>NC_134139.1:42575000-47575000 GCF_033958435.1 Carettochelys insculpta
AGAATAAAATAAAATTTGCTGTCTAGCTTAAAAAAATCATAACCCATCAATTACATATCTGCAAAGGGACCATTTCAAAGGATTCACTATTTATTTCTTTGTGGTCTTATATGTGACATTTTGAATCCACAGCACAGCCTTCATTAAGGCTGCAAGCATCAATGAGAGCCCTACCCAGCTCACTTGATTCCAGTGGGAGATGGATTAGATCCTTTACCTATAGGAAATTCTACTTATCTGTGAACCAAAAATATTGATGGCATTTGTATAATTTAATCTCCCGTTTACCACACTTCCTGGCTAGAAAGAAATACTGAGCATCCCCTCGTAGTATAAATGTGGACAAGAAGGGAATAGTTGCCTGATGTGTTACATTCAAAATGGGAACTCCATGGGGTTATCCTCTCTTCTGAGATCTTAGTAACTTCCTAGCTGGGGAAAACACTTTACCCAAACCTCTGCATTCCGTGCAACTATTCAGATGAAAAAAAAAAAAGATTTCTAAAAGGTGTTTTGAAACTGTCACTTTCTCTGCAAAGTTACATCAAAGCAAGAACAGGTTGTCGATGTTATAAAGTTATACAACTGCAAGCTAAGACCTCCTGAGGCTTACAAACTGTCAAAGCTCTTGGAAAGTGAGGTAAATATTGCTCATCCCAACAGGTTTTTGCATGCTATCTGAAATTTAATTTTGAAATGAATGGTATAATACCAAAGTAGTAAAAGTCTTAGGTGCCAGAGTGGAGATAGGTTCAGAGCTGGGAATATTGCATTTATTGGGAAACTTTACCTTTCATTTTTGTAGTATAGATTATTCCTTATTTACCTGTTTGAAATGGCACAACTTCAGCTTTTGGCATACTGGTTATTCAACTCAATGACTTCAACAGGCATTGCTTCAAGCACCAACTATTGCCTTGATACAGCTCTATCTGGGGTGAGCAGCAGAAAAAAATCCCATATAAATTATGAGGCAATCCATAATTCTGGGTACTGTGGGGTGCTGGGAGAGAAATAGTTTGTGGGGCTTTAATGCAGATTTCAATCCTGCAGTTTACGATGCATGCAAAAAAGGCAGACACAATGCAAAGGTCAGCAGTTCACTTGCCTATTGTAAATTGCAGGATTGGGCTTCATAACTGTCGTCAAATTTCCAAAACTCATTTGTGAAAGCCAGTTATAAAGTTTACGTTACTTCAGGCTGTAACCACAACGTTCAGTTTTCCATCTCATTAGTGTTAGAAAAGCTCAAAGTGATGAAGAATTAGAATCACCAAAAGGAAAGAAGTACCTAGCTTAATTGCTGTAAACGGTGATGATAACATAGTCTAAAGCAAGCACACTAAACACTATTGAATGCACTTTCTGACATTACATGGAACATGATGATTTGCTATTGCATATTGAGGAAACAAATATAGATAATCCCTTTTACATATTACAGATTTCTTCATTGTGTCATATGTCAGTTTTATAGCTATGCCAAGATTTCTTCTGCATTATGTTTTTTATCAGATTGCAAAATCCTATTTACTTCTGTTAAAATCAGGACAGTGACAGAGAGATAGTGGTGTTAGTCTGTATTCTGTCAAAATAAAAAAGCAGTTATGTAGCACTTTAAAGACTAACAAAATAATTTATTAGGTGATCAGCTTTTGTGGGAAAAACCCACTTCTTCAGGTCTATAGCTTTACCAGAATAGACAACATATAAAGCACAGAGGTCCAATATACAACAATTTTTGGACCTCTGTGCTTTATATATTGAATCTGTTCTGGTAAGGCTATAGATCTGAACAAGTAGGTCTGTCCCACAAAAGCTCATCACCTAACAAATTATTTTGTTAGTCTTTAAAGTCCTACATGACTGCTTTTTTGTTTTGATAGAATTGGGATAGTATTTTATAATGAGACTAGGAGATCACGTTATTCCATATTATGTAATAATATTATTGTTCCATATTTTTCTTACAGATTCAGTGAAAAGGCCCTTGCACAGACCACTTACTGGTTTTAGTCATTTAAATGTTAGGTTGAAAATATTTTGACTAGTATATTAAAGTGCCATGTTGATGGCAAACAGGCCGACTTTGGTCCCCACTCTTAATTAAAGGCTCACCTGAGTTGCAGATGTAGAATCCAAACCTCTACCTACATTTCTCCAGTGTTTGGTAGTGTCTGAATCCAGGGCCTTATGTCATCCCATTTAAAAATAAAGTTTAGCTACAAAGATTGTACCCAAATTTCACAAGTTTTCTGATCCAGGATTTTGATTCAGTCCATTTCAGTAGAGCTAAGGCAGCATAACACTCATGGCCAGAGCTACACTAGAAGCATCTATCAACAGACATTTCTGTCAGAGGAGATTTTCTGATAAAACATCTGTGGACAGAGTGTGGCATATACTAAAGTGGATTGAAAGAGCGCTCCATTCTGTCCACAGAGTGGCTGCTCTCTTGACAAAACAGCCAACCAGAAGCACAGCAGACAGGGCTACCAGTGTCCTGGAAGCCCTGCGCCCCCCAGAGTATCCACACAGCTGTTTTACTGACAGAATCTGTCAACAAAGGTGCTCTTCCTCATCTGGGAGAGGCAGAAGGTTGTTGGCAGAAGTGCCAAGTTTTGTCAACAGACTATTGACAGAAGGCATTTTATGTGTGGACCTGCAGCAAGTTTTGTCGACAAAACTCCATTTTTGTTGAAAAAACTCTCTAGTGTAGCCACAGCCATGGTGAATCAAGCCATGTGTACACTAGGTTTGAGGGTTTATTATTTCCTTTCTTGGAGTAGCAAACAGCAAAGTACTGAAATCTGTCTGTTTAAAACTGTTCACAACTCAAATAGTTTGCTCTAACAAATGCACAGGTATTTTGCATATTAGTTTTCACCTAGAACAAATGGTTATTATATCTTTTCTGTGTTTTAGCTGTAAATTACAGGTTAAATTTAGAAACTCTAAAAGCTACGTGAAAGTCTCTGGAGATTTTATTTGCATACTATATGATTATCGATAACTAACAAGTCATTATGCAAAAATCAGACACTCTATTATGCTAAGGCTACACTCTTTTTTCTATTTTGGAGTATATTCGTATCCCAAAATAGAAATTGCATGGCCAAACACCGCGCTCAAAATAGTAGTGCTGCGTGCCAGTGAGTTCAAAATAAGATGCCTCAGAATAAGTCTAGCCCTAGCCTTTAAGTGTAGAGGACTGTATAAACCGAGGGGATGGGATCTCATACCTTGTCACTCGACAAGGTAACCTAAGTGGCCCCCTGAGATCTTGGTGGAACAAACACCACGGGGGGGGGGGGGGGCTCACATCTCATTCAGATAAATGATTATATCCAGACCCCTGTGACCTGAGTTCAAGCTTGCCAAACCCCCTGGGTACAAGTTCAGGTGGCTAGCCTCAGCCACCAGCCATGCAACATCAGTATTGCTATTGTTAGCATGCTAACATGAGCAGAGCTCGTTCAAATCTATCTAGCCATGCAGGGAATCATATCTCCCAGTTGCTGTGCTGACCTACTTCAGAGATTGCTGTCCTCAAAGGGATATAATTAGGCCACTATGTTTTACATTTAATACTTTTGTCTTACTATTTCAATAGGATAAGCAGATTTTATTTTTGTCAAACATTTTACACAGAATAAATCACTTGAAACCGACAACAGTTATGATGAACATTAATTTCTGCATGACAACCACCAGTCAGCACTTTTCCACTGGATCAAAAGCCAGATCTTAAAGACAGTAAAGAGTAGAATAGATTAGGTTCTTGTTTACAAAGCAAAGAGTAACTGCACTTTCTTAAAAACTTTAATTACAGGTTGAATCTCTTTAATCTAGAACTCTCTAACCTGGCAAACTTTGTAATACAGCATGATTTTAGCTAGCCAGATGATCAATTATCATGGGTGTGGCCATGTTTCCTACTGTCCCCTATAGTTGATTTCCAGACACCAGTCCTGGCTCTCAGGGTTCTGTACAGTTAGTTAGCTGTAATTTACCCCTAAATGTCTTCAAAGAGCCCAGTAAGCAGCGGAAGCATTGGTAATGCTGCTAGACAATACTGATCTCCCATAGTCTGGCAAATTCTCTTGTCTGGCACTGGTCAGATCCCAAGGGTGTATGCCCTGAATATGCAATTGTTAAGCAGACTAACTTTCCAGGAAAGGAGCAAGTAAATACTCACCCAGAAGGTGAGTGAAGAACACAAGCACCTCCTAAGCAAAGAACCCCCAAAATGCAGATGAACAGTTGTGAGAGAGCAAGAATCTTGCAAGCTGGTATGTTTAGAGAACCAGCGGCAGGTGGGTGAATGTTTCCCAGAAGTTAGGAATTAGGCAGCTGAGGATGGATCACTTGATCATTATCTCTTCTGTTCATTCCCTCTAGGGCATTGGGTAATGGTCATTGTTGGAATTCAGGGTACTGGGCTAGAAGGATCTTTGGTCTGACCCAGTTTGGCTGGTCTTATGATTTTCCCTTCTCTAAAGGTATAATTCGACTTGGAAGGAATAAATTTTTAATTGGTACATGTCAATTTCACTGTACACAGACAAACCAACAAAAATATCTTCATCTGAAAATAATCAAAATTTAGGCAAAATAAGAAAAATGCTGCTCAATAACTTAGAGTTTGATTTAAGACTATTTGCTTTGTATCTCTTGACGTGATCTTGACAATTTGTATAACAACACTTACAAAACTAACTTATTGAATCTCAGTATATACAATGGGGATGGGCAACCACAAATGGTAGGTGGGCTGCATGAGTGGCCCTCCTTCACCCCACTGGGCCACAGCAGACTGCAGCTCCCTGGGATTCCATATACAGCCCTGTGACCCCCCACCCCCCCACATCTGCCTTTCCTCCGCCCACATGCTTCTCATTCACTGGAGCACCAGATCCCCATACTTACCTGCTCCTCAACCTCCCTCCCAGCTCTTTTGGAAGATGAAAATTGCCCGATTCATGCTCTGTCCCCGCTTCGCCCCCTCCCTCCCAGAGTGGGAATACCATAAACAGCCGATTCGTGGTGTTCCAGCTCAGGAAGCGGAGAAGAGGGAGGAGTAGTGATAGAGTGCAAATCAGGCAATCTGCTGTTCCTCCAAAAGTGCTGGGAGTGAGAGACATAGGAAGTGTGGGTCTCCAGTGCCCCAGCTTATGAGGGGTCCATGAGGGCAGCCAGGGGATTCACAAGCCACAGGTGGAACCCCAGTGGGTCATATCTGGCCTGAAGGTTTGCACGTTGCCCACCGCTGACCTACTGTCATTAAATAATTATTGTCCGATTTCACCTATTCTCTCACATCCACATAATTTCCTCCCTTGTGAAAATGTAAGTCGATAAAAATTGAAAACTGCTTAAAAATAAATACTGACATTATTTGTCAACATTACCTGTCAAAACTATTTTTAAAACTAGAGCTGTGACAAACTGAGGTGCTAGCCACATAAGAGTCTCACTCTTAGAGAATAAGCCCTTAAGAGACATCCCACCAGTAAGCATATCAAAAACTATCACAAATAGGTTCAAGATACACCATAGATAAGCACATAAATCTTTGCCAAATACATCCCAGAACAAAATTTGGCCAACATGTAAAATAGGATGTTGCAAAGACGGAATATGTCCAGGAAGATAGAGAGGTTGGATTCCTCGACTTGAGTATAGAAAGAAAGATCTGAGAGAACTGACCAGATGACTCTGAGGAAGGGAATCCCAGAGTGCTGTCCTGTCAGGATCCCAACACAGACAGTCAGGACAAGGATCAGAGCACGGGCAAGCATGAGGTGAGGCATAGCTGAGGTGTCCATAATCAGGTTCTAGGCCAGGGTCAATACCAATGGCTCAAGTATGCGTCAGGTTCTGGGTCTGAGACAGAAAGCAAAATGCAAATCTAGCCAAATCAAAGCCAAGAGTTGAATAAGGAGCAATTATGGCAGCTGCAGGGAATCCATGCTGTTGCCTGGACAGATTTCTGAAACGTCTCTTAATTTTATGTCGGGTGGAGAGCCAATCAGGAGTCACGAGGCTAGTGGCTGTCAGATCCCTTAAGGAGGGACTTCCATATCTGGTCATGGGCATTGCACTGCAAGTAAGTTAGGTGGCACTATGTAGATGCCTGCAGTTCTACACCCGTAGGGCCTTATGTGCCCATGTAGCTGCAATATATGTCACAGCTAAGAGCTGTCTTGTGGCAAAGGAAAATGAAGGCCTTCCCTTGATCTCACCAGTATCTTACAACAAGTCCCATAGGCTAATAGTACCTGGCATAAAAAGTATCTCCTTCAGCCAATTTTTAATTCATTGTTACTGAATACCCCCTTGTTCTCCCGTTATGAGAAAGATAAACGTTTCCTACTTTCAACATGTCCTCTCTTGCTCATGTCCTGCCTGAACAAAACAAGCCCAATCTTTTCAATCTCTCTTCATCTGGAAAATTTCCCATGCTTCTAATAATTTTCTTTGCCTGTTTTGCAATCCCTCCTTTATTTCTGCTGTATACTTTTCAGACAAGTTACCCAAAACTGACTGCTGCTGCTGAAACAGAAGCTTATGAACTACTAAAATATTAGTGGTAGGGTTATACTTAGATGTACAACATATGAAGATCTGGAAATCTCTTCATTCAGAAATTTTACACCAAAAAGGGGAAAAGTAAAGGCCATGCTTGACCATAATTTCACAAATAATTTATAATTTCTTAGGTGAGTTCATGAACTATAATGCTAACAGGGATCACATGGGAGACTCTGCATACCAGCTGCACCCTTTGCCTCTTTTCTCCAACTCCTGTAATTTCTATAGTTACATGGAGTATTTGGACAATGATCTCCTTTGGAGCCAGATACTCAGCTGATATGAATCTCCATAGTATCACAAAAATCACTGGAACTGTAGTAATTTATGCCATTTGAGGATGACAAAGGGCAGCATCATCTTCCCAAAAGTAGGGGGAACCAGAGAAACCTTCCCCTGAGGTCCCATCACCACCTTGCCCGTTCCCCTAACGCCCCTTCTTTTCTCTTCCAAGGCCCCACCCCATCTCTTCCCCCAGAAGGCAGGCCAGAAGCTAGAGCAGCAATGCCCAGCTATAAAAAATATTCACACTTGGAATTGTTACAGATAATGGGCCAAAATCATTCTTAGGATAACTCCACAGAAGTACTGGATACCTTGAAGTTTGTAATTCGGAAGAGCCTTATTGGTGTTAAAACTGTGACATGCAGTCTTTTGTACCTAAAGGCTAGAAGAGCCCAAACTGTAACCACCTAAGGTATTTCGCTAGAGACGAAGTTGTGACAGATCTCCCCCCCAGTTCTTTATGGAAAAATTGACTTATGCATATTTATATTCAGAACCCAGAGATGCTGTGAATAAAATGTGTTTCGTAGCCTATCCTATAATCTGCTGGATCTGTAAATCTTGTTTTTGTGCATGTATCACTTTGTTGTTGAAGTTATAAATATTGTCTACAAATTTGTATTCCTAATGTTTGTCTCTGTGAAGACCTCAACAGGAGTTTTATTTACCCTATCATGAGAGTATGGCTTGTGAGAAGATGGTAGTATTTAGCCAACCAAGGGCCTTGAATGGGTGTCAATCCACATCTGAAGAACTATTCTGTCTTCTTTCAGACCAGTTAGTACGCAATTGTCACATGAGCAAAATCACCCATCCTTATCCTTTGTAGGCAATTTCCATCTTGGGGTATACCTTTACACAAAGAGAAAATATTGAATTCTGTCTACAGGGGAAAGGTATAAAGAGAGCCTTGGGCTTCCTCCATCTTTTGTCTTCAGCCAGCCTTGGAAACCGCCTGACAGGGTAAGATTCTTCCTGACTTGAAGTTTTCACCTGATATGAAGGACAGCTATTTAGGGTAAAAACACACAAGTAAGTAGACTTGTAGTGGAATAGAAATATCAATGCATTTTCTTTTATTTTAATTTGGTAACTCATTTTGATTTGCCTGTTTTCTGAAAACCACTCAAATCCTGTTATTTTGCCTAATAAAAACTATTTTGTTTATAATCAAGCTTAGTGTAAATTGTTATTACCTGGTGAGGGATACCACTGTGCATATCTCCCTTTTATTGATAAATGGGGCTTATCTAATGAGCCCTCCCTGTGCACATACACACAGAGAAATGAAGTCTGAGAGAGATAGCTGTGTTAGTCTGTATCTTCACAAAACAAAAAAGGCAGGCCTGCAGAACCTTAAAGACTAACAATATTATTTGTCAGGTGACGAGCTTTCATGGGATAGACTCACTTCTTTAGATCTGGAGAATACTGATAACTGATACCTGAGACAGAAAGAATTTTTAAAAGAAGATTAAAAAAAAATAAAAATAACCCTGACAAATCAGCTAGATGTGGGGAAGGAAGAGAGAGAAGGAAGGGGAAAAAAGCCTCTGCAAGTGTCTATTAAGTTAAGTGAGAAGCCTGCAGTTACAGTGAATATCAAAGGTGGGGAAATTGTCTCTGTAATGCAAAAGATAATCAACATCTTTGTTGAGTCCATGGTGATAGGTATCAAACTTGAAAATAAATTCCAGTTCAGATGTCTCCCTTTGTAATCTGGGTTTTAAGATCTCTTTGTTTTAGAACACACACCATTAAGTGCAAAATAGTGTGTCCTGCCCAACTGAAATGCTCACTTACCAGTTTGTGTATTCAGATTCCTAATGTCTGATTTGTGTCCATGCATTCTTTGGTGAGGTGATTGTCTAGTGTGTCCAATATACATGGCAGAGGTTCTTTTGTTGTAGAGAGACAGATAGATTTTTGCAGAGTTTTGATCCCTTTGGGTGTGCAGGAAACCCAACTCTGTGCCTTGGTTGGGGGAGACAAGAGGATTTGGCTTAGCATGACTAAGGACGGCTACATCTAGACTGAAGAGATCTGTCAGCAAAAGATACACAAATTGCACAAAGCATTTACGTATCTCCTGCCGAAAGTTCTGTCAGGAGAGGCTTTCCCAACATCTGGCCCATCTACATGGGATCAAATGTCAGGACACCGCCCCCCCCCACCCCCCACCAATATATATTTTCTTCCTTGTGTAATGAGGATGACTGGGATGTCGGCAGAAAGCTCCTGCAGTGGAAGACTTCTATTTGGAGATCTCTGTGTTCCCAGCAGAAGCCTGCAATCTAGACACAGCCAGAGTGTGGCGGAGGGTGTGGGGGAAAGAGAGCAAGAAGGTGGGTGTCATTGGCATAATCAGCACACCAGGGAACTTCCCAGGGGGTTTTCTGTACCCCGTCACAGACGTTACACATGTCTCCAGGAAGAAAGATGTACATTTATCTCACTAGAAGAGCTATGGGCCTGAGGAAAGATTGCTGTGAACTTGTCCTAGAATTACAGAAACATAAAGGTACAGTGTTATTGGGGCTTTTTTCACTCCATTGTGTGGCTTATAAACACAAAGGACTCTTCAAATATAAAAGATAATGAACAAAAATAGATGGCAAGTGACATTTTCTCTATAATCCTGTTCAATGTAGTGATGTAATTGCCAAACCACTCCAATAAACATCAATATAGTGAGGGCAGAGATTAGGTACAGTCTGGATGATGCTAACACTTGTCTGGTTATTCCATCTTCTGACGACACAAGGTTGGGGGTAGAGGGAAAGCTGGAAGTTGTTACTGACTTCTTCTGCAGTAATTTGGTAATGTTTATTGTACTTGTGGTTTACAACTTAGGTAAAACCAGACCAGTGCCCTGATATAAACAGTATACATGTCAAAATACAAACAATTTTTTCTGCACTAATGCAAACTATATCACAGACAATTCATCATTACTACATAAGATCTGTGTGGGATGTATGCATATACCGTGTTATCATTTGAGTTCAGTCAATTCAAGCTCTAACAGGTATTTTTCAAGATAAAGATGAATGACATCACCACACTTTGCTTTAGGTGTTATACAACTCACATCTGCCTACACTGTGTTTATTCCACAAACTTTCCAGTAATTATGGATATTACCTAAGTACCTCATGTGTGCGCCAGCATTCTGAAACACACAAGGTAAGCCATGTACAAACACACTTTGCAAAATTGACTTAGCACCTGTGAGGGGCATGATATCATGCTTCCCTGGTGGTATTATTGTAAGCCATCATGTCATATTTGTTTGTAACAATGAGACAAGGGAAATAAATGATGCATGTGCCTGGGACAAAAAAATAACAACCATCACACTTTTTAAATCATTCAGCTTCCCTGGTATACCTAGTTTTTAAATGATATTTTCAGGTTGTAACCCCTATCTGCATGTGTCTCCAGTAGCAGAACACATGGAACCTAACGAAGGACTGGCATAAAACAACACAGCTTCACTAAACACATAGGAATCCTCATATGTCATAAGAAAGACGATTCTTGATTTAGCCCTAAGTGGAACATAGGATCTGGTCCAAGAGGTGACTACAGCTAGACTGCTTGGAAACAGTGACCATAATATGATTAACTGTAACTTCCCTGTGGCAGGAAAAGACACCACAGCAACACAACACTGTAACATTCAATTTCAGAAAGAGAAACTACACAAAAACAAGTAGTTGAATAGAAATTAAAAGATACGGTGCCAAAACTTAAATTCCCTAGAAGCTTCATGGAAACATTTGAAAGGCACCATAATAGAGGCTCAACTGAAATGTATACCTCAAATTAAAAACATAAAAAGAAAGTCAAAAGAAGTGCCACTGTGGCTTAACAGTGAAGTAAAAGAAGTAGTGAGAGGTTAGAGCCGTGTCTACACGTGCATGCTACTTCGAAGTAGCGGCACTAACTTCAAAATAGCGCCCGTCACGGCTACACGCGTCGGGCACTATTTCGAAGTTAACTTCGACGTGAGGCGGTGAGACGTCAAAGTCGCTATCCTCATCAGGAGATGGGGATAGCGCCCTACTTAGACGTTCAACATCGAAGTAGGGACCGTGTAGTCATTGCGCGTCCTGCAACTTCGAAATAGCGGGGTTCACCATGGCGTCCATCAGCTGAGGGGTTGAGAGACGCTCTCTCTCCAGCCCCTGCGGGGCTCTATGGTCACCATGGGCAGCAGCCCTTAGCCCAGGGCTTCTGGCTGCTGCTGCGGCAGCTGGGGATCCATACTGCAGGCACAGGGTCTGCAACCAGTTGTCGTCTCTGTGGATCTTGTGCTGTTTAGTGCAACTGTGTCTGGGAGGGGCCCTTTAAGGGAGCGGCTTGCTGTTGAGTCCGCCCTGTGACCCTGTCTGCAGCTGTGCCTGGCACCCTTATTTCGATGTGTGCTACTTTGGCGTGTAGACATTCCCTCGCAGCACCTATTTCGATGTGGTGCTGCGCAACGTTGAAGTTGAACATCGACGTTGCCAGCCCTGGAGGATGTGTAGACGTTATTCATCGAAATAGCCTATTTCGATGTTGCTACATCGAAATAAGCTATTTCGATGTAGGCTTCACGTGTAGACGTAGCCTAGGAGGAGTAATTTAGAAAGTGAAAATTAAATTCTGGTGAGAAAAATAGAAAGAAGCATAAACTCTGGCAAAGGAAGTGTAAAAATACAATTATGAAGGCTAAAAAGGAATTTGAAGTACAGCTAGCCAAAGAGTCAAAAAGTAATAAAAAAAAATTAAGTTAATCAAAAGTAGGAAGCTTGCTGAAGTACCAGTGGAACCACTATATGATCATGATGCTAAAGAAGCATGAAAGGATAAGTCCACTGGAGAGAAATTATATTATTTCTTTGCATTGGTCTTCATGGCTGAGGATTTGGGGGAGATTCCCAAACATGAGCCATTCTTTTGAGGTGAAAACTCAGTTACTGTCCCACACTGAGGTGTCAGGTTTTAGACAAAACTGATAAATAGAACAGTGATAAGTCACCAGGACCTGATGATATTCACCCAAAAGTTCTGAAGGAACTCAAATGTGAAACTGCAGAACTACTAACTGTAGTCTGTAACCTATCATTTAAATCAGATTTTGTACCAAATGACTAGGAGATAGCTTATGAGACACTGGCTTCAGAGATGCTCCTGGCAATTAGAGGCTGGTAAACCTGATTTCAGTATTGGCAAAATTATTTGAAACTACAGTTCATGAGCCCAGATTATGGCCTCTTGTAAACAGGAAGCACCATGAATTTATTACAGTAATAACAGAGCTGTGAAACAAACCAGTAAAAGCACAGAAATTCAAAGTTAATCGCATACCCAGTCTCTATATTGTACCTTTTACTTGGGGTGTGTAAACACCACATTCCCCCTTCTGAGGAGGAATGCAAATGAGGGAGAGCAAAAATGAAAATGAAGTGCTGATTTACAAATCTCTTGCTTCATTTTCACAATCACATACAATCGCGTTTCCAGAAGGGTTTTTCTGAAAATAAAAACAGTTGTGTAGACAAGGTACCTTAAGAAGAAAAAAAGTTTTTGAAAGAACCCTTCTTCCTGAAACAAAATAGAAAGGTTCTTTTGAAAATGGGGGGATGGTAGGGGGAGGGAGGGGGAGTTTCCAAAGGAACCACATCAATATGGATGTTTTTGTTTTTGGAAAAGCCACTTCTGGAAATGTGATTGCATGAGATTATGCAAATGAAACAAGAGATTCGTAAATCAGTGCTTCATTTGCATTTTTGGTCTCCCTTATTTGCATTCCTCCTCTGAAAGGGGAATGTAGTGCAGACATAGCCTTACTGTCCAGATACTGCCAAGCACGTGTGCTAATAACAAATGACTCCCTATTCAAAGCAGAGGGAGGTGAAATTTTATACATGTTGGATGACTAAGACTACTTGCCAAGGACCACAAAGGGGATCAACCAAGAAAAACACTACAATGCAAAGCAATGTCTCTACTCCACTTCTGGGATGACTTTCTGTATGGAAACCCAAGCAGGAAGCACTGCACCCTCTTTGTGTGTCCCATCACTACAAGAGGCTGTAACATACTCCCACAGAACATCAAAGCTGCAACATAAGTTGCCAAATATTGTCTCACATTTTCATCTACTTTAACAGAGAATTTAAGGTCCCACTGTTCAAAAAAGTGTTACCACATTCTTACTTGTTGGGGATTAATACCAGTTATGTGTGACAAAAGTGCTGGTATGTCTTCAGTTTGCATTCATACCAAATCTAGTGTGGTGTGTAGCCCTTGAATTGATCTATACAGATGCAGGCAGCAGTCAAAACGGAGGAATGTCAATCATCAGTTTACTCATTGCCATTCTCTACCCACATAGTCTTCAAAGAAAAATAGCTCTTTAATTGTACATAGTTACAGATGCCTGTAGTAAGCAATGTGGATCTGGTTTCTAGAGAAGCTTTGTATTTAAAGAGTTAGTGCAAAAGTTTGTCATCTTTACGTTTGTATATTCAAGGTTGAGATTGATAATGTAATGGTGAGCAGTACAGTAAATTTTTAAACTAGGACTATTTACATGACTTTTCACTGAGGGGACAGAAACAAAGTAGTTGTGTGTTTTGCCTAGTTTCCCTAACTCATAAAATAAGGCATTATATTAACCACTACTAGATACAATATGTTTTTCCATGGTAGTTGGGGATACTGAAGAATAGAGGCCTGCAAATCTGTGGGTATCCACTTTATATTCACAAGAAGTCTTGTAGCACCTTACAGACTAACAGTTATTTTGGGGCATAAGCTTTCATGGGCAAAGACCCACTCCCTCTTTGCTCACAAAAGCGTATGCTCCAAAATATATTAGTCTGTCAGGTGCCACAGGACTTCTTGTTGTTTTTGAAGATACAGACTAACTCAGCTACCTCTCTGACACTTTATATTCATGGGTATCCACATCAGCACATGTCAACACAGATATCCGCGGCTCATTTTTGCAGATACACACAATTCTCCTGAACAGCACATACTCTCTGGCTGTAGGCACACCCTTTTGTTACTGTCTTTTAGTTAAGGATACACGAAATTGTCAACAATATATCCTTTTCTCAGAAATATTGAAAAAGTATGAGACAGAAGCAAGGTAAGGGAATGCAGTGGAGTTGAGAGTGAGAGGTTATGAGTGACGATAAGTACACAATTTTATAAGAGTTAAATCACTGAGTCTTGTGGAAGTGGTTCCTTCCATTTGACCCTTCTTTCATCACTTTCTTCATGTGATAAGCTAATACAGGGTGGAGGTGAAAATAAGCAGGTGTGCTCTGCTGTGCAGCTTTGGCAACAGCTGGCTGAGCTGTGGCTAAAGCCAGCAGTGCGCTACTTAAAGAGCTGGCAGGGACCCGGGTTGCAATAGGACAGTACCTGTAAGAAATGTTGTTACTTTCACCCCTTGAATACAGGCAGCAAGTAGCACCCTGTTTCTTTTAACTCTGCCAATCGCATGCACACTGTTGGTGATTGTTTTTGCCACCAGAATGATGAAATACATTCACTGGCTTTGGTCACAAGAATACTAAACACTCTGCTTCAGTGTCATCTGTCAAACTGGAATAATAATAGTTGCTACATTACAAATAGTATTATAGTGATACATATAACCTGTTCATTCAGGTACAGATATCTGTATCCATACGTGCCCTGTATCACCTGATTCAAAACCCAGCAAAATGTGTATCTGGTTATATTGCTCCTTCATGGATTGAGAATTAGTATTTCAATATCTGAATACATTAAACTTTATGGTGCTTTTAATTGGAGAATATCCATTATGCATATACGTCTAATCTCGCTACTTGCAACATAATACTTAAATAAAACCTCTTGATAGGTGAAATTGAAACAAAAATCAAATACTTATGAGCCTACACAAAGTTCACTCTGGAAGGCATAACTCCCCTGGAGGGAAATTGGTTTTCCCCTACATGTGGGCTGTCAAGTTCATGAAATTGCCAGGCACCATTAGGGAAGATCCTGGCCAGATCTCTAATGAGCATTCCTTATTTTCCATAGTGGAAGAAGGGTGGCCCAAGTAGAGGAACTGGGAACAACACTGACTGGAGAGAAGGGAACAGAAGAGAACAACATGGGGCACATGGAGAGGGGCCTGGACTCTGGCCCTGCCCTGTACAAGCTGTGATCTGTCCCAGTCCAGAGACATTCAAATCACAGTGCATGTTTCCTCTTAGCCTTTGATCATACTGGGCAACAAGTGATCTCCACCATCATCTACTTCACCTGCTGGGTCAATCCCCCTGCAGCTGGTCCCTGCCAAGGCTCCAGACTGTGCATTTTTGCCCCCATGGACTTAGCATTTCCCAGGTTTCAATAGTTAGCTAGATCTCCTTCTTAGGTGCCAGGGCTTTTACATATGGGATCAATGACAGAAGCCTATTTATAGTGAGCAAACTGATGAGAATAAGTCCCTAGCATGTAATTTAGTTCTCTTTTTCCAAAATAAAATTAATTTAAGTGTGCAGGGATGCAGCACCCATGGGGAATGTCACTGAACAGTTTGACAGTCTTCCCATTAAATGGAGAAAACATGGGATCCATTTAATTTAGCATCAAGGTGTAGGCGGAAGTCCCCAGTGATTTCAATTTAAAAGCAGATTAAGAATTCTACAAACTTTACTGGGGCAAAATGTGAAATGTTTAGTTGAAGTGAAAGCAGAATTAGAGCCTACATTTGTGAAGGGGACATCATGACGCAATGTTACTAGAAGTGCAAGGTGTAGCTCATTCGTTTACTAGAGAACTTTAAAAACTACTAATTTGTATGTCTCTGTAACTTCTGAACTCTGAGCCTCACACCAATGTAACATGACCTCGCTGTAAGGAAGATTTATAATGAGCTCTAGTGGAAGGAGTTGTGATTTACATTGTTTATTTGGAGTTCCTTTACAAATGTATGGGGGATACTGACCCAAAGCAATAATCTAACTCTTCCACTTGAGACCTCTCCTGGTGGATTCCCAAACACACCTCTAATGCTTCTGCACCATTCTCTAACACTATCACTCTAGGAAAGTTTGTATTAAAATATGATATTATCCCTGCCAGCTCTAGGCTAGGAAAGGACTGTGAAATGGTGAATTCCCTGTACTTGTACAGCCCAAAGCCACTGATTTTAAAAGGTCTGGACTCCAGGCTTAGCTGTAGTAATTTCAGAGAGTCTCAGAAGGCTGGAATTTAGGCCATTCTTCTTGAAATGTCAATGACTAATCCACACCAGTTTAACTGTTAACTAATTTATAAATCCATATGTGTGAGGAAGCTATAAAGATCACTCTTAAACTTTATAAATCCAGCCATAACACTTTGCATATATTTATTTTCACTCAACTGAAATTTGTGCTCTTTACTTACTGGAAAAAACTATGTTTGCAGTGACTAGCACAAAGGATGTCTGACAGGGCCTCTTCCTGTACAATAAATTAATAAACACTAAGTTGATGGTGGAGATCAGCTAAACTAAATGTAAATCCAGAACAGTAAACGTATTTACCTGATCTTGTTTATAGTTTAGGTATATTAATGTTCCAAGTATTTTGCTATTCAGGTTTCAGGGAAGAGTAATTCATGACCTGCACTGAAGAATAAATCTTGCAAAATATTGAGTTTAGTTATATTTCATAAGGAATCAGAATTCTCCGGGATCCACGTAACACTGAAGTTAATCCTCTGACATTGGCAGAAATGTATGAATGATCAATAGGATGAAGATCCCAGACTCATTGCAGATGAGAAAGTCTCACTCTCTTAATTCCACAGATTTTATTGCTCCTGTTGGAATTCTGCAAATTTACTATGGTCCCAATGCAACAATGGCAGAATTCCAACAGGACTAATTTTATGCAGAGGTTTGACGGGTCTCGCATCCCCGATGTCTTAGCATCAGCAATTCTGTTCTTGCTATTTCTTAATGGTTTTTGTGTTCATGGTCTTGTAAGGAACAAGCAGGAGCAGCACTTCAGTTATGGCCTTTCTGTAGCAGCCTATACTAACTCTGACCATTTGTTCTAATAGTTTCATTAGGATTATTACTAGGAACACTGAGCTCATGAGCTCTGGGATCCACATAGGTGTAATGCAGTCTGTAACATTTAAGTTATAGAGCAGCATGTCAGGTCAGGTTGTGTGTCTGGTTTGCATGCTGATTCCTTTACCCGCTCCACAAACCCATTTAGGAAATGGCTGTGAAGGAGTTGCGAGGCAGGGAGGGGAATTGATTTTATAGGTGTGTGTATTTGTGCTCTCTGATATCCAGGCCATGGTCAGGTTGTAAAGTGGGCTGCGGCTTGCCATGCACCAACTACAGAAAGCAACAGAGAAATGCTCCAAAAGAGAATGTCCCAAATGGCAGTCGCTACCCGCCACCTCAGGCAGGAGCTTTCAACAGTTGGAAGCTTCCGCTTGGTGTCCCTGGGCCTGCAGAACATGCCCCTCCTTAGGTGTGCTCCTTTCTGTGTGGTGTTTCTCCAGGACTTCATGTGCACTCACATCTCCTCCCAGCCTGCTTTGGATCCTTCACTACTTTTCGCATTGGACATCAACTCCATTCATTTTCATCCTTGCCAGAAGGCAGGTCATTCCACAGGAAGGCAACAGTGCAAGGCACTGTACCCCCTCCCCGGCAATTCCTTCCCTCCCACCCCCGCACCCCTTGGCCTGTAGGAAAACTCCAGCATAGGCATTGGCACTAGATATTGTTTCCTTCAGCCCTCTTCATGTGTGGACATCTTTTGGCTGGAAAACCATGAAAATGTGGAGCAAAAACCACAACTATCCCCGTGGTTCTTTAATAAAAGCTCTCCTGCAATAGGAGATGTGGGATCTGTTTGGGCAAACTTCGTCTTCTGGGAACATAGAGCGAGATGAATCTGATTTTCTACTAGGCATTGAATCCAAAGTCAGGAAAGAAAAGGAGGGCCCAAATCAGAGTCTATGGCTATGTCTACACTAGGCAAAGTAAGTTGACTGCAGATAAGCAATTCTAGCTATGGCAATTGCATAGCTAGAATCAACCTATCTGTGCTCGGCTTACTTGGTTTACGTGCTGAACATCCTTACTGAACAAGGTCAACGGGAGAATCTCTCCCACTGACCTCCCTTACTCCTCACTTCTTGTGAGGAGTGCAGGAGTTGCCTCTGACTCCTGAGAGGTCACTTTTGCCCATCCCTAACAGACGCGCAAAGTCGAACCTCAGAATTTGACCCTAAGCGGGTTCATCTTCCAGGCTAGTGTAGACATAGCCTAGGTGATAGGGGGAGAATCCTTTATCAGTTCAAGTCCTGACAAATTCTGAATCCCAACAAGACTGGCCCAAGTCTGATTTTGTCTTAAATTGCTGCAATACCCCTCTTCCCTGCTCATTTACACTGCCTACAAGTGTCAGTTTCCTCTCCCCGCGAATGGCGTAATCTCCAATAAGAATGTGGGTATATAATTTATATATAAAACCCCTAAGTTTCCTTGAGAGATCTTCACTTTTATTGCAAAACATAATCAATGTAACGTTCTCCCACAGGCAGATATAAATAAGGCAGCGCTGAGTGAGTAAGTCACCAACCATGAGAAAAACGTCTTATCTGAGAAGTCTCCCTATTAATAAATGACTAGAGCTGCCCCAGCCCACATTGTATTTTGCCACCTACAACAAAGGGATACTGCATGCAGTGGGAAGACGGTAGTGAACAAATGGGGTCTCTGTGGTAACGTTTTATTTAATCTGGCAACATTCAGAGAATCCACTTGCAGCTAGAGTTTTCACATTGGAGCCGACCTTTAATGGTTTTTGCTGTAGGTTGCTTTCATTTCCTTTATTTATTTTGTGGAGGTTCTCCCCTCTTTGCTATGCGGTATCTAAAAATGAACCTACTTGTACAGCACCACCCTTTTGATCCCAGGCACCATCTGCTTGCCTGGCTTCACTTCTCACTTAGCACACTCTGTACTTCCTTAGGGACGGATGCATCCATGGCAAGAGCATCTAACCAGAGAGATTTTTATTTGCTGGGCATTCATTCCATAATTAGGGGTCATCAAATGAAATTAATAGGTAGCACATTCAAAATAAAAGGAAGTTTTTCTTCAGGGAGCACAGTCAACCTGTGGAACTCCTTGCTAGAGGATGTTGTGACGACCGAGACTTTAAAAGGGCTCAAAAACGTACAAGATAAATTCATGGAGGATAGGGCCATCAATGGCTATGTGTCAGGATGGGTAGGAATGGTGTTCCCAAACTTTGTTTGTCAGAGGCTGGAAATAAATGGTGGGAGAGGGAACATTCAATGATTACTTGTTCTGTTCACTCCTTCTGGGTCATCTGGTAATGGTCACTGTTGGAAGACAGGGTACTGGGCTAGATGGACTTTAGGTCTGCCCCAGTATGGATGTTCTTAAATCACTCCTGCACAGTGGAGCTGAGTCAGAGGGATCGTCTTTCCTCTGTGTTCTTAAAAAAGTTGATTTTGCTTCCTCCAAGCTCAGCACTTGGGGATCGGAGGTGGTGCTTGTGTGTGAACATACCACTGCCACACTCAGAAGTTAAAGCCTTTGCCTTAAGGCTACCTTTGTAACAGCTGGCTCTTGGGATGGGGGTAAGGAGGCACAGTCTCTTATTTCCTCTTTTACCCTTTCGGAAGTGGTGTGTTTAATGTGCTGCCCCCACTGATGTAATGAGGTTTCAGTTCTGTACTGCTTTGCTGAGTGAACAACACACACAGCAGAGCCTGAAGAAAACTGACAATGCACAACGTGGCACAATAAACCCAGGCCTGACATTATCCCGCTGCTGGAAAACCTCTCCATTTACCTAAAGCTGGGTCACGGGCTCTGTTTTGAAGCTGTCATTCAAAGAGGCTGATTATTTCTACTCCAGAAGTCGGAAGTGGTCTTACCCACAAAAGCTCATTACCTAATAAATAAACATTGGTCATTAAGGTGCTACAGGACTGTTTGATTTCTTTATGAAGCTACAGACTAACACGGCTACCCCTCTGAGACTATTCAAAGAGAGAAATATAAGGGATTAACAACCCTCTGGTGATGGCAAGACCCTGCCTGCCTGTGGTTTCCAGTGAGGTCCCTCCTATTCTCCCCTTGGTGCAGGGCAAATCCGAACTGCCCCAGAGCCACAAGGGACCCTGACCCAGGCAAAGGAATGAGATTGCTGCCACACCAAACAGTGAAAACAGGGATCATTTGCACCTTCTTTTTGCTGGGGGAGCCCGAGACTGATAGCAGCGGGAATAAATGGAAGGGCAGCTGGGAGCAGAAAAGAAGCCTTGTAAGAGCCACAGCTTCATGCACATTCAGCTCCCATCTGCAGATGGCACTGGCAGAGTCACAACACCCCTTCCACTGCTGCACGGAGATGGGCTCCCCTCCCACCTCTCCCCAAAGAGTCTAGGCGGGGAAGAATGGAAGAACAGAGAGCCACCTGGCAGCACCATTTCCATCCTCTTTCTAGGAGGACAGCAACCTTATGCGGCTTAAGTTTGTGTGGTTCTAGATCTGTACCACTGAAGGAGGTGGAGAGCTGGGGAGACAGCCTCCTTCCTGCCTCAGGGCACAATAACCCCATGGGACTCCATTATAGTTTCTTTCTATTACAGGGAGTGCCGGGGGGGGCGGGTCATACTGCTAGGCCTGGTACAAATACAGACCAGAAAGCCCCAACAAGCCATGCCCCAAAGGGGCATGAAACCAGCTATGAAACGATACATCAGCCAGTAAATTAATTGTCAGCCAGCAATAAAAATAAAGTAACAAAATATTATTCCAGTCTTTTAAATGCCGGCTGCTTCAGAGCCTGGGCCCATTTCTGCTATCTTCACACATCTGAACTACCCACTGATTCAATGGAGCACATGGGTCCCAAGGCTGCACAATCAGGCTTTCTGTTTGGTTGTTACAAAGGCTTAACTGAACAGCAAAAAGGTGTGTCTGCATAATGCAGCAATATGTAGTAGGACATTAAATAGAAATAACAAATAAGATGTATTTGTATGGAACCAATGTTCACTTAATTTATATGATTAGCTCCATTAGCTTTGATGGGACTTTTAATGGGAGTAGGATTTGGCTGGTTACCTTTTACTGCAGTTTTTACTTGCATCCTCCCAATTAACTTTACCTAATGCAAACTGTAATTACATCAGTAATTTGAAAAAAAAGAATACATATTTTAATATATTATTTATTTACTATATTGTAGAGCATGTTTTGCTGTGATGCATGTTCTGCTTGTGTGCTGAAACCTAGAGCTTAAAGGCCTTTCAGGGCTGCTTAAGTGCAATGCTATGAAGACCCTAATTTATAGATCAATACTCAAAGTAACTGGATGTAATTTTGTTGAACACATTTAGTAATCAGAACCAGGTATGTGCTATGCATGATTTCATGTGACATCAAAAAATAGAGGGCTTCCTTAAATAAGTACAAGGGTGTAAGCATAGTTCAGCAGGGAAGCCAAAAATTGGCCCACAGAAACATTCTGATCTATGGAAAGTCGAGCCACAGACTCATCAGTATAGCAAATTTTTCATACTTATGCCAAGTGCTGACACAAGAGGTGCAGTTGATAAATGGATGCATTAAACAAACTCTCAGTTTCCAATTCTGAAGACATAAAAGACGATGGAATGGGGAAAACAGTTGCATTAAGAATTGCTCAAAAGAGCCAAGAAGTGGGAGCGATGTGCGCAGAAAAAAGGAAATGAGGAAAAGGAAAAAGTGGGGAGGGGAACCCTACACAGGTGTTCTTCATGAAGACAAGAGTTCTTTGCTTGCAAATGACTTAGATTTGAAGAAATCTGTTAACTGATCTATACTGTGCATCAGCAGACAGTGTGCGTCCCTGTTATGTCTATCTTCTCTACCACTCAAATGAAAAGGGAATCTTCTATGGGAGCAGGCAGCATAGGGCCTGGAAAGCCATATAAGGTCTATTACACTAGGACCATGTCTACACTAGCCAAAAATTTCAAAACGGCCATGCAAATGGCCATTTTGAAGTTCACTAATGAAGTGCTGAAATACATATTCAGCGCTTCACTAGCATGAGGGCAGCCACAGCACTTTGAAATTGACAGCTCCATCTGCTCATAGGAATAAGGAGACTTTGAAGTAGGCTGGGTCCTTTTGAAAAGGAGCCCCGTCTGAAGGAGCCGCGCGGCGGCAAGTCGCATTAATTTCAAAGTGCCACGGCCACCCGCATGCTAATGAAGCGCTGAATATGTATTTCAGCGCTTCATTAGTAAACTTCGAAATGGCAATTTTGAAGTTTTTGGTGAGTGTAGACATAGCCTAGGGGTGTGTCTACATGGGCACAAATCTTCAAAATAGCCATGTTAATGACCATTTCAAAGATTACTAATGAGGCGCTGAATTGAATATTCAGCGCCTCATTAGCATTAGGACGCTTCCAGCTGCGGCGCTTCAAAAGTCCTGTTTTCAAAAGCTCACAGCTCGGCACAGCTACACAGGGGTCCTTTTCGAAAGGACCCCGCACCTTTCGAAATCCCCTTATCCTGATCACTGATTGGAATAAGGCAATTTCGAAAGGGGCAGGTCCTTTAGAAAAGGACCCCCATGTAGCCGTGCCAAGCCACGTGCTTTCGAAAGTGGGGCTTTTGAAGCGCCGCAGCCGGCAGCGTCCTAATGCTAATGAGGTGCTGAATATTCAATTCAGTGCCTCATTAGTAATCTTTGAAATATGGCTCCTGCAAAGATTTGTGCCCGTGTAGACACAGCCTAGCTGTTTGGCACTATTCCTATTTTACAAATGAGGAACCTGAGCACAGAAGACTGTTGTGTGTTTATATTAAAACAAACCACTATGTTAAACTGACACTGTTACTCAACAGATCTGCATTATGGTGTACAGCATATTCTAACTGAATATAACCATATTCCATCGTGTCAGAGAAAACCAACATTCAGTATGAGGAAAGGTATCAGAATCTGGCCCATAGTGAGAAAAATACGTGTCACTATATGTCATTCCTGCAATAAATACAGCAAATGCAGTAGAAGTTTACAGTGTACAATACTAATGTTGTTGGGAAATGAAGAACTCTGTAGACATTTTTGTTTGTCTCTTAATATCTGATCTTGTTTTCTGTTAGTGTTATGTATTGCTAGGATTACCTCTCTATTATCCAGAATATTTGAAAATTGGGCAACCTCCTGGTCCCGGGGCTGCCAGATATGAAAGAGTTTACTGTACAAAGTTTACTGTTTAGTTCAGTGGGTCTCCATACCCAGATTATACAAACTGTCCCACTGACCCTGCCTGACAGTGCAGATGAGAAGGAGCTGATTTCCATTCTGTCTCAAGCAGACTCAATTCCTTCCACGGAATCTTTACTCCTGGGACAACACACCTGAAATAAAAGAGCTCAAGTTTCAGACCTTGAGTTTGCTGGCTTGGCAGGTGGGAACACTTCCTTTCCACAAGCAGACGCACCTAGTTCAATGTGGTAGAATTGAAAGGCAACAACCACTGAACCTCACTAGGGTGCTTCTACACTGACTTTCAAAGGTTACACAGTAAGTCAATGGTAGACATAGAAAGGAATCCAAAATCACCAAACTCCCCACCACTAGACAAATTTCCTCTCCTGTCTCTGGGGTAGTAGCAATAAGAATTGAAGAGGTGAAAACTGGAGGGTGGGAATTATTTTAATTTTTAAAGGGAACAGGAATTAAATGAAATTGTTTCGATTGGGGTGTGTTCCTCAAGTGCCATCTAGCATGAAGTGCCATGAAATACACAGGACATCACACTAATAAAGTACAGCCACAGTTTTTTCATAATGATTGCATAGTCTGGAAACTTTTGAGAGCAATTCTGACGAGCTTTTTTAGCCATCACTCAAAACATTCAAAAGGTTAGCTGCAATGATGGCTGTTAACAAATTACAGCAAATGCTGCACTGGTTAAATGTAATTTTAGTGATAAATTTCTCACCTCTCTAGAAGACAAAGCTCTGGCTCCACAACTGAACTCAATCCAGGAGGGTTACATAACTGGAAAGTGAAAAAGGAGACTAAAATAAGTTTCTGTAGCTTTAAAACTTTCCTTCATCCTCCAACACCATCATCCATCAGTCGCCTGCAGCAAGTCTATTGAGGAATTGCGTGCAAGCGTTACCATAACCTAAGGCTTAATATAAACTAAACTTTCTCAGGTCACTGGCAAATAACAGGTATATCCGGTTGTGCCTTTGTACTTGCCTGCACGCAAATTAAAAGCTTGTGGTAAAGTAACAATAATCACAGTCAGTCAGGGAGAAACGGAGGAGTGTGGGGGGCAGGGGACTAATAACCATGGGATTGTGCTATTTATCATCTCAAAGCAGCCACTGCTAAGATTTTGCTTGCATGCCATTCACACCTCGGGGGGCTGGTCTGGATCTCAGCCAACCAGACCCACAAAGGGTCTGGTGCAGCCACTAATCCCTTAGGAAAATCGTAAAAGATTAGTTCCCTGCACTGTTGCTGTTTCTTCCCCATGTAATGATATAATTGCCTGTTATGGGTGTTTTAAATTTCCTCTTCACTGGATGGAAACAGCCACCCTCAGAGGCAGGATACAAGGCAAGATGAACCATTGGTCTGCTCCACACCATGCAGGCCTGCGCTCTCCAAAGAAAACCCTTATCTTACTCTCCTGTTCTCAGCTATGTTGCAGCCATCACTGCCTTTGGGAACCCTCCTACCAGAGGCTGACACTACTTGCTAACTCAGCCAGAGGGTCCCCATGCCTGGCCTACCTCCTGAGAGAGCTCACCGGATCCCAGCAGCATTGCTTCTGGAGGGAACAGAGTGTCTATTCGCAGCATTGCAGCTATTGCTATTTCTCCTGTGCCTAGTGAGGACATTGCTTCCTCAAGAGGCAGCGACTCCCTGCATAACCCCATAATTGCGGCTTCTGCTTCTTCCACTGGAAGCCTGATTCTTGACTCAAAGAGTGCATCTGCTGCTGCCCCCTGCCAATGGGGCCACCCTATCTGTGTGCATGTTTGGAAGATTGTGGTGGTGGGTAGTGGGTATTATTTACTTGCTTCTCTTTTCCCTGTGGGTGTGCTATGAGATTAGCAAGCATTAGCGAATAAGTATTACCGGAGTCATGACAAGGCCCAACCTGCCCTACCTGGCACCCGCAGTCTTGTTTTTCTCATGGTCTTGGCCACCTCTGAAGGTGAGAATAACAGACTCATTCAGAACCCCATGCACATGTCCCTTGGGTTTGCTCCCAATACAAGAAGTGATACATATGGGTTCTTTGGAGCTGCGGAACTCGGCCTGGAGCAGAGAGGATAGACATTAGGGCTGTGTTATCACAGGGTTAGCCTGGAGGGTTCAGCCAAGATCAGAGTCCTCTTGTGCTAAACACTATAAAACCAGATTGTTATTATTATCTGTATTACTGTAGAACCACAGAGCCTGACTAATGAAGAAGGATCCATTATGCTTAGCATGGTACAGACAGAACAAAAAGATCATCCCTACCCCAAAAAGCTTAGTCTCCTAGAGGGTCTGCTAACATTGCAAAGGAAAAGAACTCTCCTGAATACCAGTCCAATGCCCTTTCCATTAGACCACACTGCCTCTTTGAGGAGTTTTCTCTTCAAGGTCCATTTTCCCAGGCTGATGAAACCATATGCCACGCTAACCATCACTGCAACAGTTAGCGTGAGCTACACCCCTTATTATCTGACTTAACCCACACTAGAGATTTTTTGTGTGTGGACTGGAGTCTGAATAATGGCAACACTCAAATTCCATTTCCAGTTGACACTGCAGTGATGATTTATCTACCACCAGAAGGTATTATCATGGTCATCTACTTCAGTGATCTCCAAATTGCAGGGTGCAGGAATGTTCCAGAGAGTGAACAAGGCCCCATGGGGTTGGGGAGGGAGTGCTACCCAGCCCTGCTCTATCTGCAGCCACAGCTCCTGCCCCAGCCTTGCCCCCCGACTGCTGTCCTGGCATCTCTCAGCCCCCAACTGGCAGACCTGACCACAGACCTGGATTTGGCTCCCAATCACAGCTCCTGCCCAACCATGGCGCAGTCATGGCTCCGCTTCCAGTCCCAGGTCCTGACACCAGCTGCCAAGGTGGGTGGACAGATTCCACTACAGGTGAGTGGGGGGAGAACGGGGCGGGAATTCAGAAAGTTTGTGGATCTCTGATCCAGTCCGACCTCCTGCACACTGCAGGCCAGAACCTCTGATTGAGTTACTGACATCTTCAAATCTTGCTTTAAAGAATTCAAATTGCAAAGAATCCATCATTTACTCTAGTTCAGAGAAGGAATAACTTGTGCCACTCGCTGCTGATGAAAGTGAACCACCTTCATCCCCTACACCCAGAGTCTCCGCCCACCTGATATGGGGAGAAATTCCTTCCCAACCACAAATGTGGCAATCAGATCCTAAGCACGTGGGCAAGACCCCAGGACTAAATTTGCCATAGTGACTCAGCAGCCTCTTCATCTCGTGTCTCATCTCTGGCCATTGGAGATATTGCCAATATCAGTCACATATGGGACATATGCCAGCATAAGCTTTCGTGGGCAAAGACCCACTTTGTCAGATGCAGATGATGAAGTGGGTCTTTGCCCACGAAAGCTTATGCTCATACATTTCTGTTAGTCTATAAGGTGCCACAGGACCCCTCGTTACTTTTGCAGATCCAGACTAACACAGCTTCCCCTCTGATACATGCCAGCACAGGCAGACTCATCTGACCATCCTCTCCATGAATGTATCAAGCTCTGTACTGAAGCTAATTAGGTTGCCACCCATCACCACTTTTCCTGCTGGAAGGCTGTTCCAGAATTCCACTCTTCTGATGGTTACAATTAGAAATCAGCCCTAAACTTGCTGATGGCCAGTTCATATCCATTTGTTCTTGTGCCAACATTGTCACTAAACTTAAATAACTCCTCTCACTCCCTGCTGTTTAGCCCTCTGATGAATTTACAGAGCGCAGTCATATCTTCCCTCAGCCTTAGTTTTGTTAGGATAAATAAACTTTAAGCCTCCTGATAACAGGTAGGTTCTACATTCTTCTGATCCTCCTAATACCACTTCTCTGCACCTGTTCCACTTTGAATTCACTTTTCTGAAATATGGGAGACAAGAATTCCCCACAGTATTTCAGATGAGGTCTCACCAGCGTAGCAAGACAACAGCCACCATGGGCCCGGAGCCAAAATATAGGAGGGCAGGCTCCATGACGCAGAAGTGGCAGGGCCTTGGGCAGTCAGCCCTTAGTGCTGCCCAGAACATGGCACCCCCTCCCTCCAGTCCTCAGAGACACATGGAGCAACACTCTGGCGGTAACTCAAGACAACAGGAGCTCCAGCCCCCCACTGGTCCCCAGTGCAATTGCCACTCCCTGTTGCTGGGCCTGCACCAGTGCCTTCTACAGTGGTCATAACACTTCCCTGTCTCTACTAGAAATACCTCATTGGAAGCATCCTAGGACTGCACTAGTCTTTTTCACAACCACATCACACTGGCAGCTCATAGTTATCTTGTGACTGACCAATATTCCCAGGCCATTCTCTTCCTCTTGTTTCCAACTCATACATCCCCAGCTTATAACAAAAGTTCTTGCTCTTAGTCTCTAAATGCATGATCTTGGGCCCTGCACTGTTAAGTTTCAACCCCTTTCTGTTACTCCAGTTTACAAGGTCATCTGCATCTTCTTGTAGGATACTCCTGTCCTGCTCCATATGGGCTATCCTTCCCAGCTTTGCATTATCTGCAAATTTTATTACACCCTTCCACTTCTGTGTTGCAGTCATTAATGAAAATGTTAAATAAGATTGTTCAGAAGACCAGTCCTTGAGGAACTCTACTCAAACCTCCCCCAGCCTGACAGTTCACATTTCTGTAGAACCTGTTGTAGTCTAACTAATTTCCTATCTGCTTTTCAATTCTTATATTAAGTCATCTCCAATTTAACAAATAATTTTCCCACGCTGAACTGGACTGAATGCTTTACTGAAATCCAGGTAGATTAGAGCTGTTGCGTATCCTTTGCCCTAGAATATCGGTTATCTCCTCAGAGAAAGATTTTGGGTTGGTCTGCCATGATCTGCCTTTTGTAAACACATGTTGCATTTTATCCCAATTACCAGATACCTTTATATCCTTAACAACACTCACTTTCAAAGTTTGTTCTAAAATCTTGCACAAAATTGAGGTCAAACTATAAAAGCCTACTGTTTTTTTATCACTTTTCTTTCTTAAATACTATATTTATAATTCTCCTATCATATGGTAAAACCGTTCAGTTTAGAGATTAATAAAACCTCTTGCTGTAGGTTTTGCAATTTTATAAATGTTCTTATATTGAGATTATACGTACCCCCGATTTGGACCCATTAAAGTTATTTAAATTCCATCTTGGATCTGGCAATTTCTACTTCCATATCCTTGTTCACATTAACCATCCTGTCACTGCCCCCCAAGCTCCTCATTACCCTTATAAGAAACTGAGCCAAACCATTTATTTAGGTGTTGGGCCATGCCTAGATTTACTTTAATCTCCACCCCATCCTTGGTGTTTAGCAGTCTCACTTATTCCTTGTTTTCTTTTTATTTATATGGCTATAGACCCTTTTGTTATTTGTTTTAGTTTGCATTGCAAGGTCCAGTTCTGCTTGGCTTTGGGCAGTTCTCACTTTCCCCATATCTTTCTACACTTTCCAACATCCTAGAGGTAGCTTTTCTTGCTGATCCATGCTTTCTTCCATTCCTTGCAGACTTTCTGCTTTCTCTTAATAACTTGTTGAAGATGTTTGTTCATCCAGTTAGTTCACAACACCTCCCTTTGATGTTGTTCTCCCCTTACTTGGGATGTAGGCTTACAGTAGTTTGTGACTTTGATTTAAAAAATTCCAAGCATCCTCCTTATTAAGATTCTCAGGTTCTTCAGTCCAGTCCATTTCCCTAAATAAATTCCCTATTTTAAATATGGGCCTCTTGAAATCAAGAATCCTAGCTGCAGACCTATTTTTCTTCCATTTGGTTTAAACTGAAATCAATTAAGTCATGATCTCTTGATCCAAGGCTGTCCTCTGCAACCAGTTCTTCTGTGGTCCTCTCTATTTACAAACGCTAAAGCTTTGTCGACACTTAACAGTTTGAAGTGCAGTCACAGCAGTGCCTTAAAGTGAAAGTGTGACTATGGCATGAGTGCTGGGAGAGTGCTTTCCCAGAACTCTATGTAAACAACCTCCACAAGCACAGTTTCTACTGCTGTAGCCTAGTTCACAGTGGTGCTTTACAGCTCTGTAACTTGCTGTGCTTACAAGGGTATTTTTTCACACCCCAAGCCACAAAGTTAGTGCTGTAAAAACAACAAGAAGTCCGGTGGCACCTTATAGACTAACAGATATTTTGGAGCATAAGCTTTCGTGGGCAAAGACCCACTTCATCAGATACATCAGTGCTGTACAGTACCAGGGTAGATTTGGCTTAAATTTAAAATGAGATCACCTCTTGTTCATTTGGTGACAAAATCTTAGAGGTAAAAAGTGGTACATACAACAGAGCATATCATTCAAGGTCCATCTTTATCACCTCGCTTTGGAATTCTTTTGTCCAGTTCCTTTTTTAATTAAAGCATGTGCATTTCCCTGACCTATGACAAGAGTAAAAATATTTTTATCAACTCAGATGCGTAACATTTACATACCACAGCCCTTAAAAGAATATTTAAGTTACTATGGAAATATAGCCATCTCTGGGGTGAAACACATAAAACGTTTAACATAACACAGAAATATTATAAAATAAATTAGGACACGGAATGAAGAATAATATCTTAGACTGGGAGTCCTCATTTTTTTCTTATGACACCCCATCTTTTCACTGGCCAAATACTGGGAGAAAAATCCTCTTATTGCCATATAATAATACATTTCAAATTCAGCCAAGTCAAAGCATCTAGACCTAATACATCAGAGAGAAGATTTCCTCTTCGCATACCCACTCTCATCCCTGTGGTTTTCCTCTCGCTCCGATTGTCTATTTTTCACCATTCTGTGGGGCTCTCCAGCAACAATGTGATAGTAGCAGAAAGCACTGAACAATTAAAAGAAAAGGAGTGTCCAGGTTTGTGATTTGCTTATGTAAGGAGTGGCATGTAGGGGGCGACACTTCAGAGTGATCCTCAGTTCCTGTTAATAGTCATTGGCTCCATTAGCTTCAGCTGGACTCTGACCATTTATACCTGATCTCTGTATCTGCCTCTTTGAGAATCAGAGTGCTTGAACTCATACAGCCATAGACTTTAAGGTCAGAAGGGAACATCATAATAATCTAATCTGACCTCCTGATCATAATAGAGCCCTCATGCTATTCATATGTCTCTGTTCGACAAGCAGTAATCCACAACATTTGAAACAGTAATCAGCCTGCCTCACACACCACCTCTATGAATAAGTACATGCCTGATTTCCAGAGCAACAGGAGTAGCACCTACCTGTGTGAAACTAACACTTTGCTTACCAAAAACACTGAATGTTTCCCAATGTCAAAATGCAGCCATTAGAACTCTGCAAATCCCATACCAAGAAGCCAGAGCAGATATTAGCGGAGTGGTCACAGTTTAAGCAACTTTGGTCCTTCCAAGTGAAAATGGTGGTAAGCAGAATGTGATCCCAGCTACTGGGCACACATGCCTAGTCTTAAGGGAAGCACAAGAGGTCTTTATGAGCACAAGTGGTTGGGGCCAATCAACTCATACATGGGACAAGCTTCTCAGTGTCACCTAATATCACACTACAACATGCTTTCCCAAACTGGGGTGCATCCCCCCCAGGAGGCATGAAGAAATTCCAGGGGGGAAGCAAGGTGACCCAGCCCCCTCATCATTCTCCCACCTGAAGAAAAAGCTGACTTTTGCTTCTGGCTCTCAGCCCCTGCCATTTTATGTGGGCAACCCGGTGCAGCTGCTATCAAAAGCAGGCAGCCAATGAAGACCTATGTGGAGCTACCTGCCTCCTGTAAAGTTGAGTGGGTGTGGGTTGGGGAGGGGAGGGAGAGGAGGATGGGATGAGATGGGGGCTGGGCGTGCCTGGTTCAGGGTAGGAGGATGGGGTGAGAGTGGGGGTCTGGTGGTGCCTGGCTTTGGGGGAGGGGAGGGGCTTGAGTCAGGGAGCTTGTGGGGCTCAGGTGGCCAGCTTGCAAGGTCATGGGGCTTGGGTGGGTGGCCCCAGCATTGCGGTGCTCAGGCCGGTGGGCAGGTGGCTGGCTCTGGCAGCACGAGGCTCAGTCAGCTTGGATAGGCGGCTCTGGCAGCACAGGGCTCAGGCAGGCAGGCAGCTGGTGTGGGCAGCTCTGGTGGCTGGGAGGGGGCTCAGGCAGCTGGCGCTGCACCAGGCACCCACAAGGGGCCAAGAAAAAATATTTGTGCTTCTTTTAAATTTTAAATAACTTTTCATGTGAAGTGTTTGTGTTATTTTTAATTCTGAATTGATATTCTTGTTAAAAGGGGGGCTGGGTGATGGTAAAGAAAAGGTCGGGGGGCGTGAGGGTTTCTCAAAAATCAAAAGGGGGGGGGCGTGATGCCAAAAAGTTTGGGAACTATTGCACTACAACAGTAATTCAGTGCAGACTTCAAAAGAGAAGAGCACCACCTGCTGAATCCTCACCACCACATGCTGCAGCACAGGGGTTTTCATTAGAAAACTTCCAGCCTACCCCACTAACTCCTGCTCAAGAAGACACAACTACGGGCATCACTGTAAGGCTTAGTCTATGGGCAAAGGGGCAATACTTACCCTACTGTACAAGTGATACATCCTATCTTCAGAATAACCACTAATGTCTGTTTTGCTCTTTACAAAACTGTACTGACACAATGTACAATTTATAACATCTTTCTCAAGGGCCCAAGAAAAATGAGAAGATAGATACTTTGTTACAGAATGAAATAAATGCATTAAAACTTGTAATAATACATGGATTTATCCCTTTAGATTACAGTCCTTTAGTTTCAACAGTGAACGCTCATGATTTTAATGGAGAAGTTCTTTGTTCAATCTCTGCTGACAGCCCAGCGGGAGAAGTTATACTCAGTCTGATTTGGAAATTCCATAGGCGAAAAATATTAAGGTCGCAAAGTGATGTACTCAGCTGTCAAGAAGTGCCATTTGAAAGTGCCCTGAGTGGCCTAGGGATCCATCCTCTTCAGATTCTTGTTTCAAGTACCCTTTTGTGGTGGCTCGGCATGTTCCTGATCTGAGCCCCCAGCCTGAAGCTCCCAGCCGCAGACAACAAGGCATGCTTGGTAAGTGAACCTTCACTTTGGAAATCTTACAGTCCCCAGCACTGGAATTGGGCAGGTTAGGAATACAATGCAGAATCCATACTGTCTTTCTCTGAATTCACGGGGAGGAGGACAGAGTAAAGATATAGGACCTGTTGCCTCTTTTTGATTTGCACAGCTTGTCAAAATGTGGGGCCTGTGGATGTCCCAGTTGGGAATAGAAATAGATCAGTATTTCTTTGATGCAGTTGTTTATTTACAAACAACATGCACACATCTGTGTCTCTGAATGCAGAATGCATCAAATAGCAAGAAACTGTTTCTTTGGCTCACAGCACCAAGAATGCTCTTTTCAGCTTGCATCTCTGACTGAAAAAATCTTTTCCCAGGTTTCTTCCAGGTCAGACACTAAGCAGTCTCAGTTTTGCATGTTCTTCTTTCCTCTCACACACATCCATGCTTCTGAGTATAAACATTACATAGCAAAAATTCCTGGATATGTTTCTACACTCCTTTTGTCCTAAGTGGGTTTATACTTACAGTATGTTAACTGCAAGGTACAGTCACACCTATCAATCTCAATGAGGTTTAACTCAACCCAGAAAAAGATTTCACCCATTAACTGACCCACTCCTGCTGCCATTGAAATCAATGGCAATGTTTACATTGACCTCAGTGGAAATATGATTATTCTATTGGTGGAGGTGGTAGAAGCAGAGAAAGATTTGACCAGTGTCAGTTGTTGGTAAGAGTCTGTTTAAATGTTTGTAACATGAACCCAGATGTAATGCTATAGACACAATGTACATTTTATAACCAACTAATAAATACTAAAGCAAAATGAAAAGAGAGTCTTTATTGGACAAGATATCATATTCCAATCTTATGAAACTTTGAATGCTACCAAAATGGTATTTTCCCCTCAAAGCTGCCATGCTAACATTTTGTAAAGTATTCTGTTAGCCTGGGGCAAATTTTGTACATATGCGTTTATGAAGACTTGAAGAACAGCTTGAAAAGAAATGCAGAAACCTATTTTTGCAGGTACTTCAGAAGACTTCTACAATCCATTTTGAAATCCAGAGAGAATGGAATACATCCTACATGTACAGCAGCACTTGGCTTTCTCACTCTATATGTGTCCACAGCAAAATAATCCCTCCGATAAATCATGGAAACCATCCCAACGACACCGGAAAACTGGAAAGTACACCTCTGAAACATCACTGTTTGTGCTTGGAAAGGGGCTCTGCACATTCACTTTTGAACATTAACAAGTGAGAGACAGCTCTGCTTTGCTCAATTGGCAAGCAGGGATTCCAGTTTAATAAAATCATTAGAAGCTGCATGTCTTGGGGTGGTTTAACATGCTCAGTCTGCAATAGAATAACACAGTTAAATAGATCCGATGACTTTATCACTGTACCTCTTTAACCACAAACACAGGATTATGGCCATGCTTGTAGTGGCTGCCATTTACCTGGCAAGGCTTTGTCAATCCCGTCAAACTCCCTGAAGAAACAGCAGAGGGAGAAAGGTGGTGGGACGCTCATGCGACTCAAGAAGGAACCTTAGGAAACCTCTGGGCTGTTCCCTACGTCTCTGCTCCCATCTAAGTCAACAGCAAAATCCCCCGGGCTTCCCACAGGCAACTTTGCCAACGGGGACTCCCACACCCCCTCCAACCGCCAGGGGCCGACGGAGACGTCCGCAGAGGAGCCAGCCGCCCACCCTCTCCCAGCGGAAGTAACTCTCTGCTGGGGCCTCACGGCTCTTTCCAGCAGGTGGCCGGGCTCGACGCCGGGCTCCCCGCCCTCCCCTCAGGCTTGACCGCGGCCGTGAGCCTGCCTCGCTCGCCCGCCCCTGCAGGCGCCGGGCACTGCGAAGCGGGCGAGCGGGGGGCGGAGATGGTTGGCGGGTTCCACCGCACGCAACGGGGAGGCGGCAGGCAGAGGAGGGAAACGTTCCCACGCCAGACACCCACCGATGGAGGAGACGGGCCCCGCTGCCGGAAGCGCCCCTGGGCCCACGGCCCCGCCAGCCTCCTCCCCCTCCCTCCCCCCCCCCCCCCCGCAGGACAGCGCCAAGGCGCGGGCGGGGGACAGGGGCAGCTGACAAAGCGGAGGGCCCAGTAGGGCGGCTGCGATGTGTCAATAGCAGCAAGCGGCTGTGCGAACCCGGGCCGGGCTCCGGCTAAGCGCCCAGGGACTTCCCGGCCCTGGCAGCCGCTGCCCCCCCGCAGGCGGGCTCGGCGCGGGGCTGGCCGAGGCGCGAAGGGTTAACAGCTCGGCGGGTTGCAGCAGCGCTCGAGGTGGGATCCGCCGCAACTGGCATTTGCCTGCACATGACCTGCCAAGCTCCGGTGACAACAGCCCGGGCCGCCGAGGAGCTTCCCACAGTCGCTGCTGCGCGGCGCGCCGAGCTCGCTCTCCGCGGCCGCCGCTGCCCCATTGCCCCGAACCCAGCGGCCGCCGCCCCCCGGGGGCCCGCGATCTCGGCCGGCCGCCTTCCCCCGCAGGTCAGTTTCATTAATGCTTCATTTCCAGGGCTGCCCCGCCCGCCCCCGGCGCCGCCTAGGGCCGCCAGGAGCGCTCCGCTCCCGGCTGGAGTTGCCGTCGGGGGGAATTACAGCCGGGCTGCGCGTGTCTCCCGCAAGCGGGCCTGGCAGAGGGACCGGCCCCAGCTCGGACCTGCGGCTCATTCCCGGCGGGGGACTCGGCGCCTCTTTTCCGGGCTTGCCGTCCAAAGCCGCGCAGCGGGGCACAGGCAGGAGCCGCCACCCAGGCGCGGGGACAGTGCGGCGATCCCCGCTCCCACGCTGCTGCGGCGCATCCTCGTCCCGCCTGGGAGCCCGTCCGCCCCCCTCCGCAGCAGCGAGCTGGGCTGGTGGGAGAGCGGTGCTGCTCGCTCCCTGCGCTTTCCAGGCACAGGTCGGGCGGGCCAGTCATCCTCATTATACACCCCGCTCTGCCGCCGGGGTATGGGGGGGGGTTACATGGGCCGCCCCCGCTCCTCTGTCGCTGCAGGCAGGTGCAGGACTATTAACCCTTCGCCCTTCCGAGCCGCAGCCCACCTGAGCCCTCCTTCTCCCCGCAGCATGGCCCTCCGGCGGCTCGGAGAGGCGCTCTCCAGCACCCCGCCCCTGCAGCGCGCCCTGCTGCTGCTCCTCTCTCTGCTCCTCGCAGCCCACCTGGCGAAGCTCCTCCTGCGGCGGCGGCGGCGGCTGGAGCCTCCCGGCCCCTTCCCTTGGCCTCTGCTGGGCAACGCGGCACAGCTGGGCAGCGCCCCGCACCTGGCCTTCGCCCGCCTGGCCCGCACCTACGGGGCCGTGTTCCAGCTGCGCCTGGGCAGCTGGCCCGTGGTGGTGCTGAACGGCGAGCGCGCCATCCGCCAGGCGCTCATCCGCCAGGGGGCCGCTTTCGCCGGCCGGCCGCGCTTCGCTTCCTTCCGCCTGGTGTCCGGCGGCCGCAGCCTGGCCTTCGGCGGCTACTCCGAGCTGTGGAAGCTGCAGCGCCGCCTGGCGCACTCCACTGTGCGCGCCTTCTCCACGGGGAGCCCGGCCCCGCGCCGCCGGCTGGAGCAGCACCTGCTGGGCGAGGCGCGGGCGCTGGTGCGGCTGCTGGTGCGGGGCTGCGCGGGCGGCGCCTTCGTGGACCCGGCGCGCAGCCTGGTGGTGGCGGTGGCCAACGTGATGAGCGCCCTGTGCTTCGGGCGCCGCTACCGGCACAGCGACGCCGAGTTCCTGCGGCTGGTGGGCCGCAATGAGCAGTTCGGCCGCACGGTGGGGGCCGGCAGCCTGGTGGACACGCTGCCCTGGCTCCAGCGCTTCCCTAACCCGGTGCGCGCCGCCTACCGCGCCTTCCGCCAGCTCAACCGCCACTTCTACGGCTTCGTGCGGGGCAAGTTCCTGCAGCACCGCGGCAGCCTGCGCCCCGGGGCCGCTCCGCGCGACCTGCTGGACGCCTTCATCCGCCTGCAGCAGCAGCAGCCGCGCCTGCCGCTGGAGCACGTGCCGGCCACCGTCACCGACATCTTCGGGGCCAGCCAGGACACTCTCTCCACCGCCCTGCAGTGGCTCATCATCTTCCTCATCCGGTGGGTGCGCTGGGGCCAGGGAGCAGAGCTGGGGGCAAAGCCAGGGACGGGGATGAGGGGACACGTTTTGCATCGGGGCCGGAGTCGTGTGTACAGTTCTTGGTCACCCCGGCAGCCCCTAGCCTGCAAGGGGCTGCAAGGGAGATGCTATGATCCCAGCAAGTCATTTTCCCCGGGTGAGTCACCCATTGCATTTCAAGGGTGCTGACCCTGCAGTTTCTCCAAATGCGAGAAACTGCACTGCATACCTTCGGGTAGTGGGGAGATGCATTCCCACTTTCCCCTGAAACAAAACACAAAGAAAAACTAACTGCCAGGGGCCTGATCTCAGGAACCAGCATCCCTGAGAGGGGCCCTCATAGGGTGAGGATATGGGTGAAATGAGCTTAAAGTGCAGCAAGAGAGGTTTCAGATGGACAAAGGTAGGTCTCCCCCGCCCCCCCCCAAAGTGCCAGGCTGGTTGAGCACAGGAACAAATTAAGGAGGTAGGTTATGGAATCTCCATCAATGGAGATTCTTAAGAGTAGGTCAGATAAACATCTGTCAGGGATGATGGAGGTGGTATCCCTTCTACCTGAGTTCAGGGGACTGGATTTGATGACCTCTCCAGGTTATAATTCATCTCCCTCAAGGCCCTGAATTCGACTCCTCATAAGGGAAGGATGGTCCCGTGGCTTAGGACAAGAGAGACCTGAGTCTGCTGTGGTCCTGCTGAGTGATTTCAGGTGAATCATTTAGTTTGACGCTATGCTGAATCAATCAATCCACCAATCATCAGTTCATCACATTTGCTGGAGACATGATAAATCAATCTCTGAGTTTACTACCACTGATGGCCGTACACTACCAAAAATGAGAAGAGTAGCTGGCATTGACCCGAGAGCCACCCCGTCAACCTTACTTCGCAAAAGATGCTGTGGTAAACATTTTGACTTCAGCTATGGTATTTGCACAGCTAAAATAGGTAAACAGTGCAGGTAAGTGTAGACAATACCTTAATTCAGCCTCAGTAAAACTGGGATAATGCTGCTTCCCTTCATTAGCAGGATAAAATACATGAGAAACGTTGTGAAGAGAGCTATACAAGAAATAGGTACCACATTTATAGGGAGTGTAGTCCTTACCTACTCCAAATGGGAATGAAACTAGTCCCTTTTACTACACAGTGCTGCTAGGTCAGTCTGACTGTAGCTATTTCTGTCCATCAGGACCCCTTCTGCTTTTTGGAAGGGAGCAGCCTGTGAAAACCTTGTCACAATTTTATTTAAAAATTCCTTAAATCTGCTTCAGAAAACATGGCAGTGATCACCCTCTAGTTCAGGCAAGAGCTTCCATCAAAAATTAAAATAAGTTTAGAAATACAGAACCTGATTTTGATCTCTCCTGAAAAGGTAGGTGGGGAACAGAGTGCGAAATCAGAATCAGGCCCATCTGATGGTTGTTGGTTGCCTCGAGTAGGGTGAGTTTAATATCAGTTTATGAGATGCAGGTTTAAGTTGCCCCACGCCTGTCAGTGTTCTGGGAGAATATATGCTATCAGTTGCCTGAAAAAAGTTTTCCTCTCTGCCCAGCCTGGCTTCTAAAAATGTGACAGTAAAGTGGTGTCTGTGATCACATAGCAAGTCTCTTGCTTTCCTCACTCCAGTTCCTCAAACCCAATTAGATGCAGCTGTTGGAAAGGATCCATATATAAAAGCCAACTAAAATAAACAGTGCTTATAAACTAATAGGTCTCACTGTCCAGAACATTTTGTGTGACATAAGACAGACATGTTGGAATCCTGCAACCAAAATCTAATATATTAAACATGTTCCATGGACAAATTGGCCCATCATTGCAAGAGTATGCTGAGAGTGCCAGTGATGTGCGAGCATCCAGCAGAACTGATCTGGTTATTAGCTCTTTGTTTCTAGTTGAAAATACACTGAAGGTAGATAACAATCCTGTACTTGTGGGCACTGAAGTACCTTGGTTGTTCATGATTAACTCACACGGAAGCTCTGGGAGAACTGCCAAAAACTGAAGATATTGGAAGTGGGGGAACCAGTGGCACTCTATGCAACATTTATCGAATCCATGAGGAAAGAGGCTAATAAAAAGGCAACAAAAACAAACCACCACCAAAGTAACAAATTTTACCAGGTCTAGATCAGAGGTTATAGGAACAGTATATTATCTACTTAAGCCAGATGAAGCATTCGTGCACTGTTTTACAAACCATCTACAGTATTATGTTACAGCCATAATAGGCATCTGTATTCTAGGAGCAGTATGATTCATGAAAAACCATCAAAGCTTAGGAACAGGTGAACCTGTTGGCCAGCCCCTGAGTATAAATGCACCAAAATATTCACCTTGCTGAAGATAGTTGGGCTCAACAAAATATCTTATGGTTGGAAGAGGCTTTGAAATAGCAGTTTCCTCCTCTCTAGCTCCCAGCCTTTTCTTAGTCATTTGCTCTGTCTGGATAGTCTCTTCCTATGCTCATATGTTCAACCTCTGCTTAAAAAGTAGACATTTGACACCTTAGGTATAGGGATATAATTACTAAAGTTCATATAACCTGTTTGGCATTTTAACTGAAGTGTTTTACATTTGGACTTTTGTTTGGTTTGCAGACATGCATTTCACAAAGCCATCTGACCTCCCAGTCAAAAGAAACATACACAACACTTTCAAAAGATGAGCTGGAAGCTTAAATTCATAATCAAAATATACTGAATGTATGGGTTATTTATAACAATGTGTAATCCATTAATTTCCCTTTTAGACCTACAACCAGAGCAGTGGTAATGGGCTACTTCACCTTGAATAGTCCCTTAGAAAATCTGCAACTTCTGCTAAACTATCTGTTTGACCTTGTGTTTAGCTGTGATAATCTGAATATCTTTCCCAAACTTGAGGAAAAGCCCTGTGTACTTTGAAAGTTCGTCTCGCACCAATAGAAGTTCAATAAGAAGATATTCTCTCATTCATTTTGCCTGTCATGCAACCATACGGAGGTACAGTAGGGAGGAAAAGAACATGAACATGAACAGACCCACCTTGACAAGTTAAAAATCAGAAATTCAAAATATATATGTGGGACAACAGTAGAGCTCTGTTGCTTTTAGGGAGGGAAGGAATGAGTATTAAAAAATAAATTAACCAGGAGATCAGTGCCTGTTTGTTCCTCTAAGATGTTCGTTTGCTTTATAATCACTATAAGAACTCTTTCTTCAAGCCTGTATAACTTGAAATAATTTTTGCTCACAATCCTAAATACACCGCAGTACTGAGCGGAAAAAAAGTGGTTTTAATATTAATTAGTAAATACCCATACAGGTGGGAGTGCTCGTGAACTTTCCTATTTTGATAATTTCAGTTAAACATTTGTTTTAGTTTAAAAAGCAATACATATGACTCTACTCAATGTGTGATATAGTCCTGTGCATGTTAATTCAAATGCCAATGCAAACAGATTTATAGATTACATATAGAGTTGAAACTGAATTTCCACCGTGTGAGAAGTTCCTGCTTTTGGTGAGGCTGGAGGGATATGAGGGGATGTAATTCTGCTTTAGAATGAAACATGGACATTTTGTAGTTTCCTACAAAACAAAAATTCTAGAAAAGAAAATTAATTTGGGAAGTATCGTTTCAATCTCTTTTGTTTTAAATTTTATATTGCATTAAAATATATTAATATTGCATATGTATAATATTAAATGTCACATTTTACTATAGCAGTCTAAATTGTAATGTTATTGAAAAAAATCGTTGTGAACACTTGCATAATTAACATGTTTGCCTGAAGTCTTTTATTTTGACAAAACTTCATTTGAAAATTGTGGGGAAAAAAAAAACTGAGCAGCTCTAGCTTTTAAAAGAATCACATTTAACTAACCTGTTTGAAAATGTCAGTAATACTTGCAGACATGACTTGTGTGCATTTTTAAATCCCAACAGATATCCAAAGGTGCAGGTTAAAATGCAAGAAGAAGTGGATAAGGTTGTTGGCAGAGATCGCTTACCCTGTGCTGAAGATGAACCTCATTTGCCCTATGTTGTAGCTTTTCTTTATGAATCCATGCGTTTCAGCAGCTTTGTGCCAGTCACAATTCCACATGCCACCACGGTAGACACCTCCATAATGGGCTATGTCATTCCAAAAGATACAGTCATATTCATCAACCAGTGGTCAGTGAATCATGACCCAGAAAAATGGACCGACCCAGAGGACTTTGAGCCAACAAGATTCCTCGATGAGAACGGATTCCTTAACAAAGATCTTACCAGCAGCGTGATGATATTTTCATTGGGTAAACGCAGGTGCATTGGAGAGGAGTTATCCAAGTTGCAGCTGTTTCTCTTTACCTCTGTACTGGTACATCAGTGTCATTTTATTGCTAATCCAAAGGAGGACTCTAAAATGGATTTTACCTATGGGTTGACCATTAAACCTAAGCCATTTACAGTTAATGTCACTCTTCGGGATACTATGGATTTGCTAGATAAAGCTGTCCAAAGATTTCAAGCAGAGAAGACAGCAAGTGAAAGTTACCTGTCAGCAAATATATGAACACTGATGTTTGAATGAAATAGAAAATAGAGGCAGGAATCTCCTTAAGTCTAAAAAGAGAAAGTAAAATGCGCTGTGCTGGTGAGCACTCTGTAACATACTAAGTGCCACAAAACACTGAGGGGTGGAACTGCCCAAGCATTAAGCAGGTCCTCTATTTTTAATTGTGTAAAGAGAGCCAGGGGAGCCTTACAAATATATTAAATGCTGAATTAAAGGCAGAGGTACGTGGCTTGAAAGTAAATTTATTGGTGGATACAAGAAAGGAAAAAACCGGTTATTTTAAAACACTTTTCATTAAGTGCCTGGCTGGAGTATCTCAGACACCCCATGCATAACCCTCTCTATGTCTCTTTGCATCTCTCTCAGCCCTAATTTACTTTCAAAGACTCTACCTCCCAAAGGAAAATGATGTATGGAAAGAGGTACCTCGATTGTTGGAACCAGATTCTGCAAGTGCGCTATGGAAGGAGCTTATGTTGTGTCCTGGGATGTCTTTCAGTGCCTTGACGCTAAACATTCAACTAAAGCTTGGGAAAATGCCAAGCTTGCCTTCCGCATTCCAAAGTATTTAAAATAGAACTCAAAAAACTTGTTTCTGAGCACAACAGAATTTTGAAATGTGTTTTATAATCTACGTGTGAACAAATGGAATGTATTGAACTATTTCATTGCCTTGCAAGCAGAAAGATTAAAATTGGTAAGTCACCAAATGGCACACATGAAATAAAATCCATTAATTTATTCATAAGCAGAAGCAAATGTACAGATCAAAAGGAAAAATAATAGATATTTTAATTAGGAAACCTACATAATTATGGCCTTTTCTGATGCTGTATATTTATTTTATTTTCTTATTCTCTCAGCATAAAAGCTTGTGCCCAATCATTCCAGTCTTTAGGCATATGCCAACACTTAATCATGTGATCAGTCTCATTAAAATTCACATAGGTTTGCTGGAGGACTTTTGTCCTAGAACTTTTGTGCCCCTAAGCTTAAATAATGTGTGGAATAGATAGTTAGATTCTTGTATTCAGTCTATTAGCCTGAGTTAAAATTATGTCTATGATAGTTCATATTCTATTCACATATCTGCTTCCAACAGGAACACAAAATAACGGGAGTTAGTTTGGGCCTATAAATTGTAATTTGAACATTTTATAATTTTCATTATTTCACAAAACTTTAGTATTTCAAATAAAGAGTTGTGATCAGCAGTTAAGTAAATCATATATGAGAAGTACTTCAGTCTAAAATTACCATGTGCTGCTTATATATAGGATAATGAACAACACTCAGAGAGCCTGCCTATTAATACATAAAAGTGCAGACCTGTGAAGTGTTGGACACCTCCTATGAGACACAAACTGCCCTCCCCTCTAAATGAAATCTATTCATGTTAGGGGCATTCAGCAGATTGCTTGAGATACCCTATCACAAAGTCAAACCATGTGGTATATAGAGGAATATAGGTCTTGTGCTATAAACAGGAAGTCAGTGGGGCTACTTGAGAGAGTGAGAACTGCTCACACAAGTAGGTGACAGTCTTACCCTCTATTGATAGCAAAGTTAAAACTCACATTGGTGTTGGATGGGAGCAATGTTGAAGACCTGATCCCACTGAAGTACATAGGAGCTTTGCCATTAACTTCAAAGAAATGTGTATCTGGGTTTTAAAGCATTGCCCCTAAACCCAGATGTAGTGACACTCGTGACTCAAACATCTGATTTTTTAGGGAATATATGTTCATATTTTTCAAAACTAAACATAAAAAGCCTTTGATTTTAAAGATCTAAAAAGGGGTATCCTTCAGGTACTTTGTGGATTATATAAAATCTTTGATCTCCCAGAACTTAGCCTGTATCTGTGAAATTCTGTATAAACACTTAACATTCAAATTTGGTTCGATATTAGATGAAATCTTACCTCCATATTTATCACTTATACTTTTGTATGTCCATAAAAAGGCTCTAACCTTCAACAGAGAAGATTCTCTAATTCAAGGATCATGGTGTTCTATTTCATTCAAAATATCTTTTTTGTAATTTTGTACATCTCCCAAAAGCTTTAATATATCTGACTTCTAACATGACTGTTATTCATACACCTGAAATTGATTTGTATGGATGGCTGTGACCAGATGATGGGCAATATAAATGCTTGTCAAATATGTGCATAATACAATGCATATAAAATTCTTTAAGTTTATTAATACTCATATAGAGTGTGTGCCATTCTGAAACAGTTCATCTTTGTGATCATTTTAAAGGTGGATCACTGTATTACCAAAATATTAAATAAACATTATTCTTACAACAAAACTGCTTAGTTGACACTTTTTTGAGGATTTGAATCAGTGTTCTCTCTAATTTTCTCATCCGTGTGCAGAATAAATTTTATTATGTTCATTGAGACATTTGCAGATGTGCACCACCAGTAGAAACATGCTGCTGGTTGTGGGTGCTCTGCTAATCAGTTGGATGTCATTATTTTAACATCGCCTGGGTGGCTGCCCAAGTGCTCTGCTTTCAGGTAACACTGATTTTGGTTGAACAAAACCATTATTTCTTCCCATGCTTAACTTAGGAAAGTCAAGTGACAGCCTGGCCCCCTGGAGTTAGGCCAAAGAAATGCTTTGTCCCTGCTAGACTGCAGTGACCTAAATATTTTCCCCTTGGATAAAGGCATAATCAGTTTGGGCTTTTATTCTTCTGGTCTTTTTTCATTTTTCCTCTTTCACTATCTTTTCTCCCCTCCTTTCATCCATGGGTTCCATCCAATCTCTTGATCTGTCCACTTGGTCTTTTTCCTCCCCACAATTTCCTGGGGCTCAGACCCTTCTGAATTCCTGAGCCCAGGGGTAGTTGCCCTCCCTACCTTCTCCCCACCCCCAATGGGTCTGATAACAAGGATTACATTCTTGGGGGATTTCCAGGAGAAGAGCTACTTCAGTTATTGTACTTTGTCCATGAGTCTGAAGGGTCATCATGACACCCAGACCTCAACGCATCAGTGTGGACCTCTGACCATCAGCCATATATATGTGAAAGCTCTCCATCTTCCCTTCCCTTGTGTTTTCCTTTTTCTCTCTCACTAGCTCCCTTACTATTCACTCAGCTATCCATCTGGTCCTGAGACCAGCCATACCCCATAGTACCAACATAAGCCATCTCATGTCATCTCCTTCTGCCCAGCCTGAGATGGACCAGTAAAGGAGGGGGACTTGACCAGACCAGCCAACAATATCCGAGACTGCAGAAAGGAGCCAGAGCAAAAGCTACCCTAGCTGCCCTCATGTGACTTGTCTAATTGCTTTGAACTTCATGAACATAAATGCTGCATTTCTCCACCTTTACAATCTCCCTCCCTTCCCCTTGTGTCTATTTTGTCAAAGGCAAGGAAAAGTTATCATTTATAATTCAGAATTGAAGAACTAATCTTTTCTTCTCCAGTAGGAAGGAATGCTAGAGAAATAAAACTAACTCAGTGGTTTTCAGATGGAGGTCTAGGGGGCTTAGACTAGATCAAAGATTTCCAAAGGTGGATGCACTACCATTTGAAATATTTTAGCAATCCACAAATGAAAAAAACGTTGACAGCTACTGGACTAAACAATAACCTCTCTGAAGAAGGGACTTTGATACTTTCTGATTAAATTTTGTTCTGCATAATCTTAATTTCAAAATGTTTTGTTTTGATTCTTTTTCTGCTCTGTAGCTTCATCAGTAGGTATCCAAATATTGATGTGAATTTTTTCATATCTGCTATGGAACTTGGCAGCCACATGTGTTCATAGGCAAACCCCCAAACCATGTGTGACCATTTAGTGTTGAATAATGGCAACATCACATTAATAAAACTGCCATTGTCCTGACCCTTTTAGTCCATCAAAATTGACACAAAAGGTTTTGAGGGCCCCTGATTGCACAGCCCAGCAAATTCATCCCCTGCTCGTTGGAAGGGTTATCACTTTGTCTTGGTCAGCTCGTCACACAACCAATTGTGCCTTCTGTTTAGGTTGGAAATTGTGTTGCAGGGTTTTAAGGAATTGGAAGATATAGAGGCTATGTCTACACTAGAAGCATCTGTCAACAGAAGTTACTTTCTACACACAACTTGCTCTTCCCTTGGTGAAATTCATTCAATCATAGAGCTGCGGGAACACAATGTCCTGTTGCCACTTGTTCTGTGTCAGAATTCCATTCATCTTTCCTTTTCTGGCAGAGAAGAGGCGGAGCTGTACCTATACTCAAGAACAATATGCCCTGCTGAGAAGCTTTCTGGGTAGCCTTTCCAAGTGGCACAAGGACAAAGGGGAAGATTTTCCATAAGGTTTCTGCATGTGAAACATTCTCTCACTCATTGACACTTACATATTCTTGCCAACCCAGCACCTTCCAAGTGTGTGGTAGGTACAGCTGCCACAGGGAGATGGCTGCAAATTGGCTAATGCATCCTGAGAAAAAGCACTTTAGAAAATAAAGTTCAAGAGAGGAAAACAAAATAAGGACACATCTTGAGAACAGGAGGGAAACCAGCCTGAGACAAATCTTGACTATATTTGTTAAACAGCACACACAGCAGTATGGAGACATCTAGTTAAAGCAGTGCACCCCTCTAGCCTGGCTGCAGCCATTCACTAGAAATGAGCTTACACTAACATAATACAGTCCTCTTCAGCAATGGTTTTCAACATAATTATCATTTTACAGACCCCTAAAAATTTCAAATAGAGGTGCAGACCCCTTTGGAAATATTAGGCCACAGGTTGGAAACCACTACATCAGAGGAGAGAGCTCAAGGAAATAAGCTACACTAATACAAGCATCTTTAAACTACAGATGCACATGCATTCACGCAAGCTGTCTGTACTGATTTACCTATATTGATTTCTAAATTGAAAAAGTCATAGCAGCATAAACACTGTGTGCAGACCAGTCTTTACCATGTTCTCTTTCAATTACATTGTGTGCACATGCATACGTACATATGTGTACACACACAAAAAATAGCTTCTCTTTCTAGCTTTTTCTGTTTGGGGTAGCATTAAACTTCACCCTTGGGAAGTTTGCCAGTGTCCTACATGAGCATGCTATTATGGGTTGTAACTTGTAACAAGTTGAGCATAGCCACCACTTTGCATTCAGGATAAATGTAAGGAAAGCATTGTAATTATGGGACCAATACAATTCAACTGACTCCATGCCAGGGGCCCACATGTCCAGCTGAAACAAAGACATCAAAGGCCACCCAGAAATTTGAACTACATAGGCCAGAGCAGAGCTGGTTGTTGGTTGGGTATGTGTCTTTGAGAGAGTGAGAAGGAGGACAGAGACACAGAAGAAGCCAAGCAAAAATGCAGATAATAAAATCCTGAAAGAAAGCAGAGAGAGAAAGCTATTTGAGCGTACACAGTGTTGTCTGGAAAGGCAGGATCGGAACAGCAAAGAAACCATGTCCCCTTGTTTGATTGCAATTATGTTTAGAGAAACAGGACTTCATGCAAAATCTTTGTAAATAAAAAAGATGGCATCAAAGAACTTACCTGGCTGTATCCACCAATTTCTCTCCTTAACTGAAGCAACCCACAACCACCTAAATTTGTCAAACTGCTTCAGTCAAAAGGATAACAATATCATGTTGAGCAAGCTGCTTTACTGCTGCACTCCAGCTGGCCAAGTGCACAGTATCCCAAATCTGTATTTTCCCTAGAGGAACATCCACTTGTGTAGGAACAGGGAAAGACCATGCAGCATAGCCTCTATGGCCCTCCTCCTTGTATTTTAGGCCAGGTTTCATGCAATGTTATGCACATTGCTCCTTCTGAGCCATGTAGGGGATCTTTTGGCCCAGAACGATACATTACACGCTTTGCTGCTGCTGTATTGTGCTAGCAAGTTATTCATGACTGCCACAGATGGTTCTGTTTTCTGAACTAATGAGAACCTTATGCACCATGCAATCTCCCCTAAAAAAACAAATCAGAACAATCAAGAGAAAAATTCACAGCTTGATATAGGGAACCAAGAACTATCTTGTCCACAAGATCAGGACAAGAGTCATCAGGAGAAAAGGAACTAAGAAATAAAGGAATGAAATCTTCAGTTGTGAAGAGGTCTCTACCAGTGAAAGTTCCCTCATCTTGTAGTCCGTTTTGGCACTATTAAAATTTTTTGAATGATGATGCATTTCCCCTTCAAGAAAACAAGAACTGGAGGCATTTATTGTCACTGTCAGGGCTCCTACCATACTGACACTAAGCAGAATAGCCATTCTGTTTTAAATAAGAATTGAAATAGGGCCTTGACTGCCCACTGCTGGGTTGGCATGTAAACTCAGTAATTTGACTGAATATTTAATTGTGATGTTTCAGAGTTTCAGTTTTCTTCCCTGTAATTCCAAAAGTTACGTTAGTACTATGAACGTGTATCTTCATGCAAATATGATACACGTGAGTTGCTTCTTTTTCCTTCTAACTACAAAGTAAATATTTGTTTTACTGATAAATATTTGTGGGGTCTTTTAAAAAATCCTTTTCTTTCTGTATAATTTAAATGTAGGTAGCCAAATAATTATAAACAATTCTAAAATGAAGATATACTTCAAATATGGGCAGAGGCAATTCATATACATGAAATAAAAATATGATTAGAAATCAAATTCTGTTCCCTTGCTTGCTGATCTCTCCTTGCCTTCCTCCCTTGCCGCTAGGAATAAAATTACATGCTCAAAAGAATCTTCTCAAGCCATATGAAATGAAGACCTACACAACTCCAAACTAAACTTCATCATAACCAGTACCCAATGACTCAAATGTCAGAAATCAGGGGTTTTGCCCAACACTCTTTCTGATGCATATATATATTCACACATGTATAGATGGTGGATGCAACTAATTTTATACATTGTACCAGAGGAAGGAAATGCATCTGCCCTGGGAATTTTAAAAGCTTCACAAGTTACAGTGCAGTTTCTCTTGTATTTATGAGAGCATGGTTTGATTTTACCATTTCCATTGCTAAATGTAAACTTTGTAAAACTATCAAAGATGAGCAGGTGAAATATCACATCATCTCAGTGGAGTTGTAAATCTAGGTAGTCATACAAAGAAAGCAATGGCTTATGCAAATTCTTACCAATGTTCCTCTGTACGCAAAATTTGGAGGGGTGGGAAGGAAGAAAAGGAGCTTGCCTCCCTTATAACTGTTATACTAATGTTTAGAGCACTTGTCTAGGATATGTTGAGGACTTGGTTTAAACCTTGCCTCTGCCTGATGAGGGCAAAATATCTATACAAGGTTCCTTCCATCTCAGTAAGTGCCTGAATCCCTGAGTTAAGGACTATACTGGTGTGGATTTCTTTCCAGCTCTCTTGTGTTAAATAATTAAATATTAAATAGGCCAGAGAAAGAGTAAGAATGACCTACTCAGCCTAAGGCATTCACTTAAGAAGTCAGGAACCCCTCCTCAAATCTCTTCTCTTCAGCAGGCAGAGAGGGCTCAGTCTTCTGTACCCCAGGTGACTACTTTATCTACTGGGCTAACAAGTTATAAAGGAGATTGCCTCGTCCTTTGGCCATTTGTGCTGTGTTGGACATGCAGCTAAGTCTTTCTTGCAAGAACTGGCTTAGATGCCTAAGGCACCTGACAGGCTGGGCACAAAGGTGGGGATTTGCCACCCTCAAACAGCATCAATTTAAACTTTGGTGGTTTGTAAATCACTAATGACTTTTGGAACAAGAAAAAATATTTTGTGGGAGTCAGTTTTAAGAAGGTTGATGTGTCACAGCTGGAAATATTCTCTAATGACTGCACCTCTTTTGGAGTCACAACCCACATACTTGTCTACATTGGTTTAAAAGCCCAACTTTATTTTCTTATTTTAACTACACAGGCAAAAAAAAAAATCTATTCTTCCATCTTTCTGTAAATGTCACAACAAATTAGACGGCATATTTTATATTCCATTTCACATTCTACTGATGTGCTTGCAAGAATTGATTACCTTAGCAGGTACTCTGTCCGATATTGTTCACATGCATTATATTACACACAGATTTAAATTTTTCAGGGATGGTTCCACTTTATTTCTTAACTGTTACAGCTAAAAAGAATCCTAACCAGGTAGCTACTCAGCTGACGGTAAGTGGAAAATATTCCACTTACTTGTTGTCAAGGCAATTCACAACTGATTTCTCCATCCTGATGGGGAACTGAAAATTGCATTGCAAAACTCTCAACACACAGCATGAGAACCTAGCATGATATAAGTCATGTGTTTCTAATATATGGGAAACAGTTGAAACAGAAATATAATACTGTTGGTAGATGAGTGGACCAATATGTACTAAGGTTCTCATATATTGTAGCATTAAAGAGGGATTTCCAAAAGCAGCTTAGTGATTTAGAAGCACATGCTGATTTTCACGCTTCTTTGGCATTTCTGAAAATGTCACTCAGTCATTACACTGAAACTGAAACCCCCCACCAAAACCCTACATAATATTCCCCATACAAATTGGCAGCAGCAACACTGCTAGCAACATTGGAGTATTTGCACAGAAAGTGACATATGCAACTTGTATGTAGCTGGCTGTTCCTTGTTAACTAAGATGTGGAATATTCTTACTGGGTCTTCCACAATCTCTCCTGTTCAAGTTATTCCACTATATGGTCTATAATTAAAGATTAAATGGGCTAGAGTAAGTTAGAATGACCCCACAGCCTCACATTTAGGACAATTATCTGACGGGTGGCCAATCTTTGTTCAAATCCTGTCTCCCTCAAAGGAGGGGGAACTTGAAAGGGGCTCCTCCCACCTATCCATGAGGCTACATGGTATGAGAGAGCCCCTTACTTCCCACTCCCCACTCCATCCTTTTGTGTGAAATCACCCAATGAGCCTCATCTGGCCTGTGGTCTCTGAGCACACATACCAGATTTCTGCTCCCTTCTCCCTCTCCTTCCCCCACCACCCCCAAATTCAGATGGCCAAAAGCCTTTCTTCTCTGGTCTGTTCTGGAAGGCACCTGGGTGCCCACAGGGAAGAAGTAACATGCCTGAATTTTTACTGCAAGGCCGTGTCTATACTAGCCAAAAACTTCGAAATGGTCATGCAAATGGCCATTTCGAAGTTTCCTAATGAAGCGCTGAAATACATATTCAGCGCCTCATTAGCATGCGGGCGGCCGCGGCACTTCGAAATCGACGCGGCTCATCCAGAGGGGGCTCCTTTTTGAAAGGACCCCAGCTACTTCGAAGTCCCCTTATTCCCATAATAAGGGGACTTCGAAGTAGCTGGGGTCCTTTCAAAAAGGAGCCCCCTCTGGATGAGCCGCGTCGATTTCGAAGTGCCGCGGCCGCCCGCATGCTAATGAGGCGCTGAATATGTATTTCAGCGCTTCATTAGGAAACTTCGAAATGGCCATTTGCATGACCATTTCGAAGTTTTTGGCTAGTGTAGACACAGCCTGCAGCAAGTAAGTGCCTGCAGCAGCAGGCAGCCACCAAGTGGGGCTTTTGCTTGAAAATGGGATATGGGCACCTATGTACATTTGGGGATCATTCCCCAAGGGAACTTGCCAAAGTCACACATAGGCAGTTGTCAGAGCAAAAAAGCAAACCCAGGTTTCATCAATTCTCAGTGAGCACCCAAACACCACACAATCATCCTTCCCCCAGGCTGGGGTCAACAAGTATATGAGCTGAAGAGATTTGGAACTTAATTTCTTCTGGTCTACGTTAACTCATGCCCATCATTCCAGCAAACCATGATGTAACCTTTAGGCCTGAGCTTAAGCATTTTCCTGAATGATATGATGAAATGCATGAGAGTCTGTTTGCTTTCCTGCCCTCATGATGTGAATACTGAAGAGTCTAGCAACTGCAGTAATGCAGAGTTAACGCAGTGGCTGTGTCTACACTACCCCTCCCTTTCGGAAGGTGTGTTTAAATTACATGGATCAGAACTGGTTAATGAGGCCCTGATATGAATATTCAGCACCTCATTAGCATAATGGCATCCAGTCGTGCTTCAAAAGTGCTGCTTTTGAAACAAAAATTGGCTGTGGAGACACAAGCACTTTGAAACAAACTCCAGACTTGGAAATTCCCTTATTCCCAACTTGTTTTGGTCTACAAAGCCAGTTTGCATTTCAAAAGCAGCACTTTAGAAGCACAACTGGCTGCCATTATGCTAATGAGGCACTGAATATTCAGATCAACACCTCATTAACCAGTTCCGATCCGAGTCATTTAAATACCCCTTCCAAAAGGAAGGGATAGTGTAGACATGGCCAATGAGGGGCAACCTAGACCAGCAGTGGACCACATGAGCAGCCCTCCATCTGGGTGAGCTAGAAGATTGTTGTAATAATACAGTCTCCTGAGATAGGATAGTTTTGTAACTGCGCTTGCATACCTACAATTTGCGGGCTGTGCCAATCAAAATGTAGCAGCACTTTGATTGGATGCAGAGAGCGTGTAGGGCTCTCACAATGCTAAGTGCAACCAGCACACACCTCACTTCATGTGCCCTTGTTTTACAATGAATGTCCCTTTTGTAATGCTGTTAGGTAAAAAAAAAACAGAGTGAAAACCAACAGAATGTGGCAACCCTGGGCACGGACAACTATAAGGAAAATGTCTCATGGGCTACACAGAGAGCTCTAACAGGCTACATGTGACGCTTGGGATTCAGGTTATCCCCTACTAACAGAGCAAAATGTTTTATTGCCTAGTAGTCAAAACGTCAAGCAGAGGACGACATACCTAAAAGCTCGACAACTGCATAGGGAAGCACAATATCACTGTTTCCATCACAACTTCTGCTATCAGAATAGCTATATAGTGGCACATGTTGGGGAAGAACTAGGCACTTTCACGTGGTCACTGTTTCTAAGACAACCATTCTAGCACTGGATATCATTCCAAAAAAGCCAGCTCTCAGACACGGTTCACAGAAGATTAACACAGGGTTGGGTGGGGGCGGCAATATGGCAAAAGGCACAAAGAGAAAAATTTCTAAAACCACTTTCAATAGAGCAAACATTTGGATGGAGGACCAAAAGTACTTCACAGTTAGTTTCTGGAGCTATTCTGTGATACAACCCAGGAGATTTCTTTTTATTGCTTCTGAGCTCATGGACAGGCAAAAAAATCTCAAGAACTGACTATATTCTCCCTATCCCAGGTACATATATTTAGTTTTGTGGCACAGGAGATGCCCATGAAAGGGTTAATTTGACAACTATTAGAAACAGCTCTGCACTCTTTGAGTAAACTCAGGCAATGACAAAGTGTTCTGATGTGTTTCCTTGGGTGAATCCTTCCTCACTTATTAGCCTGCCAGTGAATGGAAGGGAAGTTCAGATTCTCTCTGCTATGTGCTCTCAGTTCAGTTTCTATTTAACTCAGCAGTTTTTCTAATTTGTATTTGAATTCTGTATCTGTTTCTCCATCTTAGAATTTTATATGGGGATGTCCATGACCACCACATCCAAGCACCTTCCACAGATAATCAATAGCAAAGTCCCTGAAGAACTTCATGAAGTTCTTAACTTCATGAAGTTCAGAACTTTATTCTACATTTGGTCTTATTCTGCACTCTCCATTGTATTCTCCGAGCACCTTCCGTTTATGCATTAAGCAACCTGACTTAATACCTGCCTGGTGGTATTTGTTCTTTCAGCCTCTTGCCAGAGAAATGCATGCAGCGGGAGGGTCTTGTTTTAATAGTTTGGGGGTTTTTTTGTTTTTTTTTTCCCCAACAAAATCCATTGCATGGATTAAAGCCACCTCACCTCTCACAAAACCAACTTTTACCATGATAATTTTGATATAATGAATGAAATATTACTGACTTGTTAAAAAATAGTTGCTCTCTATTAATGAGTAATTTCTTGTGGTTTTCCTGCATCAAATCTATTTTTATTTCCTTTTTCACATCACAGAAGATACTGATGGGGGCTTAATTCAAATCTGTTGAAGTAAACGGAACAATCTCCAGGGACTTCAATAGACTTTGGACTATGTACTTAATAAGCTCTGCCAACTTGCCTTAGATTAAACAGAAAATGACACAGAGTGGGCAGAAATAAGACTGTACACAGAGCTGCTTTTGCCTCGCCATAAATCTTATCATCAGGCTCAAGTCTGAAAAAAACCATCCTTGAGCTAGACTGTCAGAAGGAAATGAGACTATCAAAATACGAATGCCCTCACGTATGATAGCACTGCAGCATGTGCTTCACTCCTCTTGGCTTCCTGAAAATGGCATGCTTCCCTGAACCGGGCCTTAAAGATATTGGATTGTTCTCTCCCATGCTTTTCTATTTTCTTATTGCTTTACCTGTCAATATACTCTGATGGATAACTGAAAAGAAGAGACACATACAGTACTTCAATTAAACAAAAGTGAGTATCTACGGCAGGTAACAAATAAATAGAAATGATCCAAGACCTCAATGAAAATTTTATTTTCACCAAATGGCTAACGAATGGGGAACTTTATAGTGTAGTTTCAGATGGTGACAGGAAAAACCGCAATAGTATTTGACAATGTTAGGGCTTGCACTGTAACTAAACACTGGTGTTCTAGAGCAGATTTGTTAATCAGAGGAGAAACGTCTATAATCAAAGGACTGGAAATGAACTCGAGAGGTTTCCTAGTCCAGTTCCCTACACTCATGGCAGGGCCAAGCACCATTTAGAACAACCCCTGACAGGTGCTTGTCTAACCTGCTCTTAAAACTCGCCACTGAAATTTAAGCCCATTGTGTCTCGTGCAATCCACAGAGGTTAAGGGGAATATTTTTTTTCCTTCCTCCTTGTAACAACTTTTTATGTATTTGAAAGCTGTTATGGCCAATCTCAGTCTTCTGCTCTCCAGACTAAAACCCAGTATTTTTCAATGATCCCTCATAGGTCATATTTTCTGGACCTCCCAGTCATTTTTGTTGTTTTTCTCTGGACTTTGCCCTCTTTGTCCACATCTTTCCTGAAACGTGTCACCAAGAACTTGACGTGATATTTCAAATGAGGCCTACCTAGTGTGGAGGAGAGTGGAAGAACTACTGCTCCTGTCTTGCTCACCACACTCCTGCTAATTATACACCTCAGAATGTTGGCCGCTTTTATAACAGTGTTACACTGTTCACACATATTATTGAGTGAATAAGGGGACTGGCACATCCAGGTTCACTTTTCTTAAGCTTTCTTGTTTTAAAACTTTCAAGTGCCTCTTGTTTGGGCTGAAATGCCTTGAGGAAGAGCATGCCAAAAACAGTAATTGCTTGAAATTATGAGCAGGGGGCGGGGAAAGCCAGTCCTTCTAAGCTAACTTGTCCTAGTTTCACTGCATCTTCGCAGTATGGAGAAAGGCAGAGAGAGGAAAGATTGTTCAACATAATGTCATATTAGTTTGTGGCTAGGTTGCCTTTGTGTTGCTTAGAACAATGCCAGTCTGCATTCACAGAGAGTGAGCACAAAAAAATTCACCCCATCCTTGTCCACCTTCCCAACAAAACCTGTTCTTGCATGGTAAGAAGTGTGGCTGTGTGTAAGTCTTGTTTAAAATTGTATTATGAGCCAGGGTGGGCTGGTGAGCCACAGACTAAGATACCTCTGCCTGGGACTTGCCATGGCCATAGAATCACAGAACACTAGAGCTGGAAGGGCCTTCAAGAGGCCATTGAGTCCAGGCCTCTCCCCTCACAGCAGGGCCAAGCACCATCTAGACCACGCAGCTCTCCACCCCAAATTATCTGCATCAAACTTACTAGTGCTTCCCATATAAGTGCTCTGCATTCTCGGGTGTTCCAAATGGCTGGAATAAAAGGCACTTTTGGTGGCTTGTAGCAAGATTTGGGGCAGGGAGAAAGGAAGGGACTTAAAGTCCTTAATACTTAGAAATTCCCCTATAGAAAACACACACACTGTGGTACTCTGGGAACTCAATATGGAAACACTACTTGAGACGGGATGGGGGTCCGAGCTGGGGGAGGACTCTTGGCGCAACATCACTGGACCAAAATATACCCAATTAATGTGACCCAGGTCTGCCAGTGTAAGATTAAGTATCCAAATTGATACAGAAATAACATCAGGAAGTGCATCATCATCTCCCCTGAATTGCACACACTATGGCTACGGCTACACTAACCCCTTCCTTTCAGAAGGGGCATGGTAACGAGCGAGGTCGGAAGATGTTAATGAGGCACTACCATGCATATGCAGCACCTCATTAGCATAATGGCAGCCACGGCAATTTGAAAGTGCCGCTTTCGAATCACGTGCTGCCCGTGTAGACCAGGGCCTTTCAAAAGGACCCCCCCCATCTTCAAAAGTCACTTATTCCTAAAACCAAATAGGAACAAGGGGCTTTCAAAAACTCAGGGGTCCTTTTGAAAGGCCCCCATCTACCCGGGTAGTGCGCAATTCGAAAGTGGCACTTTAGAATCCCCATGGCTGCCATTATGCTAATGAAGCACTGAATATTCATGGAAGCACCTCATTAGCATCTTCCAACCTCGCTCATTAACATGCCCCTTCTGAAAGGAAGGGGCTAGTGTAGACACGGCTTATATGTATTAAATACAATATAAATTAAGTAGCCCACCTGGTAATCAAAGATCCTCCGCATGTGGACACAGGAGAGTGAATGTTAGTTTGACACTCTTCACTTCTGTGTTTTCTGTTTAGTGTGTCAGGGGAATGAGGGAAAAGACAAAGCCAAACTCCAGGGGATGAGAACGAAGCAAACAACATACAAGAGTTTGCCAGAATTCCTGCAAATTTAAGCTATCAAGTTTGACACACACTGCCCAGGATTTAATTTTTATGGATATATATTTCTTTCTGGTATGGTCTCATCTGTCTCAGGTCAAGCTCATTGACAGGCGTGTGGCTGGTGTCGAATGGCCTGCCCATGTGGTTGGTGCAGAACTCACTCAATCCCTGAAATCCTGGTTCTAAAGCTCACTGGCTTAAGGTTACATTTTGTCTTCTCCCTACTTGGAACTCAACTGAAAATACTGTTTGGTTTGGCAAAAAAATGAGTGGATTCAATGCAGCATTAGTGGGTGGTTCGCTTGATTACAATCTTGAGATTAACTCCCTGTAGAGCAAGAGGGATAAAAACACATTCTACTCACTTTATACTGGGCAGATACTACCCCCTAGCTTTTGATTTAGGAAATTTTTGTGACAGTCCCATTCTGCCCAAGGGCAGGCAAAGGACCGCTGGAAGATTGCCTCCCAAATCTCTCCTGTTCAGAGCACAATACTAAGCCCCTTCACATGGTTTGATATTCTCCCCACCCTGCTCCCCACTAGACTTGTCTGCTGACTAGCATGGTGTCAAAGATTGCAGCTTGGTCTATGCTAGGCAACTAAGTCCAATGCAGATACATAATTCTAGTTACATCAATTGCATAGCTAAAACGGACTTATCTGCAATTGACTTACCTGGCCATCCACACAGAGCGAGGTCAACAGAAGAGTTTCTCCCATCAACCTCCCTTACTCCTTGTGACAGCAAGGAGTACAGGGTTCAACTGCCAATCCCACATATTTTGATTTTGCATGCCTCTACCAGGCATGCAAAATTGAACTCTGGAAGATCAGTTCTGAATGTGTCCATCTTCCCCATAGTATCGCTAAACCCTGAGTTTCACTTGCTCCCTTCCCGAGAGCCATGCCCTCCTTGGGAAGTTGTGAAGGACTCTTTGCACTGCCCTGAGAGCACAGAATGAAATTTTACCAGGCCCTTCCCCAGGCAGCAACCGTCAATGTACAATAGCCAAGCAGACTCTAGCCCTGTTTTGCTTTTACTGTTTGAACAATTAAAAATCATCTTCTGCAAGGAAGAGAATTCAGGAAAAGAAAAAAAAAGTACATACAATTAAGGAAACTCTACAGCAATTTAGTTTGTTCCTATCTAATGCCTTGAATGCAAGATAGGAACATTGAAGAGACATTTGAATTTTCTCAAGAGCACAAAATACTTTTCTTTTCAAATAATCTCATCCTTCCAAAAAGAGTGCAAATTACGAGTCCCAAAACATAAATCCTGGGAGGCAGCTGTTTTAGTCATTTTCTGTGCTTCATGGTCATAGATTGGCTTTGGATTCCTCTCCCTGCACAATATTTTTGGAACCCATTAAAAAAAGAAAAAAGAAAAAAGAATTCAAGAGTGAATTCAGAGCTCAAGAAGGTGAAGGGAGCCGAGCATACGAAGGTGGAATAGGTTTTCCTCATACATCTCTCTCACCGCAGCTCACACCCCAGTGACCAGACATTTTCAGCACAAATGCTGGTTTTCTTCAAGTAGAGGCTTTTTACAATCATGCTGAACTGCATGGTGGTTTAGTGTTATGCAGTATGGATACAGCTGCTAAGAACTAGAGAATTGATCTAAAGTCCATGGAAGTCTATCAGAGTTCTTTTCCTTTGTTTTAAAGGGGTTTTGATGGATTGGGAAAATAGATATACTTTTTTTTTTTTTTGCAGATTACAATTAGTACCCAAATGCAGATGCCTAGAAAACAAAGGCTAATGCACTGATTCACAAAAGGGGCTGGGTGTCCAGTTATAGCCACCGACTGGCCCCCACCCAAATCAGCGTGTGTTGTGTGATTATTAGCTGGTGCCTTTTCTCCAACAGAGATAAACAAGTCAGTCCTGTTGCTGACTTGAAGGTAGTCAGCTAGGGTTGCGTTCCTTTTCATTGGATGGGTTTTAAGTCTCTCCCTGCCCAATGCTGGACGTCGCTCTTATCCAGCCATTCTCAGCCAGGGGCCTGGGCTCCCCTGGAGGGCTGTGAGCAGATTTCAGAGGGTCTATCAAGCAGGCCCAGGGCTAGGTTTGTTGAGCCTCAGGACAGAAGGGTGAAGACTCATTGCCTGGAGTTGAAACCCAGGGCAGTGAGCCCCAAACACCCGGAGGTGAAGCCAAACCCTGAACAATGTAGCTCCATGGGGCCCCATGCAATTTCCCAGACTGTAGACCTTAACATTGATGCTGGCTTTTGCAGTCAGACAAATAATTACTGTGGCACAGCTGGGACATTGAGTTTTCACACAATGTTGGGGTCCTCAGAGAGAAAAAGGTTCAGAACTCAGGCTTATTTTATGCCCTCTCATACCCTACCTCTTAGGAAAACACTTTTACACCTTGTGAACCCTCCTAAATCCCTAAATATTAAAAGGCCAAATAGTTTTTACCTCACTACAAGATGAACTGCTGTGTGTATCACACATCACAACTCCACTGTTTAATGGTATTTAATGACAAATGTCGTCCTCCATTTTTCATATTTATGCATTCGTTTCAGTATTGTAAGGCAAAGCAGAGACTAAGGACATGAACTGAACTGATTTACACCAGTATGAATCAAAAATATTTTCACAGAACCCACTGGAGTTATAGGAGTTTCAATGAAATCAGTTAGGCCACTAGTGTTTATCCAACAGTACTTGACACACCACCAAATGTTCCCTGTAATCTTTTCCATCCATGTGTGGATTTTGTCACACAATGTAAGTAAAACCTCATTGTATGCTCTCATTCAACTGCAGCCTGTTCATCATGGGAAACATTCCTTCATTCAACAAGTTTCTTCTACCTTCCAATTGTTTTAAAAATTTGTCTCCAATGGATTTATCAAAACCTCTCAGAGTAATTTTAGAGCAGAATGGCAAACCAGCCTTCAGCTAGTATAAATAAGCATAGCTTCATTGAAGTCAATGAGCCAGACCCCCCCTTAACTCCTCATAAATTGCCATAACTCAATGGTTAATAGAGCTACATGAAAGAGCTAGGCTGATTTACATCAGCTGAAGAGCTGATCCACGATGGATAAAGTACTTTTATAGAGGCCCATCAGTGAAAATTATAATTAACTGGAATAAACAGAATTATGGGGGGAAATTAAATAAAACAGCAAAAATAAAATCTCCCATGCCAAAAATTTCAGACTACAAAACAGTCACACCAGCAATTTGGACCTCACCCACATAAATATTTGTTTAATATTAATTAGTTGTTCTCAGAGAAGGTAGCAGCAAATCACAAACACTTTTACACATTAAAAGTCTTTTCCTGCTACTGTATATTAAAAGATTTTCATGTATGTGATTTCTGCTAAAATTAAAGTGTTGAAAAACATTTTTAATTGTAAGCAGCCTAAATAGAAAAATCAAGGTGTTAGCCTTTTTCAGACCCTTCATTCTGGTATCCCGCTTGCCTACTCACAGATGATCACAGATCCCTATGTGTAACATCCTACCAACATCTTCCGTCTTCCTCTTTGTTAGCCCCTTAAAACAAATAATCTACTAAACATAAGCTTCTTCCAGGTGTTGTCAAAAGCAAAAAGGGCCTGGTTCAAGTTTCTGGAGGTTCCTTCTGAAGAAAGACACCTTAAGCTTGAGCCCCCACCCAGAAGTCTAGAAAATTCCATACATCCACCCTGGGTGCCCTTGATAAGCCATGTGTCTCCATTCACAAGCACTGTGCACAGGGGTTTAAAAGAAAGAACTCCATAGGGAGAGAAACAACAGAATGCATGTGGGAAAGGCAGCAATGAACATGAACAAGATCTGTTTGGCAAGACTCTGACCTCCACAAACTGTTTGAACAGTACTCCCCATGTCAGACCTCATCTTGTACTTGAGAGTGCTCCTACATTCTACTCACTTTCCTACTCACAGTTTGTTGTCCTGGGTTTGTAGTATCCAAAGACTCTGGCAGATTAGCACAGCCACCTGACCCCACTGAAAGAAGGTCAGCTTTGATTGCTGGGTAGGAAGGCCTGCACCAAAATCTCTCAAATAGACAGCTGTTCACCATACTGTCAGCCTAAAGCAACTCAGCTCTGCATCATCTACTAGCTCGACTGTGCAACTGGTACCTAATGTTTCAGCTGTGCACTAGCCGCTGCTCTCAGGTGAGTTCTTTACAAAGGATTCGGTAATACACAAGACCTATAATGGAATCTTCACCCAGAGACATCCTCCCCCCAGCACACAGAACCCTTTTTTCTCCTTTTCATGCTTACAGCAACACTGCCTCACTGTGGGAAAGGTTAGGGTGACCCTTCACTCCAGACACAAACTAGTGCTGTTCTCTTGTCCTTTAATTTCCCAACAGGAACCATTTTATTGCCCCCAAATAAGGAACTCAACTGTTTCTTAACCAAAATGCCCCCAAACTATCACATTTAAATGCAATTGGGGCCAATTCAATCATTCCCTCTTGTTCACCAACAAAAGCTGGCAGAGCTCCGGGCTCTATAGAGCCTCTGTCCAGTTTTCAAGCAGTTCTGAGCTGCTCTGCTCCCATTTCACCAACAGATGTCAATAGCAAGCTCCCATCTCTCTAGAACAGTGGTTCCCAACCTTTTCCAGACAGGAACCCATTTTAACAATTCAGGAAGACTTGGTGAGCGAAGGCAATTCAAAAACAGGGAGGGGTGCAGGGAAGAAGCAGGGCCGTAACTAGCTAATTTTGTGCCTGAAGCAAGAATATAAAATTGTGCCCCCTCATGTTTATATATTCATAGTACTTATTTCATAGAAAAAGGGAAAACATTATTAATAAAATAACACTACATTTATTATAATCTGAGTTGTGATGGTGGAAAGACACTCATCCCCAAACTGCTCCCCCCACAGCTTAAACCCACACTCAGAGGCTGGAGGGGGAGTCACACTCAGGGGCTAGGGGCATCACACTCAGGGGCTGGGGAGTCAGTGGGAGGGTCACACTCGGGCTGGGGGAGAAGCCATCTGGGGCAGAACCCTGGCCAGTGATCACCAGCCATGAGAACCCCAGCCAAAGGCAGCAGGGGGAACCCCAACCTTCCGCATCTGGAAGCCAGCTGGGGCAGAGCCCTAGCCAGTAAGCACCAGCTGTAGGAACCTGGCCAGTGGTATGGGAACCCTGACATTCCACAGAGGCTCGAAGCTGGCTGGGGTATGGAGCCCTGACTATCTCTCAGCCCCCACCCCGCATTCCCAGGCTTAAGCCTCCCAATTTCTCATTCCCTCACCTGAGCTGGGAGCTGGTTCCTTCTCTGGCTTCCTAGCTCTCTGCCCTAAACCTTCCTCCCGTGCAGGAAACTGCTCACCCTGCCCTGCAGGACTAAAAGGGTACTTAGTTAATTGGTTGGTTGAACTGCCTGACAGCTGTTAAATGAATTAAGAAGTTGAGTACCACTTCACTGTGAATGGCTCCTTAAGGGCCACCTGCAGAGCTGTCCAGCCATCGACCTCTTTTCAAGGAGGGGAAACCCTGCTCTAGTTCTTCAGGCCACAGGGTTTACATCAGGATTCAGATACGGACTTAAGGGACAATATTAGGAACTGATGGTGCTTGATCCTGCCAAGAGGGCAGGGGACTGGACTAGATGATCTCCCAAAGTCTCTTCCAGTTCTAGGAGATGTGTGGGCGTGGGTATCTCCAATTTGACAATGTTGACTGCAATGCCTGTAGCACTACCTGTACTAAAAATATGTCCATTCTCATCTACAACATTAAAAATCATTTTCTCCAGAATAAAAAGAGGCCCAGATTGACACAGTAATGGATATCTGCAACCAAGGATTTCTATGGTAGGTGTGTGTTCAGTGAGATAGGGAAAACGTTCATTACCCTTGTGCAGGGTTCCATGACATACTCATTCAGGACAGAAAGTGACTAGAATACATTGTCTACTCAGAGCAAGGTGAACATGTTCTGCTGAATCTGAAGCTGGCACTAGTGACAGCAGCACACATTAAGTGTTCTTTGGTATGAATATTTTGTCACACTGAAAATCCAGCATCCTGGATGTTTATGCTGAAGAGCTGATAATCTTAATTATTGCTTTGAATAAATGTCGGAGTATAATATTTGTGGTCACCAGGGATCCCTGAAATCAGTTTGCATAGAAAAAAATGCAGCATTTTCATTTTTACAAGGAATATGTCATTTTTAAGAATTGTGAAAAACTAAAAACAAACAATAGAACCCCATTACCACAAGTGCACATACAGGAATAAGAGAAATTGACAATTCAGTATTGGGCCGCCAGCTTTCATTTTAATGGCAGATAAAATGCCTATTACTGTTGGGTTGCTTTTATATACTTTTGTGTTTTTTAAAATCAGAGAAAGCTAGGAACCCGGTGGCTACTTAACCCCAGGTGCTGCTGTGTTTTAGATAAGAGTATGACAGACAACATTCATAAATCCCCAAAATTCCGTGATGTTTCCTATGAACTTCGTTATTGTTTTCAATTTTCCATGGAAGATGCTCAGATATTATGCCGAGGGGAGAAGTAGAACATGCAAGGATGTGCTTAGAAGAGCTGCTATATGCTTCCAGTGATGGTAGTTTAGGCCCTATCTATCAAGTTTTATTGTCAAAAACTGCCTTTTGATGACAAAACAGTGAGAAAAATGTAACTTTTGTTGGGAAAAATGCCAAGTTTCAATTACAAAAAAAACCCCAACCCTATGAGAGACTTCTCTTTGCTCCCTCCCTTCATTGCTGACAAAGAACCAGTGCAGAAGCTAGTTTGTTTTGTTGGCAGAACTTGCTTTTGCCGCTATTCCACAATGCCTGTCTTAATCCCTTTGCTCACCGATTTGATCTTTGCTGCCTTACTGGCATGCACCCCTCCCCTTTCAAAGATCCAGGAAATATCTCACAGCTAAGCTCCTATTCTGTCATGCATTAGGCAAACTGCTGCTGCAGGGACTGGTGTGGGGCAAGACAGCACACAAGCTGCTGTGCTGCTTTGACTTTCCTCAGTAGGGAGATCTCACAGAGTTACTCGTGATGCTGCTCCCAGCAGCTGAGGAGGCTGCTGAAGAACCTGGAGTGGATCCCAAGATATGCAGTGATCAGCTCTGCCTTCCTACAACACTGAACTGTGGGATACACAATCACAGTGCATTGCTCACAGTGTAGTCAATGGTGCCTCCAATATGGACATGAATGATCAACATATGGGGTAGGGATGTGGGGCTCTCAAAGCCACACTGACAAAAGACCAGGATTAATCTACCTGGGGGGTGGCTCACGTATCACAATTCTAAGAGATTTAACCAACATATTTAATTTCATTGGTTCAATTTTTAATATTTTCCTTTCAAGTAACATAAAATACAACTTTAAAACATGATTTATAAGGCTTTCACAGTTACAGTTAAAATAAAAGTAGACTAAATTAAAAATAGCTTTTTAAAAGGCTATACGTTTTTCCTTAACTTCATTAGTATTATACCTTTCTTGTGAGTAAAGAATACACATACATACATTTATGGTGTGCCTTCATATACATGTACATAGAGCAATTGCTACAAATATAATTTAATGTGGAAAAAAAAAGAAATTGCTCCTTACAACTCTTTGCTAGCATTGCAGTTTAGCTGATTAACCATTCCAAGAACACAGTGCAATTTGGCATTCTTGCCTATGTCCATTGTGAGCTGTGAACGTCATAACTTCTAGCAACAGTAATTTAAAACAAACAGTAGCTCCAAACATTAAAAATAAAGCTAGAATCAAAAAGTATGAATCATTTTCAGACCCTGCTTACAGGGCCTGATCTAAAAATGACTGATATCAACGGCAGTCTTTCCGCTAGTTTCAATGAACATTGGATCAGATTCCCAGTGATTAGTTTCCAGGATTTTATACAATATCATCCTGGAATGAAGACTTAAACGTGCTTTTCATCACAGCTGCAGTGTTAGAAGTAAAGCTTCTAAATCTTTCTGGGCCTCTTTATCCTATGACAGGAAAACAAACATTCAGTTAGATGTGGAATGCCCCTGGTGTTACAGTTTGTTGTATCAAGCTAATAGGTGCTCATACAAATTTCTCTATTAACAAAAGACATTACATACAGTTAATGAGGAGTCCTGTGGCACTTTTGAGACTAACACATGTATTTGGACATATGCGTGTGTGGGCCAGAATGCACTTCATCAGATACATTTGATGAAGCCCATGAAAGCTTATGCTCCCCATTGTTTTTGCTGAAACGGACTAACGCAGCTATCCCTCTGAAACATAAAATCAATAGCCACAAAATGCACAAAACTACAAATAGCTAAACTAGACAACAAAAATCACTGGGGTGAGAGAGAGAGAGAGAGTGAGTGTGTGTGGGGGGTGGGGCGGGTAGCGCCAGATGGCAGCCTTCTTCATCCAGCTGTGAGAAAGTACTCTCACCTTCCCAATAACACTCTTTTCCTGGACGTGGGTCTAGGCCCACACTTTTATAGGCACAGTTTGGATCAAAAGACATTTGGCTTTGTGTTTTGTGTGTAAGTCTGTATGCTGTGAATATGCAATATCTAAGATCTCTGACTCTTCTTTGGAATTCTACCATCCAATTCTCAAGAAAATGTGGGAAATATACCTAATGATTTTGGGCCACAACTTGCCCTACCTCATGTGTCAATACAAAATATAAGTACTAAAATATTACATTCTACTTATTGAAATGTTTCTTCTGAAAACTGTACCTGCGTTTTATTTCTCCCTGTTCAAGCACACATCTTTATCACACAAAGCCAGTATCAGTTCAGATAAAGCTACATTTTAAAAATCTGGAGGTGAAGAACATAATGTAGTAGGGATGAAAACCCCTGATTCACAAACACACAAGTTTGGGGTGCCCATGCAACAAACCATAGGCATGCACATCTCAGGAGTTTTGTACCAGTATTTCAAAATTACATGCCATGGTTTCTTCAACAGCAAGATAATTCTGCAAAGGAAATGTTCTAAAAGAAGATTCAGCAGACCAAGACAATGAAGTAATCGCTTAACTTCAGGATCACTGTGTTATTCAATCAAAGAATTAAAATAAAATACAGAACATTTTAAAATATAGTTTATGGACGAGTAAACTCGTGCTCTTCTTTATTCTGATTAGTTTCTATAATGACAAGGTGGAATAAAGAGAAATATTTGAAACTGATAGAAAGCACATAAAACAAATGTCAAAGTATATTATACTATCTGGTCAGATTAAAGCATTAATACATTAGCAGAACAATTCCCTTGAATATGTGTTCTCACTGACAACAATAGGCTAAACTATCAACCTAATCATTTATCAGAGACTTAAAAGACATGCATTACATGCCTGTACACACTTGCCAAAATATATTTAGTTACAGGAAGAAATGTGGCATTATATCCTATGCCTCAAAGTCCATGTCACCTCACCCGCCCTCACAGTGTCTGTTCCAAGATGTTTAATACAGAGTTGCAAAACACACAATACTTTCATCAGGAGACTACCAGAGTCTTGGGCCAGAGAACATATATAAAAGTTTACAAATTTATGACTGTTTGTTCAATGGAATTCAGAAATGGTATTCAGGGCTGAACTCAGAAGTAAATACGCAGGCATTTTCTTTAAACAGTTAGGGGAAAAACCCTCACAGTTCTATTTAATCCTCGGCTACGTCTACACTATGAGATAAACTTCAATTTAAGGCAGTTAGCTTGATTGTACCAAGTGACTGTCTTCCCTGGAAATACCATTAACTCGATTTAGGGAGCACAAATATAGATATCATAATATCGTTGGAACTGGGTGGGTGCAGTGTCAAGTTCAAATTTAGCAGATTGAATGAAGGCTAGTGTGGAAGTGCCATGTCTTTGAATGGAATTCATTAGCCTCCAGAGGCTGCCTGGCACTGTTGCACCTGGCTCCTGGCTGCCCACCACTTGTGGGAACCAGGAAACTGACCAGCACAGAAGCCCTGATCAGTTTCCTGGCTCCCATGAGTGGTAGGGAGCCAGGAAACTGATGACACTGCTACACCTGGCTCTTGGCTCCCCACCACTCACGGAAGCCGGGAAACTAACCAGCGCAGCACCTAGCTCCCTGCTCCCAGCTCCTGTGACACAGGCACAGCAACACTGGTCAGTTTCCCAGCTCCTGTGAGCTGCCGGGACCTGGGAACCAGGCAGCAGGGTGAGTGCTGCCAGCAGTAGGGGTGCAGCAGGGCCCGGGGGGGAGGGCACAGAATGCAGGGTTGTGGGAACTGTGGGATGGGTTCCCACAATGTACTGCTGCAACAGTCAATATTTAGCCACTCTAGTGTAGCAGCACTAACTCTACTTTGTGGGAAATGAGGATACTCAAAATCGAGTTTATAAAGCCCAGTGTTATAAAATCAAATTTAATAAAATTGAATTTATTGTGTAATGCAGATGTAGCACTAGGCTTTTCACACTTCTCTCAGCTAAAAGCTGTTGATGCAAACTCAGGGTTCTGTCATATCTCAGTGATTTTTGTTCAATGTTTCAAAGACGGACTGGTTTATTCACACCACAAATGATCCCTTTTTAAAAACTGGTCTTGCATATTTCTCTCTTTCAATAGGAGAAAAGGAAGACTAATACATTGGGCAATCTCTTCAGAGAACTGCAATGTACCAAGAGCTAAAGGTTGGGCAGTCCTTCCTGCATCTGCCTTTGCTGCTAATAAAAATAAAATGGGGCTGCAAGGCATGTTACTTTAGCTCAGAAGCTGGCCATCAGAGTCCAAAACTACACTCTAATATTAATTTAATGACAACAACATGTTTTGGCTTTGAGAACCACTCTCATGACTTCTGGTTATAGCTATACAACTCCATGAGACAGCCTCAACTACAGTATGGGAGATACCCAATCACACATAATGGTGGCCAATTAAAATAAAGTCTCTTATACTTTAATATATTTAATTATATAAACTAAATCCTGCCTGTCCCCAATTTAATAACTTCCACAGGCACTTAATAAATAATCCTGACCACAGCAGTTATCAGTTTAAATATCTCCTATAAATGTAGTTTTTCTCTCTGTCTGTCCATCTGTCTGGGTGTTTAAGTGTTTGTTCAAGAACTCCCCCTAAACTATAAGAGCTAGGACCACCAAATTTGGTAGCTTCCTCTTATCATAACTTAAAGCAAGGCAAGGGTTTGACGGTGTCAGGAAAAGGGGATGTGTTTGGAATGCATGACATCTCATAAATACATACAAAAAAGAAGACAATCACCAGGCAGGTGAAAGGGATAATAAATCTTCTAGTAGTTTCATAATATTACTTTCCTCCTTAGATATTTCAATCAGCACAGGGATCCACTTGCAATTTTCTACACACTTGCTGTACGTCAGAAGGGCATTTTATAGTCTCAGATATAGTTATTATATTCCTCTGAGAATGAGACATGGTCTCCCAAAGCTTCTAATGATCAACATCACCAAAAATAAAATAAAATAAAATGCAGTTGACTGTAATGCTGCATGTTCTAATTATACAAAATGAGCATCAAAATGAAAGAAAATCCATATTTCACCTATTTCTAGGATTTGTGTTAGAGGCATGTCCTCTGTTAATGACCTGAGGTTCAATTTATATTGGTTATCAATTATATCTTATTTCTGACCAACCTCAAAAACCAAATTTCAACACTTAATTTGGTTTAATTTTAGCATAGAAATCAGCAGTGTATCCCAATATTTTGAAAGCTAAGCCTCACTAAAAGGAAAATTAAACTAATTGCATCTTCCTTCAATCCTCCTGTGAGCTGCCATCTCAGTTTATGTTTCTCCTATATGCCTGAAACATGGCCACACTCTTGTGATTGATCATCTTTTTACTGAACGACAGCCATGTTCAAAACTTTAGGGTGACCAAATAGCAAGTGTGAAAACTGGAGCACACTTTTCTGTCAGGGCAGGAGGTATAGTTGCACATATAAGACAAAATACCTAATTTAGGGACGGTCCCAATAATATCAGAACATCTGGTTACCCTACTTACACTTGAGAGGATGAGTGCTTAGTATTAAAACTAATAATCAGTTTCATCATAACCTGGTGAACTCAACACACTAGGGTCTCGCCATTCGCAAGTGCCACATTCGCAAATTCAATTATTCACAATTGGCCTTGCTTCCCCAGGGCTCCAGGGCTGGGAGTGCCGGTGGCTGCCACAGATTCCCCATGGCTCTGGGGCCAGGAGCACCGGCTGCTCCTGCGGCTTCCCAGGGTCCCAGGGCAGGGAGCACGTGCGCTGCCTCTTCCTGGGTCTCCAAGCCCCACCCCCACATTCGCAAAAATCAACATTTGCAAGGGTTCTGAGCACAGAACCCTCGCGAATGTTGAGACCCTGCTGTACAGTAAATGCTCAAGACATGCGCAATCAAGTTGTGCGTGTCTTGGGTTAACACAACTACTGCACCTGACAGGAGTGGGAAACCTGATTCTCACAGGAGCAGCGCCTGATTCTTGCCGCCCTGAGAGGAGAGGTTTCCTGCCCCTGTCAGGGGCGGCAGCCACTCCTGTCCAGGGCAGCAGTCGCGAGTCAGGCTGCTGTCCCTGACAGACAGCTGCTTGCAGTGCTGGTTCTTCTGAGAAACCAGGCCACAAGCCTCTGTCTGCGCACTGGGCTCTCCAGCTAGGGAGCCTGGCAGGCACACAGCTGCTTGTGGTGCTGCAAGCAGCTGTGTGCCCCCCAGCTGTGAGAAACTGGGGCCTGCGTGGCTGCCTCCACCCACTTCCCCCAGGTGCCCGACTCCAATTTAGGTAAAATTCAATTTACTCAGACGTTGCCCAGAACACAACTTCCATGTAAACCGAGGGATTACTCGACATAAATGTAGGATACTTTATCACTATGTATAAAAATTACCACGCAAGTGTGCTCTCAGTGAAAAAAAAACAACACACTGGAAATATCCAGGTCATGCTCTCCAGAGACTTTTTTTTTTTTTTTTAAAGAATGCAAACAGTTAAGGGAAGCCTTTTGGCAATAACCTAAAAACCATGTGGATTATAAGGTATGAGAGGTAGGTTTAAAAAAAAGAAGTGGGGGCAAGAGCATAGGTATTCATCTCCTGTTTTATCAATTTACAACCTTATAATTCTATTACATATTTAGCCTTAACTCTGAATTTTTATTACTGTTTTTTTTGATAACTACAATGTTCTGATACATGTTGCCATTAATATACTTACATACAGTCTCAATTTTAACTCAGTTTAACATAATTTTTGTCTGGATTTGACATATCTCCCAGTGTTACTGGATTGTCCCTCCTGCTTTGCTGTTTTCAGCTCTTCTGAAACAACTCTTTTTGAGGAGATAGAGAAAGCAGGCTTTTACAACTGCTGTTCCTTATGTTTATCATCATGGATGATTGGAACCATGAAAATAACATGCCCCTAAGTCTCTCACTACACTTCCAAGTGATGAATTCATTGTTCCCAACAGGCAAGCACAGTACCTTCACTATGGCCCACATGTAGGATATAAAAGCTTGTTATTTTCCTGGTTTGCTTTTTATTTTTAGATATATTAAAATTATGCTCTTAAATTCTTGCTGCTACACATTTCTCCACTGAAAATATAAAAGATTCTTTGTTCAAAATAAGGAATCAATGTTCTCAAGTCTGCAACAATAGGCCTCCTTTGCCTTCTGAGAACTGTCCTTTTAACAGTACATATGTACACCCACTCACAGCTCATCTCACATGATACTATATCCTTACACACACTCACATGATCATTCAAATAAAATATCATTTTTCAAATAAATAATAAAACATCATATTTCAAATAAAATATTGTTTTTCTTCCAAGATTTCAAAAGAGTATTGATTTTACTTCAGTAGTCCACCACATGTAATTTGGAGAGAATTTATATAATGCCTTTCACGCTGACAGTTTCTCAAAACACATTTCAAAGTAATGGTAGCATAATGACTACCGGCTAAACAGATCAGCCATTATGAAGTCAACCTTAGTTCACACAGAGCTTTGAACATTAGGATCTCTTCTACTGAGAAGGCAAATGTTTCTTAGGACCCTCAAGTTCTCCACTTGGAGAACACCCAGGCTGCATCTACACTAGCAAGTTCTTCTGAACTTACTGGAAGGAGCCCTTTCAAAATATCTAGTGGAGCGTCTACACATAAAATGCATTCTTTCAAAAGTAATTTTGCAACAGTATTTCTGTCCCCTACTGTCCCACAGTTCCACCGCCGAGGGCTGGCCAAGGCCTGTCCAGGGCCAGGGGAGCCCCGCGGCAGCCGCCAAGGGGGCCAGGGCACCCCCACCTCCAGCACCTGCGTGGGTCCACAGCAGGGGGCAGTGCTGCTGCCACCATGAGGAGCCCACCACTGCCCACTTAGCCACCTGGCAGGAGCAAAATGCCATCCTGTAAGAATTGCTGGTGATGGAGTGGGAGGCCTGGGGTGAGGTGGCAGGCACCCTTTGCACCCTCATCTGGGCTGTGAACACCTGCATGCCCCAGACTCCTACTCCATTGCCAGCCACTCCTGCAGCCCTTGTCACAGCCCTCATGCGACCCCTGCCCTTGCTGCTCTGCTCCTGCCTGACCTCCCTGCAGCCACCAAGCCGAAACTCATCTGCTGGCTTGTGGCTAGTGTGGTCCCCGCCAAGCCTATCACCTGTCCTCCCTCTTCACCACCTGCTGAGGCTGAGGCCACCACACCCCAGCCATGCCTCTACCTCTACATAGTCCTGGCTCTGTCCCAGCCCCTACAGGGACCACGGACCTGGGGCACTATGGGCTCCAGTAGCCAGTGCAACTCATGGCCCCCCACGCCCACAGATAAGTAAGGCCCCACCACCACCAACCCAGGACCCCCTCCAAGTTCAGACTCCCCCACCCCTGACCCAGGACACCCCAATGTATATAGCCCCCCCAGTCCCCTGTATATCATTCTATGTATGTTTTACCATTGTACAACACTTACAATATTTAAACCATTTCTTTTTCACTACCCCCATGTCCCTTGTGATTGGTGGGAAGGCTCCATCAGCTCCCACTTAATCTCACAGCCCTCCCACACACCCCAGCAGCCCAGACATACATCCTGTTTGCACAGCCTTGAACACATCAGGCACACTAGGCTCAGCCCCCAACATCCCAACCCTGTCACTGCCAGCATCCCCATCTGCTCACTTCACTAAACCCATGACTCACCATCAAACCCACCTCCAACCCCAAACATTCTCGGGCCATTCATCAGTGTCATCCTGGATTGGAGCTGCTTCTCCTGATACTGAGTGCCCAGTTCTGCTTGTTCTGCATCCTTGTTGGGCAGCCAGATCAAATTTGAGCAATATTTAAACAGTTGCTTGCTCACTACCCCCATGTCCCTTGTGATTGCTGGGGAGTGTGAAGGTTGTGCATGTGGCGGGGTTGTGGTGCGGGAGCAGTGAGGGATGGGTGTGCAGGGTGGGGAAAGAGCAGGGGGAGCCCGGGAAAGGGTCACTGGAACTCCTGAGCAAAGGCCTCCTGGAGGGCCCCTCTGACCCACACCTCATCCCGGTGGCACCTGTCAACACAGGGCACCAGCTGACTGCACAGGGCCAGGGCGGGCCTTGGAGCCCAGGCCCGCACAAAGATCTTGTGTTTACTCTCCATGATATTGTGGAGAGTTCAGCAAGCATCCACAACAGTGGGCACAATGTGGAGGCCGACTTCCAGCTGTGTGAGGAGGCACTGAAAGTGGCCCTTCAGGCACCCGACCACCCACTCCACGGGGATGCAGGCCTGGTTCAGGTGGGCATTAAAAAGGTCCATATGCCCAGTGGTGCAGGGGGTAGGTGGCATGAGCCAGCATGAAGAGGGGCATGGTCATGTCTCTGACCCGGAGCACCCAAGGAAGGACGTAGGTCCCCTCCTCCATGCAGCACCTGAGTCAAGAGTTCCAGAAGATCCACGCATCATGGGCTCAGCATGACCAGCCCACACAGACATCGAGAAAGCATCCTTTGGCATCAGTGAGGGCCTGGAGCACCATGGAGTGGTACCCCTTCCAGTTGATAAAATCCCCTGCGCTGTGATCCAGGGCCTGGATTGTGATATGGGTCCCGTCCAGTGTGCCAAAACAGTCGGGAAACCCCAGCTCAGAGAATCCCATGATGGCAGCATCAAGGTCCCTGAAGCAGACAACCCTGGGGAGGAGGATGGCATCCTCAAGGCAACATCATATGGATAACAGTAGAATGGAAATGGGGGCCAGGGTGGGGCAAAACTTAGACACATTGGCTGTGCCTACAGGTGCCGATTCTTCTGGCAGAAGCGGCACAGTTGTGAGCTATCTGGAAGATGCTAATGAGGCACAGATGCAAATTTTGCATGCCTCATTAGCATATTGGCATGTGGTTCGGAGTCCGGAAGAAGTTCTAAATAAAAATTTTGAGGAAGAAGGGGCTTTGGGAAGGAGGGTTTCCTTCCGGAAGATCCCCATGGGCCATGTGTCTGCACGTGTACTTTGGAGTCCAGCAGAGCTTCTTATGGACTCTGAACCATGTGCCGATATGCTAATGAGCTGCAGAAAATCTGCACCCGCACCTCACTAGCATCTTCTGGATAGCTCATTACTGTGCCACTTCCGGAAGAAGCAGCACCTGTAGATACAGCCATTCAGTACAACTAACGTGGACATACTGCTAAAATATCTCAGCATAAATCACTTCAGTTACGAACTGTTCTCCTAAGTCCTTGGTCATCGTTTTTCTACAATACAGTTCTGTATAGTGCTGATTGATAACAGATCGTCTTAACTTTAGTAAAAAAAGATAAACTCAAGGCACATCTTAGCACTGAGAATGAAATGGTGCTAAGGAGATTAATATTCATACTTGTACAAAGCTTAAGTTATTACAAGAAACCACAACTTCGGCTGATACTAATGCCCACGCAGAAGCTGTTCTTGGTGCAGCAGGCAGTGGTCTGTCTTCTGAGCAAGAATGTTTGGCTTAGCTGTCAATCAAACTCCTTAACTGCAAGCAATGAATGAGGTATGGCCATTTCTTCTGCAGAACAACCTCTGCTATGCTCACAGTGGGTCCTTAGGCTGACAAAGCCCAAGTTTGAACTTTTGAAATTCCAAGACATTAAGACATTTTCAGTGGAAACTATATAATTGTGGAACATGTTTCTATGGGAGATCAGAGAAAGGCTACGTCTACACTAGCATTCCTCTTTCGAAAGAGGCATGCAAATGAAGGAAATTGAAAATGCAGATGAGGCACAGATTTACATATCTGGCACCTCATTTGCATATTCTTCTTTCAAAAGAACAAAAGCAGTGTGGACGTGGCTCTTTCAAAAGTAATCCCCATCTTTGAATGAATCCTTCTTCCTAAAAAAAAAAATCTTACGATGTTTAAACAAAACTTTGATAGCATTCTGTGTGGCAAGAGATTGCTTATCAACAGGTGTGACTGTGCAGTCTAAACTTCTTTACTGTTTTATTTTTAGGATCCATGCTTCTCTGCTGTTTATCTGGATAGCCTCTGTCTGATTTGTTGTTTGTTTCTTTCTGTTACATAACTAATTTTGCAAAATTTAAAATCAGCTAAAGACATGGGATATGGTTGGCTAAAGAACCATTTCGTAATGAGGCAGGATTTGGTAAAATATATTGTTTTGTAGCACTTTAGTGTAAAATGACTGATTAAAGCACAGCTAAGCAGGACTCAAGTTTAATTTTTATAAACTGAGATCCAAAAGGAAGTCCTCTGGAACTCAACTCTGGGACACAGTCCATGATGGGTAGGCTGTTGGAGTCTAACAGCTCCAAACTATACCTCACTGAAAATGGAGGAGCCCCAGATGACCTGATACTGACTGGCCACCAAAAATTTTACTTGCTTTATGGGAGTGATGTGCACTGTATGCTTAGTGTGTGTATTCTGTTTTAATAACTGGTATTCAACAGAGATTAAGCATATTACTTTATAAGACTCATTTACTAGCATAAAGCCCTTCAAACACACAGAAGTTTATGCTCTGAGCCCTGGGAACTGGCTAAGCGTAGGTGCTTAGTCATTGGGGAAACAAGGGTACCTAAATCAACCAGGTTATGCATTGCCCCCCAGAAAATTAAAGGTGGGGTGCCAGAGTGTGTGGGTAACAAGCATGGTTAATGTAGACACACTGAACAGTTTAAGCTTATGATAGTTTAATAAACTGGATGAATTACATATGGGCCAACTCTCTAGCATAAAACAAACTCTTCAGAACAAGCTTTAGGAAGCTTCCTAAATAACCTTTTTGCAAGATATTTCAGAGAGATGGAATCAGCCATTGTAATAAACTGGGTTAAAAAGAAAGGAGGAGGTTTCAGCTTCAAGAGGAAAAGCGATGTAGCTTTATTACCATGGTGCACTGGGACACAACAGTGATAAATGCCAAAGAGAGGACAACAATCATAACAGAAACTTATTGTCACTTTTGGTACTCACCTCATTGGTAATTGGTAACATTGATGAGGCAAAATCACAGTATTTCAGTGCATTGCTTCTCTGACCGAGATCTTTGTAGCACTGGAAGGGGAAAATGTGTTAAAAATAACCAGGCCTTTAGAATACCAGAATCTATTAATTATTTTTTAAAAGTAAACTGTTTTAGTTACCTTTGCCAAATACACATAATTGTATTTAGAATATCCTGGATGCATTTCTTCTACCTGGATAATGAAATTCAGGAAATAACAGATGCATAAATATCCCATGGTAAGACTAATGTGGACAACATAAAATTTCCAATAAAGTGCAAAGCTTCCTCAAAGATTTAGGCTGATTCCCTGATATCATCCCTTAAGACTAACGTGGTCAATATAAAATTTCCAATAAAGTGCAAAGCTTCCTCAAAGATTTAGGCTGATTCCCTGATATCACCCCTATGCTCCAAAATCCTTTTAGCATAGTTGAAAAATACAGAAGTGTACTAATTCTTATGGGTAAGACACAAAAGCTGGAAATTTGTTTTTTTTTGTTTTTTTTTGAGACTTTGCTAAAGTCCTCAGTCTTCTGTTTGAAACTTTTATGAAAGGATCAAGAAAATGCATCACCCCAGGTACAAAATCTACAATGTTCACACTAGATGGAAGATGATGATAATGAAAAGAGTGATATTTTACTCTCTTGTCAATTAGCCAGGCAACTACTGCTCAATCTAGGCAATTGGGCAGGAATTAAACTCAGTTGCTTCATCAGTTTTTTCACTCCTCTTCTCCTTGCCTCTTTTATCCCTGTGTCCATCTTCCTCTTTATCCTGTCACCTGGAAATGTTTAAATGTTCAACATATTTTTAAAACATATGTGGGAACATCTGACTCTGCTATCCCTCTACTCCCCTACTGCTAACGTTGTTGTAAGACCTCTGGATATACTCTGATGTCCTGAAGAGTTGGATAATGGACTCGAAAACATGCATCAGCATGAGCCAGCAATATTACCCCATTTTGAACATAGAAGAGATGTGCAAATCTTAATGATGACCGAACACTTTACAAAACTTTTGGTAACCAAGATGCAACCTCCGTCAATAAATACCACACAGTAGTTATGAGTTACCTCAGCAGAATTTACTACTGCTGCTATTTCTTACGCCAAAACATTCTGTATTATTTGTGGTATTGCATATTGCCAGTGGAAAATATGCACAAACACATACCATCAAGCTTAGACATGGGCAGAAGATCATTTAAAGCTACAGTTACTTTAGAGCACAGGAGCATGAGCCAAAGTCCACTGATGTCAATGTGAATTTTCCTACTGACTTAGTGGAAAATGACCTTTAAATAGAATAAACATCTATTATAGAGAGGGGGTGGTAGTGTAGATGTAGATATGTATTGTCCAACAACACAGGAATTTTTGTTTGTTTTATTTTTAAACAAAGTAGGGACATGAAAAAGCAAGTCTGATATTGAGGAAAAATGTGCTTGTCCAGTAAATATAAAAATTGGTCAAGCAGTAACCACATCTATGAAAATGTCTCCTTTTGGAGTTACTGTCATATTTATCAGCTGCACAAACAGCAATGACAAATAGAAGTTGCCCAGTTGCAGCTATTATAACCTATGTACACACAGTTTTCTTAAAATTGTGAATTCAAAGACAAATGCACAGGAACATACTCCTGTGTGATTGGGGCCATCCAGTTTGCTTCATTTTACATGCATTCTTGGTATTTATCCATCTCCCACACACAAGGAAGAATGCTTGTGAAAGCTAGAAAAGGTAAAGTTTAGATTAGAAAGAGGAAACTGCCAGTGTCAGTGTTCCATTGAAATTGCAAACAAATGAGCTTCTCTTATGCAAATCCCTTAAAAATGGGCTTGACGCAATTGTTCACTGAGGTTACTTTTGATTCAAAGATATCTGTAGCTCTGACATTAAATCTGAAAGCAACTAACCAGGGAAGTTACCGAAATTTATAAAAAGGAGAATAAATAAATAAGCAATGTTACTCATTCTACCCTATATTAACTTTAAGGAAGTTATTTCAGAAATAAATAATAGGACTTTGAATTTATATCCACTGAACGTAATTTGTTCAGCTGAGGTCTTGCAAACAGTCACGCAGATTATTTGGTAAATCGCTGCTCAGGTAAACTGTTGGACAGGATCTACCTTAAGGAAATTCTGCAAAGCTTCCTGTACTGTTGACGTTGGTGGAGTCCCAAAAAGAGTAGCAGCTACTTTCTTCTCAATCCAAGACAACTGTGCTACCTATAACAAAATCAGAAAGGGAAAAATATACTTAAAACTCATTTTTCAATTGTAAAGAGAAGTATCGCCTTGTATTACTGTATGGCCGCGTCTACACTAGCAAGTACATTCGAAATGAGGATCGGAAGAGCGAGCTCTTTCGAAAGAACCCGCGGAGCATCCACACACACACCATGCTCTTTCAAAAGTAACTTCGAAAGAACTCCCATGTTATTTTGACGTTGGTCCTCCATTCCCAGGATGGGAAGTGCGCCCTCCTTTGAAAAATAATTTCGAAAGAGAGCAAGTGTAGACACTCTGCAGCCCGCTCTTTCAAAGAGGGATTGCCATCCATGGTGGCAATCAGCCGGCAGGCAGCGGCGCTGCTCACTGCACAGACAGATCTCTATGGCTCCAGCGTCCGGCCACACTTAAGGATGCAGGCTCCCAGAAACCCTGAGGCAGGAAGCTGAGAGTGTGAAGCCAGCAGTGAGGCCATGCTGCTCTCCAGCTCGCCAGGCACTGCGACAGCCAGCCAGTCCCCACACCACCCGGACCCATGGCCAGCCACCCGGACGCTCGCCCGCCCCAGGGGCTCTCCAAAGACAGCATGGAGTCATCCCAAGAGGTGGGCCAGGCCCCGAACCATCAAGCCCCATCCTGGACAGAGGCCGAGATCCAGGACTTCCTCTCCCTCTGGGAGGATGAGGAGGTCCTCCAACAAATGGGGGTCCGTCGCCACAATGCAGTCACCTTCGAGCAGCTGGCAAAGGGGCTGCTCGGCCGCGGCCACCCCACCCGCACACCAGAACAGATCCCATCAAAGGTGAAAGAACTGTGGTGGGGGTGTTGTAGGGCCCAGGACACAGACACGTGGTTGGGGACAGCCCCCACAAGCTGCCCCTACTACAAGGAGCTCCACCGCCTCCTGGGGCTGAAGGAGGCCGGACCCGCCCCCCCACCATCCTCCTCAACACGTCTGTGGGTGACACCGAGGAAGAGATGGCAACTGAGGGCGAGGAGCACCCCAGGTCCAGGCGACCGCAGACAGCATGGAGACTCGACCCCCACCAGTGAGGATGAGGGCTCAAGCGAGGGGGTCCTCGTCATCGACCTCCCATCCAGGCCCTCTAGCCAGGCCCCATCCGACCATGCCTCGCCTGCCTTCCTGGAGGGACCCATAGGTAGGTGGCATGCACACCAGCCTCCCTAGTGCCTGGGGAGGGAGTGTCAGGTCCCACCCGGGGTGGCCACAGGCATCCCACACGGCCACCAACCCAGGTGCATGTGGACCCTGGACAGCTATGCTCCCCGGGCTCTCAGGGGGATGATGCGCGGCACTCAGAACCACATAGATGGGACAGCACCAAGGGCTGGCCAGACTTGGAGAGACCGGTGAATAGCATGGAAGGGGTGTATCTTCAGTACCCCTGAGGGGCACCCAGGGACACGGACCTTGAGAGGGGGTTGGGCAGGACACGGGGACCTGCACCTGGGACTAACGGTCCATTCCCCGCTCCCCTTCTGTCTCCACAGCTCCTGCAGTCAGTGGCTGAAACAGCCCCACCATGGAGGGTGAGGGGGAGCGGCCTGCATCCCAATCAGGGACCATGCAGGGCGGCCGCCGGCACCACCAGGGTGGCAACGAGGAGGCGGGGGATGCTGCCCATACTGCAGCTCTGCGGGATCTTACTGCCATGCCACAGGAGTGGCTTGCTGTTGAGCGGCAGGCCTGGGACTGGGTCACGGCGAACATGGACACCCTGACCCGGGCCGTGGTGGACCACCTAGACCCAGCTGCTGCCCCATCACAAGCCACTCCCGCCCCCCCCACCCCACCCCACCATCCCTCATCCCCCCCGTCACCCAGCCACCCCTCGACCTCCCCGGTCAGCTTCCTCACCCCCCACCTCCCCAGTCCCCCCGGTCAGCCTCCTCACCCCTGACCTTGACCACCTCCCTAGTCCCCCGGTCAGCCTCCCCACCCCCGACATCCCTCACCCCCCCACAGTCTCCACCCCCCCCCCCGCAGTGAACCCCCTGCCCCACAAACCCGACCTCTCTGCCCTTGTCCCAACCCCCCTGCCCCCGGCTGCCCTGATGCAGCTGGCCCATATGTTGACAGGCCAGGGTGAGGCCATCCCCTCTACCCCCTACTCCCCCCATGCCGACCCCAGGGAGCCCACAGGAGCCCCACCCCAGCAACGCCCCTACCTCCCCATGACACCCGCCCCAGCCCAGCCACAACGGACCACCTGGACCCAGGGGGAAGGGGCGGATGTGGGTGACAGGGATCCCGTCCCTCAACCCCACTAAATGAATAGGGTCTTCCACCCTTAGCCTCGGCCCGCCCAGGGCCCGGAGGGTGGCCACCTGGGGCCACAACGCCCCTGTATATAGTTCCCCCGGCCCCCTTTTCTGTGATACCCCTCCCTGTACATAGGCAAACCAGTAATAGCGGTTAAGTAAAGTGTTTATTTTGTGGTTCCATCTGGGTCCCCTGTGAATGTGTGGGGGTGGTGGGGTGTGTGTGTATGGGGGTGGGGATGGGGTGTGCGTGCATGGGGGTGGGATGGTTACTGCGGTCCCCGCTCAAAAGGCCTGGCGCAGGGCCTCCTGTACCCAAACCCCGTCCCGCTGGGCCTGGCGGCATGGGACAGCAGGGGGCTACTCATACCTGCACCTTGCCTCAACGGCCCACCCATGCATGAATGGCTCGTGCTTTGCCTCCATGAGGTTGTGCAGGGCACAGCAGGCCCCAACCACTGCCGAAACACTGGGGAGGCCCACCTCCAGCCTCGTGAGGAGGCATCTGAATTGCCCTTTCAAGCAGCCAAATGCCTGCTCCACCACGTTGCAGGCCCGGTTCAGCCGCTCATTAAAAACGTCCTCGCTGGGCTGTGTGTGTCCCGTGTACGGTCTCATGAACCAGGCCTGTAGGGGGTAGGCCACGTCCGCCACAATGCAGGGTGGCATTGTGGTGTCCCCAGTGGGGAGCTCCCGCTGGGGGATGAAGGCCACCTCAGCCATGCAGCGGCCCAACCCTGAGTTCCGGAACACCCTGGTGTCACGGGCAGGGCCGGACCAGCCCTCACAGGAGTCCCAGAACTGACCATTGGCATCAACGAATACCTGTAGGACCACAGAGTGGTAGCCCTTACGGTTTATGAAAGCCCCGCCACTGTGCTCTGGGGCCCGGATGGTGATGTGCATGCTGTCCAGAGCCCTGAAGCATTTTGGGAAGCCCAACTCCTCGAAGCCCCGATGGCATCGTCCAGGTCCCTGACACGGACGACCTGCCGCAGGAGGACCCTATTCGTGGCCCGGATGACCTTCAGGGAGCGGGAGGAGGATGCACTCATGAGCATGGGGTGGGGTGTAGTGTGCCGACCATCCCGGTCCCCTGCAGGGCAGGCCTCCCTGGGGCCCCTGTCCCTGTCCCGTCCCTAGTGAGGGCTGCCCTGCGGTCCTCAATGGTGCCCCATGCCGGAGTGCCCCCCATCCCTTAGCCCCCATATGCACATAGCTTACCTCATTGAGGACGGCCCCAACAGTGACCCTGCCCACCCCAAACTGATGGCCAATGGATCGGTGACTGTCCTGAGTGGACAGTTTCCAGAGGGCGATGGCCACCCTTTTCTGGAGTGGGAGCGCTGGCCTCATGCATGTGTCCTGGTGCTGGAGGGCTGGGGCAAGCCAGTGGCACAGCTCTAGGAATGTCCTCTTGGTCATCCAGAAGTTCTGTAGCCACCGGTCGTCGCTCCAGTCCTCCAGCACCAGCCGGTCCCACCAATCGCTGCTTGTGGGGAAGCTCCACAGGCGGCGGATGCCTCGGGGGACCGGCTGGGGACGTCACGCCCTCAGGCTGGGAATGGGAGGCTGCTCGGGTTCCATGCGGGCCCAGGGTGCCTCCTCTGATCTCCTCGGTGTGCGAGCCTGGAGACAGGTGGCTGGCCTTCAACGTGTGCAAACCGATGCATGGGATGGGGGGGCCCTTAAGGAGACAGCGGGCTGTGGTCCCGGAAGGGCTCATCCACCTTGTGACCCTGCCCGCGAGACCTCCTCCGCCTGGCTTTCTGTTTCAAAAGCCGTCCTTTCAAAAGGGGGCTGTAATGTAGACACGGCCTATATGTATACAATTTGGTGTGCAAAGGAACACAAGGAGGAGTCTTTACAACATACACATTATGAGAAAGTTAATACAAAATACTGATTGAACCAATGTGAGATTATTTCTGGATATGAAGATTAATGTTCAGACCAAATATCGTAAACCCACATTAGTTTTTAAAATGTCAGGGCTGATATAGACAGTAAGGCACAATTGTCCACCTATTAAATGTTTCAGCCAGCAATTAGAGCAGTTGTTAATACTGTCATTATGTGGGTAGCTAATGCTCTTCTAAGACATGTTCATTTCATGTGCAGAGGTGAGACACAGATCTCTCTAAGCAGGTGTTCAGTTGTCCACTTGAATTCTCACCAATAGCACGTGCCAAGAAACCTCTCACTTTCCAGGATTCCAGCCTGGTATAAAGGAATTTTCTGGAGATTTCTTTACTCTATGTTGCCATTGTCACACTATATACTGTCTGACATTTCTTTCCCATATATATCTCGGCATACACCAGCAGCCACAAGAAGGAATCCTTGAGACTGAGTGGGTCACACTAAACCTTCCACCTGGCTCTTTATTTTCTAAAACCCATTGGGCTTGTCTACACTACCACCTTCCTTCGAAGGAAGGATGGCAATTAGGGTGTTGGGAGTTTACTAATGAAGCTCTGCCGTGCATAGGCAGCACTTCATTGAGCAAATTCCCCCCGTGGCAACTTTGAAGTTTTAAACTTCGAAGTACCGGCTCGCATCCAGCCGCGCTCACCCGCCGGTACTTTGAAGTGCCGGGGCAACTTCGAAGTCCCCTTACTCCTCTGAATTACTCAGGAAAGGATGTACTAAATCACAACCTGGCTGGAGAGCAGAGTCATAGAAAAAGAGAGTGCCAGGGTAACCATCAGCAGATGGGGAGATGGCTGCTGCCACAAGAAGGCACTAATGCATTGAGTGAACTGGTTCACAAGTATCTACACACAAATTTCTTAAATCAAACTTACTTACATAGATATTGGTTTCTCATGGAATAGAAGGGCAGAATGGTTTTCATTAAGTGACAACAAAAACACACAGTGAAAACATACAGGCATACACTATCTACTTGAGGCTTGTGCTGCAATGAATTTTCTTTCAGCACAACACAAATGTCTGACACTTTAAAAAGCTGGAGCTAAGAGAAATCCTCTCACTAAAATATCTTCTCACAGTGCCCCTCTGAGATCAAGAATTATTACTATCCCTATTTGACATGCACAAAATTGCAGCACAGACACTACATTAATTACTCAATGCCACACCAGAAGTCTGTGGTCAGCTTGGTCTCCCCAAGTTCAGACTAGTGACATACCACATAAACAACCCATTCTTCCTCTCCAAATCTTAGTTATCATTTCACTGATATGTATATATAATAAACAAAAATCAAAACAAAGGCCTTTGAAAATGAGTATGTGGCACAGTGAATGTGTGTGACAATGGCGGGAAGCTAGACAGCCAGTGTTAACAAGCAGGCACGTAGAAATTATTTCATGAGACGTATGTAGCAATGCTTTGTTTACAGTTTTAAAGTCTCCATTTCAATAAACATGTCCTTTCTCTCAGATTTCAGTTACAGGATTCAGTTGTAAATACATTATCTTTTTTAGCACATTGGAGTCAAATGTTAGGCATAGAAAACAACTTACTGAATAGCACCATCTTCCATTTAAGTGATATAACAAAGGATCGTGAGGCTTAAGTTCAATTGCTTTGTCTAGATGCTCCTGTCAGAAAGAACAGGAAAATAGAATATTCATTTCGGTTTGGGAATTGTCATAAAACTTCTAAAAACTATATTGCAAAAAATCAGTGCAAATATATTGGAATCATCTTCTGTGACTGCTTTTGTTCTAAATGTGCTAGTGTTCTGTAAACATTTTACCTGGCAGCACCCTTGCATACAGAAGAAAACCACATACACAATTATTTAACAACTCTGCACATAATGTACTTGGACACATGGCATTTAGAAGATGACCTAACAACCCCAAAGTTCAACAAACAGTCAAAGGATCTTTAAAATAAACAAGCAAACAGACGGAGTTACTCCAAACCTATTAAACTTTGGGTTTAACCATATTTGACATAAGAAAAGTACAGCACATCAACCCAGTGCAAGCACTCCTATTTTGCTTCATAGACACTATATACTCAAACTAATTATCAGCCCTTCTCTAGCATGTAGCATGGCTGCCACTATGAGTTGGTGCATCATACAACATTTTTTACTCAAAAGCAGGGCCTTGTTTTCTTTGACATGGATAATGAAAAAAAATCCACACCTGGCAGATGGTCAGAAAATCTAGAAATAATTTGACATAGATGTCTAAGATAAGAAATTGAACCACAGTCCAAACTTTCTAGTTGAACAGTGATTAGAAGTGTAGATCCTACACCCAAGCCCTGCAGTTCTCAAGACAAAATGGGTCTGAATAAAACAGTACAAAGGATAATAAACAGCAGATGAAATATTTCTTCCCAACCCACCTTTCTTTCTGCTCTCTCCTCCATTTTCAGGTCTCCTTAACTGAGGTAAATTCTTTCTGAATAATCAGCATTTCAAAAATAAGGAATTTATTAAAAGATTTTTTTCTACCCTGTTTTATTATTTTCTTCTCAAAAATCATTCAATTGTCAAATATTGTTGGTTTTACTTTCCCAATAGCTCTATTTTTCAAACCAAGCCAATCACTAAAATAGTTGTATAAAAGTATAACTTCTCATCTGAACCACTCAAATGATCTTCTTGAAGCTGTGACAGCTTCCCATTTCATTCTTTTTGCAAACTGGTCACATATGTGCTACTCTTTCAATCTATTTTATTTAATTTACATTTTTCTACACTATTCATATGACTTCAGAAGTTAACTCAGTAAAGAAGTTATATTGAAACTCTTGTATTTTGAAAGCTAATGGACAATATGTTTTAGGAGCACATAAAAGTAATTTCTTAACCATAACACTGGCATTGAAGTATGCCCGAAGGCTGAGTTAATTTACTGCAAAAGCCTGTCTTGTATATTATTGGTAAAAGCAAATTAAGAACAGTTGCTAATGAAACTACCAAAACATACCTTAAAGAGACCACCATTCCTGATTTTGTTCTGTATACTGTCAAACTCAGACATATAGCCGCACATAATTGCAAACCTTTGGTGGAAGAAAAGCAAAGTGGCAAAAATACAGCTCACACATATACAATTACTTTAGTCAAATTCCTTTGATTTAAAATGATAAAATAGGTGCATAATTACTTCATACATTGCTACACTATTTAGAAAATAAAAAAACATGATAAAATCACAGCAAATAGTTGTAGGACATTGAAAAAGTCTAACTGATTTGGGCTGCCAAGTAAGTCTGAAACCAGGACTTTCCTGTAGAACTGGAAGTATGAGCTTCTATTATTTGAGCCAAAGGACTAAGGATAACATTTTCAAAGGGCCAAGTGACTCAGGCACTGAAGCCCCATTTTACAAAAGTGATCTAGGCTCTTAGGGATTTAGGCTCCAATTGCCTAAGTCACATCTAAAAAAATTGGAATTAGGTACTTCTGAAAATTTCTACCCTTTGGATTCTATCTGCCAGCTGCAATAAACTAATTAACTTTACGCGTACCAGTCACAAGAGGCGGAGAAAGATTCATACTTTCCTAATATGGGTTACAAAAGCAAAAAAATCTGCAGTAAACTCTTTCATATCCATCAGACCCAGGACCAGGAGGTTGCCAGGTGTTCCAATATTCTGTATAATAGAGAGGTAAACCTAGCAATGCATAACACTAAAGACAAAAAGATTAGATTTTGAGGAAAAAACCAAAAATGCCTGGGGAGTACTTCATTTACTAACAACAATAGTATTGTGCACTGTAAACATACTGTATTTGCTGTATTTATTTGTATTTACTTTCACTATACCGTACTTAAGGAAAATATAACCAACATTTCCTTATGGCTAACGTGCCAGTTATTTGAGAGTTCTAGATGGTAGAATGCCAGTTAAGACCGAGTTTATTGTATACCAAGAAGGGTGAAAGTTGACCCACATGCAGTTGTCAAGCTTGAAAAGAGAGCAGAGCTCACTTGCACACAGAAAACACTGTGATCGTATCCTCTCTTTCCAAACCTGGAGCCAGCAGTGAATTTGCTGGAACAAACAGTTTTACCTCAATGGTGGAGCAATCAGTACACACTGCACCACAGATAAGCAACACCAAGCACATTAGCTGAATACTAGGTTGTGGCAGTGATATGGAAAGAAGGCTAGTGGGGGTGACAACAAGACAGGGCTGAACAGCGCTTAGGGAAAAAATTCATGTTCACAAGCAAATGCAAATACTCATCCCATAGATAACATGGAAACATGGAGCCTATGATCATAGCAAAGCATGCTCAGAGGATACCATGGACTTAGGGCAAGGCAGGCAGCTGGCACAAGACCCATTTATTTTAGCTGCCTGAATTGATGATGAGATATCAACACCAGCCTCACAACAAGCTGCTACTAATAATATAACTGAGAAGCAAGTAAGTCCAGAAGAACCGCAAACATTTGACAGGAATGTAATGGCAACAACTGGAGGATATGATTGAAAGAAAATAAGATTGGCTCTCAAATAATGTGGTTGCATCAATCATGTAGTCACACTCTAGCAAGGTTCATAGAAATAATTTTTTAATTATAACAAGAAAGCAGTGATTGTCACATCAGTGATGTGGTGCTAGAAAGGTCTGATAGGGATATTAGGAACATGAGACAGAACAAAGGATAGTCCTGATAGCTCATGATCTGCAAAGCTCACCAGAATATCTTGTATGTATCTCTGTAGAAATGTCTTTCACAGATTCTGTTTTTCTAGCATATGGAGAGCAGCACAAATAGAAGGTGTAGCTACACAAAGACTAATTTATGAGATTGCATTTGAGAAACAATAAGTGATCGTGTAATTAAAGACTGTACTATATTTCATATTCGTGAACAAGAGGTCCATCATGGCTATTAACCAGGACAGTCAGGAATGTAACACCAGAGTCCGCGTGTCCCTAGACGCTCTTTGCCAGGAGCTGAGACTGGATGATCGGGGATGGATCCATCAATGATTGCCCGTTCTGTTCTTTCCCTCTGAAGCACCTGGCATTGGCCACTGTCAGAACATAGGCCATTGGTCTGACCCAGTATGTCTGTTCTTATGTATAAGGGAACGAAGAGTTAAAACCGGGCACACCATCTTAACTTGCCCATTCCTTGACTTGTGGATCCTACCTTAACATTCACTGGAGGTAGATCTTCCATTATGGAAATCAATATAATATAGATTATATACAATTATGTAGCACTGGGAACAACCAGAGCATTTTGAGCTCTGAGTGATACGCTTACACTCATGAGTCAATAGTCAGAATATAAATAGTCCCTTTCAATCTTACATAATTTATTTTTGGCTTTTCCTGCTTTTACTGAATTGAACACGTTTTCACTCTTTCCTGCTGTCTAGATTTCTAGAAGTTTTTCAAATATCCTAGTTACTTTCCACAATGTCCTCTTTCTCTTTTACCTATGCCTCCTGCTTGTTAGTTGTTCTGATCTTTCTAGTATTCTTTGGTTAATTTTTAAATGTTTGAAAACTTGTATTCTGTTACAGCAAACTACTGCTCTTTCTATTCCATTCTATGGTGCCATGCCATGTCTCCTACTGGCTTCTAAAATCACATTTCTCCTCTCTCAGTGCATCTTAGAACCTGTTGCCCTAATTGTCTCTTTTATTTAAAAAAAAAAATCACAAAAATTCATTCCTATTTAAATAAACCCTTCCACAAAGTTATAATTGGGGGAAATAGGCTGATTTAGAAATATTTTTAAATGGACTCCTTTTCTATGCTTATATTGTCTGAACAACACGCTCATTTTCTTGACTCTCCAGAAATGCATGCACTCTTATTGATGCACATTTATTACTGCAATTATAATAGACCCATGCATGCATATCAAGAGGAAAACAGACCCCAGGCCTGACTTTAAGTTGCCCTAAGGCCACTTTATACCACTTTACCACCAGTAATAAAGCAGCATAAACCCATAAATATGGTTTCACAGATTTTACAGAGTTCAGCTATGACATCTAAGATTTATTAAATCAAAATAAGGAGTAATCTGGAAGTTGAAGTGAGAATTATGCAAAAAAAGTTGGCAAATGACAGTGAGAACATTCTTTGTTAGTACTGATTTATTTTAGGCATGATTTAAATCTCAACTTTGATTCTTTACATTTGCCAGTTTAAGCTATGAATACATTCTTGTTAAATTAATACACTGTAATAGTTGCACAACTAAAGTATTATTTTATTCCATATAAATGAATCCAATAGTTTTACTATAAAAATCAATTATAAAAGTAATCATGTTAATTAATTTCTAATACTACCGATGTTTCCTGCTAAGGCATTAAAGCGGGCATAACAACAGTTGCTGAATTCACATGACATTCAAACAGACTGTCAAACATTATTGAGCAGGATATGCTCTGAACAGAATCTGGCTAATCACACTGATACCCCTGTCAACTAAAACAGCATGGTTTCGTATGGGAAAGAGCTGGTAAAAGGGAATGAAGTTAGGAAGGTCAGGAAAGTTCACATATTTAGAGGGGGGTGGGAAGGTACTAAAAACTTTATTTGACATAAATTGCTCAGATCTAGGCAACATGTCTCCTACCCCCTTTACTCATTAGGTGCTAATCAGATAAACTCAGCATACCATAGCTAAACGGATTGCTGCTGGAAAAGAAAACAATGGAAAGCGAACAAGCTAATCCAGCATCTTGCAGTATTTTCCTGTCTGTGCGTGACAAGTTAAAGAAGGGCACTAGCTTAATCTAGTTCTGAGAAGTACTTTTATTTATAGTGATTATTTGTGATAGTCAGAGAGAGACAATACAATTCACACAAAATGAAAAACAAAAAAGCTACTTAAAATATCAATTTAAAAAAAATTCCTATGTCTAAAAATAAGGATCTCTCTCATATACTTGCTGCAATGTCTTACTTTGCACCTGAATACACTAAACAATAACACCAGCTACTTGTGTATTCGAATTAACTAACTGTGTAGGAGTTAAAATTGCAAAGCACTTTGGACAATCAATTGTAGAGAGTGGTTGGTTAAATACAATTCATAACTTTTCAGATGGGTGCAAATAAAATGGGGGGAGGAGCAAAGTTTTATCCTTGTTTGTAAACTGGTACTCTACTAAATGTAAAAACAACAAGAAGTCCTGTAGCACCTTATAGACTAACAGATATTTTGGAGCATAAGCTTTCATGGGCAAAGACCCGCTTCATCTACTAAATGTAATTCACCAATCTGAACATTTCTGGTTAGTTACAGGTGCACCTTAAACTAAACTACAACATGGAATTAATGAGGCATGCCAATCACTGTCCTGCCCAACATTTTGGATGCTACTGTAAGACAAATATTACTAATTTAATCCCTAGCAAAATGCTTCCCTAGAGAAAAAATCAAAGGGAATAAAACAATGGACAGAGGAAAGAGTTGTCAGTGTATAAAGATTCCTGAACGGAGTTTTGGCATATTTATTAGCAGAGCTAGGAAAAAGAACACAACTGGAACACTGATTTTTCTACACAAGTAGAAATATTAACAGGCTCCTTTTATCCAAATTCATCATTCACCTGCATATTCAGGTTTCAGAGCTATGTACTGTACTGCTAGGGAACCTCTCTCAAGAGCACACCACCCCACAGCCACTCGCCCCATCTAGTGGTTCAATAGGGATCCAGCAGGCAACTTTAAAGCCAGGGATATTTAGTAACTGTTGTTATTATACTGCTATTGCACTATTACAAATTTGTGAAAAATGAAACATTTAAGCACATATAAGTATAATAAAGGGAAAATAAAGAGGATATCTTTCAAGATTAGGGACCAACAAGGCCATAACACTACAACTGAGATAATGCTGGTATGATAGCAAAAGTATCCACACATTCAAACATGCTCATTAAATAAACATGATGGATACAGTAATAACTACTTTTGGATGAGCAAACATTGTATTAAAACATAATCTGATGTAAGTTAAACAGAAACAATCACTTTATGAGAAACTGAAAACACGCAGACAAAGCAAGAAAAATGGAAATGTGTAGATTTCTGTAAGAAAAAGCTTATTGAAAACAAGAATTATTCTCCTGCAGTTTACATTCTTTTTCTCTGCACAAGCACACACAACAGAAATCAGCTAGCTTTCAGCAATCACCAAGCATCTGATCTTGCAATGAGCTCAGGCAGCCCGGACCCCAATGTCCACACGGAGACCTGCTAGAATGAAGCTCTCTGCAGGTCAATGGGTAGTCCCATATGGAACTGCTTAAAGAGCAGCATACAATGAGTTAACTTTTCCTTTGATGGTATTTTAGGTGGTCTATTGGCATTCAGTCAAAACTAAGACATATGAGGGTATACCCGTCATCGTTGGAAGGCACAGCAGGTTCATTCAGCCCATTTTATCTTGCACACTCAGAACCAGCCCAGATGTTAACACACAAAATGAAGATGGTCCTAGGTTTTATGTCTGTCTTATAAACAAGGAAATTTATGGATGAACAAGCCTTTGTTCTCCATATTCTATCCCCCAAGTCTTGAGAAAAGAACCATGATTCTCACTGGATACGCTAGGACCAAATTCATTCTCCTGCAGTAATAAAAACAAGACATAGCTTAAAATACTTGCCAAAGTAACTAAGTGATGTCGGAGACTATCCAAATCAAAACAATTGAAGAAGAATTTATAAGTTGTTTTCAAAGCTGCAAATGAAAGAGCGCCAACTTATTTGCTTTAGTAATACAAAATATTACAACCTATAAAATAAATCTGGGTTTAGTTCATGTGTATTACAGTAATGTGCCAAACATGAAGATATCTAATGGGAAACCAACATCCTTATCAGTCCTAGGACCATCTTCTAACTTCTGTAAACTCATAACAGATGTCATGGGTTTGTAACTATAGTTATAGCCTTTCCTACCACTCTTTATAGAGTGTTTTAGTTATAAAAATGCATCTGATTATTCTCAGACACACATAAAGCATCAGTGGGAAATCAGTGGGGTGTTGATAAAACTGTGGGTTTGGGGACTGGAATCTGCAAGCCCGCCAAGACACAAAGCATATTACTGAGGTTTTTTCTTACTTGGAATGCAACAGAGCCTAGACCCTGGCAGGAACCAGACCTGGAAGAAAGAATTTTGGGGGCTTGTGCACCATGGAAATTCCTTGCTCTCAATCTTCCATAAAATAGACAGCAAACCACCTCCACCCCCTACTTGCTCCACTGTGGACACATACTGCCCGACGCCACACTCTTCCCTCTCCCCCACAGACTTTGGAGTGCCCCCTCTATTTCACATTTAGCCCCAAAAGCTGCCATCAGCCCCCACTTAATCTGACAGCCCTCGTACACACCCCAGCAGCCCAGACATACATCCTGTTTGCACAGCCTTGAACACATCAGCCACACTGGGCTCAGCCCCCACATCCCAACCTCCAACCCTGTCATTGCCAGCATCCCCATCTACTCGCTTCACTAAATCCATGACTCACCATCAAACCCACCCTCCACCCCAAACATTCCAGGGCCATTCATCAGTGTCATCCTGGATTGGGGCTGCTTCTCCTGATCCTGAGTTCCCAGTTCTGCTTGTTCTGCATCCATGCTGGGCAGCCAGACCAAATTTGAGCAAGTGGCATTGCTGCTCAAGGTTACCCCATCCTCTGGATGGCCCTCTGAGATAAGGGCCCTGTGCAAATGCAGAGAGTACACACTGGCTAATCTAGGCTAACAAGAACTTTAGTGTTTGTTGTAAGAACATAAGGGGTGTGTCTGCACTAGCTGGCTACTTCGAAGTAGCCAGCACAATGTCGAAATAGCACGTGTCGCGTCTACACACGCCGTGTGCTGTTTCGACGTTGAAATCGACATTAGGTGGCGAGACATTGAAATTGTTATTCCTATCCGAAGATGGGAATAGCACCCTACTTCGACATTCCATGTCGAAGTAGGGCGTGTGTAGACAATCCGCGTCCCACTACATTGAAATAGCGGGGTCCTCCATGGCGGCCATCAGCTGAGGGGTTGAGAGACGCTCGGTCCAGCCCCTGCAGGGCTCTATGGTTGCCATATGCCGCAGTCCTTAGCCCAGGGCTTCTGGCTGCTGCTGCTGCTCCTGCAGCTGGGGGACCATGTTGTGTGCATGGGGTCTGCAACCAGTTGTTGGCTCTGTGGACCTTGTGCTGTGCAGGCCAAGTGTGTCTGGGAAGGGCCCATTAAGGGAGCGGCTTGCTCTTGCCCCAGAAGGGCTAGTCCAGCCTGTGACCCCGTCCGCAGGCTTTGCTGGTCCCTTATTTCAACGGAGAGTGCTTGTGTGTGTGGACGCTCCGCATTTCCTTCTGGGGTGGCTCCTTTCGACGTTCCCCATTGCTACTTTGACGTTGAACATCGACAGCACCAGCCCTGGAGGACATGTAGACAATACATGTTGAAGTAGCCTATTTCGATGTTCTTACTTCAAAATAGGCTACTTCAACGTAGTGTGCTAGTGTAGACACAGCCAAGAGCAATAAGGCTGCACTCCAGGGAAATGTCAGATGCAGCAGACCCATGTGCAACTAACACTAGCAAACACACTGGGGGAAAAAAACACAACAGTTTTAAAAAAAAAAACACGTGACTGCAAACTAAATTTGAGAAATTTTATTTAGTAAAACATTGCAAAGCACACAGCAATACACAAGGAGGAATCCAAAGGTACACCATTTTAAACTAGTATTTAATGCAGTTTAATTTGGATAGCCACGAACAGAAAATTATGGATTTTAGTGTATTCTGCATTTCTTTGGCCATGGAATTCATAGCAAAAATGTCCTCTAGAAACTAATCTTTAATTGTTTAAATACTTCTTTTTATCGCAAATGGCTGCATTTGTCACTCTGAAAACATTCAGAGTGTATAAATCAGGTCATATCTTCAAGAATCTGCACAATATTTTACAACTATTACCCACTTTTAACCCTGCATGTTTATCTAGAACATTTCTGTTATTGTGAGTGCCTAACAGTATACTCTATTTTGCTGGGAACTTTATGTAAAATCCCTTTAGCCCTGCATTAGATGAAGGTTAATGCAAAGATACTTTTCTCCACATATATAACTCTCCTTCCACGGCGCTCTCACAACTCTAATTTCAAATTTGAAATGTTCAGGTTGGCTAGACCTGAGGATTAGGCCCTTTTGTTAGTTATACATGTGCAGAGATGCATAATAACCAAGTCAAAGCATTTACACACTTGGTTTCATGCACGCACAACTGCTTTAAGGCTAGGGCAGGGGTTGGCAAAAAAAATGGCAAGAAGAGCCTTTTTTTTTTTAATTTGGTAAAAAACTCAATAATTCATGAGCCGCAATGCACACAAATATGAGATGGGCCTTAAAAAAATAACATCAGACCACACTTTTTGTAACCCCTACTTTAAAAACAGTGCACACACAATGATTTGTAAAGCAATACATGTTTATTGGAGGACATTCCCAAACTTTTACATATTCTATTTCCTCACACTCTACATGTGTGTTTATACTACTATCTTCCTGACTTTCACTCCCAAACCTATGTTAATTATGCCAATCTTAGTTCACCTTTAATTTCAGTTTTCTTTCTTAAAATGCATATTGCCTTCCACAGCAGGAATGCTGCAAGCTTCCTCTTCCTTTCCAAAATCCAGACTTTTTAGCAAAACGATCAAACACAGATATAGTATCATAACCCACAATGCACTGCATGTATCAAAGAGGTAGTTATCCAACATTTCAAGATCACATATCGTTTGCTATATAAGTATGAGTTGTTCATTGTTGGTCTTTTAGACTTTCACCATATATCAAATAATCATGAGGGCTTATTTATTTATTTAATTTACTTTAACTTTGCAATTCTAGCATTGGGAGCCACAAATAAGTCCTTAAGGAACCTGGGCTAGGCAAACCAGAGGCATGCTCATGGCTCCGTAGATAGGGGGCGCCACAAAGGGCTCAGACTTCCCCTTGATGCAGACTCCTCTCTGTTTCCTTCCCTGTGCTGGGTGGCAGGTTTCTCATCAGTTCCTCACCTCTGCCCACTTATTCTTCAGCAGGTTGACCGAGGACTGCAGCTGCACCTTGCCCCCACCCCCTCATCCTTAAAAGCCCAGAGCTGTGTGGATTGAGTCCCTTCCTGCTTGTGCTGCTCCGTCTCCAATAGAGACGGGGCCCCATGGACCAGAAGCAAAAGTCTACGGGCTGAGAGTGAGCAGAGGAGCTGTGGTGGGGGACAGAGCAAGGCTGGAAATGGAGCAGAGGATACTTGGAGGCTAGGAAGTGGTGGGGTTTGTTGTTTGTATGTGTTTGTTTGTTTGGGGGGGGTGAGCTGAGATCAGTCAGTAGAGCCAGGCACAGGATTTCATGAAGCAGTGGGCAGGGAGGCAGAGAGGGCAGTGGGCAAAGCTAACTGGTGCGTGGGAGGGGGACTGGGATGGGAACAGATTGGTGGGACAATTTGCTGTCTGGCTTAGTGAGGTAGCAGCAAACATGCCAGGGCCTCCTGGGGAGCAGGCTGGTGCTTCCAGGGGAGAGCTGTTGTTCACAGCTGCCCCACTCCGCACCTTCCCCTCTCCCTTCTTCTGCCTGTCAACAATTCCCCGCAATCTCTCTGGTTTGTTTTTTTTTCACTCCACCTCTCTCTGCTCTGAAACTTAGGCCCAGACATCAAGGATCCTCTCTGGACTTTTTCCTTTTCTTTCTTCCTCAACAGAGATCAGCAGCAGACATGGACTAGGAGGAGGGAGAGATACACACTCAACATGTCAATGGAGGAGGGAAAGTTAAAAGAAAATAAAAGAAGGGGAGGCAAAGGGGGGAAAACTGTAGAGGGAGGTGAGGGGGGAGTGGGTGGGAGAGCACTGGGCAGAGGGATCTGTGGTGGAAATCTCTGGGAGATCTCTGGCCACTGGGCTTGGGGGTTGCTGGGCATAACAGGGTGGGGGTGCAGGCAGGGAAGTGCTATGGTAGGAGCAGGGCTGGGATTGAAGGTACAGGAAGGAAGGAAGTGCAAAGTTTGGGTGAATGTGGCACTGTGCAAAGGTTGGGGTGCAGGTGGCCAAATGCAGGGGTTAGGGTCACAGGGGACGCAGTATAGGAGTTGGGAGAAGGAGTTAATGAAAAAGAAGCACAGGACATTGGTACAAAGGTTGTGGAGCACAGGGGGGCCAAGGGAAATGGGGACAAACCATATCTGGGGAGTGGCAGGAGCACCAAAATACAATTTCACCCAGGGTGCCATTTTCCCGAAGGCCAGACTGTCTGGCCTGCACAATTGTAATTCCTGTAGGACTGGGAGTATAACATCAGCGGTGATTGGGGTGAAGCTTAATCCTGGCAAAATCACAATGATATTGGGATAGAGCAAGATTCCCTAATTATCATAGGAATGGTTAAAATGCACGTCCCTGTTAATGAGGGAGCTGTTCCTCTTTAGGTCAGGAATATGCAGCACCTCATTATCATAATGGCAACCACATGTGATTCGAAAGCGCTGCTTTCAAATTACATACTGCCCATATAGACGGGGGCCTTTCAAAAAGACCCCCAGACTTTGAAAGCCCCTTTTTCATAAAACCAAAATAGGAAGAAGGGGTTTTCGGAATCCAGGAGGTACTTTTGAAAGGACCTCCTGGATTCCCGGGTGGCACACAATTTGAAAGCGGTACTTTCGTATCACTCATGGCCACCAATATGCTAATGAGGCACTGCATATTCATGAAAGTGCCTCATTAGCATCTTCCCAACTCACTCATTACCATGCCCCTTCTGAAAGGAGGGGGCTACTGTAGACATGGACTCCAACATTTACATTTTTTTGCTAAAATCTTATTGTCATTCTAATCCCTCTTCACAGGGGGAATCAGACTGATTAAACAGATGAAAATTGCAGCTCTGATTACCATTATCAACAAAGTAACAGTTTAAAGTACATCTAATCAAACAGTCTAAAGGCTTCATGATCTATCCCAGGAACCATAAACTAAAGCATGATTGTTCATCAGCTGAAGTTTTGATACACTCATTAATTCTGAGATTATTAGTGGTTGCAAAAAGATTGATTGCCAAGGCCGACTAATTGATAAAATACGTTTTGGCCAGTACTTTCTATATTTATCCCACCAATAAATTTTATTTGAAGACGAATATTGAGCAACTGCCAAGCTGCTGGTAAAAACACTGATTAGTTCTGGTATTGATATCTTTGAGCCTAAAAGATTAGCTTCTCTCATAGACAGATCACACAACTAAACACAGACAGGAAGCTGGCCAAACTCCAGGCATTTTTGTGGAGGCAGATGTAGAAAGTAGTTGAAAAAATAGCCTTAGCTATGTCAGCAAGCCTTACTAATGGAGGCATTGCTTATTCCAGCAAAAGACTGCTTCTGCCTAAATAATTAACATATGCCAGTTCGGCAAACTAAAGAAGATATGTTAGCTGTGATGGTATCTGACGGAAACATTAGACATATCACTCATATGTGGCACACGGCCAGAAAGGGTTAATCAGCTCTAAGGCTGACTGACCTAGCGTTCACCTTTAAAGACTTGTTAGGAAAATGCAGAAAGGATAAGTTGGCTGTTACATTAAGTCAGAGTAGAACTCTGTAATGCAAACTTGCATTGTAAGAGCAGTAGAATGATAAAGAAAAGTTACTCACCGTAGTAACGGTGGTTCTTCGAGATGTGTCCCTGTGGGTGCTCCACAATAGCTGTCGGGCTTGCCCGGCGCCGCAGATCGGATCTTCCAAGCAGTTTCTGCCGGACCGCGCATGCGCCGGTGCGCGCCGCTCCCTTGCGCGCTCCTGGCCACGTGCGCGATCCGGTCCCCGCCAGTTCCTCGACCAACCACCTCAGGTGCCCCTGCAAAACACTAACAGAGATCCGAAGCAGGGAGGATGGGCGGGTAGTGGAGCACCCAGGGGGACACATCTCGAAGAACCACCGTTACTACGGTGAGTAACTTTTCTTTCTTCTTCGAGTGTCCCCGTGGGTGCTCCACAATAGGTGACTACCCAGCAGTAACCCAAGATAGGAGGTGGGTAATCGGATTATGTGCAGCTTGTCCCCGAGAGGACCGCTGCAGAGAGACGGGTATCCTCTTGGAATACCCTGTGAAGGGCGTAATGTTTGGTGAAGGTGTCGTAGGATGACCAGGTCGCCGCTCTGCAAATGTCTTTTAACGCAACGCCCTTGAAAAAGGTTGTTGATGCCGCCACCGCCCTAGTGGAATGAGCCCTGGGAGTGGCCAATAAAGGAGTCTTTTTGAGCTCGTAGCACATTTTTATGCAGGATACAATGTGCTGTGAGATTCTCTGCAAGGAGAGACCTTCTCCTTTCGATTTGGGAGCGAGGGAGACTAGGAGTCTATCCGTTTTCCGGAAGGACTTGGTCCTGTCTATGTAGAAGGCTAGCGCCCTCCTCACGTCCAGGAGGTGTAGGCGCGCCTCTTCGTTGGAGTTATGAGGCTTTGGATAAAACGAGGGTAGAACAATAGGTTCGTTAATGTGAAACTCGGAAGAAACTTTGGGAACAAAGGCTGGATGCAGCCATATGGTTACCGCCTCCTTGGAAAAAACAGTGCAGGGTGGTGTTGCCATGACTGCCGCGAGCTCGCTCACCCTACGAGCTGACGTAATTGCAAGAAGAAATGTCGTCTTTACTGTAAGGAGGCGGAGTGGAACCGTGGCCAAGGGCTCGAACGGTGGTCCCATTAGCGTGGTAAGCACCAGGTCCAAGTTCCACGAAGGTGGAATCGGTTTCCGAGGGGGGTAGAGGTTTACCAACCCTTTGAGGAACCTGGTAACCATAGGGTGGGCGAACACCATGTGCCCTTCCTCCTCATGTCTGAACGCCGAGATGGCGGCAAGGTGGACCTTCAACGAGGATAGCGAGAGTCCTCCTCTCTTGAGGTCCAGTAAATACTCTAGTATTGTAGGTATAGGCACCAAAAGGGGGGCCAGCTGTTTGGTAGAACACCAAGCCGTGAAGCGAGTCCATTTTTGCTTGTAGGTCTTCCTGGTGGAAGTCCTCCTGCTACTTTCTAGGACTTGCTGTACTTCCACTGTGCATGTGCTCTCTAGGGAGCTGAGCCATGGATTAACCACGCTTGCAGTCGCAGGCTTTGGGGGTGCGGGTGCACTATGGACCCCTGGGCCTGCGTGAGCAGATCCGGCGCCACCGGAAGAGGCATCGGTGGACGGTCCAACATGCGCAGGAGTAGGGGGAATCATTGTTGTCGATCCCACGTTGGGACTATCAGGATCATCCGGGCCCTTTCCCTCCTGGCTTTCTGCAAGACTTTGTGGATCAGCACTGTGGGAGGAAACGCATAAAGCAGGGGGCCCCTCCACGGGATCGCGAACGCGTCCCCCAGGGACCCCCATCCCAGTCCTGCCCTGGAGCAGAATCGTGGGCACTTCTTGTTGTGCTGAGTGGCAAACAGGTCTATTTGGGGAAAACCCCATGCGTGGAAAATCGGCCGTAGCAGATCGGGACGGATCTGCCACTCTTGTGTGAGTGCAAAACGCCTGCTCAGCTGGTCTGCCTTCACATTGTGCGCACCCGGCAAGTATGAGGCTTTCAAGATTATATTGTTGGCGATGCACCAGTTGCATAAGCGGATTGCTTCCGTGCATAAGGCACGGGATCGAGCTCCTCCTTGCCTGTTTATATAAAACATGGTGGAGGTATTGTCTGTACTGATCCCGACGACTTTGCCTTGTATGTGGTCTCGAAAGTGTCTGCAGGCGTTGAATACTGCTCTGAGCTCCAGTATATTTATGTGTAGTGACTGTGCCGTGGGTGACCACAGTCCTTGAGTCACCTCTTCGCCCATGTGCGCTCCCCACCCTATGAGGGAGGCATCTGTAGTGAGAAAAACCGATATTTGCAGCTGGTGGAAGGGTACCCCTGTTAGCAGGTTCCTGGGGTTTACCCACCATTGTAGGGATTTGCGCACCCCGGCTGTGGGCGACACCACCCTGTGAACGGTGTGTACTGCCGGTTTGTATACACTCGCCAGCCAGTGCTGCATGCTGTGCATGTGTAACCTGGCGTTCTGTACTACGAACGTCGCCGCTGCCATGTGGCCCAGCAGCTGCAAGCACGTCAAGACCGGCACCGTAGGGCTGAAGGTGATGACCTGCACGAGGGAACCAATGGCCCGAAAGCGAGCCTCTGGTAGATATACTCTCGCTGTAACCGAGTTTATGCGAGCCCCTGTGAACTCTATGTCCTGTGTGGGGTCTATTTTCGATTTTGCCAGATTGATAACCAGGCCGAGTGAAGAGAACGTGTTTGCTGTGACGCGTATCATGCGCAGAACCTCCCCCTTCGAGGCCCCTTTGAGCAGGCAGTCGTCCAGATACGGGAAAATAAATACCCCCTGTCTGTGCAGGTAGGCTGACACCACTGCCAAGGTCTTGGTGAAGACTCTGGGGGCCGAGGAGAGGCCAAATGGTAGGACCTCGTATTGGAAGTGTTCGTTGCCTACCATGAACCGGAGGAATCGCCGGTGAGCCGGATGGATAGTTATGTGGAAGTACGCGTCTTGTAAATCGAGGGCTGCGAACCAGTCTCCATCGTCCAGTGCTGTAAGGATGGAGGCGATTGTGGTCATCCGAAAACGTTGCTTGCGCAGGTACCTGTTGAGGCCGCGAAGGTCTAAGATGGGCCTCCAGCCTCCTGTCTTTTTCTCCGTGAGGAAGTACCTGGAGTAGAACCCTTTCCCTTGCAGTTGCTCCGGCACTCTTTCCACCGCCCCTATGAGCATGAGATGGTCCACCTCCTGCCTGAGCCTCGCTACATGGGAGGCCTCCTGGAGGTGGGGCTTGGGTGGAGGTCGTGACGGTGGGAGTGACTGGAAGGGGATGGCGTACCCCGTGGCTATGATCTCCAGCACCCATTTGTCTGTGGTGATCCTTTGCCACTGGTCGTAGAATGGTCGGAGGCGATGGTGGAATAGTCGCTTCAGATGACCTTGTGCGATGGTAGTGATGGCGCAGCCCTGGATCTGTATGTCAAACTTGTGGCCTTTGGCCCCGCCCCGAGGACGCACGGCTCTGTTGTGAACGTCGCCTGGGAGTTCTGTACTGCTGGTGCTGTTGAAGTCGCCCTTGCTCGTAACCCCTGTGGTACTGGGGGCGCTGTTGCTGGTACTGGTACCGTCTTTGTTGAGGTTAGTACCTTTTCTTTGTGTATGGAGGGGCGTTGCTGTGGAACGTGCTGCTGTGTCCGCAACGTCCAGGGCGATCTGAACTCCCGTCCTCGAGGCCGCGTAGCCTTCTTACACTATGGCCTTGAGCACCGGCTTTTTGTCCTCTGGAAGCGAGTCCATGAGGGAGGTGAACCTGGAATAGTTGTCGAAATTATGGTTCGCTAAGTGCGCTGCGTAATTTGCCATTCGCAACGTTAAAGTGGAGGAGGAGTAGACCTTTCTGCCGAACAGCTCTAGCTTCTTGGCATCTTTGTCTGTCCCCCTGTCCTGAATTGAGATGTCTTTGATCTTTGTTGCGACGACTCCACCACCAAGGAATTTGGCTGTGGGTGGCTGAACAGGAACTCCATGCCCTTCGCCGGCACGAAGTATTTCTTATCCGCTCTCTTTTGGACAGGCGGAATAGTCGCAGGGGTCTGCCATGTCGTAGTGGCGGACTCTAAGATCGCTTCATCAAGCGGTATTGCTACTCTGGAGGAGGCCGGAGGTCTCAAATTTTTGAGGAGTTTATGGTGTTTCTCTTGCACCTCTGCTGTCTGGATGCCTTGCGTGAAGGCCACCCTCTTAAACAGCTCTTGAAACTGTTTGAGATCATCCGGAGGATGGACGTCCCCTGGGGCCGTAGCCTCGTCCGGGGAGGAGAGCGAGGAACCGCTGGGGTACGTCTCTCTGGACCCTTCCGGTTCCTGCTGGTGATGGTACACCCTCTCGCTAGAGGTTTGCGAGGGAAAATCTCGGGGTTCCATAACCAGTCCCCCCTGAGATGCTTGAGTCTCTGTCCCCGGTTGCAATTGCCCTCGGGGGTACGAGATCGTCTGTGGGGATCTTTCCCTAGTAGATTGCCGATGGTGTCTATGCCCCGCGTGGTAGGGGCGACCATGGCAGTATAGGCACTGTTCTTGGGAAGGTGACCTAGACCACTCCCTCGGTGCATACCCTCTGCGTCTGGGGGAGGGAGATCGTCGAGACACTGGAGAGAGCGATTTTGCATAATAGTCCAGCGGTTCAAACCCCAGGAAGGGTGAAGGTGGTCCCAGCCAGGGTGAGGCTGGTTGCAAAAATGGAGAAGGGGGCTCCGGGTAGGCTAGGGGGGACCCCTGCCTTCTGGTTGGAGTCTGCAACATAAGCGGAGGGCTGTGAGAAAGCAACTCCACAGCCCTGTCCGGAGAGGGGCTGCAATGCCTCCTCTTGTGTGCAGCCTTCCCCCTCCCTGGAGGAGGTAACTCCGCCCCCTGACGCACAGGGGATCCCGGCCCCGTCCGCACCGTGCTCGGCACGCTTGAAGGTGGTGCCGCACGTGCGGTGTCCTTCGGTGCCTGCAGGCTGCGTGCCTGCGCGCTCTGCACCGCCGGTTCCCCGGGGGTCGGTGCCACTGCCTGCGGTGCCGCCGGCACCGGCGCTTGTTTAGCTGCCGCCCTGCCTGCGGTGCGGGGCGGCTGGCTGATTATCGGAGGCTGAGCCGCTTCCACGTGGCTCTCCGTGCCGCCGCCGATCAGCTGTTGCTGCGGCTGGGGGCTGCTCGCTCCTCCCGTCCCGCTTGCTGTTGCTACTGGCAGGGATCGGGCTGGGGAGGCTTTCCTCCGTTTCTGCGCTGATGGGGTGAGGGAGGCAGCTTTCCTTTTATGGGCCCCGGAGGGTCCCTCCTGCTGCGGCCGCTCCGGCACGTCTGGCTGGAGGGCCTTATCAAAAAGCAGCATTTTAAGCCGCATCTCCCTGTCTCTCCTTGCTCTGGCTGTTAATTTAGCACAGAAGGAGCATTCCTGTGCAACATGGGACTCCCCAAGGCACCTTATGCATAGACTGTGCCCATCGGACGCTGGCATCGCCTCTCGGCAGGACTCACATTTTTTAAATCCTGAAGAGGACATTGTTGGTGAGTCTTTCAGTTGTTAAACGGGTACTTAGCACCTTCTCTGTGCTGTTTTCCCCCTTCCGATGGCCTGCCGCAGCAGGAGGGCTGATGGCCCTATGCTCCTGGCCTCCGGCGCTTGTTACTGGGACTGGATTGAAGCTGTCCCGCTTGTAGTTTGTTTGTTGCTTTTTTTTTTTTTTTTTTTTGCAAAAATAACAACCGGCTAACTTGCAGTAGCCTAAGTACTTGAAAAACTTTAAAGAAAAACAGTTAAAGCCATTGAATACGCTACTTGGCCTTAGCCTAGTTCGGATTCCGTCTGCAGCCGACAGCGGTTAAGAGGAACTGGCGGGGACCGGATCGCGCACATGGCCAGGAGCGCGCAAGGGAGCGGCGCGCGCCGGCGCATGTGCGGTCCGGCAGAAACTGCTTGGAAGATCCGATCTGCGGCGCCGGGCAAGCCCGACACCTATTGTGGAGCACCCACGGGGACACTCGAAGAAGAAGTGTTTGTTCAGGTTTTGTGATGTGAACAAACAATCCTTGACTCTTAATAAAGCTTTGATTCAAGACCAGAAGGGAATATTAACATTTAAGATTAAATGTGATTTAAGTAGCATTATTGTTCATGTGTCTCTTTGAAATGACACAAGAAGATGTAGAAAGTAGTTGAAAAACAGCCTTAGCTGTAACAGCAAGCCTTCCCAATGAAGGCATTGCTTATATCAGCAAAAGAGTACTTCTGGCCAAATAATTAATATACAATATGTTGGTATATGTTAACACATACTTTTGAAGAATGTGGTAAACCATATACAAACTGTTTAATGGATAAATTACCTTATGCTAATTGCCATGATGCTTGGGAGCCAGAAGCTTGCCTTAAAAGCCTATTGTGCAAGCCAAAAGGCTGCTGCAAATGTATGAAGTTCCTTTGGACAGGATCCTTTTACTCTCACATCTGGTTGGATGCTCATGAGGAAAGCTGGAAGCCGTAAGAAATGAGACCCCAGGATATCCTGGTGGCCCCTTTGGTGGCCTTTGCTTAAGTCTCAGATCTGCAGTCAGGTTTTCATACAGGGCTAAACTAAAGCCATAAGGATTGGGGTCCCAGTCATTGGCTGGAAATCACCCTGGAATATGGATTTTGGACTATAACCACGGACTAAATTCTGAAAAATACTTTTGCAACTACAAGATCACCATCTCTACTGGGTAAGTGAGCTTCAAAAATTGAACTTATATCTGTATGTATATTGATTTTTTTAACCAAAACTCTCTTTTTAAATTATTTTTAGTCTAATTAATAATAATTGCTTTTAAGTATGTATTTGGGATAAGATCTCAAATATTTATTGACCTAGAAGGTAATGTGTCCAGTTCTTTGCGATTAGTAGAACTTTATTTGGGGTGTCTGGATGGAAGCCTGAGGACAGGTACGTAAGGGAATTGTGTAGTATGGAACTCTGATTGACCAATAAAGTACAGGAAGGTTGCAACATTTGTGAATTTAACAACTGCAAATTCAATTATTTGCAAGCAGCTGGGGGAATCAGTTTCACTTTCCTGTGCTGAACTTGGTGGGCAGGCAGAGCAAGCTTCCAAACAGCTCTTCTTCTAGCCTGCCAGCCACGGTTACCATTGCAGGGACCCATGTGGGATCACTGGCATGGCAGGGGGAAGAAGCAGAGGATCCCCCACACACACTCACACTGGGCAAGGGACCCCATGCCCCCTGGGGCTGCGGGAGGAGTGGAAAAGAGTGAGAACAAGGCCAGGGCACAGGGCCATGGTATTTGCTCTGGAAGTTGGGCACCAAAGGGGCCAGATGAGGGCTCTGCTACAGCAGCCACAGCAGCTCTGTCAGCGCCAACACACACCACAACAGTGGTCATTTTATTTGCGGTAGCAGCAGCCATCGGCCCCAGCCCAGCCTATATAGAGCAGGGGCGCCCAATGTAACATCAGTAGTTGCCACCATCAGAATTTTCTACCAGTGGCAGATTTCAACATACAAGCTGATCGTAAAATGCTATCTGCCATAATTTGTGGCTGACGCACATTGAGCTGGTTCATGAGAGACTACAGCTGCAAATTCGAGGCACAGCCCAGCCACTGACTGGCTCCGGCGTGGTGATCTGCATTGGGCCCAGGCAGTTTCCTTCTGAGCCCCAGCAAGCATTCGGTATTTGCAAAAATTAAATATTTTCAAGGATTCTCAACACCCAACCCTTGCAAGTGTTGTGACCCTACTGTAACACAGAAGCTGTTCTGTGCTGCCTTGGTATAGTAAATACAAATACTGGAATAACGATCAGCTGTGTGAAGTGTATGTCCCATTTCTTTCAGCACCCCTAACTGAGTGACCTCAACTGACTCCCCATGACTCTATTCATCACTGGACATTTTTGCTGAGGTAACTTACAGCTGGTAAGGCCCTACTAATTTCACAGTCCATACATGAAATTGGCCTTGCCCCCACATGAAATATGATCTCTCCAAACAATCAGCCAGACTGGGGAGGGACAGCTTCTTCTGCCTGGCTTTTATCATGGCACCTGAGCCTGGTGCTTTAGCCCCATAATCCTTGCTGGGGCCAGGGCCCGATGGCTCTTGCCAGGGCTGGAACACTCATTTTCAAATCATCTAGGGCCCCTGAGCATAGGCCACTATGTTAATCCACCACTGGCCCCTGTTTGAGGCCCTCCCAGCAGCAGTGAAGAGATTGGACCTACCTCTACCTCCAGGAGCCTCCTTCAGCTATAGAAAACTGCAGCTGCTTCTGCCTCTAGAGTAGGTCTCTGAGGGCAGCAACAAATATGAGTATGGCAATCCTGCAACTGCCCTTACACAGCTTTGGGACCCTCCACAGTCCCTTTTCAGATCAGGACCCTAAAGTTACAACACCCTGAATTTCATTTCAGATTGTGAAAATGACCAATGTGAACTGTGAATTTGGTAGGCCTGACCAACAGGGCTTTTAATCAGCACAGCTGTAGTCATTGAGGTGTGTGTTATTTTTTTCATACACCTAACCAACACAACGCTGCTAAAAAGACTTTTAAGTATGAATGAGGACAGGTAGACATGAAAGACATATTTGTCTTTGCTCAGAAAGCCCTTCACTTGCCCTCTTATCACAGGAACTTTCTGAACATGCTAAATGAAGTCACCAGGCTATCATATAACATACAGAATATTGTTATACAGGCAAATAAATCTGAAAAATCTGCATGAGTGGGAAAAGAAGGCCAGAATTAGCATTTCTTAGCTATAGCAATTTCCCTTTAATCAATTATACTTTCATGGTCGCTGAGATTCCTTGGCTTGGTACATATAGAAATGTATTTGTTCTAATTACAGCGCCTAATTATTAGAGATCAGTTTCTTAGGCTTCTCTGAAAGCTTGTCTATCATCCTAATCCTCTGAGACAGATATATTTTACATATAGACAAGCAGAATAAAATCAAGGGAAACATTAGTGCAAACTTACGTAATAAGTTTCCTTCCACAAGGCAGGAATAACAATTTGCTGTACAATTCTGAGTAGTCTAATTAAATTTCATATCCCCACCCCCACCCCACTCCAGCCCCATTATTAGATTACAAGTGTCTGTAATCAAGGATGAAAAAGAGGGAAAAAAAAATGTACAAATGTAGGCCAGGTCTCCATTTACAGCAGCACAGCCATAGCTATGAGGGAGCTCTCGTCAACATGATCAAACCAGCTCCATAAGAGGTGGCAGCTGTGTCACAGGGAGAGCACCTTCTGCCTACACGGCACTGTGCACAAGAGTGCTCATGCTGCAGAACTTATGTCGTTCATGAGGAGGTATTTTTACACCCCCAAGGTGACCAAAATTTTGCCAACATCAGTGCAAGTGTAGACATGACTTCAGTGCTAAGTGAATTATGGGCAGGCCTGCTGAAGGGAGAGGGAGGGCCCAGGGGGCAACTGCCTCAGGGTTTGGTGATTCAAAAGGGTCCAGGGTTCCCGCCTACTGCTGCCATTACTGTTACAGTCTGGGCAGCACTCAGCACTAGCTGCCCCAGCCCCACTCCTTCCACCTGAGGCCCTGCCCCTTATGGTACTGAGGAGCCAACTCCCCACCCCTGCACACACACACACACACACACACACACACACACACACACACACACACACACACACACACACACACACACACACACACACACACACACCTTGCCCAGAGGCCTGGTTAGGCTGTCAGCTCCCCGACTACAGATAACACTTACTAGCAATATCAAATATTGTAACAGTCTTCAAAAACAAAGAGAATTATAAACTATTTGACAATGGCTACCATATTAATCCTTAAAATTGCCACCGATGTTGAGCACCTCATCATTCTGAACTAATGAAACTTACACTGCCCATTATGTCTTTGGAAAGCCACAATGTCACTGGTTCCATAATAAAAGAAAAGTTCATACTTACTAAGTGTAACCCACACACCTAGAGATATGGTTCACTGTCCCATGTAGTGGCACTAAGGCCGCTTATACAGAGACATCCTTAACTGAGAACCAGCTGCCTTTTAGCTCAAACTGTACAGGCTCATGCACTAAGTTTCAGAGATCCCAGGTTCAATTCCACCTGGGTGTCTCATCCAGAATCATAAGGACATAAATACAAGGCTGAAACTGTATATCATATATGGTATTTTTTTCTGCAACAGGACACTCCATTTTAAGAAGTGTGGAATTTCCTTCCATACTTCAACATCTAAAACAAGTTTTTTTGGCTGCTCTAATTTTGGGACACCTTTTCTTTCCTTACTTTTGTACTTCCTTTCTCCTGCCAGAAGGGCCTGTCATTACAGTATTTCACTGTTAAATGATGACAAGGTCATCAAGGAGGAGAGGATTAATTAAAAGCCTCAAAGGATAATGTCCTCTTGAACAGACTAAATTCCCCTTTCATAGACTACCTTTTTAATAGTCTCTAGCCACGAAGTAGACATAGATCAAGAGGTGAGATAAACATCAGTAGGGGAGGAAATACATCTTTTTAAAAACATAGCAACTCTCTCATCCCTGAGGAGAGTCAACACAATAAAGTGGACAGCTCAACCTAGCAGCAGATAGACTAAACTGATGAAATAATTGGGAAAGAATTAGGATACGGACACTGGAATGAAAGAAACATTTTTCTGTCAGGAATGCTGATTTGCCAAACTTGAAACATTTCACGGGAACACACAGAATTTAATAAGTGCTTTATTTTAATAAAGTCAAAACAATTAGCTTCAACTATATTGTATTACTCTAAAATTATTGTGGAATGTAAAAGTCAACATAAAGCTCTTTGAATTTACTGAAATAATGCGGCTTAATGAGATCACTTTTATATCACCAAAACCAAATTTTTAGAAACTTATTCTCAGGAAATTTTGACTTTGTGTTCAAATTTGGAACTAAAGAAAATTTTGAAGTGTTAGAATGTCTCATACTACAGAAATTCTCAAATTTTGTTCAAATCTAGCACTGACTTTTCTGATACCCCTTCACCTGCACTGTTTAATTTTGTTGCTACATGTAGTAAGTTAACCTAGAGCTTTAGATGTGGCATTTGTATGAGATAGAAGGAATAACATCATAAAGAAAATCATATCAAACACATAGATGTTTTATACATTCAGGTTAGAAAAATGAAGAAAACGGAAAATTGCACTATAGTTTGTATGAACATTATGAGATACTGGTGTAATCAAATAGTCAATCCTGCATTTCATTATACTTAGTGGAAAATTATGTAGTGCCTTATTTCACCATAAACTGAGGCTTCATGTACTGTAGTAAGCTTTTCTCACAATACTTTAACATAACTATTAGATGTATAACATCATTATGCTGAGTAAATAAAACCATATGAAGTTATAACTAGCTAACTTGAAAAACTGATACTCAACCAATAATCTACAATGATAAAATAGGGAGCCTGTAACAGTTTTAGGACTTGCCAACATTGTTTACAGAAAATTTTAGCTCTCACTTTGCAAAAAGCTGTAATACAAACAACATTTCTTCCTTATTCAAACTTACCATTGGTGACTTTCAGCACTCATGGCATCCAGCTGTATAGCTTTTTCAGCTGCAATTTTTCCTGTAAAAGAAATAAAGATATACAAAAGGATCTCTACACCTTAGATTAAAATCAGGAAATACACTGCAAGGTTATATACTCAAGATATACAAAGAAACCAAGCTGACTTTCCATGTAAACGTTGAGAGGGATATTTTAAAATTTTGGATTCATAATGCGCCCACGAATGCAATTTTATACTTTTGTTTACTTAGGATAGTTCATTTCAGATGCAACCAAATAGTTTTCAGAGATGCTCTGCTCTTGAATCAGGAATGGAGAAATTAAATGACTTAGCCAAAGTCACGTTTTGAGTAGGAGTCCAGAGGACGAGTTTGTTGTTTTTAAAGCCTTAGCTGTAATCAATGAAGCTATTATTATTATTATTATTATTATTATTTTATTAAAAATAACTATAAAAATGAGAGGTAAAGCAAATAATCCAAACTATATATATTAGTAGCTTCAGTGTGCTGGGCTCTTTACGAACAAAGATGGCAACATCCCTGCCTGAAGAAGGCTCACTGTATAAAGAGACATGTAAACAAATGGAGAGTGAGTAAGGGAAAGGGGAGTAATGAAGATACATGTGTTAATAATAAACTCTTATCAGACATCTAAGTTATAACCAAGCTTGTCGTGAAACAAGAAAAGATCAGCCAACAAGTTTCTCAATAAAAATCAAGAGAAAGATGAGTCTTCTTAAGAGGCTTGATGGCAAACAGAGTAGGTATCCTGCACAGCAGTTCAGAAAGGAAATGGCACGTGTAAGAGTAGCACAACAGAAGGCTCAGAGAGTTATGTGCAAGAGAAGCTGCCACATGACTCGTCCAGGGCACTGCTGGAGAAAAAGACTAGGTTAATGAAAACTCAGAACAAGACAAAAAAAGAAAAGTAAGGTGAGGCAGGATGATGTAGGACTATGGAGGAAGTAAAGAGAAGTCAAATTTGATGCAGAGCCAGTGGAAAAGGTAAAGAGAATTATAAAATCAAAGAGATGGGCAAGGAGGCTTATTTTAGTGGCAGTGTACTGTATGGAATTGGAGGCAGGGGCTAATGGAGACAGATATGAAAGAGGCAAGAGAGAAGAATTTTGCAGTAGTCGAGATCAAGACAGGATGGATGAGAATTTCTCATTGAGAAAGGAAGATGCTAGATTTACTGAAGATGAAGAAGTAGCCAGGTTTAAGATATAGCTTAAATGGAGGAGAGAGAAAGGAGCGAACAACGACCTCCCAGTTATGAACCAGAGTGATTGCCAGGGTGGTGATGCTTCGGAAAGCTATAGAGAAAAAAAGGAGGTAATGAGAGAGGAAAAAATCAGGAATTCAGTTTTGACGATTTTAAGACTGAGCTGCTAACAGGATACCTAAGACGAGATGACAGATAGATGGCTAGGTGATGTTGGTGCTGCACGTTCTGCTTTTCAGTCTTTAGCTTTGCTTCCCATCTGCAGTATTCTCAAGCTCCAGAATGAGCCATATTCAGCCTTCCTCATCTAAAAGCTGGTTACTACAGTGTGGTGCCATAGGATAGGGAAGACAACCCTGGACCTCTGCATATGCCCTACAGAAATGATGATTTTTTGCCTGCTTTAGTTTTGTGGTTAGTTGGGCTGACGTTTAGGCTATGTCTACATGGCGTTCTGCCCAGCACCACTGCTGTCAGAACTATGCAAAGTGAGCTTCTCACGATTTCAGATGGCTTCCCATTTACATACTCCTGAAGCTCATTACCAAAGCCACGCAAGAGTTTGATTCCAGCAGAAGCAGGTGCCAGCACTGTAGAGGCCGTGTGGACGTGTCTTTGACAGGTAACCCCCTACTGTCGCCAGTCCCTTATGTCTCAAGGGGGGTTTGGCCAGCAGAGGCATGTCCACAAGGCCTCTGCAATGCCGGCACCCAACTCTTGTGTGGCTGTGGTAATGAACTTTGGGAGTATGCAAATGGGAAGCCATTTGCAATCCTGAGAAGCTCACTTTGCATAGCTCTGCTGGCAGCAGTGCTGGGCAGAGTGCCATGTAGACCCAGACTTAAGGATTAAAAGTATTGGCTGGCGCCAATCCTGTGACAGAACCGCTTCTAATCCGGCCCTGGACCTCTCTAGTAGAATGAAACTAACTGCTTAATTCCAAAGCCTGGGCAGTATTATCACGAAAAACATTTTCACCAAGATCTAAACACACTCATTATCAAATAAATGACAAAACTGCTTGGACTACTACATTTCAGGGGAAAGTGTCACTAAAAGTTCACAGAATGAACCGTTCCACAACAGTCAGGTGTCATTCCATCTAGCCAGCTTTTTGCTCCACTTACCACTAGCAACATGTTTCTTCTTTTCTTCAACATCTGTAGTCATCTCAAACATATCTCCATAAGCTCGTGCAAGTCTCCAAAGAAACCCCACATCGTTTCCATACTGAACAGCAAAGGATGGAGCAGTTATATTAAGCAATTAAATTGAAAAAAAATGTTTTCTCCAATAACAGTTAAAATACCTTAATAGCATATTTAGTCTCTGGTCATGTTTCCCTCACCCATTGTAAGATGGTGAATCTCTGGATATTTTTATTCCTGCCACACTATTATAATTACATTTGGTGAGCATGATAAGATGAATACTTTTAAATACTTGGACACTTAGCTAGAAAATATGTATTAGATTTGTTCAGGTTTTCTGGGGGTTTGGTTTGGTTTGGTTTTGGTTTTGGTTTGTTTGTTTTTTTAACAAAAGGATTTTTTGTAGAACTGTTCATTAATATATAATAAAAATAAAATATATATCATGAGGTGAGCTAACAGGATGTTTTCTTCTACGCATAAAATAAAAATCTCATCATTCACTCACAATATCATATCAACCATATTTCTCCATTTAAATGAGGAATATTACCAGAACAACTAATATCTGCCTAACCAGAAGAAATATAGGAAGGGTGAGCTCAGTATTGATTATGGAACCTAAAACTTCCAGTGATTTCATTGACAGTTCAAGTACTGAAAGATCAAGCTCATCTTATAGAAAAAGTCCTAGAGCAAGTAGTAAATAGGCAGACTATGGGTCAAATCTGAATCACCAGAAACTTTTGAATAGACTGTGAAAACTTTATTATCATTACTGTCTTTCATCATTATTTTTCTGGAGTCTGGGCCTTGACTATATCTTAACCAAGAAATTTTGACCTTGACAAAAAAAATTGACTACCCCTGTCCTGGAGAACATACCAAAAATGTTTAACTGTCTAAGTTTTTTCAGATCATTCTTTTGATTTTAACAGAGAATTATAACCATCTGTAACAAGGCATAACAGGCCTTTGTGGCCCCAAAGTTCTATTACACCAGGAGTTCTCCAACTAGGGTTCGTGACCATTGTTCCCTCTAACCCCTTTCATCCATGTGTGGAATAAATTTTGTTACATGTTATGTTACCAATGCATGTGTAAACGTGAGTCACCAGCAGAAACAAAATACCTACCTGTGAACATTCTGCTAACCAGCTGGGTGGCACCTGAATCTCTTCTGAGCAACCACACAACTGCACAGCTTATGGGGATGCTGTTCATGAAAGAGGCAAACCCAAGGGGGGTTGTGAGGTTATTTCATGGGCAGGGGTCACCAGCAACCAGCCTCCACCATAAACCCTACTTCACCTCCTGCATTTAAAATGGTGTTAATTTTAAAAAAAAAAAAAAAAAAAGTGTTTTTAATTTATAAAGGGCCTGGCACTGAGAGGCTCACTGTTTGAAAGGGGTCACCAATACAAAAATTTGAGAATCACTGTATTACACCCTGCCCTAGGAAAGAGCAGCAAAGGTGAGTCTATAGGCATTCCTAAACAGGCTACATGGCAGAAGCCAATCAGTGGAAGGCTCAGGCAAAAGGAGCTGCCAGGGTTGGGCAAGGTCGGTTGCTGGGAAGAATGTACCTCTCTGGTTACAGAAACTCCAGAGAGAAGCTTAAAGCTTCTGGTGGTAACTGCACTCAAAGCAGAAGAAGCAGCTCTAAGAAATTCAGCTGTGAGATATGGCAATGAGAAGGGGACTGCACAGGAAAAGACCCAAGAAAACTGATGGGAGCAGTAAGTGGCTGCTGTCTGTTGGGTCCCCCTACTGTTCTGGGCCCCAAGTCCCCCATCCACAAGTGCTGGAGTAGCCTAAACAATGGAAAGGGGGCACACCTAGTTTAAGAGCCCAAAAAAGGAGCTAAATTTAAAAGGCAAAGAAACAAGGCTGAAAGCCCTGGTGATGCTCTCTACTAAATGCACAAGAGGCTAGACTCAAAAGATCCAGATACATTGCTGAAGACACTAATAAGGGCACACCGATAGTCCTTGATGGAGCCTTGTTACCTCAGAAAGAGTTCATTCATTCGTACTGACTGTGAAACTTGACTGGAGAGCTTGAGCCACCAAAGACCCACCAAGCAAGTCTGATGATCTACAGGGAGGCACAAGAAAGGCCTGCAGTGCCACACCCACCCATGAAGGGGCATTCAAGAGGTAAATGTCATGTCCTATCATCCTACATAATTCTAAAGGATGCCTTAACAAAAAAAACACCCTACACACCAATCATTTCATGGGGCAGATTCTCAGGTGACATAGGCTGTCACAGCTCCATTGGCTTCACTGGATCACTCCCTGTTGGTTTTTGGTGTCATTTTTGTAAACATTTGTTAAATTTCTTTAGAGCTCTGTTGGTTTCTTCCCAACTTAATTCCAGAAGACTTTTCCACTTAGACAAATTAAAGAGCTGGAAAACTTATTCCATTTACCTAAAAACCTCCATTACATGTCTGTTCCTTAAGAAGCTGGAACAAACTGGAACTTGATATAGTTTAACTTTAGTGAAAAACAAAACAAGCTTTTACAACTACTCTAATAAAAATACTGATGTGATGACCTTTAGGAAAATCTTTTATTTTTAACGTAATTTGCTGATCAACACCTTTATTTTTTTTTTGTACCTAGCTGTAATATTACCAAGATTTAAAACAGAGGAAATACGCTACAGTGAAGGTAGAGCCAGGGCTATGAAAATAATTGTGTGTTTATTCCTCAGTACCTTTTCCTCTTTCACAAGTAACAGTCTGAAGCTCTCTCTTTTATCATCATCAGAACCACAACGCAAACTCTCCACCTGCTGCAGAAGATTAAATAATTCTGTTTTCTTTTCTGGTCTCAGGGATGCTGCGGATAAGCTAATCCATCCCTTTTCTTCTTCAGATTCTCCTTCAGTATCAGTGTGAGCTGTAATATAGCTAAAATTATAACAACAAATCTCAATATTCTAAAAACATTGATGAAACATTCTATTAAATTTTATGCTAGCTTCCCAAATTTAACAAAAGTTCTTGATATGTTCACAATCATTTTAAACTACAGTATCATTCTTCTGAACTAGAGAAGGAAGAAATCATTATTACTAGAAGATTTCGTAAATAATCCTGATGCATTCTGCCTAAGAGTCTACACAACATGATTGCCAGAGGCATTGCCCAGTGATTAGACTGTGACTTGTTATTCTGTTTTGACACTGTCTCTGGAACTGTCATGGTTCTGTTACCAGATATGGACTGCCCACAGAGCTTGCTTACGAGCAAGATACAGATCAGTTGTCTTCATTGTAAGTTGAGCCCTGCCAAATTCACAGCCATGAAAAATACATCACTGAAGCCGTGTCTACACGTGGACGCTACTTCGAAGTAGCGGCACTAACTTTGAAATAGCGCCCATCACGGCTACACGTGTTGGGCGCTATTTCGATGTTAACATCGACGTTAAGTGGCGAGACGTTGAAGCCGCTAACCCCATGAGGGGATGGGAATAGCGCCCTACTTCGACGTTCAACGTCGAAGTAGGGACCGTGTAGTCGTTGCGCGTCCTGCAACTTCGAAATTGCGGGGTCCTCCATGGCGGCCATCAGCTGAGGGGTTGAGAGACGCTCTCTTTCCAGCCCCTGCGGGGCTCTGTGATCACCGTGGGCAGCAGCCCTTAGCTCAGGGCTTCTGGCTGCTGCTGCGGCAGCTGGGGATCCATGCTGCATGCACAGGGTCTGCAACCAGTTGTCGGCTCTGCGGATCTTGTGTTGTTTAGTGCAACTGTGTCTGGGAGGCGCCCTTTAAGGGAGCGGCTTGCTGTTGAGTCCGCCCTGTGACCCTGTCTGCAGCTGTGCCTGGCACCCTTATTTCAATGTGTGCTACTGTGGCGTGTAGACGTTTCCTCGCAGCGCCTATTTTGATGTGGTGCTGCGCAACGTCGATGTTGAACGTCGACGTTGCCAGCCCTGGAGGACGTGTAGACGTTATTCATCGAAATAGCCTATTTCGATGTAGCGTTCATGTGTAGACGTAGCCTGACTGTGAAATCTGGCCTTTTGTGCACATTTATCCTATACAATAGAGAGAGGAGACCAGTGTTTCCCACACTGGGGAGTCCTGACCCAAAAGGGAGTTGCTGGGAGATCACTGGGTTATTTTAGGTGGGTCGTGGTACTGCCACCCTTACTCGTCTACTGCCACCAGAATGGAGCAGCTGGAGAGCTGTGGCTGTTGACTAGGTGTCCAGCACAAAAGGCCGTACCCTTCCACCAATAGTACAGAAGTAAGGGTATTAGTACCACAACCCTCCATACAATAAGCTTACAACTGCCCTCTGCAACTCCTTTTTTAGGTTGACTCCTACAACTACATCACCCTGAAATTTCAAATGTAAACAGCTAAAACCATGAAATTTTTAAAATCCTGTAACCATGACATTTACCAAAATGGACAGTGAATTGGGGTATGGCTCTAATCCTAAGATCCTTTAAGGCATTGTCAGGTCTGGCTGAGGATAGCTAAAATAATTAATATTCAGCTGTTTATTGTATAACAGAATGGCCAGTATTGGCAATATAGCTTCTAACCCCAAATAAAGTCTCTGATGTGAGGAAGAAGAATACTACAAAGCTGTTTGGTAGCAAATTGAAAAGCAGAGTGCTGAACAAACAAAGTGAAATATTCAGAACAGATTTGTATATATTTATCTATAATTTACAGTTGAATCCTCACAATACTGAAGTTCACTGGCAAAAGTTCCATCAATTTCAGTAGAGTCAAGATTTGAAAATAGTTCAGTTTACTCTAGTCTGCTGAAACACATTTAAAAGTATAATGTGTTGCTATTTCATTATTACTTTCAACTGGACGTAAAGCTATTCTACATGTAAGTTGTGTATGTAATGACTAAACTACTAAAAGGGCAGTGCATGTTTAGATGCTTCTTTAACTGTAACGCAAGAGTCAGCGCTGAACACTCTCAGATCAGGTAAAAAGGGCCGTTTTGTTTAATTATCAATAGAAAATGGTTGGAGTTAAACAGTATAATGTAGCAATGAAATAATAATTGTAAATGGAATGACACGTTCCTGTATAATACTGCAACTGAAGAGTTAAAAGCTTTTTTGACCAACATCAAACATCCTTTAAGGGTTGAAAGTGTTTGATTTTACTCATTGACATCAAGGTCTCAGTGTTATCTATTATCATTAAATTATACCTAGCAGAAATAACATCTCCTCCCCCATTTTTTTCTTTGCAAAAACACTGTCTGTCCAAGGCTGAAAAATAGACTGATCGGATTATTACAGGATGTTACCATATCAGCAAAAAATGCCAAGGTCAAGTCCATGCTGAGAAGCACTCATCTCAGTCAAAACAAGCCCATCAGAGAACTCCAAAGAGTCTTGTATAAACCTGACAATACCAAGGATCAGCTCCATATGGCCAGATCATGGAATACAATTTTACTATAACTTCACTTGAAAAATATATAAACATCTCACAGCTGACCTATTTTGCTGTATAAATCATAACAAGTGAATAACATCGTAACAACATCAGTGAAGTAATAAGGTTCCATGGCCAGATCATAACCCCCTAATGTGCCTCTGATCCCAGAACAATGGGAAGAACTTTCCAGCACACAGCCTGCAAAAGAGGGAGAAAACTGGGTGAGCTGGAATAGAATGGGCAGAAGGTTGCATATCATTTCATTCTGATTTTATGGAACAACATTTTAAAAAATTCTTAGTCTGTGTTAATATTTATATGTAGCACTTCCTCGCCCTCATGACTCCACACAGAAATATCTGGAAAACACAGTCATGGTCCTTGATAAAGATAAATTACACTTTGAATTGCTCATTTTGATATTTAAAAAACGAAAAAAGCAGTATCTTTTAAATAACTGCTTACAAAGGAAAAATGCTAAGCTTATGTTATTAAACAAAACAGACTGAAACAATGTTACATTACTGTATTAAGGCAACAACTTACTGGTTTCTAGGTGCTGTAATATATTATACTGTACTACAACTCCACTCTTGCTGAAAAGAGTCACAAGACATTCAATTAGTCCACCAAGGAGCTAGGAACCAAAAAAATAGCTATGATGGATGCAGATAATCAGCCCAGAGGTAGTACAGCATTTTTTTTAATCTTCTCCAAGCTTGACCCTGTCACAGCCTTTCAGTTAGGTAGCTGAAAACAACTTGAACCTACAGCTCTTGATCCTGCAAATAGCACAACTAATGCACGCATAACTTCACACGATACTAGCCCTATTCACACAGAGCAATGGGGATATTCAAATGCATGATTTATGCATCTTCGTAACTCTTGGAGGATTGAGACTTAAATACATTTTGAGTTTCATCAGTCTACAAATTTAGTAAGACTATTCTATCCGCTTCACCTTTATAAGATATTTTAAATGTCTGCAGTCTGTAAACTTTACAAGAAGGTAACACAGATTTTAAAACAGCTGATCAACAAAGACAATTTCTCCTGAAAGTAAGGATTATGCACAGTTTATCAACTTGACTCACACACAATTTTACCTAAAAGCAGAGAAATTTTCCAATTGCTAAATGAAAAAGTAGTAAAATATTTAAAATAGCATGCTAAAAATGCTTAAAGAAGCCCATTGACCGGTTTTATCAGAATAAGCTAGAAGTCTTTCCTATCACCCTGGTTCTAAGAAGTTATGAGTCAAGAATGGAAGGCAACCAATTTTAATCAGCACTAATTTCAATGGGATTACTTATGTGCTTAAATTTAGGCACATGCTTAAGTACCTTGATGGCTTAGGACCCTAAAGAGGTTTTCAAGATAAGGCCTATCTGGCAGATATTGACCCATGCACATAATTTGACTGACATCAATGGGACATCTCACATACATAATAAAACAAAGCAAGAGAAATGTAGCACATTAAAGGCTAACAAAATGATTTACTCGGCAATGAGCTTTCGTGGAACAGAGCCACTTGGATCTGATGAAGTGGGTCTGTCCCACAAAAGCTCATCACTGAATAAATCATTTTGTTAGTACTACATTTCTGCTGGAGTACAGACCAACACAACTACCACTCTGTTACTATTCACATACACAATGTTAGACTTATGTATAAATGTCTGCCGAACCAAAACCTAAACTTAGAAATGATACAATGAGAGTAACAAAAGGTGGAGAGTACTATTTATGAGCAAGTTTAAATTTCAGAGCAATATGTTTCAGAATCAAGTTAAGTTTCAAACTCAGGGGCCATGTCTACACTAGCCAAAAACTTCGAAACGGCCATGCAAATGGCCATTTCGAAGTTTCCTAATGAAGCGCTGAAATACATATTCAGCGCCTCATTAGCATGCAGGCGGCTGCGGCACTTCGAAACTGACACGGCTTGTCCAGACGGGGCTCCTTTTCGAAAGGACCCCGGCTACTTCGAAGTCCCCTTATTCCTATCTGCTCATAGGAATAAGGGGACTTCAAAGTAGGCGGGGTCCTTTCGAAAAGGAGACTCATCTGGATGAGCCGCGCGGCGGTGAGCTGTGTCAATTTCGAAGTGCCGCAGCCGCCCGCATGCTAATGAGGCGCTGAATATGTATTTCAGCTCTTCATTAGGAAACTTCGAAATGGCCATTTGCATGGCCATTTCGAAGTTTTTGGCTAGTGTAGACATAGCCAGGGTGTTATTTTTATTGTACATGTGATTCTTAAGTAAGGGTATAGATAAAAATGGAATCTCCAGGAATGATTTCAAGTGACATGAGGGTTTGCTTTGCATTTGGGTTCTTTGTTATATTGTGTATATACTTTTTAACATAAGTAAAGTTATCAAGCATTCATAAAGGAAAGACTATTGCATAGAACTATGATGGCAAGATGTACAGTATTCACACAGGCTCTCAATAAAAATTATTTCAGTAGAAAAGTGTTGTCCTACATGTTCACCTTTACAGGTTACTTTAATAAACACGTTGCTATTATTTCATCATTGGGCAAATCTATGCATGGTTAAAACATTTTCCTATGATAATTACACTAATGATCAAAGAATTTTATAGTTTACTATGAAATTAATCTGATTTGATTTACAAGACACTCTACCTATAATTTCAGATACATAAGAGGAATAGTTTAGTGTTGAAGTCTACCAACCAATTTGACCAACAATAATGATTTCTTATAAAATATTTGATTACTTACATTTCCTAATTTTCAGCATTCATGTTAGAAACAGTCTACATACATGTAACAGTCAGACATAACAGGTCACCAAAATATGCAACACTTGCTCACAGAACCATTCAGTAACTACCATTAAAGCTCCTGGAAGTCAAAAATAACAGACAAAACAAAAGCATAAATTCAAAAGAACAGTCTTTCTGTAGTTTTTTTGTTGGTACAACACCTTTAGTACATCAATCAAGAAAAAGGTGCTTTCTGTGCAGAACTGACAAACTATGACACTATTAAACCAAAAGCAAGATCCAAGACCTTTTACTTTCATCACATTAAAGACAGATCATAGAAGCCAGCTATCTTTATTGTCTTAGAATGTTTTTAATTGAAGGCCTTTACAATTCTACTGTATGTTCAGAGTTGAATGCAGTCATTCCATGAGAACATTTGTATGGATGCAACAAGAGCTCTCTTCAGAAAACAGTGTCTAAGTAGTGTAGCAGACTTGTCAGTCATTATATACACTGAAGAGTTAAGAACACACATTTGGGGCAAACAACTCCTATCTTTCCTTTGCTGAAAAGGGAAAAATAATTGCAAAGGACTTCGGTATCCCGTTAATAAAATTTCACATAATTCACCATGACAACTGATGTTTATTTGCAGTTCTAGGAAAAGGCCAAGTACTGAATGTACTGTTGACTTTAGAAGTGATCCTTCCAGGTCAGAATTCAGATGAGTTGTTGGCACAGCATGGTGAAATCTGTATTGCCACCGCCCCCAACTATACCTTTTTAACTTTGCAGATGATACCAAAAACTGAAGATTACATTCTGTGACTCCTGGCCTGAATGGAAAGCACTAAATAAGTGTTAGATGCAACTGGGACCCTTAAAAAAGATCTAAAACCCTTCAAAAATTAAAATTTCAAGCAAAATACATTTTTTGGAAAATTGTTCAAACTGTTTCAGTCGTATCAAACAAACATTTTGTTCCAATGTTGCTCTCCAAAGTCATGTACTATAATAGAAAATAAAATAAATTTCAAAATTAAAAGTCACATTGGAACAAAATACAGAGCCATTCCATCACATTCGTTCCATAATACCTCATTTATTTTTCTGACCAAATTTTCATCAAAATTGAGATATTCCTAAGAGATCTATACAAATCAGCCACAGCAGGGTACAGGATCTGGCTCTACTGATCTGGACAGCATTTTCAGACGCCGAGATATAGAATACATAATGACAAAACCTGAAGCAGAAGTTACACTACTCTGTACAGAACAGACATGGTACTAAAATGTTATTTGTCTGCCTATTTTAAGGTGTAATCTGCATGACATACATTAAAGACTCACCCTCCTTCACTATCTGCCTCCTCAGAGCTGGTAGTTTCTGTTGCACCATGAGCTGTCTCGACTCTTCTTTTTCTGGTTGCTTTGTGTGAAGGGCTAATCCGGTGAACATCAGCCTTTCCTTGCAGCTCATCTCGAACAAGCTCTTCCAGCTTTGGAATAGCTTCTTTAAGAAACTTCACCTCTCTCTTCAGTTCTTCCACGCTCACCAGCAAGCCATTTAATTTTTCTAGTATCTGAAGCTGTCTTCCTTGTAAAGCTATTACTGTTCCTTGCTCATTATGAGTTTCCTTTTGCAAATCTACATAAGGAAATCTGTTACCTACATCTAGAAATGCAGGCAATTGTACAGTTGCCCCAGGTTTTCGGATCCTGTGATACCAAACCAGCACCAAACTTATTCCAGCAGCCCCTGCCATTATGCCCAATATCAGCCCTTTGTTTTCAGGGTGGGACATTTCTCTGTTTATCTGAAAATGAAGGGGGAAAAATTAAATCTGCTTCACTCTGTCAGAAATAGTTTCTTCCTTTTAAACTGTAACTCTAAAACTAACTATACCAGCTGGGAGATTCTGTATATATTTATCAGACGGGTAGCCATGTTAGCCTCTATCTGTAAAAACAATGAGGAGCCCTGTGGCACGTTAAAAGACAAACAGATTTATTTGGGCATAAGATTTGGTGAGCAAAAGACTACTTTGTCAGATGCATCTGGTGAAGAACATTTTTGTCAACGAAAGTTTACACCCAAACAAATCTGTTAGGCTACATCTACACAGCAAATTTATGCTGAAGTAATAGCAGTTATTTTGAAATAACTTTCCTGTCATCTACACTATGCACACACTATTCTGAAATAAATTTGAAAAAGCAGGTATGTTATTTCAGATTCAATAAACCTCATTGTGGGAAAATAGCACCAATTTCAAAATAGTTGCTGTTACAATGTGGGACAGCGCTTGTTTCAAAATAAATAACTAAATAATTTTTTTAATACGTGCTATTTTGAAATAAGTGCTATGTGCTCAAATAATGTATTTCAAAATAGCTAAGTGTTATTTCAAAATACACTTCTCTGTGTAGCAGCATTATTTCAAAATAGGCATTTTGGAATATCTATCCCAAAAGTCCTTATTTCAAAATAGGGCTGCTGTCTACGGCGTTAGTCTTTAAGATGCTACAGGTCTCCTTGTTGGTTTTTGCATATATTCAGGTATGATATACATTCGGTAGTAATAAAATAAAATTCTACATATGTGCAATGAGGGTGGCAAACACCTATACGCTAAATCACCAATCCTGCACATGTGTGAATCTGCCATCATAATATTGCATTTAAGTTCTTTGTGGTTTTATACAATTCTATGTTTGTTTGGTTGGTTTTTTTTTTAATTGCAACACTTTCTAGAACACTTACCATGTGCTTTAGGGACTTATATTTTCACAGCACTTTACAAACCTAAACCCTGATTTGTAGACCTCTGTGCACAACTTCGGAAATGATCCTCATTTCATGCACTTAAATGTTGTATACATGCATAAGTATTTAGGGTCTTGAGGTCAGATTGTACATAAAGATCTGCCCCCTCAGCAGCACCCTCAAAGAAATTATAAAAACCAAAAGGGGGGATGGGGAGGCTGCCTTAGTTTACACTTTTCCCATATACAAAACACCTGGCTCTGACACTGTGGAGTGACATAAGCCTGTTTTACAGGAAAGACTGACATAATTTAATAACATTTCTACGCTGCACGTATAGAGCCTTTAAATTTTTTTTTTTTTAAAAAGCAGCTGTGGTTTACCTCTTCCCAATTTTAAAATGTTCTTTTCAAAGACCTACAAGGATTAGCCTTCTGTTAAGGTCTAGCCACGTGGGCAGTTCTAGGTTTCCAGGTTAGCTTAAAGATTTCCACGCACCGAAGGAAATTCTGTAAGATGTGGAAGCACGATCTTCCCCTCATCCTCTGGGTCAAAAAAATCAGCCAAAACGGCTGGACTTCAGACTTTGGAGATATTCAGAGTTCACCCGGCAGGTGACTCCAGCGTGGCAGGTTCAGGTGGGGGTGGGGTGGATTTTAGGCAAGCACAAACCAATGAAAACCAGAGGAAGCGGCACCAGCCCCAGCACCCAGCGCTGACTGCGGCTCTCTCAGCCCCCCTAGCGGGGCAGGTTAACCAGGGCGCAGAGCACAGTCCAGGAGTGCCCCGACTGCGGAGGGAGCGGGGCGGGTGACCGGCCCCTGCCGACGGTCGGGAGCACTAGGGGGCGCAGGGCGGCTCGCCCCGCTGGGTTTCCCTGCCAAGGGCGCGGAGGCGAAGGCAGCTCCGCCTCCGGCTGCAGCCCCCCAGCCAGCGGGCGGCCCACGGGCTGCGGCACGGCGGGATCCCCGGGGCGGGCTCAGCCCGGGTTACGTACCGGGTGGCGCTGGCTCCGGCTCGGCGAGCAGACGCGGTTCCGCCTGTGCGGACGGGACAGGACGGGCTGGGGGCGGAAGCGGCGCAGGGGCCGCCCAGGAGCTGCCGAGACCCGGATACGGATGGGCCAGGCGAGCGGGGCCGCAGATCCTGCGGACTTCGGCCTCCCAGAGCCTCCCCGCAGCGGCGGGGACGAGGCCTGGAGTGAAAGGCCGCCCCCGCCGCAGCCACCTGCGAGCCCCCGGGGCGCCCAGCCCGGCGGGGCTCCCGGCAGCCTGGCTAGGCGGGGGCGGCTGCCCTCCGGGGCTGGCTCCGTGACCCAGGGCGGGCTGAGGGAGCGCTGCTGTCTGCGTCCCGCAGCGGGGGGAGGAAAGGTGGCCCGGAGCAGTGTCAGCGGGCGGTAGGCCTGGGGGCAGTGCCGCTTTTTTTGGGGGCGGGGGGGGAGGCATTGACCCAAACTATAAGGGGCGTATGTCAGGGGTGAGCAGACCTTACGTGGGGGACCCCGCTTTTCGTCCCTGCAATTAGCCCCTCCCCCCAACCTGTCTAATGTAATGCAGACTGGTGGAAAGTTCAGTTATAGTCCTATAAAAACGTTTGAGGTATAAGAAAATAAGGAGGCAGAATGGAAACATTTGTTAATGGGTATATGAATGGGAGCACACCCATATCAATACAGTAACGCCTTTCAGCCTTTTGAATGAGATGGATGAGCTTGAGAGCCAGCAGCCCATCATGCTGCACCCCCTCTTGTGAAATTTCATGGGCCCCTGCTGCACGGGATGGACTCTGCTTCCTGCCCGGGCGTGCCGTGGCAACCTCAAGGCCCTATTTCCAGCCCCGGGGGTTCGAGATGGCAGTGACCTCAGAGAAAGGAAACCAATGCTGGCTGGGCTTTCTGCAGCGAAGCCCTCCCGTCACCAGGGGTATATGTTTGATCAGCAGCTTCTGGGGTGGGCCAGGATCGTACCACGCTAGGTGTGGTGTGAATAGAACATCAGCCAACCCTCACCTCTGAGAATTTACCATCTGAGCATAAGACAGGAGCCAGATAGGTATGGACGGATAGCTGGGGAGGACAAGGAAACAATGAGACTTGGTCAGCAGGACCGGCAAGGGTCACATGCCAACAGCTTAGTCACTACATTTTGTGTAGGCATTACAGTAAAGGAGGGTTTTAAAGAAGGATAATGAGGTAGTTCTGCAGATGTCAGGCAGCACCTCTCAAGCCTGAGAAGTAGCACGAGAGCAAGCACAAGGTGTTTGAAAGTTTAATATGTGGGCAGTGAAGGTGGTAGCCTATGTCTACACTAGAGTGATCTGTTGACAGAGGTTACTGTCAAAATATATCTTCTGACAAAACTTCTGTTGGCAGATTGCTGCCAGGCTGCAAAGTGGATCAAAAGTGATCAGCTCTGTCAACAATTCATTTTCAGTCCAGTACAGAAGGAAAATGAGGGCGTTTAAAATTTGTTGTGAAAGAAAACACAAGTGAGACAGTAGTTGGGACAGTCTTCTTGGGTTTTGGAGACCCCTGCACAAGTTGCTGAACTCAATCAGCCAGCACAGGGACTTGGTTCTCAGACTCCTCCCCGCCAGGTTATAGAGTCAGTCTTCGTTTCTGGCTCAGTGAACATTTATACAAAGTGGTACAGCTCCAGCAGGAGGGTCTGGCAATGTCTGAATCCAGCATTCTAGCCTCTTAGCTGGATTGTAGTAAGCAAGTGGGTAGTGGTTACCTTGGAGCTCACAGCTGAGCTCATTGTTTTTGTGTCCATGACTCATCCTTGCTACTTGCCCAAGCCTTGTCTGCCTCTGCCTCTGCCTCTTCCTCTGCTCCCCCACCCCAGAAATTCCCATCTCATTTTGACTTCCTTTCTCTGAAGCACCTGCCACCTGTAAATATAGGTGCAAAAAATAGGAAGGTTGTCCATATCACCCTGTCCCAAATACGGGAAAGAGAGAAAATGGGGGAGGGGAAAGGGCAGCTCCTCCAGGCTGCACCAAGTCCAGTCCCACAGAGCCAGCGCTCCCCACAGCCCCCAGCCCTGGGGAAATGGCAGCCAGGGGCTCTCCCCACCGGGAGCCCCAGCAGAGCATGGCTGCAGGCACTCCTGGCACGGAACCCGGGGAGAGCGATGGACCTCGGGCGCTCCCAGCACAGAGCCCTGGGAGAGTGGCAGCCGTGGGAGCTCCCTGCCTGGAGCCCTGGGAGAGCAGCAGCTGCAGGAGCTCCCAGCACAGAGGCCTGGGAGATCAGTGGTTGTGGGAGCTCATGGTGCAGAGCCCTGGGAGAGTGGCAAGCACAGGAGCTCCTGGCTCTGGGAAAGCAGTGGCTGCGGGCGCTCCTGGTCCCACCCCCATCTCCCAAGGGCCTAAATATGGGACAATTTGTCCCTTTTAAGAAATAAGTTGGGATGCCTTTTTGGCATCCCAAATACATGACCATCCCACCAAATATGGGACAGTTGGTCACCTTAGAAATAAGGGGGTGCTGGCATGAAGTAGATTCCATCATATGTAGGGTTTACAGTTTAGTTCAATGGCTCTGAACACCCTCACTATATAAGTTTTTCCACCATCCCTGTCTATAAAGCAGGTAACAGAAAACGTAAGGGGTAATTCTATACTTCTGGCCTAATTGAACTGCCACACAGAGAAATAACCCAGACCCAGAAACTATGCTGCCAATGCTTGGATGCATTCCAAATGACAGTGAATTAGGAGATTTATTCAGGAGACTGAGTTAAGAAATTACATAAAAATGTAAGAGTTATATAGTCCTTCAGGAGTCCAAGGAAGTTCTTCATGCTCTATATGGACATATCTGTTACAGAAAAAAGTCTTAAGGCTTCAAGTTTTGAAACAACATCAATGTTTCACATTATCTAATTCATTTTCCTTTTCCCTTTGTCTGGTCCACTATACTGAACAGAATTACTTAGCAATGTTGCACATGGGCGTAAAAAATCCATACCAACAAGCCTAATCCATCATGTCGATAACAGTAGATCAACAGACGAATTCTTCTATCAATCCAGCTACCACCTCTCAGGGAGGTAGATTAACTACGCCAACAGGAAAGCTCCTCCCATAGGCTATGGTTACACTACAACAATCTGTCAACAGAAGTCACTGTCGGAAAAGATTTCCCAACAAAACTTCTGCCGACAGAGTGTGGCTAAACACAAAAGCCAATCAGAAGAGCTCTCCATTCTTGACAGAGCGGCCAGACTGCCCAGCTGCTCTCTCGACAAAACAGGCACCCGGAAGCACGGCAGGCAGAGCTGTCCATTTTTTTGGATGCCGTGTCTCTCAAGAGAAGGCCCCCCAAGAGTGTCCACACAGCTTTTTTGTCAACAGAATCTGTCAACAGAAGCATTATGCCTCATGGCTGAGAAGCAGAATGCTGCTGATGAAAGTGCTGAGTTTTGACAACAAGATGTCAACACAATGCATTTTGTGTGTGGACATTCCACCAGTTTTGTCAACAACACTGGGGTTTTGTCAGCAAAATTTGCTAGTGTAACCATAGCCATAGTGTTCACATCAAAGTGCTACAGAAGCATCACCATAGCACTTCAAGTATAGATAAGCCCTTAGAAAATGGCTGTCCATCTGCCTTTTATCCCTAGTGTGCACCTTAACAATATTCAAATGTGCTCTGAAAATTTCCATCAGTAGGGCTTTGTCTACACTACAAAGAAACTTTGAAAGGGGGAACATCGAAAAACAAAATTGAAATAAGGGATTTCAAAATAGCGCAGCTACACACACAAAACGGATCTCTGTACCAATCCGCTATTTTGAAAGAACCCCCTCCCCATGCTTCGAAAGGGAGTGTTCACATGGGAACACAGGGTCTTTTGAAATAAGCATCTAGGAAACACCATGCATGGGATCACATGGCCGACAAACCCTTCTGGGTCCCACAGCCAGCCGCCACCTTAAAGGGCCCCTCCCAAACACACCCACCCTGCACACACAGCATCACACAGCACTGTGTGGACCGTGCTCCAAGAACGGTAGGAGAATGGAGAAACAGCAGCCGCCTGAGGCCGATGGCCCCACCCACACCAGGACCCAGGGGGTGATTGCCATGCTGGGCGTGGTGGACACCCTGGGGCCCACCTCCCCCGCCCACTGGGGTCCTGCAGGCTCTGGCAATGGGCAACCACTCCTCCCCATTCCATGACGCCTCTGGAGCCACCCCAGCAGTGCGGACTGGTGGGAGAGGCTGGGACTGGGCCAGTGGGACAATGAAAGGTGGCTCAAGAACTTTAGGATGACAAAGCAGACATTCATGGAGCTGTGTCAGCTGTGTCAGCACCAGTTGCCAGAGGATTTTCCCTCCCAACACCTCTTGCCCTGTCAGCACCAGCCCCCTCAAGTTTTTTCCACCCAAAACCTCCTTCCCTGTCAGCACCAGTCACCTGAGCCACCTGAGCACCAGTCCTCATGCCCACAACACCTCCTACCCTGTCAGCATCAGCCCCTTCAAGATTTTCCTTCTCAAAACATCCTACTCAGTAAGCAACAGCTGCCTGAGGCTCTCCCTACCAATGTCTCCTGCTCTGTCAGCACCGGTCCGCTCAGGCTTTTCCAACCTCGCTCCTCCTTCCCAGTGAGCTCAAGGTATCTGAGGGTTTTAGCACCCAGAGCCTCCTGTCAGTGCCAGCCTCCTCAGGCTTTTCCCACCCAAACTCTTCTGGCTGATCAGCACCAGCTCCCTCAGGATTTTCTCAACCAAAATCTCCTGCACAATCAGCACTAGTTGCCTGAAGCTTTCCCAGCCCCACCCCACAACATCTCCTGCCCTGTTGGCACCAGCCCCTTCAGGCTTTTCCCACCCTCTTCCTCAGGCTTTTCCCATCCAGCACTTCCTGCGCAGTGAGCTCTAGGTGTCTGAAAGTTTTCCAACCCAGCATCTCCTGTCTTGTCAACACCAGTCCCCTCAGGATTTTCTTGCCCAGCACCTCCTGTCCACTGAGCTTGAGGCATCTGAGAGTTTTACCATTCAGAACCTCCTGTCGTTTCAGTGCCAGCATCCTCAGGCTTTTCTTACCCAGTGCTTCCTGCCCAGTCAATGCCAGCCACATGAGGCTTTTCCTGCCCAGCACCTCCTGCTGTCAGCATGTGCTGGCTGAGGATTTCCCACACAGCATACCCTGCCCTGTCAGCAGAAGACACCTGCGATTTTTCCTGTCTGGCACCTGCTATGCTGTCAGCCACATGAGTTCTTTGTCTCCCATTGCCTCTTGCCCAGTCAGCACAGGCCTCTTGAGGGTCTTCCCACACAGCACCTCCTATCCAGTCAGCACCAGCTACTGGCAATTCTTCCCACCTAGTGAGCATCTGACAGTCCAGCCACCTATCATCACCTCAGCACCAGCCCCCTCAGGCTTTTCCCTCCCAGCTCCTCCTGCCCAGTGAGCTTGAGGCATCTGAAGGTTTTACCATCCAGAGCCTTCTGCCCTTTCAGGGCCAGCCCCTTCAGGCTTTTCCTGCCCAAACCCCACTGCCCAGTAAGCACCAGCCATCTCAGGCTTTTCCTGCCCAGCACCTCTAGGCCTGTCAGCAACTGTTGCCTGAGGCTTTTCCCCCAATGCCTCCTGCCCAGTCAGCACCAGCCACCTCAGGCTCTTCTTGCCCAAGGACCCCTGCACAATCTGCACCAGTTGCTTTTCCACTTCTAGCTTGGAGAGCACACAGACCACACCTTGAGGAAGGGCAGAGTCTTGGTTCGGCCACATTTCCCTTCAAGTCAGAGGTGCTGGGGATCCACATGTGCTGTAAAATAACTGTCACAAGAATTGTAGAGGCACCATGCTTCCTGGTCACTTTTCATGGAGGTTTTGGCTTTCTTGAGACATGTTTGGTAGGAGGAGCAGAAACATGGGAGCCCAGGATGGGGCAATAACAGGGTACAGCCAAAAAAGATTTGCTTTCTTGTTTCTTTGCCAAGTTCACATTTCTGTTGAAACCAGTCTGATGATATGGTTAGCTCCTGGTTAGCTTTTTATTTCAGACCACTGGGGTGCTAAGGTTTATTTATTTATTTCTTCTTTCCTTCTGTGGGAGCACATAAAAGCAGGACGTTAGTGTGCTATGTCTTTCTATACCACACTCAGGCTACGTCTACACGTGCACCCAACTTCGAAATAGCTTATTTCGATGTTGCGACATCGAAATAGTCTATTTCGATGAATAACGTCTACACGTCCTCCAGGGCTGGCAACGTCGATGTTCAACTTCGACGTTGCTCAGCCCAACATCGAAATAGGCACAGCGAGGGAACGTCTACACGGCAAAGTAGCACACATCGAAATAAGGGAGCCAGGCACAGCTGCAGACAGGGTCACGGGGCGGACTCAACAGCAAGTCGCTCCCTTAAAGGGCCCCTCCCAGACACACTTTCATTAAACAGTGCAAGATACACAGAGCCAACAACTAGTTGCAGACCCTGTATATGCAGCACGGACCCCCAGCTGCAGCAGCAGCAGCCAGAAGCCCTGGGCTAAGGGCTGCTGCCCACGGTGACCACAGAGCCCCGCAAGGGCTGGAGAGAGAGTATCTCTCAACCCCCCAGCTGATGGCTGCCATGGAGGACCCCGCTATTTCGATGTTGCGGGACACGGATCGTCTACACATCCCTACTTCGATGTTGAACGTCGAAGTAGGGCGCTATTCCCATCCGCTCATGGGGTTAGCGACTTCGACGTCTTGCCGCCTAACGTCGATTTCAACTTCGAAATAGCGCCCAACACGTGTAGACGTGACGGGCGCTATTTCGAAGTTACTGCCGCTACTTCGAAGTAGCGTGCACGTGTAGACGCAGCCTCATATACAGTCACACACACAAAAAGGAGGAGAGGAGGGGACGGGGATTGGGTTAGAGCAGGAGGTTGGGGGTGCCTGGCTCAGGGGATGGAGGAGGGCATTGAGCCATATATTATACATTTATTTTTATGTATCTATCAATAGCCTTCCTTATCATACAACACATTTCACATACAATGCATTATCAATAGATAGATAGATAGATAGAATGCAGCATGTTTGTCAAAAGCCTTATCCCACTCCCCACGAGGTAGAATGCCTCTGTTGACAGAGATCTGTTGACAGAAAGCCAGTTGGGATGTTCCTGGTAGTCATTTTGTTGAAAGAGCAGCCAGGCAGTCGAGCTGCTCTCCGTCAACAAAAAAGTGGACCAAAAGAGCAATCTGCTTTGCAGTCTGGATGCAATCTGTTAATAAAAGTTTTGTCAGAAGATATCTGCTGACAAAACTTCTGTCACCAGATCACTCTAATCTAGACATAGCCTCAGGTAAACAAACAGACAGCCTGTCGGCATCTAACCCTGACAAACTATGTGCAGCCCTTGGGCTGGAGGTTCTCTACCCCAACCTCGTCCAGCCTCCAAGTAGTTTAACATAACCAATATAGCTCTGAAATACTATGTGAATCAAATATAACATATTTACTTTAAAAACTGTTCTCTTTTATGGGAGCTTAGATACTCCTGGGATCTACATAATGTTAAGGTTAAATCACTTTCTACAATTGCAACCCATTAAGATCACTTCATCCATCATTTTCATTTGACTCAACACTTTCTGCCTCTTCAAAGACAATCCATGTTTAACAGCTACCTTGTGTGCCATGCAACAAGCCAGGAACATCTCACGCACTTTGGTATGATATTATGGTAATCTTCTGAAGCACAGTGTTCTAACGTGTCACTGATTTATCTAGACAATTAAATCTTATTTTTAAGATGCCAAAAATTCTTTCAATTACCATTCAAGGAAGTGGATGAATTTATTGTATTTCCACGATTGCGAAATAGGAGTCACTAGCCAGTTTTTCAAAGACTCGCTAAGTCCCTGCCATTGAAAAGAGGAAAAAATATCCAACACGTATGTTTACATTTAAAATCTTTCATATAGAGAATCCACCATCATCACCAAAAATTTACACAATTCCTGAGGAAGAGTTAGCATATATACAGATGTTTCTTTCCTCTGACATTTTCTGAGTGAGTGGGGAAATTTACCGTTTCTGAAATTTGCCTTATTATAAAAGGGAAAAGAAAACAGAATATACACAGTGTATTTGACACAGAACAAAAAATTATACAATTATTGCACATTTTAAAGTGGCCAATGTGAATCTAAAGACATTCATTCGCTTTTAAGTTGATTTAATTTAATTTTCTGTGGCAAACACTATTTTTGCAAATGTCTAATAATTTATTTTTCCCTGACACACAGTGTGTGTGTCTTTAACAAAGCCCATGGGTGAGGATTCCATTCCCCCCCATGACTGCTATGGGACCTCTTTCAATTAGTTTGTACTCTGAACAGAAAATTAGGTGAATGAAGTTTTCTGTCCCCTCTACCCTTTAATTAATGATACCCCCCACCTTTTGACAAACTGCATAATTCTTTAATTTTGTACAAAGAGGAACCCCTCTCATCTTCTAAAGCATTACCTGCATAACTGCCAGTGCCACTTTTGCATAATCCTCGTCCTTTTAATTTTCAGTTTTTCTAGAGGAAAGGAGTGTCTGTTATTTTTTAACAGGAATTCAGTATTACTCAATTACATTCACTCTTGAGAGCAGGAAATGCCCTGAAGAAATTCTAAAGACTGTAAAAGCAATATAATAAATGCACATCAACTTCTTCCCTAAGCTTTTGTCACCTCTGGCCATTGAGAGAGTTACTCTATCTGAGAAAGTATTTAGTTCTAAACAGCCACATTTCATAACTAAATGTTGTGTAAGGACAGCTAGAAAGGACACAAGGATTTACTATGAAGGTATTTTTTGCCCCATAAATTTTTAGAAAGTTTTTTTTTTCTTTAAATAAACTGAGCCCTCTTTGATTCCAGAGATTCTGCAGAGTGAAATCTAAATTAGAACCAGAGCATCTCCTGTTGGTGCCCCAATGCACTTGCAATAATGTACAATCAGCACTTTGGTCTGTGGAACTGAAAAAAAAAATCAACCAATATGAGGAAACAACAAAAAACGGCAAAACAAGCAGTTCCTGATGAAGCAGAGAGAATTACTGCTATACTTATATAGGGTTTGATATTATTTTAAGTTTATAACTTAGCACCCCCTATTGAATTATTCAGTAGACTGTGGGATGTGTGTTCTGAACATGACCTTGATTTGTTCCGAGCCTGCTGAGTCATCTGAAGCAATTCCCTCCGAGGCCTAAGCAGTCCAGCCAATCCATAAGCCAGGGTCTAAGCAGATCACTCTTGGGCTAATTGTGCAATTTTGGGAGGGGGGAATGGATTTTATTACCAATGGTGGGGAGGACAGAAATGATAGGAAGAGTTTGACTGAAACTGACTTAAGGCCAAATGGATCTAAACATCGTGCCCACAAAGCATTGGCTGTTTCCTGAGACTGACAAATGTTCCTTAACTAAGAGGTAGATTTTTGTACTTAGAGGTCACGACACAGGGTAACTCCTGTCAGTAGCTTTTTACAACATTTTTTTAAATGGCCATTTCTCAATGAACTTTTTTTCATTTTAAATATTTCAATTAGTTCTAATCATTACAGACATTAATAGGAGAAGAAGACATTATCACTGCTCATGCCCCATCACTGTTATAGCTAAGTTCTCTACGAACTGAAAAGGAAACAGGTTGGTAAAGAAAAGTGTTGTAACAGTCATTCATTGACTGGAGGGTATGGCTCTGCCAAACACAGACAGCTGGGGTCCAACTCTGCAAGGTACCGAGTTCCTCTTGAGAGGGGGTTAAGGTGATCAGCTGTCATTGGGGAGACAGGTTGGGGGAGATAATATTGTTTATTGGACCAACTTCTGTTGATCTCCCCAGTATTCTAGAATCCTCATGTCTACAACAACACTGATTACGTGAACTTCCATTGGCATCACAGCAGCAGGTTCTGAGGCGATGGGGCATCTAGAGGTTCTTCAGTCACCACTGAGGCAGAGAAACACATACCTGGTGAAGCATATGGCAGATTTCCTTTGCTTCAGTAAAAAGGCACAACTCACATGGATTTCAATGTGAACTGTATCTAGTACTTCCCAAACTATATTTGAATCCAAGAAAAAAACTTCCTTTTGGAGTCTGGTTCAGTGTTTCCTGAACAAAGTTGGAGAAAAGGTCAGGATGACACAGAAATTAAGTCCAAGAAGATGTTCCAATACTCTGTATGGAACATTTTCCATCGTTTGGCAAGGTTAGCATACATTTTACATTTTTCATTTTTCGATTTAACACTATGGCTGGGCTTACATGTGCCCCTTACTTTAGAAAGGGGCATGTTAATGCGCAGGTTTGAAAGACGCGAATGAGGTGCTGCAATGAATATGCAGCGCCTCACTAGCATAATGGCGGCTGGGGGGACTCGAAAGTGCGGCTTGTCAAATTGCGGGCTGCCTGTGGAGACGGGACCTTCCAAAAGGACCCCCCCCGGTTTTCGAAAGCCCTTCTTCCGACCACCAGATCAGAAGAAGGGCCTTTGAAAACTGGAAGGGTCCTTTCAGAAGGTCCTGTCTCCACAGGTGGTACATGATTCAAAAAGCCGCTCTTTGAAATCGTCGTGGCCGCCGTTATGCTAATGAAGCACTGCATATTCATTGCAGCACCTCATTAGCATATTTCAAACCCCCTCATTAACATCCCCTTTTGAAAGGAAGGGGCACGTGTAGACACAGGGTATTTCAAGTAAATTGCCAAGGAAGTACTACCAAATATTTTTTCGTTTACCATAGTCTCAGTAGTTCTCATAACTGTCTGCAGAGCCAGTCATTGATATGCACTTTGGAAAGAGAACCTGAATTCTAGGGCTACACGGAGTGAAAGATGCTAATGAGGCATGGATGCAAATTCCCCATGCCTCATTAGCATAAAATCATGTGATTTGGAGTCTGGAAGACCGTTCTTCCAGACTCCAAAATGCCATGTAGAAGCGTTGCCCGGGGGCCGGGGGGGCAGGGGTGCTTCCAGAAGGAAGTCCTTCTTCCGGAGGCCCCTTCTTCTCAAAAATTTTCAGGAAGAAGGGACCTCTGGAAGACAGACTTCTTTCCAGAAGCACCCCCCCAACCCCCTCAAGGACGCGCTTCTACACGGTGTTTTGGAGTCCAGAAGAACAGTCTTCCAGACTCCAAATCACGTGATTTTATGCTAATGAGGCATGGGGAATTTGCATCCATGCCTCATTAGCATCTTTCACTCTGTGTATTAGCATGCCACTTCCGAAGGAAGTGGCCTGTGTAGAAACGGCCTAGGAAGGCAGAAACTGAAGAAGGAAATAGCGGGAAAATGAGATCTAGGGCATGGAGAAATTTGAACTCCTGCTACCCAAAATTTATTGCACATTTCACTTATGATAGCACCCACAGGGAGAGACACAATTTCCAAACAGAAATGATAAAAGGACCTGTTCCACTAGAAGTCCATGAAAAGTGCCTCAGAACACTTGAAGGTCATTGTAGTCAGGCACAATATAAAGTGATCTGAAATATACTTGAGACACAAAGTGCATGAGGTCAAACCTTTTATTAGACCAACTTCCACTGGTGAGAGAGAAAAGCTTGCAGTGGCCTGAAGAGTGTTGTGGAGCTCAAAAGCTTGTTTCTTTATTAATAGAAGTAAAATTAGAGGAGATAGAGATTAATACTGGAACTGAAAGGTAGGTAAGGAACTGGTTAAAGGAGAGACTACAACAGGCTAGGCCATCCCAAGGGGGTGTGGGGACAGGGCTTGGGGCAACACCTGCTACTGCTTTTGGTGTGCAGCCTGGGGCAACACCTCCTAATGCCATAGACCCCACACTTCCCTCACTCCAGCCTTACCCCCCTGCCTCCTGGCCTCTTCCCCAACCAACTGGGCCAAGGATGACCCATGGCAGGATATGGTGATGGGCAGTGGCAGCAGCAAGGGTCATCTCTCATTGCCCCACCCCACCAACTCACTGTGCGAGGAGCACGAGCAGCAGTGTGCTATGCTATGTTGTGGACTCCTGGTCCACTGAGCCCCACTTCTCTGAGGGTGGTGGGGAGCAGAAGCGGCTTCCCACTGCTTTGGGGAAGCAGGCCAGGAGAGCGTGGTGGAGCTGAGTAGGCTGCCACTTGTGCTGCCCATTTGGTGAGTGAAAGAGGAGGTGACCCCCTGCTGCTGCTGCTGCTGCTGCTGCTGCTGCTGCTGCTGCTGCCACACCTTGGCCCAAGTAATCCTCCTCTATCTTGTCCATAGGACAGCTGAGACAGCCACTTCAGGGCCCCCAAAAGCATGGGGCTTGGGACAATGACCCTTAGTTTATCCTATGGACGGGATGGCTCTGACAACAGGTTGTGCTGAAAGGTGAGAGGTCACACTGGCGGGAGGTCACTGGTGGAGCTCCTCAAGAATTGGTCTGGGGAGCAATATTATTAACATTTTCATTAATGACCTCAACACAGAAAGTAAGAGGGTGTGTAGCCAGGCAGAATCCCCCTGCTCTACTCCATCTTGCCTGCCCCTCTTAGGTGCCGCACAACACACAGCACAAAGAAACTACACAGTCTTGGAATGTTCTGAGAGCACACTGTCCAGTGCCTCACAAACACAGATGTGCTATGTCAGCATGACCCTGGACTGAAGAACACAGCTAAGAGGGGTAACGGTCTAGCTGACGGCCTTGGTGCTTCAAGCTGCCCTTGGCTGGCATCAATAGTTGATCCGTCCACACATCATCCCAGGAGGGGAATTTTACTGCCCGTGTGAAAGTTTGCCCTGTTTCTATAAATTTAGTTATCTCTGTCCTTACAAGTGTAACTGCCTTGTAAGCGCTGACGTCACAAAGACGAACCAGTACAATTGGTACCTTGAGATAAGGAAGAACCTACGTGCCCCAAGGGGGTATAAAGAGGGGCCCGGCAGCCTACTCTAACTGAGCTCCAATTTCCTGTGCCTGCCGGTCGGGTAAGGTTATTGCCTCCCGAGGACTCAGGGGACCCCCTTTCTCGTACAGTTCTTCCTGAGGGATTCAGCGAACGACATTGGCTCCGCCAGGAGTCGAAGAACGCAGGGGTGAGAATTATACCTGAAATGGTTTTTTTTGTGCACATTTAATAGTAAGAGCTCTTTAGTCTGAGGCGTCTGGTCCTCAGATGGGTAACTTTCTCTATTTGACATGTCATTTGTATCATCCTACTATAGTAGCTAAGCAAGTAGAGCAGTAACAGTGTAACCATTAAGATTTTATCTAACTTTTCCTGCAACTGTAACCATTAAGACTTTATGTAATTCTGTAACCATTACCATTTTCATTTCTGCTTTGTAATAAATAGTAACCATGTTTAAGCTTCAGCCTGACTCCTTCTAGTTGCTGTAACTCAGCCAAACACAAACAAAGAACCTTAGCTGGTTTGGCTATATTCAGCCTGGTCAGTGGTAAGGTGCAGTAAAAGCTGAGTGCTGAGTCATGCTGCCTCCACGGAGCAGACTCTTGGGGCACCCGTCAGCCTCCCTGGCTGCCCACTGCGAAGGGACAGTCTGTGCTAGCAGTCAAAGTCTCAGGTGCAATAAGCTCTCTGCACCAATCTCGGGGGCACCCATCAGCCACACTGGCTGCCCACTGCGAAGGGACAGTCTGTCCTAGCAGTTAAAGACTCAGGTGAATCTCAGGGGCATCCGTCAGCCACCTTGGCTGCCCGCTGCGAAGGGACAGGCCATCCTAGCAGCTAAGACCCGGATGTAAAATAGGCTCACAGACCACTCATTACCTGGCCATCGGCTGCCGGGGTGCTAATAAAATTTCCAGATGAGGTAAATTTGGGAGGTATCACTGGTAAAGAGGAAGGCTGGTTTGATACATGAAGATTTGGATGAGAGGGGAAGCCATGTTATTCTCTAGCTGCAAAAACTACCAGAAGTCCTGTGGCACCTTATAGACTAGCAGAATTTTTGGAGCATAAGCTTTTTGTGCGGCAAAGACCCACTTAGTCTCATGAATATACTTTGGCCACAAAAGCTTATGCTCCAAAAATTCTGTTAGTCTATAAGGAGCCATGGGACTTCTCATTGTTTTTAAGACGATTTGGATATCCTTGACACCTGCAGTACTAAAATAGGGTGAAATTTAGCAATGCAAAGTACAAGGTCATGCGCTGAAATACGTGCAACAAAAATGTTTGCTAGAAGCTGGCAGCATAACATTTGGAAGTGAAAAACTCAAAGAAGGACCTGGGCATACTAATGAATCATGGAATGATTATGAGTAACCAATGTGATGTGGCCATAGGTAGGGCAAATGCAAGCCTAAGATGCATCATGTGACATATTTCAAGTAGAGAAAAGAAAATGATGTTACTGTCATACGTGGCATTTGTGAGACCTCATCTGGAACACTGCATGAAATTTTGGCATCCTTAGTTTAAGAAAGATGAATTCAAATTGGAACAAGTGCAGAGAAGGGCTAATAGGCTGATCAGAGATGCCTTGCAAGAGGTGATTTAAGGAGCTTGTCTTGTTCAGCCTAACAGAACAAAGGCTGAGATTGTATATAATTGTTCTCTATAAATACATCAGCAGAATAAACAACAGGAAGGAGAGAAGTTAAGTTAAGGTGCAATGCTGTTACAAAAGCCAAATGCACATAAACCAGCCTTGACAAGTTTAAGGCTTGAAATTAGACAAAGGTTTCTAAAGTATCAGAGGAGTGAAGTTCTGGAATGGCCTTCCAAAAGGAGTGGTGAGGGCAAAAAAAACCCTAACTTGTTTCAAGTCTGAGTTTGGCAAGTTTATGGAGGAGATGGGATGATGAGGTTGGCTATAAGGGCCTATCACCCATCCATGGCTCAATTGTTCATATCTAGATGGGATACTACGTTGCTAGAGAGAACTCTTTCCTACGTGTCTAGTTAGTGGATCATGCTCATGTGTTTGGGTCAACTTGATTTTTTTGTTGGATGCCAGGAAGGAATTTTTCCTTGGATTGTCAGTGACGCTGGGGTGGGTGAGAGGGTTTTTTTTTGTTTGTTTGGGGTTTTTTTGTCTTCTATGGGGCATGGGTCACTTACTGGTTTGAACTAGAGACATCGTTGGATCCTCTATAACTTGAAGGTTTTAAAGTAAGATTTGAGAATTTCAGAAACTCAGCAAGAGATTACAAGCCTACTACCCGTGTGTGGGAGGTTATGCAGGAAATCAGCTAGGGATCATCTGCCCCAGGGTGTCTCTGAACACTACTGAGTTGAAGTCAAGCCTAAGGAGTCCAACAGAACCCACAGAATCTTAATTTGAACAAATGCACTAACTTGTTGTATGGCACTGTGATACTTGGAGCCCTGGGGGGGCCATCCGAGGTTACTCAATTAGGGGGCACTGCAAGAAATGGGATGGCCAATCCTCAAAGCTGGCAGTTATACCAAAATTTATATTTACCCAGCAAGCACAAAACAGCCTCTGTATTACCTTATTGGTCAATCAGGAGTCCAGACAATGCAGTTGCCTTAAAATACCCAATCTGTGATTTCACCCCAAACACCCCAGTCAAATAAAGTTCCACAATCCTGAAGGAGAGGACACATTACCCTGTAGGTTAATAAATATTGCAGACCTTACCCTAAATGCACACTTACAGCCAATTCTTATTAATTGAAGTAAAATGTATTAAAAAAGGAAAGAAAAGTATATTGGTTAAAAGATCAATATAGATACATAGGTTCAGATACATAATAGAGATGTTGATCTTGCAGTTGCAGATGGATCTCTTCAGACCCATTCAGCATTATTAGTTACCGTCCATTATAAGGAAACCAGGATCTGCTGGGATCTCATCCTTTATGACTTATAGCTTTCCCCATGAGCGTACAAGCAGATATGAGACAAAAAGGGTTCTGTCCAAAGGGACTTTACACCCCTGTAGCAGTGAGAGCACTTCAGATCTCTTGGCATGGGAGAGCAAAACAGGTTTTTGAAATACCCTTCTGTCTCCCAAATATCAAGGCTACATCTACACTGGCATTCCTCTTTTGAAAGAGGCAGGCAAATGAGGGAAACTGAAAATACAAATGAAGTGCACATTTACATTTCTGGCACCACATTCTCATATTCTACTTTCGAAAGAAGAGAAGCAGTGAAGACACAGCTCTTTCACAAGTAAACCCCATGTTCAAAAGAACTCTTCTTTCTAAAAAAATAGGAAGAAGGGTTCTTTCGAAGATGGGAATTACTTTCAAAAGAGATGTGTCTACACTGCTTTTCTTCTTTCAAAAGAAGCTCTTTTGAAATAAGAATATGCAAATGAGGTCCCAGATATGTAAATCTCCATCTCATTTCTCATTTGTATTTTCATTTCCCTCATTTGCATGCCTCTTTCAAAAGAGGAATGCTAGTGTAGACACATCCCGTGGCAACCAGCACAAAATAATTTATCCATTATACAGTTCACCTACAGTTTATATATCTCTTTGAAGCGTGTCATAAACAGCAATACTACTTCAATCAAGTTTCATCATAACTATTAACATTCCCTTCTGTTCTTGAATTAAAGCTATAGTAACAGACTGGGAATGTTTGTTCACGTTATAAGACCTGAGCAAACACCTACCATTCTACTGCTTCAACAATGCAAGTTTGCAGTTCAAAGTTGTACTCTAACCCAGTGTAACAGCCCACTTACCATTTACCCATCTTCCCAATGAGTCTTTAAAGGTGGATCCTGGGTTAATCCGTCTATGACCTGATTAACCCTTTCTGACCGCATGCCACAATTTAATCAGGGGTTTAATATTTCAGGCAGGTAATGTGACAAGGTTGTCTTGTTTTAGCATCTCAAGCAGGCAAGCTTGGGTTATGGCAGAGTTTAGCAGAGGACTACATCACTCCACCCCATTTCCAGCCCTGAGCCCTCTCCACACGCCAGTGTCTACCTATGCTACTGTCTGTAGAGCTAAATCAGTGAAGAATTACAGGTGCATAGATACAGCGTAAGATTTCCATTTACATCAGACAAGGGTAAACAAAGACACGGAGGGCTATTGGAGACATATTAAGTCAGGTGACATTCTGAATGTTTACACTTATATATATTCCTGCGCTTTGTTGAGATTTTCCCTCAGTACCCAAGCAAAGGAGCAGCAGCTCAGTGAATGAATATAATGGCACCCCAAGAAAAATTTAGTTCTGTTACCTCGCCTTGCTCTGCTGCTGACTGAGTGAGTCTAAGGGATCTCCTGCCACACTCCTGTGACAGAGAAAGGGCCTGGGACCACATCTCTGTTCCCCTCAGGATTCTGTTACTATCCACAGGTGGAGGCGGCTCCAAGTAGCCTCCATACATGTGCCCAGACTTAATGGTGCTGCAGTGTGGATCCACTCTGAGTGACCTTCTCCCCTCCCTATGTGGCTTAGCTACTTCTTATAGAGGGCTGAGCTCTGGGTGGTCTCTCCGTGGTTGCTGCTTTCTCTGATTCAGGAAACCAGGTTCTGAACATCATCTCACTAAGAATCTGCTTTCAGAGCTGGACCTGGCCCACGAATGACCTTCTTGGACCCAGTTTCGGCAGACCCAAGTGGTCCACACATTACCTGACGTTCAGGCTACTGGGGCTTTTGTTATCCTTGGGAAAGGCAATGGGAACATGGAAAAGGACTGCAGCCTCTGCAGTTGGGTTTTGGTTCAAGTAGAAGATGCCAACTGTAGGCATATCTAACAGAATTGGACAAGCACTGGTGACATCAGGAGTACCTAATTCAGCATGGACATCATAGTGAGCACCAAAATAACACTATAAAGCAGCAAATATTTTGAAAACTTCCCAGCAATATTACAATACAAACAGGTCACTTTCATTATTTTCTGAAAGCAGATAGTAGTAGGCATCCTTCAGCCTGCATAGACTATGGATCGCACCCTTTATAGTTTCAGTTGAGGGCTTCATTTACAGCATCTACTGTGACTATGAAGACCCACACGAGAGTGACAGTCCTTGCTGCATCTCTTGCAGATGTGGTGGGTGTCTGGCAAGTCCTTAGTGTGCTTTCTGTGCACTCACTTCTCCTCTGCTAGCTGTCTGATCCTCATCTCGCCCTTCTGAAGACCCTTGTGTAACCCCTGCGTCCATCTGCCGTGGTCGTCTGCTAGTTCTTCCCAGTTGTCCAGCTTGATGTGTACCTCTCTGAGGTCTCTCTTGCAGACATCTTTGCAGCGCAACTGGGGGCATCCGGGAGGTCTTTTGCCAGAGGCTAGCTCACCATACAGGATGTCTTTTGGAATCCTTCCATCATTCATCCTGTGGACGTGGCCAAGCCAGCGGAGCTGACGCTGCCTGAGGAGGGTGTGCATGGTTGGGATTCCAGCTTGCTCGAGGATGGCGGTGTTGGTCACTCTGTCCTTCCATGATATTCCAAGGATGCGCCTGAGGCAGCGCAAGTGGAAGACATTCAGCCTCTTTTCCTGGTGGGTGTACAGGGTCCAAGTCTCGCTGCCATAAATGAGGGTTCTGAGGATGCAGGCTCTGTAGACTTGCATTTTGGTGTGAGTGTACAGCTTGTTATTCCACGCTATCTTGCTGAGTCTGGACAGAGTTGTGGCCGCTTTTCCGATCCTCCTATTTAGCTCAGTGTCCAACGACAGGGTGTCAGTGATGGTGGACCCGAGGTAAACGAACTCGTGGACGACCTCTAATGTATAGTCGTCAATGCTGATTGATGGGGATTCAGCAACATCCTGACTGAGTACGTTTGTCTTCTTTAGGTTGATGGTAAGCCCAAAGTCCTTGCACGCTTTGGAGAACTGATCCAGCAGTTTTTGAAGCTGGTCTTCTGTGTGAGACACTACAGCAGCATCGTCTGTGAACAGCATGTCTCTGATGAGGACTTCCCGCACCTTAGAGTTAGCTTTCAGCCTTGCAAGATTAAACAGTTTCCCATCAGATCTTGTGTGCAGCAAGATGCCCTCTGTTGAAGATCCAAAGGCATGCTTCAGGAGGAGTGTGAAGAAGATCCCAAACAATGTCGGAGCAAGCACGCATCCTTGTTTGATGCCGCTCCTGATTCTGAAAGCATCCGATAAAGCGCCGTCATATTGGATGGTTCCTCTCATGTCTTCGTGGAACGACTGGATCATCTTGAGTAACTGTGGAGGACAGCCTATCTTGTGGAGCAGTTTGAACAGACCATCCCTGCTGACCAAGTCAAAGGCCTTGGTCAGGTCAATGAAGGCTATGTAGAGTGGCTTCCTCTGCTCCCTGCATTTCTCCTGCAGCTGCCTTAGAGAGAAGACCATGTCAACGGTAGACCTCTCTGCGCGGAATCCACCCTGCGATTCGGGGTACACCCTCTCAGCAATCTTCTGGAGTCTGCCAAGGATGACGCGAGCGAACAGTTTACCAGTGACGCTTATGAGGGAGATTCCATGGTAGTTGTTGCAGTCGCTTCTGTCTCCTTTGTTCTTATACAATGTTACAATGTTGGCGTCGCGCATATCCTGTGGAACCTCACCCTCTTTCCAGAACAGGCACAGTAGCTCATGTAGGGGTTCCAGGAGTGTGTCCGTGGCACACTTGATTACCTCTGGTGGTATACCATCCTGGCCAGGGGCCTTTCCTGCTGCAGTGCTGTCGATGGCTCTCTTCAGTTCATCCACATTCGGTTCCTGATCCAGTTCGTCCATTACTGGTAGGAGCTCGACGGCATTGAGGGCTGCGTCAACCACAACGTTCTTGCGTGAGTACAGCTCGGAGTAGTGCTTGACCCAGCGCTCCATCTGTTTGGCTTTGTCAGCGATGACTTCACCAGATTTGGATTTCAGAGGTGCCATCTTGTTCTGGGTGGGTCCTAATGCCTTCTTCATACCCTCGTACATTCCTCTGAGATTACCAAAGTCAGCACAGGTCTGGATGCTGCTGCATAGCTGGAGCCAGTGGTTGTTGGCACAGCGCCTGGCTGTCTGTTGTACTGTTCTTCTGGCCGCTCTAAGTGCTTGCTGGGTACTCTGGCTCGGTGAGCATTTGTACTGCAAGAGTGCAGCACGCTTCTTTTCAATGACTGGAATCATCTCATCGGAGTTAGCTTCGAACCAGTCGTTCGTGTTTCTAGCTCTTCTTCCAAACGCCGACAAGGCCATGTTGTAAACTGTATCTCTCAGATGTTGCCATTTGGATGTCACATTGGTGCCCCCAGGGCTGCTGCACAGATTTTCCTGGAGGGTCTCTCTGAACTTTTCAGCTTTCTCCAAGTTTGCCGTCTTTCTGGCGTCAATGTGGGGCCTTCCAGCAGGTTTAGAGCGGTACAGCTTCTTGGGTCTCAGCTTGAGCTTGGAGCAAACTAGTGAGTGTTCTGTATCACAGTCAGCACTATGATAGCTGCGTGTCAGAAGGACGTTTTTGAGGTTATTACGCTTAGTGATGACCACGTCTAGTTGATGCCAGTGCTTCGAGCGTGGGTGTGTCCACAACACTCTGTGCTGTGGCTTCGTTTGGAAGAATGTGTTTGTGATGCACAGATTGTGGTACGTGCACAGTTCAAGGAGACGCTGTCCATTGTCATTCATTTTTCCCACACCAAAGTGTTCTAAGGAGGAAGGCCATGAGGCCCAATCAGCTCCAACTCATGCATTGAAGTCACCCAAGATGTACAGTTGTTCACGAGCAGGTATTTGTGCTACAGCAGCACTAAGCACATCATAGAACTTGTGTTTTCCTTCTGGTGTGGCGTACAGGGTTGGGGCATAAGCGCTGATCAGGTGGACAGGACCGGCGCAAGTTTGAAGTGTGATCCGAAGAAGTCTTTCTGATCTGCCCATGACTAATTCCACCATTTGTAGAAGTGTGTTTCTGACAGCAAAGCCAACACCATGCTCTCTGGGTTCTTCTTGGGCTTTACCCTGCCAGAAAAAGGTGTAGTCCTTTTCCTTTAGAGATCCCGAATCTGAGAGTTGCGTCTCTTGCAGTGCAGCGATATCAACTCGGAGCCTCTTCAGTTCCTCGTTGATGACAGCGGTCTTTCGGGTGTCACTGATGGCCTGAAGATCTTCAGTCAAGCTGGTCAGCATGGTCCGCACATTCCAGCAAGCAAGCTTAAATTGTTGATGTTTCTCATTTCTTGTTGATTTTCTTATTGGTTTGCCTGGTGCCCAAATTTCAGTCACTTGTCAGGTTCAGGAACCTTAAGCCTCACGCACCCAGCGAGGCAGGTGAACTGTGGCGGGACAGTACCCTATTGGCTGGGGGCTACCCAGCTTGAGGCAGGCGGTGACTGTCCAGTGAGATGCGAGGATCTCTCCCACCGTCAAAGGCAACCCCTGGCGCTCGTTCTCTACTCCAATCGAGCAAGAGCTTATAACCGGTATCTGTTGCCTCCCGTGTTGATGCAACGCTGTTCAGCGATGCCGGAGTACCTCTCCGGGTGCAAGCCTGGGCACTTATTATGGAGACTCTGGGCTGCCCAGACACCAGTGTCGCCCTCTCGGCTTTACTGATATAGTCCAAAGGAGAGGATAACCTCCACGTCTGGTACCAGCTCAGCTGCAGGAGTTGCCGGGACAGTGCCAGAAGTTGACACCGAACCGCCTTTGGACTCCACTCCAGATTTTCTGTCAGGGTTTACTCCCTTAGCCTTGCTCCTTCCCAGGATAACCCACAAGGCAGTGGGGTGTGGAGAATGTGGTTAAGGATCCCACTACTTCTTACCTCCCTGTCACCATGAGTCACCATAGCTCCCTGTGGAGCAATGACCTCATATCCCCAAGACCCTCCTCCCCACCTTTCACCCCCCCCAGCTATCATCACCATAGGACCCTCCCCAACCCACTACCCCCGTCTGCTCCCATGTCCGCCCTCCTCACTGCACTGGCCCCTCTCCCCCCAGCTGCTCTCAGTGCCCCTAGGTCCACCTTCCACCATCGCTCTTCAGGCTCTTCTCTTCAGAGACTGCTTTTCTTGATAGTGCTGCCTTGCAGGGCACAGGTGGAACACCATACCCAAAGGTGCTGTAGTTTGCCCCCTCCTTCCCCAGGAGAGCCCCTCTCAAAACTCCCGCCTGTTAGCAACCACCCTGTTCGCAACCCCCCCGGTCGCAAGCTCCCTGGTCGCTTGCCAGCAGGGAAAGCAGATGAAGTGTATGTTACTACTCCCACAGTTTAACAGGTGAGCATTTGGAAATGCTTGCTATGACTTCTTCCATCTTCAACCACACATTCAAGTGTGTCTGCTATTTGCCTGCTCTTGGACTAGCTCTAAGAAAAGGAAGGGTCACCCCCAGGTCCTGTGGTGTTCCTACTATTAAAAAGGCTTCTTTTAACTTGAAAAAAAATCTAGTTTATTCATTAGCTCTCCTTACATCACCTTCATATCATCTTAGGCTCATTTTTGTGATCATCCACAAGGGGGGGATAGAATGTAACTAGCTGCAGGGAAGATCTCTGTAAAGCAATTGCTGAAACATAACTATTTAAGGGATGTAACTGTAGGAGGCTGTGAGTCCTCCTCCTTTTGCCCATGAATATCAGTGCTGAAACAAAGCAGCCCCCTTGAAACAATATTTGGACTAACCTCAGGCCTGATCCTGTGAGAGATCAAGTCCCCTTTAATCCCACTGACTTCCATTTTTTGGCACATTTCCAGGGTTGCACAGCACCTTTTGGATCAGAGAGGCCTGTCAGCATACCCTAGCACTTCTCAGCCCTGTTCTCTTGCACACTATTTGTATCAACGCAAACCCTTGTCAGTGTGTGTTACATTCCAGGAGTTCTTTCTCCTAGTTTGTTATTTTAACTGGGGACAGACACATTTTAGATAAAAATAAAAATTGACCTGAACCTTTGCTCCATTCCCTGAAAGGAACTTTTATAAAGTTGATATATGTGGAGTCCCTGCCCCAGCCCCCATTTTTCACCAGTTGCTTTTTATTTCCTGAAACCAGTCAGGACTGCATATGGAAGTGTTGAAATGCTACAAGGTCTTGCTACACGTTCTTGTGGCTTTTCCATCCTGGCAATAAACAGGAAATCTCAAATAAGAAAGAGCCTCTGTATGGGACTCTCAGAGAAAGTCTGCAGGGCTGGGTTGGTTTTTGTATTTTGTTTTTTCTTTTAAATGGGAGACCTAAAATGTGACTTCAGACTCCATATTTAGGCATGTATATAAACATCTGTTTGACTTCACTGGAAAATGGGAGGTGCTGAGCACTTTTGAAAGTCAGTCCACTTATTTAGGTGCTTAAATATGAACTTAGGGACCTAATTTTGGACACTCCATTTTTAAAACCTTGGTCATTACAGTTTTAGACATTTTGATTAAATTCATGGTCGCTGAACTGAACAGCCGATTTCTTTTTTTAATTTGGCTATGACTAGTTTTCTAGGAAGATGCATTGAAAGAGAAGATGAGGCTGAAAACAGAGAGGTTTGGAACAGAGGCATGTGAAGACAGAATGATGGGGAAGAGAGGAACTGGGTGGTTCATGTTCCTGTCCCAGATATAGACTGATTACAGAGCTTCTTTCTAAGAAGGATGTACACCAGCTGTGTTCATTGTAAGAGCCTTTAATGCTCTGCCACATACTGCTGAAGTTACCTGATTTAAGTTATGGTACGCCCAGAGACACATAGTGGCTGAATGGTATGATACAGGTGAGCATTCCACTACAGGGTGGTAGGAGAAAAGAATAAAGATGTAATGGAAAATAGACTAGGCATAGGAGGATACTTTTATACAGCTTGTGGTGGCAAGTCTCTAAGCCTGGGTTGATGGACTCAGGCTCACAGGGCTCAGGCTACCACAACTAACAGCAGCAGCCTGGACACAAAGCTCAGACTGGAGCAGAAGTCAACCACCTTCAGCACGCAGCCCATCAGGTCAATTGCGAGACAATTTATTTGTGTCGACCATCCACCGGCTTGTCCCCACAGCTCCCAGTGGCTATAGTTCATTACTTCCAGCTAAAGGGAACTGCAGGAACAAGCAGCCCGCACATCCCTGAAGCCCGCACCCCACCCCAGAGTTCCCATTGGTCAGGAACATCAATCCGCAACCACAGGGTGCTGTGGGGGAGCCATACCAGTAGACCTTCAGCATAAATATCTTACAGCCCACCCTGATGGTCCGCATTTCACTAGGTGTTAACTCTCCACATTAGACTGACAATGGGCCTTATCCCCCGTCTTATCTGACCTTTTTTTTCCTCTCTTCATACATACTACTGATAATGGGTCTTTTCCACCCTGATTGAATAGACCTTGTCAGCTCTGGCCCTCCCTTTTACTGGGCCCCCACTCTTTAAATACCCCTCTGAAATCACACCCCCCCCAATCATGCATCTGATGAAGTGGGTCTTTGCCAACGAAAGCTTATGCTCCAAAATATCTGTTAGCCTATGAGGTGTCACAGAACTTCTTGTTGATTTCAAAACTGCCAACCCCTGGACTGAAGCTATGGCTCTAAAGCCTGTGAGGGGAGTGAGAAGGGGGACATGGAGTGAAAATTGGGCTAGCAGGCTGGGGCTGAGTATGTGTAAAAGTACGGCACCCACTTCTTACAAGCACTCCCTTCTGGTCAGGTCTATCTGCAGTATTTAATCAGTTCAAAAAGCCCCTCAACCCAGTATGGGACCATGCTCTGAGGGCTTCTCCCATGGAGATATTTCACCCTTTCTCACTCCAGCTCTTGTATCTTCAGTTCAAGCAGCCAGGCAGGAGTTCCCCCAGACCCTGCTATCAGTTGCTCCATCTGGAGTGCAGTTGCTTTTTCAGCCAGACAGAAACACCATCCACATTCCTTCAGATCCAGGTAACCCTGGATTGACTCTGCTCCTTTTATATTCATCTGCTAGGCCCTGAGTGGCTGCTGCCTGCAGCCTGTCTCACCGGCAGCTTGGTTTGGCAACCACTCTATGCAGCTTGGAGGACTACTCTTCTGCTTCTTTTAGGGACAGAATAGGACCCTGAAGCTCCTAATGGTGGGCTTCTGGTGCTAAGACTGGGGTTCTCAACTAGACATACAGGTCTGCAATCAGGTTTCAGGAGTCTGTCAAGCAGTGTCAGCATTACACGTTTTGGGGCCCAGGGCAGAAAGCCAAAGCCCCACCACACAGGAATGAAGCCCTGGGTTCTGAGCTCTTCCACCGTGAGTTCAAGCTCAAGTTGAAGCCTGAGCAAGTTACTTTCATGGGACCCCTGTGGTTTGGGGTCCCCAAGAGTTGCTCCATTTGCTACCCACTAATGCTGGTCCTGGCTGTTATACACAGGAAAATCAGTCATTGTGGAACAAGCAGCCATGTAGTTTTTATAGCCTGTTGAGTGGGCCTCAAAGAAAAAGTTGAGAATCCCTGGTCTAGGTCATGCCATCAGTCTGTCAACCCAGACTTTGACACCCACTGCAGCTCACCTTGCAGATATAATCCTTAAAGGGGATAGTAAAAGTAGGGAACACTGTGAAAGAAGGAGAGATGCAGGATACAAGTGGAGAAAAAAATTACATCATGCAGTAATATCACTGCACGTTTCCAAATCTTTCCACCATGAGGGCAGCAATAACTATTGTGGGTTTGCTAGTTTCAGAGGACAATATAGCTCCCTTTCCTTTTGTTCTTGGTTTTGAGTTAGGAACTGAACTAGCCCATTCATCATGGGGTTTGTGTATTAATGGACTCCTAAACAAAATAATTCCAGGGTAAACCTGTGGTCTCTGAGTTACTACAGTACAAGCGTTGAAGAAATACATTGTGGGAGAATGAGGGAAATAGAAAACAGAACTGAGAAGCAAGAGAAAAAATAAAACTAGGTAGTTATAAAAATAGAAACTGAAGGAAGAAATATAAAATCAAAGATGAAGACAATCCATTCTTGCAGAGAAGTTGCTGCTTGCCAGCCACAGGCAGGAAGTGCAGCTAGTAGAAAGACCAAGTCACACTTTTGGCCTAATGGAAAGATCCTATAGGACTTAATAGAATACGATAACTTTTCTACAGGTTTTCTGCATAATCCTACTGAATTTAATAGAATCATACATCCCTTCCATAGAATTGAGTTGGTTGGTTTTACAAATAAAATACTGCATAAAAAGCCTTCATTAACTATTCTATTCTATTCACTTTCAGAGTAGTTTAACAGAACCCTGTTTACATTTCTGTAGAAGCTTATTACTTTCATCTCTATTCAGTTCCATAGGACCCTCCCATAAAAGGAAATGGCCTACTAATCCGTAGTGGTGGCCCAAGGAATAGGACTAAAACCCAGCCAACAAGGACACCATGCTGCAGGAGGAAGACTCAGCTAGGTGCAGGCAAAGCAGCAGAAGGCTTCTTTTAAAGACATTTACCTAACCATCTTCTCTTCTCCATTTAGCGTTGACTGGTAATTGATGGTGCAGTATCTGTGAATATACTATGAAATAACTTTGCATCTGTTCATTTCCGGAACATGGGAGAGGCCAGGTGCATGAACTACACACCAGTAGAGGTGGCAGGGTATGCAGATTTCTCTTCTCCAGTTTGACTCAGAATATGCCAATGATTGAATGCCAAAAAATACCTGTCTACAGCACCAATTCACTGGAGGCTAGGTCCTGTATATCAGGACAGAGGCCAGATTACTGGAGCAAGTTAGGAAAACTGTTGAGGAGAGATGGGTGGGGTAGGGGAAATAAGCAAAGACCAAGGGAGAAAACAGAGGACTTGTCTACACTATAGCAGCACAGCTATAGTGCTATAATTGTGTTGCTGTAGCATCACAATATAGACGCTTCCTGTGGTGATGGAAAAGTCAATCCACCCTTCCAAGAGATGAGAGAAGGTTAATGTAAGAATTCTTCCATCAGCATAGCTACAGCTACGCCAGGCAGTAATTTGACCATCTACTTATGGTGCACAGAGTATACATTTTTTAGTACCCCTAAACAGCATAGATAGGTCACTCTAATTTTTTCTTTGTAAATCCAGGCAAAAAAAGGGTGATTCAGATTCAGCCTATTCAGTGGCAAAACCAAGAAGCAGGAGCTGAGGGAACAGGAAAAGATGGGATATCGTGGGGAGTCCACAAAGTTCTCATGAAGATGCAGGGAACTTCCAGCCAAACCAAGGGGAAATTAAAGCTAATTCTTTGGTTTCATAGTGCTTCAACATAAGACCCATTTAGTAAAATATTCCCAGAGGGAGATCTCAGTATTTTTCCTTTTGGTTCAGATATTTAAAATAAACGTCAACACACTTAACTTTTGCCTTTGATATCTCAGTATTACTGTGTCTTATGTTTACAATGAGACTTCAGTTTCTCTCCTAACTTTTACTGAGCCTATCTGCAAATGGTCTTTTCTAATCACTTCACAGCGGCTTATTTGATCTTTGGCTTTACTGTTTCAGTCCTGCCTTTAGCTTTTCCTTACGTGGAGCACATTCAGCGTGGCACTGTCTCCTGTTTTGTCTGTTAGGAGTGTGTTTGTAGTGATGAATGTTTATAACAACATGACCCAAGGAATTTCATCCTCCCCTGGAACATTGTGTAGGAGATCATCTTAATGGATGGGGGAAAATGTCTGCTGGGCTGTAGCCAAAATCTTGCACTTGCTAAAAAGAAATCGTGTTTAACCTTCTGGTATTGTGTACAGTACAGGTTTTTTGACAAAATATTGACTTCTCGGCCTACGACCTAAAATGGAATCAATGAAAGAGGATGAGTTCTTCTCTTGTTTTTATAGCAAATCTCTTGAAATTCCTAACAAGTTTAATTCTGCTTCTTAACCAGATGTCTTTCAAGGCTGTACTGCTCACTTTGTACTTGTACAACTATCCCTGAATGGTAACATAAATTAGGAGAGGACTGAAGAAAAACTAAATGGGATAAAAAGAGATGGGACAGTATAAAATGAGACTGTGATGATAATTTTTATCTCCAGGTATAACATTCCTGAAACTTCAAAAACTGGGTAAAAAGTTGAAGCCCAGTTTGTACCCAGAAAATACTTCCATTTATTTGAATTAAAGATTTGCTTGAGTATGAAGTGATGCCCCAATTCAGCAAAGCTCTTGTTTATGTCAACTGGATTCAAACATGTGCCTATAGGTTTTGCTGAGTCAGGGCCTTTGGCTGAATCTGATTTTTATGATGCAGGGGTTCAGTAAAGTTAAACTTTATTATAAGGTAACTGTCATCTTTTTTCCTGCTTTGGTTTACTAATTATCTCAGGGTCTTTACTGTAAAGAAAATGAATATATTCACAGCTAGACTGAGGCATATATACTATCTAGGAATCAGGTCTAAACTCCTCAAGTCATGATTAAAAGGAAAGCTGAGATACTGAATTTTTTAAAATGCCAGCATCTATCACTAATGGTGGTGAAGAAAAGTTTGAAATGGGATCTGAGCATTACTGATTTATCTGTATGTTTCCAGTCATCCTCAAACAGTAGCTCCAAGTGTGATAAACTGCACCCTGTATCTCAATGGCCTGTTAACTTCCAGACGGACTGTTCTGGGGTTGAGGGTAGGGAGGTCCATCAACACCAGCCAAGCAGAGCACTGTATATGCCAGACACCTATAAATACAGCAGCCCTGGTCCCCACCCTCAACCCCCCTGCCCACACACCTAAGAACACATCCCAAGCTGCTGGACAAAGTAGTGCACTCCCTACTTCTGCTCATCTCCAAGGTTGAAAGAGGACCAAGAGCAAGGTACACCTCCCACAGCTCCTGGTACAAAGAAGGAGGCCCTTCGCTGCTGCCCTTGCCCATATTTTCCTGGGAGAGACTCTCAGAGCTGCATAGGAACTGGAACTTTTCTCCTGCAGAACATATCACCTTTAAAAATACCCATCCATGCCAAATTGGAACCAAAGGTCATCTGTGTAAAAAACCTTTCACCAAAGGACTCTGATCCAAAAATTCCATTTCAGTTCCCCTGAAATGAAAATTTTAAAATGTTTTTCACCACATCATCTTGATTGGCCAGGCTTTCGGGTACACTGCATCATGAACTTCTGAGGAGCTGGAGAACCGTGGAAGCTGCTGCCTTGCCACAGTCACATTTCTAGCCAAAGTTTTGTTGAAATCAAAACTTGATATTCACCATTTTGGATGACTGCATTTTCTGATGGAAAAACATTTTATGGGAAAACTTCTAACCAGCTCTTACCTTCATCATCACCATCCCTCATATAAGAAAGGAGGAGGCACAGCGTGAGGCAGGATCATGGAAGCCCATGAGAAAGCTATGAAGGGCCTTGTGGCTCACATCCTGGCTTGCCTGAGTACAGCTTGGAATATACTTTTAACAATGTGAGAAGGTCTTTCCAAAATTAAATATGCTCATTCAATGCCATGTAGCTAGTGAAATATGGCAGGCAGCTTGACCATTGCTTTTAACAAACAAAGGGAGCCTGTAACATAATACCTAATTTCTGAAAACGCTTCTTTTTCATTAGGTCTTACTGCATTTGTCTTGTTTATCTGCAGAGGCAAATGAATTTTCATAATAATTTTTCCAATAAGAAGGATATATTTGCTTTACTGTATATTTTACCTGCTTAAAATCATGTTTAACAATTTCACTTAGAGGCAAATAAGATCTATTTGAATGACAGAGTTGGTTTACAAAGCACAGAGTAATTCCAAGTTCCTGGGTATTTTTAGTGTCATCAAAGCAGTATTCTTGCACTGAATAGGAATGTTGCTCCTTATATATAAATTTCTCTTTTAAGGTGCTACAGTGCTTCTGCTTTCTCAGATTAACCATCATATTCCTTTATTATTGATCTGTGTGCTTTCCTCTTCAACACATTAGGAAGAAAAACAGAAAATTTTGGTGAGGTGGGATGCATGATTTTAATCTATTCATGACTGGATACTGGAAAGAAAATAACCCCTGAAATCTAAGTGGTAACCTGCCCTTTTAAACTAAGAAGGTTTTATCTGTAACCATGGATATGAAAAACCAGAGCTGAACTAACATTTACTTTTTATTATGTGTAAGCACTGATGATCTTAGTGCCGACAGATAAAGATAGCCATTGCCTCAACGATTGCAGTGCAGAAGGTATAAGAAATGTCTACGTTGGTGTAGAAATAATGGCAAAAATTCTCCGCTGTGCTGCGTCAGACATCTTTTAATGTAGCAGACAGGAAAGAGTAGGGGATGATCAGGGAACCTGTGACTGTTTCTTGATTATCTGCTTAGTCATGATGCAGGTTAGAACAGTTTGTGGACTGCTCCAATCTATACCAAATACATCAATTTTAAGGTGAGAAGAAGCCATTATAATGATTTAATCTAATCTTCTGGACAACGGGGGCGGGGCATAGTATCATCCTATGATTTCTTCCAACACCAAAAGGACTTTCCACCATGTACGGATAGTCAGAGCAGAGCCCACTTTAGCCACAGTGAAGGAAAGAGAGTAACAGATGAGAAAAGGCAGATTTGGCAGTCATCAAAAAGACTGAAGACATGAAGATAAGGTGTAAGGGAAGAAGGAAGAGGAGGAGAGGAGAAAACACTGAGGTATTTGAAGGATTCCTGAAGAGAGTGGGAGGAAGGGGAGCAGAAAAGAGGCAGAACTTAACTGCCAAAGCAGAAGCTGAAAGAGGACAGAGCTGTGAAAGCCAAGGGAAGGGAAAATGGCAATGAGGAGGGAATGATCTAAATCTGCTGAAAGATCAAGGGTGGAGGATGACAAAGGAATATTGGCCAACAGGCTTAACCACAATGAAGAGGCTGGTGACCCTGGGGAGTTCATTTTCTGTGGAGCGTGGGAGAGAGTAAATTGGGGAAATCCGGGACAGAGTTAGGAGAGCACCTGAAGCAATTATTGTAAATAGCCTATTGAGGAAGCTCAGGGTTGAAGAGAACAGCATTTACAAAGAGTGATGGGGCTGAGAAGAAGATTTCTTGAGCACTAAAGGAAAGCAGCAAGACACAGAAGATTTGAGGGTAGCTAGGGTGAGTGTGGGTTACAGAGTGCCTGGGTTATGGGGATGCCTTAATACAAGCTGCAGCTCTAGTGTCACCATAAAGGCCTAACTATGTACACAGGACACCAGGATTCTGGTTTTCAGGGCTTATGTAGAGTCACTTTTAAGTCATTGTTGAATACATTGCTGAGTGCCTAACTGCCATTGAAATTAATGTGGGTGAGGTCCCTAAACATCTTGGGGATGGGAGTTCGACACCTCCGTTTCTTTGAGGCACTGGGCCTTAGTCCCTTGTGTCCAGGGGATCACGTCTTTCTGCTGTCATGCTTCTGATGCTGCCACTGCTATTTGTGCCAACGGGTTAATATTTTGCTTGAGGCATATTATAAACATATGTAGTCCTCCGTTTTTGCCATTGGTTTCATTGGTTCTGGAATCTTCATGTGGCTTTTAGAGAGTTATGTTTGCTGATAGTGTTAATGAAGAAGTGTCTTCTTTGTTTGGGCAAACGCTAGAAAAATGCTGGATCATAGGGTAAAATATACAGTTCCAGTGTGGCCAGTTCCCTGTGGGTTACTCACAGGCTTCACCTAGGAAGAAACTAGCGGTCACAGGAATTGAAAATCTTCAACAGAACAATCAACATTGTTATTTGCAAATATCAGGGTTTAATCAAATGTATTATACTCCAAAAGGCTTCTAACAAGGTCAAGTTGGCTTATATGCTAAAAAATACATCCTCAGCTTTTCAAACAGGGCAATAAACTGTTCACCAGGGAGTCACAATCATGCAGTTAAACCCCTTCCCTGATGCTTCCTCACTGCCTTTTAGACTTGCGAGGAAACAGTGAGTCAAAAAATATGCCTCCAAATCAATAAGCTGCTCGAAGAGTTTAAACTAGTGGAAGCATGGGAAAGTGGGGGAGTTGAAACACTAAGCCTAGATTGAGAGCAAGATGAAGCCATGGTCTTATTTGGAACATTTTATTGCAGAGTGAAAAATGCACAATAAGCTCTCTGGAAACACTCTGGCAGCTACACAATTTCATTTTAACAGAAGTGACTATATGGACATTTTGATAGGTTTGTGAGCCAAGGTACAGAGAATCAAAGCTTTATAGTAGTAGCTTGTATACATTTAGGGACTGAACCTGACATTTCCATTTCAATACTTATAGTCTTAAAAATAGACTGAAGTCAAGGAAAAAGAAAGTATTATATATTTTATAACACAAAGTATCACATTTATTTGAGAATCAATTATATCAAACATGAGAGACAAGGTAGATGAGGTAGTATCTTTTCCCTCACAAATTTCTGTTGGTGAGTGAGACAAGCTTTTGATCATAGAATCGTGGACGATGAGTTTTGGAAGAGATCTCATTAGGTCATCTAGCCTAATCAAAGCCAGAACAACCATAACTAAATGATCCCAAACAGGACTTTGTCAAGCCAGTGCTTAAAAACCTCTAAGGATGGCGATTCCACCATCTCTTGGGGTGCGTCTACACTTGCATTCCTCTTTCGAAAGAGGTATGCAAATAAGGGAAATCAAAAATGCAAATGAGGTGCATATTTGGCACCTTGTTTGCATATTCTTATTTTGAAAGAGCTTCTTTCAAAAGAAGAAAACCAGTGTAGATGCTGCTCTTTCGAAAGTAAACCCCATCTTCAAAAGAATCCTTCTTTCCATTAAATAAAGGGAAGAAGGATTCTTTCGAAGATGGGTTTACTTTAGAAAGAACAGCGTCTACACTGTCTTTCTTCTTTCGAAAGAAGCTCTTTCGAAATAAGAATATGAAAATGAAGTGCGAAATATGCAGATATGCACCCCACTAGCATTTTCAATTCCTCTTATTTGCATACTTCTTTCGAAAGAGGAATGCAAGTGTAGACGCACCCCTTGAGGTAACCCATTTAAGTGTTTCATCACCCTCCAAGTGAAATAGTTCTTCCTGATATACAACCTATACCTCTGCACACTGCAGCGTGAGACTATTGCTTCTTGTTCTATCATCTGACACCATTGAGAACAGCCTCCTTCTGTCCTCGTTGAAATCCCCCTTCAGGTAGCTGAGGGCTGCTATCAAATCTCACTGCATTATTCTCTTCTGAAAACTAAATAAGCCCAGTTTTCTCAGCCCCCTAATCATTTTTGTTGTTGCCCTCCCCTGGATTCTCTCTAATTTTTCCACATTATTTCTGCAGTGGCGGGGGCTGGGCGGGGGGGGGCTCAAAATTGGACACAATACTCCAGATGTTGCCTCAGCAGTGCCTCTTAGAGGTGAATCATCACTTCCCTTGATCTGCTGGCAATGCTTTTTCACTGCAGCCCAATGTGCTATTAACCTTCTTGGCAACAATGGCACACTGTTGACTCAACTCCAGACTCTCATCTACTTTAATCCCCTAGACCTTTTCTGTAGAACTGCCTTTTAGTCAGTCGGGCCCCAGCCTATAGCAGCACTTGGGATTCTTCTGTCCTAAGCACAGGATTCTGCACTTGTCCTTTTTGGACTTCATTGTATTTCTGTTGGTTCAATCCTCCAAAGTGTTTTGATCATTCTGAACCCCTATCCCTCCTCTCCAGCTTATCTAGTGTCATGTGCAGACTTGCTGAGGATGTAATCCATCGTATCATACAGATCATTAATGACGATGTTGAACACAATCAGCCCAGAACAGACTCTGGGGCACTCTGCTTTATACCAGCTGCCAAACAGATATCAAGCTATTGATCACAACCCTGATCTAGCCAGCTTCCTATCTGCCTTATGGCCATTCATCCCAGCCTTATATCTTTAACTTGCTGCCAAAGAATACTGAGCATATACTGACCATACCAAAAGCTTTGCTAATGTTAAGCTTGTGTCTCTCACCAACAGAAGTTAGTACAAAGAAGATAATACCCCACTGTCTTGTCTCTCCTATCCTGGGACTGACAAGGTCACAGCCCCATGGCATCTACGTAACATGGACAGTGATAAAATGAGAGACTTGTTTAATAGCTATCAAATTATATTTCAGCAGATTGACTAAAGGGAAGTGTGGTCTTATAGTTACACAGGTCTTCTAGGATTAAACAGTATGATGAGGTAAGCAATGTGTTTCTGGTCAGCTTATGGGCTACGTCTACACGTGCACGCTACATCGAAATAGGCTATTTCGAGGAATAACGTCTACACATCCTCCCCGGCTGGCAACGTCGATGTTCAACTTCGACGTTGGGCAGCACCACATCGAAATAGGCGCTGCGAGGGAACATCTACACACCAAAGTAGCACACATCGAAATAAGGGTGCCAGGAACAGCTGCAGACAGGGTCACAGGGCGGACTCAACAGCAAGCCGCTCCCTTAAAGGGCCCCTCCCAGACACAGTTGCACTAAACAACACAAGATACACAGAGCCGACAACTGGTTGCAGACCCTGTGCATGCAGCATGGATTCCCCAGCTGCCGCAGCAGCAGCCAGAAGCCCTGGGCTAAGAGCTGCTGCACACGGTGACCATAGAGCCCCACAGGGGATGGAGAGAGAGCGTCTCTCAACCCCTCAGCTGATGGCCGCCATGGCGGACCCCGCTATTTCGATGTTGCGGGACGCGGATTGGCTACACGTGCCCTACTTCGACGTTCAACTTCGAAGTAGGGCGCTATTCCCATCCCCTCATGGGGTTAGCGACTTCAACGTCTCGCTGCCTAACATCGATTTCTACTTTGAAATAGCGCCCAACACGTCTAGCCGTGACGGGCGCTATTTCAAAGTTAGTGCCGCTACTTCGAAGTAGCGTGCACGTGTAGACACGGCTATGGAGTGTCAAAAAGAAATGAAGTTCAAAACCACATCCACTCAGGTAGGTCCACAATGTAATGAAGTTGGCACAAAAGCGCTAGTAGAAAAAAAAACCACTTTATTTCTTAGCCCAGTCACATAGCTGGAGACTGGATTACAAAAAGTTTGGACCCTGTCACATGACAAGGCTAGAGTTCACTTACTTTGGCATTATTCTTATACATAATTAAAGCCAGGCCACATTTCAAAAACAAAAAGCAAAAAGAAGAAGTTTGTAAGATTTCAGTAAATAATGTCAATGACACTTCCATTACATTTTTGTATTTTTGAACAATTGATGGATCTGCCAAGCAGGGCAACTACAACTCCCATCAGCTCCCTCCCCACTGCACAACCCCTTTCTCCTGTCCAGCACAGGAGAAAAGTCCTGGTCCACTGAATGGTACTTAGAGTTGCCTGAAGTAAGCTCTGCCTGGCCAGGGACTACACTCCGACCCCCCTTACACACCCTGACTCTCTACTCCAGCCCTGAGTCCTCTCCCAGAACCACATCCTGCAGCAATTCCCACACCTCACCCCCCTCCTGCACGTCATCCCTCTGCCCCAGCCCTGTGTCTTCTCCTGTATCCAATCTTCCTCCCACACCTCCACCCCATCTCAGCCTTGAATCTCATGCCACACCCAGACTCCATACCAGAGCCCCCTCCTCCCCCCGCAACCATATCCGTCAGGGGCAGGTCAAGGGTGTTTGGGTTTCTTTGATTAAACAGCTGGCAACCCTACCAAGCAGCCACCGTCAATACAGAATAACAGAACAGATTGAAATATTTCATATTTTTGTTTTTTTAAGCAAAAGTTGTGAAATGTTTGAAATGTTTAATAAAAACTACAACACGTTTAGCAGGGTCCAAACATCAGCTCCAAACACAAGGTTGCGAATTTGGCGGGGGGAATGTCACCAGGCAGGGCTTCTCCCAGCTCCGACAGTACGCACTGCAACATCCAGTCTCCCTGAAGGAGGTTAATTTGCTTAAGAAAAGCAAGTAACCAGAAAAACAGTCTTAACTCAAGCCTTATGTTACAGGTGTCAGCTCTGTCCCTCTCAGGGGCCTCTGGCAGATTCTCACTTTTGGCCAGCATTGCTCCCTCTTTGGGGGAGCAGCCTCAGGACTCTCTCCCTAAGCACCCAGTCTCCTTTGCTCTAGGGCGTTCAAGACATTACCATCACTGCACTGTCATTTTATCCCCCACTGCTGTCTTAGTCAATACCCGCTGTCCCTGCCTACCACTAGCCCTTCATTGGCTCAGTGTAGCACAGTCCTCTTTAACTGGCTGCATTAGACTCCCCTGGTTTGGTCCATGGGGAGCTGGGCCTACTAGATCCACCAGAGATTTGACACCCTGTGACAGGAGGGACCATATAGCTGGGTTGCCATCCCTGACCAACTCCTTGTGGCTTTTTCTGATGATTTCCTGTTCAGATCCCTGTCCTCCAGCCAGATTTTTCTGGAGTCCTGTCTCTTCAGCACCAATGATGTTTTTCATATGCCAAGTAACAATCACTAAAGCAAACAGAAATCTCCAAAAGGTCTTCTACCTTTTTTGGTACTTTCTTTCAGTCTCCCTCTGCAACAGTGGTAGTGCCTAAAACATAAATACCATTGGATCTCTCTCACTCCTGATGCATGTTAGGTTTCAGCCTCTTCATGCTTTCCTTAGGTTATTGATTCACGGGGCTCCCCTCCTCAAGTCCTGCCCCTTTGCAGGGCCCACTGCAGTATAGCCCTGGCTCTTGCAGTTATACTTCTTTTTTCCTTTTCTTACCCAGCTTAGTTGCCTCCCAGAAGAGGCCTTCCACACCCTTCCTCTCACCTGGGCCTCTTGCCTCTCACTGCCCTGCACTCCTTCTATTAAGTTAATTCCTCAGCGTGATCCATGGAGCTACAACAATTAACGTTAGTTGAGGATCAGCCATGGGGGTGGAATGTTATTACCTTCCTGAAGAGTAAGGAGATACTCTTCTTACTCAATGTTTTATCCTATAGCCAGGAATGTCTTCCTTTTATATCTTTATTGAAAACAGCTTCACTTCCAAAAGTTTGAAGCCAAACACAAACTTTCCCAGTTTGCAGGGTACTTGAGTCCTGCGTTCTGATACAAACCAATTCAGGGTGCATCCACACTGCACTTGGGGTTGGGATTTGGAGCTAATGTAGATGTACCCGTCTTAGCTGTACTCTTGCTAGCTCTGCAGAAACCTGAAGTGAGGCCATGGCATCATGGGATGCAGTGACAGATACCAAGGCAACCAGGCAGGTATCTGTTTGTGCAGCTTCTATTGTTAGCAAGCTACTTAGGGTACAGCTATTATGGGTACATCTGCATGAGCTGCCATTCAGTCCCACAGCTGCTCTGAAGACATAACCTCACTGACATGCTGGAGGTGGATCTTGGAACACACCCCGCCTCAGCTCTCTGATAAAATTCTGCCACCAACCTGAAAGGATGTTTGGGTTGATTTGTGGGTATTCACTCCACTCCGCATGCTGCTCACTCATCTTTGCAGATGACTTATCCTGGACTTTTAATATATTTCTGAAGAGCATTTTGTATTTGTTTTACCTTTCAAATAGTCTAGAATTGTCTCTGACTTGAGTGTACACAACATCCAGGACTTGCCCACAAATTAGGGTTCTCTGTGTTCTTGGCATGTGGTACGTGCAAGCCCTGACTGAACTCATCCACATGTAGTCCATGTTTTCCACAGGTGTTGTTGAAAATTTGGGCCACCATGTTTTACAAATGACTCATAATAACCACAAAAAGCTGGGCCACTCTCCCAGAAGTCATTCGTAGTTTGGTTTACATGTTCTCAATGCAGTTTAGAACTTTTTAGATGGAACTAAACCATCTTGCCAGCAAGTGCTGTTATATGACAGCCTTTGTGATGCTGGTCAGCCTTCAAAGGAACTAAATTGAAGTCATATCCGTTTTCATTACAACCTCCACCTGGACTTACATCACAGACCCACCTAATAAACAAGAGCCCCATCCACTGAGCTCTTTCAGGCTACACACTTTTAATGAAGTTTTCCATTTATGTAGCAATTTTTAGTAAAAAAGAAAAAAAGAAAACCTCACTGTGAAGCAATGTTCCCTGTAAGCTGTGTGCTTGGGCAGCCACCCAGGAGAGATTCAAATGTTGCCCAGCTAAGCAGCAGAATAACCACAGCTGGCAGCAGGGGTTTATACTGGTGGTGCACATCCAAACACAGCTCAGTGCACATAACACAATTTCTCTCACATGGACAGAAATAATGAGAGAAGCATAGCTGCAAATGCCTTCGTATTGGTAGAAAACCCTCCCCGCCTCTAGTTTACTTACTCTGTTTTCTTTGCTATTTTCACCAAAGCTAACTTTCGGCAGACTTGGGTTTGCCTGACTCGCCAGCCTGTGCTTCTGAGACTTCGTTTTAAAGGTTGGGCTAACAAATAAAGGGCTTAAATTTGCAAAGAATGGGTGATTTGCCTTCATGGGTTGGTGTATTGCACCTGTGTCATCTAGTGGCACGTATCTTTTTAGTAAAGATAATGTTACCTGGGAATTCTTGACTGTTTTATCCCTCAGAATGACCATTTAGCTGAGAACTACAAAACAACTTGGCCATTTTTAAAAAATAATCTTACTTCTAGTGCAGAAGGGAAGTAGGCCACAGGGAGGAATCTTTTAATGTATTTGGCCAGTTTGAGTACTAAATTACCAAAAGCAGAAATCTGTTGTAAATAGTCTTAATGTACTTCAAAGAGGGCAATTTCTATTAAATGTAATAGGAATAGAAGTTTAGACAAAAAATATTCAAAAACTTTGGCTTTGATGGAGCAACACCAGTTTACACTCACAAAAGAAGTGACCTTTCTGTTTAGGAACCTGAACTAACATACAGTACGTTAAAGAACACCCAAGTTTTGGTCTGAAGAAGTGGGTCTATCCCATGAAAGCTCACCTCCCCCAATAAAATATTTTGTTAGTCTTTAAAGTGCTACTGGACTGCTTTTTTGTTTTGATAGTATATAGACTAACACAGCTATCTCTCTGTTACTATCCAAATTATGGAACATTTCATTTACCAGCAAGAAATAGTTTTTCCAAACTGCAAATGTTTTCAAATATTTTTCCTGCCCTAATTTGGGACAAAAAGTCCAAATATTTCATGATCCAGTAATCCAGTTTTTTTATGCATTGGTCAATCAAAATGTTTCATTTGACTCATTGCCAAACGGTTCGATTTTTTCAAAATTAAACTTTTGTGCTATAAACTAAAGTCTCAAAACAAAAAGTTGTTCCAAACTAGAAGATAAACCTTTGAAACTATCAAAACACGCCATTGTGATAGATAGATAGATTTTTTTTTTTAAAAAAAGGAACATTTATTTTCAAATGAAGTTCATCGCAGCTGATCCTTTCATGGGATCATGGGGCTGGAAAAACCTCAGGAGGCCACCGAGTCTAACCACCTGCTGACATTCAGGTACTATGGGGTACGACTACACCACAGCGAGCTTTTGAAAGAAAGTCTTCCAGCAGCAACCAGAAGAGCACATCCACACACACGAAAAGTGGATTGATCTTTCGATCTGCCCTTTGGAAAGAACAGGCCAGGAAATGCTGTGGACGGGGATGCAGGTCGGCCAAGCCCTTCTGGGAGCCACAGCTAGCCACTCCCTTAAAAGGCCCCTCCCCTGCACACGCTGCTGAGGTCTGCCATGCTGCACACACCACAGCAGAGCCTGGGCATAGTTCTGAGGCTGACAGCCAAGAGCCAGGGACCCACGGCACCTCTGCACCTGCACGCTCACTCTGGCTGGGCTGCTGGCCACCACCATTGCAGCCACCCTTCTAGTCCTCCAGTGGCAGAGACCTGAGCGCCCCCAGCTCCCCCCACCTCTCACCCATCCCCCCTCAGCTCCCCCATAATGAGGGACACGTGGGCGTTGAATGAAGGAACTGTTTAATAACAGACCCCAAAACCTTGCAAACCCAAGAAACAACTGAACAACTATTTACAAGGGGGGGCTATATACAAGGGGTGGTCTCGGGACAGGGGGCGGGGTGGTCTCGAGCCATGGCAGCTGTGGGAGCCCCTCCTTTCCCGGGTGTGGGGCCCCATCAGGGCTGGGATGGGGCAGGGACCATGGGTAGGTAGGGGTATTGGGTGGGCAGCAGGCTTGGCCTCGGCGGAAGTGACAGAGGGCCTGCCATGGCGGGGCCAGCTCTGGCCATTAGCCATTCGGCCAGATCCCTCATTGCAGTGAAGGGAGGTCAGGTGGGAGGAGGGCAGTGAGGGCAACTTGCAGGTCTGGCTGGTCCCAAAGGCTTCACAGGTGTGCATAGGGCAAGCACCACCTCTCTGTACTCCTACCAGGTCGGCACGGTCCAGGGCCAGCTGTTCCTGGAACAATTGGTTCTGTTCTCAGAGGGTGGCAGTGCTAGCCATGGCCTCATCAATCTGGCCATGACAATGCCCCCCCACATGCGTGGCCCTGCCCAGGAGCTGGTGATTGCAGCAGCCCAGCCCTCTCTCCTGGTGACAGTGGGCTCCCCGGCTGCAGGAGGTGGACAGGGATCTCTCAGCCCTCAGATGCCACACCTGTAGGGATGGAAGGGGAGAGAGAGGAGTCAGTCCCACAGCTCAGCCCTGAGTACTATGTCCTCCACCCTTCGTGGGCAGCAGCCCCCACCCCTGGGCCCAGGGACGGGGATGTCCCAGGAGCAGTGGCATATGCATCCTGCACGGCAGGCCCTGGTGCACATGGATGGTGCTTTGGAGATGGGCTGACCATCGTGGGCCCTTCCTGCCCCCACTGGGGAATGGGCTAGTAGGCACTGAGGGTATGTGGCCACAGAGGGGCCCCACATGGGTGATGGGTGAGCCAGGTGCAGCCTGGCCTTTCCCAGCCCCCGCCTCACACAAGTGTGGCCTACGGTGCTGTCCACAGAAGCGGGTGCTGAGTGTCACCTGCATGTTTGCCTGAATGTCAGGGGCACATTCCTCAGTGGGGATTCCAGGGTCAGGCTGTCGCCTGTGCGACTGGCCCTCTTACAGACATGGCACACACCTGCCCCCACCCTCCACCCCCACCTCCCAGGGTTGTACAATGCACTGGGCACTTACCGGTGGGTCCCAGGGTGATGTCCTGTGATGCCTGGCTGGACAATCCTGGTGGGACAATGATAACCAAGGTCCCCTCATTTGACCCATCATCATCCTACAGGGTCTCAGTCTCTGGCTCCTGGTGCCTGCCCTGGCTGGGGTACTTAGGCTGGTCTGGGGATGGACCTGACTCCTCCTCACTTACTGCCACCAGGGCCTCCTCTGCTGTCGGGTCAAGTATGGTTGTGGGGGGGGGACCTGCCCTCATGCCCAAGGAGGGCATGTAGCTCCCTGTAACAGGGCAGCTGGCCGGCCCTGCCCCCGACCACCTGGCAGCGTCCCGGGCCCACACATACCCCTGTCTCCGTTCTTTAACCCTGGAGTGAACTTGCTGCAAGGTGCGGGCAGGGTCAACTCGAGCAGAGGGGCCGGTGGCCACCTGTCCGTACATGGGGGCTTTCTTCCTCTTGCTCCGGGCTGCATGCAGGACCTCCTTCTCCTGCCGGAGCCCCAGCAGGTGCCAGAGCTCAGGTTGCATCCAGGAAGGCACCCTCCACTTCGTGGCTGGAACTGTCTCCTGTGACCACCCAGCTGGCTCAGTGGGGTGCCCCAGGGGGTCATGTGGAGGCTCATTGCTCCCCATGGGGCATCTCTCAGCTGCATGAGGTAGCTCTGAGGGATCTAGCCACACTCTCAATTTCCTGCCATGGGGTTTCTGAGTCCCTGCAGCTTTGAAAGAGGCTGTGCACAAGGAGCATAGAGCTGTGGGTTTGCTGACCAGGGCATCTCTGAGCTGCAAGTGGCCAGCACCATGGAGGACTCCTCTTCCAAACAAGGAGCCCGCAGAGCGTGTACACACATTTTCTTTCAAAAAGCTCTCAAAAGAAGGCACGCTTCCTGAGCTGGGAGCAGAAGAACGCTTTTGAAAGGAGCGCCACATTCTTTTGATTTAATTTCGAAGGAACACATTTTGTGCATAGCTCTGTGGGGGTCTTTTGAAAGAGCCCCTTCTTTTCAAAAAATTTTGAAATAACTTGCTAGTGTACCTGTGACTATGGTGATAAGGCCATAAAAGCACCTGGATACATCAAACTTCAGTAGCAGCAGGAGTAAGCCTGAAGGGAGTGAAGATACAATCAAGTACATTTTGCCTACAAAGAAATCAGCAGAGACACAGCATAAGGTTTAACATGTTGTTCTGCAGCAAGCCACAGTCTGGTCTAACCTTATTTTATCATTTTAATTAAGAATGGGAGAGTTGCAGAAAGATGGTCATTTTAAAGCAAATTCAGATAGTTCTTCACTGACATACGTTTGTCCTTTAGAGCTAACATAAATACCCTGATTATTAAATGGATCTTCATCCTACAACATTTATGGCCAAGACTTCCAATGAAAGCAGTCTTGTTTTTACAATAGTCCTCAAGGAACAACACCTGAAATAAGACTAAGTTTTATTTTTGACTAAGGTTACTATATGGAAAACAGCTTGTCTTCTAAAGAAGGTCTGTGGCTGAAATGCATCGCATGTCTACTACAAAAGAACAAAAGATATGTAAAAGTATTATCCATAGCCTGCTAAAGCTCTTTGACAATAGGCTGTTCCTGTACCAAAAAAGCTAGATAAGAGTGCCTGATGTAGTATTGTTTTACATTGGTGCAAGCACAATTTAGCTTTGTAAGTATTTTACATTTTCATTGGTATAATGTGTCAGGATTCTGTTCTGTGTGCATGCTTGACAATAAAGCACACACACACCTTGGAAGGACCAGCTCCTCAGCTGAGGTAGGTCTATTGTTTGGCCCCATATATAAGCTTATAAAACTAAGCTGTGTAAGACCTCTGTGGCTGTGCCTGGCATTTGCACAGGGAGAGAAGTGGTTGCAGTGTGAAATATCTTTCCCTGAAGCACAACCAAGACACCAGCTAACCCCAAGAGTATTGATCCTCAACTTTATTTTTTTCACATGGGAACTGCCTTCTTCTGTATTATCTCATGGTAACCTTAGGTTGCAGTCCCTATCCTGAGAGATAATGGGCTTGTGTATAAACATTGTTTGTTCCTTTCTCTGTGAGCAAACTTTGTTCCTGTTTGATTGCTAACTCTTCCTTTTTCCTGTTCTGTGCTTACTATAATACATTTCCTGTTTATCAGTTTATCATTTCTAGACCAGTGTATAAATTGCAACTATGCATCAAGAACTTTGTAGAAAATACTGTTTCAGTAAGAAGTTTGTGTAGTTTCAACAACACAAAGCACCTGAAAGTTCCATAATCTCCTCCCTCTTGATTGCTTGTTTTCTCCCTTCCTATTATTCTAAGTCGTTTTCTCATTTAGTTCCACTCCCATTGCCTTCATGCACACAACTTTCTCCTCTACCCTAAAAAATCCTCACTCAAACCCTCTTGCCAGTCCTGGTTATAGCGGTAGTGGGTTCCAAGTACCTTAAACCTAGCAAATGAGAGAGGACAGTCCCGAAAACTGTGCAGGAGTAAACCTGCGTAAATGAAAGCCTAGAGGAGGCAAATGTTCAGTTCTAGCCATAATGGTGAAGCTGGAGGCTGCACTACAGAAAGATGGTTAAAAGTAGGAAAATCTGAACAGTGTAACTTAACCGACCCCTTTGCAGGGCATCACAGCAATTGCTTCACTGCTAATCCCACATGTTTAAAAAAAATGTGTCAGGGAACCCCACCCCCAGTCACAGGATTAGCTTAAAAGTGTTAAGAAGTGGGTCTTTGCCCACGAAAGCTTATGCTCCAAAATGTCTGTTAGCCTATAAGGTGCCACAGGACTTCTTGTTGTTGAAGATACAGACTAACTTGGCTACCTCTCTGAGACTTAAAAGTGGTGGTTTTTAAAGTGTCATGTTCTCCTTAGCTGCATCACAGTATTGGAGAATTAAGGGTCCAGCTTTTCTTCCCAACAATGAAGTCTAGAAACATGTTCAAATGAAAGGTGAGATTCTCAGGAAATAGCTTGATTCTAGTATCCGAAGCTTTAAAATAAATAAATAAACCCAGCAAACCGTGCATGAATCATGATAAAATCAGAATGGGCAACATGGCGTCATGTGCACCAGCCCCCTCTGCTGTGTGCTAACGTGCTGGGTCTGCCATCAGCTCAAAGGCAAGTACAGCAGTGGGCTCTCCCAACTGCAGTCCTCAATGGTGTCCCCCAAACACTCCTCAGTTTGAGTACAGGAAACGCTTTACTAGGAAATACAATGGACAACACCAGAAACACAAGGGACATCTCTCCAGTGGTCAACTTGCATTATTAGTGACTGTAAAAGCACAAAGCAGTTCGTAACCCAGGCCACAAGAGCACTGTGTTAGAGGCATATACAAGTACAAATTGGGCTTCTCAGGCCCAGTTCCAGGGATACTCCCTCCAGGCCACCCTCCACACAGAGGTACTCAGCCTGCAGATCCCACAGGCTGCCTCTCTGACCAGCCCCTCCTGTTTCCTGGGCACCTGTCTGCCCCAGCCTACAGTTTGCAGGCTGCTTTTGGGTATATGCCTATTTGCAGCTACCCCTGGTCCCCTGCTACTAACAGCCTACTTTCCTTCCTGGTCTTCAGCTGCCCCCGCCCAGCCTTCCCTCCACAGCTCCACAGCCAGGTCCCAAGATGCTGCTTCCAATCTACTGCTCCTCTTCCTGCACAGCCTCTGCCATCCTCTTGACCTCAAAGTGGTATTTCTGCACCAGAGGGATTATGGAGCCCTTTACAGGCTGGATGCTGGACTGGGAAGTAATATGGCAGTCAGGAATGAGCCAGCATGTACACTACACTAAATCAAACCCGCTAGTCGTAGGTTTAAATGTTAAAGAAATACCACGCCTTCAAGGGATTGAGTGCCACAAAGGTAATTTGTATATTTGGTGGGAAGGATAAGTTGTGAAAGCAGTCATCTCTCTCACCGGCCACCAGAAGTCCCCATACACAGCTCCAGAAGGGCATTAAGAAGGTGAAGAAGGCACTGTTGCTAACAGCCCAGATCATATAGGACAAGAAAGGGGACTACTGGGAGAGAACAAACCAAGGACTTTTCAGTGCCACACTGCTGTGCTACAGCAGGCTTTTCATGCAGTCAGGGAGGCAGACAGCTTCCATCAGACCCTGATGTGTGGAGGACCCTAATCTGCATCCCTGAATAAGGTGGGGCCTTGAGCAGAAGAACAAGAGCCAAGGCAGCCAGCCCTCAGCCCTTCCCTGATCATGGCACAGGGCCACTATCCCCTAACCCTCAGAGCTGCTGGGAGTGTTGCTTGGTGACTCTTCAAAGATTCCAGGGCTCCAGCTGCTGCTGGTGCTGCTACAGAACCAGTGTCTGCAGCTACAAGCCCTGGGCCCCTTTGAATCAAAGTTTCCCTGACAAGTGTGGTGTGGTGGACAGACTCAGGTGGCTGCTGGAGGCCCAAAGACTGTTTCCTCATTATTTGTCCAAAGGCTGTCCAAAGGTGCAGTTAAGAAGATTCAGTTCTCTGGCATTTTTACGTGTTAGTTGACCAAAAGAGTTATTAAGCAGCATACAGTCACATAAAACTTTGTTATCTTATCTAGCACCCTGTTTCTTTGAAATTATTGAATATCCAGTGAGCAAACAAACATTTCAGGGACAAGTCTCTGATTTACAAGAAGCCATGCCTACTCTTAACTGGGTTTGAGATAAAATAGCATCCTAAAAATCCTCACCTTTACAATGTTTCAGACAACCAAAAATGCTTTAACATTTGGGGTTAGAGTACTATGAGAACACAGATTTTAGAAGGATTGAATTGGAAGTTTTCACTTACCTGTTTGTTTCTAAATACAATTATGCAGTAACTCTAGCAGAAACAGTTATAATTAATTCACACCACCACAATCAAGTTAAATCCTTACCTTTAACACCCCAGTATCATTACTAGGTAATAACATTTTACCCCTCACCAGTAAAGTGCATTTCAAAGTATTTCACAGTAACATATCTTAAAATACATGAAATTATGAAGGGTTAACAGTACCTCTATGGAGATAATTTTCCCCTGGGTAAACTGAGGCACAAGTAGGTTATAGTGAAACTATTTTAAGTTTGGGTGCATAAAGTTGGGCACCTTGGAGACTAACAAACTGATTAGGTCATGAGCTGCCAGGCTAAAACCCACTTTATCAAATGAGTTGGAGTGAAAATTACAGAATCTAAGGTATATTTAACAGCAAAAGAATGACCCAAAGGATAAATAGACACAAATCAGCCCTCAGGAATGGAGACACACATAAATCTGTAGGGGAACATTGTAACTTCCCTTGACATTCAATAATGGATTTAAAAGTACCCATTCTACTACAGAACAATTTTATCACACAGTTACAGAGGGAGACATCTGAACTTGAGTTTATTTACAAGTTTAACACTATCAACTTAGGCTTCAGTAAAGATTTTAAGTGGTTACTGGGTACTGGCACCTCAGCAGCCCCAGCAACAGGATTGGCTAAGCAGAGGGAGGGATGGAGGGGGATGGCAGGAAGCTGGCTGAGTAGCAGCAGCTTTAAAAAAACATGAAAAAGTCACTGGATTATCACATTACAGAGACAATAACCCCACCTTGACAGTCACATTTCGACACCACATGCCATGGATGAGACACATCCAGCCTGTTTTAATTAATTTCATTAACACGTGTCCTATAATTTACAGGAATTTCTTTTGCTGTTATAAATACCCTGGAATTTGTAATTTCTACTCCAACTCATCTGATGAAGTGGGTTTTACCCACGTAAACTCATGACCTAATAAATGTGTTAATCTCTAAGGTGCCCCAGGACTGCTCATTGTGTGCATAAAGTTAGGCACCTACATACACAAGCTCATCTGGAGCTGGAAAATAAGTTTACAGTTGGGCGAAGTCTACCCTATAGAGTTATTTTGAGACAGCTATTTTGAAATAACACTACAACACACAAAATGCATTTTGCAATAGGACTCAGCTATTTTGAAATAGCATTCCGGAAACATAGTGCCTATTTTGAAATAGTGCCATTGGGTGCCATTATGGCTTATTTCGGCATAGCACTATTTTGACCTATTTTGAAATAGCTTATTTCAAAATAAGTGTTATTCCTCGTGCAGTGAGGTTTACCAATCTCAAAATAATGCACCTGCTATTTTGAATTTATTTCAAATTAGCACATGCGTAGGGTAGATGACAGTAAAGGTATTTTGAAATAACTCTGTAGTGTAGATGTGGTCTTGGAGCGCTCACTACCCTGAAAAGCATGCCAATTATTTAGATGGCACCTACATTTCTGTTAGGCTAGTCTTGACGTTTTTGGACTAAATGACTATCTGGGCTTACAGTGAATCAGTGACAGAACTGCGAATAGAACCCAGAATCATAGATCGCTATCTCTTGACCTTGTTAGAAAACGAAATCGAAGACAATAGTAGGCCAAGCATCAGAGGGGTAGCTGTGTTAGTCTATAAGGTGCCACAGGACTTCTTGCTGTTTTTGCAGATACAAACTAACAGGTATTTTAGAGCATAAGCTTTTGTGGGCAAAAACCCTGAAAGCTTATGCTCCAAAATATTTGTTAGTCTATAAGGTGCCACAGGACTTCTTGTTATATTAGAGCAGTACATCTTTTCCTAGAGCATGTTCGTTTTCTGGCCATTGACTTCCCAATGTCAAAATGCAGACATACGAGCCTTCACATTTTTATCAAAAGATTTTATGCCTTTATTTAGGTATATGTAGTTGTTAACGAGTTTTATGCTTTTAAAATAAATGTACAACATTCTGCTCTTTATCCTATTTCTTTATTTGCTACGGTGTTCATCTTGTCCCTCTGTTGCAATGGGTAGTCATTTGCTCACAACTTAGACAGAAGATAATCATCAGTTTGGTTGCCAAGACTTAGAATAGTTCAGGGTGGTGCTTGTCTTTTTTTTTTTTTTGGCACACACACACACGCACACACACACAAACCCAGTAAGCCACAGTCCATATATGTCTATCTAAATATCAATTTTCTCTGCATAAAGCGAGAACACATCCTGAATCACCTCTGTGGACTTTTTCTTTGTATTTGAAAACATACAATTAGTGTATGGTTTTAGCTCTCAGAGTTCAGACAGAAAAAGATACAGCAAAGTCCCTGTTACAACGTGGTTTAAGGTCTAGTGGCCGTAGCATCTGCAATTACAAAAGAGCGGGACTATTGCAATCACCACACCAAGTCCATCCTCAAATATGTATACTATTTTCCTCCTCCTAAGCTGTAGCAGAGTTGTGGTGGTCTGGTGAGAGTTTCAGCGAATGATTTGCTAGTGCTTAACCCTGCGTCTGTGTGCAACAGAAGGAGAATCAGAGGGTGCAGAAGACACGCTCACCTTTCTGCTCCCCACCTTGCATCCCTTCATAATCACTGGTCATAAGCACAGTCCTTGTGTCCTCAGCGTGCAAGAATGACTAAAGGAAACTTGGCACAACCCCTTCTGCACTAGCTTCCAGACCTGCACCAGCACGGCACGAGCGTGTCCTTCACACTAGCAGGGATGTCTATCGCAGGACTCGCCTTCGTTTGCAGATCCTAAGTCAATGCCTGCTACACTTTTATCCATAATTAATAAAATGATCAAGCATCTGAAGCACAGCCATTCATCAGACAAGGATCCCAGTGATTACATACATCTTATCCTCAAAGGTACCCCAGTCAGAAAGTACAGCTCTATTCCAACACACGCATTTCTAAAGAAACTCACAGCTCCTCAAATGACGTTGTCATCCAGTACTGGAGACTTGAATCCAAGATATAACACTAACGAGAGAGAACATCCCTTTTAACTAGAATTGAGACAAATCTACTCATTCACTCGGTGTGGGAAAGCTGATTTGGAAGTCCTGGATCTCAGCTAGCTCCTATATTAATGGTACTGTGTCAGATCCAAAACCAGAAAATGTATATTCTTAGTTCTAGTTCAAATGAAGCTGCAGTCTTCTAAGACCAGCTAGTATCATTAGTTTTCTGTTTTGATTCAAACACTTGCAGGATGTGGACATTGTCCTATGCAAACATCCTCAAATTGAATCCCTGATTCAGCCTTAAACCTGAACCTCAAACACAAATCTTAACCCAATCTCTGAATTTAACAACATAGGACTAGACAGGAGGAGGACAGGAAGAGCAAAATATGACCCAACCCCTTTTTAAGATTCAGTTTAAGAAAGCAAATATTAGGTAACTACCACTGCAAGTTTTTCCTTGTGTTATTTCCTGTTTATTCAGCTCTCAAAACTTTATTGAATTCTTCAGCTAATAGTTTATGGGGCTGCCCAGGAGATAGATAACAAGGGAAGGATGAACAGTCCCAGCTATATGATCAAGAGAAAATTCTCAGTCATTTGTGGGGTGTGTGTGTGTGTGTGTGTGTGTGTGTGTGTCTATAGTTTAGTAATTTATTTATAATACCGTAGGAGTTAGGACACAAGGTGACCACCCATCCCATATTTGGCGGGATAGTTCCGTACTGGGGATGCCAAAAAGTTGTCTCTACTTATTTTTTAAAAGGGACTAATTGTCCTATATTTGGGCTCTAACCCCACTGATCTTTTCCACCATCAGCACATAGGTCACTTCCCAGAGCCTCGGGGAAGCAGATGGAGTGTGGGCGGCTGCCGCATCCCCGGGACCCCGGGGGTGTGCTGGGTGCTGCCACTTCCCCGGGCTCCCAGGGAGGGCCAGCGGCTGCCGTCTCCTTCCCAGTTCCCGGGGGTTTGGTGGAGCTGGGAGGAGCCATTCCTACCCACCATATCTCCCTGTCCCATATTTGGTGAGTGGTCCGCAGGACTGGCCTTCCCTCATCTCAGCAGACCTCAAGATTGAAGTCCCGTGGTGGGCAGCCCATGAGCTGCATGTGACTCTTTGGGGTTCCATCTGCAGGTGGCCTGTGCATCACCTTTCTGCCGTCTTCCACTGAGTCAGAAACCCACACTTACCTACTCCCCCCCCAGCACTTTTGGAGCACCGTGAATCAGATGATTTGCGCTGCATCCCCACTCCTCCTTCTCCTCCCTCCCACAGCTTGAACGCAGCTAATCAGGTGAGTCACAGTACTCTAAAAGTGCTGGGAGGGATGGGGAGCAGCAGGGAAGACTAGGGCGCTGGTGCATGTGAGGCATGTAGGCAAAGGGGACAGATAGGAAGGCTCAGGCTGCAGCCCTAATAGGCGGCGTGCAGACTTCAGGTTACTCACCACTGATGTAGGTGTCAGACAAGACATCAGATGGAGAGAGACAGATTGAAGGGGCAGTACAAAGCAACAATGACACAGTACTGACCAGCTCGGCAGGCAATGGGCTCTCTTCCCCAACAGCTTAGAGGTGTCAAACTTTGAACTCTCACCACTGGAATCAAAAGCAAAATACATATAAAACGAGTGTGCCTAACTGCTGTCCAAAGTTCAAGCCCAGATTATGATAGGCATGTACTGCAAAGAGTCAACTTAAAACCAATTAGTCTTCTGTTTCCAGCAAGGTAACCTGAACACATGAAGATAAAGAAAAAAAAAGCCCCCTTACCACACTATTCACATTAAAGCAGCCCCATGAGCATGGAGAAGCCATTAAAATATTGTGCAACAGGGTATGCCTGAGCTTGATGGGTACTTCTTGCTGAAGGAAGTAGAGTTGAGTCATACCCAGAAGGAAGCGCAAGCCTGGGTTCTAAAAGGGAAGAAAGAGAGTGCAGATAAGCGTGAGCAAGCAGGCTGAATGACAGCACACCTCAGCTGGAATGGCAAACAGCGGCAAAGATATTAGCATTAAGGTGCTGACTCAGCACGGTGCTTCAGCATGTGCCTAACTTTAAGCATGTGACTAGTCCCAGATGAAGTCAATTAGTTTATTCTTCTAGTTACTGTGCTAAAGATGCTAAAGTAGCTGGCTGAATCAGGGCCTAAAACCACACCATTTTCCCCATGAGAACAGAGTTTAAATATAGACTCGTTTACATGGCACAAAAACAAAACAGTGATTGGAGTTTTATCGTGGTTTTTCTTTCTGAGCCAGTTTTACCTGCTGTTTTCATTACAGCCTGCTGCAGAAGAACAGAGCACGTGAAAATGTTTGCTTTACAAATGTTCCCACAGTGACTTGAGATACTATAGTGGTAAACCAGAACCCACTAAAGCAGCTTGTAAGTAACCTCTTTCTTTATAGTTCCAGCAAAGTAATACCAGGGCACAGATGTCTAGCCTTTCAGCCGCTGTGCATGTTGCTTTGATTCTTATCATGATACTGACAGTCATTCTGTAATTGCAGATTTTTTATTTAGATCAGCTAGCCATTTGTTGTCAGGTCTAGATAATATCTATAGAAACAGATACCCAGGAAACGAGGGCTAAAGATGTCACATATGTTTATATGGGTAGATATGCAGTTTCGCACTCCCAGTAGAGCATTTTTTAATGCACTGGGTACGGGGGTTGTATTTTTTTAATGTATTGGGGTTTTTTTTGTTTTCATTTTGTTTTTATTTTGGTCTGGATGGCTTGTTGATAAATTGCCTTAGTTAGGCAAGATAAATTGCCTATGATTTTCTGAACAACCAGTCAATAATATGGAATAAATTGTCATGTGTGATAGTTCCTTGTCCATGAGGGAGTGTGTAGGTGAGAAATGTCTCATATATAGGCCAGACACAATCACAGCCTTTCACTCCTAACTGTGTAGACTGTTCCCCTTCAGGGTATATCTACATCACAATTAGACAAGCGTGGCTGGCCCATGCTAACTGACTTGGGCTTCCACACTCAGGCCATGTCTAAATTTGAGGGTTGTGTTGGTAAAACGGCTGCCTTGACAACAAAACACATGGAGCATCCAGATTCCTAAGGGCGGTCTGTCGACCATAAGCTTTTGTCAACAGCTGTAACCTGCTCGCCACAAGGAAAAATGCCTCTGTTGACAAAGATCTGTCAACAAAACATGGGTCTGGTTGTTCCAGGGGGCCTTCTGTCAAGAGAAAAGGCCTCCAGGGTGCCAAGCAGGTGCCCCCTGGGGACATCCTGTCCACTGCAATTGTCTCTCTATGGTTCCTACCTCTGGCCCTTCTAAAAGTCTCAGGGAGACCAAGGAAACCCTGTGACAGGAAGGTGAGAGCATGCAAACAGCATGGCAATACACAGCTGTCCCACATCCTCACAGCCACCCCTGAGCACCCAGTGTTCCTTTTAGCTGAGCAGCAGGCAGCCCGCAACCCCCTGGGCCCTTGACGGACCAGCCTGAGGGGTCCCAGGAGCTACCTCCGGGCAGAAAGAGATGGTTCCCCTCCTGGACCGGGGCCAAGGTCCAAGCCCTGTTGAACCTGTGCAGGGAGGAAGAGACCCTCAAAGCGAAGCCCCGCAATGCTTGCATATATACCCGGACGGTGACCACCTTGGCCAAACTGAGCTACCCACCCCATGCCGAAACATGGAGCGGATCCAGGCAAATGTGAAACAACTGCTCCAGGGCTATGTCTGAGTGTGGGATGCTGCCCGACGCTCCGGGACATGACCTGCCTCTACTACTGGAAGCTCCATGCCATCCTGGGGTGGGGGAACACATCCCAGCTGTGTCACAGCATAGACATGGGACTTGAACCCCCCTTGATCCCCTGCAGTGGAAGCCCCTGCAGGAGGAGGAGGAGAGTTCTGAGGCCCCAACCCCCACCAGGGCCAGAGATGGAGTCAGAGGCCAGCAGCAGCTTCTACATCGTTCTGAACCCAGTCCCCAGCAGCCAGCCATGTCCAGGGCATCCCTGGAGCTGGGCAAGGGTCCCTCCAGTGAGTACCCCACGTGTCACCGGCCCCAGGACGTGGGATGCAGGTGCAGATGGGGTGTGCTGTGAGCGTCCCCTAGACGGTTCGGGCAGGACCTTGCACTGCACTCCCAGCACAAGGAATCATGTGCAAGGTAGCGTGTGCCACTTGGACCAAGCGGACAGCCCCCAGGCACAGGCAGCATCCCGCTGCCAGCTTCACAGCAGGCCAAATGAGCCCCAGGCCCCAGGCCAGGGAGTCCTCCCAGCACCTGGCATGGCTGGAAGTGAGCTATCCTCAAGGGTGCCAGCTGGACCCAGACGCACTGAGGAGAGTGGCATCCAGCACTTGGGCGTGCCTGCAGGCAAGAAGCAGGACAGTGCCGTGAGCTGCAGGTGTGTGCGGGGGCCCTGGTGAGGGTGAGGCCATTCCCTGCTCACCTGCCTCCCATGAGGGGACCTGTCTGGGGCTGGACACCCCCTTCAGCTGCTAACCCATCAAGTGAGGGAGCAGGGGATGGCACAGTGGCCAGCATGGTCCTGGAGGCACCATGGAGCACCCTGTGCGGCAGGGCCTGCTGTGCAGGCAGCACATGGCTCTGCTCCCAGGACATCCGTCGGGGGGGTTGGTCAGTGCTGTTTGTGTGGGGCACGGCCTCAGGGGCTGCTTTGCATAAATTACTCACTGTCTCTCCTCTTTTTCTTCCTTACAGTTGGACCCACACCAGCCAAGGGCCAAGCCACTGCCACCTCACTCCCAGAGCGATCCCACAGCTAGAGAGGCTGTTGGCATGTTTATGAGGGCCTCCATCGGGACCACGATGCCACCCTCTGGACGATAGCGCACATCATGGAGCAGCGGCTGCAGACCCACAGGGAATGCAGGTCGCGAGCCTGGGACCAGCTCATGTCCCTCTTTGATGCTGCCACCAGTGTCTGGCCAGATATGATGGCCCAGCTGCCCATGGCTGGCATCCCTGCCCCTCACTGCCCACACTGCCCTGCCCCTACTAGCCATCCTGCTGGGCATCCTGGACTTGATCCTGCGGATGAGGGCCATGCCCACCCTCCCTGCTCCTGTCTTCCCCTTGCCCACCCAGATTCCACCACAGCCCCACTGTCTCCTGGTCCTGGCCCCAACCCAGCTCTGATGGGGGCCCCAAACATATGGCAGGAGGGGATCCCAAGGCCAATGCCACTCAGGGTCCTTCTCCCCCTTGGGTTCACAGCCCCCCCATCCATCCATGTTTCAAGGCCCAGCAACCCCTCTCCCAAGCCCCCCCATCCAAGTTCTGATGCACCCCCACCCCCATCCCAAGCCCCACCCCACTGTAAATAGTTCATTGTACTCCAGTTTGCTGTAAATAGTTTTAAATGGCATTGTCTATTTTTCGCACAAGTTTTTGTTTGTTGAGTAAAAGCCACTTAATTGTTCACCACACTACATCCCTCTTCATAGTGTGGGAGTTGGGGAGGAGTGAGGGGGAGAAGGGAGGGGACATGGGTGGGGTGGGGTAGGGTGGGGGCCTGAGGCCCCTGATTGGGTGCCCTGGGGAGGGTTACAGGGGGCTCTCCTTCAGGGCCTTGTGGATCTGCACCCCGTCCTGATAGGCCTGGGGGATGGCAGCTGTGCCCAGCTGCTCATATGCATGGCCCTTGTGGCTGGTGTCCACCCCCCACCCAGGAAAAAGGCCTCCCGCTTCATCTCCACAATGTTGTGCAGGGCACAACACATCTCCACAACGTGGTGTACATTGTGCTCCCCCACCTACAGACAGACAAGCAGGCACCTAAAGCATGCCTTGAGGCAGCCAAAGTGTACTCGGCCTGCATCCTGGCTGGGTTCAAGCAGGCATTGAACAGTTTCCAGCTGGGGTTTCTTCAGCCATGGCATGAGGGAGTAGACCTTGTCCCCCACAATGCAGAGTGGCATCTGAATGTCCCCAGTCATCAGGTCACAGCAGGAGATCAATGGGCCTGCCTGCAGCCTGCAGCACAGGCTGGAGTTGTAGAACACATGGGTGTCATGTGCCCAGCTTGACCACCCAACATAAATGTCTATGAACTGGCCATGGTGGTCAACCAATGCCTGCAGCCCCATCAAAATGTATCCCTTGTGGTTGATGTACTTGGCTGCATTATGCTCCGGGCACAGATTGGGATGTGGGTCCCATCGATGGCCCCAGCGTAGTTCAGGAACGCCAGGGTGGTGAATCCAACCACGACTGCATCCACATCTCCCATACAGATGACCCTCCACAGCTGCACGGTGCTGATGGCCATCACAACCTGCAGAGGGAGGGCTTTACTGTGAACCCAATGAGCACAGTTCAGTTCTACCTAACTTGCAAGAGCAAAACATGATCAAAACAAAAAGCAGTCAAGTAGCACTTTAAAGACTAGCAAAATAGTTTATTAGGTGAGCTTTCGTGGGACAGACCCACTTCTTCAGACCATAGCCAGACCAGAACAGACGTTTAACTTGGGAGTCAGCCATTTCGTAACCTTCTCCTCCAGGGAGCTGCTACAGTGTGGATGGAAATATACATAGGTGTAATTCCTGCTGAAGTCAGTGGGTTTGCATCCAGATAGTTTATCTGAATTTAGTGTATTGTATTCAAGTTTTAAAGAATTTGGCTGTAATGGTGTTCTGCAAAATAACCTTTGTATCTATCATATATGCAATTGTTTGTAGCCAGTTTGTTCCTCTGTTGGTTATGTTACCCATGACCCAGGTCATCTGAAGACTCTATCCATGAGGTTGCCTAGGGCAGTAAAATGGATTAGGGACTGTTTGTTATGTGGGTGGTTAAGAAGTGCATATTTTCATGGAAAAGTCTTAGCATTGATCCTGCTAGTTAATAACCATCTTTCCAAAGATCAAAGGAAAGAACCTGATCTGGAACAGACACTGTCATACCCAGTAATTTACATTTTCCTGTTTAACATCCGAGCATGTTTTTAATGATATATCTCCTTTAGATGGGTGGATATTGCTATGACTTTATAAAATAAAATTGGTACAGAAGTGTTTTTGGACAATGACTGTGCATGCTAGGTTTGTATTGCCCTTGATCTGTGAGTGAAATTTACACTGCTGTTGCTGGGGATTCTAGATATAGTTTTAACAGATATTTTGGAGCATAAGCTTGCATGGGCAAAGACCTACTTTGTCAGATGCGGGTCTTTGCCCATGGAAGCTTATGCTCCATAATATCTGTTAGTCTATAAGGTGCCACAGGGCTTATTGTTTTTGAAGATGCAGACTAACATGGCTATCTCTCTGATAGATATAGTTTGAGAGTGGAACATGCTGGGGAGGCGGGCGGGGATGAAAGAGCCCTTGGTAATGGAAACAAATGCAGTTCCATTGTGCAAGACCTGCAGGAGATGCAGGGCTAGTCAATATTTCTGCTCACCCTGCACAATGCATAACTCAGTCTCTGCTGAAGGCTCCCCTACCAACCCATAGGACATTAGGGTTCCTGGCGCTATTTATAACTGTAATGACAGAGTGTCTCCACATTCCTTCTATCTCCACAGAATTCAGGGTAAGAGCCCCTCTCAACAGCAGGTAATGTGGCTCTTACCCTGACCACTGTGGAGATAACTTGTACTCAGTACACCAGGCGTTGATACTAATTCAGGCTATGAGCTGGATGGGAATCTTTTAAGTCTAAATTTATTACCATGCTTACATCAACAGTTCAAGATTGGACATATGACCCCCACAAAGATCATAGGTTTGCAATTTGATCTGAATTCTAATATTTCAGGGTTCACCTTCTGCTTGAAAAAAACTGCGGGGCAAGGGGAACAGAAAGGTGACAAACTAAAATAAAAAAATGGAAAGGCCTATACAACAGGATGAGAGATCAGGCAGCGAAGAAGTGATAGACTGTGAGACAAAGAAGTGGGGGGAAGAAAAAATTCTATTTAAAAAGTGTGTGTGTGTGTGTCCGTCCAGGCCACCCATTTTTGCCATGTAGGTTTTGGGAGGGTGTTATTCTACTCCTTATACCTAGAAGAGGCTTTCCCTAGATTTAGGAAAACATTTATTTTAAATATCGAATCACCCTTGACTAAAAAATGGATTTCAGTTACAGGAAGATCAAGTTCATGAACTCCAGCTAGATTTGTGAGCTTGACAATCTCCAAAGGATAGTTCATCAGGTTCACAAAACACTGAGCTCCAGGAAGTCCATTTAACCCTAAATCACCAAGCACGACACCTAGTAACCTGCTTCACACTCCACACAAAAGGAAATATCAGCTGTGGGTAAACTATACACCATCAGTAAAGGGAAAAACCAGGTACAATAGCTAAACCACACTATGAAAAGCGAATCAGAATGTTGACATCCGTGGAGCTAGTCTGGATTTCACTCTGATGTAACGGACATCAGCATCTGGCTCCATATGTTTGTCATGTTCATTTGCCATTAAAGGTTTTCTGTCATTTTTCAGTTCTGATCCTTTGGGGTTTATGCGTGCACCTACTCTATAATAATAGTCACTGTTTTGACTGCATCTTGTGGGATGCACTTCAACTGCTCAGTTCTGGAAACATCTGGTCCTCAGGCTACAGCTTTCAGTGTTTGTGCCTGTCTGATCAATGTACAGCAGTGAATTCAACTTCTGTGGCTTCTCTGCATACTTTCACTCAACCCTGCAGATCTACAATTACCCAGAAAGTTTGCCACATTCTAGAACAAACTCGTTCTATTTGTTGTGGATGTTTATGTGACCCAATATACTGCACCGAACAGTACTTGAAAAATATTTGTGGCATGCGCTCCATCTGAACCACTCATTCCCTTTCCTTGACCTGCCCTTTGTGGAGAGCAAGGAATGTTAAATATTTCTTGTGGGTCTGCCCAGCCTCGTCCTCTATTTACACTTACTTTTCCATTCCCTTTTCATGGGGCACCTTTCAGGATACTCTCTCTCCTACTTAAATAATAAAGCTCTGTTAGGGCTTGATCCTTTATCAATGAAGTCAAGGGCAGCTTTACTATTAAGGGTTTGATCCTGTGTCCTTTGAAGCGATGTGCAGAGCCAGAATTAGAGAAAAAAAGTGTTGAAGAACAAATAGAACTAAATGATGCTTTTTCATGAATGAATGCTTATTTTGCAAACAGATTCCCTTCCTCGCTGCTGATGGAAGGTTTATTTCTAAGTCACATGTAAGAGTTAGTTCTACCAACCCTTTTCTTCTTGGCTTGGATTGAGCCTAGTCCTACTGCCGTTGAAGTCCACTGGCTTTGATAACAGCAGGATCAGACTCACTGTTCGTAATACAGATTCCAAATCAAGGAAGAAGGGGCCTCTCTGCCAAAAGAGCTCAGGCATGCTTGCCTATGCTCAGAGTTGCACCAGTTTAACCACAGGTGTTATTTTAAACCTAGTGACTTGGGCTGTGTGGACACTGGTTTTGACTTAAACCAGGTTGATTTCAGTTTAGCTTAAGTCACGTAGGAACATCTTGAAACTAAACCAAATAAGACACCCAAACCAGAATATCCACACAGCCTTTTTCACTGGTTTTGGGTGGAGACACAGTTATACTAGGGAATTTTAGCCCTTCTAGCAGAAGGAGATAGTTGATGGGAAGATGGACTGACATGAAATATTCCAAGATCAAATGATCACCCTGAAGCCCTTAGGATACATGTTTACTTAAATGGGAAGGCAACACTTCAGTACATCCTTTTAAATGCTTTCAGATCTTGTAAACTTACCCCTTTTTGTGGTAAAGACAGTTATTGTTAATGCTGCAGCTGCACAAGCTGTATGCTCATTTCCATTTCAGAATTTTAGTTGTTTTGAAGCCACATATATCCTTTCCTTTGTTTGTATTATTCTTTAAACTAGTGATGTAGAAATGGGAAACTCTTTTCTGTCTAAGATGATGTAAATGAGCAGTTCTAAAGCTAAGGAGAAGAAGGAGACACTTGCAAAGCTTTTTTCCAAAGCATTTCCCTGATTGTAAATCATAAACTTACACATTTTGGGGCACGCTTGGTCTGTCTCCCTCTATAATGCACAAGACTGAGAACACTGTTAGGACTGTGTATACCTGACCAGCTTCTGAACATTCATATTCTTAGGCAAGAGGTTTCTTGCGTTCTCTCACTACATACCCATTCCACCCTCCACGTGGCCATGCAAAGCACCATCTTGCCCACACCTAAGTTGGCAGTTCTGTGCGATCTAAGCTGAGCAATGCAGTGACTTGAGAGTCCTCTGACTAGTTCACATCTAACAAGGCAAAACCTATAAGGAATTTAAATATTTTAATAACAGGTTCTACCCAGAATGTTGGCAAACTTCCACTTCTCCACCCCCGCTAAAAAGCTCTGGAAACAAAATATTTGAAATTGTATAAAGAAAGATTAAAGAGATGAGGACTTTTCAGCTAATGAAAGAGGAGACTCAGGGGGGATATGATAGAGGTATATAAAAGTAGGAGTGGCATTGAGAAAGTGACCAAGGAAAAATTATTTACTGGTTCCCATAATATAAGAACTGGAGGACACCAAATGAAATTAATGGGCAGCAGGTTTAAAACAAATAAAAGGAAATTCTTCTTCACACAGCACACAGTCAACCTGTGGAAGTCCTTGCCAGAGGAGGCTGTGAAGACTAGGTCTATAACAGGGTTTTAAAAAGAGCTAGATAAATTCACGGAGGTTAGGTCCATTAATGGCTGTTAGCCAGGAAGGGTAAGGAATGGTGTCCTTAGCCTCTGTTTGTCAGAAGCTGGAGATGGATAGCAGGAGAGAAATCATTACCTGTTCAGTTCACTCCCTCTGGGGCACCTGGCATTGGCCAGTGCCAGTAGACAGGATACTGGCCTGGATGGACCTTTGGTCTGACCCAGTATGGCTGTTCTTACGTTCTTATGTAGAATTTGCCAAAGAACCTTCTTAAGAAAGAAACTGATTATCACTATTTTGCCCTTAATGACAAATTCTATTATCCTTACTCATACTGAATAGAACTTGCAAATGCAAATATCCCACTGAACTCAAATGGGCTACTCATCAACTGAGAGGCCAAAGAGTTAGAGCTGAGTTTGCCCAAGATGTCCCAGCTGCTGTGCAAGATGGACCTGAATTAAGACTCATTGAAGTGTGAGGGTGTTTGCAACTCAAACCCACATTTAGGTTCAAATGTTCCAGATGCCGCTAACTTTATAATGGACTCAACCAAATATGCTGTCCCATGTTTTCAAAATCAGCCAGTGACGCTGGGTGCCCAAATTTAAGACACCTCATGCGGCCTGATTTTGGGGAAGGACCCACCCTCTGAAAGTCAGGCTCCTTCATGGTGTCTCAAGTTGGACAGCCAAAGTCACTAGTAGTTTTTAAAATTTAGGTCCCCTTTAACTGTGGTGTTTAAAATCCAGATCGGGCCTCCAGGCTGCAATTCTACTTTTAGCTTTTCTTTTTCTTAAGGAAATGACAACACCTAAGCATAGGCTTACAGGCCTGTGTCCAAGCCACTCAGGATGTTCAGCACTCAAGGATCGCCTGTCTGCCTCCAGAGGTTCCACGGTTGACAGCCAGCTGCTGACTGCCTGCTGAGCTGTGACAAGAGCTTTGGCACAACTCCTCCCAGCCTTAAATTGCAGCTGAATCTTTGTGTTTCTTGAGGGTAAAGGAGACATTTGCCTGCAGAGGAAGATACAAAAGAGAGCAGTAGCTTCCTCATCCTTTCAGCTACAGAGCAGAATAAGGAAACTCTTGGCAGTGGTGAAGGCCTACACCATGCAATTCACCCATATGTGCTGGGAAGAAGCCTGTCAGCCCTATGGCCTGTGAGTTAAACTCTAGGAATATGCATCCATCCCAACAACAAAGTGTGCCAAAGATTAAGCTAAAACAACACTGCCATCTTTTTTTCTTTTCCTGACCACTGACCCATGTGGTTGGCAACATTTCTCATACATAAATTGATAATAAATTCAGCCCTCTTCTAAGAAGGTTCTTTGGGGAATTCTAAAAACGTTTTGTTTCCAGAGCTTTTTGGGGAGGGGGTAGAGAAGTGGAAGTTTGCCAACATTCAGGGTAGAGCCTGTTATCAAAATATTTAGATTCCTTATAGGTTTTGCCTTGGTAGAAGTCAAAGTCAGGGAAATGTGTGAGGACTCTCAAGTCACTGTGTAAAGCAGCTCAGATCACACAGAAGTGCCATGTTAACTATGGGTATGATGGTGCTTTTTATGGCCATGTGGAGGGTGGAATGGGTGTAGAGGGGGAGGATATAAGAAACCTCTTGCCTCTGAATCCATCCCACAACTCTCAGGTAGAATAGCAATCTCAGTGCTCCAGGGAACATAAGGACTGCTCCCCTATTAGCAGCCTTGGATGCATAAGAGGAAGCTGGTTCAGTGGGTAAGGTGGTAGGTTAGCTGGCAGGAGAGCTGTGTTTAAATCCTTCTTGTGCCATAAACTTTCTGTGTCACCTTGCGCAGGTCACTGAGCTTCTTTCTGCCGTTAACTCCCCAGCTCGAAAATAGCCATAAACACATTAAAATGGTGAGATGTTAAGATGCTGCAGCATTGAGTGCCTTTAAAGTACTTTAGGCTGGAAAGACAACAATCCACACCAATGTGTGAAGACAACAGAGAGAGATCCCACCCTATCATCCTCAGTAAAATAGAAACCTGAGAGCAGGGGGTATGTGTTTGTATTTCCCTTGTGTGCCTGCAACAAGTGCAGGAATTGTCCTTCCCTGGAGTTCCCCTGCGGGTATTGCAGCTGTGTGTTACACCTGGTGCAGGACTGCATATAATGCACAGAACCTGCCCTTTGGGCAACTTGAGGACAGCTTTTAAAAAGTGATATTGGCTGAAGTCTGGAATATGTCCGCTGACCTGCAGTCAGGGGAACAAGGAATTTAAACTAGAGTGACAACAAGCGATTGATGCAGTGCAGTGGTCTTAATTTGATTTATAGCAGCATGCTCATAAAGTTGATGCTTCTCGACACATTTGTTCAGAGTCCCACTGAATGGGGAGAAGTTCCCGTTTGAACAACTGAGGCAAAAAGGAAATTGTACACAGAAATTAAAATAGTAAAAGCCAACCAGGCCGTGCTCCAGTCTAAATCAGGAAACGGAAGAAGGTTTCTGTGAGGTTGGGGGAGTGGGGACCCTGACGTGTTTATTATGGGCTTCATCTCTTTTGAGTGATCTGCAGCCTGTTGTGTTTTGGGAGGGTATGTTTTTAAATTGATGATTAACCAGTCCAGCCAATTGTAACTGGGAAAATAATGCTAGCTAAGAGTAAACAGGCCTTGTTGAAATGGCTGTTTCTGCAGCGAGCTCTGGAACAGGAGTGTGAATAATCCAAGTAGAAATTGCACAGGATCCAGAGTACTGCACTGAAATCCCAATAATAAGTACTGACAAAGTTTGAAAAGTACCTCCTGGCATTTCGCAATTTATGTTGAGTTATGTTTGTCTGATAGATGATTTTTGAACCAGAACATTGTTTCCTTCTCACTAAGATGGTTTATCACTTATTTATCTCCCACAGTTCAAAGGATGTTTCCTGTGCTATTGCTATGGAATCCAAGACACACAACTTTGTTTACAGAATGAGCTAGCTCCAATAAACTGCTTCCCTCCCAGCCTTGTGGGTAATTAAAATTTCTCAACATTGGCCTTGCTAACACCATTCAAGAAGGGAGGTATAGCAATAAAAATATGGTGTGAATGCAGCCATGTCCAACTCAAAAAAAAATGAAGTTGATTGCAGGATCTTTTGAGGATTAATTTTGGCTGCTGCAAGAGTACGGTGTAACTGTTTTCTACGTATGCTCAGATCTAGGGGGTATGGTGTATTTTCCTTCATCCTGGGTTGTTCATCATCACATATTGGGGAATGGTTGACTGGTAATGCAAGTGGAAATTCTAGTTCCAAAATAAATACATAAGTCCCCATCCTGTTTCTTTGTAGATTAGACACTCCTCTCTAACAGCCTCAGTTTGTAAAAGCATGTAATATATGCATAACACACACACACACACACACACACACACACACACATCTAATCATCCTCTAGGTCTGATATTGGACAGGTTTGAAAGACGAATTAACTACTTAAGCTAACAGCCATATGAGGAAAATGTCAAACTGATTTATTTTCTTAATCATTTTGATTACTTACCAATATTAATTCACACTTCGATAAGGCAATATCTGCAGCAAGTCTACTTTGGGCTACTCTGTTAACTGTAAATAAGAAAATATTTTGTATTATCCCCTTATCTTTTATGTATATTTTAATAGTTGGGTTTTTCATGAAATGTATGTGTTTGCTAGGGATGTGTATGTGTGAGGGAGGTGTTTTTTGGTTTTTAATATTTTTGGAAGTAACAGGGAGTTGGGTGTATGGAAACAAAGGAGATGGGCCCAAACCATAAAGTTCAACTCTTCAGCCAAAGGCTTGTGCCGACATATTATACACATCAAGGGGACTAGCTGTGACATTCAGTCCCAATCAGAATCTCTTCAGTTGTCTAAGGCATAAGAAGAATGATACAGAGGGAGATTATGTGGCTTGTTTTCCAGACACTATCATCTAGTGGATGAGGTACAGTGGTAAGCATAGTGTACAAAAGAACTCATTTCTAACACTTTCTTCTGAGATTCACTTGCTCTTTTGCCAGTTAGGTTTCTAAAGAGGTTCTCTGATTGTGGATATATATAACTGGAAATATGGTATCTGTTCACAGAGTTGCTGAGCACCTAGCTGTGCTCATTGGGTCAAATGGACATCCATATGCATAGGGCTTTTGGAAAGTGTCTCCCTTACCTTCTCAGAACCTCGATTTTCTCACCTGCACAGTCCAGATAAATATTATCTATTCCTCCTCCTGTGCCTAGCTAAGAAAACAAGCAAGCAAGGAATGAACCTAGTTCCTGAAATACATTTGTAGCCCAGTTCCAACATTTAACAGCGGCTTCTCTCATATAAGACACAAGTTAATCTAAGACTTTTGAAGTTACACTCTCACTTTTCCATGCCAATACAAGCAGTTCCTTTTAACTTACAAACTCCAAATTTTCACTTTGTGTGGAAAGACTAAGACTTAGTCAACCTTCACTATACTACACATTCAGCAGAATAGGATCCAATTAATAGCATCCAGAGGAAGAATGTCTCTACTGAAATGAAGTGTAGGAATATCTGTGATTTGCTCTTAAGGATTCTTTAATCCAGATTGTGGTGAAAGACTTTCCCAGAAAACAAATGTTGAAATTTCTATTGATAGGTGTGGTTTTTATTTCTGAGTTCCTTGTACGCTACAGTTCCTCATCCTCGGCTACGTCTACACGTGAAGCCTACATCGAAATAGCTTATTTCGATGAATAACGTCTACACGTCCTCCAGGGCTGGCAACGTCGATGTTCAACTTCGATGTTGCGCGGCACCACATCGAAATAGGCGCTGCGAGGGAACGTCTACACGCCAAAGTAGCACACATCGAAATAAGGGTGCCAGGCACAGCTGCAGACAGGGTCACAGGGCGGACTCAACAGCAAGCCGCTGCCTTAAAGGGCCCCTCCCAGACACAGTTGCACTAAACAACACAAGATACACAGAGCCGACAACGGGTTGCAGACCCTGTGCCTGCAGCATGGATCCCCAGCTGCCGCAGCAGCAGCCAGAAGCCCTGGGCTAAGGGCTGCTGCACACGGTGACCATAGAGCCCCGCAGGGGCTGGAGAGAGAGCATCTCTCAACCCCCCAGCTGATGGCCGCCATGGAGGACCCCGCAATTTCGACGTTGCAGGACGCGGATCGTCTACACGGTCCCTACTTCGACGTTGAACGTCGAAGTAGGGCGCTATTCCGATCCCCTCATGAGGTTAGGGACTTCGACGTCTCGTCGCCTAATGTCGAAGTTAACTTCGAAATAGCGCCCGCCGCGTGTAGCCGCGACGGGCACTATTTCGAAGTTAGTGCCGCTACTTCGAAGTAACGTGCACGTGTAGACACAGCTAAAGTGGTATAGTTACTATAGCATGAAAAAAGCAAAAAGTGCTGCTGAAGCTGTGAAGGCGGAGGACCCATATGCCGTACTAGTGAATGTGTGTGATAAGCAGGAATATGGAATGGTGTGTATCTAGTGCAGGTCACCCCATCCCCAATGCCTCTTCCTTTTGTGGCATGAGGACAACTCTGGTGCCAGGTCTATCTTGAGTTTGCCAGGTTGTAGCCCCTTTTCTGGCTCTTTCTTGTCCTCTTTTTGTAGTTCTTGCTGTATTTCTCTCCGCATTTTCTCATTTAGACACACCCCATCCATGGCCCCACAAAGCAATGAGACCTCCTCTTCAACTTCATCCTATGTACAATTTAGTCTGGTAACCATTGCTTCCCAAATCAGTATTTCCGTGACGTATAAATGTTGCAAAGTACAATTACTACTAGGCTCTGGCAGTAGAGCTTTGGCTGCTGCCCACATTCCTTCCAGCACTGTTAAAAAAACAAAAAAACAAAAAGTGAATGCTTGATAATACCCAGGAGACCCATATAAGTAAGAATAAGTTTATTCATTATTGTTTGATATGATAGGTTGTGTGCTTTTTGGAAGCGGTTGGAGTTTTCAGTAATGCTATAAGATAATGCAAAAACATACCCCTCCTTCACACATGCACTTTTTCCTGCGTAAGAACTCTTCTGAACATTTCTTTAGACTGGTTGAGAAACACTGTGTAAATATCCTATTTTTCCTAAGTAAAATATTTATATGTGAAATTAAGGTTCAGTATGCACAAATTAATATTTGACATCATCATCATCAACAACCATGGGCTCAGCACCCATTGGTGTCTGATACATCTCTCACTATTTCCTTCCATCTTTCTCTGTCCAGTGTGGAGCGGCTTAGTTTCTGTAGACTAGCTCCGTACCAATCTACTATATCATGTATCCATTCCCTGAGGGGTCTGCCTCTCCGATTCAAACCATCCATTATGCTGAATACCAGGGTCTTGATTTTTTGTTCATCATTCATTCTGCAAATATGCAGAAATAGCTGTAACTTGTGTTGTATAACCTTCTGCAGTAGGTTCTCTTTCGGCTGTATCTTCTGATATCATTCCTCATTGGTGACCTTCTGCATCCATCCTATTCTCAGAATCTTTCTTTAAAAACTCCTCTCCAATGCCAATATTCTTCTCTTCAAATCATTCATTATTACCCATGACTCACATCCATAAAACATGCTGCTCAATACACCCATTTTCAAGATGCTCAGCTTTGTTTCTTTTCCATAGCCTTCAAACTCGCTCTTGCTTTCACTATTCTAGTCGCTATTTCCTTCTTACAGTCTAGATAATACATTATGTTGCTCCCCAGATACATGAACTTCTCGACATTCTTTAATTCAGTCCCATCTACACTGGTCTTCCTTCCTATTTCCTTATCTCTGAATACCATTGGTTTTGTTTTATCAATGTTCATAATCAGTCCATACCACTCCCCTTCCTCATTTAGCACCTGCACTCTTCTCGCTAACAAGATAAGGATATCATCCGCGAACCTCAAGATGTTAATTCTCATCCCGTGCACAGATATCCCTTCTACCTCTTCCTTGATCTTGTCCATTGCTCTCTTTAGATGCGTGACAAAGATACTCAGTGATATTGGATCTCCTTGTCTTGTACCTTCTACTCATTCTAAATCAACTTCCCAACTCTCCGCACATTCTCACTGCTGCCTCTGCACTGGCACTGATATTCTTCAACAACCATATCAGTCTGGTATCCACTCTGTATGACTCCAGTGCCGCCCAAGTCACTTTCTGATCTATACTGTCAAATGCCCTTTGAAAATCAACGAAGCAAGTGTAGATGTTCCTGTTATTTCAATGAGCTTTCTCCACTATCAATCTTAGTTCCAGTACTGCTGTATGGTACTTCTGTCTCTCCTGAACCCTCTTGCTCATCCGCTAGATGTTCTTCTATCTGTGATCTTAGTCTCTACATCAGTATCATCACCAGCATTTTGCCTAGATGACTCGTTAGGGCAATCATTCTGTAATTCTTGCACTCCAATGCATTTCCTTTCTTGTTTATTGTCCCTAGCATGGATCTTGTCCATTCCTTAGATGCCTTCCCTTCTTTCCATGCTATATTACGTAGTTGGTGTATTTCCTGAATCATACTTTCTCCGCCATATTTGATCCTCTCTCCTGTGATCTTATCATTTCCAGGGCTCTTTTTGTTCTTTAGTCATTTCACTGCTCTTTCTACTTCGTCCTTCGAAATATCAGTCTTGCTCCCGATGCTCGGCGGAGATATCTCTTTCAGTTCTTTGATCAGGCTCTCTGTGACACCCGGGTCCAACTGTGCTTTGCATAGATCGGTGTAGTATCTTGTCCATCACTGCACAGTCTTCTCCTTGTTCTTGAGCACCTCTTTGCTCTTATGTTTGATCACCATTTGCTTCAGCTGCCACTTCCTATTTATATTCCTAATCATTTTATACGCCTCCATGCTCTTACATTCACTGTAATACCTCTCTATCGCTTCACGCTGCTCCTCTAACTATTTTGCCATATCCTTCCTGGGGGGAGTTATACTTGACATCCTTTGGCACAAATCGTGTCTATCCACAGTTCTGGTGCAGCAAAGGCAGAGCCACTGGGGCTGTGTCTGCACAACAGCTTAAACTCAAAATAAACTATGCAATTTGCACAGTGCAAATTGTGTAGCTTATTTCGAGTGTAGTTCAAAACAGGCTCTTTTGGCATTTGGTGCTGTTTAAACAGTGCAAATGTCGAAATATTTTGAAACATCCCTTACTCCTCCTGCAATGAAGGATACAGGAATGCCGAAATAGCCTAGCCCTTTTTTTGGAAAAATATTTTGAAATAATGGGCACATGCCAAAGACACAAGATAGCTATTTTGGGATACCAAGGTATTCTGAAACCAAACTAGCTCTGCCACGCAGACATAGCCCAGGAGATTCCCTACTCTGTACAAGTGGCTAGAAAAAAAAAACCCTCTAGAGAGCTGCAAAACCTCAATGACTTTTGAATGCTGTGATGTTTTCTCACCCAAGCACTATGCCTCACTAATGTGCCTTAACACCAAGTTGGAGGGAGCACTTGGAGAGTTAAAAAAAAAATATTTTCTATATTGATATAATCCTTGCCCTCTCAGCCAGCAAGCAATGGAACTGTGATGATGACTTTTAAACACAGCTTCAATAAACTTGAGTTGGAAACACAAACTCATTTGAAATAGACCACTAAGTAGCAACAATTTTCAGCCACCATCAATCTGGAATAGACTAAAGCTGGCAATGGCAGAGTGAAAAGCTGCCATATATTCATTCCGATGCCCTACATTGTCAGTCCCCTGCTATGAGGTAATTAAAATTGAGGGGTTTTAATAATATTAGATACAGATAAAAAGAACTCTGGTTTTCTTCTATAACAATGGCTCCCCCAGTTCCCCCTAAAAAACAGTGAAACAAGTGATGTTACCACAGCATTAATCAAACTCTGTGTTAGATGCCACATTTGGTAGTTCCATCAATAGTAGATTGGTGCAGAGCTAGTCTACAAAAATTAAGGTGTACATAAGTTTATAGTACAGTGCACTTGTGACAACTAAAAGGAATTCACTTTGCTTTAGGAAATGTGAACTCTGCTCCAGTAGTGCAAGGAGCCATACATTGCGGTAAAACAGGCAATGCCACTGAATTTTCTTGACTTTCTGCAAATGACACTAGTCAGCGGTGAGGATTAAAACTCATCTTGCCAGCACTTTACAGTCGCTTGCATTTCCCTTGCAGGATAAAAGATAGTTAGGGCCCTACCAATTTCACAGCTGTGAAAAATACATAACAGGTCATGAAATAAGCCTTCCCTGTGAGCTCTGAGGTCTCCTTTTTCCTAGGAGTGCCCCATCAAAGGGGGCTTCCTAGCTCCACCTGGGCAGGGGAAGAACAGGACTTGTCTATCCCCTGCAAACTGTCCTGATGGTGGGAGGGGGAAACAGACCAAACCCATCTCTGGGTGCCTCCCTCTGCTACAGGACATTGTCTGGAACTGGGCAGAAGCCAGTGGTTGCTGCAGCTTGTGGAGTTGGACTATATCTTCCTGTACTGCTGGGAGCTCCTCATCAAAGGGGTCTTCCTAGCTCTGATTGGGCAGTGGAGGGACACTGTCCATCTCCTGCATAGCTGCTGGGGGTGAGGAAAGACCAGAAGGATCCACGCCCGGATGCCTCCTCCAGCTGCAGGATGCTGTCCGCGATGGCAGCAGTGTCAGGTTCCTGCAACTGAGTGTGGGACAGGAGGTGCAGCACCTTCTGTAGCTGTACAGAGACAAAGCAAGTGTTATCCCTCCCAAGATGGTCAGGACTAGTAGTGAGGAGCCCCTAGCTGGGGTGTTCCCAGCAGCACAGGGAAGATCAGGCCCACTTCTACCTATTGGAACCTTCTGCAGTTGCAGAAAGCTGTGTGGTTGCTGCCTTCAGACTCCAGCTCTGAAGGCAGCACAGAAGTGAGTGTCGCAATCCCATGACCTCCCTACCATAGTTCGGCAACCCCTACCCCCCACACCAGAAAAACCCTCCTTTTAAATCAGGACCCCACAGTTCTAATACTGTGACATAGCAGATTTAAACAGATGACAACATGAAATTTGCCAATTTTCAAACCCCATGGGCATGAAATTTTCCATAATGGAACCTGAATGTGGTAGAGCCCCAAAGAGAACAATGAAGAAGTCTTCTTTCAACTTACATCACAGAGGGTGTGTGGACCTGGAAAGGTACTGTACACTAACCTATTTTTCTATTGAATGGCTATAAGCTGATCAATCATCTTTCAATGATCCATACACTTTTGCTATACCGAATAGTTAGCAAGTGAAATTTGCACCATGTTGAGAACATGTTCTACACTCTCTGTATATAGTCCACATTCATCCCGTTTCTTGATAGCTCAAAACAATAAAACAAAACACATACTGCAATCTAGGCTTTTTTCCCAGCCTTGGCTGTTTCTTAAACTTTCCACTTAAACTCTGCACTGTGCCACTCCCTCATTTTCCCTATCTCAGAGAAGGAAAAACATTCCAACCACACTTACATTCTTGTTGTATATAACTAGGTGCATCTGTTGCTATGACTCAGCCTTAATTAACCTGCATTTTATGCAGGGTTCAGACACCCCGACAGCAAGATGATTTAGATGAACTGTGTATTATGCAGGATATTAGACCAATGGAAAAGAGGCATCCAAATACATTTGAGGATCTGAGCCTTAGTGTCTGCCATCCTTTTACAGATATGTGACTGGTTTGCTTATTCTTGCTTACTCTGCAGTACAATACACACTTTCCCATACATAATATGGCTGAAAGGCTATTCTGTTTGAGCCACTGCTAATGAATGTGACTGTGGAGTTTAGTTTAATTGCACTGAAGAACCTATGGGATGGTAAAGCAGAGATACCTCTTTGAGGTGTTCCTGGCTGACCATGCCAGTAGTCATTTCAGCAGTTTTAATAGGTTTGTCTACAGTGACTTATAAAAAATGGTCTTATCAAGTTATTGGACTCGTTAACTGGATGACACATTCCTTCATTCATTTCTTGGACAAGTTTGTTGCTATTCGTGGAAAAACTTAATACAGCTCATATGGCCATGTGGGAGGCACATGTTACTCCTTCTAGTTTTACTCTGAGCCCCGCTGCTCTTCACTTTTGCTATTCTCCGGAACATGTAGGTAGGCAAGTTCCATTTAAAACATTGAATTTCCTTAAGGGTTAAAGTCAAATGGAAAGGGTTGGATCACTTTGCACCTTTACCCCATCTGATCTCAAGCTAAAGATGAAGGTCCTCTGATTAAGTTGGGACCAAAGAGTGTCACCTTTTTATGCCAAGGTAGAATTGGGTTCCTAGACGTTGCAAGACGTGGTAGTGTATTTCAGTTGGCTCTCTGACTTGGTACTAAAACAAAGAGCTGGGGCAATGCTCAGATGGCGCTGAGATGCCACCTTTAAAAGGAGACATAAAACTGAAATTTAAACACTGTTTAAAGAATTTGCATGGCTTTGGGGTTCTTTTATGGAGGCTGTTAATCAAGTGTCCTGGCCAGATTCCAACTCCAGTACTCTAATGCCATTCTGCATACATGAAGTTTAAATATTCTTCACTTTCACCCATAAATTACGGCATATTTTACAGCTATTAGGCAGCTGCTGCATTCCACCTCATGCACAACTGCCACAAGAAACTTCCAAAGGGAAGTATTATCTGTCATCTAAGGGCAGGCATGTCTGGGGTTTTAATGTTAATTAATGGTAACAGTGGCTTGTGGTCTGTCACAAGCAGGATGTTATGAAGATCCTGCAAAATCTTCAAGACTCACGCACCAGTTGCACTCATCAAATATTCTCTCTCTTTGTTTGGGCATTGTAGATTTGTTCGAAAGCCATCTGGAACAATGTGTGGCCAGCTTTTGATCCTCTTAATTTAAGTAAAGTAGCAACTTAATGAGACCTCAGCTGCTAAAATGGCTGTAGGCTTTGAAACATAAAATGCTGCTATGAGGAGGTCAATAGATGCTTTAGAACCTCAAAAGCATATCTCTGTGATTTATCCCCATCTGTTTTAAGTAGTTTATAAATATCTTGGTCTTCTGAAGTCAAGTTTGAATAAAATTTGTATCCCACTAAGGAACTGTGGGGACTTCTATATATTTTTATGTGCTGGCCTTGCAGCTAAGACTTTAACCTTTTTAGAACATGCTTTCACCCCTTCTTTATCAGCTGTGTTCAGCCCTAAAGACAGTAGCTGGATTTACCTTCACATGTATTTCTCTTTAATTTTGGTCCAGCAACCTTAGTTGTCATCAGGGTTTTTTACGTTCTCATTATGTTCTTCTTCTGACTTCTCAGAGACAAAAATGCCACTCCTAGTAATTACCACTCTTCCCAGAATTCCAGTCATTTGCTTGGGAAGATTTCTAGGGAGCTCATGATGGCAAGAGCAATTTTCTTATAAAGAGTGTTATAAGTAGTGCTGGCCTATCAGAGTCAGGAAAGGTTAAAACTTGCCAAGATGCCCCAGCTGCATTTGCACGACAGTGTGTAACCGAGTTATCACATGTCAGATCCACAAGATTATTAACCTAGTTACAAACCATAGAGTAGGCCAGGCCTAGCTGAGATGCTGCCCAGTTCCATGACACGTGACAGAGCCAAGCTCGCAACACCTATAACATTCGTTAAGAAGGCGCTGCATTCACTATCACAAGTGTGCCAGAAATCTTTAATTCCTGGCTGCACCACAGGGTTACATGCAACCAGCATAGATGTTTGTTCCTCATCCAGGCTGCAATTTATCTTCATGTCACAACTAACATATCAGAAAAAGATTAAATTGTAGATAAGTATGTTCTGAGTGAGGTGAGCATCACTAGACCAGTTAATTTGGAGATTCTCTCATATGCAGGGAGGGGAATATATCTTTTCCTCCCTTACTGAAGTTCTGTAAGTCTGTGCAGATATGGATGTATGTTTTAAAAAGCAAATACTGGCACCATGAGGGCACATCACCATCCATTCAGTAGTGTGTTCTGCTATGCAGTTCTTCTCTCCTCACTCAGTTCCTCTTTCCTTGTGGGAACAGCAGGACTGGAACTCTTGCAGTTGCACTGAATAGCTATATCATAGCCTCCTCTTTCAATAAAGTCCACTTGGGTCCGTTGAAGCTGGTTATTATAACTTAACACTGTCCAGCTTCCTCTGTGTGTTTTATGAGAGTCAGATCAATGGTTGTGGTTCATATTAGGTAGCCACTTGTAGTTACTCCACTACTGCTAGCGGCGTTCAACTGGGAATGGGCGATAGCAGGTGACTCCCTTGAGGATTGCCCGTACTGTTTATCCCATCTGGGGCACTGGGCATTGGCCTCTGTCAGAAGATAGAAAACTGAGCTAGGTGGACCTTTGGTCTGTCCAGTATGACTGTTCTTATGGCAACAGATTGTAAGGTTCGGGCTGCACCTACATGTTGGGTCGACCTTGTTGCATTGCTTAAAGCTGTTAACTGTCTCATACCCATTAAGACACAGTTATGCCCACTTTAGGTGCATATAGACTGCTGTAAAAATTATTCCATTGATTTATCTACCACCTCGAGAGACAATGGATTTACTACAGCAATGAAAAAAAAACCCTTTCATCAACGCAGGAAGTGTCTACACTTTAGCTACAGTGCCACAGCTATGCTGTTGTAGTCACTCTAATTTTGACATAGCTCTGTTAGTGTGAATCAGCAAAGCTGCTTTGAAGTCAGTGGAGTTACACTGATTTAGATGAGTTGTAGATCTGGTCCACATGCTTTTAATTAATTCATATTTTTATAGCCAAGACAGACTGTGAATACATTCAGCAACTTATCTGCCCCACTGGGCTGTTGAGCCCTACCCAGAATCATAGTCATCTCTGCTCTTTAATTAGTTTTGGATTTAAAAAAACGTGACACTGCAAACTTGAGATTAACAGTCCAAGCCTGGCCAAGAATGCCAACTTTAGACATAGCTCCCAGGAAGCAGACATCACCTTCTTTCCTTTGCTCTAACAGACACATTTCCAGACCAATTTTTGTCCTTGTACTTCTACTGCATGTCTCCTGTGGCTGGGCAGACCTCAGTGTTGTGACCACATTTCTGACCAGGAAACTAAGTAGGGCGGGGAGTAGTTAAAGGAATTTTTTACCATGCCTCTCCTTTTTCTCCAGGAAATGTCTTTGCCTCCTTTTGCACCAGGTTTCCGTTAGGATCTTGCTGGGGACTTGCACATCACGCCATTGGATTGACTCGTACTTCTCCATGCACTACCTTAAGTTTCGCTATGATTCAGTACGTGTGCGAGTGCTCGTTCCAGCCATTCCATGGGCTGAGCCTGCTGATAGTCATGCAGAGCATTGCCCTTCAGCATTCTCTTTTCCTGACGGTTACCAAAGCATTCCACAAAAAAAGAAAAGAGCGATAAATCGTTACAGTCCCTGCAGACGGTGCTCAAGAACATGCAGCATTGATCCTGAGTTTTGCAGGCCAAGCAAAGGGGTTGCTGTACATTCCACATGGCGGCTTCTTTGCAGTTCTTAGCACTCACACTGCTTAAAAATAAGCCAACTTCTGACTCCCCGCCCTATTGCACTGGCCAAGAATCAAGTTGCTCTCTTCTAATACTGAACAAGGAACCTTACCAGAGTAAGACAACAGTGGGGTCACTAAAATTACTCTGTCTTTCTGCTTTGCTAGTGAGTTTGTAACTACAACTTACCCCAGCTCTTCTTATGCTCTGTGTACAAAAGCTCAGTTATTTTACAGATCTATCCTCCTGTCTTTCTTGCCTCTTCTGGTGCTACTTCTATACACCTCTTTTCACTCTCCCCAAGTACTGAACACAGTAACCCAAGTCATAGTGCAACAGGCTCTATCTTCTCCTCATATGCATCCTCCCTGGAGACCCACTTAGGCAGGGAGGTTCACAGAAACTATCCCACAGAAATCAAGTCCCATCTCTAGTCTTAAAAAAGGAGAATAAAAACAATTTAAGCAAACACAAGCCACCCAGAGCTAACACAGAGTCTCCCAGTTCATGATGTCCTATTAGTGCAGGACTCTGAGTTTGCAAACTAATCCTCGGGCTGGGGATATTCTCGCATTTTGTGCCAGCCACAGAGCTACTGGACGCCCTCACCTTGTGCTGGAACAGTTCCAAGAGAGACACTGTTTTTTATTGGTATTTTCAAAATTGAAGGAAAAACAAACAACAAGAAAACACAACTATTTTTCCTGTCTTTTTTTTTTAATTTAAGTAATTAACAGCAGACACAGATTCCTATAACAGAGACCTGAAAGGTGTCAGACAGCTGAGCCTTTCTTAGGCACTTTTTCTGTCTCTCTTCATCTCAAAATAAGCACAAAAGGGGGTGGGGGAAAGACTAGTCACATTGCCAGGTAAACATTTCCCTAGAGCGTCTCTCTCCAACCTCCCGCTGTCTAAGCTCTTCTTATTAAAATACAGTCCACCTGCTCGCTCTGCCTGGGTTCTGGGCCAAGCACAGCTGCTGTCTCTTCTTCCATGATCAGAAACAGTGAAGCATCTGCGCCTTATTAATACCTGCTGGTTTCTCCTCCGACCCCCACCCTACTGTCCCACCTTTGGGAGCATGTCATGAAATAGGGTAGTGTTTCAGTTCCCTTCTGGCTCCCCAGAGGACCCAAGGACCTCCATTATAAGCCCTAGGTTCATCAGTGGTGCTTCGGAAGTAATAAACAAGTGGTATACAATAAGACCCTCACTTAAGGCCTTATTTTCATAGGCCACTAGTGTCTGTCTCTAAGAATTCCCACCCTCTACCCCAAAACAGCTACAATTCTTAAGGGATTTTTTAAGAGGTAGTTGTTTGTTTGTTTGTTTGTTTTTAATCTCAGTTTATAGTGTAATGGATGTGACATGAGTTAGCCAGTAATAATTTGTAGTACATTCCTCTGATTTCTGGTGAGTTCTGTGTCTCTCCATCTCATAGTATGCAGTTCATATGAATATTCTCTATCATCAGAAAGCCTGGTCTCGTCCAGCAGCTCAGCCCATTAACACAGCACAAAGATACACTGTACTCCACTGGGCAAATACACCAGACAAGCTGGAATCTAATCTGGAAACATTTAATGGATTTTGCAAGAGACATGCCAGCTATTGTATTTCATTAAATGGGAGAGGACCATAAAGAAACTAAGTTGACTAAAGTGTTTTGTCGTAAATAAGAATGAAAACAGATTTGGTTTAGTCACTTAGGCAAAGTCATCATGAGAAAAATGAACAGTCATAATTTATAGCAGATCAGAAACTATTTGTGTAAAGAGGCTGGCTCAGTGTATGAATTCTCTCAAGTTACCGTTTACAAAAATAAATAACTATGGTCATGTTCTCATTCCTTAGTTTAAGTTAAAATTCAAGAAAAACATTGGAAAGTTTGCTCAGTGTTTTAAAGAAGAGAGATTAATTTACTTTATTTCCTTGTGCAGGTACTGAAAGATGGGACATTTTAGCTCATTTTTAAGTGTTGGAGAGCTCAGCTAGTCTTTGAAAGAGAACAACAGAGATATAGAGAAACTGAGCTCAGACACTAAAAGTCACAAAACTGATCTGAGTCACGTTATAAAAAGAAAGAAATGCTGTTACTAGTTGTACAGGGTCAGGTGTGATCTGTCCTAGAGCCTGCCCTTATAATTCCAAGCTTGGAGGATCCAAGTCACTGCTCCTTTGGCAGAGGTACATCACTGAAAAATGGATGGAAGCTACTGCCAATTCAGAATAATAGCATTTGTATCTGTTGGCAAGTGTAAAATGCAAAGTGGTGATGATTTGTGCTCTGGAATTTTATACTGTTGGGGCTACATGTTTAAAACTTGAATTCTGAATTATACAAGTGGACTATATTCTTGTATGCACACACTAGTGCATTTGTGTACTCAGATCTGGTACACACATGTGCAAATTGGCATATATATTTACTGGGACTCTAGTCCAGGCATGGCTAATCCAAAGTTCTCCAGCCACATGCAGCTCTTTGAGCAATTAAATATTGCTTGGAGCTGCGCATTGGGAGTGCCGTCTGCCACTCTGCACATGTGCCCCCGCACTTGATGGGACTAGTGGATGGCAGAAGCAGTGGCGGCAGCTCTGGTGAATTGGTGACATTGAGTCTGAGTATGGAACTGGGGTGCCTGGGCCTGGGTGAGAGGGAGGGCATTGAGTTAGAGGAGGGGACAGGGCTGGGGTGGCCTGGCTCTGGAGGAGGGCACTGAGCCATCTATCTATCTATCTATATTATATCTAGATAGATAAAATAAATATATAATACATGGCTGTCTGCACTCTCTCCATGTCTCTTAGTCCTTATCTGGTTGGCAGCCCCTGCCCTAGTCCTACGCAGAATTTGTCACAACTCCCTGAGCCTCCTGTGTTGCAGGTGGACAAGCCTCTCTCTTATACGATAGCCGCAGAACTGAGGTGGGAGCTCTGCATCTCCAGTCTCCTGCCTCTCACCCTGGCTCCAGTTGGTACATGCACGCCTCAGAGTCTCACCTTCCTGCCATTCCCTGGCCCCTCCAAGCTTGCCAGGGGGCCAAAGTGACAAGGGAGAGTGGAGCTAGTCTGATCATGGGCTGATCAGAGAAATAGACAGGATGGATGGAGAGGTTGGAAACAGTGTCAGAGCCAAGGTGGAGATCTCTGAGTAGTTGTAGGGAATATAGGGGGTTTGGAGCAGTGAAGAAGGTATGGGGGAGCTTGAATAATACAGTGTAACCCCTCTTCTCTCCTCCCTGGGTCCCTTAGGAGCAGGCTACACTCATTTGTGTGCCTGATGGGTTTAATATTAAAGGAGATCCTGGGTGTCCCAGGAGAGATTTTGGACAGTTGGGAATTCCCTTTCCACCCTTTTGCTGCAGTCCCTTATTTCTAAAGGTGTGTAAAATGGCAGTGCCTCCGCATGGCTGGCCCCCGTAGACACTTCATGGTATACGTTGGGAACCTCCAGAAATTCTTATTTCATTTATAGTCGGGGTTTAATTCCCAAACAGCAATTCTAACTAGTATATATCTAAAGGATCAAATTGGAACTAACACACAACTTTACTTAACAACTTAAGGTAACAGAATTACATACTAAACTTGAAAAAAATCAATTAACCATGTACACAGAAATAAATGAAATGTACCTAACTGGCATGCGCGCCACCATCAGTAACCCCACCCCATACTCCTCAGGGACGAGAGTTGCAGATGCTTGCTTGCATTGGGGTGCTTGGAGGTATTCCACCGGGCTGCAGTCAGCTCGGTGGAGGTTGTGTGTGTGTCGGTCCAGGCAAGGCACAAGCTGACCAGCCCCTCTGACACTGGAGCTGGCCCCTGCAGCATTTTAACAAGCACAGATAGTTACAGTCCCTTCTCTGCAGGGCCTCTCATCAGCAGGCTGTAGCTTCCCAAAGCAGTTTCTGGCCTGGGAAAAAAGCTCCATGCCTGCCCTGAAGTGGTCTGTTCAATGACAGGCCGCAGTGTGCCCACACCAGCAGCTGTAGGTCCCAAAATCAAGGAGACCACTATCTTCCCTTCCTTTTCCTTTTCAAGGCATCATGGGAGTTGTCATCTGTCGAGCCAGACTGCCACACAAAGGATCCTCCCAGTGAAAGTCAGAGGCTCCTATCGGCAGAGGGTCCTACAACAGTGCACAAGAAAGTGGGATGTGGGTGTCAGATGTGCAGGAGGGATGCTTACAGGACTTCATTTTTGCCCCCCTCCATATCCTCTACATCCAGGCCCCTTTCAGGAAATGTCTCCATGCTAGTCCCTACTACGCTCAGCTTACATCTCCTATACAGCTTCTCAAACTGCTGGTCCTACATTGACCTCTGGCTCTTTATGGGGAAGTCTAAGGTGAGAGGATCAGATGTTCTGGACAGGCAGAGAAGGCAGGAGAGAAGATAATGCCTGGGAAATGAAGGGACTAGCATGCAGCCAGTGTACTGTGTGGCCAGGAACATCACTGCCAAGCAGCCAGGGGCAGTGGAGTGAGAAAGCTGGGCTGTGGTACCAGGGGGCTACGAAATTATTTCTTAAAAAGTAAGGAAATTAAATACAGCAAACCCGGATGGGGTGCCCAGGGTTGCTGCTGTGTACCTTTGCACAATGTGATCAGCACTTCAAATTAAACCACCAAGAAGCTGGAACTGCAAAGCCAGGCTATTACCCTGGCAATGCATGGAGCAGGCAACAGCCACTGAGACTGGTTCAGTGAAGAGCTTGCAAAGGATAGCTATCCCGTCTTTTTATGCCTCTGGATCAAGACTGGATGCCTTTTGGGAAGATGTGCTTGAGTCAAACACTAGTTATGAAGCTCAATACAGGGGCAATTGCACGAATTTACTTGCATGGGTGAAGCTGCATTTGGAGTATTGTGTCCAGTTCTGCCCCACACCTCCCACCCCCCGCCCATTACAGAAGGGATGTGGACACACTGGAAAGAGTCCAGCAGAGGGCAATAAAATGATTAGGGGACTGGAGCATGTGACATGAGAAGATGCCAAGGGATTTGGGCTTATGTAGTCTACAGACGAGAAGAGTCCCAGTGAGAGGGGTGAGGCCGTTCTCAGTGGTGACATGACAGAACAAGGAGCAATGGTCTCAAGTTGCACTGGGGGAACTCTGGGTTGGATATTAGGAAAGTGCAGAGCGACTACACACAAATTGCTCATTTTGAAATCAACACTGAAGTGAAAAGGCAGTCATTTCAAAGGCGTTGTTCCACCCCCATCTTGGGAACAACGCCTCATTTCGATGTCAATTTCGAAAGGAAATGTGTGTAGCTGCTCCCCGGGCCGCCATTTTGAAATTACAAGTCCTCCATGGTGCCGGCCCCTCCAAGTAGCACAGGGACGCCCTGGCAAGCACCCAAGGCTCTGTGGCTTTCAGCTCCAGCTGTCTTAAAGCTGCAGGGATACAGAAACCCAGTGGAGGAAGCTGAGAGTGGGCTGGCAGCAAAAGGAACATGTGCTTGCAGCTCCATACTCTTCAGGACCCCCTGAACATCAGAAAACCAGAAAGCCAGAGCCATGGCCAGCAAGACCCGCCCATGAGCCCCAGAGGTCTCAAGGCACTGGATGGCAGGGCTCCCAGGACCCTGGGCAGCTGCCAAAGAGGAGGGGCGACGTGTGGCTGGAGGCCCAGGTATGGGATCTCCTGGCCATCTGTGGGGTTAAGGATGTCCTGCTCCAAATGGAGGGGCAGAAGCGGAATGCTGGCACTTTCTCTTGTCTGGCCGACAACCTGGCTGAAAGGGACCGACCCCCCTTGTGCCCCAACAAGGTGCACTCCAAGGTAAAGGAGCTGCGCCAGGGGTACGCAAGGGCAAAGTACTCAGCCAGCCAGTCAGGGGCAGCACCTGCCATCTGTCCCCACTCCACCGAGCTGGACCAGCTCCTTGGCTCCAGGGAGGCTGGACCCCTGGAACAGGCCCTAGACACAGCTGAGCTCAGGGGAAAGGCAAGGAGCCATATCTGGGACACTCCACACCACCCCTGATGCCACACCTGGAGCCCCAGGGCGACAACAGGGACAGCGACGGGGAGTGTGGGAGTGAGGGCACACTCTTCATCATCATGGCCTCAGAGGATACGAGCCAGGCCACCTCTGCCTGGTCCTCCCCAGAGCCTCCTGAGACACCCTCAGGCAGTACTGGGTGTTGGGCACCACCAGCCCACAGTACCCAGTCACATGACTGATGGAGCACCACCCTCTCCCCTTGTGTGTTCACAGCCTTAACATCCGTGGGCCATCCCGGACCCCTCAATGTGGTGGGGAGCCTGCAGCAGCCAGTGAGGGGGAAGGTGCAATGCCCCACAGGAGCAGGCACCGTGCCTGGCGGTCCTGCCACCACAGCCAGGCTGATGACCTAGCAGAAGCCCACACAGCCGCATGGTAGGAGCAAAACCGCCTGCTGCAGGACTGGCTGTTGATGGAGCAGGCAGCCTGGGACCAGGTCTCCGACTACCTGGAAACCCTCACCCAGACCATCACCACCCACCTGGCCCAGCCGCCCGCTCCATCAACAGCCCCTCCTGCCATCCCCACCCCTCCTGCTGCCCCTCCCACCTAACCCTCCCCTGCTCCCACCCCACCTGACTGTGGCAAAAAGGAAGGAGCTGGTGCAGTGGCTGCAGGCAGGCATGCCCATCCCATCCACGGCTCCAATGTCCCCCACAGTGAGCTCGATGCCACCGCACCCCTGCCGTGCCTGTACCTACCGGTGCTCCTGGCACCATCCCAGCCTCTCAGGGGGCCCCAGACCTAGGGTAGCTGTGGATCCAGGTGCTGTCATGGCTCCTGTCCCCCCACCCTTATGGACGAGTGAGGCCCCCCACCCTCCCCTTTGTACATAGTTCACCCCTCCCCCCGTTACAGAGTTTGCCCCCCCCGACACCCTCTTGTAAATAGTTGTAGAGGCTTGTTTGTGTTTCAACAATTAACAGTTAACTTTATTGGACAGTGTCAGTGTCATGCATTGGGTGGGGATGGTGAGGCATGTGCTGGTGGATGGGGGTGCTGGTGAGGGGCGGTGTTGGGGGGGGTGTTGCACAGGGTGGGCTGGGGCTGAGTTATGGCGCCCCCCAGGTGAAAGCCTCCTGGAGGAGGTAGCATGCATTGGCGACTATGCATGGGGGCATAGTCATGCCCCCCACTGTAACTCCCATGGCGAGATGTAGGTGCCCTCAGCCATCCTGTGCCCAAGCCACAAGTTCCGCGGGATGCGGGCATCGTCAGCCCTGCCCGCTCTCCCCACACAAATGTCTGTGAAATGTCCACAAGAGCCTGGAGGACGACAGAATGGTAGCCCTTCTGATTTATTTACCATCCATGGCTGAGTGGTGGGGCCTGGATGGCAACATGGGTTCTGTCCAAAGCGCCGAAATGGTTGGGGAACCACAGCTGCTGGAACCCAGCCATGGCAGCATCCATGTCCCCCAAATGGATGAGCCAGCACAGGAGAGTGTGGTTGATGGCACTGACGACCTGCAAGGGGTGCAGGGAAAGATCATCCATGAACATGTGGCTGGATGCATGGGGGCCCTCTCTGCAGAATCCCCCTCCCTAGGCCCCCCCCACCCCAGGACCCCTCTCTGGCCCCCTCCCTGGGCCCCCCTCTCTGGGACCCATCTTAGGTGCATGACCCCAGCTGACTTACCTCAAGAAGGACAACCCCGACAGTGGCCTTCCCCAACCTGAACTGGTGGGCAACCGAGCGATTGCCATCTAGGGTGGCCAGCTTCCACATGGTAATGGCCACCCTTTTCTCCAAGGGGAGGGAAGGCCACAGCTCCATGAAGGTGGCCCTGCTCATCCTAAAATTGTGGATCCATCGCTCATCGTCCCACTCCTCCAGGACAATGCGGTCCCACCACTCCACGCTGGTGGGATACCAACAGAGGCAATGGCAGACTCAGGGAAGTGGGCGCTCTGAGCGAACCGTGGGGGGGAGGGGCCTGCAGGAATCCACCCACATGGCGGGCAGTCCAGAACCTCAGATGGACTGCAGCCAGTACAGCCATCAGGCAGGCCATAATGTGTAGGACGTCCTCGTTCTGGAGCTGCAGGTCCATGGCGCACTGCAGTCTTGGGCCTGAGCAAGGCTCCGCCGGTGCTGTGCTAGAGGACACATGCAGCATGCAGCCTGAGCCCTCAGCATGGGCATGGGGGGAGGTGTTTGGGAGGGGCCCCTTAAGAGGGTGGATGGCCCGTGCTCCAGGAAGGGCTTGTTGGGCATTCGACTTTTCCCATGCCATCTCTTCCCATGTCCTTTCGAAAGGAGACCCTGTGCTGTGTAGCCCCCCACTTTCCAAAGGATGGGGGCTCTCTTTGACGTTGCGGATCGCAATGTTGAACTGCACTTTGTGTGTAGTCGCTTCACATTGAAATGACTCTCCTTTACAGATTACAGATTGGGTTTACCCCTTTCGACATTCCTTGCTAATGTGGCTGCAGCTGGAGGGTGGTGAAGCTCTGGAACGGATTACCTAAGGTGTCAGAATCAACTTCCTCTGAGGCTTTTAACTCCTGGATTGACGAAGTCCTGGCTGGGAAGATTTAGTTGGAATTGGTCCTGCTTTCAGCAGGGGGTTGGACTTGAGGATCTCCTGAGGTCTCTTCCAGCCCTGTGATTTGATTCTATGAAGTTCTTTGGCTTGTGTTATTCAGGAAATCAAACTAGGTGATCTAATGGTCCCTTCTGACCTTAATATCTATGAATTTATAATATATAGACATGAAGGACTAAAGGAACTTGCCATTTTTATGGTGTGTTCTGCAGATTTGAGTTCCAACATTTATCTGCATGCATTCCAGCTGGATTCACTGTGCTAGGGGTAGCTGTATGGAAAATTGGAACAACTAGGCAGAGCTGTTACTGTGATATGAAGAGGGGTAGATATGTCTCCGAAAGGATCAAGTTGGCCTTATTTTCAGCATTGAGTTTTGTATGATGAGTCAGAGATGGACGAGGGCGTCTAGTTCAGTTGCCACATGGCTCATCAGCAGTGTGATAGCCTATGTCAGTGGTTTTCAAGTTTTTTTCCTGGCAATGCAGTTGAAGAAAATTGTTGATGCCTGTGCCCCCAAAGGAGGTGGGAGAGGACTCTGGACTGGGCAGAGGGTTAGAGTGCACTGACGAGGGCTGCAGGGTGAGACCAGGAACAAGGGGGTTTAGATGTGGCAGGGGGCTCTGGGCTGAAGCAGGGGTTGGGGTGCAGCTGGGGGACAGGGCTCTGGGCTGAGGCCAGGAATGAGGGGTTTGGGATGTGGGATGGTGCTCTGGGTTTAGGCAGCAATTTGGGGTGCAATGGGGTGAGAGCTCTGGGGTGGGGCCAGCAATGAGGGTTTTGGGATGCAAGAAGGAGCTTTGGGCTGGGGCACATAAGATCCATCCAGCCATGCAGTCGGGGGGTGGAGAGGCAGGTTTCCCACCAGACTGTACTGCACTCTGGCTGCGGCCAGCAACAGATCCAGCTTCTAGGCAGAGGCACGCAAGTAGATCTGCGTGGGTCTTGCCTGCAAACACCATCACCTCAGCTTTCCTTGGATGGAAGCTGGCCAATGGAGTGCAGAGATGGTGTTTGGGGTGGGGGCAGCATGTAGAGACGTGTGGCCTCCTTCCTAGGAGCTGGACTTGCTGGCCACTTCCAGGGTGCATGGTGTCAGAAAAAGGTAGGGACTCCACCGTGGTTTTCAAAATGCAGGTCATGAACCAGCTTTAACCAGCCACCAGGGTCCCTGGGTCCTAAACAAGGTAACCCAATGCTGGGTCTCAACCCCAAGTGTGAAAACCACTGGCCAAGAAGGCAATGTCTCAGGTATTCACAGGGCAAGGGTGGAGGAGAAATAACATATGGAGGAGAAATAACGTATGAATAACATAAATAAAAGGGGAGGGATGTATTATCTAGAATAGGCTCAGTGTTTTGGTGTAGGCCAGATGCAAATAGCCTCTGCCCTAAATCTGAGTTTTCCCCAGAGGAAAGAGATACTGGACTTTGTCCTGCAGTGTTCATGTGCTCTGTTCTCAGTGCTCTACATTATTTGTCAGGGCAGAGTATTAATAGAGTGTTATTGATATGTACAACATCACTCAAAGAGGTGTTAAATCAAAGAGGTGTTAAAGTTATGTTGAATAGTGGCACATGTGCCTTAACTCCATATTTCCTGGCTTTCAGAGGTTCAAGTTTTCTTATGCTGTACACTCTGGAAAGGTATTAGGTACCACTGGCAACCATAACTCTAAGTTAACAAAGTTTTGGGGGCATTAATAATACTGTAGGTGGTGATTAGGGTATAAGGAGTTCACATCCAAGGACCTGATGCTCCACGGCCTTGCACATTGCTTCAGCATTTTTCACCTTGGTAAAACAAAGGCCACGTGAGAGAAAATTATTCTATTCTGATTTGGTGACAATTTAATCTCATTTTGCCTTGGCATAAAGGACTATACAAGATGCAAGTCAGTGGAGAATTGGGCTTCAAGCATTTCAAGGTCAAATAGGTCAGATTATAGAAAATAAAACAGGGAATTACAGATTAAACCCAAACCTTACTTTTTAATACAATTTGCTTGTGGTAAGCTTCACACCTACTTACTATTCTGTATTACATAAATAAGAGTTAATTGCATATTGCTGGGAGGGCAATATGGTCTGGAGATTTTGAGTTCTAATCTTGACTCTGCTGCTAGTTCACTGACTGCTTATGGGCAAATCTATTCATCTTCTTTTCCAATTCCCTCATCTGTAAAATAGGAATAATGTTTCTAATCAGTAACAAAGAGGGAGCCGTGCTAGTCTATATACTATCAAAACAAAAAAGCAGTCCAGTAGCACTTTAAAGAGTAACAAAATACTTTATTAGGTCAGCTTTCGTGGGACAGACCCACTTCTGGTATGGCAATGGTCTGAAGAAGTGGGTCTGTCCCACGAAAGCTCACCTAATAAATTATTTTGTTAGTCTTTAAAGTGCTACTTGACTGCTATTTTGTTTTGTTTCTAATTAGTTAGATTTTCCAGTGTTTTGAATATGCCTATACTAAGTACTATTAATAATAATTATCCTTCCAGTAGTATATAGTATGACCTTCAGTCCCCATTTACAAATGTTCATACAAATTTTAACTGTCATTCAATTGTTAGTATTCCTTAGTCATTTTGCAATATGATTTTTATTACATATATACAAAATTACAAAGGCCCTGGCATGATCACAGTTACTTTTAGCTATAGCTTGTTCAGGTAACTAAACAATGTATAGCCTGATGCAGAGGTGCTGGAACTAGAAATGCTTGGGAGGAGCTGCCATACCCTCTGCCTTGGAGTGGTTCCCCTCACATACATGCTTTCAGTTTGGTCCTATGGCTCTCAGCACCCCCACTGTAAAAACTGATCAAGGAGTCCTAGCCTGGTGGACAAATTATTTGCTTCATATTTTAAAAGTTCAAACACAGTTATCTTTGTTCCTTTAAGACAGCTTGTTCCCCATACAGGCAATGTAAGTGGATTTTTCTCCACTTTTGAAAAGCCATAATAGATACTGATCCAAAATAGAAGAGTAGCTGTGAATAATTCATAGATGAATAAATTCCAAAGCCAGAAAGGGCCATTGTGATCATTTAGCTAGACTTCCTGTACAACGCTGGCCACAGAATTCCCCCCAAAATCATTTCTTTTAAACTAGAGCATGTCTTAAAAAAAAAAGTCCCATCTTGATTTAAAAATGGTCATTGCTGGAGAATCCATCAAAATCCTCACTGTTAAAAACCTGTGCCTCATTTTCAAAAAAAATGAAAAAAATTTATAACCAATGAAGTGTTGTAATGCAGAAAGACCTAATCTGATTTCATTTACACTAGTATAATTCTGAAGTAATTCTGTGAACTTTGGTAGAATTACAGCTGTTTCACACCCACATCCGTGAGAAGAGAGTCTGACCCAGTGGCTCAGTAGTTCTTGGAAATGCTTGGCTGTATTCTCTAAAAGAACATGTAAAAGTGGAGAGAGAATCAAAAGGTGTTTGTGTCATAACATATGTGAGAGTGGAGGTTGAGTGCCTCTCTGGCTGGAGGACTGAATATATGAATTAAAATTCTGACCTTATTGAAGTCAATGGCAAAACCTCCCATGGTATTCAGTGGAGACAGATTTTGATCTTTACAGGATAGGTTTTTCAGGTCTGCTTAGCTATCTGTGGGCTTGCAGTTTTAGACATGTAAGAATGACTATAGGCCTGATCTTAAAAAGAGCTCTAGGTCGACAGAAATGTGAGAATGTACGGAGCCCACCAAAGTTAATAGGAGTTGACCTGTGTATCTCCTAGCAAGATTCAGGCCCTGGTCAGAATGGGTGGGTCTGTTAAATTCTATTACATTTATTTTGCACAATGTAAATAAGAATCTAACCACCAGTGGAACAGAATTAGACACCTTCAAATACTATCTGGTGAGCAGTGCTGTTTCTAAGCTCTGCAATGAGAATGGGTAACTGATATCTAGGAGTAAACTGAAAATAATTCACAATTTGGATCCAATGGCTAGTTTCAGTAAGAACTGGGCCCAGGCAGCTGACTGGAGGGCCAAAAGGAGTAACTGCCCTGGAGCCCAGTGCTTCAAAAGGGCATTGGACTCCCAGCTGCTGTTACTGTGGCAGTGGGTGGAGCCCCGGGCCCCTTAAATCACTGCCAGAGCCCCTGGAAGTGTCCTCAGGGCAGCACTAAGAACTGGCAGCCCTCAGCCCCACCCCTTCCACCCAAGGCCACACCCCTTCCGGGAGCACAGAGCCAGGCCCTGGTCATGTCGCCAAGGGGCCTGGCAAATCTATCACCCCACTGGTTGACACAGTGCTGAAAAATTTAAATCTGGACTTCTGCAAAATCCTGGGGATGTTTGTATGGGTCTGGTTCTGGTCTCTGTCTGGTGTTAATGATTCCATCTGGCCTGTGTGGGAACAAAATGGTTTATATAACATAGCTATTTTATAGACTCTGGAAATAATCTTTTGAACTCTAAAGACGGCATAAAATATTTTAAATATAAGTAAAAGTTCAGGATTACAAAATGTTAACATAAAAAGAGAAATCAAGGGCAAATAAACTTCTGCTGTTAAATTATAAAATTTAGTGAAATAAAGCACACAAAGAAATTCCTTTAAAATGTCTGTACCCTCACAGAACAGAGAGAATTGACAATATGTGAGTAAGGAATTTAGACCTTGAAAGACTGAGCCAAAAGCTGTTGAAGCAATGGAAATTTTTTGGTTGACGTCTATGGTCTTCAAATCAGGCCCCAACTAATCAGAAAAAATAGTTAAAATTTCTACAGATGCTGAAACTCTTCCTGACACCGTTGCATACATTCATTCATTAGTCAATAAGTCAGACCCCAAAATATGTCTGAAATGTAGGGATTCTGATAGCAGCCAATCTAATTCCACATTGAATTATACACTTGCCTCACTCCAATAGTTCCTCTATGGCTATTGTTACACAGTGAGGAGGGAGTGTGAGTCATAGCTCAGGGATATTTACACACACTAATTTTGATTGAGTTACTGGATTAAAATAGCCATGTGGCTGTGGTGGCACAGCTTGAGCTGCCCAAGTACAAGGTTCAGTATCCTAGGTATGTCTCTGGGCAACTAGCTGTAGCTGTCACCCAAGCAGCCATAAAAAATGTAAGGACATAAGAATGGCCATACTAGGTCAGACCAAAGGTCCATCCAGCCCAGTAGCCTGTCTGCCGACAGTGTCCAGTGTCAGGTGCCCCAGAGGGGGTGGACCAAAGACAATGATCAAGGCCGTGGCTAAACTGCTATTTTTAGGGTGCAAAGTGAGTCCATGCACATCTACCTGAGCTAGAAATTATATCTCTCAGCTTCGGTGTCAATATAGTCTACACTTTAGAGTACAAGCAAGAGTACAGAATCCAGATTTTAAGAAGAAAATCTCTTCTCTGAAGTTTAGACATTGATTTTAGGACAATTTTCCAGGCACTAAGCAATCTAGTTAATACATATGTAGAATTGTTCTTTTATTTTTCAACTATATAGAATTATTTCAATTGGCAAAGGAATGTCTTCATCCTGTCATAAGTGTAGCCTTAGTGGTGTTTATAAAATTACCATAAGCTGTTAAGTGGCCCAAACGTAGTTCACATTCATGCTAGAATGTCCCATGATCATTGCTCACTTCTTGTTCTCTAAGGCTATGTCTACACATGCCCCAAACTTCGAAATGGCCACGCAAATGGCCATTTCGAAGTTTACTAATGAAGCACTGAAATGCATAATCAGCGCTTCATTAGAATGCGGGCTGCCGCGGCACTTCAAAATTGACACGGCTTGCCACCACGTGTCTCGTCCAGACGGGACTCCTTTTCTAAAGGACCCCGCCTACTTCGAAGTCCCCGTACTCCCATGAGCTCATAGGAATAAGGGGACTTCGAAGGAGCCAGGGTCCTTTTGAAAAGGAGCCCCGTCTGGACGAGATGCGCGGCAGCAAGCCGCATCAATTTCAAAGTGCCGCAGCAGCCCGCATTCTAATGAAGCGCTGAATATGCATTTCAGCGCTTCATTAGTAAACTTTGAAATGGCCATTTGCATGGCCATTTCAAAGTTTGGGGCACGTGTAGACACGGCCTACGTCAGGCAAAAAAAAAATGTTACTAAACAAACATTTAAGAATTGCTTTTCGGCATTTTTTCTCTTACTAAAAAAAAAATCCCTCCACACGTTTCTCAAATACTGGGGTAAACTAGTCAGATGTTGGTGTTAATTTGTAGACACAGCCAGTGAAGCAAGCAGAATATCTTAGGAGAAACAGAAGACAAAAAAACCCTCACTAAAATTTAATATATGTAGATAGTTTTCAATATTATAACTGCTCCATGTACAGTAAGTGATTGCAGTCAAAGAGCTTGGAGACCGTGAAGTCAAAACTGCCAAGAAGTCATTCCTCCACATAGCATACCACAGCTGGGTCTGAACTTTTCCAGATTTTTTTTTAAAGTAAGAGTAACTCATATTTTTGTGTGTGTTCTCGCAAGTGTTCCCCAAGAAATGCTTGTAGTGGGGAAAAAGCCGTTCTGTTTTGGCTCGCTTTCTGCATAAGGGAGCTCCATCTCTCTGAGCAGATTAGAGGCAAACATGGCAAAAGAGGTAGGAAAAATATTTTAGGACAGCTCCCAATACAGTGCTTGATTCACTATCAGGTTAGATTTCCAAAGGTTAAAGTCAAGAGAAAGCCACAAGAAGAAGAAAAGTAAGCTGCATGTATACAGTACATAATCACTGTATTTCCTTCTAGAGCAAATTTTGTACACAGCATACTCTGAACTCGGCTGTAGTGCCCCTTTTCAGAGAGAAACCATTCTGAATGTAGTAAGAATTCTCTACATTTTGTATTCTCCATATTCATCTACACATCAAGGCTGAGAGAAACACAGCTCAGACTGTAACTGGGAATCTCAGTAAGCACTTCCATCTTCTCAAAGCAGCTGGATTAACACATTACCACTCTCACGCAATGAATCATCCTCTGCTCTGGATTCTCTCTCCTAGGCACGAGAACATTAGTATCTTTCCAGGTCCAGCATTAGGGCTTCTATTAAAACTGCATGACTCTTACAGGGGGTGAAAAAATGGAGGTGTTTCCGTGACACACTGCGGGCTGGATGGGCGGGGGAGAGAGCGTTTTTTAAGGAGACAAACTGCTATAATATATTAATGCTTTTCTGAGGCTTGACTCTTATGGTTGTCACTTAAGAGCAGGTTCCACAAAGGAGAGTTAGGCTTGGCATTGCAATAGGCTAAAGCAGACTAGCAGCTTTAGGTTCTCCAACATATGGTAGAATCCAGGATCAGGTTCCTTTGACAATGCACAGGAAGAAATAGGATCCAAAGAGTGGGATTAACAAATCCCATCATATTGAGTGGGGCGCCATCTAATCTAACTAGCAGGGAATGCTAAATGGGAAAAGGGCATAGCCTGGCCCTAAATCCTGCCTAACTCCAAGTCAGAGGGAGGCACTCTTCTTCAGCTGGGATTCACTACACTGAATCATCCCACGTTAGGGCCAAGGCTTAAGATCCTGTCTCACAAAAGACAGAGGAGCTAGTGTTGTTGGTTACCCTCTTTTACCCAATAGCTCAGTGGTTAGTGTGCACCCAGGATCTGCGAGTCACAAGTGCCAGTCGCTAAGTGAAGCAGAGACTTGACCCCAGATCTCCCACATCCAGGTGAGAATACCCTAGACATAGCTATGGGGTATGTTGGGGGTGGGTCTCCCTCAAACTCTCACATTGAAGCTATTACGCTTGGTGTAAAATCACATGTTCAGTGGAGCAGGGTCCCTACTCACTGCGCTATAGAATCTCTCTGGGCCAAAGAATATGGTGAAAGGGGGACACAGCCACCTCCAGGTGTGTTTTGTGCAGGGCCCACTCCAGCAGACATCTTCTAAGGTGATTTCAGAGCACACCTACTGGATCAGGTACCACAGGCAAGACTGGCAGTGGGCAGTTTACCTGGTAAATCCTGATAGGCCTCCCATGTCAATTAAAAGCTGGGTGTCAGGATTTAGGCAGTTGTGCACATTCCCCCAGCAGAAATTTAGCCACCTAGGGGGCTTTTTATGGTGGAAATTCAGGCACTTGTAGAGTGAGGCAGCAGCTTACTGGTGGGTTTGAGGAGCTACATTTCAGACTTAGGTTTAGGCTTTTAGGTGCCTGAATCCCTTTCTGAATCTATCTTGTTACACTAGGGAATTGTTTTTAAACAAAAAAGTCATGATTTTCTTCTTAGTAAATTCTGTTCTCTCTAAATCTGGACTAACTTCATTGCATTGACACCAGTAAGATTTAGAGTTGAATCTAGTCATCTGCTTTTTTAAAAATGCAAACAGATCATAAGAAATTGCTACCAGACTGAACTGTTGGTCTTTAACCTGCAAGTTACTTTTCATGTTGAATTTGAGTACCAACCAACAAAGAGACAATAATAGTCATAGCCAAACTCAAAGGAACTTCCTTTCTTCTGACAAAATCCTGTAGGGAATTGAGTGAAATGTTCTTCTCTGTATTTATTTTTCAGTGATGCGTCTTTCACTTTGAGTTGTAGAAGGCGTGAGGATTTTGCCACTCTTCGGTCAACATCAAACAACCTGAAAGCATGGGATATGTTTCCAAAACATCTGCCTATGTGACCTATGTAAAAGTGTCATGATCACCCCAGTAAATCCCAGGGGTACACAGCCTCTTTGTAAACTGAGTGTTACCTGGATCCCATCTCTGGCTAGGTCCTTAACGTGTTCTGACTGGATATTCCATTTTTGTCCATCATTGGCAATCTTATCACCAAAGCTTTTAGGATTCACAAGATCACAGGCCATGTAGTGGTGTTCCTTGGCAAACATTCTCTGCAATTTGTTTGTCTGCCATCCTAATAATATGTCTACACCAAGATGGCTGCTGAAACAAAAGCCGTGGTGACGTCGGCAGTTGCTGGGTTGCTGATCTTGTCCTGCCACTTAATTAGTAAAACTAGCAGCTGCACGCTAATAGAAATATAGTATCTCTTTCACAAATGATTAAGCTAACACAAATCAGGTATTTTTTCAGTTCATGCCAGAAATGTTTGCATGGGGAAGTTATTAGCATTGTATGCAGCGCGCACAGCAATTTGCGTCACTGTAGTCCAAACTGCCATACAGCATAGACAAGCCTTTTGTTTTGTGGTCAGTTGAGAAATGCTAGTTGTGTCAGTCAGCAGCATGACTAACATTTAAAGATTAATACAAATCTCCTCACTAAAATATGTGGTCCTGTAACACTGGATTACTGATGGGGACACTTGTAACAAATGAACTCTCTAAGGGATACATTGGGTTTTGAAATATCCAATGACTCTAAATCTCAAATACCATGAGGATCTCATCACGTAAGCAGAGTCAGCCCATCCACAGGACGAGGTGGAGTGGCCGTCCCAAGCCCCATGCTTTTGGGGGTCTTGTGGTGACCGCACCCGCCATCCTATGGATGGGAGGAGGGTTGATTACCTGGGGCAGGAGGTGGTTGGCACATAGCAGAAGCAGCCACAGTCACAGGGGGTTCCCTCACCCCACCACCTGCTCTGCTCCACCACTGCCTCTCGGCCCACTGAGCCCCTTTTTTCCTGGGAGTGGACGCCTCTGCTACCAGCCACCCACAGAGAAGCGGGGCTCAGTGGGCTGGGAGGGCACAGCAGAGCACCTTGTAGTGAGTACAGGGGGGAAGGGAGGCCCGGGGTTGGGGGAGGCAACCCCCTGTGACTGCAGCTGCTGCTGCCATCCACAAACCACCCCGTTCCCCCAGCAAATCCCTGGCCAGGCTGGTCGAGGATGGGGCCAGGGTCAGGGTAGGTATGGAGTGCAGAAGGGGTGTGACTTGTGGCCCAAAGCGGGGGTGCTGGTGTCCTGGGCCCCATACCTAAAGGACTTGGGGGTAGTTGTGCCAGGCCCTGCCCCATCTCAGGAAGGCCCTGAATGTAAGTCTTAAGGAAAGAAAACTCCCATTGACTTCAGTGGGGCCTTGCCCATCTTGGGGCTTGTCTACACTACAGCTTTTTTATCTCAGGTTAAATCATAGCTGATAAACTATAGATATTTAACACATTTGTAAGGACTAGGCTAAACAGTTTCCAAATGTTTGTTCCAGGACATGATCTGTGTATGTGTATTTTGGACTTTGCATGGAAGCTTGTATTCTGCAGATAATGATGCTCTTGTCTGGGAAAATTTTCTTTTCTCTTAGGTGAATAGATTTTTTTCACTGTGGCCCTGTCATCATCATCTGTGTAACTTGATCAGTATTTTAATCACCTCCTATTTCTCACTGCCCTTAGCCAGATAAAAGGTACATTTTCAGTCACCAAAAAAACACTGATAAAAACATAACAGTAAGATAACAGTAACCAAAACAAAAAAGCAATCGAGTTGCACTTTAAAGACTAATAATTTATTAGGTGAACTTTCGTGGGACAGACCCACTTCTTCAGACCATAGCCATACCATAAGTCTGTTCTGGTATGGCTATGGTCTGAAGAAGTGGGTCTGTCTCACAAAGGCTCATCACCTAATAAATTATTTTGTTAGTCTTTAAAGTGCCACTTGACTGCTGTTTTGTTTTGATAGTATATAGACTCTATATAACCCTATATAACAGTAACCAGTGTGTACATTACAAACAAATCACTGTGGGCTACTTACGACAGAAATTTCTGATTACTGGTAAATTAACACTTTCTGGAATTCACTATTGATTTTAGTAGATGGACTCAATTTCAAGTTATATATTTCAGTTTTATCGGTTAAAAACATTCAAAATGTTCAGAGCATTTTCCCTCTGAATTTTTTTCCCCTGAAATCACTTTTAGTCCAGCAAATGTTCTCTCTTGACCTGCAAAAAAGTTAGAAAATGCAAAAATACAATCTCTAGATGTATTCTAAAGTCAGAACAACCCAGTGCTCTGAGTGTCCCTAGCCTCTGCTGGACAGATCGTGGGTGAATGACAGGGGATGGATCACTCAGGCTATGTCTACACTAGCCCCAGAACTTCGAAAGGGGCATGATAATGAACCTAATCGAAAGATGCTAATGAGGTACTGCCGTGAACATGCAGCGCATCAATAACATAATGGTGGCCACAGTACTTCAAAAGTGCTGCTTTCGATTGCGTGCAGCTCGTGTACATGAGGTGTACATGAGGTGTACAAAAGTGCTGCTTTCGATTGCGTGCAGCTCGTGTACATGAGGTCCTTTTCCAAAGGAGCCCGCACACTTTGAAATCCCCTTATTCCTATAACCAAATAGGACTAAGGGGATTTTGAAGTGGACAGGGTCCTTTCAAAAAGGACCCCTTGCAGCTGAGCTGCGTGCAATCGAAAATGGCACTTTCAAAGTGCCGTGGCCACCATTATGCTATTGAGGTGCTGCGTGTTCATGGCAGCGCCTCATTAGCATCTTTGGATTAGGTTCATTATCATGCTCCTTTCAACGTTCTGGGGCTAGTGTAGACACAGCCTGAGTGTTTGTTCTGTGTTCCCTATGGAATATCTGGCATTAGGCACTGTCAGAAGACAGGATTACACTAGATGGTCCATGGGCGGAACAGGGTCCTGTAGCACCCCTCAGAATTTGCACCCCACGCTGGGGTGTCAGCTGCCAGTATGCTCCTGGGAGATCCACTGCCACCTGGAATCCCAGCAGCCAGCCTCAGGGGGACCCAGATGCTGGTCCTGCTGCCTTTGGGGATCCCGAACGCTGAACCCGTGGGCTCTGCTGTTGGCCCTGGGGTCCTGGCCGGGGGAGGGGGGGGGCTCTTCTTCTGCTGAGGGTCCAGGTGGAATGGAATTTTTGATGACTCAGAAAAACTGAGCTCCTGAAGACAGAATTTTGCATTAATCCTCATTGAATAAAACATACAAATTTGTCCAAATTTGGCTCATACTGCTGTTTGCAATGCGGTTTCATACCAATGAAATGTAGGGTACAAGACCGCCTTAGGTAAGTGGTAATCATATGAGGAATGTACGGGTGAAATCTAGACTTAGGGCTGAGATTTACATTAGTACCTTTGCTTTATCCTCCGTGACCTCCCATTTTCAATAAGTAAAGGTCATGTAAATAACTCTACCAGCCCACATCCACACCCAGTAGGCTGCAGCATTTCCTAATTAGGTTATATTCAATCTTTATAATGTGCTAGTAATAGATGTGGTACTGCAGTGTAATCTCCACTGCTATTATTCACTTCCCAGGAATGTACAGCTGAAGCTGCTCTGCTGGCTGACTGAAGACAATGGGTGTGCAGCTGACAAATAAAGTAGCTGTTTTACATTCCCTGAGCTAGTCTGATTCTATTGTTTAAGTGAGGTCTGCTGAACAGGTACTTAGATTAGAAAACCAAGCAGTCACAATTTTGTTGTTGTGGCAGCGATTTCTGAAGCTCATTAAAGCTTGTTACTGTTTTTCCCATGCAATGAAAAAGCTGGCAGTTATGAATGGTTTTGACTCACATTTAATACTAAAAAAAAAAAAGAAAGAAAGGAAAAAGATGAGCTCGTACTATATAATTGCAGACTATCCCCAAGTCTATGTGTTCTCAGCGTCGTCAGACTCTACCTTAAAGATGCCAAAGAGTCTGATCCTTCAAGATGCTGAGTGATCTCAATTCCCACTGTAGTCAATTAGAGTGAAGGGTAGTTGGCAACTTCCAGGATTAGACATGAAAGTTTAAAGCTGAAGGCAATTTTGTATCACGCAAGACAAGTTAGAATAGTCCACTTAGAATGTGGCTCTCTTCTTGTTTATATGCTTAGCAATTTTATTTATTTATTTATTCTCTTCCTGGCCCACACACTCCATGTGCACTTGTTAAAAATTGCCATATCCCTCATACATGAATCCACATTTTATTTTTCTCCTTCAAAGCTTACCAGACAATAACCATTAATTGTCTTGACTAAACACAAAACTTATTGAGCTGAATCACTTGATTTAATATATACAGTGACCTTGATTCTGTCCCCAGCTGGCACAAGTGTATTCAGTTTGCTTCCCTCTTCCAAGAGCTTTGCAGAGAAAGGTGCTTTGAGCTTGTAGTTTAGGATCCAATGGCTGCTTGGGAATGTGTGTGAATTACCACATCCCATGGCCATCTTAATCATGCTCCTCTTCTGGTAAAGTCTGTCCACTTTTGGGACAGTGTTACCGAGTAAAGAGGCCAAGATAAAACAGGGATTTTAGACCTCTAAAGAGACCTTTACTGACACTGGGGGCCCTATATTAGAAAAAGCCAGAGCTACAGGGCAAAATCTTGCACAGTATTTGTATATTAAATGTTATGATTCAGATATAAATAAGGTTAGCACAGCTAAAAGCAAAACAATCCCCCATCCATACAAGGAGTGGATTAGTCTTTCTCTCTCCTTCTGTAGTATCAACAGTAAACTGCAGGATGGGGAGAGGGATATCTTAGTGGTTTGAGCATTGGCCTGTTAACTACAGGGCCATGAGCTCAACCCTTAGAGGTGCCATTTAGGGATCTACCACAAATAAGTTTAAAACAAAATCTGTCAGGGATGGTGGTAGGTCTTGCTGTGAGTGCAGGGGACTGGACTCAATGATCTCCAAAGGTCCCTTCCAGCTCTGTGAGAGAGGTACATCTCCAAATCTAGTTAAACAAGAGACTCTAGATATCAGAAGTACCACTATCAGATTCTAATAAATAAGTTTCAATTATTATAAAAAAACTTTCAATACCAGTCTCTAGATATTCTGTTAAACACCCTGGTGGACAATATTTGCTCAAAACTAACCACACTTCTTTCAATTTTCTTCTTTAATGATTTCAGCAATATAAAGAATTTAGATGAAAACCAGAAGTATCTTCTCATTAAAAAAAAAAAAAGTAGGAAAAACCCACTGCTCAGCCTGTTAGTGATTTGATTTATAGAAATTCCCAAACTGACAGTTACTGAAATAATCTATGGCAAACAGGTTAAGAAGATTTTTTAAAAATGTAAAATCTCTCCTTCCAAGAACTGTATAATCACTTCCATGAAATTGTATTATATAGTTCCTGAACACTGTACTGATATGGTATTGATGTGAGAGACGGTGAATAACTGGTGACATATGAATAAATATGTACCTTCAATAATCCACACAGTTTGTAAGAAGTAGGGAACAGAAATAATTAAATATATCACTATATATATCTAGCAAATATATTCCTGTATGTTACCTTCTGAGTCCATTGTGAAACAATATTAAATGGTTTTTGAAAACCATTGAATAGTAACAGAGAGAAAGCCGTGCTAGTCTATACACTATCAAAACAAAAAAGCAGTCCAGTAGCACTTTAAAGACTAACAGAATAATTTATTAGGTGATGAGCTTTCGTGGGGCAAACCCACTTCTTCAGATCATAGCCATGCTATGCATTTGCATATTAAAATCATGGCTATGATCTGAAGAAGTGGGTCTGTCTCACGAAAGCTCATCACCTAATAAATTATTCTGTTAGTCTTTAGAGTGCTACTGGACTGTTTTTTGTTTTGAAAACAATTGTAGGCTTGGAGTCAAACTTCCTTATTTATAACCAGAGCTTTTAGTGAAAAGCATTTATATCACAGTTTAAACTCTCAACTTCTTGAGCTTTCTCTATGCGTATCTCTCAGATGTTATAGCAGCACAGCCATGCATTGTATTACTGTCATTTAGACAGCTGCTACAATGATAGTTTCCCCCCCCCCTTTCTGTAGTTAATTGAGTGGCTCAAGAAGCAGTAACTAGGTTGATGGAAGAATTCCTCCATTGACCTAGCATTGTCTATACTAGGTCTCAAATTGGATTAACTACATCCCTTAGGATGTGCATTTTTCATACCCCAAATGATGCACCTAGGTCAACTGAATTTTTCAAGTGTGAAGGAGTATATTTTAATAACCATAATGCATTTGTAAATGCCTTGTCAATTTATGGCTTTGAAACTGACAGTTTCAACACACAAAGGAATTCATTTGCGACTTACAATTAAGTTCTCTACTTACTTGTTCAGAATGCTTTCCTTGCAGTAGCCAGGTGGTGAAGATCACGTCCACTGTTCCTTGGTATGGTCAGAAGCCACAGTGAGATTCTGGGAGCATTTCTTCTGAGAGTGGCAGGCATCAGTTTGGAAGGATTCAAGTTAAGATCTTCTCTGCCACTACCAGGAGAGAGGTGCCACGATAGTTTCCACAGTCCAGTTTGTCTCCCTTCTTGAAGACACTGATGACCAGAGTATCTCTGAAATCTTGTGGCATCTGGTCCCTATCCCAGATTTTGAGAATCAGGAGGTGTTCATGGAGTTCTAGCCCACCTTCTTTGAAGACTTTGGCAGGGATTCTATCTAGTGTAGTTGCCTTGTTGCTCTTCATTTCTTTGATGGCAGCATGGACCTCATTCACAGTAGGAAATGTATCAAGATCTTCCCTAGATGGTTGCTAAGGGATTTGGTCAAGAGATTCTAGGAACACAATGGAGGGGTGGTTCAAAAGCTCATAAAAGTCTTAGTTGCTCCTCTTTCTCCCATAGCCCTTGAGACCATCTGTAGTGCCTTCACCAAAGCATATGAGAATCTCAGCCTCACACTGAACATCAAAAAGACCAAGGTGCTCCACCAAACCTTGCTGACAGGACAGTTTCATGTACCTTCTATTGAAGTCATTGGAGAACTGCTAGAAAATGTGGAGCATTTCCCATATCTTGGAAGTCATCTTTCTGCCAAAGTTGACATTGATGTGTAAAGCCATCACCATTTGAACTGTGCAAGCTCTGCTTTCACCTGCCTGAGAAAAAAGGTCTTTGAGAAATGGGACATATATGCCAAGCAAAGCTCCTTGCATACTACACAGTGGGTGTTCCAATGCTACTGTACCCATATGAAACCTGGACAATGTACAAGTGTTATCTGAAGGCACTTGAACAATACCATCAACAATATTGCCTCAAGAGACTCCTTAATATCCCTTGGAAGGATAGGTGCACGAAAACTAGCATCCTGGAAGAGACAAACAAGACCAGCATTGAAGCCATTATCATTAATCAACAACTTTGTTGGACTGGTCACATGGTCTGGATGGCTGATCAGCACCTCCCAAAACAGATTCTGTTTTACAAGTTGAAGGAAGGATGGAGGTGTGTTGGGGGCCAGAGGAAGAGATATAAAGACATGTTGAAGGCAAAGTGTAGCACTCGTGTCAACATTTGAGAGAACCTTGCCCAGGGCCATCCTCAGTGGAGAGCAGTAATACATGAGGGATCGGCACAATTTGAGAGGTACCACCTCAACACAGACTCGGAGAGACAGAGAATGAGAAAGAAGCAGTAAAAACTGTCCCACGCCCCTCCAACAGCTACCAACACCAGCCCCTTCTTTGATGAGACCTGCAGCTCCAGAATCGGGATGGTCACCCATCAACGGACTCACAAATAAGAGGATGACATGATGATGTCCTACTCATTATCGAGTGACTGACAAGAAGATGCGTATTTAAGTGCCTGATCCTGTGTCCAGTGAAATAAATGCTGAAGCACCACTGACTTCAATGGGGCATACATAAATCCATTATAATCCTCATTATGAAATGCTAGACATGGCCCTGATTCATCAAGGCTCCTAAGCGTATGTTTAAATGTCCTTGACATCAATGGGATTTAAGTAATCTGCTGAATTGGGGCTAGTACATCTAATGTCTTTTAGGAACTTTAACTAAGACCAGCCTTTCAACTCCAACACAAGTTCCTACCTATCAAAGCTTTAAATTATAGAGAGAAAGCATAAATTCTTGGTGAGAATGGGACAGGCAGTTCCACTCTTACTTTACAACCCATTTACAAGCAACTATATATTATTACACAGTGTTAATATTTAGATTTTAATTACACAGGAATTGGGAAAGTAGGATTTCAGGTTCCCATAGCAAGCTTGATTCTTTCTCTGATATGTGAACCCTACAGTAGGGTCTCTGGGTAATGTGAAAACTGTGATTTCTTCCCTGTCCCTGCTGGGTAGGTTTGGTGGTGTTTTCTATTTCTCCAGATTGGCTCAGCAGTTAAAACTTTGGCCTTGAAAACCCTGTGTTGTGAGCTCAAACTCTGAAGGGGTCTTTGTAGGGCAGGCTAGGTCATTAAAAAAAATCTGCTCAGGGATGGTGATAGGTCCAGCTGTGAGTACAGGCACTGGACTCAATGACTTTTTAAGGTCCCTTTCAGTTCTATGATATGATTAACTATCTTAAGCAGTTTAGTATCATCTGCAAATTTTGCCACCTCACTGTTTACCCCTTTCCCCAAATCATTTATAAATATGTTGCATAGGACTGGTCCCGGTACAGACCTTGGGGGGTCACCACTAGTTACACCTCTCCATTCTGAAAACTGACCATTTATTCCTGCCCATACAAACAGAAGGAAGTTTTTTCATCACACAGCACACAATCAACCTGTGGAACTCCTTGCCAGAAGGTGTTCTGAAAACCAGAACTTTATCAAGGTTCAAAAAAGAACTAGATAAATTCATGGAGGTTATGTCTACCAATGTTTATTAACTAGGACGGATTGAAATTGTGGCCCTAACCTCTGTCAGAGGCTGCAAATGGATGACAGGAGAGGGACCACTCAATGTTTACCTGCTGTATTCACTCACTCTGAGACTTTTGGCATTGGTCACTGTTGGAAGACAGGATATTGGGCTAGATGGACCTTTGGTCTGACCTAGTACCAATGTTCTTATGTAACTGAATGGCTGGTATGTCTGCAAAAGGGTAGTGGCCCTCCCACCCATCACTGTTGTATTATTACTTTCATAGATTTGTAGTTGTATCTGGCGCATTACAGGATAAAGGATCCCCCAGACTGAAGAGCTCACAATCTAAACTCTACACTTGGGAGGATAGTGGAATGAACTGGGAAAAGGGAAAGATGATAGTAAACACTAAGCAAAGTAGGACAAATGGAATTCCTAACAGAAATGGGTGTGAAGGAGAAGGGTGCTCCATGGACAAGCAGAGAAAGAATAAAATAAGTGTATGAGATAATATGAAAAGACTGCACAGCTGAGGGTAGGTGAAGAGAAAGGGACTAGTAAGAGGAAAGGGTTTGGACAAATGTGGCAGAGCAGAGGAACACTAAGTCAGTGATGCAGATAAGGTCAGAGTGAGCTTGTGCAGATCTTTGATGGTAAGGATCATGAATCGAATGATCCAAGAGACAAGAAGCCAGTAACAATGTTCAAAGAGGGGTGGGATGCTTGCCATGACTGAAACTAACTTTTGCCAGACCCATTGTCAAATGTTGGCAAGCAAGAACACTTGTGTCTCTGACTATCCAGTCCTCAAAACTGATCTGGTTGTGTTTCCTTCAAACTATTAACAATATAAACTTCACCTGGGAACTGACAAGTAGCCTGCCAAACACCAACCCCAAAGATAGTTTTAAGCATCTTCTAACAGGGTATTTAGAATGAAAATACAGCCTCAACAAATTGCCAGCTCAAACACAGATAATGCATAAGTGCATTCTGGCAAATATATAGCAATCACAAAGCCTGATGTGAACATTGTGGAAATATGAATGGGTCTCTCAGAAGTAAACAATTAATAAATGTTATTTTCTTTTTGTGAGGGAGTGGGACAAGGGTGGAAATCCATTCCACCAAGAAACCTAACTGGCAACTCCTGCATCCCATAACTGTTGCAGAGCCAAGAAGAAAATATAGTTTTTGTTGTAACGTTATTTGAGGCTTGTAAGTATAAGTTTGCTGCACAGGAGACAGTTTTGTTTTACACTGAGTCTCATTCACCATTCCTCTGAAACTGTTAGGATGTGAATGGAGAGGATGTGGCAAAGATAACCTTAAGGCAACTGCACTACTCACAGTCTATACCTGGCCTCCTTAAGCTGAAAGCAACACACAAATAGCCCTCCATTTATGTACGCTGTTGCAGTAACTAAGAATTACTGACGTACTGTGTGGTCTGGTCATACCACTGTTACTAAGGGCTACTAGAGCATAGAACCATTCCAATTCTCCAGCAGCTGAGGGACTATTCTCTAGCTCCAGCTGCTCAATCAATACTTTTTCACTGTACCTGGGAGGCCTTACCACACAGCAAGGGAAATAACTTCCTGTACAAAACTCAAAAATGTCAGCATTCCAACTGAGCAAGCAAACTCACCTTGTGAGTGTGGAACCAAATGTAGCGTGTGCTTGTCTAAACATTTAAAAAACAATTCTACACAAATGAAAACAGCAAGGGGAATGAATGGAAAGTCCTTGAACTCAACAGTAGCACTTCCTATCACGAACACTATTATACAAAGAATTATGAAAAGTAGCACAACATGGTATAAAACAAATATGAAAGTCTCCAGCCTCCATGTATTCATTCCCTGAGAGGCACTTTGTAACAAACAAGGTGCATTCTGCCCTGCATCTCTGTGGGCCAGAGTCAAAGAGCATGGATTGACTCCAGTAACACCAATGCAGCACTTGATGCCTTTCAAAGCATCTTACAGATTCAGGCCCATTTAAATCAGAAGGAGTTTGAAGCAAATCACTACAGCAGGCCATTAGGACAATGCTAATTCAGAACCAGAACCATTCACGTTCAAAAGGGTGACAAGAATGTATTTAAAAAGAAAAGTTTGGAAATGCAGTTATATACTGAAGATAAACTTCAGCTGAACCAAAATGAATCACTACAGTTTTCCCTGAACAAGTGAAAAAAGGGCTTTCCCCAAGCAGTATTCACATAAGTCAATTTGCTGAAGGGATTTTTATAAAGTTTTCTGAAAAAAATTCACTTTGGCACTGACTGCATGACACGTCATATGAAAGGTGATTGTGTTTTTGGATCAACTTATGAAAATTGCAGGACCGGGGCCTTAACTGCTATGCCTAATGCATAGTTGGGATGGCTGTGCTCATCCAGAGCCCTCAGAGGACCTCAGTGAGAGTCCAGCAATCAACCTGAATGCTGGACAGCCCAAGTTCAGGGCCACAGAGTGAAAATGCTTTCTCAGCCCTGTGACACTGTATTTATATAAAACAGTGAAAGGCATTACTCCCAATTGCCCTGAAATAAAGTGCTTGACAGCTCTGGTAATAGAGGGGAGAAGTATATGTACTAGGTCTAACATTTACACTTATAAAAATACCATGCATAATGAAAACTGCATAAATATTTATGAAAATATCTTCTTGTCAGGTCTGCAACATATTTAACATTTTCAATCATTTCACAGGCTGTGCTTGCATGTTGGTGCCAAATGTAACATTTTGAAAAATGAACCTTTAGTAAAAATGTCAGAAAAGTCATGTTAAGTCCAGATATCTGCCAACAATAACTTCTGGAAGGCTATCATTGGAAGAAGTAAAACAATGCTGGGGTCTCTATCAGGATTAACCATGGCACTTGTAAAAATATTAAAACCAGTTTAGTATTTACAGGCTTCCTATCCCTGTTCCTATACTGTCCCTGGTGAACTGCCAACAACTGTTTTCTTACTTCTTTAACATTCTGCTTGAAGCATGTTCACTTTCATCAGACAGATTGCCAGTTTCCTTTTAAATACGGCATTCAACATGATCTTGATTGTGAGAACTCCAAACAAACATAGAAGTTGTGCCTCTACAGTGGGTGTTTATATATTTGGTCATAGCAAAAGCCTGAGCAATGTGGCCAATCTTGCCATGTTGAGGGTATTGGTCTTAAAATCCCATCTCCTGGACTTGTGGCACTCCATAAAAATCTAAGCCCTCCTTTAAAATAAAATGTTCTTCAGCCCCCTGCCCTCCTGGTTGGACGGGGGTGGGGGGGGGGACGACACTTTGCAGTCCTCAACTGTAAAGGATCAACAAATCAGGAGGCAAATAAAAGGAACTTCAAATTTAGTTCTCAACTCTTGATTTTCCCTAGCCAATCAGGACTGGGGGGAAGCTGTGATTTTTGATTACCTCACATTAACACAGGGAAAGCAGGGGAGTCGTAGCTCAGTGGTTTCAGCCTTGGCCGCCCTAAACACAGGGCCATGCCTTCAATCCTTAAGGGGGCTTTCTAGGGCAAATCAATGCTCTAAAAAGAAAAAAAATCTTTGGGGGACGGTGCTCCCCGGCGTGTGCATAAAAATCTGCCGTGTGTGTAGGGGACAGGACTTGATGACCTCAGATGGTCCCTTCCGGCTCTCTGAGATAGGCCTATCTCCACTAATAATATCAATACAGATACAGCACAGCAGAGGGGCTCTCTCCCTAATGCTGGGGGCAAACTAGCCCCGCTGCCTCAAGCTCCGCTTTTAAAATCAGGTGTGCCTGGCCTGTATTCCTCCGAGCAAGGGCTGTGCCAGGTTTTCAGTTCAGCTGCACTGCGCCTCAGCCCAGAAGAGGCTGCCTCGCGCCCAGCCCAGCCCCCTGCATGCACGTGGGCTTAGCCCGGAGCGGTGCCGGCGCGAGCAGACAGCCAGGCTCCAGAGGGAAGCGCCGGCCACACGCGGGACCTGCTGCAGACAACAGGCTTGCAACAGCCTGTGGATGCTTGCTGCTGCTGCCGCCGCCGCTTTCCCGCCTGCAGCCTCTGGGGACGAGCAAGGCGCAGGGTAAGGCGTTCCCCAGCCAATGCACCAGCCCAGAGGAGGGGGAGGGCGCGCAAGGGAGGGAGCTGCCGGGTGACAGGCGGTCACAGGTGCTGATGTTGCCTCTGAGTCACGGGAGAGGCGTCTCTGCGCCCCAACCAGCTGCTGCTCCCTTCCCCCTCCTCGCGGCTGCTGCGGCTGCTAGCCCAGAGCCAGCGCCCCACAGGCGGCCTTTGCAGGAGGAGCAGCCACCGAGCCGCGGGGAAGGAGCAGACACCCTGGGAAGCGTGTAAGTTGGGGCGCCCCCAGCCCCTGCGTGAGCCTGGCCCGGCTGGCGGCCGGCAGCGGGTGTCTCCTTTCCCGTGCATGACACTGGGCTGCCCAGGAAGCGGCGGAAGGGCGGGTTCGTGCCGCGCAAGCCCCGGGGAGAGCGCGAGCGGGGCGAAAGTCTGCGTCCACCGCCGCCCGGGGCATGGCCCCTCGGGGCTCCGGCTTCCCCTGGGCACGTTCCGCCAGCGCAGCCCTGGGCCCGGCCCCGCCCCGCCCATTGCAGCAGGGCGCCAGTGTTCGCTAGGCGGGAGCCGGGCCGGTGCGCTCAGGGCTGCCCCGTGCAGCCCGCCTGGTGATGTTGTTCTCCCTCATCCGTGCCAAACAGGTACAATTCGGCTCCCTCGCGGTGCTGAGGTTGCCGCTTTCCCGGCGACACGGGGCCAGTTCTGCCCCGACAGACACCCACCGTGGCCCCTCTCGGCTCCAGTACTCCGCGGCGTGTGCACGAAAACAGGGCACGATTCTGTTCTCGCCCTGCAGCTTGGCTGACACTTGGCTCTCCGCGGGGAACAGCTGGCAGAACGCTGCCCTCGGATCTACCAGCGCAGCAGGGCTCTTCTCTGTGCGCAGAGTGGGCAGCGTTCTGGGCGTGGAGCTGCCATAAGCATCACAGGGTTTTTGCTCTTTCAAGAGCCGGTTCCAGGAGTGGGGCTGCAGTGTGGTCGGTTTTGCCGTAACACTTGGCAATTTAGGATTATTGTACTGAATGAGGTTGCCTACTATCTGAGCTCTTTGCTCTTTTTTTTAAGGGTTGTCACTTTCAAATGTCTTTAAAAATAGCATTCAGGCAAATGCTAATTTATGACTAAAAATTATACCTGAGTTCATTTCAGACTAGAAATAAAAAGTGATGGTAGGGAAGGAGATTAAGGAGATTTGGTGGTTTTGTTTTGTTTTTCCTTTTTTTGGTTTTTGGCAGGATGTCCTTTTTTGCAGTGCAGTTTTGGAAGGATCACTTTAAAAATAAACATGTGCTTAAACACTGCATTTCTGAATAGCTACACAGCTGTGACTAGAATGCATCAAAGCAAAGTGTTCAGCTGAAAAAAAGAGCCCATAGTACAGTGTAATATGGCTAGTCTGACAGAGGTTATAAGGGGTTTTATTAGGATGCTATCTAAAAATAAAGCTGAGGTAAGATTTAAAAAAAAATATATTTCGCTTTAAATAAAGTCCCAAATACAGAAAACCTATTAATGGAAGATTTTATCACTGTAAATTGTAGCTGTGACTTAAAGCTATTTGGAGTCTTAATACCTATAAAATATTGTTCCATGTTTCATAATTTTTCATAAGTATGATGAGTTTGATTGTTTATTTTTCTTCTAAAGCTTTTGGGGAAATAACTCCATTGTCAACAGTTATTTAAGTTAGTCATTATTTTTTGCTAAATGTAGATTGGGGTGTGCAGGGAACAATATGTTTGAATAAACAATTGAAAATATGAAATTAAAATCAATTGAAAACCTAAAAGAGGCGATTCCTAAAAACCCATCTTCCATGTGAAATCTTAATAAAATGAATGTGTTTCACTTAGGATGTTTAGAAACATGGGATGAATAAAAGGCTGGTGATGCATAATGAACCTCCAGGAGTTGGATTTGGTGCATGCCTCCGAGGAAAAGAAAGTACAATATTGGCATCCAAGATGTCAGAAGGGCCTCATTTTTTACTGTATTCAGATTTAGATTTATGTTATTGCAGCAGCATATTACAAGTAGCATTACAGTAGTGGTATTCTGAAAAGTGAAACAAGTGAATATATATGGCCAAAATATTCTTTGAGCTGAGCATTTGTTTCTTCATTGCAATAAGCCTGGAATAAATTGTTTTAAAACAGGTTATTGGTAAAGGGACAGCTTTTTCCTGGTCCTAATAGGGGTGAACTGTGTCAGAAGAGTAGGTTTCACAGGGTTCTTCCTCTGTGAAGATGAAGGAAAACTATAGTCCTCACTCTCAGGAGCTCAGCAACAGTTCACTTGTGTGTTATCAAAAGTACAAAATCACCCACAAAATTGAGGGAAACATAACCATGACTTCTCTCCTCCCATACCAGCCTTCACAGCTGTCCATATGTACCATGGGGAGAAGGGTCTGGAGCATGCATCCTCAGAGAGGAGAGGGGGGAATTATCTTTTAAAGGGCAGTCTCAACCCAAGCTTTCCCTGGGGCATTGTGGCTCTGCCCTCGCCCTTCAAGCGCCGGGGTTGAATGCTGCAGTCTAGCTCCAAAGAACTGTTTAAAATTCGTCCAAACCACTCGTATCAGCTCTACTGTGACCAAGTAAGGCCATAGGTCTGTCAAAACAAACTTTTCTCAGCTATTGTCTGTAAACCAAAGCAACACATTTAATAATCTGTTTCAAATAAAATGTCTTCCTTATGGGTGAAATTCTTATCCATTAGACCAAGTCTTGAGCTGGAGTTTTGCACAGGAAGGCTATGTTTACACTGACTGTGCCCTTAATTCAAAATAACGTATGCAGTTTGTGCTACACAAATTGTGTGTCCTATTTTGAGTAAATAGCACCGTGTCAAATACTGTTCTATTTTGAGGCATGCCTCGCTCCTCCTGCAATGAGGTGTAGAGGGGTGCAGGAGTAGCATGCTCAGTATTTCCAAAAATTATCCCAAAATACCTCCCAAAATAGCTCTGCAGTGTAAACATAGCCAGAGTGTATTGAAAGTAGAGGGTCTCCTCATGTCTCAGTACACAATTCAGACCAGCTGCCTGGCTTGTTCTAGTTCTTTCATTTCTCCTTTTCAGTGAGGTTGTATTCCAGAGGACCAAGAGAATTCATAGACACACTGTCCACGCATCTACCAAGCTCTCACTCAGTCATGAGCAGAACTGCTGCTGCACAGGAACAATAGAGTCCACTCTGCTGCATTGTTATATCCTGACTCCATAACCGCTCTGCACAGCTGAAGCACAATATATGTGCTGCTGCAGACCCTGCTCTAATTGCTCAACTAAAGATATAAATGTAAAGTAATAAAGAAATACAGCAGGATTTTTTCCACCTTACATAACATTTTAAACAGCTATTGCCCTTCTTGGGAGTTACCCTGAATAGAGTCACTCTGTCTCTTTAGAGTGCCCTTATTAGGATACATCTTCACTGCAGAGTTGACTGGGGGGATTGGCATCCTGGTTAGCATAGCCCAGGTGTGAGCAGTCATGCAGCAAAGCCCAATGCAAAATTACTGCATCCTTCTTGGTACACCACTAATGTGTTGCTAAGACTTTTGGGGCATGTGTTTTGGTAAATGGAGCCACTTTCTTTTCCAATGGATTGCGAAAGAACTAATCTTTCCTTCTGCGTACATTGGGGTGGGAGTGTGAATAGAACTGTCAGCCCTTATGTGACTTTCCTGCCTTCCTCACCAAAAAATGGATGATTTCCATCCCAAGTGAAAGCAGCCCTGAGGTCTAACCCACTTTTCCAGCTAGGCCAGAATTTAAATACCAGCAATCTCAGGTTAAAGAGGTTTTTGTGTGGCCAAAAGAGGCAACACTCTTTAAGAGCCCAAGTTGGCTGTGCAGTTTTGGCTTGGTCTACACTAAGACTTTACCGTCAACTGCACATATGCAATTTTAGCTGCAGCAATTGCGTAGCTAGAATCAGCATATCTGCAGTTGACCAAAGGTCAGTCCTCAGTGAAGGAGTTTGATGGAAGCGTTTTTCCTGTCAACCTCCCTTACTCCTCACTAGAGCAAGAGCACAAGGGGTCAGTCAACTGCAGACCCCAAAGAGATTGATTTTGTGCATCTTTACCAGACGTGCAAAATTGAGCTCCAGGAGATTGACACTTTGACCTGGTAAATGTAGGCATACCCAAAGACTTCACAAGGCAGGACACAGTTAAACAAATGTACCTCTGTAGTGGGAATGCTCACACCCTGGAAGGCTAATCCACATGCCGGTCCATTACAGTCAGTTTTGCAATGGACCTATCCCCATTAATTGTACAAGTTATACCTCCTCGGTCCAGCACCCTTGGGACTAGGGATTTTGCTGAACCCAGGGAGATCAATTCCCTGCTGGCCTCTGGCTCCACTCCCAGGCTCCCCTCCCAGCTGCTGGCCACTTCCTGGCCCCTGCTTCCTGGCCTCATCTCAGGCTGCTACTCCCCAGCCCCAGCTGTGGCTCTCTGGCTCCACCGCAGTCCAACGCTGTCTGACCATGGCGCCCCATTTGCAGGCCGCCACTCCAAGCCCCAGCCGGATGCTGCTGTCCCCCTTGTCTCCCAGCCCCCAACTTTCAGTGCTCCAGGATTTTGTGGTCCAGCAACATCCCTGGTTATGGCAGACCACAGATCTTGCCAGACCAGAGAGTCATGTATTTTAAGGGTTCAACCTGTATATTTGGGTGCCCTGCTTGAGATAGCCATTGCTTCCAAAATTTTGCATTCAATTTAAAATTGTATTAGGCTCATTAAAATGGTATCAAGCTATTCATCCAACATGGGACTCTCACAGGAATCTGGTGTCACAGAAGCAGTCTTGGAGTAAGCAAACAACAACAGTGATATTTTTGTGGTTTTTGGAAGAAACTCAAGTCTCAGTGAGGTTTGGAAAACAATACAGTGAGTTAGTATACAAAAGCAACAGGGAGAGAGAGAGCTGGCCAGGGTGATAAGAGGCAATTATGCTGCCATGAGCTAAATGCCAAGGTATTGCAAGCTAAGTATTCATTTTCACACTAATACCGATTGGGTCCACAACTTGCTTATGATATTTATCGGCAACCTTTGCCTTTGGTGGTGCCAGTAAGCTGGAAGCATTTTTCTTCTTAAATGTCCAGGAAATGACATTCCAAAACCTGCATTTGCTAGGACTGCACATTCAAGCACCCAAAAGCCCAGAAATGCAGACATTAGGGTTGAATGCTCAACCTAAATTGTAGTTCTCTGCAATGTATACTGTGATCGTGTTATTGTAGGTATATACTACATCTTTGCCGAAGTTCATAGAAAATGTTGCTGTAATATGTATGGATGAGAAATATTATGCAGTCTGACCATTCTAAAGATAGTAGGACTATGCATGCAGAAGGATAGAGGTAAGAGGATGTGTTCAACCTTCATTTTTACATTGGAGGACATGCAGATGCTTAACTATACTCTCTTAGTGTTGCATAAATGTTGTATGCTTGCATTTAGTAGGGAAAAAAGTTAGAAATTCTATTGCATTACCTAGGTTGCTATCAGAGGAGGTAATAAAGGCATTCTCTTTGCAGAACAAGTTCAGATAAGACATGAGATAGAGTGATGTAGGCAGTTATCTTGCTAAGGGTTAGACTGGATGATATAACTGATCTTTTCTGTGATACTATGCCCTTTCAAATAATGACTGACCTTCTGTAGAGATAAAGTTGCTGATTGCAAGCTGAAGTCATCCAGACTGAGTGTGACTCACCCAAGCTTCATAGAAGCTGTCCAGATGCACTTTTATGGCAGTTAAAATATTTTAAAGGTAACATGTATAGCATTTTCTTAAAAACTGGGCTTCAACACTTATTTGGTAGCAGGGGAGGCTCATGGTGTCTATAGAAGACCTAACAAGAAGAAGTTGTTGGATATTTTTTATTGTTTTTCTAAGAAATATTGGAACGATCAAGTCTGATCTTCTTTGAGAGCCAAGAGAACTTGTCCAGCAAAATGGAGCACGTGTATTATGAGCTACTCCATCTTAATGGCAGAACTGAGGAGTTGAAAGTTTAATTTCAACATTCTTTCTCCAAAATGTTAATTAGACATTGGCTTGAAAATTTAACAACAAACAATTTTAAACAGTTTGACCAAAGAATGTTAATATTGTTCCAAGTAAATTGTTTGTTGGCTTTTAACAAGAATGTTAAGGGTGCTGAAGTTAGGAATTGTCAGAATTAAGGTTGCTTGTGTAACCTTAATTTGATACCCTTGTGCATATTTACTCTGAGACCATCGGTAATAACATAATCTCATTCTATTTCATACCACATCATTCAGTGCACAATGAATGAGGCCAGAGGTTTCATGAAGAGAAAAACTATTTTCTTATTTCAAGGTACTGGACTAGGAGCCAGGAGAGCTGGGTTCTATTCCTACGCTGCCACAGACTTCCTATGTAGTGTTGAGTACCACTGCCATAATGTGTATGCAAAAAAGGCTGAATTAAGGTTGCATGGGTAACTTTAATCCCAGCATTCCCTAACTTCTCATTACAGTACAAGTTCTATTACCCAGCAGTCCTGGGGAACTGGGATAATCAAAGGCGATTGATATTGGAGCAGAGAGGCAGGCCTTGCTCAACTGCCCTACTGCTGCCGCCACAGGCCACGCAGCCCACCCCAAGCCCCGCAACAGCCAGCAAGGGCTACACAGCTGGTCCTGTGGCCGCCGGTCCTAGCCCCTGCGAGGCAGCTGGCCCCAGCCTAGCCGAATGGCAATCAGCTCCATTCTGCTAGCCCCTGCTGAGCATCCACCAGCAGAGCATGTGCTGGTTAATTAAGCATGCCAATTATCCAAATTCCAGATAACCTGGCTTTTACTGTACTTCACCTTGCAATCTTGACATACTATTTTTAAATTCTTTTCATATGTAATTTTAATTATGAAGAATTCTGAATATCGTAAGACGTGCCTTCTGCTTTTTGTGGTATCCAGTAAGTGGGATCATAGTAGGTTGCCTTCTACTATTATCAGCTAAGAGTTCTTCCAAGGCTGTTGTAACACAAACTATTTAGCCAGCAGCGTGTGCTTTTCTCCTGATCCACCTGGGAAGGCAATCAAAGATGCCTTTGAGGATATGAGTACTATTGCTTTGGATCTGTAATAAGCCGGGGGAGGAGGGAGGAATGGGTGCTAGAGAAGACTTCAGTAGTGTACTTTTCAGGAAGATGAAGGACCAAATAGTCTTTATTCTAGTAACGTTCCTTGTTCAGTGTTCAAAGGAAGTGACTGATTCATGTGACAGGATCTGCTGCAGGATGGGTTGTAAGAGACAGTTGATTATTTCTTCGGTATTTGAGAGATGCTCAGGGACTATGGGACTGAGGACATATATTTTAATCATAGTTTGGTTATTATTTTTTTTAAATATATATTCTTGCCTTTTTGAAAGCATAAGAGCTGCCTTAATGTGTCAAACCAATGATCTATCTAGCTCAGTATCCCGTCTTCCAACAGTGACCAATGCCAGATGATTCAGAGGGAATGAATCAAACAGGGCAATAGTCAAGTGATCCATCCCCTTGATATTCAGTTCCACCTTCTGGCAGTCAGAGGTTTAGAGACACCCAGAGCTTCAGGTTGCATCCCTGACCATTTAGTGTGATAGCTACTGATGGAATTGTCCTCTGTGAATTCATCTAATTCTTTTTTAACCTGGTTATATGTTTGGCCCTCACAGTATCCCCTGGAAACAGCTTCCACAGGTGACTGTGTGCTGTATGAAGGAGTAGTTCCTTATGTTTGTATTAAAACTGCTGCCTGTTGGTTTCATTGCATGACCCTTGTTCACGTGTTATGTGAAGGTCTAAATAACACTTTCCCCACACCATATGTGATTTTATAGACTTCTGGCATGTCTCCCTTCGTTGTTTATTTTCTAAGCTAACCAGTACCAGTCTTTTTAATCTCTCTCCCTATATGGAAGCTGTTCCATACTCAGAATCATTTTGTTGCCCTTTTCTACTTGTTCCACTTCTACTATACCTGTTTTTGAGATGAAGTGAGCAGACCTGCCCACAGTGTTCGAGGCGTGGGTGTATCATAGATTCATATAGTGTCATGATATTTTCTGTCTTTGTATTTATTACTTTCCTAATGGTTTCTAATGTTTTATTTATTTATTTATTTAACTGTTGCTGTGCATTGCATGAATGTTTTCAGAGTACTATCCACAATGACCACAGGTCTCTTTTTTGAGTGGTAACAGGTAATTTAGCCTTGTCATTTTTAATGTGTAGTAGTGATTATGTTTCCAAAGTGCGTTACTTTGCGTTTATCAACATTGTATTTCATTTGCCATTCTGCTGCTGACTGACCCAGTTTTGTGAGATCCCTGTATAACTCTTTGCATTCATGTTTGGACTTAAACAAAATTACTCAAGATAGTTAATATTTCATCAGGTAGTCTGTGTTGATATATCCAGGAGTTGTGCGACAGCACTGTTAGATTTCTCACACTGAGAAAGATATTTTAAATGAAGTAGAAATAGGTGCCTTTTTAAAGCTTCTAAATTATGAAAGAATATTGTACAGGCCACAGCTCTAGCTATTTGGATTTGATAGATCCCTCAGCTGTGGTAAGTAGAGTTTATTAGGATCTTACAAATACTTTTGAATGCCATTCTTGGTTCAGAACCTTGGGAAATCTAACCTTTTTAACAGTATTCAGCAAAATATTAAGAAAACATATTGTGCTCAAAAAGCAACTATTATTCCATCCAGAGGTGTGGGGACAGAGGATGAGGGGAGCAGCCGTGGCCCTCCCACTACCATCCATGAGGGCAAAAGACAAAGGGAGGAGGCAGAAAGGAACAGTTGGGGGTTAGGTATTGTAGAATCAGGAGGAGGGGTAGCATAGGGTGGGGGCTCAGGGCAAAGGAGCAGTGAAGGCTAGCACTGCCCAACACAGAGAGACAAGGTCACGGCTAAGGCACCTCAAGGGCCCCCACATGCACACTTTTAGGCATTTGTGCTGCTTCCATCTCCAGCTATATGAGTATCGCTCACTATTGTGTATGGGAATTACACAGGCACATTCAGAGTAGAATCAGCCCATTTATATTAACATTTCTGCATACTTTTCAGATGTCTTTGAATATTTGATACAAATCCTCTAAATGTATCATTAAATCGTGTTAACTGCTGTAGCTAAATATGGCTTCCTAAGATGGCTTTGATTCCATTTATTCTCTAGGGTGGACAAACTAAACTTGGAACACAGGCAAAGATTAGATAGAGATGTGTCACTTTTTTTTCTCTACTCTACAAGGTGTGCATTCCAAATAGGCCAACATTCTGGTTTCAGTTTGGCATACCAGTTGTTAAGTAACAGTAACATGCTCAGATTACCTATTGCCACTGCTTCTATTGATTACTAGCTGTGGTAAGTAGAGTTTGTTTATTTACCCTCTTTATTTTCAGGTACAGTTAACTAGCTATTTAGGCGGGGAAGAGGGGAATTACAGTGTTGAATTTTTCTATAAAATGTCTCCCCAGGGGACTCTCTTTCTGTCTTGCAACTGTAAGTTTCAGTGTCAGACTCTTATCTGTACTAATATAAGTTGTCTTAATTTTACAAAACCTGTATGATGGCATTGAACCAATGATGATAACATTGTTTTACATATGAATACAAATCTGGCTTGGTTTGTTGGGAGAATTAAGATACTGGTTAATGTATTCACAGGGAATTGAAAACAAGAAGCCTAAGAAAACAAAATCTTTATATGACAAGAGTAATACTGAAGGGGGATATGCCATCATCCTCTGCCCTTAGTTTTTACATACAGCAGTGCTTGGTTGTGGAAGTTGGGGAGAGGGTGGAAATGCATTATATAATCTCAGGTGGTTGTCTTCCCATTTTTGGGCATGCTTACCTTTGTAAAGAAAAGTTATATTAGCTCCAAATGGTGCATGCCCCAAATAGTAAGAAAGAAGGGATATTAGTGTGATATTATATATGCAAATACAATCAAAAATGTTAATTTCCTTTTGACAGACTTGATTTGTTGCATCTCATTTTTCTTTCCAGCTCTTTTGGCCTCTAGAATGTATGTTCTTCGCTGTGAGATTTCTTACACAATAGGAGAATTGGATGGCCAGAATGCAAGTGACAAAGAGAAGATAATGTGATTGTTTGTCCTACATGTAAGGCGCTTGTATATTCTGGCATGCAGAAGATTGATGCAAACATTTACTCTCTCTGATTAGTTAAATATCGCCGTCTGTTTGCTTTTGGGTTTTTGGTATACAGGACTCTGGAATGATAACTGCTTTTCAAAAAACTGTAGACACTTTCTGCTGTTTGGCAACATCTTTCATTGACACATGCATAGATAAAACATGAACAATACAAATAGGGCACATAAGAATTGGAATGGAAAGTCAATGGTAGTCCCCCATCTGGAGTGCAGTATCCAATTCTGATCATTACACCTACAAAGACAGAGCAAATACTGTTTTTCTTTTAAACGACATACAAAAGGAATGGATACAGAGAAACTTGTTAGAGTGACTAGAAGAGCCTTTTGTCAGAGACAAAGTATCAGACTAAAGCGAGCACTGGTTTTATGGCAGTTACTATATTCCTATATGCACTTTTCCCAGTTGGCAGAATTAGATACACTTTTACTGATGTGCAGTACATGAGCAATATGAGTTTGAGGGTTAATGCTTTAAAACAAAGCACAGAAGACCCTAGACCTCTCCCTAGGATTTCCTAATCCACTTCCATTCAGCTGTGCCTGAGGACCACAGCCACATCAGTAAAATTTAATGGTGGAGTTGTGTGGTCAGTTAAAAAACAAAAATTACTTAATTTCATTGTGAAAAAAATATAGCATTCTATGTTAAACAGTTATATGAAACTCAGTCACCTCTGGCCAGCAGTATCAAAATTACTAAAGGATGTAAACGAATCTGCATAGGAGATGAAAATCAACAATTAAGATAAACCTGTGCAAAACTAATAGTTTCACTGCAAACAGCAGACATATTTTGTGTAATGTTAAGTAATTAAAAAGTAAAAATTCATTTTTATTGAGTTCAAAACTTCTGTATATCATCTTACCTTGAAACTAGTCTAGAGCTCTACATTGGCAGGCAAATATATGCATTTCCTAATGTTAATGTTGGCATTGAAATAGCAGCTGGAATGCCAGGACACTACTTTTGTGACTTTGCAGGAGGAGGAAATTGTGGAGTGGCTTGTACTAAATCTGCAGCAATGTTTTCATAATTTTAGATACTTTCAGTGATGCCTTTGCCAAGCAGAAAATGTATCCATTAAAATATAAAGCTTTGAAAAATTCAGTGTAAATATGAGAAGAAAATCTGTATGCAGCTGAACAAGGTTAAGGAAAGAAATAAGGCCTAATTCTCCAGCCTGAAGAAGGATTTAACTCCTATTTAAATGAATGTGCATTTTGCATACATAAGGAGGATTTGATCCTAAGGTACCATATTCACTCCCCTCCCTCACCACCCCTGCTCCGACAACTCACACGTGGAGGAAAAGATTGCAACTCTATAATTATTGTTACAACTTCATCCTGCAGTAATGCAAAAGAAATATGCTGGAATTCCAACTGTTGATACAATGTCAGGATTAACATCAAGTGTGGAAGCGGGGAGGCTGGAGGGGGTGTGCATTACATATAAACTACATTCAAAGAATGTTAAATTGTTAAAGTCAAGGACGCATAAATTAGGATGGGGTAGACAGACTGGGGAAATAGTACAGACTACCAGAAGCTTTTGAAGGGACAGTGGAATCTTTTAATTTACTTTTGCTAACATTGCTAACATTGCCTGATGCTGCCTTTGACAGCCCAAGCTCTCAGCTCCACAGCGGGCCACTTGGGCTGTCAAAGGCAGCAACAGGCAATGTAAACACAATTGCAGGGAAAGTCCTAATGCTCAATTCTGTGCTAGAGTATGCTCAGTTTTTTTGTGGGTATAAGACAGGCATGTAAGAGCTCGAAGATGATGTAGTGTGCTCAGTGCATATGGAATCTCTGGAGAACTTAGTTTCCAAACAGACAAGTCTTTACTGACCGTGTGCAAATTGCAAGTTTTCAATCGCCTCCGTCTTGGCCAATTTGGGCAGGGTTTTTGGGAAGAACAAAAGGAACATCCCTGACACAAAGACAGATTTCCAGTCCATGAGCCAACCCCATAGTCTCACCAGAGCTTCTTAACAAAATGCTCGTGTTGCCCATGTTAAAAAAATTGTGTAATAATTTTTCCCTTAAACTTCATTCTTGGATATAGCTCAACCATTTTGGCTCAAATTATCCCAAAATATTCTGCCTTAGGCAAACACCTGACTGGAAAATGACTCCAGTTTGGCAAAGTTATAAGCAACTGAAAATAGAGCCTTATTAAGGAAGGTGTTGGCCAACCTGAAAAAAAGGCAGTGACCATAAGAATTGTAATATGAAAGAAGTAGGGATGAAAAATCCCATTTAATTGGTTGATTGGTTAAAATTAACTAGTTAAAGGGGAGGGCAGCTGGGGAGGCTGCTCCAGGCCAGGTAACGGGGCTGCTCCATGGCAGTCCCCTGAGAAAGGAGCAACCCCCTGCCCACAGTGTGTGAGAGGCTGCTCCAATCCCTACCAGTTAACCATTATCATCCCTAGAAAAAAGCTGTATTTATCATATTCTGCATTCAGATGGGGATTTGCAAGATGGGATTAAACATGTTTGTCTAAAAGGGCAAAGTCAGTCAGAGAATTGGACTGGAAAGGTTTCTTTGGTTTGCAGCACTAAGGGTTGTTAGGTTTAGAATTTCAGTGCATAGTGTTTCAGTTGATGAGCTATCAAAATTTCTAAAATACAGTTGCTAGAACTGGAAGATTAAATAGGACAACAGCTCAAGGTAAATGGCAGTTTGAGAGCATTGTTTATGAAGACTCACATAACCTTGAAATATAATTTAACCTCAAGTAATTTAAAATGTATAAAAATATTTTAATCATCTGGGCTATGTCTACACTAGCACCTCCTTTTCAAAAGGGGGGTGCTAATGAGACACTTTGGAATATGCTAATGAAATATTGCATATTCATTGCAGCAACTCATTAGCATATCCCCAAGTGTCTTATTAGCATTCCTCTTTCGAAAGGGGGTGCTAGTGTAGACACAGCCCTGCTGTCATTAGCCTTTCACTCAGGCCTAGTCTATGCTAGCAAATCAGGTCAGTTTAATGATGCTGGTTAGCGTCTTGAGCAGCTTAAGATAAGCTCAGTCTCCTTGTAGACACACTAGGTTGATAGAAGAATTCTTCCATCAGCTAGCTACTGCCTTTCTGGAAGGTGAATCACCTACTCTAACAAGAGAATTCCTTCCATCAGCATTTGTGGTGTCTACATTGAAACTCTGTGGTGGCGCAGTTGTGCCACTATAACATACGAAGGGTAGACAGTCTCTGAGAATGATGAAAGAATGTCTCTCCATACTCTGCATTCTAAAAGTCTGGGAGAATGTTATGCACCAGGGTTAATCCCTACAGGGCCTCCGGGCACGTTGTTTAATTGCATGTCCACAGGTATGTCTGATTGCAGTGCCAGTTGGCTGCAGATCCCCATTCCCAGCCAATGAGAGCTGTGGGAAGCGGTGAAGACCAGGACACCACTGGTTGACAGTGTCTGTTGCTTACAAAATTTAAGAGCCTCTTGCTTTCTTTCTACTGAAAAAGATATTTAATTTATCTGATGACTAAAGCCAAACTTTTCAAAAGTGGCTGTCTAAAGTTGAGCATTTAAATTAACTTAGGTGGGTCCCTAACTTTACACGCTCAGATTTGAAAATTGTATTGATAGTACTTTGTAATCTATTCAAAGAGAATGAGCTCAGATTAGCTAATGAGCAACATTAGAAAAAGTTTGCAAACATAAAATTTTTCATGACATCTTGACAAGAAAGTGATCTAATGGCTATATTTGAAGCTCCATGCAGGATTTCAAATAAAAAGTCAAAAGCAGATTCTGAAAAAATACGTTTTTCACTAGATGTTGCTGGTTGAATGAGATTTTCTTTTGTTCATTTTAAGGAGTGTTACCCCTTTTACTCTTCACAGTCGTCATTTTGATTATCCACAGAAAAGACAATGAACTTGAATAAGTGACGTTTACAAAGGTGGTATTTTGATATGGATTTAAAAAGGTTTTGCAAATATGTTTTCTTACACAGAAAAATACCTTGTTTTGAGCTCAGCTAAGTATATTACTAAAATACCTAACCAAAATTCCCAGACAAAAGAAAGTTAAGGCGAAGTGAAGTATGTGTATATGAATAACTTTTGGGTAAAAAGCCTTACAAGGACACCAGTCAACCAAAATATTATCAAGGATCCAGGAAATTATGCAGATGGACTGTTATGTATTAAAACGTGTGCCATGGAACATTAGTTTTATATTAGTTCCCTCTATTTCTGATATCACATGTACTATGGTGTCATTATGTTAATTTAGAATCTTTTCATGTAAGGGCTGTATCATGATCTGGACCTAGAAAACTATCATTTGGATATTTTTTGGCACCTAGCATCTTGGAGTTCTTTATGGGGGTGTGTGACTGATTGCCTCCTCTGTGCCTTTTGTTTAAATAGGAACCTGTGCTGTAGGATTGTTCCATGTACTGTGTATGATCACAAAGCACTGAGTCAGCACAGCCTTCCTATAGCAAAGATTAATGTTCTGTGGTCACCGGTGAGATGAAACTCTTTGTTATGGATTTCCTTACTTTATCACTATGAGGGCAGCATTGATTGTATGAGTACCTTAACTCTGAATTTCCTTCGTCCACCCACATACTTCCATTTCTTTAAAGTCGAACCTTTGCTCTAGATTTCCTGACTTTGTAACGGGCCGGACGGTGGGATTGTTGTTCATTGTTTTATTCCTAGTGACTGTTGCAATGTTTTTGTAAGGATTTTAAGGATTTTACTCCTTAAATTCCCGATAGGCAAAAAGTAGACGAACTGGGAAGAGGAGAGTAGGGACAGTTGCTCTCTTTCCTGCTGTTTTCCTGTGTTCTGTAAGAAAGGGGCGTTTTCATGTAGACATGTGCTGGATGAGGGCTTCCTTCTTGGAGCTCTTTGATCTCAGGAGGTCTGTAGAAGAGGTAAATTGGATGATTATAATAGCTGAGGCAGAGGAAGCCACAATGATGTGGCTGTTTCTCTCCTTTCTGCCTGCGTACTTGTTGAGATGAATTGTACTCCTGCTCAGACAGTCTGGAAGTTTGAAGGAGCTGAGACCTCCACATGGGTATAGGCATAAGCCGTAGTTCAGTGGCATCACCCTTTGATCCTTAAGAAGGTAATTGTCATTTTCCCCCACCCCAAACCTTCCTTCCTTTCTTTGTGAATCTGAAAGAATTTATTGGGGTCTCCTCACAGCTGAGGGCAGTTTACTGGGTCTTCCCTCTGAATGTGTGCAGTCTTGTGCTCTTCAGAGGCTAAATAAGCTTGTCAAGCCCACCATGTGTCAATGGAGTTCTCAGAAGCTGCTGAACGTTGTAAGAATCCAGGCTGAGGGGCCTATGAGTGAAGGCCCTCACAGGAGGGGTTGCTTTCAGTGGGCCTGCCCAGGGAAGGATTCTGATTTTAGATATCAGGAAGGGCAGAAGTGCCCCCAGTCTTTTGCCACTCAAGCCCCTTGCTTCGTGTAGCCCCGCCCTCTTTGCACTCATGTCTCCTAATGTCAGAGAAGTCAGTGCCACCCATCTGCAGACTTCAGAAGGTGTTTCAGGAGCTTGGAAGGAGTGAGGGTTGAGCTGGGGTTAGGTATGAGCAGAAAGAAACTCGGCGGAAGGTATCAGAGCAGGAGACACACACCCCTTTCTTGTTTCTCTGAAACTGAATTAAAAAACACCTCTTCCCTAGTTGCTTTACTCTGCTGCCCAGCCCCCTCCTCTGTTAACCTATCTTAAGTGTCAGTTTTAAAATAATTACTTCAAAATACATCAGGTACTTAACTGTTCTGTTGGTGCTAGTGTTTCTGAGCAAGTTCCTTGAAGGAGAGGTTGTTGGGATTTCCTCCACCTGGAAAGGAAGTAGAGTCTTGGGAGTCTCACAAAGGCATTGCCTCTCTCTGCTCTGCTACTGGCCTCGCCTTATTTTTCTTGCTGACCTAGTTAGTGGGTGTCTGGTAAATCTTTGGAACGCTGAGCACTGTAATACCCTAAAGGCAAGGGAGTGAATAGTTCTGCCTAGAATCCTGGCTTGAAGTGCAGAAGTAACTCAATTATTGTGCTACTAACTCTTAATAGATTGTGGGGACGATGATTAAGATGAAATACCATAGACGGCACTAATGTTGCTGCTTAGTTCTGCTCTGCAGTAGCCGAACAGAGACCTTATTCTCCTCAGAGTTATTTATGCACTGTGAAATGTCTGTAGGACAGCTTCCTAAACGTCCTACTTTCCCCAAAACAGTAGAAGTCTGTCTAAAAATAAAATATTTAAAAATACAGGATATTCTTTAACATTAGTCATAATATTCACAGTGGAAACAAATTCAGGTACAAATCTTCTGGATTTTCACATCAGATATTATTGCTGTTTTGAAATTTTTCACTCATTTGACTCAACACAAGGCTCAGTTTTCTGACAAGGGTATAGTTAAGCTCTGTCTTGCAACTGCATGCCCAAAGGAAAGTGCCTGATGACAAGAAGAGCTGGGACATTTTTGCAAAGGGACATACAATATACTTGAGTGATGGTGTAGGTTTGACCAGACCCAGAGTTTGAAAGTCCTGGGTTTAAATTTAAGACTGACATTTAGCTTAGGATTCTGAGAATCCTGGTGTGGACAATCAGCCAAACATGAGCTTTGTATGACATTGTAATCAAGAGGGGTGATGAAATCCTCGGATGCTTAAAGAGGGCATCTTGAGTAGAAGTAGAGTATTTGGCCCTTTAAATGTTACTTGAGTGTTTTGTTCTTGTAGTGGGGCAGCCACCCCACTCTGGCAAGGAAGAGGTTAAGAGCAGGCTGCAGGGAACCTATGCAAACCCTTCCAATCAGGGAGAGGCAAGTAGGAAGCCAGTCAAAGGGTGATTTGCTGGGGTGGCCCTGTTTATAAGGAGATGCTCAACAGAGCAAAAGACAGTTCGTTCCAGTGTAGGGGAAGGACTGGACCATCCTGAGCCAGAGAGAAGAGCCAGGGAGCAAAGTGATGAACGGTGAGATACTGGCAGAAGGTGGCACACTCCATAAACTAAGTTAATTCCCAGACTAACCAACAGGAGGCATCATGGCAGTGAGTCTAACCCCACTACAATCCAGTTCTGGAGTCTACAGTCAAGGAAGTGTGTTGAACAATTGTTAAAGGTTCAGAGAAAAGTTACGAGAATGATTAAAAGATTAGAAAATGTGATTTAGGGTGACAGTGTCAAAGAGCTTAATCTATTTATCTTCACAAAGAGGCAGTTAAGGGAGTGATTTGATTACAACCTATCAGTATCCACATGGGGAACAACTATTTACTAATGATTTCTTCAGTCCAGCAGAGGAACACTCCCTGATGGCTGGAATTTGAAGCTGGACAAATTCATTGTGGAAATAAAATGTAAAATTGTAATAGCGAGAGTAATTAACCATTGGAACAACTTACAAAGGGTTTGGACAGATTTTTCATTAATGCCAGCCGGTGTTACCTTATATTTTTTTCTGTCCATGAGTAGAATAAGTGTTATATGCACCAAGACATCTGTGGACGTGCGCCACCAATAGAAGTACAGGCTGTCCACTATAGGTGGCTTTGGGCACCCAGCTGATCAGCTAGGGGGCACCTGAATCTCTCCTGGGCGTCCACCCAAGTGCTTAGCTTACAGAGGTCTGCTCTGGGAAGTATTTAGGGTAAGCTGTATGACCCTGTGTGTTGCAAGAGGTCAGACTAGAGGGTCACAGTAGTCCCTTCCTGCATGGGAACCAATGATTCCATAAAATACACATTTTTCGTCTTTCCATTTAGAACAAACCTGTCTGTACAGACTGTGTCTTGAGCTTCTGCTGTTGCTATCTGTAGCATCCACCTAGCTGGGTACATGGTGAATGGCTGCATGCTCAGTCAGTCACTGCACTGCTCATCTCTGGGGGACACTTGTAATGTCATTATCCCTGTGGAAGTCAGAAAAAACTCCATTAAAATTACTAGAGCTATAATTGTGTAAAAGGGCCAGGACCATGGCTTGCAGGCACAGCATTGACTGTACAATTGTAATCTGCTGTCACAAGAGTGTACTGGATGATGTGGAGTTACATGTAATACTTCAACATCTTAAAGGCCCATCCTGCTTTAAATGGAGTGAAGGGAAAATGAAGCATGATTTTGATTTCACTTACACTAATTGTATGCTGATGTAATTGCATCAGTATCAACTGTTACTTCCAGGGCACCATGTTTCAGGAGATACGTGAACAAATCTGAAACGGTCCAGAGAAGAGCAACAAAAATTAGTAAAGGTCTAGAAAACATGACCTGTGAGGGGTGACTGAAAGAACTGGTTTGTTTAATCTGAAAAAGAGAAGACAGAGTAGACAGAATAACAACTTTCAAGTACCTAAGAGGGGGTCCCGAGTAGGAGGGAGTAAAATTATGCTCCTTAACCTTTGAGAACCAGACAAGAAGCAATGGGCTCAGTGGTGACAGACGGCAAAACAAGGAGCAATGGTTTGAAGTTACAGAAAAAGGTAGGTTGAATATTTGGAAAAACTACTTCAGGAGGGTGGTGAAGTACTGGAATGCACTGCCTAGAGAGGTAGTTGAATCTCCACCCTTAGAGGTTTTTAAGTCTTGGCTTGACAAGTCCTGGCTGAGATTACTTAGTTGAGGTTGATCCTGCTTGAAGCAGGGGGCTGGACTCAATGAACTCCTGAGGTCCTTTCAGGCCTATGTTTCTGTCATTCTGTAAACTGAAGCAAGGGAGGTTTAGGTTAGACATTAGGAAAAACTTCCTAACTGTCAGGGTGGTGAAACATGGAAATAATTTCCCTGGGAGGGTTGTAGAATCTCCATCATTGGAGATATTTAAGAGCAGGTTAGAACCTTCAGGAATGGCCTAGAAGATAATCCTGCATGATTGCAGGGGACTGAACTAGATGACCCTTTGAGGTCCCTGCCCGCGTTATGATTCTAACTGAGGTCAGATACAGACCTAAGGACCCCAAAGGAACTATACTGATCTTCTGGCAAGTAAAATGAGTTTAGCAAAATGTCCCTAACGGTGTTTGAGAACCTGCATCTAACGTTGCATCATTTACAGGTAGCATTTAATTGTGAAACATACTAACAAAATACTTTGGGAAACTAGGGCTACGTCTACACGTGCACCCAACTTCGAAATAGCTTATTTCGATGTTGCGACATCGAAATAGGCTATTTCGATGAATAACGTCTACACGTCCTCCAGGGCTGGCAACGTCGATGTTCAACTTCGACGTTGCTCAGCCCAACATCGAAATAGGCACAGCGAGGGAACGTCTACACGCCAAAGTAGCACACATCGAAATAAGGGAGCCAGGCACAGCTGCAGACAGGGTCACGGGGCGGACTCAACAGCAAGTCGCTCCCTTAAAGGGCCCCTCCCAGACACACTTTCATTAAACAGTGCAAGATACACAGAGCCAACAACTAGTTGCAGACCCTGTATATGCAGCACGGACCCCCAGCAGCAGCAGCCAGAAGCCCTGGGCTAAGGGCTGCTGCCCACGGTGACCACAGAGCCCCGCAAGGGCTGGAGAGAGAGTATCTCTCAACCCCCCAGCTGATGGCCGCCATGGAGGACCCCGCTATTTCGATGTTGCAGGACGCGGATCGTCTACACGTCCCTACTTCGATGTTGAACGTCGAAGTAGGGCGCTATTCCCATCCCCTCATGGGGTTAGCGACTTCGACGTCTCGCCGCCTAACGTCGATTTCAACTTCGAAATAGGGCCCGACGCGTGTAGACGTGACGGGCGCTATTTCGAAGTTAGTGCCGCTACTTCGAAGTAGCGTGCACGTGTAGACGCAGCTTGGGTGGTATACAATATATTTCCTGTTAAGAGACAATTGTTCCTTTAGCAAGGTGCAGTAGGCAATATTGTATGTGTATTAAGAAGGTTTCAAGATGGATAAAATATTTTTGTGCCATAAAACCCTATATGCCAAGTTTCATCAGGGAGCAAATTTTTATTGCTAAGCATGATTAGGAAGTTAAGGCCTTACAATGGAAAGCCCAACAGCTGTCCTCCAGTATGTGGAAAAAACACACAAGAAAGCTTTTCATATCTTCTCCCACACGGGAGAAGTAAATATCCTCAAGTGTGAAGGGCATTCCACCAGAATAGTGTTAAGATTGGTTTAATCAAGCAATAAAAACAGAGCATTCTTATACATATTACTAAAATAATAAGTAAGACACTGGAATTGCACATTTTGGAAGAGCCAAGGTATAGCTCTGATTAAGGCTCTCTCTGGATTTTTGGTATTCTCAATATTTGTGTATTGCAGGTTTAGCTTTCATTTTAAAATGAGATTTTTTTAGTCTTTCTGCTTGTATAGAAATTTTTCCAGATGGGACCAACTGAAGTGCTGACTTCATGAGTTGAGAAATTCACTGAAACAGTAGCTTTAAGTGGGGTGAATTTTTTTAATCGTATCCATGAGGTTTAATTTTGAAACCTAACAACTGTTGTATACTGTTAACTGCTGTGCTGCTAAAATACCTTTACTCTGATATGCTTTATTCAGAGTGTTTTGAAATGTTTGAAAAGACATTCTACAGGAATACATCTGCAAGAATTAGACATTCCTACACCTTCTATTTTTATCATATAGTTCATTTAATTTTGTTTGATCCTCAGCATTAATTCTGCAGAAGCCAAGTGACATGGAAAGATTAGATCAGCTGTAGAGATTGAGTGCACTCTTCTCATGTGGGTAGTGAAAAGCTGAAGGTGCTTGGGCAAGAATTTTTTTAGGGTAAAGAAAAATCAGTTGAATGTAAAACAACTCAGAAATACCAAGTGTTCAGTGTTTTGTATTTTGAGTAAGTTTACATAAAAATAAATCCCACAGTGTTTTTCAGAAATTTCTTTGGGTCTGGAACAGAAAGTTCAATAACTATCCAGAGTCTGTGTAGAGAAACACATAAACTATAAGCTTATTAGCATTCTCCTGACTGTCAAACTTGTTCAATCAAGTTATCTAGAAAGGTGTTAGTAATCATTTGTCACTGTGTGTATGTGAGACATACATACACTCACAGGCCACTTCTACACTACATTCCCCTTTTGAAGGAGGAATGCAAATGAGGGAGAGCAAAAATGCAAATAAAGTACTGATTTACAGATCTCATGCTTCATTTGCATAATCTCACACGATCACATTTCCAGAAGAGATTTTTCAGAAAGCGAAACAGCTGTGTAGACAGAGTTTCTTTGGGGAAAAATAAACTGTTTTCAGAAGAACCGTTTTTTCTGAAAAAAATGAGGAATAAGGGTTGTTTTGAAAACATGATTTTTTTCTGAAGGAACCCTGTCTACACAACTGTTTTTGCTTTTGGAAAAGTCTTTTCCAGAAATACAATTGCGCAAGATTATGCAAATGAAGCATGAGAAGTGAAGTCTATTATTGATTCAGTAAATCTAATTGATTTGTAATTACATTTTAAGAGGTATTGTTTAGAAAGATTTTTGTTGGTTTTACAAAGTATATTTTTCTATATGGGGAAAAAAATAATAGAATCTGTGTGGTGGAGGAGGGTGTGAAAGAAAAATACAATAAATCTGATATAAGAGGTGCTTCCAGTGGGCTACTTCAGGTTCAGGTTCAAATTCTACCTTGGATTAAAAATCAAGATTTATAGGTTTTTGCTCTTGTTCTAATTCACAAGAAATACTGTTCCTAAAGTTATACATCTACCCAACTTCTCATGCTTATTCTTGTCTTTTTAGGCTTAAAAGAGGCACAAGATAAATATAGTAGGGGTGTTGAAGATCAGTTTTGAAAATACTCCGTCAGAGCAACATGTGGTAATTTTTACAGTGACTACTGTGGTATAAATCAAAATCTGAGTAACTCTGCACCAAAAGGAATCTGTGGATACAGGGCAGGACGGCTGGGGGAAGGAGGAAAGAGAGTGATCACAAAATGGAAATAAATGCTGGTTTTGCAGCATCACCTCTTATCTCAGGGACTGTGGAAACTCCTTCACCTGAGCTGTGTTGGGTCAGTTCTTCCAAGTACTTTTTCCCCGGGTCCAATCTCTCCCTTTTCTGGCTCCATCCCAGTCACTCCATGGTATTTTTCCCCAGTTGATTTCATGACTTTGATGACTTTCTTGTAGCCTGGACCTAAAAAGCATTGCTGAGAGGCTGCTACACTCACAAGTTGTGAATTTACCTTCACTGAAGCTTCTGGAATTTGTGGGATTGTAAGACACTCTGTGGAGTCCCATGGTCCTTCCCCTTTCAGAGAGACCACTAGGCTACAGCCACACAGCCAAGTTATTTTGAGATAACAGCTGTCCTTTAGAAAATAACTTTGCTGTCATCTATACTATGCACATGCTAATAAATTTGAAATAGTGGGTGTGTTATTTTGAAATTGGTAAACCTCATTGCAGGAGGAATAACGCATATTTTGAACTGTTAAGATTCGGATCTGGGTCTGGTCAAACCTACACCATCACTTCTCATAACAGCACCTATTTCAAAATAGTTATTTTGAAACAAGCACTATTTTGAAATAAGTGCTATGTGTGCAGTCTGTGGTCTTGTCTACACTAGCAGTGAACTTCAAAATTAATTTTGAAGTTATGGCTTGCTTCAAAATTAAGCACAGAGCATCTACATGCTTCATATATTACTTCAAAATATCAGTCAAAGTAAGGGGACCCTACTACGAAGTCCTTATTCCATTCCTGGGATGGGAATAGCGCCCTATTTCAAAGTTTAACTTAGAAATAGGACGTGTGGATGCGCCGCATACTGTTACTTCAAAGTAGTGAGTCCTCCATGGTGGCAGCCTGCAGGAGCCTAGAGACACTCTGGCCAGCCCAGTTGGGGCTCTATGGTGTGATGTATTACGGGTGGGAGGGTGGGTGTGAGTCAGGATGGATGTATATTTGACAGGCTGAACAGCTCACAGTGGCTAGGGATGAGCCCCTGCTTTCTGTAACCTAAGCTGGCAGGTAACTCCTCTGTCCCTGAACAATGGCAGGGAGGAGCCAAGCTCAGTTTTGAATCGGATGCGGCAGTTAGAAGCTGGTGCGGGGGGTGGAGTTGGAAGGCAGCTAGCCTGTGCTGGGGGGGAGGCTAGACCCCAGGTGGGGCACCCCTCAGCCTCCTCTCCCCAACATGGATCGGAATGACTGACTGTGCCTGTGGTACTGACATCTCTGCACTGTTCTGAGCCTCTGTCAGCTAATAAACTTCCTGTTCTACCTGCTGAGAGAGCGTCACTTCAGGCTGCAGACAGGGTGCAGAGCTTGGGGACTCCTGAACACCATTACATATGGTCACTACAAGCTGCGCGTAAAGACACAGCTACCCAGCTACCCCAGGCAGAAAGCTGAGAGCGTGCTACAAGCAGGGGAAGCACAAGCTCCCTGCAGCACACCTGCTCCCTAACGACAATGTGCTGACAGCCACCCCCAGCTAGCCATGTCAACCAGCCAGCAGCCCTGTGACCCCCACGGCCCCCAGAGCCCGGTGGTGACCCCAGCCAGAGGTCCCAGCAGACAAGCCAGCGACGGCATCAAAGGGGCCCTTCCTGGATGGAAGAGGAAGTCGAGGTCCTTCTCACACGGGGGGGGGAGCAGTAGGTCCTGTTTCAAACCGGGATGCAGTGACAGATGGTGGATGTGTATGACAAGCTGAACAGGAGCCGCACTGGCTGGAGGCACCCCAGCCAGAGTGGCAAGCATATGAGAACAAAAGTGAAGGAGCTCTGGCAGGCCTACTGCCGAGCCTGGGATGCTGCCAGCCGGTCAGGGGACATCGCCCATCCGGTGCCCCCATTATGAGGAGCTCCACAACATCCTAGGGCCAAAAGAGGTGCAACCCCTGGAGCACCTCCTGGACACTGCCACCCCACCCCCAGAGATGGTGGAGGAGCCAGAGGCAGCCACAGATGAGGGCAATCAGCCACAGGCGCAATCATCCAGAGGCAGCCACAGGCGGAATCAGCACCTGCCCGGGAGGGAGCAAGGCTGGCACAAGGACAAGGGTTCCAGCGGTGGGACCCTCATCATCACCATCCCCTCTGGGACATCGAGCCAGGACACGTCCAGCTGGGCATCACCAGAGTGCATTGCGGTACCAGCTGGTAGGTACGGGGCATTTGGGATGACTCGAGGTCTGGGGAGGGGCCACACGCCCACATGACACTCAGTGCCCACCCCTGCACAGCCCAAGTCCACACGCCCGGGATCGGGGAGCCACTGAACTCTGGCCTGACCTCTGCCAGGTGGAAACCCCTCTGCACCTGGGATACCAGGAGGTCCCCTGGGACATCAGACTGGAGGGGAGTAGGATGCGGGCCAGCAGAGCAGAGGCCCCAGGCCCAGGGGTCAGAACACAGGACTCACGGCCCGTCCCCGTTGCCTTCTGTCTCCACAGGTCTGCTGTCCAGGAGCCACCACAGTCCCGTCTGGGACCAGCCTGCAGCCGCAGAGGGCCAGGAGTCTGGCACCTCACCTGATTCCACATGCCCACTGTGTCGCCAACGGGCTGCGTGCCACTGCTGACCGGGGGATGAGAAGGCAGCCGCCAACAGGGCTGTCCTGTGGGAGATAACCGCAGCGCTGCAGGACTGGCTGGCAATGGAGCAAGAGGTGCGGGTGCGGGTGCGGGTGGCAGACAGCCTGGAAACGCTGACCCAAGCTGTGGCCACCCACATCGCCTCCCTCCCGCTCCCTCACCAGTCTGTCCCACAGCACCTCCCGCAGCCTCTCCCAGTGCAGCCACCAACTTCGGGGCCCTGCTTCTGCCTGCCCTCCCACCTGCCACCTGTCTGCACTCGGGCAGTGGCCGGTGCCACCCCAGGCAAGTAGGCTCCTAGCTCTCCACCAGCTCCTCTGTCCCCTCCCATGGCTCCCGCCAACTCTGAGGCCATCGTACCCCCCAACACCCCTATCTTCCCGTTGTCCTGGCCCCAGCCCAGCCCCAACGGGGTCCCTGGATTTGGCGTGGTAGGGGGTCCAGCGGCCAACAGGGCTCTCGGCCCTCCACTCCAGTGGATGAATGAGTCCTCACCCTCCCCAGCTCCCTCCTCCAAGATGGTTCCTTCCCCCAAATGCCACCACCCAATCCCTCTTGTATGTAGTTCCCCCCCCTGTACATAGTTGTAGGCACTCGTTTTGTTTAGAGGTTTACAAACATGAAAGTTTTATTCACAACAGTGAACATTTGAGTTCTACCCCTACTCCTATGTCCTTGTTGTGTGGTTGGGGGTTGATGAGAGGTGGAGATACAGGGGGGTGTGGTCACTGCAGGCTCCAGGTGAAGGCTTCCCACAGGGCCTCACTGACACGCACTCTCTCTGTGCGCCTGGGAGCACGGGGCTGCGGGTGGCTGTTTGTACCTGCCAGCGGGCTCGGCGGCCCAGCCCTGGGCGAAGGGCTCCCCTTTACTCTCCACAATATTGTGGAGATCAGCAGGCCGCATCTGTCATGGGCATGTTCGGGAGGCTGACCTCCACCTCGTGAGGAGGCATCTAAATTGCCCCTTCAGCCACCCGAGTGCCTTCTCAGCAGTGCTCCTGGCGTGGTTCAGGTGTGTGTTAAAAACATCCTGGGATGGGTTGGTGTGTTCTGTGTAGGGTCTGCGCAGTGTAAAGGCGCTGGCGCTGTGTTCTGGGGCCTGGGTGGCAATGTGCGTACCGTCCAGCACACTGAAAGAGTTGGGGAAGCCCAGGTCTGTGAAGCCAGCAAGGGCGACATTCAGGTCCCCAGCCATAACTGCCCGGCAGAGGAGAAGGGTGTAGATTGCCCAGACAACCTGCCTGGGGTGAAAGACAGATGCATGCATGAAGTGTGTGGCTGGGTGGGACCTGTTCCTGTGCCGGGACCCCTTCCCCAGCCCCATGCAAGGCCCACCTCCCCAGCCCCATGCAGCGCCACTCCTTGCCGGGTGGCCCCCCAGTGGGCACGTGGCCCCAGCCTGGCTTAGCTCGATCAGGACTGCCCCAACAGAGGCCTTGCCCACCCCAAACTGATGTCCGATGGAGCCGTGGCTGTCCAGGGTGGCAAGCTTCCAGAGGGCAGTGGCTCTCCTCTTGTGTAGGGGGAATTTAGGCCATATCCTGGTGTCCCAGTGCTGGAGGGCTGGGGCAAACCAGTGGCAGAGCTCCTCAAAGGTCTGTCTGGTCATCCTGAAGTTGCTCAGCCACCGGTCATCATCCTAGTCCCCCAGCACAAGACAGTCCCGCTAGTTGGTGCTGGTGGGAAAGACCCAACATCACTGGACCATCAGGGTGGGGCGCAGCCACTGCTCTGGCACAGGGCCTGCAAGAAGGGGCCTATGGCAGCTGGCCCTGTGGTTCTGCTGGAGGATGGCCACCAGCAGCACTGCCAGCAGGCTGGCCACGGCATGGAGGAAATCCACCTCAGGGAGCTGCTGAGGATCTGTAAGCATCTCCACCATGGCTCAGCTCTGTGCAAAGGGTGTGCTGTGATGTGTACAGCCTGGCAGCCCTGAGCACGTGCAGGGTGCATGTGTTGGGAGGGGCCCTTTAAAGGAGCGGCTGCCTCTGGGCTCTGGAAGGGCTTGTCAGCCATGCGACCTCCATCTGCGGCATTTCCTGGTCTCTTATTTTGAAACTGGGGCCATGGGTGCATAGGCACATCCTTTTGAAGTGCCGGGCCACTTCTTCAAAGCGGTGAATTCAATCCACTTTGTGTGTGTGGACACACATTTTCAAAGTTGGTTACTTTGAAGTTGCACTGCAAAATAAGATCCCTCAAAATTATGGTATAGTGTAGATGCAGCCTATGTATTTCAAAATATCTAAGTGCTATTTCAAAATTCATTTTTGCATGTAACAGCCCTAATTCAAAATAGCCATTCTGGAATAGTTTATTTCAAGATAAGGCAGCTGTGTAGCAATCTATATTATGAAATAAATTTGACTTTATTAACATTGATTTTTTAACACTGGGTTTTATAATTGAGAATCCTCACCTTCCCATAAGGTCCCCACAAATTCAACTTAGTGCTGCCACACAAGTTGCGAAACATCAACTGTTGCAGCAGTGCATTGTGGGAGCCTATTCCACAGTTCCCTGAGCCAATAGCATTCTGGGTATTTTCACTGGTGCATCATGGGGAAAAAAATGACCTGCAAGTGACTTGGGGTATCTAATTACATCTTCCTATATTTTATTTCCCTTATTCCCCTGCTGGGTTAAGCAAAAGTCCCTTTTTTCCGGGTGGAATCTTGCTTATATAAGTGATTTGTTTCTTATAAGTGAAGGGAGGGGTAGCAAAGCAAATATAAACAAATTTAAACTGCTGAGAAGAAGTTTTTTTGGCCTCTTATGCATGCATGACCCCCACAACAGCCTTGCTGCCACATGATGTGGCTGGTGCCACGTAGTGTCGAAAAAAATACCAAGTGTAGAGACAGAACCACAAAATACATTCTAGAGCTATTTGTAGTGGGTGGAAGCACTCATAGTGCTAATAGCAAAGAAAGACAGACATTTCTCAGCCTCTCACACAAACATGACACCACATCCACAGGCTTCCTGGCCCTGATCTGAAATTCATGGGCTTCCTGTTACGTAACTCTTGCGCAACCAAGAGCAGCAGCCAGAGCAGAGTACTGAGGGGCATTGTGGGTTATGTATGGTGCACCTCTGGAGGCTAATAAATTCAATTTTAAGACATGGCCCTTCCGTACTGGCCTTTAATTGAACTTCAGAATTTGAGCTTGACACTGTACCTGTCAGAAACTGATGATATTGTGATATCAATATTAGTGCTCCCTAAACTGAGCTAATGGTAGTTAGAGTGAAGACAGTCACGTGGTAATATCAAGCTAACTGCTTTAAATTCAAATGTATCTCATAGTGTAAACGTAGGTTTTTGGGACTTGTGCCGGAGAACCACCTAAAACCAAGCCTCTGTGGCCCAAAATCTGTGAAAATCTCAAAAAAAAAAAGGGAAGAGGGATAGTTTCTTGTTTGTTGGTTTGGCTTGTATTGTTGCTTTTAAACCGCCCCACGGCCAAGCTGGGGATAAAAATACAAGCCATGACTACATGAAAACAACTACCCTGTGCCACAAAAACAATCCAGAAGTTACTTGTGATAATCTGATTTGGCAGTATAATGACCTTTCATGTTAATATTGATGAGATTACTTTCTTTTCTCTAATCACATTCAATCCCATTCTTCAGGAAATGGGTGAGGAGCAGGTTGTGATTACATTATGCTGCTGTTCATCAGACTTTGATCCACCCTCTTTTAATTAATGCAGTTTTCATTAATAGTGTTTTAAAAGTAATATCTGGGTATTGATGTACTGGAGCACTTCAAAGTATCAGCTTTTTACAGTATTACCTTGTCCTCAGGAGAAAACTTCCAGAAGGAGACCCTGTAGAATGCAAGCAGAAAGCAAGTAAAATGTACAACACATACTCCTGGAAAGTTGTCACTGCCTCTCAAAGATAGGTGCAGCTTAGATTCCCCTAGACATGCAGTGTCCAAGAGGAATTCAAAGATCACCACATTAGAGGTGGTCATCTTTCCATATTCACCACATTCCCTGCACTCTAAATAAATGCCCTTCCCTCCCACCCTCCCAAGCCACTCTCACCCACAGCCAGGCACTCCCAGCCCTGCACCCCTCACGCTAAATAAATGCCCTTCTGTTTTCCCCCAAGCCAGGCACTCCTAAACCCCAGCCCCCTGCTTCAAATAAATGCCCTTTCCCAGAGCCCGGCACTCCTGTTCCCACCTGTAAATGCTCTTCTCCTAGAGCCAGGGTCCCCCAGCCCTTGCATTCTAATTTAATGCCAGAGCCACCACTGGCTCCGCCACCAAAGCCGCTGCCACCACGCGCTTCTCCCACCAAGCGATGGGGGGCATGTGCAGAGCTGGCCGATGGCACTCCCTCCAGGCAGCTCTCAGGAGGAGCCACATTTAAAGGCTCCAAGAGCCACTTGCAACTCCAGAACTGTATTTGCCACACCACAGTGTTCTGTTTGCCACGTGTGGCGAGTGGCAAACATATTGGACACTACAGCCCTAGACTGCCACCTAACTCCAGGCTACTTGCAGACTAGCTGTCTTGACAGGTCACACTACTGCTGCATTATTCTGGTTTGTCAGTTTGAGTGGAGCCATATGATGAGATGTAACTTTTGCCCTGCATAATTTTTGAAATATTGCTCCCCCAGAGGGCCAGTGGTTGATGGACACTAGATGAGATCAGTCCCAGGCTGATGTGATAAACTTGGGAATAATCAAAGCCATACTACTTGAGTTCACTTGGAATTTGTACATTTTTATTCAAAAAAATAATTTTTTTTAGGGGTTCGCATGTCAGGAACCAGTTGCTCTAGCAACATCAAATTTGGACCACTAAGCCTACATCACACCTTCAAAATGTACTTCGTTTTCCAAGAGTCCCAGAGAGTTGGCCGTGTTAGTCTGTATGTTCACAAAACAAAGAAAGCAATACTGTAGCATCTTAAAAACTAACAATATTATTTATTAGGTGATGAGGTTTCATGGGAAAGACCCACTTCTTCACATCTGCTCCAGAAAGCTCATCACCTAATAAATAATATTTTTAGCCTTAGGCAGTGCTTTTTGCTAGTAAAAAGGTGGCAAACTCTAGATTTCACTCTTTGTCACTTATTTTTCCTGCCAAACATAAGCTGCGTCTACACGTGCACGCTACTTCGAAGTAGCGGCACCAACTTCGACGTTAGACGGCGAGACGTCGAAGTCGCTAACCTCATGAGGAGATAGGAATAGCGCCCTACTTCGACATTCAACGTCGAAGTAGGGACCGTGTAGACGATCCGCGTCCCGCAACGTCGAAATTGCTGGGTCCTCCATGGCGGCCATCAGCTGGGGGGTTGAGAGATGCTCTCTCTCCAGCCCCTGCGGGGCTCTATGGTCACCGTGGGCAGCAGCCCTTAGCCCAGGGCTTCTGGCTGCTTCTGCGGCAGCTGGGGATCTATGCTGCAGGCACAGGGTCTGCAACCAGTTCTCAGCTCTGTGTATCTTGTGTTGTTTAGTGCAGCTGTGTCTGGGAGGGGCCCTTTAAGGGAGCGGCTGGCTGTTGAGTCCGCCCTGTGACCCTGTCTGCAGCTGTGCCTGGCATCCCTATTTCGATGTGTGCTACTTTGACATGTAGACGTTCCCTCGCTGCGCCTATTTCGATGTTGGGCTGAGCAACGTCGAAGTTGAACATCGACGTTGCTGGCCCTGGAGGACGTGTAGACGTTATTCATCGAAATAGACTATTTCGATGTTGGCTGCATGTGTAGACGTAGCCATAGAGTAAGATCCTTGCATATTTAACTAATGTCCCGCCTGCTTTTGTAAAGCACTATCTGAAGCATAACTATTTTTCAAATAAATATCAGGCACTAAGATCACAAATGTTTAAATAATTCTTTCCAGAAAAGATATACCAGGTACATAATATAGCAGACATCTAAGTTACTGAGACATGACTCCTATGAAGAAGTCTTTAGCAAGTCATGGTTGCTCTCAGCAGCCAGATTCAAAAAGGAAATAGCAAGAATGCATTACTCACTGGCATGGTGCACTCATGTCAGCAAAGTCAGAGACAAGTGATAGGTGACACTGACATGCCAAAGCTAGAAAGCCCGTGTTTGACACATGTCTTTCACTTGGATGAGAAATAGACCACCCAACTTGCAATGACTCCAGTCCAAAGATGCTATCTCAGGTAACTCACTGAAAGCATGCAGTGGGAATGCAAGACTGGGTCCATTTTGACCACTTCAATTTCATTCTGTTGGGTTCTTTTCCATCGGATGTTCTAAAACAAAAATAAAAAATAGTTTAAGTGAAAATCACCTATATTAAATAATACATGGATGATTTATAAGAAGGCATATTTGGGGAAACTGCAAAATTCAACTAAAAGAGGTTTTGCTCAAAAACCTTATTGAGTCCATCTACCCATGGCAGCTGGGAGGCATGATTCTCAGCACAGGTAGACAGATTCATGCTTAAACTAGAAGTGTGGACAACATAACATTGGTGAGAGCTTGGGCTAGCCACATGAACTCGGATGCAGAAGGATGGACTCAGCTATCAAGAGCCATCAGTAGTGCCCCAGTGTCCACACTCCACTTTTAGTGTGTTAACTCAAGCTGAGTTAGCATGATTTGTCTACCCATGCTGGGGAATGTCACTTCCCAATTACTGGGTAGACATATTCATTGAGGTCTGCAGTTGAGCTGAATTTTTAATTCAGTGCAACTTTTCACCACCTTCCCACCCATGATGTTCTTTATAATCTTTGGAAAAGGAAAGACCAACAATATGGAGAAGGGGTTCATTTACACATGATTAGGATCAATACAAATTATCTTGTTTTTTTCCCCATTGTCTTGCACTTTGTTTTGTCACTTACATTGATACAGAGTGTATGCTTGGGCCTTTAAAATTTCTCAGCAACTGTATTTCTCACTCATTTCACATTGGTGATCACTTATTTGAAACTTAAAAAAGAAAAAAGTCTCTGTCCCCTTACATTTAATACAAAAGTAAGGGTGAAAAATGTATCATTGGCTTCTGCAAGTGTTTTGAGAGACGGATGGAGAACACTGGAACTGGATAGGGAAGGGTGTGCAGGAAACAAGATGTTTCTTTGCTTTAGACTGTAGTAAAATTTTCAGCACCTCTCAACCACCCGCCTGCCTTTCATGTTCCTAGGGGTCCTGACCCACCAACCAAGAAACACTGATCTAAACTAAAGGTTTTTTTTTATTGTCATTGTTGCTGACCCTTTTGCTCCCCGGTGAGAACAACTTTGGGAGGCCCAAGCATAAATAGCTCTCTGGCTCCTGCAGCTATTTTCAGCCATGCCTCAACGTGTTATGTTAGGACAGGGGTCGGTAACCAAAACAGCAAGAGCCATTTCTTTCAAATCTGGTAAAAACTCAATAATTCAAGAGCTGTAATGCATTTGCAGGATATTCAGAAACTTTTTACACATTCTGTTTCCACGGACTTCACATGTGTGCATTTGTAATACTATTTTCCTGACTTTCACTCTTGAACCCTTTTTATGTCAGTTTTACTTCACGTTTAATTTCAATTTTCTTCCTTAAAATGCATGTCGCCCGTCACAGCAGGAATGCCACAAGCTTCCTTTTCCTAATCAAGACTTTATTAGCAACATGATCAAAACACAGCTACAGTATCATATCCCACAATGCACTACACATATTAAAGGGGGAGTTATCCAACGTTTTGAGACCACATGCCGTTTGCTATTTAGATATGAGTTGTTAATTGTTGGGCTTTTAGACATTCACCATTTATCAAAAATAATCAGGAGGGGTTTGTTTTTGTTTTTGTTTTTGTTTTCGTTTTCATTTTCATTTACCTTTGCAATTATAGGATCGGAAGCCACAAAGTAGTCCTTAAAGAGCTGCATGTGGCTCCAGAGCCACAGGTTGCAAACCCCCGTGTTAGAGATAAAGTAAAAAAGGCCTCATTTGTACACAGAGTTACACCAGTTTTAAGTAAAGATGTAATGTAGCACCAGTTCAGTGCAGCTATGGGGAATAAGCCTAAACCAAAGGAGGCCAGTTGTAAACTGCTATGACATGGATCACTGTACTAAAAAAGAACAGGATGGAGTACCGATGGGGGTCTGTTACAGATTTCTGAGTCAAACTAGAAAACAAAATGAATTACCCCTTACGCACCTATCTGTAAAATGGAAAGAAAAATTGTTACTGTGGGAAACATCAGTCAGGGAAACGTGCTGCAGATCTGCAGCCAGTAGTAAAATATCATTAGAGTCTCTAAAATTATAGAACAACAAAAAATCTTGTGGCGCCTTATAGACTAACATATTTTGGAGCATAAGCTTTCATGGGCAAAGACCCGCTTCATCAGATGCATGAGCATGAGCATCCGGTGAAGTGGGTCTTTGCCCACGAAAGCTTATGCTTCAAAATATCTGTTAGTCTATAAGGTGCCACGAGACTTTTTGTTGTTCTCGAAGCTACAGACTAACACGGCTACCTCTCTGATACTTGTCAAAAATTATAGATGACTTTCTAAAAAAATAAAAAAGGGTTTGCACTCACTGCAAGGTAATCCTGGTTAAGAGCGGAAGTGAAGGCGTAAACTAGAAAAGAAAATAGACATATAAACTGCAGAAAAAGCAGGAAGTAGATGCCAATCAATATAAATTGGAAGTTATGAAGTGCAGAAAATTGATAAGGGAAGCAAAAGAAAGTAGGGAAAAATCCATGACTGGCAGGGCTAAGGCCAATATTTTTAACAGTATTATACAGTACTGATATTTTTAACAGTATTATAAGCAAAAGAAATTGTATAAATGGTGTAGGTCCATCATTATATGTTGACGGTAAAATTGTTAATGATGCAGAAAAATGGATAAAATGCAGAAAATGGTAAAGTTATTAATGAAGCAGAAGAGGTAGAAACATTTAATATATATTTCTGTTGTGTATTTAGAAATAATCGGATGATGTACGTGTATCCAATGAAGGTGAACTGTTTTCCAATCCATTAGTAGCTAAGGAAGAAGTAATACATCATCTTCCAAGTATATTTTCATTGTTGTAAGAATGTTGGTCTCAGCTTTCCCCCATGGAGAACATGGTGTTTTTGTTGGGGGGAAGGCTGCAAAATTTAAAGATGCAAATTGCTGAATAATTTTCCTGAAAATTTGATGTATATTTTCATCTTCAGGGAAGACAGAGAAAAAATGGAAGATATCTTGACACAGGGGCTCTGAGTTTCATCTTGCTTAACCTATCCTTGCAGTTAAACTATTTTCACCACCTGTCTAAACATTGCTGGCATACTTTTCTTCTAATGTTTCATTAAATTGAGGGAATTTAACTAGAGGAAATGAAAACATTTAGGGACAAAATCCATATAAGAAGTGTTTCACACCTTTGGGAAGGGAAGTGCAGAGTAAAGTGTGCTTGAAAATGAACCAATTTCTTTTATACTCCCTCCAGCCCAGGGTGACATTAAACATTGGAAACCTTTCATGCATTTCCTGTCACTAACAAATATCTGTCCAGTGGAAGAGGGGCAGGGTGTTCTCATGTATTTATGTGATTTTTTTTTCTCACATTTACAGTTTTTTTGGAATGAAACTGGGATGGAACGGATTAAATTTGATCTGAAAGGGTTGCAACCTGCAGAGTTGGGGTGGATCAGTTGAACTGAATGGATGTGTAAATTGGCCTGAATGTTTTATGAAGTAATTAAATCTCTAGCCCGAATCAAAAGTTTGCAAAGTCTTTAAAAGAGAACCACAAAAGAGAAGAATTTTCCAATCTTATCGAGGAAGTTCACTTTGCTAGAGATGGTCGGTTTGGACTGCTAGGTGAGAGAATTCAAACTAACCAGTCAAAAGAGCTAAACAGTACCACCTGGTTTGATTGGAGTGCTCAGAAGGGCTTTGGAGCTATATAAACAGAGAAGTTAGGTGCTGCTTTCAGGAAGCAAAGATATAGGTGTTCCCTCCCATTCTTTTCTAGGGCTTGTGGTCTGCTACAAAAGAGAAAATCTAAGTGAGATTTGAAAGACATGGTAAGCTCTTAATTAAGTGTATCAATACTGCTTATATTATGGTTAAGGGCTTGTCTTCAGTGTCCTGAGTTGGCTCTGATTTCAGCTGTCATTAGCTAGCTGTGGTTGCAGCTGCTGCATCAGAATCTCTGATCTGATTTGAGTAGTGCATTTTCTGTACTTCTGTTTCCAACTTGTACTATTTTGGTCTTCTTTGTTTATTAAGCAACAAAATATAGTTATGTGTTTGAGTGCCCAGCATTTCAAGAGTTTGCCACTGTGCTAATAGAAAATCTTCTCCTTGCATGCTCTTGTTAGCTTTGGCAAACAGGAGACTAAGTATCTGCATAGTACCTAATATGTCTCCTTGATGTACTTAACTTTTTAAAATTCAAGACTAAAACAAATTCTTTGTCAGGGCTTGAAAAAAATAAATTAATCTGGTGACTAAGAAAAACTGCAAGGCAAGTACATAGACTTAACCTGTTTATGTTCTAGGGTGGTGACGATTCTTGTGTGCTTTAACACTGTAAATTAAGAGACTTGCATATTGGTTGCAGAGTCATTGCTCCTTAGCTTTGCTAAGCTGGTTCTGGTCACTTTTGACTGGTGCTCTTCAGACCCCTAGTAGGCAGCAATGAAACTGTGAGTATGTCAACAGCTGAGAGAATCATCTCACCTCCTGCATGGGGAAAGAGTCTCCACTATTTTGCCTTTCAGAGGAATCTCCTTGCTCCCAGCAGTTTAGAGCTGACACTTCAGATTTAAGGGTTGGTCTGAACACAACGTGCATCAGAGGAACAAAAGGTGTGATGTACTAGTATTGTTAAACTGATGCAAATCTGCGTATAGAACGGCCTTAGAAGATCTCTAAATTAGAGAGATGAAAAATGAAGCCCCCAAAAGAGATCTCTAATGCAGGGTCAGAGAGGTAGTCGTCTGTAGTTCCCAAATATTCCAGTAGCATCTTAAAGACTAACAATTTTTATTTACTAGCTTTTTTTTTTTGGGGGGGGGGGGGTAAGAATCTGAAGTGGGGCTTTCTCACAAATGCTCATTACCTTATTTATAAAAAAAAACCCTAATGCAGTGGTTTTCAAACTTTTTTCATCTGTGGACCCTTTTAGAAACTTTTGGGGGTGGGGGGGTGTTTTGCTTTCTCTTTTGTTAAGGAGACCTTAATATCAGATGAGTGTGGGGCCTGACTTTCTCACCAGGGAACTGCCTCTGGGTGTTCCTGGGGATGGGAACCTGCCTCTCTTTCCCTCTGCTTGGTAAGCCTAATTCTCAAGCCAGCTTGTAACTATATTTGAAGTCCTAGTATTGGAATAACTTAAGGCATCCATAAGTGTTAGAGGCAGCACAGGCCTCCCTCATGTAGCCTATGTGCAGTTGATGAGGTGTCTGTAACAGCATTAGACAGTGATGGCGAAAAAGGATTGTAACTGAATCAAATGTTGGTAGAAGCCTTAATCATGGACCAGGACCACATTGTGCTATGTGTAACTTAAGCACAAGTGGGGACTCTTATTTGAACTTTTATTATTGCTTTTTAAACATTTGAGGCTTCTTAACAAAGCTTTACACTTCCTATCAACTAAGTGATAGGACAACACTAGTGATAGGACAACTGCAGGGGGCTACCAGTGCCAACAGCATAGGCACAAGTTTCAGGGCAGTATGTGCTCATGGTCTGGCAGAGCAGAGACCCATACCCCCAGCCAGGATTTGCAAGGGCCAGGCAAACATGTCCATGGGATGTCGCTGAAGAGGTCTTACCTGGGACTCAGCCACCAGCTGCTTCCCCCAAGTGATCCAAGTTTTGTTGTTGTCACTGTCCTCCTTGCAAGCCTTGCCCAGAGTGAAACCTTCTGTTTTCCCCCACCCCCTGCCTCCCCCACACACCTTTGAGATCTGCAACTTGTGGCTTGTTAAGGATTCCCTTGTTGTTCCTGATGCTATAATTGCAGAGTTTTTGGTTGTTTTTTTTTTGGGGGGGGGGGGGCAGGGGGGAATGGACCTCCGATCTTATCTTTGTTTTGGTGAACATCTAAAAGCCCAACAATGAACAAGTCATAGCTAAATAGCAAATGGTATGAGATCCTGAAACATTGGAGAACTCCCCCCTTAATATGTGCAGTGCATTGTGTATGCACTGTTCTTAAAATAGGGGTTACAAAAGTATTGTTTTCTGTTATTTATTTCTGACCATCTCATAGTCATGTACATTGCAGCTCCAGAATTGAGTGGTGGGGTTTCTTTGTTTTTGTTTTCAGAATTCTGGGGGGGGGGGGGGTGGAAATGGCTCTTCTAGCTCAAGGGTCAGCATCTAAAAGAAGAATCAGTTGTCCTGGGTCTTGCAGCAACACAAAGCTCTCTCCTTGCACCTGTTCCAGCAGGGCTGCAGAGGCTGGCATTGTGGGCCAATCATCTCTCATGAGTGAATGAGGAGGCCCCATAAACCATGTTACCTGTAAACTGTGTGCTTGGGCAGCTACGCAGGAGAAATTTAAATGCTGCCTTGCATTGTTTTTTGCCATTGGTGGTGCTCATTGGCATGTGCGTTAGTGCATATAACAATGTATTGTGCACACAGATGGAAAAATTAGCAGGACCATTGGTCATAATGGGCCTTGGAAGTGAGAAACAGGTGGCCGATATTTCATATGATGGTGAAAGAAGCTCGTGGAGGGATAGGAAGATAACTCTTCCTGTGCATGTTTCACTGGCTCAGACATTTTAACTATTCACTTAGAATGCACAACCATAAAAACTAAGGCACTGAGTAGTAAGTCAAAAGATAGATCTTGCAGAGGGCTGACTTTCAAGCTAGGCTAGTCTTAGTTGTGTGGTTTGGCACCAACAGAGGAGAAGTACCATAATTGTACTCATTCCTGGATGAATACTAGCTGCTGTTAATTGTGAATGTAAAATCTTGCCTGTAAAAATTGAAGGACTAGTTTCAAAATGAACTCCAAAAAGCCAAGAAATAGTGAGTTTGACCACCTTGCACACAAATGTTTCTGTTCTTAAAATATTACCTTTTTAATTCAAGCCAGGCTGCAAGTTGCATTGCTGTTAGAACCTTGAACCCACTCAATTGGAATCAGAGTTTAACCTAGGTATGGGAGGGATAGGTCACCCTTTTGGCACTTCCACATGACCTGTGACTTGTTTAAACCTTACAGTCTTGGAATGACTTTTTTTAAAATTATTATAATGGCAACTACAGTTAAGGCTGAGGTCAGCGTTTCCATGGTAAGAGATCTTTAGTTGCATGTAACTTCTAAACATTTAGACCTTTCAGGAAAGCAAAAGAGGGCTTAGAATAAGTTTATTTAGAAGGACTTCTTCCCATTTTGGTGGGTGGTGGGAGACATTTAAGCCAATGAGAGAGATGTGCTTAATGCTCTTGGAAATCAGAGGTTTATTAAGATGCTTCAGTATGGCTGTGGGTATGTTTTTTTTTTTTGTTTGGGGGTGGGGGACCCATATGAGTAACACTGATCTACCTAAAGTCTAATATATGAAGGCATCTATTAAAATGTGAGGATTTTGTTTAGAAAATGAGTAGTATTTGTTTTTTAAAATGTCAGTGCAGAAACATTTGAATGTTAGTGCTACCTCTCCAATTTGAAAATTAGAAAGTTATTAAGGTTACCAAGCAAACTGTGGTCAGCAACCCTGTGTAAGGAACTGACTTCAAAAAAACTAAAGTCAGAGTTCAGGTAACCCTTCTATCCTGCTTAATGAAGGCAAGCAACATCATAAAGCTAATCTGCAAGCTGGAACTTTCTGTACCATTACTGATAGGGGGTTTTGTTGTGCTTGTGTGTGTTGTCCCATTCTTCCCCGCCCCCCCTCCCCCCCCACAAAAAAAAAAAAACTATGGAGAGTAAGCTAATAACATGCTTTATTTCCCATGCAGGTTTTCTTAGGTTTTGGAAGTAAGAGTCCCTGATCACTAGCTAGCTTCCTGAGCTGCTTTATTCTTGGAAGGCATTTAAACTTGGAAGTTACTGAAATTCTGTAGCTTTTTGAATTCACATATTCTCTGTGCCAGAAGAAAGGGACCTTCTATAGGAGCAGCATCCGGGTCAATAATGTGATAAAGATAACGCTCAAGTCCTGCTGCAGAAAAATTCACTGTCTCGTAAGTGGCTTTTTCTTCTCTTACCAAACAGACCACCTCAAAATCGGCAAACAAAATGCCAGCTAAGACACCCATCTACCTGAAAGCAGCCAATAACAAGAAAGGAAAGAAATTCAAATTAAGGGATATTTTGTCTCCCGATATGATCAGTCCACCACTTGGAGACTTTCGCCACACTATACATATTGGAAAAGAGGGACAACATGATGTTTTTGGGGACATCTCATTTTTGCAAGGAAATTATGAGTTGTTACCTGGGAATGAGGGATCATCAAAAGTTGGCCAATTTGGCCACAATGAATTTTTAAGGGCAAACAGCACTTCTGACTCCATGTTTACAGAAACCCCTTCACCAGTGCTCAAAAACGCCATCTCACTTCCTGCCATCGGTGGTTCTCAAGCCCTTATGTTGCCCTTATTGTCACCAGTGACATTTAATTCAAAGCGGGACTCTTTTGGCCAATCAAAAAATCAACGGTTCAGCTGTGAGCCAGTGATGGAAGAAAAATTGCAGGAGAAAAGCAAACAGTTGGAGAATGGGGAAATGTACAAAGATGACATCCTATGGGAGCCAGATGGTTCTGTGTTAAGTTATACTAACGGCAGAGAGAGTCATTCATCCAGCCTTTCTGAACAGTGCACGGATTGGCAAACAGTTGACTTACTTGATGACAACAGTCATCTTTCATGTGAACTAACCAAGGCCAAGACTAAGTCCGAAGAATCCCTTTCAGATCTTGCAGGTTCATTACTTTCATTGCAACTTGACCTTGGACCCTCGCTTCTGGATGAGGTCCTCAATGTAATGGACAAAAATAAATCCTAGGACTGGTACTTTTTTGCCTCTTTGGGGGTGGGGGAGAGGGCCTGAAGTGTGTGTATATAAAAAGATCAACTGTATTTGCAATTGTTTGGGTTTTCTAAAAATAACCTTGAAAATATTTTTTTATGTTTCTCATGGGGGTTTTTAATATGGTAAACACATTGTAGCAAGAGGATAAATTGTAATAAGTGTTCAGCAACTTTTAAAAGACTTTCAGATACAATTATTAGTGATCAAAAACTGTAACTGTTTGAGGATACTATTGCAATCATTAGCTTAATTGACATTCAGACTAGTGACTTAAAAGGTGAAGAGTAAATAACTATCTCAACATTGCTTTACATGTAGGACTGTTTTAATTAGTAGTATTTTTTTTTAGCCACACTGTAACTAGGTCTTCAATGTTAAACTATTGCTCTCTTCAAAGAAGAACCACTTGGGGTTATTCAGTTTAAATATGGGCCAATGCCTCATGTGCTTTTAACTCACCATATACTAGTGTAGTCCAGTTAAGCATCTGGCCCTAGATCTATAGCTCATAAACCATCTGCTGTCAACACAAATAACACCAAGCAAGTATTCCTGTATTTAAATTATTTTAAGTTAAATATCTGTGCTTATTTGGCTTTTTCCTGCCGAGTCTACATTTACAGGTAGAGTATCAAAGTAGTTGCTTGAATTCATTAGTGGTCCTCTGTGAACCATAATTTTTTTGAGTGGGGGGGGGGGAGTGTTTAGCCTTTTTCCTTAATTTACTGCCAACAGCATGGATTAATTTACTTGCAATTGATAGCTTTTAAAGAAGGCACTAACTACTCACAAAGTGTAAAGAGACTGTGCTGCAACATTTTGGGAAATGTGGATCCCTTAGTAGAATACATAAATTGCATAGATACTCTGTGCATACAATAAAGTGTGTAAATTCCCCTCTGTTGGTTTTTTTCTTTTTTAAATACATAGCTCTTGCATGAAATATGGGGCATGGGTTTTTGGCTTGCCAATATATTCCTGGGGAGTCTGCCAATCCAGGTGAACTGATAATCTGAGGGTTGGTTTGTTTGTAAATAAATTAGTTTGATGTAGGAGCCAGCCCCATTAGGCTCTCCAAAGTTAAAGGAAGGTTGACCTTTTACTAAAACTTCTGATACATAACAGGGTGTGGTGGTGTGTTTTTTAAAACTGTGGCGATGGCTTTTTTGGTGCTGGCACTTTTCTCCAGCACATATGGACACAGGTGTTAAGGCTCTTATGGGGAAGATTCCTTCAGGCCAGACACAACCTTCAAGTTTCTTAAGGGCCTCATTGCAAGCCCCCTGTAGGGGGTTGAAGTGGGGGTGGGGGGTCAAAGACGGCGGTAGCTGGTAGTGCTACAAGGGTTCTGATTTGCAATAATGGACATTATGTGAGAGAGACCCAAACTTTGCAAATAAAACTAACTTTTATTGGATAAATGGTTCCTCTCCTCCTGCTCCTACCATGCTTGTGTTGGGTTGCCGGGGGGAGACCAGGACAAAGAGCATCATGGTATGTTTAGCTGCTCCCCTCAGAAAATGGTGCCTTGCCCCTGTGATCCTGGCTGTGAGGGAGGGGCCTGTGTCAAGGAGGGTGAAGAAAGAGCCCAAATAAAGCAACGCCTGAAGAAGCCAAGAGAAACTGCAGCAAGGGGCGGGAAAGAGCAGACTGGCTGCTGCTTGTAGGGGCCCTGGGATTGAGCATGGAGTAATAGTGAGCTCCAGTGGCAGGAGGCACAAGTTGTGCAGTGGGACAAGTGTCTGCCTGAGATGGATGGCCTAATGAGACAGTGGTACCCAAGTGAGGGAGAACTATGGTATCCTGATACATGCAGAGAGGGACAGAAGCTACCACTCTCATGGAAGAGGGAGTCAGACATGAAAGGCAATACCAGCTGTAGGGATTAAGAGAAGGTGACCTAAAGAGGAGTAAATCCCGTCACAGGAAGGGAGAGGGGGAATATGCACCCAGCAGCAGAGGTGGCAAATCCCTGGGTGGAGGAAGGGAGGCTGTGGTGGCATGACCATATTGAGGAAGAATATCTCTCCTGTGATACAAAAAGAGTAAAAATCCTGACCTCAAAGTTAATGTGAGTTTGCCAGAGGCTTCAATAAATCCAGACTTTCTGCTGCTTTAGAACCAACCCCAGGCATAGGTATCAGTGCCCCCCGTGGACTACAGCTGGCGCATCACTTGGGGGGGGGGGGAAATAGTGGGTGCTCAGCACACCCCCTTCCAGAATCTCCCTTTCCTTACAATGCCTCCTATTCTGTGGCTGGCCCTGCCTCTCAGCACTTAACAGCCTGCCACAGAACTAGTTCTTGAGGGTGGGAAGAAGTGAAAGGAGGGCTGTAGGGAAAGGATGGACCAGAGCACAAACATCTTCCCCTTGTCCCCCACCAGCTGACTGGAAACTTGGTGCCTATGACTTCAGGCATATATGGTATCAGTCTCTCAGGAAATAATGAGAGCCCAGGAATACTACAAATACTTATCACTCTCAAAAAGGCCAGTAAGCCTGGCTACTAGTTCCAAATATGCTGCAAGTTTTGTGTTAGAAACAGTTCTCCCTTCCACCCCTACCCTTTACCAGTCTGTTACTGAATCTATATTGCTTCCTTAGCAAAGGTATTGAAATGACCCCTTTACCATAGTAACTGAGCCCTTGATGATCTTCACTTCTCCTCCTAGCACCCCTGTGGAGTGGGGCAGTGCTAGCCTCATTTTTACAGAGGCCCTGAAAGGCTACGTAACATGCTTAAGGTCACATGGGAGGTCTGTTGGAGCAAGGGGTTGATCTTTGAGCTTGCAAATCCTAGGGCTAGTGCTCTAACCACAGGCATCCTTCCTGTCCCATCACACCCAGGCTGGGGAAAGTTATTCCAGGCTGCATACAGAGACTCTCCCATTTTTTACATGGCAGTATAGGGAGGAGAAAAGGCAGTTTGGTCTTTCTTCTTCGAGTGGTTCCCGTGGGTGCTCCACAGTAGGTGTCGGGCTCGCCCCGGCGCCTCAGATCAGAAAATTTTTAGCAGTCTCCATCAGGTCGCGCATGCACCGATGCGCACCGGTCCTTCGCGCACCTTCGGTCACATGCGTGATCCGGGCCCCGCCAATTCCTTCTCAACTGCCAACGGCTGCAGACAGATTCAACTCCAGCTCCAACGCCTGAGAAAGATAAAACTATCTTTTAATTTTGTTAATCTTGTTAATAGTTATTAGTTTGATAGTTTAGTTAGCATTGTTAAAGTTGTTCCATTAAATGTAGATGAAGCATAAAAAAAAAAAAAGGGAGAGAGAGAAGAATGGAGGCGGCTGCCTTAGGCGGTCTGCTATCCTAAAAGCCGTGAACGTTATCTTTTTTCCAGGACTGATTAGCTGGTAAATGCCCTATTAACATTCAAAGACTTAAACGCCCGGGCCGAGATGTCCTCGCCGGGGTTTAAGAATTGTGCATCGTGCCACGAGGCCATGCCTGCCTCAGATGGGCATAGCAAGTGCATTCATTGCCTCGGGGAGACCCACGTTCCACAAAAGTGTCCTCACTGCTCCAAGCTCATGGCCAGAGCCAGAAAGGACAGGGAGATGAGGCTGAAAATGATTTTATTTGATAAGGCCCTCCAACCTAAACCATCGGAGAAGCCCCATAAAGAAGGGCCCTCAAGGTCGCACAAGAGGAGGGCGGCTTCCCTAACCTCCTCTGTACAAAAGAAAAGGAAGCTTTCTCCGCCTCAATCCTTGCCGGTAACACCTGTGAGCAGGACGAGCAGAGCACAGGGCTCTGACCTGTGGGCTGCTGAAAGCGGGATGACTGTAGCGCACACAGCTGCGCCGGGGCCTCCGACCATTAAGCAGTTGGCATGGGGGGCGCCGCAGGCGCTGGAATCGGTGGCACTGCCTCCCACAGCACCGAGCCCTGCGGCACTGATGGCACCAGAGCAGGGGTGCCCGGCATGGGACCCAACGGTGCTGGAGGAAGCTACCCACGCGGTGCCGTGCACAGGGGCACCGAACGCGGCACCCACAACGGCGCTGAGGTCCCCGGCACGGGAGGGGGCGGCGCCTGCTTCGCAGGGACGGGGAAAAGTAAAGGCCAAAACCCAGCACCGCAGTCCATCCTCGGAGGCCACCGCGTTGCCGTTATCGCCTAGCTCTCCCCCAGAAATACATCGGGCAGCAACTCCAATGGCCTGCTTCAGGCCTCGGTCCCCGTTCCTTCAACCACCATCCACCTGGCTCAGACAACCTTCACCAATCTCCAGTAGGGACCCCTATGAATACTATCACAGAGCATCTCCGCCACTGTCAGCGTCATCACAGAGGTCACGCTCGTCTGGACCCCATGCGTACGTTTTCCGATCGTGGTCCAGATCCCCATCACCGGGCCCTTGCCCCTGCTGTTATGGCCGTTCCTACCATACTGAACACCAGCACAGGGGGTCCAGGTCCAGGGGTAGATCCCCACCCACACCTCGCCAACACCCCTTCACACAGTCTCACTACGTGAGAAGAACACAGCCTTCCCAGGCGGACATTGGTCCACAGGCCCTGGACCTCCCCTCTGAATCCTCAAAAGAGCAAGCATATGAACAAATCCAGGAATTAGAGGAGGTATATCATAGCGACACCTCTTTGTCCTCCCCAGGTGAGGGGATTGTCCCCGGGGATATTTCCCCCCCCCGGACGACCTTAGGCAATTCCAAGAACTATTCAAGAGAGTAGCACAAACACAGGACATTCACATAGCGGAGGTGCAGGAGAAACATCATAAACTCCTGAAAAATTTAAGACCCCCGGTTTCATCTAAGATCGCTATCCCACTAGATGAAGCGATTATGGAATCAGCCACCAACATATGGCAGACCCTAGCCTCCACCCCTCCCACAAATAAGAGGGTGGATAAGAAATACTTTGTTCCAGCTAAGGGCATGGAATTCCTGTTTAGCCACCCCCAACCAAATTCTCTGGTAGTCAAATCATCACAGCAGAGATCCAAGACACCCCAATATAAATCAGGAGGGTCAAAAAAAAGACGCGAGGAAATTAGACACGTTCGGTAGGAAGGTCCATTCCTCCTCTACCTGACTACTCAGAATGGCAAACTATGCAGCACACCTGTCAAACCACAAATTCGACAATTATTCCCGACTTACTTCCCTCATTGATTTCCTTCCAGAGAATAAGAAACCAGTGCTGAAAGCAATCGTGCAAGAGGGCTACGCAGCCTCATGAACAGGAGTCCAGATTGCCCTGGATGTGGCAGACACGGCAGCACGCTCCACAGCCACAGTAGTGGTAATACGTAGGGAATTGTGGCTCCAGACGTCCAGCATTCCCAGAGATCTGCAAACAAAAATCGTAGACCTTCCATTTGATAAACAGAAGTTATTCGCAGATTCAACTGACTCGGTCCTACACTCCAGCAAGGACTTGAGAACCACTCTTAGGACCCTGGGCATATATACTCCTCCGTACAGGAGGAAGAAGTTTTACCCCCAGCAAAGGCACTACGCTTATCAACCTCAGCATACACAATACCAACGGAGCTATGACCAAGGGCGCCACCACCAGCAGCAACAGTATAGGGCCCCCAGATGACGCCCCCAGCAGGGTCGCGCACCCTCGGGGCAAGCCCTGAGACAGCAAGTTTGTCGGGTATGTCAAGGACTGCAATATCAACACCATCCTTCAATGCCAATCCCAGCACATGTTCCATCATCGGCTCAAACCGTTCTACTCTCAATGGCAAAACATCACCACAGACAAATGGGTACTGGAGATTATAGCCACGGGATACACGATTCCCTTCCAATCACTACCTCCACCGAAACTGCCCACCTAGCCCTTCTTCAAGGACCCCTCCCACGAGACAAGGTTAAAACAGGAGGTAGACCATCTCACGTTCATAGGGGCGGTGGAGAGAGTTCCGGAACAATTCCAAAGGAAAGGGTTCTACTCACGGTACTTCCTAACAGAGAAGAAGACAGGAGGCTGGAGGCCAATCCTGGACCTACGGGCCCTCAACCGACATCTGCGCAAACAGCGTTTCAGGATGACTGCAATTGCCTCCATACTTACGGCATTGGACGATGGAGACTGGTTTGCAGCCCTCGACTTGCAGGACGCGTATTTTCATATAACTATTCACCCGGCACGCAGATGTTTCCTTCGCTTCACAGTAGGCAGGGAGCACTTCCAATACAGAGTTCTTCTGTTCAGTCTCTCTTCGGCGCCCAGAGTGTTCACCAAAACACTGGTGGTAGTATCAGCTTACCTACACAGACAGGGTGTGTTCATTTTTCCATACCTGGATGACTGCCTACTGAAAGGGGCCTCAAAGGCAGAGGTCCTACGCAGGATACATGTCACTACGAACACATTCACCTAGTTGGGCCTAGTTATCAACCTCTCGAAATCAAAGACCGAGCCTACACAGAATATAGAGTTCATAGGGGCACGCATAGACTCTACTACATCGAGTATACTTGCCGAGGCCCATTTCCGCACCATCAAATCCCTGGTACAAGTGATGACGTACAGCCACACAGTGCCAATCCTAAGATGTCTACAACTGTTGGGGCACATGGCGACCACCACGTTCGTGGTACAGAATGCCAGGCTGCATATGCGGGGCCTGCAGCATTGGCTGGCGAGCGTTTACAAACCAATAGTCCATACCATCCACAGGGCAGTATCGCCCACAGCGGAGGTGCGCAGGTCACTGGAATGGTGGGCAGATCCCAAGAATTTACTAGTAGGGGTGCCCTTCCACCAACCACAAATCATGATTTTTCTTATGACAGACACATCCCACATAGGATGGGGAGCACCCATTGGCAACAAAGTAACTCAGGGGCTATGGTCCCCCGCGGAAAAGACATTGCACATAAACATACTAGAACTCAGAGCAGTGTTCAATGCGTGCAGACGTTTTCAGAAATACCTGCATGGCAAAGTAGTCGGGATAAATACTGACAACACCACCAGCAAGTTTTATATCAACCGGCAAGGAGGGGCCAGATCCCGTGCGCTATGCACGGAGGCAGTCCGGTTGTGGAACTGGTGCATTGTCAACAATATAATGCTGAAAGCCTCATACCTACCCGGTGTCCACAATGTGAAGGCAGACCAGCTAAGCAGGCGATTTGCGCTCACGCACGAGTGGCAGATCCGTGCTGATCTGCTCCGACAAGTTTTCACAAATGGGGGGTTCCCCAAATCGATCTGTTTGCCACTTACAACAAAAAACAATGCCCTCAGTACTGCTCCAGAGCGGGCATAGGACAGGGATCCTTGGGGGACGCCTTCACGGTGCCATGGAAGGGCCCTCTACTCTATGCATTCCCTCCCACAACACTCATTCACAAGGTTCTAGAGAAAGCCAAAAGAGAGAGAGCATGCATAATACTGATAGTCCCAACCTGGGACCGACAGCAATGGTTTCCTCTGCTTCTGCGCATGTCATGCCGCCCGCCACTCCCCCTACCAGTAGTGCCGGACCTTCTCACGCAGGCTCAGGGGTCCATAGTGCACCCACACCCTCAAAGACTCCGCCTACAGGCGTGGCTAATCCATGGCTCAGCGCCTTAGAGAGCACATGTTCGGAGGGAGTGAAACATGTCTTGGAGTCCAGTCGAAGGACTTCCACCAGAAGGACTTATGCGCAGAAGTGGAAATGATTCATCTCCTGGTGCTCTTCCAAGCAGTTGGCTCCTCAGGGCGTCCCTATAACTGCAATTCTAGAATACCTGCTGGAGCTAAAACAAGACGGACTCTCCCTATCCTCTCTAAAGGTCCATCTTGCAGCTATATCAGCGTTTCAACATAAAGAGGAAGGGCCAACCATATTTGCCCATCCTACGGTCACATGGTTCCTAAAGGGGCTGGTAAACCTGTATCCCCTTCGGAAACCGCTGTCGTCGTCATGGAGTTTGGACTTGGTCCTCCACACGCTGTCGGGACCACCCTTTGAACCATTGGCCATGGTGCCCCTCCGGCTACTTACCCTGAAAACAACCTTCCTTCTCACCATCACATCAGCCCGCAGGGTGAGCGAACTCGCAGCAATAATGGCAACGCCACCCTGCACAGTATTCTCAAAAGAAGCGGTGATCTTACGATTACACCCGGCTTTGCTTCCAAAGGTATTCTCAGAGTTCCACATTAACGAACCAATAGTATTACCCTCATTTTATCCTAAGCCTCACAAACTCTAGCAAGAGGTGCAGCTGCACCTGCTAGACGTAAGGAGGGTGTTGGCCTTTTACATAGACAGAACTAAGCCCTTCCGGAAAACGGACAGACTCCTGGTGTCTCTCGCACCCAGGTCGAAAGGGGAAGGCCTGTCCTCACAAAGAATTTCAAATCACATCGTATCCTGCATAAGACTGTGTTATGAGCTGAGTAAGACCCCTCTGCTAGTTCCGCCCAGGGCTCACTCCACCAGAGCGATGGCAGCGTTGACGGCCTTCTTCAAAGGCATCGCATTAAAAGACATCTGCAGAGCGGCGACTTGGTCATCTTACGACACCTTTGCCAAGCATTATACCATGCACCAGGTGTTCAATGAGGATACATGCCTATCAACAGCAGTCCTATCAAGGGCAAGCTGCACATAAGCACACACCCACCTCCTTAATTGGGGTCACTGCTGTGTAGTCACCTACTGTGGAGCACCCACGAGGACCACACGAAGAAGAAAGAGAAGTTACTCACCTGTGTAGTAACGATGGTTCTTCGAGATGTGTCCCCGTGGGTGCTCTACTACCCGCCCATCCTCCCCACTTTGGAGCTCTGTTTTTCGTGTTTTTCAGAAGCATCTGGGGCGGTTGGTCAAGGAACTGGTGGGGACCGGATCGCGCATGTGACCCAAGGCGTGCAAAGGACCGGCGCACATCGGCGTATGCGCAACCCGACGGAGACTGCTAAAAATTTTCTGATCTGTGGCACCGGGGAGAGCCCGACACCTACTGTGGAGCACCCACGGGGACACATCTCGAAGAACCATCATTACTACACAGGTGAGTAACTTCTCTTTCTTCTCTGTATAACACAATGTTGCGGAAACTCTCATGACCACTGTAGGTCTAATCTTTCCACCTACCAGCTAAATCAGCAATAGTATATTTGGAAGGTACAGAAGGATTTTGAGTTTTTATAATAGGTCTGTTCTTTCTGTGTTGGGTAGCTTCACACAGAACCAGGATTTGCAACCATTCCAGAGCCTGCATTCATCAAAATAGGATTTCTTTATATAAATTAAAATTGCAAGGCAGTTGGATCATGCTCTTTAAGAATAAGTAGCCTCCTATGCTGCTTTTAAGGTAAAGTGTTTTGGTTTTTTTTCATAAAGTTGTTTTTCGTTCCAGGGAGAACTTTCAACTGGTGTTATTACTGACTTATCCTTCTACGTTTCATGTTCTTCTAATAAATCCCCTGCACATTTTGCTGAACACTCAACACATTTTTGTTTAAACAGCTATGTGCTGTGTTTAATTTGCGCCAGGGCTCAGCCCCAGCACCTCTTGGCTTGGCAGTTCAGAGCCTCAGCACCTCTGGGCTTGCAATGTCAGTTATGAAAGTAAAAAATAAAATCACTTGAGCATGAGCACTTCTTTCATTATAAATTAGGCTCTGGCTTTTTGTCTATCTTAACCATTGGTTCTTTTTATTTGACCTTGTAAACAGCTGAATGCATGACATGGCTTAGAGACACTGTCATGGAGTAGATTGATCTGAAGCTGCAACCTCGACTGCAGGCAGAAAGGATGGAAATCTCTTCAAATGCATTTCTGCAATTTAAGTAGAAGGTAAAAGAAGTTAATGGTGAAATAAGTTACCTCTTTTATAAATGTTTCTTTTTTCCAAGTTCTTCCAGCATGAAAGTTTTCCTAATAGCACATGATGGATCTGTGAACTGGCTTGTTTGCCAATTTTAGGTTTTAAAATTTACAGCACATTTTAACACCTAACTGGATTCAGATCTCGGGGACTAGAGGACATGACTTATGAGGAGAGGCTGAGAGATTTAGGTTATTTAGTCTACAGAATTAAGAGAGTGTGGGCATTTGATAGCAGCCTTCAACTACCTGAAGTGGGTTTCGAAAGAGGATGGAGAGAGGCTGTTCTCAGTGGTGACAGATGACAGAATGAGGAGCAATGGTCTCAGGCTGTGGTGAGGGAGGATATTAGACAAAAACTGTTTCACTGGGAGAGTGGTGAAGCTCTGGAATGGGTCACCTTAGGAGGTGATAGAATTCCCTTCCCTAGAGGTTTTTAAGTTCTGATGTGACAAACACCTGACTGGGATGATTTAGTTGGGATTGGCCCTGCTTTCAGCAGGGAATTGGACTTGATGACCTTCTGAGATGTCTTTCAATTCTGTGGTCTAATACAGTTTTTAAAATGTATCATTCTGTAAAATACTTTTGTTTTATGCAGCTCTGTCAGATCTCATATGACATTGTAGCAGTTGCTATATACATTGCTAGTGACGTTTGAACTCATACTGCTATATTTTAATATTTGGTACAACTTTGCCTAGGGAGGTTGTGGAACCTCCATCACTGGAAATATTTAAAAGCAGCTTAGATAAACATTTATCAGGAATGATCTAGAGGGTGCCTGGTCCTGCTGTACAAGCAGGGGACTGAACTTGACAACCTCTCAAGGTCCCTTCCAGTTATAATATTCTGTGATTCTAAATATAAAAGATCTGATACTCAATAACTCAGACCTTTGTGTAGCCTCTAACAAAAGTATAAAATGAGCATTGAGAGGTGCCATTTTTTATTTGATAAGTGGCAAAAAAAAAGGCCTCTCACAGAATGTTGTAATACAGAACCAGTCAGAGTAGCCAGAAAACTATTACTACAATGATAGATGACTCAAGGTTTGCATAACACTAGGGCTACACATATACCACAGCTGGGATCAATGAAGCCAAGATCGGTGCACTGGAGGTCAGTTTAGCAGGTCTAGGGAAGACCGATCAAATCAACTGCAGATCACTCTGCAGTCAAACCCAGTACTCTATCCCAGACAAAAAAAAAAGTAGGGGAAGTTAACAGGAGACTGTCTCCCATCAAACCTGCATGGTGTAGGTATTGCAATAAGTAGACCTTAGGAATGTCAGCTCCAGCTATGTTATTCACGTAGCTGTAGTTGCATACTTTAGCTTGCCTTACTGCAGTTATATAGGTGTACTCTAGGTTGGAAGTTAATTTTCTGTTCATAGTCCTCCTACTATTTGTATTGACAGGTGTTAGAATTGGTAGGGGTTAGAATTAGGAAGACTTACTCTAGCATGTGCTGGAAGCTTTCACTGGGTAGAAAGAATTGGATGTGACATTTAGGTTTTAAATCCAGCTGCTAGATTGATTTGAAAGCAAAGCTGCTGTATCTTTCTTGTTATTGTACACTGGTTTAGCTAACCTGAATTAATAATGCCCCCCTTTGCAGGGGGTAGGGTGGAGGGCAGGGAAGTATAGATCTAGCCAAACAATTGGCAGCTGGGTTCTGAGCTGGCCTAATAGCATAAGTCACTGCTGGAATATGTGAGTAGTAAACATTAGACAGGGGAGGTCTTTGGTGGACTACTTCTTTAAGAAGGTAGAAGGCCATCAATATGGGAAGTAGTCCTTTGACATTGCAATTATAAATAGCCCTGCTGTAAGCATAACAAACACTTGTGCTATGGATTGCAAAGCCAAATAAAGCTAAGATGATGTGAACGATGGCAGAATTGGATGTATACTAGACTTTCAGAACTGGGTCCAAGGAAAGCAATTAGCAGTCTTTTGTAAGCAAATTAATTAAATGTCTGTGACCTAACTTGCATTGTCTGCATTCATTTACTTTTCGTATGAACGTCAGATATGTTATTACATCTGTTTCCTATAAGTGTTTTCATTTTATACTTCTTAAAAAAGGGGGAAGGGGGCCTTCCTGAGTCCAAAGCCAAGGCTCTATCACTCAATCATTGCTTCTCTCTAGCTGCAATTTTAAAAGTGCCAGAAATCTTAATGTGACCCAGGTGCCCCATGCTGGCAACACATACTTACAAGTCTATACCCCAGGGCCTGGCTAGACATGCCCAGATGGGAATGTTTCCCCTGTGATCACCGTCTTCATGGTATTTCACCGAAGGGGGCCCTGTGTGGTCTCTGTCAAAAACTAAGAACTCGCAGGCTGTCATGGTTATTGACGGATGTAAGTATGGAAAATATTTTAAGAGTTATGTACCATGTAGAGTATTGTGTTCCAAAGCTGCTGGAGGCAAAATTGGTCACCTGGGGAGGGATGACTCTTAGAGCTGATTTAATCAAGAGAGAAAAATTGACATCTTTCAACCCAGCCCATCCAAGTGTTTCCAGTCCAGAAAAGGCACAGGCTTAGGCCTTTATAGATTAGCCCATAACTATGAATTCAGGAGCAGGGGGAGTCAATGGAGTGAACAAAACTCCCTGGTTTTGAAAATCAACAAAATATTTGGCACTCTGTAAAAAGAGAGAGAAAGGCACACGATGGTATCCAGTGCAGAGGTGACAATCTGCCAGCATGAGTGTCCCCTGAATAGAGGATCCTTACCAGCTCTTTCAACTATACAGGACCTGTATGGACAAACCATTAGGTGATAAAATTAGACAGGAAAGGAATGTGTTAATATGTTTGGCTTTAAAATGCATTTTGTGTGTAACCATGTGTTTCCAGTCCTTATACTTGCCTCCGTTTGAGTCTTTGTTTCATGCATTGTTAAATAACCTTCTGTAGAGTTTTAAAATAGGCACAACTACATGTGTGCTAAGAAAAGTATTGAACTGAGGTGAATTTAATTCAACAGCGGCAGAGAATATGCATCCATTGTAAGTGTCTAGAAACCGAGGGACTAGGCACTCAAGAGTAACAAAGTGGGGTGTACAGCAGCGATGAGGAAGGCTCCCTAAAAGTGGAGAGGGGCCCACTAGCATCCAAACTATAGCCCTGCCCTTCCACACCTCCTCATCCACCCTGCTTGCACCACTTCTTCCCCTGACACCCCATCTCCATGCATTCCTCTGTGCCCCCCTCTATTCCTGTCACATACCATTAAGGCAGATAAAAAGAGAGGGGGCATCCTCTATTCTGGTGTACAGTGTGCAGATAAGTTCAAGGAACCTGCGCCTGGGTGCAGGAGCAGAGCTCCATGGGGCTTTCTCTCCCCATAGCTTCAAGGCAGAACTTAAGGGCTGGGATGTACAAATTGCTAACCTGCAGCAGGAAAGAGCATGGCTTGCAGAGCCAGTAGTGGGGTGCTGATGTTGCAGGTGTTGGGTGAGTTCCCCCAATGGGCACAGACAAGGCTCCTTTGCACTATAAGCAGGTGGTAGCAGTTCATCTGTGCCACCTGAGTCACCATGAATGTATCACACTTATATGGTACTTAATGTTTCCTATTTACTTTTTTAGGTACAATAGATTATTTTCATGTCTAAAATTAAGAAAAAAACAGTCTGGATCTGCTGGTGTCAATCAGCATACTTCTGTGGAAAAACAATGGATTCTAATTTACATCAGGTGAGAGTCTTAGTGTGTACTGCCACTAAGATGCTCACTTTTGACTTTTATTTTTCTGTTTCAGAGGACATGTGAAAATTCTGTTTTAATTTCCATTTCTTGAGACTCAAAAACTTCAAGAATCATAGAATAGCTGAATTAGAAGAGATGTTCTGCAAAATCCACGGCATACAAGTGAGGTGGGGTTTTACTGCATATATTTGCCTCTGCTGCATGAATCTTACACCAATGCCCAAGAAACTGACCATACTTGAGTACCTTTTCTCCCACACCAGACTCTGGCAGATTTTTGTGAATAAGACTTTACATTGTGAAAGAACACTGAGCCAACTTCTGCCTTCAATTATTTAGAAATGAATTCCATTGAAGCCAATGGGAATTGCATGTGAGTATCTGAGAGAATCTGGCTGACTGACAAACGATGAAAACCTTGAGAGAAATCCTACTTGCGTTATTCATGCATGCATGAACACTGTACACTCCGTGGGTACATTGACATTCTGGGAATAATTACATCTAATTACAAGGAGAAACCAAATACTAAAAGGGCTCCTGGCCTTTTCTGCACAAATAAAAGGGGTGACCGTGGAGTGTCACCTCTGTAGCATTACTGCCTTCCTCTAGGCCCTGCAAAAGCCCGTCCCTAGGGAACTGAATCTGAGGTTTGAGAGCAGGATGCACTCTGAGTTGTCCCTCCTTCACCCCAAAGGCTATTAGGATGCTTTTGAACCTTCTTCCATTACCTCCGCAGGGGGGCTGTTCTGGCATATTGGATCGTGGGTAGTTATAAATTGGGCTTCTGTGGAGATATTCTGCCAAGGGGCTGCAGGCAGCACCAGCTTTTTTGTTTCATGTTTGTACAGCACCCAGCACAGTGGGGCTCCTTGGTGCTACAGAAATAGAAATAATGGAGTCCAGAGGTATGTAGGTTGATTCTCAGGTACAAGTGAGCACCAGTTGACACCGGCCATAAGGTGGGGCAAACGCACATGGCCGCGCCAAGTTTGTACTTTCCCTTGTCAGAGACTGTAACAGCTGCTGGGGATAGGAGTTCTGCTGCCCCTTCAGCACTTGGCCTGTACACTAAGGGCTGTGAATAGGGTAATTTCCCCTTGCTCCCCACTCACCATATAGAGATCCCATTATACTAAGCAAATTCCCTGACAGGCAGCTCTACCCTCAGGGAGATTATTTTCAGTTGCAATATATTTTTGTTTACTTTATCTGGTCCCTATATAATCTTTATTTTGACTGTTGCACCTTTGTCACCTGTTGTGCTGACACCTAGGTGTCGCATGGGACTTGTGAACTGGGAACACTTGGAAACAGTGAAGGGAGAGAGGGCAGAAAGAATTCACCAATTTTGTTACCACAGAATCACAGAATACTAGAATTGGAAGGAACCTGGAGAGTTCATAGAGTCCAGCCCCCTGCCCTCACGGCAGGACCAAGCACCATTTAGACCATCCCCAGCAGGTCCAACCTGCTCTTAAAAAATCTGCAATCATGGAGATTCCACAGTGTCTTTGGGAAATTTATTCCAGTGGTTAACCACCATGACAGGAAGCTTTTCCTAATGTCCAACCTAAACCTTGCTTGCTGCCATTTAACCCCGTTGCTCCTTGTTCTATACTCCAGAGGTTAAGGAGAATAATTGTTCTCCCTCCTCCCTGTAATAATCTTTTATGTACTTGAAAGTTATCATATTTCATCTCAGTGTTCGCTTTTCCAGATTAAACAAACCCAAGTCTTTTAATTTTCCCTCATAGGTCACGTTTTCTAGACCTTTAATTGCTTTTATTGCTCTTCTCTGGACCTCCTCCAATTTGTCGACTCTTTCCTGAAATTAAATGTAATGTAATGTGGCACCTAGAACTGGACACAGTACTCCACCTGAGGCCTAATCAGCACAGAGCAAAAGTCTTAATTGTTGTGTCATGCTTGCAACACACCTGTTAATACATCCCAGAATGATGTTTGCTTTTTTTGCAACAGTGTCATGCTGTCGACTCCTATTTAGCTTGTTGGTCCACTATGAACCCTAGATCCCCTTCTTCCCATTTTGTTTGTGTGAAACTGATTGTTCCTTCCTAAATGGAGTATTTTGCATTTGTCCTTATTGAACTTCATCCTATTTACCTCAGGCCATTTGTCCAGATCATGTTGAATTATAATCATATCCTCTAAAGCACTTGCAACCCTCCCCAGCTTGATATCATCTGCAAATTTTAAGTGGCCTCTATATGCCATTATCCAAATTGCTGATGAAGATATTGAACAGAACTGGTCCCAAAATTGATCCCTTCAGAACCCCACTTGTTAGGCCCTTCCAGCATGACTGTTAACCATTGATATCTACTCTCTTGGTTATCCAGTCAGTTGTGCACCCAGTTTACAGTAGCCCCATCTAGGTTGTATTTCTCTAGTTTAGAAATGAGAAGATCATGCAGGACTGTACCAAACGCTTTACTATAATCTAGGTATACCTCATCTACTGCTTCCCCCTTTTTCACAAAGCTTGTTATCCTGTCAAAGAAATATGTTAGGTTGGTTTGATGTGATTTGTATTTACAAATCTATGCTAACTATTATCACTTGATTATCTTCCAGATGTTTGCAGATGGCATCCTTAATTATTTGCTCCATTATCTTTCCTGGCACAAAAGTTATTTTGATTTCCAAGTTCTAATCGTATGAAAATCACGGCTTCCATAAAGTCTAGTTTTAAGGACTAAAAGGCATCTGGCTGAAACTCTTCTCTGAAGATATAACTAGAACTGAGCAGAAAGTTCCTGAATACTACTTTTTTTAGTTCTTTTTGATTGCATCTGGTCATCTGTGTCCACCTCCCCAAGATGTTGGAAATCCCTGCCTCCACATACACCTGTTTCTCTCTTCTTTATATGTATATATATTTTTTCCTCTTTCCTCACTAGAACACCTTCCACCTTACTTTCCCCTGGCAAGGAGAAAGTTAGTAGTCACCAGTAACAAACCTCCCAGCTAAATGAGCCAACCACAAGTAAAACAAGCCAACCAGTATTTAATAGTCTTCCATGAGGCGCTGCACTGCTGCCTGCCTGGCTATACAGTGTTCTGAACAACCAATGGTCCCATGGGTAAGACATATATCACAGGACACATGAGACTCTTTATGTGACCCGAAATGGAGTGTCATAGCCATCAGTAAATACTGCAGCTTCTTCCAGTTCCAGAGACACCCGGCCACAATTATTGCCCTAAGGTAAGAATTCCCAACTCTCCCTTTGGAAATATGTGCAGCTGGAAAAAAGGAAGATGCCAACTCTTCAGAGTGCTCCCTGCGGTTTTGTTCCCCTCTCACTTCTCTCTGCAATACTGCATGTAAATCACGAAGAGCTTTACATGCCATTAATAGACAGTTTTAGCTTTTATCTGTCAACAAATCCTTCGACAGCTCTACCTCTTGAGTTACTGTGCTCTCTATTCCTGCTTGCTCCATTGCAGAGATAAGACTGTTTACGGGGCTCGCAAGTGTTGTAAGGCTAAGTTCTTGAAGCCCTCTGAGCAGCTTGGAAAGACTATACAATGAAATGCAATTTTTTTGTCTCTCTGAGAATTCAGTTTTCTTTCAATGATCCTGCAGCTAGAGAGGGTCGTGCCCACTTGTACTGAGTATTGACTAGTTCCAAGGTGGCCAACCAGTTAGGGACTAAGCCATGGACAGAATGCAATGAGCCACATATTTTATATTTATATATCTATCTATATATAGATATCGTATACATATTATATATCTAGATAGAGTGACAGATAAATATATGTGTCAGTGCCCTCCCCATCCCACAAAGTCAGGCACCCCCCAGCCTCCTGCTCTAACCCGATCCCCCTCCCCACCTCCAGAGTCAGGCACTCCATGCCCTCCCCCAGAGCCAGGCACCCCCATCCCTCTCACCTTGTTCTAACTCAATGCTGGTAACTCACCCGAGCTGCCGCCACTGCCACTTCTGCCACGTGCTTCTCCCACCAAGTGCTGGGGCGCGTGCGCAGAGCAGTGGACAGCACTCCCAGTGCACAGCTTTGAGGAGGGGGCCACATTTAATGGCTCAAAGAACTGCAAGTGGCCACCCCTGGGCTAGTTGGTACCAAATTTAATATATGATATTCAAGTCAGTGACCACTGCCTAGCAAGCTGACCACCATTATCTCATCGTTTACTTATACTTTCCCCTCTGCCTGTCTGGTTGTCTCTTTTCTTATGCTTAGAATGTTAATTCTTGGGGCCAGGGACCATCTTGTTGCTCTGTTTGTACAGTGCCTAGCACAATGGTGTCTCTAGGTACTGTGATACTACAAATGGTGATGACCACAATAATACAGTAAGGTAATTCCTATGTTCTTATTAAAGGGCCAGTGCTTGGGCAATTGAAGGACACAGTTGCTTCACTGAAAGTGGTTTTTGCATTTACTCCGCCCCTTAAACTGCTCTATGGAAGTTCATCTAATGCTAGGTGGAAGATGCCAGACTCAGAAACAAGTTTTAACCACTAACAGTTAAATATCTATTGCCCTCCTACTTTCTATTTTATAAATTGAGGCTATATCTACATTACAACCTGTGTCTGCAAAACTTACATTGCTCAGGGATGTGAATATTTCACCCCTCTGAGTGTCATAAATGACACTGTGACCTGACATACTGTATGCTTTATGAAAATATGCTTATGATATGAATATGACACAACTGAGACATGCCTTATGCAGCAGAGCTGACAATCACCACTGGCCCCAAGGCAAGATGGGAAGTGGGGCCTGGATCTGTACCCCCACCCGAGGGCAAAAGTGTAGGATTGAGGGCAGTCAGCCCATAGGGCCCTGCAGACCTCTGTGCAGTCACCCCCAGCCATGCAGAGCACCTCTCCCAGAATTGTTCAAAGCGGCAAGGAGGTCCTCCCTCTGCTGCTGCCAAAGTAGTAGCAGCAGTAGGGCTGGAGCTCTGGGCCTGTTGTGAAACTGTCCCTCTTGTCTCTCCCTCATTGGTGGGCATGACTTTATGCAAGATGGTTCATCTAAGATATCATTGGAAAACATATGTTGTACTGCATATGATTATCCTACTTATATGCATATATTATTTTTACAAATGAAGATAGGATATTGACCTGTGTATCTGTATTTCATATGTGCTGCTTTGGATCACTCCTGCTGCTGACACTTCAGGAAATACAATGAAAAAGCCCAACAAGGCTTGATGGCTGATCCATTAGTACAATGGACTGGGAATTGGCTTGGTCTTCCTGGGGACATTACATGCTGCTACTCGCTCATGAGGAGCCAGGTAATCTGGTCACCTGATATTATCCAGATCTTTGGTCTGATGAACTGTTCCACAGAAGGGTAGAAGGAATCAAAGGTTTCCTGCCTTATGAAAATTCTATATAGGGCAGGGAAGGAAAACAGTGATCGTCTTCAACTTGCCTTACCTCTACCTCCCTTCCCCAAAGAGATACTTGAAAACACCTGGAAACAAAAGGATTGTAATTGAGGGGAGGAGAATGGCTGGACCCCAGCTAAATAGTTAACTGGCCTTTGAAGGACTCTACCACAAACAATAACTCGTGTGAGAAGTTATTTGTAGTAAGTTTTTAGTGAACCGAGTTTTGGTTGCGTGCTTTGTATTATTTTCTTAGTAATCTGTATTATTTTCTAACCTAATCTGTTTTGTTCGGTTTGCTACCTCTTTGACCACTTAAAAAACAAATCAAGAGGGCCAGACGAATACCCAGAAACCAATTACTCCAAGACAGGCCCAAAAAAGCCTATAACAGAACACCAATGGTCATTGCCCCCAACTCAAACCACTGCAACACATCATTAAAGACCTACAACCTATCCTAAATCATGATGCCACACTTGAGAAGTCCCTAGCTGACAGGCCTGTTCTTTCCTACAGACAACCTCCCAGCCTTATGAGGAGTCTCACTAGCAACCACAGGCTATACCAAAAAAATACGAATCCTGAAACTTGTTCCTTGCAACTAACCTTGTTACCAACTTTGTCCACATATCTATTCTGGAGATTCCATCACTGGACCTAACCGCAGTACTTACAGAATCACAGGCACATTCTCCTATTCCTGAACTAACATCATATTTGCCATTGTGTGCCAACGATGCCCACACACCATGTATATAGGACAGACAGCAAACACTCATCAACAAAGAATGAATGGACATAGAACAGACATCAAAACAGTCCAGATACACAAACCTGTCTGCCAGCACTTTAATGGACTTGGCCATTCTGTTAAAGATCTGAAAGTTTGTGTTCTACTGAAAACGGACTTTATCAACGATCTACAGAGGGAATGCTCAGAACTAACATTCATATTCAAATTCAGCACATTAACACGTGATTTGAACTGGGACAGCAATTACCTGATCCACTATAAGGACTCTTTTACATACTTGGATGTTTTGTCTAACTCTTAACTTCCCCACCCAACACATCCCGCCCCCCCACCGTCCCTCTTCTCTTCTGATTTGCCAACCTTTACAACAATTTTTCTGATTTGCCAACCTTGATAACAGTTTTTGGATCTCTGTGGTTTATCTATTGAGTCTGTTCTGGTAAGGCTATGATCTGAAGAAGTGGGTCTGTCCCACAAAAGCTCATCACCTAATAAATTATTTTGTTAGTCTTAAAAAGTGCTACATGACTGGAGTTTTTGTGTTTTGTTATGTTTTGTTTTGGTAGAATACAGACTAACACAGCTCTCTGTCACTTAAAAGACATCTTTTCATAGTTAATAAACTTATTTCTGATTTATAATAAACCCATTTGTCATTTCAAACTGGGGGGTAAAAGGCCATGCATACTTTTCTTCACATTGAGGAAGGAGGGAAATGTCATATAACTTTGAGTTTGTACCCCAAGGGTGCAGTGAACATCTGGGTGCTGTAGTAAGCCCCTTAAACTGAGTCTTCCCAAAGCTGCTCTCAGCGTCTTTATTTTCTGCAGCTGGGAGTGAATCTGTTTGTGTGCTTTGCTAGGGTAGGCCTTTGTGCTTTGCTCAGCAGGAGAGGGTTTAAGGGGAGGGTCCAGGGTGACAGAATAGACTGACTGATATCTCAGCACCTCACTGGGCACTCGAGGTTCCCAAAGCATCACATACTGACTCAGGCATTCATGTGCACCGTGCTATATGGGCAGGAAATCTCTCATTGACACAGCTTGTGCCTCTCATCACGGAAGTGAGTGTTTTCATGCTGACCAGAGAATTCTCTCCTGTTGGCATAGGGCACCTTCACCTGATGTACTGCAGTATTGGTGTGGCTACAGCACAGTACATATAGACACATGCTAAAAACTGTATTTTTCCTAACATTTGGGATCCTTTGTCCCCTTAAAGGGTACTTAGAGGTGCAGTAAGTAGTTCTGGGTGGGCTCACAAAAGTATTTAGGCACCTATCTCTTTATGAATCTCATCCTGTGTTGCTAACTGATCCCATTTGATAGCTTCTTTATCACTCAGGGAAATGTCTCCCTTTCTTCCTTAAGAAGGCAGGCTGCTTCAGGAATGCAGGGGAGAAAAACCTTTCAAAAACAAACTTTTTTTTTCTGGCCCTGTGATTTCCAGTATGCGATGGTATCTGCTGGGTTGGAAATACCATGAGAATAGCCTTACTCTTGGTATTTCCTGTCCTGGCTAATATCCATATGTCTACACTGGATGGTTTATATATTTGTTTAATCACCAAACATCTTCTAAATGCAGGAAAAGCTTCAAGACAGTTATTTCATCTGAGCAGCTGTAACCTAGAAAAATTCAGATGGAGACAAAATGGCAAAACATGTAGACTTTAAATGCTGATCTTCAAATTCCTCAGTACTGCAAGAAGTTTTTTTTGGTTTTGGTTTAAGATTTTTTTTTTCCATTCAAGTTCAAACTACAACTGGGTAAAATGTTAGGCAGCCTTCTTAAATGACCCCCATTTTTTCCTCCAGCAGCATTTGGGAAATCTCCCATCATTAGCTATATCCCTGCTAGGAATATTAATATTGCTCAACCAGAAACATTCTCCTTAGTTTTTGGTGGGTTGAGGATGGAGAGGTAATTTGACAGTCACCTGAAAAAAGAACAAGAAGGGATGGGCTGGGATTGGGAAATTCTCAGCTCTTTATATGAGTGTGAGGGTGTGGACTGAGCCCAAAGACCCAGTCAGGACTGCCACACTGAACCCAGGAAGGGAGCAATGGAGAAGTCCTCCAGGCAGGCTAGAGAGTCTACCCAGGAAGCAACCAATGAGGGCCCAGCAGGGCCATATAAAAAGGGTGGCAGAACAGAGTAGGGAGAGTTGGTAGGAACTGTTGAGCTATGCTGCTGCTGCCGCCGCCGCCGCCGCCGCCGCCACCGCCATGACGAGCTAGGCAGAGAATGACTGGATTCCTGAAGGAAGAGCAGGACAACAAGAGCTAAGTGGGGATGGGGAGTGAGAGGGTTCTGTCAGTGAGGACTGAGTCTGGGAAGCAATGTTCCTTGTAAGTTGTATACTCATGTGGCTGCTCAGGAGAGATTCATATGCTGTGCAGGTGACTAGCGGAGTGCCCACAGGTAGCTTTTGTTTCTACTGGTGCTGCACATTCACACATGACTTGGTGTACATAAAAAATGTAATCTTCACATGGATGGCAAAGACTAGAAGAAATATTACAGGGGGAGGGCCAGGGGAGAATAGTGTGTCTGGTGGGGAATCCTGGGGATACAGCTGAGATCATTTAAAGGTAGAGACCTTGGTGGGACTAAAAAAAAAATGGCTGGAGAACCACTAAAAGGGAGTCACCATGTAACTGGAGGAGGTGCTCACAAGAGGTGGATATTGGCCCTATTATGGTAACCAAAATAGATACTTTATAATGCTGTGTCTATGTGTCTACTATTGTGCCATTTTTAGATGGTATGCTACTGGGGACTGGGATTGTTATTGTATGTGTTTGAAAAGCCCCTGCAATCCAAATAATAAATAGATTCCCAGTGCTGGTCTTGTTAACACAGTAACAGTGTGATACTCCTTGTGCTTTGACATCCAAACACAGATGTCAGGGGAAGGTCAAATTTAGGCCAATTCAACTAAGTGTGAACAGGTGCCTGCAGACCACCATGAAATAGCTCTCTGGGTAAGCCACTCTAATAGGGTGTACTAGTCTCTCTATTTGTTGTATGCACTTTAAACCATCCTATGTAACAGAAATCTTAGTATACCAGACTGCTTGACACAGGCAACTTTACAATTACCATTCAGTCATAAAAATGATCATTTCTTATTCTGGTAATAGTCTAGAGTGCACCTGCTGTTGAAGTACTCTTGGGGAGACCAGGATGCAGGGAGTTAAACTTCTTCAATGAAGCTGAAGAGCTGGTTAGAATTGGAATCTCTACCCTCAATCATTTCCATGGCAGGGACTTGACTCCATTTGGAAAAAGCTGTGGTTCGGGCACCCAAACTCTGTATCTTTCCCAGAATCTGCAAGAGGCTGGGATACTCCAGACTAAGATTCTGTGTGTGGTTGTGTGTAAATACTTTTAATGAGTGTAAAGAAATTGGGTGCGTGGCCTAGAATGTAGAGATTTAAATGTATGCTACCTAATGGTAATAATTCTTTCAAGTGTGCTTGTTGAATTTTCAAATCTTTGTTCACATTTCTTAAGGATTCTGTCTACCCAGCATGGGCAGTTCTGTCACTTCCTTTTTAGGAAATGTCTTCAATTTAAACTGACTGGAAAAATATTCTTTATCATGAAGCCATGATATGAATAACTGGGCTTGTACATGTCTGTTTCTATAAACAGCTTCCTTAGTGGGGGGTATCAGACTTATAATGCAAAATACTTTTAATCTTCTTTCATGGGAGGTGGATTTGTGGCACTTGCTGTATATTCTACCTGCTAGCTGAAATTCAGTACATTTTATGGGCTTTGCCATAAGGAAGTTTATAATGGAACTTATCACCTGATGCACGTCAGCTTTCCAGCCCAACCAAATCTTTTCACTTATATAAGCAAAAAGTTTGCAGATGATAGATTTAATGAAAGGAGACCACACTAATTTCTAATCATCAATATTAACTTTCCCCTTCAGTGACTCACTGAATTATGCACTTGAGCAGATTTTTTTTCTGTATTGAAATCTTCTTTTCCACTTCGTTTTCTCAGTTCTGTTTCTTTTTAAGTGTGTGTGACAGACACATGTTTAAAAAAAAAAAGTGATTGGGGGGCGGGGGAGGTGTTATAAGGAAAATATTACTGAAGACACTAGGCAAATCAAAAATTCATCATTCTGCCAACGGACAAATGTTTTGGGGAAAATAAACTATGAAAATTGTGATTGATTTTTTTCCTTGGTGTATTGGTATTTGTAGATTTCCTTTAAAATTACATAAAATGTCTGGATTAGTAAAAGTGGTGGGGGGAGGGGGGGGAAGAGTCATATCCTCAGCTGGGAAAATGGTTGTAGATCCGTCAGTGGACATGTAACACTTGAAGTTTGAAGTGCAGTATAGAAACCTATAATATGTCTGTATTGCCCTGGGATTATTGGCTGAACTCTAAACTCCATGGCAAGATGACTGCAGTAGAGCCCTGCTACCAACGTCTCTTCTAGTCACTGCCCCAGGGCTTTCCACAGCCTTGAGGGTTGCACTGCATGAAATTAATACTGAAACAGAGTTCTACCTATGCAATCACCTGTATCTCCAATAGTACACACATGGCCTTCCATCCATGTAGTGCCTCAGCCCAGCACAGTTTGGCTGCTCATTTTGAAATGCAGTCCTGGTAATGTTCTAGTATGGGTTGGGTGCCTCTTGACCCTCTCCACCTGTCAATTCAGTTGTTTGGGTGTGGTGTGTCTTTCTTTTCTAGCAACATATTCTTGGTGTATTTTAGGGGAATTCCAAAATCATCTTAATTGACAGGAGTACCTCCTGCTTCCCTGCCCTGCAGAGCTGCAGCCAATAAGCCTCAACTCCTCCTTGAGCTCAGTGGACTTAACCAGAAAAGAACTTGGCCCACATATACTTTATTAAAAAAAACCTGTGTGTGTAAAATTGCTCACTAGTTTACCTGTATGAGAGCTCACTCCCATAGCTGAGCCAAATATCTTATATATTTTTTTTTAAATAAACTTGGTACTAAGGTACTATTTTTCATTATCTGTTGGAGTGGTGCAGAGGACTCAGTCCTTAACAGGCAAAGTGAGCATATAAACACAAACTGGGCCTCTGCAATCCATGGGGCATCCCTGTCTCTCTTCAGTGGTAGGGCTGGAGGGGAAGGAAACAACAAACCTACTTGACAGACACTCTTCAACTTCTCCAGCAGTAGAACAGGAAAAGAAGGCCCACTAATGACCTGATTTTTTTTCTCTTCCTTGCAGCTTGGGCCTCATCCTTCGTTGGGACCTCACAAATTATAATATCAGCCCTTATTTGCTATACTTGGCTTAGTTTTTCTGGTATAGGTTAAGGAAAAAACAAGAATAATTTTTTAAAAAGCTAAATTAGGTGACTAAACTGATTCCAAAACTCAGTGTCAAAGAATGTTCGGACAAAGAAGTACAGATAACTATAGCTAATGGACAGTTACTTGTATACCTATTCATTCTTGCATGTGGATTTTATAAAGTCCTTTTATCATCTATTAATACAACACTGCAAAATGTAATCTCTAAAATGATTTCTCCCAGTGCCTGTGTCATATTAGTGACATCTTACAGCTGGAGCCAAAGAACACACATTACAAGAGTAATCTCACTATAAAAACAGCTAGTATTCCTTGTATAAAATAAGATTCATACATAAATAAATTAAAACAAAATGAACAATTATGAATGTTGTTTAAGAGCACTAGATTCTGAAATCAGAAGCAGGGAGAAAGTTATTGTGGGCCTTCAGAAGAGAACAAAGGTTCACGCACTAAAACATCTGCTCAGCCCTGACATATCTATAGTGATTAATATTTACAGTATGTCTCCAATCACAATAACATGAAAACATTTCCTAAGGCCAGATCTATACTGAGATAAAGTCAGATTTAAGGTCTTAGGTTGGTTGGCTTTTGTTTTTAAATAAACCAACAGTCTTTACCAGAGTACTCAATAGGCCTTTTTTTTTTTTTTTTTTTTTTTTTTTTAAGGGGCTCTGAGGTCAAATTTTGGTAATGCTGAATTCACTGGGAGTAACTCCTAAATGTTGTTTGGGGGGGGGGGGGGGGGGGCGTTGTTTGACAATGTCAACCGAAACAAGTGCAGATGACAGTGTTGTTAATAGCCTTCTAAACTATCCCACAATGCCCCTCTGTCCTTTCTGGTCATCACTTCATCTCCGCTGCTGTTTAGGTGAGATGGAAGTAGGTGACAGGAAGTGGTGGTCATCAGCCCAGGAATTCTGAATCCATTTCCTTTCCTCTCTGGCCTGCATAGTGAGCAGATGTCAGGCACATGCCTAGTAGCCATGAGTTCACAGGGTCGCTAAAGAGCCCCAGCAGGGAGCCATCAGGAAATCTTAGCTTCTCCCCCACAACACTACAATGAGATCCATCTTCCTGTGGCTCAAAGCTAGCAAAAGATGTAATATTTATTTGAAGATATTGCAAGACATGATTCAAAGAGGGTACAGCCGGGACTCTCAGCAGTGCCGTGTTAAATTCCAGGAGCTGAGACAAAATTACCAGAAGTGCAATGAAGCTAATGGTCGGTCTGGGGCATCTCCCCAGAAATGCTGCTCTTATGATGAGCTTCATGCTATTCTGGGGACAGATGCAACCTCTTCCCCCAGAAGATGAATATGTTGCTCAGCAGGATGATGAAGCAGGGTCTGATTTGTTAGATAGCAAAGAGATACAGACAGCAGGCTGCAGTCAAGTGCAGAAGCTGATAGTGCAAGCCAAGAGCTGCTTCCGGACTATCTCCTGAGGAGGCTTCGGAGCCAAACAAGCTTTCTAGAGAGGGTGCTTCTAGTAAGTATGCTTTTATTCTACTGATAATCGTATGGCGCAATTGTGGGTGCGGGAGGTCTATAACTGTTTCCCATAGAACAGCTTGTTAACATTTCTGATGGAGTGCTGATCCTGTTTGGACTTCTCCCTAAAGGTGTTAGACAGGCAGTTTTAGATTTTCCTCACAAGATTTTTTTTTTTTTTTTTTTTTTTGGGGAGATCGGACTTCTTTCTGCTTGCACAGTAAGATACATTACTGTGCCAAGCCACCCATAAGTAATCCCACAGAGCAGTCTTGCAAATTTTCCAGCACAGCTCGTTCTGTCTGGGTGCAATCTTTCCTTATCCCTTTTTCTTGCTCTAAGGAGGCCATCTGCTTTGGCAGCCTAGAACTCATGAGAAGTTTCATGCATCACTAACAATTTTTTTTGTGTGTGACCCACACAGTGCAGAGCAAAACTCATGCAGCCTGACTGGCTTTTAAATCATGGAGTGGCTTGAAATCCTAGGTGCTTTTTTAAAAAGCCCATGAAGCAGCTCCCTCTCCACCTGGGACAGCATCTGATTGGATGCGTAGCAGCCTCCACATCCTTTCTGGAGTGGTGGGTGATTGGACCCCGCCCTGTTTCACCTGCGCTCCTGCAGTGACTTCTAATGTTGTGGGTTTTTTGTGGTAAATCCCACTTCAGCCTACTTTAACCCCCCCACACAACTCTTTGCCATGCCCCATCCAAACTGAGGAAGGGGGCACGTCCACATTATTCTCCCACGAACCAAAGACAGCTTACCACTGTGTTCGAGACAAATATCAGGTGTGGAAGGGCTTGAATCATTCTGCTTGGAATCATGCATTCTTCAGCCTTAAGAGTCCATAGAGTGACCTTACAGTTGTAATATGTTCTTCCATACACACAGTCATTCAGTCTGTCAGTATGCTCACTGTTCCAAGTAAAGACAAAAAAGTTGCTTTTGACAATGTCCTTAGTATTTCAACATGGGGGTCTTTTCTGCAGGAAATGACCTTGCAACCAGCAAAGGAATAAAGGACCCAGTCTCCCCGAAATGAGGTTGCCCTAACTGCAGAGGAGGAAGAAGTAGTGTCAAGAAATGATGCCAAATTATTAAGTGGCAGGAAAGGAAAAAGAGTGATGCCAGAAAACCAGAGTGGACAACCAGACTAAAATGCATGCTTCAGTCCTATCAGTAATGAACAGGCTGACAAAGCATGGAAGCAATGCTTCAAAAATCAAACTCTCTCAGCTCTACACCCCCCTGTACAATACATGCCCTATAACATGCCACTCTGTCCATATTCACTCCCCTCACCTAGTTAAAGTTCTGGATCCTCCAGGCACTCCCATTACATGCTATCCCGTCCTCATTCATTGTCTTCCCCTGGTCGAGGCTCTGTATTCCCCCATCCACTCCAGCCCCCCCATTTCAGAACTCCCTTCATACAATTAGTCCTCTCCCCTGCTTGGGTCTCTGGATCCCCCATCCAAGCTATACCCCCTCCTTGTATACCTCCTCCTTCGGCACATTCCACCCTTCCTCTTGTTGAGGCCTAGAAGGTCGCAGAGATCCCTAAAGTCCGCTCCCAGGGAATAGCGCACCACCAGCAGGCTAACATTCCAGCAACAATGACTTCATTATCCTTTTGTTTTCTCTATACCCACCATTCTTCTAATAGGACCCCCTAAATAAAAATATATGTTGGAAAAAGAGAGGTTAGTTAACATGCTTTGGGTTGGGTGTGGTGGTAAGAGTTGTCATGCAGTTGGAGGCAGTTATATAAAGGGCAAGGAAACAGCATGGGGTGTGTGGAGGGGGGAAATGCTAGTTAATGGCAGATGATTCAGGAATCTTCACACTCATCCATAAACTTGGCTTTCAAGGCATCTGCAGTTTTCATTGCCTCTTTCTGTTTGCCCCTGTGTTTGGGTGCTGATAATTTCTGGCCAGGATCTCTGCCTCTGCCCCCTGCATGCTGGCATAAAATTCTCCCCATTCACTTCACACATGTTATGAAGAATATTGCAGGCCCCAATGACACAGGTAATGTTTTCTCCACTGAGATCTAAGCGGGTCAGAAGCACGTGAACTTGGCTTTTAAATGGCCAAAGGCATATCGTACCACCATTCTGCCCCTGCTCAACCTATAGTTTAAGAGCTCCTTACTGGTGTCCAGGGTGCCTTTGTATGAGCCAAGGGAACAAGGAGTAAATAGGGACACCAAGAATCACAATGGGCATTTCCACACCCCTAATGTTGATATTTTTGGTCTGGGGAGAAAGTACCACTCTGGAGCCTTCCAAGCAGATCAGAATTCCTAAAGATTCTCACATCATGCACCCTTCCTGATCAGCCTGTGTTGATGTCGGTGAAATGACCTTTATGATCCACCAATGCCTGCAGCACCATAGAGAAGCACCCCTTGCAGTTAATGTACTCTGAAGCCTGGTGGTCTGGTGCCAGGATGTGGATGTGTGGCAGCAAATCCATCCACTATGTCCTGCACGTTCCCCAGAGTCACTGTCTTTTGCAGGAGAAGCTTAGCTACTGCTTTGGCTACCTGGATAAGAGCCCTGACTGTAGCTTTGACACCTCCAAATTGATTTCCCACTGACTGATACCTGGCTTGTGGTGCTAACTTCCACAGAGAAATTGCCACATGCTTCTCGACTGTCAGAGCAGGTCTCATTCTGGTACCCCTGCACTTCATGGTGGGAGAGAGTATGTCAGTAAGTTCCATGAAAGTGGCGTTATGCTTTCAGAAGTTTTGCAGCCACTGCTGCTGATCATTCCATGACTGCAAAATGATGAGATCCCACCAACATGAGCTGGTTTTGTGAGTCCAGAACCTGTGCTCCATGGTGTGCTGTGACTCCAGGGCTGCAAAGCAATTCCATGGTGCTACTCTCCAAACCTGAACATCCATCAGTGCTCCCTGCATCAATCCACTGATACTTAATGGGCATTACGTTCAGAATATACTGCATCACAGTGTGGGAAGTCCTCATAAAATACTGCACCAAACATGAAGCATCTTGGGATCCATGATATTCTTTGTAATGATAGGTGGCAATCAATGTAAAAGTAGAGCAAAAATTCACTTGTCCATTTTTCTTCAGCAGGAAGCGAGGGAAATGCAGTCTGGGATGATGACACCAGAAACCCAGGACCACTTGCCATGACTCCCCCTCCCCCCAAGACACTGGCACATAATCCCAAAATGCAACAGGGCTTCAGGAACTATGGGATAGCTGCCCACAATGCACTGCTGCCTCAGTCAAACTCAGACAATCTGTCGGAGACACAATAAGTCAGCTTAGTGAACATTTTGGACACAACTCTGACTTTAAAAAGTTGACTTTAATAAATGTGACATTATTCCCAAATTCAGAAAGTCTCTTTATCTCCATTTGTAGAAGTAACCTCTTAAATTAATTTGTGTGTGTGTATAGACCTTATGGAGGGAATTCAAGGAAATGAATTTTGTATTTATAGCTTTGAATGCAAAGAGATCTGCGGTTCATTCTTATTTCTGCAAGTAGTTATGTTCCGTAGGTAATTGCCTTACTCATGAGGGAGTCTTTACTGGTTCTATTGCTCCAATGATCACAGTTGGAGAGGTAATGGAGTTAGTTATGTCAGGGCTTGTTTGTATGTAGACAAGTCTTTAGATAATTAGCTCCACTCCAACGTGGTCTTTGAATCTCGGTGCTAATTCTTTGTATACCTTGCATTTGATGCTGAACAAAAATTTAGTAGAGAAAGTGGAGCATTGAGGTGCTGTGTTTGTGGTGACCTTTGTTAAGCAAACTGCTGTCTTCTATTGGCTTTTTCCTGGTACATGGCTTCTTTTTGTAGTAATGGAACTTGCATTCCCAAATGCCTGAATCCCTATATCTAGGGCTTAGTCTGCTCTCTGAAGTTTTGCTGGTATACCTTTGTCATGTACGAGTATAAAAACATCAAAGCCCCACAGCAGCGTAACTGTGCTGGCTAAACCCCTGTTGCAGATGGAAATGGGCTTCGGTGGGTTAGTGAATGTTGTTCAGGGGATAGCAGAACTGGATGCAGTGTTCCAGCAGCAGTCAGAATAGTGCCAAATACAGAAGTAAAATAACTTCTTTATTCCTACTCAAGAGTCCCCTAATTCCCTCTAATTATATTAGGTCAGCACTATTTCTCATTGACAACGAAACTTTTCATCTAGTTTGAAAGGCTCTATTTTCCATAAAGCTGTGCTGATTTGTATTAATTGTATTTGTCCTTCAGTTCAGCGTTAACCAAGCCCTGATGGAAGTAGGCAATATTTGCAGCCATAGCTATTTGGGTGTCCCTCATTTTCTGAAGCGTCTGAAAAGACCTTAATGTTATCAGAGACTGTGGGTAGAGGTTAAGTAAGGAGGTGAGTCTCTTTTCAAAGCACTGCTCTTTTTTTTTTTTTTTGCCAACAAGATTGCCTTTATGCTTGCCCTGAGTTCACCTTCCACCAGGCATCGATCTTGTATGAGCAGTGAGAAGACAGGAAGATGTTGCTGCTTGCATTTCATAGGTCTATTACAGGAGTGAGTGGACAAGGTTTTGTAGCCTGTGGTGTGCAGGAGATCAGACTAGACAAGCATGATGATGCCTTCTAGCCATAACTTCTATGGCTCTATGATAAAGAGCTGTGGCTCTCAACCCGTCTGGACTACTGTGCCCCTTTCAGAAGTTTTTACCTCACTTAAAAATTACTTGCTTATGAAATCTCTCGCACAAATCTCACAGCATGCTATTGCTGGAAAATGCTTACTTTCTCACTCTTACCATACAGCTATAAAATCAACTGGAATATAAATATTTATCTTTCGTTCATTCAGCAGTCTAAACAAGTCATTATGTGTATGCACTGACTTCGGAGTCTATTTTATGTAGCCTATTGTAAAACTAGGCAGATTGTTAGATGAGTTAATGTACTCCCACGGGTACAAATACTCATGGTCGAGAACCACTGATACAGAGTACCTGTTTGAGTGTAATTATGCACACCTTGCAGGTGCTTCATCCCAAGCTATCTAATCAACTTTCCCCAGGACCTCAAGTAGATAGAGATCAGGATCAGCTTCCATGCTGCTCTGTCAGGGATTTTCAAGGCTCCTGGAACCACGAAATGTTAAATATTGCACAAGCCTAACCTGTAGGTACCTAGAAAATTTGTGGGATCCTAAACATGGAGATAACCTGCAAGGGTCCCCATACAATGAACAAAGCCTGGGCAACCAATGTTGGTACGAGGTCAAATTCTGTCCCCCTCTAGGGTGAGCGCTCTAACCATTGTGCTACAGGCTACGCAAGGAGTAGGTCTTTTCATATTGGCTGTGGCTACAGTGTCCCTCCCTTTCGGAAGAGGCATGCAAATACAGCCAATTGGAAATGCAAATGAGGCACTGATTTAAATATTGTGCCTCATTTGCATACTTGCGCAGGATCTTGATGCTGGAAGAACTGATTTTGAAAGTCAAAACAGCTGTGTAGACCGGGTTAATTCAAAAGGAAACCCCACTTTCGAAAGCACCCTTCTTCCTAACTTTTTAAAGAAAAGGGTACTATCGAAAGCTGGGTTTCCTTTCAGATGAACCCCTTCTACACAGCTGTTTTGGCTTTCGAAATCAGCTCTTCTGGAATGAAGATCCCACACAAGTATGCAAATGAGGCTTGAGATATTCAAACACACACCATCTGCATTTCCAATTGGCCACATTTGCATGCCCCTTCCAAAAGGGAGGGGCAAGGTAGCCACAGCCACTGTGTGGAGATAAATGTGCTCAGATACCACAGGGAAGAGAGAGACAGAGGAATCCTGACTTCCTTGCCTGTAAAGATTATGATAGGTTTTAGCCATGAGATAAGCATCCAAAGGACGCAGCCTGAGGATGTGCGCATGCCCAGAGGTAACAATGTAGGCACTTAGTGAACTTTTACAGTGAATTTTTAGGCACAGAGTGTGTTTAGATGCCTAAAAATGTAAATGGTAGCTGAGCCAGGGGTTTTGTGATCACAGTAGCCCCTAAAACTGAGACCCAGGTGCATTTGTGATTTCTCTTTGTTCCTCCATATGTACCTCACTCACCAATGCCTTTTGTCAGCATAACCACTTGAAGGCTCAGGCTTCCAAGAACACTCCCCCCCAAACACAAACAACCCTCAACCAACCACTGCCCCTGGAATCCTACTTGCCCCCCCCCACCACCACCACCAGAGAGGCCTCTACAAGATGATGAGGGAAACAATGTAAGTTTTACTTATGCCACTACTTGCCACTTGGAGAGGTGTGAATCTGTTAAACTGGATCCTCACAAGGTGTGCCCTCAGCATTGGGAAAGAGGGGACGGTCCCACAACAGCAGCACTCCTCCCTTTCACAAGTGGTGGCTTTGCATGTTTTGTGTAGATGTGGCCATTATTGCTAATTCTCATTTTCCTTGTTTGATTTTTTTTTTCCCTATTCACCTGGGAAAATAATGTTGAATATACTTAGATGGATCCCCCTTCAAAATCTTGGCCCCACTGAAAATGCTGGCAAAGCTCCCATTGAGTTCAGTGGCGCCATCATTTCACCCCTAGAGTATAAGGCTGCAGCTGCCATTTATTATCCTCTTTGGCAAAACAGCAAACCTTGCACATGGTGGTTTTAAAAACAGACTTCCATAGCCAGTTTTCATATTGCTAACAAAAGCTGCGTTAGCAAGAGTTGTGACAACAGAAAGGCAGATGCTAAGCTGGTGTAAACTGTCAGAACTTCGGTAACCAACTTACACCAGTTGAAGAGCTGCCCCAGAGATTTAAAATGGAGGAACAGCTCAGGTTTTAGTAAATCTAAATGTGAGAAGTGACTTAATGGTTGGTTTTTTTTTTTTTTTTTTTTTAGTTTTACGGTCCAGCAACTACTCGCTGTTTCTTTTTTTGTTGGGGAAATTGGTTTTTCCTCTTCTCTCCCTCCTTCGCTTTTTCCCCACCCCAAACACTCGAGACTGTACTCAAGGAACTGAATAAAGTATAAGTACACTGTGCAGTGTATCAGAGCTTGCATGAAATGAAGCCATTGTTGTATGTTGTTTGAGTACAGACCCACAAACAAGGTAATGTGGAAAAACTGGAGGAAACTAGTATTAAAATATGCCTTCCAAATTAAATTCTTTAGGCAGCAAAAACGAACGCGTTGTGAGCAAAACAGCTTTTACTACAAATCTTTAAAAGGAGAGAAATGGGTTCAGAGGAAAATGTTCACAGTGAAATTTCTGATAACTTTAACCTTTACCATGTTAGGTGCTATTAATTAAAAAGCTGAAGTGTTTTAGATTAATAACTTTATGCTAAATCATTTTGAAGCAGCTTGGGACTTTTTGTGTTTAATGCATTCTACTTGCACTGCAATATAACTGTTTTACTTAATGGAAAAAAAATAAGTTCAGAGGTGGGGTTGGGTTTTAAGGCTATAAATAGTCTAATGTGATATGAAGAATGAAGTGAGAAGCAACCAGAGGGAGCTGGTGTTAGAGGTTAGTGACATTAAATGGAATTTCACTCTTTCCTCTATAGCTTAGCACCTAGCAGGTGGTGACTTTATGGGGGGGAAGCATAAAATACCGTTTCTTGCAGAACATAGTTTATGCCTCTTACTATAATAAATAAAGGCCTCATAAGTTTAGCAACATAGTCTTAGGCTATTTTAAGACATGGAAAAAGATTCACTTCAAAGTGCTTAGGAATGATGCAAAGGGTGTCCTGATTGAAATTACATAAACATTCTCTCAAATTCATCTCCTTTCATTTAACACTTTTTATCACACTTAATTTGTATTTTCCATAAAGGTAAAAGATGGGACAACTTGAAATATGTAGAACTTCATTCATGGAGATCCTTTCTTAAGTTAAAAATCAGAGTCAATACCAGCTTTTAAAAGTAACTGACAAGACTGCTTCCTTGAGAACAGGGATTTGAATCCACCTGTGTTCTAGGTAACTTCCCTAAGTACCAGGCTGTTGGCTATTCTAGACCATGAATTTCTCCTTTTGGAAGTGACTTCCCTTCATATAATAGAGAAGCAGTGACTAGAACCTGGATCTAGCTCCATTCAGGTGAGTGCCCTAACCACTAGGAAATAGCCACACACACAAACATACCTGCCCATCTTATTCATCACCCCAGCTGTCTCTTGTGATAGCTGTGGGATCCCAGATTTGTCCTGACAACATCTACAGAATCAGGCCCTGTTGGTGAGGGGAAGAAGAATACCTGGATAGAGAGCTTCAGCTTGCAATAGAGCTCTGAGCAGCTCATTAGCTGTGCAGTAATGTCAGCATTTAAGTAATTTTGTGAATGCTACTGTGGAGCTAACTCTAGGGGCTAGGTGGCCGCTGAGCAGAGGTTCTGAGAATGTTTGTGCTACCTTAATGCTGAACTTAACATCTGAAAAGGCAGTTAGGTTGCTAAGTTCAGCATTAAGGTACCACAAACATTCTCAGAACCACTGCTCAGTGTCCACCTAGCCCCTAGAGTTAGCTCCACAGTAGCATTCACAAAACTACTTAAAACTTGATTAGCTCAAATAATGTCAGCATTTATGTCATAATTGCATTTGGTACTAGTCTAGGGGCTATCTGAGTCCAGCCTACAGCCTGCAACCCAAGAAATGCTACTACAGGTGAACCACAGATTCTAAGTGAATATTTTAGCTACAGTCTTGCCATAGATACCTAATAAAGAGGGAAAATGTTGGGAATCTGTGCTCAGTGGTATAATCCTACATGTGCTGACTTAATCTTATGCAAATACAAAATATTAACTTCAAAGCACTGGGTCAGTATTTCCTAACTAATCTACCCCACTATGGTGGTGTGTAGATTAATGTTGCCATCCCCCCCTTTTTTTTTTTTTTATAGTGGAAAAGCTAAAAGAAAAATTGTGTCCAAGTTGACAGCATTTCCATGTCCTAGCACTATAACTTAAAAGATCCTGGATCTCAGTCTTATGCTTAGACAACACCAGTTCTCAAGTGTGGCCACTTCCTGTAAGGAGGAATGCAAAAACCCAGCTGTCTGATAAGATATCTACACTGCAATTAAACACATGCTGTTGGCCCACATGCAGCTGGCACAGGCTCAGACTGAGAGGCTGTAGGGCTGTGGTCTGAGCCTGAATACCTACAACAGTTTTACAGCCCTGCAGCCTGAACCCAAATCAACTGATATCCCTATAGAGAACTAGGTTGGTTCCACTGATAGTTCCCTTTTGCCTCTATGGGAAGCATGCACAAGGTTCTTCTGCGTCTCTGGAGGCAGGTGCAGCTCTTTAAGAACTTTGTGGCTCCTGATGCTATAATTGCAAAGCTTTTTAAAAAAAAAACACAAAACCTCCTGATTATTTTTAATAAATGGTGAATGTCTAAAGCCTCAAAATGAACAACTCCTGTCTGGATAGCAAACGATATGTGATATCGAAACATTGGATAACTCCCCCTACCATCCTCCAGTGAGAGAAGGTTTGGGAGTGAAAATCAGGAGGACAGTGGTATAAACACACACATACAGTGTGAGGAAAATAGAATATGTAAAAATTTGTGGATGCTCTGGAGTAAACACGTTTCACATTACAAATCATTGTGTGTGCAGTTCTTAAACTAGGGATTACAAAAAGTAGGGCTTGGTGTTATTTATTAAGGACTATCTTGTATTTACATGCATTGCGGCTCTTAAATTTTTGAGGTTTTTTTACCATATTGGGGGGGGGGGTGGAAAATGGCTGCTCTTGTTTTTGGTTGCCAACTCCTGGTTGAGAGTGCAGGGCAAGGATGATACCATAGTTAGGGACACTGATGAGGGCAATATTCTAGCCTGCTGTGTGATTTTTAGACTTTTTACTGGCATAGGTGTAATCAACTGCAAGAAAAGGAGACTTTTGAGACTGACAGGTCCATGCCAGTGGTAGCAGTATCAAAAAGGCCTGGTAATTTGGTTTGTGCTTTGTTCTGGTGGATCCTCTAGGGCTTGGTGCGGCTCTGCTTTTCACAGGGACAACAGCTTGAACCTGTGCATGCAGGTCAGCTGGCCCATCCCACAACCAGAGAGAGGACAGTGTACCCTAGCAACTGCCTGGGAAGGGTACCGAAGAGATAAAATTCCCTTGCCTCTGTGGCAGAGTCCCAGCATAGCAGCTGGAGCCCTGCCTGCCAGCAGCTGCTTCTGTCTTTTGCCTCCAGCCTAATCTTAAAAACATCTTAGCTTTGATCCATGCTTAGTTTTACTGGCAAAAAGACAGTGCATAGGCTGAATTTTGATTATTGCTCTTGAAACCTAGATTGCACCCATGCCAGCACATAGCAACCCTGGGAGCAGAAGTCCTATTGATGTGAAATCTCCGTTGACACTAAGAGCAAAATTGGTGCCAGTGACAACTGATAAACTGTCCTATGAAGGACTTAATAGGTTAACCTCCATGTGAAACTGATACGGGTTCAACCTCTGTAGTCCAGCACCATCTGTGCTCTGGTATCCCTCTGGGTGCTGCCAGGCTGGAGCCTCATGGGGGACAAGCCAGGCCCCCATGCTCAGCAGCTCCTCCCCCATACTCTGAGCTTCCAATGCAGTACAGCTCAGGGAGGGAGGAGGAAGAGGCAGGGTGGCTGCAGAGCCCCATGGCTGGAAGTCATCAGTGCAGCCCCACAGCCTGTGGTGGGGTCCAGGAGCACACCACAGCTGCCCCAGGACTTGGTGCATTCCCATTAGGCTGCACTCCTGGGGCTCTGCTTTCGCCCTGCCTCTTCCGCCCACCCCATTCAGTCAATGGCAGCCCCACAGAGTCCTACAGCAGAAGGGCCAGAACTGACTGAGTGGGAATGTGGGGGTGGGTGCTCAGGGAAAGAGACAGAGTAGCTATGGAGCCCTGTGGCCTGGCACCAGAAGAGCAGCCCAGCTGCTGTGGGGCTCAGTACACTGCAACCACTCTGCCTCTTCCACTGATTTCCCCCTCCACCCCCCACCAGTCCCTGCTTGGTCAGTGATGGCTCCTCTGTTGCTGATTGAAGCAGAGTCTGGCAGCAGAGGGGCTGGCACTGACCTCCCCTGGTCTGGCAAATTCCCTGGTTTAGGGTCAGTGGCCCTGAGGGTGCCAGACCAGAGAGGTGTAACCTTTAGTTTATTTAATACTGTGTCAATGTCACTCTCCAATGTGTCAAACAGAATGCTCTTGGGTAATGCATAACTGCATAAAATATCCTCTTTATTTTGTTGTTAGCATTGTTTTCAGTTGTTCCTGCATTGCAGCAGGCACTGTTCAAAGAACTAGGATGACGTGCACAAATTAAGGGCTATCTGTGTCCCCACTCCTTGGGTCCTGTGCAGAGGATAATTCAGTTGGACCTCATTTTGGCCCCCAGCTCACAAACATTTTCATGTGTGTGCAGTGTTAAGGAAGTGAGTAATCCACTAACATTAAATCAAGTCAAACCTTTGCTTAAGTCTTTGCAAGATCAGGCCTTTTACTCTGTACACCAGTGCAATACTGTTTTAAAATATATGGGTTTATCCTGATAAAGGTATCGCAAAATTCTGGCCTGGTCTTCTCTTGTGAGTGTTTTTGTAGGAATGGAAATGCAGTGGCAGCTATTGGGGCCAAATCACACTTGGTCACAAGACCTGAGCAAGGAACAGAATGTTATCCTGTCCTACAGTAGCCTTGAAAGACTTTAACTCTGTGCCACAGGGTTGGGTTTAAATGAGTTTTATGGGACTCCTGTGTCACCCAAAGTGTAAACTATTCAGCTGCCTTCTAACCGATGAGTTAATAAACCAGAAAGCAGCTCCAGAGACTCTTGAATCAGGAAAAGGCATTGGAGGGTTTGCCACATGTGCTGGGTAAAAAGCCTAGTTGGAGAGAACCTGTTGTGGGGACAGCAGAGGAAGAGGTCTGCAGAAGGGGCAGGTGATAGGTCTGGTTTAGACTAATGTTGAACTGACTGTTTTTGAATAATGCAGCCCTTGGAAAAGGGAATGAAATATTGATCCTGGTCAGGTAGTTCCCTGATGCACTGGCTAGTTATCTGGCTTGCTTTTTTAGATGACAGTAACACTCAGGGAGAGGCAGGGTCTGATGACAAGTTTAGGGAGACTGTTACATATTCTCTCTTCTGATTCTCTGGCTACTACAGAAAAGAAGTAAATTGCTGAGTCTCTCCCTGGAATAGTGTATGTTCTCTGGCGCAGTTGTGTTGATTGGCACATTGTGGGATCTGGACAGAATGGATAACTTTGCCCAGGGTCATCTCTCTCCACCCACCTGCACAGGATGGGAGGACATAGCATCTTTGCAAAGTTGCTATTTCACTACTACTATGATGCAGATAAAGAAAGCAGGGGTGAGCCATTATCTGACAGGGTTCATTTGTGGGGTGGAGGGGAGGATGGCAGAGTAAGGTCAGCTGATTTCAGCATACTAACTGAGCATGCTCAGTACTAACCAAGCAGCAAATCTAGGTGAGTGTGACCCCCACCCCCATATGCGCTCTCACACATCTCTTCTGCATGACACTACTGTGCCACAGTGCTAGCTAGGTCACAACTAGCCCTAAAATGTAATAATAAAAACTAACTTGTGAACAAGTGTATTTAAGAATCAATAATATGGCAGAACAATTATATATTGTTATGGAGCAGTTTTATTATGAATCCTGACAAGATAATATCATCAAATCTTCAACTGTCATTTCATGAGCAAGTACAAAAACATGCTGCTGGCTTTTGCAAGCAAGTTAGCTAAGCAATTTCAGAGGGTGATTATGTAGCAGCATTCTGGAAACCTGTCTGTTGCAACTCCAGATATTAACGCAAGTTGCAGACTAAACATTTGTACCTTGTTTGTGCTGCCAGCTGACAAATGAAGGTAATTAATCATTAGTTATAAGGTGGAAGAGTCTGGATAATTGTAAGCTTTGTCATCTGAAATATCCAGCATACTGGTTTAATTGTATGAGTTTTGGGAAGTAAGCGGGTATGGTTTATGTTTTGGATATTGACTCTTGCAGATTCATTCTTTCCTATTTCCTTTACACAAAATGCTCCTACCCAAACAGTTATTGCTAGCAGGGTAGAAGTGAAAGATATATCACATGCACTGATTCCAGCCATTCAAGTCATACAGATTACACCGCTCAGTTTTTATGAAGTTGATTGTCAGCTCTCCGTTTTTGTTTTTTTTTTTTTTTTAAAGACTTTGGTAATACACAGTTACAATGGAAGCTCTCAGTGAAGATAAAATCAGTAACATCTGTTTCAGCACCTCACAGTCCCTATTAGGAAAGTGCCACTTCTGGCTTAATATGCTTTTCAAACATTTTTGTAAGCATTTATGGTGCTAACTCTTGTAAAAGAAACAAATCTTGGACTAAATCCTGTTTGCCCTACTCATTTGCATAATCCTACTTAAACTAATAAATATTAACCCAGTAAAAGCAAGATGCATTTGACCCCAAACTTAATTGTAGCGCATCTTATGAATTCTTACTTTGTGTCCCTGGGTTTCCCTTCTATTTTAATATCTAAATTAAGACACAGGTAGAAGACTATCTTTGGAAGCTGAAAGCTTTTGGCCTCTTGGATCACTGAGTTACAGATTTTTTAAGGCAAGAAGCGATCATCTGTTCAGACCTCTTGCTCAACATAGGCCAAAGAATTTCACCCTGCATTGAGACCAACAACTTGTAATTGACTTAGAATATGTGTGGTTTTGTGTTGTGGTTGGTGTGCGTGTGCCTTTTAAAGGTATCTAGTTACACTCACTATTACAGAACAGTCTTTGGACTGTTGTAATGGTTAATTATTCAGAACAATAAAAACATGTCTTGTTTGAATTTGCTGACTTCAGTTTCCCTCTACTGGTTCTTCTGACTTTATCTGATAAATTGAAAAGCTTTCTAGGGTAAAATATCTTCTGCCCAACAGCCACTCCCTTCCTGGAGAGCAGTGAAAAGAGCAGGACACAGTTACAGCCTAAGGAGCAAAGCCCTAGCAATCTAAGACTTCTTCCAAAGGGCATTTATGTACCAATAAATAGATTTTTTTTGGCCTATTTTTACCATGCTCTGGAGGATCTTTCTGAGATCCCACCAGCGCTTTTTTTGTGTAGGTGCTGAGTACCAGCACCGCAGCAGCTCCAGCTGTGGGACCCCTGGCCATGGATACAGGGAGCTGGCTGAGTTTTTTTGTTCTTGTTTAGTTTGATCCACTGCTTCTTTGGTCTTTAAAAAAAAAAAAAAAAAAAGGTGCTATACAGTGATTCATACTTTCCACAGCCTTTAGGGGCCACAGCCTAGAGAGCCTAAGGCTAAGAGAGGTCCCATGGGCTGGATGTGGCCTATTGCTCCTTTCATTCAGCTGGTGGCACATTGGTCCAGAAGGCCATTATCTTATGGGGCTGGACCTGGAAATACTGGCTTGCTAGTGTGTCTCGGAAGCCGCTAGGTGAGGGGCATTCAGGGAATATCTGCGTGCTGCCCCCCACCCTTCCATGGGCTCCATAGCTCCCATTGGTGAGGAACAGCAGCTGGTGGGAGCCGTAAGGGTTGCACCTGCAGGCATGGGCACCATGCATTCTGCCATCTGCTCGGCTCCTTCATGTGGTAACTGAACATCCCAGCCACTCTGCAGAGCCAGGGCAGGCAGGGATCCTACCTGAGCCCCACTGTGCCACCAACCAAAAGCTACCGGAGGTAAACACTCCTGGCTGAAGCCTGCGTCCCAAACCCCTACCCCAGTACAGAGCCTGCTCCTTCACCCATTCTCCTGCCCAGGCCCCACCCCCAACACAAGAAGTGGGGGTCACCAAATGAAATCAACAGGTAGCAGCAGTGCTCCTCTCTTTCCATCCATGTGGGGAATAAACTTGACTGCACAGAAGCTTGTGTATGTGCACCACCGGTAGGAAACCGTGCTGCTGGCTGTGGGCACTCTGCTGGTGGGCTAGGTGGCATTTGAATCTCTCTTGGGTGGTCGACCAAGCGCTCAGGTTATAGAAAACACTGGGTAGCAGCTTTAAAACAAAAGGAAATACTTCACACAGTGCATAAACTCCAACCCAAAACCTCCTGCTGTAGGCACCAGCCCACTGGCCCACTGCTAGCGCCAGCCCAGAGCTCCTCTCAACTGGACCTGCACCCCTTTTCTGTACTCCAGCCCTGAGCCCACTCCAAACCCACAGGGCCACACAGTCAAATAGTCCTAAGCGCACACAAGGGTTAATCTGGTCCTGGCTTTCTTCTTTGTAAAGTTTCCTTCACTTGACTCACTGTGGTTTTCAGGAAAAATATCTAAGATCCTGTTTCAGAAAAGCACATAAGCAGGTGTTCCAGTGACATTATCTGCCATGCTTGAAGTGCAGCACTTAAATTCTGTCCTGAGTAGCGGTATGTTGCTGAACTAGGGCCTAATGTAATAATAAAGATGATGACTGTGTCCATTTTCTTTCAAGAAGAAACCATGCACAATAGTAAAACTAAGTACTCTGCATTGCCAGCAAAAGCTGACTTCTCCCTGACAGTCATGACTGTGCAAGAGGTGAGATTTCTACAGTGGTGGAAACGTGCGTGTGTGTGTGCGCGCGTGCATGCGCTGCAGGTCAGTAAATGAGCAATTGAATTTAAAAATGAGCTCTGTGAGTTCAAACATTGCAGCTGTCACAAACTACTTGATACTTAGTTGAGCACACTGGCGCTACATGTGAGAGGTCTGTTTGGATTTTAGAAGGCTATACATTAATAAAGGCTATTGGATTCTGACTTTTACCATCACGTGCATAAGAAATCTTAAATTTGGACTGAATGTAGGCTTTGAAAGTGTAAATTATTCCAGGACTCATCCCATACAGCAGCAACTTTCAAACTGTGGGTCAGGAGACCCCAATGTTGATCGCCAGGCCTGGTGTTTAGACTTGTTGCTGAAGCAAAAATCTGAGCCCCGCTGCCCATGGCTCAAGTCCAAGGGCTTTAGTCCTGGTTGGCGCAGCTCAAGTTACCACCACCACGCCCAGGGCTGATGCCCTGGAGCTTCAGTTCCCTTCTCTCCCCCTTCGCCTGTCCCCCAACCCAGCATGGTGGGGATCAGGCTCTGGTCCCCCTTCTTTGCATCATGTAATTGTTGTCAGAAGGGAGTTGCACTGCAGTGGCATTTGCGAATCCCTGCTTTAGAGCATACATTAAAGACACTGTTGCACTGGCCAGAGAAATTTGAAACTAGAAAATATTCACCTAAATTGTAATATATTTTGCCAGTAGCTGTCTGTGTTATCCTACTTCTATTGCAGTTGCATTTTTGAATGGAAGCTTCACCTTATGGTCCTTATGCAGCCAATTTTAGTTTCTTCTGGTGTTCTGGTATCTTTTTGGTTTATTTCAGGGGATGGGGGTGTTAATCATCAGTTTGCTTCCATTCACTTACTGTTTTTGAAGATTGTTCAAAAACTTCACTCGCTGAAACCTTTTCAATAGGCATAATTCCACAGATAGCCCAGTGAATCTGAGGCGTTATTTTTCTTTTGCAGAAAGGGCAAATATGAGATTTGATTTCATGAGGAGGTGTCTGTGTGATGGGCTGTGTTGCATAAGTGGACAGATCCTAGTCATAATCTCCTTCAGAAGTAATTTAGTACATCACAGTAGCCCTTAGTTATACATGCGGGCGTATATAGAATATAATATGTCTTCCATTCAGTTGTGTGGTTCTGGTGGTGATAAACCTTGAGACTAAAGTTGACTAAAACCAGAAAAGAGACACAATTACAGTCTTTTATGATCAGTTTTAGATGATCCTTTTTTGTAAGGGTAATAAAAGTGTGGGGGGCAGGGGGAAAGCTGTCTGCTTTTCTTTAAAACCTTATTCTTTTCTGCCTGACTGCTGGCAGTTGTGAGTTTCCATAGTCCCTACAAGAAGCTTTTAAAGCTTATTTTCCTGTGTAAAAATACAGCAACAGTATACTTTAAGGCCCGAAAATGTAGTAGTTGTTTTGTTTTTTTTAAAAAAGGGGAAAAGAACATAAGAGCAGGAGCTGCAGAGAAGTGGAACCAGTCACTAGCTAACATTGATTTTAAACCTGTTTTAATGCACTGACCATTCTTCAGTGAAGACGTCAGTACCAAATTACACAATAACTTAGAGACTGGAGACATTGAAAAGCCAGGTCTGAGTTTCATTTCACACATTTACAAAACAATAAGGCTACATCTGCACTTGCATTCCTCTTTCAAAAGAGGAATGCATATGAGGGAAATAAAAATGCAAATGAGGCACTGATTTACATATGCTTCATCTGCATAATCTCTTTTCAGAAACTTTTTTCGAAAGGGGAGAAAATCAGTGTAGAGAGGGCTTTTTTGAAAATAAACCCCATTGTTGAAAGAATTGTTCCTGAAACAAAATAGGAAGAACAGTTCTTTCAAAGATGGGGTTTGTTATCCCTTAAATAAAATTAAGCTTTGAAAAACAGTGTATTGCTTGTGTTGCACAAGGTGGCAGGCGAGAGTTTTACAGGGTTTATAGGCCATCATACAGGGGCCATCTCCTTAACGGCAACAAATATGATGGTCATGTTGCTGTCTGGTCATTCCTAAAGCTGTTCCACAAAGCCTCCCTGATTAGCAGTGCCCCTCGCTGTGTTCTTCTTATTGCTCTGGTGTCTGGCTGTTCATAATTAGTGGCCAGGTGATCTGCCTCATCCCTCCTGCCTGGCATGAAATTTCCCCCTTACTCTCACCTAAGATATGGAGCATAAAGCAGTCTGCCACCATGAGGGGAATGTTGCTTTTGCTGAGGTCTAACAAAGTCAGGAAGCTCATGCGTCTTGCTTTTAAATGGCCAAAAGCACATTCTGCTATTGTTCTGCACTTGCGCAGCCTGCAGTTGAACTGCTTCTTTCTGTGGTCCAGGCTGCCTTTATATGACTTCATGAGTCAAGGTAGCAAGAGATAAGCTGGATCACTATTGACATCTTTACTTCTCCAATGGGAATTTCCGGGTGTGTAAAGAAAGTTCCATTTGGCAGCTTTCTGAAATGACCAGAGTTCCTAAAGATGCACGCCATGCACCTTTCCAAACCATCCCACCCTCATGCCAGTGAAATGACCCTGATGACCTACCATTGAGAAGCACCCTTCATGGTTTACATACTCTGTGGCAAGGTGGTCTGGTGCCAAGATAGATTGGAACACACATTCCTATTTCCTAGCTGCAGTTAGGAAACCGTATTGGGGCAAAACCATCCACTATGCCCTGTTGGCTATATTTCCCAGAGTCACTGCCCTTTTTGTAGCAGCAGGGTATTGATAGCAGCCGCCCACAGTAGATCTGCCCACCCGGCACTGATTGCCCACTGGGTGGTAGATGGCTGGTGTTGCACGTGTCCAAAGAGCTATTGCAGCTTGCTTCTGAACTGTCGGAGCAGCTCTCAGTTTGGTATTGCTGTGCTTCAGGTCCGAGGAAAGCAATTCACGACGTTCCATGAAAGTGGCCTTATGCGTGCAGAAGTCTTGTAGCCACTGCTAATTGTCCCATACCTGCAGAACAATGCAGTCCCACCAGTCTGAGCTTGTTTCATGGCACCAGAGTTGGCATTCCACTGTGTACAGAGCATCAAGTGCAACCAGCACTTCCATGTTCCTCCTCTCCAGTATTTCACATTCATACATATCCATGTCTTCCTCGGAGCCTTCATTGCTCTGACAACTGCTGAGGTTCCATACATACCACAGCACAATGCATGAGGTGCTCAAAATACTTGCCACAATAATTTGAAGCTGGACAGGTTCCCTGCCAGCCTTGCAATGGCATCTGCTTGGGTACCCAATGAAAAAAGGTGTGCAAACACTTTTTGCCATTATTCCCCAAAGGGAGGGAAGGAGAAGATAAGTGTACTATTGGAGGCTGACTGCATATACTCAGAACCACCCATGGCACTTTTTGTCCCATCAGACGGTGGGAGACTATCCTACGATGTAAGGGGGCAGCAGGAACTGTGATATAGGTACCCACAGTGCATTACTAACAAAGTCAAAGCTGCCAACCCTAATAAGGATGCACTACATCAACTTCATGTGCCACTGTAGACCTGCAGTTTTGACTTTACAAAATTGGGTGCTACAAAAATCAGTCTTAACAAGTTTGACCTAATCTACTGATGTAGGTGCACCCCCTACTTCCCTGAGCACACCATTTTAGTCCCTGGGCTCCATCACACATAAAGTCTATGATGATCTTCAGACCTTGAATGGGAAAGGCAAACGAGCAAAGGTTCCTTGAGTCCCTGTGCCTTTCCACACACACCTGCAAAAGGTCAAAGGGCCTTGTAAGCTTGCATTTCACATTACCAAAATGAGCCTCTGCCTGGTCAGTTACTGATAAGGGATTCTGAAACAAAATGCAATTTTACTTCAAGACAACCTGTTTCTTAATGACCTTCTGTTTTCAAAACTCCACTGAATCTTAAACACAGACACTGTGTTGCTATGGAGAACAGTGAACGTGCTGTGACAAATGCTCCCTTACATAAAGACAAGCACCCTGTTACCATCGGCCATTCAGATATGCCTGACAGCATGGAAAGGAAAATCTGTCGGGGGCGGGGGAATAATATGAAACCGGTCCCAGCTTTCATTTTCTTAATATGGAAAGATCACCATGTTCTTTTTGCACAGCTTGGTGGCACTCATGATCTTGTGGTTAGAATGTGATTTGCTGGCAGCTATTTGATTATTCAGGCTTACCCTTCACTATGATAGACATTGAAAAGCCAGGCCTGAGTCTGACTTCATACATCCACATTTCACAAAATGCTGAAAGAATAGGGAGACTGTTTTTTTTGTGTCTCCCCCCCGCCACCTTTCTAAAAGTCGCAATTTTCTTCACAGGGTACTTGTGTGAATATAACATCCCAGCTCCCATCAGTCCTTTCATCTTCTCCAAACACTGAAGGCATTTGAGTAACATAAACTATAAAATCTGGCATTACTGGTATTTGCTTTCCACTGAAAATGCTTTCCAGGGCCAGCCTTGAAATTCAACACACCACCATTTTGTTGGAAGGAAGCTAAAGTCATAACACTACAGCTATTATGTTTCACAAAATATGATTATAGCTTTCATTTATTAAAAATGCTTTTGGTCACATAAGGCTTAATGTGTTTATTTTAAAACAATTGGTCTTTTCATTCCAAATATTCAGTCTTTTTCCATTTAGCTCCTGATTCTTTAATAGTTTTGCCACAGAGCGAACTTGATTAACGTTTTTTGCCGAAAGTGTATTGTAGATTAAATTGTAGACCCTGAAGGCCTGTTATAAAAAGGACTCTTTAGATGTAGTGATATAGGAATGCCCCCTACCTTTGCTAATGAAGACAGACAAAATGAGGCAAGAGTCTAATCTAGAGGTGGGCAATCATTTTTGATGGGAGGCCATGCTGAGATTCTGGTAAGTGGTCAAGAGCTGCACTTGTCCATGATGGGAGGTGAGATCTGGGATTGAGGTTGGGTGCAGAAGGGAGCTGGGGTAGGGAACTGGGTTGCAGGAGAGAGTGTGGGATCTGAGGGAGTTTGCCCAAAGGAGGATGTTGTGACCTGGGGCACAGTTTTAGCATACAGGGCCTGGGAGGAGGTATGGGTACAGGAGGGGATTCTGACCTGTGGAAGGAATGTAGGAGGATTGCAGAGTCTAAGGCGGCAGGTAGGAGGAGGTTGTAACGTGGGAAGGAAAAGAATGTAGAGGGTTTGGGATTGGAGTAGAGTCTGGGAAGGGGGTATGAGAGCCTGGGGGAGAGGCATAGGAGGGGTTGCAGGGCTGGGGAGGAAGTTAGGGTATGGTGCCAGGAGCAGCCTGTGGCCAATATATGCTTATCTAAGCAGCTCCCAATGAGGAGCACTCCTGGGCACGGTTCCCTGCCTTCAAGCAGCCTCAGGCCACTGGCTGTTGTATGTCTCTCTCTCTCTGTGGGCTTGGGGAGAGAGCTTAGTGCACTACCACACCTCTAGCAAAATATCTCAGCTCCCTTTGGCTGGAAATTGGCCAATCGGAGCTGAGAAACTACGGCACTGCCTCCCAGCCCTAACAAAATCGTTCAGTGCCTATTGGCTGGTTTATGGCCAATAGGAGCTGAGAGATTGGCTAGGGCTGGGACAGCACCTGAAGCTTTCCCACCTGCTGCAGCCATGTGCGCTGAACCAAAAAGCTTGACGTGCTGGACTACAGACCATATCTTGCCTGCCCTTGGTCTAGTCCTTACTCGGACAAAACTCCCAATGAAATTTTGTTTGAGTTCATGCTGGAAGCTTGTAGCAGAGGCTGATGGAATACGGGTTCTTTTTTCTGAGTGTACCTTTAGTGTATCATCATCCTGCTCAGTCATGGTTTGTAAGTAAGCTTTGCTTCTGAGATTTATTTGTTAAAGTTTAAAAACTCATTTGAGAGGACTCCAAACTGTGACCAAAATAAAATTCCATTAATCATAGAGCTGGAAGGGACCTCAGGAGGTCATCTAGTCCAGCCCCCTGCCCAAAGCAGGATCAACCCCCCACTAAGTCATCCCAGCCAGGACCTTGTCAAGCCAGTACTTAAAAACCTTGAGGGATGGAGAATCCACCACCTCTTCAGGCAATGCATTCCAATGTTTCACCACCCTCCTGGTGAAGTAGTTTTTCCTAATATATCCAACTTACACCTCTCCCTCATTAACTTCAGACCATTACTCCTTGTTCTGCCATCTGACACCACTGAAAACAGTTTCTCACCCTCTTCTTCAGAGCTCCCCTTCAGGGAACTGCAGGCTGCTATTAAATCACTGTCTTCTCTTCTGTAAACTAAACAAGCCCAATCCCTCAGCCTATCCTCATAGGTTTTGTGCTCCAGCCCCTTAATCATTTCTGTTGCCCTCTGCTGAACCTGCTCCAGCACATCCACATCCTTGTTATACTGGGGGGGCCCAAAACTGGACACAACATTCCAGAGATGGCCTCACCAGTGCCGAATAGAGGGGAACAACTCCCTTCTCTAGATCTGCTCAAAATGCTCCTTCTAATGCACCCTTGTATGCCATTAGCCTTCTTGGCTACAAGGGCACGCTGTTTACTCATATCCAGCCTTTCATCCACCATAACCCCTAGGTCACTTTCCATTGTACTGCTGCTGAGTCAGTTGGTCCCCAGCCTATAGCAATGCTTGGGCTTCTTCTGCCCCAGGTGCAGGACTCTACACTTCTCCTTGTTAAACTGCATCAGATTTCTTTTGGCCCAGTCCTCCAACTTATCCAGGTCACTCTGGATTCTCTCTCTACCCTGCAACACATCTACCTCTCCCCCCTGGTTTTGTGTCATCCGCAAACTTGCTGAGGGTGCAATCCAGTTCCTCATCTAGGTCATTAATAAAGATGTTGAACAGCACTGGCCCCAGAACCAAGCCTTGCGGCACTCTGCTTGAAACTAACCGCCATCTAATCTATTTGCCCTAGGTCCCTAAATGGCTCCCTCCAGGATTGAGCTCATAATCTTGGGTTTAACAAGCCAATGCTCAAACCACTGAGCCATCTCTCCCCACCTTGAACTGGAGTCTAGTAAGACAAGTAGGAAATGCTGTTAGTAGCCACAGTTAAATTGATTAAAAGAATAATAAATAGTTGAACAGAACTTGTAAAAATTACAATCCAGTTAGTGAAACAAAGCACTGGCTATGTCTGCAATGGTACAGGATATTGATCTCACCAGCTTCAGCAATAAGTCTGTGTGGCAGAATAAGTCAATCATAAATTGGACTGCACAGCTCTGAACAGATGCCTAAGTCAGAAACACTACAGTCTTTGGAGGTGAGGGACATCACTATTAGTCAGTGTCCAGTACTGAAGATTCTAATGTGAATCAATTCTGTACTAAGTTATCTCTTCTCCAAAACAGATTAACCAGTGTAGACTACTGCTTTTTTTGTAACCTCTCCCATCTTTTAATATATGTTTGAAGAAATTTTAATTTGCTCAAGAAAGTTCAGGTTGGTGGTCAGTAATGCCCAACTTTTCGTCTAAATTTCAACTGCACAGAGGGATCATCAGGCAACCCAGAGATAGGAATAATACTTGACTGACTGTTTTGCTCAGTACTGGTCATGACACTGCCCTCAAACAAAACTGTGGTTCTTTAAGTGCTTTCTATTGAGTCCAACTTTTATAAATTGATCCCATTGCTCAAAACTTCTGTACCAGAAAAATACATTTGGCCTCATATCAACCAGGGAGGCATCACATGCCTCTGAACAAGCAACAAAGGCTTGTAGAACAGGTGCCAGCACAAAGAGTCATGACATCAAAAACATGCAGTAATATTTAATTTCTTCTTTTAATATTGAATGAAAGGGTGTCTCAGCCATGTCATTTCAAGCCACACCATAGGTGGAGTGTCTAAAGAGACTCCGAAGTTTCAGTCTTGGCCACTACTCTGTAAAATAATGCCACAGAAACATTCCCATGTCAAAATCACAACTTTTTATAGCATGTTAAGTAGCTCTTTTGCAATGATCAGATGAATATCCTATTCCAAGTAACAAAGAGACCCACTGTATCTCTGCAGTAAGGGCATGCAATCTAAATTCTCATCGCTATACACTGAGGTAATTTTGAAAATCCATCTACAGTTCAAAAGTGCAATTTGCAGTTTGTTAAAAATGGTGGATACAGTAGACTCCTCTTTTTTGCAGTGGCTTTGTTGACCCTTCTTAGTAGCCTTATGCTGCTGTCCCAATTAAACACAGGAGACAATTTCCTCACCTATAGACAGCCTGCCAACCTTAAACAAATTCTCACCAGCAACTGTAGACAACATCACAGTAACTCCTAAAACTGGAACCAATCCCTGCAACAAACCTCAGTGCCAACTCTGCCCACATAATATATCACAGGACCTAACCACACCATCAGGCACTCTTTCACCTGCACATCTACTAATATATGCCATCATGTGCCAGCAATGCTCCACTGCAATTTACAGTGGCCAAACTGGACAGGCTGTAGGTAAAAACAAATGGACACAAATCAGACATCAGGAATGGTAACATTTAAAACCTGTAGGAGAACACTTCAATCTCCCTGGACCCTCAGTAACAGATTTAAAAGTAGCAGTTGTACAACAAAAACAACTTCATAAACAAACTCCAAAGAGAAATGGCAGAGCTGCCATTCATTTGCAAATTTGATACCATCCACCAAGGATTGAACAGAGACAGGGAGTGGATGGCCTATTACAAAAGCAGTTTCTCGGCTCTTGATGTTCACACCTCCACATTAGCTGCTGATATTGGGCCACACTGTCTCTGACTGAACTGACCTGATTTCTGCTCTCTTGATGTTCACAATACCACATTAACTGCTGGTAATGAGCCACATGCTCCATGACTGAACAGACCTTGTCAAGTCTGGCCCTCCCCTTGACTGAGACTCCCTCTTTAAACCCTCCTCTGAAACCCTCCACTCATGCATCTGACAAAGTGGGTCTTTGCCCATGAAAGCTTATGCTCCAACATATCTGTTAGTCTATAAGGTGCCACAGGACTTCTTGTTAACTTTCACAAAATAATTCCTGAGGCCTGAATAGAATTTAAGGCCAATTTGTCCTGTTGGTGAGTTTAGGCGACAGGGGCAGCTTCCACTTGGGACAGTACATTTTCCTCTTTCAGGTGTGCAGATGGGTACTGGATTGGGATGTGGGGAGCCAGGAAATAAGTACTGTTCATCTTTAAGCCAGAGATAGTCAGTCAGGTACAAATGGATACTGATCAGTCTGTGTTAACTGGTGCAACTTGCCCCTCAGGTTAACAAGAGAGCAGAGGCGGCCCCGATTCTGTGCTGAAAGGCTGGCAGCTGCTTGTGACTTAGGCTTTGTTCACACTGGCAACTGAGGAACAGTTTTTGTCCTTTGGAGATTATATATATATATATATATATATATATATAATATATATACACACACACACCCCCTCATAGAGCTGGAAGGGACCTCAGGAGGTCATGAAGTCCAGTCTCCTGCCAGGACCAAGCACATCCACTTTTTTTAAATCTATTTGCCCCAGATCCCTAAACAGCCCCCTCAAGGACTGGGCTCACAACCCTGGGTTTAACAGGCCAATGCTTGAACCATTGAGCTATCCCTTCCCACACACAGGTGCTTAAAACATGCTTCCCCACCCCACCTTTTTAAAAAAAAAAAAAAAAAAAACCAAAAAATCCTAAACCTTTGTGGTAACAAGTACTAATGTAAACAGTACTGCGCAGGCGAGACTACTCTCCTTCCAACAAAGCAAATGCCACTAGTGGGTGAGGAAGCTGGTAGAAGATTTTTGTCAGCAGAAGTGCTGGCGCACACTGTTTACAGCGCTTGATGTTTAGCGACACTCAGCTGTGCCAATGCAGCAGCGTTGCTACAAGCTGTGTGGCGTAGACATATCCTTAGGGCTCTGCCTTCCAGCTCCTTGAGTTCAGATACTAGCAGGCGAGGGAAGCACTCGGACTCCCAGCTCTTCAAAGCAGTAAGAGGCATCATCTGCCCAAAGCCCTTCCCACGTGGCACAGATGGAACCAGTGCAGGGATTCCAGGGGTGGACTGGCCATGTGCCCATGCCCTTCCTCTTTCCCACCCCTGCCCCGCCTACCTTTTTCTACAGAAGCACCATACTACTATCAGTGGGTATGGGGAAGCTCCTGCCCCCCACCTCCCCGGAGCGGCATGGCCTGAGAATAAGACGAGCTAGGAAGCTCCTACTGATCTCAGCCTGCACCACTCTGGGGAAGGGGAGGACTGCCCCTTCACACATTGGAAATGGTGCAGCACTGACGGTGAGTGCAGGAGGGGAACGTCTGGGGGTGACCATGGCCACCTGTGCACCTCTGTGTGTTGCCTATGATGGCACAACTGGAGTGGGAGCAATAAACTTTGGCCTCCTTTCACTCTCTGACTCTTCTGTCCTAACAGAGGTTGGAGGTACAGTACCGAAAGTGGCAAGTCAGAAAGGAGAACACAGAAGAAGGGACAGAGGGGTACACACACAAACGGCACCGAAGGAAAAGCAGAGAAGAACACAAACAAGGGGGGAAACACATCCCATTCCCATTTACAGATGAAGTGACCAAAAACCAGAGAGAAGGAAACTGGATTTTAGTAGTGGAACATGGGGGTGTGAAGGAGCAGGAGAAGGAGGGCCTGTCCTCCGAGGGGTTAAAGAGAGCCTGCATGGAGGAGAGAAGGAAGGAACCTGGCTTGCTTTGGAGCAGACAAGAAAGGAGGGAGTAGCATGGTCCAGCGATCTGAGGGCACAAACCAGAGCATGCCCACCTAGCAACTCGGAGTGAGTAAGCGCCTACCCTACTTCTTTGGGGGGCGGGGCCGGGGAAGGTAGGCCCTATTGAGACAGCCCAACTAAAGAAGATCTGGACTTGTCAGACTACAACCCAAGGTTAAGGACTTGAATAGGGAGATGATCAGAGAGAAACATAGTGGGAAAAGAAGCCTACCCTCTCTGCCCCCGCCCTGCTTTCCATCCATCTGCTCAAGCCAGGTCTTTGCTAAATGGGAAGATCAGTTTAAGGCTACATCTACACTTACTATAGAAGATTGACCACTGTGGGTTGATCTTCCAGGATCCCATGTTGTGCATGCACAAAATGGCATGTTCCAGAATCAACGTTGACCCCAGAACTCCTCACAATTCACGAGGACTGAGGAAGCGCAATGGGAGGAGCACTCCTGTTGATCTTCTGTCATGAAGACAAGCATGGAAGTCAATGTCTGGAAGTCAATTTTTGCTATGCAGTTGACATACCAAAAACTGCATAGCAGCCACGGACCTTCAAGGTAAGTGTAGACATAGCCGAAAACACACAATTCCAGATATGTCAATTACATGGCTGGAGTCAATGTCCCTTAATTCAAGCTTCTGCAGAATCTCAGCTGGAAATGCTCCTGTTGACTACCCTTACTTGTGGGGAGCAGCATGATGAGGGCACCCTTAGGGTTCGATATGGCATATCCCTACCAGATGCGCTAAATTGATCACTATAAGATTAACAGTGACAGCACTAGTCTTCTCCAGAGTGAATACGTGCCCTCAGGGATATATCAGCTAGGCTACTCAGCCTCCAGAGACCTAGCCAAAAGTGGATATCAAGGCAAGAAGGGAAAAATGGGGCTCCCTCAATAAGGTTATGTTTAGATTGTGTGTGCTATCTCGGGATACAGAGGTATCCCGAAATAGAAACACTATGGCTTTTCCCTGCACATGAAATAGCGCTATATACTTCACTATTTCAAGTGTAGTATTCTGGTTCTGCTACTTCTCTGTGTGAGAGGAGTAAGGGAACTTTTGAGGGCACCAAGTTCAAAATAAAGTATTTCCAAATAACTTACGCAAGTTGTGTTGTGAAAATTGTGTGCATTTTTTGAACTACACAAGCCGTCTACATATAGCCCATGAGAGGCTGTAAGCTTTCCCCATGGAAGAGCAGGGAGAAGCCCAGTTTTCAACAGTTGTCATATTGATCATATCATGTATTAGCAGGATTGGTTTTGGGGTTTTTTTTTTTTTTTGGTTTTTAATGTTCTTTCTCATTCTCTATAGCCGGCTCTAAGGGCCATGGAGTTCTGTGTCTGTGCTTTGAAAATCCCCCAAGTGCCTATGTGCATCTTGAGACACTTAAATACCTTCACAATCTATTTTAATGGTGTGAGCAGACTCCAGACTATGTTCTTTGGCATATCCTTCTCCCAAGAATCCCTCACTGAATAAATTTTCTCCCGCACAGAAGGCCAGTGCTGTCTGGCCACTGTGGTATGTCTACACTACACTGGGCAGTGAGCTGCAGATCTGTACTAGTGGGGTTTGTACGAGCACTCTAAAAATAGGTGAGTAGACATTACAGCTGGAGCTCAAGCGCTGAAGTCTGGGTGGAGGGAGGCACACTAAAGGGCTTGATCTTCAGCCGAAGCCATAAAGGCAAGGCATCAACACCGCTGTCTTCAAGAGAGCTAGCACAAATCTGTGGATCCGGACTTGCTCCCAGAGGTAGTAATGCCAGGTTTTAGAAGACCAAGAAATCTGTGAATTTATTTATTTATGCCATATTTTATCTCATTCCACCTTAAGCCTGTCTACTCAGCAAACTTTTAGCAGTTTTTCTAATACACAAGTACTCACACCCTCTCCCCATCCAGATGTTCTTACTCTGGAGTACTCAGTTTAGCTTCTCCAGTGATAGGTTTAAAAAAAAAAAGTAGGGAGAGAATCCTTCCTATGGTGGAATAAGTATGTCTAGAAGGGAAGGGATTGGACTGGTATAACTATATTAAAGTGCCACCTACAGTTTTTTCAAGATAACCACCTTGAGCACAGTCAGTCTGAGTTTTATACTGACATCCATTACCATTGTAACCTAGCAGCACAAAACAAGGTGCTGCTTTTTTTTTTTTTTTTTTTTAATATCGTGATTCTAAGCCAACCCCCGCAGTTTTTGAGGTGCTAATGAATGGTATCTGAAGATTGGGACTGTGGTTACAGATGATTTCTATTCCTATATGGGAAAGTCCATGTGAAAAGGGAAACACTTTGGGTAAGGGAACCGGCCTGCCCTTTTAGTACAGGTTGAACCTCTCTAATCTGGAACTCTCTCAGCTGACAACATCCGTAATCTGGCATGATTTTAGTTAACCAGATGACTGCTTATCATAAGTGTGGCCAACTTTCCCTTAGTTGCATAAAGTTTGTTTACAGTCACGGTTCTCAGAGTTCTGTGCCGTTACTTAGCTCTAATTCATCCCTAAATATCTTCTCAGAGCTCAGTAAGCAGTGGAAGTATCATTAATGTGCTAGACAGTATTGACCACCAGTGGTCCAGCAAATTCTCTCATTCAGAACAGGTCAGGTCCTGAGGGTGCAGGTGTAATGAGGTTCAACCTGTATTTGTGTAAGTATAGACCTACTGTCTGTCCCCTGACCGCATCTGAAGGTGTACTCCATCCCCTCAAAGAGATATTCTAAGGGAAAGTTATTTTACTGTAGCTTCAATTGTTTTTGATAAATATCCCAACTTCTGGAGTTTCTTTTGCAGCCCGAACAGCGTGAGGCCTTTAATTAGATTACTTTGTTAGTCTAAAATTTAAATGCAACCTTCTACCATCTGGAAGCCTACCAGCTCCCTAACATTTTGGAAAATTGTCCCTGACAACATGTATACAGCGTCCAAAATTCTGTTCATAAATGAAAACCTGGAGCAATACCCAGTTCATACTTGGAAATAACTCAAAAGGGAGCAGCACATCCAGGATGAAAAAAAAATGCTGGAAAAAAATACAAGTAATCATCGCATTTCATCTACATATCATCTTTACATCTTTATTTGGCATTTTTTCAAGGCAAAGATAGAAGCTTAGAATTTCACACAACTTAAGCTCCTGGATAAATACCACTGGTGGTGGAAAAACATGTTTTCATTGAATAAAATTTGCTACTAATGTCCTAATTAAGCAGCAGTCATTACCATTACTGTCATAGACTGGAGCCACTTCAACAAAGGTCTGTCCTGATTAAGTCCAATTTAAGTAGAACTCATTTTACTGAAATAACTACCTCCAGCTGGGACTCTGTCAGTTTGACAGTATGTTTCTAATAATCCCATTTACAGTATACTAGAGTACAAAGAAATGTGCACACGTATAAATGCTGTAACAGAGATAATGTTTCTTGACACCTGCCACAGTCAAGCCATGTTTGTATCATTTCCCTAGTTCTTTTGACTTGTCCTATGTTCCAGCTGATTATAGCTAGCACCTTGGCAGCACTCTGGCTTCATGTCTTTTACAGAATGCTTTAGGCCAAGTAGCTTTTATTTCCCTGGCTCTCGCCAGAGTTCAGAAGTTCATTTTACATCTCTTTGGAATAGCCTGCCGTGGTTACCTCAGTAATAATAATGTAAAACAAAATGATCTGAAAGAATGCAATGTTTATTATATTAGCAACCAGATGGACAATAACACAAGAGTTAAAATAAATGCGGCTGTGCTAGCATGTATACAAGGCATAGCTTGACAAGCTACAATGTTATGATTACTATTGGTTTAACCAGATGAGGAAAATGTCTGTGCTCACCTGAAAATTTCCTTTCTTCATGTAATAAAATCTGTAGAGCCATTACAATGGGCACATCAGCCTGTCAGGGACAGGTAGCAGGGAAATGACTCATTTCCTGGATTTCCCACCCTGAAGCTAAGAACTTCTATAACCAGCATTATACAAATCTACTTTCCAAACATACAGATTAACTATACTTCAAAAAAAGAACAGAACAAGGTCTTCTAATGCAGAACATGGTCAAGTCGTCTTACCAAGCTCAAATCCTTGGATGTCAATTTCTATTTCTGTGCTGCATAAACCGTTTGTCTCTAGGGTGGAACAGATTCTGTGGACCCTACTACTTAAAAGTAATAAAGCTCAGGTGTGTTTTCCTATTCTACTTCATGGTACAATCCCCAGAGCACTTTCTATGGGTTCTTTATATCTCTGTTTCCAGGGTAGTAAATAGGATCATCCTGTAAATATGATTGCTTGTATGTAAATATCTCCTCCCCATTATCTTTCCCGTGGCACAAAGGCATGAAGAAGACTTCAGCCACAAGAAAATAAATGTTTTGATATTAGAAGTTCAAAAATACACTGAGTTATATTAAAATGAAAATATTACCACATAAACATCCACACAAAAGCCAAGAACAAGACAAAGGATGCAAGCTCAGAGTTCACAATGTCCCTTTTGCCCTGACTTTAACGTTATGATTTTGTATCTGATTTCCTCAAGCTAGGTTTCTTGTTCTGTGGGGTTTTTTTTTTTATTTTGTTGCACTTGTTTTATTTTGTTGGGCTTGTTTTTTAAATCAAGCCAGATCTGATGTTAAGCTCTAACTTCCCTCATATAAATCTGTGTAAAAATGCCAAATGGAATTTCTTTCCCTTTGTTTGTCAGGAAACTCTCAAAGGCTGGGTGCTTCACAATTTTAAAACAAAATTTATTTAAGAAGTGTTAAATCTTGAAGAAACTTAAGCCGTGTCTACACGTGCCGGCTACTTCAAAGTAGCCATGCCAACTTCAAAATAGAGCCCGCCACGTGTAGACGTGGCGGGCTCTATTTCGAAGTTGAAATCGATGTAAGGTGGCGAGACGTCGAAGTCGCTATCCCAATCAGGAGATGGGAATAGCACCCTACTTCGACGTTGAACATCAAAGTAGGGCATGTGTAGCTGATCCGCCTCCCGCAACATCGAAAGAGCAGGGTCCTCCATGGTGGCCATCAGCTGAGGGGTTGAGAGATGCTCTCTCCAGCCCCTGAGCTCTATGGTCGCCATGTGCAGCAGCCCTTTAAAGCTCCCCGCCGCCTGCGTTCCTGTGCAGGAAGCTGAGAGCGCGTGCAGGCGGCAGCTCTGCCACACGGCCAGCCTGCACGCCCGTAGCAGCCCCATTTCACCACCCCCCGCAGCGATGGCCGCTAGGCAGCCCCCCAGGCGCCCCCAGGGCACCCCGCCAAGGGGAGCTAGGGCTCCCAGGCAGCCAGCCAGCCAGCCTGGGAAGAGGCAGCGGGGCCCCTCCTGGATGGAGGCCGAGATCTGGGACCTGCTGGGGCTTTGGGGTGAGGAGGAGGTGCTCCAGGTAACGGGGAGCAAGAGGCAGAACACGGATGCGTTCGCTCAGCTGGCTGAGGGCCTGGCTGCCCAGGGTCACGCTGCCCGCACTCCTGACCACGTCAGGAGTAAGGTTAAGGAGCTGCGGCAGGGTTACGCCTGGGCCCGGGATGCGGCCAGCCGATCTGGGGCCACCCCCACCACTTGCCCCTTTTACAGGGAGCTCAGGTCCATCCTGGGCCCCCAGTACACCTCCTCCCCTCCAGCCACTCTTGACACCTCGGCCGACGAGCCCCAGCAGGCCCTGGAGACGGAGTCTGCCCCGGAGGCAAGCCCCGCACCCCAGGGGCCCCCCCAGGAGCCCACCCCTGGGATGCTGGAGGAGGAGAAAGGGGAATCCTTCTCTAGCGACGGGGGGCTGCGGATCGCTATCCCATCCTGGAGCTCTAGCAGGGCATCCGCCCAGAGGGTGTCCCCCGACCGTGGGAGCGGACTGTCAGGTATGTACTCCCCCGGTGCACACCCCCGGGGTTAAGGGGCAGGGACAAGAGATATGACCAGCGCCCTCCACATGCCCAGATGACCATGGCCCCAAGGACAGCAGTGGCATGTCCCTCAGAAGAGTGCATCAGCCCCTGCCCCCCAGCAGGACAGCGCCATGACCCATCCCTTGGGATGGGGGGAGCGCAACCTAGGGTCCCCCGGGTGGGGGGTAGGGGTGGGACACCCATCATCAGCAGCAGCATCTCCCGGGGACGGGGATGGGGAACCAGCAGCAGAGGAGTGGAGGGAACAAAGGCCACGGGTCGGGGCCCACACTAACGGCTGTCTCCACTCTTCTTCCCCCTCCCCTGCCCCGCCCGTGTTCCACAGCTGCACCATCGGAAGGACCAGAGAGTGCCGGCGAGGTCTCCATGGTCCCAGAGAGCCCACCAGGGCCATCACAGCAGGCCAGCCCCTCGGCAGAGCACCGACCAGCCCCAGGGTGGGGCCGACGGCGGAGCCACCACCAACAAAGGACGGCCATGGACCCCCCAGCTGCTCACGACCCTCCGGTGTCAGCTGGAGGTGTCGGAGCAGCACCTGCGGCTGGACAAGCGGCAGCTGGAGGCATGTGGGGGGCCTTCATGCGCACATTCAAGCACATAGCGGAATACCTGGCCCCCCTTGCCGCTCCGCCCACCACTACACCTGCCGCTCCGACCACCGTCCCACCGCCATCCGCCACCCTGGGGCCTGCTGCCGAGGGGGACCTGGGGCCTGCAGACATCTGCCAGTTTGCCCGGCCCCCACCCAGCCTTGGCCAGGGCTCAGGCCGAGGCGAGGGTCGTGCCCTCCAACCCTGGGCACCGGACAGTAGAGGGGTGCAGGGCCGAGGACTTGGCCCCCCACTCCCCCTTTGTACATATCCCCCATTAGATTTGTATATAATTTGTGTTGGACCCCTGTTTATTATGGTACCTGCTCCCCCCATGTAAATAGCCCCCCCCCTTTTGTTCTATTTATAGTATTAATAATAAGACATTTCACTGTTTTCGTTTCAAAAAACAGGTCCATTTATTTGCAAGAGAAGTGGGGGAGGGTGTGCTCTTGGGTGCTCTGTGGTGTGGGCATGGGGGCAGGGAGTGTTGTGGAGGATGGGGGGGTGCAGTGGGTGGCCTGCCAGCGTTCACCCCGCAGCCTGGTCGAAATGGGCCCGCAGGGCCTCCTGGACCCAGATCCCCTTGGGGTCCACCTGGCGACTGGGGGCAGCGGGGAGCTGCATGTCGGCCCTGCCAGCCTCCACAGCCCAGCCCTGGAAGAAGGCCTCCCCCTTGCTCTCGACCAGGATGTGGAGTGCGCTGCACGTGCCCACAACCTGGGGGATGTTGGTGAGGCCTGAATCAAGGCGGGTGAGGAGACACCTCCAGCGCCCTTTGAGGTGGCCAAAAGTGAGCTCGACCACCTGGCGTGCATGGTTCAGGTGCGTGTTGAAGCGCTCCTGGCTGGCTGTGTGATGACCCGTGTAAGGGTGCGTGAGCCAGGGCTGGAGGGGGTACACCGTGTCTGCGACGACACAGAGGGGCATTGTGGTGTCCCCCACAGGGATCTCCTGCTGGGGGATGTAGGTCCCCGCCTCCAGCCGGAGGCATAGGCCCGAATTTCTGAATACCCAGGCATTGTGGGTGCTGCCAGGCCAGCCAACATAAATGTCCAGGAAGCAGACCCGGCTGTCCAACAAGGCCTGGAGGACCACTGAGTGGTAGCCCTTCCTGTTGAGGAAGCATCGTCCGCTGTGCTCCGGGGCACGGATGGGGATATGGGTCCCATCCAGAGCTCCACAGCAATTTGGGAAGCCCAGGCTGGCAAACCCCGCGATGGCGGCATCTGGGTCCCCAAGCCGCACGAGCCTGTGGAGGAGCAGGGCGCTGATTGCGCGGACGACCTGCAGGGGAAGAACATGAGAGAGCATCAGTGAGGGGTGTGCAGGGTGTGTCTGGCCCTCCACCCCAGGGCTCCCCCCCCCCCAGCTCCTCTTACCTCCATGAGGACAGCCCCGACGGTGGCCTTGCCAACGCCAAACTGCTGCCCCACGGATCGGTAGCTGTCTGGAGTGGCCACCTTCCAGACAGCGATGCCGACCCGTTTCTTGACCGTGAGGGCATGTTGCAAGGAGGTGTCCTGGTGCCGTAAGGCGGGGTGAGCCACTGGCAGAGCTCCAGGAATGTCTGCCGGCTCATACGGAAATTCTGGAGCCAGTGGTCATTGTCCCACTCGCCGAGCACCAGCCACTCCCACCAGTCGGTGCTCGTGGGGTAGCTCCACAGCCGGCGGCGTGTGCCGGGGGTCGGGGGGTCGGAGGGCAGCAAGGTCTGGGGCTGCTTCCTCCTCCCCTGGGGGCACCTCCTCTTCTGCGAATAAAAGGTGGTCAGCTGCCTCCTGCATAGCATCGAGCAGGGCAAGCACTGCTCCTGCAGGGGCGGCTATGTGGACCTCCGGCTTCTGCTGCTGCTGCTGCTGCTGCTGCTGCTGCTGCTGCTGCTGGGGGTCCATACTGCTTCAATGGGTGTGCGTGCCTGTGGCTCTGCAGACCGCGTGCTGTGCAGGCTGAGTGTGTCTGGGAGGGGCCCTTTAAGGGAGCGGCTAGCTGTTGCCCCAGAAGTGCTAGTCCACCCTGTGACCCTGTCTGCAGCCATTCCTGGCACCCTTTTTCGATGTGGGCCACTTTGGCATGTAGACGCTCCCCTGCAGCACCTACTTCGATGTGGTGCTGCCCAACGTCGACGTCGACGGCACCAGCCCTGGAGGATGTGTAGATGCTATTTCGATGTAGCGTCCCTGTGTAGATGTAGCTAAAGTGAATTTCCCATTGTCCCATACATAGAACTAAAGCTACTCCCCTATATAATAACAACAGATAAATTCAGTCTATCCCACCTGCGTCCTCAGTGGTTGTGAAGGCAGGGTTACATTAACAAAAACGTAACATGAAGATGGACTGTGTTTCAAAGTGTAAAGATGAAGAAGCAGAGCTAAAATAGAACACTTTGTTTCCTCATTGCACAACACTACATTATTTTTTCATTTATATTACTGTTGTATGTAGGCGCCCTTATCATGGGCCACTCCAGGACCACAATGTGCTGTACAAACAAAAGTAAAACATTGTTAGTGCCCAAAAGAACTCAAGGTCACAGTATACAGAGATTTGAACTCCCGACTCTCATTGAAATCAGTGGAAGTTAGGACCAAAAAATACCTTTGATCTGGGCCTTACAAGCTAAGTAGAAACGAGATACTAGATGGATACAGACAGATGGGAGACAATATTTGTCAGCATGATAGGTCGTGATCTGTGTGCACTCAGAGCCTAGCCGTTGTCAAGTTTTTGTTTTGTTTTTTTGGAGAAGAATCCCAGAAAAGCAGAATTCTCAATGGAGATATTGTGCTAGTTTGTGGATGTTTATGGGGATCTCTTTTCAAGTGTGGGAGAAGGCAGGAAAGTGCTTGCTTTAAAATTGAGCAAACAGGAAATGGAGGCTAGCATCATGAGCCAATAAGAGGTGCACATTGACATCTCCAAAGTGAATGCAGGATAGGTTGTGCAGGACTTTGAACATGAAGACAGTTATGTTTGATGCAACAGAGACAGGCAGAGTCAAGAAGGAGGTAGACAAAGGGGTGGCACAGCCAAAGCAACAGGAAAGCATTGGAGCAGTAATCCCTGTAAACTGCATGCCTGGGTGGCTGCCCAGGAGAGATTCAGGAGCCTCCCAGCTGATTAGCTGAATGCCTAGAATGTGTTTCTACTGATGGTGCACATCTGTACATGCCTCAGTGCACATTAAATTTATTCTGCACGTGGATGTTAAAGTAGAGGGCTCGCTGATGGACAGCAGTATTCCGAATGGCTGTGAGCGAAGCCAAGTTGCATTTTTTCAAGGCCAGAGAGAAGGTTGTTTCAGTAATTGAGACATGAGATGATGGCAGCCTGGATGAGAGTTTTAACTGTGTGAATGGATAGGAAAGCCCATAGATTAGAGCAGTTAATCAGAAGTGATCTTCAAGATTTAGGTATAACCTGGATAGCAGGTCCCTAGAAAGAGGTCTGAGTTGAAGAATGGGGTTTGGAATAACAGGTTTTGAAGGACTGGGAGGTCCAAATGTCACTCCTGGTAAGGAGTAACCAGCAGAGATAAGTGAGGATGTGAGATCTGCATGTGTATTGTGGCAGGAGTGTGGAGTTTGGGGTGGAGAAGAAAAGAGCAGTTAATGATAGTGGGAACTGTAAAGCCACGAGTGCAACAAGCACAGCCAAACCTCAGGTGTGATGAACTGGGACGACTGCCCCAGGTCCCACACTTTGGGGAAGCCCCAAGCAGCCACCGGTAAGCCCCTTACCCCTGCCCCCTGTCCATCAGCAGGCCTGGCTGATCTGCACCTCGCCATCACTCTCAGTGCCTAATGCCTGTCACGGATCAAATGTTTTGTAGCATCGGGCAGCGCCATGTGGGAGGGGAGAGGAGTGAGGGCACAGAGCACGTGAGGGAGGGGCCTGAGCAGAGCCAGGAGGTGCATCCTCCAGCTGAATAGAAACACCTAGGTCCTGGGCCCCACACTCCCCTTGGGAGGGTCCTGTTAACAAGAATAGGTAATGAAGCCAGAGGGATGGGGAAGAGGGTAGATGTTGTGGTGCAGGAGAACTGTATGGTGAACCAGGATTGAACAGCAGATGGGCATGGTTACACACACACACACACACACGAGTTCAGTTGCCTAAAGCCATTAACCAGCAGAGGGGGAAGAGCTGGCCAGTCAGTCAGATATCACTTGCCTTTGCTTCTGCTATATGTGATCCCTGAAAACAGGCCACATGCGATGTGTCCTGCTGACAACTGCTGCAGCACAAACCTCTATTGGCTGTCCAGGCTTGTCCCTCCAAAGCTGACCCAGTGGGTGTACTTGACAACAGGTTCACATGTATATTTTGAGGGAATTAGATTTAGAAATCCCTTCCTAAATCAATAAATGAGTGCCAAAATCAATGAGCAGCTTTGCATTACACCACAGAGCCATAAGGTTCCTCCAAATTTGCTATGTTACCTTCATTTTTACTGATGGGGAAAAAGCATTACAGCTGCCTTTTGGGAGTGGGATTCTGTGTTTCAGACAGATGTCTAGAACTAGTTAGAATCATCGATCTGACACTGACTTGCTTTGTGGCCCAGAGAATGTCACTTATCTTTTCAGGCCTTCAATTTCGCCAGCTGCAAGATGGAGTTAATGATATTTGCATATTTAACATTGTTTAATTAAAATGAGAATTTAGCCGTGGACTCAAGGGACATTAGCTTGGACATTAAGGGTAACGTCTTAAGTAGGCCAGTCATTTCCAGAGGTTTTTAGCATTAGATTTAATTGATGAGAAACTATAGCTTCAGAAGGGTGTGAACTACTTTTATAAGAAAACTTAGCATGTTTAAGTCAGTTAACTGAGTAGGTGTTTCCTGAAGCAGGGAAGTAGCTATGCAAAGAAACATTCATCTCAACAGCCTTATTAAATGTGGATGGCATTTTCTACTATTTGTGCACAGAACTGCATTTTCAGAAGGCACTATTTTGTTACAGATATCCGTTTTTTCCTCAACTGTAGCAAAGCATATAATACTCGGTAATGGGTATTTATAATTCAGGAGATCGCAAGATGTAGACTTAAGTAGATGGGGATAGGCTGCTGCTGTGATGACACCACTACTTATAACTGTGACCAATATTGGCTCATTGTTTCCTTACTCTTCCATCTGTCTGTATCCCACCTGTTGTCTCTTGTCTTATATTTAGATTATAAGCTGTTTAAGGCAAGGACCATCTTTTGTTCTGTGTTCGTACAGCAGCTGGCACAATGAGGTCCTGACCCATGGCTGGGGCTCCTGGCCAGCAAAATAACTATAAAAATACTTTAAAATAATCAATTAACACATAAAGGACCAATTAAAGAAAATTTCTAAATTGAAGGGGGGGGTGTATACATTGATCTAACAATAGAGAATCTTGCTCACCAAAAGCCAATGGCATTAATGAATAAGAACTTTTTTGTTGTTTTTACAGAAACGTCTCTTATGATTCATCTTTTCTAGATTCAATACACAGCGGGGTAGGGGGGGAACCTTCAAGTCAAACAATAAAGAATACCACAAATTGCCCCTTCAGTGAGCAAAGCCTGGATTTGATTATTCTGGTATTAAAATAACCCCAAATATCACTGATATGAAGCATGCTAACTTCAAAATAATTGGAAAGAAGATTACAGGCAATGGAAGTAACTCCCCCTCTCGTGGACAGGGAGGGCAGCTGTCATTATGATCACAGTCATGCCAAGGATACTTTATGTTCTACAGATGGTTCCCTTCCTTTTCAACTCTAAAGATAGAGATGTGCTGAACAAGCATTTTGTAAAATTCCTATTGAAAGGAAAAAAGCCAAAATCAAATTAGAGGAAAGAAAATGATAGGAGACATTCCCAAATTTAAAGCTCTATCTTCCTTTTAAAATAGGAAAAGGTGGATATTTCCTAAACAAGGAATTGAATGATATGCCTTGGAAATGGTGATATTTTAAAAATGTAAAAATTGAGGTAGACTTTATATCATTATTGGTTATAGGGGATCCTTGGCTGCAACAGTTATACGTGGTGTCTGACTGAATACCTATTCATATATGTAGTAGACAGGGAGAAAATTGGAGCAGAATCCTTTCAAACATCTTTTTCATTCATGAAGGTGGTTTTTCTGTGCCAAAAGTTTCAAGTCGTCTTCCCCCACACTCCACTGGTTTGGAAAGTGCTGCACTACAGGGAAAAACTGCTGAAGTTTAAACTGGGTGTGAACTTAATCCTCATGATGGACTAGCACCTTTGCTTGGTCCGAGGAAAAAGTAATTCGCAAACTTCTGAACACTGAAAGGTACCTCTGGTCCTGTGTAGTAGAACGTTTGTGCCAAATCATTACGAGAACCACAAGCGTGGCTGCACACTTCGTTGTCCAGTACACCCCTGCTTTATGCATCTTCGCAGTGTGTGAAGCTCGCATTACGAGAACCACAAGCGTGGCTGCACACTTCGTTGTCCAGTACACCCCTGCTTTGTGCATCTTCGTAGTGTGTGAAGCTCGCATTAAAGCGAGTTTCACACAATGCGAAGCTGCTGGGCTGTCAGCCTGCCTAGCTTCCTGCTGCTGTGGGTAGCTAGGCAGGCTAAGCGCCCCTTCTCCCTGCCTTCCCAGAGCAGCACTAGGCACCTCTCTGGGAAGGTAGGGGAAGGCTTTTAGCGTGCCTAGCTTCCTGCCACTGAGGGCAGCCATGCAGGCTAAAACCCCCTTCCCAGAGTGGCGCCACTGTCAAGCTGACAGCGGCCTCACTCTGGGAAGATAGGGAGAAGAGTTTTTTAGCCGCACTGGCTGCCCACTGCTGCAGGCAGCTAGGGATACTAAAATCCCCTTCCTTCCCCCGCCACCAGGCTCAACCCCCCCGCCCCCCGCAGCCCCAGCTCACCCCCCCCATGAGCAGGGCTCCAGCTTCTACCACATGCCCACCACCCCTGTGGACTCGGCCCCAACCCCTCGAGCAGCTCAACACCCTGACCAACCCCCACACCCCACCTCAACTCCACCCCACACCGCCCCCCTGCAGCCTTAACCCACCACAGGCTTAGCCCCCTGTCCCCCTTCCACATCCCAACCCATAGCCCAACCCTCCCCCACACACGTATGCAAAATTAAAGGCACAAAGGGACTAATGTATGTGCATATTCCCTCAGGGGTATATCATTGAATTGTCTTCTCCATGCAACTAACCTCTCTGTGCTTGTATTGGAATAATTAAAAAGGGACAATGAGGTGGTGAGCAGATGGAAGAAGCCAGCTGAACAGGATCCTCAGGGAAGAGTGCATGATTTGCTGTATGTGGTGGGAGCGAGGGGGGAAGAATAGTTTTAAAAGAGCCGAACGGACTCAATTTACTTCATATGCTTAGTCCAGCATTTTCAGTGCTTTTAAGGTCTTAGCTATGCGCATAAAGGCAAGTGTGAATTAATGCTAGAGCTGGGCAGATAATGTAAAATATTTTTCACAGTTTTATTTTTCAAACAAAATTTTTTATTTATAACAAATATTGCCCGTAGAGCTGGAAAATGCAGCTAGCTCACAGTGTGGCTAAACTCTACAGACACCTTGCAGCAATATTTATCCTCCTTCCACAGCAAGACACAAAAGAGAAGATGCTCCTTCAGAGGGAAAATGAAAACAGGCAATACTTGTGGCCTAAATGAGAGCTTAAAAGCTCACTTCTGTGTGGCTTTCAATGGCCCGCCACTGACCGATGGCATCACTGACCACTACAAATATTGAAGAGTGTCTGTTTTGCTCCACCAGGGAGAAGCACTCAGTAGAACGAGGAACACCATGCCAGCCTCTTGCAATAGTAAGGAGAAAGGGTTCTTGCCTTATCAGCAAGAACCAGCTAGTAACCAGTTTGGTGCCCTGCTCAGCACTAAAAATCAGTTGGCAGTACGTTACAGTGGGGGTGGGGGAACCCACCGCCCGCAGGCCAGATCCAGCCCTGGACTTACCTTGATCTGGCCCTTGGTAAGACTTGGGGCTTCTTCCCACAGCAGAGTAAGCCTGTGCTTGTGCTCCACCCCCCTCAGCATGTCTCCAAGATCTGCCAGGTCTGGGACACAAGCTCTGGTGCACCTTGCTGGTGGGGGAAGCCCTCAGCCTCAGAACCCTGGGGCAAGAGCACAAGCAGATTCCTAGTGCCCTGAGTTGAGTGTGTGTGAGTGTTATCTATCGTTTCTTTTTTGCTTCTCTTGTGTGTGTTCCCTGACTGATTTTTCTGTGTGTCAGTGGCCCCTGACACAAAAGATTCCCCACCTTTGCATGACAGTTCATTGAACAGAGATGATGTCAGAATGGAGCACCCCAGAAACCTGTCTTCTTGGTTCCCTAATACCACTCTTTGAAAGCCTACAAAGAAATGAATGAAGTTGTTAAAGAAAAAAGTCATGGCAAAGAAATCCTGCTATAAGCACTTAACATTACTGTAAATTTCTTCTGAAAGTATTTGGATATTTTGCGCATTGAAGACTGTAAAACATGACTCATCTGGACTCTCTATACATTCAAGTGTGCTGGTGTGATTCCACTTCTTTTTAGCTGACGTACAAGCACTTTCTGGCTTAGCTGTCTCTTACCAGATTTCAGTTGTATCTCCCCAACTTTGTCTCGGATCAGTCTGCCGCCTGTCTGACATAGATTTGCCTTCACAATGCAAGGAATGTCACAGGAATGCCAAAATACTCAGCTTTTGATTTGAAATGTTATACCCCTGCGGTGTTTTTAGTGTAAGTTGATTGTTACTGCAAAACCCACAATTGGATAACCAGCAGTATTCAGAAGCAGTGAGTACAATTTGGCAAAGAGTGAGGCCACTCATATTAAGCTATGTCTATACTAAAGCATAAAATCAATTTTTAAGACAGTTAGGTCAATTTTACAATGTGACTGTTGTCATTGCAAATACCATTAGGTCGATTTTAAGGTGCACTACGGTTGACATTCTTGCTTTGATCATCCGATGTGGTGTAACACCAAGTTAGAATTTAAAAGGTTGAATTAATGCGACTGTGAAAACAAGTCTCAGAGAAGTAGCCATGTTAGTCTGTATCTTCGAGAACAACAAGAAGTCCTGTGGCATCTTATAGACTAATAGGTATTTTGGAGCATAAGCTTTCGTGGGCGAAGACCCACTTCATTAAATGCATGGTTGGGGAGGGGGGGTTTCAGAGGAGGATTTAAAGAGGGAGTCTCAGTCAAGGGGAGTGCCAGAGTTGGCAAAATTTGTTCAGTCACAGAGGATGTGGCCCATTAACTGCAGATAATGTGGAGTCGTGAACGTGAAGCGAGGAGAAATCAAGTCAGTTGAGTTGGGGTGATGTGGCCTATTGTCAGTAGCTAATGTGGATGTGTGAACACCAAAAGCAGAGAAACTGCTTTTGTAATGGGCCATCCACTCCCAGTCTCTGTTCAATTCTGGTTGATGGAGTCAAATTTGCAAATAAATTGCAGCTCTAAAATTTCTCTTTGGAGTTTATTTTTGAAGTTTTTTTGTTGTACGACTGCTACTTTTAAATCTGTTACTGATGGTCCAGGGAGATTGAAGTGTTCTCCTACAGGTTTTTGTATGTTACCATTCCTGATGTCTGATTTTGTCCATTTATTCTTTTATGTAGAGATTGGCCAAACTGGACAATGTAAATTGCAGCGGGGCATTGCTGGCACAAGATGGCATATGTTATATTGGTAGATGTGCAGGTGAAAGAGCCCCTGATGGTGTGGTTGATGTTAAGTCACTGTGATGACAACGCTGGTGTAGATGTGTGAGCAGAGTTGGCACCGAGGTTTGTTGAAGGGATTGATTCCAGGTTTAGAGTTACTGTGGTGTGGTCTATAGCTGCTGGTGAGGATTTGTTTAAGGTTGGCAGGTTGTCTGTAGGCAAGGACAGGCCTGCCTCCCAAGGTCTGTGAGAGTGAAAGATCATTGTCCAGGATGGGTTGTAGATCACTGATGATGCACTTGAGAGGCTTTAGCTGGGGGCTGTATGTGATAGGCAGTGTTGTTCTCTTGTTTTCCTTGTTGGGCCTGTCTAGTAGTAGGTGGTTTCTGGGTGCACATCTGGCTCTGTCAATCTGTTTCTTCACTTACATTGCATCGCTTCTAGCCATCTTGCCATCAAAAGTACTCAGGGTCATAAGGGAGCTCCAGCATTGAACCATAACAAGAACCTGGATCTCATTTTTGTGTGGGGAGAGGAATCAGTGCTAAGCACACTGCAATTCAGCAAGTGAAATGCAGACATTTATTAAAAACTTGAGGAGGGGAGAATCACAAAAGAGCACTCCTGGGATGATCAGCAATACAGGGTAAAAGTAAAGTAGCTCTGGAAGAGCTATCATAAAGTCCAAGCAGCCAACAGGCAATCTGGGTCATTTCCCAAGACATGTCGGTACAGTGAGCAGCTAGATGCTGTTCCAACCACGGTCCACAATCTTAACTGGGGCTCTTCAGGAGGCCATAATCAGGACTCCAGTGGGAGTTGAGAAGGGGAGCAGGAGGCAGAGGCCGATGAAGAGGAGACGCCAACAGTCATCACAGGCACCCAATGAAGCTGATCCTGCCAGCATGGAGCTTTTCATCAACCTCGAGCTCGAGCCAGTCCCCTCCTCATCAACACCTGAAGCTCTGGGGTCCAGCAATGCTGCAGAAGGCTCTTCCGGTGAGTATTTTTTTAGAATGCTAAAAGCAGTTTGCAGGTCACTTTAGTTATAGGTTTATTTCTGTGGAGCACATTTTCTAAACTGCTGCAAGCAGGTTGCAGCTCAGGCATGGTGGCTGTATGCCCCTTTGAACAGTTCATTAATATTTCTGGAGATGGGGCACTTATTATGCTTGCACATCTCCATGAAGGTCTCAGCCAGGTACTTTTTTTATTTCTAGGTTCTTCAGGGAGGCCTGACTTATTGCCACTTCCATGATAGCACACCATACCATGCCAGGCAACCCGTAAGTGATCAGGTATCATGGTGCCATGCAGCATTCTGGCAAATTTTCAAGGCCTGTGCTCTCACAGCATTTTTTTTTCACTCTCTGTTATTCTTAGGAATCTGATGCCTCATTTCATAACCTAGAAGAAGCACAGAATTTTGATTACCAAAACAAAAAGCCGTCAAGTAGCACTTGAAAGACTAGCACAATAGTTTATTAGGTGAGCTTTCGTGGGACAAACCCACTTCTTCAGACCATAGCCAGACCAGAACAGACTCAATATTTAAGACACAGAGAACCAAAACCAGTAAGCAAGGTGGACAAATCAGAAAAAGATAATCAAGGTGAGCAAATCAGAGAGTGGACGGGTGTGGGGGAAGGTCAAGAATTAGATTGAGCCACGTATGCAGACGAGCCCCTATAGTGACTCAGAAAGTTCCCATCACGATTTAAACCATGTGTTAATGTGCCGAATTTGAATATAAAAGCCAGCTCGGCTGCTTCTCTTTCCAGAACACTATTGGGGCTCGTCTGCATACTTGGCTCAATCTAATTCTTGACCTTCCCTCCCACCCCTCCACTATCTGATTTGCTCACCTTGATTATCTTTTTCTGATTCGTCCACCTTGCTTACTGGTTTTGGTTCTCTGTGTCTTACATATTGAGTCTGTTCTGGTCTGGCTATGGTCTGAAGAAGTGGGTCTGTCCCACGAAAGCTCACTTAATAAACTATTTTGCTAGTCTTTAAAGTGCTACTTGACTGCTTTTTGTTTTGATAGTGTTTAGACTAGCATGGCTTCCTCTCTGTTACTATAGAATTTTGATTAGAGTTCTTCACGCTGCTCCCTGGCCATTTAAATTTTTCTGGACCTCCGTGCCTCACTACGTGGCTGGTGGGCTCTCTGTCTTCCCCCTCCACATGACTGACAGATTCTCCTGGTCTTCTCCCCTCCCAACGTACCGCTGGCTTTTTCCCTGCACAAGATTGATGAGGAGACACCAAGAAACGTTTTTCCATGCTTTACAGTTTACAGGCATGACACTTCTGCCCCCCCAACCCACCACAGCCCACCATGCAGCTGGCAGGATCAACCTCTCCCCCCACCATACAGCTGCTGGGGCTGTGCAGACCCTGCTCCTGGACCCTGGCATGCGCAGTGTGGGCTTTCCCTGCTTTAAATGGCCTTTGCCCCATACAAGATTGATGAGGAGCCACCAAGAAACCTTTTTTCTGCACTTTGCAGTTTACACGGATGACCCACCCCAGCCTGCCATATGGACAGCAGGATCAACCCCTCTCCCCTCACCATGCAACTGTTGGGCTGTGCAGACCCTGCACCCAGACACTGGCATGTCCAGCACAGGCTTTCCCTGCTTTAAATATACAGTTTACAGAGCTTTGTTTCAAACACAGTCCCTCCACCCACAGGCTTCACCCCTCTCAGCCCAAAACCTGCCTCCTGGCTTAACCCCTCTCAGCCCAAAACCCAGGATTAATCTATCTCAGACAACTCTGCTCCTCTACTCAACTCTACTCAGACAACTCTACTCCACCTACTCCTCCCTGGTACTCCTTTGTGGTAGCAGCTGATGCCTCCTCCTCAGTGCAACTGCGTGGCTCCCCACCCTAACCCCGCCACACTTCCCTCCCTCACCTGCAGTGTGGGCGGCTCCCTGCACTAACCTGCCCTGCTGAAACAATGGAGCTAAATTTAATTGATTTAACAGCTGGATTCCTCCCACAACCCTGACAGCCATTAAATCAGTTAAATGTAGTTCCATTATTTCAGCATGGCAAGTCAGGGAGCCAGAAGAGGAGTCATTGGCAGCAACTTCCAGAGCCACAAATGGCTCCTTGAAGAGCCAAATGCGGCTCCAGAGCTGCAGGTTGCTGACCCCACACTCTGCACTGACTTTGCTGGCTTAGACAAAAAGGTGTCTCTGCCAGCTTCACAGGCTAGATGAAAAGGCTTCACAGGCCAGAATCTGGCCCATGGACCACGTGTTGCCCACCCCAGCTAAGCACTTTGTTTCAAATTTAAAATTTGCATTTAAATTTTGACTTCACTATCTTCAGCAGGCAGTGTCAATGGGGGAGACAAGCTTGTCATGATGAGGAGAAAGAAAAGATTTAATCAGGACCTTATCCTGGAGCAGCTGGAGAAGGCGGACGGAGAAAGAGCCAGAGTTGCTGTTAACCAAAAGTGGATGCTGCAGTGGCAACAGAGCATCCTGCAGTGTTGCCAAAGCATGCTCGAGTACAGGAAAGAGAACTCAGCAGAGACCATGATGGCTGTCACGGAGCAAACTGAGATCCTGTGTTCTATAATGGAGCTGCAGAAGAACACCCACTGCAGGACTCATTATGCCGACTCCACACCCTGTTGCCCAGCCTCCCCTCGATATGGCTCAACCCCACTCCCTTGTCAAGGTCCCCAAATGTGTGGAGAATGGGTAAAGACAGTCTATTGTTCCATACTCAGGTCCTCTCCACAATGCAAAAGGCTCACATTCCACCACCCCGACCCCAGGATTCCCTTCTTTTTCCTATCCCTTAACCTTACCTCCCCCAATAAAAGTAGTGTTTTTCTGTGTAAACCAAAGTGTTGTTTATTGATTCACATGGGGTGGGGTGCACTTGGAGGTACTTTCATAAAGGTCAAGAACACTTTGTGTGGGGTGGGAGTGGTATCACAATAGTTAAATGCAGCAGAATCACATGGCTGTCTGATCATTCATAAAGTTTATTTTTATAGCCTCCTGATTGCCATTGCTTCTTCATGGATATTGGTGAATGCCTTGGTGCTCAGCTGTGCATAAGACCTGCTCATGCCATATGCCTCGTAACCCAGCTTGTCATGAAATTCTACCCCCTTTGATTTGCATATATTATGGAGAATACAGCTTGCAGCAGCCATGGTGGGAAGGTTGGTTTGGGAAACGTCCAAACATGTCAAAAGGCACCTGAATCTGGCTTTTAAATGGCCAAAGCCACATTCCACCATCATGCTGTATTTACTCAGCCTGTAGCTGAAGTGCTCCTGGCTGTGGTACAGGCTGTCTGTGTGTGGCTTCATAAGCTAAGAGAGCAGAGGGTAAGCGGGGTCACCCAGTATCAGTATGGAATCTCCACATCACCAATCTTGATTTTCTGGTCTGGGAAGAAAGTCCCATCCAGGAGTTTTCTGTACAGACCTAAATTTCTAAAAGATGTGTGCATCATGCACCTTTCCTGACCGTCCTACATAGATGTCCGTGAAACGACCTTTGTGATCCACCAATGCCTGTAACCCCACGGAGAAGTACCCCTTGCAGTTAAAATATTCTGAGGCCAGATGGACCAGGGCCATGATGGGGATGTGTGTTCTATCTATCACCCCACCACAATTAGGAAACCCCATGGCAGCAAAGCTGTCCACTATGTGCTGGACATTTCCCAGAGTCACGGTCTTCTGCATCACAGGGTGACAGACTGCACTGGATACCTCCATCACTGTGGCACCCACTATAGATCTGCTCACTCCAAATTGATTTCCCACTGACCAGTAGCTACTGGGCATTGCAAATTTCCACAGCACAATTGCCACTCACTTGTAAACTGTCAAACCAGCTCTCTTTCTGGTACCACTGTGCTTCAGGGCAGGGAACATCAAATCACAAAGTTCCATGAAAGTGGCCTCATGAATGCAGAAGTTCTGCAGCCACTGCTGGTTGTCCCAGACCTCCAAAACGATGTGGTCCCACCACTGTGTGCTGGTTTTGTGTCTCCAGAAACAGCGCTCCATTGTAAGCAATGCATCTAGGGCAGCCAGCATCTCTGCATTCCTGGTCTCCAGTTCTTCAGTTTCATCACCCGAATCATCCTCTTCTTCTTCAGACAACTCATCTTCCCACTGACTTTGTCTAAATAAATACTCCACGACACTTTAGAAAGCGGTCATAACGCACTGTGCAATGGCTATAAGCTGTTGAGGATCCATGCTAGCACTGTGTAGTGGTGTGAGCCAGGGTCAGGCTTTGGGATAATGGCCCAAAAATGGTGTGAAATCACTTGGGCTGGCCGTTTGTTTTCCAATGGGGTCGGGAGGGGGTGTGCTTTACGCTCTGGGATGATGACATCAGAGACCAACAAGCAATTGTGGTGCTTTTTTCCTTATAAGCCACTGGCACAAAAACCCAGAATGCAACAGGGTGACAGGTACTGTGGAATAGGTACCCACAATGCATTGCTCATTCAGTTGAACGTAGGTAAGGCAATGAAGACATACTAAGTCAACTTTGTGAACGTTTGTGGAAAGGCAAATGCAACTTCATAAAATGTAGCATTAAAAAGTTGACTTTATTAAATTCAACTTTATTTCATATTGTAGACATAGTCTTAGTTCTAGGATAACTTTAGCTTCATGATCATTTGACTCTGTGGCATTTGAGGGTGGTTTTAAAAGAAAAATGCTGAATTATTGACAAGGTACCTCTTTCAGATTGAAAAAAGTGACTTTTATACTTATATTAGTTTGCCTGCAGAATTATCTTTTTCCCACATTATTCAAACAAAAATAGCCATCTTGTGCTTTCTCTTTGCATCTCTTTGCATACACATACTCTCAGAACTGATCTTTTCTTTCATTATTTCTAAGACATTATATTACCTTATTGGTTGCACTTGCCAAAACATCCTTGTTAATATGCTGTGTTGCAAATAAAATTGAACCTAGACCCTCAGTCTCACTAAAACCTTGTTTCCAATTAATCTGAAATAAAGTTGTGGAGTTTTAATATGGCCTGAATTAATTTTTTAACATTTTGATTCTTTATTTTACTAAACACATTGAGCCAGACCCTGCTCCCACAAATATAATGGAATTTTTGCCATTGTCTTTAAGGAAAGCAGGCTCTGGCCCTAAAAATATTTCATTTCTGACTGTATTAACTGCCACACCGATTCCCTACGTGCCAGTGGGTACCTGTTCTTAGTTAAGAAAGGTGCTCCATTTATTTTACTTGGACGTATGGAGGGCAAAATCCTACCTTTATATTGTATACATGTAGTAATGGGGGAAGAAGACATAAAGAACTTCCCACACCCTGTTCTCCCATGCAGTAGCACGTTGCATCCAGCTCTCAGGAGGGAAGGGTATCTTTTAGCAGCCCAGACAAAGCAACAGGGATGGTTTATTATCTTACATACAGCTAAACAACCCACTTATGCTACAGCTTCTAGGACATAGAAAAGGAACACAATATGTTCCTGCCATACTATGCCTTGGTCCAACTTCTGTTGTCACCAATGATAATCAGTCCCTTAATTATGCATGCACAAAATTATACTATTATTTTAATAGTCCCATTTCCTGAGGGCCAGAGGTGGCAGGAATTGAGATTAATTCAGTTTCTTACTAAAAATATTTTGGTTCTAATGATCCTGATGTTTTTTTCTAATGATAGTTTAGTTTATGCATGTAATCAGATATGTGAGTCAGTTTAACAAAATTACTGGAAGTGACATGCCATGTTTAGGGTAAAGATGTTCCCTCTCTAACATGGGAACACTTTGTTAAATGGAGATCTTGGATGACTGAATTATTGTATAATGTTTCTCTGAACAAAACCTCCCTCTTGTAATGATAATTGTAAGGTCTCTGATAATTATATGGCAAGGATTTGTTAATTTTTTAGAATGTCTTTACATAAAAAGATGTGGCCAGAGTAGTCATTTTCCTGGGTGAGTGGTGTCTCACTTTTATGCAATATGCTTTCACTCCTCCTTCCCCCTCCAACCCTAACAAAGAAAGCAACACTGGGAAATTGGGCCAAATTTACACCTGTGTATCCAAGGTCAGAATCTGGACCATTGTTTTATTTTGTTCTGCGTTACCCCTGTATTTTTGAGACAGCACAGAAGCTTTTTCCTTGATATTTGCACACTTGCTTTACAATAACTGCAGGGATGATTCACTTTTGTCATATTTGTAGTGGATATTCAAAATTCCATTTGGGCAAATCCCACTTTCATCATGTTATAGCAATACATGCTTCCAATACATAAGCGTTGAATGCGGTGTAGTGCACACACCATATCCATTATCTATAGAAATGCTTCACAAATCACTAAAAATCAAAATAAACCCCAACTATGTAAATCTGCTCCAGATTAGATTTATATTTCATATTAAGCAATGCTTTCTTGTTCCATTTTAGCTTTCAGAATACCAAAGTACATGAGATGAATATGATTTATTCTGAAACCTAGAGAAAATTCTTCATTTCCCTATCCTATAAACCTTCTAATCATTTGTAGATAAGATTGCTCAAGCACACGCAAGTTACAGTGTACAATCTAAATTCTTCTGTCATCAGTTGACTGTTTATGAAAATGTTTTTAAATGTCCTAAAATGAACAACATTTACAATTCTAAGAATGTACTCTTGGATTTGTTTTTAACCAGGAATGAGAGAGCTTTACTCAAAAACTATCACTTACGTTGCAAACTACTTTTCAAAAAATATTTATTGTACAAGGTATAGTCAAGAAAACATTTTTAACCATATAAAAATCTACTTGTTCAGATTCTGCATCCAATTATCATGTCTGCTCCCAGCAGCACCTCATGTTTCCAAACAACGTGTAAGGCCAGGTCTACACTCAAAAGTAGAGTTGACCCTGCTATGTTGCAAAGAGATTTGAAAAATACACATCTGAGCAAAGCAATTAATCCACCTGGTGTGGACAGCATGAAGTTTCTGGAAGAATTCTTCCTTCCACTGACCTAGCAATTGCCTCTTAGGGAGGTGGACTAACTATGCCCACAGGAGAACCCCTGCTGTAACTGTAGCCAGAGCGAATGCTGAAGCATATTGGTAGCACAGTCAGAGTGCTGCATCTATGCCACTGTGGCATTTCAAATGTAGACAAAACCTAAGGAGGCATGGACCACCAATGCTCAGTTTCTTTTCAACAGCGTGCAACTCAAGATGAAGCACTTGCATGTCTGCTGCTCTGAGCATCCCACTATTCTTAACAGACACTTCATTCTTAGTTTTTTTTTATGTTTATTTTATTCCTCATTTTCCTCAAACCTTCCTGACCTCTCAGTGGCAATGCCTCTCCACAGCAAGGTTCTCCTGTCCCTGAATTCTTGGACTCTGATCCACCCTAATCTCTTCTCCTCGCACCTCAGCTTGTGACTCCTATGTGGTTCTCAAGCACGGAGCCAGCCTGCTTGAGAACTCACTGGAAGCTATCCAAAAGTAGGAAACCTAGTACATCCATCCATGCCTGTTACTCTCGTCACTGTCCTGAAAAAGTTCTGCTCTCCAAAATCCTAAACTCCCTATTGTATTTAAAGATACAACATTCATCAATAAACTCAGAGTACGCTGGCTGCTGTCACAACCTTCCACTTGCCTAACAAGGACTTCTCAGCTTTTGCCCACCTAGTACAACCAAATTTTTCCACTGACTTACACAGTTTGTTTCCCTTTTTGTGGAAACTGAAAACCAAATTAAGGTCGCCCTGAGGGGAGCAATGTCCTGAGGAAATCCCCTTTGAATTGCTGGCCGCATGTTCTTTCCTCCACCTCTCCTTCGGGTCCTTACAGCCATCACGTTAGCTAAATTAATGGAAAAACCCACTGCTGGAAGGGTAGACCCATCATTTACTATCTTGTACAGAAATAAGTTACACCATGTCCCCATCCTCTGGTTTTCCTTTAAGGTATTTTTGGAATACCATATTAAAATCAGGGGTCTGCCTATCAGTGCTCTGTCCCAGAGAGGAAAGAAGCACGCATGCACTACTTTTTTTTATTTCTTATTTTTATTTGTATTTAAGTGTCAAGACACCCTTGCCTTCTTCCTTGACAGGACTAAGACCTGGAGGGTCTTTCCTGAATTATTGAGTTCTTTTTTGCAGAGATGCTAAAGGGACAAGCTATTTCCATTCAAAGACTGTTGAAGTGGGCATTGGGTAGCATTTTAACCAATTATGAGTCTGCTGGGAAACAGTCCACTGGGACTCAGTTCACATCTATGACTCTGCTAGAAGATGTTCCCATAAGCAGAACTCTGTAGGACTGCAGCCTGGTCTTTAAACACTTTGGCCATGCTTATGCCATCTGACCTGCTTCTGGGATGGTACTAGAGTTGGTGACACAGTCCTCTGCACTATCCTCCTTAACACTCACCTTGTTGAGCTATTGTTTGTGAGCCTCCTCCAGTGGAGCAATCTTAGGGACAATATACAGGTATCACAAACAACTCAAGTCACGGTGAGGTAAGCAACCTCTCCCATAGCAACATATTCAGCACCACATTAGCATGCGGGCAGCCGCGGCACTTTGAAATTGACACGGCTCGCTGCCGCGCGGCTCATCCAGACAGGGCTCCTTTTCGAAAGGACCCCGCCTACTTCAAAGTCCCCTAATTCCCATCTGCTCACAGGAATAAGGGGACTTCGAAGTAGGCGGGGTCCTTTCGAAAAGGAGCCCCATTGGGACGAGCCGTGCGGCAGCGAGCCGCATCAATTTCAAAGTGCCGCAGTGCCCGCATGTTAATGAGGCACTGAATATGTATTTCAGTGCTTCATTAGTAAACTTCGAAATGGCCATTTACATGGCCATTTTGAAGTTTGGGGTTGGTGTAGACACGGCGAGACAGACATAATATAATTACTATAGATAATGGCTTAATTTGCTAATGTGACTTAGGATCCAAAAAAATCACTGCTTGATAAACGTGAAAGGATCCTGATGTTGAGATGACAGGTAGCTACTTACTTTGTGTAAGTCTTGAAGCAGCAGCTCTGTGTCCCCTGTCACCTCTCCTCTCCTAGGCACCTCTTGCACACTGGGGAAACCAGAACTTTGCACTTATCTGCTTCTCCCCCTCCATCTCAGCACTTTTGGAGAGCATGAATCACCTGGATCTGACGAGGCGGGTCTGTGCCCACGAAAGCTTATGCTCCAGAATATCTGTTAGTCTATAAGGTGCCACAGGACTTCTTGTTGTTCTGAATCACCTGATTCATTCTCCATGCCAAGCCATAAACAGCTGATTCTCAGCATTCCGGCTCTGGGAGGGGGAGAAGTGGGAAGGGAGCACAAATCAGATGATTTGCCGCTCCTTCAAAAGTGCTGGGAGGGATGGAGGAAGTGTCTCCAGTGTCCCAGTGTGTCAGAGGTACATAGGGAAGGGCAGCAGACGGGGGGGCCCGAGGGCTTCAGCTGGAGATCCAGTGGCCCCCGGGATGCAGATTACCCACCACTGTTTTAGAGTAAATGCATTTGAAATAATCCACTGTATATAAATCATAGGGCCAGTTCTTTGTCTGTTATAAATTGCCAGTTTGTACCAGCTAAGGATTTGGCCCCAAGAATCCTATTTCTTTGCATCAGTTTAGATAGGGTAGCCAGATAATTTGTTTTATTTCTCAGCAATTTTGGTTACTAACATTGTAATAACATCTATACATTTCCACATTTTGACAGTGTGAGTATTGATGGACATTTGAAATGCCAGTTTTAGACCCAATATATATGTTTTATATTACCTTTTCATTAGATACCCCCTGCTTCCCTTCAACTATTTATCTGTCCAATATTTTTCACTAACACTCTTATACCTTCCAGTCACACAAATATTCAGCACAGAATGAGATATCTAATGTGCCGCTCCTTACATGTAAATCTGTACCAAATATGTCATCCAAACTGTAAAATGTGTGATTGGATAATACTACTGCAGAATAAATGTTTGGAATGCATTGTTACAAGATGAATTTAAATAAGGCTTCACATAGTCAAAGTTGACTCACCTAATATTCTAGATGAATACCACAAGCAGAAGAAAGATTTTGCTTTTGTCCCAGTGCTAGTCCTTACACAGATTGTCCAGTCACATCTTTTCATCATTCCAGGAAGCACTTCTGGCAACAATGGAGCACCTTGAGAACAGCATTACTGTGTCAGCAACATTGATTTTCTGCCACGGCAACTCCATTTACAGAATTACATTATTCTTACGGAGTACCCAAAGGAATGACAGCATGACAAGTCTGCCAATTCTGATGCGCCAGCAGGCAGGCAGTATTTCTTTGGCAACCTGTCTCTATTTCCATATCCTCTTGCTTTAAAAAGACCCATTTACTATTAATTCTGTTTCTTGAGCCTCACATTAATGGGTCTCCCTTCGAGCTTGCTCTTCTGAAATAGTTTCAAAGGGAGGGTGTCCAGGTGTCCCATTTTTAAAGGGAAAGACCCATATTTAAGCTTTGCTGCAGGTGTCCCGACTTTTTTTAAGGGGAAGATCAGTCTCTGCCCTCACATCAGTACTGGTGGATTCTACCACCAGCCAGACCTTTGATCGCCAGCCGCCCACCCACCAGCAGTGAACAGGGCAGATCTAGTGCAGGGGTGAGGAACCTTTTGGCCCGTGGGCAAGATCCAGCCCATGGCTCGCCTGGATCCCACCCATGATGAGAGATGTGGGGGTGTGCCAGCAAGGCCACTTTGCCAAGTCATGGCAAAGGAGTGACATGCATTCCGCTTCCCCCCAAGGAGATGTCTTCCCATCTCCTGCTAAGGCCTCACAGCCACCCTCTGCTCCTGAACCCCCACTTCCAGAACTGCCCCCAGCCTGCTCCTGCTCCCCTCTCCCACTCAGCCCACTCCTGTCCACCTCACCCAGACCCCATCAACCACACTACCACTCCTTCACCCTCTCTCCCCCTCAGGTCCCACAACCCCAGTCCCCTCCTGCACATTGTGGGTGACTCGGAGCCAGGGACTTCAGCCAGCCCAGAATCACTCCAGCCAAGGTGGGAAGCACTTGGGTCTCCTCCAGGCAGGGGAGGACTTCTTGCTGCACTGTTGGGATCAGGGAAGGGGAGGAGGTGTGGGGGATGTATGGGCAGAAGAGGGGGAGCTACAGGAGCTCCATTTGCCGCCCATGGGCCCGGTGGGGGAGACGGTTGTGGGTGAGGATGGAAAAGAAATGCTCTGAGGTGGTTTGAGTAACGCTCGCCATGGGTATCCTGCCGGGTGCAGGGAATAAGTGGAGGTCCTGGTTGGAGAGGATTCTAGCAGAGACCTTTACAAGTTCATGTTTGGTTTAAGACATGGGCTGAGACTGGAGCTGGTTCTCATCTTATTAGAATTGCCTTTGATCCTTAAACAACATACAGCCGAGGTCACAATCTAGCTCTCTCAGAAGCACAGCAATTACTGTATGGGACACTAGATGTGAAACATAGCAGTTCTCCTGTGCTGTCCTCTCATCGCCCCACACGCACTGTTGTGGAAAACTGTTGTCCTGCTGGGTCACCTGAGTTCAACACCTGCTGTAGCAAAGCATGCTGGAAGGCTAGCTGGCACTATGAAATCAGCACACCCTGTTCATAAGAGCAGAACAACTGTTTTCAGTGTTATCTTGTGGGAGAAGTTGGCTCTGGTATGTTTAGTACTTTGTCAAATATGTCAGATTCTGTACTGTAGACCTATCCTCTTAGTCTGCTGGAAATAAGAGTTACAGATGCATTGCTTGTACAGACTCTGTCTCTCCATCCAGGCCTAAAATGTCTGTGCTGTTACACAATAGACCAAGCAGCTGATCCTCACTTATATATCTATGAGAAACTATTCCACACAGTGAACTAGAAGATATACGTTGCCATATAAGGCAGGAACCAGCCTAGAGTGTCTGCCTGACCTACGCTGACATAGTGAATGTCCTATTTACATTAAAACCAAGAGAAAGAAGAGAAGGCATGTACTGTGTGCTGTTTGTAGGGCAGATTAGGTAAGATATCTGCTTTCATATAGTTACAAACATTGGAAACAGTCTCTTTTGTTTTATGGCTAGGGGATAGCTCGGTGGTTTGAGCATTGACCTGCTAAATCTAAGGTTCTCAATTTAATCCTTGAGGGAGCCACTTAGGAATCTGGGGTGGGGGAAAGGATGGTGCTTGGCCCTGCCAAGATGGCAGGAGACTGGGCTTGATGGCCTCCCGAGGTCTCTTCCAGCTCTATGAGGGGTGTGTTACAGAGGTGAGTAAGGAGCTTATGCTATTAGACAAATCCCTGTGTGACTTCTAAAAACACTATGGCCGTGTCTACACTGGCACAAATCTTTGAAATGGCCATGCTAATGGCCATTTCAAAGATTACTGATGAGGCACTGAATTGAATATTCAGCACCTCATTAGCATTAGCATGCTTCCAGGCACAACGCTTCGAAAGCGCTGCTTTCGAACGTCTGCGGCATGGTGCGGCTACACAGGGGTTCTTTTCAAAAGGACTCCATACATTTTGAAATCCCCTTATTCCCTTAACTCTCCATGCTTAGTTACTGTAGTCCAATATTCCCCTCTCTGAGATGCTTCAAAATCCAGACCACTTCTCTCCAGTGGCTTATGGGTGAGGGGCCAATCCTACCCAATACTCCTGGCCCTAGCTCAAGAGACCTTATAGATGACAGAGCACTGCTGTTCTATTTCCCTGGGCCACATCCTCACAGCCCTGTGTCATCTTTGCCTTTACCTCAGAGCTCTGTCTTATTTGCAGTGAACTCTATGCACTAAGCATTGCTATTCTTCAAGTCACCCAGTCTTCACTCCCTGAGCTGCACAAAACAACTAACTGCTGTTCTGTTCTGCAGCTCCTTTTATGTGGCCTTCCTGGCCCCTCATTGGCTGCTTCCCGTGCAGCCACTCTAGCCTATTTAGTGGACCTCTCTCTTGTCTTTTGTGTGGAGCAGCATGGGGCAAGACCACAAGGCCCCCAGCAAGGAGTCTCAGGGCCCAGGCCACCTCCTCACAGGAAGCATATTTCTTCTGTGTGGAAGACAAAGTCTGGATAGAGACCAGTTATGAAAGAAAGCAAGTCTGGTGCAGCACAGACCAGGAAAAGACAGGACAAAGATAGTTCTGTGTCACCTTGGAACTCCCTGGATCATGGGTTATTCTGAAAGACCAAAGTTTTGAGAGAGCCTCAAAATTTCAGTGGCTGCTCCATTTTAGTAGTGTGTATTCCAAGCTGCTTATTGTCTTCTGTGTAGCCCAGAATCATATACTGGAAGGGACCTCAAGGAGTCCTCAGGTCCAGTTCCCTGCCCTCACAGCAGGACCAAGCATTACCTATATAACCCCTGTATGATATTTATCCAACGTGTTCCCGGTGTCTCCAGTGATGGATAATCCCCATAGCACTCCATCCCTCCTCCTGCCTATGACACGCTCTCTCTCCTAGGACCTGGAAACAGACCTATCAGACCTGTACACAGGAGAGGTGCAAGGGATGTGAATGCAGCACCCCCACCCCATGGGCTGCCCTACCCCTTCTCCACCTGGATCCCGAGCCCCACCCCGCAACCAGACAAGCTGGAGGTTACTGAGGTAAGGGTGGGCAGGTGGCAATAGCGGCAGCCTCAGGGGATCGCTACCCCGCAGCCTCATGCACCCACCCACACACTCACTACGCAGCACTTGCTGCATCTTCTGGGCCTGCTGAGCTCTGCTGGGCATCTGGAAGCCTGCGGACTTCTTTCCTGGCCAGTTGCACATTAACTGCTCCTACAGATTGCTGGAATGGCAAGTAAGCGTATACAGGGTCTCATTTCCCTTGCATAGACTATACTACAGCATTGTTTTAGTGCAAACTCACATTTGGATCTGCGAGGGGAAAAATCTGGAGAGTGATTTTATTTATCTTGCTTCTGTGGTCATTTTGGGGGATGGTGTTCCCACAGGGTCTGTAGCCTTATGTAATGAGAAAACACATCAGAATAAGTGTAGGAGAGGATAGTGAAATCCTTTGAAAATATTAAGCCATCAGTCATTAGGCCAAAAAGTCTCTTGTAATTTTTGTCCTAGAAATAGCTACAAAATGATTATGCACAAAACATGGATGAATTTTTGTTAAACCCAGAAGTGCCTGCACAATAGTCATCCTCACAGACTATGTTCATCTGATGTCTAAGGAATCCAGGTGGGGAAAACATAAGAAGGTGTCAGAATGTTATGCAATAATAAAACCCTACAGACCACTCCGGATGACTCCGTACCCTGCCTCAGCAGGCCCACTCTAGAGATTCGACAGAGGAAGTCTTTTTGGATGGGCAAGTTTTGGAAAACCAAGCCCAGGCACAAAAATGCACCCGGGTTGGCCTCTTCTTAATTTGCATATGTGAAGAAAGTGGCCGAAATCTGACACACACACACACCCTTATTTGTTATAGATTCGCAGAGATATTAAACTTTACACTGCATGCAATGTTTTGACAGCTTTAGCAGGTTAGTGAGCACTGAATTACTAGCTTGCTTCTGTCCAAATAGCTATGTGTGAGATCTGAATGTCTCAGGTTCTGGTTTTATTCAGAAAATTTGGTTTATTTTTCTTTTCTAGCAAGATAAGTGTGCACATTAATCCAGGTTCTGGCATGTGTCCAGCTTTCTCCTAATGCTTTTCTATGAAATTCTGACATATATCACATATGTAAGTGAAGGGAGAGAGCACTGAGGACCTTTTGTGTCTGCCTGGAGAATGCCCGGCTTGATTCCGAATTAAACAGTGTATTCTAGTGACACTGAAGGCACCCAGATGTCCTTCAAGAACAAGAAGAAATCTTGTGGCACCTCATAGACTCACAGATATTTTGGAGCGTAAGCTTTTATGGGCAGAGACCTGCTTCATCAGATGCATGAGTGGGGGGCTGGTTTCAGAGGGGTATTTAAAGAATGGGGTCCCAGAAAAAGGAAGGGCCAGAGCTGACAAGGTCTATTCAGCAAGGTGGAAATGGCCCATTATCAATATAGGCATCACAAGAGGAAACCCAGGCACTAAGGTACAACCATATTTGCTCTGATCCATCAGACAGAGACAAACATCTACAATACCTTTACCAAGCCTTCCTCAAACTACAATACCTACCTCAGGAAGTGAGGAAACAGATTGATAGAGCCAGACAGGTACCCAGAAGCCACCTGCTACAAGGCTGGCCTTGCAAGAAAAACAACAGAACACCACTGACCATCACATACCGCCCAAACCTAAGGCCTCTCCAGAGCATCATCAGTGATCTGCAACCCATCCTGAACAATGATCTTTCACTCTCACAGACCCTGGGAGGCAGGCCTGTCCTCGCATACAGACAGCCTGCCAACCTTAAACAAATCCTCACCAGCCACTACAAATCACAAACTGGTGACTCTAGGCCTGGAACCAGCCCCTGCAACGTTCCTTGCTGCCAACTCTGCTCACATATCTACACCAGTGACATCATCACAGGACCTAACCCCAACTATACCATCAGGGGCTCCTTTACCTGCACATCTACTAATATAATATATGCCAGCAATGCCCCACTGCAATTTACATTGGCCAGACTGGGCAGTCTCTCCGCAAAAGAATAAATGGACATAAATCAGACATCAGGAACGGTAATGTACAGAAGCCTGTGGGGGGAACACTTCAATCTCCCTGGACACTCAGTGGCAGATTTAAGGGTGACAGTCCTGAAACAACAAAATTTCAAAAAATCAAATGGAGAGAGAAATCTCTGAGCTGCATTTTTATTTGCAAATTTGAGTCCATTAATCATGGATTAAACAGAGACTGGGAGTGGCTTGCAGCTTACAAAGGCAGCTTCTCTGCGCTAGGTGCTAATATCTCCCCATTAGACTCTGACAAAGGCTCACATCCCCCTGTCTGATCTGATTTGTGTTTTCCACTTTTGATAAGTACTGTTTATACTGGGCCATTTCTACCTTGCTGAATAGACCTTGTCAGCTCTGGCACTCTTTAAATACCCCTCTGAAATCACCCCCCTGCACTCATGCATCTGATGAAGCGGGTCTTTGCCCACGAAAGCTGATGCTCCAAAATATCTGTTAGTCTATAAGGTGCCACAAGACTTCTTCTTGTTCTCGAAGCTACAGACTAACATGGCTACCTCTCTGATACGGTGATGTGTGGTAGCTCCTCTCCATTGGCTGTAGCTAGGAAGTGCCTGTAAGTGAGGGAGTCTCAAAGGGAACCCTGATTTTGAAAAGTGTGGGAGGAGGCTAGGACAGCTGTTTGAGGGTAAGGGATGAACAGAAAAAGAGAGACACAGGGACTCATGCTGGCGAGTAGGGTGCTTTAATACCAAGTCTCATGAGGTGGCCGAGGAGTACAGCTTTGCAGCACTACAGACCTGGCACTGAGCCCCTAACGCATTCCATCAGTCAGAGTTTTGTCAATTTCACAGGCACCGCCAGTCAGTTGTTCCTTCAGATTGCTTCAGACTGCAGGGGTCCTATTTGGGGACCAGGGAGTGGCTGCACCCACCCATGGCTAAAAGGCCCATCTCAAAGTGAGGGGGGGACCCATTAACAGATATGGCCCCAAGTGAAGTCGGGGGACAACTAAAAGGAAAAACACGGATGGGAGTTTAGAAGTTTAAAACAAGGGAATCAGAGGAGAACACCAAGCAGAGAGCCCCAGACAGCACCCACTGCACCTCAAAGGCATCAAGGGAGCCAGTAGCCACCGCCCAGAGGAACTCTGCTCGGATTTGTGAGCGGACAGACTGTTGAAGTAACAAAAAACCACCTTTGCAAATATTCTTAAAGCCAATATGGCTTCTCTGGAAATACATATGTTTCAGGAATACATGATCAACCTAAGGATGAAGAAGCCTAGGCTAATTGCTGACACTCCCAGAAAATAACACCTAGCAGCTGGGTAGAGGAAGCTGCTCACAGTCCTGCTTATGTGTGAAATTTCAAATTAACATGAGTGGTGGAAAAACAACAGGAGCAAATGTCCGATGCCTATCATGTGCCATGCAAATGGAGTGAGTTTTTAAGTGACCTTCCCATGGTCTTTGCAATATTTTCCCCCTAATATGGTGAGTCTACCATATTGTGGTTGGATTGTGTTATTTCAGTAACAGGTGAGCTCTACTACATAATGGATCTGATTCTGCAGCCTTTCTGCAGGCTAAATTTTATGATGGTATCATAGACTGTGACCCATAGCTGGCTACAACATCCTCAGGGGCGGGAGCTATGTTTGCAGCTGGGTGTGTGCCTTTATGTCTCCCAAGCTGTGTCTACACGTGCATGCTACTTCGAAGTAGCGGCACTAACTTCGAAATAGCGCCCGTCACGGCTACACGCGTCGGGTGCTATTTCGAAGTTAACTTCGACGTTAGGCAGCGAGACGTCGAAGTCGCTAACCTCATGAGGGGATCGGAATAGCGCCCTACTTTGACGTTCAACATCGAAGTAGGGACCGTGTAGATGATCCGCGTCCCGCAGCGTCGAAATTGTGGGGTCCTCCATGGCAGCCATCAGCTGGGGGGTTGAGAGACGCTGCCTCTCCAGCCTGTGCGGGGCTCTATGGTCACCGTGTGCAGCAGCCCTTAGCCCAGGGCTTCTGGCTGCTGCTGCTGCAGCAGGGGATTCATGCTGCATGCACAGGGTCTGCAACTTGTTGTCGGCTCTGTGTATCTTGTGCTGTTTAGTGCAAGTGTGTCTGGGAGGGGCCCTTTAAGGGAGCGGCTTGCTGTTGAGTCCGCCCTGTGACCCTGTCTGCAGCTGTGCCTGGCACCCTTATTTCGATGTGTGCTATTGTGGCGTGTAGATGTTCCCTCACTGCGCCTATTTCGATGTGGTGCTGCGCAACGTCGATGTTGAACATCGACGTTGCCAGCCCTGGAGGACGTGTAGACGTTATTCATCGAAATAGCCTATTTCGATGTCGCCACATCGAAATATGCTACTTCAATGTAGGCTTCACGTGTAGACGTAGCCCCAGAGACTAAGGTTCACCCGGGGCCATCTAACAGCAGCAGGCTAAAATAGCACCTGCTGCCAATTTACCACCTGTGCCTAATTAACTCCTCTGGAACTCTTCAGAAGGGTTTCCTTCAGGTAAGCAGGAGAGGAGATAAAGGTCAAGGACTGTGGAAGGAGGACCCTTCAGAAGAGGGGGCTGTGGTTGCCTGAGGAAGGTACTGGGGAAGAAGTGTCTGGTGGAAGTGGCCCAGGGAAGGAAACCCCTCCAGTTCCAGCTGCCTAGGGTCCCTGGGCTGGGACCTGGTATGTGTGGGAGGGGTCCAGGTTCCCCCCAGACCACTCCACACTCCAGGGAAGCCCTAGAGGGCAGCAGGAGACTGGGCACCCCTAAGGGTGGGGGAGGGCAGAAAGAGTTTCCTCCACTAATGATTGTATTTTGGACTAGCCAATGATGAGACTGACTCAGTGATACTGTGGCCCCAGACTCTGCGAGAGTAGGAAGCAGAGCAGGGGACCTAGCAAGCCTCTGAGGCTACGCTTTAAACCACCATATAGTGCAGGACCTGACAAAGGCAAGTTGGGGCTTTGTCGCAATGGACATGGCAAGACTTCTAGTCTGGAGACTTTGGATTAAATTTTCTAATGAGTGTCCTTGCTTTTGTGACACAATTTGCATCCACAACATCTATAGCTCCATTTTTTGGACACACAATTTAAATGCAGTCCCAAATCTAGTTTTGTTTTACCACCTGATTTCAGTTGGAAAGGGGCAGTCCCTGAGATTAATTCTGTGAGCACAAACATGTAGGAACAAGCTTAGCAAGAACAAATTATGCGTGCACGTAAAGACACCAATGTTTATGCCTGCTAAAAATACACTCCTCTTACATTCATAATCATATAATAGGTCTGATGCTGCTGCCACGGAAGCCAATTGATGCCATCTTCAATGAGAACAAAACTGGAGCCCAAAGTAAAAGAAGTAGCCAAATAATTGGAAGAATTCACAGTGATGTGAAACTCAGAAGCAAAAATGTATAAAACAACATGAAGAACATTCTGTTCTGTGTTGGAATTCTTTGGGGGGGGAAAAAACAGGAATGAAGGGGTCTTAGGCTGCTATACTACTGCGGTTGCATTTATATTCAGAAATGCATTTCTTTGCAGCCACAAAGCTTTTTGAGAGGTGAATTCTAAAATTCTAATTAGATATGCATAGCAGAGCATTTTTCATTACATTTTTTAAAAAAGCAGGGGGAACAAAAAAAATACCATCTTTCTAGCATAAAGGCTTTAAAGGCTCACCCAGCAAGCGGTCTTAGAATGTGCATAGACAAGTCCTAAAAAGTACTCAGAAAATATATACAAAAACCCTGGATTCCCTAAAGAACCAGATTCTGTTAGCCATTCAGCCTTCTACAATGTGAAAAGACTCGTAATAAGAGAATGTTTTTCATATTCCACAAGCTGCTTTTTTTTCCCTTTGCTGGATAACTCAGAAACAGTGCTTGAGAAACATTAATGAGATTTTACTGCTTTTTGCCATCAGATGTTTGACACCTCCCACCAGAATAATGCACTCCTTACCCCCCTGCAGCTATGCCAACGTAGCTTTTATAATACGTGCATTTTACTACATAAAAATGTAAAACTGGCCTCCCTCTTTAGAAGCAACTTTGGAGATTCTGCACAGGGTTATGTCAAAAGGGGCCTGTTTAAGTTCCAGCAGCTTTCCCAGACTGCCCTGTGATTAGCAATGTTGTCTGGAATCCCTGCAGCATTGTGACTCATTGCCTTCTAATCTACATCCAGTTTACCCCTTAAAACAGGGCTAGTAAGGTATCCTGGGGAGAAAGCCTCACTGGGCAAGGTGGCGGGGGGCCTGTTCTATGCCCCTGGAAGGGACAAGGCCTCAGGCAGAAGGGGTGCGGCTGGGGGCAACTGACCTTCAGCTCTGTTCTGACTGCAATGTGCTTCCCTTAGCGCTGCCTGGAAAGTGCCGTGTGGTGCTCCCACCTCCCCAGGCAGCCCAAAGTGACACCAAAGCGCACTGGGTGGTGTTCCAGTGGTGATTTAAATGGCATGGGGCTCTGACTGCCTCCAGCACTACTGCTGCAGTAGCAGCAGTGATGGCAGGGAGCTCCAGGTCCTTTTTGTATCACCAGGGCAATGGCCCCCTTTGCATCCCAACTTCCTGGCCACCTGTTGGTGGGTCTGTGTTTGACTCTGTTCTTGCTCCAGAGGACTCTTTTTCCTGGACAGATGAGAAGCTTTGGGACCCCACTGTGCTTTTCAGTCCCTTTTAAATGGCATGAAGGACAGCAGAGGATCCCACCCCAGGAGTTCAGTTTGGTACAGATTGAATCTAAGATAACAGTGAGATAGCCAAGAAGAGAAGGTGAACAGAAAGCCTGGGGTTTGAAACAGGATAGAGACTGAGGGGTCAACATGGAAAGCTCAATCTGTGAGTCAACCAAATACATAGCTGAGGAATCTGTGCTCCATCATGACCAAGCCAAAACAGCTACTCAACTATTTTAAGGGTGCTGGTAGAACCCTGCCAACTGAAGTCTGTGGGCCAAGAGTTGGAGGCTTGCTCCCAGGTCTACTGTAGGCATATCCTGTGGGACCTGCAAAGCAGACAGGAGAGGAATGAAAGTGGATCCACCAAAAGAGATGCTTAAATGACCAGAAAAATAATCTGGATTGCCAAGTATAGTTGTGAATTTATTGATTGTTACCATTTTGTTTCACTGCCCAACAGTATCTTTTTAAGTTTGGGATGACAATTAATACTGACATCTTCAATATTAATTGCATATGTCAACTGTATCATATTTTGTGAACTTATCAGATGGCAACACTACAAAGAGGCTTTTGTGAAAGAACATGTTTTAAAAACAACATGCAGACTTGAGCAGAAAGCCTTCACTTTCCCCTCCTAATGCCCAAAGTACAGAAATTATTCTACATGCTGACTGCATATATCAGAGTCTAGTTGTAAAATATTAATATAACATTATCCAGGATGTTAAGCCTCTTTGGGAAGAAGGCTTTGTGCATTTGGCTGACAAAGCAATATTCTCCTTCAAGATTCAATACTTTGCTTCTCAGGGTTAATCACAGCTGTTCAACTGTACATAATGATTTTGTTAGATTTTAATACAAGTGGTTTTGCACTGTATTTTTATGGTCATTCTTAAGCAGGGGTGGGCAATAATTTTTGCAGAAGAGCCACTCCAAGAATTTGGTAATTGGTCACTGGTTGCACTTCTCTACTACATTAATGGAAGGCATATGGGATCTGGGGTGGAGTTTGGGTTCAGGATGGAGTTTTGGTGGTGTGGGAGGAGGTGCCAGAGATAGGCTTTGGCCAGGAAATGCTTACCATGGGCAGCTCCTGGCCAGTGGCTCAGTGGAGGGCTCAGACAGGTGCTTGCCTGTTACAGCTATACATGCTGCTGGTTGCTGGGCAAGCACGTCTCAGTGTCCCCTTTGTGGGAAGAGAGACCATGGGTCCCTGAGCATTGTCTGCACCTGGCAGCTCCCATTGGCCAGTTTACATATGCTCAGCACAGAGAAGGCCAACAAACCCAAAAAATAAAAATAACTTGATTATGTCTGGCTAAGCATTCCCCTTAGTACTTCCCTTGTCATGGATGTCCCTGGATTCTCCATGCTGGGCTCCCTAGCTCCTGACCAGTCCTTCCAGGAGCTCTGCTCTGGCCACACAACAAGAACAGGAAGGGCCACTGCTTTCCTATTCAGCAGTCCATAGTCTTTCCATTGCTTCTTCTGGTCTCTTGCCAACTTGCTTCCTGCTTCCCTAGCATTCCTGGGGACTCTCTAGAGTTTTAATCCTTACAGGCAAGGCAATTTGTGTTAGGGTTAAAGAGTTAGCTACAGAGAGAAGACTTTAACTGAATGACTGGAAAGTCCAAAAAAGGGTGTCATGCCCCCAACCCCACCCCTGCATTCACCACAGGTACATTGTGACATTTTTTATAACATCACCCATTGACAGATCTTTACAGCAATCTTGCAACCCTGTTGGCACTGGGTCCTTCTTAGGCCACCCATTCATGTCAAGTCTCCTTAGCACTGCAGCTTCTGGTGGCTAAGTTGAAATTTTATAGGCCTTACCTTATATGCCTTGAATCACAGCCTGGCTTTACTTATCTAACACACATTCATGACTCCTAAATACTTAATCTTCTATTCCTATACGGTAGTCCTATCCTACTTACATTTCGTCATCAGACATTGATTATACATGAGATAACAATAGCATACTTCATTGATAAAATCAACTAATAGAACAGACAGCCTAGTGTCTTAACCATTAACTTATGCTGCTGAAAGAGTTAACGTTAATTTATTAATGCATTTCTGGGTGCCTGTCTTACTCATGAAAGTAGACTTTTTGACTTCCATGGATTACTCACATGAGTAAGAGGAGCATATTTTGGCCCTAAAATTTTCAAGTATGTATGTATTTGGATCTACAAGACCTTTACCAAGCTTTCCTCAAACTACAATACCCACTTCAGGAAGTGAGGAAACAGATTGACAGAGCCAGACAGGTACCCAGAAGCCACCTGCTACAAAACAGGCCTCGCAAGGAAAACAAGAGAACACCACTGACCATCACATACCACCCAAACCTAAGGCCTCTCTGGCGTATCATCAGTGACCCATCCTGAACAATGCTCTTTCACTCTCACAGACCTTGGGAGGCAGGCCTGTCCACACCTACAGACAGCCTGCCAACCTTAAACAAATCCTCACCAGCCACTACAAATCACAAACCAGTGGCTCTAGGCCTGGAACTAGCCCCTGCAACGGTCCTCAGTGCCAACTCTGCTCACATATCTACACCAGTGACATAATCACAGGACCTAACATCAACCATACCATCAGGGGCTCCTTGACCTGCGCATCTACTAATATAATATGTGCCAGCAACAGGCGAATGCTTGCAGGACATGACAACAAGTTTAGAAAAAGAAGCAGGTAAAGTTGGGTTGAGGATAAACAGCAATAAAACAAAGGTGATGCAGATCGGAAAAGCTCAGACGAACACACCAATAGTGGTCGAAAGTCAGTCCTTAGAAGATGTCTGGTGGTTCACCTATCTTGGCAGCACTCTGTCCAATGATGGGGACGTCGAGGCAGATGTTAACTGCAGAATCGGGAAAGCCTCGGCAGTGTTCCAAAGACTATGCCCAATTTGGTCTGCATCAACAATTGGCCTTGCTACAAAGCTTCGACTTTATAGCACTATTGTCATGTCCACTGCAATCTACGCCAGTGAAACATGGAAAAACACTGCAAGAATATCACATAAGCTGAATGTGTTCCACCAACAATGTCTGAGTAAGATCCTTGGTGTTACCGACATCGATTGCATTACTAACAAAGAGATTCTACAAAGATGTGGCCTGAGGAGACTGCAGGATGTTGTAGCAAAGCATAGATTGCATCTTGCTGGACACATCTTACATCTTTCAGATAATCTTCATCCAAAGGTAGCAATGCGATGGACACCAGCTAAAGGAAAGAGAAAGAGGGGAAGACCACTGAAAACGTGGCGAACCACAGTTAAAGAAGACTTTAAGAACATTGGTATAACACGGGAAGTAGCGGAAACAGTAGCATCAGACCGAAATCTCTGGAGAGCACTTGTTGCCCAATGTGCCCAGAGGCACGGGCGGACCTAAATCTCAGTGTGCCAGCAATGCCCCACTGCAATTTACATTGGCCAAACTGGACAGTCTCTACATAAAGGAATAAATGGACATAAATCAGACATCAGGAATGGTAATGTACAGAAGCCTGTGGGGGAACACTTCAACCTCCCTGGACACTCAGTAGCAGATTTAAGGGTGGCAATCCTGAAACAAAGAAATTTCAGAAATCAAATGGAGAGAGAAATCTCTGAGCTGCACTTTATTTGCAAATTTGACTCCATTAACCAAGGATTAAACAGAGACTGGGAGTGGCTTGCAGCTTACACAGGCAGCTTCTCTGCGCTGGGTGCTAATATCTCCCCATTAGACTCTGACAAAGGCTCACATCCCCCTGTCTGATCTGATTTGTGTTTTCCACTTTTGATAAGTACTGTTTATACTGGGCCATTTCTACCTTGCTGAATAGACCTTGTCAGCTCTGGCCCTCCCTTTTTCTGGGACCCCACTCTTTAAATACCCCTCTGAAATCACACCCCCCCTGCACTCATGCATCTGATGAAGCGGGTCTTTGCCCACGAAAGTTTATGCTCCAAAATATCTGTTAGTCTATAAGGTGCCACAGGGCACGCTCAACACTACTCTTGTTGACAAATTACATCTATCCAGAACTTGCTCTGTCGACAGAGAGCTGCCAGACTGCGCTGCCCTCTGGTGCCAGAAAGAAGAATGGTAGCTATGCAAACTGGGCTGCCTGGCAACTGGACGCCCTCTCTGATGACAGAAGTGTCTACCCTGCACTTTTGTCGACATTACTCTCTGCCCAGAGATTGTTATGCCTCAAATTTTTGAAACAAAAAAAGCAGTAAAGTAGTACTTTAAAGACTAACAAAGTAATTTATTAGGTGAGCTTTCGTGGAACAGACCCACTTCTTCAGACCATAGCCATACCAGAACAGACTCAATATTATGGCATAGAGAACCAAAAATAGTAATGAAGGCGGACAAATCAGAAAAAAGTTATCAAGATGAGCAAATCAGAGAGTGCGGGGGGGAGTCAAGAATTAGATGAAGCCAAGTATGCAAAGTAGCCCCTATAATGACCCAGAAAATTCGCATCCCGGTTCAAACCACGTGTTAATATGTCGAATTTGAATATAAAAGAGAGATCAGCTGACTCTTTTTCCAAAGTAGTGTGAAAATTCCTCTTCAGTAAGACGCAAACTCTAAAGTCGTTAACAGAATGGCCCCTCCATTAAAATGTAGGCTGACTGGTTTGTGGATCAGGAGTGTTTTGATGTCTGTTTTATGCCCATTAACTCTTTGTCTAAGAGAGTTTGAAGTCTGTCCAATATACAAAGCATCTGGGCATTGTTGGCACATGATGGCATATGTGATATTAGTTAAGGAACATGAGAATGTGCCCATGATTCTGTGACTAACCTGGTTAGGTCCAGTGATGGTATCCCCAAAATAGATATATGGACAAAGCTGGCAGCAGGCTTTGTTGCAAAGAAAAGTCCCAGGACTCGTGTTCCTGTGGTATAGACTGTGGCTGTTGGTGAGAATCCTCATAAGGTTGGGAGGTTGTCTGTAGGAGAGAACAGGCCTGTCACCTAGGGCCTTCTGGAGTGTGGCATCCTGATTAAGGATATGTTGTAGGTCTTTAATAATGTGTTGCAGTGGTTTGAGTAGGGGGCTGTAGGTAGTGACCAATGGTGTTCTGTTCTTGGCTTTTTTGGGCCTATCTTGGAGTCGCTGGCCTCTGGGTATTCGTCTGGCCCTGCATTTTTTTTATTTTTTTTTTTTAATTTGTCCTGGTGGGTAATTCACGTTTATGAATATTTGGTAACGATCTTGTAGTTTTGGTCTCTGTCAGTAGGATCAGAGCAACTGCAATTGTACCTAAGGGCTTGACTGTAAACAACGGATCTAGTTACGTGTGCAGGATGGAAGCTAGAAGCGTATAGGTAAATTTAGTAATCAGTGGGTTTCCGGTATGGTGTGGTACCGATCAGGCCATCCTTGTTTTGTGCTGTAGTGTCCAGGAAATGTATCTCTCGCGTGGAGTAATCGAGGCATAAGTTGATGGTGGGGTGCAGCTTGTTAAAGGCTCTGTGGAATTCTTCTAGAGTCTCTATACCATAGGTCCAAATCATAAAGATGTCATCGATGTATCTTAAGTAGAGGAGGGGTAATAGGGGATGAGAGCTGAGGAATTGTTGTTCCAGGTCAGCCATGAATATATTAGCATATTGTGGGGCCATGCAGAAGCATATTGTGGGGCCATGCAGGTGCCCATAGCAGTTCCACTAATCTGAAGGTATCAATTGTCCCCAAATCAGAAATAATTATGGGTGATAACAAAGTTACAGAGGTCAGACACCAGATTGGCTGTGGTGACATCAGGGATGGTATTCCTGATCATTTGTAATCTGTCTTCATGTGGAATATTAGTGTACAGAACCTCTACATCCATGGTGGCAAGGATGGTGTTTTCAGGAACTTTTCCGATGTTTTGTAATTTCCTCAGGAAGTCAGAGATATCTTGGAGATAGCTGGGAGTGTTGGTGGCATAGGGTTTGAGGAGAGAGTCCACATAACTGGATAGTCCGGTGGTAATGGTGCCAATACCCGAAATAATAGATTGTCTGGGGTTCCCAGGTTTGTGGATTTTGGGAAGTAAATAGAATAATCCAGGATGGGGCTCAGATGATGTGTCTGTGTGAATAAGGTCCTGAGTAGCAGTAGGGAGTTCCTGAAGTAGTTGTTGTAATTTCTTTTGGAATTTCAAAGTGGGATCAGAGGAGAGAGGTCTGTAAAATGTGGTGTTGGAGAGTTGTCTGGCTGTCTCCTGTTCATAGTCTGACTTATTCATGATGACAACAGCACCCCCTTTGTCAGCTGGTTTGATTATAATGTCTGGGTTATTTTTGAGACTCTGGACAGCATAGCGTTCAGCATAGTTGAGATTGTGTCTCATTTGGCATTGTTTGCGTATAATGTCAGTCTGAGCACTGTTGCAGAAGCATTGTATGTAGAAATCCAGACTTTCACTACGACCATCGGGGGAGTCCATATAGAGTTCTTCTTTTGGTGTTGGTGGCGGGGGTCAAGAGAGTCAGACTGTTGTTCATAGTTGTGTTGGAAGAATTCCTTTAGATGGAGGCAGCGAAAGAAGGCTTCAAGGTCACAACAGAATTGTATTAAGTTCGTGGAGGAAGTAGGGCAGAAGGAAAGACCCCAAGATAAGACAGACTCTCCTGCTGGGCAGAGTTGGTAGCTGGAAAGGTTAACAATATTGTTAGTTGAGCTGTCGTTATTGTAGTTGTAGTATCCTGAGGTATGAGGTAATTTAGAAAATTTATTCTTTTTTATAGAAAGTGGAAGTGTGTTTTATAAATTTCTGGTCTAGTACAAGTAAAGCCTCATTCTGTGGGGTCTTGCGTGGATGCCTGATTGGTAATGAGAATTTCAAGTTCACAGAGTTCATTTTTAATCATCTTTTGTTTATTGTAAAGAATTTTGGTCAAGTGGTTCCTCAGTTTCTTGGAGAGAGTGTTGCATAGATGCTCGCTGAAGTCAGTGTAGTACTGCTTTTTTGTTTTGATAGTATATAGACTAGCATGGCTTTCTGTCTGTTACTAATAAAATTTCTGAGGGCTAATGCTGTTGAGGAAAATGTGGAGTTCTGCCAATAATCTGTCAACAGAATGCTTTAAGCATGTTGATGCTCCCTGCATTATGTCGACAGAAGACCCCTTCAGTCGACAAACATCTGTAGCCTAGCGCTGCCGTTCCTCCTTCTATCACCACAGGGCAGTGCAGTCTGGTGGCTATCTGTCGACAGAGTAGCATCATGGGTCTGTCGAGATTCTTCTGTCAACAGTAAAGTCTGTTGAGAGATGTTTTTAGTGTAGATGTAGCCGTAATGAATTCCCTCTGGGGAGAAAATAATCTCTATCCTTAAACAAAATATAAGAATAAATGATCAGTTTCTAGACTAGATGGACGTAAATATTAGTATATGACAGGGGTTTGTACTGAGGCCATTGTTGTTGAATGTACTCATGAATTATCTGGTAAAAAAGAGTAAACAGTTAGCCAGATGTATGCAACAGGCACAGTACACACTTCCTTACATATAAATATAAATCAATTTGTTGTGACCTATGCAATTTTTTTCCTCTTGGGCTTCTTTATGACAGGTTCATCTGTTGTACTAACTTTGTGAGGTTTGCATGGAGTTGACTTAATCCACCAACGATTAAGAGGTAATAGCATTTTAGTTATGTCTAAATCAATTGGTAACAGGTTGTGTATTAAGCCACCACTTTGGCATCTGAGGGATTTGATCGATTAACTTGTGTGTGTGTGTGTGTGTATGTGTGCGCGCTTAAAGTGGGGCACCAAAACAAATGGCTTGGTTTCCAGAGGTGCTGACTGATCACAGTTCATGATTACTTCAGTAGAGGTTATGGGTGCTCTAAAAGTTAGGCTACTGAGTCAGTTATCTAAAGCCAGATGAAATTTCTAGGCACCATGAATGACTACTTCTTTGAGCAGCTAGTCCTGGAAACCAGAAAGAGGCAATTCTTGGTTTAGTCCAGTGTGGCACACCAGAGCTGGTCCAAGAGGTAAATTATAGCTGAACTACTTGGTAACAGAGACAATAATGTAACTAAATTTAACATCTGGGTAGGGTGAGAGAATACCAGACACGCTCCCCTCCTCCCACGTTCCGCCCCTGCACACTATTATCTTCAAAAACAGGAACTGCACAAAAATGAACAGGCTAACTACACAGAAATTAAAACAGTCTCAAGAACAAAGTATCTGTACGCTGCATGGGAACTCCTTTAAACACCATAATGGAGGCTCAAACCATATGTATAGCTCTAATGTATTCTTTTTTTGTAAGTAAAAGGACCAAAAAAAAGCCATTGTGGCTAAGCAGAGTAATAGAAGCAAAAAACTTAAATTGCAAGTCAAATCCCACTGAAGAAAACAAAAAGGAATATAAATGTTGGCAGGTGTAAACATATCATTAGGCAGGCCAAAAAACCAAGGATTTGAAGGGAAACTAGCACATACTTTTTGTGTACGTACCAGCAAATGTTTAAGTACATCAGCAGGAGAAATCCTGCCAAAAATCATTAGGGCCACTAGCTGACTCAGGTGCTAAAGGAGCACTTAAGGAATACACAGCCATTGTGGAGAAGCTAAATAAAGTGTTTTGTCTGGAGAGAGTGTGAGAGCGATTCCTACATGTAAGCCATTCTTTTCAGTGACAAATCTGAAGAACAGTCCTAGACTGAGGTGCCAATAGAGGTGGCTATGGAAACAAATCAATAATCAGGACTAGGTGGTATTGTCTTGAGTTCTGAAGGAATTAAAATATGAGATTGCAGAAATATTACTATAACCTAAACCTTAGATCATCTTCTGTACAACTGTATAACGAGCAGATAGCTAATGTAAAACCTTTTTTAAAAAAAATAAAAAAAATCTGCTGAGATGTTCCCAGTCACTATAGGCCAATAAGCCTAACTTCAGCAGCAGGCAACTTGATTGGAACTATAGTAAAGAACAGAATTATCAGACACATTGAACACAGGCTACATCTACACATGCCCCCTAAATAGGAAGAAGGGTTCTTTCAAAGACAGGGTTTATCTTCGAAAGAGCCCCCATCTACACTGCTTTCTTTTCTTTTGAAATAATCTGTTTTGAAAAGAGATTATGCAAATGAAGCATGAGATATGTAAATCAGCACTTCATTTGCATTTTTATTTTCCTCATTTGCATTCCTTTTTTGAGAGAGGAATGCCAGCGTAGACATAGTCAGTACATTGGGAAAGAGGCAAAAGAGCCTATTTAATGTGAAATCATGCCTTGCGAATCTACTAGAATTCTTTGAGAAGACAACAAATAAAAACTGCTCCAGTAACAATAATGTCCAGGGACTCTGACAAGGCCATTGACAAGGTCCCTCACCAAAGGTTCCAAAGTAAAGTAGCCAGTCATGGAATAAAATGAAAGGTCTTTACCTGGATCAGTAACTAGCTAAAAGATAGGAAACAAAGTGTCAGTTTCCACTGTAGAGAGGGATAAATAATGGGGTCTCTGAAAGAGCTACACTTGAACCTGTATTGGTCAACATAATCATAAATCATCTGGAAAAGCAAGTAAACAAGGAGATGGAAAAGTCTGCAGATGCTACATAGTTACTTAAGATCACTAAGTCCCAAGCTATCTGTAAAGAACTACAAAGGGTCTTACAAAACTGGCTGTCTAGGCAACAATATGTAAGATGAATTTCTATGTTGATAAATGCAAACTAATGCACTCTGGAAAACATAATCCCAGCTATACATACAAAATGACAAGGTCAAAGTTACCACTCAAGAAACAGATCTGAGTCAGCATAGATAGTTCTCTTAAACATCTGCCCTATGTGTATGAGCAGTCAAAAAGGCCAACAATGTTAGGAACTACTTGTAAAGGGATAGACAATCAAACAGAAAATATCATAATGTCTACACCTTGAACACTGAAAGCAGTTCTGGTTGTCTTATGTCAAAATGAAACATTAAAATAAGTACAGAAAAGGGAAACAACAATGATTAGGGTTATTGAAAAGTTTCTGTACAGAGAGAGACTAAAAAGACCAGTGCTGTTTAGCTTAGACAAGAGATAAGTGATGAAGAAGAATAGGATAGAAGTAATAAAATCACTAATGGTGTGGAAAAAGTAAATATATCCTGCAATCTCCATCAGTGTTACCAAGGGAGTTGGCAAGTTGTGCAAGAAGTATTGGCCTGAGAATCCATTACAATTTGACTCCCGTTTTCTCTTCAAACAACTCTTTCATCTTTCTATTGACACAATACAGCTCAAGCTATGCTGTACAGTCTCTTTTGTATTTAAATCAACTTGTTGCTAAATCTGTACCTTTTGTTTTAACACTTTTATTTTAAATATTTTGGGAATACTTTCTATAACATGATATAGAGGGATTTACTGAACGTTGTCTCTTCAACATTTGATGAAAAACAAATCTGCCCTATGGTGGAACATGCAGATCAAAAGCCAGCGTGCGTCCTCAGAAAGCATTTCCTCTGCTCGTCTTTTCATTCAGCTGAGAATCTCTCTACATAATACTTTGCTAAGAAAATATTTCTACAAGTTGTTCCTCTGCAGTAATTGCAGTCTCTCTGGTCTGCTTTCTTTAAGGCTATGTCTAGACTTCAGGACTTCTGCCAAGTTTTGTCGCTAGAGTGTGTGTCCAGACTGCGGATCTGTCGGCAGATATCTGCTGGTCGGGAGCGTTCTGTCGACATCCCTCTACACCTCATTTTTCCAGGAAGAAAGGACGTCTTAACTGAGGGGAGTTTTCTGACATTTGCCCCATGTGGACAGGCCAAATATCAGAAAAGCCTCTCCTGACCAAACTGTTTGCAAAAGATACGCAAATGCATTGCACAATTTGCATATCTTTTGCCAACCGTTCTCAGCAATCTAGACATAGCCCAAGTGATACAATGACTGAGCACCGTCAGTCTTCAAGGAATTCACCCTTCATCCACATGAGGACAAACAGTTTTGAAGGAGCATGACCATGTCTCTTCCACCATGTTCTAATAGTGCAGGTGATGGGTAATCAGGATCAGGCTCCTTACTGTATTTCAGGGACCTGATTGAAGATTCAGTTTCTGCTTCCAATACGTGCTGGTATTTGTTGTTGCCTTTGTAGTTGACAACCAGCCATGATTGTGGCTAACTTAACATTTTCCTATTCCATACCCAGTGAAAATATTTGCATTTTTAAGCTTTAGATCTTAATCTACAACATTGTTTTCCTGAGTGTCACATACTCATACCAGTCATAATTCAGACCGTTCATACTAAAGAGTCAGATGGTTTTGTGGTTGAAGCACAAGACTTGGAGTGAGATTTACTATCTGCTTGTGACTGGATCACAAACTTCCAGAGTAAACCAGTGCAAATCACTGATTCTGCCACTTTCAGTCTTACTCTGCAAGTACAGTACTACGCAAAGTGAATTTGTTATTTAACAGTCTAGCCCCATTTACCAGAGTATAAAACAGGGAATAGAATACCGTAAATCCTCGACTTAACAGGCTAATGTGGGGGAGGGGTGTCTGTGAAATCCAAAAGTCTGTTATATCCGAATCTGCAGGACTGGAGGCACCTTGCAAGGCATACTAGGGAGTACTCTGTCTGAGACCTGACAGGAGCACAGCAGGCTCAGAAGAGAGAGAGCTAGGCTGCAGCAGCCCCGGTGGCCTGAGCCACGGCAGCGGCCACAGCAGCTTCAGTGAGCCCCAGCTCCGGCAGCGCTGGTGAGTTGCCAGCATTCATTGGGGCATGGTGGGGAGGCTGGCAGACAGTGTCCATTATTTCTGAAGTCCGTTATATCAGGGTCCGTTAAATCGAGGGTTTACTGTAGTTTTCTAAGTCACACGGCTGTTGGTAGAGTCGAGTGGTAAAACATAGATATGGGATCAGCTCACTCTCTCTCATGTCACTCCTCTGTTTTCACAGTGATTATACTAGGGATGTTTTTGGTCATTGGTAACGTACCAGTTATCTTAAGGCTTGTGAGCTGGACCAAATTATTTCATATATGAAAGATACGAAAGCCTTAACGGAAGGGACAGCACTTCATTTGCATATCTTCTACACGGAAGAATATTACTTCTTAGTCATCTAAAAAATTACCTTGTACGACAAAATATGGATAAATTCAGATATATATAAATCTCTCTCATAAATATGGAACCTAATAATGGTATGTAGTATATGTTATCTTCAAACAAATACTGTTATAAAGAATACACCTATGTAGTATTTTGGCCTGTTGACTCTAAATCCAAACTGTGAAAGTCTCTTCCTGCACTGGCATGCAAGGACCCATGCAGCGTAATGACCATGTTTCTGCAGATGGCCTGTCGCCACTACCTCTACAATGACATCAGCACCTCAGTAGTGGAGTGGACTTTGCTGCTGAGGAGGGGAAGAGGGGCAAGAATGTGTCCAGGAGGTCTGTGATTGTGTAGATCTGTGGCCCAATCTTCCGTATCTCAAGCGGATGGTGAGGGAACACAGTGGCGTAGGTGCTCTGCTGGTGCTCTGCACCTTGGGATTGAGGTTGAGAGTTGGTGCTGTGCCTCTGAGAGGTGCAGTGCAGAATTTTTAATCTGGGGGTGGGGGAGGGCTGTGATGGCTTTAACCATTCCTTGTAGCCTTCTGGATGGTTCCAGTGGCTAGAGAGGCCCTTGTCACAATTTAGAGAGGCCCAGGGGCTAGCTATGGCTATGTGTGCACTGAAAACAGAGGGCGTGATAGCAGTTCACATAGACATATCCAAGGTAGCTCTAATTACACCCCATGACAGCAGTGTAGGTACCTTCAGTTAAGGAAACCTCCCCAGTCTGCCCTGTGAGTTATAGTACTGCCCAGAATCTCCAAGCACCACTGCCTTTTTCCATCCCACCCCTCCTGCCTTCAAAATGCCTTTACTCTGGAGCTTGCAAAGAGCTCCTCAGAAGGCAGCTTTATGGTAGTCTTCCATGGCAGCTGATCTGGGGAAGTCCTCTACCAGCCAGACAGGGGGCTTTTAGGATTCATTTATGTCACTTTGATCCTCTTACACAGCATAGAGGGACCAGTGTGGATGTTAGGCTCTGGTTCTCAATCTTGTCATACCTTTCACAGAGATCCCCTGCACTAAGCTGTCTTAGATACTGTAGACACTAAAGACTATACCCATATTAAAGGTTCTCTACTATTTTAATATAGTGCTTGTGCATCACCCAAGAGATCTCAGTATAGAATGATGATCTTCCTGTAGTATTTTTAACCTTTCTGTAGTGCTGAATAGCATGTTTCGTCCTTTTGCAGTATTCTATATAAGATAGTTTAAATAAACTTACCAAAAAAATTTTCCTCTGTGAAATTCTGCAGATTTTGTGAATTGTACTGATGAATCACTATTGATTTCATTTCTTTTCATTTCTGTAGGACTCTTTAGGTATGTCTACACAGCAAAGTTATTTCAAAATAACTTTGTTAGTGTCCACACACAGCAACCACTATTTTGAATTTTTTTCAAAACAGAGGATGCCTTATTTCAAAATTTGTAAACCTCATTGTATGAAGATTAGCACGTATTTCAAAATATGGGCTGGGTAGACAGAGTATAGCCAATGGCACTATTTTGAAATAGGCTCTACTGCATGTAGATGCTCTATTTTGACACAGCTGAGCGCTATTTCAAAATGCATTTTGTGTGTAGCTGTGCTATCTCAGAGTAAGCTATTCCAGAATGCCTCTTCCAGAATAGTTTATTCAGAAATAATGCTGCTGTGTAGACATAACCTTCCACAAAAAGTTTCTCCTCCTGGTTGGAAAAGTATTATAAAACATATTGGCTATGTCTACACTTACCAAAAACTTCAAAATAGCCATGCTAATGGCCAGATCGAAGAACACTAATGAGGCATTGAAATGTATATTCCGCACTTCATTAGCATGATGCCGGCCGCGGCACTTCAAAGTTGCCGCATTTCACTCCGCACAGCTCATCTACGTGGGGGTCTTTTTTGGTGGGGGCCCTTTCAAAAAGGACCCCCATGCAGATGAGCCATGTGGGAGTGAGACGTGGCAATTTCAAAGTGCCACGGCCGGCACTATGCTAATGAAGCGCTGAGTATGCATTTAAGCACCTCATTAGTGTTCTTTGATCTGGCCATTAGCATGGCCATTTAAAAGATTGTGGTAAATGTAGACACAGCCCTTGAGTTTTAAAGTTCTCTGAGTCTGTTCAAATTGACAATGCCTTGTGGAAAGTTCTAGAAAATGTTGCTTTGAATCAGAAATTATAACATAAATTACTGTCCTAGTACCCCATCCTTCTTCTCAAATACTTTTAGGCTGCATCTACGCAAGCAAGTTCTTTTGGAAAAAAACACACCTTTTCCAAAGGAACCCATGGAGCTTCTACAAAATGAGCTCTTGAGATCTGAAATTGAAAGAATGCAGCACTTTTTCCAGTGGCCCTCTTCCACTACCAGATAAGGAAGAGCACCTTTTTCTGAAAGATTATTTTTGAAAAAATGTGTGTAGACACTCTGGGGGCCCTTTCTTCAAAAGAGCAGTCTTTATGGTGCTGAATGTTTTGATCCCTGGCCAGCTCTTTCAAAAGAGCAGGAGCTATGTGGACACTCTCTACTGAAACAGCAGATCGATCTTTCAATCCGCTTTTTTGTGTGTGGACACGATCTTTCAAAAGAAGTTATTTCAGAAGAGCTCTTCTGGAAGAACTTCTTTTGAAGGATCACAGTAGTGTAGACACAACCTTAGAGTCAATTTCCTTCACTTTCCATCCTTCATCTTTTTGTACTATGAAAGAAGGCCTTGTAATTTTTCAGTATTTATAGGTCTTTAATCGTCACTCTCTAGCAACCCCTCCAGCTTCCAGAGCTGCACTATACACAGTGGCCTAAATTCTGTTCTCACCTAAACCAGTGTAATGAAGAGTAGAACATGGGCCCCTTGCTCTTCTGTACTCACTGTAGTCTTTCCAGCACTGTCTTGTCTACTATATCTCTCAATTCTGACCTGATTCACCCTGGCCCTGCACATCATGCCATTACAGTGTTTGCACTGTGCAAAATACATGTAAAACATTACCTTTCTGATCTAATAGTGTTACATCTATGGTGCCCTCATTTTGCTCTAGTGTAAATGACTATGCAAGATGTAGGACAATGGTGAATAAGGTATTTTGTGCTCAGTGCACTCTTTTGACAGCATAAAGCTGTTTCTTTTATCCATAAAAGGTAAACATGTTTAAGTGTCAAATAACAAGCAGTCCTGTGAGGAATGAATCAGACCCAATTCTAAAGAACACTAGAATCCACCTTTGATATGAAATGTCCTCTTTCTTTTCATAATAAAATGAGCCTCTGCAAATTTGATTTGGGATGACAGTGAATGAGAGAATTCACTTTTGTAGAAAGAAAACAGTACCCTCTCGTCTCTCAAGTAATATATACTAAAGTTTAAATCAACCTTCATGTTTCTTTTACATAATCTGTAAACTTGTCTCAATGATAAACTTTTTACAAAGTTTAAGACTATACCTTAACAAATTATTTATGTACTCAGAATGTTTCTTCAGGATCATCTATTATTTCTGAGCTTGTTTTCCCAAGGGTCCTATTAGGAAGCGAACTCAAAAGATACAGTTGGAAGGTACAGATTTAATTTATGTGCATAAGATCTCAGGCTCAGCCCTGAAAACACTTAGGTATGTGTGCCTCCCTTGAAGCACATGAGTACTTCCATTGAAGTCAGTGGGACTAGACATGAGCTTAAAGTTAAACACATGCAAGTGTTTGCAAGTAGAGGCCTAAAGAATTATAATAATTTTCAATAAATATTTCCACAGACTTTCTTTTCTCTGAAATGCTTAACATCTTTATTATTCCTTGAAGGCTTACCTACCCTGTATGTTACCTGTGATTAAAAGCTAGAACTGGGAAAGCTTTGTCAATTTTAATTCAGACAAGTTCATTCAAGATTATTTTGCCATTTCTGATTCTGGTGCCTTTGCACCCTCAGAATTTCAGTTAGAGTTTTGGGATCAACCTATCACAGAGCAGAAAAACTCAGCAACATTAATTAAGTAATGTGAATTATACATGGGACCATTTGGCTTTTGACTGAAATAAAAAATAGAATTAATATCTGTCTTGAACATTCTTATTTGCAGGTTGAATTTAGGTGAATGAAGTTGCAGAGAACAAAAGTACCCCTCTAGACTAGGAAAATTTGGTCACACTTTGAAAATGCTTTAACTAATGCTTTTTTGCAACAACCGTGGACAAAGTGTGACATCTTTTTAAGAATACTAACAGAGAGTAAGCCGTGATAGTCTATACACTATCAAAACAAAAAGCAGTCAAGTAGCACTTTAAAGACTAGCAGAATAGTTTATTAGGTGAGCTTTCGTGGGACAGACCCACTTCTTCAGACCATAGCCAGCTGGTCTGGCTATGGTCTGAAGAAGTGGGTCTGTCCCACGAAAGCTCACCTAATAAACTATTCTGCTAGTCTTTAAAGTGCTACTTGACTGCTTTTTATCTTTTTAAGAAGTGTTAGCTAGCCCTTCTCTAGCCAATTCATTTTTAGAACGATAAACTATTTCTACAGTAGTGCAGTCATGTGCCAGCTAACACATTTTCAGACATGACCAGGGCCAGAAAAGAAGTAGAAAGTTTTGTTTTTAAATGTGCATATGACACATGCATTTATTAACACTTCTGTTTTTATAAAATTCCTTTTTGGTTACAATGATGTTTCACTGTGTGTGATTTTTAACCAGAATTCCTGAAGAAATGTGTAAGGAAGAGAAAAGAAGGCAGATGCTTTCCTTCCCCCAGTTTCAGATGTAGGTAAAGATCTGATTATGTGGAAAGCACTGCATCACATTTGTGGATGAAAACTAGAATGTCAAAATCTATCGGAGGCGAGTCATATTCTCACAGAACACTTATTTGGGACCCAGAATTCAGTGGAAGCATATCTGCACAAGCCCAGAGAGATGCTTGAGGGTTTGTCACACACAGATGAGTAGCTAGACAGCTGCAAGCTCCTGCTAAGGGGCACCTGCACCTGTGATATTGCTGCAGTGGGGGAATCAGCTTGTTTTGGAATGGTGGTGAGTCTGGCTGCTACCAAGCAACCACTGGTACCCATGAACCCACACCCAAACTGCTAAGGCCAGTCTGGGGCAGGGGAAGCTTGCCTTTCCATACAAATCAATTGTTTTTGATGAAAAGATTCCATACTTGCCACTATCTTCTGAGAAGAGTATATTTTAAATTTGCATAAAATTGTACACATTTGCATGAAGTGCTGTCTGCTAGCTTGGAGGTTTCTAGCCCATTCCAAAAAATAAAAACACCTGTTTATTCTAGAGGCACCTGACTGCAGACCAGCAATTCACACACACCTTATTTGCCCTCAGCATATTTATACTCCCCCGGCAGCTCTGGAGCATTCTTCTACACAAAAGCTGTGTCTACACAGCCATTGGGAGTGCTAGCTCTGCTCCAGCTTGTATCTAAAAATAGCTATTGCATGTGTAGGGACCTACCAAATTCACGGCCATGAAAAATGTATCATGGACCATGAAATCGGGTCTTCCACCATGAAATCTGGCTTTTTGTGTGCTTTTACCCATACTGCACAAATTTCACAGGGGAGATTGTTTTTCCTCAAAGTGAGTATCCTTGCCCAAAAGGAATCTGCAGGGGGTTGCAAGGTTATTATAGGGGTAGTCATAGTATTGCCACCCTTACTTCCATGCCGCCTTCAGAGCTGGGCAACTAGAGAGCAGCAGCCATTCATCGGGAACCCAGCTCTAAAGACAATGTCCCTCCAAGAGCGGTGCAGAAGTAAGGACGACAATACCACATTATGCCTCCCTTGCTTTGATGCTTCTGCCATCAGAGCTGAGCAGCCAGATAGCGGTGGTGGTGGTTGACTGAGGCCAATGCTCTGCAGACAGCCACTCTGCCTTCAGAACTGGGATCCCTCTGAAGGCAGCACCATTGCTAGCAGTAGCACAGAAGTAAGGGTAGCAGTATTGCACCCCCCTCTCTTCCAAACACATACATGTCTCCTTTTTGTGCCGGGATCCTTACAATTACAACACTGTGAAATTTCAGGTTTAAATAGCTGAAATCATGAAATTTTAAAATCCTATGACTGGAAATTGACCAAAATTGACTGTGAATTCGGTAGGGCCCTACATATGTGCATCAAGGAACCTGTGAATTACACCTCCCAGATGCTACACAGACGTACAAAAAGTTAAGATCAGACCTGAGAGAGGAGATGGTACATGTTCTTTTTTCCCCTTCACCCAGACTTGGGAGGTAGGTTCAGAAGAGACCTCTTCCCACTCTTATCAGACGTAAGGTAGAAGTTCTAACAGGGGCCCCTTGACTCTTACAGGCCTGGGGCTCCAGAGATGGACAATTCCTCCTTCTTCCTAACACATTATAAGAGGACAGAGGCAGCAAAGCTGACCTTAGCTGCTGAATTCTTTGTTTCCTTCTCTCAACTACTACCATCTCCCTTGTGAAAATGGTATCAACTCCTTCCCATTTGATGTCTAAAAGCTTCAGTTGGCTCCTAACAACCAAAGGTTGGCTCTGCTTGTAAGATTGGCTTCCCTTAACTATTCACTCCACCTTCTGGGGAAAGAAAGCCAACCAGACTGAGGGAGTCTTCCCCACAGCCTGGAGAATCCCTAGGGAATGCCAATAGAAATGATGGGTCTCCTAATTTTATTTCCATTCTTGAGCCCAACTTTTTAATAGGTTTGGGCTTCGTAGCAAAATTTGGTCCACTCCAGTAAAATCTCTTTACTTAGTGCAGGCAAGTTAGGCTTTTGCCAAGAAGATATATACAGAGTTCAAAAGTTTAACAAGCCATTTTTTGTTCCTAGCTTCACACAAAATAATATCCCTCAACGTTGTTTTGGAAATACTGCAGTACAATTAAAATACATAGAATGTAAATCAGAGAGCGTGTGTTTATTGTAGCCTCTGAAATGTTCTAATGTGGCCCAAACTGAAAGGAAAGGGCCTCTATCTTAGCTTAATGCCAAGTGATTAGTCCTGTCCAAGACAATCAATTTATGATTAAGATCTCACAGAAAACCCTTATCCTTTTGTGTTTCAATTACAGAAAATATTACAGCACTAGCATACATATCATTTAAAGAGAAAGAGCCTCCAGAAGTAATGACTAATAATAGCAAATGGTGCGTGATGACCAGCTGGGAAAGAAATGCTTGAGCCCATGACTCTACTCACATCCTTGCTGTCAAACTAATTTTAAAGATAGAAAATAATACCTTCACTTGTGTGTCTTTGTGTGGAAATAATATAAATAGGATCAATAGCAAAGAGTGACAGCGAGATCCCATATTCCAACTTAATTGGGGGAAAGAGAGGTTTGCTGATGAGAGAGGGGGCAGCAGTCTGCCCTCTGTTGCAGTAAAAAACCTCAAAAGAGAGCTCTTCATGGAGAAAGATTGTGTGAAGTTTCTCTTGAGGCGTCTTTCTCCTCTCCCGTCTCTGAATGAGTATCAGTTCAGTCCCTTGACATGGGAGAAGCAAAATCCTGAGCCCACTGAAGTCAACAGGCAAACTCCCATTGAGTCCAATGAGGCCAAGCTTTGAACATATCTCAAGGGATCTGTTAAAGTCCCAAGATCAGCACAGAAGCCCTGTGCCTCTCTACTCAGACTCTGGAGATTCCTTCTGCCCTTCTCTGGTTCCCTGGTACTGATAGGGATTCCTGTACGGGCAAATGCTCTCACAGATCTCACCTTGAGAAGACAGTGGTGTTTACCCTGTTCGGTGACAAAGTTAGTGCAGCCACAGACATTAACTGCTAGTAATCAGGAGTAGTAGGGAACATTTCCCTTCCATCTGTCCTCGCCTCTTCTGCATCCCGCAAGTTAAAATAGGAAAATAACAAGTTAAAATTACTTAGATAAGTTAGATGTCTTAAAGTCACCAGTGCCTGCTGAAATGCATCCTAGAATATGCAAGGAGCTGATTGAGCAGTATCTGAGCCATTAGCTATCATCTTTGAAAAGTTATAGCAGATAGGAGACATTTCAGAAGACTGGAAAAGGGCAAATATAGTGTTCATCTCTAAAAAGGGAAAGGACAACCCAGGAAAGAATAAACTACATCAAACCAACCTGAGAGCTTTCTTTGATAGGATAACATGCCTTATGGATAAGGGGAAAACAGTAGATATGGTATACCTAGACCTCAGTAAAGTATTTGATACAGTCTTGCATGACCTTTACCAATAAACTAGGGAAATACAATGTAGATGGGGCTACTACAAGGTGGGTACATAACTCATGCTTATGAAGTCTGTGGATGATTCCAAGTTGGGAGGGGTTACAAATGCTTTAGAGGATAGGATTGTAATTCAAAACGTCTCTAGGCTTTCCCCAGGGCCACTTTCCTTGTTTTGACTGGGTCCTTGGCTTGCTATTGCTTCTCTTTCAGCTTCTCTGCTACTTCTCCTATGTCTCACACAAACACACACCTCCACCACACAATACTCAGCAACTCTCCTGAACCCACATGTGTCTCTGTTTTAGGTGGTGGCTGCTATAATTTTGCCTAACTGATTCCATATTGGAGCCATAATTGTTTCTTATGTCTATCAACAATTAAGCCTGGCTGTTATACATACCCAGGCCAAATCACTGGGGAGGAGGGCAAAGGGGATAATTGCTCTGGGGCCTAGGCAATTTAAAGGGGCCAGGGGACGCCTAGCCATCACTGCCACCAGGAGTAGCACAGTGGGGCTAAGGCAGGCTTCCTGCTCACCCGCACTCCTGACCACCCTGGAAGTGGCTGGCATTGTCCCTGAGGCCCCTGAGTGGGTGGGTGTCTCCCTGTGCTGCCTGCTCCCAAAGTGCCAATTCCAGAGTCCCCAATAGTCAGGAACTGTAGCCAATGTGAACTGGGGGTGGGGCAGTGCCTGAAGGTAAGGGCAGCACATGAAAACAACCCCTGCAGAGGACCCTGGCCCCACAGGTGTGCCCACCCCTCATCCCACTCCAGCACCCCACCCTTGGCCCCAGCCCAGGCCTAGTACCCAAATTCATTCCCAGAGCCAGATCCCCGCACCTCTTCCTGCACCTAAGCTCTTTCCGAGAGTCTGCAGCCCACTCCTCCTCCTGCACCCAAATCCCCTGCCCCATCCTGGCGAAAATGAGGGAGGATGGGGGAAAAGTGAGCAATGGAGGGAGGGGAGATGGAGGGAGTTTGAGGGCAAGGTCCTGGAGAAGGAGCTGGACAGAGGTAGGGAATCAGGGAAGGGGTGGGGCAAGGAGCAGAACAAAGGGTTTTTTGGGTTTGCATAATTTAGACATTTGGCAACGCTGCCAAGTGGGCAAGTGGAAGCCCTGGCCACACCAGAAGAGCACACCCAGCAGTACAGCCATCAGTTGTGTAGCACTGCCCAAATGTCAGGCAGATTGCATCCACGTGTGTGTGGCTTGTGCATGAGGGGGTCTATTGACTGTTCTGCCCTTGGGGCCCAGAATTGCTGTCTGCAGGCCTGTTTCTCTGAGGTTTAACCCAACCCAAAACAGCAAAATGTAAGAAGGCCCCAACTTGAATAGCTGTATAGGACCAATACATGTATTCTGTGAAGGACAATGTCTCAGTCTCCATAAAATTTATATAGAAACAACCTTGAAGACTGTAAAATTCTCTTAGTTTATAAAATGGGCAACTTCTCTAAATTTCTATAAACAGCAAATCTAGTGACAGTACAAATATTAGAGCATTTGGGAAATGAGTTGACAGGCCTATAGTCATCGGTAATCTGTGGATCTTACCTCCTAGATTCCTGCCATGTGTAAAGTCAGTTTGGTCTGTATTTATAACCAAGTTTATCACTGTATACAGCCTACCATAATATTAATAAGAAAATGGATATTTAAAATATATACCACATGTGCACCTTTTCGATAGGATTCACATGAAAATGGATAATAGATCCATGGTGGAATAATTCTCAATTAAAAAAAAATTCTTTGGAATTCTGTCTTCTGCCAATTTACATGAGGTCACATTTTATGTAAAACACTTTTGTCACATTCCAAGATGAATGAGTAGGGTATTAAGAAGGGTCTGGTGTGACATATAGGCTCATATCTGGCTACGTAGTTATGAGGTAGATCAATTTATTTTAAAAAATTAATAAAAGATCTTCCAACTGAGTAAGGAACCAAGTCCAGAATAGACGTAATATAGGACAAATGAACTGAATACTCAGATTTTCTAATTTTTTCTGATATTTAGCCAACAAAGAAAGAGTTCTTTGCCAAACTGAAAAACAAGGTAATGAAGTTCATGTAGGGAAGTAAAAACTGTTATGTAAAAATCAGAATTTTAGTCATCGTGGAGGGGAAGGAGTAAAATGCCTTTGCAAAATATTAGATGGTCCCCCTGCCTCAGTACCTTTTAATCTTTGATAGTTACTGGTTTTGTTTATCTTTTTTATAAAGTAAAGGGAACACTAAACATGAATGACAATGATAACAGTACTGCTAAGGATCTGATTGTGCTTTCACAATAGAGCTAAGAGGTTTTGTTTTTTTCCTTTTTTAAAGCAAATGGGTACCTAATGCTAGGCTCTTAAATCTATATTTATTTAAACCGAAAAGTTCTGAGCACCCAGCAGCTCCTGTTTATTCCATTTACTTCAATGACACTACACTTACTTCACCTGACAGTCTTGTCTCAGGTTTACATCCCTCTGACTTTAATGATTAGCTCTTGATTTACCCCAATTTAAGTTGAAAATTAGTCTCGTTCTTTTTGTTTACCGGAGCTGTGAAGACAACACAAAGGGTGGTTTAAAAAAAATTAAATCAAAATAAAATAGAGCCTTTACATTCCTCCTGTAGAAATGTAAACAATTGAGAAGACGGAAAAATAGGAAACCACCCTTTAACTCTTGTGAAATGTTGGAATAGGAGCCGTGTGAGAGGCAGAGTGAGGAAAACTATGGATAGTCTTAAAAAGATGGAGACCGCCTTTCTTAATTAGACAGTAAAACGAAACTTATTCTTGAAGACTATCAAAGCATCTCTAAATTATTCCCATACTATCATCTCTGAATGGAAAGCAACAGTTGTTTAGCAGAGGATTGAAACACTGCATGAAAGATCTTAAAAGCCTAGTTCTGCAAACATTACTGAGTCGTACTCCTGTCATCTTGAATAGAGCCATTGGCTGCAGGGTAGTAACCACTATGCTTAACAGAAAGTGTTATCAAAACCTACCTCAGGAAATGAAGAATACTATATCCATGTAAAAATGCAAGAAGAATTTAGATGGCATGTAGACACACAAATCGTAATTTGGTCAAAATACAGGAGTCAAGACCTCCAGAGTTACAAACAAATCCCATAAAAATTATTGATGATCACTATGGTCAGGACTTCAGATTTGTTTCATCTCAAATAGATCAACTGCAACAGCATGAGGGGTCTTTATTCTATGATGGGACTTTGGATGAAGGTCTCCTATTCATGTATTGAGCCCACTTCCTTATGAAAGCTAAAAATATCATAAATGAAGAGGTAAGATGGCTGCAGAAATAAACAAAAAACAGGAGTCGCACAAGTTGTCATAGAAGAGATGTACAGTACTGGAGACAGGCCTTTGGACTTGATTCTGCCAGGTGTTGAACAGTCTGATCCAGCTAAGCCCTAAAGAGTGAGCTTAATTTGAAGTATATGAGTCCACTTTAGTCAATAAGACTATGCTTGCGCCTCAATGCTTTTCTGGATCAGGGCCAGAACATTCAACACCTTGCAAGACTTGAGATCTTGGTGAACAATTTATGAACTGAATGAAAATATTCATTTTCTAATCCCTCCGTGCCTTCCGTCACCTCTGTCCAAATCCATTTTTTTAAGGTGAGCAAATAAGCTCCCTTCCTTCAACTGTTCTTGCTACCTTTGATGTTCTGCTCACTTGCTGCTGCTCTCTAATGCAATTCCATTTTCCTGCAAGAAATCTAATAAACTACCCAGTACTCAAAGCTCTCTTTATACTTTTACACTTGCCATTGTAGGAATTATGAGCATCTTGCACAATCTCAGAATGGCAAATCTCATGTTCAAATACCAATCTACCATGTAGCTGTGCAGGTGCTATAATGCAGCTCCTGTGTTTGTTCCTGTTCTCCTACTTCCCTTGAATAAAATCTGACATTCTTCTTGATGAATTTCAACTTAAAGTTGAACTCCAGGAATTAAAATACAGCTTGAATAAATAAACAGCTGTCCAGATGAAGAACATTCTTATTTCATGAATAAGACTTTGTGTTTGCAGACAGGAGTCTGCTACTTTATGGGCTACTTTCTCCAGCTAGGCAAAGGGATTCCTTGCTTATTATATCCCAGCCTATGACCCAACTCTGCAGATACAAAAAGAGGTAGAAGGCAAGAAGCTTTGCTTTCCTGCTTCCTTCCTGTAGCAGCCAAGTACAATCATCCCTGTGCCCAACAGAGTAGAGAGAGCTATGTGACTTTGAGCTTCACATTCTACACAGTGGATGATCTCCTGCTTACTCTTGCTCACTGTGGCTACGTCTACACGTGCAGCCAACATCGAAATAGGCTATTTCGATGAATAACGTCTACACGTCCTCCAGGGCCAGCAACGTCGATGTTCAACTTCGACGTTGCTCAGCCCAACATCGAAATAGGCGCAGCGAGGGAATGTCTACACGTCAAAGTAGCACACATCGAAATAGGGATGCCAGGCACAGCTGCAGACAGGGTCACAGGGCGGACTCAACAGCAAGCCGCTCCCTTAAAGGGCCCCTCCCAGACACAGTTGCACTAAACAACACAAGATACACAGAGCTTACAACTGGTTGCAGACCCTGTGCCTGCAGCATAGATCCCCAGCTGCCGCAGAAGCAGCCAGAAGCCCTGGGCTAAGGGCTGCTGCCCACGGTGACCATAGAGCCCCGCAGGGGCTGGAGAGAGAGCGTCTCTCAACCCCCCAGCTGATGGCCGCCATGGAGGACCCAGCAATTTCGACGTTGCGGGACGCGGATCGTCTACACGGTCCCTACTTCGACGTTGAACGTCGAAGTAGGGCGCTATTCCTATCTCCTCATGAGGTTAGCGACTTCGACGTCTCGCCGCCTAACGAGCAGGGTGCTGCTATGGATTGGAGCAGGGGGCACAGACTGGCTCTCTGTCTACACTTAAAATCATTATGACAGCACAGCTGTGACACTTTAGCGCTTCAGTATGGACACTACCTGTGTTGTTAGGGGAATTCTCCCATCGGTACACCCTGTCCTGCAGCAGAGATATAGGTATTACACTGCAACAGACCTTCTGTGTCTGTGGAGAAGGGAACTGAATTTGCGTTTTATAGCCTACTAATGCACATCTCTCTTAGGTTATTGCTATACTGATGGTGGGAGAATCACAGTGGTCAAATAATCCCAGCACACTCAAGCATATTTAAGCACGTTAAGACATTTTCACAGAGTGGAGCCAAAAGAGACAAGTTACCTTCATATCGGCCACTTGAAAATAATCTCCATAGATCTTCCCTGGGGAATATCTGCTTCACAACAGAAATGCTATTGCATGAGACAGTTCGGTTACTCTGGCAACAGCCTTTGACAGGTTTACTGGGATGGCAGCTAGCAGAAATTATGTAGTGTGTAGGCCAGTGGTCCTTTTACTGATGCCTCTGACTTTGCTGGACAAACAGATTACTTCACAATGCTTTTCTAATATCCTGCTGGTTAATACCAGCTATAGCAGACATTCACTAACTCATAGAATGTTACAGGGAGAGGCTCTTAAGAAGTAAATATACTGGCTAGAAAATTAACTGGATTTAATTCTGTCACACAGTATCCATGGAAACCAAACTGTGCTATTATTCATCCTCTTGCCCTGAAATACTTTTTCCAAATATGTATTTCCAAGTAGGATACTAAAGTGGCTCATATAACAAAGCCTTTAATGTATTCATTAATAAATTGTGTTCAAGCATCTCAAAGAGAGGTTGATATGTCTGCATGCACATGGCAAGATGACAATGTTTGGAAAATGTAATTCTGTCATAAATTATTTTGGCTGGTGGAAAACAAAAAGGTTGCTCGTTATTGTCTATTTTTAGTGATTAATAATTGCATATATATGTGACCCATATATGCCAATCCAAATGATCAAAAATCACTAGTCAGGCCCCCAAACTCATAAGATTTTTAAAAAAATATTGTTTTTGTTTGGTTTCTCTCCTGATGTCAAAATGTTCACAAATGTGACTCTCTTCTACTATGAGGGCTTGAAACTTATTTTCATTAGACATGGGATCTGAGATTCCAGTAGCTGGGACTTACAGAAAATGCCAAATATTGTGAGATTCATAATAAAATTGTGATAGTTAGCAGCAATGGTGACCACCTCCTTCCTTTGTTCTTCAATCAAATTAGGTGCGAGGAGCTTACCCTCTGATGGCAAGGGCTAGTAGAAGATCCTAACAAAAATAAACAGTTGTAGCTCTGCTGACATCTGATCACAGCAATGCAGAGAAGCAGTGAAGGAGGAGGCATCAATAATAGGAAAGTCGTCAGTCTGACAATGTCATATAGCACAGTGGATGTAAGCAATGCTGAAGTGCTCAGAATGATGTTCCATCTCTTCTGTTATCACATCCCAGTGAGGGCCCAGTTTACTGCAGCTGGTAATCATAGCTCAGCAGTGGATGGAGCAATGAATGAGACATTTATGTGGCAGACCAAAGCAAAGTTAACTCACGCACTGAATTAATTGGATGCAAATTCGAAGACTCCCAGCAGAGACTTTGGTCCCACTCCGGATTTTAAAAAGCCCAATTTACAGGAGAGTTTGCAAACTGCTTCTGTGGCTGTCAGGAAGAATGAACTCCCTTCGCATAGGCAGAGGACTACCAAATATCCAGGCAAGGATATAGTAAGGTCTTTAGACGTGCCACTGACATAGCTAATAATGCAGAATGCTAAATGAGGCATGAGTCCTGCTGGGGGGAAAAAGAACAATCTTCTAACTAAAGTGTATATTTTAATGCAAATGCATGAAACAGGTGAATTAAGGAAGCATGGCTCATATGAAATCCACAAAATTCATTGTTCTTTAAATATAATTTTATATTGAGATATATACCTTCCAAAAGTCAGGTACATGAAATACCTTAGCTCTAACAATGTCTGTCTTTCCCATGTGTTATGAAATGTGACTGAAAATTATACCTCAGTGGAAGAGCTCTCCATCTTTTCACTGTTTATTGTATTAACCAATAATGTGTATTAAATTATGCCCATCTCAATTTTATATTTATATAATCAGAAGGAAAACACAAGGATTGATTAGAACTCTTACAAAAAGACTGCATCAGAGCAGATCCAAGCAAGCTGCTTCAGTCAGTTATAATGATGATTTAAATACTGTAACATTGTAATATGATTTTAAGTTTATTAGAACATGCTCCTTCTCTCCATATTCAGGCCTGGGCTACATTAGAAAATTAGGTCAGATAGCTATGTCATGGTGGCAAGCAGTTTAGTGCAACATCATTGGAAGAATTATTCCCCTGACCTACTTACTACTTCTCAAAGTGCTGTACCGATGGGAGAATTCCCCTAACAACACAGGTAGTGTCCATACTGAAGCGCTAAAGTGTCACAGCTGTGCTGTCATAATGATTTTAAGTGTAGACAAGCACAAAGCCTGGTCTACACAATAAAGTTCAGTCAACATAAATTACCTGGCATCAAGCTAGTGGTGCATATGTCTACACTTAAATTTGTCTCCCACCTGTGTAAAGACTCCATTATGCTGACATTGTAAAATCAGCTTGAACAGAAAACCACAGAGATTACATGTAATACATTTCATTTTGTCAGTAATAAAAGACAAAAAGAGCAAATGCAACTGGTGGATTTGTTCAGACACATTTTTGGCTTTTCTTTTTCTTAGACCGTTTATCATCTTTTCCCCATGATCTTTCAGGTTTCCTGTGACCCTGCTAGCCTTTTGTACCAATGGAATAAAGGCCATCATGAAAGTCCAGAAAGCCCCTCCAACTTCATGCAGAAGAAAATATAGTATTAAATTATGCAGGAAGATTTCACCAGACCACTTAAGCTCCTATTGAGACCATCTGCTTGCCAAATGCCAGTATCTCTTCATATTAACAAAAGCTTTTTCATCATGATTGATGGGTCTGATGACTGATCAGGACAAAGAAGTGCCAGCGATACCAATGTATTTAATCATTAGTAGAACCTTTGGGGATACAAGTTTGAATTTAACTGATGTCAGGGTTGTTGTAACTTTCTAAACCTGGAAAATAAACATACACACATACATACACACTAGTCTCTCTCTCTCGCTTTCCCATGCCCCTGCCCCACAAAAATCAGAGATCACTACGGAAAATGCACTGGTGGTTTATAAAATGAAATATACAAGCACCTACTTTGTACATGTATTTACACTTTTTCCAAAATAAAAATTTGCAGTTCAGTATGTAAAACCCAAGAACACACAATCAAGTTTCCCAGTTTACTTAGTAGTTATAGGTTTAATTGTTCTATACCTGCCCTTGGATACATTTTTGTGAACTCATTTGCTCATGTGCACTTTGCTTACAAAGAAGTTTTGATCAAATCAACTGGAATATGTCAAACACAATGCATGCTAAACTGGCTGCAACTGCTGCAAATCATATTAAAACTGAAAACATCTTGACTTTCTATTTGCCTTGATTTTTACTTGCAAAGTTTTCCACCATTTTGATGCAAACCACACTAACCTCTGTCACAAACAGATGGGATAAAAATCTGACTCCCATTTTAAATGTGAGGAAAAAAAGAAAAAGTCAGAGTCCCCAGAGAACATAATTTTCTTCTTTCAGCTCTGCATTCAGCATCAGACTTCATATTTGGAATCAGACACATCCATTAACTATTGGGAAGATTCCATAACTTTTCTCACATTTCTTTAATTTTGTCATTGTGTGGTTTGTTAATTATATCAACCCAGTTTTCTGCTGAAACTGGGACAATGAGCATCATTGGCTACGTCTACACTATCCCCAAACTTCGAAATGGCCACACAAATGGCCATTTCAAAGTTTACTAATGAAGCACTGAAATGCATATTCAGCGCTTCATTAGCATGCGGGCGGCCACGGCACTTCGAAATTGATGCACCTCGCTGCCGCGTGGCTCATCCCAACGGGGCTCCTTTTCGAAAGGACCCCGCCTACTTCAAAGTCCCCTTATTCCCATCTGCTCATAGGAATAAGGCGACTTCGAAGTAGGCAGGGTCCTTTCGAAAAGGAGCCCCGTTGGGACGAGCCGCGCGGCGGCAAGGCGCGTCAATTTTGAAGTGCCGCGGCCGCCCGCACACTAATGAAGTGCTGAATATGCATTTCAGCGCTTCATTAGTAAACTTCGAAATGGCCATTTGCGTGGCCATTTCGAAGTTTGGGGCTAGTGTAGACACGGCCACTGGCACATAATCTTCAATCCTTCCTTCAATTACCCTTGACAATGGAGTATCTCCCTGTATGGTCCATTGTTTGTGTGTACTCAGCAAAGTCATGGGAAACATTTAATATACTCACGGTAGTCGGATGCAAGTGGAGAGATGATCTTAATAATTCCATTGTGTGTCATTTGGAAGCTGGAAAATCAATTCTCCTCTTTCGTTCACCCAACTAGAAGGTGTATCCAAGAATTTTTGTTTGACTTCCACAATGTGTTTTAAGACTGTAGGAGTTGAGGCTTCTTTTTCAATTAAGCTTAAATAGGTGGCTGAGCACTGAGAGGTCAGAAATTTAGGATGATAGTACCTGAAAAATCTCACTTTGTTGTATTGTTATTGTTGTCTAAGCCCTTCATCATCATCATAGTTTGCTGTGCATTATCAGACAGCATCTTCAAAAACTAGGGCTCAATATTTTGTGGGTTATTTTATTCAGCTACAAAAGTAAGTAACAATTTGAAGAAGGGATGTGTTTGCTTGTTTGTTTGTTTACATGTGGATGCTTATAGCCATTACTAGGTCCTTTCTCATTTTTGAAATCTTCTGCTTTATTGTAAGTGTTGAATCTGTTAAGTCTTCCTTTTAATATTTCCTCTGTTTCTTTGCTTGCTGAATCTAATTATAGACATCAATATTTAAGCCTCCACAGTGACTACTATTCTAAATACCCTAGTAAATTCAAACATTGATTTCAGAAGTGATCATAATGATCCTGAAGAAAGCCATGCATAGAAAAACTAAATTATGTTTTGTGCTGTTTCAATGCAATTGTAACCATTCCATTAATCTCATTAAGATGTAGATGTTCAAACTCAACATATTGCTTAGTTTTCTCTGCAACTCAGGGCTTTTATGTCTAGGTGGATTGATTTATGAAAACAGTCAGATAAGCACTAATTGTGTCTCTTCATGGCATCTTTACTCAAGTAAACCTCCTACTGATGTTCAGCTAGACCTTTTTCTAACATAGAGTTGGGCAATAAGCAGCCCATGGGCTGGACATGGTTCACCAATCTCACCTCCTTGTGGGCCATTAGTGCTTTATTTACCTGTGTATCCACAGTTGTCACCACTTGCAGCTCCTATTAGCTGCAGATCGCTCTTCCTGGCTAGTGGGAGCTGTAGGAAGTGGCGCGGACCAGGATATCGCTTCCCACAGCTCCCATTTGCCAGGAACAGTAATCCACAGAGCTCATCTTCAAGTCAGGGAAACTAACTCTTGCCTACACTGTGCAGCTTTTAGTGTAGCCCTCCTGCTGATAAAGCAGCATTCACCAGCTGCCACAGCAAATCACTCATGAATGACAAAAGTTCTGTTGAGCAAATGCAAGTGTAAATAAATCCTCAGTGCTACTGTAAAATAAAATATATTCTGTTAATGACTTAAAAGTTTGAGCGTTACTGAAGAGGAATTTTCACACCACTCTTCAAAGAGAGGCTGCTGAACTTTCTTTGATATTCAAATCTGACATATTAACACATGGTTCGAACGGAGATTGGAATTTTCTGGGTCGCTATAGGGGCTCGTTTGCATATTTGGCTTAATCTAATTCTTGGCTTCCCCCCACTTCTGCCCCTCTACTCTCTGATTTGCTCACCTTGATCATTTTGTTTCTGATTTGTCCACCTTGCTTACTGTTTTTGGTTCTCTGTGCCTTAAATATTGAGTCTGTTCTGGTATGGCTATGGTCTGAAGAAGTGGGTCTGTCCCATGATAGCTCACCTAATAAATTATTTTGTTAAATTGCTACTTGACTGCCTTTTTGTTTTGATAGTATATAGACTAGCACGGCTTTCTCTCTCTTACTTGTAAAATACAGGGTTTGGCCTGATTGTTTAGCACAAGTAGTTTACACATACTTCCAGGGACCATTCAAAGTGAAGTGACCCAATCCTCACTGTGATCCCTCCAGTCTTAGAGAAGAAAGGAGGTGGGAAGGGGAAGCAGCTGTGGGGGGTTGATGGTGGATTACAGATGCCTATTTGACAGCAGGAGAGAGGTTCCCAGTTGTGGGTTGCAAGTAGTGACAGGCACTTCTCTCCGTCAGAAAGCCAGAGTTAAGGAGACACCACTTTGTTTGCCATCTCTCATGGGCTAGCTGAGGCAGGTCACAGCCAAGGGTGCTGGCTTCTGTGGATTGCATTGTCAGGTTCCTTCCTCCTCCTCTCCCCTCCTTGTCATTGTATAATCAAGTAGCTCAGGACCTGATTTAGGCTTTTGTGGATTACAGTGTTTTTCCTTTGATTTTTTTCCAGGCACCTAAAAATAAGGCATTGCTACACTTGTTACAGCTCCTTAGTCTCTTTGTTGAGCCAAACCTTTGCATCTCTGCACTTCAGTTCCTTGTGTGAATATTAGCACTTCCTTATCTCGCATAGCAGCTGAGAAGATAAATAGATTATGGATTGTGAGGTGTCCAGATATTATGATAATAGGGGCCATAAAAGTACCTTAGATAGATAATAGAACCTGTGAATCTAAATAGGGTCAGCCTTCATGCTGTCACCTCCATCCCCACCCCAATAAATGTTTGTAAAGACACCAAGGAGGGAGAGAAGCAGAAGGCATTTACCTTCTCACTGGGAGTACCCATCTTAGTGATAATTCTGCTTCACACAGAGGCAGGCTGGTAACAAGGCCTTTTCTCCCTTTAAAAATGGCCTCTATAAGCTTGTCAAGCAGCCCTCATATTTAAGATGCATGCTCTCAACTACAGATAGACTCATTGCTGCTTTCCCTTGAGGAGCCACAAATGCAACTTCAGATATTTATAGCTGAGAAATCTTATTAAAACTGTATATTGAGAGGGTGGAGGGAACTTTCTGCCCAGGAATAAAGTGTGAAATAGATCTCCCTCCAAATCTCTTCTGGAACAATAATCTTTAAAGGGTCAGAATGGGGGCAAGGGGGTTGCATGGGATTACTCAGAAAAAATATGCCTGTGTTGTTGGTAAACTCCCTCTTAATTGACGGAGAACATGCAGACATTGTTAAGTGCATGTTCATATGTATGTAGCTGTGTATTTCACTTACCCTGCACTGCAGTCATGCTATCATGGATATATACACCATGCTGGTACTGAACGACTAAACTGGAGACACAGAATTACTAGTGCAGCTGGATACATCTGGTGGGTAGGCCAGCCCCAATGGAAGATGAAAACTATCTGAGGGAGGAGCTGGGTGGTGAATGTAAAAGGAGGAATCCCAAATGAGAAGGAGGCTGGAAAGAGAAGACCTCTGCAATTGCTGGTTGCTAGAGAGTGGCAGATCTACAGCAGGCTAGAGAGGACTGTGGGAAAAACCTTGAAGCCTGAAGGAGTCTAAGGTACAGAAGTCCAGGGAGGTGTGGGTAGGAGCAGAAAATAGCAGCTTGCCACAGGGTGCCAGGACTGGAACCCTGAAGAGATGAAGAGCCTGGCTTCTTTTATTGGTCCAGTGCAAAAGGCAGTGCAGACACACCCTGGCACAAGGAAGAGAAGAACCAGGCCTCCTTGGGTAATGCAGTAGAAGGTGTCACTCTGAACAAAAGTGGTAGGACAACCCTGCAAGCTTGGGAAGGGGTGAAGAGTTATGTTTGTTTAAGTTTACTGGATTCTTGGCTTGCTCCAGAAGGGGAGGCATTAAATCTGACCTGACCAAAGGACCAAGTCAGAAAAAGGCAGATGACTCCAAGTATGGTGTAGAATGGATTCTGCTAATTACAATGATGTAAATCCACAGTCACAGTGTTCATTTCATGGAGTTAATTTAAATTTACATCAGCATATATGAATTTTGACTCTGACCCACACTGGGATAAAAACAGAACTGATAACTCATGCCACACCAGTTCTGATCTTTGTTAAAAATAGCTACAGGGATTAACCAGCATAGGGGTGGCTCTAACCCAATTTTGCTGCAAATAAGAATGTAGTGATGATTTTTGGGTACTATCCAGGTAGACACACAGCTCCTGTTAAGAGTTACAGAAACTGTGTTTCTAGCTTTCACTGCTCTGTAATAAAAATGCAGTTCTGTTGGCCTGCCCCAATCTTCCTCTAAGTTAGGGTGATTCATTCCACTGACTTCATCAGGGGTTGGATCGAGCCTTGTGTGTCTGAGAAAAGCTAATGTGGAATGCAACTGAATAAACAATTTAGTGATGAAGATTACAAAGTAACCTTTTACTTGCTCTTTTTTTAAACAGGGGAGAGATGTTTTGCTGCCAGTTTGTGTGTTTATTTTCCAGTTACCATAGGAAGTAACTGACCTATTTTCTTCCAATGATAAATACCTTTACTGAAGTTTCCTAAAATGAGCACACAGCCAAGAATCACTCAGGGGGCCCTTCCCACACTGTCTTCTGCTGGAGCCTACTGTGGACCTATAAGTATTACCATTTTTACTTTAAACTGTTGGATGAGTGTTTTCCTTACAGTGTGTTTATTCTGCTGACTCTGCTGTTCCAGACCAGGCATAGAATTCTAATGGGAAACCTACAGAATTGTAGGATGTAAAAGCGACTAAGAAGCCCAACAATGCCACTGTCCCTCATTCGTAACTGTATCCCCACAATTTTGTTTCTCATCGAACTGTAAATCTGATTATTCCTATTTCTCTTCTTGATCCATATTTTCAGAGCCTGATCCAAAGCTGAAGTTAGGGGAAGTGTTTCACTTGACTTCAATGGATTTTCCATCAGGCTTTCAATGCTAATGCTATTCCTCTTTGTTCTGAGGTTAGCTAATATAGCATCTTTTCTTTCATTGAGAAATAAATGCAACTTTTTCAATTTGTTTTTATCATTTCTGAAAAACAGGCTAACGGTTTCTTTAACTTTCAACGTTTGGTTTGGCATCAATCTAATAGCTCTTCTCCCTTGTGCTTTTCCATTTCTATTATTAGAATAATGTCTGTGTATATTACTCATTTCGGTTTATCACACCTCACTCAAAACAGTGCTGTAATTATTTCTGCCAAATGATAGCCAGCATTTCTATTTGTATGTCGTATTTGTTTTCCTTACTGCTGCTAAGCACTGTGCTGAATCTTTCGGAGTCTTATCTAGCACTTGCCCAGACACCAGTCCTGTTCAGTGTTGCACAGAATGGACAGAGAATGAAGTTTGCGTAATAAATAAGGCTGCCCAAAGGGAAGCTTGGAAAGAGTGGAGTGAATGAGGCACAAAGAAGTGAAAGGAGACTCTTGTGATTAAATCATTGAACTGAGACCCAGAAAAATATGCATTTGAAATTAAAGCTGTATGTCACAACTGGCCCAGTACCACACTGCATGGATAGAAGTCTGTTGTAGGTGGTTCGGGTTCCGTGTGCTTTGAACTGAAACTAACTGCGACTAGGCAGAGCCTCAACTCTAGCCTGGAATTCTAAGGCTAACTCCCAGCCTCAGACATCTTGTCAGAGCCTCTCTTTGTGACATGAGACTTTGCAGTCCAACTGTGCTAGACTCCAAAACTCAGACCTCCCAACTCCCTAGTTGCTAGCAGATACTTTTGCCCTGGGAAAAAGCAAAAGGCACATTCCTGACAGTCTATTCCCCTGCCAAATTTCAAGTCCTCACTCCAAAGCCTGAAGGCACTAGTGCTTCTAAAGGAAATGCTTGTAAGAATTTTTATAACATGGACAAAGCAGTGTATTCTTTCCTAACTTCTTCTTAGAACGGGCAGAACTATTTTTACTGAAACTTTCTCACACACACGCACTCACCCATCCACAAACACAAAATCATCCTGAGGCAGACACCCACATGGAAGATTTCAGAGCAACCAACTTGGCTAAGGTCTAAGCAACTGACAGTCTCTTATAATGGGAAGTGTTGAGCAATATTCATTACATGTGTCACTCCAGCCCTAATATACAAACACACTCAGGTGCACAGCAATTAGGAACTTGTGTATTCTTTAACCAGGCAAAAACTTGCCTCAGTTGTATTGATGGTCTTGGTAAAACCAGGATGGTCCATAGCCAATTCTGAAGCAGCATGTGCATTGCCACACTAAGCAAATTCCAAATCCATCAGTCACATCTTTCAGTGGATTATACAGGAATATCTAGCGAGTCTCTGGAGTAGCTGGTACAGAACATTCAAAGACTTTAAAAGGCATTTGCTTAACCACAACTAATTTGCTGATAAAATCTTTTTTTAAAATATGCAAATATGCAGAAAGTACCTATAAAATCTGTACAATGATCCTTAATTCAACTAAATGAAGCATGCCTGGAATTCTTGAGGTGGGTCTGACATCCACTGGGATGAGGAAAGGGAAGTTATTTACTAAGCAACTGGCCAACATAGGATCTCACACCAATTAAAAAAGATTCATGATCTTCATCACTTGGCTCCTCACTAAATTCCCTGTATAAAAGTGAAGTGATCGTAAAGACACTCGAGCATCTATCTGACCATTCCAGCATCTACAATTTATTTAGCATTCTCCATGGAGTGGACTCCAGCTAAATAGACCCCAGTATTTATTTTAACATTTGGGGGCTCTTTCATATGTTATTACTGTGGCATATTTCCTTCATTTTACGTTACTTCAAGTGGAATTTTGTTTAAGATTATAGGTCACTACCTTGTGCCCTAGAGCAGAATTAAAATCTTTAGCTGAGCCATTACAAATAAACTGTAACACGTTTTACGTGATTTCAGATCATGGTTGTGCAGCTGAGAACATTTTATTAAATGCCCTGTCACTTTTGCCTGCTGCTTGAAGGCCATTTCATGAAATGCAATAGGTGTCAGTTGAAATGTTACATCTGCAACAAAGAACTAATGCAAATGTAAAATTGGAATATGGAAAAATGGTGTAATACACTCTGTCATCTATTACTATTCTGTCTTCAACAAGATGTTTTCCATATTGTGATGTGTGGTTTATATGTGTGGTTGATGCTTCATGTCAGCAGAGACTAAGAATACTTGATAATTTCCCTTCTCTTGGGAGGATCCTGGTATGGCATCTCCATCCTAGCCCTCACTTTGGAGAATGTTTTTTCAATATTAGATGGAAATTTTTGCAACACAACCTCAGAACAGGTAAAGGGGGAATTAGACCCATTTCCATTATGGAAAAAATAAAATTCCACCCTATTGGAGATGGGCTGGACCTTCCAGGGAGTTGGACCCCATGTCACCTATGTTGGCCAGTTACCTCCCAGCTGATACTTTTCAGCTAGGAATCAGGTGATTATAAAATCCTGCAAGTGGCTCAGTTGGTGATAGAGAGCTACTTGGTATGTGGGAAGAGAAGCTGCACGAAGCTGATTGGCTTAATCTGGTAGGAGATTCTCTTTCAGGCAAGAGTCTATAGAGTGGAAGGGATAATTGATAAGCAGCACTCATTCCATGTGGAAGAAATACAGCTGCACCAGAGTGGGCATAGTGTTAACTCCTTCCTGGGTTGAGGGGACAGGCCAGCAGTGTATGCCCCTGAGCTTCCAAAGGAAATATACCAGATAGCCATGCCCTGGATGCATAATTTTAAACTGAACTGAATATACAATTAAACAATCAGAAGAAGTTCTCCCCCATCACCACTGTCTCCTGGACTAGTCATTCATTGTAGCAGCATGGAGAGCTCAAGAGACAATAAACACAGGGAAAAAATTAAGAGGAAAACCATTACATGATGGTGATGTCAACCACATCCATAGTCACCTGAGAGGCTATTACTCTATGTTTTAGTCATCCAGTTAATACCACTAGCATTCTTTCCACCCCCAAGGTCCATCTCAAGCCCCTAAGATCTGTCTGTTCCTGTCTCTGAAGGAGTTCCCCTTGACGGTGCCTTATTTATCTCACACCTCTTTAAAATTACTCTTCCTTCCACCTACTGAGGAAGGTTGCTGTTGGCCAAGACTCTTTTTCCTACATTGCCTCCTTTACATACACCCAGCAGATTTGTTGCTGCTTTTGCTGAGTGTGGAAGAGTCCAGAACACCTCAGCCTTATATACCCTAGATGGCAGTTCTCCTGTCCCATCTTTTCTGATAAGAGTTACAGTCCCTTCTTCTGTTTCATTGTTTCTGTACTCAAATCAGTCTTTCCACTGAGCTGCCCTTTCTTATGTCTGGGTGCCAGAGTGGTGGTAGCTACCAGAAATGATGGAAAAGGCTCAGTACCTTTGGTGGTCCCACTGATTTTCCATACTTTGCAATATAAATTTTAAAGATTAATTCACATTTTTCAGCTTCTAAATGTTGTGTTTTATTTGTTTTTGTTTAAACTTTAGGGCTCTTTTTAGGATAATTTGACCTTACATTGTTACATATTTCATTGAGGTGGTTTTGTCTGTGTTGTGACCTTTTCTTCCATGCTTTCATGTCAGGGTGAAAGGAGGGCAACATCATCAGAAAATCAATGTCCTTTAGCTCTTTGGAACATGTCCACTGAATGCCTCATTGGTGGCCATCTGTTGCCCTGTTCATAATCCAGTCCATTGTGATCAAGAACAGGAAAGGTGACAATAGGCACCCTTGTCACACTCCTGTGAGTATGCTGAAGGAGTCTGTCAATACACCATTGTGAACAACTTGACATGTCAAGGGTTCATACGCTGAATGGATCAGGTAAATAATTTTGGATGGGATGCTGCAGTGTTGCAGCAGTTTCCACAAAGTGTCTCTATCAACGCTGTTAAAGGCTTTTTCAAAGTCTATGAAGGTTATGTACAGTGGGGAAGTTCCACTGAAGCGACTGTCATGTGATCACTCAGAGCTGCTATCTGGTTAGTACAAGATCTCTCACTTCAGAAGCTGTCCTGTTCTTCCCTGAGCTGCCTATCAATTTCTGTCTTCATTCTCTCCAAGAGAATCCTATTGAACACTTTTCCTGGAATAGACAGTAACACGATGCCCCTCCAGATCTTGCGTTCCTTCAGGTTGCCTTTCTTTGGAATCTTGATAAGGTAGCCATGTTTCCACAAAACTAGACAAAATTGCCACAGTGACTGGACTGAGCATTAACAAGGGAAAGACCAAGACCATTAGGATCAGCCAGTCCAACAACACCACCATCACACTGGGAGGGGATGACCTGGAAGATGTGGAGCAGTTCATCTACTGGGGAGTCTTATGGGTAGAGATGGAAGAACAGGTAAGGATTCAAGACTGTCCATCCCATATGGAGTTCATAGATCATATCTGGGGTGGCAAAACTGCAGATCTTCAACACAAATGTGAAGAATGTGCTCTTGTATGCATGTGAGTCCTGGCATACTACAAAGTCTTCAAATCAAAAGCTACAGACATTCATGAACAGATGCCTGAGGTACATCCTTCACATCAAATGGCAAGACTTTGTCACAGATGAGGAGCTTTAGAACAGAGCACGACATGATCCACTTGACATTCAAATCAAGAGAAGAAAGTGGGAATGGCTAGGTCACACTCTCAGAACCACCATCCAGCATAGCCCATCCAGCTCTCAAATGGAACCCGCAAGGAAAATGCAAAAGAGCAAGACCTCAGACAACGTGGAGAATATCTACTGAGACTGAAGGACAACAACTGGGGCTCTCCTGGAGCCAGCTAGAAGTTTTGTCCCAAGAAGAGTGAAGTGGAGGAAGCTTGTAGATGACTAGTGCTCCATCTAGAGTACGAGGGTTAAGTAGTAGTAGTATATATTTTAACCCTCAGTCTAGTTAAATTAAATGCATTTTGTCATTAATGTAACAATAAGGAATGCAGGTTTCCCCAGTGTTTGATCAGGAGTGTGTATGAGGTGAAGAAGCTCATTTCTACCTCTGAAAATCTTAGTTTTCTATTTTAAAGGGAAGTGTTTAGCTCACTCCACGCTTTGTGACTACAGCCTTCCAAATGTAAAGTGATTCCTTTAAAGGGAAGTTTGACAAGATAATATTTCCTAAAAATCCTGTGTCACTTATAGTCATTGTTAAAGCCAATCTGGTGTCTGACCTCTGTAACTTTGTTCTCGCCCACAATTATTTCCGATTTGGGGACAATTTATACCTCCTGATTAGTGGCACTGCTATGGGCACCCACATGGCCCCACCATATGCTAATATATTTATGGCTGACCTGGAACAACGATTCCTCAGCTCTTGTCCCCTATTGCCCCTCCTCTACTTAAGATACATTGATAACATCTTTATGATTTGGACCCATGGTATAGAGACTCTAGAAGAATTCCACGGGGACTTTAACAATCTGTACCCCACCATCAACTTATGCCTCGATTACTCCATGCAAGAGATACATTTCCTGGACACCACAGTACAAATCAAGGATGGCCTGATCGGTACCACACTGTACCAGAAACCCACTGATTCCTATACTTACCTACACCCTTCTAGCTTCCATCCTGCACACATAACTAGATCCATTGTTTACAGTCAAGCCCTTAGGCACAATCGCATTTGCTCTGATCCTACTGACAGAGACCAAAAACTACAAGATCTCTACCAAATATTCATAAACTTGAATTACCCACCAGGAGAAATAAAAAAAAACAAAGCGACAGGGCCAGACAAATACCCAGAGACCAGCTACTCCAAGACAGGCCCAAAAAAGCCAAGAACAGAATACCACTGGTCATCACCTACAGCCCCCAACTCAAACCACTGCAACGCATTATTAAAGACCTACAACCTATCCTTTATCAGGAAGCCACATTCCAGAAGGCCCTAGGTGACAGGCCTGTTCTCTCCTACAGACAACCTCCCAACCTTATGAAGTTTCTAACCAATAGCCACAGTCTATACCACAGGAATACCAGTCCTGGGACTTTTCCTGGCAATAAAGCCCACTGCTAGCTTTGTCCACATATTTATTCTGGCGATACCATCACTGGACCTAACCAGGTTATTCATAGAATCACGGGCACATTTTCATGTTCCTCAACTAACATCATATATGCCATCATATGCCAAGAGTGCCCAGATGCTTTGCATATTGGACAGACTTCAAACTCTCTCTCAGACAAAGAGTTAATGGGCACAAAACAGACATCAAAACACTCCTGATCCACAAACCAGTTAGTCTACATTTTAATGGAGTGGGCCATTCTGTTAATGACTTACGAGTTTGCGTCTTATTGAAGAAGAATTTTCAGTCTGCTTTGGAAAGAGAGGCTACTGAACTCTCTTTCAGATTCAAATTCGACACATTAACACGTGGTTTGAACCAGGATGCAAATTTTCTGGGACATTATGGCTGTGTCTACATGTGCCCCAAACTTCGAAATGGCCACGCAAATGGCCATTTCGAAGTTTACTAATGAAGCGCTGAAATGCATATTCAGCGCTTCATTAGCATGCGGGCGGCAGCGGCGCTTCGAAATTGACGAGCCTTGCCGCCGTGTGGCGTGTCCAGACAGGGCTCCTTTTCGAAAGGGCCCCGCCTACTTCGAAGTCCCCTTATTCCCATGAGCTCATGGGAATAAGGGGACTTCGAAGAAGGTGGCGTCCTTTCGAAAAGGAGCCCCGTCTGGACGCGCCGCGCGGCGGCAAGGCTCGTCAATTTCGAAGCGCCGCTGCCGCCCGCATGCTAATGAAGCGCTGAATATGCATTTCAGCGCTTCATTAGTAAACTTCGAAATGGCCATTTGTGTGGCCATTTTGAAGTTTGGGGCACGTGTAGACACAGTCTATAGGGGCTCTTTGGCATACTTGGCTTAATCTAATTCTTGACTCCCCCCCCCAGCCCCTCTGCTCTCTGATTTGCTCACCTTGATAATTTTTTTCTGATTTGTCAACTTTGATTACTATTTTTGGTTCTCTATGCCTTAAATATTGAGTTTGTTCTGCTATGGCTATGGTCTGAAGAGGTGGGTCTGTCCCACAAAAGCTTACCTAATAAATTATTTTGTTAGTCTTTAAAGTGCTACTTGACTGCTTTTTTGTTTTGCTAAAGCTGTGTAAGTCTGGCCTTTGGAGTCCATAAAGCTACAGGCACCCCACTTTTTAAAAAGCTGATTCCATCTAGATTTAAATTAAATTTTGTGGGGCAACAATACTTTACAGAAATCTAAATATATTGTGTCAGATTTATTGTTTTCAACCAAACTTGTAATCTCAAATTATATCAAGTTTTGCTTGTTTGACCTGTCTTCCTTGCAACCATGTTACTTCAGACTCATTATGCTGGCAACCTTTAATTCTTTATTAATTACATGGTATATTGGCCTTTCTATGATTTTCCCCTGGATTGATGTCAGACTAATCAGGCTACAGTCACAAACTTCAGTCTATAGCATATGTGGCAGGTTTTATAGGTTGGGAGAGGCAGTGGCCACACCCATGCTCCCTCCCAAGGTCCCCTGCTATAGTTCTCCCTGTCTGGGGGACTCAACTCAGGCTGCCGCTGCACAGCCCACCCTCCCAGTAATGTAACTATTAATTTTCATGGTTTATTATAGGGCCACCAAGGAGTGTGGGAGGCTACGGGGGCAGCTGCCCCAGGCCCAGCAAATTAAAAAGACCTGGAGCTCCTGGCCACTGCTACCACATTACTCCCATGACCACTACTGCACCACAGGTGGCGTCCAGAACTGCAAGTCCTTTACATCACTGCTGGAGCCCCAATGAGTGTGATCCATGCAATGCTGAGCAGCTGGTTGTGGAAGGTTATTGACCAGCCCTGCCCCTTCCAGAGGTGTGGAGCCGTCCCCTCCCATCTTGCCCAGGGACCCAGCAATTCCATCAGTTGTCCTGGTTCATTAACAGTAAGTATAGTAAGTCTGCAGCTGTGAATTTCATGAACAAGATTCCCTCATAGCTTAGGGATGCAAGTATAGATAGCCAAACCAAGAGGTTTTTCGGCGTTCAGGGTGACTGCTGATGAACAGAGTTTGACTACTGTGGACAGCAAAAAGTTTAAAGCAGGCTTAGAGGCCAAACACCTCATTCATCTCTTCTAGTGATCTCTAGAACAGATGTGATACATACTGACAATGGATGCAAGTGCTATTGCTTCTGCTCTGCACTTTTTCTGTGGGTAAACAAAGAAATTCGTTCCCTACATATGCCACCCAGAACGTTTAGTGGGCATTATTTTCTTTTTAAAAATGCCTATGCCAATATGTAGAGTAATTGGAGCAGGAGGTCTTATACTGGGTCTCCTGCTGGCTAGGTGAATGCTGCAAACACCAAGATATAGAGTAATTCTTCCTCAGGCCCAATGACCCTTTCATTATTTAATCCAAAGTGGAATGGCTTCAACAGGACAGGCTGAAGAAGTCCTACATCAAAATAAGCCCTAACCCAGGTAGTAGGCATCTCTCTCAGAGGGGGAGGGCTTCAAATACTTTCTCCCCTATGGGCACAGGAGACAGTTGAACCTCAGTGGCTTTCACATCCAGGGCAATGATCTTATCTGTAGTCTAAAAGTTATAAGGCAGCTGCTAACCTAGGGGTTACTGTGGATCACAGTGGTGCCTTAAACTGGTACCTAGGCACCTAAGTACCTTTATGTGTCTGAACCCAAACTCCTAAGCTTCCAAGGAATTTGAAGACTGTGTGAAACCACAGCAGTTACTTGTGCCATTTTAAAAAGTAAATGAAAATTAAAAAGACAGTGGGTTAATGCTCAGCTGGTTTAAATCAGTGTAGATATTTTGAAATTGGTGGATGTACACTGATTTACCTCAGCTGAGGATCCAGTCCTCTGCTTTTGGTTTGGTCTTTTAACTTTCAGCCCTTCTCAAAAATCTAACATGAAAGTTCATATCTTACCCAAAGACCAGTACAAATGGGATTCAGTAGTTTGAACTTACATTTTATTCCATGGAAATGTTACCACGTCTTTCTTTACTAGCATCTACTCAGGCTCTCTCATGCAAGTGCTATTAAAATGCTTTATTCGCAGCTGGGAATATGTGGCCTGCTCCTGGAACACCATCCTCTGTACACTCTATCAATCATTTAACTATCACCCTGGTGTCTGTACGCTATTTTAGATACATCTGTCAAAGTCAGGAGGAGCAGAGTGAAAGTGTTCTTGCACACATCACTTATCACCTCTAACCCCAAGCTGCCCAGTTTGATCATCTCTACAATGTACCCAATTTGGCTGATCTCAGAAGTAAGAGTCCCTTAAACTTGACTCGCCTACATAAAAGTATGAAGCACTGTGGTGGGACTATGGACTTCATTTGGTATTATCAATGAACAAATAAATTATGAAAATTACACACAGAGAAAGGAAACTGCATGACAGTCTAAATGTAACACGTTGCTTGCTATTCAACCTCTGGGCAGTCATCAATACCCTAACTCATGTTCTAAATTATTTAACAAGCTCACCCCTTTGGTTTATCCATTCTCTTCAAATGTATATCTCCATCTGCTTCTACGGCAGTGTTAGATTTCTGAATCCACAGAGTTTAATTGAAGGCTGAGCCCCATTACTGAAGGAGCAGGTTTTAATCATAATCACCAAGCATAGATTTATCTTTATTTTTCAAATATGTGCTGTGGGGTCAGCACTGTGTCTTTGTGTCGATGACAAACTACAAACACACACAGCAGAAAAATGAACAGGGAGGTTGAAATGGTTTCATCAGGATGTTGCAGCCACAGTAACTTTGATATAAACCAGCTGTGAACCACTAGGGTAAAACAGCATCAAGATGAATCAGTTTTAATAATATTTGCAGTTTGTGTGCCATTTTCACTGTCTCTATAAGACTGGCAGGGTTATTTGATTCAAGGAATATTTTCATTATTGAAACAGTTTTATAATTTGCAGTGGTCTAAAAAAGCTTAAGAAATAAGTTCCTTAAATGATAACTGTGTGTGCTGGAGACTCCTTAAGAGTCTAGTAAAGGAGTAGATAGGCCCACTTCTTGTCTCAAATCTAGCAGACAGGTGAAACACAGAACAGGTCTTTTAAATATACCTGCCAAACAAGAGAAAGGTGAGTCTTCTGAGTCATTTCCGTAACCTTATTTCTGACTGAAGGCCAGATCTGAAATAATCAGTCTCCAAGTTCCGGGGTATCTGCAAATACCATAAAACTAAAACATCAACATCATCTTAACATGACTCTTACCAGATACATCTTGTTTCAGAAACAGTAAATGTGAATATTTGCAATTAATGTTACTCCTAATATACATTGAATTATTCTACATGCATTTATTCTATTGTCTAAGAATGACTAAATGTATTTAGTATTCAAAAACTTTCACTTGTTGCAAAATGTAAACATCTGCTGTTGCGTTGTTTTAGTGCTGATTACAAAAGGGTTAGGGAGATCGGGTTTGAGACTGCCTTTTAATTAGGTATGGGGTGGGGTTCAGAATCTGGATCAGAAGCCAAGCCAAGACTAACAATTCCAGTTTGATGATGCTGTAATCCTGCTAAGTGTTCCCTTGAGATTTTGTCCCCAAATTTCTGGAAAGCTATCTTCCTATGATTGCCACAATTTGGGGCCAGATCAAAAACGGATTTAGAAAATTAAGTTCCTTCAAATTCCAGTCTGATCACAAGCTAAGGTCATACACGCAAGTTTGGATCTGGAGAGCTGAAATTTGTGATTCTAGTGTTATGATGTATCTTTCAGGCCAGCAAAGTCCTGGGCTGTATTACTACCACATCTTCTCTGCATTTAGTTGAACGAGGGGAAAACTCATATGAGCAGCACCTCATTGCAACCTTTGGGTGTATGCGAACCTGCCAAAGATAAGAAACTCTGGATTCAAGTACTTGGCAGTTAACTACACCATGGAAGTATGATTAATTACTGCACCATTAAATATGCAATGTGCAAAGTGATTGTCTGTCACCCTACATTGGAAATGTAAACAAACCAAAATGTGGAGTAAATGCCACAGGGAATGGCATTCTAGACATTTTCTTGTGCTTCCATCAGTGCATCTAGCTGCTGATACAAACACTTCAGCAGTAGGAATTTTGATGTGCCAATTAATTGAAGAGTTTAATAGTGAAAAGGAAAATGGTAGGTAAAAATGAATGTGACACACTAAGGCCCCATCTACATTTGCAGCGCAGCTGCACCGGTGCGGTTATATTGAATTAGTGTTTAGTGTAAACACTAACTATTCTGACAGGACAGCTTCTGTTGATGGTATAAGTACTTCATCTCCTCGGGTGAAGGTAGCCAGTGGTATCCCTAGAGTGGTGCAGGGCCCAGGACAAATCAGCCACTGCCAGATTGGGGGCCCCACTCTACATAAACAGCTGAACTGGCAGGACAGATCCATCCTGGTGCTGGGGATCCTGCTACTGCTGGCAGTTGCTGGCATCTACCACTGGGCTTTTTTTGGGTGCATGAGGCAGGCAACCAGGAGCCCAGAGGTGCTGTGGCACCCCCAGCGTCCATAGCTTCTGCACCTATGCACTCTGGAACTGACCATGCTGGCCAGTTGCAGTGGCCTTGGTGCCTCTCCACCTTCATGAGTGTCCCAGAGTGGTCACCCTGATTCATCATACCCAAGGGACAGCTCTTGCCAGAAGAAGCCTGCTTATCAGTATAGCTTTGTCAGGTAAGGTCAGTATTACTGCGTCACTCAGAGCTATGGAAAAGCCACACCCCTGAGCAAGATACTTAGGCAAACATAAACTGGTAGTGTAGACACACCTTGATCAAACAAGTGTCAGAGATAACCCTGGGAAGAGCAGCAGTTTCCCAAGAAAGGAAGTTCACGCCAGTGAGGGATCCTGACCGACCCCAGTGCTGGACCCCAAACCACCCCATCTGCAACACAGGACTCCTGACCCCAGTGTGCAGTACCCTAAATTCCAGTAAAGTCTGCAAGGAGAGATCCCAGTGAAAGTCTCCAGTGCATATCAGTTCAGGATCCCCCCCTCCCCGGTGTGAGAGCCTAGAGAGAGACCCCAGTGCGGGTTCATTGACATCTGTCAATTTTGGTGGTAATCTTCTATGATGTTGATGTGTTTAGGTTTGTCTGTGAGGGCATCTGCTACTTTCCACAGTATCTGAGCAGCAGCATGGCTGCTGGTTGGGAGTGCACAGCCGCCTATTTCCCCTCCCACCCCCAACGTGATCCCTATCTTTAAGTGCGTGTAGCTCATCATGGCAGCAGTTCCTAAGCAATGGACGAATTGTTCAAAAGTGGATGATGAGAAGACACACAGTAAGTAGAACCAAGCAGGAGCTGAGGTATTGGCAGGGAGGAGCAAGTCTCTTCTCCCTGTTCCTTGTGCAGTAGCAGCTCCCTCTGCCCCACCCATTATCCAATTCTACAATATCTTCCTGGCCTCCACAGGTTTCAGCTGAGCTCTGGGCTGGGGTGTTGGTGGTTCAAGAAATGATGGGGCAACTCCACAGCTGTTTGAAGCCAGGCTTCTCAACCTCTAAGCAACTACAGTAAATCCTAGATATAATGGACTAATGGGGAGAGGGGTGTCTGTTTAAAAAAGAAAATCCATTATATCCAATGGTGGCTCCTCTGGCTCTGAGCTGCCTGCATTCAGGGCAGAGCACGGGGGCTCCTCAGCTCTGAGCCGCCCGCGTTCTTCCCTGTACGTGGGGGCTCATTCTGGCTCTGAGCCACCCACACGTTGCCCTGGGCACAGGGACTCCTCCTGGCTGTGGTGATTCCAGCTGCAACCAGGGCCCCCGCAGCTGTGGTGATCCTATTTTCTTTGTGGGGGAGGATAGTGGATGCCCGTTATTACTGACGTCCAGTAAAACGGGGTCTGCTATATCATGGGTTTACTGTATTACAGTGCACAGTGCCATTCTTTAAATCTAAATAAATGCCAGTCAAATTCATTCACATATTTTAAAAAATATCTGGTCCACATTAGAGATTTATAGCCTGCAGAATTTCATTTTAGAAAACAAAGGTGACTTCTGTTATAGAGTATGAAACATCTAGTTAAAATAAAATATTTATTTTTCTGCCAGCAGGTTCTCAGAACCACAAAAGGCTCTCTGCCCTGTGAGGTTCCCCCATCTAGCAAATCACATTGTTGAAGATGACTGAAAATGACAATTTTATAGCACATTTGTTCAACTGACCATGTTTTTTTAAATAGCCATGTAAGAGACATCTCCATTCTCAAATACAAACTATGCAGATACTAAACTTCAGCATGAAGCTAAAATGTATTATGTCCCTCTTAAAAGCGAGAGTCCTTTAAATGTGGTGGTGGTAACAGGCACCAGGCTCCTGCGGTAATAATTTACCACTTGTAGACATTACACATTTCTTAATACTTGAACATTCACTAATTTTTTGTAACAAAGGAACAGCAAATATGTGTTTGGCTTATATGATGGCTGTTGTTGCCGTGACAAACCAATCCCCCTCAGCTGCATCTGAGGAGAAACAGTGACATACAGTGGATGGTGAAAATGATCACAAATGTAGTTAAACAGGTCAGGGCTGTATGATAGAAGATTGACTATTTTCTTAATATACCAAGAGTATGGTCAGCAGGTCAAGTTTGAAAACTATGTTAATGGAAGGATGAAGTTAACGTTTAATTCATGTCATAAATGTAGAAGTAAATTTGATTCTTTCTCTTTATTGTGCCTCTTTATTTTCTGTCCCAGTCCCTGTACAATTTGTGCCTCATTCCCCTTACAAATAGAATGCATGCTATGTATTTTAAGGGTATTTTTGTTGTTGTTGTTGTTCTCAGCAAGGACTAGGTAATTAATAAATATGATTATTAAACTTTGAGAACAGAAAGGGAAAAAGTCTCCCACTCTTAAATGTGGGATTGTTGTGGCTAAAAACATTTTCCAGAACTGTCAAAAGAAAAAATAATCTATTCCCCAGTTGACCCTGGGAAGGCAAAGCTGCTGCTCAGAATGTATATTTTTAGAAGTTATAAGTCTCATACCAAAAGGAGGTTTATCATGGACATAGTTCATCTTTATTTGTAATAAAAAAACAACAGAACACTGTTAGAATAAATGAGCAAGATTCTGATCTCACTTATGTCAAGGCAAATGAGGAGTAGCCCCATTAAAATCAATGGAATTGCACTATTGTAAAATCAGTATGAGTTCAAAGTCAGACCAAGATCTTTATTTCTGCCTAAAAGTGACAATTTAAATCTGGCATCAATTGTTTGCGTTTTTCAATCTTGGTATAATGCCATGTTAATAAAATCATTCGTACAGCAGCAAAATTGTGGGCCATGTGTTTCCCTCCCACAGAAAATCTCATGAGTCGGGGAAATTACTTTTAAAACAGAAAGCAGCCTGTGAATGTGAATCTGCAGTTTCAGGTATGTGTTCCTTTTAGAGAAAAGGGATTTGCGATCTTGCAGAGGGAGCATGGGATATAGGACTTGTCTACACTTAATGGAAGCTTAAGAGATCAATCTCTTGGGCATGGATTTAGCAGGTCTAGTAGGGATGCACTAAATCAACTGCTTTTCGCTCTACTATCAGTCCCATGCCCTGGTGTCCTGAGGAATAAGGCAGGTTGATGGGAGAATTTCTCCTCTCAACCCCTGCTGTGGGGATGCCAAAGAAATTTGGCTTAAGGTACATCAACTCCAGCTATGCTATTCATGTAGCTAGAATTGAGAATCCTAAATCAACTTTCTCCCTAAGTGTAACCTGGCTATAGTCCTCATATTTCCACAGGAAAATTAGCTGTCAAGCCACAGATTCCAGAAGAACCATGAATAGGATTGTCTGTCCTTCCATGATGCTATAAGAGCCATACACTTTTAGGGAGAGCCGGTCAGTCTTCTCGGTTGACTGACTAGTATCTCCAGGTTGTGATGAAGCAAGAAACTTCCAGCCAGCACATCAGGGATTAAAGAAAGCCTTTGTGCCCATCTAGACTGCTTTGCTGTACCTGCAGCTCTTGCCAAGCCTGGAGGGGAGATTAAAAGAAGGTAGCCTGACTTAATTCAGTGCTGAATAGTGAAGAGGCAGGAGCTGGCTGCAATTGATCATACTTAACTAAGAATAAAAGACTCTACCACATTATTAAGATAAAAATCAAACCAATATTCGGTTGGAGTTTTTTATATATATATATATATATATATATATATATATATATATATGAACATAGCAGGGCACAGATTATCCAACAAGTTCTTGGAATGCATCGGACACAATTTTTTATTTCAGAAGGTGGAGAAAGCTACTCGGGGCGGGGTGAAGTTGTTTTAGATGTGATTTGAACAAATAGGGAGGAACTGGCTGAGAATTTGAAAGTGTCAGGTTAGGAGGGGTTTAAAAGTGGTTTGGAAGATAGAATCGGAATTCAAAAAGATCTAGACAAACTGGAGACATGGTCTGAGGCAAATAGGATGAAGTTCGGTAAGGACAAGTGCAAAGTACTGCAAGATAGTACTTAGACTAGCACGGCTTACTCTCTGTTACTATTCAAAGTACTGCAAGGGGGGAGTGGGGGGAGCAATCAGTTTCACACATACAAAATAGGGAGGGACACCTTAGGAAGAAGTACTGCAGAGTGGGATCTGGGGGTTAGAGTGAACCACAAGCTGAGTATGGGTCAACACTGATTGTGACACTGTTAGGGGGAAAAAAGCAAACATGATTCTGGGATGCATTAACACAAGTGTTGTGAGCAAGACAGGAGAAGTAATTCTTCTGCTCTACTCTGCATTGATTAGGCCTCAACTTGTACACTATGTTCAGCTCTGGGACCCACATTTTTAGGAAAGATATGGACAAATTGGAGATCCAGAGAAGAGCAACTAAAATGATTTAAGGTCGAGAAAATATGACCTGTAAGAGATGATTAAAAGAACTGGTATGTTTCAGCTGGAAAACTGAAGGCTGAGAGGGTACATAATAGCAGCTTTCAAGTACCTAAAAGGGTGTTACAAGGAGGAGGGAGAAAAATTATTCTCCTTAGCTTCTGAAAATAGGACAAGAACCAGTGGCCTCAGATAGCAGCAAGGAAGGTTTAGATTAGACAGTAGGAAAAAATTCCTGTCAGGGTGGTTAATTACTAGAATAAATTGCTTAGGTTGAGCTGTAGGATCTCCATCACTGGAGATATTTAAGAACAGGTTAGACAAATATCTAACAGGGATGATATAAATGGTGCTTGGTCCCGCCATGAGGGTGCTTGATGACCTCTTGAGGTCCCTTCCAGTTCTAGTATTCTATGATTCTATGACTTCCTCTTCCAAAGATGGTTGGTCTTGTTGATTCTGGAAGGTCATTCTTTCCTCAGGTGGCTTAACCAGAAAAGTTTGACCTCATAGTCTTATCCTTCATTCTTATGGTTTGTAAATTGCTGTCATGCTGACTTGAATTGCTTGTCACCAAGATTTTTGGACAAGCCAGTTATAAGACTTACTTTGGAGATAGGCATCTTAGTCCAATCAAATTTTAATTAGGTCACTATCTTTGTGGATGCTTGCTAAAATTACCGCTTAAGCCACTAACTTTTAGAACATGCAGCATTATCCATATTACAAAGACTGTTGGTTTGTGACCTCCAAAAACATAAAGAACTTGACAACTAGAGCTGAGGAAGTGTACAGAAAATTCAAATAAGGAAAAACTATAGCACAATAAAACTATTATCCAACACTCATTCATCAACATAAGCAATACAAACTCATATCTTTGAATTCATCATCTCCACTTTCTGTACTGCTGTTTCTGAGGGTGTAATCAGATGAAACTATATTTTCTAGAAAAATTCTGCCTCTGCTACAGCTTTGTGACTAATATAGGGAGTTTAATATCAATTTCAGTTGGGAGTGTCAAAATCAGGCTTATGAAGGAAACTTGTGGCAACCTTAACTACTAACTCCAAAATGATCTCACAAAAAGCATTTCCTTTTTGAAATGAAGTGAATTGTAAAGTTTCCTGGCTAAATGCTAATCTCTCTTTTTCTCAGGATAGTAATTGCGGAAGAGAGAATGCACTGTAATTCACTTCACCTCAGACAGGAAACAGTATTAGTTACTCTTGCACTACGCTTGTAAGGTATGTGGTTCACATCACTAATGAAGCTAGTCTATATAGAGGACAATGTTCTGCCTCCTGATCCCAGCTAACTGAATTATTCCTTAGTGCAAGTGATCTAGGTTACATATCAACTTCAATGCATATACCTAAGTTGAAACTGAAATGAAAAACCCTTGGCACTGAGTCTCAGAGCCTGACCAACTGACTCAGATTCATGGGGGTTGGGGTTTGTGGCTAAAAATAGCAATGCATACACTCTCAAACCTCACCCCAGTGTTAGCGGTGGCCTATGTGAGGAAGGGAAATTTAGCAAGAGCATAGTTCCTGAGGTGCCTTTACTGCCATGGGAGCGTGTGGGACTAGGACTTAGCTGGGCTTCTGTAGATATTCTGTAGGAATTTCACATGTATGTAAACTATTAACTACTACCCATTTACCATGACAGCTGGGTGATTTGGGGGATGAGGAAATCTGAGTTTTAAAACTGAGAGTTATCTGACCTTACCTGAGCGTTTTCAGGGGGACAGAGGAGAGGGGAGGAAAGGGACGGTGTCATGATTTGAACCTGCAGCATAAATGATTGGCATGCGCTAAATGCCAAGAAGATTTGAGTATCTGCACTGAAATCATTGGGAAAGGCACATGTTTAATTAAAAAGGCTCTTGGGATTACAGGAAAAAGGAAAGAGAACAGCAACAAACAGAGGTGGAAATTGCTGCTTGGAGGATAAAACCTTAAGATACTTTTCTTCCACTAAAATACATTAGGTTTGCATACAAATGGGCTAATACGGAGAGAAGTTCATAACCTTCTTTTGTGCTAGCTGGTCATTAGTGGCTCAAAGTGAAGAAAGTGGTCAGAGAATACTTGTCACATGCCCAGGCCACCCTAATTCAAGGCAGCTGCCACCTTAGTGCATCATATGAGGCAGGTCAAGCTCCGGGTGAAGGAAGCTTTCTGTGTAAGAATTTTAATTAGCAGTCAGCACAATGAAAACCATAAGCTGCTGAAAGTTAACAAGTGCTACTGTCTGGGATTTATGGTCAAAGCCAGTTTGTACACTCAACCCCATAATGGATTAGCCATCTATTCGATAGTCATCTACAAATATTACAGTCATCCCTCCTAATCTTATTAACCAGCCTCTAAGAAGCATTAAGGATACATTTATACCACTTGTGGGAAATAATCCAAATAAAACTAATGGAAAAAAGCTTCTTATTTATAAGCAACAGCAGCATTTTATCACTGAGGAGTTCAACTTAATTAAATATATCAGGAGCCTAATTCAGGTCCGAAGTCTGAGAAGGTGCATGACATGATTTTACATAAATTAGTGAAGACGTATATCATAATTTATTGTAAAGACAAACAATGAGTTTATGTGTTCTGCAGTTTACATCTTTTATGTATTTATGTTTGACATTTTGAGTATTTCACTAGCATTTTTCACCTTACAAATTGGGACTATGCAACAATAGAATTTTAACACATATGGTTAGCTGTCAAGGTTGCCAATGCTTGTGGCCTCCTAGCCATACCCTCGGAAAGGCAGTATAGAATGTTCTGGCTCATTTCCTCTAATGCATGCTGAGTATAACACGAGAGGCCTCCATGCTTCTAAAACTAAACTGGGTCTTTATTGAGACAACTATTTAAAGAGATGCTGCACTCTAGCTAACATTCAAGCCATACATTCACAAACTGGCTTCCTGGTGCCACCTCCCAATTCTTCCCTCCTGCCAATTATGCCCTTCCCATGTTAAACACTGTTATACCTCTGTGGTGGGTGTTATGTAGGGTTACCAAATGTCCTACAATGTGTGGGACAACCCCAAATTTCTCTGACAAGTCCCGCATCCCCCATTTATCCCAAAATGTCTGATGGGACATTTTCACATAAATGAATGACACAGAACTTGTTAGGGAAATTTGCTGCCCTGGATGGGTTCCCACAGCTGGGGCTGCCAGCAGGGCTCAATGTCCCATCTAGCTCACCACCACAGGGCTGCCAGGGATCCGAGGCTCTACACCACAGCTGGCTCCCACCTGTGAGGCTCCTAGTGACCCCCACCCCAGCCAGGGATCCTGCAGGTGGGGCTGCCAGATGGGGCATGTCCTGCATACTCTTTCCCCTTGAGAATCTGGCAACTCTAGTGTTGCATGATGATGGATACAAGTCAATGTGCAGCATAGTAGGCTTGAATCTCAGCAACAAATAGTTGGTTGCAATACCTTTAAGACAATTGTAGTTTGGGCCAAAATAACCTGGCATCATACTTTAAATGCATGAAAGAAGCAGATGCAAAGGACAATAAGAAACCTAACAGTGATAACTAATTAAAGAAAATTGCTTAAACATGTATTTTATCTTTTTCAGAGTGCCATCCTGGATATGACTCACTGGCAAGCTTTAGTATAGCAAAAGTAGTACTATGGTGCTCTCTGGTGGCTTAAACAAAAAAAGAGAAAACCAGGTCTAAAACCTGATCAACAGAAAACAAAAGGGGAAAAAGTTTGAAATAGTTATCCTGATTAGTGCAAATGCTGGAGGAAAGGCAAAGTATCTCCTTTCTATCTCTTATATTATATGGCATAAAAAGGCATTTCATGTATGGAGTACAGTATAAAGGCTGCCTAGCCTGCTCTCTTCCTTCTGTCCTAATAGCTTTGTGCGTGAGCTTAATTGTGTCTACATTAGCAAAAAGACTGTCTATGGCCCCCAAAAAAAAATTGTCATTGAGACCCCTTTTCAACAAAGAATGTAGTGAATGTGAATTAATCCATTTTAAATTAACTTATGGAAATAGAAAGAAGTGACTTATCCTAGTTCATGCAATAATTCATTTTTAGAACTTCAGCTCATAAAATATTTTTAAATGTCAAACTTGTCACAAAAATATATCCTGTTTTCCATTAAAAAAAATTCTGATGGAAATTTTCCAACAGCACTACAGGTTGAATCTCTATTATCTGGAACTCTCTTGTCTGGCAACATCTGTAATCCAGCATTACTTTAATTAGTTAGATGCCTCTTATCGTAGAGTGTGGCCAAGTTTTCCCCTGGTTCCATAAAGTTTGTTTACAGCCACCAGTCCTGGCTCTTTGTGTTCTGGGCTGCTATTTAGCTTTAATTTACCCCTAAATATCTTCTAAGAGCCCTTTAAGAAGTGGAAGTGGTGGTAATGCTACTAAATAATATTGACTTCCTGTCGTTCAGCAAATTCTCTCATTCAGCACTGGTCAGGTCCTGAGGGTGCCATACTAGACAGATTCAACGTGTAGTTACAAACAAGGTCCTCTGACTGCTAGGCCTATAACTAGGACCACAAACTCCCCAGGATTCCTCACTTGTTATCAGGCTCAGTTTATGAAATCCATACAGGACGTTCACAACATTGACCCCATTGTGTGAGGCCATGCATCTTAGGGAGAGAGAACAGCTGATTATCCACACATGTATTACATCTATTAGGTTGTGCAACTGAGGATAAGATGCATGTGATTTCTGTGTACCATCCTGTTGAATACCTCTGCGTCACTAACAGCCCTTGTCTTCACATTGTCCAGGTCTCTTCCTCAATGATGATCCAATGTATCAGCTCACACACAGAACATTACAAGGCTAATAACTGCTCCTCATGTTTATTGATAGGTGTGTTATTTTCCAATGCACCCCTTATATCCTTAGTCCTGCAAAGAACTTTGTGTTTGAAGATCTTGTCAGGGGACCTACAAATGTACTCAGTAAGAGATTGGACCCTAAGTCATTAGATGAGACTGACAGTAAATCAAGAGTTAGCTTTGAATTAAGCCAAAAAGAGCATGGCACCTCTGAACTATTATCTCCATTTTACAGGAAGAAAAAGTGAGATATTGTAGAAGTAAATTGACTTGGCCAGGTGTTAAATGAGATTTCCATGAGCTGGAAGAAGCAGCGCTTCACCTCTTGAGAGTTGGAACCTACCCCCAGAAAAGGCAGGGACTTTCCTAACAATAGCAGGAAGCAACTAATGGGGCATGGACAGTCCCTACTTCTTCTCTTGTCCAGCCTGTGTAGTCCCTGGATGCTAATGATGGGAGCAGACTGCTTTTTCAACTACTACTCTGGACACAAATTTATTTTTCTTAGTAAAAAGTTTGTAGTTGGTCATTGAGTCCAGTGCCCTGAGCTCTCTGAAGGACCAAGTACCATCCCTGACAGATTTTTTTTAAATGTATTTGCCCCAGACCCCTACAGGATTGAGCTTACAACACTGGGTTTACCAGGCCCCTGAGCAAACCACTGAGCTATACAACACCATCATAAATGCCTACGGAGTGTGAGTATAGGAATGACACAGAAGACAAAAGAAAAAGCGGGATGAAATACATAGCAAAGGCTTAATAAAAGGTTCATATCCATTCTGTAATATTAAAAAGCAGTAACATTTATCAGGATTCCTCATTATTTTCTTTTCAGTTCTTTTTAATTCTTCGCTTTAAATTCTAAAATGTGACACTGAATTGTACAAAATCGCTAGGAACCATTTCTGTGCTAACAATTAGCTTTTCAAAAGAAATATAGCCCATTTCATTTTTTAAACCAAATAATTGTATCTGACGGGTCCTTCTTTCTCCCAAAACACAATTAAGGAGCATTTTGCTGCTGCAAATAGATTAGCAATAAAATTAGATCTTTTCCTGTGGCCAAGACATTTAACTATGTGATACACTTGTTGAATCTGCAGTCTGGGTAAAATCATATATAAAAATCTTGGGAAAAAATGTGATCTAATAAAAATAATCTTGTTAGATGTACTCAACAAGTACCTAGATGCATTTTGTCTAAATTAAAATGTTTGTCTTTTATGTCTTTGTATGTATTATTAATACATGAAAATGTCATCCTTAAACAATATAGCTGTGTCTACACTAGCCCCTTCCTTTCGGAAGGGGCATGGTAATGAGAGAGGTTGGAAGATGGTAATGAGGTGCTGCTGTGAATATGCAGCACCTCATTAGTATAATGGTGGCTGTGGTAATTTGAAAGTGCCGCTTTCGAATCATGTGTTGCCCGGGGAGACCAGATAGGAAGAAGGGGCTTTTGAGGACTGGGGGGGGTCCTTTTGAAAGGGCCCCGTCTCCACAGGTGGCACATGATTCGAAAGCGGTACTTTCCAATCGCTGCAGCTGCCATTATTTTAATGAGGCACTGCATATTTGTGGCAGTACCTCATTACTATGCCTCTTCTGAAAGGAAGGAGCTAGTGTAGACACAGCTTATCACTTTTCAATAGGAATAGGATTTCTGACATGGTTTAGTGTAGTTTGGATTCATTTTCCAGAAAGTAGCAGGCAGAAGAACCCCCAAAAAACTTGAGTCCATTGGTTTTAAAAATTAAATGGAGGATAGATGTTAAAATTGTGGCTATGTTTGGACATCCAGTTGGACATGATTTTAAAATGATCTTTCCCACCACACTCTCTTTAGCACATCTATTTGAAAAAAAAAAAAACTTTGGTGAATTGTTTAAGAGAACACAGAGACTGTGTCTACACTACAAAAATAACTTCGAAGTTGCTTACTTCAAAGTTTAGAGTCTGCACACACTCTACTTCAAAGTTAAACTTCTAAGTAGGGCACTACTCCATTCCCGGGAATGGAGTAAGGACTTTGAAGTTGGGCTTCAAAGTTAACTTTGAAGTAAGGGAAAATGCGTGTAGACTGTCTGGCTGTTTCTACACAGGCCACCTCCTTTGAAAGTGGCATGCTAATACAGGGAATGAAAGATGCTAATGAGGCACAGATGCAAATTCCCCACACCTCATTAGCATAATATCACGTGATTTGGAGTCTGGAAGACCGTTCTTCCGGACTCTAAAATGCCATGTAGAAGCGCGTCCGCCCGGGGGGCTTCCGGAACGAAGTCCTTCTTCCGGAGGCCCCTTCTTAAGAACATAAGAACATAAGAACATAAGAATGGCCATACTGGGTCAGATCAAAGGTCCATCGAGCCCAGCATCCCATCTGCCGACGGTGGCCAATGCCAGGTGCCCCAGAGAAGGAGAACAGAAGACAATGATCAAGTGATTTATCTCCTGCCATCCATCTCCTGCCCTTGTTCTGAAGGCTAGGGCACCATACTTTACCCCTGGCTAATAGCCATTTATGGACCTAACCTGCAAAAATTTATCAAGCTCTTTTTTAAACCCTAATAGAGTCCTGGCCTTCACAGCCTCCTCGGGCAAGGAGTTCCACAGGTTGACTGTGCGCTGTGTGAAGAAAAATTTTCTTTTATTAGTTTTGAACCTACTACCCATCAATTTCATTTGGTGTCCCCTAGTTCTTGTATTATGGGAAAAGGTAAATAATTTTTCTATATTCACTTTCTCCACACCATTCATGATTTTATATACCTCTATCATATCGCCCCTCAATCGCCTTTTTTCCAAACTGAAAAGTCCCAGTCTCTCTAGCCTCTCCCCATATGGGACCCTTTCCAAGCCCCTAATCATCTTAGTCGCCCTTTTCTGAACCTTTTCTAATGCCAATATATCTTTTTTGAGGTGAGGAGACCACATCTGCACGCAGTACTCAAGATGTGGGCGTACCATAGTTTTATATAGGGGAAGTATGATATCTTTTGTCTTATTATCGATCCCTTTTTTAATAATTCCTAACATCCTATTTGCCTTACTAACTGCCGCTGCACACTGCGTGGATGTCTTCAGAGAACTATCCACTATAACTCCAAGATCTCTTTCCTGATCTGTCGTAGCTAAATTTGACCCCATCATGTAGTACGTGTAATTTGGGTTATTTTTTCCAACATGCATTACCTTACACTTACCCACATTAAATTTCATTTGCCATTTTGCTGCCCAATCACTCAGTTTGCTGAGATCTTTTGTAGTTCTTCACAATCCCTTTTGCTTTTGACTGTCCTGAACAACTTGGTGTCATCTGCAAACTTTGCCACCTCACTGCTTACCTCATTTTCTAGATCATTGATGAACAAGTTGAACAGGATCGGTCCCAGGACTGACCCCTGGGGAACACCACTAGTTACCCTCCTCCATTGTGAAAATTTACCATTTATTCCCACCCTTTGTTTTCTGTCTTTTAACCAATTCCCGATCCATGAAAGGACCTTTCCTCCTATCCCATGACCACCTAATTTACATAAAAGCCTTTGGTGTGGGACCGTGTCAAAGGCTTTCTGGAAATCTAGGTATATTATGTCCACTGGGTGCCCCTTGTCCGCATGTTTATTAACCCCTTCAAAGAATTCTAATAGATTAGTTAGACACGACTTCCCTCTGCAGAAACCATGCTGACTTTTGCCCAACAATTCGTGCTCTTCTATGTGCCTTACAATTTTACTCTTTACTAGTGTTTCTACTAATTTGCCTGGTACTGATGTTAAACTTATCGGTCTATAATTGCCAGGATCTCCTCTAGAGCCTTTTTTAAATATTGGCGTTATATTGGCCGTCTTCCAGTCATTTGGTACCAAAGTGGATTTAAAGGATAGGTTACAAACCACTGTTAATAACTCCGCAATTTCACATTTGAGTTCTTTCAGAGCCCTTGGGTGAATGCCGTCTGGTCCTGGAGACTTGTTACTATTCAGCTTATCAATTAATTCCAAAACCTCCTCTAATGTCACTTCAATCTGAGTGAGTTCCTCAGATTTGTCACCTAAAAAGGCTGGCTCAGATTTAGGAACCTCTGTAACATCTTCAGCCGTGAAGACTGAAGCAAAGAAATCATTTAATCGCTCTGCAATGGCACTGTCTTCCTTGATCGCTCCTTTTATATCTTTATCGTCCAAGGGCCCCACTGCTTTTTTAGCGGGCTTCCTGCTTCTAATGTATTTAAAAAACATTTTACTATCGTTTTTTGAATTTTTGGCTAGCTGTTCCTCAAACTCTTTTTTGGCTTTTCTTACTACATTATGACACTTAATTTGGGAGTGTTTATGTTCCTTTCTATTTTCCTCACTAGGATTTGACTTCCACTTTTTAAAAGCTGCCCTTTTCTCTCTCACTGCCTTTTTAACATGGCTGTTTAGCCATGGTGGTTCTTTGTTAGGTCTCTTACTGTGTTTTTTTATTTGGGGTATACATTTAAGTTGGGCCTCTAGTATGGTGTCTTTAAACAGTTTCCATGCAGCTTCCAGGGATTTTAGTTTAATTACTCTACCTTTTAGTTTCTGTTTCTTCCGGACTCCAAATCATGTGGTGTTATGCTAATAAGGCATGGGGAATTTGCATCTGTGCCTCATTAGCATCTTTCATTCCCTGTATTAGCATGCCACTTCCAAAGGAAATGGCCTGTGTAGAAACGGCCTCTAGTTGCTACTTTGAAGTAGTGCCTAACTTCAAAGTTAATTTCAAAGTTAATTCCTAGTGTACACACACCCATAGGCTATGTCTTCACTTGCCCCCTTTTTCAAAGGGGGCACAGTCTTCAGGGTGATTGGAGATTACTGATGAAGTGCTGTAATGCATACACAGCACTTCCTTAAGCAAATTCTCCCCCCAGGTGGCAAATTCAAAGTGCCCATGCCCCTTTGAAGTGCCTTTACTGCTCAAAATAGTGAATATTTGCTTTCAGATTATAGACCACAGTTCTACAGTGAGAGGTGGATTCAGTGGCTGTGAAAAGGATGGGTGGCTCTAGCAGAAGAGGGGAAGAGTGCAGCCTACAGTGACAGTCACAGAGGTTGTAAGAGGCGGACCCTGCGGGAAGCAATGAGAGGCAGCTGCGGTGAAGAGGAGATGATGGTGGCGAGGCGGCGGGGGAGAGGGCAGAGGATGCTCAGGGGTGGCTAGGAGCAGCAATGAACAGTGAGTGACAACTGCAGCCCGAATGATCTGACGAGGCGGGTCTTTGCCCACGAAAGCTTATGCTCCAAAATATCTTAGTCTATCAGGTGCCACAAGACTTCTTGTCATTCTTACAGCCCGACTGCTCTTATGGAACAAACCAAACGCAGATCAGCGCAGGGGCAGATGTGGAACACATCAACACCAACACACCACCTACTTTCTCTTCCCACCCAGCGCCCTTGGGCGTTTCCACCAATCAGAATGAGTTTTGCACTCAGGTCCTTGAGATACCTACCTGAAACGCAACCGGAGAACAAATCGGAATGGGCGAGTCATCAACCAATCAGACAGCGCGTTACAAACAGCCAATTGAAAGGGCAGTGACATCGTTATTGTCCTGTCACAGAGGATTGCGCCGTGGGAGTCCTCGGCCGGCCTGCTGGGCTAAAGTTTAAGGGAGGCCCGAGGCCTGCGCCCCTTTCTCCCGGTCCCGCCTTCGGCGGCCCCGCAGCGGGCGGGGCGATGCAGCCTCCGGGCCCCCAGCAGCCGCCCCTCTACGCGCCCAGCAACGGGGACTTCACCTTCGTCTCCTCGGCCGAGGCGGAAGGTGAGAGCGGGGCGGCTTCGCGGCTCCCGGCCGGGGAGTGGCCGAACGGGCGGCCGCGGGGCGCTTCAGTACCTGGCGGAGGAGATGGGCCCTGCGCCGCTAAGCTTGTGGGGGTCAGGGCTACCCGGGGCTGTCTCGGGACGCTTGAGGTGGGTGGGAATGAAACGTAACCGCCTCCCTGGAAAATCCCAGCTGCGCTCCCGGCCGCCGGCTGCGGCTCTGTCTGCGTGGCACAGGCTCCAGCTTGGCGGGCTGGTCTCCCTCGGCGTCGGGCCCGCAGTGACTCATTCGTGCCGGTGACGGGATGGGGGGCTGGGGACCCCCCACCCCGCCGGGTTGTGCTTCGGGAGCCGTGCGCAGCGCCGAGGGCCTTGTGTGTAACTGGGGGCCACGGTCTCCAGGCCCAGTAACTCGACGCTGAGCTGAAGGTATCCGACAGCCAGTATCGTGCGGGATGCGCGACCGTCCCTCGGTTACAGTGCGGCGAATAGGCTGACGGTACTGTGTGAGTGGCTGTCATGTACCCAAATACGCTGTGTATGCGAGGTTGCTGCTCTAACGTCTCAAGATATGCCCTCGTGTTTGGTAAACTAGCAGCCGCATCACTCCTGTCCCGTCTCGCCCCGACGGTTGTCTGCCACAGGAGCGTGAATAATCTTCATGATCAGCAACTATTGGCTCAGCACCCGCTGGTATTTGATATCTCACTCGCTAGTTCCTCCTTCCATCTTCCCTGTTCAGTGCCGAGTGGCTTAATTTCTGTAGATTAGCTCCACACCAATTTATTGCATTATCTACTCATTCTCTGTGGGGTCTTCCTCTTGTATTTGAACCATCCATTATACCAAATATCAGGGTCTTGACTTTTTGTGTGTCATTCATTCTACAGATATGCCCAAATAGCTGTAATCTCTGTTGCAGTAATCATTGTATGTGTATAAATATAATTGGTGGCCATGAGAACATGTGTACACCAACATGATTTGGGATTTACATGTGGGCTATCCTGAAGCTAGAACCAGGATGTAAATCTACTAAGCAACCTGTGACTAGAAGGAGGCTGTTTACTCATGTATTAGTGTTATTAAATTATGGTGACTCAACTGTAAAAGTAGAATTAGACAAGCAGAAAAAGGCTGGAGAGGATTTAGCAAAAGACTTAAAATCTAGCAGCAAAAACATGTTTTAAGTTCATCAGAAACAGGAAGCCTGTCAAACAAACAGTTGTACTATTCTATTAGTGAGATGCTAGATGAACACTTACGGAAGATAATGTCATTTTATAAAATATTCCTGAGGGAATTGTGCACCATGGCACAAATGCAGAATTAATGTTCCCTGTAGATCAGCCATGTCAAAACTTTTGTGTCCAGGGGACTGTATGCAGCCTGTCAGATTTTTTTTTTCTGTGTGTGTCAGTCGGTCACCCAGTCACAAATCCTCCTTTGGCATGCACGAGCAGCAGGAGGAAGGACAAGCACCAGTCCCACCTCTTTGGGCTCTCTATGCCTGGTGCATGTGTATTAAAACCCCAGGCAGCCAAGGAGCTGGGATTGGTGTTTGTCCGACCCTGCCGCTCTTGTGAATGCTAGAGAAGGGTGTGTGTGACTGCTCTAAGGGATGGTGAAACCTACATTGGCGGAAACAATGGAGGTAGGAAGGAACCCGTGGGGAGCAGAGCAAGGGGCAGCCAAGGAGTGTGAGGTAGAGTAATATGCAAGAGGGGTGCAAAGAAACCCATGTGGGCCAAGGCAGAGGGAGTGCCTGCCTGGGGGAGTGGAGGGTAGGGAGCTGCCGTATGCAGAGCAAGGGGTGGCTGAGAAATGCAAGGCAGAGTAATATGGGGAGGGGATATAGGGGGGTGCAGTGCAAGCCTCATGGGGCTTGTATTGCATCCCTAGTGCACTGAGGGCCTGGGGGTTAGTGTGTGGAGGGGGGTGGTGCAGCCTCAAAGAGCCTGGCATGGGCACATTGGGGGCTGTACTGCAATGGGTGACGGTGCAGTGAAGGTTGCGCTGTGATGAGTAGCAGTTTACGTCTCATGGGGTCGGGGATGTTGCCATGAGGCTGCAGTGGGGTGGAATACAAGCCCCAAAGAGCCTGAAAGAGGGGAGAACCCAGCGCAATGGGGGACTGTAGTGTAAACCCCAGAGTGTGTGAGAAGGAAGGGCAAAGAAATGGGAGGGGGAGTGCAGTGTAAACTGGAGGGGAGGGAATTTGAGATGGGAAAGGGAGAGCAGTGTTTCTCCTTCTGTGGAACTGAAAGGAAATCTCCTTTCCAGACTTTGGACAATAGTCACAGAAGTTGTGAGATTTTAACCTGATTTCTCTCCCCTTCTCCTACTGGGGACCACCTAGTCCCAACCAGTGCCCCTTTCCTTTCTCCTTGCTTCCTGTATGCATGGAAAAAGTGTTGGATTGTGACGTCTTCTCTGGCCCACTGAAAGGGGATGGGGAAAAGGGAAATCTCTAACCTCCATATGGGGAGAGAGGCTGGCTTTGGGGTAGGGGAGGGTTTTCACTGTGATGTAGCCACCCCATACAAAGGTGAGAGGGAAATGCATAAAATCAACCAAAGCATCATTCTAACCTAGTCACGATGATTGGCAAAGCAAACCATGTACCATGGGAATGTTCCGACTTGAGTACACCCTTAGCGACGTATCATCAGGAGTGTTCTATCAGTAAGCTTGTGGTGATCAGTTTCTCTCAGCCCAAATCTTCATTCTCTGAATCTGCACGGCTCCATTCCCCACGGATACCACTTCTTTAAATTAACTTTTGCTGCTGTTCCTGCCAGCCACAAACCTTAAAGCCCATTCATTCATTCATGTTGGTAACTCATGACTTTCCTGTATGGTAGGTTATCCTAATTTTTAGAAATGAAGGAACTGGCAGCACAGAGAGTGCAGAGCTAGCCATAAAACACACCAGGCATCCTGAACCCTGGCTTTGCATGTTCACTGCAAAACTCTCTGTCCCTTTTTTCTTAGAGGAATTTTGGCTTTTCTTCCTAGTTTGCTTTTATCATCAGTCCTTTCTATCTCTTTCTTCTCTCGCCGCTAGATGTATCTTTTCTGTAGCTTTTTGTGCTATAGCAAATACTGAAAAACTGGTATCACAAAAGTGGTGTCAGCTCTCTGGAATGAATACTTGGGACTAAAGTACTGTAGGTTTTAATTTAAATATTTCACAGTATTATATTTTATTCATATGCTACTGTTGTATTTTCTTCTCAGTGCTGAATAGTAAAAAATGTTAGTTAATATTATTTATTCCCAAATAAAATGACAAAATGTAATAATTTTATATGAATAAACATGTCCTTTTTTTGCAATCACAAAAATAATTGTGCTTATACAAAATCTCAAACTTAAAAAAATTTCAAATTTTCACAAAAGCCTGTTCTATTTGATTAACCACTTTCTATGCTTGTTTTTATTTCAACAAAACAAGTTACATATCATGTAAAAATTAAAAAGTACCTTAAATTTATATTAAATTAAAAATAATTATGAGAAAATAACTTTACACATCAAATTTTATAAACTATTAATAAAATTATAAAAAATAAAATTTGTATTAAGTATTAAATTTTCAATTAAAATAATTGTATATGTTCAAACAAGACCTGAAAAATATTATAAAATATATCTAAAACATAACCTATAATAATAAATAATTACAACTTTCAGACAGCTTTCAGGGCCACCAAAGAAAATGTGCTATCATTTTTCATTTGTGCAGTCCTCAGTAGGCTTTGAGTTTAACATGATTTCAGCTGTTTTGTTGTCCCAGTGGAATAATTGATACTGATGGTATGGTGAAAGGAAGCCATGAGAAGGGTCATGGCATGTGCCCATCCTAAGCAGTGGCTCCAAGTGAGCACACCTGTTCAGTGGGGATGCCTCAGTGTGCATGTGAAGCTCTCTCTCTCTTGTTATTGAACTGCACCCAGTGCAAAGGGGCAGGATTCCATAGTATTTCTTAGGCTGGAATGGGGTGGGGCCAGTCTCTGCACTGAGTCAGGTTCAGCCTTACCACCAAGTCCATGTCTGGGGAGGTGAGGTGGACTGCAGGGTGATTACTCCTGCTCAACTCTGTGCAGCTAATGTCTTGTGTACTTCACTGCTGTGCTGTATCCTGTGCTTTATTGCCCTTCTAATCTAGGGCATCTGGGAATCAGCTGGGGACATTAAGTATTGTTGCTGTATTTCTTGATTTCTGTTATTAGATCTCATTGTATTGATTCTTTCTGCCTGTGTGCAGTTTCTGCATGTCTTGAGTGAATGCTTCTTCATGGCATGAAACCCTTTCTCCTCTAGGAACGTTTTGGTATTTTTTACAGTAAACTCTGTTTTAACAGGTATTCAAACAATTGGATTTCTCAGTTAGCTGAGATTCTGTCCTGTGTGTGTGGCCAGCGGCTTTTCTGCTTTCCTGCCCAAAGTCTCCCACCCAGAGCGGCACCCCGCATGGTGTGGCCGTGTGCGAGCTCTCCAGAGTGGCTCGAAGCGCAGCAATGCACAAGGCGCCCGGAGTGGCACCCCGTGTGATGTGGCCATGCGGGAATCGCCCAGAGTGGCTTGCGGCACAGTGACACACATGCCGCTCAGAGCAGCTATGTGCCCTGCTCAGAGCAACTTGATGCACAAGCTACCCAGAGCGGTCCCTTACGTGGTGCAGCCACGTGTGAGCTGCCCAGAGTGGCAGCTACCTGCCCCACTCAAAGTGGCTGGCAGCACACTGATGTACAAGCCGCCCAGAGCGCCGAAGTGTGAGCAGCCCAGAATGGCTCCCCATGTGGTGCGGTGCACACGCCCCCACTCCCCACCGGCCGAGCATATTGGAACCTACTGCATATCCAGCATATTGGACTATCCAGCAACCTCGTGGTCCCAGGGCTGCTGGGTATGAGAGAGTTTACTGTAGTCTGATTTTTGAGGTGGACACCATGGTGAGTGTGCTTACGTTCTTTTCAACCTTCTGCGAAGGGTACCATCCTCTAATGTCGTGGCCCACTGATCATTTCTGTAGAAAAATTATGCTTTACTGTAAACATATGAAGTGTTTTTCTTTCTAATTTAAGAATTTTGGTTTAAATTGGGCAATCTGAGCAGAAATTTAATTCTAAAATGCATTGTTTTGTACCATTCTAGGGAAGTATTTTTTTTAATTTATCGATAAATTTGATATTTTTTAAAACTGATTTTATGAAAGGTCTAAGTTTGTCTTGAGCATAAAACCTCCAATGTAAGCCTGTGATTTTGATATGTATGTCCTGCCTAGAATGTGCATCTCCCCAATGTATCATTTCACATATAAATCTTCTCTGATTTATATTGCTATTGTTTTGATGTCTCTAGTCAGAAATGTATAATTTATACTAACCTAAAATTTTTCTGAAGTATTTCAAGTATGTTTGTCCAGTGAATGCAAAGGACCTCTTTTTTTCCTGGGTTCTGTATTACCTTAATCCAGGAACATTTATGTTGTAAACTCTGTTGAGAGACTAATTGCAGCTCTGCCTGTATGTGTTCAGAAAATGTTTGTTTTTGTGAGGGTTTTTTCTGTATTGTGATTTAACTTATTAAAGTTCTGTATTAATGTGTCTAGTAAGCAATCTCTGACAAACTCATTTCCTGAATCTTTATTTCAAGTGTCAGACATATTTACTGATAGGTATGTTAAAATAAATTACGAAAATAATTAAAACTAGCATGATTATTATTTTGACAAATAAAATATGCAGAATTTTCATAGTGTGAAGAATTATATAAATTTTTTGATACAGACTTCCCTCATCAGTAGCTAAGTTAAGTTTTTTGCATCTGTCTGAGATCTCTCCCCAATCATATTTTTTTAGGTGACATATCTGAGGGACTGTCCCAGGTTGAGGTGTCGATGGAGGCTGGTTTGGAAAAAACTGATAAATCAGGCAGTAATAATCCATGGGGTCAGGTGGTACCCACACGAGAGTTGTGAACGAAATTTCTGAACTATTAACTGCAATATCTGTCATTTAAATCAGCTTCTGTACTGGAGGACTGAAGGATAGCTAATCTGACACCAATCTTTTTAAAAAAAAAAAAAAAAAAAGCTCCAGGGCAATTTTGGCAATTACAAGCCTGTAAGCATAATTGCCATATCAGGCAAACTGATTGAAACTATACTAAATAATGAAAGTATCAAATATATAGATGAACACAACTTTTGAGGGAAAAAACAGCACAGCTTTTTGTATAGTGAGGATTGATCAATCCTGTCTATTAGAATTTTTTGAGGGGAATTAATAAAAATGAACAAGAGTCACAGTGCACATAGTGTACTTGGACTTCAAATTTTTTAAAAATGGACAAGGGTCCTCTCCAAAGGCTCTTTAAGCAAAGTAAGAAGTTGTGGGATAAGAGGAAAGGTCCCTTCCTGGATCAGTAGCTCATTAAAAGACAGGAAACAAAGAACAGGAATAAATGATGATTTTTTTCAGATTGGTCAGCAGTAAATAATGGTGTCCCCTAAGGTTCTGTACTGGGGCCAGTACTGTTTGACATAGTCATAAATGATTTGGGAGAAAGGGGTAAGACAGTAAGGTGGCAAAGTTGGAAAGTACTCAAGGTAGTTAAGTCTGAAGTAGACTGCAGATATTTACAAAAGGGTCTCTCAAAACTGGATGATTGGGGAAACAAATGGCAGACGGAATGCAGAGTGGATAAATGCCAAGTAATTCACATTGGAAGACATCCCAGTTGTATACACAAAAGCTGTGTCTCCACTAGGAACTAACTTCGAAGTTAGGTACTACTTCGAAATAGCCAGCAGAGAGTCTACACACATTTTCCCTGACTTTGAGGTAGTGAGCCCAACTTTGAAATCCTTAGTCCATTCCCAGGAATGGAGTAGTGTCCTACATTGAAGTTTAACTTCCAAGTAGGATATGTGTAAATGCTCAGCTTCAAAGTTGGAGTTTGAAGTAGGCAAGTTCAAAGTTATTTTTGTAGTGTAGAAACAGCCAAAGTGATTGATAGGTCTACTTTAGCTATTAACATGGAGTCAGGGTGGATAGTTCCCTGAAAATATCAGGTCCATAAATGTGGTAGTCCCCTTCTCCACCCCCCCCCCCCCCAAAATAAACAAACCCACAACAATACTGGAAATTGTTAGGAAAGTGATAGATAAGACACTGAATGTATAATATATAAACAGTATACGCTCATCACTTGCTATGTGAGCACATTTGGTTTCCAACTTTCTGCTCATAGGTGAAAACTCAAAGAGGGACACTAAATTACCACTAAAATACATGTAAAAAGTCTCTGGTTCCTAGTGCTCCTAACTCGGTGAGGGAGTGGCAGCATGTAGCGCTCCTATTTAAAGGTAAGTGAACCTTGGGTTGGGGGGGGATTGGGGAGGGTTAAAGGCTGGGGGCAGTTTGGGCCCATGAGCGGGAGGGAGGGTTAAAATCTGGTGGTGGGTTGAGTCCCTGAAGCGGACAGGGGGTGTTAAGGCTGTGGTGGGTTGGGTCTGTGGGACAGGCAGGGGTGTTCAGGCTGCTGCAGATTGGGTGTGCGGGCTGGCAGTCAGGCTGTGGCGGTTTGGGCCTGAGGCTGGCGGGGGGGTCAGGCTACAATGTGTTGGAGCTGTGGGGCTGGCGGGGTGTGTGGGGAGGAAGAGAGAGGCTGTGGCAGGTTGGGGCCGTGGGACCAGCGGGGGGGCTGGCTGCAGTAGGTTGGGGCTGTGGGGCCGGCGGGGGTATTAGCGGGTGGGGGAGTTCACTCGTCTAATGAACAAAGGTAAGTATGTGTCCCTCTTTTAAGCGAGTACTCACAAGTGAAGTACTCATTTAACGAGGGATGAGTGTATATATAATATAAATCTATGGTATGCTTTGCGACTGGGTGCTCGCGAACAGGGTGCGTGCTAACAGGAGGGAGTTTTGAGAGGCTCTCCTGGAGGAGGAGAAGGAAGGAGCAAACTAAAGCACCTTGGGGTAAGTGGCTGCTTATATTTGGGGGTTTGGGCTTGTGTGTGTTTGTTTGTTTGGAGTTTGGAGTGCTGAGCTGAGTGTTTGTGTGAAAGGCCGTGTGCTCAGGCAGGCAGTTGGAAGCTGTGAGTCTTGATTAGGTTTGAATCGAAACACCGGGTGCTGATTGGCTGAGCTGTAGGCAGAGGGAGGAGCTATCAGGGAGGCTGAGCACTTAAAGGTGTAAACCCCGCTAGTAAGCGACCAGGGAGCTTTGCGACCGGGGTGCTCGCGAACAGGGTGCGTGCTAACAGGAGGGAGTTTTGAGAGGGGAGTTTAGTGGGGGAGCTTGGAGGGAGCCAGTGACTTCTATTGCCCTTAAACTTTAAATCCTTTATAACAACCTCTATCTGAAACATTTAATTAACCCTCATATATAATTAGAGTAGGAAATGGAGGCAGAAGCCCAGCAGCAGAGTGGGGGCTATCCTGTTTATTGTGTCGAGTGCAGCATGTATGACTACCTACCCTGTGGGTGGGTGGCGTATGTGTGCGCGCGATGCAAGGAGCTCCTGGCCCTCAGAGACCGAGTGCGTGCTTTGGAGGCCAGGGTGGCTGAACTGGCGGAGCTAAGGAAGGCAGAGGTGTTTGTTGATGAGACTTTCCGGGACATAGTAGGGCTGTCCCACCTCCAGTCTGACAGTCCTGATGCTGTTATGGAGGATGAAAGGCTCAGGGAAGGAGAGCAGTCAATGGGAGGAGAGGGAAACCATCCCATAGTTGGGACCCTCCTTCCAGAGGGTGCTATTGTATCCTCTCGTGCCGAGGATACTTCTCCGGGGGAGGGAGCACCAGCTGTTAGGAAGAAGCAGGTTTTAGTAGTGGGGGATTCGATCATTAGAAATATAGATAGTTGGGTTTGTGATGACCGGGAGAACCGTATGGTGACTTGCCTGCCTGGTGCGAAGGTTGCGGATCTCTCGAGGCATCTAGACAGACTTATGGGCAGTGCTGGGGAGGAGTCGGTCGTCGTGGTACATGTTGGTACCAATGACATAGGGAAGGGTAGAAGAGATGTTCTGGAGGCCAAATTTAGGTTACTAGGAAAGAGACTGAAATCCAGAACATCTATGGTGGCATTCTCTGAAATGCTTCCAGTTCCACGCGCAGGGCCAGATAGACAGGCAGAACTTCAGAGTCTCAATGCGTGGATGAGACGATGGTGTAGGGAAGAGGGGTTTAGATTTATTAGGAACTGGGGACACTTTTGGGGTAGGGGGAGCCTATACAGGAATGATGGGCTCCACCTAAATCAAGGTGGATCCAGACTGCTGGCATTAAACATTAAAAAGGTCGTAGAGCAGTTTTTAAACTAAGTGGTGGGGGAAAGCCGATTGGTGCGGGGGAGCACCTGGATCGGACGGAGACTTCTCTTACACGAGGCTCCATAGATAGGGATTCCCTAGAAGCTAGTCAGATAGGGAACATGGGAAATAATATATGGGCAAGATCAGATGCGAAACAATCGCATATAAAAAAATCCAACGCGTCTGCGAAAGGCGGACATATAAATAGTGATAGTTTTTTAACGTGCTTTTACACTAATGCTAGGAGTCTGTCTAATAAGATGGGTGAACTGGAGTACCTCATATCAAAGGAGGAAGTTGACATAATAGGCATCTCAGAAACATGGTGGAATGAGGACAATCAGTGGGACACTATCATATCGGGATATAAATTATATCGGAAAGACAGAACAGGTCGTGCGGGTGGCGGAGTGGTACTATATGTGAAGGATAATATAGAATCAAATGAAGTAAAAATCCTAAAGGAATCAAAATGTCCCATAGAATCATTATGGATAACAATTCATTCCTCTAATATGAATATGGCATTAGGAATATATTACCGACCACCTAACCAGGACAGTGATAGTGATGCTGAAATGTTAAGGGAGATTAGAGAGGCTAGCAAAATAAAAAACACAGTAATAATAGGAGATTTCAATTATCCCCATATTGATTGGGTGCATGTCACCTCAGGACGGGATTCAGAGATTAAATTTCTTGATGCCTTAAATGACTGCTTCTTGGAGCAGCTAGTACAGGAACCCACAAGGGGAGAGTCAATTCTCGATCTAGTCTTGACTGGAACGCAGGATCTGGTCCAAGAGGTAACTGTTACTGGACCGCTTGGAAATAGTGACTACAATATAATAACTTTTAATATTCCTGTGTTGGGAAGAACACCGCAGCGGTCAAACACTCTGGCATTTAATTTCAAAAAGGGGAATTACACTAAAATGAGGAAGCTAGTTAAACAGAAACTAAAAGGTAGAGTAATTAAACTAAAATCCCTGGAAGCTGCATGGAAACTGTTTAAAGACACCATACTAGAGGCCCAACTTAAATGTATACCCCAAATAAAAAAACACAGTAAGAGACCTAACAAAGAACCACCATGGCTAAACAGCCATGTTAAAAAGGCAGTGAGAGAGAAAAGGGCAGCTTTTAAAAAGTGGAAGTCAAATCCTAGTGAGGAAAATAGAAAGGAACATAAACACTCCCAAATCAAGTGTCATAATGTAGTAAGAAAAGCCAAAAAAGAGTTTGAGGAACAGCTAGCCAAAAATTCAAAAAACGATAGTAAAATGTTTTTTAAATACATTAGAAGCAGGAAGCCCGCTAAAAAAGCAGTGGGGCCCTTGGACGATAAAGATATAAAAGGAGCGATCAAGGAAGACAGTGCCATTGCGGAGCGATTAAATGATTTCTTTGCTTCAGTCTTCACGGCTGAGGATGTTACAGAGGTTCCTAAATCTGAGCCAGCCTTTTTAGGTGACAAATCTGAGGAACTCACTCAGATTGAAGTGACATTAGAGGAGGTTCTGGAGTTAATTGATAAGCTGAATAGTAGCAAGTCTCCAGGACCAGACGGCATTCACCCAAGGGTTCTGAAAGAATTCAAATGTGAAATTGCGAAGTTATTAACAGTGGTTTGTAACCTATCATTTAAATCCACTTTGGTACCAAATGACTGGAAGACGGCCAATATAACGCCAATATTTAAAAAAGGCTCTAGAGGAGACCCTGGCAATTATAGACCGATAAGTTTAACATCAGTACCAGGCAAATTAGTAGAAACACTAGTAAAGAATAAAATTGCAAGGCGCATAGAAGAGCACGAATTGTTGGGCAAAAGTCAGCATGGTTTCTGCACAGGGAAGTCGTGTCTAACTAATCTGTTAGAATTCTCTGAAGAGGTTAATCAACAGGCGGACAAGGGGCACCCAGTGGACATAATATACCTAGATTTCCAGAAAGCCTTTGACACGGTCCCACACCAAAAGCTTTTATGTAAATTAGGTGCTCATGGGATAGGAGGAAAGGTCCTTTCATGGATCGGGAATTGGTTAAAAGACAGAAAACAAAGGGTGGGAATAAATGGTAAATTTTCACAATGGAGGAGGGTAACTAGTGGTGTTCCCCAGGGGTCAGTCCTGGGACCGATCCTGTTCAACTTGTTCATCAATGATCTAGAAAATGAGGTAAGCAGTGAGGTGGCAAAGTTTGCAGATGACACCAAGTTGTTCAGGACAGTCAAAAGCAAAAGGGATTGTGAAGAACTACAAAAAGATCTCAGCAAACTGAGTGATTGGGCAGCAAAATGGCAAATGAAATTTAATGTGGGTAAGTGTAAGGTAATGCATGTTGGAAAAAATAACCCTAATTACACGTACTACATGATGGGGTCAAATTTAGCTACGACAGATCAGGAAAGGGATCTTGGAGTTATAGTGGATAGTTCTCTGAAGACATCCACGCAGTGTGCAGCGGCAGTTAGTAAGGCAAATAGGATGTTAGGAATTATTAAAAAAGGGATCGATAATAAGACAAAAGATATCATACTTCCCCTATATAAAACTATGGTACGCCCACATCTTGAGTACTGTGTGCAGATGTGGTCTCCTCACCTCAAAAAAGATATATTGGCATTAGAAAAGGTTCAGAAAAGGGCGGCTAAGATGATTAGGGGCTTGGAACGGGTCCCATATGGGGAGAGGCTAGAGAGACTGGGACTTTTCAGTTTGGAAAAGAGGCGATTGAGGGGTGATATGATAAAGGTATATAAAATCATGAATGGTGTGGAGAAAGTGAATATAGAAAAATTATTTACCTTTTCCCATAATACAAGAACTAGGGGACACCAAATGAAATTGATGGGTAGTAGGTTCAAAACTAATAAAAGGAAAATTTTCTTCACACAGCGCACAGTCAACCTGTGGAACTCCTTGCCCGAGGAGGCTGTGAAGGCCAGGACTCTATTAGGGTTTAAAAAAGAGCTTGATAAATTTTTGCAGGTTAGGTCCATAAATGGCTATTAGCCAGGGTAAAGTATGGTGCCCTAGCCTTCAGAACAAAGGCAGGAGATGGATGGCAGGAGATAAATCACTTGATCATTGTCTTCTGTTCTCCTTCTCTGGGGCACCTGGCATTGGCCACCGTCGGCAGATGGGAGGCTGGGCTGGATGGACCTTTGGTCTGACCCAGTATGGCCATTCTTATGTTCTTATGCTCAAACTCTAAAATGTTTGTGTAGTTTTGCTTGCCCCAACTCAGGAAACATTACAAATTGAAAAGATTCAGATAAGGGCAACAAAACTCATAAAGGTTGTGGAACAGTCTTTATCTGAGGAGAGACTAAAAAGACTTGGAACATTCAGCTTTAAAAAGTGTGAGAGGTGATGCCGGAGTTAATGAGTAGAGTCCTGCACAAACATGAATGTACATCTGATCCATCCGGAGCCAGGTTGGGGAAGCCTATGGCAGGCCTTCCATCTTCTCTGGACATGGGGTTCAAGCAGTTACTATCCCTTGTTCCTGCCTCCAGGTCCCCCACCCAAGGCAGGTAGGTGACCTGCACTGTGATTCTTCACAGCTACCTGCCCATCCTGACTATCAGAGCCCTGCACAGATAACAAAATTATCTACCTCTGTGCTGCTAGCAGTAGAAGTGGTCTGCAGGTACAAAGCAGATCTGTGAATTTTTGAAGGGCTCTAGTTGTAACAGAAGTCTATAAAATCATGAATAGTGTGGAGAAGGTTACTGCAGCAATGCCTTTAACATAGGCATCGGGTTTAAAAGAAAAAAAAAAGGAAGTTCTAGCTGAGGAATTCCTTTCCAGGAAATGTTGTGAAAATTAAAGATATAATTGGGTTCAAAAAAGAACTAGGTGGATTAATGGCATATAGGTGCATCAAAGGCTATTAGCCAAGATGGCCAGGAACACAAGCCCATGCTCTGGTTGTCCCTAAGCATTCTAGATGTTGGGGCTAGAAAATGGGATATATCACTTGATGATTACTGTTCATTCCCTCTTCACCTGGTATTGGCCACCATCGGAAGATATTGAGCTTAGGGGCCATATTGTGTCAGACCAATGGTCCATTCTCAAAGACCCTGTAGGATTGCAAAAAGCCTTGTATGTTTTGTGTGTATCACGATTTACATGACAAAGAAATAGAAGTTTAAACAAAGTAAAATAGCATGAGGGGTTTCAATACCTGGATCGTGTCTACACCATTGATTTCACTTAGGGAGTCAACCCTATACAGATAAATTGCTTACATTCCCAATGTAGATGTGTTGTCACTGGCAAAAATTGCTGTCTGGTGTAAAGATAATGCTCTTTTTCCACTCCTTTTGTCTATCTTCATGTCCCTGACTTATTTCTCTTGGAGGAGATCATCTCTAAGTGGACATAGGATACAACAGCCACATTGTGCTCCCATCCTTTGTATTGCTGCTTCATGATGGAGAAAGAAGATTCTGTCCAGAAAGCTAGCTTTCATATTGACTGCAAAAGAGCTCAGTGTCACTTGCACAAGATGCTCTGCCTCTCTGACATCAGGAACCTTTTAACAATTACCATGAACGCATTTTTTTTGAAAGGTTCTGTAGCAGCATACCATGACCAGTAGCTTGCAGTACTTCTTAGAGGCAGACTGGTGGTTTTGAATTCTCTGTGGCTCCGTGTTTTTTCTAACATATGTAATAAACATTGTTCAGTGGGACTACACAATCAGGTGTGTAGGATTCCTGGTTAAGGCTAGGTTTTAGTTATAGGTATCTTTAATAAGAATGGATAGATCATAGGCGTTAAACAAAAATTCCTAGTCTGTAACCTGTCTGATTTGTACTATAGTGTGATGGGGTAAGGTCACAAAAGACGCCTGGGAATGCTCTCCAGTATGCTGATCATGCCACTGACACCTGCCTTCTTGCTTTCTGGGGCTCTCCATCATCTTGTCTTTCTGGGCCAGATCATCTGGTCTCCCCTAGCCAAAGCACAGATTTGGGGTAACTGCCCCCCTGCCACAGAGCAATGCAGGAACTGATTTACTTCAGCACTGGGATGCTACAGTTCTAGGGTACCGTAGCCATGAAACCAACAAAAGAGATTAAAACACCCAAATAAATCTCTCTCTCTCTGTGTGCAAAAGATTTGTACAGAGAGGGCTCGTTAGGTAGGCCCCCTTGATCAATTGAAGGGGGATCTGCACTGCAGTAGCCCTCCCCAGCTGGTAATTACTTACATTGGACTTACAATAAACCTAGTTTTTATTAAGCAAAAACAGTAGAATTTAGGTGGTTTATAATAAAAACAGACCAAAAGGAATTACCCAATTAAAATAAAAGGAAAATATAAAGCTCGTTGTAACTTCCTGAAGAGATTTGTGACATAGATTCTTATCCTAAAGAGCCCTTCTCATATCAGGTAAAAACTTCAGAGCAGTTCTTTGGTTTGGGTCAACAGCTTTTCATAGTTCCTTGTTTCTTCTTAGGGTGTGTCAGGCAATTTCCAGGAAAAGCTAAAGACAAAATTGGTAGCTTCCCATTGCTTAAATCAGTGGTTCCTAAGCTTTTCGGCATCACATCCCCCTTTTTGATTTTTGAGAAACGCTCACGTCCGTGCACCTCTTCTTTGCCATCCTGAACTCCACTTTTAACAAAAAAATTCAATTTGTAATTTTTAAAACAAACTTTGATATAAAATGTTATTTAAAATTAAAAATAAGCACATAGCTTTTCTTGGCCCCTTGCTGGTGCCTGGCGCAGCCCCAGCTGGCCGGCTCCCTGCGCCCCATGTCAGCCACCAGAGTTGACCGCAACAGCCGCCTGCCTGCCTGAGACCTGAGCTGCCAGAGCCACTGGCCTGAGCCCCACGCCACCATGGCCAGCCTCCCACCCCCTGCCAGCTGCCTGGGCCGTCTGTCTGAGCCCTGGACTGCCGGAGCCAGCTGCCTGCCCACCAACCACCTGCCCCTGCTGCGGGCAAGCTGCCTACCCAAGCCCCATGCTGCCAGGGCTAGCTGCCCACCTGCTATCCCGAGCCCCATGCTGCTAGGGGCAGCCACCTGCCTGCCAGCCCAAGCTGCCCAAGCCCTATACTGCTGGGGCCAGTCACCTGTCTGCCTGCCTGTGCCCCTATGATGCTGGGGCCAGCCGCCAGCCCAAGCTTCCTGAACTCTGCGATACCAGGGCCAGCTGCCCAAGCACGATGATTCCCACGAGCTGGCACCTGTGAGCTTGCCCACCCAAGCCCCTTTCATCCCACAAAGCTAGGCACCACCAGCTCCCCACTCTTACCCCATCCACATCCCTGCCATCTTTGCAGGAGGCAACTAGCTCCACATGGTCTTTGCTGGCTGCCTGCTTTTTATAGCGGCTGTGCCAGGTCCCCCACATAAAATGGTAGGGACTGAGAGCTGGAAGCAAAGGCTGGCTCTTGCTTCAGGTCGGAGGAAAGATGGGAGGGCCGGGTCACTTCATGCCTCCCTGGAATTTCTTCACACCCCCACACCCCCTGTTTGGGAAACCATGGCTTAACTAGACTCCTGAGTAAGGTGGGAAACCTTAGTTCTACCACCTCCCCCCCACCCCCAACAGTGGGAACACACTGGATTAAAATGGCTTTCAGCACCAAGTAGTCACTTGTCTAACACCAACCACCTTTTAGACTTACAAGACAAACAAGACTGTTTACGAGTTGTTGAGCTCATTATGCAGTCAGTGGGCGTGTATAAGGAACACCAGTAATGGCTGTCATTAGCGCCTTTAAAACTATAAACAGACGTACACTCCATATTTCTGATTTCACGTACAAAGAGGATACATGCACAAAAATAGGATATACAGTTACAGCAGACTAAACATTAAGATGATAGGTTATAAGGGATATTTTTTCCAAAGAATCTCTGAGTTATGCATATTTATATTCATAACTCAATTTTCATAAAGCACTGGGGGTGGAGGGTCTGTCATATATGTCTCTGACTAAACCTTGGAGGGTGGCCCTTGAGGTGCCATGAGCTTTCATCAGGGAGGAAGGAGTAGTCCGGGATCTTTTTGGCACAGCAGGGCTGCCAGGTTCCCTGCCTGGCTTCTCAGAGCTCTTCAGATGTGGCAGCATTTCCCTCCCTTAGCTATTAGCAGTAGTGTGCCCAAATGGCTTCACATACTGTCTCTGCCTCAAGTGCCAGCTCCATGGCTCCCATTGGCTGGGAACTGTGGCCAGTTGGAGCTGCAGGCCAGTGTCTGCAGCTGGAAGGAAGCAGCACAAAGAGTTATTTGGCTGCTGCTCTGCTGAGGACAGCAACCTGTGCCACTTCCCACAGCTTCCATTATCTAGGAACAGATGAACTGCAGGGGCCATGCCTGTGGAGGTTCAGTGTTGGCAAAATGTCTTGTGCCCTGCTAGTGGATTACCTTGATAGGCCAAGAGCCAAAGGTTGCCAATTGTTGACATAGGAGCTGGGGGGGGGCATTCTGCTGCCTCTAAGGAGCCCCCGAGGGTAAGTGCCGTTGCCCCCTCCTGCTCCGTATTCTTGAGTCCTCTTCCCCACCTAAACTCCTGCTGGAGGAGGGTAGAGACAGAGATTTCCCAGTGGTGACAGGTGTGCCTGTCTCAAAAGTTGCCTAAGCTGCTCAGATTGCCCCTGGGCCAGCTGCACTGGCCACTGCAGAAATCATGAGGGTCCCAGAAAGTCATGGAATCCATGACTTCTATGACTTCCCTAATGAACCCATGGCCTTAACTCACAATGAACTATTCAGAGTTGCAGCTCTTCACTGATATAAAGTACAATAGAACACCAAGATGCACACACTCAACTTGCATGTATCTCAGTTAACGTGACTTTGAGTGGCGGGGAGCAGGTTCCGGGCTGCCAGGCACCAGCTCCTTGCCCTCAGAGAAGTGGGAAACTGACCAGCTGCTGCACTGGTCAGTTTTGTGGCTCCTGTCAGGGGTGGCAGCCAAGAATCGGTTTTCAGGCTCCCCACCTCTCTGGGAGCCTGGAAACTGAACAGCACACCAGCACTAGTCTGTTTCCCAGGTCTCGCAAGTGTGGGGAAGCTGGTAGCCAGGCTGCTGCCTGGTTCCTGGCTCTTCCTGATTTGCACAAAATTTGAGTTATGCGAGGTTGCCCAGGAATGCAACCTTCGTGGAACTCGGGGGGGTCTACTGTAGTCCTACTAATATGATTTGACCTTAAGTCTGCCTACCCTAAGACAGGATCCAAAATATTACCGGTCTGCCAGAAATGTTAAGCAAGTGACTGCTTCTTACACTGTACAAATGTTGGTTTTGAGGGCAAGTGTGTTCATAATGCTAAGCACCCCTCCATGAAAAACCTTTGTAGATAATGATATCCTGTAGGAGCTGAACATCTGTATGCAATACAAGCTCACTTGAGGTAACAGAGTAAAATTGCAAGCAGTTCAAAGGTCAAAAGGGACCAGTGTGATGATCTAGTATTCTAGTTTGGTGTATGGTACTACAGGCTATGGAATGTCCCCAAAATAAGCCCTAAAGCATATCTGTATGTTTTTCTAACAATCTGTCACTTTCAAAATTGCCGGTGATGAATGAGGGCAACCTCTAAGGCCAGGTACCAGTCCAGGGATGTCTTCCAGTTAGAAGTAAACTTTGAAATCCCTCTCCCCTCTTCTTTTTCGAAAATTACACCAAATAAGGGGCTGTGTTTGCACTTGCGCTTCTCTACTGCTCAAGCTGCTGCTCTCGAGTTAGGGGAGTTTGCTGAAATCTAAGAATAAAAGTCCCACTTAGGTACGTGTGATTTCTTTCTTGGTCACCCAGAACTGTAACACAGTATTACTTCTCCATCTCAGAGCTTTGCTGCTGCTAAGCTGTATGTCAGCTTCCTATAAGCACACTAGCTTGTCTGCTTTGCTGGCAGGCTTCAAGGATCTGCTAGTCCACACCTTGCCTTGCAGGTGAAAGTAAGTGAACCCTAGTTCGCAGGTTACCTAGGGATGTCTTTCTTCAGCATCTAGACCAGGAGCAAGCAAATTTTTTGGCTTCAGGGCCTCATTTTGGTATGGAAATTGTATGGCAGACCATGAATGTTCATAACATTGGTGGTTGAGGTGTGAGAGCAGGTGGGGGATCTGGTTCTAGAGTGGGGCCAGAGATGATGGGTTTGGGATGTAGGAGGGTGCTACAGCCTCAGATCAAACAGTTAAAGGGTGGTGGGGATCAGGTCTCGGTCATGGAGTTGGGATGTGGAAGGAGGTCAGGGCGTGCAGGCTCTGGTTAGTACTTACCTCAAGCATCTGTTGGAAGCAGTGGCATATGCAGAGATGTGGCCAGGCAGCTCAGTGCACTGCCCTGTTTGCAAGTGTTGCTCCCGCAGCCAGTGGGAGCTGCAGCGCCAGTGTTTGGAATGGGAGCAGTGTGTGGGGCCCGTTGGCTGCTCCTAAGCATATGAGGTAGAGGAGAGGCATGCTGCTGCTTCCAGAAGATGCACAGAGCCACTATACACATGGAGTGGGGCAAGTCCTAGACCCTGCTCCCCAGCAGGAGCTTGAGAGCTGCATTAAAAGATCTGGGGATCCAGATGTGGCTCGCAGAATGTGGTTTTCCACCCCAATCTAGACCATCTGACTGCACCCTTAGGGAAGTTAAGTTGGCTGCCTTCAAAGAGACAGCGTACATTAGCCCTGTGGTGTCCAATATACTCCACGTTCGCCACATGTGGCAATTATGGCTCAGGAGAGCTGCACATGTGGGGCACCCATCTGGCTGCTCCATGCATGCACCCCAGCACAGGATGGTGGTACCAGTGCATGGCAGAGGCAGCTCCTCTGGGCTCCAGCCATGGGATGGCTTGCACAGCGGCAGCTCCAGCCGCAGTGGGGCTTCAGCCCTGGGGTGGGTCCAGCTGTGGCAGCATGTGCTCAAGCCCTGGGGTGGCTCCAGGTGCAGTAAGTAATCTTGCGGCCAGGGGGAGGGGTTTTGTGCCTGTCTAGGGATGGTGCCTGGCTCGGGGGGGATTGCGGGTGGCACCTGGTGGGGTGGAGTGGGGTGGGGTGAGGCAGGGGGCTGTGGTGACTGGGTGAATTTGTCTTGGACACCAATGCACTAGCTTGTTAATACACAACACTGAGGTGGTTTTGTAATTTAACAAGGGTAGGTTTATTAACAATATAGGTGTAAGTGTTTTCAAGTAAGAGAAGGAGATACGAAAAGTTAGGATTGAAACAAACATCGCACTTTTAGTGACTAAAACAATTTCAAGTTATATATGTCTAAACAGGTTTCTCATCTATAGTCACGTCCCAAAGACTTCAGCTTCTTTGGTTGAAAGATCCTCCTTTCAGATTTCAGGGGCTCCTAGGACCTTTTGCCCACCTGGTGGTGGATGCCAAAGTGGTATTCTGTTTCTGCTTGTCTTTTCAAAATCTGTCTTCTGTGATGCCAGAGCCAGGAAGGCTTTGTGGTGGAGTATGCTCCATTCCCTATTATGTTCATTGTGTGGTTTCTCCTCATTCCCCACTTTTTTTAATGGTAGGACTCTGTCCTATACATGTAGGCGTACTTTGTCTTCGGAAATACAAGAAGGCAGGTGAAACAACATTCCTTTGTGTAAGACAAGCTGGGCTTACAGTTGCAAAACACCTTCTAAGAACATATTGCCAAGCACACATACATATGTACATCACATAATAATATTAATGACAAGGATGTTATCACTTTGTGTATGTGGAGTCTTGCAAATCCATGTATATACGTGTATATTCAGCTTTATACCTGTGGGTATCCTCGTCTGCAGATGTCAATGTGGCTCATTTTTGTGGATATGGAAGCAGATGCTGATACAAATTTTGTATCTAGAACCCTGCAAATTTGCAGATGCCTGCTTTATATCTGAAGGTATCTGTATCTGCATGTGTCAGTCTCAATATCTGTGGCTCATTTTTGCAGATATGGGTGCAGATACAAATTTTGTATCTGCTCAGGGCTCTGTGTATATGGTTCCTAACATGTAACCTTGTAGGTACAGTCTGTCAAACCATGTACAGTCTACATGGTGACTAGTAAAAGAGAGGGAGCTGTGCTAGTCGACATACTATCCAAACAAAAAGCAGTCAAGTAGCACTTTAAAGACTAGCAAAATAATTTATTAGGTGAGCTTTCGTGGGACAGACCCACTTCTTCAGACCATAGCCATACCAGAACAGACTCAATATTTAAGGCACAGAGAATCAAAAACAGTAATCAAGGAGGACAAATAAAAAAAACAAAATGATCAAGGTGAGCAAATGAGAGAGTGGAGGGGTGCAACTCCACTCTCTCATTTGCTCACCTTGATCATTTTGTTTTTTTTATTTGTCCTCCTTGATTACTGTTTTTGATTCTCTGTGCCTTAAATATTGAGTCTGTTCTGGTATGGCTATGGTCTGAAGAAGTGGGTCTGTCCCACAAAAGCTCACCCAGTAAATTATTTTGCTAGTCTTTAAAGTGCTACTTGACTGCTTTTTGTTTTCATAATGTCTACAGTTAGATATCTAAATGAAGGGGTTAACTTTCAGATAGAAGTTGGACAGTTAGGCTCTAGAGCAATAATTGATATAGCTTTGTCTACAATTTGACTAAATAAAATATTTTATCACTTTCAAATAATGTAGCTCTTGTGTTGTCCAGATTTATTCTATGACTTTGAATATTTCTCTGTACTAACATCTAGAGAGTAGACCTTTTGGAATGTAGAAAACACAGTTCAAACTGGCTTTTGTGGAGTTATAAACTTATGTCTTCCTCTTCTTTTTGCTACCAGATCTTAGTGGCTCTATAGCATCTCCAGATGTTACACTAAATCTTGGAGGAGGAGGGGGAGGAGGAGGCGAGTTCTTGAAAGAATCTACAGCAACAGCGTTCTTGAGACAGAGGGGATATGGCTGGCTTCTGGAAGTAGAAGATGATGACCCAGAAGATAACAAGCCACTCCTGTACGTCAAAATTGCTCTTTAATATCGCTGTTTATTTTCTGGTTAAGATTTTTTTGTTTGTTGGTGAGCTGCTAGTCTTTTTGTTCTGATTAGGATTCCACAGTGAAAAATGGTGTATCTTTAAGCCTGTTACTATATTTGTAACATTGTACATTATTATCTTCATTCAGGTTTTATTTTTGTATTGTCGGGAGGAAGAAGCTAAAACCAATGTTGCTTGTCTTGCCGTAGGGGAGGATGGAAAGGATGAGGTGAAACTTAATAGTAACTGGCCTTGGCTTATATACAGTACAACAAAAGAGTGTTGTCTCATTGCTTTTTTTAAACTTTTGTTCTTTTAATGATTGATAAAAATCAAATCTTAGCTTTGTGTACAATACAGGGTTAGGGAGACATAAGGCAGCTTATGTTGCCCTATGTCCAGGGCCCCACATGTGGGAGAGAAAGGGTACACTTTACTGGGGCCTGAAGGCCCAGTCCAGGCTGCAAGTTGTATGTGTGTCGAAGGAAGCCTGTGTTACAAGTTTGTCCTGGGCCTAAAAAAATTATACTTGTGCAATGTCTGTATCAGTGCTATAATGCCGTCTGCTCCGGCTGATGTAAGTGACATTCTGTGGAAGGTGCTAAAAATGTGGGGGCAAAGTTCAGTAAAAAAACCTTGCTGGAACAGAAGGAGATAAACTGTCCTAGAACTTGCACATACAAAAATGAGTTCAGTAGAATCAGAAAAGCATATCCCCTTTATGGAAAGACAATGTAGCTGCTTGCTGTTTTCATTGGACTTAACTCATGGTCCAGCTTTCTGATGGAAGCCTATAAAACAAAGTCCCTGTCCTTTCCAGAGTAAATTGTAACTAAGCACCCTGGGACATAAATCAGGCAATAATATATTCTAATCACAGCCATTCTGTAGTGATTTTCATCTGTAGAATTCAAAGTGCTTTATAAATTGGGGGGCCAGTATCCTAATCCTCATTGAATAGCGGTGAAAGATGAGGCATGCCACGGTGAGAGATATGTCCAAGGTCACTCAGCAAGCCAGTGGCAGATCTGGGAATTGAACCCAGATTAGTGCTTTCTAATACAGTGGTCCTGATTCTGAACTGTCAGATTTGTTCTCAAAGAGGAAGCTGTAAGAAGTCTCCGTGCTTCAGAGTCACCTAGTTCCAACTGCAGAGGGGCAGTCCTAACGTACACAGTGGTCTTCTCCTCAGTGACCTCACACCAAGATAGGATCACATAGAGCAGAATTCTGCTTTGCTTCACCCCTCCTTGTCATGTCTGCACTCTGCCCACAGAATACCTCCTCCATTCCCTTATGCCATGGTTGAGTGGGGAGCAGAGCTAAACTCTGCCAGATCTATATCTGTGGAGAGTTCTGCAGAGGGCAGCTCACCACTGGCCATCCTTGATCGTTTAAGCTGTGATGTCTAATCACTTCTGAAGCAGTAGCCACTGTAGTGCTAGTGCTGTAGCGAACTAGCCACTTTATTCTGAAAATATTTTTATTTTTCAAGCCAACTAGCTACACTCAAGCAGCCAAGTAGCCACACGTGGCTAGTGACTAGTGTGTTGGACACCGTGGGTTTTAAGTCTACTTTGTGGTCTTGAAGCAGGGGTGGGAGGTTAGTGAGTAGCAAGATCTGCTGATAGAATAGCTTTTACTGTTTTGATCATCCAGTAGTAATTGTTTTTACTCTTGCTGGAAACCAGACAGTTGAACTATTGGCATAAACTGGCCTGGTTGAAATGACCCAGTTGAGGCAACTGACACCTTTCCTTTAAATAAAAGACCATCAACCTCAGCTTGTTGGTATGTTTTTTAAACACTTTGGCTGGGTCTACACTAGTGAGGTTTCTTGACAGAAGGGGCTTTTGTTGACATAACTTGGGGAGTGTCTACATATTTAAAGCATTCTGTCAACAGAGTCTCAACAGAACTCTGCATTTGCCTTGCAAGTGTTACCCCTCAAATATGTGAGGCATAACAATCTGTTGACAGAGTACTGTCGACAGAAGTGCAGTGTGGACACTTCTGTCCTTTGAGAGAGGATGTTGGTTGCCCGGTAGCCCTCTTTTCAGAGCTGCCATTCCACTTTCTGGCACCAGAGGGCAGTGCCACCTGGCAGTTCTCTGTCAACAGAGCAAGTTGTGCCTAGATACAATCTATTGACAGAGGTTCTGTCGACAGTAACTTCTGTTGACAGATGCTTCTAGTGTAGACATAGCCTTTGAGGATTAATAAATGCTATACTTTTGTTCTCTGTTTGGGAGCATGTTTTACTTTTAAGTTGCATTGCAAATAAAAGTAATGTATTTATGTGGGTGCACATTTCCATGAATATAATCTATTAAAATATCATGACAGTAAAACATGACAAATGATATGGCTTACATGGGCATAGATGTTGGAAGGATGGAAGCTTTACCTTAATTGATACTGCAGAGCATTTTTTTCCTTCTCTTGTGTTCCCAACTGCAGTATAGTAAACCCCCGCTTTACACGTCTTCAGGTTGTGCAAAACTCGCTTTAATGCGAGTTTCACGCAACTTGAAGACACATGACTGTCAATCTCCCCAGCTTCCTGCAACTCTGGGCAGCTAGGCAGGCTAACAGCCCTTTCTTTTAACCCGCCTGGCCCTCTGCTGCTGCAGGCAGATTGGGGGCACTAAAACCCCCTTGCCCACTCCAGATCAGCCCCTGCCCCCCCGCAGCCCCAGCTCAGCCCCAACCTTGCACACAGGGCTCCCAGCCCCCAGCACACTACAGCCCTGCATGGGGCTTGGACTCCAACCCTCGGCACAGCACAAAGGGCTTGGGTTCCAGCCCCCTGCCCACCACCCCCGTGGACTCTGCTCCAGCATCCACCCCGACTCAACTCAACCCTCCCGCCTCCCCCCTGCAGCTCTAACCCACTGACGCTTAACTCCTCGGCCCCAACCCACCGCCCAAGCCTACACCCCCCCCCCACCCAACTTACCCCAAATTCAGGATACACAAGGGTTGCATGAAAGGCAACCCTCGCATATCCCGAGGGACGAATGTATTTATTTCAATATATTTAATGATAAAATTGCATCATTGTTGAATAAAATTGTTAGAAATTTAGCAAGTGTTTCTTGAAGAAATATTTAAAGAGTAATAATTGTGTTTTTATCTCACTATGAGGCTGAGATTTCATTTTATGCTGCACAGTGGTTTATCTTGGAAGTGTTCCACTTTGTGTCCACTGCATCTGTAAGCATGCTGATAATAAACGACAGATTATCATTGCTTAATTAACCTGGTTTGAGAGATGTATTATTCTCCTTACACAAACTGTTTCCATACCAAAATATGCAGTAAAGCTTTTGTTTTATAATTTCAGGGAGGAACTGGACATTGACCTGAAAGATATTTACTACAAAATTAGATGTGTGTTGATGCCTATGCCATCTCTTGGGTTTAATAGACAGGTAGTGAGAGACAACCCTGATTTTTGGGGCCCTCTGGCAATTGTTCTCTTCTTCTCTATGATTTCATTATATGGACAGTTCAAGGTAGGTATAAACCTTTTATCTAAAGAGAGCTTTAAACTTAATATTGGGCTTGAATACTACCCCCCCCAGTCATATTTATAGACCAATAGAAAGATTCTTCTCCCCATGTTGGGAGCATAACGAGAAGAATCAAACATCTAGTTCCAAATATATTTATTTCATGGGTTCGTCCTTCTGCATATTAAACTTTAAATACTATGCTCAATGTTTCTTAAACTTAGAGATGTAGTTTTATTAAAATTAAAATGTGAGGTTTTGTCTCTGAAATGCAACTGAAGGAAGGGTGAGATGTCTGGAGGCTTGTAATGACATGCAGTCTATCAGATGTTGTATACTAACTGTAATGACTTAAAAACAAAAAACACCTACATAATACGCATATTTCATTAGATGCTAAAGCAAAAGATGTCACCTTTACAACGCTGGGTCATCTACATTAAATAAAATGTAAATTGTGCCTGAAACTGAAGTACTTTTAGGAATCAGTGATAAAAGTGAATGTCACTTAAATTTCCATAGGTGATACACAATCATTAGAGTGTCTGCTCCATGCTTTTCTGCATGACCATATTCTTTTGAAATCTTTTCCATCTTTAGTTTTGTTCTCAAGTACAATTTACATTGATTGTACTGTTAACCTCTTCATATTTCAGTCCCAGCTATTCACAGCATTCTGCATTGCAGAGTAGAAAAGACAGCTGGTTTTCCTATGTGCTTCACTAAAAGGTTTGGGGACAGGAAACCGTTAGAAGATCTACCAGTACCCCCTTACTCATGCACATACTCTTGTAAATATCCTTAGTAAAGCTATCTTTTCTAGGCTGTGTCTACACTAGCCCAAAACTTTGAAATGGCCATGCAAAGGACCATTTCGAAGTTTACTAATGAAGCGCTGAAATACATATTCAGCCCCTCATTAGAATGCCAGCAGCCGGTGCACTTCAAAATCGACACAGCTTGCAGCCGCGCAGCTCATCCAGACAGGGCTCCTTTTCAAAAAGATCCCACCAATTTTGAAATCCCCTTATTCCTATTAGCAGATAGGAATAAGGAGATTTCGAAGTTGGTGGGTTCCTTTCAAAAAGGAGCCCCATCTGGATGAGCCGCGTGGCTGCGAGCCGCGTCAATTTTGAAGTGCCGCGGCTGCCGGCATTCTAATGAGGTGCTGAATATGTATTTCAGTGCTTCATAAGTAAACTTCAAAATGGTCATTTGCGTGGCCATTTCGAGGTTTTGAGCTAGTGTAGACATAGCCCTGACAATGTGCCGACCTACTCTGGGTCCTGTGGGTGCGCATGTGGTTTGATACAGCGGGGGAAGTTGGGTGGCCTGGGACCGACCACCCCACTGCTATAACAGCCTTATATAGTGTAGCAGCAATATGTGATTCAGTGTATCTACTTTAAAACCTAGGTTTCCACAGTATTATGAGTACCAGGAACAATAACACTCTGATTGTGAACACCACAATGCCCTGTGGCTGTTCTAAGTCCCAATAATTCTCTATACAGCCCCAGCTAGTCCAGCTAGTGGTATTTACCAACAGCGATTGATTCATTTATTCGTAACTACAATTACCTAACACTTGTCTTGTATATATATATTTATTTGGCATAGGCTAAACACTGGGTTACATATAGCTGTATATAATTACATGTGACTTACCAATAACATCCAATGCTCCCACATCTCACCAACAACTACGTTACAGCGGCCCTGCAAGTCAGAGATACGGCTTGGTTGGGACCTTTTATGGTGGTGACATCCGGGTGATCAGGCTGGGGTCTGCTGTCTGGACTGGAAGTTGCTAGCCTCCGCCTTGTGTCCAGGAGCCCACACCCTTGTCCCTGCTAAATCACCTTTTATACTGTTTCTTACTTGGGGGTTCGATACCTGGCCAATTAAAGTGTTTGTTACCTAATTTGGGCTTTCTATCCTCCTGGCCTGTCAGAACATGTTACAAGATTTCCTCTGTCCTTGGTCATTTTCTGAACCTCCCCTCGGGACCCTCTGATGTTGCACAACCAAGATGTTCTCTTTGGGGGGCTTCCAGCTACTTGCCCCAGCTGTTCTCTTTGGGGACTTACTATCTGCTTGTCAGGATGTTCTCTTTGGGGACTCTCCAACTACTTGTCAACTTTCTGATTTCTTTCTCCTGGCCTGGCTTCAGACCTTCCCGCCGTTGTATGATAGCGTTCCAAGATGGAGTGTATGGTCATTCTGCCTTGCGAGTGAGGCCCGGCCACCAGGTGCTCATGCTCCCACAACCCCTAGAGAGGGAAAAATTATCTTTGTGTTCATGCATATTAGTAATGTTATAGTAAATGAGTTCTAATTCAAAAGTGGCTTATTCAGATGGCAGATAGATACTTGCTGATTGAACTGATGCATTATAATCATACTAGCAAAGTATTTTTCAGATTGTTTTAAAATTATTTACTGGTTTTACTACCAGAAACCCTTTTATATAAAGATCTTGAATTTATTATTGTTACAAATTATGGCATAACTTCTGTCTGGTACTTTAATTCTCTTCCTCACACCTGTATAATTGAGTAACTTCCATCTCCTTAATTTCTCTGTTTCTTGCTACTTGACTTCTCCTATGATTCCTTTAGAACTCAGGGAAAGCAGCTTTTGATTGGCCAGCAAGAATTAATGTATAGAGTTTGTTACCCTTCTGTTTTTCCAGTATTGTCCAAGCAGACTTCTGTAGTAGTGCTTCTTATTACTGCCACCTCTAAAAAGTGACAGAACAGAGATACGAATCGTCTTGTGGTAGCATCTGTGTGAGATGCCCTGCTGGCTAGACCTACAAAAAGGAAATAGTACCTTTATCCCTATCTTTAAATATAGCAGTAAGCCTCACCAGCTGGTGTACTATCATGGTGGGCTTTAGGTCAAGGTAATTAATTTAAGATATAAGCCTGAAAAGGAGACCCTTCAGCCTCCATAAGGTATACATTAAAAACTAACTTGTGCTCATTCTTGAATGGCTTATGCTTATAGTGTAGTTGACTATTTTACATATAAAACATGAATGTGATTTTTTTCTTTTGGATGGTAGAAGGGGTGAGTGGAAAGAGAGTTATGCACTGTTTCTTCCCACATTGAAACATAATGGTTTTATTATGTATTCTTTAGAAATTATTACAGAATTTTAGCTGAAGAGACAATATCTTCAGTGACACCAGCTTCATGCTCTTTTCATCTTCCCTTTTGGCTTTTACAGTACATATGAAACCTTAAACAGCACCCAGTTCAGGTTTTAAACACAACTATGCTTTGAAGTTCTGAGCTGGTCCTGAGAGTGCGGATTCCCACTGTAGAAGTGCTATTTTTGAAATAGAAAGCAATGTTTCACTTATTCTGCCTAGCAGCTCCACTCCAGATTAGGTGAGCTGTGACTTAACTTAAATGTAGGATAGGGACCTGAATTTGGTGATAATTTAAACCAGTTTCATATTAATATTAAGAACTGAGCAGGGGAAACCTGGGAGGAAGACTAAGTCTAAACTAGAAGCATCATCAAGGTGTAAAAAATTTAGGAGTCAAACTTAGATCTCTATCCTTTTGATTTTTTTTTTTAGATTTAATGGTCACAACACTGTCTCTAGGGATGGCAAAATACTATCTACATCAATTAAGAAGTGAGATACAGGCCAAATATTAATTGTCTTTGTTTTTTATTGGTTTGAGCCAACCACTCAATGTTACCCTGGCTTGCTTTTCATTAGGTGGGATATTGATTTTTGTCTTGTATTTCAAAGTAGAATGAAAATAAACGTGTTTCCATCCTATAAAATCCGAGAGGTGGTTGAACACTCATCAGTGAATTCACTAACATTTAGTCAGAATTTTTACAGACACCTTCCTGTCCTGATAACAAAACAAAACTATGGGTAAAATATTGGGTGTACCGTATTTTCTTGTTTGAGAATTCCAGAAATACTGGTAACCTTGTCATAAAAGATGAATATATAAAAAAATAAAATATCTGAATTTTTATTTCTAAATTCCATTGTACTACTGAGTAATACAAGGTTTCTGCAGTTGATTTTATTATTAAACCAAATATTTTCTCAGTTATATTTAAAATAATTGATAAAAATTAATTATTCTCTCTCTTTTAAGGTGGTGTCTTGGATTATAACTATATGGATATTTGGATCCTTGACAATTTTTTTATTGGCCAGGGTCCTTGGAGGAGAAGTAAGTAGTGATTCAAAGTGTGATTTGTAGATAAAATATTTTGTATGACCAATTTGCTGTACTTTAAAGTCACATAGCTACTTTTTCAAAACTCTTGACCTCCCATATTCAGCTTTGAATTATAGTTCAGTGCTCTCTGTGGAGCACGATGGTGTTTGTTCAAAATGAGATTCAAGGTAAATTCTTAGAGCTAATCAGATCAAAAACTGCAGCAGAGACAGGTTCCAGCTTAAGAAGGTTTTGGTTAAAAATAAGAACTTATCCAAGTCTTTGTCTTACATGAAAAATTAGTTTTGGTTAGCATTTAAATCTGGATTTAAAAACCAAGCAAAATCCCCAGGCAATTTTACATGCATGTATTTAAACTGCTTCCCTTTACTGACAACCTGACCAGAACCATGAACATATCAGACATTTTACTAGACTTCTAGAGCATCTTGACTACAGTTGTCACTGCTAACATGAACTTATGTCATTACCTGAGGCATCCCAGTTGGAGACTTATATTTGGGTGGCAGCTAATTGCAGATATACTGAATTAATTACCATTTTGGAGTTGCCTGTTTAATTTGAAATCTGACAATGTATTTTGTACATAACAATACTAACTTCTAATGCTGCACTAGTTATATAGCACTTATTTGAAATATATTATTCTGTCATTACTAGTAAAGAACCTTGGCATAAAAAGACTGGAAGTAACCATTTGTTATAATTTGCATAAACATGTTAACCTGTGAATTTACATTTAATGGCAGCAATATCAAAAATTTACTTTGAACATTTTAACTGTAATTCTGAACCACAAGACAGATGCATGTACTCAATTATACACTTCCTGGAATTCCATCACAATATAATGTTTGTTGACAAAACTTATGAGCTAGGTGGAAGAAATTATTTTATTCTTTGCTGATGGATTTACAATTTTCAGGTTGCATATGGACAAGTTCTGGGTGTGATAGGATATTCTCTACTTCCACTCATTGTAATAGCACCAGTCCTCTTGGTGGTTGGATCATTTGATGTTGTATCTACACTAATAAAAGTGAGTTTGGTGATGTTTAAAATATTATATTTCTCTGAACAAAGTAATACTTTCAGTAACTTGTGATAGAATTTTAGAAGTAGTGCTTGAATTCTTGTGACCCTCTTGCCCAGCATGGTGGAAAGTGACTGTAGCAAGCTCTGGTTTAAAGAAAGGTTTATTTTTTGAATGCTGAGTTTAGGACCACATAGTCCTTTTGCTGAAGTAAATGCTTATGGATAAGTAGGTCAGCCCCTATTTAACTGTTTTAGTTACTAACTAACTAGTTAAAGATTACAGAGTACTATTTTAGTACTCTGTAATCTTAAAATTGCAGGTATTTAATATCCAGCATTTTTATGCAGAGAAAGGGGAAATAAGTGCTAAAATAGACAGTGTAGAAACAGAGGTCAGACAGTCATTCTGTCTTCCCCATAACTCAATATATGTTTTGTTCTGGTAACATGAATCGCATTCAGAGATCTGCTAGTAGTAGTAGTGGTAGTCGTAGCAGTCATAGTGCTAGTAGTAATTTCAAGACACGCCCGCAAAGAAGGTAAATATTGTTACCTCCATTGCATAGATTGGAAACTGAGGCAGAAAGAACCAAATAACCAGCCTAAATCATCTGCCAGTGGAGCTGGGGAAAAATTTTCAGACAGAATTATTTTATTTCGGGGGGGGGCAAAAATGGAGATAAAATTAAAAGTTTTGCAAATTTGCATGCGAATTAAACAGCCTCCCACCCTTTAATCTGAGTCCCTTAGCTCAAGTCATCTGGCACAGGCTAGCCATGGGTATCTGATTGCACTGTAGACATACACTGAGAAGTCTCAGAGCTATGTGTGATTCTTTAAAAGAGGGATGTGGGGGAGCCTGTGGGCAAGATCCAGGCTGCAGCTTGCATTCCCACCACTCCCTACAGGTGCATCTGCATTCCCTGCAGCCTGCGGAACCATGTCGAACAACACGCATATTTTCCCCTCCCTGTCCAGCTTGCATGCCTGCCCCATTCCCTGCCTCCTCCCTTCCAGACCCTACACATCCAGTCCCCTCCTGTACCCTTCCTTTTGCCCAGATCTCCCACCCCAGTGTGCTCTTATATGTGCCCCCCCTCAACTGATTTGTGAGTCACTGGCCCCCAACCCAAAAAAGGGTCCCGAACGATGTTTTAAAGGCTGTATTACCTGAGCACAACTGCAACTTACTGGATTTTGGAGGGTGGGTGGGGGGTTAGTTAAAAGGTAGAATTACTAGATTTGTCCTGTATTCCTTTTGTATTGATGCAAAAAATGCAGGATCTAATTGCTGTAGCTCAGCATGTTAGACTGATTTAAATCAAGTTTCCCGCTGATATTACTTAATATATTTCTTAAAAAATGGTGCAAATCTGATCATTAAAGCATGTTAATTTACAACTCCGTACAGCATTTTATGTCTAAGAAATTATGCTTGGTAATTTTTTTAGATAACTTGATTTTGATTAATTTAGGAAATAGTACATAATATACATCTATGTCAAGCTACAGAAGCAGCAATATATTTGGAATGGTAAGAACCAGATCACACATACAAACTCAATAGCAGGTATATCTTATTAAACTAAATCACAAATTTTGCCTAAATGTTTCATATTTGCAATTGTGGTAGTCTCCTAAGCAGTGCTCTGTTCCTGCCATGACTTCACAAATATGATTGTGCATCCGAAGCAAGGGAATCCAAACTTGCCTGCACCTGGAGATTGTGGGTTTTTTTCCAGTGGGCAGTGTATTACAACATTTCTGTTATTTGAGGAGACATTTTACAAACTGTACAGTGTTTTGGACCAGGTGTATTCTAGGAGTCCTTAAATTCTATTTCTAAGAAAAACAATATGGATTTTTGTAGTAGTTATTGCCTCATTTTTCCATTGTATACCCTGGAGCAGGGGTCTGCAACCAAAATAGCAAGAAGAGCTATTTTTTCAAATTGAGTTACACAATAGAGCCACAATGCATGTTCATATGAGACAGTCCTTAATAATGTCAAACCATACTTTTTGTAACCCCTGTTTTAAGAACAGTGTGCACACGATTTGTACCAGTTAGAATGTTTAAAATAAAAAAAGCAGTAAAGTAGTACTTTAAAGACTAACAAAATAATTTATTAGATGAGCTTTCCTGGGACAGACCCACTTCTTCAGACCATAGCCATACCAGAACAGACTCAATATTTAAGGCACAGAGAACCAAAAATAGTAATCAAGGTTGAAGTTGCTTTCAACCTTGGATATTGGAGGGAAAATGCCATGTCTGGGGATAGGCTCTTAAGCAGGAAGGAGCAATGTTCACATCAATCCTCCATGCTCCCTTCCCCATTCACAGGGTCTATGCCTTTTGGCCCACAAACCTATCTCCAGGCTTTACCCACCTCAGCCCTCAAATCCGCCCCTTGTTCCTAAACTTTACCCCTCATGTGGTGTCCTGGACTGCCAGTCTGTTGACAGAGGGCCTCCAGGAACATCCAGACCATCTTTCTGTGGTTTGAGCATTGGCCTTGTAAACTCGGGTTCTGAGCTCAATCCTTGAGAAGGCCATATAAGGGTCAGGGGATATACATAAACATAAAAATCTGTCAGAATCCCTTGACACACATTCCGCCTCCATGAGGAAGCAGCAGAATGCCATCGACAGAATGCCTTGCGAATGTGGGTGCTCTGCAGGCTTTGTTGACAAAACACAAATTTTGTCAACAAAACTCTCTAGTGTAGACATAGTCCAAGAGTGAAACAATTGCCATAGAAGACGTCTTTAGAGAAGGGAAACCTGCTTATATGCAGGGAAGAATTTGCAGCTGTGGGATAAGATTTCCTAAGTTGCATATGTACAGGGTAATTTAAGTCCTTCGAAAACTTAACCCATAACCTTTCAGCATTCTCTCATTTTTATCCACCCTCCCACACCCCCAGTAGTGAGAGGTTTCTGGATGTGATGTGTTCATGAATCAGGCTGGGATTCTCAAAGAAGCAGTACAGGCACCCTCCTCCCATTGACTTCCTTCAGCCCCTTTGAAAATCCGTCTCATCCTCTAGGCAATTGTATATGTTTCTGTTCCCTCTGGGATATTAATATCTACAGAATTTTTTTTAAAAAAAGTTCTTTTTGACTGTGTCTACACTGGAGAGTTCTGTCAACAGAAGTACAGTGTAGACACTTCTGTTGACAGAGAGGGATGCCAGTTGCTGGGCAGCCCTGTTTGCAGAGCTGCCATTCCGCTTACTGTCACCAGAGGGCAGTGCAGTCTGGCAGTTCTCTGTCGACAGAGCAAAATGTGTGTAGCAGCTATCTGTGGAGAGAGGTTCTGTTGAGATTTCTCTGTTGTCAGTAACGTCTATTGACAGATGCTTCTAGTGTAGACATAGCATTTATGTCTCTGGCTAAGGGAAGTTCTTGCTCCCTGTTTTTGAACGTTGCTGAGCCCTTGAAGTAGATGTTTGAGGATGCCAAATTTTTTAGGTTTTCCCATGATTAGTTCCTCTGGAGTAAAGGTCTATACTATCTGAATATGTAAGTGTATTGTTTGCTTGATCATAATAATAGACTTTTAAATTCAAATGAGTGCTCTTTTAGATGCTTGACACAATATAATGACCTTCATTGTAAAGTGCTTTGAGATCTGTTGAAGAAAACTAATACGTAAGAGCTAGAGACTGTTAGTATGGATACGTATAGGTTGAAATAAATCTCTCAAGTATCCACGAATGAAAACATTTAGAGACCAACTTGATGGCTATCTCTATAAAGGCAAAGAAAATAACATGTGTTCTCAATAAAATGCCAAGGAAAAAAATGTAAGGCTTCTTTGCTAATGACCTTTAAGAGAAGTACCGTTTTTTATATTACTACCAGGATAGATTTTCTTGTACTGTGAGCTAACGCTATGCTTTTTTTTTTTTTTTTTTTAAAGCTGTTCGGAGTCTTTTGGGCTGCATACAGTGCTGCTTCATTACTAGTCGGAGAAGAATTTAAGACTAAGAAGCCCCTTCTGATTTATCCAATCTTTTTATTATATATCTACTTCTTGTCCTTATATACTGGGGTGTGACCTGAAGTGTTGGATGTGGCCAGAAACAATATTTTATTCACGTGCAGACTGAGAAAACCTACAGAAAGAAGACTGGAGAAAATAGGAGTGACTGTTTTTGTATCCAGTTGTTGAAAGGTTATAAGACCTAAACACACATTTGTGTATATTATTTAATTAAGCAGTTATAGATATGTGGATTTGTATCAAAGTTGTAGGTTTACGATTCTTTAGATTTTTCATGAATTAAGTAAAAGAACCTTGTGTTTTATAAGAGTGTGTAGCAAAAATTCAGCTAAACTGTGCCATAAGCACCAGGACCAGATTATGATATTACATAGAATGGGAATATGAGAAAATATTGGTAATGATCTCAAAGTGCACTTCTTTTCCGTTCTGTTAAACACAGCTGGCTTTTTGGCACAGCAGATTCTGTATATATTTATGAAACTCCTGATGGTTCACAGAATAGGCTGTATAATTGAGACAGGAAGATATTAGTATTTTTATGTTAGAGCCCCATATTTCTTTGTTTTGGCTTTTAAGATTTTATAAATTCCAATTTATTTTGAATAAAACATTGTACATGTGTATTTTGTATCTATTGCTTGTGTATAGCATATACTCCTTATTTAAGGATGTACATTGGGTTTTTACACAGTTGAAGACCCAAGCATTTGAATTAAAATTCTCATCTCTCTGCCCAAAGAAACAAGATGTATACTATTTGACATTAAATGGCTTATTTGCAGAATCAAATTATTTTACATTTAACAAGATCTGAATTTGGAGTCACACAGAAACGACTTTCAACTGCAGCATTGGAGTATAATTTGGGAGAAGGAAGATAATGTATGAAATGTAATGTCACCTTGAGAAATGTTTTAAAATGACAAAATAAACAGAATGCTTCCCTAATCTTGTATCTGTTTTGTAACACCTTGTTCTGTAATGCTTTTAGGTATGTAATTTAAGCATTCAGGAGTGGTTTTTTTGTCATATATTGTTCATCTTTTGTTAAATGAAGTATTAACATTCTTAAAAACCTGATTCTGCCTTCATTGAGGAAGGAAGGCAGAATTAGGGCCCTAGCAACAAATTCAGTCACACTAATTTTGACTATTGAATTATGTAATATTGTGATAACATGTTTCCCATATATGCTATATAGATTGTTTATGCAATGATCTGTGTAGATAATATTAATGGAAATTATGGAAAGAAGAAAATTTATTGAAGGTATCAGCATGATATTAACTTTATTGACATAAAGTTGTTTGCTCTCCGTAGTCGGTAACACTTGGACATAGTTTTTTTTATTTGCAGTATGGATCTCTGGCTTTACTGTTGTTTTGACAAATTTGAAAAAAAAAATTGCAAATCAGTCAAAACCTACCAACCATTACAAGGTGATATAAAGAGATGCCTATGTTCTGTTACAGTCAAATTATTATAATGTAGCTAAATTCTGCAACAATTTTAATAAAATTATCCATATAGCTTAAAAGTTTAGTTATTATTTTTATGTAATTTATAATGTAGTGATAGTAATTTTAATTAAAATTTAAAGTTAAATCTTTGCCTCCAAAAGATACTTTAGTTTCGATAAATTGCTTCACTGCATGGGTACTTGGTAATTTTACAATAAATTACTAAAAAGTTGGTGCTGGACAAACGCTGTGATAGCAAATCCTAGCTATGTTAACCAGTTTCGTGATACTCCAAACACAGAATGTCTTCAATATCATTATACATTTTTAAACTAATCTTTGACTTTAGTGGAAGTTTTGATTGAGTAAGAACTGAAAGATGTTGTATTAAACAAATACTGTGGGTTCTAAAAATAGATTCTGTGTCTACATCTTAGTGAACCTTAACCCATACAAGTGTTTTTCCAATTATCCTATTGCATAATAATCTCTAGTAAGTTAAATTCATATCCCAAACTGTTTTGAAAGAATTTGTACTACTTTAAAATAGCATATGTATTAGCAGTGTATCTCTATCAGATATGATTCTGGAAGAAGTCAGAATAATGTGATTTCTATCCTTGTCATTTTATGGTTATATTTAGTGTTTAATGAGAAGGTCCAGTTAGCATTTTAAACTTGAAAGAAACCATGTTGGTGGGAATGAATAGAGTGAATGTCATCAAAAACACGAGATGTTAAAATACTTACACTGGTAGGTTTCTAATTAGTTTTTACCATTTCTTGTCTATGCTTTCCAAGTTATGTTGTAGACAACTTTGTAACATGTTTATGCAGTTGAAAAGACAGTATAAACTTGGTGTGGTTGAGAGGGTTTAAGATAATTCTTTTACACACCCACCTTCCTTTTCATATGGGACCGTGATCACAATTCTTTAAAAATTATTTCCGTGTACTAATATTCTCATAGAACTATAGTTGTTGTTGCTTAAGCTGGTCCCTCCTGCAAGCTACGGGGTGTGAGTATGATATCCTCTGTGTGTGTGTGTGTGTGTGTGTGTGAGAGAGAGAGAGAGAGAAAGAAAATAGGTCTTTTATAGATAAACTGCAGAATTGCACATTTTACAGTCAATATATTTACTTTCACTTCTTGCATATGCTATTCAAAGAAAAATATTTAAACTGTTCTCAAATGGTTATAACTTTGCATTCAGTTATTTGATTTTAGAACAGATATGTATGTAAATACAGTATAATATGTATTTTATAAAGATTTTAATTAAATTTGTTTACAGAATGTATAAAGCTTATTTATATTCATTGAATCAAACCACATAGTCACATTCCTATGTATGTAATCAATTTCATATTCTAAAATTGTAAATAAATTTTTAGGATTCTGAAGTGTAAAAACGTCCATTTCGTACTTGAAAATGTTGACAGATTTCCTGTCACCAATGTAACCTCAAAGCTGAAGCAACTATTTTCTGGATAAGCTTATTTGCAAAGGCATGGCTTCAACAGTATGGGACTTGCTTGTGCAATGAAAATCCTGTTCTGACAAACTTGTATGCATAGTGAACAGGTATGTATAAAGAATTTTTCCTTTCTTCCATCACTGGCAAAACTGGTACCATTTGATAAAAAAGGCTTAAGTACAGTTGTTGGAATTACTCTGTATTGCCATAACATTGCTTTTACTTGGCAAAGATGAGAGAAGTTCTATTTTAAAATTACACACCTGAATTTTTCATACTTCACAGAAATGAGAGGCTGCCTAAAAATACAGAGATAAAGAACCTGTGACTGTCCTGGACCAGTTGACTCCAGCTCATGAGGCTCCAGGGCTGAAAAATTGCTCTGTAGACATTTGAACTCAGACCCTACATAGAGTGCCTGAGCGCAAATATCTACACAGCAACTTTTAGCTCCATGTCTGTAGCTCCGTGACTGTCATTCAGCTGACTCAAGTGAGTCATGGCTATGCCATTGGTCACCCATCCTTATATAGTGGTACCGTTAAAGATTTTCAAAAGAGATCAATGTTATCGGGGTGCTGCAGCACGCAGGACTTTTTTTTATATTTGCCTGCATCTCTTAGGTGCATAAATGGGGGGTAAGCTACTTAACCATCTCATCTCAATTGTCATTTCCCCACACTTTCTGGATTTTTTGCAGTAGCACCGCAAGAGTAGAGGCAGTCGTCTTTCATCCCAGTAGATTCATGAATAGCATTTTCTTCACACTGACCTGCAAGATCAGTAGGGCATTGTTAAACCAGCATATTCTTGGATAATAAAGTTTAGCAGCACTTTTTTGATTATTTAGATCAATAGATGTCTAAGATTTATTATTTCAGGCACTCTTGCATCTACAGCCTCATGTAAACTACTAATTGCTAACCTCAGTAAAAATTCTGCTTCTCATTACTCGTACGCAAAATCCTAGAAATAGTATGTCAAAAATAAGCATAAAACTTCATGTATGATATCAAAACAAAAAGCAGTCAAGTAGCACTTTAAAGACTAGCAAAATAGTTTATTAGGTGAGCTTTCGTGGGACAGACCCACTTCTTCAGACCATAGCCAGACCAGAACAGACTCAATATTTAAGGCACAGAGAACCAAAAACAGTAATCAAGGAGGACAAATCAGAAAAAGATAATCAAGGTGAGCAAATCAGAGAGTGGAGGGGTTGGGGGGAGGTCAAGAATTAGATTAAGCCAAGTATGCAGATGAGCCCCTATAGTGACTCAGAAAGTTCCCGTCCAGGTTTAAACCACATGTTAATGTGCCGAATTTGAATTTAAAAGCCAGCTCGGCTGTTTGTCTTTGAAGAACGGTGCGAAAGTTCTTTTTCAGTAACACACATACCTTTAGGTCATTAATAGAATGCCCGCTAACCCCCACTCTGACTACACACAAATTCTCTAGTCTGGGGCTGTTCAAGGACCATCTGAGGGTGGAGGGTCACAGCCTTGCTGCTTTGCAGTATAGATATAGCCTTACTGGACTTGTGCTCTGAGTTTTTTGACAAAAATTCTGTTAATGACCTAAAGGTATGTTTAACACAGCCAGGGATTGCTAACGTGTTCTATTATTGTGGGGTAGACATATCCTGTGTGTTAGAAATTGAGGCCACTGATGTAAAAATGACATACACCAAATAAAACTTGCCTTCAGAACCCTTTCATGGGATGGATAGGAACAATGGTTTTTAATATGAGGCTTTTGATAAACAAAAGTTGTGTAGGATGCAGAGCTGGAAAAAGATATATTTGAATAATTAACTGAAATATTTGATTTTTTTTAACAAGTTAAATTTCATTCATACATTATTCCTTTTTTGTGAATACTTAGCCAATATATAATAAAATGTTCATGAATCCCAAAATTGTCATAATTTTAGCATAATGTGATTATCATGGTACAAAATCCTTTAAAAATATTTAACAGCATGAATCACATATAATGCAGAAGGTGATCACTTTAAAGGCATGCATTTGACTTGAGTCTCTTGTGATTGGTTCAGTTTTGTTAATCACTTCTAATAGAGAGTTTTTATGGGTCTGGCAAAGAAGTGTACAAATATAGCAACGCTTAGTCTAAACTAATAATTTTATATTACACCCATCCCTCACTTAATGAGTATTTACTTCTAAGTACTTGCCAAAAGGAGGGACATGTACACCCACCTATGCTCACTAAATGAGTGAACTTTCCCCGCTAATATGAGCAAGCCGTGGGGTCTCTGGCCACGGAGTGGGGTGACCCACACCCCCCCAGCCTTAGATTCTGCCCCCCCTCGCCCCACCGCAGCCCTAAACGGCCCCAACCTTGGACACTCCTCCTGCAGCCTCTTCACTGGGGCTGCTAGATTGGGTGACTCCCCCGGTTCTCCTGCTCCCAGCAAGTAACAGTCATTAAAACCAATTCGCTCAAGTGTTAAGCTTTCAGCACCTAGGCATAAGGTAAATTGCTATCTCTAGTGATAGATATCTGCCTGAAGCAGCAGTGTTAGAGAAGCCATTTGCAGTTTCTTAACAGCCACATGCAGCTAGGAACTGCCCAGATGGCAATCTTTAACAAATCTAATGGTGACCCATGTTTGTGTCCCAACTCATAGGCTGGGAATCCCTGCTCTGCATACATTCACTACCTCCTATTTCTGGTGCCAAGCTATTCAAATACATCCGAGAAGTACCTAAACTCAGCTGGTGTATGTCAAGTTACAAGCACTCGGAATGAATCGGAGACTTTTACATGCATTTTAATGGGAATTTAGTGTTCCTCTTATGAGTTTTCACCTACAAGCAGAAATTTGAGAACCAGTTGTGCTTGTATAGCAAGGAATGAATGTACTAAAATTAAATTAGCCTATGATGAAGAAGAAAAAGGGATAACTAGAAGTTGAAGCCTGAGTGCAGACAACAATTGAAGTTCCTGCACTCTCAGCTCAAGACAAATAGGAACTGAAGTTGTTGGGTGGGCTACGGGGAATTTATTCTTATTTTAAATAGAAACTGGAGCAAAACTTTAAATACAGAGCCACAGCTGTCATCTTCATCATTACTTTGGGCACTGAGGGCCAGACCCACAAAGGTATTTAGCTGTCCAACTGCCACTTTAGGCTACATTTTAAGAGCCACTTAGTTCTTTAAAAGCACTGTTCAGCTACCACTTTAAAACTGTTAAGTGCCTAAACTGCCTAGATGCCCATGTTTCTCCTAGTAAAGCCATCATAGCATTTAAGTGTCTGGCGGGTGATGGGAATGCATAAAAAAACACCCAAACTTCAGTAATTTTGGCCAGCTCTGTTTGTGTCCAATTACATGGGGGGCAGGGGACTCACCTGGGACATGGAAAACTTCTAAAATTTCTTAGGAATTTCTGATTCAGAGCAGGTACTTGAACCCTAATCTAACACCTCCCAGTTGATTACCCTAATCTCTAAGTTACTGGGTATGATGAGGTAGGTAGTGCTCAAATTCTCTGACAGAAGCTGTTTGATTTTGTGTAATAATTAAATAGGCCAAATGGAAATAGATTCTGTAGTCTTCTGATCAGAGCACTCATCAGCAATATGGGAGACAAAAGCTCAGGCCATGCTCCAAACCACGTAGAGTTGAAAAAGACCTCCCAGGCTATGACTAGCTTACCAGGTTTTGTTGACAAAACCTGTGGAGCATCCAGAGTGCGAAGCACATTCCAGCAACAGTAAGTCAACAGAGCACAGCACTTTTGTTGATAGCCATACCCTGCTCGCCTGAAGGAAGAACACCTACATTGACAGATGTATCAACAAAACACCAGTCTGGACATTTGGTGGGGGCTTCTGTCAACAAAAAAGGCCCCAGAACATTGTACAGGTGCCCTGGTGGACAGCCTGCCCACAGCAATAAGCACTGTATGGTTCCTGCCTCTGGCCATTCTTAAAGCTGCAGGGAGTCCGGGGAACCGCATGGCAGGAAGCTAAGAGTGTGGGAGCAGCAGTGTGCTGCGCAGCTCTCCTATATGCTCTCACACCTGCACCTCCGCAGCGATGGCCAAATGCCAGGAACCCTGGGACCCCCAGGCCCTGCAAGGAAACAGACTGAGGGATCCCAGGACCCACCCCAGGGGTCCAAATGCTGTACCCCCTCCTGGAGCAGGGCAGAAGTCCAGACCTTCCTGGACTTGTGGGCAGAGAAGGAATGCCTGTGACACCTCAAGCCCCACCACAGAAATGCAGAGATTTATAACAGAATAGCCACTGCCTAGGCTAAATAGGACCAACCCTACTGCAGCAGGTCAGGGCAATGGGGCTCTGTGTGGGCCCAGGATGCTGCCTGACATTCTGGGGCATGACCAGCAACATGCCCCTACTAACCAGAGCATCTGGTGGGGGAACAGCACTGCATATCTGAACATTGATACAGCACGAAAGGGCCCCCACCACAGCAGGAGGCCTCACAGGAAGAGGAGGCGGCATCCCAACCCACGCTGGAACCAGACTAGGAGGCCAGAAGCTTCATGCTTGTGTTTACCTGGTCCCTGGCAGCCAGGCCACTTCCTGGATATCATCTGAGCTGGGCAAGGGGCCCTCTGCTGAGTACCCTGCAAGTCACACACTTCAGGGCATCTGAGGCGGGCACTGATGGGGCATGCTTTGAGTGTTGCTCAGCTGGCCTGGGCAGTACCTCATGCTGCAGTCCCAGCACATGGAACCACATGCAGTGCTACTGCGTGCCACCCAGATGAGCAGACAGCCACCAAGCTTGGGTGGCATCCTACTGCCAGCCTCATGGGAGGCCAGACGAGCCTAATTCACCAGGGTGGGGATCACCCTGCACCTGTCATGGCTAGGGCTAACCACAAGGACGCCCGCTTTACCCCCCAGATACACTGAGGAGCGTGGCACCCAGCACATGGGCATGCCTGCAGGTGTGAGGCAGCACCCACTCCTGCAGGCAGCACTGTGACCTGCAGATCTGTGAGTGGGCCCTGGGGAGGGCCAGGGTGCTCCTGGCTCACCCACCACCCAGGGGGAACCCCTCTGTGGCTAGACACCCACTTGCCCTCTAGCCCGTTACTCAGGGGCAGGGCCACAGCAGTCAGCACAGACCTGGAGGCACCATGGAGCCCCATGTGGCAGGGCCCACTGTGCAGGTCACATATGGCTTTGCTCTCGGGACATCCCTGTCCCTTGGCCTGGGGGGGTATTGGTAGCTGCTTATGATGTAGGGGGCATGGCCTTAGGCTCTGCATCACATAAATGACTCACCATCTCTCCTCGTCTTCCTTACAGTTGAACTCATACCAACCAACCCACCTCCACCAGGCTGAGTCCACAGCTGGAGGGGCTATAGGTGGGTGTATGAGGAGCTGAAACATGACCATAATGTGGGCCATGCAGGGGATAATGGAGTGCTAGCTGAGGGCTGACATGGAGTAGTGGTCGTGGGCCTGGAACCATCTGGCCACCACACTGACTCATTGGCTTGTTTATGTCCTTTAGTTAGTCCTTGATCTCCTTGGCCATGTCTACACTAGCCCCAAACTTTGAAATGGCCATGCAAATGGCCATTTCGAAGTTTACTAATGAAGTGCTGAAATACATCTTCAGCGCCTCATTAGCACGTGGGCAGCCGCGGCACTTCAAAATTGACGCGGCTCGTCCCGACAGGGCTCCTTTTCGAAAGAACCCCGCCTACTTCGAAGTCTCCTTATTCCTATGAGCAGATGGGAATAAGGGGACTTCGAAGTAGGCGGGGTCCTTTCAAAAAGGAGCCCTGTCGGGATGAGCCGCACAGCTACAAGCCGCATCAATTTTGAAGTGCCGTGGCCGCCTGCATGCTAATGAAGCGCTGAATATGTATTTCAGCGCTTCATTAGTAAACTTCAAAAATGGCCATTTGCATGGCCATTTCGAAGTTTTTGGCTAGTGTAGACATAGCCCGTTATGGAAAAGTTTTAGGATTTCTTTCACTGCATTTGGAATGATGATGCAGTCACCTCTATTAGTCCATCAACTCACTTAATTGGTTACTCAGTTTGTTCTCATTTAATTGCTTCCACTGTCTTGTTGCTTCCTTTGGTGTGCTTTGTATACTTGACCTAGCTGCCCTAACATAATTCACAACTTCTTGAAGTTGTCTAAATGTCAAGGTTGCTTCTGATAGCAGATGTAGTCTCTTTTCTGACACTGATCTGTATGTGTCCAGAGTATCCATGTATTCCTTCACATCATTATGGAGCTCACCGGTAGTTGAATACAAAGTTGGTTCCTGTGACAAGGTGTGGTTACTATCAGACTTTTCCTGGGAACATACATACTAATGGCTAGATCACATTAACGTTACCAATAGATAACATCTAAGCAGTGCTTGATCCAGGTCTTTTTTTTTTTTTTTTTGGCTGCTTAGGTCACAAGTGGTTTATGAGCTGTTATCAGTGTAAAAGATGTTAACCTGCACTGATATTTGTAACAGTCTCACACACCCATACATTTCCCAGGCACTCATTTTCAATGTCCATATCGTTTACTGCTTCTGTGACTATGTGAGAGCAAAGTGCATCCCCATTCAGATCCACTTTGTTGCAACAATACGACACAACTGCTTGCATCTACACTGACCTTTTTGGGTTTGTTCATCAATATAAGTTGAGAAATTGGTATATTGAGATTTTAAAAGCATGTTCATAGTCAATTTCTTGATCTTTGCCACTTCTTTCCCCCCATCAAAATTGTAGCCTGTCACGCCTCAGTTCTGATTTCATTCCTTGGTGCATTCAATTTTTGAATTGTTTTTCTCAGTGGTAGGACTGATTTAATCTTTCTTTACTGATTTTCCCAAAAACTTCATTTAATGTAAGTGGAAAACACATTTTCCCTTGTTTAGCTTCAGTCCAGACTGGTTGATCAAGCTTAGAAGTTCATCAAGGGATTTGCTGTTTTCTTCCAATGACGACCTACATATCAAAATATTCTCCACGAAAACAGCAACTCCATTTGAGTTTAGTAACAGTTCTGTCATCTTTGGTAAACTTCAGGTGCACTCGTAAGCCCAAAAGCAAAGTCTTCCAAAGCATACAATAAATATAGTTAGCTTAGCGTTCTTTGTGGGCATAGAAATTTACCAGAATCCATATAAGGCACCCAGCTTGAGAAAATAACTGCAGCGCCTATCCCTCTGGAGAGGAAGTCATCCAGTGTTGAGAGGTTATATTTTTCTCTTTGAACGGCTTCATCAAGTTTTTTAAGATTTGTACTTTTCCATTTTTTTCTACAAAGCAGGTACCATTTGGGGCATACTTCAGTTTCCTCAATTGTGCCAATCTGTTCCATTCTCTTTAATTCACTTTCCAATTTGCGAAACAAGGTAATAGGAATCCTGTAAAGTGTATGTACATTGTATAGTTCAACATTGTCTCTTAAAGTTATTAACAACGGATCTCCTTCAGAAGTCCAATATCACCAAATTTTCCACCAAGTTCTTCTACTTTTGTCATTTGGTCCATAATGGTTGCCATGCTACATCTGAGAAGGTTGCTGGTCTTTGATTTTTTGATCACATACGCTCTAAGTACAAATTTTTTTTGTTTTGTTTTGTAGCTTTCTCCTGGTGTGAACTGCCCATGCAGTTCAGAAGAATCACACAGCCAGTCAGGGCCGTGTCAGCTGTACGGTGGGATAAAGTTAATTACATATCCCTTCAGACAAGATGATCACGCCTGGTCCTAAGAATTTTACGGTTAATAGTCTTTCTGTTAATATTCAGTTTCAAGCTCTTTGTCATGGTAGGTTTGTAGCAGTCAGTGCACCGAATGCTCTAACATGGCAAAATAGTTTCAAGATATCCATATTTGTTTGCACTCATGACATCCTGCACACTCAGATAGACATACACTTCATAGGTTCTGACATTTTCCACATCTTGTGCATTTAGTTGGATTGACTTTTGAATCATCCTGGCACTTTTTGGCTCATTGCTTTTAAGAGTTTTACAATAAATACTTTTAGTAATCATATTGTGTTTCTTTACAGCTTGCAGGTTGGTTTCTGTTATTTTATGTTGCTCCTGCCTTGTATTTTGGTGCTTCACTAGCTCACTCTGTTTGTCTAGATAACATTAAATCACCTTTGAATTGTAGTTGCTGTAACAGGCTTTTGTCTGTAAAACAGATATCTGATCTAGTGCCGATATCTTACCATTTTAGAGTCCCCAAATTAGTTTTCTGCCAAGACATGCAAAGTTCATATAAAAAAATTAACAGATTCTTCTTCTACTCTGGTGAAAATATGCCCTTTCATAAACCACATTTCTATGAAGTATGCATCAAAAACCGCTAGAGCTTTTTTACAGTCATGATTGTGGCTGTCGTCAGTAAAGGCAAAGGATTTAAAGATATGTTTTGCCTATAACCAACCTATAGGATAAACTAAAGATGACAATAGCTGGATCATTCCAATACCCTGGGTGAGTTGAGTAGCAATCTGAAATCTTAAACATTTTTTTTAAACAAAAAACAGAAGACAAAAAAAAAAAAGCTGGGGGTGAGAAGTACTGGCACAAAAAGCACTGGTTTATCTGCTTTAAAGGGCTGTCAAAACTGAAGCTCTCAGGGGGCACTGGAAAGTGACATGCTGATGAAACTGATCTCTGAGTCATTGTTGCTTTTCCTTCAGTCTCTTTTTGTCACCTTTGATGCTGTTTTGTTTCTGTTTCTATTCCCTTCCTATGACATGCCATGTTTCAAGGCTACCCGTATAGGAGGCTCTAGGACCATAGGTGCACTGGCTGTACAGCTTCTACCAGCCAGAGCAGCTGAGTTCCCTTTAAGATACTTTACTGTCTCACGTCAATAAACTAGGCAAATGCAACTTATATGGGGTTACTATAATGTGGGTGCATAACACGCTGGATAACTGTTCTCAGAGACTAATTACTAATGATTTGCAGTCACGCTGGAAGGGCATAACAAGTGGCGTTCCACAGGGGTCTGTTTTGGGACCAGGTCTATTCAATATCATCATCATCAACGGTTTAGATACTGGTATAGAGAGTATACTTAATAAATTTGCAGATGATACCAAGCTGGGAGGGGTTGCAACTGCTTTGGAGGATAGGGTCAGGATTCAAAATAATCTGGACAAACTGGAGAAATGGTCTGAGGTAAATAAGATGAAGTTTCATATGGACAAATGTAAAGTACTGCACTTAGGAAGGAACAATCAGCTTCATACATACAAAATGGGAAGTGACTATCTAGGAGGGAGATCTGCAGAGAGGAATTTAGGGGGTCAGAGTGGACCACAAGCTACATATGAATTAACAGTGTGATGCTGTTGCAAAATGAATGCAAACATGATTTTGGGGTGCATTAACAGCAGTGTCGATAGCATGATGCCAGAAGTCATTCTTTTGCTCTACTCAGTGTTCATTAGGCCTCAACTGGAGTAGTGTGTCCATTTCTGTGCAGCACATTTCAAGAAAGGTGTGGAGAAACTCAAGAAGGTCCAGAGAAGAGTGACAAGAATGATTAAAGGTCTAGAGAACATGGGCTATAAGGGAAGACTGAAAGAATGGTGCTTGTTTAGTTGAGAAAAGAGAAGGCTTAGAGATATACTTATTTCATAGAACTGGAAAGGACCTTGAGAAGTCATTTGAGTCTAGTCCTCCGCCCTCACAGCAAGGCCTATGACCATCCGTGACAGATTTTTTTTTAACGTTTGCCCCAGATTCCTAAATGGCCCTCTCAAAAATTGAACTCACAACCCTAGGTTTATCAGGGCAATGGCTAACAACTAAGCTCTCTCTCCTCCTTATAGGCTGCCTCCTTAGCGGGGACATGGTAGCGGTTTTCAAGCACCTAAGGGAGGATTACAAGGAGGAGGGAGAAAAATTGTTCTATTTGGCCTCTGACGCTAGGACAAGAACAATCGTCTTAAAATGCAGCAAGGGAGGTTTAGGTTGGATATTAGGAAAAACTTCCTTTCAGGAGGGCTAAATGCTGGAATAAATTGCCTAGAGAGGCAGTGGTATCTCCATAACTGGATATATTTAAAAGCAGGTTAGACAGACATCTATCAGGGATGGTCTAGGACTCCATGACCTCTTGAGGTCCCTTGCAGGCTAGTGTTCCGTGACTCTCTACGGCACTAGGCGCTGTGACAGCTCCTAGCTGAGGTAAGGAACGTTACACAGGCTGAAGGCTGAGCGGCATCGCAGCGTTGTCAACCTGCAGCGGACGCTCCTGAGCACCTGGCGGAAGAGGAAAGTGAGGAGCTGCCCACTCAGAGCCCGGCGCTCCTCGCAGCCTCCCCGCCCAGCCCGGGCTGTGGGAAGGGCAGGGCCAGGTGACAGTGGCCACAACCCACCTGCCACCTTTGCCCTTCAGCTCTAGTCTTCTCGGCAAGGGCGTGGCGGACGGATCGGAGCGAAGGGAACCCGCGGGGCGGCGGCGGTCCCCAGTCAGCGGGGGGTGGCCCTCACCCAGCTCCTCCCGCCTCTTCCTTAGCCGTCGCCAACCGCGCTTTTCCTTTTCGACTCCCTCGTGCCCCCCACCCGTCCCCGCTCTCGCGGTCAGTTCCGTATCCGGCGTGGGCGCGTCACTTCCCGTTCACGCCGGCGCTCTCTCTTTCCCCCTCTCCCCGGACCCGGATGGTGACTGGTGGCGGCCGCTGGGACTGTCACTGAGCGGCTCCCCGGGCCTCTTGTCCTGAGCGGTGGCAGCAGCCGGGAAGATGGCTGCAGCAGCGGGGGCTGCGGGGGCCTCGTGCTCCTCGGCGGCGGCGCCCGCTGCTGGGCCCGGTTCGGTCTCCGCTGCGCCGGGCCCCTGCGAGTGGCTGCTGCTGCGGGACGGCTGCCTGCGCTGCGACGCCGACGGGCTCTGCAGCCTCTGCTACCACCCGGCTCTCAACGCCATCCTGGCCGTGACCACCCGTGGCGCCATCAAAGTCATCGACGGTACCTCGGGGGCCACGCTGCAGGCCTCGGCGCTCAACGGTGAGTCCCGGCCTGGCGCGGGGGGAGGCGCCGGCGGAGCCAGCCCGGGTTCGGGCCCGTGGGGTGCGGGTCTGGGGGAAGCCTGGCTCTGCGCCGCAGAGTCCGGGGCGGGAGGTGCGCTGAGGACGTCGGGGCCGGGTATCCCGGGGATCTCCGGGCTTCCTGGCAGGTGGGGAGGGCGCTGTGATGGGCTGGCTGCCGGCATTTTAGTTCCCGGGCTGCTGCACCGCCCGGCTGAGGGGCGGGGGCGATGCAGCCCCTGTTTCGGTCGGGCCCTAGGAACCAGTTGTCTTGTGCTTGGTGTGTGCTGGGTCCTGGTCTTCTACCCGCATCTGTGGAGACTGGGGAGCCCAGCCAGCTCCTTCGAGACGGCCCGCTGCAAAGCCGGCGAGGAGCGGAGGGGTGGTGGTGGTTGCTCGTGGGCGGGCAGTTGGGGGTCGGTTCAGCTCGGTGTTTTCGGTTTCTCTATGCTCCTCTTCATCTTTCCTGCCTCCGTAGATCAAACCTAATAAATCTCTGATTTTCTGAGAGATGTTTAGGTGGGGGCCGCGCTGAGACTTTCTTATTCGTGAAACATCAACTACAGACCGTTTACTGATGAGTAGCTAGTGTGGAGCATCTGAATTAGCGTTAAAACGAAACCGTTTCAGGACTAAGTGAATTATGTGATGGGGCATTCTTGATTTCTTTTTACATTAATTTGTTGCTGTGTTAGTAACAGTATTGAATAATGAATGCTCCCAGTTATTAGTAAAAACCTGTTTAGACAGTATCGGGCTTCATTTTAATTTATTGATGAAGGAGCCAGTTATTGGATGATGCTAATTGTGTCTTGATCTGAATACTAAAACACAGATATTAACTTTATGGTATAAAAAAGAGCAAGTGGGTTACAATTTATTTTAGGTCAGAAAGCAATGTTTGACATCTGTTCCAAATGAACTTTAATGTCAAATAACTAAATTCAGAAACTCTTCTGAGATTCTCACATACATAGGGTTCCTGGGTTTCTGTCCTCCTTGAGTCTCATTGGTGTTTTTCAGTGTTACGTTACAGTGCTCTTGCTGGCCACTGCATTTGTGGGCATAGAGGTTAAATGCCTTCTACAATAACTATAACTTTTTTGCCTTTCTACTTTGGTTAGGAACTTGATATTATGTCCCCGGTGTGAGGACAGGATCAGTTTCCAAGTTCATGAATTCTTTCAAACACAGAAGAAGGAATTTCAAAATTTAGGGAAATAATCTTTAATATACAAAATCTGATTCTAAGGTATTACTATACTTGTGTTACTGATCTTACAATGATGTCGTTAGACTTTATTAAGGGGAGTTCCATCAATAGTGGTCACCAGCATTTCAAAAAAAGGAAGTGATGTCAGGATATAAAATTTTGCATCGTAAAATCAGGTCCTGTACTGGTTTTCTACAAATTTTGCCAGTTATGCTTGGGTAAAAAATACACTTTATTACATATTAGCAGTTAAATTATAAGATCAAACTTTACAAGTGAGCAAAGGTTAAAAGTGAATGCAGATTTCTCTTTCATACGTTAAAAATATAATTCCTAAATGGTAAATGTCTCATTGTGTAAAGACTGAAGAAGTATCAAAGTTTCATGTATGATGATCCATCAGTGACAACACAGTTGCAAAGTTGCCATTGAAAATTAAATTTGGCCCAGAGAACCTTTATTCTTTTTTGGGTAATTGTCAACATGGATTCAACTTTTGGTGGCCATATCTCTGAAATCAGATTATTTCTTTGGTTATCAGTGTCCTTTGGGATAGTTCCTTTGCTTGTATGTCCTTATGCTGTCTTACTGCGGATATAAAGGATAGTACAGGTCCCATTTGCCTTTGTTCCATTTTACTTCCCATAACAGAGAGCTGGAACCCCTTCAGCTTCCGCTTATTTGGTTCTTTGTAAGATCTCTTGTTAGACTAGGTAGTGATATGTTTTTTGCCGTCTTTATATAATACAATAGGACCTTGGCTGATGACTAGGGTCCACAGGCACTTTGGCAATACAAATTAACTATTTTTTTTGTTCGCACAAAGGCAGCAAGCTCTTATAATAAATTTAGAGGATATCTCTTGGACTAGGACCTTAGCTATAGTGGCTGGAACAAAATCCTTTGGGGTTTAGAACTTGAGACTTTTATCCCACACTGTGACAACCACTCCCAGGCATGTCTCTTGCCATGGGAAGGGACTCGCTTTTGACAGTTACTCAGTCTATTGCTTTTTCAAGCTTTGTGTGTCCTCTTGGAAGAGTGCCACCTTTCGGAGTCTGGGGCAAAAGATTCTGCCAAGCTTGAACAGTCACTTTTAACTAGTGATGCTGAGAACTGAGGAGCTATAACCAACACCCAATTTCACTTTTCAGGAGATAGAACCACTTGACTCCCAACAATGGCAGAGCTCACTCCTGCTCTCTGTTGTCATCAAAGAAGTGTAGGAAGGAATGTTGCTTCCAGCATGAGTGTCTAGTCATAGATGCTAGAGAGGGTGACCTGGTAGAATGAGACAAAAGATACATTATGTCTGTATTTCAGTTTATGTTCCTCTTCTGAAAGGCAGATAACTGCCCACCATGGGTCCTTCTGATGCATTAGCATTGACAGCTCACCAGGCACTCGGAGTACCACCAGAAACTGCTGTCTTAATTTCATCTGTTATCGGTGCTCTTGCTGTTGATAACCCCTGTGCCAATGACATTGATCTTGTGCAAAGACTTTTTCGGTACTTGGTGCATTCTAAATACTGAGGCATCACTGTGACTGCACAACCAGGACCCCCCATTGCTTTCCTCATCTGCTGTCCTAACTTGCCCTTCATAGAAGTGCTGTTGCCATGGTTCCAGTTGAGCTGAGCCATCCTGCCGGGGTTGTGGTTGGGATTTGAGAGTGAAGTTTGACAGCAGATAGAGTAGCTCTGTCTTCTTCCCTGGCAAAAGTATTTTTGTTTTTTAACTCCCTTTGTAAACCTATCAGGAAAGTGTCGTCTGCCCCTCATTTTCCCTATTATTAGCTCTTTTGCTTTGGAAGAGAATCCAACGATTGCACTATTGGTCATATTTAAATTTACTGTGTGCAAATAAAATTAATTAGGAAAATTTACATTACCACCCTTCCCCTTGCCGATCATAAGTCTGTTTCTCAGAGTCTTATGCTATGATCTTTCAGTCTACACTGAAAGCAGGAGCAGGACAAGGAGGGTGAACACCAGTAGGAAATGGAAAATCAATTGATTGCTATACAGTAGTTTTTCTCACCTTTATGTGACAGTCATCCCTTTTACTCCTAGCCTGGTGGGTAATTTTATGGCATCCCAAAATGTTTTATGAGGCATGATAGATGCTTTGGAGATTCTGGTGGAAGTAGTACAAGAAAACCTCACACATTACTAAAATTACACAAATTACAAATTTTGCTCTGCTCCATGCTTGCTAATGAGGGATTGTTGAAACTGGCCAAGCATCTCTGGCAGAACCCATAAATGGGTCCCAACAATTCTGGCAAATGGATCTGGTAAATCTGGCAACACTTTGATGACACCAAAAGTTCTACTGGACATGGTTTAGCAAAATAAAGGTCGTATATTACCCTCTGATCCAGCACTGATATAGCTGGCAGGGCTGGATGATGGCTAGTTAACTATCATTGAAATAAACTGTTTAGCTGAAGTCCAGAATATTTTAGCTTACATAAGAACAATCTCGACTGGGTAGACTTGTGCTGCAGAGTACAAGACGTTTTCTGCGCGAGCAGCAGAGCATCATGTGTTGTCTTTGTGACACCCGCCCCCCACCATTTCTGCTATTCTGGACTATTTGCTCATTGTAAAACATTTCACAACACCCATCAGCTCTGTAAGTATAAGCTGGTGTGGAGTATCTTCACATTATTCTACAAGTAAGTCATACCCTGTTTTCTTTCACTACTCTTTCCTCAAGAGTCTTATTCATCGATCATGTTTCCTTCCATCTGGGATCTCTTTCCTTGCAAGTACCTCAGTGCTATGTAAATTGACTTAAAGGGACCTGTGTTTGACTTGGTCCTTTCACTCCCTTGTCTATGAAAACTGTCTTTTAGTGGCCAGAACATTAGAATAGTGGGTAGGAGAAATTCAGACCTTTATGGTTGGTCCTCTTTACAAGGTATTCTATGACATTAAGAGAAGGCAACTTTAAGGCCTCACCCTAACTTTTTGACTCAGGTTGTTTTTAAAACAGTTGATTCACCTCCCAGTTTTCTTCTGCAGCCCCACTTAAATCAGAGGAAAAGCTAAACTGCATACTCTTGGGCCACATGTACACAAGAAGCTTTTATCTGCAAAACTGGGTTTTTTTGTCAGGAAAAATTGTGGAGCATCTGCATACAAAAAGCAGTTTGTCAATAAAAGCTAGCACATCTGCCAGCAATATTATATCTCTCCCCTTTCAGATACAGCGCCTCTCTTGACAGTGTGCTGTTGACAATATAACTGTGTAGATGCTCCAGGGCCCTTTTGTCAACAGACAGGGATTCTGGTTCATCACGTAACTCTGTTTGCAGATCTTATGGTCAGCTGTTCCGTCGAGAGAGGGCTGGGCAGTCCGGCTGCTTTCTCTCGACAGAGTGGATTGCTCTTTCGATATGCTTTTATGTGTAGATGCAATCTGTCGACAGAAGTTTTGCCGGGAAATCCCTTCTACAGTGACTTATGTCAACGGAGGATTCTCGTGTAGCCATACCCTTGATGTGGTTGGGGGCATTTTCTTGCTACCTCACTGAGACAAGGCCCCCTGGGAATTTTTATAGGATAATTGTGGCCTTGGCAGATAGGATAAAGGTTGCCCAAAGGGGTATCAACTATAGATAGTGTTGCAAGATGGCTATATTGGATCAACCTGTGCAGCTTAGAGCTCCTTCCGGTAGGGCTCAGGAATCTTCTATGGCTCTTTTAAGGGTCATCTTCATTTCAGAAATTTGCAGTGCAGAACTGCATGGTGATTGTTCCACTCTTTAACCAGCACTTCCTTAGTTGAGTCTTGAAGACCAGAAGCTCACTTCAATTTTTGTTTTAAACAGCACTTCTAGCATTCACTTTCTGACTGAGAGATCATTCTTCACTAGTCACAAGAGGCAGAATTTGCATGGCCCATAATACCAAGAAAAAGGAACAGTTACTTAACTTACACTTTGACATGTTTTCCACATGGAATCCACAACATGCCCTCTGTCCTTTAATTCCACAGAGACCTGTACAATGTTTTGTTACTGGCAAAGAAAATGAGGGTTTGTTGTCCCAGTTCTGCTCTTTCTGCCTTTGGGGGTTGTGTGAAAGCAAAGAGGATGTCCAGGACCCTGATAGCTGGAAAGACGGATAGATATTGCATGCCTGGTGGCATCTGCATAAAAAGTGGAATCCCTGTGGACAACTATCTCAAGGTATCATGCTTGTTACAAGGGAAATTATAAATTTTTATAGGTGACAAGGATGGTGCTCAAGAAGGAATAGAATTTAGCTTACTTAGTTTAATTGTGTTTAGCTGGAAGTTTAAAATATAAATTGAATAGGCTTTTATTAATTTTTAACAGCTTAAAATAAACTTACAACTCCATTATGCTGCCATTAAGGTAAATAAATATAGGATGACATAATTAATTAAATGAAACCATTCCAGTCAATGTATTATATTTTTATACAGTGAGCTACCTTAAATACACACACACAAATAAATAATAACATTAATACATAACACATTTCTGATTTGTTTTTCATTCTGATGGACTCAGAAATGATTTCCAAACTGTGAGTTTATCTGCCACTTAACCACTATCATGCTTCTAAATAGATAGCTATTCTTTGTTCTCCACTTAAAGTAGGGGAAGGTGGATACATGATTTTTCTCAGTTACTGTAACTTTGGAGAATTTAGGTAGGCCCAAATCAACTTACTCAAACTTGTATCTGGCTATATCGCAAAGTTTAACACTCTTCTGAAGAACTTTTCTGAAGGAGTAGCTGGAGCTGTGACATTGGCAAAACCAATGTGTAACTTGTGCAAGGGTTAGCATCGACGCCAAGGAATTGTACTTCACTTTGAGCTTTCGTCAGAGAAAAAAGTACTGAATTCTCATAGTTATGAGAGCAACCTTGCCCGTGAGTCTCAAAAGTGTTTTTCTGGCCTTTTCTACATGAGAGAAGTTTTGTTTCCCTAAACTTAATGACTATTGCCTATCCAGCATGCCTGTAGCACTCCTTATGTCAGCTCATACTTCCAGTGTTGCAAATGCATTGAAATAGTTGTTTGGATAAGATTTAGTTCCAGGAAGGCTAACTGCCATATGCACTGTAATTTTCAACATGTGTCAGGGAGACAGCTATGTAATCATGCCAGTAGCTCACTTGTAACCTATATACACTGTGAACAAGATCTTGTGTTGCCACATCTTTCACTATTTGTTACAATCTTAATATGGTGATATGTTTTAACATAACTCATTATTTTGCCAGCTGCTCTCACATTGATGTTTGATTCACTGTATGAGTTGGCCATAGGGAGAGATCCAGGGCCAGTTAATACAAAATCTAGGTATGTGGGGAAGTGTCAAACACTGCCTTGACAACATAAGGACCGAATGGGATATTTTCAAAATTGCCCTGGATTTCGCTGCACAAATCCCATTGAATTTCAGTGGAACTTGTGCACCTAAGTGCCTTTGTGAAAATCCCACTTAAGATTCCATGCAATAAGGCAAAGACAAAAACATGGGTCTGGTTTCAGGTGTCAAACTTAATGATTAAGGGACTGGATCAAATCCTGTGATCTTGCTGCTATATCCAACATGGATGACATGGAAGCCGTTTCTAATGTAATTGTTGGGGCTGGGGTAGGGAGAGAGTGGCTGAGATGATGATGATAATAAAAGGAAAGCAGTACCTCCACCTGCTGAGTGCATCGTAGGGTTTACAAGGAGCCAAACCAAGGCTTGCAGTGTTCAGAAAAATGCACATGGCCCTCTGTCATGGTTTCTTCCAGCTCTGCGCAGGGGTGCATAAGGTATGGAGCCTGCCTGAGGCTCCCGCAGTTCCTGGGAGACAGATCCAGCAGCTCGGCGGGTCATATCAAGCCTGTGGGCTGTATTTTGCCCAACTCTGGATTAGTTAATTTATTTGTAGGAAGAGGTATACAGGAAGTTTTGAAGTTATATTGGATGGTAGTTACTAAGACCCTGGAGGACTGAACATGAGAGATTTTAAAATTCATCTCAAGTGTCATAGGGTGGGGGATAAAGCAGCAATACACATTACTGTGCACAAAGGTAACATAATACATACTGGTAAAAATTATTGAAACTACTTACAAGTTGGTGAGATCTGAAGTATCAGGTTCCCCTGAGGTTGATTGGCTTCTAGTTTTTCTGTTGCACGTGAAACAAGCACTGTAGAGATGGCAGTTCTTCTCTCTTGCCCACTTTAATAAACACTGAAATGTCCTCGCATGTTTTACAGTTTTAGAAGTCGTATGTTTCAGTTATCATTTGAAATTGTTTTCCTCGATGAAAATGTTAGGATACCTGTACAAAAGTACAGATGAGGATAGTCTTTCTTAATGGGATCAGGAACAGATCCCCTTGGTGGGTGGGGTGGGATGCTTTTTTTTTTTTTTGTCATCTTCCCCTAAATTTAAACTCCAGGTATGGCCACAGCTGGAGATGGGATGTTGAATAGGGAAACAGGGAGGTCCAGGTCTCTGAGGTGGCATGGAACATTATTGCTCATATGACTAGCTGTTTTTTTTGCTCAAAATCTAACTGATCCCCATATGTGGGATTGGGAAGGAAATTTTCCTCAGGTCAGGTTGTCTGTGACCAGATATCCTCTCCCCACCCCACCCCCAGCCTCTTCCTGCAGCATGCACTGTAGGTCAGTTGCCAGGGTTATTTGGGTACATCTCAATTAATTCCCTGCCATTGCTGGAGCCTCAGGCATTGATGTACCTATTCTGTGGCTGTGGAACATAATAGTGTAGTCTTCCGTGTGCTGTAATATTTTGATTATTGAGTTTGCTGTTCAGGTTCTGGATTTTGTTGGTGAAGTGTGATATATTCACTGCCATGCATATGCAGTTTGACTATATCGGATGTTCTTCTCTTTCCTTAAATTCTTGACTGTGAGGTTCCTCAAGAGGTTTCACCCATCTCTGCAGCACTGTGCAGCTATGGGGTTTTTAATAGGGCTGTCAAGTGGTTTAAAAAATCATGATTAATAGCACTGTTAAACAGTAATAGCATATCAATTATTTAAATATTTTGGGATGTTTTCTATAGTTTCAAATACTTTGATTTTTGATTACAACATAATATTAAGTGTACAGTTCTCACTTTATTTTATTACAAATACTTGCATTGTAAACAACAAACTAAAAAGTAGTTTTCATTTCCCCTAATGCAAATACTGTAGTGCTATTGAATTTACAAGTGTAAAATTATGTACAGAAATTGCATTCAGAAATAAATGTGAACTTTAGTGCATAGATCTCCGCTCAGTCCTACTTCTTGTACAACCAGTTGCTCAGACAAGCAAGTTTAACATTTGCAGAAGAAGAATACCAGTTATTTACAGTATAATTTAACAGTGAAAACTGTGTCATACAAAGGCTTATAGCTCGTGTTGTAGGATATTTACATGCCAGAAATGGGGGAGATTGATAAATGCTTTAACTGCCATTCCAGAGGACATGCATTTATGTTGATGACATGTTCTGCTAGATAATGATCCAGAGCAGTGTGGATTGAGACAAGTGTCCTTTTTCATCATCTGAGTCAATTGTCCCCAGCAGAAGGCTTATTTTCTTTTTTGGTGATTTGGGTTTTCTGATTTCCTTATTAGAGTATCGGCTTTGAACACTTCTGAAAGCATGCTCCGCACTTCATTCCTGTTGGATGGCACTTTACATTGTTTAACATTGGGTCCAGTGCTGTAGCTATCTTTAAAAAATTCACATTGGTACCTTCTTTACATTTTGACAAATCTGCAGTAAAAGCATTCTTAAAATGAACAACATTTCATGCTGACTTATCTTTTGGAGACTGCTATAGCATGAAATATAGGGCAGGATGTTTTACCACATTAAGAAACATACAGTTCTCCCCAAGGAGTTCTGTCATGGATTTAATTAGAGTATTTTTAATGATCATCAGCATGGAAATATGTCCTCTGGAATGGTGGCCAAAGCATGAACTGGCATGTGCATGTTTACCATATGACATGTAAATATATTACAATGCAAACTCCAAAAGTGCTGTGCAAATGTGTGTTGTAACTTTCAGATGACATTGTACATAAAAAAGGGGCCAGCATTATGTCCCGTTAATGTAAACAAACTGATTTCTCTTAGCAATTGATTGAACAAGAAATGGCATTTGGTGCACTCATAGGCACTAAAGTTATATTTTTTTAATGCAGTTATGTAGAAATATATATTTTTAAGTTGCACTTTCACGATAGAAATTGCACTACATTACTTATGAGGTGAATTGTGAAATAGTATTTGTAATTTTTAAAGTGTAAATCTTTGTAATCGATAGTGAGCATGGTGTGCTTTGTATTCTGTGTTCAAATTGAAATCAACATATTAGAAAATGTAGAAAAAGTCCAAAATATTTAGTTTCAATTGGTAGTCTATTGTTTAACAGTGCAATTAAAACTGTGATTTCGTTGATTCAGTTTTTTAAAAAATTGCATATAATTTTTTGAGTTAATCATGTGAGTTAAACGCAAGTGATTTTTTTCAAACAGTTTTTAGCTAGCTGATCTGTTCACTATACAACATAAATCCTACTATTAACCTGCCTTGCAGTCCTGAAGAGGTACATGTCATCTGAAAAGAATGAAGGCAAAATATGTGTTATCCACATACATGCATAAACTAAGACTTTTACTGAAAGTGGCACTTAATTGACTGCTTTTCCTATAGCTGTTAGAATGGCTACAGATAATTGTTGGGAAGAATACATAAACGGTGTATTTAATCTTAAAGTGATTATCGCCAGAAGGGATAATAACCTTCAAGATATTTGATCATACAGCTAGTATAATACTAGTTCTGGACTGCTCATTTAATGTTAAAAATTAGTTAAAGAATCAGTCAATTATCTCCTGCCCAACAACAACAACAAAAATTACAGGATTGTGATAAATAGTCTTTCTTTTCATAGCATTTTCTTCTGTATTTTCCCATACAGCTAAACCAGGTGGACGGGTGAAATGTCAATATATTTCTGCTGTGGATAAAGTTATCTTTGTGGATGATTATGCAGTTGGATGTAGGAAAGATCTCAATGGCATCTTGCTACTAGATACAGCCTTGCAAACACCTGTTTCAAAACAAGATGATGTGGTTCAGCTTGAGTTGCCAGTAACAGAGGTAAGTTCTAAATTGTTAGTATATAATTACTCTTCACTAGAGGTGAGAATGAAAATGAATTTACTGTCCTAGATTATTAATTGAATATTTAGGGATTGCATGCCGAATGGGATAATGTGTTAATGGAAATCCCCATGAAAGCAATAATTACATCTGTGATTACCCTCCACCACCGCTTGATGGGGTATGGCCCAAAGTAAAATGTGGGAACAAAAGGGCACTTAGCCCTTTTATACAATTGATGCGCTTGAGAAGAGAAACCTGTGCAGCAATCACAAGGGATAGAGATCTTTTCTTGTGCTGGTATAATCAACCAGGCAGCAGCTTCTGCTTACCATTCCAGAAACTGCTGCCCGGACTATATGGTGTCCTTAGACCATGTGCCTTATAGATTTTCAAGAACAAGAAAAACGGAATGAGTGGGTAACTTGGCCTCCACCCATCCATCTTGTTTTCAGTACTGGAGAGTTGATTACATTCACCAACTGGCCATCAATGCCACCTGAAGGAAGCTTACCAGTCTAGCTCTTGGTGAAAGTATGGTTCCTGGGGTTATGGCTAGATTAGGGCTAAGGTGTGGTGTTAGCACATTAGCTAACACATATGCTATTCTACATGTTTTAAGGGTGTCCATTGTAGACAATGCAGTGCACTCCCCGAGTTATGAAAATGCTCACCTGCAGGCTCACAGGAAGCAGGCAAGAGGCACAGGTGGCCATGCGTGACACGAATGTGGACCAGAAGACTGAGGCCAGTCCTGTCTCCACTCCACCCATCCAGTCGATTCAGTTCAGCTCCAGAAGTCCCCGTTTCCCTGTCTCTACTGGCACCCACCTCCTAGGCTGCACCCAGTACTTGCTCATGAGCGAGTGGCGTGAGCATAGGCTGGACTACTCTAGATGACTAGGGGTCAGCATGCAGTATGGTACTGGTTTTCACTGCAATTATACAATATTTCAGCTGTGGGATAAACAGGGGTTTGTGGGCTAGCCTGGGAATGTAACCACGATTTATCACATTGTTTCTATTGGAAAATGTGTTCTGAGTTTAAAGTAATTAACTTGCAAACTTTGGGAATACAAACCGTTCATAAGTTGGGGACTTCCTGTACATCTAACACATACTAAGCTGGTTTAGGAAAGCCAGACTCTTGCAAAATGGGTTAGCACGTTTTGATATGTTAACATGAGACTATAACATTTACTCTGGAAAAGGCCTGTACTGAAGAGGAGGAACAGTGAGAACATGGAAACTATCAAAAAAGAGGGAAAATTAATGTGATCAGAGGAACATCTCTGATCCCAAGTAAAGAGTGACTTCTGTGTGTTCAAGAAAAGGATTTGTCAGCACTCACTTTTAGGATGTCACAGACACTGAAAATACAAGAGGAGAGCCTGCCACCAATGTCAGGATCTCTAACCGCGTCCAAGAATGCCTCAGACATCTCTGTGGGACATGTGACAGCTAATGGTGTGCACTTAGACAGAAACCCAACCCTGCAAAGCCTCAAAGGTCTCTATCCTCTGAGAAGTATCAGAGCAGTAGCCAGGCTAGCCTGTATTTGCAGAAACAACAAGAAATCCTGTGGTATTTTATAGACTAACAAATTTATTGGAGCATAAGTTTTCGTGGGCAAAGACCCACTTCGTCAGATGCATGTAGACGCATATCTGACAAAGTGGGTCTCATTCTCTGAGAGCACAGTCACACAGCACTCAGGAATTTAAAAAGTATGGATTTGGTATTGGCTATAATGAAAAGGCTAACTGTTATAGGGGGATGAAGAGTAACATTAAAAGATTAGCTGATAAATTCTGAAAAGCGCTTATGAAAAGCTTACCTCTACCATCATCAGTTATATGCAGCTTTCATGTCTTTTGGTGACTACAAAGCTTGGCTGGTGTCAAGGCCAAAGATGAGGACTCAAACCAGCCAAAAACACTTCTTTTCCTGGCTTCAGCTCTAGTTTGTTGTGACATTTATGATGTGATACAAATAGTGTTCAGTGCCGTGGCCATATCATTTTCAGTAAGACAATCCCTGTAGCTGACACTGTGGGAGACAGACCCTGTTTCAAGGCCTGGATAGTGACTCTTGTCTTTGAAGACTACTGTTTGAGAAGGAATTGGAGATCAGTAGGAACAGCTTCAGGGAGTCTGTGGCCTTATTGCCAGAAAAAAATCAAGGAATGCTATATCAGTGCCAGAACAGTCTGGAATAGTTACTTTATAGTATTAGAGGTAATTACACCAACCCCAGAGAGCCCTAGAAAATTTTAGCCAGGCTTTCTGAAGAGTGCACTGGTACAGGTGGAAAAGTCTCATCATCCATGTCTGGCCCCTGGTAGAGTGCAAGCCTGGAGAAAGCCTTGAACTACATTTTGTAACTTTGGGTCTGATCTGTCTACAAAAAAGGTCCTGTATCTTGTACTCATCTCTAATAGGCTGCATGTGATTCATTAGCATGTTACTGCATTGTGATGTTTTCTGCTCTTTCTTTTATCTGAAATATTTTCTCTAAACTCATCACACACACGATTGATTAGCTTTCATTTCCTGAAAGACTCAGGAGTTGTGAGGAGCCATAAGGATTTTGATTTGCTGCTCTTCCTCTGAGGAACACACTTCGCTTGGGAGAGTCTTAACTGGGTTGCTTCCATTGTCTGCTGCTCCTTGGGGAGTAAAAACAATGTAAAAATAATGGTAGGCAGCAACCCAGGAATCACCCCAGGCAAGTGTCACAGTGTGTGTCTTTGGGAACTTGTACTCCTTTTAAATGATCGTTTTTTAGCTACCTACCAGCCAGCAGGCAAGCATTAGGAACTATTTTTGTTTTTCCAAATTCCAAAGTGTGAAAGATCTGACAAAACAGCTTCCCCAAATGTGGCCTTTTACCCTACTGTAGGAACTGTACAATGTGCTTGGCAAATAAACTACATTTTCTACCTCTGATAGCTTGTAGACCTGCAGATAACAATGGTGAAAACTAGGAGTGAGGGAGAATGAGAAAATAGGTTACGTTCAAGTTTGTGCATTTCTTAGTGAGAGTTCAACTTTCTAATTTTTTTAAAATTAGAATAAAATATTAAAATCATAAGCAGTCTTTGTAGCATATTATTTTGTGCCTCATATTGTGAAAGTGCAATACTCTGGTCATATTACTGTAATTACTTTTGTAGCTAGTCCTCCACATGTTGATATTTCCTCAGGCAGCTTGCAAGTAGCTAGTTCCAGTAAAAGCTTACTGTAGAGATTATCCATGGAACGGTTAGCTAACGAAAAACAACTGGGATGAGGTTGCATTTCACTGTTTATCATTAGTTTTCATGAGAACATACGATGCGTCATGTAAGTTGTCATTTGGATCTGGTTTTAGAGTGATCTTAATGTAATGTAATTGTAATGTAATACAAATTTGCTATCTCATCCTTATCTCCCGTATTTAATGCCCCAAATGACCCAACATTTTTTTTGTAAAGTACATCAGCAAGTATATATACCATCTGTATCAATTTTTTCAAAAATCTTACCTGAAGTTGATCTAGCTACCTAATCCATCAAGGCTTAAATTTTCCAGGACAGTTCTTCATTGTCATCTGTGTTTAGATATTAATTTTGTTTTCTTATGCGTTTTAGGCTCAGCAACTGTTATGTGCTTGCGTAGAGAAGATAGATGTCTCCAGCACAGAGGGATATGATTTGTTCATCACACAACTGAAAGATGGCTTAAAAAATACCTCACATGAGACAGCAGCAAACCATAAAGTTGCAAAGGTGAAGAAAGCGTCTCTAGAATTCTCTAGCACCTTTGTTAAAACAAATTGCAGTTTGTATGTTTTAAAGGCTTTATAGGTCACCTTTTAATTATTACATGAATTCCAGTTATCAAATTCTTGATAACTTGAATTTAACCTAATTGAAAGCCACAATGAATAAGGTAGCTAAACACTTGAAACTTTTACTAGTGTGTATATAGGGTACTTTCAGGGGTTAAATGTAACCATGACCAGTTTCTTTATCATTTCTTACTTCTGTACACACAGGCTGGGTCTACATGTGCCTCTTCTTTTCGAAAGGGGCATGTTAATGAGCAGGTTTGAAAGATGCTAATGAGGTGCTGCAATGAATATGCAGCGCCTCAGCATAATGGCAGCCGCAGCGATTCGGAAGTGCAGCTTTTCGAATCGCGCTGCCTGTGGAGATGGGACCTTCCGAAACGACACCCCCGCCCCCCTGCAGTTTTCAAAAGCCCCTTCTTCCTATCTGGTCATCGGAAGAAGGGCTTTCAAAAACTAGGGGGGTTGTTTTGGAAGGTCCCGTCTCCACGCGTGGTGCGCGATTTGAAAAGCCGCACTTCTGAATCACTGTGGCCGCCATTATGCTAATGAGGCACTGCATATTCATTGCAGCGTCTCATTAGCATCTTTTGAACCTGCTCATTAACATGCCCCTTTCAAAAGGAAGGGGTATGTGTAGACCCAGCCACAGTGGCTACGTCTACACTAGCGCCATCCCTTTTGAAAGGGGCATGGTAATGAGCAAGTTGGGAAGATGCTAGTGAGGTACTGCCATGAATGTGCAGCGCCTCATTAGCATAATGGCAACCACACGCCACCCATGTAGATGAGGGCCTTTCAAAAGGATCTCCCAGACTTCGAAAGCCCTTTCTTCCTAAAACCAAATAGGAAGAAGGGGCTTTTGAAATTTGGGGGGTCCTTTCGAAAGACCCCTGTCTACACGGGCAGTGTGTGATTTCAAAGCAGCGCTTTCGAATCGCGCATGGCTGCCATTATGCTAATATGGCTCTGCGTAGTCATGGAAGCACCTCATTAGTATCTTCCCAACTCACTCATTATCATGCCCCTTCTGAAAGGAAGGGACTAGTGTAGATGTAGCCAGTAAGTCTAATTCTAATCTTGTAATAGCTTTTTGAGTCTTCCTAGAATGATTTAACTTCACCAACAGGTATCAAATTAATTCTTTCTGTTCCTTGGAGGCCTGAGTTTGAGCTGTAAACTTCCTTGTCTATTGTGCAATAGGATTTGTCCTAAAATGAAAAAAAAACCAAACCACCTTTCCAATTCCGGAAGCAGCCAAAAAAAAAAAGGGGGGGTGGGTGGGGGTGAGGGATGAGTCACAAACTACAAAGTCTTTGTCTAACTCTTCATAGCAACATAAAATATTTATAGCATCCAGAAGTTAGGGACTTTACAAGGGGGCCCCATTTCTCCCTGATTCCCTCGTCCTCTCAGGGACCACAGTGCCTGCTCTATTCCCCCCCACACACCATGCCCCTCTCAGTAAAGAAGACCCCAAAATTTACAGACAAAATACAGAGCATGCTGATAACCAGATGGATAAAGTGATGCAACTCTCTTAAATTTTTAAAATGCAACTTTAAAAGTTTTGCCCAAATTGTTTTGTCTGTAGTTTGACTCTTAATCTAGTGGATTTGTGGCCTTTAATGTGCTATTCTCAGGGGTTAACTGGTGAGACTGTTGGTCCAGTAGGAAATATTCTATTCACTGCAAAGATACTCACTTCTCAGTGGTTCAGGAGCCAAATTAGCACTCAACATTATTTAAAAATCATGCTGGTAATTAGCTATAGTATTATACAGTCATACTAACATAGTATGATAGGTTAAATATTTATATGTGTACGTTTTTTCTTACATGAAATAAGTTAATAATTTAGTGCGAGTTGAGCACTTAATTGGTTAATAACATAATGAAAATATCTTGATTGCAATCTAAATTAGTAACTAATCAAGGGCGAATTAACTGAGTATGTGTCATACAATGCAAATAGGAAAAGTAATGTGAGTACATTTAAAAGTGATATGCCAAAAGGAACCTTTTCACTCGCCTAAAATTCATTTTGGGTAGTTTTTGAATGCAAATGGAGATGTCAGTTAGCTTTGCAAAAATTCTGTATCATCATACTGGAAACCATATTTTCCTGCAGTTAGTTTAGCAATAGGCATATATGTTTCTACTTAAAAGTAGACATGCTTATTCCTTCAACAAGCTTTCTCATTTCTCTGCAAAATAGAGTATTGTATCAAATGTAGAAGATATGAGTATTTTATAAACTTTTTTCTTTAAAAGTTAAATATCAGATCTCTGTTTCCAACTAATTTCTGAATAGACTAAAACTTACCTTTCAAAAGAACTGCAAATAAGTCCCTGTTTAAAAATCACTACTGGAATTCTACAGAATAACTGTAGGATTTTAATTGCTTTTATTTGTAAAATAAATTTCTTCAGATATAAAGACACTTCTCACTGAGAACAGAAGTTTTTTACTTATTTGAAGCTTAAAAACTAAGACATACTGGGATATAAAAAAATTTTAACGGATCATGTATATTTTACTTGTTTTTATAACTCAAACCAACTATTTTTAATTATAGTTCATCAAAAAATGTTGAGGAGATTTTTAGAGCTCACACTGTTGAGTTTGGCTGCCATGTGCAGTAATGAGTTGTATAATAATACGAGACTACAAACTATGAAAAATGCACTAATTTTCCATGAGTTACATTTGTAAACAACAGAACAAATGTTTTTGAGTCTTTGTGTTGTATTAGCATTCCTAGTCTAGCATGAATGGTATACTTATTTAGCTCAGGACTGGGCATTAATATTGCTTGATTCTTGTTTCAGATTTCCAGGTGAAATATTTGTATTCTAATTTCTTATAATAACTTTTCTTAATTCAGTGGGCAACAGTTACGTTCCATCTTCCTCATCATGTATTGAAGTCTGTCGCTAGTGCCATTGTAAATGAACTTAAGAAGATAAATCAAAATATTGCTGCCTTACCTGTAGCCTCCTCTGTGATGGATAGGTTATCTTACCTCTTACCCAGTGCACGACCAGAACTAGGCGTCGGACCTGGTCGATCTGTTGACAGGTATATTAAAAGTGATCATTAAAGTTATGTGGCTTTTTTTGTTTGGTTTTTTTTTGTTTTTTGTGGAGTTTTTTTCAATGTCTTCTGTATGAATCAAAGTAAATTGTGGCTCATTCTAGCTCTTCAGTAAAGCTCTTCAGTAGTCCATCTGCTTCTGCAAAGATACTGTCTCTGCAGAATTCTCACTCCTGGGTGTCAGTCAAAGACGGGTTGAATTCTCCTTATTCTCAAATTGTGTGCCATCCCTGGCAGAATATAAAAGGGTTCAATTCAAGCTCTTGCATTACTTCTGTTTCAGGAGCAATGGACAATATTCAACCTGCTTGGCTATCACTTCATTTTTTTTTTTCCTGATTCCAACAATAGCTTACTAAGGTTAAGATGATAAATGATACCTCCTTGCAAGTCAAGTTGCTATAGTTTTATTAACATTTTAAAGCTATTGCTTAATAACCTTTAGGGTGTTTCTGCATTGATACTTATTTGGAGTGAAGCATCAAGACGATTTCCTGTCATACCTATATTTTCTTTAGTTATCTTTGCAAAGCTCATTTTCATCTTGGTTCTGCTTACATTGCTGGATCTCGGAAATTCACAGCTTGATATATGACCACAAACTGAGGTAGAGACTGAGTATTCTGAGAGTTGTTTAGGTCATTTGTGGTAGACATCATAGCACATTTAATCATATGCCTAATATAGACGATCAAATATAATTTTTGTGCACAGCAATACTGCAACACCATTTTTATGCTACAGTTTCACAACTAAAGAGCTATCTTGTGTGCTAAGCAATGACACTGTAAACTTCATGGACTGGTCTTGGAGATGGAGAATAAAACTGTCATGAATTTCGAGTTTCATAATTCCTTATTTCAAGCGTGTTAAACAAAGGGTATATTTATATTTACAGTCTTATATCAAGTATAGGCACTGCACATCCATTTAGCATGGATATAAATAATAGTGAAGACACTGAGGTTCTGCTTAGGTGAGTAGAGTGCCCTACATGGCTGAGCCTCCAGGATATACATCTTACACTGGTACACCACATATCCACATCTGCAGTGCTGTTTTTAGCTCTAGAGTGGTCCTGTGCTGGAGACTTTCCCTGCTGCATTGAAAGGTACTTGTAGCAGAACAGGCGCTGTCAGATGGGGAGGCAGCGGGAAGCTGCTGGAGCCTTTCAGCACAACAGTGAAAAGCTTTGTGGGGAGTTGCCAGAACATTTTACTGTGGTGGAGATACACATGCCTTGTCTGTACTGAATATGCTGCTGTAAGCAGGAGAGATTGCTCAGTGGTTTGAGTATTGGCCTGTTAAACCCAGGGTGGTGAGTTCAGTCATTGAGGAGGCCCAGATCCCTACCACACTGGGAGCCAGGAAACTGACCTGCAGTGGTCAGCTCCTGGTTTCTGCAAGATAAGGGGAGCTGGCAACAGCCTGGTTCCCGTATTTCCCTGCTGACTTGTGTGAAAATTTGAGTTATGTGGGGGTTGCAGGATCACATAACTCAAGGGTTTATTGTATCAGAAATGGAAAATAAATGTGGTAATTTCCATTGCTCGTTTTCTGTCTGAAGAGTACAGCGTGGATTCCATTAATTTCAAGCTGAATCCTGCATTTGAAATTGTTCATTTATGTATTGCCTCATATTTAATTTCTCTGAATAAATATTCTGAAATTAGTGTTGCTACGTCATCCTTTCCCATAGTTTTCCTGATAATGTAAAAATGGCTAATTTCATTTAATTCTAATTTTACCTAATTTTCTGGTGGCATTTGCTTTTTTACATGTTTGTGCAGGCTGTATTTATTTAATATTGTTCTGGTTCTAAATGACACTTTTTGGGTAATGTAAAATGTTTCTCTTTATAGATCATTGATGTATAGTGAGGCTAACAGACGGGAGACATTCACCTCATGGCCTCATGTAGGGTATAGGTGGGCGCAGCCAGATCCCATGGCTCAAGCTGGGTTCTATCATCAGGTAAAAAAAGACTTTTGGATATAAATACTGAAATGCCATATTTTACACTAGAACAGATACAGAGGAAAGGGTATGATTGTTATCCGAAGTTAAACTTCTTGATAGACTCTGATGCTTATGTATGTTCCTAGCATAAGATCAGCCAGAAACTAATTCAAGAATTCTGAAGTAATTTTACATTTTTTTAAGAAGTTTCTCATACTCTTGGTCTGTGTCTACACTGGCCCATCTCTTTCAAAGGGAGCATCTGAATGAGGGAATTTGGACGATACTAATGAGGTGCTGCCATGAATATGAAGTGCACCGTTAGCATAATGGCAGCTGTGCACGATTCAGAAGAGCTGCTTTTGAAATGCATGCCGCCCGTGTAGACGGGGGCTTTTCGAAAGGGCCCTCTGAGTTTGAAAGCCCTTCTTCCTAAAACCAAATAGGAAGAAGGGACTTTTGAAGTCGGGGGCCCTTTCGAAAGGCCTCTGTCTGCATGGGTGGTGTGCATTCCAAAAGCAGTGCTTTCTAATCGTGCGCAGCTGCCATTGTGCTAATGAGGTGCTGCATATTCATGGCAGCATCTTACAAACTCCCTCATTAACATGCCCCTTTCGAAAAGAAGGGGCCAGTGTAGATATGGCCTTGGAGCGCAATGAGCATGTCCTGAGAATTATTCCAAGGTCTGTTTTTTGGACTGTGCTGAGTGGAGTATAATGATCTCAGTTTCCATATATGTAGCACTCTTTTAAATTAATATTTTTGTCAAAAAACAATTACGCTATCGATCAAGTACGTTACATTCATTTCTTTTTTCATCACTCTTAAGTTACTGAACAATTTCTTTGTAACATAGAGAAGTTATATATGGCAGAAAATGCAAAAAGTTTTCTGTGAATTCCCTGTGTTCACTAAATTACACTCAAGCCCGGGGAGGGGGCAAGTAGCAAAGAGGGCAGTTGACTCAGTGCCTGGCAATTCAAAATGGCCTTGGGCTGCTGGTTGCCCTGGGCCCTTTAAATCACCACCAGAGCATTGGGTGGCACTGAGGGGCTGGCAACGGGAGGCTGTCCCCTGCCCTGTCCCTTCCACACGAGTTCCCCACCCCTTCTGGGAGCACAGAGCTAGTTTGCCCCCTCACCCCCGCCTCTCCTAGGGCTCTGGCAATTCTGTTAGCCCCCCAGATCACAGTGACTTAATGACACTTTTTTCAGTAATGCTTCAAATTTTCCTTTATGTGGTGTAGTTATAAAACACATCTAGGTCTAGTTGAGTAATTTGGTTAAATAAAGTAACATCTTTTTGTTGTTTGCCCTTTTTTTCATCCATTTCCTTTGATTTTTCAGCACTTTATTTTGTAGATAGCTTCAGTTTGTGGTACACTAGATCTTTTAGTTCATTGTAAGGCAGGCTTGCATCCACTGAAAATAGCATTATTTGTGATCATTAAACCTGTTAAAGGCACTTAAAAGGTAAGTCTTTTCTGCAAAGAAGCCTAAAAAAAATCAGACTTGAAGCATAGTATTAAAGAAGAGAAAATGATTCATGTGTGGTATAAAGGGCAAATAAGGAGTACTTTCTTTATTTAAAAAAACAAAACAAAACCAAAACACAAAAACCCTCTACTCTTAGACTCTAAATGCTTGCTAGCAGTTTTCAACTAAGGCTTGTCAATGCTCAGTGGAAAATGACTCTGTCTCAGTTGATCTTCTGGAGTTGTATTTAGTGCATCTGGGAGGAACATGCTAAATCGAACTCAGAGGGTACCCAGAACGGCACTGGTATGCCACAGCTGTTTTTCATGAGAAGTTAAGGGAGGTTGATGGGAGCATTCACTCCCATTGATCTTCTGCAATAAAGACCATGAGGAAGTGTAAATTAAGGTTGGTCAACTCTAGCTACGTAACTAATGTATCTGGAGTTTGAGTTAAGATGCACATCTTCCTCATTAGGGTAGACCTGGCCTAAATGTCCAGACAAATAAAATGCAGTATCAATGGAGAGATCGTGGAGTTGCATTTAAATGTTTCCTAGATATATTTCAATAACTTGGGGAACAAAGGGAAAATGCTAAGTATGGAAATTGAGTGTTTGTATGAGAGGCAAAATGGAATCAAATACTTTCACTGTAGCAGATGAAGTAGGTGGTTTTATCATTTTCCATCTTTGAGGTTGTGTTTAAAACTGGCTGGGTAAGTTTTAACACAATCTCAATATTATTTATCAGCTGTCATGACACACTGCGGTATGATAGTATTTTTTTTAAACAAACACTATTTAAATTAATTACTTTACTTTTCTTTCCTGTCTCAGAGCTAAAATAATCTCTGTATCTCATCTCTGGCTTGTACAGAGGAAGCTTTTCAGTGGAATGGTGTACTTTTTTGTTTAAAATACAGCATCTTGTCTAAATTTTTCTACTGTGTGTGGATATAATATGTTAATGTTTCTGTCAGAAGTAAAGTATATAGTATACAAAAAGAATCAAATAACTGGTTACATTGTTTCTTTTCAAACTGATATATTAACATTATTGATGCAGAACTACTGCCCTCTCATCTTTTTGTAGCCTGCTTCATCAGGAGATGACCGAGCCATGTGTTTTACCTGCAGTGTGTGTTTGGTGTGTTGGGAGCCTACAGATGAACCTTGGTGAGTCTAAGTGTTCATGGAATGTGAGAATTACTTTGCTTCCGGTATAATATAAAAATATATTAGACGAAAATATGATTGGAGCTCTGAGGGAGACATACCGTACGTGATTTCTTATGTTTTGTAGTTAGACATCTTTGAAACAATAGATTTCCAAGAATATTCTAAATGCAAACTGTCCTGTCATTTTAAGTACCACTATATTGTGCTCTCTGTAATGCAAGAAAAGAATGAAATTGTGCATGGTGGAAGCTTTTGGTTTTTATCTCTATTTGGAATACTTTTTAATTTTAACGGTCATTGGCCAGACAAGCTAGGCTTAACTAAAATCTCTTCACTTTTAAATACTCGGGTTCAGAATTCTCTTTCAGGTTGAGGAGATTGTTGACAAGGGAAATGAATTTGGATCTTAATGTCTGTTAAAGGCATGACTAGTTTTCAAATGGATGGTTAAAGAAATGTACTCAAGCATATGTGTATCTATTTATAGGTGCCTCCTCTAACTTTGTCTTAAATATGTGTCTTAAGCTCTTAAATTCTCTAAATTGCGTTCTGGCTAGCTTGATATGTTTTCTTTATTTTAACACTTTACTCTTTATTTGCCCCTTTTACTACACTTGAATGATTTTTCCCTTTTTTGGTTGCTATCCTTTCAACCCTGCTAAGCCTAACCCTATGATTCTTTCCAGTGTCTCAGAGTGCACAATTTTTAATTCAGGAAACTTTCACAGTTGTCTTCTAGCTTTTTCTTAGTGCCTCTTTCTGCAGGGAGAAAGGTTATAGCATCATACTGCTTTCTTTTTTGAGATTAGCACAGGCTGCACCTCCTAAAGCCAGCATTCTCTGGTGCAGCAACATACCTTATCTGGCAGGATGTTTCTGAACCAGAGAGCCAGGGCAGGAGGGCAAGCAGCCGGCAGCCCCGCATTTGGGGGCTGCTGGACTGGAGTGCCAGCTTCTGGGAGTACCAGCACCAGCTCCCCATGTAGACCTGGGGGGGCAAGTGTCGGGGCCCCTGAGGCCAAAGGGCCAGCTTCCTTCTGGCAGGCCTGTGCATGGGGGTGTCCTGGGGCTGGAGTGGTGCAGCCAGAGAGCCGGTGGGTGGGTAGGCAGCTGGAGACTGGAGCTTTAGCCTCCCCTGGTCTGGCAAAATCCCTCATTCAGGATGACTGAGGTCCCATGCGTACCAGACCAGGGAAGTGCAACCTGTGGCCAGTTATAGCCCACCCATTGTCATGATAACTTCATGGCTATTTGTCTTAATGACATATGCAAATCCCCTGTAGTTGGATATATGAAAATCCTTTAAGCATTTCATATAATGTGGCTATTTTTCAGTAACTGTAAAGGATTAACAACAGCATGATATCTTTGTTTTGGTTAAAGCAATTTCATGTTTGTGTGGTTCAGCTCTTTTACAGATTGAGATACTACTTGTGCATTATATGTATAATTTTTTCAGAAACATAGAAATTGATCTTAATAGTTATTCTGATGCTAACTTCCTGCTGTGAGAAGCCAACATTTTGGTATTTTATTTTTTTAAATGCACAAAGGTCTGAACATGAAAGACATTCCCCAAACTGCCCATTTGTCAAAGGTGAGCACACGCAGAATGTACCTCTCTCAGTCACACTTGCAACAAGTCCAGCACAGTTTCCCTGCACAGATGGCACTGACAGGATAGCCTGCTTTGGATCAGGAAGTTGTCCTCACTTTTTAGCTGCAGCAACAAAACGAGGAAAGATCTGCATATGGGATGTTTCCAAACTTATGAAGGTACGTCTTATTTAAGAATTCAGTAGTAATACTTGTTTTTGTACGTTCAATTCAATGTACACCTTTATGTTTTCATTCATTTAGGTTCATTTAAAGTTTGAGATCAATGCATATGATCCAGCAATTGTTCAACAGCTTGTGTTGTCTGGAGAGCAGAGTTCAGGGGTTGACTCACGGAGACCAACACTAACATGGCTAGAAGATTCCTCTAGCTGCTCAGATATACCAAAATTGGAAGGAGACAGGTATGCTAACTTGCCACATTTAAAAATACTTTAAAATATTCTATCTTAGATAATGTCTTTTAAATCACATTTAACTTATCCACACTTAGTGGGGAAAATAAGTCATTGATTCATCATTTTTTTATCTGTGAAGATGGGAGTAGTATGTGAATGGTGACACTTACGTACTACCATGTAATGTAACAATGTGAGTGAAGTCCCATCTGGTGAATAACCCTTTTTTTTCCAGAGTGGCTATTTTACCCTAGCTATACTTTCCTCATCTGTCTTAATGTGTGCAGTTTTTACCCTCAGCTTGTTTGGAATATTGTGATGCGCAAAGCTAGAAATAATGTGGTGAAAAATTTAAGTTTGAAGAATAGATCTTCATTTTAAATATATGGAATAATAGTAGGGGTAGGTATCGGTTTTATCAATACAGTAGTCCCTCAAGTTACGTGAGGGGTGTGTTCCTATGCGCCCGCGCGTAACTACAATTTGTGGCAGTTTGGGGTGGGGTTCCCTGACGGAATGCAGGTTCTGCAGCCAGGGAAGCAGCAAGAGCATCTGGAGCTTCTTTTGAAAAGTAAGTCCTGGGATCTGGGGGGAAGGGGGGAAGGAGTTGGGGAGGGTTAAGCCTGACAGTGAGTTGGGGCCGTGGAAGGAGGGCAGGGGGATAAAGCCTGCCGATGGGTTAGGGCTGCAGGGGGGGAAGGGAGGGGTGGAGTTGAGCCAGAGCTGCATGTGCTTGGGGGGAGAGGGTGAGCTGGAGCCACATGTCGGGGGGTTAGAACTGGGGCAGGGGGTTGAGCCAGAGCCACAGCCACAGCCACAGCCACATGCCAGGATGGTGAGCCTGGCCATGGGGGTTTAGTGGGAGCTGGAGTCACGTGTGGGGGTGGTGAGCCGGAGCTGGGGCTGGGCTGTTTGAACCCAATGCTGGGAGGAAGCTGAACTGGGGTCGTGGGTGGTGAGCAAGGGCTGGTGGGAGCATGATTTTTGGGTTGCTCTTAACTTGCATTAATGCAAGTTAAGGGCAACTCAAAATTGTACATGTTGAGGGTTTACTGTAATGTATTCAGTAAATGGTAAGAGGCTGCTGGGGCTGGCAGCCAGGCCTCCAGGGGGCAGAGTCAGCATCCTTAGTTCTTGTGCCTTTGTTGTGTACTCATTAAATGTTTGAGTGATACCTTTTAATAGTTTAAAATGTTCCTTTTTAAAACAATATATACATCTCTAGGTATTTAAATGTAAGTGTTCTCCAGCTTTTGGAAAGTGTTGTTTCTAATCATGCTTGGAAATCAAGTAAAATTATTGAAGCGCTGCCAGAACTTGTCTTTTCAGCATCTTAGTGATCTGCTTGTATAGTGCTGTGAAAGTTTAAGTGACTGTGGAAGTACTAAGAAATATAAATCTTTCCTTATTACTTGATTATTAAATATGTGTACAAAACCATGTGTTTGCAAGGTATTTTACAAAGAAAATACAATCCCTGCCCAAGGGCATTTAAATCTGTTACTTATGTCTTGATGCAGACTGAGGAAATTATATCAGGCAAAGGGAAGGATGGGAGTCATTCTCCCCTCCCCAGCAAAACAAAACACAACACCCTGGCATATATTCACAACGGATACTGTGAGAAAGTGTCACGATATCTGAGCATCATGTATTAATGTAGACATTCTTTTGTCTCATGCATATAAAACAGTCATTGATGAAAAGCTCTGGGGGAAGTGGGTGTGGAAGTGTGATGTGACATTGTCTGTCACCTTTGTAAACATTCTCATTAATCTTCAGGGATCCAGAAAGCAATAGCTAGTTTGCACAGAAGCAGAAATTGATTCTTCTTTTAAACTTAAATTCATCTTAAGAAGACATCCCGATTGGTGTTCCGGTGTAGGATGTGTATGTACTTGTGTGCTCACTATGACAGTTTATAAACAGCATTCTATGTCTGTGCAGTACATCACTCTGTGCTCTCAGTTGTGGGCGACAGGGAGACACATACTGTCCAGTGCTTATGTTCCTTCTCAACTGCCTGAGGCTTGACATGGAGCGATTACATCTTAGCTGTTTTCCAACCTTTCAGACTTTTTAGCTTTATTCATTCGCTTCAGTGTTTTCTACTTTTGTTCATTTTGCGTGTGGAGGAGTTTCCCCAATGAATTTCTCAACTCAGCTTTTGTGATCTGTTATTCCTAAGTCCACGGAGTTCAAACCCAGACTTACTTGACACAGATTTCTTCCTTGCAACAATAAGCGTTCCAGTCATGTCCGACGCCTTGAAGAATCATAGAAGCATAAGGCTGAAAAGGACCTTGAGATCATCTAATCCAGGCCCTTACGCTAAGGCAGGTTCAACTATACCAAGATCATGTTTGTCAGATGTTCATCTCATTTGTTCTTGAGCATCTAATGATGAATAATGTCCTTTGTGAACCTATTGTAGTGCTTAATTATCCTTATAGTTAGGTTTTCCCTCTTATCTCACCAAGATCTTTCTTTGCTGCAGGAAAAGTCCGTTGCTACTTGTCCTATATACACTGGATATGAAGAGCAATTTATTATGGTTGTAACCTTTTCTCCGAGGTCAGATTTTCCAAACTTTTATAATAATTGTTGCACGCTTGGATTTTTCTCTCTCATATATCCATATCTTTCCTGAAGTGTTTGTGCCCAGAAAATTGGTTCTCTGCTGAAGCCTGACCAGTGTTGGCTGGAGTAGGACACTTACCACCTATGTCTTAAGTACAAAACTCCCATTAGTATGTACCAGAACGGTGGTAGGTTTTTTTGGCAACTGTATCATATCGACTGTCAGTCATTTATCATCTGTTAACACCAAGTTTCTTTTCTTCTGTGATACTGCCAACCCACTTATTTTCCATTTTGTAGTTGTGCATTTGGTTTTTCCTTCCTAAGTATAGTATTTTTCACTTTGATTATTGAACTCCATCTTATTTTCAGACTGGTTTTCCAGGATTGTCATTTTGTATTCTAATCCTATTTTCCAAAGTGGTAATGATCCATCACAGCTTTGTTCCATCTGCACAATTTATAAGCACTCTCCACTCCTTTATCCAAATCATAAATTAAAATGTTAAGTAGGTACCAGTGTCGTGTGGGATTGCACTAGATAAGTCCCCTCACCCTGTATCACAGAAGTTAATAACTGTCTTTGGCTGTGACCACACTAGAGAGTGACATCGAAATGGCTTATCCTTATCTGCTTCTTCAAAATAAGTGTCATGGAAGCTACTACACACCAAATGCGGATTGACGTTGTGATCTGCAACATCGAAGAGACTCCCAGTCATTTCGAAATGGAGCGGCTATGCAGCCACAGCTTCATTTCGAAATAACAGGGCAGGAAATGGTGCGGGCAAGGTCAAATGTCTGACAAGCCCTTTCTAGAGCACGGGTGAACCAACCTCTTAAAGGACTCCTCCCGAGCACATCCCCCATGCACAGGCTGAGGACCCTGGCTGCTTGCAGCACGTGATCTCCAGCACAGCACTTGGCAGAGCCTTGGTTAACCACCACACAACTGCCTGCCGTGGACCCGCAGCACTTCACTGACAGGGACACCTTGGCCATCACGGCCAGCCTGATGGCCATGCTGACAGCATGCCATATGAGGCTACATGCTGCCCGACACGTGGCCAGCCTCCTGCAGGCTCCCCCCGTGGTGCATCTGGAGCACCCCCCACCACACAGCTGTGGACGGTACATCAACCGAAAGGGCTACCACTCCATTATCCTCCAGGCAGTCGTGGATGCCGAGGATGTTTCACGGACATCTGTGTGGTCTGGCTGGGCAGGGCCCACGATGCCCATGTCCTGCGGAACTCGTGGCTTGGCCGCAGGATGGCAAAGGGCACCTACATCCCGCCCCCATGGGAGATGCCAGTGGGAGATGTGACCGTGCACCCATGCATCATCGCCGATGGTGCCTACCCACTGCAGGCCTGGCTAACGCGCCTCTACATGGGACACGCCAATGAGAGCCAGGACCTCTTCAATGCCTGCCTCAACCAGGCCAGGAACACCGTGGAGCGGGCATTTGGCTGTCTGAAGGCACATTTCAGGTGCCTCCTGATGCGCTTGGAGGTAGGCCTGCCCAGCGTGCCCATAGTCAGGGGCTCCTCCTGTGTACTGCACAACCTCATGGAGAGAAAGCAGGAGCCGTTTGTGGCACACTGGGCAACTGAGGCCATGCTGCACTATGAGCAGCCAGGTGCGTTCCCATGTCGCCAGGTGCACCGGGATGGGGTGTGCGTGTGGGAGGCCTTCTGGGAGACCTTTGCCCAGGGGCCCCCATGACCTGGCCCGGCTCAGTCCACGCAATTCTCCCCCACATCCCCCCGGTCTCACCCCTGCCCCATCAGCCCCCCTTGCCATCCCCACCCAAGGCAGGACACATAGCACTGTCAAATAAATTCAACTGCTATGTTTGGAACATAAAGAATGTGTGAGTATTTATGGGGAGTGGTGGGGGTGAACTCCTCCCTTGGAGTGGCTGGTTGGGAGCCACGACGGGCCCTGGAGCCGCAACTGTCCTGGGTCTGGGGACCACGGTGGGGCTGTGATGGGGTAGGTGGAACAGGGAGGTAGGGCTGGACGGGGGTATCTAGGGGCTCGGACTCATGGGGGCGGGGGGCAGGGGGGAGCTGGAGCTTGGCCGGGGTCATGTTGGCTGGGAGCAGAGCTGCAAGGGCTGGGGGGGGTGGAAGGGGCGCAGGGGAGAGCTGGGGAAGAGGGGGAGGCTGGGGCAGAGGGGGGTGGTGGGGAAGAGGGGGGTACCAGGGAGGAAGGGGAGGCTAGGGTAGAGGGGGGTGCTGCGGGAAAGGCCATCCATGGGGCGGGTGGCTGGGTCAGGCGGTTGGCAACGGCCTGGGTCAGGGAGTCGAGATACCCGGTCCCATGCCGCCTGCTCCATGGGGAGCCATTCCCATAGCAAGCGGTTCTGCTCCCGTCATGTAGCCGTGTGGGCTGCCACGAGATCATCTGCGCAGCTGCGCCGGCGGCTCCTCCCACCACGGTGCCCGGTTTGTGGAGGCATCTCCCCCTTGCCCTCCTCTGCTGCTGCCGGGCTCCAGGGCATGTCCAGGGGGCTGGGGTGGCTGGCAGATGCCGAGGCTGTGAAGACATCAGGCGAGAGGGTAGTGCCCCGTCAGTCATGAGCCTGGGTACCATAGGCCAGTGGCCTTGTCCCCACCGCCATCCCACCCTGCTTGTGGTGAGGGCCTCTGGGGCGACCCATCTTCTGTGGGGTCCATGAACTCGGGGCCGTTAGAGTGGCTGCCCCAGCCCTCCCGGTCTTCTGACCCTCATGGCAGGCCATGGCCTCATACGGGCCCCACCAGGCAGTGATGACGTCCATCCCCAGGTCCCTGGCCCATGGTCGTGTGCCCAGGCCTATACCGGCTGTGTTGGGGACCACCCCTTCACCTGCACGACCAGGGCAGCCCACACCCAGTCCTACCTGAGGGTTCCTCAGGTGGTTCAGTGGAGGCCTGGGTGGAGGTAGCCCAGCTAGGGCTCTCGGAGGGCTCGGCCATGCACAGCAGTCCCTCACTCCTGCTGTCGCTGTCCCCAGTGCCAGCAGGTACTTTGGGGCATGCTGTGGGGGGCGGGGGGGCATCGAGGGTCCTGGCTGGAGTTCCTCGCCCTGCCCCTCCGGCTCTGCCATGTCCAGGGTCTCCTCGAGTGGTGCAGCCTCCCTGGGTCCCAGCAGCTGGTGGAGCTCCCTGAAGTAGGGGCAGGTGGCCAGCGCTGCCCTGACTGCCTGGCTGAATCTCTTGCTTGGGCATAGCCCTGCCGCAGCTCCTTGACTCTGGAGCGGAGCTGGTCGGGGGCCTGGAGGGGGTGGCCCCTTGCGACGAGGTTGCTGGCGAGGCAGGCGAAGGCGTCCGTGTTTCTTTTCCACCCCTCCATCCTGAGCAGCATGTCCTTCTCCTCCTAGACAGCAAGCACATCCTGGACTTCAGCTTCCAGCCGGAGAGCCCCCCTCCTCTTTGGGAGCTGCCTAGAGCCCTGGGCGCTCCACAGCCCGGACCCTTTGTCTCCATAGGGATCCTGGGTGTCTTGGCTGCTGGCCATTGGTCCGGCCACAGTGTGGTGTCACTTTCTGCGAGTACTAGGGAGTGTCGTCTGGCCACCGCGTGCTCCTATGTCTGCCAGCACATTCTCAGCTTCCTGCATGGGGTTTCTGTGTCCCTGCAGCTTTAAGGCACCCACAACTGACAGCCATAGAGCTCTGGCTGCTGGTGAGAGGGGCTGGCTCCGTGGAGGACTTTTCATTTCAAAATGGCAGCCAGGGAGCTGGGAACATTTTATTTCGAAATTAACATCCAAAAGAGGTGTTATTCCCAAAATGGGAGTGGAATAACCATTTCAAAATGAATGCCTTTTAATTTTGAAATGAGCAATTGCTGTGTAGTTGCTCTCCTCCTCATTTCGAAATTACCCCTTATTTTGAAATAATCTGCTAGTGTAGCCACAGCCTTTAACTATGCTCTGTCAGCTAGTTCTGCACTTACTGTGTGGTGGTTTTATCTAGACCACATTTCCTTGGTTTGTTTGTGAGACTGTCATGTTGGGACAGTGTCAAACCATACTAAACTCAAGATGTGTCATGTCTCCAACTTTCCCCCTATTCACTAGGCCAGTAACCCTGTCAAAGAACGAGATGAGGTTGTTCTGGTATGAGTTGTTTTTGAGAAATTTATGTTGGCTCTTATCACCCTGATCATCTTATTTCCTCTCTAAGTGTAAAGTCGGCACTGGGTGTAAAAGTGTGTCTTTCAAAGACATAGAAATTACATACGCAAGCTTTTTTCCATAGAATGCTCCTTAGCGCCAGCAGGGTTAGATCTCTCCCCCTCACATGCATGTTAACCTTAACCTCGTAGGTTGCACCATTTACTTCCGGAGCTCCAGGGATTATTTCAGAGATGAAGACTGAAAGAAGAGAGCAGCTTTTTCTTGTCTTCAACTTTTCAAAGAAAAGGATATAATCTCTTAGGCTGTGTCGAGATTGCCAAGAACTGTTGTCAAAAGAAATGCAAATTGCACACTGCATTTGCATATCTCTTGCCGACAGTTGTGTTGGGAGAGGCTTTCCTGACATTTGGCCTGTTCTCACACAGCCATCCAATGCTTCCAGTGTGGCAGACTTCTGTTGAGAGATCTCAGATTTCCTGACAGAAGCCTGCAGTCTAGACATAGCTTTAGAGGACGCTCAGGGGAGGCTTTGCATCCCACAGTGCATACAGTCAAGAGCTCAGTTAGTGCTGGTGACAGGGGCTCAGTACCACCTTAGATGGGGTGATATCTCAGTTGGAGAAATCATCAGCTAAGCAGGACTGAGAGGCACCTTTCTCCGTACTGTCTGACACCTCTATGTACAGAAATGCATCTAAGACCAGAGACTCTGAGAAGACGACCTCTAGGATACCAGTACTGAGCCAAAGGGACCACTCAAACCATCTTCTAGCTCTATCCCTGTTACTGTCGTCATCTGGGCATAAGCAGTCTGAGATACTGCATACATCTCCAGACCTGCAAACCATCCTGGTTCTGTCTCAGCTCTGTACCTTCTGTACTTGTAGGACCATATCTTGAGAAGGAGTTTACAGAATGGAGCATATGGCCCTATGTTCCCAGGGTATGAATACTATTGGGTCTGCTGGAACCACTGGATGTTTTAATACAAACAATTTTATAGGATATCAGTCTGCAAGAAACACCACCAATATGCCAGCCACTGTACTGCATGACTGCTTACCTGTACTGTATGATTCCCTGGTGTGTGAGGAGATTAAAAAGGTGGAAGAGCTACCAAATGAAGTGTTGCCTCCTTTGATCATGTCCTCTTGCTCCTCTGCTGAGCCAGTGGAGCTGCAACTGCTGTTTTATGTATGTATAGGTTTATGGCCTTCAGGGACTTGAGGAAGCATCCAACAGACTCCCTCCAGTTTAAATTAGAGAAAGTCCATGAGTCGTCAGGAACCAGAACACCTTCATCTTATCACAGCACTTGAAGCCACTATAAGCCTATCCTTAGATTCAAAGGACTGGCTTATTTCCTTTTGACTTGCAAGATGCTGATTGTCATGTGATTATTCATTCCTCCCTCAATAGCCTATGTTCTATCATAGGTTCAGAGCATTACCAATATAGTGTTGGTCTCTGCGAGGATCACCGTAGTTCCAAGGAGCCTTATGAAAGTCCTCTCAGAAGTAGTAGTTCACCTGTATCAGTAGGTTACTGCAGTTTTTCCATATTTGGGTGACTTTCCTGGATGGCCACTCCATCAGTGCTAGAAAAGGCCTCTTAAAGAATTCAGATAAAAGCATCCTGGTCTTGCCTTGCAGACATGGTTACAGTGTAATAGTTAATAGTGGGTAGTATGAACACTTTACTGGCTAAATATCTTTGGGTGACTTCTATTGTCCTGAAGAGAGTGTGGCCTGTTGATTATTCTTATTGCATAAGATTTAGAATTAAGAATCCTAAATTCTAATTCTGTCTGGGCCTGTGACATTGAGCAATTTTGTCAGCCTTCCACACCCAGCATAAAATCTAATGTGTCTCATAACACTGTGAGAATTAAAGTTCATGCAATCTTTGATGGCTCAAGGTTGAAAAAATGCAAAGTATAAAATCTGTGTTTGCAAATATAGCAGCTTCCATTTTCTGGTATCTCATTGAGCTGTCTTGTGCTTTTAGTGATGACCTATTGGAGGATTCAGACAGTGAAGAGCATTCCAGATCAGAATGTGTGACAGGTGGGTATAATTTTAAGCATAGTATGCAAAAATCTTTTAAGAATTTATGGATCTGAGGATTAGGAAATAGTCAATTTTAACTCTACTTTCTTGTACATATACATAAAAATACAGTCTTAGTGATGTGGCCCTGTGAACCAAAAGCTTTGTAGTATAGTCAAAGCCACAGGAGGAAAAAAGGAGACTGCACATTAGATCTTCCTAGCTAAGGATTCCATTAATGTCATTTACATAAGGTTCCTTTGCACCACTGTGGCAAGGTAAAGAAACCTTAACAGACAAACATGGGGACTAATTAAATAACAAGTGCGAATATTAGCAGCTTCCCAGCTTAGTAGTTGTATTGCTGCTCTGCCTCGGGGACAAAGCCTATTTCATGCTATGCATCCAAGGCAGGGATGCAACAATAGCGAGGGCGAGATAGAGAATTTTTGTGAAAGGTACTATGTTCACCTCTCTCTGAAGGCTAAATTTCTGGCCTCAAGAGTACATAAAAATGCCAGCCTTAATTTGATTTTGTTCTAGGTGGGCCTCCTTTTAAGAATGAGCTATGTACTGAATGTCTGGCAGTGTTATCTGGCGGAAGCAGAACAGTGGAGTGAGCAACAAAAAGGATGTCATGAACAACTTATTGCTCCTGAATTTTTGTAGTTAGTGGTAACACCAGCAGTTAATCTCGACTTTACAAAAGTCTGACATGCAGTGTTTTGGCATATTTCTTTAAGGCCTTTAATGAAGAGAAGTAGAAATCCTGCAAAAAATGTTACCCTTGTGACAAAGTCAGTCTTGTTTCTGGGATCCAGACCTCTCTTCAGTTCAGTGGTCCCCATTTTTGGGCCCAGTTGCCCTCACTGGGTGAGGGGTGTTCTGGGGAGAACCCAGCCCCAGCCCACTTGTTCTGGGTTCTGGTCCAGGGACCCTATGTGGCTGCTACTGGGGAGGGCTGACTTCCTTAGCCCTTGGCGCAGCTGCTCTTCTCCCTGGGCCACTTCCCCAGATGATTCCCCCTGATACCTTCTCCAGGCCACAGCAGCAGCAAGTCTTCCTTCTTGATCTGCTCCGGCTGGGTGACCAGTTTCTCCCAGCCTATAGATGAGCCCAGGGTTACCAGGGCTAGGAAGTCCACACACACTCTGCTGAAGCTGCTCACACCCCTACCTGCCATCTCTGGTGTTCCTGATATTCTCCTCTGTGCCTCTCAAACTTTCTCTCTTCAGCTACTCTGATCTCCTTGCCTCTCTCCCACCTTGCTCTGGCAGGGGAAAGGGTTTTAAAGGTAGGTTTAAGTGGGACCAGTTGGCTCTAATTGATTTAGGGCAGCCTCTTCCGCAGCTGCTCCTGCTCTGACTGCCAGTTCAAAACAACCCTGTTTTTTCCTCTTATATTTTCTCCTTACCCTGCCACACCGTCTATATATTAAATACAAGTTATTCAAGCTGTAGGGGGGGGAAACACTTGAAAGTGAGGCAATGCCAAAGAATAGACCCTTAATGCTATTTTCTTGTGTAGATGTGTTATGATAGTTAATTACATTATCACAGCTGCTTTTTACAAGACCTCTTCATTTCTTGTCCAAACTGAATATTGCAAAATGAGTAAGGTCATGCTCATCACTGAAATGTCAAATGCGGGGAGGGAAAACTGAGTTGCCTCACTCATTGTTTTCCAGTTTGTGCTCTGAACAAGACAGAATACTTGCAGGAAAATGGTGATAGTGTAATTAACTGTATCAGAATGCATGAGTATGTGGGAGTAGGCTTGAGATGTAGAAATCTGTGTCTTCAGGGTTTTAAATGCTAGAAAAAAGCAATTTCAGAATTCTTTACCTTCAGCTGCTCATCAGCCTCTTCTTTCTGGTGTGGTTTCCACCTTATAGTATGATCTGTGTTTGTTTGCAGTCATTGTTATTTGCTAAGTGATGCAAAAGTTTTATAAGTTGTCCGAGTCACTTCTAAAATTTTGTTCTTACATTGTTGCAGTTTTATTCGACCAGGCCATATTTCATTGTTGATGGTTCTTTATATCTTACGATTGCTAGTTAGGAATACTGGGGGGAAGAGGTTGTGTTATTTTGCTGGATGGTTTGTCAGCTAATGTGAACTGTAAGAATGTGGCAGTAGTGTAGCAGGGGCTTACCAGCATTAAGTGGAAGTTAAATCTGACAACCTGAGGGAGGCTGGGTCTACACTCACCACAGAAGATTAAATGCTTAGGGTCAAGCTTCTGGGTACCATTTCATGCATGTGTTAAACGGCGTGTTCTGGGGTCAGTGTCGACCCCTTAACTCCTTACCAGCCAGTAAGGATTAAGGAATGCTGATGGGAGGAGTGCTTCTGTCGGCATTCTGCAGCGACGACAGGGACAAATATTGGTAGCTGCTACATCGACTTCTGGTACTCAACTGGTGTACCTAAATTGCATAGCAGCTGTTAACATTCCTGGTAAATGTAAACCCAGCCGGAATCACACTGGCTGTCTAGGTAGCTGGAGTGGATGTACATCAAACCTACTTCAGTGGCTTATGTGGTTCAGTATGGAGAGCAGCTTGGTGGGGTAAGTGCCTTGTTGGGAATGTCTGATAGCAGACAGAGTTCAGGTTTCTTTCTCTGTTATTCTCATTTGTTGTTTCTTAAATTAATTGTTAAGTTTAAGGGGAATAAATGTTTCTAGGGGGGTTTTACCCCCCTCAGGTACAGAAATGTTACATTTTTGTATCCTCTCTATTTGAAGGTACATGGAGAAATGACTAGTTCAGTTTGTAGATTAAATCTACTAACTATGTGATTTGGTTTAGGTTATGGTGAATTATATATACTAATACATTGTTTGTTTTAAAGGGCATACATCACAAAAAGAAACGATGGAAGTAAGCCTTGATATAACGGCCCTGAGCATTCTTCAGCAGCCTGAGAAACTTCAGTGGGAAATTGTTGCAAATGTGCTTGAAGACACAGTAAAGGATCTAGAAGAACTTGGGGCAAATCCCTGTCTAGCAAATTGTAAGAGTGAAAAGATAAAGGAAAAGCATCTGGAGCAACACAACATTCCCTTCCCGTGTTTGTTAGCTGGGGGTTTATTAACATACAAATCACCTGCTACCTCCCCTGTAAGTAGTAACTCTCACAGGTCTCTGGATGTTTTAAACAGGACTCGAGGTGAGAGTGTATCAGAGCAGGGATCAACGGACAATGAATCCTGCACTAATTCAGAACTGAATTCCCCTCTAGTAAGGAGGACTTTACCTGTATTGCTTCTTTACAGCATTAAGGAGTCTGATGAAAAAGCAGGAAAAATCTTTTCACAGATGAACAATATTATGAGTAAAAGTTTACATGATGATGGTTTTACAGTTCCACAGATCATTGAGATGGAACTGGACAGTCAGGAACAGTTGCTATTGCAGGATCCACCTGTGACTTATATTCAACAATTCGCAGATGCAGCAGCCAGTCTAACTTCTCCAGACTCTGATAAGTGGAACTCTATGGTTCCCAAGCCTGGGACATTGGTTCAGTGCCTGCGGCTGCCTAAGTTTGCAGAGGAGGAGAACCTTTGTGTAGATTCAATCACTCCTTGTGCAGATGGAGTTCATTTGTTAGTAGGACTACGTACATGTCCTGTTGAATCCCTGAGTGCAATAAATCAAGTAGAGGCCTTGAATAATTTAAATAAATTAAATTCAGCACTATGTAATAGAAGGAAAGGTGAACTAGAGTCGAGTCTTGCTGTTGTGAATGGCACAGGTATCAATGTGATCCAGAATGAATCACCAGCAGATGTACAAACTCCTTTAATAATTCAACCTGAGCAGAGAAATGTCAGTGGTGGATATCTGATGCTTTACAAAATGAATTATGCCACAAGAATAGTGACTCTAGAAGAAGAACCAATAAAAATTCAACATATCAAAGACCCCCAGGACACAATTACCTCACTGATTTTGCTCCCACCAGATATACTGGATAATCGAGATGATGAGTGTGAGGAGCCTGTTGAAGAAATACATTTAACACCGAAGAATGGTAATGGGAGAGACAAAAAATCTGAGGTCTCTACTCTTGGGCACTTGGTAATAACTACTCAGGGAGGATATGTAAAAATTTTAGATCTTTCAAATTTTGAAATTCTGGCCAAAGTGGAGCCACCTAAAAAGGAGGGCAATGAGGAACCAGATATGTTTGTCTCTGTGATATACTGCTCGGGCACAGACAGACTGTGTGCTTGCACCAAAGGTAAGATGCTTATTTTTTCTTTTCCCCAAAAAAGTTCTAAATGCTCTAGTAAAATCACAAATCTTCAGTGTGGTAAAATGTTGACTAAGTTTCAGAACCATAGAAGTACAACATAAATAATCTTGAGGTCATATATTTAGGGCATACAGTAGACCCCCAACAATGCAGGGGTTGTGTTTTGGTGAGCACCGTGTAAGTCAAATTTCCCGTGCAACTCGGGGGAGCCAGGAAACTAATGAGGGCACCAGCCCTGGTCAGTTTCCTGATTCCAGTGAGTGGAGGGGAGCTGGGAAACTGACCAGCACTGGTGCCTTTGTCAGTTTCCCTGCTCTTTTCAGTGCCAGCAGCTGAGAGCCTGAATCTCGGCTACCACCACTGACAGGTGCAGCTGCTGCACCTACCAGAAGCAGGGAAACTTCTGTCGGGTGGCAGCCCAGTCGCTGCCGACCCTGACAGCAGTGCTTTTTCCACTCTTATCAGGGTGGAGGTTGCATTAATCCGAGTTGCATGTAACTCGAGGGATTACTGCATACTAGTTTATCCCTGGTTCTAGCACTATTCCACATTTTAAGTTTAGGCAGTATTTGTAAGACTGGAATGTACTTTTTAAGTGCACACAATGTTCTGATTCTGCTCTTCATGGATTCATAATTTAAAAACCGTGAAGGAACTATTAAATCATCTGACCTGACATCTTTCATAGTGCAGCCCACTAAATTCCACCCAATTGTCCGTGTATTCAGACCTAATAACTTAGTCAGTGTATTTAGGATGATGCAGTGTCTGTGTAGATAGTGTGTTTCTTGTCTTGTCTTAGGGGTCTTGTCAGTTTCATGACAGGAGCTGTGAAATTGACAAGAAATTGAGGCAACAAGAGTCCATCTGCCCCATAGTCCCTGGACGGTTGAGCAACTGGACCCTATTTCCACTTCTGCCTGGGAGTTGACTTGAGAAACCCAGGATGGTTTCCTACCCACTCTTGCCCAGGAGCCTGAGGGGCAACTGGGCTCTTGTCAGAGCTGCTAGCCCATTGCTCCTCTTAGATCAGTGGAAGCGCTCCTGGTGAGGATGTGGACCACTGACCAATGAAGGGTCGTGTGGATACACACTTGTGATGGCTGTAAGATAACCTCTGTTTGTCTTTTTGATAAGCTGAACTGGTTGAGCCCTTAATTTCCTACTGTAGCACATTTTCTCCAAAGCTCAAGCCATTTTTTTGTGACCACTTTCTCCATTCTCCAATTTTTCCACTTCTTTTTATAGATAGGCAGAACTTTCTCCATCTTCTGAAATTTAAAAAAAAAAGAAAAAAAATTGTTTGGGAAGAGGCTGTTTTGGATTTGATTTTGACAAATGGGCAGGAACTGATTGAGAATCAGAAAGTGGAAGGCAGCTTGTGTGAAAGTGGTCAAGAAATGATGGATTTCATGATTTTTTCAGGCATGGTAAAGTGTGAGAACAGGGCAAAAAGACAATGGATTTCAAGAAGGCTGTCTTTAGCAAACTCAAGGAGTTGGTAGGTAACAGGCCATGAGGAGCAAGTCTTGGAGAAGTGCTGGCAGTTTTTCAAAGCGACATTATTAAGGGCACCAGAGCAAACTATCCCACTGCATAGGACAGATAGGAAGTATGAGAAGAGCCCACCCTGACTTAACCAGGAGACCTTGAAAGATCTAATAATCAAAAAGCAGTCCTTCAAATAGTGGCCCAAACAAGGTCAGACTAGCTAGAGACATAAATTTTAACAAGAAAACATTCTATGAATATGTTAGAAGGAAGAAAAAGAAGAAGAGGACAGGATAAGACTATTTTTCAGTGAGGGTGGGGAAAATAACAGAACATGTGGAAAAGTCAGATATTGTTAATGACTTTTTGTTTCGGTGTTGACCAAGAAGGTGGTCAGTGGCTGAAAATCTAACATTGTGAATGCCAGTGAAAATGAGGTAGGATCAGGGGCTAAAATAGGGAAAAATCAAGTTAAAAATTACTCAGGTAAGTTAGATGTTTTCAAGTCACTAGGGCCTGATGAAATGCATCCTAGAATACTCAGGGAACTGACTGAGGAGATACCTGAACCATTAGCAATTACTTCGAAAAATCATGGAAAATGGGAGAGACTCTAGAAGGTCAAAAAAGGGCAAATATAATACACATGTATAAAAAGGGAAATCCGCTTAATTCATACCTTTTTGCTAGAGGACAATAAGGTGATAATAAACAGCCTGGATTTGTGTAGAACAATTCATGCCAAATTAACTTGATAGCTTTCTTCGGCAAGGTAATAAGCATTGTGAACGGTAGGAAAGTGGTGTAGATGTGGTGTATCTTGTCTTGAGTAAGACTTTTGATATGGTCTTTCAAGACCACCTGATAAACAAACTATACAATTAGATAGAGCTATAATAAGGTGGCTGTATAACTGGCACTTAGTCTTAAGCAGAGAGAGATATAATACTCTTGCACAAATAGATTAGTTTTTGGCTTTTCTTCAGATATTTTCCTGTTGCTTCAAACATGTCTTCATTTAAATTTATTGGTAACAATACCATGACATAACAATACCTTTGCTATAATTATTTTTTCCAACCTCATTAAGGATCTTTTAAAATAACACGTTGACGATGTAATGGTTTACTCACCAGCAAGTAAGAACTGTTATTTTATATAATTTTCTCATTGCTAAATTCCTGGGTTGTTTCTGGTGCAGGTGAGTGTGAGGGGAAGGGGTTTCTTTGTGTCTGTATCAAAATCTGTATCGGAAGTGTTATTTTCCTATTGTATTAATGTAAATCTTACAGGTTTAAAAAAACAAAACAAAAAAACAAAAGCAAATGAACTAAATTGATATTGAAGTTATATTTGATTTCTGTCCATTGTTCTTTGTGATCACCATGTTAGCAAGTTGATGCTGGTCATAACCGAACTGCTCAGTCTCACTGGTACTATTTTTAATATGTTTCTACTTGCAATAAGTAGCTGAAAGGTAACTTAGAAACCTTTTGCTCTGGCATGTTAAACCTACGACAAGGTTTGCAGGTGAGCTCTTCACCAAGTTAGAAAGTTGGAAATCTGTAAGAATCCATCTGAAAACTGAAAATAGAGCCTCTTCCTTGATAGATAATGTAGTGGGGGAGAGAAATATTAGCTTTTTTGTGTCAGAATGGATTTCGAAAATGCTGACTTCTGAAAACTGCTAGCAGACTTAATATTGTTAGCTCAGTTGTTGTTTAAGTGCATTGCATTAGTGATCTGCATAGAATTTACAATCTGTATGCTTCATGTTTTCAGAAATGGTTTGTAATGATTATCCTAACAACGTATTGGTGTTCATGGTAATATATTAATATTTCACTGGAAATTTCATTCAATCCTGTTATATTTTTGTTTACTCAATTTATATGTAAAATTCAGTTTTGACTTGGCCTCAGCACAAAAATTACTGCCTCAGCTCAAAAATTACTTTTTTTTTTTTTTTTGGAAAGTTGATCAAAATTAGTTCCATGATTATTGGGTAATGGGGGAGAAAATACAGATTTTATATTCAAAAATCCAGAACCTTTCCTAAATATGGATAACTCATGAACTGCTAAATTTCAATCTCCCAGCTGGTAGGCTGGTTAACTGTCAGTTCATTTTGCCAAAAGCTAAGAAAACAACTGAGTGAAAATGTTTGTTTTTCTTTTTTATATTACAAAGCTTCCTGGAAGTACAGACATGGTGTGCTCATTTGTATACATAACTAGAACGTATGCATCCCAGTCTAGTCACATGTGTGAGAAATTGTTTGCATGTCTCCTTTATTCTGTATCTTGTGCTCAAGCGATGTATCCTGCTTATGAGCTAGCTTCATCTTAGGTAGTGATCAAAGAGAGTCCTGCAAGCTTACAGTAAATTGAGAATCATAAATTTCTTAGTGGTGGCATGTAATATTATCCATGTTAGTAATGAGCAGTAGTGCAGTTAAATTCAATAAGTTTGTAATAAATTAAAGCATTCTTTAAGTTTTGGGTCTTAACGTCATTGGGTTCAATGATGTCATCCAATTTCACCACAATGTTGACAGGAAGGCTACATTTCCCTTTAAATTCATATTCTCAAAGCATTATACCAGATTTTGAAAACCTTACTTGCCTTTGGCATGTAGAAAATTTTCCTGAGTGTTCCCAAGTGGCAGTCATTTATTTCCTCAGAGGAAAAGTGGGGAGAGAGGTGTGGGCATAGAAAAAGAGGCAGCCTGAGATTTGTCTTTATGCGCCTGCCTGCCCCCTCCTCCTCCTCCTCCTCTCTTGGTGAGGGATTGGAACTAGAGCAGCAATCATGCTGCTTCTCTGTTAAGAAAAGAGAGGGAGATTGAGCTGCACTACTGGAGGGTGGTTTCTGCTTTTTCCAAGGGGGAATCAGAAGCTGAGTAGCCCATGTAAAGAAAAGATACAGGTACTGTTGGCTTCCTGCATGTCCAGGGGGACAACCGCTAAAGAGGAGTGCAGCAAAGAGAGAGAGGGCTAACTGTTAATTATGGAGAGAAAGTCAAGAATTAATTGGCAGAGAGCCACAGAGAACACAGAACATATCAATGGGAAAGAGCCCAGAGATTGCATATTCACAATGAGCGACAGAGTCAAGTGAGAAAGTGAAGTTGCATTGAAAATTAAGTATTGGTGTTAGGACAGAGGGGCAAGGATAGCTACAGCTCAGGAGGTAAGTAAGCGAGATTCAGTTTTCAAGTTGCAATATAGGAACATGGGTTTTCAGAAGTTTAGAGCCATATCATATTTTAGAGAAGAGTAAATGTGCCTCATGTATAAAAGACCAGATGAAAAGATTACAAAGTCAAGGTGCAGATGAAGGGCAACAAAATCTAAATGCACATGTTTGAACTGTGAAGACTGAATATGAAACAGGGATGTGGAGGGCTTAACTTTGTATTCAGAAATTTTTGGGGTACAATCCTATAGACCTTCCTGCTACTGAACTTAGTGATTGTGAACACACACTTTTAGAAGACAGAAAGCTCTCTCGTAACTTAAACTAGTGGAAGACGCAAGTCCCAAAATCTTTTCTTTAAGGATAAGAGATCACGAGTAATCAATTGTAAGGTAATATCTGTTGAGTGTGCTATGTGACAGCCTAGAATTCTTGGAGTTCAGAACACTGAGGTCTCAGAAGCATCTAAGCACTGGAGAGGCCTAAGTTGTGGAAACTTAGCTATGAAAGCAAAAAAAAAAAAAAAAAAAAAAAAACTTCAAAGATATGTAGAAGTTCTGAGTGCATACAGAGGTGTGGTCTACACGAGGAAATGAATTTGAATTTAGGGGGTTTAGGTCGAATTTGTAAAGAATCAGTCCTCACCTAAGGGGCCGTTCCGTTGATTTTTTTTTTTTAAGGGCTCCGGAGGGTGACATTTGTACTCCTACTTTTCATGGCGCTCATCTGTGACCCTGGGAATTTGTGGGTAGGTGTGTGGCTGAGGTGTGCTGCCTGCTTTGCTCACCATGCTGGCCAAACAGGAAGTTAACTCAAATTTTCCCAGGCTGTTTCCTGTATACCTGGAGAACAATGGAGCTGAAAATAGTGGCCAAAGTGGTCCCATTGGACACTGTGTGACACATCAGGAGGCTAAGAATGTCTAATTTCACAGTGCTTCGTCTCTGCTAAACTAAGGTGGGCCATGCAAAATCGTATTTGGCATTACCCCTCGTGAAAACTAGTACTCAAATTGACCTTAGGAGCCCTTCAGGTTGGCAGAATGCGTCCTGTTGTGTGGACTAATTGCAAAGAAAATTGACTTAAGTCTAAGTTTGACCTAACATTCTACTGTAGACCAGACCTTTGTATGAGCTCTACTGTGAAACAAGTCAAATTCATCTATAGAACTGAACAAAAAGGTTGACGTTTTCCAAAAACTTCATTCTGAGACCGATGCCTCATATGGATAACTTCAGACCAAATCATTAAGCCTTGCCAACATTCTAAGCAGCTGAAAACAGGACCTTAATGTAGGAAATATGGGCAATCTTAATAGGTGGCACTCCTGCCTGCTTCTATAGATGTGAAAATTTTAGGCTTGTAGAGATCGATATTGGTGCAGTGTCCCTTATGTGCCTGCTGTGGGAGCAGATAAAAGGAAGATGTACTGTGGTTGAGGAAACTGTCTCCATGGCATAGGAGTATGGAAATAATTCCATCACAGATCTTAAGTGCTGACTTAAGAGAATGTAAAACTATAGTCAAGGAAGCTAATTTTATATTTTCCTAAGAAAGCAGTGAGAGATCCATGATTCATGAACTACCCAAAGTGCAGAACATTAGCAGCAAACCAATGGGAATTCTGTTACCTTTCCTTTTCTCTTACTTCGCAAAGAGACAGTGTATTAGTTGGACATTAAGTTTATAAATACAAGATTAAGTCAGTAAAAGATCATCTCTAGATTTTTTTTTTCTTTTTTGCTAGCTAAGGCAAGATTACCACATGCTTAGCCTATGTCTACACTAGAGAGTTTTGTCAACAAAACCCATGGAGTGTCCAGGTTTCCAAGGCATTCTGTCAACAGTAAGTCGACAGAATGTGTCACTTATGTCGAGAGCATTCTCCTGCTCCCCCAGGAGGAAAATCTGGCTGATCTTTCTTTCCCTCAGAACTATTAGCAGATGGAATGAATATTTGCATGGCTATGTTTCTGTCCTTTGTCTGATAGAGTTTAAAAATATGCAGAAGAGAAATAGTATTGTTGGCATTCCAATATAATGGCCCTGCTTGCTTCAGATGCTTTGCAACTACTAAGAGTCCTATGGCACCATAAAAAACTAACCAGTGTATTTGGGCATAAGCTTTTAGGGGCTGGAACCCCTTCGTCAGATGCATGAAGTGGAAACTTCCGTTTGGCAGGTGCATATGCACATGCAAAGATGGAACTGTTATGTTAATAAATAGTATCATTGCATGTGTATATGCACCTGCCAAATGGAAGTTTCCAGTTCATGCATCTGACAGTGGGTTCCAACTTCCAAAAGCTTATGCCCAACCAAATGCTATTTTTACAGTGCCATGAGACTTTGTTTTCGCTGAAACAGCCTGACAAGACTACCCCTCTGAAATTTGAAACTGATATATGTAATGATCAAATGATATTCTCATTAACTAAAAATGAATCTGAAGTAATATATGCTTTTTGATATTAGCTTGTCTTCAACTACTTCCGTTACTCTCAACCACATTTTAGGTGGAGAGCTTCATTTCCTTCAGATTGGAGGAACCTGTGATGATATAGATGAAGCCGATATACTTGTGGATGGATCCCTTTCTAAAGGGGTAGAGCAATCATTAGAAGGCATGAAGCCCTTATCTAACCCTTCTAGTCCAGGCATTACAGGTAAACCATTCATATTTAAACTTAACAAAATACATTAACCATATAGAAGTGTTTTCTTGTTTTTAGCATATCAAGTGGTCATCAGTAGTCTACATGGTTTCATAATGATGGCTGCAAAAATACCGTAATTCAATATTTTCACCAGTGCATTTTATCTTTGAGTGTTGGTTGAAGTGGGGATGGAGTATAAATGTGGAGAGGACAATTTTATCACTGCCGAAGCTAAGCTTGCTACACCCCTTAAGTAAGCTTATGAACTCATTGGGTGCATCTACACTTGCCCCTTATTTAGAAATTAATTTCAAAAGGGGGCCCAATTTCAAAAGAGGCTGCAGAATGTCTACATGCCCAACAGCCTCTTTCGAAATTGTTTTCAGCAACAACGGGCTCAAATTTTGAGACTGCTTTTCCCATCTGGGATTGGGAAGAGTGGCCCCTTTCAAAACCAAATTTCAAAATAGGGCATGTAAGATGCTTCGGGCCTGCAATTTCAAAATTGCAGGTCCGCCATGGCGGTGACTCCAGGGAGCATGGAGATGCACTAGCAAGCCCCAGCGGGGCTCTGTGGTCCCTGGGCCTGCCCCTTAAAGCTGCACAGCCCCAGAAACCCTGTGCAGGAAGCTGAGAGTGTGCCCAGGGCGTGAGGAGTACGAGCTCTGCCTGTCACAGGCTCCAGCAGCCAGACAGGTGTGCCACAAAGCCAATCAGCTGGATGGCGAGCCCCCCCACGCTCAGGGGGCCCCCAGGAGGCCCCCTCCTCCCAGTCTGAGGGATCACCTTAGGAGAACCAGGGCCAGAAAAAGAGGGGCCCCTCCTGGACAGAGGCTGAGGTGAAAGACCTTCTCGGCCTCTGGGTGGCAGAGGAAGAGGTTCTGCTCCACAGCACCGGGTGGCCCCACAACGTAGCCACCTTTGAGCGGCTGTCACTGGGGCTGCAGAGGCAGGGACACCCCCAGGGCATGGCCACTCAGGTCTGCTCAAAGGTGAAGGAACTGAGGCAGGCCTAAAACCGGGCCAGGGATGCCCGCAGGTGATCGGGGGCTGGGGCCGGCGTGAGGTGCCCGCATTACTGGGCATTGGAACAGCTCCTTGGCCCAAAGGATGTCCCTGAGCCGTCAGTGGTGGTCGACACATGCGGGCCCAACACCAACCGGGAGACGGATCCGCAGGAACAGCTGGGAGCCTCCTGCCAGACCACACCTGTGGAGCCAGGGAGCGACTCAGAGGAGGGGGGCCCGCTTGTGATTGCGGTCAGCTCTGGTACCTCCAGCCAGGCTCCATCGAGGCTGGTGTCCCCGGACCTGTTCTCCAGAGCCTCAGGTAGGTAATGGGTGGATCGGGCGGCCTGGGTGGGGGGACCTATCCCACAGTCCCCTGCCCCGTCCCAGGTGCGGCGCCATCCAGCACCCCAGCCCTCCCAACTGGTAAGGGGTGCGAGGGCCAGGCTGCAGCCAGTAGTCACCCCACAGATGGAGTCCCAGTGGGCACATGGAAGCCCCAAGGGGGGTCAGCAGGGGAGGCATGGTCCGGGGGTGGTGTGGGTGGAGCCCCCGGGCCCAGGTGACAGTGCTGATGGGTGGCCTCTCTCTTCCCCTTGTATCTCCACAGCATCATCCTCTGAGGGCTGGACCACACCCACACCACCATCTGATGGAGCTGGAGATCTCTCCTCCCCATTGCTCAGGCTGCGCCTCCCAGCCCCGGACAGCCTGACAGCGCTGCCGTTATGACCCTCAGGAGGCAGCAGAGGCCCACACTGCAGCTGTCTGGGAGCAGACCGCCGTGCTCTGGGAGTGGCTGCAGATGGAGCGAGAGGACAGGGCCCGGTGGAGGGAGGTCTGGGCTGAGGCGGACGCAGCCCTCTGATGGCTGGTCCTCCTGCCGCCAGTGAACCCGCTTCCCCCCCACCCCCAAACTCGCCGCCCTCATCCCACCTACCCTCACCCTGTCTGCCCAGCTCACCATGGGCCTCTGGCTGATTTGCTAGTGCGAGCCAGGAGGCTCACCCCCCAGGCCCCCGGACCCAATCCCCCCTGCCTCACCCAGCCCACCCTGTCCCTTAGCTCCTGGCTGATCCTACCTCCCTGTCCTATCAACCCCCTCCCGTCCCCGACAGAGCCCCTGCACCCAAGGCGGGACGGGCCCCCATATCCGCCAGAGGGGTCTCACCCCCCCACCACTCCTGTGGGGGACTAGGTCTGCCCAGGCCTGTGGCCCTGGCCACGGGGGTGTTCCCTGCCCCATTGTATATAGTTCTCCCCCATTCCCCTCCATATTTAGTTCCCATAGGAAGACCCTGCACAATTCTTCAGAGGTGCTTATTACATGTATATAGTTGGCCCCCAGTTAATAAACCCTTTTTTGTGCACCCCAGTGTCCCCTGTGTTGGGGGGCGGGGGGGGCTGTGCTGCAGGGTGGGTGTGAGCCATGTGCCAGGTGGAGGTCAGCGTGGCTCCTGCTTGAAGGCCTCTTGGAGGGCTTCCCGGACCCTAATCCCTTCTCGATGTGCCTGGCGGCACGGGACTGTGGGCAGTTGCTTATAGCCGGGGCTGTGGTCTGCAGTCCACCCTGGCATGTAGTGCCTGTGCTTGTCCTGCACTATATTGTGCAGAACACAACAGGCTGTGAACATCCCAGGGACGATGGGCAGGCTGATGTCAAGCCGCGCCCTTGAGGCGTCTGAAGGCCTGCTCTACAGTGTTGCAGGCGTGGTTCAGGTGGTTGTTAAAAATGTTCTGGCTGGCGGTGGTGTGCCCAGTGTAGAGGCGCATCAGCCATGGCTGCAAAGGGTATGCCCCATCGGCCACTATACATGGTGACATCGTTGTGTCCCCCATGGGGAGTTCCTGGGCAGGGATGTAGGTGCCCTCCTCCATGTGCCGCCCCAGCCAGGAGTTGCGTAGTACTCAGGCATTGTGGGCTTGCTCGGACCAGACCACGCAAATGTCACAGAACTGGCCCTGGGCATCAGCGAGCACTTGAAGCACCACTGAGTGATACCCCGTGCAGTTTATGTAGTATCCCACGCTATGATCTGGGGCGTGGATAGCTATGTGGGTGCCATCAAGTGTGCCGAAGCAGTTTGGGAAACCAAGGGTTGCCATGGACTGCCATGGCGTCGTCCAAGTTGCCGAGGTGGATGGCCCTCCGCAGGATGAGGCGATAGATGGCCTGGAGCACCTGTAGAAGGGGGGCACTGACATGGGGCCTGCACATTGGGAAGCCCCCCCGTGGCCTCCCCCTACTCCTGCAGGCCCCCCACCTGGGGACCTCCCTGTCTCCTCCTCCTTCCCGGGGTGGGTGTGGGCCCCTTGTCTGACTTACCTCCAGGAGGACAGATCTGATGGTGGCCTTGCCTACTGGTGCCCCACTGAACGGTGGTTGTCCGAGGTGGCAAACATCCAGAGTGCGATCCCCACATGCTTTTTGACTGGGAGCGCGGGCTGCATGTGGGTGTCTGCTTGCTGCAGGGTGGGGGTGGGCCATTGACACAGCTCCATGAATGTCTGCTTTGTCATTCTAAAGTTCTCAAGCCACCTTTCATTGTCCCACTGGCTCAGTACCAGCCTCTCCCACCCGTCCCCACTGCTGGCAGTGGCTCCAGAAGCGCCGTGGGGGACGGGAGATGGGAGCGGCAGTTGACCTGTTGCCAGGGCCTGCAGGACCCCAATGGGGGTGTGGGGTAGGTGGGCCCCAGGGCATCCGCCACGTTCAGGGTGGCAGTCACTACCTGGGTCCTGGTGTGGTTGGGGCCATTGGCCTCAGGTGACTGCTGTTGCTCCATTCTCCTCCTGTTCTTGAAGCATGGTCCACGCATTGCTGTGTACTGCTTTGCAGTGCTGTGTGTGTGCAGGGTGGGTGTGTTTGGGAGGGGCCCTTTGAGGTGGCTGCTGGCTGTGGGGCCGGGAAGGGCTTGTTGGTCACGTGACCCTGTTTGTGGTGTTTCCTAGCTGCTTGTTTTGAAAGAGCCCGCGTTCCTTTGTGGACGCTCCCTTTTGAAGAATGGCGGGAGTTCTTTTGAAATAGCGGATTGGTACAGCGATCCGTTTTGTGTGTGTAGCCGTGCTATTTTGAAATCACTTGTTTCGATTTTGTTTTTCGATGTTCCCCCTTTTAAAAATTTTTTGTAGTGTAGATGCAGCCATTATGTTGTCGTGACAGGATTGTGATTTATGATGCAAATACTGTGAGTTAAGCACAGCTTGAAGCTGCTCTGTAGCCCCTTCCCCTTGTCTTTCCCCCAGCCATGCAGCTGTCAGCCTGAGAGCTGTGTGGCTGGAGGAAAGCAAGGGGAAGGCTTTTAGCTTGCTCAGCTGTCTGTAGCTGCAAGGCAGCTTGGCAAGCTAAAAGTCTTCTCCCTTCCTTCTGGCAGCAGCAAGGCTGTCAGGATGACAATTGAGCCACTGGAGGAAGGCAGGGAGAAGCAGCCAGCAGACTGACCAGCCATGGTAGGCTGGTCAGTTTCCCAGTCTCACAAGCTGAGGGGAGCTGGGAACCAAGGGGCAGCTGGGTTCCCCTTGCCCTGTGCTGGCTGAACCAGGAAACTGACCGGCCATTTTGTTTAATTTTTGAAAGATCTGTTAATTTTACCTTAGATATACAGTAAACCCTCGATGTAATAGATTAATGTGGGGGAAGAGGGTCTGTTAAAACCGAAAGTCCATTATATCCAAGGGTTTACTCACTGACCTTCCCCATTCCTCCCAGCTCCAGCAGAGCGTGGTGGCTCCTCCGGCTCCAAGCTGCCCATGCTCTGCCCTGAGCACAGTGGCTCCTCTGACTCCAAGCCACCCACACTCTACCCTGAGCCTGGTGGCTCCTCTGGCTCTGACCCACCGCTGCTGCCGTGTTGTCCCCCCGTGCAGCAGGGATCACTGCAGCTGTGGTGTCCCTGGCCATGGCTGGGATCACTGCTGTGGATCTCAGCCATGGGGGTGGGGGAAACACAGTAGCAGCAACTCTCCAAGCCACAGCCAGAGATGCTGCGGCAGTCTCAGCCCTGGAGGGATAACCCGTGGCATCTCTGGTGAGTTGCCATTTACACTAGTGTAGAGTACAGTACTGTACTCTGCTTTTTGTGGGGAGGAGGCAAGTGGACGTCTGTTATTACCAATGTCTGGTAAAATGGGGTGCTCTATATCTAGGGTTTACTGTAGTTTATATTACTTTCTCTAAGAATATATTGAACAGCTTGAATGTTGGTTATATAACCAGTTATAACAGTTTAGCCTAGGGAAAAAGAAATAATTTTATGCAATAGAATGACATAAAATAATTCTCCATATTTTTGTTGAAATTGCCTCATTTTACATTTAATAAAAACCTCTTTAAATTTGCTTCTGCTGAAATCTTAACATACTGTAGAATTCAGTGTTCTTCTGTGAATCCACTTGTTCATTCAGAATTTGAACTCATTTTGTTTAAAAATATTCACGGCCCTGTCTATGAAATGAATTTTCAACTCATTTTCTATGGGATAGGAACATACATTTGTTCAGTTCTTGTTTGTAGTCTCAAATCTGCAGAGCAGAGAATAAATTAACATGGTATGTGACCTATATGCTCAGCCCCAAGAGATAATTTCTGCTATGCACTGTGGTGGCACATTAATGCATAGTGTGAGGAAAATTTCTTGCATTGTGCTCATCCTATGGGCTGTATTGAGTGCTGAAATTCAAATGTTAAAGATAAAAATGATTAACAGCGGTCACAGTTACTGCGTGAGCTTCACTTTTTCCTTTTTTTTTTTTTTTGGGTCTTTCTGAGTGTCCACTTCAGATTTCAGGCTTGTCATCTGTTTCTTGGAGTGGAATTTCAAGATTCTCCCATTCTGAGACTGGACTCTGTTTTGCAGTCCCCTCGTGTTAACTATGTTTACCTTTGAAAGTCTGTTTTAGGCTCACATCCTGCAGTTCTGTTGCCTCTGGAATCATCAATATGGTAATAATTAACCAAACATTGTTCTTATATCAATGTTTTAATTGATTTAGAACAAAACCATTTCAGAGAACCTATTTTACGGTACAAAAAATAAACTCTACACTTTGAGATTTCTGTAAGACTTACCATTCCCTAGATCTTGAAGTCCCATTTCCTTTGTAGTCCCCTTGCAGAGTCTCTCAGCTTATCTGCCTGGATTGCTTTTGGACTGTGATAGTTCTCTATTATCTCCCCATTCCCCAAATATTACTAATTATATAGGAAATTCTGATAACCCACCATTGTTATAATCTTTATCTCACTGGCAAGGTTATATACACTTCTATAACATTATTATATCTCAGTGTCTTCAGATTATGACAGCAGTTTGACATCCACCCCAACAGTTTTCTCTCAATAGAAAGTTTTTGTCATAAAGTGGGTCACTAGATATCAAAAAGAAACGTTCTGAACAGGAAAAATCAAAAGTTCATGAGCAGGTATGCTGACTTCAAAATTACCTGATTTTTCATGCCCTTTAAAAATTTTTTTCTGAATATGAACCCCTTTCTGGTTTTGGAGTAGCTTGGATAATTTTGGAATTTGGTCTAGGATGTTTTGGAGAGGAAGGTATATGTAGTAAATCTGTTGGTTTTATCTTCTTCCACAAATATTAGGTGTCGATCTTTTGGTGGACCAACCATTTTCCCTTGAAACATTGACGTCCTTGGTGGAATTAACCCGTTTTGAGACTTTGACGCCACGATTTTCAGCCACCGTACCTCTATGCTGGGTGGAAGTCCAACAAGAGCAGCAACAAAGGCGGCATCCTCAACATTTACATCAACAACACCATGGAGACGCAGCTCAGCATACTCGAACTTGGAAGCTGCAGACGGATAGGTAAGCATAGTAAAGGCCCAAGAAAGAGGGGTGTGTAAGTGACTAATTTATGTTGCAGTTGGTATAGTAGTATAAGCTTGCTTCATCTAATCACTTTTCAAATAATTACACAGACAACCATTCACATTTAAAGCAAATTAATATAACTCTTCCTTCTTGATCTTTTGTACTGACTCCTCTGCTTGTGGTTTCTATTTTTGTCTCAAAGCACCTTGAAACAATTTGAAAAGTTCTGTTTTGAGTACCTTGTGAATTCCTAGATGCAGTGTTTTCCTAGAGGTGTGTCGGGTATCATCATTATGTCTCTCTTATTTAAGTGTAAAGACATCTCCATCAGAGATGCATAGAATTGGGTATTTCTAAACCAAATGTATCAAAAACCCTAATGAAAACCTAAAAGCACGTGTATTTAAATCAGAAAGTGAGGCACTACTGTGAATATTTTTATTAAAAATAACACTTCATTTCAGTTTTTTAAAGATTATATTTTCATTTAAAGTTACAAATTTCCCTTTTGTTTATAGCCATCTGTTACAAAAGTTAAACTCCTATAGATTTTAAAAATAATATTGCAGACTTCTATTTGACTCAATATTGGAGCACGTCTGTGCCCTGCACATGGAGAGGACCTGTGCATGGGGGGCAGCTGCACCCCTTTTGCACCCTGCAGCACCCTGACACCCTTCAGCTCCCTACCTGGCCCCAGTGCTGCCTGTCTCCATCCCCCGATTGGTGCCGTCTGCCCTGTTTTTCCCAGCCCACAGCGTGCCCTGTCTGGTGCCCTTCACCTGGTTCTCCCTGTTCACAGCCCAAACTATCCCCCACCTGCCTTGTGCCCTGTCACCCCATTTGGTGCTCACAGCCCACCCTGTGCTGATCACTCCATGCCAGCTCCCCACCCATCTTTCCCGCTCCTGATGCCCCCGTGATCTGGCTGCCACTCCTTAGGCTCACCTCTCACTTCCCGGGAGCAAGTCTCTGGCTGGGCAGCTGCCCTGCTCCACTGCCCCCATTTGCTGTGGGGAAGTCACTGCATGGGTGGGTGTCCTGCAGGACTGGAGGCAGCAGACACCTAGGACGGTGTTGCAGGAGGTGTGGAGAAGGGATGCTAGCCTGGGGCTGTGGGTTTGTGCCCTGCTGTTTGCAGGGTTAGGGATGTGTGTGTTTGTGTTCCAGGGTGTATCTGGAGCTGTGCTGCATGTGGTCGGGTTGGAGGAGTATGCGTTTTGTGTAAGGTTTGTGGGTATTTTGTGTATTGGGATTGTGCATGTGTGTTTTTTGTCAGGCATTATGGCTATTTTGTGAGTTGGGATTTTGGCCATGTGTGCTATGTTGAGCTTGGATTTAGGCACCTTTTTATCCTTGGGAAAAAAACCACTGTAGATATCTATAAATACCTATCTAGATATCCACAGATAGATAAAAATAAATATATAATGCATGGCTCAATGCCCTCCCCCAGAGCCAGGGAGCTGCCCCAGCTGCCCCCCACTGCCCCGCTCTCACCCAATTCCCCGCCTCTCCTCCAGACCCAGGCACCCCCAGCTCCCTGCTATAACCCTACCCCTTCCCCAGAGTCATGCACCCCCAACCCTCCATTTGCCCTTCTTTGCACTCTCAGTGCCCTCCCCCAGAACCAGGCACCCCAACACTCCCGCTCAAACTCAATGCCAGCGACTCACTGGAGCCACTGCTGCCTTGTGCTTCTCCCACCAAGCTCTGGGGCACACGTGCAGAGCTGTGGATGGCACGTATGGTGTAGATAATCCATCTCTCTGTGTGGTAATAGATAGGGTATCAGTAGAATTTTCTTATTCAAGGTGTGGCTGCACCATGACACTCTATAGTGGTATTATCATAGTTTTAGTTTTGCTTTCTGTCCCTTTCCTAGTGCACTATTTCGTATCTGGCATTTTAACCATAAGAACATTTTAGTTACATTTTCCATACGTGCAATATAGTGAAAGTAAATACAGCAAATACAATATAAATTCACAGTGTAAAATACTATTGTTGTTGGTAAATAAAATACCCTGCATTTTTGTTTGTTTGTTAATATCTAATCTTGTTTTTCTTTGGTGCTATGCATTGCATGGTATACCCCTCTGTTATCCAGAATATTTGATATCTGGCAACTTCCTAGTCCTGGGGTTGCCGCATATGAAAGAGTTTACTGTAGAAACAAGATTCCAGAATTAGAGGCGGTTCAGAGAAGGATTATGAAAATGATTGTGGGCATAGAAAAATTTAGGTGAAGAGAAATTGCAAAGACTGGGATTACCTTAAAAAGATGACAAGTAGATGGGGCATGATAAAAGTATATAAAATAACATGGTATAGAGAAAATAGATTGTTGTGAGACAGTCATACCAAGAAAAAAAGATATTAGAGGAAACTTCAAGGGGAGGGTGTTTGAACCGGGGGGGGGGGGGGCGCGGGCAGGATTTTGAGTTGTGCTTAACTAGCAGTTGTGCATTTTGAGGATTTACTGTACTTAAATACACTGGTTCTTTTAGAATGGATAGGCCACTTACACAATATAGTATGTTTTGAATTCATCCATGTCATCACAACATCCTCTTTATTAATATAGGACTGAGGTGCGTTAGATGTTTTATAGGACAGAGCCCTAAGATGCATAGTCTTAAGTATTCAGTAGAGTTAGGAATGTTAACTGTGGTATCCTGGACATACTGTCGTTATGAGGAATTGTATTCTGCATGCTTATGTTCACATTCTGTTTTCAGTTGTGGAGGACATCTTTCACTGTGCATCGTTAGACAAATTTAAACTGAAACAATCATTCTTTCTCCTTGTTTTCCCCAAATCCCAAAACAAAACAGTTGTGAATTATTTCTAGTGATGAGTAGGTATCATGGTCAATCCCAGAAATGTCATTTCTGTGTGTTCAGTTTGTGAAGAGCTTTAGGATTCTTCACTTGGTAAGAAACACTTCTCATCCTCTGTACATCTTCAAATGTATTCCCAAATTTTGAAAGGAAATTAGAATTTGAGTCTCCGGTAGTGGCCATGTTGCTGCTGAAAAATGACTATTTTTGACACCATTAGTGAAGAAGGCCAAATTCAGAGATTGCCTGGCAGTTGCTATTATGCTTTTGTACAATTTAACAATGGAAAGACAACTGATGTTTAATGAACATATTAGGTGGGACAGTCCCATATTTGGGATGCCAAAATGGCATCCCAGCTTACTTTTAAAAAGGAAAGAATTGTCCCATATTTGGGCCATTCCCCCCCACCCTGACCTCTTCCACCAGCAGCTTCTCAGGAAAGTGGGAGTCACTTTCCCAAGTCTCAGGGAGGTGGGGTATGGGGGCATGGGCTGCGTCCCTGCTGCTTCCCCAGAAGCACTGTGCAGCTGTGGCTTCTCTGGGGGCTCTTGGAGAAGGCTGGTAGCTGCAGCCTCCTTCCTGGCTCCCTGGGGCGCTTGGTGGAGCCAGGAGGAGCCGCCCCTCCCCCCTATATCTCCCTGTCCCGTATTTGGAACAGGGAGATATGGTCACCCGATTAATGAATCATTTTAATTGTTCTAAATACTGACTTAAACAGCAAGAGAGACTAAGTATTGTGGAGACAGTATTGTAATGCAGATAGTAGAAGGTTGTGTGCTTTTCCAAAACTACTTATTTCTAAACACATTGATTCAATATCTTTATCAGTTTGGCTTTTAATGTTTTCTACGTAAAATGAACAACGTTAACAATAGTTAAAATACTTCATTTTGCTTCAGCAATTCATGAGGAAAATGAGGGAATATGAAGGAAGTTTTGTCTGTCTAATGTAAAACTACCTCTTTTTCACTATATGTGAGGAAAAAGTATATGCATAATATAAAATGGGTGCTACTACTTGTTTGGTTGCAGAAAACTTTCAGGCATTTCATAACATCATGACTAATATTTTTTCCCTCAACAGCAACAGCTGGGATGAACACGTGTTTGAATTGGTTTTGCCGAAAGCCTGTATGGTTGGACATGTGGATTTCAAATTTGTTTTGAACTCAAACATAACAAACATTCCACAGATTCAAGTGACTTTACTGAAAAACAAGGCTCCAGGCTTAGGAAAAGTTAATGGTAAGAAGGGGGAGAACCTGTTTTCAACTTGTTAATTTTTAGACCTGCTGTTTTTACTGATTTGGAGAAGATGTGACGATTGGTAGATAACGTCACATTTACTTCATAGCCATATCTTGCATTTTTACTTTCTTTGCCCAAATTAACGTTTATTGAACACCAGAGAGCAGAAAGGAGGAAAAAATTAAAATAGCCAAAATATGCACACATTTTAAAACCTAAATGTTGTTTAAAGGAGGAAGAAGTATAGCTAAAGCAACAACAGTTTGAGCTGATATTATGTGTTGTCTTATTAGTTGATTCAGTAAATGTGCTAAAAGAAAGTTGCTGTATTAGTCATAAATGACAAAAACTTCTGAAGTGTATAAAAGAAATTTTCTTCTAGGTCAAAGGATTTTTTTAAAAATAGGTAATTCTTCCAGATCATAATAGAAATTTAGTTTTCAGGTGTCCATACCTGTAGGGCTTCTGAGTGGCTTTCTGTGAACAAAACCAAAAACCTCTAGAAGCTAAAAGTCCTTTGAAATGAAGGTTGTATGATTGTGGGTTTTGAGAAAAAACAAAACAAATTCAGAGACATTAGCAGAAAACTCCCACTATTTATCTCATAGCTTTCAATAATGATATCAAGGAGTACTGAAGAGTTTGGTTTGGTTTGGTTTGTTTGTTCTTTTTTTACGAATAGCGTGGAAAAACTGCTGTGTATCCAAGGGAGCAGTATTCTAGATTAGCAGTGTCTCTGGGGAAAGTATATTAGCTAAGCTGTGGTTACACTAGAAGCATCTGTCAATAGATGTTTGTCGGAGGAGATTTTCCGACAAAGCATCCGTCAACAGAGAGTGGCCATACACTAAAGTGGATTGAAAGAGCAGTCTGCTCTGTCAACAGAGAGTGGCCGTACCACCTGGCTTGCTCTTGACAGAATGGCGAATTGGAAGCTCAGCAAACGGGGCTGCCCAGTAAACCGAAAGCCCTGTATGTTGACTGAACGCCCCCGCAGAGCATCCAGCACAGCTTTTTATAGACAGAATCTTTCAAAAAGGCACTCTTCCTCATCTGAGGCAGGAGATTGTTGATTATAGTTCAGCCTCATTTATCCTGACAAGCTTAGGTCTTTAATAGTTGGGGGTTGTCTTCTGAGATTTGTCTTTATTAAAAAAAATTGCAAATAGTGAAACTGAAGAGTTAAATGCAATTTAACTAGAGCTGCGTAAATAATGTTATAGTAATGTTTATTTAAATAAAGCATTGAATTAGATTTAGTTGTGGTGTTAGGGCTGTCATGATTTAAAAATTCATTGCACAATTAACAATAGAATCCAGTTTAAATATTTATGGATCTTTTCTGCATTTGCTTTTATATTGATTTAAATTACAACATAGAGTGCTCATTTTGTTTATTTTTCATTTGCAAACACTTGCTCCTTTTTTTATAAAAGGGCATTTTTCTTTCACCTAAGTTCTGTAGTGTTGGCTCTTTATCATGAAGGTTGAACTCACAAATGTAAAATTGTGTGCACACAAACCTGCATTCAAAAATAAAACAATATAAGCTCTAAATTTTTATAAATGTGGTCAATCCTACTGCTTGTTTAACCAATCATTCAGGCAATGAAGTTTGGCTACAATTTGCTAGAGAAAATGCTGCCCACTTCTTGTTTACAATGTCATATGAAAGTAAGACTGGGCATTAGCACTAGGGAAGTAAAAGGTTAACTGGTAAGTGTTAGTCTTACCAGTTAACTTGCCTTAACAGTTCGCTCTTGTACGGGCTGACGAGAGTGGCCCAAGCCGTGACAGCGCCAGCCACAGAGGTCCTGGTGGTGTCATCAGCCCCTGCTGTACAAGCTGAACCCAACACCAGTCTCTCCCTTTAATCAGTTAACTCCTTAAATAAAATATTTTAATTGTTGAAACAGTTTTACTTCTTAAAATATTCATCTCCCTCGCTCACATGGCACTGTTACAACTGGCATTGCAAAATATTGTGTGCCAGACGCGCTGAAGATTCATGTGGTTTCATGCGTCCATATTAATGATGGGTTTTGCCTAATAATTATCTAATAAGCATACCAATCCATATTTGTTTTCATCGTGTAAGTCAGACACCACCAGTAGGTTGATTTTTTTTTTTTTTTTTTAAATAGTTTGGAATCTCTAGTTTCTGCTCTGGAGTCTTGTTATTTTAAGACTGCTGAAAGTATGCTCCACACCTTGTCTCTCTCAGATGGTACTTGAGATTCTTAAAACTTGGGTCAAGTGTTGTAGCTGTTTTTAGAATTCTCATATTAGCACAGTCTTTGGGTATTTTCAAATCTGCTGTGAAAATGAACTTGCTGGTTCATCATCGGAGACTGCTGTAACATAAAATATATGGTAGAATGTAGGTAAAGCAGAACAGGAGTTCAGTCACAAATGGGATGAATGCAACATTTTCTTAAAAGGGTCATGGAGGTATATCCTTTGGAATGGTGGTTGTAGCATAAAGGGGCACGTGAGCACCTTGCAATGCCAGCTAGAAATGGGCCCAGCTAACATAAATGGCAAACAAACTTGTTTTGTCTTAGCAGTTGATTGGACTCAAAGGTTCTAGAGTTTTACATTGTTTTCTTTTTGAGTCCAGCTATGTAACAAAAAGAAATCTACATTTATAAGTTACATTGTAATGATAAATAAATTGGACTACAATCTGTTTGAGTTGAATTGAAGACTACTCTTTTTATTTCATTTTTACAGTGCAGATGTTTTCAGAATATTATAAAATGAGCACAGTATATTTTTTTATTCAGTTGTAAAAGAAATCAATATATTTGAAAATTTAGAAATGTGTCCACAATATTTAATAAATTTCAATTGTTTTTCTGTTGCTTACGAGTATAGAGTTAGTTGTGTGAATTAACTGCAATTAATCGACAGCCTTGCATTACTCTTTTATGTTTGGTGTTATATGAATTTTTTTTTTACTGATCAGATGCTGATATGACAGAATATTTACAGAAAGGTGGTTTGATTTTTATTAAATTAAGTATCTGTAGTAGAAGTCATGTTGAGGGAACAGAAACAAACTAAAAAACACAGCACCTATATTTCCCTATCAAACGTAAATAATGGCTTGAGAGCAATGAACCAGTCAAGAATATTGGTAGAGATAACTGTCAAAAATGCACTTCAGTGTGATAAACTGTTTGCAAACAAATAGAGGACAAAGGCTAAATTCATTCAAAAATTAATGAATTCTCTTCTACCTTTAGTATTAGTAGGAGCTTGCCGGCAGCTTTAGAATTTTTTTTGGGTATGCCTATACTTAAGGGAAGATTGCTGTGCCACAATCAATCTTCCAGAGTTCAGCTTCGCTGCACTTGTGAAAATGCGGCAAAATTGATCGCTCTGGGCTCGGCTGTCAAACCTGGTATTCCACACTACTGTGTGGAGTCAGGGATGTTCATGTGAGCCTGAAGAGCCCTGATCTACACAAGGCCAGAAAATTGATTCTGATGCATCAATTCTAGTTATGCTAATGATGTACCTAGGATTGCATATCTTGGATCAACTTTGTTACCTAGTGTAGACCAAGTCTTTGTAGAGATGATTGTTTCAATGAATTTTGATGAAAAATATAAATTGTAAATTTGCTATGAAAATTAATGTTTCTGGTTTTCATTTACACTACAGTGTTCACCAAATCTTGCTAATATTTTTATTTTCCAGAAGCAGCAGTAGATAGACAGATCACCTTTCCTCTATCTCCAGCTCATAACATTGAAATGGAAAGAAATGGAAAACCAGCACGGGTCGAGCTGAATGAAGAAATGCAGAACATGGATATAGAGGAATCACAGTGTGAGTCTGATATGGTTATTTTCCTATGGAAACTAAGACAAGAATAATGTTCAGAGATCACATTGGACTTTCTGTGTATGGTAAAAGCTCGGTTATTCAACACCTGAATAACCAGCACATTTGGTTGACAGGCAGAGTGTGGCCAGCTGATGGGCACCTCTTTGACTATCCGGCATCCCTCCCTTGGAATGCCAGATAATAAAACTTGTAATGTAAATATTTTCAAGTAATTAAAATAAAAAATACATATACTTTGTTTATGCTGGTCAGCATTATTGAGTATGGTTGGCAGTTACTCCTCACACTATATTTTGCTGTTGGAGGCAAAAATCATCAAAGAAAAAACCAGGATACTATTGAAAGATGTGTTTTGGGTTAAGGGAAGGTTTTGTAAAGGAGGGTTTTGGTGGTGGGGAGCAGGTGCACACATAGGTGACCAGAGAAGAATTTTAGGATGGGATAAGAGAAAATGTCTTATGTTTGTCCTATTCTCCCTTTCTCCAACTATCTGCCCCTCTTGCCTTTTTTCTTACCCTTTTGAAAATTTAGGTTTGTTTTATTAAATCAGGGTGGGAGAAAATATTTACCTCTCTGCTTGTCTCCTGGGTGTTTCTCCCTGCCCATCTCTCCATTTCCTGTGTTAATTCTGATTCCTCACTTCAGTTTTTCACAAATAATAAGACTAACAAATGTATCAGGTTACTAGCTTTCAAGAGTAAGAACCACTTTTGGAGTAAACAATTAGAATTCAGAGTTAATATAGTGGGGAAGCGCAGGGAGGGGAAGAAAAGGGGGTTACCTGTCACTAAAAGGACCAGTAGGAAGAGCAAATTAAGTTAAGCAGGATGTGTGCCATTCCTGCAAATATCTAAGGTGAGGAAATTGCCCTTATAATGCATAAGGTAGTTGAGAGCTCTGTTAAGGCCTATCTAAATGTGTTGAATTTGCAAATGAATTCCCATTCAAATGTCTTTCTCTGTAATCTTGTGGTAAAATCTTTTTGTAGATGAATGGCTGCTTTTAAAGTCATCATCGAATGTCCAGGGAGGTTAAAGTGTTCCCCTGTAGGTTTATGCATATTCCAATTTCTGATGTTGGATGTATGTATGCACAGAAACTGTCTGGCTTGTCCAGTGTACGTGGCAGAGGAGCATTGCTGAAACATGATGGCCTATATCACATTCAGTGGATGTACAGGTGTACGAGCCTCTGATGGTGTGGCTGATGTGGTTAGATCCAAGGGTGGTGGTGTTGGTATAGGGATATTTGGACAGAATTGGCAATAGGGTTTGTTGCAGGGATAGTTTTCTGGGTTAGTGTTTCTGTGGTACGATGTATGGCTGCTGGTGAGTATTTTCTTGAGGTTGTGCAGCTGTCTGTAGTAGAGGTCAGGCCTATCATTCTTGGCCTCTGAGAGTGCGGGATCTTGTTCCATTATAGGTTGTAGATTGTCAATAATGCTCTGGAGGTTTTTAAGCTGATGGCTACAGGTGATGACAAGTGATGATCTGTTGTTTTCATTGTTGTCCCTGTTGTGAAGTAATTGACTTGTCTGGCCCTGTCAGTCTTTCCTTACTTCCCCAAGTGGGTAAGTAAGTTTCACAAGTGCTTGATAAAGATCTTGTAGTTTTTGGTCTGTCAGTGCGATTGGAGCAGATAGGGTTGTGTCTTAGGGCTTGGTTGTACACAGTGGATCGTGTGTGTCATGAATGGAAGCAGGAGGCATGTAGGTAAGAATATCTGTCAGTGTGTTTCCAGTGTAGAGTGATATTAATGTTACCTTTGTTGGCATGTACTGTAGTGTCCAGGAAATGGATCTCCTGTGTGGCATGGTCGAGGTTGAGATAGATGTTGGGGTGGAAATTGTTGAAATCCTTCAGGAGACCCTTGGGTCTCTGATGTCATCAACATAAAATAAGTAGAAAAGAAGTGTTCAGGGATGGGAGCTAGGGAAACATTGTTCTAGGTCAGCCATAAAAATATTGTGGGGCCGTGCACTTGCCCATAGCAGTGCTGCTGACTTGGAGGTATAGATTATCCCCAAATTGGAAATAGTTGTGGGTGAATCTTCCTGGCAGTACTTCTCAACCTACCTCAGATATTGTCTTCTATGGCTTTGGGCAACACAGAATTCTTGATCCACTAAGATATCCCATCTGTGATTGTATTCTACTGCCTGGAATTCTCTAGAAGTAGTGAGCTGGAACAGTACCATTTTTTTTTTTGTTTGTTTGTGACCAAGTAGGTAAACCCAAACAGCAAGGTGGATTGGTGGCAGGAAGCCCTTACTTTACAGTCAAGATTTTGAAGCATCAGTTTTCGTACATTATGGATAAGTGGCAAAGGATAATTTATTTTTCTTAATAAGTTATGAATTTATCTTTCATACTTTAAATGTTCATCTCTGACTGTATTTGATGCAGGCATTAATTGGATCTAATAAGGACTGAGCCAAGGTTAAAAGTACATCAAACAGTTTCACTTTTATGATTTCACATGAATGGAAAGTACCATTTTAATCTTGTTGCCAGGGTTCCGATTGTTTCAGTAAACATCACGGAAATTTTTATGGTCTGTTTTGTGGCTGACACTGATATGTTCAGCCTCAATTGGTTAAAAAATAAATATTGTATACTCTTATATGAAGCAGCAATTAGAATGCAGTTTGGATTAGTGTGTGCCTGTTCCATGATTATCTCTTTTAAAATAATTTTATACTTCAGGTGTTAATAGTGTGTGTAAAAATTTAGTAATTGCAATTCCTATTTACACTGAGATCCCATTTGAACATCCCAGTATGGTTCAAAGTGCCCTATTGTGCTAGGTGCTATGGAAATATATACAGAAACATGGGTTTTGCCATAGGAATTGACCTTCTCTCAACTTCATTAAATAAAAATTGCTTGCATCATTTTTCTCTGAAACTCTTCTGTTGTCTTATTGCTAGTATCAGCTTTTGTTGCCATTCTTTTTCCAAAGTTTTTGTAATATGGAAAATGAATATTTGTAATGCAGATGTTGCCCATCATCAAGAATGGTTTTGCTATGTGTAGAGCCCTGGTCAAATGCCAAATGTCTATCTGAGGACATGGCTGTTCGCAGAAATAAAGAGGATATCTGAGAAGTTGCAGGACTTTATTAGGAATGGTAGCAGTGAGAGAAACAGCACATTCATCTGCCCCTGACAGTAGCTAGCATCTGACACAGGCAGGTCCACTGGCCTCGCTGTACTGCCGCAACCCTGACCACTGGGGCATGCACCAGGCTCAGCAGTTTGCATGCTTCCAGACTAGCCTGACCAGGGAAAGCTGCCATTGAGCCTGGTTCTCCCTCTTAACATTCTAGATAGAGCACTGCAGCTTATATATCTGTGAATAAATTTGGTATCTGCAAAGGGTTCTAAGTATTTGTATGTGAGTGATCCTATGTCCTTTATTTTGGCTGATTTTTTTCAAATTAATGTTCTTATTTGCTGCTAAAGAAATCTAACAAACTTATGTTTTTTGTTTTCTTTTTAAAACTAGGGTCTGTGATAGTTGTGGCTTAAATGACTGTGTCTGTTCACCATTCTACAGGCTGTAAACTTGTGTTTTGATGATCTTTCCAGAGTATCAGCTGTTACACGTACACTATTTCTGTAAACAGTACTTTGAGAACTTTATAGAAATTAGCAGTATATAATTTGACTAGAACATGGCTTATAGTTATGTCTTAAGTAGGTTTCGGCTCACCTAATTTTTAGTCTAAATTGAGGGTTAATATAAACTCATTTAATTTCTGAAAATTAACTTATTTTCTAACCTAATCTTATTTGATCAGTCCATATTCATACTACTGAAATTATGTTGTGTTTTTGAAGGTCTTAGGTTGTGTCCATTTTTAGAAGATCATAAAGAAGACATACTGTGTGGTCCAGTGTGGCTGGCTGCTGGACTTGACCTGTCAGGACATGCTGGAATGTTGACATTAACAAGTCCAAAGCTTGTTAAAGGTAATTTATATTATCTAAAATGTACATTAATAGAATATGCTCAATTCCATAGTACTGGATAATCTTGGTTAGGATTTATCAGATAAATTTCCTATAAGACCTTGTTAATTATGGACCACTTATACCATCTGAATCTATGTTTAAATGACTGTTTTTTCATGCCTAGAATTTATACCAGATTATTTAAAAAAAACAAAACAAACCACTCACCTAACAAAGGCAGTTTGTGAATTTTAGCCATCAAATTAAAATCTCTTCAATTTGATACAGCTACAGATCAAGATTTTCACTTTTCGTTTATTCCAGGTATGGCTGGGGGCAAGTACCGTTCATTTTTAATTCATGTGAAAGCTGTGAATGACAGAGGAACAGAAGAAGTCTGCAATGGTGGAATCCGGCCTGTTGTAAGGATCCCATCATTAAAACCTCAAAGTAAAGGGAATTCTCTGGCTTCACTGTTGGCAAAAGTTGCAGCAGGCAAGGTATTGAATAGTAACATTGTTGCAGCTATATGTTATGTACAAGTTGAACTTTTGTACTCTGGAATACTCTTGTCCAGCAACATCTGTGGCCTGACCTGATTTTAATTAACTGATGTCCACTTACTATAGGTGTGGCCAAGTTTCCCGTGGTCCCATAAACTATCTTTGCAGCCTCTAGGCCTGGCTCTTAGTGTTCTGTGCTGTTATTTAGATCTAATATACCCATAAATGTCTTCTAAGGGGCCATGAAACAGTGGAAGTGTTGGTAATGCTGCTAGACAATATTGACCGTCCATGGTCTGGCAAATTCTCTCATTTAACACTGGTCAAGTCCCCAGGGTGCTGGACCAGAGAGGTTCAACCTGTAATAAAGTTGTAGAATTAGCCCTGTGCAGGTCTGACTCTTGTCCCCTCTGTGTTTTTCATCCTCCATGCTGCCAGGCCATGCAAAACACAGAAGAAACAGATCTGTATGCTGTCAGTTCAGGTGCCCAGACCTGGCATAGCCAGCCAAAACCCAGAGCTGTAGTTGAAGGGAAAAATCTTCCTTTGTCCCAGGCTGAAGCAGTTTTTGCACAGGAACAGCAAGAGGTAGAAGGTCAAATTTCAAGCTTCCGCTCCAAAGCATGAGAGCAGTAGAGTGTGACCAAGAAAAGGGTGCTAGAATTTAACATGGGCAAAATAATGTATTCTTCCCTCATCTCGTCCTTAGAGAACAGATAGAGTGTTGTCTGAATTTTTCTAAAAAAAAATTCACCCTGAAGTGGACACCATCAAGGAAAAGTTTAGCAGAAATTATTGATGTTTGGCAGTTATCAGTTGACAATGGTGTCTCAGAATGAGAAGTTTCAGGCAAATTTAATAGTAGCAAAGCTCTGTGTTCCACCTATAATATTACTTAAAACTGCATTGAGATCTGACCAGCTTCTCGTACTTTGTTCTTGTATTTCTCTGTCTGAACTGTTGTCTAGCTTTGTGGGGAGGGGCCATTGTTCGTCCTACAGAGCCAATTACGTGGCTGGCCCTCAGTAAACCTATCTGAAATTTCTTCTCAGTCTTTACCCTCAGCACAGAATTAAAACAAATTAGGAGTCACCTCTTGGCTCCCTTGCACAAATCATCAGCAGGGCTTTTTCAGCTGATGGTTTTTATTTTTGGAACTTACTCCTTTTTACAGTCTATCTGTTCTTGAGTCTAGAGATTTTTAAGGCACAATCAAAACTTATTTTTAGCTTTAAAAAAAAGCTAGAATATACTCATTGTCTATGCACTATTAACAAGTACTAACTATTTCAGAATGTAAATTACACAGCACTTTGATCTGAATAAGATGAATAAATGAAATAAGCATCAATGTTGTAATTCTTGAAACTAAAGATTTCTTTTCCCCCTCTGACCTGTCAGGAAAAGTCATCCAATAAAGTCGAAGCCAGCAATTCTTCACGAAAATCAGATAATTTGAGAGGGTGTGATTTGCTTCAAGAGGTTTCTGTAACTATTCGAAGATTTAAAAAAACTTCTGTTTCTAAAGAAAGGTTTGTCTGTCTCTCTGTAAATTTATTTAAATGTTTAGCCTTTTAACTTCATTATTTATTACAAATCATCATCCAAAAGTGGGTGTTTGTTAAATTTAGTTGACAGAACAATGATCTAAACATCTAAAATGATGTATATGGATCTTAAATCTTCATACTGTGTAAATTGTAAAGGGATAACAAAAACTGATTTTTTTTCAGTTTAAGAATATCATAAATATGTATAACTAGACCTATTCTGATACTGAGTTTTTACTTGAACAGTTCAACTTCTTTTTCTCTTACTAATCTCTCCTTTAGAGTTCAACGCTGTGCCATGTTACAGTTTTCAGAATTCCATGAAAAACTTCTTAACACACTTTGCAAAAAGACAGACGATGGTCTTAGTACAGAACATGCTCAAAGCCTCGTGTTAGATACCTTGTGTTGGCTGGCAGGAGTGCAGTCAAATGGACCTGGCAGGTAGAAGAGAGATTTCAATTAAATTATGTAGTTACTCTTCCGTATCAAATTTCCTAAATGTAAAGGTTTACGTGATTCTCCAAAGTTCTTTTTTTTTTTTTTTTTTTAAAAAACAGCTCCAAGGACGGGAATGAGAGTCTGCTTTCTAAAACACGTAAATGTCTTCCTGATATTGTACGTGTTTGCTTCTTTGAAGCAGGACGGAGCATAGCCCACAAATGTGCACGGTTTCTGGCACTATGCATAAGGTTGGTCGATTCATTCTGAGTTTGTATAATAGATGTTCTCAGGTTAATTCTAGCCAGAGTTTATTTGTTTTTGTTTATTCCTTGTAGTTAAATATTTCATGTGGAAACTAGGAAAGTTAACCTATTAGTAATGCAGCTGAGTATACATACCCTTATATGTTTAAAAAGGAGGACAGAGCCTGTCTCAACTAATTTTATTTTCCCCTAGTGGAAATATGTTTACATCACAATATGTTAATACATTTAATGCAGTGGTATCGTAATGCTTTGGGACTGCAAGAAGAACAAAATATAAACTTTGATAGCGTATTTGTTTTTTTTTGTTTTTTTTTTGTTTTTTTGCTAGCAATGGTAAATGTGACCCAAATCAGCAGGGATTTGGATCTGTTCTTCTGAAGGCTTTGCTTGGCAATATATCTTTTTTACCTGCTGCTGCAACTGGTGGTATGTATAAAATATTTGTGCTATCGTAGACATCATGTATAGATATGTTTTCCCTCGCTCCTTTTTGATAGAAAAACAAGTTCCATTTGGTTAATATGAATTACTTTTTGTAGTAGTGCTTTAGACGAGCCTATAAAAATACCCATTATTAATGTTCCATTTCATAAATGTGCCACTTATATTTAGAGATTAATTTTTATAATGCTGTTCTATAAAGCAGGATGCCAAGTGTTACCACGAGGGTTTGATTAAACAATTATAGAGGCCTCAAGATCATTTAGTTTGGTTAGATTTATTTAGGTAAGTAGTTAATTAGATCACACTCAACGTGGTTGGTTGCCACAGTTTTGAGAACCTTTTCTACGTACATAAATAGTTTGTGCTCTTTGATAAGTTCATTGATCACCAGGCTCCCCTTGTCACTGGTAAGCAAATTGAGTGTCACTAAATTTAATTACAGCTTTTTTTAGTGTGATTAAATACCTAACACTAAATCATTTAATTAAAATTACATGACTGGAAAATAAACCATGTTTGGTTTTTTGCTTTTAGCCATACATCTTAAGTGGTCAGGTAGTTACTACAGTAACTATAATTATTTGCTTCAAAATAAAAGCCTTCAAGATTACTTCTATCCAGATGTATAAGATTAGAATGTCAGTTTCCATCATGTGTTAACTGATGTAGATGTTGCTTTGTTTTTCCTATATTTTTGCCAAAGCTTATATGACTCATTTTTCTAGTTGTTGAGGTAACAAACATTTGAAAAATACAGGTATCAGGATTGACAGATCAAGAAAAATGAGTTGGAAAGCATGGAATTTTTAATGTTTATAAAATATTCTTCCAAAAACCCAAAATCTAGTATTTGATTTTTTTCAGTAACTTCACATCCTTGACCACCAAGTTTGCTGCCAAGAAATATGGTTCTAAAAACAAGAAAAAAAATGAATAAACTTCCCCAAATATACTGCAGATCTATGTGCTGAAACAGCATTATCTTTAATAACTGTAGCTGGTTTCATCTATGCAGTATAAACAGTACTCCTTAAGATGAAGTGTGTACATCTCATTGCAGAACACACTTTGCGTGAATCGTGCACGTTAGAAAGAGACAGCACTGGTATATAGTTATTCTCACTCCTAATATCCTATATACATATATAAAATATAACACACACACACACACACACACACACACACACACACACACACACACACACACACACACACACACACACACACACACACACACACACACACACACACACACACACAAAATCTCAGTATTAATTTTATAGTATGTCATAATTAGCAAAATTGAGCAACTGTAACGCAAAGAGAAAAGGATCATTCACAACAAATGTTAATTTTCTGTGTCTATGCAGTAAAGAGTATTAACGTATTTTTAATTTACTATTTCTGTACTTTTTAATTGTTTCTAACTAATGCAATAGTGGTATTTTGTATTTGCTAACGTTACATGCTGTAGCAATCTTAATTTTTAAAGTTAACATTTTATAGTATGAGAGTGTTTCTACAGGATTTTTTAACAAATAGTTACATGCATTATAAATTAGTGCACAGATTCTATTTTTTTAACTGACATTAAAACAAGCATTTTTTGGGGGAATTTCCTTTTCTTGAACTCTAAAGTTGAACTGATGTGAAAATGTGAAATTCTGATGGAGGTTAAAATACTTTAGTGATATTAAATGATAAAACAATTTTTAGAAGGTGACTTTTTTACATTGACTTGTCAATATTTATGGTACTATATGTATGGCTCATGTCATTTTTGCTAATTTTGAACTTTTTTTAATGCAACATTTGCCATATTTCTGTTGAACTGAAATTTCTATTCTCCTCTTTAGGCTCTGTATACTGGTATTTTGTATTGCTGAATTATGTGAAGGATGAAGATTTGGCAGGATGCAGTACAGCTTGTGCATCCTTGCTAACGGCTGTGTCCAGACAGTTGCAGGACCGTCTAACACCCATGGAAGCCTTACTTCAAACAAGGTATTAAGAGGAAATTCATAGTTGTGTGCACCTCTTCTTGAAGGATGCTCTTTACTCAAATTAAAGAAAAAATGTTGATGGTATTTTGAATTAATCTTAGACACCGTCAGGTAACTTAAAAATTTCTTTCCATTGTTTGTAGTACTGGTACAAGTACAATCTGGCTTTTCTTGATCTGATATTAATTTTTGTATGTGTTTTGAAAATTTTAAATGAGCATGGTTGTTCAACAGTTTAATTTTGCAGTATTTTGTTTTATGAGAAAGCATTGATAATACAGCTCTGGGAAATACGATTTAATGGTTTACAGACAAGAAGGGAATTAGGTAATTGTCTCTGTTAAAGTACGCGAATCCAGATATGTGCTGTGTGATGATTTATATAATGCATCTGTTCACCAACAACTCTCAAACTCACAACAGGCCAAAGGATTTCCTGGTTTGAATGTGTGAAAGGAATCTGGTACGTTTGCTTGACAGAATTCAACCTTGTTTTTTCCTAATTGCTACCAATATTATCAATAGTTTGTAAAAGCATTTTAAAAGAGGAGAGTCAGACAATGATTAGTAGTCATTCAGTTTCAAAAATTTATAACCATTCACGCAAATTGTCAATATTGCTGGTCAAAATATGTGGTTAATATCCTTAGACTCTCAAGTTCCCAATCAGCATTTTTTCAATCTATAAATTTCAATTATTGATGGAAATACTTTTATCTTTTTTTTTTGTGTAGAGCTTGCAAATTCTTAGCTTATTGCTGAATCCACCGTATATTTAAACTGTTGGTACCAAAAGACAAATTCAAGATCTAAAAACCAGGACTAACTCCCTGGTCCATGGGTACATTAAACAGCAATACTATTTCAGGCTGTGGTGTTGATGGATCACTTGCACTAAATAGCCCAGTCTAGTCAACTTCTGAGAAGGATGGGAAGGAAATGAGGGAAACTAATGTTGGCAGTTCTGTAGGTGGCACTTCACAGTGTACCATTCTGGTGCTATGGAGCACTGTACTGTTGGAGGTACTTCTTGCAGATTGTGGTTGATTTGCCACTGTTAGTCAAGCATCTTAAACATTTGAGGGGTCTGAATATAGGAAGAGTTACAGATGATCCTGAGTCTCTAGCTGGAAATCTATAAATCCTGTGGGCCGGCATTTAAATGGTTACAGAAAGGTAACTGTGTTACTCTGTCTTCTAACAAAACAAAACACCACCTGCAGCAGTGCCACTAGCCTCTCAGATCCAAAACCTGCAGACATGGATGCACAGCATCAACAGCAGCTGGAAACCCTTCAAGCTGTCACCTGTGAAGCAGGCACCCTGCTAGATGCTGCACAGGCAGCAGCTCAGGAGCTTCTGGCAGGGTACACCTCCCCAGGGGAAGAAGGAGATGACCCAGACTATGGGGCCCTTCTGGTTTCCCCCTGCCGGGTGCTCCGCTGGCTGTGGAACTAACCCACCAGCATGGTGGGAGCACCTGGTCAAGGGGGAGTGGGAAGATGAGCTGTGGTTCCAGAATTTCTGGATGTGGTGGCAGACCTTTATGGACCTCTACCAGTGGCTGACCCTCACCCTGAGGCATCAGGACACACAGGTGCAGAATGCCCTCACCATCAAGAAGACGGTCACGATAGCTGTCTGGAAGCTGGCCACTCCAGACAGCTACCGCTCCGTGGGCCACCAACTTGGTGTGGGCAAGGCCACAGTTGGTGCCATTGTCATAGAGGTAAGGAGGCCTGGGCACGCCCCCACTCGAAGGGGTGGGGGGCCAGGGTGGGTGCCTGGGTTGGGGGCACTGGGGCTGAGGGGGGGGCAGGGCAAGGGTGCTGGGGGGGTGGGGAGGGAGGCCAGGATGGGGGTCCAAGGTGGGGGGCCGGGCACACCCTGCACAGCCTAATGGGTGTCCATGTCCCCTCCCCACAGGTGGTGTACACGCTCAATGCTCTGCTGCTCCAGAGGGTCGTCCAACTCGGGGACCAGTTCCCAGGATGTGTACGTGGGCTGCCCAGGCTACACACATGATGCCTGCGTGTTCCAGAACTTGGGCCTGTGCCACCAGCTGGAGGCAGGGACCTACATCCCTCAGGGGAGATCCCGCTGGGGGACACCACCGTGCCCCTCTGCCTGGTGGCAGATGCAGTCTACCCACTCCAGCCCTGGCTCATGCTCCCCTTCATGGCCCACCTCAACACCAGCCAGGAGCGCTATAACGCCCAGCTGAACCATGCCTGGCAGATTGCTGAGCAGACGTTTGGGCATCTCAAGGGCCAGTGGCACTGCCTCTTCAACCGCCTGGATGTGGGTCTTCTGAACATCCGTGAGGTTGTGGGTGCCTGCTGCATGCTCCACAACCTAGCGGAAAGCAAGCAGGAGGTCTTTGTGCAGGGGTGTCCGGTTGTGGCTGGCACAGATAACCCTCAGCCAGCTGCTGGCCCTAGCTGCCAGGCCCACCAGGAGGGGGTCCAGGTCCAGGAGGCCCTGCGGCAATACTTTGATCAGAGAGCCCAGTGAGCACTGCCCTGGCCACCCCTAGCGAGCCTCCTGCACACTGCCCCACCCAATGAACACACACAACACAGGGGTTTGGGAACAATAAAACTGTAAATATATTGGTAATTATTTGAACTGGTTACATGCGATTCTAGAAAACAATGATCGCAACTATATACATGGTGGGGGGGATAATTATATACGTGAGCGGGGGCACGTGGACAGCCTGGCTGTTGGCCCATCACTCCCGTGCAGGGGTGAATGGACATGACCCCCCCGCCGGCTCTGGGTCGCAGCCCCCCCCCCCCTTTGTTCAGGGTCCCCGGTGAGGTTGGCTGGGAGCTGGAAGGGTCTTGGAGGTATGGCTGGGGTGGGTCGTTGGCCCGGAGGGCTCCTGCCCTGAGGGGCTGGCTGGTGGGGCAGCAGGGGGGATGGCAAGAGGTGGCAGCTGGGCCACCAGCTCCTTGAAGGAGGCGGCCACCCGATTAAATGTGGCCATGAAGGCCCCCCAGGCCTCCTGGCACCAGGCAGCCTCCCCCTCCTCCAAACGCAGGTGTCGATCTGTGACCTCCACCTGGCGCCAGAGGGTGGCGAGGACGTCGGGGTCAACAGCCGCTTGTGCCTGGCTCTGGTGGGGGTGGGCGGGGCTGGTCCTGGCACTGATGGTTGGCCCAGAGGGCTGGTCTGGTCCAATGCCTTGGAGGGGCTGTCTGACACCATGGATGCCGGGAGACTGTCCTGGTCCTCGGATGGTGCAGCTGCGGAAACAAGGGAGAAGAGCAGGGAAGGCCATGAATACCATGTACATCTCTGTGGGTGCCAGGTTCCCCTCCCCGTCCCCCGTCTGTGCGTGCGGTGTCCCTGTGGGTGTCCCTTTGTGTGCTCCATCCACCCCCTCCCCCGCCCCTGCAGCGCTGTCCATGGGAGCAGGTGCTGATGGGGTCTGGCTGGGCCCCGGTGGGCCGGCGTCTGGCAGGAGTGTAGGGGGGCCCCCAGTCATGTATGGTGCCCCATGCACTGAAGGTGTGAGCCCTCTGGGGTACGTTCCTGACAGTCCACTGCTGCGGTCGGGGGACACCCGTTGGGCAGATGCCCAGCTGGAGCTGCAAGAGGGGAGGTTGACCATGAGCTCCCCCTCCTCTCTCGACTCCTCCTCCTCAGGGGCTGGCTCCAGCTGTGGGCTCGAGGGTGTGGTGCTGGCCTCAGGCCTGGGCTCTTGCTCGGAGATCTGTTGGGGCTCCTCGGCTGCAGTGTCAAGGATGTACAGTGGGGAGGATAGCCCTGAGCTCCCGGTTATAGGGGCAAGTGATGGGGGTGACCCCCAACTGGCTGGCCAAGTCCCGCGCCCAGGCATAACCCTGCTACAGCTCCTTGACCTTACTCCTGATGTGGTCAAGAGTGTGGGCAGGGTGACCCCAGGTGGCCAGGCGCTTGGCCAGCTGGGCAAAGGTAGCCGCATTACACCGCTTGCTCCCTATTACATGGAGCACCTCTTCCTTAGGCCAGAGCCCCATCAGGTCCCAGAGCTCGGCCTCAGTCATGAAGGGCCCCACTTCCTGCCCCCCTGGCTGGAAGCCTGTGAGCTGTAGGGGTGGTCGGAGGGGCAGCCTGGGGACCGCTTGCCTGGCTTCAGGCTTGCCATGGTGCTTAGAGGCTGCAGGGGATGTCACTATGGCGTGCAGAGCGGGTGCGTGTGATGGCTGCTGGCTGCACACTCTCAGCTTCCTGCCCCTTGGTTTCCTGGTTCGTGTGGCTTGAAGAGCCACTGAGTGCAGAGATCATAGAGCCCCACAGGGGCTGGACAGCACGTCTCTACCTAACAGCTAATAGCCGCCATGGCAGAGTCCACTATTTCTAAGTAGCGGGACGTGGATCATCCACACATGTCCTACTTCAACGTTAGACGTTAAATTAGGGCGCTGTTCCCATCTCTTCATAGGAATAGAGGTTTCGATGTCTCCACGCCTAAAGTTGATTTCAACTTCAAAGTAGCGCATGGCGTGTGTAGGTGCGACGTGCGCTACTTCGAAGTTGTACCTGCTACTTCGAAATAGCCAGCTAGTGTAGACGCAGCTATAGAGACCATGGATGACTCTAAGATGATCATAGTCAGTCCAACATGTTTAATATGTTTGTTTTTCACCACCACCTATTTCATGTTGTGAAGTTCTCAGAACACAGAGTGGTAGATTGACCACTGCTATTCAGCAGCAGGCCACAATGAAACCTATATAAAAAAGTATGAATTTCAGCCACCAGGGTTTCTGAGTTTCTGGCATGATAGCGATGTTGTGCTGTCTGCCATGGAATGAGGGATTTTTGGGCTTTCAGGGATTCATGAACTGTCTTTGGAGGCTGGAAGTCTTGATGGTCTCCATATCTGGGGCAATCTCTGTGATTGGGTGCCCCACAGATGTGGACTCTCAAACCTGTCTCAGGACTTACAGGCTCCCAGGCCAGATGACTCCTTTTGTGTGTCCAGCTCTTGATGTAGATGTCTGCAAGAGTTGGGAAGCCTTAGGGTCCTCAGCTCCTTTGCAGTCTCTGTGGTGTATTGTTCCAGAATTGTGGCTTCTGGGGTTCAGACTCAGAGATAAACCTTCAAGTTACTTGCTCTTACTCAGCCAGCTAGTAGTAGTAGGAGAGAGAGAGAGAGAGAGAGAGAGAGAGTGTGTGTGTGGGGAGGGGGGGCTGCTGTGTTGATGGATGGCTATTGGGTATATGAATTGTAATTAATTAAAGGTCTCTAGCCATTGATGTGGGAAGGGTCTTTTATATTTTAATATTTTTAGGACAAGACTATGTTAAGTCGTTGAAGTTGTTCTAATGGCAGTTGCTTAATAAGAAAGTAAGCTGTCCATGAATGTGTGCCAAGTTACCTTTAAAGATACACTGGCTGAATGAATGGAATGTGAATTTTAGTCCATTGAAATCATACAACCAAGATCCTAAATAAACTACTTGGCATTTTGGTTCTTTGCGCCTATGTATTCTATAATTTATACTTAGTTTGGCATCTGAAGAAGTGTTCAACCATCTTCTTTTTGCAGATATGGATTATATAGTTCACCTTTCGATCCAGTCCTATTTGATTTGGAAATGAGTGGGTCTTCCTGTAAGAATGTATACAACAGCAGCATCGGTGTACAATCAGATGAAATTGATTTATCTGATGTCCTTTCAGGTATGCACACTTAAAAAATTATGCTTGATCTGAAACTTTAAAACAGTAACCCTAAAGTGTCTTTTTTTTTTTTAAAGCCGATGTAGTTAGTATTGTAGTTTGAAAGTGACTTACAGGACTCTTTGGTAAGATAATTGCTTTCATGCATTTAGTCCTGAGACCTAAATATTCATGCCCTCTATGCTTGTTTTTTAAATGTGGGGCCCGGGCATTAAATGACACAGATGCATTTTTGTGTGTGATGCATCACTACGAAAAACTTCTCTCTGTTGTTCAGGCATTAATTTTTAAAATGTGTTTTGTTTTCACCCATATGTTTATGATTTTTTTTCAAGTAAGTTTTCAGTTTTTCCCCTTTATCTGAAAAGCGTGACATTTACGACTGTTATGCTTCCAACAGCTAGTTATTCCCACTGTGGCACTATTGTTGTTAAAAGTGTATTCACTAATCAAGAGGAAATGAACCTTGACATCATGTGCTTTTAGAGCCACTTCATAAATCAAAATGAAAACTCTGGTGCTGGACAGCCACGCCCGTTTTAGTGTCCCTAGAGACAGAGCAGTGTGACTTGACTTAGTCTGACTCACCTCTTAAACCTCCTTCCCCCAAAATACAAGAATTTAGGTCAAGTATCAGAAAATACTTAGATGGGTTAAAAAAACCCAAATGGCTTTATTTTTGTCAGCTCTGAAAAAAAAAAAAAAGAAATCACCAAGAAAAGAACACCGAGCGGAGGTAGAAACTCTCTTGTCTGGCAGCTTTGCTCACCCAGCAGGACAATGGATGTTGCTGAACCAGAGAACACCCTACCAGAGAGCTCCAGTTGTGCAGGGCACAGCGGAGCCCTGAAGGTGGCAGGGAACCCAACTGGCAGGCCACTCTGGGCAGCCCTGGGGCAGAGAGCCATACTGGGGAGCCCTACTGTGGGGAACCTGCATGGAGCCCCACTGGTAGCTCTGCAGCCCTGGGGACCCCAACTCCACAGAACCCCACCTGCAGCCACGGGGACTCCGGCCATGCAAAGCTCCACTGACAGGCCCAGGAACTTCGCTGCACAGAGCTGGACTTGCAGCTCTGGGGAGCCTAGCCAGGGTCAGAGGAGTCCCTGTGGCAGCCCTGCAGCAGCAGGGAACCTGACCAGGGTTGTGGATCCCAGCAGCCTCTCAGGGGAACCCTGCATGAGTGGGGCGCCCCCTCCAGGCAGCTCGGGACCTGACCTCCCCTTGTCTGGCAAATCTCCTTGGTTGGGACCACTCAGGTCTCCAGTGTGCTGGACAAGGGAGGTACAATGTGTATCGAAGTCAAGACTCTTAATGGATAGCAGTCCTGAAGATGATTTGACAGTCTTCTCCTCCTGCTTCCTGATTTTTGTCTTTGACTACTCTGGTAAGTTGATGAACATGTATCTGTCACACTCACTGGAATAAATTATTCTCTGAGGAAGCTAATTTTACTCTCTTCCCTTCATCCTGGAAAGAAGTTAGAGCTTGAAGTGGATTATTGTTTATTCTTTCTGGTGAACTTGAAAAAGTTACTTTTTTTTTTTTTGCCTATAACATGACAAGATCAGTCACTAGTTTGCCGTAAACCTAATGAAACCGAGAATTTTACTTTCTCAATAGCTCCAATTTTCAGTTGATTAAAAACATTCTTTTTCTCAGGGTATTATTTTTGACTTTCCCAAAAGAAGCATAATGACTTCATACTATAAAATCTCTTCACAGTGCTGGACCACTTTCAAATCTGATAAGTCTCTGCTTGTACCTCTCTTCATTGTGTTAATGAACTTTCTTCGGTTCATAGGTTAAGGATAAACATGCCAGAAAAAAAATAGAAGAAAATAAAGGGTCTTTTTCATGTATGTCTTACGACATTGGAGCTATCTTATCTTAATGACCCTACAATAATCTGTCAGTGGTGCTCTAGCCATTGAACCATTCTCTGTTTCTTATGGGATTTCTCTTTTTTACAGTTGCTTTGTTTGATTTACCTTTTAAGGCTGGATGATTGCACTTGAAACTCTTAAAACTGTGGAAGACAAGCACTATCACAACTCATCTTCACAATATTTAGTTCTTTGGGCTGCCTTGATAAATGTGGCAGATTGTAGCTCCCAAACCAAAGTGCAATCTTAATGTGAGTTTTGCCTGATCCCCAATCTTCTGTTGATCTGATTTGTTGTCTTTTTTTCATAGTTGCCTCAGTCAGAAGGGTAAGCAAAGTTAACCCTTTCTTAGCAGAATTATTCCTTGAGCTTTACCTACACAGTGTTTTTTTTCTTTGAGTCACGTTTTTCACTTTAGTTAAGACACATCTTGTTACTTGCCATCTTTTCTGATTAATTATGCATCTCAAGGGAATTCTTCATAACTTTAAAATCTGGTATGGAACCATAAAGTTTTCAAGATAAGTCACTTTTTTAGAAATCTTGGTAATTTTCACTTGCTCTGTGGAAGCTCTAAGAAAGGGTAGGTTTAAACCTATTAAAGCCACAATTGCTCATTGATCAAAGTCATGACCCAAGAAAGCACACATCTTTTCTAAAAAGCAGTTTCCTGAAGGTGTGTGACGATTTCTCCAGATAAATCACTATCTCTTGGGCAGAGAAATCCATCTCCAAAACTTGTCAAGTTATTTCTTGACTCCTGATACTACAAAATTAATTAGATATTAGCTGGTAATTAACTTCTGAAACTGATACATTATACTTTTTAAATGTTTTCTCAAACTTTTTCACTCTTCTGTATCTCAGAACCTTAAATGATAGTAGTTATGCATGTGGCTTATTGTTTGAAATGCTCAAAAATATCTTGATGGACGTCATGAATGCCTACTGGTTTCGGGTTATAGTGTCAATTTTGGAAGTACTACTTGGGCTTCCTGGCTAATATACAGGATTCTAAACTGAGCTTTGGAGGTCTAGAAAATTCTTTGAACTTGCCCCAAAGACATCCATGAGTGTGGGTGGATCTTATCAGTAAATACTACTTAAAGTTGACGGATTTACTTTTCGCAAGTCAATATCTTGCCAATTCCTCCACATACAAAAGCGTTCAGCCTTCATTCTGAAGTTATTTCTTTTGTTTGTTTGTGGTCCTTTAACAGATCGCACTTTGATCTCCAGTTAGAATGTTCAAAATCCTGCACCTTTAAAACTTCGTGTACACATTATAGTAGCATTATTAATTTGTTTCCTCCTGAAGTATGAGAGGAGAGTGTGCATAGATTATATTTAACTGCTGGCACAGTCCATACTTGATAAATCTATCCACTATCAACAGAACATTAAATGATGAACAAAATGTATTTTTCTTACAGGGAATGGGAAGATTAGTAGTAGTGCCGCAGCTGAGGGTAGTTTTACCTCACTTACTGGACTCCTGGAAGTTGAGCCTCTGCACTTCACCTGTGTTTCAACTAGTGATGGGACTAGGATAGAAAGGGACGATGCAAGTACGTTTACTGGTATATACACCTTTTATTTTTTCTACTTAGTTAAAACACAAACATCAGTGTATTCTAGGTTTTTGAATACCACCTACCCTATACTTCCCCCCCACCCTTGCCCCCCAAACCATTTCAGAAGTCGTATAGATGTTAATTGTGGCCCTTGGATTCCTGTCTGCCTTCCTCACCAATGTGCCTCTCGTGCACGAGGGCATTAGAGCCCTGCAGTTCCTACTTCTCTCCTTCCTTCCCAGTGCTTTAGGAGCACAGTGAACCTGCTGGTTTGCACTCTGTCACCGCTACCTTCCCTCCCCCACAGAGCTGGAATGCCATGAATCAGCAGTTTGTGGCTGTTCTAGCTCTGGGAGGAGTGGGAACAGAAGTGCGAATCAGTCAGTCCATGGCACTTCTAAAGTACTTGGAAGGAGGAGAAAGCGTGGGGCTCTGGTGTGCAAGAGGTGCGTGGGGCAGGGAGACAGACAGGGTTTGCAGGGCTGCAGGTGGGACCCCAGTGGGTCACAGGTTGCTGCGGCTCATGCAGATGAAGGAGGCTGCTTGTGGCCCAGTCCCTATTTTTGGTTGCCCGTCACTGGCATAACACATTAGCGGATTATTGTCTTATGACCCCACATGGGAAAAGAAATTGGTTACTATATCCAGTCTTTGTATAACACCTTTATTTAGCTATGTGTTGAATGTACTTTTGGACAAGGTGCATAAACTACAAATTTTGTAACACAAAAAAGTTACTTTCTGCAATTTGCTGTGTGGGACAATTAGAAGTCGATGCCTTCTCTCTTCGTGTTAGCTAGTTTTTTTCATTGTTAACCTGTCAAGGAATTAAGCATGCAACACAGAAGTGCTTTTTATACTTCTTTTCTACATACATGTTTTTCTTTTCTTTTGTTTCATGCCAGTGAGTACCTTTGGGGTTACCCCAGCAGTTGGTGGCCTCTCTTCTGGGACGGTTGGGGAAGCCTCGACAGCACTGAGTTCAGCAGCCCAGGTAGCTTTGCAGTCTCTCTCTCATGCAATGGCCTCAGCCGAGCAACAGCTCCAGGTGCTGCAAGAGAAACAGCAGCAGCTTTTGAAGCTTCAGCAACAGGTTGGAGGCTATTTGGCTATTTTTTCATGCTGTCTCTAAACTTCAAAAGCTGAGAAAGTAGTAACAGAGCTATACTTTTTTCCCCTTCATTTTCATAGTGTATTCGGTGAGGTGTGAAAGGCTCTGGTCTGAGGATCATATTCATTAAACAAAAGGAGAAAAATGTTTGCCAGGCTATTTTTTTTTTTTTTGGCTTTTTCAAATTTTTCTTTCTTATATGGGAAGTTTGGAGCATGGGGAATTTCATCAGTGTCAATCACTTTCACAAAGAGTATAGTTTTGATTAGCAAGCAGAAGTGCAGTGTAGTGAGGGAACCACACCAGAATTTCGTGGTACCAGGTTACACATAATAAAAATCCTATGTGGTAAACTAGCAATTTGTATGCAATTTTACCTTTTCCTTAATGAAATTCTAGTTTTTGCTGCTTTATAAATCTCCATTTTATTTTTGGGCTAATTACACAAATTTGAAAGTCAATGTTGATGAAAGATATTCACCTGCCATGGCTCTCCAATTGCGATTTGACATGGCTACAAAACATGAATGTTGTCAGATTGCATAGTGTTCCATTATTTGAGCTATTGGTAGGTAATAGAACCATAATGGCAGTAGTTGGATGACAGGGATTTTTACATAGTTCAAAGAAAGTTGAGCTATATCATCCATAGTGCATATTACCTAAATGTTTACAGGAAGGGTTGGTATACTCTGCAGACACAGCTTTTATTTTTCTTACAGAAAGCAAAGCTGGAAGCAAAATTACATCAGACAACGGCGGCAGCAGCTGCAGCAGCATCAGCAGTCGGTCCTGTTCACAATTCCGTGCCTTCCAACCCAGTAGCAGCACCAGGGTTCTTCATTCATCCTTCAGATGTCATTCCACCCACTCCAAAAACAACACCCTTGTTTATGACTCCACCTTTAACTCCGCCCAATGAGGCAGTTTCTGCTGTTATCAATGCAGAGCTTGCTCAGCTTTTCCCTGGCTCAGTCATTGATCCGCCAACAGTTAATCTTGCTGCACATAATAAAAATGCAAACAAGTCCAGAACGGTAATTATTTTTTCTAATATAAATAAGAAACTTAAATGTATTATTAATTGTCAGTACTTAATTTTTCTGGTTTACTTTTTACTTGACCACTCAGTAACAATTCTGTTTGTTGATTTTGGTTGAGATGTAGGCATTTGACTACTAGATAAAAGAATTTCCTTTTTGTAAGGCCTTTTTTAGCAAGAAAGATAGATAATGTCCCAAATCCTATTAAAAGAAAATAAATTCCTTGTGTAAGAGGTAACATAATCGTGTAGATCTAAAATTAGTCCTTTAGAAAAGAAAAACTTCAGTGGGTCTGAATGCAGTGATTAGTAGAAGAATATCCTGATGATGCTTACTATTGCATAATATAATGTAAGTGACTTCAGGAATAGCAAACCAGTAAATACAAGGGACTGAATTTTTTTCATTCTTGCAGACTTACATGAACAAAATCTTCATATATGTACAAAATAATATACATTTTAATTACCTTTTTAATTTTACTAGTGTTTCTTTCTCCTCAGAATCCCCTTGGATCTGGCCTTGCTCTTGCAATATCTCATGCATCACATTTTCTTCAGCCTCCGCCTCACCAGTCTATTATTATAGAACGAATGCACTCAGGTAAACCAGAACTATTTCGTAATGTTTTCATTTTTGTCTAATGGGATTTTCTGATAGGGGTTGAATATTTTCTGAGAACACTTTGACTAGTAGGCTAGCTCCAGTCAAATAAACCAGTCGAATAAACTGAATATGATGTTAATGCCATATTATACCAAGAAGGCTGACTGTACAAGGACACTTATTTACCAGCTGAAAAATACTGCAGTGGAAGCTATGTTGGGATCTCCAGACAGGTACTTGAATGGAATACTCTTGTCAGAAAGGCACGAATATCCATCTATATATTAGCTGTTCACTCCCTATGGCTTTCGAACATAGAACAGGAGGAAATTGTGAACCTCTAGCTATGCAAAAGTGTGAAAATAAGGAGAAAGCAGATGACTGTTTTACTAGTATAGCGTATGAAGAAGAGGCAAATGTTGTTTTTTCCCGTGCTACATAGGTTTCTAAAGGATTTAGAATAATTTATAGAAGTATACTGCAAATTGGTACACCATTATGCACTTGGTGGGGGGGTGTTATTTAGAGGAAGACAATTTATTTTTCAAGAGAGAGAGGTTACATTTAGCTGTATAAGTTGATTAAAAGTAAAGTGGATCTAAATCAGATATTTTTGGACTCTTTGTACTCTTATTTGCAAGTGAAGTTGTGTGTGGCTCAGAACATCTTCAGCCAGATTGCAGATTTAATGAATTACTTGGGTTAGTCAGACTGCAGATTTTCACAAATTTAATCATTCTGAACTCTACTGAATCCATATATCAAACTGCTGGTTTTGGACTTTATATTTTCATTGATTGGAATTGTATTGATGCATTCCATGTGGCTAACTTTTTTTTTTTTATAGGAGCAAGAAGATTTGTGACCTTAGATTTTGGCAGACCTGTACTGTTGACAGATGTATTGATTCCCACTTGTGGAGACTTGGCTTCCTTGTCAATTGACATTTGGACTTTAGGGGAAGAGGTGGATGGAAGACGGTTGGTAGTAGCTACTGATATTAGCACGCATTCACTCATTCTACATGACTTACTACCACCGCCTGTTTGCAGGTTCATGAAGGTAAAAAAAAGTTAAGAATGAAATTCCACAAATACTGATTCGTTGAAATTCTTTGTTCTACTGAATTCTTTCAAATGGAAGTTTTATTGATTGCTGTTAAATTTTCTTGAGAGTGCCATGTACACTCATTCATAAGCTCAACTTTTTTTGTAGCGAAGTACATCAGCAAAGAGCAGAGATGGGCTTATTAACAGGTCTGCAAAACATTGGGTCCCAGCCTGTCAGGGTAAGCCGCTGGCTTGCCCGGATGTTTTGTTTACCTAAAGTAGAGATCAGCAGCCAAAGTAGCACTAAGAGACTTTATTTTGAATTTGGTGAACACGTAATAATTCAAGAGCTCCAATGCATGTGAATATGGGATGGTCCTTAATAAATAACATCAAATCATACTATTTGTAACCCCTATTTTAAAACCCGTGCACACACAATGATTTGTAATGCAGTGCGTGCTTCGTGCAGGATGTTCAGAAACTTTTTACATATTTTGTTTTCTCACACTTTGTGTGTGTGTTTCTACGACTGTCTTCCTGACTTTTACTCCCAAACTCACTTTAATTATGCTAATTCTACTTCATGTTTAATTTAAATTTTCATCCTTGAAATGCGTGTTGCCATTCAAAGCAGGAGTGCCCCAGCTTCCTCTTCCTTTTCAAAATCAAGACTTTATTAGCAGCACAAACGAAACACAGCTACACTATATCGTATCCCACAATTCATTGCACATAGTAAAGGGGGAAATTATTCAGTGTTTCAAGATCACTTATTGTGAGTTGTTCATTCTTGGGCTTTTAGATGTTCACTGTTTATTGAAAATAATCAGGAGCTTTTGGGGGGTTTTTTTTGTGTTTTTTTTTTTTTCTCTCCTTTTTTCCTTGCAATGATAGTGTTGGGAGCCACAAAAAAGCCCTTAAAGCGCTGCACGTGGCTCTGGAGCCACACTTTGCAGACCCCTGACCTACAGCCTCAGCAGGCTTGGCGCCCCTTATCTCTTTGTGTGGCTGCAATGTGCTGTTCCTGGCCAGTGAGAGCTGGGGGATGTGATGTGGGTTGAGGGACATGCTGGCCACCCCTTTGCATTTCTCCCATTGGCCAGGAATGGCAAACTGCAGCTCTATGCCTGCAGATGCTCAAGTTAAGCAAAGTGTCATGATGTGTCAGCGACTTACGCTGACAGATTGGGAAACAAAGTTTGTTAAACCCTAAAATAATAGGATCGTCTTATGAAAGAGTTATAGTGTTTTGCTATTTCTGCCTCCCCTTCTTGGGGAGTCAGTTTATAAACAAATAAATATATACAATGTTACCCAGTTTCTATTTTGATTTATTAATACCATTTTTATTGTTATCAATAATTGTTACATTGCCTTTCATTACAGATCACTGTAATTGGTCGATATGGTAGTACAAATGCTAGAGCCAAAATCCCATTAGGGTTTTACTATGGCCATACCTATATCTTGCCGTTAGAAAGTGAGCTGAAGTTAATGCATGATCCTCTAAGAGGAGAAGGTGAAGCTGCAAACCAGCCAGAAATTGACCAGCACTTAACAATGATGATTGCATTGCAAGAAGACATACAATGCAGGTGGGAAGAAGTGTGTATGCAAATGTTCTGTAAATCTTGTTTTAAATTAACATTGGATAGGTCAAATCAGTAATCTTGTATTCCCACTTTCCAGGACTTGTTTAAAAAGGTCACATAGTGTAACTTTTGACTTTGTAACATAGTGCAAATGTTACAATATAATCTCCATAGAGGGGGTTTTACAATAAACAAACTCCTCTTTTCCTCCATTTTCAGTATTTATTGAATAGTGTATATGAAGTAACCAATATTTAGAGCTCTGCATGTCCATGGAAAACCTGCTATATATCCACATCCATGGTTGTGATTTCTGAGGATTGTGGAGCAGGTAGTGGAGTGGGTACCTGTGCAGGGCTCCCCCACATTTGCTCACCAGGTGGAAGGAACAAGTGTCAGGGCAGGCCCCTGCACTTTTGGTAGGGAAAAGACCCAAGAAGCCGGGGCCTAAATTTCCCAGCAGGAGGGGGCCAGTGCTGGTCCCACCTGGTTCCTTTCCCTTACCAGTCTAGTGAGCACTGACTCTGTGGACCCCTGACCTCCAGTCACTGCTGCTCCTTGTCCCCACTTTTGTACTGCCTGCCTCTTCTCTGCATGGTCCTGCCCTCTTCTTGCTCATCTGTGCTCCCTTCCCTTTCCCCTTCAGATGTGTTGTGCAGATGCAAGTGAAATCCAGATTGCAGATGGGATGAGGAGTTGAGCCTGGTGTATGCGGCTGCATATTTTGTATCTGCTCAGGGCTCTACCAGTATTCACTTTCTAGACATTTTAATCTTAAGTACATATTAGTATTTGTGCATTTCAGTTGAAAAGTGTGCTGGAATTTTTCCACTTCAGGTACAACTTGGCATGCCATAGACTGGAAATCCTTTTGCAAAGCATTGACCTGCCTCCACTGAACAGTGCTAACAATGCTCAGTATTTTTTGAGAAAGCCAGATAAGGCTGTAGAGGAGGACAGTAGAGTGTTTTCTGCTTACCAGGACTGCATTCAGCTACAGCTTCAACTCAATTTGGCTCATCATGCTGTACAGAGACTCAAAGTAGCTTTGGGTGCAAGCAGGAAGACTCTAAAGGAACAAACTGACCCAAAGGAGTTGATTCAGATGTCATCCACGGAGCAGTTACGGACTATCATCAGATATTTACTGGATACTTTACTTAGCTTACTTCATTCCTCCAATGGTTAGTGTTTTTTGTGTTTGCAAATATGTCAGTTAAAATATTTAATGATATTTTTACTATGTTCTAGAAACTTTGGAAAGCTTACATATGCCAGTGGTGGTCGTGTTTATTATCCCAAACTGTACATAGAAAGCTTATATATCGGGGTCACATTTATCTTAAAATTGTGATAGTCAAAAATGGATGACATTTTTTAAAAGAAATGTAAAAAATGGATTATTTGAATTACACACATTTTTGTTCTTAAAAATAGTCTTTTTTTAAATTGAGAACTTACATTAAGGTTTAAACATCTATAGTTTTAAAAAATATGCTGCATTGATGAGCTCTTGTCAACTTTTAATGAGATGAAAGTTTTGCTGATATGTTAATTGTATTCAAAATTGAGCGAAAATTTAAGTAATTTAAAAAAGCTTTAAAAAATCACAATATCAAGTGCTTTATTAAGTATCTTTTTGTGTCTTAATTATGGTGTGCATACTAGTATTCAGTTTTTTCCAAATGTAAGCACAGGTTGAACATCTCTATTCCAGAGCACTCTCATCCAGCAAAATCCGTAATCTGGCATGATTTTAGTTAACCGGGCAACCACTTATCATGGGTGCAGCCAAGTTCCATGTGGTCCTCTAAAGTTTGTTTGCAGCCACCAGTCCTGACTGTCGGTGTTCTGTGCTGTTATTTAGCTGTAATTTACCACTAAATGTCTTCTAAGAGCCCAGTAAGCAGTGGAAGTATTGATAATGTGCTAGACAATATTGACCTCCCATGGCGTGGCAAATTCTCTCATCTAGCACCAGGGTCCTGAACAAGAGAGGTTCAATCTGTACTTACTTTTTAATATATGTAAGAAAAAACTTTTGTCATATTACTTTTGGTTTTAGTTTTAACAAGCAGAATATTTTCTTGCTTTGGGCTAGCACATTGAAAGTTGGTAAAGCTACTGAGGGTAGAAAAGTAGGAGTTCAGAAAAACATCCAATTACTATTGATTTCAATCCAGCTTCCATCCAAAGGCAGTGTTAATTTGTAAAATCTGTATTTGGTTCCACAGCAACATATTTTAATGAGCTTCTAGGAAAATAGTTAAAAGGTACTAATGTAAAACAAAATTAAAACCTGTGATTTAAATCAAAATTTCTCACTTGGTTAATTAGGTCATAATTATAACTAGTAACCTAAATTAGTCCACCGTGCTTTTAAATTATGTTGTAATTTAACAATTACCTTGCATAAAATACTTAAATACTCATTTGAACAGGATTTTAATTCTTAATTTCCGACATCCCTGACCTCTGGGCGATATAGTTTTTGTGTGTGGTTAGTATACAAAAAGGAAAAGCTTTAACAGGACACACTGAGAGTCACTCTAGAATATGCTGTACCCCAGTGGTGAGATTGAAATCTCTGCTTCTGTGGGGATTTGGCTCAGGGTCTCCTACGTTCTAGGTGCGTGCTCTACCCAGTGAACCATTGGGTGAAAAATAAAGCAGCATCGTGCTTTGTGCTGGACCCAATCTGGTAGTTTGTGCTTTCAGAGTGGCTTCTGGGTACACCTACTGAATTGGGCCTCAAAGTGGAAAGCCTATTGGTGGAGTCCTTTCTGGAGTTAGGTACTGAGTTATGTATCATTTGTCAGGACTTAGTAGGTAAATATGCATATGCCCATCATAAGTAGATAGGTATTGTAGGGACTTCTTTTTTGGAAATAGTCATTCTTCATCAACTTCATCAGTGGAAATGTAGGTGGTTGCAAAGACAGCTTAGCAAGTGTTTTTAGGATAAAAATTTTAGATGCATAAAATGGCCGTTACATGCTTAACTCCTTTTGTTTTGTCTCGTTGACAGACTCATTGACAGTCACTGAAAGGGGAATCAAGTATTTTTGAAAATTCTAACCTTAGTGTTTAATAGTTGCATTATGGCTTGTTAGAAATGTCTAATATAAAATTATAAATATAGGGGAAAATTAACTTTCTGAGCTTCACTGGTGTTCTGGAGGACAGTGTGTGTGTGTGTGTGTGTGTGTGTGTGTTTTGTTTTTTTTTTTAAATAAATAAGCCAAATATAGTGAAATATACTTGAAGTAAATGTAAAGCTTTTATGAGGCGATCATTTGACTGTTTTTATTTTTACCTTACATTCATAGATTGGAAACACATTATTTAATATATTTAATTCCTTCTGAAGGTAGTAACTTGCTACTCTTTATAAAATCTGAAAACAAACACAAACACCTCTTCCCTTTAAATGTCCATTCACATTCCATTTGATTTCCTTCTCTTAAAAGGACACTCTGTTCCTGTGGTCCTGCAAAGTACATTTCATGCTCAAGCTTGTGAAGAATTATTTAAACATCTCTGCATTAGTGGGACCCCAAAGATACGATTACACACTGGCCTTCTACTTGTTCAGCTGTGTGGAGGTGAAAGATGGTGGGGGCAGTTTCTTTCTAATGTTTTGCAGGAACTCTACAACTCAGAGCAACTTCTTATTTTCCCACAAGACAGGTGAGATTCCTTTTGAATGCAGATATGTTTACTGTGTATGAATTGTTTTACATAACTGCTTCAGAAAATGTTAGGTTTTTAGCTTAGTATTTGGAGATCAGATTTTTCTAGTAGGACTAATGATAGAAATCTGCAGGCTTAATAAAATGCTCATCCTGATTTTTACATTTCCTATTGATGCTGTTTTTCAATCAGCTTTTCTTTTAAAGAAGATCCCTTTTGATTAACTTACTTAAATTAGAGGTGAAGTATTGTCGTGTGTGTGGAGTAAATGGGATTTCTCCAACTCACCACAAAAAAGAGAACTTTAACATAATAAACTAGTGTTCTAATCGCTACATCTACTTACAAAGAGCAACCACAAAAGAAATTATTCTTTAAATATAATTTAATAGTAAGTCTCTCTTGGCAGTCTGATGCAACTTTAAAGTGAGTCCAGTACTTTGTCATGGAAAGGCAGAATCAAAGTAGAGCATTTATAAGTCGTAAAAGACTTGGGTACACATGTATGCTCTTCAGAGCATTATTTATGTGCTCTGAGCTCTTAGGTTAGCAGGTCTAGGGTAGTATAAGCACTCTGCCATTGTCCATATGTGCTGATCTTGAATAGAAAAGGGGGCATAGCTCCAGCCACTGGACTAGTTTCTGTGAATTCAAGAGGTGAGTTATTCAGTGGTGACAGTCACTGTCTTGTTTTCAGCACATTCACTTCTTGCTCATAGCTTATCAGCTTTAGAATGTGTCCTTCCTGCGATGGTAGCATTTTTATGATGACCAAGAGCACTTTATATCTTATTTTACCCTTATGAGACTTACAGATTCATTCATACTGTGTGCAGACCCTCTGGTAAAGGCACTTATCAAACTTGAGTCTCTTGAAACTCAATCTGTTGGGAGTAATACTTGGAGGTCACAGTCCAAGGTGCCAGCGTCAAGTATATTGATTTTGTGCCTCTTTAGAAGTTCATTGTCTATGAAACTTACCTCACTATGCACACTTGTATATCAAGCTGCCCTTGAAGATCATATCAAGCTACCCTTGAGGATCTCTGATTTCCCTGATATCTCTCAGTGGAAGTCAGGAGTCAGCTCAGCTGTTGAGTTCTATAATCACTTTACTGCTATGTCCATGTAGTGAGACTTTGAAGAACTCTTTTTCCCAAGCACAGTTGATTAGTAACAGAGAGGAAGCTGTGCTAGTCTATACACTATCAAAACAAAAAAGCAGTAGAGTAGCACTTTAAAGACTAACAAAATAGTTTATTAGGTGAGCTTTCATGGGACAGACCCACTTCTTCAGACCATAGCCATACCAGAACAGACTCAATGTTTAAGGCATAGCGAACCAAAAATAGTAATCAAGGTTGACAAATCAGAAAGAAAAATTATCAAGGTGAGCAAATCGGAGAGCAGAGGGGTGGGGGGGGTGGGGAGTCAAGAATTAGATTAAGCCAAGTATGCAGAAGAGCCCCTATAGTGTCCCAGAAAATTAGCATCCTAGTTCAAACCACGTGTTAGTGTCGAATTTGAATATGAAAGAGAGTTTAGCAGCCTCTCTTTCCAAAGCACAGTGAAAATTCTTCTTCAATAAGACACAAACTCTTTAAGTCATTAATAGAATGGCCCACTCCATTAAAATGTAGACTAACTGGTCTGTGGATCAGGAGTGTTTTGATGTCTGTTTTGTGCCCATTAACTCTTTGTCTGAGAGAGTTTGAAGTCTGTCCAATATACAAAGCATCTAGGCATTGTTGTCTCACGATGGCATATATGATATTAGTTGAGGAACAAGAGAATGTGCCTGTGATTCTGTGACTAACCTGGTTAGGTCCAGTGATGGTATTGCCAGAATAGATATGTGGACAAAGCTGGCAGCAGGCTTTGTTGCAAGGAAAAGTCCCAGGACTGGTGTTCCTGTGGTATAGACTGTGGCTGTTGGTGAAAATCCTCATAAGGTTGGGAGGTTGTCTGAAGGAGAGAACAGGCCTATCACCTAGGGCCTTCTGGAGTGTGGCATCCTGATAAAGGAGAGGTTGTAGGTCTTTAATAATGCGCTGCAGTGGTTTGAGTTGGGGGCTGTAGGTAATGGCCAGTGGTGTTCTGTTCTTGGCTTTTTTGGGCCTATCTTGGAGTAGCTGGTCTCTGGGTATTCGTCTGGCCCTGTTGATTTGTTTTTTTATTTCTGCTGGTGGGTAATTCAGGTTTATGAATATTTGGTAAAGATCTTGTAGTTTTTGGTCTCTGTCAGTAGGATCAGAGCAAATGCGATTGTACCTAAGGGCTTGACTGTAAACAATGGATCTAGCTGTGTGTGCGGGGCCACCATCAGCTTATGCCTCGATTTACTCCATGCAAGAGATACATTCCCTGGGCACTACAGTACAAATCAAGGAGGGCCTAATCGGTACCACACTATCGGAAACCCATTGATCGCTATACTTACCTACACATGTCTAGCTTCCATCCTGCACACATAACTAGATCCATTGTTTACAGTCCAGCCCGTAGGTACAATCGCATTTGCTCTGATCCTAATGACAGAGACCAAAAACTGCAGGATCTCTACTAAATATTCATAAACCTGAATTACCCACCAGGAGAAATAACTGTGAACTTAAATGTGCAGTTTCAAAGCCTGCCTGTAGTCATCTTGATTATTGAGATTATTTGAGTCTGCTCTTAGAAAAAAAGAGTAGAAATTTTTGGAACGTCAGCCATGTGTGGTGTGTGCCTGCTTCTACAGGCTAATAACACATGGGCCAGCCTATTCACTTCACTTCAAATTTTAAAAAATGCTGCTGCTACTTCAATTTTTCTCCTGTTCTCCTGGATTCTTTGGCAAGTCAAAGATGAGGAAACTTCTTTTGCTCTCACAAGTGTTCCAGCAAACTTAAAGCAGTGTTAGTCTCTCCTGATGACCTGTTGTCAGTTAAATAGAAGAGTTTGTTGCTTTGGAAAAATATACTAAATTGTTAAAATGAAGGTTACCAGAAAACCTTACACTTGAGGTAAAAGGAGCGTGGTCACTGGGAAAATGTGATATGGTGGATGGGGGAATTTCAGTGCATGTGTGCTTTCAAATGTTATTTTTATTTTACAATACCCAGAATGATGAGGTATAAGTAGAATATGTCAATTTTTAAAGAAGAAAATGCGAAGATTAGGATCTTTGCAGGGTTTTAGTGGTAAATTATTGTTGATGACTAAAGTCTAAAATGAGAAACTCCATGCTTTGTCATATTACATTGTCCATTTGATGGTAGAACTTGAGCCCTGCCTACCTTTTTGAACTACGGTGCTTGTTTTTTACCCTTCCCCTTCTTTAATCTTTGAGTTCAACACATGGAAATGTTGTCTGATGTATTTTCCAAAAATTAGGATTGCATTCAAATGCTTTTTATAAAAATTATACCTTAAAAGTGTTCAGTATGTTAAACATTTTTAATTTTATTTTTAGGGTCTTCATGTTGCTTTCCTGCATTGGCCAAAGGTCACTTAGCAACAGTGGTGTCTTAGAAAGTTTGCTTAATCTCTTGGATAACTTGCTGTCACCTCTGCAACCTCATTTACCTATGCACAGGCGCACTGAAGGTAGTTCTTCATTTTAGGAGCTATATTTTCAGATTAGAGTTTGACTCTAATTAAAGAGCATGTTTTCATAACAGGGGCCTGATTGTATAGTTTCAAAGCAGATTAAGATTAAATCCTCTTTTTTTGCTTATTTGGAAACTCATTTTTGGAGGGTGCATGTTAAAATTTCACATTCTCAGTCTTTGCTCAAAATTACTCTTACACTTGAAATTTTGAGCAAAATATGCCTCACTATCCTTGTTCACTTAGGATGGAAAAGGACTTTTTCATGTTTGAAAACACTATAGGATACTTTCAGACAGAGGTAGCAAAAGTAACTGAATTTCAGAATGAGGCACAGATACAGTTGTCTTTAGAAACTAGTCTTCGCTTTTTTACCAAATGTAATTGGATTTAATTTGACCAAATCATTGCTGTTTGCAATTTAGTAGAGCATACAATATAAAATTTCACTAAGTGCAAAGTTAAAGTGCCCTTGTTTGGGTGGGCAAGATGTGGCCTACCTAACACATGGATCCAGCTGGTGGGTTGGCTGTACCTGGCCTGCATACTATTTATATGCTGTTGCTGGGGTAATGACAAAGGGTTAGGAGTCCTGGGCTTTTTAAAGAGCTCAGGAATCCCAGGTGGTGGGAAGGCAGTGCAGTAGTGGCAGGGCCAGGAGCTGCGAGCCTGAAGCCCTTTAAATTGGTGCTATTTAAGGGGCTCCTGGCCCCCCTTTTCCTCACTTGTGCTGCCTGGCCACCACCTGCATTCCTGTGACTATTTAAAAAGCCCACACCCCCCAGGCTCCACCGTAGCCCTGGCAAGGGGTTATAAATAGCATGCATGCCAGATGCAGCCTGTGGATTGGATCCTCCTGTGGCCTGTATCTTGCCCTCCCATGCAATAGATGAAAGATGGTGAAGTAAGAAATGTGAAGCCTCTGAAAGCTTGTCAAAATCATGGAGTGGCCCCACTGCAAAAATTATTGCCCACCCTTGCCTTAACTCATGAGCTAAATAGCTCTCTAAGTGTTCTGGCTTTAAATGTTCAAAACTCTCTAAAAATACTGAATCTGATATTCGCCAAACTTGACCTGCTTTCTAAATGTTGAAAGTAAGACAAGTTTGAAGAGAATCCGTTAATCATTTAAAATTTTGAAAGATCATAGAATGTTTCTTAATTTGTGCATGTTTTACAAAGTTATAGAAAGCTAATCAGTTTGGATTTATAGGTTTGCCAGGTTGGTAAATGCCAGCTGGCTTCCTTAGATTCCCTACTACATCCTCCAAACAAAGATTTGTAAGTGACAAAAGACAGTTGTATTACCGCTCCCCATCACTCTGCCAAAGGCCACCACTGTCGTTCCCTTTCACTTGGGTAGCACAAGTCCTTATATTCTTGTTCTGCAGTTCCTCTATCCCTTCTGCCCTCTTTCTATAGCTGCCAAATTCTTCTTTATCGTCTTGCATTATTATTCCTGCTTTTGGAGGACCTCACAAATTGCAGAGGAGGAAGAACAGATAATTCAGAACTTCATCTGTTGATTTTTCCAGTTTCCTTTTGTTTTGGTCAGTACAGGTGAAAACTAGAGCATTAGTATGTGATGAGTAAACAAAGCATGACAGAGGTGAACGTGAGAGAACCATCAATATAGTGAGTGTGAATAGAGGTGAGAAGCTAATGCTTCTCTCCCATTAGTTCTTAGCCAAGAGTCAGAAAATATACAAGACAGAACAGTACGGGAGGAAAGGGAGGTGTTTGGGGAGAAGTGAAGTGAGTGATAAAATTTACGATGAAGGTTTTAAAGAGAAGGAAAGTTTAAGGCATACTGAGATTAGCCATCCCATCCCTTGTTCCTCTAGCCTCCATTGCCAGTTCCAGTACCTACCATTAGGTCTCTCCTGTTACAGTTTAGTTTGGGGGACTATGTTCCAATTGACGGAGTATCAGATGAGGAAATCAGATTGCTTGGATTCTGTTGTTTGCTGTGCCAGTGACCAGGTGTATGACCTTGGTCAAGTCACTTCTGTGCCTTGGTTTTCTTAGCTGTAAATTGGAAATTATACTTTAGTTTATAGACCATTTTAAAATAAATGGATAATACATCTTGTATAAAAATGAAGTAGTTATTAAATGTGCCACTTAAATACGGTACTTCCACAGATGCGACAATGTGATTTTAGCCTACAGCATGATACACAATAATCTTTGGCCTATTGGTATCTGTTGTGTCTCTAAACACACAGTTTAATTAAAGACATAGGTTAAGTGACCTGTTTGCTTTTGTAGGCTGATGGGCATTCGTGCACACCAGTGAATGTTTTTATAACTGTTTTGCAGATACAAGAATGACTCGTTGATTCAAAAGATTTTCTTGTGTGATATACTAGTGAGTTTTTTGTTACATGCAACTGCCCCACCCTCTCCAGTTAATGTGTGTGAGGCCAGTGCAGGCAATAATGACCTTAGTGCAATGAGTTTGCAGGTGTTACTACCTGTAGCTTTAGTGTGAGGAGGTCTCAGCTTTCCCAGCAACTGGCTGAGGTTGGATTTTTGAATGAGAGCTAGCTAGCTGGCTGAGGAGCAGACTGTGGAAAACAGGAATGTTAGTGGGTTGCGAGGAATAACTGCTCACTTGTGGGGCCTTGTTTTTTACGAAATTTCATAGTCAAGGAGACATTAACAGTGAGGGAGAATTCTTTTGTTTCTGTTTTCATGTGACTAAAAATTGTGATCTTTGCTTTTGGATATGAACCTTCCTTCAACTCTTCATGGTTCCCTTTCTCCCAACTTTTCTATGCTCTCCAAGACCCCAAGCAGTGATTCTTGAGTGTAGGTTCTTTCCTTTGCTGTGAAAGGGAATGTGGGAACCCTTGTATTACCTAAATCTGCGAACACCATAAAATACCTGTGTGTGGATTCTTTAAGCATTTCTTATTCTCATTGTTACAGCTTAAAAAAAAGTACTAAATCACTCAAATGTCATCTAAAACCTACTTTTTTAAGGGGTATTGGACATTCCCATGATCAGCTGGGTTGTAATGCTGGTATCCAGACTCCTAGACTATGTGGCAACTGTTGAAGATGAAGCAGCAGCAGCCAAGAAGCCTTTGAATGGAAAAGAGAGGGAGAGATTTCTTACAGGTATAGAATGTTTGTTTAAAACCTTTCTAATCTAAGTACAGATCCTAGAGAGTGTTGTAAAATGTTCTCCAGTGTTCAAAAATGAGCCAGAAGCATGAGTTTTTAAAAATACAGCTTGGGGTCTGTTTGACCTTTTTGGTTTTTGAGCCATATATGATTTATTTTCACAACCATGATGGCTGTAAACTTAGAGGTGAGAGTCTCACATTATCTCATGATACCAGGAGCTGGTGCTTTAAGAAACACTACATATATTGAGAGTATCAATAATATTGTAGAGTTGGAAGTACTGTAGGGATAGGAGAAACTGGATATGGTTTAAGCAGGTTGCAGTTTTATTATTAGATGTCCAGGACTACCTGGCAGACAAGTGTGCACTGCAAACCACTCCATGATCATTTCAGTACCTAGCTGGTGACTTTTGCAAGCTCCCTGTTTTTTCCATCCTGTTCCACAGCCAACACATTGCTGAGACTTTTGCCATTCTCTGCACCCTCAAAAAAGGGTTAAAGTGGGCTATTTGGGTAGGGGTGGGGCTGTTCCTTGCCATACCAGTCATAGGACCCCTGTTCTCCTTTAACAAACACCTCCTTTATGTCTTTTACCAAACCATTTATCTGTTCACTGTATCCATCCCTATGGAGTATTTTCACTGGACATCCACGCCACACCTAGGTGGTTGTAACTCAGTACTTAACACCCTTTTTGTGTCAGCATAACAAAGCCTCCCCCCTTTCTCCCAACCTGCTGTAGAGAAAGCAGAAATCCCACCGTGTCATCTTAATTAATGTGGTCCTTCCCAGCCCACCAAGAAAGGCATGGCTAGTGCAATGCCCAAAGGAGTCCAGTTCAAACCTGGTATTTTACAACTTCCAGAGGGAAAAAGGATGAATGCTCCTCTTCCAGGTCCAAAGAAAAGTGGCTTTGCTGTGGAGCTTGCCCTTGGTCAACTCTTCAGCCCTTCCAGTCCCTGGGGGATGAGTCTAATCCATGCTACGTTGTAAGCAGCTTCTGTGCCTCTCTCACACACCCGATCTGTAAAGCATTGCATCGCTTTCTACAGCAAGCAGGGCAATGGTTGCCCTGCTTATGGTGGGGTGTGGTCAATTTGGTGGTGGTTGACCTGTGTAATGTGAAGGGGGTGTGTGTGTGTGTGTGTGTGTGTGTGTGTGTGTGTGTAAAAGTAACACTTGAGGAAAACGTGTGTTTGAGTAATTGTATTTAATTTTCTGGTGTGTGTAGTTTTTTAGTAATGTTCTCATTCAAGAGAAGAAACATGAACAATAAGCACTCGCATCATGGGTGCTTTTGGTTTGTAGAGTTAAGTTAGTCGTCTTTGTTCCTTTCATACATTGGAACTGGGGAAAACAGTAAATGCAAAGTTATACTGTGGCCGTCTCAAACTATGCAGTAATGCTTTACCCTTAAGTGAGGGTGATACGTAGTTTAGTAAAAGCCTTACATTTAATCTTCCATTTGTATATTTAGCTAATAAAGTGACTTATTGTTACTTTCAACTGTTTCAGTAGTTGTTAAATGTAAGCCTGAAATATTGATATGTTTGCCTTTCCATTAGGCAACCAATGGAGTTTTATTAATAATAGCCTACATACCCAGAGCCTGAACAGATCCTCTAAAGGCAACAGTAGCCTGGATAGACTGTACTCCAGAAAGATCAGAAAGCAACTCGTTCATCATAAACAGGTAACTTTCAGTGTGTATTGGCATTTTAAAGATACTTACTTCTAGTAATGTACCTTATTTCTTAAAATTCCAGCTCTGGGCCTGGAGCTCATTCAACTTTACTTTTGCAGAGGCCTAGTTCTGTAAACTAAAAGCTTCCTGTCCCTCTTGACATGTATTTCAAACTGAAGACCATGGGGTCTGCTGGAATCTTTCTGGTCTTGTGAAACGTAGTGTAATTCTTCCCTGTGGCCCACATTTGATAGTAAAACTTATTTTACATTTTTGGTGAATCAATAGACACTTGAATGCAAGCTTCTAGCGACTGACCAGATATAATTCAACAGTATATCATTTTAAAGATTGTTTCCACTTTCAAATGCATCTGTACTGGTTTTGTGAGTGTATGTGTAAATATCTAAAAGTTGTTTTAAAATATTGGCTGTTCTTAAACCTAATCTACTGGCAGTTCATTGAACTTTTATGACTTTAAGTTGTACAGAAACTAAACTTAGACTGAAAATGGAATTTGAATTGAAGTTTACTATCATATGAAAATACCAATCCTTTTCACATCTTATTGCTTAATTTATTGTTTTTCCTATTAATATTTTCTTTTAGCAACTTAACTTATTAAAAGCAAAACAGAAGGCTTTGGTGGAACAGATGGAAAAAGAGAAAATACAAAGCAACAAAGGATCATCATACAAACTTTTAGTAGAACAGGCAAAACTAAAGCAGGCTACTTCAAAGGTATGAGGTTCTGAAACTGCAGTTCACTTGTCTTTTGTGTGAAAAGACCTGTTCCTACACAATCATTTTGGTCATAAGCTGACTTGATATAAAAACGTGTTTCATTCTGTTCTTATCAAGGCTGTTCTGGTTGCCAAATTCAGCAGCCACCTGTAAATGTCTGGGTTGGGGAAAATGTTTTTGTTGATTCTGCTACAGGTACCTTTTAGCTGATCAGAGCCAAAATCACCAAATACTTAGAAACTTATAGTGTCAAACTAGTCTATAAATCCCAATAAGCACCTGACAGCACTTTCTTTAAAGAACTGAAAGTGTGCTTTATGTGGCTTACTTGTGTGCAATTTTTAAAGGACATTTTCTCGCGTGAGTAGCCAAAAATTAAGCTTGCCAATCCTTCTCCTCCCAAAGCAAACATGCTGTATTGAGAACACTTGCTCTTTTTTATGGAAATTTAGATTCCCTCATGGGCGGTTACAAGATATAAATCCTAAGTTCTTGATATAAGTTTTTAGTACTGGGAATGAAAACAAACTCAGGCATGCTCAGAAGACAACTAAGTAAACATCAGTGCTTTGTCTGCCAACAAAAAATGTAACTGGCAGTAAGGATGTTTCTGTGATTATAGAACAAGTAGTATTCACTTGATAAATACCAGACTTGAGTATCCGTTTAAATTTTTACAACTGGAAATTTTTAGGCTTTAGAAATCTTACTACCTTAATGAGAAGTCACAGAGGTTATAAAAGAGAAATAAGCATCTTGTTTTAGAATTACTGTGGGGGAGAAACACCAGCAAATTTTATTATCTGCTGCATTTTCACTAACACTCTTTGGCATGAATTTCTCTTTCCTATTCTCTCTGCTCTATTCTTGAGTTGTTACTTAAATGAAATATACTCTTTGAAGCAGCAATGATAAACCGCTTCCCTCCCTGTAGTAGTTACCATGTAGTCACATTTCCCTTGCTCAGTAATGGAAGGGGGCCAGAAGGAGCTCCATAGCTGATCTGGGGAGGGACATAGTAGGCCTGCTAGTGAACAATTACAGATGCTGAATAGACTCAGCCACACATCCGGCTCTGAAGCAGGTAAGTGACCTGGTTGCTCAGTCCTGGAAGTGAAGACTCAGCAGTGGAGCTCAGTAGATTTTGAGTTAGTGACAGTTTTAAACACCAGCACTGCTCCACTGGCTGAAGCATGCTTTTGGTTAAAGCTGTGTGGGATTTGCTTTACAGAAATCCTGCTTTTGTTGAAAATTACATGTGCATTAAAACTGTCCACTCTTAATATGGTATTGAATAATATCTGTTCTGTGTCTGTACATACTATATATGTGATAAATCATGTTTTGTGCAGTTTTAACCACATCACTTGCTGATCAGTGTGAGCAATGACAACTTACAGAATTCCAAACTTGGGACTAGTGTCAAATAACTGCTACGTTCGTTATAAAAATGAACAAACAAACGAAAACCTGGTCTAGGCAAAGGTTTCTTCAAAAAAATAAGAACAAAAGAAAAGTAAGAAACTCCACAATCAGATGACAGTACCACTTGCTCACTCTGAAATAATATTGGATGTGGGGACGGTGAGCACTGTTTAAAATGGTATGTGATTCTGCCCTGAAACCTCAATGAATTGCGAGGTATTCAACAACAGTCGAAATGATAAATGTAGTCTGTTGATTATCATACAATCAATCCCAAAGACAGAGGCCAGAATTAAGCAATGGAAGGGTGGTCCATAGGATGTACAAAGTGCTCACCTTGATCATTTTTTTTTTCTGATTTGTCCTCCTTGATTACTGTTCTTGGTTCTCTGTGCCTTAAATATTGAGTCTGTTCTGGTCTGGCTATGGTCTGAAGAAGTGGGTCTGTCCCACGAAAGCTCACCTACTAAATTATTTTGCTAGGCTTTAAAGTGCTACTTGACTGCTTTTTGTTCTGATAGTATATAGACTAGCACGGCTCCCTCTCTGTTACTATGGCTTATGTAGTGTAAAGTAAAAAAAAAAAAAGTTCTTGATTGTCAAGAAATAATGTCTGTGTTTTCAAATAATTTGAGTCTAAGAATTTTGTTTATCATCTTTTCTAAAGGAATCGAGTTTCCAACATGTACGTGTTTGCTCCTCTTTGTGAAATGTAGGTGGGGCCCTGCGTATCTGCAGTTCAAATTATTTAACCTCTCAGAAAAAGCTGAGAAGTGGGAATTCTTGATAGCCCATAAATTTCATTTGTAATTTACCTTTGTGTCTGAATACTCTGTATATATGGTAACTAAGGATGCATGAACAGGTGAAGGAGCATGAAAAATAGCATCAAGAAAGAATCAAGTTTCTAAAACAGATTTTTTTCTGTAAAGTATATGTCATAAAAAATGATGTGGAAAGATCATATTCTAGAATATCTTTGAGAATATGACTACAGTCTTAATCATTTCATGGTTGTTTTTAGGGTGACACTGAAGCAAAATGAGCCAATACAATTTTAATACAGTTTAATACAATATTGCTAAATTCATTCTAAATAAAAAAGAATGTACTATGAAAGTTTGACACTAGTGTAAAATAAGCTACATTATTCACTTATGGCTTTGTCACTTGAAAGCAATGCAGCTATCCCAAATTTATGCCCCACTCCCATATTCTTCATACAGATTCAGTGTACGATTGTGGGATTCTCCGGTATTAAAAAGTTCTAGAACTATTGTTGCCTTTTTCCAACTCGTGATATAATACATAAAGAAAAAAGTCAGTTTCATTTAAAATTTAATATGTATTTTTTATTGTTTTGTAATGATGCAGCATTTCAAGGATTTAATACGCTTACGTAGGACTGCAGAGTGGCCTCGCTCTACTTTAGATACAGAAGTATCGACAACAAAGGAAACGCCAGAAATTGAACCGCTTCCATTTACGTTGTCACATGAACGTTGTATCTCAGTAGTGCAGAAGTTGGTGCTTTTTCTTTTGTCAATGGACTTCACTTGCCATGCAGATCTACTGCTGTTTGTTTGTAAGGTAAACAGTGTGCTACATAACTAGGCTGTGGGATTATTAAACTGAAGTTCATTTATATCAAGAGTTATAGAAGTGTGTGATATGAGCATGCACACTCAGCATCATGCTGATGAAAGTGCTTGTCAGTGCTGTTGTTTGGTTTCTTGAGGATGAATTAAAAATACTTGAAATTGTAATAATTCTTCATAGTATCAGGTTCCCATGTTTTCCAGTTTTACAGTTACATAATGGAATTATGCTAGCAAAGTATGCACTTCAGAACACCATTTTTTACATTAGTATAGTTTAGCTAAAATTAACTGGTGCAAATAAACCTAAGAATGGAATAATTTGTCTACTTATTTTAACTCTACACCGCTTTGTTGTTATGAACAGAATATATCATTTATAAATAAGAAAGCAGTTATTTGTTTTTTCAAATCGGATTATCAAATACACATAACTAGTACATTGCAAGCTAGAGACACTATTACAGTGAATTGCATCATATTTTTCTTTAAAATAATTTAATAATCTAATTTTAAGCACTGTCACTCACATTAGGAAAGTTTTCCGTACCAAGTGCCTTAGGTGGGTAGTGTTTTGTCTTAAAACCAAAGCTTTTGTTCAAAGAGCATGCTCATTTCACTTTAATTGCAGACAGAGGTAACCAGGAGCTTCTGAAGTTTTCAGATGCCCCATTTTAGTTCTTGCTAAGCATATTATTTCACTTTTACAACCAGAACTTATGTGTTATCTATTGCATCTGTTTGTGGTTGTTCCTTCAGGCTTTTTAAAACTTTTGTAGAATTCATAATTGCATATTGAAAGTTGTTTAAGTATATGTGCATTTTGGATCCTGGCTTTTTTCCAGCATTTAGAAACGTTTGGGCTGAACCTTTATTTGTTCATATACCAGATCCAGTTTAGATTTGTCCACAGGCTTCAGAGCTTGACAAGGCTCTTTTGTTGCTTGTGTTAAATTCACGACCAGCAGCTGTGCAAAGAAAATAGCAATCTAGTGATCCTGTCTTCATTGTGATCCTCACCTTCAACTCTGATTTACTATAGAGTAAGCAAAATACTTCTAACTCAAGAAAATAAAAATATTGGATGCTTTTTTCCATGAAATGGATTACCTGTCAAGCCCAGTCTTTGTTTCCTTCTCCATAGTCCTGGAGCAAGCCAGATGGAGGAAGACAAAAAGCTTAGAAATCCTTCTTGGGCCGCAGAAAGGAAGCTCTGCTATAACTTCTCCAGCCCTTGGACCATCTTCTCTACCAAGAAAACGGGCTTAGTCAATATAGCTTGTTAGGTGACCTCCAGCTATCCTTCTTATACCAGCAAGCCAAAGTCCTTTAGTTGCCTCTGTAAGGACAGGTCAGTCCTTTAGATTATGGATTCAGCAAACTGAATCTTCCTCAAACATGCACTCCTCAAGAAACTGAGGTGGAGTACTGCAACTAAATATAATTGTCAGAGTCCTCACCTATCTCCTCCCTCTTCTTCCACTAAAAAGGAGCATCTAGGCTGGTTTTAAATGTTCACCCGTGTTTTTTCTCCAGTAGATTTTCAGAGAATGTGGAATGTGATGGTTCAGGGGTCCTATATCTACACTGAGCAAAATCAATTTCCCATTTAAAGTATTGAGGCACTACAATTGCTTCATTGAGAGGGTTAAGGAACTTAACACTGGAAAATATTTTTCATTAGCCTTCTTAGAAATAGACAAATAGGTTTTGTTGAAATTTTCTTAAAACTCAATCTAGCACTGAGAATTTTATTCCGAATTATTAGTATGACAAAGTTATGAACAACTTAAAACAGGTGTCTATTATAATGGAAAGTAGTAGGTAAACTTAATTATGCGTGGTTTACGCCTATAATGTGTATGCAGTGTTGAAGTAGCCATGTTGGTCCTAGGATATTAGATAATTTGCTCCAATAAAAGATATTTCCTCACCTACCTTGTCAGCCTATAATATAGACTGCAGATATCATTAATTTACTATTTTTTGTCTTTTTACATCCAAAATGCCAGGAGCATAGGGCTTAAAATAAAGGTACTAATTTGCCTAGATATAGACTCTCAGAGAATCAGGACTCATGATAATGTCCTTTGTGGCACTGTAAAAGAGAAAATACTTCTGTCTTCTTCAAGGCAGGTTTCCATTTCACTTTAAGATTTGTCCAAATGTAGAAGGTTCTTCCTATATGGTTTCAAGCTTCTTAAAATACCAAGCTTATATGGATGAAATTTAAATTTCTGTAGTATTCTAATTGAATATAAATGACAATTAGTATACTTTAGCCTTTTCTTCCTTTTTGTGTATATTCATTACTTTGCATTCATTAGAGATTATTGGTGTTTTACGTGTGCTAGAATGGAAAAAGTTCTTTCTTAATGACGATGTAAATCTATCATTTTCTTTCCTCTAAAGAGATACTATTTTGTTACATTCAAATCATAAAGGAGTCTTTGAAATCTTTTCCCATAAACACATCACTTTCATCTGAGAAATTTGTTTTAATTTTTTGTTCTGGTCCCTTGTCTGAAGTTAAAAATCAATTGACTATTAAGTAAGACAATCCTATCAGTGACTATTGGGTATTTACATAGTACTGTGGAGGTACTCACTTAATTTGAAAGTGTAAGTGGCCACACCCTACAGCCACTTGAATAAGTCTGAGCTGGCTTCTGGCATTTGTAGAAATGAAAACTATATACTATCCTCCAGCATAAACATGGGTTATGACATATCTGCTGGATTAGCCAAAGCCAGTGCTTTGGAAAATTGATCTAATGCTTATGGAATGACCTTGATATTAAACTCCATACCAAGGTAGCAGTTTAAAAGGCAGTTGTCCTGAATATCCTGCTGCATGGCTCTGAGTCATGGACAATGTATCGCTGCCATGTTTTGAAACTTGATCGGTTCCATATACGCTGTCTGAGGAAGATTGCCCATGTGAATTGGTGGGACAAAATTCCTAACACAGAGGTTCTTAAGCTGTACGGTGTCATGGGCATGGAAGCCATGCTTATGAGCAAACAGTTTTGCTGGATTGGTCACTTTACGAGGATGGATGATACATGAATGCCAAAGATGGTCTTCTATGGCCATCTTGCTTATGGAAAGCGCTCTATCAGTGGTCAGTTTAAGCACTATAAAGACATCTTAAAGGCCAATGTGAAGTGATGCGACATATTTCCGAGTGATCTGGAAACTCTAGTTCAGGACAGATTGTCCTGGCAGCAAATCACTGTACAGGCTCTTAATTGCTTTGAGTGTCAGTGTATCCAGGCACTAGAGGAAAAGCGTAGGATTCGAAAAAAACCTACAATGCCGGCAGTTGGCATTTTTTTTATGTGACATCTGTAATCAGCTCTGCAAATCACAGATTGGTTTAGTCACCTCCAGTGGCATCAGAGAAGATGAGAGCCATCGATCAACAGCTCAGTCCAAGCAAGCAAGCTGTCAGATAAGCATATAAACCCATTGTACTAATGTGTAAATGACACCATGGAGTCAATAGGGGATTTGTGACATCAGCTGTTCAATAGTTCACCTTGTTTGTTGGAGATGGTAATAAAAAGTGAAGGATTATTAAATCTGATGCAGCAAAAAATAAAATGAAAATACAAATGGCATAAATAAAGTGAGATGATATGCAATATTGGAATTTCTTGCCACATTTGTGGGAACACTGATTATGTGAGATGCTTGACTTCATTATTGAAGTAAGTCAACCTGAGTTGCACAAGTCTGTTTACGTGAATGATGTAGCTGGTATCAACGTAGCTTAGGTTGACTTACCTCAGAGTCTTCAATATGTTGCCTTGATGGGAGATGCTCCCAGATGGGCAGCTAGAGTACTAGTACTCTGGTGAGCACTCTGCTGTCAATTTAGCAGATCTTCACTAGACCTGCTAAATCAATACCCACTCCATCAATTGTAGCAGCATGATCTCTCTTGCAGTGAACACAAGACATTTACTTATGACTGTGTCCCTGGACTTGGAGCAATAAATGTTGACATTACACTTACAAATTCAACTTTGTTTGGATCTAGTCTGCATGTTTGTGTTTTTGTTTATTTTTTGTTTTGTTTTTGTTTATTAAATTTGTATTTCTGAAATTCTTTTATAGGTTCTTGCTAGAATTGCAAATGCTACAAGACCAACAATTCATTTGTGTGAGATTGTAAATGAAACTCAGCTAGAAAGGCTATTGTTGCTTTTGGTTGGGACTGATTTTAACAGAGGAGATATCTCTTGGGGAGGAGCATGGGCCCAGTATTCTCTGAGTTGTATGCTGCAGGATATTCTAGCAGGTTTGTTAAAATTATTTTTTTCCTCCAAAAGTCATTAAGCTGATTCTCTCCCCCACTCCCACGCCTGTTGTTTGATTGTTTGATCTGAAACATTGGAAGTCTGCTAATATCATTAGGCTAACGAAAGCATGGAATGTCTTGATGATAGGTTTTATACAGAAATAAATTGAAGATGTTAGTGTAAATGAAACAATATAAGTATTTTAAATATTATAGCCTTCATTTTCAGAAATTAGTGATTTTTACTTATACAATCTTGAAATTTTTGTTAGGGCTCTCCCTTTCAGAAGATATTGGACATACTCTCAAGGAATGATTTTCAAATGGGGGTATTTCAGTTTAAGCATTCAAAATTGCAAATCAGTTTTCAGAATTTGCACTAGTATCCTCAGATGTTAATTTGTGTTGCAGCTGTATTGCAGACAGAATACAGGCTGAACTGGTAAAACTGTCTGCTTACTGTAATGTGTAGGAGAACTATTATCAACGATAGCAGCTGAGGCTATGGAGGAAGGAGCCATTGGAGAAGATGCAGGAGCTTCTGCTGCAGACTCGGATGACTCTCTTCAACAATCTACAGTTCAGTTAGTGGAAACGATAGATGAACCTTTGACCCATGACATCACAGGTAAACATTCAAGATACTGTTTCGATTGAAATGATGTTTAGAAAATGGAATATTAAATTCTGTTAAGTTGCCATTTTTAAATGCTAGATGTTCCTGAGCCATTCTGAATTCTGAAGCTGCTTAATCCTGATTTCTCTCTCTCACAAACCTTCCATTGTGTAATCAATGATAACTTAATGATTTAGGTAATTACTTCTGTGTGAATTTCAGCAAGGCATTTGTTTGCGCTTTGGGTGGTCATATAACAGGTTGCAGTGAGCAAGAGGCATCTTATAAGCTTTAACAATTACAAATTTGTAAGCATATTTCAACTTGGTCACTCAACAGCAATTGTTAACATACTGATGGCTCACATTCAGTGTTGTTTCTTCACTTAAAAGGCAATCATGAAGGTTTGTGTAGTTTGTGTTTGAGTTCAGAAGTGTGGTTCATTGATAGTGAATTGATAAACTAGAAATTCAGCATGCTGAATGTCTATGCAGTGTCTGATTTTAAATAGGACTGCAAGCTTGGGGAACGTGATTCTTCAAAATTCAGTTTGGATTCAGCCTTGGATTAATTTACCAAATGGTTAATTCTTATGCAAAACACTAAGAATTAAGAGCTACAGAACAAAACAGTGGTCTACCCTGCTTGTAGCAGCACTACACTCTGACTTCTTTCCACAGTAGTGATTGTGGGAATTATCTAAGTCTGAAATAGAATCTAGGTTCAGGTGTATTAGAAGTATTTGTTGCATATGAACATTTTGTGTGTCCTGCTCCAAATATCTTAAATTGCAATAATTATTGAATTTTAAACTTCTGGATGAAAACAAACTCCTCTATCCTTATGGTAGTATATTGTGTTTTTAAACTAAAATGTTGTTACTGTTGTGGTGATATGGTTTGGTTTTGTTTGTTTGTTTAACTTTTTATCACGGTAACTGAATTCATATGAATCTCTGAAACCTGGGCAGAATTGCCATTATGATTTATGGAGTTTTCAAAAAATGATGAGCCTGTTACTAATTAGTATTGAAAACAAAGTGAACTGTGGTCTTTCAACTATCTTTGCTATTAGAAAATATTCTAAGGATACACAGCCCTAAAATTAATCAGTAAGCATGTTTTAGCCTGGTTTTTACAGCTCGTGCTCTGTTCCATGACAAAGATAAAGCAGTTTTAATCCTCCAAAGGTGCTCCACCCCTATCATCTTTGGAAAAAGATAAGGACATTGACCTAGAGTTACTACAAGACCTGATGGAAGTTGATATTGATCCTTTAGATATTGATTTGGAGAAAGATCCTCTTGCAGCCAAAGTCTTCAAGGTATGGCCCACGTGAGTTTTCTTAATAACTCCTACTTGTCAGACAATACAGTCTCTTAAATTCTGGTGTTTTTGTAGACAGATTTCATCTCATTAGACCTGCTTTAGCTGTGTACTATACAGAACAATATTTTGAAGTTGAGATAAGCTTTCACAGGCATGAGGGTAAACACTGAATATATCCAGATAAGTTTCAAAGGGGTAGCTATGTTAGTCTGCTTCAGCAAAAGTGGGTAGTCCTGTGGTAACTTAAAGACTAACAATTTATTTGTGCGTAAATTTTCATGGGGTGAAACTCACTTCATCAAATGCAACTTAAATAAAAGGAAAATATATGGCTTTGTTACATGTCAGGAAGATAGTAGAAGGGTAATAATTTATGGGTGCATACTAGATTTTATTATTAAAACAAAATCTACTTTTATTGCTTCTTGCACTTCATTTGTAACCTTATCTCTTACTGACCTGAAAAGTTAGGCTATATTTTTGATATACTACAGTAAAATGTGTTAGCATTACTTAGAATTCCACACGTAGAATATGAAATGAGCCAGTTGCTTTTTCAGCCTGTTTGGGGGCTGAAAGGGGGAAAAATGTTATGGTACACCTTTTTTCAGAGAAACAGTGTGGGAATCTAAATATGTTTACACTTGATGCACTAAAATAGTTTAGTGGCACTAGTTGAGAGAGAAGAATTAGCTTAGAAATATTAGGAAGAGAAAAGCACCGACATTATACTCTAGCTGAAGAAACTATCATTCAAGCTTTCTTATCCTGTGACTCACCTTCTGCTTCATGGTCTTTCCTATGATCACCATTGCCTTTCAAGTTCACTTGAGCTCTTCATCGAAATCATCTTCCTGGCCAATCACTTAGCCCGTATTATAGTCTCCCTGCATTCCCCAGGGTGTCCCTTCACTGGTTCTCCCGATTGCTCCATGTCACCTAGACCTTCACTTTCCTGCTCTTTCATGAAATTTTTGTCTCCCTTCTCTTTCTTATGCTGAGAGTGCCAACCTCAATCATCTGTTTTTGTGCTCCTCCCATAGGCACCATCACATTTTCTTCCAGACTGCCTGAGCATAGGAAGCTCTCCTTGAACTAGTTCATACAAACATTGTGCCTCTTCATAACCATCTTCAAGACCCTCTTCTACTATGCAGCTACAATAAATAGCCAACTGAAAAGCTGGGAAGTTGATCAATAGGGACTTCTAATAGTTATGTGTTTCTTATTTACGAAAAATAACTGCTCACACACAAACTCAGCTATGTTAATAAATTATTTTGTTTCTTCATCTCTTTTCTTTTGCTTATTATACACACCACTTCTTGTTTTGAATTAGATAGGAAGCTCTTGGGGGCAGAGGAAGTTTTTGTCTATTTTGTACAGTACCTTTTACACTGAAGCCTTCAGGCAATACTATTGTACAAATAAGTAAATGTTGCTTTTGCACTGTAAATTATGAAATCATAGCTGAGCCTTTTGTGCAATACTGTAAATTTGAAAATGAAGGCACTGTAGAATAGATACATGCAAGATGGATTTTAATACAGGTTGAACCTCTCTAATCTGGAATTCTCTCATCTGGCAACATCCGTAATCTGGCATGATTTTAATTAAATGAATGACCATTTATCATGCATGTGGCTAAATTTCCCGTGGCCCCATAGTTTGTTTCCAGACACCAGTTCTGGCTCTGTGTTCTGTGCTGTTATTTAGCTGTAATTTACCCCTAAATGTCTTCTAAGAGCCTAGTAAGTAGTGAAAGTGTTGGTAATGGTGCTAGACCATATTGACCTCACGTGGTCTGGCCAGTTCTCTCTTAGCACCAGTCAGGTTCCAAGGGTGCCAGATTAAAGAGGTTCAACCTGTGCTTAAAATTAAAAGTTGATGCCAAAGTTCTGAAAGATGTGTGCCAAAAGCTAGGTTTTAAATCTTTGTGTAGGCTTGGAAGTAAGTGTCCAAATCTTCAAACAATTTGCGCAGAGGCAGCTCTTGTTTGATTACAGATTATTGAAAACTTTTGCTGGAATCCTAATGAAGCCTTCCAGTTTGTCAGATAAAACATACTATTTATACATCCTGTGTACTGATACAAAATCAGAAATGTATTTAAGAGAAAATCTCAGAAGATTCCATTTTTATAGTGTAAAGATGAATAATTTGCATTTTGTTTTCTCATTTGTTAAAGCCTATAAGCAGCACATGGTATGATTACTGGGGTGCTGACTATGGCACTTACAACTATAACCCTTACATTGGAGGTGTTGGAATTCCTGTTGCAAAACCACAAGTATCCACAGAGAAGAATGGGTCACAGACTGTGAGTGTGTCTGTCTCTCAAGGTAAGCAAACAGTAGGTTTATTTCAATTCTGTTGTGGAATCTTTTGATTCCCCCCACCCCAAAGTACTGGCTTTACTGCGTAGCAGTTAGTGGCTGCAAGAATGCTGTAGGAGGCATGTACCTTCTGCTTGTGAAATCATTATGTGATTTAACTTTGAGGTGTGTAGTTCAAATACCAGAATTTAAAGATTCAAAGGAGTATAAGTAAAGTTGTTATGCTGGCAAATAAGAGATTCATAGAGTAAACTAGAGAAGATTGTACAAATTTTACATTCTAGATAAGTGTTCCTTAAACTTTTTCAGGCCATAGAATACCAAACAATAATATTTTTATGCAGAACACCTATGAACGATTTCTTCAAAAAATTGTCGTCAGGCCCCCCCTGCAAAATAAAAAAGGAAAAGAAAAAAAAAAAACTAACAACAACATTTACAGCAAAACCAAAATGAAGTAGTTTAATCAGGTATCATCACAATGAAGAAATAACATTGTATCTGATTTTAATAACAGAAAATATATACCATCTATATATTTTTCCACTCTCCTACTCAGTCCCTGGTACTTTTTTTAAAAAAAAAATGCATCCTGGTGTGCAGCTTTACTGAACCGCAGATAAGAAGTTGACAGTGTAGCGGGGGAAAAAAGCCGTCAGTGAGAAGTACCTCTCATTTTATTTAGGAAATTGGTTCTGATTCCACAATTCTGAGCCACTGAAAAATAGTGCTTTTACATGACTAATTGTGGAAGGAAAACCCAAGTGAGAAGTCAAACATACTTTACTGCTAGAGAAACTATACCATATATCCCTATAGTGTTCTGTAATCACTGCCTGAGAGCAAATATTTACAGATCAGTAGAGAATCTGGAAATCATCTTGGTAGTCACATGATAACGAGTAGGTCATCTTCATCTGTAAATACATGTTCTGAGTGTATATTTTTAACAATCACTGCCATTATAAAAATAGTGAACCTATTCACCAATTATAATTAAAAATCTGTGTTTTAGCAGTTAATGTTGGATATGTAGCTATGCTGGTCTCAGTAGATCCAGCAGTGTTGTTTTATTTGATCTTTAAATATACTGCAATGCACACGTTTATTTGCTATTCAAATATTAACTTGTATGCTGCTTTCTGTAGCTTTGGATGCCCGTCTAGAAGTCGGACTGGAACAGCAAGCAGAACTGATGCTGAAGATGATGTCTACTCTTGAGGCTGATTCCATTTTGCAAGCATTAACAAATACATCACCTACAAGTAACTATACAGTGCTAAATTGTTCTCTTTGCTTACCCACTATGTATTCTCATTTAAAACTTGTTTTCTTGTTAACCTTAACTTTGGGATTCTTTCAGATATTTTGTAAATTGATTCAGTGGTGATACTAAAAATAAATTTGTGTAACTTGAGTAACTTTAAAGTGTTGTGGAATATACACCATAATTTTTTATTGCTGTAAGGGAAACAAACAGTATAAAGAAGAGAAGTGGATTTCCTTCAGAGACTTCAGTTGAATAAAAACATGTTTAGTGAAGTCTATAAATCTGGTTTCAAGAGATTGATTTTTGGCTGTGATAAAGCGAATGAAATGTTCTCCTTTGAAGTAGACTGTGGAATGCTTGTAAGGGAGTTCGCAGCTGTCTGACTGCATTAGCCAGTAAAACCATAGCGCTTCTGTTGGCCAGAAGCTTTGAAAGCTCATTTCAGTGGGGTGTTATGCTTTATACTTTTCCCTCAGGCACCTTTTAGGTTTCTATTACCAGTTGTAGGGTGACTTAAAAACTGCATCAAAGTTACGTTTATAACATGTAAAATTGAATACTGGATAAGTAAAGGCAAAGATTTCTTGCCTGCTAGATCTTTTTCAACAAAATAATTCACTAAAACATTTGATTTAACTTCTAGTAACTCAGTCTCCTAGTGGAACAGATGATTCATTGCTAAGAGGACTACACGCTGCTAACCCGACCAACCCACTCATCATACAGTTGTCCTCCATTCCTATGTTGAGTGTGTGTTTCAACAAACTATTTTCCATGCTACAAGTCCATCAAGTTCAGGTATGGAATTATGAACTTGCAGAACTTTGGCTAATACAGGACTTAATGCTAATATTGAGAGAAGAGAGGAGGAGCATTTTGAGCAGTTCTAGTGAAGTGGTTTTTCCCCTCTATTTGACACTTGTGAGGCCACATCTGGAATCTTGTGTCCAGTTTTGGGGCCCCCCAATATAAAAAGGATGTGCATGTGCTGGAGCAGGTTCAGCGGAGGGCAACAAAAATGATTAAGGGGCTGGAGAACATGACCTATGAGGAGAGGCTGAGAGATTTGGGCGTGTTTAATTTACACAGGAGAAGACTGAGGGGTGATTTTAATAGCAGCCTTCAACATCTTGAAGCTCTAAAGCTCTAAAGAGGATGGAGAGAAACTGTTGTCAGTGGTGTCAGATAGCAGAACAAGGAACAATGGTCTGAAGTTACAGAGGGAAAGGTATAGGTTGGATATTAGGAAAAACTACTTCACCAGGAGGGTGGTGAAGCACTGGAATGCATTGCCTAGAGAGGTGGTGGATTCTTCATCGCTAGAGGTGTTTTTAAGTCTAGGCTTCACAACGTCCTGGCTCGGATGACTTAGTTGGGGTTGATCATGCTTGAAGCAAGGGGCTGGACTAGATGACCTCCTAAGGTCCCTTCCAGCCCTATGTTTCTATGATGAGAGTTACATTTCTGCATATTTATGGTTCTTAACTACTAAAAATGGAATGAGAAAAGACTTGTCTAAGTAAGTAGGGTTTTCTTTTTTTTTTTTTTTTTTTCAATTATTATGTATCATGAACATTTGTTTATGGAACATAACTCATTTAAATACTTCTGTAATTGAAATTAGTGTTGGGTCTTTGACTGATAGACATTAGGGACCTCAGCTAGTGATGACTCTAATTAAAAGCTAAAAGTACATTTAAGAATCCTGATTATCTACGGGCCATACCACTTTACCTTAAATTTAATCCAAAGTCTGTGGCAATAACAGATTTTGACTCTTATGGTTACATCATGGCTTGTGAGTCATGAAAATCACTGGCTTTGCAAATGGGACATTTGATAAGTTACATGTGAAACTTCTGCCAAAGCTTCTTGAATATCGAGATTTTTAGGCTATATGTATCCTTTCTTTTGTAAGAGAAATATGGATGACTTTTAATTGTGTTTCAAAATAAAAAGCCAGTGCCAGACTATAGTAAAATGGTGTATTATCGTACAGGAAGTTTTAACTTTACTCAAAATTGCTGTACATCTATTGGAAGTTTGAAAGCTTTTCTGAAGAAGATTATGCTTGCTTATGCTTGTCACCAGAACAGTGACATCAGAGAATGTAAATAAGACAAATGACATAAAAAAAAAAATCAAAATAGTCTGGTTTTTCATGCTTCAATGAGTTTTAGAAGCACATTTCAGTTTTTATTATTTGTTTTTAATATCAACTCTTCATCTTTATTATATTTCAGCTTGAATCTCTTCTACAGTTATGGCTCACATTAAGCCTGAATTCCAGCTCCTCTGGGAGTAAAGATAATGGTGCCGATGTTTTCCTTAATAATGCTAATCGGATACCTGTAATTTCTTTGAATCAAGGTAAAATTATTCTAAAATGGGATAATAGGTGTCCGAACAGATAGTGTATGTTTTGCATAAGTGGATAGTTTTGGCTTAGTGCTCCCATTGAAGTTAGCAGTAAAACTCTTTTTTTTTTTTTTTTTTAAGCCAGAGAATCCTCAGACTTCATTTTCCTTAACATTAATTTTTTGAATGCTATTCAAAGGTTTATCAGAGTATTCGATCAGTGTAGACTTTCTGGAAGGTTGGAAGAAACCATCACAGGGTACTGCTCGAATATTAAATTTTGGTGGTTAATATTGCTGTTCTATCACTGCTTTTTGTTCTGAGGACTTTCTTTAGAATGCCATGCCTGTCAGAAGCAGAAGGAGTTTCTGACAGTCTCCAGTAAATGCTTCTGTGACATCTTCCTCTGCGCCACTCACTCCTTTTAAAGGATGTAGATAAAAAATAATTTCATTGAATTGATTAGTCAGGAGAAGGTTGAGGGGAACATTTTTTCCCAGCTGCTTAAAGAAATAAGCAAAGCCTCCTTCGTTCAGCTTGTACTTGCCATTTTCCGTAAATGAATTCTGCCACATGTGGCAAAGGTCTCTGTTGAATGCATTATTGGGGATTTTGCTGCTGAAATGACAGCCTCTATAGCCTACCCTCAGGAGTGGATTTTGATCCATACAGGAAAAACAGCCTGGTTGTTGAAAAGTCTTTAACCTTGCTAGTTCCTGAAAGCAGTCAATCACTTTTTCATTTATTTCATTCTGTAGTTTGTGACTGTAGCTCTGTGGCTGCCTGCTGTGAAGGCGTACACCAAATTTTCCTATGTAAATAATTCTGGTTATCTATTCTTTATTTAAGAAAGAAATAGTGTATTCATCAGCAAATGTTCAACACAAGACATTAAGGAAGCTGCAGTACTTCAATCTGTTAGCTATAGAAAGCTATAATATATGCCTTAGAAAAAACAGGATTTTTTAACGTGTTGCTTCTGTTTATAAGATGGGATGATTTTGCATTGGTGGTGTGAAATTCTGCTTTTCTTAATTCATGTACAGTCTCTCTTTTAAATGTACAGAATTAGCAGTAGAACAAATAATGAACTTTCAGTCCTAACATCAATCCCTAAGTATTACCTTTGTTTAAGGGCTTTAGTAATTCCGATTTTTTTTTTTTTTAAACAGCATCAGTAACTAGCTTTCTGACAGTCCTGGCCTGGTATCCAAATACCTTACTCCGGACATGGTGCCTTGTGCTTCATAGCCTCACTCTTATGACAAACATGCAACTTAACTGTAAGTTTTCTCTGAATGTTGTTTTGATTATGATGGGTGAAAACTAAATTACAAATGAAATAAAGTAAAATTAAAAGTTCATAATAAATGCAGGGCGCTTTTTTTTTTTCAGGGAATAGGTAGTGAGTTTTCATGCCATTTACTTGTAGTGTGTCTGAAATCTTACTCAGAACATGTAGTGATTTACTGTAAATCCACACTATGGATGATGTCGTATGGAATAAATAGACAATTTTAAGTTTGGTTTCTCTAACAGATATCTGTTTAAACTAAGGTATTCTCACAGAGCAGATCTGCTCCTTGCAGTCTTACTTGCTGTCTTCAGTGATGCAAGTTTTTGCTGCATATTTTTATTCTATTTAATTACTGCAAAGCTGATATCACAAAGAGAGAGCTGAATTCTGTTCCGTGTTGTATATCATCAGAATGACATATTAAATTATTTATACAGTCTTCCCACCACCCCCTTGGCGCACAAAAATTAAGTTCTTGATGATGAGAACATTTTTGTAACTGGTGATATGAGTGAAAATTAACTGGATTTTTTTTTTAATTCCCTTGAGTTGTCAATAAAAATAGGGGTAAAAAAGAAATGAAGTTAACTTGCCTAGATGTGTTTTCCTCAACATGGCATGTGTCCATAATACCTCACTACAGTAGGATATTAAAGTAGCTTAATTGTTCATACATTTCTCTGGGTCTCTAACTAGTTAGTAGACTGATACTATTTCTTTATTCAGTGGTAAACTTTATTTTGAACAATATATGCCTTTTTTATATGTGATGTAAATATGTTGATGAAGACTGTCAGTGTTTATTTTCATTTAATTTAAACATTTTGTACATGGTTGACGATGTGAGGTTCGAGAAAATCATTAAGTTGTTCAGTCTGGTAATACTAGTTGCTGCCAAGATAAGCCCTGGTGTAGCAAACCATGCCTGTTTTCAGAGGCTCCATTTTTCCCTAGGTTGGCGCTCTCCAACAGTGTGCTCTCCTCACCTGCCATTTCAGTTTTATTTTCCACCAAAGCAAGGCTAGGTTTCTGACCTTGTACATAGTCAAATGTGGACTACAGCATGTTTCTTCTTTACAGTTTTCTGGGACTGGTGCTGCATATGTCTCAAGGGCTGCGTCTACACTAGCAAGTTCTTTTGAAAAAAAAAAGGCCTTTCCTGAAAGAACCTGCAGAGGATCAAAATGGTCTCTTTTGATCTGAAAGAACACAGAGCTTTTTCTGGCAGCCCTCTTCCTCTGCCAGATGAGGAAGAGTGCCTTTTTCTGAAAGTTCCTTTCACAAAGAAATGTGTAGATGCCCTGGGGGGGGTCTCTTTTTTTTTTTTTTTTGGAAGATCAGTCCTTGTGGTGCTGGGTTTTTCGATCCACGTCTCTTTCTTTTGAAAGAGCAGAGACTGCATGGATGTTCTCTGCTGTGAGAGTGGATTGATATTTTTGTGTGGACACCCACCTTTGAAAGAAGTTTGTTTGTGTTTTGGGGGGGGTGGGGGAAGAGATCTTCCGGAAGAACTTCTTTCAGAAGATCGGTGTAGTGTGGCCATAGCCAGGGTGAGAAGGTTATTTCAGCTTTCTCTTTATTGAGCCCCATTTGCTTTCTTTATCCGTCTTGTTTTAATTAATTGGGCTTAAAATTGACGAAGTGGTGTGGAGCGTATGCTTCTGGTGCTCTGTAAGAATCCTTCAGTATGTGTTTTCTATGTTAATATGAAAATTCTATTATAGGTTTGGTGCCAACAAAATAAAAACTATAGCCTTGATATTATGCTATTTTTGGTTTTCCCTTATCCTTCCATCCTCTCTTCCTTCCATTTTTCTAGATGGATATCTTTTCATGGCAAGCCTTTCCAATATTTTTTTTTGTTTTAAATTTCATTTAGCTGCTTTGAAATATTTTCAGTTGAGAGAAACATCAGGATTTAATACTGAGCTTGATAGTACTTGTTCTCCTGGTATTTAGTGAAAGGAAAAGCTATAGTTTATCTAAATCGGCTATGGGCAACCAAATCAACTGAGTAGGTTGCATAAGTGGCCCTCCTCCCTCAGAATGGGCTACAAGATTGAAACCGTGACCCCAGGAATAAAATTAATGTTTTGCACTTTATTCTCTGTCTTTATCATGTCTGTTCAATGCAGATTATACCTCCCTTGTTTGGCACTCTTGGGAACTGAGTGGTCCTGAATGAGGGGATGTGCAAGATGAGGGGATGTCAGGCCTTCTGGCTGCCATATGCAGGGGCTACCAGCCTGCTGGCCTGGCCTCTGCAGGTTTCCTGCTCCCAGACTACCTGGACAGGGGCCTGTTCCTGCAGGACTCCCTGTTGCAGGGCTCCTGGGGTCCCCTTTCCAGGATACCTGTGGCTGCAGGGAAGCTGGCAGGTCTCCATGCCCCAGCCAACTCCCTGCTGCACGACTGCCAGGCTCCACAAGCCCTCTCTGGGGTCCCAACAACTGAGGTGTTACTGGTGGGGCTCTGTGCCCCAGATGGCTCCTTGCTGCTGGGCTGCCCTGTCTGTGGTCCCCAGAGCTGTGGGTGGGTCTCCTTGCCGTAGCTGGCTCCCACCACAGGACTCCTGGTGGGGCTCCTGGCTCCCTGCCCTGGGGCTGTCCCTTGGGCTCCCCAGAGCAAGCTGCCAGCTGAGGTCCCTGCCACCTGGGTTCCTCACAGTTGCGGGTGGGTCTCTGGTTCATATTAAATAGATTAAAAATTGTCTAGGATAATTAGGAAGATCTTTTCATGGATTGAGAACTGGTTAAAAGGCAGGAAACAGAGGGTAGGATTATATGGTAAATTTTCAGAATGGAGAGGGATAACTAGTGGTGTTCCCTAAGGGTCAGTCCTAAGTCCGATCCTATTCAACTCATTCATAAATGATCTGGAGAAATGGGGTAGACTGGTGAGGTGGCAAAGTTTGCAGATGAGACTAAACTGCTCAAGATAGTTAAGACCAAAGCAGACAATGAAAAACTTCTAAAGGATCTCACAAAACTGAGTGATTGGACAATAAAATGGCAAGTGAAATTTAATGTGGATAAATGTAAAGTAATGCACAGTGGAAAAAATAACCACAGGTATACATACAATACGATGGAGGCTAATTTAGCTACAACTAATCAGGAAAGAGATCTTGGCATCATCATGGATAGTTCCTTGAAAACATCCATGCAGTGTGCAGTGGCAGTCAAAAAAAGCCAACAGGATGTTAGGAATCATTAAAAAAGGGATAGAGAATAAGAAGAACATCTTATTGCCCTTCTATAGAACCATGGTACGCCCACATCTTGAATACCGTGTGCAGATGTGGTCATCTCATCTAAAAAAAAGATACACTCGCATTAGGAAAGGTTCAGAAAAGGGCAACTAAAATGATGAGGGCTCTGCAACAGGTCCCATATGAAGATAGATGAAAGAGAATAGGACTTTTCAGCTTAGAAAAGAGGAGACTAAGGTGGGATATCATAGAGGCATATAGAATGGAGTCACGTGGAAAAAGTGAACAAGGAAAAATTATTTACTTGTTCCCATAATATCAGAACTAGAGGACACCAAATGAAATTAACGGGCAACAGGTTTAAAACAAATAAAAGGAAATTCTTCTTCACACAGCACACGGGCAAACTGTGGAACTCCTTGCCAGAGGAGGCTGTAAAGGTTAGGACTATAACTGGGTTTAAAAAAGAGCTAGGTAAATTCATGGACGTTATGTCCATTAATGGATATTAGCCAGGATGGGTAAGAAATGGTGTCCCTAGCCTCTGTCTGTCAGAAGCTGGAGATGGATGGCAGGATAGATCGCTTGCTTGGTACCTGTTCGGTCCACTCCCTTTGCGCCACATGATATTGACCACTGTCGGCAACAGAGTACCGGGCTGGATGGACCTTTGATCTGACCCAGTTTGGCTGTTCTTATGGCTAACTGATTTCAGTGTAATTGTAAATGGAGAATTATTATCGAGTGGATGTGTTCCCAATGGTGTCACACAGGGATCTGTTCTTGGACCAAAGCTATTTAATATTTATATCAATAACCTGCAAGAAAACGTAAAAACCTTGCTGATTAATTTGGCAGATGACACAAAAATTAGGGGAGTAGTAAATGATGAATAGGATGGATCACTGATGCAGAGCAATCTCTCTCTTGGTAAACAATATATGTTTTAATACAGCTGAGCATATCCGTCTTCCCTGGGAAGCAGAGACCGAAAAAATTGGGGGTCAAGGTCTGTAACTAGGAGAACATGAGCTCCCAATGTGATGACGATGTCAAAAGAGCTATTGCAGTATTTGTATCCATAAACATGAATCTCGAGTAGAAGCAAAGTAGTAGTTCCACCTCTGTATTTTACGCTGGTGCCACTGCTGCAGGAATGCTGTGTCCAGTTTTGGTGTCCTTAATTCAAGAAGACTGCTGATAAAATGAAGAGGGTTCAGAGAGGAGCCACAAGAATGATTAGAAAATTAGAAAAGAAAGATTAGGAGATGTGCCTTATCTTTAGAAACTCAGAGATCTCAATTTATTTAGTTTAGCAAAGAGAAGGATAAGAGGTAACTTGATGAGTCTGGAAGTATCCACCTGGGGAATGAATAAATTGATAATGAACTACAGTCTAGTAGAGAAGGTGTAACACCCAGTAGCTGAAAGCTGAAGCCAGAGAAATTGACACCTGAAATAAAGCGTAAATTCCTAATGGTGAGAGTCATTAACCACTGGAAAAATTTACCTAAGGTTATGAGGGATTCTCTGTCACTGACCATTCTAAATCACGGTAGGATGTTTTTCTGGAAGAAACGTTTTAGGAATTATTTTGGGGAAGTTCTGTGAGCTGTGTTAAACAGGAGGTTAGACTAGATCCAGGGTGGCCAACCCTCTGCTCTCAAGCATAATGCGGCTCTTTGAGCAATTAAATGCAGCTCCTGCTTAGAGCTGCACCCTGGCAGTGCTGTCTGCCACTCTACACATGCGCCCCAGTGCTTTGGTGGGAGAAGCGCATGTGGCGGTGGCTCCAGTGAGTCGCCGGCATCACGTTTGAGGTGGGGACTGGGACTGCTTGGCTCTGGCGGGGGTAGGGGGGAAGGAGGGCTGGGAGAGCTGGGGATGCCAGGGAAGGGTGGGCATTGAGCTGTATATTATGTGTCTATTTTTATCTGTCTAGTTTAGATAAAAATGAATACATACATATCGTGTGGCTCTTTGCACTCTATGCATGGCTCTTAGTCCCTAACTGGTTGGCCACTCTTGGGCTAGATGATAATGACACTTTCTGATCTATGAATCTTTGTGGTATTTTTAATGCTTTGAATTATATGCATAACTGCCATGAATGGTAAATAACTTACAGTAGTTTACTCCATTTTGAATAATAATGTTTAATGAATAATGTACTGTGTATTAAGTATAAATTTTCTTCATTTTGTTTGTATGTGCAGTTCAAATTCTATTTTTGTTCTTGTTTTTAGCTGGTTCAAGCAGTGCCATTGGAGCTCAGGAAAGTACTGCCCAGTTGTTGGTGTCAGATCCCAACCTCATTCATGTTTTAGTGAAATTTCTTTCAGGCACTAATCCTCATGGAACAAATCAACACAGTCCACAGGTAATGCTGCTCATTGGAAAAACAGAAGTAGTTCAGCATTAAAGATAATTGCTTTACCTATTGTAAAACCTTGTTATGTCCTCAGCTTGCACCATCCTGAATTGTAGAGTGTTAGATGATTGTGATAATGTTTCCATGTAATTATTGTCATTGGAGTAATTTCCCATATTTTGGAAGTCATCTTTCTGGTAACATCAAGATTGACACAGAAACCCAGCATCGTCTGAGCTGTGCCAGCTCTGCTTTCGCCTACCTCAGACAAAGGGTCTTGGAGAGCTGGAACATCTGTGCCAAGACACAACTCCTTCTATACCATGCAGTGGGTGTTCCAACACTACTGTACAGTTGTGGAACATGAACATCATACAAGCGCCATTTGAAGGCACTTGAACAATATCAACAGTGCCTCAGGAGAATCCTAAATATCTTCTGCGAGGATAGGTGCATGAACACTAGCACCCTGGAAGATTTAAATATGACCAACACTGAAGCCATTCTCATGCACCAAAAACTTAGTTGGACTGGTCACATGGTCTGGATGTCTGATCAGCTCCTATTCTGTTTTAAGAGTTGAAGGAAGGAGCATGGGTGGCCAGAGGAAGTGATTTAGCGATATTCTGAAGGCACACACAGAAAAAGCGCGGTACCACTGTTGACAGTGGGAAGAACCTTGCCCAGAACTGTGCCTAGTGGAGAGTGGTAATCCATGGGTTTGTGGGTTGGCACAATTGGCGAAGTCCCACTGCAGTGCAGATGAGGAGAAGTGTACAAATGAGTGGCAAAAACCACCCTGCGCCCCTCCAGCAGATACCAGCACCTGCCCCTTCTGTGGTAAGACCTTCTGCTCCAGAATCTGGCTGGTCAGCCATCAATGGACTCACAAACAGGGTCCTAACCTTTACAGCCTCCTCTGGCAAAGAGTTCCACAGTTTGACCGTGTGCTGTGTGAAGAAGAATTTCCTTTTACTTGTTTTAAACCTGTTGCCCATTAATTTCATTTGGTGTCCTCTAGTTCTGATATTATGGGAACAAGTAAATAATTTTTCCTTGTTCACTTTTTCCACGCGACTCCATTCTGTATACCTCTATAATATCCCACCTTAGTCTCCTCTTTTCTAAGCTGAAAAGTCCTATTCTCTTTCATCTATCTTCATATGGGACCTGTTCCAGACCCCTCATCATTTTAGTTGCCCTTTTCTGAACCTTTCCTAATGCGAGTGTATCTTTTTTTTAGATGAGATGACCACATCTGTACGCGGTATTCAAGATGTGGGCGTACCATGGTTCTATAGAAGGGCAATAAGATGTTCTTCTTATTCTCTATCCCTTTTTTAATGATTCCTAACATCCTGTTGGCTTTTTTTGACTGCCGTTGCACACTGCATGGATGTTTTCAAGCAACTATCCACTCATTATTGAGTGACTGACGAGGCTGATATGTCTCTATGGCTGCTTAACCATAGTCTGCATGTGTGCTTGTGCACTCTCAATCAGAGACTGCAAAGTTGCGTGTGCCAGCCTTTGCCTGAGCAGAGCAGAGCAATGCCATTTGTTTTGTATGAGGACATATAAGGAAGCATGAGTACACACCCTTAAGATATGTCAAGATAGACTTCTTGGTAAACCCAAACAGCATGAAATGTTGCCTTTTGTTCTCCAAAGGAGGCTACAGCTACAATTGTCAAGGGGGTACCTTATAACACCAAGGTCCAACAGCTTTCTTTATGCTTTCTCACGTGTACTGTTAATGCTTAAGATCCTTTTCACGCTGTCCCAAGAAGGCGTAAGACCTGTCCATGTAGCACCTGTTCAGCTGAGGCAGGTGTGGTAACTCCCAACGTCATCTATGTCTGGGAGTCAGTGCACCTTAGACTATCTTTCGTGAGGGACCTAGTGGCACAGAACTTTGGGTCCATCATCCATCCTAACCCTCCCTCCTTCAATTTGGGAGCATGGCCTCTAAATGGCACATAGGCATGAAACTGGCCTTTTCAGATAAATTTATTATCCAGTGTAAATTCCACTACTCACAAGACTTAACTCAAAAAATGATAATGCTTCCCATCCTGGTGCTCCTTCCCATCTTCTCAAATGTTGGAAGTTTTTTTCCAATATCCTTGACTGCTGCTACTTAGAATATATCTGGCTGCTACAACAGCCTTCCCTTAACCCACCTCAGGTTTCTGAGTCTTTATTACCTCTTTTTGACACCCCACCCCCACAGGGGGACCTCAGCCTTGATTTAAAAGCTCTATGGAAAATCTTCAAGCCAGTGAAGTCTTGCTCTTTCCCACCTCTCCCTCAACATTTTTGTTCCTAATTGTCCTCACCTTAGGAAGGAAAAGTGGGTCACTGGGCTGATGCAGCTTACATTATCATCTACAAAGAAAAGGCTATGGTTCCTTGCTTCCTTCTAAGAGTATCCCAGAGCATAACATTAACCAGGAGATTGACCTATCCATTTTCCAACCAAAATCTCATTTCTTTAGAGAAAAATCAAGCCTTTATTCACTGGAAGGATCCTTCTTTTTCTGGACAAGACTAAACCAGTCCACGTGTCTCTCAGGCTATTTGTATTAATTGTAGATGGGTGAAGAGCTAGAAGACTGTCACACAGTCTAAATGGGTTTTGTCGTAAATCTTAACCTGCTTAGAAAACTGTGATGCAGCTCTCTCAACTGAGTAATAGCATGTTCTACTGGAGCTGAGTCCACATCTGTAGGTCTACTGAAGGACATTCTGGATTGTTTTAGTCTTCTCTCCCTATCTTGGTGAAAGAAGAGACCATCTTAACAAGTTCCACAGATGGCGCTGCCTTTGGTGATGCAGTCCCTCCAGTTGTATTGGACTTACCTCACCATTAGCCCCCTTCTTACTGACTTACTGCTTTTGAGTCTCCTTTACTAAAGTGCCTAAGGATATATACTTGAAGAGGGAGATGGGTGCTTATTTTACTGTAACTTGAATTCTCTGTAGGTGCTCTACCTTCTGCCCCTCCTCCACCTCTGCTGTGGAGTTCTGCTTTATGGTCAAGAAGGAACTGAGTGACGATGGGCTTGTGTTCCTCTTTATGCCCTCATTCAGAGTATGAGGCACCAGCCCAGAAATGCTACTTGACCGTCTTCAACTGAGAGTGCCTTGGCACCCGCACATTCTGTGGCTGAGCACTCATAGGGACAAATACCTCCAAAAATTCATAAGAACATGGGAACAGCCATACTGGGTTTGACCAATGGTCCATCTAGCCTGTCCAGCTGCTATAGAGAGAGTGAACGCAAGAGGACAATTTATCGAGAGATCCAACCCTATACCCACCTTCTGGCAGTCCAGAGGTTTATGGGTATCCAGAGCATGAAGTTGCATCCTAATCTGTCTTGGCTAATAGCCGTTGATGGACTTAGCTTCCATGAATTTATCTAATTTCTTTTTTTTTTTTAAATCTTGTTATGCTCTTGGCCTTTGCAACCTCCTCTGGCAGCAAGTTCCATTGGCTGACTGTACATTGTATGCAAAAGAACCTTCTGGTGTTTGTTTTGAACCTGCTGTCTTTCAGTTACATTGAGTGATCCCTGGTTTGTGTATGTATGGAAAGGGATATATAAAACTTATTTACTTTCTCCAAACTTTTCATGATGTTACCATATCTTCCCCTTTGTCTCTTTTCTAATTGAAAAATGGCAGTATTTTTAATTTCTCTCTTTATGGAAGCTGGGTTTATTTTTTTGCACAATGTCTGTACATTTTTTAATTCTAATACAGGTTGACCTCTGTATGTTTTTAATTCTAATACAGTTGCACCTCCCTGGTCCAGCACCCTCGGGACCTCAGTGGTCCTGAGTCAGGGCTTTTGCCAGGCCTGGGAGGTTAAAGCTTCCTTGCTGGCTCCCCTCCAGGCTGTTGGCTGGCTGCTGCCTGGTTCCTGATCTGCAGCTGTTGCTGGCTTCCTGGCCATGCTGTAGGACACCCACTTTGTCCTTGTTCCTGGTCACCAGGACTTTCTGGTCCAGCAACAAATGTGGTGTGTGTCTCAAACTGTGCTGACCAGAACTGCACGCAGTATTCAAGGTGTGGGGAGTAGCATGGATTCATATAATGGCGTTAAGAAGTCCTTTTGTTGTCTTGTCTATCTGTTGCTAACATCGTTAGCTTCTCAGTTTACCATTTTATATTGAACAGATGTTTTCAGAGGACTATTGGTGATAATTCCAAGACCTTTCTTGAGTTTTAGCAGTTAATTTAGACCCCATAATTTTATATGTATAGTTGGAGGTTATGTTTTCTAATATGCATTACTTTGCACTTATTTAATTTCTTCAGAACTCTTGGTTGAATACCATCTGGTCGTGGAACTTGTTATTGTTTAATTTTTTTTCCAAAACTTCCACTATTAACAACTAGCTCCAGCACAGTTCCTCAGATTTGTCATCTAAAACGAATGCCTCAGGTGTGGGACTCTCCCTCATATCTTCTGCAGTGAAAACTATTGCAAACAGTTAACTTAAGTTCTTCGTAATGGCCACGTCATTCTTGACTGCTTTTTTAACACCCTCATCATCCAGTAGCCCACTGATTCCTTTGCAGGTTTCTGATATCCTTAGAAATAGTTTTGCAATTAGTTTTTGTCTCTGTGAGCTAGCTGCTCTTCATGTTCTTTTTAATTACACTTTTTGTCAGCGTTTACACTTTCTTAAATTATTATAAGGTATGTATCTTTTCCTTTGTTTATGCTGCTAGCTTCTGAATTAATAGAATAACTTGTTGGATATGTTTTTTTCTTTCTTGAAACACTATGGTAGAATCAAATGTTACAGTGTACACCAATGCTTGATATTCTGTGTGAGAGATTACCTAGTACAGTAAAACACTTTCATATCCATCAGCCCCAGGACTGGCAGTTTGCTGGATATTCAAATATTCTGGATAATGCAGAAGTATAGCTAGCAATGCATAATACTAGAGAAAAACAAGATTAGATATTAAGAAACAAAAAAAATGCAGAGTACTTTATTTACCAACAACAATAGTATTGTACAGTGAAAACATATACTGTATTTGCTGTATATATTTCTATTTATTTTCACTATACTGTGTTTATGGAAAACGTAACTAAAATTAAAATGCCAGTTATTTGAGAGTGCTGGATAATAGAATGGTGGATATGAAAGAGTTTACTGTAGCAATTTTCTTCTCAAATACTGTAAAATAATTCAATTAAACCCTGTTATTTGGAATCATGTTGTTTAGGAGAAGACTTGTTAATGCACCATTTTAAGATTTCATCTTTAAGTACGCATCAAGTCGTGAAATATAAAAATTAAGATTCTCATATTGTTAATCAGCTTATATTGCATGTTTATTTGCTAGTTGCTTCTTTTACTGCATATATTTCTATGTAAAAATCAATTCAGATTAATGGGTTCGTTGGATATATTGCATTTCCCATTAAAGATCTAAGGAAAAAAAGGGGTTAAGGCTCATATCCACAAATGGAAATGTCACAGAAATTATTCAGGAATGGAAGTTCAGTTCACATAATGACTTTCTAATAAAGCATTTTGCAGTAAAAGTGTTTTTAAATTATAGCTTCCTTGTGGCATAAACAACTTTTGACGTCTCTTTTCAGGTTGGGCCAACAGCTACACAAGCTATGCAAGAATTTCTTACTCGATTACAAGTGCACCTTTCTTCAACTTGTCCTCAGATGTTCAGTGAATTTTTGTTAAAGTTAATACATATACTTTCAACAGAGAGGTAAAGATTGAGTTTTGTCATTAGTACGCAAGATGGTGATTGTGGTTTTTTTTGTTTTTGAAAAAAGACTTCCACAAGTAGCTCTAGGCTCTGTCTATATTACAAAAAAGTTTCTTCTTCAAGGGTCCCCATGAGTGCTCCATCTTTAGGTGCACCAGTGCCACTGCACCTACTAGTCGTAGATTTGTGCTCTGTCACCTCGCTGTGCATGCAGGGCACAGGCCTGGAGCATCTACTGCATATGCGGAGCCAGTGGCCTCCTCAATTCTTCTCTGACCGCCATTGGCTTCGGTCACAGCCAGAGCAGTCTCCTCACACGCACACTTAATCAGCTATTTCTAAAAGCCTACCTCTTACCTTGATTTAGTAGACACATAAAAAAGGAAAGAAAAACAAGAAGACAAGAGAGTAAAGTTGGAGCTACTGCTTTTCTCAGGAGGCTCTATCTGCTTTCAGTGGCTCCAATTTACAGGGGAGCCTCACCTTGTCAGTTTCACTCAGGCATGCCTGGCTTTCTGGGTTTCAAAACGTGCTCATCCTGTGGGCTCTGTCTCTGATGGCCACTCTTTTTGTATTTGTTGTCTAGGGCAGAAGCATAATACAAATGGTGGCCCACATTGTAAGAGACTTACTAAGAGATCTAGAAAAGCAAGACAGCAACAGCTCCTAATTTGGGAGATGGAGCAAGGTCTTAAACCAGCAGACTTTGCAAGGATTCCGTCTTCAGGCATAGTCCACAGGGAGTCGAAGGTGTTGACAGGGCTCTAACACCTTGAAGCCCTACGGATAAGGGAAAATCTGCATATCTCATCAGAGTTAGTTTCCCTGACAATCAAGGTGACTGGTCCAAGCATCACATTGCCACCCTTCCCACATTAAAGGGGGCAGCTAACAGTGCTCCATCTATAAGCCATGCTGGCCAGGAGCATTAGGAGAGGGTGCACCGCTCCTCAACTGATAAAGTGGTGAGTCTTTTTGATACAGCCACCCCTCTGGCACTGAAGAAGCTGGCTAAGAAATGGTGTGTGCCAGCTTCTATAAACAGCATGCTGGCCCCATCAGCTGTTAGTGCTCCTGTGTTCACTGAGAAGACGGCATCAGCGATGCATGCTAAAGCGCTAAACACCGCTTCATTTTCTGTGCTGCTGGCACTGACGCTGCAGGGGGCTCTGGTTCTGATGCCCCCTCCTTCAGTCATACCCCAATATACAACTGGTGAACTTTCAGTTGCCTCGCTACCAGGCACCCCTCTATTTGGAATTGATGGCTCTTAAGTTCTCACGTTCAGCAACCCCAGCCTCCACTTCAGCCAGATTTTCTGAGTCTGACAAAGACATTTTATCTTGGAGAACAGCAGACAATTCCTCTTCTACACCCAAACCACTACAGCAGTGGAAATAACAGTCGGTGCCACTGGCTGTGCCACCCAATTGGCCATACCGGGATCCGTGGGCAGTCTTCCATCAGAACCCCCTCCCCCAACCATTACTTCAGCCTCTGTCGCTGAATAAACCTTGACCTACCAGCATACAATTGCTGAACAGGTCCGAGATTTCAGAAGCCAGTCCATTAGGCGAGTAAACAAGGAGATCTAAACAGTCATGTTCTACTACCATGTTATACTACCACAGTTCTCTCCCTCATCCTCCTCCATGGACTCTCTCATTCCACCACCCACCTCCCTGTTGGGTGATGACCTCAGGTCATTCCAAGACCTTTTTAGGAGGATGTCAGACAAGCTGGAGATAGCTCTCTCTACTCCATCAGATACACAACACAAATTGACTAACATCCTACATTCCTTCACACAAAATAGGATAGCAGTACCGATTAATGGATCCCTCCTAGACTCAGCCAGGCTGCTGTGGAACACCCCAGCCTTGATTTCATTTATGTCAAAGAGGCTAGACCGAAAATATGTGGCCCTGAAGGGAGCTGAGTTCCCCTTCTTCCATCCATCTGTGAACTCGCTTGTGGTGGAAACCACAAACCAGAGGGGTGGACATCAAAATTTGAGATTCACTCCTGGGGATGAAGAGAGGAAAAGGCTTGACACCTGGGGGAAGCAATCCTACTCATCAGCCAGCCCGATATTCTGCATTGCGAACTGCATGGCACTACTCGCAAAATATACATGTCATGTTTTTTGACCAACTTCATACTTTTATTGAAATTATACCACAGATCACACAAGATCAAAGTAAGGCCTTCATGGGAGAAGGCACTCTTATGTCAAGGACAGCGCTTCAGTTGGCCCTGACACAGCGAATACCGCAGCTAGATCCCTGACATCAGCAGTGATCATGAAGCAGGTGTCTTGGCTGCAGTGGGTCAGCCTTCCCGGAGATGTCCAGACCACCACTGAGGGCCTCTCTTTTGAAATCTGCCAACTCTTCATGGATAACACAAACACAGTGGTCCACTCTGTCAGTGACTCGAGTCACTTTGCATACCCTGGTCATCCAAATGGTTACTGTGAGACTAAAACAAACCAGGTAGAAAGGAAGTTATGTTGGTCTGTATTCTAACAAAACAAACAAACAGTCTTTAAGGTGCTACATGACTGCTTGTTTGTTTTGTTACAAAACAGTTCACTTATAGGTACAAACCAGTACCTTTCAATTATAGACAGTATAATAGCAGATGATGCCAGAAACATCCAAGGAGAAGACAAACCATGGAATCTTCTCTGATCCAGCAGGCTTCAGCCTGCCAGTCATTTTGAAATTTTGGTCAAGAGTCTGCAATTTTTGGGACCCAGTCCACGCCTCATGCCATCTTTTACTCAAGGCTAGCAACATTTCTGCCCTACATGGTAAGCAATTACTACTGACAAGTGGGTCTTAGAGATTGTACACACTGGATACGTCATCCCATTCATCTCCCAAACCCACCATCCCCATCCCCTTTTAGGAACATCTATCATGAGTATATGCTCTTAAAAGAAGTGCAGTGTCTTCTACAGGTTTTCTCAAAGGTCCTAGCAGTGGTCACTGCACATCTAAGAAAAAAGGAAGTAACCATCTTTCCCTGCCTAGACAATTGCTCTTAAAGGACCATTCCCTAGCTCAGAACCAACAGGAAACAGCTTTGACCAGAACCTTGTTCACAGAACTAGGCCTTTGCATAAACTTGTCAAAGTGCACCTTGACCTCAGTTTGCACGCTAGGGTACATAGGGGCACTCCTTGATTGCCAGACAGCCACAACCTTGCTGCCTTAACACAGACTACAGGCAATCCAAGACCTCGTCCTCACACTGCAAGTCAGCCCTAGCATAAGTGTCAGGAAGTGTCTGTCTCCTCAATCACATGGTGGCAACGATCTCCATCATACCTCGTTGAACGTCTCCAGATGAGACCAATGCAGGCCTGGTTCAGATCAATGTTCAGACCTTGTGTCTATTCACTGAATAAAACACTGAGCATCCCAGCTACACTAAGAGACTCCCTCAATTGGTGGATGCAGCCACAAAATGTATGCAATGACGTTCTTTTCCAAAGAACTCCCCAACCATCCCAATCATGACGGATGCTTCACTACGAGGCTGGGGTGCCCACCTACAGGGCTGAGTGGTTCAGGGCACATGGTCAACAGATGAGCGACTCAAGCACATTGACCTCCTAGAGCACAGAGCAGTACGGTATGCTTGCATGCACATCTCCACAAAGATAACAAACAGTACAGTCTGGTTAATGATGGACAATACAGTGACAATGCACTACTACAACAAACAGGGCGGCGTATGCTCTTGACAACTCTGTCAAGAAGCAGTAGGGCTTTGGGAGCGTTCATCCGTCAACAAATCCACCTTGTAGCAACCTACATACCAGGCAGAAGAAACCTGCTTGTGGATGATCTCAGCTGCAGTTTTTCCCTCAATCACGAGTGGGAGATCAACAGACCCAGGATCTACCACTTTTTTCGCAGATGGGGATTTCCTACAGTGCCTGTGTTTGCCACAAGTGCCAACATGTGCTGCCTCCATTATTGCTTCACACATAGTTTAGGCCATGATTCACTGGGGGATGTATTCAGCATCATATGGAATGCACCTTTAACATACGCATTCCCACCGATTCCTCTCATCTAGATGTTCGTTATCAAGGTAAAACAGGAGAAGGCTCAAGACATTTTACTAGCACCCAAATGGTCCAGACAGACCTGGTTCTCTGAGCTTCCACAGCTGTCCAGACAGCCCTCATATCTTCTCCTCCTCTCCCCTCCGCCACTTGTTCCCTCACTGTTAACCCAACAGAACGGGTTTATTGGCCATCCAGCCATTGACCTTCTTCGCTTCCATGTGTGGTTCCTGCTTGGCTGACAGACATGGATCTTCATTGTCCACCTCAAGTCCAAACAATCCTTAAGAAAAGTAGGTGACCTGCAACAAGTAAAACCTATTCACAAAAATAGCAACACTTCGTAACCTGGTGCCTCTCCCAACCATGTGATCCCGTGCACGGTGGGATCCCACACATACTCACCTGCTTCACTTTCAGCAAACAGACTTACCCATCAATACAATTAAGGTTCACCTGGCAGCCATATCAGCTTTCCACCACCCTATCCAAGACCATTCGGATTTGCCTACTCATCTGTCAAGTGGTTCCTGAAGGGCTTCCACAACATGTTCCCACCAGTTAAAGAACTGACACCCTTGTGGGATCTTAACTTGATCCTCAGGGCCTTAACTGGCAAACCCTTTGAGCCAGTAGCCACATGCTTGTTATTGCACTTGTCCATGGAAATGGCTTTCCTTGCAGCAAACACCTCTGAATGGAGGGTGCGAGAGATCAGTGCATTAATGTTCGAACCACCATATATAACCTTGCACAAGGACAAAGTAGTCCTCTGCACTTACCCTAAATTCCTCTCTACAGTACTTGCCGCTTTACACTGCAACAAGCCAGTATACTTACCCGTTATCTTCCCGATGATACCGACAATAGGGACAGAGCCCATGCATACCTTTGATGTCCATGGGGCCTTGGCCATTTATCTGCAAAGAATGTCCCTTTGGCCGAAAGATCTCATGGCGTGCCTATCTCCAAGCAAAAGCTGGATCTTAGGCTGTGTAAGGCTCGCTTACACAAGTTCAACGAAGAATCCCCAGTGGGCGTTCATGCCCATTCCACACAGGCAATGGCCACCTCTACCCGCCCTTGTCTGGGGTGTGTCCATTGAGTACATTTGCAGAGCATCTACATGGGCATCTGTTCACATGTTCATGCAGCATTATGCTATACAAACCTTTGCTGACACACACGCTGCATTCGGCTGATCAGTACTATCAGCTGATTTTACACCATCTGAAGGTCCCACCTCCAAGCAATGACAATGTTTTGTAGTCACTTAAAGGTGGAGCACCCACCAGGGACCCTCACAGAAGGACAGGATGATTACTCACCCTGTGTAGTAACTGAAGTTCTCCAAGGTGGTGTTCCCGGGAGTGCTCCAGCACCCATTCTCCCGTCAGCATAGGATTCCTTCTTTGGCTTCCAGAACAGAGAAGAACTGAGGAGGCAGCTGGCTGCACGTACGCAGTAGATGCTCTAAGCATCCTATGCCTGTGCCCTGTGCACGCAGCCAGCTGTAGGTGCACTGCTACCAACAAATCTCCAACTAGTAGGTGCAATGGCCCTAGCTCACGTAAAGGTGGAGCACGCTCAGGGACACCATCTTGAAGAACTCCAGTTACTGCACAGGGTGACTAACCTTCCCTTCTGTAACTAGGATGTAATGCTTTCATCTTCACCCCATTCCAACAGTGTGAGTTGTGTCTGTAAGCATTTTACATATCTACGCACACTATACTGCTTACCAATAGTCAAAGGAGTTATTTTTGGGGACTGCTTAACTGTCTCCATATGCTTGGCCTATGTGCCCACAAATCTGCATTGGCAGCAAATGGAACAGTGCCTTCAGGACTCTGCAGAAGTCCTTGCATGAGGGACTGTAGAAAGACTCTACTGAGTGTTAGGTATTTGAATGACATAGCCTTCACCTGAAGTTGATTGTGGGGCTTGTTCTTTGTTGGAGCAACATCTAAATGATGCTGATTTAGGAGACCTACCAACAAGCTCTCCATTTTCATTAGCTGGAGGGAAAAGAATCCAGAGTGCATTGTATGCTATGAAAATTTTTCACATTGGTATACTAGAATGGGAGTTATGAAGCATGGTTTTATACAATATCCTTGCCATCAACTGCTGCTACTTGTCCTTCAAAATGTTATTAAAGATTCATGTTTTAATATCTTCTACATTCTCAAGAGAAATTAATGATAAACTTGATTTTTATGTCTTTAAAAGGCTATGTCTACACTACAGCACTCTGTCAAAAGAAGTTCTTTCGCAAGATCTCTTCCAAAAAACCTTCTTTTGAAAGAGTACGTCCAGCACAAAAAAGTGGATCCAAAAAATTGATCCTCTCTTTCAACAGAGAGCATCCACACAGTCCCAGCTCTGTTGAAAGAATGGGCCAGGGATCTGAAAATCCAGCTCTGTGAGGACTGTCGTTTCAAAAAAAAAAAAAAAAAAACGTGTGTGGGGGGCCCTGCAGACCATCTACATGCGCTTTTTTTGGAAGGACTCTTTTGAAAAATGGTGCTGTTCCTGGTCCAGGAGCAGAAGGGGACTGCCAGAAAAAGGGCTGAGCTCTTCGATTTCAAATTGAAAGATTCAGAGAGCACATTTTCTGTGTAGACAGTCTGTGGATTTTTTTGAAAAAGGCCTGGCTTTTCTGAAAAAAATTGCAAGTATAGATGCAAACCAACTCTTTTCAAATAGACTATATGTAAAGGAATGTTAAATATTCCCTATAAATCTTTCACATTAATCAGCGGGGAAAAAATGTAGAAACCAAATCTTACTGTAATAGTTATTTTTAAATTTAGTTCATTGAGGAAAAGATCTCATCACCAAATAACAGTATTTGTTGTTTAAATTGGTAACTAATTCCTTTCCAGTATATCTAAGGTAGTTTTTTTAGCCCATGGAAAAAGGTCATATTGACTTTATTCAGATAAAAAAATTGCTCAGTTGATCAGAGAGGAAAATTAAGTAGTAACTTGGTATTGCCAAGATGTAAAAAGTTGAATTCCTCATTTAAGTGTTTAAATTTTGTGTTAAAGGCTCAATTCTTTACTGCTACTGAGTGTATTTTGCTATATCAGCCTTATGATGCCACTTATTGGGATTCAAGGACTGAGAAATTCCCACCCGTTTTATGAATCTCCTTTAATCCTTCAAGTTTTCTTTGTTTCCTGGCCTCAGTAGTCTGGATTGATTCCCTCTGCTTTCCTGCTCTCTCTCCTTCCGTCTGTTCATCTTTGTCTCTTTCTGTGGTATGGACACAAAGGAAGACAGAGGTCAGGAAAGGAAAAAACAAGTACAGAAAGAAGAATTCCAATGGCTCTGCATCAGATGGGTTGGAAACAGTGAAAGGCAGGACTCTAAGTTCTTGTACAGCACTTCATCATTTTAGGTGTGTGGGAATCCTTGGCCAGAACATACTATTGAATCAGACTCTATTCCAACCTCTCAATGGATGCCAAGCTACTCAAATGTATCTCTTTAAGCAGGAAGTGGCAATTTCTGTGTTTTAACAAGAGGTCCTAGCACTGTACCTGCCTCCCTACCTCAGCTGTATCACAGTTTGGCACCTGCTCCCTGGCTTACCCAATTCTTCATCAGTTTCTCTGCCTTGGCAAGTTCCAGGAGCACTTGGATCTGGATGGCTCTTGAATAGTCCTGGTTTCTAGAAGGTCTCACTTTAACAGGCATTTTTCTATCCCTCTTTTGTATGAACCCCATCAGCCCACAAGCAGTACCTTTTTAGCTTGCCTTTTTTTAAGCTCCTGCAGAATTTTTTTTTGTTTCAAGCCTCTGTGTTGTGCTCCTTCATCCTCCTGTAGTTCTACCTGCAATACGAAGAACAGATTTATCATTTCTTGGTCTGATACCAGAGTGCTTATTCTTCACCCCACCTCCAAGCAGGAAATCGGCTCTCCTTTCTCCAAAGACCCACTCCTTGAACAGTTTCCCTGATCGTTCAGTTTAGCCACGTTCTCTCAACAGTCTGTCCATCTTTATGGCAGTCATCCCTGCCTCTTCAGAGTCCTAGGGTGTGTGGGCCTGAGGCTTCTCTGCTGGCCTCTGGTAATCCCTGCTCTTGCAAGTACTTTTCTCGCTCTTTTCCTGTAAAAGGGCTCACAACAGTGGTTCTTTCTTCTGTACCAGTAATGAGGTACTCTGTTGACCTAAAACTGCAACTCCCTTTTAGTATTTTTCCAGCAAATCTACAGAATTGGAGACCTACATGCTTTTATTTGTGATGTATCTTCTTTATTAGCTATGGGGAATTACTTATATGAACCTTTGCATTTTTACTGTAGTTTGGAGGCTTGAAGAGAACTTTTAAATTTAGCTAGCCCTTAAAATAAGGCCATAACATCGGGAAATATTGGCTCCGTTTTGCAGATAAGGAGGTGGTGCTGGTAGCTGACAAGTGGTGTGACTGCAATATTTGTTTGTTCTTTGATTGTGTTCCTATGGGTGCAGCACATACTACAGGATTGGTGTACATCTGTACACTTGTGACTGGAGAATGTAAAAAGAGGTTTCCGTGGATTTTAACTTGCATAAAACAGTTCCTCATTCTCCCAGGAGATGGCATACAAAGAGGCACAGACCCACCACAACTCCAATTCCTTCTCACTTGCCTTTGGCTTTCAATGGAGCAATTGTGGTGTCCACTGCTTTCTGCTACTTCCTGTCTTTCTTATTTAACCTCCCATATTTATTTAGTTCTTATTTTGCCTCATTTTTGTCTGATTGAATATGTTGTTTTGGGGGATTCTTCCCCTCTGAACTGTGTTTTGCTCTGTGGTCTGCAATATATAAACCTGCTACCTGTTAATTTCATTTGTTGACCCTAGTTCTTGTGTTGTTGCCAAATGTGCCACAAACCCTTTTTTCCCTGTAGTGATGGTCATTTTAGCTGTCTTCAGCGTCTCAGAGAAACTCCTGTCCTGTTGAAGTGTGAGACCTCCATAGGGTTTAAAGGCAGGTCCTGCCGAAGCTTCTCTTAACAGAATGGTCCTTAATTCCATGGGGGTCTGTTTTTGTCTGCTCTAGGTCAGTCACAGGCCATACCAGTGACTTCAGGTGCAGTTCTAGAATGAAGCCTTATAAAAGAAGAGACCTACCCTTTTCTACTGGAGATTCTAGAAAGAGTCACCATATAGAGCTGATTTTTGGTGGCCCTTTTGCCCCACAGTAGGTCCAGCTGAGAGCTCCAGCTTGTGGTGGTAGTAAAGTCTCAGTAATGCCTAAGAAGTCCAGTCACCTAACCACCACCACAAAGCCCTTTCCTTGGTAATGCTTCATACCCTGAAGCACCAAGACACATGTAAAACCAAGAAATTGAGGGCTCTAGTAGTCATCTGATTAGACACTGCCCAGAGTGATACCTGGCTCCCTCTTGGGCAGTGTCCGGGAATCAGAGCTCTGAGCACCGCGCGAAGCACCCAGACTGCTGCATCAGTCCCTATCCCAGTCCCCAGTATCTTCATAATTTCCTACTGTATTTCCCTGGTACTGCTTTAATAATTTGAACCCATTCCCATCAGAACAGGCTCTGGTCTACTGCTTCCTGCAGCGATGCCCAAAGTACCCCACTTTCAACTCAGAGAATAACACATCCTCTGATTCTGAGGTTTCTGTACAGGGTTATGTCACAGCATCATACCAGCATGCTTTTCTGGGGATGTACCTTGATGAGGACTTTGCAGAGTCTGTCATACATCCTAGATTTGCTGAATTCAAATATGGCTGGAGGCACTTGCACCATACACCTCCAGAGTGTACCTTCTGAAATCCCTGAATGCTCTACAGCAACCGGTTTTATAGGTTAGTCCAGCCACAAAAAACAATAATATCTATTATTACTGCAGTAGCCCTGCAGCCCACAAGATTGCTAGCTGGTATATCATGTTTTCGTGGAACCTGAGGTCGCTCAAGGGTGAAGGGTCAACTTTGAACAAGTTCTCATCTGGTGATGTGGTAATGCCATTCTGACCCTCTGGTGCAGATGACTTTAGTGTTTTCCATGACTTAATGAGGAGTCTTTCCCTCTCCCCCTGCCCCTTTTTAGAGAACACGTAAACCACTTATTATGTACCTGGGAACTCATCACCTCAAGCAAGTGGATGCTAAATATGGGCGCTATGAGATACTCTGTTGTCCATCCCTCTACGGGGACCCTTCTCACGTGAGAGGCTGCAGCTCAGCCTCTCATTTGGGCAACGCTTTAGACTTAATATGTGCCCTGAACAGATTCTTTCCAACAAAATCACATAAGAATAACCATATTAGGTCAGCCCAAAGATTCATCTAGCCCAGCGGTATCAAATAGGAATTCAAAGCTTGCCACACTTGTGGTTGTGGTCTTTCCATATTCACCACACTATATTACACAAAACTTTATTAAATAATATTAGAAAAATGAATACCTTCTGGCCTTTGAAGGTGTGAGATGACAATAATCGCAGGCACAAGTATAACAACACAACTCTTAGCAAAGAAAGGCTAACTATGGAAAGGTTTTGAGCCCCATGTAACCTGCAACAGCCCCCTCCCAGCATGGCTGGGAGTGGTGCGGTTCCAGCTGTTCCCTGCGAGTAGTGTGCAAACAGTGACACTGCCCTCACATGTTAGAGGGCATGATACCAAACCCCCATCCTTGCCATTCCCTGCAGTGCTCCGTTTCAGTGCAGGTCATGTCAGTGCCTGCAGGAGTTCCCCACTGGCTGGCAGGCTGCCTTGCCTGGGTGAGCACCTGTGCTAATTGTCTCAAGCATGTGTGACAAATTCAAATTTTTATTTTTTCTAATGAGTTAGGTATGTATGCATTCACCACAATGCAGTGTCCTGTTCTCCATATGTGGTGAGTAGCAGAAGTATTGGACACCGCGGCTCTAGCACAGTATTCTGTCTTCTAAAAGTGGCCAAAGCCAGGTTCCCCAGAGTAAATGAGCAGAACAGGTAATCCTCAAGTGACCTTCCCCTGTTGCCCATTCTTAGCTTCTGACAGAGAATAGGGGTACCATTCCTACCCGTCCTGGCTATTAGCCATTGATGGACCTATTCTCCATGAATTTATCTAGTTCTCTTTTGAACTCTGTTATAGTTTTGGCCTTTTCAACATTCTCTGGTGGGGAGTTCTGCAGATAGACTATTCGTTATGTGAAGAAGTACCTCCTTTTTCTTCTTTTAAACCTGCTACCTATTCATTTCATTTGTTGACTTGTAGTTCTTGTGTTATTGGAAAGAATAAGCAACGAAGGGTCCTGTGGCACCTTATAGACCAACAGAAAAGTTTAGAGCATGAGCTTTCGTGAGTTAACTCATTTCTTCAGATGCTGGTTAACTCACAAAAGCTCATGCTCTAAACTTTTCTGTTAGTCTATAAGGTGCCACAGGACCCTTCGTTGCTGCTACAGATCCAGACTAACACGGCTACCCCTCTGATACTTGGAAAGAATAAATAACTCTGTTCGCTTTCTCCACACCATGGATAATTTTATAAATTTCTATCGTATCTCCGCTTAGTCATCTCTTTTCCAGGCTGAACAGTCTTTCCTCATAGGGTAATCAGTCTATACCCCTAATAACTTTTGTTGCCCTTTTCTGAACCTTTTCCAGTTCCATTATGTCTCAGTTTGAGAGGAAGTGACCACATCTGCTTGTAATATTCAAGAAGGGGACATACCACGGACTTAAATCGAGGCATAAGATATTTTCTTGTCTTATTGTTTATCACAGTCTTAATGATCTCAACATTCTGTTTGCTTTTTTAACTGGTACTGCACATAGAGTGAATGCTTTCGGAATACCATCCACAGTAACTCCAAGATCTTTCTCTTGTATGGTAACAGCTAATTTAATTCCTATCATTTTAGACATATGGCTGGGATTATATTTTCCAATATGCATTACTTTCCATTTATCGACATTGACTTCATCTGGCATTTTGTTACCGTGTTGTGAGATCTTTTTGAAGTTCTTCACAATCTGCCTTGGACCTGTACTTGCACAGGTGGAAAGAACCAGTGCACATCTCAAGCAATGGAAAGAGCCAGTAAAGCTGTTCGTGGAAGCCTGTTTTCATGTCTGCCACCTTCAGAATTGCTGTCTCTCTGTTGGGTTGAGGTCATATGTACAGGTTGGCAATAGGGCAGCTACGTACCTAAATGAGGTAACTACTTCCCTGTCCTTATTTGCAGTTTCGCTAAAACTGGTGCATCTCCTGTTTCATAAAAATCTCTGAGATTTACCTGTTGGGCCTTCCAAATGCAGTGTCAGACTCCCTGAATAGGAACATCCATCAGGACCATGAATGGAAGCTTAATGTCTTCCATAGCATCTGCTAGTTCTGAAAGTAGACTTCTTTGTGAAATGTTGCTGCTTTTGCTCTGAAGGAGGCTATGGCCACAGCTGCATTGGAGTTCCTACTTGACTTCAACTCCTGTTCTATTCTTACCCCTCTAATTCTCAGGATTTAGCTCAGATTGAGACAAGTAGGTTTTGATTCTCTCAGTTTTGTCCACTGTGACATTTGGAACATGAGTGACTTATGCCAGTTCCTGAGGGGTGGGTATACACAATTTGCTTTTCAGTTTGGGGAGTGCTGCTGCTGGGAACTTGGGCAGGAATCCAGTTTTAATTCCCAAGGGACTTCTATCTAGAGGATTGCAACAACTATCTCAGCTATGTATGTTCTTGTGAGAGCAGAGCTATGTGGATTCAAGGATACTTGCCAGAATTGGGAGTGTGCCTCATCGTAGTTTTGATTTTCTGAAAGAGTTTCAACTAAGCTTCCCAGAATTGGTTTACACTCCTAATCCCTTTATGATGCTTCACTTTGATTTGGAAAAGAGGGCTTAGGATCTTGCTTCTCTCTGCTTTCTTGTGCTGCCCAAGGGTCTGAGGAGGTTCAGGCAGGGCCACACAGACTTGATTTTTACTGACTTCTTGACAATCCTGCTACTCTTTTTTGAAGATGTGATAAGTCTACTACTGAGCCTGCCTGTAGATGTTTTCTGTGATTCTGGAGCTGCTTTTCAGGGGCTTGTCTTCTACAACCACGATCTCCAGCTTGCTACAGTGGTTTCTGTTGGCAAGGGCATATTGTCTGACCAGCTATAGAATGTCTCCATCTTACTGCATTTATTCTGGTCTCAAAGATCGTCATGTCCTGATAAACCATGTGTTCTGAGCTTGTCAAATGCCATATGGCTTGAAGTCTCCACTTCAAGTGAAATATTTTTCCCCACGGTATAAGGTTGATCTCACTCCTTTATAATATCATGTCCCTATTTGACTCATTTGGCTGCAAGGTCCAGCTAGTAGCACAATAATATAAGCTTAGCTACTGGGATTGGTGCTGCTTACAACCATTGTATGTTCTTCTTAACGTAATGTTGTAAGATGGGAGAAAAGACTTACAACAAAGGAAAATTATTTCTTGATAATTATTTTTGTCTCCTCTCATTCTTTGTCCTGCCTTTATTCCCAGTGGTTGGTGTGCTGCTCCTTGCTTCATATTTCTCTTGTTTTTTCTCTTGCTTTCTGTGCAGTTCTGGTAGTTTGTCAGTGGGGATGGGGAGGTCCTGACAAGGCTTTATATAAGAGGGTGAGGTTTTCAACTCTGCTTCTTCACTTTCCGTTAGATGGCGCCATAATACTGTCTGTCCCTGAATCATAGGCTGGAAGTAGAGAAGACTGCAACAAGTGAAAGTAATTTTACCTAGGATAATAGTGGTAATTTGAACAATTAGAAGGCAGTACAGTAATATTTATCAACATTCATGATGAGAAATAAATACATCGTTTTTATCGGTGTACTCGTTGCAACTTGAATTCACTTTGTCTGTGTATTACAGCATTTTACTGTGTGCATGCCACAATTGACTTTTATGTTGAGCAATACACAAACTCAGATTTGAAATAAGATTTTTCCCTGATATTAAAGCCTCATTTAAGTGTGTCTTAAATATTTTCAAACCAGAAGTAGGATTGAAATCTTCCAAAACACAGGAAGAGCACCAAAACAGGGGTTCAGGTGTTTAGTATTGCTTTCAATATAATGTAGCTGTGATGATTACTCATCAAAGCACTAGACTGTGAAGGAAGCATTACTTTAATTTTTAATTCTCTTCTCTTTAGAGCTGAAATTTGTCTGTCTTCTGAATTTCTACTTAAGACCATATGCTGAAACACTAGTTCACTTTGCTTTCTGTATTGTTGAACATTAAAGGTTGGATGGTAAATTAGTAACAGAAGATTGCAAGTACTGAAATTTCACTTCTGCTTTTCATTGAATCAGACTTTTAAATAATTCGTTGCACATTGACAAAAAATCAGAAGTAACAGCATCACATGTACATTTTTTAAACTTGTAGTAAGAATATTGCTTAAATTAGAATCTGTCTTGCATGTGACTTATTCTCATGCAAATGTCTACGTACTCTGGTCTCTTTGTGGCAGTTGCCAGTGGAGTTGCTTGCTAGTACTTTCCGATGATGATGATGATCTGTAATTATCCACACAGTCCATTAAGGGTTATAAACCCACAAAATTTAATGTTAAGGAGCAAAGGATCCCCTTTTGCCCCAAAACAAGTGGAATTTAACCCAATGGTGATAAAATATAGGAGGGCTTTTCCACATAGAAAAACTTTCTGCAAGCTTACAACATTTTTCACAGAATAATTTCATCAAAATTTTTGATGCTAGCATTTCAAAAATATTGCTATGGTGACTAAATGGGCAAAAAAGTCAGTAAGTTCCAATGGGTTTTTCAGTGGCAAGTGTTTACCTTCCTGAGGATACCAGCTCAGTGGTTTTAAAAAAAAAAAAAAAAAAAAAGCCTTTCCCCTTTGTCAGAGGACCAGAGAACTAATAACTTGTGTGCTTGCAACATGGGTTTTATTTTTTTTTTTTTGAAAGTTGCTATGTTTTCAGAGTACGTTGATTAGTGAAATATAGTAAATCATTTGAAGAGGACTACCTTTTTAAAGATATGCAAACTGTTGTCACATGTCAGTTAAATATATATTCTGTTTGATTGTCTTTTAGGGGTGCTTTCCAAACAGGCCAGGGACCTCTGGATGCACAAGTGAAGCTCTTGGAATTTACCCTGGAACAGAATTTTGAAGTAGTATCAGTTAGCACCATTTCTTCAGTAATTGAGTCAATCACCTTTTTGGTGCACCATTACATTACCTGCTCAGACAAAGTTATGTCTCGCAGTGGGTCAGACAGTTCAGTAGGTGCTCGAGCATGTTTTGGAGGGCTCTTTGCCAATATTATCCGTCCAGGTGATGCCAAAGCAGTTTGTGGAGAAATGACAAGGGATCAACTCATGTTTGATTTGTTAAAGCTGGTTAATATCTTAGTTCAACTGCCACTTTCAAGTAACCGAGAATATAGTGCTCGGGTTCCAGTGGCTAGCAGTACCACAGACAGTGTTTCTGATGAAGAGAAAGTTTCAGGAGGCAAAGATGGCAATGGAAGCAACTCTAATACTCAAGGATCAACTGCGTATGTGGCAGACTTGGTGTTAGCTAACCAACAAATTATGAGCCAGATTTTATCTGCTCTGGGCCAGTGTAACAGCAGTGCGATGGCAATGATAATCGGTATGTATTTGCAAGCAGATTATATTCATTTAAATAAAAAGCAGGAAACGTCTCTTTCAGAATGTAAAGACTTTATAGTTTCTGAGAAGGGGAGAAAATGAATTAAGTACAGACATGAAAATAGGGGGAGAGAGATACTAAACGCATGTACTATTGTGGAGATACACTATTTCCAGTACAGTGCTCTTTTCAGATCTGAAGAAGTGGGTCTGCCCCACAAAAGCTTATCATCTAATATATTATTTTGTTAGTCTTTAAAGTGTTACAAGACTGCTTTATTGTTTTTTATTAAGATACAGACTAACATGACTTCCTCTCTGTTGTTGTTGTGGGGCTGGCAATCTAAATTTTTGGAAGTGGCTCAATCTAAATTTTTGATAGACTAGATCAACTTGAATTATGAACAGTTAAAGGAGCATTATTTTTTGATTTCATAGCTGCTTCCAAAAGGTAGAGGGCCATATGGTGGCTTTGACCCTTGCACAGAGCTTAAGAACCATTCCACCTGTCTCATTTCTATTTTGGTTAGTCTCAGTGAAAGCTAACCATATGCTCTGACTACCAGGTGTTTGCAGAGATTTAGATAGGGAAGCCTTCTAGGAAAGCATTATAAATAGGTAAGCAAGCTGAGTAGTACTGAGAACAGCAGAGCTGCCATTTTAGCCAGGGAATAAATTTAGAACTCTTGTGCAACACATACATCTGGACTGACCTGTGATTATTCTATCATATACGTTGATTTTGGCTTCTGAAAAGAATCCTAAATACTTCTTAGTTGCTTTTGACAAGAAGGAGACAGCTTTGATGCTTGAATTTCCTATCCTCTTCCCTTGGCTAGTTAACCTCCCATGTAGTGTCTAATCCAATATCAGAATAAGCTTTCTTGGACAGTGATCATTCCTTCATGTTTGTACTCTAAACCACCTGACACACATCTGGGCTTTGTAATAATAATTTACACTGTATTATAATCTTCATTGTTAATTACATGCCTATTCATATTTTGCAGCTGCTATGGGAATACTTATTGAATGGAGATTTAAATATCATTAAGTTCTGTTAATGCACTCTCTATTTGTGTAAAACTAATAGTGTTTGTCTGCAAAGACTCAGTCTCTTGGCCTTAAACTCTGTGTTTCATCTGTTTTAACTAGGTGCGAGTGGTTTGCATCTCACAAAACATGAAAATTTTCATGGTGGGTTGGATGCAATATCAGTTGGAGATGGGTTGTTCACTATACTGACAACACTTAGTAAAAAAGCCACTACAGTGCAGGTGATGCTTCAGCCAATTCTTACCTACATGGCCTGTGGATACATGGGAAGACAAGTAAGTTGTCGTAAATGCATTCATTTGCAGTTTGAAATGTTCTTTTAATAGAAATGCTACAGTTTTTTCTTAAAATATTTTCAGAATAAATCTTATAAAAATCTTTTATATTTCAAAGCCTTTCTAATAAACGTGGAGGTCCTCACAAATAATAGTTTGCTTCATAGCAGAGTTACTAATGTACATATAATTTTAATAGTTTCAATTTGTTCAGTACAAATTAAATTAGATTCATTTTAAGTTATATGCATTTGTAGTGATGATACAGCTATTTCCTTAAGTTTTCTTTTCTTCTTCATAGCTCTGCCTCTGTAGACTCCCACTGACTATGCTGTATATCCTGAAACACTTGTAACTGTTAGGGGCACATGCTGCTTTGGTCTAACATTTTGGAGTAGAGATGCCAAAAATTTCTACCCTTCAGTATTTCTCTTTCTGCTAGCCTGAATTGTGAGGAACTCAACATTTTACCTGTAAGAGATTGGCCTAGGGCTTTTTTGACTGCAGTTTATGATTGTTATGTAAAGAGTTATGCTTTACTTGCCAAAGAATACACACGTGCCAATCCTATAACTGCTGGATTGATCCATGCTCAAGTCAAAAGTGGAAGAAATCCACATGCAAGCTTCTGGCTTTCAAATGCTGGCCGTAAAAGATTTCATGGCGCCCTCATCCCATTCTGTTGTCTTTGTGGTAGGAGCGCAAGTCTTTTTTTTTATTTTTATTTTATTTATTTTTCACCCTTTGGTCCACCTGCTTCTCTTCTGCCTGCTGAACCCAAGTTTTTGAGGTATTTGATTGCATGCTTAGTAGTTCTCTCTACACACCCAAAGTGGTGGGGCACACATCACTTCTGTACATTGTAGCTTTGCCCAGGTGGACTTCCACTTTACTAAAATGAAAGCAGGGATCCTCTTCAGCTTCTTCAGGAACACTGTTACAGCATAATAGTATAATAATAGTCTTGGCCTAACTGCTGTCATACAAGGGTGCCTGTGTTTTTGTCATCCCAGGCTTTTTGTGCTCCGTTCCTCTGAGTCTAGCCTGTTCATTTGTGACCAGATGTGAGAGAGGCCCTATATAAGTTGTTCCCTTCCATGGCGGTAGGCCAACACCAGCTTCTCGAGGTCTGAATCCTTCCCCTATTTAATTAACTCACACCTGTTTAGCTCTCTGTGGCAGTCAGGCTTTCCCGTTCATGGCACTTGTCATTGTGTCCTGATCTTCATTTCCTTGTTTTTCTAATGAGTCTTCTAAATATTCATGTGTGTGAATAATACTTCAGGTGGCAATATTAATTCCATATTATATTTACATTTAATTCAGGGTCCCTTCTGTGTAATCATTGTGCTTGAGGATATCCTAATTATCTTCAGGAAAGCTGATATTGGCAGACTTTTCTCTTTCCTGACAAGGAAGATGAAAATCTATTTCATTATCTCTCCTTTCCCTTCAGTGTTATAGGGGACCCATTTCATCCTCTTAGTTTTCCCCCAGCATCGAGAATACCTCACTGGCTGGCCAGCGCTTAAGGCAGAAATCATCCATTTATATCCCTGTCCTCAACTGTTCCTGACTTTAGTGGCTGCCAGCCTTATTGAAAGATTTAAAAAAATAAATAAATAAAAAACAACTAAGTCTAGACTGATACTCCTGTTATAGTCATTTGCAGTTGCCTGTTCTGGATACTGAGTATTTTTACTCCTGCTCTTAACTGAATAGCTTTTCCTATTCCTAGGCAGAGAACATATTCCCTGAGATGGGGAAGCAGGAGAAATATTCTAATGCTATTTCATGGTAGAAAAATGAACTGAGAATTTGCATTAAGTGTTAGGAGATTCTGTCATATCTTAAGACTTATCCTTATTTGGGAGTGAGGAAGAGAGCTCAATTATAGGAAAGAAATAATCGGTTAATAAACTTCCCATTGTGTTTAAATATTTTTCTTGAAATTTAGCTGTGGATGGTACATCATGACTAAGTAGGTCATATATCTCTTCCAGGGTTCTCTTGCCACTTGCCAGCTATCTGAGCCACTGTTATGGTTCATTCTGAGAGTGTTGGATACCAGTGAAGCACTGAAAGCATTCCATGATATGGGTAAGAGAGTGGGTTTTTCCCCTTCATTAAAATGTATTGAGTAGAACAATGTGAGGTAAGCAAATTTATGTAAGTCAAATAAACCTTTGCTTCTCCTTCAAGTTCTCCCTGCAGGTGCTCTACAAAGGTGTTGGTGCATCACTGCACTGTAGATTGGAAGTTTGCAAAGCAGTGCCCGCCCCCGCCACATGCCACGCGTGCATAGGCACCAGCAGGTAACATCACCGCATTAAGGAGAGAGCATGGCTTAGTTCTTCTCAGTTCCTTTTCTTCCCTCCTTGGCTGAAGATGGATGCCAAGCAGCTCTCTTTTCCTGACTAAAAGAAGTAGGAATTTTGATACAGCCTCCCTCGTTTCCCTCATATCGTTATTACTTATTTATTTTAAAATAATTTTTACCTCAAAAAAGGCAGTGGCTGCTGCAGAGCCGTAGCAGCAGTTTTTCTTACATCAGTTTTTTGTTAGAGACAGCCCATTTTTTATTTTTAATGCCTGAATCTATGAAGAACTGGGATGCCCATGGAGTTGCTATGCCCATGTTTGATGGGCATGCCTCATGTCTCAAGTGTTTGGGTGAATCCCACAGCATTCCTAAGTGCTCCCAATGCCCAGGTATGCCAGCAAGGGCACGGAAAGAATGTGAAGTGTGGTTAAAAGCACTACTTTGCCAAAAGTCCCTCTCATTTAGGGAGACACCAAACAACATGTGAGTGCAGCAAAAGCCCTCAGATAGAGTAGCTATATTGCCCCGCAGAGGCTCCCAGGCTGTGACAGCTTCACCATATTGCTCTTTGAGTTGCTGGGAGCCTTGCTTTCTCCGGCACTGCCCGGCAGGTACCATAGACACACGCAGGTCCTCCTCACCAATGGGCACCTCTGAGGCATTTGCTCCTGAGAAGCAACACAGGCCTCCTCCAGCACCTTGTTCCCCTGTGCCATCCGTATCTGGTGCCGCAAGGAAACGCAAGTCTACCACACCAGAAGAACTGAGGCAGAGAACAAGTGAGCCACATCAGTTGGTGGTGTTGAGGCATCAGCTTCAGGAGAGCTACATATGCCTCCACCAGCAGTTCCTACCAGCTCTGTCTTTGTGCCAGAACAACTGGCTCCGTTTTTTCTTGAGGACAATCCCATGATACCAAGCTGGCTTCGTTCCCCTGTGGGGCTCTGGAGAAGAGCTAGCCAGAGCTTCCATTTCCTACTGCACCCTGACACCCACAAGACCTGGCTGTAAGACCCAAATAAGTGGGCAAGCCTAGGCCAAATAGGGCTCAGAAATCTTAAAGCCAGGGCTTTGCTGGCACAAATACCATGCTCTGCCACTGGCAAAACTAGCAGGTTGAACAGAGTCCATGCTTGACCCCATCAGCATGGGGGCTTATCCCGTTGCATGACAAGGTAAATGTCTGCAGCTGCAGTAATGCCTGCCACCTGTGCCTCACTCAGACCCTTTTACCTTCTGGGACCTGTTAAGGGCAATGACAGTACCTTCTACTTCATTTTGGTACTGAGGCCTCTCCATCACTGGCCCCACTGAGAAGGAAGTGGTGTCTCTATCGAATGTTGTCTTGCCTAGGCATCCCTCCCCTAGCAGAGAGATGCATCAGCTATGATCAGTGATGCCTCAGTGGCTCCCTGGCCAGTGGTGACCATCTGGTATGTCGATGCGTCTCACTTGGCCCTTCAGGGGTCCCTGGGTACATCTCAGAACATAGCAGCAGCAGCAGTAGTGTCAACATCTGCTCAGCCCTTTTCGAGGCACGCTTCAAATTTATCTTTGGATGTGTTTTGGAGGATCAAACTGAGTCAGATGAACTCCTCAGTGGTGATGACTTCTGTGATTCATCACACACTCAATTTCAGCTCTCCTCCTCTGAGGATACGCTGAAGCTACTGCCTCCCTCTACACGTGATGACTTCAAATTATTCCAGTATCTCTTTAGAAAGGTGGCTGACATGATAGAGACTCCACTAACATCATAATCTGATACCCAACATAAACTCACCAGCATACCCTATGTTGTCAGTAAAATTGGTACTGCCCTCATGTGGCAAACACCGGCCACCTTCCGCCACTGGGCAGCAAGGCGGACAGAACGTGTGTTGTGTCACAGGGTGTGGAGTTGCTCTCTATATACATCTTTACTAATTCCCTCATGGTTGCTTCTTCCAACCAGAGGGATAAACAGATTTTAACTAAACCCGCTTCTCCTGATAAGGAGTGGAAGCAACTTGATAGCATGGGTAGAAAGGTTTACTCCTCTGCTTTTCTCCAGCTATATATATCAAACTATACAACATTGCTGGTGAAATATACGCGCACACATTTGAACAAATGCCTATCTTTATTGAATCCTTTCCAGATCCATAAAAGAGAGCAATTTACAGCTAATACTAATGAGGGCTCATTGATGGCAAGCACAGCCTTACAGGCCTCCTTTGGCTCCACTGACACTACTGCATGTTCCTGAGCAGTGGCAGTGGTTATGAACAGAGCCTCATGGCTCCGTGTTTCTGGTTTTCCAAAGGTGGATCAGGTAAGACTGGAAGGACAAAGGGCATTGAGGTCCCTGTGTAAGATGGAACCATAATAAGAACCACATCCCACTTATACCATACATATGGTGACATTAGATAACTCTAGTGCTGTTCCAGCAGTGAGCTTTGCAACCTCTAAACAATCTAAAAAGGTAAATGTAGATGCTAAGAGGGAATCCTCCCTCACCCAACAGAGGCTGATCCCACAAATCCAAGCCTGTTTTGCTCCCTGTGAGGGTTCCAGGTAAGAGCTTGCTGGGGCTGCCATCACCTAATGCACCCAGAGGTCGCAAGAACTATCTTTAGTGTCCAAATGACTGGGATAGCCTAAGACTAATGTGGCTGAAAAACCTAAAACCATTTCCTCGCTGGCACAAACATCATGCCCTGCTACTGGCAGAGTAACAGGTCCAACAAAGCCCCATGCTTGACCCTGTCAGCATGTGGATCTGTCCTGCCACATGGCAAGGTAAAGGGTTCACAGCTGCAGTATCACAGCTGGTTGATGACTCTTGACCTTCAGGACGCATATTTCCATATGGCCATCCAGCCCGTATACAGGAAATACCTCCGATTTATGGTGGGCGGACAACACTTCCAGTAAATGGCACTTCCCTTCAGCCTCTCCACTTCACCGAGGGTATTCTTCAAAGTACTGGTAATAGTGTCAGCTCATCTGCGCAAGCAGAAAGTGTGCAGCTTCTCATATCAGGACAACTGCCTGATAAGAGAGGACTCCTTGCAAAACACACAAAGAGCAGTTCGTAAACAAATGAAGTAAAAATAGCAAAGAAAAGTAAAACTTTCCTAGATACACTTGTCTCGCCATCCTTTGAACCGCTCTCACAGTGGCAGTAACATCAGCAGGACAGGTAGTAGAAATTGTGGCCCTCATGGTAGACCCTCCTTTCATTGTTTTCACCAGAGACAAAGTAGTACTCAGGCCCCAGCCAAAGTTTCTCCTGAAAGTTTTATTACTTTTGATGCAAGACAGGCAGTTCCATTCTACCTTACGAGAACTAGAGCAACCAGAAAATCAGACAGACTTTGTGGTGTGTTCGGGGCCTCATGCAGGAACAGCTGTTTTGGCACATTGCCTATCCTGGTGGCCTGCAGGCTACATGTGCACAGCATACCAACTCAGAGTCAAACAACTGCCACAGACACACCTGAGGTTTCTCCACAAAGTCATCTTTGGTTGTCATGTAAACTAACCTATATACTTACCTGCTTATATTCCTAAGCCTCACTCCTCTCCCACAGAGGCTGTATCGCATACACTCGATGTTAGAAGTGCACTTGCTTTTTACCTCGATAAAACCAAACTAAATAGGAAATCTGACAAACTCTTCCTAGCATGGTAGGGGCCCTGTGCTGGAACATCTGTTGCAGCACAATGACTATCCAAGCAGATTGCAGAATCTGTTTGCACTGCATACCAACTTGGAGGCAAGTAGCCACCACAGACTATTAGAGCCCACTCGACATGAACGATGGCTGCAACAACTTCTTCTGTGGTAATGTCCCTCTGGTGAACATCTGCAGTGTGGCCACCTGGTCCTCACACCATATGTTTGCAAAGCGTTATGCACTGCAGAAAGGGCTGATTCCTGCCACCGCCTTGGCAGATGCTGTTTGACATCATTCCACTTAAAATACTCCAATACCCACCTCCAGCAAATGGGTTCTGCTACAGAGTCACCTACGTGGAGTACCCGCATGGAGCACTCGAAGGAGGAGAAGTTACTCACCTTGGCACAGAAATGATAGTTCTCTGAGATGTGTCCCTGCGGGTGCTCCATGACTCTCCCTTCCTCCCCTCTACTTGGAGTCTGTAAGAACTTCATGTAGAAAAGGAACTAGGACAGCTGTGCCACATGCTCTCTTCTCAGTGCAGTGATGTCAGTTGCTGGCCCCTATGCACACAAGGCACTTGGGGTGGAGGAATACTGCAAATCTTCCGATCTACAGTGCAGGGACACACCGACACCTACGTGGAGTACCCACAGGGACACATCTTGGAGAACTACTGTTACTGCACCAAAATGAGTAATTTCTCCTTTCTTAGTGTTAACCAAAAGGTAGGCTGTCTATTTTCTTTCAGTTCCATACTTCTCTTTAATGTATGTTTAACTTGCTTTATTTAGGAGGTGTTCAGCTCATTTGCAACAACATGGTAACCAGTACAAGAGCCATTGTCAACACAGCAAGAAGCATGGTTTCAACTATTATGAAATTTCTTGACTCAGGTCCTAGCAAGGCAACAGATAGCAGTTTGAAAGCAAGAGTATTAGCTTCTGAGCCTGATAATGCAGAAGGAATCCACAATTTCGCACCATTAGGTTTGTAATGCTACTTTTTTTTTTTTTTTGCCTTTAAAAGACAACTAGATTGCACTAAGACATACATCTTTAAAAATGTCAGCAAGGTAGGATAGTCAGTCAACTTTATACAAGGCATATTCTTAAAATAGTAATACGCTAATCAAAAGATTATGATTTCTGTCTGCAGGCAGAGCCCAGAAGGTGATTCATCCAGAATCTGAGTACCAACAGGACTGGAGAGTGAAAAAGCCTATTTTGATTAAAATGAGAATATTGGTTTTCAGACATTGCAAATATTGTGGGAAAGTGGCAAAAAGTTTCTCCACATTTGAGTGATAGAATGAAAAGAAACTATTAAAAAATGTCTATAAAATTGCGAAGAATAAAATCAGTGCCAACAGAGAGCTTGTAGGTATAACTATAAAGCAGTCCTGTGGCACCTTAGAGACAAACAAATGTATTAGGTCATGACCTTTCATGGATAAAACCCACTCCTTCTACCCCTCTGGGACCACATATACATGAAATATATGCAACAGCTTACCTCCACATGTGTTACAAATGGCTTATTGTCAGCAACAATCTGGTGCTATACATGTTAGCGTTTGGTACTCAAACAACTCTTCCTACTCTACTCTTAAACCAGGCAGACATACAACAGTAAAGGTTACTGCTTTCTTAGTTCAGCTAGGAGCAGTGGGTAAGGAAAAAGAGAGAGAAGAAATTAAATGGTCCTGTCTGCTGGGTTCACACCTGAACTTTCCCCCTCATTGTAAGAAGTTAATGAGTCTGAGCAGCCAAGGAAAGGAAGGTCTTCCGTGTCGGTTGGTGTTTTTGTCAGTTGATTTTGGCTTCATGATCAGACGAGAGAAGCCTGAATTGTCATAAATGTAGTAACCATATATAGCAGACTTGCAAATCAAGTTTGAAAACTACTTTGCCAAGTTCAGTACCTGTAATGTAGCAATCTTAATATTACTCTGAAAGACCAGTGCTTTGTGAAACTCACTCCTTTCAGTTCTCCTTATACAAGGGGTGGGGAGGGTAGTTTTTGAACCATTTGGACCTTGCTAGTAGCTTAAAATGGACACACACAACTGGCTGTAGTATTTTTGAGGGGGGACATGTAAATTAGCTTTTAAGTAATCTATACATAGAAATTTTGTGCATGTGTAGTGCTTGAAAACTGCTCTTGTATAAGTGAGGTTTCTCTGGCAATATGTGGGAATGATAAACATGGAGATACTGTGTTGGTTTCAGCACATCATCCTCTTCGTTCTAAGCAGCTGAGGTGGGAGCTTAACACCTTACCAGAAGATTGGCTCTGGATTTAGCTAACTGGCCCCCCTCACATCATATTTTGGTTGTTGCTGTAGGTTTGGCTGTAGATTTAGGCTGTTTGCTTGCAGATGTCTAGAAAATTTACGAGCAAAATTGCTTAGTTGTGTGTGCATATATAAATTTTTCTATACAGGTGGGCTATATCCATGTTTACCCTCTTCTTTGAAGGGAGCATGGTAATCAGGGGGATGAGGGATTACTAATGAAGTGCTGCTACGCATATGCAACACTTCATTAGACAAATTCTCCCCCGCGGCACCTTCGAAGTGTCAAACTTAAAAGTGCCGGCAAGCTGTGTAGCCGAGGGCACTTCGAAATAGCATGGGCATTTCTTGCGGCTACACAGCATGCAGCACTTCAAAGTTGCCATGGGGGAGAATTTGTCTAATGAAGTGCTGCGTATGCATCTCAGCACTTCATTAGTAATCCCCCATCCCCCTGATTACCATGCCCCTTCAAAGAAGAGGGTAAATGTAGACATAGTCTCAATGTATAATATATTTTAATGGAAAAACAAAATTAATTTAGTACTTGCAATGATAACATCAGATTGCACTGTTGTAACCTGTAACAAAGAAATAGTAGAAAAATGTTACTCTTTAGTGACTGGTAAATTGAATACTAGCAATTGGAACTTTACAATGTGGTATTAAATATAATACTTGTTTGAAGGTTCAATCACATCTAGCAGTCCTACTGCCCAACCTGCTGAAGTACTACTCCAAGCTACTCCTCCCCATAGAAGAGCTCGATCTGCTGCATGGTCTTACATCTTTCTACCTGAGGAAGCCTGGTGTGACCTCACAATTCACCTTCCTGCTGCAGTGTTGCTAAAAGAGATACACATACAACCTCATCTTGCCTCCCTTGCAAGTAAGTAGGTTGTTAAAAATTCTGCTGAAAAAGTTAGGGTATATTTTATATATGTGTCAATCCCTACTGTCCGCATAAAGTGCTGTTTGCACAGGGGTGGGGTATTTTGATAGGACTCCATTGCTCAAGGGTATGGATTTTCCATGCATCTCATCAACATAGTTTTATCAGCATAGGTTGGTAGAGAGGACAAAGCCTGAGTGCATCCCTTGCTGCTCTTCTAGGTCTGCCTCCATTGTCAGCGATGAGAATTGGTGCTAAGTAGAAGAGGCTTTTGCATTTCAGAAGTAATCTGCTTATACATTGCTTAGTTATTTTCTTAGTTTTGAGTCCCAGGTATTAATTCTCCTTATGCCTCAGACTGGGTTCTCTGGAGCACTGTATGGGGCCTATCAGGGCCCTTATTGTGGCTGTCCTATTGTTTCTAATGTTAAATTCAGTTTTTTATGGATTATAATCCCTGGTCTGATGGCTCTCTCCCCCCCGGTAAGAGTGTTTGTTTGAAAGTGATCTTGTGACTGTAGAATACAGAATACCAGCAAGAAGCTCTTGACATAGACATAGCCTGAATTGGCAGGACCCCCATCAGCATTCCCTATCAGCTGTCTGTTTGGGTGGCTGGCCACCTAGGAGATTCAGGTGCTGCCCAGCTGATTAGCAGAGTGTCCACAGCCAGCATCATGTGTTGCTACTGGTGGTTCACATCTGCACATGCCTCAGTGCATGTAACAAAATTATTCTGCACGTGGGTGGAAGAAATTAGATGGAACATTGGCCTCTTGGCCTACTTAATTAATTTCATTGTTCAGTCTTTGGAATCACGCACAAAAATCAATCTTTTCATATAGATTAAATAAGAAATTTGACATTTATGGTTGTATTTTTATCTTTCAGATCAAATTTTGTCTCACAGTCTACACTGTTCATTTTAATGACTCTGAATTGTCTCTTACAGACTAAGTCTACACTGCATACCTAACAGTGGCACAGCCATTGCAAGGTATGCTATGTAGCCATTCTTTGTTGCCAGGTGAAAGCTCTCCTGGCAACAAAATAAAACCACCTCCAATGAGGGGTGGCAGCTCCATCACTTGGAGAGCATTTCCATATTGCAAAGCACCATCCATACTGGCACTTTTTGTCATTAAAGCATTTGTCATTGATGGGGTGTGTTTTCTAACACCTCTGAGTGACAAAAACTAACAACAGAAGTGCAGTTGTGGACATATACTAAGTTGGGGAAAATATAGTGGTGTTCAAATTGATAAATGGTTTTAAAATAGGCTGTTAATTACAGTTAACATGTGATTAGCTCAAAACAATTTTTTATATATATTTTTTTTTTAGTGAGTGTTACTCTTAGATCAGGGTGCTGTGCTTGGGGTGGGGGCACCATCTCACACTGCCCTGCTTCACTGGATCAGAAGCATGTCTCCTGTCTGCTGCACACAGTGCAGGGGACTAATGTTGCGGGTTATATGGTTAGAGATAAGGTGCTGACATACTCACTCCCCCAAACACACACCCTTCAACACCCAAAATGTTTAAGTAAATAGCATTCTATAGTTTAACAGTGTGACTAAAACTGATTGACTATTTTAAAATTTTGTGATTGTGATAGTATTTTCATTGTTAGACAGCATTAAATAAAGCATTAAACTCTCTTTTCTTACTCTGTAGCTTGCCCTTCATCAGTATCTGTTGAAGTAAGTGCAGATGGGGTGAATATGTTACCTCTGTCAACTCCTGTTATCACAAGTGGTCTCACTTATATAAAAATCCAGCTTGTAAAAGCTGAAGTGGCCTCAGCAGTTTGCCTTCGACTACATCGCCCACGAGATGCTAGCACATTAGGCCTCTCTCAGATTAAATTGTTAGGCCTCACAGCTTTTGGAAACACGTCATCTGCAACAGTTAACAATCCATTTCTTCCTTCTGAAGATCAGGTGTCTAAAACAAGGTATGTTTGTTTATGGTTGCAAGAAATGAGGAGAGCTGTCTATGCTTTTCATCATTTCTTTATTAAGTCTTTTATGTCTAAGGCAAAAGTCATAGGTAGTGCAATGAATTCTCAGATTAACATTTCTCTCTAGTCAACATCAATAGTTTCCATTTTAACTCTTTCAGAAAATTTGGGTTTTAGTTTAATGCAAGCAAGCATTACAAGAAATTTAATAAATTAAATATATTGCATTTTAAAGTTAACTCGAAATAAGGGATTTACTAACCTTCAGAGCAAAAGGATTGGTAGTTTTTGCCGGAAAACTTAATCTGCATTAATGAGGCATAATAGAATTTCTGGCATGTTGGAAATTTCAAAAAACTCTGGACTCCTTAGTGTTTAAAGAAATGGAAGATTTTAATTTTGTGTTTAACTTAAAATGGCCAAAAGAAAAGTGGACTAGAGTCACAAAACACTGGATGACAAGACACTTACCTTATGACCTTCAGCCCAGTATTTAGGTAACTCATTTGGAAGACCTGTTCCTGCCTCTACCTGATAGGGAGCTTGGGTCTCCTGCCTTGCATGAGAATGCCCAGGCCCTGGACTGGGCAGTATTCTCTTATGGGTCCATCCTGATGTCTTGTGTTGAAGTTTGTTTAGCTTTTTATAAATAATGAATGCAGGGGTACTTGAACTTGGATGTCTCATCCTTGGAGAGAGTTTCTATCCACCAGGGTATAGAGGTACTCTTACTTTTGCTGTGGCTCATTGGCTGTTCATTGTTGTTATGAATGACTTTGAGTTGTCTCTATGATCCCAGAAAACTTGGAGTTTTTTATAATAGTTTTGATTCACATTGTTTTTCAAATTTTAGAGCAACTTAGGTGAAGAAACAGAAAAACCAAATTTAAATTAGATACATATAGCAGCCTTCCATGAGCAAAGTTCAACAGATGGTTCAGTTAAATTAAGTTACAGGGTATCTTTAACTCTTTATCGTACAGTCTTTAATAATGTGTGTATAGTGTCGCTCTAATACCATATCACTGATTTCACATTAAGTATTTTTTGTCCGTTACAGTACTATCTAACCACAAATATATATATATTTCTCTTTCTGTCATACTTCCATCTGTAAAGGTGTTTACTTGACTTAATAAAGTTGAGCTACATCATAATAATAGCATACACTAAACTCATTCTAGCTTTTTTGTTTACTGTTTCAGTATTGGATGGCTAAGATTATTACATCACTGCCTCACTCATATAAGTGATTTAGAAGGAATGATGGCTAGTGCTGCAGCACCCACTGCCAATCTGTTGCAGACATGTGCTGCCTTACTGATGTCGCCATACTGTGGTATGCATTCTCCAAACATTGAGGCTGTGCTTGTAAAAATTGGGCTGCAGTCCACCAGAATAGGCCTAAAACTGATTGACATTCTTCTAAGGAATTGTTCCGCATCTGGGAGTGATCCTGCAGGTGAGAATGTATTGCTTTGTTGTCTTGGTTTTTTAAGATATTTGTCATTCTAAATCTTGCACCTTCTTTTATGGTTCATGTGGTTGAAATTTACTAATTATAATTTCTATTCAGCATTTTGAAGTTGCACATTGCTCTGTAATTTTATGTGGTATACAATGCTGTGCTTTTAATGCCTATGAGGAGGCTCCAGAATAGGTGTTCTCGAAAGGGTGGCTACATAGTAGTTGGGAGCTGTCCGCTTCATGGCGGAAACCTGCATTAAATTAAAATCCCCCTTTAATTTATTTTCATTTTATTTTAATTTATAAATAGGGGGCAGGGTTCCACACTCAGAGGCTTGCTAGGTGAGAAGAGTAACTGATACAAAAGTTTGAAAATCATTACATAATTGTCTTTCAGTGATACAGCAGGATTACCAAGACAAACCCAAATCATAAGTGAAAGAACAGAGTCAGGTGAAATAACAGTTTCAGCAAATAATCAGATAAATAAGCTTGGAATCCTTCAGGATAGAGGAACTATGCATTTGGTGTGCATAAATTCCCAGAAGCAAACTGTGTTAAGGAATAGTTACAGCTGAGAGTATGTGTGAGTAGTTTGACAGATTTCAGGAATGTTGTGATTGTCATGTAACTAAGCCTGGTTAAACTAAAGAAATTGAGTGTTACGGCTAAACTTACAAAAATTATATTTTTAATTTAACATTTGGACTTTTTAAGTTTAACCCAGTTTTTAGGTGCATGCATTTAAAACTTCATTATGGAATTATTGCAACATTCCTGTTCGGTTTTTACTTTAAATTCATTACTGTGTGTGAACATTAAATGAGATTCCCAAAGAGATGGTTATGACATGATATTTCTAGCTGTTAGAAGATTTAGTGTCAACTTAAAAAAAGAAAAAGATGGGCAAGTAAACACATGCCATGCTAGAAATGTTGAGTAATTGAGTAATCACTGGAAATTTCCCCTCCCCGCCAGCCCATTGGAACTGGGATGTGGCATTTAAACTGTGTCCAAGCTCCAGCAGATTCCCACCCACTCTCCCTCCCTCGTTGCTACAAGCCAGGAAGCAGCATAACAGCTGCATGATTTCCCCTTGCCGCAGCTCTGCAAAGAGCCTCCGTAGGGGGAAATTGACCAATCCTGAGACAGCTGGAACTTAGGCAGCCTTGCAGGGTCATCAGTTTTCCCCTCTTTCTGCCCCCCATGGTAGCTCTGCAGAGAGCTGTGGCAAGGGGAAGTTAGTGAAATTTCACAGTACACATGGACATTTCTCATGGCACACTGCTTGAAAACCATTGGGCTAGTGTTTATATTTCTTTTCTTCAGAGAAACTCATGAAGAGTAGCCCACTTTAAAAATGGCTGCCAACTGCTGTTCTGAATGGAACTTATATCAGAGCTTGTTTTCATTAATATATGGTGTTTCAGAATGGCCACCAACTCATTGTTCCTAGTAGAAGTGAAGCCAAGCTGCCTTAAAGTGAGATGAGAGTTACCTATGTTGCCAGGAAATGAAGAAAAGCTCTCTGACAGGTGGAGGGGTGATGGGCATTTATGCTAAGAATATCCTGTGGCTTCAATCTCTTGGACTACATCTACACTGCATCAATCTTTCAAAAGAAGTTCTTCTGGAAGATCTCTTCTGAAAAAGCTTCTTTCAAAAGTGTGCGCCCACAAACAAAAAATCAGTACACTCTTTACATAGAGAGTGTCCATACAGCCTCCACTCTTTCAAAGGAATGGGCTGGGGATCAAAAACATCCAGCACCATGAGGACCACTTTTTTTTTTTAAAAGGGAGGGGTGTCAATGGGGTGTCTACACGTTTTTTCCAAAAGAATCTTTTGAAAAAAGGTGCTCTTCCTCGTCTGGGAGAGGAAGAGGAGTGCCAGAAAAAGTTTTGTTCTTTCAATTTCAGATCAAAAGCATGCATTTTGTGTCTAGGCACTGTACGAGTTCTTTGGAAAGAACTTGCTAGTGCAGATACAGCCCATGTAGAGCAATATTCTCAAAATGGGCACCTAACTGAGGACTGCCAACTGCTCTCAGTATTATTGATAGTACAAAGATGTGTCAGCCATTTTGGAAGAGGGAATATCTTCCTGAAATTTGATGACGAAATTGTGCTGTGAAGAGTAACAACAAAATTGCCATTGCTCCTTAAAAATTGTTGAATATACTATATGCATGAGATTTTAATGTTTTAAATATTTTGGAAGTTTAAAAAAGGCGTGCCACTATAGAGAGAACTTAGAACCAGGTCTAATTACATTGCTAAAGAACCAGTTTTTAATAGAGAAATTGATGAATTTATTTGAAAATACTTACAACATATTTTGAGTATTAAGATTACTCACAAGTGGTATGGGAGAGAGCGTATGACATTTGGTATGTATCTGAGATTGAATCCTTACTTTAAATGCAAAACTCAACTTATACACTTGCTTCCCTATTGTCTCACATGCACTTTTAAAAGCAAACAAACCAAAATTAAATGAGTACTTTTACTGTTACTTTTTTCCTTTTGTGTACTTGGCAAGATCTGAATAGCCCTTTACTTTTTGGAAGACTGAATGGCCTGTCTTCTGACTCTACAATAGATATTCTCTATCAGCTGGGAACAACTCAGGATCCTGGAACAAAGGACAGGTAAAATAATTATTTGACTCGTTAATATTTTTAAGTATTAAAATAATTACTTGTTTAAAAAGAGATTTCTTATTGTTTTCATTATGCTAAAACATACTTTATTTGGATCTCATTTGAAATATCCTTTGAGCACGAAACTGCAGGTTGAACCTCTCTAGTGCAGCACTCACTCATGCAGCAACATGCATGCTCTGGCATGACTTCAGTTAACCAGATGCCCACTAATCATGGCTGTGGCCAAGTTTCCCTTGGTCTCATAAAGTTTGTTTACAGTCACCAGTCCTGGCTCTCAGTGTTCTGTGCTGTTGTATAGCTCTAATTTACCCCTAAATGTCTTCTAAGAGCATAGTAAACAGTGGAATTGTTGGTAATGCTTCTAGACAATACAGACCTCCTGGTGTGTGTCAAATTCTCTTGTTTGGCACTGGTTAGGTCCCAAGAGTGCAGAACAATAGAGGTTCAACCTTCACTAAGAAACGTCGAATTTTTCATTCTACCTATCTTTGAATTCTTTGCATGCTTAGTAAACCGAGCATAGGTAAATAATACATTTTTTAGACATATTAAAAAATGTGTATCTTGGAACAAAGAATGTAGGCCATATTTATAGGATGGGAGATTCTATGCTGTGAGGCAGTGACATAGAGAAGTATGGGCGCGGTGTTTAATGAGGAATAAATATTTAATAATAGTTTCTTTAATTTGGGCTAGATCTGCACTAGCTGCAGAAGATTGAATGCTTAAGTTCAATCTTCCAAGGTGCGATTTTGCACGTGTGAAACAGCATGTTCTGGGATCAGTGTTGAACCTGGAATTCCTTGCGAGCCACAAGGATTAAGGAGTGTTGGTGGGAGGAGTGCTCCCGTCGACATTCTGCAGTGAAGACAGGAACCCATATCGAAAGCTGCAAAATTGATTTTAGATACAAAATTGATGTACCTAAAATTGCATAGCAGCCGTAGACATTCCCAGTAAGTGTAGAAGTAGCCTAGTAAATAAAGGAATAACATATCCATTACCTTGAAATTTGAAGCTTGATGAATTTGTACAGGAAATAGTGTACTTTTTTAACAGTGGAAATAGTTAATCATTGGAAAAATGGTGCCAAGGATTCTGATGGATTCTCTATCACTGACAATCTGTACATCCAGGATTAGACTTCTTCTTTTCTGAAAGGTGTGATCTAGGAATCATTTTGGAGAAGTTCTAGGGCCTGTAAGTTCTGTGACCTGTGGGATTCAAGATATCAGACTAGATGATCACGGTGGCTCTTGCTGGTCTTGAAATCTATGACTTTTAGAAACCCATTTCTTCCTTTTGCTTAAATTACCTATTACTCAGTAAGGGTAAGGCAACAGTTATTTCCTTTACATTCTGCTCCCAAAGTTTTAACAGTTTAAGAGAATGTTGCCTGTATGCTGTGTAGTCGTAAAATTACTAATGTACTACAATTTTAAAATCACTTCATCTTTTATTTATTGCCAAATCCTGAATTGTGTTCCTCAGTTCTCCTGAAATAGTTACTGACCTCCTAGGAATTACAAATGATGTGGGAAATGTGAAATTAGAGAGACTGTATCTTGAATTCGCTTTGTTGCAGATCAGTGTGAGAGACCTCAATTTTTAAAAAAAAATCAATTTCAGTAGTTAATGAACTTTAAGATTTGTAGTTTGTCTTCAGTACGGATTAAAGATATACGTTCGTATAAATTATCTTGAGACAGTGAGTTGACCTGTTTCATAGGTTCCTGCTGCTTCTGTTATAATATACTATGTGCTTTTGCCTTCTAGAATTCAAGCCCTGCTGAAGTGGGTCAGTGATTCTGCAAGAGCAGCAGCCATGAAAAAAAATGTCCGGATCAATTACATCTGCCCAAATAGCTCAACAAGAGAGTATGGTCTCTTGATGCCCTCTCCTTCTCATTTGCACTGTGTAGCAGCAATTTTGTGGCATAGCTATGAGCTCCTTGTGGAGTATGACTTACCTGCCTTGCTGAACAGAGAGCTCTTTGAGTAAGTAGTCCAAGTAAAATATTTCACTATATGCAGTGTAAAGGTCTGTTTTTCATTTATTAATGTATGATAGGCTTTTTTCCATTTACATGTGCAGTAGCAGTAGAATACTTATTTGTTGCTGCTTATGGTTTTTGAAAAAGGTATTGTATTATAGAGAAGACTGGATGACTAGCATCTAAAATTATTTGTTAGTAATCATAATAGGTGACCAAATTATTCATTAATCACATTTACTTTTCTGTCAGTATGCATGATGACATTAATGGCCTTTATGGCCTTATTTTTAGTATGTGGTGTTTCTGAAACTTATTAAACAATTTCTGCATTTTTATAACTGTTACCAAGATCCAACATATGGTTTCATTTCTTGGGCTGCCACCCTTGCCTTGCCCGCAGTTCATGTAAAACAGTGTAGAAATATTTTAGTGCAACTTCAGCATAGTGAATCTCCAGTTTTTAAGAGTCCATAGGCTTGTGTTTAAAACACAGAAAATGAAATTTTAACTTTTAATTAGCTATATTTTAGCATGGACTAGCTAGGAAATGCCCTTTTGTGGTTAGGCCAAGTAATCAAGTTGGAATTCAATGTACCTCTTGTTTAGCCAGACCATACCTGAGTCACTGATTACCAGAATAACACCTTGTTTCTCTCACTGTGCATTTGAAAATTACTCAGGATTTTGTTAGTTTCCAAATGCAATTTCCCAGATGTAATTGTGTCAGGCTGGGTCCATACCTGTGGAATGGACACACTCTTAAAAATTATGTTCTTCAGTTGTAAAACTTAAATACATCCAGTCCCATTACAGCTTTTCAAATTACTTTGTCTTACTTTCTGTTTGCTTATTGTCCAGCATGCTATGGCTGCTAGCAGCGTTTATAACACTTTGGGCTTTTTTTTTTTTCAAATTCTGATCCTATTAATTAGGTTGTTAAATTTGAAGATAATCATGAAATAAATGATTTTCTTGGGTAATTGATGAATGTTCTCCAGTGCTTAGTCTATAAAGATGTTCTAGAACTCAAGCAATAATGATTTAATCCACTGGACAATATGACCTAGCATGTGAGTAAAGGGTCAAGTTCACCAGTACCTTCTCTCTCTTTACATGGATCTGGTGTTGCAAAATACCTGTAAGCCCATCTTAATTGATGAGTACTCTGCTGTTCTGTGCTGCTGTGCTGGTGACATGGCCCGTAAATTTATTTGTTAAAATTAAAATATTTTAGGTGCGTCTACACTAGCAGGCTACTTCGAAGTAGCTGGCACAACACTGAAATAGCACGCGTTGCGTCTACACGCACCGTGTGCTATTTCGACGTTGAAATCGACGTTAGGCGGTGAGATGTCGAAATTGCTATTTCCATCCGAAGATGGGAATAGCGCCCTACTTCGACATTCAACGTCAAAGTAGGGTGTGTGTAGACGATCCGCGTCCCACTACTTCGAAATAGTGAGGTCCTCCATGGCGGCCATCAGCTGAGGGGTTGAGAGACGCTCTGTCCAGCCCCTGCGGGGCTCTATGGTCACCGCATGCAGCAGCCCTTAGCTCAGGGCTTCTGGCGGCTGCTGTTGCTGCTGCTGGGGGTCCATGCTGCATGCACAGGGTCTGCAACCGGTTGTCAGCTCTGTGGCTCTCGTGCTGTGCAGGCCGAGTGTGTCTGGGTGGGGCCCTTTAAAGGAGCAGCTTGGGGCTTTGCTGGCCCCTTATTTCGATGGGGAGCACTTCTGTATGTGGACGCTGCGCATTTCCTTCCAGGGCAGCTCCTTTCGATGTTCTCCATCGCGACTTCAACATTGAACATCGACGGCACGAGCCCTGGAGGACGTGTAGACGATACGCATTGAAGTAGCCTATTTCGATGTCCTTACTTCAAAATAGGCTACTTTGACGTAGTGTGCTAGTGTAGAAGTAGCCTTTGTGGTCAATAGTCACTTCTCATCAGTAAAGATCAGGTGATAGCATTCTCTTTGGAGTGTTTTTTGTAATTTATGTATGACATCTTTAATAGAAAAGCTAATGAAATTCCCAGGAAAAATTCTCATCTTTTATGATGGAGTTGTAGCTGAGAGTATATGTCTGTAGTTTAAGGGTAAAAATCATTGCTACAAGCATGTTAAGGTCTGTAAGTGCCCAGTTAAGGTGCTCTGATAATCTTAACTGCCCTTTAATGCCACATATTAACTATACTGTTAGAATTCAGGATTTTTTAGTTTATTTGAATCCAGATTAGTTCAATGTGCATTTAAAAATTAGTTTAATTTTTCTGTCTTCTGCCACTCATGATTCGCTATAGTGCAGAGTTAAGTTGTTTGCTTGTTCTATTTTCATACCTGAACGGGATAATAGGGTGATAAATAAAAGCAGGTATGGATGTGCCAGGAACATATTATTCCAAAACAACTGAATTTCCTCCTTTGATTGGTTTACTGTCCAAGTAAACTGGAGGGAGAGGGGTAGAGGGCAGGAGAGGGGAATGTGGGAAGCAGCCAGTGTGACATACCTTGATCGTAGTAAGGCTTCTGACACAGTTCCATATAACATTCTCATAAGCAAACTAGGAAAATGTGGTATACATGAAATTACACATAGGTAAATACATAATCGGAGCATTTATCAGTGATTCACTGTTAAATTAAGAAGAAATGTATAATATGGGGTCCTCCAGGGTCTATCCTTGGTCGGATTTTCATTAATGAGTTGGATAATGGAGTAGAGAATATGCTTACCAAATCTGTTGATGACGTCAAGCTGGGAATGTATTGCAGGCACTTTGGAGGACATGATTACAATTCAAGACAACCCTGAGAAACTACAGAAATGGTCTGAAATCAGTAAGATTAAATTGAATAACGACAATTGTAAAATCCTATACTTAGGAAGAAAAAATTAAATGTATAAAAACAAAATGGTCACTCCAGCATCTGTAGCCTGATAGTCAGAAAGGCGCATATGTTTACAGTTCTCATAATGAAAAATCCTGTATTTTCCCTTGGATGTTGACCCTACTCAGGTCGTCTTGATAGTGGCAATCCTTGTGAGGCTTGCCAGCTTCACAGTCTTCCTGCATCTTGATAACTAGGTTCTTTTTCGAGTAGCGTCTCCGTGGGTGCTCCACTCTGGGTGTCAATGTTTTCCTTGCACCGGTATTTGGAGATTCTTCTATATCAATGGGTTTCCCACACCACGCATGTGCAGTAGTGCCTCCTTGTGCTACCTGGAGCATGTGCAGCGTGGGCCCCTCAGTTCTTTCTCTACCATCCTTGGCAGCAGACAGAGCTTCCCTCTCTCTCTCTCTCTCTGTCTCTCTCACACACAGAAAGACAAAAAAGAGCTAGTTATTCTTCTCTCTTAGCCATTCTTATCCAAGTTATCTTTCCTGTTAAAGTTTAATACAAAAAAAATGGGTTTTTGTTTTTGTTTGTTTTTTTAGCTAGGTTTTGTGTTAGAGCTTAGGTGTAATGTCATTGCCATGCCAGTCTCTCAAGGCTTCAAGCGATGTGCAATGTGCAGAGAAGACATGCTGGCCTCCGACAGCCATGCGTCCTGCTTTGAGTGCCTAGGTGAGGGTCACCAAACCCAGTCCTGAACCTGCTCCAGCCTCATGGCGAGGGCCAGTAGGGTCCAAGCCAATAGGCTCGAGGCTTACCTTTACAAAAAGTCCCTCCAACCATCAACGCCGAAGCAGACCTCCGCCAGAAGTCTGGCACAGGTTACCAATGGTATGGACTCTATATATCCCTCTACCTCGGTTGGCACCCCAACCACCAAGATGGGCATTCCCTGGCACATTCCTAGCCGCCACCACCACCATCTTCACGGACCACACCAGTCAAAAAGGCTGTTGCAACACTCCTGGCTGGTATGGTATGGGTCACCACAGACCACCTGCTCAGTGGGGGCTTCCAAATAAACTATGAGAAGTCCACTCTTTAACCCACACAATCTCTAGAGTTCCCCACATAATCACTACCACTGCCAGGGCCACTCTTCCTGTTCAAAGATTCCAGGGCATGTGTAATGTCAGCCTGGTGGTACGACTGTCTCCCACCATCACAGTGCGCCCATGTCTAAAGCTTCTGGGTGACATGACTTCCACCATGTACATGGTCATGCTGGCCAGACAACACGTGCAGTGTCTTCAGTCCTGGCTGACCACATGCTATGCCTGTTGTCCAAAGTGCACCTACCATTCTGCCACACATTCTTGCCTCCTTGCAATGGTGGACAAGTCCAGATAATATTCTCACTGGGGTGCCTTTCCACCAACCACCCGCTTCTATTACCCTTTCTACAGATGCCTCCCTTATGGGATGGGGCACCCATTTGTGTTCTCTTATGATTCAGGGCAAGTGATCCTTCACCAAGGAAGTGCTCCACATAAATCTACTGGAGCTCAGTGCAGTCTGCTACTCTTGCAAGCATTTCCATCAGCACCTCACTCAGAGGATTGTCAGTATCCTGACAGACACTACCACCTGCATGTATTATATCAACCGTCAAGTCAGGGTTTGGTCTCCATCCCTATGTTTGGAAGCCATAAAGCTGTGGACCTGATGTCTTTGGTACCACATCACTCCCGTGGCTACATATCTCACTGGGCTGATGAATGTGATTGCCGATGCCCTCAGCCACTCGTGCAGCGATCGCCACCAGTGGGAGGTATACACAGAGACCCTAAATCATGCGTTCCAGCTTTGGAGCCAGCCTTGCGTAGACCTGTTTGCAAACTGAGTCAACATAAAGTGTCATCAACACTTCTCCAGAGCAGGTCTGGGGAGGCACTCCCTTGGGGATGCTTTCTCCTCCTCAGTGTGTTTCCTCCCCTTCCCTTGATTCACATGCGTCTGATCAAGGTCAGACTGGATCAGGCTCACCTCATCCTGATAGCTCTGGCATACCCGAGACAAACTTGGTATCCTTACCTGTACTAACTGTTGGTGGCGACTTTGTATGCCTTTCCTCCCTGCCACAGCTTGCTGTGCCAGGACTTCAGCTGCACCCTTCACCCCAATCCACTCAGCCTGTGCCTCCATGTGTTGCTCCTTCATGGTTCCAGGATGCTGAAATCACATGCTGTGTAGGGGGGAAAAGTGAGTTCTTGTTTATAGCCAATGGGAGTCCACCCATAGGTTCTAACTCTACAAGTGGAGAAGGTTCTCTCAGTGGCTTGGCGCTAATCATTCTATGCCTTCTCACAGTGCACCTCTTCCTGTCCTCCTTGACTACCTGCTGTACCTTGCATGAGTCAGGCCTAGCACTCAGTACCATCAGGGTGCATGTCATGGCATTAGTAGCCTTCCACCCAGCAAAGAATGGGATCTCCTTCCTCGCCCCTCCTATCACCAAATGCTTTTTGACGGATCTGCAAAACATCTTTCCATCAACATGCCTTCTGGACCCTCTCTGTGACCTTTAACCATATACTCAACTACCTCATGAAACCTCCCTTTGAACCCCTGGCAATGTGTTCCTTGCTCCATCTGTCAATGCAAGTCTCATTTTTAATCACTATCATGTCAGCCAGCAGGGTTGGGGAGCTTGCTGCTGCCATGTCTGAACCTTCTGATAAGGTGTTTACCAAGGATAGAGTCACTCTTTGTCCTCATCGTAAATTCCTCCATAAGGTTCCATTAAATATCAACAAACCTATCCACTTACCTGTGTTTTTCCTGAAGCCGCACTCTGATCCTGTGCATGCAGCGTGGCATACTCTGGGTGTTCACGTGCTACATCAGCCCTCAACAACCATTATCACCTTGTAGTACACTTCAGCACTTATTATTTCATGACACACCAAATATATATAACCCAATCCCCTCCCCCTCCGCCAGAGCCAGGCATCCCAGCACCGGCCCACTCTAACCCAATCCCCCTCCTTTTCTTCAGGACCTGGCACCCCCAGTTCCCCACTATAGCCCACTCCACCCACCCCCAAACTCAGTGCCAGAGACTCACCAGAACCTCTGCTGCCCCAGAACCAGCAAATGCTTCTCCCAGCAAGAGGTGGGGGTATGTGCACAGGTGGTGGACAGCACACTAAGTGCCTCTTTGCGGCACACCAGCAGTAGAGCACTGTTCTACATCAACTGCATGAAGCTTTGGTGCAAGTCTCCTAGGGTTTTCCTCTCCTTTGTGGAGTGGTCCAAGGGCCATCCCATTTTGTCTCAATGTCTTTTTGAGTGGATCTCCACCTGCATACGCACTTGTTACTGTCTTCACTGGAAAGACCTTTTGGGTGCTATCACCGCACATTCTACCACGGCTGTATCTTCCTCTACTGTCTTTCTCAAGAATGTACCCCTTATGGTGCTATCATTCTCATGCATACGACTGAATACACAGACACTTGAATGTAGCCTCTCTGTAATGCCTGTAGATTTGCAGTCTGGAAATGAGTCCTAGTGTTGAGTCCTTTTTCCTTTAAGATCATATTACCTTTATTCATTACCAATGTTCTCTCTAATCTTTTTCTATCCATATGTGATTTTTTTCCATGTGTGGAATAAATGTTTTGTGCACTGAAGTATCTGCATATGTGCACCACCGGTCGAAACAAAAAACTTAGCTATGGCCACTCAGCTGATGAGCTAGGTGGCATTTGAAACTCTCTTGGGTGACTGCACAAGTGCACAGTTTACAGGGAACAATGCACACCACATGTTGAAATCTCTGAACTGCTATCAAGATGCTTAGATCTGATTTTAACTGTCATGTTATAGGGTGATACCAATTTCTCTGGTAATTGGCACCACAACTTTGAAGTACTAAGGAGAAAAGTCAAAAAACAAAAATACCATTTTAAAGCAAAAAATGGATCTTGTGACAGATATTAATCCCAAATTATCTTTATATTTTCATTTGTTTTTCTAAAATCTTGTAATTTGATTTATTCATCAAGCCTTAACTTTTTCTGTCAAATTGGTCTTGTGCTTTATTTTTTGTTTGCATTTGTTTTTCTTCCTTCTTCTCTTTCTTCCATATTAATGTTTTTATTTTGGTGTTTAGAAACTACTTTTGTTGTTTTTATGGCACCAAATAACCTAGGTGGAAAAAGAGATTGTCTGTCTTCTTTTAATTTACTATAAAATTTCCTAGAAGCATTTCATTTGGACAGGATTGAGCAGTGACTATATAGCAAGCAGGTGACTAATGATCAAAAAGAAAGAAAATGATTATAAAATCTCACTAAGCCACCAGTTCTTCAGGCATTAGTTGAACAATGTTTTTCCTTAGACTCAATCAGATGTCAGATTTCTGTCATCCCGGAGGACAAGTATGAAATAAATTCTCTGTCTACGACATGAGTAAAAGTGAGCTCTGATTTCAGTTTGTAGATAGATGAAGTTATCCCTGCCCAATAATATCTGAAATGTTAGTACTAAAATGGAATCTAGAATATAACTGTGTGTAGACTCATATCACTTAAGCACAAGTGTGATAGTGTGAGAGATACTGAAACTCGGCTGTGCTTTTTAAAAATAATTTGGATATGTTGAAATGAATTATGTAAATAATTAATAATACAGTACAATGGTGTACTAAAGGCATTTTCAAAAGTGTCTAAATGCTTCAGGTTGAGGGCTGGACTAAATGACCTCCTAGGGTCCCTTGCAGCCCTAGGACTTTAGGATTCTATGAATAATGCAGGATCATAGGTCCCCCAATGACTTTTGCTAGCATTAAAGTCGGCTCTTGCTTGACTCCAGAAAAACTACAGGATAAACAATCTTTTGACTGGTTCTAGAATAATAATTCCATAGTTTTAATTTTGTTTAATTGACCCCTATCTTCAATTGTAACTTTCTTCTGAAAAGCACTGAGACTGGGGGTATGTAGAAGAACTTAGTTAGGTTAAGTTTACGTTACACTATTTTTCATTCTTCTATAAATCATTCAGATGGTGCTTGAATAGTGAAAGTTATAAAATGCTCTGGGAATTTTCTGAGATACTGTGAGATGTTTAAACTGCTTAATTGTGAAGTTCTTCGTAAAGGTGGGTTACATTATCCCCATATTTACACTTTGTGTTATTGAGGTAATCATTTTTGATCTAATGAAGCAAATGGTTAAGTTGTATGACCTGAATCTCTTGATTTTCAGTCCTTGTCTAAAATCTACTAGATAACAGCTGCCTTAAATGTATCATAGTGAAATAAATTCAAATATAGTGATGGGAAAATATTTTTATGTAGTGTTCAGATTCTGCTATGATCTCAGGTATGCTAACATCCTCAGCCTTTGCATTAATTAAAGAAGTTTTTCAGACTTCTGAATATTGCATCATGTCTCTTACAATATTTTTATGTACTTTAGACTAACAAGGTAAAAGGGAAAATGAGTGACAAGTTTTTGTTTCAATTTTTTTTCCTTCTACTCTTCTAGGTCACTCTTTAACTGGTCTATGTCTCTTCCCTGCAATATGGTTTTGAAGAAAGCTGTTGACAGTTTGCTTTGCTCAATGTGCCACATCCACCCAAATTATTTTTCTTTACTTATGGGCTGGATGGGTATTACCCCTCCTCCAATGCAGTGTCAACATAGACTGTCTATGACGGACGACAGCAAAAAACAGGACCTGAGTTCATCTTTGACAGATGACTCTAAAAACGCACAAGCACCTCTTGCACTAACAGAGTCTCACTTGGCTACCCTTGCTGCCTCATCTCAGTCTCCCGAAGCTATCAAGCAATTATTGGACTCAGGTTTGCCCTCTCTCCTTGTAAGAAGCCTTGCCAATTTCTGCTTTAACCATACTGCCAGCTCTGACTGCACTTCTCAGTCTGTGGATGTTACCCAGGATAGACTCAGGAGACATCATGTTCCACAGCACTTTAATAAAATGCCCATTACGGCAGACCTAGTTGCTCCTGTACTCAGGTTTTTGACAGAAGTGGGTAACAGCCACATCATGAAAGACTGGCTAGGTGGTTCTGAAGTCAATCTACTGTGGACAGCACTTCTATTTCTGTTGTGCCACTCTGGTGCTACATCTGGAGGACACAGTGTATTAGCACAGCAGACGAGTGCAAGATCTACTTTGCTTTCTTCAACGGCAGGAATAGGACTCACCACTCAGCAAAGGACTGCAATTGAAAATGCAACAGTTGCATTCTTCTTACAGTGCATCTCCTGCCATCCTAATAACCAGAGACTTATGGCACAGGTAAAAGAGCAAAACCTTAATCTGTATATCATTATTTTGAAGTGAAAAGTTAGAGAACATAAGCTTTTGTTGCTTACATTTTGCCTAAGAAAAATAGCTTATTGGATGATTAATATATGAATGTAGATTTTACAGCATATTTTTATTTGTAGATTTGATTTTTTTTTTTAATTTGCCATTTAACATATTCAATATGGCATGTAGGATTTTGTTTTGTCACCTACATTAAAATGCATTTCTGTTTTGATAACTCACTCTAAGAATGGCACCCTGGTGATGTGTGGGTGTTTGCAGATCAAATTTACCCCATTGTGGACTATCTCTGTGGAATCTGAAGGTAAATCTGGGTGTTTTTAGACTCTCATTGATGAAAAGACTTTGCCTGCACAAATGCTTAAGCAGCTTTGTTGTTTTCAGTGCAGTTGATTGCTGCCCAGATAAATGAGAGCCTGGCATTTGGAATTCAGTTAACATGTAAAGAAGAATAGAACTACTCACTAGTAGCAACATTTAATATTTGGGTGTCCTTTTGCTCTTTCGTTCCTGAGTGACTGTTGGTCAGGAGTGCTGACAGTTCATAGGAGGGGAAATGGTGGCTGTTAAGTGGTGGTTGCTCTTACAGGATGATTCAATCAAGCATCTGCTGTAATCCTCTTAGCTGTTAGCTCTGCAGTGCAACAGGAGGAAAACATTTAAAAAAGTCTTAATTTTTGTCCATAAATTGACAAATATACTGAGATTAGATAAACTGAGTAAGGGGCCATCTCCAGAGAAAAAAGTCACTTTAGTGTGAAATTCCTTCATAAACAAGAAAAATACTTTTCATATTTGTGATGCAACACTTAGTAAACATTGACAAACAAAATGGAAAGGAAAAGTCAGCTAACCTTTGTTTTTCAGAATACTACCTTAAAAGTAAGCGTGAATTAGTATACTAATTCCTATGTTTCCTTTTGGTTTTTTTACTCCTAATTTAATTTTTAACTTGGTTCCTGTTGATGTCCTGTTCATAGGTGACCATTTATTTTCCTTCCTGATAGGAAACTGAATATGAGATAATTTAAACCCTAATTTGAAAAACAAGCGATGGGAAGTCTTACAAATCTAATGGCTGTGATGGTAATTTAGAGAGATATTTTATAGTGTTGCTCACTGTCATATTCTAATATTTTATGTAATCTTGTGTATACAGGTTCTCTGTGAATTGTTCCAGTCATCCCCTCAACGAGGGAGCCTCCCAACATCTGGAAACATTTCAGGGTTTATTAGAAGGCTGTTTTTGCAGTTGATGTTGGAGGATGAAAAAGTGACAATGTTTCTTCAGTCCCCTTGTCCAGTAGGTCTTTTATGTATTTACGTTATAAATGGCAGTTCAATTTGATAACATGCTGTTTGTACATTCTCAAGGTTGATTCTGCTTTTTTGCAAACAAAATAACCGCTTACTTTACTATATTTATTGCAGAATCGTGAAAATTACTGTTTTGGTGGATGTGGAGGGTAGAGGGTTAAAGAGATTTTTTCAGGATTTTTTAATTTGCTCTATACTACCCTGACTTAGTTATATAAATGTAAGTTTAAAAGTGCTTTTCATATTAAAACAGACTGTAATTTCAGTCTGAATGACAACTTCTGACCTCTCTGAAAAGCTAAAAAGTCACAAGTAATTGCTACTCCTATGTGACAGAACAATATGTAAAGTGTCCAGAATGGAAAGGGAATTGGAGTCATTGATGGTTGGAAAAACGAGGTTTGTGCATTGTATGAGTTATTGCTGGAGAGAGAGAAGTTAGTGCAATTAAAATCTTTGAGGGGTTCACTTCACTGGAATCTAGAACCTCTTGAAGGACTCCTGAGAACATCTTATGACTTTATTTAGATTTTAATTTTCAGTGTTCTTGGTTGAATTTATTATATGATTCTCACACATTTTAACTGTAGCAGAGTGCATTGATTTAAATAATTGATTTTTAAATCACCAAAAAATTACTTTATATCAAGTTTCCCACTGATACTTTTTCACATATTTCTTTAAATAGCGGTACAAATCTGATCACAAAAACATTTCAATTTACAGCTAAGTGCAGCATTTTACAACATGTAAGGCGGTATGTTTTGTGTAATTTTTTTAAATAACTTGATTTTCATTAACTTAAAAATAGTACAAAATGTTCATTACCTGTGGCATGCTGCATGTGCAGCAGCTCCACGAGGCATGGTTAAGAACTAAATCCCCCCCAAAAAAACGTATATGTTATTAAACTAAACCTCAAATATTTATCTAAATGTTTCACATTTACAGTTGCAGCAGTCTCCCGAGTTGACGGCTGATGTCTGTCTATTCTTAATTTTTTTTTAATTTTCAAATTTTTATTAACTCTGACAAGTCCTCAGAACACTAACTGTACAGTGTCCTTAAAACATGTACCACTAGCTCCTCTTCCCCACTTCCCCACTCATTTCAATGCAGATCTGATTCCAAGTTACCAAAAAAGCAAAGACTGATTTTGGAATAAGTCCCATTGAAAACAAGCATAGGATAGGGTTCCTTTGGAAAAGCTGAAATAAAACAGGGAAAAGACTTATGACATCACTATTATGGTCTGTGGCCATGATGTTCCAAATTGAGGCATATATTATATAATATAAAATAAGCAAATAACACTCAGTGGCAACTGGCATGTCTAGATTTCTCTTACTGCAGCTTTCTGTAGTGTATACTTGGCAATAGAATCTAAACCTAGTTAACTACATAACTTTAGTTTTTTTTTTAATCTACCCTGAACAATAGTAAATGGAAAGGTCTTGCTTAATAGGTGAGTGATGTTTACTGATTACCAAATATCATTGTATAAATATAATTTTAGTTGCCTGATATTGAAGATAGTGGTGGTAAATGAGAACCAATAAACAGAAGTAAAGGAAATATTTTTTTCCAAAGAAAGATATAGGCCAGGGGTCATCAACCCTTGGCACAGGTGTCAAGAGTGGCATGTGAGCCGATTTTCATCAGCATGCAAGGCTGCTGAGCCCCACCCCTCCTCCTCCATGCAGCCAGGAAATTGCTCACAGCCATGCTACCTGTGTATTAACAAAAAACCAGCTAATGCTACCAACTGCCATCTAAGTGGTAAAACTGAATCTTTATTAATGAAGCTGTTGTAAGTATAACTGCTAGTGTTCAGAGGTACTGTTTTCATTCATTTTAAAGTAACTTTAATGGTTCTTGTATTATAAAAGCAAAGTACCTGGTGCTGAATCTAGATTTACTTTGCCTACTGCATTTAAGTACTCGTAAATAGTTTTTGATTTTCATCTTTTTTGTGTTGTCTTCTCAAGAGTATTAAACATCTTCAGTTCTGTGCATAGTTTATTGGGGGGGGGTGTAATTGCCTTTTAATTTAAAATAAAAGAACCCCATTCCAAAGTACCTAACATGTCAGGTGCATGCACACTGAAGATATTGAGAGGGAGTCTTGTACTGAACTCTAATATAAATAAATAGAAGAACCATTGGTTAATATTGTGAGTGCTGAACACACACAAATTTTTGTGCCAGTTTTGTTTTAAACATAATTTTTCAAAATTTGTGATAAATCATTTTCCTAGCTGACCAAGTTGCCTTCATACTGTGATTTTACTTTAATGTAGTTATTACCTTTCACAACTTGTCATGATGGTGTTGCCTTTATTTCTTCATTTCTTGTCTTTAATGAAAGTAACTTGGGTTTCATTTATTTTTAGCTATACAAAGGTAGAATTAATGCTACCAGCCATGTAATCCAACATCCAATGTATGGTGCAGGACACAAGTTCCGTACGCTTCACTTACCTGTCTCAACAACGTTAGCAGAGGTCCTTGACCGTGTGTCAGGCAAGTTTCAATACTGTGTGGTTCATTCTGCAATGCATTAAGAAAATATTTGGTCTGCTTTGAACTTATCTATTGTCTTTGTGTGTGGAGGAGGTATCTGCATATTTGTAACAAAAAGTTATGGAATTGAAAGTAATCCAAGTTTAAAGTTTTACTTTTTTGGAAATTTATAACAAGTTTTCCTCTAACTGTTGCAGTTGTAGATTGGACATACTGTTATTTCATTTTTACATAATGATTCAGAGGAGGCAATCTTGGGCAGGGGTCTACACTACAAATTTAGGATGATGTTTTCAGCATTGGGTCAAATTTGTAATGACTGTGTTCATACTGCTGAGTTCCTCCCCTCTACCTAAAGGCTTTAAAAATGGACCCTTTTCCTCCACCTGAACTAGTAGGGTAAAGCCAGAATCTACATTCATGCCTCAAAGTAAAGGCTCTGTAAACACTATGTATTGTAATTTGAAGTATTGGTCTCCAGGTGATAACCCAGAGTGGTCCAGTATGATACTCTGCTAAAAGTATGAACTAAAGTGCTCAGTTATTCCCTGTTGGAGAAGTTTGGAGAGCTCACCAGCACAACTCAGCATGCATGCCCAGAGACAGGAACTGACTTCAGTCGGGATCATTCAGAGGAAAAACTGTATCTCAGGGGTAGGGAACCTTTTCTGGGTCCAGGGCAACTGGCCCATCAGCAAATCGGTCAGGGGCACACAAGCAAGAAGCAAAAAAGAAACCTTCTCTCATGTGGACCCTGACAGTATGGGGGCCATGGCTCCACAGTCTGCGTGGGAGGGAGGGTGCAGGAGCAGGCTGTGAATTGGGGGTGTGCCTGGGAGGGGTGCAGGAATGGTCGAGGGGTGTGGGGGCTGCACCACAGGACTGCAGTTAACTGCTCGCTTCCCGACACGCATGGGTCTCTATCCCATCGCTCCACCCCCAGGCACCATCTTCTGTTGCTCTAATCGGCCAGAATTTTGGCCAATCAGAGCAGTGCTGCGAAGCCTCCTGGCAGGGTGGTGAGACCACTGCTGGTCTCCCTTCCCTTCCCCTGGCTGGGGGAGCATCAGTGAAGCCCTGGAGCTGCTTCTTGCTTCTCTCCCCACCCACTCCAAGTCTGCGATCTGGATACAGACGGCAGCTTGCCTGATATGGCCTGTGAGGCTCTGGGCTCCAAACCTCCACCCTGCTGCAGGCCCGATGCTGTGGAGGGGAGCCTCGAGGTCCAGATCCAGGCAAGTTGTATTCTGGATCTGGACTGCAGGCCGGAGGTCCCCCACCCCTACTGTATTTAATGGGTGAGGGGTGGAGAGAAGAGAGAGGAGTCCAAGCAGACAGAGCTCTGAACCAGGAAAATAAATGCTGATGTTTATGCCCAAATTGCACAGAGCATGGTGGATCAGGCCTATACCAGGGACACAATCAGAGAGTGTTTAACACCAACATTTTCTATCTAATTTATACTCATGCATGTTTAACTACAACAATAAATAATACATTCTCTTTAAAATGGAATTGAGGAATGATATAGAAAGTTGTGAATACAATTGAAAAACAAGAATAAGCAAAATTGTCATGACAGACATTTATGTTTTCCAAAAATAAAATCTAAGATTTTCATTCAGACTATCAGTCATCTGTTCTGTATTAAATATCTATTTAACTGCAAGGATCTTGCCAACATTTTGGAGAAGTGCAATTGTTGATAAAGGATTCAGTGACCTTGTTTATTAAATTAAAGTTAGCTTTCACAGTAAATAAGCCTCACAGTTGGCCTCCCAGGAATCCTAGGGCAAAATTCAGAAAAGTAAACTTGATGTCATAAGGGTGGGAAACAAACAAGGTAAAAGTCTCTGAAGAAATTTTATGTATGCAAGAAGTGTGTTTTGTTTTTTGTTTTTTAAGTTCATCACAGTATTAAAAAAATCTTTTGCAGGTTCTCTATTTCTAAGCTATAGTTGACGTGTTAGAGAAATTAAGGGTAATTGTAACTCTGCCACATTGCGTATAAGTGACAGTGAAATTTTAACAATATGTAAGTGTGTCAGTTAAAATTGCTCAGAGAAATGTCTGTATTTTCTTACTTTCCTAGTCAGATTCATTGGAGTGTAGCTGTATTGACTTTGTGCATTTCAACAAGGCTGTGCTGCCTTATAGCTGCTGAGAATCTGGTCTTCTCTGTTTCTGTGATCAAGCAGTGTTACAATGTCACTTCTTCTTAAATCAAATTTTCAAAGAATCTTAAACTGATGACCAATAACATATTTCACTAACATAGCAATTTTCATCAGAGTACAGCAATCTAAAATACAGAGGGAGTAACTACATGAAGTTACTGGTATGTGACCATTTCAGTTACCAGACAGATTTTAGTAAGTCAGATATCCTCTTCACTGAAGCATTGTGATTAAAAATGCAGTGCATCCTGCAGAATATTTGAACATTTTATTATGTATTGTCTGAAGAAGTACTTCCTTGTGTTTGTGTTAAACTTGCTGCCTATTGATTTAAACCTGCTGCCTATTGATCAAAAATGGAAATTTATTACAAAGTCTTACTTCACCTATATCTCCAAGTATTTAAGCATACTTGAGTAGACCAAGTTTTAAATATCTAATTATAAACAAGCAGTCATGTTTTTTGTTTAAATGCCCAGCATGTCTTCAGCTGTCTTTATGCATCACAAAGAGATTTAAAATTGGAATAACTTAATTCTTTCTCTTTGCATTTGCCTTTTAAATTGACTCTTCCGTTCCGTTTAAACTAAAAAGCTACGTCTACACTAGCATTTCTCTTTCAAAAGATGCATGCAAATGAGAGAAATCAAAAATGTAAATGAGGCACATATTTACATGTCTGTTATCACATTTGCATATCCTTCTTTCAAAAGAGCTTCTTTTGAAAGAAGGAAAGCAGTGCAGATGTGGCTCTTTTGAAAGTAAACCCCATATTTGAAAGACCCTTTCTTCCAATTATTTTGTCAAGGAAGAAGTGTTCTTTTGAAGATGGGGCTTACTTTCAAAAGAGCTGCATCTACGCTACTTTTCTTCTTTCAGAAGAAGAATATGCAAATGAGGTTCCAGATATGTAAATCTGTATCTCATTTGTATGCCTCTTTCAAAAGAGGAATGCTAGTGTAGACATAGCCAAAGAGGAGTAAGAAATATTTTATTTGCCTGCCAGTTGTAAGAGCCCTACCATCTGAGCTGAATGGGAGTTTTTGTAGACGGGTAAAACCACACTGTCATATAGACACTAGAGCTAATTAGCAGCAATTACTGTAAACTCTTTCATATCCAGCATTCTATCATCTGGAACTCTTAAATGACTGGCATTTTAACCATAAGTAAACTTTAGTTACTTATGGAAAAAGTACAGTATCGTGAAAGTAAATACAAATAAATACAGCAAATACAGTATGAGTATACGGTGTACAACACTACTCTTGTTGCTAAATATGTCTTTTTTGTTTCTTAATATCTAATCTTGTTTTTCTTCAGTGTTATGCATTACTAGGTGTACCTCTGTATTGTCCCGAATATTTAAATATCCATCAATCTCCTGGTCCTGGGGCTGCCAGATATGGAAGAGTTTACTGTATATGGTTATCCATATTTCAAGTAGTCAAAAGTCGTCATAACTGTGAATAATACTGACTGTGATGCCAGAGGCATAGGGATCTCTCTGGAAAAGAAAGGGACTGGCCCATTTACGAGTGACTCAGTCTGTTTCTGACATTGTCTGCAGATAGGAAAGCAGTGTCTGTTTTAATAATCAAAGTGTGCAACTGACCACTCCATTCTCATTAATTGATTGAAATGACATTCAGCTCAACACTTAAACACCAGTAACTAGGGGGATTGTAATACTAACCCAATATAAATGCATCCTAGACTGCAGTAGCATGGGTCAGTCTTGAATTTTGCTTTAACGGAACACTGCCTATATAGGCCTTCTCATATATGCATGCTGGTTCTGAGAAACCAATGGTGCACATGCAGCGAACCAAAGGATTCTGATTATAAAATATAGCTAGTGTCCATGATTTGCCTAATGTTTAATATGAGGATGAAGACCCAGCTCCCTGTCATGCTGGAGGAACTCTAGAATAGCTGAGATTTTATAGGTTTCAGGGGTATTGTAACTCTCTTGGTATCAAAAGTGAAATTTGGTTCAGATGGGAGAGTCGATGACAGTTTTTTGTCTTCAAGCAAGAGAAAGGCTTGATTAATCTGGAGCAGACTCCCCTCCAGGCAAACTTTCAGTGTCTCAACTGTAGATGATATTATTTTTAGTATAAAAGGGGTCCTTCGTTTAAGTCTAAGGTGACTCCTTAGACACCTGGGTCCTAGGCCCATGTTTCTTTTGACAAGTGGGAGATGACAATGACCACGTGTGGTTCTTTTGTTGTTTTCAGGGCCAGCTAAACTATTTTGACATTTATGCACTAGGACATCCACTGTCAATATGAGATCATTGCAGCCAAGAGGAAAAATAGCAGTAATTGTTTAATTACTGGTATTGGTAGACTAATACTGATGTGTAGCATTGTGTACCGAAATAAATGGTCTGATTTTTCCGAAATGCTGGGTGCCAGCATCTTCCATTGCCTTCAGTGGAAATTAGTGCTCAGCAGCTGAAGTACACAACATGACAAGTTCAAGTATTTTGGCTTAATTATATAAGCCTACAGGTGTCAGCAGTGCTTAATCTCCTCTCTCTTGTTGGTAGCAGTGATATTTTCTGACTACTAATTATACCACCCAAATACGAGCAAATACTTGAATGCCTGCCAGGATTTTAAAATTGTTTCTTTAATTCTGTGTGGGGAACCTTTTTCCTGTTGGTGGCCATTGATCCACAGAAAAATCAGAGGCCACATGCAAGCAAAAAAATCCAAAACAAAACAAAACAAAACAAAACAAAACAAAAAAGCCCTCACACAACACACCTGTTATCAGCACTAGAGTAACTCTTCTGGGGTTCTGGAACTATTAGATATTTTAGGGCCCCCAAGGCTTCGAGTGGGCCAAAAATGAGGGGTTAGGAAGGTACTGTAGGTTGATGTAGGAGGGTGAATAGAGGGAGGTGGGTGAGGGCTTTGACTTTAGGTGCAGGCTCTGGGGATGAAACATTTGGGGTGCAGGAGAGGACTCCAGGCTGTGGCCAATGGGTTGGTTGTATAGGAGGGGGTTCAAGACAGGAGGTTGGGGCACAGATGTGGAGTCTAGGAGGGGCAGTTAAGGGTGGATCAGGCTCGGGGGTGAGGTTTGGGGTTGGGTGGGTTAGTGACTTAAGGTGCAGGGTTTGGGACACTTACCTGGAGCAGCTACCTTTGGTGGTGCGCTACTGGGAGCAGGTGGCTCAGCACCAACCATTCTGCCCTGTGCTTCTGGCCAATGGGAGCTGCAGGGGTAAAGGGCCAGGGCAGAAGTCTGCAAATGAGGGCAGTGCAGGGACAAAACTTTCACCAGCACCCACGGTGAAGTGGTTCCAACCTAGCAGGAGGGCATTAGTATACAGAGCCACCTCCCCATCCCTCTAGTCAGACAGGGCTGGGTAATGTTTTGGGGCTGTAGGGCCTGCAGCCTAGGGCCTTGCTAAAAGATCTGGACTTCTGGCAGCCCAGAGATTGTTTTATGGAACTCCAGGAACCTGTGGCTCTGGGCTGCAGCTCCTTACTCTGGCCCTGCCTGTAGTGGAAACAGGCTTGGGACATTAGCACTTGCTTTCTAGCCCCACGTGGGAGCACTGAGGGGGCTTGGGACTTTTGGCCTGCGGCATAGAGACCTTTCATGGTTCAGATCAAATTAAGCAGGGGGCTGGATCTGTCCTGTGGGCTGGAGGCACATCTCCCCTTCCCTGCTTTAAATGCTCCAAGAAAAATTAGCTGCACAGCTTGTTGGTACTTTGTCAATGCCTCATCTTTTGTTATTAAAGCAGCTTAAGGTAATTTTGGTAGTTAGAATGGAACTCAAGGCTCCAAGCCAGCAAGGTAATTGAGTGAGACCAAGTGAATGTCTAGTGAGTGGGTGAGAAATTATAACACAATAATTAAATCAACATGATATCTTAATACCTCTAAAACATGTGCATATTTTTTCTTTTGCAGATACACCAAGTATCACAGCCAAACTAATTAATGAACAGAAAGAAGATAAAGAAAAACGGAACTATGAAGAGAAAGAAAAAGTAAAAGCAGAAAATGGATTTCAGGACAATTACAGTGTTGTCGTTGCCTCTGGTATGTGCAGAGGTTTTTTTTCTGCTTTTCACCTCGTGTAAAATCAGTCCCTGTGAACGTAAAATTGGAATTCATGTCAACACTCATAAACCTACTAATGTAATTAAATATTACTAATATACTGCTATTAGTACTACTACTATTAATGAACAACTGAAAATGTTTGACAATATTTGTTAATTAAACTTACTAATCTTAAGTAATAAGTGATGGGCGTGGCACAACCACTCATGAGTTATGTTGTGGTAAAAATAAGCGTTCTTTTTATAAGGGTGCATTTGTCCTGCTCCCGTGTCATAAGACACACACAGCTATTGTATTTATAAAGATCACCTACACCCAGAACCTTCATACATTCCATTTTCATGGCAAATACAAATGGTACTATAGTGGTAAAAGATGTCATGATGGAGATAGAGATGTATAATATTAATACACTTCATTCCACATACAGACTGGAGATAGAGGATTCTTCCAAAGTCCTAGATCTTCTGAAAACTCATTTATATCCTTCCAAAATAAGTCCTGTAAGTTTCTCTCTTGCAAAATTGAAATGGAGTGAGCACTCTGTAGCTGGAACATGAGAAATTGGCACTAGAAGAAGGGATTTAAAATCAAGCCGGTGGCTGCATATGGTACTGCAATATCTTGCTCTGAAGTTCTGCTGTTCGAGAGAAGATGGCTGAACTTCTAAGGAACTCAAGGAATTCTTTTAACATTTTGGCTGGCCACCTTTTGAAGATGGCTGAACTACCACAGGTTCACCTGGGCACAGAAATAAGCTTAGGGTGGGATACTGGTATCTTTTGACTTTTGAGACTGGTATTTCTCAAACTCTCTCTCTGTCAGGACTAGATGAATCTCTTAAATTGTATTTTAAAAGCTGAATTGGGCAGCTTTTTGCCTCCTCAAAATATGTTTAAGGCAGCTCAGATGACTATAAAGTGCAGGAGCTTTCGTGTGAAGAGAGTGGGGATGTAGGAACAGATGGGTGTGTCTAGTACTTGGTGTAACAATATTTTCAGAAGCAAAACCAGGGCTTTCAGTGTACTAGTACTCTGGAGAAGTATTAATTCAGAAGAAAACTTGAGAAGTTTTGTTCAACATTTAAAAGGATAAAATTTTGAGAGGGGCAGCAGCATAGTCAGCCAGAGATAACCACAAGCAATTTCTCATCTCACAAGCAGTACGTAACATCTCTCATCTCTTTTTTAAATAGACTTTCAAGTCTAGTTCTTTATTGCATCATTTTACTTCTATATTTTCTATTTAGAGAAACCTTTTAAAGTTTTTCTTTATCCCAGTTGTTTTTTCCATTTTACTTTTCTGTATCTATCCGTTTTGTGTTTCTCGTTTGCTCTGTTAAATATCAGTTACTATGTTACAGAATAATTTTTTCTGCTTCTTTTTCATCATTCTTCTCCTGTGTCAGGTATTGCATTTCTTTCTCAAATTTACTATCGTTTCTCTTTTGTGTTTTTCTTTTTCTAATTTCTATACATTTTGTGCATATCTTCTCTCCCCTCATAAAAATACATGGATACCGGGTACTATTTCAGAAGGACTCAGGATCAGGACTACAAAGGAGGTACACTTTTAATCCCTTGGTCTGGGCACTAAATGTACACCTTCCATTCCACTTTTATCTTGGTTTCAGTGGAAGATCAAGCAAGAGAGAGTGGTGGTTCTCTTGGCAATTCTGGTGCCCAAATACTCTTCAGATATCAGAATTCCCATAAATCAATGTTGCGAGTCTTTCTCTAACCAAGGTTGGGACAAGATCAGGCATCCAAATACAGTGTCTCTTCATCTGATAGCTTAATATTTCAATGGGAATTGAACCTAGAAAAAACATGTTTGGAAGTCTGTTCAAGGCTGCCTTTAATGGGAAAGAGTCTAATGGAAAGTGCTAAATAACTAAGTGGAAAAGATTTTTGATCTGGTGTCAGCATCATCTGATAATCTCAGATGGTTTTGATTTCCCAGTTATATTAGAATATATTTCCTTGAATACTTCAGGACTCTTCCTTAGCTCTTTATGGTTACACTCAGCAACTGTCAGTACCCATCATTCACCTTTGATTCTTGGATTTACAACCATTCCATCTTCATCCACGCTGTGACTGCTATATTTCTGACAGTTTTGATCAGAATCTTCCCTTCTATGACAAAGTCTGCTCTGTCACGAGGCTTCAATCTGGTCCTATCAGTATTAGCAAAGACTTCAGCCATACCCCGGCCTAATGATGTTTAATATGCCATTCGTTGAAGAATTCCTTTCTCATAAGCATCACCTCAGTTAGATGGCTAGATTAGCTAGGGGCCCCTATAAATGATCCACCATAAATGACCTCCTGTGAGGATGGAGTTTGTTTTAAGACTTCACCCCAAATTTACTCATAATCTGAGATCTCTGTTTGAATCAGACAATTTGCATGCTTATTTTCTTCAGATTGCCAGTGAGGACAAGACACTTCATCCTGTCGATATCTGTTGAGTTACAGCATTTTGCCTGTAAAGAGAAAATCTTTTAGGAAGTCATCTGAAGTTTTTTTTAATGTCTGTTGCTTAAATGGATGAGATGGGAAGTTGTCTCTTCCCAGAGATTTTCAGAGTTTATGAAAGGGTACATTCTGCTGTGTTAAGAGTTGGCAGATGCTCTTTCACAAGGTGGAGAGCTCATTCAGCTACATCCAAAACTGTTTTGGTAATCTGTTAACATGTTGCTCATATTGAAATCCGTAAAGTAGCTAGATTCGGCTTTTTCCATATTTTCAGAAGACATTGCACCCTGGTGCAAGATTCTGTAGCAGACATATTTTTATCACAGTAGTCTTCCAGCCAGCAATACCACATACGTCATCACTCTTGATTCTTCAATGAATACTGCTTGTCATCCACCCTCAGTGGAATACTTTTATAGGGACCATCACTTCAGGAAAGGCAAGTTACTTAGCTTGTACATTAACTGTAGTTTTAGATGTGGTTCTTGTATGTGTTCCATTACCTGCTCTCCTTCCTCTGTGTTCCAGATCCTGACATACGATTTACAGTAAAGAAAGAAGTGGCGAGACACAGTTCTTCTTTGAGTGATTGCTCATGTCCATTCCAATAGGTGTTTGCATGCCACGTGTGTGATTGTTGGAGATTTTTCCCTTAGCTGTACCACTGGAGCGGAACCTGTACACCAGCACATGTATGCAACAGTTGGCCCCACCACCACTCAGATTCTTCTTACCACCAGTGATGGTTGTAGCTCTGTGCCCTTGCAGTTACAAGCGCGTTCCCTAGCCTAGTTCTTTATTTGGTACATAATTGGATTAAGATCTTGTATATAGTAGTTTGATTAGTAGGAGGAGGTTTCTTCCATCTTTTCTTCCCTGGGCTGCATGCTGTGTGTCGCGGGGTTTAAAGCCTGAGAAAGTTGCAGGAAGTCTATGCCCACAAGCCAGCCACACGAAGACTGCCTAAAGTATCTGAGTGAACAGCACCTGACAGAAGTGTCCCATTTGTTGAGGATTTCAGCCTTGAACAAACTACTACCGCCTCAAGTTACTTTTAATTGTGGAGACATTTAGACTGCAGCAGTCAGACTCGGTACTGACTGCCTGCAGTGGACCGGCTGGCATCAGTGTGCAATACTTTGGCACCAAGAAAGGATGACGGCAGAGCACACCCGCATCGCTCCCTTGTCAGCACTCACTGCATGAGTGTGCAGCACCAGTCCCACGCAGTGGTGCCTCTTATGGTGCCTCATAAAAAGAAAAAGTCTGAGATGAGTCAGTCCCCTGCAAGGCCAATGTGCAAAGACAGTTCAGGTGGGAGGCCTGCACGCTGTGTTCCAGCACTGTCGGCTCCAAGGAGGAGTCCGCTGAGCCTGGTTCACATTGATGTCTCCCCCCACCCCCTTAGGGCATTGGAGGAAGCCCAGCACCAATTCCTCCTCGACCACCAATATTTTTGGTGCCATTGTGGTTCTTCCATTTTAGCACCTAGGGAAGTCCTTTGCAATGCAACAGCTCAGTTCCTCTCGGCACCATGCCATGGTGCGAGTGAGCTCGACAACAACGTTGCCACCATGGTCAGCATCCAAAGGTTATTCAAGCACTGATTTTTCAGTCTTCAGTAGGAACAGTTACAGATTGTACTCCTGGCACCATTTTCAGTGTAGCTCTTGGCACCAGAATAGCAACTATTCTGGGGCTGCACCCTCTTGTCCTCTGCTTTGGCAGGGTACCATGCAATCCATTCTAGACCCCTTCAGCCTACCACCAGGCACAAGGCCAAAGCTCCAGGGCTGCATCGGTGATTTCCATACATAGGGGTCCACCATCTGTGACAAAAATCCCCTGAACCTTCGCGGTACCACTCCCAGACCAAGTAGATCTGCACATGCAGGGTCAGTCAACAGACCCAGTAGATCCTGGGATCAGTAAACAACCACCAATCAGTGGCAGCCACCTGGGATCAGTGGACAACCACCCAAGCCCCATAGTACACAGGAGACTCAGGGAGCTAGAAGATCAGGAGGACCCAGTGCATAGAGCATCATGTTCCTCTCCTAATGAAACTGTGGCTGGGGCTTCAATTACACCTTCATCAGCCATGGACCTTAAAGGTCACCAGCACCTGCTGTGTAGACTGGCAAAGAACCTGAGCATTCAGGGAGAAGGAGTGGTTAAAGAGATCAATTGCATGGTGGACATTCTCTCATCTTACGTCCCCTCTAGAGTGGCTGTGCCACTCATTAGGTCCATCAGCACCACTTCTAAAACCTTATGGCAAACTCCAGCCTCCATTTCTCCAACTGCAAAAGGTGTTGAGAGGTGCTACTTAATTCCACAGGAGGGACACAAACATTTATTCACCCGCTCACAGCCATGAACTTTGGTTGTGGACATGGCCAGTCATAGGGATTACCAAGGCCAGCCGGGCCTTATCCCTAAAATCGAGAGGCAAGGAAACTGGATCTCTTTGAATGAAATATTTACTCTTCTGGGGTTTGAGAGTTGCACATGGCAAATCAATAAACAGTGCTAAGTTGCTACACCTTTAACACATGGGCTGCCATGGGGAATTTCCATAATCTTTTCCTGTTGAACTCCAAGCAGGAAATTGGGGCCTTGCATAAGGAGGATAAGGTCATTTCCCAGGCCACTTTGCAAGCAGCCTTGGACTCAGCAGATTTCACAGCTCATACCATGGCTATGGAGGTTATAATGCGATGTAATGCCTGGTTTCAGGTCTTGGGAATCCTACCAGAGGTCAAAACCTCCCTTTGACCGCCAGGGATTATTTGTAGCAAACACAGATTCCCGGTGACATAGTTTAGAAGACTTGGGAACCACATTAAAGTCCTTAGGCTTTACATCCCAGCTCTGCAGAGGAGGCAGTTTAGTCTTTCCCTTTACCCCCTCGCTTCTCTCCTTGCCAGCCTAGACAGGACAGTAACAGATGCAGAGGTGGGAATGTCAGGGATTGCCATTCTGGGTCATCCTCTTGTAAAGGCCAAGGACCAAATAAGCCTTTCCAAGGTCCCAAACTGAGCTTTTGAAGGTGTGCCTGGGGGCAGAATACCAATCTCTCATTCAAATCCTCTTCCCTTTGTGAATTGTTAATCCCTATTCTCTCATCCTTGAGCATTCATCACCTCAGATCATTGGGTCCTGAGCTCACTGGATTCAGGATATTCTATCCAGTTTTTCCTCCCTCTCCCTTTCTCCCCTCCCATCCTCCATCCCAGTTCCTCTTCAAGGACCCCTCTCATAAGCATCTCTTATTTCAGGATGTGCAGTCTCTTCTAAAAATGGGAGTGATAAGAGTTCTCTCAAGTTTTGGGGCAAGGGGTTTCATTCCAGTTATTATTTTACTCCCAAAGCCAAGAGAATGCTGAACCCTATCCTAGGCATGCGTTACCTTAACTCCTTTCTCATAAGGAAACAGTTTTTGCGTGGTCTCCTTGTCATCTCTAATCCCTTCGCTGGATTCCAGAGACTGGGATGCTGCGCTTGACATGGAGGATACATGCTGCCACATGGCTATCATTGCACCCAACAGGAGAACAAAAACTGTTGGTTCAGGATCCTCCCTTATGGCCTTTCGTCAGTCCCCAGGGTTTACACAAAGTGCATGGCAGTGGCTTTAGCCCACCTGTACAACAAAGGGTCCAGGTATTTCCATATCTAAACTGGTTAATTGAGGCCACATCTTTAGAGCAGGCCATGGAGCATATCACCCTTGTGAGGACCAAATTTCAATATCTGAGATTAATCCTCAAAGAACCCAAGTCAATTTCAATCTTAATGCCTACACAGACCACAGAATTCATAGGTGTGATCCTGGACTCTTGAGTAGCCAGGACCACATTGCTGTTTGCCATGTGGACCTCCTGCAAGTGTCAGAGGTTCTGCTTGTTCATAAAAGACAGACTGGGCTCAGTGGCAGATCCTTTTCAAGCCTTTTGGGCAGACCATCTAATGTACCTATGTCCAGCCTTCCCATTGATAGGTGAGGCTCTCATCAAGGGCTGTCATGACAAGGCATTTGTCATATTGATAGCCCAGCATGGCCTTAACAACACTGATTTCTGGGGTTGCTGAACCTGTCTGTAACCCCTCTCATAACCCTGCTTCTGTCTCCTGCCCTGTTGACCCAGGCTCCATAACTGCATGAAACTTGGCTCCTCTTGCGTGTATGGCAAGTCCCAATGTACAAAAACATTTTGGAAGCCTTCAGATGGTCAGTAGTTTGTGCTGTTGCATCCAAACTTCAGTAGTGCAGGTTTTGCCCCACTAAATTGGATTGATTATTGTGTGTCCATCTTGTATACAAGTCACAGCTTGGAGTTAAGATAGACTGATGTTAGCACCTGTGTCCATCCTGCTACATTATTGAACCTCCTGGATGAACCTTTAAACTTCAAACTGGGCTCCTGTTAGAATCAGTGATGATGACGGTTCTTGATGTCTTCCATATTTTGTTTTTTCAGAGAACTCTTGGGATTTCATGGCTGTTGTGATGAAACCGTGGGACTATTCTGCATGACTCAGTTCATAGTTGCGCACATTCTTGATATAGTTGGCTGGTATTGGAGTTGGGATATATGGGTATTTACCTATGTCATGAGCTCAAAATTGTGATTTCAGATTTGAGCAAGGTACCTGTTTGAAGATCTGGTCTCTGAAGTTCACAAAATCTGTGCATTTTCAGAGCACTCCAAGATAAACTTGTTTCTCTGACAGATTAATGTAATTGTGTGGCTGGTAGGACTTGATTGTTTCTTGCTGCCAATGAAGTGGCTCCAAAGACTTGTGTTCTGTAGCTTTGTCCTCTTGGGTCACCTTGCTCTGCTGGTGACCTATAACAGCTGAAGTGGTAGAAAGAGTATGTATCAATATCAGCAGCTTCATAACAAATGTAATCATTTGTGTCAGGAATTTCTTGAAACCTTTTACAATTGCTGTGCAGAAAGCAAAAACTTTTAGCGTTTAAATATATCAGCAGACTTCTTTTGAGTATTTGACAGCCTATTTAATCTGAGACTTGTTTATACGGTGTCTGATAATTCCCTGCTATTGAGTAGAAATTTCATATTGCTGATAAAATTAGTGTCACTGAAATGTCTCTGTGGATGTGGAGTAATGACAAAATGGAAGAAGGTTCGTGTGGAACTTTCTTGAATTCAGGGCAGTATCATTAACTGGGCTACTAAAGTTGTTCAGAGTACTTTAACATAAAGTGGGCTTTGGTCCCACGTCCTTCTCAAGTGATTTTCAGCTCATTTAAAAATTGATATAGGCATCCTTTTTGTACTTTTTTAGATGTCAAAATAAATGTCACTGTGAAAGAGAGGTAGCTACTGGCAGGCTGTTCTATAAAGCGGGCCTTTCAATTTCGGAATTTGTTTCCCACCTTGTAAGATGGAAGTGAAACTTCACAACAGCCCATATTGCAATAGATTTTGGTAGCTAGAGGGCAGTGTGGACATGTTGACTTTCCCTGATGATCATTCTCTAGCCTTTAAACAGATGAACTTTAAGAAAAGTTTCCCTTCTTCTTCGAGTGGTCCCTGTGGGTGCTCCACAATAGGTGTCGGGCTCACCCGGTGCCGCAGATCGGACTTCTTCTAGCAGTTTCTATTGGATCACGCATGCACCAACGCGCGCCACTCCCTTGCGCGCCCCCAGCCATGTGCGCGATCCGGTCCCCGCCAGTTCCTTCTCAACTGCCATTGGCTGCAGACGGAATCCGCTCCGGCGAAAGCCAGAGACAGATAAGATAGTGACAAAAACAAACAAACTACATGTAAAAACAACTATCAAAAAAAAAAAAGAAGAGAAAGAAAGAGAATATTAGACAGCAGAAAGAAGAGGAACGAAGGAGAGAGGGGCGGACAAGAAGGCTAGTTAAGCTATCCGCTGCCCCACAGGCCGGTGAATGTTATTTTGGGTTAGAAAGCACTGATTAGTGGCTAAGTACCCCATTAACAGTAAAGACTCACCGTGATGGCCTCCTCGGGGTTTAAGAAGTGTGAGTCATGCCGCGAGGCTGTGCTGGCCTCCGATGGGCATAGTGAATGCATTCGCTGCCTGGGAGAGTCACACGTTACCCAGAAGTGTTCCCACTGCACTAAGCTTACAGCCAGGGCCAGGAAAGACAGAGAGATGAGGCTCAAAATGATATTGTTTGATAACGCTCTCCAGATGGAACCGCCGGAGAAGCCTCACGCAGAAGGGCCCTCTGGGTTGCATAAAAGGAAGGCAGCCTCTTTGACCCCCTCGGTGCAGAAGAGGAGGAAACTCTCCCCGGCTCGATCCTTGCCAGCGGGCCCAGTGGGCAGGACGAGCGGAACGCAAAGCCCCCAGCTGCGAGCTCATGAAAGCGGCAGCGCAGCAGCGCACATGGCAGAGGCTGAGCCTCCGATTACATAACAGGCGGCATGGAAGGCGCCGCGAGCGCCAGCAAGGCAAGCGCCGGAATCGGCGGTGCCGACGGCGCAGGGGCACCTGGCACGGAGCCTATTGGCACCAGAGGAAGCTACCCGCGCGGCACCACCGCTGCCTGTGCTGAGCGCGGCGCCGACAATGGGGCTGAGATCCCCGGCACGGGAAGGGGCGGCGCCCACCCCGCAGGGGAGGGACAAGGCAAAAACAAAAACTCGGCACCTCAGTCTATCTCCAAGCAGGGCTGCGCTGCCCTTATCTCCTAGCCTCCCCCTCCCCCCCTGAGATACACACGCCGCACCGACGGGCTGTAACTCCACCGGCTTATTTAGGGCCTCCCTGTCCATTCCTCCAACCAATTCCGCCATGGCTTGGGCCACCTTCACCATTTCTGGGCATGGATCCCCTTGATCCAAACCAGCTTCACAAACCAGCTTCACCACTATCTATCTCGTCGCGGAGCTCCCGCTCTCCCAGACATCATGGGTACGCTCCCCAATCGTGGTCCAGGTCTCCATCACCGGGCCCTTGCCCATGCTGCTATGGTCGTCCTCATCATGCTGAACACAGACACCGCAGGTCTAGATCCAAGGGCAGATCCTCCCCTGCTACTCGTCAATACTCCCGTGTACACTCTTGCTCTGGGACGGGAACACAGTTGTCTCGGGGAATTTAAGTCCAGAATCCCAAGACTTCCCTTCACAGTCCTCCAGGGAGCAAGTATATCACCGAACTCGAGAGCCAGAGGATTTGAGGGAGGTGTACCCCAGTGGTTCGTCCTCATCCTCCCCAGATGAGGCCATAGCCCCCGGGGATGTTTCTCCCCCTGATGACCTTAAACAATTCCAGGAGCTGTTCAAAAGAGTAGCTTTCACGCAGGACATTCAAATAGCAGAGGTGCAGGAGAAGCATCATAAACTCCTGAAAAATTTGAGACCCCCGGCTTCATCTAAAATCGCTATCCCACTGGACGAAGCCATTATGGAGTCAGCCACTAACGTATGGCAGACCCCGGCCTCTATTCCGCCTACAAACGAGAGCGGATAAGAAGTACTTCGTCCCAGCCAAGGGCATGGAGTTCCTCTTTAGTCACCCGCAGCCCAATTCTTTGGTGGTCGAATCGTCCCAGCAGAGGTCGAAGACGTCTCAGTACAAGTCGGGGGGGTCGGATAAAGATGCTAAGAAGCTAGAGCTGTTTGGCAGGAAGGTATATTCCTCCTGTACCCTATTATTGAGAGTGGCAAATTACGCGGCACATCTATCAAACCACAACGTTGACAATTACTCTAGACTCACTCCCCTCATGGATTCACTCCTGGAGGACAAGAAGCCGGTGTTAAAGGCGGTTGTCCAAGAGGGCTATGCGGCGTCGCGGACGGGAGTCCAGATTGACCTGGACGTGGCAGACACAGCGGCACGTTCAACAGCTGCAGCAGTGGTAATGCGTAGGGAATTCTGGCTCCAGACGTCTGGTATCCCCAGGGACCTGCAGGCAAAGATCGTGGATCTTCCCTTTGATAAGCAAAAGCTGTTTGCGGACTCGACCGACTCGGTCCTCCACTCCAGCAAAGACTCGAGGGCCACACTTAGGACCTTGGGTATTTATACTCCTCCATACAAGAAGAAGAAATTTTATCCTCAGCAAAGATGCTACGCTTACCAACCACAGCGTGCTCAGTATCAGCCAGGCTACGACCAAGGGCGCCATCAACAGCAGCAGCAATACAGGACTCCCAGGCGATGTTCTCAACAAAGCCATACACCCTTGGGGCAGGCCCAGAGACAGCAAGTTTGACGGGTATGTCGGGGGCTGCACTATCAACACCATCGCTCAATGCCACTCTCATCTCATGTTCCATCATCACCTCAAAGCGTTCCACTCCCAATGGCAAAAGATCACCACAGACAAATGGGTGCTAGAAATTATAGCCACGGGTTACACAATCCCCTTCCAGTCACTTCCACCGACGAAGCCTCCCGCCAGGCCTCATCTCAGGGATGCTGCCCACGAGGCAAGGCTCAAGCAGGAGGTAGATCACCTCATGTTCATAGGGGTGGTGGAAAGAGTGCCGGAACAATTCCAAGGGAAAGGTTTTTATTCACGCTACTTCCTAACAGAGAAGAAAACAGGAGGCTGGAGGCCGATCTTGGATCTACGGGGCCTCAACCGTTACTTGCACAAGCAATGCTTTCGGATGATCACAGTTGCCTCCATACTTACGGCACTGGACGATGGCGACTGGTTTGCAGCCCTCGACTTACAAGATGCTTACTTTCATACAACAATCCACCCGGCACACAGACGCTTCCTACGCTTCATGGTCGGCAGGGAACATTTCCAGTACAGGGTTCTTCCGTTCGGCCTATCCTTGGCACCCAGCGTCTTTACCAAAACCCTGGCAGTGGTATCAGCCTACCTGCACAGACAGGGGGTGTTTATTTTCCCATATGTGGACGACTGTCTGCTGAAAGGGGCCTCAAAGGCAGAGGTCTTACGCATGATACGCGTCACCATGAACACGTTTACTTCGCTAGGCCTAGTTATCAACCTTGCAAAGTCAAAGACCGAATCCACACAAGATATAGAGTTCATAGGGGCACGCATAAACTCTATCACAGCAAGAGTATACCTGCCCGACGCCCGCTTCCGCACCATCAACTCCCTGGTGCAAGTCATGACGTACAGCCCCATGATGCCGGTCCTAATGTGTCTGCAGCTGTTGGGGCACATGGTGGCAGCGATGTTTGTGGTACAGAATGCCAGGTTATACATGCGAAGCCTGCAGCATTGGCTGGTGAGTGTTTACAGACCGGCATCCCACACTGTCCACAGGGTAGTGTCGCCCACGACGGAGGTGCACAGATCCCTAGTGTGGTGGGAAAATCCCAAGAATCTGCAAGTGGGGGTACCTTTTCACCAACCACAAATTTCTATTTTTCTTACTACTGACGCCTCCCACATAGGATAGGGAGCGCACATTGGCAGCAAGGTGACGCAAGGGCTATGGTCCCCTGCGGAACAGACACTGCACATAAACATACTGGAGCTCAGAGCGGTGTTCAACGCGTGCAGACATTTTCGAGATTACCTGCATGACAAAGTAGTAGGGATCAATACCTCCACTGTGTTCTACATCAATCGACAAGGAGGGGCACGATCCCGTGCGTTATGTGCAGAAGCAGTCCGCTTGTGGAACTGGTGCATCGCCAACAACATAACGTTGAAAGCCTCGTACTTGCCGGGCGCTCACAACGTGAAGGCAGATCAGCTGAGCAGGTGCTTCGCACTCACGCACGAATGGCAGATCCGCTCCAACCTGCTACGGCGCATATTTCGTACCTGGGGGTTTCCCCAAGTCAATTTGTTTGCCACCCAGTACAACAAGAAGTGTCCCCAGTACTGCTCCAGAGCAGGAATAGGGTGGGGGTCCCTGGGGGACGCATTCATGATTTCATGGAAGGGCCCTCTACTTTACGTGTTTCCCCCCACAACGCTTATCCACAAGGTTCTGCAGAAAGCTAGAAGGGAGAGAGCTCACATGATACTCATAGTCCCAACTTGGGACTGGCAACAATGGTTTCCCTTGCTTCTGCGCATGTCGGATCGTCCACCACTTCCCCTACCGGTGGCGCCGGACTTACTCACGCAGGCTCAGGGGTCCATAGTGCACCCGCACCCTCAGGGTCTGCACCTACAAGCATGGTTAATCCATGGCTCAGTGCCTTAGAGAGCACGTGTATGGAGGGAGTACAAGTAGTCCTGGAGTGTAGCCGAAGGACCTCCACCAGGAGGACTTATGAACAGAAATGGACTCGATTTACAGCCTGGTGTTCTGCCAAGCAGTTAGCTCCCCTTGACGTTCCTATAACTGTAATACTAGAATACCTGTTGGACCTCAAATGAGACAGGCTTTCTCTATCCTCGCTAAAGGTCCACCCCGCTGCTATATCAGCTTTTCATCATACAGAGCAAGGGCCCACTGTATTCGCCCACCCTGTCGTCACAAGGTTCTTGAAGGGGCTGGTAAACCTGTACCCCCCTCAAAAACCTCTTCTGCCGTTGTGGAATTTGGACTTGGTTCTCAGTACACTATCGGGACCACCTTTCGAACCATTAGCCACGGTACCCCTCCGACTCCTTACGATGAAAACAACCTTCCTCCTTGCGATTACGTCAGCCTGCAGGGTGAGCGAGCTCGCAGCAGTGATGGCAACGCCGCCCTGCACAGTATTCTCAAAGGAGGCAGTAACCTTACAGTTACACCCAGCCTTCGTTTCAAAAGTTTCCTCGGAGTTCCATCTTAACGAACCAATAGTTTTACCCTCGTTTTACCCGAAGCCTCACAGCTCTAGCAAGGAGGCGCGCCTACATCTGCTAGACGTGAGAAGGGCGTTGGCCTTTTACATAGACAGAACTAAGTCCTTCCGGAAAATGGACAGGCTCCTAGTGTCTCTCGCTGCCAGGTCAAAAGGGGAAGGCCTCTCTTCCCAGAGAATTTCAAAGCACATTGTGCCCTGTATAAAAATGTGCTACGAGCTTCGAAAGACCCCTTTGCTGGCCCCACCTAGGGCTCACTCCACCAGGGCGGTGGCGGCATCAACAGCCTTCTTCAAGGGTATCGCGTTAAAAGACATCTGTAGAGCGGCGACCTGGTCATCCTACGACACCTTTGCCAAGCATTATGCCCTACATCGGGTATTCGGGGAGGATACCCATCTGTTGACAGCAGTCCTTTTGGGGGCAAGCTGCACATGAATCGATTACCCACCTCCTTACTTGGGTTACTGCTGGGTAGTCACCTATTGTGGAGCACCCACGGGGACCACTCAAAGAAGAAAGAGAAGTTACTCACTGGTAGTAACGATGGTTCTTCAAGATGTGTCCCCGTGGGTGCTCCACCACCCACCCATCCTCCCCTCTTCGGATCTCTGTCTGGTGTTTTTCAGGAGCATCCGAGGCGATTGGTCAAGGAACTGGCGGGGACTGGATCGTGCACATGGCCGGGGGCGCACAAGGGAGTGGCGCACGTTGGCGCATGCGCGATCCAATAGAAACTGCTAGAAGAATTCCGATCTGCGGCACCGGGCGAGCCCGACTCCTATTGTGGTGCACCCATGGGGACACATCTTGAAGAACCATTGTTACTACCGGTGAGTAACTTCTCTTTCCAGGCTTACAGCAGGCTATTCTGTAAGCTGCATCACATTTTTTATATGACATAGCCTGACTATTTTACAGCAGAGCATGATGCTAATCCGTCCCCTCTAATATGTAAGACCCCATTAAATTCATAGCCAAGAAAAATGCATCACAGACCATGAAATCTGGTTTTGCCCTATAAAATCTGGTCTTCTGTCTGCTTTTACCCTATATTATACCACTTCCATGGAGGGGTGGAGCCGCATTTCTCAAATTGGGGAATCCTGACCTAAAAGGTCGGGGTCATGGTTTTGCTATTCTTTCTTCTGCTCTGCCTTCAGAACTGGGTGGCTGGAGAGTGGCAGCTGCAGAGCTGGGCTGTCGCTTAGCAGGCAGCAGCCCAGAAGTAAAGCTGCCACTTTCCAGCTACACAGCTCAGAAGGCAGCAACACTGTCATCAAAAGAAGCCCAGAAGTGAGGATAGCAGTGCCATGGTCAACCATTACAATACCTTTATGACCATCCAACAACTTTTTGAGTCAGGATCCCTACAATTACAACACTATGAACTTTCAAATTAAAATAGTGAAAATCATAATGTTTGTTTTTTAACATCCTGTGAGCAAAATGGACTATGATTTTGTTAGAGCCCTTCCTATATGCAGTTCTAATATTCTTTCTTCCTCTGTGCTGGAAAGTTAGCATTCCCGCTATTAGCACTGCTAGAAATAAGAACTTTGCATTAAAGAGTTAACTGGAGAAGCTTTTGAACCCAAAATGACTTTGAACATTGCCTTTCTTTACTAGGCTTGAAATCTCAGTCTAAAAGAGCTGTTTCATCGACTCCCCCTCGTCCACCATCAAGACGAGGCAGAATTATGGCAGATAAAGTAGGAAGCTCTTCCGCAGGAGGTGAATCTTCCAGCAAGACCATTAGCGTTCCAGTTTTTCATCTATACCATAAACTTTTACCAGGTAACTTCAAGAACTGTTTTTAAATTGTTAAAATTAACTTTCCTTTCAGCTTAAAAAAATAAGTACACATGCAATATTGAACAGTAAGTATAATCCTGATGGAGATCTGTATTCCTTCTTTTACCTCTACCGACTTCAGATTTGTAATTATTTTATCATTTGTCTACCTTTCAGGTGAAAATGGGACTTTATAGCAGCTCATATATCTATAAAGCTTAGCTGTAAAGACTGAGGAATAGACTTGCTGGCTTCCCTTGAAGCTCTTAAAGTATCACATTTATTTAAGAAAAGATCCTCTTGCAGACCATCAACAAGACCTTTTGTAAGCTGCCTCACTGGTTTTTGTTGTCTCACATAAATTCAAGGGTCAGCTATATCCAGTTTGTTGCTTAAGTGGATAGCAACTCTTAGAAGTTCTTTTACCAATCTGTGTCATTGAGTGAATGCCGCAATATTTATGCTTCCTAAGGCAGCATGGCTTACATATTTTTCATATGACAATCTGGCTAAGGCATATATGTGCTTATTCAATATTTTGAATGTTTGTAGATGCCACACAGACTGGTGGGCAGTAAATTAACATGACAGGTCACCTTATTGCCAAATTAGGGGTTCAGGTGGGAGTGATGAGAATCATTAGAGGTATAGAAAACTCTAATATGAATAGCGATTTACCACGGGTAAGGAGACAAGTAAGATGGTCTGTGATAATATATAGTTACAAATAATTCAGGGAAGAGTTTCTGTTCTCCCCATCTAATACAAGATCTATGGGGCAGAGTGCTATTCTCATTTTACAGACAGGGAATTGAGAGACAAGAGACTTGTGCACATCCACACAGTGAAAGTCTGTGGCAAAGCAGGAACCCAGTCACCAGCTCCCTCTCTCTCTATCTCTCTAACCATTGAGCCATGCTTTCACAACTCTCACACCTGAGACCTTCATTACCATTAAAACAAATTTATGTTCTTGAACACAGACAATCTGTCATCCTCAGCTATTGAGCAACTTCTCCCACAGGCACTCCTTGAAGGCAGTTCAATAGGCTGTATCTTTGGTAGCCAGTGGTTAGCTGTGTGTACCCTTGGAGTCTGTCCCCCAAGCCCAGGAGTTTGCCTCTGTCTGGCAGAGGTAGCAAGTTTGGTTTTCTGTGACTTCATCGTGGGGTGTATCTATTTTATAAGGGAGCAGAGATGTCTCGTTTACTCTTCAGGAAATTCATTGGGCCCCCTGACAACCTGGGGCAAAACAAACTTAAGACATTTGATTCTTAAGTGGAAGCAGCTTTGACAAAAGACAACTATCTGCTTAAAAAAAGGTATAAGATGTATGGGACATGTTATCAAAGACGATGCTTCCTTTCTGTGAGATTCCTGGAGTGAACTTCTTAGTAACAGCTAAAGCTACGTGGTTACCTACCTCAGTCAGTCTGGTTACACTACCCCAGTGGTCCCGTTGCCAGTCTCCACTTAATGTGTCTTCCCCTGGGTATTTTACAGTGTGGGTTGCTCACAGATTAGATGTTTAAGCCTTGTACTTTTTTTGCAACTTTGACAATCAGCTTATAAATTCCATAGTAATTCTAGTTTGGATCATTGGGTCCTCTTTACACTGGGGAGGAGGGGACGATTGTTTATTCTGGACACCAGAGATTTTTGTGGGTTAGATTGGCTGCCTAGCAGTGAGAAAAGATGAGAGGGCAAACTCTTACTTTTAAATTATCTCAAGTTTCTAAACACACGAGGTTAAACTTTTATCTCTGATATAGATTCAAAAAGATGTTTCTAGCTACGAAGACTAATCCCTGTTGATGAGCAATTTCTTCTAAGACTCTTGTTGCTGTATAGATTTAGGCTGTGTTATTCTGTTAACATAGTTAACATAGGTGTGCTAAACTTCTTAAAGTGCCTATTTTTTAATTTTAACAAATTGATTGATTAGTGGCAAATTCTCAGAAAATTCATTCATTAGTCAGAGCAAGTGTTGTAACAGAGAGGATCGGCTGTTTTATTCACTCATAATGAGGTGCAAAACTTAGACTTATAGAACCTGAAGCAGTGATTCCATGGTACACGGAGGGTATTAGGACACCAAAACTTGTGTCCGGTGAACTTCATTAGGGTATCCAATAGCTTATTTCAGACTACTGGAATCTATGCTATGGTAAAATGAGTTAAAACTTATGGACTTAAATGTCAAGTGTTACTGATGTGGTCGGGAAATAAAGACCCACCAACATTAAATTCTATTCTGTAGCTGTGGCATAAGTTAAGGATCAAGCTTGTGTTGTATTAAAGGAACCTCATCATAAATAATTTTCATAAATGTATTGTCTAAAAAATGATCCAATTATGTTGTTGTTTTAGGCCAGCCTTTGCCAGCTGAAATGACACTTGCCCAGCTTCTGACTCTACTGTATGACCGCAAACTCCCCCAAGGCTACCGATCAATAGACTTGACAGTTAAGCTTGGTTCTAAAGTGATCTCAGACCCAAGCTTGTCAAAAACAGATTCGTTTAAGCGCCTCCACACAGAAAAAGGTAAGCATGTAACTTTTTTTCCTGTATTTTCAGCTTCTATTTTTAGCAAGACCAGCCAGGCTTCAGGCTGTTTCCCTTTGTCTATTGCTGGTATTCCTAAATAATGCAGCTTGAGATGTGTTGAGATTTATAGTGCATGGGATCTTCCCTTTTAAATATTGTGAAGTTACTTCCAAAGATACATGGTGTCAGGTACAGAGAATAACAAAAATAAAATTAAAGCAACTGTCATACTGAATTGTCTACTTGCTGAGTTTAATTGAAACCTATACTGTCTGTCTCAGTTGCCTCTTCCTGTCTCCACTTCTCTCCACACAGGATCTGATTGATTTTCTGTCTAGATAAAACTGACAAATACATCATCACTTTCACTAGTTCCCTCCTCTTTCTCCCTGTCACAGCGGATGTTTCTTGTCAGCTTTTCTCTAACCTCTCCACCTCACCCAGTGGCCCGATCCCATCTCCTCCGCACCTCCTCTTTATTCCTTATTCTTTTTATAAACTTGTCTTTTTCCTCCCCTCAATGCAAACTTTCTAAAGTTTTTTTAATCTAAAAACCCATTCTTCACCTCACTTGCCTGTCGTTTACTGTCATGTCTCCCTTTTCATCTCAATTTATTTAATGTGTGGTCAACAGTTGCTGTCTGGATGTTCTCCTCCAATTCCATTCAAGACCTTCTTCAGTTCAGATTCTGTCCCTTGTTCTCTGTTGACACTGCTCTCACCAGAGTTTCAGTTGAGCTGGGTAAAGTTCGGAATCAGTTCTCCATTTTCTTGTTCATTCATCTGTCAGCCACCTCTGATACCATCCGTCATGCTCTGATTGAAATCCTGTTCTCCCTTGTTTCTCTACTTTCCTGGTTCTCCAGCAATCTCTAATCACTCCTGTAGTGTGTTCTTAGGTAGATCCTTTTCACTAGTCCTCCATTTTTCTGGGAGCCTTCCTCAGGATTTTCTCTGTGGTCACCTCCCTCTACATATTATCTGTGGATAATCTTATCTCAAACAAAATCAGGTATCATTTATTTCTGTGCTGACAATTCTGCTCCTCTACTACTGACCTATCTCCTTTTGTCTACATTACAATCTTCCTTAGTCTGACATCCCTCTGTGGATGTCTACACATCAAATCAATGTCAACATGGCTAAAACTGTTCTCTTAATCTCTTCCACCACAAGCTGTCCATGCTGTCTCCTTTCTAGACCACTGTGAGTGACACCAATGGCTTGCCAGTTGCTCTGGTCTGTAATGTCCAGGGTGTCCAGGTTTGGGCAATATCTTCAACTGGGCCCTCTTTTTAGCCCTCACATCCAGGCTGTTCTTAAAAGTTACAGCTTCTTTCTGCATAATGTTTGAAAGTGCCTTTCCGATGCAGCTATGCAGTTAAACTCTTGTCCAAATGATATCATTTCACATCTCAAATACTGCAGCGTCCTTTTCTCCAGCTTTGACAAATGCAGTTTTGCTCTGCTCATACCCATTTAGAATGCTGCTGCAGTGATCATTTTCATAGCCTATCAGTTTATCACAAGAAAATAAGAGTGGCTAGACTGCGTCAGACCGAAGGCCCAACTAGCCCACATCTGTTCTTCTGACAGCGACCAGTGCCATGTGCTTCAGAGGAAATGAACAGAACAGGCATCAAGTGATTCATCCCCGATCACCTCTTCCAAGTTTCTTACAAGCAGAAGTTAGGGACACCATCCTTGCCCACCCTGGTTAATAGCCATTGCTGGACCTAGGCTCCCAGAATTCTTTTTTGAACCACATAATAAGTCTTGGCCTTCTCAACATCCCCTGGCAGAGAGTTCCACAAGTTAATTGTGTTGTTTGAATAAATACTTGTTTTCATTTGTTTTAAATCTGCTGTTTTTATTATGAGGAGTAAATAAACACTTCCTTATTTACTCTTGCCACATGAGTCATGATTTTATAGACCTCTGTTATATTCGTTAGTTATCTCTTTTCCAAGCTGAAAAGTCCCATGCTTAGTAATTTCTCTTCACGTGGAAGATGTTTCACCCCTCTAATAATTTTATTGCCTTTTCTAAACCTTTCCATTTCCTATATGTCTTTGATATGGGGTGAATACATCTGTACACAGTATTCAAGATGTGGGTGTACCGTAGGTTGATCTTTGTTTTGTTACCTATACCTTTCTTAATGACTCCCAATATTCTGTTCTCTTTTTTACTACCACTGCAATTGAATGGATGTTTTCAGGTAACTATCCAAAATGATGTTTTTTCCCAGCAGTTAACAGCTAATATAGACCCCATCATTTTATATGGTTAATTGAGATTGTTTTCCAATGTGACTTACTTGGCACTAATCATCATTGAATTTCATCTGTGATTTTCTTGCCCAATCATGAAACTTTTTGAGATTCTTTTGAAACTCTTTGTAGTCTGCTATCTTGAACAATTTTCTGTCAACTGGAAATTTTGGAGTTTAACCTTTTCACAGATCATTTGTGAATGTTTACTAGAAGTGGTCCCAGTGGAGACCCTGGAGGGATACTACTATTTACTTCTCTACAGTTTGCAAACTGACAATTTATTCCTATCCTTTATTCCCTATCTTTTAACCAGTCACTGATCCATGAGAGACATCTTCCCTCTTATCCCATGGCAGCTTACTTTGCTTAAGAACCTTTGTCAAAGGCTTTCAGAAAATCTGAATACACTGTATCAACTGGATCACGCTTCTCCATATACTTATTTATCCTCTCAAAAATTCTATTAGAGTGGTGACGTCTAATTTTGCTTTACAAAAAAACATGTTGACTCTTCTCCAGCAAATTATGTCCATGTGCCTGATAATTCTGTTCTTTATTATAGTTTCAAGCAATTTACCTGGTATTTGAAGTCAAGCTTACCAGCCTGTAATAGCCAGGAATGCCTCAGGAATCTTTTTTTAAAAATGGCATCATATTAGCAATCCTCCAGTCATCTGGTACAGAAGCTGATTTAAACGATTGGTGATATACCACAGTTGTTTATTCCATGATTTCACATTTGATTTTCTTTAGAACTCTTGGGTAAATACCATCTGGTCTTGGTGACTTATTACAGTTTAGTTTATAAGTTCATTTCAAACCTCCTTTGACTCCTCAGTTTGGGGCAGTTCCTCAGATTAATCACCTAAAACAAATTGTTCAGATTTGTCAATCTCCCTCACATGCTTAGCCTTAAGGAATTCGTTCAATTTTTCTGCAATGTCCTTATTGTCCTTGGCTGCTCCTTTAGCATCTCAATTGTTCAGTGGCCGCACTGGTTCTTTATCAGATTTCTTGCTTTTGTTGCCCTTGGGACATGTTTTTTTATTTTTGTCATTCCTCTCTTTTCAGCTCTCTCTTGGATACCCTTTCCTTATTGCATCAAACACTAAGTGGCTTGTTTCGTTTTCCAGGTTTTTAATGGCCTCTTCCTTCTTTATTATTTCTCATTTATTATCAAGATATTAACTCTTATGACTAATTGGCCTGTGATGCATGCCTCCATCAGCCTCATGTTAACTTTTCAAACAAGCTCCTTCATGATTTCTCCCATGCTGCTCTGCATGCTTGGAGGAGACTGCTGTAGAACTAGGCAAGCTAGTCTAATGCCTTATCTAGTAATAGAGAGCCATGTTAGTCTGTATTCTATTAAAACAAAAAAGCCGTCCAGTAGCATTTTAAAGACTAACAAAATAATTTATTAGGTGATGAGCTTTTGTGGGATAGACCCACTTCTTCAGCTCTATAGCCTTACCAGAACAGACTCAATATATTAAGCAGAGGTCCAAAAATTGTTAAAGTTTGGCAAATCAGGATAGAAGAGCAGAGAGGGGAGTGTAGGGTAGGGTAGGGAAGTGTTAGGTCAAACATCAAAATATGTTTGAATCCTTGTAATGCGTCAGGTAATTGCTGTCCCTATTCAAACCGCGTGTTACTATGTCAAATTTGAACATGAATGTAAGTTATTTTTGGACCTCTGTGTTTTATATATTGAGTCTGTTCTAGTAAGGCTATCGATCTGAAGAAGTGGGTCTGTCCCATGAAAGCTCATCACCTAATAAAATATTCTGTTAGTCTTTAAAGTGCTGCTGGGCTGCCTTTTTGTTTTAATTGCTTGTCTGTATGTTAGGTTTAACCTAAGGTACAAATTTAACAACATTTTGTTTAAATCATATCCATATAGGATTTTGCCTATATCCTCATCTATATGGAGACTTAATGCATTGCATTGCATGCTGGAGTTTGAATTTGCAGCTCACTAAGTCTCCATGTAGACAAACCCAAAGAATGGCTTCTGTTTCTTTAGATAAACTTGTTCATAACGTCTTAAGATAAATAGAAAACAAACCTCTTAAAATCTGAGTCCATACAAGGTCTGGTTTTAGTTAATTGACTTAACTTCACACCCAAGGTCAACTTCCCAAAATCCACAAACATGGAAACCCCAGATGCTGTATCATTTCAGGTAGTGGCACCCTTGCCACCAGACTGTCCAGTTACGTAGACTCCTTCCTCAACCCCTATGACACCAACACTCCCAGCTATCTCCGAGATACCACTGACTTCCTGAGGAAATTACAAAACATCAGAAAACTTCCTGACAACACGATCCTTGTCACCATGGATGTAGAGGATCTCAACACTAATATTCCACATGAAGATGGATTACAAGTGATCAGGAATATCATTCCTGGTTTGTTACTATAGCCAATCTGGTGTCTGACCTCTGTAACTTTGTTTTCACTCTCAATTAATTTTGATTTGGGGACAACTTATACCTCAAGATTAGTGGCACTGCTATGGGCACCTGCATGGCCCAACAATATGCTAATGTATTTATGGCTGACTTGGAACAACAATTCCTCAGCTCTCATCCCCTCTTACCCCTCCTTTACTTACAATACATCTGTGACATCCTTATCATTTGGACCCCATGGTGAGGAGACTCTAGAAGAATTCCACAGAGATTTTACCAGTCTTCACCCCACCATCAACTTATGCCTTGACCACTCCACAGGAGAGGTTTGTTTCCTGGACACTACAGTACAAATCAACGATGGCCTGATCAGTACCACACGCTACCGGAAACCCAGTGACCGCTATATTTAGCTACATGCTTCTAGCTTCCATCCTGCACACACAACATGATCCATCATTTCCAGTCCAGCCCTTTGGTACAGTCACATCTGCTGTGATCCTTCGGACAGACTAAAAACTACAAGATCTCTACCAAACATTCATAAACCTGAATTACGTACCGGGAAGTGGAAAAAAAACCCAACCAACCAAAAAAAAAAAAAATTGACAGGGCCAGATGAATACCGAGGAATCAACTACTCCAAGATAGGCCCAAAAAAGCCAATAACAGAGCACCACTGGTCATTACCTACAGCCCCCAACTCAAACCACTGCAAGGCATCATTAAAGACCTACAGCCTAATCTAAATCAGGATGCTACACTCCAGAAGGCCTGAGGTGACAGGCCTCTTCTCTCCTATAGACAGCCTCCTAACCTTATGAGGATCCTCACAAACAACCACAGGCTATACCACAATAATACCAATCCTGGAACTTTCCCTTGCAACAAGGCCCATTGTGAACTTTGTCCACATATCTATTCTTGAGATACCATCCCTGGACCCAACCATGTTATTCACAGAATCATGGGCACATTCTCCTGTTCTTCAACTAGCATAGTATATGCCATAATGTATCAGCAATGCCCATTCACCATGTTTGTAGGACAGACTGCAAATATTCTCTGACAAAGAAAGAATGGGCACAAAACAGACACAAAAAACCTCCTAACTCAAAAACCTGTCAGCCAGAACTTTTATGGAGTGGGCCATTCTGTTAATGACCTGAAAGTCTGTGTTTACTGAAGAGGAACTTTAATAACCATTTACAGAGGGAATGCTCAGAACTATCATTTATATTCAAATTCGACATATTAATACATGCTTCGAACCAGGACAGCAATTACCTGGCACATTATAAGGGCTCTTTTACATACTTTGTTTTACCTAGCTCTTAACTTCCCCACCCCACACCCCCCTCCTGCCACTCCTCTGCTCTTCTGATTTGTCAACCTTGGTAACAATTTTTTGACCTCTGTGCTTTATATATTGAGCCTTTCCTGGCATGGCTATGATCTGAAGAAGTGGGTTTTGTTAGTCTGTAAAGTGTCCATGGCTATCTGTCTGTCACTATTCAAGGTCAGATAAAGAAGGACTTTCTTAGACAAAGCCTAAGGAGAGTAGAAATCCAACTGTCTTGCAATCTGGTGACCTGTGCACTGTCCCTTTTAGTAGTGCCACTACAAGCCATCCACAGAGACGACACCCCTGGACTGGAGAGCAATAAGGGCAAGAAAAACACTGCACCTGGGGATAGGCTCTTAAGCAGGAATGAGCAATGTTCGCATCAACCTGCCATGCTGAGGAGAAGGAACTGGGCAGCAAATTCCCTTCAGGTGACACTCAGTGTCACACCTGCTCTCCTGGCCAGAGCCAAAGTGCTGGCCCTGCTTGAGGTCCCAGGAACTGACTCTGCTGCTGGTTCGAGGCAGCTCGAGTTCCCGTGCTCCCAGGAGCAGTGGCGCATGGATGCAGCAGCTCTTCTGTGCAAGACCCAGTACCAGCTCCATGTCCACCCATCATGAGGCAGCAGCGTGCTCTGTCTCTTCCCTACCCCGTGTGCTGCTGGTGGAATGGGGAGCCTGCACAATGTGAGCTCTGTGGCTGGGCCTTGCTTGGTGGGTGCTTGTCGCCCTTGGCAGAGGCAGGCAGGCAGAGGAGCCAATTCCCCCTCTATCCCCCTGTGCCCGTTCTGCCTTCTCCCCTCTCAGTCCCTAGATCCACTGACTTGCACCAGGCGGAGGAAGGGAGGGAAAGGGCCAGAGATGGCCAACATGGGAGATGCAGGTGTGAGGTGGCTGGAGAACACAGAACCGCCCCCTCTGGGGCCAGACTGCTCTTTCCCAGGGCCTGAATGGTGTCATTGCAACTCCAGATGCTTCCAACACTGACTCCTCTGTGGCTCCCTGCCCTGCCCCCACTGAAATGATAGAACTAAATTTAGTTAGTTTAATGGATGGATCCCTACCCCTAGGGTAGGTGGAGGCATTACTTGAGGCAGCAGCAGCAGCTTTTCTAATGTCTCCCATGGCTTTCAGCTGTTGCAGCAGAGCTGACAGCATTGTTTCATCTATCCTTTCCTGTACAGCCCCTGCCTCGGAAAGAGTCCACATCTCTGACTGTGCAACCTGTGTCCAGAGAAACTCTGCTCCTGGGCCTGCCTGTCTTCTCCAGGCTCCCCCTCACTCTGTGCAAGGGTTCTGCTTGCTGCAAGAGCAGCCTGGCTCTCCTACGCTGGACAGGGTACCAACTGGGCTGTAGGAGGGGCTGGTATGTTCCTTGCCAAAGGGCTTCTGCTCTGCCGCTAACTGCCTAGAGCCCCTGAACTGAGGGCTTGGATGGGTCTTTTGGCTTCAAGCCCCTTTTGCTGGAAGCAGCATGGCCAGCGCTCCCCAGCCGGCGCTCTGACAAAAAGAGCAGGTGACTTCATCATCCGGTGGTCACTTTCTCAGGTTTTTCTCTGCAACCTGCCAAGAGTGAAAGTGACTTTTGGTAGCAAAAAGGGCATTGACCCTCCAGTGATTCGGCACCAGGGCTTGAAGAGGAGCCCCTGGCAGACTAATGAGCAGGAGTAAACTGCTGGCCCTCTCCGATCTTCCTAGAACAGAGGTGTGCAAAGTGCAGGGGGCACATCCCCTTGGGGGGCATTAGATTTCAGAAGTGGGGGTGCAGTGCAATTGCCTGCCTCTGCTGGCTCACTCTTGCAGCTTCCAGACGTGATGTGGGGGGCCCTGCTAATTGCAGGGAAGAAAAAGGGGGTCCAACGTAAAAAGTTTGCTCACCCCTGCTCTATATGAGGTGGTTAAGAATGCCAAGCTAAATAAACACTGGGGTCTAACAATCTTTCAGAAGTTCTTGCTAACTGGCTTATCTTAATTTATAGTAGGACTTATGCTAATCATTAACACTAGGCCACAAGCCTTAGGCTCACTGAATAGCCTGTTTTAAAATAGTTGTTTCTTTGCTTACTGCTACTTGCATTAGAGCTACAGTTCATTCGCATTGACTGAGCAGTCATTTTAACTTTCTGAGTTATAAATGATTATGAATACTGGATTACTTGAGCTCCGGTCAGAGGTCTAAGATTAATTCTAAAATTCTGAAGTTGGCATTTTGCAGCAGTATTAGCACCACCAAGATCTTAATCTGAGTGGGAGATCGTAACTCTAACTGAACTACATTTCTCTTTTCCTTGGGCCCACATCTTATGAATCCACATAATTATTGGTAGCAGTCAACCTGATTTGATTTGGCAATGGAAATTACATTGTTTTTAATATTTCATATTGTGTTTCTTTTACTGAAAGGAAGGTTGATTTCTTCTTGATACTGACCTGCTTAACTCCTTAAGGACTTGAATATTTGCTGAAGAAGGTAGTACAATGGTTGAAGTGCTTAAATGTTTTTATTTTATAAGTGGAGAGGACAAAAAGTTTTAACATTCTAATGGTTATGATAACACTTCATTTTATGGTTTGGTACTTCTTTTTTTTTTAAATTAATAGAACATGGAGATTTACTGGGGCCCTGTCCTGAAGATGAAGCACTTACTCCAGGTGATGAGTGTATGGATTCAGTGCTGGACGAATCTTTTCTTGAAACAAGTCCCATTCAGTCTCCATTACAAGTTTTTGCAGGAATGGGTGGGTTGGCCCTCATTGCAGAGAGACTTCCTATGCTTTATCCAGATGTAATTCAACAAGTAAGTCAAACAGTATGACTCTCTTGAAGTATGTGCTAGTTTTTTCCTTACTACAGTGATTTCCAAGTATTTTCTGTGGCTTGTTTACTAAGAGTTAAAAATATTTTAGTAAGGCTGGCGTCACTCTCGTGAATTAGCAAGGACCAAAATTCACAAAATTCCCCCTTCCCTTCTTCAAATAAGAACCACCATGTTTATTTCAAACCTGAGGAATCACATGGTAGAGCTTATATGGCCTGCACACACTAGGGATCTTAAAATTTCTTCGGGTTTTATTTTACCAGGCTTATGGCTTTTTAGTTGTAAGAGGGAAGATATCAAATCTGAAATCAGGTTTCCTCTTGAAGAGTACTATTAACACAAGTCTTAAATTTATCATATGTCATACAAAAACTGCACTTGGCGCCCCAGTGGGTAATTTACCATTTTACTACCTAGTCAGAGCTTCTTACTCAGGAAGAATTCCTAACTTCAGAGGGAGTAAATATTATTGATGGTAGTTAATGAGCAAAGATGGATACAATTTCACATTTGATCAATCAAATGTAAGGTCAAAATAAAAAAGAAGTGGGTCTGTCCCATGAAAGCTCCTCACCTAATAAATGATTTTGTTAGTCTTTAAAGTGCTACTGGACCGCTTTTTTTTTTTTGATAGTATATAGACTAGCACAGTTATCTCTCTGTTACTATTCAAATGTAAGGTATAATTCATATGATGAGTTTGTTTTATATGTGGTCTTAACATCTGTGGCTATCTTGTATTTAACAGTTAAAACCAATTCATTCCTTTTTTTGAACGGGTATTTGAACTATCTGAACAGCTTCTCTCTGATAAATTTGTATGGTAACAAGTTCTATAGGTCGATGGAAAAAAAAGTATATCCTCACAGATGCCTTCTAACATAATTCTGTCTTTCTCATTTGAATGCTCCATATTTTCACTAAACCAGTTACTAGGAAAGAACATGAGCAAGGTTCATAACCATGTATGTGTAAGCAAACTGTGACAAAAATAAACTTGAGGCTTCAATTATATCAGTTCATCCAAATAATATGAACTGTTGGATTTTTTTTTTTTTGGTCATGGTTCATCTTTATGTTTCAGGTGACCTCTGTATATTTATGCAAGATGTCAGGAGGAGGACAATAAAATGATGAAACAGCATTGTGAAAAATACATGTTCTGACCCCCACTAGTACAGTAGGGTCTCGCCATTTGCAAATTAATTTATTCACAAGTAGCCTCACTTTCCCAGGGCTCCAGGGCCAGAGTGTTTGCAGCTTCCGCTTCACCTGGGCAGGGAGCACCGGCAGCCGCTGCTTCCCCAAGGCCCTGGGCAAGGATTGCTGGCAGCTTCTGCTTTCCCAGGCTCCGAGCCCTCCTCTTCCCCGCCCATTTGTGAGGGTTCTGAACCCAGAACCCTTGTTAAAGTTGAGACCCTACTGTTCACCTCCTATATGGGTTCTTCTTGTGGGGGCAGAAGTCTGTCCCTACAGTTGACAGTGCAATATTGGGACCTTTAAAAAAAATTCTGATTAATGTCACATGCACAGCATCAGGATCCTAAAATCAGCCAGCTTGGCGAATGTTAAAAAAATATTCAGAGCCTGTCAAGCAAAATGCTTTTGTATTTTAGTATTAGTTTTAACAGCTGTTGGTTAACTTTTCTTGTCTTCAGATAGGTAACTGAAAGTGATTAAATAAGTTTGACTTCCCTTGTTTGCAGTATATTTTTTGATTCTGAACTAAACTGACTATCTGTAATAGAGATTTGATGTGCCTATACAGAGTTTTAAATTAAATGATAAATGTACTTCTATTTTATGTACTGGATTTTTGAAATGTTTTTAAAATGTAACAAACATATTTTCTCCTTCTATATTTAGTCTGAACTATTTTTTATATATATAAATAACCCCAAGTTATACGCACTTGAATTGCATGTATCTGAGGTTAACGTGACTGCTGCCCCAATAGGAGTTGGGAAACTGTTTCTGTCAGGGGCGGCAGCCTGACGCTTGGAATCTAACTGTAATGAAAGTGTGTGCAGGGGTGATATGTGGGGGTGCACGTGGAGTCACATGGATACCTACTCACCAGAAGTGGCACCCTGCTTTCAGAGGGAGAGGGGGCAGGGGTGAGATGGACATGAATGGGGCCAGGGTACGTGGCAGGTGGCCCCCCTGGAACTCTCATACCAGTTGCCACTGATTGTGTGATGCATGACTTGACTCTAAATGGTTAACGCCTTCCAAAGGTTAACTTTTTTGTTGTTTTTGAAGGTGAGTGCTCCAGTGGTTACATCTGCTACACAAGAGAAGCAGAAGGACAGTGACCAGTTTGAATGGGTTACTATTGAGCAATCAGGAGAACTGGTTTATGAAGCCCCAGAAACAATTGCTGCAGAGCCTCCACCAATCAAATCAACAGTGCAGACTATGTCTCCCATACCAGCTCATTCTTTGGCTGCTTTTGGATTATTTCTTCGTCTCCCTGGCTATGCAGAGGTGCTGTTAAAAGAGAGAAAACATGCCCAGTGTCTTCTTAGATTGGTATTAGGAGTTACGGATGATGGCGAAGGAAGTATGTACTCTAGCTTCTACATTTATTTGTAAAATACTGCTAAATTGTTTTAACTTACATTTAAGGATATTTACAGTGTAATGTTTTAGAAGTGAAAACTGGCTGACAGATTTTTAAAATGTTTGTTGTAGAGAGTCATCATTGAATGAGGGTATTTCTAAAGGGGTTCCATGAAGATAAGTACGAGGCCCAATGCTACTGGATATTTTCCTCCATGTCTGGAAGTAAATATAAAATAACTGCTAGTTAGTCTTTGTAGATAATGGAAAGAATGGCAGATAATAATGATGGCAGTTTAGTCATACAGCCAGCACTTGGGAAATTGGGCCAGTTTAAGGAAAATGCATTTTTAAGGGATCCAGTTGCAAAGCTTTATATGTCTAGAAGCAAGGAATGCTTGCCGTACTACAAACTGGAGGACTGTATTCTATCAACCAGTAGCTCGAAAAGTATTCATGGTCATAGTGGAAAGGCAACTCAGCATGAGCTCCCAGTGTATTTCTGTGGTATAAAGGACTAATGCAGTACTAATGCAGTGTATCAACGGGGGCAGAGACGACCTGTGCGTGCAATTGAGGGGGAGCTAAGAAAAAGAGAGAGAGTGAGGGCACCTGGCTTCAGCAGTTAAAATGTAGGGGGATAGATGACTCATCTAGGGGAGCATGTGACTTCACATACCCCCACCCTTCATGCATCACCTGTGAACAGGGGAGTAGTCAGTAGGATAAGGAAGTGATATTTAATTCTATGCAGCATTGGTTAGACTAATACTGGAATAGTGCACGCAGTTCTGGTGTCTGCTCTTAGAAAAGGTTGTTGAAAAATCAGAGAAGAATCAAAAAGTACAAAAATGATTCCAGGCCAGAAGAATATGCCTGACAGTGAGAAAATTAAATTTCTGTTGATTATTAAAAAGATTGAGATGTGGGTTTTGACCACAATATGTAAATACCTTCACAGGGAGAAAATCCTGCGTACTAAAAGCATTTTCAGTCTAGTGGAGAAATGCATGATAAGACCCTATGGCTGGAAAGTGAAGCCTCATGCATTCAGACTGGAAATAAGGCATGCCCTGGTAACATTTTAAGATTGAGGGTGATTAGCCTTTGGAGCATACTACCACTGGAAGTGGTAAATTCTCAATCTTATGAACTCTATATAGCAACACTGTTTGCTTTCCTGGAAGGTATATGCTTTAAATAAACACAAGTTATGGGGTTCAAAAAAGGAGGAACTGGGTAAAATGTAAGGGCCTGTAATACACAAGCTGTCAGACTAGATGATCTGAAGGTGTAATAATTATCATTATTGTACCTTTTAGACCAATCTGCCCTTAAACTCAATGAATTTTGTGGCCAGATGACTGAGGGATGTGGTGTTTGTGGGGCAGGATTTTGGTAACACAAACAATGCATGTCAGCAAAGCTAATCCAATTGGCTTTAAGACCCCAAATACAAGATGCAGCAAGTATTTTTCTAGATCTTCTACATGTTCTGGTTGCCTGATAGAAATAAATTTCTCAGCTCAGTTCAAAAGTGTTGGCCACCTTTTTCTCTTGAGGGGAATGTAGTCCTTTCTTGGTTAATTAACCACGCATGAATTTTGGCTTTTGTTTCTCTCTGTTTTCTGTTGCTATTTTTGCTAAAATTACACACACTGTGGGAGACAACGTAAGCCAAGTAAAAAATGAAATTTCATATCTGGGCGTTTTCTTTCAGATATGGGTAATAAACAGACTGAAGGACCATCTAAATTTCATCCCTGACCTGCTTCTTTTACACAGTGTAAAGATCTATGTCTAAGAATCTGATATGGCCCAATATAATTACCCTTTTAAAAATCATACCTCAAAGGCAACTAGTGTGTTGGTGTGCTCAATTAGTACTTCTCCCATACAATTTGGATGCCTACAGAAAATGAGAAAAAGTATTTTATATATTTCTTGTCATGTAGGCAGCAGTCATGGGACTACTTGCTCTCATGGGGTAATAAAACTTTCCTTTAGTCAGCAGTCTGTTTTATTCCTGAAGAAAAGCTGTTTGTGTATTGTGATTTTTTTAAGCAAAGAATCACTTTAAATCGAATGTATAATAAATGGTCACAAGTTATATATGTAGAAAAGACAAAGTTATTAGACAGTTAGATATTTAAAATGTTCCCAAGGCTTCAGCTAGCAGTATCTCTCTCATTCTTGTAAATAGTGTGTGTACTTTTTTTCTCCTTAAATATTTTGATTCAAGGAAGGAAGAAAAGTACATAAAATTGGAGAGTTTTAACTATGTACCTTGTATTAGCTGGCAAAAGTATTGTTACATTATGATTTTACAAATTATCATCATCCTCTCGACGCTTGATAAAATAGGGCTGATTTTAAAAATAAAATTACAGAACTCAAATAGGTATCAAGTTAAAACATAATTTTAATGTCCTCTAGTTAATATGTCACTAATAGGCTGCACAATTTCATTATGTAATCATCTCATAAATAGTACAGTTTGGGTTATAACAAAGCTTATCCTAGCATTTCTGCATTTTTTCAACTGGAGAGGTGTAGCCAGACAAAGTCTCCCCCTTTTTGTCCCTGATTTGCTGGTGGGGCACGTGTTGCCTTTGCTTTCAGCTAACTTTACAGGGTAATACAGTATTATAATAAAAAATATGACCTAATATGTAGTTTAGAGCAGTGAGTGTTATCAACGAGTTAGCTTTTCATCCTTGGAGGATGAGGGTTTATTTCTTTTTTTAATCATAAATGATATGCGTTTGTGTCTCAGTCTTGTCCAGAAAGAAAACCTGTTCACCTCTCTTGCCCCTCTTTCCATCTATAAGCTTTCCTAACAAGAAACCCAGAATAATAAAATATGTTCTTTGAGAAGTGTGGGCACTGCAAGTTAGGTATGTTGGCACCTTGTGCTTATAGTCAGAGATTTGTTGCAGTGGTACCCTGGGTGTCAGCAAACATGCCATACCCACCTCACACCAGTATGAGCTGCCCTGGATCACCAGCCATCCTTCCCTTCCTTCTCTACTGCCTTAGGTTTAGGTTGGAACACAGGATCTCCTTGACTTCAAGTCCAGGACTCGCCTTGGACTGAGAGGCATTAGGAACACCTGATATGCCCATGTCCCAGGGGGAAAAGGCAAAAGAATTGCCAGACCCTAGCTCCAGTGCATAACTGTATCTTCAGAAATATATCTGGATATTTGCAATAAATCATTGCAAAGGTGGACATTATGTGGTGAACTGCTAAAAGGAAATACTTAATGATTTTATACTTCTTCAACCTAGGTCATATCCTGCAGTCCCCTTCGGCTAATGTGCTTCCAACCCTTCCATTTCATGTGCTGCGCAGTTTGTTCAGCACCACACCGTTGACTACTGATGACGGAGTACTTCTGAGGCGGATGGCACTGGAAATTGGGGCAGTGCATCTTATCCTTGCCTGTCTATCTGCTCTGAGCCACCATGCCCCACGAGTGCCCAACTCTAGTCCCAACCAGTCAGAGGTGAGCTTAGGTTCTGGTTAGTAACTGACTTTGTAAAAAGCTTCAGTGACCTAGTAACTATTGAAGTCTCATTGCTGGGGTGACATCACACATCTTCCTTTATCTAATCACCTGTGTAGCTTTTTAAAATTATTTCTTGAGACCTGCAGCTCTAGTGAATTGGAAAGTCCTTGCTAAACTACTGCTTACATATCTCAGTACTCTATGATAACCTTAAAAAGCTTATTAAATTTAAACAGAACGTAAAGATAAGAAAGTCAAACACTTGAATTAGTTGCCAGTGAAGCCTTAATTTGGGCTGCTTGTGCATCTATATTATGATGCAGTCTCCAGTTATATGATCTCACATTATTTTTTTCCACAGGACCCTGCTCATTCAGTGCTCAAAATGAGCTATTCAGTAATTTTATTCTTCAAGTGCTTGCTCATCTCTGTTCAAGTTAGGTGTATGCACACTGCATGCGCAACTACCAGAAAGTTTTATCCTAACTGCGACTAGTTGGGTCACCTGTGGAACCCCTGGTGTGGCACCAGTGCAGAGCCCAATATAGGACTTTGCCGACCTGTGAACCTCTCAGTTCCTTCCTCCTAGCTATGCAAATTCTTGGAACTGTGGCTGAGTACTTGTGGCTATGCCTCTTTACTGTGTAAATAGTTGAAAATAGTTCTTCAGCATAAACATTGTTCTCTAGTTAGTGTTTGGTAGCCAGCCAGAGAAGTGTCTCCATTCTATCCCCATGTCCTCTCCTGGGACACTGGGCTCATACTTGGCTAAGTGGGCATGCTTCTCTTGTTGATGTTGTCAGCACAACTTTATATCTCTGCCTACATGTTTCCTGTAGGGGCTGGACTACCTTGTTTTCCCCCTCAAGGTCCAATGTCCTTGAGCTTTGAGCGTCAATGCTATTCTAAAGACCATAATATGTTTATATGATACTAGCAGATTTAGCCACCGTACTCGCATCCTTAACTCAATTATTTTTTTAAATACAAGAAAAATGCACATTTTGTTTAAATTATTGTATTTTTCCAAAAGTGTATATTAATTTTTATTTCATATTTCTTAAAAAGGGATTGTTAAAATGTTATCTTTTTTTGTAAGCTTTTTAATGGGACTTCTATCAAGTGTATTTTCTTCTTCATCCCTATAAATTCACATTGTTTGCTATGTTTAAAAAAATATAGAACTATAGTCAGTTTGGTTTCCAGTAATATTTTCTTCTAGTTTTTAAACCTTAAGCATTGATCTAGCTGTTCCAAAACAGAGCATTAATCCAAATTTCTCCATATTATCTATTTTCTGTAAAGCTTATCAAGAAACAATCCTGTTCCAAGTTCATCCTATTTTTCTGCTCATCTTGAGTCAGTGTCAATCAACATAGACTCAGTTATGTCAGTTTTGAGGACTGTACTTAATTTGGTGATTCTCTTTTTCTGTTTTGGTTTTATGATAACCTGTCCCATTCCAGGCACATCCCATTTTCCTGGCATAACCAAATCCTTATGTTGCTTTAACTTATGATAAGGGGAAGCTGTATACTGAATTTGGTCGTCCTAACTCTTACAGTTTGGGAGACGTTCTTGATCAAACAGACTAACTTTCTAAAATACATAGTCAGTAACAATGTTATAATTTAAAATGTTAGTACTTCTTTAACTATTAGTAAGAACAGATTTTTGAGATGCCTAGTAAGTATATTTTTATTTGAGTCATTTCTTGATTTTTCCAATTCAAATCTTAATTTTTAATTCAATCTTCACGTATTTTAAGGTTATATGAGCAGCTTTTGATTTTTATTAGGTAGTTTTAATAGGTTTATTTTCTCATTCTCTGTGCTATATTTGAAACAAAATGAAAATTGACAGAAGAGAAAATGATGTCATCAAAGGGTTTTGGTCAAGGCTGAAATTTTCAGTCAGAAGTACTCGTTGTGAAAGCACTCAGTAATTCTAATGGGAACTGGCGGTGCTCATTATTTCTGAAAAGCAGATCACTTGTTCAGGTGCATAACTTCAGATACCAGTTGGAATTTTTTTTTCCAACATTCTTATCTAATGTATCTGATATTTCATTTAAGGTCATAAGCACCAAGCTATTATAATGTCTGATAATATAATTTTACTAATCTGATGCTTTTCGGTTAAACATATTCTATTTAAATACAACAAAAAGCATCATTCAGGCCTACTAATCATGGGTGCAAAAGGTACATTTGCAATAGGGGCCTGACGTTTCAGCGGTGGCAGCGGCTGGAGCTCCAGGTTTCTTTGAACAGCAGCATTGCTTTGCCACTCCCTGTAGCTGAGGGAGTAAGGGTGGGGATGGGCCCGGAGTGCAATTAGAGAAGTGCTAAAGGCTGACTGCCCTAGGCCCTGCACCTTCCTGGGCGTGGAGCCAGACTTCTCTCCAGCTCTATCCCAGGGGCCAAGGTGGCTGCTAGGCCCTCTGGCACCATTGAAAACAAGTAATCAGAGCCATTTCAAAAGTTAGTGAAAGAAGGATCACGACACTCCAAGGCCAGGAACTAGTATTCCCCTTTTAGTGGCGTAGAAACTGAGATATCATTGAGTTTATGTGACTGAGCCACACAGGAATTCTGTTGCAGAGCTGGAAATATAAGCTTTTTCCCTAATTTGTAGGCTTATGCTGGAACAAGTCCATTCTTCTTTTATTATATTTGCTATCATATTCACAATTAACCCGTGTGGTTTCATGATCCAGGTTTTAGCACACTGCAGGAAAGTTTGAAAAGATATTTAATCTTTTATCCAAACATGTCTAACTAATTTTCATGGAATTTGGCTATATCTTAGTGCTGGTTGTAGAGCTTTTTCAGTTAACATGATCCTAACTAACCTTCATTAATGTACATTATTGTTATTGTCAATGTGATTACAGTGAGCATAAAATGATTTACCCTCCATGCAAGCTGAAAATTACATGGAATAATTTATAGTCCTGGTTCTTTACTAGAAATCTACCTGCACTGCGGTGACTTTCCTGTCCTGACATTTGAATACCAGTAGATGTCCATGAGTTGTGTGTTTAATAAAAAGAAAGAAACAACCTTATCTGAAGGGAAAGAGGAATTTTAAAGGGCCAAAAAATACGATGTCAAATCACTGTTTTTATTAGCCACAGGTGTCGAGCACACACAATAGCACATCAGCAGAAGAACAACAACTGTACTGGGCTAAGGGTACTGGCTTTGGAACTGGTTCCACTGCTTCTGGATGGGATGTAGAACAAGCTTTGACTAAACAAAGGCTGGAAGAAGAACATGTCACCTGTCTTCTGCAGGTACGGAGTGGTGAAGTATGAATGACCCATGTAAACATTCATGCATATGGTGGTAATATTGTTAAGCCTGTAAAAAATGTATTCAAAATTCTTTTATTAATCAGTGTTCTGAAATGTTTTACTTCTTAGGCTGAAACACCTATTGGTAATTTGGGAGCCTGTAATTAAAAAATTAAGTTTTCCTGTTATGTGCTTGAAACAGCGTGCTTGAAAAAAATAAAATAAAACTATTGTCAATGTTTGAAAATATAGTGTAGAACCATAGGGAGCAGAAAATTCCAGTGAGCTGCTGTTTGCTTAAAAATGGATGCAATACAACTATGACCTCAAGTATTTAATTGTACAGCTGTTTTGTTAGACATTTGCAAGCTAAGCTGCTGAAAACAGGCAGTTGTAAACTTGATGGCCGTGTCTACACTAGCCCCAAACTTCGAAATGGCCACGCAAATGGCCATTTCGAAGTTTACTAATGAAGCGCTGAAATGCATATTCAGCGCTTCATTAGCATGTGGGTGGCCGCGGCGCTTCGAAATTGATGCGGCTCGCCCCGACGGGGCTCCTTTTTGAAAGGACCTTGCCTACTTCGAAGTTCCCTTATTCCCATGAGCAGATGGGAATAAGGGGACTTCGAAGTAGGCGGGGTCCTTTCGAAAAGGAGCCCCATCGGGGCGAGCCGCATCAATTTTGAAGCACCGCGGCCGCCCACATGCTAATGAAGCTCTGAATATGCATTTCAGCACTTCATTAGTAAACTTCGAAATGGCCATTTGCGTGGCCATTTCGAAGTTTGGGGCTAGTGTAGACGTAGCCGAAGTCATAATAGCTTTGTAGCAAAGGTGGATTCCCCTGTGGTTATAGAATTAGGGAAGCTGTTTGTTTCTGACCACCAAAATGAGAATCCATGTCAGCTTTTTAGGTTCAGGAATATTTCTATATTATCTTAACATACAACTTACTTTGTTAAGGTCAGGAAGGTTGCAGAACATGGCCTTTTATAGACTGAGATTGGTGCTTTAGGATCTTCAGGATTAGCTGAACGTGTCCCTGTTCAACCAGGTAATACAGTGAATGCAGCAAACACAAATTCTTCTTCGAGTGGTCCCCGTGGGTGCTCCACAATAGGTGTTGGGCTTGCCCGGCGCCGCAGATCAGAAATCTGCCAGCAGTTTCTCCTGGATCGCGCGTGCCGCCCCCCTGCGCGCCCCCGGCCACATGCGCAATCCGGTCACTGCCAGTTCCTTCTTAACTGCCATCGGCTGCAGGCGGAATCTACTCAGGCTAAGGCCAGAGTCAGATTAAATAGTGGTTTTTTTCTGCGTGTCATTTGTTGTTTTTGGTTATTTAAAAAAAAAAAAAAAGAGAGAGAAAGCAAAGAGAGAGAGAATATCAGCAAAAAAAAAAAAAAAAAAAGAAAAAAGAAAAAGAGAGGAGTGGAGAAGACAAGAGCGGACGTGAAGGCCATTTAGGCTGCCCCGCAGGCTGGTGATCACTATTTGGTGTGGAAAGGCACGGATTAAGTGCTAAGTACCCTATTAACAGTAAAGGACTCACCGCAATGGCCTCTTCATGTTTTAAAAAGCGTGAGTCATGCCGTGAAGCTATGCCGGCCTCCGTGGGGCATAGCGAATGCATCCAGTGCCTGGGGGAATCACAGGCTACCCAGAAGTGTTCTCACTGTGCTAAGCTCAGAGCCAGGGCCAGGAAGGACAGAGCGATGAGGCGTAAAATGCTCTTGTTGATAAGGCTCTCCAGCTGGACTTGCCGGAGAAGCCTCACCCAGAAGGGCCCTCTGGGTTGCATAAGAGGAGGGCAGCTTTCTCTGACCCCCTCGGTGCAGAAACGGAGGAAACTCTCCCTGGCTCGATCCTTGCCGGCCTTTCCAGCTAGCAGGACGAGCGGAGCACACAGCCCCCAGCCGCATACTCAGGCAAGTGGCAGCGCACGTGGCAGAGGCTGAGCCTCCAGTTATACAACAGCCGGCACGCACAGCGCCTAGAGCGTCAGCGAGGCAAGCGCCAGACCTGGCAGCACCGCCACAGGTGGCACCAGCCCCCGCGGCACCAATGGTGCAGGGGCGCCAGGCACGGAGCCTGCAGGCACCAGAGGAGGATACCCGCGCGGCACCGCAGCTGACGGTGCCGAGCGCGGCGCTGACAGCGAGGCCGAGATCCCCGGCACGGAAGGGGGTGGTGCCGGCCCCGCGGGGGAGGGGCAAGGCAAAATCAAAAACCCGGCACCGCAGTCCATCTCTGGACAGGGCTGCCCTGCTGTTAGCACCAAGCCCTCGCCCTGTGATACACACGCCACAACGAAGGCCTGTGTCTCCACCGGCCCATCCAGAACCTCCTCCTCCGTTCTTCCAACCAATGTCACCATGGCTTGGGCCACCTTCACCATTTCTGGGATTGGATCCCTTGGAGTACTATCACAAGCCAGTTTCACCTCTATCTGTGTCGTCGCGGAGGTCTCGCTCTCCCAGACATCGGGGGTACACACCCCGTGAGTGGTCTAGGTCTCCATCCCCAGACCCTTGCCCATGCTGCCATGGTCGTCCTTATCATGCTGGACACAGACACCACAGGCCTACACCCAGGGGCAGGTCCCCCCCAGCCGCTCAATACCCCCGTGGGCACTCCCGGTCGGGGACGGAAACACAGTTGTCTCAAGGGGAGTTAATTTTAGAACCCCGAGACTTTCCTTCACAATCCTCCAGCGAGCAAGTGTATCATTGACTGCAGGAGCCCGAGGGTTCGAGGGAGGTTTACCCTAGTGGTTCCTCCTCATCCTCCCCGGATGAGGCCATGGCCCCCGGGGATGTCTCTCCCCCGGATGACCTTAAACAGTTTCAGGAGCTGTTTAAAAGGGTGGCTTTCATGCAAGACATTCAAACGGCAGAGGTGCAGGAGAAACATCACAAACTCCTGGAAAATTTGAGACCCCCGGCTTCGTCCAAAATTGCTATTCTGCTGGATGAAGCCATTCTGGAGTCAGCCATTACTATATGGCAGACTCCGGCCTCTGTTCCGCCTACGAACAAGAGAGCGGATAAGAAGTACTTCGTCCCGGCAAAGGGCATAGAGTTCCTCTTCAGTCACCCACAACCAAATTCTTTGGTGGTCGAGTCGTCCCAGCAGAGGTCAAAGGGTTCTCAGTACAAATTGGGGGGATCAGACAAAGATGCTAAGACGCTAGAGCTGTTTGGCAGGAAGGTATACTCCTCTTCTACCCTGCTATTGAGTGGCAAATTATGGGCACACCTAGCAAACCATAATTTTGATAATTACTCCAGGCTTACTCCCCTCATGGATTCACTTCTGGAAGACAAAAAGCCGGTGTTAAAGGCGATTATTCAAGAGGGCTATGCAGCATCGCGGACGGGAGTCCAGATTGCCCTGGACGTGGCGGACACGGTGGCATGTTCAACGGCTACAGCAGTGGTCATGCGTAGAGAATCCTGGCCCCAGACGTCGGGTATCCCGAGGGTCCTACAGGCGAAGATCATGGACCTTCCCTTTGATACATAAAAGCTGTTTGCAGACTCAACCGACTTGGTCCCTCACTCCAGTAAGGACTCGAGTGCTACACTTAGAACCTTGGGCATTTATACTCCCCGATACAGGGGGGAAAAATTTTATCCTCAGCAAAGATGCTACACTTACAACCACAGTGTGCTCAGTATTAACGGGGCTACGGCCCAGGGCGCTATCAACAGCAGCAACAGTACAGAACTCCTAGGCGATGTTCTCAACAAAGCCATACGCCCTCGGGTCAGGCCCAAAGGCAACAAGTTTGACGGGTATGTCGGGGGCTGCACTATCAATATCCTCGCTCAATGCCACTCTCATCTCATGTTCCATCAGTGCCTCAGACCGTTCCACTCCCAATGGCAAAAGATCACCACAGACAAATGGGTGCTGGAGATCATAGCCACGGGTTACGTGATCCCCTCCCAGTCGCTTCCACCGACGAAACCTCCCACCAGGCCTCACCTCAGGGACACTGCCACGAGGCGAGGCTCAAGCAGAAGGTGAATCACCTTATGTTCATAGGGGAGGTGGGAAGAGTGCCGGAATAATTCCAGGGGAAGGTTTTTATTCACGCTACTTCCTACCAGAGAAGAAAACAGGAGACTGGAGGCCCATCTTAGATCTTCGGGGCCTCAACCGTTACTTGCGCAAGCAACGTTTTCGGATGATCACAGTTGTCTTGATACTCACGGCACTGGACGATGGAGACTGGGTTGCAGCACTCGACTTACAAGATGCTTACTTTCATATAACAATCCACCCGGCACACAGACGCTTCCTCCGCTTCACGGTCGGCCAGGAGCGCTTCCAGCACTGGGTTCTTCCGTTCGGCCTCTCCTCGGCCCCCAGAGTCTTTACCAAAACCCTGGCAGTGGTGTCAGCCTACCTGCACAGACAGGGGGTGTTTATTTTTCCCATATCTGGGCAACTGCCTGCTAAAAGGGGCCTCGAAGGCAGAGGTCTCACGCATGATACGCGTCACAGCGGACACGTTTTTCTTTGCTGGGCCTAGTCATCAACCTCGCAAAGTCAAAGTCCGAACCCACACAACATATAGAGTTCATAGGGGCACGCATAAACTCTATCACAGCAAGGGTGTACCTACCCGACGCCCACTTCCGCGCCATCAGTTCGCTGGTGCAAGTCATCACATACAGCCCCATGGTGCCGGTCTTAATGTGCTTACAGCTGCTGGGCCACATGGCGGCAGCGACGTTTGTGGTACAGAATGCCAGGTTGCACATGTGAAGCCTGCAGCATTGGCTGGAGAGCGTTTACAAATGGCATCCCACACTGTCCACTGGGTGGTGTCGCGCACAACAGAGGTGCGCAGATCCCTGGCGTGGTGGGAAAACCCTGAGAATCTGCTAGTGGGGGTGCCTTTTCACCAACCACAAATTTCTGTTTTTTCTTACTACCAACGCCTCCCACATAGGATGGGGAGTGCACATCGGCGACAAGGGTAATGCAAGGGCTGTGGTCCCCTGTGGAACAGACACTGCACATAACCATGCTGGAGCTCAGAGCAGTGTTCAACGCCTGCAAACATTTTCGAGATTACCTACATGGCAAAGTAGTCGGGATTCAACACCAACAATACCTCCACTATGTTTTACATCAATCGACAAGAAGGAGCACAATCCCGTGCCCTATGTGCGGAAGCAGTCCAATTGTAGAATTGGTGCATCGCCAACAACATAACGTTGAAAGCCTCGTACTTGCCGGGCTCTCACACGTGAAAGCAGATCAGCTGAGCAGGCGCTTCGCAATCACGCACGAATGGCAGATCCGCTCCGATCTGCTACGGTGCATTTTTCATACATGGGGGTTTCCCCAGATCGATCTGTTTGCCACAAGGTCTTGCACAAAGCCAGAAGGGAGAGAGCTCGCATGATACTCATAGTCCCGCTTGGGATCGGCAGCAATGGCTTCCCTTGCTTTTGTGCATGTCGGACCGCCCACCACTCCCTCTACCGGTGGCGCTGGACTTACTCACGGAGGCTCAGGGGTCCTTAGTGCACCCGCACCCTCAGGGTCTGCACCTACAAGCATGGCTAATCCATGGCTCAGCTCTTTAAAGAGCACGTGTACGGAGGGAGTACAACAAGTCCTGGAATGTAGCCGAAGGACCTCCACCAGGAGAACTTACAAGCAGAAATGGACTGGATTCACAGCCTGGTGTTCTGCCAAGCAGTTAGCTCCCCTTGACGTTCCTATACCTGTAATACTAGAATACTTATTGGACCTCAAGTGAGGCGGGTTTTCTCTATCTTCGCTAAAGGTCCACCTCGCCACTATATCTGCCTTTCAGCATACAGAGGAAGGGCCAACGGTATTCGCCCATCCTATCGTTACCAGGTTCTTGAAGGGGCTGGTAAACCTGTACTCCCCTCGGAAACCGCTTCCACCATCGTGGAATTTGGACTTGGTGCTCAGCACGCTATCGGGTCTACCGTTTGAACCATTAGTCACAGTTCCCATACGTCTCCTTACGAGATGTTGGGCCCGACCATCAAGCCAGCTTTCTATCCATCTTATAGTCCAAAGATCCAATCCATATTTCCTTAACTTATGGACAAGAATGTTGTGGGAGACAGTATCAAAAGCCTTGCTGAAGTCAAGGTATATCACATCCACTGACTTCCCCATGTCCACAGAGCTTGCTACCTTGTCATAGAAGCTAATCAGATTGGTCAGTAGGACGTGCCCCTGGTGAATCCATGTTGGCTACTTTTGATCACTTTCCCCTCTTCCAAGTGCTCCAAAATGGATTCCTTGAGGATTCCCTCCATTATTTTCCCAGGGATTGAGGTAAGGCTGATGGGTCTATAGTTCCCTGGATTGTCCTTCTTTCGTTTTTTAAAGATGGGCACTATGTTTGCCTTCTTCCAGTCATCCGGTATCTCCCCCGATCTCCAAGAGTCTTCAAGGATAACGGCCAAAGGTTCAGCAATGACCTCTGCCAGTTCCCTCAGTACCCTGGGGTGCATTAAATCCAGACCCATGGACTTGTGCACACCTAGTTTTTCTAGATAGCTCAGAACTTGATCCTTCCCCATAGATGGCTGCCCTCCAACTTCCCATACTGCATCATCTAGGACCGTCATGTGTAAGTTGACTTTGTCCGTGAAGACTGAGGCAAAAAAGCATTGAGTACTTCAGCTTTTCCTGCATCATCTGTCACTAGGTTACCTCCCTCATCCAGTAATGGCCCCACGCCTTCTCTGATAACCTGTTTTATTGTTCACATGCATGCAGAAACCTTTCTTGTTACTCTTCACATCCCTTGCCAGCTGCAGTTCCAATTGTGTTTTCGCTTTCCTGATTACTGCCCGGCATTCTCCAGCCTTATGTTTATACTCCTCCTTAGTCAACTGTCCACGTTTCCATTTCTTGTATGCATCCTTTTTGAATTTAAGCTGACTTAGGATTTCCCTGTTAAGCCAAGCTGGTTGCCTACCATGTTTGCATTTCTTAAGCTGTGTCTACACGTGCATGCTACTTCGAAGTAGCAGCACTAACTTTGAAGTAGCGCCCGTCGCGGCTACACGCGTCAGGCGCTATTTCGAAGTTAACTTCGACGTTAGGCGGCGAGACGTCGAAGTCGCTAACCTCATGAGGGGATCGGAATAGCGCCCTACTTCGACATTCAACGTCGAAGTAGGGCCCGTGTAGACGATCCGCGTCCCGCAACGTCGAAATTGTGGGGTCCTCCATGGCAGCCATCAGCTGTGGGGTTGAGAGACGCTGTCTCTCCAGCCCGTGTGGGGCTCTATGGTCACCGTGTGCAGCAGCCCTTAGCCCAGGGCTTCTGGCTGCTGCTGCTGCAGCGGGGGATTCATGCTGCATGCACAGGGTCTGCAACTTGTTGTCGGCTCTGTGTATCTTGTGCTGTTTAGTGCAAGTGTGTCTGGGAGGGGCCCTTTAAGGGAGCGGCTGGCTGTTGAGTCCGCCCTGTGAGCCTGTCTGCAGCTGTGCCTGGCACCCTTATTTCCATGTGTGCTACTGTGGTGTGTAGACGTTTCCTCGCTGTGCCTATTTCGATGTGGTGCTGCACAACGTCGATGTTGAACATCGACGTTGGCAGCCCTGGAGGATGTGTAGACGTTATTCATCGAAATAGCCTATTTCGATGTCGCCACATCGAAATAGGCTACTTCGATGTAGGCTTCATGTGTAGACGTAGCCTTACTGTGCAGCGGGATTGTTTGTTCCTGTGCCTTCAGTAAGACTTTAAAATACTGCCAGTTCTCTTTAACTCTTTTCCCCTTCATCTTCATTTCCCAAGGGATCCTGCTCATCCGTTCTCTCAGGGAGTCAAAGTCTGCTCTTCTGAAATCAAGGGCCTGTATGTTACTGCTCACCTTTCTTACTTTTGTCCGGATCCTGAAATCTACCATCTCATGGTCGCTGCAGCCCAGGTTCCCCCCACTTCTATTTCTTCTACTAGTTCTTCCCTGTTGGTGAGCAGCAGGTCAAGTTGCGTACGGCCCATGGTCAGTTCATTGAGCACTTGAACCAAGAAGTTATCCCCAACATTCTCCAATAACTTCCTGGATTGTCTGCGCTGCTGCTGTATTGGTCTCCCAACAAACGTCTGGATGATTAAAGTCTCCCATGAGAGCCGGGGCCTGTGATTTGGAAGCTTCACTTAGCTGCCTGAAGAAAGCCTCATCTATCTCATCTCCCTGATCTGGCAGTTTATAACAGACACCAACTACAACATCACCTCTGTTACTTCCACCTCTAAGCTTAACCCAAAGACACTCAACTGGATTTTCTCCTTCCTCATACTGGAGCTCTGAGCAATCATACTGCTCCCTCACATAGAGCGCAGCTTCTCCTCCTTTTCTCCCATCTGTCCTCCCTAAATAATTTATAACCTTCCATGAGCGTGCTCCAGTTATGTGAATCATCCCACCAAGTCTCCGTTATTCCAACCACCTCATACTTGTGTGACTGTGCCAGGGCCTCTAATTCTTCCTGTTTGTTCCCTAGGCTTCTGGCATTAGTGTACAAGCATCTTAGAGAAGGGGCCGATTGCCCCACTTTCTCCTCTTCACCCGGGAAACCCACTTGATTGTTCCGTCCTCCTTCCCCTCAGCGCTTGTGTCACCTTCCCCCGACAAACCTAGTTTAAAGCCCTCCTCACTAGGTTTGCAAGCCTGCCCGCAAAGATGCTCTTTCCTCGTTTAGTGAGGTGGATCCCATCTTTTCTCAGCAATCCCTGTTCACGAAACAGAATCCCATGGTCAAAGAAACCAAATCCTTCCCTGATACACCATCTACGCAACCACACATTTACCTCTGTGATTCAGTGATCCCTATGCGGACCCCTTCCTTCCACAGGGAGGATAGACGAGAAGACAGATGGACAGGTTTGAATGCTCACTGAACCAAGAATATTCTAGCAGATTTCTGTGAGACTCTCATGTAGACCTATTTGCATCCAAGCAAAGTCAATGACAGTTAATCAGAGAAGCAGACCTTGGAGACTTGGTAAAGGCTAGTCCGCTCTAGTTTGCCAAATAGGCTTTATGATTTCCCCTCTCACCACTAGCAGGGTGATGGTTTTAAAAATTATTTCCCAAAATTTTCCAAGAAGGGAGTTTTCAGGCATATGGGGAGTAGTCTCAGAAGTCTCCATTCAGTCTTCCACCAGGCACATCTTTGTTGTTCAGCATACCCCTAAACTTGAGCCATTTTATCTGTGACTGTCAGAAATGTACTTAATATTGCTTCAGAGCTGAAGCAAAGCGTGACTGTCCTGATGCTTGTCATATATTCTGACAAGTATGTAGTTTAACATTTGGTATAAATATCATCTTTTTCATTTATAAAATGTATTTATACTCAAGTATTGTGAGGAAAAAGAAAAGGGCATAATTCAAATAAATGAAATAACACATTGTCTGTTAGAGAACTGTAAGATCACCATTATTATATGTGTATATGCTCCTACCAATCAAACATTTTTATGAGGGGGGAATCCTGAAACAAACTATGTAAATAAGTCAAGTGGTGAGCTGTGAAATTCAGCAAGCTCATACAAGTAAACATAGGGAGTGAATTCTAGACCCAAGGGCCCTTTTTATAAGAAATCCTGTCTGCCATCAGTACAAATTTAACTCTTTTAACTCATCATGTTGTCAGCTCATATGCCTTATCTAATCTTAACTGCTCAGAACACATAGGAAAGGCATTTTTAGGTGGCTCATGTATAAGCCACATAAACTGTAATAGGTAAAAAAAATTAGTTTCCAAAAAACTAGTTTCAGTAATTGTAACTGATAGAACACAAGCTTCATGGGCCCAATTCACTACACAGACGAGGAAGAAGACATGCATTTTTCACAAACTAGAGATCCAGGGCAGTCTTCAAGTGTAGACTCGTGCAGGTAGTAATTGCCTCACAAGTGACTGAAGCCTGGACAACTGGCAATGTCTGGGTCCAAAAATAAAAGTTGCAGCCTCTTTGCTGGATGTAGATCAAAAAGTCACTGCTGTTACTTTACAATCTAAGATCCTGCAGAGACCCGAGTAGTTGTCCATCTTACTAATGAAAGAGCAGAGACCTACTCTACTGTCTTCAATGTTTGCCAAATATTTACAAATTAGATTTATCAAGAAATTAAACTGGAGATAGAATATATATAGTAGGTGACTGTTCTGTTGGGAGTGTCAGAACTTTCCCAGTGATGTATTTCAATGTCTAGCAGTTTAATGCTTTCAGTGAGTTTTTGAAGTGTACACTTTGTATAGTAATTTGAAGTGACTTTATTTAAAGCTTATTTTACATTCTTAGTTTAGCAAAAATAGTAATAAACAATGACCCATGAATATATATTAATAAGATCTAGTAATTTCTCTGCAGGAGTCTAAGTCATAAGAGTTTGTAGGAGTAATTTCCTGAATTTAATTTTCAAAATAACAAACTACCCATTAAGTAGATATGGACAAGATTTAGTTCTTTCCTTTAAATGCATCAGATTTAACTCTCTAAATGTTTTTTTCAATTTTCAGGTTCTTGCTAGTTACATAAATCCTGCAGGGAGCATATCAAATGGAGACACCCAGACTATTCATGAAGGTAGAGGACAAAACAGCAATGCACTTCCATCAGTTCTGTTAGAGCTACTCAGTCAGTCTTGTCTCATTCCAGCAATGTCATCATATCTCCGTAATGATTCAGGTAAAGTGCTGCTATTCTTTTTCTGAAGCATATTTCACTTCTTTCTCTGAAATGAACCTGGGGGAGAAGCAGAGCTGCCATTGGCAAACTCAGGGAAAATGTAAAGATTCATTTGCAACAAAATTTCATGCTACTAAAAAAAAACACAGTCCCTCCATATTTCCATCTGAGTTACTTCTTACACATAAAGAAAGTGAAAAAGCATATTTTTATTATTTCTATATAGTATATTTACTTAAAGTCTGTGAAATGAAATTTGTTTGCTATGGTCTCTTTTATTTTGTAGCGAAAAACTCTTCCACAGCTTAAAATTATCCATTTTTAAAAATTCAGAATTACTTAAAATTGTTCACAGATGCTGTCATCTTGAAATATTACATTTTTTAATCTGACAATTTTGTATCCTGTTATTCTTCAAGAGCCAGTCACAGGGACGTTCACTGTGTGGCTGTACATGTGATCTATGCTGCTGGGAGTGGGAATTGTTCTGTAGCAGTATGTGTTAGTTCACCCCTGCCTACTATGCCTCCTCATGCTGCAAACCGAGGGCATGAGTAGCAGGGTGGATATGTGGCCTGTAGTTGATAGTCTTTCTCTCCAAAGTATGTGGTGTCGATGAGAAATTTACTGTTCAGTCAGTGATCATGCACATGCAAGTTGTCAGCATTAACTAGAAATCCTCGTGATAGATAATGTACAGATGTCTTGTGAATATTTGTGAGCTCTATGGTTACAGTACTTCTGAACTTTTATAAAGTGGAGCTGGGAGTTGGTATGGAGCCAGGAATGATTCTGTACTGTTTAAACAAGTTCTGCTTTAGTTCTCATTAAGTTAAAATAGCTGGTCCCTTTCAGCTGTCATGTCACAGATGTCATGTATTACCTCTAGAAGTGGGAAACATGTTGAAGGGTGTCATGTTACAGCTTCGTCCCTTGAGGCATAAGACAAGACATTTGGGATGGGAGTTAACTTTAAAAAGTCTTTGAAAAATACAAACTTGTCAGCTGGCTCTCCGTGACTACTCTGTTGTTAGGTCAGACATTGATAATTTTTTTTTCTTGATTGAGGTTCCCTGAAGACTTTCTTGGTCTGCTTCAGCCCAAAATAACAATGTGAAGAATGTTTCTTTGGATATTTTAGAGTATTTGACATATCACTATAGAGTTACCTCATTTTCAAGAATATTCTGGTCAAGTATTTATAAATTTGTAGCTCGAATTTAAGATACACCAGAGTAGCTAATTTCAAAGATTATGGCTGATGCAAGTCCTTGTGTTTAGCCCGATTGTGAGCATTTTTTCTTATCTAAAATGGTGCTAAGTAGTTTTATTTTCAATGGAAACAACTTTGGGTATTTCCAAACTGCAAATTTTTGGTGGTGAAAGTAATGTCGACACACAAGTTACCAAAAAGAAAGTCGCCAAATCTTGTTTACACTGCCACCCTCTGTCAACATACTATAGCCACATTTTTAGCTCCCATGTTGACAAAAAGAGCAGTACACTGTGGAGTGGAACATGGGAAATGTCCTGTCATGCACTTCTTTTGCTTCTAAGCCCTCCAGGGGCTTCTGGCACACGTTATCACTATTTGTGAAACCGCCAGTCCTTTCTGTGCACTTCAGCATTTGCTGTAAGAAATAATGAGCCCCCACATTTCTCACCTATGCTGTTCTCAGTGTTGTGAGGACATCACACATTGCAACAGAGTTACTGTTGAATTTACTGGCTACGTATACACTAGCCAAAAACCTTGAAATTGCCATGCATGTGGCCATTTTGAAGTTTACTAATGAAGCGCTGAAATACATATTCAGCGTCTCATTAGCACACAGGCAGCCGTGCCGCTTCGAAATTGACGTGGCTCACCGCCGCGTGGCTCGTCCAGACGGGGCTCCTTTTTGAAAGGACCCTGCCTACTTCAAAGTCCCCTTATTCCTATGACCAGATGGGAATAAGGGGACTTCGAAGTAGGCGGGGTCCTTTCGAAAAGGAGCCCCGTCTGGACGAGCCGCGTCAATTTCAAAGTGCTGTGGCAGCCCGCGTGCTAATGAGGCGCTGAATGTGTATTTCAGCGCTTCGTTAGTAAACTTCGAAATGGCCATTTGCATGACAAGTTTGAGGTTTTTGGCTAATGTAGACACGGCCACTGTCAGAGGAAACAAAAAAGCAGTTATATAGCACTTTAAAGTGCTACATGACTGCTTTTTTGCTTTGTTAGGATACAGATTAAGATGGCTACCTCTCTGTCACTCTTCAACATGTCATAGGAAGAAGACTCGGAGGCAGGCAAAACTGAGAGTGACATGCACAGCAGCAACTTGGCATTACATATGGCTGTCCCAGAGCACCTGTGCAACATAGGCCATCGCTTTTGGGCTAGGGAAGTTCACACTGAGTGTTGGGATCACATTGTCATGCAGGTGTGAGGTGAAGACTAGTGGCTACAGAACTTGAAGATACACGAAGCTATCTTCCTGGGCCTCTGTGCACAGCTGACCTTTGAAGTGCAATGCAGGGACACCCAAATGAAGGCTGCTGTGTCAGTAGAGAAGTGTGTGGCAAGTTGGAAGTTGGCAACTCCCAATTGCTACTGTTCAGTTGCAAATCAGTTTGAAGTAGGAGAATCTACTGCTGGGGCTGCACTTCTGAAAATGTGCAGGGCAATAAATCACATTTTGCTGTGTAGGACTCCGACTGGGGATGACATGGTGGCTGGCTTTGCAGAAATGGGTGGGGCAGTCAATGATGGTGGGGCAATCAATGGTGCACTACTCCGCCTTACCTGAGAGAACATTAGCTGGAAGGAGTATTTCTCGATGCTTCCAGTGCTTTTGGATCGCTGTTGGCAGATGTAAATTCAGAGTGGTCTAGAAAGGTTCATGACACATGCATCTTCAGGAACAGTGGCACATACAGATAGCTGCAGGCAGGGACTTTCTTTCCAGACCACAAAATTACAGTGCGGGATGTGGAAATTTCCACAGTGATCCTTGGTGACCCAGCTTACCCCTTGCATCTCTGGCTTGTGAAGCCTTATACGGGGCACCTGGACAGCAGTAAAGAGGGATTCAACAACAGGCTAAGCTAATGCAATATGGTTGTTAGATGCGCCGTGGTCAGATTGAAAGGGACATGGGGTTGTCTCTGTGGCAGGCTAGACTTTATGGAACATCATAGCTTCGTGATTTTAGCTGCATGCTGTTGCTTACACAATTTGTGTGAAAGGTGAAGTGTTGGCTGATGGATGGAGCACTGAGGCACAGTGCCTGGGCTTGGACTTTCAGCTGTCAGAGGAGCCTATAGGGTTGCCATCAACATCAGGGAGGTGACGATGTGCCGACCTACTCCGGGTCCCGTGGGTGCGCGTGGGGTGTGATACAGCGGGGGGAGTCGGGTGGCCCAGGACCAACCACCCCACCTTTATAGCAGCCTGATATAGTGTAGCAGCAATATGTGATTTAGTGTATTTACTTTAAAACCTAGGTTTCCACAGTATTATGAGTACCAGGAACAATAACACTCCGATTGTGAACACCACAATGCCCTGTGGCTGTTCTAAGTCCCAATAATTCTCTATACAGACCCAGCTAGACCAGCTAGTGGTATTTACCAATAGTGATTTATTCATTTATTTGTAACTACAATTACTTAACACTTGTTATATATATATATATAGATAGATAGATAGATAGTTATTTATTTGGCATAAGCTAAATACTAGGTTACATATAACTATATATAATTACATGTGACTTACCAATAACATCCAATGCTTCCACATCTCACCAATAACTACGTTACAGCGGCCCTTCAGGTCAGAGATACGGCTTGGTTGGGACCTTTCGTGGTGGTGACGTCCGGGTGATCAGGCCGGGGTCTGCTGTCTGGACTGGAAGTTGCTAGCCTCCGCCTTGTGTCCAGGAGCCCACACCCTTATTCCTGTTAAATCACCTTTTATACTGTTTCTTACTTGGGGGTTCGATACCTGGCCAATTAAAGCGTTTGTTACCTAATTTGGGCTTTCTATCCTCCCGGCCTGTTAGAACATGTTACAAGATTTCCTCTGTCCTTGGTCTTTTTCTGAACCTCCCCTGAGACCCTCTGATGTTGTACAACCAAGATGTTCTCTTTGGGGGGCTTCCAGCTACTAGCCCCAGCTGTTCTCTTTGGGGGCTTACTATCTGCTTGTCAGGATGTTCTCTTTGGGGACTCTCCAACTACTTGTCAACTTTCTGATTTCTTTCTCCTGGCCTGACTTCAGACCTTCCCGCCGCTGTATGATAGCATTCCAAGATGGAGTGTATGGTCATTCTGCCTTGCGAGTGAGGCCCGGCCACCAGGTGCTCGTGCTCCCACAGGAGGGTTTGAAGAAACACTTACAGCGGTGCTGAAATTTTCTGTTTTGGGGTAGGTTCCCTGCTTGCATCCCACTACTCATTGGTTACGGTTACACTATAGTTAGCAGTCAGCAAAAGTCACAGTTGGAAGAGATTTCCTGACAAAACTTCTGTTGACAGAGTGCGGCCACGCACAAAAGCCAAACGGAAGAGTGCTCTGCTTTGTCAATACAGCAGCTGGACTGCCCGGCTATTCTCTTGACAGAACAGGCACCTGGAAGCACAGCAGACAGGGCAGCCCTTTGTCCTGGGCGTCCTGTCTTTTGAAAGAAGCCCCCACCATTCCCCAAAGTGTCCACACAGCTTTTCTGTCAACAGAAAGCGCTCTTCATCTGGGAGAGGTAGAAGGTTGTTGGCGGAAGTGCTTCCTTTTGTCAACAAACTGTCCAGAAAAACACATTTTGCTTGTGGATGTTTTTGTCAGGAAAACTCACTAGTGTAGCTGTAGTAACAGAGAGGCAGCCATGTTAGTCTGTATTCCTAACCAACCGCCTGTTATTAAAGAGGGCCTCTCAGTTGAAAAGATGGCCCTCCATATCCAGGCAGCCATGCTCCAGGATCAGACTAGGCAAGAGATCACAAGTGGATGCCTTCATGATTTGTTGAACAGCCTCCCTTCTCTATGCCTTTCCTCCAGTCCCACTCATGGTCAGAGTGATCAACAATATCAGGTTGGATTGGGCCACTGTAATATTAATAGCCCCAACCTGGCCTAGACAACCTTAGTTTCCTTACCTGCATTACCTAGTGATAGATCAATTGATCCCTCTTCCTGTGATGCTGAATCTCCTGACATAATGCCATTGCAGCACATCACCTCAATATCAAGACCCTGAAACTCACAGCATTGCTTCTCCATGGTTCCAAAATGAAGAATTTACCTGTTCAAACAGGGTCAAATGTATCCTCTTAAACACCTGTTGTCTCTTCCCCAAAAGCACCTATAGAAAGAAATGGGCACGCTTTGAACAGTGGTACATGACATGCAATTTACATCCCAACACTATCCCCATACCTATCTTGCTCGATTACCTCATGGACCTCAGCAATGCAGGCCTCTGTATTAGTTCCATCTGAGTTCATCTGGCTGTAATTATGGTCTTTCATGAGTTGAGAGATGGTTCTCTCTTCACATATCCCATGGTGAAGCATTTCCTAACAGGGTTACAAAAAGTGTGCCCAAACCTGCACCCCCAGTGCCACCATGGGACCTAAATATAGTGTTTTATATACACTTACTAGACCATTATTCGAACCTCTTGCCATGACAGCCCTCCAATATGGTTCTATGAAGGTGGCTTTCCTAGTGGCCATAGCATCCACCAGAAGGGTCAGGGATATTGCAGCCCTCGTGGCTTTTCCACTTTTTACCATCTTCACCAAGGACAGGGTGATACTTAGGTCACTCCCAAAGGTGACATCTGATTTTCATGTAAACAAGCCTATATAGTCACCTTCTTACTTTCCCAAACCTCATACCACTTGGATGCAAGACGTGTGATTTGTGTTCTACGTTGACAGAAATAAATCAATTAGAAAGTTGGACAGGCTCTTCGTAATGTGGTTGGGACTTTGTGCAGAAACAGCTGTTTGGGCACAATGTCTATCCAAGTGGATTGCAGGTTTCATATTTGCTGCATACCAGCTCAGAGGCAAACAGCCGCCACAGACTATTAGAGCCCATTCCACACGGGCGATGACCACAACAACAGCCTTCCTTAGCAATGTCCCTCTAGTTGACTTCTGTAGAGTGGCCAATTGGTCTTCACAGCATACGTTTGCATGATATTTTGCTTTACAGAAAGGGCTAATACCTGCCACTGCTATGACCTATGCGGTTTTGCATCAATACTCATAAAGAATCAATACATACCTCCTTCAAATGGGTACTGCTGTGGAGTCACCTAAGTGGAGCACCTGCAGGAACTAATAGACGGAGATGGCGAAGTTACTCACTTTTGCTCAGTAACGATAGTTTTCTGAGATATGTCCCTGCAGGTGCTCCATAACTCTCCCGTCCTTCCCTCTGTTTGGAGTCTATTGGAGCTTCAGGTAAAAAAGGAATAGAGGAGGGCTGTGCCAGGTGTACACTCCTCAGAGCAGCAGCAGCTCGAGACAGCCAGTGCGCATGGGGGTGGGCACGGCTCTAAAAGCAATCTCCAGCGCTGGGACAGTCTGGCACCTAAGTGGAGCACCGAGAGGACTCATCTCAGAGAACCATCATTACTGCATGAAAGTGAGTAACTTCTCCTTCTCCTCTGCAAGTTAAATGTAACAAAAGGATTGTAATATTCCTCATAAAGGTTGAAACATTTAATTGAAGACCACTTATATGAACATAACCCACCACTTTTCCTGTTACCTTTGAGGCAAACACGCATCTCTTCAGGCATTCTGAACATTGTGAGCTTTTGGGTGGAGACTAGGAGGAATGAGGAGTGTGCATAGGGGCATAAGAAAGTACAATCTGGCTTGTGCGTGCAGCATGTTTTAATGGAAATCGGTGTAATGATGCCACACTTGTCCACAGGCTGTTATCACTCTGGCTGATATCTCACTCCTGAGGGTAAGCAGACAATCCCAGGCTCTGCTTCTGGATGGTAGCAGAAGTTGTCTTGCTCCTTATGCAGCCCAACTCTGTGCTGCTGTGGTACCAGCATCATAGATTGAAGAATGGTTTGGGAGAGTGGGGAAACGGTGACATTGTCATGGAATCTTCATGAGAAAATTGATTACCCCAGGAAAAGCTTCCGGAGCATCTCGCTGCAATTCAGTTGACATATCCGTGTGCATCAACACTCTATTTGGACATAACTCATAGTCATGCTGGGCTAAGCAGGCTCAAAAAAACGCAGCCACCCTCCTTTGTTTCTTTGAGGTCCTTTCCCCTTTGCTGCACTACCCGAGGAAGAGCCATTTGCGCTGTCTCTCTTACCTTGCTCCATGTTCAGCTGCTATTGAGACTCCACATTAGACTTGGGACTTGAGAACAGTTCCTGGCTGCCTGCCACACCAGGTGACTCCACTGTGAGCCCACCTCCTCATCTACCTCCACTTCCTTATCTAGCACTTCATTCTCCAGGTTAAATCCACTTTTTCTGTCTCAGTGCTTTTTAGAAGTAGCCACCTGATTCTTTGCTGTGATAGATGTGGGGTACTCATTCAGGATTGCATCCAGTTCTTTACTTTTTAAAAAAAAAAAAAAAAAAAGGCATGTGTCCCAAGCAATGTTTACAGGATTGGGACCACGATGCCTTCCTGTCAGAGGTGCTAGGCATCCACCTCTTCCGTTGATTTTAATTGGAAATGTGAGTGTTCAGAATCTCTGGAGATGAAACAGGAGGGATCTCAACTTTGCACATATGGGGAGCAAATAGTTAGTGGTCATCTGTGGGAAAATTTGGATATAGGCGACTTTGCCCAACACTTCACAGACCAGGAATGGAACCTGGCTTCTTCATGGTATCAAACTGCACAGTCTTTTTAATTCCTGGTTCATTTACTATGCACCTACCAACTTTACAAAGAGAAGATTCCTACAGACAGTTTTACTTGCTACACAGCCTTAATTCATTCTCTTAGCATGATCCTATCTACTGAATGAAGTAAGTGTAGGGTGATCATATTTCCTTATGTTGAGTGTGGGACACCTGGTAAAATTGCTCAAATTCAAGTGAGTTCAGTGGAATCAATCAGAATGATCAAAAACAACAAGAAGTCCTGTGGCACCTTATAGACTAACAGATATTTTGGAGCATAAGCTTTTGTGGGCAAAGACCTGCTTCATTAGATGCATGGGGTGGGGGCGGGGGGGGCGGAGATTGCAGGGGATGATTTAAAGAGGGGGTCCCAGTTAAGGGGAGGGGCAGAGCTGACAAGGTCTATTCAGTCAGGGTGGAAATGGCCTATTATCGGCAGTTAATGTGGAGTAGTGAACATCAAGAGAGGAGAAATCAAGCCAGTTCAGTCAGGGGCGGGGGGGGGGCCCATTATCAGCAGGGAAACTGCTTTTGTAATGGGCCAACCACTCCCAGTCTCTGTTCAGTCCTTGGTTAATGGAGTCAAATTTGCAAATGAAATTTCTTGTTGTTTTTGAAGATACAGACTAACAGGGCTACCTCTCTGATACTTGTCACCAACCAAAACTATGTGGTAGCCTCCCACAACCAGGGCCAATGTGAGGGGATGGGGAGAGCAGAGGGGGGGTAGTACCATTTGATCTTGATCTCAAGCTCTAAGGGGGCCTCAGATTTAGGCACTTGTTAATTTTTTGGCAGTTGATAGGCTAGAAAAGCATTTGTTAAATAGACTTTTAAAAATTCCAAATCTGTCACTCTTTTTAGGAACTTTATTTTGGTTTCATGTATCATCTTTTTTTTAATTTGTGTTATGAGGAGGGCCCTCCAAAAGCTGGCAGTGAGTGGCTTAGGCCTCTCCGGACCTGTCAGAGACTGTGCTCCCAACATGCTCTAAAAGTTCCAGGGCCCAGCGGGGGAGGGAAGCCATGAGGGTCTGGGCCAAAGGGTGGGTAAAATACTCAGGTATAGGAGTAGTATGACTTCTGTTTTGGGGCAGGGCCCAGCAGGCTCAAGCCAGCTCCGTATGGTATAACCAGGGAAGCAACACCACCTCCACTCCATTCTTGCAAGCAGAGCACTAAGCTCTGCTCTTCTCAGCTCAAAAAAGTTTGAAAACAGCTCAGGGTGCAGGGAGGGGTATCTCAGGGTGTGGAAAGTGGAGTGAGCAGGGCTGTGTGTGGGCAGGAGCTAGGTAGGGTTGTGTGCAGGCAGCTCAGGTTTTTGGAAGGATAGCTAGGAGCTATGCACGTGTAGGCAGGGCTAGCTTAGGATGGAGCCAGGAGATAGCTCAGGGGGCAGGCAGAGGATAGCTTGGGGCTATATGTGGCGTGGGGTAGATCAGGGTGCAAGTTGGGTGTAGCTAGAAGTAGTGTGTGGAAAAGGGGCAGCTCATGGTGCAGGGAAGGGGTAGCTAGGGGCTGTGGGCAGGCAGACATAGCTGGAGATTGTGTGTGAGCAGGAGATTGCTTGGAAGCAGGTGTGGGGTAACTAGAATCTGTGTGCTAGGAGGGATCTGCTTCAGCCCCTTGTCTCTGAGGGCTCTGCCAGCTATATAGAGCCAGGTCCACCACCCCTGCAGCTATGTGAGAAAAGGGTGCTGGGAGCTGGCCAGACAGGGAGAGAGGAGGAGTGGGTCTGCTCCTGGGACTGCACTGCACTTTTTTTAAGCTTTGGGGGGCACACAGGGATCGCCAGGGCTCAGGCATTCAGTCCTGAAGCTCCCAGCTTCATTGACAGGATAGAGGGAGAACAGCAGGGATCAGGGCTTCAGCCTAGGGAGAGAAGCATGCCGGAAATCGGGGGGTCCAGCCTGGCAGGTAGGGAGGAATGGTGCACTGGGGAGCAGGTCTTCAGCCTGTGGGGTTGGGCATACTGGGGATCAGGGCTTCAGCCCTCAGTTCCTGTCTTCAGTCCTGTGGGTGTCACCAACTTGGACATTCAGCTCTTCAGTTCTCAGCTTCACTGGGGGGCAAGGGATCGCCAGGGATCAGGGCTTCAGCCCCACAGCCTGAAAAGGCTGGCAGACTCCACCCCGCCCCCATTGAGAAATACTGCTTTAGCGTGCACATGAGGTGGGGTGACATCCCCGAACACCCTAACCCTCCATCAGACACAGGCTGCCTCTCTTCTGATTGGGTTTGTGTATGTGTGTCTGCCTCAGAGCCCTGCCTGAGAACACCACCTGCTGGCCATGGTCTGCCCAGCATTCTGCTACCAGCCACAGCCAGGAGACTGCTGAAACTGCACTGACGGTGGGTTCCCACCAAGGGGAGCACTGGAGCTGAAAATACAGAACAATTTGCTTTTGGAAAGGGGAAAAAAAAAAAAAAATGGACGGTTGCCTTAAATAGGGGACTGTCCTGGCCAAAATGGGTTGGATGCTCGCCCCAAGCAAGTGTCTTGTGGAAAAAATTGAATGTAGTCATGATCATGTAATTTGACAATGTGTTTTGTTCATTTGGCACAGAATTAAGATTTCACTGGAGTCCATAAATCTCATGTTTCTGACCTTGAGTGGTTGAGTTTGCAATGTTAACATTTTTAAAGTGGTAACTTTTAAGTATTTCTCTAGGGTTTTTGAAAAGACAGATACTGTGCAACTTCTTACACCTTCTCACCAAACACTGCATTAGCAGGGCTTGAACCCCAGAGTTTCTGCAACACAAACACTGGCACTTGACCTAAGAGGTAAATTACCCTAGTGGGGACTTCAAGTAGAGTGTTACTTTTGGTGGACATAGGAGTAGAGGAGCAGTTAATGCATTATATATTTGAGTAGCCCCATTTTATAGAAAAGACAGCTGTGTACTCAACTGTGCTGCCCCTCAGCAGTAACCTGCCAAATTTAAATGTATGAGACTTGTGTCTGCCTTACAGAGATTTTGGTTTCATTCCAAACTTGTGTAACTTATCAATAGAGTAAGAAGTCTTGTCCAGTAAAGTTGATAAAGGGCACAAAATAATAGCACGGCTCCCTGTCTGTTGCTAACACCAGTCACTGTGACTAGCAGAAATGACTTGGAGGCATGGTCTCCAGGCTTCTAATGCAAATTCACAAAGTAAGGCATTGCATGCATAGTGCCAACAAAATGTTCAGGGAATTCCACATCCATCCAGGAATGAACTGCACTGAGTGAAACATTAACAGAAAATAGCAGTTTTCAGCAACTTCCTAACTTGCTCACAGCAGGCAGTGGTGTGAGCAAATACTTGAGCTTTGCCTCAGGGCTCTTCCCCAGCTGCTAACCAGGGTAATTCTAGAGATCTGTTTCAAAGGAGAGAAGGGAATGATGGAAAGGTGTTTGTTTATAATGGAGAGCATAGATCGTGGTAACGCTCCCTCTAGAATTAAATATTATAAAGGTTGCTGCCACTGTTATGAGAGAGACTAGTCTTTCAGTATTTTTGTGATGACTAGTTTTATATCTTATTTGTAGACTCAGCTTAACAGTTAGCTACAAGTACAAAACACGTCTTGCCTATAAAGTCTTTTTATGGTAGAGTTTAATAAGGAACCTCTGTGAAAGACCTAATATTAAAGCTGAGTGTGGTATTGATTTAATGACCTCTCTTACCACTAGAAATTCATCTTAAGTTTTCCTGAGGTTTGCATATGTTCTGGCTGGTTCATTTTAGATTAACTGTCTCTAAAAATCTTTATGATGAAAGTGAAATTTTTGCTAAATAAGATGATGAAGGGCAATTAAGTATAACGTCATCATTTAGAAACTGCAACTTGAAATAGGTCTTTGCAACCTAAGGAAGTCATTCTGGGAGGAGATAGGTGATCCATATGTCTTTGGAATTGTAAAGTGGACATTTTCATTAATTTCTTTAATTGCTGTTTTCCCATTAACACTGAGAAGGAAAAAATCTTTCATGAACAAATTAAGATATTCAGACATTCAGAAACAGCAAAGTCACAGTACTACTGAAACAATTATTCTGAGTGATTTTTGTACAGTTATATTTGTATCCTAGTGTAGAATTACTGTGGCATTTACAATTGCTATCTTTTATATGTGTATGGGGTGTCCAGGTAGGAGTAGCACCTCTGGTATGGGGACTTGTCATGTCTCTTTGGGGGCAGTTCATGCACCTTTGGTCCCCACTTGGCACCTAGCTCTCACCTGTGTCTCCAAGAAGCTGTAGCATGCAGCAGGCACACCCTGTTGAACCACTTTGACAGGTGGGCTAAACCAGGTGAGGGTAGCCAGCAGGTCTGAAACCTGCAGTGAGATAGGGAATTGTCTATCCCAGCATGCAAAGTCAGCCCTGGTGGACTGGATGGATGAGATCAACAGCAAGATCCAACGACCAGGAAGGCAGCTCTGCAATGCTCTGTGGAGAGCAAAGGGCATGAAAAGGCACCAAAGATGGCATGGCCATCCACGGCAGCCTAGGACGTCCCAGCCGTGATGACTTTTCATACCACTGGAACCAGGCTTCTGAGGTTGAGAGAGTGGAACTGCCCTTGTGCAACAGCTTTTCCACTTTAAACATTCTCCCACACAGGTTCTTTGCACATTCTTATCACTTCTGGTGAAGCGACCGGTGGAGGTGACCACTGGGAGTCGTAGCTCCAAACTTGCACGTAGGTGGCCTGTGGACTTTGATCGCTCGACTCTGACCCTGGGACAACAGAGGACGACCCCGGGTGACTGAGCAGGCCTTTTTAGGAACAGCACTGCTCACCTTCAAAATGAGGGAGGGTACTAGAAAAGGTGTCCCAAAAATTGCTTGTCCCAACCAAAATGGCCAGTATGCCGCAGCTGGCAGTTTTACCCTCTCAGCAGATGAAAACAGTGAAAAGAAAGATGACGCTTGCAGCATGGAACATTCGCTCCCTCTTGGACAGGGAGAATGCTATCAGGGCTGAGAGAAGAACGGCCCAATTAGCAAAAGAACTGACGTTATAACATTGACATAGCTGCCCTGAGCGAGACTAGACTTGGCTACACCCATAAGTGGATATCTGTCTAACTAAAATGATGCTGGACCACAGATATTGCCAGACAAGAGTGTGCCGGAAGATTCAACATGTAGATCTACATCTGTCAACTGTAAGGTGACTATACCTGTATAAGCCCTCCAGTGAAAAGTTTTGGTGTCTCTCTTTATAATAAGGGTTGGTAACAACATCTCAAGCTACAATATTCTGTCTTTGTGTTTATGAGAAGAAGCTGCAATGCTGGCTGTTGGGAGGGCTAGGGTTGGTAACAACATCTCAAGCTACAATATTCTGTCTTTGTGTTTATGAGAAGAAGCTGCAATGCTGGCTGTTGGGAGGGCTAGGGACCCTGAGGTTTTTCAGGCAGCCTTTCCTTTCTGCTTTCTTCCTTGCATATTAGTCTGAGCCGCAGAACACAATGAAGGAGAAGTTTGTGGTCACCACCGTTTCTGATGGCATGGCACTGCTATCTTCCTTAATTTGATTTCTTTCAGACCAACAGGGAGGCATTTGAGTGAAAAGGATCATGAACATGATGTCTTTCATGAGCCTAAGGAAAAGGAGGAGTGAAAGCAGCAAAATAAGGATAATGGACTTCAGCAAGCAGACTTGAACAAATTCAGAGAACTAAAGTGTGAGGAAGTCAGAGGGCCTTTTGCACCCAATTTGCATTAAGATGTGACCCTTAAACAGCATGTAGAACAGAAGAGTTAATTAATGGACAGGTCATAGTGTAGAACAGACTTGTCAGCACAGACAATGGGAAAATCCATCTTTGGGAAGGGGGATTCTTGGTCCCTTCCCCTGCTCCCCACATCTTCTAAGACTGACCCACTTCCAGCTGTCTGACCCCAACCCTTCCTTCCCTCCCCACCCCCACAGCTCTTCTTCTGACCTTTGTATTGCTTCCCTGGCCAAAGGAGTCTCCTGAATGTAGCCTCTCCTGGGCTCAGGTTACAAAGGGCATTAGATATTGTTTGTGCAGGTAACTTGGTAGCCTCCATCACTGGAAGTCACACCTGAAATGCCCATCACTATCTAGGCATTGGTGCAGTGTCCATGGAAACTGAAGCACACAGAGGGGGTCACTGTAGGACAGTAGAACTCTCATGCTGCAGAACAAGGTGACTAAAATCCCCATTTTGTCACAGTAGGCATGTTTCTATGGGAAGAAAATCTAAGGGGGAAATTCAGGAGAGCTGGGCTCCTTCAGGGGACAATATTAAAGGTAAAACTACAAACTATTCTAGTGCCACTGCTGAAAAGGATCTCGAGGTCATAGTGGACTGCAAACTAAGTATGTGTCAATGTGTTGCAGCTGCAGAAAGGCTTGTATTCTTGGCTGCATTAACAAGAGTGTTGTGTGTAAGATACAGAATGTAATTGTTCTTTTCTGCACCATTGAGGCTCTAGCTGCAGTACTTTGTCCAATTCGATGCACCACAGTTTAGGAAGGATGTGGACAAACTGGAAAGAGTGTTGTGGAAATTAACAAAAATGGTGAAGGGTCTGGAAGAATTTAGGAAATATAAGAATACAGGTTGAACCTCTTCTGCCCAGCATTCTTGGGGTCTGACTGATGACAGAAAAGAGCATTTGCCTGACCACAGGTGGTCAATATTGTCTAACAGCATTGTCAACACTTCCACTGCTTAGTGGGCTCTTGGAAGACATTTAGGAGTAAATCAGAGCTTAATAACAGCACAGAACACTGAGAGCCAGGATTGATGTCTGTAAGTAAACTTTAAAGGAGCACAGGAAACATGGCCATACTCACAATAAGTGGTCATCCAACTACCTAAAATAATGCTGGATTACAGATGTTGCTGTATGAGAGAGTTCCAGATTAGAGGGGATCAATCTGCATAAGAAAAAGATGAAAAATTGGGTATGTTCAAACTTGAGAAGAGATGAGTGGGAGCAAACTGATAAATCCTCCCATATGTTAAAGGTTATTTTAAAGAGGATTGTAATCAGTTATTCTCCTTGTCCACTGAAAGTAGGACAAGCAAATAATGAGCTTAATCTTCAGTTATGGATATTTTGTTAGCTAGTAGGGAAAAGCTTTTGAACTATAAAGGTAGGTAATCTCTAGGGAATAGGCTTCCAAGGGAGGTTGTGAAGTCCCCCTCTTTAGGAGATTTTAAAAACAAGTGGGGCAAACACCTGCAGGGATTGTCTAGGTTTTCTTGGGCCAGCCACACACAAGGCTGGATTGATGAGTTTTCAAGATCCCTTCCAGCCCTGTGTTTCTATGATTCATAAATAAATCCTGCCATTTTAAATGCTCTTTTGAATTTCATCAAACAGTTTAGCATCTTATCACATTTACAGATTGATTAAATAATTGTGACATTTCATCTTGCTAAGTCTCCCATTATAAAGTGCTAAAAGCTTAATTTAGTTCTGAAGCAGATAATGGAACAGCCTTCTAAATGTATAGCTACCCATAATCCTTTCTTCCTTGTTTAAGGTTATCTTTCCAATTGAAATCTTTTCTCATACAGGATTAGTGAGTTAAATGGTCTTGACTCTACCCTTCCCCCCACGAAAAATAATACTTTGGACACAACATAAAATTCTACCCTTTCACGTTACTTTTGTATCCTCAAGATATGAGATGGCAATACATCATTCTTTGCAAATTCATCCAATTTTGCTTGGACAGGACCTAGTACTTCAAGAAATCTGATGCCTTGTTCTTTTCTTAAATTGGCAAGAAGAGCAATGAAAGCTATGGAGACAGTTGTCTGCTGGTGGATCCAAACTTCTAAGAAGTATAAAAGAAAGCTTGGAAAGTAACTCAAGTCTGCGTATATTCACAATATCTCTATCCATGCTTGTGCAGAGAGCCTCTTGTGAAGAGTTCTACAGAGCTCCCACCTAGCAATATCCACATCTTCAGCAAAAACAGCAATGTGTACCCTCATTTGAGGGTATGTCTATATGGGGATAAAAGCCCTACAGCTGACCCAGGTCAGTTGTGACTCAGGCTGTGGGGCTGAAAATGGTACATAGACAGTCCAGCTCACAGGATGGTAGGGCTCAGATGCCAGCCCAAGCCTGAATGTCTGTACTGAGGCAGGCAGAATATGGTTTGCAAGCTCAATCCAGTCCACCATACTGATGGATCTGGTCCACAGGCCAGCCAGAGCCTCAGGCAGACTCCCTGCTTTCCACACCCCGCATATTGCTGTGAGAAGCTGACTGCAGATACCATGTGTTCTCTGAACCACCACGGGGTGTGTGTGAGAGAGGGTGTTCCGTGTGCTGCCCCCACCCCAGCAGAATCTTTGTATCTCCCATAAACTGTGGAACAAACACCTGTCAACTTTCACTGCAGGGAGCGCACAAAGTAGCCCTCCCCCAGGGCATGCAGTGTACAAAGTACACCTGGCTCCCACAGTCGGCTGCTCTGAGTGAAGTGTGGGGAGAGGAAGGTAGATGGCACAAAGTCTTCTGGACTGCCATCCAGAGCCTACCTCTGGCACCCCAGCCCTGGGGCAACTGTGCCCTTTACCCCCCCCCTACACCTCCTGTGTTGGTGAACCTGCCATTCTATCTCAATTCGCACTGCAGTTTGTTTATTATAACAAATTATAAAGCCTACTGACCAAAAGGAAACTTAGGGTGTGCTTGTCTAGGACTAAAAGTATCCGAAGTAGTCCAGGTCAGCTGACACATGCTTGATGGGCTCAGGCTTTAGGTCTGAAAAACAGCTGTGTAGATCACGGAAGGCCAATAATTTTTTGAGTCCTGCGGGGGGTGGGGAGCTCCAAGAATTTGGGAAGTGATCAAGGGTCACACTCTCATGATATTAATGGAGCAGATGTGGGGTCTGGGATGGAGGTTGGGTTCAGAAATGAACTTGGGTGGCAAACTGAGGTGCAGGAGCAGGTGTGGGGTCTGGCAGGGGGTCTGGGTGTAGGAGAGGATTCTGACCTGGAGAATGCAGAGGGTTTGGGTTCTGACCTGGGGCAGGGTTGCAGAAGGGGGAGCAGAGGACTGGGTTCCCACCTGGTTCCCAGCTTCTCGCCATTCAGGGGCAGCAGTCACATTAACCCCAGACACATGCAGCTTGGCTGTGGGTATCTTGCGGGTTTACTTTATTGTAAATTGTGCTGCCCCTGATCTTTACCACAGTTGGTCAGAGCCTTCTGAAAGCAGACATACCTGAAATTTAAAACTAACATCACAGTGCATCTGTGGTGTGTTAGTGCACTGGCTCAATGGCATTTCAAAGGAAGGAATGTCTACTAAATAAAACAGCTTCCTGCTACCCTCTGCAGTTTATTTTGCAAACACTATAAAACATATCTGAACTATTTCCTCAAGCAAAGAGTGCTTAGCAAAATCAGTACATTAATCGTATATCTGAGTAGTTTCTCACCAAACTTCATAAAGCAGTGCTGTAATATGTATATACATAAATAGCATGTAAATATTCAAAATTATCCTAGTCTATGCTACACGTTCTTATATCAACATCAATAGATTAATATTATTAGTCACACAAATACTTTTTGGATTCCACTTGTTTGTTTACCAAAAGTTATAGTACTTACTATAGCTATGGTGATATCATAACATAAAACATTTTCTGTGCCATATGAATGACAAACATCTTTTATTTATCCCTGTTGTATCCACCCCCAGTCCAATCTAATTTCTGATTACTTTTTACATCTGTTTATAGGTGACCGACTGTCAAGCTTGAAATAGAAAAAAGCAGAACTTAGTATTTTTCCCCAATCCTTCAGAAATAAATATTGCATAATTGAGTAGGGTGGAGAAAAGAGGCAGAAACCTATGTCTAATTCATTGTGGATACTGTGGAGTCCTTACTTAATTTTTGGCGCATATTGTATTTCTGTGGTTTGCATGGACACTCTTTCTCTCTCACCACATAGCACAGAGTAGTAGGTAGCCTTGATTAAAGGGTAGGATGTAGCTAAATTGCCCCAGAGCAGATACGAAAAGAAATTGTGCTTGTCGCTGTCAGAGGCACAATTACTTATTGTCTCCATTTCTTCTTGAGGATAGTAATTTTCAGGGGGCATTTTTTTAACAATACGAGGCAATTAAGTTTATATAAAACAGAAGTGGGATTTTTACAGTTAATTCTGCTGTGTCCGTTGTAGTTTTTACATTTTCTGCCTTGTGTGCTTAACTTCATAAGCAGGGTTCCCAGGGTATTTTTCTTTATGGAATAAAGAAAAGGTGTGCATGTATGCTTATTTTAAACCTTCCATATATTTGATTTTAGATTTAGAACCAGCCCTCAAAGACTTGCACATGTACCTTTTAAATGTGAAAGTTCCATGGATTTCAGTGGAACTGGTCACATACTTAAAGTAAAGCACATATGTAGTACTGGGCCTAAATCATAAAACAATACAATTAAATATATCTGGTATAAAAATGTGAAGATCTGTGTGAGATCCAGGCCTTAGGGCAAGAATTTAGACTTCCTCTGTACAGCACAGTGCACAATAGAACTTAACAATAGTAACCCATTCAGTTTGGTTTTGAGATTTTATAGCAAACAGCTTAGAAATCTGTCAATAGACAGCTAGTAAGAAATGGTTAATTAATTGTTAATTCTGTTCTTTAGCCTTTTGTGATGACACTTTATTTTATTTTAAACTAAGCATCAGTATAAAAATGCCAAAAGTGATTGTCATGTCAAACAGTCTTCCATAGTACCATTTCACGAAAACATCTAGTTGTGTGCAATGCTGTTGTTCTTCTAATAAATCCTAAAAGAAAATACTAAACGTTAAAATAAACATTGCAGAATTTAGTCAATATTATCATTTTATTTATAATTTTTACTGAAGTATTTTTAGTACAACAAGTGCTTTCCCCCCCAAACACACATACTTATTATACACGGTATAAATCTTAACATACAACGGTGCTTTAAAAGTAAAAACCCTACTTGACTTTTTGTTTTCTGGGCTTACCTATGTAAAGGTGTATGATCACAAATCTATAGAAACCATCATGGGATTGAAATAAATGAAATGTATGTATAATCTACATTCTTCATGAAGACTTCTATGGTGCAGTTGTCTTCTGGATTTTAGTTTTACAGAGTGTGTCCAGAACGATCATTGGTGGAAAACATGCTGTATTTTCAGTGTTTGAGCTTCATCCTTTACCAATGAGATGTTGAATATTATTGGTCTGTATTTACATAATATAGTGCTCCTAACTGAGCTTATTGATGCATTTCACAGTCATGCAGTACTCTTCACTGGACACTTTGCCCTGGAATGTGTCTGATAATCTCTTAAGACTGTTTCCTGTTGCTTGGCATTTTAAAATCATTCTTGCCATTGCTGGTCTTTGCACTGTATACTGTGCAACTGATGCTGCAAAATGTCATCAAAGAGTAGTGTAGACATACACAAAAACAATCACAAAGAGATTGAGCACTGTTCCAATTATCCCCAGCATGGCTAAAATAGATTCTTCTTTCTCTTCATTCTCCTCTTGCTTTTTTACATCTTCTAGTGTTGTGATGGCAGAAGTCCCCATTTTTTCTGCAGTTATCTTCACTGGTATTCTGACAGCTAGCTAGAAAAAGAAAATGAAAAATCTAGTCCTTTTGAACAGGTAGCTTTGACATTTTCAAAAAAAATTATTTATATTTATATGCACCTCATCTGCCAGCTCTAAAGATCTTTAGATTTCTTAATGCTTTGTTATGTCCGATTCAATTTTTGCTTTCTTTGTGTGGCTATATTTAAGTTTATTTAGTATTTAAATATTTATTTAATAGCTGTGGTATTAGGCATGATGTAAAAAGGTTCTGGTTTATTGTTGAAAACCATTGTTTTTCCATAAAAGCTGATTTTAATTTGGCCTTAGCCTATTGACCTTATTCCTTTGTGAAATGAAAATTGGACAAAAATAAGTGATGGTCATATAATTGAAAATGACTGAAATAGCATTTATAATCTCTGTTGTTATTGTACTGTGACATTCAAAGTTCAGCAACAGCTGAGAATACTCTCATTTGTGTAGTTATTTGTAGGGTAGAAATGTCATAATATAATTCTGCAGTCTTTATAGCTATGCGTACAACTAGCAGTTGCAGGTAAGGCTTTTTTTTAAATCTACCAGCTTTTGGGCCATTTGTGCTGCAGTAAATATTTAACAAAAATACAGATCTGTGCATCTTCAGAGATGTGATTCCTTTTGTAATATTCCCAGAGACCCTAAAATTTTACATTATCTAAAATAAGGATTTGAGGATTTCATATATATGCACACACATACAATTTCTCGTCCTCTTCCCCCCCCCCCCCGCCCCAAAAAAAAAAAAAAAAAAGGTTGACTGGTAATCCCTTCTGTCTAATTCTGCTCATATTCTTAATGTGCAAACAAGTATCTTCTTTAATCATTTTCTTAAAAGATTATTTTCCTTTTGGGATTAGGTACTGGATGCTATTTGCTATTTGATGTGATTTAGCCATTCCTATGAGGAATTTCTGCTGTTTGCTAAAACATGGATTTAATCTTTCTGGTAGTCCAAAGGATGCTTATTTACTTCAGACTCAGAATAACATTTTAGAGTATATTTCCATTTACCTCTGAAGATATTTTTGGTCATGAAAGATAAACACAGTGCTGCAGAGAATCAAATTAAGTCATCAGCCTGTAATATAACATTACTTAGATAATGGTAAAAAAGCAAATGTTTCTTACCCTACATTGCATCAGGAATAAAATGTCATCAGACATGCTTCTTAGTCCTGGATTCAGTGGCACAGCAACCCTTTATCTTCATGGAGGGCTTCTCTTTTCATTTAAAAGAGAGAGAGATCGATCCTATACAAACATGGACAGTTTTTGATAAAGAAATTAAGCTGTGGAAGTGACAGTGTTAGCAAATCTTCCAAAAATACTGCCTGGCTGTATCTTTCTGTAATCCATTGATAAACATAATTTTGAACAGCCAAACAAAAAAAAATCATTCAGTAGTGACACAAACTGTACATAATTATCTTATTCAATTTGAGGATTTCCATAGAGGTTTTCCATGTATTTTCAGAAAGCAAGTAATATATGCCATTCAGGTTTACTTTTTAAAAAATTAGTTAAGCTCCTGGTTTTGTTCAGGTATATGTAGTTATTTCCTGATTTTCACTTCAAAAATGATCCTTTAATCTATTCTGCTTCTTGCCAGCCATCTGAAGACGTTTTTTCCCCTGTTGATGTGCTAGAACTCCAAATCAGTAAACTGGGTATTCACCTGCACTATGTGATTTTTAGTCCAGACATTGAAAAAGGAGGAAGAAATTTTTTTTTTATTGGCTGTAGCCTTTGGACTGTCACACACACCTGCTCTCAAAGCCTCTGAAAATAATTCCAAGAGATTCTTCAGAGCATTGCATAACTTAGCAGCCAGTCACATCTGAGAAGTGGAAAGACACTAGCTTTGTTGCATACTGTAGTGAGCTGTGACATTGATTAAACATGCACTTGGCACTTGCTGAATAAAGAAGGAACTACAAACCACCCTTGCAGACAGTGAGTTGCATAACAATGTGATAGCTGTGTTGTTTCATTGTCAGGCCAAGCACATTTTAATCCTGTAACAGTGAAAGTGTGCTGCTGTGTAGGGGAGAGCAGAGTTAACTGTACTTCAAGGTTTTCTGGTGAAGTGCTGCATCACATAGAAACTTTAAGGCATTCAAGCTTAAGCAGTGTTTCTGCTTTTTGTGTTTTTATGCTTTCTTTGACATGCTATTGTTTCAAACACCAATGACTATTTTAATGGGCTCCCCTTTTTATTCTCCACCCAAAGAATGCAGGTCAAAATGTGTATGTCATCAAGATTGTTTAGTGGGAAAATTCCCTGCTAGACTTTGTGGGACTCAATAAATAGAATCCCTGTGTATAAATTAGAGATATTAAGGCTGGGACTTTTCTGCTTTAGAGGAGAAATGACTAAGGGATGTTGTTATAGAGATCTATAAAATCATGACTGGTGTGGAGAAAGAAAATAAGGAAGTGTTATTTAAGCATGAAGAGTCGCCAAATGGAATTAATAGGCAGCAGGTTTAAACAAAAGGAAGTATTTATTCACAAAACACCAAATCAACCTGTGAAACTTTCTTTGCCAGAGCATGTTGTAAACGCAAAGACTTATAACATGTTTCAAAACAGAAGTCAAGAAAGATAGGTCTATCAATGGCTATTAGCTAAGAGGGGCAGGGATGGTGTCCCTAACCTTTGTTTGCCAGAAGGTGGGAATGGCAACAAATATTGATCACTTGATTACCTGTTCCATTCATTTTCTCTGGCCACTGTTGATGACAGGATGGCAGGCGACAGGGACTTTTGGTCTGACCCACTGTTCTTACATTACTTTTGCTTATTCCAATATAGAAGCACTTCAAATTTTTATTGCCACAAATTCGGAAACAAAATACCTCAGTAATTTAAGCTTCTATTGCAAGTGGCCACTGTTCAGAAGTAATCGGTTATTTGCTTATATGTCATATAGAGAACATTATCGCATGAACCAGAACCACATTTACTTTGACATTATGTATTTTTCTGTGGTTGGATACTAATTATTGTCTCTTTATTGTTAAAATAATTTGTTTTGAAGTTTCTTCCCAAAATAAATCCTTTGTGAAAATGGACATTTTAAAGCTTGATTTGTAAACTAAAACATATAGATAAAAAAACAGGATCATATGGCTTATACAGATAAAATAATTCTAATTTAAGGATGACTATCATAATACTATGGGAATAATATAACTAAAAATCTCAGTATTCTTGAGTTTCCCTGATCTAAAGCAGCAGTTTTTATTTGCATTCATCAAAAGTTTTATTTTAAACATCAATTTATTGTTTTAATTTTAAATGCATTTTTATTTTTATATTGCTGGTAGTTTACTTTCTTTACATTTTGTAGTCTTAAAATGCTAACATGCATGTTTGCTTGTTCCTTCAGTGTCAGATTTTTTCATAAAATATTTCATGCCATAATTGCACACCTAGACAGGGAAATAAGTCTTCCAGGGCCTCACTAACATTGTTTCTAGGAGGAAACAATCTCAGGTACAACATTGGTAAGCAGATAGCTACACTAGCTACTGCTGGCTAACACTAGCTTTCGGTATTGAACTTCCATGTACGGGGGGAGGGAGCCCAGGGGAGAGGTCCACTGAAGGCCCTCTCCAGCCCCAGTATTGAGCAGGTGGTGCGGGCGGGAGTGGCCCCAGCACTGGTAGGATGAGCAGCATGTGTGGTGCAGCCTCTGGCAGGGAAGAGCAGGCAGGATGCTGGGTCTTGTGGTGGAGACTGTGTAGAGACTCATTAGGCAGTTTGGAAGGTCAGAGCTTTGCCATGCTTACAGTATCTGCTGCACATGACACCACTGTAAGTCAATAGGACGGTGTATTTATGTACAATTACAGATTTCTTGAGTTTGTAGGATCAGGGTCTTAATTTTCAATCTTTTTTGTTCTTTGAAAATGCATGTTTCCCATTCTGTACGAGTGTAATAGCTGCATAATCTTGTCATGTAATCTAGCAGCCATTTTAGAATTATTTATTCTAATTATGAGCATACCAGTCTTTTTGTGATCCATTTTATTTTGATATTCAAACAGTACCACAAGAGCATTGTCCATCCCTGTAAGGAAAAAAAATGAAAAAATCAAGCTAACTATGAAGACTAAGGGCTGTTGTGTTAGCTGCTGTACCTTTGAGTTCACTTTCATTAAAATTCAATGCATTTCCTGCAGGCTTTTGAAAGCAGCATATTCTTTGGGTGAACATTGCCCTCAAAACGTAACAGAATTTAGAGTGTTACTGGGACATACTATAAAGAGGCTTTCCTCTGGTTGTTTTTGAAATAAAAAATCAAAAATCTGTAGAGCATTTGGAACTAACTCTATAGTCTGCAGTATGGACAGTGTTCATAGATCATATGTTTGGAAAGGTGCAGTAAATAAGTTGGTCTGGGGAAAGCTTGCAGCTGTAAATTATTTAGAAATAGTGGGAACAAAAGACTGTCCATTTAAAAAACTCTCTAAGCCATTAACTCTTTTGACTGTATCTGTAGTAACAAGAACAGGTTTAAAGTTTTTAATCAGAAACAGATAAAAGTGCAATATTTTTGTCTCTCTTTCTCCTTTTAACAGTGCTGTGATTAGCTATTCTAAAATTCTTCCGAGTGCGAATGAGATTCTTGGAATTGCTATGAACTTTAATAGTATTAGGGCTCAGTCTTGTGCATAGTATTATGCCATGGCATCAGACTTCGTATTTCCCAATAATTACTAAGGTTATTACATATTCTATAGGCCATACGAATGCTGCCAAAATAGATTTGGAGTGAGCTTTGAAGATCTATTTTACAGTGATCGAGAAGTAAAACCAATAGGAAGAGTGTTGATATTTCATGAGTGATATGGTGAACATTGAATTGTTTAATATGCAAAGGAATAGTGAGAACAGAAATTAGCTAATGTTTTGAGCTTCATCAGCTAATGAGAAAAAGAGTAGGCTTTCACCTTTGGGACCAAAAAGTCGAGCACATTGAGACACTTGATATTCGTCTTTACGAGGTCAAGAGACTACTTACACTTTATCTTAGGCATATAAGGCTGAGAAGCTTGAAGTTTTACTGTCTCATTGATGAAACCTGTCCCAGTGCCAATCCTCACCTGAAATGAATATCTTTACATCTTTAAACTACTACTTGACATATAGTTGTTGAGCTGGAATTGATACAGTAAATCTTGACAAATCTTGGAGCTTATGCTCCAAAATATCTGCTAGTCTGTAAGGTGCCACAGGACTTCATGTTGTTTTTGGAGATACAGATGTACGTGACTACCCCTCTGATTCCTTAGAGAGTATGTCTGGTGATACTGGTTTTTCTGGAGTCAGTTGGAGATGGTTATATGGAAGCATGAAAAGGACCCGCTCAGGATGTGTGTAGAGGGCTGTTGTGTTAGCTGCTGTATGTTCACAAAGAAAAATATAGTCCATCCAAGAATTAAAAATAAGATGTTAAACGGTGAATTATTTGATAAAATCATTGAGAGATGGAGATGTGAGTGGTTGCAAAACTGGACTCAGTTTTGTTATGGATGGTTTGCTGTCAGACTGGAAAGCTATACGCAGAGTAATGTTTTTTTAAACTTTTGAGACCATGGAGCACTAAACAATAATATTTTATGCAGGACATCTATGAAAATTTTCTTCAAAAAATTGTCAGATGGAAAAACACCCAAACAGCAACATATACAACAAAAACAAAACAAAGCAATTTAATCAGGTATCATAACAATGAAGAAGTAACAATGTATGTGATTTTAATAACGGGAAATCTGTGTATTTTTCCAGACACTCACAGCACACTTGCATGTTGTTCATTGAACACAGTTTAAGAAACACTGATCTAGAGGGATCAAGATATCAGTACTGTGTAGTTCTGTTTACCCATTGTAAAGGTAAAATCTCACACCTACCCCATGAAAAACAGAAGGGTTTCAAAGATAGATAGCTGGAACTGCTTGATTGAGAAGAGACAACTAAGAGGTGATGTGAATAAATATATACAGACTGATTAATGATGTAGAGAACGTACATAGGGAAACTTTGTTCATCCTTTGTTATACAAAAGAAAGGGGAATTAAAACTGAAATGTGTCAGATTTTAAAGTTGATAAAAATAAATGTTTTTTCACATAATACACAATTAGCCACTGCCATGAACAGCATACCAAACTAACTGGAGATGCAAGTTCTGATTTATTGTGACAGTTCTTCGAATATTAGTACAGCTGCCTCCACACTAGTAGGTCACACTGATTTAACTATGCCATTGTAAACACATAGTGAAATGGGTACAGAAATGGTATGTAGACCATTTTTTCTCTTTTTTGTGAACAGGCATAATGAACTTTGCAAGGTCTCTGTACAAGACCTTTGGTTTACTTAGTGAGTATGTCATAATATGAAAGCTATACAGCTTCTAAAGCTCACAAAAGGTTCTTTTCTGTGGGCCTCAAGTTTTGCAAAATAGATCTTCCCTTGGTGTCTTGCAGAATAGTTTGAGTTAATATTCCATCCTTTCTCATGACATTTTCTTCATAACTTGTGTTTGGGCCTGAATATTTTGTAATTGCTCTTTTTGCAGCATATTTTTTGTTTTTGTCTTTCTAAATTATGTTTGCATGTGCCTTCTGTGTGCAATTTAAAAAAAAATATTACCACTGAAAAGCAAAATAGTTGTTTACTCTCCATATTCAGTTAAACTACATTCAGAATGTTAAATGAATAGGAAAAATAATTTATTGCAGCTCAGTATTATCTATTAAGTGGAAAATCAAAAGCATCATTAGACTATTGAGCGTGGCTGGTGTTATTTGTCACATATTATTAAGGATTGTGTGTTTTTTTCCTACCTAAAATGCAACACACTTTGGAGAGAGTCAAATATTCAAGTAATGATTATGCTGTTTGTATAAATTAAAATGCAGACTTGGATTCATTCCAGTGGTGTTAAAACAAGTGGAGATAGCTCATTGGTGCAGATATTTGTAATGATTTAATTTCAGATTTTGATCCTCTGGTTAATAACTAAAAATTCTGGATAAAGAATAGTGTTACCATCATTCCCTACTAAGCTGGATGCTTTTCAGCATGCCCTTTGCATTTTGTTAAAAGGAATGGTTTGTGGTGTTGGTTTAATTATTTGCATGTGCGTACACTTGTTTTTCCATGTGCTTAAGATGCCTTTGACATAACTTAAAATATTCACCTTAGAAAGAGGACTCCAACATGTTACAGATGCTGTATTGCCGCTCAAATTGTAGTACTCATTTGTGTGAAATACGTAAACACATTTGGTTTTGTTTGGTCCTTTGTACAAAAATTCATCTTTCATCCTAATGGACCACTTCTTAGATGGGTTTCAAAATTAAGTCTGTCAGAATGTGCATCAGCTTGGGAACTTGTGCTTTTCTTACCCCGGAAGTAAAACATCTTTATTTCTTATGTGGTGAAACAAGGAAAAGAATTGAAGTTCAGGGTATACTCTCAAGTACCATTGTTGATGACTTATTCTACTTACCAGCATTAAGAATTATTACTGCAGTTGGAGTAAGAATGGGGGGGGGGGATTGAAACAACAGTCACAATGGGGCCCCCACTATATTAAAATATTAATGTATAGTTACACACCAAAATAACAAGCTGTCTTACAGAAATCACAATTTTATTCTTAATAATTAAGCATGGTAAAAGCATGTTTCAATTCACAGAATAAAATATTATTATTTACAAATGCAATTTTAGATGATCAAAAAATCAACATTTTGAATAACAGAATAAAATCTTGCACTATAGATTTATCTAATACAAGTTAAACATGAATTAAGTTGGAAATGCTGAATATGAAACAATTAATTAGGTTGGAAATGCTGAGTATGGTATAAGCTATACTTCAAATTGAAAAATGTAAGATATGTCTCAGTTGCAAAAGCTGTTTCACACAACCAAAATTAAATGCTTCCATACTGTAAACCACAAAAAAAAATCACTCCATCAGCAAAATAAAGCACCTTTAATAGCAGCGTAATTAAATCCTGGTAAAGTATTCTGTGATCATGAAAACTGAGTGACACTAGTGAACAGCAATTTAGAGGTACATTTTAAACACCATCCACACCAAAACTCCGTGCATGACTCATGGGAGGGTAGCACTTTGCTGCTATTCACTGGCCTGCTCAACAAAACTGTTGACCAGTTTTAAACACTCAGCGTTTCTTACTGAATTCATTTCTTATAAAGCTTTTGCTACCATGAAGATCAATAACAAATGTAGAATATAATGTAACCAGATAAAGGTGTACTATACAAGATGTTCTTGGAAATAATATATGAATGGAAGACCAATCCCACATGGCAGCCATGAACACAGTCCAACTCGGTCTTTCGCCAACTCGGCCGTTCAAGGAAGTTGGAACCAATCAGCTGTAAGTTAGCTGGCGCTGTTTCGAATATGAGACCATCATTATTTATGCTTTAAAATCCATTCGTGCTTCTTATTACTCTTGTTGCATAATAAGATTACACTTAAATCAATTTTAAAATAAGAATGACATGAAACATTTCTTTTGTTCCATTAAAGCAAATTGTTTAAATAAAATGGAGTTACAGAGCCTCGGGACCCACCACTCCTGGGGGCCCTGGGGCAACTGCCCTCTTTGCCCTTATATTAATCATTCACTGATGATTACCTGAAGTTTTGAAATCCACAGTCCTGTAGTCATTTCTCTGAACACTTCTGTTTTCATGAAGACTGACAGCTTTTATTGTGTTGCCCTTAATTTTTTTTTTCATTTTAGACACTTGACAAACCCAAAAAATACGGTTCAGCTTAATATCAAATATACTTTGTTGTCCCTTAAACTTAAGAATACTGGTAAAATAAAGGTCCCTAAATAGAGAATAGTCATCTTATGTCCAACAGTATATGTATTTTAATGATAGTCTATTGTCATGTATGGGTGTATATTTATTATGTAAATAAAAGAATGTTGTAGGAAATATTTTCTGGTAATTTTATCCCAGTTCCCTATTCTTTCATATTGCTGAATTTTGAAAACATATGGAGGTATCCACTGAATTTCTTTCTTTTACTTTGTAGCCTGTAAAATTTCCTTTTCCAGGAGGAACCCATTTCTCATCAAATCAGTGGGAGAAGTCCTATTGACTTTAATGGGACGAACATTTCATTCTAAGTGTTCAGCAAGCTGACTAAAAATTGAAAGGAAACCAGATCTGACAATGGGAAAACATATTTTGCTATTAAAATCCAGAGGCTACAATCATGGATTTTGCTGATTTTTTTTTTTTTTTACAGAATTGTTTAGGGCTCTGTTCTGCAAAGCACTTGATCCCATGCTTAAGGTTAAGCATTCTCTGCTGAACCTTAACTAAATTTAAATTTGTGTTATTGTTGGGTATGGGCCTTAATATAGAACTTGATTGCTTGTTTTGTGATGCAAAATTCTTGTAGGTAAAATAACCGAAGGCTTTCTAATTGCTACTTCCTATTGGACAGAAATAATTGTATTATTTATATTCATTAACATGAATACAGTGTATGATACCTTAAAGTCCACAAGGGGAAAAAGAGAACGAAGTATATTTACTGGAGCTGAAGAGGTATTCTATAATGCTTATAGATGGAGCTATACCAAAAGAATGAGAGAAGTTTGGCTAATTTTCTCTCCTATATTGCTGCTTATTTGAGTATAAAGCCAGTGCAGATAGTGGAACTAATTTTTCTATGAGATGTAAAACTGAAACTGAGCTTTTGCCAAAAAAACAATTTATTGATTTTTGGTTACTCACTTGATAAATAGGCAGACACTTGTACAGGCTATAAGCTGAATATACAAGAAAAAATCCTCTGAACAAGAATAACAGAACAACATTTTATTTAACAAAATCAGTTAGGATATTTATGCTGGACTAGCTGTCTCCTTTAAAGAAAAATATAGTGATGCATGTGGTAGATGATATCAGTTGTCATACCCTAAACAATCTTTTATGATAGAAACATAAGACTAGAGTATTAAATATTGAGATTAGTATTAAACTTAATGAACCTCACTTGGAATAGAGCTTATTTCATAAAGGAAACAACAAAACAAGTCTTTTTTAACTTGGAAAATGTTGTCCTGGGAAAGATGAGAGACAGTGATATTCACCAAGCAGTTACCCAGAAGTTAAACCTCCTGTCCATGAGAGCCACACAGAAGAGAAGGAACCGAACAAGCATTCAAAGGATTTAGAGTTCTAATTAGGGTTGTTGATGAATCACTGTTAAGTTGCATGATTAACTCAAAAAAATTGATCCCACTGTTAAATAATGAATACCAAATGAAATTTATTAAATTTTGGGTGATGATCTATGTTTTCAAACATATTGCTTTCTATTACAACACAGAATACAAAGTGTAAGAAGCTTACCTTCATATTATTTTTATTACAAATGTTTGCACTGTAAAAATGGTAAAAGAAGTAGTATTTTTCAGTTCACCTAACCAAGTACTGTCGTGTAATCTCTTTATTATGAAAGTGTAATTTACAAATGTAGAAATTTTTCTTATATAACTGCACTCAAAAACAAGCCCACTCAGTCCTATTTCTTCTTCAGACAAGCAGTTAGGCAAACAAGTTTGTTTACAATTTACTGGAAGCTTTCTGCTTCTTATTTACAGTGCCATCTGAAAGTGAAAATAGGTATTTGGATGGCACTTCTGTGGTCAGCCTTGCAAGGTATTTGTGTGCTTCATATGCTAAACATTTGTATGTTCCTTCATGCTTTGGGCATCAATCCAGCAAACACTCCATGCTGATGATGCTTGCTGAAAACAAGTTAATTAAATTTCTGACTGAACTCCTTGGGTGAAAAAACTGTCTCTCTTCTGTTCGTTTTACGTGCATTCTGCCTTCTATTCCAAGTAATAGCTATCTCAGGTGATGACCTAGCACATGTTCCTTTTAGTAACACTCTCACAGCAAATTTGACAAAATACAAAAAAGTGATATTTCTAAAAATACCTATAGCACTCTTACGAAAATGGATGTGGTGTGACATATACTTTCACAAACCTTAAAAGAGCAGCACTTAGAAGCAGAAACAAGCAGAACCTGAACCACCAAAAAAACCAAAATTCATCTTCTGATGGTGGCTCCTTTCTCGGATGATGAAAATAAGCATGCAGTGGTGAATGCTGCTTTGGATCATGACTGAGCAAAGCCTGTTATCAGCATGGATATGTCCTCTGGAGTGGTATATGAAGCATGAAGGGATGTGAATCTGCAGCACATCTGGCAGGTAAATGTCTTGTGATGCCAGCAGTGAAATATGAATACACATACTCGCTTTCAGGTGACATTGTAAACAAGAAGTGGGCAGCATTATCTCTAATTTGTTTGAGTGATTGGCTGAACCAGAAGTGGGCCTTAGTGGACTTGTAGGCTCTAAAGTTTGTTGTTTTGGTTTTGTGCATGTAATTAGGTAACAAAATAATTGTAAGTTACACTTTCCCAGTAAAGAAATTCCAACACAGTACTCATATTAGGAGAATTAAAAATACTATTTTCATTTTTACAGTGCAAATATTCATAATAAAATATGAAATTGAGCACTGTACACTTAGTAATTATGATCAATATATTTGAAAATGGAGAGAACATTAAAAGGTATTAAATGGTAATCCGTTTCCCTTTTAATCCCTTGATGGTCCTAGTAATAATCAATTTTTTTATCTTTTCAGAATTTAAAGTCAGTATTGGAAAATACAGCATAGTCTGGAAACAAAATAATTTCTTTTTGTTAACAAAATAATAATAAGAGATCATATTTCTTTTGTGCTGAACTTAGCTCCCACCATATAAATAAAAGAAAGCTGCTATCTGGGCATTTGTATGAAGAGTCCTTGATTTTGAAGCTCCCTTTTTCAATTCAAGAGAGCTGGAGTTTGTATTGCCCTTTGTGGATATAAAATTGGTATCCTCATTCATACCTGCAAAAATGATCGGTGGATACTCACATCCATATCCATGGATGTAGATACCCTTGGATATCCACAAATTGGCAGGGTTCTAGGTACAAAATTTGTATCCTCATCCATATTTGCAAAAATGAGAAGCAGATATCCACAGATGTGGGTGCCTGCAAATGCAAAGCAGATATCCGTGAAAGAAAATACAGTAAATTCTTTCCTATCTGGCAGTCCCGGGACTGGGAAGTTGGTGGATATTCAGATATTCTAGATATAGAGCGGTATACCTAGCAATGCATAATACTAAAGAAGAACAAGATTAAATATTAAGGAACAAACAAAAATATATGTAGAGTACACTATTTACCAACAGTAGTGTTGTACACTCTAAACTTGTATTGTATCTGATATAAGTATTTGTATTTACTTTCACTTTACTGTTGTAGCCAGATAGAGTGGTATCTCACCCGACCATCGGCTAACAGCTGTATGTCGGGAAAACTTAACTAAAATTTACTTATGGTTAAAATACCAGTTATTGAGAACTCTGGATGATAGGTTTCCAGATATGAAAGAGTTTACTGTAAAATAAGTTAATTTAACCACAAGATGTTAAGTGAATACCAATGTAAGGCATTAAAGTCAGAAATGGTCTTAAGAAAAATAAGGAAAAACATTTTCTAAACTTAACTAACTAGACTTTAAGGTGAGATTTTTATCACGTGCTCCCAGCAATAGAGCTGACTAAATTTAGATCAGGAACTCCTTCCAAATTCCATAGACTGTTTTATTAGCTTATGGAAAAAGAGCAGTGGCTAGGGACAGGGAACCTGAATTCTCTTTCCCCTTTACTTTCGTAGTTCAGTGGCTTCTTGAAATGAAGGTTTCCGAGCATTAACTCCCTTCTGTGAGGTAAAGACATAGGATCTTGTGAAGGAGGTTTCATGATGTTGTTTGCTAAAATGATGATTTGCTTTTTCTCCTTCTTTCTGTCTTGAGAATCATATTTGCTGTTTATATGCAAGTTGAGGTGAGCATCCATTCCTTTAAGACCTACTCAACCCAAAATTTTGAGGAGTAAAGGCACTTCGAAGTAGCATGGGTGATTTTGAAGTGCCTGCGGCTACATGGCATGCTGACACTTCGAAGGTGCCATGGGGGAGAATTAGCCTAATGAAATGCTGCATATTCATTGCAGCACTTCATTAGTAATCCCCCATCACCCTGATTACCATGCCCCTGTTGAAGAAGGGGTAAGTGTAGACATAGCCTAACAGAAGTTATTGTCTCTTTAAAGAAGCAAATCAACTGTGTTACAGTAAACCCTCGAAGCATGACTTCGATTTGTGCTTATCTCACATTAACGCAGGTTAAGTGCAGATCAAAACCACCACCATCCCTGCAGCCCGCGGCTCCCCCAGCTGGGAGAAACCATGCCACAAGCCTCTGTCTGCACACTGGGCTCCACAGCTGGGAGAACCAGCGCTGCAAGCAGATGTGTGCCCCCAGATGGGAGAAGCTGGCAGCTGCATGGCTATCCCCCCCATTCCTCCAGCTGCCCGGTCCCCCAACCACCTCCCCATTTTACGCAAAATTCAGTTCACAGAGAGGTTGCCCAGGACACAACCTCTGCTTCAATCATGTGATTACTGTATTTCTGTGAGCGGCCCAGGAGAGGGCTGGGCACTTCAAGCTAGACAATACTGGGGAAATTCAGGCCTGGAAGTATGTTGGGGTCACTTGGCTAGTAGTAACCTAGGCAGGTGGAGACAAGAGTGTGACTACAATGTAACAAGCAGGCCGCTGGAGAGAAAGCTGTTGATACATGGCTGCTTCTTACACAGATTCTGGGAGCATCGAGGTAAGAGCGAAAGTATCAGGGCATTTTAAGGAACCCGGGGTTTCAGGGCAGGTGGTGACACAGCCTCTCGGCGATCTGGATTGCACCACAAAATACATGATACCATCCTTGAGGTTTTAAAAAAGAGAAACACTTTTCAGGTATGGTCTCATGTATTTAATCCTGCCTCAGAGATCAACTAGATAGTGTCTTGGGGTCCCTTTCAGATACACATTTATGTGACTTTGAGTGGCTGTTTGTCACATCTTCTCCTATTCAGATTTAAGGGCAGGTAATGAGAAATGAAAAGTTGTAGTATGCCTTAGCTCCAAGGGTAAGATGTGTATTCGTGTATAGTTCAACCTTTTACTAATGTGAGTGGTCTATTTTTTTTGTGCTAGAGAAAGCAGAAATTTATTTTTTATAAACTCATTCGTTTGTAAATACTCTGAACTAGAGCAATAGTTTTTTTTTTGCACTACTGTTAAAAATAGTATGTCCTGGGGTGGAGGAAGCAGCTGTGTAAAGTATCTGAGTATTGCTATGTTTTGAGGATTTCTAGAATGATAGGAAATTCAATTGAGAAATGACATTCATTACATATTTTAACTCATGAGTAGAAAAGAAAAATAAATATCACGGGGGAGAAATATTAAAGTGCATGCATGTGTTTGAATTATTTGGAAGTTGTAGTTTTTAAAGAAATATTTTTTACTTTTATAATATGTGCATGCACTAAAATTTATATCATATACAATGCCATCTTTGGTAAAATACACTAGTAAGTTAAGTCGAATGTTGGGGTAATTTTTAAAACAAAGTTTAGTTAGCATTTTTTCCTGTTCACTTTGCTCCTTTTTTCAGTCTTTGTCCCAATACAGAGATTGAAAAAAGGAGCAAAGTGAACAACTGTGTGTTTTTGTCCACTTTCTTTATTGTGTTGGTCCCTCTTGCGTTATTTTGAGGTTTTCCCCCTACTTTCTCTGTGCACTCTTGTTCTGTGACACATTCTAAAAGATTGGCTTTCACTGAATGAGAAGGTAAAGGGAAAAATCAGACCATTGTTTTCAACCATTTAAGGTCAGACTGGAAGGTGTAGTATTTTTCCCTTTTGTTGATCTTGTAACATTTCTGTCTTGTAGTGCTGGACATGGCCAGGCATGTGCCCCTCTACAGAGCACTGCTAGAGTTGCTACGTGCTATTGCCTCGTGTACCTCTATGGTGCCGCTGTTGCTGCCTCTGTCTGGGAAAAATGGTGAAGAAGAGGAAGAACAGTTGGAATCTCAAGCATCTGTTGGCACTTTATTGGCTAAAATGAAGACATGTGTCGATACCTATACCAACCGATTGAGGTACAGTAAACATTTTCATCTCTCCTGCATATCATTGAAATATTGCTCAGTTTTCTTTTGGCTGGCAGGGTTTTAAATGTGAGCTGAGATGATTTTATGTCCTCTTTTTCCAGTATTTGACACGGTAAATGAAGCTTGAGAGGCTAACTTTTTAGTTTCTTGTTCTCCCCATTCTAGTACTTACATCTAACCAAAACTTAGATACATTATGACATGCATTGTATCTAACTGCGATATACTGTAATTTTTGTCTCAGAGAAAAATCAGGATTTTGGAACAGAGTTTTACATTAATACAATAAACGTTAGATTTAATGGACTAATGGAGGGAGGGGATGTCCACTGTTCCAGACAGTCAGTTAAATCCAAAAGTTTACTGCCCACCCACCCCTGCCAGGCCCCCCTAGCCCCAGTCCACCCCACACCCCTCAAAAAAATAAAAAGGCAAAAAAAAAAAAACCCCTGCCACTCACCAGATCTGCCACCGCTGGAGGAGCCACTCTGCTCTGCTGCGTGGCTGGCACCCTGCTGTGCGTGGCTTGAGGCACCCCATTGCCAGAGCCACCACACACTCCTCCCACCAGGGGAGGGGTGCGTATGAGAGTCCCAGTCTGCCTCTGAACACAGCCCAGCCCTGGTAGGTGGAATACGTGGCAGCTCCAGCGGAAGAGGTGGCAGCTCCTCCAGGCTGCAGCAATAGTAAATCTCTTAATCTTTTTTTCTTGCTATGGGTGGTGGGGATGGAGATTTTACGGACCCTAGTGACCTTCAGGAACAACAGGAGGACGTCCATTGTTCCCAATGTCCACTAGTCGGTTTCCTGGGTCCCGCAAGTGGCAGGGGGCTGTGAATCAGGCAGCAGCCTGGCTCCCAGCTCCCCTCCCCTTTCAGAGCTGGGAAACTGAGCAGGGCAGCAGCCTTTGTCAGTTTCTTGCCTCCAGTCAGTGGAGGGGAGCCAGGAACCAGGGGCAGCCTGGTCCTGGGCTCCCCCCAGACTCCTTGGAGCCTGGAAACTGCTGCTGCCTGGTTCCCAGCTCCCCGCCACTCCCAGGACCAGGAAACCACTCCTGTCAGGGGTGGCAAAAGACAGGGGTCTGGGCTGCCACCCCTGACAGGAGCAGGAAACGGCTCCTCTCAGGGGTGGCAGTCATATTAACCCAAGACACATGCAACTCGGTTGTGCATATTTCAAGGGTTTACTGTACCAGAGAACTGTAACAGAGTCTACTGTAGTAGATAACATGAGCAAAGGTACTTGTATCTTACTGCAGGAGAGTGGGGAAAAACACAAAGTATCAGAATATAAGACTGAATCCTGCATTACAATACTTAGAAAATGTCGCATTCAGTGAGACTGTTACCTAGATTTTAAATGAGGTGGATTAGCTTGCAGCTGTGCAGACCCTCTAACCATTCTGTGATGTTGTTTGTTTTGATACAAGTGCTTCAGTGCATTCTTACAAAGTAAGTAAACCAAACTTGAGTATCAGATGTTCAAAGTAACAATCGAAGTGTCACCCTTGAGATATGTGTTCCAAGGCTTTCTGCATTTCCAAAAATGATTTATAGCAGAGTGTCTGTAGTCACAAATGAACACAGTGCCTCTGAAAAGCTGCTAACATTAGGGCTTTGGAAAATAGAAGCACTCAGAATTAGAGACTGCCATTGAAAATCCAGCCATCTGTACCCAATTAGTATCTATCTAATAAAATAGCCATAAATAATAAGGACCATGTCCCCTAAGGTATTTAGGTGCCTAATTCCCATTTATTTCAATTTAGGATCTATAGCCTATGTCCCTTTTGGACTTTGAGGATCCCCTAAGTCACCTACATTCATTAATATGTAGCTCTTAATTTTTGCTTTGGTTTTCCCATCTATCACCAGAACCAAGGAATTTAACATTGCAGAGCTAATTATTTAGTAGTTAGTCATTATTAGCAATACTGGTAAACCCAAAATATAGTTTTGGAGTTTGGAGTTTATTGTTAATACTTAACATCTAAAAATTTCCTCTTTCTTCTTCAAGGAATCTAGGTGCAGAGCTGATATAGGCATTAGTGTTGCAATAATTTGCTGAGCTGTCATACCTTGCTCATATGAAAATTAGTAAGTTCTAGTTTTAGGATACTTTTAAAACAGAGTTTACCAAATTTTTGAAAGTTGAGACCCATTTCAGGAAAACTAAATCAATCACAGTCTTCTTCAAACTCACCAGGTGGTGTTGAAGGCCTGGTCTACATAATTTATACATCTAGTACTCCATCTCTGCTTCACATTGAGAAATGCTATCCTGAAGGCTGGATATTTCTCTTCCTAGGAAGGATCAAAAGCAAAATTACTTATTGTTCATTTTGGGATCTGAATTAATTTGACCCAGCAAAAAGTGAGGCATGAGCTCAATGAGATACATTACAAGAGCCAAGGACGGAGACTTTGTTTTTATTTCTTTTTAACAACAGCTGCAAATCTTGTAAACCAGTGAAAACTAGCCCAGCAAGGTCTTGGGTTCTAGCTCAGTGCGCTTATCAGCACACATCTAATCTTCTAGTTTGTCTAGCTAAAGATCTGTTTCCCCCTTTTTATTGCTCCTTTATTTTTGGGAACAGGAAATGTCTCCAGGAGATAAGGTTCCAGGCCATATGATGAGGCAAGAGCAGACTTTCTTGTGTTTTTTAAAGTCGTTGGTGTTTTAATCTCCTTTGGAAAATTTTCTATTAGAACTTACTCTGTTTCTTCAACCAGCTCACTGGTTCAAGAGAGTTTTGGCTTGCCTGACTTTATAGTTTTGACACTAGCATGTTCCCAGAAGGAGAGGTGTACTATATCTTGTATAATATGGATCCAACCTGGAGAAACTCATTCACACATGGCTCCATTAAAAATGTAGTGGAACTGACAGAGGGAGTGTGACAGAGGACTATAATGGTTAGGAAGACCCGCAACACCTATGTCAGCACTACTGCCGTCTCCTCCACTTGTGCCTGTAGCCAGACTGACTGCCTGACCATGGTTGTTTCTACCCAGATCCTGGTGTGGTTCTGCAAGGACTGTGGCTTGCCGTTTCCACTTACTGATACCCAGGCTGAGGGGAATATTCAGTGTGAAAAGTGCCTGCTGGTGGAAGTTCTCAGGCGGCAGGTGGGGGAGCTACAGGAGGAGGTGGCCAGGTTGAGGAGTATCCGAGTCCATGAGCAGTTCCTGGATAGTATTCAGGTGGAGACTGCGGAGGTAACTGTCCCAGTGCACAGGACGGCTGATAAACCACTGGAGGAGGTGGACCAGGGTGGACACTGGCAGCTGGTTACTTCTCGCAGCAGGCTGTGTCCCACCACTGCTCAGAACCCTCCCACCGTGGTACTGGAAAACCATTATGCTGTACTCGATACAGGAGACCAAGAATTACCCTGTACAGACGAGGAGAAGCCTCATACCACCAAGGCTGGGAAGTCTTCTGCCACCCCTGCAAGAAGGAAACGTAGAGTTGTGGTGGTTGGAGACTCTCTTCTGAGGGGGACGGAGGCGCCCATCTGTCACCCTGACATTTCCTCTCGGGAGGTGTGCTGCCTGCCGGGGGCCCGTATCCGAGACGTTACGCAGGCACTGTCGAGAATTATCCGGCCCTCTGACTACTATCCCATGCTTCTCATCCATGTGGGCACTAATGATACTGCGAGGTGTGATGCTGAGCAGGTCAAGAGTGACTTCAGGGCTCTGGGGGCACGGGTCAGGGAGTTTGGAGCACAGGTGGTATTCTCTTCAATCCTGCCTGTCAGAGGTAGGGGCCCAGGCAAAGACGGGTGTATCCTGGAGGTGAATGCTTGGTTGCGTAGATGGTGTCGCCAGGAAGGCTTTGGTTTCTTTGACCATGGGATCCTTTTCCGGGAAGGACTGCTGAGTAGAGATGGCGTTCACCTTTCGAGGAGGGGGAAGACCATATTCGGACACAGGCTGGCTAACCTAGTGAGGAGGGCTTTAAACTAGGTTCGACGGGGGCAGGGGAGCAAAGCCTGTAGGTAAGTGGACAGCATGAATACATGAGAGATGAATTTGAAATGGGAAGGAGTATGGGCTACACTGGGAGAGTAAAAAGTGGGCCAGGGCAAAACTGGGAGGCAAGACCAAATCAATGTCTGAGATGCCTATATACAAATGCAAGAAGTATGGGAAATAAGCAAGAAGAATTGGAAGTACTAATAAATGAATACAACTATGATATCGTTGGCATCACAGAAACTTGGTGGGGTAATACTTGTGATTGGAATGTTGGTATTGAAGGGTACAGCCTGCTTAGGAAGGACAGGCAGGGAAAGAAGGGAGGAGGTGTTGCCTTGTACATTAAAAATGTACACACTTGGACAGAGGTGGAGATGGATGTAGGAGATGGACGGGTTGAAAATCTGTGGGTTAGACTCAGAGGAGTAAAAAACAAGGATGAGGTCCTACTAGGAGTCTACTACAGGCCCCCTAGCCAGGTGGAAGAGGTGGATGAGGCTTTCTTTAAACAGCTAACAAAATCATCCAGGGCCCAGAATTTGGTGGCGATGGGGGACTTCAACTATGCAGGTATATGTTGGGAAACTAATACAGCAGGGGACAGACTGTCCAATAAATTCTTGGATTGCATTGCAGACAACTTTTTATTCCAAAAGGTTGAAAAAGCTACCAGAGGGGAAGCTGTTCTAGATTTAATTTTAACAAATAGGGAGGAAATTATTGAGAATTTGAAAGTGGAAGGATGCTTGGGTGAAAGTGATCATGAAATCATAGAGTTCACAATTCTAAGGAAGGGTAGAAGGGAAAACAGTACAATAGAGATAATGGATTTCAGGAAGGCAGATTTTGGTAAACTCAGACAGCTGGTAGGTAAGGTCCCATGGGAAGCTAAACTGAGGGGAAAAACAGCTGAGGAGAGTTGGCAGTTTTTCAAAGGGACATTATTAAGGGCCCAAAAGCAAGCTATCCCACTGTGTAGGAAAGACAGAAAACATGGCAAAAGACTGCCTTGGCTTAACCAGGAGATCTCGCATGATCTCAAAATAAAAAAGGAATCGTATAAGAAATGGAAACTAGGACAAATTACAAAGGACGAATATAGGCAAACAACACGAGCATGCAGGAGCAAGATTAGAACGGTTAAGGCACAAAATGAGCTCAAACTAGCTACAAGCATAAAGGGAACCAAGAAGGCTTTTTACAAATACATTGGTAACAAGAGGAAGACTAAGGAGAGGGTAGGGCCATTGGTCAGTGAGGAGGGAGGAACAGTAACAGGGAATTTGGAAATGGCAGAGATGTTTAATGATTTCTTTGTTTCGGTCTTCACTCAGAAATCTGAAGGAATGCCTGACATAGAGAATGCTAGTGGAAAAGGGGTAGGCTTAGAAGTTGAAATAAGAAAAGAACAAATTACAGTTTACTTAGAAAAATTAGATGTCTGCAAATCACCAGGGCCTGATGAAATGCATCCTAGAATCCTCAAGGAGCTGATAGAAGAGGTATCTGAGCCTTTAGCAATCATTTTTGGTAAATCGTGGGAGACGGGAGAGATTCCGGAAGACTGGAAAAGGGCAAATATAGTACCCATTTATGAAAAGGGGAACAAGAATAACTTGGGAAACTACAGGCCAGTCAGCTTAACTTCTGTGCCAGGAAAGATAATGGAGCAGGTAATTAAAGAAATCATCTGCAAGCATTTGGAAGGTGGTAAGGTGCTAGGGAACAGCCAGCATGGTTTTGTTAAAAACAGATCATGTCAAACCAATCTAATAGCTTTCTTTGATAGAATAACGAGTCTTGTGGATAAGGGAGAAGCGGTGGATGTGGTATTCCTAGACTTCAGTAAAGCATTTGACACGGTCTCTCATAATATACTTATCAATAAACTATGCAAATACAACTTAGATGGGGCTACTATAAGGTGGGTGAACAACTGGCTGGATAACCGTACCCAGAGAGTAGTTATTAATGGTTTTCAATCCGGCTGGAAAAGTATAACTAGTGGGGTTCCGCAGGGGTCTGTTTTGGGACCGGTTCTGTTCAATATCTTCATTAACGATTTAGATATTGACATAGAAAGTACACTTATTGAGTTTGCAGATGATACCAAGCTGGGAGGGGTTGCAACTTCTTTGGAGGATAGGGTCATAATTCAAAAGGATCTGGATAAACTGGAGAAATGGGCTGAGGTAAACAGGATGAAGTTTAATAAGGACAAATGCAAAGTGCTCCACTTAGGAAGAAACAATCAGTGTCGCACATACAGAATGGGAAAGGACTGCCTGGGAATGACTACAGCAGAAAGGGATCTGGGGGTTATAGTGGACCACAAGCTAAATATGAGTCAACAGTGTGATGCTGTTGCGAAAAAGGCAAACGTGATTCTAGGGTGCATTAACAGGTGTGTTGTGAACAAGACACGAGAAGTCATTCTCCCGCTCTACTCTGCGCTGGTTAGGCCTCAGCTGGAGTATTGTGTCCAGTTCTGGGCACCGCAGTTCAGGAAGGATGTGGAGAAATTGGAGAGGGTCCAGAGGAGAGCAACGAGAATGATCAAAGGTCTAGGGAACATGACCTATGAAGAAAGGCTGAAAGAATTGGGCTTGTTTAGTTTGGAAAAGAGAAGATTGAAGGGGGACATGATAGCAGTTTTCATGTATCTAAAAGGGTGTCATAAGGCAGAGGGAGGGAACTTGTTCTTCCTTGCCTCTGAGGATAAAACAAGAGGCAATGGACTGAAATTGCAGCAGGGGAGGTTCAGGTTGGACATTAGGAAAAAGTTCCTAACTGTCAGGGTGATCAAACACTGGAACGAATTGCCAAGGGAGGTGGTAGAATCTCTATCACTGGAGCTATTTAAGAAGAGGCTAGATAGATGGCTTTCAGGGATGGTCTAGAAAGTGCTTGGTCCTGCCATGAGGGCAGGGGGCTGGACTCGATGGCCTCTCGAGGTCCCTTCCAGTCCTACTCTTCTATGATTCTATGACCCAGTCATAAAGGACATAAAGGGCTTCAGAGGCACCTGCCAACGTATTACAGTTGTTTGCGAGGACTCGTTGTAGTGCTTCACAGAACTGAACAAGGCAAAGTAGTTGAAAAAGATCTTGAGCTTTGTTTCAGTTTTGGGAGTAAATAGTTTAACCAGATTAAGAGTATACATACACTCCCTGAGTTATATCATCTGATGAAGTGAGTCTGTGCTCACGAAAGCTCATGCTCAGAATTTTTCTGTTAGTCTATAAGGTGCCACAGGACCTTTTGTTGCTGTTCCAGATCCAGACTAACACGGCTACCCCTCCGATACTTGACATCATCTGATTTGTGAACATCTGCATTTATGAAATTATCTGCAGCCTCAGGCAAGTGGTGCCGGTGGCAGTGAGTGGCACAAACACTGACCAGAGGACTACAGCCAGCCCCATCCCTCAGTGGCCCTTCCCTCTATGTTTTCTGTGCTTGTTTCTGCAGCCAGACCCATCCCATATGCCAGGCTGTGCCCAACCCCTGCTCACTCAGTAGGTGGCACAGACTCAAGTGAGCAGTGGGTGGCCACGCAACTCCCTGTAGAGAAGTGGTGATTTGAAGAGGAAATAACCACCTGTCTCCAGCCACCAGTTATGTGGCTCCTCCTGAGGTTCTCCAGCCTGTGTATGCATGTTCTCACGGCCTCCTGGTGAGTGAGGGTTGGGCACAACCTGCACAGGGAGCCAGCACAGAGTACACAAGGAGGGACAGCCAGGTGATGGGGCTGGCCAGAGGAGCCAATGCACAGCTGGGAGTGATCACTGCGGGGATGCCCAGCAGACCCCTTCAAAATCTCCACATACCTTATCCTCCTTCTCTAATTAAGCTTTCCTTTCTTTTCCTTAAGCACCCTCATTCATGATTATATTTAAAAAACCCTAATTTAGTCTATTTTTCTTCTTTTATTTAATTATTAGTATTGTAACAATACTTTTTTCTACTATTTTTCATTGCTTGTGTTTGCTTGTTTGTTTTGGGTGCATAGAGCAGGAACCTAACTACCATTTGTAACATTTTTTTCTATGGGAAGATGTATTCAGAGTTCCAAACAACTGACTTACAAATGAACTTTTTGAACGCATTCTGTTTGCAAGTTGGGGACTTCCTGTAACTCTGTTTCCATTATAAGTTTACTTTTAGTTCCTTCCTCAAACTTAATCAAAGCTCAAGACATCTTAATGTTCACATATGGCATTCTGTGTGAAGAAAGCTTTTCTTCAACATTTTGGGGAGAGTTGGACAAGCTGTTTTAAAGTATGATTTCAAAAGTGAAAGGTTTTCACGTTTACAAGAGTATTTTCCAAATACATCTGTTCACTTTGCCATGGTGTTCCAGTATCCATTCATCGTTCACCCTTTGTGCCATTCTCTGTATCTTTATAAGGACAATCTTAAAGGTTGTGATGGTTGGTGGGGTGGTTTTTTTTGGTAAGAGTGCAAATGTGATCTGTCAGGAAGCTAAAGGCTGTTGATCTCCAGCTTTCTAAGGTGAGGGTGGGAAAAGAAGAAGGTTGCATTTTAGAGCATATTTCTGTGTCACCCCAGTGGAGCAAGGAAATTCACCTCACTTTTGGCTGTGCACTTCACCTTTAAATCCTGTTCACACTACGATTAAATTGGGAATTCTTTTCAAAAATGGTTTAACTATCATCCAGAACCTATGCACCATCTATAGTATGTTTAAAATTTAAATGGTTTAATTGTGCAGCGTTCAGATCAGTTTGTTGAACATAAATGGCTGTGGCTCTGGCTATAAACTCTTATTTCCAATAAAATCGCATAAAAGTTATAGTATGAGAAGGCCTTTCAGAGTTAGAGTAAAATACTAGGTTCATATCTAAGTTTGGGTAGCCTACTTTGCTGTCTGCATAGAAATCCTCATTTGCTGCTTTGCTGAACTAATGTTTGCCTGAATGTACCTGCTTAATCCATATTATAGATACATTAATGCTACAATGGCTTAATTTAGGTAAGTGGCTGTGAACAAGTATGTGATTGACCATCACAATGCATTACAAAAGCATAAATAATACCCCTTTCCAACTATGGAAATTTTTGGTCCTGACTATATGTGTTTTCACTAGACTGAAATACAGTAGACCCATGACTTGCGCAGAGGTTGTGTTCTTGTGCACCCTCACATAATTTGGGGGAGCCAGGAAACTGACCAGTGCTGGTCAGTTTCCTGCTCCTGTCATGGGCGGCAGCCAAGAGTCAGGCTGTCTCCCCAGTAAGAGCTGGGAAACCACTCCTGTCAGTGGCAGTGAGAGTCAGTTTCCCCACTCCCCTGAATGGTGGGGACCTGGGCCTGGCTCTGGGCTGCCTGCCAGGTGCAGGAGCCAGGAAAATGACCTGCTGTGCTGGTCAGTTTCCTGGCTCTCTAGAGTGACAGGCAGCCTGGAGTCAGGTGCCAGCTCCCCACCACTCAGCTGTGTGAACCCAAGATGCACGGATCTTGGGATTCTACTATATGTGAAATTATCACAACGTGTTACAAAATGTGAGGAAAAATCTTCAAAGTGCTGTTTTACTGCAAATTTTTACAGTTTTTCTCATGTTTTTTCCTTTTCATATAGTAGTAGAATTATTCAGTAGATTTCAGTTATGTATTTTTGACATCTCTGTGCTTGATTGATCCAGTGTTACAGGAGACAGTATTTTGTGTCATTGAGAAAACTTAAAGAAGCTCCTTTAAAGTAATAGAAGGAGAATGTCACTTCGATAGGTTTCACAAGAAAAGAATGAATTTCTAAGAAGAGGAGGTTTAAGGGTGGAGAAATGAAATGTAGAATATTGTGGTCTAAAATTAAGCCTTTGAGTACGTAAGAAGAGATACCTACCTCTTCTTGGACCCTGAATCCAGCTCCATCCTCCCCCTGCAAGTAGAAGTTACCCAAAGTAGGAGAGGATAGGGAGACCTTGGAAGAGTATAAAACAAGGCATAAAGAACAGTATATAGTGGTAAACAAACCAGATTTCTATAACTTTCTCCATATTTATTGCGTCCAAAAGAGTACAGCACAAGCTGTGCATGTCTACACCTGCAATCAGAAATAGTTTTAAAGAATTTTAAAATAGTACCTGATTGCCATGCCAGTATAACGGTTATATGTAACAAGTTAGTGACCACATAGCAGGCACAAAACAAACTGGCCCAGCTGCATCTGGAATTACTAGGTCATCTAGCATTCAGCAGAGTTTGAAATAATGGAGAATGTACTGGGGCTGAATAGCAGCTGGCAAATGGAGATGACCAAATGGATATGTAGCTTTTCTTTCAGACAACACAAATGGGATTTTAAAAGAATTTGTGAGGTTTAACAGACTGTGATACATTAAGGATAGTAAATTGCAGTAAGATACTTTCAAAATTATATGCACAACAAAAGATTCTATTATCACAGTTATGAAGTAAAAACTAAACTTAGTAAATGGTGAAGTTAGAGGTTATTGTGTAAATATGTGTATCCACTGACTGGGCTAATAGTTTGATCACCATAAGTCAAAGATTTGTATGAAATCATAAATTTGAATTAATCTTTCCCTTCTTCACAGGGAAGTGACTGACTTAGGGTGACCATCCGTCCTGTATTTGGGATGCCAAAAAAGGCACCCCTGCTTATTTTTTAAGTGGGATTTATTGTCCCATATTTGGGCCCTCTCCCTGCTGACCTTTTCTGCTAGCAGCTGCGCAGGCACAGCTGCTGGCAGGAGTTATTTTCCCTAGCCTTGTGGAAGCAGAGGGAGTGTGGGTGACTGCCGCATCCCTGCCGCTTCCCTGGAGCTCCGAGGGAGGGCTGGTGGCTGGGAGAGCACTACTGGCTGTGGCTTCTCTGGTTCTCCAGGGTGGAAAGAGGGGGTGGCTGCCACTTCCCCTGGGGCTCTGAGTGGGTGGGGTTAGGTAGCATCAGCTGCCGCTTCCCCAGGGTTCCCTGCAGCACTGGTGGCTGCCACTTCCCAGGGCTGCCAGGGAGTGCCGGCAGCTGCCACCTCCTTCCTGGTTCCCTGGGGCTTGGTGGAGCTGAGAGGAGCTGCACCCCCACCCCCATATCTCCCTGTCCCTTATTTGGGACAGGTAGATATGATTGCCCTAGAGTGACCCATCCTTCTGTTCAAATCCACAGTGTTCTTCTGTCACACAGTCTGGATATATGGGTAGCTCTAAAGACCTTTAGTCTGAGCTTCTTATTTGTTTAATTTTTTCCAAAATGCCTCAGCCTTTGAGTATGCAAACATTTCTTGACCAGATGGTTAGTTAGGCATTGTAGTAGCATTGTGCAAACCTATGCTGACTTAACAAGACATTCCACAAATCTATCCCAGAAGGAATGAAAGCATACGCTACAAGACGTCTGGAGACAACACAGGCAGAAACTTATGCGGGAATCTGCCGTGCAGCAACCTGGTTTTCTGTCAATGCTTTTATTAGATGGAGGGGGTGGGTTGGGGCAGTGGCTCTTTCTGTGGTCTGAATTCTGATACCTGGCACAGTAGTTGCTACAGTAGAGAATTTGCTGGGCACCTGGTAGATTGTGCAGTGGGGCTAAGGTAGGCTTCTTGCCTGTCCCAGCTTCCCATGGCTCTTGGATGCATCTGCCATGTCCCAGCAACTGAAAGAACAGAAGAGACTTTTTTTTTTTCCCAAATTCATTAAAAACTCAATAATTCAAGAGCCACAACGCATGTGAATATGAGACAGTCCTTCATCATGTCAAACCATACTTTTTTTAACCCCTATTTTAAAAACTGCCTAGACATATTCCACAACGCACTGCACATGTTAAAGAGGGAGTTATCCAGCGTTATAAGATCACATATCATTTGCTGTTTACATATGAGTTGTTCGTTGTTGGGCTTTTAGACATTCACTGAAATATCAAAAATAATCAGAAAGTTGTTTTTTTTTTTTACTTTGCAGTGATAGCACCAGGATCCACAAAGAAGTCTTTGAAGAGGTGCAGGTTGCTGACCTCTCCTCTAGGTGCACAGGTGGCCAGAGAGGCTCTGTGCAATGCCTCTGCTCCAAGCACCAGCTCTCTATCTCCCAAAGCATTAAATTGCTTATTTCTTCTTACATAAACAGCTTTTTGTTATGCTGTAATAGAATAACAGAAAACTGTTGTTTTGGCTGTTAATCTTGTTGGAATTTTAAAACAAACATTCTGCTTTTAAAACAAAGATTTACAAAGAAGCAAAAGCTTGCTAGAACTAAATGAAAATTATGTTGTGAAGTGCCCATATTGAAGTCTGTAATCTTGTACATAGTGTTTAATACACATGCATTAGAACTTAATTTACATATAAACTGAAAATACACATGCTAAATAATTCAGCATTGTCAATGTAATTTTTTCATTTGAAGTGTTGAATTTATATGCAGATGTAAACAATGTCTTGAGTTATCAAGATGAAAAAATTGTTTAAATGACAATGTAATTTGCCTTTGCTGCTTTTACATAAACTGGCAAAGCTACAGTACACTATCTAAGCATCTATTTGTTTTTTATTCTGAAACTCATAATTTGACCATTTAAATTCACATCAAGCTGAACAAGTGTATATAGATAGAGATAAAAACTGTAATGAATTAGTTTCCTATATTATTTAATTTATTTTGTTTTGAGAGCCTTACAATTGTTTAAAAAGCTTCACATTTTAGGACATGGTTGTACTCCGAGCTGTGTGCAAGAAGAACCAATGTAGGTTCAGGAAAGTCAGATGCTTTTGTGATGAATTTCTGTGTTAAGTTTTGGTAAAGAATAAAAAAATGTTGTCCAGTTTTACAAAAAGCTTTACTACTGGAGCAAGAAACCTATTTCAGTATACTCTGTTTTTCTTCAAACTTCATTTTGCTTACTGCATTGAACACACATTTTTTGCTGGTTCAGTCAAGACCACTTGCTAATGATTGTAATATTTAACTAAACCATTCAGATTTTATCATATTTAGTTGCAAATGTGGAGACACATTGCATTTCAAAAAGGCTTTGTTTCTCTTAATGCTAATATTTTTTACCCATTGTCAACAGTCAGCTTGCTGAATACTGGATCTGATTACAATCCCCACTCATTCTTTTTCAACACAGGTCTAAAAAAGAAAAAGCTAAAGCAGGCATAAAAGCAGATGCTTCTGATCAAGAACCAGAGGGGCTCACACTTTTGGTACCAGACATCCAGAAGACTGCTGAGATAGTTTATGCTGCTACCACCAGTTTGCGCCAAGCAAATCAAGGTAAAATAAGAATCAGAATTTTGATGCATACTATACCTAGGATTTTTAGCACACTTCACGTGAAATTCAGAGGCCATTTTCTTAAAAAATGGCTGCCATAGGAAGTGTGATTCCTAGGACTTAGGTCCCCAACTGCCATTTAAGGTGCCTAAGGCCAGTACTTAGGCACCACAGAGAGCCTCAGCATCTCTGCTCAGATGCCATGTTACACTGCAGATGCCTAAGGCTTCTAGTCCCCTACAATTACACTGTTAAACTTTCCTAAGTTTCAAGGAGAGAATTCCCACTGTCTAGTACGCAGATGCCTGTCTCATGCATATGCCTCTGCAGAATCCTCAAGTAAGCATTTCCCTGCATTTTCCCACTTACCTGGCCTACCCACTCCAGGAGGCGTGCTGAGAGCATGCTTAACCTCATACAGAATGGCAAGGGGAATGAAGAGGAAGCAGTGGAGGCAGCCTCCTTGCAAACTTTATCCCAGTAGTTAAAATACTCATCCAAGATGTAGGTAATCCAAAATAAATTTTTCCCTCTGTCTGATGTGGAGAAGGGTTTGAACAAGGATGTGCCACCACTCAGGTGAGCCCCTTAAGCTATGAGTCCACTGAGCTATCGAATATTCTAGGATGAGTCTTTCCCAGTGAAGCTGTGTGATGAAATAATTAAGTATGCATTGGGCCAGCGACTGAGTCTGTACTCGGTGGGTAGAGCACTGACTTGAGAAACGGGAAACTAAAGTTTGGATTCCTTTTCCAAATGAGGCAGAAGGAAGGAATCAAACCTGGGTATCCCACATTCTGAGTGACTGACGTTACTATTGGGCTAAAGGTTGTAAAAGGTGCCACCTCCTGCATTTCTTGAAAAAAGAAACAAAAGATCTTGGGAATCACTGCCTTCGGAAAGTTTGCTGACTGTTGGACACACTGCCAGGACCCATGGTGTAGAGTTGGCGGTGGAGTCCTGCAGCTCAGTTCAAATGTTCAGTGGGATGCCTTACTTATAAGACTGATGCTTAGCAATGTTATAGGTTAACCTGTTAATATTTTACATCCCTAGCTCCTACAATATGGTTGGTTTTTACAGTATTTCTAGAGTGGCTTTCTACCTGTAGGTTGCCTGTAGGATAGGGAAACATGGAATTTTATTTAAAAAAAAAAAACTGTCTTAAATTCACAATGCATGTTGGTAGTTTGAGCTTTATAGTTATGTTATTTGTAAAGCAAAACTTAGTCTGAATTTAAATAAAGAGCTGATATTGTCATCGGTTATGGAAAATGTGCTCATGATCCCCATCAAACCACTACCAGTAAATTAAAATCTGTTTTCTAATCTTGCATGAAAATATATATATCATTCTTCCTCGAGTGTCCCCGTGGGTGCTCCACGATAGGTGTCGGGCTCGCCCCGGCGCTGCAGATCGGAAACTTTCCAGCAGTTTCTGCCAGACCGCGCATACGCCGGCGCGCACCGCTCCCTTCCGCGCCCCCGGCCACGTGCGCGATCCGGTCCCCGCCAGTTCCTTCTTAACCGCCATCGGCTGCAGACGGAATCCGCTCACGCTGCGGCCAGAGTCAGCGTAGTTAGAGTTTTTAGTTAGATTGTTGGTTTCTTTTCTTGCAAAAAAAAAAAGTAATAAAAATAATATATATAGAAAGCTTTAGTAAAAGAGAGGGAGGAGCGGAGACAACGCGGGGACATGAAGGCCAGTAGGCCTCCTGCCGCGGCAGGCTGGGGTCCGTGAGAGGGGAACAGGCACAGAGACAGTGCTAAGTACCCTATTAACAGCTCAAAAGACTCACCGTGATGTCCTCTTCAGGATTCAAAAAGTGTGAGTCCTGCCGCGAAGCTATGCCGGCCTCCGATGGGCATAGTCAATGCATTAGGTGCCTGGGGGAATCACACGTTACCCAGAAGTGTTCCTTTTGTGCAAAGCTCACAGCCAGAGCCAGAAATGCAGCTGAAAATGCTGTTGTTTGATAAGGCCCTCCAGCCAGACGTGCCGGAGAAGCCTCAATCGGAGAGACCCACAGGGCTCCATAAAAGGAAGGCGGTGTCCCTCACCCCCTCGGTGCAGAAACGGAGGAAGCTTTCTCCAGCCCAATCCTGCTGGCTGCCACAGCGAGCGGGACGGGTGTAGCACACCACCCCCAGCCACAGTCACAAACAAGCGGCAGCGCAGCAGCGCACATGGCAGAGGCTGAGCCTCCAATTACTAAACAGCCGGCAAGCACAGCCTTCAGAGCGGCAGCCAGGCAAGCGCTGGAACCGGCGGCACCGCCGCAAGCGGCACAGATCCCCACAGCGTCAACGGTGCAGGGCCAACAGGCACGCAGCCTGCAGGCACCGGAGGAGGCTATCTACATGGCACCGCAGCTAAGCATGCCGAGCGCGGCTCCGACAGCAGGGCCGAGATCCCCGGCACGGGAGGGGGCGGTGCCAGCCCCACAGGGGAGGGGAAAGGCAGCAGCAAAAACCCGGCACCGCAGCCCTTCCCCGGACGGGGCTGCAGGGCTGCTTTCAACAAGCCCTCCCCTTATGCTGCGCACACCAACCAGAAGACATGGGTCTCCCCCAGCCTACCCAGAGCCTCCTTCTCTGTTCCTCCAACCAGTGTCACCATGGCTTGGGCCACCTTCGCCTTTTCTGGGATTTGACCCCCTGGAGTACTATCACAAACCAGTTTCACCATTGTCTCAGTCATCAAGAAGATCTTGCTCTCCCAGACATAGGGGGTATGCACCTTGAGAGTGGTCCAGGTCTCCATCCCAGGAACCGTGCCTGTGCTGCTATGGTTGCCCTTACCATGCTGGGCATAGACACCACAGGCAGACACCCAGGGGCAAGTCCCCCCCGACCATCCAATATCCCCGTGGGCACTCACGGACGGGGACGGAAACACAGTTGTCTCAGGAGGAGTTGATTTTGGAACCCTGAGATTTTCCCTCGCAGGCCTCTAGCGAGAGGGTGTACCACCGACAGCAGGACCCTGAGAGTTCGAAGGACCCTAGTGGTTCCTCCTTGTCCTCCCCCGACGAGGCTACGGCCCCCGGGGATGTTGCTCCCCCGGACGACCTCAAATAGTTTCAGGAGCTGTTTAAAAGGGTGGCTTTCACGCAAGGCATCCAAACAGCAGAGGTGCAGGAGAAGCACCACAAGCTCCTCAAAAACCTGAGACCTCCGGCCTCATCCAAAATCGCTATCCCTCTCGATGAAGCAGTCATGGAGTCGGCCACCACCATATGGCAGACCCCGGCTTCCGCTCCACCTATAAACAAGAGAGCGGATAAGAAATACTTCGTCCCGGTGAAGGGCATGGAGTTCCTGTTTAGTCACCCACAACCAAATTCACTGGTGGTAGAATCGTCTCAGCAGAGATCAAAGACTTCCCAGTACAAAGCAGGGGGCACAGAGAGAGATGCCAAGAAGCTAGAGCTATTCGGCAGAAAGGTATACTCCTCCTCCACCCTGCTGTTGAGAGTGGCAAATTATGCAGCACATCTAGCGAACCATAATTTCGACAATTACTCCAGGCTTACTTCTCTCATGGATTCGCTTCCGGAAGATAAGAAGCCGGTGCTGAAGGCCATTGTGCAAGAGGGTTCTGCAGCTTCGAGGATGGGAGTCCAGATCGCCCTGGACGTAGCGGACATGGCGGCACGCTCAACGGCTATGGCAGTCGTCATGCGCAGGGAATCCTGGCTGCAGACATCGGGTATCCCGAGGGATCTGCAGGCAAAAATTGTTGATCTCCCCTTCGACACGCAGAAGTTGTTTGCAGAGTCAACTGATTCAGTTCTTCACTCCAGTAAGGACTCAAGAGCTACACTCGGAACCCTGGGTATTTATACCCCTCCATACAGAAGGAAAAAGTATTACCCTCAACAAAGGCGATACCCGTACCAACCTCAGCGAGCTCAGTACCAACGGGGCTACGACCAAGGGCGACATCAACAGCAGCAACAGTATAGAACTCCTAGGTGACGTTCCCAAGAGAGCCGTGCATCCTCGGGGCAGGCCCAAAGGCAACAAGTTTGACGGACAGGTTGAGGGCTGCACTATTACTACCATCGTGCAATGCCATCACCAACTAATGTTCCATCATTGCCTCCGACCGTTCCACTCACAATGGCAAAAGATCACCACAGACAAATGGGTACTGGAGATCATAGCCACGGGTCACGCAATCCCCTTCCAGTCGCTCCCACCGCCAAAACCTCCACCCAGGCCTCATCTCAGGGATGCTTCCCACAAGGTGAAACTCAAGCAGGAGGTGGACCATCTTATGTTCATAGGGGCGGTGGAAAGAGTACCAGAGCGACTCCAGGGGAAAGGGTTTTATTCACGATACTTCCTCACAGAGAAGAAAACAGGAGGCTGGAAGCCCATCTTAGATCTTCAAGGCCTCAACCGGTACTTGCGCAAACAGCGTTTTCGGATGATCACAGTCGCCTCTAAACTCACGGCACTGGACGATGGAGATTGGTTTGCAGCCCTCGACTTACAAGATGCGTATTTTCATATAACGATCCACCCGGCACACAGACGGTTTCTCCGTTTTATGGTCGGCAAAGAACATTTCCAATACAAGGTTCTGCCGTTCGGCCTCTCCTCGGCCCCCAGAGTCTTCACCAAAACCCTGGCAGTGGTGTCAGCCTACCTGCACAGACAGGGAGTATTTATATTCCCATATCTGGACGACTGCCTACTGAAAGGGGCCTCGAAGGCAGAGGTACTACGCATGATACGTGTAACAGCAAACACGTTTTCTTCGCTGGGCCTGGTCATCAACCTCGTGAAGTCAAAGACCGACCCCACACAAGACATAGAGTTCATAGGGGCACGTATAAACTCTATTACAGCAAGGGTCTATCTACCTGACGCCTGCTTTCGTGCCATCGGTTCCCTGGTGCAAGTCATTACATACAGCCCCACAGTGCCGGTCTTAACGTGCTTGCAGCTGCTAGGCCACATGGCAGCGGTGATGTTTGTGGTGCAGAATGCCAGATTGCATATGTGCAGCCTGCAACATTGGCTGGTGAGCGTCTACAAGCCAGCGTCCCACACTGTCCACAGGGTGGTGTCGCCCACGACAGAGGTGTGCAGGGATGGTGGGTAAACCCCAAGAACATGCTAACGGGTACCCTTTCACCAACCACAAATCTCTATTTTTCTTACTACCGACGCTTCCCACACAGGGTGGGGAGCACACATCGGCGACAAGGTAACGCAAGGACTGTGGTCCCCTACGGAACAGTCACTGCATATAAATATACTGGAGCTCAGAGCAGTGTTCAACACCTGCAAACACTTTCGAGACCACATACAAGCAAAGTAGTCGGGATCAATACAGACAATACCTCCACCATGTTTTATATAAATCGACAAGGAGGAGTTCGATCACGTGCCCTATGTGCGGAAGCAGTCCACCTGTGGAACTGGTGCATTGCCAACAATATAACATTGAAGGCCTCGTACTTACCAGGAGCTCACAACGTGAAGGCAGACCAGCTGAGCAGGCGCTTTGCACTCACGCACGAATGGCAGATCCGCTCCGATCTGCTACGACCGATCTTTCATACATGGGGATTTCCCCAGATAGACCTGTTTGCCACCCAGCACAACAAGAAGTGCCCCCGGTACTGCTCCAGGGCAGGACTGGGGCGGGGGTCCTTGGGGGACGCATTCGCGATTTCGTGGAAGGGCCCCCTGCTTTATGCGTTTCCCCCCACAGTGCTCATCCACCAGGTCTTGCAGAAAGCCAGGAGGGAGAGAGCCCGCATGATCCTAGTAGTCCCAACGTGGGATCGACAGCAATGGTTCCCCTTGCTTCTGCGCATGTCGGACCGCCCACCGCTTCCCCTTCCAGCAGCGCCGGACCTGCTCACGCAGGCCCAGGGGTCCATAGTGCATCCACACCCTCAAGGCCTGCGCCTACAAGCATGGTTAATCCATGGCTCAGCTCACTAGAGAGTACATGTACGGAGGGAGTACAACAAGTCCTGGAGAGTAGCCGAAGGACCTCCACCAAGAAGACTTACAAGCAGCAATGGACTCGATTCACTGCATGGTGTTCTGCCAAGCAATTAGCTCCCCTTGATGTGCCTATACCTGTAATACTAGAATACTTACTGGACCTCAAAAGAGGCGGGCTCTCCCTATCCTCGCTGAAGGTCCACCTCGCCGCTATGTCGGCTTTTCGGCATGAAGAAGAAGGGCCCACAGTGTTTGCCTATCCTATTGTTACCAGGTTCCTGAAGGGGCTGGTAAACCTGTACCCCCCTTGGAAACCACTTCCACCATCGTGGAACTTAGACCTAGTGCTCAGCGCGCTAACAGGCCCACCCTTTGAACCCTTAGCCACAGTTCCCCTACGTCTCCTTACGATAAAAACAACCTTCCTCCTTGCAATTACGTCAACTCGCAGGGTGAGCGAGCTCGCAGCGGTCATGGCAACGCCGCCCTGCACAGTATTCTCAAAGGAGGCGGTAACCTTATGGCTGCAGCCAGCCTTTGTTCCGAAAGTTTCTTCAGAGTTCCACCTTAACGAACCTATAGTTTTACTCTCGTTTTACCCGAAGCCTCACAGCTCCAGAAAGGAGGCATGCCTGCATCTCCTGGACGTGAGAAGGGCGTTGGCCTTCTACATAGACAGAACTAAGTCCTTCTGGAAAACGGACAGACTCCTAGTCTCTCTCGCTCCCAGGTCAAAAGGAGAGGGTCTCTCCTCACAGAGAATCTCGAAGCACATTGTGTCCTGTATAAAAATGTGCTACGAACTTCGAAAGACTCCTTTACTGGCCCCGCCTAGGGCTCACTCCACCAGGGCAGTGGCGGCATCAACAGCCTTTTTCAAGGGCATCATGTTAAAAGACATCTGTAGAACGGCGACCTGGTCATCCTATGACACCTTTGCCAAGCATTATGCCCTACACCGGGTATTCCAAGAGGATACCTGCCTCTCGACAGCGGTCCTTTCGGGGGCAAGCTGCACATAAACCGATTACCCACCTCCTTACTTGGGTTACTGCTGGGTAGTCGCCTATCGTGGAGCACCCACGGGGACACTCGAGGAAGAAAGAGAAGTTACTCACCGCAGTAACGATGGTTCTTCAAGATGTGTCCCCGTGGGTGCTCCACCACCCGCCCATCCTCCCCGCTTCGGATCTCTGTTTAGTGTTTTTCAGGAGCATCCGAGGCAGTTGGTCAAGGAACTGGTGGGGACCGGATCGCGCACGTGGCCAGGGGCGCGCAAGGGAGCGGCGTGTGCCAGCGCATGCGCGGTCCAGCAGAAACTGCTGGAAAGTTTCCGATCTGCGGCGCTGGGGCGAGCCCGACACCTATCGTGGAGCACCCACGGGTGAAGGAGTTTTGCCTTCTCCCCCCCACATGTCTCCCAGGCCCGGCTGGGCTCTTGGCATCTAGAGCAACATAACATGTTTTGCAAACGAAACACCTGCTCTCTTGTAGGCAAACCACAAGGAGCTGTGTTGCTTTAATTAGGTGTTTTCGAGAGTTCATGTTCAAGGACTGGGAGGATTGATGTGGCTTTTTTAGAGATAGAAGTGCTGAGCCAGTTGTATTGTAGCTGATTGCTTTTCTCATAATAATGTGCTCTCACTTGGTTGTAAAAGCTGTGAGAATAATAAACTTAGGGCCTTCAGACTATAGAACTGTTGGCCCCCTGCTGTCTATGTTTGTCTTTGTCTTTCATCCTTCGCGGTATCGCACCTCTGGGACCTGTCACTAAAAAGAAATACAACACACGGGGACGCATCTCGAAGAACCATCGTTACTACGGTGGGTAACTTCTCTTTTCACATTTTTATGTAACAGAAAAGAAGTTGGCTGAATACTCCAGAAAGGCTTCTTCGAAGCCCAAGCCTTTGTCTGTTTTAAGATCCCTTGAAGAGAAGTATGTGGCTGTCATGAAAAAACTCCAGTTTGGTAAGTTAATAAGTATTAATGTTGTGCAATATGGGTTCATAGAAAGCAGAAGTCTGAAAAAGTAAATTGAGGCTTCAGTTCAGGAAAACTTTGCATATGTGAGTAACTTTGACACTAGACTATTCACATGCAGAAAGTCACCAAGGGTCCCCATTTTCAGGTTGTAGTAAGGTTTATTAACTAAATTAGATTCAAAGGCATTAAGTACTGGATATTTCACACACAAGTTATAAAATGATCTCTCTGTGTATCTTACTTCTCAGAGGCCACTGACCAACAATTTTATCTTGTTTCCTTATGCTTCCTCATCTATGTTTCTGTAGCCCTCTATTGTCTTTTCTTACATTTAAATTGTAAACCGTAGAGGGAGAAACAATCCTTTTTGGTCTGTTTCTGCACAGCACCTAACACGATGTGATCCTGGTCCATGACTGAGCTCTTAGATGCTGTGATGATATAAATAATCCTTTCTCAAATATTTGGATGTTGGAATAAACAGTTGCTTTTGCAGCATTTGTAACTCCAATTTATTTGCTTCTCTGAATACTCGTAAGACAATATTTTGTTCAGAGATAAATTACTGGAGCAAGTACAGGTAAAACTTCTCTAGCCTGGGACTCTTTGGTCCAGCAAAATAATTTTAGTTAACTGGATGTCCACTTACTGTGGATGTGACCAAGTTTCCCATGGTCCAATAAAGTTTGTTTACTGCCACCAGTCCTGGTTCTCAGTGTTCCATGGTGTTATTTAACTCTTAATTTACCCCATAGGTCTTCTAGGAGCCCAGGAAGCAGTGGAAGACAATATTGACCTCTTGTGGTTTGGCGAATTCTCTGGTTCAGCACTGTTCAGATCCCAAGGGTGCTGGACTGCAGAGGTTCAACCTGTATCATGAATACTTATGTTACCATGTATTCATACCAGCAAGGGCATGGGCCTTCTTGAAAACTCTGTGTTTGAGAGCATGAAAAGCAATAACATGGGACTTAAGTGACAAATACATTGTGTGAAATACATTAGGATGATGTTCAATAAGGACTATTGTAAATTACTACGCTTAAGATGGCCTAATCTACTGCACAGATACAAAATGGCTGCCCAGGAAAGAGTACTCCTCAAAAGAATTTTGGTGTTACAGTGTATCACATATTGAATGAGTCAGCAATGTAATGCTTTTGCCAAAAATAAACATCATTCTGGGATGTATTAGAGTTGTTGTAAGCAACACAAAAGAAATAATTCTTCCACTCAGTGTGCTCTTATTAAGGTCTCACTTGGAATATTATATCTAGCTTTGGGCACAATTCTTTAGCAAAGGTCTGAATAAATTGGAGAAAGTCCAGAGGAGAACAACAAAAAGAATAAAGCATCTAGAAAATGTGACCCAAATGGAAAGACTGGGGGGACTGGTTTTGTTTAATCTGAGAAGGCTGAGGGGGTAACGTCGTCTTTTCAAGTAAGTTAAAAGCTGTAGTCAAGAGGAGGGCGATAAATTGTTCTACTTATTCCCCAAAGACCAGACAAGAAGCAGTGGGTTTAAATTGCAGCTAAGGATGTTTAGGTTAGACAGTAGAAAAAAACCTTCAGACTGTCAAGGCAGTTAAACACTAGAACAAATTACTAGAGAGGTTGTGACATCTTAGTTATTGAAGGATTTTAAGAACAGGTTAGCAAACATTTTTTGGGAGTTTCTAGATGATTCTTAGAGCTTGAAAGACTTCTGTAGCACTTCAGTGTAGACACTGTCTATGCCAACGCAAGAGTATCTCCCATCTTTGTAGGTAATTGACTTTCCTTAGAGACAATGTCTAGGTTAATGCACGAATTCTTTCATTGTGCTAGTGATGACTGCAATTAAGGGTTAAGTTGGCTTAACCATGCCACACTCAGTTGTGGATTTTTCACACCCTTAAGCAATGTTACAGGGTCAACATAATCTTTAGCATAGAGGAGGCTTAAGTCCTCTCCCAGTGCAGCATGAATTGTGATAATCATTGTGTGAATGGCTTGATCTGTCTGTAGGTTCAAATATTTTCGCATAGCATTCTAAAAATAAAGAAAAAATAGCAAAAAATCAGCCTTTCAAGGATAGTACATAAACCGAAAGAGGCTAAACTTATTCATAAATTGTCGCTATGGATAATTCATCCCATTCTCGCATCAGGCTTTCAGTGGGCAGAAGGGACATGGGTTCATGTCAAAGGTCAGAGCCCTACAGCTTTTCAAAAAGCTAAACCTGGGGCCTGCAACTGATTCCGTATGTTTAGGCCAACATTAATTTCATTGGGGGCCGCACTCTAGTACAGGGGTCTGCTCATGTAGATTTAGTTGTAGGAACCAGCCCTGAGCTACAAAAATGAACCATAACTCAAGCAGAGAACTTTGCCTTTGCCCTCACTTAACATGGGTCAGAGTGTTCATGCAATTTCATAATTGAAGTAGATTGGAAAAAAGTCTCCAAGATGTGGAGACTTAAGTGTTAGTGACATATTTGGTGCTTTTTTTGTACAGGTGGTCCCTGACTTATGAACACATTTACTTACGACCATTCATACTTACAACCAACCTCCAGCTCACACCACCCATGCAGCGAGCTCACCTGGCACAGCGGGGGGCTCCAGCCACATGCTTGGGGCTCCCCTCCAACCTCCACAGACCCATCTTCAACCCCTGTGCCACAAGCTGCCCCCCCCAGCACACCCAGGCCTCAACCCCCTGCGGAGCTGGACCAAACCCCCCAATTGCCACGTGGTCCCAGATCTCCCCCCCCCCCCCAGTGTGGCTGGCTCAGCATGTGTGGGGCTCCAACCTGCCCCCTGCTAAAGCACGCTGCCCTGATGCACCCCCATTCAGCCCCTCCACCACCTGGCTCAAACCCCCCCTCCCCATGGCCCCAGCTAACCCCACCCCCATGCATGGTTCTCCAAATTCAACCCGTACCTGGGGGTCCGGCTTCCAGCCCCCAGCGGGACTCCAACCCCGCTCCACTCAACCACCCTGCCCCCAATGCACCCCCCCCGTTCAACCCTCCCTACACGGCTCAACCCCTCCCTCCCACAGCCCCAGCTCACTTGCTCCCCCCCCCACCATGCACGTGGGTCTCCGGCTATCAACTGGCAGCAACATGTGCAGAGTCTCTATCCCCCCCGCCAGCTCAAGCACCCCCGTTCAATCCCCCCTCTGCCTGGCTTGACTCACCTGACCTGCACCCCCAGCATGTGCCAGGCGCCAGCTGTCAGCCGCTGCAAACGCATGAGGCTCTACCCCTTCCCCAGGTAACTCCCTGCCCCGGTTCATCCTGTTCAACCCCCCCACCAATCCCCCAAGGCCCCAGCTCACACTCCCCAGCATGCAGGGCTCCAACTTCAACCTGCGCCTAGGGCTCCCAACCCCTAGTGCGTGGGGCTCCAGCCCCCCTGCCTACCACCCCACAGCCCTGGCTCCAACCCCCTGGCCTTGCTCAACCCCCGCCCCAATCTCCTGCTGTGCGGGTCCAACCCCCTGCAAGTCCCAGCTCAACTGCACCTTCCCACCACTGCTGCCACCCTAACTCACTCCAGGCTTAACCCCCTTGCCTCCTTCCAGGGCCCCAACCCAAGCCCTCCCCAACTTAAGCGAAATTCAAGGTATGCGAGGGTTGTGTGGAATGCAACCCTCGTGTACCTTGAGGGATTACAGGTTATTTCTGACTTACAACCAAATGGAGTTATGACCAGGTGTTTGGAACGTAACCTGATCATAAGTTGGGGACTATCTGTATTTTGTTCTAAGAAGATGTTGAGAGCCTTACCCTTGTTTTAAAAAGCTTCACATTTTAGGACATAGTCCTATTCCGAGCTGTGTGCAAAAAGAACTAGTGTCGGTTCAGGCCAGTCACATGAAGGAAGTCCAGGCGAAGGTGAAGGAGCTCCAGCAGGGCTGCATCCAGGCCCAGCATGCTGTCCGACACTCCAGGGCAGGACTCGCCACCTGCCCCTGTTACCAGTGGGCCCCGGCTTGGATCTAGGTTTAGACCCGGCAAAGAAGACCCTCAGAACAAGAATTTGCAGCTGAAATGTATGTTTAAGTAAAAGACCCCTGACAATAGCCAGTCCTGAAAATCGTGTCTGCCAAGGGAGACTTCCCCTGGGTAGATAAAATCCCTGACTATAGCCAGCCCCCAGACATCGTGACCAACCAGGGAGACTTCCCCCAGGCAAGTAAAAGACCCTCAGCTATAGCCAGCCCCGAAAATCATGACCGCCAAGGGATTCTTCCCCTGGGTGGCTAAAAGACCCCCAACTATAGGCAGCCCCCTGGCCTTTGGATAAAGCCCATATTAAAAATTTACTCGGAGAGGGCAGCCACTCTAGAAACAAAGTACTTTCTTCTGTTGACCAAAAATCCTGTCCACTGAGGGAGACTTCCCCCACTATAGGCAGTCCCCGAAAATCGTGTCCGCTGAGGGAGACTTCCCCCAGACCGCTAAAAGACTCCCAAATAGCAGCCAGCCCCCCAGTATCCTAGCTACTGAGGGATACTTCCTCTGGCCGGCTACAGGACCTTCACTGCACGCAAGTTGCCTGGCACCTTGCACAACATGTCATTTTATTGGTTTGGGGTCAAGCCACGTGATGCAGGTGGGCACGGGAAAGTTCCAGACTTCATGGTGCCTCTCGGGGAGAGAAGGGAGGGGTGTGGAGGGGCAGGACAAACAGTAAACAGCCAAAAAGAAATTTCTTGTCTGTCATACAAGCATGACCCCCACCCACAGCCTAGCTGCCACGTGACACGGGGCGGGGAGCAGCTGGCACCGGGCAGCCCAGGAAAAAGACAGCTAGGAGAGGTAGGCACAGAACCACGGACCCCACAGCCATGCTAATAGCAAAGAAAGAGAGAAGATTTTTCAGTCTCTCATGATCCTACAGCCACAACTTTAAGGTACCGAATTGAAATGGTATTCCTGTTGCCTAATTCCTCCACACCTGAGAACAGTGGAGATGGAAGAGGCCAGAGCAGAGAATTCTGGGGCACATACAGGACCTCTCTGGAGGCTAAAGAATTCAATTTAAAGATGTGGCACTTCCTCACTACCCTTCATTCAGACTTTTACATTCAAATTGAACACTACACCCATCAGGTTACTTTGCTATTATGAGAGCGCTATGATGTCGATTTTAATACACCATAAATTGAGCTAATGGAATTTACAGTGAAGGTAGGCACTTGGTAAAGTCTGGCTAAATGATTTAAAATTAATATTTCATAGTGTAGATATAGCCACAGTTTCAGAGTTCTCTTTCTAAGAATACTTACATAGTGGTTCAAAATCAAGCTTACAGTCCAAAGATTCCCATAGCTTTAATTTACAGAAACCATTGCTATGCTTCTGTTACACAATATATAAGTTGTTTTTCTTTTTTTGGAGGGGCCTGGGGTGGCAGCGGGAGGTGTTTCAGAAAAAGAAGCAAGGACTAGTGTTGAAGATGGCTTGATAAATCATTTGTTGTTCAGAGACATTTATATCACAAATAAAGCCCTTGTCATTTTGGCTTCATTTTCTCTTATGTTAGTATCAACTTCATTTTCAGCTGCTTACCAATGAAAATAGCATGTAGGTGGGAGGGATAGCAGTACTAGCTTTTCACATTTGGAATCAAATATCAAATTTCACTTGATGGCTGATGAGAAAATTTGGACACATTCTGATCTTTTATGGCTATGTACCTGTAGTAAACAGAGTTGGCAGTCTGCTCCCTATCAATCCATGACTAGAATTATTATTCTGTCCTTAGGACCACAATGTACTTGGTCTGGAACAACAGGGAGTTTTATAGATCAGCACGGAAGTACATTAACATGGTTGTGCATGGAAGCTTGTAAACCTGCTGAACTATATTTGATTTTACCCAGTACTGCTTATGCTTCATTTTTTGTGGTCGCTATAATAACTCATAAAACTGCCTGCAAAAGAGGAGTGAAGAGGCAGTGTATTTTTCATTATGTGATACATAACTTTTGAGTTTGACACTTATTCAGGATCAATCCATTAGTAATGTTGTTTTTCTGATACAATAAAACTAATATTTTCACTGTTCTAGATACATTTGAAATGGTTTCTGAAGATGATGATGGAAAATTAGTTTTTAAAGTAAATTACCACTACATGTCTCAGGTGAAAAATGCAAGTGATGCAAACAGTGCTGCCAGGGCCCGACGGCTTGCTCAAGAAGCTGTGACTCTTTCAACATCACTGCCCCTTTCATCTTCATCTAGTGTCTTTGTACGCTGTGATGAGGAACGGCTTGATATAATGAAGGTAAGAAACAAAGGCACTTTCCCACTCTGTGCACGGTGGGATAAACATAGAGGAGAATATTTTTAAATACTGGTGAGAAAGATGACACTTCATTTTATCATTTTAATTTTTTTAATTGTAACTTCTAAATAAACTCCTTATAGGTGACGACAGAGCCCCCATAATTTGGTATACATTCCATACCCATTCTCTGTATGTTTACTTCTGTTAAAACTGGACAGGGACCAGAATAATGAAAGAAATGGGTATATAGAGGTTCTGCTCTGAAAAGTGTATGTAAACATGGTGTCTGGGAGTTCTGTGTCAATTTGTCAATGCCCTATAAAGTAAGCTTAATTTACACGTAAATCAGTTTTGGGGGCTCGTAATTAGAAAAGAGATTTTAGCCCAGGATTTGAAAGTCAAGCAAGATTGTTTGGTCCTTTTCATCACTAGCAATAGATTTGGTAGGCCAAAATTGGCCCATATACCATTAGTGGCTTGCAGAGGTATGCCTGAGGTTACAGCTAACCTATATTAGAACTCCTATGACTGGCCCATGTAAGCTGACTCAGCCTCTCAGGGCTCAAGCCATGTGCTGAGGTATAGATATTAGGGCTTGAGCTGGACCCCACGCTCTGGAAACCTCCCCCTCTTGCAAGGTCCCAGAGCCTGTGCTCTAGTCCAAACAGGAACTTGAGCTTGAGTCAGCTGATATGCACTAACCAAGTGTGTTAACTGCACTATAGACACGCTCAGAATGATCCTGTAATTGTATTAAACAGTGTATTAATGATGTACAAAAAGGAGTACACTTGGCTGCCACTAAACTGTTGTGGATCCATAGTGCTGCCAGGAGAGAGGGGCATTAACAACTTACATTAGTCACTAATGCAACCAGGTTATACGGATTTGTAAGTAAAGTGGTGACATTTTTATGTGTTATTTTCAGAGTGGAACTGCAGCTGAAAAATAGGTTTATTATGTAATCTCTCAAGGTTACAATTATAAAATGTTTAAAATGGCAATTTGTCACCTTTATTTTTATTTGATAGGTGCTCATAACTGGTCCAGCAGACACCCCCTATGCAAATGGTTGCTTTGAATTTGATGTCTATTTTCCCCAAGACTATCCTAATTCACCTCCACTTGTGAATCTGGAAACAACCGGAGGCCATAGTGTGAGATTTAATCCAAACCTTTACAATGATGGCAAGGTAATGTGCATTGAACTTAGTTCTCATGACAAAATGTAATATTGAAATATGCTCCTTACTGCGTCTGACTGTTCTGCTGTCCTGCTTTGCATTGTGCTAACAAAGTGAAATGGACAAGAATCTTGCGTGTGCCTCTGCTTGCTTGTGCTGTCTCAGTCATGTTCAGTGTGCACTTCAGCAGTTAAGATCTTTTAAAATTTCTCTACTGTAACTCACAGCAACTGCACAGAAGAGGAACAAACCAGGAAGGGAAATTTGCAAGTTTCCTACAGGCAGAATTTGTGATGTTGCATGAGAGATGTTAATTGTATGATTTACCATTAACTGTACTATGAATATATTATTAATATATCTTTTTATGTTTTATTTTATGAGGTGTATGTGCAGAAGTACAAATTTATTTTTTTCTCTTTGAAGCCAAGGTTATTAGATGCTCTTGACAAATTATGTATTGGTAAGGTTTTTCAAGGTGCCTGGAACCTTTTTGTTAAAATTTGCCTTCTAAAGTGAAAGGAGGTTGGGTTGATTTGCATACTACTAATGGCATTCAACCCTCTTTGGATACTGTCAGAGATTATCTAAAAGTTAAAAAAGAGTCCTGCGAAACTGGAAACTGTGTGAAATTACAAAGGATAAATATAAACAAATAATACAAATTATACTGGGTCAAAATTAGAAAGGTGAAGGTACAAAATGAACTCAGCCTAGTGAGAGAGAGAGAGAGGTTCACAAGAAAACATTCTACAAATACGTTAGAAGCAAGAGGAAGACCAAGGATTGGGTAAGCCCATTATTCAGTGGAGAGGGAGAAACAATACCACATAATGTGGAAATGGCAGAGGTGCTTAATGAATTCTTTGTTTTAGATTTTCACCAAAAAGCTTGGTGGTGATTGGATATCTAACGTAGTGAATTCCAATGAAAATGGGGTAGGTTCAGAAGCTAGAATAGAGAAAGAACAAATGAAAAATTACTCACAAGTTGCTGCAAATGTTCTTGCTCTCTTGATATAGTCATAAGTGATAACATTCACATATAGTGGGGGGGGGGCAACCTGCAGTGCACACGTTGCATACAACTCACTGAGGCTCCACCTGAAGCCTGCTGACCCCCATCTTCTCCCCTTCCCCATGCGTCCTGCACTTTCTACTCCTTTGTCCCAAAACTTCTGAAGCAATGTGAATCCACTGATTTGCCCTTCATCCCCACTCCTTCCCCTCGCTCCTAGAGCTTGAACAGCTGCAAACAGCTGATTTGTGGCATTCCAGCTCTGGGAGGGCAGGTGGGCAAGTGGGGATGGAGCACAAATGAGTGGATCTGTGGCACTCCGAAAATGCTGGGAGTGAAGGGAAGGAGTAAGAAGTTTGGGGCATGAGGTGTGCATAGGGGAGGAGGGCAGACAGGGGTCTGCAGGTCACTGGTGGAACCCCCCTGGGCTGCAGGCTGCTGGAGCACACTGAGGTGGAGGGCCATTCATACAGCCCACTCATTCTTACTTGCCCATCGTTGGCCTATAATGTTTGACTTAATAGCTTCCTTTTTTAAACAAAAAATATGTATTTTTAAAGGAAGCCATGGAAGAATTCATAACATCTCCAGGGGTATTATTTTTAGTCTAAATGTCAGGTTAATTCTACTATGCGATGTTTTATGTGCTTCTATCTTATTATAACTTTTATCTACAGGTCTGTTTAAGTATCCTTAACACTTGGCATGGAAGACCTGAAGAGAAGTGGAATCCTCAAACTTCAAGTTTTTTACAAGTAAGCATTTTCCCCTCATCTTCAAAACATGTTGCATAAGAACAAATGAAACGTGAGAAATGTCTGCTCTTTTCCTAGCTGCTGCTAGAACTTAAAACAACATTTTTCTTCATAAAATACCATGAACAAAAGAGAATTGCTTACTCTTCCATTTTGCCTTTGGGAAAGTATGGCTAACTACTAACCTGTCACTGAGTAGTGAAAGGGCTGTTTAGGACGTTTAATGACTGCTATTTATCAATTACATTTCTAACTATATTGGATGGAACTAATATGTTATAAATATCCCACATTGTCGTATCTTCTTACCATTGATTTCTTCATTTATTGCCTCCAGAAGCTGTATGGTTTACTCTCACCATCTTTATGTACTTATTTCCAGCTAGCAGCTACAGTCCCAAGAAAAGAATACTAATGTCAATGTAGCGAAACCTAAATTGCAATATCATCATCATTTAGCTGGCTGGACTATGACTTTTTTCCCAGTGTCTCTTAAAAGCTGCAAATAATCAGAGAGTAGCTTGTTGAATTATTGTGCTGTAACTAATAATTTGAATACTTGTATATTCTAATATTTATGAGGCTCACTAGCACCTTTGGAAGAGAATCTATATCGGTTTTAGAAATGCCAGGACTTCCCAGAGTTTGTTACCTTTGGGAAATCCTGACTTACTGTGACAGTTTCAAGTACATTGTAAATTATGGGCCAACTTGACTGGTTAACTCTTTTAATTCAGAAGACTCTGAGCGCTTGTCTTCATGAACTGCTCAAGAGTGGCAGAGCTGCACCAATGTGACTGTACCACTGTAGTACTTGAGTTACAATGCTGATAATGCCGACAGGAGAGCTCACGTTGATACAGTTAATTCACCTCCCAGAGAGGCAGTAGCTGTGTCCATGGAAGAAGCTCAACCACTGATATCATGCTGCCTGTATGTGTAGGAGTTAGATAGGTGTGACTATTACTCTCTGGGGTGTGGATGTTTCACACCGCGAGTGACAGTTACATATATGTAGGCCTGTAGGGTAGACTGGGACTCAGAAGAAATCAGAACAGCATAACTAAGGAAAATGATTACTCAAAAGGTCTCTCACACCTATTCACTGACAGGTTCTGAAAGAAGTCCCAGTTTATTCCTCATTGGCTGAAAGAAAAATGGCAGCTATGGCCTTTGAGGGTAGAAGTCAGGCAGAAGTAGAGGACAAGGTCTGGACACTGAAAGGAACGAGAGAGAACTCTTACCTATTAAGCAGGGAAGGCTGTGAAAATAGTATGGCTTGTGTGGTAGCTTTTGTCTCTGGGAATCTGGCTTGAACTCCTACAATAGTTTGTAAAAGAAGCTAAAGGCATAGTGAATATTTCAACAATATAACACATGCTCTTATATGAAGAGAAAGTCATTCTGATGATTGAGGTGCAGCAACCTGATTTACATCCACATGTTTACCTAGCTTTCCTCATGCAGATTTATGGAGTTATTTTTTAAGAAAAATGAAATTATGTTAGTTATAGTGTGCTGCAGACTGAAAATCAAGGCAAATTAAAAGCTTAAAGTAATTTCATGTACCTCAGTTGCACCTGCCATATTTTCTAATTTTTTTTCTGTTGTATATGAAATATGGAGATAAACCCATCTCATAGAGCTGGAAGGGACCTTCAGAGGTCATTGAGTCTAGTCCCCTGCCCTCAGAGCAGGATCTGTCACCATCCCTCACAGGTTTTTTTTAAGTCTGTTTGCCCTGGATCCGTAAATGGCTCCCTCAAGGATTGAGCTCATAACCCTGGGTTTAACAGGCTAATGCTCAAACCACTGAGCTATCTCTCCCCATGTGAACAGAAGAGACAGTAACAGTGATTGTACAGGGTATTGTCAGAAGCACAGTGGAAACTAATTTTCCCTTAATTGTTTTAGATAAAATATTGAAGTGTTACTTGTCACAGTAATGGAGAAATAGTTTTCAGAGAGAAGTTTAACTTAAATAGGGGGGTCTGTTAAGAGTCTTTGGTGGGGGAATTTAGTTCTTGTTTTGGAGTTCTGGAAAAAGGAATAAAGACATCAGATGAAAACTTCTAACAGAATATAAAGTAAAAAAATAAGACCTTTCTTTTAGACCACTCTTTCTAGTTTCAGAGGAACACACATAATGGAGAAATCCAGAATGGCTGAAGTAATAAGTAACTACCTTTCCCATTTTAAACTAAAAAGGGAGGAGGAATTATGACCAACCAAATACAGGTAACAGCTTGGAGGATGCAGTAGTTTCAATAAAACCTCGTTAAATTAACTACATGTTAACAGAGCCAAACAGGATAGGTCCAAAAGTTGTAAATGAATGGACAGAAGAAATTGTGTTAAGTGACAGATATTTTTTTATTCATCTTGGAAAATAATTACAGTCTCTAATTTGAGACTACAAAATGTGGTTCCAGACTTCAGAAGGAAGGGCAGGGAAACTTTTTTTCTTTTTGTAACATACGAACATACAAATAAAAAGTGAGTGTTTGTACAAGTGCCAAAATATTCAATGATCTGCTCAAATTGCATCCAGCATATTAGCTGGAGCATTCATAAACTGGATTACAGAGTGAAAATAATACTCCTTTTTCAGAGTGATCTTTTCCGTATTCCAGTTGTGACATGAGGCATCATAAGCTGTGGGAATTGTGTATGACTCCAGAGCGTATTATAGCTACTCTGGGTTTGCCTGAGAAAAAGGAGGCACAGTCCATTGGGGTTTCTAACTGTTGCACCACAGCCTTTCTTGACCCATTCTCCAGATCTAAAGTTGGTGTAGCTGGATGGTGCTACTCTTTCAATGCTAGGGCCTTCCTTAAGAACTGCATCTGGTAGTAACTCAAAGGTTAGTATCAATTATATTTGCAGCACTAAGAGGTTCAGTCCTTTCTGAACGGTGATAGGTCATTAAACCATCTCTAGTTCCTTCTAAATTTGTGGGAGGCTGTTATCACCTGTTCTCTGCTGTGAAGTGTAAGGGTAAGAGAAAAAAATGAAATGAGATGCCCGGGGAATCAGGCACTCTGACAAAAAGCAGCATTCTATGACTCAGAGATGGGACCAGTCCTTAGTCAAGGAAGATTTTGTTATAAATGTTCTCTCTCTCCAATGCAGATGCTGAAGATACCATCTGCTTCTTTTGAGGCTGACCTTACTTCCCCAGTGCTAACTCCCTGATTTATCAGTTTTGAGAGCCAGTTTATATCTGGATAGATCAAGAAGGTTCCCGCTATGAGCTTTTAGTTTCAGTGGCAATTTGATTGTGCACAGTGCTATCTGGAATATACTTTGCAATATCTGTCACTTGACAGCTCCTAGAACAAGAGGGCTACAGCCCTAAGATATGAGGTTCTTTGTTTGTGTTCATAGGAACTTCTAGTCTTTGTCCTTTTAAGCCACATGGAATGATCTTGTGCCTTACTATGCTGTCATGGCAGGTTTCTTGTTTCCCTCATTTGGCTTCTCAGTAGTGCAGGAAAAAGCCCATATTTCCAACATTGTCTCACGTATTTCCTTCCCAAGAGTTATGGGGCCTTTTTTTGCTGAACTTGCTTCTATGTTTAGTATTTTTTTACTCTTGGTCGTGTATGTGTTGTACATTCACTTCTGAGTATACAAACATCTTAAATTATGAAAATATGTAAGCGAGCCTGCATTTTTTATTTCTATTGCTAAACATTTGGGCCCCTTTTTTCATAATTTGGGAAAGACACGCAGAATCTGTTCAACAAATTAATTGTACAAGACATAACACAAACCACTATTGGTACAGAGTAGACTTCTCAATTTAGCTGATAGAAATTGCTATTCCAGCTAAACCAATTTTAAAAAATTAACACAGTTCTCTAATAGAGATACAGGTTTTCAGAATGCTAAGGGCAGCTTTGATTAGCTCATTTTAGTATATTCTTTCAGACTCTTTCTTTGGGCATTTACTAAAGAATTCTGGTTTGTGATTATGGGGAGTTAAGATTCAAGGCTAGTAATGGTTTTAAACAAGTTTTTGTTAATGTTTATGCTAATACATTCCTATAAAAAGAGTGTTCTGGGGGAAAACATGTAATTTCAGTGCTACTGAACAGTTGAGTTTTCCAGAGGGGCATCCATTTTGAAATGACTGCAAAGCAAAGCATCAGTTCAGAGGACCATTTTTACAGGGACATAATTGCTTCAAAATGCCATTGTTTGTTGGAAATTACCTTCTTTAGCATCCTGGTATGCTAATGTAATGACATTTTCTTCTCTGAAAGAATCCATATTTTTAACTTTTTTTTCTCTGTGTGGGATTGGACAACAAAGTAGCATGACAGATAAAAGATTCACTTTAGAGAATAGTTTCAAAAAGTTGAAATTTAACGCAAGAAAACATTCAGTAAATATATAAGTGGAAAAATTCAGGTAGGCGAGGCATGCCTGTTTTACAGCTATGAGGCTGGAGATTTCTCTCAAAAACCAAGAGAGCACTACCATGTATTATGTGATATTTGTAATATTTTTATTGAGATGTGAGGTTTTGCTGTCTCTGTCAATGAAATCTGTGTTCTGTTTTGAGTTTGAAAGTCTTCCGACCATATTAAAATATGAACACAAAAACCGTGGGACTGTAATTGTTGAATGAGGAGGGGTGGGGTGGGGCGGGGGTGTATAATTAAATCATTCTTTCTTTTGTTCTTACATTCCCTCTCCTTAAACTAATGAATATGACTAGACACATGGTAATAACGATAATTATAACAATGTATAATTATTACACATTATCTGGCAGCATCCCAGGGGAAATGGGTAATAAACAGCTAAATCTACAGTAAAGTTTATCTTCTTTCCAGATCACAGGAGAAATTATCGTAACTGAGAAGCATAATAGTCTTTTCATATAAAGTGCACAAACAGATAATGGTTGTCAATATATAATTGTTACAGTTATGTTAACTGGTATTTTAGTATTTGTGGTCATCTTTTATCTTCTGATTTGTCCATAAGAATGTTTTAAAGAAATTAAATTTATATTTGACACATGGATTTAAATTATTAGCTAGTCCCAAAGTGTGGTGATTTTGCTAAAAAGTTACCACAAGCAGCTCAGAAGCTTGCTGAATTACTGGAATGTTATCAATTTAATGGCACATGAATTGTGCAATACCCCATGGACGCTGTTCATTCCAGTAAATGGAATGTGACTCTGCCTTTTCTAGAAAGTTGAATAATTCCTAAATTTGAGGCCACTGTTGTAACAGATACAGAATATCCAGCTCTCAATTTATCAAATACTGTTGATGTGTAGTGTTTTGGAAAAAACCTGGAATAACAGAAAAACACGTGAAAATGGACACACCCGTAAAACCTAATGTAAAGAAATTCTGCAGTGTGTTATTTGCTCCTCCCCCACAAAAAAACACCCAAAAAAAAAACCTAAAAAAGAGACCTGCCAAGGCACTATATAGATACTGAAATTGCTGCAGTTACGAATAGTATCTGATTGCCTCCCAGCTGTACAAAAATAGGAGTATCAATTTCTCTTCCTTCCATGGCTGTAAATGAAATACATGTTACTTTGTTTTTGCTTATTTTTGGTTGTGTCTAATTAGGTGGGTGAAGAAATTGTAGAAGAAAAGTGAAACCAGAGAAATAAATTTAACATTTAATTCTGAAACTCATAGCTCATTGGTCATTCTCGTTTCTCATAGGGGTCAGTTCCATAGGCTAGGAGCAGTCTCTGAAAATTCTCTCTCCTGCTTTTTTAAGCCTTCTCCTGTGTTGGTCAGCAGTTTCATCTTAGCTACCACGGGAGCTCGTGGTCTCAGGAAGAAGTAATTTCTCAGGCAGCAAGAGCCAATTCCATTGGAGGGTTTTGAATATTTGGAAAGCTGGGTTCTGTATTCTGTGGAGAGCCCTGGGGGTGATTGCAGTCAGTTTTCTTACTAAGTAAGTGGACATCTTGTATCAGCTGGAAGTTTTTCAGGGTGTTTTGCTTTACACCAATATTTAAGCTTTAATAATCAAGCCTGGAGATCATAAAGTGAGCACAGTAGTCTGGTCTGCTCCTGAAAGTTGGCAGCAATAGCTGCAGAGGCTTGATTGACATCTAGCAATGATCAGTAGTCCAGAAGGGCATATTGCAGACAGAGCCATTTGAAGGCAAATGCTGTCTCTAGTGAGAAACATTATAGAGGAGGCCAATTCTTGAAAGTGCTTCTTTCTTCCTACCTCCATTATTTCAGCTTGTCTAGGCTCAGTTGTAGACAGATGCTTTTAGTCCGGGTGCTGATTTTGGCTGGGCGTTTAAATGATTCCTGCAAGATGAGATCTCAATCTTCCAGCTTTTAACGTCTATGCCATGATGTTTGTTGAACACAAAGTAGCCTCCAAAGTGCACATTATCATAAACAGTCAGAAGTAGATGGGAAAATTAAATACATGCTCTCCATAACTATAAGGCTGCTCTTCCAAAACTTAATAATAAATCAGCTGAATAAAGCTAAGAAACAAAATGTGTTATATTAATCACAGTAATGAACGGAGATTAAAAATAACCCAGTAATTACCAGGAAGCATGGGATTTTGTAGTTGAACAACATAAAACAGATACCTATGCACAATATTATGGAAATTTTAATACAAAGTCTCTATAAATTCATCAGTTGTTACACGTATGCAAAATAAAAACTGTAGCACAGCCTGCTAATGTATTCAAATGGCTTGTTCAAGTTTTCTGGCACATACTTGATCCCTTCCTTACCTCAGTGGTTTTTCTCTAGCACAGAATAGCTTTGTGCCCCAAGACCTTCCTTTTAGGCCTTGCTTTTTTATTCCTTTATACTGATCAGACCTGAGGTAGTCTTTTACTTTAGCTTTTTCTGGGCAAAATTGTTGTCCAGACTAGATTTTTCAATGGGGGAAAAACTGATAAACGGATTTTTGGAAAACCTTAACTAAATACTTAATGGATAAAAGGTACATGTGAGAGAAAGCTTGTGTTCACCAGAGGCTTTTTACCCTGGTTTGGTTTAGGTTAATGTAGTTCAAAAGACCTGTTCTTTATTAGCTTACGTAATTATACCTTACATCTGGGAGAGGGAATGTGCTCATTAGTGGTATGTTTTGTGGAATGTTAGGTTTCTTTGTAACAAAGAAACCTATCTTGGAAGTAGGTTGTAGTTTTACATTGAAATCAGTTGTATACTAGTTATGCTTCGTTTTGAAGAGCCTATGAGAACACCATTGAAAAATTTCTTCACTGTTACTTTTTTACTATTAAATGGAAAACAGCTGAAGGACTAAATAAATTTCTTGGAAACAATTAGACACTACCAATGGTTCCCACACTTTTCGGCATCATGCCCCCCTTTTGATTTTTGAGAAACCCTCATGCCCCCCCACCTTCTTTACCATCATCCAACCCCATTTTAACAAAAAATTCAATTCATAATTTAAAATAAACACAAAAACTTGATATAAAATGTTATTTAAAATTAAAAATAAGCACAAATAGTTTTTCTTGGCCCCTTGAGGTGCCTGGTGCAGCCCCAGTTGGCCAGCTGCCTGAGTCCCATACCAGCCGCCAGAGCTGCCCATGCCAGCTGCCCGCCCACCTCAGACCTGCACTGCCAGAGCCTCCCGCTTGAGTCCTGCACCACAGGGGCCAGCCACCTGCCCTCCCACCTGCTGCTGGGGCCAGCTGCCCACCCTAGCCACCTGCCCAAGCTCCACACTGTCCAGGCCAGCTGCCTGCCCACCAGCCTGAGCCACCCAAGCCCCATGTTGCTGGGGCCAGCTGACACCCTGAGCCCTGCGCTGCTGGGGCCAGCAGCCTGCTTGCCACCCTGAGTCCCATGCTGCTAGGCCCAGCCACCCACCTGAGCCCTGTGATGCTGGGGCCAGCCACCCAAGCCCCGTGAATCCTGCAAGCCAGCTTGCCCCCTGAGCCCCACAAACCATTCGCCTGAGCCCCTCCCCTTTCACAAATCCAGGCACCACCAGCTCCCCAATCTTACTCTATCCTCATCCCAGTTACTTGAGCCATGCGCCCCTAGCCCCACATCTAATCCCAACCTCCTTCTCCCCCCCAACCCAGACTCACCTTTGCACGTGGGTCTTCACCGACTGCCTGCTTTTTATAGTGACTGTGCCGTGTTAACCACATAATATGGCAGGGGCTGAAAGCCAGAAGCAAAGGGTGAGGGGAATGATGGGAAGGCTGGGTTGCCTCATGCCCCTCACCCCGGAATTTCTTCACACACCTCAGCTTGGGATCCCATGCACTAAATGTTTTCATCATTCAAAGGCTGAACTGTTGTTAGGCCTCTCAGAATGTTTCAGAGCTTTGTAATTTTCTAGCACAGATGAAAGTGGAAAATTCATTTTAGAGATTTAAGGTAGCTGCAAATGTAATATACAGCAACAAGTCTACTTTTTAATTGACTGGGCACCATATTCAAAGCCATGAATAGCTAATATTTAACAAGTATCAGAGGGGTAGCCGTGTTAGTCTGGATCTGTAGCAGCAACGAAGGGTCCTGTGGCACCTTATAGACTAACAGAAAAGTTTAGAGCATGAGCTTTCGTGAGTTAACTCACTTCTTCAGATGCTGGTCCTGGAAATCTGCAAGGCCAGGTATAAATAGGCCAGAGCAAGGCTGGGGATAACGAGGTTAGCTCAGTCAGGCAGGCTGAGTTGTATTGTCATCAGTAGATCTGGAGGTGTGAACTCCAAGAGAGGGGAAGCTGCTTTTGTATTTAGCCAGCCATTCACAGTCTTTGTTTAATCCTGAGCTGAGGGTATTGAATTTGCAGATGAATTGTAGCTCAGCAATTTCTCTTTGGAGTCTGTTCTTGAAATTTCTTTGCTGCAGGATAGCTACTTTTAAGTCTGCTACTGTGTGTCCTGGGAGATTGAAGTGCTCTCCTATGGGTTTTTGTATATTGCCATTTCTGATGTCTGATTTGTGTGCATTTATTCTTTTACGTAGAGACTGTCCAGTTTGTCCGATGTATATGGCGGAGGGGCATTGCTGGCACATGATGGCATAAATTACATTGGTAGATGTGCAGCTGAATGAGCCCACAATGGTGTGGCTGATCCGGTTAGGTCCTGTAATGATGTTGCTGGTGTGTATATGTGGGCAGAGCTGGCAACGAGGTTTGTTGCATGGATGGGTCCCTGAGATAGAGTGACTGTGATGCGGTGTATAGTTGCTTGTTAGGATTTGTTTTAGGTTGGCAGGCTGTCTGTGAGCAACGATAGGTCTGCCTCCCAAGGCCTGTGAAAGTGTGGGATCATTGTCCAGGATGGGCTGTAGATCCCTGATGATGCGCTGTAGAGGTTTTAGCTGAGGACTGTAGGTGATGGCTAGTGGTGTTCTGTTGGTTTCTCTCTTGGGCTTGTCCTGTAGTAGGAGGCTTCGTGGCACACGTCTGGCTCTGTTGATTTGTTTTCTCACTTCCTCAGGTGGGTATTGCAGTCTCAAGAATGCTTGGTGCAGATCTTGTAGGTGTTTGTCTCTGGCGGAGGGGTTGGAACAAATGCGGTTATATCTAAGTGCTTGGCTGTAAACGATGGATCGTGTGGTGTGTCTGGGATGGAAGCTGGAGGCATAAAGGTAGGCGTAGCGGTCAGTGGGTTTACGGTACAGGGTGGTACTGGTGTGTCCATTGTGTATAAGCACGGTAGTGTCAAGGAAGTGGATCTCCTGTGTAGATTGGTCCAGCACAAGAAGCAGCAGCACAAGAAGAATAACTCCACGTGGACTCCTCCCGAGGGCAGAAATAACAGTCTGGACCTATATATAGAATGCTTCCGCTGACGCGCACAGACAGAAATTGTGGAGAAACAACATCGTTTGCCTCACAACCTCAGTCGTGCAGAACGCAGTGCCATCCACAGCCTCAGAAGCAACCCTGACATTATAATCAAAGAGGCAGATAAAGGAGGAGCTACCGTCATCATGGACAGGTCTGACTACCAGAAGGAGGCTTCCAGACAACTCTGCAATACCAGATTTTACAGGCTACTTTCCTCAGACCCCACCGAGGAATACACTAAAAAACTACACCATCTGCTCAGGACACTCCCTACACAAGCACAAGAACAGATCTACACCAACACACCTCTAGAGCCCCGCCCAGGGTTATTCTACTTACTACCCAAGATCCACAAGCCTGGAAATCCTGGACGCCCCATCATCTCCAGTATTGGCACTCTCACTGAAGGACTGTCTGGTTATGTGGACTCTCTCCTCAGACCCTATGTCACCAACACCCCCAGCTACCTCCGCGACACCACTGACTTCCTGAGAAGACTGCAATATGTTGGTGACCTACCAGAAAACACTATCCTAGCAACCATGGATGTAGAGGCTCTATATACCAACATCCCACACAAAGATGGAATAAATGCTGTCCGGAACAGTATCCCTGATGATGCTACAGCACATCTGGCGGCTGAGCTCTGCAACTTTATACTCACAACTATTTCAGATTCGGTGACAATATATACCTTCAAATCAACGGCACAGCTATGGGTACCCGCATGGCCCCTCAATATGCCAATATTTTCATGGCTGACCTAGAACAACGCTTCCTCAACTCTCGTCCACTAACACCCCGGCTCTATTTACGCTACATTGACGACATCTTCATCATCTGGACCCATGGGAAGGAGACTCTGGAGGAATTCCACCGGGACTTCAACAACTTCCACCCCAACATCAAGCTCAGCCTGGACCAATCTACACAGGAGATCCACTTCCTTGACACTACCGTGCTTATACACAATGGACACATCAGTACCACCCTGTACCGTAAACCCACTGACCACTACGCCTACCTTCATGCCTCCAGCTTCCATCCCAGACACACCACACGATCCATCGTTTACAGCCAAGCACTTAGATATAACCGCATTTGTTCCAACCCCTCCGCCAGAGACAAACACCTACAAGATCTGCACCAAGCATTCTTGAGACTGCAATACCCACCTGAGGAAGTGAGAAAACAAATCAACAGAGCCAGACGTGTGCCACGAAGCCTCCTACTACAGGACAAGCCCAAGAGAGAAACCAACAGAACACCACTAGCCATCACCTACAGTCCTCAGCTAAAACCTCTACAGCGCATCATCAGGGATCTACAGCCCATCCTGGACAATGATCCCACACTTTCACAGGCCTTGGGAGGCAGACCTATCGTTGCTCACAGACAGCCTGCCAACCTAAAACAAATCCTAACAAGCAACTATACACCGCATCACAGTCACTCTATCTCAGGGACCCATCCATGCAACAAACCTCGTTGCCAGCTCTGCCCACATATACACACCAGCAACATCATTACAGGACCTAACCGGATCAGCCACACCATCGTGGGCTCATTCAGCTGCACATCTACCAATGTAATTTATGCCATCATGTGCCAGCAATGCCCCTCCGCCATATACATCGGACAAACTGGACAGTCTCTACGTAAAAGAATAAATGCACACAAATCAGACATCAGAAATGGCAATATACAAAAACCCATAGGCGAGCACTTCAATCTCCCAGGACACACAGTAGCAGACTTAAAAGTAGCTATCCTGCAGCAAAGAAATTTCAAGAACAGACTCCAAAGAGAAATTGCTGAGCTACAATTCATCTGCAAATTCAATACCCTCAGCTCAGGATTAAACAAAGACTGTGAATGGCTGGCTAAATACAAAAGCAGCTTCCCCTCTCTTGGAGTTCACACCTCCAGATCTACTGATGACAATACAACTCAGCCTGCCTGACTGAGCTAACCTCGTTATCCCCAGCCTTGCTCTGGCCTATTTATACCTGGCCTTGCAGATTTCCAGGACCAGCATCTGAAGAAGTGAGTTAACTCACGAAAGCTCATGCTCTAAACTTTTCTGTTAGTCTATAAGATGCCACAGGACCCTTCGTTGCTAATATTTAACACTGCATTCAATGTCTACTACGTCTGAATTTTTAAATATACAATATGTAAGATGTTTGAACAGTAAATTATGGGGGTTCTGTATTTGAGAAGTTCTGACGTGTGGCATTTTAGGGTGAGATTTTTCAACTGCCCTTCAGAATTGGCCTAGCTCAGCTCCTGTGGACTTCAGGGAGAGAAGAATTAGGCTGACACTAAGACTTTGTGAAAATTCTACTTTTTATTATAATAAAAATCCAATTTTATAGAAGAACAAAATCCAAAATAAGTAACTTTTTTTGGAGATGAAATATGACATGCATTAGATACAATGACCATAAAGTGACTAAGCCTAAGATCTGATACTGAAGGAACTAGATAAGAAGACAGCAGTCTTATAATAAATTGTAATTCTCTCTCTCTCACACACGCATGCCACATGCAGCCTGCCTCTTGCTATCTCTTAATTCCTCTGGGAAAAATCCAGATTTATTGACCTAAATTTTTGATAAATATAGTCCAACTTTCATTCAACAAGCACAAAAATTATTTGAAGAAAAATTACTTTGTTTATGTGGAGACAAAAATGTAACACATTTTCTTCATTAGAAAAGTCTGTCAAAGGAAGCTCACAAGTATTTATTTTATATGCAGCAATGGCAGCTAACTTTTGTACAGGTTCTCTTTCATGGTTCTTATTATACAGTATGTTGTAATAAAGCATTCGAGTTGCTAAATACATACAACAGCCCTGGACAGCGAAAGAGGTGAGCAGATGGAGAAAGTGAGTGTCAAAGATTTAGGCAGTATGCTCAAGGTCACTCTATGAATTAAAGGCAATGAGACTTCTGCTCACATGTTCTAAATTCCAGTCCCCTGTTCAGCCCACCAAACAACGCTGTCCCTCAGCTCACCTCTTTTATTTCTTCCTGGTGCAAATGAATTTAAAAATAGTAATCATTTTAATTAAAATAGCTTCACTTACGCATAGTTGTGTTATCATGTGCCACAATGACCTCCTATTGATCAAAAATATAATAATGAGTCTACAAAAATCTAATTTCATTCACCTGTTATATCATTAAAATATTTCAATTATTGTTTTACTTTCTATTTGAAATAATTAATTTTCTTCTTGTTCAGATAGTGGAAAGAGGGAATTCAAGGCTAAATTCTGCTCCCACATTTATATGGTATATCTGATAAGAATAATAGGCCCTTTCAAATAACCATAACCTTTACAAATAAATAACTTGGGTATATAGTTACATTATACTATATAGCTAATACAATATCAGTAGCTCTAAAAACTTGGAAATAATACTCTTTCTTTTAAAGAGAATAATCAGACATCTGCTTATTCTTTTATTAAAAGGGTTTTGCTGCATCTAAATTTCAAAGGGTGAGAGAGAGAGATCTTTGTTTTTATCAAATGGAGTACAATCATAACTGGCAGCCTCAGGACTGGAACGTTGCTGTATATTCAGATATTCTGGATAGTAGAGAGAGATACCTAGCAATGTATAACACTAAAGAAAAACAAGGCTGGATGTTAAGAAATGAACAGAAATGTATGCAGAATACTATATTTCCCAACAGTAGTATTGTATACTGTATGTATTTGTATTTACTTTCACTATACTGTACTTAGAGAAAATGTAAGTACAATTTACTTATGGTTAAAATGCCAGTTATTTGTGAGTTCTGGATGATAGTGTGCTGGATATAAAAAAACTTTACTGTATATAGTTTTATGGCTGTAAGCTGAATTCCACTGAAAATAACTTACTTCCATTTACTTTGATGTGTGCTCATAATTTGTACTAAACACTAATTAGAAGTTTCAAATGTGCACACTCAGAGTTAAGCACCTAAATCCATAGAAGGATACTGAAATAGATGTCTAATTGTCAAAGGTGCTGAGTTCCTTCAGCTAAAGTTGACATCAGTGTTCTTGGCACACACTTAGCACCTTTGACAATTAGACTACTTAGGTACCTAAGCAAAGAGTTAGAGTAGAAGTTCATAGACACCTATTCAAATTTTTAGCAGTCTCCCTTAATTTTGAAGTACTGATTTTCAGCTCTTTGTTTTAGTGAGCTTCTTGTGCTAAAAATGCTTAAATTTTCTCAGTAAAATTTGTGACAGGTGGTTAAATTTTGGCTGAAAAAATACGAATGTATTCAGGCATTGAAAATAAAGGAGAAATGTGAGCATGGTAAATTTTTGGAGAGGGAGTTGAATGTTGAGTTTCTGTTTAGCTTAGGGTGGATTTGTTTAAATCAGCTATTTAAATCTCACACACAAACAAACAAATCGTAGATTTAAATCAAGTTACCTAATTTTGGAATATTGGACTCACTGGTGCTTCTGTTTTTTGAGAAAACAGTAATAGAATGGAGTTCCCTTGGAAAAGCAGAGTTATGCAGAAGTGAAATAGGGAATAGACTTACGATATCACCATTTTGGCCTGTGGCCATGGAGTTCCAAAATAAGGGACCTATATTATGTAATAAAATAAGAAAATTACACTCAGGGCTTTGTCTACACTTACAAGAAGATTGAAGCATTGGCGGTCAGTCTTCTGGAGTTCAATTTTGCATGTCTGGGGAAGATGCGGCAAAATAAGTCTCTTTTGGGTTCTGCAGTAGACCCCTGTGCTCCATGCTGTCGCACAGAGTAAGGGAGTTCAACGCGAGAGTATAAGGAGTACAGAGGCAACAATATTTTGCTAGGGAAATAAGTCTATTCCAATGTGTTTATTTTAGCTGCGCAAAGGCTATAGCCAGAATTGCGTATCTGAAATTGACTTATGGGGGGTCCTCGTTATAAGTCGCATTGCTATAAGTCGTTTCACATATGTGACAATTAATTCAGGAAAGCAGATCCACTATAAGTTGCACTGATCCACACTTACATCATTTAGGTACTGAGGGACCAAAAGCCAGGAACATAGCTGAGCTTTGTTGTGGCTGGGCTACAGGCATTATAGTGCACGGGCCCTGAAAGTGAGCACTGAAGTCACGGGGGACCTGTGGGGAGCTGGGAGTAGTCAGGGGAGAGCTGGCAGGTAGCTGGGGAGCTGGTGGGGAGCTGCAGAGGCGGGTGGGGAGCTAGTGGGGACTGGCGGGAAGCTGGTTTATCTTTTTCTATTTAGTTAAACAATCAGTTAATTAATTAATATTTTTTATTTATTCTATTTGTTTATTTCTATTCCATTTCTATATTTTTTTGTGTTTGTTATGGGTACATTATGGGTGTGTCTACACAGGCACAAATCTTCAAAATAGCCATGCTAATGGCCATTTCAAAGATAACTAATGAGGCGCTGAAGTGAAATATTCAGCACCTCATTAGCATTAGAACACTTCCGGCCGCAGTGCTTCGAAAGCACGGCTCGGCGCAGCTACACAGGGGCGCGGGATAAGAGGATTTCGAAAGGTGCAGGGTCCTTTTGAAAAGGAGCCCCACGTAGCCATGCTGAGCTGCATGCTTTCAAAGCGCTGCAGCTGGAAGCGTCCTAATGCTAATGAGGCGCTGAATATTCAATTCAGCGCCTCATTAGTAAACTTCGAAATACAGCTATTTCCAAGATTTGTGCCTGTGTAGACATACCCTATATGTACCACACATTTTTAAAATGTATGGTCGTGTCTACATTAGCACAGAACTTCAAAATAGCCATGCAAATGGCCATTTTGAAGATTACTAATGAGGCGCTGAAATGCATATTCAGTTCCTCATTAGCATGACGCCAGCCGCGGCTCTTTGAAGTTGCTGCTTTTCACTGCCACGTGGCTCGTCCAGATGGGGCAGTTAGGCATAAAAGGGATGTCGAAGTTCACAGGGTCCTTTCTAAAAGGACCCCCGTCTGGATGAGCCACATGGCAGTGAAAAGCAGCAGTTTCAAAGAGCTGCAGCTGGCAGCATGCTAATGAGGCACTGAATATGCATTTCAGTGCCTCATTAGTAATCTCTGAAATGGCCATTTGCATGGCTATTTCGAAGATTTCTCTTAGGCTAGATGTAGCCTATGTGTTGGCAATGTATCTCAAGCTAATTACATTATTCCATATGGGTATTAATTCCCCTTTATAAATCATTTCGCTGTAAGTTGCATTATTTAGGAATGTGACCTGGACGTATAACAAGTACCCCTGTATTTCCTAAAATCAGCCCTGGGGACTAGTATAGACTTAGCCTCAGTGACAGCTGGCAACTCTAGATTTCTCTTACTACAGCTTTATGTATTTTATGGTTGAGGGATCAATTCTAAACCTAATTAACTAATTAAACAAGACAATGATTATCTAGCAACATCCAACACAGCAAACAGGTTGGGAATTTTCTTGTCAAATCACACTTATACTAAAAGGCATGGAGAGTCTTGAAGAATGATGTGTTGCAAAGTTAATTATTTAAGTTACTAACCAGTTGATCCACTTGGCCATGTCTACATCTTCATCCACATTCTTTTGCCAAGTAAACAGGTTTCCTTGTGATGCTTCATTCTTGCGACTAGGCCCTGCATCATCTTCTTGTACAACTTATATTTGGCACATTTTCCTTTTTTACCCAGGGAATTAATTTCTTCAAAATATTCCCTGCTAAGGTCTCTCTTATACCCAGAAGCTGTGACAGTTTTTTGTGACAAAAGTGTGGGGGAACATAGAAAGCTTTGTACATGCTGAATAATGTCTTCCCATTTTTCTTTCCAGTTCACACCACTGTTCCTTTCTACGCTGCCTCTGTCCTTTCCCTGTATGTTGTGTGTCTGTCAATGTCTTAACTAACTCCTCTGTCTTGCTTGGCCAAGGTCCACCAACACACAAACACAGAACAAAAATCATCCTATCTAGCTTATCTTTCTTTGCCATGTTACTTTCAAGTCTGCTGAGAAACAGAAATTGAAAGCCCAGAACGTTCCAAAAGGAAGAGCTAGTAGTTAGGCTGGATAGATTTGAGACGTTAATTCATTTTTATGAAGCTGTAAGTGTGTGTTTAGCATGTTTGTGGTGAGCTTTAGTTGTAACTTTTATTTTTAAATGAGAAATTCAATATTTTATTGATTAAAAAATCTGATTTAAATCAAAGAAATCTGATTTTAAATATAAAAAGATCAATTTTTTTTAAATTGACATTTTTATCCTTCTAAACTTATCTGATTCCTGGTCATGGGTCTAACTCAGGGGTGGGTAAAATCAGCCCTGGGGACTAGATCCAGACCCCCAAGCATTTCTCCCTAGCCAGCCCAGCTGATTAGCACTGTGTGCATACTTACAGTGAGTAGCATGTTTTCAGCTACCCCTTCCACCACCTTATTCAGTCTTCAGCAGAGTTGCTCCTAGGATTCTCTTGCTAGCTGGGCAGAGGGCAGGGAGGGGAGAGGGTAGTGCTGAAGTCAGGATGTTCCCCTGCCCCTGTACCCCATCTCTGTAGAGCAGGGATCAGGGCAAGGGAGAAAAGCTATTCCAGTCAGAAGCATGGATGGCAAGTGAGTCACTCAGGAGTCCAGAACAAGGGAGAGGGGAGACAAAAGAGAAGGACAGACCTCCTTTAAAGAGACAGAGGGTGGCTTCTCTCAGAAAGTTACCCAGCAGATGCCAGCACACACACGTTGTACCACTGTCACACACACCCAGTCTGAGCCACCCCAGTCACCATCACCTATATATTGCAGCACACACTCCAGCTGTATCACAAAGTCTGTCTCACACACAAAATGTTTCTCTTTCACACTCTCACTCTTTGTTTCTCTCTGTAGTCCCCAGCCCCACCCCTTCTGCCTGAGGCTCCCCCTGTCCCTTCGGGGGCAGGGGGCAGAGCTGGCCCATGACCATTATCAAAATTCATGGAGTGGCCCCACTACAAAACTTATTGCCAACCCCGGTCTAACTGAATGTTACTACTGCACACCAGCTATGTTGGAATGGTTTGTTTAATATGGGAACATCACAGGTTTTTTGATGGTTTCCTTGTGCATGGGGTTAGATGTCTTGTGTGTGTATAAATCCATATACTACATAGTGACTGGACCGTCAGCTTGCTGAACATTGCTTATCCTACAATATTTTTATACTACAGTAAACTCTTCTTTAACTGGTATTTGAGTAACCAGTACTCTCATATAACCAGCATAACTCCTGTGCTCTCTCCACCCTCGTCCCCTGTCAGCAGCTACAAGATATGTTGTAATAAGCTGGCAGAAATAAAATCTCATTGGCTTAGTTGAAGCGGCTCTCATAGGCTGTGTCTACCATAGCCAAAAACTTCGACATGGCCATGCAAATGGCCATTTCGAAGTTTACTAATGAAGCACTGAAATACATATTCAGCGCCTCATTAGCATGCGGGCAGCTGCGGCACTTCGAAATTGATGTGGCTCGCCGCCGCGTGGCTCATCCAGACGGGGCTCCTTTTCGAAAGGACCCCACCTACTTCGAAGTCCCCTAATTCCCATCTGCTCATAGGAATAAGGGGACTTCGAAGTTGCCAGGGGCCTTTCGAAAAGGAGTCTTGTCTGGATGAGCCGCGCGGCAGCGAGCCACATCAATTTTGAAGCGCCGCGGCTTCCCACATGCTAATGAGGTGCTGAATATGTATTTCAGTGCTTCATTAGTAAACTTTGAAATGGCCATTTGCATGGCCATTTTGAAGTTTTTGGCTAGTATAGACATAGCCATAGAGGGATATTTAGATGGTAACTGAAACCTCACGTCTTGGCATCCTGATCCCTAAACAAATTAAAAACAGACATGCTTATTGAAGAAGATGAGGAGAGGCTAGCGAAAATGGTGCAGGTGCTAAACGAGGAAGGGAAGCGGTACGGACTGACTATGAACATCATAAAAGGAAAACAGTGGTATTTGGAGATAAGGAAATAAGAAGGAAGATCAGTGTAGATGGGATTGAATAGAGAATGTAGAGAAGTTCAGGTACCTGAGGAGCAGCATAACATATGATGTAGACTGTAAGAAGGAAATAGCAACTAGAATAGCAAAAGCGAGAGTGAGTTTGAAGGCAATGAATAAGATCTGGAAAAGAAAGTAATTAGCTTAGGAACAAAGGTGAACATCTTGAAAACGTGTGTATTCAGTAGCATGTTGTATGTACATGAGATGGGTGGTGATAAAAGATTCAAAGAGAAGAATGTTGGCGTTGGAGAGTAGTTGTTATAGAAAGTTCCTGAGAACAGGATGGAGGCAGAAAGTCAACAACGAGGAAGTGTATAGGAAGATACAGCCAAAAGAGAACTGGCTGCAGAAGGTTATACAACACAAGTTATGGCTATTTGGCCATGTCTGCAGAATGAATGACAAATGAAAAGACCCTGGCGTTCAGCATAATGAATGGTTTGAATAAGAGAGGCAGGCCCCAGAGAGAACGGGTATATGATATCGCAGATTGGTGCAGCACTAGTCTACAGAAACTAAGCTACTCCTCACTGGACAGGCAAAGATGGTAGGAAACAGTGAGAGAGGCATCAGACACAAATGGGCACTGAACCCATGGTGGTTGGTGGTGGTGGTGGTGGTGATACTTAATCTAGCCTCAATCATGTAGTTAGCTAACAATTTAAATAGATGACAGGTACTACCGCTCTTCTGTGAACCTGAAGTCTGCCTGCTTCCGGGGTGGACTCCACAGCAAGCTGCCCGTTCTTAAAGGGGAAAGCTGGCATCCCACTGCAGAGCCGGCTGCAGCTACGCCCATGGTGCAACCCCCTTTCTCCCCAACAGTGGGGCTCCCCCTTGGAGGATTCTGCAGTGCCCTGGTGGGTGGGAGATGTCAGCTGAAAACCTGCCTCCTCCTGCCCATGGCTGTCCTACAATCAAGCACAGAACCAGAAGAAAAGTACAGGGAGCTGGAGCTGGGGTTTGTGTACAGAGCGTGAGCAATGCCCTGCCCCGCCCCTCAGGGAAGTGGGGCGGTGCCCTGCATCCCTCCATGCCACATGTGAGTGCAACTGGCAGGCTCCTTTGCACTCCTACCCAGCATGAGTACAGAACTCCCTATTACACAGAATATGTGGTTATCTGGCAACCTCCCCATCCCCTGGATGCCAGATATCAAAGAATTTACTTTACTTTGAAAGTTCATTTTAGCATCTTTTGGTCTGTGAAGATCTGAGTTTATTCTGCAGTAATTAGTGATGGCACTACCAGCTAAATTAATTTAGTGAGAACTGCTTTATCTGTTAGTAATATCAGGAGATGTTGCTGGCAGAAAAAAACACAAAATCCCAAATCAGATTGTGGCAGGTAACAGTGAAGCAACTTCACTTCAACTATTTAATTTTAATGCATACTTTGAAATTTTGTACTGGTTCATTTATAAACAATTTTTACTGGGCGTGCTTGGCTTTTAGGCTCAAAATCCTTGTGCTGCATCTGGACCTGAAAGTTGGAATTTTTACCTCCGCTGAGTGTTGATTTTTTTAAGCAGTTTGAACAAACTAACAGTGGTTCTAAAAACAAGTGGTAGTCACCATGTAATTGGCTGAATTTTTCATTTACTCATTTAACTGCATCTCTCAACAGGTGTTGGTGTCTGTCCAGTCCCTCATATTGGTCACAGAACCCTATTTTAATGAACCAGGATATGAAAGATCTAGAGGTACTCCCAGTGGTACACAGAGTTCCAGAGAATATGATGGAAACATACGACAGGCGACAGTCAAGTGGGCTATGCTTGAACAAATCAGAAACCCTTCCCCATGTTTTAAGGAGGTAAGTTTTACAGAACAAAGTGAACACTGGCTTTTTACCTTTGACTTACTCTTATCAGATCTCCAGCCATCTTTACTCCATGGCTAATTGTGCCTAATTTTTTTAAGTTTACCTCAGAGCTCAGGTTTTCCAGTTGAAGCTTCACCAGTGTCAAGAAAGTGGGACAAGTTATCTCCAATGTCTTACATATGACATTTGTGTTGTTACAGCACAGAACAGTAGCATTTTATTTTAATTTAAACTGTCTCACGTTGACTCTCATTCAATTTGTGATCTGCTACAACTCTGAGATCCTTTTTTATCACCAGTACAGCCTAGCTAGTTATTCCTCTTTTTTGTAGTTGTGCATCTCATTTTGCCCTTTATTGACGCCATCTTACTTATTTCAGACCAGTTCTCTAAGTTGTTAGTTATTTTCAATTTTAATCCTGTCTTCCAAAATTCTTCTTGCACCACTTCCTGGGTTGGTGTTATCCACAGATTTTTATAAGCATACTCTTCATTCCATTATCCAAGTAATTAATTAAAATACTGGATAGTACTGGACCCTAGAAATTACCTCGAGATGACGCTTCCAGACATGCTTTTTCCAGTTTGCCAGAAAACCCTTGATAACTATTCTTGAATATGGCTTTTCCAAAAGTTGCACACCTGTGTTATAGTGATTTAATGTAGACTACATTTCTCTAGTTTTCTTAGGACAGGGATCAGCAACCAAAATAGCAAGAACAGCCATTTTTTCCAATCTGGAAAAAACTCAGTAATCCAAGAGCTGAAATGTATGTGAATATAAGATGATCCTTAATAAATAACATCAAACCACACTTTTGGTAACCCCTATTTTAAGACATTTGCTATTTATCAAAAATAATCATTTTTTTTAAACTTTGCAATTATAGCACTGGGGGCCACAAAGAAGTCCTTAAAGAGCCACATGCGGATCTGGAGCCACAGGTTGCAGACCCCTGTCTTGACAGTGTCATTTGGGGCAAAAGGTCCAGAATCCTGACTAAAATCAAGATATGTCTATTGTTTCCCATGTATCCACTAAGCTGGTAACACTGTTACAAGAATGACACCTAGAGAGGTGGTGGAATTTCCATCCCTAAAGGTTTTTAAGTCTTGGATTGACAAAAGTCCTGACTGGGATGATTTAGTTAGGGTTGATCCTGCTTTGGGTAGAGGGCTAGGTTTGATGGCCTCCTGAGGTCCCTTCCAGCCCTGGGATTCTATGATTCTTTGACACTAGATTGATTTGGTATGATCTTGAAAAAATCCATGCTGGCTGTTCCTTATAACCCAGTTATTCTCAAGGTGCTTACGATGTGACTGTTTTAATAATTTGCAGTATCTTTCCAGGTGTAAAAGTCAGGCTGAGTGGTCTGTAATTCTTCAGGTTCTCTTTGGCCTGGTCTACACTATGGATCACAGTGGATCCCAGATACACAATTCTAGCCACATCATTAGTGTAGCTAGAATCGACATATCAGGATCAGCTTTGTTCCCAGGTGTAGATCAGGGCTCTTTGGGCTTGCGCCAATGTCCCTTACTCCACATAGCAGTGTGGAGTACCAGGTCTTCACTGATGTGGCAAAATCAAACTCTGGCAGATGGATCACAGTGTGTCAAACCCCACCATAAGTGTAGACATACCCTTTGTTTTAAAGATAGTTACTATATTTGCCCTTCTCCATCCTTCAAGAGCTCTCAAACATAATTTAATGAACCTGAGATAGTTTCCATGTTAGGTACACTAGGATTAATTTCATCAGACCCTGCTGACCTGACTACATCTAACTTACCTAAGCATCATTAAACCTCATGTTTCTCTATTTTGGCTTACAGTCATTTGCTTGTGTGGTTAATATTAATTTTGTTGATTATCCAGTAACATTTATCATTTTTAGGGATGACTGATGCAATATAGGCATTAAGCCCCTCAGTAAGCTTAATGGCATCAGTTATTGACTCTCCTTCCCTGCTAAGAAGACTTGCACTTTTTTGTCTTTCTCTTGTTCCTAATATATTTAAAGAACCTATTTTTATTGTCTATGTCCTTTTTAGAGGTAATGCGTTTTCTGTCATAGCCTTTCTGATTTTGTCACTACATGCCTGTGTTATTCCTTTGTACTCCTCCTTAGCAATTTATGTATGTTTCCCCTCTTCAAAGGTTCCTTTCTGATTTCCATGTCATTATTGGGTGCTATTTTGAAATGCATTTTGTGTGTGGTTGTGTTATTTTGCAATATTTCGTAATAGCCATTTTGGAATAGCGCTGCTGTGTAGACATAACTAGAAAACAAGTGAATGGACTACAGTAATGAAAACAGCTAATTCAAAACAAATGTGGCAGACCCCTACCTGGAAGTTTCAGGAACCTTCTAGAAGGAAGATATGCAGGGTGGTGGGCTAATGCATTCTTGTTCCCTACTAGGCCAGTTAGGACAGCCAGTTGGGGTCTTATTAGGAATCAGCCCTCATTGGTCAGCTGAGGCCTGGCACTCCCTATAAAAGGTTCCCCCCAGCTGGTTGCAAGGGGGAAGGTTTTGGAAGGTGCACCCAGGAGCAGGAACAGGAGGTACCACAGGGAAGTGGTGGGTGAAGTGGCCCAGGGTGAGGTTGCTACACTGGGGCAGCGGTGAAGGCCCTGCCAGCAGCCTCTTGACTTCATAGGGACCCTGGGCCAGAGTCCAGGGTAGAGGGCAGGTCTGGACTCCCCCCACCCTTCCCTGGAGGGTTACCACACTGGAAAAGGTGCAGGCATGCAAGGGGACTGGCTGTGACCTCCCCAGTTGGGATTTGCCTATGATGAAGATGGCTCTCTAAGCAGAGACTCCTGCCTCTGAAAAGGCCTGGGCAGATAAGGGGCCTCCGTGAGTCTCTGAGGCACAACAGAGAAACCGCCAGGAAGCGCAGGGACGCACAGGGGTTAACGAGGGACTTTGTCACACAAATTATAAATTTTCTTGAGCTTTTAATTAATACGCTACCTAAGATTTGTACTCATTTCAAAAAGCTTAGACGAACAGTTTACAGCCCTGAGCATTACCAGTTTGGTTTAGGAACATTGTCTGTTTCTGAAAGGAAAAGATCAAATGATATAAAAACAACGAACTTGATAAGAAGGTATCAGTCTTATTTTCTTCTAATGATATTGCCTACAATGTACTGCAAAATGAACTATTAAAGAAAAGTTTGAACCCTTGTTATACTCCTCCAAGCACATTGACATTTAACTGTTACTAGATGTGGCAAGTGCAGGAACTGAGTAGAAATTAAAGTAAGAAGTAAAACTATCAGTACTGACGTTAATGGAAGATGCAGAGTTATTTGTTTGACCAATCAATATCTGCCAGAATCCACTGTGAGCTAAACAGCTGCAGCTTTCCAGAAATCATGGCTGCACTGCAATGATCAGTGAAGTGATTCCCAGTAGCTTGTAGCCTTTGTACATGAGTTTTGTAAAATATTTAATGTTTCTTCTGGCTGAAAAGTGTCGCAAAAATGTGGATTGTTTAAAATCAGCATGTTATAGGGTTACACACATTGTTGGATTGTGCCTTTGAATGAATTAATAATTTTCTTCAGAGGACATGTTAACAGATCTCCACGCAAATGCAAAGAGCTTGCTCATCTTCAGGAACAAATGTTAATGTTGATATGAATATAAAATAATTAAACATAAGTGAATATCCAAGATACTTACCCTCTTATTTACAGCATTACATGTCTACATAACTAGCAACATGCATGCAGGATATACTGGCTCAATCAATCAAGATAAATGCAATGAGAGAACCACTTCTATTCCTCCAAATTTTACAAAATGGGTTACAAAAAAGGGCCCTTCCTTGTGGTACACCTCTTCACTAATAAATCCTTTTTTTACAAGAATTTGTAACAACTTTTCTTCCAGGAAAAATATCAAATTGTTAAGTATTTAAATTTAACAACTAGAAGTAAGAGAATGTGGTAAGATTATCTGTCATTTTCAGTATATCTCTTACTGATGTTTTCTGTAACCTGCTGGATACACAAAATCTTACCCTCAAAGAGCTGTAAAGTTGGACATACTTTTAAAGCTCAGTTCAGTTCCTGGATGCCTTTATTCTTGTTTAGTACTTTTGTCCTTTCTATTAAAAGCCCCAAGAATTTTGGTGTTTTTGTACACTCTGTGTGGCTCAGATTCTGCTAATGGCTTTTATAAAGAGCATATCATATAAGCCTATGGCCTGTTCTTTCCTTAGGAAGCTGAAGGAATGAGATACATCCAAATGGATTTATCTCAGTAGAAACATAATCATTCATGACAACAGGTGATGACTCTGAACTTCATTTCTAGTGTCTGCTGTTTCAAAGTGATTGCAAAAGTAGAGCAGTTCACTGTCCATACAAGAGAGTTGTAGCTGGGCCAGAATTACATTAAACCAGAAAACTGAGGTGATAAGTAACATTAACAGTCAGACTTCAGCCAACAAAAGTAAATAAATCCTGAGGTATAGTATGAAATGCCCATCAGTAAACTGATTAACAATTAACTGAACCTTATTTGAGAAAATGGCCTTAGAACATTATTTTGAGGTTTTGAGAAAAAGATGTACTTTCTTCTCCCAATCTTCCAGTTGTCCCCTTATTTTCTTGTAACTCTCCAGTAGCCTCTAGCTCTTCCTTGACCTGATCACCAATAGATTCTAGGTCTCATTTCTAAAGCCCTCAAATAAGATGTGAAAAATTTGAATTAAAGAGGGATCTTTGGGTTATACCTCAAAGATGTAAAAAGCTACTCACATTTTTAGTGCTGTTAAGTATTACTGGCTTAAAAGGATTATAAAAATACCCTGAGTACTCTAGATGCCTTACAAACATTACATGGTCCCTTTGAAGAACTGCATTATTTATTACAGACCCACATGTAGATGATACAAGGAATAGGATGTTAGATGGGAAATTACACAAATTTTTCCTGCATGTGCCCAGTCAACAGAATGTTTAGGTATAGTATATAGCAAGAGAAATTTTGCTGAACCAAGGAACCCATGTGCAGTGCTTGTGAAACAGTGCAGGAGAAAAAAGTCCAGCCTTATTGTACATTAAATTTTGCATACACAAGTTCCATTTTAAAATCATTGTAACTTATCCCAAACTAAACAGGCTTTCACCTCAGACCTAGGAACTCTTTTCCACCAAATTTCACATTTCCACCAATTCCTACTGAAGCGTTAGAGTGAACTGAAAAAGACAGTGACAAGTGTCACTTTTTATTTTTCATACAGTGAAGCTACTGAATAATTAGTTCTGAAATATTACCAAAAATTTCACTACTTGGGAAGGGCCAGATCTGGAAAATGTCAGCTTTAAAGATGAGCTAGACAACATGGGTGAAATAGTATTTTCTTTTGGACCAACTTCTGTTGGTGAAATACAAGCTTTCAATCTCCATACAGCTTTCCTTCAGGTCTGAAAAGGATAATCAGTGTGGCAAATCTAAATTCACAGTGAAAGAGATTAATCATAAGGAATGAATGATGAAGTGGGCATATAACACTTATGCCTTCATAGGACAAATGAGAGCTACTGGGTTACAGATTTGTTGTCATGAGTAATAAAACCAGTGTGTCTCAGTTCAATGTTTTTGGTGTCTGGCAGAGTTAGCAAATTAAGCTCCCAGCCTCCTCTTTTAAAGATGTGTGTTTTCCTTTGAGGAAGAGGACTGAGTGATCAGACATGTAATGGTTGTTTTATGGAGTGTACACCATTAGGGTGTTTGTCTTTTATCGTTTTTCTATTACTTCGTCTGAGAGCATAGTGATTTAGTTTCACCCATGTATTTGGGGTTTGATGCACTGGATGAGGTCGTATTGTTGTCATAGGCATGTGTTGGATCTTGAATGGTCTGCTGCAGGAGGGTCTTGACCATTGAAGCAGTGGACATATATCTACAGATTTGGCATTTGTTGTTCCGGCAGCGTTTGATGCAGCTTTAAGTTGGTGGCTTCAGGTCTGTGGGAAGCTTGTTTCTGGTGCTGAGCTTGGCAAGGCTGGGGAATCTGAAAGATGAAGTTTGCAGACTTGTAGTTAAATGGAAGTTACGCTTTTTAAAAGGAAACACTCCTGCAACATTAATGGTACCTTTTAGTTCACACCAGCTGTAATTATTTAATAATTCATAAGTAATGTTCTGTAATATATTTTGTAAAATTCATGGAATTTTTTGAGATTTCACAGCAACATTATTAGGTCTTTTTGAAGAACAGTGGAAAAACCTGACATTTTGGGCAGTTAGCATATGCAGAGGAGGAATGAGGTGCAAATTAGCAAACTGCACTTTAACTCTCTGCAAAGAACACACATCTCCAAGAAAACAAATTTCTCATATTCATTTTTGTATTTAAATAAAAATATGTTGTAATGTACAACTCAAAAATGAAAATACTATTTAGGCAACATCTAAAGGTTGGTCATGGAGTAAATAGAATGAGAAACTAAGCAAGGCATGGTGTGGCAAAGAAGTGTATTTGCTTCATACTTGTTCTATGGAATTTCTTAATAATAAAATGTACATTCTTATCTCCTTAACATACTAATGTCCTAGGAGTGGGAGGGAGGGGGGAAATCTTGGGAAATAAATTTTCTCTGACAGTCTTTCATCCTGAGAAATGTACATGCTTATGGCACTTGGCAATTCATTTAATGTAATCTTCTGTTCTTCCTTTTTTCATTTATATTTCATATTGGTGATAAACTTGCTAATTATGCAGCCACACAAGAAATCTGTTTTTTGTCATAATTTTTCTTGGACAGTTTCACACCTCTAATAAATTCTGAAAGTATGAAAGAGTAACTTCCAGCAGTGAAAATTCATTCCTTCCCTAACTTCTAAGGAAGTGGAAAGAGTTATTAATGCCATGCTAATGCTTTGAATTTAGGGTTTTTTAATCCTATTCAGCTCCCAGCTAGACCTTCTCCCCATGACACATTATTTATGCTCATTTATTTATTCCTGTTTTGAGCCTCATGTAAAAGAGGAAGGCAGTCACTAAGTTCTGTCACAATGTTAGCTGCTGGTTGTCACTTGGAGGCAGTAGGAATAATGCATGATTTTTTTCAATTGATTGTAAGGCTTATCTGAAACATCTGATACTGCACGCACTGAGTATCAGAAGAACACTCACAACAGAGATTATCTTTGACAAACTGGGCGCTTATGCTTTCTGGAATTAGTTATCATTGCATGGATATGTTTTACATTGAAAATATTAAGCTTTTGTTGTCAAAAGGCCACCAAAAGAATAAAATATTTTGTTACTGACAAAATTAACTTGAACTCAGTAACTTTCTCTCATGACTTTCTTCTCTTCCACTTTACTTAAGTGTGACATTGAATAAACCATTTTTATAATTTTTGGAACTAGCAACAGGAGCTGAATCATTGATTTTATCAGTAGAATAACTGAGAAACTCAATTTAACACTAAAAATGACTTTTGTCCCTTTGCAATACAGCAAGGACATACATAGCAGTAGAGTTTTCTGTTTGAACTAAAATTGTTTAAAAGAAACTAAGATAAGTAGATTTTGTTTTTATTCCTGAAGTATATATTTAGATTTCTACTTCTGGGTGTGCCTTTGTAAAGATGGTTCCCTCTGTAGGAAACTTGGCACTTTCTCACATATTTTGATGTTTCTGATACTATAATTGCAAAGTTAAAAAAAAAATCTGATTATTTTCAAAAAACAGTGAACACCTGAAAACCCAAAATGAACAACTCAGATCTAAGTAGCAAATGAAATGTGATCTCAAAATGTTGGATAACTCGCACTAGCATCCTCCAGTGAGAGATGGTTTGGATGTGAAAGTCAGGAAGACAGTAGAACAAACACACAAGGTGTTAGGAAATAGAATATGTAAAAAGTTTGTGAACATCCTGCAGTAAACGTGTCATGTTACAAATCATTGTGTGCGCACTGTTCTTACAGTTGGGGTTACAGAAAGTATGGTTTGATGTTATTTATTAAGGACAGTCTCATGTTCACGTCCACTGTAGCTCTTGAATTATTAAGTTTTTTACTGCATTGGGAAAAATGGTGGTTCTTGCTGTTTTGGTTGTTGACCTCTGACCTAGTTCCATATGTTTCTTCCAACCTCCATAGTAAATTACTCTTTTGTTCCGCACCATCAGTGTATCTACTATGCATAGTATAGTGGAAGTGTAAACAATGTATTTTTTTTTTCAGATTTTATTACACTTGTATTTTGGTTAGTAATTAAATCAGTAGCCCAATTCCAGTTGGTCAGTTGCATCAAGTTTGGAGTTCCATTGGATTGCCTGCTTTGGAATTCGTGCGTTGTGATCAGATATAGTCCAATACAATGGCTTGGTATGGGAAGATGACTTGTTGATACTGTATAATTGTTTGATCATGCTTTGGTATGTCGTGAAATATACTGAGACAAAATAACCAACATCGATCAGGAAAAAGGTTCTTTACTATCCCAATCTCTGAAAAGTCCTGTGCAGTGATGTTACATCAGGGCAGGCAAAATACAGCCCACAAGCTGGGTCCAGCTCACCTCAAGCCTCCGGGCTGCCAATATCCCACAATCCACACAACCCTTGGCCAAGCTCCTTTCCTGTGTTGACCCCACATGCCACTGAATGACCAGCTGCTGGTCTGGGGGGAAGGTAGTCTCTGTATGTGCTTTGCCCCACCCCCAGCAAACTCATCACATTACCCATTGGTCAGAGCTGCCTGGGCTGTGCTTGCACATACTGGCAGCTCCCAGCCTCCCCTGCTCCCCCATGGTGTTTGCTGCACAGAGATAAATGGTGGCCCCAGCAATTGGCTACTTGGAGTGATGTGTGAGGCCATTGCAGACAGTGCTCTGTTGGGCTGCTGGTGGGAACTGCCTGTGAAAAGTACCTCCTGGCCAGAGCCTGCACCTGGCACCACCCCCCCAACTGTCTGCCCCAGATTAGAGTCCACTACTGCATCCAAATTCCCACCCAGACCCTGCACCCAATCTTGTGCCGCACGTCAGAACCCCCTCCTCCATGCAAACTCTTCCCCCACATCCCACAATCTCCATCCCAGACCCCTTCCATAAATATTGTAGAAAAGTGAAGCCCTTGATCACTTACCTAATATTTGGAGTGGCCCCATCAAAATCATTGCCCACCACTACTATACATTCATCTTACACAGAAGTCATCCTCTCCAAAGTTACACATTTCTTCACACATCAGTAAAATCCAACCCATCAGTTTATTCCAGTTCCTGCCTTCTTTTGTTTTGGATATTAGTATTCCAGGTATTGATCCATGAAGGTACTTCCCTAGCTTGTACTAATATTTGTTTTGTTTCTACTTGGGTTTTGAAAAGTTTCCTACCTGCTTGTGCCAAATCCTTACTTCAGCAAATTCAAAGTGTACTGTAAGTAAACAGGATTGTAGTAAAAAATGCAGGCCAATTTGGGCTATATGACTGCTATATTAATGCTTCATATTTACGCTTAAATACCTGCAAAATATATAGACAGTAGTATCAGCATGATATATATGTCTGCTAGCCAGCATATATTAGTCCACAGACTGTCAGTTAGTCCCGTCTTCAGAGCATGTTATTCCTGATCCTCATAGCAAGTGCCTGGGCAATTAGCTGAGAGATGCACTGTTTGTGCAATCCAGAACAGCATGTTAACTGTAGTTCTAGTCCTTTCTGATGTGTGACATAGAAAGACTTCCCAGCTGAGACAATGCCAGTCCCCTCTTGAACTGCCTGACCCAAAGGCAAGTCAAGAGATAGATTTAAGGACTTCAATCATTAATGTATTTATTAGGTAGGAAAGTACATTTTTTAGATGAGGACTGAGACTAAGTGATTTGCCCAAGGTCATAGTTGAAGTTTGCTGTAAAAGCAGGGAATGGAACTCAGGTGTCCCAGGTCCATGCTAGCACTCTTAACTACTAGACCAAGTATGTCGAGTGTGTAGTCCAATAGAATTTTTTTGCCACGTGTGACATGTATATAAATTATCTAAGTGTGGCCCTGTGGCTCCCAGTGCCTTAGGGAAGGTGGAGTTTCCAGTCTTGTCTGCTAGTGGTTACCTTCATAGGATTGCGTGGAGGGGTTGTTTTTACCCACATACTTAGCTTTTTCCTGCCCCTGCCTGAGGTGTCTCCAGTCACAGCGGGCTGCCGTCACAGTGTAATGCATAGATTGTTGAGTTTGGACTGAAGGCTGCTGTTCAAAACCATTGGTGGTGGTGCTCCGTGCTAGGACTGTTAGGTGAGGTGAATGAGGGCATGGTTGGCAGTAAGTGGGGTTTGACATGGCTGGTTCCTGAGCAGGGGGTCCATTCACTGCATGCGGGCTTGTCTCTCCTACTGTCCGAGGCAGCAGTGATGAGGCCCTAGGCTGTCCCCACTGGGGCAAGCCCCTACCCTGGGGGGGGGTCCCTGCCTTGGCAAGGGGTCTGGTGTGGGGCCCTGCTGTCCAGTTGCAATTGGAGGAGTGGGAGCACCATTTTCCCAGCAGCAGGCCCTCTGCTTGGGGGTGCTGGAATGCATCAGGGCTGGAGACAGGAAAGGTGTGCTACAGTGGCAAGCTTGGCTTCTGGGGGTCATGGTTCTGCTGAGCTTCATGCATGGCTGTGATCTTGGTGCCTGCTGCTGGCAGAGTTGGGCGTTGTCCAGGAGTTTACCAAGGTTTTGACCAGATCAGAGAGAGAGTGAGTGAGTGTGTGGGGGGCGGGAGTTTGACAGTTGCAGCAGTGGAGATGGGCCAGCAGGTTTCGCATCTTTTCTGGCAGGAGCTGGTGTCACTTGGTACTGTTGTGGCCTGATCTCCAAGGAGCTCATCTCTGAGGCGGTTTGGGATGGAGTCATTTGAAGGCCAGGAGGATTATTTGGGGAAAGATTTCTTGTGGGGGTATGTGCTTCCTAAGGCTACGTCTACACGTGAACGCTACATCGAAATAGCTTATTTCAATGTAGTGACATCGAAATAGGCTATTTCGATGAATAACGTCTACACGTCCTCCAGGGCTGGCAACGTCGACGTTCAACATCGACGTTGCGCAGCACCACATCGAAATAGGCGCTGCGAGGGAACATCTACACGCCAAAGTAGCACACATCGAAATAAGGGTGCCAGGAACAGCTGCAGACAGGGTCACAGGGCGAACTCAACAGCAAGCCGCTCCCTTAAAGGGCCCCTTCCAGACACAGTTGCACTAAACAACACAAGATACACAGAGCCGACAACTGGTTGCAGACCCTGTGCATGCAACATGGATCCCCAGCTGCAGCAGCAGCAGCCAGAAGCCCTGGGCGAAGGGCTGCTGCACACGGTGACCATAGAGCCCCGCAGCGGCTGGAGAGAGAGCGTCTCTCAACCCCTCAGCTGATGGCCGCCATGGCGGACCCCGCTATTTCGATGTTGCGGGACGCGCAACGACTACACGGTCCCTACTTCGACGTTGAACATCGAAGTAGGGCGCTATTCCTATCCCCTCATGGGGTTAGCAGCTTCGACGTCTCGCCGCTTAACGTCGATGTTCACATCGAAATAGCGCCCAACATGTGTAGCAGTGACGGGTGCTATTTCGAAATTAGTGCTGCTACTTCGAAGTAGCGTGCACGTGTAGACATGGCTTAAATGTCCTGCAAATATCTGATACGGGTTTTAGTGCAGGGCAGTGAGTGGGTTGTCTGCAGCTCCCTGCCCTACTGCTGCTGAAATAATGGAATGGTGATCAGTGGGGTTTTGTTCTATTGAAGCAGGTTCTTTCAGGGAATCCTGGTGGCCTGCTTTAGTGAATTTAACAACAGGTTAGAGTGTGAGATCTGTGAGTTAGAGTACATATTCAAATACGGCACATGAACATATGGTATGAACAGAGACATCAACTACCTCGTGCCTTACAAAGACTGCTTTCCTTCGATGCTCATAATTATCTCAGACAGGACAATTAACATCCCCCCACCTCTCACCCCCTTTCTGCTATCCTATTTGATTTGCCAGTTTTTATTGCAATTTTTTTTTGTTTTGGTGCTCTGTACTTACATATGTCAGTCTGTATTGGAAATGAAATTGATCTGGAGAAGTGGGTCTGTCCCACAAAAGCTCATCACCGACTAAATCATTTTGTTAGACTTTAAAGTGCCACATTTCTGCTGCTTTGTTTTGTTGGGGTACAGACTAACACGGCTACCTCTCTGTTAGTTTTCAGTTATGTGGCCCTCAGTAGGCTTTGAGTTAGACGTGCCTGCACTAGACCATACTTTTTGTAGGTTTTAAGATGAAAGGTATCCAGGAAGCTTAGGAGGGCCAATAACTAGCAGCTCACATTTGACTACTTCATATACAGTATTGAGAAGGTGAAAAGGGGAGGTACTATTATCCCCTGGCACCCATTCTGGTTTCAGTAAGAATCCAAGAGCTTTGATTCTCAAGGGGAACCACCCTGAGACAATCCTCAACAGTGAGTAGCAGGCACAGTAGATGTCTCATTGTGCCTTGTTTCCATAGTGATCACATTTTTCCAAGCATCACTGTGGATCTGGGAAACGCGTGGGGAAATGCAATCTTTAGCTCTTCATTTTAGCTTTATTTTATGCAGGGCACTATTTTCTGTAACACTTATTAAGAAGCCTGAATGGGAGCTTATTTTGTCATTTTGCGTGTATGCGGGTGGGCGGCTCTTAGAGGCCCAAACTAGGTTGGGCTCTGTTGTGTTAGGCCAGGGGTCTGTAACTAAAATAGCAAGAAGAGCTATTTTTTTCAAGTTCAGTTACAAAATCAGTACTTCCAGAGCTGCAATGTATATGAATAAAAGATAGTCCTTAATAAATAACATCAAACCATACTTTGCCACCCCTATTTTTAGAACAGCACACACACAATGATTTGTACCAGTTAGAAAGTTTACTTTCAGCCCTGGATTGGAAGGCAAATGAAGACAAGGAAACTGCTGTGTATGGGGATAGGCTCTCAAACAAGAAGGAGTAATGTTTGCATCAACCTTCCATGCCCCCCGAGTCTCAGGCTCTACCCCGCTTGGCCCCCAAACCCACTCCTTCTCCAGGCTTTTCCCACCTCACCCCCAAATCTCTCCCCCATCCTCAAACTTTACCTCTCATCCCCAGGCCTAACCCCCTCAGCTGCAAAACCACCCTTGCCCCCCCATCCCCACGGTTAACTCCTCTCATCCCCAAATGGGCCCTCACGGACGACCCCATCCGTGGTGCTGGCTGGGGAGCCTACACTGTGTGGCCATGTGTGTCCAGTGGAAGGAAGGCTGGCATGAAGGTGTTCCGCTGGTGAGGGTGAGCTGAGCCATGCCCACTAGAGGGCTGCAGTCACTCAGGTAGCAGGGTGAGTGAGGGACTGTCTGTGGCTCCCTGCCCTGCCATTGCTGAAATAATGGAACTAAATTTAGTTGGTTAAACAGCTGGATCCTTCCCACTCGATGTCAAACCAATTAAATTCAGTTCTACTGTTTCAGCAGCAGCAGGACAGAGAGCTGCAGAGGAGTCAGTGGTGGCAGCATCAAGAGATGCAAATGGCTCCTCATAGAGCCGCAGGTTGCCAACCCGTGTTGGGCACCGTACAAATATGTAGTGAATGTCACACTTGGTTCCAAGGTTTTCATTCTGGGGAATCTCTTTGAAACAAAGTACTTCTGGAGTTGACCTCATTGCTACTAAGGATCTGGTCTGCATCTTGTTATCTCTGAAGCTATTTAGCTACCCCGGATTATGATTCCTTTTCCCTCCCCCATCCTATATATACTGCTTGATCCCTCAGAGGACATTGAGATGAGTATGTTGACAATATTGGCAGCTTTCCCAATCCTCTTTGTCATCTCTGAAGAAGCTGATATTCAGGCTGTCCTTAAAGGACAAAGAATTTCTAAAATCTTCTCTTGAGTAGCTGAAATGTCAGCTACAGTTTTAATCAGCACAGAAGAAAAATAGCTCAGCAACTATTTGACTTATGGGCCCCTTTGATTATATAGAGTATGACTATCCCTATAATTTAGGGTCTAGTCATTCCTAACAAAAATGTTTTGGATAAATCAAACCTCTGTTCCACCTGGAACATAAGCAGGAAAATAGGAAGTACTACATTGCTGCCTATACAGTTAGCAGGGGAGGTAAGGGAAGGAATTACATACTCCACCATTTATTCATGGTGTCTTCTATAAATGAGAAAAAACAAACTTCAGGGTAGAGTTGATCAGTTTACCCCATGAGGAATAAAAAGAGGATGCAAGCACTAGACAATGTCCCCACATCTAGTGTATTGCAAAATACTCAGTCTTGAAGTAATTAATAGTGTGCTTAATAAATCTTTTTTTAGTGTAATCTTCTAGTTTTACAAGTCTGTGACCCCACTTAGGGTTTACAAATCTCTGACAAAGTCAGTACTAACAGTTTCATACCATTAATGAAAGTTAGACTATTTTTGTGTGGCCTCTAAAACTACATGAACATCACAATAAGCATACGCTCAGAATCTGGCTCCCACTTGTGTAGGGGGCAACTTGAGTGCTGATGTTTAGATTCCAAAACAAGAATGGCATTAATAGAGAGTTTCAGTAGCACCAAAGGTGGTAACCTCAAAAGGATGTAAATGGCCTTGCCCCCTTCCACACTAGCAGATGTGCCCTGGACAGCCCCTGAGAAGAATATGCTGCAGTTGAATTTCTTCCATACGCTCCCTGATACAAGTTCTTCTGTTTACCTATGCACTGTTTGGGGAAAAAAGTGACACTGACTGGAGACATAAGTGGTGCTGTTCCCCCTTCCACCTGACTCCACACATTCTGCTCTATTAGGGCAATGGCTTTAAAACTCATGAAAAGGTTGTAGGTATCTGCTCTTTTCCAGATGAAAGAACGTGTGTATAAATTCATGCCCTGTGTTACAAATGCATCTGGGATTTCTATAGAGTCAAGAATTTGGCTACTGTTTTATGAACTGTCAACTATCTTAGCATTCAGTATTGTATTTTGGCTTTTGTTCAAACTTCAGCCATATAATACAAAATACCTAATTATCTTCTCATCTGCCTCAAGGTTCCTCAATCTGTGGATCATGACTCAAAATTGGGCATCCAGAATACACAAAAGGGTCAAGGGGTTGGCTGGGTAACCATGCCTCTTGGAATTGAAACCTTGTGCACCAGGTTGCAACACCACTTTGATAAATTAGGTTTGCAGTGGATGGACCATAGTGCTAGAGTGGCTCTGGCAGTTAAAATGCCTAGAGCAGGGTTCCAACCAGTCCAGCCACCCTTATGGAGTAGAAGGTGGAAAGAGACAAATAGTAGTACTTTCAGATTCTCTATTAAGACCTGGATCCCTAAATAGTCTGCATTTCAGCACCCTCTCTTCATGCCCCATCCTGCTGCCCAATGATGTTCCATTTTACTTCCAGGACCCAAAATTGCTTCCCCAGATCACTTTGCCCCCAGTTCCTTCCTTGCTGCCAAGTCTCCATCACCCTCCTTATTTTGTCCCGTAACCCATGGCCTGAGGTGAGGGCTGTATTTTTGGGGGAACCTTGTCTCACTGCCAGTGAGGGAGTTGCACAGCTGGTTTCAATGTCTGGAATCTAAGCTCTGAAGACACCCACCCCTTGCTGCGACGCTGAGGCTATGTCTTCACGGTGTTCTGCCCAGCGCTGCTGCTGGCAGATCTATGCAAAATGAGCTCAGGACTGAAAATGGCGTGCCATTTGCTTACTCCCAAACTCATTACCATAGCCCCACAGGAGTTCGGCGTCGGCAGAATGGGATGTCAGCACTGCAGAGGCCGTGTGGATGTGCCTCAAACGTTTGAGGCATAAGGGACTGGCGACGGGAGGGGTTAGCCGGCAGAGGCACGTACACTTGGCCTCTGCAGTGCCAGCAGCCCCTTCTGTTGATGCCGAACTCTGCCGGGGCTATGGTAATGAGCTTTGATTTGCAATCCTGAGAAGCTCATTTTGCATAGCTGTGCCGGCAGTCGCGCTGGGCGGAGCACTGTGTAGACCCAGCCTAGAGGGTCTGGGGGAGAAGACTGCTTCTGGGGATGGTATGGTCCCTCTGGGTTATGATAAGCTATCAAGGTTTGCAAATTAGCCCCAAGACAAAAACAAGTTTGAGAACCACTAGTCTACCTGACATGTCTGGGTCAAAACTCTCCCAGTCTTGCTGTTCTTAAAAGCATGTGGTTGTTGGAAACCATTGATTTAATGTTTGTTTATTTTTATATTTAATATGTCCTTATAGGTCATATACAAACATTTTTACTTGAAAAGAGTAGAAATCGTGGCCCAATGTGAGGAATGGATAGCAGATATACAGCAGTACAGCAGTGACAAACGGGTAGGCAGAACTATGTCTCATCATGCAGCAGCTCTTAAGGTAAGAAATACTAATGTAATCAAAGGTAACCTCCAGTAACAGTCGACTTCATTGAAACTATACTGCATGCATGAGACCAACAAGCAAAAATAACAATACTGAAAAGTTGAAACATGATTGAAACTTTTAAATAAATTGTAAAATATTTTTAAATAGTCCATATTTCTTTATGTAGTTTGTCCTACTCCATGCAATTGAATGAGAGTTTGATTTTCTGATGTTTATAGCAGTTTGGTATAATTTTAAGATGTACACAGGATATGATCAAAATTGTACTGTATAAAATTTGCTGTACATATTTCAGGGAAACTTCTCAGAAAACAAATTCCTTTGTTCATAGATAAAAACCTGTACATTTAAGTGGTCTGCCACATCTAAGATTCCAATACACTATTACAAAGTGTTCAGTAACAAAATATGTAACAGTTAACACTTTTTTTTTGCTTGAGCAAAAACAGAATTTGTGGCTTTATTACAGGGAACACTTCTACTAAAATGGTATTAAATGCAACTCAACTTCAGCATGAGGGTCACTGCCGTTTTTGATGACCAGATTAAAGGGACGTCTGTTTTACAACATTTATAATCTATATCTGTGTAGTATTGCTGCTTCAACTACATTTACACTACTGCGGAAGATCAGCCCACTCAGGGTTCATCTTCTGGGGTTTGATCTTGCATACATGCAAAATGACACTCCTTGGGTCAAAGTTGACACTGGTGCTCCTAGTGAGAGGCAAGGAATAAGGACGGTCGAAGAGAGAAACACTCCTGTCGACCTTGCCCCATGTAGATAGACATGGAAGTCAACTGCAGATAAATTGATTTTAGCTACTCAATTGGCATAGCTAAAATTGTGTATGTGTGGTCAGTTTCTGTGACTAGGGTAGACATTGCCTTAGCTACTTGTCCTATTTTCAGAGGGTAAAGAGAGTATTTTTTCTCACACCTCCTTGTAGTACCCTCTTAGGTATTGGAAAGCTGTCCCGTCTCACCCTTCTCTTTTGCAAATTAGACAACCCCAGTTCTTTTAATCTCTGATATTGTATCAGATGGTTTACTAAAATCTACGTGTATCACATCCACTGCATCCCCGTTATCCATAGAGCTTGTTACCTATCAAAAAAGAGCTGTAAGATTGATATTTAATTCTAATTACCCACACATTCCTGCTGTGCCCAGCACCACTAGGAACATGGACATTATACGTCTGTGATACATAAAGCACTTCCACTTCTACTTTCCTGACCCCAAAAGGCCTGCTGTTGCAGATCAGCATGCTATTGTCCCCTTTACTTCACCCACAGTACAACTCTGTGGGTATGTAAACTGTAACCATTCTGTTGCTGAACTGGTTCACACAGAAATAGTTCCCAGCTCATGGAGTCCCATTTTTATAATATATTTTACTGGTTTATTAGTGCATTTAAAAATTACACATCAAATTTACTTAGAAGAATTTGAAAAGTAATGATGTTTTAATCAATATTTTAATATCTGAACATACAGCGTCACACAGCTCAGCTCCGGGAAGAGCTTTTAAAACTCTCCTGCCCTGAAGGCTTGGATCCAGATGCTGATGATTCCACAGAGAAATGCAGTGCCACAGCAAGTTCTGAAGAGATGATATTGCATGACCAGGTTAAACCTAGCAGCAGTAAAGATATCTCCAGTGACTTCAAATTATGAGAAGCATTGACATGGACTTTAGACACACAGGCTTTGAAGCACAAGCCAAATATGTCAATATTTGTATGTAAGAAGCTAATTATGTAATAGGTAATGAAATTGAAACTATACTATGCCCTTAAGGATATACAGTTTAATTCAAGATGATCTTTTATTTACCTGTACAACAGTGTAAACTTTTTTGTGCTTTTATTTTTCAATTGTGAGAACCACTGATTGGTATGTTTAAAAAGTTATGTATACAGAAACGGATAAATCACTGATATATAAGGGAAACTACCTTAGGAAAGAATGTTTACTGAACGTGGTTTTTTTGTTTTGTTTTGTTTTTGGGGGGGGGGAGGATTCTGTTTGTTTGTTTTTTTACTTGTAGAGTGAGGGCGGATGTAACAAAGAATATATATTGGTCATTCTTACAGCTACTATTTAAAGTCAGAAAATTTTCACTGAATTTGATAGCTTTTACGTTTGGCCATATCTTCATGCTCGTATTTGATTTCTAAAGAAAACCTCCTGTATACTTCAATAAAAGTTAAATGGACATGCTCCCTCTTTTATGATTTACTGGTACATTTTTTAAATGATCTGCCATAAAATACGTTATAGACTTGCACTTGTATGACTGAATTATTACAGTCAACATATTTAATTTTATGCTTACTAATTCTAAAATGCAGATTAAATAAATGAACATGGTTTTACCTCATGACAATATTTGGACTTCTCAATTCATCTTCTATTGGTTATTTTGTGCAAACTAATGGTATTCTAAAATTTGTCTTGATTGTTTTAAATGGCTATTCTGGAAGTAAAGATTTTTAAAAAAAACATAATTGTCTGCTTTTACATAGTAAAGTCATATGTATTAGTTTATTTTTAAGCATTCACAAATGCTTGACTGCTACATTCTATAGTTCATCATGCTTAGATATATTTTCAGTTTTATATTTCTGTACATCATAAAAACAGTTTTTGGTTGGATTAATAATTGTCTTCCTTTTAACACAGCATCTATTGCTATCAATTCTTAATTTTCAGTAGCCCTCAAGAGACAAAACAAGTAATTCCAGTGTTAGGTAAGATATAGGATATTACATTGGTTACAGATCTGTTGTATTAATTTTTGTAAATGAGGAAAAACAAAAAGTCCTTTCATTTTTTTACTATTTTTAAAAGTTAAATAAGGCTTTTCAACTTTTTCCTCGGTTTTAAAACGTATCACTTCTAATAATTAAAAATGCCAGCAATTTGATATCATAGCCTTATGCTGGTATTAAGCAGAAATGATAAATACATGTGAATTGCAAAACTGCAGAGAACTTTTTGGTTGAAACAATATGGTTTTCTTTTTTAAGTGATATTATGTCAATCTGCAGCCTGTCATGATTGCACATAACAGTCACAATATTATTGGACTTCAAAGAATCAAATTAAGCAGGCTTATTTGTTAACTTAGGGAAAACCTTGTAATTAAATTAATCACACAAAACAAGTAGTTGAGCATTGGAATAGATTTACATTTTGCCATACTTTGGTAAAATTCTCCTGCCTTGATACTGTCTCATAGTCCTTTGTTAGCATTCCACTTCACTGTGTAAGTTTCTCTAAAGATTATCATTTACTTACCTTTTCTTTTTGTATAAGGTTAATTCTTTTTCCATGCTTCAAAATGAAGCAAGTCTTCAATGTAGTAGAAGGCCAGGTGATCTAGTGAGTAGTATGCCCAATATCACCTGTCAACAGGAAGGCCTTTCAGTCCAATTCTTCACCCAAGGTTTGCAACCTGACATGAAGTTAATGTCCCAATTCTCTTCATTAAAGAGGGAGATTGGCCATTATGCTCCTCCAGGAGACTGTGGTACCCATGAAAGCCAACAGTATCTAGCACCAGCTTTTCCCTTCTTGCATCACTTCCTACCATCTGTCACTCCTCTATGGCTTTAAGTCCAATACAAGGAAACAAAAGACAATCCAATCTTCAGCTCCAAGTGGGCTCAGCATGCACTCCTGTTCCTCCCAGAAAGGCATCTTTGTCCAGGTGCCCTCAGAATAGGTCTGTCTTCCTACTCCTGACTGAAGTGCATTCAAGTTTCTTCTCTAGTTTCAAACATGCTGTAACTAGTCTAGAGAGGCAGGACTGCTAGACCAGCGTGTGGTTTACATATCCATATCTCCAGCAATTACCTTAGGCGTGCAAAATCAAGTTAACTGTATTTTTGTATTACATTACCGAAGCAAAAGATCTAATAAGACTGTAAAATTTTATCTATTATCTCCATGTTCGGATACAAATAATTTTTCCAAAAAACAAACAAACTACTTTTGGGCCACAAATCTCCACATTCTCCATTGGATTTGTGACAGCTCTATCAAAACCCCTGGAACTATCACAAACTTAGCATTACTAAGGATCTAGTCACTGAAGTTAAATTCTAATGAAAATGTAAAGTCCTGCTCCTGCTAATCATAATTTATTTTAAATATGTAACTTGCACCAATTTGAAATTGTATCTAGGCACAATGACTGATCCTCTTCTAGTGGGTATATTTTTGCACAGGCAGTAATTCTGACTTCTTGTGCTGATATAAATCAAGAGTAGCAGTGAAAGCAATGCAGTGAAGTTACACAAGTGTAACACCTGTTAACGTGACATCAGAATCAAGCCTTTACAAATGTCCAGTCACTAGGGCCATGTCTACACTAGCACAAATCTTTGAAATGGCCATGCAAACGGCCATTTCAGAGGTTACTAATGAGGCTCTGAAATGCATATTCAGTGCCTCGTTAGCATGCTGCCAGCTGAGGTTCTTCGAAATTGCCGCGTTTCAGTCCCGTGCAGCTCTTCCAGATGGGGGGTCCTTTTTGAAAGGACCCCCGTCTGGACAAGCTGCACAGGAGCGAAACGCAGCAATTTCGAAGAGGCGTGGCCAGTGGCATACTAACAAGGCACTGAATATGCATTTCAGCGCCTCATTAGTAATCTTCTAAATGACCATTTGCATGGCCATTTCAAAGATTTTTGCTAGTGTAGACGTGGCCTGGAAGTTATATCATTTCCCACATTCACACCATTGTAGTAATATTTTACACCAGTAACTAAATTGTGTTTGACAGTGCCCCAGTACTGCAATGGCTGGGAATGATGCAGTGCCATAAAATTTTGAATTGTTTACCCATTAGTTGCCTAAGGTTTGAAAGTGATGCAAGATGGTAGAAGTTTTCATACCGAGTGTTGATTTCCATTCAAGTTAGGTTTGTGTGCTCCTCACGTGTACCAGCACTGGAAGTTTTTCTCTGAACACAATCTACAGGGAACCAGTTCTGGTTCACCATGGAGTAGAGTGCATAGGGCACAGTGTATAGGGGTGCATTGGCATCCTCCACCTTCAGTTCCTTCTTGCTGGAAACTCTAATGGTGGGGAAGGAAAGTGGGATGCTGAATAGACATGAGCAACACATTTTGAAGATCATCACTTGTGAAAAACGTAACTGTTAAAGTGTTTGCTCATGTTCCTTCAACTTAGGTGATTCCGAACAGTACCCCACCCCCGAGGCAGATAGAAATTTATGGACATGCAAATCACAACACAGCTCTGCTTTGCCCCAGCATCCTCCCTGGTCTGCTGAGTGATGGCATAGCAGGTTATACATTTGTGAACTGATAACCATGGTATTACATACGTTCTGGATACAGGACATATGACAGGAAGACTGTCATGGATACCTGAGCTCTGGTGGAGTGCACCCACACAACTGGTGGCAGCTGAGCTCCTGCCAGCTCATAACACATTCATATGCAAAAGGTTACAATTTGAAATCCTTGGCATAGACACTGAGACCATCCTCTCAGACAAAAAGTTGGGACTACCTATGAAAAGGCTTTGTCCATTTCAGGTAAAAAGACAGGGCTCTTCGTACATCCAAAGCCTGCAAGCACCTTTCTTCACTGGTCTTGTACAGAGCTGGCAGAAGACCAGAAGGAAGATTTCCTGGTTCATGGGGAAAGCAGAGACCTCCTTGGGGAGGAAGGCCAGTGAGGCCAAAGCTGTACCTTATCCTTATGGAAGATAGTATATGGTGTTCCAAAGTTATGGCAGGCAATTGAGAGACTCGCCTCATTGGCTTTCCATGACAGAGGCAACATGCAGGAGTCTCAAAGGGTGGTCCCATAAGCCTCGTGATGACCAAGTTAAAGTCCCATTGCAGAACAGGAGCCTAGACCTGTGGGAAAAGTCTCTCAAGACCCTTCAAGAATCTATCTTGCTATCATGTCATAGGAAAACACTGAACTACCTTCCATTGTAGGATGGAAGGCTGAAGTGTCCAAGTGCATCTTAATGGAAGCATATTCCAGGTGAAGCAAGAAAACCTGTGAAGGGGAGGATGCCCTTCTCTGCGGCCCACTTGGAAAATCTGGTCAACGTTGCCTGCCTGGTTGAAGGCTTTTAATTCTCCAAAAGGATTTGTTGCTGCAGACAAAACCATAACATGTGGGTTTCTTCCAATTTTTCAATACAGTTAATAAGAGGAAGGTGGGGAGGAATTCTGATCCTCGTAAGTGATTTATTTACATTCTGAAGGAGGAGCTTTGATTAACCATATTAACTTAGCCAATGTCTCTAACTATTTGTTGTCTTAAAGCTATTCAAGGCTAATTGAAATCCATCCACAACGTGTTACTGATGACTCCCTGTGATGATGAAATCCGTTAAGTTGATTGCATCTTTCATCTCTGAAAAGTCACGGAAGTCCAGAGAGATTCCAGAAGACTGGAGAAGGGCAAATATAGTGCCTATCTACAAAAAGATAATGGAGCAAATAATTAAGGAATCTGTCTGTAAACATCTGCAAGATAATCAGGTGATGGGTATAATAGCATGGATCTGTCAAGAATAAATCATGTCAAACCAACCTGATATCCTTTCTTTGACAGGATAACAAGCCTTCTGGATAAAAGCAGCAGCAGTGGACATGGTTTACTTAGATTTTAGTAAAGGATTTACTAAAGGGCATGACCTTATCAAAAAACAACGGAAATGCAATCTTGATGGGGTTACTATCAGGTGGGTGCATAACTGGCTGGATAACCATTCACAGAGAGTAGTTATTGATGGTTCACAGTCATGCTGGAAGAGAATAACTAGTGGGATTCTGCAAGAGTCAATTTTGGGGCCAATTCTATTCAATATCTTGATCAATGTTTAGATAATGGCAGGGAAAGTATACTTACCAAGTCTGCAGATGATAGTAAGTTGGGAAGGGTTGCAAGTGCTTTGGAGGATAGGGTCAGAATTCTGGTCAGTAATCTGAACAAACTGGAGAAATGGTCTGAGGCAAATATGAAGAAGTTCAATAAGTACAAATGCAAAGTACTCCACACATACAAAATGGGAAGGGACTTCCTAGGAAGGAGTGCTGCAAAAAGGGATCTAAGGGTGATAGTGGACCACACCCTGAGTATGAGTCAACATGTGGGGGGAGATTCTGAGATGCATTAACAGGAGGGTTGTGAGCAAAACACAAAGAAAAGTTACTCACTGTAGTAACGGTGGTTCTTCGAGATGTGTCCCCGTGGGTGCTCCACAATAGGTGTCGGGCTTGCCCGGCGCCGCAGATCGGATCTTCCAAGCAGTTTCTGCCAGACCGCGCATGCGCCGGCGCGCGCCGCTCCCTTGCGTGCTCCTGGCCATGTGCACGATCCGGTCCCCGCCAGTTCCTCGACCAACCGCCTCGGGTGCCCCTGCAAAACACTAACAGAGATCCGAAGCGGGGAGGATGGGCGGGTAGTGGAGCACCCACGGGGAAACATCTCGAAGAACCACCGTTACTACGGTGAGTAACTTTTCTTTCTTCTTCGAGTGTCCCCGTGGGTGCTCCACAACAGGTGACTACCCAGCAGTAACCCAAGATAGGAGGTGGGTAATCGAATTACGTGCAGCTTGTCCCCGAGAGGACCGTTGCAGAGAGACGGGTATCCTCTTGGAATACCCTGTGAAGGGCGTAATGTTTGGCGAAGGTGTCGTAGGATGACCAGGTCGCCGCTCTGCAAATGTCTTTTAACGCAACGCCCTTGAAAAAGGTTGTTGATGCCGCCACCGCCCTAGTGGAATGAGCCCTGGGAGTGGCCGATAAAGGAGCCTTTTTGAGCTCGTAGCACATTTTTTATGCAGGATACAATGTGCTGTGAGATGCTCTGCGAGGAGAGACCTTCTCCTTTCGATTTGGGAGCGAGGGAGACTAGGAGTCTATCCGTTTTCCGGAAGGACTTGGTCCTGTCTACGTAGAAGGCTAGCGCCCTCCTCACGTCCAGGAGGTGTAGGCGCGCCTCTTCGTTGGAGTTATGAGGCTTTGGATAAAACGAGGGTAGAACAATAGGTTCGTTAATGTGAAACTCGGAAGAAACTTTGGGAACAAAGGCTGGATGCAGCCGTATGGTTACCGCCTCCTTGGAAAAAACAGTGCAGGGTGGCGTTGCCATGACTGCCGCGAGCTCGCTCACCCTACGAGCTGACGTAATTGCAAGAAGAAAGGTCGTCTGTACTGTAAGGAGGCGGAGGGGAACCGTGGCCAAGGGCTCGAACGGTGGTCCCATTAGCGTGGTAAGCACCAGGTCCAAGTTCCATGAAGGTGGAATCGGTTTCCGAGGGGGGTATAGGTTTACCAACCCTTTGAGGAACCTGGTAACCATAGGGTGGGCGAACACCATGTGCCCTTCCTCCTCATGTTTGAACGCCTAGATGGCGGCAAGGTGGACCTTCAACGAGGATAGCGAGAGTCCTCCTCTCTTGAGGTCCAGTAAATACTCTAGTATTGTAGGTATAGGCACCGAAAGGGGGGCCAGCTGTTTGGTAGAACACCAAGCCGTGAAGCGGGTCCGTTTTTGCTTGTAGGTCTTCCTGGTGGAAGTCCTCCTGCTACTTTCTAGGACTTGCTGTACTTCCACTGTGCATGTGCTCTCTAGGGAGCTGAGCCATGGATTAACCACGCTTGCAGTCGCAGGCCTTGGGGGTGCGGGTGCACTACGGACCCCTGGGCTAGCATGAGCAGATCCGGCGCCACCGGAAGAGGCATCGGTGGACGGTCCGACATGCGCAGGAGTAGGGGGAACCAGTGTTGTCGATCCCACGTTGGGACTATCAGGATCATCCGGGCCCTTTCCCTCCTGGCTTTCTGCAAGACTTTGTGGATCAGCACTGTGGGAGGAAACGCATAAAGCAGGGGGCCCCTCCACGGGATCGCGAACGCGTCCCCCCAGGGACCCCCATCCCAGTCCTGCCCTGGAGCAGAATCGTGGGCACTTCTTGTTGTGCTGAGTGGCAAACAGATCTATTTGGGGAAAACCCCATGCGTGGAAAAATCGGCCGTAGCAGATCGGGACGAATCTGCCACTTGTGTGTGAGTGAAAACGCCTGCTCAGCTGGTCTGCCTTCACATTGTGCACACCCGGCAAGTATGAGGCTTTCAAGATTATATTGTTGGCGATGCACCAGTTCCATAAGCGGATTGCTTCCACGCATAAGGCACGGGATCGAGCTCCTCCTTGCCTGTTTATATAAAACATGGTGGAGGTATTGTCTGTACTGATCCCGACGACTTTGCCTTGTATGTGGTCTTGAAAGTGTCTGCAGGCGTTGAACACTGCTCTGAGCTCCAGTATATTTATGTGTAGTGACTGGTCCGCGGGTGACCACAGTCCTTGAGTCACCTCTTCGCCCATGTGCGCTCCCCACCCTATGAGGGAGGCATCTGTAGTGAGAAAAACCGATATTTGCGGCTGGTGGAAGGGTACCCCTGTTAGCAGGTTCCTGGGGTTTACCCACCATTGTAGGGATTTGCGCACCCCGGCTGTGGGCAACACCACCCTGTGAACGGTGTGTACTGCCAGTTTGTATACACTCGCCAGCCAGTGCTGCATGCTGCGCATGTGTAACCTGGCGTTCTGTACTACGAACGTCGCCGCTCCCATGTGGCCCAGCAGCTGCAAGCACGTCAAGACCGGCACCGTAGGGCTGAAGGTGATGACCTGCACGAGGGAACCGATGGCCCGAAAGCGAGCCTCTGGTAGATACACTCTCGCTGTAACCGAGTTTATGCGAGCCCCTATGAACTCTATGTCCTGTGTGGGGTCTATTTTTGATTTTGCCAGATTGATAACCAGGCCGAGCGAAGAGAACGTGTTTGCTGTGACGCGTATCATGCGCAGAACCTCCCCCTTCGAGGCCCCTTGAGCAGGCAGTCGTCCAGATACAGGAAAATAAATACCCCCTGTCTGTGCAGGTAGGCTGACACCACTGTCAAGGTCTTGGTGAAGACTCTGGGGACCGAGGAGAGGTCAAACGGTAGGACCTTGTATTGGAAGTGTTCGTTGCCTACCATGAACCGGAGGAATCGCCGGTGAGCCGGATGGATAGTTATGTGGAAGTACGCGTCTTGTAAATCGAGGGCTGCGAACCAGTCTCCATCGTCCAGTGCTGTAAGGATGGAGGCGATTGTGGTCAAACTTGTGGCCTTTGGCCCCGCCCCGAGGACGCACAGCTCTGCTGTGAACGTCGCCTGGGAGTTCTGTACTGCTGGTGCTGTTGATGTCGCCCTTGCTCGTAACCCCTGTGGTACTGGGGGCGCTGTTGCTGGTACTGGTACCGTCTTTGTTGAGGGTAGTACCTTTCCTTTGTGTATGGAGGGGTGTAAATCCCCAGGGTCCTGAGTGTGGCTCTTGAATCTTTACTGGAATGAAGGACTGAGTCAGTTGATTCAGCAAACAGCTTCTGCGAGTCGAAGGGAAGTTCAACTATCTTCGCCTGCAGATCCCTCGGTATACCCGAAGTCTGGAGCCAGGACTCCCTTCGCATCACCACTGCCGTTGCTGTGGAACGTGTTGCTGTGTCCGCAACGTCCAGGGCGATCTGAACTCCCGTCCTCGAGGCCGCGTAGCCTTCTTGCACTATGGCCTTGAGCACCGGCTTTTTGTCCTCTGGAAGCGAGTCCATGAGGGAGGTTAACCTGGAATAGTTGTCGAAATTATGGTTCGCTAAGTGCGCTGCGTAATTTGCCATTCGCAACGTTAAAGTGGAGGAGGAGTAGACCTTTCTGCCGAACAGCTCTAGCTTCTTGGCATCTTTGTCTGTTCCCCGTCCTGAATTGAGATGTCTTTGATCTTTGTTGCGAGGACTCCACCACCAAGCAATTTGGCTGTGGGTGGCTGAACAGGAACTCCACGCCCTTCGCCGGCACGAAGTATTTCTTATCCGCTCTGTTTTGGACAGGCGGAATAGTCGCAGGGGTCTGCCATATTGTAGTGGCGGACTCTAAGATCGCTTCATCAAGCAGTATTGCTACTCTGGATGAGGCCGGAGGTCTCAAATTTTTGAGGAGCTTATGGTGTTTCTCTTGCACCTATGCTGTCTGGATGCCTTGCGTGAAGGCCACCCTCTTAAACAGCTCTTGAAACTGTTTGAGATCGTCCGGAGGATGGACGTCCCCCGGGGCCGTAGCCTCGTCCGGGGAGGAGAGCGAGGAACCGCTGGGGTACGTCTCTCTGGACCCTTCCGGTTCCTGGTGGCGATGGTACACCCTCTCGCTAGAGGTTTGCGAGGGAACATCTCGGGGTTCCATAACCAGTCCCCCCTGAGATGCTTGAGTCTCTGTCCCCGGTCGCAATTGCCCTCGGGGGTACCAGATCGTCTGTGGGGATCTTCCCCTAGTAGATTGCCGATGGTGTCTATGCCCCGCGTGGTAGGGGCGACCATGGCAGTATAGGCACTGTTCTTGGGAAGGTGACCTAGACCACTCCCTTGGTGCATACCCTCTGCGTCTGGGGGAGGGAGATCGTCGAGACACTGGAGAGAGCGATTTTGCATAATAGTCTAGCGGTTCAAACCCCAGGAAGGGTGAAGGTGGTCCCAGGTAGGGTGAGGCTGGTTGCAAAAATGGAGAAGGGGGCTCCGGGTAGGCTAGGGGGGACCCCTGCCTTCTGGTTGGAGTCTGCAACATAAGCGGAGGGCTGTGAGAAAGCAACTCCACAGCCCTGTCCGGAGAGGGGCTGCAATGCCTCCTTTTGTGTGCAGCCTTCCCCCTCCCTTGAGGAGGTAACTCCGCCCCCTGACGCACAGGGGATCCCAGCCCCGTCCGCACCGTGCTCGGCACGCTCGAAGGTGGTGCCGCACGTGCGGTGTCCTTCGGTGCCTGCAGGCTACGTGCCTGCGCGCTCTGCACCGCCGGTTCCCCGGGGGTCGGTGCCGCTGGTACCGGCGCTTGTTTAGCCGCCGCCCTGCCTGCGGTGCGGGGCGGCTGGCTGATTATCGGAGGCTGAGCCGCTTCCATGTGGCTCTCCGTGCTGCCGCCAATCAGCTGTTGCTGCGGCTGGGGGCTGTGCGCTCCTCCCGTCCTGCTCGCTATTGCTGCCGGCAGGGATCAGGCTGGGGAGGCTTTCCTCCGTTTTTGCGCTGATGGGGTGAGGGAGGCAGCTTTCCTTTTATGGGCCCCAGAGGGTCCCTCCTGCTGCGGCCGCTCCAGCACGTCTGGCTGGAGGGCCTTATGAAAAGCAGTTTTAAGCCGCCGCCCTGCCTGCGGTGCGGGGCGGCTGGCTGATTATCGGAGGCTGAGCCGCTTCCACGTGGCTCTCCGTGCCGCCGCCGATCAGCTGTTGCTGCGGCTGGGGGCTGCTCGCTCCTCCCGTCCCGCTCGCTGTTGCTGCCGGCAGGGATTGGGTTGGGGAGACTTTCCTCCGTTTTTGCGCTGATGGAGTGAGGGAGGCAGCTTTCCTTTTATGGGCCCCGGAGGGTCCCTCCTGCTGCGGCCGCTCCGGCACGTCTGGCTGGAGGGCCTTGTCAAAAAGCAGCATTTTAAGCCGCATCTCCCTGTCTCTCCTTAATCGCCTCTCGGCAGGACTCACATTTTTTAAATCCTGAAGAGGACATTGTTGGTGAGTCTTTCAGTTGTTAAGCGGGTACTTAGCACCTTCCCTGTGCTGTTTTCCCCGTTCGATGGCCTGCCTCCGCAGGAGGGCTGATGGCCCAATGCTCCTGGCCTCCGGCGCTTGTTACTGGGACTGGATTGAAGCTGTCCCGCTTGTAGTTTGTTTGTTTTTTGTTTTGTTTTTTTTTTTGAAAAATAACAACCGGCTAACTTGCAGTAGCCTAAGTACTTGAAAAACTTTAAAGAAAAACAGTTAAAGTCATTGAATACGCTACTTGGCCTTAGCCTAGTTCGGATTCCGTCTGCAGCCGACGGCGGTTAAGAGGAACTGGCGGGGACCGGATCGCGCACATGGCCAGGAGCGTGCAAGGGAGCGGCGCGCGCCGGCGCATGCGCGGTCCGGCAGAAACTGCTTGGAAAATCCGATCTGCGGCGCCGGGCAAGCCCGACACCTATTGTGGAGCACCCACGGGGACACTCGAAGAAGAAGTATTTCTTCTGCTTTACTTTGCATTGATTAGGCCTAAACTGCAGTACTGTGTCCAATTCTGGGCCTCACATTTTAGGAAAGATGTGGAGAAATTGGAAGAGGTCCATGGAACAACTACTAAAATGATTAAAGGTCTAGAAAATATGGCCTATGAGAGAAGATTAAAAGACTTGGGTGTGTTTAGTTTGGAAAAGAGAAGGCTGAGATGGTACACAATAGCAGCTTTCAATTTCCTAAAAGGTTGTTACAAGGAGGAGGGAAGAAAATTATTCTCTTTAGCCTTTGAAAATAGGATGAGAAACAATGGGCTTAAATTGCAGCAAGGGAGGTTTAAGTTGGACATTAGGAAAAAGTTTCCTAACTGTCAAAGTGGTTCATTACTGGAATAAATTGCCTAGTTCGTACTGGCTGTATGATCTCCATCTTTGGAGATATTTAGGAACAGGTTAGATAAATATCTAGCAGGGATGAAAGAGACGGTGTTTGCTCCTGTTGTAAGGGCAGGGGATTGGACTTGATGACATCTTGAGGTCCCTTCCAGTTCTAATATTCTATGATTGCATGCTTTCTATATGAATACTTATGATGCCAGTATTTTCTACTGGGTTTTTTCCCCATTTTTATTTGTGGATTTTTCCCTGTATCCATATTCTTGCACAGGAAGCTTTTTCCCATTTGCTATAATTTTTCATTTGATTTTTTCTTTTTCTTACATAATCTGTTGTATTTTTAAAGTTTTTTTCTCTGTTGAGAGGTTTGTTCTCCCACAGGCACTCAGTGGCACAGCAGTATTTGATTGGAATGACAATTCATCTCCCTGAGATATTAAGTGTTCAGGAAACAAAACATGAATTTAAAAGTTTCAACAGAAATGAAGCAGATTTTTCTATATTTTAGCACCAGGAATGAATAACTCAGTGAAGCTGTTTCAGAAAAATGTTCATAATTTTTCATGTCTGTTTTCAACCAAATAATCTGGTATGCAGACAGATGAATTGTCGCAGCAGAAAAACATCATGCTTGAAACATGGTGGTGACTTCTTCTGAAAAAACAGTCTACTCACCTTTGTGATTTTCCATAAAAGGTGCTGATAGTATGTGAAAATCTGTGGATGTCCTGATCTGAGCTTTCCAAAATGTGGCACATATATAATTAATCTAAGATTTATTGGGGTAGTTTGACTCTAGACCATTGAAATCCAAAGACCAAGTGTGGTGTTTTGAAGTTCTGCAATATAGCCCAAAGGCACCTTTATTTTTAATAGAGGTGCAGTCCAGAGAGAACTTAAGTCTCCACATGCAGTGCTCCATCTTATCAAGAGAAAGCATTGCATGTCATGACAAGCGAATTCTGCCTGCTCTACCTTCAAATACATAAGCCATCTGCCAGGAGCAGTCTCTGAGTTCTTGAAAAAATTGCAATCTGGCCTGATTGTCTAGGCAAAGTCTGGATCTCACTACATTAGTGCTATATCCACACATCCTGTAAGTAGCATGGTAACAGAGAGATAGCCGTGCTAGTCTATATACTATCAAAACAAAAAAGCAGTCAGTAGCACTTTAAAGACTAACAAAATAATTTATTAGGTGATGAGCTTTCGTGGGACAGACCCACTTCTTCAGATCATAGCCATACCAGAACAGACTCTATATTTAACACACAGAGAACCAAAAATAGTAATCAAGGTTGACAAATCACAAAAATTATCATCAAGGTGAGCAAATCAGAGAGCAGAGGGGCAGAAGCGGGGTGGGGAGTCAAGGATTAGATAAAGCAAAGTATGTAAAAGAGTCCCTATAATGAGCTAGAAAATTGTCATCCTGGTTCAAACCACGTTAATGTGCCAAATTTCAATACAAAAGAGAGTTCAGCAGCCTCTCTTTCCAAATGGCTGTGAAAAGTCCTTTTCAGTAAAACACAGACTTTCAGGTCGTTAACAGAATGGCCCACTCCATTAAAGTGCTGACTGACAGTTTTGTGAATCAGGAGTGTTTTTATGTCTGTTTTATGCCCAATAATTCTTTGTCTAAGAGCTGGAAGTCTGTGCAATATACAAAGCATCTGGGCATTGCTGGTACATGATGGAATATATGATGTTTGTTGAGGAACATGAGAATGTGCCCGTGATTCTGTGAATAACCTGGTTAGGTCCAGTGATGGTATCTCCAGAATACATATGTGGACAAATTTGGCAATGGATCTTGTTGCAAGGAAAAGTTCCAGGGTTGGTACTTCCGTGGTATAGACTGTGGCTGTTGGTGAGAATCCTCATAAGGTTGGGAGGTTGTCTGTAGGAGAGAACAGGCATGTCACCTAGGGCCTTCTGGAGTGTGGCATCCTAATTAAGGATAGGTTGTAGGTGCATTTAATAATGTATTGCAGTGATTTGAGTCGGGGGGCTGTAGGTAATGGCCAGTGGTGTTTTGTTCTTGGTTTTTTTGGGCCTATCTTGGAGTAGCTGGTCTCTGGGTATTCATCTGGCCCTGTCGATTTGTTTTTTTATTTCTCCTGGTGGGTAATTCAGGTTAATGAATATTTGGTAGAGATTCTATAGTTTTTGGCCTCTGTCAGCAGGATCAGAGCAAATGCGATTGTACCTATGGATTTGACTGTAAACAATGGATCTAGTTGTGTGTGCAGGATGGAAGCTAGAAGCGTGTAGGTAAGTATAGTGATCAGTGGGTTTCCGGTAGAATGTGGTACTGATCAGACCATCCTTGATTTGTACTGTAATGTCCAGGAAATATCTCTCTTGCGTGGAGTAGTTGAGGCATAAGTTGAGGGTGGGGTGCAGACTGTTAAAGTCTCTGTGGAATTCTTCTAGAGTCTCTATACCATGGGTCCAAATCATAAAGATGTCATCGATGTATCGTAAGTAAAGGATGGGTAATAGTGGACCAGAGCTGAGGAATCGTTGTTCCAGGTCAGCCATAAATACATTGGCATATTGTGGGACCATGCGGGTACCCACAGCAGTTCCACTAATCCAGAGGTATAAATTGTCCCCAATACATAAAGTAATGGGCTCATCCTCAAAATGTATGAAAATACTATATATGTGCCAATATTATTGACATTTCTGTAACTTGTGGTAGAACTGCTGACTTTGTATTTAAAGTTCTTTAGTTAAAGTTCAAGCAAGCTGCAGGTTCCTCATTTACATATCAGCTATTATGATCCTGTTTTTAGTTGCCTGAGTCCCTCATAACTGAGCAATAACAGTGTTTGACATCAGGAAAACTAAACTCCAAAGAAGATTGGCCAAGGGTGAATGAAGAGGAGCATCTCTGCCCCAAATACATTCGTCAGTGAGAAGACTGGCAGAAAAGATGTAAAGTAACTTTCTCCAAAATGCTTCAGTAACTTAGGAACTCAAGTTGTCAATTTTCAGTGAGAATTAGGTTCCCAAATACCTGCATGACTTTTGAAAAAACGTATCTTGAGTCACAATATAAGTCAATGAAATCCTTGGCATCTGTAAGTCACTTTTCAAAATGGGATATAAAACGCTCTAGAAAGTTTTACCTCTAATAAACTTCTCTACCAAGTAGAGTTGGAGCTGGACAGCAGCACTTCACAGTAAATATCCTGGGAGAAGACTGTCAGGTCTGGGGAGCAATGTGAGTCAGTTACAGCAATAAGACTGAGCTTTTAGCTCTCTCACACTCTTCTCTATACGGCTGGATGTAGGCACAGCACACTGGATTCAGCCCATCCACTTTTACTCTGTTCTTGTGATTTCTTGTTTGGAGGAAACTGCTGCACAGTTGTGGAATTTACGAGAAGCATTTCTCCTTACTAAATTCTAGATTGCCTTCTGTACCAATGTCAATGATTCCAGTAACAGACATGCTTAGAAGGCTGTTGCTAACTTTGAGAGGGGAAAAAGGAGGAGGAAAAAAAAAGAGCAATTTAATGAATCATGGACTTAGTTTTCCTAAAGCTTGGTCTGTTCAATATTTTTTCTTTTTAACTCAGGTTTTTATGTGAGTTTTAATTTGTAGATTGTATATAAATTGAAAGAAACAAAGTTCCCTGAATTGTAAATTATGCATTTGCTATAAGTTACATTAAATAAATTTGAATTCCCATCACTTAGGACCTATAATAATTGTGTTGGGAGTCATGCACAGTTGCAACAGAAGTTGAAGTTCTGAGAGTAAGAGCCAAACTATACTTAGATATTTGTGAAAATAAATGGTCAGATTCATCTATCATGGTTACTGTGGCAATGAGTGGAAGATGTTCTTGTGCATAGGAGCAAACCCTAATCAGCCTGTTCCCAGGCAAACAGCTACTGAAGTCATTAGGAGTTTTGCTAAGCAGCAGCAGCAGCTGATGCAGAAACTCAGTAGTGAGGTCCCAGAAAACCCTTACACCATCAAATCACACTGGGTCCATGAATCAACCATCACTACACAGCCTCCTTTCGATATGCCTCTATGTTATAGATCCCCATATCCCTTGTTTTCTCTACAGCACCACCTTAAAATGTGTCCTACAGCCTCCTCTCATACCTCCAACTGGTTGTGCTGGTAACTTTACATCACATGTTCCACAGTCATCCCTTCATATACTACCTACCTCACGCTCCTTCCCCTTCTTGCTCTCCTTCCTTAGTTTCACACACTCACTTGTTCTCCCCTCTAATCACTCCCACGCAAACTTTGTGCCAACTCCTCTGGGGAAGACAGGCAATTGCATCCCAGCAACCAAACTGGGATCATACAGGCATTGCTTAGAAACAGAAAGTTAAAGGAAACCAAAACCTGCAGTAAAAAAGCTTGGTGATTGGCCTAATTCACAGACAATAGGAGCCAGGGATACTCCTTCAAATCTGGCTTGCTCTCTTGTCAATCTGTTGTTACAAATATGCATAGGCAGCAAGTTATATGGAACCATGGTCCCCCAGCATTAGGAATAATCCTGACCCAGGGCCAGGTCCTCCAGAACTATCTGTTTGCCAGTGCTCTCCCCCCTGCCATCCTGTCCTCACAACCCCATCATCACCACTAGCAGCACAATTGAGTTAGGAGCTTCTGGCCACTTCCCAAGGTTGCTGCCAGTATGTGCGTGCTCCTGAGGCTCAGAGGAGGGAAAGAGTTGTTTCTTTGTGCTGTGTGCTGTTGTAATGTTGTGAAAACTATCACAAAATGATAGATTTCATGATTCTAAGAAAAACGCACCAGAATAAGGACAATGGACTTCAAAAAAAAACAATCTTGATGACTTAAAAAGAGGTCCAGATGACAGCACAAACTAGTGGACATTTTGAATAAATCTTCTTGTTTGAAAATTGCTTTACCTCTGAATGATGCAATAATGGAACCTGTCAAATCGATTTGGCAGACCCCTACAACTGCTCTTCAAACTTGCAAGAGATCTGACAAAAAATATTATGTGCCAGGAAAGGGCATGGAGTTCCTCTTCTCCCATCTAGCACCTAATTCACTGATGACTGATGCAGTCCATGAAGGATAGAAAAGGATCAAAAAGTGCTTGTCCTTAAAGAACAAGAGGGGACCAGAAACAATACTGTGAGAAAACAAGATTGTGATAATGGCCAGCATGTGGCAGGAAACTACAAAGTGCAACAATCTGCATGTAAAAGAAGTAGCTATGGCATATCAAAAAAGCATGGGAGACAATGATAAACCCCCTAATTGACCGCTGCATATTTTAAAAAGAGGAATACTTTACTGCAGAATCCAAGTGAGGATAGTTTCTGGAGTTTCACTGCAGGTTTGCATAAAGAACTGCAACAGAATTGTAAATTCTCTTGTTCCAGAGTGTGTTCATGAAAGGAAAGATGGTAAATCATTAACAATTAACTTGAATAATGTAATACAGCCTTTAAAATGCTACTTTTGCATATACAAATTTCAAACAAGCTGTGTTTCCTGCAGATGTGACTCTGACTGTTGCTTTTATGCACATATTCAGAGACAGCTTTGTAGTTTCCTTGTTTAGCTTTTGTATTCAGATTTCTACTTCTGAATGTGTTTTTTTTCAGGCACTGAACATGGCATCCAAATAGGTCAATGTTCTGTCCATTTTCAGAAGTGTCCTCTCTGGTATAAATTTTTCATGCAGAGCAAGCTCACAAGTTCTTGACTCCCTTTATCAATAAAAGAGAGATATGCACAGTTGTTGTTCCCCCTCCCCAATAACAATTATTTACACTGACTTTAATAGTAAACAAAAGTAATTTTATAAAAAATCTAAAAAGTAGGATTTAAGTGGTTGTAAGTGATGGACAGAGCAAAGTAAGCTACTACAGGCACATATATACTTACCTGAAGATCCATGCTCCAGTGGTTGATTTTTCTGGGGTTCAATTTAGCATGCCTAGTAGAGCCTATAGATGTTAATGATTAATTGGTTAACAAGTAAGCCTCTCCCTAAATGGCTGACACTTAGCAGTTATGGTTAACCAGTAGGGGCTGAAGGAGCCCCCTGCCCACCAGAGACTGGGGGCTGTGTCATCCCTGTGAAGTTAGCCCTGACCTGTGATGCTCCAGCCCAGCTGGAGAAGCCCTGAACAGGGGAGGCCTGGGGCATGCTATGTGCAGGGATGTTCCAGCCAAGCTGGGACAGTCCCTGTCCATAGCATGCAGGGAGGAAGATGCTCCAGCACAGCCAGGCTGGAGTGGGTCCCCTGCCTCCCACCCTCCATTTAATCAGTTAAATGGTCAGACTTAGCATTCAACCAGTTAACTAATTAAACAGGATTTTACATGCCTACAAGGGAACATGCTTAAATTAAACCTTGAGGGTACTCCCATTAACCACAGTACTCCTTGTCGTGAGAAGGGAAGTTAATGGGACAATTTCTCTTATCGACATCCCACAGTGGGGCCATGCAATTCTCATAACTGGAGTTGTGTAGCTTACGTCAATTTTATTTTGTAGGGTAGACCTTCCCTAAGAACAACAAAAGTAAACATGCCAGCTAAGCAGAATACAAAAAGGATCTTGATACAAACCCTATCATCTCACTTTAGTTCTTGTTTTAGGTAAAATCCTTTACAGGCCAAAGATGTCCTTTCTGACCAGGTTCCAGCAATTCTCCTTCACCTCCCTTGTTCCAGTTGTTTTGTTTCCAGAGGGTTTGTGTATCTTGGGGTGGGGAGGCAGTCTCAAATACTAGCTAAAGACAATCATTGTTTTCTTCCCCTTCCCTTTTATAAACTTTCCCTAGAGCAGGAAGTTTTTGTTCAACTACCCTCATCCCTGTGGAAAAGTACAAAATTTAAAATGTATTCCAGCACCAGGTGGCCTGGTCACATGTCTTTCTAGGATCAACTACAGTTCCGTGCACCAGTGTACCAGTCTTCAGTCTTCCAATCTCCATGAACTAAGCCTATGTGACCTGGGTCACACCCCTTGTGGGCGGGTGTTTTCAGAGACTTTCAAGAAATCAGCATTTAACATCACTGGCCTGCATCAATAACTGTAATGGATTTATGTAATGTATCACTTTAACAAATTTTCTCTCATACCCTATTCTTCCTTTCTTTGTTAATAAACTTTTACATTTTAGATTATAAAGGAGTGGCACAGCGTGCTGTTTTGGGTAAGATCCAAGTATATATTGACTCGGAGCGTGGCTGGATACTTTGGGGCCGAGAAGAATCTGTGTGGTGTTGGTGACATAGGTTCAATAACCTCTCACCTGAGTAAAAGGGGGCTCTTGGTCTGGGTGTTAGAGCATCTGGAAAATCTGTAGGGTTGCTTGTATGGCATCTGGCCAGCCAGAGGAGCTGGCAGAGGTGTTTCTGTGGCTGGTTTGATTTGCCTTAGTAAGAAAGAAATTGTAGTCTTCAGTGTAAGTGCCATAGATTTAAGCAATTACACCCTGGATTGATTTTCTTAGCTGTGCCCAGAACCCCTCCATCTTACTACAGAAGCATACTTATCTTTTGTTTATTAGATGTTTATGAGGTCAGTAGACTGTATGCAGCCAGACTTGCAAAGGTTGAATTTTCACTCGTGTATTTGATCAGGAAGGTTGTGGCAAATGTGCCCTAGAAGATGGAGGCATTGTCTCGCTGTGACTTGGGGGCTCTGTATGAGTGCAGTAATGAGCTTGTTCAATGCTATGATTCTAGGCAGTGGGAGTTTAGCCATGGCTCAGACTGCGTCTACACAAGCCCCTATGACATCACGTTGCTTAGAGGGCTGTAACTGGAACTTTTGGAAGTTGATTTGAAACCCAAGGTTGATTAGAAAGTCGAGTGTGGTTTGAATTGCAATAGTTATTTGATTGTGTGAAGAAGCTACTATAAGGCAATCATCCTGGTAGGGAAATATTTTGATACCCTGTTCACATAGGTGTGCTGATGCAACTGCAAATATTTTCATGAAGACCCTGGGAGGACATGATATTGGTAATGTGTGTGTGACCTACACTAAACTGTAGGAATTCGAAATGTACTGGATGTATAGGTATGTGAAAGTAAGCATCAGGTAGGTCAAGGGATGGCAGCCAATCTCCCTTTTGTAGTAGAGGGATGATGATAGCCATTGTTACCATTTTGAAGTTTGATAGATCTGTTGAGTTGGCGTAAATCCAGAATCGGTCTCCCAACACCTGGTTTTCTTTGGGGTGAGAAAGTATCTGGAGCAAAAGCCCTTGCCCTTGTATTGGTGGGGCACTTCAGCTATGGTTTCTATGTGCAGGAACTAGGCTATTTTGTGTTGTAATAGAATCTCTTGTGAAGGGTCCCTGAAGAGGGAGTGGAAGGGGGGCACGGATTGGGGTTTGGAAATAAATGGGATGGAATAACCCCTGTGGATGGTTTCTAGAACCCATCTGTCCAAGGTGATGGACGCTTACATGGGGTAGGAGCTAGTGGTGGTAACACTGATGTGTTGTGAGTTGGTGACATGGGAGACCTGGCAAACCCTTAACCGATGACTCAAAACAACTGTAATGAGTGGACGGTTGTGAAGAGGAGGACTGTTCTTGCTGAAGTTGTCTTCTAGGTTGTCTTTGTCTCTTGTATTGGTCATAGGGGTGTGGTTACTAGTATGGAGATGGGAGGAAACAAGTGTAATAGTGCCCTTGTTGTTTCATAGTTTGGAGTATGTACGTGTTCAGTGTTTGGAGTGTGTTTTGGGAGTCTTTCAGGGCACGTAATGAGGCGTCAGTAGAACTGGTGAATAATTTCTGCCCTTCAAAAGGAAGATCTTGCTGTTTTGTATTTCTTTAGGAAACCAGGAAAGGTGGAGCCAGGAATCTCTTCTCATGACTACTGCAGTTGCCAGGAAGTGGGCTGCTACGTCATCTGAGTCTAATGATACTTGGAGGGGCATTTTGGCCATAAGGGAGCCTTCTGTCAAGCTCAATTTAAATTGACTCATATTCATCACACAACTGTTGGATAAAAATGTTCATGGAATCTCCATTGCTGGAGATTTTTAAGAACAGGTTAGATAAATGTCTATCAGGGAATGGTCTAGACAGTACTTGTTCCTGCCATGAGGGCAGGGCACTGGACTCAATGACCTCTCAAAGTACCTTCCAGTCCTAGCATTCTATGTATGATTCTATGATTCTATGTTCTCAAATAAATTGTATGTGTATTTTGCTGAAAAGGCCAAGTGGTTGGGAATCCAGAATTGTAGAGATGCAAAAGAGTAAGATTTTCAGCCTACAAAGTCCAGCCTTTTCTAATCTTTATCACCTGGAGAAGACTGGAACTATGATGGACGGTGTCTACCATCACATCCCACTCCCAGTTCTCTGTAAACAAAATTTCTGTTCCCTTGGGTAGGATGTAATATTTTCTATCAGCTCTTCTGGTTGTGGGTGGTACTGTTGCTGCAGTTTGCCATAACTCTTTGGTAGGGTCCCATAATGGCCTCATTTATAGGAAGAGCCGCGTTTGTACTTGGGGAAGCCTGGAGAATATCAGTTAGTATTGAGGTTCAGGTAATTCAGAGAGGGAAATCTCTAGCAACCCTTTTAAACAAGTTCTGAAAAGACTTGAAATCATCACCTACTGTTGGTAGAAGTGGCATCACTGTCTTATCCGGTAAGGAGGAGGTGATGTGGGTGAGCAGAATGCTGTCTTGCTGAATCTCCTCTTCCTTTTCCTCTGTCTTCCTCTGTATCCAGTTGAGAGGAAGGAGTGGGAGAAGGTGGTTGAGTTGATTGTGGTGTAACCTGTTTAGGGAGGCACTGTAACTGAGGTCTGAATTGCACCCAGGAGTCCCAAGATGGCCAAGTGGAAGGAACTAGTACTGGGGGCCTCCACAGGTATGGAGGCTACTGTTGCATCAGTAGCAGCGGAGGCACTGCAGACTGCTAAGGGAGAGGAATGTCTGGGCATATATGGTACCAAATGGATGTCCTCCTCCACATGTGACAAGCAGGATAGTACCAAACTTGCTGGTGTAGTCATTGTCATTGGGACTTGGCATTCTGGTGTGGTGTGGGTTCTGAAAAGTAGTGTGCCTGGAACTGATGTGAGAACTAAGTCAGACTGCTTGGTCAATGACAGCAGAAAGGAGATGGGCGGTACTGGTAGTTTTGATGGAGTTGGTACTGACGCACCCAGAGTCACTGACACAGATGGTCTAACTGTGGTCAGCACGGATGGTGTCTGCATAGTCAGATCTGGTGCCATCTTGTATTGTGGTAGCTTGTGTGTGATCAGTGCCGATTTTTTTCAGTGCCAGACCCATGTGTTTTTTTGGCTGTGCACCAATAATAGGAATAGACTTCTGTTTTGCCTTTTCCCCTTGGACCATCTGTGTGCTGGACTGGCCCAGTGCCTCAAGGTCAAGATTGGACTGTGCCATCAGTACTGTGGCAGATTTTTGTATCCAAGAATGCTTTTTTCTTGGCCTGTTCTCCATGCGCAGAGGCAAAGAACCTGTGCTTCATGGCCTGCTTCATTTTTATAGGTCTTTGGTCAGATGTTGCCATAGGTGACGGCTGTCTCAGCAGAGACCTCAGCTCAGGTACGAATGCTCGTCTAAGGGACTCCTCCCTTAAAATAAGTTTTAATTGGAGGTCTTTGGCCTTTTAGGATCTTGTAGAAAGTTTTTCTGCAGAATATGTGCCTCACTGTAACATCTTATGCATTGAGTGGCCTCTGGAGCCCAGGATAGAAAGATGGCACGTGGAGCACTTTTTGAAGCCAGGAGAACCAGACATGGTAACAGTGAAGAGCACCAATGGGCACTGAGTCCAAATAAAAAACCTTTTTATTTTTGAAGAAACCAGTGTCTGAAAAATAAAAGTCCACATGTAGATAAAACGGGGAAAATGGCTATGAAAAAAGGGAGGCAAACTGGGATCTGCTAGGGTTCTGACCAAAGGCAAAGGTGATAGAGAAGAACTGAAGGATGGCAGATGGCATGCAATGGTTAACAGCTGCTGCAGGCACAAGTCGTGTACCGCACATGCACCACCACTGGCAGGGGTACCTCTGCTAAATTTTTTCCGACTTTAGTGCAAGGTACCAAAACACCTTATGTGGAGCACCCACAGGGACACTCCTCAAAGGAGAAGAAAAACTTTGTTTTGCTAGTTTTCAACCGGCTATACATTAATTTCATTTGATGACTCCTACTTTTTATGTTATGAGAACAAATAATTTTTCCTTATTCACTTTTCCCACACTAGTCATGATTGTATAGACCTCTATCATATCCCCCAGCATACCTCAGTGAATTCCAAACGTTTTTAAATATCTTCATCATTCTTGTCATATCATATAATGAGTTCAGTTCTAATTTTACAGAATTTTTAAATATAAGTTACAGCTTTTCTCTCTTTCTCTTATAGCACTGGTTACTCAGAGATTGTACAGTAACCTTGTTGAACATGAGATAGCATTTGTATTAACATTATATTAACCTTGTTTCAGTTGTAAGTCATTCTTTGCCTATCTTACAATAAGAGTTTATTTCTTGAATAAATTAGATGAAGAGAAAAAGGAGGAAGAAAGTAAAAATATAGGTCATATTTTATTTTAAATGCCTACATCATTCTAACTTCCTCTTATAGTTGTGGTAAAACCATTACTCATAATAAACTCATTTTGTCTGAGAGCAAAGGTAATACACTGGTCCATGTAAATCACTTTATTGCCTTGACAGAATGATGTTAGAATACCTAAACAGATTCTGTAATAAATTTCCTCTTTTGGAACACTGTTTGGCAATGAAGGTTATCTAGGGGTGGGTATGACTGGTGCCAACTGTTCACAAGAATAGTCTGCTTTAGTTTCTGTAAAATTTACCTGAATACCATAAAAATGGGTTCAACACATCCTGCCCCTCGGTCTGAATGGACACAGACCTAGCATAACGTTTGGAATCAAAAATGCCCAGGACACTTCTAGAATAAAATCCTAATTCCAGCTTTTGCAAGGTTTCCTGATATTTACAGGACTGAAATTAAAAATAAACAAACAAAAACAAAAAGTGGTGTTCTACATATTCTATATTTTGTCCATTTTCCTAAACTTGGTTCTGCCTGTGATCTGCTAATGTACATAGGTGTGCTTAAATATACCAATAATATAGGATAAAAACAACATTGGTTATTTTACATATAAATAAATGATGTAGCCTGAGCAAGTCATTTTCCACTTATCCAAACATTAGCCAAACACTGAACTTCTACAGCAGTCTGGTAACACTGTATACACCTGGCATCACACAAAACAGAAAGCTTATGACATGCCATGCATAAAACCTAAATGTCAAAGCTACCCCACTTATTCCTCATAAAAGATTTTTCAGAAAGGCTTCAGGGAAAATTGGTGTCTTCCCCTTTGTCTTTTCCTTTCAACATTACTGTTTATAGTTAAATAACAAGTGTGTGACTCCAGAATGAATCAAGAATATGACTTTAAAAAAATAAACTAAAACCAGCTTCTTTTCTTCAGCCAATTTCTATTTGACAGAGATGTAGAGAAGGGCAACTGTGAAAGTACTCAGTTGCTTCCTGAGTCTGTCAAGTCACAAAGGATTGACCATCACCTGCAGATATTTGGGAGGGAATCCTGGTCCTCTGCAGTGAAAGGCAAAACTTGCAGTGTTTCCCCTTTGGAATACACTGTGCTCTGGACATGTTTTTCCCCACCTATGACTACAGCCCAACTTAGATTACACTAATTTTGTACCTACTAAGAATCTCCAGCTGGGTGGCTGTAGAAAGTTGGCTCCCTTTTTGCACTGCATGAGTGCTAGAAGAAGAGGCAGAGAATATACCCCATGTTCAATAAGTTAGGAACTTATTAACTGTCTAGTGTTTACAAAACTCCTGAAACATGCAAAGTTGTTAACATTAGCTATTATCAAATACAGCATTTTGTACATACTTAATATCTACACACTATAGCAATTAGTTTGAAATATTAATTATATTATTTACTTTTAAATATCCAATTAAGTTCCATTGAACCTTAAACAGTGTCTTGTGTTCTGATCTCCCAATGGCTTTGTAATAGGTGTAAATGTTCTTGCAGATCACTGCCTGTGTGCTCCTGTAAAAAAGGACAGAGAAAATTCTAGTGTGAGGGTTCTGGAGTGACTGTAGTGTTCTAGAGGAAATATGCAGTTTGATACAGATTTTAATCAGGTGACAATCTGACCATGGTTTACAAGTAATGTAATTACTTGCAAACTGAATAATAAATAAATACAACCTAGCTGCTCTTACATAGCACTTTCCATCCATATATCTCAAAGCTGTTTATCATGGAAGTATAAAGTAGCATTATCCCCATTAAACTGAAGCACAGGGAGGTACTTTACCTACGGTTACTCATCTGGCCTCTGTCTGTGTGTGCGCGCGCACACGCACACCAGACTGGAATGAACAAAAGCAACCTCTCAAATTCTATTGCCTTGTCTGTGTTCTAATTCCTAGGAAACAATGCCCGCTAAAATACATTATGAATAATAAACTTATATGTAATCTAAATCAGATAAAATGGCATTTCTTCCTCCAAATAGAATGCTTATATCCGATCTTGTTTAAAATGTCATTTATTTTTTGAGATTTGTTTCTTACTAAAAAAAAAAAAAATTATAATACACAGTTGGTAATATCTCTATAAAACATGAAGTGCTAGGCTTGAATCAATGTGAAAATTCTCCAGGATCTCTGAAAGACAGGCTGTGCACACTTAAAATGGAATATATGGAAAAATTTAAATGGCCAGTGTGATCAAAATTGCTTTCTGAATACACACTTGACTTTTGTGCAGATTACCAGCTTGCAGAATCACTGTATGCATTGTCTGCTAGAGAATTTTTCTCATACTTGTAACTTTCATGTTAGCACAGCTTCAGGTGCATGAAGCAGCAGGCAGCCAAGCAGATGAAAGGGGTCAGCTGGGGTCAGGTGCCCTCCCACTCCCAAACTGGGGACTGCCCAAGCCTGAGGCCCCCTCCAAGAAGCCATTTAGGGAGGATGGAAGGCTGAAGCTCCCACCCCACATTCATAGTGGATGCTGCTTGCTGTTCCCCTTCACATCAGGCAGTGAATTAAAAGTGCTCAGTTTGCTGTCTTCCTCTCTCCCTCTGGCTGGGGAGGATGGTGAGCTTTCCCCTTATTCCCTCACAGGAACAGGAAGGGGAAGAGCAAGGAGCCTTGGTATGAAACTCGGGGGTTGGGGTGAGCTTCAGTCCTCCCCACGTGCCCCCCAACCCTCTGCCCCAACTCTCACATCCCCACACTTGCGGCCTTTGTTGAGCCCCTGCCCAATCAACTCTGATTTGTGCACCTCCCACACACCAACACCCTGACCTAACCCCTGCACTCCCCACCCACTCAGCCTCTGCCTTGAGTCTCTCCTCACACTCCTAACCCTGACTTTCACCTCCCACAGTTCCCAGCCCTCTGCCCTGAGCCTCTACTCACACCCACAACTAACTTCTGCACTGCCCCACACCTCCACATCTCCTCACCTCCCAACCCTGACTCCTGCACCCTCCACATCCACACCCCTTGCCTTAAGCCCCCTCCACTCCACCGCACACTAAAATTTCTTACAGGTACTTTCATGTCACTCCCACCCAACCTCCTGCCCTGAGAGCTCCAGGTGAGAGGGGGAGGGAGGAAGGTGGGGATTGTGATATCCCAGCACCTGTAAGAAAATGAAGTTATTTTCACTCCTAGCAACATTTAAATGTAAAAGTCTTCTAACCACAAACTCACTGCATCTATCAGTCATTGATGATACGCTGATGTCTTATTTGAATTCAGTAAGGACACCATCTGTACTGCATTAGGACATTATGTGCTCAAAACCAGGGCTATATCACTTTCTTTGCAAACAACAGAAAGAGCTCTTTATAGAAGTGACCATAAATCTACACACAGGAAAGAAGGAATTTAACTCACTTGGAAAATTTTACTGCATTCTACAGAAGGAATGTGCATTTAAAAACAGAAGAGTGAGAGATCAGAAGAACCAGAATATACTGGCAACTATTCAGAGAATATATTTTCATGCACATCTACATGATCACATACTATTGCTCAAATAATTTGTCAATTTATTTTCTGTCACAGTTAGCGCATACAGAGAATAGCAACACAAGATTCTCAGTATTAAATCTGCCTCACAAATCCTCCAGGCTGCCTCATCCCACCATTGTTTTCCTCCTTTTCTCCACTCATGTGTCCAAGTTCCTCCAGAAATAATCTCATGTTCACATGGATTTCCTCCACTATAAATCGGTTCACTAATCCTTCAGCTCTGCCATTTTCCTGGTCAGACAACTCTAATTCGCCACTCTCTTTGACTCCTAAGAGAAATATTCCAGCCATCAATTTGCTACCTTTGACTTCCTCCATTATTCCACACACACACTTCCGGCACCTTCCATAAGTTTAGTATTAGCTTTACTTAAAGTTCAATTTAATTTTGCTTTACTTTGTTTGAAAAGTCCTGCACAGATGTTATGAATTCACTCACACCCAGAGAAATTATGTCTGTGAATCCCCTAGAAAGCCTCTGGCTTTTTTAGATGCCCTTCGTTTGATGTCCAGGTCTCTCTGTTATAGAGGAGAGAAATGAGCACAAAAGCATTGTAAAGTTTTGTTTTTGTTGAGAATGTTGCAGGATATCAATACTCAGTTACATAGCTTTCCTAATGACTAAGCTTACCGTATCCTGTTCATAATCTTTTTGTCCAGAGATCCATCATTGGAGATGTTGGTGCCAAGATAGATAAAATCATCAATTTGCATTAGCTGGATTCCACTAGTTGATATGCTAGAGAATATGGCATAAAGTGGTAAAGATAGCTGATGCAACATCAAAGTTTTTTCCAGGCTGATAGTGAAACCAAACAATTTTGATGTTTCCATATATCCATTTACAATGCATTAAGACCTCCTCCTGTGTGTGCTAGGAGGGCACAGTAACCCAAAAAGAGTATTTCTTCTTCAAGTGATGTCCCCATGAGTGCTCCACTGTAGGTGCTGGGCTTGTCCCAGCACCGCAGACTGGAGACTCTTCATAGCTGTATCTTGCCAGTCTGCACATGCGTTGACACCACATCTCTCCATTTGTGCTCTTTTGATCAGGTGCATGGACCAGCTCAAGCCAATTCCTCTCAACCACCCCAAGCTGCAGATGGAGCTAACTGCCTCTCATCAACTTGATGTCATGAAACTGAATATTCTTTTAAAATTCTGTATACAGTTCTTCTCCTTTATAGTCTAGTCATTGTCCATTCGTCATTCCTTTAAAAAAAAGGTTACTGTTTGTTAGACTTGAACCTTTATAGTTAAGTTTTCGTTGGACCCTATCTATACCAGTTTACTGTTGCTGGTTCCATAACCTCAGCTAAAGCACTAACTTACTTACAGCCCATGCATTATGCCAGGCTCAGAAGGGTTTGAGAAATGCAAACAATGCCAGGATGCTATGCCTGCCTCGGATGGCCACTCCGAGTTCATAAGGTGACTGGGAGAGTGCTATATCCCTCAAAAATGTCCACATTGCATGATGCTAGCTGCCAGAGCTCACCACAATCGTGAAATATGCCTGAAAATGATATTGTTTGACAAGCCTGTGCGGCCCTCTACTGAAAAGCTCAGTGGAGCCCATAAACAATCTACACTTGAACGCAGAGCCTCCTCCTCAACAACTCTGCCCTCCAAGGAATCTAAGACTTCACCGACCAGATCATTGCCTGCTATTTTGCAGAGCACTCCTGGGGTTGCAGTGAAGCCTGGCACTTCAGGCATCGCCTCTGTAAAGCCCAAGCCAGCTGTGAGCAGCGAAGTGTCAAAGTCCGTGGCACCAACATTTAATCCCACAAAGCCTTTGGAGCCAAGAGTGCAGATTCCTTCTTCGAAATCACCCGGTTCCTAGCATGGCGGCACCAAAAACTTCCTCGGCATTGACTACAGTAAGGGCTCAGATTATGCAAAGGTTCCGTTCCACGCACCCTTGCGTAAAGCCAGATTTCGTGCAAGTTGGGGTCCGGCTTTTTCCCTGGCAGAATGCAGCCGGGGAAGCATCAGAAAGGTAAGTCCTGGGGTGGGGAAGCAGTTGGGGAGGGTTAAGCTTGGCGGTGGGTTGGAGCTGTAGGAGGTGGGCAGAGGGGGTGGGCTAAGCCGGGGGTGGGTTGGGGCTGCAGGGGGTAAGTGTGGAGTTGAGCGCACGTGGTGAGCTGGGCTGGGGAGGGGGGGAGCTGAGCCGGAACCAGAGCCATGCCTGGGTGGTGAGCCGGCAAGCGGAGTCACACCAGAGCCATGCAGGGCAGGTGGACAGGCAGCTTGTGAACCGGTGGGGAGATCACACAGGCAACGGGCGGGTAAGCAGGCAGGCAGCTTGGTGCACCGGCAGGTGTGGGGGGGGTCTCACTGAAGCCGGATGGGTGGGCGGGCAGGCAGGCAGGCAGCTTGTGAGCTGGCAGGGGGTATCACACAGGAGCCACTTGGGGTAGGGGTGGGGTTGCTTGTGAGCTGGCGGGGGGGGGTCACTCCCCCTAATATTATTGTGGACTGCATACTGCACCTAAAGGACTTGGGGTTGGCACTAACCTCCCTAAGAGTGCATCTTGCAGCAATTACAGCATTTAGTGGCCACACTGATGGGTTCTCAGTGTTTGCCCACTTGATTACTAAGAGATTTCTCAAGAGGCTCACAAATATGTACCCCCCGCGCAGACCAACTCCTCCTCCATGGAGTGTTGATCTAGTACTACAGGCATTGATGAGACTGCCATTTGAACCCCTGGCTACCACCCCTCTTAAGTTACTGACCATAAAGGTAGCCTTTCTTTTTGCCATTGCATCCACCCATAGAGTTAGCAAAATATCAGCCCTCATGGCGGGGCCTCCAGAGACAATCTTCACTAAGGATGGAGTGACCCTCAGACATCATTTGGCTTTTACTCCTAAAGTCTCTTCTGAATTTCACATCAATGAACCAATAGTCTTATCTGCATTTTATCCTACATGGGGAGGGAGAATTCAGTGCTTTGAGCATTGGCCTGTTAAACCCAGTGTTGTGAGTTCAATCCTTGAGGGGGCCATTTATGGATCTGGGACAAATAGATTTTAAAAAAAATCTGTCAGAGATGGTGACAGATCCTGCTCTGAGGGCAGGCGACTGGACTCAATGACCTCTGAAGGTCCCTTCCAGCTCTATGAGATGGATTTATCTCCATATTTCATATACAATAGAAAAAAAATTAAAAATATGGCAGGTGCGACTGAGGTACATGAAATTACTTAGGAAAAAGTTCCTAACTGTCAGGGTGGTCAAACAATATAATAAATTGCAAGGGAGGTTGTGGAATCTCCATCACTGGAGATATTTAAGAACAGGTTAGACAGATGTCTATCAGGGATGGTTTAGACAGTACTTGGTCCTGCCATTGGGGCAGGGGGCTGAACTTGATGGATTCTATGATTCTAAACCACATTCATCACCACAGGAAGCCGCGCTATATACTCCAGATGTACGCAGGGTGCTCACCTTTTATATGGACAGTACAAAAATGTTCCGAAAAACAGAATACCTGCTGGTTTCATTGGTGGAGTGTTCCATGGGTGAACCTCTATCATTCCAGTGGAGAGCTCATCTTATCACTGCGTACATTGCCCAGTGTTACTCTTCGAGCCATATGCCTCTCCCGACAACCACGAGTTCATTCCACGAGAGCAGGGGTGACTTTGACAACCCTTCTCAAGGGAGTCTCCCTTAGAGACATCTGCAGAGCAGCCCCCGGTCATCCCATGATACTTTCAAGATACACTATGCTATCTGGGAAAGATGGGCTTACAGATACTTTGCTAGCCACAGCGCTTCTCTCCACTCCTTTTATACGGTGACTCCTTTTTCTTTCCCTCCTCCAATTATTGGTGAATTGCTACACAGTCACCTACAGAGGAGCACCCACAGGGACATCACTCAAAGAAGAAAGTGAAGTTACTCACCATGGTGCAGTAACTGTCATTCTTCGAGATGTTTGTCCCCATGGGTGCTCCCAACCCACCCTCCTCACCTCTTGACAGTCTGCCTTGTCTGTCTGTCCTTTTTTGTAGATTCCAGAGTGGTTTCAAGGAACGGGCTTGGGCCAGTCTGCGCATGTGATAAAAAGAGCACGAATGGAGAGATGTGGCGGCAATGCATGCACAGACTGGCCAGATACAGCTATGAAGATTCTCCAACCTGTGATGGTGGGATGAGCCCAGCACCTACAATGGAGCACCCACAGGGACAAACATCTCAAAGAACAATAGTTACTGCACCATGGGGAGTAACTTCACTTTCTTTGTGTAGCAGTTCTGTTACTTTTGGTTTTGCTTTAAGCCTCATAATACTGAAGGGTGAGCTGTCATGTTTCTACAGGGGGTCCCCTTTATACGTTGCCCCAATGCATGTTGTTTTGTGCTTACGTTGTGGACATACTGAGGTCAAAGACATAAAAATTCTCCACTTACATTGTCCTTCCTTGGGGAAGCAAGTGGAGCATGAGCAGCTGTCCCGTTCCTGCTGCTTCTTCAGGTCTCGGGGAAACGCTGTGGCAGCCCTCTCCTTGCCACTTCCTTGGGGCTCACAGAAGCACTGGGGGCTGCCTTGGTGAGGATGGGTGGTGGCTGCTGCCTCCTTCCCAGCTCTCTGGGGCTTCCAGATCCTGCTCAGCACCTTGCTGCACTGGGAGCCACTGCTGTCAGCACCCAGCAAGGCTGACAAGCTTTCCAGTGAGCCTGGTGGCAGCTCCAGGGGCACCCTAAAGAGTGGCAGCTCCCTATTCCCCTATATTTACATGTATTCTTATGGAGGAAAATTCCCCTTTATACATTGTTTCACTTTACATCGCAAATTCATGGTCCTAACCCTCAACATATAAATGGGACTCCCTGTATCTAATTTATATGCCTCCATTACACCCATTTTTAGCACGGTTCAGAACCTCGGTGAGCTTCAGAAATGCTAATACTAAAAAGGGCCAGATCCTCAGCTAGTGTGAGCTGCCTTAGCTCCACTAAAGTCTCTCATTTACAAGAACTCTAGTAACTGAAAATCCTGATATTGGCTTTATTAAATGAATACAGAGGAAGGTAGCACTGAACTGTAATGGTAGAAAGACCAGAGTAAAATAAAGCTAAAAATTTGATAGGTGGTTTTCTTTTACTCAGTAAATATGGCTGACGCAAGTTTAAACTAAGACATTTCAGTTTTTATTTCATCTTGTGAATTACTCAGTTTGAAGACACTCCTATACAAACTCCAAGTAGTTTCCCAGCTTTGAGGTCTGCCGGCTGCCAGAATCAGATTTGGCCGTAAGACGAGCCATGCTCACCATTTTCCAAAGATAATTCTCAATTTTTAAACAAGTCACATGAAAAACGCCTTTTATTAAAAAACCCCAGAATACTTAATTTTAAATGTAGGAGACCCATGTTAGTAATGGCAGGATTTTTCCAACGACACACTTGACTCCTGCATCGCTGAAGCATGTGTGCCACAATTAATTTAGGGACTACTGCTGTATTAGCAGTAATCTTAGCATTAGCTTTATCTAAAGTTCAATTTAATTTGCTTCACTTTACTTGAAAAGTCCTGTACAGTACAGATGTTATGAATTTACTCATGCCCATAGAAATTAGGTTGACTATTTGGGGAGGTATGTAGAGATTAATATTTGTAGGAACGGATCTATTTAACATGACAAACTATCCTTCCATCTTAAATTTTGTTCAAAAAGATTTGTGACAATGAATACATCTCACTTTAGTCATTTTCAAACAAAGTAACTATAATTAGAGTGAAAAATTCAAAAATGTGGACTGCTCTTTTAATCAAATTTGTCACCTTGCTCAGCTTCTGATCATAGTTGGCAAAAATAAAAATAAAGAATCTTTCTATTTGTCTTCAAGTGTCTGGAGTTTTCCATAGTATTCTCTCTTTACTAACTACTGCTGGTGTTCTACAAATAAGTAGATGAGGTTAGGGGGCCTGGTGCCTTGGTAGGTTCCTCTGGAAATTAGACCTTAGCACGTGTTACACACAAGCCAAATTTTACACTTTCTTCAGTTCACATAAGACGCAACCATGGAGTGCTCTGGGAATCCTGAACATTATACGCAATGAGTAAACTAGTAATAAAGTTTCCAGGCAAAGATATTCAAAGAAAAGAACCTCAAACTAAACAAGAACAAATGCCAGATTGATCTGAATGAGGCTGATTATTTTGGACACATGCAGCAACTAAGGAGTTCAGCTAGAAGATCCAAAAAAGATGGAGGCAATCGCACAAGAGGAAACATCTGAAACCAAGATGGTCCTTGGGGACATGTTAATATGTGTAAGAAAAGTATGTGTAAGGAAGTGTTGCACTCTGAACACTACTTGAAAACAGAAGAGAATGGCAATGGTAATGGGCAAGGAAAACACTGAGAATTTAAAAAGTGTGTCAGAGAAGTTGCAATACTGAAATATTTTCATTCACAGAGTATAAAGGTTTGGTAGATACAAACTGGGAACAGTCCTTCTATTAGAAGATCACTCAAATACATACATTAACGCACAGCACAACTAAGCTCAGATTGAAAAAAAATGTTGGCAATATTGGTGGTAAATATATTTATATTTATAGAAGGTGATCGAGACAAATTAGACCACAAATTAATGGAAGCCAGAGCTCAGAAAACATTGCGCAAGGTATCACCTGGCCTTCAAAACTATTCAAGTAATTGCAAATATATTTGTTCTATGTAACATATCAGACCTAAAAGGTATTATTGTAATAGTCACGTTTTCAAGTCTGCTTAGCAAAAGCAAGGAACTGCAGAACAGAAGTTTGAAGTAAATACACCTCAAGTTCCCCCTATTTCTGAAACAGTTGGAGAAAATCCATCAAGAAATAAAAAATGGCCCATACTTATAATTATGCAGCGTAATTTTAAGTGGCGAGCCAACCAAAAAAGTCACCATTCTACCGCTTAAATTCTGGTGCGTACAGTAGCCACAACAGATTAGAGCTGCCCTTCTTTCTTCACCCTACATATAGCAAATGTGGACATGGTGCAGTTGAGATTTATGGCCCAAGAACTTAATCTGAAGAATTTATCCTATTAATTTGTATTGGTAAATAGAAGACCTGAAAGTGATCTCTTACAGATTTTCCATATTACAAAAGGAAATGATACAGTTTAAACAGAGATATGGAATCATTTTATACCCGAGCGTTTTTTTGCTGGTACTCAGTACCGGCACCTCAGCTGCCCCAGCCATGGTAATGGCTGTGTGGGAGGGGATGGGGAGCCATCTGAGTAGTGGCACCTCTTTTTTTGCACAAAAAGGCACTGTATTCTACTGGTTTTGATAACAGCTGCCAGAAATATCAGAACTGGGCTTGCATTCATTGCTACAAGTTGGACCTCCCTAGTCCTGCACCCTTGGGACCAGACTGATCCCAAATGAGGGAATTTGATGGACCAGAGGAGGTCCCCTGCTGCCAGTCCTCAGCATTCCAGCCCAAGCTGGGTTGCGCTGGCCCCAGCTCAGCTGAGGCAAGCTGGCTCCCAGTCCCCTGCGGTGTTTCCAGCTCCCAGAACTCCTGTTGTGTCCCTGGTTCCCAGCCCTGCTACTGCAGGGAGGGGAGGTAGGCTGCAGCTCACCATCTCCATGGCTGTGCAGCTCCCTGGCACCCTAATCACCTGGCTCCCCAGCACCAGCACAGGTTGCTGGCCCAATGCTAGGCCACTGCTCCCCAGCCTCAGTGATGGCAGTGACACCCAGACTACTGCCAGGCCACCGCTCCCTGCTGTGGCTCCCCAGCCTCCATTCTGGCTGCAAGGCCCTCAGGTCCAGCCACATCCATGGTCCAGACCACGGATATTGCCAGACCAAAGACTTATGGATTTCAGAGGAAAAATGTGTATGGTAAATAGGTTTGTAAGGCTATAGATTAAAACATTAGCAAGCTAGCAATGTATAGATTTGAGAAAAGTTGGTTAATGGGAAGACTAAAAAACACATGAGAAAGTTATTGATAAAAGTCAAAGACTCACTAATTTGTGTCCTGAAAGTAAAGAATTTAAGCGGAACTGTGAAAAAACAAGCAGGATTTATAATTACAATAACTGAGCAAGTAGCAGGAATATTGGGTCCGGAAAACCTCTTCCTGTTCCTAAAATTTTGTATGTTCTTTGTTACTTTTCCAGAGTAACATAGGAGGCTGAATTATATATATATATATAGTTATACAGAATATGAAGATGATTTATTTAGGCAGTGAGCCTGCACTCTGTCATTACTCCATGTCCTTAAGAGGATCTATTTTTGGAGGTAAAAATGACTTCTTCCAAACTGTATCTTGGCAGAGGTTTTTCTCCATTCTGTAGTAAGTCATTAAGGGAGAAAAACATTTTTATGAGGTTAATGCATGGAATGTTAGCCTGGTTATTTTCACAGTTTTATCATAAGTGTTTTATAGCACCTTTTAAAGTTGTCTTTAAGATGTACATATCACTCAGCAAAGCATTTTTCTGGAATCGTAAGGTATCATCCCTTTATTGCCAAAATGCAGGAGACACCACGTTTATGTGGAATTCTCTTACTAACTTCGGAACACTAAGAGAAGAGGGGTGTATGTAATAATATTAATGTCACTAGAACTAACAAAGTATCTGACCTAGGTTTTTAGAAAAATAAGTTTTCTGAAGTTGAAACAAAGTGCCATTTACAATGATTTGAATAGGTTAGGGCAAGGAGGGTTAAAGCTAATAATTTCATGCACATACTGTGTATGTAATGAATAAATATGCAGCCTTCCTCACAGTGGATCTGCATGTTTCACTGTAGAAATAGAACACACAGTTTGGGGTACTAGCACATTTATTTGCTAAAGTAAACAAGGGATACATTTGGAACTAAATTAATTTGTCAAGTTGACAGCCCTCAGAAGCTTTCTGCATGTAAAATGTAGGAGTACCTGCCTACCATATATGCTTAAATTCTCACCGAGCCACCTCTTTCATATCCTGAAATGGATTCAAAATGCAGATTACTTACACAAAACAAACCCAGAAATAGATGCACCGACATTACAAATAAGAATAGATAACACTTACTATTTGGATGAATAAATAAAACATAGTCCAAAGTTATGACCTTAGATGTGGAAGAAAAGTTTTCAAACTTCTCAGTGAAGCTCCTTGAACCTCTGTGCACCAGCAGGGCACAATCAGATCCTAGAATCTAAGCAGATTTTAGTGACAGTGAGAGACTCTTTGGCCATCAAATCTGTCTTTTTCTTTTTTAAAGACACAGTATTTTCTAAGGAGTAGCCTGAATCAATTTTTGCCTTGTGCAATTCCTCAAAAATCCCTGCTTCTTCCAAACTTCATCCAGACTCTTGAAGAGGTTGTAATGTATAAACCTCATGCCTGATTCTTCTGTCACTTGCACTCTTTTTAAAGTATCAGAGGATAATCAAGTCCCTTATCTAAGTGTGTCAGAAAGGAGTCAAGTGTAACAAGGACACTATCTCCCACCCATTTTTCCATTTTTAATATTAACATATGAATATTGTGCCTTGAAAAACATAAGTATCTAATATTCTCTCTCAGGAACCAAGAGAGGACATTAGAGGAGAACCTGTTCACATCACTAGAGGCCAGACTAAATTAAGTCTCGACCTATTCCACACTGTGATTCTATTAGAATTTGGCTCCGTACCAAAAAGTCTCATTGTCTCTTTGCAATCTAAACTCAGCTATAAAAAATAGAAATGAAGGAAAATAAACTGTAATGTGTTCATTATCTTTCTAAGCTTCCAGAAAGGAAATACTGCATTATTTTAGCAGATTAAATACCTTTCGCAAGTAAGACTTCATAATATATATTTTTCAGAAGACAACACTAGCAAAATACCTGCAGGGTGGGATATTGGGGAAGAGGGATTTGTCAAAACTGATCAGGTAGCTGCTAGCTGTGGAACTTTACTGAGCTGAGACCAGGACCTCATACAGTGACTGGTGGAATAGGGTGGTCCTGGAAGCATGGCTACAGGATGTCTTGATAAGGAAGAAGATATCTATGAAATACCTACTCGCTGTAGACACTGCTAAACCCACATGGATGTGCAGCACAGTGAGAAAAACTGAGGCTGAGAAAGCTGTGGAGTACATACAATCTTGTAGAGCTGCGTGATCAAAATGAAAAATGCCTGAGACTGAGTACCAGGTGTACTATAGCACTGCCACACCAAGCCCACACTCAGAAGGTACTGATAACTACATGAGAGCTGACAAATATGTTTGGCATGGGGTCCACAAAATGTTAATGCAGCCTTGAATATGTTCAAGTATGTTTACATGATGAACTTTGAACTACATTCTGAGGCAGTTACAAGCAAGATACCAATGTATCTTACTTACATCTTCCCGCACAACTGAGGATCAACTGATTCCTGTCAATTTATAGGAACTGATACCAGAGATATTCTAATTACTACACATCAATACAAAAAAGAGAAAAAAAAATCAACATTTTAAAAATAATTGGTAGGAAGCCATGTTCTTGAGACTCAAACATATTAGGTCTGAGAAAATTCAAGTCCAACTAGCAATATTTGAACATTAAATCAAGTTAAAATTTCTTTCAAGGTAAATAATAAAATTTCATTGTAACAGAAATATGTACTCTACTTTGTGTTGAGTTAAAAAGAAAAATCTGGATCTGGCCTCCTGCTTAATTTCATCCAGCCCACAACATCTGCACTTCCGGACAGAAGTTCTGAGCCTTGGCATGTCCTCCCCTCCCGCCCCTACACTCCATTGGGCTGGAGGGGAAACTACCCTCACCTGCATGCATCACCCTCCCCAGCTCCTACTAGGAAAAGGTTCCCCACTCCTAACCTAGGCACTGTCGGTACCTCTGTGCAATTCCTGACATCTGGAACACTCATCTTTCTGTCTCATTCACAATCCATATGATTTGAAGTATTAGTTGAAAACATGGTTCAAAATTCATCTAATTTACACTGGTGAAAATCCAGAATTGCTAAATTGAATTAATTGGATTTACATCGCTATCATCCTGCAAATCTACCCTATCTGACCTACCCCATTTATTTTACTCATGTCCCTCAATTTTTCCCTTCCATTACTATTGTTTCTATTGCATGAACAAAATTACATTAAAAATTAAGATTGCAAAATCAAGCATTCAAAAGTTATGAAATGCTAGAATTACTGTTGCCTCTATAACAGGGGTCAGCACCCCCGAGCACAGTGCCAAGAGTGGCATGCGAGATGATTTTAATCGGCACGTGAGGCAGGAGTTCAGCCCCAGGTCTCCTCCCCTGTGCAGCTGGGAGCTTGCTCAAAGCCATGCTGCCTATGGCTTATCAAAAAACCAGTAATTATAGAATACTAGGGCTGGAAGGGACCTTGAGAGGCCATCGAGTGCAGCCCCCTGCCACACTGGCAGGACCAAGTACTGTCTAAACTATCCCTGATAGACATCTATCTAATCTGTTCTTAAATATCTACAGCGATGGAGATTCCACAACCTCCCTTGGCAATTTATTCCACTGTTTGACCACCCTAACAGTTAGGAACCTTTTCCTAACGTCCAACCTAAACCTCCCTTGCTACAGTTTAAGTTCCTTGCCTCTTGTTGTATCCTCAGAGGCCAAAATGAACACGTTTTCTCCCTCCTCATGACATCCTTTCAGATACCTGAAAACCGCTATCATGTCGCCCCTCAATCTTCTCTTTGCAAACCAAACAAACCCAATTCTTTCAGCCTTTCTTCATAAGTCACCTTCTCTAGACCTTTAATCATTCTTGACGCTCTTTTCTGGACCCTCTCTAATTTCTCCACATCTTTCTTAAACTGCAGTGCTCAGAACTGGACACAATACTCCCCCTGAGGCCTAACGTGTCTTGTTCACAACACACCTGTTAATGCATCCCAGAATCACATTTGCTTTTTTTGCAACAGCATCACACTGTTGACTCATATTTAGCTTGTGGTCCACTATAACCCCTAGATTCCTTTCTGCTGTAGTCATTCCTAGATACTCTCCCCTCATTCTGTATGTGTGACACTGATTGTTCCCTCCCAAGTGGAGCACTTTGCATTTGTCCTTATTAAACTTCATCCTGTTTACCTCAGACCATTTTTCCAATTTATCCAGATCATTTTGAATTATGACTCTATCCTCCAAAGCAGTTGCAACTCCTCCCAGCTTGGTATCATCTGCAAACATAATAAGTGTACTTTCTATGCCAATATCTAAATCGTTGATGAAGGTATTGAATGGAACCGGTCCTAAAAACAGACCCCTGCAGAACCCCACTTGTTATACTTTTCTAGCAGGATTGAGAATCATTAAGAACTACTCTCTGAGTACAGTTATCCAGCCAGTTATGCATCCACCTTACAGTAGCCTCATCTATGTTGTATTTGCCTAATTTTTATGTAAGAATATCCTGTGAGACCATATCAAATGTTTTACTAAAGTCTAGGTATACCATATCTACCACTTCACCCCTAGCCACAAGGCTTGTTATCCTATCAAAGAAAGCTATCAGATTGGTTTGACATGATTTGTTCTTTACAAATCCATGCTGGCTGTTCCCTATCACCTTACCACCTTCCAAGTGCTTGCAGATGATTTGTTTAATTATCTGCTCCATTATCTATCCTGGCACAGAAGTTAAGCTGACTGGCCTGTACTTTCCTGGGTTATTCTTATTCCCCTTTTTATAGATGGGCACTATATTTGCCCTTTTCCAGTCTTCTGGAATCTCTCCTGTCTCCCATGCTTTTCCAAAGATGATAGATAAAGGCTCAGATATCTCCTCTATCAGCTCCTTAAGTATTCTAGGATGCATTTCATTAGGCCCTGGTGACTTGCAGACATCTAATTTTTCTAAGTGATTTTTAACTTGTTCTTTTTTAATTTCAACTTCTAACCCTACAGCTTTCCCACTAGCATTCACGATGTTGGGCATTCCTTCATTAGACTTCCCAGTGAAGACCGAAACAAAGGAGTCATTAAGCATCTCTGCCATTTCCAAGTTCCCTGTTACTGTTTCTCCATCTTCACTGAGCAATGGCTCTACCCCGTCCCTGATCTTGCTCTTGTTTCTAATATATTTACAAAAAGCCTTCTTGTTTCCCTTTGTGCCTGTAGCTAGTTTGTGCTCATTTTGTGCCTTAGTCTTTCTAATCTTGCTCCTGCATTCTTGTGTTGTTTGCCTGTATTCATCCTTTGTAATTTGTCCTTGTTTCCATTTTTATATGATTCCTTTTTATTTTGAGATCACGCAAGATCTCCTGGTTAAGCCAAGGCAGGCTTTTGCCATATTTCCTATCTCTCCTATGCAGAGGGATAGCTTGCTTTTGGGCCCTATTATAATAATGTCCCTTTGAAAAACTGCCAACTCTCCTCAGCTGTTTTTCCCCTCAGGTTTGCTTCCCATGGGACCTTACCTACCAGCTCTCTGAGTTTACCAAAATCTGCCTTCCTGAAATCCATTATCTCTATTTTGCTGTTTTCCCTTCTTCCCCTCCTTAGAATTGTGAACTCTGTGATTTCATGATCACTTGCACCCAAGCTGCCTTTCACTTTCAAGTTCTCTACCAATTCCTCCCTATTTGTTAAAATCAAATTTAGAACAGCTTCCCCACGGGTAGCTTTTTCAACCTTTTGGAATAAACAATTGTCTCCAATGCAATCCAAGAATTTACTGGATAGTCTGTGCCCTGCCATATTAGTTTCTCAACATGTATCTGGATAGTTCAAGTCCCCCATCACCACCAAATCCGGGACCCTGAATGACTTTGTTTGTTTGTTTGTTTAAAAAAAGCCTTGTCCACCTCTTCCACCTGGGTAGGCGGCCTGTAGTAGACTCCTAGCAGGACATCACCCTTGTTTTTTACCCCTCTTAGTCTAACCCAGAGACTCTCAACACGTCCATCTCCACCTCAGCCCAAGTGCGTACATTTTTAATGTATAAGGCAACACCTCCCCCATTTCTTCCCTGTCTATCCTTCCTAAGCAGGCTGTACCCTTCAATACCAGTTCCAATCATGTGTATTATCCCACCAAGTTTCCGTGATGCCAGTGATGTCATAGTTGTATTTATTTATTAGCACTTCCAGTTGTATTTATTTATTAGCACTAATGCTACCAACCACCACTTAAATAGGAAAGCTCTGCATCTTTATTTATTTATTAATTAAGCTGTTGTAGGACTGTTAGTGACTTTAGAAACCATCACTGGCATTCGAACCACACACAGAGATCAAGTGGTCAAAGTTTGGCACTACACCTTGGAAAGGTTGCTGACCCCACTCTATAACCTCAACTCAGCTCTCTTGCATTTGTATAGTATGCTTGTCTAATTCTTTAATTACATAATATATTTTCCACAGGATGCCTCCCATCTCATTCAGTGCACAGGATGGAAGGTTCTTAATGCACATCAATTCATCATTTTGTTTTATTCTCAATGTTCAGCTCACTATACACTTTACAATTTCAACAACAAATGAACAAACATACATACTATAGCTTCCTTCACCAAACCATCTTGATGCTTCACCCAAGCATATTCACTGCATTGCTTTTCTGTTGATGTACTCCACTGCAAAATGGTCTGTGGCCAAAGTTAGGATATGAGTGCCATCTACTGCTCTGCCAGAGAGACATTCATAATTTCCCTCATATTACACAGAGGGCAGGTCTACACTAGGGGAGAAAGTCAACCGAAGATATGTAACATCAGCTATGAAAATAATGTAGCTGGACTTTCCCCACCATTCCCACACTAGGAGGTTGACAGGAATAATTCTCCAGTCAACTGCCCTTACTCCTCATGACTTAGTTGTAATTAAAATAGCTTCATCAATAAATAAATAAAGATGCAGAGCCTTACTGTGTCAGTCTTTAAATCTCTGCCCAGCCAGGATTTTAGTGCAGGATGAATATCTCATATCCCAGATTCTCTGGTCTGGCAACATCTGTGGTCCAGCAGGACCACGGATGTTGCTGAACGAGGGAGCCCCAGCCACAGGTGTTGCTAAGGACTGAGGCTAGTCTGGCAGGCAGCCTCATAAGGCTGGGTGCTCCATACCTGAGGCTCCCCTCCCCAGCATTCAACAGAGAGGTATGGTTCCAGGCAAGCCACGGCTGGATCTGACCCATGGGTTTTGCCTGGGAGAGGGGTCAGCAGGAAGTGGCTTTGCTGCCGCTGCCACCACCTGTGTCTCGGCTGCCTCTGCTGCTCCCTGCCGTCCACTGGCTGAGGGAATGGCAGCATGGTATTGTCTGGCGAGAGGATCCCTGCCCTCACTCTGATTATCTAGAACTCCTGCCAATCAGAGCAGTGAGGGGTAGTGTCTGGAAGCATGGGAGAAAAGTTTCTCCAGCGCACTTTCTTTCCCACTGATATTCTCCTTGTTGTGGGGGAGGCAATGACAGTGCTACCAGAAGATGAGAACCCCCAACCCAACTTCACCTACCCTCCCTTCCTCCCCCACTCTGCCCGTGCCCAGACCCACACCCACAGCCTGCTCCTGCACCCTCCCTCCCAGCCAGAACCCACACACCCACTCCCAGGCCATGGAGGAGGGGGAAAGAAACCGGCAAAGATGCTTCATTCCTGAAGCAGGTTCTTTGCGGCACTGTGGCAGGGGGCTCCAGCAGTGCCCCACGCTGCAGCGGGGGCCGCTGCATCAGGGGGCGTGTGAAGCAGGACTCCGGTCCCAGCTCCACACAGTGAAAAGGGTTCGCATGGGGATGGAGCTCTGTTCCCAGCCCAGTGCCATGGCAGGGGCCTTGCAGCAGGGGCTTTGCCCCCAGCCCCGTGCTGTGGTGGGGGCCTTTACAGCAGGGCCTGGTCCCCTCCTTTGCTGAATGGAGGGAGGTAGGGTGGGGCTGAGTTCCCACTGCACACCCTTTAAAATCAACTCATATGCCAACAGTGGTACACGTGGTGGGGGTTGCCAAGCCCTTTGACAGAGGACAAATGCTGTGTGAAGGGGTTGCTCAAGGACTAAGTGGCCACCTTGTAAAGTCCAGACGGGGGGGGGGCATGTTCTTGAGGAAGGCAGCGGTAGAGGACTTGGCTGGAGTGGAGTGGCTAGTGCTGGTACCTGGTGGAGGCCAAATGTAGACAGCATAACAGATGTGGATTAAGATAGAAATCCACTTGGAAATTTACTGGGATGAGACAGTTTGACCTTTGCAATGCTCTGTGAAGGAGAGAGTAGGCCTGGGAGATTTTCCCAAGGCTTTGTGCAATCAACATAAAAGGCAAGTGCCCTGGGGACATCTAAGGTGTGCAATGTCATGTGAGTAGGATCAGCATGTAGCTTGGGAAAAAATGCAGGTAAGTGAATAGGTTAATTGAGATGAAAGGAGAGGGAAACTCAGGGAGAAATTTAGGTGGGGCTGAAGGGTTACAAAGTGTTCACCAATGAGAGAAAATAAGGAGGCTCAGCCATTAATGCGGGAAGCTCCCCACCCTTCTGGCTGACATGATGGCGATGAGGAAAGAGACCTTAACTGACAGGTACAACCACGGACATATTGCCAAGGGTTCGAAGGATGGCTTCATGATGCTGTTGAGTACGTGACTGAGGTCCCAGATGGGAACTGGATGGCAGACAGAAGGAAAGGTGTTCTTGAGGCCCAAAAAGAACCCTGCTTAAGATTTTGCGTGGGTCCATCCACCACCGTGGAGAGGCAAAGATGCACAGTCACTTCACCATGCTGGCCAGGAAGATCCGAAATCTGTCTACTCCAGACAGGAGCACATCAGGAGCATGCTGGCATGATTTTAGTTGGGATTGGTCCTGCTTTGAGCAGTGGGTTTGACAAGATGACATCCTGAGGTCTCTTCCAGAATATACAAGTGATGACATAACATGGGGAAAAGAGATTGACCACCAACTTGCGAACAATGGCAAATAGCTGAACTGACTGAGCCACTTGAAGTAACAAAGAGATTTTTCCCTCTGGCAGGACTGCATGTGCTTTCCTCTATCAAGAGGCTGAAAAAGTAAGTTTTCTTTAAAGAACTTCCTAGTTTTTGACACAGAATCCTGCATGTTTTCATCCTTGTATGGTTATGAGTAGGTTTTCCCTTCATTGTACCAATTTAAAAAAAAAATAAAGCAAATAGTTGATCAAAAATTACTTAACTGTGTATTTTCCTAATTCAGCCTCCTGTAGAACATCTTTCTTAGCAAGACCAAGTTGCCCACCATACTGAATTGTGAATGTATTTAAAAATCTGAAACTTTTAATAAAACTTTGTAACTCTTCACTGTTTTCTCTTAAGACCTATTGACTGAGAGTGTTAAAGATACATCAGGTATTGACACCTACCTCTTCCATATTAATGGAAACCACTTTTCTGAAGTGTTTAAGTGTCTACCACTCACATTGGTCCAAGGGTCTTGGTGGAACAGGAACTACTGAAATTACTGGTCTAGAGACAATGGACAGTAGCAACTTAGATTGTGGACAAAAACTATTGTCCCTGAGCTGTGAGGAACCCAAGACACACAGGCTAAGTTTACACTACAGCCTTATTCTAAAATAAGTTATTTCAAAATGGCTATTTCAAAATTACTCATGCACACCTGAAAACTATTTTCAAATAGCATTTTGCTATTTTGAAATACAGCAGACACACCTACTGGACACTCACTTGAATTTAAGGCCACACAGAAGCGTTTCTGGCAGAGCATCAGGTCAGCAATTGCTTCCTATGGCTGTTGCTTGAGGCTGAGGCTAGTGTTTGAGGTTGTCTGAGTCTTGTGAACCCCCTGAACAGCCACTCCTCAGGTTTCCCTGCCTGCTTGCCTACCTCTTCAAGGGACAGCAAAGCATTGTCACCATGTGTTCTGGTTGCCCTGATTCAGGGAACCACACCACTCCCTGCTATTAAGCCGGAGCTGGCACTGGTCAGTCTCCACCTACTGCTGCTCCTGTATCGAGCCACTGAATTCTTGCTCCAGGCCAACTCCCATGTCCTGCAGAAATCCCACCCCATGCCTGTGTGGCAGACCCAACCTGGGCAGCTTTGGGAGATGATACACCAGCTCGAGGCTGTCCGCCAGGGACCAGTCCCTGAGCCCTGCTGCATCTGGACACCAGTGCAGACTGGTGGGACCACATCATTCTGGAGTGATGGGAAAAGCAGCAATAACTCCAAAACTTTGAATCATAGACTAGGACTGGAAAGGACCTCGAGAGGTCATCAAGTCCAGCCCCCTGCCCTCATGGCAGGACCAAGTACTGTCTAGACCATCCCTGATAGATATTTTTCTAACCTGTTCTCACATATCTCCAGAGATGGAGATTCCACAACCTCCTTAGGCAATTTATTCCACTGTTTGACCACCCTGAGAGTTAGGAACCTTTTCCTAATGTCTAACCTAAACCTCCCTTGCTGCAATTTAAACCCATTGCTTCTTTTTCTAGCCTCAGAGGCCAAGAGGAACAAGTTTGCTCCCTCCTCCTCATGACACCCTTTTAGATATCTGAAAACCACTATAATGTCCCCCCGCATCTTCTCTTTTCCAAACTAAAGAAGCCCAATTCTTTCACCCTTCCTTCATTCTTGTTGCCCTTTTCTGGACCCTCTCCAATTTCTCCACATCTTTCTTGAAATGTCGTGCCCAGAAGTGGACACACTACTCCAATTGAGGCCTAACCAGAGCAGAGCAGAGTGGAAGAATGACTCTGCATGAAAAAGGCCACCTTTCTTGAGCTCTGCGAGTGGCTTGCTCCTGCCCTGTGGTGCCAGGACGTGCATCTGAGGCCTGTCAGCCCCCTCCAGAAGCAGATCACATCACACTCTAGAAACTCGCCATGCCAAACACCTACCAATCTGTGGGGAAGCAGCTCAGTATGAGGAGGCCAACTGTCAGGGTCCTGGTCATGAAAGCATGGCAGTCCCAGGGCCAGCGAGCCACACTGGAGCAGGAGGAGGGGGCAGCCCTAGAGAAAGGGGAGGGGGCAGCCCTAGAGAAAGGGGAGGGCGCACGTGGTGCAAGTCCCCCTTCCCCACCCCCACAGGTTCCCTCTGTCCTGCCCCTGTGAAGCCTGGCCGGGGTGCATGAGCGTGCAGAGGGTTGCTCCTGGTGAAGGGGGAGAGGGACGGCAGGGGAGATGGCAGGTGCCCTGAGACCTCAGTGAGTCCCACTTCGGCACTTCCCCCACAGGTGGTTAGGGACATCAACAGCATCCTCCTGTGCAGGGTCATCTACCTGGCAGATGTTCGATGCGGTCATTGATGGATTTGGCACCCTGGGCTTCCTCAGCTGCGGTGGTAGGGGGGTGTCCATAAATGGGACACACATCCCCTTCCATGCCCTGAACACCGGGTCATGACCTATATCAACTGCAAGGGATACTTTTTCGTGGTCCTGTAGATCATGACTGACCACTGGGGACCGTTCACAGATGACACAGTCGTGTGGTTGTGGAAGAAACATGATGCCCACATCTTCAAGAACTCTAGTTTGTACCACAAGCTGCACGCCAGGACCTTCTTCCCCGACCGCACCATCAGTTCAGGGACATGCCCATCTGCTTGGTAGTGGAGACGGCCTATACCTTCATACCATGGCTCATGAAGCCCTACACCCCCACATCAATCCCTCCCAGGAGGCATTCAATGCTCAGCTGGCCAGGACCCACATGGTAGCTGTGTGCGCCTTTGGCTGCCTGAAGGGACATTTCAGGTGTCTCCTCACCCATCTGGCCCTTGGGGAGTGCTGCATCCCACAGGTGGTGACCACGTGCTGTTGTGCTGCATAACCTGTGTGAGGGGAAGGAGAAGGCTTTCCTACCTGCTTGGGGTGCTGAAACTGAGCACCTGGCCAGGGCCTATGAGCAGCCACTCAGGGCTACCATCCAACAGGCCCATCAAGGGGCCATGCACATTTGGGAGGTCCTGAGGGAGAGCTTATTCTGAGAAGAACAGTGGCACTGTTCCCTGGACCATAGGGGCTTCAGCTACAACCGTCCCTGCCATCCCCCACGCCACCTTCCCAACCCCATCCGGCCAACACAATAAACAGACATCATGTTTTGAAAACAGACAAGGTCCTTATTTATAAGGATGGTGGTGGAGATAACTGGGGAGGTGGTGTGGAGGCAACAGGGGGGGTAGGGGGGTGCTATTACTCATGGTGGAGGTGAACAACTGCACCAGGGGGCTGGGGAGGAGGCTCAGGCTGTGTGGGGTGACACAACCCATGGGTCACACCACCTTGGGTGCAGGGTCCTTGGAGTTCCTGGCAGTGGGGAGGGTAAGGAAGGGGAGGCGAGTGGGGAGATGGCATGAGAGGGAAAGCAATAGTGGATGAGAGGGCAGGGGCTGCACTGGAACAGGATACCTTGACCCAGACAAAGGCATTACAGTCATACACTCATTCTGGCTATGAGAATTCAAGTTTACAAGCAGCTTGATTAAGGACAACTACTTTGCCTTACGAGGCATTTACTCAAGCTTATGAGTGCCTCTGCAGGATGCAGACACCCTGCAGCTGGAGAAAGTCAGCCCATCCTGGCCCTGGCCCTGGCCCCGCCCCTGCCGCTCGCTCCCTGGGCAGCTAGGGGGCTGCCTCCGCCCGCCCTTCACAGCTCTGCCTCGGGCACAGCCCGCGGCCTGGGCGTGGTTTCCTGGAACCCCTAGCCCAGCCTTCACCTGTGGCTAGTCTGGTCTCCGCGTCAGCACTGCAGTAGCAGCACGCCCCGGCCCAGCTGGCAGCCGTGGGCTCTCAGGCGCTCCTGGGAGTCGTGGCTGCTGGGCGCACAAACCATCCTGGCCCCACCCCTGCCGCTTCCTCCCTGGGCAGCTAGAGGGCCAGCGCCGCTCGCCCTGCACAGCTGTGCCGTGGGCAGCGGTTTCCCAGAGCCCCCAGCCCAGCCTTTACTTGAGGCTGGTCTGGCGTCCACCTTGGCCTGCAGCAGCCAGCGGCCGCTCCCAGGCACTCCTGGGAGACATGGCGGCTGGGTGCACAGTCCATCCTGGCCCCGCCCCTGCCCCTCGCTCCTCAGGTGGCTAGGGGGCCGCCGCCACCTGCTCTGCGCAGCTGTGATCTCTGCCAGGTAAGCCTAAGCAGTGTTAATTTTGGGGCTCAGGAATGCATAAAATTTTTTCCCACTGAAATTAATGTTAATTACACTTTTGACTTACAAGAATTCGCTCTAAGAGGAGTTTTTCAGGAATGAATTATCCTCATAAGGCAGGGGAAGACTGTAATATCCCCGACCGGGGTACCCCATGAGACACCTGCGCCCTGATACTCATCAGGTTTGCAGCCCTTGTGAGTCCTGGCTCTCTCTCAGACTCAGTTGCTCCATCTGTGAAATAGGTTTAATAATAATTCCTGTCTCACAGAAATACTGGGAAACTGAACCAAAACTTATCTGGTTGATCCCCATTAGCTGCCTGTGGCAAACTTGCTCTTGACACATCCTCACTGCTGGGACCTACAGCTCAGAGCATGAAGGGAAGCTGAAAGCCCATCAATGGTGGACAGACCCTCAGCTTTAGATCATCACAGATCTAGGGAAGTAGGCAGAAGAGAATCCAATAGCCCATGGTGACTGTGAGCACCATTGTGCCATCCAAGATGAACATTTTTTTTCTTCCCTCCTTCTCCCCTGAGTTCATAGCCTGGGGAAACCTCAGTATTAATTAATTTGAGCACAATATCCAAAATCCTGACAGTACAGCCATCAGGACAAGGCAACTCTATATGGTAACTGTATCAATGCTACCTCCTCCAGAGCTGCTTCTCCCCAACCCTAGGCTGGCTCCATTCACAGCTGGGCTGCAAGCACCCTGCTGGGCTGTGCTCCCAGCCTGAATCAGCCCACACAAGAAGAGTGCTTACCTTGTCAGTGAGTGACAATGCCTGGGCTGGCTGGCTTCAAACATGCTTCTGGCCGCAGGGGCTGAGCTCCCAGACTCAACCAACCTTCCTACCTCTCCCCACGGACCGTGCTTACCATGCCAGAGAGAGCAGTGCCTGGACTGCAAGCATGCTGCTGGCTGGAGGGGTTAAGCTCCCAGCCTGAACCTGCCCCCACAGATCTTATTAAACAAAAAGGGAGTGGGGAGCTCTCCTCCTGTCTCCTAGCACGGGTCCCCTACTGCCCACTCCATTTCTGATTTTGCTTCTTGTCTACTAGCTGGAGCAACTGTAACTTAAGCCAAGGCAAACACGATAGGAAGGGGAAACCCTAGGGCTGCAGGAAGAGTTTGCAGGAGCTGAGCAAAATCCTGGACATTTTCTGATTTTTGTATAAACCAGGTCAGACAGAGAGTTAACTGGACGTATGGTAAGCCTAATTCCAGAGTCCAGAGCCACAGAGGAGTCAGCACTCAGAGCTGCAAGTGACTCAAAGAGCCACCGGTTGCCAACCCCAGGGATAGAGCTCCTTTCAAGAGCATCAAAAGTCAATGAAGACATTGTACCAAATCCTTGGATTAGTTTTTCTCACTGCCATGCACCTGTGTACAGTGTACATAAAATAGGATTCTGATTTAGCAGCCATTTACATTTATTTTGCATAGATATAGATGCTTACAGAAAGCAGAAGTCAGAAGAGAATCTACTCTAGTATCTCACAGATTAACCTGTTTAAATCTAACCATAGATGGCCAGTCCATGGCCTGCACGTTGTCACTATGGACAAACTCATAGTTTTGCGTACATGTACATCAGTAGCTAAAACTACACCTAGAGATCTAGTGCTTGATGGGAATTCCTCCTGCCCCTTACATGGCTCTCAGCACTCCTGGGATTTCCACCAGTAGAAGCCTTGGCTACATTCAATATTCATTTCCCCCTAAACACATGGCTTAGGACTGTGAAAAAGGAAATGCTGCATAACATAGTTAGGTCAATCTAGTACCCACTGTAGATACAGCTGTACGTGGAAGAATTATTCTATCAAGCCAGCTACTGTTTCAGGGCTGTATTTACAGCAGGGATGGCAAATCTTGTTCAGTCACTGTAATAAATACATTAGTTATGCAAAAGTGGCACAACTACAACTCTGCAGCTGCACTACAGTAGTGTAGACATACCCTTGAAAAGAGTAACTTCATTAAGGAAAAAAAACATTTCTGGGCATGTAGGAAGCCTTTATGCTGTAATACTACAGCATGGGTGAAGGGCTGTAGCTAGGATAATTCCTGGAGAATTGCAGACCAAAAGATTAATCTTTAAAGATTAATGTCATATGATGTAATCTCCAGGCACACATCCAACCAAAACTGACAACCCTAATACCTGATCCATCTCATACACAGGAAGGTTGGGGGGTGGCTACCCTGGGCTCCACACTTTGGAGGGTCCCTTCTCATGGCCAGCCCAGCCACTCAATGGATAGACTGGTCCACCATACTCAGGTTACTCTGCAGGACTCTGGGTGGGCTGGGGCCGATAGCAGGATTCACACCCCATGACAGTGAACCGAAGTGTAACAGCAGCTTCTGCTCCTCTATACTACCATCTCTCAGATCAGTCTAGTTGCTCCATTTCACTGCAGGAATGGTAGAGAGCGGAGGCTTGGGAGCTCCACTACCCACCATCAATGAAATGGAGCAGCCAGGATGGCCTGAGAGATGGTGGTATAGTGGAAAAGAGGCTGCTGCAGCGAGCGTAAGGGAGAAGCAAACCTTGCAGTGGCTCTATGCCAGGCACTCCAGTAATCCCCAAGATTGTTGGGAGGGCACTTCAGGCAAAGGTTGCAATGTAGGGGGAAGGAGGAAAAGCAGGAATGTGGACAAGGCAGGACACACACACACCCAGCACCACAGAAAGTCACAAGCAAACAACAAGTGCCAGGGCAGATTATGGAACTGCTCAGATCCCTACGAGAATCAGACAGGTGCTGCCTACTAGACCCCTCACTGAAATAAATGCACCTCTGTATCCCTGACGGGTATACCTGTCTCACAGTACTGGGAAAGACCTTGAGAAGGCATCAAGCCCAACACCCCACACAGGACCTATATCACCAGCCCTCAGGGATTTTTCTTCTTTTGGCCCAGACCCCTAAATGCCCCCCTCCCCCAGGACTGATCTCACAGCCCTGCGTTTACGAGGCCCATGCTCAGGCCACTAAACTATCCTTCTGCGCACGCGTAGTAGAATGCACGGTTAAACAGCTCCACAAGGGCTGGTGCCGAGCGCGTGGGGGCGGAGGCAGTGCCCACAATTGGCTTTGTTGTTCGGGGCTCTGGAAAATGGCCCCACAACGGTACCTAGGTTAGGGGCAGCCCCGTCGGCCACACCTCCTGCAGAGAGTCAGAGCGGGAAACGCCGCAAGCGCCGCCGCATCTGAAGACGCCAAAGCTGCCGCGCGCGTCGCGGCCTTTAATAAGGCAACCTGGCGCCGTGAACCACGTTTCACAGCAGCCCGAGCCTTTGCCCGCAAGGTCGCGGAGGAGAAAGGTCTGTCTTGGAACATCCTCGATGACCAATGTCAATGCCCGCGCACAGGCGGAGGGATATTTACGGCTTTACAAACTAGTGCCGGCAAAGGCCGTCCTCTGGCGCACATGCGCCACGTGCAGTAAAGCTGCGTTGCCTCGCCCTCTCTCTCATTGCGACACGCCCTCCAGACTTTTTAGCCACAGGGTGTGTGCGCGCGCACCCCATCTGCCTCGCAGCCGCGCGCGAGCCACAGGCAGGAGGGGTTGGGTCCACTGCGCCTGCGCCAACGCTCTCCTTCTGTCCCAACGTGCTTCGCGAAGCTGTCATGGCGGCTCCCTGAGGCCGGTTGTGGCACATGGGTTGGGAGTGCGGCGGCTGCAGTCAGCGAGAGAACAGCACCTCCGCCTGGCTAGAGGGGTCGGGAGGCGAAGGGAACGCGAGGCTGCGGCCGACGTGAAGAATGTGGGCGTCGGAGTGGGCGCTCCTGAGGGGCTTCCCCAGCGCCGCAGACTCCCGGCAGAGGAAGCAGAGCGAGCCGGCCGTGGCAGGTGAGAAGCTGGGCTGGTGGGACGTCAAGTGCAGGTGCTGCCGCTGTGAGGAGTGACTCCGTGTCCCGGGCAGGGTAACCATCACATCTCTCCCCTCCTTGGGGACTCCCTGAGCGCAGCCTGCAGGAGGGTGGGGGCTTGTTACCTGTAGCAGCGACAGCGTAACATGCACCGGAGTACTGCAGGACCTTCCCTGCTCTGCTGCTGGTCCTTGCGTTGGTGGGGATTGGCACCTTGTTGCTTGCGAACAGCGGGCGGGTAACACCGCTTCCCAGGGCCTGTCTTTTGAGAAACATGGCTCTAGTAAAACAAAAGCAGTCAAGTAGCACTTTAAAGACTAGCAAAATGGTTTATTGTCTGTCCCACGAAAGCTCACCTAATAAACCATTTTGCTAGTCTTTAAAGTGCTACTTGACTGCTTTTTGTTTTGATAGTGTATAGACTAGCACGGCTTCCTTTCTATTACTATTCAACATGCATGTCTCTAGTAACTGTGGAGGGACCTCAGCTTGGGTTAGGGTTCTAGTTAAAACCCATAAAGCTGCATCTGCACGCCAAAGTGAAGTATGTTTTTAGCTGCTGAGTATGTTCCTAGGGTCAACAGAGTGCTTGTATACTGGTTGCCTGTCTGTACTGCTGTGACTGCTACTGTTGCTATCCATGGTACCTTGCCTAGACCTAGGGTAACTGCCCACAGGTGGACCTAGGACTTCTGGAGCTTAGTGAATGAGATTCTATAGTTTGAGCTAAAAGCAAGTTGGCTTACTCTTACTCTCTGTACATGGTCTGAGCCACTGCATGGGATAGTGAACTACACAAAAGTGTGTAGATTACACTAGCACAGGTATGTTTGTTTTTGTTACAATCACACTTTAATTTTGCAACACAAATATTCTCTAGGAGGAGTTTGGGGTTTAATCTGAAATGGTAAGCAGAAATAAAAACTGAGTTGCTGCGTTTTCAGTGCTCTTTTAACCCAATTAGGGTAACTTGAGTTAAAGTACAGCTTTTTTTGCAGAGTTGGCATACTCAGAATGACACCATTTATCTTTTCCCAACCAGGGATGACTGTACTTGAAGTTACACTTACTTCTCAGACTGAGTGTGCCTATATTGCAATTCAACACTTAAACACCAGTGTCTACTGTATCATAGCTGATTGGGATTATGTGGCTTGGGCTGTGGTTCTACAAAGCTGCAGTGTAGACAGTTAGGCACTGTCTGGAGCTATGGCTTTGGAATCCTTCTAATCCCACTGCACTTTTATAGCCTTTTGTTATACTCCTGAAAATCCAAATCACCTGACATGAGTCAGCTGGGAGTGTTTAATTGCAGTATAGATGTATTCTGCTGTTGAGGATGTACTGATTGTTCTTTAACTAAACTAAATATTTTTTACTTTAATATCACAAGTTACTGGCACTGGTAATTTGAAATTTGTAGTACAGGTTGAGCCTTTCTAATTTGGAACCCTCAGGAATTGTCCAGTGCTGAACCAGCGAATTTGCTGAACCACAGGAGTTCAACACTTTTTCTTAGAGCCCAGTAAGCAGCAGAAATTTAGGGGTAAATTAGAGCTGAATAACAGCACAAAACAGAGAGCCAAATATTGGTGGCTGAAAACAAACTTTATGAGACCATGGGAAATGTGGACATCTGGCTAACTGAAATCATGCCAGCCCATGGATGTTACCAGGCTGGGGAGGTTCAGCCTGTAATATGAAGCTTCTTTTCATTGTTGGAAGGAAGAGCAAAGCACTTGCATATGTTAGTTATTCCATATTTTCATCAGTGATGTAAGTAATTACAATCAAAGGTACTTTCTTTGACGGGGTCTGATAAGGCTTTAAGTGGCCCATTTCTCTTCTAACATGTGAATTAGTGAATTTTTAAATACAATCTTTCATTTTTGTGAGACTCTCCTGTATGTCAAGCACAAATAGCATTGCACTCTAAATCCAGGGATCCACCTATAGAAATTCTTAACTGTCAGTGTTGAGGGAAGAGATTCATGAGCTTTGACTCAACAGTTGGTCCAGATGGCCCTTACCTGCTTCACTTAGAGTATGTTCATATACCAGATCCATCACAGTAATAACCACGTGCCTTCTTCAAGTATTTTTTATTCAGTGATGACTAACATTTGTCATGTGATTTCTCAATTATCTTCTCCTGAGCAATAGAATTTTGTATGCAGGCTAATGCTGCTGTGTGTGTTGTAGAGAACACAATGCTGAAGTTCACCTTCTGCATGGAAAAGAAGGTGGGACGGTGTTATGGTCATTAGTTCCATTTCTTACCTTCACATTAGCCACTGAGAGAGCACTGTCTGCTGCACATTTGTGCTTTGTTTTTACTATAGAAAGTCCTGTAGTCTCCAGGAGCAGAGTTGTCAACCATGGTCTTCATCGTGGAACTTTAGGAGGTGATCTTTTAGATCAATGAGCACCATGAAGATAAAGTTCAAGGTCTTGAACTTGATTTGATATTATGTAAGTTAGTTTACAGAATGAGGGACATGTTGGCTGTGCTCCTATTATGAACACATCTTTAGAGCCCTACACAGATACAAAATTAGTATTTGCATCTGTATCTGCAAAGATAATCTGCTGACATCCGTATTCACATCCACAGATGTAAAACAGATCTGCAAATATGCGGGATTCTAGACACAAAATTTGTATCTACAACTGCAAAAATGAGCTGTTTTTATCTGCATCCATGTCTGTGGATTTGCAGGGCTCTACTTATGTCATTAAAACCAATGTAGCCATTGTATCCTTGGATACAAGGTGGATGTCTTCATTGTTGATCACACTATCACACTTCTCTGAACAAAACAAAGGCTGTTTTGGCCGCATTTTCTTTTCTCCCAACACTTTCCTTAGTCAGGAAGAGCATGTGTCAGATTCACAAATCTTGGTCTAAGACTGTCAGTGCTTACCAAGGTCCAGTGCTTCTTAAGGATCTGCAGGAAAGCAGGTAGGCTATTTCTATCCCATCGTAAGGGAAATAGACCATAGTTGTCTGGAAGCATTCCCCAATGTGTGTGAGTTTTCGGCAGTGGAGGACGATAGTTTGCTGCGGTTCTAAACTGGGAGTAGATTTTAGGCCTTGCCTGATTATTTCTGAAAACCCCATTCCATGTTCAAACTTCCTGATGATAAATGGGGAAGTAGCAATAATATAGTAAATGGTTTCCCCTCTGTAAAATAATTTATCTTACTCATTCCTAGTGAATATCCTTGGCAGCTACAGGAAAGGCTGTATGACATATCCTACATAAATGGAAACTTATTCTTTGAACTCCTTTTATAAGTGAATTAATCATTTCTCTTTCCTTATCAGAAAATTATCTTGTGATCTCGGAAAAGACTTTATAGATTCTGATATAGAACTAGTCTCTCAATGCTTTACCTGTGGTATTTAAGACTTTTTAGGAAAGTGCTGGTTTCACCATTAAAATTGATTTAGTTTTAATGTCTAGATCCAGTGCATCTAAAATATTTTCAGGTCTTTTGTATGAACGTGTGGTTTCCTTAGTGGTGGTGAGAAATATGATAGTTCATGCTTGAACTTCATAGAGCAATTGTCATTTTCTTTGGGAAAGAAAAGGTGGTACAAAGTTGTAACATTCAATGTGACTATTAAGATGGCACCCTGTTAATTTTGTTCTGTTTAAAGAAGGTATACTTTATATTTATGTCAGGTGAATAAAGACTCTTTTTTCCCAAGGTGAGTGGGATATGATGTCTTAAAGCACATAACACCTATTCAAACCAAAACTTTAAACATCTGTTTTAAATCTTGCTTCATTTCCCTCTAAATTATTATTTTTTAATTCCAGGAAGTGAATCCTTACTGCAGTTGCATTTCGAAGGGAACTATGAAGCTATTTTATTAAGTGATGTGATCCAGGATGTTTTCACTACATTCACAGTGATAGAAGAAAAGATTGATGCCTACTTGGAGAAGTTGATTGTAACATACCTGGATTGTTCTGCTGCAGATGCTGATAATGTGGAAAGGTGGAAATAATTGATTTATTAATATATAAGTCTATCAGAGGCTGTTGTTTTTACTAGAGATCATTTTCATGTCTGTAAAAGTTGAAAGTATGTAACCTCTAAGAAAATCTATTTAGATACATTAGTTCATTATTGATTTCTTCCTTTCACTAAATGTTAATTTGACATAGTGAGTTCAGGGTATTATTTTTGAAGTCACATCCATTATTGGCAGTATTTTTGTCCAAAGCTACAGGAATCAAGAACTTAATCAGTTTCAATTTAATTTCCCCTTTCCTCTGCATCCACAATCAATTCATTACTGTTTGTAATTCTGTAAACATCAGATTGCATATATGTCAGTAATTAAAGTTCCACAAAACAGGTCACAGTGTTTACGTTATTCAATATGAGTCTTAATATGATAATTTTTTTTAAAATTATATCTCTCATCTCAGGACTATTTCCTGTACGTAAGAATTAGTTTCTCCTCCTGCCTGTCTATAAAGCATTTACTGTAATGTCACTGTATGCTGTGTTCAAGTTTTCTTTGTAACACTAGGGCTGTGTCTACACTTGCATTCCTCTTTTGAAAGAGGCATGTAAATGAGGGAAATCAAAAATGCAAGTGAGGTGCAGATTTGTATATTTGGCACCTCATTTGCATATTATTTTGAAATAGCTTATTTCGAAAGACGAAAACCAGTGTAGACACTGCTCTTTGGAAAGTAAACCCCATCTGCGAAAGAAACCTTCTTCCTTTTTTTTGATGAAAGGGAAGCTTAAATTTTACAATATGTGATGGCACTCCCATAGAAAGTTTTCTGTTGTGATCAAGTGGATTTTTCAAGCCTGGTCCGGGTGTGCTTTTAGGGAGGTTCTGAATGAATAGTAACTGTTAGGGAAAAAGTTTAATTCCAATTTGAATATCTGGGTGAAGAGATCTGCTTGATATGAAAAAGAAAATAAGATATTAGACAATACCAAGGCAGGGCAAAAAGTAAGATGGAAAAAACAAATGCCTAAAAGAAACACAAGAAGAAGAAGAAAAACCTGGATTGGACTCAGGGAATCTGTATTCTGTTACTGATTTCCAGTCTGACATTTACGAAGTCACTTGATCTCCCTGGACCTCAGTTTTCACATATATAAAATGAAGATACTACTTTGTTGTCATGGGCTCATATAGAGATAAAGTTCACTGGTTGAATGGGCATTGCTTATAAACTAAAAAGGCTACCTTAAAAAGACCACTAAAAAAATTAACAGTTAACAGTCCAGCCTTTAAGGGAACTGACAAAGAGCCCATTTCCGAAGACAGCGCTAGGAAGTTTGAAGGCATAACAAGCACTGGCATCTAGTTCCAGATATTGAACTCTCTTTTGGCTGTACAGTGGCCCTGTATTTCTGAAATATGACTCTGCCCACTTCTCCCAGTCAAATGAATGTTTGCAACAGAATACTATTTGGTAGAAAATTTGCTGAAACCTTCAATGTAACTACTTTTTTCTTCTGAAGATTGTTACACTATGGCCTTTAACATGGAGGAAAGTTTGCTTTAAAAAAAATGCAACTTTAACTTAAAATCTACAAATGTCTTTTGTAGAAGCAAAAAGTTCTCCTTCACTCAATAACTTCTTACTTCAAAAGTAAATTTACCCTGTGCAGAAAAAAGTCTTTCCAGAATTATCAAATATTTTAATTTCGTCTGTGAAATCTGAGTCTTTTAAAAAGACTCACAATGTCAGCTATCTCTAAGAGAGAAAGAAGGTTTATTATTCTGTCTTGTATTAGATTGTCTGCAGATGTTCTAAAGTAAATAAATAAAATCTTCCTATTCATCCTATATTTAGGTGACAGTGTACATCTTACCTGTAGAAGAAGAATCAACTTTTGCAACTCATAATTTTGATTTAGTGTGGAGTAACTTTGTTGACATCTGAAGGTGTTATCTTGGGCTATGTCTACACTAGAGAGTTCTGTCGACAAAACTGTCTTTGCAAAACAGAGCATCCACATTCCCAAGGCATTCTGTTAAGAGTACATCGACAGAATGCAGCACTTCTTTCGACAGTGGTGTGCCACTCCCCCATTAGGCAGAATGCCTCTGTCGATAGAAATCTATTAACAGAAAGCCCTTCTGGATGTTTTTTGGGGTGAAGGGGGGACTTCTGTCAACAGACAGGGCTTTTGGGACACCAGGCATCCCTGTCTGTTGTGCTTCCCATTGGCTGTTTTGTCCAGCCGCTCTCTGTTGACAGAACAGATCATTCTTGGTTTTGCTTGGGGATTCCTTGTGGATGGCATCTCTCACAGGACCCATCTGAAGAAGTGGGTCTTACCCACGAAAGCTCATTATCTACTAAATATTATTAGTCTTTAAGAAGCTACAGGACTGCTTGGTTTTAGGAGTAGCCACAGTGAGCAGGGAATTGCTCAGTTGCATGAATCTACTTGTAGAAGATATTTGATACAGATTTCCACAGGTGATGGTGCTGGCATTCCAAAGCCACCCAAACCCATATGTTACCAGTTTGTGTACAGCTATGGTGTCTACCAAACTTATCACTGAGCAGCATGGAAAAGTATCCTACTGCAGAGGACAAAATAACCTTCCATGACAGCAAGATCTCTCAGGAGAATTCAAGGACCATCCCTATGTGTATAACTGATCTGCATGGACCATGACAGCTACCTCTATAAGAGAATGAGAAGCAGATAGCAACTTTCTCTTAGTTGTACCACCTCCTTCTTAGCATAAGCAAATAAATTAAAAGTCAAAGGACATGGCCTGTTGTTTTTGGAGTGCCATTCCTGTACTTGAACATGTATCTCCACACATACTCTGAATTCAGCTTGCCTGTGCTGGACTGGAGTCAGAAACAGGTCCTGGTTTCTATGCATCTGCATCCCTCAGTCACCTCTTTGCTCATATTCGTCATTCCTATACCACCTTCTTGTTGCAGTTCATGGCAGGGGTTCTGACATGGGCTTCTAGGAGGTATCCGTGGTGGTGGTGGCAGGTGTTTCTGCCAAAAAGGCATGCAGCTCAGCACCAGTTGGACTGTTAGCCTGCCTGGCGTTCTTCAGCTCTTGCAGTTCCTTGACTTTGAGAGCGCGTTGTTCACCCTTGTGAAATATAGAAGGGGTACAAGGAATGTGTTCATAGATGTTAACATTTCTAAAGCTGCCACAGAGCTTTGCCTGCACAGTCACTTCACCATGCTGGCTGGGAAGATCCAAAGTCTGTCTACTCCAGACAGGAGCGCATCAGGAGCATGCTGGCATGATTTTAGTTGGGACTGGTCCTGCTTTGAGCAGTGGGTTGAACAAGATGACATCCTGAGGTTTCTTCCAATGCTAATCTTCTACTCAACAGCTGCGAGCTGCAAAATGTGCTTGTCAAGTGGGGCAATCTGAAACAGGCATTTAAAAATTTTAATATTTAAAATTTTAATAAAAAAATTAAATTAAAAAAACTTGGCTTTAAAGGGCATGGGGAACGACACTGGTCTACACGACCCCCTTGGCAGTGGAGTTCAGAATGGTGACCAGAGTGGCCAATGAGAGACAGCTGCTGCAGAACGATTAGGGTGGACATAAATAACACAGTATTTGCACTTACGCTGCTTTCATCTAAGTATAATGACTGTGTAGCTCTGTGCCACTCAGGGAGGTGGTGTTACTGCGTTGGCATAATAGGGCACTTGCATCAATGGGAGACTCATTCCTGTGTAGACACATGCACAACTAGGTCAATGTAATTTTGTGGTGTAGACCACAGTATGTGAATGGCTGTATTGGATCATACCCAAAGTCCATTTAAAAAAAAAAGTAGTCCAGTAGGACTTTAAGGCTGTGGCCATGGTAGCCCCCTCCTTTTGGAGGGGCCATGGTAAGGAGGCACTTAGGTAGATGCTAATGAGGTGCTTCCATGAATATTCAGTGTGCCATTAGCATAATGGCAGCCCTGCGTGCTTCAAAGGTGCCACTTTTTAAACACATGCCACCCATGTAGTAGGGGACCTTTAGAAATGACTCCCTGATTTCAAAAGCCCCTTCTTCCCAAAACCAAATGGGAAGAAGAGGCTTTTGATATCAGAGGGGCATTTCAAAAGGCCCCTGGTTACATGGGCGGCATGTGTTTTGAAAGTGGCATTTTTGAAGCGTGCGTGGCTGCAATTATGCTAATGAGGCTCTGAACATTCATGGTAATGAGGAGCTACCATGCCCACTCCAAAAGGAGGGGCTAGTTTGGTCACAGCCTAACAGTTTTATTTATTAGGTAATAAATTGTTAGTCTTTAAGGTACTACAGGGCTGCTTGTTTTTTGTGAAGCTACAGACTAGCATGGCTTCCCATCTGAGACAATTTACCACCCAGGGTCCACATAGTTTAGTATTCCATGTCTGGCAAGTACCAAATGCTACAGAGGAAGACATAAGAATCTTGTAGTATGCAGATGTGAATTAATCTGCTCCCCACAGTAGGCCTTTTCCTGATCTCTAACTATTAGAAATAGGCTTAATCAATGATGTATGAGATTTAATATAAACATTTTAAAATCAATTATTAGTTGTTATTCTGTTCTTGATAGCTATGTAAGTATATTCTTTATTTCACACACACCCCCCATTGCTGTATAGTTTTGGATACAGAATTCATTTTTGTTTGATTTTTCGGTAAGAAATAGCAAATTTTAAGGATGCAAAGGATTTTCAATTGGTATGAGACTAAATACACTCTCTAATGTTTTTGATGAAAAAGATTCATTACTATAATGGTTTTGATTATTTGTCTTGCAGACAAAGGCTGATATTTCTTCTTGGTGTGGGCAGCTTGCAGCTGTTTGTTCAGAACAATTGGACTGGACCTGCTGTTTTCTTAAAGCCTCAGGACTTTTTGCCCTCTTCATTGTTACACCATTTCTGTGAGGTACACTTACATTTTAAAAAGCTGTATTAACTGTATTTTGGTTAATTACTGTTACTTTTATTCACTGATAGCACATGTCTCTGAAATAAGCATACACAGGTGTTCGAAACAAGTGCAGGCAATATGACGTCATAGAAACTTGTTATACTTAAGTGAACTTCTGAAATTGAAGCAATTCCCCACATTCTGTTTTGGTATCTGGAGTGAAAGTGGAAGTGTCAGATTTTCTCATTTCTGTGCATGAACCACTTCCATGCACAGTCTCAAGAGAGTATTTTGGGGGTGGGGGGAGACACTTCAGTATCAGGCAAACATAAGATGCAGAAATACCACATTCAAAAAGCCTGTGGAAACCTATCTCTTGCAGACAGCTGAGATGCCGATTTCAGTGGCCTGAAATTGTTGCTTTCTTCAGAGATCTTATGCGTATGTCCAAAGCATTCCTGTTTTCTCTATTAAAACATTCTTCTTAGCCTTGTTATTTCCCAGGTAATCTCAGCCATTCTGCAGAAGTGCACATTTTAGTGGATTTGGATGGCCATGCATTGGATTGAGACACTAAATTCAAAAGTTCAGCTAAAAGTTTTGGGAAGGGGATAATGTCACGTTTATGAAGTCTTTTGGGTAGCTTCAGATCTATCATTTGGTCTTCTCACATGTAATAGCAAGGATTCTGGAATCAGAGAGTCTCCCATTCTGCTCTGCATAATATTCTATTTCAAACATCTCAACCTAGTGAGACTGCTGAACAAAATGTTGAGTTTAATTTTTTTTAAAGTACTGTCAGCTAGAGGCAGTGTCTAGGGGAGGGGTTGTCAAACTTACTGACCCTCAAAGCCACATTCTGTAATCTTCAGAAGTTCTCAGGGCTTCAGCCCTTGTGGGTGCCCCTGGGGCTGAAGTTCCTTCTTCAGAAGGCATCTCCTGTGAGGCTGACACACAAACTCTTGCTGCCCTAGTCTGATAAGTGGACAGTGGATAGCTCTGAGAGTGCGAAACAACCATATGCAACTCATAAGCCATGGTTTGGCCACACAGGGTCTAGGTTCACTCTAATTTATTTCGGATGTGGGAGAAGCTTTAATTGCAGTATAGTATATTCCTAATGGCTATGAGAATGTTTAGTCTACAGTGTTTTGATTAACAAAGAAACTATTTCTCATCAACTGTCAACAGGTTTGCCCTACAGAAAGGAAACTGAAGCCTTGATGTTTGAAAAACATGCTAAGCATCTATACCTGAAATGGGTTTCAGTAAGAGCTGCAAATGCTCAGCACCTTTTCAGAATCAAATAATAAATAGGGTTATCATTAAGCATATTTGTGTCATTGAAATAAATGATGCTTCTACAAGCTAGCAAAGGGATGTTTGAAGTTGGAACTGGTGTGTAATTCTGTTCAGTTTTGACTTTTTTTCTCCTTATGTACAACAAAGTAATGCTTTCAAACATTATGTTTTAGGGGTAGGCAGCCATGTTGAAGTGTAATTGCCACTTTCTTACCAAGACTTCACTATGGCTGTGTCTAGACTACCTCCCTGGCAGGGAGGATGGTAAGTAGGGTGTCAGGAGATTATTAATGAAGGGATTTTGAAGTTGCCCAGGCACTTTGAAGTACCGGCGAGTTAGCTCCGGCTACATGCAAGCCAGCACTTCAAAGTTTAACACTTTGAATTTGCCATGGGGGAGAATTAGCTTAATGAAGTGTTGCATATACCATGCAACACTTCCTTAATAATCTTTCAACACCCTACTTACCATCCTCTCTTCAAATTAGGGAGCTAGTGTAGACACAGCCTATATCTCTCTTCCTCTACTAACAGAAGTTGGAGTGGCTGCCAGGATCTAGTTATATGAATACAGTAGCTGATGCCTTTAGTTAAATATCACTGGCAATGAATCTTGCAAGTTTAAAAAAAAAAATTCTGCTTATCTTGCAGCACGTGACATAATCATTGCTTAAAACAGATCAGGCAGCTTCTTTGTTTGCAGTGCTTTGATATCAGTTGTTGCATGGAAAACATAATTTTGGACAAGAATAGTTGTATCATAGCTATTGTAATTGTAGACACTGTTCTTTGTGAAGAATACTTACCCTACTGAATCATTGTGTTTATCTATCCCTGGAAAATAAGAATGGGCCAGTGCTGCCTGCTCATCATCTTAGCTCTTGCTCCTGGCAGAACTGCAGCAAAGAGGAGCAGTCGAACCAGCAATGATGAATGCTTTGTATCACTGGTTCAGCAAAGTTTCTTTACTAGTATCTCTGTCCTAGAATAATGGAATCAAAGAAACAAAATGATGCTGACTTCCTCACCCTCTCCATGGCCTACCGGGGGCATGAATAAAGAACTTGTATCTTATTACTCCCCATTGTCTTGGTTGGAGGTGAGGCAGAAAGTACTTGCTTTTGCTTAGATGTGCTCCTTTCCATCCTTCAACAATGTGACTGGAGAGGAGTGTGAATGAATTAAAGTGGGAGTGGAATCATGGGCAAACTAAAGAGGGAGCTGACTACAGTCAGTCTCCTGCTCAGTCAAAACAATGTTAAAATAGTCTCTCCTTCCAGCTCTCCCCTCCCACAACGCCAGTGGTCCATAGATCTTATGCTCTGAGGCAACTTGGCACATAACCAACTCGAAAGCCAGGAAGGGAATCTGAGCTGGTCTTTTTACTTAGCCTGTGTGCTTCTGGAGACCTCCCACCAACCAATGGGTGCTCTGATTTTTTTTTTTTCTTCCCAGGGCACAATTCCCTTCAGTAACATGAGCTGCGTCTACACGTGCACGCTACTTCGAAGTAGCGGCACCAACTTCGAAATAGCGCCCGTCGCGTCTACACGCGTTGGGCGCTATTTCGATGTTAACTTCGACGTTAGGCGGCGAGACGTCGAAGTCGCTAACCTCATGAGGAGATAGGAATAGCGCCCTACTTCGACGTTCAACGTCGAAGTAAGGACCGTGTAGACGATCCGCGTCCCGCAACGTCGAAATTGCTGGGTCCTCCATGGCGGCCATCAGCTGGTGGGTTGAGAGATGCTCTCTCTCCAGCCCCTGCGGGGCTCTATGGTCACCGTGGGCAGCAGCCCTTAGCCCAGGGCTTCTGGCTGCTTCTGCGGCAGCTGGGGATCTATGCTGCAGGCACAGGGTCTGCAACCAGTTGTGAGCTCTGTGTATCTTGTGTTGTTTAGTGCAACTGTGTCTGGGAGGGGCCCTTTAAGGGAGCGGCTGGCTGTTGAGTCCGCCCTGTGACCCTGTCTGCAGCTGTGCCTGGCATCCCTATTTCAATGTGTGCTACTTTGACGTGTAGACGTTCCCTCGCTGCGCCTATTTCGATGTTGGGCTGAGCAACGTCGAAGTTGAACATCGACGTTGCCGGCCCTGGAGGACGTGTAGACGTTATTCATCGAAATAGACTATTTCGATGTCGCAACATCGAAATAAGCTATTTCGATGTTGGCTGCACGTGTAGACGTAGCCTAAGAGGGTTAGTGGGCTTTTTATCTTTGCACAATGTTATATCTACTTGTGCCTTTGCCGCACCTGTGCATTGGTTGCTATTTTGTAAGTTAGGACTAACAACTTATTGAGACATCAAGGAGCTAAAACTGGACATCATTGTTAATGTAACCTCAGGCAACCATAATTATACAAGAATAAAACGTGCAGCCTAAAATACTGATAAATGTGCTAAGCTACTTATTTGGGAAGATAATGAAATACAGCAAATAGCAAGATTTGAATGAATTTAAAACATGGACTATCTGCATTGAAAACATACTAAAATAAAACTGAATTACCCTCATCTTTTGAAGGTGCTTCTCATAAATCCTCACTGTTACCTGAGATTTTATGTTGACTTAACTGAAACTCTGGGCTGAATGATTTATCAAACTGTATTCTTTTCCATGACAAGGTCCATTTCTCTTTATGTATTCTCTGCTAATTTTACAACCATACCTGGCTTGTTTTGGATATAGACTTCAATTATAAATAAGATTAATAAGTCAATATAAGTGACTGCTTAAAAACTGAAGAATCAAGACAATCATTTAATTAGCATGATGCATACCAAGATTTTGTGTAATTTTAAAAAAGCATTCTTTAGTTCATGTTCTGCTGGAAAGCTAGTTATGTTTGAATGGTGATATTAACCTGCCATAGTGTAGTCTTCAGGTATATCTTTTTAAGTATATTCAAATTCAGGCATCGTATTGTTCACATGGAAAAGCAGACATTTTATTGTGTTGCAATATGTTAAAGGTGATCTGATCCCCCCCCACCCCAAAAAAAAAAGTGTGTTTTGGGTTTTTTTTTAGTTTGCTGGTCTCAATATACAAAGAGAGCCTGACATTTCTTGATTGTACATTATTGTATAAGCTGGATTTTAACAACAGATTTAGGTTCCAACAGCAACTTGTATTGAATTGCCTTTGTCCATTTCATATACTATTTTTTTTAACTTCCCCAGATTGCAAAGTCCAGCATTTGTATAATAAATCCATCCCCCACAGGAGGACCATCCAGATCTGATCCCAGCTGTGGCCCCAACTTCTGCCTCCTCACTCCTGCCCATGTCCCCCACTCCGAGAACCTAGACAGATATAATAACGTAAACTTCCAAATTCTATTTTTTTCTGAAATATCCTAAAAATTGAATCTTTCATGTGATGTCTGACTTTTGCTAAACCATCTACATATTAGTTCTTAATCGTCCTGATGTTGATTACATCAAGCCAACTGGAGAGAAAACAAGAAATACTCTATAAATTAATAAAATAAAAGCCCGGCTGAAATGTTTTGTTCCTCTCTGAATCTGTTCTCTCAACACTCTCCATGTACAAACTAAGAAGGAGACTGATAGTGCTGCTGATTATCTTTCTCTGTTAAAAACCCCTGTCCATGCTTCTATCTCCTGTCACTATAAATGCTTCAGTGCCTTCTAACCACTTTGATTCCCAGCACTCCATGCTTAAATGTATTGCTGCTTATTTAAAGAATCAAGACATACAACCATATCAACTAGCCTATTGTAATATTTAAGAACTTCCTTTTAGTCATGTCAGGAGCATGTTCAAAACCACCCTTCTTGTTTTCAAAGTTCTTTATGACTTTGATGATAACTTTATATTGTTTGTCTTATGTTCATTCTGCCCCCTCTTTTCCTTAGCACAGCTTCACTTCCCGGGTGGGTGGCAAGTGAACCTTCTTACTTCTAGGCAGCGGTAATATTTGAAGGCATTTCTAATTATAATTGTGCACTGAATGTCTTGATAAGTGTATGTAACATTAATTATTTCTATCCCTTGATAAATCAGGTAAAAGAACAGATTGAGAAGCAATACAATTTTTAGGTCAGCTACAGGTGGGTTCCTTACAGGCACCTTGCATGAGCAATGTGTTCATGAGAGTTTGTAATTTTATTCTTCCCTGCTGTCCCCACTTAGGTTATAGGTAAATTCAACAATACTCCTGTGGGATAGGTAACAATTGGATTGTGCTTTGATGCTTATGAGTACAGATATTAACATAGTTTAATAACTGCCAAATGAGGAACAGCTGGTAGTTTAGTAGTTATGTTCCATTTTCCCAAAATGAACTCAGAGTGCAAAACACCTCTAAAGCAACCTGAATGCTTAAATAGTAAATGTAATATTTCCTCAGGTTTTATATGGGAAATGGTGTGAAAGCTAACATATAATGGCACTGAATTTAAAATAGGAAAAAAAAAATATATGTATATATAATATATAAAAATTTTAAGATTGAGCTTGCTGGGATCATGTTGTGGGAGAATTATTTCATATCTAACTGACATAGCTGATAGGAATAATAATCGGAATAAGGTACCATAGGGTCTTTCAGCCTCTGTCAATTAGTGGCAGCTGTATTCCAGTAGCATGCAAGTTTAATATTTCTTAACCTCCTACATTTGATAAGGATATCTATAGCATTGTTGACTCTTGACGTTCTTATACCAGCTTCTGTGACATTTGATGTGTGTTATGAGGAACCACCACCCCTGCTGGAAATGTGAGATTAAGTGAGAATCTCTGCTTTTTTACTAACCTCTAGGACTGTAGTTTACAACTTGAAAATGCAACCCCTCAATGGCTCAAGCTCTAGAAGACAAATGAAAAGAACTCAAAATATATTTTCTTTTTATAAAAGCTCATGCTTTTTCACCAAATCTTAAGATTTTTTTGAAAGTACTTCAGTCATGACTTCTGAATGCTTGCTGTTTGCAGTACTGTAAATGTTTAACCTTCTTATCCTACTAAGTTCTCATTGTCATTGATCTCTTGTAGCAGTGAGTTCTGCTGGTTTGGGTTTTATTCCTAAATTCATCCTGGAGAAAAGATTTAGAGGATGAGCTTCTGGCTTAGATTTCTGAATATGGAGAAGTTGGCTCTCTATGTCGTAGTGCTTGCATAGAGCAGGACATAGGATTATGAAAGCAAAGCACCTTAAAAAAGAAAAATTGCTGTCATGTTCTGTAAGTCCTAGACTCATTGCTAAGCCTAGGGCAGCATTGCCACCTGTCTATACATTTCTTGATTGTCCTCGTAACGCTGCTATAACTGAACAGGTAAATCTTTGTCCTGCTAGTGGCTCTGAAATGTGAACTTGTACCTAGTCAATTGCAGCAGCATATCAAATGGCAGAGTTTGTCTGTAAGGTGCGACAGGACTTCTTGTTGTCCTTATCAAAACAGACATCTGGTTTGCTGATAGACGGTTGGGTGTGCCAGGTATTTCTTACTAGGTAATTTTTTTAGAGCAGTTTAAAATCAGCAGTGAATTTGCTGATGTATATTAAGTGGATTTTTGTATGCACAAATTGATTTTCAGAGAACTCTCTGGTGGTACAGTGGTCCCCAAACTTTTTAGGTTCATGCCTGAGACAGTGCAGTACATACCTGCGGTGCTGATGGAAGTTCTGAGAAACAGTTCAGCCTTTTCTGCCAGCCTGGGGCTCCCTTAAATTCTGTCTCACTGCGTCAGGTTTTCCAGCTAGTTCCAGCAAAGCTCACCGGCAAAGCCATGCCAAGTTGCAGAAATAGAGATAGTGAGAATAGCTTTGGGATTTACTCCAGCCCCCAGATGTTCCCCCTGCCCCTTAGGTTACCAATCCAGACTCATATGAAGTTTGCCTCCTTCCTCTATGTGAAGGAACATATGCACAGTCTCTCATCCCCACCTCCCTCTTAGAAATTACATAAACTTGCTTATATTATAAACCAGAAATACATTTGTTAACTATGAAAAGGTGTATTTTAAGTGATCGAAAAGATGGCAAGCAGAGCAAAGCAGATTACTAAGAAGACAATACAGAGAGACCCAATGCAGCAGATATGAAATAAAGAAATTGCTAACTTCATCTAAAAATGATACATGTGTAACCCCAGAGGCACTGAGACCGTTGACAGGGAAGAGTGAGGTCTCTGCTCTACAGTCTTGGCTGAGAGCCAGCTGTTAACTGGAGGCACAGATTTGAGCCAACAGGGAACTGGGGTCTTTATGCTCAGTGGAGTGGGGGTGCTACCGTACAGGCAGAAGATGAAACAATCAGGGTGGTGGCTTGAGGTGAGGTTGTGATTATGATACTAGTGTACATCAGCCTGCTGAGCAGATTTGATTGTTGGGTGATCTTTTTGAAGTCTTGTAATACGTTATTTCTTAGTAAAGTGCTTTAATATTGTCTGGTCCTGATGATATTATCTGTTCTTCTTTCAGCCCAAATCACTTTGTACAGTTGTTCTGAATATGCTGGTTCTGGATGGTGAATCAATCTATAATCTGACTTCCCTTCCTATCTTGTTGATGTTAGCCAGAGTTATCCTTGTGTATTCAAGACATAAACTTACCTCCATTCAGGTATGTAATATGTCTACATAATGATTCTGATTGTCAGTCTGGATTGGTTCTCATTTTTCTTTGTCTCTCATTCAGTCTTGTCTACTATAATTTTTCTGTTCCATTTATTTTGTCTCCCCTCTCTTCTGGTATATTCTGCTTTCAGAGATGACTTGATTTAAAGGAATTGTTCTACCCAAGAGAGCAGTGATTGTAATGAGGGAATTAAATCAAGGGTTATCTTTTCTTAAAGATAAATTATATAAATTGAGTTTATAGTAGCGAAGCCTGAGATATGTTTCTTGGGGCTTTTTCCCATTGGAGGGATGAAGTCATCTCTGTTTCATGAAGATCGTTTGAGTGTTAGATTTTGCCATTTTTCATACGTGTATGATTAGGATAACATGAGTGTACATATGAATGTACAGTTGGGACAATCTTGTTTCTATATACTGTAACCTTTCTACTTTACAAACTTTTATGTATCATAAAGCTGTTCAAAAATAATCTTTGCAAGCCACTGTGGCACATTCTCTGGCCCGGATGCCTTCTGCTATGATTCTAGACAGGATGGTTTTAGCTGCCTTATTCCCATGAATGGAAGTGGAGTTAATATTCATCTTCTTGAGTTTTGGATTGTCAGCAAGCTCTCCACCCTGCCAGAACGTTAGCAGTACAATACAACTGGGGGAACCATATCCTTATCTGCCTCTCCATTTCTGCTTTCACTTCAAAAACAGAGAGCCTTCTGAGCTCCCCTTTAAAGTAAAATTTTCTATTTTCCTTCTTTGTTTCAGCTTAGAAGCAGTCTGACTGGCAGAAGGAGATTTGGAGCGGCACTTAGCAGCAATGATTTGACCTTGTTGAGCCATTGCTTTATTCAGCTCAATATCAAAAGTCAAATGTAACTGCAGTTTGAAATATACTATAAATTATCCTCTTTGATAGCTCTTCTTTAGGCAAAGTATAATCAACTACGTGTAACTTGGTTTAGACTTTTTCCCCCCTAGCTGCTGTGTGCACAGTCCTTTAGGTTGACGTACACTTACCTGTAGAATAAAAGTGTGTGTGATGCTGGGATCATGTGCATTTCTGTGCCTGGCATCCCACAGGGGGGCTCCACAGGCAGCCTCTGCCCCCCACAGTCTTGCAGAAACTGGCCAATGAGAGAGCTACTTGGGCCCTGCTTAGAGCACAGGCAGCGTTTGGAGGCCTAACTTGCAAGGGGCACACATCACAAAATACTTATGGCCTCAACAGCCAGCTGCTTTCGGTGGTGTGTGGGGCACAACAGTCAGGGAGTTGGCCCAAGGGTCCTGTTGGGCTGCTGGCCAGGAGCCACCTAGGGTAAGCACCTCATGGCCAGAGCCTGCATCTGGCATCCTGCTCCCTCTTGCACCTCAACTTCTGCTCCTCTCATTTATCCTTGTCCCAGGTCACAATCCTCTACACCCTAGCCCAGGTCAAGACTCCTCTCCCAGACCCAGCACCCACTCCTACACCCCTCTCCCAGGTCAGAATCCGTACCCCATCCTGGACTCCAGTCTCCTGCCCCAAGTCACAATCTCCTCCTTCACCCAAATTCTCTCCTAGACCTTACACTCCCTCCTACACCCCAGTCCCCTTCCCTGACCTCGTTTCTGCACCCACCCTCCATCCCAGACCTTGCACCTCCTCCATTAACATAGAGTGCACCCCTTAACCACTTAACAAGTTCTTGTAGTGCCCCCACTTACTTGGCACTGCGCCCCACTCTTCTCCCAGGCACCACCCTACGTTGCTCCCATTGGCAGTTACTTTGAGCAGCATGTGGGACACAGCAGTCTCAGGAACTTGCCCAAGGAGCATGGCAGGACAGATCGAAAGCTTTGGCAGGCCACATCCCTACTGTGGGCTAGATTTTTTCCTATTCCTCTTTTGGGGATGACAGAGCATGACTCAACAACCTGGCATGTTCACATACCAGCTGCTATTTTAATGTGTCAAATTCCTAAACTGGTAGTAAAACAGCATGGAAATATGCTGAATGTGAGGTTTGGTCTACAACGTAATTGCACCAGTTTAATGATCATTTTTAAATGGATTTTGGAGTGTCCACACAATGTTTTATTTGCCATTGCATAATAGTTTAGGAATTCTGACGTTCTGCCCATTTCTGCATAGGAAGGAATATAGGCTATAAAGTCCCAAAAGCAAAAAGCTGGCAAAACGCCACCTTCTGGTCTTGGAGTGCCTTTTGCAACATCTGTGCCTACCCCTTGAGCGGGACGTACTACTGAAAACCTTCATCATATGACAAAGCCAGTGAATTGGTAAACTGTACGCAGCATACAAAGCACTGCAGCGTGGATATTACTGCATTTGGCTCCAGACCTTGCAGTCCGATAGTCTCAATAATCTCAGCTATCCTGGTTCCAGGATCCCACTGTTGTTTGCTCCTCCCCACCCCTTGCATGAGGTGAAAGAAGGCTATAGGAGTAGGAGGGTTATGGGTCATAGGAGCCCTAAGCACCCTTACTTAGCTCCCAAGGCATTTTCCTTCAAATCATCTTCGAATCCATTTTATCAGGCAATCATACATTTTACATAGTGAGTATCTGCACAATACTACATCATAGCTTTACAGCCGAACCATTGACTCCACATACAGTGAAGTGGAACATACTGGCCTAGGAGAGGGTGACAAGGAGCAGGATGCCTGGTTGCTCCAGAAGCAGGGGTCTCCTGCTGTCACCTTATGCCAGGGCTTCACGTATTTCCCCAGGCCACCATCCAAAGGGCAGCTGAGATGACTGGCTGCTGAGAGGGCCTCCCAGAACACAGAGACTGGGGCAGCTGCTGCAAAACATTCTATGGCTGGGATGGCTTTGCCCACAAGTTATACAGTGGTTTTGTTTTATCATTTTCCTGTGTGGTTTCATTCAAGAGACAATAACTTTTCTGGTTTCATCAATATAATATCTGTAGCATTTAGTGCTCTGGATGACATACACCATACCTTGAAGATATGGAGATACACCGATCTCAGAGCTGGAAGGGACCTTCAGAAGTTCTCAAGTCTAGTCCCCTCCACTCATAGCGGAGCCTATCACCATTCTGACAGAATTTTTTTAATCTATTTGCCCCAGATCCCTAAGTGGTCCCCCTAAGGATTGAACTCACAACCGTGGGTTTAGCAGGCCAATGGTCAAACCACTGAGTTTTTCCCCCACAGTAGCTATGTAAAAGTATTACACATGCTAGTTCTCATCTCTCCATCATAGGCCTATGTTGAGAAGCCTCCACTTGTTTTGGTATAGGTCAGTGGTTCCCAAACTTTGTGGCATCATGTCCCCCTTGGATTTTTGAGAACCCCTCACATCCCTCACCTCTTCTTTACCATCATCCAACCCCTCTTCTAACAAAATACTCAATTCATAATTTAAAATAAACACAATCTTGATATAAAATGTTATTTAAAATTAAAAATAAGCATACAGTTTTTCTTGGTCCAAAAATTTAATAAAAGCATAATTTACACCAGAAACAGCAGAAACAAATGAATTTAATGTGAAAGATGATGTATTTTCTTCATAAATTGGGAACTCTTAGGAGACCTACTGTGAACCATCCAGGCTAATGGTACAGGTCCCTCTTTGTGGGTGCCTGGCACAGCCTAAGCTGGCTGCCCACCTGAGCCTCATGCTGCTGGGGCCACCCGCCTGGGCCACCTGCCCAAGCCACAAGCCAGCCACCCGAGCCACCCACCTGAGCCCTCGCACTACCGGAGCAAACCGCCTGCCCAAGCCCTTGTGCTGCTGGAGCCAGCTGCTCGAGCCCCCGCGCTGCTGGGGCCAACCACCCACCCAAGCCCCCACACTTCTAGGGCCAGCCACCCAGCTGCCCATCCAAGCCCCAGCACTCCCAGACGCAGCCACGTAGCTGCACAAGCCACCCACCCAAGCCCCCGCCCTCCCAGGACCAGCCGGCCAAGGTGCTTGCCCAAACCCCGGTGCTTCTGGGACCAGCTGCCCAAGTCTCGGCGCTTCTAGGGCCAGCCATCCAAGCTGCATGCGAGCTGCCTGCCTGAGCCCCTCCCCTCCCCCAAAGCCAGGCACTGCCAGCACCCCCCATCTAACTCCATCCTCCTCCTCCCCCCACAACCCATACTCACTCATCTTTGCAGGAGGAAGCTAGCTCTACCTAGGTCTTTGCCAACTGTCTGCTTCTTATAGCCACTGCACAGGGTCACCCACGTGAAATGTCAGGAGCTGAGAGCCAGAAACAAGGGCTGGCTCTTTCTTGGGGTTGGGGGAATGACGAGGGGAGGGCTGGGTCACTTCGCGCCCTGCCTAGAGTTTGTTCATGCCCCCCAGTTTGGGAAACCATGGTGTAGATGTACCTACAGTCAGTGTGTGTAGATTAGAAAAGGCAAAAACTTGTGCATCTTTCTATAGAATGGAGAGCTAGTTCATGTATTTGATGTAGATTGGATTTTCTGATTCATGTTGGCTGCCAGATCCTGGATTTAATTACTCACAGGAAAGACCACAAAGATCTCTAGGCTTAGGGTGAGGGGAAAATGGAGCTTGATATGCTCTTAGAGGTTTGTTCTTGGCATTCAATATTTGTTTTATACTGCATCTAAAGATTTTCGTTGGGCAAAAAAGCTACTTACTAAATAAAATGATGGCTGGGGAGAGTATCTCTGGACCCAGTGATGATGATAAAATAGGAAGTTTGTATGATGCTGAAAATTATTTCTTTCCTCCACTGGACTAACTCATGTCTTCATAGTCTGTAAATTAAGGTAATTCATTGTAGGAAAAGACACATTCCATTTAAATCAGTCAGTATTTTTGTATGAGAAGTAAAAAGCCGTTACGTTACCATTTCTATCATATGTCAGTGACCTGTGTTGCAAGTATAGTAATAAACTTTTCTATTAATAAATGAGATTTTGTTTAAATATGAAAGATAGAAATTTCTACAAAAAATTCTTTGAGGAGATGCAGTATTTTTGGTGCTGTTTGGAAAGAAGTGGAGAGGATTTTCTGTTACTGGACAACCTGGGGAGAGAATTCTTTTATCTCGCTTCACTATATTAATGGCTTTCTATTCATGGATACTCAACTGCATTTTCAGGCTTATTAAATTAGTTGCTCTTTTGTTGAGTGTGCTCAGAATGAACTTTATATGAAATCCTAAAATATCTGAATGCAACAGATCTTTTATATATGTTGCAATGAAATGTGCATGTTCTCGAGTCAAGGAATAGATATCTTGACAAGGGGCACTTTAAATTCTAATATCCAGAAGAGAAACCTTCATGCCAACCCATCACTATAAAGCTGTGTCCAAAGAGACAAATGGTTCAAATTATAAACTACAGCCCTCAAAACAGTAAGGAGAAAATGAGACAAGGCTGTAGGCAATTAAAATCACAATTAATTGCATTCTCCCTTTTTATTGAGTGCCACCTTTTCTCCATTTTATATCAAAGAACTGTGTAACGTTTGCATTGAATTGGAAATCTGTCATAAAGATACAGTGATAAGCTGTCTTATTTTTGAGATAGCTTCAGACCTTTAGCACTCCCCTGTTCAGGAGAAAGGAGGGGATGTTTGGAAAGGAACATTACTGATCGTATCCATCAGCTGAGGTGCGCACAAGAGGGGCAAATTAAGTGACTGACCACCAATCTACCGTAAGATTTTGATGTTAATTTTTTTCTTTTGACTTTCAAGATTTATTCAGCCTTAATATAATTTAAATATACGCTGTAAGTAATTTCCTAATTTACCAAATCTGATGTGAGATTAGGATATTGCATTTTTATAAAGCAACTATATTTCAAGTGTTTTTGAGGTTATATTTTAAAAATCTGTTTATAAAAGAAAAAGAGTTGTATTTATCATTCATTTAAAATAGCTTTATATTCCCTTTTAGTCATTGCCTTGGTGGACTCTGCGATATGTGAATATTCACCAGCAGTTGCTAGAGGAGCGATCACCTGAGCTCTTTGCTCTTGCCCAGACTTGTATAGAACAAGGTAAATTTAAACTTATTTAAATATGTTGACCTAAGTTACTTTTCAGGAGAGTATTGTAGATGTGTAACTGCAGTGTAGTGCCTTTTGGATACTTTTGTGGTTGCAGAACATAGAAAGGTACTTCTAAAATGTATGTTGATTTGCTAATTCTATTTTGTTGCTAAGCCTCTGTATTCCTAATTACACTCAACTTGGAAACAAAGTTCTTCGGTGTATGTTACTGATACCATGTCACAAATCAATTTGTAGGCTTGTTTTGTCTCTTATTTAACAAAGCTCATTCGAGTTTGAAATGTGAATTTGTCCAGTTTTGTATAAATTCATGAGAGACTGAGCAATTTTCTACTGCTCCTCGCAGAGCATCAGGATTCTTATGAACCTGAACCGAAAGTGTTCAGTGTGTAGCGTTCAGTTCCAAAGACATGCTGGATTACATTTCCGAAAGAGGACATTCTTTTTAAACTGAATTTTGAAATGAATGTTCATGCTGAAGAAATAGACTAAAAGTGTTAAAATTATTTTATTTACGTTTAATTCTAAGACATTGAGTTGACTTGTTAGCTGAAAATTTTTGCTGTTAACTTCATAAGCCTAAAATTATATTTTCAACATTTTTCTCTAACACTTGGACGTACGTTGGCATGTATTGCTTTTTCCTTTGCCAAAAAAGGTTGTAGATGATTTTGAATTCCAGTTTCATGGGATGAACATTTTATTTTTATTATTAATGAAAGGTTGTTTCCCGAGATTTGAACCAAGTGTAGGATCAATGCATGACAATAGTTAGGGATGTTTGCAAAATCACTGTATGAATATCAAAATCTTTAGAAATACGGTAGTAAAATTGAGGATAGAATTATATTGGGCCTAATCCTGTGAATTGGGGAGTGACCTCCACTGTCACTGGACTGCTCCAACATTGAATCTATGCCATAAATTTTGTAGTGTTTATACTTTCTCTGTATGAGAACGTTAAACAGAGCTCCACACTGTGTTACTGTGTGAGTATGGAAAAAATTTATGGACTATGAAACATTTCACTTAACATAAGCTTCATCTACCCCATGAGGTGGATCAGTGCTGAAGTGATCAATCCACCGGACATCCATCTATTGTGTCTGCTGTAGACACAATAAATGGATCTCCGAGCTTGCTTCTGTCAATGCTGGTATTCTATCAAGACGAGATCAGTAGCTGGTGTCGACAGGCGTATAGTCCCCACCAACTTTACCACACTGAAGATACTGCAGTATGTCGACTTAGTTGGCATTAAGTAGATTGAAAATTCTGGTAAATGAAGACCAGGCCTTAGACGTCTAATTGACGAAGTGTTCTTAATCTGTAACTCTGGGAAGCTTGCTGTGTAATCACGCTTTTTGGAAGAAAGGAATTCTAGGACACATTTAATTTTAGCACATGAAATTTTATTAGTTGACATGCTGACATATAGACCAAGGGAAATTTGAACATTAACTGACATGGAAAGAAACAAGTCTGATTTAAGCTGCTATTGCCCTATGTACCAAATGTATTAATCATTTTTGCAAATTATATTTTTAATGTAAAAATCAAGATGGTATATTGATATGTGAGGTAATTGAGCACTTCAGAAAAAATAAAACCAAATCAACCTGCTGCTTAAAAAATCCTATGCGGTCTGACATTCAAAGTTGCTGCAAAGCCAGTTTCCCCTTCTTCTTCAAGGGGGAGAATTGAAAAGGTGATGAAACGTTGAAGAGCATAGAGAGTTATTTTGCCCAGTTTGGCCGGTGGTACATGGACTGATGAAATAGTTGGTGTTTAATATTAAAGGAAAGGGGCCTTCCTATTTCTTTTTTCTCTTCAGGACTCTTAGTCTGGATGGATGGGTGCTGCTTAAAAAAAAATCCATGTGAAATTAACTAAATGGCAGACGGGTGGTGTATGTTTGTTCAGGTTGGGAGAGGGAAGGTTGAGCGATTCCACAAGCTTTTTCGTTGTTATAGAGAACGTAAACGATCAGTTTATCATATTCTGCTGTGATTATTATTATTGATCAGAGGTTTGGATAGCAGAATAATTAGTGAGAGGGAGACAAGGTCAAAATCAATCAATATGCCTGAATTTTTTTAGTTGCACTTGACTACTGTAGCTTATCATGTATGTGGCTGAACATTTCTGTGATGACTTTGCTGGAGAGTACAAAAAGCTTTTTCTTTTAAATGTTCTTGCTTGTCTGAAATTTACTCAATAGTTTTTCCTGTCTAGAAAGGCAAATGTGTAATATGGAATTTTTTGTCAAACAGAGATTTCAGGTAGTTAGCATATTTAAGGTAGCATGTGTGTTCCTTTAGAATTCTTTAAAATAATATTTTAGAGCAAAACTATAAATAGGATGTTCCTGTGGAATATGTCATATATGATGATTCGGGCACACTAATGTTATGTCTTCACTTGTTTGCATACCAGAGAAATCACATTTGTGTGGGCTTGAGCCAGCCAAACCTGAGAGTCTACATTTGTGTTTCTAGACAAGTATATAATATCACGTACCTATGTATGAATGATCTTGCAGGTGTTTCAAGGGACAATATAACCAGGTTCTTAGAATCATGTGGAGAAACTTCGGTAACTTAATTTCTAATTGATCAAGTGCCCTTAAACTATAACATTAGGAATCTTCTTGTGATCACACACATGTGCCCTGCCTTGACATATGTACTGATGGCACTGCTAGAACATGTTACACTCACTTCTGTTTTGCAGAACTGGCTTGCAGTCATGGATTTATTGCATGAGCTGCTTTGATACCTTATTGTAGGACAAATGTTAATTCAACGGAGTGTATGCTGGTCAAAATGCTGGATGGCATTTTGGCATCTCTGCCTTCTTCCTCTCCCCTCCCCCCCGGGCAAAATCAGACAAAAGCATGCAGTAACAATTAATTTTTGTCACAGTGGACAGATAATGCTGAATGCAGCTATTGCCTTTGGGGTACCATCACTTCTGGTGTGGGAGTGCTAGCACAGTGTGGTGAGGATCATATTATTCTGCAGACTTGGGAGCAACAGCAGGGCTCCAGAGCTTCCACATTAAGAAACAGACCTCCATGGAGCTATATGAGAATCTTGCATTAACTCTCCAGCTCCAGGACGCTTGATTGAGGGATTCCATATTCATACTGAAGAAGGTTATTATTTTCCTGTGGAAACTGGACATTCCAAGCAGTTACAGGTCCATTGCAAACCAGCTTGGAGTTGCAAAGTCTACCTCTGGGTTTGTGCTTATGTAGTTTATCCATTTGTGGATGGCAAAAGAAATATTTCCTTAATAATAGCATGTTTTTAGATGGTTGGGTCCCCAGACAGCATTGGAACTCCTGTGTTCATCATTTGTTTGCCACAAGGAACAACTGAATATATTATGAATCCCAAAAGTTACACTTGAATAATTATGCAAGGTTTTGTATGCTAGATTGACAGATTTATGAGTACTAACATTAGGGAAACACAAGCAAGTTTTGTGATGCCAGCATGTTGAGACCTGCCTTGTGCTATAATAAGGAAATAGGAACTTTATTCCCCAGATTTCCCTGATCGGTGCCAGACAAGAGAATTTGCTGGACAACGGGAGGTCAATATTTTCTAGCACACTACTAACACTTCCACTGCTTACTATGCATTTAGAAGACATTTAGGGGTAATGTACTGCTAAATAACAGCACAGAACACTGAGAGCCAGGACTGGTGGCTGGAAACAAAGTTTATGGGACCACAGGTAACTTGGCCACACATGATAACTGGTTGTTTGGCTAACTAAAATTACGTCTGATTATGGAGTTAGCCAGATGAGAGTTCCAGAGTAGAGAGGTTCAACCTGTAGTAATTTCCTTTGGCTCCAGAATCAGGCTGATCAGCTATTAATGGACATAAAGATGTCCTACTCATTATCGAGTGACCACCAACAGCTAAGCAAAAATAAATTAGCTATCACAGAAATTAGTTTAATGTCATATAATTGGTTTTGAATGAAATGTTTTGAAATTAAAAAAGTCTTAAACTGTTCTTTGGCTAGCATTGAAAAATTTACTTGCCTGTTTACACATAGGCAAGGGGGTGGCTTGTTTCCACCTTTCACTTAAAAGTGTCCAGCATTTGTGGTTGTCGGGATCACCTGTTGAATTTAAACCAGTGTAGACAGCTGTTCTCAAGCAGCTATCCTGTGAAATCATGACTCAGAGCAATATTTATGTTGCTTGTTCAGAACGCTATGGTTAATAGGGTGTTGAGATCCAGAGGACTGTTTGTACTACCAGTAACAGTGTTAACATTTCTGTAGCCAAATTGATACTCATGAGAGTGAGAAACTTTCCAAATTGGTCCTCATGGAAACGGTGTAAGTGTCTAAATTTTTCAGGCCCTATTCTTAGCATTGTCAGTAAAGACTAAGCTGGTGAGGGAGTAATAAACCCAAATTCCTAATGAATTCAGTGGTGAATATATCCTTTAGTTAAACTAAATTAAAAATTAAGACAGCTTTTGATAGGTTGTTGCAACCCAAAAGTAATGTACTTTAATTGGCATCATTCGTTTTTGTTATGTGAACCATGTTAAATTTCTTTAAAAGTTAAGTACAGTGCCATTAAGAAAGGAAAAGTGGCATTTTGTATTGTCCAGTTCATCACTATTATATTTCTTTCTGAACATACTTCAGAGCAGGTAGCTGTATTCTTTTTTTTCTTTTTTTAATTCTTGCTCCTTGAAGTTTTAAGCTGTGTGAATCCAGAAAATTATGCACAACTTCCAGTTTATAAGTCATTGCCTCTTTCTGCAAACAGTTATACTTATATGATAAGAAATCTTCAATTTTGTAATATTCCCCTCCACATTGTCATATAGGCTTCATTCCACAGAGAACTGTCATTTGACAATCATTATCTCAAGAAAAAGCTCTGGACACAGGACATGAAGTTTCTCTCTGGGTTTTTTTTTTTAAACTATAGGAAAGCATGTTTTCCTGTCATGAGTCATGCTATGCTGAATTAGTCTTGGCATGCTTACTGTATTGGCTTAATGACCATTTCAAGATGGCGAGCATTAAACTTGTTAATGAAATACAAGTATAAGTTATATGCTTGTTGTTTATAGGATCCTCAATTCATGTGTGCAGTTACTGGGAAGTATTTAAATTAAAATGATCAAATATTTATTATGTTAAAATGAAATTAAGTTGCAAAAGATTCTATATGCTTATCAGATGAAATTGGTGTGAAAATGGGCTCTCCAGTTCTTTTGGATAGTCTGCAATGAATGAATTCTAAAGATGCTTGGAATCAAACTTCCTAAATATTTTTTATTCAGGGTAGTGTGACAGGTATTTTTACTCTTTTCTATTATTGCATGTAATTATTCTATTACATTCTGAAAACACCACATCAGTTCTAAATCAAACTGAGCTCCTTCTCTGAACACCTTCATGATGATACTGTAAATTAGGGAATGAATCTGATTGTAAGAATCTAACATTAAGTAGGCTTGTCTCTTCCATAGAGAGTATGTCAACTAATTGTCAATTTGTAATTAATTGGTAATGTAGCATTCTTGTGCAGCTTTACTGTCAAATATAAAAAAAAAAATTGACCTGTCCTTCATTCTTACCTTATAGCTCATAAAAAGTTAGTATGGCTGTCCGCACAGAGGAAGGTTTAAGAAAATGTCTTAAATAAAAAGCATGCTTCTTTTAAAAATTTCTGATTAGATTCAGAAAACATATTTCAGTAAACTCTCATATCCAGCAGTCCCGGGACTGGGTGGTTGCTGGATATTCACATATTCTGGATAATAGAGAGGTATACCTAGCAAAGCATAATGCTTAAGGAAAGCAAGATTAGATATTTTTGGGAGTAAGGGAACTTCGAAGTAGCATGGGTACTTCAAAGTGCCTGCTGCTAGACTGCTTGCTGGTATTTCAAAGTTAGCAACTTCAAAGTTCATGTGGCCAGAATTAAGCTAATGAGGTGCTGCATATGCAGCATAGCACCTCATTGCTATTCATGGATCCAGCCCACTTACATGCCCCCTTCAAGAAAGGGGCTAATGTAGACAAGCCATGTAAGTTTTTAAAAGCTTTCCTTTTGGGAATTATCAGTCAGTGTTTTTCCTTAGAAATTCCTTCTCTGAAAGGTGTTGTGATGTCTCTTCTTTTCTTTTGTTTTTCATTTTGCAGTGACAAACTTAGAGACTTTGTTCACAGCTGATGAATGTTGGCATTTGGCAGTTCAATTCCATCTTGAATGTGCTTATACATTTTTAAATTACTATGAATATAAAAAAGCTACAAAGTATTTCAGTGCAGCTAAAGACATGACCAAACTACAAATTAATTTGACAGGTAAGTTTTGTTTTAAAATGTTATGAAAACGTTCTTTAACTAGCTTTCTGTGGCTTGAGATTTTTTTTAAATGTCCAAGAAAAATAGAAGGTGAGGTAATGTTTCACAAATGCTTGCTTGTTAAGACCAACTGCTCATTTAGAGGAGGTGGACCGAGGCATGATACTTGAACTTGTAGCATATTCTGACTTTATACTGGCATCTGCTCAATTACATTTTGTGCTTTGCTGTCTGTAAACAGAGCTGAAAGGCTTCAGACGAAAATTAGGATCAACACATCCACAAATATATTTAGTGTTGTATTGTAGATTTTTATTAAATTTAATGTTTTTCTACCGTGTATTGGTAGTTCTTTCATGATTTATGAAAGACGATGTAATGGTAACTCTAGAAATACTATAAAGGAAATGCAGAGGGCTGTAAATAGAGGGAAAATTCCCCAACAATTTAAAAAGTTTGTATCTATCTAGACATGACAAGATCTTAAAAATATCTCTCCCCACATCAAATTGGCCAAGAAAGTTATCTACAGTGTCCATAGTAACTTTAGTTACAAGCTTTGAGCACATAGTTTTCTTGATCAAAATGAGAATACTTTATCCAATTCATGAAATCTTAAGTGTGGATCAGGCAAAATTATTCACTAGAAAGATCAAAAGGTTTTCTTTTGGTTTGTTTGTGTGGAGAGTGCTCATGTTTTAAAATCAGCTTTCCACCATTTGAGGACCTGCTTCATGTATTACTGGACTAGTACCCAGCCTGATGTCTTGAGGCGAATGAGTCTCCAGACCTGATTGGTGGCACGCTTCACAATCCTGGATATAACAAATGAAACCAGTATTTCATGGAGTCCAGCTTCTTCCAACTAAAAGTGGGTTTTTTTCCTCCTTTTAAAACTTAATGTTAGTAATCTTGACAGAAAAATGTTGGGTGCATAATGAATTTTCTTATGCAGTTTTCATGGTGGATTTGCACTATTGTGAAAGCCATGATGTGGAAACTAATTGCTAAAATAAAAGTCCTTCTTTCTACATAACTTGGAATATATTCCTTAACTTTCTAACATGTTCTTCATTATTCCATAATTTAAGGGATCATTTTTTCCTAATTGATTTTGATACAAGTTAAATAGCACCTTCCAGTTTCAGAGAGCCTTATTACTTTAAAGATTAACTAGTACAGTAAATGGTTGCAAAGCTGGTCGCAGTAGACTTGTTGAAAGTTTATATTGCTGTTGTTGAAAGGGTGTATGAAAGTGTAACATAAAATTGGTACTACCATCAAGACATGACATTCTGTTAGACTTTGAATTAAGTGGATGTTAACCTTGCAGTATGGAATATACTAGAATATTGACATTCTTAGGTGTTTTTTCTAAAGTTAACCCAAATTGTTTTAAGTACGCACATTTTAAAAATATCAGTGTCAAATCAGAAAGTAAAAGCTTTAACAAATTAAGGGACCAAAAGGGAACCCCCTCAGCCCCATCCCCACCCCCGCAAAAAAAAACAATAATGGCAGCTTTTAACTATTTTGTGATTTTTACCTAAAACAGTTATAACCATTTTTTTCTTAATAACGGGCTTTAGGGAAATTGCTAGCTCAAGTTTCAAGATTTACGCTAGAAAACTATTGTTAAGCGGAAAGAAATAGTTTGCACTGAATATATGTGTGCTTTCAGTTATTACTTGAGCCAGAGCTTAAGCTAGCCCTAGAAATGAATTGAGGTAATGATACTCCACTCTCAGCTAAACTTGTAGAGAGGCTGCTAAAGTACCGTATTGTGGTTTCTCTCAGTAAATCTGTCATTCATGAAGGATGTCTACTGTAAAGGCAAATTAAATGAACATGTTGTAGTTGTTGGCATTATAGACACACATACTTGACCCTCATGTTTTGGCTGGATAGGAGAAATGTTACATCATCAAAAATTTTTTTTCATGTGAAATGTACAACCACCCAGCAATATCATTTTAAAGCTTTTAAAACTAATGTCCTGATTAAAAATGAAGTATCAAATGATATCAAATTACTTAATCGTTAAAGTGTCTGGAGTTTTTTTGGGCTTCATGAAAATAAATACTGGTTTGTTTGGGGTTTTTTTTTTAACGGTGTCCAGTAGCAATTTCTGAATATTAAAGTCCGATACTTTAAGTATCAGGGTTAGAAATAAATATAAGTGCGCCTCAATTTTGCGGAGTACTTCACGTTTTGTTTTTTATTTTACATGAAGTTTGTACATTTTCCATAAGGTGTTAGAAATCCCTGTTTCCTCTTGATAGTCAATAAATATATCTTAATTTTCTCTAGGTGCTTTGGGGAAAAGGACGCGATTTCAGGAAAAGCAAGTAGCACAGCTTATACTTGATGTCCAAAGGAAAGATGATGTTGCCCTCCTTCACCGTGAGCTAAGCCCAGCACCTACTCCTCTAGAAAATTTAACAGAGGTATCCATTGAAAGAAATGGTTTGTTCTTAAGTAGATGAGAATTTTTAAAACTCATTTGACCACACAGAAACACTCCTTTTCTTGAATAGTAACAGGGAGGGAGCCGTGCTAGTCTATATACTATCAAAACGGAAAAGCAGACCAGTAGCACTTTAAAGACTAACAAAATAATTTATTAGGTGAGCTTTCATGGGAGAGACCCACTTCTTCAGACCATAGCCATACCAGGTGGTCTGAAGAAGTGGGTCTGTCCCACCAAAGTTCACCTAATAAATTATTTTGTTAGTCTTTAAAGTGCTACTTGACAGCTTTTTGTTTTCTTTTCTTGAACATTTGTGGAGAGGGGTTGGAGTGTGATTAGGATGGACTTACTATTTACTCTGAAAGAATTTTGATTATGATTGTGAGACTATTAGTAACGGATTTACTTGGTTTAATTTGTTTTGAGTTTTGTAAGGGAGCCAGAGATTAAGACAGTACTTCTATAATCTGTTTTGTTTGTACATTATTTAGATTTATAAATATATACAAATCACTAAAATGGGTGGCTTTTGTGTCTGTCTCTCACTCTCTAAAGTAAAACTAGCATTAAATGGGTAGAAATTAGATCTAGAGAGGTTCAGAGCCATTTCACTGAGGAGCAAAAATCATTCTGGGCTTCAGTCCAGACCAGTAAGGGTTGACAGTGCCTGCCATGCAATCCTGGATGCCTCAGAGGGCTTTGCTAGTGGTGATCACAACTCTCCAACCAACATGCAGGTCACACCTCAAGTGTCTGAGTAAAACTTCAGGCCTTGGTCCAGCAGCTCTAACTCCAGCAGTTTGCTAGCAACACGCTCTGGCTTCCTTGGTTACTACTTGCAGAGTAACCCCAACATGTTCCTAGTCCCAGATTTTCCCTAAAACATGTGCTCTGCAATGTCCAGCTCTCCCCTGGACAGTTCATATATGAAGATTTGTTCACCCCATATGTAGTTAATAATCAACAGTTTATTTTAACTGGAGTTACCAAACAACTCAATTTAAATGCAGTGCTGGATTGCTTAGATTAAAAGTAAAAAAAGTTTATTAATAAAAGGAAAACAGGATTTTAAGTGAATATAAGTATGAGAAAGTTCAAAATTATTATAAGCAAATAAATGCAAAAATATAAATCAAAAAATTTAAACCTTAATCTAGCAAATTTTGGTTTAAAGCTTTTGCTCAAGAGGCCCCTTCTCACCATCAGCATTCCAGCAAGATCATGGCTGACTCTTTCGTCAGTCAGGCTGTCTCCCAGAGGTCCAAAAGTGCTCATCCCTTTTGTTGCCTTGAAGATGACTGGGATTTTCTGCCTCTTTGCAGTTCACTGAACATATAAAGTGGATCCTCCTGAAGGTTACTCAGAAATTCTACTCTAAGTAGAATTTCTTAATGGTGATAGAATTAAATACGTTTCCTAATTCATAGAAGTGGGGCAGAATTCAATTTATGTGTAACTTCTGAATTTTACGTGTGTTTTTTTTGAGTGCACCCTTAAATTCTTCTATGTATTGAGTAATATGAAAAAGTCTACTGAATTTAAAAAAATTGCAATATAGAATGAACTGTAATTTTACATAAAAACATAATATAGCCATAGACTTTATGCTGAACTAGATGCTCTCGGTCTTATGTGATCTGTAATTCCATGTGGTAATGGCCAGTTTTAGGCTACTTCTTCCCTATGAGCTAGTGTGTGATTTTTTTTTTTTTTTTTCTTCTTGGCTACGTATGCATACTTGTGCTAATTCTCACCGAACTACTATGACAATAAATTGCACTGTAGCCACAGTAGTGTGAGTAGGAGAAGCACATAAAAACCAGTGTATACAGGAGTAAGCTGGGCCTCCACAGCAGTGATCCATACTACCATGACGACACTATTTGTATTAATATTAGGTCTGTGAAAGCTAGCCTGAGCGTGTGCGCAACTCACATCCTTAGCTTGTAACCTAGATGTAGCCACAGTGTCTGTGCTTGCAGCACAACAAATATATATAATATATATTTCATAACAAACAATTTCAAACTTAATTGTTTGTTGCAGGAGGGTAGAAGATTTACTGTGTGACTGTAAATCATTTACTGTCATTTACCGTGTGACAGTAAAATTCAGAGGCCTTTTCTGTAGTCAGACGTGCACATGATTCTTCTTCGAGTGTCCCCGTGGGTGCTCCACAATAGGTGAGGGCTTGCCCGGCGCCGCAGATCGGATCTTCCAAGCAGTTTCTGCCGGACCGCGCATGCGCCGGCGCGCGCCGCTCCCTTGCGCGCTCCTGGCCATGTGCGCGATCTGGTCCCCGCCAGTTCCTCTTAACCGCCGTCGGCTGCAGACGGAATCCGACTAGGCTAAGGCCAAATAGCGTATTCAACAACTTTATCTGTTTTTTCTTTGAAGTTTTTCAGTTACTTAGGCTACTATAAGTTAGCCGGTTGTTATTTTGAAAAAAAACAACAACAAACAAGCTACGAGAGGGACAGCTCAGCCCAGTCCCAGTAACAAGCGCCGGAGGCCAGGAGCTAGGGCCATCAGCCCTCCTGCTGAGGCAGGCCATCGGACGGGGAAAACAGCACAAAGAAGGTGCTAAGTACCCACTTAAAAACTCAAAGACTCACCAACAATGTCCTCTTCAGGCTTTAAAAAATGTGAGTCCTGCCGAGAGGCGATGCCAGTGTCCGATGGGCACAGTCTATGCATAAGGTGCCTGGGGGAGTCCCATGTGGCACAGAAATGCGCCTTCTGTGCTAAATTAACAACCAGAGCACGGAGGGACAGGGAGATGCGGCTTAAAATGCTCCTTTTTGATAAGGCCCTCCAGCCAGACATGCCGGAGCGGCTGCAGCAGGAGGGACCCTCCGGGGCCCTTAAAAGGAAAGCTGCCTCCCTCACTCCATCAGTGCAAAAACGGAGGAAAGTTTCTCCTGCCCGATCCCTGCCGGCAGCAACAGTGAGCGGAACGGGAGGAGCAAGCAGCCCCCAGCCGCAGCAACAGCTGATCGGCGGCGGCACGGAGAACCACGTGGAAACGGCTCAGCCTCTGATAATCAGCCAGCCGCCCCGCACCGCAGGCAGGGCGGCGGCTAAGCAAACGCCGGTACCGGCGGCACCGCAGACAGCGGCACCGACCCCCAGGGAACCGGCGGTGCAGGGCGCGCAGGCACGTAGCCTGCAGGCGCAGAAGGACACCGCACGTGCGGCACCGCCTTCGAGTGTGCCTAGCACGGTGCCGACGGGGCCGGGATCCCCCGCCCATCAGGGGGCGGAGTTACCTCCTCCAGGGAGGGGGAAGGCTGCTCACAAGAGGAGGCACTGCAGCCCCTCTCCGGACAGGGCTGTGGAGCTGCTTTCTCACAGCCCTCCGCTTATGTTGCAGACTCCAACCAGAAGGCAGAGGTCCCCCCTAGCCTACCCGGAGCCGCCTTCTCCATTTTTAAAACCAGCCTCACCATAGCTGGCACCACCTTCACCCTTCCTGGGATTTGAACCGCTGGACTATTATGCTAAATCGCTCTCTCCAGTGTCTCGACGATCTCCCTCCCCCAGACGCAGAGGGTACGCACCAAGGGAATGGTCGAGGTCACCTTCCCAGGAACAGTGCCTATACTGCCATGGTCGTCCCTACCACGCGGGGCACGGACACCATCGGCAATCTACTAGGGAAAGATCCCCACACACTACCTCGTACCCCCGAGGGCAATCGCGATCGGGGACAGAGACTCAAGCATCTCAGGGGGGACTGGTCATGGAACCCCGAGATTTTCCCTCGCAAACCTCCAGCGAGAGGGTGTACCATCACCAGCAGGAACCGGAAGGGTCCAGAGAGACGTACCCCAGCGGTTCCTCGCTCTCCTCCCCGGACGAGGCCACGGCCCTGGGGGACGTCCATCCTCCGGACGATCTCAAACAGTTTCAGGAGCTGTTTAAGAGGGTGGCCTTCACGCAAGGCATCCAGACAGCAGAGGTGCAAGAGAAACACCATAAGCTCCTCAAAAATTTGAGACCTCCGGCCTCCTCCAGAGTAGCAATACCGCTTGATGAAGCGATCTTAGAGTCCGCCACTACCATATGGCAGACCCCTGCAACTATTCCGCCGGTCCAAAAGAGAGCGGATAAGAAATACTTCGTGCCCACGAAAGGCATGGAGTTCCTGTTTAGCCACCCACAGCCAAACTCCTTGGTGGTGGAGTCCTCGCAACAAAGATCAAAAACATCTCAATTTAAAACAGGGGGAACGGACAAAGATGCCAAGAAGCTAGAGCTGTTCTGCAGAAAGGTCTACTCCTCCTCTACTTTAACGTTGCGAATGGCAAATTACACAGCGCACTTGGCGAACCATAATTTTGACAACTATTCTAGGTTAACCTCCCTCATGGACTTGCTTTCAGAGGACAAAAAGCCGGTCCTCAAGGCCATAGTGCAAGAAGGCTACGCGGCTGCGAGGATGGGAGTTCAGATTGCTTTGGACGTTGCGGACACAGCAGCACGTTCCACAGCAACTGCAGTGGTGATGCGACGGGAGTCCTGGCTCCAGACCTCGGGTATACCGAGAGATCTGCAGGCAAAGATAGTTGACCTTCCCTTCGACTCGCAGAAGCTGTTTGCTGAATCAACTGACTCGGTCCTTCATTCCAGTAAAGATTCAAGAGCCACACTCAGGACCCTGGGGATTTACACCCCTCCATACACAAAGAAAAGGTACTACCCTCAGCAAAGGCGGTACCAGTACCAGCAACAGCGCCCCCAGTATCACAGGGGTTACGAGCAAGAGCGGCATCAGCAGCACCAGCAGTACAGAACTCCCAGGCGACGCTCACAACAGGGCCGTGTGTCCTCGGGGCAGGGCCAAAGGCCACAAGTTTGACATACAGATCCAGGGCTGCGCCATCACTACCATCGCACAAGGTCATCCGAAGCGGCTATTTCACCATCGCCTCCGACCATTCTACGACCAGTGGCAAAGGATCACCACAGACAAATGGGTGCTGGAGATCATAGCCACGGGGTACGCCATCCCCTTCCAGTCGTTCCCACCGTCGCGACCTCCGCCCAAGCCCCACCTCCAGGAGGCCTCCCATGTAGCCAGGCTCAGGCAGGAGGTGGCCCATCTCGTGCTCATAGGGGCGGTGGAAAGGGTGCCGGAGCAACTGCAAGGAAAAGGGTTTTACTCCCGGTATTTCCTAACGGAGAAAAAGACAGGAGGCTGGAGGCCCATCTTAGACCTTCGCGGCCTCAACAGGTATCTGCGCAAACATTGTTTTCGGATGATCACGATTGCCTCCATCCTTACAGCACTGGACGATGGAGATTGGTTCGCAGCCCTCGATTTGCAAGACGCGTACTTCCACATAACCATCCATCCGGCTCACCGGCGATTTCTCCATTTCATGGTAGGCAACGAACACTTCCAATACAAAGTCCTACCGTTTGGCCTCTCCTCGGCCCCCAGAGTCTTCACCAAGACCTTGGCAGTGGTGTCAGCCTACCTGCACAGACAGGGGGTATTTATTTTCCCGTATCTGGACGACTGCCTGCTCAAAGGGGCCTCGAAGGGGGCGGTTCTCCGCATGATACGCGTCACAGCAAACACGTTCTCCTCACTTGGCCTGGTTATCAATCTGGCAAAATCAAAAATAGACCCCACACAGGACATAGAGTTCATAGGGGCTCGCATAAACTCGATCACGGCCAGAGTATAACTACCAGAGGCTCGCTTTCGAGCCATCGGTTTCCTCGTGCAAGTCATCACCTTCAGCCCTACGGTGCCGGTCTTGACGTGCTTGCAGCTGCTGGGCCACATGGCAGCGGCGACATTTGTGGTACAAAACGCCAGGTTGCACATGCGCAGCATGCAGCACTGGCTGGCCAGTGTATACAAACCGGCAGTACACACCGTTCACAGGGCGGTGTCGCCCACACCCGGGGTGCGCAAATCCCTGCAATGGTGGGTAAACCCCAGGAACCTGCTAACAGGGGCACCCTTCCATCAGCCGCAAATCTCGGTTTTCCTCACCACAGATGCCTCCCTCATAGGGTGGGGAGCGCACATGGGTGAAGAGGTGACTCAAGGACTGTGGTCACCCACGGAACAGTCACTACACATCAATGTACTGGAGCTCAGAGCAGTGTTCAACGCCTGCAAACACTTTCGAGACCACATACAAGGCAAAGTCGTCGGGATCAGTACAGACAATACCTCCACCATGTTTTATATAAACAGGCAAGGAGGAGCTCGATCCCGTGCCTTATGCGCGGAAGCAATCCGCTTATGGAACTGGTGCATCGCCCACAATATAATCTTGAAAGCCTCATACTTGCCGGGTACGCACAGCGTGAAGGCAGACCAGCTGAGCAGGCGTTTTGAGCTCACACATGAGTGGCAGATTCGTCCCGATCTGCTACGGCCAATTTTCCACGCATGGGGGTTTCCCCAAATAGATCTGTTTGCCACCCAGCACAACAAGCAGTGCCCACAGTTCTGCTCCAGAGCAGGAGTGGGCTGGGGGTCCCTGGGGGACGCATTCGCGATCCAGTGGGGGGGCCCCCTGCTCTACCCGTTTCCTCCCACAGTGCTGATCCACAAAGTTTTGCAAAAAGCCAGGAGGGAAAGGGCCCGGATGATCCTGATAGTCCCAACGTGGGATCGCCAACAATGGTTCCCCCTATTCCTGCGCATGTCGGACCGTCCACCGATGCCTCTTCCGGTGGCGCCGGATCTGCTCACGCAAGCCCAGGGGTCCATAGTGCATCCGCACCCCCAAAGCCTGCGACTGCAAGCGTGGCTAATCCATGGCTCAGCTCCCTAGAGCGCACATGCACAGTGGAAGTACAGCAAGTCCTAGAAAGTAGCAGGAGGACTTCCACTAGGAAGACCTACAAACAAAAATGGACTCGCTTTACGGCCTGGTGTTCTACCAAACAACTGGCCCCCCTTTCGGTGCCTATACCTACAATTCTAGAGTATTTACTGGACCTCAAGAGAGGAGGACTCTCGCTATCCTCGTTAAAGGTCCACCTTGCCGCCATCTCGGCGTTCAAACATGAGGAGGAAGGGCACACGGTGTTCTCCCACCCTATGGTTACCAGGTTCCTCAAAGGGTTGGTAAACCTCTACCCCCCTCGGAAACCGATTCCACCTTCGTGGAACTTGGACCTGGTGCTTACCACACTCATGGGACCACCGTTCGAGCCATTGGCCACGGTTCCCCTCCACCTCCTTACAATAAAGACGACCTTTCTTCTTGCAATTACGTCAGCTCGTAGGGTGAGCGAGCTCGCGGCAGTCATGGCAACGCCACCCTGCACTGTTTTTTCCAAGGAGGCGGTAACCATACGGCTGCATCCAGCCTTTGTTCCCAAAGTTTCCTCCGAGTTTCACATCAACGAACCTATTGTTCTACCCTCGTTTTATCCAAAGCCTCATAACTCCAACGAAGAGGCGCGCCTACACCTCCTGGACGTGAGGAGGGCGCTAGCCTTCTACGTAGACAGGACCAAGTCCTTCCGGAAAACGGATAGACTCCTAGTCTCCCTCGCTCCCAAATCGAAAGGAGAAGGTCTCTCATCGCAGCGAATCTCAAAGCACATTGCATCCTGCATAAAAATGTGCTACGAGCTCAAAAAGACTCCTTTATCGGCCACTCCCAGGGCTCATTCCACCAGGGCGGTGGCAGCATCAACAGCCTTTTTCAAGGGCGTTGCGTTAAAAGACATTTGCAGAGCGGCGACCTGGTCATCCTACGACACCTTCGCCAAACATTACGCCCTTCACAGGGTATTCCAAGAGGATACCCGTCTCTCTGCAGCGGTCCTCTCGGGGACAAGCTGCACATAATCCGATTACCCACCTCCTATCTTGGGTTACTGCTGGGTAGTCACCTATTGTGGAGCACGCACGGGGACACTCGAAGAAGAAAGAGAAGTTACTCACCGTAGTAAGGGTGGTTCTTCGAGATGTGTCCCCGTGGGTGCTCCACTTCCCGCCCATCCTCCCCGCTTCGGATCTCTGTTAGTGTTTTGCAGGGGCACCCGAGGCGGTTGGTCGAGGAACTGGCGGGGACCGGATCGCGCACATGGCCAGGAGCGCGCAAGGGAGCGGCGCGCGCCGGCGCATGTGCGGTCCGGCAGAAACTGCTTGGAAGATCCGATCTGCGGCGCCGGGCAAGCCCGTCACCTATTGTGGAGCACCCACAGGGACACATCTCGAAGAACCACCGTTACTACGGTGAGTAACTTCTCTTTTTAAGTGATTTGGGTTAATCTGTGCAAGTTTGTGTGAAGACAAGGCTTGAGTTATCGGTGTGAGTGTAGGACTGAATGAAAACATAGTGTATTGAATGTTGTTGGATTAGTCTTGATTATCTGAAAACACAGCCCTGAAGAGTTTTATTTACAGTTTACTCATTGCAAGGACAGTTTCCCCATCTTTGATATTCGTAGTGGCATCAAGCAACTCACTTTACTTACTGCAAGTATCTATTAAGTTATTTTATCTCTCCCCCACACCTCCCCACTTCTGTCTTATGTAGCTGATTCGTCAGTTTTCATTTAATTTCATTTTCATTTCTGTCTTTCTGCTAAGTTCTCGTTGTGCCAATTTATGCTTAACGTAATTTGAAGATCTGAAGAAGTGGGTTAGTCCCACAAAAGCTCATCACCTAATAAATTGTTTTGTTAGTCTTTAAAGTGCTACAGGACTTCTTTTTTTCTTACATAAGTAAATTAATGCTAACTGAACCTGTTCAAAACAAAAAGCAGTCAAGTAGCACTTTAAAGACTGGCAAAATAGTTTATTAGGTGAGCTTTCGTGGGACAGACCCACTTCTTCAGACCATAGCCAGACCAGAACAGACTCAATATTTAAGACACAGAGAACCAAAAACAGTAAGCAAGGAGGACAAATCAGAAAAAGATAATCAAGGTGAGCAAATCAGAGAGTGGAGGGGTGGTGGGGAAGATCAAGAATTAGATTGAGTCAAGTATGCAGACGAGCCCCTATAGTGACTCAGAAAGTTCCCATCACGATTTAAACCATGTGTTAATGTTCCGAATTTGAATATAAATGTCAGTTCGTCCACTAACATTAACACATGGTTTAAATCGTAACAGAGAGTAAGCCGTGCTAGTCTATACACTATCAAAACAAAAAGCAGTCAAGTAGCAGTTTGAAGACTAGCAAAATAGTTTATTAGGTGAGCTTTCGTGGGACAGACCCACTTCTTTGGAACATATCCAGACCAGAACAGACTCAACCTTGACTTGACTGCTTTTTGTTTTGATAGTGTATAGACTAGCACGGCTTACTCTCTGTTACTATTGAACCTGTTCAGTCAGTCTAAAGACTGATGTAAGAAAATTTCTCTGGTTTGTAAATCAGAACATGGAAACTGCTGATTGACTATCTTATGACACACTAATATAACTTCAAAACAAAAAGCAGTCAAGTAGCACTTTAAAGACTAGCAAAATAATTTATTAGGTGAGCTTTCGTGGGACAGACCCACTTCTTCAGACCATAGTCATACCAGAACAGACTCAATATTTAAGGAACAGAGAACCAAAAACAGTGATCAAGGAGGACAAATCAGAAAAAAATGAGCTAGGTGAGCAAATCAGAGAAGGAGGACAAATCAGAGAAAAATGATCAAGGTGATTTGCACACCCTCATTTTTTTTCTGATTTGTCCTCCTTGCTTACTGTTTTTGGTTCTCTGTGCCTTAAATATTGAGTCTGTTCTGGTATGACTATGATCTGAAGAAGTGGGTCTGTCCCACGAAAGCTCACCCAATAAATTATTTTGCTAGTCTTTCAAGTGCTACTTGACTCCCTTTTGTTTTGATAGTATATAGACTAGTATGGCTCCCTCTCTGTTGCTAATACAACTTCAGTTACTTTTGATGAAGTAGAATCAGTAAATGAGCATGGTACTCTGTACATGAGCACACTATTCTGAACTAAAGATTATGGCTCATGTTGCTCCTTTCCACTTTTCATTGAGCTAGAAGAGGTAGCTGCTGAAGAATTACAAAAGCTAATTTTCAGTTCTGTTACTTAATAAAATATTAGTTAACCAGTTATATTACCATGTGATATTGGGGCACAAAATAAGCCTAATGTTTATTACTGCAATATTTTATCTTTACTTTAAAATATTTTTCAACAGAATTATGATTTAAATGATGACACATTACTAAATGAGATAAAATTAGCTGATGCTGATCAGTACCAGTTGCCTGATCTGTGTGCAGAAGAACTTGCTGTTATCCTTGGTGTATGGTAAGTTTATTGATATATTTGTTCTTTTGTAAAATCTCCCTTGAATCTTCTAAATTGTAGAAAAAAAAATCAGTGGTGGCTTTTATTTTTAAATCATGACTAGTGTATATATACTAACCTACAGTCTTGATAAAACCTTCTCTTGCACAGCAAGGAGCCAGGTCCAGGGAATTCCAGAACTTCTGTTGTTAGGACTTCAGCACTGTTATTTGTACACATACACGCATGTTTCTTTCTCCAAATCACCTTACACTATTGGATGGCCTCAGATTTACACTTACACTAATTTATTATTTCATGTATCTGCCTAATGTGTTTTTTTTAAATATAATCTATTTTTTCATGTGCTTGAGTGGTGCAGATTTTGAAGTGGTGCCCCCAAGCAGCCTGGGGGCGTGGAGCTGGGTAGCCAGGAGGGGCATCCCCCTTAGGTGAGCCCAGAGACCTGACCTCCCCTCGTTTGGCAAAGTCCCTCCTTTGGGACCACTCAGATCCTTAGGATGCCAGATTCGGGCAGTATAGCCTGTAAAGACTTTAGCGCCACACAGATCCCATGGAAATCAAGAGGAGATTTGCAATGGCTAAGAGATGGAGGATCTGGTCCCATGCATTAGGGGACATGAGTGTGATTTCATAGTGTTTCAACTATCAAAAAACTATTTAACCACAAATGCATAGGATTGTATTGAATTCACAAAACACAGACTGAGTCCTGCAAAAATTATTAAATTCGAACTGGTTAGAAAGCTTAAGTCATGAAACAAAATCCTATTACGAATGTTTTCCCTCTAATAAAATTTTAAGAGGCTATTAAATGTCTGTAAAAATCTTCATACCTTCGAACAGCTGTCTGCATAAAAATCCAAGAAACACCTCATGCATTATGTCTAAGCCAACATGGAATTAACGTGTTTAAACTCAAACTGATTCAGTGTTTTACCTAATGGTGCTCTTAAAACAGGTGGGTGTTGGGGAAGAAGGAGAGAAACCCATTAACAGTTTAGTATAGCGCAGTGTTTCCCAAACTGTGTTCTGTGGAACACTAGTGTTCCGTGCAATGTGAATAGGTGTTCTGTGAAAAAATTTTGATGCTAGCAATATTTTTCCTTCTAAAATATCAAAATGAAATCATGTGTATCAAAAATACCAAGGTGTTTGAATAGTATTTAGATTGTAGGTATATTAGTATTTAAAATGCATTCATAATAATGTAGGTGTTATGCAGCTCATGCCAGAACAGATGCAAAAGTACTTTTCCCATTTAAAAAAACTGTCAAAAGTTGCATATTTTTATTTTCCAGTAACTTTCTGTAAAAATAACAAATTTATAAAAACATAAAATTTTTCCATACCTAACTTGTTTTGTGTTTCTTTTTCATAAAAATGTTTTTTAAGCTTCAAGGAGGAACAATCCTTTTCTGAACAGTATTGTCCTTTATATATACAAAAGAACAACACTAACCACCCTTCTTTCGGCTGTTACATTGATGTTTTGGATTTGTACTTAATTTTTATACTTAATTATAGGGTTGCTAATCATCCTCCTACCAGAAGGACATTAGTTGTTTGTTCAGATGACTTTTTTCTTGTTGGTTTTTGTTCTTTGTAAAATAAAAGACATCTAAAAGACTGACTCTTTAGCCAACTTTTGAGCATTATGTGCAGCAATTTTTTGGTATGACTCTTCCCTTCTCCCGGACCAGCATGTATGTGTTCCATCAATATATTCCAAGCCCAAAAGTGTTCTGTTGGGAAATGCTGTTGTAGCATGTTTCCTTTTCTCTTTACATATGATAACATGTTACTTTACATTGTGTAACCAACCTTTTGTGGCTTCTTTTGTCTTAGATATTGCACCTTTAATGAGAAATTTGTTGGCTTTATTTGATTGGAAAGATCATTTTCACTTGGTTGACTAGATATTTGGTAGTTTATAAAATGCTCCGTTGTGGTTTGTTCTGCCACAACACAAACAATGCTTTTCTTCTCCTTTGCAACACTTTCTTGGACATAAAAGATGATTACCTGTAACCTCTCTCTTCTTATTCAATTTGATTGCAACTTCCAGTCATCACAGTACACAGCATGCTGATCAGAATAGTGTCTGGCCACCACTCTTTCTTATGAAATTGCTTCTCTATCCAGAGAAGTATAATGCAAAAAATCCAGCTTAATCTATTTTTGTATATTTTTTCATGCTATCCGGTGGGCTTTCGTGTATATGAGAACTCTCAAGGCCTCCCTTTTGTCAATATGGGTCCAGCAGCCCTATGCAATAAGCTTTTCACCACAACAGTAGCTCAGTGGTGAAACAGATGCAGGAACCCGATCAAGGGGAAAGTATCAGAGAGGTAGCCGTGTTATTCTGTATCTTAGAGAATAGCGAGAAGTCCTGTGGCACCTCATAGACTAACAGATACTTTGGAGCATAAGCTCTCGTGGGCAAAGACCCACTTCATCTGAAAGCTTATGCTCCACAGTATCTGTTAGTCTATAAGGTGCCACAGGACTTCTTGTTGTGATCAAGGGAAAGCATCTAATGGTCAAATCATGACCGATCCTTTCTGTCTTCTTATCTGGGAAGTAGTCCTACCTTGAATGTAGGAAAATTGACTGAAAGTGTGGGCAGTTGGCAGTATTATGGGACACACAGTGATCTGTGTGATTGCTACTTCTCTCGTGATGTACAGCCACCATGTTCAATATGCTCCTCATTCACCACATGTGGTGAAAGGGGAAGCGTATTGTGGCGAATGCGGCTTGGTGGGCTGGTGTGGTGGCTTGGGTGGCAGCTCAGGGTCTCATGCAATGGGTCCTTGGCCCCACACCATGCAGATCTTGGGGCTGCACAGTTCCAGTGGTGGCTCTGATGAGTCACTGGGGGCAGGGAGGGCAGGGTGCCTGGCTGTGGGGAGAGTAGGGGTAGGATCCTGGGGGGCAGGGTAGGTAATACTTGAGTTTCTTGATTTTGGACACCAGTGATGTACAGCAACAATTTCATCACTATAATTGATGTAAATCAGTAGGGTGGGACTTGCTGCTGAGAACAAAAGCTCTCTAAATTCTCAGAATTTAGGCTGATTGAGTCATCCAAACTTGGCTATAGGAAAACAGGAACTGGACTGCAAAGTTTTTTAGCTGTTCTCCATGGGATGGAAGGTCCACCAGATTGCCTTAGCTCCACTGAATGGCTAATGAAAATTTGGACTTAAGTTGCAGGAAGAAAGACATGGACAACAAAGAACCTGTGATTCAGTTTGTCAGACCATCAGCTGTCTCTTTCTCCTACAGAACTCTGGTGGCCAAGAAAATTCTATTGGACAGGTCCACTGATAGCACTGAATTGGACTCCTAATTCATATAAAAACTAAGTAACCCTAGAGGTATTTAAGGGTAGCACACTTATGAGAAGTTCAGTATATTATCCCTTCTACTTGGCACAATGGGAGGAGGATGCTTTTTCTCCCACATCTCCCAGTGGTCTAATGTCCTGGATTGTGACTGCTGCTATAGCACTGTGAACAAAATTATCCCATTTTGGTATGTTGTATTCTGTTCTGTTGGGGGGATCTCAATGTGCAAGAATGGCAGCTGCAGTCTAGACCCTTCACAGCTTGGTGTTCTCAAGCTGCGTCTACACTAGCATGTTCTTTCAAAAGAGCAGGCCTCACTTAAAAGTAGCACGGAGCACATTTACGGGCGCCATGTGCTCTTTTGAAGATGAAATCGATGTTAGGCACCGCAGGAATCGAAACTGCTCTTCCAAACGGAAAATAGGAAGAGGCCGCTCTTTCAACGTCTTTTTTTGGAAAAGGACTGTGACAGGGTAAGGCTGTCTGGGGATGAGTGCAAGAGGGAAAAATGGGGCTGGCAAATAAGCGTAGTGGGAACAGCTGGAGAGGAAGCTGCCCTGAGTCAATTGGCTGGAGGCTTAAGACTGCCTTTAAAAACTCCTTGCCCAGTGGGAGAAGGAGGGTGATAGAGGAGAGAAGCAAGGGGAGTTTTTGGAAACAGCAGAGGAAGGGAGGAGTATTCAGCAGCAAAGGACTAAGGCCCCTATCCAGGCAGCCCTGAGGTTCGGCAGGAGGCCAGAACAGGCTGATCACACAGGGGGAGCCGATCCAGGAGGGGGAATGTGCTGCTGCCACTACCTGGTGGATGTATTGGGGGGGGTGGGGGCAGGATCCTCTGGGGAAGAAGCCTAGGGAGAAGAGCTGCGGTGTCCATGGTGAGGGGAACCCTTTCCCACCAGTAGCAGCCACACAGGGTCCCTGGGCCGGAACCCAGAATGAGTGGGTGGGGCCCAGGTTTCCCCCAGACCACCATTCCCCCTTCCATCTCAAGAAGGGCAATGGTGTCCTGGCTGTGGGGCTAGTGGACTGAACAGGAGCCCAGAGCTCAGGAACGAGGTTAGCTATACCACAGACGTACATGGATATTGCGTGTCCCGCTTTTTTGAAAGGGTGGAGTCCACCATGGCAGCAATCAGCTGTTAGGCAGAGATGTGCTGCCCAGTCCCTGCGGGGCTCTACGGTCTGTGCTTGTAGTGGCTCTTGAAGGCTCACGGACCAGGAAACCCTGTTGCAGGAAGCTGAGAGTGTGCAGGCAGCAGCCATCACACATGGTGCCCCTGTACACCTCAATGCGACCCTCAGCAGCCCCCCAGAGAGTGATGGCCACCAGCCAGACACGTGAGGAGCTCCAGGGCCTCCACTACAAGTGCACCCAGGGCTCCCAAAGGTCCAGCTGCGCGGGGAGTCCCCTGGAGCGAGCACCAACTACAGCACCTGCTGGGACTCTGGTGGGAGGAGGAGGAGGTGCTCCAGGTAATGGGGACCAAGTGCCAGAATGCAGCTGCCTTTGCCTGCTTGCCAAGAGCCTGGCTAACTGGGGTCACCCTGACCGCCTTCCTGCCCGGGTCAGGAGTAAGGTGAAGGAGCTGCAGCAGGGTTACGCCCAGGCTCGGGACTCAGCCAACCCATCAGGGGCTGCCCCCGCTTCCTCCCCCTATTACAGGGAGCACAGGAACATCCTGGGCCCCCGAGACACCTCCTCCCCGCTGGCCCTCCTGGACACCGCGGTTGAGGGGCCCCAGCTGGGAGAGGAGCAAGAGCCAGGATGAGCGGTCTGCCCCACACCAGCAGCTCCAGAGACAGAGCCAGCTTTGGCTGGGGACTGGTCCAGCAAGGAGCGGGTGCTGGTCATAGACCTCCCCTCCCACATCTCCAGCCAGGCACTGGCCAGACGGGCATCCCCCAACCGTGGCGGTGGACCCACAGGTATGTACGCAACAGGGCACACACCCCAGATCATGGAGTGGGGTCACCATACACGATCGGGGGCCCCACACACCCTTGGCAGAGCCCAGCACACCAGGGCCCAGGTGTCGGACCATGGCCCCAGGATGGCAGCATAACCACCAGTGCCCGTCAGCACCCACTCCTGCAGACAGCATTATGCCCTGCCTCCAGGGGGAGGGGCGGGGGATGGACCACACAAAAAGGCTGCCCACAGGGTCACCACACCCACGGGGGGGGGGATGGGACAGGGATCTGGCACCCGTGCTGGTCATGGGGCAGGGGTCGATACTCACAGCCTGTTCTTCTCTTTCCTCCGTTTCTGTAGCTGCCCCCTCTGAGAGCCGTGAGAGCCTTGCCCTTTCTGTGGTACCAGACAGCCCCCAGAGGTGAGGGATGATGACCGGCCGGAGCCACCATCAGCGCCAGGATGGGCCCAGTTGCACCGGAGCCAGAGGCAGCCAGTGGAGGACTCCTACCTCGCCACCTCCATCTGGTGCCAGGTGGAGCTGGCTGAGCGCCAGCTCCATTTAGAGGAGTGGGAGGCCGCCAGGTGGCCTGGGGGTAGTTCCTGGCCACGTTCCAGGACGTAACAGTGTCCTACTGGGAGCTCCTGATCTGTCTGCTCCATCCCACCTGCTGCCATTCCCACCATGGCCCCACATGCCAGCCCCCTGGGAGAGGACCCTACTGGTCCAGACCGCTGGCTCGAGGCTGACCCTCAGCCCTACCTCCCTGTCCCCTCTCAGCCCTACCAGGGATCCTGGATGATGGGGGAGCGTGGGAGGTGGCATGGATTGTACTCCTCCACTCCTGCCCCAGAGTGATGACCCACTAGGTGGTCCACTATGTCCTCCTTCCCCTGTATATAGTTAGCCACCCTTCTCCCCACTGTAAATAGTTAGCCGTACCGTTACGTGTAGCAAAAAGTATTACGCACAGTTTTTGCAGTTACCAATACATCGGTTTATTTTTCAAACCCCCCTGTGTGCTGTGTGTGTGTGGCGGGGGTGGAGTGTGCAGGAGACCCGCCGGGGCTGGCTGGGGCAGTGCTCACTGGGGCCTCTGGTCAAAGAACTGATGCAGGGACTCCCAGACATGGATCCCGTCCTGGTGGGCCTGGCAGATAGGGGCAGCAGCTTGTTGGAGGTAGCCCGTGACAGCTTCAACCACCCACAACTGCACGAAGGCCTCCTGCTTAGACTCGATGATATTGTGGAGTATGCAGCAGGCGCCCATGTCCAGGTGGGCGAGGAGACAGCGCTGCAGCCACTTCAAGTGGCCCAAGGTGTGCTCAACCACCTGCAGGTGTAGTTGAGCTGGCCGTTCAAGCGCTCCTTGCTGGGTGTGGGGTGTCCTGTATGGGGCTGCATGAGCCAAGGCTGGAGCGGGTATGCGGAATGGACCACCAGGCAGAGGGGCATGGTGGTGTCCCCCAATGGGATTTCCCTTTGGGGGATGTAGATCCCTGCCTCTAGCTGGCAGCACAAGCCTGAGTTTGTGGAAGACCCACCTGTCATAGATGCAGCCAGGCCAGCCCAGCCCCCGTATATGTCCTGGAACTGGCCCCATCTGTCCACTGTGGCCTGCAGGACCACGGAATGGTAGCCCTTCCTGTTTATGAATTGTGCTTCAGGATGTGGATAGGTATGTGGGTCCTGTTTAGGGCACCAAAGCAAATCAGGAACCTCAGTGCAGCAAAGCCTGAAATGGCCGCATCCAGCTCCCCAGTGCAGACAACCCTCTGGAGGAGCATGGCATTTAGATCACGAGGGGGGGACATAGGCACCCATGAGGGTATGCAGGGTGTGGTCTGGCCCCATCCCAGCCCCCATCCTGGGTCCCCCTAGCCTCACCCCTTGATGGGTGTGTGCCCGGGCCTCCTTACCTCCATCATGATGGCCCCAACTGTGGATTGCCCACACCAAATTGGTGTCCCACAGAGCAGTAGATGTCTGGAGTGGCCAGCTTCCAGACAGGTATCATGACCCTCTTCTCCATGGTAGGGGCATGCTGCATGTGGGTTTCCTGGTGTCTCAGGGTCAGGGACAGCCACTGGCAGAGCTCCAGGAAAGTCTACTGCCACATCCGGAAATTCCAAAGCCACCAGTCATCGTCCCACTCTCCCATGACCAGTTGCTCCCACCACTCAGAGGTGGTGGGTTAGCTCCAGAGTTGGCAGAGTGCCCAGGGTGGAGGGCCTGGAGGACCCCATGGTCTGGGGCATCCCCTTCTGCCCCTTGGGAGGGAGAGGGGGCTGCGCCACGAGCTGCAGGGCGGCCAGCAGTGTTGCGGCCAGCAGGGTGCCCACTTCACTGGTGGCAGCCAGCAGGGGGTTGAGCTGCTGCTGCTGCTCCATGTCCATTCCTGCGGGCACTGTGTCTGTGGGCTTGTGGCAGCTGTTCAGGCCTCGTGCTGTGCAGGCCAATGGTGTTGGGGAGGGGCCCTTTAAAGGAACGGCTAGCTGCGGCCCCGCGAAGGGCTTGGCCACCCTGCAGCCCTGTCTGCTGAATTTCCTGGTCCTTTCTTTCGAAAGAGGCCATTGGTGAATGCAGATACTCTCTTTCGATGTCCTGGATGGTCCCTTTCGACATGGCACATGGGCCTTTCAATGGTGCTTGTTGACAGCGCTGGCCCCAGCCCATGTATAGACGGTCCTGTTCAAAAGGGCATCTTTTGACCACTCTCTTTTGAAAAGCGGTCTTTTTTGAAAGAGCTCTCTAGTGTAGACATAGCTTCTATGTGAGGAAGAGGCAGAAGAGAGAAGGGTAATAAATAGTTGGTTTCTTCTTTTGTTGTTCCCTCCATCATACTTTCCTCACTAACTGTAGAGAATTCGCAAGCACTACAGAATGACAAAAGAGTCAATTTGTGTTTAAGCATAGAGACTCAGTTCTTTGATTTGGCCTTAAATAACTCAAGCAGTGAAGCTTCCACTATTTACCTAGGATTCAGAACGTTTTCCTGCAACCTTAAGGACCCCATTGTAAGGGCATTTTTTTCCTGTTACTGGAATACATTTTTATTCTTCATTTTCTCCTGTTATTTCTACTTCATTGGACCATGCGTACTCCCTGGTCACTGATAGTCGTATCCTACATTTACCGACACACTTTTATACTCCTTCTTACTACTTTGGCTGAGATGCACACATACCGAGGGATGGTTTATGATCACAGCAACCCGTTGTTTTGGTTTTGTTTTGGTTTTTGATTGCTTTCTTTTTTGAGTGCCGTGCAAGACAGGACACTTTCTTGTATTTCCTTTTTTGTCTGTTCACTGCAGTCATTCTTTCTAAATTTCAGATTTCTCCGTAGTGTTTGAGAAGTACATTTATCATGCAGATAAAATTTTCTTGGGATGAAGGGAAAGGGAATTGCATGTTTTGATTAATAGCTTTTTGTACTTTGTGTGTGTTGTGTGCGTAAGTGGAACAGGAAAGGTACAATGTTATCAAAATTTGAACTAATCTGTGCTATCCCTTATTTCTGTAAGTTTGCTTTTAATTCAATTAATTAATCTAACATGATTATGGTTATTAAGAGATTTTTCTTTCTGATTTTTTTATCTATTTTGGGAGAGTTTGGACATATTTTCACTAGTTGTAGAAACTTGACAATCCACTATTGTTAATATCTATACATAAATTCACAGTCCTGTTTGTGAGACTATCACTGGTGGCAGTGGAGATGGCAGTAGTATTCCCCTTAACACCTGGTTTCAGGCAGAGTAAGAAGCCTCTGAAGCAGAGAAAATTTTAAATGATCAAGTTTCTGTTCTCATTCAAACTGCCATGTTAATTTTTTTTGAAGGAGGGTAAAAACAGATTCTGACACACAGGCAGAATTGTTTCAAGCAGTGTTCTCCAAAGGGCTCCATGAAGCATCAGTATCATTTTAAAGAAACAAATACATCTGGTACAGCTGGCAAAAGGAAAGAAAAGTTTGTTATTGAAGTATGGAAAAAAGTTGTATTTAATCACATAAGTGTAATGGCTTCGATAAACCCGTCACTCATTACTAATGTATTGTATTATTCCCTTTGTTACAGTAGTTTTGAGTGGCTTATCTTTAGCTCTAGGTCTGTTATCCTTTTACTTGCTTTACTAGGTAGTTTGCATTACATATTTTAGATGTTACTACTTCAAACGAAACAAAAAGGAGAGTGGAACAATAAGAAAGTAAACTATTGGAAGAGAGATAACAATTCTTGTAGGAAGGATACCTAACACTTTCTGTTATAAATGGTTGGTTTTAGTTGCCTTTAGCTTTAAGGAACTTTTCTCTATCCAGACTGAATTTTTTTATGCTTGTCTTTGCCTCATATTGTTGTTTGAAAAGTTTAAGTGGGGGGCTGCTTCAAAGAAGAGAGCCAAATAAAGCTGGCCAGGGCTCTGCCAAATAGAACTGGCCATGGGCAATACTCAAGGAATGGGAATGTTATGATTAACATGCAACTTTAGGTGTATCCTTTGTGCTTGTGAATGCTGGCAATCTTTAACTTCATAGTTGCATTTTATGTCTAGAATGTAACTGTACAGCATAACACAAAATACTGTTATCAGTGTTCAAAGATAATTAGATGTGGTTTTCCCATTTGAAGAACACAACTTTTTATGTTCAGTGGCTCCCATGAGAATTGTACTTTTACCTGAAGAATGTTTCACTGTATTCTTTATGCTTTGCAACATCAAGTAATTGCAAAAAGCAATTTTAAAATTTCAGTGGTGATCATTGCTTATACTGTGTTTAATGCCTTACTAGCATGGGGCTGGAATTACAATCTTCTCATTTCCCTCTGGTACCATTTGATGGGTTTTACATGTAACTTGCACTACATTATGGGACTTGGTAAGCTATTCTGGGTTGTTTGTGTGAGAAATAACCAGTTACTTGGACTTTGTACCCATTTCTTTCTTTAGCTTTATAGATACATCCTAGTGTAATATCCTTGCCAGATCTCATCTTGTACTCTTGAAGTGCATCTACACTAGGAACTAACTTTGAAGTTAACTTCAAAGTTAGGCACTACTTCAAAATAGATAGCAGAGAGTCTACACACATTTTCTCTTACTACCAGGGAGCCCAACTTCAAAGTCCCTATTCCGTTCCCATAAATGGAGTAGTGCCCTACATCGAAGTTTAACTTCAAGTGGGGTGCATGTAGGTGTGCAACTTCGAAGTTGCTTACTTTAAAATAAACAACTTCAAAGTTATTTCTGTGGTGTAGACACAGCCTTAATGATTTTTCCCCTTGTGTTTCCTCACTACATATGGCCTTCTGGCATCTTACTGAGGAAAGACCCCACTGTCAGTGCACTTTGGCAGACTGAGAGAAGGTTGCTGGTTCCAGTAATCTTTTGTTTTTCAGTGCCTTTGTAGACGTTATGAAGTTTTTTTCTTTGGAAAGGAATGTGTACAATTATCCACTGAACACTAATCCCAATATAAACAAGTTTCTGGAAAAAGGGAAAAAAAATTTAATAAACTGTCTCAGGTGCCATCTTTCCAAGATTACTTTGGCAGGATGCATCATAGCCAAATATTTTTCTTTTTTCAGTCATCTGAAAACCCTTTGTTGTACATGCATAATAAAACAATTTTTATTGATAACGTTGTTTTCTAAAATGTTTTAGGGTTTTTGCAAATTTGAAAAGCATGTTTTATATAGAGATGTTACTGATTTGAATTGAAATTTTTTTTTAACTTGGATAATTCTTGTTTTACAGCATAGATTTCCAAAAGAATAACCCAATACACAAGCTAACTGAAGAGGAGCTTTTAGCATTTACATCAGTAAGTAAAGCTTTTCACTGTATTTATATCTTCTTTTGATTTCTTTAAGTGAAGTACTAAGCTGTGATCCATTGAATAATTTAGTAAAACTGTTCATGAAAACATCTAATATGGTTTGGGTCTATTTCCATAGTTATGAAAAAGTGGGGGGGAGAGAGAGAGAGAGAGAGTCAGTGTGCGTGTGTGTCTCTCTCTTTCAAATAAATGCTGAAATTCAGCCTTGTTTGCTTCACCAGCTCTGTACTCTGAAGTTTACATTTAAAAAACTCCAAATACTATTTTCATTTCAATTTCTTTTAAAAATATTTAATGACAGAATTTGACTGTTTTAGATTGTGATTCCCTTTTGGAAGCTGAAATGTAGTGATACAGGACAGGACCCTTCCAAAAATTCTTGAAGCAGATTTAGTACTGAAATCCTTCCTTGTGAGCTTCTGATGCCGAGAGTCTCTTGTAAATTGAATGACATAGGGCAATCAGAAACTGTATTCTGATCCTTGATAAACCTTACATACAGGAACATACATATTCTGTTTCTAGCAACTGCAGTTATTGAAATCTAAAATGTGTATTCTTTAGGAACCCCTTTAGCACAGTTGATTATATCTGACTTGCACCAAAAGTGAAGGATTTTATAATGTGCTTTAGGTTGGCCCGCTAAATCCAGGTTTTATGGCTGATGCTCTGTGAATTTGTTTTATGTTAATAGTCTAGGTTCACTAGTCTGCCATGAAGAAAATAAATTTTTAGTGAGTGGGAAGCTTTATTGAAGTGTTCAAAATTATAATAGTTCAGTAAAATTGTACTAATCAACATTTTTACCATGTCCAACAGTTAAAGGATAAGTGTGTCAGTAAGTGGCCTCAGTGTCTCGTAACAGAAGCATTTGTTGTAGAAAGGGAAAAAAAGTCAATCATCTGTTTCTTGTAGGTTCCATAATTTTTGTAACAATTGCCTCTGAGTGTCACTTGCTTTGCTGTAAATCATTAGATGTTGCTAAATGTTATTCAGTGTGCTGTTGTGGAAACTCCAAAGCCTCCTTATCCTATTTTAAGTTCTCAGTTCTGTCAAATTTCCTAGGATCTTTCATGTCTTCAGTCTCTTCTCTTCATACCTTTGCTACCTCTCACATAATGTGATGAAATTGAAAGGAGTATTTACATCTCAAATATTTAAAAAATTTTAATAAGACAACCTTAACAAGACTGCCCTCACATGTAAGATACGTTCCTATAAATGACAACAATCTGGACTTGAGATCTACCTTTTGAAATGCTATGCAAAGGGCATGGCATGTGGGGTATTCACTAAACATAAGCAGTCATATGATCACTTGTGATATTACTTTGGAAATTATTCTAACTGGTATTTGTGAAGTGGTAGAGGCCAATCCTTAGAGCAAATTGTTCATGTAGAGGAAAAAAATAGAATAGCTTTGTGCCGGCTAGTGGCCAACTCTTTGAAAATCATGTGGCTTTTTACTTGTAATCTCTTCTCAGTATTTATAGTAAACATTTATCCTAATGAATACACTTTTCTGGAACTAACATACTTCCTTTCTGGAGGTGCTTCATATTGAAAATACATCAGAGGCAGCTAGTGAAGTGGCAGGAGATGTCTGTGCAGAAAATCAGCTAAACTCTATCAGATGTATGGAACCAATCTCATTGTTTTGTATTTTGGGCAATTGTAAAGGGGGTTACAATAACAAGTAAGCATAATACAGGACCTCCTGAATTAGCACGGAACTGAGCATACAACAGTAATGCTGCAAGAGGCCAAGAATGCTTGAGACAAATTCTGTACCATAGATAAGTATATACTATAGAATGCAAAAAAAATAGTAAGTGTCAAAATTAGCCAAGGTAACCTCATTCCCTGAGTGTCCTTAAACCTCTAAATACCAGAACCTTAGGCTGGATGACTACAGGATCATTCAAAAATGCCTTTTTTTATTCATTCCCTGTGAAGTATCTAACATTGTCTGCTATCTGAAGATAGGAAACTGAGCGAGCTGGACCATTGATCTGACCCACTATGGCCATTCATATAGTGTTAAAATAATACACTTTGAAGCACTTGTCTGTAACCACATGGTTAACTGCCTAATGTGACCCTAATCCAAATATATTTTCCTTCATTTCATCTTTTGAACAAGTTGATCCATTACCTACTTATTGTAACATCCTAAATTCCATCAAAATGTGTGTCATTTGTAACCACACAGTCCTGTCTTGCCTGGAATCAAAAGGCATAAATTGGACTCTAATCTTCATATGCTACTTGATATCAACAAAGTCTTTCTCTTAGGTTTGTATTTAACCTGAAATTGTATTTAGGACCATTACTTAATTGGGTATGTATATGAGAGAGAGAGAAATAATAGAAATTGCAAAGGTCCTTAATGACTTCCTTGTTTCCATTTCCACTAAGAAGGGGGATGGCAAATGGCCATCCAGCATGTTGAATACCAGTGAAAATGAGGTAGGATCCGAGACTCAAGTAGGAAAAGAGCAACTTGAAAATTATTTAGACAAGTTAGATGTCTTCAGATCACCAGGGCCTGATTAAATGCACCCTCAAATACTCAAGCAACTCACTGAAGAAATATGTGATTATCTTTGAAAAGTCATGAAATACGGGACAGACTTCAAGAAGACTGGAAGAGGGCAAATACAATGCCAATCTATAAAAAGGGAAGTAAGGACAACCTGGGGAATTATAGACCAACCAGCTTAACTTATGTACCACGAAAGATAATGGAGCAAATAATTAAGGAATGTATTTTTAAGCATCTGGAAGATAATAAGGTGATAAATAACAGCATGGATTTGTCAAGGAAAAAAATGACTACACTGATTTTTTTTTTTTGTTTGTTTGTTTGACAAAGCAGCAAACATTGTGGGTAAGGGGAGAAGCTGTAAACATTGCATATCTTGACTTTGAAGCTTTTGAAACAGGACCTTCTCGTAAACAAATTAGGAAAAATGCATCCTTGATGGAGCTAGTATAAGGAAAGTGCATAACATATTGGAAAACCATTCCCACAGAGTAGTTATCAATGGTTGGAAGGGCATAATGAGTTGAAGTCCTGGAAGGATCACTTCTGCTTCTGGTTCAGTTCAGTGCCTTCATCAAGGATTTAGTTATGACTAAGGCTGAATCTACACTGTGAGATAAATTTGAATTAATTAATTCAGGAATTTGTAAGTTTGAATTTGACCATCCTTGCTTCCCACGTGCTACTCACAAAGTCAACTAATTGCTGCCACATTCAAATTGGCTAATATCAACTGTTGAAGTAGTGCATTGTGGGAACCTATCCCATAGCTCCCTCATCGCCATGGCATTCTGAATAGTAACAGAGAAGGAGCCGTGCTAGTCTATATACTATCAAAACAAAAAGCAGTCAAGTAGCACTTTAAAGACTCGCAAAATAATTTGTTAGGTGAGCTTTCGTGGGACAGACCCACTTCTTCAGACCATAGCCATACCAGAACAGACTGAATATTTAACACAAAGAGAACCAAAAACAGTAATCAAGGAGGACAAATCAGAAAAAAAATGATCAAGGTGAGCAAATCAGAGAGTGGAGGGGTGGCGGAGGAAGGTCAAGAATTAGATTAAGCGTTCTGGGTGTGCTTGCTGGTCTTTGACATTATCTTCCCACATTGCATTTCCTTATTCCCATCCCAATCCTTGAAACTATGCTAATACCTGGCAATAATACAGGGACCCTCAAAGTTAGAAGAAAGAACATAGCAAAGGCTCATAAAATATTTTTGACGTTATTGAAACTAATACAGGGACCCCAAAAAGCATCAAGAAAGAGAAGATAGGAAAGTTTTTCAGAAAAGAGAGTTGCTGATGAGAAGAGTCTCTTTGATTTTCCGGTGCACAATAAAGCTTCTATGAAACGACCGTGTTGTCAGCTGGCCACCCACTGGTGTCCCACCTTCCATCATTGCATGTGATCTTTGAAAATAATACAGGGGCCCAGACTGTGTTCTAAAGTTAGAAGAAAGAGGGTAGAAACGTATAGGGAAAAGAATTTTTGTTTTCCCCCCACATTACATTGCCAACATGAATGCAGCAACTGTATTCTTAACTAGCGATCTACTTAGTGTCCCACCTCCCATCATTGCATGTGTTCCCTGAAAATAATAGAGTGGCATGGACTGTATTTTAAAGTTAGAAGAAAGAGCATAGAAAACTGTAGGAAAAAAGAATTTTTGGCTTCCTGACTCATTACGTTGCCAACATGGGTGCAATGACTATGTTCTCAACTGAATGTCCCACCTCCCATGATTGCATGTGATCCCTGAAAATAATACAGGGGCCCAGTCTGTATTTTAAAGTTGGAAGAAAGAGGATAGAAAAGTGTAGGAAAAAAGAATTTTTGACTTTCCCCTACACTACGCAGATAATGCCAACATGGTTGATGTCAGCGAAATAACATACACTGAACTTATAACACAAGCAGGAATCTCAACTAGACTCCCCGCCCCGCCCATGTTTCTGAGGGGGTCAAGACATGAAAACAGATAGCAGGTATTAGCAAAAAGGTTTTATAACAGAAATATAAAACCAGAAGTTGTCTGCTATGGACAGCCAGCTCCTGAAAATGTTTTTGGTGGGATGTGGGTGGGTGCTGTGCTCTGCGGCTGCTGAAGTATTCCCTCTGTGTATCTTAGCCACCCCCTCAGCAGCAAGCCCCTCTGTGCACATGGGGGAGTTAAGTGGGGGGCCAGTTGAAGTGGTCCCCCCCTGAATATCTTAGCCATTCGGGGGAGACCCCCCCCAGCGGCAGCAGGTCCCCGTGTATCTTAGCCGCCAGCCTGGCAGCAAGCCCTGGTATGGGTGTAGGGGAGACTCAGTGGGGGGCCAGTTGAAGTGGTCCTCCCTGAGTATGTTAGCTGCTGGGGGAGACTTCCCCCTGGCAGCAGCAACCCCCTGAATACCTTAGGTGCCAGGAGAGACTCCCCCATGACAGCAGCAAAATCCCAAATATCTTAGTCTCCAGAGGACACTTCCCCAGAGCGGCTGCAAGCTCCCAGATATCTTTCCCACCCGTGGAGCCCTAAATGCAGGCAATCTATGCTGGTGCTGCCTGGAGGCATGTTAAGCACTGAATGCCAGGCACATCCTTTTATTGAGTTGGGAGCTACCCACATGATGTGGCAGAGCACAGGAAAGACCCAGACTGTGTGGCACTTGTGGGGGAGCGAAGGGGGTTCTCAAACAAGTGTGAACCGCTGAGAAGAAGTTTCTCGGTGTCTTCTGCAATCATGATCCCCACCACAGCCTTGTTGACATATGGTGCAACGAGGCAGTGACTGGCGCCAGGCAGCACAGAAGAAAATAATAAATGTAGAGGCTGCCACAAACTCCCTGCAGGGGCTATTTGAATAGGTAGATGATCTCACAGCTGTAATAGCAAAGGAAGAAAGACATTTCTCAGGCTCTCATACACACGTGAGCCCAGAGCAGAAGGCTCACTGCTCCCACTTGGAAATTCATGCTCTTCCTGTTACTGGAGATCAGCAGCCAGAGTAGAGCAGTGAGGGACGTTGTGGGTTACATACAGGACACCTCTGGAGGCTAATATATTTGATTTTAAGATGTGGCACTTCCACGCTGGCCTTTAATATAAACTTCTGAATTTGAGCTTGACACTGTACCCATCAGGTAACTGTGATCTTGTAATCTCAAGATTAGTGCACCCTAAATCAAGCTAATGGTATTTACAGTGAAGATAGTCATGTAGTAGTATAGAGCTAACTGCCTTAAATTCGAATTTCTCTTGTAGTATATATGCACCCATAGAGAGTATGCTTACCAAGTATGTAAACAGTGCCAAGCTGGAAGGAGTTGTAAGTGCTTTGAAGGATAGGATTAAAATTCAAAATCATCTGGACATACTAGAAAAATGGTGTGAAGTAAATAAGATTAAATTCAATATGGACAAGTGTAAAGTCATTGAACACTCCATTTAGGAAGGAACAATCAGTTGCACGCTGACAAAATGGGAATGATTGCCTAGGAAGGAGAACTGTGGAAAAGAATCTGGAGGTCGGAGTGGATCACAAGTTAAATATGAGTCAACAGTGCAATAGTGTTGCAAAGAAAGGAAGCATCATTTTGGGATGTACTAGCAAGAGTGTTGTAAGCAAGATGTTATAAGTAGTTTTTTCAGTCTGCGCTGATTAAGCCTCAGCTGGAGCATTGTGTCCAGTTCTGTTTCCATTTCAAGAAAGATGTGAACAAAGTGGACTAGGTCCAGAGAATAGAAACAAGAATGTTTTAAAAACATGACCTCTGAGGCAGGGTTGAAAACAATCGAGTTTGTTTAGTCTGGAAAAGAGAAGACCGGCAGGGGTCATAACAGCTTTCCAGCATCTAAAAGGTTATGTGGTGGAAGGAGAAAAATTGTTCTACTTCACCTCTGAGGGTAGAACAAGAAGTAATGCACTTAAATTGCAGCAAGCGAGGTTTAGGTTGGATATTAGTAAATAGTTCCTAACCATCAGGGTAGTTACGTATTGGAATAGATTGCCTAGGGAGTTTATGGAATCTCTCTGTCATTGGAGATTTTTCACAGCTAGTTAAATAAAAACCTCTCAGGGATGGTCTAGGTAATGCTTAGTCCTGCCATGAGTGTAGGAGAATAGGACTAGATGACTTCAGTCCATTCCAGTCCTATGAGTCTATATGGGGAAGAAACTTGTGGAAGACACCTAGGTAAAGTTTCTGTCCTATCTTTCAGCTTAGCGAAAACTAGGTGAGCCATAATGCACCTTCTGACCTTGCCATAGGCATTTTGTTTTGTTTAACTGATGGGGAGAGTGTTTCAACAAGTGCTCCTTGGTCATTTATTAATAGAGACAAAAGGGAACTGTGTGTGCTTATTTGCTCAGCAATTTTTCTGTAAATTAATCAACTGGAATTAATATAGTTGAAAGCACCTTCTTAAGCATGTATACAATAACTATACAATGAAATGAAATTGAGCAAAAAAGCCATATACTAATGTTTCCCTTGGTTCCTCTGCTGGTATTTAAATTGCTGTGTGTATGTGTGAGCAGGCATCTTCTCAGCCTACATGTGGATTCCTAAATCTGCAGGCTGGTTAGATGGTTGTCATACGTTCATCTGATATCTGCTATTATGTGTCTTTCCTGAAGAAAGGAATGCCTTTCACGATATCCTAGGAAATATCAGAAATCTTAAATCACTTTAAGAAGGCAGTGGACAGTCATGAGACCCCTTTGCCATAGGCACTCTTAATGAGAAGAGTTACTTGTGGCTTGCGGTCTCTTCTTAAAGAATGTGATTAAGTAAGAGTTAAAAAGGTAGCATAAGAGGGGGACATTGACAAAATAAGATCACATTAATGGTCTCCTTCTGCTGGGTACCCAGCATCTCTGGTACCTCATTTAGTCTGTTTGAGTTGAAGATCTCAGGTTCAGGCCCTTAATTTTATCATGGAATGGAGGAGTGAGAAAAGAGTACTGTAGTTGACAAACAAGATTAAACTTGACAGGGGGAAGGGAGGGTTGGTATTGGCCTAACATTACTAAACATTGTTGCAGATTAATAAGTATTGTTAATACAAATAACTACGGAAGCATAATTTTGTAGTTAAAATCTTGTTTTATGTCCATAATCTCCTTGACTGTAATGGAACTACATCTAAGTAGGACAATCTAGATTTAGTGCATAGAATTTTTTGCGCAAACATTTTAATCAAATATCACTTACACAAATATTTTGATACCTTCTCTTCATTAGAGAGCAGTTTATTGTAGTTGAAATTAAAGAATCAAATACACATCTGAATTGTATTTTTGGGTGTGCATAAGGCTCTAGATTAACTAAACAATTGATGTTTGAATTTAGTAACGTTGTGCTGTTTGCAGATATAATCTTCAAGGTTTGTACAAACGTATTGGATAGGACACTAAAATTATTAACTCTTCTAGTCTAGCCATCTCTGGTTCTATCACATTGTTTTAACTTCTGAACTGGATATTTTCATGTTAAATGTTTTGGCTCCTGTACAATTTTTGGTCAACACAAAATGAGTATATGGATTTAGGTGGGACTGAAATATTTATTTCATATTTTGTGTGTGTGTTTAAGGATTGAGGAAACAACTTTCCTTTAAAGGGTTATTTTATTTTATTTCTAGAGTGATAGCATATGAAGAATCCAAAGAGGAATGAGGCCCCTATTGTGCTAACCATTGCATAATGAAATAATACAGAATCCCTTATTGTGATTAGGGATGCATAATTTTTCAGACCTTTTGTGTTTGTCTTGTTGAATAACACATAAAAATCAGTAATTTTAAAAAGGAAACATTGCAAATAATTATTAAAGCAGATGTGTTTTCACCTCATGTTGGTGCTATTGATACTTCCCTGACATTATCATCACTTCAGAGTCAGCATTTGTTTCTTAAGAGCTTTTATGTAGAAAGTGGAAATAGGGCAAGAGAAGAAAGGAGAAGTTAGTTCAGCATTTTTCCAGATACAACTTTTATATTGTTATGTAGTCCTAGCTCCACAAAGATGGAAAATCCCCAAAAATATACATACACTAAATGGATTTTCTTAGTTTAAGACTAAGAACTTACAGTTGTAACAATTACTGGTTTGGTGTGCTCTGGGCAACATTTTTCCCCTGTAAGTTCACAAATACTTAACCTCATGGTTGGGTGCTTAATATCTGCATTAACATAAAATTCCTTTTTGTGAATCAAAAAAAGCAAGTCTTCAAAAACCAAAATATCCTTCCTCTGTAAAAAGTTTTGCTACTTTCATTTATTGCCTCTGAATTTCTTGGATCTAGTTAATTCTTTCACTACAATATGTTTGAGTGGACCACATGACTGAGAACTGCACGAAGGTATGAGACTTCAGAATATTTAGAAAATTAAAATTAAAATTTGTTAAAATAGCTTTAAAATATGGATTGTGTGTATACAGTAATCTTCAAGACAGCAATATTCATTGCTATTACCAGAAGGTGGAGTAGTGTTATAGCCTGCCCTGACCCTCCAGCCACCCTCCTCACCACACAATCACACGCACCCTCTCCTGCTCCTCCCCCCACCAGTGCCCCACTAGGGACTAAGGGTTAGGGTGGGAACATTAAACTTTACTGTTTGGGAATAAACATATTTGGCAAAACAAAACAGAACAAGTTGAACTATGTACATTGCATGAGGGAAATGCTTTATGGAGGGGAAGCAGGGGACTGGTCTGGGGGACCAAACTTGGAGGGGGGTCAGGACCACAGGGCGGTAGGAGTGGGGTGGAGGTGCACAGGATTGGCCTCCACCGGGTGTGGGTGGGGGCCACTGGGACTGGAGCAGGTGCGCCTGCCCTGGCCAGGGACCTCTAACCCAGCTCAATGCGGGCAACCTGGGACAGGTCCACCACTTGGTGGGCATCTGTGGGACAGGCGGCTACTGGGGGTGGGGGCGGGGGGGGAGAAGCAGCTGCAGGCTGGGCTGGTGAGGGTGCGGGAGGTTGGGCGAGGCATGAAGCAGGCCATGGCCTGGTCCAGGGTGTCCAGCTTGCCGGTCAGCTGCACCCACACGTCCTGCTCCATCTCCAGCTAGTCCCGGAACACACCGGTCATTTTCCTCATGACCGCCTGGTTGAAGGCCACCTCCTTGTCCTGCCAGTGCCATCTTCATGTGGCCAGGCCGCTTGGGGACGTGGGGTAGGGCGATGGGGTGGCCTCCAGGCCCCCTGAGGCTGCAGCCTTCTCCGATGGGCTGGAGTGGCTTCCCGACAGCAGACATGTAGAGACAGAAGGGGACAGGGGGAACGTCCTGTAAGTTCTGTGTCCCAACCCTGGGGGGACTGGGGCTCCACCTTGCTCCCTTGCCATCCAATGGCCCAGGGGGCCCTGGGGATCATGGGTGCCGAGGGGTTCCCACCAGATGAGGGTTGTGCCATGTTTGGTGCCTCCTCTTCCCTGGGCATATGGGCTGTGGGGTTCCCAGGAGAGGGCCATCCCCAGGCTCTCTGATGTCCCGATTACCCCGTATTTACAGTCTGCAACCTACAGGAGCCCAGCCAGACGAGGCTAGGATGGTCATCCCGGAGGGGAGGGCAGTGGCGAGGGTCCTGTTGCTGGAGCCCTTGTCATTGCCCTCGGAATCAGTGGGCTGATCCCAACACAGGGGGCTGGTGGTGCCAGAGGGGCCCGACTCCTCATTGGTGACCGCGGGTGGGGGGACAGGACGGTGTTCACCCAGTGCTGCGGGGTGGCCACCTCCCTCGCCCCCAGGAGCCTATGCAGCTCCCTGTAATGGGGGCGGTAGGCAGGACATGCCCCCAATCAGCTGGCAGCATCACTGTCTTTGCAGTATGCCTGTGTGATGGGGTTCAGGGGTCCCCCTGCACTGCACCCCGCCCGCTGGCAGGAGAGACTCTCACTCAGCAGGCACAACAGCAGGTTTATTAGGCAACAGATGTCCAGTTTCTCACAGAAGCAACAGCATAGCCGCCAGAGACAGTCCTTCCAACCTGTCCTGGGGGGAAGACCCCGAGGGGTGCCCCTCTGGGGTGTAGCTTTCCCCCTCCTCAGGCTGGCTGCCTTCCAGCTCTCCCTTTTCCTCGCCTCTAACTGCCGCCCCCGATTCAAAACCCAGCTCAGCTCCTCCCTGCTCTTTGTTTAGGCAGAGGTGTTATCTGCCAGTTGTAGCCCCAGGGTCATCCTTAGCCACTGGGAGCTGCTGCTTGCCTCGGACATCCAGCCTGACTCACACATGCACCCCCCTCACTCCATCACAGCCTGCCTTAGTTCTTTAACTTTTGTGTGGACACTGTCCCCGGTGCAGCTGGGGTGGCCTCAGGAAGCGAGCCCCCTGGCCAGCCTGTTGTCAGCCTCCATGTTGCACTGGTAGGTGCCAGTTTGCCAAAGGATCTCCTTCTCCGCCTAGAGCGAAGAGGTCCTTTAGCTCCCCCTCAGTCCAGGAGGGTCCCCTCCTGGCACTCCCCTTTCCCAGGCACCGCAGGTCCTCTGACGCATCATTCGGGGCCTCTGGGAGGGTGCAGGGGGATTCCCCCATGCTGCTATGGTGGCTGGGGGGTGCGGGCGCTGGCTGGAGCTTTGAGTAGGGGAAGTCTGACAGGGAGCTCATGCTGCCCCTGCTTGTGGCATGCTCTTAGCTTTCTGCCTGGGGTTGCGGAGGAGCTGGTTCTTGTCAGGCGGCTGGCAGGGACCATGAAGCCCTGCCTGGGCTGGCCAGAGTATCTCTGTCCTCCGGAGAGTGGGGGGTACTTCCATGGTGGACCCCTTCCTTTGAAGTAGTGAGTGCAGAGCTTCTACACACATCCTGCTTCAAAACTGAACTTCTAAATAGGGCATTACTCCATTCCCCAGAAGGGGGTAGGGATTAGAAATTACTTCAAAGTAAAGGAGACTAACATCCTAGTGTAGATAAAACCGGACTGTAGTAATGGCTTCATTTTTTTAAACTCTGGGTTCTTTTCAGTTGTTCTTGAGTCACATAATCCTCTCGCTGAATCTATTCAGGAATTATAATAAAGGCACTTATGTGGTAAAGGGAGGTGTTGGGGCTAGTAGGGGAAAACCCTTTGTTATACCAGTTCATTATTATGAGATTCTTGTGTACATCAGCAGTTCTGGAACCATAACCCAGTAGAGGAGGATTAAGAACTTGCATTCTGCTCCCAAATGCCTCCCCCAAGTATTGTTTAGCTGTGTTGAGTTCTGTTTTAGGAGAGAACTGAATCTTTCAGAGTGAGGGTTTCCTAGTCCTGCGTGGGATTACAGAGTAGGGAGGCATGTTCATTCTTTGCGCTTCTGGCATAGAGTGATCAAAGGACTCTTGCATCCACAATGATACCGGAAACATAATAGTGGAGAGGGAGAGCAAAATATAAATGATGTGGCAGAAACTGTTACTATGTGCTCCCCATATTTTTCTGATTTCCTTCTATACCCCATATTGAGATGCCTGTGGAGTGACGGGTAGAAGAACAGGGGCCAAGAAAAGGTATACTGCATTGGTCCACTATACTTTAGATTTTTGTAATTTAAGGAGAGCAGAGCAGTTTATCTTTATTATGATGGGTAAAATTGGATAAGGAAGATTGGCTGTTGTCCCAGTTTGTACATTTCCAATCTGTGAGAGTATTTTCTTAACAATTAAAGGGAGAACAAATAGATCTGTTTATGTTGATCTCACTACAAAAGTTGACCGTTCAACCTTCCCTTGCCCAGGAAGATATAGACATAAGTTTGAAAAACAGTCAGATGAAATAGACTGAAAAAACAAGGTACAACAGAGAGGGGGTGAGGAAACTTGTCCAAATCAAAGGAACCAGAAATGGCACTGTTAGCCATTCTTCCTGTCCCTTGGCTTTCCTCTATGCTAATTCTTAATTCCTTGGGAGACTATTTATGCCATGGAATTTGATCTTCATGATGGCATCTACTGAAGTCAACAAGATTCAAAGGTGTTTAGCACTGGTTTAAATTAGGCCATGCATTTTCGTGCGCTTTTTGTTAAATTTGTGTTGTCATTTTTGTTGCTTTAATTGTATGCATTTTCTCCCTTTGTACCCTCCCAACCTTTATATTTCATTTTGGGTATTAATGGAGAGCTAAGGACTGATCAGATCAAGGCACCTGACATTTTCAGCGTAAAATGCTTTGAGTAATCTGTGGAAAAGCAACATTGTAATTTGGTTTGTAAAGACTGCTTCTATAGCTTAAGTAAAAGCAGTACTTTTTAGACTCCCTGAGAACAGGGATAAAATTCCATCCATTCCAAGACTGGGATTCAGTAATGGTCAGTTTGAAGTTCCTTTCTTTTACATAATATCAGATTTATACATAACTGACACTTTCATCTCCTTAAGTTCTTCCTCTCTGTGGTCTGTCTTCAGTGAGTCCACCTGAGTGACAGCACTGCTTGCAACACATCTTATGGGAGAGGATACCTTTACTAGTGTGCTTTCTGAGCAAGAATCTGAATGAAGGGATGTTTCTGCCAGCTTTCCTTTTTAGGATTACTTGGTTTTTGGTGCAATCTGCCAGGAATTGCCCAAGCAACAGACTTCAGTTATATCATTAAATTGTATTATTAGAAAAAGAACAAGAAAACCATATTAAAATGAAAGAAATGATTTGCTAGTCTTGTGCTCTGAAAAGTTAAGCAAACTAAATTTGATGACTGTGGTTAACCCATGGTCTTCTGAAAGCTGCATCTCTCACTTGCACAAGTTATTTTCCTAGCCGGCCTGGTTGCTCTCCCAGGATTTTTCCTCTCCTCCCTCCTTGAATTTTTGTCAGGTTGAAACTGAAAATTTTTAGAGGTCTTTGTTTAAAAAAAAAAAAAAAACAGAATGAAGTTATGTCCAGATTTCAGTAAATTGCTATATGACATGCTGTATCAACTGGGGGATGGATGAAATAATCTTTGTTCTCCATACACTGGTTAGTGTCCCTTCTCTATGCTAAATAGTAGCAGACAGAGAGCTGTGTTACACTTCTTTTTTCTTTGTGCTAACATTTTCTTGCTCTGGTTTTCTCCCTATGGGCTAGTTCTGGAATTGTTCCCCAAATTCTTGGTTCTCATCTAAGTGTTTCAAAGGTGTCCTTTAACCTGCCTTGCTCTATACCTATTTAAAAAAAAAAAAAAGATACAGAATTCTAATGTGAATGCAGAATTGTTCCTGATATTAAATGGAATTAGTTCAGTCGGTCTGTACCATATCTGTGTATTAGATTTTTAATCAACAGTTAACTTTTTCCTCCTAACTTTCTCATATTAGTCATTCTGTGCTGATAAATAGAAATTACTGAGTGATCAGTCCAATATAATTTGTAATATTATGATCTGGTCAGAGCAGCCAGAAGAACAGTACAGCAGACGGCCAGGCGCTGTGCCAACAACTACTGGCTCGAGCTATGCAGCAGCATCCAGACCAGTGCTAACTTTGGTAACCTCAGGGTAATGTACGAGAGCATCAAGAAGGCATTAGGACCCACCCAGAACAAGATGGCACCTCTGAAATCCAAATCTGGTGAAGTCATCACTGACAAAGCCAAACAGATGGAGCGCTGGATTGAGCACTACTCCGAGCTGTACTCATGCGAGAACATTGTGGTTGACTCAGCCCTCAATGCCGTCGAACTCCTACCAGTAATGGACGAACTGGACCAGGAACCAACTGTGAATGAACTGAAGAAAGCCATTGACAACATTGCAGTAGGAAAGGCCCCGGGCCAGGATGGTGTACCACCAGAGGTAATCAAGTGTGCCACAGACACTCTCCTGGAACCCCTACATGAGCTACTGTGCCTGTGCTGGAGAGAGGGAGAGGTTCCACAGGACATGCGCGATACTAACATCATAACCTTGTATAAGAACAAAGGAGACAGAAGCGACTGCAACAATTACCGTGGAATCTCCCTCCTAAGCATCACTGGTAAACTGTTAACTCGCGTCATCCTTGGCAGACTGCAGAAGATTGCTGAGAGGGTATATCCTGAATCACAGTGCGGATTCCGCACAGAGAGATTCACTGTCGACATGGTCTTCTCTCTGAGGCAGCTGCAGGAAGAATGCAGGGAGCAGAGGAAGCCACTCTATATTGCCTTCATTGACCTGACCAAGGCCTTCGACTTGGTCAGCAGGGATGGACTGTTCAAACTGCTCCACAAGATAGGTTGTCCACCACGGTTACTCGAGATGATCCAGTCTTTCCACGAAGACATGAGAGGAACCGTCCAATACGATGGCACATTATCGGATGCTTTCAGCATCAGGAGTGGCGTCAAACAAGGATGTGTCCGTGCCCTGACATTGTTCGGGATCTTCTTCACACTCCTCCTTAAACATACCTTTTGATCTTCAACAGAGGGCATCTTTTTGCACCCAAGATCTGATGGGAAACTGTTTAACCTTGCAAGGCTGAAAGCTAAATCTCAGGTGCGGGAAGTCCTCATCAGAGAGATGCTTTTCGCAGATAATGCTGCTGTCGTGTCACACACAGAAGATCAGCTTCAGAAGCTGCTGGATCGGTTCTCCAAAGCATGCAAGGACTTTGGGCTCTCCATCAGCCTAAAGAAGACAAATGTACTTGCTCAGGACGTTGCTGATTCTCCATCAATCAGCATTGACAACTATACATTAGAGGTCATCCACGAGTTCATTTACCTCAGGTCCACCATCACTGACACCCTGTCCTTGGAGATTGAGCTAAATAGGCAGATCGGTAAAGCAGCCACAACTCTGTCCAGACTCAGCAAGAGAGTGTGGAATAACAACAAGCTGTACACTCACACCAAAATGCAAGTCTACAGAGGCTGCATCCTCAGCACCCTCCTTTACGGCAGCGAGACTTGGACCCTGTACGCCCGCCAGGAAAAGAGGCTGAACATCTTCCACTTGCGCTGCCTCAGGCGCATCCTTGGAATATCGTGGAAGGACATAGTGTCCAACGCTACCGTCCTTGAGCAAGCTGGAATCCCAGCTATGCACACCCTCCTCAGGCAGCGGCGGCTGCGCTGGCTCAGCCACGTCCACAGGATGAATGATGGAAGGATCCCGAAAGACATCCTGTATGGCAAGCTAGCCTCTGGCAAAAGACCTCCCGGGCGCCCCCAGCTGCGCTACAAAGATGTTTGCAAGAGAGACCTCAGGGGAGTAGACATCAAGCCAGACAGCTGGGAGGTGCTGGCAGATGATCGCAGCAGATGGAGGCAGGAACTATACAAGGGCCTTCAGAAGGGTGAGTTGAGGATCAGACAGCTAGCAAAGGAGAAGCGAGCCCACAGAAAGCACAGCAAGGACCTGCCAGACACCCATTACATATGCAACAGATGCAGCAAGGACCTGTCACTGTCGTGTGGGTCTTTACAGTCACAGCCGACGCTGCAAATGAGGATGCCAAATGAAACTACGAAGGGCGTGTTCCATAGTCTCCGTAGACTGAAGGATGCTACTACTGGTCAGTGCATGACCTATTCTGTTAAAAGCCAGTCTGCTGGTCTCTCAGCTTCGGGTCTACCATGTTTTTCATTCTTTCCAGGATAATTCTGTTGAATATCTTTCCTGGCACTGATGGAAGTGTGATTCCTCTATAGTTCTCCCAGCTGTTTAAGCTGCCCTTCTTTGGGGTCTTGATCAGATCGCCTTCCTTCCAGTCTAAAAACATGAGTTTAAGATTTTTTTTGTCTGTACTAGGGTTAGAAACAGCAGTTTGCAGCAAAATTGCAACATTTTTAGAAATATAAAGCTTGCATTTCTCATCCTGCTGAGTAACTAAATATCATGTTTCCCATTTGTCATTGGTCTGAGACTAAATGTTGCTTGGTCAGAGAAATTCCATATTTAGGGGCAAGGAAAGAACCATGTTTCTGGCAGGTTATTTTAATTTTATTTTCAAAATTATCTCAAAGTTTTGAAGCAGTTCAAAGAACCCAGTAAGCATTGGAAGTGTTGGTAATGGTTCTAAACCTGTGGTGTCCAATAAGCTTTCCATTCGCCACCTGTGGTGAACTGGACACCACAGTGTGGTGGAATGTCTCATCAGAGCCACACATGTGGAGTGCCCTCCACCTGCTCCAGGCATGCGTCCCATCACTTGGTGGAACAAGCGTGTGACGGCAGCAGCAGAGGTGGCTTCTGGTGAACCAGCACCAGGGAGCAGCTTGCGCAGTGGAAGGGGCCGATGGTGGCAGTGGAGTGGCTTGTGCGGGGGTCTCTGGTGACAAGGAAGGGGGAGCCTCCAGTGGTGGGGGGTGGCAGGTGGTGCGTCGGGGCGGGGGGGGGGTGTCCTCCACTGAGTTACCAGCAGTTTGCAGGGGTGTGTGCCTGGTTGTGGGGGGAGGGGAGTGGTAGACTGGTTGGAGGGGGGGCAGCTATGACGATCTTTAAATTTCTTTTGGACACCACTGTACTAGACAATATTGACCTCCTGTGCTCCAGCAAATTGCCTCATTTGTCACCGGTCAGTTTCCAAGGGTGTCAGAGGAGTGAGTTTCAGCCTGTATATTTGCACATTTGCTAGCCTTGCTTTGGTAAAATGGGGCAGCAGCATCAAGGATATCAGTGCCAGGATGGGGAAAGCAGCAGCTGCATTCAAGACTCTCTCCATCCCATATGGAGCTTACAAGTGATATCTGCGAAGACAAAACTGTGGATCTTCAACGCAAATGGGACGAGCGTGCTCTTGTGTGGATGTGAGAGCTGGTGTACTAAAATGTCTTCAGATCACAAGCTACAGACATTCATAAACAGATGGCTGAGGTCATCCTTCACATGAAATGCAAGACTTTGTCACAAATGAGGGGCTTTGGAACAGAGCAGGGCAAGAGCCACTTGGCATTCAAATCACAGAAAGTGGGGATGGCTAGGCCACAATCCAAGAAAACCATCATCATCCGTCAAGCTTTCACGTGGAAGCCACAAGAAAAGCATAAAAGAGGAAGACCTCAGACAATGTGGAGGAGGTCTATTGAGACTGAGGGACAACAAGTGGGTTACTCCTGGAGTCAGATAGAAGTTTTGTCCTGAGACAGTGAAGTGGGGGAGACTTGTAGATGATCTATGCTCCACTCAGAGTACAAAGGGTAAGTAGTAGTTATTAACAGGAGCCCCTTCATTTGTTGCTGTAATAGAATAGTATATTATGGGAAACCTGATATTTCCAAGATCAGGAAACTAAAGGACTACAGTATTGCAAAGCCAAGCATGCAGAACCATGAGTTGTACTCTGAAAAATCATGTGTGGCTTTTTTTTTAAAGTAATATCACTGTTTTGCCTTCTTTCAATTTATTTTTCAGCACTTGCACACCTATCAGTTCAGGTAAAAATTCAACCATGCGTTATACCCATCCTATTCACTGTATAGAGAAGATTATGCTTGCCTTTTCCTTGCAAGAATGAGGAGAACTGCCATTCTCTTCTTCTCTATTCTAGTATCCCAGTCAACTCCAGATGTTTCAAAATCATAAGTTAAGTGCCAGAAAATCATGACTTAAAAAGGCTTCTTGATTTGTCTTCTGGCTTTTGAGTTATAAGCTGTTTGAGTTATAAGAGTTAATTCATCTTCTCAAGCATTTATCCATGGACGCATGAGCTAGAACTGGGATTGTTTCAATAAATGTTGAGAAGCTCACCTATTCATAACATCTCCTGGAGCCGAGGCTTCAGCTGGCCATCTCCTTCGCACATTCTTCTGCCTGTTATAATTTCCTGTCCTATTTCTAAACATATCCTCTCCTTGCTGCCCTCAGTCTCATTTCTTTCTGCTGCCCTCCTCTCGCCAAGTGACTGAAGAGGCCATCATCTTCACTTTAGACCCATTGGAAAACAAAGGAATCTAACAGTCCCTTTTGTTAGGTGGAGTTTTATTTTGATCTGTAAAGATTAAAAGGACATGCAACCTTGCTATTGCTGAGGCTGACTTTGTCTTAAATGTAATGGGCAATGGTGCCAATTTTGGGATGGTGAAATTTTGTATGACTGAAGGTGGAAGTTAGAAAATCAAGAGAATCTCTTAACCCAGATACTGTGACTGTTGTGATAAATTTTGAGAGTTGGTAAGCTGAGACATGAAATACATTTTGGAAGATTGTTGACAATCGTAGAATTCCTCCTATTATTGTCCATAACTTCATGAGATGAAGATATAGCACATCTAGTGTCAGCTGAGGAGTATGTGTCTTTCACTCAGCAAGTCACATTTATGGGTGAATTTTGGATGATACATGGAACATTTGAGACAAGAGGCAGAATTCCTTTGGTGCATGCTGGCTTTCAAAATTGGGTGAGCTAAGTAGGCTAAACTGCCCGTGACTTCCTACCTGGAACAGTGGCTGCTGCTCTTGTATGCCATACCAGTATGGAGATGTTTTTGTGTTTTTCCCCAACATCACACGCTTTTATAGCCTTAATTTATTATGGCATTGCTTGATAATACATTTAGTGCCAGCCTTGACAGAAGACTGGGTTTTCCCTCCCTAAGTTCAGCCTAAGCTAGCTGGCTATGCAGCTTTCCATTAAGACGCATGTAGGGGCTCAAGGCTGCAGTGGAGAGAGCTGTATCTCCCCAAACCCAGAAGCTGGCAGGGATGATGGGGCTCCCCTTCCTATCCACCCCATTATGGAGAAGCTGTGGCTGGCAGAGAGGAGCCATCAGCCTTGGCATAGAGCTGCTGTGGCTGGGAGGTAGGGGCCCCTCCTCTCTCCAGCACAGAGCCACCCAGATAAACCTGAGCTTGTACCCTCCTTCACCCCAAAGCCCTCATCTCCACCCCTATCCCAAAGCCAGTAACCCCACCCCTGGGCCTGGGCCCCCTCCTGCATACGAGCCCACAGCCCTGAAACCCTCGCTAAACCTGGAGCTTGCCTCCTGCATCCAAACCCTCTCTTATTCAGCTGCACCTCAAAACCTGTATCTCCAGCCAGAACCCTTTCAGCTGAACCTTTTGTCCCAGCCCTGAGCTCTTTAACCCCAGCTCCACCTTAGAGCCTGTACCCAGAGCTGGAGCCCTCAAACTCTTGCATCCCAACCATGTGCTCCTGCCCTGAACCCCATCCCAGACTCAGTACTCCTTAGCCCCAATCCCACCACATGAATTTTGTTATGTTCACCAATATGGTGACATGTTGCACATCATCTTCACATTGGTGCACACAATAAAATACATGCCCCACATGGGTGTGAAAAATTAGAGGGAACACTGCTGCCTGCTTTCATACCAACCATGCATGAGAAGCTGTAGGTAAGGAGCTATGGGATCCAAGTGTACCAGTTCCACATTTTCAAGGACCTTGCCCAAAACAGAGAAATTTGCAGCTGAGGCTTGGGAGAAATTTAATCTCCCTGTGTGCCAATATGAGTGGAATAGGGAAGATAATTTGCCCAAAAGTATTGATTTTGCTCTCTTGTCCACCTTTAAAGTGATGTGTTGCCCTCACGTTGAAATAGTTGGAAATCATGCACATGTACACATTGTTTCTTAAAGTGCAGACACATTTAAAATAATTCTGTCCTGTCTTAAGAAAATTATGCATTAGTTGCAAGAGTTGAACTACTTAGCAAAACTGAAACTGAATTTTGAATATTCCAACAGCATGAGTTTGTGTACACAAATTTCATTTTTTTCAGTTAAGTTCTCAAGTGAGGACATGCTGCATTTACATGCTTGGCACTGAGTCTGGAATTTGTGATGTTGAGCAGTTACGAAACATGATTATTGTTTAATGTCTATGGAAATCTTTATCACTGACCTCAAAGAGTTAATTTCTTCTAATTTGAATCCAAATGCCTGATTTATTGATGTTAAAATTGGGCTTTAGATAATAAATGCAGTACTGTAATATGGTATGGAAGTCTGGCTGTATGCTATTTCAGGAATAAGTCCAAACCCCAGATGTGAAAAAAAGACAATGCTACTACAGTCAGACGTGACTGAAGTGGTTTTCAGCATAATCTAGAATAAGTGATATCTTTGGCCACATGGAGTATGTCAGTAATATGGCTGGACTCCATTTTGGGTGAAAATAGAAGACATACCTTATGTGGTTTCACCCTTCACTGGTCACTGAAAACAGAATTCTCTTTCTTTGTGACATTTCAGTTTCTTCTTTTTTTTCGTTCTCCTGCAGAAAGTTGATTATAAGTACCTATGAAGAAAACTTACATTAGACATGAAATATGATCCTTAAAACTCTTAACAAAAAAATCAAGTCAAAGCAATAACAGCACTAAAAATCATTTGCTGTTCTTTATTCAAAAACAAAAAAAAAGGAAGAGAGTAAAGTTAAATGTCTGTATTTTGTAGTATGTTTGGAAGTTGTATACTCTTAAATGCTGAATAGATACCACTTCACTTAAATCTATTATGACAAAAGAATATTCAAATAATGAAAAAGTTGTAACATCAAGGCTGCATCTATACTACACACCCTGTTGGAAGGGTATGTAAATGCTGCCCATCAGAAGTGCTAATGAGGTGCTGATATGAATATTCAGCCCCTCATTTGCATAATGATGGCCACTCACCATATCGAAAGTGCTGCTTTCAAAATGCAAACTAGCCATATAGATGGAGTTCCTTCAAAAGGAAGCCCCACTTTCTAAAGCGCTTTTCTTCCTAATTTTTTTCAGGAAGAAGGGCGCTTTCTACAGGGGGGCTTACTTTGAAAGGAACTCTGTCTACATGACCAGTTTGCATTTTGAAAGCATCACTTTCAACACAGCCAGTGGCCACAATTATGCAGATGAGGCACTGAATATTCATGTCAGCACTTCATTAGCATTTCCAATCCACTGCATTTACATACCCCTTCTGAAAGGGAGGGTTAGCGTGTACACAGCCCAAGAGTTGATTCTGCAATTTGTAGGGTTTAAAGTGTTGGTGTCAACTCTTGTTTGATACGCTTTTAGTATCTTTAGAAAGAGATGAATCCTGAAATAGTTATTGTAGGAGGCCATACTTCTGTGAAAACATTTATTCACTGAGCCTGATTAAACATTTATTGCACTTGGGATTTTTCAGAAATGGAACTTGTGCACCTTTCTCAGCCACTTAGGGCAAGTCTATGCTGCCTTAGAGTTTGGACTAGTGGGCCACGAATAGCAGAGTAGTGCACAGTGTAACAGCCCCATTTGGACACTGTGGGTGCAAACGAAAGGGTTCCTATTTCACATTAATATAATCTTGTTTAAAAAGGAATATACTAGTGCAAACTAGGTATCTTTGAGTTTATGCCAATAGCCTCAACATATATTATGAAGGGAAAGGCAGTGTAGACAAGTCCTCATATCTTTGAAAATTTCACCTGAAATTTAACTGCTAAAGAGCAGACGGCATTGTGTGTGAACATTGAATCATGCTGTTGGCTGTGTAATATATCTGTCCTTGTTACTTTTTTATTCCTCCCCTTTGAGACAAATTGTCTACATTTGCTTTTTGATGCTCCCATTATGCCCAAGTCCAAATCAAGACTTTTAATCTGTTGCTGTCACCCATTAGAAACTCTTCATGGCATCCAATATATTCACTATCTGTTTACTTTTACTTAGATATTAATTCCATACAAGTACTGTGCATCCTTATGCACTCATCCATCACCTGTCCTTCCACTGAGACTGTTGTTCCACTAACATTCACTTCCTGTTTTACTTCCTTTCCTCTTATACAATGTGTATTGCAAAAGACACTGTGTTACCATGTGCGCGTCTATCTGCAGAGAAGGCAGGGTGAACTCTTTTTGCCTGGTCCCCTGCTGAATGAAAAAATGAAGTTCTACAGCCTCAGGTCACTAAAAAGGTCATCTCATGGTTGGATTTTTTTCTCTGTTAGGATGTCCGGTTCCTTTATATGCAGCCAGACCAGATGGGTTTCCTTTGCTCCATAAGTATAGACATAATTGGTGTTGGTCTGAGACAGGATATCTTACAAGTAAAACTCTAAAAGCTGTCAGATTAAGTGCGGGGGTCAGAAAATGATTGATGTTGGTTGTTTGTAAGTAGTTAATATAAAATAAATAAATAAAAGCAGGGTGGGAGACCAGGTAGGAGGATGAGGTTTGGCCATGAACACTTTGTATGCTTTGTAAGTGTGCAGCCTTATGCAGCCATTCAAATAATCAAACATGAGGTGATCTTTGACTAATTCTTCTTCCTCTGTTTGTGTGAAAAAGACAATTGGAAGAGAATGACAGCTTCTTCTGACCCCGTTCTTTCTCTTCCTCTTTATGGGTGGAACATGAGAATGTGGAGGCAGCTTATTCCACACCAAAGTATCTCATGGATATTTTTGAAGAGAGATTGAGAGCTACAAATCTCTTCTCATTCTCTTCCATCTCTCTTCTGAAAACTCCAGAAAACACACTGATACGAGAAGCACCGGGCAATAGATGGCTTGCTACAGTCTCCAAACCTACATCCTCTAGCCAGAACTGGAGAAACAAGGAGACTTTAATAGGTAATAATACTTTTGATGGAGCAAAGAGTGTGCTTACATGAGCCTTGCATAGCTTTAACATTACCTCCACCAAAAAAAACTGCAATAAAAACTGACAAATCAAATACATGAATTGAAGGAGGGGGTGAGGGATGGGGGAGGTTAAGTGTCTTTTCTGAGGCAGTTAACATCCCACACCCCTCCTCTCCCCTCTTTCAAAACAAAAAGCAGTCAAGTAGCACTTTAAAGACTAGCAAAATAGTTTATTAGGTGAGCTTTCGTGGGACAGACCCACTTCTTCAGACCATAGCCAGACCAGAACGGACTCAATATTTAAGACACAGAGAACCAAAAACAGTAAGCAAGGAGGACAAATCAGAAAAAGATAATCAAGGTGAGCAAATCAGAGAGTGGAGGGCTGGGGGGGAAGGTCAAGAATTAGATTGAGCCAAGTATGCAGGGGCTCGTCTGCATACTTGGCTCAATCTAATTCTTGACCTTCCCCCCCAGCCCTCCACTCTCTGATTTGCTCACCTTGATTATCTTTTTCTGATTTGTCCTCCTTGCTTACTGTTTTTGGTTCTCTGTGCCTTAAATATTGAGTCCGTTCTGGTCTGGCTATGGTCTGAAGAAGTGGGTCTGTCCCACGAAAGCTCACCTAATAAACTATTTTGCTAGTCTTTAAAGTGCTACTTGACTGCTTTTTGTTTTGATAGTGTATAGACTAGCATGGCTTACTCTCTTTTACTCCCCTCTTTCAGTTAATGTATGTGATTTGTCAGTTTTTATTGCAGGTTTTTTTGGACCTCTGTACTATATACCTTGGTCTGGACTGGAAATTCTATAGATCTGAAGACATGGGTCTGTCCCATGAAAGCTTATCACCTAATAAATCATTTTGTTAGTCTTTAAAGTGCTACTGGACTGCTGTTTTGTTTTGTTAGAATACAGACTAATACGGCTACCTCTCTGCTACTATCACCTCCATCAGTAAAAGAAAGATGAAAAACAGCTAAGCTTTCAGGCCTAAGTCTAGGCTTCTTCCATTGGACATGGACCCTTTTTCATTGAAGGAACCCCAGCCTTGTTTTCACTGTGCCCCTATACCACCCAAAAAAAGTAATATGAATAAGGAAAAAAGAATAGTGGATGGGAATTGTTCTTTTTTGAGAGAGAAATAGAGACTGATTTTTGAAGCGGGTGAAGAAAATATACAGGAACAGTAAAAATGTATTACTCTGAGCAGGGCAGTATTATATCTTGGAGCCAAGATCTATGAAATGCATTGAAATATTGGGTTCAAGTCGAACAAATTCTTATCTGATAAGTAGTGAATACATTGAAATGATTCAAAATCCAGTACAGATTAGCACTATTCAATATTGCTTCCTAAATATTTACACTGGGAGGAGAAAGCGGTAGCTTTTCAAATGTAAATTATTATTGCTGCTTAGCTGTTTGTCAGAGAATTAGGTACAGAAGGTAACTAACAGAAACAACTCACTTTCACTTCTTAATTTTTAAATGTAAGGGCTTCTATACTTGTAGGGAAAAGCCTGGAATACCAATACATTTTAAATTTACATCATACTTGCTTTGAACTAACTTCCCTATGTAGACATGCCCTACTTCTAATATATGTGATTTTTTTAAAATGTCTTTTTAAAGAGATGTTCAGCTTTCATAGTTAAATTCCTTAAGAACATTATCATCATTTTTCAGCTTTCTGTCTGCTTTCTCGCATATAGTTGGGTATCTGAACAAGGGCCTAAATTGGTATAGCTTATTCAACAAATTTATCTGTGTCTTAGTAGTATGCTTAACACTTGTTGGATAGCCATAATAGAATGCAAGGCAATCCCTGATCTCTCAATGAGTCAGAAATTTTGAAGTAAACAGAGCTTTATTTAAGGCCCCCCTCCCAAGACAGAGGAGTAAAATTACAAAGCTGTATCTTCATGTCTGTTAAACATTAGGGAATCAAGTGTGAGCCAAGATTGGAAGATTTATTTTCTCGTGAACAAAATGATTATTGCCAGTCCTTCAAACACGTTATTGTGTCATACAGCTGTGCAGGAGGCCAAAGAGCAGTGAGACTCGTATACATTACAGAAATGATACAAGAGCCAGCACTGTTTTTGTGCCACCTACAAGTCACCTAATGAAGAAAATAGCAATATCAGCTGCCCAAAGATTATAGAGCATGGGCAGTCTTTTGCAAGATGCAGATAAAAAGTAGCAATGTTGGCTTTCCATAAACAGTTTGACAGGAGAAGAATAAATTCAAACTGACTAGGCATGGAGGTAAAAGTGAACCACAGAATCCCTTTGGGTTCAGCTTGAAGTAGAAGAGAGAGCTGCTCTGGTACAGCAGCACAGGGCAAGGGTGTGGGGAATGAGAGAGAATAGGAAATGAACTTTCAGATAGCCTTTTCTGTTTAACATATTGTAATAGTATTTTCTAAATTTTGTGAGAGGAGGGCTTTTTTTTTTTTTTCATTCTAACTTTCTTCGCTGTCCTAGAGTCTGATTATGCCGAGTACCTTCTCAGGATAATTAGTGTAACTTCAGTATCTCTCAAATACTGTGGGAACGAAGGCATTCAGACTCTTGCAGATTCAAGTGTAATTAAAGTTATTTAAAAAGTTTAAATCTATGTTTTCAGCAAGAGGAGCCCAACACCTACAGGGCTTTGGTATTTCAGAGTTCCTTTGTCTGCCAAAACCCAGTCGAAAGGCTGGTCTACCTGAATAAATTAGATTGAACCACCTGTATTGCTCCAGGCCATGAAAAAATTCACACTGGTCAACTTATTTAGGATGACCTAAATCCCATGTAGGCAGTGCTAGGTAGATGGAAGAATTCATCTGTTGACTTAGCCACCATCTCTAAGGGAGATGGTTTTACTACAGCGATGGGAAAACAATAGAGCCCTTCCCCTCTCAATGTGTCCACCCTGAAGCCCTCCGGCAGCACAGTTGCAGCACTAAAACTGTGCTGTTATAGCTATGAAAGTGCAAATACAGCCTAAGGAGAAGCATGATTAGCTTCAAAAGGCTGATATTTAGAGCAGTGATGTCCTTTCTGCTGGGAAAATGTTCTTGATGGGAGAAAGGGAGGAGGGAGAATTTGCACTAAAACACTAACTGGAAAATAAAACGATTATCTGGATCTGTGTAACGAAAAAGCTTTTACCGTTGTTTTTATGTGAAAATTCAATTGCAGATGTACCCAGCTGTATCTAATTGTGAAATAACTTATTTGAATGAGCTTAGTTTGTATAAAGTATAATATAAAAAACAAATGTGTGTTGCACTTTTATATTACTTTGAAATTTGAAATGGACAAGTTAAAACTAAAGTGGTACACTGTATAATTACATATTATAACTAGTGCATATGCTGCTCAACAAGATTAGACCAAACACATTTTAAGAATGCTTTTCTAATTAAGAACAATAAGTCCTGTGGCACCTTACAGACTCACAGATATTTTGGAGCGTAAGCTCTTGTGGGCAAAGACCAGCTTCATCAGATGCATGGCATGGGGGGTTCCAGAGGGGTATTTAAAGAGTGGGATCCCAGTATAAAGGAGGGCCAGAGCTGACAATGTTTATTCAGCAAGGTGGAAATGGCCCATTATCAGTAGTATGTATCAAAAGATGAAAAATCAAGTCAGATCAGACAGGGTGATATGGGCCCATTGTCAGAGTCTAAGGGGGAGATATTAACACACCCGTGGCAGAGAAGCTGCTTTTGCAAGTGGCGAGCCACTCCCAGTCACTGTTTAATTCTTGGTTGATGGAGTCAAATTTGCAAATAAATGGCAGTTCAGAGGTTTCTCTCTCCATTTGATTTTTGAAATTTCTTTGGTTTAAGACTGCTACTTTTAAGTCTGTTACTGAGTGTCCAGAGAGATTGACGTGCTCTCCCACAGGTTTCTGTACATTACCGTTCCTGATGTCTGATTTATGCCCATTTATTCTTTTACTTAGACACTGTCCAGTTTGGTCAGTATAAATTGTAGTGGGGCATTGCTGGCACATGATGTCATATATTATTATATTAGTAGATGTGCAGGTAAAGGAGCCCCTGATGGTACAGTTGATGTTAGGTCCTGTGATGATATCACTGGTGTAGATAAGTGAGCAGAGTTGGCACCAAGGTTTGTTGCAGGGATTGGTTCCACAGAGTTACTGTGTTGTGATCTGTAGTTGCTGGTGAGAATTTGTTTAAGGTTGGCAGGCTGTCTATAGGCAAGGACAGGCCTGCCTCCCAAGGTTTGTGAGAGGGAAGGATCGTTGCCGGGGTGGGTGCATATCACTGATGATGCGTTGGAGAGGCCTTAGGTAGGAGCTGTATGTGATGGCCAGTGGTGCCCTCTTGTTTTCCTTGCGAGGCCTGTCTTGTAGCAGGTGGCTTCTGGTTACCCGCCTGGCTCTGTCAGTCTGTTGTCTCACTTCCTTGGGTGGGTACTGTAGTTTGAGGAAAGCTTGGTAAAGGTCTTGTAGATATTTGTCTCTGTCTGATGGATCAGAAGCTGGACAGTCTCTACATAGAAGAATAAATGGACATAAATCAGACATCAGGAACAGTAATGTACAGAAACCTGTCGGAGAGCACTTCAATCTCCCTGGATACTCAGAACAGATTTAAAAGTAGTAGTCTTAAAACAAAACAAAAAAAGCAGTAAAGTAGTTTTGATAGTATATAGACTAGCACGGCTTTCTCTCTGTTCCTAAAACAAAGAAATTTCAAGAATCAAGTGGAGAGAGAAATCTCTGAACTGCAATTTATTTGCAAATTTGACTCCACCAACCAAGGATTAAACAGAGACTGGGAGTGGTTTACCCCTTACAAAAGCAGCTTCTCTGCCCAGGTGTAAATGTTTCCCCATTAGACTCTGACAATGGGCCCATATCCCCCTGTCTGATCTGACTTGTTTTTTCATCTTTTGATACATACTACTGATAATGGGCCATTTCCACCTTGCTGAATAGACCTTGTCAGCTCTGGCCCTCCCTTTTACTGGGACCCCACTCTTTAAATACCTCTCTGGAAACACTCCCCCTCCACCACTCATGCATCTGATGAAATGGGTCTTTGCCGATGAAAGCTTATGCTCCAAAATATCTGTTAATCTATAAAGTGCTACAGGACTTCTTATTGTTCTCGAAGATACAAACTCACATGGCTATCTCTCTCATACTTTTCTAATTAAGCTGTCCCTTGTTGGAGATTACTTGTGGCATGTTGGTCTTGCTCTTGATTTCAACACCTGGAGAGGTATTTCTAAGGGCTGTGGTTAAGAGCTTTAAACCCCACTCTGCGGATGGTCAGCTAATATCTGTTGTGATGAAATGCTATTTTAGTTGTACAGTCATAGGCTTTGATTCTGTGGACTGACATAAACCCTTGCCATCTACTTGAATGAGCAGCTCTAGTCTCTGGAAGAAGAATAATATTGAATGTATGATCTAAACCCGTGGTATGCAATACGTTTGCTACTCTCCACATGTGGTGAATAGGATACTGTGTTGTGGAGAATGCATGCATACCGAACTCATAAGAAATAATGCTTCAAATTTGTCACACATGCTCAAGCTGAATAGCACAGGCACTCACCCAAGTGCATCAGAGCCTCCCAGCCAGGGGAGAACTCCTGCAGGCACTGAAGCCGCCCCTACTGAAATGGAAGCATTGCAGGGCATGACAAGGATGGAGGTTTGGTTTCACACCCTCTAATGCATGGAGGCAGCAACTCAGTCTGCGTGCTACTCCCAGCCACACCAGTGGTTGGTTGTTCCAGACTATGCGGAGTTCAAAGCCTTTCCGTAGTTAGCTTTTCTTTGCTGCAATGAGTCATGATGCTGCATTTGTGTCTGATTATTATGTCATCTCACAGTTTCGTGTGACTTCAAAGTCCAGAAGGTATTTATTTTTCTAATATTTTTTAATAAAGTTTTGTATGATGTGGTGAATATGGAAAGACAACAGCCACAAGTGTGGCAAGCTTTGAATTCCTATTGGACACTGCTGGTCTGAACCAATTGGGGAATATCTGTGTGCTGTTCTCCAAAGACAATACAAGAGAGTAAATCTCTTTTCCCTTGTAATTGTGATAATTTCAGGATTCCCTTTATTTTTGTGTCACTTCATGTGAACAACAAGCAATTCTTTTCAAAACAGGTTGTGAATTAACCGAACGCTCCAATTTAAGTGTTCAAAAACAATTTGAAAAGATGTGAAAAATGACACCAATGAAGTGAAAATGACATTCCTCCCTATTGACAGAAATTTTATAAAATGCTATAGCTTGCCAAAGCAGCTCAATACAAACCTACAGTACTGTTTTAAAAAGCAACACCTGGCAATATATCTTACAGAATCGGTTCTTGAGTAATATTCATGACCTTTTTACTGTAAGACGATCCTGATTAAATGTCCAAAAGGAGGCATTTAAGGTTGTGATTTAAATAGGATAATAAAATACTTAAGATATAGCTAAGTTAATGCCATTTTTTCCTACATAACATTAAAAGAGATGCATCAATAGGCAATTTGGAATAGTATTAATTCGATTTTTGGGGGAATAAACCAATTGGGTGTTTTTTCCCTTGCCCTTTGTGTATACCTTTGTGAAATTTTAACTAGACTGGTTACAGTCATCCTGGATCAGTTCACACTGAAATAATCCTTTTTTACTGAGTGATTACTGGAAAGATAAAAAAAAATTATATTTCAAAGAAAGGAATGTTAACTGAGGGAAACACACACAATCAAGTTCTGTTAGTTTCATTGTATGGACTTCTGGGGCCACTAGTTTTAAAAAATGAGTGTGCTGCTACAAATATCTGGAATATAATTCATTTTGACCACAACACATCATGGATTTTTTCCCAAGAGATAGTGAGAGGCTTTCTTGTTTTAATGTTGCCCCAATACAAAATTTAATCCCTTAGTGGGTTTTATCTGAAAAGACTTTTTTTCCACTAAAATTTCCCACTAAAGGTGAAAGTGTGTTATACAAAAAATGGGAGTTTTTAAATAACAAAGTGCTTCCAAAATTAATAAAATTTTATAGTCTGGATTTGTACCTGAAGCGTTAGGTTTTCATCCAAAATGTTTTTATTTTTTTCTTTAAAATCTGCATTAAGTTCAGTATTTTTGAAAACGAGACATTAAAGGATGTGTCTTGAGTGCTACTTTGGATAGTTATGGGCAAAGTCTCTGCAGCACCATTTGTGGTTCAGTTTGCTCCTAGTAGAGCCATTCTTCTGTCTGTGAGACATGGAGCAAATGAGATTAGTCTAGAGATCACTAGAAGATTTTCGCATGTTCCCTAAATCAAGATTTAGAACCTTTTTTAATGTGGAAAGGTAATGTATTAACTATGTCTACTGTAGTGCACTGAAGAAATAAATACATGAACACTATACAACAACTGTACGTTAAGGTTGGTGCGCGTCTCAATTAAGAAATAGTGCGTTTGGGGTTCATCTTTTTTCCCATTTGGTTTTGAGAAGAAGGGGCTTTCAGTGTCCGGGATGTGCTTTGAAAAGGCTCCTATCTACACAGGCGACTTGTGTTTTGAAAGCGGCACTTTCAAAATGCACTCGGCTGCCATTATGCTAATGAGGCACTGCATATTCATAGCAGCGCCTCATTAGCATCTGCCGAAATCCCTCATTATCATGTCCCTTCTGAAAGAAGGGGGCTAGTATAGACACAGACAAAGTGATTAGTGAAAACCAAAACTGTCTGCATGAAGTAAATGTGCTGGGAAATTAGGCCCAAAGAAGGAGGTGCAAAATTGTGAAGTAGCTTAGATAAGATGGAGCAAAATCCTTTCAGTGACTAGTCTGTCTTAAATGGATTATAGACTTCTGAGACAGAATTTTTTTGAATTTTGTTTCTACCTAGAGACTGTCAAAACTGCACTTTGTGTCCTTTTAAATGATCCTTACAAGAAATGTAATACTTAAAACAACAATATATGTACATAAACTCTATAAGGAGATAAAACTGTTAAATCTGGAAAGCTATACCAGGTAAGGTGGGAATTTGCAGTAGTTTATCTGGAATAACATGCAGTGAAATTCCACTGGAAAAATCATCACAACTGTAGAAGACATGAAGGCTTTTTTAGTGAATACAGGTGCCAGCATGGTTGTTTGTTTCATATTTGTTTATTGACAAGCTATTGCTGAGATATTTGTTTAAAATTGTGATATTCACTGTAATGCACTGATTATCTTACTGAGGTTAGAAATTTCTAAAGGCTGAACCTCTCTCGTCTGGCATCTGAAGGACCTAACTAGTGCTGAACCAGAGAATTTGGCAGACCACAAGAGGAGGTCTAGCAGCATTAACACTTCCACAGCTTACTGGCCTCCTAGAAGACAGTTAGGGGTAAATTAGAGCTAAGTAACAGCACAGAACACTGAGAGCCAGGACTTGTGGTGGTAAACAAACTTTAGGGGATCACAAGAAACTTGACCACAGCCATAAGTGGTTGTCCAGCTAACTAAAATCATGCTGGATTATGGATGTTGCCAAACCAGAGAGTGCTGGACTGGAGACTTTCAACCTGTAGAATGTATAGTCATTGCTTATGTACAGCCACTGGAGTTACTCCACTGGTATTATATTTGGCCTGTTGTACATTGCCACATTTTCCAACTTGCAATCCAAATTTGTCATTCTTTGCTTCAGGGTGCATTTGAATTTTGGATCTAAAGGCAAAAAGTCTGATGCATAAAAATGTCTGCAAAGTCCAATAAAATTTTATTAGGAATTATTTCCATGTGAACTTGAGATTTAATTTTACAAAATCTGATTTGTATGCTATAAAGGCACCAGTTCTGGCTCCAACGTTAAGGATGAGTTGACTTGTGCACTTGAAGCAGGCATTCAACCTTTGTAGTATTAAAAAAAATAGTGTGTCCTCCCCAAAGTCACAGCATATGCTCTAAGTGTCAAATCAATTAAACGAGAATTTACAAGTAAATCTCTTAATTAGTTTAGGGGAGGATTATGAGGGAATGGATTAAAAAAGTAGTAAGTATCTTTTAAATCAGAGTAATCTAATCTGGGATGACTACAAACATTAAAGTGATTTATTCATAATCATATAATCGTTGCAAGATAATACAGGAGAGAGTTATGATTGTCTAGGTCCCCAAATGGTGCATTGTCATAACGTTTGGATTTTTTTAAATTTAAAATATGTATTTCCTGGGTAAGAGAGAGGCTGAAGCTATAAAACAAACAGTTGGTTAATCCACATTCAAAGTTTCATAACACTAAATGCATACTCTGAATTAAACTAAGCAATTTATTGGAAAAGTTTGATCTTATTTTTATTACCCATGAGAATATTGAAGACATGTACTGGGGTATCTTTGTAAAAGTAAACTGTTGATGTAAGTACAGCTAAAAAGAATAGGGTTTTTTTTATTAATTGCCAGATGTGCTTGTAACTAACGTTGTTTATTCTCCACAAAAATTTTAGTCACTAAGCAACCAAATATTTTCATTGTATTTAAATCTCAATTTAAAGTGCTTTATGTAGTTAAATAGGACAGAGCTATAAACTTGAGTGGCAAAAAAGATTGCTTGTATACCCAACAAAAATAACAAATACATTTTTGTTTTCCAGTTAATATTCACCATAAGGGTGATTTAAAATATCATTGTATAATAGCTGTATAGCACATAGTTGCATGATTTATTTTAGCCTTTCTTAGTACCTTCCGTCCATTGAAAATTTGCTGTACGATTGAGTAATGTGAAAGAAACTAGATAAGTAAAAGAGCATATACTTAAAAAGGCACGTCAAATATGAAGGATGGGAATTGTTGAATTAGTGTTTGTGTTGACTGGTAATTATGAGTGGAGAGATGTGCTGTTTTGGTTTTTTAATACGTATTTTAATAGGAAGGGCACCATCACCTAGATAAGGGCTTATTTATGTTGCATTTTAAACCAGCTAAGTAAACAACCTCTCTTTGCCAAACTAAAGGTTTACAAGCGTACATACAAAATAGTTGAACCAAAAACGTTTATGTAATCTGACTTGTGTAATGGGCGAGGAATCTCTCAGAATCAAACTTTCAGTTACAATTAAATCTCTCTCTAAGGCTATGTCTCCAATGGCAATTGAATGACAAAGCTTTTGCTGTTCAGAGGTGTAGGCTTTCCAAAGACAAAATGTTTTGCCAGTTGGCAGAGGGAAAGGGTCAGGCTTCATATGGCCACACCGTGGTGTGGGTGAGGAGTTTCAGGTTCTGCCTCTCCTATGCCAATCAGCACAGCAGAGCCAGAGTGACAAATGAAGTTAGTTTGTTGCTGGATAAAAGCTGTCATATTGATGTTTTCTTGGAGCAGTGGGAAAACAAGAGGAGGAATTATGACTAGCAACTACTTTGTTATGCTGTTTCTGGGGCAGCATAGCTATTAATTTTCACGTTACTCTGGGTTACACACAGAGTCTTAGTCGAGGCCTAGGTAACGTCATAACTATTGTTGCTTCTGGACTATCACTAGTTTATTGACAGGGAGAGAGGTAGTTTTATATCTCTGAAGATTTGTTTGTGTCTGTTTATATTCAGACACAATATTATATTGCGTCTGTTTTGTACTCAAGCTACTACAGCATGCTGTGAAATGGAGAATATTGCCTTTGCCCAGACCTGGGTGCCTGAGAATGTCCTCAGAAGTATTCGGTTGCTTAATCATTTTGAGTTGTGGGCAGTGTTCCCTCAATCTTTTCCATTCATCAGGAGAAATTTTTCTGTGTGCAGAGAAGCATGTGTGAATGTGCACCACCAATAGAAACAAAAACCTAGCTGCTAATCAGCTGGGTGGCACACAAGCACACAGATAACCGGGAGCACTGGTTGCGGGGTGTGTGTTATAGTTCTGTATTTGGCAACCTTGGATTGAGCTGAAGTACATTTCACTGAGAGATTTATATTGTCTTCAACCAACAAGTAGTTAAACTTTTTTTCTTTCTGTAAAAAAAGGTAAAATGTGGGTACAGATAATAGTAGCATACCCTCATCTGACACCAGACTGGAAAGGCCCCAAGCCATCTCTGTGGAATCAGGTGTGTTGAGGCCACTGTACCTACCACTTTCTTACTCACCTTCCCTTCAAATTGCAGGTTGGATGATAACTGTTAATTTTGTCATCATCCAGAGAGGCTTTGTGAGTAGTGATCTCATGCTGTTTCTGTCAGGGCATCTGTTACTCATATTCATGAAGTTGGCAAAGTAGTATGGGCTGAAAACTCCCCAGTAGCCTCCAGCCATGAGAATCAAGTTTGTAGCTCGGTAATAATTGACCACAGTGTTCTCAACACAAGTAGCTTAAACCTTAGTAGGGGAAAGTGGACAATACCTCACCATTGAAGGTGTCACATATGTATAATCTTCTGCTTAAATACCTTTTGCATGGAGCTAAACACATCAGCCCAGGTAAGACTGATGTTTTTAACTGACAAGTAGAAAACTCTATGCAGCAAGAAACTGGATTCTTGCATAGAACAAAACAGGTAAAATTCACTAGATTACCAAAAATGTTGATAAATTCTGCTGTGTAAGTTAGTTTATACTGTAACACCAGGTAACTAATTTTTTTTCTTGTGTCATAACCACTCTTTAAGGAAATAAATAATCCCTCCTCCTTGTAATGACCTTCCATGTGTATTTTTATCACTAGTTCTCCATTTGCTTCCTTGTTTATTCACTAGTTACAAGTCGTATATCTACATGCATGCGCGCTCTCTCACACGCACACAACCAGCAGCACACAAAATAAGCTGAGCCAACAGCCTTGCTGGGTTCTTGGCAAGGCGTGGCGGGGGGAGACATCCTTGCTTCAGGCCCTCCCCCCTCCGTAGAGGAGCGGCTTAGGCAGAAGGGTCAGGGCTGGAGGGAGCCAGCCTTTAGTACCTCCTGAACCAAAGAAGCACCCCTCCACCCAGCCCTGCCTGTTGCCCAGAGCACACCAGTAGTATGCAATAGCAGTGGCCAGGAGCTCCAGGCCCTTCTGTATTGCTGGGTCTGGGACAATTTCTCCCTCCCCCCCACCACTTTTTGGTGGGTCTGTGCACAACCAAATAAGCGTTATTCAGGTGAAATTGTATAGCAATAATATCTTTGGTCCATGGTTATCGGATAGACCAGTAAAAGTCTTGAATTCACTGGTAAGATACCAAGACAATAAATCTGAACTGCAGAATAGGCTACAGTTTGAGCAGACCTACATGGACAAATGAGGTGTTGAAAATTGCTATCAACTTTCATGTTTTCACTATTTTTAAAAATATGTTTAACTTTTTCCCCCCCTCCCCCCACAGTGTTTACTTTCACAACCGAAATTCTGGGCCATTCAATCTTCAGCCTTACTTCTCCGGACAAAGCTTGAAAAAGGAAGCACTCGTCGAGTGGAGCGAGCAATGAGGCAGACTCAGGTAGGCCTTCCATTGTTGCTACTCCCAGTCCTCAGATATGCTCTGTTGCAATCATTTAGACAACTGACTTCAAAAGAGAGCTGACATTTTTCAGCGTATTTAATTTTGTAAATAAAATGGTTCCTCCTTTAGAAGGTTGAAATCAGAATCTGTTTCTTTAACTGTTCTTTCTGTGACATTCAAGTGTTTACTTTGTGTCAGTTTGTGAATGCAGAATTGCTCAGACTTCAGTAGCGTTGAATTGTTTTGTACAATAAATGCCCATGTAAGGATTAATTTAGAAAAGGGAAAATGGAAGTAGCACAGCTATTTGACGATTCACATTTTGGCCTTCCAGGTATAGTAGTGCCTCTTTCATTACAGGTATTGCTTTGTCCTCATTTAAGTCAGATTAATTAAATGATCATATTGATCACTTATATAAATGAGCCCTTCTCAAATGTAAGTGAAGAATCCAGAATGCATTTCAATTGTGAGGTATGTTCACTTAAAGAAAATAATTTTGTAGAACTTGATAGGAAAATAGAACCTTTCTGAAGAACATTTATTTAAACAGGCTGCCATCGTTACACCTTTAAACCAGGTTTATGTCCATGGTCATCAGGCATTTTCCACGCACCTGTTTGATAATTCTTTTGTCCTTAATAGATCACATATGTGTGCATGTCATGAGGTAAGCGGTGTGTGACCCAGTCCTGAGGAACTCTTGGTGTAATGGAATGTGCATGGGGGCAAATATGTTGCTGCTTTTTTCACCTTGATCAGGAAGATAGTGGACATTCTAGCTAGGGAAGGTGTCTTGGCAGTTAGGAAGCAAAGTGTCCAAAGCCTTGAAATAAGCGTCACATTTGAAGGCAGTTAGAAGAGGGCCCATCAAGTCCTTGAACCTGAGAGTCTTACAGGTTAAATGCCTACAGAACTTGCCTCACTCATGGTATATCTGGCATATTACCAGAGAATGTCAATAGAAAATGGGTAACATGGCATGCTGGAGTCATTACTGGTTTTATAAACCACCATTACAGTGCTCAGGAAAGTAGTTTAACTAGTAGTTAGCTGAAAGTGGGGAGAAATTCTTCTTCTTCTTCGAGCGTCCCCGTGGGTGCTCCACAATAGGTGTCGGGCTTGCCCGGCGCCGCAGATCGGATCTTCCAAGCAGTTTCTGCCGGACCGCGCATGCGCCGGCGTGCACCGCTCCCTTGCGCGCTCCTGGCCATGTGCGCGATCCGGTCCCCGCCAGTTCCTCTTAACCGCCGTCGGCTGCAGACGAAATCCGAACTAGGCTAAGGCCAAGTAGCGTATTCAATGACTTAAACTGTTTTTCTTTCAAGTTTTTCAAGTACTTAGGCTACTGCAAGTTAGCCGGTTGTTATTTTTGCAAAAAAAAAAAAAAACAAAAACAAAAGCAACAAACAAACTACAAGCGGAACAGCTTCAATCCAGTCCCAGTAACAAGCGCCGGAGACCAGGAGCATAGGGCCATCAGCCCTCCTGCTGCGGCAGGCCATCGGAAGGGGAAAACAGCACAGAGAAGGTGCTAAGTACCCGTTTAACAACTGAAAGACTCACCAACAATGTCCTCTTCAGGATTTAAAAAATGTGAGTCCTGCCGAGAGGCGATGCCAGCGTCCGATGGGCACAGTCTATGCATAAGGTGCCTTGGGGAGTCCCATGTTGCACAGAAATGCTCCTTCTGTGCTAAATTAACAGCCAGAGCAAGGAGAGACAGGGAGATGCGGCTTAAAATGCTCCTTTTTGATAAGGCCCTCCAGCCAGACGTGTCGGAGCGGCCGCAGCAGGAGGGACCCTCCGGGGCCCATGAAAGGAAAGCTGCCTCCCTCACCCCATCAGCGCAAAAATGGAGGAAAGCCTCCACAGCCCGATCCCTGCCGGCAGCAACAGCGAGCAGGACGGGAGGAGCGAGCAGCCCCCAGGCGCAGCAACAGCTGATCGGCGGCGGCACGGAGAGCCACGTGGAAGTGGCTCAGGCTCCGATAATCAGCCAGCCGCCCCGCACCGCAGGCAGGGCGGCGGCTAAACAAGCGCTCGTACCGGCGGCACCGCAGGCAGCGGCACCGACCCCCGGGGAACCGGCGGTGCAGAGCGCGCAGGCACGTAGCCTGCAGGCGCAGAAGGACACCGCACGTGCGGCACCGCCTTCGAGCGTGCCTAGCACGGTGCGGACGGGGCCGGGATCCCCTGTGCGTCAGGGGGCGGAGTTACCTCCTCCAGGGACGGGAAAGGCTGCACACAAGAGGAGGCATTGCAGCCCCTCTCCAGACAGGGCTGTGGAGTTGCTTTCTCACAGCCCTCCGCTTATGTTGCAGACTCCAACCAGAAGGCAGGGGTCCCCCCTAGCCTACCCGGAGCCCCCTTCTCCATTTTTGCAACCAGCCTCACCCTGGCTGGGACCACCTTCACCCTTCCTGGGGTTTGAACCGCTAGACTATTATGCAAAATCGCTCTCTCCAGTGTCTCGACGATCTCCCTCCCCCAGACGCAGAGGGTATGCACCGAGGGAGTGGTCTAGGTCACCTTCCCAAGAACAGTGCCTATACTGCCATGGTCGCCCCTACCACGCGGGGCATAGACACCATCGGCAATCTACTAGGGAAAGATCCCCACAGACGATCTCGTACCCCCGAGGGCAATCGCGACCGGGGACAGAGACTCAAGCATCTCAGGGGGGACTGGTTATGGAACCCCGAGATTTTCCCTCGCAAACCTCTAGCGACAAGGGTGTACCATCACCAGCAGGAACCGGAATGGTCCAGAGAGACGTACCCCAGCGGTTCCTCGCTCTCCTCCCAGGACGAGGCTACGGCCCCGGGGGACGTCCATCCTCCGGACGATCTCAAACAGTTTCAAGAGCTGTTTAAGAGGGTGGCCTTCATGCAAGGCATCCAGACAGCAGAGGTGCAAGAGAAACACCATAAGCTCCTCAAAAATTTGAGACTTCCGGCCTCCTCCAGAGTAGCAATACCGCTTGATGAAGCGATCTTAGAGTCCTCCACTATGATATGGCAGACCCCTGCGACTATTCCGCCTGTCCAAAAGAGAGCGGATAAGAAATACTTCGTGCCGGCGAAGGGCATGGAGTTCCTGTTCAGCCACCCACAGCCAAATTCCTTGGTGGTGGAGTCCTCGCAACAAAGATCAAAGACATCTCAATTCAGGACAGGGGGAACAGACAAAGATGCCAAGAAGCTAGAGCTGTTCTGCAGAAAGGTCTACTCCTCCCCCACTTTAACGTTGCGAATGGCAAATTACGCAGCGCACTTAGCGAACCATAATTTCGACAAATATTCCAGGTTAACCTCCCTCATGGACTCGCTTCCAGAGGACAAAAAGCCGGTGCTCAAGGCCATAGTGCAAGAAGGCTACGCGGCCTCGAGGACGGGAGTTCAGATCGCCCTGGACGTTGCGGACACAGCAGCACGTTCCACAGCAACGGCAGTGGTGATGCGAAGGGAGTCCTGGCTCCAGACTTCGGGTATACCGAGGGATCTGCAGGCGAAGATAGTTGACCTTCCCTTCGACTCGCAGAAGCTGTTTGCTGAATCAACTGACTCGGTCCTTCATTCCAGTAAAGATTCAAGAGCCACACTCAGGACCCTGGGGATTTACACCCCTCCATACACAAAGAAAAGGTACTACCCTCAACAAAGACGGTACCAGTACCAGCAACAGCGCCCCCAGTACCACAGGGGTTACGAGCAAGGGCGACATCAACAGCACCAGCAGTACAGAACTCCCAGGCGACGTTCACAACAGAGCCGTGCGTCCTTGGGGCGGGGCCAAAGGCCACAAGTTTGACATACAGATCCAGGGCTGCGCCATCACTACCATCGCACAAGGTCATCCGAAGCGACTATTCCACCATCGCCTCCGACCATTCTACGACCAGTGGCAAAGGATCACCACAGACAAATGGGTGCTGGAGATCATAGCCACGGGGTACGCCATCCCCTTCCAGTCGCTCCCACCGTCTCGACCTCCACCCAAGCCCCACCTCCAGGAGGCCTCCCATGTAGCGAGGCTCAGGCAGGAGGTGGACCATCTCATGCTCATAGGGGCAGTGGAAAGAGTGCCGGAGCAACTGCAACGGAAAGGGTTCTACTCCAGGTACTTCCTCAAGGAGAAAAAGACAGGAGGCTGGAGGCCCATCTTAGACCTTTGCGGCCTCAACAGGTACCTGCGCAAGCAACATTTTCGGATGACCACAATCGCCTCCATCCTTACAGCACTGGACGATGGAGACTGGTTCGCAGCCCTCGATTTACAAGACGCGTACTTCCACATAACTATCCATCCGGCTCACCGGCGATTCCTCCGGTTCATGTAGGCAACGAACACTTCCAATACAAGGTCCTACCGTTTGGCCTCTCCTCGGCCCCCAGAGTCTTCACCAAGACCTTGGCAGTGGTGTCAGCCTACCTGCACAGACGGGGTATTTATTTTCCCGTATCTGGACGACTGCCTGCTCAAAGGGGCCTCGAAGGGGGAGGTTCTGCGCATGATACGCGTCATAGCAAACACGTTCTCTTCGCTCGGCCTGGTTATCAATCTGGCAAAATCAAAAATAGACCCCACACAGGACATAGAGTTCATAGGGGCTTGCATAAACTCGGTTACAGCGAGAGTATATCTACCAGAGGCTCGCTTTCGGGCCATCGGTTCCCTCGTGCAGGTCATCACCTTCAGCCCTACGGTGCCGGTCTTGATGTGCTTGCAGCTGCTGGGCCACATGGCAGCGGCGACGTTCGTAGTACAGAACGCCAGGTTACACATGCGCAGCATGCATCACTGGCTGGCGAGTGTATACAAACCGGCAGTACACACCGTTCACAGGGTGGTGTCGCCCACAGCCGGGGTGCGCAAATCCCTACAATGGTGGGTAAACCCCAGGAACCTGCTAACAGCGGTACCCTTCCACCAGCCGCAAATATCGGTTTTTCTCACTACAGATGCCTCCCTCATAGGGTGGGGAGCGCACATGGGCGAAGAGGTGACTCAAGGACTGTGGTCACCCACGGAACAGTCACTACACATAAATATACTGGAGCTCAGAGCAGTGTTCAACGCCTGCAGACACTTTTGAGACCACATACAAGGCAAAGTCGTCGGGATCAGTACAGACAATACCTCCACCATGTTTTATATAAACAGGCAAGGAGGAGCTCGATCCCGTGCCTTATGCGCGGAAGCAATCCGCTTATGGAACTGGTGCATCGCCCACAATATAATCTTGAAAGCCTCATACTTGCCGGGTGCGCACAATGTGAAGGCAGACCAGCTGAGCAGGCGTTTTGCACTCTCACACGAGTGGCAGATCCGTCCCGATCTGCTACGGCCGATTTTCCACGCATGGGGTTTTCCCCAAATAGACCTGTTTGCCACTCAGCACAACAAGAAATGCCCACGATTCTGCTCCAGGGCAGGACTGGGATGGGGTTTCCTGGGGGACGCGTTCGCGATCCCGTGGAGGGGCCCCCTACTTTATGCGTTTCCTCCCACAGTGCTGATCCACAAAGTCTTGCAGAAAGCCAGGAGGGAAAAGGCCCGGATGATCCTGATAGTCCCAACGTGGGATCGACAACACTGGTTCCCCCTACTCCTGCGCATGTCGGACCGTCCACCGATGCCTCTTCCGGTGGCGCCGGATCTGCTCACGCAGGCCCAGGGGTCCATAGTGCACCCGCACCCCCAAAGCCTGCGACTGCAAGCGTGGTTAATCCATGGCTCAGCTCCCTAGAGAGCACATGCACAGTGGAAGTACAGCAAGTCCTAGAAAGTAGCAGGAGGACTTCCACCAGGAAGACCTACAAGCAAAAATGGACTCGCTTCACGGCTTGGTGTTCTACCAAACAGCTGGCCCCCCTTTTGGTGCCTATACCTACAATACTAGAGTATTTACTGGACCTCAAGAGAGGAGGACTCTCGCTATCCTCGTTGAAGGTCCACCTTGCCGCCATCTCGGCGTTCAGACATGAGGAGGAAGGGCACACAGTGTTCGCCCACCCTATGGTTACCAGGTTCCTCAAAGGGTTGGTAAACCTATACCCTCCTCGGAAACCAATTCCACCTTCGTGGAACTTGGACCTGGTGCTTACCACGCTAATGGGACCACTGTTCGAGCCCTTGGCCACGGTTCCCCTCCGCCTCCTTACAATAAAGATGACCTTTCTTCTTCCAATTACGTCAGCTCGTAGGGTGAGCGAGCTCGCGGCAGTCATGGCAACGCCACCCTGCACTGTTTTTTCCAAGGCGGCGGTAACCATACGGCTGCATCCAGCCTTTGTTCCCAAAGTTTCTTCCGAGTTTCACATTAACGAACCTATTGTTCTACCCTCGTTTTATCCAAAGCCTCATAACTCCAACGAAGAGGCGCGCCTACACCTCCTGGATGTGAGGAGGGCGCTAGCCTTCTACGTAGACAGGACCAAGTCCTTCCGGAAAACGGATAGACTCCTAGTCTCCCTCGCTCCCAAATCAAAAGGAGAAGGTCTCTCCTCGCAGAGAATCTCAAAGCACATTGTATCCTGCATACAAATGTGCTACGAGCTCAAAAAGATTCCTTTATCGGCCACTCCCAGGGCTCATTCCACTAGGGCGGTGGCGGCATCAGCAGCCTTTTTCAAGGGCGTTGCGTTAAAAGACATTTGCAGAGCGGCGACTTGGTCATCCTACGACACCTTCGCCAAACATTACGCCCTTCACAGGGTATTCCAAGAGGATACCCGTCTCTCTGCAGCGGTCCTCTCGGGGACAAGCTGCACATAATCCGATTACCCACCTCCTATCTTGGGTTACTGCTGGGTAGTCACCTATTGTGGAGCACCCACGGGGACACTCGAAGAAGAAAGAAAAGTTACTCACCGTAGTAACGGTGGTTCTTCGAGATGTGTCCCCGTGGGTGCTCCGCTACCCGCCCATCCTCCCCGCTTCGGATCTCTGTTAGTGTTTTGCAGGGGCACCCGAGGCGGTTGGTCGAGGAACTGGCGGGGACCGGATCGCGCACATGGCCAGGAGCGCGCAAGGGAGCGGCGCGCACCGGCACATGCGCGTGCCGGCACAAACTGCTTGGAAGATCCGATCTGCGGCGCCGGGCAAGCCCGACACCTATTGTGGAGCACCCACGGGGACACATCTCGAAGAACCACCGTTACTACGGTGAGTAACTTTTCTTTTCTCAGTTTTTCTTCCTGGATACTTCAGGTTGTCCTCATCAAATTTCTGCATAAATGAAGTTTGGAGTCATTGGGGAGAGGGGGAGGTTAGAGTGAGTTTTCATCCAGTATTTTTCAGTTATTTCCCTTAAAAAAAAAAAAAAAAAAAAAAATCAAGCTAAAACAGAGCGCTTTTTTTCTTGAATGTGTTTTATGATGACACAGCTGCAGGGTAGTTAACTCACAAATATCATATCCTAGATCTAAAATTTAATATAAAAATTCTATGCAGCCTGAAAATGCCCTAATGCTTTCTGATACTCTGCAGCCATATCGGCTACCAACTTTTAGAGTTTGCCCCCACAAAGTCTTAGAGCACAGCAAACTGTGCTGATGATGTAATGCACGCTACCTCGCTGTGCACTCAGTCTCTGGGGACTTTGCTACCAGTCACTAAAAACTCAGTTGTGTGGTTTAACTTACTATTCATTGAAAGGCTAACGCATTTTACATTCATAATACATTCTGCCATACACTAGCTTTCTGTCTGGGTAAGCTGTTCATCCAACAAAGCCTAGGCATAGGCAGAGGAAATTGACAAAATGGTCATGCTGTCCAACATATATGTCTGTGCTGGATGCTACAAATTAAATACTCTCATCTTTTGGCAGGAGGATATGTCACACTGAAAATCTTAATCTTCTCCAGTCAGTAGTGATCAATGAAGGTGCCCCCTCTTCCTTTTCTCCACACTTTTCTTTGGCTAGTACTGGCTATTCCTTAAGGGTCAGTGGGCAAGCTACTCGTAGCAGAAAGACTATCAGACCTGTAACTTCTCTTTCCCTAAGAAAGGCAGGTTCAGTGAGGCCATGTCTACACTATGGAGAAAAAAAAAAATCAATTTAAGGTACAGAACTCCAGCAACTCCTAAATTGATTTTTTTCTGCCATCTCTACAACAGGAAGTTGATGGGAGAAACTCTGCCATTGACATGCCTTATTCCTCGCAACTCCGAAGAGTACCAGGGTTGACAGTGGAGCACTGATAATTTGATTTACCACAGCCCCACTGGGCACACTAAATTGAACCCCAGAATATCAACTGTTGCTGCGTCAATCTTCAGATAAGCATAGATGTGCTCTGGTTTGAAAAACGTACAGACACACTCTTTCTCGCTCTCTTAGTATTCCAAGCGAGAAGGGCCACTGGTTTGGTCTTTTGTTTTTATTTTTGCCAAAAGCCAAACAGCTAACCTAACTTTAGTTTGTGTTAATAACTGGGATCAGTAATTTTGCCTTTTGCAAGACTTTCTGATCAGGAACCAATGAGGCCAATCTAAAATGCATTCTTAGCTATTTCATTAACAGCTCTGAATGCTCCACAGACTGCAGAGAAAGTATCAGCGCCATAAGTAAAAGTTTGTGGATATAACTTTTCTTCTGAGAAAATTATCAGCTGAGACACACATTTTTCCTTTAAAAAGAAAAATGATCCAACAAGCCACCCCTCCATACAAGTTAGGTAAGAAAAATTTCAATGTTTTAAATTAGTCTCTGATTATAATTTATCACAACAAAATACATTGTTAAAACAGACCAGGAAGTATCTGCCATGAACAGACTCATACATTATCTTCAGTTGCTTTTAACATTGAAAAGTGTACACTGAGCATTAACTATTAGTGAGCATCCTGCTTAACTTTGTCCAGAACAGGAAATTTGTCATTATATTATTATTCTTCATGTAGGCTGGAAAGGAAGTATCTGGCTGTAAAAACGCCTTTTGTATTGTAACATACTTAATTGGGGTGGTAACTATTGGTGAGTGCTGCAGATCCAAACGATAATAGCATGGGAAGTGCTGTGTATATCCTGTTCTAATGTTTTGCTCTCAGCTAGAAATAGAAAGGAAAAGCTCATGAGATGTTCATGAGTGAATTATCTCCTACTAGTGACCTTGACCTATTCAGTGTTAACTGTGATAACTAATCCTTTAGATTTTATGTGGCACTGATTATTGAAATCATTTCCTCCTGTCCGCTTTCTTCTCCCCTTTGCCTCTCAAAAACTAAAAAAGACACTTACAGCCTAGATGAATATTTAGTGATGCCACAGTGCCTCAGCAGTAAAGATAGCATTCTGTTTAAAAGTTATTCTTACCAAGTCCGCTAAAATTGATGTGCTTAGCGGGATTCCTTTATAATTTGTTGTGCTCCGGGAGGGTGTAGAATAGGCTTAGTGTAACACTAACCCAAACTGAGGTAAGGATTGTGGAGATGTCGGTCCTGAAAAATAGGCATTTTTTAAATAAAGTTCCTGTGTGATTTTTTGTTTGTTTGTGCACAGAGCCAAAAATCAGCTGTTGCTCTGATATGGGTCAAAATGCACCATGCCCAGAAGTTGCCAAGTGCAGGCTAATTTAGATGTAAGCAAGTTCAAGAGTCACCAGCGCCTCCGTTCAAGCAAAGAGGATACAAAACAGGCACCTCTCTAACCACAACTGAAAGACTAATTTATATACCTAGAGGTTTTTGATTCTCCGAATAAAAACCTCGGAAAACAGTTGCAGTGGAGCTCAAATACCCTAATAATGAGAGAAAAAAAAAGCTATTGTATTAATGTTTGTATAATTTTTAATAGTTTAGTACATATCAGAACAGATTCAGCTTTGTTCTGAATATTTCTTCCAGTAGATGGTTTGTTGATAGTTATTACTGTGCTACTTTATCCATTGCAGGAAATAAGTTAATCTTTTTTCAATTTTAGAAGTATTTTAAGTGCAAAAATCAGAATGTAGAGGTAGGTAGTTGTAGTCTATAAAAATTGAAATAAGAATATATTTGTAATTCATTGACTACGTAAATCTTCATTATTAGAGCCCTACAGATTTCTAAATGTACACATGCCACGTTTGCAGAGCTAATACAGATGCAAATTTTATTTCCATCCAAGACTCTGTCCGTTATTAAATTTCAGCCTATCGTGCTGTGCAGGCTAATTTTTTTCCACAACTGTACAAATATAGTGTGGATTGGCTTTTTAATATAGGATATCTTTATTTTACATCTTTGCATGGTGGTCTAAATCTAACACACTTTATTAAGTGTGGTTTTAATAAATTCAGAACTTTCCTTATTATGAGCAGTGATGCATCTCAGGAGGAATTTCACATAAACCAAGATGTAGAGAAAGAAGTGTATCACTTTTACTTCAAGTATAACAATAAAAGCTGAAAGAAATTTCATTCGGCTTTAGAATATAGAGAATAATTAGTCTTCGACCAGGGGTGCACAAAGTGGGGTGACACACCCTGGGGAGTGGGGGCATGAAATTTTGTAAGGGAGAGTGCAGTGTGAGTGGGCTGCCCCTCCCCTGCAGCACAGCCTCCATTGCCTTCCCCCAGCTGCTCTTCTCCAGTTGTGCTGATCTCTGTGGGGAGCCATCTCCTGGCTGCTTCTCCTTACCCCGCCCCAGGCCGCAGCTCTCTCCTGGTGTCTCTTCCAGGAGGAGGGTGTGGCCTTGCTGCAGGAGAGCAGCTCCATTAGGCTGTGTCTACATTACAAAACTAACTACGAAGTTCAGCGTCTACACACACCCTACTTCAAAGTTAAACTTTGAAGTAGGGCACTACTACATTCCTGGGAACGGAGTGAGGACTTTGAAGTTGGGCTCCCGACTTTGAAGTTAACTTTGAAGTAATGGAAACTGCGTGTAGATTCTCTGCTGGCTACTTAGATGTAGTGTCTATCTTCCATGTTAGTTGCTAGTGTAGACGCACCCTTCGTGAGTCAGTGACCCTTCTGTGCCCCCACCCTCGCCCCAGGCCCCAGGTCTCTCCTGGTCCCTCTCACAGAAGGAGGGTGTGACCTTGCTTCAGGAGAGCAGCTACGTTAGCGAGTCACTGACCCTGCTGTGGGGAAGGAAGTGAGGCTGTGTGTTGAGGGGAGCTCCAGCCAAACGCCCCAATGTGCACACAGTCTGCCACGCACCTTACAAAAGGCTCTGCTTGCAGCTGCCAGCAGGAGAAGCTGCAGGACGGTGTGGTTAGAGAAGCAGGTAGGCTTCACACTCTCTGAAGATTAGACAGCTGAGCTCCCAGGCCAGACCAGGCAGGGCCCTCAAGAAAAGTAAGTCTCCTTTCAGCAGTGTGCTGAGATCTCCTTTGAGCAGTGGCTCTGGGCTCAAGGTCCACCAGTGGTTTGCTTTACAAATACTAATTCTATTTAATAAGTTGTGTTCAGACTTAATTCCTTGAGGCAACCTGGGCTGGGTTTGCTTCAAAGCTTCTGAGAGTCTGATATAAAGAGAGGAACATATTTAGTTTAAAGTTTCATTGCTGCTGAGAATCCCTTACAGTAAGAAGCAGTGTAAGTTACAAAACTACCACAATTACTATCAACCTCTTTCTGTTTAGTGCCACAGTCAGAGAAATGATCCCATGGGTCCAATCGAGGAAAAAAAAGAGATGTATAAAATTATTTGCTGGTTTCTCTTCCTGGCATGAACTAAAAATAAAAGCCAAGCTTTTCAAAAGAGAGAGTGGCATTCTGAAGGCTGATTTATCCTCTCTCTAACCTCTCAGTCCTGGAGCCTCCACCACCACCATTGCTGAGGGAGCACAGCGCGTCACTTCCAGGAGACCATGGCTTGCTTCCAGGGATGGGGGGTTGCTGGCTGCTAAATTGAAGGGACAAAAAGTGGGTCCCAATGTAAAACATTTGCTCACCCCCTCTTTGACCATTATGTTGAAAATGTTTTATTGTGTAGGTCACACCACAGACAAGTACATGAAAAACATGAGTAGATTTATTTGTTAATGTCAGTTAAGTGTTAGATTTGATTTGATTAGGTCAGACTTGGCAGTAAAATTAGAAGAACAGTGTTATATAAGCCTCTCAGATTTTTATGCCTGGGCCCAAAGTTAGTTCAAAATTACAAGGGCAGAATGAAGTGGGGAATGTTGTTAGAAAGATATTGGAACCAGTGACAAATCTTGGTACTGGAGAAATATTGAAAAAAAATAAAGGTTATTTCTTTTGTAGATAAAGGTCCAGAAAATAGTGGATGAAAGGAATGTACAATAACCATATAATTACTAAGAGACGAGTGGTTTTACTTTTTACTGGCTTGATGACAATATAAGTAGACAAACTAATGTAAAAATGAAAATACTGCGGCTGGAAATGTGTCTGTAAATGAGATACTGGAGGAGTAAGTTATAAATGCTCTTCCCAACAGGCCTGCAAACAAAAATAGAATCTCCAACATTCCAAAAGACACAATAATAATTCATAAGTTACGGGGAAGGAGAGCGTGGGTCTGAAGCTAAATTTTGGTGATGGTGTGGTCACTATACTTCCAAGGTCTACAACGATCACTTAATAGACATGTCAGTTGGAAGCAGCTGCTCTGGAGTTCAGACTCAAGAGCAGAGGGGCTGCATGTGTAACTTATGAATAAGGCACCCAGGTTGTGCTAACTCTATTGTTTTATTTTATCTTTGTCTTTCAAATCCAATTACAGTTATGAAATCAAAATACTCCCTTCAGAGGTTCCCAGACTAGTCTGTTGAACGGTTTGTATTGCTTCATTGAGCGCTGAGTGATCACTGGTTCCCTTCTTTTTCACTTTCTTTCACAGTTACCTAAATCCTTAATTGCACAGCATCATAACTACCTGAATTCTGTATATGTCAGTACTGTGTTAGTTGTAATAGAGCACCAACATACAAACAGCAGATGAAGTATCCCAGATTCTGTTTAGGATGATGCTAATCATTTTTAGTATGGCTGTGAATTTGTCACAGTTAACTCTTGTGATTAACTCAAACATTAGTCATGATTAAAAATTAGTCTTGATAAATTGCACTATTAAACAATAGAGTATCAACTGAAATTAAGTATTTTGGATGTTTTTCTACACTTTTAAATATAATGATTTCTCTTACAACGTAGACTACAGTGTACAATGCTCATTTTTTGCTATTTTGACTGCAAATATATGCCCTTTAAAATAAGTGTTTTATCACTTTACCTCATACAAGTATTGTACTGTAGTGCAATCTCTTTATCATGCATATGTACCTTACAAATGTAGATATTTTTTTTGGTAACATAACTGCTCTCAAAAACAAAGTAAACCAAAAACCTACAAGTCCACTAAGTCCTAATTCTTGTTCAGCAACTTGCTAAGGCAAACAAGATTATTTATATTTACAGGAGATAATTCTGCATGCTGCTTATTTAAAATGAAAATGAGAATAGGCATTTGCATCCTGGCATTGCAAGGGTTTTACATGCCAGATTTGATAAACAGTCATACGGTCCTTCACACTTTATCCAAAATTCCAGATGACGTGCATCATGCTCATGATGCTCATTGAAGACATAATGGGTTAATTTCTTTCAGAAGTCATTTCCATGTGAATTTTGTGAAGTGCAAACTCCTGACTGGGAGAAGCTTTTCGAGAACATTTTGGTGTTAATCTAACAAATCACTTTTGATGTATGAGAGGTGGTTTTCCAGTGGCAGGAGGAGGGTTTTGTTTTTTTTTTGTTTTTTAAATGCATTTTAGATTGCTTTAGAAGGTCCCTGGTTTGCAGGTGGTGACTGAATGATGGTAATAGACACAATCAGTGAAACCTAAATGTCCTTCTCTGTTTTATTTTAATAACTGTAGGACTCTGATAGTACTAATTTTGATTCATTTAATGAATTTTTATTCCATTAGCCGTAATCAAACAAGATGTTTTCCTGGGGTTGTGTTTCTTTTTAAATTATATCCATATACGCAAAGGTGAAATATATTGGTGCGCTGCTAATAAAGTGGCCGGTTGCATCTGTCTCAGTCTTATGCATTCACCACTGTGGTGTTTGTATTCTTTAAAGAATGTTTCTAAAATCGTATTTTTGTGAGATTATTTATAATCACTGTATTTATATTAAAACTCATGTTAAAAGATGCACTAAAACATATAAATCTTTGTTGTTCATTCACATTCAGTCGGTACAGATTGAATGGTCCATTTGATGAGAATCCTGGGACAGGATTAAACTAGAAATAATTTTTGGAATAGAAGCTGGTCCACTGTAGCCAGATTCCCACTTAGTTTTACCGTTTGGTGTCAGTCAGCGAGGCAAATTATCAAGAGGAAGTTCAGCGTGTGAGTATGGTACAAAGCCTTTCTGTTTACACAGGCTTTTCCTGAAAGCAGTGATTAAATGGGTAGGTTTTTAGTTTTTTTGAAGTGGGAGCAGGAGTTGGACAGGTTGTGAGTGTGAGAGTTGCTAGTTTAGTTTTCTTGAATTTGTAAGTTTAATTGATTTATAGTTGTATGGTAGGTTTTCAGCTACAGAGCTACGATAGGATTCTTCCTTTGTACATACTAGGCATACTTAAATTTTGCAAGGATCGTTTAGAAATGTTATAACTCAGCACTCTTCCAGTGATTTGCTATCCACAGATCATTAGCATACTCAACCGTAATAGCTTCCTGTTCTTAGAACTTACTTGGGAATGCTAAAAATCTATGACTTACAAGAACTGCTATGGTCTGTTGCATTTTTTTTCCCAATCTAGAGAACTTTTAACCTTCGGATATTTTCATGTGTAGCAGATTGGAACAACAGACAAAATACAATAATTATTTTCTTTTGGGTGGGGGCAAAGAATCCTTTTTAATAAATAGCCATATTCTAGTGCAACTTTTTATTTACATTTTTTCCAGGCAATCAGTGTAGAAAGTAGAGCTGATTGAGAATTTTGTGATGAGGACTTTTGGTTCCAGAAAATGCTGTTGCTTCAAAATTTAAGCTTTCTTTACAAAAAAAATGTTGATGAAGTTGAAAAGGGCATGTTTTTCTTGTTTCAGAATGACTTAATATAAAATTAATTTTGATATTACATTACATAGAAGTTATAAGTAAAAGTCAAAATCATAACAAAACTTGGATTTTAATGAAATAGAGCACTTGTTCCAAAACTAATCTTATCTAAAATGTTTTGGAATTTTTTGGTTTTGTTTCAATTCAGAACAAAGCCAATCCTCAAAACTCACAGAATTTCCCACAAAATAGAAATTCCATTTGCTGCACAGCTCTATTAAAAGGAGCAACACGTTTTAGGAGTTGTCTGATTTCCTGGAATGTGTACAGAAAATGTAGCCTTCTCTTCTAAGTAATGTCAGAATATAGTTTGCAACTATAGGCTACAATCAGTTATTCTCTGTTTATAAATCTTCCTGCATTGCACAGAACACAGACTGCTTTGAATCCTCCTTGGACTGTACTGAACCGTGTTTAACAATTAGATTTTTGTCTTCTTTCTGGTTTGATGGAAAATAACGTAAATACACGTCACTCACCTGAAGTAGATTCTGGTTAATCTCTGAGAATAGGGCTACTGAGATACAATTTTTGTGGGAGAGAATTTAAATAAAGCAATTTTTTTTATATATATAAAAAGCCTTGTAATCCACAGTCAGGCTCCTAAATCATTGGCTCGATTCTCAAAATGCAAAACATCCAAGCACATCCACTGAAGTCACCATAGGTGCTGGAACTAAGAGTGCTGGGATCCTGTGGCACCCGGCTTAAAGTGGTATGCGTTAAATACAGAGCTTAGTCTGGTTCAATGCCTGTTAGCCACCCCTCCCCCACTCCAGAAACATTGTTTTGGCGCTCCTGGAAGTCACTGATATTTGCAAGTTGCTTAGTAATTTTGAAATATCACTGAGGCTGTGAATATTAGAAATATGTTTTTAAAATTCTTAATGTAGGTTAACAAATAACAAGGAGTCCTGTAGCACCGTAAAGACTAACAAATTTATTAGGCAATGAGATGTATTTACCTAATAAATTTTGTCTTTAAGGTGCTACAGGACTGCTTGTTGTTTGTAAAGCTATAGACTAACACAACTTTCTCTCTGAGACGCTTAACCTGGGCTAGTAAATCAGTAATCAGTGTTTTCAAATTATATTGCCACCATAGATCACAAACCAACTTTGTTATTGCTACATCATTGCCTGCATGGCATGCTAGTCTGTGATGGATGTGGTGCATACAGTGGCTAAGTTCATGGCCTCGCACATGTTCATGAGGCGCATGTGATATCTCCAGCCCTCGGGGATTGGGGGCAAGGATCTGCAGCAGAACATGGAAGACCTTCCGTTTGACAAAACTTGTCTGTTCACTGAGCAGACAGACAAGGTCTTTCGCTCTATGAAGGATTCTCATACTAGACTGTGTACGTTGGGGGTGTACACCCTCCTTCCATCAAGCAGGCAAGGTACTCTCCCTATCAGAGACCATGGGAGCAGTTCCAGCCGCAACCTCGCCAGTGGCACAGATCCCAGCAACAAAGATCTCACTGGAAACTGTACCAACAACCCTTGGCATCCTACCCTCTCCATCCTTAACAGCAGTTCTGAGGGTGTATTCGGGAGCCTGAGAGATCTTTCTGCTCCAGCCATCACACAATATGGGTGCCACCCATTCCACCACCACCTCTGCCCTTTTTTTTCTGCCAGTGGGCCACCATTACCTAGGACAAGAGGATACTGGAGATAGTGGCCTGGGGTATTCCACCCCATTTACCTATACCCTGTCTCTCTTCAGGGACCCCTTGCATCTCCTCCATCTGGGCACTGTTGAGCCGGTCTCTGTGGAGTTTCAGGGCAGGAGGTTTTACTCCATGTACTTCCTAACCCAGAATTAAAATCAGGGGTGGAAGCCCATCCTCGACCTCAGGAGGCTCAACAAATGTGTTCTACATCAGTGGTTCAAGATGGTGACTCTTGTGACCATTATTACAGCACTGGACAGAAATGACTGGTTCTCATATCTGAACCTACAAGATGCCTATTTCCACATCACTGTCAATCTGGTGTGCAAGTGTTTTCTTTGCTTTACAGTGGGATACCACCTTTATCAGTACTGGGTTCTACAGTTTGGGCTCTCCACCATGCACAGCATGTTCTCCAAAGCTCTGGTGGTCATGGCTGCCCACCTGTGTCATCACAGGGTCATCATCTTCCCCCTTCTGGACAATCATCTCATAAAAAAGCCATCATTCCTGGAGGCCCTTCACATGGTGACAGCAATCAAAGACCTCCTGCGAAGCCCAGGTTTCCACATACACTTTGAGAAGTCCACACTTCAACCCACGCAGTCTCTAGAGTTCATTGGGGCTCACAGAAACACTACTACCACCAGAGCTACTCTCCCAATTCAAAGATTCCAGGCCCTGCGTGGTCTTGTCCTGTTGGTGTGAATGGTCTCCCATCGTCATGGTACGCATTTGCCTCAAGCTGCTGGATCACATGGCCACTACCACATACATGGTCAGTCTGGCCACACTTCATATGCAGTGCCTTCAGTCCTGATTGGCCAAGTGCTATCCCCAGCCAGGGACCCACTGTCCAAAATTGTGGCAATACCACCACACATTCTCACCTCCCTTCAGTAGTGGACATAACCAGACAACATTACCACAGGGGTACCATTCCACTAACTGCCCCCATCTTTTACCCTTACTATAGATTTCTCCCTTATAGCATGGGGGGCCCACCTGGGTTCCGTATGGTCCAGGGCAAATGGTACTTCACCAAGCAGGCGCTCCACGTAAACCTCCTGGAACTCAGAGTGGTCTGCTACAGCTGCCGGCATTTCTGTTGGCACCTCCGACACAGATCAGTGAACATCCTCACAGACAACACCATCTGCATATATTATATCAAACATCAGGATGGGGTTCAGTCCCCATGCCTATGCGCAGTGACCATAAAATTGTGGGCTTGATGTCTTCAACACCACATTACTCCAGTGGCCACATATCTCCCCAGTGTACTGAATGTGACCATGGACACCCTCAGCTGCTTGTTCAGCAATCACCATGAGTGGAGAATTGACACAGTGGCCCTCAATCATGTGCTCCAGCTTTGGGGCCAACTGTGCATCGACTTGTTTGCAACCCAAGTCAACAGAAAATGTCACCAGTATTGCTCCAGAGGGAGTCTGGGGGGAGACTCTCTCGGGGACACCTTCTCCATCAAATGGGATACACACGTTCTCGACACATTTCCTCTGTGTCCCTTGATTCACCGACTTCTGGTCAAGTTCAGACTGGATCAGGCTCGCCTCATTCTGATAGCCCCGGCGTGACCGAGACAAACTTGATGTCTTTATCTGTACTGGCTGCAGTGGTGATTCTGTAACCTTTTATTCTTTGCTGCAACTTTCTGTCTCAGGACTTTGGCTGCACCCTTCTCCCTGATCTATTCAGGTTACGCATCCCTGCATGCCGCCTCCATGGTTCCAGAATGCCAAAATCACATGATCTGAGGAGGGGAAAAGCAGTTCTCATTAACAGCAGATGGGAGTCCACCCATAAGTCCTTCCTCTAAAAGTGGACACAGTTTTCTCAATGGTTAGGCACTAATCATCCTTTGCCACCTCACAGCGCATCCCTTCCTGTCCTCCTCTGTTACCTGTTGCACCTGCATGGGTGAGTTCTAGCCCTCAGTACTGTCCGGGTGCATTCCCCAGCATTGATGTCATTCCAGTGATTGGAGGATAGCATCTCCTTCCTCACACATCTCATCACCAAACATTTTCTGACAGGTCTGAAAAATAACCTTCCCATCAGAACGTCCTCTGGTCCCTATCTGGATCTTAACCGTGTACTCAGCTGTCTCATGAAGGCACCTTTTGAATCCCTAGTGACATGTTCTGGCTCCATTTGTCGATGAAGGTCATGTTTTTAGTTGTCTTCATGTTGGCCAGGAGGGTTGCGGAGCTCACCGCTCCATGGCTGAACCTCCTTATATGGTGTTTACCCAGGATAGAGTCATTCTTTACCCTTGTCCTAAGTTCCTCCCTGAAGGTTCCCTCTCCATTTCACATCAATGCCTATCCACCTACCGGTGTTCTTCCCGAATCTGCACTCTTATCCAGTGCATGTGGTGTGGCACACTGTAGACATTCATTGTGCATTGACTTTTTACGTTGATCACATGAGGCCTTGGCACAAATCTCCTAGGCTCTTTCTATTCTTTGCAGAGCAATCCAAAGGCCTACCTGTTTCATCTCAATGACTATCCAAGTGGATCTACACCTGTATCCCCACTTGCTATATAATTCACCAAAGGGAGTTTTGGGTTGCTGTCACTGCGCATTCTACCCAGGCTGTGTCTTCCACCACCTTCCTCAAGAACATACCCCTTACAGACATATGCAAAGCGGTGACGTGGTCTTCCAGCAATATATTTGCAGAGCACTGCACTCTCTCGTCTTCCATTGCTTCTTCCATTCAGGTGGGTCAAGCAGTTCTGTCAACTGTAATCATTACTGGGCTCCAAACGCACCTCCAAAGTGCAGCTACTGTTTTGTGGTCACCCAGAGCAGAGCACCCATGGGGACCCTACTCAAAGAAATGTAGTGCAGCCCATCCCATTGCTTGCCTGTACTCCCAGTATTTTTGATCCCAGAGTTCAAGGGGCCAACCCATCCAATGAGACCTAAACAAGTACCTATGGAAACTAATGTTTTGAATGATCTCCCTTGCCTCTATGGTCCCCTCCCTGGATCTGGGACATCAGGTGCAACATGGCCCCCTGTCCACACATGCATATCTCATTAGGCCATCATTCATCAGGCCAGAGTGATGCAACTTGATTAAAGTCCCATTGTGGTATTGAGGGATTTCAACAAATAGGTAAAGTCTCTTGAGACCCCCTCAGGAATCAGACAACCATGTAATGAGAAAACACCTGGATCAGTGTTAACTTTGCCACAACTGTGTGACAATCTACTCAGCTGTAAACTCCTACCCAACTTTGAGGGTACTGTGTGGTGTCATCTAAAGTAGAATGGACATGAGCAATCACTTGAAGAAAAGACAGTTACCTGTTTCTGAAACTAGCGTTGTTCAAGATGTGTTCTCATGTCCATTCCATAACCCCTCCTCCTCCTCCACTGATGGAGTTTCCAGGAAGAAGGAACTGAGGGTTGTGGGAGGGGGAGCAAACAGTACCATTTGTACTGCACCATGTGGGCACCACTCCAGAGGGCACCAGAGCTGCTCCTCGATGGGTACTGCTGAGGTGAAAAAGTCCAGAACCAGTGCCTATGGCAAGCACACACACTTAATGTGGAATGGACATGAGCAACGCATCTTGACAAACCTCAGATACAGAAATAGATGATTTTGTTTTGCTCAACATATGCATGGTGTGGTGTTTTTTTTTTTTACACTGTTTGGGCTTTTAAAATTGCTCAGTTGTTTGGGTGGCAGTTAGATATTTGATTCTTCCTTGTTCTTGTTTATGCAATACAAGCTTCTATTGTATTTCATAAGGTTTGTATACTCTTGGAAGTTTGAGTTTATGTATATTTTAGTATACAATTCAGGGTTTAAATTGTCTAACTTGTATTTGTAGGCACTTGCAGATCAGTTTGAAGACAAGAAAACATTGGTATCTGAACGACTGAAGCTTTTCTTCAGTTGCCCAGTGCCTCCGCACTGGGCCATAGAGGTACAAAGGACAATATGAGGTTTACTCTAGATACCATGTTGAAATTATTTTGATACTGCGTGCTATTTTATGAAGCATCAAATCCTAGATGCTGCATTGGAAAGCCACTGTGTGCTGTCTGTTACCATATATAAGAACTTGTTGGGAAAAATGCCTAACAATGTAGGCATAGTTAGACTTTTTAATAAAAGAAGTCAAATTCTAAAATAAATGCAGTGTGTTACACATGTCCATCATACACAGAATTGATTGCCTTCTTAAAAGTATTTGATTGCAAACAACTTTTCTGCATGGTCATCTTTTTATGAAAAACAAAATAGGATATCTTCAGACAGGGCTAGACCATAAAAGGGGCTTTCGGGGCTGCAGCTGTGCTGTAGCCTTGCCTGAGGGGACTGGGGAGGGGGTCATGGGAGCAAATTTTGCACACTACTGTTCCTCCTCCCCTCTTTGGACTGGAACTCTGTGTGCCACTTCTAGTGGCACTTGCCTGCAGCTTCCACCTCCACCAGTCCCATTGGCTGGGAGCAGCAGAGGGCAGTGTCACTAAGTACAGGGCCGCACAGAGCCACATGTTCCCTCCAGGAGCTGCACCAGGTGAGTGCCCCAATCCCCTGCACCTCTGCTCTGCTCCACACTCTACCTCCTGCCCAGACCCCGCACTGTGCCCATATCTGCAACCTACCTCCTGCCCAGACCCCACACCCTTAGTTGGCTCCTGCACTCTGCACTCCCACCCTGCTCCCCTGCAGCCCACTCCCGCACACTGAACCCTGCATTTTTCACTCACCCTGGAGCCTATCAGGCACTATAAAATCTACTAGTCTCAGGCCCCCAGAAGATTTAATTCGGCCCTGCTTTCAAAAGAAAAGTGTCAGATGCAGTTAGGGTTTCCATAGTTAACCAAAATACCGTATCTGCAAAGGGAAGGTTCGAGAACAACAAGAAGTCCTGTGGCACCTTATAGACTAACAGATATTTTGGAGCACAAGCTTTTTTTAGAGGCCTGTATTCTCCATCTTTCCCTTAATGAAGTAGGCTGGGTCTTTCAGGAAGTGGGTCATGATCCAGGGTATTCTGGCCAGAGGTGAGGTAACGCTGTTTCCTTGTTTTCCATATAACCCTGAAATCCCTAAAAACTGTAATGTTCTGCCTCCTAGCTATTGGTCTTTCACTTTGACTCATTGTTCTCCAAATTATTCTGTGCATGCACACACACATCACATCTTTTTTGTAATGGGAAGCTTACATGTGGACACTTGCACCGGCACAGAGTTCCATTAAATTTGTTAGGATTACAGACATGTTGTGGGTCTGACTCCATTATCTCATTGAAGGAGTGGGGTCTTACTTAGTACATTTCCATGGTTCCTCAAACAAAATTTTGTATTTTATGTGATAAGCAAGTTTATGATTTCCTTTAAAATTGAAGGGGATTTTGTTGTATTAATCTCTTTAAAAACAACTTTTCAAAGTCTAGATAGTATAGCTAAATAGTTTAGTTAAGTATAATGTGGAATTGCTCATTTGTAAAAGTTAACTATTGTATTGCAGAGCTTCTGCTCTCAAATTGTTGTCTTACCTTGTAGTCAGATCAATATGACTGGTCACACTGTACTGATGTGCCTTCTAGAAGGAGCTCTCAGTTTTTCCATTTTTGTCACACAAAAACTTATTTTGGAGATAGTTACATTGTGTGGACAAGTTGACTTTAAAGGTAGTTGAAACAAAATGGAGTAATTTTTATTAGGACGATTTATCAGTGATGAGCAAAATTCAGAAGCTTAAAAGGTTTAATTTGGATCATCACCCAGAAGAAGCACTTTATGCAGACTTAATCCCATTAATCTTCAGAGTTAAGATACAAAATTTCAAGAGCAATATTTGTCACACTCTTAGTGGGGGCTATTTGTTCAGGACAGAAATGCCTCTAACATCTTTTCTGAAATGATAATGAACTTGCATCTGCCTTTTTCCCCCTATTATTTTGTCTTATTCAGCGCCAACTTGCAAGCTTGCTTTTTGAACTGGGGTGTACCAGCTCAGCTCTGCAAATCTTTGAGAAGCTGGAAATGTGGGAAGATGTGGTGATCTGCTATGAAAGAGCAGGACAGCATGGGAAGGTGAGAGAGTTTTGTTATCTGACATGAATTTCTTGGATTTTGTTATTTATATTACAGTGGTGCCTAGAGATTCAGTTATGCTATACACTGTAAAAATGTGCACACATGCAGGTACACACAGAGCTGTTATATATACAGGTATCAACTCATCCAGTCTTTTTATATTTAACAGTCAGGTCTGCCTATGAGGTGGGTGGGGGGCAGTGTCCCCCAGGCTCAGCATTTTAAAGGGGCCCAGAGCTCCAGCCACCACTGCTGCTACTTTGGTGGCAGCAGCAGTCAGAGCTCTGGTCCCCTTTAAAGCACCACAACAGCACTACTCCAGTTGTGCATGACTGTGGGGAAAGGGAGACTACTGAGATCTGAGTGCTCTTGGCCTGCACCCTTTCCTCTTTTGGCCCTGGCTCTCCCAGGATAAAGAGCTGGGGGGGTCTCCTCCCACCTTGCCCTAGCACTTGTGGTGGCTGTTGGTGCTGCTGCAAGCAACTCAAACAATGGCTGATTTCTTGTAGCTGTCAGGGCAGAAGTGGGTCTGAAAAAGGTATTTCAACTGGAAGAGGGTAGTACTGCTCCCCTCAGAGCAGCATCCATGCACAAGCAGAAGTGTGTGAAGAAAATATTAGTCGGAAAAGAGGACAAACAGCAAATGAGTTTAGCATCATTGGTAGAGCTGAGAGGACCTGTGAGTTTTGAGGACACAGAGGGGAATGCTTGAGTGAGAAGAGGCTTTGGAGGTGAGAGCAAGAAGTTTGAATTTCATAATATGACTCATTGAGAGAGAAGAGTGATATGGTCCAGGTTATAGACAAGAAAGATTGTTTTATATGGTGAGGGATAATGTGAATGTTAAAGATAAGGAGCAACGAAGGGTCCTGTGGCACCTTATAGACTAACAGAAAAGTTTTGAGCATGAGCTTTCGTGAGCACAGACTCACTTTGAAGTGAGTCTGTGCTCACGAGAGCTCATGCTCAAAACTTTTCTGTTAGTCTATAAGGTGCCACAGGACCCTTCGTTGCTGTTACAGATCCAGACTAACACGGCTACCCCTCCAAAAGATGAGGAGGTTTACGTAATAAAAATGGGGAGATTCTGAGGGTCCGAATGAGAGTTGTGATTATGAACAGAAAGGTAATCCAGTTATAATTCCTACTTTAGCTGTCCTTTAACTGTAGCTGAAATAGACACATGCTGTACGTTTTGTCAAAAAAGGCATAGTTTTAAGGTATCAAGATACAGAAATCAAGTACTTAAGTCAGAAAATGCAGTTTAAAATCAGAGGTTCCACATTAACTCTGCCTCCTGGGTTGTTTCTCTGCTGAGGTTTCTCTGAATTTATTCTTCCATTGCACAAGCACTTGTGACCAGCAATGGGAACACTAGGGTAGGCCAGCCAGTTAACGTTTACTGCTGTCATCTAACCCCATATGCTGATGGCACAGTAGTATAAAACTGCTGGTTGCTAGTCTATACTAGCCCTACTTATTGCTCACAATAATGCATTGGGGCTAAAGCAGTGATGGAAGAAATTTAAGAAAATGATCTCTAGATATATTGCCTGTTGTTTATACCCTTAAATATAGTCTGATTATATTAATATAGTCCAGGTAAGAAGACTGATAGCATAAACCTACATGGATTAAAAAAAAAAAAAGCCCTGTTTTAATTGGCATGTAACTTTCTGAAAGAGGACATCTTTCCTTTTTTCACCACCTTACTCAGAAATACTAATACATAGAGAACTTATTTGTGTGGAAAGATTGGGCTTACGTTGAATTAAGGTTGCAGAAGCAGTTAGTAGCTTTTTTATGTAGAATTATAACTTGTCAATTAAAATAACTCTCTAATTTCTTACAATACCATATGTAAATTTTCCACAAATATACTGGACCAATAGTTAGATCTTGGTAATTATAAACTGACAGATCTATGTTTCATTGCCAAACACCATGTCACATTATGCATGCTTTGGGGATACTGTGCTACTATGAGGACTCTTTCAGTACTGTACAGTAGACAAGTAGAGGTCAATATTTTCCATTTCCTGGAAACACATTCTGTTCTAGTTAAATTCACAAACTGCCCTATGGGAGTTACAAAACTGGCATTCAGACAGATTATCTGACACAGGAAATTGCTTTCAAAACTGTTTGTACAGCACTTTGAAAATACAAAACTCTGTGTAAGAGCTAAGTTACATACATAACAAAATGTCAAAAAAGGAAAGATTTAGCTGTAGAACAAGGACTTTGTGCTCATCTAGAGAGTTTAATCAACAAGAAATATTCCTAGTAAAAAGGCACAGTAACTAGACTTGTGGAAATGCATGAGAATCTGCTAGTGCAATATATTGTGAGTGGACGGAGCAGCCTCAGAGCAAGCTTTGCTAGACAAGGCTTTGTACAAAATAGTGAAACACTGGAGAATATTAAGCATTAAAGTCTTTTCTACTTTTGAATTATTGATTAACAAAATAGTTACAAGTAACAATGCAGGCACAGAAGAAGATACATAAAGTAGTGCCAGAATTAATGGGAAGCCTATATTACTGAAGCCTATATTAGACTACTGTATTAGATCCAGTGTATATTACAAACTTTATTATCTGGCATCCCCACATAAAAGAGGGTGGCAGATAACAAAATGTACAGTTTATTTGAGCTGGGGCCGGCAGGTGGGCCCACTTTTTGGTCCCAGCTGGGCAGCAGGCAACCAGCCCCACCCTGAGTCCTCATCCCACCCCACCAGGCAAGTGGATAGGGATCTCTCTCTCTCTCTCTCCCCCACTCTGCCCGCTCATCCCTGGGCAGGCAGGCAGCGGGCAGCCAGCCCCACAGCATGTCAGTTAACCAAATGTGCCAGTTATGCTGGTGCCACATAACCAGTGTGTTATTGTACTTGAGAAAAGCCTGAATGATGACTGAGGGAGTAACCCCATAAACCAGGGGATTAGCAGTATAAAATTTGATAGGAGCAAGAGGTTACAACAGTTTACAAAACTTTTTTGGAGGTGCAGATATTGTGGTTATTGGATATGATTTTACTTGCTTATTTCATAATATGAATATAATTAGTGAAATCTGGTATATAAAGTGGGCCAGAAAAAGAGCAACACAGTGCCAGACAAAGAGCAAAACAGGACACGTGTACAACAAAAGCATTTTAAGATGTGAACAACCAATGTTTTGATAGCTACTGTGACCTTGTCAGTCCAATTTTTTCACTGTTGCGTTTCTCTAATGCATCTAATGAAGAGCAGGCACCAGTCTTCATGGATGTGGTGAAAAAAGTAGGCCGAGGACAGCAGTCTGTCTGTCAGTACTACTGAAAATTAATGAGAGGTATTAATGCTAAGTGGGAAAGTTACTGGGAGAGTCAATGTGGGGAGGGCATGGCTATAAAAGCTGAGATGGACTCTTGACCTTGTATTCTTGAATAATGCATCTGACTTAAAAATATCACCCAGCCTTCCTGGTAATGGCCCCTAGCCTGCAGTGCCTGTCCCATGCCCACTTTCTTTCCCTTCCCCCACTTTAGCCAAAGAACTGGTTCCTTACACTAACTTGAGAGTGAGGTGCAAGCCCAGCTATGAATGTCTACCTTGCAGAGTGCCAGTGTAACAAGCGGTAGATGCTTGTGAGATGGCTGCTGCTTTAGAATAAGAATGTCCCCATACTACTGAGAGAGTGTTGTGGGGAGCCTGCGTAGAGAGTGCTTCTCTGACCACTTTCCATTTTAGGGAGACAGTAGAAATGTGAGCACAGGAGGAGGAGGAGGCAGGGACCTGAGAACATGAAAAGCTCCTGAAATGGGGTGGGGGCTCCCTCACATACAAGAGTGCTAGAATACATCTTCTTCTGTCTTCTCCCTGCAGTGGGAAAAGCCAGGAATAGAGCACAACTTTGTAGCTGCAGAAGCAGCAATCCATATATTATTCTAACCACAGGAAAAGTCTATGAATGAAAAACTACAAAACATTAAAAATGCCATTTAGTGCTGGGGAGCAGCAATAGGAAGAGCTGGGAAGTCTGTTTCACCCTTTTACTATGACTGCCTCTGCAGTACAGAGACAGGGTGGGCCAGCTAATATCTTTTATTGGACAAACTTCTATTGGTGATGGAGATTAGCTTTCACACTTACACAGAGTTCTTTTCCCAATCTGGGAAAAATGTGTTCTGAGTATCATAACCAAAAACCAAATGGAACAGTCTGTTTAGCCTAAGAAGTTAAAACACTTCAAAGAAACATTCAAGGTGAAGTGACCCATTAATACCTCTTTAGTCTTGGGTGCAGGAGAGAGCTGGAAGTGTTAGTGCCGTGGCGTCCAACATGTTCCCCGCTTGCCACATGCGGCGAATGGGACACTGCGGTGTGGTGATTGGCTGTGGAACTGCATGTGGCTCCTCCAAGCCACACACATGGGTACCACCCACCTGCTCCATGCACACACTCCACTGCTTGGTAGGACAGGCGCGTGGCAGCATCGGTGGCAACTCCAGCCCCAGCGCAGCACATGCCAGCACAGCCATGAGTCGGGCCCTGGAGTGGCCTCTGCCAGCACACCTCGGTCAGGCCCCAGAGCAGCTCCTGACATGTCTCAGGCCCTAGTGTGGCTCCTGCCTGTGCGGCTTGCACAGCTGTGGCTCCTGAGGCGGCTCTGGTGAGTTACCGCATTCAGTTTGCTTGTGGGTGCCTGGCTCTGGGGGGAGGGCATTTAGTTAGAGCAGAGGGAGAGCTGAGGGTCCCGGGCTCTGGGGACGGGGAAGGGAATTGTTAGAGCAGGAGTGGGAGGCTGTGGCAGGATGGTTGTCATCTTGGCACAGCCTCCCACATCCTATAGATAGCCTGCCAACCTTAAACAAATCCTCACCAGCCACTACAAATCACAAACCAGTGACTCTAGGCCTGGAACCAGTCACTGCAACACTCCTCACTGCCAACTCTGCTCACATATCTGCACCAGTGACATCATCACAGGACCTAACACCAACCATGCCAGCAGGGGCTCCTTTACCTGCACATCTACTAATATAATATATGCCATCATGTGCCAGCAATGCCCCTCTGCAATTTACATTGGCCAAACTGGTCAGTCTCTCCATAAAAGAATAAATGGACATAAATCAGACATCAGGAACGGTAATGTACAGAAGCCAGTGGGGGGAACACTTCAATCTCCCTGGACACTCAGTGGCAGATTTAAGGGTGACAGTTCTGAAAAAAAAAATTTCGAAAATCAAATGGAGAGAGAAATCTCTGAGCTGCAATTTATTTGCAAATTTGACTCCATTACCCATGGCTTAAACAGAGACTGGGAGTGGCTCGCAGCTTACAAAGGCAGTTTCTCTGCTCTGGGTGCTAATATCTCCCTATTATACTCTGCCAAAGGCTCACATCCCCCTGTCTGATCTGACTTGTTTTTTCCTCTTTTGATCAGTGCTGTTGATACTAGGCCATTTCCATCTTGCTGAATAGACCTTGTCAGCTCTGGCCCTCCCTCTTACTGGGACCCCACTCTTTAAATACCCCTCTGAAACCACTCCTCCACTCATGCATCTGATGAAGCGGGTCTTTGCCCACGAAAGCTTATGCTCCAAAATATGTGTTAGTCTATAAGGTGTCACAAGACTTCTTGTTGTTCTCGAAGCTACAGACTAACACAACTACCTCTCTGATACTAACCACAAGTGTGGCAATCCTTCAATTACTAATGGACACTACTGTATTAATAGATTAGAGATGCTTATAATAAGCCATAAATCCAGTGTGTCTATTCAGTCCATGATTCTTAGTGTCTAATAAAATTATGAATTTAAGCTCTCATGCTCATCTTTTGAAGCTATTGTGCAGTTTTCCTTTAAGTAAGAGGATGGACAGGTCAGTTGTGGAGTGATTGCTTTCTGATAAGTGTATGCCCACAGGAGACAGGGTGTCCTTGTCTTTTACCATTTTGCCACGAGAGTTCATTCAAGAGAACAGTGCTTGTCTAGTTTTACCCTTATGGTTGCTGTTGAGGTATTTAGTACACTGGATAAAGTAGTCCATCTATTGTGATAGGATCTTGAAAGGTGTGTTGTGGGCAGTGTTGATGATCACAGCACTAGATATATGTCTACAAGTTTACTTCTGTTGTTCTTACAGGGTCTGGTGGCATTTTGGGTTGATGTTCTGGTGTATCCTTGGCTCAACATGCCTACAATACCACCTGTGCAGAGAAGCAGTGTCATGAAATGCTTTGGAGCATGGGAACAGAGGGAAGGGAAAGACAGGGCAGTTAGATGAGATATCAGTAAAAGCTTCCTCAAGACCAGTTGAAACTGGTATATAAATTAATATTTTTCATGATGCTTTTAAATGTAACTACTTCCATTATACTTTACAACAGGCTTGTGAAATAGGTTGTATTCCCTTTATGTAGATGAGGAAACTGAGACAAAGACTGTGCATCAAGTCAGTTTCAAATCAATCTGGAATTACAATTTGGGAGTTTCCCTCTTGATTCACCCACTCTGTTATGCTATGTCTCTCATAAACTTTCAGGTAAAACTCCCAAGGAAAATCATGCAAGTTTAATTTTAGGATATATTTAAAATTGGATAGGCCAAAGCAAAACATTATACATAATTTAAGACTATAATATAATGAATGAAAGTGAATAGAAAGAAAAGGGAATTTATAAACAGGAGAGATCACATGAGAAGACACACAGATGGACATTTTGAGGGTGGGAAGCCTACTTTGGGGACAGTGTTAAGCTTGGTACATGGGAGTCTGTGCAGTGAGGACTAAAAAGGAATGAGTTGTCCTACCTGTGCATTTCTAGCTACCAGAACATTCTGTGTTGCTCCCTTTCTGCATACTTGGAACACTGTTTCTCTGCAGTGTCTCAGCGCACGCTGCTCTCCATATTATCTGTAAGTGTGTAGTTAACTGAGCCCTTGCTTTCATTTCAGTTCACCTTAGACACTACTGTCCAAGCCGTTTAATTGTAACCAAACCTTAAGTCACAGATATTTAAGAAACTGTAATTTTAGTTTTTATTTACATTTGTTAATTTAACCCTTTTCTGAGGATTAAGAAAAGCAACTCTAACTTACAATTTGGGAACATGCTCAGAATACGTTTTCAAATGTTCATTTTATTTAGATTTAATTGATAATTACGTAACATTCCAATCATCATTAAAATGATTAGGAATTGTGAAATGACTGTCATACTGATAACATTTCATTGATATAAATTATCGGTTTTAGTAAGATAAAATCACCACTAAGATCCACATGAAGGATTTTGCTTTCAGTATTTTCTTTTTACTGAGCCAGAATTCAAAATCAAAGAACCGCATACTGGTTTATATTGGTTACAAGAAAATAATTTCACACTTAGCAAAAATGCACAGCATAATAGGAAATCTTGCTTTAAAAAATTATCCAGGGTTATATGAGCCAACAAAATAATCATTTTTTAAACATCCAGATAAATCTGTGGCTTTGTGATAATAATCATGTGCATTAATCCTGTGCAGATTGGCGGAACAAAGAGAGGATGAAAACAGCCAATGTATTGTATATTTAATTATGCTGTTTAATGTATCAGCTGGTATATTTATGTTGGCAATGAATTCCTGCAAACTCACGTCAGAATGTACTGATTTTACACACTTCAGTTTAAAATATAATTAGCAAATGACAGGCCTGTTTGTGTAGTATATAACAATATAAGGCACTTCCATACAGAGATCTTGTTTTGGGAGTGCCTTACACAGGATGAGGTAAAGGAGCAGCATGCAATGGCCTTTTCACCTCGTAGCTGCTGTTCATTGCAGAATTTCAGTCTTGTTTGGTTTTGTTTTTTTTAAAAGTCTGTTCTTTCACATGCTGCCTTCTGTGACTGTGCTATTTTAATCATGTGGCTTTCTCTGTTGTAAAACAATTTTTGAGATCAGCTATCAATATTTATACATTTAATCAGGCATAGGAATTAGTGAAGGGAGGGAAAACTGTTCATTATCTAGTCCTTCTGTTAGTTCAGGGTTCTTTGTGAAGTTATGTTTTTCTCATGCTTTGTCCAGTCTAATTATTAATTTCTCCAGTACAGTGATCTCTCATATCTGGCAGGCCTGGGACCGGGAGTTTGCCGAATATTTAAATGTTTGGATATTCTGGATAATAGAGGGGTATACGTAGCAATGCATAACACTAAAGAAAAACAAAATGAGATATTAAGAAAACAAACAAAAATCCATGTGGCATACTTTATTTACCAACAACAATAAAATTGTACACTGTATTTGCTGTATCTATATGTATTTACGTTCACTATACTGTACTTAAGGAAAACTTAACTAAAATATACTTATGGTTAAAATGCCAGTTATTTGAGAGTTCCAGGTAATAGAATGCTGGATATGGAAGAGTTTACTGTATTAGGGGCTTCACAGCTTCCCTTGGAAAGCTATTCCACTCCTTGAAAACTCTTACTGATCAGCAATTTTCCCTGAGACTCAGCCTGCAATTTTCTGCTTCTTAATTTGGTACTGTATTTTTCAGTTACATTCCTATACAGCTCTACACAGTTCCTCACCCTTCTTGATGTTTATGACCTTCCATATTTGTAGATTTTTATGTTTCTGATGAATCTTTTCTTAGAGTTGATTACAACAATAATGCCTTTTTTTAATATACTAGACATAAAACAATTCTCCACAAAGGGAAACCATTAAAAAAAGCTCTTTAAAAAAGAAGAGATTTTTGAATGACTCCCTGAACTTTATTAATGGTTCAAAGCTAACTCTTATGCCCAAGATTGAGAAAGCATTCAAGACCAACTCAGGTTCAGAGAGGGGCAGTAGAAAACTATACACATAGCAGTCATTTTTTTTCTGACTGAATTCCTTAGAGATTATCTGCAGGTGAGGAAGGAAAAGAATTTCGATAACAGAAGGAGGAAGAATCACTCCTACATGCAGATCATCAATGGACTTGCCTTATATAGATGGAGTGATATACCGCAGGGGAACGTGATCAGTAATAAACTATTTACTCTTGGCTCTCTGACAGGATAGGTTGGATTTAGCCATAATCTCATGTGGTTCAAGCAGACCCTTCCAAATATAGAGCATATGCTGAGTTGAAATATGTATACTGCTAAGATCTGCGTGTTATGTGTTGAGGTTACATTTGGAAGGGGGAAAATTGAGCCTGGACTTCTGATGATAGACAACTGTCTACTTATATATGAGATTAAGGAGGGGTAAGTATCTTTTGAAGCCTTAATGTTAAAAAGAGACTGTAACATGGCACTGAAGAGGGAGAGGCAGTTATAAAAGGTATTGCAAACAGTTCAATTTTAACAGGCCTTGTGGGTGCTCTGGTGTGTATACGCTCTTCCAAAAAGCTTACAAATTCTCTGAAGTTTGCTTTTTAAATGTTTGTTTATTTCTGAATATATCTTTATCTTCTATATTTAGATGAAAACATAACTTTTATTTGTACATTTTGTAGCACAGTATCATCCACGGCCAAAAGGAAGTGAAGAAAGAGATAAGATAAAACATGTTGGAAATATTGTCTCCAACAGGGGCAAATTAGAGGTCAGAAAATGGAGTAAGCATTGAGGATACTTAATGAAGTGATTCAAAGAAAGAAGAATAAAAGAGCACGCAGGTCCTGCTCAGTATCTTAATAGGGGTGGCAGTGTGATACCACATAGGAGATAAAGATGGAATTTCCAGACTTAGTATTTGTTTGTTGGGCAAAAAATACAGTTGAAATATCAAATGGGGAGTGACTGTTTGCCGCCTTTATGTACTGACTTTTTTCCCAGTATGAAGAAATAAAGGTTAATCCCATTTTCACACTGAGATGCTTCCAGGTTGTGCTATATTTCAGAAACTTACTGGGGACGAATTCTGTTCACATAGTCCTCTGCCTGAAAAATATAAGTTTACATTTCTCTTTGACTTATTTAAAAAACAGTTTGAAAAAAATTTTCATCTCTGAAATGGCTGTTTATGGCAATGGAGGTGCATTAAAAATAAATATAGCTTTAGGATTTAATGTAAGCAAATCATGCCTTTACTTTCATGCAGACATGAACCGAATTTTAATAACAGCCCTAAGATGTTAGTCTTTTGGCTTTACAAGATGTGAAAGAACATAGGAAGCAATGTTTTCAAGGCATTATCTCCAACACAGTCTTTGCTCAAAATAGGCTCTGTCTAGACTTTTGTCCCCTTCTTTGAAGTTGTCATGGTAATCAGGGTGATGGCAGATTACTAGTGAAGTGCTGCGATGCATATGCATCCCTCACGGCAACTTCGAAGTGTCAAACTTCGAAGTGCTGGCATGCCGTGTAGCCACAGGCACTTCAAAGTGCCCACACTACTCCTAAGTGCCTTTACTCCTCAAACTTTTGGGGAGTGTGAAAGCACTTCAAGGTAGCGCGGGCACTTGGAAGTGCCCACGGCTACACAGCGTGCCCGCACTTCAAAGTTGCTGCGGGGGAGAATTTACCTAATAAAGTGCTGCATGTGCATCACAGCACTTCACTAGTAATCTCCGATCGTCCTGATTCAAAGGGGGCAAGTGTAGACATAGCCATACTGTTTTTTTCATATTTGTTGACTTAGATTATGTGAGTAACAGCTAAGGTGTAAAATCTGTGAGGCAATGGTAATATATGGCTTGATTGACCATACCTTCTATTTAGGGGCTCATTTCCCTTTTGTTTTTATAATAGGCAGAAGAAGTCTTGAGGCAAGAACTAGAAAAAAAGGAGACGCCAGGATTATACTGCTTGCTTGGTGATGTTCTTAAAGATCACCACTACTATGACAAGGCTTGGGAGTTATCGAAGCATCGCAGTGCCCGGGCCCAGCGCTCCAAGGGACTCCTCTATCTTCGCAAGAAAGAGTTCAAAGAATGTGTGGAGTGCTTCGAACGTTCAGTGCAGATTAACCCCATGCAGGTTGGGAAAGAAAAACAAATACGGGTTTTAAAGTTATCATGTTTACTTTTAATCGTGTTTGTTTTTTTAAAATTCAAAAACAGGTTAACTGTTCACAAATGGTCAGAGTAACAGTTTTAACTTTATTCATTTATTTGTGGTAAATATTGCTGATCTACAAGAGAGAGACTAAGCGTTTGGTCTAGAAGCAGCATAATAAGGGAATGAACTTGTACAAGTTCCCTATGCAAGCCTTCTGCTGTAATTGAGACTGTGTTCATTGCATCCCTGTCCAAAAAGCCAAGACACCCCAAATGAAGAGTCGCTAGAAAGTGCAAATATGCTCTTAGATTAAAGCAGTAAAGGAGAGGGTATACTGACCATGTCTCCAGTTTCACCTTACCATCTTAAGGTCCAGATTAGAAGTTTGTCTCCTCATGTAACATACTACTAGAAATGATAGTTGAACATAGTTTTACAAGTTTTATAGTAGTTTTCATACATTTTATTATTTAACCAATTTGGCCATGCATGTGAAGTAGTAAAGAGCAAAAGTTTGCCAAACACAAACTTACATTACATTATGGTATAAGCTTTGCAGAAGGTGTTTCTCATTAACTAGTACTTTTAATCTAGAGTGATTTTTTTTTCATGTAATATTGTTCCCTATTTGCAAAATAGCATTGTGTTCATTTGAGAATATATCAGTGTAGGCAGCTTAGAAGTATGTAAAATAGAGCTTAAAATTTATAGAATTTTAATGCTCTTACTCATTTTCCACTGGCCAAAGATTTTTACACAAACATTTATTTATAAATTTGGTTGTCTTGTATTCTAGTTAATTAAAATAGACTGGATAGCAATTTCTAGTAGAGAATGCTGCAAAGGAGGGTGGTAGGAACTAAGTCAAGGGAAAACCGGGGAACTGAAGTTGTCTTCATGCCAGTACACAATAATTGGATTGCACAGCAGAGTTGGACACATACCTCCCTGGAAACACCTGGCTAATTTCATTAAAAACATATGGATAATCTAATGAATTATTTTAATTAATTCATGTAGTAATTATTTAAGTCTCAGTATTGACTAGGACCCAGAAGTATTTACGTGCTAAGACAGCAGGTTCTGCTGCAATTTTCTACTATTCTGGATAGTGACAGGTTTATGTTGCCACTAAATCCTTTCAGACTTAGAAATGTTTATGTTGATGTTCAGTTTATGGCTAAACTGTCTCTCTCAGATGCTGCCTTGCATTGGGAATAGAAGTGAGAGGTGCCACTTTCCAGCAGGCACAGTGCGTCATAGGTAACTCCTAGCATTCCTTAACAAACATTGGGAACACACCCACTGCTCATACCTCATAAGACCTACCTTGGAGTCATTTCTTCTGCACCTCTCTTGGCTGGTTAGTGGGTCTAAGCCAATACAGTTTTTGCCCTTGGATGAATTTGAGGATTTTTGGCCATAAATAAGCCTGCATGGACAGCACACGGCAAAGATGGCATTTTATGTTCTGGTCCTCCCACTCTGCAGTAATTAACCCCATTCTTGTCCTTTGTGTAGAGACCTTGCAGTTTGACAGTAAACAGAAAACAAATATGAATTATCATTTAGATCTTCTAGTATTACAATCTGCATGAGGTAGCACAGAAAGCTAGAAGGTTCCAGCAAAGTAGCATAGCCAGTAGGAAAGCAGAATGTCATCTGATCTATGCTTCCAGGTAAGATCCAGAAACACGTTTGTAGGTGAGAATCCCACAAACTAAACAGATCAGCTGAAAAGGCCTGGGAAAGCAAAACAGAGCTTCCGAAACATCAAAGATCCATATCTTGGCTCGAGGATTGTAGGAAGTTTGGGATCTTCCCCCAAAGTTACCCACATGAAATCAGGGAAGAGTAAGCACCAACAAAAAAGGCTTGATTTGCTGTGAAAATAAGAGGCTCATGCACTGGAAAAAAGAGGGTAGAAGCAGTAAATTAGTCTAATCCTTTAAATTCTCTAGATAATGGTAACAGAGGTACCAGAAATCATAGTGTAAGCAAAAGCTTTAAAGGAGGATCCCAGAGAACAGAAACCCAACCAAAAAGCATGAATTAAAAAAAGAGAGAGAAAGGAGGCGTTTGGGAGAAACTTAGTCATATAGATAGACAGAATGCGACCAAGGGTTTGTCAACACTTGGGAATAAAGTCAAATTTATTAAACTCGACTTTTTAACACTAGATTTTATAAAGTCAAAATTGAGTGTCCGAGCCTGCTCACAAAGTAGACTTAGTTTGTCTACCATTAGATTGTCTAAGTTTGACTGTGGCAATAGTGCATTGTGGACACCTATCCCACAGTTCCTGCAGCTTCATTGCATTTTGGGATTCACTGGCAATGTCTTGAGCTGGGGGCAGGAATTGCCGCAAGTGGTTCTGTGTTTCTAATGTCATCCTCACAGACTACATTTTGCTGCATCCTCGTTTGCTGCATCCTGCTGAAAAGAAACCCACAAGGGAGTGTTCTTGGCATTTTTACATTAAGTGCCACACACCATTACAACGGATAATATGGATCCAGAGATGCTTCAGAGTTTGGTGCAGCAGTTTGTGATGACTTCCCACACAGTGATGCAGTGTATTCTGACCTTCATGCCCATGGAATATGAGTGGATTGAGGCAGGAGGCATTTCCACACTTCAAGATTGGGAGAAGAGGAATGCAGAGTTGACAGACGTACTGGAGTCATTGTACTCTATGGAGCGCAGGTTCTGGACCCACAAACCTATCTCAGGCTGCTGGGACCGCATTGTTTTGCAGGCATAGAATGATCAGCAGTGGCATGCAAAGGCCGCTTTAAGGGAACTTTGTGAATTGCTTTCTCCTGCTCTGAAGTGCAGTGATACCAGAATGAAACCTGTTTTGACAGCTGAGAAGCATGTGGAAATTGCTGTGTGGAAGTTTACAATACTAGACAGCTACTGGTCAGTAGGAAATCAATTTGGAGTGGGCAAATCTACAGTGGCGGCTGTTGTCATCCAGGCAGCCAAGGTAATAGCTAACTGTCTCCTGTGGAAGACAGTGACTCTGTGGAATGTGCAGGACATAGTGGACGGATTTGCTGCTGTAGGATTCCTTAACTGCACTGGGGCCATAGAGGGAACACACATCCCCATTCTGGCACCAGACCACCAGACCTCAGAGTACGTTAACCACAAAGGGTACTTCTCTACTGTATTGCAGGCATTAGTGGATCACAAAGGTAATTTCACCAACATCAACATGGGGTGGTCGGGAAAGGTGCCTGACATGCAAATCTTTAGGAATTCTGGTCTGTTTAGAAGACTCCAGAGTGGTACCTTCTTCTCAGACCAAAAACTCAACACTGAGGACATGGAAATGCCCATAGTGATTCTTGATGACACTGCTTACCCCTTGTTCTCTTGGCTCATGAAGCCATATATAGGCACCCTGGACTCCAGTAAGGAGCTCTTCAACTACAAGCTGAGCAGGTGCAGAATGGTGGTAAAATGTGCGTTTGGACATTTAAAAGGCAGGTTCAGGTTCCTTCTGACCCATTTAGACCTCAGTGAAGAAAACATTACCCTTTCCCTTGTCATTGGGGCCTGCTGTAGTCTTCATAACATTTATGAGGCGAAGGGTGAGAATTCCATGCCAGCATGGGGAGCAGAGGCAGATTATCAGCAACCGGACACAAGGGCAATCAGAAGAGCACAAAAACATACTTTGAAAATTAGGGATGCCTTATAAACCAAGTTTATGAATGAGTGTTTAGGGCCCTGAATCTCTTACTGTAAACTATCCTCCCCACACGCATGCTCATGCTGTATTGTTTCCCTTTATAAAGCTGCATCCAACTGTGACAGCCCTCACCACCACACCCGACCCCAATGCATGTTAACTTATAAAGAAAGCTTTCTTTTTCCAACCTATAATGTTTTAGGGGGCCCTAAGGGTAGAATGGTATAGGGAGAACAAAAAGGTAATGATGTCATGGTTTCTGGAACGTTAGCCTTCTGCTGATGGGTGATTTCCTGAGAGTGGACTGCAGGGATCTCTGTGACCTTCCCCATCCCCTCATTCCGGGGCACCGATGAGGGGAGAAGCTGTTTATGTGGAGGGAGGAGATATGAAAGAGAGGGGCATAGATTGGATGAGGGAAGCAGACCCCAACCAGGGGAGGAGACTGATAGTTTGTTTGGAGAGAGGTCTGTAAAGGGGGGGCCTGGAGTGGATGGGTGATACAGAGTCCCAATCAGGGGAGGGGAATGAATATGGAGAGTGAGGCATGAAACGGGGCAAATATTGCACCAGGGGTGTAAGGTTTGCAGAGTTTTGATTTTTTTTTTTTTTTTTGAACCATTGCTTTCATTATCTCCGTTTTCCTCGTCATTAAGGACAGAACTGAAGAATGCCCATCATGATTCTCCTCCAATCTCTCATCTCCTCTTTCTTTTCTTGCCACTTCAACATAATCTGCTATCAGCTCTTGACAGCTCTTCTTCCATTTCATTTGAGATAATCTCGCTTCAGGACGAGGGGGGTCACAAGTCCTCCAACTCCTTTTTGCAAGGTCATTTCCTGTTTAAAAAAATGTTGAAATATTAAGGGTATTGTTAATAGCAATATTTTTGTCTTTATTTGGAACAGTGAGCATACTGCCAGAATGAATGGCTGGCTGTCTTTATGGAAGAACATATGGCCACTGCAAGGTCACTCTGTGGATTCTAAAGGCTGAAAAATGCATGAATCCAAGCAGAAGGATTCAAGCTCTTCTCCACCGGACATTTACCTTGAACCCAGTGGTAGGCTGTCTTTGATTCACAGGAAAAAATAATGTGGAAGCGCCCCTTCTGCCATTTGGATGGGGCATGGCATTGAGCACTGGGGGTTGTGCCATGTATCTGATCAGTTGCCAGCCCAGGGTCGGGGGATAAAGGGTTGCCATGTGGGCTTCATAAAGCAGCACTTTGATTTTAAAGCAGGCTGCTCCAAGAGTTAAAAAATGATTAAATTCACTGCAGGAGTGCACGTGAAACAGGGCAATGTCCAGTCATCTGCCAGCCCGGAGGAGAGGGGCCTGCTGCCCCACAATTTAAAAGCCAGTCAGGCCATATGAGTTTTTCTCTGCGCTGAGTCATGGGCAAAATATCATTAAAAGTCCTTGCAGTGACTCATGAAACTTTCCATGCCTTCGAGGTTGCCAAAGGAGACATCAGCCTCGTCAGAATAAGAAAAAGGTGTAAGGAAAGAATGCTCATCCTGTCTGGGTACAATGCTGTAAATTATGCAAGAATGCTCAGTGGTGCCATGATTCCAGATTACTTACTGGTGGCTTGCAGTGGCAAGGTGTCTTACTGTGGAAGCAGAAATAAGTCAGGTCTGCCCAAAAATATCATGAGGACAATCCGAAAGTGCCTAAGACCTTCAGTGAGATGTCTGAACAGGCTCAGCGCTCCATTACCAGAAATATTAACAAGTGGTTCTGAGGGAAATACGTATAGCCCATTCCACCCCTCCCCATGATTGCACCAAACTATTATCAGTTTAAAAAAAAAAAAAAAAAAAAAAGCATACTCACGGCAAGTGCCCTCTGCAGCATCCAGGTTGTCCTCCGAAACTACCTCCTAGGATGAGGGGACAGTCTTCAAAGTGAGAAAAAACTCCTGGCTTGCAGGATCATCTTCTGTACTGGAGTGCACCCTGATGTCATCCACCACCTCAAACCCTGCTTCATCATCCTGCCCAGCAACACATCCTGAGGAGTCTGTGCATTTTTGGTAAGAGGTTGGGTCTGTCCCCAGAATAACATGCAGCCCATCATAATAGCAACATTTCTGGGGAGATGACCCAAGCATACCAATTAGCTTCTTTGCTCTTTTGGTAATTCTGCCTCCGCTCCTTGATTTTAATGCAGCACTGCTGAGCATCACTGGTGTATCGTCTCTGAATCATGCTATGAGATATCTTCGCATAAATATTGTCATTTCTTTTGCTGGTTTTGAACTGCATGATGATAGGTTCTTCTCCCCACACAGTCATGAGGTTCTGGATCTCCTGATGGCTCTGTGCTGGGGCTCTTTTGTGATCCTGTGAACTCATGGCTAGAAGATATGCTTCAGAAGTGTGCTCCTGATGTCTGATCACCACACTGGCCAGAGAGGAAAGGAAATGAATTCAAAATTCCCAGGCTGATGACCACTGCTTCCTGTCACCTACTTCCTATTCACTTGGAGAGCAGCAGAGCTGAAGAGATGATCAGAAAGGACACACTGAGGGGCATTGTGTGATAATTTCAAAGGCTAATAAAATCTATTTTAATAACACTGCTGTCTGCACTTGCGTAAGGCAACATAGAAAAATTGATTTTTGGTGTTACTCCTCGTAAAATTGTCACTACAAAAGTTGACCTTATGAGCCCTTTAAAATCAACCTGTTGAGCACTGTGGTGAAGGCTGTTGGGTTATACAGTCAACATAAGACCCGTAAATTTGATTTTTTATCCCCTAGTGTAGACAGACCCAAGAGGGAAGCCGGTCAAGAAAGGCAAAACCACATCTAAGTTTAAAAAAAAAAATACTTCAGCATTCAGGGGTGACAGCAAAGAAGAAGAAATCGCTCCAGAGGCCCTGCCTGTGTGTGTGACTCACTTGAGCCATCTTTGAGTCATCAAGAATTTTAGTAAATTGAGATGCTGCTGAGGCTGTTAACTAAGACGAGAGAGAAACTCAGAAGAGTTAGAAGGTTTGAGAAATTTGAGGTACGTCAAGGCTATAAAAAATTAAAATTACTTTGCAAATGTTGGTAGCACAGCAAAAGGAAGCATAGAGAAAGGTGCAGTGTTGCAAGAGTTGATTGAGAACCTAGAAGAAAAAGATTAATAGACCCAGATAATTTTAATACACAAATACGATTAGTACTTTGTAGCAGGCAAAGCACTTAACTGTTTAGGACATCTGAGTGTTCTTATTTTCTGAAAAAGTTAAATTAAAAGAAAAAGTAATGTATTAATGTAATTAGATTAGGAGATATGAGTATAAAGATCTGCAAGCAAATGTAAAAATCTGAGTAAAGGTACACTTACATACCTGATAAAATAGTTAGTAACTTCAAATAGTTTACTTTCCAACCTGAGACTTCAGGAACACTAGAACGTAATTGTTAAAATTGACCCTCCAACTCATTTGGAAAGGTTTGTTGTGCTAAATTATTGTGAGCAGTTAGCTCCAGCTATTCTGTATTATTTTGACTAAAAATGGGTGAGTGAACAATGTTACTTGGCATCCAAATGGAAATAGTAAATTATAGTAAAGTGTTCCTACACTACAGCAGGGCAATTAATTGAGGTTTCTCAGCAAGCTAATTTAAGTGTCTCTAAATATATTTAGTTTCTTTTTCACATCTCTCATCCCTCTGCCACCTTTGCCCCCAAAACAGAAAGCATCTGCCCCCTTGCTACAAGATTTGGATTTGTGCTCCATCCTATGTTTGTTCTTCTTCGAGAGCTTGTTTGTGTGCATTCCAGTTGTGGGTGTGTACAGGCATATTTATTCTAGCAGCTAGACTGTAGTGTTGGCCAGGGCATCTCCTGGAGTAGTGCTTTCATGGTTCCAAATATAGTGCCCTGCCAACTCCTCCACCCCTAGGTCTTTCTTACCACCAGTGACTGTTGGCTGGCACTTCCCTGTGCTGACAAGTATACCAGCCTTCATACCTTTTTTAAATTCTCTCTAGTTCTTAGTGTTAAGTAGTTAATAATGTAATTCTTAGCTATTTAAAGAGGTTAAGGTTTCAATTGGGAGGTCCTTTTCCTCCCTTATGCCTCAGCACCAGGGCATGCCTGGGTCTCCAGGCTTCACAGCCTGTCTCTCTTTTGGCAAATGTATGCCTGCAAGCAAACTTACACTTCCTGCCTAAAGTGCTTAGGAGAAAGTCATCAAAAATATTGCCATGCAATTTGCAGGACATTCACGCCTTGTATGTTTAAAGATAGGTATCAGTGCCTCAGGGTCTTGCTAATGGAGGCAGCACTCTGGCCCCAGCCAGGCGATGCACAGATTGATTCAGCACCAAGCACCTGCTCCTCTCTGTGCAGTACACCAGCATTATCTGCACATGCTTAGGCACCTGCTAAAGATTTGTGGCACCTGATAAGCTCTGTGCATGGTACGTGCCATAAGCACTGATCACAATCACTGGTGCCACAAAAGAAGACAAGCTAGGGCATTCCTCACAGTGGAAGGATTTCAGGCCCTGAGCACAACCATTCAGGGGCTTGAAGAGTTTCCCACTCCCACGGCCAGGAACTGCTACAAGCTGATAGGTCACATGGCGTCAAATACGTATGTGGCATGTCATGTGAGACTGAGAGTCAGACCCACATCAGTTATGGCTGGTGTCAACCTACTGCCCATCCCAAGGCAAGCTGGACAGGCTTGTAATTTTACCTCCCTTGGTACTAGATTCCCCTCCTCTGGTGGCTAAACCAGCAGCAACTGTGCTCTGGAGCCCCCTTTGCAGCAGCACTGCCTTTGCAAACCTTGATGACAGACTTGGAGTGGGGAACCCCACTAGCAGACCTCAAAACTCAAGGCCCTCTCCCAATCTTGACCTTCAAATAAACGTCAGGGATTTCAGGTCAGTATGCTTGGTGTACCAAGCTTTCTGGACCCATCTGACAGGTTTTGATATTGATGGACAACACAAAAGCAGTCTTTTAGATGAACAAACATTGGTGCACACTCCTCTCCCTTGTGTCAAGATGTCCTGAGGCTACTGGACTTCTGTGTAGAGCATTTGATGCATCTACAGGCTTCGTACCTCCTAGGTGTACATGATGGCTACATCTGCACTATCCCAAAACTTTGAAATGGCCATGCAAATGGCCATTTCAGAGTTTACTAATGAAGTGCTGAAATACATATTCAGCGCCTCATTAGAATGACAGCAGCTGCGGCACTTTGAAATTGCTGCAGCTTGTCCAGACAGGGGTCTGTTTCGAAAGGACCCCAGCAACTTTGAAATCCCCTGATTCCTATCTAGTGATAGGAATAAGGGGATTTCGAAGTTGGTGGGCTCCTTTTGAAAAGGAATCTCCTCTGGATGAGCTGCACAGCGGCGAGCCACAGCAATTTCAAAGTGCCACGGCCGCCAGCATTCTAATGAGGCGCTGAATGTGTATTTCAGTGCTTCATTAGTAAACTTCGGGACAGTGTAGATATGGCCAATGAGTTAGCCAACAGCCTTAGTCAATTGTTTCATACACGCAATTGTTCTTGTCTTCAGATGTTGTGCAATCAGTCTTCCAGAAGCAGGCGCTTCCTCAGGTAGACCTCTTTGCACCACGGCACAACAGAAAGGGCCATTGTTCTGCTTGTTCCAGAAGCTCAGCCTGGGCTCCTGCATGGATGGATTCCTCCTCAACTGTGGAGAACATCTCCTTTATGCTTTTCCACTCACACCAGTCATTCTTGTAGCTCCAGCCTATGCTTGCTAACATTGGTACACCTCCCTTCTGGACATTATAAGTGGAGATCCTCAGTCCCACTTCTGCTCTTTCCTGACCTTCTCACATAAGGCCACAGCCATTTACATTATTCAGACCTCAAGCCTCTGCATCTCTCAATCTGGAAACTTCATGACGGAATCACTTGGAGCTCTCCTTGGACAAGTTTAGACAATTTCTCCTGACCAGTAGGAAACCCTCCATGGGAGCCATCTACCTCACCAAGTGAGATTTTTCAATCTGATACACGCAACATTGTTCACCTCTGACTCCAGCCCCAGTACCCTTAATGCTAGACTAACTCTTCCACCTCAAACAGCAGGGATTTTCAGTCTTCTCTCTAACAGTTCGCTTGGCCACTATATTGTCTTTCCACCCCAGGGCACAAGGCTATTCCATGTTCACAAGCCCTTTAAGATCCTCCCCTGGGACCTTAACTTAGTCCTGTTTAAGCTCATGGAGCCACTATTCAAGCCACCTATCAAATGCTCGCTGCTCTATCTGTCTTTTAAGTTGTTGTTCCTTCTATCTATAACTTTTGCCAGAAGGGTGTCTGAGTTTAAGACTCTCACATCAGAACTCCATACGGTTGTCTGTAAGGACAAGTTCAGCTCCAACCCCATCCAGATTTCCTACCAAAACCAGGCTCTCAATTCTACATGAACCAGGACATCATCTTTCCTGTTTTTTTATCCTAAGCTGCATTCCAACTCCTGTGAGCTGAGACTACAGTTCGTAGATGTGTGCAGGGCTCTGTCCTTCTATATTGACAGAACCCCCGTCTTTCTTATTGTCCTATTTCTCTGCATACTGGAATCTCTGCAAATAGTACAACAAAGGACCTCTTTGTTTTTCCAAAGGTGAGTATGTTGCCAGATCCCACCCACGCACATTTACCTGTCTTTATACAGAGGTACATTTTATTGAGCATCACTTTTTGATTACTGTTGTGTGTTGCCTATGTGTGCATATATTGTGGGTTTTGTAACTGTTCCCCAGTTCCATGAGAAGGTGGGATATAATTTCTCCCTTTCCAAATATCCTGTCTTTCCACATAATCCAGCCAAATCTACCACCAGTAATTGTAGTTTAGCACAAACAAATCACCTTTTTTCCCTGTAGAAAAAATATTTTCCTGAAGCATTGGAATGCTAAATCCCAAAGCAATTTAAAGCTTAAATTTTTGATTCTATGAGTCAGTGCCTAATTCTGATTCATACAAGGACTCAAAGTCATTCAACTATGTACACGTTAGAAGCTAAAAAAGGAAGAAAGATCCATTCTTGTATCCCTGCTCCCAGTCTCCCACAGGAAATGCAAAGGGGAAAAATATTTAGGACTAAATTCCCTCTTAAAGCAAGAGGAGTTTTGGTTCATAAAGGGCAACATAGGCTTTATTCCTTAAAGCACGAAACTAACAAGCGTGCTGCTGAGAGCTGCCCTTGATTTTCTGTTTTCCATCCAAAGAAAGCTTTAAGTGAAAGCCAGTCCAAGAAAAATAAAAATGGGCAGCTTTCCTGCATATAGGAAAGAGAAATATCCTGTTCCTCTGGATGGTCTAAATAAGAGTTAGAGGCAAATTGTTTGAGACAGGTTTGGACAACATGATTTTTTTTTCCTGATACTGAAGATTTTCATACTCCATTCTCTTCTAAAGAGCTGCCTAAAATATATCCCTCCAAAAGTAAATTCTCTGTTCCAGAATATCTTGGAAGAAATGTAGACTCTGAACCTGTTCTCTCCAGTATTTCCAAAGATTTCTTAGGTAAGGAAATTAACTATTCTTCCTAGCCAGGATTTTGAGACTGAGGCTAGAAATGGCTTAAGTTTTCACAGCCAGAATCTTGCTACAATGGGTTGTGGCCACTCCAGTGACAGTTGGCAACCAAGTTATGTGCCAGTGAGAACTCTTGACAGATGTGAAATCCACCTTCATGCTGCTGCCTCACGTCACAAATAGAATTACAGCATGTGAACTAGATGGAGAAGGAAAAGTGATAGTTGAGATGCCTGAAGGAGTTCTTCCACCTATTGAGTTAACACCTTTATTTAGCTATGACACTCATTCTCTTGCACCAAAGGAAGTGTGTTATATATGCTAACATATTGCTTCACCCTCTTTGTCCCTCTGCTATTGTGGAACCAACAAGGGTACAACAACATTGCAAGCACTTTTCTGGAAGAGCCGACCAAATCATTTGGTTTATATAACTTTGCATGTTAGCCTGCAAATGGGTCATATTGTCAGTATCTCTCTGGAAGTGGATTTCAAAACTTCAAGCAGTACAATAGAAGTAGTCTTATTCTCAAGAAGCTCCCTTTGAAAATCAGACTTATACTGAGTGGCAGTGGGCAAAAGTAACTTATGTAAGCAAACTGGGTTGAGCTGTTGTTCTAAACTTGCCGTGGGCTTCCTGATCACTGGCTGTAACACGTATCTGAGCCTAAATTATCATATAATGGTATCTGCCCTAAACCAAGTCTTCACGGTTTAATCTCATCTGTTTTTCTAATCAGTGGATTCAGTGGACAGACTTTGGTCTGAAGCCAATAAGCTAGTGCCAAAAAGGAACCTTAACCTAGTTTCACAAGCCTTGACAAAATTATTTTTGAGCCTCTGACAAAGTTTGCCTTCCACTATTTTTCAGTCACTCTCCTCAGAATAATTATTCTATCAGCCAGCAGAGTTGTCAGATTTAATGTTTTGCCTAGTAAAAAGGAATTCTTACTTTTTTCTGCACAGAATATTCCCAAATCAGTTTTAAATTAACAACTTGACTTGTTCTCTTTTCATCTTAGTCAACACCTGGAGCAGGTCCATGTATTTTTCCTATATGTTCAAAGGACAGGTACATATTACTTTAGTACACCATACAATTGAAGGAGATTGATTGATTAATTGATTTTGATGGGGTTCACAAAAGAGGCACACAAATTTCAAAGCCTGCTTCCTGTAGACATCAGAATGGCCACTCTAAAGCCTGTGGCCTGGATTCTGGGAAGCACCTAACGTGGATCCTAAGCTTTTTAGAATTTACAGATCAAAACAAACTTCTTAGATTTTCAAAAGTGTATACGGAAATTAGACATCTAATTTGCGTTGAAAATTTATGCCCTTCGAAAAGCTTCTTAAAATCCCCCTAGAAGTCCATGAGCAGTGTGTGTGACTCATAGAAATCTGATCTCTTATGTGTTCAGTGAGATCCTTCATTTGCCAGGGAAATAAATGTATGCATTAGATTTGGTTTCCAGATTGTTTCAAGATCTAGCCCCATTCAGTGTAAAGTAGTATAAATCTAGAAGAGACAATTGTATAAATAATAGTCACAAAGTCTGTATTTGAAAGGAGCAGTTGCAGCCTCTTGGAAATTACTAAATTTACTTAGCTACTGAGTAGGGCATTGGCTGCTTTGCCCAGATATAATATAATGGAGGAATAAAGTGCACATTATTATCACCCGTAATACGCTAGAGCCCATGCCTCTTTAATTTATCCAGCATACAAGATGAACTGTATATTAGGTGATTACAATTTGTGGCCATTCAAATAGCTCTTCTCAGTTTATATATAATCACACACAAACTATGTTAAACCAAGGGTAAGGTTTCTCATTTATTAAGCAGCTCTTCTATATTTTGTTTTTTCCTTTTTCACTGTGTCTCAGTGCCTTATTTACTGAAAACTGTTCAACCCCTGCTATGAAGAGAGACAGAATTATTATTTCCTCATTGTCTTTTCTATGACTGTAATCACTGTAATGCTTCACAAATTATACTTATTCCACCCTTGTGAAATAAGGGGTATTATTACCCCCATGTTACAAAGGGAAACATAGGTACAGAGGTTTAGGTCAAAATTTGGCTAAGTTTGGGTGCTTAAATAGAAATTCGTAGGACCTAATTTTTCAATATAGTACTTAAATCGTTCAAAACACATCTCCAGCTCCAGCTGTGAATGCTCACCACTTCTTCAAATCAGACCATAAGTGGTACGAAGTTGGGTACCCATAACATGAGGAATGCTCAGTTAGTGGCTGCCTGTGGAAATTTTTAATGTAGGTGACTTGACTTATAACATATAGGCTGTGTCTACACTAGCAGCCCCCCTTTCAAAAGGGGGATGCTAATGAGACACTACAGGATACAATAATGAGGTGCTGCAATGAAAATGCAGCGCCTCATTAGCATAATGGTGGCCGTGGCACTTCAAAAGTGCTGCTTTCGATTGGCTCATTTGCATGGGGTCCTTTCCAAAAGGACCCTGCACATTTCAAAATCCCTTTATTCCTATTTGGTTATTCATATTCATTGTAGCACCTCATTAGCATATCCTGTAGTGTCTCATTAGCATCCCCCTTTCTAAAGGGGGTGCTAGTGTAGACATAGCCATAGGATATCTATGGCAAAGAGAGAATCCAGTTTTCCTAAGCAGCACTCAACTGTCTTAACCATGAGACTGCTTGTTCTTTACCTGCAGTCTGCTTCCTAATTCACTATTGAACCTCCAGATTATGCAACAAGTAAAGCAGACAGTATCCTGTGGTTGGATTAGGACATGTTGCCTGTGGGGTTCACAGATATTTGGGTACAGCAAAGGAATATTGAGACTCAGGAATCTTGTGTTCCTTTCCAGGCTCCGAAGGAGCGTCTCCTCTAGTAGACATGGATTCTTCTGCCTGTTGTCTCCAAGTCTGACCATTCTTTTTGTTACCCCAGGACAGCCTGTCACTGTTCTTGTCCCACTCCTGTATCTTCCCCTTGCCTCAGTCCTCATTCCTCTCATTCTCCTCATCCATTCAGTCTCCACTCTTCAGGCTTTTCATTCGCATCATAGTCTCACTGCCCACCAAGCCAAGCTTTACTGTCTTGGCTCCTTTTCCTGTCTGTCTGTTTCTTGTTAAGCCCACTTCTTTGCTCATGTTCTGTCTCCCTTAACTTCTGGTCCCAGTCTCCCTCTCACTTCTCCTCGTCTAATTTCAGAGAACTCCAAATCTATGCTCAACCTGTCCCAATTCTCCCTTCACTACCTTCTCTCCCCCTCTTCCTGGCCCCATCCCACTTGGCTCCTGTCCCAGTCTCCTTGTCCATTGAGTCCCATGTTTATCCTTCGGCTTCCAGTCCCAGTTCCTCTCCTTCCCTTCCAGTCTCAGTCTTCTCCCCACAGGCTTCTTGTACCAATTTACTCCCTCTCCAACCCAAAGTCCAGCTCTTGTGCCCTGTGTGCTAAACATAGGAAAACAACATAAGTTTTCCCTAATCTCCAGCTAAGAAATGGCTGGACAGCGTTGGCTGAAATGTTTAAAAAGAAAATCTGGAGGAGACAGTTTCTGAAATTTCAGACAAAACATTTTTTTTTAAATTCTTAGCAACTAAACATAAGGTCTTATGATTGGAAGTATTGGGCAACTTTGAAAGTAGTAGTGCCAAACTTTTGTTCTTTGGTTATTTTTATAACTTAATGTTAAAAGCACCCATAATTATTTTCAAGAATCAAAGCTTTAATTGTTTTAAAAACTAAGTGCCTAAATAGGGCTCCAGTGATTGGTTCATATTTAGTTAACATTTTCAGGCAATGTAATAATGTCTGCTTAAGTCTGCAGAGAGATTAAAACTACAACTTTGGGAGATTTGAATTTCCCTTTTCATCCTTTGGGGATGTTAACTCAGAAACCTAACAATACTTTGTGTCACCATAGTTAAAGTATTTCATGGATGATCATTGTAGCAGAAAGATCAAGGTAATGTACTTTTATTGTTGGGTATATGTGCATAAATTGGGCAGGGTTGGGTGTTTCTTGCTAACAAGGTTTCCTGGGATGAGGAATAAACAATTAGTGTCCCACATTTAGTGTCCCCTTGTAATCCTATTAAAAATTGAGAGTGGGAGAAAGGAGATGCAGCCCTTCTCAAATACCAAAAACCTCCACTGATTTTTGGGTCTGACAAGCAACCTTTATACAGTCATGAGTGCCAGAAGCCTCATCTGTCAAACCTGCCTAACCTCCATGATACGTAGAAGTCCACTGTGTCTTTTCAATACAGATATTGTAACCCAGTGAAAACTGAAAATGTTGAAAGAATAAAATAAATTAATTTTAGTCGATAAATTGCAGGAAATTGTTGACCTAGTTCTGGTTTGAGGCTGAGCAACTGCAAGTAAGAGACTAGTATAGATAGAAATGTGCATAATAATTAACTGCCTGATAATAGTGTTTGATTTGAGCTACTAGCTTTTGGGCCCTGACCTTGTCTAGTCCCTGCATTGGAAATAGTAACACTTTCTATCTACAAATAACTTTTATACTTTCGTATCAAGAGCCTATGTTAATGTCAGAACTGCTTTCTGCAAGACCAGCACAAGAATCTAAAGGTCCTCTTATTAGGTTATCACAAATTGGCCTGTTACAATGAACTTTATCCACATAAAAACCTTTCTCTGCAAGTAGTTATATTGAAATCAAAGGACAGTGTGTGGAATAAGATATTTCTGTACCGAATGAATTAAGGATAGCATAATCTGACCCTTTTTTTCTCTTTCCTCCAAAATAGTGACTCTGGTGATTCTTATCTTGACACTTTGAATGTTGAAGGCCTTGTACACTGACTATTAGAATCTGGAAAAATTCCCCAGCTGATTATAAAATATTTGAAATGTTGAGTTCCAGTATAATTTTTTATGGATGGCTTTAATCAGCAAGGTACTCAGGAAGTGTTTCTATTTAGGACCCACTACCTAAAAGATAATAATGTTTATTTTAATTTGCATCTACCAGAGAAATTATTGTTACACAAACCCAGACGTTAGCAAGAGCATCCACTTCCTTAGGTTTTAAAGATTACATCTATCCTATGCCTCTTGCTGCACTATATAGGGTATGTATAGTTTAGTGATGAAGTATAAAGCAAAATTCACCCACGCCATGGAGTTTAGTTATACCTGTTTGTGAAAGGACCTGGCAGTCGGGAGGCTTCGGGAAAGCATTTCCCTGCTTCTGAAATCTTTCCCTTTGGCGGAGAGAGGCTCAGAAAGCAGGTGGATCCCAACGCTTCTGAGAGTGCCTGTCATATGGAAAGGGAGAATACTGACTCTTCTGCAGCCCCTAGAAAATAAGTTACCCCACCTCCATCCACAGGCCCTCCATGAATGCTGAACACTTGCCATTCCATATGGGCATCCTTTGTCTTTCCTACAGCCCTCCCTACTTTGCCAGGCACCACACATAAAATGTACCCAGAGAATACCTGATATCCTTCATCTGCTTGGTACCCTCTGTCCCACATATGATTGTCAGTCTTCACTTTCCCTATTTGGTACCCCTGCCTCCATCCCTTGTTAGTGCTGGGTATGATTTTCCCCTTCTATTGCTCCCCCCAGGAGTATGGGCATTCCTCACCTACCATCTGTTATTTCCATGATTGCAGTCCATTTCAGCTGCTGGAGGAGACCTTTTCTGAGAAATTCAAAACAGTTGAATTTCTCTGCTCTGGTATTTAAACTTTGTGCAGAAAAAGGCTTCATTTAAGCTGCAGTTCATAGTATAAACTACTTCCGCTTTTCATTGATCAGAAACAAAAACAACCAAATTAAAGAGCAGTTGGCTGGAGAAGTGGTGAGTTCTCTGGCTTTTGACAAATTACTATTTTGTTTTCTTTTATTATGTGGATAGGCCTGGCCTAGGTTTGGCAGCTTTGGAGTTTGTAACTTAGCCAATAGTCAGACAGTAACAGCCTCTGCCAGTAAAGCTTTACATGAAAATGCATTTATATGGCACCAGTGAAGAACACCACAGGAAGTAAAGCTGAAAGAAAACTTGAATTACTTAGTTTTTCTTGTGTAGATCACCTACTGCGTATTGCTCTTTTTTCTGCAATGGATATTTTGGAAATGGCTCCGTTTAAGAAAGTTAATAAATGATGCTAGAGCTATTTTCAGGTAGTCCAGTAAAATTTCTTTTGTGATGTTTGCAGAAAGAATTAATGCAATCTTCCAATTGCCATTGTACTGAAAAGATAGTGTAGATTATAATTAGCTGTACAGTGTGTTCTGAAGGTGTGGAGCGTTCTCATCCTGCTGTAAGATTATGACAAATTCAGCAGTGCAAAACCTGAAAAGTCATGCAGCTACTCTCAGGAAAGTAGGCAACACATTTTTCATGGCTGTGAATTTGGTTCTCAAACCAGTGTGTGAATGACTGCTGCCATCCTGAGATGGAGTTCAGAAACGTGTTCTGGTCACATGCCCTTGGGAAGTTATAACAACTATTTCTTACAAGCTCACCAAAAGGCCCTACAGGAAGGTGAAGCAGTTTCATAGTCTTCTGCCTTTGCTAATGGGACATCTAACCTGTCTAGTTTCTTCTTTGTTGTACCTGAGACACTAGCTGTGGGTGTTCTCCAGAGTCAGTTCATTTGAATTACATATCCCTAGTCAATAATCATAAAGTCAGATACAAAAATGATACATGCATATAAATCAGATAATCATATTTATCAAATCATAACTTTTTGATACCTCACATGACTTCTACAAAATGCACCATAATTATGCCAAACTTCTATCATAATATCACTGTGAAGGATAGAGGGTGCAGTGGCACAAATGTAAGAGAGACTGAAAAATTATAAACAGAATGAAACCTTGAAGTTACAGCACATAGTGTTCTGTACTACCAACAAATGTATAGATTGAAGCATGGAGGAGTCTTTTAATTTTTCTTATGCAGAACATACATACCGAATTCCCTCTCTTTTGTTTTCTTTTCAGTTGGGTGTGTGGTTTTCTTTGGGCTGTGCCTATTTGGCTTTGGAAGGCTATGATGGTGCTGCCAGAGCGTTTCAGCGCTGTGTAACGTTGGAACCTGAAGTAAGTATAATTTGACTATTTCATCCTGTCTTAGCTTGTCTAATAGTTTATATGGATGTAACCAGGGACTAAAAGGAAAAAAAGAAACTGGTTCATTCCTTGTTCTGATTGTTCAGTTTTTATCATGTTTGTCCATAAAGAATGTATTTTCTCATTAAGTGTCACAAAAAGACTTGGCTGATAACTGAGTTCATATACTCTGTGTGATAAAGCCCTTTATGGTGTCACACAATACTAAAATAAAGCACATAATATCTAAGCTCTTTTTGATTAAAAACAGAAGTGAAATAACATATTAAACAAATCATTTGTTAAAATGCTTAGCCCATTCTAGATTTTGAAGAAGCCTCCCGCGCTCTTCAGTGAGCTGTGTGTATTCATCGTTCTGTGGAAATGGTGAATTAATCTCATAAATACTTACTAAATAAATAGGAGATAATTGGCATTTGGGAATAAATTTGAGATTGAAATCAGTCTCCCTCCACCTGAGATCCACCTTTTTGGTTTGTGATCTACCTTTACAGATGTGCATCATGCAGGTGTGTGTCCACCATTGCCAGACTCACAGAATGCAGGATGCCAACTGTATTATACTTCCTTTGTTTTTTATGTATAACTACTGTAAGTAAGAATGGTTTGAGCCTTTACAAAAATAAGTTGACCAGCATTGTTCTGTCAGTAGGTCTGGCTTTAGGAGTAGAAAATTCTGTCTCATCCTCCCTGCTTCAGGAGAAGCATATTAATGGTTTTGATTTATTTCTACTAAATAAAAAATTAAAAAACAAATTATCGCCCCCAATCTGAAACATAACTCAATTTTATATTTTCTTCTCTCTGTGAAAATTGATTGTTTAACTGCAAACTAAATGCAACTTTTTATGGAAATCATTCTGACTTTCTTGATGAACTCAGTCTTGTCTGTATTCAGAGGTATAGACCGGTTGATTTATTAATGGCTTAAATGAGATTTGGTATGTGAGTAAACAGTGTGGGATTGGGCTCTTAGTTCTACACCTAAAACTTAGATTGACCTAGCTTTGTTGTTCAGGTCTATGAAAAATTTATATTCTGTGAGAGGCATGATAAGCCTGGCCTGGAGCTCCAGTGTCAGAAGAATTCTTCTATAAATCTAGATATCTCTGCTCCAGGAGCTGGATTTACTGCAGCAGTGGAAAAAATCTTTCCATCTCGATAACAGGTGTCTCCGGTACTGTGCTACAAGGGCATAGCTTACAATAAACCTGCAAAACACTGGAGCATGAAGGTCTGCTGCTATCAGCCCAAGAGTGAATTTCATTGAAATATTCTGTTTCTTTTCTTGTTTTGGGTTTACACCATTATCACTCTTCTCACTTCAGTATAGGTGCTCCAGATTTTCATCAGTGTAAATGAAAACAGAATAACACTCAACATGTACAATGGTAGAACAGAATTAATTGAACCATTGGTAATTTAACCCTCTTATTTTGGATTGTGGATACACTGTTTTTATTTACCAAGCAAATTTCGTATTTTTAATTCCTGTCATTGTCACCTTAACATTTAATATGTATGTGTATTTATTACTATTTGTACATAATCAGGAAAATTGGTCATGTAATAGTTTTGATCAGATGATTTTTCCCAAATAAGCAGAATGTGTTTTGATTTTGTTAATTGGTTTCGTATTTGCAGAATGCTGAGGCCTGGAACAATTTATCAACTGCATATATCAGGTTGAAACAGAAGTAAGTCTTTCACAATATTTAGAGAATATTGTTTCCAAAATAAATATTTTTGATTTCCTTTCTCCTAGCCCTGAGGTATTATTCTCACAATGTGGTTTACACATTAATGCCTGTCCTCTATCCTTCTTTCTAGTTTCCCAGTAGGTGTCCTTCAGTAATATTCGTTAGAAATTACTTACCCTTCAATCTGAGAAAAATGCATTTAATAGGCTTATAAAAAGAGCAAAATTAGGAGCTGATATCTTTGAATTCATAATTGACCAGTTATTATACCCTTTAAGTATACATTGAACCTCTCTAATCCGAGCGTTCTCGTCTGGCAACATCAATGGTCTGGAATGATTTTATTTAGCCAGATGTCCACTTACTGTGGTTGTAATGAATTTTTCTCTTGTCCCGTGAAGTTTGTTTACAGCCACTAGTCCTGGCTGTCAGTGTTCTGTGCTGTTACTTTGCTCTGATTTACCCCTACGTGTCTTCTAAGAGCCCAGTAAGCAGTGGAAGTGTTGGTGATGCTGCTAGACAATATTGCCCTCCCTGGCTCAGCAAATACTCTCAGTTGGCACTGGTCAGGTCATGAAGGAGCCAGACTAGAGAGGTTCAACCTGTACATACAATCAAAATTAGTCATGTTAGAAATGGAAACTTTGGACTGTGAAGCCAAAAAAGATATGTACCTTTTTAAAACAGAACGTATTCAAATTTATATTGATTCATTCCATACTCAGATTAAGAGATTTGGGGGAACAATAAGCAAATTACTACTCACATCATACAAGCAGATGGAGATTCATATGCCTAATAGTCTGCTGCTTCTTTTTTCCCCCAAAATTAACCATGGAGGAAACCCAGATTCCGAGCTGCTAATTTCTTATTTCTGTAATTTGATGCATTGTAATATTAAAGTTCCCAATAAATACATTGTAATGATATTTTTGCAAGGCCTTACCCTATGAAGAACAATTTCATTGACGTCATACTCTGTACGTGGACTGTGTCTCATTGTATTTTCTACCAACTAGCATAAAACTTCAGAATGAAAAATAAAAGTATACTGAAATTTCTAGGGTTTTGGTTTAAACAGTTAGTGGTTTAACTTTCATGAAATGAAGTAATAGTGAGGAGGAAGAGAAGAATAGTGAGTTCACGCGGTAATAAGCACATGAAATAAATTTCCATCAAAACATATTGAAGCAAATGCAGTAAATGTGAAACAGGTAGATAGATTTGAGGAGAGATGAACAGAAAGCAAGGGGCAGAATGACTGTCCAGGTTGAAAAGTGTAGAAATAAAAAATACCTAGTTTCTTCGATTAACTGTCCTCTTTGTCAGTTCCTGGTGCCTTTGTTATTAAAATCAGGAAGACTGAATCAGACTATTTATTTATTCATTAGCCCTGTTGAATGCAAAAAAGAACAGCCATCTATCGATTCATAACACAAGGTGATTATGCAGTTGCTCAGAATTCACCGTTTTAATTTAGACATAGTTTAATGCAAAGTATTTCTTCTTCCAATCAGAATATGTTGCGCTTTGGCTTCTACAGCCTCCAAAACCTGCTATGATGGTTTATGCTGTATGGTTTATCCTGTATGCATTTTCCTGTGCCTAATAATTAAAAGTATTCTTCATCAAAATGATTTCTTCCTGTCCACTTACAGTGTAAGGCAAAGACACTATTGAGCTATCAGTTCTATATGTGTATATATATTTACTTCAGCCAATTTTATGGTGTTATCTAGGTGAGCGGTGAGAGCAAGGGGTTGCCCTAGATGCCTTTTCAGTGGAATACTGCCCTGTATCTTCCCCCAGCCTTATGAAATAAGTAGTGACATATGGTCTGCCACCTGTTCTTCATACCTGAAAAGGCTTTCCCTGATAACTTGCTGTGGGGAAGTTGAAAAATCTCTTTCTGCCAAAGCCAATATGGCAGTCTAAGGAAAATTCCTTCCCAGCCCCCCCCTTGAAAAGTGTGACGAGCATGATGGCTACAGTAAGTCCTAACCCAACCTGATGTTCACTCTACTAGGCAAGGGAGGCAGGGTGCTGGTTTTGCTTGCTGTGTGTAGCAAAGAGGATTCCCTCCCCAGGGCTTGCACATTTGTGTCTTTTGGACATCACGTTCCTGAGGAGGTGAATGAGTGCTAGAAAATGCATGCTGTCCTCTGCCTTTTTGACCTCATCCCCAACCTCAGACCTAAAGCAGATCTGTCCTTCTCCAGGAAGTTAACAACCCCTGCCCCCCTTTAAATTTGGTGTGGTTATTATCAATAGAAACTCATGCCAAAATTGCAAAGTATTTTATGTCCTTTACATGGACAAAATATTAAGTGTTGGAAAAGATTTTAGTTGTGTTGTAAATTGTCGTCATTTTCATATTTATTTCTGCTGTCATAAATAATCACTGGAAAGGTGTTTTTATTTTTCAAAAACTGATTACAACTGCAGTGAGAGTCTGATTGTGTAGTCATTCTTTGTTGGTAGAATTCAGATTCAAGGTTAAAAATATCAGTACAAATAGGACAACTCAATGAAGAGAGAAAAACCCAAAAATGCATTTAAAATAGCAGGGGAGAGAATTACTTTGGTGAAGTTCTGTGGGTGTGCATGTTATGCAGAAGATCAGACTAAATGTTCCTTTTAAAAATGTTGCCAACCAATAAGAATGACTTTTTTTATTATTATTAGTATTATTTTGCCAAAATGCAACAGCATTCGTTTACTGACATGGTCAAATAACACCTGCTTTCTACTTTTTCCTGTATAATTATGTTCTATCTATTATGTTATTTCCTTTATATGAAAAACAGACAACACCTAAAGGTCTGTCCATTATATTAGGTGCTTTTCATTGCTGTTCATTGGAAAGGGCCAATGCTCTATTTATTGCTGTTTGTTAATGATTATAATTATTTGTCATGATCAAAATGTTCTACTTTATCAGTCGTGTTCACAAACGACTTACAATAGCAAATTATGGCCATGTCTACACTTGGCCAAAATTTTGAAAGGGCCATGCTAATGGCCAAATTGGAGAATACTAATGAGGCACTGAAATGAATATTCAGCACTTCATTAGTATGCTGGCAGCTGCAGTACTTCAAAAGTGCCATGTTTCGATTGCGTGTGGCTCGTCTACATGGGGCCCTTTTCGTAAGGACCCTGCAAATATTGAAATCCCCATATCAGCTGATAGGAATAAGGGGATTTTGATGTTTGTGGGGTCCTTTCAAAAAGGGCCCCATGTAGATGAGCCGCACGTGATCAAAACGTGGCACTTTCAAAGTGCCGTGGCCGGCAGCATGCTAATGAGGTGAGGAATAATCATATCAGCACCTCATTAGTATTCTCCGATTCAGCCATTAGCGCGGACCTTTCAAAATTTTGGCCAAGTGTAGACACAGCCCATGTGTTTTGTTTTGGTTTTTTTGTTTGAGGATTGTGTATAAGGGGAGATTAATGTATTTTTAATTTTCTGTGGTTACTGAATTAAAGGGCTAGTTTCATGTATTTTCCAAAGAAAGGCTTATAACAAATACATACTGCAAAACAGCTTATTTATTAACAGCTGAGGTTATGGAATATTAAGGAAGCAAGTCAATGGCCTACTTGTGTTGCTGTCCAAGGGGCAAAGGATTTGGAAGTGGTCATGGTCATATCTAAATAGCAAAGGATATGTGATCTCGAAATGTTATATAACTCCCCCCCCCTTTGATATGTGCAGTGACTTGTGGGGTATGATCCTATATCAGTGTTTTGATCTTGTTGCTAATCAAGTCCTGATTTTGAAAAGGAAAAGGAAGTTTGCAGCATTCCTTCTGTGAAGGGCAACATACATTTTAAGAAAGACAACTGAAATTGAACGTGACGTAAAATAGACATAATTAAACTGGGTTTAGTAGGGAAGGTCAGAAAGACCATCTCGTTTCCACATGCATTGCAGCTCTTGAACTAGAGTTTTCACCACATTTAAAATATATGGCTTTTGCTGTGTTGGTTGTTTACCCCGGGCTGAGGCCAGCTAATATCAGTGAGAGACAGAGGCATGAGACAGTCATGTAGAACGAACTGGTTTGAGCAGAAGGCCATGAAAGAAAGGGATTCTCAAGCTTTCATGTAAATTCTGAGCAACTAATCTTCACATTTCTTCTGTTTCCAAATGTGTCTGAATTATGTAGCATGTAAGTAAATACGGAATGTTTGTAATAGGTTACATACCAAGTTGTTTGTTTTTATTCTTAATTAGGAGTAAAGCATTTCGTACTCTCCAAGAAGCTCTCAAGTGTAACTATGAACACTGGCAGATTTGGGAAAACTACCTTGTTACCAGTACAGACATTGGAGAATTTTCAGAAGCAATAAAAGCTTATCATCGGCTCATGGATTTACAAGAAAAGTACAAAGATGTACAGGTGAGAGATTTCTTTTTATGTTTTTTTACATGTTCACATAACTTTTTTTTGTAAAAATTATTTGCATCATTACTAAGAACATTTCAATACTAATACCATACTTTGCAATGAAAGATATCCATACAAGTCTGTTTCTTTATGAGACTTTGATTGTAAAGACAAATAATTTAAATTAGACAGAAGACCAAAACAATACCCTGGATTTCAGCATCTTCAGGCTTTGGTAAAGACCAGATTTACTGTTTGCTGCTCAGGCACTTCCTTAAATTGAACTGTTGGGGACTTTTTTAATTTTTCACACTCTTGTGTGTATCATCAGTACAAAGCGTTGCAGACCTTACAGCTGTATAAGGGTTATGATTTTTCCCCATAAATTTGAAAATGTTTATCTTTCACATTCTGAATAATATGTAATTGCTGTATTAAAGCTGCGTAATCCAAAACTATGAAAATGTAATGGATGACTTTTACTTGCCTTTCACTGTATTAAATTAAGGCTATTGTTTGAGGTTTTTTATATTGTGCTTCATATGCCTGGCAAACTTTGAGTTTGATCAGGAGATGTAAGGAACACTCCGTATTATGGCAGTCAAAAGCATCGTGCTTGTCCTTTTTCTTTTTCAGTTTATTTTTAAAGTACAAGGAGTGCTTAAGCATTAGTGTTAATCACTTATTTCAAAACAACAGCATACGATTCAGAAGTTATTAGAGATATGTAACATTGAAAAACTTGTAAGGCTCGCTAATGTATATCCAGCACAAATAAATGTCTGGGAAAACTGTATTGTTACATATGGTAAGGATTACACAGCTACAGTGCTCTCATTAGGAAGGAATCAAGTATGTTCTTTTAAGATGTTATACTGGATAGTCAGTTAAGCTTTTGGTATGTTGGTTAGAATAATTTTCCATTTTTTGTTGCATAATTTGCCTTACTGTTCTATTTTCCCTTTCAGTTTTTAATCACAAATTACAGTGTTTATTAGGACTGTTAGATGTCAGATGTTCTGAGTTTTTATTTAACATGTTCTGGTAGATAATGACCTTAAAAATCCTTCCAGGATTCTTCATGTTCTTTTTGAGATAGCTATATGCAATCAAAAGGGATTTTCATACATGGTTACGAATGAGCCCAAAGTTTCATTAAGAATTACTGGAAGGCTTGTATTAATAATTAGTTAACAAGGACCAGAATACTCTCATAGTTAGAAATGAATGTATAAATAAAACCAAATAGCTAAGTTTATAGGTGTGAAAGGAAACTAAGCCAGTTCAGTATTTCCAGAAAGTCTAGTCCCCTAGACCAGCATTTCCCAAACTAATTTGAGCATGGAACACTTTTGGGCTTGGAATACATTGACGGAACACACGTGCTGCTGGCGGGTGTCATACCAAAAACTGCTGCACATAATGCTCAAAAGTTGATTTAAAAGAGTTAGTTTTTTAGATGTCTTATTTTACAAAGAACAAAAAATAACAAGAGAAAACTATCTGAATGAACAAGTAATGTCCTTCAGTTAGCAACCCTCTAATTAAGTGTAAAAATTAAAAATTAAGTACAAACCTAAAATAAAACATCACTATAGCAGCCAAAAGTAGGATAGTTAGTGTCATTATTTTGTACAAAAATAGAAAGAGCAATATTTTTGTTCAAAAAAGGACTGTCCTTCCTTAAGCTTAGAAAACATTTTTAAGAAAAAGAAGTGCAAAACAAATTAGGTATGGAAAAGTATTTTTAAATGTTGTGGTTTTATACATTTATTTTACAGAAAACTATTGGAAAATAAAAATAAGTAACAACAGTTTCTTTAAGGGGAAGAGTGATTTTGCATCTCTGTTTTGACACAAGTTTCAGAGTAACAACTATGCTATTATAAATGTGTTATAAATATTAATATACCTACAATGTAAATACAAGTCAAATACGTTTGTTAAAAAAAATTGTCAGGGATCGTGGTAGGTCCTGCTGTTAGTGCAGAGGACTGGACTTGATGACCTTTGAAGGTACCTTCCAGTTCTGTGAGATGGGTATATCTCCATATATTATGCATAATTTCTTACTTAATATATTTTAGAAGGAAAAATATTGCTAGCATCGAAATTTTTTCACAGAACACCTATTCACATTGTGAGGAACACCAGCGTGGGAAATGCTATCCTAGATTATCTTCTCACTTTTCGCATTAGTTTTTTTTCTTCCCTCTGATCAAACAGCATACCTGGTAGTAGACACTTAAGTAAACCACAGGCATGCCTGTGTAGAAGTTAGTCTATGACATGAAACTTTCCATGTCAGCACAACTTAATTTTCTTGCTAGATACATTCAGCCGCTCTGATGATGTTTTATTAACTGTTGTACTAGTTCACATATAAAGAAAGAGAAGGAGAAGAGCATGGAAAACATTAACTCAGTGTGAAGTAACAATCTAACCTAGGAGGATATAAAAATAGTGCAAAACACTTAAACAGTACAACCCTTATGACCCATACCTTAAAAAAAATTCTCCCAGAGTGTGCTTCCTGGTCAATTATTTTAAAATTCTCTGATACAAGACCAAATGTACCAAAATAGTAATGTATAACTGAAGTAGCTTAGAATACCTGTGTGTTTATATGCTGTTGTGAGATTCTTGATTGTTATTTTCAAATATGTTTTAAAATACAATTCTATGAACTCTGTAATGGAGTTTGTAATTAAATAACAGAATCATAGAACACTAGGACTAGAATGGTCCTCAAGAGGTCATGGAGTCCAGTCCCCTGCCCTCATGGCAGGACCAAGTACCATCTAGACCAGGGGTCTGCAAGCAAAATAGTGAGAAGAGCCATTTTTACAAATTCAGTTACAAAATTAATACTTCAAGAGTTGCAATGCATTTGAATATGAGACAGTCCTTAATAAATAATGTCAAACTGTATCACCCCTATTTTAAGAACAGAACGCACACATTGATTTGTACCGGTTAGAAAGTTGAGAAATCTGCCCTTTATTCCTAAGCTTTACCCCCAATCCCACAACCCCCCCGCCATCCCCAGGCTTAACTCCTCTCAGCCCAAACCCACCCCCTCTCAACAGGTTTAACCCCTCTCAGCTCCAAGCCAGCTCCCCCCCATCCTCGGGTTTAAACTGCCTCAGCCCCAACCTCTGCCCTGCCCCATCCCCAGGATTAAGATGTCTCAGAACGCACAGGTCCTTCGAGGCCACCACCACCACTTGCTGCCGCCGCCTCCGCCTCTGCCTCCCCCTCTTCCTCCTCAGTGGAGCTGTGTTTCTCTCCCCACAGCTGTCCTGGAGGCTTATGCTTCTCCCACATACAGCCCAGGCAGCTCCCTGCCCAGCCAGAGGCTGCAGCTGCTTAAACAAAAACCCTGAATTCAGTTGTTTTAACAGTGGGTAACTGAGTGTAGGTTTTTTTGTTTGTTTTTTAAAGCAGCAGCAGCCTCCTGAGACATAAGAGGAATCAGCAGTGGCAGCGCTTGGAACCACGAGGTGCACGTGGGTCTGGAGCCACAGGTTGCCAACTCCTGATCTAGACCCTCCCTGACATGTCTGTCTAACTTGCTTTTAAATATCATTTCTCATAGCTCATGTTCTCTAGACCTTCAATCATTCTTGTCAATCTTCTTTGGACCCTCTCCAATTTCTCCACATCCCTCTTGAAATGTGGTGCCCAAAACTGGACACAGTACTCCAAGTGAGACCTAATCAGAACAGAGTAGAGCGGATGAATGACTTCCGTGTCTTTCTCACAACACTACTGTTAATCCATTCCAGAATGGTGTTGCTTTTTTTGCGGCAACATCCCACCGTTGAGTTATATTTAGCTTGTGGTCCATTATGACCCCAGATCCCTTTCTGCAGTACTTCTTGGTAGACAGTTGCTTCCCATTGTGTATGTGTGAAATTGATTATTCCTTCCTAAGTCAAGTACTTTGCATTTGTTCTCATTAAACTCCATCCTACTTACCTCAGACCATTTCTCCAGTTTGTCTAGATCATTTTTGAATTACGACCCTATCCTCCAAAGCAGTTGCAACCCTCCCAGCTTGGTATCATCTGCAAATTCAATAAGCGTATTCTCTATGCCAATATCTAAATTGTTGATGAAGATATTGAACAGAATTGGTCCAAAACAGACACCTGCAGAACCCCACTGCTTATGCCCTTCCAGCATGATTGTGAACCGTTAACTAACCCCCTGAGAACAGTTATCCAGCCAGTTATGCATCCACATTATAATAGTCCAATGTAAGTTGTATTTGCCCAATTTATTGATAAGAAGATTGTGCAATACCATACCAAATGTCTTCCTAAAGTCTAGGTATACCACATCCACCACCTCTCCCTTATCCAGAAGACTTGTTCTCTTATCAAAAAAAGCTGTCAGATTGGTTTGGTATGCTGGATGTTACCTGCCACCTTCAAAAACAACAAGAGAGGAGAAACCAGGTCAATTCTGTCAGGGAGGATGTGGCCCCTTATCAGTTCTTTGGAGTCTGTTTTGGTGAGAGGCTGTCAGTCATGGCATAAAATATGAGATGGCTGACAGACAAATATTGATGGATATTTGTCTGTCAGCCACATTTTAGAAGGATTAAATTCACTGTATGTACATATGGGCCCCCAGTGGTTGTCATGGGGTGGGAGGGCGAGGAGGGCAACTGCATAGGGAATCGATGATTGATTCAAAGGGGCCCAGAGCTCCTGGTCACCACCACTGATACTGCAGCAGTGGCAGCAACAAGAGCCTTGGGCCACTTTGAAATGCCACAGGAGCACCATTCCATGTGTCTCTGAGAGCAGGAAGGGGGGGCCATCGCTGTGCTCTGGGCACTTCTAAGAACTGACTGCTCTCAGCCCTGCCCCTCTTGGGGTGTGGAGCTCCCCCTCGCTTGCCTCTGAGCCAGTGGCATCTGTCAGACCCACTGCACACATGCATATCTTTACATATATATTTTTCTAATTTATAATAATATATGGAGATAGACGTCTCATAGAGCTGGAAGGGACCTCAGGAGGTCATTGAGTCCAGTCCCCTGCCCTGTTGCCAGGACCAAGCACCATCTTTTATCTGTAAGACTATGGTAGAATTAAAGGCTACAGTATACAAAGTAGTGCTAAAAACCTGTTTCCTGGATAGTCTCATTAAAATTTTGTGCATGTTATTCTTAGTATTCCCTTTTATGGTCATAGTATTTAAAATTTGCCAATTTTTTCCTAATATAAATAATTGCCTGTATTTATTGTTTGTATTATTACGTGATATTGTCCTATACTTAGTGTGGAATATACCTTTTAATAATGCAAATATTATCTAATATTAAAGACTCAGGGAATTATTTATGCCAATTGGCAAGTTTTTATGGTTATGCCTGTACATGAGACAAACTACAGTTTAGCTAATAAAATGTCACAATTTACAAAAGAAAAAAAAAGAATGAGAGAGAGACTTACGGTCAGATTCTGAGTTGACATAAACTGTCTTTACAACAGGTGAGAATCTGCATCCCTTCAGTGTTTTAGCCTCTGGTGTGTATGGGAATGTTATCAGAGGCACTCCCAAAAGTGTTAATTACGTAACTTTTCACAGAATGCAGCTCACTGGAGCCAAGCAGTCAGTGTTTGTCTGTCATGTTAACATGCTGAGGATAACAATACCAGATGTTCCATTGGTGGCTGGGGTGTTTTGAAACAGTCAGGAACAAAGCTACAACTGTACTGTCTGTCAGTGTGAATTCAGTGTGTGGCTGAACATGAATACAAAACAAAAAAGCAGTCTTGTGACTCTTTAAAGACTAACAAAATAATTTATTAGGTAATAAGCCATGAAAGCTACAGGACTGCATTTGTTGTTTAGTTAGGATACTGACTAATACAGCTACCTCTCTGTTTGCTATTTAATGTGAATACAGAATCCCAGAGAGGGAACAGCAAAGAATAAAGGTTTCTGATGTCTTGTTATGCATTACACTAGGTCCTCAACTTACTCAGAGGATGATTCTTGCGCAACCCTGTGTAAGTGAAAATTCACACAACTTGAGGGAGCCGGGAAACTGACCAGCGCAGCAGCACCAATCAGTTTCCTGTCTCCTGTGAGTGGTGGGCAGCAGAGAGCCCGGCTCCTTTCAGGGGTGGAAGTCTGATTCTTGAGTCCTGACTCACTGCCCCGACAGGAGTGGTTTTCCTGCTTCTGTCAGGAGTGGCAGCTGCTCCTGTCAGTGGCAGCAGCCAAGAGTCAGGCAGGAGCCCGGTCAGTTTCCTGGCTCCAGTGAATGGAGGGGAGCCAGGAACCAGGCAGTAGCTTGGGTCCCTGCACCTCTGCACTTGCAGAGTTGGGAAACTGACCGGAGCAGTCATTTTCCTGGCTCTGCAAGCAGAGGGAGCCGGGAGACAGTCTGCTGCCTAGTTCCTGGCTCCCCTCAACTTGCTGGAGCTGGGAGACTGACATGGGTTGCCACCTGATTCCTGGCTCCCCTCCACTCACTGGAGCCAGGAAACTGAGCAGGACTGCTGCCACCCTTAACACCAACACTTTTTGGGAAAGCATAAAATTCTCACCACTGATCACCTGAGACAGGACAAATGCCGCCTGCACACCTGATCCACTTATAAAGCACCTTTACAAAGAATTTAGATGAGCTTTAAATGGGTGAAACTTCACTCATGATATAATTGCATAATTATAATAGCAAAAGAACATAACTGCAGAATTATAATGAGTATAATTGTAATTGCATAAGAACATTTTTGTAAGATTATACTGCCATCTGTGTGTTGTAAAGTCTTTGATTTTCTAAGTTACCAGTGAGTATACACTCAAGTCCAAATGTCACAGAGGCCGTGTCTACACAAGCCCCAGACTTTGAAATGGCCACGCAAATGGCCATTTCGAAGTTTACTGATGAAGCACTGAAATGCATCAGCTCGTGGGAATAAGGGGACTTCGAAGTAGGCGGGGTCCTTTCAAAAAGGAGCCCCATCTGGACGAGACGCGTGGCGGCAAGCTGCATCAATTTCGAAGCGCAGCGGCCACCCGCATGCTAATGAAGCGCTGAATATGCATTTCAGCGCTTCATTAGTAAACTTCGAAATGGTCGTTTGCGTGGCCATTTCGAAGTTTGGGGCTCGTGTAGACGTAGCTAGAGATTTACAAAAAAAAATCCTAGTTGGTATTTATCAGCATACAAATGAAAGTTGTCTGACTGCTTTCTGAGGTGCTGAATATTCTGGTCAGAGCAGTGGGGGATGGAATGACTGATCGCAGTGGAGAGCTGGCAACAGGATTGAAAGGGAAATTGCAAGAGCTATTTGGCAGAGTGACTTCAAGAGTGACCGGCGATGCGGAAATCTGGAAACTGTATGCCAGACTCTATGGAAATGGACAGAGTGATAACCCTGAAGACGCTGAAAAGGTAAATGTTGGTATTTGTTTTTGTTTTCCTAAATATGTTTGGTATAGCAGTAGAAGGTTGTTATCCTCTAGCGAACCAGCTACTGTAGTAAGATGCAGCACATTGCCACTGGTCCTGGTTTTGCTGCAGGAATTAATTCCTCTGGCTTTTCTTCTTTGTGTATGTGTATGCACGCACACACAAAATTTGAAAGGCCACCAGTAAGTATTTCATCTCTTTGCTGCCAAGGTTTTTCGGTGCCTATTGGGCATTAAGTCAAAGTGGCTGTCTGTCACAATTTTTCAAAATCCAGAAAGAAGCGCAAAACTTGAATAGAATATAAAATAATTTTAACATTTTCATAGCAGTGTAAATGATAAAGATGGGAAAAGGCCTATTAGATCATTTAATCTCTTTCCCTGCAATTTCCCTCTTGTTCTAGTTGAGGTTTAAAAGACTCAGTGATGTCTCCAAAAGTTCCCTTTGAAGAATACTCCCCAGTCACATACATCTGGCTGCTGTTAAGATTTTTCTGGTACTCATACTAAATTTTTCTAATTTCATCATTCTATTCTGTTGGTGGCTGGTGTCCAAAATAGATGGTTAAGCTGCAGGTAGTAATCGACCATGCTGTCCTGATAGTCATTGTTTCAAAGTGAAACATAGGGACATTATTAAGATGTGTCACAAAGAAGCATATTTTGAGGGGGTGGGGAGGGAGGAAATGTGGTTGATGGGAACGTGGGAGGTCAAAGGTGCTACTTCTCTACAGTCAGAATGCTCAAAACAAAAAAGCAGTCAAGTAACACTTTAAAGACTAACAAAATAATGTATTAGGTGGTGAACTTTCATGGGACAGACCCACTTCTTCAGATCATAGCCATACCAGAACAGACTCAATATTTAAGGCATAGAGAACCAAAAATAGAAATCAGGGTTGAGAAATTAGAAAAATTATCATCAAGGTGAGCAAATCAGAGAGCAGAGGGGCAGAAGCGGGGGGGCAGGTCAAGAATTAAATAAAGCAAAATATGTAAGAGAGTCCTTATAATGAGCTAGAAAATTGCCATCCTGGTTCAAACAACATTTTAATGTGTAAAATTTGAATATAAAAGAGAATTCAACAGCCTCTCTTTCCAAACGGCTGTTAAAGTTCCATTTCAGTAACACACAGACTTTCAGGTCATTAACAGAATGGCCCACTCCATTAAAGTGCTGGCTGACAGTTTTGTGAATCAGAAGTGTTTTTTAAAGGACTCTTCTGCCCCTATGCTCTCTGATTTGCTCACCTTGATAATAATTTTCCTGATTTGTCACCCTTGATTACTATTTTTGGTTCTTGGTGCGTTAATATTGAGTCTGTTCTGGTATGGCTGTGATCTGAAGAAGTGGGTCAGTCCCACGAAAGCTCATCACCTAATAAATTATTTTGTTAGTCTTTAAAGTACTACTGGACTGCTTTTTTGTTTTGACGCTATATAGACTAGCACGGCTATCTCTCTGTTACTTTCATAGCTCAGTTACTCTTTCATTGTCCTTTCCACTGTTTTTAACCTCCACCCCTCTGATTTGTCCTTTAACCTAGCCCATACTCAGTCTCTAGCACGCATATGCAGCAGTTTGCTCACAATCTCCTTCACCAGTTCATTCAGTGTTCTCTGAATCCCTATATCCCTCTCCCATGTCAGAGCCTTCTCAAGCCGTCCAATTCCCTCCAATCCAACACGAACTCACATTTGCACAAGGCAAAAAAGCCTTCCCAATCCTAATTAAACTCTCCCTATCTCAGTACCTGCCCTGTCCATATACGTGCAGGCACAGAAAATACACACATGCATAACTCTGCAGGCATAGATCCTTTTCTCCTTCTGGCCTGACACCCACATGTTGAACCCCTGTTTGCTGGGTGTGGAAAATGAAGTGGTAGCAAGGAAGAACTTGAAGGCTGTCCTTATATGCTGCCTTTCTAGGACTACCCCCCAAAGAATCCTGTATTCCTTGTTCTCTGTTTCTTCTATCTACTACCTGCACTAGAACTGTAGGGCCGAAATTGCCAGACGTTTTGGAGTCTGAAGGGCTGGTAAGTTGGACCTCCACCAGAAGCCCCCACCAGCAGCAGGCAGTATATCTGGCACATTCTTGGTGAAGCTTGGTTCCTTGGGCATCTAATGAGCAGTCTTTGCACTGCTTCTGATATCCATACAATCATAGAAACGTAGTCCATCCCCCTGCGTAGCTAGAGGACCAAGTAAACCTTGACTATCCCTGACAGGTGATTTTCCAAACTTATTTTAAAAGCTTCTAATGATGGAATCTTTGTATGACACTTTGTGTTTCGTTTCCCTTCTATTTAGATTCTTCAGATGGCAGTACAGTACTATAAAGCCTCCTTAGTCCTCTTTTAGTCAAGAGATAGAACTTTAACATTTTTAATTTTTTCATACAATGTGTTTTAATTTTTGTTTTAGTAACACTCCGGCCCCTGTGAGAGGGGGAATCTAGCAAGCAATCATTAATTTCTCCTTTTTAATTTCTCCCACTTAACTGAATTGAGTGCAAGGGGGTCAGATTATTTTTTACTGAATGTATGAGTCTCTGCATTGATAAAATGCATCTCACTTTGTCTTGTTTTTAGAGTGTATCTAGTCTTTTTATATCCCTTCGGATTATTTCTCTTTCCTAATGTGTTCGTAGCTTCCTTCCATTCTAGTGTCATTAATGTCCTGTTTTTCCCTTTTCTAGATAGTGAAGATGCTGAATACAACCATATCCCTGTAGAGCACTGTATTCCTAGTTCCCAATTTACATTTCCATTTGTCTAGCAGGAACTAATTAGAAACTCATAGCATTCAGTACTTATGGTTCTGTAGCACCCAAGATGTTTACAGATTTTCTTTTTCTTTATTTGTTCCATTATTATACTAAGGGCGGAAATTGTATCGAAGGGATGGTTATTGCCAGAATCACTCACTTTTCATTTATATATTTGTTTAAAAATTGGCATCATGTTGGTTTATGATTTTATATTATAATTTTCTTGCTTTTTATGAAAATTCTTCCTTGTTGACTGTTTGCATTCATTTTCTATATTCCTGATTGTTTTTGGCAATCAGTGCAGTATAAAAGCAATAGAAAAGTAATATTGGGTAATATTTTTGTAAAAACACCTTATAATATTTAACTATATATTTGCAAGTTTCAGAACTGCTGTTCAAAATATTAAGTATAAGGTTTTTTTCCTTTTGCATATCCTTTTAACTGTTTTGACCTGGCAAACATGGGTCACGTCCATCAGTCTAGACAAACTTTTAAGAAATAAAAGTTGTCTTTAGGCACTTGATATTTTATGTGCCTGACGTCTTTCAGATGCAACATCAGTGAACATCTGTGCCACAGCTGTTGCTAATGCTTGCAGAGAAACAAACCCTTCTAACTCCAAAAACCCATCACATTAAAGATGCATTCCTTTTCTGGTGAGGACTATTTAATATGTGCATGAAGCTAAACTGAAATTCTTTTATAATTTTGCATGAATGTATTGTTTTGCAGTCACTGCAGTATCTGACTAAGGCACATAAATGTGAAATGCAATCAACAGATTGGGAGACAGATATTTTATCGTTTAAAGAATTGGTGAAAGGAGCTGTAGAGCTTGCCCATGGTAAGTTCCCCCCAAACATAACATTTTATACTAGTCATAAAGAATATAGAGAGTACTTAAGAAACTCACTAACAACATATCTTCTGACTTATCCCCACTTATTGGAATTGCTATGGCACATATTTGCAATATAATCTTGTTTTTGTTTGTGAAAATTTGTGGCGAGAAGCAGTGAGCTGGAGTGTCTGAGTACAAGATGAGGCAGCAGTTAAGAGGTTGTTGAGCCAACAAACACTATGAGCAGCACAAAAGAAAGATCCCTATGGAGGTTCCTGAGAAAGTGATTCCTGTGTCATCCATGAAAAGGGAAAACACACTGGTGAAGCAATATTGGACTGGTACTCTTCCAGGCCCTTCACAAAATAAGCTCGGCTGACCTGAGATTCAAATTGAGACACAGTTTTTGGTAGATTGCTCTGCACTCTGAAACTCTTTAGTCCTGGCTTCCTGTCAGTGAAGTTCAGATAGATACATCTGCTATGATCTAAGTGCTCCTTGGGTTTGGCTTCCTTCCACTGTGGTCCAGGTGCTCTTCTGGAGACTTTGGTCTTCATTAAGAGGCGAGGGCAGGAAATAAGTAGTAGTTCTCTGTCAAGTCCATCCACACACAGTGCCAAAATGAGCCATTTCTCAGAATAGCTTATGGAAATCGTCATAATATACTTCCTCTACTTAATTTATAGCTGAAAGTGTGAAAGATGTTTACAATGGTGACATGTAAAAGGCCAGTCTACATGAAAGAAGATAGCACCAGTGGTGCAAACTTGTCGTATAGTTTCCCTGCATAGGTGTAAAGTAGAGCTTTGGCAACTTCATCCAAGAACAAACAGCAGTTGAGATTACTGGGCAAAACCAAAAATGTCGTAAAGAAAGAAACCTTCTCGCCAACTATTTCTTGACATAATGGATAAGTCAGTCATGGAGGAACAAGAAAGTAATGAAAGATTTGGCAATTAGAATTATAAAAATAACAGAACAAAGTGCTTTTCAGGGTGATTAGGACATTGTGCAGAAGCTGAATTATTTCTTCATACCACTCTTCAACGCTTGAGGATGTTGGGCCAATCCCTACACTATATCTAAACTTTCTTCTTTGAGTGAAGGGCCCTTACTGTGTTCCGCTGAGGATTATATATACAGCCCTACCAAATTCATAGTTCTGAAAAACGATTCATGGACGCTGAAATCTAATCTCTTCTGTATTTTCACCTTATACTCTACAAATTTCATGGGAGAGCATCTCAAACTGGTGTTCCCAACCGAAAAGAGGGTGTCACAAGGTTACTTGTAGGGGAGCTGCAGTATTACCACCCTTCTGCATTACCCTTAGGGCTTGTGTCCAGAGAGCTGTGGCTGTTGCCAGATGCTCAGCTCTGAAGGCAGTCCCCTGCCAGAAGCAGCATGGAAGAAAAGGTAGGAATACTACATTCTGCCATGCTTCCTTGTTTTATGCTGCCTCCAGAGTCGGGTCAGGGCCCCACTACAGTTAGAACACCGTAAAATTTCAGATTTAAATATGTGAAATCATTAAATGTGTTATTTCTACAATCTTATTACCATAAAATGGACCATGAATTTGGAAGTACCTTAGTTCTAAGCATGCAGCATGTGTCCTGAGCCAGAGAGTTTTGAAAGTCGTAGTGTTTATTGGTCCACACACATGCTCTTGCTCCACCTCATATTTTGTCCAAGACAAAAGAGGGTGGGGCGGATCAACTGCACCATGAATTCTTTCTCACTGCTGCATGGTCTCAGTCAGAGCCTCTGCTGTATCCATTGTGACAGCCATGTCCAGTACGTTTCCCGTTATCCACACGTGCTGAACAGGACACCAAGGTTTAGCAAAATGCAGCATCCTCCGCCCACTCCAGGCATGTACCCCATCAGTTGGTGGGACAAGTGCATGGCAGCAATGGTGGCTCCAGCTGCAGCCCAGAGCAGCTAACACTGAGCTAGCTGCAGGGCCCGGCGCATCTCCAGCCACAGGGCCCCGTGCGTCTCCAGAGTGGCAGTGCTCTGGTGAGTTTACGGCAGTTGGGAGGTGGGGTGCCTGGCTTTAGTGGGGGGTGAAATGTTCATCAGCACTTCAGGATATCCTTTAAAGTAACAGGAAAGAGTCCACAAGATGATCCTATCTGTCCAGATGGAACATTTCACCTCCTAGGCCCAGCAGAAAGATATTGCCCCTGAAGGCATGGACATTCCTCTCCTCTTAAATTATCTCTTGTGCTGGAAGCAATGAAGACTCATTCTGAACTCCATCAAAGTATACATGGCAACTGTTACTGCTTTACACCCCCATTTAGAGAGATCCTTTGTCTTTATGCTTGCCTTGATTGATTACAAAGTTTTCAAGGGCTTCTAACAAACTTAGCTTCCCATTAAACCCATTGCCCCCACCCCCAATAAGACCTCAGCTTTGTCCTCACAACATGGATGAAAGCACCCTTTAAGCTGCTAGCGTTCTGCTCCCTATCTCTCCTCCCCATGAAGGTCACATTCCTAGTAACTATTACTTCTGCGAGAAGGATAGGCGAACTGGGGGAAATGATAATGAAGCCCCCATTTACCAAATCCCATAAGGACAAAAATTCCCATAAACTTGCACTTGAAGTTTCTGCCAAAGGTGGTGTTTCATTTTCGTCTCAATCAACCCGTACATTTACCTGCTTTCTTTCCAAAAGCCCCACACCTCAGCCAAGGAACATCACTTCTTCAAGATGAACATCACTTATTCCAATCCAACCCTCCTTCCTGTAGTCTGGAGATTTCTTGTTTCACTGTGGAGAAGAATTTGAGGGTGTGGTTGTTCCCTGCATGCCCTTCATTGCCTTGGGTGTAATCATGAGGCAGAGCAAAGGCATATGAGCAGACCAATAGACACTACTGCTTTCAGAATCTGAGGCTTTGGACATATAGGACATGTATATCTTTATAAAACCCTCAGTGGAATGCACATAGGCACCATATATCAATGAAGAACCTCCCTTTACAAGTAGGTAACCTCCTCTTTAAAGAGGAGCTACTGTCAGGGAGTCAATTGTTGAAAGGTGAGATGCTGGAATATATTGACAAATTAAGATGTACCAATTAAGTAATTAAGAATCAAGTGGTACATCCAGAAGTATTGAAGGAATTTGAGAATGATGTGTTTGAGCTGTTAATGAAAATGTGCAGTAGTGATTGATGTATTTTATAAAAGAGTGCATAGCATGGTGGTGAGAATTATAGACCAATAAGCCTTACCTCAGTACCCCATAAATGGGCTTAAATGGTAATTCAAATTTTTAAATAATAGAAATAAGATTATTTACCACCTGGATGTTCTTGGTATAATGGTAACTAACCAACATAGCTCCTGTAAAGTAAAATAATGCATCAGTGATCCCCTTGAATTCTTTGAATGTACCATCAGAATCAGCACGCACATCTGGACATCTGTGCACCAGTGAAACGTGTGGTGTGGTGTGTTTTCTGATAGAGAAATATGAGGTCAGGGTTAAAGTTTTATTTTATAGTACTATCTTAAGGAATGTGTTACACACACAGTGCATCTAGAGGAGGTGTATGGGACTTTTTGGTCTGTCAGTACAAGTAGTGAGTATAATTTGTACAGGTAAAGAAATCCTAAAAGATACTTTAACTGGGCATACCTTTGTTTAAAGGTTTTGGTTTTTCCTTATGCAAGCTTACCGTTTTTAATCATTTCCCCCTTTGTGGGATATTACGTTCAAAATGTTTTATGACAGCTGTTCAGTGTTGTGACGAACTGTTGGATTTATTAGGTACAGGCTGTTGTCATAGTGTTAACTGTCCTTGCCTCCCATTTTTTTTTATTTTATTTTTAGTGGCAATAAAGTGCAGTAAATACAAATCTAACCACCAGGAAGCTTTGCAGATACTTTCTTCAGCTCGACTCAACCTGCGTGGCTTGTCATCCAAAGCAAAGGTGAGATTGGTTTAGTAGTGTGTCTAAGGAAAAATCTCTAGTGCAGATCCTCCAGCCCATCTTCTAAATAGAAGAAATTTACGGACCAGATAATGCCTATGAATCACATTACATTGTAGCAGGACACTCATTTCTCCTTTAAGGGTCACTATTATAAGCCAATTCTTTTCTCTCCCCATTTTTGCAAAAACCAAACTAATCATCCTGAAATTTCACATGACTATTCTTGCCCAGGTTAGAATTTTATTGGAAGATGTCAGACAAACTGGCACTGGTGGTTTGGAAGATTGGAAGGCTTCAGAAATCCAGCTGTGTTTCCCTTCTGGAATATTTTCCATAAATGGATGGCCATGAGAGCGATATTGGGTAGAAAAGTGTTGGGGGAGACCATTCGAGAAGCAGTGGGGTCCAATTCTGCACGTATTTCAATATCAGTGAGAATTATTGAAACTTGGCAATTACTACCTTTTCATCAAAAATTTCTAGACAGCATATTTGAAACTGGAGTTAGATGTAAACAAAGTTAACACTAAACTTTTTTGCAAATACCCTAAAAATGTGACAGTTGAAAAGGAAAATTGAAAATTTGTAATTACACAGTCATCTGTAATTCTGTGGTGGACAACCATCAACATCTCATCTTTCACTTTTTTTCTTCCCTTTACTGCATTGTATAAGGTGTACTTCTTTCAATGCAACAAGAAGTCTTGTGGCACCTTATAGACTAACAGTTATTTTGGAGCATAAGCTTTCATGGGCAAAGACCCGCTTCATCAGATGCAAGAGTGTCCCCATGGGTGCTCAATTCTAAGCCACTGCTCAGCTATTCTTTTATAGCCGTAGTTTCCCACACCGTGCACGCGCAGAAGCACCTCTTCATGCTTCTTGGTGTGCACGTTGTGTGGGCTCCTCAGTTCCTTCTCTACCATCCTCTGCTGCAGACAAAGCATCAATTCACTCTATGAAGAGAGTGAATTTAATTAGTTTGTTAGTGTTCTTAGTCGTTACCCTAGTCCAAGTTCTCAGTCCTTGTTCTGTTTAAAAAAAAAAAAATTGTAGTTGGATAGTTAAATTTTGGCTGCATCACTGCCATGCCAAGCTCCCTTGGCTTTAAGTGGTGTGCCACATGTAATGATGCTATGCCCACCTCAGATGGCCACGCTTCATGTATCAAGTGCCTCAGTGAAGGCCACCAAATGCAATCCTGCAATGTTGCTCGAGTCTCATGGTGAGAGCCTGAAAAGACCAAGCTAATCAGCTCAAGACTTTCCCATATGAGAAGTCTTTACAGCCACAGCCTCAGACATACCAGAGGCTAAATCTCCAACGGGGGTGATGACTCCAACTTTTCCCCGGCCTCTAAAGGGTCTCCTGCACTTGTTCGGGATCCCTGTTCAGCCCATTCCTGGGCTCTGGTGCCAACTGTATGGGCCATGCCAGAAGGGAGAACCGTCCCAGGGTCCTTGGCATTGTCCCTTCCAGAAATGCCAAAATGGGAGCATTCAGTGACAAAACAAAAACCTGCAGTGTTGACTTCTTTGGCATCAGCAGCACCATCGGCACCGGTGATGCCCTCTGCACCAGCAAGCTGTCCTCTGGCCAAGATCAACCAGACCAAGACAGTGTCTGTGCCTACCGCTGCACCTTGTAGAAAGCACCATTGTTCACACTTCTTGCAACTGAGTGCTTCACAAAACTCCAGAGTGGACACCCCTCCCCACTCCCAGTTGCCAGAGGAGACAGTGCAGCACTGCAACAGGCACAGGGTGTTGTCGACACCCTCTGCACATCAGGGACCAGCGCCAGGGAAGTTGATGCTGATGTTGGCACTGGCCAGTCACTGGCGTTCGTCAACACCGTCTCACCAGCACTGCTCATCACCTTGACTGCTGTCTTCACTGTGCCGATCCCACCATTTGGCATCATTGTTTGCCTCACAGGCTAGACCACTGACACTGGGTGCCAGATCTGATGGGGCCAGTGTCTTCTCATCTCAACATTCTAGCCCTGTTCGTCCGTGTCAGGATGCGCCACTGGTTCCAGCCACTGGGCTGTACCATCTTCCTCTTCTGTGGATGCTCCAAATCAACACAGCACCAGCGTACTCAGTCAGCACTGTCCTCACTGTCAGAGTTGTGCCTGCCATCTATAGCACAGTGCCCTCTATCAGAGCACCCTGGCACCGAAAGGTCTTTCTCCAAAGAGGAGGGGGCCTCCCCTTTGGACCCATATTCTTTGTCCCCAGACGATGTGGTGCTCACCAGGTCACCCTCCTTCGCTGACAAAGCCAAATAGTTCCAGGACTACTTCCTCCAGTTGGCGCAATCCTTGGGTAAGGGCACCACGAGGTCTCAGTAAAACAGGATAGACTACTCCATACGATACAACTCCCATTGGTCTCAAAGGTGACACTACCTAGAATGGAAGCCGTCGTAGACCCAACTATGACCCTGTGGCAAACTCCAGCGTCTGTCATCCCTACCAACAAATGGGCGGTTAAAAAATATTTTGTCCTACCCAAGGATGCTGAGTTCTTGTTCATCCATGCATCTCCCAACTCTTTGGTAGTGGCAGTGGTCTGAAACAAAACAAAATCATTTCAGTCCATGCTCCAGAATAAGAGCACTAAGGGCCGTAAGGTGTACTTATCCAGCGTATTGCTACTCTATGCTGCCAATTACACATCCATGCTAGCTGATTAGGACTTCCAGAACTATTCTAAGTTGCAGGAACTTATCCCAGCCCTACTGGAACACCAGCAACAGACATTCTCCTCCATTACCAAGGAGGGCCACACCATTGCCAGCCCAGCTGTGCAGTCATCTATGGATATTGCCAATATGGCGGCACGTGTCACCGCATTGGCAGTAGTTATGCGCCATATCTCCTGGCTTATCCCTTCAGGGGTGCCAAAAGAACTCCAACACAAGGTCGTGGACCATTTGACCACAAACACTTATTTTCCAACAAAACAGACGAGGTCCTTCATTCAATCATAGAAGAGTAGGACTGGAAAGGACCTCGAGAGGCCATCGAGTCCAGCCCCCTGCCCCAGTGAAGGACTCGAGAGCAACGCTGCAGCCCTTAGGCATATACACACCCCCAACTAAACAGGCTCAGTACTCTTTGTTTCGGTGCCCTCGGGACCAGTATCAGTAGTCCCAGCAACAGCCCCTGTTCCAGCAGCAACACCAAAGGCACGGACTGCAGCACTGTTGCTCAGGCAGGCAGCCTTAATGCCAGCAACTCTCAGCATCCCACACTCTGCACTCAGAGCAGCAGTTTTGAGGTTTTGGTTGAGTGTCTCATCCATCGATTCCAACTGAGCACTGTTCAACCGTTCTGCCACCATCTCCACCCCTTTGTGCATCAGTGGCAGTCCATCATCATGGACAGATGTAAGTCATAACTGGTGGAAAAAAGGATACTCCATCACCTTCACCTCCATGCCCCCTACCTGCCCCCAGTCCTGTCAGTCTTCAGGGACCCTTCTGATGAGAATCTCCTCTACCAGGAGATCCAACATCTCAGTTTGGGGGCAGTCGAGCCTATTCCCCAGGAATTCCAGGACAGGGGGTTTTATTCCACTTACTTCCTCACTCAGAAGAAAAGGGTATGGAGACCAAATTTAGATCTCACACAACTCAACAAGTATGCCCTAAAATTTACAGATATTTCAGGTACAGATATTGCTACCATTGTTCCGGCCCTGGACAAGAATGACTGGCTCTCAGCCCTCAACCTACAGGATGTGTATTTGCAGATCACCATCCATCCAGCTCACAGACATTTTCTTCGTTTTACAGTGGGGCACTCCCACTATCACTATCGAGTCCTCCCATTCGGCCTTTCCACAACAGCATGGTTTTTTTCCAAAACCCTGGCAGTAGTGGCTGCTCACCTTCATCATCAAGGGATCATCATCTTCCCTTACCTAGATGACTGCCTCACAAAGGGGACTTTCACTTCCCGAAGCACGACATATGGTGCACCTCACCATGCACCTTCTCTTCAGTCTGAGCTTCCATATCAACTGCACAAAGTACACAGTTCATCCGACTCAAACACTAGAATTTATAGGAGCAGATATAGACATCATCACAGCCACGGCATTCCTACCTGTTCAAAAATTTCGTACTCTGTGCAATCTTGTTCAAGCAGTATATCTGTCTCCTACCAGTAAGGTACACACCTGCTTAGCATTACTAGGCCACATGACTGTCACCAGTCACATGGTCAGGCTAGGCAGGCTTCACAGGCACTGCCTTCAAATGTGATTGGCCTCCAAGTCAGTGGCAATCCTTCCACGGGTTATTGCCTCTCTTTAACGGTGGACATATCTGGGCAGCATTCTTGCTGGCATGCCGTTTCACCAACCACCACCGTTGGTCACTCTTGCCACAGACACCTCTCTCCTTGGTTGGGAGCACACCTTGATCATCACACGGTACAGGGCAGGTGGTCATTCAGCAAATAGATGTTCCGCATCACTCTGTTGGAACTTTGAGTGGTCTGCTACGCCTGCAAACACTTCCGGCACCTTCTAGCTGGCAAATCAATAATCTTACTGACAACACCACATGCATGTATTACGTCAACTGACAGCAGGGCATCCGCTCACCTTCCCTCAACGCAGAGGCCATAAGACTCTGGATGTGGTGCACCCTACACCAGATCAATCCCGTACCTATGTATCTCCCTCGATTTCTCAACATCATGGCTAATGCCCTCAGTCATACATTCATGGACCACCACAAATGAGAGCTCGACACGGCAGCTCTCAATTGGGTATTTCAGCTGTGGGGTTATCCTCACGTAGACCTGTTCGCCACCAGACAGAACATGAAGCGTCACCAATACCGTTCCAGGCCTGGGCTTGGCAAGCATTTCTTCAGGGAGGCCTTCACCATCACATGGAACACTCCACTCCTGTTTGTGTTTCCTCCCACTCCAGTTCTCCACAGGTTGCTACTCAGGGTCAGACAAGACCATGCTCTCGTTATTCTAGTAGCCCCAGCTGTCTCAGACAGAGGTGGTACCATTACATCTTTTGAATGTCAGTAGCAGCTCCTTAGCTGTTTCCTCCACGCCGCAACCTTCAGTCTCAGGATTTTGGCCATATTCAGCATCCCAGTTCCTTCAAGCTTCATCTCCATGCATGGCTCCTTCGTGGCTCCGCCATGCTGAATCCACTTGTTCTGAGGAAATAACGAAAATTCTCATCAACAGCAGACGGGAGTAGACATGCAGATCTTAACTTTATAAGTGGTGGTGGTTTTTCCACTGGATGGATTCACACCATTCTGTGCCTCCTCATACTGCGCCCTTGCCTGTCCTTCTCAACTACCTCTTGCACCTGCATAAGTCAGGCCTTAGTTTTCAGCATGGTTCAGGTGCATGCTGTGGCCATAGCGGCTTTTCACCAGCCTGAAGAGGGGCCTTTGTTCCTAGCCCATCTTATAACCAAGCGTTTCCTAACTGGCCTTCAGAACACATTCCTGGCAGTTTGCCCCACTCCCTGCACCTCCTCTGCTGCTCTTCATTGGGACCTTAGTTATGTGCTTCACTGCCTTATGAAATTGCTCTTTGAGCACCTGGTGACATGTTCCTGGCTTCACCTGTCTATGAAGGTTTCCTTCGTTGTAGCAATCACGTTGGCCAGGTAGATCAGGGAGTTGGCTGCCCCTAATGGCAGAGCCCCTCTACACTGTTTTGCCAAAGGTAGTCAGCTTGTGACCTCACCCTAAGTTCTTACCCAGGGTTCCATCACCGTTTCACATCAACGAGCCGAGCCACCTACCTGCATTTTTTCCTGAAGCCACATTCTGACCCTACACACGTGGTGTGGCATTCATTGGATGTCCATCAGGCATTAGCCTTTTATATTGACCACATGAAGCTGTGGTGGAAGTCTCCCCGGCTTTTCCTACCCTTCACAAAAACAATCCAAAGGCCTGTCCATTTCATCTCAAAGATTTTCAAAGTGGGTTTCTTCCTGCATCCACACTTGTTATTCTCTTCATCATAGAGAGTCACTGGGTACTGTCATGGCCCACTCAACCCGGGCCATGTCTCCCACTACTGCCTTCCTCAAGAATGTGCCTTTCATGGACATTTGTAAGGTGGCCACATGATCTTCCAGCAACACGTTCGCCCAACACTATGCTCTCTCGTCTAACATCGCTTCTTCTATTCAAGTGGGCCAAAAACTGTAGTGTCTACTGTGGTAGTGACTGAGCTCCAAACCCACCTTCATTCTGCGACAACTGCTTGCTAGTCACCCAGAAGGGAGCACCCACGGGGACACTACTCAAAGAAGAGGAGGTTACTCACTCTGTGCAGTAACTATGGTTCTTTGAGATGTCTCTCTCTGTGGGTGTTCTGTTTCCCTCTGTCTGTCCCCTGCTTTGGAGTATCCTGCTCTTATTTGTCAGGTGGAGAAGGAACTGAGGAGTCTGTACCACATGCACCAGGAAGCACAAAGAGTTGCATCTGCACATGCACAGTGTGGGAAACCACGCTTATAGAAGTATCTTTGAGTGTCAGCACGAGGACACACCAACATCCAGAATGGAGCACCCTGGGGGATACACATCTTGGAGAATCATCATTAGTGCACAGAGTGAGTAACTTCCTTTTATTTTTAATAACGGCCTACTCCTGAAAATATTTTTGATCAATAAAAATTAATGTTTCTACATGATTTAAGACCACTTCACCCTATGTCTATAATAGACTACAGGAAATAAATTTTGTGTGTGTGTGTATATATACATTGCAAACTTGGTTAACTTGTCTAAACTTGATTTTCACTCTTTAAGTACTATCATTTAAGGATCTGGGGCTAGGAAATTTGTCTCTGGCTATGCTGACTCCATGACTAATGAGACTCATTCAAATGCTAACTCATGTACTTTTCGGGAATACAAGGAAATTATTGCCATTTATGTGTTCTGTTTTGATTCAGCACTTTGTGTCTTTTCTTTAGACTGAGTATGACTCTTTAAAGGAGGCAGGAGCCCCTGGCATGAGAAATATAAACACAAGTCCAGGTGGTTTAAATCACACTGTATGGTGCAATCTTTGGAAGATTAAAAACTGGAGAGTCTAGTAAAATGTGTTCTTAATTCCAGAAGTTACTGATGAAATTAACTTGTATGTTCTTGGCAGATAAGGGTGTCTCAGTGTCTGGTGTGTCTAACAGAAATTAAATTGATTGAGAAAAAGATGATTGGTTGATATAAATTGTTTTTTTCTGTATGTTTTAATTCTTTGTCTTAAATTTTAAACTCTACATTGTACTACCAAAGTTTTTTGTTTTGTTTTTTTGCTTTTTAAAAAAAAAAACACCCCCATTGAGAGAGACAGAGAGAAAGTGTCTGCTCAGTAATAACTACAACACAGACATTTTTCTACCTGTTTTATGTCTTTAGTTTGAGGACTCAATGATTGGGGATTTTTAAAGAAAGGAACAAAGTACAGGTTGAATCTCTCTCATCCAGCCCCCTCAGGACCTGATCAGTGCCAGATGAGAGAACTTGCCAGACGATGGGAGGTCAATATTTTGTAGCACATTACTAACATTTTCACTGGTTACTGGGCTCTTAAAAGATGTTTAGGGATAAATAACAACAGCATAGAACACTGAGAGCCAGAACTGGTGGCTGTAAACAAACTTTATGGGACCGTGGGAAACTTGGCCACATCCATGGTTGTCTGGCTAACTAAAATCATGCTAGGTTACAGAGTTTGCCAGATGAGAGAGTTTCGGATTAGAGAGGTTCAACCTGTACTTTTCTTTCAAGGCACTGAGAATGATATTGAGTCTGAGGGTTGGGACTTGTTCTTAGAAGAAAGGAAAAAGCAAAGAAAATAACTAAAGATTAAATTCTAAAGCTTCCTGATCAGTACATGCAATAGGGACAAGTCAGTACATTTTCTATTAAAGTAAATCATGAATATCTATTTGATTTGAATTCTTTAACAACATCAAGAAAGTAGCAGATTTTTTTAAAAAGTCAGTGTAATGTAAGTACTGTGGAGCCAATATAAGTTAACTAGCTGCTTTAGACAGAAAGAACCTGACATTCCTGTCAACTTCCTAGATTGAGTTTACTGGGTTGAGAGTCAAAAAAAAATCCTTATCTGTAGTTGTTAAATGAGTAAATCTATATTTTTGTAAGAAGGAATTCTTTATTCAGTGGCTAAGCACTCATAAAGGAAGTTTGGGGTTCTTGTTCAGAACTCTCTGATACATTTTTGTTTATAAGTCTATCTGATTTTCTTATAGTTTGACATATATATATATATAGTTTGACTATATATAGTTTGACATATATATCCCATAACAAGACTTATAGTCTTGGTTAGGTTTTATTCTCTCTAAATTGAGGCTTCCTTCTGTCATTTAGTCATTGAGTTTTACAAAGTGAATCATTCTACACGCTTTCTTTGGATCAAACATGAAATTTATGGCCAGATTTCCCTTTTGGCCACAAATAGAACATTTATTCTGCCATCCATATTCCTGCTAAATGTTACTTCACTTCTCAAATAGTCCCATGCATTTCTAGTGAGATGAATGTGAGGAGAGCAACATGACTCGAGTTGCAGAACGTGGCTGTCCAGTAGCATGGTCTTTTAGTGGGTGGTACAAAGAAGTTGCTCAGGAAGTCTTGAGGCCTAATAGTAGTCTTACTACTAACATTGTATGGCTTTAGGCATATCATTTGCCTCACTGCCTCACTTTTTTGTTAGTAAAGGAGAGTTTACAATATTTTACAGGATTTGACGACAGTGAAATTTTAAATATTTTTAAAAAATATAAATCACTGTATAAGTGTTTAGCATTATTACCTTTCAGCTTCTTGTTTTTTGTTGACTGAGTTAATTAATGACTAATGCCTACAGCCACCCATTTGTGTTGTGATATAAAATGTTGCATCATGTTTATTTTGGCAATCTGGAATAAATGACATACAGTATAACATATTAGGAAAAATGAACAAGTAATATACAATACAAAACTTCTACTTTGGCAGACAAGTTAGTCCATGTAACTATGTTGTGGGAATTGCAGTGTGAAGAGAGAGCCTTGATCCTACTTACTGAGATTAATGGTAAAACTCCTTAGATTTCATTAGGACTAGGAGTGGGCCTTAACAGAAGTCCACCTTTTGTGAGCAGACAGGAGAAGATCAAGTGTACTGAGTCTGAGGAGAGAACGATAGACATTGACTTCTGTATGTGCCTTCTGTTTGCTTACCACAAAGTGGCATTGGTGGGTCAAGTTAAAATGAGAGAGAGAATGGGGAATGTTGCAGAAACAAAAACAAAAAAAGAGAGAGAGCTCAGAAGTCATGAGGGGACTTGAATCCTCTTTGTAGGACAATATCACTGCATATAATTTAAAATATTGCGACTGTTACGATTATTGTGAAATATAGTTAATTTTTTTTTTAAATTATACAGCAACTTTTTGTGGATGTAGCAAGCAGTGAGGTTTCCAGTGAATTAGTTGATGAAGTAACAACTATGGACAACATGATTGCCGAACTGCAAGAAATGAGCAACCAGTTGAGGAATCAGTGCTGAGATAAAGAAGATAAGATTTCATGAAGGAAACACAAGATATGCTTTATTTGCTCCAGTTTCTGCTGATGAAATTGCAATAACTGTAATATGTAACACACATTTTTAATAAATGTTTTCCTATATATTAATGTTCTTATAGATTCCCCAAGTTTCTAAGCTGTTTTAAGGTCATGTCTACTAAGTCTCTTGAAATTGTGTGTGTGCTTCTGTGGGCCTGGGTTTTCTGAAGTATAATTGATTATAATTATAAGATTTATTTAGGATCAGTTCTGCCTGAGTGCATTATATAATTGGCTCCAGGCCATAACTGTATACTGCTAGAGGTGGAAGAGAGCGAAACAACCCAATTATGCTCTATAGCAGTGTTTCCCAAAGTGTGGTCTGCAGCCCAGTACCGGTCCTTGGGAAAAAAATACTGGTCCTTAGAGAATATACAAATTATCCTGCAAATTCCTATTAATTTGGTACATTTCATATTTTCCTGTGTAATTAAGTTCAGCGCTTAAGTATTTTATATCAAGATTTATATTATTATGTACTATTATTATGAATAAATAATAAGCAGTGAAAATTTCAGACAAGCAAGCGGGATTCAGAAAAGATAGAAGTACCATACAGCAGATATTGGCACTAAGACTGATGGTGGAAAAAGCTCGACAAAAGAACAAGACTGTATACAGTTGCTTTGTCGATTTTCAAAAGGCATTCAACAGTATAGATCAGAAAGTGACTTGGGCAGTGTTGGAGTCATATGGAGTGGATAGCAGACTGATGCGGTTGTTGAAGGATATCAGTGACAATGCGGAGGCAGCGGTGAGAACATGTGGGGAGTTAGGAATTTGGTTTAAAACACGTAGAGGTACGAGACAAGGAGATCCAATATCACCAAGTATCTTCATCGCACATCTGGAGAGAGCAATGGACAAGATCAAGGAAGAGGTAGAAGGGATATCTGTGCCCGGGAAAAGAATTAACAACTTGAGGTTCCCAGATGATATAGTTACCATTGAGGAAGATGAGAGGAGAAGCTAGCGAAAATGGTGCAGGTGTTAAACAAAGAAGGGAAGCTGTACAGACTGATTATGAACATTGATAAAACAAAAACAATGGTATTTGGAAATAAGGGAATAGGAAGGAAAATCAGTGTTGATGGTATTGAACTAGAAAATGTAGAGAGGTTCACATATTTGGGGAGCAACATAATGTATGATCTAGACTGTAAGAAGGAAGTAGCGACTAGAATAGTGAAAGCAAGAGCGAGTTTGAAGGTGATGGATAAGATCTGGAAATGCAAAGCAATTAGTTTAAGAATGAAGCTGAGTCTTGAAAACTTGTGTATTCAGCAGCATCTTGTATGGATGTGAGACATGGGTGATAACAAAAGATTCAAAAAGAAGAATATTGGCATTCGAAAGGAGTTGTTATAGAAAGATTCTGAGAATAGGATGGAGGCAGAAGGTCACCAATGAGGAATTATATAGAAAGATACACCTGAAAGAGAACCTGCTGCAGAAGTTTATAAAATGGAAGCTACAACTATTTGGGCATATCTGCAGAATGAACGACGAATGAAAAATCAAGACCCTGCTATTTGGCATAATGGACAGTTCAAATAGGAGAGGCAGACCCCACAGAGAATGGATAGACAATATAGTAGATTGGTGCAGAAGTAGTCTACAGAAACTAAGCTACTCTGCACTGGGTAGGGAAAGATGGAAGGCTATAGAGAGGCATCAGATAGCACCGGGCACCGAGCCCACAGTTATTGAAGATGATGATGAGTGAAAATTTATTTATTTTTCATTTTTTATATACATTTATATGTTTGGGCTGCAAAAAAGGGTACTGGAAAAAAACAGGTTCCAACTATATAAAGTTTGGGAAACCCTGCTTTATAGCAGAGGACAAAATGCAAAATAATTTAGATCAGTCCTACGAATGCAAAAGGAGAAAGTGAGAAATAAGGAAAATTCTAGTTTAATTTTTTATTTCCTGTTATTTCAAGCAAATGTCGCATTGGACTTGCAGTTAGGTATTTGCATGATGAATAGTTAATTAAAAGTTATGAAATGAATAGATAGTTATAGACATAGCAGTGTTCTACTTGCATTACTGAAAGTAGTGTGTCTAGTGAGACTTGTGACTCAACCACCCAGGTCTTTTTTTTTTTAAAAGAATGTCTACCTCTGGTACAGTCTTTTTATTCCAAAAGAACAAAAAAGCTTTTTAGAATTATTTTTGAGTCCTACCGTTTCATTACCTCTGGAAGGTAAGTTTTAACATCTTTGAGGTAGGTGGGAAATCCCTTAGAGGCAAGGAAATCTCCCAAGCCCCTCTTTCTTATATGGTGGCAGATTTTACACAAGACCCCCATCACCACCACATTGGACATTTGTTTCTTAGATTCTACTGTCTTGATTTAAAAAATAAATTCTTTCTATGTGACTTACACATTTTAAACAAAAAGTTGAAGTTGTGCAGCATGGGATCATTTAGTAAACCCTCATTCCACTTACATAAGTCTAGCTAGCCCTTAAATACAATTGGAAGTGGCAAAGTTAATAATTGCGCCTAAACAAATGTTGTTAGTCCTCTCTAAGTAGGATTTAACTACTCAATTATTTATTCTATAGCTGTTTCTACACTTGATAAGGCCACATGAAAGAGTTTGCCTCCTTCTAAGGCAGTCTTTAATACTCTGTCCCTGCCCCACTCATTTGCAACCATACTTGATTGACTGTGACCCTGACTGATTGTTTCTAACCACTTCTCCAATAGGTACATCACGGGAGACTTCACAGGGGTCCTGGAGACTAGAGCCACCCTCATTCTCACTTCTGTACTCCTCAATCCAGTAACATTTGACTCAGAATCTCAAGAGGAGACAGTTGCCAATTAGGACAGAAGCAACCACGTCACGGCAGGAACTCTGGTCTTCCCCCATTCTGCAAAGCAAAACTTTCTGGCTTTGTATGAGAGCTGCCATCTCCCATCCAGACTGTCCTAAATTCTCACTAATTTGGATGTTTTCACTGAACCCTGCCCCTTGCAAGCCTAAGACCACTGCAAGCCCATGGATGATTCTGTGGTCCCAGTGAATCCTCCTAATAAGGAAATTGATGGGAGCCTCTTTGTCAGAGATAACCCTGTGTTTGACTGGATATGGTGATGACTGGGGATACCCCTATTTTCAAGATGAAAAGTGAGCTTTAACACAAAGGAGTGACAGTCTGCTCTGCTTTTAAACTCCTGTTTCTCTCCTGTGATTCTATGTTAGACCATGATAAGGAAAAGATCAGATAGGTAATCAAAACAGCTAACATGGACTGTCTCAGTACTCTGAGCTTGGAAGAGACTTTTGTTCAATTATTGATGAGCAGGAAAATTAATTAATTAATCCCACATAAACAATTATTTAAACTGTAACATCTCCCAAACTGTGCTGAACACTTCCCAAGCAGGGAGATGAGACAGTCTTTGCACTGATGAGGTTAAAATGTAAAATTGATGTGCAAAGAGAATGGGAAATGGATAGAGAAGGAGCCAGCAGAGTGATCATGACAGTTGTGAGAGATCAACTTATTGGTTTCATGTTTCTGTTTTCAAATACTGTATAAACTAACACCAGCTATTCTGTTATCACTACTATTTCCTGTTTCAGCGCTCACTTACTTTTCATTTTCAACATTTCTCTTCAAACACAGCTCAGCTTCTCCATGATCTTGTAAATCCACAAGCAGTCTCTGAGTGCAGGCTATCACACTGGTCCTCTCTACAGCACCCTGCTAAGAATCATCTTCCCTCGTTTTGCAGAAACCCACAATGAGCAAGGAAATGAGAAACCTAAACAGTTACTGCTGACGTAAAAGGATAGTGCTCATCCCTCATCTCATGCCTATCAGTTAGTACTTGTCATTAATTGATCTCCTGGTGAAAAATGTGAATGAGATTAATTGATTGCCTGTGATACTGATGGTGGAACATGACTAGAAACCGTAACAGCAGTAGATGAAGTTGCTCCTTTCTGAAAGATCCCAGCAATTACTCACAGGATTCTGCCACACAGGATTCCACAGAACTCTGTTCTTTTAACCCTCTTGTTCAAAAGTTGTTATACGACTATGAGAAGGATTTGTGATAAATACACTTCAGGCTGTTCCTGGTGCAAATAATTGTCTTTGTATCAGTTTCATCAAATCCAGCTAGCTCAGTCGAGCAGTTTACAAGAGTGTAATAGAAGACTGGCACATAAGATGGGAAACACAAGCAAGACGTAAGTTCCTGGATGTCCAGATAAACATGTAGCCATTGCTACTTTCATTTCCATTCAGCAAAAATTCACGACTATTCCTTTTGAATTTGGACCTTGCCAACACTTTATCTTCTCCAGCCTGGATAATTGCTATGTGAATCTACCCCTGAACCCCATTTGGAAATTCACTGGCTCACTTGTTAAGCTATATTTCGCACAAAGCACACACTATACCTCTGAGCTGCGCTAGGTGAAATTCATTCAGAGTGAGACTTAAAAATGTTGATTCTAATCCAGTTTGGGTTCTGGTTGTGATAGTGATCCACTTCTGCCTTCATAAGATATCCAGCACAGTTCAGTGATCAAAATAACAGCCACTAGTAGCAGGGCATTTTTTGTGGTGTTGACTCTTATGTCACCTCCAACTTTGTTCTGTCTAGAACAGCTAACCTTATTTTCTGAAGCTTTGAGGGAGATGGGGAAAGGATGGCCTGAATAAAGTTGTGGCGGTAGTGAGTGGTAGAGAAAACATTTTAATCTGCATTGATCAAGAGATTTTTTTTCAAGTCATATACCTAATATGGTTGAAAGCTAAATTATTACAGATCTGCTCTGTTTTTAATCACTGGTACCTAGATTCTAGAACTCATGCTCTTATAAATTTGAAAAACTGTATGTCTCCAAAGAGAAAACAGTAGGATGTGCTGGTGATCAGATTGTTATTTAATGTATTTATTTATTGAGGGAGTGCATGCATCACTCATGACAAGTGAGGAATCTGTAGGGGTGGTGAAGCCACAAGTGAGTCAGACTGAACAAATGCCACATCCTCATGTATTTTCTTTCACCCACATTTCACTGGTACACCAATAATGCAAGCTGTCTTAGTACCACATAGCTTAAAAAGGAAAAAAAATGAAAAAATTAAGACCTTAAATGGTATGGGTTTGTATGGTAATAATTATGACACATTTATAAAATTTAATTAAGGAAATGTAAATGCTTGGGTTACAAGAGTTCTATTTCCAGCATGAAATGTATTGATTTTACTTCTTCCTCAGAACATATAAACCAGGTGTTTTTCCTCATCCATCTTCGCTTGGTGTCCCAGTGAGTTGATGTGAGATTGACTGAACCTAGTTGTGGGTGAATGAAGCCAAGAAAACACACACCATTTACAGGCTAATATAAATGTACATTACATTTTTCTGAGTTTATTTATCCAAATGTTGGAATAAAACTGTGGCCCTTCAGGCTAAATGCATATGCAGCAGGAAAGAAAAAGCAGCTGGTAACGTATAACTTCTGTTCTCCGAACTTAAAAATAAACTGGAGCATGGGTAGGAAAATCTTATTTTAAACAGGAAAACACTACCCCCACATGAATGGAATTGTTGTCAGTCAGATTACTCAGACAGGCTGTTCTGTGTTCCAAAAGCAATTTTTGTAAATAGGTTTGAAGATGGAAAACCTGTTTTTGCTTTAAAATGTTTGTGTTTATGTCAGAGAGAGACCAGTTTGGTGTTCCTGGAGTTGTGAGGGTAGTACCTGATCTTACAGAAGTGCAAATCCAACAAAAGAACCATTGCTCCACAATGACTGGAAAACATGCTGTCCTGAGTTTCCTAGAGTGCTCATTGCCAGAGAATCTGTTTAGTATAATACTGATGACCTACATGTTTTAAAGTAATTTTTTGTGCCAAATTTAAAACAGCCTAAAGGAGGCTGATTTTTAACAAGAGAGTACTCAGCATTTCTAAAACATCAGCCTTCTTTAGGATATCTCAAGTTGAGCACCCAAAATTACTATTTGAATCTAAAACTTTAGACAAAAAATGGACCATATAAATTAGTGGCTCAAGAATTAGAAAATATTCATTACAAGAAGAGTTTTGCCTTATGAACTGGAAAGTCCCCTAAATACAAAGTGTGACAGCCTTAATTTTGCCTTAATTTTGAACTTCCTACTTTCTTTGTTTAGACCATCAGGCTGCATCTACACTAGCAAGTTCTTTTGAAAGAAGGAGGCTTTTTCGAAAGAGCCCATGGAGTGTCTACTTACAAAAAGCATTCTTTCCAAAGTAAATTGAAGCATGTGGTGCTCCTTTTGAAATCATTCTTCCTTTCCCATTTCAGAAAGAGCACCCCCTGTCAAAAACTTCTTTTGAAAGAGAACATGTAGACACTCCTCAGGGCCCTTCTTTCGAAAGAACAGTCTTCATTTTCGATACATGGCCTATTCTTTCAAAAGAGCCGTGGGGGGTGGACGCTCTCTTTGAAAAGAGCAGATCACTCTTTTGAGCTGCTTTTTTCTGTGTGGACACACTCTTTCAAAAGATGTTCTTTCAGAAGAGATCTTCCAGAAGCGCTTCTTTCGAAAACTCTCTGTAGTGTAGACATAGCTTCAGTGTTTTCCCAGAGATTCTCTATTGATTATCTTATTTTGTTTTTTAACAGACTGAAACATTTGCAGTACTTTAAAAAATCTGCACTAGCACAAACAGGCAAATAGTTATGTTGCTCCAGTATATATTTTCAAAAGTAAAACTTTTCCACTCATGTCTGAGAGTCCAAAACTGCTTTCCACCACCAATGAAACAACAATTATAAGGCAAAAGTGAAGCAACTGACATCCTGTAGATGTTAGAGTTAGAAAAATGTAGAGTTAGAAAAAAAATTGAGATCAGGGAGGATAATCAGAACATGAGCTCCCACTGCAATGCTGTAGCCCAAAAGATGTGATCCTTGGGGGACATGAACAGGGGAGTTTTGAGGAGAAGAGAGATTATTTTACCTCTGTATATCATTCTCGTGCAGCCATTGCTGGAATACTGTGTGCAGTTCCAGTATCCCCAATTCAAGAAGGATTCTAACAGTGCAGTAAGCAGTGGAGGTGTTGGTTATGCTGCTAGACAATATTGACCTCCCTTGGTCTGGCAAATTCTCTCATTCAGCACCAGTCAGGTCCTGAGGGTGCCGAACTAGAGAGATTCAACCTGTACATGAGCCAATGGCTGAAAGTTGAAGCAAGAAAAATTCAGGCACGAAATGGGGCATAATTTCTTTACAGAATAATTAACCATTGAACAATTTACTGAGTGTCACGATGTATTCTGCATCATGGACAATATTTAAATCATGACTGGGTATTTTTCTAAAAGATATGCTCTAGGAATTGTTTTGGGGAAATTCAATCATCTGTGCTATACAGGAGGCCGGATTTATGTTTTATATGCTGGGACTCAGAGAGAGAACTCAGATATAAAGCTACAAACACTTGTAATGAAAACGGCAATAAACTATTGACTGTAGTGGTTAAAGCTATGCCAGTCTAATACAGACAGATTTTTTGCAACATCCAGAAGTACTTATAAATAGATAGATTTCAATTGACAAGTAGCTTATTCAGGCATGTGCTCAAATATAGTAGCTGCATTCATTAGACAAACATTTCTACTAATCCCTGAGCTATACTAATAAAAGAGTAATCCTTGTAGGCTGAACATAGTGCAGGTTTTCTTTTAACTATTAATGTCCCTCAAAGACCAAAGTCTAATAATAATTGTAACTGTATTTGGTTTTCAGCAAGGGAGTTTAAAAATTAAGATAATCCTGTCGTTGTGCAGAGATAAATGCTTATCTGGCAAACAGCTATTTTCATACGTGGAAACAGTTTAAAATGTAGCCTACTTATTAAATAGATTTAATTTTTTTTAAATCTTCACTGCTTTTCCTAATCATAAAAGGAATTTCTCTTTTTAAAGATTTTTATCTCCATGGTTACCCACCTCTTTCACTTTCTTGATCATATAGCGAAGGCAATGATGCTACATTTGTGATGCCAAAATCTGTGGCAATAAACTGATGTCACAAACATCAGGTATAGACTTAACTGATGGAGCAAGAGGAGGAAGCTGGAGAGGGAGCTGCTGTTCAAACATGTGGAGGAAGATGATGTTCTCTGCTAGAACAGGTATGAGTAATGGCGTTATTACAGATATAAGCTCTTTAATTCTTATCAGAATTTAGCCTATGTATTGGCAACAACAGGGTGGATGAATATCAGAAAACTACCTGTGCAAAATGTTATTTTCCAAATATGCGTGAGGAAGTTCCTTCATCATTTCTGAGCTGAATGCAGTTAGCTTTCTATGGACACATTGAGAATTTTTACTTCCAGTGAAGTCAGACACCCCTTGCTCTGCAAGCACAATTGACCATCTTTTGGCCAAAAACCAACCTACTGATCAATGCAAAGGAATATCAGCCAAAAGCCATGAATGGAAAACCCATATGAGCAGTTAGTTTTCAAATAAAATTGTATGTTAGCCTGTTAGCTGTTTCTCTTTGGTAGTGATTTCACTAAGTACCGTTTGTGGTGGTTAGACGTTAACTATTGGAATGCTGCTATTTTTTAAACTGCCATTCACAAATATTGTATTTTTTCAGCCTTAAATATGAAGACCCACTGGCGCTGTACTTCTCGTCTTTCCCCTCACTTTCCCTCATCGTTTGGCTTCCACCATTCTCCAGATACTCCCATTTGCTGATGTGGTCACTCAGCTTTATCTTGACAATGTATTGTAATTTTTTTTTCTCTTCCTTTCCCACTGAGTTTCTTATCTGCCTTAATATCATCCATGTCCCTCTTCCTTTTTGTCAGATCATGCCACACTTTAAGATTTCTAGTGCATTGATTAGCTGAGTGATTTTTGGCTTATACACAGGATACAAGTTTTTATATTGTATCAAATCTTCAGTTAAAATGCTCTGGTACTTTACAGCAATTTTTTAAATGATGAAATGGTGCCTATCCCTGATTCCCATATAAATAAGGTATAGAAAGCAATAATTTATGAACACAGAACTAAAGAAACTGCCACTCACAAAAGCGAACAACACAATAATGATAATCAATACTTACATAGCATTTTGTATCATATAAATGATAAGCATTGTTCTGGTCATTCCTGTTTGTGGTGAGTAACTCTAAAGTACATTTTAATATATTTCAACTTCTGAATAATTCCTGATGGTAACCTCAGATAATGAACACTGTCACAGTTGTATTAATCAGGAATATGTTCATGGATGTCAGTAGGACATTTAAGCATTAATTGGGCAACAAAATGGCAAATGAAATTTAATGTGGATAAATGCAAAGTAATGCACACTGGAAAAAATAACTCCAACTATGCATACAATATGATGGGGGCTAATTTAATGACAACGAACCAGGAAAGAGATCTTGGAGTCATTGTGGACTTCTGTTGCATGATTGTGGTTGAAGATGCATCATTGTTTGGAGCGTCATTTCAAAGTGGAAGGTTTTGCAGCCTTTCTAAAAATGTGCAGACTCTAGTTTGCATAATCTTTTTTGGAAGATTGTTCCATAACCACTCCCCTCAGATGAAAATGCTTTGTCCCCAGTTCTCTCACTTTTCTTTCTGGGTTTTATGGTCAGCTTCCTCAGCGGTCAACAGTGTCAGTATTGCCAACAGTGGTTCTTAGAATAAAATTCAGTCTCTTACGTAGCAAGGGCTTGGTCCAACTCTTTAAAGTGTATCGGAAGCTGTATGGGAGTCAATGGAGAGTTGAGCATGGACCTGATGAGATCATGCCTGCCTAAGCCATGAAAGCATATCAGGCAGCCAAATTATGAACCACCTAAATGCTGTGCATTGTCTTCACTTTTACCTTCAGAAACGGAACTACTGTAATGCGCCCTGGAGGTGATAAATGCATGGATTACTGTGGCCATGTCCTCTTACAGGAGAAAGTAGCAATATTTCTTAGCAAGCTTGAGGTGAAAGAAGACATTTTTAGGTACTGATGCTATGTGATCATCCAAGTGTAGTGAGGAGCTGAACTGAAGTGATTTAGGCTGAATGAAATAAAAAGAGTATGAGTTTGTGCTCAAATTAACATATCTTGCATCTGAAATATAAGTATTTGTCCCATATATTAAAAATTGAAATGTGAAACTGCTGGAGAGCCTACAGATGCATGTTCTGGATGACTGAAGACCTCTTTCCTCCCCCGCTGTAAACTAATAGCATATAATGCAATTGATGTACACCCAAAGATGACTAATGTTTTGACATTTCATCCATGAGGCCTGATATAATTAAGGGCTGAAGGGCGTTATATTAGTAGGGATGTTGGGTTGTATGAGCATGAACAATTACATTGATAGAATTGCCTATTTTGAGAAGACCATATTCTGATTTATTTTAATTGAAATGTAATTAGGGTATTTTCCTCTTTGACTTCCTGTGCCAGAGTTTATGACACCATTGACAATATGGTATTGGGACTTCAGAAATGATGCTATGGTGTTCTTCTGATCTTTTAATTCAGCAAAAATTGCGTGGGGAGACCCCATTGGTTTAGGGGGTGCTATACAGGCACAAAGGTCTGCCTGTTCAGTTCAGGATTGGGGCCATAATGAGCACTTCCAAACTGATGCACACACCAAGGCTCCCATCCTGCAAGTACTTACACATATTAGCAATTTTATTTAAGTGAGTAGTTTCATTGACTTTCATGGAGACTTCATCTGAGTAGAGTTAGTCATGAGCATATAGGTTTGTCAGAATGAGCTTCAAAACAGACAGCCACTCTAACGATTCTAACAGCATCAAGAAAATAGCCATCCCTTCAGAACTATGTAAAGATAGTTTAAGTGGACATTCAATATACCTTTACGTGAGATTCTTTTATAAATGTATCAGACTTTCTGGAAAAATAACATACTTTAAAATGTGAAGACCCATAGACAAAATACCAAACTGAAATGATACTATAGAAGTAGTAAGAACACAAACATATATTTTGTTGGAATTTAAACAAAAAAAATCATGACTCCACCAATTTTGCCATTTTTCATTTGGCAAATTGGTGTGTACCCTGTAAAGGGCAGTGGCATTAACATGACTTTTTAATTTACTGCTGTGTTTGTGCTCAATTCCATCCGTGATTTCAGCACAGCTCTGCGAATAGTGTTGAACTGCTGCAGAGTGAGGACAAAAGCACAAATAATGCTTCTGTAAAACTCTCCTAAATACCAACCTTTGAAATATACTTCTGCCATCAAGTGGCAAGGGGGGTTGTTTTGTTTTAAAGGCATTTGTGTGGAAGGTCTGAAAGCTCAGCACAATGAAAATATGAGGTTTAGAAGGGATGCCATGAGGCCAATTCTGTCCCAAAATTTTGAAGTACGTTTGAAATCCTTCCTTGTCTCTCATCTAAAGGTATTTATAACGGGGGAAATATGGTTAACAGCATTTTATTAGATGGAGGCGCCACTTATGCTTTCCTCACTTTAGCAGGGCCAACAGCCACCATGGCCCCAGGACAAGGTGAGAGTGGGGGCTCGGCTCCATAAGCTGAAAGGTCGGTCAGTGGCACTGCCCTCTCACCCTTGGTTGGCTGGTCTGCCTCATTCCTACAATTGGAGAACTGCTATCTATTTTCTACTTTTGTCTTTACTCCCTCTCCCACCCACCTCAGTGCTGCCAGGTCTTCTCATCTTGCTCAGATACGGGAATGCCCCCTCTCTGACTCCCACCTCTTCCCAGCCTCCTGCAGTTTTCCCAGGCCCAAAGTGGTTTTTCCCCAACCCCTCCATTCCATGCCTCATACTGTGCCAGGACCCACTCTCCCTGCTGTGGGGGTCACACATGAAGCCAGAGCTCAGTATCAAGGGCAGGTCTGTGCATTGCCCCAGTATCCAGACCTGAAAATCATGGGATTGGAGGAGTTTCTGGAGACACTAAAATCCCGTATCTCACAATTAGACTGCGACAGTTGGCAATTTTACAATTTGGCTTCTTCTGGGGAGCTGCCATTCAATCCCCCAAACTGAGACATAACCAAGGATGTGGCTAGTGAGCTGCAGTCCACCTATTTAACATTTGGGCCTATCCTACAGCGCCAGCCCCACTCCAGCCGCAACACTTTCTTTGCTCTGTCTTTTTACCTCATGCTTCTGCTGGGAAATTGGGTCTGAGTACATGGGCTTGCCCAGCTCCAGGGCCCACCAATCTTCAAGCCCCAGTGCCCTGAAACCTTTCCCTGGCAGGAGCACCAGGCAGAGTGTGGCAAGCCCCTGACCTGGGAGAGTGGGGTAAGACCTGTGCCCTGACCCTGCTCCCTGGCTGGAGTGGCAGTTGGAGGCAGGGAAGTCCCATGCCCCAGCCAGGCTCCCTGGCTGTAGCTCTGGGTGGGCAGTGTGAGGTGGGTCCCCACAACCTGAGCCTGTTCCCCAGCTGGAGCTGGACAGGCAGAGCAGGTAGTGGTGTGGGGTGCCCATTTTCCAAGGGCCGCCTAGTTGGCTGGGACCTCTGGGTATAGCACAGGTGGCTAATGTGCCAATGGGAGAAGGGCTAGGGAGAGAGCGGGCAGCCCCTCAGCAGCTGAGAAGATCCTCAGAAAAGGTGCAACTGCCCTCAGGGAGCCTGGCAGGCAAAGGGCAGAGGGACAAATGCCGGGAGCCATGGGTACTGGAGTGGCTTTTCTTCCCACAGCTGGGTGTGGGGCCCTGCCCAGTGTGTCCATCATCCCTGCAAGCCTGGGGAGGGGAGTTACCGCCCACCATCTCTCCTGCCTCCTTCCACATGTCCTGGCCCCCTTTTCATTGCCTACCCACCAGCCCAAAGTCAGGGCCCACCCAAATGTCGCATCTTAGCTATGTCACTGCCCCACACCCATCACTATCTCTACCCCTTTCTCAGCCCCGCCCCCTTCTGCTTTCCCTGTAGCTCCTAATTTGGCACCCTTCTCTCAGTGCACTGCTCCCCCTCATGCTCCTCGCCTACTGTTCATGATGTTCCTGCTACTCCTCACAGGCTCTGTGTCCTTTTCAGCCCTGGAACCACAGACAGGCAGCACTTTTGCTTGTGGATATGGCTTCAATCTATCTGAAAACCATCAGAGGAGCTAGCCAATTTCTTTTAAGTTCACATTGACTTCTGCATGCAGACAGACTGCAGCGAAATGGGACCAGCTTTATCTCCTGTGGCAATAACAGGCAACGTTGGCCACTTGGGGTAAGGGAAGCTCCATCGGGTAATGAAAAATCAAAAATTATTAGAGGTGTGTTAAAGTTGCTAGAGTTGGCAATGCTACTTTCTGTTGTCAGCTAGTGTACCCCAGTTGCCTAAAGGGGGAGAGCTCTTTAAGCCACTCCTTGAGGAGGAGGAGGAAGGATGGTGTTGTGTCAGGGTCAGCTCCATTTCCCTGTAGTCAGTGTGCCCTTAATAGAAATTGGCTAGCCCCTCTGATGCCTTTCAGATAGATTGAAGCCATATCCACAAGCAAAGGTGCTGCCTGCCTGTGGTTCCGGGGCTGAAAAGGACACAGAGCCTGTGAGGAGTAGCGGGAACTTTGTGTCAGGTTGTCGCCAGGCAGATTTAACACTCCACCTCCAGAAATTTCTGAAGCTAGGAGTGGCAGATTTGGGTTCCCTCCAGTAGGTTCCCTGTTGCGGGGTCAGACTCCACATGAGGCCCAGCAGTCAGGGCAGCTGCTGTACAAAAGGCTGCGGGGAGAAGCCGAGCCCAGGAGTGCCAAGCAGGCCGCTTCTCCAGCGCTGAAGTATTCTATAGCAGGTTCATGATACAGTTAACCCACCAACAGGCAAGCTTGGGCAATATTAATTATAGAAAGGCAAAATTGTGAGTGAAAAATAATATCTTCTGTTTAAACTGTGTACTTTGAATACTGTTTAATTTTAGCTAAACTGGTTAGTTAAATGTCTCAGCTGGTACAATTCACCAACTTTAATCTAAATGTAGTAATGGAAAAAGAGTCACTTATTTTGCTGTTCTCTGTTCTTGTATTTGCTTGTAACAGGACTTGTTTGTTTCTTACAGTACACTTATGTGAGTGGTTAGTTAATTGGATAGCTGGCTGGCCAACTGTTTTCAACAGAGGAAGAATCTGCATCCCACTGTTTAATCTGTCCCAGAGGAGCATCATTGGTGGTGGTGGGTCTGTCATGACTCCACCCCACTCCCGCCAAAGTTTAAACCTTTGAATTTGATACTTGAGGTCTGCTGAATGCACATGCCCCATCCCCAGACCCAGCTCTTAGCTGCTGCAGAGCTTATGCTGCTCCTAGCTTTGTCCTTGGACATGGAGGATTTTTTTTATAAACAGAGGGAGGCATGGTGATGAAGACAACAAAACGTTTGTCATTCAAGTAATCAAAGTATTGCTAGATGATCATGAAAACATTGCTAGCTATTCCACTTAAGACAGGAGCCAAAGGATAGTAAAAAACAGTGGTATGGCCCAGGAGTCTGCCTTGAGACCAGTGTTGTTCAACAGATTCAGAAATGGACCCCCTGAACTCCTTCTTGCACCCAAACAGCCTCCCAGACCCCATACTCCAACTGATTAATAAATTCATATAACTCAAAATCATTAAGAACAAAGCTGACTGCAAAAGGTACAAAGGGATCTCTCAAAATTGGGTGATTGAATGCCATCTGCCTTTCTGTTCCCAAATGTTGATAAATGCAAATTAACACACACAGTAAAAATACAACCCCATCTAGACATACAAAAATCAAACATATATCAGACATACAAAATGTCCCATCAGACATACAAAATGATGGGATTTTAATTAACTGTTACCATTCAAAAAAGAGGTCTTGGAATCATTGTGGACAGTTCCCTAAAAAGTCTGCTCAGTGTGCAGTGGCAATCTAAAAACCTAACAGAATATTGAGAATCATTAGAAAAGGAATAAAAAGACAGAAAATATATCGCCTTTAGGTAACACCCTGGTATGCCCACATCTTCTGAAGTGGATGGACCATTGGTCTGATCCAATGTGGTCAGTCTGATGTTCTCATGTAAAACTCAGATCTGTCTGCCCCCTGCTGTTTCTCACTAGACCCCATTCCCTCCCAGAGTGGAGATAGCGCCCGGGAGTCCTCGCAGTGTCTCTTTCGTTCCCTCCCTTTCCCTTCCCCCACCCCCAGTTTGTAAAAAAGTACAGTGAACTCTCATATCCAGCAGCCCTGGGATTAGGAGGTTGCCAGGTATTCAAATATTCTGGATAATAGGTATACCAAGAAATACTAAAGAAAAACAAGATTAGATATTTTAAAAATAAAATATATGTAGAGTACTTGATTTACCAACAGTAGTATTGTGCACTGTAAACTTTTGCTGTATTTATTTGTATTTACTCTCAGCATATTGTACTTATGGAAGACATAATTAAAGTTACTTATGGTTAGAGTGCCAGTTATTTGAGAGTTCTGGATAATAGAATGTTAGATATGAAAGAGTTTACTGTCTGAATATACCTTAAAAATTTAAGACTAACCAGTGTCCCTCAAGTGACTTGCCACAAGATGTCAGACCATGTTAGTGTTAGAGCTGAGTGGATCTAATATTAATTTAATTTTCTTTCTTTCACATAGGAATTAGGTAGAGTGCTACCGTCTGCTAATTACTATGTTATCTGCCCAAAGGTAGTCTTCAAGTGCCTTTGTAGCCCCTAGCAAGAGGTAGTGTGTGTGATGAGGGGATGGCAGACAGGATCAGTGTCTCTCTCCCCTCCCCAATTTGCTGCTTGGCTTTTACAGAACACGCTCACTAACACGACTGAAAAACTGTTGTCCTCAGTTTGCTCCCCCATGCCCTCACTCCTTCCACGCTACTGCACCATGCATAGGTTGCCCTTCACCCACCAAAATCTGAAATGGTGCCTCTTCTGGAAGTCCCGAGCCTTGGTTCTCCTCCCCTTCACACAGGGCTGGAGCTGTGATCACTGCTGCCAGCTCCTGATGCTCAGAAAAGCTCTGTACGTTAAGTCCTAAGGGCCCTGCAGGTAGCAGATGGCTCCTTGCGCTGTCCTTGCCTGCAGGCATTGCCCCTGCAGATCCCATTGGTTGGGAACTGCTGTCATTGTGAGCTGCAAGGGGCAGTGCCTGCAGGCAAGGACAGCGCATGGAGCCATCTGCTACCTGCAGGGCCCTTAGGACTTACTGGCTGCTTCCAGGAACCTGCTCTTGTCCTGCTGCACCACCTAACAGAAGCTGCCTGAGGTAAGCGCCTCGTGCCCCCTCTTGCACTCCAATACCTTGTGCCAGCCCTGAGCCCCCTCCCACACTGTACACTCCAAACCCCTGTCCCAGCTCAGAGTGCCATCTTGCACCCAAAGTGCCTCCCAGAGCCTGCACCTCTATCCCCTGCTCCAACACCCAAACTAACACCCATTAAGACCCTGTACTGCTACCCGCACTCCAGCCTCCTGTCTGGAGCCCCCTCCTGCAGTCCAGTCCTTCAGCCCCACCCCAAAGCCTGCACCACAAGTCAGAGCCCTCATCCCTACACTGCAATCTTCTGCCCCAGTCTGCAGCACCCCTTGCACCCTGAACTCTGTTCTTGGCTGAGCATCCACTCCCTTCCCCTCAAGGCTTTATGTGCCCAGTGACTTGATTTTTTTTCACAGGGTTCAGTGGCCCCAAGTAGGAAAAAGGTTCCCCACCCCTGCTTTGAATTAGTAAACTATGTGAATTTGGTGGTTAAAGACTCTGAGACTAATTGGACTACAACGTAAGTTTCTGGGAACTAAATTTTGGGAAGTTTTCCTTCTACAGGTTGAACGTCTCTAATCTGGCACCCTTGAGACCTGACTGATGCTGGATGAGAGAATTTGCCAGATGATGGGAGGTCGGTATTGTCTAGCATCATTACCAACACTTCCACTGCTTACTGTGCTCTTAGAAGACATTTAGGGGTAAATTAGTGCTAAATGAGAGCTCAGAACACTGAAAGCCAAACAAACTTTATGGGTCTATGGGAAACTTGGCCACAACCATGATAAGTGGTCATCTGGCTAACGAAAATCTTGCCAAATTACAGAATTTGACAGCTGTGAGAGTTCTGGATTAGAGAGGTTCAACCTGTACTGTGTTTCTGAGGGGACTGACCTGTTCAGATTTAATTTTTCTTTATGTTTAACTGTGAAGAGACTATATGTGGATGATAAAGTAGGCAAGTTGTAAAAATTAAATTAGCATTATATCTCTTTAGCATAAGATTTATAAAATTAATTAGATTTGTTCCTTTTGGGATGAATGTGGGAAGGTTGACCTTATGTAATCCTGGCTGAAAATCCTTAGAGACAGAATTCTGGGCCTCCAGTTGCTTTTTTCCTAGAAGTTGGGCTTCTTGGGTCATTGGAGAAGGTCAATTTAGCAAACTCTCGGCCACCGAAAGGTTACAGTAGAAGGTGAGGCGGTGTTCCTTCCATCTCCATAAATTGCCACCCTAATTAACTTCCCCTGTTAAAACATGCTTCCTACCACTTTGTTCCTGGAATTTTTTTCACCTAGCCCCACAGAGTCCTCAGGAGACCAGCGTCCCCTAATGCAGGTTGTGTACCCCCCGGGCCCTTGTTGCTATTTCAAATTCATTGATACATGGCACTCATGGTGCTGTGCTGCATGGTCTTCTGTCACCTACCAGTGTCCCCAGGATTGCCTTTAAGGGGTATTTACCTAGCACAGAGGGTGCTGCAGAATGAAAGATGCATAAATGCATGTTTTCTTTGGGGGGGGGGGGGGCAGGTGTGTGTGTGTGTGTGTGTGTGTGTGTGTGTGTGTGTGTGTGTGTGTGTGTGTGTGTGTGTGTGTGTGTGTGTGTGTGTGTGTGTGTGTGTGTGTGTGTGTGTGTGTGTGTGTGTGTGTGAAGGGAAGAAGAATAATGAACTTCCTGCCACTGTTGCCAACTCGTGTGTTTTGCAAATGACATGATTTTTGCTGAAGCCGTTGTCTCAGTAGGGGACTTCAGAGGAGGGAGCAAAAAGTGACCTTTGGATCACTCCTCCACCTTTCCCTCCTGGGAGTAGCAACTACAGGATAGCAATGGAGTCTCCACTCCTGCCCACTTCCTGCTTTGTCCCTGCAGCATCCAGCCTGGGAAGGGCAGAGGGGTAGGAAAGGTCTTATCCTGTAAGGCCAGCCTGGAGAAGGAAGAGGGAGAGAGGACTCTACTGCAGCCCGTCAGGCCTGGGATCTGGGGGAGAGTGAAGAACTCCAGGAGGAATAGAGGTGAGGCTGTTCGGAGGAGTTTTGTAGAGGGCTGAACTGATGGAGGGAGCAAGTTAACTGCTGGTCAGGGGACTGGCAGAGATAGGGGTGGCAGCTTCTGCAGCAGGAGCCAGAATCACTTTATCCAATCCATTTGACAGAGTGGGCAACACTAATTGTCACAATGAAGTGGAAAGGGAGAGTTCAGAATGAAGGACAAATCAAGTAGAACAAAACACACCATAACATGGTATTTTAAAAAAAAAAATTGGGGGCCATTGTAATTGTTGGTCTCTTGAGGGGGTCTGACTCATTGTTTTTCACATCTTGTGGTTGAGAACTTTTTGCCTTTCCCCTGGCCTGACATCTCCCTCTCTTTGACCACAAAACCACAGAGAGGGTTTGAGAGTCAGCGGCTGAGGGAGGAAGACATTTACAAAGGCAACTGACCCTTTTCCTTTCCTTTCCATAGAGGAAGGGGCTTGGGGAGCTCCATGCTGCAATTAGTGGCCTGGTGATCTCATCAAGAGTTTTAAATCCAGAATAGTGTGGGAGCCTCAGGTGCCTGAAGCAATTAAGCTTATGACACAAGCTTATAAAAGCCTAGAAATGTAAAGCTGCTGTTTTGGTTTTGCTTATTTAGAGTGTGGGAGCCTCGCTGAGGCCTAAGTTGGAGATGAGGGTCCCGTTGTGTTAGGCCCCACACACACACTCTATGTGCCTGGCCCACCAACATTTATTATTATTAACGATTTACTGTAATGTCTCCTGTGTGCTCAGCACTATCCAGTCAGGAAGGACAGTCCATGCTCCAAGAAGATCTGTTATTTATTTGGGTATAACCATAGGACCTAGGAGACCTGATGTCAGACCAGGTGCCCACTGTGACAGGCACTGTGCAGACAGAATAGAACAATAGTCAGCAACCCAAAGAGCTTACAATCAAAGTACAGTAGTCCCCCAAGCCTCAAATTTCGCATATGTGGGGGGGCTTGGGCGATGTGTTGGGACATGTGAGGGGGGCAGAGGGGTTAAGCCTGTGGTGGGTTATGGCTGCGGGGGGGACCTGGGGGAGTGGAGTTGAAATGGGGTGGGGTGGGGTTGGAGCCAGGGCACAGAGGGTTTGGGGCAAGTGTTGAGCCGGCCGGGGGCTTGGAGCCAGGTCCGCAGGGATGGTGGGCATGGGGTATGAGCCGGAGCCCCCAGTGTAGGGAGTGTGACCTGGGGCCATGGGGGGTTGAGCCTGGCAGGGCGGGTAGGAAGGGGGTTTGAGCTCCACTCACTGCCTGCTGCTGCAGACAGCCAGTGGGACTAAAACCCTTCTCCCTACCTTCCGAGAGAGAGGCTGCACCACTCTGGGAAGGGGGTTTTAGCCTGCATGGCTGCCCTCAGTGGCAGGAAGCTAGGCACGCTAAAAGTCTTCCTCTACCTTCCCAGAGAGGTGCCTAGCACTGCTCTGGGAAGGCAGGGAGAAGGGGCGCTTAGCCTGCCTAGCTACCCACAGCAGCAGGAAGCTAGGCAGGCTGACAGCCCAGCAGCTTCACCTTGTGTGAAACTCATGTTAAAGCGAGTTTTGCGCACCGTGAAGACATGTAAAGCGGGGTTTACTGTATAAGACAAGACAAGTGGGGGATAGGGACATAGGGGAATACAAGGCAACAAGGAGCCAATGTTATCTAAACAGATAGGACAGACACAGGTGGGGGAGAGGGATGTGAGTAGCTTAATAGGCAGACGAGGATGAGGATGACAGGTCTGGATAGGAGAAGGCAAGGAGGGAAGCTGAGGTGCCAAGACTTGAAAAGGGAAGGGAAGGAGTGGGAAGTAACAGCCATTCACGAGAGGGAATAGAAATGTCTGTAGTTTTGACCGGAATGTCCAAAGGTCCTGCCAGCTGGCTGGCTGTGCTCTGCAGTTCTTCCTCAAGGCCACAGGGTGGAGAGAGGAGGGAAGACACCAAGTGCATTTTAGAGCCTCAGTAGCATGGGAGGTCTCCCCTAGAGTCTCAGAGTAGTCAAAAAGAGAAACGGGGGTTGGAGGAAGGGCAACAGGAACGGCAGTTTATAAGTACATATAATTTATATACACGCTAACTTGACTGTAAGCTGGCATCCCAGAAGTGAGTTAAGAGATACTTACATGTAGACAGGGACCTTGCAGGTAAGCTCAGGGTCGCTGTTCAGTACCTGGGAGATCAGATGTGAATCAAGGTCATGCAGATAAGTGAGAAGCTGAGGGACAAGGATTGCCGCATTGGCAGTGTGCACCGTGGGGGTGTGGGGCAGCATGAAGTCTGACAAGGCAACATAATTAGGAAGAGCAGCATTATGAAGAGCCTTCAAGATGCTTATAATATAAACATGAGAGGAGAAAGTAAGCTGAGAAGACAGAATGATGAGAACAAAGGAAAAATGAAACAAATGATCATATTTGCTACAGTAAACAACAGTCACTAAAATTAATGGCATTTCTCCCTGTGTGATCAGTTTTTGTGATTACTTTAATGCTTTGTTGGGGTTGCATATGTGTTTTTGCTTGTTTGGGGGGAATTTTTTGCTTGTTTGTTTGTTGTGAATCATCTATAACCTTAATACAACAGGCAGTATATCTGCAGCTGTGCAGTCCTCTTGTAGTATACAGTACTGTTACTTTGAATATTCCTTTTCCAAAACTGCATAATAGTAGTATTTGTGTGGTTCTTACAATGTTCTATTTTTGGCATACTTATGTTCTGTGATATGCTATAGTCTGCCAACAAACTCTAATACACACCGACACCCCCCCCCCCGCATGCATGCAATATTACACTAATCTTTTCTACAATGGCAGTATTAGTGTGAATTCTGCAACTGCTGGACTTTCTTTAAGAGGAACGGTAATTTATGTGGCGCTATCACTACCATTTAAATCAGTTCTAGCTCCTCATATTGAATAGAACAGAATATTTCACCCTACAGATAAACAATCTTTCATCAGCTCCTAACATCTAGTATAAACATTGATTAAACTGTATGGTAGATTCTGTATAAGCATCAACTGCCCTCCTCTCAAGGCACTTTCAATGGCATTTGCAAGGTTTCAGTTTAACTGACCTTCATACTCAACTTATTTTTGTGTCCTGGGTATTTTTAAGATGAGTACATGAGAACTCCCAAATAGTTTTCTGATACAACTGGAAGAAGCATTCATGATAGTGCTGAGATTCCTGTTTGCTGCCAATAGCTTAAGGATTTTGGAAAGTCTCACAGTGATATTTTCCACTTTATGGTATTTTCTAAATGTAGAAAGACTGGCCCCATGTGTTGTTTGTTGCTAAATGGCTAAGAATGAGGGAAAGATGGCTCATTCCAGATTCTATGGAATCACATGCACACTCTTGGGAAAGCCAAGTATGGGCAGCTAGATACCTGGCAGCTAGACAAAGACAGTGGCTAATGGCCTTGTTTTCAAGGTGGTTATTCTGACAATCATATGTTCAGTCATGAGCTGTATAATGAACCTTGCCAAGGGAGTTAGGGAGCAACACTAGTCCCTGTGTAGTGCATGGGTGGGAGAAGACTATGCACAGCCTTAAATCCTCAACTCAAATTCATTGGTATATGAGGTTGAAGCAGTATGCAGGCGTATATTGGGTCAGCAAAAAAGTGGGCTCAGACTACTTTCTCCTTGGAACAATAGTAGAAGCAGAGACTGAACTTGTTTCTACTTTCTAGGGAAGCGAACTCATGCTGTGCATTGTACTGGGACAAGATTAGAGGCCAATGTGATGAAATGGCCTGAATTCAGAATTAGTTTGTAGCTTACTCATGGAGGCACTAGCTACAGTGTGTGTGTGTGTGTGTGTGTGTGTGTGTGTGTGTGTGTGTGTGTGTGTGTGTGTGTGTGTGTGTGTGTGTGTGTGTGTGTGTGTGTGTGTGTGTGTGTGTGTGTGTGTGTGTGTGTGTGTGTGTGCGCGCGCACACACTGAGGATGTTTAAGTGGTTAACATGGTATTAAACATGGCCTGGTATTAAAAACACTGGCCTAGGATGTGGGTGATTCTCTTTTAGGTTTGTACTGTGCCTGATTTAGAGCAGAATTTTTCTTTCTAGATCATTTTGAATTGTAGCTCATGAATGATCTAGTTGAAAAATGCTGCTCAGAATCAGGCATAACCTCAACTTGAACCCGGAAATAAACTCAAGGAAGAAGGGGAAAGGTAAAGAGAAAAAGACATATGCCTTTCACCAAAAGCTGTCTTCAGCCCTTCTCCCCTCTCAGAAACATGAACAGTCAGTATGTGCTTTTGTCATCTCTGGGCAACATAGTGCTGCATTCCTTCTTATTGCTTCTTCACATACTGCCAGTTCTCAGTCATCTGATAAAGGTGGAGAAGGGGAAGGACAAGTAGATATAGGCCAAAAATGATCGTAACATATCGTGGTACCATGGAACAGAGTATGGTTTGAAAAACAAAAACATGCTCCTTAGTGGGAAAAAAAATGTAGTGATTCCAATATTCAGGAAACAAAGCTGCTGAATGGTGGTTGGACGGGGGAAAATCTGAATAGGAGATTTACTGAAGAAGGGAGGAGAAGAGAGGGAGGAAGTGCTGAGAAAACATTCGAAGGCAGGAAAAAAGTGTTACTGAAGAGGGAAAAGGAAGGAGATAAAAGGGTTAAGTAAGAGAATTTAAAGAAATAATTGTTTTAAATGCTTTTTAATTCACAGAAGTGCCCCATCACTACCCTATAGCCAGCCAACATAATGACAAGGAGCTAAACTATTTCCTTTCCTATAGATTTGATTTGTGACTTAATACATGCTTTTAATATTTTCCTGACAGAAAAGGGGAAATTAAAAGGTGAGGAGGGATTGGGCAGAGTCCCAAAGCACTATGAGAGAGGAAAAGAATCTTTCAAATATTTTCCTGGTTGGAGGGTAGATGTCACGCTATCGCTAATATTATTCCCACCAGAATTCTGCTATCCCTGTCCTCCCTTTCTGAAGATCTTAACCAGAGCTCTGCAATGCCTGTGACTGTTGATCTCCTGATGGAAGAGAACAAGAATGAATCTCGGGGAGTTTAAAGTCTTCAACCCTTTCGCTTATAAAGAAAAATTTGAAAAATCATAAAGACAATTAGCAGATTGCCAGGGAGGACAGGAATAAGCAGCTTCACTCCCATTCTGTTGCCTGATGTTAAAGGGGAGTCAAAAATAAAAGATCTTGCCCTCTTCCCCCACCACACAGAAGCCTCCCCAAATATCATCTTGTAGATCCTCCTCAGAATTCTTAGGCCTGCCTTGAACCTGCGAGTATGGTCATAGTGAACGTGGATTTCTCACGATAGCATGACAAGCAACAAAAAGAAAAGAAATACCTAACCTCCTGCAAAATACTAAAATTTGAACTGGCTTAGCAGAAAATAGTTCTTCCTTCTCCCTTCCTTCAGTCCTGTATCATCACCTGCAACTGGCATTCCTTAACAGGCAGACTGTTCCACTTGGAAATGTTCAGAAGCAGGCAGTGTCCACAACACAGAAGTTGTGTGCAAATCCTAAACAAAGTGAATGGGACAGATAAATAAACTGAAAATGTGCAAAAGTGTAAACATAGGGCTACATTTTCAAAAGTGATTTGAGGTGCATTGGTTCTGGGGTGTCTGCACCTGATTTTTTTCAGCAGGATTGAGAATCTTCCATCTGAAAACCAGGCTTGTTTTAGATATTTTGGCACCTACAATTATTAGACATGTTAGAAAATTTAGCCCACAATATGCTGTTGGAAAACAAGTCCAAACAAAATAATCCTTTGGTTCAATTTATAGTATAGATTTATTGTTTAATTTCAGGTGGATGCCTGGACAACTGCTAAAACATGGGTTGACCCAATGGTGTTGCTGAGAGCTGTGAAGATTCATATATCCTGTGTTCAGCCCGGCTATAAAAATCTGAAATGGGAGTTATCAAATGCAGATAATGACATGTACAATTTCCATGATTGTGCACGCATGCATAATTATGGACATAAATGGAAAAATACTTGCATAATACTGCACACTAAAATTAGCATAATCACTTAAAGTGTGCCTTTAGTTGCTTAAGCTTACGACTGTGTTGAAATGCAGAGTATAATCTTCTGTCTTTTATGCTTTGGTGACGTGAATACACTGTAAATAAAATTTCACATTGTACACCACTGAAGCTTCTTTTTAAATTTTCTCTTGTTTGTTCAGTGCTTGTTAGTAACTCAAGTCCCTGAAGGATTTGGGTGCTGGCTTAGAATTCATTCTCTCCACATAAATTAATCACAACAGTTGAGGTCAACTACAGTGCTCGAGTGAGATAGCCTTATTTAATTATTTGGGAACTTGGATTTCTTAGTGGAAAGTGTTCAGTTTGGGAACTCGCTTCCTTCCCTGGAGTCCAGGGACTGGTTCAGGATGTTGAAGATAATGGAAGTGTCCTCGTCTGTCTGTTAGATAGCCTTAATTTTCATGTAGTTACAACATATTTCATGAACCTCCAGGGATATAAATTAATATTAATGATACCTAAAACTTTTTGTAAGTGAATCTCAAAGTGCTTTGCAAAGGAAATTGTATCACTATTCACATTTTGTAGATGGCAAAATTGAGGGACAGAGGCTGAGACTTTTCCAAGGTAATTCCAGAAACCAGTGACAGAGTTGGAAATAGACTCATGTCTCCTGAGAGGTGTGTGTGCTCTCTGTTAAGCAACACTGCCTCTCAGTTTTACGCATTACTGTAAGTCTGGGACACTTAGCGTTCCACTTGTATATAGTAGTACATTCTTTCCTTCAGAAACATAAACTATTTTGGTTTTGCAGTTTAAAAACTCTACAGGGGTTCCCCTTTATATGTCACCCCAATATACATTGTTTTGCACTTATGTTGTGGCCATATTGAAGGCAATGATGTAAAAATTCCCCACACTTATGTCATCATGACATATGCACAGCCAAAACAACACTTCGATTTGAAATTTGATGCAGCGCCACTGTCTTAGCATTACATACCAGCATCCTCCACGCTGCTTCTTCTGCCCAGTGTGTTCTCTCATGTTGTGACTAGCAGTTCAAAGTGCATTCTCTACCGTTGTTCCTTCTGTTTTTATTGTTTTATGTACGTTACTGTATTTGCCATCCATTAACCATGAGCAAGTGTAGTGCAAGCACAAGTGAAGGTGGCAAGGTAAAGAAACAATATAGTAGTAATGCGTTAAACATTAAATTGGATGTTATAAGTCATAGTAGAAAGGGTGAACATGCGGTCAACATTGCCCGTTCTCTTAACTTGCCTCCGAGTGTTGGTACAATAGTGAACAATGCTTCTGAAATAGAAAGGAAGGCTAAGCATCCTTTGAAGCATACGGAGATAAAAATAACGAGGCAAAGAAGTGAGATAATGGAGAGAATGAAACGTTTGCTAGCAGTATGGATTGAGGGTCTCCATGACCAGAACACACCAATCAGCTCAGCCGTCATTCAAGAGAAGGCTTTAAACTTATATGAAGATCTAAAAAAGCTGTTGGGAGAGGAATCTACTTCAAATGGAAACCTCTTCAAGGCTGGCTGAGGATGGTTTCACCATTTTCAAAAAAAGGTTTAGTTTCAAAAATGTAGAGTCAGGGAGAGGCAGCCAGCGCCGACGCAGATGCTGCAGAAACGGTTCCTGACAAACTTGTGAAAATAATTGAAGAAGGTGGGTATAATTTTAAGCAAGTGTTTAATGTTGATGAAACTGGGCTGTATTGGAAGCACATGCCTTCTCAGACATATATTTCTGTGAAAGAGAAGTCTGCTCATGGTTTCAAAGCCACAAAAATAGATTTACTCTCCTTTTAGGGAGCAGTGCCAAAGGCAATAAGAAATTAAAGCCATTACTAGTTTATTGTAGTGAAAATCCAAGAGCGTTGAAGAAAGTAGTAAAATCTCGCCTTCCTGTTACCTGGAAATCCCACTGCACGGCTTGGATTATGAGGCAAATGTTCCATGAGTGGTTCATCGATTACTTTGCCCCTGAAATGAAAGAATACTGTGAGAAAAATAATTTAACATTCAAAATTCTGCTCATATTAGAGAATGTCAGTGCCCATGACCTTGATTTTGACCAGCTGTGTCCCGAGGTTAAGGTTGTTTTCATGCAACCGAGGACAACATCTCTGCTGCAGCCTATGGACCAGGGTGTGATTGCAACATTCAAGACCTACTATTTGCTAAAGACGTTCCACAAACTCATAGGTGACGCTGATGGTGTCAAAAAAAGAAAAAAAACCCACGGTTCTGGAATGCTGGTAAAATTTCAGCATTTACGACTGTATTGTTAATTGGCTGTACTTGCGATGAAGTTTCTAGCTGCCTATTGAATGGCTCTTGGAAAAAAATGTCTCCTGCTGCAATCCATACCTTCCTTGGCTTTGATGACACATCAGGTGTTCATGATGAAATAGTGATACTGGCAAAGAAAGCAGGCTTCCATGATGTGGCAACTGACGATGTTAATGAGTTATTGGAGTCACGTGGTTTGCCTCTCAGCAATGAAGATTTGTTAGAGTTGGACATGCATGGTTTTGAAGAAGAAAATACATCTGACAGTGATGAAGAAGAGGGAGATTCTGAACAGAAAGCTATCTTTACAATTCAGTCTGTAAAGGAAATGTTCAACCATGTTGAACATGCAATAGGGATAATGCGAAGATGTGACAATCTTTTTGACCACTCATCAATGGAGGCTAAGAACATTAGAAAATCTATGGCTTGCTACCATGAAATATTAAAAGCAAAACAAAAAGCAGGAAAGAAGACAATCCTGGATTCTTTCCATGAAAAGAAAACGAAGCAACCACTCCCCAATGAACCTGAAGCAGGACCCTCTAGGTTTTAAAGTTAAATCCTTTAAAATGTATGTTTGATTCTATGATTTTTTTCCACTAAAAATGTTTTACTGTATGTCATTCATTGCTAACAGACATTAACACAAGAAAACAATGTAAAGGACTCAGTCCCTAACCCAATGTATTTATATGTATTCTTATTGTAGAAAACTCCCCTTTGTAAGTCATCTGGGTGCCGTTACTCCATGTGAGGTCCCTATCCCCCTCTATTCACATGTATTCTTATAGGGAAGAATTCCCCTTTATGTGGTGTTTTGCTTTACATTGCAGCTTGTTTTGTTTTGTTTTGCTTTACATTGCAACTTCATGGTCCCTAACCACAAGGTATAAAGGGGACCCCTGTACTTTAAAAATGGCATACCTTAACATCATGTCATCTTGATTTCTTGCTTACCTGTATTTTCTCCCACACTCATACCTGTGAATCTTTTAAAAACTTCTAAATACATGGTTAACCCATGTTAAAATGAGAGAAATAAAGCAAAACACACTTCAAGGTGAAATCTTTCTGACTTGATAAACAATTTAGGGAACAAACTTTCAAAGCACTTGTCTTGGACCAATGATCAAAAATATTCATCCTTTTCTAAATTCCTAGCAGCGCCAGGCAACCACAATAGCAACCACCAACGCCCTGACATAGCCACAATGAGGATGTCTGCCTAGACTGACACAGGAAATGGGGAGGAGGCAGCCTGCCTCCTATATTTGTAGCTTTCTGTTCTGTGGTGCAGCCAGTCCATATGATTCCCTCTGTAGTCTGGGCTTGTTTCTGATATTTTCCCTCAAGGAGGCGAGAAAGCATCTCAAAGTTGGCAACGATAATTTCATTTAGCAAAAACAACAAAGGTGCCCTGAAAACTACTTCTGGCATGTTAATAATGTGACATGAAGCCTAAGCCTCTGTATGGTTTCCAGATGGTCTGTCGTCTACAGCATGGAAGGGAACATACTGTTCAAAAAACTATTAAAAAAAAAAAAAAGCCTGTGTCGTCACTGTAGAAGGGTGACAGCACTCTAAAGCCACAAATGTAAGCTTCAGCTGTGCAGGGACATAAGCATGCCTCCTAGGAAGTGCGGAGCACACTTAAGTGTGGTTGAAGTCGATCATTGTTAAAGGTATTGACTATACTGAGTCCATTATCATCTTCAGTCATCTCTTATTCTGTAAGATACTAATGATTGGCCAGTTTTAGTGCTTACATTTAAAATAACCTGGCTATAGGAAACTGACCTGGAGAGCAGAAGAAAGCAACTAACTTTTTAACAAGTTGTTTGAAGAAGTGGGGGGAGGGGAGGTTTCAATGTGCTCTGCGCAACCTGCCCCCCAAACTAAAAGCCTACTGAGCATGCTCAGAGAAGGGATTTTTTTTCCCCATTTCTAATTTTTATTATCCAACTGATTTTTTTTCAGACTGTATCATGCATGTATTACAGAATGAGAACATTTTATATGCAGATTATACTGCTCGGAACTTTTTTGCTTGTAAGGGGAAATAGTTGCAACTTTTTTTAAAGCAGCAAAATATTTTCCATAGCTGCTTGTAGTGAGGTGCAGTGGCCTTCACCTGACCCAGAGGCAGAGGAAGCCTCCTAGAGGCCTTGGTGTGCAGGCCAGAGCACCTGTTCCCTGCCCCACAGAGTGACATCTGTGGCAGGAAGTGCCAGAGGCAGGGCATGGGGCTTAGAGGGGTGAGGGGAGTTAGCTCAGTGGTGTGAGCATTGGACTGCTAAACCCAGTGTTGTGAGTTCAGTCCTTAGGGGGGCCATTTAGCAATCTGGGACAAGGAGGGGGAAAGGGGGATGGTGCTTGGTACTGCCAAGAGGGCAGAGGACTGGCCTCAATGACCTCTCAAGGTCCCTTCTAGTTCTGAGATGTGCACTACTGGCTAGGCTAGGCTAGACTCCTGAAAGCAGAAGTTGAAGAGCTTGCCCGAGACTAGTCAGCCAGCCACTCTGACTGAACCACAGAAGTGCACCCAGGCCTGCTTTTGGTCCACTACCCAGCGTGTCTGGATCTAACTGACCCCTCTGGCTCCCTGTGAGCCCCTTACACAGAGGTCCAGGACCTGCATGAGCCTGTCAGCTATCTTGAGGTCATAGACGTGCCCAAGCCTGTGGATCAGACAGCTATCCAAAGGTCCATGACCTCCCATGGTCCTGCCACCCATCACCTACTCCAATGATGTGGACATGCCAGGGTTTCCAGATCTGTCCACAGCTACTTACCTAGAGGACACAGACCTGCCCAATCTCCCAGATGACCCTGAGTGGGACCCTGCTGCAATGGAAATAGAGGGTAGGAAGCAGCCTATGAAATGCCAGACCCCTTGTCAGTGTGTTGAGGCCTGGATCCCCACTGACAAACTGCTGGCATGAGCTACTGTTAGGGCCCTGGGCCCCTCTCCTCTCCAACCTCACATGGCCTTGGTTGTGTGCCTGCTACTCTGCCCTGCACTAGGGCAGACTTGCTACTGTTCAAGTGCTCAATCCTGCTAAAAGTGAGGCAAACCTCATTAACTGCTGCCCTGCCCTGCCCCAAGGCCCGGGCTCACATACTGTTTGAATTTGCTTAGTCCTGCACAGGGTGCTGAGCCTTACTAACCACTGCCCCTCTCTGTCCAGGACAAGGGGCCTGAGAACTGTTGGGTTGTTTGCTCAGACTGGCTGAGGCTGCCAAGCCTTAGAGCAATCACTGCCGTGCCCTGCCTGAATGGGGCAGCACAGAGATTGTAACAATGTGCTGTGACTATTCCTCTCCTGGAAGGGGCGAACCTTGGACACAGACCTCTACGCTCCCCAAACTCAAAAATCAGATAGCTATATTTGATTAAAAATTATGTTTTAGCTGAGAACTAGCATGAAAAATCTCAGACAAAAGAAATTTTTCAGTAAGTTCTGAGTTCGGCGTGGAATAGGAATACAGCCAAAACTTTTTCAGCCCTATTTCTAGCATGCTTAACATGCGGACAGATGGATATCAGGTGCATATTCAACAGAGAAAATGCTAGTCATTATTCATTCTTTGTATTACAGTAGTATCCAGAGGCTTTTGTCAGGATCGGGCCCCGTATACTCAACACAGTGGCTTTGTCTGCACTAGAAGCTTCTGTCAACAGTAATGTCTGTCGACAGAGTGCATCTACCCACAAAAGCAAATCAACAGAGCAATCCACTCTGTTGACCGAGAGCAGCCAGACTGCCCAGCCCTCTGTCCACAGAACGGCTAACTGGAAACCTTGGAAACAGGGCTTCCCAGTGAACCTGAAGCCCTGTCAACAGAAGTATCTGCACTGCACTTCTGTAAACAGAACTCTGTTGACAGAAGCGTTATTCCCCAAATTTTCAAGGGATAACACTGTTGTGACAAATACAGAATTCTGTTGAGACTGTGTCAACACAATGGTTTATGTGTGTAGATGCTCCCTGGGTTATGTCAACGGAAGGCCCCTTCTGTCAACAAAAGTCTCTTGTATAGACACAGCCAATATAAAAGGGGTAAAAGATGTCCTCTTCCCTGAAGAGCAAACAGGTACAGACAGCATACAACACTTCATCAGACCCTTTGGCCCCAGAACTGTCTCTGTCTGTGGGAGGCACCTTGAATGATATATCAGGCCCCAATTCTGTGCCCATGGTAGTCCTTATCAAAGCTCCGGAAATAGCCACTTGACTTTGGTGCTGTGTCCTCACTGTCCTGTATACATGAGTTCTTTTATAAGCCAAATTATTTTACATTTATTTACTACGAAATACTATTTAAAATAGTTTAGTATTAAGCCACAGTCTGACTGAGAACTGCAGAAACTGTGGTTTGGCTGAATCGCCTGTTTAAAAATGCCAGTGATAACCACACCCATGAGTTCGTAGCTAATTAAAAACACAGGGAAAGAGATTAAATTGTTGGTTTTACAGTGCTGCTGATTTAGTCATGTGGCAGATGCTATCACAGATTTTAATTACATTGTGATGGGTTGCAATTATTTAATAATTAAAAAAGGGACATGTGCCATAGTGTACTCTTATCATGTGACTAATTAGGCAAGGCTGCCGACTGTCAGGTTATTGCTCCATATGCTTATCTATGAATCCATGCAGAAAACCTTTGTGGCTGCTGCTGACTTCTAATGAAAACCAGAATTAGTTCAGGAATGGAACAATAAAAGTGTTGGGAGTTTTTCTAGCTGAACTTCCAGTGACAAAATATTTAAGGCATATAGTTAAGTTGCTTTTGCTCTTAAACCTTGTAACTGAGCTATGCGATGCAAGAAAGCACTTTGCTTATATTACTGTTTATAAACAAATTATATTAGGTAAGATGAATTGTAAAGTCCATCTATCTATATATCTATAGACACCAACACACAGTTACACACACACATTGGGGGATATTTCAGTCAAAAATGTATTGTCCTACGTTTTTAGTACATCTGAGAATCTGCTCTTCCAGCTCTTGTGGGTTGAACTTGATTTTCTAAGTTTCCACAGACCTGTCCAAATTGGTTAGCTTCATAGCCAGATTTTCAAATTTATTTTCAATGTCTCTTGCAGTCTATATAGTTTAGTATTAATTCCAGGAAAAATCTTGACTTGCAGCTGGGTCACTTTCTTTTCAATTTAATATTTTTATTGTGGGTTTTTCAGAGGTTTATAGATTCCAGTGCCAGCAGGGACCAATGTGATAATCTAGTATGACCTTTTTATTTTTTTTTAGGACAGGACATAGAACTTGCCCAAAAATAATTTCCAGAGCAGGTCTTTCAGGAAAAAAAACATTGTAGTGATTTAAAAATTGTCAGTGAGGGAGAATTGACCACAAATTTTGGTAAGTTATTACAATGGCTAATGATACTCATGACTGCACATTTATATCTTGTTAGAAGGTTGACCTGGCATTGCTTGGGTCCTTAACTCAAGGGGTGCGTCTACACTAGCCAGCTGCTTCGAAGTAGCTGGCACAATGTCATAATAGCATGCGTTGCATCTACACACTCTGTGCACTATTTTGTCGTTGAAATCAACATTAGGTGGCGAGACGTCGAAATTGCTATTCCTATCCGAAGATGGGAATAGCACCCTACATCGATGTTCAATGTTGAAGTAGGGCATGTGTAGATGATCCGCGTCCTGCTACATTGAAATAGCAGGGTCCTCCATGGCGGCCATCAGCTGAGGGGTTGAGAGACACTCTGCCCAGCCCCTGCGGGGCCCTGTGGTTGCTGTGTGCAGCAGCCCTTGGCCCAGGGCTTCTGGCTGCTGCTGCTGCTGCAGGTGGGGGTCCATGCTGTGTGTACGGGGTCTGCAACTGTTTGTTGGCTCTGCGGACCTCGTGCTGTGCAGGCCAAGTGTGTCTGGGAGGGGCCCTTTAAGGGAGCGGCTTGCTGTTGCCCCAGAAAGGCCCATCCAGCCTGTGACCCCATCTGCAGACTTTGTTGGCCCCTTATTTCGACAGGGAGCACTTGTGTGTGTGGACGCTCCGCATTTCCTTCTGGGGTGGCTCCTTTCGATGTTCCCTGTCGCTACTTTGACATTGAACATCAACGGCACCAGCCCCAGACGATGTGAAGATGATATGTGTCGAAGTAGCCTATTTCGATGTTCTTACTTCGAAATAGGCTACTTCGACGTAGTGTGCTAGTGTAGACCTAGCCAAGGTGTTTATTTTTGAAAAATAAAAGGAAAAAAAAAGTACATGCTTTATTGAAATGACTGTATATTTCACAAATAGTATTATTTTTATGAAGTTGATTTTTATTTTGGATTTCTTATATAAAAAAAAAAAAAAAAGGGTTGTCAAAATTTTTCCACTTAATTTTTTTCAAGTAAATTTTTAAAAAGGGAGCGACATGAAGTGGTTTTAGTTCTTTCCTATACACTTTTACCATTCATGGGTCAAGTCTATGCTAGCCACCCTCCTTTCGGAAGGGGCATGATAATGTGGGATTTTGGCAGATGCTAATGGGGCACTGCAATGAATATGCAGCATCTCATTAGCATAATGGCAGCCATGTGTGTTTCAAAAGTGCTGCTTTAGAAATGCATGCTGGCCATGTAGACAGGGGCCTTTCAAAAGGACCTCCTGGGCTTTGAAAGCCCCTTCTTCCCAAAACTAAATGGGAAGAAGGGGCCTTCAAAATCAGGGGTCCTTTCGAAAGGCCCCTATCTACATAGGCGGTGTGCATTTCAGAAGTGGCACTTTCAAAATGTACACAGCTGCCTTTATGCTAATGAGGCACTGCATATTCATGGAAGTGCCTCATTAGCATCCGCCAAAATCCCTCATTACCATGCCCCTTCCAAAAGGAGGTTGGCTAGTGTAGATGTGGCCACTGTGGGCTATACTCAATTTGGTTTCCATTAACATATTCTTCTTGTTTTCAGTTCTTAAACATTGCTTTAGCTGTGCCCAAATGGAGCATTACTCCAAATTTCTCCATTTTATCTCTTTTGCATAAGACTGGTGAGAACCATTCCTTTTCCAGATTCATCCTATTTTTCCATCTCATATTGGTAGTCTCTTTCAACATTTGTTCAGTTATGTCACTTTTAAGGACTGTATATATATTTTTTTTTGTGATTTGTATCTGTTTTCTGTTTGGTTTTATGAGAATCAATCCCATTCCAGGCATATCCCCTTTTCCTGGCATAACCAAACCCTTACACACCTTTAAGTTTTGATAAGAGGAAGCTGAATGCAGAATTTGAGGATCCTAGCTCTTACCATTTAGGAGGAGTTCTTAATCAAGTAAACTCCCTAAAATGTATAGATTTCTAGTCTGAATTTATTAGCTTCAAATTCCAGCCGCTAGATTGTGTAATGGCTTTCTCTGATAAATTGAAGAGCTCATTATTAAATCCCCGCCCCCCCGTAGCAGTCTGTAATCAAGTCTCTCCATAGCCCACTCTTTGTTAAAGTAAATAGTTGGAGATCCTTGTGTCTGTCACTATAAGGGTGCATGTACACTAGGAACTAACTTTGAAGTTGACTTTGAAGTTAGGCACTACTTGGAATTAGCCAGCAGAGAGTCTACACACATTTTCCCTTCCTTCAAAGTTAACTTTGAAGTAGGAAGCATAACTATGAAGTCCTTACTTCATTCCCAGGAATGTAGTAGTGCCCTACTTTGAAGTTTAACTTTGAAGTAGGGTGTGTGTAGACACTCAGCTGCAAAGTTCCTTACTTTGAAGTAAGCAACTTTGAAGTTATTTTTGTAGTATAGACACAGCCAAAATCATGTTTTCTAAACCTTAAATTGTTCTCAAGCTCTTCTCTGAATCTTCTCCAATTTTTTAACATCCTTGATTTGTGGATGCTAGAAGTGGAGCATAGTACGGGTTGACTCTTTCTAGTCTGGCACTCTTTGATTCAGTAACGCCTAGCAGGATTTTAGTTATCTGGGTGTCCACTTATCATGGGTGTGGCTAAATTTCCTCTGCACCATAAAGTTTGTTTATAGCCGCCAGTCCTGGCTGACAGTGTTCTGTGCTGTTTTTAGCTCTTGTTTCCCCTAAATGTTTTCTAAAAGCCCAGTAAGCAGGGGAAGTGTTGGTAATCCTGCTAGACAATACAGAGCTCCTGTGGTTCAGCAAATTCTCTTCTTCGGCACCAGTCAGGTTCTGGGGATGCTGGATTACAGAGGTTCAACCTACATTAGATCAGTAGTCACATCAAAGCCAAGTTCAAAGGCAAAATATCCTCTTTACTCCTGCTTAAGATTCCACTGTTTATGCATCCAAGTATCATAGTAGCCCATTTGGCCACATAATTGACTGGATGTTAATGTTCAGCTAATTACTTATCCATCCAGTCTTTTTTAGTTGCTTCTTCCCAGTACAGAGCCCCCTATTCTGTGTATGTGGCCTGCATTCTTTGGTCTTTTATGAATACATTTACCCATATTAAGAGGAAGATTGTTTGCCTACAACCAGTTTACCAAGCAATCCAGATCTCTCTGTATCAATGACCTGGCCTCTTCATTATTTCTGAGTCACCTACAAAATTAATCAGTGATGATTTTGTGTTTCCTGCTAGGTCATTGATGAAAATGTTAAATAGCAGATGGCCAGCAACAGGTCTATGTGGAACCCACTAGAAACACACCTGCTTGATGATGATTTTCTGTTTATCATTATGTTTTGAGATCTGTTAGCCCATTTTTAATTTGTTTCATGTGTTCAGTGTCAATTTCACACTGATGTAGATTTTTAAAAAAATATTGTGCAGGACCAAGACCAATGCCTTCCAGCAGTGTAAGATTATTACATCATCATCATTACTTTTATCAACCACACTTGTAATCATACTTTAAAAAAATGACAATTTAGTCTGACAAGGAGCATGCTAAAGAAGAATGTCCAAACAATCTTTGCTGACTTCTATGCTGTCCCAGGAATGAACAAATGGAGAACAATTCTGGCAGTGAATCACTAGCTAGGAAGGTGGTGTAAGGTTTTGATTTTGTGAAACATTGTCCATTTTCTGTGGGGGAAAAGGGCTGTATAGTTTAGATGGCTTATATCTGTGTAGAATGGGGACCGATCTTCTCAAGGGTGGGCTGACTAGAGTAATCAAGAGGATATTAAACTCAAAATGGGAAGGTAAAAAGAGGTGAGATACTAGCATTCAGCCCCAAAATTGAGATGTTGAGAATAAAATTTATCAACACACCAAAGGACATTAAGAAATTCTTTAATTGTCAGTACATTACTGATAGGAGCATGGATAACAAATGAGGTATTTGCTCATTTATGAGCATAAATTTGATCTAGATGTGTTATTGAAACCTGGCTGGATGAGTTCCACAATTGGAATGTTAAATCAGTGGTTGTAACCTATTAGGAGGGATTGAGAGGGCAACAGTAGAGGGGGAATAGTGAATCCTCACCAGAATTCCCTTGCACGTACTGTTTAGTTAACGTTCTGTATTGTTCAGGATCTCATACAACAATCAGAACTTTAAATTAGAGAAAACGTAAAACAACTGTCCCAATAGAATAAAGGCCAAAACCACAGATGAATGAGATAAAGCAAATGAAAATGTCCCTGAGGAGGAGTTATTGAATGAATGTTTATCTATTATGCTGGGGATCAGGACAGATAATCATAGTGGTACTTCTGCCTTTATGATTTTATGAATCATTGCAAACAAAGTAAAGCATGATTATATTAAACAAAATGATATCTGAGGTGTTCTTGCACACCTGAGGTCTTGATGAACCTGAAGGATTTGTTTGTCCCTTGATTTAGGTATGTTAATTAGTCAGTTCAAAGCATCTAAAGTGCACTCAGGCACCATGGTGATGGACACATCATAAATGTGGAATATTCATTCTTATCAATAATATATTACCGTAAAAACATACTTCACTGTGTTCGATTTCTTAACATCCAGTGATGTTTAGAGTTTGGCGGGTCTTTAATCTGTATTTAACATACATTTTTGTTCAGAAGTCGTCATGGCTGCTGAAATTAGGACAGTAATTATTTAGCTCTTATCATTCAGAACTCTTTTTTCTAATTCCTGCTTCTGAAGGTCCATTGTTTCATTTATAAGTGCTCTACATTATCTAACACTCCAGCTACATTTACACTTAAGAAAAACTTCAAAATGGCTGTGCTAATGACCAAATTGGAGAATACTAATGAGGCGCTGAAATGAATATTCAGTCCCTCATTAGCATGCTGCTGGCTGTGGCAATTTGAAAGTGCTGTGTTTTGCTCGCGCATGGCTCAGCTACATGGGGGTCCTTTTCGAAAGGGCCCTGCAAACATCTAAATCCCTTATTCCTATCAACTGACAGGGGATTTCAGTGTTTGCAGGGTCCTTTCGCAAAGGACCCCCATGTAGACGAGCCATGTGTGAGCGAAATGTGGCGCTTTTGAAGTGCCATGGCAGGCAGCATGCTAATGAGGCGCTGAATATTCATTTCAGCGCCTCATTAGTACTCTCCAATCTGGCCATTAGCATGGCCATTTCGAAGTTTTTCCTCAGTGTAGACACGTCCTCCAAGTCAAATATTGAATATTGGTGTGAGACAAGGCATCTTTGTTTTGTTGTGAAGGTCTTTCTGGCTGCATGAAAAGTTGAATAATGCCAAATGGTTTATTGCTCTCCCTTGGCCCACGTAGTCTGGAGATACTCTTACCATCTGTTTTACTTATATTGCTTAATTTGACAAAAAGAACATTGCAATGAATTAGCCAAATTAGCTCTGAGGCCAGAATGCATCAGAGATATCTCTTTCAAGCAATAGGCTCCTCCCTCAGTTCATTTATAATTCCCAGACTTGGTGTAGCTACTTGTTTCCAGGTACTATTGACTGGGATTGCAAGTAATAATACAGTACACTTTTGATCCAGCTTCACTTAGATTAGAAAGCATTTTCTGTTTGCATGTCAGTAAATTTATAGGTTTAACATGCACTGATATTATTTCTATTAGTTTAATTAATAATAAGGGTGGGAAATTAATGGACTGAGGCTCCAAAGTGCTCTTCTGTGTGTTGAAGGAACAGGGAGAAGCCATGCCTCTGAACAACATAGGAATTAGTACAAAGGAGATGGTAGGAGAATTACAGTTTTTAAAAAAACTATACACAAGTTTCCCAACACCAATGCTTTCATTCATCCTTTCTCATGTTTCAAAAACAAGGGAGTGTTCAATGAGCTTGAAAGGGAACACTTTTTCCAGTTGATACAAATAAATAATTCTATTAATACAAAGCACAACTAATCTGTGGAATTTATTGCCACGAGGTATCACTAAGGCCACAAGCTTAGCAGTTAAAAACCATATGAAAAACAAGAACCTCCACAGTTACTGTAATAAAAATTCACATCAGCAATAAAAGTTTGTAGGTACTTTAAAACTCTCCTACATAAAGGTATTCAGCAACTTTTAACTGAATGAGTTAAAAAGAAACATACATTGTGAGAAAGTTAGTCCCCAGTTGCCCGCCCCTGGGTTTTATGTAACAAATAATTACCACTGGCCCTCCCCTTTTGTATGTTATAAATGTAGAATTATTAAATAATGTTACTGAATTGGAAAAAGCTCTGGCAGAACTAAAAAAACAGATTTAAAAAAACAACCAAGGGAGAGGGAGCAAGAAACTTTTTGGGGGAGAGGGTAAATTGGGGGTGTGAGGCGTGATTGGTTTCAGAAGGCATTTTACGCCTCTGGTGAGCCAAGAAAAGAGAAATTTGTGTAATACCATTCACAAAACAACAAATTAGAAATGAGTGGTCATTTATTTTATTCAGAGCACAGTTGCTGACCGGTTACACTGAGCTCACTGTTATGTTCCTAAACAAAATATAAATATCACTCTTCCTTAAGGGTGTGCTACACGGGCAAACATCTTCGAAATAGCCATGCTAATGGCCATTTCGAAGATTACTAATGAGGTGCTGAATTGAATATTCAGTACCTTATTAGCATTAGGATGCTTCCAGCCACAGCACTTTGAAAGCGCCGTTTTCGAAAGCGTACAGCTCGACACGGCTACACGAGGGTCCTTTTGAAAAGGACCTTGCACCTTTTGAAATCTCCTTATGCCGCGTGCTGATCGGAATAAGGGGATTTTGAAAGATGTGGGGTCCTTTCGAAAAGGACCCCTGTGTAGCTGCGCCGAACCGCACGCTCTCAAAAGCGGCACTTTTGAAGTGCTGTTGCTGGAAGCATCCTAATGCTAATAAGGCACGGAATATTCAATTCAGTGCCTTATTAGTAATCTTCGAAATGGCCATTAGCATGGCTATTTCAAAGATTTGTGCCCGTGTAGACACACCCTAACAGTTTTGAACTTTGAAATACAGTAAAGTCTCAAGATTCACGAACTTAATGTTCACGAATGCAATTATTCACAAGTGGCCGCTCCCCCCAGGCAGGAGCGCCAGCAGCTGCGGCTTTTCCCCGGGGCCCTGGACAGAAGCACTGGCAGCTACTGCTTCCCCCAGGATCCCGGGCAGGAATGCAGGCAGCCACTGCCTCCCCTTGGATCCTGGGAAGGAGCGCCAGCAGCCGCCACTTCCCAGGGGGCCCAGGGCACACCACGCCGTGTTCACAAAAAATCAACATTTGCGAGGGCAGTAAATCAGGAACCCTTGCAAATGCTGAGACCTTACTGTACCATGAGCAATTTGCAATTGTACTCAGTGGAGCCTTCTGTTGATGGGATGGACCTACCAAAAAAAGAAAAAAAGAAAAGATAGGCAAGGGAACAGGTGTTGCTGGAAATTCTTCAGACTCTCAAACTGCACTCAGGAAAGTTAGTTTATTTAGATACTCAATGTTTAAATACTAGAATAGATTTAATACTAAATTTTTAGGCCATTAAGGTCAATAGGAGCTGTTTTAGCTACTCAGGACTCCTGGAATTAAGGCGATTGCCTAAATATGGATTTAGGAGGCTAAATTTAAAATCTTGGCCCAAATCCTTATGAAACAAGCAACATCCACAGAAATATTCAGAATGTGCTCAATTGGAAGGCCCTTTCAGGGAGCCCTGAGAAATTTTTCCCTTGGTATGCACCATAAATCCCCATGGAGCCATTGCTACCACAGCTGCTGACCTGCCTGCAAAGTCCACCCTATGCTTCTCCCCCATCTGCCATCCTGGTCTTCCAGGCTACATTTATGTAGCAGCATTGTTTCCAAATAATCCATTCAGGAATAGCGATTTTGAAATAATTTATTTCAAAATAACACAGTTGCACACAAGAATGCATTTAAAAGTAGTACCCAACTATGTTGAAGTAGCATGTCTGGACACACAGAAGCTGCGTCTACACTAGCCTGCTCTTTTGAAAGAGCACGCCCCACTTAGAAGTAGCACGCGGTGCATCTGCACATACCGCATGCTCTTTCGAAGGTGAAATTGACGATAGGCGCTACAGGAATTGAAACCGCTCTTCCAAACGCTCTTTCAATGTCTTTTTTGGAAAAAGGATGAGTGTAGATGCTCTGCATCCTGCTTTTCCGAAAGCGTGGGGTCCGCCATCATGGCAATCAGCTGTTAACCAGAGATGTGCTGCCCAGCCCTTGGTCTATGGTCTGTGCGTGCAGCAGCTCTTAAAGCTGCACAGAAGCTGAGAGCGTGCAGGCAGCAGCTGTTGCACATGGTGCTACCACAGCAGCATGGCCACCAGCCAGCCACATGAGGAGCCCGAGCCCCCCGACCCCCCACTCCAAGCACACCTAGGTCTCCCAAGGGTCCAGCCAGGGGGAAAACTACCCCTCTCCTGGACCGAGCATGAACTCTGGGACCTGCTGGGGCTCTGGCAGGAAGAGAAGGTGCTCCAAGTCATGGGGAGCAAGTGCCGGAATGCAGCTGCCTTAGCCTGGCTGGCCGAGGGCCTGACTACCCAGAGTCACCCTGCCCACACTCCTGACCAGATCAGGAGTAAGGTGAAGTAGTTGCAGCAGGGCAATGCTGGAGCTTGGGAGTCGGCCAGCCCATTGGGGCCACCCCACTGCCTGCTCCTATTACATGGAGATCAGGAGACACCTCCTCCCCACTGGCCCTCTTGGACACCTTGTCCAAGGAGCCGCAGCCGGGAGAGGGGTCGGAGCTGAGACCAGCAGCCAGCCCCACACTACCAGCGGTGGAGATGAAGCCAGCCTCAGTCAGGGACTGGTCCAGCAAGGAGGGGGAGCTGGTCATAGACCTCCCCTCCTGTACCTCCAGCTGGGCATCGGCCAGATGGCCATCCCCGACCTCAGCAGTGGACCCTCAGGTATGTACCCAACAGGGCACACACCCTGGATCATGGGACGGGGGCACCATACACAACCAGGGCCCCTCACGCCCCTGGCAGACCCTGGTCTGCCAGGACCCAGCCAGACCATGGCCCTGGGACAGCGGCATGGCAGCCAGTGCCCAACAGCACTTGTTCCCGCAGACAGTGCTGCACCCTGCCCCTGGTGGGGAGGTTGGGGAACAGACTGTAAAAAGGGGTTGCCCAAAGGGCCACCACACCCGTCGATGTGGGACAGGGGATAGGGACCTCGTGGCCACAGTGCAATGGGGGCCAAGGGCCATGGGGCAAAGGTTGCTACTCAAGGTCTGTTCCTCTCTTCTGCCCTGTTTCCACAGCCACACCACCTGAGGGCCTTGCCCTATCCGTGGTCCCGGACAGCCCCTGTGGAGGCAAGGGATGGTGACCAGCCAGAGCCGCCACCAGGGCCAGGATGGGCCTGGTCACGTCTGAGCCAGAGGTGGCCGGCAGAGGACCCCTACCTTGCCACCTCCATCTGATGCCAACTGGAGCTGGCCAAGGTCTGGTTCCCTTTTGAGGAGGGGGAGGTCACCTGGTGCTGGGCAGCCCTGGGGGAAGTTTTCGGCCATGTTCTGGGATGTTGTGGCCACCTGCAGGGAGCTCCTGGATCCAGCTGCCTCCACAGCTGCCCCTCCCACCTTGGCCCCACCTACCAGCTCCCCAGGAGAGGAACCCACTGGCCTGGACCACCAGCCCAAGGCAGTTCCCCGGCTGTACCTCCCGCTACTCCCTGCCCACTCCCAGCCCCCCTGGGGACCCTGGACGAGGGGGAGGAGGCTTGGGACCTGGAGCTGGTGTGGCTTGCAGCCCTCCACTCCTGCTCCAGTGTGATGGCCCACTGGGCTGGTCACCTTGGCCCACTGGCGTTGGCCACCAGGCAGACAGGCACAGTGGTGTCCCCCAGTGGGATCTCCCTGTGGGGGATGTAAGTCCCTGCCTCCAGCCAGCGGCACAGGCCCAAGTTCTGGAAGACCTGCACATTGTGGGTGCAGCCAGCCATATATGTACTTTTATGTCCTGGAACCAGCCTCAACTGTCCACCATGGCCTGCAGGACCACAGAATGATAGCCCTTCCTGTTTATAAATTGTCCTCCGCTGTGCTCCGGGGCATGGGTAAGTATGTGGGTCCCATCGAGGGCCTCGAAGCAATTCGGGAAACCCAGTGCGTCATAGCCCATGATGGCCGTGTCCAAGTCCTTTGATGAAGACGACCCTCTGGAGGAGCATGGCATTTAGAACGCAGACCACCTGTGGGAAGGGGGCATAGGCACCCATGAGGAAGTATAGGACATGCCCTCCCCCCCGAGTCCCATCCCAGGCCCCATCCTGGGCCCCGCTTGCCCCACCACCCCAGTGGGTGCATGCTTAGGCCTCCTTACCTTCATCATGACGGCCCCAACTGTGACATTGCCCACACCAAATTGGTGCCCCACAGAGCGGTAGCTGTCTGGAATGGCCAGTATCCAGACAGCTGTCATGACCCTCTTCTCCACAGGGATGGTGCACCGCGCCCTGGTGTCTCAGGGTCAGGGATGTTCCCTTCTGCCTCTTGGGGAGGAGGGCCCAGCCAGGAGCTACGAGGTGGCAACCTGTGCTGCGGCCAGCAGGGAGCCCGCTCCACTGATTGCAGCCATCAGGGTGTCCAGCTGCTACTGCTCCATGTCCGTTCCTGTGGACACTGTGTCTGTGGGGTTTGTGGCAGCTCCACAGGCTTTGTGCAATGCAGGCCACGGGTATTGAGGAGGGGCCCTTTAAAGGAGCAGCTTGCTGCAGCCCAGGAAGGGCTTGGCCGCCATGCCACCACGTCCACAGCGTTTTCTGGCCCTTTCTTTCGAAAAAGTCCATTGGTGAGTGTAGATGTTCTCTTTCAATGTCCTGGATGGCCCCTTTAAACATGGCACATGGCCCTTTTGATGGTGTTCATCGACAGTGCCAGTCCTGGCCCGTGTGTAGATGTTCCACTTTGAAAGGGCATCTTTTGACCACTGTCTTCCGAGAGGTGCCCTTTCGAAAGAGTGCTTTAGTGTAGACGTAGCTAGGCTGTGTCTACACGTGTGTTCTTCTTTCGAAAGAGGCATTCAAATGAGGGAAATCAAAATGGAAATGAGGTGCGGATTTACATATCTGGTGCCTCATTTGCATATTCTTTTTGCAAAAGAACTTCTTTCAAAAGAAGAAAAGCAGTGTAGACACAGCTCTTCTGAAAGTAAATCCCATATTTGAAAGAACCCTTCTTCCTTTTTTTTATGGGAAGCAGGGTTCTTTTGAAGATAATGTCTACTTTTCAAAGAGCCATGTCTACACTGCTTTTCTTCTTTTGAAAGGAGAATATCCAAATGAGGCACCAGATATGAAAATCTGCACCTCTTTTGTATTTTCAATTTCCTTCATTTGCATGCCTCTTTTGAAAGGGGAATGCAAGTATAGACACAGGCATAGTGCTTATTTTGAAATAGTGCCATTAGATGCCATTATGGCTTATTTTGAAATAGTGCTATTCTATTTTTTAATTGCACTTGCTTTGAAATAGCTATTTTGAAATACGTGTTATTCTCTTACAATGAAGTTTACAAAATTCAAAATAACATGCCCGCTATTTTGAATTCATTTCAAAATAGCTTGTGCATAGCATAGGTGCTCACAAAGTTATTTTGAAATAACACTTGTTGTTCTTTGCTGTGTAGACATAACACCAGGTTGCAGTTTCACTCCCCACCTTTGAGAGGGGACACAGGCTGCTAGAAGTAGGCTGAGGGTGATGGAGGCCAAACTTTTTGTCATGATGCAGAGGCCATGGAGCCACACCTGTGTGGGCACACAAGGCAGGGGGGTGGCCTCTTAACTCCTGCTGCATGCTGACTACTGCATGACTGAAGTAGGCAGTGGGGCAGCCAGTGTTGCTGCTCCTGACCTCTGCCAATATAATGCAACTAGCATAAGGCTGCAAGTACCACTATGCCATTTGGTAGCTGTGATGGGACTCTGCAGTCATCTTTGTGAAAAACTGAGTATTATCTTTTTGAGGACAGAGAGCAGTTCCAGCTGTTAAACATGACAAGGGTCAGCATGGTCAAATGAATAATAAAGCAGGTAAAAGTTTTTAGAGACCATCTGACAAATACAGCTAGAAAACTCTGGGACAGAGGTCAGTGATGCTGCAAGAGGGTCATAAAACAAGAAAGCTCATTGAAAATTCTGTCAACAAAAAGGTGTCAATTAGAGGCACAGCGTCTCAGGAACGTTCACCTAGTACTCTCTTTTGGAGAGCAGTTAAGAACTCATAGACTTTGAAGGCCAGAAAGGACCACTTTGATCATCCAGTCAGACCTCACATACAGCCAAAAGAATTTTGTCCGGTAATTCCTGCTATATGTTGATTGAACTAGATCACATCTTTTGGACAGACATCAGGTGTTGATTGGAATAGTCTTGGAGAATTGACCACCTCTCCTGACAAGCTTGTTCCAGTGTGTAACTACTTTCACTGTACAAAAGTTACATCTTAATTCCTGTTTTGCTTTTATCTAAATTCAGCTGTCAGCCACTGGATTTTATTATGCCTGTTGTCTGCTAGCTAAAAGTGCCCTCTTTAGCTTAGTGGCTAGTGCATTGGCCCTATAAACGCAGGGTTACAAGGTCAATTCTTGAGGGGGCCTTTCAGGGGAGTAAGGTAGATTTTAAAAAATGGAAATCTGTCAGGGATGGGAACAGTCCCTGCTGCGAGTGTAGGGGATTGGACTTGATGACTTCAAGGTCCTTTCCAGTTCTGTGTGATAGGTATGCATAATGTCTACAGCAAATGAGGTGTGGCTGCTCAGTAAAGTGCATTTTTTTGCAAGTCAGACCAGGGTAACAGTGTGGTGTGCATAATATGTCTGTTTTTGTGAACATTTTTCACTTTACAAATTTAGAATACTTTGAAATACTGAAAAGAGAAATCTGTGTTACCAGCGGTTGGTGTCAGTTAAAATAATAAAATAATAATAAAATAATCAGTTAAAATAATTTCCTTTGAGATGTGCCATTCCTTAAGGGACTGCACTATAAGAAGAGGTGATTTAACATAGCAGGAATAGCCAGGATTTGTGCATAAGGCAGAATTTCTACATCTCAGATGGTCATACTCACCATAGTCCAATTATTCATCACTTAGCTGTATTAGAATGGAGCACCTATTGTCTGACATGTTTGAGCTAGCCATTGTTCAGATCACTTCTGACAACCGAAGAGGGCAGGTTGTCTTTTCTCTAGAGGCCATGAAGGACTGCTAACTTGGTCCTGGCCTTTCAATGTCTTAAAATAAATTCTGAAAACATGCTTAATATCTGTTTTGCAACCTTATCGTAATAGTACACAAGATCATATGGCATAAATAAAAGGGGTTAGGACATGCTATTCTGATGGAGAGTATCCCTCTGGAGAGGGGGCAGAAAATTTCTTCTTAAATCCTCTTTGGTGGAAGTACCGATCTATGGAAAGCTTAATATACCTAGGTCAGATAGACTGCATGAATAATATCTAAGCATTACATTTAAAGTTGTTTGACAGGCACTTAAACAACTTGCTAATTTACTGTGGTGACAAGTATCAGAGAGGTAGCAGTGTCTGTAGCTTCGAGAACAACAAGATGTCTTGTGGCACCTTATAGACTAACATATTTTGGAGCATAAGCTTTCGTGGGCAAAGACCCGCTTCATCAGATTGCATTTTTGCCCACAAAAGCTTACGCTCCAAAATATCTGTTAGCCTATAAGGTGTCACAAGACTTCTTGCTGTTCTCTAATTTACTATGACATTTTTATAGAGGCTACAACCGAGGGTGACGTTTTTGACCATTTTAGTTTTATTATTTATACACCTATAGGCATGCATAACACTGACAGACTGATAAAATGACAGATTCTGCCTCCAAAGCAGTTAGTCTTGATGATTTCCATCATGCTTCCACAGAAGGGTTTGTAAAACTCTCTCAGCTCAAAATAGTTTTATTCTGAAGTATTATACCATTTGTTGAACATTGTTTTCATGAGTTGAGTTAACATGAATGTGAAATAACACTAAGCACTGGGCGAATAAGTATGCAGTTTCAAAAGACAGAACATTAATTCTGAATGCTGCTGTACCCATCCTTTAATTGTGTGTTTCAACCTGTGTTCCACCTTCTAAGGAGCATATGTGCGCTTTCATCTCCTTTTAGTCTTTAGGGTATGACTGGCTGTACTCGTTTCATCTTTTATCTAGATCAAATAAATCAAATACAAACAAGTTTACTATTTAAGAATAAATTAATACAATATTAAGTATGTGTGTTTGAAAAAGTGTTCTACAGATTGGTGGTAATGTTCCTTAAAATTCTGCTTTGATGTCCCTTTCTCTTTAAGTTTGTGGTCAAATTCCATTTTTGTGTGTCTCAGACATTTACAGCACTTTGTTTCCTTTGAAGTTTAATAATAACTAGTATTTAAATGTTTAAAAAGCATTTTGAAAGAGAATTTGATTGGATTAAAGCACAAAATGCATGTTAATGTTACAAAATTAAGATTAAACTGTACAACATTCATTCCTCTTACTTTGCGTGTAGGTTTAATGACAGACCCAGAATTTCAGACTGGTTTCAATCCATACATATCCATTGAGCTCTGCTTACATCAAGTTAAAATATAATTAAAGGCTGAGGATCAACTCATCACATTTTTCTCAAACAGTGTAATACAATCCTACCATTTTTTCTACACTCTTTTAACTAAACATGTGTGGCACTTCATATTATGTACTACTTTCTGCATGCCAGGTGGTCCATGAAAGTAATATGGGAGGGAAAACGGTATAAATTTCAGACTTAATGTAAATAAGAACAAGTATATAACAAAGAGCAATGCATAGCAGGGTAGAGAAGTTGGCAGAAAAGCCCTATGTGGTAGCACATGGAGGAATTTACAGTTAACTTGCAATTTAGTCCATTTAGCATTGTAGTTCCCAACATTAGCAAACCATGCAATGAATACTCAAAAATCAAGGACTAGATTCCCCAGTACATTCATAGTGCTTTATGCCTCTCTGATGAGGCAAAACACCATATATCTGATCCTGTATCATAAATCTGATGGAAAGCTGAATTTTAATCTTGTGGAAATAGGATCAGAACTGAAAGCTGTAGTCTCCTACAGGGTGTTCTACCACATTCATAATCGGCAAACTGGGTTTGGTCCAAGCGTTACAGATTTTATTCTTCTGTTGTCATTCAGTTGTAATGTGGAAAAGTTGCTTGTGGTTTGATAGGCAAAATATTGTTTTTGAGTACTAGACCTTTTAAAATGTTTATTTTTCTGCTCTAGTGGTTACATGAATTATGATCATCTGTTAGTATTTGCCCTGCGAGTGAAGACTGTCATTTAAATAGTGTACCTGGCATGTCTCTTTGATGGTTACAGATCTGCCAGATAAAATATTATTTAATGGCGCCCATGTGGAAGTCTTCTTTATTATGAGACAAAGCACCCCAAAATGGTGCAGTAGGATTTAAATGCAAATGGTTTTCAATAGGACACATTCTCGTGACCTGATTTAGTATCCCAGCTGGGATTCAACTCCCAGGGACAATGCCAGATTTGTCACTTATTGACACTGGTTTATTTTCAGTGAAGGGAATGCTGACTTCTTAGGAAGGGAGGAGGGGAGAAGAAAACTGTCTCATTTATTTTATTCCTGTGGTGATGGGTCAGGGTGAAGTTATTTGGGGGCAATTCTGTTGCATTCTTTGTCAGATGTTCATGCCAGAAGTGCTGAGCAGAGGCCGTTCTTGCTTTTGCTTGAGCCATTTAAAAATATCATTTGTATTTGTGATTAGATGATACCTTGCATATGAATCTTGTAAATGTTGCCATACAAGACCTTCCTCACCTGTAAAACTGTACTAGTGATGTTTGTCATAGGCACATATAAGAAGCAACAGATGGGAGTAATTTTCAGATTTAAAATTGTGTGGAAAAAGGAACATAAGTTTCAGTCATATGATGCCTTTTTTAAATGGATGATATTCCAAAGAGCAGTTGTGATCAGTAGTTTTTCTATTTTGTACAGGCCTAAGGTGATCGGGTGTTTTCTTGGGAGCAGGAAGCACATTTTCCAATAACTGATTGTTACAATAAAACATCCTGGATCACCTTATTAGCTCTCTTGAGTCAATTTACTGTTGTGCTTTTGGAAACTTGACTCCTTACATTTGACTCAGTGCAGTACATTTGAACCTCTTTAATCCAGCAATTTGGGGAGACAGATGATGCTGGATTGTGGAATTTTCTAAACCGTGACTGTTTGCCGTAATAAAGCATAAACAAAATCCATTACTAAAGCTTTTGTTATGTACAAACTATTATAGAGTACTGAATCTGTATTGCATGTCTTAAAATAAATCCTTAATGCACTGTTTTTAAACTCAAGTGTGCTTGAGGTGGGTGGGAGTGTGGGGTCTGGGAAGGAGGGTGCATGCAGGAGCACACCGAGGGTGGGCGTGTGAGACCGGGGAGGGAAGGATACGGCATGAGGAGGATGGATGCATACCCGGTACCCTGTTCCTGGGGACATATGTGGCTCCACATGCCCTGCCGCTCCCAGGCACCACCCCACACAGCTCCCATAGGCTGCAATTTGTGGTCAATAGGAGCATCAAGAGAAATGTCTCCAGACAAGCGCTTTGTTTTGCTGCCATTCCCTCAGCTGGGAGAAGGGAGAGCAGCAACATGCAGAGCTGCTTCCTCCTCCTGCCAGGCAGAGCTTGGGAGCCAGATCCAGTCTGTGGCTTGTCTGGATCCAGCCCACGTGTGTGTGCATTCAGCACCCAACATAGTGGAGCCCTCATTCAAACTGATGTCTTTGGCTTCAACTGCAATACAATCAGATAGTCAGACCTCATCAAAATCAGCTGGAAGATCACTCAGTCACTCTCTCCCTCAGATCTTTGCATGAAGAGGACCAACAGAGAAATGATGTTTTGGTGTCTCCTTGTCACCATCCATCCCTGCTTTGTGGGCCTTGTAAAATGCTTTGTGCTGCCGGGAGGGCAGCATGTGGGAAGGAATGGTGTCGGGACAATCTAGGAGGAGGACAGGCCAGATCAGGGGAAACTGCAATTCTTATTCCAGCCATGTAGAATTCACCTGGGAAAGGTAACACTCTCCACCTCCTATTAATTTTCCATGGGTTCCCTCTCCTATTATGGCAAGCAGTGTGCCCTTGGACAGCCAGTACAATTGAAGCTACACTGGCAGTCAGTCAGTGAAAAAATTGCTTGTGTCTTACATTTGATGAAGCGGGACCTTGCCCATGAAAGCTTACGCTTCAAAATATCTGTCAGTCTGTAAGGTGCCACAGGACTTCTCATTTTTTTTTTAGTGAAGAAAGTGGCCGCTGATGGCCGTAGCTAAAGCACAGGGAGACAGAGCTTCTGTACACATGACCCTGCTTTCTCATGGATTTCCCTGGACCTGTGTAGGTTCTGCCATGTTTGTGGCTATGTCCTGCAGACTTTGCTGTGATGCCACAAACCATGTCCTTCACCTCCCAACAGTGTGCTCTGGGAGAAATCATTCTGAGGAAATATTCTTAGGAATATCTTCATAAAATATTCCTCCCAAAGCTGTTCATATGGAAGGGGATGTTTTGGCTCCATGTTAACGTAACGATAAGACTGCACAGTTGAAATGATAGAAAACAAGGAAATGCAAAATTTAAGTTTCCTATAGCAATATTAATTTATCCATATTGCATCTGAAATATTCGGAGGAGGGAGGGAGAGGGTTATTAAAAATGTAGGTTAGTACATTTGTTGTGTTAAGTGGATAAAGTAAAGAGAAAATAAATGAAATAAAGAGGATATGCAATGAAATATAGCTAAGGTAAAGTTATTATGAGTACCTTAGCTTTTGCAGTTCCTCATTTTCAGTCATTTTAACTGTGCAGACTTAAAACCAAGACGGAATTTCCTTAGTTTCCTCTAAATAAAATTGATTTCTGGAGTTTACCAATGTTAGCATGTAAGACTCCAGCAAGTTATTTAGACACCTGAGTTATCCCTTTTCAACAAAATACTTAATGTGTGCCATTGAATTCAGTGAGATTTAAGTGCCTGTTTCAATTCACTAAATTAAGATTAATAGATTGTAAAGCCAGAAGGGATTTTGGAGATAATCTAGTTTGACCTCCTGCATAACGCAATCCATAGCACAGGGGGGTCAGCAGCCTTTGTAAGGCTGAGTGCCAAAAGTTGACCTTTTGACCTCTACTGTCAGTGATACTTTTTAAAGTCACTAACACTCCTATTTACAACAGCTTCATTAATAAGTAAATTAAGATGCAGGTCTTTACCATTTAGGTGTTGGTTGGTAGCATTAGCTGGTCTTTTGTTAATCCAGAGATGGCAAGCTCCCAGCTGCATTGGGGAGGAGGAGTGAGGCTGAGCTCCCACTTTGAGGGCTGATGAAAATCAGCTCACGTGCCGCTCTTGGCACCCATGCTGGGAGTTGCTGACTCCAGCCACAGAACTTTGCTGAATGAATTTCTGTTTGGAATCAAGATTAGCTTTTGGGGAAAAAAATCCATTCTTTATTTTAAAATTGCCAGTGATAGAAAATCTCCCAGAATCTTTGATCAACTGTTCTACTATTCAGTTACCCTTATTGTTTAAAATATTGCTTCTTATTTCCAGTATGAATATGTTTTGTTTCATTTGATATTGTTGTGCCTTTCTCTTCTAGAATTAGAGCTCATCAAAATTTGTTCCCCACGTAGTCGTTTACAGACTGTGATTAAGTCAGTCTTAAACCTTTTATTTTTGAAGGTCAATAGATGGAATTTCTTGAGTATTATGCTAAGGTGTGTATTTCTAATACTTTAATCATTCTTATAACTCTTCTGTAACTCTCTCAAATTTATCAGCATTCTTCTTGACATGTGAACTCCAGAACTGGACCTAGTATTCCAGTAGTGGTCTCGCCACTGTGAAATGCAGAGATAATACAGCTTCTCCACTCCTACTTCAGACTTCAGTTTATATATCTAAGGATCACATTAACTTTTTGGCCACAATATCAACTGTGAGTTCCTGTTCAATTGATTGTTCTCTGTGATGTCCTAGTCCTTTTCAGAGTTGGTGCTTCTCAGGATAGAGTCCTTCATTTCATAATATGGGATTAGTCACATGCCTAAAATTAAGCATGTGCTTAAATATTTTGTTGAAGCAGAGGCTAAATAATCAAAAAAATTAGATTTTTCATTGAGGTGAATGAGATGGGGTAGGAGGGTGTCACATCTTTTCTGCCTCCGCTTTTAGTTTGTAGACGGTTTACCACAAGTGTGGGTTAACAGGGCAGCAGACCAAATGATATTGTAATGGCATAATTTTAGTAAGTGAAAAAAAGACAAAAGGGAAAGGTTAACACCCATAACATATATGTTGAGATCGGCTTCTTCACAAGTACAGATTTCTCCTTTGTGATTTTTTTTCAGGGGCAGGGTGGGGTAGGAAGCAAGGTTCTGTCATGGCTATCTATGCAAGATTCTAGTCTCCTTCATGACAATTGTCCCTGTAGTATCACTCATACTTCAGACTGGGCAGGAAAATGTGCATTAAGTTTGCAAAGGAGTGGTGTTCATTTGGAGCTGCTAAAAACCTTAGCAGATGTCAAGTAAGCATACTCAGAATTGCTTATATATTTATTTTTATCCCACCTATTCTGTGTTCAAGCTTGGACATGTTCATATTCCAAAATTAGTACTATTTGCATGCCACATTTCAAAGTTCAGTTATTTTTATATCTGTTTCAAAAAAGGGTGTCTTTTTTTGTTGCTTTGTTTTTGTTTTCAAGAGTGCGAATAAGTAATACTGATTTTTCCCTTTTTTAAAAAATTCTAGATATAACAAATTACATTTTTGGTGCTTTGAGATTAAACAAAGGAAGATTTTATCCACAAAACCAGATCTGCCCCACCACCAAATTAGGGTTAGGTAAAACTAGTTCATGAATAAAATATTTTAAACTACAGAATTTGCAAGGAAGCACATTCTATATGATCACTTTATTACAATTATTTATTGTTTGTTGCACCTGCAAATCCTGGTTGATTGGGGTCCTAGAGTGATATATACAAAGAGGAAAGTTCCTGTCCTAGAGAATTTTACAGGCTGGTACCTTGCATGGCTGGAGTCCTGATGACATCAAGGGGTCTCCATGTGCTACACACACTGGTAGGATTTGGGTGCAGGTGACATACTTGGAGTGAAGCTAATCTTCAGGTTTTTACATTTTTAATTTATCTCAAGTGAGGGTAAGTGTCAAATGTTCAAGAAAGTGTGTAATGCTGTTACAGAGAGAAGTTTTTAAAACCTTCATTCTTAGGAGCATGAGCTTGAAACTTGGTGTGTAGCTCACCCTAGTGAGAGGGAATCCACCAAAATTTGGTCATAGGAGCCTCTCAAAAATGTCAGTTTACACATGCTCAGTTGAGACTTGTTAGACTTTGGCAGCTCATTCTCTGGATACCAAGCTTCACTGAGCACGATCAGTCCCCTCACAGATCCTACATTGTGACCAGATTGTGCAACCACCATCCATATACAGCTGCTGAGTATGATTCAGCTGAGCAGGATTTTTCCTTTGATTGCTGTTCCTGACAGCCAGAAAGTATTAGGGCATTGGGTACAAGGGCTGAGGACATGGATTCTCTCTCTCCTGTGTTCTCAGTTTTCTTTGTGCTTGTGCCCAGGCAGTGTTGTTTGAATGCAGAAGGGTGTGGAATGCATTGAGAAGGGGAACAGCGGCAGGAACTCATGGATAGGAGGAGGTTAGGAGCGGGACCTGGAAGTTGGGGCGAGTAACAAGGGCAGGAACAAGAGGAACTGTAAACTGGGACAGCTGCATACAGTGAGGAAGACAGAAGGAGGAGAGGAAAGGGGCTTTTGCAGAAGCTTGGGAGGATGTTAAGAAATGCAATGAGAGAGAAGCTGGGGTCTGAATTGGAGGGAACTAGCAGCAGGATGGGGGGCAAAGGTAGGAGGTGGGGAAGTGGGATGGGGAAGGGAGGAGGCTATGGGGAGCCAGGCAGAAGGGTCTGGAACCACGAGGGTACACTCTTCTATGGAGCCTGGAACTGAACAAAGGATTTCTGAGTCTCAGCATTTCGTTGCTGTATAGCCAACAACTGAGAAAGTCACTGGCAAAATGTTTCCAGCCCTTTCTAGTGACAGATCTACGTGGAAGATAGTAGTATTATACTGCTAACTGCTTCTCTGTTAGCTCAAGTGGTCGAGGACTATGTTCAGGAGCTAAGAATTTCAAATTTGCTGATGACCCATGTGGCAGGGAAATTATGGCTAAAGGATATGGAGAAATCAGTATGGTTCTGCATGGAGCCTTTATTTTTCAATTTAAGTTTCTAATGTAAATGTAGGACATTATATGAATACTTTTATAGTAAAGGAATATTTTGGTTGCAAAGTCAAGCAGTCAGTAAATGCCAGCCCACTGTGCAAAATATCTCGTGACGCAGTCTTTGATTAATCATCATTACACTCTAGCCACAACAACAAATTATTGTCCCATTTATATAACAAGAACCACAGAAAATCGCATTTAATGTGATTATGACTAACAAAAGCAGAATTAGAGTCTAGCTAATGCTGGAAAGCAGAATTACTTCAATTTCTGGCAATTTGAGATGATACAAATGCTTCCATTTGGTCTGGGGAGAGGTGGAGCGGGTGCCTCTCCTATTATAGGCAAATTGAAAAACAAACAAACAAACTTCTATTTATTCAGCCTGGCTGTCTTACAGAGACAACTGATGCCTGTAGCTGACACGTTTACATTCTAGAATTGTGTTCATCGTGTGTTTAGACCAATTAATTAGACATTAAAATCCATGATATTAAATCCTGTGACTGGTGTGTATAGGGATAAATCATTGGCAGCTTTTATTTAATTGTTCTAGTTTTTCTTATTTCTTTAAGGAATCTTCTATCCTATATTCCATATTTATATTATTTCATATTAGAGGCTGGCTGTCAGTGCCCATTTATTCATGAATTTAAACTCTAAGAGCTATGAACACAAAATTTGGTGTTCACTTTCCTCTTACCCTAATGTAAACCAAGGTCGGGGTTTGGTTGTGCTTGGAAAGTGGGAAATGCCTGAAATCCCAGGATTTCCCAGAACATGGAAAGAGAAGGGACAGAAAGGAGGGAGGTGACAGGGAGGGGCATGCACAGGAGAGACACAATACTGAGAGTGGCCACTGAGGGAAGCTGCAGCACCAAGAGAGAGGCCAGTAGGGCTACGGCTCCACCATCTTGCCGGACGCAAAGACTGGGTAAGTAGCTCTCCTTCCCCAAACCCAGACCTGCCCCTGGAGAATCTACAGGTCACAGAGATGGGGGAACAGTCCCCAGACAGCCTGCAGGCCATGGGAGAGGATGCTGGAGGCTGGGGCCAGGCCCCAGAACTTTGCCCCATTCAGACAGCCTGCAGGCCACAGGGGAGCTACTGCAGGGGGCAGTCCCCACAGACTGCTGCCCAGCTCCCGGCTCCCTGAGGTGTGGGGGAGCTGGGAGGAGCACCAGTGTGGCTGTTGCCTTTCCCAGCACCCCAACGCGTGGGGCAGATGGGGAGGTCAGCCAGGGCGGCAGCCCTTGGCAGATGCAGCTGAGGAGCCGCTTCATCTCTCTGTCCCAAATATGGGATAGGGAGGTATGGTCACCCTATGCAGGCCACTGGGGGGCAGTCCCTGGAGCTGGCCCCTGCACAGACAGTTTGAAGGTGATGGAGAAGCTGTTGAGAGTGGGGTTGCCCCTGGAGCTTGGCACCCCACCCAGACAGCCTGCAAGCCATGGGGGGCAGTTGAAGGGGGACAGCCTGCCACCGCCCAACAGCCTGCAGGCTGAAGAGGATGGGGAGCCTTCTGGGAACTAGAGGAAGCCCCCAGATCCTCAACCCCTCTTCTACAGCCAGCAGCCCTGGGGGCAGTGCAGGAGGTTGTGGCCATCCCCAGAGTGCTGTCCCCTCAGATAGCAGATGCCCAGCTCCCACCCAACAAGCACACAGCCCTGGATCCATCCCTCCCAGGAGAAATCCCTGGATAGGGTGCAGAGTCCCAGCCGTGTCAGGAGGAGCTGGTGGCCAGGGAGCATGCCCTGACCCCCTGGGAGGAGTTGCTGCTGTAGCAGTGTCATCCTCAGTGCCACAGAGGCCTTGATAACCTCCCCATGTTTCATAGCCCCCTGTCCTGAGACTCCTGCCATAACTTCTGCACTGCCTACCTGCCTTGACTTCTGCTCCCCACACTGCTTTGAGCCTGCCTGTCTTGGGCCCCCATCAACCATCTGCCCCTCCTCACCCTGAATCCTCATCCCAGCCTTAATTTTTCCTCCTTTTAGAAAAATGCTATCATTTAAAAAAATATGTACATTTTAAATTTAGTTTCAAAAATTACTTCAGTTAAAGACCTGAGCAATACCGGATACATCCGGTAGTTATTTAATAAAATGCAAGCTTGATTATGATCCTGTGCAGAAAAAAGTAGATGTGTAATAAATGCAAGAACATCATTTAAAATTAAAACTTTGCAATATAGTTATTGATTTTAGTTGATTGTTACAAGAAGTCATATATCTGTATAATAAAGGAGTAATATGCACAGAAAGGCATAGAATGAGCACCAATGACTTTTCCACTTTTGTTTTGATCATGGATTTAGATATCCTATCTACGTTTATGTTTAAGTGAAACTATCCATTGAAAGCAATGAACACTGCTTATAAAAATCAGTGGTATGACCCATTCATAAGACCTTTCTTATAAGGTTACAGAGTTCAGATTTGTTTAGAGAATTACTATAAACCTGACTCAGATGTCTCCACTGATTTTTATTTTTTTTGTTTGTTTACTAATAATATTTTCCTGCTTAACATTTTTTCTTTTTTGCAGTGCTAAATATCCACTATAAGAACAAAGGAAACTGACTACATAAGGGAAAAAGTGAACAAGGTAATTAGTCAAATACGTTAAAAAATGGAAAGCTTAGTTAATCTCCATCAGCTATACTGACCTTTCATTTTGCATATAACCATATTTGAAAAAAAAAGAGAGAGAGAGAGACCAAAGTGTGATTTTTGGACTTGCTGTGATCCCTTGAAATATATTTTACATTTGTTTTGCACCTGGATATGTGTTAAGATGTGCTTTAAAAATCTGTAAATCGTTTTTTAAGGATTCAGATGAATGAGTGCTATTGAGTCGAGCTTTTTAATTTTTTTCAACTTTTTTATTATTATTAATGTAAAGCTGTCTTGCAGCCATTCAGGACCTTGATCTGCTAACAGCTCTGATCTTGGTGGTAAATGCTGTCCTTACTGTTGACATGTTTTTAGAAAATAGCTCCAAAACCCTGCTCCTCACCAGTGTTCCCACTCCTCCTTCTAAGATTTGGGAAGGCATAACAGAGTCTTAAACCATGGATGAAATGCTGTGCCTATCTTTAGAAATCTCACGTTTGTAAAACAGAGCAGGAGATAACAAAATTCTCTCCCAAGAAGCTCAGACTCAAGTTTAATTCATGGTTTTTGTTTTTTTTTAATTCTTTATTCTCTTTTAATGAGTGTGTACAGCCACAGACATGTGTCTTCTGGAATGGTGGCCGAATTGTGAAGAGGCATATGAATGAGGACATATATACCTTGCAGGGCTTGCTACAAGTGTGCCATGTGAACACTTGTTCTCAGTTTCATGTGATATTTAAATAAGAAGTAAGCAGCATTATCTTCATAAATAGTAACAGAGAGGTAGCTATGTTAGTCTGTACTCCAACAAAACAAAGCAGCAGCAATGTAGCACTTTAAAGACTAAAAAATGATTTATTCGGTGATGAGCTTTTGTGGGACAGACCCACTTCTCCAGATCAATTTCATTTCCAATACAGACTGACATTTATAAGTACAGAGGACCAAAAAAATGCAATAAAAAATAAAATTAAATTAAACTGATTTGTCAGGTTTTATTACAGTTGTGTTTTTTTTTTGGTCTTCTGTACTTATGTCAGTCTGTATAGGAAATTAGATTGATATGATGAAGTGGGTCTGTCCCGTGAAACCTCATCACCAAATAAATCATTTTGTTAGTCTTTAAAGTGCTACATTTCTGCTGCTTTAGCTTCATAAATGTTAACAAACTTATTTCTGTATGTAGTTGGCTGGTGAAGCTGAGTGGGAAGGCCATGGCGTAGCTGACTGTGCTGGAGCCCTTGGTAGACCGTGGTTAGGTTGAGCCAAGAGTCAATGAGCTTGACAAGGCAAACTGGATCAGCAAGGAGAGTGAGACTGATGCGGAAAGCGAGATCAGTGCTAGGACAGGAAGCGGTGCACAGGAACTTGGGTGGCCTCCATCCCAGTGGCAGTTCTGGATGCCCACGGCATACCACCAGGTGCAGGGCACTATGCCCTCTGTTCAGCCTCACTCTTGGGCTACATCTCTGGCTCCTGAGGCTACCGTCAACCACCCCCTCCTCTGGACCCTCACCCTTCCACACCTCTGGAGGAAGCCTCCTGCACAATGCTTAATCAGCTGGGGACTTCACCACCTATAGCACCCCCATTAGCCTCCTCCAGCTTCTTGGACAAGGCAGGCAGGTTCCTCTGTTTCAGGCCCTCTGCCTGCAGACTTCCAAGTGCTCCAGGCTCTCCTTCATTGGGTGGCTATCAGCCTCAACCTCCTTATGGGACAAGTGACTGAGTCCAATGACCCTCCATGTGACATTCTTACCCTGAAGGAACCATTGCATATGGCCCTCCTGTGTAACAAAACTATCCTGTCCTCCACTTCCACCATTTGGCAAACGCTGGCCTCCAGCCCTCCCACCACTTGCGGGGTGGAGCACAAATACTTTGGGTCAATGAAAGATTTTGAATACACTCACACCTAAATTTGAATACATATGAGCAACGTATCTCGAAGAACAACAGTAATGACAGTGAGTCACCGTTTTTTCTAAACTTTCACATTTGTTTTGTTTTAGAGTGCAGGTATGTGACAAAATCTGTATTTTTAAGGTGAACTTTCACGATAGAGATTTCACAAATATACGAGATGAACTGAAAATACTACTGTTTGTTTTACAATGCAAGTATTTGTAATAAAACTAATATAAAATGAGCACTGTACACTTTGTATTGCGTTGTAATTGAAATCAATATATTTAAAAACGTAGAAAACATTCAATAATAAGTAATACATTTCAATTGATACTCTATTTTTTAACAGTGTGGTTACAACCACAATTAACTGTGATACATTTAAAAAACATGATTAATTTTTTTGGTTAGTCATGTGAGTTAATGGCAATTAATCAACAGCCCAATTAATTAATTAATTATGCTTGGAATAAAGATGAAACTGTTCTCTGAATAGTGAATTCAAGAAAGTGACATCATTACAATCCTTTATTGTTTATGAACTTTGAAAAAAGATTCTGAATGACACTGAGCAATTAAGATGCCTTTTTATGGTTCTTTCAAGTGTAGTCAAGTGAGTAATTGAATAAATTGAATGAAGTCTATAGCAGGCCACCCACATGTACATTGGCTTTGTATGTTGTATATTGGGGGAGAGTGCAAAGTGGCTAAGTAGTTCTATTTATGTATTATTTAGTGAACTCAAGGCGTTGAGCTTTCAGTTTAAAGCTGTTTTCTGTGTATTTCTGAACAAGGACATTCAATGGCTTGTCAGTGTTTGAGTACGTTGTGTTGATTTTGTTTATTTTTCAATTTATGTATTAGGCTGCTTACAAAGCTCTTGGTGGATGAAGAATCAACATTTTAAACATTATATAATACATGTTGTGCCTGATTCTTCTCTGCCGTGTAATTTGTGTGGTCATATTTCAACATTTGTGCAAAAATGCTGTAAGACACTACATAGATCAAATTAGCACAGTATTAAAAACACTTTGCACTCATTTAGCACAGGTGTAAATGACACAAAGGATGTTGGTAGACAAGAGTTAGGCCCATAACATTTGAACATTTTTAGAAAAGTAAGTGAATTTGAAGCAGTGAAAGATAGTAGTGTTTCAGATAGCAATCATTTCCTTACTCGAAAACATTTTCTCGTTCAGTATTGTGAAAAAAACAACTTGTTCTGTGATTCTGTACCATTGTCACATGACAAGCGGGATGCTGATATTACTCAAGATAGTTAGAAATAGGTACATACCAATATATTTCTGGAGTTTATTTTGTACAAGAGTTAGGATGTCCATGTGGTATCAAATCTGTGAAAATGTTGGCATTTGAAAAACCTTCTTCCAATAAAAAAGAAGCATTGGAGTTTGTATTTGGAGCATATTTCTGTGAATTTGATATTGCATATACTGCATTAGAGTTCCTAATATGAATATGGGAACAGGCATTAGTTGAATACTATACTCATAATATTCCCTATTCAGATCCATAAAGTCATTTGCTGTCTTATCCTCCTCTAAATCCTTCCTTGAGACTCCCCTTTGCTAGGTTGCTTTCAGGGAACTCCCATCTAACAGCTATAGAGATGGTGAATTGACCTATTATAGAAAATATTATAATTTGTTTCACTGTTTCCTTGTCCTTTACCTTTCCTTCTGAATCCTGTCTTGAACCTGGTCAGTGAGCTCATTGGATAAATGAGTCTTCTCATGATACATTTGTACAGGGCCACCCCTGCCTAGAACAAAGCCCAACTTGTTGTTTGGGGCTCATTAAACAATAGAGATTCTCTCGGGGGGCCAAAATAACACCTGTAAATTTCCGTAGATTTCCACTCAGCTCTGTTTGGCTGAAGAACTAAAATGTCTGCTTTACATGTCATTTTGCTGAGTTTTGTTGGAAAACCTGCTGAAAGAGCCAAAATATGTGAAAAAGAATGCAAAAGAGAGCTGATCCAATTTGTGTCAGATCACAGGAATGCAACTGGTGACACTGTCAGATCCACAGTTGGTGTAGCTGCAAAATCCATTTCCAGATACTTGGTCCCTTGATATCATGTTGGAGAAGGTACATAGCACTGAATATAAATGTGAGCCAGCTATTGGAGGCGGAGATGGCAACAAGCAGAGCATTCAGCAGGAGACCTCAAACAAACTTTAGTCGCTGAAAGAGCAAAATTTCCTGTGTGAACACAAACTGGATCTTACTACAGTTGGAAAAAGAAGATTCCTGACTCTCCATTGACAAACACAGTCCTTGTTTTTTTCATTGGAAGATATCAAGATACTGGAGTTTAAAAATGTGGCATTTTTATGTCTAGAAAAACAATTGGAGCGTAGGTCATTTTAGACCTTTCTATTGCTCTCATTCATGGTATAATCATGGGATTAAGGCATGTGCATGTAAACTCACAAGGATTAGAATAAAGAAACAGTCCTTAAAAAAAGTCAATTTCTTGAGCATCTGTGACACGTGCATGATAGCATGTGATTGTCTTTCCAGCCTGATAGTTTCAAACTCACATCCCTTGAGTTGCAATGGAAATGGAGACTCTCCTTCAGCCTGTGAGCAGGCATGAGTTCACCCAGAAATCACTTCATTACCTGTCCAATAACCTTCACTTTTTATCAGCTGTGGTCATCTTCAGCAACAGCCAAACAGTGTAAGAGTCCTCCCTTAGACATATGTCAGTGCCCTTGCTTCACTTTGGGCTCTGACTCTGATTCTTCTGCACAGAGCAAGCACACATGGGCAATACAGGCATACTGCTTCCTGCGCCCTTCCCTCAGCCCAGCTCAGGCTCTTGACGTGGTCTGGCCCTGTGGTAGCAACACAGGCCCTGTCCAGCAGCCTATATAGTCCCTACTCAGAAAGCATCCCTCATCTACTGATTGAAAGAAAGTAGGCAACAGGAGCTAGGAGCAGATTTTCTGCCAGCTATATGTCCAGCCAAGGCTCTGCAGCTGCAAGACTGTGCCTTTCACATGGTTGATATGTGGGGGTACTACAGTGAAGTGAGTGAGACAAACATTCCAAACTCATGCCAAAAATTATAGCATTTATATAATATCTAGTGTATAACTAAATGTAATAGATATACACTCACACTGTAGAGACTGTGAAAGCTAGTAGGGCAAGGAATTAGTATCCCAAGGGAAGTCTCATTACTTAAACACATTAAAACTGGATTACTGGATGCGACAAAATACTGCAAAATATATTCTAGTGAGCAATCCTCAAGGGAAATGGACAGGATGACTTTAATTCCTATCATGCATAGAATTCTACGAAAATTGACCCAACACCACAAAGAATGTACTTTATAACAGGCCATCTGATGATTTCCTTACGTGCTGCTGAATAAATCAAATTTATTTTCCAGTACCCACACTAATATCAAAAGCAGATCTGGTCAAATGCTCAAAAAGTAAATAAATTATTCCAAGAAAAAGGACAAAATTCACCAAATTGATTTACTCAATGGATAGTTTTTGAGCAACTCTTTGAAAATGAGAGGCTGGGTATAATGTACTATTATTGAATCATAACTTTGGATTCCCTGCTAGCCATAAAGAAGGCTTTTGAAGCTGCCCCCCTTGTCATCTCCTTTACTGTGATTCTTACCTCTTGGAGAAGTAACAGGGACGCAGGTTTCAGTGAAAAGCAACCATTACCTGTTTGCCAACATGGGATTTGCAAATTATACTGGGCCAGTTGACAGAACCCATGTGTTTATTATTTGCCCTCATGCTACCCTAAGCCTCAGAAGTTATAAGTGCAAGACTTTATTTCTCCACTGTGCTCCAAGGACTGGTTGACCATCAAATGTAGAATGTTCTGGAAGGATACACAATGTTTGGATCATTCAGAACTCATTCCTTTCTCCATTATGGTAGATATTACTGCCTGTAACTATCATCATTATGAACATGAACAATGTGGAGAGTGCTTCATTTATCCCAGGAGACCTGGGTCATCATCTGCTAGCCTGGTTAATGAAGTCATTCACAGGCCACTTGGACAGAAGGAAGGAACTCTTTAACTGTTGCCTCTGTGGTTGCAAAATGATCATGGAGTGTGCTTTTGGCCATTTGAGAGGAAGGTGAGGCAACTTCGTGGAATAGGTTGAATGCTGAAGAAAAAAATTGTCCAAAATTATAGCTGCACGTTGTGTTTTGCGCAGTATTTGTGAGAGAGAGGGAGAAGGCTGTAATGATGGCTGGGAGCCTGAGGTACAGTGACTTGCTCAGTAGTTTGAGCAAAGAGCAAACCATCCAAAAGAAAATGGAAATAGACCAAGACTGTCAGGGATGCCTATTATTCAGACATCGAGTGTCTGGCCTGTATGTTCATCCATTAACTAGTGAATTGGAACTGAGTGTTGGAATGGATTGTGACCTGTGCAGCTTATTTCTGGGTGGTGGAAGTTGAATGTTGTGTCCAGGGGCATGCACAAGGTAGCCAAACAGGAGCAAGACCCCACAGTAATCATTGGGGCACCAGTGCTGGGAAGTGTGAGCTCCTGCTACAGTGGGAGAGGCACAGAAAAGGTCTCCCCAAAAGGGGTCAGAGATTAATTTCTGCTCATGTCCCTGGTTGTGGCTACCCACATTTTGCCTCACATCTGTGACTGGATACATTTGTGAAACCCTGTGAATTATTTAACATTTATGGGATTCCTGTGAGGTTGAAGGGTGCCAGATCTCGGGCTTTCATCCCATAGCTTAGGCACTAGTGTGAAACCAAACAGCTATGCAGAGCCAGTTGACCTGGGTCAGTCATTGTCTTTTGCCCCTGTGCAGACATACCCTATGAAGACAGCTGTGATGGTAGGACTGAGTGCAGATGCTGGTGTTTCTGTATTGTGCCAGGTCTCTAGAAACTGTAGTAGAGGTCTCCAAGAGTTGTCTGTGCTGCTCCCTGTCTTTCTCAAAAGTGCCTTTTGCAATGGCAGAATTGTCCCTGGCCACTGCAACACTATCTTTGGCCACTCCAACAATCCCTTTGGAGAGCTGAATTTCTTTTTACCACCCCCATGTCAAGTACAACCTCCATCTCTGCATTGTTTTGGGACTCTGCAGTAATGGCTGCAAAAATCCCATTTTCTTGTTTTGTCCCTTCAGATTAGCCAGCTGTTCAGTTGTTGATGAAGGCCCTGTCCTTGAGGGTCTGATTGCTGCAGGTGCCATGGCTGTGCAAGTAAGAAACAAACCACAAGCTGTGATATTTTTCCTATTCCAAAAAAAAAAAAAAAAAAGAAAAAGGGAAAAAAAGCAATTGTAGCATTTTCATATGCATTTCTGACTTTCTCATTCTGAAATTCTTCCCTCAGAAAACCTTAAGGGAATGTCAGCGGTGGTAAGTGATGTGTGCATAAGGAGGGCTGCATCTGGATTATTTGGATGTGTGGTCTATGCTGTTTGTGTTTGTCATTGTGCCTGGGAATCTGGGTGAGTTGGAATTATGTTCTCAGTTTTGGTCTCCAGTTTTGCTGTGCCTTGGAGGTGTTTGGTCTTTGAGGAGTTAGTGGGGAGCATTTCGGGTGAACTTGATTGTAATCTGCTTTAAATTGTCTGATTTTTGATGATGTGAGGCTGAGAAGAGTGACTAGGAGGCAGAGAAAGGGTTATTAAAAGGCAAAGGGCAGATACGTGGAATATACTATGAAGTTATTTGCCAAGATGGTCTTCCAAGAAATGCTTCAGAAGTGGAGGAAGTCGAGTGCTAAATCCAGGGAAGTGACAATGTAGTTATCTCCAGTAATGCCCAGATCAAAACTGTGCATTTTCTCAGTCTTAGATTCTCTGTCTCACCTGCAGATACAATGAAAGTGAAGTAACATTAAATGAATTGTCCAATTTAATTTTGAATGAGGGATTTCCCACAGAGGTTTAATGCAGTTTAACTAATCCACAACTTTAGTTAATTCAAATTAAGTTTGCTGAGTGTCCATTGATAAGTCTTGAGTGATCAGTTTTAGGACTGGTTCTGTTCCATATCTTCTTCAGTGATATAGAGAATGGCATAGAAAGTACACGTGTAAAATTTGCAGACAGCACCAAGATGGGAGGGGTCCTAAATGCTTTGGAGGATAGGATTATAATTCAAAATGATTTGGACAAACTAAAAAAATATGGTCTGAGGTACATCATATGAAAGTGCAAAGTACTTTTCTTAGAAAGGAGCAATCACATACAAAATTGGAAGTGACTGTCTAGGAAGGAGTACTGTAGAAAGGGATCTAGGTGTCATTGTGGACCACAAGCTAAATAAGAGCCAACAGTACGACACTGTTGCAACAAAAGCAAACATCATTTTGAGGTGTGTTTATAGGAGTGTTATAAGCAAGCCACAAATGAGAAGTAATTCTTCTCTACTCTTTGCTGATTAGGCCTCAGCTGGAGTCTGCTCTTTTGAAAGAGACTGTCCGCACAGCCCACACTCTTTCGAAAGATGGGCCAGGGACTGACAAATCCAGCACCATGAGCACTGCTCTTCCAAACAAAGGGCCCCTGGGGCATCTACACACACTTTTTTTCTAAAAGCATCTTTCAGAAAAAGGTGATCTTCCTCATTTGCGAGAGGAATAGGGCCTCTGGAAGAAGTGCTGTGTTCTTTCAAAAGGAATTCGAAAGAGCACGTTTTGTGTGTGGATGCTCTGTTTGCTTGCTTTTCTGATAGGACTTGCTAGTGTAGATGTGGCCTAAGTGTGTGTTTGTGTGACTGGTGAACCTATACATTGACCCAAATTGTGAGCTTAACTGTAAAAATGTCTGTAAAGTTCTTAAGACGATACAGTAACTATAACAACAAATAGGGACAGAAAATGTATAAAAGGAGGACAGAATAACTGAATTAGTCTAAACAAAAAGGCCGAGTTAGTATAATTCAAGGACTGTATTGAAATTATGCTTGTTAAAAACAGGGGATGTGAAGCCAAAACTTAGTGAATCAAATCTGGTATGTTGGATATTCATCCTTATTGGAGAAAATGATGATGATGGAACTTCTGGGTTTTTTTGCCAAAATGACAGTTACTCCATCTTTAGTATCATCTAAGAGAGTGTCAAGCAAAGAGGGTTTTCCTTCTAAAGCTGTCTACAGCTGAAAAAAGAGAAGGACTAACAATATTGTTAAATTAAAAAACATAATACTTCTTTACTCACCCCTTCTCCATGTACACAAACACCTGTGTGTTAGGGTTGTGTGACTGTGTACAAACAAACACGATATAATTTTTGTCAATAGCCTTTGTTCAAATTTTCCAAGTACAGGTGGAACCTGTCTCATCTGTCAGGCTCTTGTCCAGCAACATCCATAATCTGGCATGATTTTAGTTAACTGGACAAGTTACCTGGGGTGCCATAAAGTTTGTTTACAGCCACCAGTCCTGGCCCTCAGTGTTCCGTGCTGTTTTTTAGCTGTAATTTACCCCTAAATGTCTTCTAAGAGCCTAGTAACCAGTGCAAGTGTTGACAACGCTGCTAAACAAAATTGCTAAACAAAATTTAGGGGAGAGGGATAGCTTGGTGGTTTGAGCACTGGCCTCCTAAACCCAGGGTTATGAATTCAAGCCTTGAGGGGGCTGTTTAGGGATCTGGGGCTCAATGACCTCCCAGCCTCCCTTCCTGCTCCATGAGATGTGTACCTCCATATATTATCATCTCTTGTGGTCTGACAAATTCTCTCACTTGGTACTGGTCAACTCACAAGGGTGCCAGACAAGAGAGGTTCAACCTGTATTCCCCCTTTTCACTCTTTAGTTATGTGTGCAGGGTATTCCATACATCCCCTTTCTTTAACTAGTTTTTGTTTGTTTGTTTTGGTTTGGTATTTTTTGTTTTTCACTGTGTTCTTTTAAAAAAAGTTCAAAAAGGAGTTTCTTTTTAACCATTTTGAGCTATCATTAATTTTATTCACCTTGTCATTGATGAATAAATACATATTCTCCCTAGTATTACTTTTCCTCTTACCTATTTTAAATGTCTGTCTTATATTCTCTAGCAGTGTCTCATCCTGCTTTTTTCCCCTATCATTTTCCTGCAAGCTTTAAACTGACTTTAATTATTCTCGTTTAACCTCTTCACCCCCTGACCTGTACAGTTTCCCCTTTCCATTTAATTAAGTACATTTAGAATCCCAGTAGTTAACTCAGCATCCTTGAAACTGAGTAACCAGAATCTCTGATATTTAGTGTATTTCTTTATAACTTCCATTTTCGAAGATAATGTACTATTTTCTGGCATAATTAGAGGCTAATTTCAGACAGTGAAAATTTAGCCCAAATTGCATGTTAGTTTATGAGTTTCTGTGTTAACACATATATTTTCCAAGCAGAAATTAGTATGTATAAAATTAATCATTGTGCCTATGTTCTTTTTTCCATACAGTTAAAACAGTGAATAGTTTTGGGTGAAATTTCTGTGGCTTTACAGGTACAGCCGTAGGGTCCATAGGAATTAACACTGTGAGTGTGGAGCAGCCTGAGGTACGGAGTTATTGATAGCTCCTCTTAAGTATCAAATGGGGTAAAATTTTCAAAAATGCTTAAAGTAATTTGGAATCATAAACTGAATTTTCACGAGTGACTTAGGAGCCAATGGGACTTAGGCTCCTAAGGCCGTGATCTTTAAAGTTATTGAAGCATTATTGAGTTCAGCCTCACAACACCTAATTGAGTTAGGAGTCTTAAAGCTGATTTTCAAAAGGGATTTGGGCACTCAACAGTCTAAATCAAATGTTAAAGGAATTTAGACTCCGATGTGCCTGAAGTCCTTTTGAGAGATTTAGACTGCTTAACTAATTAGGCATTGCTGCTTATAAACAGCTGGGTTCAAGTGCCTAAATTATGCTTACAAATGGGTGCATAACCTATCCTGACCACAATTTCCTGGGAATTGTGGTCATTCTTAACCCCTGGAGACAAAGACCATAAACATGTATATTATGAAATGACTGAAAATGAAATCCTAAATTGCCAGTTCAATTCCTTCTCTGCTCAGGCAATATGAGTAGATGCTAACACATCGAAAGTTATTAAGTATGCACACATGTCTGACATGCATGTGAAATATTTTACTGAATAATCATGAGCTGGCATTTAAACAGCATGTTTAATCCTAATATCTTAAAGCCTACAACTACACATTGTTTACACATCGTTTAATTCACTAATCAGCTATATGGATTTTGGAAGCACACGGAAATAAAATGCCATAGATCAGAAAAAATGTTAAGAAAAATGCTATGTCCATACGAATTATCGGCATATAGAATGTATTTGCACCCAAGTTGCCATGAGATCATTAATAACTGCTGCAGATCATTGTATCCACTTTATATTGCTCAGGTCCTTAATTTAATTTTTAAATAAAAGGAAAATACACATGCTTTATTTATTGTATTTTTAAATAATACAGAATAATTTTATGAAGTTAATTTTATTTTGGATTTCTTATAAAAAGTGATTGTTAATGTTCTCTGTTTACTTTTTGTAAATTTTTAAAAACTGGAATTCCATGAAGTGTATGTTTTCTATTCATCCCTATGCACTCCTATAATTTACTATGTTTTAGCAAAAGGGCTTTAGTCACTTTGGTTTCCAATAACATTTTCTTCCTGTTTTCAAACCTTAAGCATTGATTTAGCTGTGCCAAAACAGAGCACTACTCCAGATTTCTGTTTTATCTGTTTTCTGTAAGTTTTACTGAGAAGCAAATTCTATTCCAGCTTCATTTAATTTTACTGGCTCATCTTGGTTCTGTCTTTCAACTTTGACTCAGGTATGCCAATTTGGAGAACTGTACTTGATTTGATCATTCTGTCTCTTTTCTGTTTAGTTTTATGAGAGACAGTCCCATGCCAGGCACATCCCACTGGCTGACTAATAACTTTTCAAATTTCTGTAGTACCTGCGTGTTTGTAGTTTTTCCATCCCAGAAATGACCAGATATGACCCTGCCTAGCCAGTGAGAAATGGTGAGAGCAGTTTCACATGCTACTGGTATGAAATATATAGCGTAACTATCAACATTTGCATTTTTAAAGATATTAGTTCTGCTGTGTCCTTCATGTTCGCCACTCACCACCGTGGAAACAGGACACTGCAGTGTGGTGTTTCCAGCTTTGGAGGTGCATGCGGCTCTTGGAGCCTTTAAATGTGGCTCCTCTTAGAGCCACACATGGGGAGTGCCATCCACCCGCTCCACACGCTCCCCACTGCTTGGTGGGAGAAGCACGTGGTAGCGGCAGCCATGACTGTCCCGGCAGCAGTGGCTCCTGCAGCAGTGACTGATGGCCCTGATGAATTGCCAGCATGGATTTAGAACAGGGCTGGGAGTGCTTGTTTCTGGGGGAGACGGAAGGCATTTATTTACAGCAGGGAGCAGGCCTGTGGTGAATATGGAAGGACAACAACCATAAAGGTGGCAATATTTGAATTCTTATTGGACACCACTGCATTAGTTGACAAGGGACCACATCCTTCTATGCATAACCAGTCAAAATGCCTGACAAGTTAAAATTCTATAGGAGTTTTGCTTGTCTCAAGACTGCAGTATTCCACTCAATATGCATGACTGTATAGAACCAAATAGTTATATGTAATTATAATTTAATGAATACATTATGTATTGAAATCCTAAGTAAAATTTTTGATTCTTTGTCTACCATTAAAATTTACAAATAAGCATTCCTACACAATGAGAGCCCTCCAGAAAAACAAAACAAATATCAAAACAGCCTCATTCTGCTTTCACATTTGCGGGACAGTTTTGAAACTATTTGATTCAATACAATGTACCATATTTGACTCCTTTTTTTAAAAAAAAAAAAAAAAGAAACCTTCTAGAGATCACAGATGTGCATGAAGTTCATAACTAGAGAAGAAAAAATATAAAATGGATATTTATATATAGCATAGTACAATAACACAATGTAGAAAATACAAATGATTTTGCTTTAGCTGAAGCCCTAGACATTTTCTTGGCGCATTAAATGCATTTGTTAGTTTTCCTCTGTAGTTTTGCTTTCCTGTCTAACTTTAGCTGCCTTATTTTTATACATAAAAACAGGCATCTTTTGCCTCTTAATAGACGGTTACATTAAAATGGTGCTTCATGGTTGTTTGGTGTAAAAGACTAAAAATAAAAACACATTGTTCCAAGCATTGTGGACAGCTTTTCCAGACAGGGGAAACCAGAAGGTTTTTATGATTTAGAAAAGCAGAGTTCCCAGGGGGCTGGTCTGCTTTTCTTCCATTCCTGCCTTTAGGTTTCTCTGAAAACATTTCATTCATTTTTGACTCTACAATACATTTATAGCCTTTTATTTTTAGGGTTCTGTCTGTGCATCCTGTGTTTCTTTTCTCCTCCCTGTCTAGTGCTTTCCCATGTTGTCAGAGGTATATTTCAAATATGGGCTCTTGTTTACGTGCAGAACTCCTACGGTGACATGACTTCAAAGAGGGTGTTTCCCCTCTTAATATGGAAAAATGAGCTGACTGCTAGCAATAGGGTTAGATTAAGGCTTTGAGTTCAGCCATATATACAGGGCAGCACATAGCTTTAAAGAAAAGCCCAGCAACTTAAACTTGATTAGCTATATTAGCAGATGGTGTGAATTTTTGCAGTCTGAATTTCTTTGCCAGTAGGAGAATCCACTGAATCATAAGCAGAAGATCAAGTCTGCACTAAGGCTAAGATTTTAAAAAGTATGGTACTAAACTTAGGCCCCTAAATCTATATATAGGCATCAAATAAGTGACCTAATTTTCAAAAATGATAATGAGCTTGGAGATGCTGGTGACTATCCTCCAATTGTTTCAGTAAAATTCAGATCATATGTTTGAGTATTTGGATGGGCTCTCTGTAAAACAATGAAAAATGGTTTCTTAGAATACATGATTTATTAACCTTTGATTTTAAAGTATACCCTGATATGTCTAGTTGGAATGTATAATATAATACACTAATAATTGAATTTTCCCATGCGCTGATACAAAGACATACTTTGTGTTCAAATTGGGGAAAATATGGGTCTAATGTACCTTTGCTGTTTAACACTTCAGTTATGATACTCATTTGGTGTTAATTGTGCATTTCTATTTTCAAATATCTGCATTTATTTTAAGAGAAGGCTTAATTTTGAAATAGTAGTAGTAGGCATCCTTCAGTCTACGTAGACTATGGATCACGCCCTTCATAGTTCCATTTGGGATCATCATTTGCAGCGTCGACTGTGTGTGAAGGCCCACACGAGAGTGACAGTCCTTGCTGTATCTGTTGCATATGTAGTGGGTGTCTGGCAGGTCCTTACTGTGCTTTCTGTGGGCTCGCTTCTCCTCTGCTAGCTGTTTGATCCTCATCTTGCCCTTCTGAAGGCTCTTGTGTAGTTCCTGCCTCCATCTGTTGCGATCATCTGCCAGCACCTCTCAGCTGTCCAGCTCGATGTCCACCACCCTGAGGTCCCTCTTGCAAACATCTTTGTAGTGCAATTGGGGGCGTCCGGGAGGTCTTTTGCCAGAGGCTAGCTCACCATACAGGATGTCTTTTGGGATCCTTCCATCATTCATCCTGTGGATGTGGCCAAGCCAGCAGAGCCGCCGCTACCTGAGGAGAGTGTGCCTGGTTAGGATTCCAGCTTGCTCAAGGACGGCGGTGTTGGGCACTCTGTCCTTCCATGACATCCCAAGGATGTGTCTGAGGCAGCGCAAGTGGAAGATGTTCAGCCTCTTTTTCTGGCAAGCGTACAGGGTCCAAGACTCACTGCCGTAAAGGAGGATGCTGAGGATGCAGGCTCTGTAGACTTGCATTTTGGTGTGAGTGTACAGCTTGATGTTATTCCACACTCTCTCACTGAGTCTGGACAGAATTGTGGCTGCTTTTCCGATCCTCGTATTTACCTCAGTCTCCAGTGACAGGGTGTCAGTGATGGTGGACCCGAGGTAAACGAACTCGTGGATGATCTCTAACGAATAGTTGTCAATGCTGATTGATGGAGGTTCAGCAATGTCCTGAGCAAGTACATTTGTCTTCTTTAGGCTGATGGAAAGCCCAAAGTCCTTGCATGCTTTCGACAACTGATCCAGCAGTTTCTGAAGCTGGTCTTCTGCGTGTGACACTACAGCGGCATCATCCGCAAACAGCAAATCTCTGATGAGGACTTCCCGCACCTTAGACTTAGCTTTCAGCCTTGCAAGATTAAACAGTTTCCCATCAGATCTTGGGTGCAAAAAGATGCCCTCTGTTGAAGATCAAAAGGTGTGCTTCAGGAGGAGTGCGAAGAAGATCCCAAACAATGTTGGAGCAAGGACACATCCTTGTTTGATGCCGCTCCTGATGCTGAAAACATCCGATAATGTGCGTCATATTGGATGGTTCCTCTCATGTCTTTGTGGAAAGACTGGATCATCTTGAGTAACCGTGGTGGACAGCCTATCTTGTGGAGCAGTTTGAACAGTCCATCCCTGCTGACCAAGTCGAAGGCCTTGGTCAGGTCGATGAAGGCAATATAGAGTGGCTTCCTCTGCTCCCTGCATTTCTCCTGCAGCTGCCTCAGCGAGAAGACCGTATCAACGGTAGATCTCTCTGCGCGGAATCCACACTGCGATTCTGGATACACCGTCTCAACAATCTTCTGGAGTCTGCCGAGGATGACGCGAGCGAACAGTTTACCAGTGATGCTTAGGAGGGAGATTCCACAGTAATTGTTGCAATCACTTCTGTCTCCTTTGTTCTTATACAAGGTTACAATGTTAGCATCGCTCATATCCTGTGTAACCTCTCCCTCTCTCCAGCACAGGCACAGTAGCTCATGTAGGGGTTCCAGGAGGGTATCTGTGGCACACTTGATTACCTCTGGTGGTATGCCATCCTGGCCTGGGGCCTTTCCTACTGCAATGTTGTCGATGGCTTTCTTCAGTTCGTCCACCGTTGGTTCCTGATCGAGTTCGTCCATTACTGGTAGGAGCTCGATGGCATTGAGGGCTGTATCAACCACAATGTTCTCGTGTGAGTAAAGCTCAGAGTAGTGCTCAACCCAGCACTCCATCTGTTTGGCTTTGTCAGTGATGACTTCACCAGATTTGGATTTCAGAGGTGCCATCTTGTTCTGGGTGGGTCCTGATGCCTTCTTGATGCCCTCGTACATTCCCCTGAGATTACCAGAGTCAGTACTGGTCTGGATGCTGCTACCAATTTTCTAATATTTGTGTTTTTTAAAAAGTTACAGCTCTTTTGTAAGTGTAATTTCCCGGAAAGAGTAGATTATTTAGTTGTGTATAGTTTCTCCCAAGATTAAAGTTTAGTTACATACTGATTAAAACTCATAGTCTGTTTGAAACAATGCTTTACTCTTTTAAAATTAACTTGTGTTTGTGGTTTAAGCTTAAAAAATGTGTCCCCACATTGAAAGGAAATTGAGCTATTGTGGGTTATAAATGCCAGTGGATAGACATGTAATCACCCTTTCATATCCAGAATTATCTTATAAATCATAAATACAGGCTTCAGTATCACCATAATGGTAACATTTTGCAATAAGCTATATGCCAAAAGACCTGCAGTTAATTTGACATGCTTGCTATCCATTCAGGAGAGGCCCAGAACCTAACTAAAATGGAAAGGAAATTTTCACGCCAAGAACATACTGTTCTTTGAATTTATAACAAGAAGGTTTGTTCTTGTGTAATTACAGTTTTCCATTTCTAGTTCTGACAGGTCTTTTGTTTATTTGAGGGGTTGTGCTGGGGTAACATATAAATGCAGTATAAAACCACAAACATTCTGGCTGTCTCTGCACTTGCATTCCTCTTTCGAAAGAGGAATGCAAATGAGGGAAATTGAAAATGCAAATGAGATGCACATTTACATATCTAGTGCCTCATTTGCATATTCTTCTTTTGAAAGAGCTGTTGAAAGATACACCTGTTTCAAAAGTAAACCTCATCTTCGAAAGACCCCTTCCTCCCTTTTTTATGGGAAGAGAAGTTTTGGAAGATGGGGTTTAATTTCAAAAGAGCCATGTCTATACTGCTTTTCTTCTGTCAAAAGAAGTGCTTTCAAAAGAATATGCAAATGAGGCACCAGATATATAAATCTGCATCTCATTTGCATTTTCAATTTAACTTATTTGCATGCCTCTTCGAGACAGGAATGCAAGCGTAGACACAGCCTTCCAGAACAATGTATCAAAGAGATCACCTCCTGTAAAAGAACATTACTAAGGTTTCTAAGTCAAGCACTCAGGTTAAGAAATTCCATAACTAAGATTGTTTGTGCAACCTTAATTCAGCCCTCTTATACATTTGACAGTCTTTAAGTATATGATAATATATAGTATATGATAAAATATACAAGATCCATGTGTTGTTCAGCTCCAAATTTGACACAGCACTTAAGCACATCCCTAATGGCTCATTATAGTCAAAGGGAAACAGGCATATGCTTAAAATTAAGTACGTGTTTAAGAGTTTTGCTGGATCAGGGCCTCTGTGCATGAGATGAATCGTATTCTTCACAGTTCCCCTTTATCTCCTGTTCCGTGTGATCCATACTACATGCGTGCTCTTACTCATGAGCTCTTGCTGTTTCTACAGCCACTTGTCTCCTTGGTCTTTTCTAATTTTGCAGCATGTTAAGTATTGTTTGTAATTAACCATAATGGGGTCTGCAGAAGTGCTGCACCTGCCTGGTCCATGAGTGTGTCTGCTAGGTGAGTGTATTAATGGCACCTGCTGAGATTGCTGTGCCTGAGGCTAGAGGAGCTGCACCTCTTTGGGGAAGTAGGAGCCCTGTAAACCTTTATAAAATGCCATATAAATAGTCATGCTCTTCTTTTGCCTGGGTCCTTGCAGCCCTTTGTGATCAATTAATCCCCTTTTTTAAATGCCATGAGTTCATAGAGGAAACAACCCCCAATTCCAATTCAGCCATGGAGCTGTTAGAAATTCTGGTGTAAACCTCCCTAGCGTTCAGGTTTCCCCCATGTGAAAGGAGGATATTTCCTTGCCTTTGTATGTGCTTTAAGATTTATGGGTGAAAAAGTGTTATGTACGTGCTAAGTACTATGATCAGCTTTCTAACAGAATTAGATAATTGCAGAGAATAAACCTTAGATAGCGTGTCCTTAGATGACATACATGTGTCCTAAATACTCATTTGTTAAAGGGTGAAAAAATATTTCAGGGTTTGTTTATCAGGCATTACTGAGATATGATAGATTCTTGCTTAAAATGTTTGTAGAAAATAAGAAATGGTTGTAGGACTTCTGTATTCCTGTTAAAAACTTCTCTTAAGAACAGTGAAACCTGATGAAGGGCTCTTACACTATGGATCTGTGGGTCATGGTATTGACTGCAAAAACACCTTTTGGGATACCTGATTTGGAAAGCCTTTCTTTCGTTTCTGCCTTCTCTTCCTTTCTCCCAGGTGTCTGGCCCCCTCCAGTTCCCTTCTATAGCTGCCTTCCAGCTATCCCTTTGTCTGGGGGAAAGATCTTTTGTCACTGACACCCACTGTTACTTTTCACCCATTGCACCTCTTCCCTTTTCAGTCTGTGAATAGAGCACTTCATATACAAGGCTCTGGCCTAGTTGAGGTGTTACTGTAATACAAATAACATTATATATCATTCTGTTTTTAGAAGCTTGTTTTTTTATGTATTTCATGCTGCTGCTCTTACTGCTGAATTTCCAGTTTGCTGCTGAATTCTACACCAGGGTCTTGCAGAAACTGGATGTCTTTGCTGCAGTTGGAGTCTAGTGTGCCATGGACTATATTGGCTTTTAACATGGTTTTAAAGAATCAAAAGGAAACATCTTTGCATTGCTACAGTTAATAGCTATGTGTTGATACAGTACTTTGAATAATTTTGAACTATTCCTAAACAGGAAAACTGCACAAATTTTAATGAAAGGATTTGAAAACAAAATGCTGTGGCTATTATGTTACAGACATAAGAGCAAGTATATACACAGCAAGGTAGCCGTGGTAGTCTGTAGCTTCCATAAGACTTCTCGCTGTTCTATATATACAGCGCTAATGTAAATTTTTATTTCAGACACTACTGCCAGTTGTGAACTTACAGTACTGTGGGCATATGTGTTTAAACAAGTGGTTTCCTACCTTCAGGTTACATTGAGTCATTTATGTATAATTGTTTATGGGTTTAGAAAAGCCAGATACCACTTTTCAATGATAACACGAAACTTAAAAAACATGCACTCATTTCTCCCATTGCAAGGGTCTTCTAGAAAACAAATAAACAAAAAGAACCTGTAATAAAGTTAGAAATTTTTTCCAGGTTTTCTAATAGAATCTTTGTAATCTAATATAAACAATCCTTCTACAAGTATGACATTTGTTATAAAATATTAATAATGGTAATAGTAAATTGTTTCATATATTATAGCGCTTACAACTATAATGAACAAAGAACAATTAAGTGTTCATAAATGAAAATCAAGCTTTGTAACATGATTAGTGCCTCTCTAGTTTGTACACGCAAGCCTCTGACCTGAAACATCTTCAAATGGTTGGCTCAGACAGCTAAAATTTGGAAATGTAACTCCTTTAGATCCCTCAAGCTACATTGTGGCTTCACCCCCTACTGAAGGTCAGGAGAATATTATTTATCTGTCACAAGTGGCTAGACTTCAGCATTTACATATGTGAAACTCTCCTTAAAAATGAAACTATGAAAACATGCCAAGAGCTTCAATAGACTCATAGTCTGTTGAAAGACTGTCTTGGACTCGGCTTGGAGCTTAGCATATGTATCATCACGGGATCCCATAAATATTAAAGCTCCACCTTGGAACCACACTGTTTGGTCTATGGTAATTTAAATAAGTGTGTCTTCTTTGCACCCTCTAATGTGAGATATACAAACTGTTGACTCTATGGGAATAAACTTATACTCTGAATTTAGGCCTGTGTTGTCTTTCAGATGTGTTGTGTTTAAACATGTCTTAGAAAAGCTCCCAACCCAATATAGCATATATATTGCACACCTCTATGGGTATGTCTACACTATAGTTAAAAAACCTCATAACTACCCTATGTCAGCTATCTTGGGCTCAGGCCAAGAGGCTATTAAATTGCAGTGTAGACATTTGGGGTCTGGCTCCAGCCCCAGAGCAAACATCTGCCTTGCAATTACACAGTCCTTTAGCTTGAGCCCCATGATCCCAAGTCAACTGGCACAGGCTATTAATTGCAGTATAGACATATGCTTTGTTTGTAGAGAAGCAATGTTTATTTGAAATATTTTAGCTTTGTAAAGGTGAGACCCTATTTATTTTATTTTAAAATAAATATGTCCTCCTGCTGGCATTGCACTGTGGACACATTAATTGCACCAAACTGGTAACACACTTCATAGTGTCACTTGTTTACAAGAGAAACCATTATACTTGGTCAATATTACCACCTTCAGGACAAGATGTGGTAAAGAAGGTGATTGTAGCAAACGTTGCTGGCTCTTTATTATCAGCTATATGTCCAGTCCTCCCTTGTTCCTAGTTTCAGTCCAAACAGTGCATTCTGGGAGCAGAAGTTCTCAGAGTGCAAAGAAATTGTAGAGCTCAGACAATGCTGTGAAGGGAGACTATATATAAACAACTTCCTTTTGTCATTGAAAGAGAGATCAGGTGCCCTAAGAAAGGGATAGGAACAGGATATCTGCAATCAAAGGGCCTAGAGAAGAATCTGAGGGGACATTGAAAGTAGCCTAATAAAAAGATTTAGAGAGACCCAAAGTACCCCAAGGAATGGGCATCATTTTGGTAAGAGAGTCAGACATGGGGAAGTGGCAAGAGGGAAGCTGAGACTTTGTAGCAGAGTGAAAAAATTGCTTGGGGATAAAGAAGTAGGAGAGAATTTGGGGTTTAACCTGATGTGTCCTTTAGCTGTTGTCTAGAGGCAAGAGTTGGAGCTCTTGTCAGGTCTGCGGGAAAAACAGAGGGTGTTGCTGTTATGCTAAAGAGAGAGAGAGAGAGAGAGAAGTTTGAGGTTTGACACAGACTCTGGTGAAGGACAGCTTATGACCCACGGAGACAAACTGAGTGAAGATCGACCATGCATGGGTTGATCTTCCACGATAGTGTAGATTAGCCCTAAGATGGACCTTAATTATCCAAGTTATTGGGAACTACAAGGGAACGCTGTAGATACTGAGAACATTATCTCATTTATCTTAAGTGAATCTGGCAAGGTTTTAAGACCCATCACTGTCTTTTGTCTAACTATTGTTCAGGCCCTCTGTACTGGAACAAATTTCACCCAAATGAAATAGTCCTCTGTCATAATAACTGACTTTCAATAGATACTTTTCCAAAGAAACTACAACCGTCCTCCTTGGAAGAACCATATTCTTTTGACAGGTGAGCTTGATAGTAATCTTCAAACTCAGTACTGTCAGTTGACAAAGACAAACGTGCAGTCTCATGCAGGAAAGGAAGGACACTGTTATTTAATGCAACCCAAAATTAACAGAGAAGTAACTTGATTTTAGGTTAAAGACAATCATCTATGCTAGTGCCCTGTGAGGTGGAGTAGACAATAAGCTCAGCATAACTACAGAATCTCTCTTGGTGCAATTCTTTTCAGTTATGAGTTGATTATGCTTCCTGTGATAGTCTAAAGCTCTGTCTCTTCTAAGTAGCTTGATCATTTCTCTTCCTTATTCACAGTTGGAAAGAGAGAAATAGATATTATTTTATTAAAAATGAAATCTGTGGAAAATAAGAAAACTACTGAAAAAGTATATATACAGGTACAAAAGTACAGATTTTGATTCCATTAAGTTTCAAATCTTCATGTATATGGTCCAGAGGTTCCATACAAGTAAATGGGAAATAGGAAATATGGTTACATGGTTGCATACTGTTTGCTACAAAAAGTAAAAACTCTTCTAGCATGAATGAATAAGGGCTCAGCCCTTTATTTCCCATGTATCATGTGACTCAGAGAAGCATATACAAAAATAGACTATTCAGCATAGCACCACTTAATCTGGTAATGTAATAGCATCTCCTATCACTTGAACAGATTTATTTGTTTTTAATGGGTTCTCACATGGAAAGTGAGTCCAATACTGCATGTGTCCATCTGGGTCTGCTCAATACAGCAAGTTCCCAGCTTTTAGTTTGTATCTTTTAGGTTGGCCTTTATATTTGAGGATGGTCGACCATTAAAGGGGAGGTTCTCATGGTCAGCTGGCTCTAGGGTGCTGCCTTGGGTATATGGGAAGTATCCATGCATCCCATATGTTTGACCCTGTGAAGTTGAGTCCTGATGAGCATGCTCACAAAATGCCTTGAATTTGGCACCTCTCAAGGACTTCAGCATTGAGTATCCCATCCTGCCACTTGATGTGGCAGGTGGATCTTAGGCAGTGAAAGTTAGAGCCCTCTAGGGCCGTGTCTACACTACAGGGCGCTTTTGAGTGGCAAGCTTCCAGAAAGCCCGCTTCGAAAGAGTGCAGATGCCACCAAAAGTGCATCATTCCACTGATCCGGTCTTTCAAAAGAGAGCATCCACACAGCCCTGGCAAGCTAGGAAATGCCACAGATGGGATCGCATGGTGGACAAACCCTTCCAGGACCCACTGCCAGATGCTCCCTAAAAGGGACCCTCCTAAAAAGCCCCAGCCTGCACAAGCTGAGAGCCACTGTGGCAGAGACAGCAGCACAGACCCCGTGCCCGGAGATACCTCAGATACCATGGGCACCCATGGGTGCCATCCAGCTTCCTGACAGGGACGCCAGCAGCGATGTGGTCAGGCTGTTGGCCACAATAATCAACACAGCCCTCCTCGTCCTTCAGAGGGTGGTCCCAGCCCCCACCCCTGCCCTGGTCCTGCAGGCCCTCACCACGTAGCACCACCCATGCCCCAACCCTTGTGCCATCTGGTGCATGTGGTGCCACCCCACAAGTTCCAAGTGGAAGGACCAGGTGGTCATGCAGGAGTGAGATGACGAGCGATGGCTCCAGAACTTCTGCATGAGGAAAGAGACCTTCTCGAGCTGTGCCACTGGCTGGCCCTCATCCTTCAGCATCAGGACACACAGATGAGGCCCGCACACCCCCTGGAGAAATGTGTGGTGATTGCCATCTGGAAGCTGGCCACCCTGGACAGCCACTGCTCAGTTGGCCACCAGTTCAGGGTGAGCAAGGCCACCATCAGGGCCGTCATGCTCGAAGTAAGTGATGCTGGGGTCACACACCCACCCCTGGGGATGGGAGAATGGGGGCTTCTGGGAAAGGGTGACCATCAGAGATGGAGAAGGGGCCCAGGGAGGAGACAGGGGAGGTGATAGCGGTACCCTGATGCAAACACACGGTACATGGTCCTGTGCAGGTCGTCCGAGCAATCAGTGCCGTCCTCCTGGGGAGGGTTGTCCACCTCGCAGACCTGGACGTCGCCGTGGAGGGCTTTGTCAGCCTGGGCTTCCCCAGCTGCTTCAGAGCCCTGGATTGGACCCATATCCTCATCTGGGCCCCGGACCACAGATGAAAGGGGTACCATGCGGTAGTCTTCCAGGCCCTCACGGATGCCTAGGGCTGTCTCCTGGACATCTGCATGTGAGGTCTGGGTGGGCCCATGACACCTGGATCTTCCAGAACTCCTGGCTGGGCCACAGAATGTAGTAGGGGACCTATGTGCCCCTGCGGACCTTCCCCATCAGGGACACCATCATGCCCCCATGCATAGTGGCCAATGCTGCTTATCCCCTCCACCTGTGGCTCATGCATCCCTACATGGGACAGATCAACCCCACCTGGGAGTGCTTCAAGGAGTTCCTGAAGTGGGCCCAGGACACAGTGGAGTGGGCCTTCGGCTGTCCCAAGGGTGCTTCTGCTGCCTCCTCACAAGGCTGGAGGTCAGCATCAGGAATGTGCATGCGGTGGTGGCCGTGTGCTGGCACTCTCCACGATATTGTGGGGAGAAAGCTGGAGTGCTACATACCAGGGTGGGCTGCCAAGGCAGTGCATGGCTACAGGCAGCCTCCCCATACCCTGTGCCCCCTGGTGAACCAGGACGGGGTGTGGGTGAGGGAGGCCTTCTAGGCGGCCTTTGCTGAGGGGCCCAATGACCCTCCCTCCAGCACTCTCCACCATGGTCCCCCATGTGTGCCCCACCATCTCCCTCAAATATGCACCCCTCACCAATGCACCCCACTTGCACACATCACAACTCCCCCATCTATTGCATGGGACACAGGGGTGTTTGCAAATAAACATGTTAAAACTTAAAATGAACATTGTGGAACCAATAATACTAACAAGTGGACTATATACAGGGGTGAACAGGGGAACAATGTACAGCGTGTGAGAGGGTGGGGGCAGCAGATTCTGGAGAGGGGTGGGCCTTAGTCCTCCATCAGGGTGGGGGGGCATGATCCATAGTGACCATGGGGGGCTCTACCACCCCGGGTCTGGTGGCCCTGGTGAGGCTGGGACGAGGCCAGGACCACAAGGAGGTAGGAGGTTCCCAGGGGTGCGGCAACCGCAGCCTGGGTGCCAGGGGCAGGTGTGGGGGGCCAGCGCACATGGCCTGCCCTGCCCAGGAGCAGGTGTGCAGCTCCAGCAGGGCAGCTGGGGGGGCATCAAGTGGGTGCCAAGGTCTGGGGGCAGCAAGGGTGCTGGCAGGGGGCAGTGGGGGAAGTGGCATGGGAGGTGGCACGGGAGGTGCTGGGGGGCTGTTGGAGACAAGAGAGGAGGGGGCAACCTGTCAGCCCCTTGCTCTGGCCCCAGGGGCCGTGTCCCCTACCCCCAGTGGCCAATAGGTCCTGGGGGATCCTGGGCATCTGGGGGTCCCTGCATGGGTGGGCTGTGTACCTAGCGGGCTCCGTCCCCTTCCTGGGCCCTCTCCCTGGGCTTGCAGGTTGTTGTGCTGTCCATGGTACGGGGTGTTGAGTGCCATGTGTGGGCCACCCCATGGGTTGCGGGCCATGGCAGGCTGGACTGGGACCGTGCTGGTGGCTGGCCATGGCCCAGGGTGTCCAATTCACTGGTCACCTACCTGACGGTCCCTTGAGGACTTTGGGGGTGGCCTGGATGGAGGGATCCCTGCTGGAGGAGCCTCAGGGTTTCTCAATTACCAGGGCACCCTCTCCATCTGAGGACAAATCTTGTTCTCAGCCATGGTTTGTGCCCGAGGTTCCCTCCCGCTCGCCTGGAACGAGCAGGGCCTCTGCCTCTGGTGCTGCCGTGTCCACCATGGCCTCTAGCTCAGCAGCATCCCTTGGCTCCAGCAGCTAGGCAAGGGCTTTGCAGTGAGCACCCAGCTGCATCCCAAGCCCATGTGTATGCCTGGCACAAGTCCTTCACTTTAGATTGAACTTGTTCCACCAAGCTGGGAGGGTGACCCTGGGTTTTCAGTCCCGCTGAAAGCCAGACAAAGGCTGCAGTGTTCCTGCGCTGGTCAGTGGTGTGGAGGAGCACCTCCTACTCCTCCCACAGCCACAACAGGTCCTTGATCTTCCCCTCACTCCAGGAGAGGGCCCGGTATTTTTGGCCCCTGGCTGCCCTCTGGAGACCCCTTGGGTGGGTCAGAGGGGGCTCCTGTGGGCCATGGGGGGGCTTGGGGGGGGAGTAGCCATGAGGCTGGTGTGGTGTCTCACTGGCTTCTGTCCTCGCTGTGAGATCATGCTGCCGCAAACTCATGCAGTGCCTGCAGCCAGCACGCTCTTAGTTTCCTGCACAGGGCTTCTGGGCCAGTGTGCCTTTAAATGCGTCCAGACATGCCAGCCATAGAGCCCCTCGTGCTGGCAGGAGCATCTCTGCATGCCAGCTGACCGGTGCCATGAAGGACTGCAGAGCATTGGCCCTCTTTTGAAAGAGGGTTTTGAAAGGCAGAGGTTTTCCTGACACGGTAAGGGAAGAGCTCTTTCAAAAGACATGCCATGATCTTTCAAAAGAGTGCTTTGTGCATATGGCTGTGTCGTGGGTTCTTTCGAAAGGGGCCGTCCTTTCAGTTCTGCTTTTGAAAGGGCTTGCCAGTGTAGACACAGCCTAGCTGGTTTTATGTGGCATTGATAAAGCATCCGTGTCTTGAAAATGTAGAAGAGTAAGGTGAGTACATCAGTGTGGTAGATTTTTGTCTGTGTTCTTAGGCAGACTCTGTGTTCCCTCCAGAGTCTGTGGGTGAGTGTGCTAAATGCCAGGTTCACCTTTGCCGTGTACTGAGTGATCTCATCATCTGATATGGTGAGGCTGGAAAGTATGCTAACCAGGTAGCAGAATTACCTAACTGAGTCAAGATGTGTGTTTTGAGTTGTCATGATGGCATGAGGATCAGGGTACTGATGATGGCATTGGTCTGGCCAGCTGGTACATCACTTTTTTTTTTAGACTGATTGTGACACCAAAAGATTCTGAGGCATAGGCAAAATAGTTCATGATAAGCTGACTGTTCTCAAACAATGATGGCACAGTCATCAGCAAACTGAAGCTCTCTTAATAGCTTGCCATTTGATCTGAATGGGTCATGTACACCTCTGTCAAAATAATGGAATGCAAATAAGAGCCTGGCTGAAAATACAGTGGCAAAGAGGTCTGGAGCCATTACACATCCTGATCAGCCATCACATCCCATCCTCCTGGCCATCCTGCCATTGTGCAATTAGTATGTGATAGCAATCATCTTCCCTGGACACCCACCTTTACGAAGGCATTTCCGTAGTCTCACATGATTTGCCATGTCAAAGGCCTTGCTCAGCCTTGCTCTTGCATAGGTCCTCATTCTGGTCACAAAACTTCTTTTGCATTTCCTAGACATCAAAAATCAGGTCTGTGGCACCTTGGCCAGCCCAAAAGCCACACTGTAACTTTGGATACACCAAGTCCATCAGTTGAGAGACAAGCCTGTTGGGGACAAACAGTACAAGGAGCTTCATCATAGAGAGATTGTGCAGTGGGTGTCTCAGCTACATATGCTTCCCTTTCTTTTGTATAGATGAACTATGAATATACCCTTATACTCCTGGGTACTGTACCCTGTTCCCACATAGTCTTGAAAAGGCTGGAGAATTTCCTGGCTAAATGGGCACTTCTACATTTGTACAATTCAGGCAGAATGCTTCCAGGGCTTGGAGACTTGCCCATGGCAGTTGCTTCATGGCTTTAATAATCCTGTGTGAACAGGATGCTCTGAGAATGAGTCAATGGCTTCATTGGAGATAGCGTATTGACAGGCCAAAACATCAGAATGTTCTGCCCAGCAAGACAGACTATCACCTTTGCCTGTGAGTAGCTGATTAGCATATATTGTGTGGACAGGAATTGTGACAATGGATTTTGCACCATATACAACATAGAAACTGTGGTAAACCCAGTGGTAGACCCTCACCTGGAACCTTCCGGAGCCTTCTATAAGGACACTATATTGGGTGGTGGGCCAATGCATTTCTGTTCCCTGTCTAGGCCTAGACCTTCATTGGTCAGATAGGCCCTGTGCTCCCTATAAAAGGCTCCCCATCTGGTAGCAGGGGCTAAGGTTTTGGGAGGTGCACCAGAGGAGCAGGAGCAGGAGCAGGAGCACAGCGAAAAGGTACCACGGGGAAGTGGTAGGCGAAGTGGCCCAGGGTGAGGCTACTACTTTGGGGCAGGGGTAAAGGTCCTGCCAGTTGCCTCTTGTTCTCATAGGGACCCTGGGCTGGAGTCCAGGGTAGAGGGTGGGTCTGGACTTCCCCCACCTTTCCCCTGAGGGATTACTTTACTGGAGCAGGCGCGGGCCTGCAAGGGGACTGGTATTATTCTCCCTGTACTGGTCCTGCCTATGATGCGGATGGCTCGCTAAGCGGAGACCCCTGCCTTTGGAAGGGCCTGGGCAAGGGGGGCCTCCGTGAGTCTCTGAGGCAGCACAGATCTGCCAGGAAGTGCAGGGACCCACAGAGGCTGACAAGGGACTTTGTCACATTGGTGTCAGGGGTGGGATTGCATTGTGCGGTGGTCAATAGTAACTACACGGGGTAAACAAAGAGATTAAAAAAGAAAAAGGAAGCACTTGGGTGTGGGTGTTAGGCTACCTTAAAAAAATGGAGGAGCTAGTGAGGGCATTAGTCTAAGCCACAGCGACTCAGCAAGAGGCCAACTGGGTGCAGCAAGAGACCAACAGACTCTTAATTGACCAAGCTGCTGCAGATCGGGCCCTCCTCAGAGAGGTGGTGGACCAGCTTCAGGAACTGGCGGGTCGGACCCCTGGCAGTGAGGGGGCAAGGTCCCTGAGGGCCACAGGCTGTCTCCCCGAGATGACGTGGAGGCCTACCTCCTTGCATTTGAGAGGATGGCGCAGCGGGAAGTCTGGCCGGAGGAGCAATGGGCCAGTATCCTGGCTCCATTTCTCTGTGGGGATGCCCAGAGGGCGTATTACAACTTGCCAGCAGAATACGCCAATACCTATCCTAGGCTCAGGGAAGAGATTCTGGCCCGACTTGGGGCGACTCCAGCAGTCCGGGCCCAGAAGTACAATGCCTGGGAATATCATGAAGGGAAGCCACCGAGGGCTCAACTTTTTGAACTGGTCCATCTCACCCGGAAATGGCTGCACCCTGAGGGCCATACCGCTGAGGAAATGTTGGAGGTCTTAGTGATAGACCAGTTTGTAAGAAAGTTACCCCCAGGCCTCCGGGAGTGGGTAGGCCAACACGAGCCCACTATGTATGACGAAGCAGTTGCACTGGTGGAGCGCTGGCTAGCAGCGAGGGGACTGGCCTGCACTCACCCGGACACCAGGCCTAACCCTAAAGGACACCAGCTCTAGTCTTACTGGATACTAGATTCAAGAGCCCAGTGGGCCCCGGACAATTGAAGGAGGGGACCCGAGGCCTGCGGGTATCAGAGATGGGGGGAAGGGAGCCATGGGCCCCCATCTCTAACACTAAGCCCCATTTTCCCTGGGACTCTAGGAAAACCTACCGATGCTATGGGTGCGGGGAGATGGGGCACACAGCCTCCCAGTGCCCCAACCAAGAGGAGCCAATGCAACGTAACCTCGGGGACTGGGCCAACCCATGTGCTTTGCTTGATCTAGTGGGGGTAGTCGGAACCCCCCACAAGTATACCCAGCCTGTGCAGGTGGAAGGAAAGGAGACTTTGGCGCTGGTAGATTCAGGGAGTGCTGTCACCCTAGTGTCTAGAAACCTAGTCAGGCCGGAACAGCTATTGCCAGGGAAACGCACAGGGGTGACTTGCGTTCATGGGATGGTGAACATTTACCCCATTGCAAGGGTGAGGATACACATCCAGGGGTCCAGCACTCAGGTGCAAGCTGAGGTGGTTCCACACCTACCCTATCTGGTTTTGATTGGAAGGGACTTCCCAGGGTTTAGCGGCCTGCTTCCCTATGAAGAGCAGGGATCGGGGGAGGTCCCCCAACACAGGGAGGTAGAAGCCAGAGAACGATGGACTCCAGTGTTCCCAGAATTGGCCCAAGAATTGTGCTCCAGCCCTGAGAAGGACCAGAAGAGAAAGAGGCAGAGGCGATCAGCTAAAGAAACAGGGACACGGATCCTGATGCAGGCTCAAAGGGTCGCCTGTGCGAATCGGCACCCCCATGATGCCCAAAAAGAAAGTAAAGACATTCAGGGTGGGGGGACCATGAAGTGCCAAAGGAAAGAGAGAGAGAGGCTGAGAAGGAGGCAGAGGCCAGCACTGACCCCAACCCAACAGAAGCAATGTTAGAGCCGGAAGGGGTTCCCCCAGGGTTTGAGCTGGCTGCCCCAGGGAGAGCGACATTTGAGCGTGATCAGGTAGAGGACCCCCGATACACAAACATCAGAGGGAAGGTGGTGGAGGTTGATGGGGTACCAGTAGAGGGCAAGGCACGTAGCCCTGGCCCCTATTTTATCATGAAGAGGGACCTGCTGTACTGCGTCATGCAGCTTGAAGGGCAAGAGGTACATCAACTACTGGCACCCTGGAAACATCAACGGGCTATCATGGACCTGGCCCACAGCCACCTCTTTGGGGCACACCTTGGGGTGGAGAAGACACAGGCGAGGATTCTGCGCTGATTTTACTAGCCCGGGATACATGAAGATGTCCGCCGGTACTGTGTTTCCTGTCCAGAATGCCAGCTCCACAGTCCGCAGCCCCATGTAAAGGCACCCCTAGTACCATTACCCATTATTGAAGTTCCATTCAAATGGATTGCGATGGACCTAGTGGGACCACTGGAACAGATGGGCCAAGGACACCAGTATATCTTAGTGATTCTGGACTATGCCACAAGGTACCCTGAAGCCATACCTCTCCGAAGTACAGCCTCTAAGAACATCGCCAAGGCACTAGTGGAAATATGTGCTCGGGTTGGTATACCAAAGGAAATTCTGACTGATCAAGGCACCCCATTCATGTCTCGGCTGATGATGGACCTTTGTTCCCTGCTCCACATCCAGACTCTGAGGACCTCAGTGTACCATCCTCAGACTGATGGCTTGGTGGAACGATTTAATTGTACTCGCAAGGCAATGATTAAGAAGGTCATGAGCAAAGACGGAAAAGACTGGGATATGCTATTGCCCTATCTCAGTTTGCTATATGGGAGGTACCTCAAGCATCCACCGGGTTCTCCCCCTTTGAGTTATTGTATGGGCGCCAGCCCCAAGGTGTTCTAGATACTGCCAAGGAGAGCTGGGAGGAAGAGCCAAGTAAGGGGAAGAACATAATAGATTATGTGATGCAGAAGAGGGACTGCATAACTCAAGTCACTCCTATAGTAAGGAGACACACGGAAGAGGCTCAGGAGGCCCAAAGGTTATACTACAACCGCCAGGCCAGGTTATGACAGTTTCAACCTCGAGACCGGGTTATGGTGTTAGTCCCCACTAATGAGAGTAAGCTGCTGGCCCAGTGACAGGGTCTATATGAAGTCGTCGAACCAGTTGGGGAAGTGAATTATAAGATATGCCAACCTGGGCGACAGAAACAGGAACAGATATATCACGTGAACCTCTTAAAACCCTGGCATGAGAGAGAGGCCTGTGTGGTGGCCCGAAGGGAAGAAGGGGACAGAACCCCTGATGAACCGGCAGTCCCGGTGAGAGTAGGCCCTGAGTTAACATCAGCCCAGAGAAAGGAAGTCCTTGACATGATCGCCCGGAACCAGGATGTATTCTCCAAAAAACCTGGCCGGACATCGGAAGCAGTCAATCAGATAATTACAAATCCTGGGGCACGTGTGACAATGAGACCTTACCGAGTCCCAGATGCCAAAAGAGAGGAAATCAAGACTGAGGTACATAGGATGTTGAAGATGGGCATTATTGAGGAATCCCATAGCCAGTGGTCCAGCCCTATAGTCCTGGTACCAAAACCAGAGGGCACTACGTGTTTTTGTAATGATTTTAGGAGACTAAATGAAATTTCCCAGTTCGATGCCTACCCCATACCACGCATCGATGAATTGATAGACCGCCTGGGCAATGCTCGGTACCTGACCGTGTTAGACTTAACCATAGGCTACTGGCAGATCCCTCTGGCTGCAGATGCCAAGGAGAAGACGGCATTCTCCACGCCTGAGGGACTATTCCAATATACAGTCCTCCCATTTGGTCTACATGGGGCACCAGCCACCTTCCAACAGCTGATGGACAAACTGTTGCGACCCCACACCAGGTACGCGGCCGCCTACCTAGACGACGTAGTGATACACACCCCAGACTGGGAAACCCACCTGGAAAGGGTAGAGACCATTCTAGACACCTTCAGATGATTGGGCCTTGTGGCAAACCCTTCTAAGTGTGCTGTGGGGTTTGCTGAGGCCAAGTATCTTGGGTATGTTGTAGGGAAGTGGGTAGTAAAACCCCAGCTAAATAAACTAGAGGCCATTCAACAGTGGCCCCAACCAAAATGGAAGAAACAGGTTCGGGCTTTCTTAGGGATTGTGGGGTATAATCGACGGTTCATTCCCCATTTTGCTACACGGGCCAGCCCCCTGACAGACTTGGTGAAAGCTCATGGCCCTGACCCAGTGAAATGGTCAGAGGCAGCTGAGGCTGCATTCAAGGATCTCCGTACTGCGCTGTGTAGTAATCCAGTATTGATAGCCCCCGATTTTACCAAAGAATTCATCCTACAAACAGATGCATCAGATGTAGGCTTAGGGGCAGTCCTGTCCCAAGTAACAGAAGGAGAAGAGCACCCGATTCTATACCTCAGCAGGAAACTGCTCCCCAGGGAAAGAAAATACGCAGTTGTGGAGAGGGAGTGCCTGGCAGTAAAATGAACTATGGATGCCTTATGATATTATCTTCTCGGGCGTCAGTTTATCCTGGTCACAGACCACGTCCCACTACAGTGGATGCAGCGAAACAAAGAAAAGAATGCTAGGGTGACCCGGTGGTTCGTATCGTTACAGCCTTTCCAATTTAGGGTACAACACAGGGCAGGAAAACTAAACGGGAATGCAGATGGGCTTTCTCGAATGCACTGCATGATGTCCCAAGTTGCCCAACCCCCTGGTGTTGAGCAGGGGGGCAGGATATGTGGTAGACCCTTACTTGGAAGCTTCCAGAGCCTTCTAGAAGGACAGTATACTGAGTGGTGGGCCAATGCATTTCTGTTCCCTGACGAGGCCCAGACCTTCATGGGTCAGATAGGCCCTGTGCTCCCTATAAAAGGCTCCCCATCTGGTAGCAGGGGCTAAGGTTTTGGGAGGTGCACCAGAGGAGCAGGAGCACAGTGAAAAGGTACCATGGGGAAGTGGTGGGTGAAGTGGCCCAGGGTGAGGCTACTACTTTGGGGCAGGGGTAAAGGTCCTGCCAGTTGCCTCTTGTTCTCATAGGGACCCTGGGCTGGAGTCCAGGGTAGAGGGTAGGTCTGGACTCCCCCCACCCTTCCCCCGAGGGATCACTTTACTGAAGCAGGTGCGGGCCTGCAAGGGGACTGGTATTATTCTCCCTGTACTGGTCCTGCCTATGATGAGGATGGCTCGCTAAGCGGAGACCCCTGCCTTTGGAAGGGCCTGGGCAAGGGGGGCCTCCGTGAGTCTCTGGGGCAGCACAGATCTGCCAGGAAGTGCAGGGACCCACAGAGGCTGACAAGGGACTTTGTCACAAAACCTTAATAAAAAGGTTTTTGTGTCATGCTTGTTTGGTGCTTCCTGAAGTTCTGCAGCCTTCTGCTCCCATCAGCAGGTCTTCATGAGCTTTCATTTGGTTTGTAATGTTTGTTTGACTTTATGGTACTTGGCTTCTTTGTTGCTGATTTCTTAACAAAGATGTAGAACTCATGCATGGCCTCTAGTAACTTGTTTGTCTCAGACTTTCTAATCAAACCAGTCTTGATATTTCTTCCTTACAAAGCAAGAACTTTGGACACCATAGTATATGTTACATTTCTGGGGTTCTGCCAGGTTGCCTCAATGTCTGTGGAGTTCTGTGGAATTCAACTGATACAGTCTTCAGTGACTGTTCCAACTTTGCTTGTTTGCTGGAGTCTTTCTTGGTAGCCATACTAATAATCTTTTATATAGCTTGAGACATCTTCTGGGCACTTTGAGTAATGTAGTGACATGATATTTGTCACAAGTGGATGGTCTGACTACCATTCAGTGGCTCTCAAAAAGCAGGTGATGTACACATTTTATGTCTCTAGACTATATTTTTACATAGTTCAACATGTGCCACTGTTTTGACCTGCAATGCATCCATGGTGGCTTAAAATAGTTGGTCTGTTGGAAGACTGAGCTGGTAATAGTGAGATTGAACTTGGCCTACTTGGAAAGAAGTAGTTGGCTGTTGGAGTTTGTGTTTCCAATGTTGTAATGGCCTAGCAACCTGTTTGCAGGTCAGAGCTGGCTCACACATTAAAGTCTCCAAGGACAAGAAGTTTTTCTTGGTGTGGCACACTTCTGGTGATCCTGTTGAGATCTTCATAAAACAGCTGCTTGATCCCATCTGTTTGAATCATTCTCTGTCCATAAATGCTGGTAATGGTGGCATACTGGTCTCTAGACAAGTTTATGTGCAGCACCATAAGTCAGTCATTGACTCCGTTGGGGAGGGTGGCAATTGAGCATGTCATGTGATGGCACATAATGGCAACCTGCATTATATTTGCACTCATTGGCCAATCCCTAAATCGATGGAGAGATGAAGCTCTTCAGCTCAAGTAGGTAGCTCATCTATGAGGAGGACAACTCTGACTACAACTCCTGTACCAAAGTTAGCTGCTGTGCTTGTGGCATTTTTTGTACCAGCACTGCAACAGAGTGTGTGAGGCTCTGTACAAACCTCACTCACCTGAGTCCATTCATAGTGCACGTTGTTCAGTTGACTCAACTCATTTAAATCTCTTAACTTAATCAACTCACTAGAGTCCTGTGGCAAAAGGGAGGTGGTGAGGTGGACAGGCAGAGGGTGCTACTGGCAGACGTTAGTCACAGCTCTACATACAGTAATGAGGGTAGTTCTGTACGGAACAGGGCAGAGATGAAGCTTATATTATCCTGAGGTGATAGAGCAGTGCTGCTCTCCCCGGTTTGGGGAAAGAGAGTGAAAAGGAACACCTCTTCTGTACTGTCAGACTATTGTTCCTGGCTTGTTATCCAATTCAGCCATCAAAATTACACAAAGGTTCACAGACATGATCAGACTTTTGGATCCTGGACTGTCAAAAATCTTCTTAATAATGACCAAAGGCTGGAATGAAGAATATCCCTGGCTGCCATAACACTGAAGAGGTAAAATATTGTTGCATTCACTGAAACCAAACCCACTGATGAGTCCTGCTTTGAGGAGGAGGGAACTGGCCACACCTTTTATTGGACTTGCAAGGCCAAGGATAAGCATAGCAAGGGCAGGTTTCATCATGATACGACATTGCCCATAAGTCCACTTTAGTAATACAGATACCATTTCAAGTCAGGATTGCTCAGGTCCTGTGCATGTTGGTGTGTAGCTCCTAGATGGGGCATCTGAGTGTGTATGTTCAGAATCCTCCATGTTAGTATCATCAAACACATTAGTGTATATATGTGTCCATGTCTCCATGGAAAAATCCTCATGAAATAATTGCATGCTAGAAGTTAACCAGTTAGTTTCCACTGTACCCTGCCTTACTCATGCATCATTTGAACTGCCCTGGACGACTGATTTTAAATGAAAAACGTATCCCCCCCTACCCCTTCAAGTACACTTCTTTGGCTGGTGTGGCTTAGCAGTGGGATGAATGACTCACTGGCTGACTGTCACTGGAATGTCTGAGTGCAGGAAGATGTTGGGGGACATGTTCTGGACCACAAACTGTTTACTGTCTGGATTTGTTTGCTGTTGCATTAGGTAACCACAGAAAATTATGATGGCAGGTTTAAAAAAAAAGTTGGCAGCTACAGTTATTTATTTTAGACACAGTGGCTTAGGGTAAGATGCAAATGAATATCTTTCACTTTCACTGTCGAGCACTGGAGGTCAAATTTCTGGTCCCAAAAGCAAAGTCAGAGTAAAACTACAGGGACTACAATGGGAGGTGAATAAATCCTGAGCAGATGGTAGCTCTCACATGTGGGCCTCCATTCACAGCCCACTAAAATAAACGGAATCACAGGGCTGGAAGGGACCTCAGGAGATCATCTAGTCCAGCCCCCTGCTTTAAGCAGGATCAACCCCTACTAAGTCATCCCAGCCAGGACCTTGTCCAGCCGGGACTTAAAAACCCCAAGGGATGGAGAATCCACCACCTCTCTAGGCAACACATTCCAATGCTTCACCACCCGCCTGGTGAAGCAGTTTTTCCTAATATCTAACCGACACCTTTCCCTCTTCAACTTCTGACCATTACTCCTTGTTCTGCTACCTGACACCACTGAGAACAGTTTCTCACCCTCCTTTCTAGAGCTCCTCTTTAGCAAGTTGAAGGCTGCTATTAAATCACCTCTAAGTCTTCTCTTCTGTAAACTAAACAAGCCCAAATCCCTCAGCCTATCCTCATAGGTCTTGTGCTCCAGACCCTTAATCATTTTTGTTGCCCTTCGCTGAACCTGCTCCAGCAAATCCACATCCTTTTTATACTGGGGGGCCCAAAACTGGACACAGTATTCCAGATGTGGCCTCACCAGTGCCGAATAAAGAGGAATAACTACTTGTCTGGATCTGCTCGAAATGCTCCTCCTAATGCACCCCAGTATGCCATTAGCTTTCTTGGCTACAAGGGCACACTATTTACTCATACCCAGACTTTCATCCACCATAACCCGTAGGTCCCTTTCCATCGTACTGCTGCTGAGCCAGTCGGTCCCCAGCCTGTAACAATGTTTGGGATTCTTCCGCCCCAGGTGCAGGACTCTACACTTCTCCTTATTGAACCGCATCAGATTTCTTTAGGCCCAGTCCTCCAATTTATCCAGGTCACTCTTGATTCTCTCTCTACCCTCCAATGTATCTACCTCTCCCCCTAGTTTTATGTCATCCGCAAACTTGCTGAGGGTGCAACCCAGTCCCTCATCCAGGTCTTTAATAAAGATGTTGAATAACACCGGTGCCTGAACCAAGCCTTGCGGCACTCTGTTTGAAACAGACCGCCATCCAGATATTGAGCCATTGACCACTACCCATTGGGCCCAACCATCAAGCCAGCTTTCTATCCAAATTATAGTCCAAGGATCCAATCCATATTTCCTTAACTTATGGACAAAAATGTTATGGGAGATGGTATCAAAAGCCTTGCTGAAGTCAAGGTATATCACATCCACTGACTTCTCCATGTCCACAGAGCCTGTTACCTCATCATAGAAGCTAATCAGATTGGTCAGGCAGGACTTGCCCCTGGTGAATCCATGTTGGCTACTTTTGATCACTTTCCCCTCTTCCAAGTGCTTCAAAATGGATTCCTCGAGGATTCCCTCCATTATTTTCCCAGGGATTGAGGTAAGGCTGACGGGTCTATAGTTCCCTGGATTGTCCTTCTTTCCTTTTTTAAAGATGGGCACTATGTTTGCCTTCTTCCAGTCATCCGGTATCTCCCCCAATGTCCAAGAGTCTTCAAGAATAATGGCCAAAGGTTCAGCAATGACCTCTGTCAATTCCCTCAGTACCCTGGGGTGCATTAAATCCAGACCCATGGACTTGTGCACATCTAGTTTTTCTAGATAGCTCAGAACTTGTTCCTTCTCCACAGATGGCTGCCGTCCACCTTCCCATACTGCATCATCTAGGACTGTCATGGGGAAGTTGACTTTGTCCGTGAAGACTGAAGCAAAAAAAGCATTGAGTACTTCAGCTTTTCCTGCATCATCTGTCACTAGGTTACCTCCCTCATCCAGTAATGGCCCCACACCTTCTCTGATAACCTGTTTATTGTTCACATGCCTGTAGAAACCCTTCTTGTTACTCTTCACATCCCTTGCCAGCTGCAGTTCCAATTGTGCTTTGGCTTTCCTGATTACTGCCCGGCATTCTCCAGCCGTATCTTTATACTCCTCCTTAGTCAACTGTCCATGTTTCCATTTCTTGTATGCATCCTTTTTGAATTTGAGCTGACTAAGGATTTCTCTGTTAAGCCAAGCTGGTTGCCTACCATATTTGCATTTCTTACTACGCAGCGGGATTGTTTGTTCCTGTGCCTTCAGTAAGACTCCTCTAAAATACTTCCAGTTCTCTTCAATTCTTTTCCCCTTCGTCTTCATTTCCCAAGGGATCCTGCTCATCTAATCTCTTAGGGAGTCAAAGTCTGCTCTTCTGAAATCAAGGGTCTGTATGTTATGTCCTTCCTTCGATTTGCGCTGGCTATGGCACAGGCCCATGGAGAGGAGTAGCAGATCTAGTTTGCTGTCCCCTCTAATCCTGTTTGTAGGATGGGGATCCAGTGGCTGCATTCCCTGATCTCAGTTCTCATCCATGAAAGTGCTAGGGAGCACTGCTCCACATTGCTCAAGCATTATAAAGAATCCTATATGAAGGGTTGGGGGGATGCCTTTTTGCACAGGAGACCAAAGGCATTTGAACTATTTTTAAATATCCCTTGGGTGTCCCAGGATTTGGCTCCTAAGTTAGCAAAGTAGCATGAGATCATGTGATGAGGACACCACTGGTTGGTGGTTTGTCCCCTATCCCACCCACCTATCTTCTTCCTCTTTCAGATTTTCTCAGCTACATTGACTTGAACAGCTGTGGTGCAGCTGCTCCTGGATCCAAGTCAGTCAGTCCCAGCCACACTAACAGTAATTTTGGGCCCATTGCAAAACAGATTTTGGGCAACCTTTGATAGTCTGCCTGACATTTGGGTGATGTTGCTCCTGTGCTGCTGGCATGTTCCCTCTTACTTTGTTGATTGATGTGAACAATGCATTGTTTTATGTGCATCAAAGTATGTGCAGATGTGTACCACAATAAAAACAAAGCAAAAAAAACCCTTTGTTATAATATATATTTTAAAGTGTTACTATAGGGATAATGACTCCAGTCAGGAGAGATGAGACATTTAGAACTCACTAGGGAAAGAATTAAATTTAAGTGTAAGAAAAAATAAAAATGTATAGATCAGCCAAAATACAAAGGCTACAGCTACACTAGTGATTTTTTTTCAGCAACACTCATCATACATCCATACACAAAATGAGTCAACAAAACTCGGCACTTCTGCCAACAACCTTCGGCCTCTCCCAGTCTCAACAGACTGTCAACAAAAAAGCTGTGTGGACACTCTGGGGGGCCTTCTCTCAACAGACAGGCTTCCAGGATGCTGGGCAGCCCTGTCTGCTGTGCTTCCAGTTAGTTATTTTGTCGAGAGAGCAGCGGGGCAGGCCAGTTGCTCTGTAGACAGAATGGATCACTCTTTCGATCAGCGTTCGTGTATGGATGTAGTCTGTCTATAGATATTTTGTTGGAAAATCTCTTCTGACAGAAATGTCTGTCAACAAATGCTTCTAGTGTAGCCATAGCCTTAAAGAGCACACTTTGAAAAAATAAAATTATAGAGAATATACGTGCATTGTGGGAAGTACCAAATAGTACCAACAACAATAATCATAAATGTATGTGTTGGGAGATGACTGTGACACAGAAACAGGATTGGGTGTGTCAGAGAGAATGTGTGTGAGACGCAAGAGACAGGCCTCTGTGACACAGATAGGCAAGTTATGTGTGTCAGAGTATGACAAATCAGATGTCCCCTCATGTCAGACCTGCTGTAAGATATCTACAGACAAGGCCTGGTTCAGGCTGCTCACAAGGTTTTCACATCCTGGGTTCAGGCTTTGTTTGGGCCTGCTGTGTCCCTTCAGAAAACAGCACATGGGTCAGTCTGTGCCTGAAGCAGCCTCATGCCAGCCCCATCCCATAGTGCTATTTTTGAAGGCTGAGACAGTCAATTGGCCAAGAGCCTTACTTGCCAGCACCTAGGCTAGGTTCCCTCTGTGGCATGGACTTTCAAGATGTGCACACATCCTGACACCAAAACCAAGCAGATTGGCAATTTGCATATGTTTAAACATATCTGCATAGACCTGCAGAGAGACGGGGGAGAATGAGGACGGAGACCTGCCATTTAATTTTTTCTCACTTTCCACATGAGCACATTTATTTTTTGTTCTCCCACCTTCTCCCCACCACTCCTGCCACCCCAGAAGCTTGGAAGGGCAGCACCTGGGGGAACTTTGCATATATATCCCTGAACTCCCAGGGCAGAGGGAGCAGAGCTGGACCTTCTTCAATCCTAATGCTAAGAGAGGCTGTCTGCGGCTCCTGAGAGAGCTGGAGTCCTGCTGCCCCAGAACCAGATGTTTATCCTGCTTGGGATGATAAACCTGAGAATGCTGATCTTCTGGATATGTTTCTTTTTCAAAAGTGAGTGGAACGTGTGCTACAAAGACCCAGTTCCTCTGCTCAGCACATTGCTCAAAGAGGTCATCTAGTTACGGCAGAATTAGTATCTTGGCCGCCTTTTAGACGGAGGTACCATTCTTTCATCTTTCCGATTCTCATGTCCATTTCTACTGATTTTATACCCTCTGCCTATGCAGGTGGGCCCTGACTGGCTGAATTTGTAGTTATGAAGCATTATAGCTCACTCCAGGTTGGATTAAAGTCAATGGGATGCCCTTATAATGATGTTTTTTATTTCATGCAGACAATTTTCTCTGAAACGTCATGTATTTAAGAAACATGCTGCATAACAGAGCAAATCAGGATCAAATGCTGAAGTTTATTTTTGTAAAGGTTAGTGTTCTTGGCATCTGCCACACTCATGCTGCTACAGTTTTCAAATATTAGTTATAATATTTACTTTGCATTTGTGAAGAATGTGTTAGTTTAAACATGTCTATTCCTAAGGTTAAGTGCAATGATATTATTTTCATTTTTGTGGTTCATTCATCTGATTCCCACCCCCACCCGGAAACTGTTTATTTTTAGCGTGTGTGGGACTGAACAGAGAAAAAAGCAATAATTAATAATATAATTGAATTTGTAAATTAATCTAATTAATTACTTAATTAATGAATGCTCTAATTAAAATAAATGGCTATTTTAATTGTTTTGTGGAGAAGAAATACTTTCTTCTTTGAGGGAAATATGGTAGGTGTTTTTAAAATCCTGTTCATTTCCAAATCAGTCACTTGTGAATGGAATATACTGTAGAGCTCTTAATTTATTTGTTGGAGCTACTTCTGCTTGTATTGGTGGTAGGTGCTGAGGGTGCATAAATGCACAAGATTACTTTAGCTGTGACATTTGTGTCAGAATGTTGAAAAGAGACCAAATTCTACTTGGTTTAAGCAAATGGTTTTGTTGGATATGGCAGGATAGTCAGTAATGATGGACACAAGCATTCAGTTTGGCCAAATGACTGCAAGTTTTATTATAACTTACCAAATGAGATAATCCTTAAAGGTAGCTTGTTCTGGTAGCCATGAAAGGGGAAGAACAGAATTGTTGCAAGCTGTCACCAGGCTCTCTGCTTTAAGACTACATCTATATTAGAAGCATTTGTCTACAGAAGTTACTGTCAGAAGAGGTGTTCCGACAAAACTTCTGTCAACAAATGCTGTCTACACATAAAAGCAGATTGAGCTTTTGATCCAGTCTGTCAACAAAAGGGCCTCCTGGATCATCTGCACAGCTTTTGTGTCAACAGTTTCTGACTACAAAACACATGCTGGCTGGGTCTACATGGGCACCCTCTGTTGACAGAAGAAGCCTCCTGTTGACAAAACTCGCAGAGTATCTACACAGTTAAAGTGCTCTGTTGAGAGCTGACAAAACCCAGCTCTTCAGCTGGCAGTGTTATACGTCTCCCCAGTCATGGATGAGAACTCTGTCAACAGTATTCTATCAACAAAATTACCATGTAGATGCTAAGTGCCTGTTCTGTCAACAGAACAAGTCCTCCATGGTGCCAGCAGGTCAGTGCTGGGAGGCATTCTTTCCCCCAGAGGCACAACTCTATCACCACTGCCTTTGGCTGTGTTTAAAGGGGCTGGCAGCCCCAGGCAGGGAACAGGAGGCATGGTTACAGGCCTGCTGCATGTGGCTGCAGGCACATCCTGGCAGCCATTCCCTGCACAGATGTCCCTCAAGCCTCCCTTTCCCCCATCCCCCTGTGCCCTCTCCCCATGCAGCCCAAGGCTGCCTTACCTGCATCAGGACAGCTCCAACGGTGGACTTCCCAACCCTGAACTGGTGTCCCAGGAGTGGGAGCTATCAGGTGTTGCCAGCTTCCACATAGCTATGGTCACCTGCTTCTCTAGAGTGAGGGTGGGCAGCATATTGATATCCTGTCTGTGCAGGGCAGGGGCAAGCTGATGGTGTGCTCTAGAGAAGTGGCCTTCCTCATTTGGAAATTTCAAAGCCAGTGGTGGTTGTCCCACTGCCCCATCACTAGATGGTCCCAACCAGGGGAGGGCTGCTGGGGTACAGGGGCCACGGGGCTGTTATCTGTGGGTTGCTCCTCAGGGTCATCCTTCCATAGGTAATGGAAGACCCCCATGAGGATCAGAGGCAGAGGGAGCAGGAGCTGCCCATCGTTCCAGGGACAGCTTGGGAGTTGCCCTGACATGCAGTGTCATCAACAGGCTCTGGAAACTGAGGCTGTGGTCCTGACAGGAGCTTGGCTGTGCCAGCAGGGCTCTGCAAGGCTTGCCACACCTAGGGACTGTGGCCAGGGAGGGGGCCCTTTAAGGATGTGTGTAGCTGGTGGTCATGGAAGGGCTTGCTCTCCATGCACACCAAACTTTGGAGGTTAAAGGGCTCCCTCTGTTGACAGATCTGGGTGCCGTGTAGATGCTCTCTGTTGACAGAGCAGCAAGCTTCTTTTACATGTGGACACTCTCTGTCAACAGATGTTTTGCTGGGGTAACTCTACCAACAGCAACATTGGTCGGCAGAAGCTGCCTGTGTAGACATAGCCTTTGTGTGTACACACTTTGCAAGTTTTGTCTACAAACCCCCAATTTTGTGTACAAAACTCTCTAGTGTAGACATAGCCTCAGTGTTTAGTGCTAATGCAGCCTAGGTGTCTTGTGTTCTAACCAACTTGCTTAAACCCAAGGCATTGATGGATCCACTGTATTCCAACATCTGCATTTACAGGCAGGCTACTACATAGCCAAACACCACCCTCCACTATTAGAGCTTGGCCTCTCTGCAAATCCAAACAGGGGTCTAACTCATGCTGCTGGGGTATACCACTAGAGACACCATTACCCTTGACCATACATGGAATGCCCCTCAAGCAACTTTCCAATCAATTCTCCATCTAGGCCTGTAAGTTCCAATCATAAATATCAGCGGCTAGAACTATTATCTAGATCAGGGCTGGGTAATCACAAATAGTGGGTGGGTCACATGAGTGGCCTTCCTTCACCTCAGTGGGCTACATCAGCTTGTAGCCCACTGGTATTCCACCTGCAGCCCCATGGCCCATCCTCCTGCTATCTACTTCCCTTTTCCCATATTGCTCTGGCATACTGGCACGCCAGATCCCTGCACTTTCAGAGCATGGCCTGACTTGTGCTCCGTCCCCACGCCTCCTCCCACCTCCCAGAGCTGGAATGCTGCAAACAGCTGATTTACTGTCAGGGCAGATGTGGGAGCAAAGCTGATGTGGATTGGGAGATAAGACTGAGTTTGATGTTGAGAGTGCAGAATTAATTCCTAGGCAGGGGGGATGGGCAAATAGAATGGTGAAATAGAGGTCCTGTAGCGAGGGCCTGTAGTAAGCAGCTTACTCAGTACATTTGGGAGAATGGGCAATGCTGTGTGTCTCTCTCCCCAACAGAGTAGCATGGGGATATTAATTGAGCAGGATGAGTTTAAAAAAAATCAAAAGATGGACCAAACCCTGTGTGGCGGGAGGGGGGGCAAATCTTATGATATTTCACTGTGTGTGTGTGTGTGTGTGTTGAGGCAAATCTTATGATATTTCACAGTGTGATTCATTTTTTTGAACCTTAAGGTTGCCAGTGCTCTGTTATAAAGCCACTTTGTACAGGGATAAGTACTTGGAGAAGGCACAAGACAGTCGACACTAGTGAAATGCCACTGATGTCAGTGGCATTAATTTTACTTTTTTCTGAGATAAATGTGGGAAATTAGTTTTTCTGACAGCTAGTCCTACAAACTCAACCTGAGACCTAACCATCAGAAATGTTTTTTTTTAAGTCCCTCAACACCAGTAGGCCAAATTCTACTCTAAGTGCCCCTGGGACTGGGCAGGCTCCAGCCACATTATTTAGCTTGGACCCTACGGTACAATTCTCAGCCACAAAAATGACACTGTGCCTGGGATCCCTTCCAGAGAAAAGGTCCCTGTGGTACAGCTGCCTTGGGCTCCCATTATCAGCGTTGACTCCCCACTAATTCTCCCTCAGAGAGTTTACAATTCTTGAGTGTTCTTTGGGATTTGGTCAGTGTCTTACTAAGCATTCCAGGTCTCTCATGGACCTCTCATCTACAGCTCAGTATTCCCTTTCTGAACATGGTTTCTTGTTGGCTCCTTTCAGTACAGGCTGGTCTAGCAGTCATTACCCTTTATTTCAGGCCTGGTCTACACTAGGAGACTAAGTCAAATGTAAGGGTCTAAGTTTAATTTTATAAACTTTCCATTCACACCCCCATGCTCAACAGGTAACTTCTGAGGCACTCTATGTAATGCTGGCTTCCCCCGGCAGTAACTTGAGAAGTCAAATTTGCAAAGTCAAACTATGAAAGTTGAGACTGCAGTGTTATTAAGATCAATTTTATTAGCCTTTAAACTATCCCACAATGCCCCTGGAGGTGTCCTTTCAGGTCATCGCTCCACTCCTGCTGCCTTCCAGATGTGCAAGAAGTAGGAAACAGAAACCCCAGCATTTTGAATTCATTTCTTTATGATCAGCATGGCAATCACTTCTAGCCACTTTAGAGAGCCCTGGCATGGAGCCCTCAGGAGAGCCAGGGTCTCAGTTCAGCCGGCGGGCTAGCCCCCGACCAACCACACCATGTCGCTAGCCCCTGCCCCGCCATACCATGTGCCGGCAGTCCAGTGTTGACCATGCTTTCCAGACAGCAAAATGTCCTGGCCTGGGGCAGGGGGGGAAGGCTTCTCTGGCAGGAAATATTTGTTGATGGTCAATGGGGAAGCAGGGTGGGGGAGATCCCGCAGCAAAGATTTTTAGGGACTGTCTGGCCCCTGTAAGACAACACACAATGCGGGGAAGGCTCCCCCAGCAGGGCCGCATCTGTATTCTGGTGACTGTACCATGTTAACAGGTGCCTCAGCTGGCCCCTGCCAGCTGAGCTTTGTCAGGCAGGGACAAACTTTATTGCATCTATATTCTGGCTGGCACTCCCTCCCTGCCAAGGCACACCACTATATTACTGTCTCTTCTCAAAGAGTGTGGCTTGGGGGAGCCACACAGGCTCAGCGGGGGCCTGTTTGCTACATTTTTACCAGGGGAAAACAGATCCCTGATGTGCTGCCTTGCAAAAGGTGAAAACCAAGTGAAAACTGAGGCACCTGTTAACATGGCACAGTCAGCTGGAGTGCAGATACCTTCATATGTGGCATTGACAACACTCTCAAGGGTTTCACTTTCCTCAACTTTACAATCCTCTACGACTTCCTCAACTTCGCCAGTCTACTGTGCTCCAGGAAGATTGGTACATAAATAGCCAGCTCTAACGATGGCAATAATCAAAGTGCCCTGATTCAGGGGCAGGCTTCAGAAAAATGGCCATTTCTTTTCAATGATGGGGTGTGTGAGGGCAGTGCACTCTGTGATGATGACATCACACACCCACGACCACTTGAGGTGTATTTTTTCCCATAGCACACTGGCAAAAAAAAAACAAAAAAACCCAAAATGTAACAGGCCTAGAAGAACTGTGGGATAGGTGCCCACAATGCATTGCTGAAACAGTGGAATTTAGGCAATGTAATGGGGACCCATTGCCAACTTTGTGGACAGTCAACTTTGACTTTATAAAATCTAGTGTTACAAAGTCGACTGTCACAAATTTGACTTTATTCCCAAGTGTAGACACCCTCAGAAAGCATCTGAGTTTTTCAGAGCCAGTTCTAAACCTCTGGCTGTATCTACACTATGAGATAAATTTGAATTTCAAGGTGTTAGCTTGATATTAAATCATGCATGTCACCACACTTAATACAGTTAACTTGATTTACTGAGCTGTAATACTGATTTCAAAATATCGATATTATGGGACAGGTATAGCATCAAAATTGAATTTAAAATCTCGAATCAAGGCTAGTGTGGAAGTGCCATGTCCTTAATTCAAGTGTATTAGCTTCCAGAAGTGTCCCGTATGTATCCCACAAAGCTATGTGGTGACCCTCCAATCACGGCCACTTCGTTGTGCACTGCTGTGAGGTGTGCAGGAAAACAAAGTAAGCCTGTGAAGTTTTGCTTGATTTTGAATTTGAATTAAAATTTGAATTGGAATTTAGCAGCCCAGCCCATTATGAAAAGATCACTTTGCCCATTGTGTCACACCACATCGGTAGCCATCGCACCACAGCAGTAGCCATCACACAGCATAAGTAGCAATTTTTGGTAGCCCTGCACTGCAATCACGAGCACTCAGTGTAGTGATTTGACTAGCACTTCTCAGGCTCATAAGAGAGCCCCAGCTTGAACCCACCAGGAGATTCTTGATCTCATTGCCATTTGGGGAGACCAGTTGGTGATGAAGGGACTTTGGGTGGCCAAAAGAAATGTGGCAATCTGTGATCAGATGGCGCATGAGGTGGCCACCTGAGGTTACTCCCGGGACTCTAAGCAGTGCCGGATGAAGGTTAAAGAATTCTGCAGGCCTATCAAAAAGTCCAGGAAGCCAACCAGCGGTTGGGGCGGCTCCATGGACCTGCCGCTATTATCAACAGCTGAATGTGCTTATGGGGAGTGACCCCACCACGGAGCCCAGACTGAATTACAACACTTGTGGAGGCACTGGTATGGAGTTTGTGGTGAGCCCAGAGGAGCAGGGTGGCTTGGATGAAGAGGGCAACTTAACCCCCTCCCACCAAGTACAGGCATTCATTCATTATGGTTCAGTATGATTTATTGGCATTATGGAAGACAAATACATAGGTAGCATGTGTGTTACAGATCAGTCATAAAGCTGTATTTTAAATCATCCCTCATTGCTGCAGCCTGAGCGTGGCTACTTGTGGATAGCAGTGTAGACGGCTGTGAGTAAGCCCTGCCTATTGCCTCTGCTTCAGAATTCCAGATAGATGGGAAAATCTCCTTCCTTGATTCACAGATATGGTGCAAAATAGCACATACTGTAATAATGGTGAGGACATTAGCTTCAGAAACTTCCAAATGGGTCAATAAACATCTGAACCTTGCTTTTAAACATCCAAAGGCGCATTCCACCATCATTCTGCATCTGCTCAGTCTCTGATTAAAGTTTTCCTTGTGGGGGTCCAGGGCTCCTGTGTAGGGTTTCATCAGGCAGGGAAGGAGAGGGTAAGCAGGGTCGCCCAATGTAACAATGGGCAACTCCACATTGGCAATCTTGATTTTCAGATCAGGGAAAAAGTCCCATCCAGGAGCTTTTGGTACAGTCCCGAATATCAGAATATGCATGCATCATGAACCCTCCCTGACCAGCCAGCGCATATGTCAGTAAAACAACCTTTGTGATCTACCAACCCCTGCATGACCATGGAGAAGTACCCATTTTGATTAACACACTCCGAGGCCAGGTGGCTGGGGCCATGATGGAAATGTGCATGTCATCTATTGCCCCACTGCAGTTAGGAAAGCCCTGGACAGCAAAGCCATCCACTATGGCCTGTACATCTCCCAGGGTCACAGTCCCCCTGAGGAGATGCTGACAGATTGCATGGGCCACCTCCATCACCACGGACTCCACTGTAAATCTGCCCATCCCAAACTGATTTGCCACTGACTGGTAACTGTCGGGGGCTGCAAACTTCCACAGTGCTGTTGCCCCTTCTGAACCTTTAAAGCCTGCCTCATTTTTGTGTTGCTGTGCTTCAGGGCAGGTGCCAGCACATCACAAAGTTCCATAAAGGTGGACTTGCACATGCAAAAGTTCTGCACCCACTGCTGGTCATCCCAGGACTTCAAAATGATGTGGTCCCACCAGTGAGTGCTGGTCTTTCAAGTCCAAACCCACCGCTCCACTGTCAGCAATGCGGTCATGGCAGCCAGCAGCTCTGAGTTCTTGGAACGCAGTTGGGAGATTTGTTCTTCCAAACCAACCTCCTCGTTGTCATCATCATCATCATCATGAACAGCAGCACCAGTAGGATAGCCAAGCATCACTGAGATTTGGAATTGAAGGACAAATTGTGTGAAAGCCACTGTGGTTGCCGAAATGATCTGTGCTATGAGTTGGAGCCTTTGTGGATCCATACTTGCGCTGGAATGCTGCAGCAGGAAATGGCGTGATCTCCAGTTCTTTTTTCACACGGTTAGTGATGCAGTGAATTCTGGGACAGTGCTTGGAATTCTAGAATTCTAATATGAAACATCCACAAGCACCCAGGGCTAAGGCACTGTGGGATAGTTACCCACAATGCAGTGCTCAAGCTGTTGAACTTGCACGGGGCAATGGGGATGCAGGGATTTGACAAGGAAAAAAGGTGGACCTAATTTCAAGAAGATTTGTGGACACTTTATTCAAGTTCACGATAATGAGGTTAAATATTCAAATTTATTAAATATCAAATTTATCTCATAGTGTAGATGCAGCCTTTGTTTCTCTGTTCCTCTTCTGTGGACTTGCTTCTGCTTTAACCTTTCCTCCTGCAGACAAGATGGGGACAACTGTTTTTCCCTAGGTAGCAGCCATATCATTGTTCTGCTAGGGCAAGTTTATACAGCTGTTGATGGTCTTTGAGGCCTGTTCTATGCAGGTACTCAACCCTTGCCCCATAACAGAAGCAGAATCTTTCAGTGAAAGACAACTATAAGGGTATAAACATACAAATACAAAAACAACCTGGAACTCTTAAATTCACACAGACAAATTTCTCAAAGAGTCACAGTAGCATGCTGCATTTTGTGTTGTACAGGTAAAAGTGACCTTGAAAATTCTATGAAATTAGAAAGTCAAGCTCTTAGATGTTGAGCTTCAAAATGTAATTCTATCTGGGATAATGTTTGTCTGATTTTTGTCTTTCACTTGTGTTACACACTGGTGTAACTTATTCCTGATTGACATTGGGGTGACAGAAAATGAGCCCATAAACCTTTATAGAGAAATCAATAAGAGATTCTTAGCTCCATAGTTTGAGGCTAGGAAGGATTATTAAGATCATTTAAGCTATGTCTACACTGGGATGCTACATCGACATAGCTTATTTCGATGTAGTGAAATCGAAATAAGCTATTTCGACGAATAGCATCCACACATTCTCCAGGGCTGGTGCCGTCGATGTTCAACGTCGACGTTGGACATCACTACATCGAAATAGGCACTGCAGGGGAGCGTCTACACACCAAAGCGGCCCAAATCGAAATAAGGGTGCCAGGAACAGCTGCAGACAGGGTCACAGGGCGGACTAGCACTTCCAGGGCAACAGCAAGCCGCTCCCTTAAAGGGCCCCTCCCAGACACACTCAGCCTGCACAGCACGCGGTCTGCAGAGCCATAGGCACGCACACCCCGTGAAGCACCATGGACCCCCAGCAGCAGCAGCAGCAGCAGCCAGAGGCCCACACACCCGCCCCTGGAGGACCAGTGGCTGCCCTGCTCAGTGCCATGCAGGAGGCAGCTGACCATCTTTTATTTGAGGAAGATGAGCTGCCCTCAGGGGATGAGGAAGCAGCCCCACACCTTGCTGCCCTCCCAGCCCCCCCCGCCGCACACGCCGCCGGCTGTGGAGATACCCCACAAGCATGGACTGGTGGGAGCAGCTGGTGCTCGGCAAGTGAGACAACGACTGCTGGCTCCGGAACTTCTGAATGAGCCGGCAGACATTCCTGGAGCTCTGCCAGTGGCTCACCCCTGCCTTACGGCACCAGGACACCCCTATGCAACGTGCCCTCACTGTAGAGAAATGGGTTGGCATCGCTGTCTGGAAGCTGGCCACTCCAGACAGCTACTGATCCGTAGGGCAGCAGTTCGGCGTGGGCAAGGCCACCGTTGGGCTGTCCTCATGGAGGTAAGAGGACCTGGGGGGGACCCGGGGGGGGTAGCCCTGGGGTGCAAGGGGGGGAGCCCTGAGGGGAGGGCCAGACACACCCCTCACCGGTGCTCTCTCATGTCCTTCCCCTGCAGGTCATCCGCGCAATCAATGCCCTGCTCCTCCACAGGCTCGTGCGGCTTGGGGACCCGGATACTGCCATCGCGGGGTTTGCCAGCCTGGGCTTCCCAAATTGCTTTGGGGCTCTGGATGGGACCCATATCCCCATCCGTGCCCCAGAGCACAGCGGAGGACGCTTCCTCAATAGGAAGGGATACCATTCTGTGGTCCTCCAGGCCTTGGTGGACAGCCGGGGCCGCCTCTTGGACATTTATATTGGCTGGCTTGGCAGCACCCACAATGCCCGGGTGTTCAGAAATTCGGGCCTGTGCCGCTGGCTGGAGGCAGGGACCTACATCCCCCAGCGGGAGGTCCCTGTGGGGGACACCACCATGCCCCTCTGCCTCGTCGCAGACGCGGTGTACCCCCTTCGGCCCTGGCTCATGCACCCTTACACGGGCCATGTCACAGCCAGCCAGGAGCGGTTCAACATGCGCTTGAACCATGCGCGCCAGGTGGTCGAGCGCACTTTCGGCCGCCTCAAAGGGCACTGGAGGTGTCTCCTCACCTGCCTGGATGCAGGCCCCACCAACATCCCCCAGGTTGTGGGCACGTGCAGCGCACTCCACAACCTGGTGGAGAGCAAGGGACAGGCCTTCTTCCAGGGCTGGGCTGTGGAGGCTGGCAGGGCCGATGTCCAGCCACCCGCTGCCCCCAGTTGCCAGGTCGACCCTGAGGGGATCCGGTTCCAGGAGGCCCTGCGGGCCCATTTTGATCAGGCTGCGGGGTGAACGCTGGCAGGGCCAGCTGCGGGTGAGCCACCAACTGCACCCCCCCATCCTCCACAACACTCCCTGACCCCATGCCCACACCACAGAGAACACGAGAGCACACCCCCCCACACTTCTGTGCAATAAATGGAACTTTTTTTAAACAAACTGTGCAACCTGTATTAATTATTAACAGAAGAAGGGGGGAACTATGTATATGGGGGGGCACGTACAAAACAGGGGTAGAACAAAAACTATTTACAAAGATGGGGGGAATATGTCCAAACAAGGGGGCTGGAGGGGGCCTTCGGGGGCAACGTCCTCTGCCACGCACCCCCTATTGTCCTGCACCTGGTGTTGGGGGGCACGACCCACGTCTTGGCCGGAGGCCCGGTCGAGGCTGCGTGGGGGCCGGGAAGACCGGCAGATAGGGCCGGGCGGAGTCTGGAGGCCCATGGTCCCCCTTGGTGGCAGGCCCCAGGACGGCTGATAGTGGAGGGACGGCAGACGGAGCGGCGGGTGGGGGGCCAAGTGCCGTGCGATATCCTCGAAGGTGCGCATGAAGGCCCCCCAAGCCTCCTGGCACCAGGCCAGCGCTTGCTCCTGGAGATGGAGCCGCCACTCCTCCACCTGCAGGCGCCACTCGGACACCTCCAGCTGACGCTGGAGGGTGGCGAGCAGCTGGGGGTCTGTGGATGCACGCAGATGGCTCTGCCGCTGTCGGGCTTATCCTGGGGCTGGCCTGGTGGGATGGCCCCGGTGGGCTGTCCGGACCACTGATGCCGCGCTGGTGCTCTCCGGGCCCTCCGATGGTGCAGCTGCGGAACTGAGGGGGGAAGAAGAGTGGAGACAGCCATTAGTCTGGGCCCTGACCCATGGCCCTTGTCCCCCCACCCCTCTGCTGCTGGTTCCCCATCCCCGTCCCCCGGAGATGCTGCTGCTGCTGCTGCTGCTGCTGCTGATGATGATGGGTGTCCAACCCCCACCGGGGGACCCTAGGTTCCGCTCCCCCCATCCCCAGGGATGTGGCATGGAGCTGTCCTGCTGGGGGGCAGGGGCTGATGGACTCTTCTGAGGGACATGCCACTGCTGTCCTTTGGGCCATGGTCATCTGGGTGTGTGGAGGGCCCTGGTCATGTCTCTTGTCCCCGCCCCTTAACCCCAGGGGTGTGCACCAGGCGGGTACATACCTGATGGTCCGCTCCCATGGTTGCGGGACACTCATCAGGCGGACACCCTGCTGGAGCTGCAGGAGGGGAGGTCTATCAGCTGCCCCGTCGCTGGAGGCCTCTTCCTCCTCCTCCTCCGGTGTCCCAGGGGTGGGCCACTGGGGTGCAGGGCTGGCCTCCGGGGCGGACTCTGTCTCTGGGGCCTGCTGGGGCTTGTCGCCCGATGTGTCAATGGTGGCTGGGGGGGCGGGGGCAGGATGTGTACCGGGGGCCCACGATGGCCCTGAGCTCCCTGTAAAAGGGGCAAGCGGCGGGGGCGGCCCCAGATCGGCTGGCCATGTCCCGGGCCCGGGTGTAACCCTGCTGCAGCTTCTTTACCTTACTCCTGACGTGGTCAGGAGTGCGGGCAGGGTGAACCCGGGCAGCCAGGCCCTTGGCCAGCTGAGCGAACACATCTGCGTTCCGCCTCTTGCTCCCCATTACCTGGAGCACCTCCTCCTTGCCCCAGAGCCCCAGCAGGTCCCGGATCTCGGCCTCCGTCCAGAAGGGGCCCTGCTGCCTCTTCCCCTGCTGGCTGGCAGGCTGGGAGCCCTGGGTCCCCTTGGAGGGGGTGCCCTGTGGGCGCTTGGGGGGCTGCCTGGATGCCATGGGGTGCAGGGTGGTGGGTTGGGGCTGCTGAGGATGTGCAGGCTGTGCATGTGGCTGTGCTGCTACCTGCACGAGCTCTCAGCTTCCTGCACAGGAAATAAGGGGGCGGGGAGCTTTAAGAGGCTGCTGCACACAGCCACCATAGAGTTCAGGGGCTGGAGAGAGTGTCTCTCAACCCCTCAGCTGATGGTCACCATGGAGGACCCTGCTATTTTGATGTTGCGGGACGCGGATCGTCTACACGTGCCCTACTTCAATGTTCAACGTCGAAGTAGGGCGCTATTCCCATCTCCTGATGAGGATAGCGACTTCGATGTCTCGCCGCCTTACGTCGATTTCAACTTTGAAATAGCGCTTGGCACGTGTAGACGTGGCGGGCGCTATTTCGAAGGTGGCACGGCTACTTCGAAATAGCCGGCTAGTGTAGACGTGGCTTTAGTGTGACTTGCTGCATACCAGTGGTCCATAAAACTTGACCCCATAATTATTTTTTCAAACCAGTAACTTGTGGTTGAACCAGAGCACATGGTTATTCTTGCAATTCATGGGCTGTGTCTACACGTGCCCCAAACTTCGAAGTTTACTAATGAAGCGCTAAAATGCATATTCAGCGCTTCATTAGCATGCGGGCGGCAGCCGCGCTTCGAAATTGACGCGCCTTGCCGCTGCGCGGCGCGTCCAGACGGGGCTCCTTTTCAAAAGGACGCCGCCTACTTCGAAGTCCCCTTATTCCAATGAGCTCATGGGAATAAGGGGACTTCGAAGAAGGCGGGGCCCTTTCGAAAAGGAGCCCCGTCTGGACGCGCCGCGCGGCGGCAAGGAGCGTCAATTTCGAAGCGCGGCTGCCGCCCGCATGCTAATGAAGCGCTGAATATGCATTTCAGCTCTTCATTAGTAAACTTCGAAATGGCCATTTGCATGGCCATTTCGAAGTTTGGGGCACGTGTAGACATAGCCCTGGTGTGATATAGGTGAGTCACTGTTATTTTTGTGATTTGAAAATTGGAAGTTTTATTTTTCCTTCTCACTTTTATTTACTTGCTGTAATTCTCACATTGTCAGTTATTTTGATTAACAGCTTCACAGTGTTTTGCCAACAGTTTTGTATTTCTCATTGGATGTCTACATTTTGGTTTAATAATACAATATAGCAGATTAAAACGTTGGCCTTTCACGTGGCCATTGTTGTAGTTATTGTTCAGAATATAACCTGACTTTATTATTCAAAACTACAGAAATCCTGGTAGTACCTTTTATCAATAGAATTGTTAGATGGCAATTCTACTGCTGAAATGAGACTAGCAGATTATGTGGGAAACTTCCCTCCAAGCAATTCTGATGTCTATTGTTTACAAAACAAATGTATGTCTCCAGACTTAGTTTTCTCTTACACTAGAATCACACACACATCTGATTTTGCACTTTATACCTTACTGTACATTCAAAGCCTGTCATATCTTTTATCATAATTTCTATGTTGGTTAAATGTTAAATCTTGGTAGCTCTATGACAAGTCTCTCAAGGTGAGATTCCTCTAAGGCAGGGGTGGGGACTCTTTTTTAGGTTGGGGGGCTGCTGACCCATGAACAGATCAGTCAAAGTGAGAAGCAAAAAAACCCCAAACCAAAAAAATCACCCATGTCACTGATGAGTTCCCCAACTGTATGGAAAGCAGGGAGGGAGAGAGGGTACAGGAACAGGCTGGGAACTGGGGGGTCTGGGAGGGAGGGAGGGGGCAGAAGTGGGCTGGGGGTGAGTGATCTGGGCCAGAAGGGGGTGCAGGAGCAGACTGTGGGTGGGGCATCTGGGCAGGGAGGGGAGTGTAAGAAGGGTGAGTGTCTGGGTGGGAAGGGGTGCAAGAACACATTGAGGGTGAGGGTCAAGGTGACAGGAAGGGTGTAGGAGGGTTTGGGGTGGGGGGTCTGGAAAGGAGGGGTGAGGGTGGGGGTTAGGAGTCTGGGAGGGAGGGGGGCAGAAGCAGGATATGGGTGGGGAGTCTGGGCAAGAGGACTGAAGGAGGGAGGGTGCAGAAAAGGGGGTGGGAGTCTGGATGGGAGGGGGTGCAGGAGCTGTCTGGGCAATGAGCCTGCACTTACCTTTGTACCATCCCCAGATGCACATGGTTCTGTGACCCCTCCACAATGCTCCCAGGCACCACCCTCTACCACTCTGATTGACCAGAACTCCAACCAATCAGACCCACCCTGAAGGCTGCCCAGGCTACTGCTGCTCCCTGGCCTGGGAGAACAGCAACTGGCACTGGAGTCCAGAGCCAGGAGCACTTCATGGTCTAGATTTGGACTGCAGCTTGCCTGATTAGGCCTGCAAGGCTCAGGGTCCCAAACCCTCCACCCTGCCGCAGACTGGATGGTATGGAGGGGAGCCCTGAGCCTCAGGGTCCAGATTTAGACAAGCCTGGACCCTAGACTGGGGGTTCCCCACCACTGCTTTAGGGTCTACTTAAGGCAGAACATAACTTGTATTATGTAATTGCTGCTTACACAGAACCTTGTTAGGCATCAATAGAATTATGTTCATTTAGGCCCCAGTGTAGAACCCAGTGCCCAATTGAGAAGGCAGGCAGGGCACTGACTTGTGTATGTGGGAGGGGAGGAATAATCCCTCCTAGGTCATACAATAGCTTTGGCACCTCTCCCTGGAAGATACTCCAGGTCAATGGTGGGAGTAGCCTCTGAGGGTCTGTATATAGTTCCTTCAGCACTGCTCTTATATTACTCTTTGTGTTGTGGCCAGATGTCAATCTTGTATCCTGACTCACCTTCTCATGCAGCAGAACCACTCCCACTCTACTGTCTAGGAACCCTCTAGAGCTGCAGAGAAGGCTAGATTTAATCCACAGAGCAAAGAGAATTTTGGATCCAAGATCTGACATGTAGATGAGTCAATGAGTTCCAGATAATTCCTTGCATTTGCCCTGAGAATTATATGCAATTCTGAATTGCAACAGCCCTATACATTTCAGTAATCCCAACCATCCCATCAGTTTGCCTCTTCATATGCAGTCCCCACACCAGTTAAAGGTAGTTGTAAAATTTTTGTAGGTATGACACTAAAAACTATGCATTGTAATTTTGGATACACAGACAACTTTCTGCATTAATGGCAGATGTACAGGATCTGTGAGGTGAGGAAAAGAGATGGTCTTGCCATTAATGGTTTAGTTATAGAAGTAGGAGCTAGTTCCAGTCTGTATCTTCCCTGTTTAGGTTTTTCTGTACCACCTAGCACTTCCAGGGCTGTTTTGGATGTAGCCTTTACCTGCCTGCCTCTTGTACTGGCAGCATTTTATCTTTAAGCATCACTGCTTAGTTGGGTAGAGGGAGAGGAACAAATGCAGAAGCTATTGATGTGGTTCTGGTGTAGTGTGAATGTAGCAACCCTAAACTCATCTATTTTAAGCATCTATTTATATCTGAGCAGTTTTAAATAGATGAGGTCTTGAGGGGAGTGAGCTGTTATGCTCATTATACCAACTCTTCCATGTAGCCATGTCAATTTGAATGGCTTCTATTTCATACACAGAGTTGAGCAGCTATGTCAATAGCTTTTAAGCACAAAATCCAGTCAGCTGGGGCCAGGCTCAAACTCTTAAACATCCTGGAAAGGAGAACTAAAGGAGGAAGATTGGAGTTGCAAGCTTTTGGTTGAGGTAACATGAAAGATTTTATCCTGTTTTCCCAACACCTTGTTTCATTTCCCATGCATGAAGATGCATAGTGGGTGGCTCTCATATATTAGATCCCAAATACTTCAAAGGATGGAATCTTCAGGGTACCATATTAACTTTGACTTCTTTTATTTATCTGTGATACTGAAGAAAGTGATTAATAAAAGCAATGTGTCTTTATTTTATAAAGGATCACGTACAGTAAAACTAACTCTTTCATACCCAGCACCCCTGGGACCAGCAGGTTGATGGCTATTCAAATATTCTGGATAATAGAGAGGTATACCTAGCAATGCATAACACTAAAGAAAAATAAGATTAGATATTAAGAAACAAAAAAGGAAGCAGAGTATTTTATTTACCACCAGTAGTAACACTGTAAGCTTATACTGTATATGTTGTATTTACTTTCACTATACTGTACTTATGGGAAACATAACTAAAATTTACTTATGGTTAAAATGTCAGTTATTTGAGAGTTCCAAGCAATAGAATGTCAGATGTGAAAGAGTTCACTGTAGTAAAAAATAGAATATAGTCCCTGCTTTGAGGAATTTAAAATCCAAGGCTCGAATCCTGCAAACATTTAAGCATGTATTGATCCTTACACCTGTAAGCAATCTCAATGACTTCAATGAGACTGCTTACATATGTGAAGTTAACCATGTGTATAAAACTTTGTGGGATTTGGAGCTTTAGGCCCCAGTCCAGAAAACTAATCCATACAGATGTACCCTTTTACTCAGCTGGAGCATAGTTGGACTGTGTTTAGCCATATTCCCTAATTTAGCACACACAATAAATGTTTTTATAAAGATCAATTGGACCATTAAAATTCAACCAACTCTTAGCAAATAATAATTTACTAAATAACATTTACTTTGTGAAATGGTTACTTCTTTAACCAAGTAACATAGCAGTCACTGGCAAAAAATGTACCTTTGAGGTGTGATGCGGGCATTAAGAATACACATTTAAGTTGTACATTATAAGAGGATGCATCTGCATCAGGTTATACCATTTTATACGTTCAAATTAATCTATACAGTCTCTACACCACTATTTAGCTAATGTATGCGTGTGTACATTACAGGGAAATTCTTGTATAGGAAAACATCTTTAATTAGCACACTATCAGCCCTCTTAACTAGTAAAATGCCAGAAGTAAAAGATCCCTCAATGACTCCATTGTGTTCTTTGTCCCTGTCTTATAAAAGTTGGGAGGCAGAAAGCCCCTAGCTGTGGCTCTCTAAACGTACAGTAACTGTATTTTAAAGTGTATTGTGACTGAAGTCTCAGCCCCATTTTATGGTTTTCCCAATTAGGATTTGCTGCCTGACGTCATGTCTGCTCGAGATTGGCTGTTCAGCTCTGACACTCGGGGCAGCTGCATATTCCTTCTCTCTCGCAGAGAAACTTTAAAAAGAGTTTTTGAGCCTGATCTGGCTTAAAGAGTATTTCTTACACACCGAGAGACCACTGGCAGCTCTAGCAACTTAAACATCTGCTCTTTATTGAGAGCCCCCTTCCATTGCTGTTGTTCCTCCCTCCTCTGCTGCTGCTCGGATCTTGCTCTTCTTTAACAAAGATTTCCTGCTCTATGGGACAACTTGTTTGCTGAGAATTCCTAACCTTTTGGGGGCGAATGGGGGGGGAGTAAGTTCCATTCTTCTAAGAAAAGGGAAAGGCGAGTGGAAGCGCCCGCACCCCGGGGGCGGTGCAGTTTGATCGCAGGCACAGTGAGTTGCACACACACACAAACTCTAGAGGAGAGGAAATCCGTGCACCGGGAGCTTTGTGGAGTTGGCCGGCTGCAGGGGCTTTTGCAATGGAGATGACTTGGATCAGGTGGGGCTTTTTGCTCTGTGCATGTATATTTTTGTCACCGGCGCTCGATGCAGCTGAAAAGAGAAGGCTGAGGAGAATCACATACGTACTGCACCCCGGCCAGGCGGGCGCTTCCAGCAGCCGGCTGCAGAGCTCGGCTCCTCTCGGGGTCCAGCAGCAGCAGCGCACTTTGAACGTCGAGCTGAAAACCCGGTTCAGCAGCAGCACCCTAGAGCGGACTCGCAGGATGAGCAAATCGGGAAGTCCCAGCATGCAGCTCCGCTTGGGCTCCAGCGTGCAGCTCCATCAGGCGCCCGGTGGCCCAGCAGCCCCCTTCGCCAAGCCAACCAGGCTGGCTCAGCGCTCCAAGCTGCAGCAACGGGACACCCGCAGCAACAACAGCTCCAGCCCGCCGGGTCACCAGAAGTACCCGCTGCAGGGGTAAGGCGAGCTCACCTCCCCCCACTCCTGGAAGCGTCCCAGCGGAGGCTGCGGAATTAATGAGGTTACCGTGCAAACGCGTGCACGCCTCAGACCTCCCAGCAGCAGCAGCGCGGGAGGGGCGGGCAGTGGCTTTTGCGCTCACCCGGGCGGGGAGGTTGGAGGGGGAAGGCACCTGAGGCTTGAGCGGCGGGAAGGGGGTGGGTGCGAGGTAACTGCACATAGCACAACTTCTCCCGCGCACGGTGCCGGCTGTGGCGACTCCCGTGAGAGCGGGACGTTATTCGCTCGTTGTTGTGGTTTGACCGATTGCGAGAAAACGAGGCGACACCCGACCTCCTCGTCCTTTCGGGCCCGGGCCCGGACCTGCCCACCCCTCATTTCCTGGGCTCGCCCTCCCGCAGCAGCTCGGGAAAACTCGGCCCCGTCTCCACAGCCTCCTCGCCCGCCGCAGGGCTTTGTCTCCGCCCCCGCACCTGAGCGTGGGGCTCGTTTTAGCCTCCTGGTGGATCTTTACAGGGGGGCGGAGCGGGGCGGGGCTTATCCTTCTTCCCTGGGAGGTCAGTGTGGAGCGGGGAGAGTCAGAACCCGCCTTTGGTGGGGGTTTACTCGCGGGGCAAGCCTCGAGCATGACCACCAGGCCCGCTCCGAGTGCTCCGCTCCATGCCCCTGCAGCGGGGTGGGGGCGGCTCGTCAGGTCACGTGGGAAGGAAGAGCCTGTGGACCCCGCTGTGTGCACCCCCTCCGTTCCCTCTGAGGGGCCAGGGGCGCGAGACCCCATTCCGTTAACGGCTCTACTAACTTCAAGCAGCGCCTGTTAGGCGTTAGCGCGCTTGTGTCTTTCAAACCAGGGGATTTCTCCTGTGGACTTTGCACACTGATCCCTGCCGGCCCCTGACATATGTTATAGGCAGGAGGATCGTGGGGAGTGCTCAGATCCTGGGGTCTTTAGTTCTTCCCGCCTTTTCCAGGACCCCCCACCCCAGTGTGGAATAGTATCTTGTGGAAGCAGTTCTGGCCCAGCTATGAGCACTGTGGACTTGGGGAGCATTGCTTTGAGAGCCCTACACCTAGGTACAGTATCCAGAGCTTGGCCAGGCCTGGTGCTGAATTGTCTCCTTTCTTTATTTAAGGGTGAATGTTTGTGGAGGGCAGTGCTGTCATGGCTGGAGCAAAGCTCCTGGCTTCCAGAGGTGCACTAAACGTAAGTACCTATGGAGTAGGTGGGGATGTCTCTATCAGAAGGTTAGCTGTGTTAGTCTGTATCTACAGAAATGATAAGTCCTGTGGCACCTACAGACTAACAGATATTTTGGAGCATGGGCTTTTGTGGGCAAAGACCCACTTCATCAGATGGATGCAGGAAGTGGGCCTTTGCCCACAAAAGCTTATGCTCCAAAATAAAAGGTGCCACAGGACAACTTGTTGCTTTTGGGGATGTCTGGTTACCTGGGGGGAGGGCAGTTGACACTCCAAAATGTAGCCCTAGTCCGTTAACTTTAGACAATCATTCATCACCAGAATACTCTATGCGAAAGTCAGAACCTACAAATTGGATAGTGAGGGTTTGTGGTGAAATCCGGAGAATCTGGATTATTATTTATTAGACAATGAATGTGTAAGGCATTCACTTACCTGATGTTAGTGTAACTAGTAAATTTGTTTGCTTAGCTCTCAATGCTTCATTTGGGGGTTAACTACTTACAAGCTTGTGAGAAAGTAGCAATTCTATAATATTAACCATTGGATTTTCATTCCATTCTAAACTCCTGTTTCCTGGCTCTCACAATTTTCTTCAAGAATGAGAATTTCTCAAGTTGATTTTGTGTGCAGAAGTGAATTTTTTTGGGGTGCGGATATCTTTCTGATGTGTGAGTGATCAGAGTGTGAAGGAAACTGACTGCTGTTCATGTTGTGACATTTGCAAGTGGATGAGATAGGGGCCTGGATAGGGTGGAAAACCTCCCAAAGATACAGAAGTAGGAAGTAGTGACTCAGGAGCATACATCCTTCTGGCTCCAGAGAACCACATGGTCAGGCTCTGCTCAGGGGCAGGGCATAGTGGGGAAAGGGTAGAGTTTGAGAATGGCCATACTCATCATGGTGTCCAACCAGTTTTGAAGCACTGTAGTAGCTACTGTTACAGTGAACTAGCCATATTTTTCTGAAAATACTGTTCAAACCAACTAGCCACACTCAACCAGCCAAATAGCCACATGTGGTTAGTGGCTAACATTTTGGACACATTGGCCTATAGTATCTTCCGTTGTATATCTGCAAGAATTAACTGCATAAAATAATTCTGGCTGGGTCAGCATTTTTATTGCTTGTGTAAAGAACCCTAGGTGAGTGGGTCAGGAGTGGTTGCAAAATTCCAAGCAGACACACTATTGCTATGGGTCTTGGGAAGAACTGGAAGCTACTGCAAGGACTCCAGCTCTCCACTTGGATTGCCTACCTTCTGCTGAGTATCCACAAAATCAAACAGACACTGGGCCATTGATCAGTTTAGCATTTTTCGTGTCTTGTTGGTTTCCTGTGTGAGACTTTCCAACACAGTGGGCAGTGTGGCTTTCACTTTTCAGTGAGGTTCTGTATCTTTGACCTGTATGGCAAAATGCCTTAAAAACTAAAGGATTATATAATAGAATGATTAATTAGCGAGAAAGCACAAAGAACATGGTTTCTCTTCCCAATTTCCTTTATATTGAATGCAGTCTTTCAAATACTCATGTCTTCCAAAATGTGTCAAATGAAATAAATGTGTCTGTTTCTTGCAGCAATTAGATATTTAAATAATCAGACTGAAATATTTCTGTTTCCTATTACTTAGAGTATTTATTTAAAGTGCTGAAAACCCTCCCTGATACCAAGTCACTAGGAGGGGTAAAAATACCCACCTCACCAAGCTCCAGCAATTTAAAGACACAAAGCTTTGGTTCACTGTGTATTTCATTTAATTGCAACGTGTTGACAGTCAAATATCTTCAGTACATTAAAAATTACTGCATGACATTTTCATTTTTATACCTCTTTTCTCTTCCTGACTGTGTACCAGCTAAGTATCCTGTTGATGTGGTTCAATCTGTCTGCCCAGGCACGGGGAGGGGGCAGGCCTCAAAAATATTTGCCACCTTGGGGGAGCCCCCTGGCACTTGGTGAGCCCCAGAAAATATGAAGCACAAAAGCCTTGACCCCACGCAGCCAGGACATACTGGTGTCCGGAAGCATGGTCCACACTGAACAGCCACTGTGTGGTGTGGTGTTCGGGGGGTTAGCCACATAGTGTGGTGCGGTGGGGGCTAGCCCATCAGCCACCTGGTGCCTGGGTTTGGGGCTGTGCTGGACAAATGTGAAGCACAGAAAAGAAGTTTCTTGGCTTCTGTTGCTAAATTCTGTGCAGGGAGGCAGCATCACCCTGTGCAGGGCAGGGCATGCCATTGTCTGCTGTGCCACTGTCTGGTCCCTGCAGCCAAGCCACCACATTTTGAAATGAGATCCTGGCTCTCCTGTGGGGTCCAGGCTGGGGCTCTCTTTCAAGGCAAGATGTGATCACCACACTGGTCAGAAAGAAAATGAATTCAAATAGCCAGACTTCCTGTTTCCTACTTCCAGCACACCTGGAGAGCAGTGAAGGTGAAAGCAGACAGAACGTGCACATTCTGGACATTGTGGGATACCCCCTGAGGTCAATAAAATTGATTTAAAGTAACATTATTTCCACACTAGCATTAATTTGACCTTTTAAATTCAAACTTGGCATTATGCCATGCCGGAGGGCCGAGGGGAGAAAGTTGACCTTAAGCACCTTTAAAATCAGCCTGATTATATTTGCAGTGAAGACAAACATTGTAAAATTGAGCTAAGTGACTTAAAATCAATCTTATGCTCTAGTTTAGACGTAGCGTCAGTCACACGGCTGCCATTGTAGGATTGGGGTCTCCTAATCCTATGAGAACTGCAACCGGAGTTCTGTGAGGCACTGAGGCCACTTTCGATTGCTATAAGCATAATTAATAATCAGTTTCTCTGCTCTTCCTACTGACCTACATTCTCACGCACAGTCTCATATCTTTCCACCCCCCTGTTATCCATATGGCTTGAAAAATTTTCCAGACACCTAACAAACAGAAGATTATTACAGAAAACATTCTTGTTCTCTCTATTCCTCCCCTCTTACTTCAGTGTCTGATTTTCACTCCCCATCATCAGTGAATATCTTCAGCTTTTGCACAGATCTGTACTACAGTGATGGAACTTCAACTATGTGAATAAGTTGAGGGAACTTAGACTGACTTGTTGTAGTCACTACATCACATTGGGTGGACTGGAGAAACTCTACTACTAATTTAGCTTAAGCTGCATGTTGCAGTAGAGGTACTGGAGTTGACGGGAGCGTGTTTCAACAATAGAGTTAGCAGGTTTAGCAGGTGGTGTAGACATAATCTAATAGTGTTCACTTGGTGGCAACTTGGCAAAGTTATGAATAGCACCAGAGGTGCTGGAGATGTCCATCAGAAGAGGGAGGATGGTAGCACTATGTTAGCTTAGTTTTGGAAGGCTAACTCCATAGCTGTAAGAGCTAGAAACCTTTAAAAAAACAAAACAAAACAAAAAAAATCTTGGATTTTGCCGAAATCAAAGTTTTTAACCTGCAATTGCTTCTCTCCCCCAAATGAGCAGATGTTTGAGTCCTTATCAATATATTTTTTTTTTCTGTACTGGAATGGCTGTATTTATTAGGGGACATCTTTCCCCCTACACAGAGAGCACTCTTCAGGGGTGGCTGGGCCTCTAGTGCTCCTTGTTCCAGGGGGTGGCATTTGCTGAAGGATACCCTCTTTTTAACAGCAGCAGCTGATGAGCTCCCTACATCTGTTTCAGTGCTAGGACTTGGAACTCCCTTACCTCACACAATGGCAGTAGGGTCCCTGGAGCTTATTGTGTGCATTCTTAGGAAAATACAGATGTATTTTCCAAACTCTGGTTATAAACGCTATAGTTTGGCAATATGTTGCTTGCTCACATCTGCAAGTTTCAGCACCTCTATTGAGCTGCTTGATCCTATAATCTATTCCTACTTCAGAGGGTGAGTTTATGCATTCCTGTAAGTAACCAAACTGCTTTGCTGTTAGAAGTCTGTGAGTAAATGTGCACCACATTCAACTTAAAGCAGGTGCTTGTCTCCTGGACTACTCTCTCTTTTTATTGTTTAAATCTTTATTTTAAAATAAGTCTTTTTCAGACTTACTAAACTTTTCTGCTCAGCAATCGCATCCTTATTGTGTAATAAGTGTGAAGTTGTAATGTTCCACTTTAAAAGAAAACAATATCTGTGTTCAGAGCAATTTGAAACTGGGAAAATAACTTCAAAGCAGGCTGAGATTTTGCTCACACCGTCAGAAGACAATTCACCTTTAGTTACAGATCGGTTGTGGAAATTTTGAGCCGAAACAATACATGCTTTGGAAAGTCGTGAGCATGTGAAATGTGCTTGGCTGTAACGGTTGTAACCAGTTAAAGTGCAATAACATATCAAATTTTAAAATGTCACTCTTTTTGTAATATGTTTATTAGCAACACTCAGTATTTTGTGTTGTCAAGACAGTATGCAAGCACACTAACTTTATTAATTCTCCAACATTCCTTTGTGGCAAATAAAAAAAAACAAAACATTTGTTTTGTTTATAGATAGGGAATTGAAGATGGTAAGAGAGGTTAAATGTGGCCTTGGGCAAATCACAACTGATTGGCAAAGCTGGAACTGGAAATTGAGTTCCTGGTGTCCACCCTCATGTTCATTCCATTGGGTCATTTTATTTTTCAACTGGGGCAACTAGCAACTTCCTGTCCATTGAGTACAACTTCCTTTGTAAAGTTGTGCCTTTCTTTCACTTTATTCATAATTACAAAGGGTTTTTATTTATTTATTTTTTTAACTTGGCAAATTCCAAAGATTACTTCCTGCTGTTTACAGTACTTGGAATCTCCCAAACAGTGCATGAGAGCACTTTATAACAGAAAGGGATGGTCAGAGGAACCTTTGCCAATATTTTATAAACAGTACAGTGATATGGAGTGTTAATTTGAGTTGTTTCTTAACATGCCTAGTGTAACTGCTGCATATTCTAATAAAAATACCAGTGCCTTGAGGAACTCTAGAGTCCAATAGTGGAGTGGGAGAGATGAATGCTGGGGGCAGGTGGGGTAGAGTGGTTGCATTGTAATTAAGAAAAGGAAACACTAGCATGTTGTTGCAAAGAAGTAGAGAAGGATGCCTACTAGGTTAGGGAGATGAATAATCTGTCATTAAACTTTTCAGTTTTATAATAGCTACACCTATGTTTTCTTCTCTCGGAACTAATTTATAAGATAGTCCTTTTAAATCTGTAGTTTGGTTTTATTTTTAAGCACTTGTCTTTCAGTTACTCAGATTAACTTGGATAATTTGTTCCTACTTTAGCTGATTTACTTTTGGATAACAGGTCTGTGTTCGTTTCAGATAGAAAGATGGTTCTTAATTGCAGTAATGCCCATTTTGTGCTTTCCTTTCACACACTTACTGATCTATAGAGAAAAGAGCCTGATCTTGTATTTACATTTTGCTAGAATGTCTTTTGGCCTGCCTGCTGTTTTCATCAGGCTCCTTGCTGTGGGGGTGAGAATTAGGAGTCATCTCATCAGTAGGTGAGACTTTCTTCCCCCTTGTCTTTGTGATCCAGCCCTGACTTACTTGGCAGGGATAAGCTCTAAATTATATTTTTCTGCTTAAATATTGAAGGATCAAGCAGTCTTCCCTTCTTCTATTGCAAATCAGATGATATATTGTGCTGTGAACTGGCATTGATGACAACACCACAGGTTGAACCTCTCTAATTTGGAACTTTCTTGTACAGCAACATCCATAATCCGGCATGATTTTAGTTAGCTGGATGACCATTTATGATGGATATGGCCAGGTTTCCTGTGGTCCCATAAAGTCTGTTTACAGCCACCAATTCTGGCTCTGAGTGTTTTGTGCTGTTATTTAGCTGTAATTTACCTCTAGATGTTTTCTAAGAGCCCAGTAAGCTGTGGCCCCACAGCCTTGTGGGTTATCCTGGGAAGGAGTGAGGCTAAGGGAGTAAACCCTGACAGAAAATCCGGAGTGAAGTCCGAAGGCGGTTCTGTGTCAACTTCTGGCACTGTCCTGGCAACTCCTGCAGCTGAGCTGGTACCAAACGTAGAGGTTATCCTTTCCTTTGGACTATATCAGTAAAGCTGAAATGGGGGAGGGGGGGGGCTGGTGTCTGGGCAGCCCAGGGTCTCCATAAAAATTGCCCAGGCTCGCGCCTGGAGAGGTACTCCAGCATTGCTTAACAGCATTGAACCAACACAGGAGGCAACAGATACCGGTTATAAGCTCTTGCTCGATTGGTGTAGAGAGTGAGCGCCAGGGGTTGCTTCCAACGGTGGGAGAGATCATCGCATCTCATTGGACAGTCACCGCCCTCCTTAAGCTGGGCAGCCCACAGCTAGTAGAGTAGTGTCTCGCCACAGTTCACTTGTCTCACTGGGTGCATGAGGCTTAAGGTTTCCAAACCTGACAAGTGACTGAAATGAGCATCAGACAAACCAACAAGAAAATTATTAAGAAAAGGAAATCATCAAAGTTTCAAGCTTGCCTGTTGGAATGTATGCGCCACGTTGACTGGTTTGACTGAAGATCTTCAGGACATCAGCGACACCCGAAAGACCGCTGTCATCAACGAGGAACTGAAGAGGCTCCAAGTTGACATTGCCACTTTGCAGGAGATGCAACTCGCAGCTTCGGGATTCCTGGACTACACCTTTTTCTGGCAGGGCAAAGCCCAAGAGGAACCCAGGGAGCATGGTGTCGGCTTTGCCATCAGAAACACCCTTCTGCAAATGGTGAAACTAATCATGGGCAGATCAGAAAGACTCCTTCAGGTCAAACTTCAAACCTGTGCCAGTCCTGTCCACCTGATCAGCACTTATGCTCCAACCCTGAACGCCACACCAGAAACAAAGGACAAGTTCTATGACGAGCTTAGTGCTGCCATAGTGCAAATACTTGTTCGTGATCAATTATACCTTTTGGGTGACTTCAGTGCAAGAGTTGGAGCCGATCATGACTCGTGGCCCTCTTGCCTAGGTCACTTAGGTGCGGGGAAAAATGAATGACAATGGACAGCGTCTCCTCGAACTTTGCATGTACCACACTCTGTGCATCACAAACACATTTTTCCGAACCAAGCCACAGCACAGAGTGTCATGGAGACACCCACGCTCGAAACACTGGCACCAGTTAGACTTGGTCATCACCAGACGCGACAAACTCAAAAACGTCCTCCTGACACGCAGCTACCATAGTGCTGACTGCGATACAGATCATTTGCTAGTTTGCTCCAAGCTCAAGCTGAGACCCAAGAAGCTGCACCATTCTAAACCAACTGGAAGGCCCTGCATTGATCTCAGAAAGACGGAAAACTCAGAAAAAGCCGAAATGTTCAGAGAGACCCTTGAGGAGAATCTGGGCAGCAGCCCTGGGGGTGCTCATGCAACATCCAGATGGCAGCATCTGAGGGACACAATCTACAATATGGCCTTGTCAGTGTTTGGAAGAAGAGCTGGAAACACAAATGACTGGTTCAAAACTAACTCTGATGAGATGATTTTAGTCATCAAAAAGAAGTGCGCTGTGCTTCTGGAGTATAAATGCTCACCGAGTCAGAGTACCCAGCAAGCACTCAGAGTAGCCAGAAAAATAGTACAGCAGACAGCCAGGTGCTATGCTAACAATTACTGGCTTAAGCTATGAAGCAGTATCCAGACCTGTGCTGACTCTGGTAATCTCAGGGGAATGTATGAGGGCACAAAGAAGGCAATGGGACCCATCCAGAACAAGACGGCACCTCCTGAAATCCAAATCTGGTGAAGTCATCACTAACAAAGCCAAACAGATGGAGTGATGGGTCGAGCACTACTCTGAACTGTACTCATGCGAGAACACTGTGGTTGATACAGTCCTCAATGCCGTTGAGCTCCTGTTAGTCATGGACGAGCTGGACCAGGACCAACTGTGGTTGAATTGAAGAAAGCTATTGACAGCACTGCAGTAGGAAAGGCCCCAGGCCAGGATGGTATACCACCAGAGGTAATCAAGTGTGCCTTGGACACACTCCTGGAACCCCAACATGAGCTGCTGTGCCTGTGCTGGAGAAAGGGTGGGGTTCCGTAGGATATGCGGGATGCAAATATTGTAACCTCGTATAAGAACAAAGGAGACAGAAGTAACTGCAACATTTACCGTGGAATCTCCCTCCTAAGTATCACTGGTAAACTGTTCGCTCGCGTCATCCTCGGCAGACTGCAGAAGATTGCTGAGAGGGTGTATCCCAAATCACAGTGCGGATTCTGCACAGAGAGATCTACCATTGACATGGTCTTCTCGCTGAGGCAGCTGCAGGAGAAATGCAGGGAGCAGAGGAAGCCACTCTATATTGCCTTCATCGACCTAACCAAGGCCTTCGACTTAGTCAGCAGGGATGGACTGTTCAAACTGCTACACAAGATAGGCTGTCCACCATGACTACTCAAGATGATCCAGTCTTTCCACGAAGACATGAGAGGAACCATCCAATATGATGGCACATCATCGGATGCTTTCAGTATCAGGAATGGCGTCAAACAAGGACGTGTCCTTGCTCCGACATTGTTCGGGATCTTCTTCGCACTCCTTCTGAAGCCTGCCTTTGGATCCTCAACAAAGGGCATCTTTTTGCACCCAAGATCTGATGGGAAACTGTTTAATCTTGCAAGGCTGAAGGCTAAGTCTAAGGTGTGGGAAGTGCTCATTAGAGACATGCTGTTTGCAGATGACGCTGCTGTAGTGACACACACACAAGGCCAGCTTCAAAAACTGCTGGATCAGTTCTCCAAAGCATGCAAGGACTTCGGGCTTACCATCAGCCTAGAGAAAACGTTGCTCAACCTTCATCAATCAGCATTGACAACTATATGCTAGAGGTCGTCCACGAGTTTGCTTACCTCAGGTCCACCATCACTGGCACCCTGTCGCTGGAGACTGAGCTAAGCAGGAAGATTGGAAAAGCAGCCATAACTCTGTTCACACCTAGCAAGAGAGTGTGGAACAACAACAAGCTGTACATTCTCACCAAAATGCAAGTCCACAGAGCCTGCATCCTCAGCACCCTCCTCTACGGCAGCGAGTCTTGGACCTTGTATGCCCGCCAGGAAAAGAGGCTGAATGTCTTCCAGTTGCGCTGCCTCAGGCGCATTCTTGGGATATCATGGAAGGACAGAGTGCCCAACAGCGCTGTCCTCGATCAAGCTGGAATTCCAACCATGCGTACCCTCCTCAGGCAGTGGCGGCTCCGCTGGCTTGGCCACGTCCACAGGATGAATGATGGAAGGATCCCAAAAGACATCCTGTATGGTGAGCTAGCCTCTGGCAAAAGACCTCCCGGAAGCCCCCAATTGCGCTACAAAGACGTCTGTTAGAGGGACCTCAAGGAGGTAGACATCAACCCAGATAGTTGGGAACAGCTGGTAGACGACTGCAGCAGCTGGAAGCAGGAGCTACACAAGGGCCTTCAGAAGGGTGAGATGAAGATCAGGACCATTGGCAGAGGAGAAGCGAGCCCGTAGAAAGGACCTGCCAGACACCCGCTACATATGCAGGAGATGTAGCAAGGACCGTCACTCTCGTGTAGGCTTCCACAGTCACAGTCAACGCTGTAAATGATGATCTTAAATGGAGTTACGAAGGGCATGATCCATAGTCTACGCAGACTGAAGGATGTCTAGGAGGAGTAAGCTTTGGAGGTGTTAGCAATGCTGCTAAACAATGTTAACCTCCTGTGGTTCAGAAGGTTCTCATCCGGCACAGGTCATATCCTGAGGGTGCCAGATTAGATAAGTTCGACCTGTATGTGGGTGATAAAGAGCATATTCAAATAAAATTTCTCAGGCTCCTTGGAGCATTCAGACATGTAAATAGATGTTTATGGAGGACTGAAAAGAAAAGCTGTCAAATCTTCTGGGCCCTTTTTTCAGTTGGTATGACTATGCAGTGGCGTTAAGGCTTAATTAAACCCCTGGGTCCAGTGTTTTTTCTGTGGGACTTCCTTGCAATTTGCTTTTAATGCATACTTCAAAATGTACTTTGGGTGCAAATTCCCAAAACATGAACATTTTGAACAGAATATGTTATTGTTGTAACCCTGTGGGAATTATCCTAGTTCAGTAAGGAGTTTTGTTACCACCTGTCCTGCAATTTTGCCATCGCTGTTATGGATTACAGCCCTAACACTAACATCCTGGCTTCTGCTGCCCAGTTGCTTTATGCAGAATGACCCCGGTGAACTCCCAGATAGGTACGTTCTCTGTTGTCTGGAGGAAAATATGCTTTTTCCTGTGTTTGGTATATATACTTCACTGCATAATAGCAGTGAGTATGTATAATTCCTCATGGTGTTAATGCATGTATTTAACGATAATGTTATACACTGGTGTGTCCTCACTGGTGATAGCTGAGCTGTTACCTCCCCCTGCCCTTGTTAGCTTGAAGTTCACTTTATATTTAATATGTCTTAATGGTCTGTGCCTGGCATCCTTTCTCTAAAGCAACCAGTTTATGCAGTGTTTGTCAAATGCACTTTAAGAACAGAATTCTAGTGCACATTTATAACATTTCATACACACATCTTAAAGTGTTCAGTGAGTTTAATTTTAAAATAATATATTATATGTGAGTGTGAGAGGAAGGCCAGGCAGGGCAGGCGTAAAACAAGGCCTATTTGCTCAGTCAGCCCCATGCCGGTTCACCTGCAGCCAGTGTCCGGCCTGGAGGAGTATAAAGGGAGGGAAGTCAGCCCAGTTTGGTGCTGACAAACCAAGAGGCAGGAGCTGGCTCTGAGGCAGTAGGGCCCGAGCCAGAGCTGCCACCCGATCAGCCGGCGGAGGGCAGAGTCTCAGGACCCTCCCCCACGTACAAAGGCGGGGGAAGCTCCTCCCAGGGAACCTCTCTCCTGCTGGAAGGGAAGCTAGATTCTTGGGGCCATGCCACAAACTTATCCAATAGACTCTTGGGTAGGGCTGAAGACCCACACCCCAGCAAGAGGGCCTAGGCACTGGGCCACCCTGTCACTAGTCAGAACTCACTCATGGTCAGCTTTTGGGTTATGTCATAACAACAGTGTTAGTAAGTGAACCTTGATCGGTTGTTGACAGACTAGAGAACACCAGTAGGTCTGTTTCAGAAATGCACATTAAATAAGCAACAACAAGAATATAACCTGGAGGAGGCATTTAAGTTTAGAAGAAGTTGCGTAAGTAATTTCTTGGTTAAGATAAATTCATTGGTGACTGATGAGGGGAAGGTCAGGGGACAGGGCAGCAGGGACGGGCAGTGGCCAGGTTACCCAGCCTCCCAGCCTGGGAAAAGTCCAAAACAACCCCTGTCCACCGTTTAAGCCCTGCTGTGCCCCTGCTCGCCTCTTCGTGATAAAATGTTCCTTTCTCATTGGCATCATTCCATCCTTCACTTTAATTGCACACACTCTGAAAGATAAAATTTCTTCCTTGTTAGCAAGCTAGGGTGCTTCTTTAAGTAAGGAGACAGAAATATCTTTCCACATAAGTCTGTTAGTAATCCACATATAGATTCAGAAATTTGAGCAGTCACTTCTTGATAAAAATGAAGTTGCTTCCTCAGTCCTTTCTAACAGGAACTGATACTCATAAGCCAGAGATATTTTCTGTTATATCTAGGTGGTATTTTAGGTTGGGATTTTCAAAGTTTCTGACAGTGAGGCACTCAAATCCCATTTCAATTCAGTATTATTTGGGCACCTACCTCCCTTAGATTCCTTTGAAAATAACTCAATAGCTGAAATGTTTAATTTTCTCGAATTGAATTAGTGGAAAGTTCTCCAGTACTAGATATTTATTTCAAGTACTGTTTCACAGTTGAGTCTTACATAATGATTTAATTTGCACTTCGTTCAAACTCTGGATTCAAAATTAAATACTCTAGCTACAAAGTATCCGTTTATGAATTTTTGTTTAATTCTGCATTCAATTTATTGTCTATTTATTCCAAAATACTTCAATACACAGTGCTTGCTTATAGCTAAGTGAGCAAGCACTGTGAGGAGAAGGGCTGAAATGGTTTTTAAGTGTTGAAGTTCTAAAAATTCAATGCCACAATTCTTCTGTAATTTTTGGGTATTCTATTTTCTAAATCTCTAGGGTGCTAGTAGTACCATGTCTCAGAGGCAAGCACTGTAAGTCAATGGTGGGCAACTTTGTGGTCTGTGGGCCACATGCAATCCACAGTGCTTCTACATGGGGCCTCCACAAACTCCCTGTTCCCCCTCCACCTGTGCCCCTTCCACCCAGGGAGCCCTACACTTACTTACTCCTCCCCCACCCTCCCAGAACTTTCAGACCAGTGTGAAACAGCTAATTTGTGCCTATCCCTGCTCCTCTTCCTAGACCTTGAATGCAGCAGGTCTGCTGAGGAGAAGGGATGGTGTGTGAATCTGTGGGTTCGTGGTGCTCCAGAAATGCTGGAAGGGAGGTGGAGGAGAAGGGATGGACTGGGTGTGTGGGAGAAGGTAGGGACAATGCTGCATGGTGGGTTGAGGGAAGGGAGGGAATGGGGGCAGAGCCTACAGCAGAGGGGAGGTGTGGAGCAGCCCTGACAAAAAGAGAAGTGACATTTAAAGCCAGGGCACATGTGAAGTGCATGATGATTGCATGCAAAACTGTTAGAGACATACGCTCCCTCTGCCTCTTTGTTACTTTTGCCAGCAGTTTAATTTTCCCCTAATGAGTCACTTTGGGTTGAAAAGGGATGACAAAGAAGGAGAATCGAGAGCAATGTATTTAATCATTCTTGGAGTCATGGTTAGTGCACATGCCTGATTTCAATCTTGGGAAGAAGGAGGGCCAGTCTTGTGACCCACTCACTAGCCTGGATAGCTTATTGCTGCTGTAGGTGTTTCAACATTTAGCCTGTAAGCACTACTTTGGGTTCCTGTAACCACTGATACGTACGGCTAAGCCAGGCATCTGCAACCTGCGGCTCTTTAAGGACTTGTTTGTGGGTCCTGACTCTATAATTGCACAGTAAAAAAATAAAAAGCCCTCCTGACTATTTTTGTTGTTTTGAGTGAACATCTAAAAGCCCAACAATGAACTCATATCTAAGCAAACAATATGTGATCTCAAAATGTTGGATAGCTCCGCCTTTAATATGTGCAGTGCATTGTGGTATATGCTTGTGCCCTGTTCTTGAAATAGGGGTCACAAAAGGTATGGTTTGATGTTTTTATTAGGGACTGTCTCATATTCATATGCATTGAGGCTCTTGAATTGTTGATTTTTTTTTAACTGAATTTAAAATAAATGGCTTTTCTTGCTCTTGCCATGGACTTAAGTGAGAGGGTATTTTACTTGGGCTGGCAGGAAAAGGGACTGATTGCAAATATTACAGAGGCTTTATGAGTTACAGTTCAAAGTGCAGAACAGTAGTTCCCGTTTGAGTCCCTCGCGTGGTCCAGTTGAGTTAGGGCTCTTCAGGCCTAGTGCCTGGGGTATCCTCTCCAGTCCAGTCTCTCTCCAAGCAAATAGGCATTTGAAGGATTCCAAGCCAGGTTTATTTAATGTCTCTCAGTGGGGCTTCTTTACACTAGTTCCCTGCCCAACTGTTGCTGCTGCTTCTGCTCTGATATACATCCCATGAAGACCTGTGTTGTCACATCCTGCTCAGAGTATGGCTCTGTCCACAGATTTTGGGGCTTCTCTCTAGCTCTCTTCTGCCAGGATGCTCACTCCCTCAAGATCCCAGGCACTTCATGACCATGGCCTTATTTGGCCAGGAAAAGTGAAGAGGGCTGATGGGAACAGTAATCCTTGCGCAGTCAGGAGAAAGGGATATACAGTGTGCAGGAGGTTGATGGGGGAGCCACTTTACTCCCTGCTTTGCAGATCCATCACACTTTGAACTCAAAGCACTGTTGATGACGGCAATACTTTGGCCTCTGGCATTTTTGTGTGTTGGGCACTTGTTAGGATGATGCATAGGAAAAGGATATTTTGGGGATACTGAATTTGAAAACAAAAGGAAATACAACATCTGAAAATTTAATTTATTTTTTCTTGCTCTTTCAAAACTCATATTCTTAGGTCATGATGCACTTAAAATGTTTTTCAAATAATGCATTTCACTTTGCATTTCAGATATCAAAAATACAATGTGTGGGATGTAGCTGGTCTAATTAGGTATACTTTTGCTAAAATGAAATTTTCAGTGCTTACCTTTTGATTGCTGGGGTTATTTTTGTTATTTTTTTAAAAGAGTATTCCGTAAAGTTGCATAGAGTATGTCATATTGTCGTTATACTAGCCATATGCATATTTTTGCCTGGGAGCAAAAGATTAAGAATATATAGTGAAGGCATTGTTTTCATCACATTCCAAGAGGTCATGTTTATATAATCATAGAAGTCAATATAGGAATGTATCAGAATGTTTTGAAATGGACCATTTAAGAATTCCAGAAACGTTGCACACTTTTATTAGATGTGTATTTAGAAAAAGAATTCCCTTGGGCCTAAGAGTTTTGATAAGAATAAAATCCATGTGCACAAAGATATAGATGGGCACAGTATATCCTCCCCAAGGACTAAGAGACTCTTACAGTAAACCCTCGATTTAATGGACTAAAGGGGGGAAGGGTGTCTGTTAATGACAAAAGTCTGTTGTACCCGAATGTTTATACTGTATGATGGTGCACTGACATTCCCAGCCCATCACTCACTCCTGTCCTCTGCCCACCTATCCCTTCCCTCCTCCTGCCCCAGTCTTCTCTTCAGACCACCATCTCCCTCTCCCAGTTACCAGGAGAGAAGCTGAATGCTGGCCTGGTTCCTTTTACCTCCTGCAGCTCTCAGCGCTGCAGCTTCTCCAGACCCAGCTCTGAGCCGCCTGCACGAAGGTAGAGCATGGCTGACCCCAGCCTGCCGGCAGCCTCTGACACTATGGCTGCTGCTCACTGCCATTGTAGGAAGCAGTGGCCGGGTGCCAACATACTTCACACATATGAGGCGGGGGGAGGAGAGTTCCTGCGCTCTGCTGCAGCTCCCCCGCAACTCCCCTGTTCCTCTGGCCCTTGTGGCCCCAACTACTGTGGTGGCCCCTGCAGCCCCAGAGGCCCCAGCCATTCTCACAGCTCTTCCAGCCCTAGCAGTAGCTCTGGTGAGTCTCTGGCATTTTTTGGGGGGCTGGGGTGGGGAGGGGGGCTGTCAGACCATGTCTTTTGTTTCCAAAGTCCGTTATATCAGCGTCCGTTAAATCGAAGGTTTACTGTATCGCTTTTCTAAAGAATATAACATTGGTTGCTTTTCTGAATTTAAAAAAAACTGAATGAAAAATTATTTATAGAACTAGCAGCAAGATGACTTATGTTTCTTCAAGCTTATTTACAATCATAACATTTTCACAGTTTTAATGATTTTGTAGTCCTATTGGTTATCATTCTTGCAGAAATAAAATTACTTGTCAAATCCATTCAGACATAATTTTTGAAAATTATTCCTATGGGATGTATAATGAAATTGTTATGGGGGCAGGGGAACCTGAATGACCGGTAATTTGTGGGCACAATGTCTGTTCTTGTCTCATTCAATTCAGTGTGAATGTTTTCATGGGTACAAGGCTGCAAAATTGCTGTGTAAAAAGCTTGGGCTTTGGTTGGAGCCTGAGCTCTGGGGTTCCACAATGAAGGGTCTCAGGGCCTGAGCTCAGTCTGAGGCCAAACATCCGTGCATCAGTTTTTAGGTCCATTGCCCAAATGCTATAAGACTAAGTCAGTTGACTCATGACCAGCTGGGACTTTTCTGAGGAGCTTTCATTCCAGTGTAGCTGTAACATAGAGACTACTGACTCCTACAAAATCAAGAATGTTTATGATGGTACTGCCTCTGGACTGCCTTTTCAAAAGCATTGACCACCCTTCTCATAGTTTCAAAGACACTGTGCCATAGTGGCTGCATGTGCACTCCACCATGATATAATTCAGATCTCATTGTTAACAGACAGCTATTGGTCTGCTGTCTAAATTCAGTTGTCTGTTTCAGTGATATAGATTCAGAGTCATACCACTGAACTCAATGCCGTTGCTTTGAACGACTGTCAGTACAATGGAGAATATCCAAAGACTCCAGTGAGTTTAACGAGTCTCTAGGTTGTTCAGATAAGCCTAATATTGGACTTCATGAAAGGATTAGTCATATGGGGTGAAATTTAGTTTGCCACATACAGATAGGCAGCAAAAGGCCCAGTCCTTAAGACCCACCTATCCTCAAACAGGGTTTATTGGGATGCCATCTGCACAAGGGTGAATTTTACTCTTGGTGAATACTGAAATATGTTTTTAAAATGTACAATATAAGAATTTATTGGAGTAAATACAATATTAATGTAAAAGTCAACATTAACATAAAATATCAGTGATTGCCATGCTCTGTTATACAATACCTGTAAAAGCCTATTCTCCTTTGGCATGAAAAGGAAATTGAAACCATGACTTGTGGAGCAGGTGGTTTTGTCAAACTTGGCATTTTTCTTTTCATGACCTAAATTTGATCCAGACATCTTTTCCAGCTCTTACTGCACTGGAATTTGAGACAATGCCACATTTGTTATTTTAATCTTACCTCTAGTGACTTTATTTTTTGACTTCCTCTGGTGTGTGCATTTTGTCTGACAATTCACTTTATTTTATATGGGAGAACATAGTGAAAAGAGGTCAAAGCAGATGCTCGCTGTTCAGTTTAACAGATATGTCTACTGAGAGAGAAGTCCTGGGGAGTTAGAAAATGAGTTGAGAGTTATTGGAAAAGTAAAATATTTTTTCATCCCTCTTGAGGTGGGGGGAAACAGGTGAAGGGAACTATTTTACTTCTTCCCAGGCATTCTAAAATATAACTCAGTTGGCTAAGATTTGAGTGTGGTGTTATATTTTCACCAAAATGTAAAACTTTATTTTTCAGATTAAACAAGTTTAGATAAAGTCAAATAACAGTGAGCAAAACCAGTATCATCAAAGTATTCACTGAGTTTGAGTTCTCAGACAACCTGCTGGCACAAGCATATGAGCATAAAGAGAAAATTGAAAAATCATGTACTTTGCAATAAAACTATTATAATTAAGCTTTAGAAAACAGAAACTTATATTGATTTGGCATTCAATGTGTACAAAATGAGTGCAATGTATATGCTAATGGAGGCAAGAGAATGTAGAAGGAAAAGCAGCAAAAAAAGGATATGTAAGATAAATCAGCTCTGCACTTCAGTTTGCACCTGTACCATTATTCTCTGTACTGTGTTGTAAGGGGGAAATTCACTTTTCCCCAGAAGACCAGCAGAAGGCCTTTCCGTGACTTTTAGTTTACTTCAGCCCAAGAGCCTTGAGCTGGCCTTCTGCAAAAGGGTGAATTTCACTATCCACAAATACGGAATCAATGTCAAGTTTACTACTTTGCTACTTGTCTGACCATTTGCTGACTAATTTGTACCCACATTACATTATTACGTACATCTAGGCTGAAATTTGTCTCTGGTGCCCAATTTGTTCTTATTGAAATCAATAGCAAAACTTCCTTTGACTGAAAGAGGAGCAGTACTGGCCCTTGATCTAGGTGTCATAGCTGTACTTCCACATTTTAGAAACTTATCTTTATGGGGAACAGTGGTGTTCAAACATAGTAATAACAGAACATCTAGTTCAAGTTACATCATAACAATTAGGTCATATATTTGTTGTATGTTACAAATGCCTGTCTTGGATATTTAGAAAAATTAAAATGTTACTGTAAGTGGGTGTAAGGAGACCAGAGACATTTTTATGAGGTATTACAATTGTAACCTCCCATTTTGTCATTCTATGATCTGTGTTATTGAATATCTTCTGTAAAAAAGCAGCTGGGAATTGCAATGAAGATGAAATGCAATAGTTTTTCATCTTCTGTCACTAAAGTTGCCAACTTTCTAAATGCACAAAACCAACCACTCCTACCTCTCCCCTTCTCTGAGGCTCTGCCTCTGCTTTCTCTATTCTTTCTCCCTCCATTACTCAAGGGATGAGGCTGATCTGCCACTTCTCGTGCTGATGAAAATTGGCTCGTGCGCCACTCTTGGCACCTGTGCTGGGGGTTACTGACCCCTGGTATAAAGAATTTAAGAAATTATTGTATGATTCTAAATTATCTTAACTGTATTCACCCAAGAGATTTCAAATTCTACTTAGTTGTATTGGTATAAGTCTAGAATAACTCCATGAACTTCAGTGGAGTTACTCAGGATTTATGTTTGTGTAACTGGAGCAGAATTTGGGCTGAGGATCTTAATTCTTTTAGTATTTTTGGCACAATTATAACTATGCAGTCATAATTACCACTTCATTTTATTTTTGAGTGGTGGGAGTTCTTGTTTATATTTTCAAATATTCTGCTTAAATGTTTTGTTATGTGGGTTGGGGCTGTTTTGAGCAGGTGATTGTCTTAAATTTGTGTGTGTGTTTTTAAACTTATTAGAGCCTAGAGAGTAAGGGCATGTCTGTAGTTCTGGAAAGATCGACCTGCTCACGGTTGCTCTTCCGGAGTTCAGTTTTGTGTGTCTGGTAAAGATGCGCAAAATGGATCTCTCTGGGGTCAGCAGTTGACCCCCGTACTCCTTGCTATCGTGAGGAATAAGGGAAGTTGATGGGGGAAAAGCTCCTGTTGACCTTTCCTAGGACAGTCAGGCAAGTTGATTTCCAATATGTTGATTGTAGCGATGCAATTGCCATAGCTAGAATTGCGTATTTGAAATTGACTTATTTCCCTAGTGTAGACTGCCCCTGTGGTACATGATTTTAATATATTTTAGGTTTGACTAGAATACAAATTTTCAGGGTTCATAAGCTGTGACTAGTTTTATTCATTTTATTCCTGACTCCTAGTCAGAAGTGATATCTGTTTCTATGTCTGCATAACTTTATCAGCTTAAAAAGTGTCTATCACCATAGCATCTGAATGACATGGAAAACACAAGTTGAGGTTGCATAAAATATTCTGATTCCAAATTAACACTCAGGGCATGCACATGCACCATTAACTGAAAAATTCGTAGTGACCAGCACTTAAGCAGTTTTAATTCCACCCCATGTTTGTTTTAAATATTTTAGAGACAGCTCCAACTTACTTGAAAGTCCCAAGTAGCCTTTCCTTTGACTTAAATGGGTATTGGACCAGGTTTTTATTTTACATTATACATTTGGATAATTGAATTTATTTGGTTTATTATGATCTATGCTGTTGCAATTCTAGTATAGTGGAGGTAAAGTTATTATCTATCAATTATCTTTAGTCTATATTTAAAGAGTAACTATCTCTAATGAAATTGTGGCTAATAGTTTGACTGTGATTACATTCTGCAGTAATGGGAGCTGCAAGAAATTTCCTTTAGATATATATTTAGATTATATTAAGGTTATTAATTGTATAGTGCAATAAACTTTGAATTATTTTTGAATGGATTTGTGTGATACTTGTTGAAGTGGGGCATGAGCTGTAATATGTTCATATGAGTTTAATGATATATGCAAATGGAACAGCTCTTTGCTAAATAGACAGCAACACTGGGGAAAATAGGAGCACCATCCTTAGTTGCAAAACAACAGTTCAAATAGAATATTAAACAAAGAAAAGAACATGTGTAGAAACCAGAGAAGAGCTGGAACTGACCAATAATTGTCAGTATTACAGAGAAAGAAACCTTTCTAATACTACAAAAAAAGAAATTGCTATTTACCAGTTGATGTTCATTAAATGGGGCTGAAATATTCTGATTTAAGTGGGCTAAATAAAGAGATTAGCTTCACAAACCACTAGACTTGTACATGGTTTATGATGCGTAGTTTAATTAAAATTGTGCTAATTCTGATAAAGTAATAATTTTTTTTCTCCCGTCAATCATGGTTATGGTTAAGCAGGAATTGGCTAAAAACTCTCTGGCACTGCTAACTACAGGTTCAATATTTCTAGTCTGGCACACTCTCACCCAGCAACATATATAATCTGACATGGTTTTAGTTAGCTGGATGACCAGTCTTTATACATACATGAATGCAGTTTGGGATCGAAGGGAGTTGAGTGATAGACATCAGCTTTGTTTTTAGAGGTTGGGCTGAGCATCAGGAAGCCCACATCTCAGAGGGTTTGTGTATCTCAAGATTTGCAGATATTCAAGGGTCTGTTGTTTCTGTGGAATAGCTGGGGCAAAGATTTGCAGGGTTTTTGGTTATGTGTTTTCCAAGATGATAATGATGCATGCAGTTACAATTTTAAGAAAATAATATAGGCTAGTAGATTGAGCATGCAGATGAGGGTGTGGAGTCCCTGTTATCCTAAACATATAAATTCACCTTGTGATAATGCTCAGAGGCTGGGTTTTAGAGACTGACATAGTCTGTCCTCTAATTCTTTCTCAACTGCCCTGTAACTTGTACAATGTTAGTTCACTGGGGTACTATCGTACTTAGCTCTGATGGAAGTTTTGCTGGAATTTGTGACATAAGCTTTGAGTGCTGTTAAGGATTAATTAATGCTGCACTTCTGCATCAAGGAAAGCTATTCTCTTGAAGGTGTTGCTAGCTAGTTCTAGGAACACTTTTATGTATGTTTTTACACTATTTATTATTATAGTTATATATATTTATATACATAATTTTCATCTCAGCTTTAGTGGAAGGTAATAGGTGAGTTATTTAACTTTTCTGCTGCTCATTTTACTCATCTGTGAAAAGAGTGGAACACTTCCTAATAGTACCTGCAGCATTTTTTGGTGCATTGAATACTTGTGAAGAGAATTTGGTTACATATGTAAAAAAGTTGTGTAACTTGCATCAGTTTGATTTTTAGTGGATATGAAGAATGCATCCAGTTTATACACTGAAAGGTGTAAAGCTGGAGGAATCAAGTAGGAAGCTACTAATAGGAGGGTCTATAATAAAGCAGCCTCACACAATTTATCTTCTTTTTATAAGCCTTCTGCCCATCCTCACGTAAGCAAAGTATTGAATGTCAACTAAGTGTAAGTTACACATCTCTACCACATGTACAGTTATATCACTGCTGAATTTTTCCTCATTTTTGTTTTCAACCATGAGCTTCAGTTCTGTCTTTGGGGAAACTCAGCACATGTTGCTATTGTACTTAGGTGAGAGTTTGTTGTTTCCATCATGCTTTGCTTCACTGGTACTTTTTAAAATGTCTTTTCTTAGCTAACTGTTCACCACCATGCCAAAATGGAGGAATGTGTCTGCGACCTCAGCTTTGTGTGTGTAAGCCAGGGACGAAAGGTAGCTCCTGTGAGGATACTGTCAAGCAAGATACTTCTTCCACTGGAGGTCAGAGTCCTGTGGCTCCACCATGGCCAATTCCTCAGCAGGCTGCTCAGCAGACCTTCTCTCAGAAGGTACAGGTTCCACAGAAAGTCAGCCCATTAGCTCAGATGACGTTCACTCTCAAGCAGAATCCCCCTGTTGGATTACCTCGCCAACTGCAACCACAGTAAGTGTTTTGTGTTTTTCCTTCTTTCTTCTTTGTTTATGAATATGTTACATTTAGGGAGATGCATAATTTAAAACAAAATACAGTAAGCCCTTTATTTAACAGATTAAATGGGGGGAAGGGTGTCCATTAATGCTGAAAGTCTGTTAAATACAAATGGTTTACTATATGATGATGTACTGACCTTCCCAGCCCATCATTCACTCCTGTTCTCTGCCTCTGCTCTTCTCTTCCCTTACTTCCCCTACTTCCTCCCATTCTTCCCCTTTCACCTTCACCTCCCTGTCCCAGTCACTGGGAGAGGAGCTGCACACTGGCCTGGCTCTCTCCACCTCCCATAGCTCTCAACACGTTCAGTGCTGTGGCTCCTCTGGCCCCAGCAGCGGCTCCAGCTGTGGTGGAGGCTCCTCCATCCCTGGCAGCTCCAGCCATGGCATCCCTGGTGGCTCCAGCCACAGCAGAGGTTCCTCTGGCCCCAGTGGCTTCAGCTGTGGTGGTGGCTACAACTGTGGCAGAGGATCCTCTGTCCCTGGCAGCTTGAGCTACAGTGGAGGCTCCTCTGGTCCCGGTGGCTTCAGCTGTGACAGTGGCTCTAGCTGCAGCAGATCCTTCTCTGTCCCTGGTGGCTCCAGCCACAGTGGAGGCTCCACCATCCCTGGCAGTTTCGCAGTGCATCCAGCTGCTCTGGAGGATCCAGCCATGGTGGAGGCTCCACTGGCCCTGGCGGCCCCAGCCAGCTCCAGTGGCTCCTCTGGCCCTGGTGGCTCCAGCCACTCTGGTGGTGGCCCCAGTAACTCCAGCGGCAGTGGAGGCTCTGGTGAGTGGATGGCATTTACTTTTGGGGTGGGGGGTGCTGGCGGTCCATTATTGCCAAAGTCTGTTGAATTGAGGGTTTACTGTATTTTTCCTTTTAACTGTCTTCATGCAGTGGAGAGACTATTTTTTAACTTGGAGATCTTTTCAAAGAGTTGTGTAGAAGCATCTTTTAAAAAAGAACTCATTGGCTACGTCTATACTAGACGCATCTGTCTACAGAAGTTACTATTGGAAGAGATGTTCCAACAAGACTTCTGTTGACAGATCACGTTATACATAAAAGTGGATCGATCTTTTGATTCACTTTGTCGACAGAAGGGTTCCCCAGAGTGTCTACATGATGTTTTTATTGACAGAAACTTCTGTTGACATGTTGCATCTACACATAAAAGCAGATTGTTCTTTTGAATCACTCTGTCAAAAAAGGGCCGCTCAGAGTGTCTACATGGCTTTTTAGTCAACAGTTTCTTTTTACAAAATGCATTTTGTGTGTAGATGCTCTGCATGTTTTGTCGACAAAACCCCAGATTTGTCTACAAAACTTTCTCATGTAGAGGTAGCCACTAAATATAAGCACTGTGGCTTTTATAACACGAGCCACTCAGGTTACATCTGCACTAGAGCGTTTTTTAGCCAAAACTGGGGTTTTGTCGAAAAACACTTGCGGAACATCTACATGCAAAATGCCTTTTGTGGAAAAAGAACTGTTGACATATAGACACTGTGGGTGGCCCTTTTGTTGACAGAGTGATTCAAAAGATTGATTTGCTTTTATGCATAGATGCAGTTTGTCAACAGAAGTTTTGTCGGAAAATCTCTTCCGACAGTAAGTTCTGCAGACAGATGCTTCTTGTGTAGACATAGCCTCGATGTACTGAAGAAATACCATTAAAGTCAATGAGTCTGATTCTCTTCTCTTTGATTTTTACACTGATGTTGATTACAGTGGAGTTTACTTTTAATTTGCACCTGTGTGAGAGGAAAATCAAGTCCAATGTCTCATGACTGTTTAATTGAGAGCAGAATTTGGCATGGTAGAACAGCTCAACTCATTGAGAGGAGTAAAATTTGACTTTTACATTGTGCTCTGGTTCTTTTTGTGATTTTCATTTATAATAAAACTTAAGAGCTAGAAAAGTTTATTTCCTCTTCCAGCTAAGTTCCACGGGTCTGTCAAAATGGGTACTTCAATCTGTTTGGAGCTTGGGAGCAGAATCCATCACTGGCAATCGGAATGTCTGTCTCCTGAAGTTCTCTGTAGTTTTTTCTGCCTCCACAGTGGCTGGTGGCTCAGCCAGGCCTCCCTGCTGAAGCACTTTTCTGAGGGAAATACCAAACTTTGTTTCTGATGTTTTGATTAACAATTTGGTTCAGTAGTGTAGCTCTGCAATTCCAAGGTTTGTCTCCAGGCTGCATTTACTTCTGGGGGAGACAGTTTCCTCTGTTCTGCTTCCCCTCTGTGGCAAGTACAGAGCTTGTCCCCTGTAGGGTTCAGGGAGAGAACTGAGCAGAGAAAAGCCAGAAGCAAGTGACTTCTGCCCTTTGTGTCTGATGGTCCTTGGGAGGGTGTAACAGAGGGATAAGGATTTCCTGCCACACCAAAAAGATTGCTCTAGCTGCTGGGTGACCAGGCACTAATGTCCAAGTTATTGTTTCCAACTTATGTTCAGGCTGCCAGGCATTGTAACTGTCTCCTCTCTTTTCCTCCAGCAATTGTCTGAGTGAGAAGACAGCATCCTAGATGTGGAAGAACTGGCAGGCAGTAAGGGTTCTCTTGTTTGTCCCACTGTAAAAGGGGTATGCTTGGCCTGTGGTGCTCTCTGCCCCAATTTCCTTATCATGAATTCTCAGGAATAATCCAGAGGTTTATGCCCAATAACAGACCTTCCTTTTTGGGGACTAGTTTATTAACATAAAACAAATGCAAACTGAACTATCTTCTGCATGGTGTAGCTGTCCATCCCTGAATTTTGTCTGATTCCTCCAGGCTTCTTTAAATAAAGTCTGTATCTACTCACCGAAGACTGCCATTGGGCACAGCCCCTTCTCCCTATACTCAAAGCCTCTCTGCTAGGCACAGTTATCAGCCCTTTTCAGGACCTGCTCAGTCTCTTCCCATGAGGTTAGGGCACGGGTCTGCAACCAAAATAGAGAGAAGAGGCATTTTTTCAAATTCATTTACAAAATCAATACTTCGAGCCTCAATGCATGTGAGTATGAGACAGTCCTTAATAGTGTCAAACCATTCTTTTTGTCACCTCTGTTTTAAGAACAATGCACACACAATGATTTGTACCAGTCAGAAAGTTCAGTTACCCCCATCTCCAGGCTTTACCTTCCTCAGCCCCCAAATCCACCCTGCTATCCCCAAGAATTACCTCTCTATTCCACAAACCCACCCTGCATCCCCAGGTTTAACCCCTGTCAGCCCCAACAGCCCCCGCATCCCCAAGATTTACCTGCCTGAGGCATAAGCTGCATGCACTTCTCCTCCATTGTTGTCTCCCCACCCCCCGACTTGCTGTTTTCCCCTCCTGTCACCCTGTTCTCAGCACAGCTGTGGCAGGGCAGGCTCAGCCACCCCTCTCCGCTCTCTCCTGCGGCCAGCTTCCTTTTCCTAAGTCTTATACAGTACCAGCATTCTAGAGCCAAAGTCAATCAAATATCCAAGTATAGAGACGAAAGCTTCTCACAGCCTCAGAAGGGATGAAGGACAGACTCCAGTTTAACAGACATCAACCAGCAGAACCTCTGACATGTGTCCTCCTCAGGAAAGAGCTCACCTCGAGGGCAGATCCGTTTTTTCTGGCTGGTGAGCCACTGCACAGAGTGAAGGCTCAGGGAGTAGAGTGGCTCTCCTTGGGGAAGCACCAGCAGCAGCTGTCCTCCAGCTGCACAGCGCACTACCCGAGCAGCTGGCAAACCTGGAATTGAGTGCAACAGGCTTTCTCTTCTGGGGCTTCCTGCCTCCACTGATTCCACTTGTGGCTCTGGAGGCTGCCACTACTTAAACGAAAAAAAAAAAAAAAACAACCTAAATTCAGTTTTAACAGCGGACTTTAAGTGGCAGAAGCCTCCAGAGCTGCAAGTGGAGTCAGCGGCGGCAGCGCTCTTACCCACAAGTGGCTCTTTAATGGCTCTGACCCCTGGGTTAGGGAGTTGCACAGGCCACTTTCTTGGAGCTGTATTTACTGAACTTTCAGGTCATTTCTTTAGCAGCTTCTACAGCTCTTTCCTTAATGAGCCTTAGCAGCAGCAACAGCTTTCCTTTTTCACTTTCATTGGATGAAAGATGTCGGCCAGTGATTTCTCTCTTCCTGCTGTCTCTTTTTATAAGGCCCAGGTGCATTCCTTTAAAGCCATTTGTGTGACAGACAATCACAGGTGTACTGGATGCTGCCCCCTCTTAGGCACCAGTAACCCTATGATAGACACTACTTATTTCTTTCTAGTACAGCTTCTATTTTATAAAGGCAGAAAGTCCCTTAGTTTGCACTAACCAAAGCTTAATCTGGTATCACTACTGAAGGTAAATATGCCTATTGTCTGGCTACTGGTGGTCCAGAACTCTGCCTTTCTAACTAGGGGAGTTTTTTTAACTGAAGAAGTGGATGGATCTATACAGCCCCTTCACATGCAGCTAACTTCAGGAGGACATTGTCTCAGCCCCCTCCTTTCGGCATGAAAACTCTCAAGGGGCATCAGACCAACAAAAATAAAACAGTCATGTAACACCCTAAGTATCTCCATTTGCTTTCACAAGCAACACTAAAATTAGTGGACAAAATTGCAGGTATGGTCCCTCTAAAAACAGGCAGATGCACAAACTCTAAATACTTGTGCATATATAAATAAAATGTGTGAAAATATAGTTTAGTTCCCCCAGTTAATACCAGGCTCTCTCATTTTGAGAGCAAAACAGTTTGCATGTAGCTTTGACAAAATGAAGTCACTGGACATTGCAAAGAGGAGAGAGCCTGTGGAGCTGTACAGGAATTACAGGAACAGCTTTGTCCCATCTGCAGTCTCAGCAAACCATGGAAAGGTCACAACATGAATGAAATCATCTATCCTCTACTTCATGTCAGAGCACAGCAACCTGTTTCTCATCCTGTTTCTCTCTACAGAGCATCAGGTCTCTGCTCCGCTTGCTGGCATCTGAAACATCTAAATAAGTTCCTCATGGAGGCTTGTCTTCAAAGTGTTCCCATTTTGCCATCCTTAGACAATTCTTATGTTTTGCAGATGGATGGCAGCTTTTTTTATTTTCCCAACTTTGATTATAACCATTACATCGGCTCCCAAGAGCCTTCCTCAGCATCAGGGTAGCAATAATATTGGCTGTACAGAAGAAGGAAATTCATTTCTCTTTTCCTGGACAATTTTTTTTCTGATCATTGTTCTGTGCTGACTGAAGGTTGAAGCAAGCAACCTTGGATTCAAGACAAAACAGACACATGGTTCAAGAGAAGTCAATTTTATGTCTGGCTGGAGGATATGAGGTCTCCTCTCAGAAAAATGTTAACAGAAGATGTAAATTGCCATAACTGAAAACAAGTCATGTCAGAGAAACAAAAATTCAGCTCTTATTGGATCCTGCTGGGGATTTTTATCTCATACCCAGGCATGCTTCTATAACCCAGAGTTCATATTATACCTATTTAGTAATTCTGGGTATTCATGTTTCAGCTCACCTTTTCTCATCCACTGGTAGAGATCCATCTCCAATTGTATGTTCTCTGCTCCCACAGCTAGTGAATGCAGAGAATCCGTTTTTTTTCCCTCCCCTTTTTAGATGATCTTCCTAGTTAACTGGTACCAGAAAGAAAGAGCACAGTGTCCACCATTTGGAAGCGTGTGGAAGTCACCTATTGGAATGGGTGTGAGCAAGCACGTGAAGAAAAAATGGTCACCTACCTCTTGTAACTTGTTCTCCCAGATTTGTTGCTCATGTCCTTCCCAAATCCTGATTACCTCTCCTCTGTCTAAATAATTTGGTAAGAAGGAACTGAGCTGGTAGTGAGTTGGCAGTGTCATAAATATACCGCCATAATGGTGCCGTTCCAAGGGGCTTCACAGCTGACCTGATGAGTATCACTAAGGGAAATCTTTCCAATGGGGAATCCATTTTGGTGGGCATAAGACCATGTGCTAATATGACCATTTCTGGGCTAAATACAAGATTCATGCATAACATTTTGACATGCATACTTAACAAAGAAATTAGGCACAGTAATCAGCTGATTTTTTTTTTTCTTTTTTTGAACTAGTTTCACTTTAGAAGGTGTTTTCCACTTCCAGCCCATTAGGAGCAAGTATAGTAAAAACACATGCGGAGAACCTGTGTATATGAGGCTTATTTGACTCAGTATTTAATATTTTAGATAAGAAACAGATGATTAGACTCCCTTTCTTCATTCATAACATTTGGTCACTTAATTTTGGCACAAAAACAGTTATCTTCTAGGGATTTGCCATTTATGATCATAACAAATATCACATTACCTTAAAAAAACAAAAAAGCAGTCCAATAGTACTTTAAAGACCAACAAAATAATTTATTAGGTGATGAGCTTTCATGGGACTGTTCTGGTATGACTATGATCTGAAGAAGTGGGTCTGTCCCATGAAAGCTCGTCACCTAATAAATTATTTTGTTAGTCTTTAAAGTGCTACTGGTCTGCTTTTTTGTTTTGATAGTATATAGACTAGCATGGCTATCTCTCTGTTACTATTCACATTACCTTAAGATTCACTAATTTTTAATAATAATTTAGGATCACTAGAGGATATATTGTCCAGCAGTAACAACCTTATTTTCCATTTCATTTTTAGCATCTCGTTATTTTTCATTTTTTCCTTTGAGGAACAATTTTTATACTTCCTGTGTAACTGTTTTACCAGAACCTGATAAAATTTGATCTGACACAGTACCATTGTTGTCATTTGTTAGAAATTCTTTCCAAGAATTCAAAGTGGCTGTCTTATTAAAATGTGCTATATTAACAAATAATTATAAAAATAAGGAGGCATTTCAGTTCACCTTCTATTCATCTGAAAGCTGGACATCAATGTTTATCAGTACATGTTCTGAAACAGATGTCCTGCATCACTATGTCTCTCTGTAGAAAGTAAAAAAAATGTAGTGTAGAATATGATGAGTGACAAGGCTGTGTGGGTGGAAAAGGTAGCATTAAGTATTGTGTAATGGCTCCTTGATGCAGGGATATATTGTTTTGGAGGACTTTGTTGTGAGTTTCAGTGAGTCCTGTATGATCTCCCTCCTCAGGGGTGTCCCAGCAGCAGCCTCAGAAGTACAGTAAACCCTTGAAATAGGTGGCTTCAAGTTGTGTGTAACTCACTTTAACACAAGTTAAGCACAACTTGAAACTGCTCTGTGGCCCCTTCCCCCTGTTTTCCCCCAGCAGCATGGCTATCAGGCTGACAGCTGTGGGGCTTGAGGAAGGCGGGGGAAGGCTTTTAGTTCTCCCAGCTGCCTGCAGCTGATAGCTGTCAGGATGACAGCCCTGTCACGGGAGAAGCAGCCAGGAAACTGACCATACTTGGTGTTCTGGTCAGTTTCCCAGTCCCACAAGTGGAGGGGAATTGGGAACCAAGCGACAGCCTGGTTCCCGGCTCCCCTGGGCTCGCAGGAGCTGGGAAAGAGACCAGCCCTTGATGGTTTCCAAATAGTTTTCTGGGTTCCAAAAGCAGTGAGGAGATGGGAACCAGACTGCTCCCTGATTCCCAGCTCCCTGCAGACTTGTGCGAAAATTCAAGTTACCTGGGGGTTGCAAGAACGCAATCCCTGCATAACTCCACGTTTTACTGTACCCTATAATTTCATAAAGGGAGGGAGTGTTGGAGAAGCCAGGAGTCAGATTATCATCTAACTCCATAATGGAACGTCTTGGTGGTCCGTCATGTCTGATAATGACATCTTGAGCTTGCACAGGCTCATTGGTTGCAGCCTCACATCTGGCTGAGGAGTCCAAGCCTTGAATGGCATGGGCTTTCACAGTTGGGGCAAGGGAATTGTCCTCTGTGGCTGCTGCTGTTGCTTTTGTCCTCTCACAAGCATCAATTAGGCATATGCGTTGCTGCTCTTCGAAGTTGTCATACATATGTCATACGAGAGCATGCCAGCCTGTTCGGTGTTCTGCATGCTGCTCTAGCTGCTTTGGCTTTAATCCAGCATGAGCAGTGTTGGCCTTAATGCAGTCTTTATACCTCTCGCAAGGGCTACCTTGATTCCTTTTGCTCTGCGAGTGTTCACCATAGAGGAGTTATTTAGCGAATCTTGACTTCTCCATTCATATGACGTGCCCTGTCCAGCGAAGCTGGGCTTTCAGAATCATGGCTTCAGTGCTTGTGGTTCCTGCTGTGTCAAGGACTTCCAGGTTCATGACTCTTTCCTGCCACCAAATGTTCAGTATTGACCTCAGGCTGTGTGTGTGGAAGCACTCCAGCAGTTTCACATGTTTTCTGTACAAGGTCCAGGTTTCACATCCTTACAGGAGACTAGTCAGGACTACATCTTTGTATGCTTTCAGTTTAGTAGACTGTTGGATATTGTGCTGATTCAACTCTTGTGCTCTCAGTCCTGGTGCCTGGTTGGCCTTGCAGATCCTAGCATTGAGGGGGCAGGTCATGACTGTCTATTGTGGGTTTCTGAGGGATCTGCTCTAGGGCCATATGCAGCTTTGATAGCACTGAAGAACATCTTGGAGTTCTCGCTGTCAGTGTAGTGTTGGACTTCATCAGCTTTTCTCTTCCAGCATTCTTCTTGCATTTTGAGAAGTGCAGTCCGCGCCTGACTCTGAAGATGCTTGAAATGGTCATGTTAGGAAATTGAGGACTGGTTGTTCTGCCATACCAGAAATGCATTCTGTTTTTCCTCTAAGATTTGCATGATGGTCTCATCATTTTAGTCAAACCAGTCTCGGTGAACTCTCTTTTTTAGTCCTAGTGTTGACTTGGCTGACTCCATCACCAGGATTTTAAACTGGTCCCACTTTTGTGTTGGGTCTCCAGTCAGAGGTCCATGGGACATCAGCAAGTTGTCAAGGCGGGCTACAGATTGCTCATGATAACCAATATGTCGCAGCCTCCCAATGTTGAAGGAGGGTCTGACAACCACTTCTTGCGGTGCAGTGGTGTGATGTTCAGCATAAGGACAGATATGACAAGTCTGTGATCAGTCCAGCACTCAGCTGCTGCGTGGCCCTGGTGATCTTAACATCACAAATGTCCCACCTGCAACTGATGACATAGTTAATCAGGTGCCACTGTTTTGATCTCGGGTGCATTCATGTGGTCTTGTATTTACTGGCCTGACTGAAGAGAGTGTTGGCAATTGTCAGGTCATTTTCTGCACACAAGATCAGCAGAAGCAGGCCATTGGCATTCATGTTACCAACACCGTGATGCTCCAGCTCCCCTCTCCAGTTCCTCTAGTCCTTGCCGACTTTGGTGTTGAAGTCACCCAACAAGAGAAGCTTGTCACTAGGAAGAGTTGCTTTCGCAAGATAGTCAAGGTTCTCATAGAAATTCTCTTTTGTTTCATTGCTGTTGGTCAGAGGAAGGGTGGATGCACTGATGACTGTGATGTGGTGAGAGGGGTTGAGGGGGAAGTGGAGCTTCATCAGGTGCTCACTGATGCAAGTTGGTAGGTCAGGAAGCTGGCACAGAAGTGATGTCTTGATGTCAAGTCCCACTTTGTGGATTCTGTCTTCGTTTTCTGGCCTGCCTTTCCAGAAGGTGTAACCTCCTTTTGATTTGCAGATGGATGCTTCCTTTGCAAGTCTGGTCTTGCTCAGGTCAGCTATGTCAATGTTACAGTATGCCAGCTCTCTTGCTATGAGGGCTGTTCTTTGCTCGAGGCTCATAGTGTTCTCCCTGTCCAAGAGGGTGTGAACGTTCCATGCTCCAAATGTCATCTTTCTTGTCACTGCTTTTTGACAGCTGTGAGGGTAAAACTGCCAGCTGTGGCATGCTGGCCAGTTTGGTTGGGACAAACAATTTTTGGGGCACCTTTTTTAGTCCCCTCCCACGTTTGAGGGTGAGCAATGCTGCTCCTAAAAGGCCTGCTCAGTTGCCTGGGATGTTTCCGAACTCTTATGTTGTCCGAGGGTCAGAGTCGAGTGACCAGAGTCCACAGGCTGCCTATGTGCAGGTTTGGAACTATGACTCCCAGTGTTCACCTCCACCTGTCGCTTTGCCCCTCCCCCATCACCTCAGGACTGTTAAATAAACAGAAGATGTGGAAGGATAAAGTAGACAGATTTGAGAGATGAGAATGTGCAGAGTACCTGTGCAGGAGAGTGTTTAAAGTGGAAAAGCTTTTGCGTAGGTGCAGTTCCGCTCTCTCAGTCTCAGAAGCCTGGTTCCAGTGGTACGAGAAGTTGTCGTGGCTGGAGACTTCCTAGACTGCAGTGGATGACTGTGCTGTCTTCATTGCCTTGTCAAACTTCCTTCCCTCTCCACAAAGCATTGTAGAACCGCTTTCCTGGTCATTAGATCTCGCTGGTGATCTCATCTGTCCAGTCCACTGGAGCTGACTTTGCATGCTGGGTTAGGCAGGTCCCTATCTCGCCAAAGGTTCCAGACATGTCGACTACCCCCAGTAGGTTTAGCGTGCCTGTCAGAGCAGCTTATCGGGGTGTGGCTGCTGTTCATGCTACAGCACAATGGAACTAAAACACTTTAAACCAGTTGATGATCTGCCCCCAGGTTCTATTGGATGACTAAAATCTGAACTGAAGCTCACTTAATCTGCTTAGAAGTTATGTTTCAATTATGTACAACTATCTCAGTTTTTTAAACGATTCCCCTAAACATAGCAGGGAGTGTTTTCCTCACAATGATTCATATGTGAAATGTAGAGTTATTCAGTATCCCAAATATTTTTAAGTTATTTGTGAATTAAAAATCTGAAAATACTTGTAAGACTTTTTTTTACTTTTTCAGTAGCACACTAATGTTTTATGAGATTTTCTTCAGATTTTCAAAAACACAAAACCAAAAAAGAAGGTGCCTTAGTTTTGATCAAATATGAAAACTTCTTCATCTCCAAGGGAAAAATTTTCAAAAAATTATGAGCCTCTGAAAACAGACCAGTAGTGAAGATTCCAGTGTAAAGTTGAGCTTAAGAAAAGGTTTAAAAAAACAAACACACACATTTTTTTAACATAGATTAAATGTAAATTGCAATAATGTTTGGAGTCTAAAGTATGCATTAAACAGAAAACTGATTTATTATTCCATGCCATCCAGCTTGAGGACAGATTTATAGTGCATATGACACTGCTGGCATGTTAAAAGGAATTCCTCGCTAGTCTGGATGCTATAATAAACAGTGTTATAATCTTGTTAGATATTTATTATATACAGCTCATCTAACTAAAATATATTTTGTTATATGAGAAATGTTGCTTTTGCGTGATCTGTACTGTGACTTGCAATATAGTTTTATTAAATTTTTTTGAGAGGCAATTCTATGTATGTGTACTAAGGACAAATAGGCTTCAAAAACATAAGAAACTTAGAAGACAATACTAAGACTTACTATTATGTTATTGGGCAGTAGGTGGCAAACTTTGCTTTTCATTCTCTTTTAAGATTTATTTACATACCAAAGAACGCCAGAATTTGAAAAGGGTGGTTTGAATTCACTGGAATATGTCATTTCTTGGCAGCACATCTTGAACCACCTATTTTGTTCATTGTGTATAATTGCCTTTCTGTTGAATGCTGAAGTTGGATTTCTCTTCCTCAAATGGTGGATGGGTATAAATTGGTACATATGAGCTCTATTTTGTTATCTTAAGTTTTCAGCAAATGATTGTTAATACTCAAAACAAATTAAAAACAAATGAACTGCTGTCATGGGCAATCCCAAATCATTTGTTAGGTGAAGCTTTCTAATAGAGCTCTAAACTGGTTGTGAAGCAGCAGCACCCTCCAATCAAAATAAATTTAAGTTTTTTTTCTTTTTAACATTCCCCCAAAATGTATTATTTGCTTTTTGCCAGGTCAAACAGTATGTTTTGTTGTTTATAATTGGGGGTAGGAAAATGGTAATAGCAAAACAATTTGAAAACTGAGACTGGAAGTGAACGTCCAAAGATATACTATTGTTTCTTGGTGTATTGCTACTCCCAAAGCCACGCTACTCTGCTCACGTTAGATCAGAAGCTGGTGCACTGAAATGTCAGAAGTTCCCACCCACTGGTTAGCAATAACTTTTGGTGGAATAAAGTGAGGATTTTAGAAAATAACTGCTTTAGGGCCAAAATGTCACCTTTTTTTTGGGGGGGAGGGAATGGAGTTGGGGCAGATTTTGTGCCTGTTTTGAGACACAGCAGAGATGGGGGAGGATTGGGTCAAAAGTAGTTTTCTACCCACATCTACACTGCAGAAATAGCAGAGTTCCTGGATTAAGTTAGAACAGATCCCAGATACTTATGGGCTGTGCAGCAACCCAGAATCGTGTAGCATTCAGAATCTATTGCATTGGGGCCTATAGAGGAGTTGGGGGCAATATAGTATTACTTTCATCCATGCTGGTCTGGCCCTGGAGAAATTCTCCATCAGCCTTTTTCATCTCAGTGTTTATATACTGCTGGAGTAGGTGAGTCAGAATCATCCTCTGTCAACAGAGAAATGCATATTGATCTTTGTGCCTTCCACAAAATGTGGAAATAGTTTTGAATTGTGAATGGAAAGTAAGGGCATGTCTACATAGCATAGTTATTTCGAAATAACAGGTGTTATTTCAAAATAACTATCCTTGCATCTGCATGACACAACCAATATTTCAAAATAATTTTGAAATAGCAGTTATTTCAAAATTGGTAATCCTCATTCTATGAGGAATAGCGCTTATTTGGAAATAACTATTTTGAAATAGCATCTATTTCAAAATGAGCACTATGTGTGCAGACAGTACATTTCAAAATAGCTAAGTGTTGTTTCAAAATGGATTTTTGTATGTCACAGCATTATTTCTAAATAGCTATTCTGGAATAGCTTTTTTCAGAATAAGATGCTGTGTAGATGTACCCTAAATTTTTCAGCCTTCCAGAGTTGTCCCGAAGCAACCAAGAATAAAGATTACTCTTTAATTAAAGATCCTCTTGTGATGAAACCTCCAGGAATATGTCCAACCAAAATTGGCAGCCCTAGTGGCGTGAGTGAATTTACCAGAATTGATGCTATTACTAAATTAGTTTACATGAAAACCCATAACAGTTGTTGGCATGGAGAACTGTTTAACCACTAATTTATTTTTATTGAAGCATCAGATACCACAGCAGTTAGCATCTGCTGTGAGCACCAGCTAGCCACAGTCTGTTCTGCCTCTGCAGCCAAGATCCTGAAGACAAATGCCCTGCCTTTCACAAATGAAGGATTATGACTTCTGATTTTTGCAGTCTCTTTGTTACTAACAACAGAAGCTTCTTTTCACAGCAGTGATCATATATGGTTTTCCAGCTGTTACATAGATTCAGACACTCAGCAAGGAGTCATACTCTTTCTTTAGTAGACCAGAGACTTAGTGCTTCAAGGACTATCTTGTGTCCTGAAATATTTCCCCACCTCTGAACTCTAGATGTTGCTTTTTTTGATGAAGCTTTTAACAGGCTGGGAAGTTCCCACACTGGATTGTCCTTTGATCTGCTTATGAGAATGAAGGTAGAAATAAAATGTATATGTCCTTCCTGTTCTCCACCTGAGAACTCTCACAGAGCTGGGAATTCATGCAGGGCCGCCAGGACAGAGAGCAGTCCTGAATGGAGGTGTATAACCTCATCTATTCTGCCTTTAATCATAGTAGCAGATTTAAGATGCTGCTGGTAGCTTGGCATACAGTTATATGCAGATCAGAGTATTCAGACTCAGGGCTGGGGTCCTTGGTAATTAACTGTTCAACAACAATGAAGAACCTATCATCCTTTCTACTGATGGTGTTCCGTCCGGTTCCTTCAGATTTTTGCTGGAGAAAAGGACCACAAAAACTCTTTTCCAGCCTTCCTCTGCTGTAGTTGGAGATTTCATTCAGAAATAGTATTCCCTAATTTAATTTTCTTCAAATAGGTAAATCACGTGCCTCCATTAAGGTGTGACAAGGTTTTAAAAGAACATTATTGGTGGGTGGGTGTGGGGTTTTTTTCAGTTGTTTGAGCAGAAAACCTTTTTCCGTTCTTCCAACTGGGAAGTGTCAAAGTGAAATCTTTTTCACATATGGAAAAAAAAAATCTCCTGAAAAGGAGACCAGCTTTTGCCGTGAAAGAGTCCTCTGCTCAGAAAATGTTACAAAGTATGACCTTGCAAAAATGTTTGTGTGCATGCATGCGTGTGTTAAATAGATCAGTACTTATAATTCCATATTTATTATGGACCATTTCTATTAATTATAGTGTACCTCTAGAAAATGCAACTCAGGAAATGATACAGTTTAGTTGAGCTTGAAAATAAGGCAATTATTGCATTAAATTATCTTTCTTGACTGCATGAGTATTCTGTTGCATGTTCGTAAGAAGATTGTTGAAAATGTTTTGTCATCATAAAAGAAGGAAATAGAAGAGACAGTGAAAGCTGTTGCTTGTTACCCACTCCTTTTTAGTCTATCCTTGGTGGTCTTGCAGTTTTAGCTACAAAATTCTTTTGGGGATGCCTATTAAATGGTTCTCTTACCACAAGTACAGTTCAAAGTCAGATTTTTTTTGATGCTGATGATGGGGTAGATTGTCTAAAACTCACCATGTATAATTTTGCCAAGTTGTTTGACATAGTGTAAATGTTACTGTGGTTTTGTTAGGTTTGCTTATCTTAACTATACAGAAAGTTCTGAAGTACTCCTGGCTTTTAAAGGGGGATTTACATCTGATTTCACTTCTTCCCTGGTACACAGGATATATAACGTATCAGAGGGGTAGCCGTGTTAGTCTGGATCTGTAGCAGCAACGAAGGGTTCTGTGGCACCTTATAGACTAACAGAGAAGTTTAGAGCATGAGCTTTCGTGAGTTAACTCACTTCTTCAGTCCAGCATCTGAAGAAGTGAGTTAACTCATGAAAGCTCGTGCTCTAAACTTCTCTGTTAGTCTATAAGGTGCCACAGGATATATAACATAATTTTTGTAAGAATTGCAATTGTAAGTCACTTCTGGAAATGTGGAACCTATAGTATTTACACAACTGGTATATTAATTTCCTTTTACACACAACAGCAGTGGCAATAAATTACTTGTATGAAGTTATTTGCATGCTTCACACGTTTTTAAATCTTGTACAAAAATGCTAGAAATTGCACGTGGTGGTTGTATGGAACCATTACTGTTTTCTGTCCAGTATTAAAGAGTGCAAGTAAGTAGTTAATTTGGGATTATATTACAGGGATGTTAAATGGTTAACTAGTAAGCATACCAGTAAGCATGAGGCTTGCTCGTAGGCCCTTGCTGGTGAACCCAGGCAGCAGCTAGTTGCACTAGACCACAGAAGTCCTGGCCATGAAGGGGCCAGCAGGCTGGATGGGTGAATCCCTCACAACTACAGCAGGACTCCGCAGATGCGGCAGGACTGGGTGGCAGACTCTGTGTTAAAATGGTTAATCCATTAAGTGCATTTAATTGGTTAAGCATTTTAACATAATTTTTTTTAATACAGTCCACCATTGTTATCAAGCGAATGCCGCATTTTAATTTTCTCAAATTGATTACATGAGGTACAGAGTAGCTAGGTGCAATACAAGGTAAGTTTTAAGCAGAGGTGACAGGTGGGGGGCATGTGCCTCCCAGTACTGTGGATGGGAGGGGCAAGGGAGTAGCAGCCAGTGGAGACAGAGCCTCCAGCAGTCTGGGGTGAGGAAGGGGCTTGTGTCAGGAGCAGGGGACTGTGACAGGGGAAAGCAGAGTAGCATGGCCCTAGCCCACTTCCCTGGCTACTGACTGCATTGCTCAGAGGAGGGAATGTCAGTTTTGATGCTGCACTGGCAGCAGGGGGAAACACAGGGGCTGCATGAGCTTTGTTCTTCCCCACACTGCTGTTGGTGCCACACCCGCAGTCCTGCTAGTCCCTCAGGATATACCACTCCAGGGGAGGGGGGTTGGGGGAAGAACAGTAGCAAGAGCACAGAAGAGATGGAGAAGGGGCAGGGAGATATGGGGCCTTGGGTATTGGGGTAGAGAGGAGTCCTCTGGCAGGAGGGCTGGTCTCATGCTCCCCCCCATGTTTCAGGTGTTTTTCTTCCACTTCGCCAGTTGCCCCGGTTTTAAGTAAAAATATAAAATGTTTGTTTCTGCTTCCCTCCTCCTCTTTGTAGAAAGCCTCCTGCACAGTTTAACCCGACTTACTCATTCGATAATTATTTTTACTGATGTGTTGAAAACAATTGGATCGAACAAGGATAAATAAAAAAAATGAAAAGCCTGACATACAAATCTGTATTTCTTAGTTTGATAACAACACTGGTGTTAATGAAACCTAATGTTCAGAAATCAAAAGAAGAAAAGTTAAAAAATGTAGTTTTCAGGCCTAAATCTCAAACTTAATTCTACCTGCTTGTGCTTATGCCTTAATACAATTTCTCTTTATATTGTGATAAATTATTTTACAATTAATGTATTAACATAAAATATAACTGAATTTCTTACAAATACTATGTTTTAGTACAATAGACCACAACTTTAAAAAGTGAGTGCCCTAAAAGTAGAGCCTAAATCCATATTTTGATTTGCAAATGTGCTCACTATCCTGCACATTCCATTCAGTTAATTGGGAACTGCAGAGTGGTCAGAACTTTCATAATTAGGATCATTTTTAGATGCCCAATGCGGATTTTTCTTTTCAGACTTCCTTCCATCCAGGGATATTTCAGAAAAGGCTATCCAAAGTCCCTTCTACCTGCAAAACCTCAATATTGCATCAGGTGTCTTTCTTCCATCTGAACTTTAAGATACATTTATACCCCCCCCCACACACACAATAAAAAGCTTTCCCAGACTTACTTACAGTAACTTACATCAAGTACCAAATCCCCTGCTAAGTTTTTCTGATATTACAGACTAATTCTGACAGAATTTGTAGGCTGTGCTTTCCAGGCTTTCAAGAAAAAACAGAAGAGAAGGAAGAAGAAGAGAAGAAAAAAATAGTTTTGTGGTTCCCCGCTTAACGGATAATAATCAACATGAACTGAGGATTGAGTATTGCATCAAGGAAACCAAATCCAACACAGTCATAATGTAACAGAAGGAAGATGGAGCTCTTCGTGGCCATGTCTACACTAGCCCAAAACTTTGAAATGGCCATGCAACTGGCCATTTTGAAGTTTCCTAATGAAGCGCTGAAATGCATATGCAGTGCCTCATTAGCATGCCAGCAGCCGCGGCACTTCGAAATTTCCGTGGCTCATCGAGACGGGGCTCCTTTTTGAAAGGACCCTGGCAACTTCAAAATCTTTTTTATACAGTCCACTATTGTTGTCAAGCGAATGCAGCATTTTAATTTTCTCAAATTGATTACGTCAGGTACAGAATAGCTAGGTGCAATACAAGGTAAGTTTTCAGCAGTGGTGACAGGTTTTCAAAGCTGCTGGGGTCCTTTCAAAAAGGAGCCCCATCTGGATGAGCTGTGCAGTGGCAAGCCGTGGCAATTTTGAAGTGCTGCAGCTGCTGGCATGCTAATGAGGCGCTGAATATGTATTTCAGCGCTTCATTAGTAAACTTTAAAATGGCCATTTGCATGGCCATTTCGAAGTTTTGGGCTAGTCTAGACGTAGCCTATGAGAAAGGAAAGAAGAGGAAGAAGTAGTTGTTACAAAGGGTTAGAAGACATCCCAGAACCTTAGGTCCTGTTTAGTCTCCCCTCTGTTGTGCCTGGAAGGTAACTTGAAAGGTGTGCTGAGGTAGGCTCAATTATATGTAGATAATCCCTGACAGGAAACCTTCCAATGACAGAGATTTCTCAACCTTATTTGGAAGCTTATTTCAGGGCTTAACTGTCATGGTGGTAGAATTTTTTTCCCTGATATCTAGCCTACATCTACTTTATTGCAGATTGAGTGAACTGTTTCTTGTATTTATCTTCAGCGGACATAGAGAACAGTTGATCACCACATTCTCTGTACTAGGCCTTAAATTTTAAAGACAGTTATCTGTCTCAGTCTTCTTTCTTCACTACTAAACATACCCAGTTTTATTGATCTTTCAGTAGTGGTCAGATATTCCAAACGCTTTATAACTTTTGTTCCTCCCCTTTGGACTCTCTCCAATTTGCTCACATCTTAAAAGTGTGACACTCAGAATTGGACACAGTACTCCATCTGAGGCATTACCAGTGCCAGGCAGAACAGGACAGGCACCTCTGTGTGTCTTCTATAAGGCACTCCAGTTAATCCATCCCAGACTCATACTAGTCTTTTTTGTAATTGCATCACATTGGGTATGTCTACACTAGCCAAAAGCTTTTCGAAATGGCCATGCAAATGGCCAGTTCAAAGTTTACTAATGAAGCGCTGAAATACATATTCAGCGCCTCAGTAGTATGCGGGTGGCCGCGGCGCTTTGAAATTGACACGGCTCACCGCCACGTGGCTCGTCCAGACGGGGCTCCTTTTCGAAGGGACCCCGCCTACTTCGAAGTCCCCTTATTCCCACCTGCTCATAGGAATAAGGGGACTTCGAAGTAGGCGGGGTCCTTTCGAAAAGGAGCCCTGTCGGGACGAGCCGCACAGCAGTGAGCCATGTCAATTTTGAAGCGCCGCAGCCGCCTGCATGCTAATGAGACACTGAATTTGTATTTCAGCGCTTCATTAGTAAACTTTGAAATGGCCATTTGCATGGCCATTTCGAAGTTTGGGGCTAGTGTAGACACGGCCATTGTTGGTTTATATTCAATTTATGATTTGTTGTAACTCCCAGATCCTTTTCAGATCCCTTTCAGCTCTATTACTGCCTGGAGGCTAGTTATTCACCATTTTGTTTCCGTGTGTCTGATTTTTGCTTCCTTAAGGTACTTCGTACTCGTCCGTTGAATTGACTGTGGTTAATTTCAGACCAAATCTTCAACTTGTCAAGGTTGTTTTGAATTATAATACTGTTCTCTAAAGTGCTGTCATCCTCAGATTTTGCAAGCATTCCCCATGCCATCATCCTAGTCGCCAATGGAAGTTTTGAACAGTACCAGATCTAGAACAGAACCCTGAGGAAGCCTATTAGATAAAGTTTGACAGAGAACAATATTCACATAGTTTTCCTTAATAAACAATAGGTCATCATCATAATCATCAACAACCATGGGCTCAGTGCCTATTGGTGTCTGATGCCTCCCTCACTATTTCCTAGTATCTTTCCCTGTCCACTGCAGTATGGCTTAGTTTCTGTAGACTAGCTCCGGACCAATCTACCATATCATCTACCTACTCCCTGAGGGGTCTGCCTCTCCTATTTGAACCATCCATTATGCCAAATACCAGGGTCTTGATTTTTCATTTGCCATTCATTCTGCTGATATGCCCCAATAGCTGTAACTTCCCTTGTGTAACCTTCTGCAGTAGGTTCTCTTTCTGCTGTATCTTGCTGTATAATTCTTCATTGGTGACCTTTTGCATCCATCCTATTCTCAGGATCTTTCTATTAAAAACTCCTCTTGAGCTCCCAATATCCTTCTCTTGAATCTTTCATTATCACCTATGTCTCAGATTCATACAACATGCTGCTGAATACATGTTTTCAAGACATTCAGCTTTGTTCCTAAGCTAATTGCTTTGCTTTTCCAGATCTTATCGATCACCTTCAAATTTGCTCTTGTTTTCTCTATTCTAGTCGCTATTTCCTTCTTAAAGTCTAAATCATATGTTATGTTGCTCCCCAGATACGTGAACTTCTCTGTGTTCTCTAGTTTGATCGCCTCTACGCTGATCTTCATTTCTATTTCCTTATCTCCAAGTACCATTGCTTTTGTTCTATCGATTATCATAAACAGTCTGTACTGCTTCCCTTCCTTGTTTAGCACCTGCACTGTTTTTGCTAGCTTCTCTTCATCTTCGTCAATGATAACTATATTTGCAAACCTAAATTTGTTAATTCTCATCCAGTGCACAGATATCCCTTCTGTCTCTTCCTTGATCTTATACATCACTCTCTCTAGGTACATGATGAAGATACTGGGCAATATTGCAGCTCCTTGTCTTGTACCTCTACTTGTTCTAAACCAACTTCCCACCTCTCCACACATTGTCACTGCTGCCTGTACATTGTCGTTGATATCCTTCAACAACCGTATCAGTCTGCTATCCACTCTACATGACTCCAGTACCCACCCCATGTCACTTTCTGATCTGTACTGTCAAATGCCTTCTGGAAATCGATGAAGCATTTATAGATTATGTTATTCTTTTGTCAAGCTTTCTCCGCTATCAATCTTAGTGCCAATAACTGCTTTGTGGTACTACTATCTTTCCTGAATACCACTTGTTCATCTGCTAGATGTTCTTCTATCTGCAATCTGAGTCTCTCCATCAGTATAATCATCAGCACCTTGCTTACATGACTTGTTAGGGCAATTGTTCTGTAGTTCTTGCACTCCAGTGTGATTCCTTTCTTGTGTATTGTCACTATTACAGGTCTTGTCCATTCCTTATGCGCCTTCCCTTCTTTCCAAGCTATATTATGTAGTTGGTGTATTTCCTGCATCATGTTTTCTCTGCCATATTTGATCATTTCTCCCGTGTTCTTATCATTTCCAGGGCTCTTGTTGTTGTTTAGTCATTTCACTGCTCTTTGTACTTCCTCCGTGAACATCTTGGTCTTGCTCTTGAGGCGATGCCGAAGAGAGATATGTTGGTCATTGGAGATTGGAGTGCAAAGGTCAGAACAGATGATAAATCTTGGGAGAGAGTCATGGGAAGGTTTGGATATGGAGAAAGAAATGAACAAGGCAAGAAGCTACTCAAGTTTGCTATGGAGCATGAGATGGTGATCTGCAACATGAGATTCCAACAAAAGGACCATAGGAAGTGAACATGGTGGTTGAATGATGGGAAGTCCAAGAATGTGATAGATAAGTGCTTAGATGGGTATTCTCAATACAGAGGTGCTGAACTTTCCAAGGAGCGGATATAGCCTCAGACTACAGTCTAGTGATTCTGAACATCAAGATGAAACTCAAGAGAAAGTATAAGACACAGTTTAAGAAAAGAAGAGAAGCGGAGTGGCTAGGTGGGGAAGAAATAGGGAATGTATACAGGGTAGGGGTTGAAGAGAAGATCAGGAATGCGGGCACAAAGAAGGACGTAAATAAGAGAGTCAAAGAGACAGCCACAGCACTAGAAGAGGCAAGTCAATAGACTGTTCTGTAAGAAGAGAAGATCAATAAGAAATGGATTATGCAGGAGACCCTGAAGTTGGTCCAAGAGAAGAGAGTGCTGAAGGTCAGAAGGGATGTTTCCAATTGGACAGAACAGCAATATAGAGTGAAATGCTATCAGGTAATTAAAGCAGCCAGAATGGGTTAGGCAAAACGGTTAGAGGAACAGTGGGAAGATATCAAGAAGTATTATGGCAAGTGAAAGACCAGGGAGGTGTATAAAATGATTAGGAATATTAATAGGAGGTGGCAGCTGAAGCAGATGGCGATCAAAGATGAGAACGATGAGGTGCTCATGAACAAGAAGAAGGCTATGCGTCAATGGACGAGATATTGCACCAATCTGTAAAATGCAGTGTCTCAGAGAGACTGTTCAAAGAACTGAAAGAGATATTTCTGCTGAGCATTGAGAGGGAGACCGATATTTCAAAGAGAGAAGTAGAAACAATAGTTGCTGATACCAATTTGATATTAAATATTATTAGGACTTGATTTACAATTTTTTAAAAAAGGTCCTTTGCCTAAAACAGCAAAAATATTTCTCCATTTGTACTTAAGAAGCCTCATTGTTTTTGAAGACATAGTTTCATCACCACTGATAAATTGTGAAATACCTTTTGTAATGGTTGGTTTCTTGATATTTATTTGACAATTTTACAAAAATAAACAGACAGGAAAAAACAGTGCATTTAATAGATTGTGTATCACATTAAGGTAATAAACACAAATGTGTTAGGGTGTTAGTTAAAATGATACAGAGAATAGTTCAGATAGTGGATTTGAACAGTAAATCTGAGCTGTTTTATTATTCAAGGATATATACCTTTTCTTTACCATAGAATTAAAAGATTGCCAAAGTTAAGCCTTAGAAAGCTTACAAAATCTTTTAATTATCAAATTTTGGGAGTATGAGTATGAAATTAAATCAAACCTGTTATCTGAATGTAGTAATTCTAAAACATTTAAGAAATAATTTTATGTACTGGTAATCTATTAATAGTTGTGCTGTTGTTCTGTGTGATACTTCTGTGGTCAGTTTCTTATCTATTAAATTATTTATTTGAAGAAGCCAAGTGTGTGTTTCTTGTTTGTTGGGGAGTAAAAAGGTTTGTAAGATAATTTAAATTAGTTTAATATATTTAGGAATTCAAGCATGTATTGGTTTGAAGTCATTCAGAAGGGAGAAAAAGAGTTCTAACAGACATTTCAGTAAGGATGTAAATCAAAAGAATTTGAAAAGAAACGTCTAAAATTGAGCCCTGAGGATGTGATTTCAAACACCTTACAGCCTCTCTTTTTTATAGCTTAAATTTGCATTAGTGACGGTACTCAGTTTCAAGACTGAACAGAAAATGCTTATGTAGTCGAGGAAAAAATATACCATTAAAATTGGCTTACTGTTGTGCCTTTTTGTGGTCTGAAACTGAGATTGTGGTTATGGCCACACTTGGCCAAAATTTTGAAATGGCCATGCAAATGGCCATTTCGAAGATTACTAATTCAGTGCCTCATTAGCATTAGGACGCTTCCAGCTGCAGCGCTTTGAAAGTTCAGCTTTCAAACACTCGCGGCTTGGCATAGCTACACGGGGGTCCTTTTCGAAAGGACCCCGCACTTTTCGAAATCCCCTTATTCCTCTCAGAAGAACAAAGTATGTGAAAAGGGATCTCAGAAGAGGGGAATAAGTGGATTTTGAAAAGTGCGGGGTCCTTTCAAAAAGGACCCCCATGTAGCCACACCGAGCCGCAAGTGTTCGAAAGCGGCGCTTTCGAAGTGCTGCGGCCACAAGCATCCTAATGCTAATGAGGCGCTGAATATTCAATTCAGTGCCTCATTAGTAATTTTCTAAATGGCCATTTGCATGGCCATTTCGAAATTTTGGCCAAGTGTAGCCTCAGCCTGTGACTCTTAACTTTTATCTGATATACGGAAATCAAGAAAAATTGCCAACACTGGGGACCAGAATAAAGTGAGAAAAAATTCCAAATATTAAAACTAACTGCCATTTTCAAAATATACTTTGAAAAATTATATTTGTTCAGTTATAGTTTTTAGATAATAGAAACTTTTTAACAGGAAAAAGAGAACAAAGTGAGTTTTTGAGGAGAGAACATAGACATCCTTAAAGCCAGAGGAATGCCTTATAGATTTTAAATTTACCTATCCTACATAGGAAAACAAGCTATTCCTAGACCTCTGGTATGCAGTCTGGGCTTTTAGTCACATTACTTTAGAAAATCGGCAAAGTGGTTTGGAATAAGAGATCCAGCTTCTTCCAGACATTATTAGTTCAGGCATATGTCAGAAATTCTTCATAGCTGCCCTCTTGCAATCTGACATTAAATTGCAGTTAGACTTCTTTTTATAATAAAGAGTTAGATCCCTTTTCACATACTTTGTTCCTTTGTTGATCATGGGCTGAAGTCAGGGATACAGTGTTCTTTTAAGTTTGTTTGCATTTCATTGCATTCCAGGGTGACAAATGTGGCTTTCAGAAATTAGAATAAAGTACCAAGTGGAATCTCTACCACTGCTTTCAAAGGGAGGTTAAAAGAAGTTTGAAATGTAGTGGATATGGATCACAAGGCCAAAAGTGAGAGGCACTGTCTGACAAATGGGAAAGTGTTGGGGTGAAACTCCAGCCCCCCCAAAGTCAGTGAAAGTTTTGCCATTAACTTCAGTGGAGACAGGATTTCACGTGGTTTTGTAGGGGATATACTTGTACATTGCAGATTGTATTAAAGTCTTCATTTTTTCAGCATATGTTTGTCTATTTAGCAGTTTATATTTCAAAGCATTTTACAGTTATTAACAATACTTTTCAAGTCTCAGAGGGGTAACTGTATTAGTCTCTATCTGCAAAAAATCTTGTAGCACCTTCAAGGAGGAAGGGTGCTTTTGAAAGGGAGAGGCTTCCTTTTGAAAGAACCCTTCTACACAGCTGTTTTGCATTTCAAAAACAGCACTGCTGGAATGGCACGTGGCCTATATTATGCAAATGAGATGCCATGTATGCAAATAATCTCATTTGCATTTTCAATTGGCCACATTTGCATGCCCCTTTCAAAAGAGGGGGCAGTGTAGACAGACAAAATGTATAAGAAAATTATACATGCTAAGAAGTTACTTTTTAAAAAAATAAAGTCTTAATGTTGCAGAAATTCAGCAGCAGTTCTCTTCGCATTGATTTCACTGGGAGATGTAACATACACTTGATGATGTGCACTGAAATTTTTGGTACAACAATTCTTTCATTTTTTATTTTAATTTGCAAATAGAAAAAAGGTGTGTTTGAAAATGGAAACATGAATAATTCTTGGGCATAAGTGCCTACTTCTATTTTAAGAGGTGGGGTAACTGACTTATGGCCATTGCCTGAGAAATGGAAGAAAGTCCATCAGAATCTCAAAGTTATTAAATCTTTCTAGGTTAAGAGAGAATAATAATAAGAAAACAAACTCAGCAGATTTAGCATTGATTTAATTTATAGCTTGAGATGCCATTGTCTTAATTTTCAAATGTAATTTTCACATATTATTTTAACTTTCACAAATGACCTAGTTAGAAGTGAAATGGCAAAGAAAGTATGAATCAGTGTGGTAGTTTCAGTAAGACTACAGATGCAATTTTTTAACCCATCACTTATGTGCTTAGCTTTACACATCTGAGCAGTCTGAGTGAGTTCAGCTTTACTGAGCTTTGTAAAACAGAGCATTTTCATTAGTGCTTGCATGATTATGTCTTAGATTATTTATGGTCTGATCTTGCAAGTACTACACATGGTGGAAATTTAATGTGTTTTAATATAAGTATAGTGGGAGTTTAACATGTATAGAGCTTCTGTAACTGGTAACCTAATAAGCCTTTTCCATTTATTTTCTATAATTGTAGGAACAATGATTATGTCATAATGTTATTTGTAATAAGCATTGGTCTCCTTATTAGTGGAACATTGAACTTTATTAAAGTATATAAAATTTGCTTTGAGTAGAATAGTATTTTATTGAAAATCACAAAGCTGACCAACAAACAAAAAGGTATGGGCCCAGATGTTTAATGGTATTTAAGTATTGCAATCCTAACTGATTTAGGAGCCTAAATCTAATTTTTAAAAGTGATTTAAGTACTTAGGAGCCTAAATCCCATGAATGGAATTTTAGCTGGTAAGGTCCTAAGTCTTTTTTGAAAATGAGATTTAGGCTCCTATATATGTTAGACATTGCAATTCTGAGTGCATCGAAGCCCAAATACCTTTAAAAATCTGGGCCCTTATCTTTTTTGTTGTCTATGTTCATTTTTTAAAACATTTGTTTTAACTTTAACTCTTTAAAAACTAAACTTTTGTAATAAAAGTTTATGAAAAACCCATTTCTGTACCACTAATCAAATGTTAGACTTTGTGTCACAGTTGTTGTAGATGTGCATGATCATCCTTATCTGATGTTAGGGTTCTTTTGGGCACAAAATGGGGTAGATGTTGTGCACCATGCCTTTGTTTCATAAATTTTCTGAGTGAGAGGGCCCTTCCTCAGAAAATACTGAATTTTTTGTAAGACTTGTGAAAGGTCTCAGAGCAGTGACAGCATAGCAGTCTGCCACATCCCTACTATGGAAAAGCAGCCCAAAAACGTACTTCTGTTAACAATGCAGAAACTTTCAAAAATGTTGTTTATGTTATGCTTCAATGGTGCATCTCATGGAGCAGGATTTGGCCTTTGATAGACCAAAGCCAATAATACTTTTCTGGTTACTTTTGTGTGTTGGTTTTGATTTGTTTAAATAAACAAAAATGTCAGTCTTCTTGTTAAGCTGTCACCAAGATTTTTTGTGTAAAATCCATGACTTATCTGAGAAAAAGAATACAAAAAAGACTGCAGAATTTTCCAGGCCATGACCTTGAATAATGCTTTATTAGTTGCATTATCATTAATCAGTTCTTCAGTACTGTTGAAGTGACCTTTTTATGTTAGTGGTCTTGTTACCAATACAAATAAGATTAGTGCTCTCTCTCATTACATCACACTGTGTGGGGTTGAATGCACAGTTTCTTCAAGTATTCTTTCATGTGAAAACCCATAATAATTTAATGTTTGTCGTATAGTTTCTTGAATTTTTCAATGGAGAAAGGTCGATGTGGCTGCCTTGCTATGATAAATGTCTGGACATTGTCTAAATTTACCATAAGGATTTAAAAACTACTGTCCTCTAACTTTTGATTGAAGGTACTGCCTAATTCACAAGAAAATCTCTTTTTAGGGGGGTTTAAATTGAAATGCAATTAAAATGTGCATTGTTTACTCTTCCTTTTCCCCCAATTCAGGCTGAAAACTGAAAACGTCTGTTTTTGTGATGGGCATATAAATATTTACCTGTACATTAAAAAATCTCCTGTATCTTAATTTTCACTAGGTTTGTACAGTCCTTTCCAGAGTTTTCAGATATACATGGGGTGCACATTCATTGCCATACCTTTCTGAGCCTTCTTGCTCAGCTGGCCAATGTGGGGAGATGAGAAGGCACAGTGGTTCTTCTTTGCTAATCTTACTACTTGGGGGGGTGTCTAGTTCCCATGAGGCCAAGAGAAGAAAACAGTCCCAGCATGAGGGGGCTGAACTCCAGTTTGGCCAACAAAGCTTCTTGCATCTTCTCCTCTTTACATATATAGGAATGTTTTCTTGTTACCCTTTTATGTCTCTAGCTAGTTTGATCCCTTTTTGTGCCTTGGCCATTCTAATGTGTCCGCTACATGCTTGTGTTATTTGTTTATATTCATCCTTTGTATTTGGACCTAATTTCCACTTTTTGTAGGACTCTTTTGATTTGTAGATCATCCAAGATCTCTGGATTAAGCCAGGGTAGCCTCTTGTCATACTTCCTATCTTTCCTACAAATGGGATAGTTTGCTCTTGTGCCCTTAATAACTTTTTGGAAAAAATGCCAGCTGCCTTCAATTGTTTTTCCTCTTAAACTTGCTTCCCGTGGGATCATGCCTACCAAGTCTATGAGTTTGCTGGTCTGTCGTCTTGAAATCCAGAGTCTTTATTTTGCTGTCTTACCATTCCTTAGAATCATGAATGTTAACATTTCATGCTCACTTTCTCCCAAACTGCCTTCCGCTTTCAGTTTCTCAATCTGTTCCTCCTTATTTGTGCATATCAGCTCTAAAACAGCTATTTTCCTCATAGCTTTCTCCACCTTGTGAAATTAAAAAAAAATCTCCAATATATTGCAAGAAGTAGTTGGATAATCTTTGGTCTGCTGTGTTATTTTTCCAATAGATAACTGTGTAGTTGAAGTCCTCCATCACTACTGTGCTTGGGATGATTTTGATGTTTTTTTTTAAAAAAAGCCTCATTGGCCTCTTCTTCCTGATTGGGTGGTCTGCAGCGTATCCCTATCATGACATCATTCTTGTTTTTTGCCCCTTTTATCCTTATCCAGAGGCTTTCAACAAGTCTGTCTCCTATTTCCATCTGAATCTCATTGCAGATGTATACATTTTTTAATATAAAAGGCAACATCTTATGACTAATGGTTGCCTTAGTCATAGAATCACAAATTATTGTTAGTGGTTGCTGGTTTTCAGGGTGTGTGTGTGTGTGTGTGTTTTCAAATACTTTTAAACTGAGGCTGCCTGACCACTAACTTTAATGTATTGCCTGTTTGTTAGTCAGAATTGTTCCACACCAGGGGTGCTATATGATTACTCAGCTGAGGCTTGCAGTGGCAACTTTCCAGAAACTGTATCTAATTTACACAAAATAGAGCATATTGACGCTATTCACTTTTTTAGTATAGAGGTTCAGCCTACTGAAACTACAGATCCCAATATGCAATGCTCCATCTTAATCCAACCAGAATTTGATATAGATGGCTTATTTTTGAACTTACTTCCTTTCAATCTTTTCCATAGTATTGCAACTTTTTTCCTGAAAATGTAATGGCTGTTGAAGCTACTTTATTTTTTTAATGTGGTGTTATGAACAACATACATTTCTAAGGCAGAACTTTAAGGATGGTTTAATTTTTCTGTTTTATCTTCTGAATTATAATTTATAAACTGAATTAATAAATTCTGAACACATGACTTCATAAGTGGGAGTTGAAAGGAAAACAGGTTTTGAATCGAGAAAGTTGCTTCTACTTTCTTTCATGTTTTACTGGCTGTTGCTGTTTAGTGTGGGTTGTTAAAACTTGATACTTTAAAAAGAAGGTGAAGCCCACACTTTTTGGAACTTGATAGCAAAAGCCCGTTTCTACACACATCCAGGTGAAGAGGCATAATGAACAACCCTTCTGCTTTATTGTTCATTTTTCTTGCGTAATTATGCCTTTTTATAATTTAATACCTTTTCAAGGTGGATCTTAAGTATATTTGGTCTTTGAATATTCATGTGAAATGTGCATGATAATGTGCTGTTGAAGGATTTGTTTGTAATGGTTTTAAAACTCTTTTTGGAGCTGCTTTCAGTTGTTTTTGATACTTTATTGTGTCTGCAGTACCTATTAAGCTTACAGATACCTTGTTTCTAAAGAGGCCTTTCACCTTGTGAGAGCTAGGGAAACATAGTATTGTACATGGATTTTGGAAGACTCCTGGGATACTCTTTTTTTAAATAAGCATTAAGAATGTTCAAAATCTACCAAGATCTCAACTTTAATGTGTCATCTTGTATATAAAACATGTAATCTCAATAAGCAGAACTGTGCCTCTTATTTGGGTATTTATAAGTAGTTGAAGCACAACTCTATTCCAAATAAGGATTTAAGCCTTTGACATGTGTAGTGCTTATAGTATTTGAGTGATTGAATTTTTCTTCCATGTTGTGATACAATTTTTTCTACAGATATATAGCCCTTATGTACACAAGGTAGTTATTATACTCACATAACATCCCATCTGGACAGTCTTACTTTGCTTTGAGTGTTTTTTTTTTTCAGTTTACAAAAAACAAGCAGTCCTGTAGTATCGTAAGACCAGCTTCCCATGTAAGCTCATTACTTAAATAAATATGTTAGTGTTTAAGTTGCTACAGGACTGCTTGTTTTTTTGTGAAGCTACAGACTAACAGGGCTATTCCTTTGAGACTTTTTCTCAGTTTAGTTTAAACTGGTTCCAGATGATGTAAACTAAACCAGGGGTGGGGAACATTTTTTGGGTTGTGGGGACACTGACCCATAAACACACAATTTGGGGGCCACAGAAGTGAGAAGCTGGAGCTATGATGTCTGGAAGGGAGGGTGCAGAAGTGGTCTGTGGATGGAAGATCTGGGTGGGAGGGGGGTGCAGGAGCAGATGGGTCTGCACCTTTGCTCCCAGGCACCACCCTCTACTGCTCTGATTGGCTGGAATTCCATCCTTTTAATCATAGCAGGAGACCCTCAAAAAGGAAGGGCTGTGATGCCAAGTGGAAATAATTCTTTCTGTGGTGTCAATAGGGCCACTTATCTCCTGAGGCTCCTATCTTGGAAATCTTTCTCTTGTTGAAACGTCTGGTCCATCTTTCAGTTCTCTTGTGGGTCAGGATGGGGGGATATGTTTGGCTGTTATTAATGCCTTCCATCCTGTGATGGAGAGCTGCACAGTGTTTACCAATCTCACTACCACAAAGTTCCTCCCTCATTCCTTCCAGTTTAAATCCTTGTCTTAACTGCATGTTTAGATTCATAGCCAACATCATCATTTTCTGAAATGTTTTCACCTTGTAAATCTGCTCTCGCTTCATTTGTGTTGACCAAGTTGTCAGATGATTACAAATCCTTCAGAAGATTTTGCCTTCATCTGTGATCACTGAGTATGAGCAAGGTGACACTTCTTTGATCACTGTAACTTTGACTGGCCAGTGCCCATCTTGCCAAATTTTCACCATTTGTTTTTAAACTGTGGATGGGATCTTGCTCCTTTATTATATTGTACTTTTATATGCTTTTCCTTATTGTTACAGTGTCCTTACTCATCCTTTCTTCTTGTCCCATATCTATTGTATAACAACTTTATTTAGTTAGTAAATGCCTTTCGCTTTCACTTTTTTGACACAAGAATAGTCAACCTGCCTAAAGGGAATTGTTTTTACTAAGATAGGTTTCTAGTATTGTGCAGTATTAATTTACATTTCATCAAATTATCAAGCTGTAAATTTATAGCCAAGTGACATTGCCCCTTGCATGTGTACACTATTCCAAAGGGGTATATGGGGTAAATAATAGTGATAACATTAATATTTATATAAATAGAGAAAAATATTGAATTATGTAGAAAGGAAAAAGATACATGTTTTCAGGAGGGCTTTGAGTCAGTCAGCCAGTCCATGAGCTGGGCATGGCTGTAGAATTCACCCCTTGCCTCATAATTGTACTCTAGCATGAGAACTTTAATTTTAAAGAAAAAGATGTTTTGCCTTATTGTCGCAAAGATAATTTAGAGAATGTGACCTTAAGGCACAGTTGCACAGCCCTACAGTTCGTACTACAGGGGTCATAATAGCAGTATGCCTGGAAGTGCTGTTCTCTGACTCCCCCTGTGTGAATAGTGAAAGCCGAAAATAAAAGATCCCTAGTTTGTCAATGTTGTCCTCAGCACTGTGCTCACATAGGCAAGTTTGTAACCCTGGCAGTACCCCTGTAGTCTGAACTTCAGGACAGTGTAGACATAGCCTGAGTTTAGCTGATGTAGTGTCTTCTGCCTGAATCTACAGTACAAAACAATAGCTCTGAGTGCTAAGCTACCTCAATCCCTGAATAAATTTGACATTTTAGCGATGACAGTATAAATGTTAAAACTGTTAACTGTTTCACTGGTCACTTACAAGAAACATCCAGCTACTTTGTTTATCCCATAGTTACTAACTTCCTCCCCTGCTTCCCTAGCTGTCAGAGGACCCATCTGTTCCCTACCTACTTGCCAAAAGCTTTAAATTTCCCTTAAACAATTTCATTGATGGAGTTACTGCTTTTCAGTACAAAAATATTAGCTCATCTGAAAATTGATGATGTGGAAACAGTGTAAAATAACTAACATAATTAATATCAGATTGTATCACTAATTTTCTTATTGACTTAAATCCTCAATTTGAAAAAAATTTAAACAATCCCATCATCAAATTTCTAGTGAGCTGCAGCACAATGCAACAAAATTCAGGAAGCTTCTCATATACTTGAAGGTCAGTTTGCTGCAGGCTATCTAGGACCTATTTCATGAGGCAGAAGCTACAAGAAGGCTCTTCCACATGTTGGCAGTTACAGAGAAATAGCCTTTCTTATAACTAAGATTGTGTTGAGATTGGTGAGGAAGGTGATATGTGATAGTTGAGCAGATAGGAAGGGAAAGAAAGCAGTGAGAGATCAGGTCTGATGTGTAGCTTATTGAGAATGGAGTGCTATGATTCTGCATTATTGTGCAGACATGCAAGTCAACAGCAGTATTCTGCATATTAAGGATTCTGGAGCTGACAGCATTGAAATTTTGGAAGATCAAAGAGAAAAGTCTTAACCGTACTCAAGCAGATTATGATACTGAGTACTATTTCAGAGAACGTGGACTTCAGGAGCCTTTTTACTCAGGCAGTGTTGCATAGAAGATAACACACAGATTTACAGACTGAAAATGAGAGATGAAGAGATTTCATGGTCAAGCCGGATATCAATATTACAGAGTTGAGTTAAACAGGAAATACGAGTTAAGCAGAGAGGGAAGAGGTTGACTTATGATTGTGGATGCTCTTCTTGTCCAGTAATGATGCTTCTGCATTGAAATGTAAAGCTGGAGAAAATGGAGTTATATTTACTTGGTTTTTGACAGAAAGTTTGAGGAGTTAAAAATGGTATCAAACATATGTACTCATATAATTCAGGAAAATTGGTGTAAAAGAGGTAGTTATGGGTGTAAGTCCTATTTAGAGAGCTTTTAAATTACAGAACTTTAAAGTGAGATACGGTGCATAATGAATTTTTGTTTGATATATTTTCAGAGTTCCATGTCATTGCAGTTTATCTACATTAGGTACAGTTTGGGTCTCTCTAGTCTGGAACTCTTTCATCTGGCAAAATCCATAATCTGGAATGATATTAGTTAGCAAATGACCACTTATCATGGGTGTGGCCATAAAATTAGTTTACAGCCATCAGTCCTGGCTCTCGTTGTTCTGTGATGTTGTTTAACTCTAATTTCCTCCTAAATGTCCTCTAAAATCCCAGTAAGCAGTGTAAGTATTGACAGTGCTTCTAGACAATACTGACCTCCCATGGTCTGGCAAATTTTCTTGTTTGATACCGATCAGGCCCCAAGGGTGCCAGACGAGAGGTTCAAGCTGTATGTCTATTAAAAATCCATTCTATCAATTATTTTTTGTCTTCGATAAAATCCAGTTTACATTTTGTGCAAAATCTCAGTTTAAAAACTTGAATTAAAAGGGCACAAAATCTGAAACTAGGAACATCATTTTTCTCATGTAACTTGATTATTGTTTAAAGATTAAATTTCCCTGCACTGACTGTGAAACTGAGCCTGAAAGCTCTTTTTTTTTAAATGTTAACTTTTGCTTCTAATGAAAATACTAACTTAACATTTAGTATTTCAGCATAGGTCCAGCACAATATATATGTTGTGATAATTGTACTGTATCCCAATGACAACACTTCATCTGTACATTTTGGTGTCATATGCAATTTTTATGAGATTGAATAGAAGAATGGAAAGTTTTGAATGCTCCCTGCTCTTGAAGACATTCTGAAATAGGCCATATTTATTAGCACATAGGTATGAAGAAATTCCACAGGCATTATCTGTTTGAAAGTCAAATCTTGTCCATCATACTATAAATATGCATAAGCAGTTTATTTGAAGGAGAAAACAGCTTTCAGAGATCAGGCTGCACTAATGTCAATATTTTAAATTAAAATGGAAGGGAAAATATTGGTTATGTTTCCGTGCTTAAGAAATCCAGGTCTGACGATATTCTTGATTTTCATAAATATTTAAGAAAGATGAAATAATCTTATGTTGTTTCTAGTTCATCTTCTGTTTCAATTTGGGATGGATATGTAAGAGAGGGAAGGATATTTTCTTTTGAGTCGTATGAAAAGATAGTTCTGGCAAGTCAAGTTTCCTTGAGTATTTCTAGCTATGGGGGGCTGAGTATAGCAGAATCAGACTTACAGTAAATAACATGAATTTAGAAGAAGGCAGCCTGAGTCAGGCTTGACTTATTTAGTCTAGACAGAAGATTTTATGCCAAATGTTGCTGCTCTCAATTCTGCCTGCCAGATCTGTTTGATAAAAGCAGTCCAGGAATGCTATACATCAGAGTAAGAAAACTTTCTTTTCCAAGCAGGTTAGTTAGCGATACTAAGTTTTATTCCTCCCTGGATGTGTTTTCATAACCTTATTAATATTTTTGGTATTGTGTAGATGGACTGAAGGGAGAAGAAGCATAGGGAGATATCTGTTCATGTGGCTCATGTACCCTCCAGCAAAGGAGGTCTTATTAGTCAAATGTATTTAAGTTAATATCCATTTTGACTATTTACAGTCTCACTTACACATAAATTACAGCAATATAATCTATGTGAAATGAAACTTTATTCCAAAATTCATCTTAATTTATAGTAACAGAGAGGTAGCTGTGTTAGCCTGTACTTCAACAAAATGAAACAGCAGAAATCTAGCACTTTAAAGACTAACAAAGGCTATGTCTACACTAGCCAAAAACCTCGAAATGGCCATTTTGAAGTTTACTAGTGAAGCACTGAAATACATATTCAGCGCCTCGTTAGCATGTGGGTGGCCATGGCACTTCGAAATTGACGCGGCTAGTCCAGACGGGGCTCCTTTTCGAAAGGACCCCGCCTGCTTTGAAGTCCCCTTATTCCTATGAGCAGATGGGAATAAGGGGATTTCAAAGTAGGCAGGATCCTTTTGAAAAGGAGCCCCGTCTGGACGAGCCGCGTCAATTTCGAAGTGCCGCGGTTGCCCGCATGCTAACGAGGCACTGAATATGTATTTCAATGCTTCACTAGTAAACTTCGAAATGGCCATTTGCATGGCCATTTCGAAGTTCTTGGCTAGTGTAGACACGGCCAAAGTGATTTATTTGGTGATGACCTTTTGTGGGACAGACCCACTTCATCAGATCAATCTAATTTCCAGTACAGACTGACATAAGTACAGAGGACCAAAAAAAAAAAATTGCAATAAAAACTGATACAGGGGGACATTGATTTTCCTGCCTGAGATAATTACGAGCAGCAAAGGAAGGGAAGCAGTGCTTGTAATGCGTGAGGTAATTGATGTCTCTGTTCATACCACGTGTTCATTTTTTTGCTCCTCTGTGCTTATAAATGTCAGTCTGTATTGGAAATAAGATTGATCTGATGAAGTGGGTCTGTCCCACAAAAGCTCATTGTATTGATTTGTGCAATACTTAATTTTAATTTTGCAAAACTGCACATGTTGTAACAGTATTTACATTTATATTCAGTAATAGCTCAGTGGTGCCTCTGAGCATTACTGCAAAGCACCTCTGTCAAGGAACTTATAGTCAGAGAAGACAAAAAATGTTTTTAAAACGGGGCCAGGGAGAATTGGAAACTCTTAAGATACGTGCCATTTTTATGCTCGTTAATGTTGTTGTTTATAAATATTTAAAACGAGCTGATTATCTTCAGCTGTCATTCCACTTTCCTATCAATAGTAGTTTGATTTCTTACAGGTATCATGCATTAGCTTTGAGGAAGGATTTGTTTAGAAGCTGTAAACAAACGAAAGACTTCAGAGATTATGACTAGGAAGACTGAGGGTGTCAAAAGAGGTGAGGAGAAGGGGAGAGGACTTACTTGACTTAAACCTTTCTACTCTGCATGGAGCATAGGTCATTGGTAACTCTTCTCCACTTCACTCTGTCTAGAGACAAAACTTCTAGCTGACTCGGGGAGTTCTCCAGTTGTTGTCCTTCAGTCTCTGTAGATCTTCCCTACATTGTCCGAGGTCTTGCTCTTTTTTGTGTTTTTCTTGCAGGACTCATGTGAGAGCTCGATAGGCTATACTGGATGATGTTTTTCTGAGAGTGTGGCCTCATCATCCCCACTTTCTTTGGTTTGAACATCAAGTGGATTTTGCCCTGCTCTGTTCCAAAGCTCCTCATTTGTGACAAAGTTGCCATTTGATGTGAAGGATGTACCTCAAGCATCTGTTTATGAATGTAGCTTTTCATTTGAAGAGTTCATAGTATGCCAAATCTCGTATCCATACACGAGCACACTCTTCACATTTGTGTTGAAGATCTGCAGCTTCATCTTCACAGATATATTTGTGAACTCCATATGGAACTAAGAGTCTTGAACGCAGCTGTTGCTTTCTTTATCTGGGCATTGATATCCTTTTATTTTCCTCCATCTCTGACCATAATAGTCCCCAAGTAGGTGAACTGCTCCACATCCTCTAGGTCATCCCCTCCCAGCATGATGGTGGTGTTGTTGGACGGATCGATCTTCATTGTCTTGGGTTTTCCCCTATTAATGCTCAGTCCAGTCATTGTAGCAGTTTTGTCTAGTGTTGCTACCTTTTCTTTCATGCTTTCATGTTGGTATGAAAAGAGGGTGACGTAGTCAGCAAAATTTTTGTCCTCTAGCTGTTTGAAAAGTGTCTACTGAATGCCCCATTGATGGCCATCTGTTGTGCTGCTCATAATCCAATTCATTATGATCAAGAGCAGGAAAGGTGACAGTAGGCACCCTTGTCGCTCTCCTGTCAGTATGATGAAGGATGCTATCAGGACACCATTGTGAACAATTTTGGCATGTTGAGGGTTCATGCATTGAATGAATCAAGTTAATTTTTTTGGATGGGGTGCCGCGGTGTTGAAGCAGTTTCCACAAAGTATATCTATCAATGCTGCCAAGGGCTTTTTCGAAGTTTATGAAGGTTATGTACAGGGGAGAATTCCACTCAAGTGACTGTTCTATGATCACTCTGAGAGTCGCTATTTGGTCAGTACAAGATCTCTTCCTTCAGAAGCCAGCCTGTTCTTCCATGACCTGTCTATCAATTTCTGTCTTCACTCTCCAAGAGAACCCTTTTGAATACTTTTCTTGGGATAAACAGTAACAGAATGCCCCTCCAGTTCCTGCATTCCTTCAGGTTGCCTTTCTTTGGAAGCTTGGTAAAATAACCATGTTTTCAGTTTTGTGGGGTCACCTTAGTGTCCCAGATTTTCTCAAATAGAACCTACACCATGTTGACTGATGTGGTCACTACCTGCCTTGACTGCTTTTGTGGGGATGTTGTCTGGACCAGGTGCTTTTCTGCTCTTCAGATGGGCAATGGCTTTTCTGATTCCTTCTTTTGTAGGCCTGTTGCTGTTAATTTACGGAGGTATATTTGCAGGTGGTAACTCTGGAGGTTCCATGTGGGCAGGGCAATGCAGTAGCTCTCTAAAATCTTCCTCCCATCTAGTGAGGTGCTTGCTTGGCTCCATTCCTTGTCATGGTGAGGTAACTTGTGTATCTCAATGACCCAGAGAGCGATGCCAGTGGAAGCTACAGCTCCAGGAAGGGTCGACGAAACTGGACATGTCAAAGGGTAGAGACCAGACAGATTTGGAAGGGGAGAGGAGAGAAGTCATAATGCATGTTCGCCAAGTATGTGTCATGGTGGATTCCACTGTTAGGTACGTATGCACACAGTGTTGGATTTTTTTCAATAGCAGTGACAGTCACCGCTGAGCATGCACCCTACACCACCTAATGCTCCCTTAAAGAGGAAGAAAGTGTGGAGCAGCTGCCGTCCTGCCTCAGTTTCCTCTTCCTGTGTCTGGCAGCATAACTGAACCCTCCAAGTGTCAAACCTGGAATTTCTACTAAGCTTCAAATCATCCTTTCTTAACTACAAAATAGTTGATACCTACTCTGCCTGTGGGAGTCTCATCCTTGGTAAGTATTTGATGTGTAAATTCTTCTCAAGGACTTGCGAGTCAAGGGATGCACTTGTCAAGGAGAGATACTGAGTACAGGGAAAGAAGCTTCTATTCCAAATACTTCTTTAGCCCAAAGAAGAAAGGAGTGTGTTCAGGGGTGGGAGGAGGAGGAGAGGTGGGGTGTTCCTATGCCGTATCGTAGTTCTTAGGAGACTGAACAAATACATACTCTGCTTTAGAAAAGGATTCCATCGTTTCACCTCCACAGGATGAAGACTGGTTCATGGCTGTTCATTAATGAGATGCATACTTCTGTGTAAACAACTACTCAGTCTACTGGAACCACTTGGGAGTTCAAGACGGGGTCAGTCTGTTACCACTAAAATATACTTTCACTGTCTATAATTCTGTTGGCCTTTCTGAAATGCCTAACAGTGATGATAACCTACCTATGAGGCTAGGGCATTCACATTTGCCCCTACTTAGTTGCCTGCTCCTACCTGGATGCTGTTGAATTCTGGACTTGGTGCCCTCAGACCAAGGTGATCTCTGTTCACCCTTCATCTTCTGGAAGTCAGCAGCAGCCTTAGTGGGTTTCCTGTGTGCAATCAGTGACCATTTGCAAATGAGTACTGCACACATCCATTATAGAACTGATGTTCCATCATTTGTGAGGACAAAGTCAAGTGTCAGATCTACTGTTCCAGAGGAGGCCTGTTACCAGATGTTTTCCTTTTGCAGTGGAACAGAGACCTGCTCTCTGCCTTTCTACCAGTTCTCCTAATTCCCAGGATAATTTGCAAGATCAGGAGAGAGACAGCCATGATCATTCTCATAGCTTTGGCTGAGACAGTTTTGATCAACAGACCTGCTGCAGATGTCCAATCAGCTTCTTATTCAACTCCCAAACTAACTAACCTCTGTTATGCACCATTCCTGCAGGCCTGCTGATTGAGATGGGATGGACCTATGGGACAACTGCCCAGGGCCTGGCAATTCAAAAGGGCCTGGGGCTCCTGGCCACTGCCACTTCTGTTGCAGCAATGGCAGTGGCTGGAGTCATGGGCCCTTTACATTCTCACTAGAGCACTGTCTGGTGTGCTAAGGGCTAGCTTGCGGGGGGGTGGAGGCCATGGCATGGTTCACTCTGGGTGGTGCTGAAGGCTGGCTGCCCCAATGCTGCCCCTTCCAGCCAAGGGGCCCCACCTCTTCCTGGACTACAGAACCAGACCCTCCTCCAACTTTGCTCAGGGGGCCTGGCAAGGCTGTTGGACCCCTACCATCCAATACCATGGCTAGAAACTGCTTCCAACACAGCCAACAAATACTTTTTCCAGAGAAGAAAAACATCATTCTTCTGGATGTACTCATTTGAATGGAAGAAGTTCTTAATATGGGCATTTACAAGGTGTAGGCTTTGCTATTGATGGTCCGAGAGTTTTAGTTACTGCTAAAACAAGATAAGCTGAAAAACAGACTGAATAAGGTCCATTCCACAGCAGTGTCATTTTTCATCCATCTATACTGCCATGTTTGACTACTTCTGTCTCCATGTTCCTTATACGATATAGGCCTTCTAGGAAGTATACAGATGCCACACTTCCTGTACATTCACAGAGAGGTAGCCATGTTAGTCTGTATCTTCACAAAGCAAAAAAGCAGTCTTGTATCACTTTAAACAATATAATTGGTTTGTTTCATGAAGAAGTGGGTTTGTCCCTTGAAATCACATCACCTAATAGAGTAAACCCTTGAGTTACACAGGGGTGCATTTCTGCAACTCCTCCATAACTCGAATTTTCTTGCAAGTCGAGGGGAGACGGGAACCAGACTGCAGCCTGGTTCCTGGTTCCCTTGGGCTTGCAGTAGCCAGGAAACTGACCAGCCCACTCCTAGAGTGTAAAGGAGGTGGGAACCAGGAGGGAGCCTGGTTCCTGTCTCCCTGATGCTTGCAGGACCCAAATACCTGACCAGCTGGTCAGTTTCCCGGGTTCCGCAAGCAGTAGGGAGCTGGGAAACAGCCAATGGCCTGGGTCCCAACTCCCATCTGCTTGCAGAGAGTGGAAACAGACCAGGACAGCAACCTTGGTCAGTTTTCTGGCTCTGGACATTGGATGGGAGCCAGGAACTAGCAGCAACCTGGCTCCCAGCTCCCCTCCACTCCTTGGATCCAGGAAACTGCCCAGGGCTACTGCCATGCTTAGTTTCCCAGCTCTGCAAGTGGATGGGAACCGGGAGCCAGGCTGCTGCCTGGTTCCCAGCTCCCCACCACTCTGGGAACCGGGAAACTGCTCCTGTCAGGAGCAGCAGCCTGACTCTCAGCTGTGCCCCTGACAGGAGCCTCAGCAGCCTGACTTGTGGCTACCACCCGTGGCAGGAATGGTTTCCTGCTCCTGTCAGGGGCAGCAGTCGTGTTAACCTGAGACACGTGCAACTTGGTTGCGCATATCTCAATGGTTTATGGTAAATTATATTGTTAGTCTTTAAAGTGCTACTGCTTTAAAGGACTGCGTTTTTGGTTCCTGTACATGGTGTACAATATTTTGGTTTTCTGGTACACACTTCATACTGGGGCAGAAGCAAGCCCATGAAAGAGCGGTTGCAGGCTGCAGCTACAAAGAGAGGTAGATTGTTGTCTGTTATGCTCATAACAAAATATTTACTTGGACAGTGATCAGCTTTGTCAACGTGTGCTACATTTGCAGCACCATAGTGCTGAGTGCGAAGATGCCATGTATTCTCCTATGGGCATAGGTACTCTACCTCCCCAGGAAATGTCAGCTATGTTGATAGGAGAAGCCCTCCTATCAACATAGCACTCCTTTATATTGAGGGGTTAGGTCAGCCTAACTTTACCACATGGGGGGATTTTCTGTAGCCCTGAGCAACATACTTATAATGGCATGAATTCACAGTGTAGACCAGGAGATAGCTAGAAGTGAAAGACACACCAGAGGTAAAACTGAAATGGCTGCTACAGAGCCCATGTGTCATATAATATGTCAGTTGGCTTGTCTGCAGGTCTAAAGGCCGTCAAGAGCCGCATGTAGGCCTCAGAGTGCAAGAGTGGAAACTTCCATTCCTGTAGTACAACCAGTTCCCATCCCTATATTATAGTCTTAAACATAAAACATAAACACCAGATAGCCATATCAGCCCTGATACCTTCATTTGACCTAGGAATTAGAAGACAGGATAATCTTGGTTTCAGCCTCGTGAGAATGTTAAAAGTGGAGACATGCATCTGACAAAGGGGGTCTTTGCCCATGAAAGCTTATGCTCCAAAAAATCTGTTAGTCTGTAATGTGCTACAGGACTTCTCATTGTTCATGTTAATATGGAATATTAAAACTCTGATTAAAGACCAGATTGTCCTGGGATATACCAATATAGGCATCTGTAAATGGTTACCAAGGAAGATTGGTCTAACACTAGAAAGGGCAGTCAGTTTATTCCATTCAGGAAAAAAAAAAACAAAGAAACCCACCTCCTCCCCCCCGCACAAATAACAAGCCTAGAGAATGGTATGGAGCATTTGACTGTGAGTATGAGAGCTAACCCAGCAATGGAAAAATTAAGAAATTAAATTGGCCTAAGACCAAAACATGGAAAGCAGGAAACAATTCCAGGAATGTGGCAACCATCATGAATTTAGGAAATGCCCTGCATTCAGTCAGATATGTGGAAATGGTTATAAATCCAACCATTATGCTCGATGGTGCAGAGAAAGAGAAAGTAGATGTAGTTTAGTGCAGAAAGATTTCCTCAAGTGAAAAGTAAGAGCTGTTTTTAAATATAATAATGTAAGAGGTTGAAAATGAAGGATTGACTAATTAAATGATGAACAAATGATATGTATGTGTATATATAGATATAGACATCCAAGATAGACACTGGAGCACAAGTAAGCATGATAGCAGACACTGAAATAGAGAAATGTGAAGAGTACAAAGCAGAAGAGTAGTAAGTGTCCATGAATGATTATAATGGAGCAACAATTCACCTACAGTTGAATAAAAAGGGAAATTGTTCATATAAGAGTTTGCCATGTTACACAGAGGCAATCAACTAGTTTTGGGTTTAAAAGTTTCTGGTGCTTAGAGGATTTATACCAGATGTAGTCAGAAAGACAACACAGAACCAGGTATGAAAGTATTAATGGCACCACAGGAAGATGTAATCACAGGAAATAGGCACCTCCCAGTAATGTGTCAGATGCAGTTAAGAGAAGATACAGAATCTCTAGTTCACACAATACACAAATCTTCAAAAACCTTAAGGAAGAGCTAGAACAACTGCAAAACATGACAGAAAATGGTATAATTCAGGGAACAGAAGAAACTAGTTAAGTGAGTTTGCTCCTCAATAATTATAGAGGAGAAAATGAGGAGGCTCTGTATATGAATCCTGTGGAGCTAAACAAGAAGGCTGTTTCTACATGTGCCACTTTTTCTGAAAGTGGTATACTAATAAACAGCCCAAAAATGCTAATGAGGCATGGATGTAAATTTCCAGTGCCTCTTTAGCATACGGTCACATGATCTGGAGTCCGGAAGAAGTTCTTCTGGACTCCAAAACAGCGTGTAGAGGTGCGGCCCCTGGTGGATCTCCTGCAAGGAAGTCTGAATCTCCTGAATCAGGAAGAAGGGGCTTCTGAAAGGAGGACTTCATTCTGTGAGATTCCCCTGGGGCTGTGCCTCTACATGCTGTTTTGGAATCCAGAAGAGCTTCTTCCAGACTCCAGATCATGTAACCATATGCCAATGAGACGCCAGAAATTTACATCCGTGCCTCATTAGCATTTTTTGTGCCATTTGTTAGCATGCCACTTTAAAGTGGCATTTGTAGAAATGGTTGAAGAGAACACTTCCATTTCCTCACAAAATTGTGAAGAGTTGTCTGATGTGGCACAAGCAAATTTCTTCAGTAAATTAGATGTCAGCTGGATTTTGGCAATCCTCTGGGACATTTTGTGCTGTAAGATCTGCCCTTTCAGTGCACCATTTGGCTAATATTTGTACCTAAGACTGCTTTTTGGAGTGGATGACTCCAAAAATATTTCACTAGACGATGCTGTACCACCCTACCATGTGTGAAAGTGTACTTTGATGACATAATAATTTAGGAGCAATGCTGCCACTGGACATTTCAGAAAGACAAGCTGAATGAGTTTATATATTTTATTGGACCAGCTTTTTTCTGAGCTCTGTTTAGTTGGAAAGCTTGTCTCTTTCACCAGCAGAAGTTGGTCCAGTACAAAATATTACCTCACCCACCTTGTTTCACTAATATCTTGAGCACAACATAGCTACAACACTGCAAATGTTGAGCATTTGGAAAGACTTAAAATGAAAAAAGTCAAATGTCAAGTTCAAAATAACATAACTGACATAAAGACCCCCAACAGTCTCTTACCCAGTGAATCAAAGATTTATGTAAAAATAAACGTGGAGACCTGAAGACAAAAAGGGAATTCAAAGACTGTGAGTATGTTAAATTTTGTCAGCAAATTCTTATTTGACTATTCAGTTCTTACAGCTTACCTAAGACATTGAATGGGAATGTTTGCCAGGTCTTGAAGGAGAATTCAGTAATTTAAACACAGATTTATTGGCTTCAGTGCTCCAAGTTTTGCACTGCTGAAAGACATAAAACTCTCCACAGCTGCCTCCAAAGGAATGTTAGAAATAGTACTATTACAGTATCATGGAACTAATTAGCTGTCTGTGTTGTATGCATATAGCATTGTGACAGCTGTAGAGAATATGTATATACTAATTGTAAAAGCAACTCTAGGGGTGCATTTCCACTAGGAACTAACTTTGAAGTTAGGCATGACTTCGAAGTAGCCTGTAGAGAGTCAACACATGTTTTCCCTTACTTCGAAGTTTCCCAGCTTCGAAGTCCTACTCCATTCCTGGGAATGGAGTAGTGTCCTACTTCAAAGTTTGGCTGTGTAGAGATGCTCAACTTCGAAGTAAGCAACTCTGAAGTTATTTTTGTAGTGTAGACATGGCCTAGGTCTGGCATATGGGTATATAATATTTCACAATTTCTGATTGTAGTTTCAGTGCAAAAACTGATTACAAACCACTGATTACAATGCACAAAAAGGGACTTGGAGAACCACACCAAGGATGTCAAAACATCTTGATAAATACAGATGTATGATGAGAACCTGGAGTGCCTACCTGTATGTCACTTAGCAATGGTAGACACACACTTAAGAGCATGTGCTCCATTTGACAATGTCCAGCTTAGCATCTGGAGCAAGCAATGAACCTATATGTGAAATATGAGAAAGCTGTTGTGCAGAATCTCTAGGCATTTGGCGTGAATTGGAGGCAGAAGCAGCTAAAGATGAAAAGCCACAAGCAATGATGAAAGTGATAAGTAAAGGTGAAAAAAATTCCCACTATAAAAATGAATTTGCAGTGTTCTCAGGTGCTCTCCTGAAGGGACCAAGATCATGGTTCCCACAGTGATATGAAGGAAAACAGAAGAGGTTTAAGAGGAGGACCAAGGAATGACCAAATAAGGTCACAGATAAATACTAGTACAGTAGGGTCTCAACATTCATGAGGCTTCTGTGTTGAGAACCCTCACCAATGTTGAATTTTGTGAATATGGCAGCCTGCCCCAGGGAAGTGGTGGTTGCTGGTGCTCCTGCCCAGGGCCCCCAGGAAGTGGTGGCTGCTGTCCAGAGCCCCAGGGGAAGTGGTGGCTGCTGGTGCTCCATGCCCAGAGCCTCAGGGAAGTGGCAGCTGCAGGCGCTGCTGCATGGAGCCCCAGGGGAAGCGGTGGCTGCTGGTGCTCTGTGTCCAGAGCCTCAGGGAAGTGGCAGCTGCTGGCACTCCTGCCTGGAGTCCCAGGGGAAGTGGCGGCTGCTGACGCTCCTGCCAGAGCCACAGGGAAGTGGCAGCTGCTGGTGCTCCTGCCTGGAGCCCCAGGGGAATCAACGGCTGCTGGCACTCCTGCCCAGAGCCCCGGAAAAGCAGCAGCTGCCAGCACTCCTGCCTGGAGCCCTGGGGAAGCGGTGGCTGCCAGCGCTCCTACCCGGAGGCCAGAGGGAAGCAGCAGCTGCTGGCATTCCTGCCTGGAGCCCCAGAGAAGAGACAGCTGCCAGTGCTCCTGTCCAGAGCCCCAAGAGAAGCAACGGCTGCCAACTCTCCTACCTGGGGACCAAGGGGAAGTGGCCAGTCAGTGGCTTGCCAATAATTGAATTTGTGAGATGCTACTATAGTGAAGAAATGTTGAGGAGTTGTGGAATGTGTCAGAAGACCGGAGTTTCCCAGCAGAAAGAACTATTGAAATTGCATAAAAAGTTGTAGCTCCATGAGACAAAGTAGGAGTTGACATATTTAACCTGGTTATAATGGACGTCCTTACCACTTTCCCAGAAATAGTCCTCTTTGAAGATACCACAGCAGCAACAGTTGTGGGCACATTAAATTTGCATCGGCATGCCATGGGATTCCAAAATCAGTAATAATGGACAACACACCACAGTTCATAAATAGCGAATTCCTGGACTTTCCCAAAATGTATAACAATCATTATGACATCTAGTCCTAGCTATCCTCAAGTCAATGGATTAATTGAAAGCATTGTATGTATAATAAAGAACTTTTTTATAGAAGCAATACAGGATCAATCTTTAACACTACCCAGTTATAGAGCTACATCACTGAAATGTGGAAATTCATCTGCTGAACTCTGCAACAGATATATAAATACTTGATTGCCAGATGTGGGACAAAAGAAAAGGAAGTGTAATAGAGAGGAAATAAATGGTAAAGTACAGTCAATGAAAAAGTAAGGTCCCTCCCAAGTCTTTATTAAAAAACAAAGACTTGGTGAAAATTTGGCAAGATAGACGCTGCTCATTCAAAGCTACAGTGATCATCTTGCTCATATTCAGTGATCTCAGATGATAGTAAAATTTTCTGAAGGAATTGTAGTCGTCTGACAACTCGGGCAATACTAATGAAGTGTGAGAGCAGATGTGCAAGGTGAAGAGATACACAAATTGATCTTATTGACTGAGAGACTTTGTCAGTTAGGCCAAGGGCTTGTCTAAAGAGGGTTTGCAATACAAAGGATTGGTAAGATTGCAGAAACATTGTGAAGACTGATCAAGACATGTTGTGTTTAGGTAACTTGAAGTTAAGTCAATTGTTGTAGCTTTAGCTTGATAATGATTTACTTCAGTAAAGGGATCTGAAAAAGGGAAAATGTGGTACAGGTTAAACCTCTCCAGACTGGTACTTCCTGATCCAGCAACATTCATGGTCTGGGAGGATGTTGGAGGGCTGGTGACTGGGAGCTTGATCAGGTCAAGGTCAAGGGAGCCAGTGGCTTAGCACCTGGCAGGGCCAGCAGCAGAGGGGCTGACAGCTCTGTTGGGGCTGGTGGCCAGGAGCTGGGTGTGCCAGCAAGGTGGGGCAGGGCCAGGAGCCCAGCTCAGCAATGGGTCGTGGGGTTGGGAGCCTGGTGTGGCAGCGAGGCCAGGAGCCTGATATGGTGGAAGCAGGGCCAGCAGATGGGAGCAAAGCAGGCTGGCCCAGCCTGCGGTGTGGTGTAGCCTATGGTCCAGGGCCCTGCTGTGGCTCATGGCCCAGATCCTATCTGGGACAGGGGAAAGGGGGAACTGTCTGGGAGGCCAGCACCTGAGCCAGGATTTGATCCCATGGCGGTGAGAGGTTGGGGAAAAATTGACCTCCGCTGGTCTGACAAACTCCCTTGTCTGGGAGCCAAAACAGGGAGGTCCAATTTGTATGTAAGTCTTCCACGAAATTTGGAGGTGGCTACTTTTTGTTTGTTCTTTATGTAGTATTTTTGGTTTTCTGGGAAACATTTCTTACTGGGGCAGAAATAAAGACCACCGGGACAGGAGATATTTGCACTACTCAGACTATTAAAATTATGTACATAGTTCTGTTAATAATAAATGATTTAGTCTATTTCAGTTTAAAGTTGGTTTTCCCAGAGGCTATCACATCAGCCAAGAGGGTGTGAGATTTTCAGGCACTTAGGGCCGACCTATGCATGTGAGATTTCCAAGGGACAAAGTAGTTCCCCAACCTCATCTGAAGTTCATTCCTATTTTTATCTAAACAGATAAATCAACCTATTAGTTTTCTTCTCAAACCCACGTAAAGTAAAGTGAGCAGATAAATTACACATATTAGACGTAGCCAAGATTTTGGTTTTGGCTTAATATAATAAAGCATTCAGGCTCTTGCACTATTTGTTTATTGCCATTGCTAGGTGTTGTAGAGGTCAAGCAATTTTGTCATAAAGATTTTCAAAGTAGCTAAGCGAGTGTGCCCTGCTGTGTTGCCAGCTGCCTGCTTTAATTCTCCCACTGAACTTTAGTAGGGTACATGTGACATCCTCTACCCACATCAGGAATATTTCATTATCAGAGATTTGCAAAGTGTTGGTGTGGAGTAACCCATTGATTTTTAACAAACACTTTGTCTGGGATTGTGGGTGATATAATTGGGTTGATGAAATGGTGTAGACAGAAGGAACAATTTTGTAGTATACGAAATCAATGTGGTTGTGAGACTCTGCACAGGTGTGCAGCTGTATAGGAGGAGTAAAAGTCGATTGGGAAGGTAAGCCAGGGTTAGGAAATGGAGAGACATCCATTTCTGGTGAGAAAGAGGGGCAAAAGTTTTGAAGGTGGAAGAAAGGGGCTGGAGAAAATTTACATTATAATCCAAAGACCAGTCTGAAGAGAGACTAGAGTAGAGCAATGGTGGGCAATTGGTGGCTCCCAGACTACATGCCATGCTGTAGGCTTCTATATGTATACCTCAAGACATTTTGTTTACCATTGTTTTCATGCAGGGTTGCCAGATTCCATTGTTTTTCATCAGCATAGTTTTCTGCCACCCTGGCTTCTGGTATTGCTTAAGTGACTCTCACATAGAGCAAGGGTATGTGAAGTGAGGAGCCTGCCGCCTGCACACAACACTGACTGTGAGAGTCGTGCACTCCCTCTGTGTCCAACCAAAGTGCTGCTATGGTTCATCCAGCACATCCTGCATATTTTAGGTATAGAAGTGCAGTGAGCAAAACTACGCTATCCTGGGAGATTCTTGGTTTCTAGAATCTTGCAGTCCACTGAGATGGAGGGCCACTCGTGGAAAACTTACTAGCTTACATTACCCATTGCTGGAGTAGAGGCAGCTGAAAGCATTGGGGAAGTTTTTGACAACCGTGAAAGGGTTGGCAGTAGCACAGATGGAATGGGCAATACTGAAGTTAATTAAGGTTGGTTCAGAGTGGGGATGGTGGAAATTGAGAAATCACTGAAGCAGTGTACTGTAGATCCCTGACTTATGCAGTGGTTGTGTTCTTGCACAACCCTGTATGTCAAATTTCAAATAACTCGGGGGAGCTAAGAAACTGACCAGAGCAGCTGCATTGGTCAGTTCTCTGGCTCCCCTGAGTGTCAGACAGCCAGGAGCTAGTGCCCCACCACTGAGTCATGTTAGCTCAAGACTCATGCAACTTGAGTGTGTGTATCCCGGGGTTCTACTGTATAATGAAGATAGCATATGGGAAGCGGGGTTTCAAAACGTGAGAGCAAGTAGGCAGATGTCTAGAATGTCAGATGAGACTAAAATGGGGGCCGAAGCTGTGGAGGCTTAGAGTGGGATCTTGTAAAGAAGGAGAAGTGAGAGCTAGGAACAAAAGTTCAAGTGGGATAAGGTTAGAGAAAAATCATGGTACATGGGCTGGAGAGGAGAAAAAAAGTTCAATGGAGGAGAATGAGACCCAGGAAGTGAAGAGTCAAGCAGAAGCCCTGTGTGCCCATTATGTGCTCTTGCAGATGATTTGGGATTGGATGCACATGAGAAAAAGATAGTATTTTATAAGCAAATAGATGCAAAGCAGTCTCATGGAGGAGGGAAAACTAGGTTTTCATGAGTGCTGCAGTTGGAGGGAATGGGAGATGTTACAGGAGCAACAAGGTGGGATAGGTGAGATACTAGAGGGGCGGAGGAAGCAAATGGGAAGAGTATGATAGATGGAGAGGATGGGAATGTAGGGGTTAGGGCACAGATGCATTTTACGCTGTTATTTTTAGAAACATCTAGCAACATCAGTTACCCTCTCTTAGGCTTGGAATTAACACCCTACTCCGTGTCTACTTCCTCCACTTTTAAAATGTGCTTGTGTTCTGTATTTGTACAGTGCCTAACACAATGTGGGCCTGGGTCTGTGACTAGAGCCCCAAGGTTCTACACAGTGCTTATTTTGTTTAAAAAAATCGGGGCGGGGGGAGACAGTACTCAGCTGGCTTCCTGCCCTTCCCCTGCCACAGCCAATCCCATGGCTGAAGCTACTGAGATGCTGGTACTGAGTACCAGCAAATACTGGCACAGGAAAGTACTGGTTCTACAGAAATACAAATAATAATGTTATAATGAGAGCTACTGGTGACTGCATGGATTACAAACCTCTTTGAAAGTGCGTGGAAACACACCCTTAAATTCATCTAATTGATGGGATAAGTTAATTAGAACTTGTCCCATTAAATAAAAATATTTGTGCTTTTACCAGGGAGTTTTTGACTGAATGGGTGTAGGTGTTTCCTGAGTATTAGGTGTATGTGGTGGTGTTATAGTGGAGGGGTGAGGGACAACAGAAAACAGAGATGCTCATGAGGAAAAAAGCTGAGTTGTAGCCTGCAAACATGATGTGACCATGGTAATACCTAGAGTAAGATTCTAGCTCTGATGCTTGCTAATGCATCCTGGGGCTGCAAGCAAAGAAGCTATTCCATTTTCTGATTGTTGCAGCCTTCAGAGGAGAAGGTCTTTGTACATTCCTTGCAAATAAAGAAGTTGGCAGCAAAGAATTTACCAGACATGATGATCAATTTCTTCTTCCAACTAGGGCATTTCTAAGGTCCAGAACTTTGACTGGTTGCTTGGGTCTAAAAGGGGTAACAATAATCATAATAAAATCTCTCTTTCAAAATGCATTTAAACTGGAAAGATTTTCACTGTTAACCCATAATAAAAAGGAAGGCTCACTGAAAAAATTTTTTTTTTCCATTTTGTCATGAGATTAATCATCATGGGCCAAATTTAGATCTGGTATAAATAGAGAGGTCCATGAAAGAGGATACAAATTTGTAAGTTATTGTAAACCTAAATACTTTAAGCTAATCAAGCTTGCAATAGAAGAAATTTCTCTAATGAGCAAACTGTTTCATTATGTTTACTGTAGGATTTCTTGTATCTTCAGTGGAATGGCCTAGATGCAGAGAATGGCTTAGATGTACTACTACTTGTCTGAGCCATTCTGGAAATTTGTTATTTTAATAACATTGAGTTCTGACTTAGATCTCTGAAGAGAGATTTCCCCACACTCCCACACCTATATATGGTTTTGGTTACCTGTTAGATGATGTCAGTACTCATTAGGAATATGATAAGACAGTCTGCACAAACTGAATATATCCCTGTTGTATGAAGAGTGGTGGACACACAAGACCAGCAGAATGCTAAAGGCATGACTAGCTGGAATAAATTGAAACTCAGTTGCTGTATTTCAGAGTCAAAGACTTTTATCCAATAACTTTTCTAAACTTTATTCTGAGACCTAAAATGAATACAGAGGCATTAACAATGGTTTCTTCTCTCTATAATATGTATTTATTTTAGTGTTTGCTTCAGTGATTAATTTATTTCATCTCTTTATTTCCATTAAATAGAATGATTCCCCTTTCATCTCAGACTTTGATGATGAATCTTCATCATGGCCAGACACAAGAATATGGGTTCAAACCCAAATACTATCCAGCAAAGAAACTGATTTCAGGAGAACAGTCTGCTGAGGGTTCATTGCCTCTAAGAATGGGCCAGGATCAACTTGCATCGCCTTTCCATTGTGAGTAAAAGTATAACCAAATAGCATAGAGAAAACATGTTTCAAATGTTGGAAATATCTCGTACAATGTTTGGATGGCCCTACCATGTGAAAACAGATAAGTCAAGATAATAAATAAACCAAGATAATTTTCATGCATGCAAGATGTTGAACATTTAGTATGATTCCCTGTTTATAATAAAAAAATGTGAACCTGACTCACCTTTGGAATTAGTAATGTTATTTCTACATCATGGCTTCTTTTCAGATAAAAAAAGCTCCACTAGATTTAGATGTAACATAGTATAGCCAATATAAACTGAGATATCCCTGCCTCCAGTCTTATGTCCAGGATTGCTTTCTATCAGTGACTTTTAAAAATGTTTAATTTATTACGTGTTTGTGTACTTTTTGCACAGTTAGCAGAGTGTCTAGTTCATGGTTGTATAGGTGCCCAGCTTGTTTCCTTGGCTCACATTCGGTCGTGTGGGCAGCTCAAGGACAAGCTCTGTCTTAAAGCTTGTAGAATGTCACGAATAATGAGTTAGTCATTACAAAGTGTCTGCTGGCTTGATCAGAAGAAATGTTCCTTGAGTTAAAAGGTCATGCAATCGATTTGAGGAAGTACGGTCCTTATCTTCTATTCCCAACAAGCTACTCCTGCCTAAATTTAACTTCATTATGGGTGCATCTACACTAGCCGGCTACTTTGAAGTAGCTGGCACAACGTCGAAATAACATGTGTCGTGTGTACACGTGCCGTGTGCTATTTTGACGTTGAAATTGATGTTAGGCAGCTTGACATCGAAATCGCTATTCCCATTTGAAGATGGGAATAGCACCCTACTTCGAAACGTTAAACTTCGAAGTAGGTCGTGTGTAGATGATCCGTGTCCTGCTACTTCGAAATAGGGGGGTCCTCCATGGTGGCCATCAGCTGAGAGGTTGAGAGACACTCTGTGCAGCCCCTGCGGGGCTCTATGGTCACCACCCACAGTAGCCCTTAGCCCAGGGCTTCTGGCTGCCACTGCTGCTGCAGCTGGGGGTCAATTCTGCATGCACAGGGTCTGCAACTGGTTGTCGGCTCTGTGGATCTCATGCTGTGCAGGCCGAGTGTGTCTGGGAGTGGCCCTTTAAGGGAACGGCTTGGGGCTTTGCTGGCCCCTTATTTCGACGGGGAGCGCTTGTGTGTGTGTGGACACTCCACATTTCCTTCCAGGGTGGCTCCTTTCGACATTCTCTGTCGCTACGTGGACATTGAACATTGATGGCACCAGCCCTGGAGAATGTGTAGACGATACACGTCGAAGTAGCCTATTTCAATGTCCTTACATCGAAATAGGCTATTTGGATGTAGTGTGCAAGTGTAGACGTAGCCTATATGTTGTGTATTGTGGTAAAGAGAAACTTTCTGTCATGAACGTAGAAAGAGCCTCACATCAGTCAGAGTAGTTAAAAATCTGTGAACATAGCTTCCATATGCAGTTCTGTTTATTTTCCTAGTCTATAAATCCATTTTAGTTTGTTTAGGTAGGCTATATATTTACATGCAAACAAAACAGCCTATCTAAAGTTTTGAGTGCACTGAAAATTAATTAAAATCTCAACCCACACAAAACTAACTATCCAGAAACAAAAAACAACAGAATTGAAATTAACATGATCAGCTAAAAGTGCAAAGCAATGCTATAAAGTACCAACAAAACCCCATACCCTCACTTTTCCTCATATGATAGTTAGTCAGACTGGGGTACTATTCCTGGAGCAAAGGCTGAACTTCAGGTTATTTGCATTCTGCCCTTTCTAGGAGAGGTGTTAACAATTTGCAGCAATAATGGGCCCCTTGCTGGTCTTCACCAATATGGAAGAAACTCAAGAGTACAGCTTGAAGCTCTCTCGTGTGGAACTCTCTTGACCGGCAACATCCATAATCCTGCATAATTTTAGTTAGCTAGATGACCACTTACCAAGGGTGTGACCAAGTTTTACATGGTCCCATAAGGTTTGTTTATAGCCACCAGTTCTGGCTCTCCATGTTCTGTGCTGTTATTTAGCTATAATTTATCCCTAAAAGTCTTCTAAGAGCCCAGTAAGCAGGTGCAGTGTTGGTAATGCTTCTGGACAATATTGACCTCCCATGGTCCCGCAAATTCTCTCATTCGGTACCTGTCAGGTCTTGAAGGTGACAGACTAGAGAAGTTTAACCTGTAGCACCAAACAAATCTGATGTCTGAGGTTCTTCAGATGATGTTATGCAGAAGAAAATACAGTAGGGTGTCAACATTTGCAAGGATTCTGTGTTCAGAACCCTTGTGAATGTTGATTTTCATGAATACTGGGGAGGGGGAGGGCGAAGGACTTGGAGCCCTGGGGAAGCGGTGGCCCCTGACACTCCTGCCCTGGGCTCCAGGGAAGCGGCAGCCGATGGTGCTCCCAGCCCTGTAGCCCCGGGGAAGTGGCAGCCGCTGGTGTTCCCCGCCCAGAGTCCTGGGAAGTGGCAGTCACTGGCGCTCTCCGCTGGAGCCCTGAGAAGCAACGGCCTCAAGCTGCCACTTGCGAATAACTGAGTTTGTGAACATTGTTTGTGAATGTGGGGACCTTACAGTAACTGTTTATTTGACTCCTTTGCAACCATAGTATAGTAAAAAATAATAATTATAATAATAATACTGTTGTTTGAGTGCTCTATGCTTGTAACTGTCTAAATGGCTATGCAAATATCAATTCTACTGACAGGTTACCAAGCGATAGTTCAATATTCTGGCTGAATTACATCCAGCATGAGCCATATCTACTCCACCCATTTGTACCTGTACATTTTGATAGATGCTTAAATTTCATGAAATTATTTGTTTCTTTTCTGAAATCTTACATTCTTGTTCTAGAGAGTGAGCAGCAGGAGTTTCCAAACCATGTATGATCTTGATAATAGTCAGATCAAAGAATTTTATAAGAGAAACCAAACATTTTATTTCATGTGGTAGTTAATTTTAAATTACATTTCAGACACATTTTTGGCTCAAAATATTTTCCCTTTTATATTTGCAGCACTGACTTCAAGAAAATGAGTTATTTTACTTGCATTTTGTCTGGTATGAATTTTTTATCAGATTATCCAATTTTTAAAATATTTTTGACATATTTTAATATTTTCTTATTTAGAAGGTAGAATTGCATCAGTTTGCAGTAGTTAAAGCCAAAGGACTGCCACATAGCCAACTAAAAGACTCTTCCATTAAAAGTAGGCGAAATCTGTCTGATACTCATATAGAAGAAAGACTTAATTGTCATACAAAATGTAACATTAAAAAGGTCGTAGAGCAGTTTTTAAACTAAGAGGTGGGGGAAAGCCGATTGGTGCGGGGAAGCACGTGGATCGGACGGAGACTTCTCTTACATGAGGCTCCATAGATAGGGATGCCCTAGAAGTTAGTCAGATAGGGAACGTGGGAAATAATAGATGGGCAAGATCAGATGTGAAACAATCACATATAAAAAAATCCAAGGCGTCTGTGAAAGGCGGACATATAAATAGTGGTAGTTTTTTAAAGTGTTTTTACATAAATGCTAGGAGTCTGTCTAAGAAGATGGGTGAACTGGAGTACCTCATATCAAAGGAGGAAGTTGACATAATAGGCATCACAGAAACATGGTGGAATGAGGACAATCAGTGGGACACTATCATACCAGGATATAAATTATATCGGAAAGACAGAACAGGTCGTGCGGGTGGCGGAGTGGTACTATGTGTGAAGGATAATATAGAATCAAACGAAACAAAAATCCTAAAGGAATCAAAATGTTCCGTAGAATCATTATGGATAACAATTCATTCCTCTAATATGAATATGGCATTAGGAATATATTACCGACCACCTAACCAGGACAGTGATAGTGATGCTGAAATGTTAAGGGAGATTAAAGAGGCTATCACAATAAAAAACACAGTAATAACAGGAGATTTCAATTAGCCCCATATTGATTGGGTACATGTCACCTCAGGACGGGATTCAGAGATTAAATTTCTTGATGCCTTAAATGACTGCTTCTTGGAGCAGCTAGTACAGGAATCCACAAGGGGAGAGTCAATTCTCGATCTAGTCCTGACTGGAACGCAGGATCTGGTCCAAGAGGTAACTGTTACTGGACCGCTTGGAAATAGTGACCACAATATAATAACTTTTAATATTCCTGTGTTGGGAAGAACACCGCAACGGTCAAACACTCTGGCATTTAATTTCAAAAAGGGGAATTACACTAAAATGAGGAAGCTAGTTAAACAGAAACTAAAAGGTAGAGTAACTAAACTAAAATCCCTGGAAGCTGCATGGAAACTGTTTAAAGACACCATACTAGGGGCCCAACTTAAATGTATACCCCAAATAAAAAAACACAGTAAGGGACCTAACAAAGAACCACCATGGCTTAACAGCCATGTTAAAAAGGCAGTGAGAGAGAAAAGGGCAGCTTTTGAAAAGTGGAAGTCAAATCCTAGTGAGGAAAATAGGAAGGAACATAAACACTCCCAAATTAAGTGTCATAACGTAGTAAGAAAAGCCAAAAAAGATTTTGAGGAACAGTTAGCCAAAAATTCAAAAAATGACAGTAAAATGTTTTTTAAATACATTAGAAGCAGGAAGCCTGCTAAAGAAGCAGTGGGGCCCTTGGACGATAAAGATATAAAAGGAGCGATCAAGGAAGACAGTGCCATTGCGGAGCGATTAAATGATTTCTTTGCTTCAGTCTTCACGGCTGAGGATGTTACAGAGGTTCCTAAATCTGAGCCAGCCTTTTTAGGTGACAAATCTGAGGAACTCTCCCAGATTGAAGTGACATTAGAGGAGGTTTTGGAGTTAATTGATAAGCTGAATAGTAACAAGTCTCCAGGACCAGACGGTATTCACCCAAGGGTTCTGAAAGAACTCAAATGTGAAATTGCGGAGTTATTAACAGTGGTTTGTAACCTATCCTTTAAATCCGCTTCGGTACCCAATGACTGGAAGACGGCCAATATAACGCCAATATTTAAAAAAGGCTCCAGAGGAGACCCTGGCAATTATAGACCGATAAGTCTAACATCAGTACCAGGCAAATTAGTAGAAACAATAGTAAAGAATAAAATTGCGAGGCATGTAGAAGAGCACGAATTGTTGGGCAAAAGTCAGCATGGTTTCTGCACAGGGAAGTCGTGTCTAACTAATCTATTAGAATTCTTTGAAGGGGTTAATAAACATGCGGACAAGGGGCACCCAGTGGACATAATATACCTAGATTTCCAGAAAGCCTTTGACACGGTCCCACACCAAAGGCTTTTATGTAAATTAGGTGGTCATGGGATAGGAGGAAAGATCCTTTCATGGATCGGGAATTGGTTAAAAGACAGAAAACAAAGGGTTGGAATAAATGGTAAATTTTCACAATGGAGGGGGTAACTAGTGGTGTTCCCCAGGGGTCAGTCCTGGGACCAATCCTGTTCAACTTGTTCATCAATGATCTAGAAAATGAGGTAAGCAGTGAGGTGGCAAAGTTTGCAGATGACACCAAGTTGTTCAGGACAGTCAAAACCAAAAGGGATTGTGAAGAACTACAAAAAGATCTCAGCAAACTGAGTGATTGGGCAGCAAAATGGCAAATGAAATTTAATGTGGGTAAGTGTAAGGTAATGCACATTGGAAAAAATAACCCAAATTACATGTACAACATGATGGGGTCAAATTTAGCTACGACAGATCAGGAAAGGGATCTTGGAGTTATAGTGGATAGTTCTCTGAAGACATCCACGCAGTGTGCAGCGGCAGTTAGTAAAGCAAATAGGATGTTAGGAATTATTAAAAAAGGGATAGATAATAAGACAAAAGATATCATACTTCCCCTATATAAAACTATGGTACGCCCACATCTTGAGTACTGTGTGTAGATGTGCTCTCCTCACCTCAAAAAAGATATATTGGGATTAGAAAAGGTACAGAAAAGGGCGACTAAGATGATTAGGGGTTTGCAATGGGTCCCATATGGGGAGAGGCTAGAGAGACTGGGACTTTTCAGTCTGGAAAAGAGGCGATTGAGGGGGGATATGATAGAGGTATATAAAATCATGAATGGTGTGGAGAAAGTGAATATAGAAAAATTATTTACCTTTTCCCATAATACAAGAACTAGGGGACACCAAATGAAATTGATGGGTAGTAGGTTCAAAACTAATAAAAGGAAATTTTTCTTCACACAGTGCACAGTCAACCTGTGGAACTCCTTGCCAGAGGAGGCTGTGAAGGCCAGGACTCTATTAGGGTTTAAAAAAGAGCACGATAAATTTTTGCAGGTTAGGTCCATAAATGGCTATTAGCCAGGGGTAAAGTATGGTGCCCTAGCCTTCAGTACAAGGGCAGGAGATGGATGGCAGGAGATAAATCACTTGATCATTGTCTTCTGTTCTCCTTCTCTGGGGCACCTGGCATTGGCCACTGTCGGCAGACGGGATACTGGGCTGGATGGACCTTTGGTCTGACCCAGTATGGCCATTCTTATGTTCTTATGTAACATTCCTATATTGATTTCTGTTAACTCCTTAGGTAGTTCCATTCCAACATGCTTAGCATCTGAAATTAACTTGGTATAATATTTTATAAGTCCTAAATTATTAAAGTATAAGACTCACTTTAAAGACAAGTCTGTTTTTACCATTGTCCACTTGAGAGAGGGCAAGGAAAGAGGGTGGATGTAGACCCTAAGGGCATTTAAGGGGTAAAACTATTCCTGAAGCTGCTGCCTATGTTGGCAAACCTGAAATTAGTTGACAAAGACTTCTGATCTGTGAGACCAATACTAGTAGGAATAAAGAGGCGAAACACCCAGCCAGCAGAATGAGTTGTGGGGCAATCATGACATCTGTGACATTCCCCTTCTCCCTTCCCTCGGCCCCTGTTGGCTGACAGGAGTACCTGCAGCTGTCTGTGGGCTTTGTCTTTCTTAAAGAAGCAAGTGCAATTCCCCGTTTAGCCTGACAGTTTATAAATGACCAAGCAAATAAAACTTGTAGAAATTCAGGTAGGACTTAATGTAAAAAATTTCCATTGACATTGAGTCTTTAAAAACAGCTGTTAAATATACACTAGACAGCATGGGTGGAATTTGAATTCTGTAAATATTAGCACCGGGATGATGGGTTCTATAAATTAAATGCTGCAGAGAAGTATAGACTAGAAGGACTCTATGCTCTCTATTAAAAATGTGAATGTGTAAATGTAATCCACTCTTGGCATCACTGTCAGCAAAATAATTTTGATAATTACTTACGAGGTATACCATCTGCCAGTAACAGGCAGTCTTCAGATGCATGCTATCTGCAAATTAGAAGGTGCAAAATAGACCTGGATAATGAAGGCAAATTTCCGTGGGCATTTTTTTAAATACTTCTGTGATAAATTTGCAAATTTTTTTTGTTGGGACAAGGCCAGCACAAATTCAGGGAGCATAACCAATTTCTTAATTGCCCTTCGTGTGCTGTGCTGGGCAGAACTTGAATACAGAGAACTGAGTCCAAGAAGGAAGAGGATGTTCCCAGCTTTCCGCTGGGACACACATAATACTCACTTATAGCTCTGGATATTATACTTCAATGTCAGACACTTTCCTGAATGGAAAAGATCTTTTAAGTTATATTTAGAGGTTTTATGGTTTCATTTGAGTCTGTTCCAGTTGAATTTATGGCCCCACTAAACTAAATGGGATTTTAGCAGTGACTTAAATGGGGCCTAGGATATGACCTGTAGTAACTACAGCAGCAGTCTTAACACGTGAAGAGATTTAAAGACAGCTTCAGTGAAATTTTAAAAACCTGCTATATTTTTCCCTAAAATTGATTTTCTACAACATATATTTTTTCTCAAAGTGATGCCTGTATGTGTTATTCCACGTGGGTGCACATGCATGCTGTGCATCTGATTCTGGAAGTTTTTCTTATATGTGCAAGTCAATGGACACTGCTATCAAGCAGTTCCATGTACCCTCAGCTAAAGGTATAAGAGGGAGTGCAGATAGTGCATGCCAGTTCTCTTTTTCCCTGGCATGTTCTGAGTAGTAACTTCTGTTCATTTTTGCTCTTTGTTTACAAAGAGTAACTTTATACATAGTTGTATGTAGCTGGACCTAGAATTTCTTAGTGTTAGATAAGTTTAGTGTAGTCAGTGTAATTTTTCACAATGCTTCATTTGGGGACGGCATTCTTCCTTGCACAATGTGGATTCTGTCCAGGATTCCAGGCTTCAAAAAGTGTTTCCTACCCATGCTCCATGTCTGTTAGTGTCGAGCTCTAGCAGTCCAACAGGTGGTCGTGGCAGGGGCTGGGAAGCACCAGGGCAAGCCAGCTTTCGCTGTCTGGGCAAGGCACATATCATGGCATGTTGTGGAATTTGTGAATCCTTCCCACCCAGACCGACGTAGCCTGAAAGTTTCTCCTTAGCGAGTACCTAATGGAAGAAGCAATGAAACCCCAGGTGCATTTGGATCCAGGCACAGAGGGCCTCCCTGTACAGCAGCTGCTATTGGCAGTGAATGCCACTCTGAGCTCTGCAGGTGCCTTAGAACCAGGTGTACCAAAGGCTAAAGATAACTCCCAACATTAGAGGAACAAACACTCTTACAGGCACAAGAGCAGACCGCTCCTAAGCACTGGGTTTTGTCCCAAGCCAACCCAGGTTGTGTGAGATGTTGTTTGTGAATCTGGCTGGACGAGTGCCCAAGGTTCCCTGTATGGAGGGTAAAGCCAGGATCAAGTGTGATCAGATGGTACCAATGGTCACCTCACCACCCAGACGTTCAGATCACTCACTGGTGCGTGCATCACTACCTATTCCACTCTCACTCATGTGTCTGCCACAGACACCAGCTGACCTCTCTGGCATTTTCCCCAGTCCTTTGCAGACTCCTGGCCACTTGGAGACAGTCCTGTCAGTAGAAGAGTTAATCCTCCCATGCCCATAGTTTCCCCTTCTCTCCTGCCCTCTGCTCACTTGTGGACGATGAACCCCATCTGTCGCTGCCAGGGAAGTCTATCCCTCTGACAAGAGAATACCAGGAGTGATTCCAGGCACTGATAGATGCAGGAAAAGCTTCCAGGTTGCAGTGGACATGGCTGACGGGTCCTCCTGCTAAGGGTAGATTTGTGAAGGGGCTTGTGAATACAGTCTTCTGGCTTTCCCGGGAAGGTCCAGGGTCTGCCTTTTGACAAGAACAAACTGTTTAATGGTAAGACCTATGAATCTCTCCTCTCACAAGGATTCCAAATTGACAATATGATCCTTTGGGATATATATTCCATCTCATTCAGTGTGCACACTTACTGGTTTTCCACGCCAGGCTGCATACCTGCCCCACTGCCTTGACTTCTCTCAGACACTAGCATTCTGCCTCCACACAACTCCACTATTTTCATATCACCAAAACTATTTATGACCATTGTTGTACAGTCAAAGGATCAATCCCTTTTGTAGCAGTTAATCTCCATATGAGTCCTTTGGTATATCTCCGAATACTGCAAATCATCCAACATACTCTCACTGGATAGAGTCACAGTGTACTCTGTACAGTTGCAGGATGTTCCCTTAGCCACACTGGCAGATGTATCCTGGTGGGACATGTGATGGGTAATCTGTCCACATGCTCACAACAAACTAGGCCATCACACAAGCAGCAGCTACAGATGTAGCTCTGACCAGGCTTCTGCAGACTGCACTTCATTGGCATCCTGACATGCATTGTCTGCACTGATCATGAGTCATATTTGTGTGGAATGGGCCCTATCAAGTGATGAAAACCCTCCATATACAGGTACATAATGCACTCTTTGCAGAAATGGTCTTTAATTGTGTGACCTATTGTCTGGGTCTCAATTTGAGACTGGTCTTGTCAGATTTCTCACCTCTCCAGATAAAGTGAAAGGGAGTGGTGGATGGTTAGCTCCTCTGAAATATGAGTCATTTGGTCTCAAAATAGGCATATAGTCATGGTGACTTCTAAAGTTAGTGGATACTTTTGCATATGCTAGAGTCGCTCATCTGTAAAATAGGTTACTAATACTTTTCTACTGAAAAGGGGTGTTTTGAAGACAGATTTGTTTGTTTGAGGCACTAATCTATGATGAGCTCAATTGCAAAAGCCAAGAAGGGAAAAAAAACCCTCTAAAACTTTATTTAATTCAGGATGTAAAGCATTGGTGGGCAATTTGCAGCCCACCTGGGTTCAATGTGCAACCCATGAGACATTTTGCTAAAGGCTAGATTCTGCTGGTTTCTGTCCAAATAGTTTTTTCCCTGCCAATTTTATTAAAGTGACATATACATAGAGCAAGGGCATGTGAATTGAGGTGCGTGTTGATAACACACTACATTGATTCTAGGAGATGTGTTCCCCCTCTGCATCCAATCAAAGTGGTGCTACAGTTTAGTTGGCACATTCCACAAATTCTAGGTACAAAAGTGCAGTTAGCAAAACTACCCTATCCTGTGAGACCTTTAATGAGCCCACTGAGATGGAGGGTCACTCATGCAGCCCACTCACTGGCCTGGGTTGGTTATTGCTGATATAAAGTGACCAAGGCTCGGGACCCACACAATGAAGAGGGAGGATGAAAATAAATTTGCTTTCATCCATCCATTGACAACCTGAATCCTGTTTCATTGTGAATCTATGATGTGGAAATTTGTTGAGTTCAACAACCGAACACAAATTCTTCGTGTTTGTTGCACCTTTACATGTTTTATTCTGGCCTTCTGTGCAAAGCCCTAATTGAGACACTGGCTAAAACATCCATGCTACTCGGCATCTGAGATGCATAATAAACAATGCTGGTTTCTATCCCCTAATTTTGAAAAGAGAATATGGTTCCAAGTTGGATTTACGGCTTTGGGTCCCCTTGAAACTTGAACCTGAGGACTTACGGTATAATATGATTTTTAAAAAACAAAATAGACAAGTCAATGCAGAATTAAAACCATTCTGTTAGGCACCACAAACCACATTATTGCTTCTGTTCGTTATTTGGGCCACTCTTTTTTGCCGGAATGCCCTGAAGCTGGTTGCCAGGAAACAATAACAGTATTGCTCACACTGCTATTAGGCATGTTTTTACATTATTTTAAACATGGAAAAATGGCTATAGTCCAAAATCCTCTGAGGATCTTACACAGAGACTCTTGATGGTAGTAAAATACACAAGGAACGAGAAAGGTGATTCATAAAACCTTTTGACAAGACCCCACTTTAATAACTCAGGCTTGATCATTCATATGCTACACACTTACACAGATGAACAAAATCAGTTAAGTTATTGTGCACTCCTCTGGCTCAGACAAAAAAGTGGTGCTCATCTGAGAGAGAGAAAGAGAGAGTGAGCGAGCGAGCATGCATGCTTGATCCATAAAAGACTGCTGATGCCAGGGCATATAATATAGTTGAGACTTTTGCAAAATCATTGCAGCACTTGGGCCTGCATGTGCAGCAGCTACTTTTATGATATACTGAATGATGCTCATCATTGTGTAGAAGGGAAGGACAGGAGCAAGCCTTTAACACTGTGGAATGCAGAAACTTTTTCAGAATGTGGTAGGGTTAATGAAATAATACTTCTTGGACAGAGCAGCTTTTGCCACAGTGATTTATTTAACGTAGATATGTTGTGTACTTTCTACTTTAGCTTAAGTCAGTATCAACAACGAGAACCGAAATGCAAGCTTTTTCTTTTAATAAGTGACCTAGATGTATTACTGTGTGTAAGATTGCTTATTTAACATAATCAGTACAAGTTGTTTACTGTATGGCCCTGTTTGTTGTCCTATCCTGTGGCAGTGGAATGCAGAACAGATTGTTGTGGTGGTACCCAATGGGAATCAAAAAGGCAAAGAGTTGTTGTTAATCTCCAGCTCTGATTATGAGATTCTGACGAGACCTTCTTTCCAAACATCTTTTTCTCACCACCTCAATTCTCCTACCCTCTCTTTCCTCTCTTTGTTTCATACTACAGGAACAGTAAGGAAGAAAGAGAGACGAATAAATAAATAAGTAAGAAAGTAAAGAGCAATGGCTGCATAAATAAGAAGTCTGGGGCGTTCTGTTTTATAGAGGTAAAAAAAAAAAAAGAGACAGCACCCACTGTTAGGGCAAATCTATAGAAGTGGGGGACAGGCAGACTGAGAGACAGCCATTTTATCATGCTCTCAGAAAGATGCTGGACTGGCTTGATCAGAAGAGAATGGGTTCACCTGACTGATACACCTGCAGTTTTAGCATTCTGTCACCCTGTTCTCTGCTTGTACCCTTGCCCCACAGCATATCTAGTGGGAGAAGTGGAACTGAAAAGAGAATTTGTGAGACTGAAAAGGAGAAAATACGTGGAACTGGGAAGATTTAAATAAAGAAGGCAGTGGAGCTTGTGAGAACAGAATAATGAAGGCAGATGGAAAGATGTGGAGAGAACAGTGAATGAGGAGAAAGGTGTAGGTCAGTGCAGCTGCGCACAGGAGGCATGACTAGAGAAGAAAGGAGTTATATGTGAAGGTAGCCTGCATTGTCATATTTGTGACTACAGAAATACAGGAGCACGTGTAATAAAGGAAGCACTGAAATTAAGAATGACATTATGAGAAGAAAGCTACTAAGGCCTTGGTTCTGTCATCCATGTTACAGATCGTACCTTGCTTTGTGAGTAGTCCCATTGGCTTGAGTAAGGGTGATAAATAGGATGACCATCCATCCTGTATTGGGCGGGATGATTATGTATTTGGGACGCTAAAAAGGTATCCCGACTTTTTTTTTCAGAGGGACTAATTGTACCATATTTGCACGCCCCAACAGCCTTGGGGAAGCAGGGGGAGCGTGGGCAGCTGCTGCTTCTTCAGGGATCCCAGGGAGGCTGGCAGCTGTGACTTCCCTGAGGCTGCGGGGGATAGAATCATAGAAGAAGAATCATAGAAGAGTAGGACTGGAAGGGACCTTGAGAGGCCATCGAGTCCAGCCCCCTGCCCTCATGGCAGGACCAAGCACTTTCTGGACCATCCCTGAAAGCCATCTATCTAACCTCTTCTTGAATATCTCCAGTGATGGAGATTCTACCACCTCCCTTGGCAATTCATTCCAGTGTTTGATCACCCTGACAGTTAGGAACTTTTTCCTAATGTCCAACCTGAACCTCCCCTGCTGCAATTTCAGTCCATTGCCTCTTGTTCTATCCTCAGAGGCAAGGAAGAACAAGTTCCCTCCCTCTGCCTTATGACACCCTTTTAGATACCTGAAAACTGCTATCATGTCCCCCCTCAATCTTCTCTTTTCCAAACTAAACAAGCCCAATTCTTTCAGCCTTTCTTCATAGGTCATGTTCTCTAGACCTTTGATCATTCTCATTGCTCTCCTCTGGACCCTCTCCAATTTCTCCACATCCTTCCTGAACTGCGGTGCCCAGAACTGGACACACTACTCCAGCTGAGGCCTAACCAGCGCAGAGTAGAGCGGGAGAATGACTTCTCGTGTCTTGTTCACAACACACCTGTTAATGCATCCTAGAATCACGTTTGCCTTTCTCGCAACAGCATCACACTGTTGACCCACTATAACCCCTAGATTCCTTTCTGCTGTACTCATTCCTAGGCAGTCCTTTCCCATTCTGTATGTGTGACGCTGATTGTTCCTTCCTAAGTGGAGCACTTTGCATTTGTCCTTATTAAACTTCATCCTGTTTACCTCAGCCCATTTCTCCAGTTTATCCAGATCCTTTTGAATTATGACCCTATCCTCCAAAGAAGTTGCAACCCCTCCCAGTTTGGTATCATCTGCAAACTCAATAAGTGTACTTTCTATGTCAGTATCTAAATCGTTAGTGAAGATATTGAACAGAACTGGTCCCAAAACAGACCCCTGCGGAACCCCACTAGTTATACTTCTCCAGCAGGATTGTAAACCATTAATAACTACTCTCTCTTTAATGACCTGCTCCATTATCTTTCCTGGCACAGAAGTTAAGCTGACTGGTCTGTAGTTTCCCGGGTTATTCTTGTTCCCCTTTTTAGAAATGGGTACTATATTTGCCCTTTTCCAGTCTTCTGGAATCTCTCCCGTCTCCCACGATTTACCAAAAATGATTGCTAAAGGCTCAGATACCTCTTCTATCAGCTCCTTGAGGATTCTAGGATGCATTTCATCAGGCCCTGGTGATTTGCAGACATCTAATTTCTCTAAGTAAATTTTAATTTGTTCTTTTCCTATTTCAACTTCTAAACCTACCCCTTTTTCACTAGCATTCTCTATGTCAGGCATTCCTTCAGATTTCTGAGTGAAGACCGAAACAAAGAAATCATTAAACATCTCTGCCATTTCCAAATTCCCTGGTACTGTTCCTCCCTCCTCACTGACCAATGGCCCTACCCTCTCCTTAGTCTTTCTCTTGTTACCAATGTATTTGTAAAAAGCCTTCTTGTTTCCCTTTATGCTTGTAGCTAGTTTGAGCTCATTTTGTGCCTTAGCCTTTCTAAGCTTGCTCCTGCATGCTCGTGTTGTTTGCCTATATTCATCCTTTGTAATTTGTCCTAGTTTCCATTTCTTATACGATTCCTTTTTTATTTTGAGATCATGCAAGATCTCCTGGTTAAGCCAAGGCAAGGTCACTGAGGCCTGTGGTTTCCTCAGGCTCCCAGGGAGTGCCAGCGGCTGCAGCTTTCCTGAGATACCGGGGAGCGCTGGGCAGGCTTCTCCAGGGGAGGGCTGGCAGCTGCCACTTTCCCGGGGCTTCTAGGGAGCACCAGCAGCTGCAACCTCCTCCCTGGCTCCCTGGGGCTTGGAGGAGCTGCCCCTCCCACCATATCTCCCATCCCATATTTGGAACAGGGAGATATGATCACCTTAGTGATAGACCTTGGCTTTTAGATAACAACAGTATCAGAGGTTTGGTAATACTTAATGAGGAGGGCAACAGTGAGGTAATAAAACTGTAGCAAAATAATTAACAGGTAATGTTTTTAAAGAAGGTAGGAAAAATGCAACCATTAGTTGGTAGCAACAATGTAGTGGTAGAGGTTTGGCCACAGGTATTTAAGGCATAGCTTCTCAAACCTGTATTCCCTCTTGTTCGTAATATTTATGTGTGTTCTAGACACACACGCTTCACATAATATAGTAGACCAGTGGGTACTTTTTGTATAGTAACATTTTAGGCCACTAGGTCGTGGATGAAATAAAACTGTGGTGCTATGTCTAATTCCATTGATATTCCTAGTTCCTTCCAGCTTTTTGAAGGCATTCTTTTTGAGCTAGTAGAAATAAGATTAAATGCAAGGTATGCAAATGTACTCAAACTGAGCATCTGGAAAGAGTTAAGACATTTTATCTTCTTTTTACATAGGCACCCTAAATCTGTGCTGTTAAAATTACAGCACAACTACAGAACATCATTTGGAATTGATGAATGGTCTAGTCTTTGGCTGATATCACTAAAAAGACTAAGGACTATGAATAGTCTTTATACAGATGGGGTTTGAGTGAAGGAGAATTTCTTCCCCTGCTTGGAATACATAAGAGCCAGGCAGCATTAGTCTTTCTGCTCACAAGTGAGCAAATACTGTTCCATTCCCGCCAGGCACCCTGAAAAGAATGTGGGGCTATGATCTCCTACATTGACCTGCAGAGTGAGCCTGTACAGCTGTGAGTATAAGCTGAACCTTGTAGAGTTTAGGGCTAGAAAACGCATAGCTCTTTCAGTGTACCCTGAGTAAGGATTCCCTGGATCCCCTCAGGGTACACTCATCCTGAACCCTGGGATCCCTTACTATGGGCGTCCATTGGACATCAAATTGAAACAGCTTTTTTCTTAATTCCCTTGCTCATTTTGTAAATTGATTTTCTGCACTATGACAGGTAGAGGAACTAGGCAAAATACTCTGGGAATTTTTAAAGCCATGTTTTAAATTGTGCTAGTGAAAACCATCCTTAACCTGTACGCAGACCACAGGCACCACTGGGTCTCAATGTCCACCACCGTTCTTCTGTGTTTCTGCTTCCTCTGGGGAGGATCTGGTCAACGGTGTGAAAGCCAGAGCTGTTAGCAGCAGAACTGGTGAAGGAGCCATTCAGGTGTCAATGAAACCATTTAACAGGCATGTGTCTACCCCTGTCACTTTCTGAATTTACTGCGTTGGTCTACAGGACATTAGTGTAAAACAAGGGCATGACATCTGTAATGGAGGACCACTAACCACAGGAAAATCTGTTGGGGACCATAGTTGAGGGGAAAAAAAGACACCTTTGCGGAAAAAACAAAACAAAACATTCATTTCACTACACTCAGGCTGCATCCCAGAGCCTAGGGAGATCAGGGCTAGTAGATTTCATGGGTGCCATGTTTCTGGGGAGAGGCCACAAGAGAGATTCAGTGCATGGGAAGGGGTTGCTGGAGAGCAGATTGGGGTGGGGATGTGGAGTCCAAGCAGGAGGTAGGGTGCAGGAGTGAGCTTGGGGTGCAGGGTTTGGGTGGAAGATGAGGTGCAAGAGTGAGGTGGGAGTGAGGGTGAGAGGTCTGGGTGGGATGTAGAATGCAGGAGGGGTGGGAGTCTGAACTCACAGGAGAGGGAGGATGCAGGAGTGGCTAGGGATGAAAGGTGGGTAGGAGGCAGGAGCAGAATGTGGTTGGAATGCAGGATGTGGCAGGGGAAGGGTTGGGAGAGTGTGGGGAGGGGATGGAAGTTGGGACCTCTGTGAGGGAGTGTAAAAGGATGAGCTGGGGGTTGTCTGGGAGAGAAGGTGCTGGGGTAGGCTGGAGGTGGGGCTGGATTTCTGGAAGTGGCTATAGAAGCAGGGTAGAGGTGAGGGGAAAGGGGATTGGGACACCTACGTGGTGCAGCTCTGTGGGGGGCAGGCCCATGTGGCTCTGAACACAGGAGGGAAGTGCCTCTCCCACTTGCCCCCCCCCACACCATTGGTTACAGTTGGGCCAATGAAAGCAATTGATGGTGCTGATGGGGTGTGCTTCTCTGCAGTGGGCAGAGGCTGTTCCCCCCCGCCACACAGTGGGGAGCTGGGGCTCTGGATCATTCTCAGCATGAGGTGGGGATCTCTGAGCCTTGCAGGCCAGATCCAGGCAAGCTGCAGTTTCCCCACCCATGCTTTAAAATTTGTTAGAAAAATATTTAATTAGTGTGTTGCTGAAGATTATGAAATCAAATTTCTAAAAAGTCATCCCTCTCCACCCTCAGTTGCCATCTGGCATAGGGGCACTGATTTACCAGTACTGCATAGGGCGGTATCCTAAGGACAGACCTGGCACAGTCTCTGAGGAAATTTGTTAATTAGTCGTCAGGAAGATTTGTTGTTGTTCATGACTCACTGGTGCTTTCCCTGTATATTGTTAATGGTTACATAGGTCATTATTGAACAAAAATATAAATAAACTTTTTACTTCCATGGTAGAACTTTATACAATGTCAGCTTTCCTTTTGGCTGAAAAAACAAATCTGTGGGGAAAAATTATACCAGGCGGGAGTAGTAAAATAACTGTTTAGGAAATAAGTCATTTCCATCTAAGTGTTTTTATTTTCGGTCCAGCAGTAAAAAAAAAAAAAGTTTGTCAACTAAAGAGTTAAAAAAATTGAATGTGTGACTTAAGTGGGATTATTTATAATAAAAGAGGAAGAGAGTGAAGATAGAGTAGCATTCTTAAGGTCACCAAATTCTTTCAAGTTTGTGTACTGTGTTTTGGACATATTTTCCTTGGTAAGGGTGTTTGAAGTTGCCATTAGCATGTCCATCATAATGTGTATTATCCTATGGAATGACTGGTTATTTAAAGGAATCCTCCAAATCATACAAATACAGTACTATATTGTCAAGGAACTCAAGTTGTGAGTGGAGACTTGTTTTCTGCCCTCAAAATAGATATAGATGTACATGATTTTGTATTAGATGTCTGGATAATTTGCTCCTTCCCACCTCTTACTCAAGTTCACACATGAGAAGGAAGAATCGGAACAGAGAGGAAGCCGTGCTAGTCCACCTTGATTACTGTTTTTGGTTCTCTGTACCTTAAATATTGAGTCTATTCTGGTATGGCTGTGGTCTGAAGAAGTGGGTCTGTCCCAGAAAAGCTCACCTAATAAATTATTTTGTTAGTCTTTGAAGTGCTACTTGACTGCTTTTTTGTTTTGATGAGATGGAAGAGCCTTCTTCATAACAAGCGCCCACGGTTTCTCCTGCTGAAATGAATAAGTTGGGTCATGCACCAGTTATGCTGAGATCTATTTAAATTATTGAATGTCATCATGGTTAGGAAGCCTGCAGCATACTGTAACTGTGAGGCTCATCATGGGAACCTCAGAAGGATGTGGTGTAGCTCAAGTAAATAAAAAAATATAAAAATCCACATATTTATAAAAATAAAGAATTCTGATTAGCATTGTAGACAAAGTAATCCAGGAGGTTAACCTGAGGGATTCTATTGCTTTCTGTAGCCTTGTGCCAGGTATGTCCAAAGCAGCTGTCCTAGACCTTGCCAGCTACCTCCCTCCTCATTGCATTCATCCTTCTTACTGAAATATTATATAACAGACCAAACCACCACTGGTCACAATAGAGTGATGGTGAAAGATCATTGCTTGCCTTTTTATTTTCCATTTCTAATGACATTAGATAGTCCCTACTCAGAAGACCTGACAATCTTTATGGACAGCCCTGAGTACGTTATTAGTTCTGTATTAAACAATGAATGTACATTAAACATCTATCTGTCATGGATATCACCACTATATCTCAACATCTTTAAAAAAAAAAAAAAGGAAGATGAAGAATGTATGAATATGAGATACCAGTTTTAAACTAAAATTTGCTCTCAGTTGAGGCCTTGCGAGTCCACTGGGAATTTGGCCCAAGAAAACTTTACAAACCATACCCATTTAGCACAGAGGTTACAGCTACACTACGAGATAAATTTGAATTTATTAAAATCAATTTTATAATGCCAATTTTTTAAAATTCAATTTTGAGTATCCTCAGTTCCCACAGCCTCCCAACAAATTTGACATATTGCTTCTATACTGAAATCACCAAACATTGACAACACCCCCCCCACAAAATACCCCAAACCATCCCCCCCAAGCCCCAAAAAAGATCTCTCCAAAAAAAACCTCAAACCCCTGCCACTCACCAGCTCCACTGGTATTGCTGCTGGAGCCGCCTGGCCACAGGGTGCCTGGCCCTGTATGGCTGGAGCCACCTGGCTGCAGGGTGCCTGGCCCTGCGCAGCTGGAGCCACCTGACTGAAGGGTGCCTGGCTCAGCGCAGCCTGACTGTGGGGTTCCTGGCACCGCGTGACAGGAGTGCAGCCACCCTGGTCAGTTTCCTGGCTCCTGCTAGTAGTGGGGACCTGCGAGCCAGGAAGAGTACATAGTTTTATGGGATACATAGGGGACACTTGTGAAAGTTAATAAATTTGAATGAAAGATATGGTGCTTCCATACCAGCCTTTATTCGACATTTTAAACTTGAGATGGATGCTATACCTGTCCGTTAATATCAACATTTTGTTATCAATATTAGGGCAGACTAAATCAAGCTAATGACATTTACAGTGAAGACAGTGATGTTTTAATGTCGAGCTAACTCCTTTAAATTTGATTTTATCTCGTAGTGTAATCGCAACTTTAGTAACACATCCCTCCAGCGGTCTTTATAGGCAGTGGTCTTGTGAACAACCAGAAATAACTAAAACTAGGCTCCATGGAGCAGAAGTATTGATGACTTGGAGTAACATTGGCTGATTTTCCTCATGGTGAATCTATCCCTCAACTTATGCACTGAAGACGGTAGCAGACGTAGGTTTTACAACCAGGGAATGAGGATTGGGGTGGAGAGCACAGCAGTGGTTCAAATGGTGGCACCTTCAATTATACCTTTTAGCCTGCTAATTTCACACATGCTATCATGCCCACGTATTATGACTTGTCCCCTAGTCTGGTATAATTGTGTTTGGGACTCCTTGAAAACTGTTCCCACGTTTCAAAGGGGATACTCCATGCAGACAGGAGTGATCCTTTGTGACTTCCTGACACCATCTCCCCACCCCAATTGGCTCCTCTTTTAGGCTAATGGAGTTGCAAATGTAGCAGTTTGCTGCCCTGGTAGGATTCCCCCTGCCACCTCAGGGAGCCAGCAGACCAGAGTCAAGAGCACCATATTCTGGGACTCAAGGCATGGGGATCCATCTGCCCCATCTCTAACAAACACGTCTAGATGTCAATCTGAAGGAAACCCCAAGGTGTAGGGGCAGCTGCACTAGGCTTGGGGAGAGGTCCTGATATGAGTCAGGGGAAGGAGCAGCATATAATATGTGGTCGAACAATGAGAGGATCACGGAAGGGGAGAAGTGGAATGTAGCTGTGGGGCAGACGTGAAGGAGACTAGAATACAAAGGAGTGGAGTGAGGTTCAAGATGCTGTGTGGTATAAAATAAAAAGGGGGAAACGAGCATATGAATGCTGATGGGTGGGAAGGCTTGTAACACAGGGGCAGAGAGTATCGGAGGGGTAGCCATGTTAGTTTGGATCTGTTAGTCTGTTACAGGGGCAGAGAGTGCATCATGGGGCGTGGGAGTTTGCATGTGGGCACGTTAGGCAGGAAGCTAGAAAAAGAGGCTGATAGAAGGGAGCAGAGCCTAGAAAAATTGGGGATAGTATCCCAGATGGCAAATAGGGTAGGACGTGGGGAAAAACAGAGGACAGGTAAGATAGGAGTAGCACGTAGGGCACAAAGGACTAGTGCAGGAAGACTGTATCTTTGAAAAGGTACTAAAGGTTGAATCTCTCTAGTCTGGCACCCTCAGGAGCTGACTGATGCTGAACAAGAGAATTTGCTGGACCACTGGAGGTCAGTATTGTCTAGTGGCATTACCCACCCTTCCATGGCTTACAGGGCTCTTAGAAGACTTTTAGGGGTAAATTACAACTACATAACAGACCAGAACACTGAGAGCCAGGACTGGTGGCTGTAAACAATCTTCATGGGGCTGTGGAAAACTTAGCCACAACTGTGGTAAGTGGACATTTGGCTAATGTGCTGGACCACAGATGTTGCCAGACTAGAGTGTGCCAGGCTAGAGAGGTTCAACCTGTACAAGCCCTCCTAAAGTTCGTAGGGTGCCATTGGCTAAAAATCTAGTCTGCCTCTGCGTCCTATAGATAGAGGAAATTAAGACTTTTAACTCCTCTCTAGGTCTACTGTTAATTTTCTTAGTAGCTTTGCTGATGATGCTTTGAGTGTACCTTCTGCTCCTGGAGCTCCTTTTACTTCCTTATTTTGGCTCATTTGTCTATCCTATTTTTCTATCATTTTGCTATTATATTGACATAAGCAGATCAAGTGGAAAGTCAGTAGTACAGCAAGATTTTTCATTTTCCTTACTTTTTTTTCAAATGAGGCACTTATCATATACTTCAGTCCGTAATTAAACTTGAACTAGCATGTGGTGCTGGTGTCACCACAATGCACTTAAAAAAAATGTTTGAAAAATTAGACGTTCCAGTTTTGTTCCTGTCAATAGTACAATGACATTATCTTTTGAATTTCATCAAGTAAAGAAGAAATACAGTGTGTGCTTGACCTTCAATTACACTGTCCTCCCAAACTATACCTTTGCCAAACTTGAGGAAGAGGTCAAGCCATAACTACTCTGCACTTTGTCAAGCCAGCAATAATTGTTATTTTTAACATCAACTCTGCCAAACCTACTAAGAAAGCATTGGAGGATACTCCTCACATGGAAGTAAGTCATATCCTCTTGTGAAAAACCTAAAGAAGAGGGGAAGAGAATGCAGAAAACTCTGAGCTCACTGGGCAGAGTTTCTGACAAATGCTTTCTTTCAGAATAAAAGTTTGATGTCTCTTTTATCTATTTAGGCATATACGTTAACGTTTACAAGTATTGAATCTGAACCTCAGGATATGCAGGAAAACCAAGGTCCATAATTATAAAGGAAAATGAAAGAGGCAGTATTTTTTTTGTCTTTTTTCTTTTCCCCTGTGGTCTATGAGTAGTGCATAGAGCACCCTGTAGGGGTGTTTTCTCCATCGTTGCACTCTGTGCATGTGTTTGGGGGAGGGTGTGGAATCTAAGAGTATTTGTCAGCCAAATAGAAAATACTAGTTCCAGGGATACCCTGAAAAAGTGAATTGGTTTACACCTGTCATTAATCCTCTATGGCTTTGGTTGAATGTCTATCTGAATACCTTACTCACTCAGAAGGCCACCTGTAAAGATTTTGGGAGACTCTTCACCCTTACAGATGTTGGCCTACACTTAAAAACTAGATTATCTAATGTTAAGACTCATAATTTTATATTTAGGAGCCTAAACTAGCTTGCCAAAATAATCTCTCTCTTTCTGAGACATATACACCAGAGCCACGTCTACATGAGTGGCTTTTCCTGGCAAAACTGGGCTTTTGTCAGAAAAACCCACAGCGCATCTACATGTAAAATGTGCTTTGTCAACAGTTTGTTGACAAAACCTGGGACATCCGCCAGCAGTGTTATACCTTTCCCCACCTAGGTATAACGTGTCTCTCAACAGTGTTCTGTTGACAAAACAGCCGTGTAGACACTCCGGGGGCCTTTTGTTGATAAACAGGGCTTCTGGTTCACCGGGCAGCCCTGTTTGCTGAGCTTCTGGTCAGCTGTTCTGTCGAGAGAGGGCCGGGCAGTCTGGCTGATCCCTGTCAACAGAGCAGATTGCTCTTTTCATCTGTTTTTGTGTGTAGCAGTGTCCTATTGACAGACATCCTGTCTGGAAATCTCTTCCAAGAGTGACATCTGTCACCAGAGGCTGCTTGTGTCGACTTGGCCCAGGAGTGGAAGACTGCAAATTTTAAGTCATAAAAGTGATAAACTAACCGAATGGTTGGTCTGATCCTAAGAATCATGCCTACCAATCCTTCAAAATGCTCCTGACATGGATGTTTTCATATAAATTATTAACTGTATAATAAACATTATTTTGTTGATCAAATTGTGGTTTAACTGTGTTCTGAAATTGTGCTATTACTTGAGACTTGGCAGTGTTATATAGTGATTCTGGAATACAGTTACAGCATGGTTTAGTTTCAACTATGCAGGCAAAACAAACTGTATTTTAATTGACTTGGGACACTGTTGTGAGTGTACCAATACAGTAGTTTTTACAGTGTAGGCAGGACCTACTTTCGTTACTCAACCAACCATGTTTGTTTGTTTGTTTTTAATTGGATCACTTTGTAAAGGAAACATTACAAAAAGTCTTCAAAATATAAAATTATTTTTCCTGAGGAAATAGCTTATCTTTTTAAAGAAATCTTCCAAATAAAATATAAACTAATATTCCTTGTGAAACTGTAGGCGATTTTCAGTCTCTTTTGGCAGTTTTCACAATTCACAAGCCATTCAATTTCTGTTTGTCAGGAAAGATGAATTAGTAGTTATTATAAACAATGCCTTGGCTTCTGAAAAATCTATAATGCCTTTAATTAAAATAAATGAAATCAAACTGTTCACCAAATGTTTTTTTCCCTAGCCTGTCCTCATTTTTAAGTATTGTTTAGGGTAAGGTAAAAGCATCTGTAGAGCAGCTGCTGGTCAGCTAGAGTAATGCCCCTTTTTGCAGGTGAAACAGTTGGCAAAATTGTTTTTTCTTTTTCATTTGTTTATTTTATAGAGCCAGAAACAATATAAATTTATACTCTTTTGAAGAGGCAAGATTTTCTTCATCTTCCTGAGCTTTATAAAAAATATTTTTGTAGAGGGGGTTTCATGAAGTAGATTGGACAGCTTGTGGGTAATCTGATTGCTTGTGCTGTTGTAGCAGTATGAAAACTGAGGGTCTCTTGCTGTTTGTCTCTCGTTTTGTGGAGCTAAAATTGTTTTTAACCATAAAATTTGCGATGGAAATGTTCACAAATGTATCCTAACATAATTACAGGTATTTGACAAAATAATAAATAAACAACAACAAATACTATTCTGAAAGAATTTCAAAATAGAATCACTTTTATTCTTTCACTTGGATTTTGGCTTTAAACAAACTGGCAAGGAGCCAATAACCTACCTAATTTAAATGACTTACATGAGGCTTGAGGAATTTAAACTAAAATTAATATATAGACAATCTTTGTTACTACTTTATTTTAAAAAAAGCATACAGACAAAAGGGATAATGGCAGATTTTCTCCTATATTTGTAAGTACTTTAAGGTAGCGCTTTATTGATACTTGTTAGGCCTTTCCGCTGCTTTACTTTTAAGTATAAACAGTTGATTGAAAAACTCAATCTATAATATGTAAATCCATTTGGAGTAATAGTGCCAAGAAACTGTGAATAAAAAAAAAAGGGTCCTGGCAGCTGCGTCACAGGGTTTGATCACTTCAGGCTGGGGTGCCAGGAGATTTGAGACAGATGTTTTCAGACATGCGGCATGCCTAAAACATTTCCAAGGGTTGAGCTACAAATAGTGACTTAATGAGTTAAGGAACAGGAGAAGTATGCGGGAGGACACAAGAGTTTATTCACCTCTAGGTGCACAGCCAGCCTCTTCACTTTACATCTGCTTGTCAGAGTTTGCTGTTTAAACTGTCGTGCCCTTGGTATTGCTCTTTGTCTGACTGTGAATAAAGTGCAGCATTGTGATAGCTAATCCTACTCTAGTGACTTGACTTTAAATGTGGTTTTGGAGTGCATCCCGGATTTCTGTTTGCTAAGCTTCCTACTCCTGTTCCAGAGACACCACTGGAGATCGATGAGAGAGAGTACTGCAGACTGCCTCCTCCTATAGATCTGTTGCCTTTTTCTTTTTATCCTTTGAAGGAAATCAATGGATACCAAAGTGATCTGTTTGTTTTTCTTTTTTTCTTTACCTCCACTCACAGTGGGAAATCACACTGGCCGCATCAAGGTGGTCTTCACACCCAGCATCTGTAAAGTGACTTGTACCAAGGGCAACTGTCAGAACAACTGTGAGAAGGGAAATACCACCACCCTCATTAGTGAAAATGGTCATGCAGCTGACACCCTGACTGCCACTAATTTCCGAGTAGGTAAGTACCCTCAAACCATACTCTTTTTAGCTTTCTGGGCTAACAGAGAGAGGAGGATTTTTAGTGATTAGTATCAGTTCTGTGTGTTACTCTTTGTGTGGAGAAGGTGTACTTAAGTAAAAGCACTTGTATGTCAGACAAGTTTGTTTTTTTCCTTGTGAAATGGTCTTGATAATTTCCCAACATCCTAAAGAGGCTATATAACTGCATTTATAATCCAAAATGTCAGTTGCAGGATTACAGTATAGCAGACTGTAGCTTTTGCTTTAAAACAAAATAATTGACAAACAAAAAAGTTGATAACTCCAAAGCTTGGATTAGTACATTCTGAAAGATGTGATAGATGCCAAAAAATGTTGTGTTTATTTAAACTGTAGTGAATTAAGGTGGAAACTAGTTTGAAGTTAATAAAATTATCCTGAAAAGCTCTGTCAGAGGGTTGCTTGATTTTACATTCCTATGACAGTGGAGTTCCCAGCTTACAATTTTTGCCTTTTTTGTGCTGTGAATAAAGCAGATTTATTATGTATCAGATTTCTTAACAGGAGATTGAATTTTTAGAAATATAATTAATAATTGTGACATACTGTAATTTCTCTGTTGGAAGAAGTCATATCGCTACTAATACTTATATTTCCATACTTGTCTATCACCTAAAACTGTTAAATTATGGTGAAACAGATCCTGAATAATTTGTGGGATAATTTGTTTATATAGTTTAATTCCATTATGTGACGGTAGTACCTCTTGTACAAATACATTTTTTGTGTAAATTAAGAGAAGTCCATATGTGTAGAGGTAGGTATGGTATGTAGTCTTTAAATTCTTTATTTCTCAAAACATATCCTTGCTGCTGTTGAGAGCGTTTTTTTTTCTATTATAAAAATCCTATGGTATTTTCATATCCACTCCTTTTTTATCATTTGTTTTGCCAGTGTGCATTCAAGCATTCATTGATACATACGTTATAATTTTAGTTTCTTGGTAATATAAACAAAACGTTAGGCAGCATTGGTGCTAGCCAATGCTGCCCTTTTAAAAATGCACTGTATTTCGTTCTCTGAGGGGGAAGATTTTTCAATTCTTCTCTTACATAAAAACAGAAGATACCAAGTACTGAATAGTCACTCTAAGGCTGTTACTAGATTACCTTGCTGTGGATGCAAACTCTTTTGAAATCAAAGCACACTCCTTGACAATTCACATTACTATTGTATTCTCATTAGCATAACTTAGGTCTTATTTTGCTTTAAAAACAAGGTTTGTAAAAAGAGGAACGTGGCTATTCTGACACCTTTTTTTCTCTAAAAAATGGATTTTTACTAATGAGTGCTAAATTAATTGTAATTGACATTTACTATTAATATGGGCTTTTATTAATTATTGGCAATTGCCATAGCTAAGCAATTTCCTTATTTGACTTTATTTTTGATAAAAGGATAAAACATTGAGGGTGGAAACATATAATTCATTTGCTATGTAAAGATGTGCTGTAATCTTTCTTATTCACCAATATTTGAAAACTTAGAGAGAGAGAGAGAGAGAGGAAATCAACTTGTTAAAACATGTAACACCCTTTCTTTCCTGGCCTTAGGCCAGGTATTTTTTGATTCAGCATGAATAATAGTTGCTACTTAAAAAGACTCAACAAAACCAATAGTATTCGGTGGAAAGGAAAAGGAGTGTCATGTTTGGATGTGCATATTAATAAATCATTTTACATGTATGGATACTTATTAATTTAGTTACATTCATCATAATATAGCTTTCTACATCATGCACTTATGTTATAGACAGAGTTTGTTAGAAAAACTCAAAGCAAGACTTTTGCTCTCAGAATAGTTATCCTCATAAAAATTAAGATGACTAGGATCTAAACAATGTTTTTAGACTCTCCAGTTATAAATAGCCTGTGGATTTAAATATTTAAGAACAGGACCAGGGCTGAACCAATGTACCTGTAGACTCAATTACTTCAGTAGCCCCTAATTTTCAGGGATCTCTTGACTGATTGAGGGCTTAAAAGCATATTTTTAATGGTGTTCTGTGTGGTACAAATGTCTCAATTCTGATACTTGACAGATGCCTCTTATTAAATTAGATGGGATTAAGACATTCTCCTAACATATAGGCTAATGATAATCTGAGCCATGTCAGATTCTCCTTTCATTTTAATTTTTTAGTATGTTTTATTTATTCTGTTGGCTGAAAAGACCCTGGTACGTTATTGTTTAAAGCTGCACAGTGTAAAATTAAAGATGGATGTGCAGGTGGTTTGTGTGATTGTTTTCTGTTGAAGATGTGCTGCTATGAAAACACCTTGTTTGGGTCAGAGGAAATATGTTTCTTCCTCGAGTGTCCCCGTGGGTGCTCCACGATAGGTGTTGGGCTCGCCCCAGCTCCGCAAGTCGGATCTTTTCAGCAGTTTCTGCCGGACCGCGCATGCGCCGGCGCGCACCGCTCCCTTGCGCGCTCCTGGCCGCGTGCGCGATCCGGTCCCCGCCAGTTCCTCTTTAACCACCATCGGCTGCAGATGGAATCCGCTCAGGCTACGGCCAGAGTTAGCGTATTCAATGTTTTTAAAGCGTTTAGAGCTTCTTTTTCAGTCTTTATCTTAAGTTAGCTTGTTATTGTTTTCAAAAAAAAAAAAAAAGAGAGTAAAAAGTAAAGTTTTACAGCCTTAGTAACAAGCGGAGCAGCGGAGGCCTGGGGACGTAAGGCCATTAGGCCTCCTGCCGCGGCAGGCTGAGTCCAAGAGGGGAACAGGCACAGAGAAGGTGCAAAGTACCCTATTAACAACTCAAAGACTCACCACAATGTCCTCTTCAGGATTCAAAAAGTGTGAGTCATGCCACAAAGCGATGCCAGCCTCCAATGGGCACAGAAATGCTCCTTCTGCGCAAAGCTCACAGCCAGAGCAAGGAAGGACAGGGAGATGTGGCTGAAAATGCTGCTCTTTGACAAGGCCCTCCAGCCAGATGCGCCAGAGCGGTCTCAGCAGGAGGGACCCAGAGGGGCCCATAAAAGGAAAGCTGCTTCCCTAACCCCATCAGCGCAAAAACGGAGGAAGCTTCCACCAACCCGATCCCTGCCAGCAGCCACAGCGAGCGGGATGGGTGGAGCGCATAGCCCCCAGCCGCAGTCACAGCTGAGCGGTGGCGGCACGGAGACGCACGTGGCAGAGGCTGAGCCTCCAATAATCAAACAGCCGCCCTGCACCGAGGGCAGGGCGGCAGCCAGGCAAACGCTGGAACTGGTGGTGCTGCAGCTAGCGGCACCGACCCCCGGGGAACTGGCGGTGCAGAGCTTGCAGGCACGCGGCCTGCAGGCACCGGGGGAGACCACCCGTGCAGCACCGCAGCGGAGTGTGCCGAGCGCGGCGCAGAGATCCCCAACGCGGAAAGGGGCGGAGCCAGCCCCACAGGGGAGGGGAAAGGCAGCACAGAAAACCCGGCACCGCAGCCCTTCTCCAGACAGGGCTGCAGGGCTACTCGCTCGAAGCCCTCCACTTATGCTGCGGACTCCAACGAGGCGGCAGGGGTCACCTCCAGTATACCCTGAGCCCCCATCCCCATTCCTACAGCCAGCATCACCATGGCTCGGACCACCCAGCTCTTCCTGGGCTTTGAACCCCTGGAGTACTGCCACAAATCAGTCTCTCCATTATCTCAATCACCCAGACGATCTCGCTCCCCCAGACGCAGGGGGTATGCGCCTCTAGAGTGGTCCAGGTCTCCATCTCCGGAACAGTGCCTGTGTTGCCATGGTCGCCCCTATCATGTGGGGCATAGACACCATAGGCATACTCCCAGGGACAGATCCCCCCCAGACGGTTCAATATCCCCGAGGGCAATCGCGGACGGGGACGGAAACGCAGATATCTCAGGGGGAGTTGATACTGGAAGCCCGAGATTTTCCCTCGCAAGTATCTAGCGAGAGGATGTATCACTGTCAACAGGACCCAGAGGGGTCCAGAGAGGTTTACCCTAGCGGTTCCTCGCTATCTTCCCCTGACGAGGACACGGCCCCAGGGGACGTCCATCCTCCGAACGATCTCAAACAGTTCCAAGAGCTGTTTAAAAGGGTGGCCTTTACGCAAGGCATCCAAACAGCAGAGGTGCAGGAGAAACACCATAAGCTCCTTAAAAACCTGAGACCTCCGGCCTCTTCCAAAATAGCTATTCCGCTGATGAAGCAATCATGGCAGATTATTGCCACCACAATATGGCAGACCCCTGCGTCCCCTCCGCCTATAAACAAGAGAGTGGATAAGAAGTACTTCGTCCCGACGAAGGGCATAGAGTTCCTGTTCAGCCACCTGCAACCAAATTCTCTGGTGGTGGAATCGTCTCAACAGAGGTCGAAAACTTCTGAGTACAAGACGGGGGAACGGACAAGATGCCAAGAAACTAGAGTTGTTCGGCAGAAAGGTCTACTCCTCCTCTACCCTACTGTTGAGAATGGCGAATTACGCAGCGCATCTAGCGAACCATAATTTCGACAACTACTCCAGGCTGACTTTCCTCATGGACTTGCTTCCAGAGGACATGAAGCCGGTGCTGAAGGCCATAGTGCAGGAAGGCTATGCAGCCTCGAGGACAGGAGTTCAGATCGCCCTAGACGTAGCGGATACGGCAGCACGCTCAACAGCTATGGCAGTGGTCATGCGCAGGGAGTCCTGGCTCCAGACATTGGGTATCCCGAGGGATCTGCAGGCGAAGATCGTTGATCTCCCCTTTGACACACAGAAGCTGTTTGCAGTATCAACTACAGCGTCCCCAGTACCACAGGGGCTACAAGCAAGGGCGACATCAACAGCACCAACAGTACAGAACTCTCAGGCGACGTTCTCAACAGAGCCGTGCGTCCTCGGGGCAGGGCCAAAGGCCACAAGTTTGACACACAGATCGAGGGCTGCACTATCACTACCATCACGCAGTGTCATCCGAAGCTACTATTCCACCATCGCCTCTGACCATTCTACGACCAGTGGCAAAAGATCACCACAGTCAAATGGGTACTGGAGATCATAGCCACGGGTTACGCGATTCCCTTCCAGTTGCTCCCACCGCCACGACCTCCACCCAGACCCCACCTAAAGGACGCCTCCCACGAAGCGAGACTCAAGTGTGAGGTAGACCATCTCATGCTCATAGGGGCAGTGGAAAGAGTGCCGGAGCAACTTCGAGGGAAAGGGTTCTACTCAAGATACTTCCTCACAGAGAAAAAGACAGGAGGCTGGAGGCCCATCCTAGATCTTCGAGGCCTCAACCGGTACTTGCGCAAGCAACATTTTCGGATGATCACAGTCGCCTCTATACTTACGGCACTGGACGATGGAGATTGGTTCGCAGCCCTCAACTTACAAGACGTGTATTTCCACATAACTATTCACCCGGCTCACAGGCAAAGAACATTTTCAGTACAAGGTTCTGCCGTTCAGCCTCTCCTCGGCCCCCAGAGTCTTCACCAAGACCTTGACAGTGGTGTCAGCCTACCTGCTCAGATGGGGTGTTTATATTCCCATATCTGAAAAAAAAAAAAAAAAAAAAAAAGACTGCCTATTGAAAGGGGCCTTGAAGGAGGAGGTACTTCGCATGATACGCGTCACAGCAGACACGTTCTCTTCGCTGGGCCTGGTCATCAATCTGGCAAATCAAAGATAGACCCCGCACAGGACATAGAGTTCATAGGGGCACATATAAATTCCATCACAGCAAGGGTTTATCTACCAGATGCCCGCTTTCGCGCCATTGGTTCCCTCGTGCAAGTCATCACCTTCAGCCCTACGGTGCCGGTTCTGATGTGCTTACAGCTGCTGGGCCACATGGCAGCAGCAATGTTTGTGGTACAGAACGCCAGATTGCATATGCGCAGCATGCAGCACTGGCTGGCGAGCGTCTACAAACCGGCAGCACACACCGTCCACAGGGTGGTGTCGCCCACGACAGAGGTGCACAGATCCCTGCAATGGTGGGTGAACCCCAAGAACATGCTAACAGGGGTGCCCTTTCACCAACCACAAATATCTGTTTTTCTCACTACCAACGCCTCCCACATAGGGTGGGGATCACACATGGGCGAAAAGGTGACGCAAGGACTGTGGCCCTCCACGGAACAGTCACTGCACATAAATATACTGGAGCTCAGAGCAGTGTTCAACGCCTGCAAACACTTTCGAGACCATATACAAGGCAAGTGGTCGGGATCAGTACAGACAATACCTCCACCATGTTTTATATAAATCGGCAAGGAGGAGCTCGGTCCCGTGCCTTATGTGCGGAAACAGTCTGATTGTGGAACTGGTGCATCGCCAACAATATAACCTTGAAAGCCTCGTATTTACCAGGCGCTCACAATGCGAAGGCAGACCAGCTAACGAGGCGCTTCGCACTCACACATGAGTGGCAGATCCATTCCGATCTGCTACGACCGATTTTTCATGCAGGGGGATTTTCCCCAGATAGACCTGTTTGCCACTCAACACAACAAGAAGTGCTCACAATACTGCTCCAGGGCAGGACTGGGACAGGGGTCCCTGGGGGACGCATTCACGATCTCGTGGAGGGGCCCCCTGCTCTACGCCTTTACTCCCACAGTGCTTATCCACAAAGTCTTGCAGAAAGCCAGGAGAGAGAGAGCCCGAATGATCCTAGTAGTCCCACGGTGGGATCGACAGCAATGGTTCCACTTACTCCTGCGCATGTCGGACCGTCCACCGATGCCCCTCCTGGTGGCGCCGGATCTGCTCACGCAAGCCCAGGGTTCCATAGTGCATTCACACCCCCGAGGCCTGCGACTGCAAGCATGGTTAATCCATGGCTCAGCTCCCTAGAGAGCACGTGTATGGATGGAGTGCAACAAGTCCTAGAAAGTAGCAGGAGGACTTCCACCAGGAAGCCCTATAAGCAAAAATGGACTCGATTCACTGCATGGTGTTCTACCAAGCAATTAGCCCCCCTTGCTGCACCTATACCTGTAATACTAGAGTATTTACTGGACCCCAAGAGAGGCGGACTCTCCCTATCCTCGTTGAAGGTCCACCTTGCCGCTATATCGGCTTCCAGACATGAAGAGGAAGGGCACACGGTGTTTGCCCATCCCATGGTTACCAGGTTCCTCAAAGGGCTGGTAAACCTATACCCCCCTTGGAAACCGCTTCCACCTTCATGGAGCTTGGACCTGGTGCTTAATGCGCTAACGGGACCACCGTTTGAACCCTTAGCCACGGTTTCCCTCCATCTCCTTAAGATAAAGACGACCTTCCTTCTTGCAATCACGTCAGCTCGCAGGGTGAGCGAGCTTGCGGCAGTTATGGCAACGCCACCCTGCACAGTAATTTCCAAGGAGGCGGTAACCTTACGGCTGCATCCAGCCTTTGTTCCCAAAGTTTCTTCAGAGTTTCATATTAACGAACCTATAGTTTTACCCTTGTTTATCCAAAGCCTCATAACTCCAACAAAGAGGCGCGCCTACACCTCCTGGATGTGAGGAGGGCGCTGGCTTTCTATATAGACAGGACTAAGTCCTTCCAGAAAACGGATAGACTCCTAATCTCTCGCTCCCAAATCAAAAGGAGAAGATCTCTCTTCACAGAGAATCTCGAAGCACATCGTATCCTGCATAAAAATGTGCTACGAACTTAGAAAGACTCCTTTACTGGCCCCGCCTAGGGCTCACTCCACTAGGGCGGTGGCGGCATCAACAGCCTTTTTCAAGGGCATTGCACTAAAAGACATTTGCAGGGTGGCGACCTGGTCATCCTATGACACCTTCGCCAAGCATTATGCCCTTCACAGGGTATTCCAAGAGGATACCCGTCTCTCGACAGCGGTCCTCTCGGGGACAAGCTGCACATGAACCGATTACCCACCTCCTATCTTGGGTTACTGCTGGGTAGTCACCTATCGTGGAGCACCCACGGGGACACTCGAGGAAGAAAGAGAAGTTACTCACCGTAGTAACAATGGTTCTTTGAGATGTGTCCCCGTGGGTGCTCCACCACCCGCCCATCCTCCCCGCTTCAGATCTCTGTTGGTGTTTTACAGGGGCACCCGAGGCGGTTGGTCAAGGAACTGGCGGGGACCAGATCACACACGCGGCCGGGAGCGTGCAAGGGAGTGGCGTGCGCCGGCGCATGCGCGGTCCGGCAGAAACTGCTGAAAAGATCCAACCTGCGGTGCTGGGGTGAGCCCGATACCTATCATGGAGCACCCACGGGGACACATCTCAAAGAACCATCGTTACTATGGTAAGTAACTTCTCTTTTTACCTTTCTAATTTTTAAACTTATATTTACAGAAACATCAGTTTATCCTATAAGTGAAAATCATAATTTCACATATCCTATTTGAACAGTAAATTCTTAGTTCTCATAAGAGGTGCCCAAGGGAAAAATCAGAAAATGCTGTTTTAGACTTTTACTGATGCTTCGTGTAATTGCTTTAGGGAGAAGAAAAAATGTGTGTGAATGAGCAAGTTCAAATTGTGTGCTGGGAGCTCAAAATGAGTAGTTGTTCTCTTATGTTGTAGATGAGCTTCTATTCCTCATAATGAACAAACTTTCATTTTATGTTTATTTTCAACCTTAGAGATGCAAAATAGTGATTTGTCGCAGTTAGGATTTTAGGTGGAACATAAAGTGATGCCAATATTAAGGGTTCCCAAGCTTTTCCATTCTAAGAGGTCATTTTCAGTCTCCTAAAATTTGCTGTTTCTTCAGAGGAAACACTTAGGCCGTGTCTACAGTAGCCCCAAACTTCGAAATGGCCATGGAAATGAAGCCATATTCAGCACTTCATTAGCATGCGGGCGGCCGTGGCACTTCGAAATTGACGCGGCTCGCCACTGCATGGCTCGTCCTGACGGAGCGCCTTTTCGAAGGGACCCCGCCTACTTCGAAGTCCCTTTATTCCCATCTGCTCATAGGAATAAGGGGACTTCAAAGTAGGCGGGGTCCTTTCGAAAAGGAGCCCCGTCGGGATGAGCCGCGTGGCGGCGAGCCTCGTCAATTTCGAAGTGCCACGGCCGCCCGCATGCTAATGAAACGCTGAATATGTATTTCAGCGCTTCATTAGTAAACTTCACAATGGCCATTTGCATGGCTATTTCAAAGTTTGGGGCTAGTGTAGACACGGCCTTAGAATCATAGAATACTAGAACTGGAAGGGATCTTGAGAGGGCTGGTGCCCTGCACTCATAGCAGTTCCACACACCATGACTGGGTCTACACTTGCCCCCAGCTTCGAAAGGGGCATGTTAATCAGGGCGATGGGAGATTACTAATGAAGTACTGCGGTGAATATGCTGCACTTCATTTGGCTAATTCTCCCCTGTGGCAACTTCGAAGCTTCAAACTTGAGGGCTGTGTCTACACTTACCAAAAACTTCAAAATGGCCATGCTAATGACCAGATCGAAGAGTACTAATGAGGCTCTGAAATGAGTATTCAGCGCCTCATTAGCATGTCGCTGGCTGCGGCACTTCGAAATTGCTGCATTTCGTTCCCGCGTGGCTTGCCTGCATGGGGGTCCTTTTCAAAAGGCCCCCACCATTGAAATCCCCTTATTCCTCTGAGCTCATAGGAGTAAGGGGATTTCGATGGTGGGCTTCTTTCAAAAGGACCCCTGTGTAGAGGAGCTGCACGGGAGCGAAACGCAGCATTTTCGAAGTGCTGTGGGCGGCGCGTGCTAATGAGGCACTGAATATGAATTTCAGAGCCTCATCAGTATTCTTTGATCTGGCCATGCTAATGTCCATTTCGAAGTTTTTGGTAAGTGTAGGTGTAGCTGAGGAGTAAAGGGACTTTGAAGTAGCACGGTTGCTTGGAAATGCCCACGGCTACACGCATGCCAGCACTTTGAAGTTTGAAGCTTTGAAGTTGCCATGGGAGAGAATTAGCATAATGAAATGCTGTGTATTTACTACAACGCTTCGTTAGTAATCTCCCGTCACCCTGATTAACATGCACCCTTCGAAGTTGGGGGCAAGTGTAGACAAGCCCCATGTGGCTTTGCCCTGACAGATGTTTATATAACCTGCTTTTATGTATGTCCAATGATGGCTATTCCACAACCTCCTTAGGCAATTTATTGCAGTGCTTAACTATTCTGACAGGAAGCTTTTCCTAATGTCCAATCTAAACTTCCCTTGCTACAGTTTAAGCCTGTTGCTTCTTATCCCTATCATCAGAGGTTAAGGAGAATAATTTTTCTCCCTCTTCCTTATAACCTTTTAGGTACTTCAGACTTTGTGTATTAGTTCTTAGTCAGGGAGGACTTTTTTTTTCTTAAAATTTGCCCCAGAAATGGGCAACTAGTTTTGAACAATATACAGATTGAGAAAAATGTAATTTTTTTCAGCTAACTTTAAAAAAACAAACTTTTTTAAAGAGATCTATCACTTCTAGAGATGATAAAAATCTGATATTTGGAAGAGAGATAGTTCCAAGATTACAGAAATGCCTTTTCCTGAGTTAAATGAAATTTGGTTTAAAAAATTAACTTGCACATGAATTTCATTGCACTAATAAACTACCGATATGGCATTGGTATGAAGCATGTATGAACAGTAGGGGCTGGCAGCTTCTGTGGGCCCCCAGCCAAAGTGTGGGGGAGTCCTGGCTCCATGCTTCCAGAAGGGGTGGGGCTGAGGGCATCCAGACATCAGTGCCGCCCGGACCCTGGTGCCGACTTTCCCCACTGCCATTCCACTGTGTAGAGCAGTGCTCTGGCGCTCAGGTGGTGACATAAAGGGCCTGGGGCTCTCGCCACCGCTGTTGCCATGGGCCCCTTTGAATTGTGGGACCTGGGGAAGCTGCTTCCTTGCTGTTCCCTGCCCTCCTCAGTGGGTCTGTGTGTGAATAGTAATTTCTGCTGAAGAAGTGATCTTTGAGTATTTTATTGGATATGCACATTTACACATAAGAAGGTTGAGTGGAGTTTAATTCTTATGCAGCTGTAGAGGTCTCTATTATATGGTCTGTGTATGCGGGCATGGAAGTATGCATACAGAATACAACAAGGGCTGTATTCATGTTACACAGACATATTACACAGTCTGTTACTTCTACCAAATAACTGCACATTTTAGCATTTTTTTAAATAGAAAAATCCTTTTAAAAACCTTCACTCAAAGACCATTACATCTGTAAAATGAAACATCAAAATTTAGGAAATGCCAAAATGAAGATTATCTGTACAATCTTAATTCTGCCCCATTGTGATTATGGCACAATCTTTAATTATAAGATCACATGCTGTTTTTTCCACAGGAGGATTGCCTGATTGAAGCACTTTAAAACAGGCAACCATTCATATTTTATTTTTAACATCCCTGTTTTGTATGTATCCCCACGTCTGCACTCCTTTCTTCAACCCTACCCCGAATGAGTACTTTTTCATTTATATATGTGTTTTCTGCATTTATCATCTTTGTATCTGAGCCCCTCACTAACATGAATTTCTTGGCAGTACTCCTCTGAGGTAGGAAAGTAATACTATCCATATTTTATAGATGGTGCCTTGAGAAATATTAAGTGATGTACCAAAGGTCACACAGGAGGACTATAGCAGAGACAATGATAGACTTATTTTTCTCCCATTTCCTTTTATGTCATACTTCACCACTCCTCAGTCTCACCCTCCACTTCTTCAGTTCCATTTCAAATTCTCCCTTTTTCTCTCTTCTACACCTTTCTTCCCCCCACCCTTTTTCTCTTTCTCTATTCTTTCCATCCCTTGCTTTCACCTCCCAATTCCTTCTTTCATCTAGCCAGTGGTGAGGGACTGACGATTTCTTTCAGTAAGTATGCCTTGTGGGAAAGGGAAATTCTTAATTGCTCTTTCCCTTTTCCCTTCTTTTGTGTTATGGTAGTCTCGTGAACACTTAAGAGAACACCTACTGCAGCTTCCCCAGACTGTAAAGTTAACACTCGCATTGTCTAGGACTGGTGCTGTCCTCCTAGGGAGAGCGAGTAGGGTGCCAGGTGCTCTGCCTTAGAACTCTTGGTGCATGTGACCTGTTCTCCCTTCAGATATCATTGGACTAAGAGTCAGAAGCTGCTAGTCCATTCAATTTGTTTTTCTTGCTTGGTCCCTGTGAAGGTATTCTGTCTCCTACCGTACCCTGAAAAGTCAGTAAGGAGAATCCTGGGATCCTCAGCTGATATGCAGTTGTGATGTCACAGATTAGAATTCAGTTGTGACTATGACATGGTCCTTAATAAATAACGTCAAACCATAATTTTGTAACCCCTATTTTAAGAACAGCACACACAGAACGGTTTATAATGTGATGCATAGTGACTGCAGGATGTTCACAAACTTTTTGCATGTTCTATTTTCTCACATTTTGTGTGTGTGTTCGTACCACTGTCTTCCTGACTTTCACTCTCAAAACTTCTCTCTGGAGGTTGCTAGGGGGAGGTATGCAACGTTTTGAGATCACATATCATTTGCTATTTAGATATGAGTTGTTCGTTTTTGGGCTTTTAGACATTCGTCATTTATTGAAAATAATCAGGAGGGATTTTATTTTTTACTTTGCAATTATAATGTCAGTAGCAATAAAGATGTCCTTAAAGAGCTGCATATGTCTCCAGAGCCAGAGGTTGCATAGCCCTGTGGTGGAATAATGCTCAAATGCTTATATTATTAATAAATTTTGTCTTAGAAACAACTTGTATACTTTACATAATGAATAGCACTGAAGGATGATGTAGCGTGTTTACATGTCTTTCATCAAAAAGTGTAATCACGTTAACAACCTCACTGTATTATGTTTACTGTGAAGATTAGGTGTGCTTTTTGCACAACTTCAGAGCCTTGATCCAGGGTATTTAGTCAGAAACCTCCAAGTAGAGACACAACTGTTTTGCTAAATTTTTACCCTCTTTTGTGTTTATCATATAATTTATGAAGAATATGCAATCTTTCTCATGTTACTGAGAAAAGATTATGCATATAGTCTTGCTCAAAGATACCTAGTTATTTTGCACAATTTAAGTGTCAGAAAATAGCTTTTTAAAGTCATACAATATGGTCCCTAGATACTATGGTTATGGGTGTATTTGCAGTGCCTAGGTACACATTAAGCATTATCCTAGACAATATATTTTGAACCCATTGTGATTTAATACATGTAGGCTGTGTCTACACTACAAAAAGAACTTTGAAGTTGAGCATTTACACACACCATACTTCAGAGTGCCCTACTTTGAAGTTTAAGTACTCCATTCCTGGGAATGGAGTAAGGACTTCAAAGTTGGGCTCACTTTGAAGTCCTTACCCTATTCCCAGGAATAGAATAGTGCCGTACTTTGAACTTTAACTTCAAAGTAGTGTGTGTGTAGATGCTCATCTTCGAAGTTCTTTTTGTAGTGTAGGCACAGCCTACATGTATTGAATCACAGTGGGTTCAAAGTTAACTTTGAAGTAAGGGAAAAAGGTGTGTAGACTCTCTAGTGGCTACTTTGAAGTAGTGCCGAACTTCAAAGTTAACATTACTCTACAGGTGTGTCTACACTAGGAACTAACTTCAAAGTTAACTTTGAAGTTAGTTCCTAGTGTAGACACACCCGTAGAGTAATGAAAATACATTTGGGTACTCATTATAAAGCAGTTAGCTCTTAGGATGGCATGTAGTAGAGGTAATGTGTTACTATGCAATTATCATTATTTTAATGGTCTTTCTAGATAATTACTAAACTCTGAGAATATAAAGTAATATAGAAATTGATGTGTTAATACTTTATCACAAATAAATTCATGTTTTTAGACTCCTGCTGCTCATTAATTTGTGTTACCTCTTTAGTTTAAAAGTTAATTTTTTTATTATTATTGAAGTAGTTCTGGAAAATACTGTAGAAAACTTTTAGTTAAAACACAAATGTGACTTGTAAAGAAGCCAGCACATTTTTAACTGTAGTTTTGGTATGAGAAGAAATCCAATAGCAGTGAGTAGCAGTTAAATATTTTTAAGGAAATTTCTTTTAAAAAGTCAGTGTAGGCATAGAAGAAAGAAAATGAACACCAGATTTCATTACTTAGAAACAGGATGCTTAATCATACCTTTTTTCTTTCCTTGTATTGGTGCCATTTGCGTTTTAATACAAGTGCCCAAGTTTGTTTTCATTGCTCTAGTTCATATTTGGAATCCCGCAGGATTCAGGAGATATTATGATAACTGAGGAAGTCTCTCCAGGATAGTTTGGTTAATACTGATATGTAATAGCACAACAGTCAGGCATTTTTTTCATATAAAAGTGGAGTGAAAAGACTGATGACAAATCTCTGTGTGCCAGGGAAGCAGATTAGAAGGAAGAATAAAGTCAGACAAACAGCTTGAAGAACTGTTTGGATGGCAGTGGAAAAAGGCTTAAAAACTGCTCTGGCTGCTTGTGTCAGGCAGTCAGTATTTAGTTTTCTACCTGTTATAACTATATTTTTGCTTACTGGCCACTCTGCTGCAAAAAGTCCAGTGAGACTACCAAAAGTGCAATACACTATCTAATGTATTTTCAGCTTCCTCATTATTACAAAGTAATGTATAGTTCTTTGTAAATGGTGAAATTTTCCCCTTGTAACAGGGTCAGGGCAGCAGACCCAGGGTGCAAAGCAGCCTAGAACCCAGCCTGACTAGGGAAAAGAGAGGAGTTAATTAAGCTCCCAGGTGGAGGCAATAGGGCATGGTACAGTTAATCAGTTTGCAAGGTCCAGGTGAGCTAACTGCCGGGAGGCTTAAAAGCAGGGGAGGCAAACAGAGCAGAGGGAGGAGAGAGAGGGAGAGCAGGCGGAGGAGTGTGAGAGAGACTGTGAGGGAAGTAAAAATTAGCAAGAGCAGATCAGGAGAAGAGTGCTGACAGCAGGGCTGCTGAGGGAGGAGTGGTGGGCTCCCCTCCTCAAGCCAGGCCAACAGATCTGTGAGGGTAAGAGGCCAGGGGCCTGAGCCAAGGTGGAGTGAGGCACCTCTTGCTACATATGGTGCCAGGAGTGGGATGGTGTGCTGCTGTGAGACCCTTGTAGCAGACCCATACCAGACGGGCTACGCTGCTCGTGAAAGGGTGTAGACAAAATGGAGGATGTTGTCAAGGCACTTGTGCAGGCTGCAGTGGCCCAGCAGGAGGTTACGTGGGACCAGATGGCCACTCAGCAAGAATCTGCCTGCCTGCAACAGGAAAACAATCAGCTGCTGGAGAGCCAAGTAGTCCAGGGCTGAGCTATCCTGGAGGAGGTGACTGCCCAGCTGAGGACCCAGGTTTCTGAGGTGCTCAGCCACGAGGGGACACGTCTCCAGCAAACAGACAAGTACTTGTACAAGTTGATGGGGGAGGATGATATGGAGGCATACCTCCTGGCATTTGAGAGAATGGCCCAATGGGAGGATTGGCCCCGAGCCCAGTGGGCCAGCATCCTGGCCCCACTTTTGTGTGGGGAGGCCCGTAAGGCCTATCTTGACCTGGCTGAAGAAGCAGCCATGGACTACGCCCATTTAAAGGCTGAGATACTTGCAAGATCTGGGGTGATGAATGCAGTCCCAGCCCAACGGTTCCGTGACTGGAGGTTCCAGGAAGCCAATGCTCTGTGGTCCCAGTTATTTGACCTCATTCACTTGGCCAAGAAGTGGCTGTGACTTGAGGCCTGCTGCCTTGCGGCGATCATAGAGACCATTGTTTTGAACTGTTATATGAGGGGGCTACCACACAACTTGCGAGGCTGGGTCAGCCAGAACAACCCCTCCTTCTATGAGGAGATTGTGGCCTTCATGCAGAGACAGATAACAGCTAGAAGTCTCCCCCCCTTGGGTTCTTGGGGATGGGACATGATGGAATGGGAGGCCTATTACAGGCCCCAAGGTCCAGGCACCCAAGCCCTCAGACCAAGCTAGGAACGGGAGGAAGGGACTGAAGAATTTCCAGAGGGATTTGCAAGCTGAGAGAGAGAAGGACAGGGGGCGAGGCCAAGCAGTGCCCAGAGCACAGCGGGACATTGAGCCACTCACAGGTGCTATGCATGTGGGGAGTATGGGCATACTGCAGCCCAATGCCCTAATTTAGAGGAGCCCATACAGAGCAACCTCGAGGATCTCAGAGGCCCCTCTGCCTCATCAACCTGGTGGGCATTACAATGGCTCCTAATTGGTACACTCAGCTAATCAAAATGAATGGCAGAGACACTATAGCCTTGGTGGACTCAGGCAGTGGAGTCACACTGATCTCGGAGAGACTGATGGCGTGGGAGCAGCTATCCAGTGGTAAGTGCACAGGCATAACCTGTGTGCATGCAGATGTCAGTTATTACCCTGCCATTCCCGTATTGATGGAAGTCCAAGAAGATGTCAAAACAGTAGTTGCCGGGGTGGTTCCCTGACTCCCATATCCTGTTGTCATAGGAAGGGACTTCCCTGGGTTTAGTACCCTACTCCCTGTAGATGACACAAAAGGAGGGAGCCCCCACCCAGCCTTCTGGGAGTTTGACCAGGATCTATTCCTGGGGTCTAGAAAGCTCCGGAAAATGAGGAGAGAAAAGAGGGCAGCAAAAAAGCTAGGCACTTGTATCCTGGGCCAGAGTCTAAGGCAGGCCCAGATTGGATGTGGGGCTGAGCAAGCCAGGAAGGGGGCAGTCCAGGATGTGGGCAAGCCTGAAGCTGGGCCCAGCACATTGAGGACCCCGGGGGCAGAATCAGAAGGAGAATCCTTTGGACTCAAACAGATGAGTCTTGTTTGAGAACTTCGAGCAGGGCCAGGCTGATGATCCGATGTATCACAGCATATGCTGGGAAGTAGTTGAGGTAGATGGGGTCCCCATTTAAGGGAAGAATAAAGGCTCTAGGCCATACTACGTGCTTAATCGGGAGGTATTATATTGGGTGGTACCCAGTCAGGGCCAAATGCCAGTGATGGAGCAACTCCTGGTGCCTCAGAGACACCTTCAAGCAGTTGTAGACCTAGTCCACAGCCATCTATTTGGGGGACTCCTAGGGGCTGACAAAATCCTGGACCGAGTCCTACGGAGGTTCTGTTGGCCAGGCGTGTGCATGGAGGTCAGCCCCTTTTCATGTCCTCCCCTGAATGTCAGCTCCATGAGCCCCGGCCACACCTAAGAGCCCCACTGGTGCCCCTTCCTATTATTGAGATACCTTTTGAGCAGATCCCCATGGACTTGGTGGGCCACCTGGAAAAGTCTGCTCAGGGACATCAGCACATATTGGTAGTCCTCAGTTATGCCACCAGATACCTAGAAGCAGTACCACTAAGGAATACTGACTCCAAGACCATAGCCAGGAAGTTAGTCCAAATCTTTTCAAGAGTGCAGATACCCAAGGAGATCCTGATGGATTAAGGAACTCCATTTGTCTCAAAGCTCATGAAACACCTGTGTAATTCCCTCCACATACGGTCCCAGAGGACCTCAGTGTATCACCTTCAAATAGATGGTCTTGTCCAGCGGTTCAACCAGACCCTAAAGACCATGTTGTGGAAGGTGGTGAGCCGAGACAAGAAGAACTGGGACACCCTGCTGCTGTACCTTATGTTCGCGGTGTGGGAGGTTCCTCAGGCATCCACAGGGTTTTCCCCATTTGAATTATATGGGCATAATCCCTGAGGCCTCTTAGACCTTGCAAAAGAGGCCTGGGAGAAGCAACTAACCCATGGACAAAATGTGTTAGAATATGTCCTCCACATGAAAGACAGAATAGCCCAAGTCACCCCCATTGTCAGTGAACACCTAGAAAAGGCCCAATAGGCCCAACAGATATACTGCAATCACCAGGCAACTGTACAGAAGTTCCAGGTAGGAAACCAAGTAATGCTGCTGGTCCCAACGGAAGAAATCAAGCTCCTTGCCAGGTGGCAAGGACCTTACTCGGTGGTCGAGGTTGTGGGGGATGTAGACTATAACGTGCAGCAACCAGATTGGGACAAGTCTACCACATCAATCTTCTGAAAGCCAGGCATGACCAAGAAGCACAGGTAGTCATGCTGGGGGAACCAGTGCCTGAGGAGGACCCCCAGAAGTTGGTGTGGATCTCCCCAGAGCTGACCCCAGGCCAGAGGGTAGAAGTGCTCCAGATGATTGTGTGGCACTTGGAGGTGTTCTCACCCAAACCTGGGAGGGCCAGCATGATAGAGCACCAAATCGTCACAGAGCCTGGAGTGAGGGTAAATGTGAGGCCGTACCGAATACCAAATGTGAAGTGCGAGTGGGTATGAAAGGTGTTACAGAGGAATCCCACAGCCATTGGTCTAGCCCAGTTATCCTGGTGCCTAAGTTGGATGGCAGCCTCTAGTTCTGCAATGACTTTAGTAAGTTAAATGAGGTATCTAAATTTGATGCATACCCTATGCCCTGGATAGATGAACTCATTGATCAGTTGGGGAAGGCCCGGTTTCTATCCACTCGACCTAACTAAAGGGTACTGGCAGATTCCCATGGCCAGGGAAGCCAGAGAGAAAACGGCTTTTGCAGTGCCAGAAGGCCTCTACAAATACACCGTCTACCCTTTCAGATTACATGGGGCCCCAGCAACATTCCAGAGGCTCATGGATGAATTGCTATGTCCGCATCGCCAGGATACAGCCGTCTAGCTTGCTGATGTCGTCATCCATAGCCCAGACTGGGAGACTCACTTAAAGTGGAGGCAGTACTGGATGCCTTGAGGGAGGATGGGCTCACTGCAAACCCCATGAAACGTGCATTTGAGGTGGCTGAAACCAGATACTTAGGGTACATTGTCAGGAGGGGTGTGGTGAAACCCCAGCTGAACAAGGTGGAGGTGATCCAAAAGTGGCCATGGCCAGCCATGAAGAAGCAAGTGCAAGTGTTCCTAGGGCTGGTGGGGTACTATCATTGGTTCATCCCCCACTTTGTCTCTCAAGCCCACCCTCTAACTGAACTAGCAGAAGTCCATGGCCCAGATCTAGTGGAGTGGTCCCCTGCAGCTGAAGAGGCCTTTGTGGATCTAAAAGCAGCTCTATGCTGTGATCCAACACTAGTGGCCCTGGACTTTGAGAGGGAATTTTTATTGTAAACCTATGTCTTGGAGGTTCGATTGGGCACCGTCCGGTCCCAAATAGTTGGGGAAGAACAATACCCCATCATGTACCTAAGCTGGAAACGCTTGCCTTGGCAGCAAAACTATGCCATTGTGGAGAAAGAGTGCCTGGCAGTAAAGTGGGCCATGGAAAGTCTCTGGTACTATCTACTGGGCTGCAAATTCACCTTAGTCACTGACTATGTACTTCCGAGGTGGATGCATCGGAACAAAAACAGGAATGCCTGAGTGACATGGTGGTTCCTCCAGCCCTTCCACTTCCAAGTGCAGCACGGCGCCAGAGTCTAGCATGGCAATGCAGACAGCCTGTTAAGGATACATTGCTTACCGTACCAAGTAGCCAAACCCCAGTGATGAGCAGAGGGAGAGGATGTGTAACAGGGGCAGGGCAGCAGACCCCTGGTGGAAGGCAGCCCAGAACTTAGCCTGGGCTAGGGAAAAGACAGAAGGAGTTAATTAAGTTCCCAGGTGGAGGCAATAGGGCATGGTACATAGAGGTAATCAGTTAGCAAGGTTCAGCTGAGCTCACTGCGGGGAGGCTTAAAAGCAAGGGGTGCAAATGAAGAGGAGAGAGGAGGCGCATGAGAAGTGTGGGAAGTAAAAATTTACTGTGAGGGAAGTAAAAATTAGCAAGAGAATATCAAGAGAAGAGTGCTGATGGCAGGGTTGGGGAGGGAGGTGTGGTGGGCTCCCCTCCCTAAGCCAGACCAACAGATCTGTGAGGGGAAGAGGCAAGGGGCCTGAGCCAAGGCAGAGGGGCCATCTTGCCACATGCTGTACAGTGGACACACGTAAGACCTTTGCATCCGTAGCCTTCAACTAAAGCCATGTTTTCTGCTTTGGAGGATTTGTGTGTGTTCTTTGCCTAAGAGTGAGCTTTACCCAGTCTGTATGGGAATTAGCATATGAAAACAAGTTGCAACACTAGAGAATTGTAAATCTGATTTGAAAACAATTTTCTGCTAGTTTTTTTAAAATAAGTGATTATGAATGACATAGCTTCCTCTCAGCTATGTCATTAATAATCAGTTTTAAAAAATCTTTTTTCATATGTTTTGTGAAGTTGTCCCTTTAAATGCTCTAATCACTGAGTAGCTGTTTCTGGAATTAACTATTTACACAATATTTCATTAGTATTGTCCTTTCCCAGTGAAATGGTGATGTTGAACCCTTTTGATTCTTCTTTTAGTATTAATGTATTGGGCCAGACTTTGTATTGACTGTATACACTTGGCATTTAGAAACATACAAGACTATTCTGATGTAAGATCCTTGTCTTAGGGAAGGATTAGGGAAATTAAAAAATTATGACAGTGTACACAACAAATAGATGCAGTTTTGCTCCAACATTACTTACTTTCTCTTATGTTGTAAGTTCTATAGGCCAGAGCCTCATCTTGTAAAAATTGGTGAAGCTCTGCTGAAGTCAGTAAAGGAGTGCTGATTTATGGCTGGAGAGGATCCGATCAATTATGGTATGGATCTTGCCCATGATGTTGCAAAAATCAAAATCACATATAGTCTTATTTGTTAAAAGATTTGATTCTGCTGTTCTTGCAGTAATTATCATTTCCCTTTTGTTGAATTTTGTTATATTTTGTTTTTGGTGCTACCTGATGGTGTTTTTTCTTTTTACCTAGTAGACCTGAAAAATTTTAAGTTATGAACAGCTTGTTTAGACAATCACCTGTTCAATATACTGCGGCTGAGAGTAAGCAAGTTCAATTTGTCTTTCAAAATCTGCTTTAGACCAGGGCTCAAGGCTCAGCACATAGAATTTTATTCCCTGTTCCAGTTGATAGTTTACAAATTAATCTATACAAATGATGACCATTCTTGAAATAATTTGTTATGCAGCAGCACAATAACAACAGTAGTGAAACCATAGCCAAGCATAGTACTTTTCTTGAGATGTTGGACTGTGTGTATAAACTGGAATGGAAAGCTAATGAATTTTGAACAACTTTGTGAATTCACTCTACATTTAAAGAGACTAGCATATGAATACTTCATAGTAACACCTTTTGCTGCCACTCACACAAAAAAAAGGCCAATACACAAAACAACAAAAAATGGTGTGACACAATCTCAAAGCTACACTGAAAAATGTTAGCTAAATTGATTTTTAGAGGGGACTGCCTTCTGAAGATTATTTATGTTTCCTGTTTTTTATTTTTGTCTATAAAATGCACCAGAAAATGAAGTTATTTGTTCATTCACAGAACCTGTAACTGCAGTATAAGCTTTCCCACAATGACCCACAAGTAGGCCTCAGTCTGAATTCTGATCTAGGACCATGGTTTATTCTGCTGGCATGGTCAGGTTTTTTGCCTCCTCTTTTCAAACTATCAAAAGGATACACACATGTCCAGTAGAAAATGAAATATTCAGCTCTGTTCTATATAGGTTGTTATAGTGTACTCATAAGCACAGTAGCCGAGTGCCCTTGTTCTGTCATCCTTTCTGTAGAGGGAGAATTGTGTGCAGTGGAGTGTCTTATTTTGTTAGTTGTTGTTTGCTTTTTTTTTTTTAATGCACATGTTGTGTTGTGTTTCTTTTAAGAAAAGCAAGATCAAAGACTTGTCCTTGACACACAGTAGAAGAAAGTGAAGTTTGTGATGGGACTTAGTTACTAAGGGGAGTTCATTTAACTGTCTTAATCCTCATTGGGTCTGGTTTTATTTTCCCTGTGTAAGTAAAACGATACTTTAAGTGTTCTCTTATTTCCTATCTTCATATTAATCAGAGAATTCAATAAGGCACAGTCAGTTATGATCTTAGGAAGCCTCTGTTTACCAAACCTGTGTCCCATCAGCATGTTTTTAATAATTGTTAGACTAGCCAAATTTACGATCTTACCTTGAGGCGCTAATAGAAGTGATACACTACTTCAGAAATTAAATTGTGTTGCAGTTCTTTACTGTTCATCAAATGATGTTATGAAGACTGGCTTTGGACAAGCCTAATAGTGACTTTTTTCCATCTCCTGTTCAGCTTCAGGACTGTAGCCCATCTCTACAGAGACAGAATACATCTGTTTTTACGGCACTCATCAAATTGTACATTATATACTGCACAGTTATTTGGATGGTATTCGTAGTAAAAACACAAGTGGAAATTTTCAAAATGTTTGCCTGCATTCATTCAGAAAATACATCACGTGTTCTCCTGAAAGTTAATACAAAACAAAACAAAAAAAATGGTAAATGTATGGCATTTTTTACTGAACTTGGCTTTAACTGTTAAATATAAGTGCAATATGTTTGAGCTAAAATTACTAAAAAAGAATGATGAACTCAGCTATTTGAATGATTACACCATCGCTTATTCAAATAAACACACTGCTTTGAACAGGTATAATTGTGTTGTTGCTAAACCAAATGTCTTTGAATGAAGTTCATTTGGAGCTCAAGTGTATGGCAAGGTCAGATAAAACGAAAATGCCCTTTGAATTACCCAAGTGCAAAAAAGAGTCTCTCAGATTTCTTACCTGATGAAAACTCACCTTTTGTCATAGCTGGATAACTTAGACAGTCAACTGGTTTTATCTCAGACTTTTGCCTTTGAGTTCATGACAAACAGCTGTCAATACCCTACCAATGATAGTCTCCCCTGATTCCAGCTCCCACCATTTTACTTTTTTGGTTTATCTTGCTCCAGATAATTCCTTTACTGTCTTCACACATCCATATAACTTTTCCTTACCCATTATAATTAATCATTAACTCTTACACGTCAATGCCCCTGTAATTAAGTGGTCGGTCTTTGTATCATAGGCATGAAAATCTCTTTGTACCACACATCCACTTTGCATTTGAAATCTGAATGGTTTCTGCTTTCATGTTTGTTTACTTATTCTTTGAGGAAAATGTATACTCATCCTTAAAGAGTGGAGGAAGAGCAAGATCACCAAGTTACAGATTTAAGAATGAAATCCTTACCTTTTGGAGTCAGTGGGAGTTTTACCATTGACTTCAATAGCGACAATATTTCATTCAGGCTGCTTACGTAATTGTTGTGAGAAAATGATTGGGTTGGGGGAGGTTATGTTTGGGTTGTACTATGCTAGAAAATGCTCCATTTCCCTTGGAAAAATTCCTCACTGATGTTTTTCACAAGGTAGTAATGTATTTTCTTCACATCAGCTTTCAGCTCTGGGGAAAGTCAAATGAACCTGAATCCTTTGGTTTCACTGGGCTGTTTGTAGTCAGAACTGAAAAAAGATGTTTAAATCACCAGCTGTTGATTTGTCATGGCTTGTTGTCTGGCTTTGGGTTATGAACTGAAATAGATGAATAAAACCTAATATATGCTGAATAATGAGGAAAAAACCCACATTGGCAAACAGGTGAGTAACCTCAGCCCCTTTCCCGTATAAAATCAGATTGAGAGATATCCAATGTCTAGATCCCAGGCCAAACTCAGCCTTAGTTTAATCAAGTGCAACTCCACTGACTTAAATGGAGTTTCATTAGCTTTTACTGGGGCTGAATTTATTTCACTGTTTGTCAGAAGTAAGCCTTGAAATTTTTGATATTTTTTAATAGACCCTTTATAAACTCTTGGGAATTACCAATATGAATAGAAGGCATATGAATTTTAATTAATTTGTTGATAATTTTAGAAAATATAAGTTCACATTTTTAAAAGTTAGCATGAAAAAGTGAATGTGTATGAATTGCACAAATTGTGCATGTTAAACACATGGGCCGAAATATGAGTTCTAAAGAATTCAGGTCAAAGTCGTGTGTATGTGGAAAGTATGTGTGCAGATATACAACTTCTTTGTGCCCACTGAAGATGAAATTCACCTTTGTGGAGGACCAGCAAAAAGAACAGTACTTTTTTGCCTGCTGTGATGTGGTGAGTCCTGCTTTGAGAGAGCCCTACATGAGGCACCTTGTACACAAAAAGGTCTATGTGCTACTAAAGTGTCCTACTTTAAGGGCTTGCCTGTGGCTTAAGTACTAAACAGGTTTTGTACTGGCTTCCTGCAAAGCTGGGGAGGGATTTCACCATGGGAATTTTGCCATATGCATCTGTTTTTTAAATCTTACATTAATTAGCGTTTCTTAACTTAATTATATATGAGCGTATTTTTATGCTTGCTATACTTGTAGCACCTTCAGTTTAGTTTAGAAATATTAAGTGACACTGCAGTGTAATGTTTTATAAGGGATGTAATTCACGCACAGCATCTTTTCACAGTCTAGCATTGTAGTTTTTATTGTTCAGAGCCTCATAGGCTAATATAGCAGGTTATTTTTTTGCAGCTCCAATCCCACCGTCCCCATCTACTGCTTTAGTGATTTCAGGTTTTTTAGTGCTCCATTTCCATTCACAGAGCTAGTATTTAGTTAATATCAAGTGTGCAGTCCAGCTACAAAGCTTACATTTTGGGGCTAAATTAATTAAAAAAAATATTTTCCAAGGCTAGGTCATTCCAGATATCTTCCTGTGCACTATTTTTTTTTAAAAATACAGTGCATAAGACCGCTTGCTATTTTAAGCAAGAAGAAGTCTGTGCTCACCACTTGTAGCTTTCAGGAAACTTCAGACTGCAATAGTTAGCCTATATAATTGCTTCGTCTTATTTTTATGGTCATCATTCCTTGCTCTCTTTTCTTCTTTTTTCTTGTCATGCTCCCTTGTTGTGTTTTTATCTCAGTTTAGTAAACTTTTTGAGGTAAAGACTGTGACAAAATTGTCATTGTGTAATGAGACCCTTATCCTGATCCTCATACTGCACCAGCAAAGTGTGTGGGAGCAGGCCAATAGGTAGCAAAGACCTAAGTCTCTAGTGGGATCTGCCATAATAATAAACACAGTTTTTTGTTACTGTGAACACTAATCAAACCTTTGCCAGAGAGTCAAGAATGATCGTAAGAACTTACTTTGTCTACATTTTTCTTGACAGCAGCAGTAAATGAATGCAGATGTTTATTCTTTTCAGACTATCTGAAGTCTGTTTTATAGCTCAAATGCGTCTTTAGTTGTTTTCTTACGATAATTTGTGCAAAGGGATTATTAATATTTGCAGTTTACGAAAGTGCAGTAGTATGTGTACAGCCTCATGACTGACCATTCTATTGAACTGCTCATGAAAGCCGTGTGCACTTTTTTATGTATTTGAATGACTGTTGTGCATTCAGGATCATAAGTGCAAGTGTAAACACTTACTAAGCTGTTTTGAATGGAGTCCCTAATGATACCGCTATTCCAGATGTGCATGTATTTAGTGTACATTTCTGATTGTCAATGTGTAGTACATTTTCCCTTCCCACTCATCATCAATCCCTTGACTCCTTTCCCCACAAACTTCAGGATTTCAGTCTTTCCTCCTGGTCTCTTGCAAGTTTCCTATTCTCCATGTGCTCATTCACTACTCAGACTCTGTCTCTTTCACAACCTCCGTATCTCATTAGTTCCTAAAGTCGTCCCCCCAGCAAAACTTTTAGTCTTTCGTCAACATAATTTTATGTCAAGAAATTTCAAATTCCCCTCATTCTATTACTAGTGATTCTGAACTAGCCCTGGAGATCTTAGTTAACGGATCCTTCTTTGTATGATGGAAGAGGATCTACATGACAGGGATTATCCTCACTTTATTCTTTTTGCAAACTTTCTCAAAAAAGCTGGTGCTGTGGTAGAGATCTTCTGTTCCTCCTGTTTCAGATGCTGGTGAGAGCAGGTGCGCTCTGCTCTGCAATATGACTAAACCATGAAATTACTGCTCCTTATGGTTTTTCAAGATCTTGCCTGCAGGTATATCTGGCTTTGTGTTACACACCTGCATTGATCTCCACTTCAAACCACACTACATTGCTAGTATTTATCTCCTTACAAAGCTTTCATCAGGCCTTCTAGAAACTAGAGCTAGTGTCCTGCAGTCGTGCCATTGAATAACAACATAACCAACATATGTGGAACTCCTGCCCTCCTGACTCTGGGTATCCACTGAAACATGTGGACTTCAGAAGCTGGAAGCAGGAGGGTACTGTGTTTGCAATGACAATGGTTCTTAGGATTGGCAAAGCCATTAATACATTATGCAGGACATCCAAAAGTAGTCCCTATAAAACCTTTATATTACAATACATGTGTTTTCTGTTTGATATTTATTTTGCAAAAAGGTATTTTAAGAATGTAAGAGAGAGTTTTAGTATTTATTGCTAATGTCTTGTATATCCTTCTGTGCCCAGACTTACTAAGAACTACGAATCCAACTGCAGGTGTTTTTCAGGGAGAAGAACTGATTGCTGATATGGTGACAGATGCAGTTTCCTGCATATATTTGGGAGGCAATATTGAATTAAGTATCTTTCAGCCTCCATTGTTTTAAATGAATTTTTAATGCATGATTATGTTCTACTCCATCAGGGAGGGGTTATCACAGCTCTTCCAGGAATTAAAATCAGGAGATAGTAATTAAGAGAAACCAGAAAGGTTGAAACCCTCCAGAGAAATGTCACTTGTTGGGGAAACTTGCATGTTTTAGTTCAAACTGAATTCTTCAGAGACCATCTGAGAAGGAAAGGATGATTGGATAAATATCTTGGGTTTAAACTGACTCAGGGTCTTCTTGTTTATCCATTAAGTGGATGGTACTTTCTGCCCAAGGGGACAGGGGAGCAAGTTGATGGAAGGGTTGGAAAGACCAGAGCTTGAGGTTGGACTTAAAGTAATCTCTGGTAAGCTTTTAAGCAAACAGATAAGTTCTTTTATTGTTTTTAATATATTTTAACATGTTTTCTTTTAAATTGTTTCATCATGAGAATACTTCAAAAGAGTTGTGTGGTAACTTGTGACTGCTGGCAATTACGCTGTCTATGGCCCTGGAGGGAAACCAAAGTGCAGATGCTGATCTTTTAAGCAGTCTGTCTTTCTAGGGATATCATAGTGTCTGTAGGGAACTGTGCATCCTGAAATAACTCTTGATCAAGAGGGAGAGGTGTGGATCTCCACCCAAGATGATGGTAAGTGAGGCGTTTGGAGCCCAGAATGGGTGCCCTTGGTGAATAACAAGGTGGGAATAAAGGTGCAGTTAATCTGAACTGTGACAGATGCATTTAAGAAATCACTCAAAATGACTAGGGTATATTTGCTGTATATGTTGATATTCTGGTTTAAAGTCTGACATCCTCCAGTTCATCATAGTGAAAGCACATGCCTTGTATATTTCAAAAGTGGAGGTGTTGTGTAGCGATTCCCAACTTGCCTTAGTACAGAAATCCTCTCATATTATGCTACTGTAGGGCAGGCTTAACTCCAGTGAAGTCAGTGGCGTTGCAGTGGTTTAAAACCAATGTAATGGAGCAGAGAATCCCAATCCATGTTTTGTCTCACCTTTTCCCTCTGCTCTTCAAACGCTCCTTGTGTGAAGTTGCTTAGATGTTTGGAATGTTGCAGGTGTACTTAGGAAAAATAGATTAGTGGAGAAACTGCATGTCATGTGGTCAGAGCTATGTGATGAATGTTTTCACAATTTATTCTGTGACTGTTACTACTACATGAGTGTATTTACAGCAAAGGACAAATTTAAAAGTAATTATTTGTATTTTAAGATAAATATTCTCATTGTAGTCTTGGGTTTTACTGTTGCTGGTGAAGAGGGTTTTTTCCCTGCTGCAGAGCAATGCATGTAGAGGAACCAAAATCATCATTCTGATGAAAACTAGATAGCTATAAGGATTGATAGAGAAAGAGCTGTTTCTCCTCTAGGTTACAAGTTTAATTTCAACTCCATATTAGTAGTGTATCCTTATTATGTTTAGTGTCCTGTGTGAAATAAGTAGGATGTTTTGGCCTGGTTACAAGAGTACAGGTGACAATTAAGTTTACAGTTGACATTAATTGGTATCTTTATTGGTAGTCTCATCAGAGAGGCCAGTAATTTAAGTGATATGAATGAGAGGTATCCCTCTAGAAAAGGGTTAAGATTCGTTCTGGAGGGAATACAGAAATCTTGGCCGTGTCTACGCTAGCCCCAAACTTTGAAATTGCCATGCAAATGGCCATTTTGAAGTTTACTAATGAAGCGCTGAAATACATATGCAGCGTTTCATTAGTATGCGGGCGGCCGTGGCACTTCAAAATTGACACGCCTCGCCGCCACGCTGCTCATCCCGACGGGGCTCCTTTTCGAAAGGACCCTGCCTACTTCAAAGTCTCCTTATTCTCATGAGCAGTTGGGAATAAGGGGACTTCGAAGTAGCCAGGGTCCTTTCAAAAAGGAGCCCTGTTGGGACGAGCCACGCGGCAGCGAAGCACCTCAATTTCGAAGTGCCACAGCCGCCCGCATGCTAATGAAATGCTGAATATGTTTCAGCGCTTCATTAGTAAACTTCGAAATGGCCACTTGCATGGCAATTTTGAAGTTTGGGTCTAGTGTAGACACGGCCCTTGTGCTGTCATTAGTTGTGTTGTATTAGCTCCTGCTCTGAGAATTGATATTGGGTTTTAGTCTGAAACCTTTCAGGATTGAATATTCACTTGCAATATTAAAGTAAAGAAAGCAAGTCATCACCCTTGTGATAGAACCAGTCGGTTTTCAACAACCTTGATTAAAGACAGTAGCTACACAAGAATACTTTGTATAATCCAGGTTGAGTGTGGAAGGCAAATTCAAATAGGCCACGTGGGCTTCATTTAAACATCTCTGTTTCATACAAGGAATAAATTGAATCTTCTACAGGTTACACCTTTTGGGGCTCCCCAGAGAAGTACTGAATACCATGAAAGACTTTCTCTTTAATAAAAAAAAAAAAATGATCTTTTCCTCCAGAAGTGATAAGAGTTTTACACTTGTTAAAGGATTTCAGGACAAACCTCCCCATCATGAGCATACATACAACAGCTCCAAAGAGGAAGTGCTATCAATAGTCTTACAAGCTGAGACTTTCACACCTGCTCTTCTACCGCTATGCCCTTATAAGCCAGCCACCTTGCAAAAGGCAGCAGGTAGAAAAGTTCAGATACAATGCCCCATCTACCTCTTCTGCAGCTACCCAACCTGGCCCTCCAATCAAAAGACACTTTTGATGGGTTGCTTGAGATCTTCAAACAATTTCTGATGCAATCTTTACTGGACTACCAGATCTGCTGTGATAGATGCTTAGCATTATTTTCCCCACAAATGAAGGATAAAGATTGTTACCAACTGTGTGTGGGAATTACACAGTTCAGTGGTGAACCTGGGATCTGTTCATCACTCAGGCAAACAGGAAATGCAGCATATACTGCTGCAGGGGAGCTCAGGGCTAATTCTCCAGGTGATGCTTTCCTACTTTTTATTAACGAGAAACCAGTCAGTTTCACCCTAAATGGATGAGGCTTAATTGTTATGGTTAACCAGTGGGGGCTGGAGCAGCCCTCACCCACTGTGGAGGGGACTGCTCCAGCCCTGAGGGGCATGCCCCAGGAAAGTGGGGCGCTCCAGCCCAGCCAGAGCAGTCTTGGTTCGGGGTGAGCCCAGGCCCATCCCATTTAATTTAACATTGTTTAACCAGTTAACTGATTAATTAAATGGGATTTTACATCCCTGTCTAAGGTATGTCTCCCTCTTATCCCACTATTTGCTTAAGTACTGTGGAAGATTTGACATGACAGAGCATGAGTCATTCTCATCACTTCTAGATGGCCTAAGCAGTTCTGGTTTCCATTTCCTCATGCATGTGTTAACTCAGCTGCCAATCAGCATTCCTTTCCTACTAGATTTGTTGACTCAGGAGACTAGCAAGATCAAATATACCAACCTAGGAAATTTTCATCTCACAACTTGGTATTTAGATGGGTGTTGGAGAATGTTCCTGTTCTCGTAATGTGCAAACCGGCCTTGCTTAATAGTAAAAGAGGCTCTATAAGAAACTGTTGACTTGTCTCTTTCTGGTTCAGTGGCTCTGTATGCCTTTGGCACTTATACAGAAATAAAGTGTCACCCTCCATGTAGCATAACTTCACATAAATTGTGCATTCAGAGACATCCTGGTGGGAGTGAAGTTGTGTCACCAGGGACAAAGAACTGGTAATAGGAAAAAAAACAGGATGGAATCTCTTATGACTCTTCTTATGCTTAACATAAAATACAATGAGAAATAAGTTACAGTTCTGCAGTCTTATCCTTCCAGATGGCATGCACTTTCACAGAATCCCATTGACTTCCAGTGGGACTCCACAAAAACAATACAGTTCTTCCTTATGGATTAGATCGCGAGTTTGGGGCCTTCTCCTGGAAAATTCTGTCACTCAGACAAAACTGTATGCCCTAGTTACTTACCTGAATAGTCCCAATAAATGTATTAAATGTTCTTACATGAGTTAGCCTTTGTTTTTCATATGGCCCAAACTCTGTCTGCTTTCTGCCTACATCTAGCACAGAGATCTCATCTCATTATTTAAAAGTAGATCACTCCTATTTTCTAATCTTTACCTAATTTGTTACACATATGCACATTGTTTACAGTAAAACGACACTACTTTCAGGTGACTTTGATTACCAGTCTCCTTTTCACCAGGTCAGAGAGAGCTTAATTATTCATGGAAGTAATGCTTATCCCAGATGTTGAGCCTAATCTCATTGATTGTTCCTGGGTGAGGTTAGAGAATGTGCTTTAAACTGAGAATTCTTATTGTGGGATTAGGAGGGAAACTGTAGGATGTAACATATTTGGTTCTTTTTATATTTTATTTATTTTATTTCTATTTTGTTTTTTGCTGCTTCTACAGATAATTTGAACAGATGCTGTCACACTGCCATGCAATGCAGATATAATGCTACATTAAGTCACATCAGTCATTCTGTTTCATCTGAGATTAATGTATTAATTGCTGTATTGTAAGATTAATGTCTTATGTGGCTGATGGAGATAGTTGGAAAGGAGTAATAAAGAATCATCTTATTCAAATGGAAATATAAGTAATGAAGTGGAGAACATTTAACATTTCAGGAAATTAGATAAGTTGCTTTTGGGGTTTGTATTGGTTTTTATTTAGTTAAATATATTTTTCCAGATTTTCTTTAGGGAAAAAACATCTATTTAATTCTTGAAAGAACAATCTCAGAAATGTATAGTACCAGGGAAACTATATCTCCGTCTCTGAAAAAGCATCTACACAGATATTTTTACATTTAGGAAGCATGTTTTATATTCACTTTATTCTACAGAATAATTACAGAAGAAGGTAATTATTATTTACAGAACAGTGATAATTGTAATACAAAGATATCTTCAGATTTTATGTGATTAATACCTTAATCCAGCACTTTTAAAGGTATTTAAAATTTATTGATTACAAATAGACCCAAATAACTCCATCTTTGTAGGTGACTCAGTATTTATTCAATTTCATCTTGAGTGCCACAGGATTTGTTATATGTCTCTCATGTCACTTTGTGTTTGTAAAGGAAGAAAAGATTTGTTTGTTGCGGAAGAATTCCACTAAAGCTACATGTAAAACTCCAGGATTCATTAGACCTATATTTTGAGAATTAAATTCCACTCTTACAGATAGTTACAGTGTAATTCCTACTCCAATTTATTTACAAATCCGTGCCTCCTACAGCCTTCCATTGGAGTAGAGGCAGGCCAGTGTTGAGTGCTTTTGGAGGTGGTGAGGGATAGGTTGGTGGTTTGAGCACTGGCCTGCTAAACCCCTGCTTGTGAGCTCAATCCTTGAGGAGGCCATTTAGGGGTCTGAGGCAAATAGATTTAAAAAAAAAAATCTGTCAGGGATAGTGCTTGGTCCTGTCAAGAGGGCAGAGAACTGGAGTTGATGACCTCCTAAGCTCCCTTCCAGCTCTATGAGATGTATATTTCTCTCTTGCTATATATATATACAAAGTTCTGTCCTCATTTTTTTCTCATGTGTTTTTTTTTTTTTTATAAAAGTTTCCTCAGTTCAGGAAAGTAATGAGTGAAATTGATTGAGAAAAAAATTTAGATTGAAAAATATGAATTAAAATTCAGATTTTTTAGGAAGAGTTCATTAAATGGCTAAAAAGTCATGATAACACAATCAGGAAAGAGGACAACTTTGGCTCAAAACCTATCCTGACTCAGTGGTAAGATGAAGGCAGCAGCTAGACCTAATAAAGGATTATACATTACATAAATGGAAGAAAACCCCAAGTAGAATTCAGTATAAATTGGAACTTAAAACATGCGGCAAATTGTTAAGGGACACGAAAGACATCATGAAAAAATCCACGTCTGGCAGGACTAAAGACAATAAAATGTTATGTAAAGAATATTAGGAAAAGAAATTCTAACAGTGGTCTATACTTATTACAAAATGGAGATCCTAATATAGTTAAGAATGCAGAAAATGCAGAAATAGTTTAATTATTTTTGTTTGTATTTGAATGAAGTAGGATTGTGTATTTATATAACGTGAGGACTGTAATGTACTTTTTAATCTTCTAGTAGCTATGGAATAAGTTCTAGTAAGGATACATGTCTTATTAATGTAAACCTGGATAATTTGCACTCAAGCTCCTGAAACAATTGGCTGTGGTGATCTTTAGTCTGCTGACGATAATTTTTAATAGATGTTGGAATACAAAGGACATTCAAAAAGACTGTAAGAGAGGTACTATTATGCCAATATTTGAAAAGAACAAGTGGAATGACCTGGATAACTACTGCATAGTTAGCTTGAAAACAGCCACTGGCTAAATAATGAAAAAATAATAACCAGCTTGACAGTTAGGAAGTTTTTTTCCCTAATATCCAACCTAAACCTCCCTTGCTGCAATTTAAGCCCATTGCTTCTGGTCCTACCCTCAGAGGTTAAAGAGAATAATTTTTCTCCATTCATGTAGCAACCTTTCAGGTACTTGAAATCAGTTAATATGTCCCCTTTCGGTCTTCCCTTTTCCAGACTAAACAAACCTATTTCCCTCACATGACCTTTTTTTAAAGACCTTTAATCATTTTTGTGGGTCTTCTTTGGACCTTCTCCCATATCTCCACATCTTTACTGAAATGTGTAGTCTGGAACTGGACATAATATTCCAGTTGAGGCCTCATTAGTGCAAAGTAGAGTGAAAGAATTAATTCTTATGTCTGGCTTACAACACTCCTATTCATACATCCGAGATGGAGTTTGCTTTTTTTGCAAGTGTGGTACAGTTGACCCCTATAACCTGTATATCCCTTTCAGCAACACTCCTTTCCTAGACAGACACATTCCATTTTGTATGCGTGGAAACTGACTGTTCTTTCCTACGTGGAGTACTTTATATTTGTCCTTGTTTCGTCTCATCGTATTTACCTCAGACCATTTCTCTAGTTTATATTTATCCTTTGTAATTTGACCTAGTTTCCACTTTTTATAGGCCTTTTATTTTTAATTCATTTGAGATCTCCTGGTTAAGCCAGAGTTATCGTTTGGTATATTGCCTATCTTTTCTACATAGCGGAATAGATTGCTCTTGCTCCGTAAATAATATTTCTTTGAAAATCTTTCAGCTATCTCCATTTGTTTTTCATCTTAGCTTCCCATGGGACCTTATCTACCAACTTCCAGAGTTTGCTAATGTCTTCATTCTCAAAATCCATTGTCTTCATTTTGCTGTTCTCCCTCCTACTGTTCCTTAGAATCCTGAACTCTTCATTTCGTGTTCTCTTTCACCAAGGCTGCCTTCCACTTTCAAAATCTCAACCAGTTCCTCCCTCTTTATCAAAATCAAATGTAGAACAGCATCTTCTCTAAACACTTTCTCCAGCTTTTGAAATAAAAATATTGTCTCCAACACATTCCAAGAACTTGTTGGATAATTTGCTGTGGTACTTTCCCAATAGATGTCTGGAAAATGGAGGTCCTGCATGACCACCAACTTCTGTGCTTTGAATTGTTTTGTTAGTTGTTTAAAAAATGCTTCATACGGCCTTCTTTCTGGTTTGATGGTCTGTAGTAGATCCCTGCCATGAACGCTTGTTTTTTTTCTCCCTGTTATCCTTGCCCAGAAACTCACAACAAGTCTGTGTCCCATGTCCATTTCAATTTCAGTGTGTGCATTTTTAGTATGTAAGGCAATACCTCCTCAATTGTTACCTTGCCTGACCTTCCTGACCAAGCCGTACCCTTTCATACCAATATTCCAGTACAGGTTGCACCTCCTCAAACTGGCACTTTCTGGTCTGGCAACATCCCTCATGCAGCAGGACCTGAGAAATGTTCCTGAGCCAGAGAGCTGGGGCAGGAGGGCAACCAGCTGGCAGCCCCAAGGGGAACTGGGGCTGGAGCCAGCAGCATCCCCTGGCAACTCCATGGGGGACTGGAACCAGAGCATTGGTTTCCCTCAGCAGCCCCATATGGGATTGTGGCCAGAGTGCCACCATCCCCTGGCAGCCCCATGGGGGACTGGGACCGGGGGCGGGGAGGGGTGTGGTGGTGAGCTGCAACTGGAGAGCCATGGAGCCATGACCAGAGGGCTAGCTGGGGGTGGCCAGGGACCGGGAGGGCTTTAACCTCCCTTGGTCCAGCAAAATCCCTTATTTGGGACCACTGAGGTCCCAAGTGTGCTGGACAGGGAGGTGCAGCCTGTACCGTGTATATCTCACCAAGTCACTGTGATACCAACTGTGTTATAGTTGAGTTTATTTACTAGCATTTCAAGTTCTTCCTGCTTATTTCCTGTACTGCTTGCAGTAGCATATAGACATCTAAGATACTGATTTGATTTTACCCCTCAGTTCTGCTTTGTCTCTTATCTATCCCTGCTATAACAGCCCATGCTCCCTACAATTTCTGACCTCTTAGCTAGTTCTCCATGTTTATGTCTTACTTGTGGGCTTTGGTCACCTGCCCTCACCAAACCTAGGCTACATCTACACTATGAGATAAATTTGAATTTAAGGCAGTTAGCTTGACATTAAAATGTCACTGTCTTCAGTGTAAATACCATTAGTTCAAATTAGGGAGCACTACTCTTGATATCATAATATTGTCGGTACTGGCTGGGCGTAGCATCAGGTTGGAATTTAAAATTTCATATAAGGGCTAGTGTGGAAGCACCATATCCCAAAATTGAATTTATTAGCCTCCAGAAGTGTCCCATATGTATCCCACAAAGCCATATGGTATGGCCAGGTATGGCTGCTGCTGTCCAGGTGTTCATGAAGGAGGTCACAGGAAGACCGCTCATTTGAATTTGAATTCATCAGCGCCCAGTCTTTGAAATATAAAGGGTGCCCATAATGAAAATTTTCTTTTATTCATCACATCACACCACATCAGTAGCCATCTCCTGCAATCATGAGCACTGAAGGTAGTGATCTGCCTTGTAGTTCTCAGGCTCACAGGAGAGCTCCAACATGGACCCATCAGGAGATCCTGGATCTTCTTGCAGTTTGGGGAGATGAATCAATGGCAAGCAGACTTTGGGTGTTGAAGAGAAATGCGAACATGTAAGATAGGATCTCACAGTTGATGGCTGCCAGAGGTTGTTCCCGGGACTCTACACATTGCCAGCTGAAGGTGAAAGAGCTCCAGCAGGCCTATCACAGAGTCTGGGAAGCCAACCAGTGTTCCGGGTCATCTTCACAGATCTGCTGCTATTATAAACAGCTGTGTGTGTTTCTTGGGGGGGCGGGGCACACCACGTGCCCCAGTATTAATTACAACAGCTGTGGAGGCCCTGGTCTGGTGTCCGGGGTGACCTGAGAGGAGCTGGAGGACCAGGAGGAAGAGGCCAATGGAGAGGAGGATGGGGGCAGCCATCAGGGGCCAAGGAATTTCTTCCCGACAACTCAGAGCTCTTCATCCTAGAGCTGGAACAAGTCTACCCCATGCTTGTCCCCCCCCATGCTAGTCCCTGAGCTCCCAAGACCAAGCTGTTCTGGTGAGTATTTTGTTCTGAATGCTAGAAGCAGGTTGCAGGTGGGTATACATATTGGGTTGGGTATGGGTACAGGTTTTTTATGCATCTGTGCCCCACAGAACAGCTTGTAAATATTTCTGGGGATGAAGTGCTTGTCCTTCTTGGAGATCTCCTCAAATGCCTCATCCAGGCACTCTTGTATTTTTTGCACCTGTTTTTGGGCAGACCTGACTTATTGCAGTCTCTATGATAGCACACTTTGCCATGCCAGGCAAACACATAACAATCTGGTATTATGGCACCGCACAGCATTTTGGCATATTTTCCAGGCATTTGGTCACACAGGATGTACAGCGATTCTTTGTCAATATCTGTTAGTTTTAGGAGGGTGATGTCTTCTTTGGCAACCTGAAGAAGCATGGAAATTTGGATTGGATTTTTTGCAGTGCTTCCTGCCCTTTTACATTTCCCTGGAGCACACTGCTGCACTATGTGGCTAGTATGCACTTCATCTTCTCCTCTCCACATGGCTGGCAGGCTCTCCGTGCCTTCTCCTCTCCCATTTCCCTTTCCCCAACATTTTTTTTTCATTTTGTAGGAATTCCTGTGCACCCAGCCATCCATGTGGCTGGAACTGAACCCTTCCCCACCTTTCCCCCTCACCACGTGGCTTACGGGCTCTGCGGACTCTGCTACCACAAACTGGCATGTGCAGCACAGGTAGGTTTGCCCTCCTGTATGTGGCCTCTTTTCCCTGATGAGGGCTGCTTTGGTGACCACTGAGAAACTTTTTTACCACAACCTAGCAGATGGCTGAAAACCATGCCCTCCCCCAGCATTTTTTTTTTTCAATATACAGGGATCCCTCCATGCCCAGCCATCCATGTGGCTGGAATTGAACCCTTCACCATCCTTCCCCTTGCCATGTGGCTGCTGGGCTCTTCAGTCCTTGGTACTTGCGGAGGAGTGCTCCAGGAACAGGCAAAAGAAATTTTTCTTCTTCGAGTGGTCCCCGTGGGTGCTCCACCGTAGGTGTCGGGCTCGCCCCGGCGCCGCAGATCGGAAAATCTCCAGCAGTCTCCGTCGGGTCGCGTATGCACCGATGCGCGTCGGTCCTTCGCACGCTTACAGTCACGTGCGCGATTCGGTCCCCGCCAGTTCCTTCTCAACCGCCAACGGCTGCAGACGGAATCCACTCCAGCTCCAAAGCCTGAGACAGATAAACTCTGTTTTACTTATTGATAATAGTTATAGTTATAGTTAATTGTTAATTAGTTGTTATAGTAAGTTAGTTTTACCGTGTACATAGTTTTTAAAGGAAAAGGGAGCGAGAAAAAGGACCAAGGCGGCCACCTTCGGGCAGGCTCACTATCTGAAAGTCTTCAAGGCTGTTTATTTAACTGTTAACGGTTATTGGTTGCTGCTTTGATTGACTGCTAAGTGCCCTGTTAGCACTTAAGAACCTTAAAGACTTAAAGCTAAACAATGTCCTCACTGGGTTTTAAAAAGTGTGAATTGTGCCGGGAGGCCATGCCTGCCTCAGACGGGCACAGTAAATGTATTCGGTGCCTCGGGGAAGCCTATGTCCCCCAAAAGTGCCCTCATTGCTCTAAGCTAACAACTAGAGCTCGAAAGGACAGAGAGATGAGACTCAAAATGTTCCTTTTTGACAAGGCCCTTCAGCCTGCAACATCGGAAAAGCCCCATAAGGAGGGCTCTTCAGGTTTGCACAAGAGGAAGGCGGCCTCTCTGACCTCGTCTGTGCAGAAGAAGAAAAAGACTTCACCAACTCGATCCCTGCCAGTTACTTCTATGAGCAGGACGAGTGGAACACGGGGCCTGGGCCCGCTGGCCTCTTCTGCTGGGAAGGCCGCGGCGCATGTGTCCGTGCAGGGGCCTCTGGCTCTTAAGGAGGTGGCACCGAGGGCTGTGCAGGCACCAGAAAGGTCGGCACCGGCTGCTGCGGCACCGAGCCTTACGGCTCCAACGGCACCGGAGCAAGAGCACCCGGCACGGAGCCCAACGGTGCCAGACGAGACTTCCCGAGTGGCACCGAGGACAGTGGCACCGAGCGCGGCACCGGGGGCAATGGAACCCAGCACGGCACCGACTACGGTGCCGAGCCCCCCGGCACCGATCAGAACACCTGCGGCGCCTGAGCAGGGGAAAGCGAAAGCAAAGACCCGGCACCGCAGCCCCTCCTCTGAGGTCATTGCGCTGCCATTATCACCTCGCTCTCCCCCAGAGATTCAGCGGGCAGCAACTCCATCAGCCTGCTGCAGACTTCCATCCCCATTTCTTCAACCGCCATCTCCTGGACTTGGACATTTTTCACCAACTTCAAGCAGGGATCCCTATGAATACTATCGCAGGGGATCCCCGCCTATGTCAGTGTCATCTCGACGGTCACACCATTCTTCACATCACCTCTACGCTTTCAGGTCGTGGTCCAGGTCCCCATCACCGGGCCCTTGCCCTTGTTGCTATGGCTGTCATTACTATACGGGACATCGACACAGGAGCTCCGGGTCTTGGCGTAGATCCCCATCAACGCCTCGTCAACATCACAGCGCACAGCCTCAACCTGGGGGAACACCACAAGTTTCCGAGTCAGAGACTGGTGCCAAGGATCTGGAACCCCACCTGGAAACCTTAAAAGTGCAACCATGTGAACAGAATCAGGAACCCGAGGACTTGGAGGAGATGTATAACAGCGATGCCTCCTCATCCTCCCCAGATGAAGCTGCTGTTCCTGGAGATATCTCTCCCCCAGATGACCTAAAGCAATTTCAAGAGCTGTTCAAATGGGTGGCTCAATCACAAGACATTCACGTGGCGGAGGTGCAGGAGAAACACCATAAGCTCCTCAAAAACCTCAGACCTCCGACTTCATCTAAGATAACCATACCACTGGATGATGCAATTATGGAGTCAGCCACTAACATATGGCAGACTCCAGCCTCCATCCCTCCTACTAACAAGAGGGCGGATAAGAAGTACTTTGTCCCTGCCAAGGGCATGGAATTTCTGTTCAGTCACCCACAGCCTAATTCACTAGTGGTTGAATCCTCGCAACACAGAGCCAAAACATCCCAGTATAAATCCAGGGGATCAGACAAGGATATAAAGAAATTAGACCTCCTCAGCAGAAAGGTTTATTCATCATCTACCTTACTGCTACGGATGGGGAATTACGCTGCTCATTTGTCGAACCACAATTTCGACAACTATTCTAAACTTACCTGCCTCATGGACTTCCTCCCAGAGGATAAAAAGCTGGTCCTCAAAGCAATCGTCCAAGAAGGCTATGCAGATTCACGAGCAGGAGTCCAGCTTGCCTTGGACGTAGCGGACACAGTGGCTCGTTCCACAGCCACTGCGGTGGTAATGCGCAAGGAATTGTGGCTCCAGACATCCGGCATTCCCAAGGATCTGCAAGTAAAAATCACAGATCTTCCTTTTGACAGGCAGAAATTATTTGCGGAATCAACTGACTCAGTTCTACACTCTAGTAAGGACTCGAGAGCTACACTTAGGACCCTGGGTATATATACCCCGTCATACAGGAGAAAGAAGTTCTACCCTCAGCAACGGCGTTATAGTTATCAACCACAGCGCACTCATTTTCAACGGGCGGATGATCAGGGGCGCCAGCAACAGCCACAACAGTACAAGGCTCCTAGACGTCGGCCACAGCAGGGCCGCGCCCCCTCCGGACAAAACATAAAACAGTAGGTTTGACGGGTATGTCGGGGACTGCAAAACCAAGACCGTCTCCCAGTGCCAATCTCAACATATGTTTCACCATCGACTCAAGCCATTCTACTCTCAATGGCAAAGCATCACCACAGACAAATGGGTATTGGAGATTATAGCCACAGGGTACACAATCCCTTTTCGATCGTTGCCACCACCGAATCCTCCCACCAGGCCCCTTCTCAGGGATCCCTCTCACCACATAAAATTAAAACAGGAGGTGGACCACCTCTTGTTCATAGGAGCGGTGGAGAGAGTACCAGAACAATTCCAAGGCAAAGGTTTCTACTCCCGGTACTTCCTGACAGAGAAGAAGACAGGAGGTTGGAGGCCCATCCTGGATTTATGGGCCCTTAACCGGTATCTGCGCAAACAACGCTTCAAAATGACTACAATGGCTTCCATAATCACAGCACTGGACGATGGAGACTGGTTTGCAGCCCTCGACTTACAGGATGCATATATTCGTATCACAATTCATCCAGCGCACAGACATTTCCTCCGATTCACAGTAGGCAAAGAACATTTCCAGTACAGAGTCCTTCCATTCGGTCTCTCTTCGGCACCCTGAGTTTTCACCAAAACCCTGGTGGTCGTGTCAGCGTACCTACACAGTCAGGGCGTCTTCATTTTTCCATACTTGGACGACTGCCTGCTGAAAGGAACTTCCAAAGCGGAGGTCTTACAGATGATACGCATCACCACAAGCACATTTACCTCACTGGGCCTCATCATCAACCTCTCAAAGTCAAAAACCGAGCCCACACAAAATATAGAATTTATAGGAGCCCGAATAGACTCTGTTACATCAAGGGTATACTTGCCCGATGCCCGTTTTCACGTCATTGAATCTCTGGTACAAGTAATAACGTACAGCCCCACTGTTCCAATCCTAACATGTCTACAGTTGCTAGGGCACATGGCGACCACCACGTTTGTGGTACAAAACGCCAGACTGCACATGCGAGGCTTGCAGCCTTGGTTGGCGACCGTGTACAAACCATCAGCCCATACCGTTCACGGGATGGTATCACCCACAACGGAGGTGCGAAGGTCACTGGAATGGTGGGCAAGCCCCAAGAACCTACTAGTAGGAGTACCTTTCCACCAACCGCAAATTACTGTTTTTCTCACAACAGATGCATCCCATATGGGATGGGGGGCGCACATGGACAACAAAGCCACTCAAGGTTTATGGTCCCCCGTGGAGAAGACACTGCATATAAACATACTAGAGCTCAGAGCAGTGTTCAGTACATGTAGACATTTTCGGAATTACCTGCACGGGAAAGTAGTCGGGATAAATACCGACAACACCTCCACCATGTTTTATATAAACCAACAAGGAAGGGCCAGATCTCGTGCACTCTGTGCGGAGGCTGTCCGGTTGTGGAACTGGTGCATTGCCAACAACGTAACCCTAAGAGCTTAATACTTGCCTGGTGTCCACAACGTAAAGGTGGACCAACTCAGCAGACACTTTGCGCCCACGCACGAGTGGCAGAGCCGTTCCGACCTGCTCCACTGAGTGTTTCACAAATGGGGGTTTCCCCAAATCGATTTGTTCACCACTCACAACAACAAGAAATGTCTCCAGTACTGCTCCAGAGTGGGCATAGGACAGGGATCCTTGGGGGACGCCTTCATGATCCCATGGAAGGGCCCTTTACTCTATGCGTTCCCTCCCACAACACTCATACACAAGGTTTTGGAGAAAGCCAAAAGGGAGAGAGCACGCATGATACTCATAGTTCCAACCTGGGATTGACAACAATGGTTCCCACTGCTTCTACACGTGGCACGTCGCCGGCTGTTTCCCCTACCGGAAGTACCGGACCTTCTCACACAGGCTCGAGGGTCAATACTGCATCTGCACCTGCAGGGACTCCGCCTACAGGCATGGCTAATCCATGGCTCAGCACCCTAGAGAGTACATGTTCAGAGGGAGTGAAGCAAGTCCTGGAGTGTAGTCGGAGGACTTCCACCAGAAGGACTTATGAGCACAAGTGGACACGTTTTACCTCCTGGTGCTCTTCCAAGGAGTTGACACCTCTGGACGCCCCTATAACCACAATTCTGGACTACCTGCTAGAACTCAAACAAAAGGGGCTCTCTCCATCCTCGATAAAGGTTCATCTCACGGCTATATCAGCTTTTTGACACAAAGAGGAGGGAGCAACCATATTCGCCCATCCTGTTGTCACGCGCTTCTTAAAGGTGTTGGCAAATCTGTATCCCCCTTGGAAACCGATACCGCCGTCATGGAGTTTGGACTTGGTCCTCCACACGCTGTCAGGACCGCCCTTTGAGCCATTGGCTACGGTTCCCCTTCGGTTACTTACCATGAAGACAACCTTCCTTCTTGCAATTACGTCAGCTCGCTGGGTGAGCGAGCTTGCAGCAATAATGGCCACACCGCCCTGCACAGTGTTCTCAAAGGAAGCGGTGGTCTTGCGATTAAACCCAGCCTTCGTTCCAACGGTCTCTTCAGACTTCCACATTAACGAACCGATAATATTACCGTCGTTTTATCCTAAGCCTCACAACTCAAGCAAAGAGGCATGGCTGCACTTATTAGATGTGAGAAGGGCGTTGGCCTTTTACATAGATAGAACTAAGCCTGGTGTCCCTCGCACTGAGGTTGAAAGGGGAAGGCCTATCTTCACAGAGGATTTCAAACCACATCGTGTCATGCATAAGACTGTGCTATGAGCTTCGCAAGACTCCTCTGCCGGTTCCGCCCAGGGCTCACTCCACTAGAGCGATGGCGTCGTCGATGGCCTTCTTCAAGGGAATCGCGCTGAGACACATCTGCAGAGCGGTGACTTGGTCATCCTACAACACTTTTGCCAAGCACTACGCCATGCACCAGATGTTTGATGAAGATACACGCCTGTCGACAGCAGTCCTTTCAAAAGCAAGCTGTGCATAAATCGGGTACCCACCTCCTTTTTTGGGGGGGGTTACTGCTGGGTAGTCACCTACGGTGGAGCACCCACGGGGACCACTCGAAGAAGAAAGAGAAGTTACTCACCTGTGTAGTAACAATGGTTCTTTGAGATGTGTCCCCGTGGGTGCTCCACTACCCACCCGTTCCTCCCCACTTAGGAGCTCTGTTTCGTATTTTTCAGGGACATCCGGAGCGGTTGATCAGGAACTGGCGGGGACCGGATGGCGCACGTGACCGTAAGTGCGCGAAGGACCGATGCGCATCGGCGCGTGCGCGACCCGACGGAGACTGCTGGAAATTTTCCGATCTTCAGCGCCATGGCGAGCCCGACACCTACGGTGGAGCACCCATGGGGACACATCTCGAAGAACCATCATTACTACACAGGTGAGTAACTTCTCTTTCCCCTGCTCCAGGACAACAGACAGCTTACCATTCTTTGTAGCACCCCCCTCTCCTTCCACAAAGCAGACAATAGCTTACCATGTCTACCACAAAAATGTTCTGGGTAAATGGTGGTAAACGATGGCTTGTGCAATGCATGCCTTGAATGCTATCCTTAATAAAATTTAAGCATCCTTGCAAAATGAGACTTTCCCTGATAGTAGAGAGAGAGAGAGACCCATTCATTGATGGGTAAGGGCTTAGTGTGAATTGTCTCTCAATCATGACTTTCACTTTCCAACTGTCATACCCAGTGTGGGAGACAGGCCAAGGAAACGCAAAAGACACAAGCAGGATCTGATTCTGCAGCACATTGGGCGGTCCGAAGCAGAAACTAGTGACATGAAAAGGGAAACAGCAGAGTGGCGGCAGAGTATGCTTGACTTCCAGAGAGAGCAAGTGGCAAAGCAGATGGAAAATGTGGCAAAGCTCATGACAGCAGTGACTGACCAAATGGAGGCCCTGAACTGCAGAGGGGCTCTCAATGCAGCAGTTGGGAGTCCCCTGAAGAGAGCTCACCCACCCCTTTGTCATCGCAGTCCCTGAACATTGGAGGGAAGGTGAGGTCAGCCTTCCACGATAGCCCCAAGGACCACTGCAAAAGGCTATTCCACCAGCCTTGACCATGCTTCTTTTCCTTGCCACTTGAACCTCTCTTCCACCCAAAATAGCTTGGTGAGATTTTTTGGCATGCATGAATGGTAGGGTTCTTCTTCGAGTGTCCCCATGGGTGCTCCACATTAGGTGTCGGGCTCGCCCGGCGCCGCAGATAGGATTTTTCAAGCAGTTTCTGCCGGACCGTGCATGCGCCGGTGCGTGCCGCTCCCTTGCACGCTCCTGGCCACGTGCGCAATCCAGTCCCCGCCAGTTCCTCTTAACTGCCGTCGGCTGCAGACGGAATCCAACTAGGCTACGGCCAAGTTAGCATATTCAATGGTTTTAACTGTTTTTCTTTAAAGTTTTCAAGTTCTTAGGCTACTGTTAAGTTAGCCAGTTGTTATTTTCAAAAAAAAAAAAACAAAAAAAAAAAACAACCAACAAGCGGGACGGCATTCAGTCCAGTCCTAGTAACAAGCGGAGCACCGGAGGCCAGGAGCCTAGGGCCATTAGCCCTCCTGCCGCGGCAGGCTATCAGAGAGGGGGAAAACAGCACAGAGAAGGTGCTAAGTACCCCATTAACAACTGAAAGACTCACCAACAATGTCCTATTCAGGATTCAAGGAATGTGAGTCTTGCCGAGAGGCAATGCCAGCGTCTGATGGGCACAGTCACTGCATAAGGTGCCTGGGGGAGTCCCATGTCACGCAGAAATGCTCCTTCTGTGCAAAATTAACAGCCAGAGCAAGGAGGGAAAGGGAGATGCGGCTTGAAATGCTGCTCTTCGACAAGGCCCTCCAGCCAGACGTGCCGGAGCGGCCGCAGCAGGAGGGACCCTCTGGGGCCCATAAAAGGAAAGCTGCCTCCCTCACCCCATCAGCGCAAAAACGGAGGAAAGTCTCCCCAGCCCGATCCCTGTCGGCAGCAACACCGAGTGGGACGGGAGGAGCGCACAGCCCCCAGCCGCAGCAACAGCTGATCGGCGGCGGCATGGAGAGCCACGTGGAGGTGGCTCAGCCTCCGATAATCAAACAGCCGCCCTGCACCGCAGGCAGGGTGGCGGTTAAACAAGCGCCGGTACCGGCGGCACCGCAAGCAGCGGCACCGACCCCGGGGAACCAGCGGTGCAGAGCGCGCAGGCACGCAGCCTGCAGGCACCGGAGGACACCGCCCGTGCGGCACCGCCCATAAGCATGCCGAGCACGGTGCGGATGGGGCCGAGATCCCCTACACGTCAGGGGGCAGAGCTACCCCCTCAAGGGAGGGGGAAGGCTGCACACAAAACAAGGCACCGCAGCCCCTCTCCAGACAGGGCTGCAGAGTTGCTTTCTCTCAGCCCTCCGCTCATGCTGCAGACTCCAACTAGGAGGCAGGGGTCCCCCCTAGCCTACCTGGAGCCCCCGTCTCCATTTTTACAACCAGCCTCGCCCTGGCTGGGACCACCTTCACCCTTCCTGGGGTTTAAGCTGCTGGAGTACTATCACAAATCGCTCTCTCCAGTGTCCCAGGTCTCTCAACAATCTCGCTCCCCCAGACACAGAGGGTATGCACCAAGGGAGTGGTCTAGGTCACCTTCCCAAGAGCAGTGCCCATGCTGCCATGGTCGCCCCTATCATGCGGGGCATAGACACCACCGGCAGTCTACCAGGGAAAGATCCCCACAGACGGTCCCGTATCCCCGAGGGCAATCGCGAACAGGGACAGAGACTCAAGTATCTCAGGGGGAACTGGTTATGGAACCCCGAGATTTTTCCCTTGCAAGCTTCCAGCGAGCGGATGTACCATCACCAACAGGAACCGGAAGGGTCCAGAGAGGCGTACCCTAGTGGTTTCTGAAAATACACATGGCTGCAAGTCTAATAAGGCAGAGTGGTCGTCTGAGTCAGTATCTTGTTTGGGAAATTTAGCTTTAGTGCTACATATCATGAATTTTCTAGCATATTTTAGCTTTTTGAATACTAAGAGTCTTGAAGTGTAGTGTCCACAGCTTTAGCTTCCCCTTTAGAGGTGTCTCTGCTTGTGTTGGGAGAATTAATAAGTGATAACATTCCTGATACTTGTAATCATCTTTTGTTTCCTATTTCCAGTGCAAAATTTAGAAAATAATTATTTGTTCAAAATAACTTTCATATGCCCAAAAAAAGTCTTGACTTTCTGAAAAATGACAGACTTGTCTCAGCACTGATCTATGTGGCTCATTCTCTTGCTTTGCTGTGCTATTTTCTCTCTTAAAACAGGCATAACCATGAGAGGATTGGCACCACAAAGCTTGCTGAGTTTGGCAATAAATTGTTTTTCCTTTTCTGGATAAAACACTATACGGTGACATCAGTATTTACCCATTTGGAACTTGGATTGTTTGTCACACAGCCCATTGGTAATAAACATTGCTTAAATATGGTAAAACTGATTATCAGCTGATATAAATTGGCACAGCTTCAGAGAAGATAGGCTGATTTACACTAGCTGAGAATCTGGCCCTATATCTATCTACTTATTCTTACCGTATCAGCAGATGCTCAATAGATTTCTTATGAGTATAGTCTGTGGCCCAAGAAAATGTGGTAATTATTTGTCTTTTTTTTTTTTTGTCCCTGCTGGAAACCTGTAATGTATGATGCTCCTTGTTTTAAGGATATCTTTAATAGCAAATCATGGTGTTCAATGCTTATACTCTTTTGAACAGCTTCTTGTTATAATTTGCATAATCCTCTCTCAGGTGTTTAGTGAGTTCAGTAAATGTAGGGTCCCCCCGCCCTTACCAATAATTTCACTCGTTTGAGCTGCCAACCCAGAACCCAGGGAAAAATAAAAGTGCCCTCTTGGGGTATAGATAGAACTTCCCCACTTGCAAGCACTGCAACTGGACAAATAATGACACCTTTATTAGTGGAAAGGGAATATAGTAATTCAATTAAGAAAACAGAGAAACAGTATACATATATGTGAATAAAGAGGAAAATGCACCTTTCCATTAATTCTGGCAATACTCCATCTAATTTCCTTCCCACCTACTGGTTGAAAGTGTCCTTCACAAAATAGTCCATTGGCTACACCACTTCCCCTACCCACCAAATGCCAGACTCTATTTCGATCAGAGAATAGCAGTAGTAAGAATTGTAGGTAGATAGCATTGCTTGCATAGGCTGTTTGTTTCTGCTTTTTTTCCCAATAGATGGGATACAGTGGGTTTTCCCCTCTGGTGCTTCTAACCAGTGGGCTTACATTTGGAAAAAATGTTTACTTCCATGAATATTTTTATTACATATACAACTTTAAAATTATCATTTAGTTACCGTATGAAAACATCTCTCGGAGTTTTGTCTCAGGTTTACACAGTAATCAGAGTGCAACTGCAGCAAATGTAAACATGCCTGAGCTAGCTCAAGTAACAATAATAGAGTAGCCACAGCAGCATAGGCATTTGCACAGGTTAGCTGCTCGTGAATGCATGCCTGTGATCCTCAGCAAGATTGTACAGACTATTCTGAAGTCCATGCTTCATGACTTCACTACTATTGTTTGATATAACTAGATCAATGCATGCTGCAGTCTCACCTCTGTTTTTGCATGAACATTTGTATGGACTGGGGATAGTTTCATTGGTGAGTCTAGAGATTAAAGTGTGATTAAATTAGTTCAATTTACCATTCCTTCCATTCACCCCTCTCCATGATCAGTGTTTGTAACACCTAAGCTCTCTCAGACAAACTTAGACTCTGTTACACTTACTTAGATCTATTCCCACTCATCAACTAGTAACTACCTCCACCTCCTTACCTGTCACTTCTGAATTTGAGCCATGAATCTAAGTATCAAGGAATCTAATATGGTGTAGCTCACCATTTTGAGGGATCAGAAGAGAAGAATGTAAAAAGAAAAACAATAAATAGGAGTACAGGATTGTGTAATATGAAGTATAGCACCACCTACTTTAAAATAAACACCAAGGAGCCTGAAGAAGGTATAAGTGGCACCTAGATTATCTTGTAGTTAGAAAATGAGAGTAGGTCTTGAATATAAAGGAACATTGGGCCACCATACATATCAGTGCTGACTTTTATGTCTACAAATGTATGGTATGTAAAGAATGTGAGTTAGAGGAATTTAATGTGCACTGATTTGTCATTTTTGTCAAAACAAGCTTCTCTTCCAGTCTATGGCTAGTTGTATTCATTGTGTTTCAGTACTACATCTGTAATTTTTAAGTGCTTGGCAAATTTTTCTAACCCAGAAGAATCAATTTCAAGTCTCCATCTCTGCATCCATATTAGTGCTGGACAATTTGGAAGCCTGGGGGAAAAAATCTGCTAGTTTCTGATACATCCAGTGGAAATATTATATTTAATTAAAAATATTGCAGTTTGCTCCAGAGAGCCTGCCTTGCGTGTTGTATGCAAAGGATCTGGGATTAAGTGCTTTTATACATGACTAAATTTGAGTGGTTGTTAACTTGTGAAAAGCAAAAGCAAAGATTAATGGGGAAATGTAGGGTGTATATTTGGAAAGGAGTTGGGAAACTTTTTGTAAAGCCACCTTCAGCCGATTCTTTGTTTAAGGCAAAGAGTTTCCATCCATGTTCAGGGCTTGATTGGATAAGTATGAGCTATTTTCTGAGGATTAGGAGGAATTAGGGCCCAAGAATTTGGTTTGTTACACATTATTTTGATTGGATTAAAAATTTCGAACTTGACTACAGTATTAAGTTTACTTGGAACTCTTTAGAGGAGTTCAGAATCATGAAAACAAACCAGATGATGTAATTGCAGTGACAAATTCAATTGTTGCATATCTTCTCAGCTCATGATTCTAAACCCTATACATTGCAAAATATTACACAGCAACTTTACCGGGATTTCTTTAGCAAATAATAAAGATCTTGCAGGCCTGCTTTCTGTTTCTACCACTTTTGGTGGTTCAGTAATGCTATGTCTAGACTACAGGGATCTATTGGCAGAAGTTTGTGTTGGAAGATATCTTGCGACAAAAATTCTCTCAACAGACTGTGTCAAGACACCAAGATGTATTAAAAGAGTGATCTGCTTTGTCCACAGAGAGCAGCTGGACTACCCAGCCACTCTACTAGCAAAATGGCCATCCGGAACCACAGCAGACAGGGTTGTAGGTCACTAGTTCTTTCTGGGAGCCGTGGTGAGAAATGGCCTTAAAGGGACCCTCCCCCTGATACCCATTTTCTGCCTCTGCTGTAGTCGTGCCTACCTCCTTGAGGGACAGCACAGCTAAAGCAGGGCTTCACATCTTTGTGGACAACACAGCTATTCCCAGGGAGCCATTCCACCAGTGCTGCCCCTGGGCTTGCACTGGCCCCACATCAAGATGCTGCAGCAACCTGCTGAACGTCCTGACAGCCATTGTCCTCTTTCTCCTGGAGGGCGAGCCCAAGACCACCTCTGAGAACCTCACTTTGGCTGCAGGATGATCACACCTGCAGCCACTCCCCCTGGTGTACAGGTGGCTCTGGAGGCATGGCACCATTTCTGACTGGTGGGAGTGGCAGTTCAGGGGCAGCAAGACTACCAGAAGAGGCTTCAGAACTTCCACCTTCCTGGAGCTGTGTGCCTGGCTTGCCCCCACCCTCCAGAGATGGGACACCTAGCTGTGGCTTGCCATCCCTGTGGAGATGTTGCAGTCATCCTCTGGAAGCTTGCCACCCCAATAGCTACTACTTGGTAGGCAACCAAATCAATGTGGGGAAGTCCACTGTGAGGGCCCTCCTCATGGAGGTAAGGTACTCTTGGGCTTCTGTCCTTGCGCTGGCAGTGGGTGTTGTCCTGCCTAAGGAGGACCCTCAGGAAGCAGGGTCAGAGGTGCAAGGGTTGGGGTGGAGGGAAATCCCCATTTCAGGGGACCATGCCATCCCACTCTCACACAGTCCTGGTTGGGGGGGGTGTCTCTCAGTCCCTGGCATGTGTGTTTGGTCCCCTCCCTCTGCAGGTTTCTTCTGCTGCAGAGTGTCATCCATATGGGAGACATTGACTACGATGTGGCCATATTCACCTCCCTGGGGTTCCCAAACTGTGACAGGGCCATCGATGGGATCCACGTTCCAATCCATGCCCCGGAGCATAGCATAGTACATCCACCACAAGGGTGACTTTTCAATGGTGCTGCAGGCCCTGGCTGACCCACCATGGACAGTTCACAGATATTTACATTGGGAGGTCAGGCCAGGAACATGATGCCCATGTGTTGTGCAAATCAGGTCTGTGCCAGAGCTGGAGACAGACACATTTATCCCCTGCTGTGAGTTGGTGTTTGGGGACATTCAGATGCCATTCTGCATTGTGACAGACATGGTCTACCCCCTCATGCCCTGGCTTATGAAACCTTATATAGGCCAGCTGGCCCTCAGATGGGAACTGTTCAGTGCCCATCTCACCTAAGCCAGGATGCGGGCTGAGTGTACCTTCAGCCACCTCAAGGCATGCTTCAGGTGCCTGGTCACCCACCTGGTAGAGAGGGAGCACAACATGCACCAAGTTATGGCAGTATGTAGTGCCCTGCACACCATTGTGGAGGCTAAGCAGGAGGCCTTCCTCCCAGGGTGGGGGGTGGCTACCAGCTGCAAGGGCCATGCATACATGCAGCTGGACACAGCTGCCATCCGCCAGGCCCATCAGGATGGGGTACAGATCCATGAGGCCTGAGGGAGAGATTCTCCCACAGCCCCCAGTAACCTTCCCCAGAGTACTCCCAGTGGGGACCTCAGGCCTACAGCCCTACCCAGTCCCCACTATGATCCCTCCATTTGCTTCATCTCCACCCCTGCTCAATAAAGAGGTATGTGGGTATGGTGAACAAATAACTATTTTACTGAGCCATGGAAAAACATTTTAAACAGAAACAGTGTAATAAACTATTTACAAACAGAGCAGTGCAAGCAACTATTTACAGTGGGGGGTGTGTTTGGGACAGGGTGGAAGGCCTCAGAACTGGGATGTGGGGGGTTTGGACAGGGTGCGGGGGGCCTCAGTCCAAGGAGGGGGTGGAGAGCCACAAACCTCAGGTGGAGTGAGACCCCAAATGGCAGTGACCCTGGGATTCCCTCCCACCATGGGTTTGGGCCCTCATCCTGACTGGGGTGGGGCTGGGAGCAAGAGGAGGTATGGGCAGGGTGGGGCAAGGTGGGGTCAGGGAGGCCTAAGCCATTGCTCATTGCAGCAGGTCCAGGATGCCCTGCAAGAGGGCTGGTGGGGGCAGCGGGGGGCCTCAAGCGCCATGTCTGTGCTCAGGCACTGGGGGGGATGTGCCCCCCCCCCCCCAGGATGGCATTCAGCTCCCTGTGGTAGGAACAGGTGGCAAGTCCTGCCCCGGAGCCTTTGGCAGTGTCCTAGGCCCAGATATAGCCCTGCCTGAGCTCCTTCACTTTTGTATGGACCTGCTCCATGGTGCAGGGTGGGGTGTCCCATCTGGCCAGGGTAGTGGCCATCCTGGAGGGTCGTCTCCTCCCAACACAGGTCCAGAAGGGCTTGGATCTTGGCCATGCTCCAGGAGGGGGTCCACCCCTTGGAGCCCTGGGGTGGCTCCTGGAACCCCTCAGGCTGCTCCCTCAAGGGCCCAGGGAGGGGTGTCTTACGTGACCTCTGCCATTGTGGTTGGATAGACAGCGTGGATCTGAGGGCATTGGATGGAACAGTGTGTTGCTCTGCTGCTTGCACATTCTCAACTTCCTGCCACAGGGTTTCCTAGGGATGATAGAGTGCTGCGTGCTGTGACCAGGCTGTCTGCTCAAGTGCCCCAGATCTTGTACCTGGGAAGTAAATCTTCACACCCCCCAGGGAAGTCAGTGGGAGCTATGAGTTCCCACCACCTCTCAGGACCATGTCCTAGGTTTGTACATGAGTTGGATTTTACTATCAGTGAGACACACTCAGAATTCTGAATGGGACATTTGTGGTTTTGCAGAAATTCTGGAATTGGGGTAATTTAGCCACTTTCAGGTTTGAGGGAAATTTTTTCTAAAAACACAGGTGCCTATAATTAGGCTCTAAACCAGGCATGTCCAGTCCGTGGGCCGCATGCGGCCCTGAACAGCTAGGACAGCTAGTAATGCGGCCCCCCAAGATCATAAACTTTTAACATTATTATGTGATTTATATACATTAACTATATTATATATTTTATATGCGGCCCAAGGCAATTCCTCTTCACTCAGTGCAGGCCAGGCAAGCCAAAAGGTTGGACACCCATGCTCTAAACCTTTCTTTAGCCTTATATTTCTATCATATCTCTAAATAATTGATATAATTTTCAAAACTACTGAGCAACCAGACCTCATTGACATCAGTTGTGTAAGTGGAATTTGGGTTAAATGTGAACTCCACCAAGAAAATTATATTAATTAATCCACATTACTTAAAGTTGAAATATCACAATAAAATATCTGCATCCTACCTGGAGAGAGGGTATTTTTATGATACTTGCTATGAGGATGGTCACCAGATCCCACCGGACCGTAAGCAAAGTCAGGGGACAGCTGTGGGGCTCAGAAGGGGCGGTGCTGGGGAGCTAGCTTCCTCAGCCAGCACTTCAGTGCCACCTTGTACATGATGAACAGAGCTCCTGAAACAATTTAAAGGTCCCAAGGCTCTGGATGCTGCCATTGGTACTTACAGGGACCGACAGGAGACCATGGCCCTTCTAAGTTGCTGGGCCCTGGGGCAGCTTTTCCTCTCCCCAGTTGGCAAGCTTGCTTGATATTGTCCTGAGTGCCTTGCACTGTGGTTTAACTGACGTTGCTGTTCAGAATTCATGCTTTAGCCAGATTGGTAAATGACATTTTGTGAACATCAAGAGAAGGAAAACAGAAATTGTTACATGAAACATGACAATGCTACTTATAACCTTAATACTTTAGTTTTTCTTTTAAAAGCCTATGGAAGTGTAGGAACCCAATAATTTAAGGTGTGAGTCCAGACTCTTCTTTCAATTACAGTAGTGTCCATCTAGAATAGCTCAGTTGATTTCAGTGGAGTTAACATAGATTTAATGTGGTTTAACTGAGAGCTGAATTTGGCCCTTTATTTCATTGGAGAATAAAGGTTTCTTGTGGCTGAGGATCTCCTCAGTGAGAATACTAATTCCCACTTCATAGTTTCCTAGAATGCCTGTCTACTCATGTAGCCTTACAGAGACTTGTGACTGGAATTTTTCACTGTACTCCCTTGTGATCTAAAAACAGTATCATGTTTACACTGCCTCATTATTACAAAATATTTTCAGAACAATCATTACTCATGCAAGAACTGAAACATGTTTCTGTTTTAGGCTTCAGTCCTGCAAAGGGATCAGAATATACAGAAATCTGTAGAACAGAATGACAAAACATAGTGGGTTGTTTACATTTGTACATAAGTATGGTAATACCTTTCCAGTGACGTGGCAGACAGGTACCAAGTACTGTCAATATAATGTAATTATGCTTCTGCTAAGAGCCAATCTGATTGCTTATTTTTCCTATGCATTTTTTACTCCAAATTGATTATACAGCTCAGTTGGTATGCCTGTGATTTCTAAACTTCCTACTTTATCTTGTTACCTCAAACAACATGCACATTTTTTTCTAATACTGACCTTTTATAGTAACTGTAAGATAGCAATATACAGTGGTTTTCCAAAGATTACACCGCTTGGGGTAGTAGTGGCAGTGTATACATACACGTGCCACTTTCTGTCACTTCTAAATTACCCTGTAATTCAAAACAATCAAGCAGTATAAATCTAACAAAATATCAGTGTGCTAAAAAATATGGCTTACAAGTAAATGCTAAATTGTCTCCAAGGCTATGTCTGCGCTTGGTCCCTTCAAAGTGGGGAGCAAGTGTAGACCTAGCCCTAGAATCTTATGTAAAAATAATGAAACAAATGGCTTTAGCTTATCCGGAGCAACATCATTTTGTATTTCCTGTTTGATTTAGTTTCTGAAAGTTTTTACAATGCAGCTAAACTGTAGTAGATTCTAAAACCCTGTGCTATATTGTTAGAAAGGAATGAACTTCAGACATAAAAGACCACTTATTGGTAAATATTAACTTTTATAGTTTTTGAATTTAAACTCACATGTAATATTTTCAGCATTTTGAATTGATAAATTATGTGGACATCCAAGTACAAATTGGCACAGAAGTAATCAGCCATAGTTGGGTATTTATGTAGGCACTATAATATTTTTAGAGCTTGGAATCTACATTTCTGGGATTATTGGAATAAAACTAATTGGGATTTTAATTATTCTAATGGATGATTATAAATACTGGCTCATGCCTGAAAAAATAATATATATGTATACCTCTACCAAAAAGCTACCATGAAGAGGAGACAGTTTGTCAAAGAACAATCAGCGCATTCAAGGGAAATTGGAAATTCACTCCAGGCATTATCTGATCTGGCAGGGATTTATTCCTCTCTCCAAAGAAGGCACAGGCATGAGGGTTTTGAGGAAAAAAAGCTAGACTTTCCAGGAAGTGGTGCCCGTACACAGGGTTTTACCCAAAGGATGCTACTAAACATAGCATTCTTTTTATCATATGGTGAAATATAATCAGTTAGGTTCCTAAGGAAGAAATACACATGCTGCACTTGTAGAGAGAGCTAAATACATGAACCATACAGAGGTAATAAGCGGGATACTTGGCCCTGCCATTAAGAAAGAAAAAACCTATCTCAGATGGACAGCCATTCCCCAAATGTCAGAAGAAATAAGGTTCATACCTCTCCCTCTACTGCTGTCAGTACCATGATGAGGTATCAAGTGACTTTGCAGCTGAAGAGGTATTAACAACATCTCTGTATTTTTCTGTTTTTATCCTTTCAGTTATTTGCCATCTTCCATGCATGAATGGTGGCCAGTGCAGTTCTAGAGATAAATGCCAGTGTCCTCCTAATTATACTGGTAAACTTTGTCAAATCCCAGTACTGAGTGCCAGCACTCCAAAACTTTACCATCAACCACAGCAGGCAAGCAAGACCGTTGGATCGCATGTCATCCATTCTACACATACTTTACCACTGACCATGCCTGGACAGCAAGGAGTAAAAGGTAACTTTTTTATTTTCTGTTATGGATGTTTTTTGTTTTGGAGCTAGTTTTAGTTTCTAATTGTGGTTGCAGGTCAGTAATGATGATGACATCTGTCTACACTGTTTGAGTCTAGATACCACAGCTTGACTCCAGAGCCTACCTGAATGACTGGAAGTTATTTTCCGTAGATGTTTGGAATAATAACATAGTGTTATTGAAATGAGTTTGGTAAGGTAATTCTACTTTAATTCATGGTCAGAATTCAGTCCAGATCACCAAAATAAAAAGGGTGCCACATTCTTTGGTGTAATAAAATTCCATAGACAGAGTCCATATGGGGAAGGAGAGAAGGCGTTGTTCCAGAACACAGTCTGTAATTTGCCCATGGCTGTTAAAGTAGCACAGCTATTCCCGCTAGTGTTGGACAGAGAGCAGAATCCTTCCAACATAATTATCTTGATGCTAAAATGAGAGCAGAATCCATGTTTATCCTTACAACTTACCTCTTACTCAGTGAACTGTTGTGTACATAGGTTGTTCTTTGTGATCCTTTTAACTTACAGATGCCAGGATATGGACCATAAATATAATTTCAGGAGATTGAGAAAATTTCAGTTAAATACAACGTTTCCAGTGAGGTTGATGAAATCGTAGATCGTGCTGTGTAAGCACTCAGAGAAATACTTCTTTAAAAGCAAGATAAATGTGAGGAAAAAAACCAATAAACTTACCCGTAGTCCCTTTCAGCTTGCTATCTGCAACTGGTATGATGATAATGCTTGATATTGTTTGATGAAGTATAAACTCAAAGAAGATTATCAGTCTGTTTCATCCATGTTTGTTTCTGTTTTCTTGGAGAGTTCCACAATTAAAATTCCACAGTTCAGCAATGTAACACTAGTTTTTTGTTTGTTTGAATAACCAGCCTGATTTTGACTGTAACTGGTAACATACAGCCAACTTTTCCATGTTGCAACTGAATTAATACATTTTTAAAATAATTTTCTTTTGGGATTAGGTGTTCAGTTACTCTAAATCACTTTGCTAAAAACAGACGCAGGTTAATTTTATCTTTATGACAGGTGTAGTCTAACTTGATAACTCTATTATCAAAATACACAATAGCTATGTCAATAGTCATCTAGTTGGCAACATTAGAAGTAGAAGGTACCCTTAAGCACCATCTCCATTTTTCAGTAAGTCAGACCCTGTGGGAACACTATGCAATCCACTGGAAAACAGATTATTTTACCAGAGTAGAAATATTAGGCACTATCTTGGGCTGCTAGAATTACTTTGAACTTTTCTTTTGCCGTATATTTAATGTCATTGTGCGCATTCCATCAGAGTTTAAGCTATCTTGTATGAAATGGTTACCAACTAAAAAAGAATGGGTCTTTTTAAGTTTGGCCATAGTTACGCTTCAGAGTTAATGTGCAGCTAACAAACTTGAAAAGTACAGCAAATTTCTTGCTTATGTGAGGAATTTTCCTACCCCTTTAGAAGAAGCCCCTCATAACAGCCATCGCCAGTCCCATTGTCTTTGCTTGCCATTACCATGTCCAAGAAAGGACAATGTGTAATGGAGAGAGGAATTCTCCTTGTCTGGGTAAGAGGATGAAATATATCATCTGTAAGAAACTGGCAAAAAGCAAATTTGAAGAGTGCTACTAGATAAGAATTGAAAACCTGGCAAAAAAGGTGCCTTGGGAACGAACACTACCTGAAAGGAAGAACTTCCATCTTGAGTTGTCACAGTTTTGAATTGGCTATACATCCCTAGCAGAACTAGATGGACTTAGACAATCTGGCAAAGCACCTAACTCAAGATCTACCTGCAAAGAGCAGTTAAGTCAGATTGGAACCACAGTACTAGCCTGAAAAGAATTTCCACTTACAACGTATTCATGTAAGTGAATCAGTTTTGTTTGCCAGAAGTAGCCATGTTATGTTGGCTTCCTGATGTAATACAAAATGACATTAAAATAATTGTATCAGTTCCTAGTGAAAAGATTTTCCTGGTAGAGACCTTACCTTTTTCTTCTGACAACATTTGCCTTTTCCCTTTGTGCCTTGACTACAATGGACCTCATCTATCATTAAGAACTTCTTTCTTTTTGATATCAAGGGGAATCAAAAAGCAATAAAGCCATGGAGACATACTTGCTGCGTTCTTATCAGCTAATTCCTGGTACCTCTGCCTACCCTTAAGATGTGGCTTTTCAGATGTAAAAGAAGAAAGCAGGGTAAACCAAAACTAGAAGGCTGCTTCTTCTAAGCAAGATATAGTGGATATGCTGGAAGTGCCTGCCATGGGATACTCTAGAGAAAAAGAGGTGGAAACACAAGAATAATTTAATTCCAAAAAAAAAAAGACTAAACTAACTAAGACTTGTGGAAATTACAGTTTTAGCAAAGAAACATTTAAGCCTCAAGAACAGCTGCTGCATCTGCTGGAGACAGACAGAAAAAGAGCTAAGCAGGATCAGCTAACATCCTTTATAGAAAAAGAAGTGTCACAAGACTTCTGTGTGTTCTTAACTCCATATGATGGTTTGACAGGGGAGTTAAAGTATACCCACTTGTCTGGCTGGCCATAGGAGTACACTACAGGAAAGCGCATTTAATAAATGCTGAAAATATCATCCCAGATAGGAGGGCTAAATATTGACTTCTGGTTGTACTATTGCAACTTAAAAATTAAGTGATTTTTTCCAAATTGTGTTGAACAGCATGTATTAAATGCTTTTATTTTATAACCAAATGAATGCAAGACTTATAATCATTACTGAAGTTGTTTTCTTGGAAACACAAAATTTAGAGGTGAGAAAATAGCTACCTACCTAGAGAATATTGTTTGTATGTTGTTCCTATTCTTAACATTGTTCTACAGTGAATTCTTAAAGTGGATTTAAGATTGAATTCAAAGATACACCAAGATTTTGTAAAAAATCATATTTAAAATATGTTAAGAAGCCAAATCAATAATAGTTTTGGAATTATGAGACTGGTTTAATATATGTGTAATTTCATTGATTTCAACCAAGGTATTCCTAATTCACATTGGAGTGAGTAGAATTTCTGAAACTATGTGCACAAACTTAAAACTATAACTCCATTAAAAAATAAAGTCTTTGTAAAGATGCCCCTTCTTATTTGACAGGCTTAATTCATAGTTCAGTGAGGGAAGTGGGTTTTTTTGAATGTTGAGAGGTCATCATCAATGTTCTCTCTAAATTTTTCCATCCGTGTTCAGAGCAAGTCTTGTTATATGCTCTGAAGTATGTGAGATATGCACCACCAATAGAAACACATGCTGCTGGACGTGGGCACTCTGCTACTGAGCTTGGCTGCATTTGAATCTCTCCTGGTTGGCTGCCTAAGCACTCAGCTTACAGGGAGCACTGGTCATCAGTGATTTCAGGGGCAAATTCAGGAACTGGATCTTATTCCAAGGTGAAATGATGAAATTTGGTGCTTTCTCTATGTTCCAAAAGAGCAAATGGATTTGAAAAATAGAACAACTTTTCCGTATATGTAGAAATAGCACAGTGCAGTTTGAATTCTGGGATTTAGAATGGCAATTTTTTTACATTGTCTGGCCACAGATACTGCCACACTGGACATCCACCTAACACTGTAGTTTTTAAACATTGTTTTCTATAAGGTCTTACTTTTCTGTACAAAGAGTTTGAATTCTTATCCATTCTAAACTGTATGCCATACATTTTATTTTTTTCTCAATTTGGCTTTATATTTTTTCATTTTAGGGTGTAATATACAAATTTTTATTCAAATATTAATACTGCAGAAATGTTTGAAGATGTTGGATATTTCTGTGTAGCATTTTTTACTGTTTTTTTTGTTTTATTTTCCAATTATTTTAGTGAAGTTCCCTCCTAACGTAGTGAATATCCATGTGAAACATCCCCCTGAGGCCTCAGTACAGTTCCATCAAGTTTCAAGAATAGACAGTACATCAACAGGACAGAAAGTAAAAGTATCGCAGCCAGGACAACCCCAAGTCTCATACCAAGGCGTTCCATATCACAAGGCCCAGAAAGGATATTCTGCTTTCCCACATCAGCAACCCATTCCTCATGTGTTTCCTGCTTCTGCTAAAACTCAGCTTGGGCGCTGCTTCCAGGAGACCACTGGAACACAGGTAAGAAATATTTGCAAATAGTTTTTGAGACAGGAAGTTTCAAACCATTATTATACACTGGTGTGATTGGTGCCTGGAGGGGCAGGAGGTTCAGGAAACATCACCTAGAGGACAGGAAAGGGACATGGGGGGGCACCCTATTTATCAATTAAAATTTTGGTGTGAGCACAGGTGGGCAGCGCATCTTCTGAGCACTATCATGAGTTCACTATGATTGTACAACACTGAAAAACGTTCCATCAATCAGCAAAGGACACTTTAATGTTCTTTTTTTTTCCATAGGAGATTCCATAGTCCTCAGGGTGACTATAGAATTTCGTTTGGCAAATAGTGCTAATAGTTCAGTGCTAGTGCCTTCTTTTGCAGCCCACCAGCCTCCTTGAAATATTTATTTCAGGTGATATATAAAGCTGGGTGGTTCTTTTCCTTTTACGGGATGCTTTTAAAAATGAGAAAAGTGGTTCTCTCATCAAATGACTACCACTTCAGCAAGCTGCAGGAAGTCTCGTCAACAATTGATGCTCTCCTCTTCCTAAACAATGGTTTTCCAAAGGCGCAGTAACTTTGTCTACAGTGCCCACTTTGTTCAGGTGGCTGATATCTCCTTTGACATATTTTTCCTTAGTTTGCAGCAGCTACATATGTTTTTCAGTAATTTATGTCTTTGGGTTTTGACTGCTGGATTGTGGTGTGGGAATGTGTCCCAAAAGGTGATCGTTAAGTCACTGAAAATTTTGTTCCATCCAAAATAGTCTTACTCCCCACACCACCTACACATTCTTACTCTTCAAGGTCCAGTGTTCTCTGTCAGCCCATCCTCAAATAAATTATTTAGAATTAGCATTGTTACTATTGATACATTTTATGCCTACTTTTGTTTTAATTTGAGAAATGTTAATGGCAATAGTGAAGTAATTATAACTTTATTACTTTGGAGAATGGTTTATCAAATTGAAAAGGGTGAGAAACAAAGTTATAGGTGAAGATAGTAGCAACATCTGTTGGTAATGTTGCCTGACACTTTGTATTATAAGACCCTGTTTTTGACTGGTTTTAACTTTGATTTACTTCAGTTGTTTGGGGTGAAATTTTCCATGTTGTCTGCTTTCAGGTTGACTTTTTGGGGGAAGCTTAAATATAAATAGTTAAACTGTTCTGTTCAAGTTTCAAACAGTACATCCAGTGAATTTTTTTATCATAAAAATATATTGGTTTTCAAGTAAACATTGTTTATGGTTAGTTCCTGTGCTGTTTACCTGTTGGTCTTCTGTTCAGTATTAGGCTATTATTAAGCAGTTAGCAAGCTTTTGTTGCCTTGTTAATATAACCTTTTTTCTTCCCCTTTGTTCAGCTAGTCCTGTTGTTCAGCCAACAGTAGGGCTGTGGCCACACTAGCCCCTCGTTCTGGAGGGGCTGTGGTAATGTGGCACTTTGGGATATGCCAATGAGGCACTGCCGTGAATATGCAGTGCCTCATTATCATAATGATGGCTTCACACTTTGAAACTGACGGTTTCGAAATGCAGCTGGCCATCAAGCCAGGGGGCCTTTCGAAACAGACCCCTGATTTCAAAACCCCGTTAATCCCAAAACCAGATGGCAATAAGGGGCTTTCAAAATCAGGGGTCTGTTTTGAAAGGCACTCTAGCTACACGGGCGGCCTACGTTTTGAAACTGGTAGTTTTGAAGTGCGTGTGGCTGCCATTATGCTAATAAGTTGCTGCATATGAATGGCAGCGCCTCATTAGCTTATCCCGAAGTGCCATATTACCATAGCCCATCCAAAAGGAGGGGCTAGTGTGGCCACAGCCACAGTGTTTGTGCTTAACCTTTCTTGATGTTTAGTTTGTAAGATGAACCATGATTTAAAATGTGAGAGCGGTGTAGTTTACATCACAGATATGGACATGCACTAAGGTGATTGATCGGGAACATTTCGTCAAGTGTATTGATCAGAAAGAATCAAATTCAAGAAAGAAATTTGTTTATCTTGGTGGAACAAGTTACCCAAGGAATTATTTACAATTCATCCATCCTGTATCTGCTTGTCCATATCTCAGCCAGATTCATGTCTGACATTATTTAGCAGACCTTTCTACTTACCAGTGTGGGCAACTAAACTGGACTGTGACTTGGCAGAAACCTTTGTAATGAATGCTTCCCCAACAAAAGAAAGGGGAAAGGGTGCAGAACACACTTATTACTTGGCAAAGGAAGTGAAGATGAAAACCTGTTAGAAACTGAGAAAAGAAAGGAGTGCCATTAAATTTGACTTATTTGGCACTAATCAGAGGATTACTCCTAAATTTAACGTAGAGAAGAGCATATGGACAAAATTAATTTTTTATTTATTCACACTGTTCTGCTATACCCTATGAGGAGTAGAAAAATGCCCTGCATTATTGTTTGATTATCAGATTTGCTCCTCTATTAACATGGACAAATTACAAAGAATGCATATAGGCAAACACCACAAGAATGCAAGAGCAAGATTAGAAAGGCTAAGGCACAAAATGAGCTCAAACTAGCTACAGGCATAAAGGGAAACAAGAAGGCTCTTTATAAATACATTAGAAACAAGAGGAAGACCAGGGACAGGGTAGGGACATTGCTCAGTGAGGAGGGAAAAACAGCAACAGGGAATTTGGAAATGGCAGAGATGCTTAATGACTTCTTTGTTTCGGTCTTCACTGAGAAGTCTGATGAAGGAATGCCTAACCTAATGAATGCTAGTGGGAAAGGTGTAGGGTTAGAAGTTGAAATAAAAAAAGAACAAGTTAAAAATCACTTAGAAAAATTAGATGTCTGCAGGTCACCAGGGCCTGATTAAATGCATCCTAGCATGCTCAAGGAGCTGATACAGGAGGTATCTGAGCCTTTATCTATCATCTTTGGAAAATCATAGGAGACAGGAGAGATTCCAGAAGACTGGAAAAGGGCAAATATAGTGCCAATCTATAAAAAGAGGAATAAGAATAACCCGGGAAACTACAGGCCAGTCAGTTTGACTTCAGTGCCAGAAAAGATAATGGAGCAGATAATTAAAGCAATCATCTGCAAGCACTTGGAAGGTGGTAAGGTGATAAGGAATAGCCAGCATGGATTTGTAAAGAACAAATCATGTCAAACCAATCTGATAGGATAATGAGCCTTGTGGCTAGGGGTGAAGTGGTAGACGTGGTATACCTAGACTTTAGTAAAGCATTTGATACAGTCTCGCATGGTATTCTTACAAAAAAACTAGGCAAATTCAACACAGATGAGGCTACTATAAGATGGGTGCATAACTGGCTGGATAACTGTTCTCAGAGAGTAGTTCTTAATGGTTCTCAATCCTGCTGGAAAAGTGTAACAAGTGGGGTTCCACAGGGGTCTGTTTTAGGACCAGTTCTGTTCAGTATCTTCATCAACGATTTAGATGTTGGCATAGAAGGTAAGCTTATTATGTTTGCAGATGATACCAAGCTGGGAGGGGTTGCAACTGCTTTGGAGGATGGGGTCATAATTCAAAATGATCTGGATAAACTGGAGAAATGGTAAACAGGATGAAGTTTAATAAGGACAAATGCAAAGTGCTCCACTAGGGAAGCAACAATCAGTTTCACGCATACAGAATGGGGAGAGACCATCTAGGAATGACTACAGCAAAAAGTGATCTAGGGGTTATAGTGGACCACAAACTAAATATGAGTCAACAGTGTGATGCTGTTGCAAAAAAAGCAAACATGATTCTGGGATTCATTAACAGGTGTGTGGTGAACAAGACGTGAGAAGTCATTCTTCCGCTCTACTCTGCGCTGGTTAGGCCTCCGCTGGAGTATTGTGTCCAGTTCTGGGCACTGCAGTTCAAGAAAGATGTGGAGAAATTAGAGAGGGTCCAGAAAAGAGCAACAAGAATGATTAAAGGTCTAGAGAATGTGACCTATGAAGAAAGGCTGAAAGAATTGGGCTTGTTTAGTTTGGAAAAGAGAAGATTGAGGGGGGACATGATAGCAGATTTGAGGTATCTAAAAGGGTGTCATAAGGAGGAGGGAGAAAACTTGTTCTTTTTGGCCTCTGAGGATAGAACAAGATGCAATGGACTTAAACTGCGGCAATGGAGGTTCAGGTTGGACATTAGGGAAAAGTTCTTAACTGTCAGGGTGGTCAAACAGTGGAATAAATTGCCAAGGGAGGTTGTGGAATCTCCATCACTGGAGATATTTAAGAACAGGTTAGGTAGATGTCTATCAGGGGTGGTTTAGACAGCACTTGGTCCTGCCATGAGGGCAGGGGGCTGGACTCAATGGCCTCTCGAGGTCCCTTCCAGTCCTAGTATTCTATGATTCTATGATTCTATGATTGACATGGTATATTACTAACTGCCAGAAATATGATAGGAAAGTGCAGACCTGGAGCATAAGCAATTAATCACAGACAGTAGGTGCTTACTACTCTAGTAGAATGCTGTGGTTGTTCTGGGGTATGTTTTTGTTTGCTATCATTGTATATTTTATGCTTGCAAATTAGGACTACATTGTGTCTGTAGCAGTTGGAGTGGAAGATGTTAAGGAGTTCCCTTGAGAGATCTGCATAAGAGCTAGGTAGTATCATGGGCAATAAAGCACAGGAATTTGTTCCTCCCTATTCTTTTAGAGGTGCAAATTGGAAGTACAGAGAATATTGTTATGTCTTACCCACCCAGTGAGTGGAGGATAACAGGCTGCACTTTTTCCATACTCACCCTGTGACTGCGGGGCTACATAAGGCATTCTACTTCTGTGAGACATAAGTACTCAGTACTCCCTTTGGAGCAATACATCTGTGCACTACCCCTGCACGTGGGGAGTACCCTTCCAGTTTAGACTGAGATATGTTCCTATTTGTCCCAAACTTTTATGCATCCTTGTAGCTGAAGCCTAATGCAGTCTGAGAGAAACCTTCTGTTTTAAATAATTTAATTTATAGCTGAAGTTGTAGAGCCAACTTTCAAAGCAGCCAAAGACAGGTGCTATGACCTGCCATAAATTTATTAGGTTCAAATAGGTCTGTAATCTAAAAGGAGCCATTTTTTTAAATCAATATTTGCTTTGGTAAGTGTGATGGAGCCTCTGTTTATGTCTACAGAGGTTGCCAGACTGAGGGTTCCTTATTGATATGAGCATGTTAAAATCCTCAGTTAAAATATTGAGTCAGTTGTGGGTAATATCTGTATTATTATTTTGTTTAACAATGGTCAGTGTTTGTTTCCTGCACAGTAGCTTTGTGTGGTTGGCTTTACTGCTCTAAAATCATTGATTATTTTGGGATCAACGGTGATTTACTCTGTGCAGAAGACACTGAGGAAAAGTGTGTGTGTATGATCCCTTTTAGACAAATCAACCAATCTAGTCTAGGACCTTGCTTATCTTTCGATTTCTATTCTTTGATTTTAGCATAGGTGAAAAAAGTGTTCTGTTGATCTGATTTCTAAAATTACTATTTATAAATAAACTGTAGTGAATCCCAGAGCTGTACTGGGGAACTTATGTGTGTAGTTATGTTTCAGGTACATACGTGCAACCTTAATTCCGATACACGCAGAGTATCTGAGTCTAACTGTGCAAAATAACACTCTCATTTTTTGGTAGAATTTGTGCAAAGTTATCTGAATTTGCCCACAATTTTTAACATCTTTTCTCTCCTTCATTCCGTCCCTATGTTCTCTAAACTGATCCTGATCTGCTGTCTTTCCTCCCTGAATATAATCATTTAATTTCCCAGGCACAGGTCAGTGATTCTTGTTATTCTGTTCTATATCCAAATCTTCCATAGTTTTTTTTTTCCCTCCCTGGCCAACACATTCCTGCCCACCTTAATGTTCTTGATGTTTCTTTCATGGATCTCAGTTACAAGTGACAGTCTTCACTAGGCATAGGATGGCTGCTGTTTTCAAATCCCAATCACTCTGGCCTTACCCAGGTCAGAGAGATGAAGAATGTTTTTACACATACAACCCCAGAGCATGCAATATTAGAAGAAACAGTTGGTGCAACTGCAGCACTGAAGCCAAACCTGCCATCTGCCTAACCCTATAGAGCACTGGTTCCCAAACTTTTTGGCATCACGCCCCCGCTTTTGATTTTTGAGAAACCCTCACGACCCCCCCACCTCTACTCTACCATCATCTAACCCCCCTTTGACAAAAATTTCAATTCATAATTTGAAATAAACACAAAAGCTTGATATAAAAATATTACTGAAAATTAAAAATGAACACAAACAATTTTTCTTGGCCCCTTGTGGTTACCTGGTACAGCCCCAGCTGGCCAGCTGCCTGAGCCCTGTGCCAGCCTCTAGAGTTGTCTGCACCAGCCTTCAGCCCTCCTGAGACCTGCGCTGCCAGATCTGCCCACCTGAGCCCCTCACCGCGGGGGCCAGACACCCTGCCAGCTGCCAGGGCCAGCCGTCCACCTGCCCATTGGCCATCCAAGTGCCGCGCTGCCAGGACCAGCCTCCCATCCTCCATCTGGAGCTGCCTGAGCCCCATGATGCTGGGGCCAGCCAACCATCCACTAGTTCAAGCTGCCCAAGCTCCAGGCTGCTGGGGCCAGCCGCCTGAGCCCCACGAGTCCCATGAGCTGGCTGTCTGACCGAGGCCCGCAAGCCCTACCGCCCATCTGAGCCCCTCCTCTGCCCTCCTACAAAGCCAGGCACCCGCAGCCACCCATCTAACCCTGTCCTCCTCCTTCCCCCCTCAACCCACACTCACTCATTTGTAGAAGGCAGCTAGCTCCACGTGGGTCTTTGCCAGCTGCCTGGTTTTTATAGCGGCTGTACCGGGTTACCCACATAAAATGGCAGGGGCTGAGAGCCAGAAGCAAAGGCCAGATCTTTCTTCAAGTGAGGGAGATGATGGGGGGAGCTGGGTCACTTTGTGCCCCCCTGGAATTTCTTCACACCCCCTCCAGAGGGGCAGGCCCCCCAGTTTGGGAAACCATGTTGTATAGCATACAAAAGGACTGCCATGTCTTTGACTAAACCAGAGGAAATCCCATATCTTCTCAGAGTAACAAATTATAATTTAGGCTCTTGGACAGGATTTTTTGAATGTTAGTTTTATTGAATTACAACCAATTTCTGGTAACGAAAGCATTTGTGACTTTAAAAAACCACACCACACTCATTCACATGACAGTGCTTTTGGATTTGCACTGGTTATCCGTTAAGTCCTTAGTGGAATTTATTGTGCTCATTTTGACCTATAAAGCCTTGAAATGACTGTCTAAAAGTCTGTCCCTCTTTGCATACTATATGCACTGTTGTAGATTAGCTGGTTCCAGGATATTATCAAGACAATTTGGGTGAGGTAATAATGTTTTATTGGACAAGTGACTTCTGCATGAAAGACAAACTTTTAAGCTTACACAGTGCTCCTCTTCAGGTCTGGGAAGCTTGCCAAGGCCTGTGTTATGCTATAGACCTATACTAGAATAACTTTGTTATTCAGAGATGTGAAAGTCCCTTCCCTTTCCCCTCCCTTCCAAGTGAGATAGTTATGTTGACCTAACCTCTCCTTCTCCCCCATGCAGAAAGTGCTATGTTGGTGAGAAGGTCTCTTCCATCAACATAGCTTCCACTTCTCATGGAGATGGATTAACTGTGACAAGAAGAAAAGTCCACTCATCAGGGTAGTAGGGTCTTCACTAGAGCATTATAGTGACTGTGAAGATAAGCTCTCACAGCCAAATACAACATAGGACAGATTGGTCACAGAGAGCAAAATAATGGTCTCATTTTTAGTAGAATTTTGCAAAGTTATCTCAATATGCCCATACCTTTAAAAATCTCTTCTCTTCTTTTCCTTCGATTGTCCATAAACTGATACTGATCTTCTGTCTTTTTGTCTTCTGATTGTCTGTCTTTCCATATTAGTCTGTATCTTCACAAAATAAGAAAGCAGTCATGTAGGACTTTAACGACTAACAGTTATTTATTAGATGATGAGCTTTTGTGGGACAGATCCACTTCTTCAGATGTGGAAATTCTGATGAAAGTAAACTGGCACAATGAGAATTTAACAGAAACATAGGAGAGAAGGTGGGGGCAAAGGGGAAGAGGGGAAGAAAGGCAAAGGGGAAGAAAATTACTTACTGCAAGTGTCTGTTAAGTTAAGTGACTTGCCTGAGATCACTATGAATATCAAAAATGGGGAAACTCTCCTTGTAACATGTAAGGTTATTACTATCTCTACTGACACCTAAGCACAAAGTGTCAAACACGAGAATAAACTCCAGTTTAGCTGTCTCACTTTTTAATCTGATATTAAAGTCTTTTTGCTTTACGATGCAGATTTTCAAGTCTGTAATGCTATAGCTTGCTCCATTGAAACGCCCACTGACAGGTTTATGTGTATTCAGATTTCTGATGTTTGATTTGAATCCATTCATTCTTTGGCGAAATGATTGTCCAGTCTGTCCATTATACATTGCTGAGGGGCATTGCTGGCAGATATAACATTCGTGGAGGTACAGGAATATGAGCCCCTAGGACAGATTATTTAGCATAAGTAGTTAACACATATTACCAAGGGACAATACAAGGGGAAGTGACCCATTAACATCCCTCTAGCCATAGGCAGGAAAGGAAAGGGAGGATCTGAAGGAGCTGGTGGGAGATGGTGTTAGTGGGTTATAATTTGTTGTTGTAATAAACCATAAATCCAGTGTGTCTATTCAGTCTGTGATTATTAGTAACCAGCAACATTGTTACTTTAAGCTCTGAGGCTTTTCTTTTGAAAGTATTGTGCAGGTTTTATTTGAGGATTACGACTGATCAGATATAGAGTGATCGCTCTGTGAAGTGTTCACCCATAAATGATATTGCTTGTTTTTGTCTTTTGCCCTTTCCTTCTGTGAATTCATTCAAAAGCCAGTGATTGGTTTCATCTACATTGTTACTAGTAGGTCATTTAGTGCACTGGATTTGGTACATGACATTGTGATAGGCTTGTGCAGGACCCAGAGATCTGTTATAGTTGAGATCACAAAGGATTCCTGAGCTGGAGTTCTTACTGTAATAATCTACTTGATCACTGCCTTTTTAAAATAAATTAAGAGGCATATAGAGCAAAGGATAGGTGTTCCTTTTTAATAGATGTGTTTATAAATCAAAATAAATTTAAAATAATTAATTTTATTGAAGACTTCATTGGGAAGTATAAGTTACTGCTTATTCTTCTCAAATGTTTTCTAAAGAGAGTATTGAATTATTTAATTTGTGAATATGACTGAAGAAGGTAAATGTGTACTTAATAAATATGCCGAGAAATTAGTTTATAGGAGCATTTTAATAAACCTTGTTTTTTCAGAAGTGATTCAGTGTTAGATGTATCTATTTAGGATTGGAAGTGGCCTCCAGCTTATAAGTATTGGATATTGTAAAGTATAGACCAGGGTCAGCAATCAAAATAGAAAGAAGAGCCATTTTTTTCAATTTGGTAAAAAAATTAATAATTCAAGAGCTGCAATGCATGTGAATACAAGACAGACCTTAATAAATAACATCAAACCACACTTTCTGTAACCCCTATTTTAACAAAAGCGCGCGCACAGTGATTTGTAATGGATACACGTTTACTGCAGGGTGTTCGTAAACTTTTTACATATTCTATTTCCTCACACTTTATGTGTGTGTTTGTACCACTGTCTTCCTGACTTTCACTCCTGAACTTTCTTCTCCGTCTTTGGAGGACGATAGGAGATGTTATCCAATGTTTTGAGATCACATGTTGTTTGCTATTTAGATATGAACTGTTCATTTCTGGGCTTTTAGACATTCACCGTTTGTCAAAAATAGTCAGGAGGCCCTTTTTTTTAAACTTTGCAATTATACCATCAGGAGCCACAAGGAAGTCCTGAAAGAGCCAAGGGTTGCAGACCCCTGGTATAGCCTAAACAGACTTTGTCGGTTAGGAAAATTTAGAAACTGGCGAAGTTCACAGGATGTATTATGAACCTGTCCATACAAAAATTTATGCATGAGCTTAACTCTTTTCACATTAGTTGTTCCAATTACTTTATGCACAATATTTAGCACATGCGTAAGTGTGTGTAAGAACTTGATTTAAGTTACTAACATGTTTTTCCCAACTGCTATTATTAAATAAAGCAGAAAACGGATCTCAGTTTGTGATCAGAGCAGTAAACTATATTTAAAGTTATTAGTGAATAAACTAATCCATTTATAGTACCTTTATGTAAATGATGGATGATATGATTGTAGATGTATCAGGAGTTAGTATGGAAACATGACCATAGTAATTTACCATTTTGTCAGATATAAGGGTAGCTTGATTGTTAAACAATGTAAATGACCATACTGTGCATAGGTTTTTACAGACATTGACAATGGAAATGGCAGAATATAGATTTTCATTGCTCAAAAGTTATAGAAAATACCTGCCATATTATAATTTGACGAATTCTTTAAAAAATATTAAAGTAAAATCAGATGTTTCACACATTAGTACTTTTTCTTTTCAGAGCACTTTTAAAAACTTTTTTTCTTGCAAGTGGTCTTAAAAATACCGTTTCATAATATAAAATAGTTGTCTGGAATTCCTTGAAGCTCATGGTTTGGCTTCAGAATCTTTTAAATAAATAGACTGTCAGAAAATCAGTGTGAATTCATTTAACAGATTCTTTGCAAAATCAATACCCTGAAATATCAGAGGATTAAAAATGTATCAGATACCAAAACCACCAAACATTGATTTCATTACTCAAATAAAAGAAAACTGAATATTTTTTACTTGCCTATAAAGAATGCTCTACTTAAGCCAAAACAAATTCTTTTACAAGTCCTTTTAGAAAGTCTGGAAGTATTTAAGAGTTTCTCTACTATCCTTATGAGACAATGCCTGTTACTGAGCCAGAGTTATATTGGACAATATTCTTCTTTTTAATAACCTGCCATTCAGGTATCCAATATGTTTGTATGGATATTATATCAGTAATATGATAGAGTAAATGGGTCATATATGTAGTGTCCATATGGGGAAGGAAAGATGTAATAGCTCAGTGTCTATGCCTGTTGAAAAGTTTTCAGAATGCTTGACAGTGTGTCCATTCACTCTGGAGTTTCTGCTATTACAGTGTATGAAAGACAGTCTTTAAGTTGACTCCTGAAATCATTAGTTCTCCCTTGGGCTGAGCACCTGTGGATTTTAGCCATAGTCAGATATTAACAATTTATTAAGGGTGATATTGTGGCTTTTAGGTAACACACCACAAATGGGAGTTGCAAAGGGTTCACAAGGCAGTGGGAGTCCCAAAAGGCATCCTGATGTTTTCAGATAGAATTCTTTCTGATTGTTCTGGAATTTTTTGGCAGATGAGGATCTCTACCACTCTTTAAAAGCAGGTCCATTTCTTCCTTGGTGTACTGGTTCATCTGTGCTGAGGAGGCTGAGGGGTGTGGTCTTGCCATTTTCTTTGGGGGAGTTTGTCACTGGCAAGAGCACCCAGCTTGTGGAGAGACCGGGATTGTGGCTGAAATGGCTCTGAAAATTGATGTGGCTTTTGTGACCTCTGCACAGCAGCACAATCTAAACCATAAGAGGGAATACTGTGCGCTTTCTTTAATTATAGGAGATCTAAAATAAAAAATGGACACATACAATTGCTAAAAGGAGCCCCACATAGCAGCTGCTTTCCTTTGATGTCCAGTTTCTGAAGTTGATGGCTGCTAAACAAATGATCACTGATTCTTCAGACTTCAATTCATCATAGAATGGAAGCCAGATCTTAAATTGTTGCCAGTATTTATTGATAGGGCTGCAAACCTCAGTTGCCAGATGACTCAGAATTTGGAATCCTTATTCTTGCTCATGGTTTTTATGTGGAAATTTGAAACCATTATGACCATAAGAGATCATGATCTGCACTACAGTACAAATCCTTTAGCACCAATACAGACTAAAAGTGAGCTTTACCTTTATTAAAATGCTTTTATTTTGTTGATTTGTTTGGGTTTTTTTCAGTTAAATGATACAACAAATAAACAAAAAAACAAACTATGCTTCTGGATTATTGTCTCTTCACAGCGTACACTGTTGGGATGGCTCTTGATGCCACAGATGCTTGGATCCTTCTCAAATAGCCATGCCTATTAAGTGCCACATAAGTGGCCCTTATGGCACCAAATGCTCATGGTCCAAAGTCTTAAATGGAGATGCAGTCTCAGCTATCTTGATTCCCCCCACTATTGCTCAGGCACCAAAAAAAGTAGTAGAACTGAGGAATAAAGGGAGAGCAGGATGTCAGGGAAAGGAATATGAATACAAATGTTCATCAGCAGTATTCCCAAAAAACTCCAGTTACCAGTAAGTAACGTCTCTGAATTTCACAAGAGTACTACAGTCTCCAGGAAGGCAGGCTGAGCAGCTCTAGTTAAAATGGAAACTGACCTTCCAAATAGAATGTCTGACCAGGATACCTGGTCAAGAGAGTAGTGCTGTATACAGGTGTGAATGAAACTCCTTGTAAATGTTTAGGGCTGCACTTTACTGTATGAAAGCTGTCTAGCTGAGTGAGTTCTAAGACTCAGGCAGATCTAGTTAAGGTATAGCAAGTTTCAGTGCATAATTTTATCCTCTCAGGCATTGAGGAGAGATGGTGCGCTGCTCCCCTGTACCCTGCCATTGATTCGTCTGATAGGAACAAAAAAAAATCTGAGAGGGTTTCTGAAAATCTTGCCCCTATTTAAATAAAAGCATAATATCTCTTTAACGTGTGGTTAAGTGTAATGTCCCAGGGTTGCATGTGGCTTCGGAGAGAAAAACATGGGGTGAAATCTTGGCCCCATTAGGATCAATGAGAGTTTCATTTTATCACTGTCTTCCAACTGACAAATTTCTCCTGCAGCAGATGAAGTCTAGTTCCTAAGTACAATACAGTAAACTCTTTCATATCCAGCAGGAACTCTCAAATAACAAGAATTTTAACCACAAGTAAATTTTAGTTACATTTTCCATAAATATAGTATATTGAAAGTAAATACAAATAAATACAGCAAATACAATATACATTTTTAGTGTACAATACTACTGTTATTGGTAAATAAAGTACTCTTCATACATTTTTATTTGTTTTGTAATATCTAATCTTCTTTTTCTTTAGTCTTATGCATTGCTAGATATACCTCTCTGTTATCCAGAATGCTTGAATATCTGGCAACCTCCTCATCAGATTGTGGCCAGATCACAGAGAGCATTGAAAAAGCAATCTGCTTTGTTGACAAAGAGCGGCCATAGTGCAGTTACATCTTGGTTATGTCTACACTAGAGCTATCTTTCAACAGAAGTTACTGTGGGAAGATAGCTTCCAACAAAACTTCTGTCGACAGATTGCTGCTGCCAGATATGAAAGCGTTTACTATAGAAGCACAAACTAAGTGAACAGTCTTAAAAAAGACTAGAACTCCATCTAGACTAACTAATCCTGAAAACATTGAGAAGAGAAAATTTCCAGTTTTCTAGTAGCAACATTTCAAAATAATTCTACATTTCTGAACATTGAGCCTGTTTTATTGATGTGTAACTCACCTATTTTAGCTTGAGAGAATAGTATAAAGTGAGACAGATTCCATGTTGCAGAAATGTTTTACACCTCATTGATATTCTTCAAGTACAGAATGTGTACAAAACCTTGTGTCCATTCTCTATGGAGAAAATCCATACTGCTTTCCTTCGCCTTGCAAAATGAAAAAAAAAATCAACAATCAAGGAGGTAAATTTAAGGTTGGCTATTGCTAAATTGTTAGCATATTAAATAATATAGTATACTAATATAGAGCCCTATTTTTCTTATTCAAAATAAAACACCACTAGAAATAAATAAGAATTTTGCTTCAGTAAGTTTGGCTCATTTTTTTTGCATGATTAAAGACTCACAAATAAAAATAGGCATCACTCACTCTTTTTTCCCTAGGCATTTTTTCTTATTTTAAATTCTCTTGCAGTTTAGAAATACTAGAATCTTTCAAGTATTATTTGACAATTTCAGGCACAGGTCAGAAACTTCAGGCACATCTTGACAGTGATTTGTGGTCCTAAGAGTATTTCTGTGGTACAGATGAAATAGGAAATTACATTAGAGAAATGGTGGTGGTGCTTTTTTGGTCCTTTTTTAAAAAGAATAGTGGAAAAGGTATTTGTAGAAGAATAATGGGAACTGTATTTGTAATGATTTATATGGCTTTTGAAAACGTGCAGGGACAGATTTTTGTAATGAAAAATAGAAGGAGTTACTGCCAATGAGGAATAACTAACTTGGAAATATGCTCACTCATTTCAGTGACTGGATTTTGTTCTGAAAGTTGAAAGGATAAAAAGAATGCTGATAAAAATGTTTTAAAACTGAATGTGTTCAGCCCCCACAAAGAGGGCTATAACCCTAGGCTAGTGCAAGTTCCACTGAATGAGCTTGAGTGAGTTTTCAGTGGGCCTTTGCAAATGGGTGAGTTTTACCCAAGGTGATTGTTATACAGCAGTATTCTAGATGTGAGAGTCTTAGAGTAACACTAACCTGAATATTCTTTACTTAATTATTCCAGTGTGGTAAAGCACTCCCTGGACTGTCAAAGCAAGAAGACTGCTGTGGAACTGTGGGTACTTCCTGGGGCTTTAATAAATGTCACAAATGTCCAAAGAAGCCATGTAAGTGTGATTTCATTATTGTTTTCTGCTTAACTTCACTTATTGGTGCTCTAAGTAGCATTTCTTTTAAAGAAAAAACAATGCTATGTATTTCAAAAGAACCCCGTGGCTTGATATATGACAGGTGACAGAAACTGCGTTCTCTTATGTGCTTCAGAGTAAATGCTTTTATTCTTCTGCTGCTTTTACTGAGGTATTGGTGCTTTACTGTATTTTCTCAGTGCAGGAACATAATGATATTGAATCATCTTGCACCTAGCTGTAATTTTTTTTTTTAAGTTTGCACAAAAATTTTAAATGATAGAAGTGCCAGTTCCTACTTAGGCTATGTCTACGCTATGAGATAAATTTGAATTTAAGGCAATTAGCTTGATTGTACCAAGTGACTGTCTTCACTGGAAATACCGTTATCTAGATTTAGGGAGCACTGATATTGATAACATAACATCATCATCAGAACCAGGGGGATATAGCATGAAGTTCAAATGTAACAGTTCGAATGAACACTAGTGTGGAAGCACCATGTCTTTGAATCGAATTAATTAGCCTCCAGAGGCTGGACTGATGCTGTTGCACCTGGCTCCTGGCTGTCTGCCACTCCAAGGAGCTGGGAAACTGACCAGCGCAGCAGCGCTGGTCATTTTCTTGGCTCCTGCAAGTGGCAGTGAGCTAAGAAACTGAGGGCGCTGCTGCACCTGGCTGCCAGCTCCACAGCACTTAAATGGCACTTTTCCTCAGTAGATCTGTTAGCAGTTTGCAAAATAGGTATCTTTAGCCCCATTTTGCAGATTGGGAAATTGATACAAACAGAGGCTAAAGTGACTTGCCCAAGGTCATCCATCTAGCCAGTTGCAATGCAGGGAATAAAAGGTTGGTCTCTTGAAGCCCAGTTCAGTAGTGTATTCATTAGGGAGAACTCATCCCTCACCCAATTATTAACATGAGATACTTAAGGAAATATATTAATTGTTTTGCCTAGTGCACCATATTTTAACCATGAATCTAGTGATGCATTATATTTGTAGTCCATACAAAAATTCTCAATGGAAAAAATCTTGTCATATTGTGATTGTTCATTTCACAGGCAGCACCAGAGGTCTGATGGAACATTTTTTGTCAGGAGTCTTTTTTACAGTCCAGAACGTGAATCTGCAAAAGTTATCTCTGACTCAATCTGGCCCATTGATTTATGAAGCAGTGTATTTGGTGCTCCAGAGTCCATTAATCTTGGGATTTGCTTCCACATAGAGCACTTATTAGGTGTCTTTAAGAAAATAAGAACAGCCATACTGGGTCAGACCAAAGGCCCATCTAGTTAAATATCCTGCCTTCCAACAGTGGCCAATGTCAGGTGCACCAGAAGGAATGAACAGAACATGCAATCAGGTGGATCCACCCCCTGTTACCAATTCTCAGCCTCTGGCAAACAGAGACTAGGGGCACCATGCCTGCCTATGCTGGCATATGGACCATTCATATCTCCATGAACTTACTCAATTCATTTTTTGAGCCCTGTTATAGTCTTGGCCTTCACAACATGCTCTGCCAATGAGTTTCTTAGGTTTATTATGTGTTGTGTGAAAAAATACTTCCTGTTGTTTGTGTTAAGCCTGCTGCCTATTAATTTCATTTGGTGACCCCCTAGTTCTTATATTATGTGAAGGAGTCAATAACACTTCCTTATTTATTTTCAGGCATACATACTAAATTGTACTTTGTAGTTGCACCAATTCGTAAGTTTTTGTTGAACAAGCTTCTCCAAAGACTAAATATAACAGTTCATGAAGTAATTTTATTAAAAATATGTTGTCTCTATTTGAGGGTCTGTATTGCATCAGGTAGTCTTATATTTGATGAGGAAGGTAAGAAGTTTTAAATGGTTGAGAATAATAGACATAACCACGTAATATATAGGATTAAAGAATTTACAATTGAAAACAGAGAGATAAAAAGACTGGAGCATGTGTGTAAAATAGAATAATAGATATGAAATATTAATATTTAAGTTTTTTCATTGGTATCATGGTACAGAATGGTTGGTTTCTTCAGCAGAGACATTGGGAAAAAAAGGACGTACACAATGTTGTGATTTTTGGCTGTGGTGAGCATAGAGAAATTACCCAACTGAGCAATGGGTGTGGAGTTTGTAAATATATGATGTATTCATTTTCTTCATTCACACACCCACATCCACTTACATCCTTTCTGTAGATTTTTTTAAGCATTAAAATGCTGACTCGTTTTTAATAAAGCTGAACAAACTGACTTATCCCAAAAACTGCCGATACAGATTAGAAGAAAATCAAATGAACTGTTAACAGTTTGACATTTAAATTGTATCATCGTCTTCCGTTGACTCATTCACAGGATGCAGATTCAGGGTCACATTATTCCCATGTCATTTTGACAGTTTTCCTTTGCTGAGTTGGTATTACTTCCCAAACTGTAGTCATCTTGGAAGAAAATAGACTTTCCGTGGCTCTCTCTTTTGTGGTTTTGTGCTTCATGATCTTTACTTGAGACTGAAATATATTTTTATAGGCCAGTTTTTGAGCAATTGTATTTAGTAATTGTCTGAAAGACCCCTGTTCAAAAAAAGCATTCAAGCATGTTGTCACACTACTTTTACATACTCTTTTCTCTGTTCAATACAGCATTTAAGCATGTGCTTAATTTTAAGCATGTTCTTAAATCCTGTTGATTTCAATGGAATTTTTCCATGTTGCTGAAGTTAAACTCGTACTTAAATACTTTATTGTAAAAGGTTTATAGACCTACAGTGCACATATACCTTGGCTTGAAATAGTTTTTGTGGATTGTAGGCTTAATAGTATGGAAAATATAAGCAGCAAATAGAAACAGGTTATATGTCAACAAGTTACATGGATGTTGCCAGATGAGAAAGGTTCAACTTGTACTTGCTAAATGAGTAAGAAATAAATGTAGGAGTTCATCTATCTACCACATTGCTCATCTGTGAGATACCCATATACCCTACACTCCACTGTGAGAGGTGACTGTGGGAAGCAGTGATGCTGAAAAAGATTTGAGGGTCATGGTAAATAATCGGCTGAACATGAGTTTCTAGAATGACCCTGTGGTCAGAATAACTCAGATATGTTCAGATTTATTGTAGTTGGAGCAACAACTGCTGCCATAGGTAAGGTTGCATTCAGGTTCCTATTCTAACCCCAATTTTAGTCATTCATATGTTCATAAAACAGTTGTCTTCCAGGATGAAATTTTCTAGTATGGGCCACTTTCTGAAAATGATATTTGTAGGTAGCTTGAGCAAAGATGAGCCAGTCATTTTAAAAAATGAGTAGAAGGAAACAAAAAGTTTCCTGAGGGCTGTGCCAGTGCAGGATGTGGAAGTCCTGGAGTGGGGCTTAGCATGCTACAACAGTGTCTGGATGTGTGATTGCCAGGTGGTAAACTGGAGTGCTAAGATTTATACCTAGGGCTTTGTCAGTGAAGTAACTTCTCATATACCCAAGTCCACATTTCAAAGAACTCCTGTCATAATACTATGTTCACTGTCCTGCCTTAGGAACCAGCTCAGTGGGGCTCAGGGCGGCATGCTGACAGTAGGGCCTGGCCAATGAGCAGTGATAGCTATAGGCAATTGAAGTGTGGGTCCCTGAAGGTGCAGGGCCAAAGGCAACCATCTTGCTTACCTTGCCCTAAGGCTAGGCCTGCCTGAATTTTGAGAAGGAGGGTATTTGGCTGTCCAACTGAGACAACAGAGTCATTCTTGATGGCTTGTAGGGAGAAAGAGAGTTGTAAAACTGCTGAAAAGGGGGTCAGCCTGGTGGCTGATTTACCACCTAGCATGAGGTGTTTAAAAAGTTCAGTCTGTGCCTGGACCTTCACCTTCATACTGAGCAGGTGAGGCAGCATCCACCCTTCCTCCCCATTCAAGTGACAAATATGCCAGATTACTGGCAATGTTTCCTGTGGACATTACACTAGAGGTGACATGGGATGGGAAGGAATTTTTCCCTTTCCATGAGATTGACCCAGATGCAAATGATGTTTTTTTGCCTTCCTCACAGCAAGTTAAAGTGTTTATGCATAACATGATGGGTGTAAGGCCATATGTTGAAACTAACTATTAAAGAATGTAGTGGGTGTTCAGTGCAGGTACTCCATAAAAGAAGGCCTATAGTAACAGCCTTGGGGAAAAGACTTGAGGGGAGGTGCTTTTAGTAATTGAGCAAGATGGGGGTAGTTAGGGACTCCTGTGATTGGGAGTCAACTCACCCCTAGCATTATAGTCCACCTTAAATTTCCTGTGAGTGGAGTGATCAGAAAGGTCCCAGCAATGGGTTTGCTGGAGGAACCTTGATGGAAAGTGGGGGGAGTTAATTAAAGCCCGCACCCTGGAATTTTAAGGTCCCATCAGTGGGCCTGCTGTAGGGACATGGGCAAAGAAGGGGTGGGATGGAGGGGAGGTAGTAAGAGGTGAGGAGGGGTTACCTTCGCTGTACCTGTTATCTGCCCGTTATTCACAGGGCTCTAATAGTAAAGTTGTGGTCTGATGAAAGCCATGTTAAATATCTCCTGCCCTTATTTTAGCATAGTCAGACAATGAATTTGACTGAGTAATTAAAATTGTGGTTATGCATACACAGAAGGAGAGAATGTTAAAATTGCATGTAAAACTAAATTTTGACATTTCCTGACTTTTAAGTGCTTAACTATGCATTCCTGAAAAACATAAATGAAGAATTTTCTGATAGAATTATCTAGTAATTTGAATGTGGTGTGTGCACTTCATATAAATATTGTAATAATTAGCCAGTAGTTTTCTTTTCTTTCCCCCCAGCTTACCCTGGATACACCCAAATGGTGGAATGCCCCCAAGGTTACAAGAGGATTAATGCTACCTTTTGCCAAGGTAAGATATTTGTCAACAATTAACTTGATTTTTTTTGAGTAACTCTTTTGGACTAAAATAATTCCGTTTATTACAATGGTGTTACATGGCTGAATTTGGCCCATTGGTTGTTCTTGAGAGAAACTGGTATAACTGAGTTGAAAATATTGGCAGCTGTCTAGCATAGTTTACTGCAAAGGAAGCAGCTCTTTGTACCCTCACTGGTCTTTTATGACACTTACTAGTCTTTCGTACAATTTTGCTTATATTTTTAATAAGAAATATCAGGCCCACACTTTTTTCTGTTGCTGAAGAATGTTAAATCTACCTTTCCTAATGCTGCAGGAGCATCTGCAGAGTAGTACTGGCAAAGAGGAGGGCAAAGGATTACTATCCATACCTTCAGGAGAGTTATTCCTGATTTACACTGATGTGAAAGGAGAATCAGGCCCCATCATTCAAACATCTCTTAAATATTTGTATATGTATTGTACACACAAAAATAATCAACAGAAAATATAAACAGAAACCAAATTAGACAGAAGTGGTAATACAGGATAGCTTTCTATAGCCATTATGAGCACTAAGTTACATCCTGCCAGCGGCACAAGGTAATAGCCTACAGAAACTTAGAAGTTTCCATAAAAACACAGCCCCAAACACAGGCTGCCTTGCTGAGGTAAGACTGGCCAGCTGAGCCAGCGGTATCAGCACCACAGCAAGCAGAGAAGTGACCGTAGACATGTGCTCAGCTGTGACCCATTATCTGCACAGCACCATGATCAAGCCTTTAATAAGGCAGATATGTACATAAATATTGGAAAGTTAGGAAATAATTTGATCTTCATTAGATATTTCCTGTTTCCTAATTTGATATTTCAAATAGAATCTTCACTTTGATTTTTAGGTTTTCCAGTATTTGCATTTTGCTGAGAAATCTGTTACATTTTCATACAGAATTTTTGTTCTTAAGCTTTTCCTGAAAGTCCTTTCAACTTTAATTTCCAGTTAAGCAAACTGTATTTTTTGCTTAAGAATTTCTGGTTTGTCGCAGTACTATATATATATTTTTACCGTCCATTGACACATAATTGCAGCCTGTCAATATGAAGTTTTGTTTTTTTTTTAATTTGTGCTTAGTAGGTAAGCAAAACCTGGTATCACTATATTTTTGACAAAGAATAGCCTTGAACCCAATTTTTATCTCATTTATTCCTGATTTACATTTATAACTCCACTGGTTTCAAATGAGTTGTTTCAGTATTATGTTGGTGTAGAAGTGAAGGTAGCATAATTCCACAGCTCAATCAGAGCAATTTCTTCCTTAATGTATATTATAAGAACAAGTAGTCTTCAGTAAGTCTTACTTGTCTTCAGTAAGGCTCTGTTAACTCATCCTTCAAACAGAGAATATCAGCTCATAAGGTGGTTCTCATACAAAACAAACTGTATTTGGATTTGAAGTTTTTTGTCTTTACAGGTGTTAGTAAAACTAAACAGAACTTCACTCCCTCTCATTTTGCACAACACACACAACAGTAACTTATTTTGAAACTGGATGCTTTTTGAGTTCATAATCTTCAAGGTTGTCTTGACATTCTCACTTTTAGAGGAGAATTTCCACAATTTTGTTTGATGAAATGGGCAGTTTGGGCTTCTGAAATGGCTGTTTTTTGTTTTTTTTTTTCTGGCGCCTGTGGCTGAGCCTAAAAGGCATTTTCATGGTGGATCCTGTTGCTCTTGGAATGCTGAACAAAAGAGCAGATGTATGTAGAAATAAGGTATCATCTTAAAGGTGTTGTGCTGTGCAGTGAAACATGGAAAGAAGAACAGAAAGACAGCAGTTGTGAGCTATGGAACTCACTGGACAAGAATGGGTAGGGAAAGAAGAATAGAGGGAATGGTGAACTAAAGATCCTAGAACAAAAAACCTTTTACAAACTTCAAACCCCAAAAACTTAAACTCAGTACTGTGGCTGTCCCGACATCATCCCCTTCCTCCTGACCATGGTCTGGTCAAGAGGAAGGTTGAAGTATCTCTGACAGATATGGAAGTGATAGGTAATAATGTCTTGAGTACTGACATGTAACAAATCAGCTAATCAGGTTAGTGAGGAGAAGTTATTGCATATTGAATTTTTAGAATTTCCTGTGTGAATACATTAATCTAATGTATACTGGAGATAGTGGAATAGCTATTATATACCTGTAATGCTTGAATTTAGAGACCCAGTTCACAAAGATCCATACCGTGGCTTCCCTAGTAGGCACACTAAGCACACATGGCAAATACATTGGGGCAGTTTTACTTTTCTGTTGAAAGGCCCACCTGGTTGAGGATTACCACCTTAAGCGCTTCAAGTGGTGGGACTTGTGGATGGTCTTCCAGGTCTTCTGCATTTCTTTCTGCTGTTCAACCAGCCATTGTCTCCTCTGTTGTGTGGTTGCAAAGCCTGCGTAGTATTAGCATGATTAATAAACAGACACTGATTATTTCCTTTCAGCTGAACAAACTAGTGTAATGAAGCACTCCCTTTTTCATGAGTGTACAGATAACAAAGAACCATCTGTGTGCATATTAATATCAAACTAAGTTTCCACCTCATCAGTGGAGTAATTATCTTTTCAGTAGGCTGATTTATAACATGCACACACAAAAACCACAAAGCTGTTTTTAAACCCAAAATATTATGAACTTATAAGAGTTTTATATTGTTTTGGTACAACATATCTGCAACTCTAATTTCTGGTTGGATTTAGAATTGTGTTTATTGTTTTATCATTACGAGGATGGCTTTCTTGGAAAAAATAAATTGAGTGAAAAAACAGCTGGTGAAAGGTTGGTTTCCTTCTGTCAAGAGAAGAGCACTCTGCCAGTAGAATTCCTTATAAATCTTATCTTGCAGAACTGCAAAAATACCTGAATATTTGCTGCTTTTCAGTGAAGTAGAAAGTTGATTATACACTGGCTCTAGTCCTGCAAACACTTACTCATGTGCTTAACTTTAAGATAATGTGTAGTCCCATTTGGTCTTAATGTGTTTAAAGTTATGTAAAATATGAGCATGCACAAAATAATTAATGGGCCAGGATCCACAATAATATGCATGGCTCTGGACTTCAGGATTTGTCCCAGTGATTTCAGAGTTGGTTACCCACAGAAATTTGAAGGCAGATTTTGCTCCACTCTGCCTTCTCTTTCATGTTCTAATAAATGTATGCTTTCAGTTTTTATTTAAAAGACCTCCACTGTCACATACCTTAGTCATGAAATTAACTCCTATTTTAACAGGTACCTTTCAATACTCATCAATAAAAAGTCTGCATTAACCGTACTGGTATCTGCAGTGCCAGAGTATTTGTCATGTTTAAAATGGAAAATAACTTTTATATTTCCATTACAGTCGTATAACTGCTACCAATTATTGTGCTGTTGTTTTTGTTTGCTGTTGTAGTTGTTAAATACTGTAAAAGTTTCCTGAGTTACTGGATGGCAGATCACACAGAACTTCATAAGTTATCATGTATACTTAGAATTGAGTTTGGAAGCAAATTGAAAGCAACTGTAGAATGTGACCTGATTTTCACAATGTTTTAGCTACCCAGTCTAAGGAAACGACTTTTACCATGAATGCTCATTACCTAATGAATAAAATAGGAAGTCTTTAAGGTGCTACAGAACTGCTTGCTTTGTTTTGTGAAGATACAGGCTAACACTGCTATCCATCTGAGACTATTTACCCACTCCCTAAAAATCAGGTTCCTTTAAGTTTTCTCAGGATGGGCACTCAAAAAATTGAGCACCCTGAATCACTAATCACTTCTGAAAGTTTCATCCGTAAGTTTATCCTTTTGATAGTGGCTGTTGGTAGCTGATTTGAGGGTTGTCTGTTGTTTCCTGTTGTCATGTTATTTTTTTTAATTAGTTGTGTTTTAAGAGATTTAAATTCACCTGTAGATTTTGATTATGAATTGATGTTTTCGTAAAAAAATACAAGGAAATATATTCCTAGAAATATGGCTGGGTTATAGATTGAACCTTCACACTGTGTTTGAGAAGTAGGACTCCAGATATGTTGCAACTTTGTAAGTTCCATCTTCCTGGCACAGAGGGGTTTTAGTTAATTTTGGTCCTGTGTTTGCTGTTAGAAATCAACTGACTATTCCTTAGAATGGACATCTGCAACTCATGGTAACATTTTTAAATTATATAGATTGAACCTCACTAGTCTGGCACTCTCGTGTCCAACAACATGATTTTAGTCAGCCAGATGTCCACTTATTATGGTTATGGCCAGCTTTCCCATGGTCCTATAACGTTTGTTTATAGCCACCAGTTCTGGCTCTCAGTGTTCTGTGCTGTAATTTACCTCTTACTGGCCGTGTCTACACTAGCCAAAAACTCTGAAATTGCCATGCAAATGGCCATTTCGAAGTTTACTAATGAAGCACTGAAATACATAGTCAGCGCCTCATTAGCATGCGGGCAGCCGTGGCACTTTGAAATTGACGCGGCTCGCCGCCACATGGGTCATCCAGACGGGGCTCCTTTTCGAAAGGACCGCGGCTACTTCGAAGTCCCCTTATTCCTATGAGCAGATGGGAATAAGGAGACTTCGAAGTAGCCGGGGTCCTTTAGAAAAGTAGCCCCATCTGGGTAAGCTGCACGGCGGCGAGCCGCGTCAATTTCGAGGTGCCACGGCTGCCCACATGCTAATGAGGTGCTGAATGTGTATTTCAGCGCTTCATTAGTAAATGTTGAAATGGCCGTTTGCATGGCCATTGTGAAGTTTTTGGCTAGTATAGACATAGCCACTGTCTTCTAAGAGCCCAGTAAGTAGTAGAAGTATTGGTAATGCTGCTAAATAATATATGTCCTGCGGTCCAGCAAATTCTTTTGTCAGCACCAGTCAGGTCCTCAGGTTGCTGGACTAGAGCAGTTCAACCTGTCTTACAATACCTACATTAGCTACTGAAGCTATCCCATTTTCTTTAATGCTATCTGTGTGCATTTATTAAGTTTGCCATCAGGATTGTCTTATCATTCAAATAATCAAATATAATGGAGATAATAAGATAGATATGTCATGTAATTAATATAGTTGGGAAGATGAGAGAAATTAACAGTCTCGCTATGTCAGGTGGGAACGATATTTTTACTTTCATTAGCATTGACAGATCATAATTGATGTTCCTACCAACAACAAAAAATAAGGGCCCTAGTGTGAACTTTACTCTCACTTGGAGAAAACTTAAATGAGTAATTCTCGTATAGCCAAGAAAGTGCTCACTAACATGACTCAGAGTGCCAAAAATGAGCCCAATACAGAATATTCCACACTTAGTTAATATATTCAATGAGTTACTACACGTTAGGCAGTTTTTATATGCACTCATCTTGCAGGCAATATCTACTAAGTAACATTCCACAATTGATTAATGAGTAGTTTCTAATTAAGAAGCCTCTAATTAAGAAATTATGTGGTACTTCGACAAATTCTAATTTTCATGTAACTGATCCAGCAGTTTTATTTTGTTTAACAAGCTAAAAAGTTTAAATATACGGGCCTATTATTGATAGTAAATAAAATACTGTGCAGTAAATGTGAATAAATGTTTTCATTCAGCTTAATTGCTTGCTAAGTGCTGCAGTAAGGATCAGAATTTAGAACTACTATGTGGTTCTACTCTGAGAAATGGCTGTGGAGGTCCTTACAGGGGGTATCTGTTCCCATTGTGCTGCAGATCTTGAACCTTAAGGAAATCAAAACAAAAAGCAGTCAAGTAGCACTTTAAAGACTAGCAAAATAGTTTATTAGGTGAGCTTTCATGGGACTTCTTCAGACCACCTTTTTTGCTTTTTGTTTTGATAGTGTATAGACTAGCACAGCTTCCTCTCTGTTACTACTTAAAGAAATCAGTGAGAGTTTGAGTCTTCGGGCATGAAAAGTTTGCAACAGAGGTTATTAAAAAGAGGACCTCAGTGGCTCTGAATTTGTTTATGGCCACTGACTACTTTTAAGTATCAGAGCCTTTACTCTCTTGTTCCAGAAGTGTCTTTCATATTTTTCTCTTCATAATCTGGAATTTTTTCCATGTTACTCTTTTATTTGCCAGTTTGGATAATTACTGTTTTGTGTAACTTGTTCTTAGTGCCATCTTCTATTTGGGGCTCAGTCCTAATTTCAGATCAGTATAAGTTCTAATCCTTTGGTTAGGCTTTTCACCTTGGGCCTGCATAGAATCATATGATCATAGAAACATAGGGCTGGAAGGGACCTTGATAGGTCATCTAGTCCATTTCCCTGAACTGAGGTAGTATTAAATATTATCTAGACCATCCCTGACAGGTGTTTGTCTAACCTGCTCTTAAAAACCCCAATTATCAAAATTCCACTACTTCCCTAGGTAATTTTTCCAGGGCATAACTAAGTTTATAGTTAAGAAGCTTTTTTCAAAATCTAACCTAAATCTTCCTTGCTGCAATTTAAAATCATTGCTTCTTTTCCAGCCCACAATTTTTCATGGTCCTGTGTAACAGTATTCTACGTACTTGAAGATTGTTATTATGTCCACCCCAAACCCTCAGTCTTCTCTTCTCTATAGAAGAAACCAACCCATTTTTTTCAGTCTTTCATTGCAAGTTATGTTTTCTAGACCTTTTGTCTTTTTTGTTGCTCTTCTCTGGACTTTTTCTGATTTGTTCACATCTTTCTTGAAGTATGGTGCCTAGAGCTCGACATAGTACTCCTGTGAAGGTCTTATTTGTCTTGTGTAGAGTGGAGCAATATCTTCTGATGTCTTGCTTTTCAACACTCTTGCAGTATTTTTCTAGTTTTATGTTTACTCCTGAAAATTTAAACAGAAACATGAGGCAGGACAGCAGGCCCTGACTCCTTCAGGAGATTGTGCTCTATCTGTTGAGATAAGTGCAACAGTCATTGTGAGCAAAAAATGGCAAACAGGGTAGTGGAAGCAGAGTTAGACCTATACTGCCTCTGGGATTTTCTGTGTTGATATTTGGGAGGAAGCCCTTATTGGACTGAAAGTGACCTCAGGAACACTTTGAAAGTGAAGCAAGACAGCTGTTAGAAAAGATCCTGCCCTAAGTGGAATTTGAAATATGCTTCCTGACCCAGTGAATTGCTCTCTTTCCCTCTCTCAAGGACTTCATCTGTTTCTGTCTAAAGATGCTGAAGACTTCAAAATACAAATTCTCAGTTCTCACTCAAACATCCAAAGGGAGTCCCATTAAATAAGCTCAAAATTTCTCCACTAAGAAAGTGAAGGGGCACTGCATTTGTTTCAGAATCTGAAATGTCAGACCCTTAAAGGAGGCATCAAAATACTTTTGACCTTCAGAATCAAGTAATTTACTTTTTCAAGTCCTGATTCAGGGAAGCACTTCAGCAAGTGTTGAATTTTAAGTGTATGGATAAGTCTCACTGACATCAATAAAACTTAAACACAGGCTTAAGTGCTTTGCTGAAATGTAGCCTAAATCTCTGTGGAAGATGGCTCAGTAGATATCCTTCCAAATATTTAAACAAATCAAGAGAGGTATTTCTCCATTTTTAGGGCTATAGTGACTGAGGAACAATCTTTCTTCAAATTATCTATTTTTTCTGGCCTCATCTAGAAGCATTGCTCAGGAAATTGAGCTGTGGTCTTTACCGCTGCAGCTCAGATAAACAGCAAACCAGGGTTTGGATGTGAGGAAGAAATATTTAAAACCTCTTTAGTAGTACACACTGAAGCCACAGGGAGGATTGATTCGGGAGTAAGCCATAACATCTGGTAAATTCTAAACCGTTATTTATTGGATGTGTAATTTTTCCTTTATGACAGATTCCAAAATATACAATAATTTGTAAGTTTTGTTTTGGACAAAATGTGCTTCCAAACCAAGGGCTGTGCCATTTCAGGTAATAACTGTAGACTGTTACTGGGGCAGCCAAATGAGCCATTGAGCATAAAAGGGAAACATGCAAGTGCTTTAGGCATTGACAGTCAAAACACCAGGAAGACTCCTAAAAATGTCTGCCCTTGAAAGGGAAACTGTAGAAAGTTCGTAGGAGCACGAGAAATCAACTGGGTCCTTTCCCAGATGGAACAAAAGCAAGTTAAGTGGCTCTCAGATCTAGGGAAACTAGATTCTCCACAGGAGAGCAAGTCCAAGGAGGAGCAATAGGTCATCAAAGGGAATCAGTCTTATCAGCAGTTGACATGGAAGTCAAATTCAAGACAGGCCCTAAAATTTCTCCCATCCAAACACTATCAGAGAAAGCAAGGAACCAAGAAGACCTTAGGGCTTGGAGGCTCTGAGAAATATTCTAGAACCAGATATGCTCCCTTCAACACAACTAAGAAACAAGGGAGTGAGGTAGTCCCATCAGCCATTGATTTCAAGTCTGATTCATGCTACAGTTCCAAGGGCTGCTCTGCTAAAATGGCACTATTGGAGTGTTGTCAGCTCTCATGAGTTCATGTTATTTGGTGTTGAAATCATGAGTCTACATAAGAATTTGATTTTGTTTTGTGGAGGAATTTCTTCACATGCTTCCCAATAAATCACGTACAAAATAGATTATATGGAATATCTTGTAATACAAGTAAGAGAGTATGTTACCAAGCTGTAACGAGTGTTAGGTCATTTCAGGAAGCTCTTAGATATAATATCTAAGAACTTTTAAAAATTCTTTTGTGCTTAAATTAAAAAAGTGGAGAAAGTGTTTGATAGAAATATAGGTAGGATGGACTGCTGACATTATTAATGTTTTTGAAATTTCTGGAACTCTTTTTTGCTATAAGAATGATAGCTGATACTGCCATTAAGTTTACCACTGTTCCTTCAAGAAGAAATTTTATTTCATTCTTTAAGTGACTGGTAGCCAGTGACATCCTTTAAAAAATAAAATCTCTAAACACTGTATTTAGGGAATAACTTTTGTGTAGAATTACATGATTCAAAATGCATGTAATGACCTCTCTGTTGAGCTATAATGTTTTTTTTTGAAAAGTAACGTAGCAAATTTAAATAGTATGCTGTCACAAGAAAGTGGCTATGGCCACACTTGGCCAAAACTTCGAAACGGCCATGCAAATGGACATTTCGAAGATTACTAGTGAGCGCTGAATTGAATATTCAGCGCCTCATTAGTATTAGGATACTTCTGGCCACAGTGCTCTGAAAGCGCCACTTTCAAACACGCGCAGCTTGGTGCGGCTACACAGGGGTCCTTTTCAAAAGGACCCCGCACATTTTGAAATCCCCTTATTCCCCTCAGCTGAGAAGAAAAAGGGGATTTTGAGATGTGTGGGGTCTGAGGGGAATAAGGGGATTTTGAAATGTGCGGTGTCCTTTTGAAAAGGACCCCCATGTAGCCACGCCGAGCCATGTGCGTTCGAAAGCGGCACTGTTGAAGCGACATGGCCGGAAGCATCCTTGTGCTAATTAGGAGATGAATATTCTGTTCAGTGCCTCATTTGAAATGGCCATTTGCATAGCCATTTTGAAGTTTTGGCCAAGTGTGGCCACAGCCCGTGTGCTTGACCTGAACATGCTGACAAATACACATTCACTTCCAGATTTTTTTTTAAATTCTGCCAAATGTGTCAAGCAATCTTGATTCAATGAGTATAAATTATGTTCCATTAAAAATGAAGATCCAGATTTCATTTTACACATTTTTCAAATTCCGTCTTATATTTTTGACCAAATATGGGCCTGGATCAACATCACAAAAGAACAAAGACAGTGGTGTAGCCAACCAGGCTCGGGTGCCCCAGAGACGAGGCTGCACCCAGAAGGCGAGTGCTATATTTGGTTTATTGAAAGCGCCTGACACCCGCGACGGGAGCCCCGGAGACGCCGCAGTCACCAGTGGGGGAAACCCGACACGTCGGAGCTTCACTCGGGGAGAGGCTCTGTAACAGGCCTCCTAACACTAGCTGATAAAGCTGAGCTCATTAACATAAGATTGCCTAAAATTGCCTATGCATTTCTTATCACTATCTCTTGTGGCCTACTGCCAGCATAGCCTTGAAATCTTGGCAAGCGCAGCTTGTTCTGCAGCTGTTCCCATGGCAGTTCGTTTGCAGCTTTCACCTTGCACAGACTGGTCTGTTTAGATTCTCCTGAGGATTCACAGAGGGATCGATCTGCTCTCATGAGACCATTACAAACTCTTCTCGCACCCTACACTCCTCCCCGCGACCCCTTTGTGAACGCCGAGGCTAGTAGGAATCAAGTGAGGTGGTTGATGCTATTCTGGCAACACAGTGTGCACCTGTGGAACAGACTTGACAACAGCATATGAGAGCAGTGAAAGCAAAGTTAAAAGTAATGGTTCCCAGGAGAAGGGTGTGTGGAACAGTAAGTGTGGGGGCTCCCAAGCGCATGCACTGCTGTAAGTAGTGTTTCCACTTGAAGTGGGTAGCTGCTTGGGCCATGCCCGTATGTGCACGCTCAGAGGTATCCGTGACCCACCCCATCCCTTGCTGACACTCAGAGAGAGAACAATTAGACAGGAAGGCAGATAGGAATTATGGTCTAATCCAGAAGGTTTCAACCGGTTACGTCTACCCCCACCAGCTTGGCTGGGAGGACGGGACAGAAGGGCCCAGCCTAACCTTGGAGCTTCCTCGCACACGATGGCTTCCACTCCGAGGAATTACAAGCAAGACACTCAGTTCCACCCTCCCAGCACCTGGGATGACAAGGTTGTCAGGGACTCAAATTCCAGCAAGCCTCATCCCGTTACAGGGTACGATAACAAAACCAGAACCAGAACTTCCAGATTCCTTATCCAGGTAGGGGCTTACCCTATCTCAGCATGAACCCCAGGGGCCGCGGGGAAGGTAGGAGTGGACGTTGCTGTCATCAAACCAGACTGGTCCTCACTGGAAGATGTTGCTCTTGTCCCACCAATCATTCAGGTTCAGAGGGACAAACTCAATTCCCAATCTGGTAGAGGAGTTCAGCAGGGTACACATCCAGCAATCCGTGGCACCAGCGGTGGAGACGATGGACTGGATGGCATTCCTGAGGGGGTGCTTAGGTGTGGCAGAGGTCAGCGAGGTAGTCAGGAAGATGACAAGGAGTTGAGGTGCCATGCTGTCATCTGGGTTGAAGGTAGCTGTACTGGCGTCACACCTGCCACCTCCTGCAACTCCGGACAGTCCGCTGGGGCCGCCCAATAGGCCACCATCCGCGCTACCAGCCCCCATCGCTCCGTCGAGGGCTATCCTGGTATGCGCTGCAGGGACAGTGCTGGCTTCCGTGCCTCCCCCGCTTTCGACCAAAAAGGCATCATACCTGGAGAACCCTGCTCGCTGCGCCAATTGTAGCCAACCAGGCTCGGGTTCCCCAGAGACGAGGCTGCACCCAGAAGACGAGTGCTATATTTGGCTTATTGAAAGCGCGTGACACCCGCAACGAGAGCCCCGGAGACGCCGCAGTCACCAGTGGGGGAAACCCGACGCGTCGGAGCTTTGCTCGGGGAGAGGCTCTGTAACAGGCCTCCTAACACTAGCTGATAAAGCTGAGCTCATTAACATAAGATTGCCTAAAATTGCCTATGCATTTCTTATCACTATCTCTTGTGGCCTACTGCCAGCGTAGCCTTGAAATCTTGGCAAGCGCAGCTTGTTCTGCAGCTGTTCCCATGGCAGTTCGTTTGCAGCTTTCACCTTGCACAGACTGGTCTGTTTAGATTCTCCTGAGGATTCACAGAGGGGTCGATCTGCTCTCATGAGACCGTTACAAACTCTTCTCGCACCCTACAAGTGGCCTTGGTGCTTTGGGCCTAAACAAGCTGTAGTTTGGGTGTTATGTTCATGGCATAGAATCAGAGAGTTTAGATAAAAACATAAATTACTATTTTTTGTAAAGTTACAGCAAGACTTTTTGTTAAAATCCAAAATCTTAGCAGGAAGAGTTGATTTAGGATATATCGGCCCCAGCTATGCAATTCATGTAGCTGGAGTTCCATATCTGAAATTGCTTTTTCCCCGTAGTGTAGACCTGGCCTTAGTTTGCATTTTTAACACAGTTTTCAGTAATCCATGGTGAGGGTAGGAGGGTAGCTTTACACTGCTTTTTTTTCACCTGTTCTGAGCCTAGCAGGTTGGTTACACCAGTCCAGGTCCCACCCAACTGTAATGGCCCCAAAAGGCCCACTGCAGTTACAGGGATAGCGAAAATGTAGAGGAGTGCAAACAATACTCCCTTCCCCAGTACTTCCTTATGCTGGGGAGAGCAAAGGGAAGTGATGCAAAGCCGGTTCCATCAGCTCCTAGTTTGCCCACTGTTATATGGAAGCAGAAGGTCACCAATGAGGAACTATATAGAAAGATACAGCCGAAAGAGAACCTGCTGCAGAAGGTTATAAAATGGAAGCTACATCTGTTTGGGCATATTCGCAGAATGAACGACGAACAGAAAATCAAGGCCCTGGTATTCGGCATACTGGATGGTTCAAATAGGAGAGGCAGACCCTACAGAGAATGGATAGATGATATAGTAGATTGGTGTGGAGCTAGTCTACAGAAACTAAACCACTCCACACTGGACAGGGAAAGATGGAAGGAAATAGTGAGAGAGACATCAGACACCAGTGGACACTGATCCCATGGTTATTGATGGTGATGATGATGATATGGAACAGACCAACACTCAGCTGGCCTACTAGGCCAGCAGAGTACAAAGAGAGATGGGTAATGGAGTCCAGGAGCTCCTTCAGTGGGTAGTTCATAGGGTTCTTTTGATTTGTCTTAAAACTGTAGATAGTGTTGTTGAGTTTTCACATTTTCTTGGCTGAGTTATTAGGGTAAAAATACTACAGTTTGTAGGTGAATTAATGACGTGTAATAGCTTCACAATGCAAAAGATAAATCACTAAGCGTATTGAACAATAACCAACCAAAGCATATATTTACAGCAATAAATAAATGGCAGGTGCAGGTCTCATTGTATTGTGCATCGGAATTGTCCCTAGAATTGGTCATTAATCTTTAGAATACTTCACTGTTGGAGAAGAAGAGAGAAAATGAGCTAAATTCTGTTGTTCATTACATGGGAGTCAGTCAGGAGTAATTCCATTGTTGTCAACGACCTTTATTCAAAGCTGTGGTTGAGCAAAGCATGGCGCACCCCAGGAAAAGAATAGAGAAGGACCGAAGGTGGCTTTGTCCCATTGTTGGGCCTCCCAGATTCAGAGGTGGAGGAGAGCTGCAGTGGTCTTCAGCATAAGCTAATACAGCCCTAGGTTGTATAATTTACATAAAGGACAATTAAAACAGCCTGCTACAGCCAAATGTGTGTATTCTGGCCAAGCATCCTCCCTTCTAGGAAATGCCCCTTTCAGGTCCTGGTATGCCTCCGGGAGAGAAGAGGAAATTGCCTGCTTTGCAGCCTTGCATACCCTCAGAAGAGTTGTTCAAGAGCTACTTGAATCAGGGTGTCAACATTTTAGAGTGCAATCCAAACTAGTGAGTGGAATGTTAAGCTGAGTCTTTGCCTTTAGAAAGCATATGTTTAGTTTTTATAGTGTTTCTGATGTTAGTCCTTTTACCTAGTATCATTTGTCCTGAGTCTGCTTGTTAGTAAACCAATTTTATTTTAATTTAAATCAAGCCAATCTGCTGTTTGCTTTGAAGTAATTTTTAACTCCAGTTAACATGGCAAAATGATGAGTATTAAATCTTTAAAGGACCATTTCTCTAAGAGGCCCAGGAGAGAGCTGGATACTTCAGGGCAGATGTTTTGGAGAAATTTGGGGCTGGAATTGTGCTGTGGCTGTCTTGCCAGGTGTAGCCAAAGCTGGTGGAAACCATAGTGTCTGTTGTGTTGTGGCAGGCTCTTGGAAGTCAGAAGCGCTGACGGAGGGCTGCAGAGAACATAGACCCTTAGGATAATTGTAAGAGGGTGAAAGCAAGGCCAGGCAGGGCAGGGGTTAAACAGGGCCTATTGGCCCAATCAGCCCCACCCTGGTTCACCTGCATCCAGTGTCAGGTCTGGAGGGGTATAAAGGGAGGGAAGCCAGCCCATTTGGAGACTGACCAGCCAAGGGGCAGGAGTGGGCTCTGAGGCAGCAGGGCCTGATCCAGAGCTGTCACCCGCTCAGCCGCCAGAGGCAGACCCTCAGGATCCAGGCACAAAGGCGGGGAAGCCCCTCCCAGGGAACCAGAGAGGAAACTAGGTTTTTGGGGCCACATCCCAAACTTAGTCAACAGACTCTCGGGTGGGGGTGAAGACCCACAGCCCAGGCCCCGGCAAGGAGCCCTAGCCTCTAGGCTGCCCTGTCACCGGTGGGAACCACTCACAGTAATGTATGATTGTCTGCTTGCTGTTGGCAGCTGGGCTATGAGGCATTTAAGGCACCCAGGGTGACAGGGCAGGTGATGCCACAACAAGCGCCATTGAAAGGGCCATGGGACACGTCAAAAGGGGCTATGCAGGCCATCGAGAGAGAGTGTCCACACACAGCCAGTCCCTTTTTCAAAAGAAAGGGGCAGGAAACACCATGGACGGGGTCTCAGGGTGACCAAGCCCTTCTAGGGCCACAGCAAGCTGCTCCTTTAAAGGGCCCCTCCCCAGTGCCCTCGGCCTGCATAGCATGAGACCTGTGGAGCTGCCAGAAGCCCCACAGATGCAGTAGCCACAGGAAAGGCCATGGACCAGCAGCAGCTGGAAACCCTGCTGGTTGCTGCACTGGTGGCTGCCTTGGAGCTCCTCGCAGGGTCTCCCCCACGAGGGCAGAAGGGGACACCCCAGGCCCCCTGAGCACTCTGCCAGCTCTGGAGCTCCCCTACTAGCTCTGAGTTGTGGAAGCAACTTGTAATAGGGGAGTGGGACGACACCTGGTGGCTCCAGAATTTCCAGATGTAGTGGATGTAGCGACAGACCATCCTGGAGCTCTGCCAGTAGCTGTCCCATGCCCTGAGACACCAGGACACTCAGGTGTGGTGCGCCCTCCCCATGGAGAAGAGGGTTGCTATAGCTGTCTGGAAGCTGGCCGCTCCGGACAGCTACCACTCTGTGGGACACCACTTTGATGGAGGTAAGGAGGCCTGGGCATGCACCCAGCAGGGGGGTGCCTGTGTCCCCTTCCCACCACACGTGGTATGCGCCCTAAATGCCATGCTCCTCCAGAGAGTTGTCCGCATTGGGGACCTGGATGTGGCCACCACAGGGTTCACCACACTGGGGTTCCTGAATTGGTTCGGGGCCCTCGATGGGACCCACATACCTATCCACGCCCTGGAGCACAGTGGAGGACCGTTCTTAAGTAGGAAAGGCTACCATTCCGTGGTCCTGCAGGCCATGGTGTTCAGCTGGGGCTGGTTCCAGGACATCTACGTGGGCTGGCCCGGCTGCACCCATGACATGCGGGTGTTCCGGAACTCGGGCCTGTGCTGCTGACTGCAGGCAGGGACCTACATCCCCCAGAGGGAGATCCCACTGGGGGACACCACCGTGCCCCTCTGCCTGGTGGCCGCTGATGTGGCACACCCGCTCCAGCCCTGGGTCATGTGGCCCTATACAGGCCACCCCACCAGCCAGGAGAGCTTCAACACCCAGCTCAACCACTCTCACCAGATGATTGAGTGCACCTTTGGCCGCTTGAAAGGGTGGTGGTGTTGCCTCCTGAGCCACCTGGACATGGGCATCCTCAATGTCCCCCAGGTGGTGAGCACCTGCTGCACTGTGCATAGCATTTTAGAGAGTAAGGGGGAAGCCTTTGTGCAGGGGTGGGCGCCCAAGGCCAGCAAGGGCTACCCCCAGCCAGCCACCGCACCAAGCCGCCAGGCTCACCAAGACAGGATCTGTGTCTGGGAGGCCCTGAGCGGGTACTTTGAGGGGAGGCCCAGCGAGTGCCACCCTGGCCACCCCTGACGGGCCTCCCGCACACCCTAAAGGTTTTGGAAAAATAAATGGGTGTGGTGTTAACTACAAAAAACGGTGGGTAATACTTCATGGTAAACATAATGGAACGTCCAACTATTTACAGGGGGAGGGGGACCTAGGTGACCCCCCTATTGGGCCATCACCCTGGGGCAGGGGTGGAGATGTGCGACCCATGCCCCTCTGTCCCCCACGGCTCCTATCTGGTGTCCCCAGTGGGCTGGGAGAGGGTGGGGAGTATGGGGAGTTAGGGCCAGGGATTGGCCTCAGGCTGGTGATCTGGGCCAGTGGGTCCTCTCCTGGGGGGCTGGCGGGGGGGGGCCACGGTGGGAGGGGCAGCAGGGGAGCTGTGGGAGGGGGCAGCTGGGCCAGCAGCTCCCTGTATGTGGCCGCCATGTCCTGGAAAGTGGTGAGGAACTTCCTCCAGGCCACCTGGCACCACGCAGCCTCCCCCTCCTTGAAGCAGATCTGGCACATGGCCTGCTCCACTGGGCACCGGATGGAGGTGGCAAGGTGGGCGTCCTCCACTGGCTGCCTCTGGTTCCACCACAACTGGGCCCATCCTGGCACTGGTGTTGGCTCCAGCCAGTCACCGTCCTTCACCTCCAGGGAGCTGTCTGGGATGACCAGCAGGGCAAGGCTCTCCCGGCTCTCAGATGGTGCAGCTGTAGAAATGGGGGAAGAGAGAAACAGGCCATGCGTACCGACCACTGTCACGTGGCCCCCCTCCCTCCATGGGTGCTGGGTCCCCTTCCCCTGTCCGTGGGTACAATGGCCCTTTGGGTGTCCCCTTTGTGCGGTCTGCCCCCCTCTCCCTGGGGAAAGGGTGTGGCACTGTGTGTGGGAGCATGTGCTGACAGACACTGGCAGCCATGCTGCTGTCCCCAGGGCGTGGTCCAGCTGGGCCCTGATGGGCCGGAGTCTGCTGGGTGTGGGGCGGACCCCCAGTCATGTATGGTGCCCTGCCTCATGATTCAGGGTGTGTGCCTTTTTGGGTACATATCTGAGGGTCCACCACTGAAGTCGGGATGGCCGTCTGGCCGATGCCCAAGTGGAAGTGCAAGAGGGGAGGTCAGTGCCCAGGTACCCCTCTTCACTTGACCAGTACCCACCTGAGGTTGGCTCAGTGTCCAGCCCTGGTGCTGCGGGGCTGGCCGATGGTCCTGGCTGCTGCTCCTCTCCCTGCTGGGGCTCATTGGCCAAAGTGTCCAGGAGTACTGGTGGGGACAAGGTGTCCCAGGGGCCCTGGATGGTCCTGAGCTGCCGGTTTTAGGGGTATAAATCAGGGGTGGCCCCCGACCAGCTGGCCGAGTTCCAAGCCCGGGCATAACCCTACTGCAGCTCCTTGCCCTTATCATTCGGTCCGGACTGCAGGCAAGGTGACCCCAGGTACTCAGGCCCTCAGCCAGCCGGGCAAAAGCAGCCGCATTCCCCCACTTCATACCCATCACCAAGAGCACCTCCTCATCCTGCCAGAGCCCCAGCAGCTCCCAGAGCTTGTGATCTGTCCAGGAGGGGGTGTGCTTTTTCTGCCTGTCTGGACCCTTGGGAGCTTTGGTTGTGCTCAGGGTGGGAGGCCCTGGGGCTCCTGACCTGCCCGGGTGCTGGCCATAGCTGTCTGGCAGCTGCTTAGGGAATCACAGGTGTGCAGGGGCAGCACTTGCGATGGCTGCTGCCTGCACACTCTCAGCTTCCTGAAACGGGGTTTTCTGGTCTGTGCAGCTTTAAGAGCCACTGCACGCACGGACCATAGAGCCCCGCAGGGGCTGGGCAGCACCTCTCCGTCTAACAGCTGATCAATGCCTTGGCGGACCCTGCTCTTTGGAAAAAGCGGGACGCGGAGCATGTACACATGTCCTTTTTGGAAAAAAGAAGTTGAAGGAGCAGCCTCTTCGTATTTTCTGTTTGGAAGAGCCATTTTGATTCCTGCAGTGCCTAATGTTGATTTCATGTACGAAAGAGCATGTGGCGTGTGTAGATGTGCCATGCACTACTTCGAACTGAGACCTGCTCTTTTAAAAGAAATGGCTAGTGTAGACGCAGCTTTAGAGGTAAGTAGCAGAAAAAGAGGATTGGGTAATATTAGAGAATGTTAGTTTTTTCCTTTTCTGGACTATTAGTCTTTCCTAGAATCAAAATGTTTTAGAAATAGATTACTGTGAGATTTGCTGGTGGAATATAAGCTAATAAAATTTAATTTTCTTTTCTTACATTCACATCAAGAAGTTCTGTATGTGTAGGTGTAACTGTGGTAGTAAAGTTGGGGTCAGTTCTTGTCAGATTCTTTTAATTGCTTGCATTCCAGGACTTGTGCAAGGGATCTTCCTGAAACACTGATTTCTTTTTGTACCAGCAATTGTCCTATGCTATATAAAATACTTCACTTTGAATTCAGACACTTGCATATATGAGCTTAACATGAACTCTGCATGGTTATTTTATGAATAAAATTTGTTTATTTGAATAATCACAGAAAACTATCAAAAAAGAGGCAGAAGCATTGGAAATGCCAATTCATTCTTAAGTTTAAGCCAATATTTGTTGAGTTTTTCAGTATCTCCCCTCTCTAGTACTAATAAGTTAATGTAAATAAAGACAAGTGCTGATTAATATTGTTAAATCCTGTTATTGAAATTATCATGAAACCCTCATCCCCAAACTCTTACACTGTTTGGGCCAAATCATGCTCTTCTTTACAAGACAATGTACACATCTCAGTCTTCTTGCTTGTTATTAACAATGTGTTTATTACTTATTCATAATCTTCATCATACTGATTTATTTCTGATAGTACCCAGAATTTCCTGGATAATGTACAAATTCAGTTTCCAAAAATATATGGCCATTTTAACTGTTTTAACATTATTTCTGAAACTTGCATCCCCATCACCATTAAACTCAAAAGAGATGATTAGGCCTGTAGTTCATTATATAGCAGGTGTGATTAGCTTGGGTTTGTTTAACCCGCCTTTGCTGTGCTTTATGTGTGGAAGTGCTCATTTCAAATTTCACTTTGCAAAACAATTTTAATATAATTTTATGGTATATTTTTATTACAGATACAAACTATGCAATATAATCATGTTAATCTACAATATGATAGCTATATTTCCTTCTGCATTAATGTTACCTGTTGTCACCCCTAGATCTCCTTCCTCCAGCTTTTGTTTTATGGCATTAAAGTCACCTTTTTCATTTATATCCTTCAATGAGTGGGCAAACATTCAGATAGGAAATCACTGTTTATTTTAGCCTGTTTTCTCCAGGAAATTCAGCCGTCAAGTGAGTCATTAACACATTTTCTTTTTGAGTAGTCATTTAACCTTATGCGCGCTAATCCTATAAAATCTGTGGAAAGCTGTTATATGCTATTTTTTGTTGTTAAACGTTGTTTTTTAAATTCATGTTACCCTGGAATTTTGTGAGATAAGTTGATATTGGTGGACAAGGTAGCCACAAATCACTAATGACTGGGAACTTCAGTGTATTAGGAGCAAATCCCATGTGTTGTGCACATGAAGCATTCTGGACAATAATGATAAAGGGTCAGATTCTAGGCTGAAGTAAAACAGAATAACTTCACTGCCAGAGGAGCTGCACTGATTTACACCAGTTGAACACCAGATTATTTGCTATGCCAACTGTAATTCTAATGAATACCAAGAAGTCCTATGGCACCTTATAGACTAACAGATATTTTGGAGCATAAGCTTTCATGGGCTACCTCTCTGATACTTGTAATTCTAATGCTTTTTAAATTTTCTTTATTGAAGATTTGTAAATATATATATAAATAAAGCAGCAAAAGAATAATCCTTTATAATAGTAGCATAATCGTTAATAATAAAAGAAGTTTCCTAGCTAGATTTCTCTCATCAATTTTGTTTTAAATGAAACAAAAGGAGTGCCTGAATTAGAGTGACACATTTCATTAACATCAAAACATAAAAACATCCACCTATAAAAGCAACAGTATTTTTTCTTTCTGAATGAGTCAATGTCATTAGCACTAATATTTCACCTCCCTTTCCTTTTATTCTTTTTATCTTTCAAGAAGGAAATAATTCAAGATTAAAAAACAGGCATCAAAGACCTACAGTTTTCAAATCAGTCAATGGCTTTGTAGAAGTCTTTTAAAAAATTAAAGCAAGCAAGGCAAGAGGACCAAATTGACAGGGATTTCTTTTTCTTGTTTTGAAATGCATGTGTGAGTTTTTTCCATGTCCAGCACATGCCAGACTTCCAATGGCAAAGTTATGTGCACAAAGGTTGAACTGATTTCACTCTTTCAGTCTGTTTGCTATACTAATTTGCTGACCACCTAAAGGACATACTTTGATACTCTTTTTTTTATTTTATCTTCTTTCCTGTAAGAGTTGGATAGTGACATTTAGATAATGCCACTGCAGCATGGAGTCTCACTGTCCTCTAGGAAGTATCTGGAGGGATGCAGTCAATCCCCAGGTTCCTGGGAGAACAAGAAGATGACAGATAGCTTCCCTGGTATGAGTATGCCAGGGAAGAAGATGGTGAAGCTGTGCCCTACCTTCGCCTTTTGTCATGTTTTATTTCCTTAGGAAGAAACAATTGCTGCACATAGACTGTTCCTTTGGTTGGCCTTGGCAGTGTGTGCAAAAAGGGAAGGTCTGCTTTTCATTGCCCCCCTCACCCTCTCTTATGTCCAGGCCCAGACACACACACTCAGATCCGCTATAAAAGAGAGAGTTAAATTTGATAGGGAAAATCCTCAGTTGATATAAATTGTAGCTCCAGAGAACTGAATGGATTTATGGCAGTTAACACCATCAGAGGATCCACCTTGATGACACCACCTTTTCTAGGCAATAAAATAGCTGGGTAAATGTACAGAGAGAAGGAATCCTTCCCTACAGACCTCAGCATGCCAGAAGAGTGACTCCAGGAAACTCAATGTTAGTCCAATGGTTCCAAGGAATTCTTGTAACTTTGGGGGTATGCAGAGGTCAAGTATTTGTCTAGAATTTACAATAGGGTACATAAAAAGCACTAGCAAAGTCAGTACAAACTAAAATTCCATGCGCACAATAATTTGTTTATGCTGCCCTCTATTCTATACAGTGAAATGTAAGTACCTTATTTCTATTCAGATTGATTTATTTCATGATTGTGTAGGATTTTCGATTAATTACAGTTAACTCACTTGATTAACTCAAATTAATTGCAAGTTAAAATTAATTTTGATTAATCCTAGTTTCAGTTGCACAGTTAAAAACAGAATATCAATTGGAATTTTTTTAACTATTTTGGATATGCTACATTTTCAAATATATTAATTTCTATTACAACAGAATACAAAATGTACAGAGCTCACTTTATATTATTTTTATTACAAATATTTTACTGCAAAATCAAATAAATAGTATTTTGCAGTTCACCTTCATATAAGTACAGTAGTTCAGTCTCTTTATCATGAAAGTGCAACTTAGAGATGTATATTTTTTGTTACATAATTGTATTCAGGAACAAAACAATGTAAAATTTTAAAGTCCTAAGTCTTGTTCAGGCAATTGCTTAGAGAAGCGAGTTTAATTACGTTTATGGGAGATAATGCTGCCTGCTTATTATATACAGTTTCACCTGAAAGTGGGAACAGGTGATCACATTTGTGAAAGTCACAATGTATTTACGTGTCAGTTATATTAACTATTCTTATGCCTTTTCATGCTTTGGCCACTTTCTAGAGGACATTGTTCCCTTCTGGTAACACTTGTTAAAAAATAATGCATTGTTTAAATTTGCAACTGAAATCCTTGTGGAAGATTTGTATGTCACTTCTGTTTTACTCACTTTCTGCTGTAAATTTCATGTTATAATGGTCTCAAATGAAAACTCAACCCGTGTTCATTTTAAGAACACTTTCACTGCAGATTTGACAAAACCTGAACAAAGGTGTGATGTAAGATTTCCAAAGATAGCTACAGCGTATTACCCCAGGGTTAAGACTGTGGTACATCTTCCAAAATCTTAGTGGAAGGAGCTGTGCAGCATGCTTTCAGAAGTCTTGAAAGAGCAATGTTACAATGCAGAAACTACAGAACCCACACCACCAGGAAAGAAAATCAACCTTCTGCTGGTAGCATCAGATGAAAATAAACACGCATTCGTCAGTACCACTTTAGACTGTTATCAGTCAGAACCTGTCCTCTGCATGGACACATGTCTTTGAAATGGTGGTTGAAGCACATAGGGACATATGAATCCTTAATGCATTTAGCCCATAAATATTTGCAAGGCCAGCAACATCAGTACATGTGAATGCCTGTTCTCACTTTTAGGTGACATTGTAAACAAGATGTGGGAAGTATTATCTCCTCCAAATTTAAATAGATTTTGTTTGACTGAACAATTGGCTGAACAAGAGGTAGGTCTGAGTGGACTTGTAAGTGGTAAAGATTTACATACCTTAGTTTTGAATGCAGTTATTTTTATACATACCTCTACATTTGTAAATTCATCTTTCATGCGAAAGAGATCACATTTATAAAGGGGGAAGTGAAAAATACCATTTCTTTTGTGTTTTACAGAGCAAATAAATAATAAAAAATAAAGTGAGCATTGTACACTTTGTATTGTCTGTTGTAATTGAAATCAAAATATTTGAAAACTATAGCAAATAACCAAAAATATTTAAATGAAGTGTATTCTATTAAGAATGCAATTGCACAATTAATTGTGATTAGTTTCTTTGATTGCTTGACAATAAAATGGTAACAATGAGAATAAGCAGTTTTTCAGTATCAGTGTGCTATGTGTTTCATATTTTTATGTCTGATTTTGTCATTTTTAAATTAGGTGAATCTTGAGAGTATGCAAACAAATCAAACTCCTGAAAAGGGTACAATAATCTGGAAAGGTGAAGAGCATCTGCTTTAGCCCAGTGGCTGTACAAGCCACTTCGTACCCTTATACACCATCCTTCAGACAACCTTTTGAGAGGGAGGATGACAGGATGAGCATATCAGTGAATCCCTAACTCAACCATAACTCATATGAAGCAGGACTGCACCACTCAAGGTGTGCGAACTATGCTAGTTCTGACAATTGAGGGACCTCCACACTTGCAGATTTACTATCCACTGCATTTGTAAGTGCGCAAAACACACACTTGTTTATATTTGGTCACTCAAGAATTAGTAATGTCTTTTAATTGAATAGGCACATTCTCTCCCCACATTGTTTCTGGAACACAGATGGAGGAGATTATTACTTTATGTGCCTCTTACCCCCCCCGCCCAACACACATATTTGCACTGGTCATGCTCCAGGACACATGTACCGGGAGGCTAAAGCAATAAGTTAGCTTCTTCTCTGCCCCTTTTCTGTGATCCTGGCCCCTGATGTTCAGAGACTACTGTTATGAATGGTCCTTGCACAGCTGTACAAAGTGTTGGTTGGCTGTGGGGGTGGGAGAGGAGAGCTCCTTGGTACCATCCAGCGTGTACAGCAAGGCAAAGCTTTTTCACAATTTGGGTCACAGCATTAGCTTAATGAGGGTCTTCTACATCTCTGACTCAGCTTGCTCTGAAAAGAGAAGATTGAGGCAGACTCCATAAAACCTGATTAAAAAAATTATCTGCAGGTTTTTAAAATGGGTAATACAAAACTTCAGACAGTACTTCCTTATCAGGAAGGATGTGCACACTGAAGATTTTGATGTCCTGCTAATTCTGTCGCCCTTTTTTGTTCTTCCTTTTTGCTGTGCAAGCAGAACAAGTCTTTCCATTTTGGTTTTCAAGCCATAGCCCCTGTCTGATTCTCCTTCCACAGAGGTGGGTCAGAATTAAAATCAATACAAAAATGTTGAAATTAAGTATTGTGATAGACATTTTGTTCAGCAGAATTTTGTTCACTGAAAAGTATCCATTTTAGTATGTTTCAGTTTTTAAAGTTTTCTTGGAGCAAGTTAGTGTTCATATTGTCCACTATGGCTCTAAGTGTTGTAGATGTTACAACATGGCTGCTTAACAAAAATGTAATATTTCTTCTTCGAGTGTCCCCGTGGGTGCTCCACCATAGGTGACGGCTTGGCCGGCGCCGCAGATCGGATCTTCCAAGCAGTCTCTGCCGGACCGCGCATGCGCCGGTACGCGCCGCTCCCTGGCGCGCTCCTGGCCATGTGCGCGATCCGGTCCCCGCCAGTTCCTCTCAACCGCCGTCGGCTGCAGACGGAATCCGACTAGGCTAAAGCCACATAGCGTATTCAACGACTTTATTTGTTTTTCTCTTTAAAGTTTTTCAGTTCTTAGGATACCATAAGTAACCGGTTGTTATTTTGCAAAAAAAAAAAACAAACAACAAACAAGCTACGGAGGGACAGCTCAAGCCAGTCCCAGTAACCAGCGCCGGAGGCCGGGAGCTAGGGCCATCAGCCCTCCTGCGGAGGCAGGCCATCGGATGGGGAAACAGCACAAAGAAGTGCTAAGTACCCACAAGCAAACTCAAAGACTCACCAACAATGTCCTCCTCAGGCTTTAAAAAATGTGAGTCCTGCCGAGAGGCGATGCCAGTGTCCGATGGGCACAGTCTATGCATAAGGTGCCTGGGGGAGTCCCATGTGGCACAAAAATGCGCCTTCTGTGCAAAGTTAACGACCAGAGCACGGAGAGACAGGGAGATGAGAATTAAACTGCTGCTTCTTGACAAGGCCCTCCAGCCAGACATGCCGGAGCGGCCGCAGCAGGAGGGACCCTCCGGGGCCCTTAGAAGGAAAGCTGCCTCCCTCACTCCATCAGCGCAAAAACGGAGGAAAGTTTCTCCAACCCGATCCCTGCCGGCAGCAACAGTGAGCGGGACGGGAGGAGCGAGCAGCCCCCAGCCGCAGCAACAGCTGATCGGCGGCGGCACGGAGAGCCACGTGGAAGCGGCTCAGCCTCCGATGATCAGCCAGCCGCCCCGCACCGCAGGCAGGGCGGCGGCTAAGCAAGCGCCGGTACCAGCGGCACCGCAGGCAGCGGCAGCGATCCCCGGGGAACCGGCGGTGCAGGGCGCGCAGGCACGTAGCCTGCAGGCGCACAAGGACTCCGCACGTGCGGCACCGCCCTCGAGCGTGCCTAGCACGGTGCCGACGGGGCCGGGATCCCCCGCCCATCAGGGGGCGGAGTTACCTCCTCAAGGGAGGGGGAAGGCTGCACACAAGAGGAGGCATTGCAGCCCCTCTCCAGACAGGGCTGTGGAGCTCTTCTCTCACAGCCCTCCGCTCATGTTGCAGACTCCAACCAGAAGGCAGGGGCCCCCCCTAGCCTACCCGGAGCCCCCTTCTCCTTTCCTGCAATCAGCCTCCCCATGGCTGGCACCACCCTCGCCCTTCCTGGGATTTGAATCGCTGGACTATTATGCAAAATCGCTCTCTCCAGTGTCTCGACAATCCCCCTCTCCCAGACACACAGGGTACGTGCAAAGGGAATGGTCAAGGTCACCTTCCCAGGAACAGTGCCTATACTACCATGGTCGTCCCTTCCACGCGGGGCATGGACACCATCGGCAATCTACCAGGGAGAGATCCCCACATATTACCTCGTACCCCCGAGGGCAATCGCGATCGGGGACGGAGACTCAAGCATCCCAGGGGGGGCTGGCCGTGGACCCACGAGATTTTCCCTCGCAAACCTCCAGCGAGAGGGCGCACCATCACCATCAAGAACCGGAAGGGTCCAAAGAAATGTACCCCAGCGGTTCCTCGTTTTCCTCCCCGGATGAGGCCACGGCCTTAGGGGACGTCCATCCCAAGGACGATCTCAAACAGTTTCAGGAGCTGTTTAAGAGGGTAGCTTTCACGCAAGGCATCCAGACAGCACAAGTGCAAGAGAAACATCATAAGCTCCTTAAAAATTTGAGCTCCCCGGCCTCCTCCAGAGTAGCAATCCCGCTTGATGAAGCGATCTTGGAGTCCGCCACTACCATATGGCAGACCCCGGCAACTATTCCGCCTGTCCAAAAGAGAGCGGATAAGAAATACTTCGTGCCGGCGAAGGGCATGGAGTTCTTGTTTAGCCACCCCCAGCCAAACTCCTTGGTGGTGGAGTCCTCGCAGCAAAGATTAAAAACATCTCAATTTAAAACAGGGGGAATGGACAAAGATGCCAAGAAGCTAGAGCTGTTCGGCAGAAAGGTCTACTCCTCCTCCACTTTAACCTTGCGAATGGCAAATTATGCAGCGCACTTGGCGAACCATAATTTCGACAACTGTGCCAGATTAACTTCCCTCATGGACTCGCTTCCAGAGGACAAAAAGCCGGTCCTCAAGGCCATAGTGCAAGAGGGCTACGCGGCTGCGAGGATGGAAGTTCAGATTGCTTTGGACGTTGCGGACACGGCAGCACGTTCCACAGCAACTGCAGTGGTGATGCGACGGGAGTCCTGGCTCCAGACCTCGGGCATACCGAGAGATCTGCAGGCGAAGATAATCGACCTTCCCTTCGACTTGCAGAAGCTGTTTGCTGAATCAACTGACTCGGTCCTTCATTCCAGTAAAGACTCAAGAGCCACACTCAGGACCCTGGGGATTTACACCCCTCCATACTCAAAGAAAAGGTACTACCCACAGCAAAGGCGGTACCAATACCAGCAACAGCGCCCCCAGTATCACAGGGGTTACGAGCAAGGGCGGCATCAGCAGCACCAGCAGTACAGAACCCCCAGGCGACGCTCACAACAGGGCCGTACGTCCTTGGGGCGGGGCCAAAGGCCACAAGTTTGACATACAAATCCAGGGCTGCGCCATCACCACCATTGCACAAGATCATCCGAAATGACTTTTTCACCATCGCCTCCGACCATTCTACGACCAGTGGCAAAGGATCACCACAGACAAATGGGTGCTGGAGATCATAGCCACGGGGTACGCCATCCCCTTCCAGTCGCTCCCGCCGCCGCGACCCCCGCCCAAGCCCCACCCCCAGGAGGCCTCCCATGTAGCCAGGCTCAGGCAGGAGGTGGCCCACCTAGAGTTCATAGGGGCGGTGGAAAAGGTGCCAGAGCAACTGCAAGGGAAAGGGTTCTACTCTCGGTATTTCCTGACGGAGAAAAAGACAGGAGGCTGGAGGCCCATCTTAGACCTTCGTGGCCTCAACAGGTATCTGCGCAAGCAACGTTTTCGGATGATCACTATTGCCTCCATCCTTACAGCACTGGACGATGGAGACTGGTTCGCAGCCCTCGATCTACAAGACGCGTACTTCCACATAACCATTCATCCGGCTCACCGACGTTTTCTCCGGTTCATGGTGGGCAACGAACACTTCCAATACAAGGTCCTACCGTTTGGCCTTTCCTCGGCCCCCAGAGTCTTCACCAAGACCTTGGCAGTGGTGTCAGCCTACCTGCACAGACAGGGGGTGTTTATTTTCCCGTATCTGGACGACTGCCTGCTCAAAGGGACCTCGAAAAGGGAGGTTCTCCGCATGATACGCGTCACAGCAAACACGTTCTCCGCACTTGGCCTGGTTATCAATATGGCAAAATCAAAGATAGACCCCTCACAGGACATAGAGTTCATAGGGGCTCGCATAAACTCAGTCTCGGCGAGAGTATACCTTCCAGAGGCTCGCTTTCGAGCCATCGGTTCCCTCGTGCAGGTCATCACCTTCAGCCCTACGGTGCCGGTCTTGACGTGCTTGCAGCTGCTGGGCCACATGGCAGCGGCTACGTTTGTGGTACAGAACGCCAGGTTGCACATGCGCGGCATGCAACATTGGCTGGCAAGTGTATACAAGCCGGCAGTACACACCGTTCACAGGGTGGTGTCGCCCCCACCTGGGGTGCGCGAATCCCTGCAATGGTGGGTAAACCCCGGGAACTTGCTAACAGGGGTACCCTTCCATCAGCCGCAAATATCGGTTTTCCTCACTACGGATGCCTCCCTCATAGGGTGGGGAGCGCACATGGGCGAAGAGGTGGCTCAAGGACTGTGGTCACCCACGGAACAGTCTCTGCATATCAATGTTTTAGAGCTCAGAGCAGTGTTCAACGCCTGCAAACACTTTCGAGACCGTATACAAGGCAAAGTCGTCGGGATCAGTACAGACAATACCTCCACCATGTTTTACATAAACAGGCAAGGAGGAGCTCGATCCCGTACCTTATGCGCGGAAGCAATCCGCCTATGGAACTGGTGCATCGCCCACGATATAATCCTGAGAGCCTCCTACTTGCCGGGCACGCACAACGTGAAGGCAGACCAGTTGAGCAGACGTTTTGCGCTCACCCACGAGTGGCAGATCCGTCCCGATCTACTACGGCCTATTTTCCACGCATGGGGGTTTCCCCAAATAGATCTGTTTGCCACTCAGCACAACAAACAGTGCCCACGATTCTCCTCCAGAGCAGGGCTGGGCCGGGGGTCCCTGGGGGACGCGTTCGCGATCCCGTGGGGAGGCCCCCTGCTTTACGCGTTTCCCCCCGCAGTGCTGATCCACAAGGTTCTGCAAAAAGCCAGGAGAGACAAGGCTCGGATGATCCTGATAGTCCCAACGTGGGATCGCCAACCATGGTTCCCCCTACTCCTGCGCCTGTCGGACCGCCCACCGATGCCTCTTCCGGTGGCGCCGGACCTGCTCACGCAAGCCCAGGGGTCCATAGTGCATCCGCACCCCCAAAGCCTGCGACTGCAAGCGTGGCTAATCCATGGCTCAGCTCCCTAGAGAGCACATGCACAGTGGAAGTACAGCAAGTCCTAGAAAGTAGCAGGAGGACTTCCACTAGGAAAACCTACAAACAAAAATGGACTCGCTTCATGGCTTGGTGTTCTACCAAGCAGCTGGCCCCCCTTTCGGTGCCTATACCTACAATTCTAGAGTATTTACTGGACCTCAAGAGAGCAGGACTCTCGCTATCCTCGTTAAAGGTCCACCTGGCCGCCATCTCGGCGTTCAGACATGAGGAGGGAGGGCACACGGTGTTCGCCCACCCTATGGTTACCAGGTTCCTCAAAGGGTTGGTAAACCTATACCCCCCTCGGAAACCGATTCCACCTTCGTGGAGCTTGGACCTGGTGCTTACCACACTCATGGGACCACCGTTCGAGCCCTTGGCCACGGTTCCCCTTCGCCTCCTTACAGTAAAGACGACCTTTCTTCTTGCAATTACGTCAGCCCGTCGGGTGAGCGAGCTTGCGGCAGTCATGGCAACGCCACCCTGCACTGTCTTTTCCAAGGAGGCGGTAACCATACGGCTGCATCCAGCCTTTGTTCCCAAAGTTTCTTCCGAGTTTCACATCAATGAACCTATTGTTCTACCCTCGTTCTATCCAAAGCCTCATAACTCCAGCGAAGAGGCGCGCCTACACCTCCTGGATGTGAGGAGGGCGCTAGCCTTCTACGTAGACAGGACCAAGTCCTTCCGAAAAACGGATAGACTCCTGGTCTCCCTCGCTCCCAAATCTAAAGGAGAAGGTCTCTCATCGCAGAGAATCTCAAAGCACATTGTATCCTGCATAAAAATGTGCTACGAGCTCAGAAAGACTCCTTTGTCGGCCACTCCCAGGGCTCATTCCACCAGGGCGGTGGCAGCATCAACAGCCTTTTTCAAGGGCGTTGCATTGAAAGACATTTGCAGAGCGGCGACCTGGTCATCCTACGACACGTTCGCCAAACATTACGCCCTTCACAGGGTATTCCAAGAGGATACCCGTCTCTCTGCAGCGGTCCTCTCGGGGACCAGCTGCACATAATCCGATTACCCACCACCTATCTGGGTTACTGCTGGGTAGTCACCTATGGTGGAGCACCCACGGGGACACTCGAAGAAGAAAGAGAAGTTACTCACCGTAGTAACGGTGGTTCTTCGAGATGTGTCCCCGTGGGTGCTCCACTTCCCGCCCATCCTCCCCGCTTCGGATCTCTGTTAGTGTTTTGCAGGGGCAACCGAGGCGGTTGGTCGAGGAACTGGCGGGGACCGGATCGCGCACATGGCCAGGAGCGCGCCAGGGAGCGGCGCGTACCGGCGCATGCGCGGTCCGGCAGAGACTGCTTGGAAGATCCGATCTGCGGCGCCGGCCAAGCCGTCACCTATGGTGGAGCACCCACGGGGACACATCTCGAAGAACCACCGTTACTACGGTGAGTAACTTCTCTTTATATATTGTTTCACACTTTATACCACATCACAAATATTAACTTACTTATAGTTCTCCATGAGAAAAAGACCATTCAGACAATTTTCAAATATATATTTCTCTAATTTTTATTTAAGAAACAAAAGGAAAGCAAATAAATTCAGTTTATATGTCATTTTAAAGGAAGAGTCTTTATGAAAAAGAAGTACTTAATCTTGCACTAGATTCCTTTTCTGTCTGCCTTAATGAATTGATTTCAGTGTAATTTACACAGCTGCATAGGTCTGCTGGTGGCTGGAAATGTTTTAGGTACGTGGCCATTTACTATGGGGTGAGTTAATGTGCGATGGATGGGAAATTTTGTAAGGACTTTTGCCCGAAATGCATAACTAAAAAGCATTCTAGCATGATACCCTTCACTTTCCTTTAAAACATTTAAGGTTTGTTATCAGTTTGTGGATGGTTCCTGTTGAATCCCTAGATAGAACTCTGTAATGCAGTATCATACATCAACACAATGGTTCTCTGATGAGCTAAGTCAAAAGCAAAAGACCTGGAAGAGAGACATGAAAAACATTCAAGAACTGAATTGTGGTGATGCATTAGAACATCCAGATGAAAGTTAAAAATAAAAAGTAAATTAAACAGAAGTAATGCTGGTATCATTGACCTCATTTTTGAAAGAGGGGGGAAGCAGGCAATATCAGCATTTATATACTACATGTATCTTCGCAGAAATGCTTAAATATAATGAAATTGCATTAGTATAAGGGAACTGTATATCTCTATTTTGCATATTGTTGGCTGAGAAGTATTTTTAGATGCTTGAGGAGCAAGAGTGGTTCATCTGGGAAAAGTGTTATAGAATTATTTATTGAGAAGAGGACAGGCTGGATGGTTTTTAAGAAAACAATCTGTTGATATATCTATGAATTTTAGAGGAAACATAAGCTCTTTGTGTCCCCGGTTATTAACATCAATAATACTGTGAAGTCTGTGTTAGAGACCGCGTTTGGTAAGCAGTCTTTTCTAAAAAGTTTTACTGTCCCAACATATCACAAAATGCATTGAACAATTGAGCATAATTTTACTCCACCTTTATTAAATGCCACCTTTTTATTAAGCAAATTATTTTTGCTAGTTTTCTTAACTGGGCTTGCAAGATTATTTTCAGTATACTTAAATGAGTAAGTCATAGCTTGCTATGATTTGTGTGAGTTCTGGAAATAGGGCAAACAAAATAAAATGGCATTGTGTAGATTTCCTTCTCTGATATTTTCCCTCCATTTGGTAGTAGTGAGATTTTCTGTGAATGAAAATGTATAAATTAGCTTATTTGTGGGGGAATAAAACTGTTCAAAGACTTTCTAGTTGTAACATACGTTTGAAGATTTCTCTTAACTCTACTTATTTTCTAAACGTTTATTAAGAACTAACGTTTAAAAGGTGAACACCAGATTAGAATAAGGGGCCATGCTTTGTGTTTCGATATGTACGTAATTTTTCATTTTTGATACTATTTTTCTGTCCCCGCACACACACTCTGGTCTGATCTGAAATGCATCCTGTTAGTTTTTATGTAAATTGGGTTCCCACTACTGTGACCTTGTTCCTTCCCACCCCCAACCTTTACATTCTACACTCCCTGCCATATCTCATTACTATTAAATTTTGTAAGGTGTTTGGGCCAGGAACTGTTCTTTATTTTATGCTTGTACCCTCCTCCAGCACAATTGGAACTAAGTCCCTATTTTGGGATATCAGCGTCTATTGTAATGTTAATAATAATGTACTAGTCAAGCAGTTTTCTGTTGCATATAAAATATGCCACATCTATTATGCATTTTCAGATGTTTGAGATTAAAATGTGTTAACCATGGGTTTTCCTGCAAGTAAAATTTAATTTGTCAAGTGCATTCCAAAAGGTGTGTACATGTGCCAGATAATTTTTTTCTTACTGGTACCTGTAGGGTTGGCTGTGAAGCCACTTTGGCATGGTGCCTTTGAGGCATGGTATATAAGGCACTGATGACCCCCCCGCCTTTCAGTTCCTTCTTACTGCCAGTGATGGTCACTGGAGCTTCCTAGTCTCTTACATTGTTTGTTTGTTTTTTTAATTGGAGATATGCATCTCCTAGAGCTGGAAGGGACCTCAGGAGGTCATCTAAATCAGTCCCCTGCCCTCTTGGCAGGACCAAGCACCACCCCGACATCTATTTGCCCCAATCCCTAAATGGCCTCCTAGAGGATTGAGCTCACAACCCTGGGTTTAGCAGGCCAATGCTCAAACCTCTGAGCTATCCCCCCCACCCCTGATGAATTACATTGATATGGAGAAACACATTCCCAGAACTGTGACGGGGGGAAACCTCCAGGGGTCATTGTCCCCTGCTCTTTTTGCAGGATCAAGTACCATCCCCTATAGGTTTTTTTTTCTTTTTTCAATCCATTTGCCCTGGGCCTCTAAATGGCCTCCTCAATGATTGAGCTCACAACTCTGGGTTTAGGAGGCCCATGCTCAAACCACTGAGCTATCCCTCCCCCAATGGGATTCCAAGTGCTTCAGTATCTGTTGTTAGTAGTTAGAGTAGTTTAGTTGGAGCAGTTAACTTGGGGGAGTTCTGTCCCTCTACTTATGGAGTTTCCATGATCAAGACGTGCCACAGTCTCAGAGGTTTACGGCATACAAGGAATATGGGAAGCCTATAACCAAGGGGAATGACGTTCTTCCTGCCTTAAGTGCTTTGGTGACGGTCATCAAACAGAAAAGTGCCCTATCTACAGAACCTTTAGGCCTCTCACTAAAAAGATAGAGATCATCGCCTGAACTTCTATTTATGGAGGCTCCATGGTTCACCCAAGTCAAGAGACAGTGCTCTGACCCTGTATGTCAGATGCTTCTATACAGACAACATGTGACGAAGTGGAAATGGTTTTTGCTCTAACCTTCTTCCACAGCAGGTTCCTGCCCCCTGGTGTTTGAGTATCTCTTGCACCTGAAGCACCAGGGCTTAATTTTTTCATCTATTAGGGTTCACCATGCAGCCATCTCTAACTTCCATTCATGGGAAGGGGGTAAATCAGTTTTTGGAAACCCTGGAGGTTTCTAAAGGGTTTGAACACATTGTACCCTCAAGTCAAGGACCCAATTCCTCTCTGCGATGTGAACCTAGTCCTTTCTAAACTCATGGGTGTCACATTTGAGTCCCTGGTAACCTGTCCCTTGTACCTGGCCTTGAAGGTGACCTTTCTGGTGGCCATAACCTCACCCAGACTGGGCTCCAAGCTCTCACTTCAGAGCAACCTTATACTGTCTTTTTTGAAGACTAGGTTCAGCTACACCCCCATCCAGCATTTCTGCCTCAGGTGGTTTCCCATATGCATATGAGCCAGGATGTATTATTGCCAGTGTTATTTCCTAACCCCTATGCCACTGATAGGGAAGTCGTCTCGCCACTCACTGGACATCAGACATGGCCTGCCGTTTTGTACTGAGCACTTGAAACCATTTCATAAATCAACTCAATTATTTATTGCAGTGGCAGAGAGGGTGAAAATTCTCCAAATATCTTTTATCTGGGCATGCTATGATTTAGCTGAAGTCCAAGCATCACTGCTGATAGCACATTCCACGAGGGTGCAAGGCCTCCTTCTGCAGCATTTCTTGTACAAGTTCCTCTCCAGGACATCTGTTGAGCAGCCAGGTGGTCATCCATCCACACTTTCATGTTGCACTCTGCCATCACTTAGCAGGCATGACACAGTGCAGTTTGCAGCAGGTTGGTCAGCAGCCAGGTTCTCTTTGATGCCTCCTCCGGAAGGGAATTGTTGGCGAGTCACCTATTGGAATGTGCATGAGCAATCACCCAAAGAAGAAAGGTTTTCCTGCCCTTCCTGATTGTTGTTTTTCTAGATGTGTTGCTCATGTCCATTCCAAATCCCATCCTCCTCCCCTCTGTCAGAAAAATAAGGCAAAAAGGAACTGAGAGGATGTGGGGGGTTGGGAGTATCTTATATATAGTGCCTTGAAAGTGCTGGTCCAGGAGGCTCCACAGCTGACCCAAAGGGTACCACTAAGGGAAAAAATTTCCAGCGATCATGCTTGCTGTGCCCGTCCACACTGTTGGAATGTACATGAGCAACACATCTCAAAGATTAACAGTTACAAAAGATAAGTAACCATCTTTTCCTCCATATGTACTGAAAGTAAATCTTGGGGTTTATAACATGAGGAGGGAATGTCATTTTTAAGTTCAGAGTGAGTTGTTTAAAAATGATGTGGACATAATTTTGTCTTATCAGTGTCTATACAAGATGAAATGTCAAATGTGGCCAGTGTTAGAAAAATTACTTTAACCAACATGTAATTTGATCCATTGTAGTAGATGCTGCACAAGTGTCTTACAGGTAAAACAGCAGAGTAACTCCTAAATTGAGGACTAAACTGATTAATATTCCTGTTTAGTTATTTCCAGTCTCCCCGTGATAAATGTTCGTGTTTCCCTACAGATATTAATGAATGCCATCTGCAAGGGGTATGTCCAAATGGTGAGTGTTTGAATACCATGGGCAGCTACAGATGTACCTGCAAAATGGGATTTGTGCCAGACCCTACTCTTTCAAGATGCATACGTAAGTAATAGAAATTATAAAAGATTTTTTTTCCTTACCACATGCAATGAATAAGCAAATTAGACTTTCAAGCCAACTATTGTTGATTAAAGATATTGTAATCACATATAGTTACAAAGAAGCGTATATAATCAAGTTAAAAGCCTCTAAATATAGAACAATAATGAAATAGGAACCTGCCATTCTGAATTATGCAGTTAATGGAAGACCCAGAGGATGAAGCTTCTCAAACAAGTTGCACAATCAACCATATTTGAAAAATTTGAAAACAAATTTTCAAAGTTGCACAATCAACCATAGTTCTGTCATTTCCTAGTTTTTGAGTGCTTGACTTTGCAACCTTAATAATGTTCTTTCAGTGCAGTTATATGTGTAATTTCTTAGGTTTTTAAATAACCAGGCTTAAAGAAAATTCCATCTTGTGGCATCATATTGACAACCACATGAGTCAACAGTGGGGTTGGAATCTTTAAATGAACTGTACAGACCTCTGCCACTTGAGTGAGGAGTAATTATAGCAATAGTAGGTTGTTGTCTACATGGAGCATGTCTAGTTGGGGGTGAGATTCTTTTTTTCACTTGTCATTGGTTTCAGTGAACAGTGAATCAGGAATTTTGGGTTGCTCTCTGAGTGTTGTGGCAGACTGCTGCCAGTGGGCTACAGGAGCTTGCAAGAAGGCAGTATGCTGCCTGGTGGGGGAATGCTTTCCTGTTCCTGAAGTAAACTCAATTAAGGCAGATAGCTGGGGACCTCATTAAGGATTAGCCACAGCTGAGTCTAATCAGCACTTGTGGTCAGCTGAGGCTCTGCACTCCCTATGAAAGGCTCCCCGCCTGGGATCAGGGGGAAAGGTTTTGGAAGGTGCACTGGAGAGCAGAGCGAAGCGAAGTGAGAGGGTACCAGTGGGAAGTGGTGGGTGAAGTGGCCTAGGGTGAGGTTGCTGCATTGGGGCAGGGGTGAAGGCCCTGCCAGCTGCCTCTTATCCTCTTAGGGCCGGAGTCCAGGGTAGAGAGTGGGTCTGTACTCCCCCAACCCTTCCCAGGGGTTACTGCACTGGAGCAGGTGTGGGCCTGCAAGGGGACTGGCTTTATCCTTCCCATTCTGGACTTGCCTATGATGAGGATGGCTCACTAAGCGGAGACACCTACCTCCATGAGTCTCTGAGGCACCACAGAGAACCACCAGGAAGCACAGGGACCCACAGGGGCTGACAGGGGAAACTGTCACAGTATGTATGTGTCTGTGTGGAAACCCTTCAAGATTATACACCTTAGGAGTGCCAGAGAGAGGTTTTTTTTAATAGCAGTGTCCACGTACGCATCCTATGCTTCTTTGTGCTCATGCATGAGAGCTTAAAGGGTGGAGCATCCAAGATCCTCCCTTACTTCTCTCTTAATACCCATTTCAGTCAGGTGGAAACTGGCAAGTGTCCAACCCACAAGTTCTTACCTTCGGCTAAATTTTTTCAAAACCTGAAAAACTTCCGAACTCTTTGGTTTGCTGTTACATGACCACTGTAACTGATATCAATCCAAATGGAATGAATATTGATGGTCCAAACCTCCTGTACTCCCCTGCTGTAGAGACCCTTTGTATAGGACACTTCAACACAGCAGATCCGAAGCTGCAGACTTCAGGCCTGCCCATCCTGCGATAAGACTAATTCTGTTGAAAGATAAAGCAGCAGAAATGTAGCACTTTAAAAACTAACAATTTCTGCTGCTTTGTTTTGTTGGAGTGTAGACTAATACAGCCACCTCTCTGTTATTATTCTGTTGAAAGATGTTCAATGTGTCTGTCATTCTCTATAAGAGCAGATGAGGTACAGGCTGCATGGTTGCAACTTATCTCCTGGAGCAAACTCGATCTGTTCAAATCCTGAGAAGAGGGCACAAGACTGTTGGTAGCAGACAAGCCAGATTCATTCAGTGGTGTGTCTGGCAAAATGCCTAAGACCAATGCAGAAAAGAGGGGACTGAGAAAAACCTGGCACCAACTCCACCGGCATGAAAGCAAACTCTACTCACCCTTCATCAGTACTACAAATGACACCTCTGATACCAATGTCTGGCATCAAAAAAGAGTGTTCCAGTCACAAAAGCAGAATCCAGGTCTGGCTATGTATCTTCACACAAGACCAGATACTGTAAAGCTTCTAGAGGAAAATCCACCAAGCCCTAAACGGCCTCCAGGACTGGTGATAAGGAGCGTCCTGTGACATAAAGAAAGACTCCTCTGGTACCAACCCTGCTCTGGCAATATGCCTCTCTACATCCATGCTGATGACTAAAAATGTGTGTCTGGAAGAGCCATTAGCATCATTGGTACAGAGGCACCTGTTGGTACTGGCTCACACCCCAGTCCTAAAAGAGCTCTGTATCATTGCACATACATAAACACAGTCTCAGGTCACAATGGTAACATTTGTCTCCATCATCTCTCTCCAAGCTCATTCCTGGTTCATGGCTCTTGATTTGCAGGATGCATGCTTCAATACAGCTATCCATCCAGCCCACAGGGGGTATCTAAGATTCTCAGTGAGGCCCAACCATTATCAATACAGGATTCCACCTTTTGGATTTTCCACACCACTGAGAGTATTTACAGAATGCCTGGCAGAAGGGTCAATACATTTAAAAAGAAAGGGAACCTACATCTGCAGTGACTGGCTGATCGGGTAGGTGCCAGCAGGAGGCCACTGCAGCCTTAGAGTATATCATTTCCCTTTTCTCTCAAGCTGGACTCTTTGTGAACTATGGGAAATTCTCTCTTACACGATGGTGTTAAGAGGAGCTCTGATTGACTCTCACTGGTGAGAATTTTTCTATGCGTACACAGATTCAGGTTTCTCCAGTCAATGACTAAGGATCTGAACTTGAATCTAACAATAATGACACATACAGGAGGTCAGGCTATTGGATTATAATCATACCTTATGGCCTTGAAATCTATAAATGTCTACGATTGCTATCTTATATTCCAACTTGTAGGCACATGAATTAAGATAGAATAAATGGACCAAATGGTGTTAATGTTATGTCATTGTCCAACATTCAACAGTATTAAACAAGGTTGGAATTTGGTATATAGAGACCTCAGCCTACTTAGTACCATGGCAAACACACCTAAAAATCTTTTTATCTTGTTATTAAAGATAAAGAAAAGAAGGAAAAACAACATACTTGAAATGTAAAGTATTAAATAAGACTTTCATTTTAGCAGCATATGTTGTTTCTTTTTCCTTTAGCTGGAGAGAGCTTTTAGAAGGAAAAACTTCTCATTTGATATACTGTTAGAGAGTAACTGAGTTGGTAGTAACTGTCCTTTTGGAGAAAAGAAGTGAGTCGAGATGGGCTGGAACTGTTGTTGCTGTTATTAAAGTCCACACTTGTTTCATCCCCGATGATGTTTGGGATTAAGCTGGAACTAATGGAGGTAGTAATGTCACCTGGGTCCCTCTCTCTGACCCAGTCTGGCTGGGATATCTCCAGATCAGGATGGGCAAGGGCCATGGTACTAGGAGAGGCAGGTGCTGGCAGCCATGATGGTGAAGCTTGCTCTAGTAGCCAGTTTTTCTCCCTCAATCTCTTTCTTTAAGGACCCACAAAGGGAATAGTGGGTGGAATAGCTCACCCCTATTGTTTCGTCCACCATTAGGCTTATTTTCCAACACATGAGTTTGGGTTCACTGATTTCTGTTGCCATGCTTTTCTTGTTTGCCAAGCATGATCTTCACACAGTTTTTGAGTTACAGTAAGAGGCCTTTTTGTTTTTGACAAATTCAGTCTTATCTTGCTTTTCTATATTTTCCCGTCAACATTTGTCGTTACAGATTATTGTGACATCATATTAACTTTCACATACTTTTTACAAAACAAAAAGCAGTCAAGTAGCACTTTAAAGACTAGCAAAATAATTTATTAGGTGAGTTTTTGTGGGACAGACGCACTTCTTCAGACCATAGGCATACCAGAACAGACTCAATATTTAAGGCACGGAGAACCAAAAACAGTAATCAAGGAGGACAAATCAGAAATCAAGGAGGGCAAATCAGAAAAAAATGATCAAGGTGAGGAAATCAGAGTGTGGAGGGGGGAAGGTCAAGGATTAGATTAAGCCAAGTATGCAAATGAGCCCCTATAGTGACTCAGAAAATTCCCATCCTGGTTCAAACCACGTGTTAATGTGCCGAATTTGAATATAAAAGACAGCTTGGCTGTTTCCTTTTGAATAGCGGTGTGAAAATCTTTGATTACTGTTTTTCGTTCTCTGTGCCTTAAATATTGAGTCTGTTCTGGTATGGCTATGGTCTGAAGAAGTGGGTCTGTCCCACGAAAGCTCACCTAATAAATTATTTTGCTAGTCTTTAAAGTGCTACATGACTGCTTTTTGTTTTGATAGTATATAGACTAGCACGGCTCCCTCTCTGTTACTATACTTTTTTACAGTTGAACTTACAACTGGGTAAATTTGGAAGCCCATTTATCACGATTCCCAGTCTCCATTCGTCAGACTTCTCGTCCCCCATCCCAGGTCTGTCTTCTTGTCCTGCAACTCCCTGTTCCTCCCTTCTCCTAGTTGCTCATTCAGTCTCTCCCTCTTTCTTATCCTGGCCTCCACTTCCCTTAGTCCCATATTTCCTGTCCCAGTCTCTTTGACCCCTTCATCTCACCTCCTTCTCCCAGCTCCACTGGTTTTCCATTCCAGTCTTCTTTCCCTGCAAGTCCCCATCTCCAACACTTAGGTCTTCATTCAGTCTCCGTCTCTCAATACTTACTGGTTCTCTGCCTGTGCCTGCATCTGCTTCTCTCCAGTTCTCTGTCCCATTCTGCCCCTTTCTCCATTTCACGTTCTAGTGCCCTTGCCTACTTATTCCTAATTTCTTCCTACCCCACAACAATGCCCAGTCTTAGCAGTTCCCTTCTAGCCACTCTGCCATCTTCCAACCCCAAAGCTTTGTCACCTTTGTGTGTGTGTGAGAGGGATTTTTTTGTTTGTTTTTTTTTGGTTTTTGCAGTTGAAATGTATGTGACAGAGAAAAATGTTAAAAAAAAAAAAAAAAAGAAATTGATCAGTCTTTCCAAAGAAATATTGGGTGGATGTCACCTTGAGAGCAAAGACTATGCTATATTCCTTCCATTCAAAAGTGGAGGTAGCAGAGACTCAATGTTAATGTTATTGTGGAAAGGATGTTTGTTTACCCAAGAATGGTGAGAATGTGATTTTTGACCACAGTGGCACTATTATAGAAATCTGAGATGCATGCCAGATGGCTGTGGGTGCTGGTACTATCAAGAAAATAGGTGCGATCTTAGAAATGTGGGAGGAATTAAAATTACATGTTCTGGCACGAATTCAAGGTTTGTTAACAAAAATAATCTAGGAATGCTGATACTTAGTGGGAGAAAGCGTCTCATAATGCAGTAATTCAAAGGATACAACAAAAACACCCTTAAAACTTTTCATTTTTGCTCCAATGATAATGAGATTGTCACCTCAGTATTCTTCCTTCTATTCCCCTGTATTTGATGGAGGGAGAATTTAGGATTTACTGTAAATACATTTAAAACCTTATTTAGTTGTTGGTTGCAACTTAAACGTTTTTATGATGTTGTAAGTGTGATAAAGTGACAAAAATGTCATGGCCATTTAAGACTACGTAAGCAGAGGCAACACATACTGTTCAGTGAAATTCCACCATGAAGGCGAGATACTTTAAATGTTTGTTTTTAATTTTCTTGACTCTATAAGAACATCTTTTCTCCCAAAATTTTCTTGGGTGTTGGAGTGAAGTTTCTGTTGGCTAAATGAAAATGTTGTAAACAATATGCGTAAGAATAATTTCCTCCCTTAGTTAAATTTGGATTTATAGTACCTGTTTCACTTTTCTAATGCCATACACTCCTGCCCTCTCCAATTGATCATAGTGCCTTTTAGGGGAAATGGGGTAAGCAATTCTTGGATTTTTAATCTAAAAAAACCTAATGTAATGGGGCAAATATGCGTAAAGCTTGAAATCAGTCCATATTTTTCCTTCACTTCATGTGGCTTTGCCTTTGGAAGCACAACCCTAACTAGTGAATCAGTCGTGTGCTGAGATTTAAAGTCACTGTCTTATGTAGCTGGCTGTTGATGCTCCAATATTAAATAACTTTATAATTTTGAAGAGAAGAATCTTTTCAATTTTTCTAGTTTAAAAATTGTGTTGCACTTAATTTCCCTCGATGCTGCCATTTCTATTTGATTTCCACATTTCTGAAATCTTTGCTCTTATTTTCATTTAACTGAACCTTTTAGCCAACTTGGTCAACTTCATTATTTCTTTGTGGGGAAGTGGGGGGAGAATAGTAAGTTTGGATGGATCTCAGCCTCGTGTTATATCCACATCAGACAAAGTTTATATCTTTTGCATATGCAGTGATCAAAAATATGCTAAGGCACTGTGATTTTCTTGGATCAGGGCAATTTTAAATCTCAGTGGAATATTTTATCACATATATTTGAGAGGGTAGTTGGTAGCATAAGAGGTGGGGCATGGCCTGCAGCATTACAGGTTGAGTATTTCAACAGACAGCTCTTAAGTCGTTTAAAGAAACAAACAGCAGTCTAATCTAAAATTGTTCCCTTTGTTCAGCTGTTTCAATTCCAAAATCTCTTTGTTGTCAGGACTAGAAATACTCAACTAGCCATTGTTAAAATGTATAAAATGTAGTGAAATGTAAATATGTAATTTGCCTTCTCCATTTAAGAACAGCTGTCTGATATGTAATAGCCCTTCTTGCAGTCCCATCTGTTTGTATGGCTTTTTTAAGTCTCAGTGGTGTCATGACTGTGTAATCTGACAGTGTTCTGTTTTACTGTTCACCTGCTTTCAGCTTATTGCTGTAGTGCTCATGCACGGGAAAGAGAGCTGTTTCTAATAATTCTGTGTCGCTAGAGCATGGCAACTTCTTGTTTGTACGTCAGCTTTGATTCCAAAAATATTTTGTGTCTAACAAGTCTAAATTCAGATGCTGTTGATGCCAATTAAAAAATCTTCTTTGTGTTCTGCATACTGAGAGACCCAGGCATGTTTTTAAAAATGTTGGCAGATGTCAGTGTTAATCCTGTTCACTGGTAATGGAACTTCTTGTAAACTCTAGCGTCCTCCTTCCCTTTTTGCTGCAGCTGATAATCCTATGGTCTCTGAAGAGAAAGGGCCCTGTTACCGGTTTGTCAGTGCAGGAAAGCAGTGCATGCATCCTCTCTCTGTTCAGCTCAGCAAGCAGCTCTGCTGTTGCAGTGTTGGCAAGGCCTGGGGCCCACACTGTGAGAAATGTCCCCTTCCAGGAACAGGTAAGAGGTGCCCAGAAAAACCTCAAACATTCACTCATACTGTATGCAGTATGCGCCCTATATCACCTCCTCTTCCTCCTTATTTTTTGTGTCCTGTAGTTTCTTACTGGTTTTGTAAATGCTAATAAAAAAGTACAGTACATCTTTTATAGGTAGGTAGATAGATATTTTCCTTTGTTATGTAATGGTAGGCTTCTAGTTAAGAAATATACCCATCCCAGTATGGGACATTTTAATTCCTAATTTCTGTAAAATGAAGATACGATTAGTATCTGGGGATTTGGATACATTAAACCAAAATGTCCTTAATACTTTTCAAACATAAAAGGCACAAGCAAAACAATGGGATATCTTGGGAAACAGTCTATTGCACTTGCATACATTAAGCTTTCATTATATATTAGAGAAGTTCCATGTGGGCAAGCGTACTCTGCCTGTTTTTCTTGTACGTTTCGAGCACATTTTTGCAAGTCGTTCCAAGGATGATATCAGCAGATGAGTAATATCTTAAAAATTTAATATTACATGTTACCTCTGGCTGAAACAATCAGTTGTGATATGCTTAGGGTTAGATTCTGCCATCCTTCCTTACTTTGAGTGACGTCTTATTCCATGAGTACTTCATTTGAAATTTTTTTTTAAGTCTTCTGAATTAAACAGAGATGTATAAGGCATCACCTTGGTACACCAAAGAGATGGGACCATTGGGTTTAGTGAAGCTACTCACAGACTAAGTTACTACTCAATCTGAATAGTAAAGATTTTTTCAGAGAATTTATATTATCTAATGTTACTTAAAACTTGTGTGTCAGCATTCTGAATCTGTTAAGGTCGCAATCCAGGTTTAGTTCACTGTTTCATTTGGATGTTTGGTAAAGTAAATGACTAGGTATTTCTAAAAGCACTGTAACATCAGCTCAATTTTATTACCATTATGTATATTAAATTTAGAGATTGTTTCAGTTGTGCTTAGTGGATTAGCATACATGTTTCCTGTATTTGTAGGTGATAGAATAGAACTTGAACTACAGTACACTGCATTTACTGAAACAGCTGCTATAGATGTCACTGGTATGATATCATACAGTATCATAGGAAACTTTTATTCTTATCTAGAGTATGGGTTTATGGCGCATCACTTCTTATTTTCAGAACTAAATAGAAATGTTTGGGTGTCCAGCATGTAATATAACAGGATCTAATTTTCAGAAAATCCTGGACCCCTCTAAGGTGCTTTGAGTTGAATTAGACTGAGAGTGCATACCTCAATGGTGACATTTTTAAAGTCCATTTATGTTTTCACTGTCAAACAAGTAAGGCTTTAGCAGTTTTTGCATTAAACAATCTTCTCATCAGGTGACTAGTTATTTTATTTCAGGGACAGCATACAATTCCTGTGAGAATTCTAAAGATTAGGAGTGGTTTTATGTCGTGCTTGATCTAAACGAGAACTGGTCAAATATCTTTTTGCAAAGGTTGTTTCTCAAATGAAATAAGTATTTCAGTACTGTATGGAATTTATGTCCCTAGAGTGAAAATTCTAATGAAATAAATTAATGTATTTATTTATTAATTAATTGTATTAATTTGCATTAATATACAAAACACACAAAAAGTCATATATGTATTGAATATATGAGTGTGGTTCTATAGATGAAATCCTGCCCTCATTAAAAATACTAGGAGTTTGCTGTTGACTTCAATGGAATTGGAATTTCATCTTACATCATTTGCATTACTAAAACTGCCACTGAACTCACTGCAAAAAAATTAAGGATGTATACTTTAAAAAAAAAAAAAAAAGCCAAAGTGATTTCTTCACCAGAATGAATAATCTGTGGAGTAGTTTTGGCCATTATGACGTTATTTTAGAGAAATAACTAACTACAGCTTTTATGCATTAACATTTTAGAAGTAATCTCCGCTTTAGTGTCTGTAATTAAAAATAATCATGAGTGAGGCTCTATAGATCTCAAACTACCTGATTTGTGACTTCAGTGGATTTCTAAATTATATCTTTTGCTCCTTTTGACTACAAGCGCAAAATTGGAAGATTGCTTTAAAATATTGTCCTATTTTGGTGGGTAAACCACGAGGTAGCCATTTAATAAAATATATTAGTATTTGCCAAAGTACTGGTCTAATTGGAATGAAAAATGAATGCAGTAGGCTAGATCATGCCCTCCATCATAAAAACATCTGGGATGATCAAAATTAAATGCATAACTCAGTACATTTTATATTTCAGGCATCACCTTCTTGCGCTGGCAAGGATTGCTGGTCTGTCTAAAAGTAACTGGCCTCTTGTTCCACTAAAATTTCACCTTATAGGGGCAGATCTTTTGCCACTGTTAAGTGTCATTACTGGAGCATGGATGGCCAGAATCTCTGCATTTGTCCCTGGGCTCACTATCCCACATTATCAACCTGATTGTTTTTAGAGCAGTCATGACAATGGGTCCCTGCTCCCACTAAACCTCTAATTTGTTTCTCTTCCCCTCGACTGAGGTTTGCAAGCATAGAGCAAGACCCACCATTTGGGATGGGATGATCACAGAGCCTGAGGCCCTCTGCATCCTGCTACAATTTCCAAACCTCAGAAGCTCAGGAATTCATGCAGAGGGACAAATGTTGGATCTGGATAGATGCTGCTTAGATCAAGCTGCCTTTTCTTCTGATAGATTTATGAACAGGATTTCCACTCCTCCCTTCTAAAGATGATCTGATTCTATATCAGCACTCTCTTAGCAAGTACTAGAGAATTACTGCATAAAAATACAGATAAAATGTTGTTTTTTCTGTTAAGAAGGACATGTTATTTTTGGAATATTATACCCTACTACAGTAATTTGATCCTGTTATTTGTGTGTGCATCAGAAGAATGGATTCAGTATAAATTTTAAATTCCAGTGAGAATTTAATGTAAAGATAATATTTTAGGATTAAACAGGTGCTATATATTTGGGAAATACTTTGAAACCCTTACTTCCGGAGATGTTTTAAAATCAGTTTAATATTACTTTTAAGAAAAAAGTAGACACCATTATGTTGTTGTAGATTTCTGAATGACATGCCAGAGATTTCCGGCAAAACATTTATTAATATCAAATTTGAGTCACTAGGATATTTCTTATCTTTAATAAAAAGTTTAATATAGGACAAAGTAGTTTTTAAAACTTGAGATTTTTTTCATGTAAGTTATAGTCATTGCCTGTTTTTAAACATACGTTTACCTTTCTGATAATACCTTTTTCTAAAGTCAGATTGTTACACGTGACTCTCTCAAAGCTCCAATCTAAAATAGGCTTTTGCTGGTAACGCATTTTTCAGTGGTCTCCTCTCCCAGCAAGGAGGAGGTATCCAGCAGAACTTTTCAAATTGTAGGAGATTTTAGTATTCCACTGAAACAATGTTTTCCATAGTAAAATTGTATTCAACTTCACTTGTTTTGAGAGACTAATATGTGAGCTTTGTAGCCTCATATTAGGACATAAGAAGTATGTCATTATTTCACTAGAAAATTAGCATTCATTATGGGCCTTATCCAAAGCCAACTGATTTCAGTGGAAAGACTCACTCAAGTTGAGGTCAGTGGGCTCTACATCAAAAGCCATGTAAGGTTTCTGGTGTAGTTGATTCATATAGCTTAAATGTTATAAATCAAGATTTTTCATCTTGAGGTTTCTGGTTCAGTGGTAGTGAGCAACTGCTTTTCATTCTTTGGCAACTTTAGAGAGGGAATTGTAGAAATAATAAATCCTAGTTATTTATGCTCTATACACAGTGACAAATGGCAGATAAAAAGTCACCTCAGAAATAACATACTGTTTGAATTAGATTCACTAAAAAAAATGGCTGAGATGTAGAGTCATATTTAACACGGCTGAAGGAAGAAATACAGGCTGAACCTCTCTCATCCGGCACCCTCAGGAGCTGACCAGTGCCAGACAAGAGCATTTGCTGGACTGTGGGAGGTCAATATTGTCTAGCACATTACCAACATTTTCACTGCTCTTATTGGGCTCTTAGAAGACATTTAGAAGTAAATTACAGCTTAATAACAACACAGAACACTGAGAGCCAGGACAGGTGGCTGTAAAGAAACTTTATGGGACCATGGGAAACTTGGCCACATCCATGATAAATGGTTGTCTGGCTAACTAAAATCATGCCGGATTACTGATGTTGCTGGATGAGAGAGTTCCAGATTAAAGAGGTTCAACCTGCAATGAAGTGAAGTTAAAGCCTTTTAAAAAGGAATGGATTAAGACCTAAAGTAATTTTTCAGAGGTATTCAATAATGTGAGCATGCACTAATGTTTTTTCTTAAGTATAGCATATTTAATGTTATAACAATGTACATACAGTAGCACAGTTGATTTGTGTTCATTATATTTTCCACTGTGTCAACATATTGCGCTTTTAGACTCTTAAAAGCAATATTTTCCCATCCCAAATCTAGCTGCTTTTAAGGAAATCTGCCCTGGTGGAATGGGTTATACGGTTTCTGGCTCTCATAGAAACAAGCTATATCATCACTCTGCAGTTAGAGTACAGCCACCTGTCATTGGCAAGACCCAGATTACTCAGCCTGTTGCTAAAGGTACTTCTCCTCCACCTCTCCCAGCAAAGGAAGAGCCAGTGGAGGCACTGACCTTCTCAGAGAAAAGTGAGCCCAAGGTGGCTGTGCAAGAAGGTGAGAGTGGGAAAGGATCTTGAAATATAGTATAGTAGATAGCTTTATTTATGTGCATGTACTGTTTTACATCCTTTTTAAATTGTATATGTATCAAATATGATGAGTTTTTTTAATAATGACAAGTTCTATGTCACTGGATGCATTATGTCACAGACTGTCCTTCCCAGCCATTGTTTATACTATAGCTCTCCTTATACACTGAAAATACTACACAGAGGGAAAAGCATAGTTTGGTCTAATTTTTGTAAGCAATAGAAACAAAATATGTTTATTCTATTATAAGGATTCTTGTAACAATATTAGGCAACCCTAAAATATGAAAAGTCTCATTACTGTCTTAGGTCTTACAATAAGGCCTGTTTAAATGTTGATTTTTGTAAGTTTTTTTTTCTCAGGCTTTGCATGGGTTTCTGCAAGCTCTTCTATATACCCTTAGCCGCTTTAAAATGCCCTGTTTTTAACATGCTTAATATGAATGCAGAAGCAAAGAAATAGACAGCCTGCAGCATGTGCAAAAATAAATGCATTGTCAACATGATATTGGTGAACAGAATACAGGCAGGTAAAAATCTGATTGTGAGGAGTGTTGTGATGGTTTTGAGTCCTTTATATGTTAGTTCTAAGAAGCAATTATGCAAGTGGTGCACAGGGGCAATAGTTGGAAAGTGTCTGAGTAAATTTTTCAGAATTTCAAGGGAAATACAGTCACCATAGATTTACTTCTGAGGATCAGTTCCTTGGTGCTCCTTAAAAACTCCTAATATTGTAATTGAAAAAAAATGTAAATACAATAGGGTTTCAACATTTGCAAACCTGAGGTTCACGAAGTCAAGTATTCATGAGTGGCTGCTTCCCCAGGACTCCACGGCATGGAGCTCCAGCAGCTGCCGCTTCCTGGTGCTTCAGGGTGGAGAGTGCCAGCCACCAAGGCAGCTTCCCTGGGGCTCCAAGCCCCCTGTATTTGGAAAATTCAACATTAATGAGGGATCTCAACATGGAACCCTTTTAAATGTTGAGACCCTACTGTACTCCTCTTGTTTGCATTGGAAGATCCTATCTTGAACTTGGAAGCCTTCATTTTGAAAAGCTGAGGGATTTTTCTGGCTCAGGATGGTATTAAAAATGAGATAATTTTCAAGTGAGTTCCAGTTACTATGAGTTACATAAGTAGAAGGAAAGACTTGAGACTCTCCAGGCTTTGGCCAAGAATTGTCGACCTGTTTAGGCTCTCAAAGGAAGATAAAAACTAGTTGGTATTTTAAAGGACTTGAGGAATTATTTCTGTCTGTTCTAATCCTGCCTTTAAAAGTTGCAAGTACCTTTCTTACACAGTTCCTTTAGAACTGACATTTTCCATGATTAATGTCAGCCCAAAAATGAAATTTACACTTTTCCCACCAGAAATTTAGCGTGAAGATAAATCAAAATAACTGAAGTTAGAAACTAAATTCTATAGAGTTCAGGGAGATTTAAAAAGTCGGGAAGTTTGAAAAAAACTGACTCACTGGTATTAAAATTACACATATTAAACTGTGTTCACTTGAAGTCAGTAGTGGTACATGCATGTTAGAATTTTTTATCCTTTTATGCATTTAATAAAGCTGTAGGTGTTGCAAGTGCAGAATATATTTTAGGTTATATACTCAGTTTACCTGCAATGCTTAAAAAACTAGGGTTGGTGAAGAAATGTTTTGTGCTTCCATTAAAAATTTTCAGGGAGGTGTCATAACCCCCTCCCTGCCCAAAAATGGAAAAAGTCATTTACAAAAATGGAAGCTCAAACTATTTCTAATGAAAGCTAGCAAAAAGTGTTTCATTATTAGCTGTTAGAAACTAAAAAAAACAAACAAACAGGTTTTCATTTTTGGTGACACCTGATCTTTCTATGGAATTTTCATGGAAATTTTAATTGTAACAAAAAAGCTATTTTGGTGGGGAAAAACACATTTTCAACTGACTTTTGACCAGCTCTATTAAGAACACCTCTGCTAAGCATGCCTTGCTCTTCTGGTAAATCCAGAAGAGATTGCAAGCACCTCAAGTTGAATATCTCCAGTTTAACTAACTTTCGACTTCCAGAGACCTCATAGGCCCATATCAAGAGATTTGCATGCTCCATTTATGACAGTTTCCTCAGTTAAGGTTGAAAAATACAGGCCAGGAGTCTGCTGAGTTCTCCAGCTCTGTAATGTGTAGACTCCCCAGGCTGGAGAGCTGTTAACATAGCACTTACGCTACTTCACAAGTGCGTACTGTATCCAAAGCCAGCGTAGCCTGCAACAGAAGGATCATAGATCTCGGATAGAGTTTGCTGTTCCACTCTTCCTCCTGGCTTCCATTTTGATGGCAAGGCTAATTTCTTTGTGATTTCCACACTGCTGTTCTAGAGTTTTATTGGGCCCACCCCAGGATAAGTCATACATCTCTTGAGAATGTGTTGTGTGCTCCTTGGCCGTAGTTCGGATGAATCCTCACAGGAGAGGGACTAGAAAGAGTGGCTCCATTGGTGCTGGAGCAGTTTTCTGTCTGGAATATGGGCCAGGAGTCTGGCCCAATAGATTTGAAAATCCAAATCCTGTTTTAAAAGAATTAAATTCTGTTAGCAAATAACATCTTTTAGGGATAATGCTTTGGATTTACATTCAAGATAAACTTTGAGACTTATATAAATTGACAGTAGTCCTTTTTAAGGATTTAAAAGTCTTAGGTTTGTCAGTCAGTGGCTGGGATAATACAAAAATTCCCTACATTTACGGGATTTGAAGGATTATGAAGCAGTTTCAAATGTTTAAGAACGAATTACCAACAAATTTTCATTTGTTAAAATATTTTTGATAAGGAACTTTTGGGGACAAACTTGCCAAGAAGGACATTCTATTTGTTGTATATTTTGCTGCTTTACATCTTAAATACTTCACAACTGAGCAGATTAATCCCCAAACAAAAATTCCTTACAGAAAAAATCTTGTTTCCAGGTTTCTGCCCAATTCATTACTAAGGCCTTGTCCATACTGGAAAATTATATAAGTTTAAGTACTTCAGTCAGGAGTGTGAAAAATTTGCACCCCTGAGTGCCATCCCGTTGTAGATAGTGCTAGGCTGATGCAACAATTGAAGGTAGATTACATATGGCAATGGGAGTATCCCTTCCATATATGTAGATAGTGTCTATACAGAAGCATCACAGCTGTGCTGCTGTAGCATTTTATATGAATATAAGTCCTATATCTCACCAAAACTACATATTGTAATGTGCATACTTAGGCCTTTCGCACAGTCTCATTACAATAGCAGTGCTTAATAATATAAAAAATTATTTTGGAGTCATCTAAATTACTGGTTCAGGTTGTCAGCTAGGGTAAATCTATGGAGCTCTGTTGAATTCAATGACTTTATGTTGATTTATTTCAGTTAAGGCACTGGGCTGTGTTGTTTATCACAAGTATTTCTTGATACAAATTCAGGAATTGCACTTGTTTTGGATTTTGTTATTTTAGTTCCTTCAGCCTCCCTTTTTTTCTTTAACTCACAAAAATGTACATACCTCTCACAACATCAACAGCAGGAACAAAACTACTGTATAAAACAAATGCTTCAAAATACTATTCCATACTTTTGCAAGCCTTACTGTGTTTCCCAGCAGCTTGGAAAAGTTCTAGGAAAAGTATATAAGAAATAGCTAGGAAGTGAAAATTAGGGGACTAGGTGGCAGATGGTGTTATTTAATAGAGCCTAATTCTGATCTTGTTTTATGTTAGAATAAGGCCAAACTCTTTTGCAAAGTTATTTCACATCTGCACCAGTGCAAGATCAGACTTAGGCCCATAGTCTGTGAGACAACCAAGCGGAAATTTAATTCTGATAACAATTTCTTAGTTAATTATTTTTCAATGGGACAAAGCCTGGAATGCACAAGTAATTTCAGATTACATTGAACGAACTCATGTTTTTGATACATTCTTTCTATTCAAACTAGTTAATTAATTTCCTTTTCTTTCTGATTTTAGTGGCAACTGCAGCTCCTGATCAGGTAAAATGTGAATTGTTTATTATGTACATTCGCAGAATAACTACAATATAAGATTTCCATCCAGTTATGAGAAATATACTGTATATGTGACTATTATAGTTACTGTTTTGAGGCTGTGGCCATTCAGACTCATTCTAAATACAAATACTGTTTAATTTTCTGCTGAAATTTACTAGTGACAATGAAAAAGCACCAGTCATAATTTCTTAGGGCTAACACTATGATTCATCAATGTTCATAAAGATTAGGGCTCTGACTCATCACTCCATCTGTATTCAGCAACATACTTAAATATGTACTTAACTTTATGCACAGAATTGGGGAGGCATGGGGGAGTGGCTGACGGACTCACCAGGCCCCTGGGCAAGGTGGGGGGAGGGCTGTCTCGGTGCTCCTGAAACGGGCATGGACCTTGGGTGGATGAGGCAGGGCCATGTGTAATCAGCCATCAGAGCCATCTTCAGTGTCATATGGAGTGCACTTCCTGAAGGCTTCAGCAGCAATTTAAGGGGCCTATGGCTCCTACTGCCATCACAGCCAAAGCAGCAGCTGTGAGCCCCAGGCCCTTTGAATTGCTGGGTCCGGGGCTGTTGCCCTCTTCATGCCTCCCTATCTTCCAGTCAGCAGGCCTGCACAGACCCAAGTGCCATTGACTTCAGTGGGCTTTGAGCATGTGATTAAGTACTATCTTGAATGGAATACTTTCCTGAACTGGGGCCTTGATATACAGCCCGCAAGAATTCCCCTAATAAAAATTTCCATGGTGAGGTTAAATAGGGAAGTCATACATACTAGTATAGATTGCTTGATAGGCTGAGCCCATTCAAATAAAATGTGATTTTTTTGTTATCAAATGGAAGGCCATATATTTAGGAAGAAGGAATGCAGGGCGTCCTTACAGAATGGAGGGCTTTATCACGGAGAACTGACTCTGAAAAGACGTTAGAGGTCATAGTGGACAAACAACTTGACATGAGCTCCTAATGCATTTCTATGGCAAGGATTAATGTGGTCCTTTTACATATCAACAGGAGAGGAGGTTTTGCCTCTGTATAAAGCATTCATGAGATTGATACTGGAATAGTGTGTACAATTCTGTGTCATCATTTTTAAGAGGATGTTGAAAAATTGGAGAGAGTGCCAAAAAGAGCTAAAAAAAATATTTACAGTGAGAGACTTGAAACCCAGTCTGGCTTTAAAAAATGAAAGGTGACTTGATTACAGTATATGTTTACCTCCCTAGAAAGAAAATAGGATACTAAACACTATGTAAGCTGGAAGAGAAAGGAATAATGAGAACTAATGGCTGGAAGCTGAACCCAGAAAAATTCAAATTAGAGAGAAGACACCATTTTTAACAGAGAGCATGATTAATCAATGGAACAAACTGCCAAAGGAATTGGTTGATTCTTCATGTCTTCAGATCAAGATGGATAACTTTTGGAAGATAGTCTTTAGTCACACAACTTATTGGGCTCAACAGAGGCATAAAATTAATGTTCCTTGTTATACTGGAGGGCAGACTAGATGATCTAATAGTCACTTTTGGCCTTAAACTATGTGACTCTGTGAATCAGTATAGTTTACTAATTTCTTCCATATGAAGCTATATAACTGTAAGAATTTTCAGACCCTAGCTACAAAAGTCATTAAAATACTTTTAAAATAAAATAGTTGTCACACAAAGAACTAATTTAGTACTTATGTATTTAGTCCTTAGTCAGGCAATACTCCCATTTACTTCAGTGAGAATTTTGCCTAATGAAGAAATGTAAAACAACCCCTCCCCAAAGTAGACCAATATATTGCAATGGGCAATATTTCTGCTTTGGTTTGTTAGGTTTTTACAATTGCTATGCTTCATTTCACTCCTCCATAGTGATGCAAACATCTCTTAACTTACAAAAATAAAAAGGGTAAAACAGTGACCATTGTTATAAGCTCTCTGTCAGCCAATGGCCTATAGATGCTTATGAATGTGTCCTACATTTGTGAGATGTGTATATTTATGAAATACAACATTGCACAGTAAACTGTAATTAAATATGCTTTGAATTGTTCTAAAGTGAGAAATGAGGCTGCTCATGAGTTTCTAGAACTAGACCCACTGGCCATGTCTACACTGACCCCCTGCTTCTGGAAGAGGGATATTAATGAGTGGAGCGGAAGATGCAGTTGAGGTGTGGATTAAAATATCTCATGCTTCATTAGCAAATTCCCACGAGATTTCACTTCCTGAAGCTCCCCTTCCAAAATCAAAGCTGCCATGTAGATGGGGCTCCTTAGGAAGGAAAGGAAATCCCCCTTCCAGAAGATCCTCCTTCCATAAGTGTTTACTTCCGGAAGGGGGAGCAAGATCTTGTAGGAATATGCTAATGAGGCACAAGATATTAATCCATACCTCATTTGCATCTTCCACTCCACTCATTACCATGCCCCTTCTGGAAGGTGAGGATCAGTGTAGACGTGGCCCGTATGAGTAACCCTTCAGATAACAGCAGTATTACACAGTATGCCATTTTGCATTATTTCATGTTTTAATTAACAATACTTTGTTTTCTATTAACGTGTAATAAGTATGGAAGAACATCCACTGGTCTGCAGATAATAGTTCCCCACACAGCTCAGAAAACAGCATTAAAAATCACATTTTCAAATTGTAATTATTATTATTATTTTTTTTTTTTAAGGAATTGGTTTCACTTGATGATCAAGAAAAACCTGTACTAGAGCCTGGTCAACCACAGCTTTCTCCTGGAATTTCAACAATTAATCTGCATCCACAGTTTCCAGGTAGCCCTTTTTGTGTCTTCGTCCTTTACTAGCTGGCACTTATGTGATTCAGACGATGGAATAATATAATTTGCTCTATGTTCCTATCAGTTTCAAAACCTAATTGCTAATTTGAAATTCTGGACTGACAACTTTAGGGCCTGATCCTGCAATAATTTATTTCTGCAAGGTACCCTTACAAGAATGGTCCCATTAAAGTCAGTGAGGACTACTTGTGTTAGTGTTTGCAGAACTGTTCTCTCCAAGCCCAGTCCTTCAGATGCTTCTCACACAGAACTCCCATTGAAAAGTCAATCGAAATGACATAACGGGAATACTAATGAAAGGATTCTACTGTAGGGAGTGAAATTCTTTAGCTGGGCAAATTATAAATGGAATAATAATACAAAACAGCCAAACTTTGTAACACGGTTATTAAAAATGTGCTGAGTGCTTAGAGAATAAATACAGAAGCATCATCTCTCCCCCAAAGAAATTACAGTCTCACTTCAAACTGAATACACATGAGAGTGGTAAATCAAAGGTGCAAAAATAAGAAGGGTGATAATTTGACCCCATAATGACTGTTAGTGAGCCTGCACATGTTGTTTGTGTTTAAGTTATTGTTAATGGTAAACTGGTGCACTACTAGTAGCCACCTGAAAGATATGGACTTTTTTGAAGAGATATTCATAAGAAGATGGTAGTAGTTTGGCAAGCAGGTATTTTGAGAGCATACAATGAGGCAGAGGGCTAAAAGTCACAAGAGTCTGGGTGGAAAAAGGTAGTGGGAGTGGAAGGGGTTACAGCTGGTATAACTGGAGGAGCAAAAGGGTGGGAAGAATGGTAAGAGGCAAAAGATAAATATTGTAGGTTGAGGTGAAATAGTGAAGGACCTTAAATAAGAGAACAAGGATTTTGAACCCTATGGTTCCGTGGGTGCAATCAATATCTGAAAATGGGAGCTATCAGAGAGATGTGTAAATCTAAATTTAGTGCAAATTAAAATGTAAGTGCAAAAAATATCGCCACTATACATTTTTATTTGTTTAATAAAGTATAGCGTTTTCCCCCACAAGTGATATAATGATGAAAAAAGCAAACTGATTTTCTTAATGCAAATAAAAGCCACATAAATTACTACTAGTTGAACCTCTCTAGACCAGCACTCTCTCATCTAGGAACATCCTAGTAGTAATTAATGGTTTTCAATCCTGCTGGAAAAGTATAACTAGTGGGGTTCCGCAGGGGTCTGTTTTAGGACCGGTTCTGTTCAATATCTTCATTAATGATTTAGATATTGACATAGAAAGTACACTTATTAAGTTTGCAGATGATACGAAGCTGGGAGGGGTTGCAACTTCTTTGGAGGATAGGGTCATAATTCAAAAGGATCTGGATAAACTGGAGAAATGGGCTGAGGTAAACAGGATGAAGTTTAATAAGGACAAATGCAAAGTGCTCCACTTAGGAAGGAACAATCAGTGTCACACATACAGAATGGGAAAGGACTGCCTGGGAATGAGTATAGCAGAAAGGGATCTAGGGGTTATAGTGGACCACAAGCTAAATATGAATCAACAGTGTGATGCTGTTGCAAAAAAAGCAAACATGATTCTAGGATGCATTAACAGGTGTGTTGTGAACAAGACACGAGAAGTCATTCTCCCGCTCTACTCTGTGCTGGTTAGGCCTCAGCTGGAGTATTGTGTCCAGTTCTGGGCACCGCAGTTCAGGAAGGATGTGGAGAAATTGGAGAGGGTCCAGAGGAGAGCAACGAGAATGATCAAAGGTCTAGGGAACATGACCTATGAAGAAAGGCTGAAAGAATTGGGCTTGTTTAGTTTGGAAAAGAGAAGATTGAGGGGGGACATGATAGCAGTTTTCAGGTATCTAAAAGGGTGTCATAAGGCAGAGGGAGGGAACTTGTTCTTCCTTGCCTCTGAGGATAGAACAAGAGGCAATGGACTGAAATTGCAGCAGGGGAGGTTCAGGTTGGACATTAGGAAAAAGTTCCTAACTGTCAGGGTGATCAAACACTGGAACGAATTGCCAAGGGAGGTGGTAGAATCTCCATCACTGGAGATATTCAAGAAGAGGTTAGATAGATGGCTTTCAGGGATGGTCCAGAAAGTGCTTGGTCCTGCCATGAGGGCAGGGGGCTGGACTCGATGGCCTCTCGAGGTCCCTTCCAGTCCTACTCTTCTATGATTCTATGATTCTATCCATAGTGTGGCATGGTTTTCATTAGCAAGATGACCACTTATGGGTGTAAACAAGTTTACTGTGGTCCCGTAAAGTTTCTTTGCAGCCACCTGTCCTGGCTCTCTGTGTTCTGTGCTGTTATTTAGCTGTAATTTACCCCTAAATGTTTTCTGAGAGCCCAGTAAGCAGTGGAAGTTTTGGCAATGCTGCTAGACAACATTGACCCTTCATGGTCCAGTAAATTCTATTGTTCAGCACCAGTCAGGTCTTAAGGGTGCTGGACTACAGAGTTTCGACCTGTATCAGATAAATTCAATTTTGTGTGTCATGTTGAAAAACATCTTAAAAATGCTTGTTTTCCATTCTGTGTCAAACAGCAGTGATTGAAAAAACCTCTCCTCCCCTGCCTGTTGAAGTTGCCCCTGAAGTTTCAACTTCAAGTGCAAGTCAAGTAATTGCACCTACTCAAGTTACAGGTATAGTACTAACCTTTTAATTAAAAAAAAAAAAAAGTTAAAATATGACTGTGAACACATTCCCGACAATAGCACATAACTAGTACCACACCAATTATTGTTGTACTGGAATAGCAGGTAGAGTAACAGTAGAGATTAAAGGGAATAAATAACTGGGAGATAAAGCATAGGATGGGAAGATAGCACAATAATGAGTGTGCTTTCAGCAAAGCTAGTGATTTTGGCTACCCTGGTTGCAGGTACAATTTACTGCCTCATTTTTATGCTCACAAAATAAATGGTTCATAGAAATCTGAATAATTCGACCTTTAGATGCCTAATTTGCTCTTTCAGTCAGGTAGTTAATGTACACACTTGCACTCATATTTCAATTGTTGGTATAAAAATGCAGGCACAACATGTAATCATATAAAAAGGATGTGAAATGATCTGTTACATGTTTGCATAATGGGATTCTCCTAGGCACTACCATTGTACTAGTACTGATAATAATTAATATTTAATACAGTTTGTACCTCCAAAAAACGGCTCTCATCTGGCAACATCCAGCATCTGGCAGGACCATGAATGCTCCTGAATGAGAGAGCTGGAGAGGAAGGGCAGGCTGCCAGCTGCAAGGAGGTGGGCAGCCCAGGGCTAGAGCCCTGTGGCAGCCCACAGCAGCAAGGGTCCAGGGACAGAGCTGCCAGGAATCCAGCATCAGAGCCCCCGACATCCAGGGATGGAGCCCTGCTGCAGCCCAGCGGAGTTCAGTCCAGCGCTGGAGCCTGAGAGCACCGTGCCAGCACTGGAGTTCTGTGGCAGCACTGGCAGTTCAGAGTCCTCCTGCAGTTCCAGGGCCAGAGCTCCAGGAGTGGGCTGGCGGGAATTCCTGCTGCAACCCTTCAGAGCCCCAGCAGGGGCTGGAGCCGGAGCCCCACAGCAACAGTGCAGATGCCAGAGACCCACAGCAGATGGGCCAGGAGGTTGTGGGGGAGGAAGAAGCTGAAGCAGGTGCTTGGGGCCGTGTCAGGAAACCTCCCCTGGTCCAGCAGGTTCTCCTATTTGGAACTGGACTGGTCCCAATCATGCTGGACCAGGGAGATGCACCCTGTGGTCAAGACAGATTGTTCAGTGAAGAGAAAGATGACCCATGGGAGTCCAGTGTAGTGGATACTGTGTTCATACCCCAGCATTAGCTTGAAACCTTTAGCTGTGTGAAGATCAAACTAGTCACCTTGTTGGAGGGGAAAGCATGTATCCTTGAATGACAGAAAAAGGCTCTCAGAAAGCCCAACCTATCAGAAGAAAGTAGTCAAAAGACACTAATAATGGATAAAATATTGGTAGACACCTCAGCAATAGAGGAGGACAAAGAAATTGAAAGTTTTCAGAAGGCAAAGATAAGAATGGAATGAATAAAGCCTGTGAGAGAATTCTTTGCATTTTAATAATAGAGAGAAAGCCATGCTAGTCTATATACTATCAAAACAAAAAAGCAGTAAAGTAGCACTTTAAAGACTAACAAAATAATTTATTAGGTGAGGTTTCGTGGGACAGACCCACCTCTTCAGACCATAGCCAGTCTGTTCTGGTATGGCTATGGTCTGAAGAGGTGGGTCTGTCTCATGAAAACTCACCTAATAAATTATTTTATTAGTCTTTAAAGTGCTACTTTACTGCTTTTTTGTTTTGATTGCATTTTAATACTGTGGAGAGGATCCTGGATAACCTTATGAAGGTGAGAAGACATTGAAAGACAGTGAGCAAGCTAAGGACAATGAAAAGAAGCCTGAGATGCTATCTTGAATTTTACTGTACATTACTAAACATTGAGGATTGTGAATTAAATATAATACAAAGAAGAAAAATAGGACAGAAAACTGCTTGCCATAACTCCAAATGTGTGTGATCTAATTCTTCTGTCATTGAAATCAAGGGTAAAAGTTCCTTATGATTTTGTGGTGGAAGATCAGTGAAGTGGACAGGAAGATTAACCTTGCATGTCAGTATCTACACTGGTGCTTATGTCTGAGCATAGCAGCTGAATGGAAAGCATCGCAGACATTTTAAGATACTTGGGGCAAAACTGTCCTCAGGCTCCACATTTCACCCTAGAGTCAAAAGTGAAGGAGATAACTGGCATGCTGGTATTTCCAAAATTATTCTGCCAACACTAAGGCACAAAGAATCATGCTTGTAGATATTTAAATTAGTTACTGTTCCTCCTCCAGCCCAGATCCTCACTAGTCCATCTACTTCATTTTACCAAAACTGCTCTCTCCAGGGTGTCCACCAGGAACTTCCTGGTCAAACCTGAAAGGTAGCACTATTCCCAGTCTCATTCTTTTGGACGATTCTGTGTTTATGATGTTGTCTGTCGATCTGTCCACTTTACTTTATCCTCTCTGGGTTCTCCTTCTACCACAGTGTCATCTCTCTTGGCACGTTTACATCTTCCGCACTCCCACTTCTGAGTATATTCCTCATTGATGTGTTCTTTATCCTCTACTTCTTTCCCCCCACTTTCTTTGGTTGACCTCATCCATTTGCATTGATTGAAAAAACCTCTCCCCACCCACTGCCTGTTGAAGCTGCCCCTGAAGTTTCAACTTCAAGTGCAAGTCAAGTAATTGCACCTACTCAAGGTACAGGTATGCCACATACAGTTTGTATTGCTGCATTTAGTGTTTCTTTTTCAGCTCATCCCATTTTCTGGTGAAAGAGTGTCATAATCAGTAGGTGGTATCAAAAGTGACTAGAAAAATTGTAGCATACCCTTGAGTTTAAGTAATCTGTACACTCTTGAGGCTGTCCTTTCTTGGGAAGCGCAATCACTTTTTGTAATCCGATTTAACACAGAAGTTACATTGGTAGGAAAAAAAATGATACACTTTCACAGCCTAACAAGGCTTTTTTAATTTGCATGCACATTTTCTCTTCAGCTGTCATATCCTTTATGAGAGGCAGCCATTGAGTTATATGGATATCTGCAACAGTATTCCTCACAGCTTTTCTTTTGAAGCATTTCATGGAGAATCTTATCTCTTCCATTGAGTCAGATAACTTGAAGCACTGATGTTTGATGTTTCTGTATAGTATAGATCTGAGGTCTCTCTTCTCTGCTTTCATGCCCATCCTCTGTATTTGGAAGTTGTTCTCTTAAATGAGTTATTTGAACTTCATAACTGGGTATGAACTTAATGACCTACTTTAGCATGCCTTGCAATCTCCAAATTCTGTTTTTATCTTTGTCTCTCTACACAGTCAATATAATTTCAATATTAGACTCAATAAACATTGTTTCCTTTGTCATAAGTTTCCTGACCAAGCAGCTGATTTAAGTTGTCAGAAATTGACAATGTGTCATATTCCATTTTAAGGTTGTTTCTTCTTGGAATTCTCAGTGCTCTTCACCATTGCTCCTTACGTCCTGTCTCAGCGCTGCCCTGGACTATTACATCATAAGTGTACACTTGTATTCTTGCAAGACCTTCTAGTATCAAGGACACGTTGTTATGAGGTGAAATACTTTCAGTGCAGAACATATTCCAAATGGCAATTTGCCAAATCATTGTCGAAAGTACAAATCTGGAGCTTTCTGTGTGCATGGGAATCTGCCAAACCCTTGTGAGGTATCTAATTTGCAGAATAATTTGGCTCTTGCCATGTCAGCAAACATTTCATACCTTGCGGGCAAGAGGAAATATATCTTTTAAATTGTCTTGTTCAAATCCTTCAAGCCAGGTCGATGTCTGAGCCTGTCCCTTTTGTCTCTGCAAATACTAAAGAGTGTGTCAGCTCTTCACATTTGCAGTCTTGTTTCCCAGCTGTCCCTAGTGTGTTTCATAAGTTTTGTGAGACATTATGAGTGGAGTATATAACAAGCTTTATGTCTTCCCATTATTTCATCTTGTAAGTAACTGGGAGACACCCTTTCCCATAAACATGTCTTAATATGACACAAATAGTTCCATTTAATTGAGGTTTGAAAGAAGAGTTGTCATTCTGACTGTTCATGACATACCACTGTTACTAGACTCAGTGTTTAAGCTTGAGCCTGGTCACTTTTCTCAGTGTTAGGGGTGTCACAAACTCTTGTTTTATGGTTTCCTTTTTTAACTCAGTGACCATTCACATTCAGTCAGAAGAGGAATTTGTTTCTCATGTATAAACACTTGTGCATGTTATGAGCCACTCTTTTGGTTTCGCAGCTTCTTTCTTTGATGAATTTATGAGTAACATTTTGCCTTCACTTGAGTTCTGCATCACTCTCTAGGGCCATTATTTGCATTTCTATTAGTTACACTGCTTGGTATACAAATGCTGCTGATTGCAGTGCCGGGTCCATGTCTCATAGTGGCATTTCACATGTCTTTTTATCATTCTATCCCAGGATAATTTAACCTTTAATGAGGGATTTTAATAGACAATTAATGGTCCTTATCCAGAATATATATCATCCATAGCTACTATTCTTTCAAATGGCACACTGATGTTCAGTCCTTTCTAATCGGTTTTCAAAACTTCCTTACCTTACCTCCTGCCCTTTATGACTTGAAGTTTCTGTTTGAACATTATTTCAACAGTAAATATCCTGAGTCATAAACTAGCAAGCTTGATAAAGAGGCTTTAAAGTAGGTTTAAGGAAGAAATTAGTGAAACTGCATTGTAAAATAGAATGCTTTGAAATTGAAAATGATGTTGATATTATGAGCTGTCTACCAAAAAAAAAACTTATATTTAGCCGAGTTGTCATACAACTTATAACAAAGTAGCCAAATCTGTATCTGAAGTAATTAGGAAGTGTGTGTTTTCATAGACAAGTCATAGACAACCTGCCTTAATATTGCTAAAAACTTTAGTCTGTGACAACTAATTCTGTAATCTGCGACAGCTAACAGTTACTTAACATCCATAATTATTTTCATTTTATTCTTATCTTCACCTTGGGTTTGCGTATGCACCCACTTGACTTGTACATAAAGTGGGGGGGCGAAGGTGAGTGTGAGAAGGAAGTGGACAGGACAGGCAGGGACAGGAAGAAGCATCTATCTGTACAGTGTGTTTGGCCTTCAGGATAAGTTGGACTGATCAGTGTGCTCAAAATTTATTTCAGGAATTCCTTCCTTTTAGCTGGAACAACTAAATAGCACCCATTTACAGAAATATTTAACATAAGTTTGTCATAATTTTTTTCTTTTTATGTGTGTAAATAGAAATCAATGAGTGTACTGTAAACCCCGATATCTGTGGAGCAGGACACTGCGTTAATTTACCTGTGGGATACACCTGCATCTGCTATGACGGTTACAAGCTGAATGATCAACAGACAAAATGCTCTGGTAAGAAAGAACTTTTTCAGAAATTTAGAGTGATCACTGTATGAAACATTTGCAAATATAGAGCATTTTCCTGCCAGGTGCAATATACAACAAAGATACCCTCTTCTGTACAGTCCAAAACAACTCAGATGTGAAATTTTTGCATATCAAGCAATATTCACCAAACCAGGCTCCAGTGAACCTTTCTGCCAGTCCAAGATGAACGGACTTTGTAAAATTGTGTGTGTGTGTGTGTGTGAGAGAGAGAGAGAGAATTTAGTACTCATGAAAAGTCTCACTGAAGTCGGTGGGAGTTGAGGACAATAAGAAGGAAACCATTTCAACTTGTCTGACCTGATATGTGTTTGACAATCCAAGGGTGAGAAAATATATGAAGCATGGTGAATGACAAAATCTCTTTTACCTGTGGAATCAATCATGCTTTGGAGGCAAAAGTCTGCATTTTGGGATGCACAGGATCACTCAATACCACGAGGAAGTCTAGGAAGGACCCTGCCTGAGTGAAACAGAATCTTTCTCAGGTTTTTCCAGTGGATATTGAACTGTGTTGCTGATAGAATCCTTCTGAGAGTGCAGTTGATTCTCTCCTTCTGTCTAGGAAGGAGTAGACCTCATAGATTGTCTTTGCCCAAGTTTTATATCACTTAAAAACTACTTGCTTACAGACTCTGACATAAAATTTCTGATTTTAATGTATTTACCATGTAGTACATCAATTTGAATATAAATACTGTACTTACATTTCTATGTATAGTGTATAGAGCGCTATAAGCAAGTCATTGCCTGTATGAAATTTTAATTTGTACTGACTTCCCTACTGTTGTTTTACATAGCTAGTTGTAAAACTAGACAAATATCTGGATGAGTTAGCATATGCCCTGGAAGACCTCTGAGTATCCCTGGTTGAGAGCCATTGATCTAGTCCATCCCACCATACTGAGGCAGAATCAATTGTGCCTTACATCTTCTGTTATAATTGTGCAACAGCACCATTAACCATGGGTCCACATGATTATAATTTGGAGCATAATTCAGTCCATAGAGGCTGTGTCTAGACTAGCCCTGAACTTCAAAGGGGGCATGGTAATTAGGGTGTGGGGAGATTACTAATGAAGTGCTGTGGTGCATATGCAGCACTTCATTAGTCAAAATCTCCCCCGAAGCAACTTCAGAGTGTTGGGTGCCGGTTTGGGTGGAGCCGTGGGTCAGCAGCAGGTACTTCGAAGTGCCCGCACTACATCAAAGTCCCTTTATTTCTCAGTAAGTTGGGTGTAGCTCACCAGGCTTAGGCCCGTGCAGGCCACTGGCACTATATTTACCTGCACGTCCACAGGTACGGCTGCTCTTGGCTCTCCTGGGCAGTGGATCACTATTCCCAGCCAATGGGAGCTGCAGAAAATGGTGTCCTGCCCCATGCTGCTTCCCATACCTCCCATGGGCCAGGAATGTGGATAAGTACACAAATATAGTGCTGTTGGCCTGCCAGGGGATAACCCTGGCATGCTTCACCCAGCCCGTGGACTGCTTATTGCCTGCCCCTGCATTTAATTGCATTATATTTTCAAATATGCCATTACTCATTTTTACTTCATCAGAAAGTCAATAATTACTCAAAAGAGTACCTGTACTGATTGGTCCTAAAACATTTAATATATATGATACAAACACACATAGGGCCTGTCTATGCTACTTCCCTCCCTCGAAGGGAGGATGGTAAGTAGGGTGTTGGGAGTTTATTAATGAAGTGCTACGCTGCATATGCAGCACTTCATTAAGCACATTTCCCCCCACCACCACCCACCCGCGGTTTTAAACTTTGAAGTGCCGGCTCGTGTCTAGCCGCGGCTCACCCGCCAGTACTCCAAAGTGCCAGGGCAACTTAGAAGTGGAGTAAAGGGACTTTGAAGTTGCCTCAACACTTTGAAGTACTGGTGGGTGAGCCGGGGCTAGATGCGAGCCGGTATTTCAAAGTTTAAAACTTTGAAGTTGCTGTGGGGGTGGGGAATTTGCTTAATGAAGTGCTGCATATGCAGTGCAGAACTTCATTAATAAACTCCCAACACCCTACTTACCATCCTCCCTTTGAAGGAGGGAGGTAGTGTAGACACAGCTATAGACTAGTGATGATTTTATAAAATTATATTTTGTTTAGCTTTATAGTTTGTTCTAAGCCTGTAGCAATGCCAATGTTTAATATGGGAAACACCATAAATACTATAGTAGCATTAGAAATAACAAACAGTCTTGTAGCATTAAAATTCCCATTTGCAAGAAATTAACTATTTGAAGAGCATCAGAGGGGTAGCCGTGTTAGTCTGGATCTGTAGAGCAACGAAGGGTCCTGTGGCACCTTATAGACTAACAGAAAAGTTTAGAGCATGAGCTTTCGTGAGTTAACTCACTTCTTCAGATGCTAAGTGAGTTAACTCACGAAAGCTCATGCTCTAAACTTTTCTGTTAGTCTATAAGGTGCCACAGGACCCTTCGTTGCTCTATTTGAAGAGCATCCACTATGTAGTCTTCAGGCAATTTGATTAGTCCTATAGCTTTAACCATGATTCTTCCAGCTACAACTCTTTGATTCAGACTTTTTGATTCAGACATTTTTCAATATCCTTTTATTTTTATTTCTTAAACAGATATCAATGAGTGTGCTCAGACACCCCACCTGTGCTCCCTTGGACACTGTGAAAATACAGAAGGGAGTTTCCTGTGCGTTTGCCAAGCAGGATTCATGGCCAATGAAGAAGGAACAGACTGCATTGGTAATCACCGCTCTTTTTTATTCACACGATGACAGTAAATAATTTTAAAACTAATAATTATGAGCCTGAGCCAAAGTTAATTGAAGACATTGAAAATACTCCCTTTGACCTGCATGACCACTAAATCAGGCGCTAGAGCCTAGATCCTCAAAATCAGTATCAGTGTGGTGCCTAAATACCTTTTGAGGACAGGGCCAAAGAGATCAATATAATGTTTTCTTCATGACATATTTATTAGGAAAGTGCAAAATGCCCAAACCCTACTCCCAGGTGTTTTTGTGTTTATAGCTACAGGGGGATGTGGTTAACCACACTAACCATTTATTTTAAAAGTTACTGCTTTTTACAAACACGCTTTTTAATCTGAATTTTCCTCCTAACTAATTGGCAGCCGGTGGGTTATTTTAAAAATGACAAAACAGCTCCTTATGTCTCAGCTCCTCTGAATTTGGCAGGCCAATCTGCTTTTCCACAGTTTTTGTTGGCATTATCCAACTATCCGTTTTGGTCATCTTTAAAGCCCGCAGTGTAACCACGCTGTTCATGTAGCATTTGTACGTTGCCTTGATGGCTCTTCTCTCCACTTCTCCCAGAGGCTTCAGTTGCACCCACCGCCCTCCCTTGTGTCCTCCTCTCTTTTGCATAGGAAAATAGCAGGTGACCCCACATAGCTCTGGATATGACCTACTCTGGCCATCTCCCAACAGAGCATGTAGGTTGGTGAATTTGATTACCACCTGGGAAAAATAACTAGCCACACCCAGATCAACTCATAACCTTCACTTCAGGGCTCTGGTTGTTGTCCAACATGAAAAAGGAAGTGTGGCATGACAGTATAAAGTAGTGCCTGTGGTTCCCAACCTGAGACTTTATCCCCACCCAGCTCCAGTTTCCAGATGTTTGGGTGTTAGAACCTTCATTCAGCTATGGGGCTGAAGGGAAGAGCAGTTCTTCATCGAGTGTCCCTGTGGGTGCTCCACAATAGGTGTCGGGCTCGCCCGGTGCCGCAGATCGGAATTCTTCCAGCAATTTCTCCTGGATCGCGCATGTGCCGGCGCGCGCGGCTCCCTTGCGCGTCCCCGGCCATGTGCGCGATCCAGTCCCCGCCAGTTCCTTCTCAACCGCCATCGGCTGCAGACAGAATCCGCTCAGGCTATGGCCAGAGTCAGATTAGACAGTGTTTCTACATGTAAATTGTTGTTTCTTTTTTTCAAAAAAAAAAAAAAAAAAAGAGAGAGAGAGGACAAAGAGAATATTAAAAAAAAAAAAAGGAGAGAGAGGAGCAGAGAAGAAGAGTGGACGTAAAGGCCAGTAGGCCTCCCGCTGCCCTGCCGGCCGGGGTCCGCAATACGGGTAAACAGGCACGGATAAGGTGCTAAGTACCCTATTAACAGTAAAAGACTCACTGAGATGGCTTCTTCAGGCTTTAAAAAGTGTGAGTCCTGCCGTGAAGCTATGCCGGCCTCCGATGGGCATAGTGAATGCATCCGATGCCTGGGAGAATCACACGTTACCCAGAAGTGTTCCCACCGTGCTAAGCTCACAGCCAGGGCAAGAAAAGACAGAGAAATGTGTCTTAAAATGCTCTTGTTTGATAAGGCCCTCCAGCCAGACGTGCTGGAGAGGCAATCAGAAGGGTCTGGGTTCCACAAAAGGAAGGCAGCTTCTCTGACCCCCTCGGTGCAAAAACAGAGGAAGCTCTCCCCAGCTCGATCCCTGCCGGCGGTCTCAGCGAGTGGGACGGGCGGAGCACACAGCCCCCAGCCGCATATTCAGGTAAGTGGCACTGCTTCAGCGCACGTGGCAGAGGCTGAGCCTCGGATTACAAAACAGCCGGCACGCGCAGCACCTAGAGCAGTGGCCGGGCCAGCGCAGGAACTGGGGGCACTGCCACAGGCGGCACCGACCCCCGCAGCACCAACAGTGCAGGGCCAGCAGGCACGGAGCCCGCAGGCACCGGAGGACGTTATCCACACGGCACCGCAGCTGAGCGGGCAGAGCATGGCGCCGACAGCGGGGCCGAGATCCCCGCCGCGGCAGGGGGCGGTGCCAGCCCTGCAGGGGAGGGGAAAGGCAAGAGCAAAAACCTGGCACCGCAGCCCTTCTCTGGACAGGGCTGTGCTGCTGCTAACAACAAGCTCTCCCCCTGTGCTACACACGCCGCCCAGAAGGCCTGGGTCTCCACCAGCCTATCCAGAACCTCCTTCTCCGTTCCTCCAACCAATGTCACCATGGCTGGGGCCACCTTCGCCCTTTCTGGGATTGGATCCGCTGGAATACTATCACAAACCAGTGTCACCACTATCTGTGTCATCGCGGAGGTCTCGCTCTCCCAGACATCGGGGGTACACACCCCGAGAGTGGTCCAGGTCTCCATCCCTGGACCCGTGCCCATGCTACCATGGTCGTTCCTATCATGCTGGACACAGACACCCCAGGCCTACGCCCAGGGGCAGGTCCCCCCCGGCCAGCCAATACCCCCGTGGACGCTCCCAGGCGGGGATGGAAACTCAGTTATCTCAAGGGGAGTTAATTTTAGAACCCCGAGACATTCCTTCGCAATCCTCCAACGAGCAGGTACACCATCGACCGCAGGAACCTGAGAGTTCGAGGGAGGTTTACCCTAGTGGTTCCTCCCCAGGTGAGGCCATAGCCCCCGGGGATGTTGCTCCCCCGGATGACCTTTAAACAGTTTCAGGAGCTGTTTAAAAGGGTGGCTTTCATGCAAGCCATTCAAACGGCAGAAGTGCAGGAGAAACATCACAAACTCCTGAAAAATTTGAGACCACCAGCTTCATCCAAAATTGCTATCGCGCTGGACGAAGCCATTATGGAGTCAGCCACTACCATATGGCAGACTCCGGCCTCTGTTCCGCCTATGAATAGAAGAGTGGACAAGAAGTACTTCATCCCGGCAAAGGGCATGGAGTTCCTTTTCAGTCACCCACAACCGAACTCACTGGTGGTCGAATCGTCCCAGCAGAGGTCAAAGACTCCTCAGTACAAATCGGGGGGATCGGACAAAGATGCCAAGAAGCTAGAGCTGTTTGGCAGGAAGGTATATTCCTCTTCCACCCTGCTATTGAGAATAGCAAATTATGCAGCACACCTAGCAAACCATAACTTCGATAATTACTCCAGGCTTACTTCTCTCATGGATTCACTTCCGGAGGATAAGGCAATTGTGCAAGAGGGCTACGCCACTTCGAGGACGGGAGTCCAGATCGCCCTGGATGTGGCAGATACAGCAGCACGCTCAACGGCTACAGCAGTGGTCATGCGTAGAGAATCCTGGCTCCAGACATCGGGCATCCCGAGGGATCTACAGGCGAAGATCGTGGATCTTCCCTTTGACATGCAAAAGTTGTTTGCAGACTCAACCGACTCGGTCCTCCACTCCAGTAAGGACTCGAGAGCTATACTTAGAACCCTGGGTATTTATACCCCTCCATATAGGAAGAAAAAATATTACCCTCAGCAAAGACGCTACCCTTACCAACCACAGCGTGCGCAGTATCAGCGGGGCTACAACCAAGGGCGACATCAACAGCAGCAACAGTACAGAACTCCCAGGCGACGTTCCCAACAAAGCCGTACACCCTCGGGACAGGCCCAAAGGCAACAAGTTTGACGGGCATGTCGAGGGCTGCACTATCACTACCATCGCGCAACGCCACTCTCATCTCATGTTCCATCATCACCTCAGACCGTTTCACTCCCAATGGCAAAAGATCACCGCAGACAAATGGGTGCTGGAGATCATAGCCACGGGTTACGCGATCCCCTTCCAGTCGCTCCCACCGACGAAGCCTCCCTCCAGTCCCCACCTCCAGGACGCTGCCCACGAGGCAAGGCTCAAACAGGAGGTGGACCACCTTATGTTCATAGGGGCGGTGGAAAGCGTGCCGGAACAATTCCAGGGGAAAGGGTTTTATTCACGCTACTTCCTCACAGAGAAGAAAACAGGAGGCTGGAGGCCCATCTTAGATCTTCGGGGCCTCAACCGCTACTTGCGCAAGCAACGGTTTCAGATGATTACAGTCGCCTCCATACTCACGGCGCTGGACAATGGAGATTAGTTTGCAGCCCTCGACTTACAAGATGCTTACTTTCATATAACGATCCACCCGGCACACAGGCGCTTCCTCCGCTTCATGGTTGGCAAGGAACACTTCCAGTACAGGGTTCTTCCGTTTGGCCTCTCCTCGGCCCCCAGAGTCTTTACCAAAACCTTAGCAGTGGTGTCAGCCTACCTGCACAGACAGGGGTATTCATATTTCCATACCTGGACGACTGCCTACTGAAAGGAGCCTCGAAGACAGAGGTCCTACGCATGATACACGTCACAGCAGACACGTTTTCTTCGCTGGGCCTAGTCATCAACCTCGCGAACTCAAATACCAACCCCACACAGGACATAGAGTTCATAGAGGCACGCATAAACTCATAAGAACATAAGAACATAAGAACGGCCATACTGGGTCAGACCAAAGGTCCATCAAGCCCAGCATCCCATCTGCCGACGGTGGCCAATGCCAGGTGCCCCAGAGAAGGAGAACAGAAGACAAGTGATTTATCTCCTGCCATCCATCTCCTGCCCTTGTTATGAAGGCTAGGGCACCATACTTTATCCCTGGCTAATAGCCATTTATGGACCTGACCTGCAAAAATTTATCAAGCTCTTTTTTAAACCCTAATAGAGTCCTGGCCTTCACAGCCTCCTCGGGCAAGGAGTTCCACAGGTTGACTGTGCGCTGTGTGAAGAAAAATTTCCTTTTATTAGTTTTGAACCTACTACCCATCAATTTCATTTGGTGTCCCCTAGTTCTTGTATTATGGGAAAAGGTAAATAATTTTTCTATATTCACTTTCTCCACACCATTCATGATTTTATATACCTCTATCATATCGCCCCTCAATCGCCTCTTTTCCAAACTGAAAAGTCCCAGTCTCTCTAGCCTCTCCCCATATGGGACCCTTTCCAAGCCCCTAATCATCTTAGTCGCCCTTTTCTGAACCTTTTCTAATGCCAATATATCTTTTTTGAGGTGAGGAGACCACATCTGCACGCAGTACTCGAGATGTGGGCGTACCATAGTTTTATATAGGGGAAGTATGATATCTTTTGTCTTATTATCGATCCCTTTTTTAATAATTCCTAACATCCTATTTGCCTTACTAACTGCTGCTGCACACTGCGTGGATGTCTTCAGAGAACTATCCACTATAACTCCAAGATCCCTTTCCTGATCTGTCGTAGCTAAATTTGACCCCATCATGTAGTACTTGTAATTTGGGTTATTTTTTCCAACATGCATTACCTTACACTTACCCACATTAAATTTCATTTGCCATTTTGCTGCCCAATCACTCAGTTTGCTGAGATCTTTTTGTAGTTCTTCACAATCCCTTTTGCTTTTGACTGTCCTGAACAACTTGGTGTCATCTGCAAACTTTGCCACCTCACTGCTTACCTCATTTTCTAGATCATTGATGAACAAGTTGAACAGGATCGGTCCCAGGACTGAGCCCTGGGGAACACCACTAGTTACCCCCCTCCATTGTGAAAATTTACCATTTATTCCAACCCTTTGTTTTCTGTCTTTTAACCAATTCCCGATCCATGAAAGGACCTTTCCTCCTATCCCATGACCACCTAATTTACATAAAAGCCTTTGGTGTGGGACCGTGTCAAAGGCTTTCTGGAAATCTAGGTATATTATGTCCACTGGGTGCCCCTTGTCCGCATGTTTATTAACCCCTTCAAAGAATTCTAATAGATTAGACAGACACGACTTCCCTCTGCAGAAACCATGCTGACTTTTGCCCAACAATTCGTGCTCTTCTATGTGCCTTGCAATTTTACTCTTTACTAGTGTTTCTACTAATTTACCTGGTACTGATGTTAAACTTATCGGTCTATAATTGCCAGGATCTCCTCTAGAGCCTTTTTTAAATATTGGTGTTATATTGGCCGTCTTCCAGTCATTTGGTACCAAAGTGGATTTAAAGGATAGGTTACAAACCACTGTTAATAACTCCGCAATTTCACATTTGAGTTCTTTCAGAACCCTTGGGTGAATGCCATCTGGTCCTGGAGACTTGTTACTATTCAGCTTATCAATTAATTCCAAAACCTCCTCTAATGTCACTTCAATCTGAGTGAGTTCCTCAGATTTGTCGCCTAAAAAGGCTGGCTCAGATTTAGGAACCTCTGTAACATCTTCAGCCGTGAAGACTGAAGCAAAGAAATCATTTAATCGCTCCGCAATGGCACTGTCTTCCTTGATCGCTCCTTTTATATCTTTATCATCCAAGGGCCCCACTGCTTTTTTAGCAGGCTTCCTGCTTCTAATGTATTTAAAAAACATTTTACTATTGTTTTTTGAATTTTTGGCTAGCTGTTCCTCAAACTCTTTTTTGGCTTTTCTTACTACATTATGACAGTTAATTTGGGAGTGTTATGTCCCCCATACCAGGGACAGTTGCATCCGTTCCCCGACGCAGCAGTAAAGCTAGCACCTCCCAGCCCTGCAGTTGCCTCTTTGCCCCACCCTTGTGGGAGTCCAATGCCCAAAGCGTGAAGGGAAATCCCAGTGTGAAAGCCTTACCAAAAATCAAAGAGAACATTGAAGTGACCAGAACAAGCAGTTCAGCTGATCAGAGACTTAGTGATTAAGTAGATGAGGAAATTGTAGACCTGGAAGAAAATGAAGACAACAGGGGGGAAAGTACTACATTACTGAAGGAATCACTGCCTGTCATCTCTGAAAGTAAAAGTTTGAGAAACAGTGAGACTACTTCTGGAATGTCTTTGCCTACAGGTGTCTCTACATTTCTACTGGACTGTTTGGACATGGATTCCAGTACAGAGTGTAGTGATAGCATGAATAGTTGCCCATCACCTGAAATATTTAGGGATGAAGACAGTTTAGACAGAAGTAATTCCAATCCTGAGGAGTGTCTTAAATATAAGAATTCTACTCTCCTGGACAGCAGCAAAGCAGTGACCATAGATAAGATGCCACAGCTGTCAAATCTCTCAGAGATATTGGAGCCCATATCAGAGGGCCATCAAGACCGATATGTTGGGAGAGAGTCAACATCGAAATGCAATAAACAGTCTTCTGAGTTGATAAGTGTTTCAACAACTGTAGCAGGAAAACAAGTGTGCAAAATTACATCTACTAAGGAAAAAACTCCTGATGTAAAAATCAGTACATTCTCTTCAGTACCTGCAAGACCAAAGAGAGAGCTTGATAACCAAACTATTAATCTGAAAAACATGCAGTGCCGGAAAAAAGTAAAATTCAGCAGCCTGTTAAAGAGTGAGACATTGTCGTGCCATCACCTTGGATCTGCTGCAGAATGCATTCCAGCTAAATCACTTGAATTGACAGCAGAAGTGTCACCATCCAAACCATCCAAACTCTATCACCTCAAGGGTGTATCTGCCCGACGCCCGCTTTCGCGCCATCAGTACGCTGGTGCAAGTCATTACATACAGCCCCACGGTGCCGGTCTTAACGTGCTTACAGCTGCTGGGCCACATGGCGGCAGCGACGTTTGTGGTACAGAATGCCAGATTGCACATGCGAAGCCTACAGCATTGGCTGGCGAGCGTCTACAAACCGGCATCCCACACCGTTCACAGGGTAGTGTCACCCACGACAGAGGTGCGCAGATCCCTGGCGTGGTGGGTAAACCCCAAGAACTTGCTAGCAGGGGTGCCCTTTCACCAACCACAAATTTCTATTTTTCTTTCTACCGACGCCTCCCACATAGGATGGGGAGCGCACATCGGCGACAAGGTGACGCAAGGGCTATGGTCCCCTGCAGAACAGTCACTGCACATAAACATACTAGAGCTCAGAGCAGTGTTCAACGCCTGCAAGCATTTCAGAGACCACATATGTGGCAAAGTAGTCGGGATCAATACAGACAATACCTCCACTATGTTTTACATAAATCGACAAGGAGGAGCCCGATCCCGTGCCCTGTGTGCGGAAGCAGTCCGACTGTGGAACTGGTGCATCGCCAACAACATTACGTTGAAAGCCTCGTACTTGCCGGGTGCTCACAACGTGAAAGCAGATCAGCTGAGCAGGTGCTTCGCACTCACGCACGAATGGCAGATCCGCGCCAATCTGCTACGACCGATCTTTCATACATGGGGGTTTCCCCAGATCGATCTGTTTGCCACACAGCACAACAAGAAGTGTCCCCAGTACTGCTCCAGGACAGGAGTGGGGCGGGGGTCCCTGGGGGACGCATTCATGATTCCATGGAAGGGCCCCCTACTTTATGTGTTCCCCCCCACAGCGCTTATCCACAAGGTCTTGCAGAAAGCCAGAAGGGAGAGAGCTCACATGATACTAGTAGTCCCAACGTGGGATCGGCAGCAATGGTTTCCCTTGCTTCTGCGCATGTCGGACCGCCCACCACTCCCCCTACCGGTGGCGCCGGACCTACTCACACAGGCCCAGGGGTCCATAGTGCACCCAAACCCTCAGAGCCTGCTCCTACAAGCATGGCTAATCCATGGCTGAGCTCCTTAGAAAGTACATGCACGGAGGGAGTACAACAATTCCTGGAAAGCAGCCAAAGGACCTCCACCAGGAAGACTTATAAGCAGAAATGGACTCGATTCACAGCCTGGTGTTCCGCCAAACAGTTAGCTCCCCTTGCCGTTCCTATACCAGTAATACTTGAATACTTATTGGACCTCAAGAGGGACGGACTTTCATTATCCTCGCTAAAAGTCCACCTCGCCGCTATATCAGCCTTTTGGCATACAGAGGAGGGGCCCACGGTATTTGCCCATCCTATTGTTACCAGGTTCTTGAAGGGGTTGGTAAACCTGTACCCCCCTCGGAAACCGCTTCCGCCATCGTGGAACCTGGACATGGTGCTCAGCACGCTCACGGGTCCACCTTTTGAACCATTAGCCACAGTTCCCCTACGTCTCCTTACGATAAAAACAACCTTCCTCCTTGCAATTAGGTCAGCTCGCAGGGTCAGTGAGCTTGCAGCAGTTATGGCAACGCTGCCCTGCACAGTATTCTCAAAGGAGGTGGTAACCTTAAGGCTGCACCCAGCCTTTGTTCCAAAAGTTTCATCAGAATTCCATCTTAACGAGCCAATAGTTTTACCCTCGTTTTACCCGAAGCCTCACAGCTCCAGCAAGGAGGCACGCCTGCATCTCCTGGATGTGAGAAGGGCGTTGGCCTTCTACATAGACAGAACTAAGTCCTTCCGGAAAACGGACAGGCTTCTAGTCTCTCTCGCTCCCAGGTCAAAAGGAGAAGGTCTCTCTTCACAGAGAATCTCAAAGCACATTGTATCCTGCATACAAATGTGCTACGAACTTCGAAAGAGTCCTTTGCTGGCCTCGCCCAGGGCTCACTCCACCAGGGCGGTGGCAGTGTCAACAGCCTTCTTTAAGGGCATTGCATTGAAGGACATCTGTAGAGCGGCGACCTGATCATCCTATGACACCTTCGCCAAGCATTATGCCCTACATCGGGTATTCCAAGAGGATACCCGCCTCTCGACAGCAGTCCTCTTGGGGGCAAGCTGCACATAAACCAATTACCCACCTCCTTTCTTGGGTTACTGCTGGGTAGTCACCTATTGTGGAGCACCCATGGGGACACTCGATGAAGAAAGAGAAGTTACTCACTGTAGTAACGATGGTTCTTCGAGATGTGTCCCCGTGGGTGCTCCACCACCCGCCCATCCTCCCCGCTTTGGATCTCTGTCTAGTGTTTTTCAGGAGCATCCGAGGTGGTTGGTCAAGAAACTGGTGGGGACCGGATTGTGCACGTGGCTGGGGACGCGCAAGGGAGCGGCGCGCGCCGGCACATGCGCGATCCAGGAGAAACTGCTGGAAGAATTCCGATTTGCGGTGCCGGGCGAGCCCAACACCTATTGTGGAGCACCCACGGGGACACATCTCGAAGAACCATCGTTACTACGGTGAGTAACTTCTCTTTTTCAGGACCTCTCGTTCCCTCACAGTCCTCTTCTGTAGTACAGGGGTGTATTCTCCCAGCATGCTCCTGGACTCAGGCACCCTAGTGGAGCTGAGGCCCACGTCTGTATCACCAAACTAGTAATCATCAGACCCAATCACCTGACACTACCAAGCTGGATAAGATCATTTCCAGTACCTGCCAGGTGAGCTCCTTTCCAGAACACAACTGGCTGCATCCTTGTCCTTAAAAGGCAGACACCCCCTGATAAGAGTGTAATACAGAGAACGTGAAGGAACACTGCCTTGTGTCCTCCGAAGTATTTAGGTGCCTACTTTCTGTTGAAGTCAATGGGAGTTATATACCAACATATCTTTGAGGATCTGGTAAAAGTTTTCCTGGATTTACACAAGTGTAACTGAAAGCAATATCTGTCCCACAGTGTTTCAAAACTACAATGTATTATTCTTCAGAGTGTTAAAACCTCTCCTTAAGTTGAACATTAAGATTTTCTTTTGTAATTCTCTGCTCCTTTTTTTATCATGCAAACATATGGGAATGTGTAGGAGAAGTGTGTATATTATACGTATTGGTTATTTGTTGATGAATTTAAGATTATGTACACCTTTTGATTTTTCCCTTCTGCCCCGCTTTGCAGATTTTTTTAAAAGTTTTAGACCTCACATCTGTGGGGAAGGGTTTCTGTGTAAAGACCCATGGCTCATTTAAATGTAAATGCTGTGTCAATGGATGCTGAACAAAAGGAGAAAACAATGTGATGGAGAGTTTTGATTCTACAATAATAGATGTAGGGCAGTGAAATTAAGCAAGCCAAACCATTGGCAAGTTAATAGCAGTATGTTCATATTAGATCTTCCTTGATGTTTCCAAACTAGCATTTCTGATTTCTCCAGTTCATGTTGTCTGTCTTTCTATGTATTTCATACACCTCTAATTTTCATATAGCTAATTTGATCATGGTTATGTTTAATTTCTGGGTAGTTGATTAAAATTTTATATCATATGTCCCATGTGGAAAAATAAATACAAAAGAACAAAGATAAAGTTCTTGTTTTGCAATTCAGTGCAATTCAGCTGTTAGTTTGGGCAATACTTGAACTTCTGCTGGCCTGGAGTCTTTCTAACATTTTATTTTAATCTCTTCCTTTGCTATCCGATTATTTGAAAATCTATCCACAATAAGATTCATCTTTTTTCATCTATGTTCAGCAGAAATTAAGCAAAGGGGTACCTTTGGGTTAGGATGAAAGTGCCAGACACTGTCGTTTCATAGAATGAGGGAGGAGTCCCAGCACATCTGACCGAGAAAACTTGTACCCTTTGCTTTTTGGCATCACCTTTTTCTCTAGTGTGTGTTTTGTGGGATTTTTTTTCCTTACCTCTTCAGCACTGATTTTATGATCAGCAAATTAAAACTACAGTAAATCATTGCATTTTAAATATATCCTCATTTCTACTGTAATCTAGATTACTCAGCATAGAAGAAAATTATTTACATATTTCTGTAATAATTAAGCGGATGCAGTATATTCTGTAGGATCCTGATTGCCTTGTGTGTGTTTCAATAACCCAGAAACTGGTAGCAGTCCAGCACCACACATTTTTTCGTTGACTTAAGATGACTTTACAATGTTTTTGCAGAAGACAGTTCAAAGTATTTTTCATTGTTTTTATATTGGTTTGAAATGCTCCTCATCACCTGCTGTGGTACAGGCTGTTCTAAGGTAGTTTATTCTGGCATAAGACATATTGGTCCAGATTTTCAGAAGGATTCATATTCAGCAACCAGTATGGATACAGTAGTGAAGTTGTTGCGTACAAGCAGGCACATGTAATTGCATTTTTGTGCATTCATTTTAAAAAAGTAGGTCTTTTCAGCATTATACAGCAGAAATTATGGTGTGGTTGTACTAGTAAATGTGGGGTTGCTCAGGATAACTTTTAGGAAAACCTTTTGTTGTTTTTTAATTCACAATAAAAAGTTTCCAAATTGAGGTAAAGTCATTTGAGGTTTTTAAAATAAAATGTACATACATGATCGTGAGTGAGATAGGGGCTGAGCAATGAAGGAAGAACTGTGTTTATCAGAAGAAATGTAAGTACATACTGTTTTTAGGGCTTTATTTATATTAGGGTCCAAGTAGAAATGCATGCAAAATGTGTAGATTTTGTTTGGGCCTGTGCTTCAGAGGACAAGCTCTGACCTGATTATAAAGCATGTTCAAACACAAGCTGAGAGGAAAGACAGTTCATTTGTAATGTCTTTACTGATGGATATAAATCAGTTACTTCTGTAAGAGAAGACTTTCCAATTAAATTAATGTGGTGAGAGTGGGATATTCGAAACATGGTGGTGTGAGCTTGTTTCACAGGTGCTTCAATCCCAATGACCAGGTTTAGGGGGTTTTTAATCTTGCTCTGGGATGATCTTTTCATACTCTTTTAGGTGTTCTTTGTAGGTAGGGGTAGTTGAGAGAATGATAACTGGATTATTTATATCATGTGCTAAAGATGTTGGGAAATAAGATTAAAGTCTTTGCATGGTCTGAAAATAAAATGTCTTAATTTAGGAATAATATTTTATCTTTCCATACATCACTTTGAGATTGTTTATCACAGATAGAGGGATTTGAGAGTGCTTTTAGGGTTCAAAGCACTGAGCAACCACTATGCTCACTGACTTTGATGGGAGTTGAAGACATGAATGTCTTGCTCAGCATCTTGCAAGATTGAGCCATCATCAAGTCCTCTGTCTGCCCTCCTTTGACAAAGTGTTTAGCAATTTTCCAATGGGAGACTTTAAAACAGACATTCACAGCAGCATCCAGTAACAACAGCAAATAGATTGGCTGTTGTGGGGATCTGTTAAATAACTCCTTCTAGTTTGAACCATCCATTATTTTCTGTATACTTTTCTGTTATACTACTAATTGTTTCAAAACATTCTCTCCAATGTATCCGGTTTCTTCTTAGCTAAGATTTTGGACAATAGCTTCCAATTATATAACATACAATTTGTACAAACAAATTCTACATTGAAAACTAGTTAAGGTTGATTAAAGGAAAATCCCTCCTTTGCCCACCCTTTAAATCAATGAAATGACATGTTAAGAGAACCAGTTTTGTCACATTATTATGCCCACACATGCCATTTCCCAGTCTGACCCATTCTGGCTCCTCAAATAACTCCCTTCCATTTCCCACACAATCCCCTTCACTCCTCTCCCTCACTACACACAATATTTGCAACTCATTCTACAAAACTACACTTTCTGACTTCAGACTTTACACACCCACAAAAACACATATCATAAGTCTGGATCTTACCTAGTGATCATATTTTAAGAGTATTGGTTCAAAATTAAAGTGTCCTATTATCATAGGCAGAGCTGGTAAAGCCACTTATACCTGAGGTTGCTTGATGCTTCCCATTGTAGATCCTGTTGTAATTTTCTTGTAACTTTGACAGGCTTCACCTATATGGGCACACATTTTGTGTGTTGTGTGCCTCAAGCTCTTTTTTGGGGGAGGAATGCGGGGAGTACGTTTTTCACAAAAATGGTCCAGCTGTTCCTGAGAACATGTTTAAGGGAAAATGTATTGTTTGACCGTGTTTTTAAAAAAAAGTCTTACACCCATTTCAATCAGAAGCTCTTGTGCCTCCATGTTTTGGAGCAAAGACTTGAAAATTGGGAAGAGGTGGTCAGTGATGTGCCTTTCGCTGTTCTCATAATAACCCAAATTTGTCCAAGTTCTGAGCCATTGAAAAATTACTATTTGCACATGCTCAGGAGACAATTATTATAATCTGGTTGCTAAATTCTCTGAATGTTAATCTGCATTGGTAATGTGACAACCCAGGGAACGTAGAGGCAGAGGAAAACTTTCCCAGCAATTGCTCCTTCAGGCTCCTGGGAACCACTGTGGCATTGGGCACCAGAATTAAGACTGTCTCCGTTGTGCTATCAGTACTGCCACTACTTATGTCTGTGCACCATAGAGAAAGAAACCACTTGTCTTAACTATAGTGGAGACCAGAGTTGAATAGAAGTTATAGTGTGCATTGTTGATGGGGAACATTGAGTCTGGTTATTGGTACGGCACCAGGATCTGGGGAGACTGAATGCGTTTTATCCATTGGATGACACAGGAGACCTATGGAAAAATAATATGTGGCCATGTAATTAAAGACTAAGAGCATGAAGCATATGCACAAGGGTTTCGAATTCAGGCTGCATAGGTAAACTTAATTCTGACATTTCCTAATTTCTGAAAGCTTGACTTTGCAACCATAAAAATGTTACTTTAGTTTTTATGAAAGTGTGTGTGTTGTGAGTAGCATGGGGTTCTTTTGTATGTAGATGGAAGTTACTTTTGGATCTATCAATGTGAGCCCTGAGGGTTAGGCATAAGTTTTCTTGACATGACTAAGCTTCAACATCGTAGTAGAATATCTGCTGATGCAGCCACTTACCCTGTACATTTTTGAACCATTTTCTGCAGCTGCATGAGATTGTCCAGTCACACACAACCTCTTCTTCCAGTAGTCCTCCATTATCATCCATCTTTGTTTGCCACTCACACTGCCTGCATTTGTAGTCCTCCCACCATTTATCTACCATATGCTTCTGCATAGAACAAATTCCAAGATAGCCTCAATGTCCCACCTCAATGTGCCCCATCCCCAAGATCTCAACAAATGCCACTTTAGCTAGTGAAACCAAGCCAGGGGTACAGTAAGTCCTGCCATGCCATTGGGACAGCCCTGTACAAAAGCAAGAGTAGCTAGAGTTAGATAGCTGGGGTGCTGAAAATAGATGAGATGCACCCAAATTTCTCTAAACAAATGTTTTGAATGTTTATATCTCACCTCAGAAATATTTTTAATGCTCACAATACTCTCAGAAATTCAGGGTCACCTCAAGGAGCATTTCCAATTTTTAATGTATTTAAGCAGTAAGTATGTATGTAGTCGCAGAGGTAGTCAGGTCCTATCAAAGCTAATAGCTTGATACGTCCTTCACTACTGAACCACTATCATCAACTCCATAATTTAATAGTAGAGGTACAAGTGATTACCGTTGTATCTTCAGTCAGTTTATAAATGAAAGATCTGATCGCAGCTGGTGTAAATCTGTAGGGCTCTTTGGCTTTCCATGGAACAGGGCTCACCTACACCAGGTGAGAAGGATGTGGTCTGCTGACTTTAGTGGGGTTGTCCTCATGTGTACCTGCTGAGAATCTTGCTCACAATACAAAACATAATATGTAAGTGCAGTCACACTAATCAGAATAGTTTATTCTTCAACAGACTGTTAAGATTCTGACCTACATTTTCCCTTTTTTTTTTAAAGATATTGATGAATGCCTGACGCAAAATATTTGTCCAGATGAACAATGCGTTAATAGTCCTGGCTCTTACCAATGTGTTCCTTGCACTGATGGATTCAGAGGCTGGAATGGACAATGCCATGGTTTGTTCTGTAGTATTTGTATCCTAAATATTGTTATTTTAGTGTTCTGAGACACTATGGTGTTAATTGAAACATGTTAAAAAGTCCTCCTTTTGTTTTGAAATAGAAACTGAAGTAGCTAAGATTTCAAAATAATTTCTGGTCTTGGAGACAGATGGAGTCAGACAAGGTTTCTTCATTGTAGAGCAATGAAAATTAAATTTATGATATAAGTGTCATGAGATATGAAAGTGAGATTTAGGAAATAAATATGAAATTTTAAAATTTAAGAAATTTTTAAACTAATGATATGCTACAAAGCCATTATTAAGGCTAGTAAGCAATTGGGAAAAACTTGAGATTGCTATAATACTTCAGTGTGGATGGTGTGCTGTTTAAGGACACTCAGATACTGGTTCAAAAAACACGCTGATATCATTTCTTAATTGTTAGTATTTTCAGCAAGCCTGTCAGCATACCTCTAACAGTTTCAAAACCATTTAGTAAGGATTATTTGTAGTTCAAGTTTTATTACAGATTTTTTTTCATGTGCTCTGTTCGTCCCAGTTGCTGTTTTTCCTCAGTTGTTTGCCTTGCTCTTTTCACGCATATTAACACCCATTTCTGAAATTGATAGCAAAGGTGCTATGTAATAATATACAGTGTTACTTTTTTCTGAAGATGAGTGTACCCCCTCCTTTGGATTAATTGAAGCACAGATTGAATTTCAGTTGTGAGGGAAGAGATATGCATGTGTCCCTGTATCTATATATGCAGAGACTGTGGTCTGTGCAATGATTTGGAACTATTCCTACAACACGAGATTTCCATTTATTGTTTAGGAAGAACGAGGTTGCCTTTATTTTTGTATATTACTTTTCTATATATGCTACAATTGACTATAGAACTTCAGAGGTGATCTAAGAAGAGTGCATATTTTCTAACATCAGGCTCAATTTTTGTATCTCCACAGAAATATCTTTATATATATAAAACCAAGTTCAAAATACCAATATGCTAGTGGAGTCCCAGAATTACATCACTTATTTTTTTCATTTTGCCAGCCAGATTATTAGTGCAAGCAGAGATGTTAAATCACTGCATTACTCAACCCAGAGTCACAAATGTAACTGCTTTCTCCAAGCAATAAATCTCTGTTTTGAATTACTGAAGGCATATATAATCTTTTACTAAAGGCATGCAGAACTCTCTTTTCTTTTCTCTTGTTTCATATAAAATTCTAAACCACATGTAACCAAGGCAGTTCACCCACACTCTTTGTGATATAATCAGTCTTCATTTTCTGCTTATCCTGGACTTGAATTCCATTCAGCATTATCCATGTGAACTTCAGTAGGTCTAATGGAGACAGGCTTTTCCCTCTTAACTCAACTCTGTAGTTTTACAACATAGTGCCCTGTGCACAATGTGGCAAAATTCCGCCCTACGCTACCTATGAAGGTATTTATAGGCAGACTTGAGAGGCCCTTGATTCTGCATTCAGCTCGTTGGTCAGATTCTTGCTGCAGTTTCATACCAGTTGCCCTTCTGTAGTTTTGCCAGTCTTCTCTAGTACATTTCCCTATTCTTGTTCTTCATTCCTGCACTCATTTTAATTGATCTGTGAGGGGGAAAATAATCTAACAATCCCAGTGCTCTTTAACAGCACAAATTATATCCTCTCCTGTTTTATGAAAAGTAAGTGTCTCATTTCATTTTACATTTAGATAGGTATATATGTATATGGTATTAGGAACTCTGTGGAACAGGGACATCCAAATCAGAAATTTGTGGGGTGAAATTGAAGATTATATCTCAGTTCTCATCCTTCAAAGGAAATCTGCACAACATTTTCAAAAGATGAGACTGGAAACTTAAATTCATATTCCTACTAGAAACCAAAAATCATGGACTTAATAAAGACACTGAATGTATAGCTCATTACAGCAATCAGTAGCCCACTTTCATCTCCTGTGTCTATGACTGTAGCAGTGTTAGCTGTCCACTTCACCTTGAATGATCTCTTGCAACACATGTTAATTCAAAATCTGTTCTGTGTTCAGGGGCTGATAGACCTTCTGGGCCACTGGGCAAGGAGTGGTTGTGGGAGCTTGGCTCTTTGCTCCCAGAAGGAGCTGGACCTCAGGCCTAAGGGGCAGGGGCAGGCCAACCAGCCCTCAGCACTGCCCAGAACACACTACACTGTAGCTACCTGCCCTCAGTGCAGTCTAAAGTGTGCCACCTGAGGCAATAGAGTGCACTCCAGCATCAATTAAAAGGCCCACAGCTTCAGCCACTGCCACTGCTACTGTAGTGGCAATGGCAGTAAGGAGCTCTGGGAATTACCAGGCCCAGGGAAGTTGTCCCTTTGGCCCCTCATTCCATTGGCAGACCTGTCTGCATTATGTTTAGCTCTGACACTTGATTGTGTTTCCCAGATCTCAAGGGGCTCTGTAGGAATTTATACACTGCAGCTAACATGGGCTCATGCCAGCTAACTCATGCTTGTGCAGCCTGGACTAAGGAGCAATTTAATTGTGGTGTAGACATTTGGACTCAGACTGAAGCCTGGCCACTAGGACCCTGTGAGGTGAAAGGGTTGCAGAGCTTTGGGTGCAACCTCGCTGAAGCTCCACAAACTTGAGTCAGCTGGCACAGGTCAGCCACCAGTGTCTAATTGCAGCATAGTGATACCTTGAGTAAGCCTAAAGGAGAGGAAATAAAAGCTGGGTTATCAGAGCTGTGAATTCTATGACTACATAGCAGGCAATTTCCACTACTTACAGTTATTCACTTTACTAGTGATTCCCACAGCAAACATTTTTGTCAAAGGTTTTGCTTATTCCATGGAATGCATCATAGTGGGCAGGCTTGATCCATAATTAGCAGATACCCACATCACAGTGCCGTCCCCCTCATTTGTATTTAGACATCTGATTTTGTAATTTGGACTGAGAATGTGGTGTGATATATAAAAGAGTGGAATAAGTGCTTTCTCCTTCTGGTTTTCCACTGCCTGCAATTTAAACTTGTCCTTAGTTATCTTTCTGCTATGTTTTCGGACATTCTTTCAGAATTTCAACAGGATCAGCAATATATCTATCTCTAGCTATTGTGTTCCAGTTTGTCCAGCAGAATGCAATATATTCAACACGTCTTCTACTTTTCTTTTTAGTTGTATGGTACTATTTTTGGCAATGATGTTGCTGCCTATTATGTCAAATATTGCTTCGAAATACATGACACAGACCAATCCTGCATCATGGTAGGTCCCTGTTATGTTGTTCCACCACTTCAGAACAGCCATAAAAATCTATGAATCTTTATAGCTGCGTCTACACGTGCACGCTACTTCGAAGTAGCGGCACTAACTTCGAAATAGCGCCCATCGCGGCTACACGCGTCAGGCGCTATTTCGAAGTTAACTTCGACGTTAGGCAGCGAGACGTCGAAGTCGCTAACCTCATGAGGGGATCGGAATAGCGCCCTACTTCGACGTTCAACGTCAAAGTAGGGACCATGTAGACGATCCGCGTCCCGCAACGTCGAAATTGCCGGGTCCTCCATGGCGGCCATCAGCTGGGGGGTTGAGAGATGCTCTCTCTCCAGCCCCTGCGGGGCTCTATGGTCACCGTGGGCAGCAGCCCTTAGCCCAGGGCTTCTGGCTGCTGCTGCGGCAGCTGGGGATCCATGCTGCAGGCACAGGGTCTGCAGCCAGTTGTAGGCGCTGTGTATCTTGTGTTGTATAGTGCAACTGTGTCTGGGAGGGGCCCTTTAAGGGAGCGGCTTGCTGTTGAGTCCGCCCTGTGACTCTGTCTGCAGCTGTGCCTGGCACCCTTATTTCGATGTGTGCTACTTTGGCGTGTAGACGTTCCCTCGCAGCGCCTATTTCGATGTGGTGCCGCGCAACGTCGAAGTTGAACGTCGACATTGCCAGCCCTGGAGGACGTGTAGACGTTATTCATCGAAATAGCCTATTTCGATGTTGCTACATCGAAATAAGCTATTTCGATGTAGGCTTCACGTGTAGACGTAGCCTATGTGATGTAGAGCCATCTTCCCCCTTGAAGCCTCTGTGGTCTGCATTCTCAGCTTTTAGAGCAGCCTCACACCAGCTGACTATAGCAGTTTTTCTTCTGGAATTTCACCTATTAGCATGCTTTAATATATACTAAATTGATCCCCCAGGGAGACATAGTCCACAACCGGAGGGCCCTTTAACAAGCTTTATTACAAATATTTTCATACTTACCTGTGCGCTGCTCAGGTCCAGCTTTATATAAAATGGAATCTGCATTGTCCATAGGAAGAAAATAATCATTCATTCTAAGGGCCTGACATCCTGTTCCTTCTTTACTCAGTGAAAGAAGGAAGTTGGAGACAGTTCCAGAATTGAGCCTGTGAAAAAAGTCATGATTTACATAATTTGAAAGAAATGTGGCCTTAGAAAATGTTTCTGCTAATCTGTAGTTATGCTTTAAAAATTGCATTCCCTAATGCCTGCATCTTTGATTAGGGTATTTATGAAATTAATATTTCTGAAGAAAATTCAGAGAGCAGGTTTGCTGTTTTCCTGTGTTTTTTGCAATATCTATACTTGGGCTGTTAGTTGTACAACGTAGTCATCATTTACCTTGATTCCTTGCCCTAACCTGGTCGTTTTCAGTGTTCAAACCAAAAGGGACATTTGAAAATGATAGGCGTACCAGATTAATATGTGATCCTCTTGTCTTGTTATAGATTCTGTTATTGTGTCAGCGGTTGCCAGAAAATCCTGAGATTCTTATTCAGCTTTTACTTAGCTCTTTGACAGACAAATTCTCATTAAAATCTGCATGTGTTAGAGAGACGTTAATAACATCTCCAGAGTTAAGACAATGCTGTGTGTTTTTTTTTTCCACTTAAAGCAGGAATAAAATCCCTCTGATTCATACTTTAACATAACTTTTCTCTAAAAAATATGCAACAAGAGAAGGTGAGGCTGGGACCATGCTACTGTATATTGTGGCCTACGATACAGATTGCTCATGTCTTCAAGTGAGAATTACATGTGCATAAGTGAGATCAGCTCTCTAGGTGTTTGTTTTAACAAGTTCTCAAATGAACATTTGGAATATTTTATCTCAGATGCTGAAAGCAAAGCTTATATAGTTTGTTTGCTATTCAAGTTATTGGCTCAAGAGCACTCCTGAAATGGTAAGAGATGGTATGTGTAATCATTCTTATAGAAGAATAGCAGCACTGCCCACAGAATACCCTTCATAGTTAGGGGGAAACTCTAGTTATATTCAGTGTTAAACAGAAACTGCAGCAAACCAGATTCTAACACATCTTAGCTGTGTCTATAATAGACTTTTTTTTCTGAATGTTTCCCACAGTAGCAGTGGGGACAGTGCTAGTATTTGCAAGGCGCTAGCAATCGGTGGGTTTTTAATAGTGTTGTGTGTGCTTCGTAGTTGTATGTTTGTAGAGTACAGGAGTAAAAATGCCAGCACCCAGTGATACCTGATCTGCATTCTGGCTACATTTGTGTTGGCAACAATGAGGAGATTCAGGAGAAAAAAAGACTAGTATAGGTAAGGATAGTATGCACATAGCTAACTCAAGATAGAATCATGCTTTGAAACTGTTTACTCTAATCTAGGCTAGAATACAGTTCATAATTCAAGAATATTTAGACAAAAAGTGTGGTAATGTAGACTGGATTATATTTTTAAAATATGATTTGGATAAATTTTGGCCTGTCCATAGTGGATGGCCAAATCATGTCATAATCTAGTTTAACTGGATCCATGTTCACACAAAATCTAAATACCATTTGCAAACTCTGTTGAAAGCTCATATAAGGAACTAATGCGTAATTATATATTCATGCTTTATTTGTATTCACAGACATAGATGAATGTCAGTATGGTAATCTCTGTACAAATGGACGTTGTGAAAACATCGAGGGATCTTTCAGGTGTACTTGTAGCCAAGGTTATAAGCTGTCTGCAGCAGGGGACCAGTGTAAAGGTAGGAGCGTGGCTAAAACTCAGAATAAAACAGCTAATGATTTTGTAACATTTTTCATTTAGTGGGATCCCAGATGCTTTACAAAATAATTATTAATGCAAGATAACATCATGTGCTACATAAAGGCTAAATAGTTAAGACAGAAAATGCAAGCACTAAGGTTTCTGTGCTAACTTTACTTTCTTGTGCATTCTTTATACTCTTTAACGTATACTATAAAACATATTATGATATCTGAGGTAATCATTCTAATAATATAAAAATACAAATAAACTCATGTAGCTAAGTTAAAGGTGTTTTTGGGATTTGCTGTAGAAGCAAGGAGTAGCATGGGGATATGTCCCTAAACCATCTTGTTTTCTACACATTAATACAAAGCTTAGCATAATGGGACTTTCTGGTGCTACTATGGCTATCTCTAGATTACAGTGATTTGTCAACAGAAGTTTTTGTCGGATGATATCTTCTGACAAAACTTTTGTTGACAGATTGCGGCCAGACAGGAAAGCAGATCTAAAAAGCAATCCACTCTGTTGACATAGAGCAGCCGGACTGCCCAACCGCTCTCTCAAGAACGTGGTCAACTGGAATTACAGCAGACAGGGCTGCCCAGTGTCCTGGAAGTCCTGTCTGTTGACAGAGCGTCCCCACAAAACATCCAGACTGGCTTTCTGTTGACAAAGGTGTTCTGCCTCATGGGGGAATGGCAGAATACTGTTGACAAAAGTGCTGCTTTCTGTCGATTTACTGTCAGCAGAGTGCCTTGGGAATCTGGAAGTTCCCTGGGTTTTGTCAACAAAATGACAGTTTTGTCGACTAAACCCTCTAGTGTAGACATAGCCTATAAGACAAATAATGCTTACTAATGATAATTTATTTCAGGTTTCCTAGTAAACATAAACAAAATTCAGGGGAAGATTGAGGGTTTGGAGAAGAGGCTCAGGAGACAAGACAGTTTTGGCTTAGTCTAACTTTGCCTAAATATTTCTTTAATGTCCTCAGAGACTTCTGTGGAAAATCACATTTACCAAGATGGGCATACCTGGAAAGTTGGCCTTTCCTGAAATGCACACTCTAAAATAAGGACCTGATCCTGCAACATGATACATGTGTGTAGACACTTGCCAGTCAGTTAAGTCAATGGGACTTCATACATGTTAAAGCCAAAGGGACCGTTAATGTTTATCTTGTTTGAACGCTATATAATGTAGTCCAAAGAATCTCACTTTTTTTTTCTGCATCAAGTCCATCCCTTCTTTTTGAGCTATACCTCTTTCAGAGGACATCCAGTTTTGATTCAAAGACTGTAAGTGATGGAAAATCCATGACATCCTTTCACATACATGTTGGCAGATATGAAATGAAGATATCTTTGTTTAATCAAAACCAGTTTTGACACACACACCCCAGGCTGGACCACAACCAGCTAACATCTTTTTAAAGATGTTAAAGCCTATCAATAGTAGGTACTAAAACATTTTAAACACCACCAAATTAAAACATGTTGGCTAATTCAATTTCTAAAAAACATTTTTTCTTAGACAGGGCTTAAAAGACTACACTGCTCCAGTAACACATGGTTCCTTAACATCACTCTGGGGTAATGGTTCGGAAGTGACTCATAGAAGCATGTGCTACCTTCTAAATTAACAACACCACTTCCTGCAGCATCCTATCCAATTTGTGTATCCTGTCCAAATCCGATGTTGATCTGGGCAGGCCACACTTAAGTTTGTGAGAATGGAAGGGATCTCCGTAAGCACTGAGGGATTAGCAGTGGCTATAGTAGCAAAGAGAGACATTTGACAAATTGTAGGATTAATTCTAATACAGAGCAACTGTTTAAATAAGAAAATCTGATCTTTATGTAAAATTTGATTGACTGTGTAAGAGCCTGGCTGTGTGTGCCTGAAAAATCATACCCTGTTAGAAGATGGTGATCCTATTGGAAATTGTTCTGTGAGTTTTGCTGATTCAGTAGGCCAGCTGGCTCATTACCTCAGCCAGCTATGTGGGAGGTCGAAGAAGCCCTCAGGCGCTCTCTCTCTCTCTCATATTCTCTCTCTCTTTCTCTGTGTGTGTGTATTTCATCTGGTAGTATTTTGAACTTATTTGTTAGTAAACTGAACCAGAAGAAAAGTGATTTTCTTTTGACTCTTATGTTTTGTTTGAGTGGGATATGGACACCTTCTGCTTAAAATCAGGCTTCTTCTGAAGCACAGCATTTCTGTTGTGTTTTTTAGATACCCATATTCTTTGCATTCACAGATATAGACGAATGCCAGCAACATCATCTTTGCACCAATGGGGACTGCAAAAACACAGATGGGTCTTTCAGATGTATTTGTAGCCAAGGTTACACATTGTCAGCTATGGGAGACCAATGTGAAGGTCAGTATGTGACTTAAGGTACTGATGGGTTTTTTCCAATGAGCTACCATAGGCACAGCCATTTCTGAGAGTGGAAAAAGATGAAACATTTTTCTCTTCCTTTTATCAATCTTTATTGGCCCGTTGATGATCTTTGTGTACACCACCACATATCTCATGTATTCTGTCACACAGTTCCTGTCACCTGCAGTTATGGCTCCAACAGGAAATCAAGCAAAATAATGTGATTGTTTCTTTCGAACAAGAAAATCTCTTCCTTGTTCAGCTACTAAAACAGAGGTCTGTATTCACAACTGGAATGCTTCTACCAGTCTGGAAAGTCCACCTATAAGGCTGCCTGGAGTATAGGTGCTTCTGTGGCTCATTTGGTGTCCTGCAACCAACCATCACAACCCCAGAAATCAGCATCAATGGCAGGATGGCCTGGCTTAGCTCCTGTGGAGCCCAGTGGTAATACCCCTGGGGAGGAAAGCAGTATAAACAGTACGTGATTTTCCCCAGAGGTGACTCCTTCTGGAGCTCATAAGCCTCCTCTGTCTCACAAATGCCGTTTGCATATCAGTCAGACAAAGCAGAGTAAATTTAAAATACATAACAGAATGCCATAAGATACACTGTGTTGTAGAAAATGCTCTTCCTATCTTTTGGGGATATCCCAAATAAAAGATTTTGGGCTTGGTATTAACAAACTAATAAAATAATTAATTCAGGTGTATTCTCTGTCCTTCCTTATTCTTATTGCTTCATGACATGATTAAACATGAACTTCATCTCTTGAAAACATTCCCCCAAAGGGTCTCTCTTCAAATTTTAAGAACAGTGGTCGCAAGTTATCTTAGGGTATGTCTACACAGCAGCGTTATTCCAAAATAAGCTATTCTGGAAAAGGTATTTCAGAATAGTTTTTTTCAAAGTAATGCTGCTACGTACAGAATTCCTTTCAATATAGCATTTAGCTATTTTGAAATAGAGCCATTGGACTCAGTATGGATTATTTTGAAATAAGCTCTATTCACTGTCTAAACAGCCTGAATTTCAAAATAGCTGTTTTGAAATAGGCACTATTCTTCGTGCAATGAAGTTTACCTATTAAAAAATAAGCTAACTGCTTTTTTTAAATAGTTTCAAAGTACCAGTTGTGTTGTGTAGATGCTAGGAAAGTTTTTTCAAAAGAACTTTGCTGTGTAGGCCTACCCTTTGAGAAAAGCCATGTGATCGTCACACTTTGAGTATAAGCATACACAAGAAGGACCAGAGTCTTTGCAGTGCTTCTTCACATACTACTCCTGGATCTTTAAGTCTCATGTAAGTCTCAAGAACAAGATGGAGCTGTGGGGTGTTCTCTTTAGAGGCTAGGACTGAATAAGACATTCAGAGAAAAGGAAAGATACCATCGCCATAATGATTCAATACCTCTGTTGGTGGAAAAAAATAGCCCAGGTAGGCAATCATGCGATCTTCTCTTCACAGGCTAGAATTCACCTTCTTTTGCAATTCATAGAATCCAATGTTTAAAGAAACCAAGTAAGAAATGCTCTGTTTCTTTGGGTTCTTGCACTCTGGTCATAGGACCCACAAACAGTTACAACAGAAGAGGGGAAATATGTGTCGTATGTTAAGATGAATAAATTTTTATTTTGAATGAATTTGGCAGAAAACATTGTCCTTTTGTGTGGCTTGGCATTTTTTCAGTGTGAGGGAATTGCTAATTTTTTCACATGCTCCTAGTCAAAGTTAATTACCATTTAAATAAGCCCCCATTTTCTTCAGCTGAAAATATTACATAAATATAAAACCTCCATGTGAAATAAAATATGTTTATAAAGAGGTCATATAACATCATCAGTATTAAGTGCTATTTTATCTGAAATAAGAACTTTCACAGATGCAAGACAGCTCTCTTTAGGGAAAAAAAAAAGATTAAATCCCAGTAATAGCTAGGCCTCAGTGCACATTCAACCACTCTTTCCAAAAGTAAATTGAAAAGGAGTCTTATGTTCTTTTGCTGGATTCGTGTGCCCATGGAAAAAGCGGGATCAGTTTTGGACTGCTAAAAAGTCATACATAAAAGGTCAGAGTAGTCAAAATCATCAAATAAAGCTATTTGTTTTCTGTATCAGACAAGACTCTATATTCCTGTAGACTGTAGCAGAATAAACTGTTTATATGGCATCCACGTAACGTAAGCATTTTTGCTATCATCACTTTTCTATATATTCCTATAACAAAATAGCAGATTTATTCCTCCCTTGCATTTATCAGTGGATCATTTCATTTTCTACCATCGTATTACAACAAGGAGTCCTGTGGCACCTTATAGACCAACAGATAATTTGGAGCATAAGCTTTTGTGGGCAAAGACCCATTTTGTCAGATGCATGAGTGGGGGGTATCAGAGTAGGGTTTAAAGGGGGAGTATCTCTTTAAACCCTCCTCTGAACCTCTGAAACCTGCTCCCATTCATGCATCTGACGAAATGGGTCTTTGCCCACGAAAGCTTATACTCCAAATTATCTGTTAGTCTATAAAGTGCCACAGGACTTCTTACTGTTTTTGAAGATACAGACTAACTCGGCTACACCTCTGATACTTGTTACCATCATATTAGTATCACAGTGGTTGAGGTCCTGATTCTCAGTTGAGATTTTATCCAAACCCTGTTCAAGTATACAGAAGCTTTTCCATTGACTCTGAGGGCTTTCATTCAGTCCATTAGTGTAAATTGATACAGTGCCTTAGAGCTATGTTGAATTATAATTACAGACAATATGGACCTGAGTGTGAATTCTTAATATCAGTACCATTTTATAGTTGTATGGTGGCCCAGTAGTGTCCAAAACTCACAGGTTCAGAAAACATTAGAGGTATCAAAGCATGAATGCAGCTCAATTACAGATGGTAAATTGGTGCAGTGAACATAACATCATGTATATCTATGTGTAAGAGTGAGTAAACCTGAGCAGCGTTTATTTATTAAAACTGTTTTGAGGGAGACTGAAGTGTTGGGGGATGGATAACTTAGTGGTTTGAGCATTGGCCTCCTAAACCCAGGCTTGTGAGCCCAGTCCTTGAGGGGGTCATTTAGGGATCTGGGGCAAATAGTTTTTTTTTTTTTAAAAAAAAAGGGATATAGTGCTTGGTCCTGCCAAGAGGATAGGGGACTGGACTCAATGACCTCCCAAGGTCCCTTCTAGCTCTGAGAAGTGATGTGTATCCTATTGAATGACAGTAGATTAAGTTAGTCGTGTTTGCACAGCAAGAAGTAATTTTGCAGAAATATCGCAATGTGTGTCTTGCATGTTCATCAGAATCTGTGTTTGCATCACTGTGGAGGTTGTGTTTTCTAAATGTGCACACTTTAGGTTTCTAAGCTATTCAAGTTACTTGCCGTACAGTAGCCGCACAGCTCACTTGGAAATGGGAGAGAATTTTATGTAATCGTCTCTTGAGGAACTTGTCTCAACATTACAAGAAGCATTGTGTGGGCATTCTTGCTGAGAATTAAAAATGTAAAAAAGTCAAACTTTAGTACTGTTTAGAAATATTAAGGAGGGAAATCTGAGGAGTTAATGTGCAGGCAAGGAAATTAGAGAGAGACAGCATTTAAAAAGTACTTTTATTTAAATATAATAAGTATAAGTTATTACCTGAAGTTGATATACCAGTATTAAATATGCCTCTCTTAGGAGTTCATTCTGTTTTGAAATTGTCTACATTTTTGGCAATGGTTTGATTTCAGACATTAATGAATGCCTTCAAGACAGTGACATTTGCCTTAGAGGAACCTGCATGAATACTGAAGGTTCTTATGAGTGCAGTTGTCAAGATGGCTTCCAGCACATGGCCAACAGGGGATGTGAAGGTACAGTCTGATTGTGTTAGGATATCTGATGAATGTTATAAATTGCTGTGTAAAAGTGAATCGCAAACTAATGGGATTACAAGAGCCTTGTCATCCTTCTCTTCTCGTCATAAGCAGTCATCTGCTGTGGCACAGACTTCCCCGAACACTGCAAAATTGTTCCAACAGGCATAGTGTCAGCCTTCCTATCATAAGGTGGGAATTCTTTATAAACTAACCTAGGGTTAGATTTATTGTATCTTTCCAAGTTTAGACAGAGACTTATTCTGATAGCATACGTTGTACCAAAAATGACAACAAAGCATTTTATACCTCTTTTAATACATTATAGATGTGATAAGTACAACATTTAAAATATACAAGAGGAAAATAAATTAAAAATAAAATTTCACAATTAGTTTTATGTGACTGGTTGTGTCGCAGAGGTCTGCTTGAGACTGTCACCTGATAGGTTGACCATACCTCTTAGCCCACCTGCCTGCCTTCTGAGGTTCCCCGCCATCATCAACAGAATTAATGAGTATGTGTGGGCAGCAGATGTTCTTGTTGTTGATGCTTGATCCAGAAACAACAAAGACTTTCTGATTCCAGGCTGAGTTTTTCAGAGTAATCAGGGAGAAAAAAAAATCTTTACGTGTAAAAACTGATCAGTGCTTGGCTACTCCATGTGCATCAACATCTTGAGAATAAGACATAACTCAAAAGATGCTTTTTGGCTGCAGCACGTAGAAAATCAGCGTATTAATATAAGCTTTCAAACTCTGCTGTCAAGTCCTTCAACCAAAAGCTTAGCTGTATTTTGCACCCTTTGTGCCAACTGAGCAGCACAGCGGGACCAGGAAGCGATCAGTTTGGCCATATGAGAAGTCTCCTGAGAAATGGAAGTTGTCAGCTAGGGCACAGCTGAAGTAGCTTGCCCCGCACCATTCCCTGTAAGGGATCATGTATGAGAACTGGAGCACTCTTCTGTTAACAGGTATCAGCACTCCTCACATATGGTTAAATAATTTAACTGACCATCATTAAGCAATGTAAATGTGTTATGGTAATATGCGGAACACTAATGCAAATCAGAATCAACTGTAAAAGTAATATTAGTGAGGGGTGAAGAAGTGGGTCTGTCCCACAAAAGCTCATCACCTAATAAATTATTTTTTGTTAGTCTGTAAAGTGCGATATGACTGTTTTTTTGTTTTGATTACTGAGACGTGTTTGAAAGATTTTCCAACTCTGTTCTGTGTTTTCCAGATATCAATGAATGTGAAAGATCTGAACTCTGTTTGCCACATGGGGAATGCCTAAATACAGATGGTTCTTTCCATTGCATTTGTGAAAAAGGCTTTTCAGTTTCTACAGATGGCCAAACATGTGAAGGTAAGCTGAATAGTAATGCTACAGTGTATTTCACCCTTTAGCTGTATACAACATTAAGGATTTCATGTAGTAGAAGTGCTTATGTTGTTAAAAGCATTTCAGATGACATAAAAGTTGTCTTCTTCCTCTTTTGAAGCACCTATAGCTGCCTTAAATGTTTTAAAGAGACTCTAGAGAATTAAATATTAAGTGCTATGCTAATGCAATATTGAATGTGCATAATTAGCCACAAGAAGTTAAGAAATGTGGAAATTAAAGGCCAGTTCTTATGAATGTAAGTGATCCTGTTGACTGTATGGAACTAGTTGGTAAATAAGGTGATCAAAAATTTGTGTATAAAATTCCAAAATCAAAATTAATGTAGCAAACTTGCACATAAAGTATGTCGTGTTTTATATTCTTGTTTTTTGGTAAGTGTAGTTTAATGTAACTGTTTATTTCATAAATGTATAGTATGAAACATGCAGAAGAAGCAGGAAGGCTGAGTAAATGTTAGAAACTTAACTTCTGTTGTATTTGTTGTTTTGGTGACTTTAATGCTTTTAATGTGCAACCTTAATGCTCTATAATATTACATAGAATAAAGTGGCAGTATGTGGAGGATATAATTCAAAAGGAAAATAAGAGATGCAAGGAAGGAGAGAGAGGGAGAATGAAATAAAGAAATGGAAAAAGGGTGAATGAGAAGCAAGAAGAAACACAGCTGTAAAGTGAGACAACTATTCATAGCTGGAAAATGTTGCCTTTATTTCAAAATCCTGTGGTGGACATGGAAGGAGGGAATTTGGTCGTAAAATGCATATAAATTAAAGATGGTATTCAGATTCCTACCAAGTTTTAAGAGTGGCCATTACTCTAAAAAGTTTAGGAACCTTTAATGTAGGGCTTCTCAAATGTGTTAGCAATAAAACTTTAACAATTTTAATGTTCTCTTCGCTCTATTTGAAACAATAAAACTCTGTAATACATTCATAAACATAGACATGGTGGAAATATTTATACAATAGAAATAAATCAAATTGCAACCATGGTTAATCTCTGTTTGCATGAAGCTGTGTTAAAATTCTTCAAATTAGTTTTTTCAATTTTAAACCCCTTTGTTCTCTTGCTCCCCTTTCTCTCATGTGCGTGCATGCGCGCGCGCGCACACACACATGCAGACACACCAAGTATGAAGATCTTTTTCATAAATGGTAGTAAAAACTGTTCCAGTAATAACAATGGTGAGAAACCTCAACCACAGGCCTGGAAAGTTTGCAGATGAGGTGCTCTTGGGGTTTTTGTTTGGCTCCAACATAAGAAAGTGTCCTGTTGCTGATTGAAAGCACACATTTGCCAGTGGTGCTCCTCTGGTGCACTGAGGGTGGGTTTTAAAAAACAGATTTATGATCCATAATACAGAGAAAGCGTGATTTTTGCCATCAATAGATTAAGAATGGACATTCATATAAATACGTGTACTAATCAGTTCAAAAACTACATAAAACATATTCCAGGAAAGAAAAAAGACAAAAAAAAAAAGAAAAAGAAAAACAAGCAGACATCTTGAGAAGCACAAATAGCAGAAAATCTGGGTAGAGTTGTAAGCAGCCTTGTGTTCAAAATTAGGAGAAGTGGACTTCAGGCACCCAACCAGCTTCTCCACTCCATAAGCATTTTTCTCATGGTGCCAGCCCTATGGATCTCACCTCATAAGTCTTTCTAGGGCTGATACAAAGACCTTCCCTGTAGTGGAGATGGTGTGTGAAGACCTCCTGCTTGGTTAAAATCCCCCAATCTTGTGACAGATATACTGGTGTAGGTGAGTAAAGTAATTTTTGTGTAACACATACCTGCTGTAATAATAGCTAATAAAGCCAGATATGCTGTTGGCAATCACAGAATCACAGGGCTGGAAGGGACCTCAGGAGGTCATCTAGTCCAGCCCCCTGCTTCAAGCAGGATCAACCCCCACTAAGTCATCCCAGGCAGGATCTTGTCTAGCCGGGACTTAAAAACCTCAAGGGATGGAGAATCCACTACCTCTCTAGGCAACACATTCCAGTGCTTCACCACCCACCTGGTGAAGTAGTTTTACCTAATATCTAACCTACACCTTTCCCTCTTCAACTTCTGACCATTACTCCTTGTTCTGCCATCTGACACCACTGAGAACAGTTTCTCACCCTCCTTTTTAGAGCTCCCCTTCAGGAAGCTGAAGGCTGCTATTAACTCACCTCTAAGTCTTCTCTTCTGTAAACTAAACAAGCCCAAATCCCTCAGCCTCTCCTCATAGGTCTTGTGCTCCAGCCCCTTAATCATTTTTGTTGCCCTTCGCTGAACCTGCTCTGGCAAATCCACATCCTTTTTATACTGGGGGGTGCAAAACTGGACACAATATTCCAGATGTGGCCTCACCAGTGCCGAATAAAGAGGAATAACTACTTGTCTAGATCTGCTCGAAATGGTCCTCCTAATGCACCCCAGTATGCCGTTAGCTTTCTTGGCTACAAGGGCACACTGTTTGCTCATATCCAGCCTTTCATCCACCATAACCCCTAGGTCCCTTTCCATCATACTGCTGCTGAGTCAGTTGGTCCCCAGCCTGTAACAATGTTTGGGATTCTTCCGCCCCAGGTGTAGGACTCTACACTTCTCCTTATTGAACCGCATCAGATTTCTCTTGACCCAGTCCTCCAATTTATCCAGGTCACTCTGGATTCTCTCTCTACCTTCCAACGTATCTACCTCTCCCCCTAGTTTTGTGTCAGCCGCAAACTTGCTGAGGGTGCAACCCAGTCCCTCATCCAGGTCTTTAATAAAGATGTTGAATAACACTGGCCCCAGAACCGAGCCTTGCAGCACGCCGCTTGAAACAGACTGCCATCCAGATATTGAGCCATTGACCACTACCCGTTGGGCCCGACCATCAAGCCAGCCTTCTATCCATCTTATAGTCCAAGGATCCAATCCATATTTCCTTGACTTATGGACAAGAATGTTGTGGGAGACCGTATCAAAAGCCTTGCTGAAATCAAGGTATATCACATCCACTGACTTCCCATGTCTACAGAGCTTGTTACCTCATCACAGAAGCTGATCAGATTGGTCAGGCAGGACTTGCCCCTGGTGAATCCATGTTGGCTACTTTTGATCACTTTCCTCTCTTCCAAGTGCTTCAAAATGGATTCCTTGAGGATTCCCTCCATTATTTTCCCAGGGATTGAGGTAAGGCTGATGGGTCTATAGTTCCCTGGATTGTCCTTCTTTCCTTTTTTAAAGATGGGCACTATGTTTGCCTTCTTCCAGTCACCCGGTATCTCCCCCGATCTCCAAGAGTCGAAATGGCCAAAGGTTCAGCAATGACCTCTGCCAATTCCCTCAGAACCCTGGGGTGCATTAAATCCAGACCCATGGACTTGTGCACATCTAGTTTTTCTAGATAGCTCAGAACTTGTTCCTTCCCCACAAATGGCTGCCCTCCACCTTCCCATACTGCATCATCTAGGACCATCATAGGGAAGTTGACTTTGTCCATGAAGACTGAAGCAAAAAAAGCATTGAGTACTTCAGCTTTTCCTGCATCATCTGTCACTAGGTTACCTCCCTCATTCAGTAATGGCCCCACACCTTCTCTGATAACCTGTTTATTGTTCACATGCCTGTAGAAACCCTTCTTGTTACTCTTCACATCCCTTGCCAGCTGCAGTTCCAATTGTGCTTTGGCTTTCCTGATTACTGCCCGGCATTCTCCAGCCGTATCTTTATACTCCTCCTTAGTCAACTGCCCAGGTTCCAATTCTTGTATGCATCCTTTTTGAATTTAAGCTGACTAAGGATTTCCCTGTTAAGCCAAGCTGGTTGCCCACCATGTTTGCATTTCTTACTATGCAGCAGGATTGTTTGTTCCTATGCCTTCAGTAAGACTTCTTTAAAATACTTCCAGTTCTCTTCAACTCTTTTGCCCTTCATCGTCATTTCCCAAGGGATCCTGCTCATCTGGTCTCTTAGGGAGTCAAAGTCTGCTCTTCTGAAATCAAGGGTCTGTATGTTACTGCTCACCCTTCTTCCTTTCGTCTGGATCCTGAAATCTACGATCTCATGTTCGCTGCAGCCCAAGTTCTCCCCCACTTCTATTTCTTCTACGAGTTCTTCCCTGTTTGTGAGCAGCAGGTCAAGTTGCGCACAGCCCCTGGTCAGTTCCTTCAGCACTTGTACCAAGAAGTTATCCCCAAAAACTTCCTGGATTGTCTGTGTGCTGCTGTATTGGTCTCCCAACCAATGTCCAGATGATTAAAGTCTCCTGTGAGGACCAGGTCCTGTGATTTGGAAGCTTCACTAAGCTGCCTGGAGAAAGCTTCATCTATCTACTCTCCCTGATCTGGCGGTCTATAACAGACACCAACTACAACATCACCTCTGTTACTTCCACCTCTAAGCTTAACCCAAAGACACTCAACTGGATTTTCTCCTTCCTCATACTGGAGCTCTGAGCAATCATACTGCTCCCTCACATAGAGCTCAACTCCTCCTCCTTTTCTCCCGTCTGTCCTTCCTAAACAATTTATAACCTTCCATGACCGTGCTCCAGTTATGTGAATCATCTCACCAAGTCTCCATTATTCCAACCACCTCATACTTGTGTGACTGTGCCAGGGCCTCTAATTCTTCCTGTTTGTTCCCCAGGCTTTGGGCATTAGTGCACAAGCATCTTAGAGAAGGGGCCGATTAGCCCACTTTCTCCTCTTCACCCAGGAAACCCACTTGATTGTTCCCTCCTCCTTCCCCACTTACCTCCAGGGATATTGCTGTACTATTATGAAGAGATGGGAGCCAAATACTCAGATCTGTTATGTGACCAACCATCTTGTTGGTACTCAGTAGTTAATAACAACATGAACTGAAAGAATCATGCTTTTCCTGCCATTAGGATATCCTTGTTAGCTAGAGAGGAGACAGTGCATCTGAAGCACTCTGGTGGGGCAATGCATTTTTATGATCTCAAAGAATGAGAATATTTCAAAATCCAGACTGCTAAAATTCTTCATGTAAAACTGTGACAGGCCATGTAGACTCCATTCAGTGTTCACAGGGAGAGGTTAAGGTCTCCAGCTTCTGAACAAGGACACTGTGGTAGGTGTCTTCCTCAGTGTAGACTGTAAGGAAGAACTGAGGAAGGTTTAAACTAAACACACTGTGTCACAGGAACAAAACTGTGTTAAAGGAACATTATCAAGGTTACAAAGTCAAGCACTCAAAAATTATGAAATTTGAGAATTAAAAAAGAAACTCAACTAACAAAAGTGGTAACTACTAGTTTTAGGGGATCCTACAAAACAGTGAGCTCCTCTGACCAGGTATGTGGCAGTTAAAACAATCACTGTTTTCGGAGATGTGGTGATATAATTCATGATGATGCTTGTGTGTACAAAGCTAATCTTAGTTACGGACAATAAGTCAGACTTTTAACCAAATAGAAAAGGATGAATTCAGAAGTTTTATTTCCAGGCATCTAAATATGTTTATAAACAATGGAAAGTAAAATAAAAATTATAAAACCCATTAACCATGGGTCCTGGTGTTGCATATTGTAGGCAGATCAGGCTGTATGTTCAATACTGAGGAAATTAGCAACCTGACTAAGTCTCCTGAAGCGGTAACAATCCTTTTCAATTATAATTGGCTGCTGTATGCAACCATTTTAATTTGAAAAAATAATAAAAATATAATGTACTAAAAAGAGATCTTAAAATATAGAGTTCTGAAAAAGCTTTTAAGCAGACAACATTCCCTTAACTTCCGGTTTTTGTATGTCCCTCATTTTCAGAATTCAGTTTAACATAAAATACATTTTAAAAGAACAGAAACAAAAAAAAACTTATAACATTCCCAGGTACTGTGAGAAGGTGTGGCTTCCAGCTATGGAAGCTGCTGTTCTTCACACTAGTTCATTGCCTTTCTGAATTTTACTTCTAGATAAGTGAGTGAGAATAGTTGCTTATATCACTAGAGTAGGGGCTAATGACATTTCACTGGATTTAGCTGCATTTATTTATGTGGGAAGATGATTTTCCATCTATCTGGGTTGTTTTCTTACAAGCTCAACGGTTTTCTGAAAGGTTAAAAACAATATAAGATAATTAAGGAGCTTGTGTGGTTTAATTCTGGTCTTGAGTCTTTATGACTCCTGTCCAAAGTCATCTGCACATCTGCTCTACTCTCTTGCAACAAGTAAATCAAACTTTTGTAGTAGCTGTGGTATTCCATCACTGCTCCCTTCCCAAGAGACGAGTGTGGTGGTCAGGCTTGAAGTAACATTGGAGTGATTAACTCATTAGCTTTACACTGAGTTTGTTCAAACCTTGCAAAAGTTCTTCTCTCACCCACTGTCAGAGGGCTTTAGCAGCATAAAGTCACAACAGCATCCTTAGTGCTAAGCAGCAGCCCTCCCCTCATACCCAAACCTCTACTCTGCTCTTAGGAATTCTCGTTCTGTCCCCCGCTCCACCTCCAGTTTATTACTATGATAGTGAGGCTAAAGCAGTGGCCCAGAAGTTTAATGGAAAACAGAAAACTCTTCCTTAACCCAGAGATGCACATCACCATCACCGCATGGAGTAGCCACTCATCAATACTTCAGGGGACCATCTAAACAGTATATTCAAAATCCTAGTTACTGTCACTGCTCCTCAATATTACAATAATTATTATTTATGTTGAGTATTATGGAAGTGCGTAGAGGTCTCAGCTAAGACTGAGACCTTATTGCAGTAAACACTGTACTATACAAACATGAAAAGAAACAGTCTTTCCCCCAGAAAACAGAATTCAGAGTGATTTAAGCAGTTTCCCTTAACTTGGATTCATATGCTTTGGTGAATAGGTGTGGGGTTAAATACATGATTAAGTATTTCGCCTGTTTCATAGAATCATAGAACACTAGAACTGGAAAGGGCCTCGAGCAGTCATCAAGTCCAGTCCCCTGCCCTCATGGCAGGACCAAACACCATCTAGACCATTACTGATAGATGTCTGTCTAACCTGCTCTTAAATATCTCCAGTGATGGAGATTCTACAACCTCCCTAGGCAGTTTATTCTAATATTTAACCATCCTGACAATTAGGTGGTTTTTCCTAATGTTCAACCTAAACTTCCCTTGCTGCAGTTTAAGCCCATTGCTTCTTGTCCAGTCCTCAGAAGCTAAGAACAACAAATTTTCTCCATCCTCTTTATAACACTTTTTTCGGTACTTGTAAACCACTATCGTGCCCCCCTCTCTGTCCTCTCTTCTCTAAATTAAACAAGCCTAGTTCTTTCAGTCTTTCTTCATAGCTCATGTTCTCTAGACCTTTAATCATTCTCATTGCTCTTTTCTGGACCTTCTCCAGTTTCTCTTCATCCCTCTTGAAATGTGGTGTTCAAAACTGAACCCAGTACGCCAACTGAGGCCTAATCAGCACAGAGTAGAGCCAAAGAATGACATCTCATGTCTTGCTCACAACACTCCTATTAATACATCCCAGTATCATGTTTACTTTTTTTGCAACATCACACTGTTGACTCATATTTAACTTGTAGTCAGCTATCTCTCCTAGGTCCCTTTCTGTGGTACTCCTTGCTAGACAGTCCCTTCCTATTCTGTGTTTGAAACCTGTTATTCCTTCCTAAGTGGAGTACTTTTCATTTGCCCTTATTAAATATCATTCTATTTACCTCAGACCATTTCTCCAGTTTGTCCAGATCATTTTGAATTATGACCCTATCATTCAAAGCAGTTGCAACCCTTCCCAGCTTGGTATCATTTGCAAATTTACTAAGCGTATTCTCTATGACAATATCTAAATGGTTGATGAAGATGTTGAACAGAACCGGTCCCAAAACAGACCCCTGGAGAAGCCCACTTGTTATGCCCTTCCAACATCATTGTGAACCGTTAATAACTACCCTCTGAAAATGGTTATCTAGCCAATTATGTATCCACCTTATCGTAGCCCCATCTACGTTGTATTTGCTCAGCTTATTAATGGAAAGATCATGCGAGACTGTATCAAATGCCTTACTAAAGTTTAGGCATACCACATCCACCGCTTCTCCCTACTTACTATCCTATCAAAGAAAACTATCAGATTGGTTTGGCATGATTTGTTCTTTACAAATCCATCCGACTGTTACTTATCACCTTATTTCCTTCCAGATGTTTGCAGATGAAGTCCTTAATTACTTGCTTCATTATCTTTCCTGGCACAGAAGTTAAACTGACTGGTCTGTAATTCCCTAGGTTGCTCTTATTCCCCTTTCTATAGATTGGCACTATATTTGCCCTTTTCCAGTCAATTTTCCAATATGACGTATTCCCTTTAAAGGTCTTTGTCGTTCAAGGTCTCAGTCTTGCACTCATAACAAGTAAAACTCACTTGCTTCAGATCATTAGGGTTTGATTAAGGAATGCATAAGTGGCATTGGATTTTGAAATACATGATAATTATAAAGCTACATTTTAATTGTATAGACATATGGCATTTTAAATACTTATGTTCTCCCACTTCTCTCTCTGTATAACAAGACCTTTGCCCATTACAAACCACATGTTTTACGGGTGATTAAAGCAACAAATGCCCTTTCCGGCTGTAAAACAGGAGCCCTTTCAGTGAGCTGTCTAGACAAGGAAAAATATTTGGTGCTTGGATCCTCTCTGTAGGTTCCCAGTAACTCACTGTATGAGTCAGTCATATGCAGACTGTGTACTGTTAAAAAATAAAATTATCCTCTGTAGATGTGTTATATATTTAATTAGGACACTTGTTGCAATGATAGATTTTCTTTCTGCTGCTTTTTAGTCAATAATCTCACTTTAACTTTTGAAAACAGTTATACAATCCTTTCCCATCTGTTTTCTTTAATATGTAGTTATTAACAGAAAAATATATTGTAATTTATGTAATTTTAAATCCCTAGTTCTGGTCCTCTCTGCATAGACTTTAAAACATGGATAACTGTGTGTTCTGTGGCTCAGAATTCCTGTAATTGAACTGTAATTGGTCACTGGCTATGTACACTCTGCAGTGCAATGCAATTACTTTGTATTGGCTGTGTCTACACTAGCTCCCATGGTAATCAGCCTGCGCGGGGAATAAGAGTGAGTTGCTGTGATGCATATTCAGCACCTCATTGGGCTTATTCTTGCCATGGAAACTTCAAAATTAGCAACTTTGAAGCACTGGCAAGACGTGTAGCCACATGCACTGTGAAATACTTGTGCAACTTCAAAGTTCCCTTCACTCCCAAAATTTTGGAGTAATTTTTTGGGAGTAAGGGCACTTTGAAGTTGTGCAGGTACTTCGAAGTGCCTGCAGCTACATGACTTGCTGGCACTTTGAAGTTTTTGTGGCGAGAATTAGCCTAATGAGGTGCTTTATTATCATTATCATTCTGCGCTTGGGCTGATTACCATGTTTCGAAGAAGGGGGCTACTGTAGACACAGCCATAGTCTTATATACTTGTCTTTCAATTGTATATTTCTTACTCAGACAAAATTCTCATTTGACATGAATGGAAGTTTTGTCTGAATAAAGAGTTCAGGATCATGACCTTTTTCTCTGGCCACATGTAGAAAAATTTGAAAACAACAATGTGAGGTTATTAAATGAAATAAAATGATCTTATTCTCAGTAGCAAAAGGAGACAATCAGAAAAGTGCATCCAATAAGTGCATGTATCCTAGCTGTCGTCTCATGCTTTTGCTTTTCTGACTGCATTAGATACATCTTTATTGTTAATTGTGCTACAGTTGTGATGATTAGTTAGGAGATGGAAGTATCTGGCATGCAAGGTAAGTTTTTGACTTCTGAATCTTGATGACATTTATTTAAGATTGTAATACATACTATATTGGCTACTCTTACTGCTTTGTAAATTTTGCTGTTTTTCCTTGGTGGTTGAACAGTTTGATATCCAGTTGTTTGACTATCCATTCAGAATCCTATTGTCACATTCATTTTCTGTGAAATAATATGTAAATGATATTATTTGCCAAAGATAAATAACCATTTTCCAGATTAATTACCGCAGTATTTTTCCTTCATCTGATAAAAAGAATTATATTTAAAAAATTATTAGCAAAAATCAATCTTCTATTGCCCAATCACTGATAAAAGTTTTTTCTCATGCTTCCAAATTATATTATCTTCAGTAGTAAAATATGTTTGTGTCAATCCAAGCTATAGGTGACAAAAATACCAAATACAATAATAAATACAACAAAAGTATTCAGTATAATATTGGGAATATTATATTGGGATAAATATGTATGTGCATACTTTCACATAAGATATATACATTAACAGAGAGGCTAATGAAACATTGGAACAGCTTAGGGGGGAAAATGATAAATTTTCCATCACTTGGAGTCTTTAAAAGAAGATTAGGTATGTCTCTAAAAGGTTTTAGTTCTACCATAATGTGTTGGGTTTGATGAAGGAATCAGTGGGTAAAGTTCTGTGACCTGTGCTGTGCAAGGCCTCAGACTAAATGATCCAACTAAGCCCTTTTGGCCTTAGAAGTCTATGAGGGAGACGCAAGTACTGGGTCTAGTCCTTCTATGGGTATGTCTGCACTTACTGGGAATGTCAACAGCTGCTACGCAATTTTAGGTAGGCCAGTTGCATACCTAAAATTGATTTTGCAGCAATCGACATCGGTCCCATTCTTCACTGCAGAATGTTGATGGGAGAGCTTCTCCCACCAACATTCCGTAACCCTTGCGGCTCATAAGGAGTTCCAGGTTCAACTTTGATCCCAGAATGAGCCATTTTTTGCGTGTGCGAAATGGCACCCTGGAAGATTGAACCTAAGCTTTTGATGTTCCACAGCTAGTGTAGACCTACCCTGTGTCATGTGAAAAGGACTGAACAGCATAAAAAGGGCTCTGGGGACCCTAGATCCAGCTGAGGGAGAATTCCTTTAGAACAGCCTCTAAGGCAGACAAGCAAAGGCTGTTCACCAAGTACTTCTTCACAAGATGTGGCATAGTGGGAGTTCTGGGATGGGAGTGGGAATGAGTGGTGTGGGTATGTTGGACGGAACCATAGCACAGATTCTAGGTAGTACTGCTGCCATAACCAAGCAGTGAAAGGCCACGAAAATTTAGGCAGCCATTGAGGACCCATTACCAAGTGATTCAGAAGAGAGTTCCTTGACTCTTCTCAGTTGGAATTTAGATTTGGGGTTTTTTAGGAGTCTTTATTCATATCATTGCTCAATGGTCTCTTTCAGGAGATGAAAAAGGCGTATCTTTCCTGATTCTTTTAGACCTTTGGCATTCTAAATAGTGAGATGTTGTTGCTGTATCTGTGAAAGCTGAGAGAAGCAGTCCCTTGAATGGTCTTTCCTTTCTGAGAGATACCAAAGATTAGCACTGTGGACATACTTATGTTTTTCTTCAAGTGGTTGTTCATGTGCATTCCAATGTAGGCATGCACATGTGTGCATGCCCAGTTGCCAGAAAATTTTCCCTTAGCCGGTAGCTGTTGGGTTGCTGTGCGCGCCATGGAGCGGTGCTGTTATAGTGTTCGCCCACTGCCTGCCATGGTGTTGGTTGCTGGCACTCCCTGTCACTCATGCAAGCAATCTTCTCAGTTAGCTGGTAGTACTTAGATCTCATCTGTAAATAGATTCTAATTAGGTGTTAATAGTTCTATTGCAATTAGATAGAGTGGTTCCTTGGGCCCTAGTAGGGAGATTATTTTCCCTCCTCAAGGCTGCCGCACCAGGGCATGCTGAGGTCGCCAGGCTTCAAAGTCTGCATTGACTGTGGGAAGTGCATACCAAAGAGTGAACCACGCTCAGCCTGCTTGAAATATTTGGGCGAGAGTCACCGGCAGAACTGCTGCCCAATCTGTAAGATCTTCATACCTAGGACTTTGAAGGACAGGGCTCGGTGCCTCCAAGCCTGGTGGATGGAGGCAGCTCTCCAGCCCAAGAAATCCCCATCCACTGGACCAATGACATCTTCCTCAGTGCGGCATGTCTGGAACCAAGATCAGCCACAGGGTCGATGAACGAGAAGGAAGCCTGATGCCATGGTGAAGGGCCGTCATCTCAGCCTCCTCGGAGACATAAATCTCAGTCCCCGGAGCCTCATAAAAAGAAAAGGCATGACAGGGTCTAGTCTTCTGCAGTGTCTAAGCGCAAGGAGAACTCCCAGGTGGCATTAAGGGAGATGTGCTATTGGCAGACCATGGAAGGTCGAGTGTCAACACCAGTCCAGAGTCAGTGTCAACACCAGTCCCCACTCCCCCCACATACCATTGACATTCCGAGCAGTACAGATCCTACTACCAGTTATGGTACCCTTCTCACTGCCGAGGAGAACCAAGTCCCTGAGGTAGGTGTCTAGTTGTCCTCCACTGCAGGGCAGGCCTGCCATGATGACATGGCCGCCTACACCCCACCAGCAACTACAGTGCCGACTCTGTCATCACTGGTGCTGATGCAGGCACCCTCAGGACAGGCACCTCCTTGGTCTTCAGCATTGCAGGCCTCTGGGTCAGAGTCCGACTCCTACTTTTCCAGCTTGGGCAAGAGTAGGCGTGCTCTCTTTTCCTCCAGATGGAGTTGATGCTCTGTGCCAGGGCAGTGGCTGCTGAGCTGGCAACTGGAACCACAGTGGCTGATCTGGATGCCGTGGGTGTTCCATGGGAGCTAGGGCAATCCATCCACACCCCATCCTGGGCCCTTTCGCTGGTGTTGGCTTTGGGAGGTTCCCCAGTACCTCATTTGGTACCATCAGCCTTGCTGGGAGCCGCTCTGCAGGATGGTTCATCAGAACAGCTGCCTGCCATGGAACAATCCTCATTGGCACCAACTCCCTCAGTGCCATTACCATTGTCAGCTCCGATGGTTTCAACGCTTTTCCCATTGGTGCCGTTCACCATGGCACCAACAATGCCAGCACCTATAGGACCTGGAGAGTTCCTGATGACATTGGAGTCGATGGCTCCTCCTCCTTTCATTGTGTGGAGCTCGGCGCTGCTGTCTGTGGGCTCAGCATCACACAGACAGGAGTCAGGGCTGTTCCCTTCACATCAAGGAGTGGGCACACTGGAACTGTCAGGTACCATGGCTGCAGACTGTCCATTGCAGGTGGATGCCTCTTGCCTGGATGAAGCATTCTCAGATTCTTCTGCCTTCCTGGTCTTGGAAGATGTCCAGGCCTTCCAGCCGCTGCTTTGCCAGGCGGCCCAGGGTGTGGGGAACAAGCAGAGCAGGTCAAGGACGAGGCTGACCCGATGGTGGATATTTTATCCTTGTCGGGTCCCACTAGGGTGACACTGCTTCTCATTAAGACCATAGCCCAGATGGCCAAGATCATGTGGCAGACCCTAGCGTTGTCCCAGTCCATGGCAAGAAAGAATGAAAGAAGTTACTTTTTCCCTTCTATGGGGCACAAGCACCTTTTCACCCACCCCATCTGACTCCCTGGTCATGGATGCGGCCAGCCATAGGGAGAGACAGGGGTTTCAGAGGCCCTCAATATGTGAAACAGTTAAACTTGTACGGTAGAAAGTTTTATTCAGCTGGGGGGCTATAGCTGTGCATAGCTTATCAGCAAGACCTGATGACTTGATACTCGTACAATACAGTGTCCTTCTTCTCCAAATTCACAGAGGTGATCCACCCCAGATGCCAAATCTGAGTTTAAGGCTGTAGTGGAAGAGAACAAGCTGATCTCATGTGCAGCTTTGCAGGCTGCCTTGGATGCTGGTGATGTGGTGATAAGGGTCATGGTGTCAGATGTAGCCATGAGCAGGGGTGCATGCTCCAAGTCTCTGGCCTCCCCTGTGAAGTTCACCAGACTATTCTGGACGTGCCCTTTGAGGGCTCTGTTTAAAGAAAAAAAATGATAAGAAACTGCACAGCCTTAAAGATTCCAGAGTCACCCTGAGGTCACTGGGCCTCCATACTCCTATGACACAGCGCAGGCATTTCAATCCCCGTCCTCCTGCTAGGCAGTTCCCTCAGCAGCTTTGGGATAAAAATAGGGGAACAGCTCGGAGCAGCAGTAGGCACTACCGTCAGGCTGGCCAAGACCAAGCGCAGCAGAAACCCCCACCAGAGCCTAAGCCCAACTTTTGAAGGTGAGGTCAGGAGCACCACACCACTGCCCATTATGGATCCAGCATGCCATAAGTTTTCCTTCCACCTATGTCCATTCTACCCTGCCTCGTGCCATATATCGTCAGACCAGTGGGTCCTTCGCCTGGTAGAAAAGGGGATTTGCTATCCAATTCAGTTCTTAACTCCTTTCCATCTCTCTTCCCCATCCCTCTTCTGGGACCCCTCTCACGAGAGTCTGCTCAGGGAGGAGATCCAGTCACTCCTCGACCAAGGTAAAATAGAGGAGGTTTCTCCTCAATTCAGAGGCCAGGGGTTTTATTCCTGTTACTTCCTAATCCCAAAATTGAAAAGGGGAATGATGCCCATCATGGACTTGTGAAACCTGAACAAGTTTGTGTGAAAGATCAGGTTTTGCATGGTTTCTCAGGGGTTCGTTATCCCATTGCTGGATATGGGGGACTGGTTTGCCATTCTCAGCTTACAGGACACGTATTTCCGCAACACAATCTGTCCACCCTAAAGTTTGCAGTGAATGGAGGACACTATCATTACACAGTCCTTCCATTCAGCCTGTCAGTGGCTCCAAGAGTTTTCATCAAGTGCATGGTGGTGGCAGCCTTCCTCCACAGGCACAGGGTCCAGTTGTTCCCATACCCAGACAACTGGTTAGTCAAAGGGAGCTTGCAGGCCCAGGTTCATCAACACATAAGATTCCTTTGCCAAACCTTCAGTAGTCTTGGCCTCCTGATAAACAAGCAAAGTCAGTGCTTGTCCCCACTCACAGAATAGAGTTTGGGGAGGCTCTCCTGGACTCAAAACTCACCAGGGCCTCCATTCCAGAGAGGTTTCAGGCTATGACCAACATCATAAACAACACAATCAAGTTCCCCACTATGATGGTCAGGTGTTGTTTGAGGCTCCTGGGACACATGGCAGCTTGTGCATTCACCGTACAACATGCCTGACTTTGTCTGCGTCCCCTCCAGTTGTGGCTCGCTTCAGTGCACCACCCTGTGAGGGACAGTATAGACAAATTAACGATGTTGCCACAGCTGGTGTTGAGGAGCCTGCATTGGTGGCTGGATGCTCAGACCAACTGAGCAAGGGTACCTTTCAGGCCTCCCCAACCTTCCCTGACCCAGGTAACTGACACATCAGATTTAGCCTCAGGGTGCATCTGAAGGAGCACTGGACTCAGGCTCTCTTGGGCGCTTCAGACCTCAAGCTTCACATCAGTGTGAGAGAGCACTCAGGGCTATCGGGTTAGTGCACAAGTTGTGACAGAACATCCTAGTGGGGCATTGCACATCAGTGAGTACAGACAACATGCCAACTATGTATTACCGTAAACCCTCGAAATGCATGATTTTGAGTTGCACTTAACGTGCATTAACATGAGTTAAGCACAGCTCAAAATTTCACTCCTCCTGGCCCTGGTTCAACCCCTGCGGCCCCGCTCACCACCCGTGCATGGCTCTGGCTCACCCCTCACCCCGACACCTGGCTCTGGCTCCAGCTCACTCCTCCCCGGCCCCTGTTCAAACCCTCCAATGGCACACCACCCGAGGACAGCTCTGGCTCACCACCCCCACCCGCGGCTCTGGTTCAAACGTCCCCCATCCATTCAAACCACCCTTGCACGGCTCCAGCTCAAACCCCCTGCGTGCAGCTCTGGCTCACCACCCCCACACACAGCTCCAGTTCAACACCCCTGCACATCGCTCTGGCTCAACCCCTGTGGCCTGGCTCACCACCCGAGCACAGCTCCGGCTTGCCACTCCCGTGTGTGGCTCTAGCTCAATCCGCCCCCACCCTGGTTCAGCCACCCCCACCTGTGGCTGCAGCTCAACTCCACCCCCTTGCAGCCCTAACCCACACCAGGCTTAACCCTCCCCAGCTGCCCCCCAAACCCCAGGACTTACCTTTCAAAAGGAGCTCCAGGTGCTCCTGCTGTTTCCCCAGCTTCAGAACATGCGTACTGGCAGGGAAAAAAAGCTGCCCCCCAACTGATGTGAAATTCGAGTTAAGAACATAAGAACATAAGAATGGCCATACTGGGTCAGACCAAAGGTCCATCAAGCCCAGCATCCCATCTGCCGACGGTGGCCAATGCCAGGTGCCCCAGAGAAGGAGAACAGAAGACAAGTGATTTATCTCCTGCCATCCATCTCCTGCCCTTGTTATGAAGGCTAGGGCACCATACTTTATCCCTGGCTAATAGCCATTTATGGACCTGACCTGCAAAAATTTATCAAGCTCTTTTTTAAACCCTAATAGAGTCCTGGCCTTCACAGCCTCCTCAGGCAAGGAGTTCCACAGGTTGACTGTGCGCTGTGTGAAGAAAAATTTCCTTTTATTAGTTTTGAACCTACTACCCATCAATTTCATTTGGTGTCCCCTAGTTCTTGTATTATGGGAAAAGGTAAATAATTTTTCTATATTCACTTTCTCCACACCATTCATGATTTTATATACCTCTATCATATCGCCCCTCAATCGCCTCTTTTCCAAACTGAAAAGTCCCAGTCTCTCTAGCCTCTCCCCATATGGGACCCTTTCCAAGCCCCTAATCATCTTAGTCGCCCTTTTCTGAACCTTTTCTAATGCCAATATATCTTTTTTGAGGTGAGGAGACCACATCTGCACGCAGTACTCGAGATGTGGGCGTACCATAGTTTTATATAGGGGAAGTATGATATCTTTTGTCTTATTATCGATCCCTTTTTTAATAATTCCTAACATCCTATTTGCCTTACTAACTGCCGCTGCACACTGCGTGGATGTCTTCAGAGAACTATCCACTATAACTCCAAGATCCCTTTCCTGATCTGTCGTAGCTAAATTTGACCCCATCATGTAGTACGTGTAATTTGGGTTATTTTTTCCAACATGCATTACCTTACACTTACCCACATTAAATTTCATTTGCCATTTTGCTGCCCAATCACTCAGTTTGCTGAGATCTTTTTGTAGTTCTTCACAATCCCTTTTGCTTTTGACTGTCCTGAACAACTTGGTGTCATCTGCAAACTTTGCCACCTCACTGCTTACCTCATTTTCTAGATCATTGATGAACAAGTTGAACAGGATCGGTCCCAGGACTGAGCCCTGGGGAACACCACTAGTTACCCCCCTCCATTGTGAAAATTTACCATTTATTCCAACCCTTTGTTTTCTGTCTTTTAACCAATTCCCGATCCATGAAAGGACCTTTCCTCCTATCCCATGACCACCTAATTTACGTAAAAGCCTTTGGTGTGGGACCGTGTCAAAGGCTTTCTGGAAATCTAGGTATATTATGTCCACTGGGTGCCCCTTGTCCGCATGTTTATTAACCCCTTCAAAGAATTCTAATAGATTAGACAGACACGACTTCCCTCTGCAGAAACCATGCTGACTTTTGCCCAACAATTCGTGCTCTTCTATGTGCCTTGCAATTTTACTCTTTACTAGTGTTTCTACTAATTTACCTGGTACTGATGTTAAACTTATCGGTCTATAATTGCCAGGATCTCCTCTAGAGCCTTTTTTAAATATTGGTGTTATATTGGCCGTCTTCCAGTCATTTGGTACCAAAGTGGATTTAAAGGATAGGTTACAAACCACTGTTAATAACTCCGCAATTTCACATTTGAGTTCTTTCAGAACCCTTGGGTGAATGCCATCTGGTCCTGGAGACTTGTTACTATTCAGCTTATCAATTAATTCCCAAACCTCCTCTAATGTCACTTCAATCTGAGTGAGTTCCTCAGATTTGTCGCCTAAAAAGGCTGGCTCAGATTTAGGAACCTGAGTTACGCAAGGGTGTATGGGAACTCATTACTGGTAAATACTGGCACAAAAAAATCCCACCAGCAATAGCCTAGATTTGGCACATTTCATTATTAAACGGAATCACTTTGTCCTACTTGGAAATACAGCTACCTCAGGACCAGAATTTTGCAAGTGCTTCACAGCACAGAGCATCATAACCCAACATTTGCAATAGCTTTTAGAAATGGAATAGAGAAATAACTTCTCCATTTGAAAAGAAGGGGTGATTTAGGATAGCAAAATGTAATAACTCAAATTGGGATTTAGCCAAGATACTGGGGTTAACATTCTTCCACCTGAAAATCATGCCATGAGATTTTTAATGACAAGCAGTCAGGACTTGAGTTTTAGGTCTTATTTCAAATGGAGATTAAAATAATATATTCATAAGATTTATAATATTACAGATTGTTTTCTGCCACAAGTAGCCTCCTTGTAACTTGATCTGGCAGTTGAATCACTCAGAAAACAACAGGTCTGTGCCCTCAAAAGCTCATACTTATGTTCCATTGAATTCAGTGAAACTTAAATACAATCTTAAAGGCAAGCTTGTGTGTTGCTGAATTGGGGACTCAGTGTGCTGCCCTCTGCACGGTCATGAATTTCACCCATATTTTTTAATGAATGCTATAGAAAACACTTAAGACTTCTGTGTACAAGAATTATATTTGTGATGATATATTGTTGGATTAAACTCTAATGTGGAGAGGGAAATGGCTAGACTTTGTGAGTCCCGTATAAAATGTTGCCCCTAAAATTAAGTTTAGGAAATTATTTCATTGTTTGTCTGTCTGCGTGCAGCTGTTATAATAGAGCAGCGGTTCCCAGCCTTTTCCAGATGGAGATCATTTTGGCAATTCAGGAATACTTGGTGACCTGTGGCAATTAAAAAACGGGGGGAAGCAGGCCTCCTCCAGCAGCCCCATACTGCCCCCAGCCTTAGCCCCCCTCAGAAGCCTCAACTGACCCCCAGCCTTACACTCCCCAAGCATCCCCAACCGACCCCCAGCCTTAGACCCCCCTCAGCAGCCCCAAAATGCCACCAGCCTTAGAAACCCCCCATAGCCCCAAACAGCCACCCAGCCTTAGACCGCCCCCCTGCAGCCCCAAATGGCACCCAGCCTTAGAACCCCACCTGCAGCCCCAAACTGGCCCCAGCCTTAGACCCCACCACCTGAAGTCCCAAACCACCCCAGCCTTAAACACCCCCTTCTAGTCCTAAATCACCCCCATCCTTAGACACACATCTCCCATAGCCCTAAAAAGCCCCAGCCTTGGACACTCTCCCCACCTCCCCACAGCCTCTTCACTGGGGCTGTTAGGTTGAGTGGCTACCCCAGCCCTCCTGCTCCCAGCAGGTAACAGTCAGTAAAACTAATTAACTCAAGTGTTAAGCTTTCAGCACCTAGGCATAAGGCAAGTGCTGTCTCTAATGATAAAGATAGCTGCAGGAGATGGCAGCTATCGCTATTGCTAGCTGCCGGAGGCAGCAGCATTGAGAAACTGCAAATGGCTTCTTTAAGAGCCACCTGCAGCTTGCAGCTGCCCAGCTGGCAACGCTTAACAAATCTAATCGCAACCCATAGGTTGGGAATCCCTGTAATAGACTAAATCTGAAGCATGTATGTCCATCCCTGTTATATTGTTCTAAAAAATGTACTTATAAGCTAATACTACATGCACCTCTAGTGCTGGCTCCTTGAGGCAAATGAGCAGTCTCGAAAATGGAAAATGAATGTTCATTTGCATATCTGAGCAGCTCATTTGCATATTAACAGCAGAAAACAAGCAGTGAAGATGTGGTTCTACTGGCAAAAAAAACCTCTGTTGCTAGCCCTTTATCCCTAAAATGGAAGTTGATTATCTGGCTAGTAATATTTTTGTTTCTTGTTCTATGTGTTTATTTCCTTTCAATATCTGCAGGTAGACTATCTGTAGCTATTTGTAGAGATGTAATGATCTACCTGTCAAACTGCCTTTGTATTATATCTGTTTGATGTTAATATGTCTTATTTGCAGATGATGATGAATGTGTTAACAGCACTCTATGTGGCAGTCATGGGTTCTGTGAAAATACACCTGGTTCCTTTCGCTGCCTCTGTTACCAGGGGTATCAAGAGCCACAAGATGGGCAAGGGTGTGTGGGTGAGTTTTTAGATTTTCTAATTATTTCTGCATAATCCCAGTCATGAAAAACAGATTTCAAAGGAGAATTTATTTCTTCATAAAATTATTTTATCTTCCATCATTTTGTGTTAAATTTATACCGTTTCAGACTAAAACAAGATTCACCTATGCCCTGCACACTAAACCCAGTATACCATCTGAGTACTTATTGTTTTTCTGCTTAAGGAGAATCTTGTTTTGTTTTGTTTTGTTTTTTTAAACAACTGGAATGGAAACCAACAGCAAATAAGCTGAATCACTCCTTTTATCGAAAAAAATTAAATCACTATTTCTGAAAATGTCAGGCCATTCACAAATATGAATTATAATGGATTAAATTTAATACTTCATCTTATTTAAATGCAACATCTGTTTAGTCTCTTAGCTAAACAGCCAGAACTCTGTAGTACCTCCTACAGGAAGTATAGTCTGGCATGTGGTATAGGCTGTCTGAATTAAAAAGCATACCTTCTTAGAAACAGTGTATTTGAACAGATTTTAACATTATTTTCAGGCTCTGGGAAAGATACCTATCACAGTGAAAAGATGTGAGAATGCCCTAAGTATGCAAATACTACAGATTTCTCTAGGGAGTAATAGATTTCCAAATCTATTGTCAATAGTGGTGTTGGACTTGAGCACCATCTGAGATAACACAGGTTTCTAATACAAAATTAATATCAGATCAAGAAAAGGTATTCATTAAGCAATTTCTTTGAACTAGATTCAAGGTGAAACACATTTACCGGTAACACTGAGCTGAATAAAAATGGAAGTGAAAGAGTGAAAATAGGGTTTCTTATATTCAGCAAAAAATTCTTCCTGGTGCTCTTTGGGGCTGGGTCTGCAAGGTATTGAGTGTTCCAGCCCCCATTTAAAAAGAAAACAGAGTTTTGGACCTTAAATTATTTTTCATTGGAATGCAGCCTTTGAAACTCAACATTTGGTGGGGGAGCACTGCTGGAGAGGCAGACAGTGCTGCTTTTGAAATTTGTTTTAGTGTGATGGACCAGATTCTCAGCACTCCTTTCATACAACTCAGGGAGCAGGGAGACAGTACAAAGAGAGATGCTCTTTTTTTTTGTGGGGGGGGGGTGGCGGGGGGATCCAAATTCTTAGGACCAGAACTGTCCACAGATGCAAGGAAATCCTCAGAAGTCATAAAGCCAGCATCGCTGGCTCCTGTGCCCACCCATCCCTTGCAACTCTAACATATTAGGATGAGAGTGGCCAGAGTTCATGATGTTTAACTGTTCCCAGATGATGGGAACCAAGGCCAGGATTTGAACAATAATGGTCATAAAATTAGGAAGGCATAACCCATAAGCCCCACCCTTGCTGAGAAGCTACACAAACTGAGTTGTTACTTGGGGATGAACTGTCCCATTACTGACTGAGTACATGTCATTCAGAGTGGAATGTAGAGGTAAAATTGCTAGATACCGTCATTGACTGATTCTTGGAGCAGCTATTCTGGAACCTCAGAAAGGGGTAGGGGGGGCATTCTTTATTAAGTCCTAAATGGAGCACGGGATCTGGTGACAAAGGCAAATGCAGCTGAACTGCTTAGTAATAGCTACCATAATGTAATTACATTTAACATCCTTATAGGGAGGGAAAATACCAAAGAAACTCACCACAAAAGCATTTAACCTAAAAACACCACAATAGAGTCTCAAACTGCAGTAAACCCCCCGAAATATGTGACATTGAGTTGTGCTTAACTTGCATTAACACAAGCTGAGCACAACTCGAAGCTGCTCTGTGGCTGTCTGCCAGCCTGACTCCCCAGATGGGGGAAGCCAGGCAGGCAGCCACAGCGGTGTGGCTTCTCCCCAACTGCCCCCAGCTGGGGAAAGCCACACCACCATGGCTGTCTGCCTGGTGAGGCTTCTCCCAGCTGAGGGAAGCCAGGGAGAAAAACAGCCATGCTTCTGTGGCTTCTCCCAGGCTTCCCCCAGCTGGGAAAAGCAGCGCCACAGCTGTCTGTCCCGCACAGATTCTCCCATCTGGGGAAGCCGGGTGAACAGACAGTCGCACCACTGCTGCACAGACAGCCGCGCCTTGCTTCCAGAGTGGCAGAGAGCTGGAAACGAAGCCACAGCTGGTCGGTTTCCCAGCTCCCCGCCTCACTGTGGGAGCCAGGCTGCTGTCTGGTCCCCAGATCCCCTCCATTCACATGAGACAGGAAACTGACCAGGGCTGGTGCCCTCATCAGTTTCCTGGCTAGCCCCCCCACCCCACATTGCATGGGAAATTTGACTTACGTGGGGGTGTGCTGTATGTAATATGTACCCTGAACCAAAAACTCCCAGAAACAGTAAGTACCAAAAAATGCTGCAATGGCTAAAAAAAGAGTAAAACAGACAGGCAGTTAGAGGCAAAAAATATCCTTTAAAATTGGAAGCAAAATTCTTCTGAGGCAAATAGAAAGTAATATAAACTTTGGCAAATAAAGAGTAAAAATATGTTTAGGCCAAAAAAGCATTTGAAGACACAAATATTAACTGCAAAAATACTTTAAATATATCTGAAGAAGGAAGCTACCGGACAGTTGAAGTGCTAACAGAGCACTCAAAGAAAGACCAGGCTGTTGCAGATAAGCTAAATGAATTATTTGCATTGGTTATCACTGCAAAAGATATCAGGAAGATTCCCACAGTGGAGCAATTCTTTTTAAGTGACAGATATAAAGAGCCGCCCCAGAGTGAGGTGTCTATATAGGAGTTTTGGGAATAAATTGATAAATGATAATAAGTGACCAGGAGCAGATGGGGTTCACCCAGGAGTACTAAAGGAACTCAAATATGAAATTGTGGAACTATTAACTGCAGTAATAGCAATTTTAATGCAGCATTTGGACCAGATGACTGTAGGATAGCTAATGGCAATTTTTCCTTGCAATTTTAGTCTGGTAAATCTAATGCCAGTTCATGGTATATTGGTTGAATAGTAAAGAACAGAATTATCAGCTATATAAATGAACCTAATACATTGAGGAAGAGTCAGTACTACAAAGAGTTACAAAGGGATCTCATTAAACAAAAAAACAACAGTAAAATGGCAGCTTCCGTTTAGTGTTGAAAAATGCAAATAAATGCACATTTTAAAACATATTCCCAACTATACATAAGAAATGATGGAATCTAAATAAGATGTCATCACTCAAAGAAAAGATCATTTTCGATAGCTCTCCAAAAACATCTGTTCAATGTGCAAATGCAGTCAAAAAGCCAAGAGAATGTTAGGAGCCATTAGGAAAGAAATAAGTAGTAAGACAGAAGATACCATAATGCCATTATATAAATCCATGGTGTGTTCATAACTTGAAAACTGTGTTCAGTTCTGAGCTCCACATCTCAAAAATCACATATTAGAATTGACAGAGTAGGGCAACAAAATGATTAGCAGTATGGAATAGCTTGCATAGGAGAATCAATTAAAAAGACTGAGATTGTTCAGTTTAGAAGAGAACTGACGAAGAAGGGATGGTAGACATTAGAGGTGTATAAAAACATGATTGGCCAGGAGAAAGCGAATAGGGAAGAGATTATGTAACCCTTCAAATAGTAGGAGAACCAGGTGCCCCTAATCAAATAAAAGGGAGCAGCTTTAAAGCAACCCAAAGTACTTCTTCACACAACACACAATCTGTGGAACTCACTGCAACAGGATGTGAAAGCCAAAAATACACCTGGATTCAAAAGAGTTAGATAAATTCATAGAGGTTATTGGCCGATATGGTCAAGGCCACAATCCCATGCTCTAACTGTCAGAAACTGGAACTGGATGACAAGGGATGGGTCACTCAATAATTGCCCCGTTCTGTTCATTCCCTCTGAAGCCTCTGTCACTGGCCACTCTCAGAAAGCAAGATACCAGGCTAGATGGACCATTGGTCTGACCCAGTATGGTATGGCCATTCTTAAGTTATGTAGTGTTCTCACTCAGAGCAAAGAATGAACTGCAAGCCCTACGAACTGTTTTCTCTTAAAACAGGGGTTGGCCTTTGTACATAATTAATTTTTACTTAATTAAAACTGCATCATGATTTTTTATGGCTTTCATCAGATTCTGCTTCAAACTGTCAAAAGGCCTTTTCACACTAATTTGTATTTTGTTTGTTTAAGAGTTGGTAGAAATAGAAATCAGACCTTTATAATTGTGCATTCTCTTCATGTGTGTTAATTTGTGGGATAAAATTATAATTTGGAAAGAAATTCTAATTTTTAACTCTTGTTACTGATAGAAACCATGTACACAGTTTTACTGACAAAAGTCCTATGTACTATACAAGTTCGGAAGGCACAGTTAAGTTAGCACACGTGTGCACAATTCTGGAGAATTGGGTTTATGCTTGGCAGGTGGGTACTTGATGGAAAGGACAGGGATTTTATTGTTCAGGTGAGAAGTTTGAGTCTGTTTGGTTTCTGATATTTGAGTGATAAGGCCTGTTAACTGAGACTCCATTTCAAGAAAGCACTTAAGCACATGCTTCGGTTCATCACTTAAGAATATATTTAAATCCAATTGTTATAAACACATACCCGAGTGCTGCGCTGAATAAGGATGTTGTCCTTGATTGGGGCTTTTAGCTGGTGTGAAGGCCAGTGTTGCTTCAACTTGTTATTTCCTTAATTTTAGTGATTGAATTAAAAGGAAATAATTTTTTGCTAAACTAATTCTAAGGGGGTGATTTTTTTCCATTGGTATGAAATATAATCTCAAACAAATTAAGCCTATTCGAACTAATCAAATAGACTTGGTATGATTAACTTTAAATAAATAGATGTTGGTAAACATTTATGTCAGCCGACAGCCAGAAATCAATGATAAAACTATTTGTAGCAGTTGGCAGGAGTGCACCTTCCAGGGAGTGTGTGTCAACAACCCTGTGGCAGTGCAGCTGCAGCCTCACTGTCATGGAACATGCTCCTGTGCTGGGGGAACTGCGGAAGTCTCTCTCTGCTGCCACAGCACTGGTGGCACCTGCTCCTGGCAGATGCAAGGGCTGATGAAGACTGAGGGCCTGGCAGGGCAGAGCAGAGGCTTATGGGTAGGACTGAGAGAAGAGGGGAGAGAATGAGCTTGCAGACACAAGGAAGTCCACTCTGATGCTGAATGGTTCTGTCCCTATGCAGGAGCCATTTGCATCCAGATGGCCAGAGATTTATCCTTATGAACCTGACCAGTGATCTCTGCTGTTTCTGCCAAGACTTTGGTCTTCCCCTCCTCTTGTGCCTGGAAGGATCTGGTGTCACCAGTCCCACAATTATGTAGGGAGACCTCTGCAGCTCTACTCCCATGGCCTCATTCACTAACTATCCAGGAAAATGGAGCTGTCCCTGGGTGGAAACAGTGCAGCAAGACCTCATAGTCAGAGGGTCATCTTCCTCCTTGCAGTCCTGGCCAGGGGTTTCTGCTCTGCTTCGCCAAGCCTGTAGCCTCCCCTGCATTTTGTGCCCACGGCCATGCCACCACCAGTGCCAGGAGCTAACAGCTGTCATGCTGTCAGCTCAGCCCTAAGCCAGCTCTATGCACACACGTACCTTAATTTCCAGGAAATATAAAAATAAACATAGTTAAAAATCAGAACAAAATCAATAATTTTAATTGTTGACATTATAAAAAAAATCAAAATTTAATTTCAACACAACAGCTTGAATTTCTCTAATCTGGCACTCTATCGTCCAGCAACACCCATGGTCTGGCTTGATTTTATTTAACCAGATAATCACTTACCATGGATGTGGCCAAGTTTCGTCTGGTCTCATTAAGTTTGCTTATAGTCACCAGTCCTGCCTCTGATTGCTCTGTGCTCTTATTTACCTCTAATTTACCTCTAAATGTCTTCTATGAGTCCAGTAAGCAGTGGAACTGTTGGTAATGCTGCTAGACAATATTGACCGTCGTTCGGTGCCAGTCAGATCCTGAGAGTGCTAGACTAGAGAGGTTCGACCTGTACTAAATATGAGCTTTCCCACAGGTCACTATGTTGATATTTTCTTTTCTTTTGTTATCTCATAATCAGTGGTTTATGTGTAACATTTTGTATAATGACTTTTCAACTACTAAGGCAAAATCAGGGGAAAATAGGAAGGAAGGGAAGAAGAAGAAGAAAAGAAAATTTGTGAAGGCTCATTTTTGTTGCTGGCTGATAGTGAAATGAATGGGATTCTGCACTGTGGAAGAACCTCACAGTTTGGCTGAGTTGGACATATGATAATGAGGTTATAGAAGATACTGAAAACATTCTTACATGCTAGTAAAGGATTTTGGTACTAACAGTCTCCCAAAAACATTTTAATGGAAAATACGTTGCACAGTTTGTGAACAGTATTGACTAAAGACTTTTAATTTCTTGATATACATCAAACAAAAGAATATAATTAAATGAATTTCAAAATTGTTAAGTTAGCTGATCTAAATAAGAGAAAAATGTATACAATGAGTAGTATATTATATGGCTACATATTTATTTTGGTAGATAAAAGTGAGCCAGTATGCTTTGTTACAAATACTATACTGTAAAATGTCCATTAAATATACATAAATACATGTATAAATTAGGAAATATGTAATAATTTTACAGTTACATAGTTAGTGGATATGCAATACTGTGGACAGTCAGGTATGCAATTCTGATAGATTTCAGTGTGAGCAGAGTTAAGCTGGTGTGGAGCAGTTTTGTAAGCCCATGTCGATCAAAGCATGGACAACTTTCCTGTCAAACCGAAACTTTTCATAGCATTTAGATGAGGTTAGAAGTGTTGGGAGCCAAGTTTGGAGTTCACAGAATGGTTTTGGTCCAAGGCCAACAGCAACTGAGAGTACAGTGAGACCTAGCCCTTAATGGGTGATAGCAGAATAATGTTTCTGAGCCCCAGTGAAACCTTCAGTGGTTTATGGGTAAGGGATCTATTACAAAAAGAATTTTAAAGGATAAACAGGACATGCCCCAGGAAGGCAGTTTTTCAGAAAGTGGGGAGAAGAGAATTCTGTTTGTATATCAGGGACTAAATCCTGCCCTGGTCTGCTTGCTAATGACAGCAGGTTTGGCCATAATATCTGTTAAATAAAATACACAAATAAATATTGTGGACTGCCTAGCTCCAAAATAGTCAATCTCTGGGTCTATCTTAAAATCAACACTGGCCTTTTATAATTTTCTATTTCTTTCTAATGGTCTAAATCTCCTCCAATGAACAAATTTCCTTAGGAGTCCTCTTACGCAGTAGTCAGGTTTTGACTGTTCCTCAGAGATCACCTCTGTTTTCTTGCAAACAATGTGGCAAAGACAGAGCAGGTAAAATAAAGAGCTGTGAATTATGGAGAACACATCCAAATCAATTTCTGCTTCATTTTCCAGATGTGAATGAATGTGAAATGCTGAGTGGGGTTTGTGGAGAAGCCCTCTGTGAAAATGTAGAGGGCACCTTCCTGTGTCTCTGTTCTGATGAAAGCCAGGAGTATGAGCCAATGACTGGACAGTGTCACTCCCGCCCATCAACAGGTAAAATACCAGAGGCTTTGCTTTCAAACATAATGTATAAAAATGCATATCCTCCTGTATCATAGCCTAGATAAAAATTGTGAAAGGCTGTAAAAGGGTGAAGAGTTATAATAAAAATGTGTAAGTTTTGGATTTTATTTATTGCTATAGTTAAATAAGTAAGAAAAAGTGCATATGAGCCCCTTTTTAAATCATGTTAACATAATAAGGTATATGTGCTTTCAGTTCTGTTATTCTTGAATATGCTTAAAATCATTAACAACAAATATATGGCCTAGACATGAAATGATCACAGATCTCTGATTAGCATGGCCTTTCTTTCCACACACTGTGTTTTGTGGAATATTATTTCCCGAGAGGGGTACAATGCTGATTCTATGATGTCAATATTGATCTTTTGCAGTGAAATTAAGGTTATGGCACATGAGATTGAAAATTATTTTTCTAAATGTATGTAGATTACTACAGATTGATCCTCTCTAGTCTAGCACTTTGGGACCCGAAGGGTACCAGATAAGAGAATTTGCTGAACCGTGGGAGGTCAATATTGTCTAACATGTTACCAATACTTCCACTGCAGAATGGACTCCTAGAAGATGTTTGGGATAAAGTAGAAGTAAATACAGTAAACCCCTGAGATGTCTTGAGTTAATGCAACTGTGCCCCTAACAAGAACAGGAAACCATTCCTGTCAGGGGCGGCAGCCGCTGCTGTCAAAGGCAGCAGTCACAAGTCAGACTGCCACCTCTGACTGGAGTGGTTTCCTGTCGGGGGGTGGGGGGGGGCATGAGTCAGGCTGCCTCCCCTGACAGGAACGGTTTCTTGGTCTCCGAAGTGGCAGAGATCTGGGAACCAGGTGGCAGCATGGCTCCGGGCTCCCCTCCGCTTGCAGACCTGAGAATCTAAGCAGGGCAGTAGCCCTGATTAGTTTCCTGGCTCCAAGGAGCAGAGGAGAGCTGGGAGCCAGGCTGCCCCTGGTTCCTGGCTCCCCTCCACTGGCTGGAGCCAGGAAACTGAACGAGGCTGCTGCCCTGGTCAGTTTCCCTTCTCTGCAAGTGGAGAAGAGCCAGGAATCAGGCTGGCCCTGGTTTCAGGCTCTCTGCCATTCTGGGAGCCAAGAAACAGAGCAGTCCTGCTGGGCTAGTCAGTTTGCCTGCTCCTGCAAGCCCAGGAGCTGCAGCCTGGTTCCCATGTCCCCTCAACTTGCATGAAACACAGCTCTCCTGTAACTCAAGGGTTTACTGTAACAACATAGAACACTGAGAGCCAGAACTGATGGCTGTAAACAAACTTTACAGAACCATGGGAAACTTGGCCACATCTAAGATAAGTGGCTATCTGGCTAACAAAAAACATGCTGAACTATAGAGGATATTGCCGGACCAGAGAGTGTTCATTAGAGATGCTCAGCCTGTACTGATTTTGGATAAAGCTGAAGGAAGTGTAACACTGACAGCAAAATTCATGTACCATAATCCAGTTATCTTACTGAACCTTAACAGAAGCACTCTCAAAAACTGATAGCTGAGCAGGAATTTTTTAATAGTTTGAAAAATTTCCAACACATTGGCTCATCAAGGCATGGCCAGTCATCTTCACCACTTTGCTTGTTTATTGTACTGTAGCTTTTTGTCCCTATTTTTTTTTCTCCTCTTGGTCTGTCTTTTTAGATTACGAGCCTTTCAGAGTGGACACTGTTTTTCCTTGTTGTACAGTGGCTAACACATTGTGGATGCTATAAACACCTTACTTCAGAATTATCTTAGGACTCTCTCTCTCAGAAAGGTGCCTGGAGGTGGGCTACACCACTGCTGTTTGGGGAGAGGAACAGGTCTGAGACAAGGAGTAGCAGAAAATAAGAAGTGGCCAATATGATTTATATAAGCTTTAATTTTGAGTTTACATTGTAAGCCTGAGCTAGCTTCTGAATAGCTGTAAAATAACTTGATGTATTGCCATTATTCAATTTGCATAGTTCAAGAAGCCCTGGAAATTTCATCCTGACTCCAATCTCACCATACCTTTTGCGCAAGACAAAATTCATGATGACACAAATGGAACCAGGATTTGGCTCACTGAACATAGTGCATTCTTACCTTCCCAATAATCAATCAGAGCTACACACTCTTTGTTGACAAGTATCAGAGAGGTAGCCATGTTAGTCTGTAGCTTGGAGAACAACACGAAGTCTTGTGGCACCTTAAAGACTAACAGATATTTTGGAGCATAAGCTTTCGTGGGCAAAGACCCGCTTCATCAGATGCATGTGGGGGGGGGTGGTTTCAGAGGGGTATTTAAAGAGTGGGGTCCCAGTAAGAGGGAGGACCAGAGCTGACAAAGTCTATTCAGCAAGGTGGAAATGGCCCAGTATCAACAGCACTTATCAAAAGAGGAAAGAACAAGTCAGATCAGACAGGGGGATGTGAGCCTTTGTCAGAGTCTAACGGGGAGATATTAGCACTCAGAGCAGAGAAACTGCCTTTGTAAGATGCAAGCCACTCCCAGTCTCGTGTAATCCATGGGTAATGGAGTCAAATTTGCAAATAAATTGCAGCTCAGAGATTTCTCTCTCCATTTGATTTTTGGAATTTTTTTGTTTCAGAACTGTCACCCTTAAATCTGCTACTGAGTGTCCAGGGAGATTGAAGTGTTCCCCCCACAGGCTTCTGTCCATTACCATTCCTGATGTCTGATTTATGTCCATTTATTCTTTTACGGAGACACTGTCCAGTTTGGCCAATGTAAATTGCAGTGGGGCATTGCTGGCACATGATGGCATATATTATATTAGTAGATGTGCAGGTAAAGGAGCCCCTGATGGCATAGTTGGTGTTAGGTCCTGTGATGATGTCACCGGTGTAGATATATGAGCAGAGTTGGCAGTGAGGAGTGTTGCAGGGGCTGGTTCCAGGTCTAGAGTCACTGATTTGTGATTTGTAGTGGCTGGTGAGGATTTGTTTAAGGTTGGCAGGTTCTCTGTAGGCGAGGAAAGGCCTGCCTCCCAAGGTTTGTGAGAGTGAAAGATCATTGTTCAGGATGGGTTGTCCTGGCCTTGGTTCCCATCATCTGGGAACAGTTAAACATCATGAACTCTGGCCACTCTCATCCTAATATGTTAGAGTTGCAAGGGATGGGTGGGCACAGGAGCCAGCGATGCTGGCTTTATGACTTCTGAGGATTTCCTTGCATCTGTGGACAGTTCTGGTCCTAAGAATTTGGATCCCCCCGCCACCCCCCCCCCACAAAAAAAAAGAGCATCTCTCTTTGTACTGTCTCCCTGCTCCCTGAGTTGTATGAAAGGAGTGCTGAGAATCTGGTCCATCACACTTATGCTCCAAAATATCTGTTAGTCTATAAGGTGCCACACTCTTTGTTGTTCATTCACAGATTTCTACATTGTGTGCACATTCTGTGTTTTGTTCTCCAAAGTTTATCTGAGATGTACTTCACAAAGAATGACATTGGTACTGCAACAGTGACTGCGAAACAGCGGTATAAGAAAATGAATTTTGAGCTCATAGTAATGTATTAGCGAATCTCAGCTATGAAGTGGCTGAAGGAATGAAATATCTGGATAATGGCTGGTTTATAGTGTTGCCATATATTGCTTGCATGTGAGGAAACAAACTGCAGTAGATATTCATCTCAAGAGGCCTCACAATAATTGATGATAACACAAATGACAACATTGTTCATTATTCCACTGCTAATCAACACATGAAAAAAGGAAAGGGTACATCGTATTATGAAGATCTCCCACCATCTACACAACCTCATTTTGCTACCACAAATGGGTGGCATTTGCAAGATTCCAACTATTTTTCCAGTCAAAAATGAACGTAGACCTGGTAGCCTAGCAGACTGCTACTAAGGGGAGCTTGTTTCCAGGGAGCCCAGCAGGACATCTGGTTCCCGCTGAGAGGAAGAGAAGCCCAAAAAGCCAAGCAGAGTTCATAGATGTACCCAAATACTATTTACTGCTGATAAGGAAAGCCCACAGAGTCCAGCAAGCATGCCTGATCATATGGCTAACATCAGTACAGTCTACTGTGAGTGTTATCTCAATTTGGATCATGAATGAGCAGAACTTCAAATGTGCTCAGTTTGGAAAAGAAAATCTATTTTCTGTGTAAATATGGAGCCCCTTCTTTGGGCAAGAACAAAACAAATACTTCATCATTTTTTACTAGTTAGGTTCCTCGTTCAGGAAGATCCCATATGAGACACCTGACAGTATGGTAGTTAAAACCCAATTGGTGCCCTTTACACCATATTATGACTAATGGGACAAGGGGCCCTGTCTCTTTTCAGGGAGCACTGTAATCTGATGTACACTGTGAAGGACAGAACATCTAAATATTCTTTTATCTCTGTTTACTTGCACAGCTAAAGAAGAACACTTCCCACAATCAGTGTTTCGCTGGACAGGATATTAGTTTGTACACTATATAAGAGATAAAGCATAATATCTTGGCTATCATGGTAGCAAACTTTCTCTCATTAAGCTCAGATGGGTTCAGTCTCAGAGTCTGAAGATCCTGGGAAGTGATCACCTAAACAAACTGTGAAATGGTAATATTTACCTACCATGTCTGTGGGTTTTGGAAAACTCTTAGGGAGTTTACAGTATGTTTATTTTTCTTCGCCATGACTCTTTTTTATTTTAATTTCATGCTGAAAAATAATGGCTGAATGCCAGGTGGTGGCTAGCCTTTGCACGGTTGTGTAAGAGGAGAGCACTGCCTTTCCTGTTGCACCGGGATTGGGCTCAGTCTAGTTGTTGTTTTCTCCTGAGTACAAGGAGTCTGCAAGGCTAGTGATGACTAGGGTGCTGGAGCAGTGCCACATCCTTCTATCTAGAACCAACCACACCTAGGTGTGGATGGAGTTCATGCTGCACTCATGCAAAGGTCATGCTTCCTGTAGTTTTGGCATGCCAACTGCATGAGTGAAGAATATATCTTGTCTGCCTTATACTGTTGTAAACACTAATACAGAATGTTTCAGATGTATTGAACCTTTGCTTATTTGTGTTTTTATACAGTTTGCTCATTTGCACATAGAGAAATGTCATTCCCACTAAATAGAACTAGGATGCTGTTTTTTGCTGAAGGTAAAGGTGGGGCACAAATGAAGCTTAACTTTAATTCAGGGACTTTTTCATGTGTGGTTAAAGGCTGTTCCCTCTGTACATTTACACTTCTTATTGTTCATCATGGGGAAGCTAGAGCCTTCCTTTTATTTGGCAGAAATTCCTCTCTTACTTGCTGTGTCCTGAAATGATCCTGTCAGTATATGAGCACTCAGCTCCTTAGTTCCAGCCATCTTGTTCTGTTCCCGTATTCATTTCAAGTCACTGAAAAATAAATGTAACAAAAAATGGAATACTCAGAAAGTTCCTGTTTCTCTTTTTTTTGTTGTACCCAAAGTAAGAAACAATCCACTAGAACAACAAATGTTATATTTTACATAAAATGAACATCTGCTGGACTTTTGCATCTTCTGGTATTTTGGAATGGGGGAGGAAAAATCTTTTTGATTTACTAAATATGCTTGTGTATCCTTTTAACAAGTTATAAGGTTTATCATGCATTTTTGTGTCCAGATCCAAACTGAATGCCTTAAAGTTTCAATGGAGACCTTTTGTACTGTCAGCATTACCAAATAATTTGTATTGAAATACATAGTTTTTGTTTTTACCCAGGCTAACTGTGGGAGTGTGATTTTTCAAGGATTTGGATGCATAGCAATGAATTTCTTTTTTGCACACGTCATTGGATATGCATGCACGAATTACTGATTTACACATTCAGATGCCTGAAAGAGATGAATTCTTTCTTGTCATGTGTGCAACAGATCAAAAGATTTGCATTACCCATTCTGTACTGCACTGTACAGAAAATAGGAATGTACAAATACATATTTAGTAGCTTGCCAAAAAACAGGTCCTAAAGATTTGTATTGCTTACATCATGTGGAGGCAAAGAGCAGCACTATATAATTTATACATTTAAGATTCAGTCAACCCTATACATTTTATTTTTACAATAATGTAGGGTATAATTCGTCAGTGTTTTTAAGTGTGCTAAATTTTAAGCATATGCTTTAGTTGGATTCATGTCTATAGCACTTAATTTAAAGCATACACCTAAGTGCTTTGCTGGATCAGTGCCATATTAAGATTCAAGATATATATATATATATAAAATAATATATATAATGTATTTAATATATATAAAAAATTAGTTCTTAGATATTTATTTTCTCACAATTTTCAATATTAGTTTTGTTTTATTTCCTTGTTAAACAATTAGAAATGTTTCTCTCCTAAGGAACTGTTGGGATAATACAGCACTTTATCTGACAGACTTGGGTTTTAAAATTATTAATTCTACATAGATACCTAATTGTAAATATGATTGCTATATTAGTGCTTACAGAAATCTAGATGCAAAAGGTGGAGGGATAAATAAAGACTAAAGGTATATTATATATAAAATACCTTTAGTCTATATTTATCCCTCCACCTTTTGCATCTAGATTTCTGTAAGTACTAATATAGCAGTCATATTTACAATTAGGTATCTATCTAGAATTGAAAAATTTTAATAATTTTTAAAGCCCCAGTGAGTCAGTCAAAGTGCTGTATATATCCCACAGTTCCTTAGGAGAGAAACATTTCTAATTATTTAACAAGGAAATAAAACACTAATATTGAAAATTGTGAGAAAATAAATATCTAAGAACTAATTATTTTTTTCCAAGGAAAAATAACACCAAAATATCTTTTAAAAGAATCTGTTTATTAAAAGGTTAATAATGTGTGTGGGAGAGAGAGAAATTATGGGCTTCTAGACACAGACTCGCCTTTATAAATTTCTTTTTTTTCTTAAAGATCTATGTCTCACTCACTTTCCAAACATTCATGACGCCTGCTTGACTAACCCTCAGTCACAGCTGTGTAAACAACAGACTTTTAAAGTGCGGAACAGATAATGAGAGGAGAAACCATCACATAAAATATAAAATGGGAATAAATAATCACATGATTAGATTGATTCTCCTTCCTCCTGGGACAGCTTCTGATGTTCTTTCCCTGGTAATTGGTGTGAAAACTTTGGTGACATTTCTGCTATTTAAGTCTTTGGCACTGATTCAGTTAGGCACATGGCATATGTCCAAAGAAAATGTATAACTTGGTGGCTAAAGTACTGCTCTCTCACCTTGGAATAACAGACCTAGTTCAGTTGAGTTTCTACAACACATGATAGTCTTAATTTGGTTCCTATTGGACATCAGTTGATACCACAAAACCATCAAACTTTATGAAATGTAGTACATCGTGGAAAATTGTAATTATCTGATGGAGGGAGACCACAGACTAAACTAACAAAGATGAAATAGCACTCAGCTGGGTGTTTCCCTTAATGTATGCTTACTTACATTGGCAAACAGCAAAGGAGAGTTTGCATTGTTGGTGGCAACATGGTACTAAAACTGAATGGAGATGTCTGCCAGTCCCTCAGACTCCGCAAACCAAAATATTCCCTTTTCTAAGCAAGTTATAAACAAATTCAGATGTATGTTTTATACTAAAAAGTTGAACAGTCTCAGCGTTTTGGAAACATGAAAGATTTGAATGCCTTTTCTCCATACACTGTTTTGTATTGTCATTTTCTAAAGTTTGCTCTAGAACAGTGATTGAAAATGTAAGCTAGTGAGTGGGCCACATGATTGGCCCTCCTTCATCTCAGTAGGCTGAAAGATTGTCGTAACCAATATGGTCTCCTGGGTAGGATGCTTTTGCTAACTGCACTTGTGTACGTAGGATTTGCAGGGCATGCTGTCTGAACCACAGCAGTGCTTTGATTTAATGCAGGGGGAACACAAGGCTTTCACAATCCATATTTTGTACTATTAGCATACACCACTTTTCCCAGGCCTTGGCTTAAGTGTGTTTGATGTTATTAATACCAATAAGAGAAAAGCCTGCGTGGATAGAAACCAGCAGAAGTTGGCAAGCCTGTGCATGTGCAACAATAAATAAAATGTCTTGTAAGCCACACACAGAACCCTGATGGGTTGCATGTGGCCCTTGCGTCACAGATTGCCCACCACTGCTCTAGACCATTCTAAGATATTTTATTCATTATGTTGAAGGAGGACGAGTGCCCTTTCACTGTTGTTTCATAGGTTTTGAGAAGTTTTCTTGCTAATTATTGACTTAGTATCTATGTTTTGTAGAGTTTTTAACAAGGCATTTTGAGATCTCTCTGAGATCTTTGTGATATTTATAAGTTTTATAAATTTCTTAAAACTGTGGACAATAGACTAGACTCAAGGTTGGTCTTAAAGAAAATGGCCCCCTGGGCAAAGTTGTATTTTGGTGCCCTTGATCTCCACAGGCTCCCCATGCTTCCTGCCCCTCATTCATGCCTAACCCTGGCACTGTGCCCCCTTTAACTTTAACTCCTCCACTCCCCTTCTGCACCCCAGCCTTACACTGTGCCTCCTTCACTCCAATCCCTGTACCTCCCACATTCCTAACTCCTACTTTATCCTAACCTACATTGTGCTCCCTTCACTCATAAACCCTGCGTTCCTTTCCTATGCCCCAATCCCTACATCCCCTAACCTGCACTAATACCAACCCCATTATCTTTGCACCTCTCTTCTACAGGGTCAATACATTTTGATTCTTCTGCTTACAGCTTTATAGTATAATGCAACTGCAAAAGCTACCATAAGAAGGTGATGTAACCCTTGGTTCCTAATCAGTGAAAGTACTGTCACAGCCCTGTTTAACTGCTCCTGTTTGTGAACTACATCTTTGTAACCACATTGTGCTTGTGCTCTATAAGAGAGATAATTTAGTCTAAAAATGGATGTCATTGTAGTCCAGTATATTGGGCTGAGACTGAAAGTCAGGAACCTGAGTTAAGTTTCTGTCATTCCCACTGAATCACTGTGATTTTTGTATGTCACTTTGGACCTAATTTTCAGAAGCATTGATGTCAGTGGGAGCTGAGTGGTGAAAAACAGACTCTTTCACTGTCTGTGCCTTACTTTTTTCATTTGTAAAATATGTTTACTAGCCTTTGTGAAGTACTTTACATGAAAAGTATATGAAAAGTACTATGTAAGTACTAAGTATTGTTTTTAATACAGAAGTAGAGGTGCGTGTGTGGCTTAAGTATAGCAGAAATACAAATGTAGAAATTCTTCCAACAGTAAATTTGAAAACTGTTCCACGAAATTCCGAGGAGAGATTTTGAGAATTTCTACTGTTCTTTACAGGATTAAAAAATCCAATTAATCTTTCTTTTGCTGACCTGTTTTTCTCTAAGGACTCTGACCCTGAAGATAAAAAATAGTGCTTTGACAACATCATGCAGTTGCTTTTCTCCTCTATCACTTATAAAACTGATTAATTCAATACTTTTTTTTTATTTTTCATCTTTAGATTTACCAGTAGATGTTACTCAACCTGAAAAGGAAAAGAAGGAATGCTACTACAATCTAAATGATGCTAATTTTTGTGATAATGTGTTGACATCCAATGTTACCAAACAAGAATGCTGCTGTACTTTAGGTGCTGGCTGGGGTGATAACTGTGAAATCTTCCCATGTCCGGTCGTTGGAACTGGTAAGAGGAGATTTTTCCATTCAGTTGTAGTTTCTAGAGAGTGTACTTTATGTTATTAGAGGCATCCTTGGCTTTTATGAGGGCTATTCATAAAAGGTCATCTCCTGTAACAGCTTACTCAAGACTTATCCAGGCAAAATTTCCACACACACAAAGGCAGTCAGAAAAATTAAACTCTAATGTAATTTCACTGGCTTTATTGGAGTTGTGGCCCACTATTTTTTCTATGGTCAATACTATCTCCTAATATAATTTTTAAAGTAGCAATATGTTTGATATATGCTTTGTCAAATGTTATTGTAATGTTAGTTATATTTTCCCACATAAAGTAACAAATTAAGATGAGCGTATGTATGTTTCTGAGTCTACCTGTCACTAGTCATAACAGCTGATCTTATATAGCAATGTGAAACATTAGACTTGATATAAAACATGACATTAGTTTTACATTCTGCTGCCTACTGTGTAATATAGTTAATCATACTGTCTGAAACAACATTTTTAGCCTTTAAATACCAATTAGAAGAGCATAACCATATGGTCTTTGGCACAAATATTGATAACAGTGCTTGAAGCACAGTGTGTAAACAATGATGGCTGATGCTCAATGTGCAGCTGGACTAAATCATTTAAGATTAGACCATGTGTAAATTCTTCAGAATGCAAGAGAGAATTTTTAAAAGAAACGAGATTTCTTGTTCTCAGTTCTTATCTTAGCCACATCTTTGAACTTACGAAATTATGCCTCATGCTGTGTGTTTTGGAAAGACTCACTATACTGAAAAATTTAAAACAAGGTTTGTTTGCATTTGAGCCTGTGCCATCTCCAACATAACGTAATTCATTTCCTCTGTAAGCCAGATGATGCAGTTCTTATTAAATTCTTGATAAGGCAAAACTCTTTTTTAAGAAATGGTTAAACTCCTGTTGAAGTCAATGGAAGTTTTGCCTGTGTTAAGAATGCAGAATTTGGCTATTAGTAGGGGCCTATCAAATTCATGGCCATGAAAACCACATCACAGGTGGTGAAATCTGGTCTTTTGTGTGTTTCTACCCCATACTATACAGATTTCCTGGGGGTAGACCAGTATTTCTCAAGTTCAGGCTCCTCACCCTAAATGGAGTTGTGGTGGGGTGGGGGGTCACGAGTTATTTTAGGGTAGTTGTGCCATTCCCACATGTACTTTTGCACTGACTTCAGAGCTGGATGGTTGGAGAGTGGCAGTTGTTGACCAAGTGCCCAGCTCTGAAGGCAGCACCCCTCCAGGAGAAGAGCAGAAGTAAGAGGGGTAATACCATACCATACCATGCCTCCCTTATTTCTGCACTGCTGCCTTCAGAGTGGGCCTCTAGATAGTGGTGGTTGCTTGACTGAGGGTCCAGCTCTTCAGGCAGCAGAGCAGAAGTAAAGATGGAAATACCATACCATGCCATCCATACATCTGTGCTGCTGCTGTCAGTACCTCTGCTTTCAGAGATGGGCTTCCAGACTGTCACTGCTCTTTAGCTGCTCAGCTCTGAAGACAGCATCCCCACCACCAACAGTTTAGAAATAAAAGTAACAGTACCACAATCCTCTTCCCCACAGTAACCTTGCGACACCACCACCCCCTATTCACACACACCACATCTCCTTTTTGGGTCAGGACTCATACAGTTTCAGCACTGTTTAAAACTTCAAATTTAAATAGCTGAAATAATGATATTTGTGATTTTTAAAGTGCAATGACCATGAAATTGACCAAAATGGACCCTAAATTTGGTGGGTCCCTAGCCATAAGTATACCTAAATGTGTATAATATTGCATAAAGGGAATGAGAGTTAGAAAGTAGAATGCAATTTTAAAATGTCTTCATGAACATGAAAAGTTTATCATCTGTTATGAGTCTACATTCCTAAATAACTGGTTTTTTTCTGATTTTTGCTTTGTTTGGTTTGGTTTGGTTTGGTTTTATTTCTCTACCAGCTGAATTTACTGATTTGTGTCCTGAAGGAAAAGGTTTCATCCCATCTGGTGATTATGGAGCCATTGCACAGAATTACAAAGGTCAGTAAGTACCAATTAGATATACTAACTTGTATTAAATGTAAACATTTCAGAAATTCTAATAATAGATAATTTATGTAACCACCAATGTCAGCATGTTGCTTCCATTTTTCATCATGACAGAAATAGCATTTTGAATTAAAATGTTACTCCTAAAATATTTACCTTATAGTAAACTTGTATTTAGCATGTGACACTACTATAGATATTCTTTTTATTATTGACATTTTATTCATCTGAGGTGCTGTAACACTTATAATATTCATCATATGCATTAAGAACAGATGTTTAAAACTCATAACACCAAAGATCAGCTTTTGTTCATGTATATGTAGCACTAACCCATGTTTAATTTTAAATAACAAGTATATTTAACTACTCTGAGTTATGGGGAAGGGTTCTGTCCTTCATTGTTATGGAGGCTACCAAGGCGATGAATTTTTTATGTTAAATTATTCTGAAAATTTAAAATAAACTTAGCAAGGATAATTTGAACATAAATTAAATAAGTCTGTGAAGAAATAGATATTCCTAGATGGGAATTAAATAAAATGTACATGAGTGAAAGAGCATATGTAGGCAAAAAACATTAACCGGGAAGAGCAAGATAATAAAATTCCTTTGCTGAGGTAGTGAAGGCTGAAACTACTGTTGATAATTCAGGAATGAGAATTTTTCACAGTGTGTGACATAAATGCACTGTAATTTTCAGTTGTTAGAAGGAAATTTGCATAGCTGCCTTGACTCATAAAGTAGCTGTGTTGCTACGTAAAAGTACATGTTTGTTCCTATCAGACTTGGAGTTATACAGACCAAATATATAATATCTCTGAAGTTACTGTGTATATTCATATTATATTAAACATTCTCCAGTATAATGTAATAGTTACAATACGTAAAAGAGCAGTAGCATCATGTAGTTAATATGTTCAGCTGTGGCATCATCACCAATAGCTAAGTCAGAAATACAGTCCTTCAAAGTTACTCCAGATAGGGCCTGATTCTGAGAGATTATGTGCATCTACTTTTGCCATTAAAATGAGTTAGAGTTATGGGTTCTTGTACTCCTAGTAACAAACAGGTTACTAATTTTTATATATGAATTAGTGATGAAGGATTGCCCAGTGTCTATGCAGCATAGGACTGGGATTCAGTAAACCTGGATTCTAGTCTTTGCCCTAGCATAGGTCTCCTGTGTGACCTTGGGGCAAGTCAGTTCGTCTTTGTGTGCCTTACTTCCACGAATGTAAAATGGAAATAATAGTACTTCCCTACCTCACAGGCACATGACATGTATAAGTACATTAAAGATTGTGTGAGACTGAGCTAATACATGCCTTGTTAGATTGGCAGATAATATGTAGATGAGACAGAAAGAAGTCATAATTCACTTTTTAAGCATCAGCAAAAGATCTAGTAGATCAATAGCAGACTATGCAGAACTGGGAAATCCAGTTTGAGTAGAGTTCCTTTAGGATGGAGAAGGCCTCTGATGTAATTTGTGTCTTTGCTATGCTTATTTATTATTTGAAACAAAAAATTGGCACTGTAGATACATATGTGTATATGCATCTGAGATAAAAAGCAGCTTTGGTCTGGTTGTGCTGCCAAGCAATTGATATCCATTACTGCTAAAATATTAAAATGTGGAAAATAAAATATTTTATCACTAGATATATTTTCCAGGCAAGCTCTCACTACATTAACAAGTTTTTTGCATTATATAAGTTTTGGCAAAATTCTTATGAATGGCAGATTTACAGTGGAGACAGCAGACCTGCAAATGAACAGATAATTTTGTAAAATGTGACATTTCTCTCTTCTGCTAACATATAGTCTGTGTCTACACTACAAAAATAACTTTGAAGTTGCTTACTTCAAAGTACAACTTTGAAGTAAACAACTTTGAAGTTGAGCATCTACACACACACTACTTGGAAGTTAAACTTCGCAGTAGGGCACTATTCCATTCCCAGGAATGGAGTAAGGACTTTGAAGCTGTGCACCCTGCTTTGAAGTCAGGGAAAATGTGTGTAAACTTTCTGCTGGCTACTTCGAAGTAGTGCCTAACTTCCAAGTTAACTTTGAAGTCAGTTTCTAGTGTACGTGCACCCACAGGCTGTGTCTACACTAGGAACTAACTTCGAAGTTAGGCGCTACTTTGAAGTACCCAGCAGAGAGTCTGCACACATTTTTCCCTTACTTCGAAATTAGTTTCCCAACTTCAAAGTTCTTACTCCATTCCCAGGAATGGACTAGTGCCATACTTCGAAGTTTAACTTTGAAGTAGGGTGTGTGTAGATGCTCAACTTCGAAGTTGCTTGCTTCAAAGTTATTTTTGTAGTGTAGACACAGCCATAATGTATTTATTTTGCTTCTATTAGAATACTTCATCTTGCAGAAGTAACCCATAGATTTTTAATTTGGAATTTACTGCAAAAACAAATGTATGCACCCCTTCCCAAATCCCCAGCCCTCCTGCATTTCCCCAAAATCATATGTTCTCTTTTCATAAAAAAGATGGACGGTCATTCAGCTCTGTGAATTTTTAATTAATCATTACAGTGATCTTGCTGCTGAACAATCAAACTTAGAAAAAACTTAGTGTTTAAAATTGCTTAGTGGCTGGAAAAGTGACTAAAATATTTTATAGCCCTTTCAGCTCTTCTGGAAAAGTAAGTATTTGAACAATTCACCTTTAGAACTGTTCAGCAGTTGGAAAATATAGTTCTTGGCTAAATTCTTCTGGTACTCTGGTGTGACTCTGGAGTGGCAATATTGCAACCAGTGAATTAACAGCAGGTTAATTGAGTGCAGAATTTGGCCCAGTTTATCTAATATATATTGTACCTTTCATTCTTCATTGTATTTCTAACACCAGTCTGATTTAAACAATATAATACGTTTCATAAACTAAAAGGAATGGAAAAAGCAAGCAAAGTCCAAAAGTAAGAAAAAATAAAAGGTGAATACAAAGTACATAAAACTGTAGAAAAGGAGGTATGTGAGCCTGATCTATATTTTCCAACAAAACCTTATTGAGAGCATGAATTCATTTTAAATATTGTTAATTCTATCTGCTAAAAATATGCTTCATTATCTATTTAAATATGGATTATACTGTGACTATCGAGATATATTTACATAATCCCTGCTTCTGGGAAAATATCTCTCTTGGTATGTCATATAATTGTGTCCACCAGTATTAGTAATGTCTGTGTGGGGAAAATCTCTGTTGAAGTCCCCTAAATAAGTTAAAAAAAACAACAAAATAAATCATGAGCACTGCAGAAAATATCTTCAGAACTCTAGCTCAGCTACAGTGGAGGAAGATAGATGAGGTGCTCAGCCAGCAAATGTGTAGAGACCAAAACAACAATTATAAGGCACATAGTCAGGGTAAAGCATTTGGTCATGTCATACAGTGGTAATGGGATGATGCAAGTAGAAAAGATATGGATCACCCACAGTGGAAATGCGATGGACAAAGCAGACTATGCTGGAATGAAACAGGTAAGATCCCAGCTAAATGCATGTAAAAGATGCATGCTGCACACTTGCAGGTGGTATACAGCCATCACAAAGAGTTGTACCATGGAACTGGGCCCCAGGTCATCTTAATTAACAGTGTTAGGACAGCCCATATAGCTAGCACCATGACTGTTTATTTACATCATGGAAATGCTAACTGCTAGAGAAATCTGAGTTCCATTAAAGTCAGTGTGAGTTTTGCCATAAACTTAAATGGGGCCAGAATTACATCTGTGATTTCAAAATGGAGGAGACAAAACCACAAAGACAGATTCACATATAGGCTATGTCTACACTATAGAGATTTGTCAACAAAATTTGTGTTTTGTCAACAAAACCCACAGAGTGTCCACATTGCCAAGTCGTTCTGTCAACAGTAAATCAACAGAATGTGGCACTTTTGTTGACAGCATTCTGTCACTCCCCCATGAGGCAGAACACCTCTGTCAGCAGAAAGCCAATGTGGACATTCCGGGGGGCCTTCTGTCAACAGACAGGGCTTCCAAAACAACAGGCAGCCCTGTCTGCTGTGCTTCTGGTTGGCTGTTTTGTCGTGAGAGAGAGAGGTCTTGCAGTCTGGCTGCTCTCTGTCAACAACATGGATCACTCTTTTGATCTGCTTTGCATTCTGGCTGCAATCTGTCAACAGAAGTTTTGTCGGAAGGTATCTTCCATCAGTAATTTCTGTCAACAGATGGCTCTAGTCTAGACATAGCCATACACAGACAAAAACTAAAGTGTGAACAGTCACAGAAGAAGTTCAGCCAAGTAGAAGAAGCAGCACAAATAGAACACATGATATGTGGAAGACATGTTCTCCTTATTAATCTGTTGTGCTTGAACCTAAGGACAATTGTGAAACAGAAATACAGGAAATACCAACTGCAGCAATGCTGTTGATTTCACATAGCCTGGTCTGTATATAGTACAGGGCACCTGAGCCATGGCTGCCCTTGCCCTACATAGTAAGTTTATTGTAATCTGTTTCTCCTGCTCTAATTAGTGGGCTTTATTTCTGTCAGAACTGTCCTTTTGTGCTGAGTAACTAACTTTTGCTTCCTTAACCTCAGCTGGCATCAAGATATATAGGGTGCCTGAGGACTACCACACTGTCAGTAATATGGATTTAACGGAAGCTGTCCTTATTCACCTCACATATATAATATTGTTTTGTGTGACACTGGGAGTTGGCTTGGTTAACAGTCCAGCATGTACTACACATACAACATTATTGCATTTGTACTTCCCACTAATTTCAATTAGCGGTGTAAATCTAAAATTTTTGTAACTTATCTTCTTTATCAGAGAGGTAGCCGTGTTAGTCTGTAGCTTCGAGAACAACAAGAAGTCTTGTGGCACCTTATAGGCCATAACAGATATTTTGGAGTGTAAGCTTTCGTGGGCAAAGACCCGCTTCATCAGATGCATGAGTGGGGGCGTGGTTTCAGAAGGGTATTTAAAGAATGGGGTCCCAGAAAAAAGGAGGGCCAGAGCTGACAAGGTCCATTCAGCAAGGTGGAGATGGCCCAGTATCAACAGCACTTATCAAAAGAGGAAAAAACAAGTTAGATCAGACAGCAGGATATGAGCCATTGTCAGAGTCTAATGGGGAGATCCTAACACCCAGGCAGAGAAGCTGCCTTTGTAAGCTGCGAGCCACTCCAAGTCTCTGTTTAATCCTTGGTTAATGGAGTCAAATTTGCAAATAAATTGTAGCTCAGAGATTTCTCTCTCCATTTGATTTCTGAAATTTCTTTGTTTCAGGACTGCCACCCTTAAAGCAGCTACTGAGTATCCAGGGAGATTGAAGTGTTCCCCCACAGGCTTCTGTATAGTACTGTTCCTGATGTCTGATATATGTCCATTTATTCTTTTTCATAGAGACTGTCCAGTTTGGTCAACGTAAATGCAGTGAGGCATTGCTGGCACATGATGACATATATTATATTAGTAGATGTGCAGGTAAAAGTTGATGTTAGGTCCTCTGATGATGTCACTGGTGTAGATATGTGAGCAGAATTGGCAGCAAGGACTATTGCAGGGGCTAGTTTCAGGCCTAGAGCCACTGGTTTGTGATTTGTAGTGGCTGGTGAGGATTTGTTTAAGGTTGGCAGGTTGTCTGTAGGCAAGGACAGGCCTGCCTCCCAAGGTCTGTGAGCGTGAAAGATCATTGTTCAGGATGGGTTGCAGATCACTGATGATGCGTTGGAGAGGACTTAGGTGGGGGCTGTATGTGCTGGTCAGTGGTGTTCTCGTTTTCCTTGCGAGGCCTGTCTTGTAGCACGTGGCTTCTGGGTACCCGTCTGGCTCTGTCAGTCTGTTTCCTCACTTCCTTAGGTGGGTACTGTAGTTTGAGGAAAGCTTGGTAAAGGTCTTGTAAATGTTTGTCTCTATCTGATGGATCAGCGCAAATACAGTTGTACCTTAGTGCCTGGCTGTAAACAATGAATCATTTAGTATGCCCTGGATGGAAGCTGGAGGCATGTAGATAAGCATAGCAGTCCATGGGTTTTCGGTATCGGGTGGTATTTATGTGACCGTCGCTTATCTGCACAGTAGTGTCCAGAAAGTGAATCTCTTGTGTGGACTGGTCCAGGCTAAGGTTGATGGTAGGGTGGAAACTGTAGCAGATTTAAGGGTGACAATCCTGAAACAAAGAAATTTCAGAAATCAAATGGAGAGAGAAATCTCTGAGCTGCAATTTATTTGCAAATTTGACTCCATTAACCAAGGATTAAACAGAGACTTGGAGTGGCTCGCAGCTTACAAAAGCAGCTTCTCTGCCCTGGGAATTAAGATCTCCCCATTAGACTCTGACAATGGCTCATATCCCCTGTCTGATCTGACTTGTTTTTTCCTCTTTTGATACCTACTGTTGACAATGGGCCATTTCCACCTTCCTGAATAGACCTTGTCAGCTCTGGCCCTCTCTTTTTCTGGGACCCCATTCTTTAAATACCCCTCTGAAACCACCCCCCCCCACTCATGCATCTGATGAAGTAGGTCTTTGCCCATGAAAGCTTATGCTCCAAAATATCTGTTAGTCTATAAGGTGCCACAAGACTTCTTGTTGTTATCTTCTTTAGTAGCTTATCAAGCCCAATTTTGGCATTCTTGCTCGTGTGGCATAGTCCCTTAATTATGGAGTAGCTACCTATGGAGTAAAGGACTGCTCAGCATGAATAAAAGTGACAAAATTGGGCCATATGTCTTCCATGAGTAAGATCTGGTGTGTAGCTGCAGCACCCCAGAATCAGACCAGAGCATAAATTGTTCAACATTACAATTCCTCCCCTGCTTCCTGCTTGCTGTGGGAAGGGAGTAAGTTAGATCACCTTTTGTTGTGGAATAACTGATTTCCTCATGCATTCAGCTGGGATACTCAAGTCCCCAAATAGGGAGGGGAAACCAAGGCTTCCCCAGCTCTCCACTCCTACTCTCAAATCATGTGCTCTTAATGTCAAGTAGCCCCTGCTGTGGTCCCAACAGCTAGATCAGGGCTCAGCAGTGTTCAGCATGTGACCAATCAGGGTATTCCAATGGTGGGCTGTGAGAAGTTTTGATTACATTGACCATCTGTAGGCATGGGCCCCCGCAGATCCCCATGACTATGGTTCACTGTTCAGAGAAAATGGGAACCGTGGGAAGCCGCACACATGTCAGGGACATGCTCACCACCATTTCCTGCAACTCCTACTGACCAAGAACGGTTAACTGCAGCAATTGGGTGCTGTGGGGGTCCGAGCCTGCAGATGGTTAATGTAATATAATGTCTTGCATCCCACCATCAGACTACCCTGATTGCTGTGTGCTGAATGTTGCCAGCCCTTGAGCAAGCGTCATAGTATGAACAGTTGAGTAAGTGTGGGGCTTGTTCTGTAGTCCGCTGTGTGACTATGTAAGGGCTGTAACTGAAGTTTTCTCTACAGATGCAGATGAATGCCTGCTCTTTGGACAAGAAATCTGTAAAAATGGCTTCTGTCTGAACACACAGCCAGGTTATGAATGTTACTGTAAACAAGGCACATATTATGATTCTGTTAAACTCCAGTGCTTTGGTAAGTGTTTTTAAACTCTGTAAACGTAGGTGACTCCTGGTATTTTTTGGGAGGTGCACCACTTCTCTCTGCCTCTACCAAAATTTTAAATGTTAAGTGGGGTGCCCCCACATATCCCCTCCCTGCACTACCTTCCCCAGCAGACACCAGTTGCCCCTGCTCTATGTTATAATGATATGCACATGGACTACTGCAGAATTATGCAGTACAAATGCAAGGCTGAAATGTGATATTTATTCAGTGCTCATAGTAAGGTATGCTCAGAGCTTCTTGTACTCCTGTAGCATCATTTCAAGGGGAGCAACATGCTCTCCATTCCTCCTGCATGGCTGCCCAGCTCTCCTGAAGGGTGTATGGAGGTGGAAGATAGGATCATCACTGCCTACGTCCTCCCTTTTCAGCAAGTTCCTTCCAGAGGTTTGCATGTCAACAGCAGCCCCATGTTCCCCAGAGAACAGTAGCTACTAATCTGAGTGGCCTTTGTGTGGGATGCACAAGGTGACAGCAAACTACTCCCTCTTTCCCCACACAGTGCTGCTTCAGTCTACCAGTTACAATCTAGCTTTTTGTTCTTTTTGCACAAATCAGGCATTGAATGCCTGCATATTTTATCCCACTTTAACTTTGGTAAGTGTGCAGTTTTTAATAAAATAAATCGAATTAACACCAGGGCATTCTTTTAAAGTACAGATTTCTCCAAAGAGTTAATATGCAATGTGGAATTACAATTCAGGTCACTGATGTAATATAAGCACATGTAACCCTTCTGCTAACGCCAGATGCCTGCCAGAAGGGCCGGGTTCAACTCTTGTGGGGTTTTCCTATCAAGGATACAATCAACCGGCTCGAGCCCCCACCCAGTGGCCTGGGACAATTTCACCCCCATGCTGGGTGCCTGTTAAGGCGGTTCTCCCCCCCCTCGCAAGCACAGAGTCTGAGATAGAAATGGCTTGTTTAATGACCGTAACCTACCCCAAGGTTACAGCGACAGATGCAGTATATCTCAGCACAGAAGAGACAAAACCCCTTTTACCCAGATACCATCCCCGTATGCAGTAGAACCCAGTCTCTTGCAGGGGCTCTTGGCCCTTTTCCACACACACACAGTTACAGGGTGTACCCTCTGCGGTGCAGTCCCAAACTCAAAGCCCACAGATACATCACCAGGGCAATACTAGCTGTCCACTTGTCTGTAGCCTCCCCTTGCTGTCACCAGCTGTCTGTCAGTCGCCGTCGTCCGCCGCCGCTCCTACCGGCCGCCCGCCAGTCGCCATCGTCTACCGCCGCCGCTCCTACCAGCCGCCTGCTGGTCCTGCTGTTGTCTGCCGGTCCTAACCCCACTGCTTGGGATTGCCCTAAGGCAGAACCCAGTGATTTCAGCTCTGTGTGGCCTCAGCTGCCACTCTGTGATTTCAGCTCTTGGTATCTCTAGTGTGGGGTTTCACAAACACCCTAGTATCCAGCTCTATCTTTTAACAGGTGGGGAGGGTTAGTCAAGCCAGGCTTATAGCTATATGGCCAAGGCATAGGCAGGGCCAAGGCACTCAGCAAGCTGGCTCAATCCATACCCTCCCCTTGCTCTCTCACAATGCTTTAAACCAGGGAGCCCTGTGTAATCAATGTCTTACACAGCTAAGGCGACTGCCCTGTCCCCCACAACAACCCAGAGCATTGGTGAGATCTCACAACTCCCACCTTAAGTGTCAGCTTAAATTGTGATTTTACAACTACATGTTTACAATAGACCAAATCTCATGGCTTACTTGCTACCCATTAGGCTTTGCCTGAAAAGGTATCACACATGCACACCTTTTGCATTCTCATGCAGATGACCTCTGGGAGACTCATTCCTCCCAGCCTTCAGCAGCACTGCATTCCTTCTGCCATATTCCCTACACACACTTATTTTAGTATGCAGAATTTCTCACTCCTTAATGCTTGCCATTTGATTGACATTTATTCATAAGCCCTGACTTTTGCTGTTTTAAGTAGAAAACCCTTGTAGACTATGTAGAATAACATGATGAAAGAAAGTAATTCTTGAAACCACAATTAGAGAGCTTTTCACCTGGGGTTTCTACGACAATGCTCTGCAATGATATTGTCTTTTCTGATTTAATGTAATTTAAGAAAAAATGGTCTGCTGCTTCCAGAGGGTTAAATTCTTGCTGTTTTTCTCTATGCCAAGCTTAGGAGTAGTAGAGCTGTGGAGTACAAAATAAATGCCCCTTTCTCTGCAGAGGCACTGAGGGATTTTAATTAGGGTACTCATCAATGGTCAAATAAAAGATCAGCATGCAGGCACTATCTCAGAATTTCATGTGGATGCAGCTGGTATACACAGGAAGTAGCATAGGCATGTCTGGTGTGCCCTAGACAGGCTCATATGGGCCTATGAAGCACCGCCATGAGTGTTGATCAAGAAGCTGCTCAGTTCTTGGGTGCAGTCAGCACCCTGCACCTCTCCTTTCAGAGTGCTCTTAAGAGGGTGTAGATGCTTCCAGACTTCTATTCCTCCCCCTCGACAAAGGTGGAAGCAGAATTTTTCCCTCTAAAAACTGTATTTGGGCTAATTAAAGGCTGGTACTCAGGGAAATCAGTTTTCAGTTTAAGAATTTGCAAGCGTTAATTTACAGAATGCATCTTCTTTGGTGTTGATTTTTCTTGGTGCATTTCTTCCATTGTAAAGATACAGATGAATGTCAGGACCCAAACAGCTGTGTGGACGGCCAGTGCATTAACACTGAAGGATCTTACAACTGTTTCTGTACCCACCCAATGGTTCTAGATGCTACAGAAAAGCGATGTATCAGACCAGGAGATTCAAATGGTATGTTCCCTTATTGGCATTATACTGTTCCTGTTCAGATCAACAACTGATGCTGTTGACCATGAGTTGTTGTAGTTATGTAGCTACCCTAACAGGGGCACTCATCCATTTGGTGGACATCTCAGATGGTAGTCTTGGGCAGTTTTTTTATCCGTGTTGGGGACACAGTTGTGTGATTCCACAGGATTCCATCTTGTCATCCCAACATGTATATGGGGGCCATTGGGACTGCTAATGAGTAAGTTTCGTTTAGAGTATTTTCAGCATGTGATGACACCCAGCTCTGTATCTCTGTCAGCCTCGAAGGTGAAGTGACACCAACCTGCTCAGCATCTTAGTGCTATTAGGACATGGGTGAGGGCTAGATGTAAACAGAGATGTAAAAAGGTTCGTCAAAAATATTCCTCCATTCTCTAGTGTACAGACATCTTCAAATGTCTTATTGATAGAATCTTTAGCCAGTGCAAGAAAATCCAAGTTAAAGTATTTTCTTTCCTTCTTGGGTGGGTTTCCAAAGTACTTAGTGTTGGCTTAGCTGTGCTCCCACAGAAGACAGTGGGAGATCCATCAATTCCAAATGAAGCTGAATGAAGTCAATGCTGACAAAGAATTTCAGGAGTTTTTAATAACTCAGTGTGTCCTATTCTTGGGTGCCCAATTTAAAAGTCTTTAAAGAAGCCTGTTTTTCAGAGAGTAGGTGCTCAACAATTTGAGTACAAGGACCTTTTTCAGATTTTTCTGGTTGCACACTCAGTATTTGATTCACTCCAAATCACTAAACATTTTTAAAAATCTTAGTCATATGTTGTAAGTTAAACATTTGAACTTAGTAAATCCATTCATCTTTGGTTTCATGTAGAGCAATAGTAATAGATTATTCTTGTAACCTGACTTCAGCTAAAATTGCATGTTACCAATGTCTTTGAAATAATCAGAGCACTGTGATGGTGATGCAATACTGATTTCCCCTTCAGAACAAACTGAAGAAACTGAAGTCTACCAGGATCTTTGCTGGCAACATCTGAGTGAGGATTTTGTTTGTAACCGGCCTTTGGTTGGAAAGCAAACTACATACACTGAGTGCTGTTGTTTATATGGTGAGGCCTGGGGTATGCAGTGTGCACTATGTCCCATGAAGGACTCAGGTAAGGAGATGTAAATTTCAGTAATTAAGATGACTTTTACACCCTCTAGTCATTTTAATCTCTTGCCTGTGTTTCAGTATGTGAGTTAATAGCAAAAGAAAGGAAAAGGAAATTGGCAGTGCTATTAAATGGAAATAAGAGGACTGTCCAGATTTTCAAAATGACCTTTAATTTTTGATGCCCTCATTTTAAAAACACTAGGGCCTGGCTTTCCTAGGTGCTAAGCATCTACCATTCTCATTAATTGTAACTGTGGGAGATTAGCACCTCTGAAATTCAGATTTTACTACTACTTTTTCTTAAATTGGCATGCTGAATATTAGAGACCTTTTCAAAAAACACTCGCCTCATATATTTTACTAATTAGTATCACTAAGCAAATTTCAGATTTGTTTTATTTTTGTTATATGCTAGTATATAGTAAATATTTCCAAAGAAATATACTTTTTATTGTGGTCAGGGCTAAGATTAAGATTTTAATAAGCTAAAGAACAAGTACTGTTCAGTGCTGGCTAGTGAAAAAAGAACTCAGGAAGTTGTTTTGCATCCATAAACCTGTCAAGTTTCCTTTATAACCCTATGAAACTGCTTTGTTTGTCAGTTACTGGTTTTTGTGAAAGAAGAGTTCATCATTCAACAGAGTTACTTTTACTTTTTAATTTTAAAATTTCTGTCCCTCCATTGCAGATGGCATAGCCTACCCTCTTTGTGTGCATGTGTATGAATGTTACCTTCTCCATAAATATTATGAATTTTAATAATTCAGTTTTGCAAGTATACAGATATAATTGCTCTATTTTATACTAGTCTGCTTACAGAGGAACATATTGACATGATAATGAAGTGTTACTAAAGATATTATTAAAATAATTAGCCCTGTAGCAGAATGAATCATGGTAATTTAAGATAAATAAGGAAGCCTGTTAGGTGAGAAGGAAATGGAGTATTACTAAAGATCAGGGAAATGCATGCTGCCCAGAAATATTGCCTAATGTTATTGGAATTTTTGAAGCATTAGCTAGCCGACGTTGATAACTTCAAAATGAATATGTTTGTCTTATTACTTCAAAAGTAGACATTATTCCAAAAATTATGTATAAGGACATACAATTCTTATTATCAATGCTAAATGGGTATGGGGAAAAGTGTCTCTGGTTATACACAGGCCACTTTTAGGAACTTGTGGCCCAGACAAAAACCTAGCTAGAACAGCATAATTTTAAGCTGTGAAACAAGATGCCTTTTTATTAAATGAAAATGATGTGATATGTAATAGCCAACATGAAGTTATCAGTAACAAATCATATCAAACCAAACCAGGTGCAGTTGGTATTCTCTGTGAAAAAAATGACCACTCCAGCCTGTGAGTGGTTCTGGGCCTGAGTGAAGGGAGTCTGAGGTTTACAGAGTCATTTACTATCTGGAATAGTTCTGCACAGTGTGACATTGCCCCTTTTATGGCCACCACCAATGCCTGAGTTTTTTCTTTTATACTTTTCCTGTTGCAGGTTTGCTGAAAAAGTTATTCTGTATGGAAGGTGTTGCTTTAATGCTGAAGTGTCTACAGCAGTAGTCAGGAAGTGGCTGTAGGCCTATGTGGCAGTGAGGTTTCTTTTCCAAAGCATCTGTCTTCTATCTAGTTTGTTGCAATATGTAATAATAGTTCAAGAATAGGGCTGAGGCTGATCTAACTTGTAGAAAGGACAAGCAGAAGATGTAAATGGTGATTTAATGCAGTCCTCCTAGAAGGATCATCAGAGAGGATCAAACCTGAAACTTCTTTATCTAAGGGCTTCTACTATCTCAGTCAAAAGAGCCACATCTGTTTATTAACTCGGAGCAAGTGGCAGAATCATGAAATATGTGGTCCAGCCACTAGCAGAAGACAGAGTTACACTCTGTACACAGTTACAGTGGTGTCAAGTAATTTCCCCAAATCCTCCTTTCATTTCAGTCTCATAGCCAAGCACAGCTAGGGGGCAACTTGAGCCCTGTGGTTTTAGGGCAAGGCTCGCGGTGAGGAATGATGAGAAGGGGCTATGATGGAAGGATGCAAAGTATTCTCTACCTAACATCTACCTCCATCTTTGCTGGCCAGTGGAGTAGGTGAGGGACAGACATGGAGCCACCCTCGACTCACCCTCTTTGCCTACTTTTGGATGACTAATTCCAACACTGTTCTGGCCTGAAGCAGTCTTTGCAGTCAATGAATACAAAGACAGTAATTGCAGCAGGCCATTGTGCAGTGAGAGGGTGATATGCTGTTTATGCTTTTTCATCCCATCCCTCTTTGAATGAACAGACAAAATCTGACCTTTAATTTTTTGAATTTTATTAAATCCATTCCTTCAGTGTAAAAAATGTGAAGTCTCAAAAGGGGTTAATTAGGCCCATTGCATTTTAACTATATTATTTTTGAAGGAGAGAGAACAATTTGTAGAAATTTCAGATTTATGGTGTTCCTAGGAAAATGCATTTATTTCTAGCTGACAGGAGTTGCGGATCAGTGGAACTGCTGTAATGTGGTCTTTTTTACAAGCATATTTAGTTTTATGTCCTATTTTGTTTTTTCATCCTCAGAGGATTATGCCCAGCTGTGCAACGTTCCAGTTCCAGGATCTCGACGACCATACGGGCAAGATGCTTTGGTTGATTTTGAGGAACATTACACCCCAGAAACAGATCCCTTCTTTGTTGAAGACCGTAAGTAAATATCACTGTTACATAAAATTCTTGGAAGTAGAATTATAACTTGGATTATTTCCGTGCAGTTGGCTCCATTAATCTGTTTAAGTAATGCGACCTGTTTATGCTCTAATTATTCCTATGACATTAACTTTGTCAGGTATCCGGGTTCCAAAACCAGGGTTGTATGTGAGCCCATTTGTGCCCAAAGCACAATATTATTTTGTTTAATATAGTGAAATAATGTATGCTAGGTATACTAAATTTATATTTACTAACAGATTTACAGCCACGGGTCAGAAAGGTTTTCCTTTTCACAAATTAATTTTTCTTTGGAGCAAGTGATTTAAACTCCTTTGGGGTATATTAAAATTTTAAAAAAATTCTTCATGCCAGCTTTCCCTGATTTTCCAGCAGAGATTATGTGGGGCCAGTACAATATGCGCATGATGTTCTTACTCAAAAAAAAAATCACCTAGTTTAGCATGACAACTGAGTATGATTTGCACAGGCTTTAATTGGAATGCCAATGCACTCATAAATGAATAGGACATGAGAAAAGCAAAGGTCTTGCTACAGAACCTTATATAAGTATGATTCTAAATTTATGCTTGAAAATGCATGGTTTCTGGAAAGACTCTGCTTGACTTCAGTAGCTTATACCAGGGCTGAATTTGGTCCAGGATATTTCTTCACAGTCTTTTATTAGAAACAAAAGGGTAGTTACAAAAAGACAGTAAATCCCAACTGCCTTGTACTTTTAGTGTGAATAGACCACTTGGCTCTTACCCAACTTGTTTCCCATTAAAATGAGTTAATATGTAAAAAAGAAACATTGGAAAAGAAACCAAAATGATAACTTTGAACATAGCAAGAGGACTACAGTGAATTCTGTCATGGAATCAGTTCCATGTATCCAAAATGGGAAATGACTGGTTGCAAAGGAGTTCTTCTAAAGAGTCTGGGGGGTCAGAGTGGACCACAAACTAAATTGTAAGTCAATACCGTTGCAAAGAACCAAACAGGATTATGGGATGTATCGAAGTATTTTAAGCAAGACACGAAAAGTAATTCATCCATTCTACCCAGGCCTCAGCATCCAATTGAGGGCACGCTTTTAGACAGACATGGACAAATTGTATAAGGTCCAGGGGAGAGCAAGAAAAAATGATTAAAGATCTTGAAAAGATGATCTGTGAGAAAAGAATGAAAAAAAATGATCTGGTCAATCTGGACAAGACAAAATTGAGACAGTTTTCAAATACAAAAAAGGCTGTAATGAAGTGAGAAATTATTCTCCTTGTCTACTGAGCACAGGTAAAGAAGAAGTGGTCTTAAATTACAGCAAGTGAGATATATGTTAGACATTAGGAAAAATTTCAGCTGTAAGTGTAGTTAAGCACTAGAACAAATTATAGAGGGAGATTATGGAATTTCCATTAATGGAGATTTTTAACAACCAGCCAAACAAACACCTTTCAGGCATGGTCTCTAAATAGTACAGGTTGAACCTCTCTAATCCAGAACACACTCATCCAGCAACATCTGTAGACCAGCGTGATTTTCATTAGTCAGATGACCACTTATCAGTGTGCCCAAGTTTCCCATGGTCCCATAAAGTGTGTTTTCTGCCACCAGTTCTGTCTCTCAGTGTTCTGTTCTGTTATTTAGCTGTAATTTACCCCTAAATACTTTCTAAGAGTCCATTAAGCAGTAGAAGCTTGGGTAATGTGATAGACAGTAACATGCCAGGGTCTGGCAAATTCTCTCATTTGGCACATGTCATGTCCCAAGGGTGCTGGACAAAAGTGGTTCAACCTGTACTTACCTGGCAGTGCAGGGGTTTAGACTAGTTGACCCATTGACACCTCTTCCAGTCTTACATGTCAATGATTCTATGATTCTGCAGCAGGGATAAGCAAAATGGGGAGCTTGCCCCCTTTGGGGTGGGGCATGAAATTTCAAAAGGGCGTGTGCAACACATTCGGCTCCTCTCCCCATCCCCTCCCTCCGCTCCCAACAGGGGCCCACCGCAGCCTCTTTCAGGTCAGCAGTGCTCTCTGCCTCCATTTGCAGGCTTCATTTCTGGTCCCACGCACCCCTGGTGAGGGGCTCTGCAGCCTCGCCACAGCCTCTCTAGGTTAGCCTGACCTGTGCTGCGAGTTCACCTGCCCCCTAGGGGGCCCACCATCCCCTGGGAGTGCTGGAATCATTTCCAGTCTCCCAGCCTGAGTAAGCTGGGAGGCATGTGTAGCAGAAGCAGCTGAGTGGGAGTGAGCTTTTACTGGGACAGCCCCTTTGTTCAGCTTCCCAGAGAGAGTTCAGGCTTTTTTTTTTTTAAAGTGTAATTATGTTGATCTTTTGTTCTTTTTTTTTGTTTAAATTTGCTCAGGAGGCTAGAGAAGGAGTGATGAGGTGGGCAGGTTCTTTAAACAGCAGGGAGGTGTTGGTTTTTTGTTTTCCCACAAGCTAGAGAGTGGGTGGGATTGGCTTTTGTCTCATTAAAATTTTGTCATATGTACTGGTTTTATATATGTATATTTGTATTTATATACTAATTAATAAAGTTTTTACATTCTACATACTTATTTTCTTATGCTTGCTGAAAGATTTTTTATATGAATATAACGGAACTTTCTGTTGGTTTGGATTTTATTAGACAGGTTTTGGGGGCCTCAGCTAATTGCAGATCTGAAAAGGATAGACCAGCTTAAAAGTTTGCCCAGCCCTGATCTATAGAAACCTGGTTAATGGGTTCATCTCTGATGAACACCTAAGAAATCTAACAGACTTTATACAGACAATACGAAGTTAGATATTCCTACATCCATGTGACTTGAAACAATACGGACGTCAAACAAAATGCTAGACTGATGAGAGAAGTACCAGAATGAAAATCCCAGAGAGAAATGACTTTCCAGCATGATAGAAAGGAGATGGAGTAGGAGATATGCTTGCTATTCCAATTTCCAAATTTTAAAGAGGTTAAGAAAAGTACTTTCTCAGATTGTAAGCAAAGATGGAAGACTTTCTGTTAGTAAGTGATGAGAAAACTGTGTTTAACCTAGGAGATATTGAAGAGGTACCAGAGCTAGGATCTCTCTGGTATCCTGCCATTAAATCATAATGCCAAATGACCACAGAATATAATTCCAAACACATTGGTGTAGCTCCAACCTGGGCCGATGCTTGAGCAGATGCTGTATGTGCCTCAGCAAATACTCAACATGTCTATCCTTTTGGATATTTTAGCCAGTTGTATTGTTAATAATGATGATTTTAATAATAAACAATTAAATGGTACTTCTCAGAGGTCCCAAATGAGATTGTGATCCCCTTGTGTTGGGTGTAATGCAATCCCAGGAAAGGTCCTAGCCTTTAAGTATTTACAGACCAGATCTTGACATGCCAATTAAATATTTTTCAATTGTATTATGATCGAATTTTGTTAGAATTGCAAACAAAAGCTTGTTACTTGTTTGAAAATAGACGTGCAGTATGAATTTAGTGGAAATAATCTTATCTAAGCCAGTTTGAACTGGTTCAAAAATGCACATGCTATATGAGCTCAGTGAAGAACAAATGTTATCTTTCATTTGTAAAGAATTTGTCAAGAGCACCACCTTTTCCTGGCTTGGTAAATTTTTTTTTATTAGAAGCCCTACCAATTTTGTGGCCCAAATCTGTCACAGACTGTGAAATAAGCCCTTCCTGGTGAAATGTGATCTCCCCAAAATCAGACGGGTTGGAGAGGGTCTGGACTGGTCTTTCTCCTGCACAGCTAGTGAGAGACATTAGACACACCTTGACAGGCAGTGCATAAGTATCTCTCACTTCCATGCCACAGCAGCCATAGAGCTGGGCTCCGAGCTTCTGCCCTGCTCCCACCACTCCCTGCAGCTCTTAGCAGGGTTCAGGCCACCTAGGCTGGAACCTGCTGCCACTGCCTGTAACTCCTGCTGTAGCTCCAGGCTGCTGCTGTTCCACACAGCCTGGGAGCTGCTTGGACTCCAGCCAAGAGTTAGTGCCTCTACCCCCTGCAGCTCGTGCCTGGTCTTAGGGACCTACGCTGAGGACTGCCATCACCATCACCACCCCCAGCTCCAGGCAGGCTCAGGGCTGCCCCACCTTGTGGCTCCTGCCCAGTCTTGGGAGTGCTGCCTCCTACCCCCACTCCTTGACAGCTTCAGCCTAGACTCCCGCACAGTTCTTACTAAAGGTCCTGGCTTTTGCATATGGATGAGGACAGAGAAGGTAGAAGTAGAAAGGTAGGGCAGGGAAAGGGAAAATGAGAGCTGGGGGGGGAAGAATGAGAAGGATATGTACTCATAAGGGAAAATGCAAAAAAGTCAGATGGAAGGGAAGATCAGTAAAAGAGAGAGAGAAATTAATAGAACACACGGTGGAGGTACAATTTATGTACCAAATATCTCTGAAAAACCAATTGTCTGTTTGTGGCGTTAACATGTAAATAAAATGTCAGTAGAGAAGCCACTGTATGCCTACCCTGCCAGATGCACACCATGACCACACTAAGGCTATATCTAGATTGCAGAGAACTGTCAGCAAAAGATATGCAAATTGTGCAGGTCGAATGTCAGGAAAACTTCATCTGCCAAGACATCCCTGTCTTACTCATTCCATGGGGAAGAAGGGCTGTCGGGAGACCTCCAAGCTCCCAACAAAAGCCTACAGTTTAGACATAGCCTAAAAGCCAGGCCACAGTGTATCATTTAAACTGACTCAGGAGGGGTGCTATTAAGTACTCTGGACTTTTTCTTAAATATTCCTTTTGATGTGGTTGGCTGCCATCTACAGTTTTGTTTGATTTATTGCTTCTAAGAATAAAAAGATAGTAAGACTGTTGTATAATGTTAACTTGTTGGTACATAGATGAGCACTTTAATTTTATTGAAATTCAGTGAACATTTAAAACGTTAATACATTTTAAATTATATGTTCTCTTCCCCTGTTATGTTATTGCCTAGCAAACCTTAATCGTGGCTCAGGATCCCATCATAAAAGGCATTGTATGAACTAGTAAAACAAAGACAGTCCATGTCCCAGAGAGCTCACTACACAAGTAAAAGTAGTTTGTAGCTATTTATATCAGTGCCCATCATTCAAATATCTGAGGCCATATCTATACTTCCTAAAGATCTACATGACCCCCACTATTCCCACGATCATGAGGGTAAGCAACCTCATCCATATGCAAAAGCCACAAACTTAGGTAGGAACCATGCAGGAGTCCAGGCTGAAGCTCTCAAGGGGAGGGGTTAGGAGGCAGCACTCCCAAGCCTGGGCAGGAGCCACAAGGTGGGGCAGCCCTGAGCTTGCATGGAGCTGGGAGTGGTGATGGTGGTGGCAACCCTCAGCCTAGGTCTCTGAGGCCAGGCATGAATTCTCCTGTTGTGGAATGGCTGCAAAAATCAGTTTAAGATACAACTCCTGCTATACAATTATCGTAGCTGGAGTTGCATATCTTAAATCAATTTTTCCCCGCAAGTGGAGACCTGGCCAGAGAGACTCCAAGAGAGTTATTAACCAAACCACAGTAGGCTAGTACTTCCTCTGACTTCACTCAGGGCAGTGGGACTGATTATTTTTTGCATGTTTCACCTAGAGTAATTGCATTAGATCTTCTTCCCTCCCCTGTATTTAGTAATATTTAGAAGAAATACTTTTTAAAATTATTTTTCAAATTATCCTACCATACTTGGCACCATTTCCTACATCAGAACCCTAAACTATTTTGAAGTCTGATTTTTACAAGATTTTATTACAAAATAATGTTTTATTAGTAAGGTAACATATCAAAATATGTGTCTGTTAAAATTGATCAAAGTTTTTAATTTTAGCACATTTCAAACAGACATTTGATTTTCATCTTAAAACAGAACTGTATTTTATTAGTACCTTACAAATTCCAGATGGAACAGATCTGCTAAAGCTGACCTATTTTCTACAGAGTCAGATCCCCATAAAACCCTGAGACAAAAAAGTCTCATAATATATTTGTAAAACACAAAAATAAAAGAGATTCTGCGGCTCCTTAACTTACTTGTTTGCAATACTTTCTCCACCTAGGTTTTCTGAACAGCTTCGAGGAGTTACAAGCAGAGGAATGTGGCATTCTGAATGGATGTGAAAATGGCCGTTGTGTGAGAGTCCAGGAAGGCTATACTTGTGATTGTTTTGATGGTTACCACTTGGATATGGCCAAAATGACTTGTGTTGGTGAGATTACAATGCAGTATTTTACACACTTTTTTTTTATTTTAGTAAATTTATTCACACAAGGGCTGTGTTGACACTAGCCCAAAACTTCAAAATGGCCATGCAAATCCTGTGAGCAGATGGTAATAAGGTGACTTCGAAGTAGGCAGGGTCCTTTCGAAAAGGAGCCCTGTCTGGATGAGCCGCGCGGCGGCAAGCCGCATCAATTTCGAAGTGCTGTGGCCGCCCACATGCTAATGAGGTGCTGAATATGTATTTCAGCACTTCATTAATAAACTTCGAAATGGATATTTGCATGGCCATTTTGAAGTTTTGGGCTAGTGTAGACTTAGCCAAGGAGATCCATTCACTTCAGTGGGACTACTTATGTGAGTAAAGTTACTCATTTGCTGTAAGTGTTTGCAGGAGCAAACCTTTCTCACAAACAATCATGTGAATTATGTTGAACATTCTAAATTGATATATGATACTAGTAGACTTACCCAGCAATGCCAGGGGAACCACAGAGCCCACCCTCTGGCTTCTTCCTTTACTGGCTGCTCCCTGGGGTGGGATTGAGGCAAGCACTGTGGCTGCTGTCTTCTTCAAGGACTGGCTTGTGTGGCCAAGACAGCCCACTGGTGCTCCCCGTGGCAGCCATCAGTTGTTTCCCCTGGCAAGCCAGGGTGGTAGGGGCCAGGCTGCAAGCCAGTGAGTGATCAGTGGTTTGCTTGCTGCCCCCCTGTGGTCACAGGTGAGAATTACTGTCCCTGCTCTCTCACTCCTCCTTTTGATACGAAACAGTCACATTCCACCCACATCTCATTATCCTGGCATAACCGAGTTAGAGTGAGAGGAAACTGCATACCACATGTGGTGATCCTAGCTCTTACCATTTAGAAAGACTAAACATTTCTTGATCCTGCCATGAGCGCAGGGGACTCGACTTGATAACCTTTCATGGTCCCTTGCTGTTCTAGTGTTCTATGATTCTGTGGCTCTCAAACATGAGTGGAGTTCTGTCCTCACATTAGCAAACACACTGCACCTAGGTGCGGAACTACATAGCAGATGCCACCTTTACTTGGTGATTCTCCAAATGATCTTTCTGTCCTCACACCCTCCTCCAACTCAGGTACTACTTCTTAGTCCCCAACTGTGAATACAGCAGAAACTAGTACTCAGAGAAGAATTTATTTACCTGTAACTGGAAGTTCTTTGAGCTCTATGGTCCCTATCTGTATTTCACTTCCCACCCATTCTCCACTGATTCAGATCTGTCACATTCACAGTACAAAAGGAAATGGAGATGGTATCAGTTGTCTCCACCCTTTGTTTCCTCAGACCGAAGTGTGAAGTAAGTCAGGTCACATGCATAGACCAACGTACACTATAGGTTGGACCTGCATAATCTAGAATTCCCTCATCCAGCAACATCTGATGTCCAACATGCCCATTGGTGCTCCCAGGCTGGAACACTCGGAGAAAAGCCAGGGGCTGCACCCTCAGCAACTCTTCCACCATTCCAGAGCTTTCAGAGTGCTGCAAAAGAGTTATCTGTGGTGTTCAAGCCTGGGGAGGAGTGGGGCCAGGAAGGCTCTGAGGGGAAGAGGAAGGGTGGTGATGAAGCCCAGGGGCTTGGAGCACCGCCCCACAACTGCAGGGCTTTGTGCGCTCCCAGACATGGGGCTCCACAGCCACCTGCCTCTTTCCCTGAGTATCTCCTCCCCTCATCCCTGATCAGTCAGTACCAACTCCTCTGCTTCTGCCAGAGCAGAACCCTACAGCATCTGACAGCTGAGAGGCCAGCATTGATCTCCCCAAGTCCAGGAAATTGCATAACTGGTGACTGGTCAGGTTCCAAGGATCCTGAACCAGGGAGGTTCAACCTGTACTTTCAGATTCTCTGATTTTGGGCACATCGTCATCATGCATAAACTATAGTGCTACGTCTACACTAGCCAAAAACTTCAAAATGGCCATGCAAATGGCCATTTTGAAGTTTCCTAATGAAGCACTGGAATACATATTCAGCACCTCATTAGCACGCGGGCGGACGCGGCACTTCGAAATTGACACGGCTCACCGCTGCACGGCTCATCCAGACAGGGCTCCTTTTCAAAAGGACCCCGGCTACTTCGAAGTCCCCTTATTCCTATGAGCAGATAGGAATAAGGGGACTTCGAAGTAGCCGGGGTCCTTTCGAAAAGGAGCCCCGTCTGGATGAGCCGCGTCAATTTCGAAGTGCTGCAGCTGCCCGTGTGCTAATGAGGTGCTGAATATGTATTTCAGTGCTTCATTAGTAAACTTCAAAATGGCCATTTGCATGGCCATTTCGAAGTTTTTGGCTAGGGCAGACATGGCCTAGGAGGACCACACTTAAATGCACCTTTTCATATTCTTGGTAAACTGACAAAAAAAATTCCTTTGATGATAATTGAAATTTAGAGATAGGCAAAGTAATTAAAAATGCTGTTCAGGAACTTTAGAGTTTGAAGGATATTTATTTGTAATATTTAACATGCGATGTTGACAAGTATTGCTCTAGCTTTTATAAATCTTTAATCTGTGTTTACTGTCATTAAATAATTGTCTATCCTCTTCCCATAATTTCCTGCCACTGTGAAAAGGTTAACAGATCAAAAGTGAAGTGTTTAAAATCCATACTTCTGTGCAAATGTGAAAAAAATAAAAATAGAAAAAAGATTGAAATAAATAGTGATACGTATTTTTTCTAATTTCACCAGATATCAAATTCTGCCATACCTATTTAGTAATCACTATTGATAAAATTGTTAACAACATAGGCTGAATTCAAATTACAGGCTGAACCTCTCTAATCTGGCACTCTCTCGTCCGGTAACATCCATAAGATGGCATGATTTAATTAGCCAGACAACCGCTTATCATGAGTGTGGCTAAGTTTCCCAGAGTCCCATAACATTTGTGTCCAGTCATCCGTCGTGGCTCACAGTGTCCGCTCTTTTCATTCAGCAGTAGTTTATCCCTAAAGGTCTTCTAAGAGTCCAGTAAGCAGTGGAAGTGTTGGTAACATGCTACACAACATTGACCTCCTGTGGTCTAGCAAATTCTGGTCAGCAAGGGTGCCGGATGAGAGAGATTCAACCTACAGTGAAAGAGGTTGAAACTATTACTGTTTTCCTATGAGATACCATTCACCATTTTTCCATTAAAGGTGTATTCATTAAAAAGCTTTCAACACTCCATAGCCGTGTCTACACGTGCACGCTACTTCGAAGTAGCGGCACTAACTTCGAAATAGCGCCCGTCACGGCTACACGCGCCAGGCGCTATTTCGAAGTTAACTTCGACGTTAGGTGGCGAGACATCGAAGTCACTAACCCCATGAGGGGATAGGAATAGCGCCCTACTTCGACGTTCAACGTCGAAGTAGGGACCGTGTAGTCGTTGCACGTCCCGCAACTTCGAAATAGCGGGGTCCGCCATGGCGGCCATCAGCTGAGGGATTGAGAGATGCTCTCTCTCCAGCCCCTGCGGGGCTCTATGGTCACCGTGGGCAGCAGCCCTTAGCCCAGGGCTTCTGGCTGCTGCTACGGCAGCTGGGGATCCATGCTGCAGGCACAGGGTCTGCAACCAGTTGTCGGCTCTGTGTATCTTGTGTTGTTTAGTGCAACTGTGTCTGGGAGGGGCCCTTTAAGGGAGTGGCTTGCTGTTGAGTCCGCCCTGTGACCCTGTCTGCAGCTGTGCCTGGCACCCTTATTTCGATGTGTGCTACTTTGGCGTGTAGACGTTCCCTCGCAGCACCTATTTCGATGTGGTGCCGCGCAACGTCGAAGTTGAACATTGACGTTGCCAGCCCTGGAGGACGTGTAGACGTTACTCATCGAAATAGCCTATTTCGATGTTGCTACATCGAAATAAGCTATTTCGATGTTGGCTTCACGTGTAGACGTAGCCCATAATGTAGTTCTGCCACATCTGAGTTAATACACAGTTTATTACTTTTTTCATAGATGTTCTACCATTAATTATGATAGAAGTTAATTTCATGCAGACGGAAAAATAGCTTCTGTGGAAGAGAACCATTGCATTGATCTGTTGAATTCTATTGTAGTTTTATCTATATGTTCTGATGTGTCTGTTTTTGCAGATGTGAATGAATGCAATGAATTGAATAGTAGGATGTCTCTCTGCAAGAACGCCAAGTGCATTAATACAGAAGGCTCGTACAAGTGTTTGTGTCTGCCAGGCTATGTACCTTCAGAAAAGCCAAATTACTGCACACCACTGAACTCAGAAATAGACAGTGAACTGGAATAGAGGATAATCTACATAAGCTAAACCCATATACTCTGCACTGTATAAAGAAAAGGAAGAAATGTATTTAACTTGAGCTGAAGATGCACCTAATTTAGAATGATGACGATACAGGAAACAGCATTAAAATGTCTCATGGAGGTGAAATGTGATAAGTTGATATTCATCAGCTTCGCTGAAATGACAGACCAAATGGACACATTTCTCTGTATGGAAGAAAATCAAGTATATAGTGTGTTCATAAGTACAATTCATTGAAAATGGGCAAAACAGTGCTGTTATTTTAAACAGAAGAGGGGTGATTGTTTTGGGGGGTTTATTTTGTTTTGACTGTTGCTTGATTTAATTGGCATTTAAATAGCAGTGAAAATATTTTATATTACTCTTTAATTTTTTGATTGTGCAGTTCCTTTCCTACCATTTCTCTTCAAACCTTCTTTTATGAGCAGTGCAAATTCTTTTATACAGATTTTTAGGCCATTTTATAAAAATTGCAACACAGGGTAATGCTCTTCCAGTTCTTTTCAGGACTGGAACATTGGTCACTGACTTTTACTTGCTAGTTGTCTGCCCTGTGGAGCAGGTGCTGTTCTGAAATGTTTATACACCTTGGAGAAAAGTCCTTTGTACTCATTTTGTATTCTATATGGTCTTTTACTGCACTTAAAATCCTTAGAATCTTTCTTGCCAAGTTTCAAAGCTGCTAGTGGACAACTATTTGATTCCTTTTGTACATTAAAACAAAAGATAAGCGTTCATGTCTGTATTGTAATATGTAAATTGAATACAAAAGAGATCTTGTATTATTACCCTAACATATTAAAGCTGTATATTATAACTCAATAAAATCACTTTTTCCTTTTTCTTTTTTAGAAAATAAGCTATTCCTTAATTGTAGATTATCTTATTTCTTCCATGGATTTTTACTCATTTTTATTGACATTTGTTTTTCTCATGTTTACAACAAAATGAGGGTACCAGTGTCTCTCTCTCCAGTTAATAGTCTCAGACACTTCTGGACTCTTTTTGCACTGGTCTAGTTTAAAGAGTCATAGTGTTATCTTTTTCTTCTCTCATTTTGTTCGATTAAGGCCAAGACTTTCACTGCAGTAGGTCAGACTAAATGATCACTATGGAGCCTTCTGACCTTAAACTTTCAAGTGTGTGAGTTTTATGATGCCATCATGTGGTAGACACGCCCAGCCCCCTTAGGTGTAGGGTGTTAGGCCTTTGAGGCCTCTCAAAGGGTGCACCACCCACCTGACATGTCAGCTTCAGTGGTCCTGGGCCAATAAATACTCCTAATCTCCATGAGGCAGGCTGGCCTAGTGGGCAGAGTCAGTAACAACACTCCCTTCCTTCAGGGCAGTGGGGCCTACTGGCTGCAGTCACAGTCAATACCCACACCCCTTCATGCAAGTTGGCATGGCTTCATAGCCCAAGCCAGCAGTAACAGATCTACGACCACAACCAGGGCTCTCCCTCTCCACCTTGTCCCAGCCCAGGGCCTACCCTATCTGTGGTGGAGTGGTCCACCTCTAATTCAGCAGATCATGTGCCCAAAACAAGCAAAGCTGTTGGAGAGGGTATCTTCCCGCCCTCAGCTACTTCCTACCAGACTTACTTTTGTGTTCTTCTTCACCTGTTTCCTGCAGACTGGGTGTTTTACTGGACATTCCTCACTGAATGTCCCCCACTGCTTGGTCCATTCACCGTTCTTCCTCAGGGGCTCCAACAGCATCTCCTTCCCCAGCAACAGTCAGCCCTGGCTGAGCTGTCCCCTTATAGCCAGCATCCAGCTGGAGCATGCCCAACAGGGCTTGGGGCGGGGGGAAGAGGAGAACTTTTCAGACAGATACCCAGGGTTAACCCTTGCAGCCCCACTAAAGGTTTGGTACCCTCTGTCATGTATGCTTGAAGTTAGACTCCTACATGGAAATTTTTGAAACACACCTAAAGAAATTAGACTGAATTCAAAGTTGACTTTTTACTGGTTTTGTGCTCCTAATTCCCTTGAGCACTTTGGACAATATTCCCCCTAAATCCTTAGTTAGGCACCTTTGTAAGAGGCTTTATTTTCAAAAGCAACTCTCATTAAAGTCATTGAAACTATTAGCACAAGAGCTGACAATGAGTAATCGTAGTATTGTCTAGCTCCAAATAAGCTATGCTGGTAGAAGAGACCTAGTAAGAGTAGTAGTATAATCACAGTATGTCCCTGTTATAATAGTGGTTTCAAGCTCGATGCCTTTCATGTTCATCAGTCAGAGTGGGGAAAGCTGGCATCTTGTTCTAATTGAGAAGAGATGAAAGCATCATAAAGGACGGAGAAGATGTGGAGCGGCAGCACCCGGTCACATTTCTCCCTGTGGTTACCATTTTGTTTGTGCTGAATGGTGGTAGTTCTGTGGTCATATGTGGATGAAAAAAGAAGTGCACAGGGCAGGTGAGAGGAGACAGAAAGAAACAGGTTTAACAGAGAGAAGTAAGATTAAATGAATCAAAACAGGCAGAATGACTAAAGCTGAAAAAAGACAATATATTGACACAAAAGAGCAAATAAATACAAATTGATTTTAAATAGGAAATCCACAGAAATGTGGAACTGGAAGAGACCTTGGTAGGTTATCAGCTACAGTCCCTTGCCTCTAGTCTGGATTAAATATTATCTAGACCAGTGGCCCCTAAGCTTTGTAACTCATGCCTTCCTCCATAAATATTACACTGCACGTGCACCCAGGGGCCACTCTTCAGACTGAAAACCTCTGATCTAGACAATCCCTGGTAGGTGTAACCTGAGCTGTTCCTAAAAAGCACCAAAGATACAGATGAGACAGTCTCTGTACAGTAGACCCCCAAATGAGGTGGTGTTCTTGGCAACCCCACATAAACTGAATTTATGTGCAACTTGGGAAGCCAGGAAACTGATCAGTGCAGCAGCGCTGGTCAGTTTCCCATTCCCTTGAGCAGAGGGGATCTGGGAGCCAGGCTCCAACTCCCCACCACTCACAAGAGCAGGAAAACTGACCAGCGAAAGAGCACTGGTTAGTTTCCAGTCTCCTGTGAGCCGTGGAGGTCTGCGAGCCAAGCTCCAGCTCTCCACCACTCATAGGAGACAAGCACAGCATGGGAGCATTATATCTCATCCTCCAGTCCAATTTACCACGGCAGGGACACTGCTGGTAGCTATCACTGTTACAACTCACAGAGATACTGTAATTCTTGTTCCTATTATTCTACACACTACAGAGACAGATCACCCAGAAGAGGTGGGCAGTTTCCAGAGCCATTTACATCTCCTCACTCTCCTAGAACTGTCAAATATTTTGATCATAGAAGCACTTTCTCATCACTGCGTGGTTAATACTGCCCTTGTAGATACAGCCTCTAGGTTTAATCAAAAATGCTACAGGTGGGAGAAGTGAATATAGTTAATTTGATATTTTTTAAGCCAAAGGGCTATTTTTGCTTCTTATTAATAACCATTTGTAAATGTAGCTAGAGCTTTGGAAGGAAGATGCCCTGCAATAGCACTGGCCTGCCTGAGAGTCCCAGACAAAGGGAGGCATGCCTTATGCATTCTGGGCTGGAAGCGGCAGCTACCAAAAAGGAAAAGCTCAGATACAAATGTCCTATCTTTCCAGATTCCCATTCTGTATAGATTTCTCCCAGTTTGCCTCTCTCATATTGCACATTCCCCATCCCCTCTCCTTTCTCCTCTTCTGCTTGTCTCCTCCTGCCACCCTGGCCCAACCCTCAGAGTCTTCCTACTCCTCCTCCTCCAGACCCTTCACCACGATCAGTACCCCAGAAATCCACTGACTTCTTCCTGCTCTTTGCATACTACCTGTGGCCTCCGCAAATACGTTCTCATTAGTTAGGTACGGATTCAGTATTCAAAGGAAATTGGTACACTACCTGGTACTTGTCAAACATACTCCATTACTGTATTGACCCTAGACTATCACATGATCTCATACTGCTTGAACATATCAATGGTGTCTTCCTCCTGAAAGTGCCTAGATAGATCCTATGACACACACACAGCAGGATTCCATCCTCTTGTTAGTTAGGAGGATGCCTTGCCATCTAACATTCCCTATTGGGTCTCCTTCCACAAGCACACCTGGCCATTGAAGACTTAGTGCCTTTACTCACAAAGGTGCCTAAATCCTTGCTTACACCTGACTCTGGGGTTGCCATCCCAAAGTCCCCGTTTTAGACTCCAATTTAATCCACAAAGTACCTGCTGAACCCTGTAAGTGCCCAGATTTACTTGAGCACCTGAGCTTTTAGAGCAGATGGTCCCTATATGCTTATATTTCTGCCTCCAGTCAGATGCACTGCCACCTCACTAGGCATCCAGCTGCCTGTCACCCACTTATGCAAACACCTGCCTGTTTTCATGTGTGGCGGCCACTCTGATATGTCTGTGCATAGCCACGCTCTATTCAAAATCCGGCCAAGCCAGAAGGCACCACCATCCACTTTAGAAGCCAAGGGTTAGCTCCCTCACCTGACGTGAGAGAACCAGGTTTAGTTCTCCCTACTGCCTAATTATCAGGCTACGGTGGTAGTCTCAGGGCATGGCTACATTTTAAAAAAGTGGACTTAATTTAAGGCAACATCCAGATACCACAAAGTCAGTTGGGTGTGGCCACACCTCCTGCAGGGTGTCAGTGGCGTGCAGCCTCACCGGCCGTGCTTTCAGTGATGCAGAAAGCAGCGCACCATGGGCAGGTATCCTTAAGACCACCTAGCTGCAGCGGATGTGGGGGCAAAAAACTTGCAAAGCTGTGTGGGACCAACACATTGTCATTGGGCAATGGGGGCCGTGGGTACAATACACCACAATGCAGTTTATTCCCCTCTCCTGAGATCAATGGCAACCAACCAACACTGTCTCAAAAGGCTGGCTCGGCCATGTGTATGCCGTAGCCCAAAAAAAGCATGGGTCTCACCCAGCTGTGCACGCTTGTTGTGAGCATTACAAATACCTCACACCTCAGCCTGCAGTACTGCCAGAGCTAAGCCACAGAGAACACTGTGACGTCCTTCAAGCAGCCCTGCTGCAAGCGATAGAATTAAACAGTTCTCAGTTGCTGCTGGCAATCATGCAGCAGCTGAACATGGTGAAACACAGTCTCTTTCCCCGGCATGTTCCCTAGGTTTTAGGCAGCAGAGTTCAAGGCGCTTCCTCAGGGCAAGTAGTAGGTTGGGGAGCCAGGGACTAGTTGTAGCCTCAGGTGGCTGAGGACAGAGGTGGGCGCATAGTGCCCTGAGTCTGATGGGATGCCCTAGGTATCAAAAAACTGCCACTGGGTAGGGGACCCACTGAGGCGCTCTCATGTCTCTTGTGCAGGGGGTGGGGGTTGTCTGCCAGGATTGAGCAGGACCAGCATGGAGTGTGGGACCTGTGTGGAGAGCAAGATCCGCACATTCTGAGGAAGAGGGGCCAAGGCCACTGAGCACCAGAACCAGGATGACAGAGGAAAGAGTCCAAACTGGAGCATTGCAGAGATGGGTGCTGTCCCATAGTGACAGGGTGTCAAGCATCAGTGTGGTGGGAGGAGCATACTGAAGTTCTGAAGCCAGAGCCACCCACCACAGCGGTCCTTGAAAGGGCGTGGCCAGGCATGGACTGAGGCGGAGACTGGTGCCAGCAGTGCGACTGGTGCCACTGTCAGACTGGTGGTGAGATGTCTGGACATCAAGTGGTGCCGGAATGAGTGGATCCATTATGGCAGGTTTGCCACAAGGACCTGCTGAGGGACAGAAACCTCAGTCTGCACACACAGATGCAGAGATTAACCTTCCAACTTGTGTTTGCATTACAGTGTGCATTCAACATGAGCTGAACAGCAGTGAGAAGCTCTATAGCTATGTATTGTTTAGCGTTTTTAATACCGCCAGTCATTATCACTAGGGGTCAGCATAGCACCCCGAGTCCCACTTCAGCTGAGGTTATTTGTATGCTCAGTTAAAAAAAAACAACCTGCAGTTTAGGGAGTAACAAACCATGTCTCTTTTTTTTTTTTTTTTTTTTTTTTTTTTCCCATGTTAGGACTGTTTATAATCTACCTCAAGCCTCATGCCCCACATGAAAAGCCAGGCTTCACCCTGAAAAGAAAGCAATCAGTGTTAGCAACTAAAATCAGAAACAAGACTTGGGATAAAAATTCTTTAGGGTGTTTACTGGTCAAGTAAGGCAAATGAATTCTAACAATTGTTGCTTTAAAAACCTTTCATTGGGCCACTTAAAAGAACAAAAATGGGAGGATAAGCTTGTTATCTCACAGCTCTCTGGGAGTCAGGAGCCTGGCATTTGATTCATCACACTACCACAGACTTTCCCTGGTGACTCTGGGAATACCTACCTTTTGAGCTGGAAGTGTAATTTTAAGATCAAATAGACATAACACACTACCGCTGAGGCAGCAGGGTAAAAACACAGTGTAGCCATGACAGTGTGAGCAGTTATTTGCCCTTAGCATGTGCCTAGCATTTTGGAAGACTAAATGTAGTAATGAGAGGCTTGGTGTAAGGCTAAAGGCCAAGGACAGCAAGCAATGCTTTGTTAACATACACCAAAGCTAAAGGCCTCAAGCCCGAACAATGGTAGATTAAAGCACAAACTGTGCTAGGTAGAGTCTGTCCACAGAAATGCAGCAAGAGACAGAGCTGATAAGTAACAGGGCCTAAAAAAAAAAAACCTAAAAGCACCCAGAGCCAGGCACTTAGTGATACACATAAACACATCCTGCTTAGTACCATGCACTCCCCATACCCTTCCTATAGATAACAGCTTAGCACCAGGTACATGCCGACCCAATTTCAGGAACAGGTCGTAATGACAGCATGCTGGATAGGATTGTTTTGCTGGTACCACCATTATCCCTCAAGTTAATGGGTAGGTCTGGTTACATTAAGGGGTGTCAAGGTATTACAGTGGGGGAGGAGGGTGTAGTACCTGGATATGTAACTTGTTTATACCGATGATAAAAGTGTGTGTAACAGGGGCTGTGTTGCGTGACCTAGGGGCTGATGGAGCCCCCTTGCCATCAACTGAGTCACGGCCATTGTCATGGCGTATGTGTGTACCAATGTAAACTGTTGAGGCATATTGGAGACTCGTGAGGGTGTTGGAGCCCATATGTCAACGACAATAAACCTGGCTCCAGTGCCGTCGTACCTCACTTGATTTGTGGTTCTTGGGAGCTGGTCTACACTGTTGTCCAAAGAGAGCACATGCATGTGGCCAAAGTGATGAACATCAAAGGGAGCAGATTGGATGTCCGAGCACCGTTCCGGTAGAGATGCCCAACTACAGAAAATATTTGAGGACTTGAGCCTCTTCGTGTCACATGACCATACTGTACTTTTATCATGGGATGTCTTCTCAAGCTGGGAATCATACCTTCCAGCTTTAGTGGAGACCGACCCTTTGAGCAAGTCACTCTGTAGCAGTATCCTCACCCACGCAGTTGGCTTGATAACTCTTCCCCAGCATACAGAAGTGTTCAGCAGTTTGACCTACTGCTGTAAAATGTTTGCACACTGGTACTAACTACAATTCAGCTAAAAGATTACAATAATTCTACACGTTGAAAAATGTCAAAGAACAGTCCAGCAGCAGAGTGAAGAAACAGCAGTACAAGATTACAGCCTCATGCTACATAAAAACATCTGCTGTTGTGAAATAACTATTCGAGCATCTACACAAGGAAGCTGCCAGTTCAAAATAATCTCAAAATTGTGGTTCCCTTATTTCAAAACAGGTAACCCTTACTCCACGAGGAAGAGCACCTAGTCTGAAATAGTTATTTTGAAATAGGGGCCGTGCAGACAGGGAATAGAGCCTATTTTGAAATACAGTTACACCCTCGATTTAATGGACTAATGTGGGGGGAGGGGTGTCTACTATTCCTGGAAGTCCATTAAATGTGAGGGTTTACTGCCTGCCTGCCCACTCAAGCCAGGCTCACCAAGCCCTCATGTTCCCCAACACCCGCCCCCAGCCCAGGGTGACCATATCTCCCCCCACATACCCCCCCAGCCAAATATGGGATACGGGGGAATGACGCCATCCTAGCCAAAATGGGATGGATGGTCACCCTACCTGGGAGACAGGTACTGGCTACCCTGTGGAGGCTGCCACCCTGCTGGAGAGGCTGTGGTGGAGACAGCTGTGGTTCTTGGCTGCCCCATGACTTGGAGCACCAGGGACAGGGCTGCTGCCCCACCAGCAAAGCTTCCACCAGCTGTGGGAAGCTGGGCAGGAGCCGCACTGATCCAGCTCCCGGCTCCCGCCAGCCATCGACAGCCAGGCGGTAGCCATGTGGGTCCAGCTCCCATGACAGCTGCGCTGCCACACAGTTCCAGCTCCTGCCAGCTGGGAAAGCCGGGTGGCAGCCACGCAGATCTGGCTCTCCCAATCAGGGCAAGCCAGATGGCACCTGTGCCACCATGCAGGTCTGGCTCCCAGCTCCCCCAGCCATGGGGAGCCAGAACCGGGCCAGCCATCTGTGCTCCTCAAAAAGTGGAATACAGGGCAAGAAGCCCCTTTGGCAAAATAAATCAGGATGCCAAGAGGGCATCCAAAATATGGGGCTGTCCTGCCCAAAGCCAGGCAGATGGTTACCCCATCCCCACCCCCAAAAAAATAGAAAACCCTGCCACTTACCAGTGGACCCACTGTGTGTGGCCTAGAGGGACAACCTCCAGACCTGCCACACGCACTCCCTGCCCCCAGGGCTGGGACATGTACATGAAAGCCAGTTTGCCCCCCACACCCCTGGTGGGAGAAGTGCATGGCGGCTCCAGCAGGCGGGCGGGGTGGGGGGGCGGGGGTTTGCAGCTTCTCCAGGCTGCAGCAGCACTGAGTCTCTTAATTTTTGTGGTAGGAGGGGAGGATGATTTTACAAACCCCAGCAGTCTTTGGAAACAATGGGGGGCGGGAATATCCATTGTTCCTGAAGTCCACTAAATCAAGGTCTGTAAATATCAAGCGTTTACTGTCAGCGATAGTGTGTCCAATGGATCTATTTCAAAATAGGTTCTACCATGTGTAGCCACTCTAGTTTGAAATAGCTGAGCGCTATTTGGAAATGCATTTTGTATTGTTTTCTTCAGCCTTATAAACACCTCATCATTGCTTAAACAAATAGGGCTATAAGGCAATTTGGTTTCCAATAACATTTTGCTGTCATTTTCAAACCTTAAGCATTGATTTAGCTATGGCAAAACAGATCACTGCAAATGCTCCTTTCTTATTTCTTTTCTGCCACCTTTATTGAGCTGCACTCCTGTTCCAGGGTCCTCCTATCTTTCTGGCTCCTCTTGATTCAGCCTTTTTCATCATTTGCTCAGTTCTGTCATGTTTTGAGGACTGTGTCTGATTTGGTGATTCTGTCTTGTTTCTATCAAAACAAAAAAGCAGTCAAGTAGCACTTTAAAGATGAGCAAAATAATTTATTAGGTGATGAGCTTTCGTGGGACAGACCCACTTCTTCAGACCATAGCCATACCAGAACAGACTCAATCTTTAAGGCACAGAGAACAAAAAATAGTAATCAAGGTTGACAAATCAGAAAAAAAAATTATCAAGGTGAGCAAATCAGAGAGTGGGGGGGAGGTCAAGAATTAGATGAAGCCAAGTATGCAAAAGAACCCCTATAATGACCCAGAAAATTCCCATCCTGGTTCAAACCACATGTTAATATGTCGAATTTGAATATAAAAGAGAGTTCAGCTGCCTCTCTTTCCAAAGTAGTGTGAAAATTTCTCTTCAGTAAGATGCAAACTCTTAAGTCATTAACAGAATGGCCCACTCCATTAAAATGTCGGCTGACCAGTTTGTGGCTCAGGAGTGTTTTTATGTCTGTTTTGTGCCCATTAACTCTTTGTCTAAGAGAGTTTGAAGTCTATACTATACAAAGCATCTGGGCATTGTTGGCACATGATGGCATATATGAGGTTAGCACGGCTTTCTCTCTGTTTCTGTGTCTCGGTTCTGTTTGATTTCGAAGAGGCTTAGGGGAGGAGGTGCAGGAGTCAAAGTTCAGAGGTGAGGAGGGGCTCTGGGCAGAAGGTGTGGGTGGTGCAGGAGTCAGGAGTGTGGGGTGAAGAAGGGCTCACAGCAGCACTGCTGAGGCTGTGAAGGGCTCAGGGAAGGGGGTTGAAGTGTGTATGGAAGGGAGGAGGAGTCGGGAAAGAGGTTCGGTGTGGGGGGCCCTCAGGCAAGTTTAGGGTGTGGGAGGTGCAGGAGTCAGGCTTGGGATGCGGAGGAGCTCAGGCCAGCGGGTGGGATGTGGAGAGGTGCAGGATTCGGGCCTGGGATATAAGGGGTTCAAGCCAGTGGGTGGTGTGTATGTGTGTGTGTGCAGGGAGGGCCAAAGGTGCTTGTTGCTCCCCTACCTGTCCCTGTCAGGAAGCAAGAACAATGTTCATGGCTTGTCTGCCCCTCCCCTCCCCAGCCAGAAGGAGGGAAATGCAGCAAACTGGGCACTTTCCCCTCACTCCCTGACAGTGGAAGTGAATCTGCATCCCCACAGGACTCTGTGGAAGGGGACTTCAGCCCTGCCTGCCCTCCCTAAAGGACACCTGCAAGGTAGGAGGCTCAGGGCTGGGGCAGTCCCGGAGAGGCGGGGTGCACTGCCAGACAACTCCTTTCACCTTCCTGGCTGCCTGCTGCTTTACATGGCAGCCTGTAGCACAGCCCCAGAAGCCAGGTTGGGAGCAGCTGAGCCTCCCCAGCTGTCTGGCTCCCTCTTATCCTAGTGTTGCACTGGGGCACATTGGCTTACTTTCATCTCTGGGTCACTCTCTTTCAACATTTTTTCACTTATGTCAGTTTTGAGGACTTGCACTTGAGTTGGTCTCTTTAAGAAGCAATCCCATTCCAGACACATCCCATTTTCCTGGCACAACAATCTTTACATTTTTTTTAAGTTACGATAAGAGGGAGCTGCATACTAAATCTGATGATCTCTCTCTCCTGCAGTTTAGGGGGAGTTCGTGAAGAGACAGACAGACAAAATCTCTAAAATACATAGTAGATTTGGCAGTTCCCCTCCCTCCACCCTTTCCTGGCAGTATCACCCAGGCACTTTGGCAAGTAAATCGTAACCATTGCGTAATCCCCAGTTACGTGCCAAATATTTGGAGGCTCACAAGAAATAACACCTACCATATATTCAACACTGTAATTGTACTAACAGGAAATGAATATAACAAAATGATAATAAAACTATTCCCAGTCACTAATGCCTGTGCTGATAGCAACCATAAAGCTCCCCAATCACGTGACCCGACATAACAAATGTAAAATTAGTGGCCTGTTCCTATGTCTACTTTGTAGAAACATTTAATGGCCTGTGCCCACCACTTCTGCTGTGCAGCAGTTAGTAATGTGGCTGGCTGGGTTCACTCTGGACCAAAGGACTTACAAATGAGATACAGCAGTAACTCCTTTATCAGGTTTAAAATATAACTGGTAATAAAATTCCCAAACCTTTGACCTCTGACTTTAGGGTATGGCACAGTGAGTAAGGGGGCTCTCAATTTCCTTGAGTAGCTAAGAAATGCTGTACTTACAAACATTGTGAATGATCCTCAGGTTTAGAAATGACTCTGGACTCCTGTGTCATACAAAGGGTGGATGCCCACCGCTTCCAGGCGTCCTCTAAGCCACTCGTAGTCCCAGGATTTCTCCTCACTGCCCAGATGTGCAGGGCTCAAGGTGCAAATTACAAATCTATACTAAAATCCAAACTTTAGTCTCAGACACTCTCACGGCAGACCAAAACTAGCAGCCAGACTCTGATGCCCGAGCTCCTCGAGTGAGCTAGAGCGCTAACTCAGTTTGGCTGGGAGAAGTTTTCCCACAGGTTTTCAAACTGGGAATCGCCTTGGAGCAGGACAGGCTCAGACTGAAGGCTCTTGCTTTTAAGACCTCCAGAAGCAAAACCCTGCATGCAGGCCTGAGATGCTCCAGCTCTCCTAAAAGCCAGACCTGTCCTTCCCCTGCCTGGCTCCAAGACTGCCTCAAAATGAAACGGGAGAACCTCTGAGGAGGGGAAAGGATGGCTGTACTGTGTTAGACTCACTACAGGAGGCAGATAGTCAAAGAGGAATAAGGGATAACTCAGTGTTTTGAGCATTGGCCTGCTAAACCTAGGGTTGTGAACTCAATCCTTGAGGAGGCCATTTAGGGATTGAGGCAAATAGATGTCAGGGATGGTGCTTGGTCCTGCCAAGAGGGCAGGGGACTGGACTACATGATCTCCTGAGGTCCCTTCCAGTTCTAGGAGATTTCCTTTGTTAGGGCCTTAGGAAAAAGTTCCTAACTGTCAGGGTGGTCAAACACTGGAATAAATTGCCAAGAGAGGTTGTGGAATCTCCATCGCTGGAGATATTTAAGAACAGGTTAGATAGGTGTCTATCAGGGATGGTCTAGACAGTACTTGGTCCTGCCCTGAGGGTAGGGGGCCGGACTCGATGGCTTCTCGAGGTCCCTTCCAGTCCTAGTATTCTATGATTCCATGCTGCATAATGGGCACTAGAGGCAGCAGAGCGTGAAGCAGGTAAAGGAGGGGCAGACCTGTATAATGAGCACTAGAGGCCAGAGAAGGTGCAAGGTGGCAAGAGGAAACTGTATCGTATAAAGGGCCTGATGGGAAGCAGAGGCGGGGAAGGGCGAAAAGGACATCTCCACTGCATCATGGGGTGCAGCAGCAGGATGGGTTCTAAAGGGCAAAAAGTGGAGAAACGTTGGGTAATGTGAAATAGGGGCAGCTAAATCTGAGGGGGAGAAACATGCTTACAAGGGGTAGTAGGAACAATATACAGTGTATGGAGGTAATGGGGCAGCATTACCCTGCATACATTGCAAGAGGGGCAGCAGCGTGTGAAGAGGGAAAGAGAACCTTCTCCTCTGCAATGGCTACTACCTCCTGTGCCGTGTATAAAGAACATGAGGGCTGGCCGATGGTCAGGAGGGGGAAAGGTAGCTGTAAGTGCGTAAGTGCGTAACCCCCACCAGAGGCTACAGCGGAGAGAGGGTAAAGGGGCAACATACAGGGCATTAGAGGCCAGAGAGGGTCAAAAGGGGGGACGTTATGATGCCAGGGTGGGGCATTAGAACAAGAAAGGGGACTAGGCAGCACTCTGTGAAGAGCAGCGTGTGAAAGGGAAAGCAGGGTGCTGGTCCTGTGTGATGGACACTCGGGGGGAGGATGGCCGGTATGGGCAGCACAGTGTGAGACTGACACAGTGCACTTATCCTGCTTAATGGCCAGTTGGGGCAGTATGGAGTTGAAGAGTAGGGAGTCCCAAACTACATTGCTGGGCCTGGTGTGCATGAAGGAGAAATTAACCTTTGGGGTAGCCACTTGAGAGTTCATTCTGACCAAAAGTGAGGAACTGGTACTGAAGCTGAAGGTGAAGGGCAATTTCGGTGACAGAGATCATGAAATCATACACTTAAATCAGCCTGCTGTAAGTAGATTCAGATGACATCCCAATCAAATTTTATTGCCAATAACATTCCATTCATAGAAACAAGAACAGCATCAGAAAAACCACATTAAGAAGCTTCATTTCAAAGTTTTATATATATTTAAGTGTCTAATTGGAAAAATACAGAATCTCTCCTTGGTTTAAATGCATTTCCTGTCTTCTTTATTGTTATATACTATTGTATGGCAGACCTATTTATAATCTAAGACGAGGGAAAAAAAAAAACCCACTGGAAGCAGAAATACTAAGTTGGGAAAGAATAGCCGGAAGTGTGACTGCCATTTAGCCAAACACTCTAGAACTAATCAGGCTTAAATCCGCTGTAAAAGCTTACTGTAGTTGCTGAGAGTAAACAGAACACAATTTGGTTTTTGTCTTCAGATTCTTTAAAGGGGAGTGTGGGTGAAAAAATGAAAATAATGTAAGGATTGAGGAAGAGCAAACAGAAACATTTCAGAAGCCCAACACGTGTAGCAGGATATTGCGGAAAAAGGAGAACTATACTGAAAAGGGGTGGACAGAACATAGATGCATGTTAAATTAAGGTAAGTGTCTTCTTTTGCTTATTTGTTTAATTGCAAAATGATGCAGCAGCAATTGCAAAATCCAATGTAATCAATGGCAGATTGAACTATATTAGAAAATGCAGGCCTTTTGTTTCAGTACGTTATTTATAGATATTACATCACGTCACAACAAGCATAACTTGAATCATCTATAAAAGCTACACTGTAAAATGTCAGGGTATAAAATATATCGGTTTATTGGTTAGTACTGAAAAGAAGAGACAACTCTTAGAAAGATGTAAAAAATACAGATTATCAGTCAGTGATGGCAATCTAGAGTAGGTTGGGTTTTTGTTTTTTTCATGTCAAAACTGCTTTGCCTTATGCCAAAATAGGAGGTGGCAGTGGTGTGATTTGAAGGCAAAATATTGGAAATACAGGCTATATCATGATGAAAGATTCAGCACTCTCTGCAAGATATGGATAAAACTAGGGGGTTTTCATCATCCTTCAATCAGTCATGACAGTGATAGTTATACTTGTTTCAGTGATGTACTACATTGTATCTGTAATGGTAGGCTCGCTGTTACTCATGAATTACTCATGTTATTAAGGATTAGTGGCTTTTTAAAATGTTGCTGGTGAGGAAAAGAAAAGGAAACCTGCATGATGTTAGACTACTTTATCCTGGTAAGATGCTGTTATATTTAGAGTCTGTTGTTTTGAAGATAGCAAGGGCAGGATGTCTGCTGAGTCACATGGTGGTGAAAAGCTGGGATAGGACAATGGTAAATAGTGTCAATCAGTGTTGTTTATCAAAGGCCCAATCCTGTGATGTGCTGAGCTTGAGTTTGGGTGGAATTTATGGTAAACCAACATTCACAGGATCAGGTCGCTCATTCTGTCTGGTTTAAAACACTGCCAGTTCTCTTTTCTAAGAGACTGTGGTCCTGCTCATGAGAGGTTCATCTCTGGTGAGTCTGAAGTCATTGACAATATAGATGCACAGTACAGTGCAGAATGGTGGTCTATTAAAGTATTTGCAGTGAGTAACTTGCCAGATACAATAGATTTTTGTGGAGAAGGTTGATAGTTAATTTGTTCTTACTCAGCTCTAATCTCATGCTTGATTTCTGTAAGATGATTGAATCTGAGTGGCTTTGGTCCATGATTTTTAAGTCCAAGAAGGTAAATTATGCAACCCTTATTAACACAGATGAGCTCCTGCTCACTTCAGTAGGCCGACTCAGGTAAACTAAGTACTCATCAAACTGAAGGCTTGCAAAAGCTCTCTCAAAATGCAGCTGCTTTCAAGAAATATTAACATCTAGGCTTCACAGACTAAGCTGAATGGCAGCACTATTCGTACTTTGTATAATGCCTGTGTATCAGCCTTGTTAATTCAAAAAAATATAGAATCTTTTGATCATTTTTTCTGAATAAATGTTAAAACATTCAGAATTTTTCTGGCCTGAGATGTTTACTACAGTCTCATTTCAGAAGTACATTCGCTTACACATGTCTGCAAAACTTGGGACAATTGCTCAGCCAGGAAGAGGAAAGTAATTTGGGAACCAGCCATTTTATATTGTTAGTATGCAAGAGTTGCTATGGCTTAAAATGACAGAATAGTGTAATGAAGCAGATATACAGGAGCCTATGTAAAATAGTAGATTGCAGCATTTACTTAGAAATGACTTCATACTTTTGATAAATTCATTCTTTTAACAAAGGAGAATTAGGGACCAAATTCTGATGATATGCTCTGGTGCAAATCTACAGAAATTAATAGTTACTCTAGCATCACTGAGAACAGAACTTGTCCCACGGGGCTAAGTCCACTCAAAACAGCAGACTACCCATCCACTCTTCTCCACTGCTCACGGGATGGGGAGCTCATAACTACCTTTCTCCACTCCCACACCCTGCTTCTCCTACACTCAGCATGGGAACAGAGCAACTGAGAATCAGGGCTGTTGTGTCTGTAGTACTGCCAACATCAAGTGTTCGAAAATTATGACTTGAGCTCCAAAAAATCATGAGATTATCTTAAAAACCATGGGACTTCTAAAAACAAAAGATCTTGGATTTTTTTTTTATTTGCCTTTTGATCATTGTCGTTTTAGGGTTAATGTCAAACTTTTCTTGGCAACCTTAAAAGCTGGAAATTTAACTTAGGTAAACTGAGATTCTGAGAGACTCACATGATGCCAGAAGCTTGGGTGCTAAATAACCAGCAAATATAAAGATTTGTGTGTATATCAAAAGAAGGGATTCTGTACTGATGAGGTAACTATCCCCGGGAAAGGCCAGTGAGCCTTACTCTGCAGGCACTCTGACGGATTTCACAGGAAACTGTCAGGCCTGCTGACGCAAGGAGGGAAGGGAAATGGGAACCACTACCCCAGGACCTGGAAATTCAAAGAACCCAGGGCTCCAGGCTGCCACTGCAACAGCAGCTGAACCCCTGTGCCCTTTAATTCACTCTTGGAGCCATGGGTGTTGCTGGAGGACTGGTGGAGGGTGGCCAACCCCCAGCCCTGCCTCCTCCCCTCAAGGCCCCGTCCCTTTCAGGTAGGGATGTTAATGATGAGGCCTACTGGTTACTGACTGAAGCTGGAGTAGCCCCCCCCACCCGCTGCATTCAGGGGCTGCTCCAGCCCCCACAGGGCCCAGTGCAGGCAGGGACACTCCAGCTTGACCAGAGCAGCCCTTGTCCATGGTGGGCCCAGCCCAGAAGTGCTGCAGGCAGGGGCGTTTCAGCCTGGACAGAGCAGCCTGGTCCAGCATGCCACTGTCAGGGACATGCCAGCCCATCTGGGCTGGAGCACCATCCATGGCTTCCCTCCCCCTCCTGCTATTTAATTGGTTAGCCAGTTAAGCTAATTAAACAGAATTTTACATCCTTACTTCCAGAAGCATGGACCCGTCTCCCAGTTCTATTGCCCCCTGGAAACAATAGACATGTTCAAAACAAAAACCAAGCAGTCCTGGAGCACCATAAAGACTAACCAATTTATGTAGTAGGTAATGAGCTTTCGTGGATAAGACCCACTTCTCAGCTTTCCAGATTGGAGCAGACAATTAGAATCCAGGGTTTATATAGTGGGGGGGCAGGGGAAGGAGTGGGAAAAAAGAAGGAGGTCACCTGTCACTAATAGAACCAGTGGAAGAAATAAATTAAGTGGGATGTGTGCCATTCCTGTGAGTATCAAAGGTGGGGACATTGCCTTGTAATATGTAAGATAATTGAGATTTCTGTTAAGCCCCATGTTAATGTGTCAGACTTGCAAATGAATTCCAATTCAGAATTCTGAACCTAGGGCCATGGTCAGCCAATCTCTCAGATAAACAAGGTTGTTCACTGTTGCAGGAGATAATGCTTCCTACTTCCTATTTATGTGTCACTGAAAATGAGAATAGGCATTTGCATGGCCCTGTCATAGGTGATGTCACAAGATATCTGCGTGTCAGATGCGTTAAAGATTTTTATGCTCCTTCATGCTTTGGCTACCATTGCATAGGATATGCTTCTGTGCTGATGATGCTTCTTAAAAATATAGAGTGTCAATTAAATTTGGAACTGAACTCCTTGGAGGAGATTGCATGTCCCCTGCTCTGTTTTACCTACATTCTGCCATATATTTCATGTTACAGCAACCTCAGATGATGATCTAGCACATGATGTTCATTTTAAGAACATTTTCACAAAAGATTTGACAAAATGTGAAGACGGTACCAATGTGAGATTTCAAAGATAGATGTGGCCCATGATTTAAGAATCTGAAGTACAGTTCAAAATCTGAGGGGGGTGAGAACATGCTTCCAGATGTCTTAAAAGAGCAAGATTCCAATGAAGAAAATGCAGAATGTGAACCATCAAAAAAGAAAATATGCTGCTGTTGGCATCTGGCTCAGATGAAAAAAAATGAACATATATTGGTCCATTCTGTTTTGGATCACTATTGAGCAAAAGCCCTTATCAGCATGAACAGATGTCCTCTGGAAAGATGGCTAAAGCATGAAGAGGGATATACACATTAAAGATATGCTAAAATATTGATATCTTGTGGTATCAGCCATGACAGTACCATGTGAATGCCTGGCCTCACTTTTTGACATGTAAACAAGAAATGGGCAGCACACATAAACAAACTTGTTTGTCTGATTGATTGGCTGAATAAGAAGTAGGACTGAGTGGACTTGTAGGCTCTAAAGTTTAACACTGTTGCATTTTGAATGAAGGTTTTATTACATAATTCTAAATTTGTACATTCAACTTTCATGATAAAAAGATTGCACTATAGTACTTGTAACGGGGTATCCAGGCTGTTCCCCGCTCTGGCACGTTGAGTTCAGAAGATTGGGGCCTGCAAGAAATTAAAAAATGTTTGCCACCGAAGGTTTGTATTAAAACTCCCAGGGTCACAGGTTTCCTGGCTTTTTAGTGGTATCACTGCCACACCAAGTGCAAAACCCCTTTGAAAACCCAGGCGAGCACACTTTTAACCCTCCCTATGGCGAGAGCTTGAAAACTTTTAATTTTTGTTAGTAGTTGAGCTGTGCAGTCTTACGTGCATGCACATGGAACCTCATGACTTCTAGGACATTGGAATCAGATCATGGTCTCAAAAAGGCCTTTTGACTTTTATTAACGAAAGTAAAAGAAAACACACTCAGTGAAACATTGCTTCGTTGCTAAGTATCACAGAGCAACTGAAAACAAAGGATTAAAACACAAAGAATACCTTTAAAATGTCTTTTGATCATGGAGAGGTATAAACTGTACTGAGAAAATACTTTATTTAACTGAATGGCTGGAATAGCCAGAAAAGGGTATTACCCCTTCAGTTATCACATAGAGAAATTGCAAAATATTTTTTCTTACCATGCTAATATTTGAAATAAAAAATAAAGCATCATACATTTTGTTTTGTGTTGTTGTAGAAATCAATATATTTGAAAATGCAGAAAATATCCAACATATTTAAATAAATGGTATATTATCATTTAACAGCACAATTAATCACTATTAAATTTTTAATTGTGCAATTAACAGCAATTCATGTTTTAATTGTTTGACTGCCCTAGTTATTTTAAAATGAAGCTTATTGCTGTTGTTTTCTTCTCCTACCCTGGTCTTAATTAAGGTTGCCAACCCTCCAGCATTTTTCTGGAATCTCCAGGAATCAAAGATTAATATTCAATTATATGATATCATGAGATGAAACCTCCACATACACTCAATCAGAATTGAAATCCTACCCTTAATGTGTCTATGCTTCAGTGTTGTAGGCTTGAAATTTTATATCAATATTCATAAACTGAAGTATTAAAAACTCTCAAATTTCATTCCAAGGTTATGGCTACACTAGGCTAAGAAAGCTGACCACAGATACGCAATTCTAGCTATGGTAACTGCATAGGTAAAAAAGACATATCTGCACTCAGCTAACGGCTGTCTGTACAGGGGAAGGTTGACAGAAGAGTTTCTCCCATTGACCTCCCTTACTCCTCACACCTTGTAAGGAATAGAGTGGTCCACTACATTCGCGAAACTGAACCCTGGGAAATACCTATATATTGATTGCACAGCTCAATAGTATGCATCTGATGAAGTGGGTCTTTGCCCATGAAAGCTTATGCTCCAATATATCTGTTAGTTTATAGGGTGCCACAAGACTTCTTGTTATTTTTAAGTCAAAAGTGCTTTCTTCTGTGAGTTTAATGACTCAGGAATATATTAAATTGGATTATAAATCTGAGAGTAGCGCTGAACAACAGGTGATGCTTTAAACTGCATGCCCTTATGAAAAGTTCTAGGAGACACTGAATAAAATCTTGTTCCTATTGAAGTCAATGGTTAAAGTTTCATCAATACCTCCAGCAGAGCCAGGATTTTCACCTAGCGACATCCAGCTGAGCCATTATTCCTTTCCTGCTCCCCCGACCCATGCAAACTCTTGAGAAGGTAACGATTTACCATTGGCCTCTAGCATCAATTAATTATTGCCCACCACACCATACGATAGCTTATTTACTCTGGCCAAGGCGTAAGAAGAGAGGAGTCAAGGGTCCATCCACCCCCCACTCCACCAGGTATACTGCAAGTAGCCTAATTACAGAAGGGTCTCAACATTCGCAAGGGTTCTATGTTCAGAACCCTCACAACTGTTGATTTTTGCCAATACGGGGGAGAGGGAGAGGGGGCTCAGAGCCCTGGGAAGTAGCAGCTGCCGGCACTCCTTCCCTAGGGAAGTGGCAGCCACTGGCACTCCCGGCACCGGAGCCCCTGGGAAGCGGCAGCTGCCAACCCTCCCAGCCCTGGAGGCCTGGGGAAGCGACAGCCACTGACACTCCTTGCCTCGGAGCCCCAGGAAGCAGCAGCCTCAAGCCATCACTCACGAATAATTGAATTCGCAAACATTAAGTTTGCAAACATGGGAACCTTACAGTAGTCCTATCTTTTTGGACTGGATATCTAGATTGCCACCCCATACCTGTGCAAGGAAAGATTGCGACTCCCTTGCAGTGGTCCCTCTACCTTTTTTCCATCCCTGGGCAGAATAAATTTTCTTATGTGAACCAAGGCATGTGCAGATGTGCACCATAAGAGAAACACAGGCTGCTGGCTGTGGGTGGCTGTGGGCACTCTCGTAATCAACTGGACGGAACCTGAATCTCCCCTAGGTGGCTGCCTAAGCACTCAGCTAACAAGGAACACTGCTCCCTCATGTCTCTTTGTGCCCTAAGGCCATGTTTACACTTTCTGGGGTTTAGAGTTACCAGTTCTGGTTGGATGGATTCAGCGTCACCATCATCATCAAAAACTGTGGGCTCAGTGCCCGTTGGTGTCCGGTGTCTCGCTCACTATTTCATTCCATCTTTCCCTGTCCCGTGGGGAGTGGCTTAGTTTCTATAGACTAGCTCTGCACCAATCTACTATATCATCTACCCATCCTCTGTGGGGTCTGCCTCTCCTATTCGAACCATCCATTATGCCAAATACCAGGGTCTTGATTTTTCATTCATCATTCATTCTGCAAATAGGCCCAAATAGTTGTAGCTTCTGTTTTATAACCTTCTGCAGCAGGTTCTCTTTCAGGTGTATCTTTCTATATAATTCCTCATTGGTGAGCTTCTGCATCTATCCTATTCTCAGAATCTTTCTATAACAACTCCTTTCGAACGCCAATATTCTTCTTTTCAAATCTTTCGTTATCACCCATGTCTCTCATCTGTACAACGTGCTGCTGAATACACACATTATCAAGACGCTCAGCTTCATTCTTAAGCTAATTGCTTTGCTTTTCCAGATCTTATCCATCACCTTCAAACTCGTTCTTGCTGTTGCTATTTCCTGCTTCCACTCTAGATCATACGTTATGTCACTCCCCAGATCTACATTTTCTAGTTCAATACCATCAACACTGATCTTCCTTCCTATTTACTTATCTCCAATACCATTGTTTTTGTTTTAGCGATGTTCATAACCAGTCCATACCGCCTCCCTTCTTCATTTAACACCTGCATCATTTTCGCTAGCTTCTCCTCATCTTCCTCAATGATAACTATAGCATCCGTGAGCCTCAAGCTGTTAATTCTTTTCCCATGCACAGATATTCCTTCTACCTCTTCCTTGATCTTGTCCATTGCTCTCTCCAAATGTGCGATGAAAATACTTGGCAATATTGGATCTCCTTGTCTCGTACCTCTACTTGTTTTCAACCAACTTCCTGACTCCCCGCATGTTCTCACCGCTGCCTCTGCATTATCATTGATATCCTTCAACAATTGTATCAGTCTGCTATCCACTTCGTATGACTCCAACACCGCCCAAGTCACTTTCTGATCTATACTGTCAAATGCCTTTTGAAAATCGACAAAACAAGTGTATACTTTCTTGTTCTTTTGTCAAGCTTTCTCCGCTATCAGTCTTAGTGCCAATATCTGCTGTATGGTACTTCTATCCTTTCTGAACCATGCTTCCTCGTCTGCTATATGTTCTTCTATCTGCAATCTTAATCTCTCAGGCTACGTCTACACGTGCAGCCAACATCGAAATAGCTTATTTCGAAATAGTCTATTTCGATGAATAACGTCTACACGTCCTCCAGAGCCAGCAACGTCGATGTTCAACTTCGACGTTGCTCAGCCCAACATCGAAATAGGCGCAGCGAGGGAACGTCTACACGTCAAAGTAGCACACATCGAAATAGGGATGCCAGGCACAGCTGCAGACAGGGTCACAGGGCGGACTCAACAGCAAGCCGCTCCCTTAAAGGGCCCCTCCCAGACACAGTTGCACTAAACAACACAAGATACACAGAGCTGACAACTGGTTGCAGACCCTGTGCCTGCAGCATAGATCCCCAGCTGCCGCAGAAGCAGCCAGAAGCCCTGAGCTAAGGGCTGCTGCCCACGGTGACCATAGAGCCCCGCAGGGGCTGGAGAGAGAGCATCTCTCAACCCAGCTGATGGCCGCCATGGAGGACCCAGCAATTTCGACGTTGCGGGACGCAGATCGTCTACACGGTCCCTACTTCGACGTTGAACGTCAAAGTAGGGCGCTATTCCTATCTCCTCATGAGGTTAGCGACTTCGACGTCTCGCCGCCTAACGTCGAAGTTAACTTCGAAATAGCACCCGACGCGTGTAGACGCGACGGGCGCTATTTCGAAGTTGGTGCCGCTACTTCGAAGTAGTGTGCACGTGTAGACGCAGCTTCAGTCAGTATCATCATCAGCACCTTACCTAGATGACTTGTTAGGGCAATTGTTCTGTAGTTCTTGCACTCCAGTGTGCTTCCTTTCTTGGGTATTGTCACTAGCACAGATCTTGTCCATTCCTTAGGCACCTTCCCTTCTTTCCATGATATATTACATAGTTGGTGTATTTCCTGAATCATGCATTCTCCACCTTATTTGATCATCTCTCCTGTGATCTTATCATTTCCAGGGCTCTTGTTGTTCTTTAGTCATTTCACTGCTTTTTCTACTCCTCCTTTGAAATATCGGTCTCACTCTTGATGCTTGGTGGAGATACCTTTTTCAGTTCTTCAATCAGTCTCTCTGAGACACTCGGGTCCAACTGTGCTTTGTATAGATCGGTGCAATATCACGTCCATCACTGCACAATCTTCTCCCTGTTCATGAGCACGTCTTCATTCTCACCTTTGATCGCCATCTGCTTCGGTTGCCATTTCCTATTAATATTCCTAATTGTTTTATACACCTCCATGGTCTTACATTTGCCGCAATACCTCTCTATATCTTCACATTGCTCCTCTAACAATTTCTCCTTATCCTTTTTGTCTGCTTTCCTTACCTCATTGCATTTCACCCTATATTGCTGTTCTGCCATCACAGAAAAATCTCTTCTGATCTTCAGCGTTCTCTTCTCTTGAACCAACTTCAGTGTTTCCTAGATAATCCACTTCTTATTGATCTTTTCTTCTTCTGGAACAGTCTGCTCAATTGCCGCTTCTATAGCCATGGCTGTCCCCGCGACTGTCTTATCTAGGTCTTTCTCTGTGGTGAGATTCTTAGTCTTCTCTTCGAGCGCTGTTCTGTATGCATTCCCTGTTTCTTCCTCACATAGCCTCGCCATGTCTCTTCTTTTCTTAAACTGTGTCTTACTTTTCTTTTGAGTTTTACCTTGATGTTTACGATCTCTAGACTGTGGTCTGAGTCTATATCCGCCCCTTGGAAAGTTCAGCACTGCTGTACTGATGTTATCCATCTTCTTATCAAACTCACATCTATCCTGTTTTTGGACTTCCTGTCATTCGATCGCCATGTCCACTTCCTACAGTCTTTTTGTTGGAATCTCATGTTGCAGATCACCCTCTCATGCTCTGTAGCAAACTCTAGCAGTTTCTCACCTCTTCGTTTCTTTCTCCATATCCAAACCTTCTCATGACTCTCTCCCAACCTTCGTTATTTGTTCCAACCTTCACATTCCAATGTCCCCTGATGATCAACACATCTTTCTTCGGTATCTCCTCCACCGTCTTTGTCAAGTCTTTATAAAATAGCTCAATCTCTTCCTCCATACTGTCCGATGTGGGTGCATACACCTGAATGACTGAGATGTTGAATAGTTTTGCTTCAAATCTCACTACAATCATTCTTGCACGCACCAGTTTGTATCGTAATAATGCTCTTCTGGCTGTTTGGCTAAGAAGGAATCTGACTCCTGCTTCATCTTTATTTTGTTTCCTGACCAAATTACTTCACAACTGCATATCTCTCCTGATGCCATCCAATGCGTCTCTGCCAGTCCGAGAATATCACATGGGTATCTCTCCATCTCCTTCCGAAGCAGCTCTAATTTACCAGTTGCCCACAGTATTTGGACGTTCTATGCTCCAATAGATAGCATATGAGTTAGTTGTAATTTTCTTTCGGTAGCCAACTTATCGACCCAATCCCGATCGCTCAGTTGGTATCACAGACCTTGTTTATCCAGGCGATGTCCGAGCTGGAATCTTTTAACATTTAGTTATACTGGCATCAGATTTCATTTGTATTGTTTGACGGTCAGTGCATTGACACACATCTGACCAACCCTCCTGCTTCATCCAGGCTTGGGACTGGCATGGAGCTTGCAATGACTTTATGGCAGAGTTTGGATGTTATTCCTGGAGATTTCATGAAATGACATCATCTTTAATTAAAGATTAATACTTAACTCCCTGAGACTGTGGGCCAGACCTGAAGGGTTGGCACCCCGGTTATGGATTGATGCTGCCGCAATCAAGCCAGTGAAGGCTGATTTAGCAAGACGTGCTAAAGCAACTGAAATGCTCTCTGGCTGACTTTAGTACACCATGGGAACAAGAGAAGTAAAGCAATTCAGTGGGATAGTGTCCCCCATCAATGCAGTGTAGTGTAGGCAATTTGGCAAGTCAATCTAAGCTACTTCAACTCCAGTTATGTTATTCACATAGCTGGAGCAGCCTAACATATGTCAGCTTACCCCAGTAGCTTAGACAAATCCAAGTTAGACTCTAGCCTGCAGCATGGTGGTTTGCCCCACAAGGGCTGGAGAACCTGGAGCCAGCCTACCCAGACTATTCAGGAGGCATACGAGGATGAGATCAGGTAATTAGCTTAAAGAGCAGCAGGTGACTGTTCAGATGGCAGGAGGTTTAGGAGATAGTGGGCAGCACCAGAAGCTGTTGTAGGGAAAAACTTGCTGCTGGGGAAGAAAAAAATAGAGCAAGAAACTTGAGGCTCCAAATAGGGCCTATCAAAGCAGGAAAGGACCTAAGTGGGAAGGTTTGGGCACAGAATAAGTTGGAGAATGCTGGGGAAGAGCAAGCTCCTGCAGAGGAATCTAAGGCAAGGTGTTTTCTTAGTGAAACAAGAGGCAGGAAGAGTCTGGGAGTCACCTGGAAAGGGATTAAAACTGATGGACTATGTTTTGGGATTTGAGTTTTATTTCAGAGCTTTGTTCATGTGATAAAAGTTGGACCCCTGAGAAGGTTTGGTGAATGAGCAAGTATCTCCTGAGAGGAGTTTAAGAAGCCCTTTGAGGGAGAAATAGTTAGCAGGACACAGTAGCAGTACCCTAGCCATGAGAGGTGCATAGGACTGGATGATCCCGCTAAATGGCGCCTAAGCATTCTAAGAAAGCAGCAGAATCTTGGACATTCAGGTATTTTGTGAGGGTGCAGTGTTTCAAGGTGCCCTTTTCACCTTGGCTAAGGCCCCTTCCCTCTGCTTCTTGAGCTGGAGGGTCCGGGCTGTGGCTGCCCCTGCTGTTCTGGTTTGGGGCCAGTCTCCTTCCCTCCTCTCTCACTACCAGAGCTGTCGGCCTGGCAGGGGAAGGAGATCCCATCACTCCTTCCTTCCCACCTTTCTTGTTGGCACTCTCGTCCTCCTGATCTGTTTCTGGCTGCTTCTTATTTCCCACCGGATGTCTCTCACACTCCACTGCCACCTCTCTCATTCTCCTCCCAGCTCTGTTTGCCTCGGCTGTGTTTATGCCTCTCAGCAGTCAACTTAGCTGGTCCTTGTTAATGGATTGCCTTCACCACACCCTATTGCCTCCACCTGGGAGCTTAATTAACTCTGTTTTTCCCCCTAAGCCAGGCTGGGACCTGGGCTGCCTTTTACCCTTCCATCTGGGGTCTACTGGCCTGACCCTGTTACAGCAGTTAAAGATAGTTTTCTGTGAATGTGGTGATCTATACAACAGCCTACCACGGGGGTTGGCAACCACAAGAGCAAGAAGGGCCACTTTTTTTGAATTCAGTAAAAAGCTCAGTAATTCAAGAGCTGCAATGCACTTGAATATGAGATGGTCCTTAATGACATCAAACCATACTTTTCGTATCCCCTATTTTAAGAACGACACACACAATTGTTTGTAATACGATACGTGTTTCCTGCAGGATTTCTTGATGTTTACTGCAGGACATTCACAAACTCTTCATGTATTCTCTCAAGGTTGCATTTTTTGTTCCTGGCAAATTTCTCATTGTAAATGAGACATAAAGGGAGACCAGCCAAACTCAATATAAATTCAAAGGATTGGGTCCATTCATTCTGAAATTCTCTGTTTTCATCTTCAATGTTCCTCCTTGTTAAAGCCATTCTGACACCACTTTATTATGCCGATTTTATTTCATGTTTAATTTCAATTTGCTTTCTTGAAATGCATGTTGCCCTTCACATCAGCAATGCTGTAATTTTCCTTTTCCTTTTCAAAATCAAGACGTTATTAGCAACATGATCAAAATACAGGTATTGTATCATAGCCCAGCATGCACTGCACATATTAAAGGGAGAGTTATCCAGCTTTTCAAGATCACATACAGTTTGCTATTTAGATATGAGTTATTCAGTGTTGGGCTTTTAGAACATTCACCATTTATCGAAAATAAGCAGAAGGATGGGTTAGTTTTTATTTTTGTTACTTTGCAATATAGTGTCTGGAGCCACAAAGAAGTCCTTAAACCACCATGTGTGGCTCCGAAGCCACAGGTTGCAGACCACTGGCCTAGCACAACCCACTGAGGAGAGGGGGAAAGAAGCAGAATCTTGTAGGGAATTAACCATCTGATAGAATGCTTTCAGTCCTGGGTGTGTCAGCACCAGAAAGTTATTTACAAACCACATGCACTTAAAAGAAGAACAACAATAAAGTCTAATGCTGAAAGCTAATTTAAGGGAAAATATTTAAAATTTTCAATATGCATGAATTGGCTAAGTACAGAATAAACCCCAGAAGGCTGCAAATATTTATGCCGGTGTTCAACTTCAAGCTGGTGAGTAGTCGCATCGCCTATGATTACACTGGCTAGTTTTGCTGACAAAACCCTGGTTTTGTCAATAAAACTGGTAGAACCTCCACACACAAAATGCATTTTGTCAACAGTTTGTCGACAAACCTCAGAACTTTCTCTGGCAGCATTCCGCCTCTCAGCCATGAGGCAAAATGCAGCTGTCAACAGATTCTGTCAACAAGAAAGCTGTGTGGACACTTTTGGAGGGCCTTCTCTTAACAAGCAAGGCATCCAGAACAATGAGCAGCCCTGTTTGCTGTTCTTCCAGGTGCCTGTTTTGTTGAGAGAACAGTCCGACCACTCTGTCGACAGAGTGGAGCGCTCTTCCGATTGGCTTTTCTATGTCGCTGCACACTGTCAACATAAGTTTTGTTGGGAAATCATTTCTGACAGGGACTTCTGCCAACAGATTGCTGTAGTGTAATTGTAGCCGTTAACTTCCACAGATTCACAGGCTGTGTCTACACCACAGCAATCAGTCAACAGGAGTTTCTGTTGGAAGACATCTTCCAACAAATATTCTGTTGACAGATTGTGGTCAGATACGAAAGTGGATCACTCTGTTGATCCGCTCAGTCAACAGAGAGCAGCCAGGCTGCCTGGCCACAACCTAAAAAGAACGAACAACTGGCAGCACAACAGACAGGGATGCTCGGTGTCCCAGAATCCCTGTCTGTCATCAGAGGGCCCACCAGAGTATCCAGACTGTCTTTCTGTTTGACGGATTCTGTTGAGAAAGGCGTTCTGCCTCCTCGGGGAACAGCAGAATGCTGTCAGCAGAAGTGCAGCTTTCTGTCGGTTTACTATTGACAGAGTGCCTTGGTAATGTGGACATTCTGTGGGTTTTGTCAACAAAACTCCAGTTTTGTCAATAAAACTCTCTAGTGTAGGCATAGCCATAATATTTAGGGCCAAATGGGACCGTTATATCATCTAGTTTGACCTTATATATATCCCAGGCTACTAAATTTCATCCAGTGAACCCCATACCCTGTTTAAAGCAAAGCATTTACAAGGTCAAGGCTTAAGGAAGAACATGGCACTATTATGTACTTAAAGGCTCAGTATGGACAGCATTATTTCGAATGATACAAACCTCTTAGTTTAAGTGGGAGTTAAATGTGCATGAGCTTGTGTTAGATTTACTTATGAGGGGAATTCACGCTATATGTGAAAAATGGACTTCCCCTTTTTAAGCATAAATAGCTTTTGCTGATGGTGCAGCATGTCTTTTGCCTCAGCATTCTTGGATTCTCATAGACTAATGTTTTGCACCCTGTGTAATCCTGCACTGTGTTATTTTATTGTTCTGAACTACAGTATTCTACAGAATGTTGTTGTTTAATAAGAGGGGGTCTTCAAGGGTTGAGTAGCTCCGTAATAACAGAAGGGGAAACTTGAGACAACATCCGAATCCTAAGTTTGAAATTTTTCTTGACTGGCTCAGAAGTATAGTGCTGGATTTTTCAAAAATATTTGGTCTTCTCTATAGTTAAAACTAGTTCTTCATCATGGGGTTTGTGTACATGACAATGGCTCTGCCGTCTCACTCCATGGCAAGTGATAGATGAATTGTGAAAATGGTTGGTGCTTGTACAGCCATACTGCCTTCATCCCAGTGTGATTTCCTAACTGCTCCATGACCTGTACTGACTCCTGGACACAGTGAAACATTTCAATGCAGTATTTAGAGTATAGGGACAAATAGATACCTCACATATGGATAATTAAGCAATGCAGCATCTTTGAACAGTTAGCAGCTGTAAGTGAAAATCTCAACAAGAGACAACAGCCTAGATTCCACTGGGTTCAATAAATGTGACATTCATTCAAGTTCGGGGATTTAGACCCTAGGGGCTCTGGATCTGAATGGCACAGGTGATGAGACACGCTTACTCTCACAAGCACAAATGGTGAGCACTGTGGTGACAGCCTCTGAGAAAGTCTTTTCCATGTCAAGTGCTGAATGCTCTCTAGCCTCATTGGCTACATGTACACGAGAAGCCTCTCTCAACAGAAGTGGCTGTCAGAAGGGATTTCCCACCAAAAACTTCTGTTGACAGATCGCATCTACACATAAAAGCAGTTCGAAAGAGCAATCTGCTCCATCAACAGAGAGCAGCCAGAATGCCCGGCCCTCTCTCAACAGAACGGCTGCCCGAAGCTCTACAAACAGGGCTGCCCGGTGAACCAGATACCCTGACTGTCAGCAAAAGGGCTCTGGCGTGTCTATAGGGCTGTTCTGTTGACGGAACACTGTCAAGAGAGGCGTTATACCTGAACAGGGAGAGGTGTAATGCTGCCAACAGATGTGCTGGGTTTTGCTGACAAATTGTCGACAAAGCGCATTTTGTGTGTAGATGCTGCATGGTTTTTCTCGACAAAAGCCCAGTTTTGCTGGGAAAAGCCTCTTGTGGAGACATAGCCATTGACTGCAGAGGGAGCTGAGGGTTTTCTGTAGCACAGATTAAAACTTTTCAGAATCTCAAAAGATTGACAAAAATTGTTCAGCATTTTTGACCAGCTCTTTCAACACCTGGCTGGATCAAGCCTTTTTAATCTTCTCTTTCCTTCTCTTTGAATGCATTATTTTAAGTTAGTATGGATTGCTTATATCAGTTGTGGGTATTCTGGTGCAAGGTAAAGGAAAATCTGATGTATCGACCTATTCCTGTCTCATTGTGCAAATGGTACAAAGTTCTCAGTGTTAAGAGCTGTTGTGATGCTATCGTTGATAGCATTTAAATAAAGATTAACAAGCAGAACATTTTTCTTCTGCTTATGTGTAATGCAGATAACTTTCTCTTGTGGCCTAGTTTTGTTTTAGGAAAAATTCCCTGAGCTGGATCATTGAGAATATGGTGACTCACAAACATCTTATGATTTGCTATGAATCTTTCCATCAGAACAACATATGTTGCATTGATTGGGGAATAAAAGGCCCCTTCTCAGAAACGTTACACATCATGTATGTGGACTTTTAATCACACTGTACTTGGAAAACTGTGGGATGAATTTGACTATGGAAGACAGAGAGTCACTATATTCAAGCTATCTATTCACATTAGAAATGTATTTGTCTTTCTTACTTAACGTAAGTACTTGGCCCTATCTAATATATGCAGAAACTCCACAAAAGAGGATAAAATCAAATAGAAAGTCTAGTCTCGTGGGTGTCACAAGACAGCCATAAAATTTGTTCCCAGCTCTGCCACACATTTCCTGTATGACCTTGGGCAAGTTAAAAACTCCCTGTATCTCAGTCTAACCTTCTAGAAAATGGGGTCAATATTTCCCAGAGAGATTGTGAAAAGATCTTTGTGACTATTACCAAAATACCAATATTCTATAGAATAAAAGCTGCCTCTGTAGGCTTAGGTATCTCTGACATTTATTTAAATACACTAAGTCAATATACCAAAATTAATGATGATTCCACAACATATAATCATTCTAAATAACCACTCAGCATGAAAAGAAATATATTTGCTTTGATGCTAACACCCAGGTTTTGTTCACGTCCCACAAATGTTCTCACTAGCATGCTTTTGGCAAAAATGTTTGCCAAAACAAAGATTTTCTTAGGTTAATGTTGCAGAATATCTGAGTAAATTCAGAAATCACAAATGCGAATATACACACTGGAAACCCTTGTAGCCCTGAGTTGATACATTCTTAATTGTTCTGTGGGGATAGAGCTTGTGCAGCCTGGTAAGCATATGGCTGCTGTGAAGTGCTAGAACATGACCAGTGCTGATGAAGCTTCGGAAAATGTAGCTGGCAAACTGACTGGTCTCTACACAAGGGCTTATGCTGTGGCCAAATTTGGATGAAATTTCATAGGGATAACAAAAGGTCTGTGTTCCAAAGTATGATATTAAAGCTTCTGAAAAAAACTGCTATACTTTTTTTTTACATAGGAACACAAAATACACGTTAATTTCTGAGAATTAGAACTTTTGAGTTATCTAAACTCAAAAAAAAAATTAAATGGAGGTAGACAACAGATCAATGTCAAATTATTAATTTAACTATCTTAGTTGCACTAAAATTAATCCATTTGCTAGTAATGAGACCCAAATCAAAGATGCACTAAGGCTATGGCTACACAGCATGCTGCTGCCCTCTGGATCTTGCAAATGAGGGCAACAGAGAATTTCAAGCCAAACAATTAATTTGGTAAAGTCACAAATAATTGAAAACAGAATATTGTAATGGACAGCGTGCCCCAAGCTTAATTGTAGGCATTGTTATCTGCACTATGTATAATTAATTGACAAATAATTTCTAATGTAAAGAGAGTACATATTTCAAGGCATAAGTATTAAAAGGCAGAGTTACAGTTGGCCTGTTGACTCCAATTCTGCATCTCTTTTTTTTCAGTGTATAATTTCTCAACAGACAAAATTAAGGGATAAGGGGCTGTCAACAAGGGGGTTTGGGTCAAAAGAATCACATCTACATCACTTGTTTTGTGGCGAGAGAAGCCTCTGCTGGGATACAAATCACAGGAGAGTATGCAAATGAGGCGCATGGTTTATAAATGAGCGCCTCATTTGCATAGTTGAATTTTCTACTTTCTACAGGTAAAACTCTGGTCACCTGCTTCCCTTCTTCTCAGAGAAAAGTTTGACAAAGGCTGACTTCTGTTTAAAGCTCCATTCTATGGTGTGTTGGTGTTTGGGGCTACTTTGAAAATAATCAGAGGATCCCATCCTACCCGCACAGGGCTGCTGCTTCACCCAAGGGGAAAAGGTACACAGTTCCAGTAACTGTCCTTTGGGATCACGGCCAGCTGGTGTAAATTAACTTGAGCAAGAAAAGCCTAGCAGGTTCCAGAGAGACCAAAAGAGGCTTAAAGGTACCTTACCCTACCCTTTGCATTCCAGAGGGCAGAGGAAGGTTGAATTACAACTCCAAACTTCTGGAAAACCACTATTCCACTGAACAGGCAGGTTCTGCTCCAGCGTGGGTCTGGGCTATCAAAACATTATTCTACACAGTATTTTGGATGACAATTAAATATTAAAAAATAGTTTGTATGTTGATTTGTCTGTTCCATCTTCACAAAAGCTACTGTCTTTAGAGACATGCCCTCTCAGTCTTCTCACCTGCTCTTACCCACTATCATTTGAAACTGGTTCTACTGATGCACCCAGCATCTCTCAACTCTTACTATCTTCGCTATTAATTGAACATCACTGGTGAGTCAGCCCCTGTAACCTTTACATTGTAGATACGGAGGCTTGATCTGGTTAGCCCCATAAGGAAATCTTTTAGAAACACTTTTGGGAGGCTGCTAGTTTAAGGGTGGATTTTTCAGGAGCCTAAGGCTGTGTCTACATCAGATACTATCAAAACAAAAAGCAGTCAAGTAGCACTTTAAAGACTAGCAAAATAGTTTTGCTAGTCTTTAAAGTGCTACTTGACTGATTTTTGTTTTGATAGTATCTAGACTAGCACGGCTTACTCTCTGTTACTATTCTACATCAGATAGTTATTCTGAAAGATTTTTTGAAGGAAGGGGGCTCTTTTGAAAGATCCCAAGGAGCATCTACACACAAAAAGCATTCATTTGAAAGTAAATCAAAAGAATGTGGTGCTCCTTTCGAAATCGCTGTTCCTTTCTCATTTCAGGAAGAGTGCCCCCTTTCGAAAGCGTCTTTCAAAAGAAAATGTGTGTAGACACTCTTCAGGGCCCTTCTTTTGAAAGAACAGTCTTCATTTTCGGTTCCTGGCCTGTTCTTTTGAAAGAGAGGGAACTATGTGGACACTCTCTTTTGAAAAAGCAGATCACGCTTTTGATCTGTTGTTTTGTATGTGGACACACTCTTTCGAAAGAAGCTCTTTTGGAAGAGTTATTCTGTAGTGTAGAAGTAGCCTAAGTTACTTAGGAGCCTGGTCCCCACTGTTCTATACTTTTGAAAGTTCCATCCTGAATTCTTAGTTTTGTAATATGTCTTCCTCTAAGCAAGATGCTTATGTGTTTAAGGCAGGAAGTTTATAGTATTTCCAGCAGTGCCTCAGACTTCCTGTGCCACCTTGGGCAAGTCACTTAGGACCAGATTTGTAAAGATGCAAAGGATCTAAAGATATAACTATTACTAAGTAGTACTAGGCATCTATGAAAATTTCATTAGGTGCATATCTCCATCTTTAGACTCCCAAGAATCTTTTAAAATCTAGCCCCTATGCTGAGGTTTACAATGCAGTTGAGGGCAATTAGGTACTCAGGTCCTATTGAATTTTGGTGGGATTTCCCTTCACCTCCTTTGAAATTTTTCAGCAGTAAGTTCTCTGTTTCAGTTTCCAATCTATAAAAAGAGGCTTATGATGCTTCCTTTCATCCAGACTTGGTAAATCTTCTCTATTTAGTGTGTACCTTCTTTGGGGCAGGCCCTGTATGTTTGATGGTACCTCGCACAACGGGTTCCTAGCTTGTTGCTACTGTAATACAAATATTAAGTCTATCAAAGGTATTAATTATGCTTCTCTCACCATGAGATTTGAACACCAAAGATGCCTTACTTCCAACCAAATCCAATGTTCGGGTTGCACTCAGTGTAAATGTCCATCGTCTCTGGAAGCTTGTCATGGCATTGTGTGAGATTAGTGCCACATGATATTTGAATTGTCCTGCTTGTGGCATTAAGGCCAAATTAAAAGCCAGCATCGTATAAGGTGAGAAGTAAAAATGAACAATCAACAGGGAAGTGTTTAATTTTTTATTAATTTTTAATTCGAGCTGTCCCTGCTTTGGCTTGAGGTTTATCTACTGTTTGTCAAGTTTAAAGAAAAAAATCAGTTGGGGAGCACATTTCTCCACATTCCAGTCAAATGTTTTAGCAAATGCTGCTGTTATGAAAAGGTTTTCTAATAAGGAGAATAATGATCTTCAGATTCTGACCTCCTGGCACAGCAATGAGATTTGTCAGAAAGGGCATGTGACTAGTTAAGACACACAGACCCAGCTTGAAGGAAACAGCTGCTCATTTCATGCTTTAGCACTTGGCAGTTGGACAAGGAAGGGTGATGTTTGTGTTGAATACCTCTGCAGAACCAAGTACAGTAAGTGATTTTCCTTGTTGTTGTTTGTTTTTAACTGCCAGTGCTTTCCTATATTCATTTTAGGCATCTTGGAAAAAACACTTACAGGCAAGGCATATTTTGTTGCCCCATGATAAACAGTCATTCAAGAATAATTTAATTAGTCTGGAACCTTTGTTAGTAACAACATTGTTCATTGTTGCAGAAATGAAACTGGTATCTTGTTTTGCCCTAGTTCTAGCAAAGGAGAAAGATGTTTGTTTGCTAGGATGGTGAAATGGAAAGGTTGTTTATGGTCCAGATGTTTTCTGTTTTATGTGAAGTGGATAAGGGCACAAATGGGGAGTTTTGTCATTGTTATATTCCACTCTATAATACTGATGTTGAAAATCTGCAAAGGAATTCCATCACTATAATGCAATACAGCTTTAAAGAGATGCTTGAGATTGATGCTACTCGTTGTTATATGCTGATGAATGAGGCTGGATTTTTGGAAAGGAAAAAATAGAAACAGACAGATACATGTGGCGGGGAAAGCATAAGCTGTGCCATTAAAGGCTTCAATGATTGACAGTCATACATAATAGATACACAATACTGCCAATAAACAGGGACCACCAAGCCTCCTAAATATCTCTGGCCATCACAATCCAATTTATATTTGGATGCTCGAAGGTTTCTCAGGCATTCTTTCACTTTCTGATAACTTGTGTCTTAACATCCCAGGGTCACTGTATATTGGTCAGAAATGTGCAAGAAATAGAAGTGTTACAATACATACTGTAAACTAAATAGATTTTTTTCATCGCAGTGAGTTGTTATTTAGGCCTGGGGCATAGGAATTGCCATACATGAACAAGTTAATGGGCATTTGAATCTGGTATCCTGCCATGAGAGTTGAACTATACCAGATGCATCAGACGAAGGTGAAAGGGGGTGAGTGTGGAGATAAGCGGAGTCCAAGATGGTGTATATAAAGTCAGAAGGCAATTTCAGAATTAGGTCCAATGAAAACACCACTAGTTTCTGAACCTTCCTAGTCTTACAGACAGGTGGAGCAATGATTCTGATGCCAACTTGCCAACAGATCCAAAGGTGTCGACATGCACAGAAGGGAACTTTATTTATTCAGTTCTGACATCATGGCTTTTAAACCACTTCATGATATTGCCAGTTTAGTGCCATTCGTGATTATTAGAGCCATGAGGAGTCCAGTCTATAAAAGCTTTTAGTCTTTAGTGTATACTTGTGAGGACCATGTTAAATGTATCAGATTATGAAGCAAGTTGGAAAGGTTAGATGAAGGATGTTCTTTTGAATGCTAAGGTTAAGCCTGAAATTCACCAGAAAGCATCTCTGTCATATTGAAAGGGCTTGAGCTGTATAACACCAGGAAAAAAACAATAAGGTTATGAAGGAGAAAATCACCAGCTTCTTTCCCAGTGGCCCCAGATGGAGTACTGATATAAAATGCAACCGCTGCCCGTTCTTTCAGTGTGTGGTAGAGAGGTATATCTCGGGAGTGGAAGCTGGTAGGCTGGGATGAGAACTTCTCATGTATGATCTCATCACAGATTATTGGGCAGTCCCCAGCTGCTGAAAATTCCACCAGCTTCCAGATGTCTTTTTATTGGCTATTCTCCTGGCAAAGACTACCTGGAACACAAAGTACATCGGCCACACCCCTCCTTTCTGTTTTCTGGCCCCTACGCAAATCTGACCCATCCATTATACCAGGTACATTTGGGGGTGGGGGACGGGCAAAAAGCTATTATGCCTGTTCAGTGCTAGTTGGAGAACCTTTAGCCTATGAGAATGTTCTGTGAGGCCAATTTTGTCCCCATTTGTGTTTCTCTGTACAGTCAGTAGAATAAAGGGGCTGCTTCACAAAACAGACTGTGGCGCTGGTGATTATTACATGATGAAGATGATGGAAGCACACAGTGTCAAGATAATGTGCAGATACTAGGGAATTGTTCCTGAAAAAAATGGCAATAAAGCAACTATTTCACTGTATGGCAGGCACACAGTTTGTGCCTTTTGCAAATGTCCCCACTGTGTGTATTTCCTGTTAAGGTCATCTAAATTCAGTAAATTTAAACAATGAAATAGAAAACAAAACTAAAAGTTCTGAACTATATGCACACCTAATCGTGTTATTTAGCCTCACGCTGTGATGTACCTTTATTCATGTATTTATCTTTTCACTATTAATATAATTTAGTTCTCCTGGAAAATGGTAGCACTAGATACTCAAATCCTCAGTTCACAGAACAGAGAAAGGAGCAAAGTTCTCAATGCTGCAGTTTTGTTTCAACCCTTATTTCAAGCCCCCTTTCGTGCTGTCTATTAAGCACTAACCCTGTATGCTGAAGGATGAGAGGGTATTGCAATGTTGAGACTATTCAGCTCTTGGCCTCTCTGATGAGTACCTGTTAATGCTACTGTAATTGTGAGGATACCTATTGCTCTTATTCATGGAGGTCCATATGAGTGTGGAGTGCATTACAGACGCTGGGAAGATAAAAATCTGTGCACTAGTAGGTCTTACCATCAAGGACCAGATTCTGCACAAAACTCAAGAGCTGCGTCTACACGTGCACGCTACTTCGAAGTAGCGGCACCAACTTCGAAATAGCACCCGTTGCGTCTACACGCGTCGGGCGCTATTTCGAAGTTAACTTCGACGTTAGGCGGCGAGACGTCGAAGTCGCTAACCTCATGAGGAGATAGGAATAGCGCCCTACTTCGACGTTCAACGTCGAAGTAGGGACCGTGTAGACGATCCGCGTCCCGCAACGTCGAAATTGCTGGGTCCTCCATGGCGGCCATCAGCTGGGGGGTTGAGAGATGCTCTCTCTCTCCAGCCCCTGCGGGGCTCTATGGTCACCGTGGGCAGCAGCCCTTAGCCCAGGGCTTCTGGCTGCTTCTGCGGCAGCTGGGGATCTATGCTGCAGGCACAGGGTCTGCAACCAGTTGTCAGCTCTGTGTATCTTGTGTTGTTTAGTGCAACTGTGTCTGGGAGGGGCCCTTTAAGGGAGCGGCTTGCTGTTGAGTCCGCCCTGTGACCCTGTCTGCAGCTGTGCCTGGCATCCCTATTTCGATGTGTGCTACTTTGACGTGTAGACGTTCCCTTGCTGCGCCTATTTCGATGTTGGGCTGAGCAACGTCGAAGTTGAACATCGACGTTGCCGGCCCTGGAGGACGTGTAGATGTTATTCATCGAAATAGACTATTTCGATGTCGCAACATCGAAATAAGCTATTTCGATGTTGGCTGCATGTGTAGACGTAGCCCAGTATGCATAGTGGTCCCCCTGGTTTCATTGCATGCAGTCAGTGAGGCTACTCATACGTAAAGTTGAGCACAGAGTGTTCATCATATCACAGAACAGAGAGGCTCTCCTCATACACCAGACTCCCACTATTCTAGGTGCAGGTCAAGCACTCAGTGAAAGTATTGTCCCTTTCCCCAAAGTATGAGAGACAACAGGTAGAGGTGGGGAGGGAATGGGGGCGGGGGGCAAGGACAAATGACAAGTATTGGTTAACATGACAGGCAGTGGTGTCTGTACACTAACAGCCTAATCGTTGTCAAGTCTTTGCAAGTGCAGGATGTAAAGACCCATTTCTCAGGGACTTAAGGCTGCGTGGTACATCACAGAAATCTCTCTCAACTTGGTAGAATCAGGGCCTGACCAACAGTCCATAAAGTCGTCTTTTCTTTTTTTTTTTTACATGGTAGCAATTACAAGAATGATATTGGTGCCACTTCTTCAAAAGTTTAACTAACTGCTTTAAATTGGGTTCTACTGACAGGAGGCAGAACAGATTCTGTTAGCAGGAAGGCATCCTTGTCCATCTTTGGAAACCATGCACATCTCCCCATCTCACAGAACTTTAGCAGTGTCCTACTACAGCAATTTCTGTCCTAACCAGAATTCTGTCATCCAGAACTCTCAAATAACTGGCATTCTATCCACACATAAATTTTAGTTATGTTTTCCATAAGTACTAATAAATAGAGTATAAGTTTACAGAGTACAATACTACTGTGGTTAGTAAATAAAGTACTCAGCATTCATTTTTGTTTGCTTTTTTAATATCTAATCTTGTTTTTTCTTAGTGTTATGCATTTCTAGGTATATCTCTCTCTATTATCCAGAATATTATACAGAATCTGTCAACTTTCCGGTCCCGGGGTTGCTGGATATGGAAGAGTTTTACTGTGGCTACGTCTACATGTGCACCCAACTTCGAAATAGCTTATTTCGATGTTGCGACATCGAAATAGGCTATTTCGATGAATAACGTCTACACGTCCTCCAGGGCTGGCAACGTCGATGTTCAACTTCGACGTTGCTCAGCCCAACATCGAAATAGGCACAACGAGGGAACGTCTACACAGCAAAGTAGCACACATCGAAATAAGGGAGCCAGGCACAGCTGCAGACAGGGTCACGGGGCGGACTCAACAGCAAGCCGCTCCCTTAAAGGGCCCCTCCCAGACACACTTTCATTAAACAGTGCAAGATACACAGAGCCAACAACTAGTTGCAGACCCTGTATATGCAGCACGGACCCCCAGCTGCAGCAGCAGCAGCCAGAAGCCCTGGGCTAAGGGCTGCTGCCCACGGTGACCACAGAGCCCCGCAAGGGCTGGAGAGAGAGTATCTCTCAACCCCCCAGCTGATGGCCGCCATGGAGGACCCCGCTATTTCGATGTTGCGGGACGCGGATCGTCTACACGTCCCTACTTCGATGTTGAACGTCGAAGTAGGGCGCTATTCCCATCCGCTCATGGGGTTAGCGACTTCGACGTCTCGCCGCCTAACGTCGATTTCAACTTCGAAATAGTGCCCAACACGTGTAGACGTGACGGGCGCTATTTCGAAGTTACTGCCGCTACTTCGAAGTAGCGTGCACGTGTAGACGCAGCCTGTATGTGATTTTGTTTTTCTTTACATGACTCATAGAGTTTAGAAAACATTTTTATGTATTAAAAATCCATGCTTATGGTCAAATACAGTTAAATAGAAATTAAAGATTGGCTTTTACAGTTCTCTGGACAAGCATATTTCTGCTTTACAAGCTAACTGAAGGGCAAATACAAATTCACCAAGCCATTCTTTCACTGAAGATGTTGTAAACTAGGCTGCTCCCAAGAAATTCCCACATTAAAGAGAGGAAACTAGATTAGAACATGCTGTAGGGGTTTGCTCAACTTTTTCCCAAAACTGTCTGGATGTGGTTACAAACAGCTCACCCAACTACCTTTTCAGAAGATTGTTCCTCTTCTCGTAAATCTGTATTCTAATGTATTGATTTTCCACCATTGAATTTAGCTGCTGTATTTTCAAGATGACCCCTTATTTTATAGAGCAACATATGACTCCATATTTGATGAACAAATCTGGGGGTTCATGCAGTTTCAGGCCTTGTTACCAATTGCAAACCATCATTATATAATCCTTAAAGCTCAGTCAGTAGCTATGGTTTTTATGCATTTTTATAGCAGTTACTGGCTGATCATTATGAATTATATAATGATGGTTACAATTGGTAACAAGGCCTAAAACTGCCTGAACCCCCAGATTTGTTCACCAAATATGTTGTCTTATATTGCTGTCTAAAATTTTCACTTGATTCTAATCTCATGTTCATTCACATAAATCTTGAAAAGTCTGTTGAAATTAATGAACTAACAGTCGGATTTTTTTAGCTGAGTTCAAAATCTAGTCTACAGACTCGACCTGATTTTTAAATTTAGAGAGAAGTTTCAGGAAAGGTGCAAGAAAATCAAGTAAGTAAACTGTTGCTGAACTTCAGGCCTGAGCAGGCCCATTGACTTTCATGAGACTACTGCTACCTGCAAAGTTATGCATGTGTGTGTGTTCAGGTTGCGGGGGGGAGGTCAGCATGTGGGAATGTGGAAACATGCACAATCTGAAATTGAGAACAACAAGAAGTCCTGTGGCACCCTATGGACTAACAGATATTTCGGAGCATAAACCCACTTAGCCCATAAAGGTCCACTTCATCAGATACATGAGTGCGGGGCGGGGAAGTCAGAACAGTATTTAAAGAAGGGGGTCCCAGTAAAAGGGAGGGCCAGAGCTGACAAGGTCTCTTCAGTCAAGGTGGAAATGGCCCATTATCTGTAGTATATATCAAGAGAGGAGAAAACAAGGCTGTTAGTCTATAAGGTGCCACAGGACTTCTTGTTGTTCTTGAAGATGCCACCTAACACAGCTACCTCTCTGATACTTGTCACCATGCAATGTACTGCCTTTAGCCATACTGAGTGGAAATCCATCAACCTCATGAAAATTTTGCACCCCTGCCTCTTTACATACTCCTCTGAACACCCCCCCCATGCATCTGATGAAGTGGGTCTTTGCCCACGAAAGCTTATGCTCCAAAATATCTGTTAGCCTATAAGGTGCAATAACAGGACTTCTTGTTATTCTTGAAGATACAGACTAACATGGCTACCTCTCTGATCAGAAATTGGTGGCTCTTCAGAAAATACGGCTTTCTCTGAGAATAACTCTGTTTTGGTGGCCATCTGGTGTCTGACTTCTGTGAAGCACAAGTCTCCATCTCCTGTGACCTCTGAACACATTCAAATAAAAATATTTTAGTTTGACTATATCTACACTATATACTCCCCTTTCTTTTTAGTTAACTCTATGGAATTCCACAGCTGAGGGGACACTGCTCTGAAGGCTGAAGAATCTGCCCAAGTTATTAGTAAGCTTTAAACTCAAGCTTGAGCTCTCTGCTCCAGATTTGTCATATATTCCTAGTACAAACTGAAAACAGCCACTCTATTGGTAGTTCAGAAGTATCTAGCGTACTCTCAGCTGCGGAAACACCACAAAAGCGGTGCTGCTTTACCTACACCATTATACATGTATATAACTACCTCAGCCTTTCTTTTTCTAGTGGTGATGCATTTGCTTCCCCCGATGCTCCTCTAGTAAAAAGTGATGCTTCACTGTATGAAGAACTGACCTAGCTGCTGGAGGGGCGGGGAGCAAAGAGCATGGCGACAGCAAAGCATACATGAAATAGCAGCTCCCCTTTCTGCCAGAGAAACATGGCTTTTCCATTTAGCTTGAGACAGATATATAGCTCATTGTAAGCGGGCAGCTGATTTTCAGGGTTACAGACCACTGAACAGACTTTAATTGTGTAAGTTACATATGCCACAGTAAAACAGGCATGTATTGTGGACTACAACACATACTTTCTGTTTATTCTAATACACTAAACGTAAAAGCAGCATTAAAAATGTGTATCTACAGCTAGCTTAGTGGCATGGGAGCTTGCTCACCCTGGCTGCTAGATTGCTCAGTATGGTACTGTTACTTGCTCTTATACAGTGGTCTCGAGCTACAGAAGACAATCCATTCTCTTGTCATTATGCTATAATTTGGGCCTCCTTCATACATTTTATGTAGAGAAATGTTTTCTCCTCTAGTTAACAATTGCAGCTCACTGACTCAATTGTATGAGGGACAGGTATGTGAGGTTATACCTTGTCTCTGATAACATGGGCCCAACACCGCTACAGTGACATTGTCCAACGATATCCTCCTGAAATAACCACCATCATGCATGAGCGTGGTACAGATTTACTCACCATAGTGCCCAACTCTCTTGTCCCTCAGTTAATTTTATCTGTCAGCAATGCAAGGCCAATACTTAATTCATCTCTGCTCCAAACCACACTGCATGGTTGCCAGCTCTCTTAATAACTGATGTTTTCCTTCAAGTCTCACCTGCAGAATCAAGAGATTCCTTGGGAATCTCCATTTTATGTTTTATGTAAGTTTCCAGCTCTTCGTTGCAGAAAAATGCTTGGAAATATTGACTCAAATGTGACCTAAAGGATCAGAAAAAGAATTGCTTTAAAAAACATTTGTGGTTTTAAACCAATCCAATGATTTTTGAGGTGGCCTTACTCTGGCTTCTGAAAAGTTTGGGTTGGCAGTATTGCAGGGTGGCCAGGTGTCTGGCTTTCAACCAAACAGTCAGTTGAAAAGAGATCTTGCCCAGCCCGGTGAAAATGAGTGGGCAAGCAAGGGTGGGAGGTAGAGTGAGCAGGATAGCAGCTTGGAGAAGGGCCAGGGTAAGGGTATTTGGGCTTGTTCAGCCAGAAATTTGGCACCCATATGCTCATCTTTATGCACATGGTCAGCCCCACTGAATTCAGTGGGATTAATCATATTTATAAGTGTTTGCAGGTTTGGGAACTAAATCATTTAGTGAGCCTTCTCATTTATGTATACTTTTTCACTATACTGAACTACAGTCATGATCAGAATAACCACTAAATTTCTGGATTTACTGTACTGTTTATCAGGTGGCTTCCTTAAGAGTCTACTAATCCCTTCAGTGACTAGAGAGGTCTTGTTCATTTTAGCACAATCACTTGCTCCTCCCTGCAAAATTCACAACTGCCTGTTTTCCAGAGCACCTGCAGTTTCCAGACTTCCTATAAACGCTCTTCTCACTATTGTCTTTAAGCTTTACTATTATTTCTCATTCTTAAAAAAATATTTCCTCTTTCAGACTTCACTAGCCTGAAAAATCCTTCTTATCCCAATGTTTAGGATGCGTCCATCAGTGATAACACTTTATTTTAAAATACCATAGCTGATAAAGCCTTCTTTATTTTTAAACATCCCAAGAAAATGCTTTATGACAGTTGTTTTCATTTTTTCAAAGGCTAATTCATGGCCTATCGGGCCAGTTTTTCAAAGCAGCTTATTCCTAGTTAGGTACCATAATAAAGGCCAGATTTTCAAATTAATTTAGAAAGCCAAGCTCTTCTGAGACATGGGTACGTATCCCAATAAAAATGACAGGAAGCTGAGCCTGAGGGCTCATCTATATACACTTTTGTACTGAGTTAATGAATCAATTTAGAAACTGATAGGACAGACTCGGCATAAGGAATTTTTGCAGTGCAATACTGAGCATTATGGTGCCTCATTTATAGGCACGTAGAAAATCACAGGAACAGCACAGTGCTTCAAAAATCCTCAGTGTGGTACCTCAGCTCCCTATCCAATGAATAGGAAGAGGAAGACATGGAGAATGGGATCCATAGAGGCTGGAATGCTACGTCATGCCTAGACCAGCTATGCGAAGATACTGATGTGCTAAGCCCTGCCCCTTTCTCAGAGGAAGGCCCCAAAATCCAGGTTGCAGGGTGGAACCTACATTCTGCTGATAATTCACAAACAGGAACCCCTCTCTTGGCTTAGGCACTCACGTGTTTCCTCTAGGGCCATTAATCTCCAGCCTCACTCTCTCTCACTCTGGCTGATGCTGTCCTACTGTGAACAAAAGGTGATTGGGGGAGGGAGTGTGAGACCACCTCTAATCCAGTAATTGGGAACCCATCTAAGGTGCAGGAGATCAGGGGTTCAAGTCTTTCCATTGCCTCTAGCAGAGGAGAAAAATGAACCTGGGTCTCCTGTCTTATAGGCTAAGAGCACCACCACCTCCAGCCACATTTTGAATGGGGCCTGGTCTGTTTGGGCCTGCTCTTTGGACAGGCATACTTTATCCAGCCCCTGGCTAATTAGATGCCTTCTCTTATCTGTAAATTGTTCTGGCACTCAAGGGGGGAGGTGGGCATTTGGGAAGCCTCGAATAAAGTATTAGCGCACGTGCTTAGAGGCAAATATAAAGGCACCCAGAGAATTTTTGTTTTGAGAAATTTAGCCACCAAGTTAAGTTTAGGCACCTGCAGGATGTGGCGGGATCCCAGTGGGAGACTTAATTGCCAGAAATGGGATATAGGTATAGTTTCTTGGATTCCATCCATAGAATAAAACTAGTGCAGTTTCTAGGGTTGGCACAACCATACTGTAAATTTGCCCGACCAGAAGATAAGTTATTCAGAAAATCTGGGTGCTCAGTATTTGAAAGTCTGGGTGAAAACTCTATTAACTCTGATTCTAACCCTTGCTGTCATCACCTACTCCAAGTTCTCTCATGCTACCCTGTACGACGATATTAACAACCTCTAGTTACTTGGCAATCTGTTTAACTCAAGATAATTTCTCATGCAGTTAAATCCTTAGTGAAATGTAAGACTCTGTTAAAGTTATTTATTTATTGAAGTTGTCACAGAATGACAATGATAAAAGAATATTGAAGACACAGAATCTGTATAAAATACCTCTCTCTAATGTCCCCACTGATTTTTTAGGGAAAAGAAATAGTATGGGCTGTAAGTTTTGTTCTCTTCTCTCCCTTTTTTATATAGCAAACAAATATAGAATAGTTGTGCTTTACATTTTCATGATATCTGTTGCAGTGTATGCTTTCTTGTGGCACTGAACCTGTGTGGGTATGGGTCTGTTTTAGGAAGGAAAGTATCCCAAAAAATCAGCCCAAAGAAGGTAAAATTTCTTATTTATGTTTGATGTAATGTAAAGTTAAGTTTTGTTCTCTAGAAAATGTTTGTACGGTGATTATTTCCTCCCTTCAGTGGAGAAGGGTTTTCTTCTTTTAAACACATGCAAACGTAACCCTCCCTCTTTGCTGGTATTTAAGCTATTCTTTTTGGTTTTAGCCCGTGCTCAAGTGAATGTGCAAATCCTTGTCAATCTTCTCCTGTGAGGGAAATAATCAGTTGCTGTGAATAAACTTTACAAAGTAGGGTTTAAATCCTTGTAAGTCCACTAGTGTAACCCATGTAGTATTGTCAGGTGATTACGTAGACTATTAATAATGTTTGCTATGTGCTTTAACTTAGATGTACAAATTAATTTTGAGCAGCAGGAGGAAGGAATAAGCTGTGTTGATGCTGTATCTTCAATTTCTTTATTAACTTGCTTTCAAAATGTTATAAATAGCACTGGAAGCTTATTGTTTGTTTATGTTACTGTATTCATCAGTTTGTCTCCCATGACAGACTGTTTGCCAACAGAATGGGGCTTAATCATCTGATTCTTCTTTGGGAAGAAACAAAACAAAATATGTATCTAAATCTGATCAAACTATTGAGATTAGGTGTCTTCTTTGCCTCAACATAAACAATACCATTTTCCCATGAATTAATTCATATTTTAAGAGCTTCTTAAATGTTGGGTGTCAAACAACACCATTTACAGTAAACTCTTTCCTATCCAGTATTCTACCATCCAGAACTCTCAAATAACTGGCATTTTAGCCATAAGTAAATTTTAGTTGCGTTTTCTGTAAATTCAGTATACTGAGAGTAAACACAAACAAGTACAGCAAGTACAGTGTAAGTTTACAGTGTATAATACTACTGTTGTTGGTAAATAAAGTACTCTGAATACATTTTTATTTGTTTCTTAATATCTAATCTTATTTTTCTTTAGTGTTATGCACTGCTAGGTAGACCTCTCTATTATCCAGAATATTTGAATATCCAGCAACCTCCCATCCTGGGGCTGCTGGATATGGAAGAGTTCACTGTAAATACAGGGGTTTTTTTAAATTCTCCCTGCAACATTGTTCAGAAACCATGGGTCTTTCATTGTTCCCCTCCAATTCCCTAGGGAAGCTCACATAAAAATAGACTAGGGAGGAACACTCTTTATCTATTCTAATGTTCAGCATCTGCGGGCCAGAGTTATTAAAGGAATGACTTATAGAGTTCCCCCACTTCCAAGTCACATGGGTTTCTGCCTACTTACCTGTTGGGTTATTCACGTGTGAATTATGAGCCATAAATGGTTTTTGAAAATGCAAAATCCTGATTTTACACAAGTGCCAATGTCTAGGGTGGCTGTCCATTGCACGTGCCAGGGAATTTGCATGAGTTCCCAGCATCCAGCAGCAGATCTGCAAGGAGTCCAACCCTTGTTGTCTATATATTCTCCGTAATCTCATGTATCACTGGAATCTTTCGCAGCTCTTTATACATGAGTTTTTATTGATTATCTGAAACACTTCTGGCAGGAAGCAGAGAGGGAACAATATGTCAGTTTCTATGCTCCTCCTGCTTGAGGAAGGAGCAGTTGTATGAGAGCCATTTTCTGTGGTCATCAAAAGTAAGGGTCAAGCATGATGCTGTCAGGATGGCTCATTTCCCTTGCTTGGCTGTTACGGCAAAGTTACTCAAAGCCGTTGATTGGCACATGGTATTTGTACTCCACCTCGTAGATGGTGGGATGGACAGAGGCCAATGTTTGCCAAGTAGTGGAAGACAGGATGGTTTTGTTAAATGGGAGGACCGCACACGACAGTCCCTCTGAGGTGAGGATGTCATTCATGGGGTCATCCAACTCAGTGATGGCCTCCATGGAGAGGTTGAGGCTGGTAGCCCTTATCCCCCACCCCACACACACTTTTAATACGACCCCCTTTTCTCAGGAGCCCACCTTCATAGTCTTGGGCTCTGCAAGTCTCTTGCTGGAACCCCCACAATCTAACTGCTCCCACGTTGCATACACATGTTTAAAGTATTTCTGAACCAGTCCTTTGCACTGCGTGCAATCCCATGAAAGAAGATAAACCATCTTAACATTTTATGGTCAGCATAATGAAAGCTACCTTCTCTGCAGTAGGAAGCCACAAATATATCTGAAATCAATGTGCATTTCAGGGACAGAATGATAGGAGAAATATGTGACACTTTAGGAGCCAAAGATGAAAATAACCATGTGTCTATCCCTCAACAGGAAGAGCAAATTTGCAAATCATGATAATTGTTTCTGATTTCACTTCTACTGGGCTTATTTTAACATATCCTAGTTCAGCCACTTGTAATGGCCATAATTATTTGGAAAAAGCTATTTTGCGTTAGTTTAAATCACTGTACACTTTCAGCACATATGTCCTTAAAAGGAGGGATAGTGCTGATGTTAATCAGAGAAGCAACACTGGCTATGACTTTATCCCGTCAGGCAAAGAATGGGAGTGAAGCGAGCAGCAACAGTCAAGTTGTTTATACCCCAAGACAAGGCGTCTGGGTAACAAAATGGAGGAACTAGAACTACTGGTGCAGAAAGTGAAATCAGATATCACGGGGATAGTTGAAACGTGATACAATATTAGGGCTGGTAGGAGTACAGGAGTTGAAGGGGATATGCTATTCTGGAAAAACAGAAAAAACACAGCTCTGTGGTGGAGTAGCGTGGCATATTAAGGATGAGGTAGACGGTAAAGAAAAGAGAAGTGGTGGAATGGGTAAGACAGAGTCTGGGGCAGTGTTCCCTCTCATTTTTTTCACCCTGGAACACAAATAATTTTGTTATGGGCCTCAGTGTGGAAGTGATGTGCGTTATGGACATGATGGGCGACACATCACCTTCCTATTGATACACATAACAAAATTAATGTAGTGGGGCTGGGGTCAAGGGGCTTATCGAGTAGGAGGAGGTTCAGACCTGGGCACAAGATGAGGGCGTTAAGGGTGTGAGAGCTCTGGTTGGAGGTACAGGCTGTGGGGTAGGACAGTGGCTGAGAAAATCAGGGCTCAGGCTGCTTTCTAACTAAAATAGAGGGATAAATGCCAGGCAGCAAGAGGAGTTAAGTTAAGCTCCAATGTGGACACAAGAACAAATGTGTATAACTTTACCATCAATAAGTTTAGGCTTGAAATTAGGTGAAGGTTTCTAACCATTGGAGGGGTGAAGCTCTGAAACAGCCTTTCCAGGGCAGCAGTAGGGGCAAAAAAACCTTAACAGCTTCAAGACTGAGCTTGCTAAGTTTATGGAGAGGATAATATGATGGGACTGCTGCCAACGGCATGTGGCCCATCAGCAGCTGCCAATAGCAAAAATCCCCGGTGGCTGGAGCTGGAACTCTAGGGCTGGGTCTACCCTTGCCTTCAGCTTTGAAGGGGGCATGCTAATCAGGGTGGTGAGAGATTACTAATGAAGTGCTGTGGTGAATATGCAACACTTCATTAGGCTAATTTTCCCCTGCAGCAACTTCGAAGCATCAAACTTTGGAGTGCTGGCATGCATGTCCATGCTACTTTGAAGTGCCTTTACTGCTCAAAATTTTGAGCCTGGCTGCCGCGATTTGAGGCTGTGGGGTCACGGGGGGTCAGACTATGGGGGTTGGAGCCGCGGGGAGAGGGGTAAGGCTCTTATTAGCGGGGGGGGAGTTCACTCATGGGGTGATCTAAGGGAGGTATGTGTGTCCCTCGTTTAACCAAGTACTCATAAATAAAGTACTCGTTTAAGGAGAGATGGGTGTTTCATGTTGCTGTTTAGCACTGGGCATTATTATTACCACAAAGCTATCTTTATCTGTGGGACCACACCTTAGTATCACAGGGATATGAAATCTTTTGATAATTTAGCAATGTTATTTAATCTGTGGTTTGCACAGAACAGTGCAAAGAGTGACAATGAATAGAAAGGTTGACCTAATGGTTAGGGGACTGGACAGGAACTCCAGACCTGAGTGCAATTCTTGGCTCAGCCACAGACAGTTACCTTGTCCAAGTCATTGAGTCTACCATGTTCTTCCTCTGCAAAACTGGAAACTGTATTGATCTCAGAGGGGTTGTAAGGATAAAAATCTTTTACTGACTGAGGAGCTCAGACGTTGTCAGGATGAAGGCCATGGAAGTGTGTGGGTAGATGCCATAGTACAAAACCCTCCGTGAAATTAACATGGGAGCATTAGCTTTTGCTCTTTCACCTTCTCAATAAAACACTAATTTTAAAAAAATTAGTTGTGCTACCTGGGGGCATTATAGTGCAAACCAGCACTAACAAACTGGAAAGCAGGACTGAACCGTTTGTCTTCTTACACTTCTACTCTGCACTCCAAGAAATGTGTGTGATTTTTTTTTGGCTCTTAAAAGAGCTGACTAAAGCAATATTTTAAAGTACAGTAGCTTATTTTCGTGAAAGATTTGTGCGGGGTGGAGAATTTGGTAGGGATGGAAATAAATGTCAGCTGAAGTTGGTTGAAATTGTAAGGTATTTGATTCCGTGGAAAATTCAGCCACTTGTACATAGGTACAGATGTAACAGCCTAAAACTAGGCACCTGTTTATATTTTGGAAAATCTTATCATTAGATTTTGATTTAAGATCTATACTCTGACATACCTGCATGGCGAGTTCAACAGCTATACTCCTAAGCCAGGTCTACACTAGGAGGTAAAATCAATTTTAGATGGCAAATATAGCTACGAGTATAGCATAGCTGAAGTCACCTTATGTAAAATCGATATTTGCCGCCATCCACACAGCAAGAGGGTGATGGGAGAAACTTTCCCGTCGACTTCCTTTATACCTGTCAGGAGTACCAGTGTCAACAGTGGCACCATGACAGTTCGATTTAGTGCATCCCTAGTAGGCATACTAAATCAAACCATGGAAGATGGACTGCCACTGCGTCCATCTTCCCATTAGTGCAGATGGGCCCCTAGTTAAGTTTAGCGGCATCTTCTCCCATTTCCATGAATTGAGAATTGTTTAGAATAATGTGGTAAAAGAGGGTGTGTGGGGAAGGTCAGGAATAAGCCTGTTAGTGGGGTAGTTTGTTAAAAAGTGTTTTAGAAGTATGCTATCGCTAGTTGGAAGGGCATTGGAAAGATACTAACTGTGATGAACTGTGTATCTGTGGATGGAGCTCAGGATGTATACTGTTCAGTGCATTACCTGTCAGAACTACAAAAAATTAGGTAGTATTTAGCATCCTTTAAAAAGAAACTTGAGAGAATTCCAGCAATGTTTAGGTTTATATGCCATGGTACAGCTTCCCTTGGCTTTTTTCCAAAAAGCGGCTAGATAGTCCACAGAATTTTCACTAGTCAGTCCACATTTAAAAGCAGATGAGCCAACAGCCTGATCAAGGTGTGGGGAGGGGGGGCAGGAGGGTGTGTGTGACTCCAGCTCCCAGAAGGGGCAAGGCCAGGGTAGCCAGCCTTTAGCACCACCCAGACATCCCTCCCTCTGCCCCTTCAGCACCCTCCAAAGCATACTGCGCCAGGCTCTGGCAGTGATTCAAAGACCCCAGAGCTCCACCCATCACTGCAGTGGCGTCTGGGAGCCCTGAGCCCCTTTGAATTGCTGGGGCTCAGAGCAGTTGCACCCTTCCCTACCCTGTGAGCCAGCCTGTTTAAAAAAAATATACAAAAGAAGAACAAGATGAGATTTGAAATAAAGGTTGGCACGAAAGACTATGGAGGATCTATATCACATTTAATACTGCCTTCTGCTCTCTAACTGTAACCTTTCCTAAAGGCTGATTAAATAAATTCTAGAAATTTGGAACTGGCTATCTATAACAAAATGTGTAATCCTTAAAATACTTGCATTTTAGTGGGTATTGAAAGTGCTATTTAATGATCTTGTAAATTGTTAGGAGCAGTGTACAAGGATAAATAGGTGCCCAACTCTGACTGACTGTTAAAGGGAACAGGATGATATCTTTCCCCTGCTTTGTGCACTGAAAATCTCCCTCTTGTATGTTGGAATTTGCCATCTAGAATGCATCTATGAACTGTAATAGTAACCATTTTGTGGGTTTTCCAACCAATAAATGCATTGCCTTAAAAATCAATCATTTAACTAGTATCACTAGATAAAACATTTTTATGATCATCTGTTCTGCTTTACACATAACTGAAGTACTAAAATGTATGGGTTATCAAGCATAAAGAAGATTAAATGGGCTGCAGAAGAGTGCATCAATTGTGTGACATGTTTCCGTGTGACATCTATTTTCTAACATCACTACATATTTCTTTTGGTATAGTGGACAAAAAGTGAACAACGTATTTTAAAATAAAAGTTGGAATGGGTTAAAAATGCATGGCCTTCTTTGATGTATTCTCTGTGACGTGCAGGGGAAAAAGTCAGTCTGCACAAGAATGAGTTAAACTGTAAAATTCTATCCTGATAATGCTAAGATTGACATTCATTTCCTTTGCTCTCTTTCTTCAGATTTTCCATGAAGCCTAGCTAAACATGCAACCAGCAACACACAGCTAAGGACGGTGCAGCTGAGGAGATATTCTTCAACGTGGTGAAAATGACTCTAATTTTTTGACGACAATTAAAGGATAATGGGGTCAAATACACTTGGAAAGGCTGCAACTTTAGATGAACTTTTAAACACTTGCATTGAAATGTTTGGTATGATTCTTTACTCTTTTGTTTCATTGCTTGCCATCCTTGAAATGCGGCTACTATTATAAGCTCATCCAGACTATCATCGGTTTTAATTGATCGTTCTGTTGGCAAACGCCTTTTTTGGTGAAATTTTCCATGTTTGGTTCATAGCCCAGAGAAAAACTTTCACTGGTATTTTTGAAGAAGAATCTGTAATTTATCTGAATGAGGTGGTGGGAGAACCTTTCCCCTGCCTTGATGGGTTCAAACTCCATGTATTTTTACTAATATACGTTACATATTATCAAAGAAGTTCATACCTTTAACCAATCTTGTTGTTGTTCTGAGGATTTTTTTGTTTTGTTTTTTGTTTTGTTTTTGTAAAAGAGGCCCCCCAGCACCCCCAGCTGCAGGAGCCCCATCTAGAGTGCTCTGAAAAAAGGGACAGGTACCACATACTAGCTGTGTCTACACGTGCACGCTACTTCGAAGTAGCGGCACTAACTTCGAAATAGTGCCCGTCGCGGCTACACGCGTCGGGCGCTATTTCGAAGTTAACTTCAATGTTAGGCGGCGAGACGTCGAAGTCGCTAACCCCATGAGGAGATAGGAATAGCGCCCTACTTCGACGTTCAACGTCGAAGTAGGGACAGTGTAGACGATCCGCGTCCCGCAACGTCGAAATTGCCGGGTCCTCCATGGCAGCCATCAGCTGGGGGGTTGAGAGACGCTCTCTCCAGCCCCTCAGCTCACTGGTGGCTGCGTGGAGCGGCCCCTTAAAGGTCCCCTCCCCCGCCCTGACTCTGCAGGAAGCTGAGGCAACGTGCAGGCTGCAGCCTGCACACGCGGGCAGCCTGCAGAGCCCTCAGCCCACCACAGAGCGGCGATGGCGAGCCAGGAGCCCCCCCAGCGCCCCCAGGGGACCCCCCCCAAGGGGAGCCAGGGCAGCCAGCCCAGCCAGAGGGCCACCCAGTCTGGGAAGCGGCAGCGGGGCCCCTCCTGGACGGAGGCCGAGCTGCGGGACCTGCTGGGGCTCTGGAGCGAGGAGGAGGTGCTCCAGGTAATGGGGAGCAAGAGGCGGAATGCGGATGCGTTCGCTCGGCTGGCCGACGGCCTGGCTGCCCGGGATCACCCTGCCCGCACTCCAGACCATGTCCGGAGTAAGGTGAAGGAGCTGCGGCAGGGTTATGCCCGGGCCCGGGATGCGGCCAGCTGATCTGGGGCAGCCCCCATCACTTGCCCCTTTTACAGGGAGCTCAGGGACATCCTGGGCTCCCAGCACACCTCCTCCCCTCCGGCCACCCTTGACACCTTGGCTGACGAGCCCCAGCAGGCCCTGCAGCCGGAGTCCGACCCGGAGGCAAGCCCCGCACCCCGGGGGCCCCCCCCGGAGGCCATCCCCGGGACATCGCGGCAGGAGGAGGAGGAGGAGGAGGAGGGGGGCTCCTCCTCTGCAGAATCCAGCCTGCAGATCCTCCTCCTGCCATCCCGGAGCAGCAGCAGGGCCTCCGACCCCCGGGGATCTCCGGACCGTGGGAGCGGACCCACAGGTAGGTACCCCTCTCTGGTGGACACCCCGGTGCTTGAGGGGCGGGGGTAACAGAGATGTGTCCAGGGCCCCCCACACGCTCACATGGCCATGGCCCCAAGGACACCAGTGCCATGGCCCTCACAGCACTGCAGCCATCAGCCCGTGCCCCCCGCCACCCTGCATGACAGTGCCATGCCCCATCCCCGGGCCAGGGGGGAGCGGAACCTTGAGGGGCCCCTGGGCGGAGGGGGTGGGACACCCCGCAGCAGCAGCATGTGATGGAGTGGGGGGGGTGCCAAAGGGAGACTCAGGCTACATATGAGCCACAGGAGCCGAGGAGCTCCCAGGGCCAAAGGAGTATCCTGGTGCTACAGCTGGCAGGTGACACCTCTGCCCTGAGCAAACAGGAGGGAGGAGCTGAGCTGGCTTGGAATTGGGGGGCGAGGGCAGGGGCCACAGGTAGAGGCTAGGGAAAGGGAGAGCTGGTAGGCAGCCAGCCAGAGGAGGGGGAAAGCTGCATCCCAGAGGGGCCCCCCTTGGGGGTCTTCTCCCCACGACGGGTTGGAAGGACTGTCTCTTCCAACAGCTGGTGCTGTCACTCCTGCCAGAAACTGGCCATCTGTGGCCTAAGAAAGCTCTCCTGCTCTCAGACCCTGCGGGGTGAAGTGAGAGTCGCTCCCACCAGGGGACGGGGTGCAGGGCAGGGGGACCCCTGAACCCCATCCATCACAGCAGCATCTCCCGGGGACGGGGATGGGGAACCTGCAGCACAGGGCCGGGGGGACAAAGGCCACGGCTCGGGGCCCACACTAACGCCTGTCTCCATTCTTCTTTCCCCCCTCCTCTCCTGTGTCCTGCACCTGCACCTGCACCATCCGAAGGACCGGAAGAGAGCGCCGGCGAGGCCTCGGTTGTCCCGGAGAGCCCTCCGGGACCCTCGCTCCAGGGCAGCCCCTCGGCCGAGGAACAACCGGCCCCGCGGAGGGCAAGACGGCGGACCCCGCGCCTACTACCGGCGGCGGCAACGGACCCCCAGCTGCTGGCCATCCTCCGCCGGCAGCTGGAGGTGTCGGAGCAGCACCTCCAGCTGCAGGAGCGGGCACTGGCCTAGCGCCAGGAGGCATGGGGGGCCTATATGCAGACATTCAACCGGCTGGTTGATTACCTGGCCCCCCCATGCCGCGCCGGCCGAGCCATCGCCCGCCCTGCCCGCTCCTGCAGCCCCACCACCAGCTGCTCCAGCCGTCGCCGGGCCGTCCGCCGTCGCCCCACCACCCACCCGCGAGGGCCACAGCGCCGAGGAACCCCTGAAGCCCCCTGAGACTCGCCGGCGCCGGTACCTTCCTGTCCAGCCCACTCCCACCCAGCCGCGGACCAGACTGCAGGCACGGCGGGGCTCCCGGCCGGGCACGCCCAGTGCTGGGCTCTAGGGGCGAGGGGCCCGGGACGTGGGCCCCCCCCCCTTGTTGTATATAGTTTGAATGTTTGTTTTTGGTGCCCCCGTTTGCCTCGTCCCCCCCATGTAAATAGTTCTCCCCGTTCTCCTCCCTGCTTTTCTTTTTTGTTGATGGCGCACACTTCTTTGCTTTGTTGTTGTATATTGTTTTATTTGTGCACATCTTGCTTTTGTTGAACGTTTGTCCCTCCTTTTTGGTTTCTGTTTCACATATTTATTTATCTACAAAAAAAAAAAAAGTTTCGTAAAGAGGAAAAAAGTTTACGTTCACCCACACGTTCGTGCTGTCATTTGTCCAGGACAAGTGGTGGGGGGGGTGGGGGGGTGCTCCATGGTGTGGGCGTTGGGGCAGGAGTGTGGGGGAGGAAGGGGCGGGCAGTAGGGGGCCTGGGCAGAGTTCACCCCGCGGCCTGCTGGTCGAAGTGGGCCCGCAGGGCCTCCCAGACCCGGGTCCCCTCTGGGTCCACCTGCCGACTGGGGGCAGCAGGTGGCTGCACGTGTGCCCTGCCGGCCTCCGCGGCCCAGCCCTGCAGAAAGGTCTCCCCCTTGCTCTCCACGAGGTTGTGCAGGGCGCAGCAGGCACCCACAATCTGGGGGGATGTTGTTGGGGCCCGCATCCAGGCGGGTCAGGAGACATCGCCAGCGTCCCTTGAGGCGGCCGAATGAGCGCTCCACCACCTGGCGCGCATGGTTCAGGCGCTCGTTGAAGTGCTCCTGGCTAGTGGAGAGATGGCCCGTGTAGGGGTGCATGAGCCACGGCCGGAGGGGGTATGCCGCATCTGCGATGACGCAGAAGGGCATGATGGTGTCCCCCAGAGGGATCTCCCACTGGGGGATGTAGGTCCCCGCCTCCAGCCGGCGGCACAGGCCCGAGTTCCGGAAAACCCGGGCGTCGTGGGTGCTGCCAGGCCAGCCCACGTAAATGTCCTGGAAACGTCCCCGGCTGTCCACCAAGGCCTGCAGGATGACAGAATGGTAGCCCTTCCAATTGAGGTATTGTCCTCCACTGTGATGCGGGGCGCGGATGGGGATGTGAGTCCCATCCAGAGCCCCGAAGCAGTTGGGGAAGCCCAGCGTGGCAAAGCCCGCGATGGTGGCATCTGGGTCCCCCAGCCTTACGAGCCTGTGCAGGAGCATGGCGTTGATGGCACGCACGACCTGCAGAGAAAGCACATGGGACAGCCCCAATGAGGGGTGAGCAGGGTGTGCGTGGCCCTGCCCTGCCCTGCCCTGGCCCCCCTGCCCTGCCCTGGCCTCCCCCTGTGGGTTCTCTTACCTCCATGAAGACAGCCCCGACGGTGGCCTTTCCCACACCAAACTGCTGCCCCACGGATCGGTAGCTGTCCGGAGTGGCCAGCTTCCAGACAGCGATGCCGACCCGTTTCTCCACAGGGAGGGCACGCCGCATGGCAGTGTCCCGGTGCCTGAGTGCGGGGGTGAGCCACTGGCACAGCTCCAGGAATGTCTGGCGGGTCATCCTGAAGTTCCTGAGCCAGTGGTCGTCGTCCCACTCCCCAAGCACCAGCCGCTCCCACCAGTCGGTGCTGGTGGGGTAGCTCCACAGCCGCCGGCGTGTGAGGCGGGGGGTGGAGCGGGGTGCTTCAGGGGTAGGGGTTGAGCCCTGCTGCCCTGGGGGCATCTCCTCCCCTGGGGCAAGAAGGTAGTCAGCTGCCTCCCACATGGCATGAGCCAGGGCAAGCCCTGCTCCTGCCGGGAGGGCTGGGTGGACCTCTAGCTGCTGCTGCTGCTGCTGCTGCTGCTGCTGGGGGTCCATGACTGCGGCGCCCGGGGTCTGTGTGCCTATGGCTCGTCAGACCGTGTGCTGTGCAGGCTGAGTGTATGTGGGAGGGGCCCTTTAAGGGAGCGGCTAGCTGTTGCCCCGGAAGTGCTAGTCCGCCCGTTGACCCTGTCTGCAGCTGTGCCTGGCATCCCTATTTCGATGTGTGCTACTTTGACGTGTAGACGCTCCCTCGCTGCGCCTATTTCGATGTTGGGCTGAGCAACGTCGAAGTTGAACATCGACGTTGCCGGCCCTGGAGTACGTGTAGACATTATTCATCGAAATAGCCTATTTTGATGTCGCAACATCAAAATAAGCTATTTCGATGTAGGCTTCATGTGTAGACGTAGCCACTGACACATAACAGCACACAAAAAAAACCACACACACTGCATTTAACATAAAACAGATGGATAGAATGGTATTAACATGTGAATGTGTAGTAAGATTAGATAACTGTGCAGTTGGATTATTTATGAATTTGCCTGTGACTGTTTACAAAAGAAATAAGAATTTATTTCTTGATGCATTGATTTTGCTGTGTTTTTTACATTGGATGTTTTTTTTTTTATATAATGCCACTTCTGGAAACATTTCTTGTGCATTGTATAGTAGAATACTTGAAGGATCTTATTTTAATCAAGCATCCCCTATAGAACTTGATATCATTTATGGGAGCCTGTTGCTAATCATGTAATTTACATACTTATATACCTTTATGGATTGTCATAGATAGAAATTAATATTAGTCTTTTGGGGAAAAAACAATGACCACATGCCTCAGGATATAAGTGATTATATCAATTTACATAATGCTAGTTATATTATGGAAACAAATGGTCATATTACAACCTTACAGTTTATGGAACCTGACCATACACCACCTCTTTCCACTTTAAAAAGTAACAGGCACTTAAAGCACTTAAGCCCAAGTCTGGAGGCCATAAGCAAAATGAGGCATTCAGAAATGATTTTATTTAAAGATCTTCTGACTACTTGATTTGAATGAGGTTATAATTTGACTTCGTTTTTGAGGTAGGAGAGAGAGATCTCTTCACTGTCAGAGAAGAAATCACAACGGCGAGTTCCTGCAACTGAAGCAAACACACAAGTGCATTCATTTATGTTCATCTGGCCCTAAAAGAGTGCAAATCCCATGTACGGTATACTTAACCAGAGACAGCAAAGGCCATTTACATCTTATATATTGGAATAAACATTCCTCCTTCCCTTTCTGCCAAATACATACATACACTTCTCTTTTGCGTACTCAGGTCCATAACGTGCGTGTTTCCTATTTCTCTGTGGCCTAATTTACTCTGGTACTTAATTAAATTATCTGTGTAGCTGGAAAAACACTACTCACTCCCCTGCTAGCTCCTCCCAGTACACCCACATTTGAGTGTGATATTTGGCCATCATGGTCAGTAGTTATCAATGAATTAACTGAATTTTCTGATGGTCATTTAAAATTAGCTACAGCCAGCTGAACTTCTAATTGTAATGTTTTACTAATCTAGAATTCTGGTTTTGGGTGCATTGTAAGAATCTGAAGAAGGCGTTCATGTTAAAACACCAGTATTGCTACCACGCCACTTGTTACAGTAATATTTAATAAAGATTTTGCGAAAGGAAGGAATATATATTCTCTTTTGTTTTACACTTATTTAAAAACTGATATGCTACAGCCATTGGAATTTGCTGACTCAGTGCCAGAGAAGCATTTGCTTGTTTTAAGCAGTGTTTCTGAAGGTATTTTAATTGGCGGTGCCCTGGATATATTTTAATTCTGCATTTTAATAGATCTGACTTCCTTGAAGAGCGGTAATACATCACAGATATCTGGAAATTGACTGATCTCTACCACTGAATAAGGCAGATCATATGACTTAAAATGGTGTTTCTATTTTACAGATAATAAAGGAGATTTGGGCACCAGTCATTTGCCAAGAATGGTTCTTTTAATGCACCGATGGTATCTGCCTTCCACAGAACTGGCAGGAAAACTTCTCTCCATATATCCTTTCAAAGATCCATATAGTGTAGCATTGGCACTGTGGAAGATAAACTGTGATAGTGTGTAAAATCTAGTCCAGTGCCCATTGAAATCAATGGGAGCCTTTCAAGTGACTTTGGATCAGGTCCTATATGAGTTTGCTGAAGTGTGCTTTGAATGAGTTTTGAATTGTACACAAATATGAAAATGAAAGTTTGATATTTAATGTCCATTGATTTTCTCTGTGATTTGATTTCCTGTCAGTTCAGTCTCTTGAAAATCTCCTCTGTAATTATTCAGTATCTACTGATATCCTTGATTAGCTTGTATTGGTGGGAGATTTTTTTGTCCAGAAGATAATTGAGAAATAGTGTATACCGGAAACAAGTTTTTGCTAGGACAAAAGGCAAATTTCCAAACTGAAAATGGTGTCCATAGTTCCCTGTATTTTACCACCACTACGTCTACAGGAGCAGCTTCTGTTGACAGAGGTCACTGTTAACAGACAAACCTTGGGAGTACCTCTATCGACAGATCAGGTCCACACATAAAAGTGGCTTGGAACAGCGAGCCGCTCTTTTGACACACAACGGCCACACGCACCAGCTGCTCTGTCGACAGAACCATCCACGTGACCCAGAGGGCAGGCGCGCATGGAGGGAAAGCCCTTCCTGGAGCACCAACCCTGCACACCCCAAGGGGGTCCTCCCCGACCCGTGCTCCCTGCCCATGTGAAGGCTTGCCTGTCTTCTCGAGGGAAAGCAAAGCTGCTGCAGGCTCCCTTGCCATTTAAGAGAGACCCTTGTCTTTCCACACCTCTGCCATGCAAGAGAAGCCTCTGGGCTCGCCCTGGCCTGAGTACCAGCTCATGTTGGCCCTGCCACTACTGATCATCAGGCGCTTCCACCACATCTGAGAGAATACCCCCAACAGGCCGTCTGTGGAGCTGCCCCTTGATGCCATAGTGCTTGAGCCCCCTCGCATGCCCACCCGGATCTGGCAGTACCCCACCAGCACCGACTGCTAGGACCATGTGCTCATGGGGCAATGGGGGGGGACCAGCAATGGACCCAGAATTTCAGGATGTGCAAGGACACCTTCCTTGGCACAGGGCCTGGGAGTGGTGGCAGGAGGGCACCCCTGCTCCTGAGTACTGCCAGGCATCCCTGGCCCACATGTAGCTCTGGCGCAGCTCCTTGATTTTTGTACACACCAGGGCTCCGGCTATACATGCACATCTCAGGGCATTCCAGCACATGGCGCTGGGGTCCAGGATAAGGGGCTCATCAGCCCGGAAAGCCAGCAGGTCCCAAATCTCAGTGCCAGACTGGGAAAGGGCCCCTTCTGGGTCCCCCAGGTGGGCTCCTGGGACAGATTGCAAGGCTCCTGGGAGGTGTCAGGGTGGTCCCAAGCAGCCTGTGCCATGTTTGTAATGGCTGGGGAGTGGCTGCTGGGGTGTGGGATTGAGCACGTGCTGCCAGCCTGCAGCCACACCCCCAGCTTCCTACATGGGGCTTCCTGGAACCCTGTTACCCTAAGCATGTGTGGAAACAGTGACCATAGAGACCTGCTTGCTGTGGAGAGGGCATCTCCCAGCTCCCGCTGCTAGCCGCCATGGACGACCCCACTCTGTCAACAGAACTGTCTACATGAGTACTCTGTCAACAAAATAGTGTTGACAGAAGCATTTTAACTAATCGGGGAGAGGTATAACACTGCCAATTGTACAGCAAAGTTTTTTTTGACAAACTCTTTACAGAGCACTTTGGCCCTGTAGACACTCGGTGAGTTTTGTCAACAAAAGCCCAGTTTTGTGGACAGAACATGCCCATGTAGATGTGGCCTTCATCTCATAATATGGCATATTTTAATTTGGAGGAATAACATACAAAAACACTTTATCCTGTACCAAAGAGAAAATTCTCTAAATGAAGAAGACAGCTGCAGAGTAAAAAAAATTAGTGAAACCATGATCATGAAGCTTTCTTTAACTAATCTACCTATAAAGATGCTAGTGGGGAACATTGCAGTGAATTTCGCTTAAAAATCTGCTATTTCATGAGGTAAAAATGCTATTTTTTTCACAGAGTTGTTTTTTATAGCTCTGTAGTTATTTTAGAAATAATAAAAAAATCCTAAACTAAGTCAGTCCACCTCTACTAAGGCTGTCTCATGGAGTAGTTTACAGGAATGGTGATGGGGAAATGCTGTTTAGAGCATAGTTATTCAGCTGGGGTTATTCAGGTTTTTGAACACTTACACTGTATCAAGCTAAAGAATTTACAGAACTCATGCTACAGTTTGACAGGGATTTGTTCTTTGAGCTTTATAACTGAGACTAGATTGGCCCAGCATGCAAAAGTGGAGGGAGGGGTGCATCATAGCATAATCTAGAATGTCCCTGAACTGTTAGTTTCAGTTCACAGGAACTGGAATAATTCAAGACCAAGGGTATGTCTTTGCAACACAAACAAACAAAAAAGTGGGTTAAAGCTAGTTAAAATGGCAATGAAGTCAAAGCAACTTGACTTTTAACTTTGGCTAGCTGCTCAAGTTCAGCCTCAAGCTTCCTGACAGCTTTTAACTTGAGCTGCTAACCTGAGTTTCAAAAATAGAGCTGCCTTGCCTTCATGGAGGGTTTAATGTGAGTTAGCTAAGCTGTGTTGACACACCTATGTGCAATGAAACATGCCGTAAAATAAGCGAGGACGCATCAGCAACTTTAGTGCTGCCCCAGGTTCCCAAACTATAGGAATAGGAGAAGGTCTGGCAGCTGCTGCCTTGTCTATTGTGTAGAAGTTTCAGACATATACCAACATTGATCTGGTAATGCATTCTCTGCATATGACTGCTTGGTTTGGGTTTTTTTCAATATGCAGTAAAGTGGGAATGTAAACAGCTAGAGCTATGCTGGCTAACCCCACACTGCCGTAGCCCATTTCAATGTGGATGCTTGTGATCCAGTAAGAGGACCCTTTCCCTTGTTGTGGGAGGAGATGTGGCGTAAGCTAAACCAAAACAGACCATTCATCCTGGAGCAAGTGTATCCTCACAGGGTATTCTACTGGCATAACTACATCTGTCTAAATTCACATTCTGGGAAAGCTTTTCAGTATAAACCATACAGGCAAAGCCTTACACCAGCTGTGGAGTGTATTTTGAAAGGGGCAGATGGTGTGTAGGTGCCTACTTGCCAAAGAGTCCCACAGCATACCACTACAGGGACCGGGGCAACGTGGGGAGAGTATACAATCGGAGGCTTTTGCATCTCTGTCATTGTCCTTTGTTGGATCACGCATGCCAGAATTCATCAAACATATAGGTTCTGTTCCTGGCAGAGCCAGTGGTGGGGCTGCTTTTTTACCATGTACGTATGTGACTTTAGATGATTAGTAATTGGTCTGAATGAGTGGCCCTCTTTCATCTCAGGACACTGTAGCCCTCCACTTACCTGCTTCTCCTACACCCATTCAGCACTTTCGGAGTGCCACAAATCTGCTGGTTCAATTTCCATACCACCTCTGCTCTTCCCCCGCCACCCCCACTCAGAGTTGAACAGCTGATTTGAGGCATTCCAGATCGGGGAGCAGGGCCAGAAGTGAGGATGAATCATGAATCAACAAATTCCAAAAGTGCTGGGAAGGAAGGAGAAGAGTAGGAACTGCAGGACTCCCGTGTCCCAGAATATGAAAGACACATGGGGTGGGAGGCTTTGCGGGCCACAAGTTGCCCGCCACTGTCATATGTATGTGGCTGAGTGATTATGGCATGTATCTATGCAGCCACTGAATGTTATGTTTAGATCTTTGGATAAGCTTTCTCCCATGATTTCAGGTACTGGATTTTGGAATTTCCAGCAGAATTTAATTTAGACCTTGGTTTGATTCGTCTGACTGAGGAGTTCCGGGACGTAGCCAGCAAGCTTGGTTATGAGGAACATGTCCAACTTATAGACATCTCCAGCATGTAAGAATACCATTTGTTGGGTTCCACATGCACCTTTCTTGCCATATTTTGTAACACTAGAGTCCTTCCTCTATACTGAATACAATATGTGATATTAAGAATCCCATTTTGGGTTAAAGGGATGGTATGGTAAGCACTAGGAAGCAATTATCAAAAAGGTGACATTCTCTCCAACACAGAAATAAAGTTCTAAAACATCAAATACCATTCTGGGAAAATGTAGACTGGAAAGTGTTACATGCATTTGCCTTCAACAAATTTTGCCTCTTTAACCCTTCTCTTTTCTCAATTTTCTCTAAAAATGATGTTCAAATATTTCTTGCTCTACAGTTTCTTTAGTTTGTTTCAGATATTTCATAATTGAAATTTTGAGCTGTTTTCAGTGGACTCTTGGAACAGATAAGTTTCTTTTTTTTGGATGATCCTATAATCATTAGGCTAAGTCTGCTCTATAGACACTAGAGAAGCACAGCGTTGGAGCTGCAGGTGTGCCCCTTTAGTGCCATAAGGGAGGTGCTTTCCACATCAACAGAAGGATGTTTCCAATGTTGTAGTTTATTCGCCTTTGCAATAGAATCGTTTTGTCAAGCTAGCTGCCTCTACACTGAAGGCTAGGATGATGCAGTTAGGTTGATTTAGTTTTATTGTAGACCAGTCCTTAGAATACAGTCTTAGCCCACTTGGAGTTAGGGATGAACAATCTATTTAATGTGTCGCTTCCATTTATATTGATGGGAATTAGGTGGCTATGTCACCAAACCTTTTTAAATACATAGACATAGGTCTGACTAAAAACCCTGATTCCAAACTTTTATACATGTCAGAAAAATTCAGTTCAAAATAGTGTGGCCTGGGCTTATTTCTGTAACTACGCTAGTCAGAGGAGTACATTTTTAAAGCCACACCTGGATTTGGTACAGCTGGTCAAAAATATCCAGCAAAAACATTGATCTTGTGACCAAAATTTCATATTGATATTTTCAAGTGCAATATTTGATAAGGTTATAAACTAGTGATGTGATACTGCTAGTAACATTTTTATAAACCATTTCAAAAAATTAAATGAAAATAAATAGACGTGTTCTGAATTCATATGCAACAAAACTTGAATGTTTTCTTTTGCAAGAAATTTTCAGATATGAGATTTTATTCTAATTTGAAACAAAATCAAAGTCAAAATCTCGGCATTTCCCGCAAAATGGAAATTCTAGTTCTTCACCCACTCTAGGATTTAGCCACCTAACTAACTCCCATGTGCACCTAAAAGTTAGGAGGCTTAGTACTAGCACTTTGCTTTTGAAAGGTTGTTCCTAAATGTCATCAATGGACTAGAATAAAAACTGATGCTTCTACCAATCTCTGCATTAGCCAATATAAAGGATGAGGCTTTGGAGGGACAGCAAAACACACATGCAAACAAAAGTTCACTAAACGTTGAGTATGTGTGAAACTCAGTTGTGTGTGTAGGCAGAGGAAAGTAATCTCCTAGCTGTCATATGGAGCTCTCAGAAGCCCTTTCTTCTTTTGTTCTATTTTTCAGGGCTTGTGGTCTTCCACAAACACACCCCACACATTTGACATTACCAAGGAAATTTTTTGGTTTGAAGTTGATCATAGAGGGTTTTTCTTTGATATGTAGCCATTAGTTCCTATCGAATTAGTTGATACAGTGTACCACAGAAGAAAAAATTGTTTATGTGTGCCAGATATATAACTCTACAGCCAGTTCAGACAGTATCCATTAAATTCTTATCACCTGGAAGAGGATTTTTTTCTATTCTGAGTGTTCGCAATATGCTGCAAGTCACAATTCAGGGAATTCTTGATCTGCCCCTTGGTAACTTGATCCTGTATGCAGTCCAAATGAGTATTTGCATGGATAAAATATACTGATTGTACCCTGTTTTCTGCTGTAGTCCCTCCTATGACTGGATGAGAAGAGTCACGCAGAGGAAAAAAACTTCCAAGAAGGGAAAAGCCTGCCTATTGTTTGACCATCTGGAACCCATTGAATTAGCTGAACACCTCACTTTTCTGGAGCATAAATCTTTTAGAAGGATTGCTGTAAGATGCCTACAACTTCTTGTTTTATTCCGTTATAATGGGACCAGAGCTACATGTTGAAACACAGAGAGTTTGCCTGCTTTAATATATATAACACTTTTACATTTTTTCCCATTTCATTGTTTATGAATTATTATTTATAAATCCTGGAAGGATGAATCAACTGGGCTCCTGAAGGGCTCTGTCCTGGGTTACTGTTCAGTATTTTCATTAACAACTGAAATACTATTTAGTATTTTCATTAACAAGAATGCTAAAAATATGTTTATAAAGTTTGCAACTGACACTAAGGTGGGAAGAATGGCTTTGAATAGGATCAGAATTCAACATTACCTTAATGGGACAACCAGTCTGAAATCAATAGGATGAAATTTAAAGACTTTGATTCAGATGAAGCCTGGAGCTTATCTGAAACCCCTTCCCAATTACATCACCTTCTGAAGCTTATTCTTTCATTCTACTGCTTCATTTCCTTCTCCTTGATTCCCAGGAGAGCCCCATGTCTTCTAAGCTCCCTTTTATTTGTATTGTCAATAGGCTTCTGCCGTAGGTAATCCATTATGAGAATAATTCCAGTCTGATGATCATCCTACCATAATTAATAGCAGATTTGAATTTTGCCTGTTCCAGTGCTTTCCTCCAGAAGTTGTAGTTGTCTCTAGTCTTCCACCTCTGATTCAGAGACATCTTGGAATTTATGTGTGTTGAAGGGACTCACTTCTCTCCAACATCAACCAACTTTTCAGTTGTTGTGAAGTGGAGATTCCCTATTTTGAGGGCAACTGTTTATTATCTTGATATAAATAATATAAAAGGTATCCACATATTATGCTGATTTAATGATTCATAAATGTGCTCATCCACTAAGTGACTTGATTTTTCCTCCATGTTGCATAAAAGAGAGGATGAAGGGAGCCATTGTTCGACTTCCTAGTTCTTAAAAAAAAATTGCAGTTTTCCTGCTTTGTCAGTTCCTGGTTAACGGACTGCAATGTTTATGGATGACTTTCCAGCACAGTACTTTTAAAGGACACCATTAGAATTAGCAGGCCCAAAATTTTACCCCTACATTTGCTCTAATCCATCCCCCACACAAAACAAAATCTTGGATCCCAATGCTTAAACTAATAATATACACATAAGTGTGTTACACTGGGAGTGCAGCTGTTGCCAGCTCATCCCACAGATCATAATAATGTCTGACATTCTACTAAATTTCAAAAAAAGATTACATCCTACAGCAAGATGATTTAGTTCACAAGGAGCCAGGCAAAATGGAACTAAAGGTGTCTTCTGCTGAAAGCTAGTAATGCCTGCTACAAAGCCAGATGTAAAAAGTCTCCTTGGAGCTGATGATTGGAGGAGAGGGACATCTGTGGAAGTGGAAACTGAGGAAAACTCAGACATGATGACCACTCATGATCAGAGTCATCCATCTGGAACAAGTGGTTTTTAAGTGAAGTGAAACTTGGGGGGGAGGGGGTGGCAACCCAAGAGAAATCAGACTCCTGAAAAGGGTACAGTACTTTAGAAAGGTTGAACATTACTGGTTTAGATTCAGATCTATGCTAGATTATCTTTAATACAGAAAAACCCTGAGATACAGGCACTCAAGTTGTGAGTATCTCGATTTAACATGACTCAGGGTGGTGGGGATTTGGTACCTGGCTCCGGGCTGCCCACCACTGATGGGAGCAGGGAAACTCATCAGCACTTCTGAGCTGGTCGGTTTCCTGGCTCCCCCGAGTAATGTGAAATTTGAGTTACACAGGGTTGCGCAAGAACACAACCTCTGCATAAATCAGGGTCTACTGTATGTATCCAATCCTTTGTGCTTAGCCATAGAACAGCTTCTTTTCTTGCTTTCTTTTTATTTAAACAGCTAGAGAAATTTTGACTATTGGTTTGAATTCTTTCTGCAAGGTTCACCTCTGCTTGGCTTTTTGCAGTTTTTATTTTATCCCTACGCTTTCTGACCTCCACAAAGTAGCTTTCCTTCCTGCTGCATTCCTTGTAGTCTTGTTTCCCTGATGGTGATAAATTCATGTTCACAATGTCTGTTGCTGCATTTCTGATTGTATATGAAAAGAGAGGAGAATATGTTTTAGAAGTTCCTCGTAAAAATTAATTTAACATACCTTAAAGAAATAACAAATAAAACTGGTAGCCTCTTTCTAACTAGAGGGACTTTTTAAAAGTGTCTTAAATATAATTTTGACTCTATACACTCCTTAATGTAAATCTTTCCTTGGCTAGTTTACAGATTACCAAAGCTATGTGATTCATGGCTGCTTGGAAAACAACCCCACCCTAGAGAGATCAATTGCATTATTTAACGGTATCTCTAAGTGGGTCCAGCTGATGGTTCTTAGCAAGCCAACGCCCCAGCAAAGGGCAGAAGTAATTACAAAATTTATCAATGTTGCACAGGTAAGACTAATCTTTGATTGTTTTTATCTGCTAGAATGAAGTAATAGAAACTGATGCTACCAAAAACTAATTTACCAGATATGCATGTAAGCTGCTTTCTTGCTGAATGCTGATTCTGCCATAGTTTATTCATTGAGCTAAATGTAGATCAAAATGTTAAACAGCTGCTCTTAGATATGAAAAATTAACAGTAACTTCTCACTACTGTTCTCATTTTTGGCTTCTTGTATTCAAAATGACATTCTGGAAATTATTCAGCTGGATGTTCTTATGTTGTCCTACTCTACAGGAAATCAGAGATACTATGCTAGGTTATTATGATGTACTATGATTTAATTCATATTTCTGTCAAATTTCCATTGCATTTCAGCTGTAGATTACTTTATATGCATTAGTATGGGTGCAACAGTAGTCAATATCATACAGATGCCCTCAGTCTTTTTGCTGATATGTTTAATTCCACTGCAGAAACTGCTTCATCTTCAGAACTTTAACACACTGATGGCAGTTGTGGGAGGCCTAAGCCACAGCTCTATTTCTCGTCTCAAAGAAACTCACTCTCATCTCTCTTCCGATGTTACAAAGGTACAAGAGTGTCTCTAACATGAAGGGACCCAAAATAGAAATATTGGACTTTTCTGTGTATTATCTCTAGTGAGTAATGGGTATTACAAGACAGAGGTATAAGACATGGAGCATTTGAGCCGTTGGACTAGGGCAGCCTAGAAGAAAGGCTGGTCAGATTGCTCTTGATAGAAAACTGTTAGATTGTGGGGAGCTTGGATTTGGGCGACTATGGTAGGGAAAAATGAACATATTCAGCATTCTGATGAGACTTGCTTAAGCTGCACTCAGTTAGAATAAATCAAACAAATGTTATGAATGGTCTTACAGTCTTGCTTGTATGGCTGTTTATAGGATTGGAATGAGATGACAGAACTGGTCTCCTCCAATGGAAACTACTGCAACTACCGCAAAGCTTTTGCTGACTGTGTTGGCTTCAAAATCCCCATATTAGGAGTTCACTTGAAAGACTTGATAGCCGTTCATGTCATCTTTCCAGACTGGATAGATGAGAATAAAGTAAACATAGTGAAAATGCAGCAGCTATCCATTACCTTGAATGAACTGGTTTCCCTGCAGACTGCTACCCATCATCTAGAGCCTAACATGGATTTAATTAATCTGCTAACAGTAAGTGTCATGAAGGTTCTGAATCACCTCTTGTCAGGATTTACACAACAGCACTCTTAGTGTGTTTTCTTTAAATAAAAGTGAAGATAAATATACAAAATAGAAACTAGTCTAAGTAAAATATGGATAAGGTCACTGAAGACTTTGACTAGATATAGTCTTGGTTAGATGAACCTAGAAAAGGGGTCAGCAACCTTTCCAAGGCGGATGCCGAAATTTGACCTTTTAAACTCTAGATATGGTCTGACTGCCAGTGATGCTTCCTAAAGTCACTAATAGTCCGACTTACAACAGCTTCATTAATAAATAAATCAAGATACAAAGTTTTACCATTTAGATGGTGGTTGGTAACATTAGCTGCTCTTTTGTTAATCCACAGGCAGCATGGGTTTGAGCACGCTCCCAGCTGCTTGGGGCTCGGGCTGAGCTCCGTCGTCACGTGCCGATAAAAATCAGCCTGCGTGCTACTCTTGGTACACCTGCTGGGGGTTGCTGACCCCTGACCTACAAGATAGACCAGACAACTGAACTGACAAGCTTCCTACTCTGTAGATGAGATGCTGTGAGATGTAAAAAGGAGGTTCTAACCATTTTCAGTTGTTACACATCCACTGGCATTTTACACAGTGTCCAAACCAAAGGTGTAAAACAAACAAACAGCCCTTGTATGACTCTGCAGACAGTCCACAGAGATTCCCACTCTAATTTCTGTATTAAAATATACCTTTTTAATTTAATCTTCAGTTTATGGGGGAGGGGGATTTTCTTGTTTGCAAATATATACACACATCTGCTCTGCATTTTCATGTCTACATATTCTTTCAAACCTAAATATAAGGAAGTGGACCTTTAGAGAGAAAAGCTAAAGAAACAGAAAGCTGAGTATGAAAAGCAAGAGCAAATGCTGTGAAGTATCACCTAATGTATCATTTGCCTGGTCTACTGTGGTCTGTTCTCATAGAGGGCCTGATCTTGACTTCACTGGGGTCTGAGGAGCCTTAACCCCTCCCAGGACTTTGCAGGATCAGAATCATAGTTTTGTCCACTTGTATTCTTATGATTCCATTGCTTCTTTACTACTTTTTGGAAGGGGAGGTTTAATCCTTTTCCTCATTTGTTAGTCACCTTCAAAAAGCTGTATCCCATTTTTCTTTTACTTTTTTAAACTACACCCTGGACTCATAACTGAGTAAGAGATGAGTACTTTTCACTTTATGATATTGGGTCAGATTTGTCTCTTCTTGTAACTCTATTGACTTCAGTTACACCACAGCTAAAAATGGCCCATTATGTTGACTTTGTAATTGAGCAATGTTACCTATTGAAATGTTAGATCCCTAAACTCTGGTTGTGGGGTAATGATTAATTGTTACTTCACTTGCTTTTTTGTTTACTGAGTGTATTACTTTAATGTGGTGGTATCTCATCAGCTTTTAAAACTTTATTAGAACAGATAGCTCAATGTATCCTAAAACTCCTTGGGTGAAACCCTGGCCCCATTGTAACCTTTGCTATAGTCTTCAGTAAAGTTAGGAATTGTAAACCCTTCTTACAGTCATAATGTGAACATTTTTTCAACCTCTAGATACTATTTTGACTGGCACCCTAAAAATAACTAAGATAAACTGATAGCATCTGCATAAAAATCTATTATTCTACTCTTGTAAAGTCATATGCTAGCTAAAATATTTCTGAAATAATCTAGTCAATAAATCAGTGAGAATTTTTGGATCATGTGGAGAGAGAAAAGTTAAAATTTGCTGCCAAAATCTGGAAAGAATTGCATACTAAATATAGTTGACTCCTGCTAAAATGTGATGAGATCATCCATTGTATTCTTCCTCCCTCACTAATAAATGTTGTACTTGGTTTCCACTGCACAGAAGGACAATGTTGTAGTCAGTCTATTGCTGCCTTTTCTGTCTTAGGCTATGGCCACACTACTGTTGCTATTTTGGGGTACAAATATATCCTGAAATAGCAACCCCAGGGCTAAACACCGTGCTTGAAACAGCAGGGTTATTCTGAGTTCAGTATTCCATTTCCATTGCCCCTCGTCGTGAAAGGGGTAGCAGAAACCTCAAAATAGCCCCTTATTTTGAACTTCTGAGCCATTTGAATGGCACCGAGTTCGAAATAAGGTAAATCAAAATAACTTGCGCAAACTGCTCAATGCAGATTGCACAGGTTGTTTTGCGTTACGGCTGCAGTGTAGCCATCCCCTCACTGTCAACTTCCTTCTACTCTTTAATTTGCCTAGAGAAGCTATTTCCCTTATGAAGGCAATCAATGGGGATAGTGTTGTGCATCTGACTGTGAATCAGGTAATCATCTTGCTTGTTATGTACTGGCGCCATTTTCCCACTCTGTGTTCTCTTCAGAAACTTTTTGTACCACCAGGCTTAAATATCAGCATATAAAATGACTGCAATACCATAAGGTATTGGAAGTCTTTATCAAGCCAAGCATTCCCTCACTGCATTCAGCTGCCAACAATCTGGGCTTCAATTATTTGACACGTTAATCGTTGAGTGAATGGTTGTTAGTTAGACAGTTTAGCTCATGGGTATCTCAGTGAGGGGCAAGGGAAAGGAATTCTATGAAACTAGCAGAGTACAGCACTTGCTGAGGTTCATAGACTTAAGTTTGGAAGGTACAATTAAACAATCTATTCTGACCTTCCCTATAAGAGAAGATTTCATCCTCTTACTCCTGCATTGAGCCCAAGAATTTAGTCTAAATTCCATAATCTAACCTAGTGTATCTAAAACTGTTTAGACCATACATTTGAGATCTAATGCTCATCCTGATTTCAGTGGTAGTTGCTGAGTGCCGAGCACTTTTAAAGGTCACGCCTCTTATTTTAGGTGCATAAAACATAAAGTTAGGATCCCGCTTTTTCAGATCTTGACCCTTACGCATTTCAATATATAAACAAACATACTGGGAGCTACAATGTCAGTTGCTAGTTCAAGACGAAAACGAAAAGCTGTGTGGTAACTAAAATGTCAAAGTGTGTCTTGCTCTACTGGTACGTGTCACACTTTCCCCTGTGTTCATGTGGCATAGGAGAGTGTGAGGAAATGAGAAACAGCTTGCACTGCTAAGGGCTAAAGTCAGAGGTGATGTGTAAATTAGAGTCTTTTATGTGTTCTTACTAACGTGCAAGGAAATCAAGCTGGGCATGATGTAAAAACTGAGGCGAGAACAAAGTGTAAATTAAAAGGGAAGTGGCCTAACCTCACTTGAAAGAATCTTACACTGTTGGCCTGTGCTATGCTGCCTTCACCTCTGACTATTTGACAACTGAACTACACAAGTTTCGGAGGTGTACACGGGGTCCTGCAGTTTGGCTCATTTGGGATAAGTAGCAGTGTACACCAAAGTGTTGCACTGTACACTCCAAACATAAAGGTCCCTAGTTCTCACAGATGTAATCCTCTTTGAATACTACTCCATCAGTACAAACTAAGGACTTCTAAGTTTGCACCCCCAATTTCCACACAAAGGAAATACTGCATGAAATTTTGGTTCACACTGCTATCCGCACATTCCCTTAATTTAAACTGCAGGGCAACTATGCCCCTAGTCTCCCATTGCCTCACTGAACCAAATTTAGAGGAGATTTGTATAAAATGTCTTGAAAACTAATCCTGGTAGCCAGGCAGCAGCAAAATTGAGAACGGTTCTAGGAAAGGCTTTACACAGAGGAAGACTAGTGCTAAGAACAATATTGTTCTCCCTTCCCCCTTTCCCTCTTCCCCCAAGAGCATTATTAGGAAAAGATCATTTTGGAAGGATTGAGGGAAAGCTTAAGTTAATGTTGGGCTAGTAATACCTGCTGCACAATTTCTCCAATGTTGATGTGACTTTACATTCCCTTTACTCTCATAATGCGAATGAACATCTGGCTGTAGGCAACTGTTGAACTCCTTAAAAGGACTGTAGCTAATGCAAAGTTACTTTGCTAACCTACCACATATTTACTTCAATAGCATACCAGTCATATATGCCAATCATATTTTATACCAGTTTTTTTGTTTTCTCTCTATTTTTAACTTTCACAGTTACTTAACTAACTGCTACTTAACTAACCTGTTCAGAGACTATGCAAATAACTGGAAAGTCCCCATCATTTTTAGTCTAGTGAAGCTGAGCAACAAATACCTAAAAATCTAATGGAAAGTCGGTCACCCTCATAAATTCTTCCTCACTGAAGTTTCGTTTACAGATCAGAAAACTAATTTATGCCTCTTTATTTTTCAAAATGATTTATAAATAGAATGAGAGTGATAATTACATTAAAATTAAGAGCTACTTTCTGTGCAAAAGGGAATCATGGTGTACATTTTTCCACAGAAGTTTTGCTTATCTTTCACTGAAACACTGTGAAACTAATCTGGATGATGTATTTGGAATTACACAGTAATTGCATAGCCTTAAATTATTTACTAGTATTTAATGTATTGAGTAACTAATCCCAGCCTTTAAAATTATTCATGACTAGATAATATTTAGTCTACGATGTACTTGCATGTTAAGTTTATTAAATTAAACATATCTGCATATTAAAGGCCAAGTCTCTAAGGAAGTAAGTGGGCACAATTAAATATTAATGATAAAAATTGCTACATGCAATATTGGTACAATCTCCCTCCCCAAACTTACATCCTCCCTTGCTACCTGATCTCCAAATGGAAAATCTTCTCTTGGCTTCAAAGGGAACAGGACAAACCCCACAAATTTCAAACTACTAACTCTGTCCTTTGCAACCTGAGCTACTAAATATTGCTGGTTTTGATGAAGTTTTGCCTGTTTATATGAGCAGAACATTTAGATGTACATACAACTACATGAACAAAACTTATTACAACAGTCACATAAAATAGTTCTGTGTCGCTTGAATGCTTGTCTCACAAAAAGAAGCTGGTCCAGTAAAAGATATTTCCTCACCCACCTTGGCTCCCTACCAGTAACAGCACAATACACGTATTATCTGTGGGACAAATTCTGCATCCCCACCAGTAAGGACAAGCCAGGCTTAGAAGGCGCTATCAAATTACTGACGCTGAAGGAGGGGAAGACTCTTCAACTGGAGTGTATGAGCCTAATGAATGTTGTGTGTGTGTATAGCTGGGTGTATTATAAATGGTTTGGAAATTATATATAAAAGAGAATAATATAAAGAAAAATGAATTCCAACATCTTTCAAGTGCCCTATTTGTCCAACGTGAACAATGGCTAAAATTTTACACAAGAACCTAAGTCCCATTTTCATTGAGACGTGAAGCTCCTAAGTGACTTAAGCCTTGTGAAAATTTTATCTATTATTTGTTGTTTTTAATGTATCCACTGAAGTTCTCCCCATATGAAGCTGATTGCTGAGAGATGATTTTGAAATTTAATTAGCACTTGTTCGTATGAAGCCATTTGCACTGCTCTTTTTCAGAGTATCTGTTCCTCATAAATCTTTAGTCAAAGATAATTCGGAAAACAGAACCTCTTCAACTCTTTTAACACAGCCCAGATTAAACTGAGGGTTGCAAGGTAGATGATAACTTCAACTCATATCAGAATTACTCTAGCACAGTGGTATCCAATAGGAATTCAAAGATCGCCACACTTGTGGTTGTCTTCCTTCCATATTCAATACAGTCCCCACCCCCAGCTTTAAATGAATATCCTTCCCCTTCCTCCCAGCCCCCCATCTAAATAAATGCCCCTCCCCAGAGCCAGGCATCCTAAGCCCTGCCCTGCCCCATTCTCAATCAATGCCAGCAACTCACCAGAGCCACTGCTGGAGCCCAGCCCACTGCTGGGGCCACCAGGGCTGGAGCCACCACTAGGGCTGCCAAGTCTGGAACTACTGCCAGGGCTGCCAGAGCCGCTGCTGGTGCCAGAGCTGTCGCAGGAGCCATAGCCACTGCCGGGGCTGCTGCTGTTGCTGCCATGTGCTTTTCCCGCCAAGCGGTGGGGCACATGCATGAAACTGGCAGATGACGCTCCCTGTGTGCAGCTGTAGGAGGAGCTGCATTTAAAGGCTTCAAGAGACGCATGCGGTGCCAGAGCCGGAATCGCCACACTGCAGTGTCCTGTTTCTCACATGTGGTGAGTGGCAAACGTATTGGACACCATGGTTCTAGCATCTATTACTACAGAGACCTGATCACAGGAAATAGGTACTGTTGTTTCCTGCCTCTTAGATAATCCAAGCTATTGAGCATTGATGATATCCTTCCTTTACACTGCAGTGCAGGGGGGTAAGACAATGTATATGATAAATCATTAATTTTAGAGCTAGCTGAAAGCTGCTGAAGTAACTCGCAAGCATTTGCTCCCTTTTTTTCTACATCTGTGCCCTGTTTCTCACTTGCACAGTGAATCTACTAGCCTGGGGGACTATTGAGTTGACTATACTTCTCCAGGAGGGTCTGGGAATGGAGCTGAGGGAGAAGGCTCTCATTTGGGTACATGAAAATCTAAGGCCACATGAACAGGGGGTGCCCATGATATTCATAGTCAGCAGAACAGGAACTGGAGACATGAGTTGAAGTGACTGGATTGGTTGGGGATGGATTTAAGGTCTCTGATGGACGATAGAAGGAAGGAGCTTCTCCTTCGGCATGCATGTGGCTGTGTATCTCATGGGGCAAGGCCTATGCTAATGATTCTGGCGTCTTCAGTCTCCTCTGAGCGTTGACACTTCCTCCTTCGTTACAACATGGCATTATCTCCACAGAGCAGCAGCAATAGTGCACCTTCTTCTGACGCTAGATTCTCCCCCACAACCCCGATCATTACTGTTCACAAACACTGGCTGGGAGACAGTGCTGTACTCTCTTTGGTAGCCATCACTAGACTGGAGCAGTTAGCAGCATTGGTCTTATTACATGGCTCCTCTGCTGAGTCCTGCAGGTCTGAGTCTACTAGGGAGGAAGAGGAGGAAAAGGTAGTAGAAACAGGAACACAGAAGTGGAAAACTGCCACTGCCCCTCCCTTAAAAAAAAAGTCTTAGGACTTCACAACAGAGAGTGTAATGTGAGCTGTACATCTACAGTATGAAATAAAGTTGAATTTATTAAATTTGCCCTTTTACCACTAGATTTTATAAAGTTGAAGTTGAGTGTCCACACCTGCTCACAAAGTCAATTCAGCATGTCCCCACAACTGCCAAAGTTCAACTATTGTGGTAATGCATTGTGGGAACCTATCCCACAATTCCTTCAGCCCCATTGCATTCTGGGTTTTTTGCTGATGCATTATGGGGGAAAAATGCCCCTCAAGTGGTTGTGGGTGTGTGATGTCATCTTCCTAGACTGTATTACCCTCATTCCCCCCACCATTGAAAATAAATGGCCATTTTTCAGAAGTCTCTTTCCCTAGTGAGAGAAATTGTTTGAGTTGTCTGCATTCCAGAAAGAAGCGGCTTTTACAAAAGAGTTTTTACAACAGACTTTAAATTAACATTAAATACAAGTGAAGAGAGAGATGGGCTGGAGGATCCAGATTTGAACTAGAAAGAGAGAAAGAAATTTGTGAGCCATCACCACACAGCAGTGAAGACTGGCCATTTTTCAGAAGTCTCTACCCCTTGGTGAAAATATATCAAACAGGACTGGCTCAAAGTAGGTGTATGCAGCTAGCGAAAGACTTCATATTATGCACAAGGAAAGAAGATATAATGACTTGAGAAAGAAAGGTATGGAATCCCAGAGGGCATTGGTATCTAGTGGTTAGCAGGACTCAAAAGAAGAAAAGGAAAGGCAGAAGGTGTTGGTGTCTAGTGGTTCACATCTCTTCCACCTGTGAAAATACACCAAACAGGAATGGTTCAGTAGCTAAAGTCCATGACACCCAAGTGGAACAAAGTGGGTCTATGGAACCAGTGAAAGACTTTATATTTTTCATGTGGAAAGAAGGAAAAGTATGGAATCCCAGAGGGCATTGGTGTCTAGTGGTTAGCATGACTCAAAAGAAGAGAAGGAAAGGCAGAGGGTGTTAGTTTGTAGTGGTTACTATCTCTTCCACTAGTGAAAATACACCAAACAGGTGTCTGTGCAACTCGTGAAAGACACCATATTATTCACAAGGAAAGAAGATAAGATGAAAAGGTGGTAATGTATCCAGCTGAAGCAGCCAGATTTGAAGGGGAGAGAGAGCCAGAGAGAAATTTGTGAGCCATTGTCACACAGAAGTGACGAATGCTGTAGGGAGGCTGACACCCCCAACATGAGGCAAGGAGACTATTTGAAGTAGTAGCTCCAGACTCATTATGAATCCCCAAGACTAAATAAAAGAGAAGGACTTGAAGGAGCCATTACTCCATCAGAGGCAGCAGTGGCTCAAGAAGAGAAGGAAAAATTAAGGAAGCTTTGGAAGATAAAACAGTTGAGGAGCGATTAAAGGGATTCCCTTGCCTCTTCTGGTAAAGAAACCCTAGCAACTGCCTGTGTGTCAGAGGGAAGAGAGAGAGAGAGAAAACCCATGAGCTCCATTCCTTCACAGGAAATCCTCCCACAAGCCACACAATTTGGGAAGGGAGAGTACTCTATATGTCCCCCAGCCACATTCTGCTTCCACCCCAGTGAGGGTAAGCCCTCTCAAGCAGTGAAGCCCTGCTCAGGAAAGGAGATGAAACTGTCAACAGGCATCGTCTGCACTGCCCAGCCACCATGTGGTGAGGAGGGGTGGAGGCTAGCCACGTGATGGGGGGGAGGGGACTAGCTTGCCAGCTGCATAGCACCTGTCCAAATGTGAAGTGCAGCAAACAAGTTTCTTGGCTTCTTCTGCTAAACCCGTGGTGTCCAACATGCTCGCCACTCACCACATGTGGCGAACAGGACAGGCTCTTAAATGCAGCTCTTCTTAGAGCTGAATGTGGGGAGTGCCATCTGCCTGCTCTGGGCACACACCCCACTGGCTGGTGGGAGAAGCGCATGAGAACCCCAAAGGCCCCAGCCCTGGCACTTCCAGCAGTTCTGGTGGCTCACTGGCATTGATTTAGAATGGGGAGGCCATGGGTGCCTGGCTCTGGGGGAGGAGGAGGGCTTTTATTTAAAGGGAGGTTGGGAGTGCCTGGCTCGGGGGGAGGGGGAAAGCATTTATTTAGAGCTGTGGTTGCCTGTGGAGAATATGAAAGTCTGACAACTGCAAGTGTGGCAATCTTTGAATTGCTATCGGATACCTCGGTGCTAAACCATGTGCAGTAAAGAAGCCATCACCCTGCAGAGGGCAGGACATAGCACTGTCTGGAAGCATGGTTCACACAGCCAGCCACCACATGGCGTGGTGGGGCAGGAGCTAGCCATGTGGTGGTTGGGAAGGGGGCTAGCCCACCAGCCACAAAGTGCCTGTGGAGCAGGGGGCTGCCCCACACAAATGTGAAGCAGAGGAAACAAGTTCTTGGCCTCTGCTGCTTAATCCTGTGCAGGGAAGAAGCCCTCTTAAGCAGGATAGGGCATACCACTGTCTGCGGGCATGGTCCGCACAGCCTGGCAGGCAGGTGAGTGTCGAGGGGAGCATGATTTTCAGATGGTACTGCTGAGTGTCCCTGGTGTTTACTCAGCACAGATTTATCCACCCACAGAAAAATGAGATCCTGGACCTCCTGATGGGTCCATGCTGGGGCTCTTGTGTGACTCTGAGAAACCATGGCTAGATGTGATCACGCTGCTGGCCAGAAAGAAAATGAATGCAAAATACCAGTCTTCCTGTCACCCACTTCCTGCATACCTGGAGAGCAGCAGAAGTGAAAGCAGCCAGAACAGACTCATTTGTGGTATTGTGGGATACCTCTGGAGGCCAATAAAAATTGATTTAAAGTAACACTGTTTCTACACTAGTACTAATTCAACATTTTAGAGTCAAATTTGGCGTTACACAACCTGGGGGGAGGGTTGGGCGAGAAAGTCAACCTTAGTGCCCTTAAAATCGACCTAATGGGATTTGCGGTGAAGACAGTCACATTGTAAGATTGAGCTAAGTGCCTTAAAATCAACTTTATACTCTAGTGTAGACAGAGCCTTTGTAATGCAGTTACCAGATTTTATTAGGGTGCAGGGGAGTAAGATAGCACCAGAGCCCTTCTTAAGTTAGTGACCTACCTGTATAGGTCCAGATGGTGTTAATCAACACATTCATCCTCCAGAGTGGCAGGTTTCCTCTTATAGGAAATCTAACTCATGATAGTACAAAACTGACAGGTTTGACTATTGATAGTCCTTGAAAGCCAGTTTAGTGGCAGAAGGTTTTTGTTGTGGTGTTATATAATATGGGTAGAAGGAAAATTGTGAATTAGTAATCATAAATATTTGCACCAGCAGCTTGAGGCTGAATTTTATGTACATCCAATCAGGGAACAGAAAGAGATCATGAGACTTACATAGCTGATCAAATCATCTTGAGTTTTGAACTAATTACCTGTACCCAACACTCACTGCAAATAGATTCAGGAGATGAGTGAGCTGAAGTGTGTATATAAAACACTTGTAAAACAACACTGAACCAAAACCACTCAATTTGCAAACAATTTGTGAGATAAAAATACCACTACATGAACAAGTAGGTTTATTGCCGAGTGTTTGCCAAGTTCTAATTAGCACAGTTTAAAACATTACCTGTTTAATAATAACAGAAAGTCTTAGTCTGTATTCTAACAAAACAAAGAAGCAGTTATGTAGCATTTGAAAGACTAACAAAATAATTTATTAGGGAATGAGCTTTCGTGGGACAGACCCACTTCTTCAGATCTGGAGATAGTGCTATTTCCAGTACAGCGCTATCTCTGGATCTGAAGAAGTGGGTCTGTCCCACAAAAGCTCATCACCTAATAAATTATTTGGTAGTCTTTATAGTGCTACCCCTGTTTAAGTTACTAACACAAAACCCAGTATGTTTGTTTCCTTCTTCCATCTCTCATATCCACTGGATTCTTTTTCCAGGCATGTTGGTTGCCAAGCTGTGGACAATGAAGTGTTTGTGGCAGGATAATTCTTTGCATACATTTTTGTCCTTTGACAATGGCCAAAATGTGAGACTGCCAAACGTGATATGTTGTAGCATAATGCAGCTGGAAGTTGTAATATTTGATGTGTTCTGCCAACTAGTAGAGGGAAAATTGTAAAATGCTCACCAGTGGGTTACAATATCTCCATGAAAAACAGTATTATTACAGATCAGTGAACTTCCTCAGAACAAGCCTCCCTACATACTTGGAGCACCAAATAGCAAAACTCTCGTTGACTTCAGTAGGAGAAAAAGGAGTCCCTTATTTTAAATTGCTAAGCTTGTTGTCATTTCCAACCCAATTGAATAAATATCACTGTTTTCCTTCCTGTTGATTTACAGCTTTCCCTGGATCTCTATCACACAGAAGATGATATTTACAAGCTTTCATTGGTGCTAGAACCAAGGAATTCTAAATCAGTAAGTTACCTTTGTTGAATTTTGAAGGAGATACAGTAGCAATCAATTTCAGCATATTTATATTAGCAGTAATGAGATTATACCTTTAAATGCCTAAAAATTAGAGGACAATCCACCCATTAGTGTTTGCCTAGTTCAAGTTTAATGAAAAACTTTTTCATGTGCATTTTCTAATGAAGTCGTTACTCATTATTGGTTTTGTATAAATTTGTAAACTTGACAACTTAGAAACTGCATGTAACATCTCCCAGATTTCATCCTATCAGCTTTTATCCAAGCTTCAACAAGTTGTCTAGTAGCATTACCAATAGTGCAGCTGCATACTGGCATGTTAGATAGGGTAACCATCTGTTCTGTTTCCCCTGGGACTTTCCCTTATTTCAACTCCCCAGAGAGCACCCCGACTTTTCTTTTTTTAAAGGGCAAGTTGTCCCATATGTCTGCTAAGTATTTTAAACTCATTTAGTGTAGTTGTAAGTTTAGTGTGTTATTTTTAAAAGCCTGTGTACTTCAAATATATGGAACTTGCAGTTGCAAGGGTGCAGCCAACTGTTCCTCTGAGACATGAATTCTAGCAAAGAAAGTCCCTTGCATGCTAATCTTGGGATGAAAAATAAACGTTTGAGCATTTTACATCTGGAGGGTCATTTGTCCCTTTATTTTCTTGTTTGAATTAACTTGAACTCTCTAGGCTTGTGGAGATAGAGATTTCTCCTTCCTAAACTTGCCTCCACAGTCTTATTGTAGGAGTTGTACACCTAGGTTTGCAGCTGCAGAAAATATAAGAGCAGTGAGTGGGAATGTGTGCATGTCCCTCAACTCCTAACAGTCTTGGGCCAACCGTAGAACTAATCCACCCCGCTGATACACCCAAATACTCTCTTTCTTACAAACACAGCAGCACAGGTATGTTTTAATACATGTAGCTTTGGGGGTAGGAAGTGTTTAACATTTGTGTTTAAAATTAAAGTTTTTGATAGTTTAACTTGCTCTGCCACAAGTCACGTAAGTTGGTATCCTTCTACCAGGGAGCCTGGTAATCAGTGAGAATCAATTTTAGTGCTTGCCAAACTTACACAAGCACTTTTGAGCTTCCGGGCTCTTGATCTCTGTTCAGTGCCACATTTCAGATTTCTTTCCTAGTTACCATCACCTCAACCAGGTTTGTCAGATTTGCAGGCATTAATAAAAAAGAGAAAAATTGTCCACCTTATATCATTTTTCATCTGGATCAGGCTATTTTGGGACCTTCCTTGAAATTTATAACCAAGACTGTCTCAGATTTTTCGTAGAATAAGTCCCTATCGTCCTATTTTGCCCCTAACCTACACAGTCATTGAAGCTGAGGCAGATTGGTCTGTAGGTTTCACACAAGGAACAGGGTGTCTGTTTGTCTGGTCGAATTTGCCAAATGATGCGGCTTTGGTCAAGCCAACATTATTTATGACATTGACTCAATAGTTCGAGCAAAATAAATTTTTGGAATTTAGGAACTATTCTGGAGGGAGTCATTAGGGCACTCCCCTAAGAGGTCACAGGCACACATTCAAGTCCCTGCTCCCCTAAGTGCTTAATTAGTCAGACTACCCGTGCTGCCACTACCATTAACGTGCCCCTCTGCTATCAACACCCAGAAACTAAACAAAATGAGATGTTTTGCTGCAGGCCAAATAAAATGTTTCATTTGACCCCAAACAAAGTGTTCTGTCATTTTTGCTGTTTTTTATTCATCAAAATTTGGCACAGTTGTCAGTTTGGGTCAAACTGGATTTTTTCACAACTTTTTAGAACTGCCAACAAACTGAAAAATCAGCTATTCACCCAGCTCGAGTCAAATGAGCTGTCAGCTACTGTTTAAACAAGAACATGCTATTCTGAAAACCAGACAGGCTGGCTGATGCCTTTGAAACGAAATCCAAAGGTTAGTCCTTCTGCTCAAAGGCTGTCTAAATGGAGTGGATTGAATCCACAGTTCTGTTAGGATTTGGCTAAAATCCCCGCTTCAGAAAGAGTCATGGCTTGTTCCTCCAGGACTGGCAGCTTCCCCTCCAGGCAGTCGTAACATGGCTTTATCAAAAGTTAGTAGGGCTTCTGTGTGGAATGTCAATGGCCACAAACACTGGGCTTGTGGTGCTGCACTAAGAGTAAATGCTATTTTTGGGACCGCACTGCTCCAGCCACTGTGGAACAAGCAGGGCTTCTTGACCCACCTTCTCCAGGAGGACAATTCTGGTTATCTCCTAGTGGTGTGACTCTGTGGAGGCAAGGTCAGCAAGGGGAAAAGGAAGTTACTTATCTTGTGTAACTCCTGTTCTCTGATTGTCTTGTCTCTACAGAGACACACTGACCTTCCCTCCAACCATCTAGTGTAGAGCCTGGTTACTGGTGAAACACCTGGAGGTAGAAAGAAACTGGAGACAGTTAGAAAGGGAAGGCTCTCAACACATTTCCCCCTTAATTGTCACTGCTCCTGGAAGTTCGGTGGCTGCATGCTTAGGCGTAGGACTCTGCCAGCATGGGGGTAATATAGGATGAGGACTGGCATTGTGTGAGGTAAGGAACTCTCCTCTTCCTTGAAACCTTCCTTGACAGCTTACCAAATAGGCTTTTCATTTGTCGTTCTGATCTGCAGTGTTACTTTAGCAACAAACTTTGCTTTACTATTAAAATTTGAAAAATACCTTTTTGTTATTTTTGTCAGCAACCTACCTCCCCAACAACTCCTAACAAGCCAGTAGTGCCACTGGAATGGGCATCTGGGGTGCTACCAAAACCTGACCCAACCATCATTAACAAGCACATAAGAAAGCTGGTGGATGTAAGTATTTGATACATTACGTTACTCAAAAGGGAAGAGCAGCTTTGTCTTTCCTGAGATTTCCAAGACAAAATGAATTTCAGTGCTATGCAAATAACAGGCAGTCCTGTAGCACGTTAGTGACTAACAAATTTATTTGGTCATGAGCCATCTGAAGAAGTGGGTTTTACCCATGAAAGCTCATGACCTAATAAGTTTGTTAGTCTCAAAGGTGGAACAGGGCTACTTATTATTTGTGAAGCTACAGACTAACATGGCTACCCCTTTGAGACTTTCAGTGTTATAGTAATTTGTGATTTTCATGCTCACACTGTCAGATTTTAACTTTATTCTGAAAATCAAAGTTTGAGTCCACAACCCAGTTTATGCCAAAGCATAAACTTTCAGGAGATTTTGAAGTCAGGCTTCCCTTTTTATGGGTTCTATTTGTAATGAGATGCAAATGTTAGTCCTAGCAGTTCCAACTTCAGAAAGATGGGTGTTGGTTTTGGGAAGCACCAATGCAACTGCGAGCCTTTCTGAACTCTTATGCTAAGTGCTAAGGTACCTTATATTTGCCATAAATTTCTGGCAAATCTCATAATTCTTGGCACCAAATATGCAACTTTTCAACAGCTTAAAAATAAGGCAAGTCAAATTTGTGCTTCAGGACAGAAAGGGCAGAAATTATATTTATTTTAGACAGATCTGACAAACTTGGTCTAAATTCCATGCCCTTCAATGAGCTACCTTGAAGGAGAACCCATGCCGAGTTTGGCAGCATTTGGTAGACTGTGCATTCTATCAGTGCCATCAGCCATGGTTCCAAACATCAGAACAACAATTTTCTACTATAAACCTCAACTCCATTCTGTTTTGGGCTACAGGGTCAATATTTTTTTACTGTCTAAGCAATCATTGGTTGTGATTAGCTCACATGATCCTGTGATGTAGGACAATCATAAACTTGTGCTAATTGCAGCTGCAGCACAGTTAGGACCTGCTTTGCTCCCATTGAAATCAGAGGAAGTTTTGCCATTTATTTAAAAGGGAATAAGAACAGGGCCTTTGAGTCCAAAGACCTAGGCTGCTTTAATCCTAGAGATACACTATAACTAGGCTGTAGTGGTTCAGGTAAAATGTGAGATGGATCTCTAAAGACCTGGAGGGTAGGGGCTGTGGAGGGTAGGGGGTGTTGGATGTGCAAAATGAAAAATACAAGGCAGTCTGCGGCCCGTCTCTGATTTAAATTTAAGTTGTCATTGAGCGCGTATTGTGCATGCTGAAGGTAACATAGTCTGTCTCCCACTTTAGAGGCTGATATCAGACAAGGGCATAATTAGGTTGAAAATTGTGCTCTGGAGCTAGCGGAACAAATTTGAAAGGGATGTATAAGGTAGAACAAATTTTTTTTCACTAATTTAGATATTTTTAAAGCAACTTATATTTGCTCCACTGAATTGTGATAGAGTTCTTAATGAGCTAATTTGCATTCTGAAGAAGCAGAAGACCTCCATTAAACTATGAAAGTTTCTTCTGTCCACAGAGTGCTAGTTTGTTTTGGGATCTTTTAAGACTAGAAGACACTATCAGATTAGCTAGTCTGTTCTCCTGTATAACAGAAGCTGTTGAATTTCACTCTGTTTACCATTCTCGTGACCCAGTTACTTGAATTCATGACTGGATGGCTTTCTGGAAGATAAGCTTTGGTCAGTATTGATTTGAAGATATCAAGAGATGGAGTCCCCACCATTTCCCTTCATAATTAGCTCCATGATTGTTCACCCTCATTTGTTAAAAATGTGTGCCTTCTTTCTAATTTGAATTTGACATGAGCTTCCGGCCTTTGGTTCTTCCCATGACCTTCTCCACTAAATCAAAGAGCCTTTTAGTACCTGGGATTTTTTTCCCTATGAAGATATTTATACACTGTAATAAAATCACCTGTCTCCCTCTGTCTCTCTCTCTCTCTTTCTTTTTCATAAACTACATATTTAGGTCTGCCGCTCAAGGTTTTTTCTCCAACCATCAAATCACTTTTGCACCTCCCTTCTTCACTCTCTCCAATTTTTCACACCCTCTTTACATATGAACACCAAAACCAAATATGAAGAATTCTAAGTGTTGGTCTCACCACAGTCATATAGAGAAAGAGAAAATTCATTATTTCTTCCTTATACCTCCAAAGGATTGCATTAGCCCTTTTTTGCCAAATTAACACATTGGGAGTTAATCTTGAGCTGCTTGTCCACTATGACCCCTAAATCCTTTTCAGTCACTCTTTTCCAGTGTATATTTTCCTATTCCTTGTTCCCAGACATGTGACCTTACATTTGGCTATATTATAACCCATTTTGTGGAATAGGACCAATTTACCAAGCAATCCAGATTGTTCTGTATGACTGGACTTCCCTTATCACTATTTAACATTCCACCAATTTTGTATGATCTGCAAATTTTATCAGCGGTGATCTTATATTTGCTTCCAGATTGATGACAATATCGAATAGCATCAGGCTGGTGGAAGCCCTTCTGAAAACACCCCACAGGATGGTGATTTCCTATTGACAGCTAATTTTTGGAATCTGTCAGTTTTTCAGTTCTTAAACTATCCAATGTGTGCTTTTTTGATAATGGATAGTGCTAACTTTTTAATGATAATATCATGCAGTATTATGACAAATGCTTTTTAAAAATCACTCCATAATTCTACATATTTCCTGTTACCAACCACATCTGTAATGGCATCAGAAATCATGTGGTTTGACAGGATCTGATTTTTTCATAAAACTATTTTAACTTTGACCTACACTTTTTCATAGTTTTATTGCATGTGCCTTGAGTTCCATACACACTGGGAATGTAAATAGGTACAAATAAATTAAATTAGTGTGGCGGGGGAAAGTCTTGTATACTACCTTATGCACTTTGTGAATTTGAACCACTATCTGTATTTACATTGGGTGGCATGTCATAGACTGAGTATGTGTGCTTCAGTGCAGGAGATATGGATGTCAGAATATTTATAAGCAAGGCAGATTTATAAAGTCTTATTTTGGAGATGAGAGGAACAGTCTTGGTCATAAACCCGTAAAACGCAATCAAGAAAATCTGTGATACTAAAAATAAAGTGTTTGATAAGTGTATTTGGGGGGGGTTGCCAAATATATGATCCATAATGAAAAGGATTATGCTTTGTCGTGCAAGAGGAGAATGATTTGCAAGCAAGTGAGCAAGGTTATTGTGTGTGTGGTGGGAGCATGGTAGAATGTACATTGGGTTACTATTAAGGGCAAGTATCACAGAGGCAGCTGTGTTAGTCTGTGTCTTTGAGAACAACAAGAAGTCCTGTGGCACCTTATAGACTAACAGATATTTTGGACCATAAGCTTTCGTGGGCAAAGACCTGCTTCATCTGACGAAGTGGGTCTTTGCCCATGAAAACTTTTGCTCCAAAATATCTGTTAGTCTATAAGGTGCCGCAGGACTTGTTGTTATTAAGGGCAAGTTTTTGTTGAGAAATTTACCTTTTCTCTGCAGTTTAACCGCTACGAACATGAAAGCACGAGGTAGTGATAGTTGGTATTTGATAAAATTAACCAGTTCAGCAGGGTCTGGTTAATGAAGTTGGACATTTAACTCCTGTAACTGCAAAAGCTGGTTTGGACTCACAAATGTGCATCAATTGGATTTTATTCTGCCGTTTTGTTGTTTATGATCAAACAATCACTTCTCTCATCTTTCAGTCTGTTTTTAGGAACTATGATCATGACCATGATGGCTACATCTCTCAAGAAGACTTCGAAAGTATAGCTGCCAACTTTCCTTTCCTGGACTCCTTTTGTGTATTGGACAAAGACCAGTATGTTTTTATTTTTCTTCAATTTTTTCATTTGTTTCCCTGGACTTTTAAAGAACATACAATGTCTCCCAGACCTCCAAACTTCTTATATATCTGACTTTTCACCCAACAGCGTGAAGAGCAATGACAATTAGTCTTTTGCCTTTTACTGTTATTTATTACTATCTAGTGTTTATATTGCAGAAGGTCCTAGCAACATTTTAATAGATTACCATGAAATTCTTTTAACAGGGATGGTCTTATCAGCAAAGAAGAAATGATGGCCTACTTTCTGAGGGCTAAATCGCAGCTGCAGTGTAAAATGGGACCAGGTTTTATTCATAACTTTCATGAGATGACCTATCTTAAACCAACTTTCTGTGAGCACTGTGCAGGATTTGTAAGTATGTTTCTCATATTCTCATTCTTCACATATAGACTTAGTTATACTATATTCAGCATACGATGAACTAACACCACCAAGAGGAAACAGGGCCCAGACACCAGTATTAAAACTAATGTATTCAGCCTGGCCTAATTTTACAAAGGGAAACTGAAAATGTTGACTCTGTGGAGTCCATATTTTCTTCCTCTGGCTTTTGGGTGTTTAAATATAAAGACTTTCTCTTTGGGAAAGAATGCCAATGGCCAAGGAAAGGAGGACTGTAAATTCCTAGAGGAAGGAGAGAGAGAATATCCCTAAAGGGAGTTTATTTACACAGAAAGCTAAATGGAATTAACCAAAGGTGTGAATTTAAAGAACATTAGTTAAAATGTATTCAACACCGGCATGAACACACATTCAGAAGTAAAAGTGGTCTTACCTAAAGCTAAAGTGAATTAAGGCCACTTTACTTCTGAAAGAGAGCATCCACGCAGGGAGGTAATCCACTTTAAATTCACACTTTTTAAGGCTCTTGCATTAAATTTGCATCTTTAGTTAATTCAGTTTCCTTTCTGGAGTATTGAGTACCAGAGAAAGTGGATGTGTGGAGCAGAAGATGTGGATGAAGAAGAGGCAAAACTTTTTTTTTTTAAATTGCTCTTGCCACCATAATTCTGTTCAGATTAAGACTGTTTTAAAAATCTCCAATAAATCAATGGCAGTTTAAAAATTTAAAAATATTTGATTTCTCCCACAATATACAAAATGCTATCAGTCAATGATAGAGTCCTGTCATTTAAACAAATTAACACTTTATTGAAGCATTTCTTGAATAATCAGCAAACCAAATAAAACCAGTAACTTTTTACCATCTCTACTTCAAACAAGTTATAATAAAAGAATGAATTGGTGGGATTAAAATGATTTAAATGAGTACAAAGAATAATCTGAAATATCATGCTGAATTGCCATTTTCTCATTTGAACATCCATTAAGGAGGTTGTATTTTTTCAACACATAGGCTACGTCTACACTAGCACAAATCTTTGAAATGGCCGTGCAAGTGGAATAAGGGGATTTTGGAGTTCCCAGGGTCCTTTCGAAAGGCCCCCCTCTGGACATGCCACGCGGCAGCGAAAAGCAGCAATTTCAAAGAGCCGCAGCTGGCAGCATGCTAATGAGGCACTGAATATGCATTTTAGCACCTCATTAGTAATCTTTGAAATGGCCATTTGCATGGCCATTTCAAAGACTTGTGCTGGTATAGACATAGCCATAATTTCTTTTTGTATCAGTGGCAAAAATCCATTCTCCTTTAGGACCAGCATAACATCACTCTTTGTTTCTGTTCTTTCTGCATCTTGCTTTCTGTCTCTGGCTACGTCTACACGTGCAGCCAACATCGAAATAGTCTATTCCGATGAATAACGTCTACACGTCCTCCAGGGCCGGCAACGTCGATGTTCAACTTCGACGTTGCTCAGCCCAACATCGAAATAGGCGCAGCGAGGGAACATCTACACGTCAAAGTAGCACACATCGAAATAGGGATGCCAGGCACAGCTGCAGACAGGGTCACAGGGCGGACTCAACAGCAAGCCGCTCCCTTAAAGGGCCCCTCCCAGACACAGTTGCACTAAACAACACAAGATACACAGAGCTGACAACTGGTTGCAGACCCTGTGCCTGCAGTATAGATCCCCAGCTGCCGCAGAAGCAGCCAGAAGCCCTGGGCTAAGGGCTGCTGCCCACGGTGACCATAGAGCCCCGCAGGGGCTGGAGAGAGAGCATCTCTCAACCCCCCAGCTGATGGCCGCCATGGAGGACCCAGCAATTTCGACGTTGCGGGACGCGGATCGTCTACACGGTCCCTACTTCGACGTTGAACGTCGAAGTAGGGCGCTATTCCTATCTCCTCATGAGCTTAGCGACTTCGACGTCTCGCCGCCTAACGTCGAAGTTGGTGCCGCTACTTCGAAGTAGCGTGCACGTGTAGATGCAGCTTCTGTCTTTGTCAGTCTCCTCTATTCTTCCCTCAGAGTTTCCTTCTCTGCAGCAATTCCCACGTCCCCAAGGGCTTCATTCACATCTATTCCCATTCTAACTGCTAAAATGATAAACAGTGAAATAGTTAATGTTGACACTGAAGTGTCCTTATGGAGGTAGAGCAGGGCACAGGGCCACTGACAGGGGGCAAAATGGGCAGATACCCTGGGCCCAGCAATTTAAAGGGGCGCAGGGCTCCCAGCTGCTACTTTCACTACTTCAGCAGTGATAGTGAGCCGGAATCCAGGGCCCTTTAAATTGCCACCAGATCCCACACAGCATGCTCCAGGCACGCCTGAAGGATGGCTTGGGGGGGCATTCCCCCTCTGACCAAAGCCCCACCCCTTCCAGGGGCATGGAATCAGCCCCCTTCCACCTTGCTAAAGGGCATGATAAGTCTCTCCACAGACCTGGAAAGGGCACTTATTAGATCTGTCCTTTTCAGGCTATCTGCAGTTGCAGGAAGACATCACAGAATAAGTTACACTAGATTTACATTTGGAAGGTTTTCTTCACAAACTTGAGAGCTAGTAACTTAGTAGTTTTTAAACGGAAGCTTAAATGCTGCAAAATCAGTGGGTCACATCAATCAAGATGGATGTGGCCTATGGGCCATGGGTTAGACACCTATGAATGAGAGCATTTAATGTTAAGACTCGAGATCTATTGCCTGTTCAAATCCTTGTTATTTCTTTTTAGAGAAAGCAAATGGTTGATAATGGTTCTCAGTATACTGACAGCTTTGTTTTAATGAAAAAAGCTCATGGTAGAAAAGAAGCAATAAATGTGTAGTATCAGAGAGGTCGCCGTGTTAGTCTGTATCTTCGAGAACAAGAAGTCCTGTGGACCTTATAGACTAACAGATATTTTGGAGCATAAGCTTTCAGGGGCAAAGTCTTTGCCCACAAAAGCTTATGCTCCAAAATATCTGTTAGTCTATAAGGTGCCACAGGACTTCTTGTTGTTCTTGAATAAATGTATGGGTTATTAAAGGTCTGAAAAGTGATGAAAACTGTTTGGGCATGTAAATACACTCTTCTAATATGGATGATATGCCTTAGTCAACAGTCACTGAGTTAAGTGGAGGAGCAACTGGAGGAAATTTCATGGCCTGTGACATACAGCAGATCTAACTAGGTGAACGAATGGTCCCTCCTGGCCTCAAACACTGTGAATTTTAAGTTCTGTTAATTAATCTCCTACAGTGAGACAATAGGATATTCCACAAAGCAGACCAGAAGAAAACTGTATCACCTTGAGATGGTCCCAAACCTTCTCTGATCTGATTTCTTTCCTTTTCTCTTGATGCCATTTTGGGAGAAGCTTTTTGAGGCCTGATCCTGATGTGCTGACATTTCAATAGTAGTCACACAGGATGTCCATGGCAGAGCAGAAATTAAACCCAGATCTCCAATGTCCTCATCACAAGCCTGCTCCTCTCCAAAGGACTAAATCTTTTTACTGTATGTCCTGTTCTGGAATAATAGAGCAGTGCTGTATTTTTCTAATCTCTGTTAAATCCAGCCTAAGAATAAGCATGTACAAACAATAGTACCCTGGATAAAGAGAGAGGTTAAAGATATCCCTGATGCAAATTCACTGAATCCAATGACATTGTGCTGGAGGTGAACTTCTCCCAGAGCATGTAATGAGAGCAAAGGAAATTGAACTTAAAAGCTTTTCATACATAATTGTTCATTTCAGTTCTGTTCATTCAGGGGTTATGCATAATTCTGAACTGATGTGGTGATTCAAAGTCAAAATGATGTGCACTGATTGTGTGCAAGGCAAAATTGAAATGACAATTAAAGGTCAGTGCTAGCCAATACAATATCTATTATTAAATACATGTGAACCTTTTCTGTCAAGCTAAAAAACTCTTGGCACTTGATAGTGTTGAATAGATGTGGCTGTTACAGGTCAAAGTTGTGTTTAGTGTTGTGTTAATTCAATGGGGACCACACAAGTGCTTCCACTTGACTCAGAGCTACCTCAAGTTAGCTTCCAGAAAATCTGTGTCAGACATGTTCACACTTGCTGGGGCAGAATCTGTATCTTGATTGCCATTGCATTGCCATCGTAATGATGTCAAATTAGAGGCTAAAGAAGGTGCTGGTTTGAATGGCTAGGATAATTTACATTCAAACTAATATTCAGTGGTAATGGTCCAAAGATTAATGGAGGCAAATAATTATTAAAAACCATTTCCTGCTAAGAATCATAAATAGATACCCCCAAAAAGGGCTCGCAAGGTAATAATGTCAGGTCTAGTGTCCCTTTCCAAACAAATACACAGTATGCTCTTTCATATCTGGCATTCTATTATCTGAAACTCTCAGATAATTGGCATTTTAACCATAAGTAAATTTTATGTTTTCTGTAAGTACACTATAGTGAAAGTAAATACAAATAAATACGCAAATACAGTATACGTTTGCAATGTACAATACTACTGTGGTTGGTAAATAAAGTGCTCTGCATACATTTTTGTTTGGTTCTTAAAATCTAGTCTTGTTTTTCTTTAGTGTTATGAATTGCTAGGTATTATCCAGAATATTTGACTATCCAGCAACCTCCCAGTCCCAGGGCTGCTGGATGTGAAAGAGTTTACTGTAAACACATACCATTCTCATCTGGTCACGTAAATCAAATTTAAGTTCAGTATGTATATATTAAAAGAAAACAAAAGGAAAGCAGAATTTTAGCAAAAAAACAGTAGGGATAAATTATGGATTAAATTCACCAACTGCCATTATTTCTGCTGCTGTCACGTCTCCTGTTCTTTTTCCACCTTCCTTCTATCCTGGTTGCTCTGTTCTGTTCACCTCATTTTCCTTTCCAAATCCTTCTATTTTGCCTGCATACCCTCACTTAGTTTTCCTTTTCATCCTTTCCTCTGTCTTTCTGCTGCTTTTCCATTTTCTGTTTAATTAATTGCCATATTTTTCAACGTTCATCTCCCTCCATTTTGTTTTTTTTTCACAAGCTCTTGCATGCACACTCACATTTCTCTCGCCATACCTGCTTTGGCTCTGTGTCCCCACTCCCTCTCTCCATCTTTTAAAAAATGCGTTTCCATCCTCCAAACTTGTTTTTTGGTCCAATTTGTCAGAACGGCACTCTGGGCTGTTTTTGCTGAGTTACAGTGGAGTTGTATTGCTCCCGCATCATTCTCTCTCCCTCACCCCTTCAGTCATTCTCTCTGAAAAAGTTGCAGCAGCACCAGCCAGGCTGCCAGACAGTGGGCCAGTGCCGTCCTGCTGATGGAATTTCAGACAGTCCCAGGTCCTTCTTCTCAAGCTGAGACAATTGCCTCTTGTTGTCCACCCAGGGAGCAGCCCTTCTTGTAAATTCTTGTAACCTGAAGAATGCGGTGCATGGATAACGACATTTATTTAGCCTGGAATTTTCTATGATCCACTTCCACATGATCATATGTACGTTAAGAACATAAAAAGGGCCATACTGGATCAGACCAATGGCTCACCTGGTCCAGTATACTGACTTCTGACAGTGTTCGAAGCCAGGAGCTTGAGAAGGAATGAACAGAACAGGTAATCATCAAGGCTACGTCTACACTAACACTCCTCTTTCAAAAGAGGCATGCAAATGAAGGAAATCAGAAATACAAATGAGGCACAGATTTACATATCTGGCACCTCATTTGCATATTCTTCGTTTGAAAGAAAAAAAGCAGTGTAAATGCAGCTCTTTCAAAAGTAAACCCCATCTTCAAAAGAACCCATCTTCCTATTTTTTTAGGGTAAAGGGGTCTTTCAAAGATGGGGTTTACTTTCAAAAGAGCCACATTTACACTGCTTTTCCTCTTTTGAAAAAATATGGAAATGAGGTGCCAGATGTGTAAATCTATGCCTCATTTGCATTTTCAATTTACTTAATTTGCATGCCTCTTTCAAAAGAGGAAGGTTAGTGTCAACATAGCCCAAGTGATCAATCCTGTTGTGAATTCCCAGTTTTTGGCAAACACAGGCTAGGGACACTTCAGAGCATGGTTCTGAATCTCAGCTCATCCTTACTAATAGCCACTGGTGCACCTGTCCTCCATGAACTTATCTAGCTTCTTACATCATACATTCAAGCTAACTGTATTCAAATTTAGCAATGCATGGGTCTTCTGCAAGCTGTCTCTTTTATTTCAGTAGGTCTTCTGGGATGACCAACACCTAACCATGGGAGGGAGGGTTAGAGGTCTGAGCCCCATGGTCTATTTTCAAGCCAGTTTTGACTTTTGTCTTCAGCTGTTTTTGGAAAAAATAAGATGCCCAGAACCTGAATGCCCGCTAAGTTGTGTGACTGTGCCGGTGCCTACTAAGTGCTGTGCAGGTGCTGAGGACTGTGGCAGAAAGAGGCACCCCTTCCCCAGTCTCAACCCAGTCCCAATCCAGACCTGCCACAGCCAGGGACGAGGCAGTCCTGCTGAAGCCACAAGCCTTCCTCAGACCTCCTGCAGCTGGGAGAGAGGCACTTCTCCTGCTCCCTGCCTAGGTGTTGTTGCAGGGAAAGAGAGCTGAGGGGAACTTTTCTCCCCACTGTAGCCCCAGAGAAGCCTGCATGACAAATCCCTCATCCATGGATCCACCCCATCACCTGCACACCCATCTGGAGCCCTCACCCTGACAGACCAGCCCTCAGCCCCTGCCCTGAAACTCCTTCCACACTTGGAATCCCTTGGCACCACCCTGCCACATTACTTGTTATTGAACCAATAAATGTGATGTCAGCCATCTCCTCCATATTGGTTCACAGAACAAAATTCATTCCACACATGCGTGAATAAAATTAGAGGGAACACTGGCCAGAGCTGTTTTTATATGATGCTTGGATTGGTGACTGCTATAGTAGATGAGAGTTGAGATTTTAATCTGCATTATTTTACTCTGACATACTTGGACCTCACATGCCGCCCCAGTACCAGAGAATGGCTATATTAGCATTGCATAGCTAGATTACATTAAGCGGTGCTATGCTTTATGCAGATTAATTTTGTTACACTTTAAAAAGGGTGATTTTTCACCCTTTCTGGAAGCAGGCATGTTCTGTATCTCCTATCCTATGCTAGCGCCACTGCAGATAAGAGAAGTGGGAGGGGGGAAGCTAGTCTAGGTTTTTATCACAACTGGAGGGGGAGTTCTATCTAACAGGAAGGGTGTTGAGAGCAGTTATATCCTGTTTGTGCTTTTGTAGCTATGGGCACTTCCTTCATTTATGACTTTGTTTTCTTTCCAGCTTTCTTTTCTGATTCCTTGATGTTATTTGTCTTTCATTGCAGCTCTGGGGTATAATCAAACAAGGATACAAATGCAAAGGTAAATACAGAATGAATAGTTGTTGTTTTCAAGACAGGTGTTATGATGTTTGGCACACAGAAGTCACTCATTTTTTGGCAAAAACATTCTGTTCATCCAAATTTTTTATGAGTCATTTGTAACACAGTTGACAGTAATCAGTGAACTCTTTCTGGTATAAGACCCCAGCTGCATGCTAAGACACTCATTACAAGGCAGAAATCAAGTGTGATTTCTAGCTCAATGCCAGACATTAGAATTTATGTAGGTCAAACTAACTGACTCCATCTGAAGTAGAGAGAAATCCTGAAGTATTTCAGCATTCTCGTTTGGCCCAGAAGTTCAGGAAATCCACGTGTGCTGGCAATGCTCTTTCTTTGTCCTGTTTGTCTGACAGATAAGCCTAATAGCCTCAAAATGTAATAGCAAGAATGAGCTACTTGCAGTACAGATGATCCAGACCCCCATCCAGGTCATTAATAAAAATATTGAACAATACCGGCCCCAGAACTGATCCATGGGGCACTGCACTTGAAACCGACTGCCAACCACACATTGATTGCTACCCGTTGGGCCCACCCATCTAGCCAGCTTCTAGCCACCTTCCAGTCCACCTATTCAACCCATACTTCCTTAACTTATGGGCAAGAATATTGTGGGAAACTATATGAAAAACTTTGTTAAAGCCAAGGTATATCACAGCCATTGACTTTCCCATGTCCACAGAGCTTGTTACCTCATCAGAGAAGCTAATCAGATTGGTCAGGCCTGATTTGCCCTTGGTGAATCCATGTTGACTATGCTTGATCACTTTCCCCTCTTCCAAGTGTTTCAAAATGGATTCCTTGAGGATCCCCTGTATGATTTTTCCAGGGACTGAGGTAAAACTGACTGGTCTATAGTTCCCTGGGTTGTCTTTCTTTCCTTTTTTAAAGATGGGAACTATATTTGCCTTTTTCTAGTCATCTGGGACCTCTCCCGATCTCCACGAGTTTTCAAAGGTAAAGACCAAAGGCTCTGTGTGACATTTGCCAATTCCCTCAGTACCCTTGGATGCATTAAATGTGGACCCATGGATTTGTGTGCATCTAGCTTTTCTAAATAGCCCTTAACCTGTTCTTTCCCCAACAGGGGCTGCCCAGCTCCATCCCATACTGCATTACCTAATGCAGTAGTCTGGGAGCTGACCTCCGTGAAGAGAGAGGCAAAAAAAAGCATTGAGTACTTCAGCTTTTCTCACGTCATCTGTCACCAGGTTACCTCCCTCATCTTGTAATGGCCCCACACCCTCCCTGATCACCCTGTTATTGTTAACATGTCTGTAAAAACCTTTCGTGTTACCCTCACATCCCTTGCTAGCTGCAGTTCCAATTTTGCTTTCATCTTCCTGGTTACTCCCCTGCATTCTCCAGCCATATATTTATACTCCTCCTTAAGTCATCTGTCCAAGTTTCCACTTCTTATATGCTTTCTTTTTGACTTTAAGCTCACCCGGGATTTCCCTAGTAAGTCAAGCTGGTTGCCTACCAGATTAGCTTTCCTTACTGCACATTGAGATGGTTAGTTCCTGTGCCTTCAATAAGGCTTCTTTAAAACACTGCCAGTTCTCCTGAACTCCCTTTCCTCTCCATATTATCTTCCCATGGGATCCTGCCCATCAGTTTTCTGAGGGAGTCAAAGTCTGCTTTTCTGAAATCAAGGGTCTGTATTTTACTACTCACCTTCCTTTTGTCAGGATTGTGAACTCTACCATTTCATGATCTCTGCTGCACAGTCTGCCACCCACTTCTATTTCTCCTACTAATTCTTCCCTGTTTGTGAGCAACAGGTGAAGCTGCACACAGCCCCTGGTCAGTTTCTTCAGCACTTGTACCAAGAACTTATCCCCGACATTCTCCAAAAACTTCCTGGATTGATTGTGTGCTGCTGTATTGATCTCCCAACTAACGTCAGGGTGATTACATGAGAACCAAGGCCTGTGACTCAGAAGCTTCTCTTAGTTGTCTGAAGAAATGCTTGTCTCCCTCTTCTGACTCTGACCTCCTTTGTAGAGAGCTTTGAGACCTACTGATAAGAGCTGCATGAGCACCAGGTTATATCTATTGTTGTTTTGTTCATAGCATGCAACTGAAATGTGCTCCTTTGCAGTGCCCAGGTGACAGGCAATGATGCATGACCGTGAGAGTTCAGCTTGACTTTCAGAGCCAGTTGAGTTTTCGGGGCAGCAATTTCAAAAACCACCTGTCCCTTGTGAGCACCCATTCTTCTTCTTCAAGTGCTTGTTTATCTCCATTCAAGTTAGGTGTACACACCCAGCGTGCATGACTGTCAGAATGATTTATCCTAGCTCAGGAGTTGGCAACCGAAACAGCAAGAACAGCCATGTTTGCGAATTCAGTAAAAAACTCAATAATTCAAGAACTGCAATGCGTGTGAATACAAGACAGTCTTTAATAAATAAGTCAAACTGTATTTTTTTGTAATCCCTATTTTAAAAACAGTGCACATACATATCCCAGAATGCACTGCATGTATTAAAGGGGAGTTACCTGATGCTTCAAGACCACATATTGTTTGCTATTTAGATATGAGTTGGTAATTGTTTGGCTTTTAGACATTTAGTGAAATATTGAAAATTATCAGGAGAGAGTTTTTTTACTTTGCAATCATAATACTGACAGACCCAGGTTGCTAGCACCAGGGATTGAGCCTCCAATCCTAGGGGCTAATGCTCTGTGCTCTACTGCCCTGTGCTGCACTGCATGAGCTAAAGGCCCCCTGGATTTCAACTGAGGCTGTAGAGCAAAGACTTCACTCACCCTAGTATGAGGTCTCAGTGCCTCTGGGTACTACACAATTATAGCATGGGGAGCCTCAAAGAAGTCCTTAAAGAGCCACATAAGAAAGATCACTGCCCTAGCTGCTACCTATGGGGTAGGCTGTGGATCCCCCTGGAGTGGCACCAGGATGGAGCCCTATATATGACCCTGCTGAGCTGACAGCACCTCCATTTCTTCTTACTGCTTGTGCACGCTGTTGGAACTGCGGCTGAATACTTGTTGCTGGGCCATGTCTCTCTAGCACTTTCTTGTGTGTCTGTAAATGGTTCTTTAGCATAGCCATCCTTTTCCAGTTAGGGTTAGGCAATCAGTGGGTGAAGAAGGGTCTCCTTTCTCCTCCTGTGTCCCCTTTAGGGGACTGAGGCATGACAACGTCTCAGGGCTTTAAGCAGTGTAGCTCCTGCTTGAAGTCCATGACAATGAGCAATCCCCACAACTCCTGCTTTCGTGATTTGGGGGACGCTCATCAGACTGATAAGTGCCAAATCTGCAGGAATTTAAGACCCAGGCTCATAAAGAAAGTGACTTTCAGCTTTGTCAGGTTCTCATGGAGCTGGCACTTCAACCTCCATGGCAAGGCTCCTCACCCAGTTCCTCGGTGCACAGCGTGCCATCCTCTGCTCTGGGCCTGGCATTGAAAAAAAAGGCTCGTCCCAGCATCAGCATTCCCCCAAACCTCTGGGCAAGTACTGCTCTCAACTCTGCACTGCAAGCCTCCAAGACACCCAGATCATCAGCACTAGCTCCATCAACCCTGACGTCTGACACAGGCAGCACCCAACAATCTTAGGGCCCATGACCCTGATCCTCCAGCACCCCATGCACCAAGCCCAGTCCTCCTGGACTTGCCACTCTAAGTCCTGACCTGGACGCTCATGGCACCGCCAGTCTGACTCATGGCACCAGTCACATTTGCAGCATCCAGCTCCATTCCACTGTATGCCCAGCGCTCCCATTCAAAGGTCTTCATGCAGGAGGGCTCTGATTCCTATGCAGTGATGTTCAGCACCATGTCTCTCAAGGCCTATGCCCATCTAGACACCATTCCAGTTCTGGATCTCCCATTCGTCATCTTGGTCCCAGAATCCAATTGCCTCTGCTCCATCCAGTGTCAGGCTTGGAAGCACCTCGACGCTGCTCCTGCTCTATCAGCAGATCCTGTTCTCCGTGCAAGTCCAGCTCTACTAGCCAGGTTCCTCATGGACCCAGCTCTCCGCGCTCACCTTCTGCAGCACACCAGACTTCACCTTATCAGCGCTCATGCTCAACACCCCGATCCCGTCACAGGTCTTTGTCTCAATGCCACTCGCACTCTCAGTACCAGCGGTGCCATTCTCTCTCTTGGTGCCATGTTTCCTCTCAGCACTAGTTCCACTCTGACCACAGCTTCTTGTCTCGATGCCAGTTTCACTCTCTTCACTGGTCTTACTCATCTTGTCAGCTCTCATGCTCCTGGCTCAACACTGACTGCTCTCCACCAACAGCTCCAACTGGATCAGCCCCACCATGGCCCTCCCACTCAGCCTTGCCTGTCTCCTTTCTGGGGGCCTTGGGCATGTCCAACCACTCCATCCTAGCACACCCACTTGTACAGAGACATGGTTGGTTCTCAGTGGCCTCCATCCCAGCAGCAAATCTGGAGGCCTGGGGTATACCTCAGGTGCAGGGCACCATGCATCCTCTTCAGCATCAGCCTACAGGTACCCCTTTGGCCACAAGGCTACAATAAGCCCTCCAGCTCCAGACCCTCACTTTTCCACTCCTCTGGAGGAAGCCTCCTGTATGCTGCCTCCTGATCAGCCAGTGGTTTCGGCACAGGTGGCACCCCTCATTGGCTTCTTCTAGCTCCTCTCCAGACAAGGCCATGGCAGGTTCCTCCATTTCGGGTCCTCTACCCACAGACTTCTGAGTGCTCCAGGACCTCCCTTGTCAGGTGGCTAGCAGCCTCAACCTTTCTGTGGAAGAGAGCACTGAGCTGGATTACCCCATGGTAGCCATCCTCACCTCAGAGGGATTGCTATGTGTGGCCCTTCCATTTAAAAATATTCTTGTCCTCCGCCTCCACTGTTTAGCCTCTATCCCTTCCCGCTGCCTGGGGCATAGAACAAGTCAAAGGGTTTGAGTACCTGTACACTCATCCTCCCTCTTGTTCCTCGGTGGTAGATGCAGTTAATGAAAAGGAGCATTAGGGTCAACAGTCTCCAGCCATAAAATCTAAGGAAACTAAGTGCCTGTACCTATTTGGGAGAAATAGGTGGTCCGATGCTCAGGTTGACTACTCAATTGGTCATCCTCAGCCATTATAACTATAACTCTTGGGCTTCTCTCCTTAAATTTAAAGACTTGCTACCTGAGGACTTTGCTACATGAGGACTCAGGGGATGCAGCAACCCAAGCTATCATTTCAGGCATCACCATGTGTCAAAGGACCTGGTTACAGTCATTTGGTCTCCCCCCCAGAGGTCCAGCAAGCTACCCAGGGCCTTCTTTTTGATGGTGAGGGGCTGTATGCAGAACAAGCCAACTCCCACCTCCACAGCCTCAAAGACTCCAGGAACACCTTGAAGTCCTTGGGCATTCACACACCATCTATGCAGAAAAAGCCACTTAAGCCCCAGTCGAGTCCTTTCCAACCTCATGGGGGCTCAGACTTCTACTGCAGTAAACCCCATTGCTCACACTGTAAGCCTTCCTGTCCACCGGCTGGGGCCAACTACCGTCAGCCCAAGTTTTCCTCAGGGGCCAAGAACTCATTTTGATGGTGCGCCTGAGATCAGAGTCCAAATGTCATCAATTCTTCCCTTAAGTTCCTCAACAGACTCTGCCTGGTCGGCTATTACATCAGATCTGTGGGGCCTCAGGATGGTCACACTGGGCTATGCCTTCCCTTTTCATTCTCCCTCATTTTCCTGTCCCCCACCCATCTCTCTTCAGCTCCTCTTCCAGGGAGCACAATCACTTCTGACCCTGGGAGCAGTGAAAAAGGTGCCACCTCACTACGGGGGCTGAGGATTCTATTCCTGTTATTTCCTCATCCCAAAAGCAAAGGGGAGTGGGGCCTGTGGCCTATCCTGGACCACAGGGAACTCAACAAGTTTGTCGTTTCCCACAAATTCCGTATGGTCCACCTAGGCACCATTATTCTCCTCCTGGATCTGGGGGACTAGTAAGCTGCTCTTGACTTAAAGGAGACATATTTCTATGTCATGATCTGCTTTCCAATTGGCAATACCTGCGCTTTACTGTGGGACACCTGTATGTAAACCTTCAGTTTATGGTCCTTCCCTTTGGGCTCTCTATGGACCCCTAGAGTGTTCACCAAATGCATGGTGGTGGTGGCTGTCTTCCTCTGCCAAAACAGCATTCAGGTCTACCTGTACCTGGAGGATTGCCTCCTGCAGGGCTGTTCATTCTGTCAGGTGCTGGCCCAGGTGGCTTTCACCAGAGAAATTCTCGACAAGCTGGGACTCTTGCTCAATCCATCAAATTGCTTGTTAATCCCAACACTTTTCAGGAGAGATAGAGAAGGGAAGATGTGGCCAGAGGTTTGAAGGACCTGAAAAGTAATCTTCCTTGGCCATTATATCTGCCAGAAGGGTGTCTGAACTCTGGGCCACCACGTCAGAGCCCCCACACACAGTGTTCCGTAAGGACAAGGTTCAACTTTGCCCTCACCTCACTTTCCTACTGAACGTGGTCTCCAGCTTCCATACTAGCCAGGATATTTTCCTTCTTGTTTTCGATCCTAAACCTCCCAGCTCCCAGCAGGAGCAGCAGCAGCACTCTCTCAATATAGAAAGCAAGCACCCACCTCACATCAAATGGACAAGCCCTTCCACAAGACCTCACAGCTTTTTGTGGCTTTTGCTGATTGAATGAAGGGGCTTCCAATTTTATCACAGTGCAACTCTTCCCGGATCATGTCCGGTATACAAACATGTTACAGTCTCACTAAGGTTACCACACCACCTGTTATGGTGCACTCTTCATGAGATCAGGCCTATCCAACTGCTTTGCTGGCTCATGTGCCTCTCCAGGAAATCTGTCGAGCTGTGACATGGTCCTCTCCACTTCTATATCTCACTTTGCTATTGTGCAATAGTCTAGATGGGACCCTGCCTTCAGGGCGGCTGTCCTTGAGTCAGCCATATGTTGACTCCAACCCCTCCTCCTGGGCTTCGCTTGAATAGATATGGGCAAGCACTCTAAGACAGTGGTGTCCAAAACCAACTGAACTGATCGCCACAAACCCGCCCCTCTGGCCAGGTGCCACCCCCACCAGGCACCCTACTCCCCACTGCAGCCAGGCACTCTACCCACCACCCCCAGTGACTCACCAGAGCTGCTGTTGGGCCACCCAGGCCACAGCCACGCAAGTCACGCTATGCCACTTGAGCTCTGAAGAGCTGAACCACCCAGCCCAGCCCAGCCCCAAGGTGCTCCAAGCAACAAGAGCCATGCTGAGCCACCCAGCCCAGCCCCCAACCATGTCACACGAGTTGCACTGAGCCCCAAGATCTGCGCCGAGCTGCCCAGCCCAGCCCCAGAGTCATAACGCCCAGCCCAGCGAGCCAGGCTGCACTGCCCCGCCTGAGCCACCCAGCCCAGCCCAGCGAGCTGTGCCACCCATCCCCAAGCTCTCCCGCAGCCCGAGCAAGCTGCCTCTGCTGCTGGCCCCACCCTTGTCTCACCCAATGGTGGGGTGTGCGCGCAGAGGGGCAGAGGGTGCTCCACATGGGCAGCTCTAATGAGCCACTTCACCACACCATGCTGTCCATTCACCACACGTGGCGAATGGACTGTGTATTGGACACCGTGGCTCTAAGAAGAAAAAAGCAGTTACTCATCGTTGTAACTGTTGTTCGTTGAGATGCGTTGCTCATATCTATTCAAAATCCACCTTCCTTCCCCACTGGCGGTTTAACTAGCAAGAAGAAACTGAGGGGCAGGGTCTTATATAGGACTCTGCACCGGCACCATTCCAGGAGTCTCCACAGCCCACCCAATAGTCAACACCTGGGATATAACTTTCTTGCAGTCGTGCACACAGTTCATGCACACCTCACTTGAATAGCTATGAACAACACATCTCAGAGAACAACAGTTACACTAGTGAGTAACTGTTTTTTTCCATGCACCATTACAAATGGCTTCTTCCTCCTCATCTTCCAAGCCACGGTCTCCTTTATCCATTGTTCAGCTTACTGACCATGTGCCATCAGATGAAAATTTCCTATTCAGATGAAAACTTAGATCCTTCCCAAAACCCCAGCCAAATGCCACAGCCAAGAACACAGACATATGTTCTGATTAACAGACACTGGAAAACATTAAGTATCTCCAAACAGAACCCTGTACTCAGTTTCATTTGTTGTTACCTTCCGAGAAGATAAAACTTAAAGTAAGGATGGTAACTTTACTTTAGTACACGTAAAGTGAGTGTATTCATTTGGAAGCTGCAGCGGAATAAGCCTGGAACTGGTCCGTGTTCTTTCGAGTCACTTATCTGGGCAGAATTGTGCTTTAACAGTGACCCATGAAGAGTTATAACAGAGACATACATGAGACTACAATTTGCAAAGGAACCTAAGAAATTGATAGGCATCAGAGTGTTAGCCGAGTTAGTCTGTATCTTCAAAAACAACAAGAGGTCCTGTGGTATCTTATAGACTAACAGATATTTTGGAGCATAAGCTTTCGTGGGCAAAGACCCGCTTCATTAGATGCACCTGACGAAGTGGGTCTTTGCCCACGAAAGCTTATGCTCCAAAATATCTGTTAGCCTATAAGGTGCCACAGCACTTCTAAGAAATTGAGGGAGAATTAATGGAATTTGGACATTGATTATCTGCAGGGTCCTTTAAAAATGCCAGCTCTTTAACTGGCTTCTGTCTGAGCTGCCCTGGCAAAGGTGAAGAGTAAGACAAACAATGTGTCCAAAATGTACAAATTTAGAATGTAACAAGGCTTCTCTTTTTTCAGGGTTTGTTTCATTGGAGGGAGTTATTTGCAGTAATGTTTGAGTTTTATGTAGCTGTCAAAAATCAGGCAATTTCAGAGCCTTCTTTTTGTATGCATTGTAATGACTAATATATGTTACTCATTACACTGGGATATACTATAATGAGTAATCGCTTTCTAATGTTTCCTAGCATACATGAACATGATCTCTGAAACAGCCTTAAGATAAAAACCACTGAGGAACTTTTATTGCACACCAGCAGGGTCTGCATGGACCAACAAATATGCAGCACATAAGTGCACTTTAGAAATCACACCACCATCATTTGCATTACTGCTATGGGGAGACAAATCCTCAGATAGAAGTAGCCATATCTGATGGACAAATGCTGGTTTTTTTTTTAATTGGGAGTTATTTTAGCAGTGCTTATTTATTAAACCCAAAATTCAGAAGCTCTAAACTTAAACAGAAAGTCCTTGAAGCACCCAGTGGTGGCCACTCTAAACAAAAGACCCAACTTGGCAAACTTTTTGGAGATTGGACTGCAAATCTGTTGCAGAGAAGCAGATTCTTTGCTGATGGTGACCTGTTCGGATCCATTTATGACTTCAGTAGTGACTTAATCTGACTTTCTGTTGCCATTTGAAAATGCACACGCCTTGCCTGTCTTATTTATGCCAATCAATTCAGTGACCTACAGATTTCCATTGGCTTTTGTCTTCTCCGTATTTTTCTGATCAGAGCTTCTGCACAGTTATGTTTTTGTTAATGGCCCTTATGGCTCATCGGACACTACAGCTAACTTCTAGTGGTTTCACAATTTTTTTAACAGATTGTGGTGCCAACTGCCATAAGCAGTGTAGAGACCTGCTGGTGCTGGCATGCAGGAAGTTTGCCAGAGGAAACTCCCTGGGCAGTAATCATGGTTCTCTACCTAACAGTCCTTCCCTCCCTCCAGGTAAAAACAGCCTTTTCTTCTAATTTGCTCATTACTAAATACACCTAAGCCAACTCCAGGCACCCTAACACATAAGTAACGATACAGTAAAATACACTCATTGTGGCAGCAGGCCAGCTGTGCTGCTAAGTACTTGACTAAATGTAGTGATACTACTCCAGCCTTACCCAGTCCTGTACTTCCCCTTATACCCTCTCTCATTCACATGTGCAAGGCTGATGGCAGTCCCAGAATAGTGTGTGGACATTTCAAATAGGGCCCAGGAGCCCTGTCTGTGCCATCTCCCTCATACTGGAGCTGATCTGGGGCCCAAAAGGCTGTTTCCATAGCATGGTAGAACTGCCATTCTAACCCAAGAAGAGTTTTGGCTGAGCTAGATAAGATTCCTTCATGGCTGACAGCTGCAAAGTGACCTTTTCTCCTCCCCTTCCTCTCCCCAATTTTGCTTTCTTTTTAAACCAGGAATTTTATGTGAACCCATTTTACTATATAATGGCTTCCTCATGCCACCCTTCCTCACACCAAGGAACAGCTTATACCAGGAGAAGCCCTGCTAAAAATAAGTGGGGCTATCTAAGGAATTACAGTGCTGGTCTAAGTAATGATGGAAGAATCAAACCCTAACTGTTAAATAAATTAGTAAGAGTTGTCATTTGGCTTAGAAGTTCTCTGCTGAAAACATCTTGGAAGTGTTTAATAATCTTGATGTGGTATATTGAAAATAATTTATTCCAATCTCTCTCATAGTACAAGATGAAGTATTTGAATTCCCCAGTATTGCTACAGGGCATCAGGATTTAGATGGCAGAGCAATCACTCTAGTGACTGGCTCTTCTCGAAAGATTTCCGTCCGTCTCCAGCGGGCTACCACCAGCCAAGCAACACAGACAGAACCATTGTGGCATGAACCAGGCTGGAGTGACTTGGGTTCCCATACCTTTCCCAAAATGAAGTCCAAATTTCATAGCAAAGCTGGAAAGAACAAAGGCTTTGCAAAATGGGAGAACGAAAAGCCCAGCATACAGGCCCATGTGGATATTGAAGTAGAGACCACAGAGCATATGCTGGATGAGAATGGAATAGAAACACTCCAAGAAAGGCAAGAACCTGAGGTGGGTAATAAAGTATGAGCTGATCACTTTAAAATCTATCACTACTTAAGGGGCAAAAAACTATTTAATGTGCATTTTTAAATGCTGGTACTTTGCTTTCTTTTTTGTGTCACTCAAAAAGATTTCACTCAAACACTAAATTATCAATATATATATGCATCTATTTTTATAAACCCAGACTTTGTTATGTGTACTGTTATTTACTCTAACACTGGGAATTAGTTTCTGTGCTTTGGCCAAGTGCACTCTTAGAAGTCAGATGTTCTACTTCATGGATTATTTTCCTTCTGAAATATTAAATAAGTAGAATACTACGTGAATAATTAGATCATATTCTGTACTGTTGTGCCAGTGTAACAAAATAAGTCGTTGAGTTCAACAGAATTTGGACCTGATGGACTCTGGTGTACATGAAAGCAAAATGTTGCCAGTTATTGTAAGGAGAAGTAAAAGAGATTGTATTCTAGCAGTTTGTTAGCAATGGCAGTGGAATTCTGATATGTAAATAGTGCTTGTTTTCTGGTTACAGGATAGCTGATCACTTGCCCTGAAAGATGGAGGACAATTAAGATGGCCATTAGAACACAGCAAGATGTGGAATTCAGTAGACTACCCTTTAGCTATGGGAATGCATATTCCTGTATTTCATGCATTAACCTTATGAATCCAGCAGATCTTTCTGTTATCGTATTTAATAGGATATTAGAGTAAAAATGCACTATTTATTTTTCTCACTTGAGTAAATTGTCTGGTGAACACTGCTTAGAGAGAACACGACAGTGTGTGATGTGACTCAGTCTTCTCATCTATGATTGTTATAGCTATATGACCACAGGTGGAAACTGTTTCTACACCCAATCCTACAATAATACAGACTAATGAGGATGGAACTTCTCTTCTTTGAAATTATCTCATCAGCTCATTGTGCCTATCCATGGTAAAGGTGATGGGGATGGCATCTGAATACACAAGATAATTTGATAATGCTCCTTATTCAAATGCTCATAATAGCTTATTAGGAAAGAACTGAGTTTATGTTCATTGCTAAATCTCACAGGAGGCTTTGAAAACATCAGAATTAAAAATCCTTCTCTGGGATGAATTCTTTGGCACACAGGTATTCAAATTTTTAAGATGTTTACATAGTTCTCATTAAACCCAAGTGTACACTAATGTGCCACAAAGGCTTATAAAACAGGGTCATACGAGAAGGCTCCTTCAGACATGCAGCACGTGTTAAAGGACTGTAGGAATTTCAGGACAAATATTATTCATATGTCTGGCTATCCAATAAATGGAGAGCACTGATTATGATAAAATTAACATGTAATAAATATTTTAGTTTTACTTTTTAATGTTCTTCTTTTAATCAAACTGAAAATATCTAAATAAAAATTAATACTAGATTTCATGAACAGCATCCTTGAATTTAGGAAATTCGCTGCCTCTGGTCAACTTGATTATAGCCAGTGTCCCTCACAAGCTTATACTTGGATCTGTCCTATGAACATGTATATTGATACTAGTTTGAACCCAAATAACTTGAGGCACAAGTCCTGTTAAAATCCCAAGTGGCTTATATTTTTAAATCACTTGAGCATTTTGGAAAATCTCATTCTTAAATTTTCACAACTCAAATTCACACTCTGGTTTGGATTAACTCAGGTTTATGCATGGTGGTAGAAGAGGAAAAAAACAACCCGAAAGAAGCTATTTGTAGGATATTCTGAGAACCTAAGCTAGCAAAGGGTTTTGTCCTGACAGGCGTGATCCCTTCATTGACATCTCAGCATCAATCAAGATTAGGTATTTACTTGTGTAAACTAAATCAGAAAACAACCTCCAAAGGACTCCTCTGTGATTGCGTGTCTCTAAATGAAGTTTGTGGATACCAGCTCCCTTGCCTGATTCACAACCTGGATCTTGTATGTTTCTCCTGCTTGGAACTCAGTAACTGGAGATAGAAAAAAGCTGTGACCCATAATTAAAATAGGAGCAGGAGAAGTTTTTGCTGCCCCATATTAGGAAGAGAGAAAGTTATAGAAGGGGTTGAGGAAGGGGACCCATGTCCTTCTTGTTTTAACCACAGGTGTCACGCACACATGTGCCAGTAAGCATTGGTCTAGATTTCCTGACCTGTGTCACGTGACACCACATGATGGGGGTTAGTACACAGTGTTTCCTCTTTAACAGACGAAAACAAAAAGGTAGCTGGTAGAGATTTTGAATGCATTACATTGGCTATGATGTGAAATATAGAATTAACCTAACCTGCTCTTATCAATGCTTCTTAAATTAAATATAGATAACTGACTATATTCATTTAGCAATGAAAAATAAATAGTCTAACTCACAAACTAGAAACATGAATTAGTTTGGTACTTGGGAAATGTTGGCAACTTGTTTTGGATTACACTCTTCCCCCACCTTACGAGGGTAATTTGTTCCTGAAAAAACCCTCTTAGGGCGAATCCTCGTAAGTTGAAAAAGTAATTACCATTAATTTCAACATGAAAAAATGGTATGTGTTCCTGAGCCCCAAAATTTACACCCATTTATGCTAAAACACCACCAAATCCCATTAAAATGAACACAATTACTTCAATAGTTAACATGAGTTATCATAACATAACATAACAAGGCATTTTCCCTTCATTAATTATTCCATAATATGTCTGTTTAGCTGCTTTTGGGGGGGCTGTCTCAGGTACAGTGACAGGGCTGCGAGGGGAACAGAAATCAAAGAGTGCCTGGGAGGGGGCCCAAATCGGATAGCAGCCCACAGCTGCAGAAGCAGAGCCGGTGCAAGTGGTTGGGCAGGGCACGGAGAGGCAGTCCGGCCTGAGCGCAGCTTAGGTTAAGCGGGGAGGAAGCAGTGCCAGGGGGCTGGCCGCACAGGGAGCTAGGCAGGCACAGGGGACCCCCAGCTGGCGAGGGGCGATGCCTCGCTCGTACGGGGCTCTGCGGCGGAGAGGCCCCACTGACGGCGGCCGAGGTGGCAGCGGCAGGCAAGCCAGGCACTAAATGGGATGGAACGCCGCAGGCGCCGAGCAGCACCCGAGGCACAGCTGCATGGGGGGGGGGGCAGCGATGGCCCCCCAGCCACCTGAGGGGGGGGCGAGTGGCGAGGCCGGGATGGGCTGTGTGCCCAGCATCCATGTCTCGCAGAGCGGCGTGATCTACTGCCAGGACTCGGACGAGTCTACCTCCCTGCACCGTGCCGCCACCCCCCTGCACGGCCTCTTCGTCAAGACTGAGGTAGCCAACTCCATCCCCTCGGTGTTCGCCTACCAGAGCCACCAGCCTCCGCCCAGCCCCAGCCTGCACCGCCAGGAGCGCAGGGAGCCCGCGTCCGCTAGCCAGGCTAGGGTGCGCCGCTGCTGCAGCACTGAGGCAGAGACCCACACCAGCCACAGCAGTGTCAAGGTAAAGGCAGGGGTGGGCCAAAGTACCCAGGGTGGCGGCTGTGTGGATGGGCGCTGTCCCCTCCACTCCTGGCTCTGGAGGTGGGCACCCGCTGTGGTTGGCCGCGGGCTCTGGGAAACCGCTGCCGATGCTGCGGAGAGATGCGCCGGGCGGGCAGCCATTGCCTGGAGCCGCAGCCTTTCTCCCTCTACAGGGTGGTCGCGTCCTGCTGAGGCACACGAAATCCAAATCAGTCCTCATAAATGCGAAGAAATGCCTCATAAGATGAAGTAGGGGTATTAAATGAAACTCCTTGTAAAGTCGAATTCTTGTGACCCGAATGGGCGTATCTCGGGGTATGACTGTACTGTAAATTAGGAAGAAATTGATACAGTTAAGATTAAATGAAAACCAAACTGGTTAGAACGTGCAGATGTTCTTTTGTGTAACTTTTAAAGCACATGCTGAACCCCCAATGCAATTGTGTAAATGTTTACTACTAGGTGTGACATCTTGCTCAATTTTAGTATCTCACTTTACCTGTTTTAATTCCTGGTCACAAGTCCAGGAGACCCTGAAAGCCCCTCAAAGCATTTCGGTGATCTGTCAACTGAGCAACCAGAACAGTCTTTCCCCCAGACTTTTAGCAGTTGGTATCTCATTATTCAATAGAATTATAAATTTAATCATTTAAAAGATGGAATTTTAAATTTCCAGTATGGTGATGTAATAGTTTATAACAATCATAGAATCATAGAACGCTAGGACTGGAAGGGATCTTGAGAGGTCATCGAGTCCAGCCCCCTGCCCTCATGGCAGGACCAAGTACTGTCTAGACCATCCCTGATAGACATTTATCTAACCTCTTCTTAGATCTCTCCAGAGACAGAGATTCAACAACCTCCCTAGGCAATTTATTCCACTGTTTGACCACCCTGACAGTTAGGAACTTTTTCCTAATGTCCAACCTAAACCTCCCTTGCTGCAGTTTAAGCCGATAGCTTCTTGTCCTATGCTCAGAGGCCAAGAACAACAAGTTTTCTCCCTCCTCCTTATGACGCCCTTTTAGATACCTGAAAACCGCTATCATGGTCCCCCTCAATCTTCTCTTTTCCAAACTAAAGAAGCCCAATTCTTTCAGCCTTCCTTCATCAGTCTTGTTCTCTAGACCTTTGATCACTCTTTTTAGCTCTTTTCTGGGCCCTCTCCAATTTCTCCATATATTTCGTGAAATGTGGTGCCCAGAACTGGACACAATACTCCAGCTAAGGCCTAACCAGCGCAGAGCAGAGCTGAAGAATGACTTCTCATGTCTTGCTCACAACACACCTGTTAATGCATCCCAGAATCATGTTTGCTTTTTCTGCAACAGCATCACGCTGTTGACTCATATTTAGCTTGTGGTCTACATACTGAGCAACATAATAGTTTTTAACTATTAGACTGTTTTTGGTCTAGTAATGTTTTTTGGTATTGGTCCAGTACTGGATTTCTCACTGTCAAGTCAAGTCCAGTTTCATTATTATTTGAGTCCTAAAACCTAGCCTGACTTTTTATCAAACCTGCACAATTGATTCGTTTGGGGAAAGTAATACTATCCTGAATGGAGTGAGTTTTTGCAACCATCTAGTTTGAGCATGCTGGGGCATAACATACTGATTTTCTTCTGCACAACCCAAGCTAGTACATCTCGGTCATTGGGAACAGGGCTGATTCTTGATGTGAGGAAATGATAATGGACCTGGCAAATCAAACTGAGCACAGTCAGGGCAGCCTCTCTGGAGCTAACATAGCTCTGACAAAATAAAAGCAAATAAATCGTATTGCCCCCATGAGCTTGGGAGGCCATGAATGCACTGTGATCCCCCCACTGAGCCGAAAGGCTTATGACTCTTGTGGTTCACAAAGGACAATGAGAGATGCCAGGATTCCTTAGTGATGGAGATTTTTAGTGCTATGGAATCAAGCGACCCTCCAAAGCATGACAGCCTGCCTGGTTATTCTGCCAGTGATTTTCCCAGATACAGGTACTCTGTTTACTAGGTTTGCCACCTCCAAGATGCAGAAAAAATGCAAAAAAAAAAATCACACCTAATGATCGGACACATTACACAAGCCCTACATCCTAGTCCTCAGGTGAGACTCCTTACCCTTCCAGGAACTCCTGCCTCCCATCTAGCTCCTTACCCCGTCTCCACTAGTAAATCTTGAGTTTGGCAGCCTGATTGCTGAGGTTTTGGTAAGTTGAAAGTTCAGGATCACATGCTGGTTGCACTCATATGACATATGATTTATGCTGTAGTTAGAAAATTGCCACTTGTCTTCGCATTCACAGAGCTTACAGAGAATATTGATCCCAACTGAAAACACAAACCATGGCAAATTAAATCATTCCACTGGCAGGGCAGACCAAAGTGCTACTATAGATTGAGCCAACGAGTCTAAACAGAATAGTCCAGGCTGGTTAAAAAACACCAATTTGCCATTTTGCTACTTTGCTGTGTGCTACGTGGAATTGGGCTTATTTAGTCTGCAGAAGAGACAAACAAGCAGGGATTTGATAGCAGCCTTCCACTTCCTGAAGGGGGGAAGGGCTGAAAAGAGGATGGAGCTGGGCTTCTGGTGCCAGATGACAGAACAAGGAGCAATGGTCTCTAGTTACCAGGGTAGGAGGTGGAGATTGGATATTAGGAAAACTATTTAGAGACTGGTGAAGCACTGGACTAGGTTATGTAGGGAGGTGTTGGAATCTCCATCCTTAGAAGGTGTTACATCCAAGCTTGGCAAAGTCCTAGCTGGAACAATTTAGTTGGGGTTGGTCCTGCTTTGAGCAGGGAGCGTGGACTAGATGACTGCTTAAGGTCTCTTGACGCCTAATCTTCTATGAGTCTAGGATTCTGTAAAGAGCAAAAGCCATTTTCTGAGGTACCCCACCTGAAACCTCAGCATGGGGCTGGAGCGTGAAGTTGGGGTCATTCCCATCTCACACATGAGGGCTCTGCAAACCTTCCATGAACACTGTGCTGTTAGAGGGGCAGCACAAGGATGACTGGCTGGCACTCAGTGACTAATAGTACTGATGTTGGCCAAGCAGAACAGAATCCAGAATACTCTGTCACTCAGTTGTGTTGGGTCTTCAGAGCCAAGGGGAGCATAAAACAGTGAAAATTTATTAGAGGCACTCAGGCAGGCAGTTGGGTCTCTGAATACACCCAGGAAAGAGATCTGTTGAGTGGAAAGGAACTACTTTAACACAGTCACGTTTCAGAGTAGAATACCCCATTACTCATGCTGCGAGCTGGCTCTTACTCTAACACACTATTGCTGGCTATTGCTCAGCCTCACCCATTACAGCCCAAATGCTAACCTTTTTTGGAGATGCTGAGAGGAAAGGTAGGATCATATTGGCCTCGATCTTGCTAATATTTCAACCACATGCTTAACTTTACTCACTGAAGTAGGCCCGCTGAGTGCAGTGGGAGCTAAATCCATGTGTTACTTATGAGCAGGGGTTGTTTCAAAAGAGGGGCCTACAGTGATGATAGTGAAAGAAGATTATAGAGTAGCTAACTGGAGAATAGCTCTTTGGCCACGTTGTTCCTTGAGCATCCCCGGTGTGTTGCCACTCATGGAATTTGCTGATGGATCCAGCTCCGTCAGTGGTATCTTCTCAGAACTCCTTAGACCCACCCCCCTCACCATTCCTGAATGTCTTCAGAGCAAGCCTATGAAAGGGTGTTTGGTACCCACAGTTACTTCCAACCGCAGCCGCAGCAGGTGGAAGTGAGCCTCTCTAGATCCACGGGACCTAAATTCTCCTCACTAAAAGAAGATGCTCAATATAATGTAGCTTAGTTAGCTGTCCCTGAGATTAAGCTAGTTAAGACTTTGTTTTTGGCTACCTTTACAAGGGGCACCGCTTGTCCAGCAGTCTCCCCTGCATCTGTTGTCTTTACCAGATGTTTGGTCTGCCCTGAAGAGAATCCCTCTCTTTCCCGGTGCTGTTTACAGCATGTTTAGCCAAAGGGTGTACAAGGAGCACCAGAACAGGCGTCAAGCTGTGTTACTGCAAGAAGTTCTGTCTGCAACAGCTCCCAGATCTGATGCTATTTGAGGGATTTTGTCTAAGGTGAAAAGACTAGTCAGTTTCTGCTCTTGACATGCTGCAGATGAAGAGATTTCATTTATATATATATATTGAGAAAGAATCCCATATCTGCCCCAGCATCAGGCTCACATTCAATCCCATCCTGCAGCACCTCTCTCAGCACCAAACTTTGCAAACAAAGCCTAACTGCCTGAAAAAATTTTGGATGAAGCTCCTGTTGGCAGAACTAAATCACATTCAGGAGCTCCTCAGACCTTGATCCAAGAACATCAGATCCTAAATCAAAGCCTCCGATCCAAGTGGGGGGATACAATCCCCGCCTAAGAGCCATCCCCCAGTTCTGAAGATTATTCCAGAGTCATCTCTACATCACCCAGATACTCTGCACCATAGAGGCAGACGGATGTGAAATCCACAAGAGACAAAATAATTTTTCCTCCAAAAAAGACAAAAGGATGGTTCAATACGTGTCCTCAGAAAGTACTAAGCAGTGATGTTACGTTACCAATATCACTGATGGGGGAAAAAGTGTCTGTGGTTGCCAAAGAGCAAAGGAAGCTGACCGATGCCTTGGTTATGAGAGGCATACAGTACCTAAAGAAGTGCTGAGAGCTTCTCTCTCATGTGGCAGATTCAGCAGCATGAACAACTGCATCCACTATTGTGCTATCAAGATGTGCTTGGCTGAGATCTTTTACTTTCCCACCTGAAACCAAAGGGAAGGTAACAGACCTTCTCTTGTTTATTTAGTAATCAGACTGAGGCGGTGCTGGAAAAGATGAAGGTCAAGAAGTCAACATCAAGATCTCTGGGTATCTATCACCTTCCGGCTCCAGCGTATCCTGGGGTGACTTCCAGATGCCTCAGCACATTTCTCTCTTCCCATGTGGGTGTACCCAACAATGGGCTCCCCAGTGGGGTTGGCCTTAGGTGTGGGTGGACCCAGCACGACAGTGCAGATCCCCCAATCTCATCTCTTGTTCCACATCCCCAGACTCCCTGGTTTTGGGTCAGCTTTCCCAGGCTTTTCTGTCACAATATAATCCTCTATCAAGGAGACTGCTTTGGCAACGGTTTGCAGGGACCCTGCTGCACCCACTGAGTCTCACCCCTTGGCAGGACCTCTACAAATTATTCTAGGGCCACCCTCTCGGGGGGAGGGATACTTCAGTGGTTTGCACATTTGCCTGCTAAACTCAGGGTTGTGAGCTCAGCCCCTGGGGCAAATAGATTTAAAAAAAAAATCTGTCAGATGGCAATAGGCTCTGCTGTGAGTGCAGGAGACTGAACTCAGTGACCTCTGAAGGGTCCTTCCAGCTCTGTGAGAGAGGTATACTTGTGCCCCTGTCCCACTGCTTAGATTCTAGCCACCACCAGCCGTGATCCCAGATCTGCCAGGCTACTGCTTGAGGCCTACCCTCTGGGCAATACCATTCCCTCTGCAGTCACTGGTAATAGGTCTCAGGGCAGATCCCAGCTTTATGCAGTAGGGTCACCTTAACTCTGGGGTACTCCAGTGACTCCCAGGTTCCAGTAAGCTTTCTGTGCAGGGCCCATGAAATAGGAGGCCAGTAATGTCTCCCAGTGTTCTGACAGCCACCTACCGACAACGGCAACACACTCAAATGTGATCAGGTAGGCCTCTGGATCCCATCTTTGTAAGGCATATGGACAACCACAGTCAATAACAAACTCCACTGTCCTGTAGGGCACCATGGACCAGTGCCCAGAGTCCCTCTCAAAGCTCCCTTCCCATAGGGCATCAGGGCCTAAGTCAAAGTCAATAGTAACAAGGGCCATCCCCTGTGTGGAGTAGGAGGACCTAGGACCCACCACTAGCTCAGCAGGGGATTCCTCTGAAATATGCCAAGCTCCTGGGCTGCAGCTCCCCACCCTGGACTACTTCCCACCAGCTTCTCTGGCACAGTCCTTGTTGGCTCTTCCTTCCAGATTGAGGTGGGGCTTCTCCTGTCATTCCCCACAGCCTGGTCTCCTCATCCTGAGCCACTGACAGTTCCTCCTCAGGAGCTCAAGGAACTCCAGCAGCACCTCCTTCCCTGTCAGCAGTCAGTCCTGACTGAGTTCCTCTCAGGCCTTTTATACTCCGGTTCCAGCTGCCGCATGCGCCCGTGTGGGGTTGGTACACCCCATCACATGCAGCCAACCATGAACAATATCCTGCCTCTTGACAGATTTTAGCTACATTACTTCAAGCGTAGAAAAAAGTTATTAGCTACCATCCATTCTCCCCGCCACCCCCCAGCAGTTACCTCAATTGAAACTTATCCAGGGAGAAATGGAAAGTTCACCCTTTCACTAATCTTTTCACCTTAGACACAGATCCCTTAAATGGCATTGTGTGGGTAGGTCACATGCTACCAGACCGACCATGCAACTGAAACATGTATTCGACATGTTTTGCATGCAGAAATCTGTAGGGCTGTGGTTTGAACCTCTCTAGTTACATTTGCAAAGCCCTACTCCTTAGCTCAAGCATCTAGAGCTGCTGCTCAGTTTGGTACAACAGTGAGCTTGATTTACTGTTAGGGAGACTATTCCCACCCAAGGCAGAGGGTCAAGTACACAGAGTACACTTGAAGCAATTAAGGTTTGCGTAAACGCTCAAAATGCACAGATTTCAAGTTGAGCTTAACTCGCATTAGCGCTAGTTAAGCGGAACTCAAAATACCACTCCCCTTACCCCAGCTCAGCCCTCCTGCCTCAGCCCTGCTCACCAACCGCACACAGCTCCAGCTCACCCCCCACCCCCGGCTCTGGCACCAGCTTACCACCCCTCACATGTGGCTCTGGCTCCAACCCACCCCACACGCGGATCTGGTTCCATCCTCCTGCCCCAGTTTAACCCCATGGCCCCAGTTCAAACCCACCGTGGCCTGACACCACCCGAGCAGGGCTCTGGCTCACCATCCCCACATGTGGCTCTGGCTCACTCCCCTCACTGTGGTTCACACCCCCCCCACGGCTCTGGCTCAACTCCACCCCTCCCCACCCTGCTGCAGCCCTAACTCACCCCAAGCTTAACCCCCACCCCCACACACAGCACCAATCCACTGCCAGGCTTAACCTGCCCCAGCTGCACCCCACCCCCCAGGACTCACCTTGCAAAAGGAGCTCCAGTTCTGCTGGGGAAACCCTGCCCCCGACTTAAGCGAAATTCAGGTTACGTGAGGGTTCATGGGGAATGGAACCTGCGCGTAAATCGAGGATCTACTGTACTTAACTAGGCGAACTTCTTGGAGATGAACTCTGCATAATCACACGTCACACCCACCTTCCCTGCTTCCGCAAGACCCTAATAGCGTCTGGACTGTGTGAAAGGCTGGTGGGAGAAACTGAGCCAGTCACAGTACCGCACAGCCCCACCCCCCTCGATAATCTCACTCAGCAGCTTCAGGAGAACAGATAGAAGGGGTGATCATTCCGCCGCGCACTGCGGGGGCTGGTTCCACCATCTGCGATGCACCAACTGGTGGATCCTCTGAATGGAAATAGGGCGTCATCTCTATCGACCAGGGGCTGGTTTTCTTAATCTTCATTTACCGTCTTCGTGGCCCTTGTTTCCATAACGCACTGCAGCAGTCGAGAACTAAATGGCGGCATCTCCTTCTCTCTCCAGGGGAGCTTTCACTGAGGTAGGTGCTGCTTTGGTGGGTCAAGTAACTGGCCTCTTCTTGGCTCTCTCTGAGTGCAGCAATTCCAATCTTACCTACCTATTCATGCTTCCTTAAGGGGCAAATCTTTTATCTAACCGCCACCCTAAATAGTAGGGCCCAGGCCCTGAACTTGTACACCTGCGTTAGGGCGGAGAGAGATTTGCCATTGGGCCACAGAGCTACTTTACCCAGTGTCTAGATCAGGCTTTGAGACTCTTCAGAGGACTCGTACAGGTGCTGTTAGGAGGCGACCTGATTTCTGATGCCAGCAGGCAGGGGTGCTGTGTACATATCACCTTCCCTTCTCTCGTGGCAGAATCAAAGTAGTTTCACTGTCATGGGAGAACTGGTAGCAACAGGGGCAGAAGGCATCATAACAGCAAAAGGTCCAGTCGTGCTTCCACTGAGCATAGAAGTACCAAGATCAAGTTTTGAATATTCCTGATCAAGCCCAAAATGTAGGTGATTTGGGCTCACTAATGGTAGAAGCTTATGGATTATAAGTGCTTACAGCAATAGCTGCAGTGGCCCCCCAAATGTGGGGCATGCCCCCTAGAGGGGTGCAGAGGAATCTCCCAGGATGGGTATTGTGCTGGGCCAGCCCTTCCTACAGGGGTGAGGAGAGAGCACCAGCCAATCCTGAACTGACCCAAGTTCAAACTGCCCAGACGCAAATCTGGCTACCCACAGTAACCAGTCATCAGGGGTGGGAAGAGCAGCACCTGCTTCTAGCATCTGGAAGAGCATTTAAGAACAGCTCTGCAAAAACAGGTACTGGCAGCCAACCCATCCTGCCCCAGGTGCAGCTCCCCCACCCCTGCCCCAATCACCCCCACTAACTGAGTGCAGCTCCCCTTCCCTCTTCCTGCCCCACTCATCCCTTGCTGCTCAAGCTTCCAGGGGGGCACAGACTAGGTAAAGGGGGGCAGGACTCAAACTGAAATCACCACTTTTTGGAGCAACTAACATGGAAACAGAGGTAGCTGTCATTTTGCCAGGATTGTTATGGATGGCAGTAGTGCCTAAGCATTGGCCTTCAGCACCCAATTGCCTCAAAAGGTGCTTATGTCCCTGTGTGACTAGTGCAAAAAGCCACCAGTGGAAGACTGTTGTTGACACAGCAGGGGATCTTACTGGTGAGTAATAACATGAGAACAGCCATACAGGGTCAGCTCAATGGGCCAGCAAGTCCATTTTCAGACATCTCCATAAGGAATACACAAAACAGGGCAATTATCGCATGATCCATCCCTTATCACCCACTCCCACCTTCCGGTAGCTATGGGCTTAGGGCACACAACACTTGGAGTTACAGCCCCATTCATTTTGGCTGACAGCCACTGACGAACTGATTCCCCATGAACTGATCTAGTTCTTTTTTGAACCCCATTATAATTTTGTCCTTCACGATATCTTCTGGCAACAAGTTCCACAGGCTGGTTGTGCACTGTGTAGAAAAGTGCCTCCTTTTGTTTGCTTGAAACCTGCTACCTATTAATTTCATTGGATGATACTTGCTTCTTGTATTACAGGAAGGGATAAATACCACTTCTTCATTCACTTTCTCCACTCTATTCACGCTTTTAAAGTCCTCTGTCAACGTTTCTTAAACCACGGTCCAAGGAACACTGGTGTTCCATGAACAACTTGCAGGTGTCATGTGACACTTTTTTTGATCCCATACACTGATGGTTGATAGTTTCTGCTATTAAAGCCAGATAAGACAAGTTACTCACCATAGTAACGATGGTTCTTCGAGATGTGTCCCCGTAGGTGCTCCACGATAGGTGTCGGGCTTGCCCCGGCGCCGCAGATCGGATCTTTCCAGCAGTTTCTGCACGCGCCGCTCCCTTGCGCGCTCCCGGCCATGTGCGCGATCTGGTCCCCGCCAGTTCCTTGACCAACCGCCTCGGATGCTCCTGAAAAACACTAAACAGAGATCCGAAGCAGGGAGGATGGGTGGGTGGTAGAGGACCGGCGGGTGGTGGAGGACCCACGGGGACACATCGCGAAGAACCATCATTACTACGGTGAGTAACTTCTCTTTCTTCCTCGAGTGTCCCCGTGGGTGCTCCACGATAGGTGACTACCCAGCAGTAACCCAAGAAAGGAGGTGGGTAATCGGGTTATGTGTAGCTTGCCCCCGAAAGGACTGCTGTCGAGAGAGACGGGTATCCTCTTGAAATACCCTGTGTAGGGCATAATGCTTGGCAAAGGTGTCATAGGATGACCATGTCGCCGCTCTGCAGATGTCTTTTAACGCAACGCCCTTGAAAAAGGCTGTTGATGCCGCCACATCCCTGGTGGAGTGAGCCCTAGGCAGGGCCAGTAAAGGAGTCTAAGTTCGTAGCACATTTTTATACAGGATACGATGTGCTTCAAGATTCTCTGCGAAGAGAGACCTACTCCTTTTGATCTGGGAGTGAGAGAGACTAGGTGTCTATCCATTTTTTGGAAGGACTTAGTCCTGTCTATATAAAAAGCCAGTGCCCTCACGTCCAGGAGGTGTAGGCGCGCCGCTTTGTTGGAGTTATGAGGTTTTGGATAAAACGAGGGTAAGACTATAGGTTCGTTAATATGAAACTCTGAAGAAACTTTCGGAACAAAGGCTGGATGCAGCCGTAAGGTTTCTGCCTCCTTCAAAAATACTGTGCAGGGTGGCGTTGCCATAACTGCCGCGAGCTCGCTCACCCTGCGAGCTGACGTGATTGCAAGAAGGAAGGTCGTCTTTATCGTAAGGAGACGGAGGGAAACTGTGGCTAAGGGTTCAAACGGTGGTCCCGTTAGCACGTTAAGCACCAGGTCCAAGCTCCACGAAGGTGGAAGCGGTTTCCAAGGGGGGTACAGGTTTACCAGCCCCTTCAGGAACCTGGTAACCATGGGATGGGCGAACACCATGGGCCCTTCCTCTTCGTGTCGGAAAGCCGATATAGCGGCAAGTTGGACCTTCAACGAGGATAGGGAGAGGCCGCCTCTCTTGCGGTCCAGTGAGTATTCTAATATTACAGGTATAGGCACAGCAAGGGGAGCTAATTGCTTGGTAGAACACCATGCAGTGAACAGAGTCCATTTCTGCTTGTAGGTCTTCCTGGTGGAAGTCCTTCTGCTACTTTCTCGGACTTGTTGCACTCCCTCCGTACATGTGCTCTCTAGGGAGCTGAGCCATGGATTAACCATGCTTGCAGTTGCAGGCCTCAGGGGTGTGGGTGCACTATAGACCCCTGGGCTTGCGTGAGCAGGTCCGGCGCCACCGGAAGGGGCATCGGTGGGCGGTCCGACATGCGCAGGAGTAAGGGGAACTATTGCTGTCAATCCCAAGTTGGGACTACTAGGATCATGTGGGCTCTCTCTCTCCTGGCTTTCTGCAAGACCTTGTGGATGAGCACTGTGGGAGGAAATGCATAGAGCAGGGGGCCCTTCCACAAGATCGCGAATGCGTCCCCCAGGGACCCCCATCCCAGTCCTGCCCTGGAGCAGTATTGTGGGCACTTCTTGTTGCGATAAGTGGCAAACAGGTCTATCTGGGGAAACCCCCATGCATGAAAAATTGGTCGTAGCAGATCGGAACGGATCTGCCACTCGTGTGTGAGTGCGAAGTGCCTGCTCAACTGGTCTGCCTGCACGTTGTGAGCGCCTGGTAAATACGAGGCTTTCAAAGTTACATTGTTGGCGATGCACCAGTTCCACAGGCGGACTGCTTCCACACATAAGGCACGGGACCGAGCTCTTCCTTGTCGATTTATATAAAACATGGTGGAGGTATTGTCTGTATTGATCCCGACTACTTTGCCTTGTATATGGTCTCGAAAGTGTTTGCAGGCGTTGAACACTGCTCTGAGCTCCAGTATATTTATGTGCAGCAACTGTTCCGTAGGGGACCACAGTCCCTGTGTCACCTTTTCGCCCATGTGTGCTCCCCACCCTATGTGGGAGGCGTCGGTGGTGAGAAAGATAGATATTTGTGGTTGATGAAAGGGTACCCCTGTTATCATGTTCTTGGGGTTCACCCACCATTGCAGGGATCTGCACACCTCTGTCGTGGGCGACACCACCCTGCGGATGGTGTGTGCTGCCGGTTTGTAGACGCTCGCCAGCTAGCGCTGCATGCTGTGCATATGCAATCTGGCGTTCTGTACTACGAACGTTGCTGCTGCCATATGGCCTAGCAGCTGTAAGCACATTAGAACCGGTACCGTGGGGCTGAAGGTGATGACTTGTACGAGGGAACCAATGGTGCGAAAGCGGGCATCCGGTAGATAAACCCTTGCTGTGATGGAGTTTATGCGTGCCCCTATGAACTCTATGTCCTGTGTGGGGTCAATCTTTGACTTCACCAGGTTGATGACCAGGCCCAGTGAAGAGAACGTGCTTGCTGTAACGTGTATCACGCGTAGTACCTCTTTCTTCGAGGCCCCTTTCAGTAGGCAGTCGTCCAGATATGGGAATATAAACACCCCCTGTCTGTGCAGGTAGGCTGACACCACTGCCAGGGTCTTGGTAAATACTCTGGGGGCCGAGGAGAGGCCGAACGGCAGAACCTTGTATTGGAAATGTTCTTTGCCGACCATAAACCGGAGAAAACGTCTGTGAGCCGGGTGGATTGTTATATGGAAATACGCGTCTTGTAAGTCGAGGGCTGCGAACCAATCTCCATCGTCCAGTGCCGTAAGTATAGAGGTGACTGTGATCATCCGAAAGCGTTGTTTGCGCAAGTACCGATTGAGGCCTTGAAGATCTAGAATGGGCCTCCAGCCTCCTGTTTTTTTCTCTGTAAGGAAGTATCTTGAATAGAACCCTTTCCCTTGGAGTTGCTCCGGCACTCTTTCCACTGCCCCTATAAGCATAAGATGGTCCATCTCCTGCTTGAGTCTCGCTTCGTGGGAGGCGTCCTTTAGATGGGGCCTGGGTGGAGGTCGTGGCGGTGGGAGCGACTGGAAGGGGATCGCGTAACCCGTGGCTATGATGTCCAGTACCCATTTGTCTGTGGTGATCTTTTGCCACTGGGCGTAGAATGGTCGGAGGCGATGATGGAACATTAGCTTTGGATGACATTGCGTGATGGTAGTGATAGTGAAGCCCTCGATCTGTCCGTCAAACTTGTTGCCTTTGGCCCTGCCCTGAGGAGGCACGGCTCTGTTGAGAACATCGCCTGGGAGTTCTGTACTGTTGGTGCTGTTGATGCCGCCCTTGCTCGTAGCCCCTTTGGTAGTGAGCACGCTGGGGTTGATACGGGTATCGTCTTTGCTGAGGGTAATACTTTCTTCTTTTTTTTCCTGCTTGGAAATAGTGACCACAATATAATAACTTTTAATATTCCTGTGTTGGGAAGAACACCGCAGCGGTCAAACACTCTGGCATTTAATTTCTAAAAGGGGAATTACACTAAAATGAGGAAGCTAGTTAAACAGAAACTAAAAGGTAGAGTAATTAAACTAAAATCCCTGGAAGCTGCATGGAAACTGTTTAAAGACACCATACTAGGGGCCCAACTTAAATGTATACCCCAAATAAAAAAACACAGTAAGAGACCTAACAAAGAACCACCATGGCTAAACAGCCATGTTAAAAAGGCAGTGAGAGAGAAAAGGGCAGCTTTTAAAAAGTGGAAGTCAAATCCTAGTGAGGAAAATAGAAAGGAACATAAACACTCCCAAATTAAGTGTCATAATGTAGTAAGAAAAGCCAAAAAAGATTTTGAGGAACAGCTAGCCAAAAATTCAAAAAACGATAGTAAAATGTTTTTTAAATACATTAGAAGCAGGAAGCCCGCTAAAAAAGCAGTGGGGCCCTTGGATGATAAAGATATAAAAGGAGCGATCAAGGAAGACAGTGCCATTGCGGAGCGATTAAATGATTTCTTTGCTTCAGTCTTCACGGCTGAGGATGTTACAGAGGTTCCTAAATCTGAGCCAGCCTTTTTAGGTGACAAATCTGAGGAACTCACTCAGATTGAAGTGACATTAGAGGAGGTTTTGGAATTAATTGATAAGCTGAATAGTAACAAGTCGCCAGGACCAGACGGCATTCACCCAAGGGTTCTGAAAGAACTCAAATGTGAAATAGCGGAGTTATTAACAGTGGTTTGTAACCTATCCTTTAAATCCACTTTGGTACCAAATGACTGGAAGACGGCCAATATAACACCAATATTTAAAAAAGGCTCTAGAGGAGATCCTGGCAATTATAGACCGATAAGTTTAACATCAGTACCAGGCAAATTAGTAGAAACACTAGTAAAGAGTAAAATTGCAAGGCACATAGAAGAGCACGAATTGTTGGGCAAAAGTCAGCATGGTTTCTGCAGAGGGAAGTCGTGTCTAACTAATCTATTAGAATTCTTTGAAGGGGTTAATAAACATGCAGACAAGGGGCACCCAGTGGACATAATATACCTAGATTTCCAGAAAGCCTTTGACACGGTCCCACACCAAAGGCTTTTATGTAAATTAGGTGGTCATGGGATAGGAGGAAAGGTCCTTTCATGGATCGGGAATTGGTTAAAAGACAGAAAACAAAGGGTGGGAATAAATGGTAAATTTTCACAACGGAGGAGGGTAACTAGTGGTGTTCCCCAGGGGTCAGTCCTGGGACCGATCCTGTTCAACTTGTTCATCAATGATCTAGAAAATGAGGTAAGCAGTGAGGTGGCAAAGTTTGCAGATGACACCAAGTTGTTCAGGACAGTCAAAACCAAAAGGGATTGTGAAGAACTACAAAAAGATCTCAGCAAACTGAGTGATTGGGCAGCAAAATGGCAAATGAAATTTAATGTGGGTAAGTGTAAGGTAATGCATGTTGGAAAAAATAACCCAAATTACACGTACTACATGATGGGGTCAAATTTAGCTACGACAGATCAGGAAAGGGATCTTGGAGTTATAGTGGATAGTTCTCTGAAGACATCCACGCAGTGTGCAGCGGCAGTTAGTAAGGCAAATAGGATGTTAGGAATTATTAAAAAAGGGATCGATAATAAGACAAAAGATATCATACTTCCCCTATATAAAACTATGGTACGCCCACATCTTGAGTACTGCGTGCAGATGTGGTCTCCTCACCTCAAAAAAGATATATTGGCATTAGAAAAGGTTCAGAAAAGGGCGACTAAGATGATTAGGGGCTTGGAAAGGGTCCCATATGGGGAGAGGCTAGAGAGACTGGGACTTTTCAGTTTGGAAAAGAGGCGATTGAGGGGCGATATGATAGAGGTATATAAAATCATGAATGGTGTGGAGAAAGTGAATATAGAAAAATTATTTACCTTTTCCCATAATACAAGAACTAGGGGACACCAAATGAAATTGATGGGTAGTAGGTTCAAAACTAATAAAAGGAAATTTTTCTTCACACAGCGCACAGTCAAGCTGTGGAACTCCTTGCCCGAGGAGGCTGTGAAGGCCAGGACTCTATTAGGGTTTAAAAAAGAGCTTGATAAATTTTTGCAGGTTAGGTCCATAAATGGCTATTAGCCAGGAATAAAGTATGGTGCCCTAGCCTTCATAACAAGGGCAGGAGATAAATCACTTGATCATTGTCTTCTGTTCTCCTTCTCTGGGGCACCTGGCATTGGCCACCGTCGGCAGATGGGATGCTGGGCTCGATGGACCTTTGGTCTGACCCAGTATGGCCATTCTTATGTTCTCTATGGAGGGGTATAAATCCCCAAGGTTCTGAGATTAGCCCTTGAATCCTTACTGGAATGAAGGACCGAATCAGTTGATTCAGCAAACAACTTCTGTGTGTCAAAGGGGAGATCAACAATCTTTGCCTGCAGATCCCTCGGGATACTCGATGTCTGAAGCAAGGATTCCCTGCGCATGACCAGTGCCATAGCCGTTGAGCGTGCCGCCGTATCTGCTACGTCCAGGGAGATCTGAACTCCTGTCCTCGAGGCTGCATAGCCTTCCTGCACGATGGCCTTCAGCACTGGCTTCTTATCCTCTGGAAGCGAGTCCATGATGGAAGTCAGCCTGGAGTAATTGTCAAAGTTATGGTTCGCTAGGTGTGCTGCATAATTTGCCATTCTCAACAGTAGGGTAGAGGAGGAGTAGACCTTTCTGCCGAATAACTCTAGCTTCTTGGCATCTTTGTCCGTTCCCCGTCTTGTACTGAGAAGTTTTCGACCTCTGTTCAGACGATTCCACCACCAGAGAATTTGGTTGTGGGTGACTGAACAGGAACTCCATGCCCTTCGCCGGGACGAAGTATTTCTTATCCGCTCTCTTGTTTATAGGCAGAGTGGACGCAGGGGTCTGCCATATCGTGGTAGCGGACTCCATAATTGCTTCGTCGAGCGGAATAGCTATTTTGGAAGAGGCCGGAGGTCTCAGGTTTTTGAGGAGCTTATGGTGCTTCTCCTGCACCTCTGCTGTTTGGATGCCTTGCGTAAAGGCCACCCTTTTAAACAGCTCTTGGAACTGTTTGAGATCGTCCAGGGGGTGGAAGTCCCCTGGGGCCGTAGCCTTGTCGGGGGAGGATAGAGAGGAACCACTAGGGTAAGCCTCTCTGGATCCCTCTGGGTCCTGTTGACGGTGATACATCTTCTCGCTGGAGGCTTGCGAGGGGAAATCTTGGGGTTCCAGAATCAACTCCCCCTGAGATATTTGCGTTTCCGTCCCCGTCCGCGATTGCCTGCGGGGATAGTGAACCGTCTGAGGGGACCTGTCCCTGGGGGTATGCCTATGGTGTCTATGCCCCGCATGATAGGGGCGACCATGGCAACACTGGCACGGTTCCTGGGATGGAGACCTGGACCACTCTCGAGGCGCATACCCCCGGCGTCTGGGGGAGCGAGATCGTCTGGGTGATTGAGACAATGGTGAGACTGATTTGTGATAGTACTCCAGAGGGTCAAATCCCAGAAAAGGCGAGGGTGGCCCGAGCCATGGTGAGGCTGGCTGGAGGAACGGGGAGGGAGGCTCAGGGTAGACTGGGGGAGACCCCTGCCTCCTTGTTGGAGTTCGCAGCATAAGGGGAGGGCTTCGAGAGAGCAGCCCTGCAGCCCTGTCTGGAGAAGGGCTGCGGTGCCGGGTTTTCTCTGCTGCCTTTCCCCTCCCCTGTGGGGCTTACTCCACCCCTTTCCGCGCCGGGGATCTCGGCCCCACTGTCGGCGCCGCGCTCGTCACGCTTTGCTGCGGTGCCGCGCGGGTGGTCTCCCCCGGCGCCTGCAGGCCGCGCGCTTGCGAGCTCTGCACCGTCGGCGCTCTGGGGGTCTGTGCCGCTAGGTGCAGTGCCGCTGGTTCCGGCGCTTGCCTGGCCGCAGCTCTGCCCACGGTGCAGGCCGGCTGTTTGATTATCGGAGGCTCAGCCTCTGCCACGTGTGCTTCTGTGCCGCCGCCGCTCGTCTGTGATTGCGGCTGGGGACTATGTGCTGCACCCGTCCTGCTCGCTGTGGCTGCCAGCAGGGATCGGGTTGGCGAGAGCTTCCTCCGTTTTTGCACTGATGGGGTGAGAGAAGCCGCCTTCCTTTTATGGGCCCCTGCGGGTCCCTCTTGTTGGGGCTGCTCCGGCACATCTGGCTGGAGGGCCTTCTCAAAGAGCAGCATTTTTAGCTGCATTTCTCTGTCCTTCCTTGCTCTAGCCGTGAGCTTTGCGCAGAAGGAGCATTTTTGGGTGACGTGAGATTCCCCCAGGCACCTAATACACTGACTGTGCCCATTGGAGGCCGGCATAGCTTCGCGGCATGACTCACACTTCTTGAATCCTGAAGAGGACATTGCAGTGAGTCTTTGAGTTGTCAATAAGGTACTTAGCACCTTGTCTGTGCTTGTTCCCCTCTCGGACCCAGCCTGCCACAGCAGGAGGCCTAATGGCCTTAAGTCCCCGGGCCTCCGCTGCTCCTCTTGTTACTAAGGCTTTTATATACTTTTTTTTTTTTTTTTTTGCAATAAGAAAAACAACAAGCTGACTGAAAGACTGAAAAGAAACTCTAAAAACACTTAAAACATTAAATACGCTGACTCTGGCCGCAGCCTGAGCGGATTCCGTCTGCAGCCGATGGCGGTTAAGAAGGAACTGGCGGGGACTGGATCGCACATGTGGCTGGGAGCATGCAAGGGAGCGGCGCGCGCCAGCGCATGCACGGTCCAGCAGAAACTGCTGGAAAGATCCGATCTGCGGTGCCGGGGTGAGCCCGACACCTATCGTGGAGCACCCACGGGGACACTCGAGGAAGAACACGTTACCTTTTCATTGCCCTGAAACCTGATTAAATTACTTCATTGTGCTTTTGCTGTACATACAGTATAGCTGTTTGGGGTTTTTTTGGTCTGGACTTTTTTTTGAAGAAAATGTTCACAGGTGTTCCACATAAAAAAATATTGTGTGGTGTTCTGTGGTCTCAAAAATTTTAAGAAACACTGCTTGATCATATCCCCCCGCTTCGCTCTCTCTTGTCCATACTGAGCAGTCTTTTTAATCTCTCCTTGTACAGAATCTGCTCCATACTCCTAATCATTTTCGGTTGCCCTTCTCTGTACCCTTTCTAATACAGCAATCTTTCTGAGGTGTGGTGATCAGAACTGCACTCAGTATTCAAGGTGTGGGTATACCATGCGTTTATAGTGGCATATTATTTCCTGTCTTAGCTCTCCCTTTCCTAATGATTCTTTCCACTTATTTTACTGCTGCCACGCAGTGAGTAGATCAAAAAAGCAGTCCAGTAGCACTTTAAAGACTAATAGAATAATTTATTAGGTGATGAGCTTTCATGGGAAAGACCCAGTTCTTCAGATCACTTTTTGTTCATGTTGATCTGAAGAAGTGGGTCTGTCCCACGAAAGCTCATCACCTAATAAATTATTCCGTTAGTCTTTAAAGTGCTACTGGGCTGCTTTTTTGTTTTCATAGTATATAGACTAGCACAGCTATCTCTCTGTTACAGTGAGCAGATGTTTTCAGAGATCTATCCACAGTGAGTCCAAGAACTATTACTTGGGTAGTAACATATGAGACATACAGCATTTTATACGCATAGTTGGGATTATGTGTTAAAATCTGCATTAATTTGCAGTTGTCAACATTGAATTTCATTTGCCATTTTCTTGCCTGGTCACTCATTTTTGTGAGCTCTCTTTGTAATCCTTCACAGTCTGCTTTGGACTTAACTATCTTGAGTAATTTTGTGTCACCTGCAACTTTTGATACTTCCATTTACCCCATTTTCCAGAGGTAAGAGCTTAAATTATACTGGGCTTTTCAGTGGATTAAACTACTCTTGAAAAGTTACAGGTTCATGCCAAACTTGATGTCTGAGATTCCTAGACATATGAAAAGGACCTATACCTGCTACTGAACATGCATCTGCAACTCTGGCTCTGATTTTTCAGTTAGTTTCTCATTTTTAAAAGCCTTGTTTTTCTTCACACCTATTGGGAGCAAAACCCATGTAGGCAACAAAGGAAACTGACAACAAAGAGAAAACAATGATGCTGCTTTTTACAGTGCACAGTGGTGTCAAACGAAACAACTGAGAAAAAAAAATTCTCTCTCATTTTGCTTGATACAGCGCTGAGAAGTGCTGTTTGTTAGAGGGGTTTGTTTTTAAAAGAATGCTTAGCCAATAAAAACACGTAAGCATTGTGATTAATTTCTAGCTAATGATGACCCTTTGAAAGGCATAACCTGAAGAATGAGAGTATGCAGATTCCCATACTAGAGCAGCATCATAAATATTGCTAGAACACTCCCAGAGCATTTGCTCACAGGTAAGCCTTGGTGGGATTCTTAAATTATACATTTCCTCAACCCCATCCCTCAATCCCTCCAAGCTGCACAAAAGGCAGGCAGGGCTGCATCAGAGAGTAATTACTTCATGGTTAGGGCCCATAGCAGAGCTGTAAATAACTCAGGATTGAAGATTCTGCCTCAGTTGGAGGAACAGATTTGAACCTACATCTTCCAGCTCCCCATTAAGTGCCCTATTCAACAGGCTATAGGGCACACAGGAGTTCTCGCAAACTCTTCTTTCGCAGACTGCTGCCTAATCTCAGGAAAATTCTCACTAACAACCACATGCCACATCTCAGAAATACTATTCCTGGAACTTTTCCTTGCAACAAACGCCACTGCCAACTCTGTCCACATATTTACAGTGGAGACATCATCACTGAACCTAACCACGTCACTTACATGGTCAGGGACTCATATTCCTGCACTTCCACCAACGTGATATATGCCATCATGTGTCAGCAATGTTGCTCTGCTATGTATATTGGACAAACCGGAGAATCACTTCACCAAAGAATGAATGGACACAAATCAGACATTAGGAATCTGCATACACATAAACCTGTCAGAGTATTTCAATCGAGCAAGTCACAGCATCCAAAATTTAAAAGTGCATTCTAAAACAAAGAGACTAACACCAGGTTACAAAGGGAGACATCTGAATTGGAGTTAATTCTAAATTTTGATACTATCACCTGAGATTCAACAAAGATATCACTTACCTTATGCATTACAGGGACAGTTTCCCCACCTTTGATATTTGCAGTGATCCCAGGAAGCCCACTTAATAGACACTTGCACAAACTAATTTTTCCTCCCCCCTCATCCCCCTCCTTCTGTCCTATCTAGCCGATTCATTTTTTTTACACTATCTTTCTTTTAAATTCTCTTCATCCCAGTTATCATTTATCAGGATTTTCCAGATCTGAAGTGGGTCTGTCCCACAAAGCCTCATCACCAAATAAATTATATTGTTAACCTTTAAAGTGCTACAAGACTGCTTTTTTGTTTTGTGAAGATATAGAGTAACACGGCTACCTGTGAGACTCTTCTATTAGAGCTAATCATTAACAGACAGACATGAGTCAGACTCCCCTACTGTGTCAGAGCTCAACCACTGAGCTATAGGATTTTTCTCTTGCCATTGACTAGTTAATACACAGAATAAAATCTTCAATAGGAGAGAATAAAGAGTCTGCCCTGTTACTTCACAATACCCCATGGTCTACGGAACTGTGGAAGCTACAGGTTCAAGTCATTGCTCTGATTCAGGCAGTGCAATGATTGAAAAACAGGTCTCCCACAATCTGCATACCCTTACTAGTGGCTATCAAGGGATTTGTTTATTTGTTTTCATAAGAAAAGGTTGCTCTGCTTTAGGTGTCTAACTTCAGGCTTCACAGCTGATACTGCCACACTAAGCTAGACAGCTCCCTCCAGCCTATTAGTCTGGTGCCTACTATGTAAATAGGGGAATGATTTTGCTATTGTGGCGAACTTCCTGGCTCAAACATTACATCAGCTTACAGACTAACCACTCCAGGATGCTCTCTTTGCTCTGGATGCTTCCCTGACCATTGCAAGTAGTTCAAGCAAATACAGCAACCAATTTAAAAATTAGAAAAAATTGGAAAGATTAAAGGAAAACACATCACCCTGCTCTGTGGCACAAGCACAACACACAACAGCCACCTCTGCACTGTGAGGGTAGTTCAGTCTGTTCGTCACACCTTCCAGGCCTGACTGTGTTGCAGGGAAGACATTTGTGCTGGTGGTTTTGTTACTGTGGCAAACTTTTGTGGCTTAAACATGACACCAGCTTATACACTAATGACTCCAGGATGCTCTCTCTGCTCTGGATGTTTCCCTGACCATTGCAAGTAGTTCAAGCAAATACAATTTGTTAAACAGCAACCAATTTAAAAATAAGAAAAAATTGGAAAGGTTAAAGGAAAACATGTCACCATGACCCTGCTCCCCAGCTCAGGCTGCCTCAGCCTATCCCAGGCTCCTGCTCTTCTCTTAGCTGGGCCCTGCCCTGGCCTAGGCAGCTCCAGCCCAGAGAGGACAGGACCTCTGACCTCCTGACTCCCTCATTGACAGGGCAGGCAGGCCAGTCAATCAGGCTCACCTGGAACACAGGCCTTTCCTCATTGCACTGGGGATCGTCAGTCTTAGGGCCCTTCACCTTTCTATTGGTGCTCGGAGAGGGCCAACCAAACACCCCACTAAGTTTTGGCAGGGGGCCAGGGCTTTTTTTCCTGGCGGAACACGCCAGAACAGTGTTCCAGCACCTTTTTCCCCTTTGAACACCAAAAAAATTTTCACCACTGGTTCTGTAGCAGAATGGAGACCAGGACAGGAGCCCCCAGCAGTCCCACAGCAGTGTGGGGAACCAGGGCATTAAAACTGAACACCCTAACCCCTATGAGGGATCATCAGACTTGAGTTCTGGTGCCTTTATTCTAAGGGGGCTGGGGGGGGGGAAGCACTATAGGAGGCTAACAATGCCCTTACACTCCTGGCAGTGGTGAATTACCACACAAACCCCATGGCCCATGCCCAGAGGCCACAGCCAATTTGAGGGCCCCCAGGAGCAGAACTGTGGCCCTGCCCCTCCTCCACCAGACCAGAAGCCAGAGCTGGGCCACAGCCATGCAGGGAGCTCAGATTGCTGGGTGGGGGAGGCATGCTGGACCCTCCATCTGCCATGCGGAGAGGGCTGGGGTGCCAAAAGCAGCCACGGTCCACGCCCCCCCCAGACAGGTGCTGAGTGTGGGGGGGCCCAGGGCACTAGAACCAAGAAGGGGGTGGGAGCTGAGCAGGCCATGGCCCTTCAGTTTTTAAAAATGTGAAGGCTATGCCTGCTCACTTTTTAACAAGAGAAAGCTGCCTCGGGGCAGGCAAGAGCAGGCTGTGCTATAACATTAGTGCCAACCCCTGCTCAGCTGAGTCAGCAGTTTCCATGTGCAGCTACAGAGCTAGGCACTGTCTTGCAGGAGGCAGGTTAGTCCCATTCAGGACAGAGGGAAACTGGCTCATTGGGGCAGGAGGCTAGGTTGGAAGGCCAGGGGTGAAAATAAGGGTAAATGGGCGTGAGATAGTGGGGAAGGAAGGTGTGTGGGGGATAGAGGTGGTGGGATGCAAGGACAAGAAGGGGAAGAAGGCAGAGTTGGGGGCAATCAGGGAAGGAAGTGGGAGGATGACGATGCTGCGAGGAAAGAGAAGGGGAGGTGAGAAAGAGGCAGAAGAGTGGGAGGGCAAACGAGGGAGTGGCGAGACACGAGGGGAAGAGAAGAATGGGGAGATGGAACAGAAGGTGAATAGGTGCAAAGCCCTAAGGGAAACAGGAAATGGGAGTTGGTGTCATGAAGGAAATGAAAGGGGGTAAAAAAGAGAAACGGCCAAAGACTGCGAGTGAGGAACAAAGGGAGCGTGAGCAGCAGGAACCTGAAGATGGATGAGTTTCTCAGAGTACTGCTGAATGTAACAAAATAAATTAATGTTTAATTCATACGTGAAAACTGTGTTCTCCCCTTGATTCCTCACTCCAAAACAAAGCAAGAGATTGTCTATTGCTCAAGGGAAATATAAAATACAGAATGTACATCCCAGCTGACAGTATAACCGCATTCCCAAGTAAGTTTGACATTTTTACACAGTAGTGCAAGTTCCAGATTCAAATTCTGCCAGCCCAAGGAGAACAGAACAGGTGAAACAGCACAAAATATATTTTGACAGAAGAGACTTGAGACAAAAAAAAGAATGAGCCAACCGTTATTTGTGTCCATTTATCAAAGCTTCTCCTGTCTCTCTTTTTACAGTGGAGGTTTTCAAACTGTAGGGCAACACACCCCTATGGGGGCATAATGGAACATTTGGTGGGGGTGGGGGGATGATGAGTGGCAACACCAGGTGGCTTGGGCCAGCCTTGCATGGCAAGGGTCAGGGATGGAGCACTACTTTGGCCCCCTGACTCATCTAATCAGGCTGCCCAGCCTTAGGGTTACAGAGTCAGCATCCACCACTTCTTCTGGCAGCCTCCACACCCAATGTTGGCTCCACCAAAGAGCATCCCACACACCCTCCACAACCTGAACCTGGATGGATAGGTATTGTGGCTATTTTTGTCTGTGATGGGAGAGCACCTAAGCTCAAAATGTTTGAAAATGGATGATTTAGGGCATGAAACATGTTTGCTTTCCTGAAGAAAATGGAGGCATAAACTGACAAGAGGAAATAATGGAATGTTAAAGAAAAATACAGCAAGTGTTAGAAAGTTTCTCTCTCTGCTGGAAAAGTAAAACCTGCTGTCTTGACTTTCCACCTTATTTACAATACCTTGTAGAGGGGCTGAAGGCACAGAGTGCATTACTTTGAGACCTGAACAATTTCAAACACATTTGCCCCTTTAAAGTGCAACTAGATATCACTGGTAACAATCAAAATCTAAACCAATGAAACATTTCAATCTTTTACAACCAATGTATAACATGCTGTCTCGCCAACAACTTCTGACCCCAACAAGCTAGTAGATTTAGACTCTACATCCATGGTAAATAAAAATACTTGTTAAAGGCAGCAGGGTTTTCAGCTTTTCATCTAGGGGTGTGGAGAGGACCTGATGATAGAAAGTAGATATTCGCTACTATTCCTTCAGTGAGTCCCATGCACAAGCCATGCTCCTAGTCTTCCTCATATGATTGGGGCATGGGTACAACACACTGAGTGCCACCCACAAGTGGCAGAAATTAGCTACATCTTCAGCATGAAATGGATGGGTGTTGCTAGGATCATTGGCTCTGCCCCCCCATCACTGATGGCACTCTTCTTTCCTCCTCTTGTCCCCTCTCAATCTTATCCCTCTTCGGTTTGTAAAGCGGGAGAGGAAGAAAATGGGTAGGTAGAAGATAGGAAGCAGGGTGGTTGGGAAGGATTCCACTTCAGGTCAGGGGATTGGAAGATTTAATACTCCTTCCCCCACTCCCTCTTGACTCCAAGCACCATTTAATTCCGATTCTTCTCCATAACAAACAAAACTTCTGCAGCCTGCCCTTCACTTAGCAGGGCCCTATAATTCGCTCAGCACAGCTCTTCCCTCCAATTCCTGTGCTCTTCTACCTGCTCTTGATGAAAAACTGTGCAGGAAATTCTTTACCTTCTCTTCCCACCCCAGGTAGCCCTGTGGTGGAATCACCAAGAATCAGTCAATTTCTCTCTCACCTCACACACACCACTCTCTCTCTCTGCCTCCTTCTCTGGGAAGGAATTACAAGCTCTCACACACCCAACCAGGAGAGCTCTCCTCACCCTCTGTTTGATAGAAATATATTTTGGAAACCAGAAATATTAAAAGTTATGAAGACAGTCAAAGAGTAAGCTTCCATACTAGTTTTCAGCATACGTGCCATGTTTGACTATGCCACTCGAGCCTAAACACTTAAGTTTGTGAAGCTGAAGGTCGTGGTGGGAACATGAAGCCAAATGACATTGCAAGTTTAAAAATTAGTAAATATCTGTTCTTAGTGAAAACCATGTTCCTGAAAAGGAACAAGCAAGCCTTGCTGTTTATAGTTCTTTGCTTTGGAAGCTCCATGGCTACTAGAAGAGTACAGTAGGGTCTCAGCATTCATGAGAGTTCCATGTTGAGAATGCTCATGGATACTGGATTTTGCAAATATGGTGGCTGCCGGTGCTCCCTGCCCGGAGCCCCGGGGGAAGCGGCAGCTCACGAACAATTGAATTCTTCAACCTTAGGTTCGCAAATATTGAGACCCTACTGCACTAACATTATGGTTTTCTATTCACCAACTTCCCTCTTACTTAACCCACTAGCAGGGTGAGGAAGTAATCTCTTGCTAGAGCTAAGAGAAAAAGCTACTACAACCAAATCCAGTTTGCACCTTCCATCCTTGGCAGCTAGCAAAGAGAAGCAAGTCACAAACAGGGTGAGAGAGCACCAGCCCATGAGAGTGAAGCACAAATAGTAATGGATAGTAGCAGCCACTTACCTAAACCAAATCTGAACCAATGACCATAGATGAGAAAGCCTCAACACCTTTTTGCTAATCTAAAGCTATCCTGTCACTCCTAAAAATCATTTAGCGGGGGAGGGGGGAGGAGAGAACACTTAAATAAATTTAACTTGACAGCAGAAACTGCTATAGGCAAAGAACTACAGTTCACCAGAAAACAAGTGCATCAACTAGGGACTCTTAAGCTGCCTGGATCTGGAAGCCAGCTGTACATTTTTGAAGTGCAAATGCTTAGCTGTAACCAAAAGTTCATAATAAATTTAACACCACCAAGCTCACACTATGACAAATCCATTACCAGGTTCACAAAAAAGGGCTTGTGCAAACTCCTGTCTACTCCTACGTGCATTTTCCTCCATCAAACTGTTTGTACATAGACCACAGCTTAAATGATAACAGAATAGACATTGACCTATATCAGAGGGTCTGCAACCTGCAGCTCCTGCACTACATGTGTCTCTTTTAGGACGACTTTGTGGCTTCCAACACTATAATTGCAGAATTGAAAAAAAAAAAAATACCTTCTGATTATTTTCCATAAATGGTGAACATCTAAGAGCCCAACAGTGAACAACTTGTATCTAAATAGCAAACAATATGTGATCTCAAAATGTTGGATAAATTACCCTTTAAATACGTGCAGTGCTTTGTGGGGTATGATACTGTATCTGTGTTTTGATCCTCTTACTACTAAAGTTTTGATTAGGAAAAGGAAGTTCGCGGCATTCCTGCTGTGAATGGCAACACATTTTAAGAAAGAAAACTGAAATTTAACGCGAAGTAAAATTGGCATAATTAAAGTGGGTTCAGGAGTGAGAAAAATCAGGAAGACGGTAGTGCAGACAGACAGGTAAAATGTGAAGAAACAGAATATGTAAAAAATTTGTGAATGTCCTACAGTAAACATGTATTTCATTACAAATCATTGTGTGAGCGCTGCGCTTAAAATAAGCATTACAAAAAGTATGGTTTGAAATGATTTATTAAGGGCCATCTCATTGTGATGTGCATTGTGGCTCCTGAATTATTTAGTTTTACCAAACTAAAAAAAAAAATGGCTCTTGCTATTTTGGTTGCCGATCCCCGACCTAGATTCCTATATATTTGTATTGGTGCATCTGAACTGGCCTTCAATTGTGAAGCAACAGCAACATCTAGTGGCCAGAGAATAATATGAATTTCTTCTGGTCCAGTCTTCTGAATGTTGTAATCAGTGACTATTAATACTATTTGTTCGATTTTATTCTATTTAGCTGTGAATTGCTGCATTCAGGTACTTCAACATGATCAACAATAGGTAACAATGGGATGGACAATAAAATGAGTACATTTATTCACTGATTAATGTAGTGTGAGATTCCAGTACAACTGAGGCTACAGAATTTCAGTCCGTTACCCCTATATTGAATCCAATAATGTGTCTGACTAAAGCATGTCTTCCAAAAAGGTATCATGTCGCTCTTGGATTGAAAACATCAAGGGATGCAGAACCCATCCCATCCCACAAAATGTCTAATATGCTTAAAATACCTCACCAGGAACCTCTACAAAATTTCCTACCACCACACAATTCTTTTAGGACCTTACCATGATTTTAAAAAATTACAAAAACCAACAACCTGGAGAACATACAGATACTTTTATTGCTCACCTTTTATACAACAGCACACCTTCAGCCATTTTCTTTCACAGCTTGACAATGTTTATGTACACAAAATCCCAGCAAGAAGCATTATGTGGCTTTCAGTAAAAGAAAAAAAAATGTCAAGACATCAAACTTAGCCAGGCTTCATTTTCTGCAGCAATAGTAAAAGGGCTTCCCTCCAGGCAGGAATTAGTCTTTCCAGGCCGTAGTGCATTTCTTCAAAAAAAATAAAATGTAATAATAAAAGAAAGACAACCCCCCCAAAACAAATTGCCCTAAATTTGCTGAGCCAGTGGTATTAACTCGTGCATAAAACAAATTGCAGTTTGCTGTTCTTTCTAGCTGATTTCAAGTAAAAATTAGGTTTGTAAAAGGAGCAACTTGTTTTGGATGGATGCAGGTCAGTTTGAATTGCTATACTTAACTACAGCCCTACAGACACTATCAGTTCACAACTTAGCTTGGTTTAAAAAATGATCTTGCAGATTCTGGTGGCAGGTGAGATCTCCAAAGTTGAGTAGGAGATACAATTTTCAATTAGTGGAAGATAAGGCTACTGAATGTGGTATCTGCAGTAGAGCTCATATAATAGATGCCCCAGACTTATGCGTGAGAAAGCACTTTGGAACCAGGCGTGCATGACCACGAGTGAGAGACCTTTTCTTGATTGAGACAACAGGGCAGCAAATCAAAAGCAACATTCAAAACTGTCTGGAACTGTAAAAGATTATTTAATTTCCCATGTTGTATGTGAATTACAAGTCTAACCAAAAAGCACTGCTAGTGTCAGTACACTATACATACCCCCGGAATGAAGGGAAACAGCAGGGTAATAATTTCAGAATAAAATGATTGATCAAAGGGATTCCGGGGGGAAAAAAAAACCCACAAAGCTACTGGTTCAAAGTTTGGTTAATCCTAGTGAAGAGTGACAACTTATTTTTTTCAAACAAAAACAAAAGCAGAGTTGCATGGGAACCTATACCTTTTCTGAAGCATGACCCCTTATGCAGGCAGGATCTTGCCTGACACGTGGTCTTGGACTAATTCAAGAAGCAATAGAACAGGCCTCTGAAACTAGGTTTCTATTATCTGAGCTCTGCTGAAGTGTAAAGCTTTAGTAGCCTCAACTCGTGAAGTGTCTTCCTTGTCCAAATCCAGACTGATTATACTGATAGCCTCCATGCTGGAAGTGCTGCTCAAACTGCCCACCTTGATTAAAGTTCTGTCCACCTCTGCCTCCCCAGCCGCCACCTGGGCCTCCACGGCCACCTCTCCCTCCTCCACGGCCACCTCTCCCTCCTCCACGGCCACCACCTCGATCACCATGGTGCCCACCATCTTGGTATCTGTTGTCTTGCTGGTAACCGCTGCTGCTGGTGCCGCCACCACCCTGGTATCCACTTCCTGTGTATGAAGATTGATAGCCTCCATAGCCGCCTCCTTGGTAGCCACTACCATGATAGCCACCTGTTTGAAAACCTGCATCTCTGTAGTTGCTATCTCTGTAATTGCTGTCCTGATAGCCTCCTCCGCCATCTGTCCAGCCTCCTTGGTGCTTGTTTCCTCTTCCTCCCCCTCTGTTTCCATGGTCATAACCACCCCGTCCTCCGCCTCGGCCACCTCGTTCATGACCCCCTTGTTCATGACCTCCTCGTCCTCCATATGATGAGTCATAACCTCCTCGCCCTCCTCTGTCATGACCCCCTTGTTCATAACCACCTCTTCCTCCATATGATGATTCATAGCCACCTCTTCCTCCTCTGCCTCCACTTTGCTGTGGAGGACCATCTGGTCTCTTCTGCCATGGTGGCATCTCAGGAGGGGGAGGCTCAATTTCATTTGGTCTGCCCCCTCTGTCAGGTACTCGGCCCATTAATACCTGTAAAGGTAAGGAAAATATTATTTAAGGAGTGCGAATATCATGCAGTCATGCTTATTTATTGTATGACAATATGGGCAAGATTTGTAGGACAATCTGGATTTTGAGTTAAGGCAGAGAAGTCTGTTAAGGTCTTTCATGCTGGTATTATGCTGATGTAATTCCATTAACTTCAAATAGAAGTGTCTCAGAAGTTTATATCAGAATCAGGTCCTAAGTAGTTTGAGAGGACATTTTATAACAGCCTCAAAGAATGAAATGAATCAACAGAAATACTAAACTGGCTGTCAGTTTGAAAAAGATGTAAAAGAACCAATATTTGGTTTCATCTGTGTAACGCATCTTCTAAAATTAAATAAAAATACAATTTCCTTGGAGATGTAGTACTCATAAGGTGGTACTGATCTGACAGTCACTGTGAATAAGTTATGTACTGAAATATCAGGCACGTCATAAAATAACAAGGAGCAGACGTGCAAGCTGTCACTCAACTATGTACTATCATGTCCCAAAGAAGCACCCAATGTGCACAGGTGATCTCCCCAAGCCAATCAATCCTTGTAGAATCTGTCAGTTAAGACAGAGGTAGGATGATGCATTTGGTAATATGGACAGGGGGGTTTGCTAGAACTGGACCAACCCCTCTAAATACTCATTGAGACAAAACCTTTATTGGGACTAGAGTAATCACACATCTGCCTGCCACAGGAGTTTTCTTGTATATTCCTCTGAAGCCTCTAGTGTCATTGCTGGAAATAAGAAATTAGAACTAGACACATAACCACTATGATCCCATATAACAAACCTTACGTTCCTAGCGAAGAATATATTCAAACTCGGGTTCCTCTTACTATCATCCTTGTCTGCCCACTTCCTTGCTTGGCTTCTATATCTCCTTGCTGTCATCTAAATAGGCACAGGATGCAAGTTCTTTGGGGGTAGGGACTGTTTTTATGTTTCTACAAAGTTCAGCACAATGAACCCCAATCCCGACTGCCATCACTGAGTGCTACTGAAACACAGAATCCTTCTTTGGTATTTTGTGGGTGGCATTTCATGTTAATTGTTGAAAAGCAGATCCACTATAATGTAATGTTCATGAGTCTCAAGTTCATGATGCAAGTCAGTCAGATGAGCCTGAATTCTCAGGGAAAAAAGGTCTTGGGGGAGGACGTGTGTAATTTCTTAATTTAGGCAATATTCTTTCCACAGCAACACTTGCTCTTAAAAATATGCACCTTGACTGTATAAATTTAATCAGAGCCCATAAGAGAATCTAAATTGCAAAACACTGATTTTGCAAACAGACTTATATCCCATCTACTTAAAAACCATGCAATGAAATTATTTCATTCACTTTATTTTTAGATGCGATGACAGTACAGATTGAACCTCTCTAATCCACACTCTCTCGTTCGGCAACATCCATAATCCAGACATGATTTTAATTAGCTGGATGTCTGCTTATAATGGGTGTGGCCACATTTCCAGTGGACCCATGAAGTTTGTTGCATCCAAGTCTTTTAAGAGCCTCATAAGAAGTGGAAATGCTGGTAATGCTGTTAGACAATACTGACCTCCTGTGGCTCAGTAAATTGTCTTGTCTGGCACCAGTCAGGTCCCAAGGGTGCCAGGCTAGAGAGGTTCAGCCTGTATTTGTTAATAACACAGCAATATCAACACCTGCAACCTTGATAATGAAATGATAACACCACAAATATACAAGTAGCTTCCTTAGGGCGTTCTCACTTCATGTGGATTGACTATGCTGTGCAACTGTAACACTAAACTTCAGGGAGGTATTATGAACCACTTACTCTCACAGAATAGGATTACAAACCAGACTGAGATCCACTGAAAGCAATGGGGTGCTTGTAGAGTGAGATAATATTCAATGCACGTTAGGATGTCAGAATTTGACCCTATATGGGAAGCTGCAGTTCCCAAAATCATTAACTAGTTCACAGATAAGTTTCCCATCACTCATTTTCCAGTTTACATTTACTTTGATGAAAAATATGGAAATTCACTCAGTGCTTTAAAAACTCAGTCTCTCACTGAGGGAAAACAACATTAAAATGAAATCACTTAATGTTCACAGCCTAGTACCAAATTATATTTGCCCTCTCATAACAATAGCTGAAGACATACCTTATTAATGGCACACACAGTCTTTTCTCTGATAGACCCACTGCTTGTCCTCATAATCTTTGACAAATCTTGCCGAGCTGCCAAGAGGTGAGCAATGGAAATAGTGCACTTAGTAGTTAAGAGGGCACGTTTGGGTTGGTAGATTTTAGCCAGTTTCTCTGTTTGACTCTATTGTAGGAAAGAAAAAAATAAACAAATCAATTAGCTAAAGGAATCCATGTGTGACAGTGCCCCCAAAAAATCCAGATCAATAAATTAAATCAATTAAAATATATCTGTTATTAAAATACAAGAGGAATACCAAAATAGTTAAACATATTTTATTTTACTATAAAGATAACTGTAAGGACTGCATAAGCCAAGTTATTTTTTCACTTCAGTCACACAAGGATATTAAGTTTTAACCTGATTCTTAAAATGTCATTTTGCAAACATTTTCTGTTATTCCGCATTTTTGTCTGTCTTCAAGAGGCAGTCACTGATAAATAGTACTAGTTTTCTATTTGAGAAAAAGAATTCTAGCCAATCAATACCATCACAATGCCAATGAAAGTTACTGATATGGATTGCATCACTCTCGTTTTTCCTTTTGCACTTGCACAATTCCTAAACAGCTGATGTGTAAAAAAAAATTTCTCAAGTGAGTTTTATGTTACCCATTCCTCTTGGCATGTTTTCCCTACTCTGCAAGATCTCTGAAGCAGATATGATACCTCTTTGGTCTGTAATGCAGCTAATTACCTACAGTAAATATTTTCATATTTAGCAGCCCTGGGACCAGGAGGTTTCTGGATATTCGAATATTCCAGATAATAGAGAGGTATACCTAACAATCCATAACGCTAAAGAAAAACAAGATTAGATATTAACAAACAAATAAAAATGCATGCAGAGTACTTTATTTACCAACAGTAGCATTACACACTGAGAACTTATACTGTATTTGCTATATTTATTTGTATATACTTTCATTATACCCTGCTTATGGAAAACGTAAGTAAAATTTACTTAAAGGTTAAAATGCTGGTTATCTGAGAGTTCTGGATGATAGAATGCCAGATATGAAAGACTTTACCGTAATACCAATGCATATGGCGTCATAAAAAGGAGAGGGATTTATTTTAGGGACGATCTGTTATGGTTTGCTGAACCATAATCAGATATTCCTTACACTGTGATAGTATGTGGCTGTTTTAAATATTATTTAATTAGCCAAAGTTATTTACTGTTTTGCAAATGCCAACTTCTTAAACCTGCCACCCGTTAAACTAAATAACAGAAACCTATTTAACTCTTTCCAACTGCTGTTATAATCTTACATCCTGTTCTCTACAAGATATAATTTGCCTGGGTAACAAATTTTATATTCCAAAGAGGGAGAGAACAGAAAAGAGCCAGTACATCAATGAGCGGATGACAGGTCCTTTGAATGGTCAAAAAACCTCTTCTGGGCATCTGCCTCAAGTCTTCTACTGAAGAAATTCATAGCTGTTCAGTTTTGGATTTCTCCTTACCTCATGTGAGTAAATTGTTTGATAGACTAGTAAATATTCATGTTCTTATTATGATAGTCCACAGGTAAAGAGACATGCACAGGCTAGTATAATTAACATGGACATTTTACAGAGTTGCAGGAATCTGTTTGAAAAATGCTTTCCCTGTAACTTGCAATGCCAATTGCCAAGGATGTAACTCTCTTTTTTAAAACATTTTGTTAAAAGAGGAATATTTTACCTCATTTTTTCCTAAGAAGCCACTCTGGTTCACATGCTTCGGCCGCTGCCATCAGCGGTTCCTGTTTCCTGTGTTTGAGGGGAGCTACAATTGACCAAGGTAATGAAAGTTAAAAATCTACTTAAGGAAGAGATATTACAGGCAAATAAAGGTAAGTCACTCCGAAGATGAGCCATCAGAAGTTCAGCTGGGAACAAATACCAGCTTACTGATTTCCCATTTGCATCCTCCTCTGTTGCCTTCTGTCAGTAACAGCTTGCTTTCTTGACCTCCGCCCTAAATTTACCTATGTCAAGGTTTCCCATCTCCGCAGAGTAACATGTTTGGCACAATCACATGCTAATCAAAGCTACATGAAGCTAACATATCAAGACTAAGCCCAAATTGGACAGGATCAGAGAGATGCACCTGGGAATAAAGGAGAGTGAGGGAATAACAAAGGAGTAGAGCAAGGGATGAAGCGGTGTAACTGAGCTGTGGATCGCCTAGGGAGGACAACACTGGGAGAGGGCAGGTTGATGGGAGAATCTGGTCTCCTAGCTGAACTCCTGATACTTCAACATCTGCAAGGTGACTTACTAATTTGGTTTTTCCATCTCTAGCTTCCCCTCAAGACAGGAAACAGGAATGATAAGAGCTGTAGCGGGCAGATCAAAGTGGTTACTCAAGGACAAACAAAACAACTGGAAAATATTCTTTGATACAACCAAACAACTTTATACTTATACATTAGCCACTAAAGGTAAAATGGTTTACCATAAAGGGAACAAAACTGAATGACACCCTTACTTTACCACCTGACACTAAGCAAAGGCAGAAAGAACAGAATAGCTTGGGAAAAAGAATAGGTGTACAATGCTTTTCCATTCTTGATCTACAACCCAAACGCTTGCAAGTTTAAATTAAGTCAACATTGAGGTGAACACACACATAATATACAGAAGAGCTATAATATTTTAGCACTTTTACTATTTATTTCTTTAACCTTAAAATGACTAGTACCTAAGACACAGTGTAAGTCAGCTAAGAAAACAAGGAAGATGTGAAGTATTATTGGAGTTCCTATCCATACAATTAGTTACCACTACTGCAATCTTTGCTTCTTAATGAAATTATGAAATGGAGCCTTTAAAAGTTCATATTTTAAAATGAATACAAGTTGAACCTCTATCTTCCAGCACCCTTGGAACCTCACCGGTGCAGGATGAGAGAATTTGCTAGACCACAAGAAGTCAGTATCTTCTAGCACATTATCAAGTCTTCCACTGCTTACTGTGCTCTTAGAAGACATTTAGGGGTAAATTACAGCTAAACAACAACAACATAGAACATTGAGCCATGATTGGTGGCTGTAAATAAACTTTATGGAACCACAGGAAACTTGGCCACACCCATGATAAATGGTCATCTAACTAATCCAGCATGATTTTATGGATGCTGCTGCACACGAAAGTTCTGGATTAAAGAGGTTCAACCTGTACCACATCTTTGAAACATGATAGGAAAATAACTTTAAATACAGTATATTGCCAGTGCTTAAATACTGTGCATATGTAGTTTAATTCCAAACTCACATAGAGCTCAAACTATTTCCCCCACCCAAACTGTTCTTAGTTCTCCCTTACCGTGTTCTTTAAATAAATTTCTGCTGAAGACATAGTGAAAACAAACTTGCTTTTTCAAAACTGAATTTGAGCAGCTGATCACACATTGAGGCCCTGCAAGACACTTTTTTTTTTTTTAAACAAAAGGAGGACAGGTTTTGCAAAGCCGTGACACAGCTACAAATGCCCATCCAAGTTCCCCCTAAGCTGCACAGCTTCCCATTAAGTCTGATGCAGAGACTCTTAATCCCAGTGAGAGGCTCAGGGCTACAGCACAGAGCGACCTCTTCCCAAGCCCTGAAGGCGCCAGTGCCAGCAAGAGAATACCACTCCCGCAGCCGCAGCATGGAGCTACTGTGACTGGGGAGGAAAACGACCCATCTTTGCCATTCCCCCAGGAAGCCACCCAAACAAGCCCAATCACTGGCTCCATCCCAAAGCCCAGACCCTTAGCCCAGAGCCTGTATCCCCTCCTGCACTGCAACCCATAGCCCTGAGCCGCTCCCCAAACCTGGAGCCCACTCCCAACCCCCGCACCCCTCATTTCCAGCCCCCAATCTAGAGCCTTCAATCTGAGCTCTTGCACCCCAACCTCTGCCCCAGCCCTGAGCTCCCTCCCACAATCAGAACCCCTTGGCCTCAGTCCTTCCACATGAATTTTGTTACATGTATCAGTGTGAAAGTGCTGTGTTGCCCATCACCTCCACATTGGTGCATGTATGAAAATTAATTCTGCTCAGTGGTGAAAACAATCAGAGAGCAAGCTAATTCCCACACGTTTCTAACAGCCTACAACTCTCACTACTCACTTTCATTTTCTGTTGAAGCACTCAAAATATGAAAGGCCTCTTCCCAGTTTGTCAGTGAAACTTGACATATTGCCCCTCTTATATCACTTGCATGACACCTATAGCCCGGTTTGTGCACTGGTAGAGGATTCCAAGCCAGAGAGAAAATAAATGCATAATTTATTTTTTTAATAACTGTTGATTTTTACATAACTCATTCAGTCAAAAGATAACGGACATGTGATTCTTCTTCATCTGGCTATGAAACTTGCCTCTGGTGAAGACCACCTGATTTATGCGGTAGAGCTAATTAATTGCCCCATTATGGGCCTTAAATGCTTGCCATGTTATGTTTGGGAATTATTTTAATTTTTTGTGAGCAATGTATTTGGAATTTTGACACAGTAGGAAACAGGCAATTAGTTGGGAAATCTGAATTATTATAACCAATTAGTTTCAGAAGGGGTTGAAGTCACATCACCTTGTACAATTCAAGAACAGAAAATATATGCCAAAATATTACCTAACAGCGCAGATGACAGAGAAAACTGCATTGCATGGACAAGTTCAATGCAGAACATGCTCTAGTGCAGTGGCTCCCAAACTTTTCAGTAACTCGGCACACTTCAGTGAGACAATTCCATGGCACACCCACCTTTCACTCACAGAGGTGAGAGGGAAGGAAAGGGGCACAAGCATTTATACCATGTCCCAGCTCCAACAAGCTCCCTCCCTCCCTTCCCCCTGGCTACAGCAGGGATGGGGGTGGGCTCCCTGCCAGCCCATTCAGGCAGAGAAGCACCATATCTGCCTCCTTTGTAAATGGGCCCCTGTGGGGTCACCATTTTGCCTCATGGCAGCTCTGCAAAGAGCCACCCTGGGGGTAGAAATTGACCAACCCTGCACCAGCTGGGATTCAGGAAGCCTTTCTCCTTGAGCCCCACCTGTTGTGGGGTAATCAGTTTCCACCCTCCACCCCAAGGTGGCTCTGTAAAGAGCCACTCAGTGGGGAAATTGATGAAATTTCACAGCACACTTGGACAGTTCTTATGGAACACCAGTGTGTAATGGCACACTGATTGAAAACCACTGCTCTAGTGGATAGCACAGGCTTTGGTGCTAAGTAAAGAGGTAGTCAGGAGGAGGATTTGCTTACAATTCTTCAGAAACAATGGGGAAAAGTTTCTAATATTGGTTTCCCTGGTTCTAATGGGAGATTGTTACATTTTTCCACTCACTGACACATTAGCAATCCTTTCTTCCTACTGGCATTTTTTTCTCCTATTTATCCATTTAACTTTATTTTTTGCTTTCTACATGTAGTTATATGCACCTATGTAGTTACTAAATCATATAACAATCATCAGTTTTAAACAGCATTTTGCAGTCAACGTACTCCATAGTAAATTTCTTCAGAAATCCATAAATCAAAAAATATATCAGGGCATATTTTCCATTAAATGCAAGAAAAAGCAGTGTTTAAAAGATATTTTACAAAAAGCATAAACGATCTGCATGTTTATGGAAAGCAATTTGTACCTTGGCTCTATCTGACCAGCCAAACGACTGCACAGTTACATCCAAACGTTTCACTAGTAATTTTCTCCGAACTTCATACTCATTAGTTATGGCTTGGTTAATTGCTTCAATTTTTTCCTGAAATGAAGATTCATGAGTGTGATGTATATTTTAGGTCACTTTTCAATTGCAACAATAAATGATAGGCACGATGGTATAAACAGATTCAGATATTAAAAACTGATTTGACTTTAGCACATAATTATCTACCTATTAAATATTCTGAAGGCATAATTTTTGCATTCATTCTCCAGTCATGGAACAGAGCAGTAAATACACACCCCAGCTGCTAACACTGCTTCCCTAATAGTCATGAAACTTCTTCTTCATGGCAGCCCAAGTACAGCCTCCTAACAGCACAGTGTTCAATGCTGTTCACAAGGCGTGAAACACACTTCTATATTCTGCACTTTTTTTTTCAAGCTGCTGTTTTGTTTCCTCCAGTATTTTCCAGAGCAACCAAATAATACGAACAAGGTACAAACTCAAAGAAACACAAGGATTTATACTTAAGTGCTAGGGAGTTGAAAGTCCCTAGCTCCTTAAAACTAAAATAAACCTTTTTAGGGCACAAGATGTGGAGCTAAAAACAAAAAACAGTAATTGGAAAATTGTTTGAAATACTGTGTGAGGATCCTGATTAGAGCCTATGATACAACACAGACAAGGCAGCCTCATGCAGTAGATATTCCTTTATGATTAATAATCAGGAAAAAGAAAAACAAGACATCACTGGAAACACTATGGCTTCACAGCGTGGCAAACAATGGTCCCTGCTAGGGCAAAAGAACAGACTTCTAGTGCTAAAGGGAATTCTTAATGTACTTTGCTGCAAGTTTGTACCCTCAGAGATTTATTGTAGTTTGTGACCTTGGATAACAGGGGGTACTCAAAAAACTTATTAAAATTTTTATTTTAAAAAGAATCTTTCGTCAAAAATGTATTTCACCAACATAAATGAACCCTACACACATTAGTGAGAAACCTTCTTTTCACTTAAAATATACACAAGATAACTGATTTAAAAAAAAATCACAACACCCCACCCCACCCTACACACACTAAGTATCTGGTAATGTTACCATATAGAAGAGAGAAAGAGTTTCACACATTTAATTCCTTACCCAGTGAGCAGGTCCCAATGGTTTCTTCAGTAAAGGTTTTCCAACATGACCAGGCGGAACCTTTGCTAAAGTTTCTTTCAGCTGTAATTAAATATATTGTGAACATGCTACAGTGGCCATAAATACTGCTTTATAAAGATCAGATTTTGGGAGGGACTGGGGAGAGTGTATTATATAGGAATCATAGGCTACGGGGAAAAGGGAGTGGAGGGCTTTTGTTTTGACACAGGACTGTGCCAAGTACACTGTGCCATAAAATTGTCAGTTAAGTCTCAAATCATACTTGTGTACGAAAAGTCTTAACTCTCAAGATTACTATATCAGTTGTAACACTAACTAAAAAGGTAGAGAAAATATACATAAATATCAAAATTCTGTCTTATGGTCTCAGAGACAGGAACATCTGTGATTAAAACGGAAAAGAAAAAAAAAAAAATCACACTTGAGGAGATCTCCCTTTAAACCCAGAAACTACCCAATATAGAATTAGTTTCAACAATTTTCTTTATCTAAAATTCTCAGTTCTGGAATGTTTTTATCAAGTCTTCATGAAGGATCTAAAAAGGTCCTCCCTTGTTATAAAATATAAATGTAATATAATAATTAAATTATATGCTGATCAACCACTTTGTGTGCAGCTGTTGTATGAGCTTTCCCATCTCAAAACAACTAAGGATGCAGATATGGAAATGGGATTGAATGGGAGAAAAAAGTGGGTCAATGACTCACAAAGAAACTGCCTCTTTTCCCTATTGCATAAATCAGAAACATGACTTGCAAATACTGTCTTCAGCAGCCTACAAAAATCTAATGGTCTCATTTCCTAGAAGTACTGACTACCTGCAGTTCCCACGGAAATCAATGGGAACTGCAGTTGAACAGTGTTTCTGCAACTCATGCTCCAAATAATGCCACGTCATTAGAGCAGGTTTTGGAACAAATAGAAAAACTTAACAGTAACAAGTCACCAGGACCAGATGGAATTCAGCCAAGGGCTCTGAAAGAACTCAAGTTTAAAACTGCAGAATTAACTGATTTGTAATCTACCCTTTAAATCAGCTTCTGTAACCAAGGACTGGAAGGCAGCTAATATAACGCCAATATTTTAAAAGGGCTCTAGAGGGGACCCTGGCAATTACAGACCAGTAAGTCTAGCATCAGTACCAGGCAAATTAGTTGAAACAACAGTAAAGAATAAAATTGTCAGACACGTAGAAGAACATATTCTGTAAAGGAAAATCACGTCTTACTAATATATTAGAATTAGTTAACAAACATGCAGACAAAGGGGATCCAGTACGTATAGTATACTTAGATTTCCAGAAAGTCTTTGACAAACACCCTCTCCAAAGGCTCTTGTGTAAATTAGGTTGTAATGGAATAAGAGGGAAGATCATTTCATGGACTGAGGACTGGTAAAAAAAAGCAGGAAACAAAGGGTAGGAATAAATGGTAAATTTTCTGAATGGACAAGCTTAAGGAGTAGTGTTCCCCAAGGGTCAGTCCTAGGACCAATCCTATTCAACTTACTCATAAATGATCTCGAGAAAGGAGTAAGTAGTGAGGTGGTAAAGTTTGTGGACAATACTAAACTGTTCAAAATAGTAAAGATGAAAGCAGACTCTGAAGAACTTCAAAAAGATCTCACCAAACTAAGTGAATGGACAGCAAAACAGCAAATGAAATTTAATCTGTATTAGTGTGAAGTAAGGCACATTGGAAAAAAATAACCCCAAGTATACATACAATATGATGGGGGCTAATTTAGCTACAGCTGATCAGGAAAGAGATCTTGGGGTTATTGTGGATAGTTCTCTGGAAAACATCCACGCAGTATGCAGCAGCAGTCAAAAAAGCAAATAGGACGTTAGGAATTATTAAAAAGGGATAGAAAATAAGATAAAGAATATCTTAAAGCATATCTTACTCCCCCTGTACAAAACCATGCTATGACCACAACTTTAACACTGTGTACATATGTTGTCTCCTCACCTCAAAATGATATTTTGGCATTAGAGGAAGTTCAGAAAAGGAAAAATAAAATGATTAGGGGTTTGGAACAGATCCAATATGAGGACAGGCTAAAGAGACTGGGACTTTTTGGTTTATAAAAGAGGAGACTGAGGGGCAATATAATAGAAGTATATAAAATCATGAGTGGCATGGATAAGGTGAATAAAGAAAAGTTATTTACTTGTTCTAATCATAAGAACTAGAGGACACCAAGGGCTTGTCTACACTATCACCTTCCTTCAAAGGAAGGATTGTAATTAGGGCGTTGAGAGTTTACTAATGAAGTGCTGCTGTGCATAGGCAGCGCTTCATTAAGCAAATTTCCCCCTGCAGCAACTTCGAAGTTTTAAACTTCAAAGTACCGGCACGTGTCTAGCTGTGGCTCACCTGCTGGTACTTCGAAGTGCTGGGGCAACTTTGAAGTCCCCTTACTCCTCAAAACTCCTCTCTGTCAACAGAGCAGATCGCTCTTGCAGTCCACTTGGCAGTTTGGTCGTGATCTGTTGACAGAAGCTTTGTTTGAAGATATCCTTTGACAAAAACTTCTGTTGACAAGTCACTGTAATCTAGACACAGCCCTCAAGCTGCGTTCTTTCACGGTAACGAGACAGCCAGAAGATACACAAAACCCCGACTTCTGGTCTCAACAACGAAGAAGTCCTGCAGTACACCTTTTATATCTGCAATTTCTTTGTGACTCATAGCACATTCAGTAAACTACCTTAAAATCACCACCACCCCATGCTAGTCAAGTCTCAAGAGGCAATGGAGCTAGTTTAAATGACTGAAATATGCTAATATTGTACGGTTTTTTTTGGCTCTTACTTTTTTTTCGATTCCACTGAAGAACTGGAACATAGTTATGTTGGCCGGAGGCTTGGACATGCCTAATGCAATACATATGCCTTTTAGCTCCTGAAAGGCCTCGCTGCCACCTCCTTCTTGTGCTTTTTTGGGGGGGGCATTCACACATAGCATTCTGGCAGCTTCCAGTTCTGAGATGAGGTATGCTGGGATAAGAAAATTAGATTCTGGAGTAAGATGCATCAATTTTAAATTTACTGAAAATTAAAGTATTTACAATTGATAAAGGTGCACACAGAGCATTTTTAAAGAGTTACTGTAATTTTTAACCTAACAAAAGCTCATATTTATATGAATCACTAAATGGAGTGTGTGGTCCCCTCATTTAGAAGGGGAAGCTCTAAGGTGCTGTCAACTGGCAGTTTTGCTGCAATTTGCAGAGATGATCTACTTCACTAGACTTTACTACATTGTCTAACAAAGCATAACCCTTCCTCTGTAAGGCTTTTGCAGAGTGAGGAGAGCTGATCTAGAACATGAGGAAAAAAGCAAGAGGGGGCTAGCACATGGATTTTAGAGCCAGGTTGATAAGGCTCCATAAAGGTATTGGGGAGACTGGAAGTATAAGTGAAAGACTGGCAGGGAGCCAGAACTGGAGGTTATCCAAAGGACTGGGGTGGTGGGCTGGCCGGGAAATAGTTAAAGCAACTGCCGGCTGTACCTCTCTAATCTGGAACTTTATCGTACGGTAAACTCTGTAATCTGGCATGACTATAGTTAGCCAGGTGACCACTTATGGGTGTGACCAACTTTCCTGTAGTCCCATAAATCTTGTTTGCAGCCACCAGTCTTGACTTTCAGTTTTATGTGCTGTCATTTAGCTGTAATTTACCTCTAAATGTCTTCTAAGAGCCCAGTAAGCAGTGGAAGTGTTGGTAATATGCTAGAAAATATTGACTGCCTGCCATCTGGCAAATTCTCTCGGTCAGCACCAGTCAGGTCCTGAAGGTGCCAGATGAGAGAGGTTCAACCTGTACAGTGGCAGTGGGGACACTGTAAAGAAAGCAGGAACTGATGCTGAATGTGACTGAAGAGAACTTTGAAAAGCTTTTAACACGAAGACAACATGGACTTGGCATCATATTGTAAGTCAGGAATTTAACAAAACCAAACAATATCTTGTGAAGAATTTCCTTACGTACAAGAATTCAGCATCATGTTTAATATCAGATTTAAATGTTTAATCTTACCCTGTGACTCCCGTAACTTTTAAAGTTTGAATTAAAATGAGATGTAAGCAATGGTACATTTTCTCTATACTTTCACTTAGCAATCTCAACAGCAATTTAAGAGTTCTTCTTTTCAAAGTACAGCGGGGATACTTTGTATAGAAAACAACAAGAATGTCACTCTACTCTGCTGCTTCCAAACACCAAAAAACAAAGATACAGGAGATATCTGTGGAGGAGGCTGATATAGAAAAACTGAGGTTCCTCCTATCCCCAAAAGTCAAAAGGCGTTTGGGGGTGTGGAAGAGGAAAAGTTCTTAACTGTCCACCACCTGTACATCCCATTCCAAGACTCAGGTAGAAGGCCATGACAGGGAATTCAAACTGACGACAGATCTACCAACCAGAGTTAAATACAAAAAACGAACCCTCTGAGCAAATCCAAGGTCTTTACCCTGATGGGAACCTTAAAATGCTTTCCTCTTCCTAGCATCCTATGAGGAGGAACGCAGTTGGCTTTTCACTAACTCTGTGCCTTGACCTTCTACAGGCACTCTTCCCTCAAAAGTTTTTTACTGGATACTGACTAAAAAGTGGCTGGTATTTTTCTGAAGTTTGGCAACATACTAGGACTCCTTCAATTGCTTTGTTTGGATTTTGGCCTCCCTTTGAAATGTAATAGAAAATATACAGGTGAAATTCTTAAGAATTACTAAAAAATATTTACTCCCTGGAGGAAACAAATAGCCCAGTGCCACCTCTAGTCTATCTCAGAATCAGAAAAAGGAACAGAAGTGGAGTCTTTGCATTAGCAGGCTTCGATGAAAATGTTCCCTTTAACTTACTGAGAAGCAGGAGGCAGTTCTTCTGACTGAGAAGGCGTTTTGTCACATCTCCTGATGTTAGCGATGCATATGGACAGTTCATTTCCCCCAGCAGTCCACTCACTTCAAGCTGGAACTCTTCTGCTTCATTTGGACCTTTTAAAAAAGCAAATGTTTAATTAGCTCTAATACTTAGTTTGAACTTGTGATTCAAATTTGTGATACTGAATTTGTGATTATAAATCAGTTAGGAAATACAGTACTTTGGAGACTGGGATGATTTAGTTAAAGAAAAAAAAATCTGTGGCTGCAGCTAGGAGTGAAATTAAAATATCACTGTGGGTAAAAGCCATAGAACTCCTCTGGGTTTTCAAAGCTTGGAACTCATCCTGACTGATTTGAGGACAAGTAATTCCTCACTGAGTGTAGAATTACACTTCCATTTGTTTTCTTCCCAGTCTAGGAACTTTTCGCTTAGTAGCCAATAAAGCACTGATGTTGGAACTAACAATATCAATGATACCAAACCAAAATCTCTGTGGAATCTTGGTGCCGTCTAAACTTAAGATGCATATCGCTCCATAATTTAAAATGATTTTGGTGGAAGTGCTCTCACTGAATAATTAAGAATTGCTGGAGATGAAAAGTCAAGAACACCAAAAGCCTAACCCTTTTAAGTTTATGTTTGCATTCCTCCCCTACTTGCTTCTTCTTAGTAAGAGGGAAACTCAAGTAGCTAAGGTATAACATTTGAGGTAACAAAAGTCATGTTTCCCTGTGCTAGAGCACAAGCACTAAAGGGAAACTAAGACAGCTTTTCATCGTCCAAGCTGAGCGAAGTATAAAATACAAATAGAAAGTTAAAAATTAGAGCATTTAAAAAACAGGATATCTTCTTGAAAATATTACTGTAAACCCAAACCAGACAGAATTAGGATACACTTACTAGCACTACAAAATATATAGGGACACCGAGTTGATTACAAGTTTAAATTTTACATTAAAGTTTACATTAAATTAAAGGTTACAGTAAGAGTGTTCTTGCCATTCCGTGTGGTTTTATGTTTCCTTTTTTAAAAAGTCTTTTGTGTCGAAGTGTTAATTGTACCAAGGAAAATTATTGCAGATTAAACAAATGGAAGGTAAAGGAAAGTTTGTAACTCAAAAATTTTTTAAAAATATTAAGGTTATGTGTTTCCTGTAGAAAAATAAATTAAAAAGTGTATACAATTTCACAAATACTCAGAATTCTATTGAATAACTTGTCAATATACACTCTATCAGAAGCCATATTTTAAGTCTGAAGAATTCCAGAATTACAGCTCACTGAAAACTCAACAAAAAGGTTTTAAACAAATATTTTTTCAGCTTGAAAAATGAAGTGCAAAACAATCCAAAAACTGACAGGATGCAGACAGTGTTTTGTGGTACAACTGATTTAAGAAATGTCAGCCCAAAACTATAGAAGTGTCTTAACTGCATAATTTTGTTCTCAGAGCTGCGATTACTTACTGTTAGTTGCTTGCACATTTTCTTCCAATTTACAATATAGTCTTAACTCAGATACCAGCCAAGCACAGAGTTTGGTAAATTCAGGGGAACCTGCTCCACCAGAGACTGCTTGAGTCAGTGCTCCATCTTCTAACAACGGTCCTTTGTAACTGGCAAGCAAAATTAAAAGCCCAATTTGTTATGCATGCACAGTCAGGCCTTGATTTGCACCATTTTTGCACGGTTTCAGTTACACAGAATTAATTGTTACCCTTTATTTCTGTATATTGCAGGGATTCACTTTCAGATGGTGTGGCTCAGTCACTGAGATGTGCAAATCAGTGGCATACCAAAACCCGTTTTGGTGGGCCCCAACTTCAGAGGGGTGGCTAATGACAGTGGTGGGGAAGGAAGACAGGAGAGAGAGGGTACTTCCACTCATTCCTTGCAGCTGGGCTTGGGAAACTCTGGCCAGAGGCTTGTCTTGCTCCATCCAGCCCTCCAGGAGGGGAGTAGGACTGGGACACAGGAGCTTGCCCCGTTCCACCCACCTGGTACTTAAAATAAATAAAATATGTGGAGGTACACATCTCATACAGCTGTAAGGGACCTTGGAAGGTCATCCAGTCCAGTCCCCTTCCCTCTTGGCAGGACCAACGACCATCTCTTTTATTTTTTTAAATAATCTATTTGCCCCAGATCCTTAAATGGCCCCCTTAAGGATTGAACTAACAATCCTGGGTTTAGCAGACCAATGCTCAAACCACTGAGCCATCACTCCCTGCTGTCAGGGAGTGCGGTCAGAGGTTTGGTCTTACCCCAGTCTTCCCCACTGACCCCCCCAGCCAGTGGCCAGGGGCTCACCTTGCTCTGCCATCGGCCTGGTACCCTGGGCCAGGGACAGGAGTCCATAATATATGTAGATATACATATCTCAGAACTAGAAGGGGCCTCACAAGGTCATTGAGTCCAGTCCCCTGCACTCACAGCGGGACCTATCACTATCCCTGCCAGATTTTATTTTTTTTAAAAATCTCTTTGCCCCAGATCCCTAAATGGTGAACTCACAACCCTGAGTTCAGAAGGCCCATGTGCTAGCCACTGAGCTATCCCTCATGACCTTACTCTGTGGGGGCTTACCTTCACTAGCCCCCTCCTCTGAAGCGGGCATGCTAATCAGCCCGATCGGTGAATAGCAATGAGGTGCTGCTCTTCATATGCAGCACCTCATTAGCATAATTCCTGCCGCACGAACTTCAAAGTTGCCAACTTTGACACGGCAGCAAGCAGTGTAGCCGCAGGCACTTCGAGATACCTGCACAACTTCGATGTTCCCTTACTCCCAAAACGTTACTTACCAAGCCCCTGACCCCACTCCCTGGCAGAAATACCAGGTGGGTGGAGCAGGGCAAGCTCCCAGACCCCAGTCCTGCTCCCAAAACATTTTGGGAGTACAGGAACATCAAAGCTGTGCAGGTACTTCGAAGTGCCCGGGGCTACACTGCTTGCTAGCGCTTCAAAGTTAGCAACTTTGAAGTCTGTGCGGCAGGAATTATGCTAATGAGTGGCTGCATATGCAGAGCAGCACCTCATTGTTATTCACCAAGTGGGCTGCTTAGCATGCCCCTTTCAAAGGAGGGGGCTACTGTAGACAACCACTGGCAGGAGTACTGGGTGGAGCTGGTCAAACCTCTGACCCTGCTCCCCAGATGGAATGCCAGGCAGAGTGGGGAAATTTCAGCTCTCCATATGGGGAGCAGAATCCAGGGCTCACCTTGCTGTGCCCAACACTTCTACCAGGGAATGGAGTTGGGGACTTGCCCCGCTCCAGCTGCCCACCCAACCCTCCCTACGAAGAGCGGGTACAGGGCTTGCACCACTCTGCTCAGCGTTCCTGTGGAGAGCGGTAGGGGCAGGTCCACAAATCTACTCCCCAGAATGAGCACCAGGCAGAAGAGGGCAAGCCTGCTATCCCACTTCCTGACTGGAGCACAAGGCAGGAACAGTAGGGTAAACTCACAACCCCCCAACCCACTCTCTGTCAGGAGTGCCAGGCAAGAGGAGCAGAGCAGGCCTCCTGGACCCTCAACCCACCCCCAGCAGAAGAACTGGCTGGGTGGAGCAAGTCCCTGATCCCACACCCAGCAGATGCCCCAGGTGGGCAGGTGGAGTAGGGTAAGACCCAGATCCTGTTCCCCAGAAGTGGCAGACAGAGCAAGTGAGCCTTGAATCCTGCTCCCCAGCTGGAACACCAGGTGAGGGGAATGGGGCAAGCCCCTGAGTCGCAACTCCACTCCACGTGAGCACCAAGCAAGTGAAGAGGGGTAAGTTCCCAACACTGCTGGACAGCTGGGATGCTTGGCAGAGCAGGGGGATTCCTGGACTCTACTCCATGTCTGGTGTGCTAGATGGGCAGAACAGGGCAAAGCCCTGACTCCGTTCCCTGGGAGAAGCTCCAGGTGAACATGCAGAGCGGGACAAACGCCTGACCTGACTCCTTGGCAGGAGTACTGGGTGCAGCAGGTCAAGCCTCTGACGCTGCTCCCCAGCTGGAGCACCAGGCAGAGCAGAGAAAGCTCAGCTCTCCACACAGGGAGCAGAGTCCAGAGCTCGTCCCACTCTGCCTAGCTGCTCCCCATCTGGAGTGCCAGACAGATGGAACAGGGCAAGTCTCCGACTCTGCTCTCTGGCAGAAGCACCAGACAGATGGGCAGAACAGTGCAAGCCTCTGTCCACCAACCCCTTGCCCTGGGTACATGCCTAGGAGGCCTCTTGCCAGAATATTCACGGGCCTCAACAAAGCCATGTGGACAGGGAGAGTGAAGGCAGCCCCTATCTTTCCTGTGCTCCCCTGCCTGTGTCCCCTCCCGCACCCATCATTGCCCATTCCACTCTCCACGGGCCTCCCCAGACACTCCAGATGAACACTCAGACCTCTAACTTCAACTACATGATGATAATGCTGATACTTAATCAAGTTAATCTTCAATATCAATAAAGGTTGGTACAGTACCTGTACTGTAGCAAGTTTAAATTTTAAAAATTTTAACATTTATAGTACTGTATTATATCTTATAGAGACATCATCTTGTGAGCATGAAACCTAAACACTTATTTCCATAGACATATATCTTTTTACACAATTTCAATTTGCACAGTGTTTTTATACAACATATAACCATTATGCAAATTGAGTCCTGACTATACATTATGACTGAACTCTGTTATTGATTTAACATCTGTGTGTTCTTGTAAGGCGTATCACAGTTATATCTGAAGTGCTGAAGACACAAGGAAAAGTCACACAAATTCAGGTGTTTAACTATGGTAAGCAGGACATTAAAAATGTTTCAGTCAAACAAGACAGGTAGTCAAAACGTCTTCATTCTGAACAATGCTACTGAAATATGGAATGCAACTTCAATCACAAATATTAATTTACTGATCTATTCTTTCTGAAATTCTAGTGTACCTCTCTGGAATTGCTACTTCATGAAATGTTAAGTAACTAGTGTCTGATTGTTTTATTTCCTTTGTTTTTTTTTATTGCCCACACGTCATTTGCTTTCATATTTTTACTGAGTTGCCAGACAATGCAAAAAAGAAATACTGGATACAGATGTTATATAAGTAGTAAAGTAGGAAAAATTTTCTTTTGATTAAAACCTTAAAATTGACATTAAAAAGAAGTAAAGTGGAGAATTATATGCCAAAGTTAGTCCTATCATATACAAGCAGAGTTCTGCAATAGGAGCTGCACACATTAATACTAATCGCAACACGTTCTAGTTATTTACTGTTTTAGAAGATAAGTTTTTGGGACAAAAAGGAAAAAAGAAAAATTTCCCCATACTTTGTAAAACAACTCATTATAGCTTGTACTGTGGCAAATATAAAATGTGCTTGATTGTTTTGATGTCCTGTATCCATCTGAAAAGGAATCAAAGATACGTCAAATACAATTCAAGTTACCCTTATATGCTGAAGTAAAACCTCAAATGACTGAGTCCGCTTTGACACAACTGGTGAAATCAGTTCTTAAAATGACAGATGTCTCAACTAGCCTATGAGAGCACTCATCCTGCAGAGATTTGGGTTGTTACTCACAGAGGGCCTAAGTAGTTTGTCAAGTGAAAGGCCCACTCTCTGACTTTCCTAACAATTTCCCTTTCTGAGAAATGCCATCCCAGCTAGCATCTCTCATAGAACCTGGTACAATTTTGTGGGCCTTTACCCACAAAGGCGCCACAGGACTTCTTGTTGTCTTTAAAGACAGATTAACTCAGCTACCCCTCTGATACCGGTCCAATTGTGGAAATCTTTAGCTAGCAATCCAATCTCTTGCCTCCAATAAAGTCCCTACGCTTGTTGCTGTACTACTCCTGTTACAGCCTCTTGTAATCCATACTATAACAGCATTTGTTTAGTCCAAATGGATCAACAAAAGCACAGTGGGCCAATTTCAGCCCTCCTTACATCTGTGCAACCATCTATTGACACTGAAAGTTAAACCAGAGTACTCCTTGAATAAAGAATTTGGCCATGTGTGCTACAAAGATAACCTGAAAGAAAAAAAGAAAATGGCCTACGTCCTTTTAATTTTCTTTACATTGTACAAAAACTGTGCTTGTTTTTTCTCTCTTCTTTAAAGGGAAAGTTTCCCTCCTGTTTCTCCCTCTTCTGTCCTCCTGAAAGCATGTGTTGACAAAAGAATTAAGGGATGATATCACAAAAATCAAGGGAATGAATGTGGAGTAACTAAGGGAATGTTAATCAAGAGACTTGTAACATTTTAAAGATGTTTGGTTTATTTGTTTTTATTAACATCTATTTGAGTTCAGTGCTTGCCGAAAATTTTGTAGCAAGGCATCTTTGGTTAAACATTCAATTACAAAGAATGAATTGTCCATTGGCTAATCTGGGACATGGGAACCCCACATTAAATTCCATGCTCCACCACAGTCTTCCTATACAACCTTAAGCCTCAACTCCCCATAGGTAAAACAGGTATAACAGTACTCCCTAACCACTGAGTGATGTTGCAAGACTATGTGTGTAAGGATTGCAAGGCAATAAGCATTTGCATATGCACAAAACACTGTAGTTACTCCGCATAATGTTTCACTAAACATACTACCTAGGCAGATAGCAGAAGTTCTCCCATCAACATAGACAGTTCACTGGATCAAGAGAGAGAAGGTAAACTGAGGGAAGCATTTTACATTGGGGTTAGGTCTATATAGCTCTGTCTCTCACAGGTGTAAACCATGCCTCAGATATTTGGATTTCATGAATGCAGTAAGCATCATCAATAAACAAAATGCCATAGCACAGATGAGACAACAGACATGCTATTGTACTAAAACAAGAAGGTCCTCCCCGAGACAGACTGATCAATCGATTTTTCAGGCCTGCATCTGAGACATTTCAAACCTGAGAAGTCAGGATTTTTCCAGAACAAAGCTTTTGAGTTGAAAAAGTTGAATCCCCACCTGCCACTAGAGAAGCCCCTCACATGTGGCTATGGAAGAGGGAACAAAAGGCCGGTGTCACACGGACCAGCCGGAGCTAACATAGAAAGGGAGAACAAGGGAGATTTCAGCCTCGATAAGGCTAATGAAAACTGTCAAGTCATCTACCCGGGGCAGATCCACGCTCCCCCCCCCCCCCAAAGGACACCTGGCGCGAGTCTGTCTGGCTGCGCCGAGAGGGTGTAGGAGGGCCAGGCGTACCCCGCGGAAGAACACCTACCCTAGATCCTCCAACGACTCCAGGATGTCGCTCTCCATAAGCTCAAATTCCATCCTCTGCCCTGGCACCCACCGGCCCGTTTCCTTGCGAGGGACAAAGCTGGCACCTGCAGCGCAAAGCAGAGTCAGTCACGAGCGCGCCGGACCCGCGGCGAGGCCCCTCATCGAGCTGTTCCACCCCGCTCAGCTGCAGCCCGGGGGCTCCTCAACCCCACCCTCCCCACATCGGGGTCACCCCTGTCAGCTCCCTCCCCCCTCTCCAGGCCTAACCCCTGCCCAAGCGAGCTGCCCCCACGCACTCTGCGCAAGCAGCTACCAAGCCGACTGCCGGGTTGGCATGTCAGGGGGAGGGGAAGTGACAGGCCCCCGGCCTGACCTCTCACCCGACACCAGGGGCTGCCGGAAGCGGTGCCTCATTCACATCATCGCCTTGTGTTCTTTTAACGTCTCCCCTGCTCTCCAGCGTCTCTTTCAGTGTGAGCGACGATGCGTTTTTAGCTACCAGGTCTTTGTTTTAATAGCAAAAACGCCACCTTGAATTAAAATATTTTGTCAGGCAGCGTCTGGCCAGCCCTGAGAGGAAGGACCTCGCCAGTGGAACGCACGTTGGAATGTGCGGCGTCTGCCGCCTGGAAGCAGAAAAGTTAAAACAAACGGAGATGGGAGCGGAGAAAGGGTCAAACTTCATCATAGGGCGGCCACTGTCTCCTGCGCCTGAGCGTGTTTTTGTTTTTTGTTTTGTTTTTTGGCGGGGCGGGCTAGGACTATAAATCCCATCATGCAAAGCGCTAGTTGGGGCCGAGCGGCTATTGCGTTCCGGTCGTACAGCCGCATTAATAGTAACCCAAGAGAGAACGCGCGTGGTACCGTCTACAGCACGGGCTCCTGCTATTCGCCCCCTGGCGGGCGCTTCCCCCCTTCTCAGCACTCCAGCGGGCATGGCACCGGAGAATGACCGGGCTAACTCTCCTGCACCTTTTCGCGCGCCCAGCACTGCCAGCCCCCCAGCCTAGGGATGGAGATGCTCAGGATTTTTGCGATCCAGCCGTGACGTGGCCCTTCCCTCGGACTTGCAAAACGAGGGCAGGATCTTTGCAATGAAATGCAGCTGCTGGCTCGTGTGCGGAAATTAAAGTGGGGAGGGCTGGAGAGAAAGAGGAACTCGAGGATCTTGTGGATTTATGCAGATCAGTCATATTTCCTTGTCCGGGTGTTGGCACGTGCGTGTTTGGAGGTTAGACACTGCCCCATTATCAGGATGACGGAATGAGGAACCTGGATGAGTCAAGCCCATTAGCACAATATTCAACTGGATTAGTTCCCGCATACAGTAGCTGCAAAGTCCCGTTGAACATCAGTATTAGTTGACACCTTAATATAGTGGAGAGTCATGTTATTTCAGAAAAATTCTGCAGGGAGAGGACAAACGTGTCACCATATAGTACATATATGTGCTGGTCCCTACAGGGTCAGGGGATCAAAAACTAGATGATGTAAGAGTGTATTGGGGATGTTAATGGTTAACAGGTAAACCACACTCAAAATGGATGCTTACTGGTCATAGGTAACCAAGGCAAGGGGCTCCTCCACATCCACGAGGCTCATTGTGGTGAGGGGTGCTCCAGGCTGCACACAGCAACTGTCCATAGCAGACCTGGCCCAGGAGCACTGCAGGCAGGGACATTCTGGCCCCCTATTTAATCAATTAACCTGTTAAATTTGATGTTAAACTGGTTAGCTAGTTAAATGGGCTTTTACATTCCTAGAGCATACAGACCTACAAAAAGTAGGGGGTATGCTCAAAGGAAAGGGCCCTTTCCCCATAGCAAATGATACTGCTGCTGTTAAACAGAACTCTGTAAATAGGACACAGTGCTTAACGTTGCATTGACTAACATTTTTCAAGGTTGTGTTCTAAACACAATCTTATATTTTAGTCAAGGTATATCCTGTGAGATGGGTAGGTTCTGAGCTCTGTACAGTTCCAGCCAGCATCCTCAAAGGGAAGCACAAAGAAGGGGAAGGGAGGGAAGGAAAAATTCCCTCTGCAGTCTTTAGTACTACTGGGCTGTGTGTTGTTGCAGGACAGGCAGCCAGGATCTTGCAGGCAGTGATGCAGGGAGTCCCTGAATCCCAAAACCATGGCTTATGTATGAGGCAGCAATGTTGCGTGGTAAAAGTCAAAGCCATATTATGAAGCCCAGTGATGAGCTGCATACCCCAGAAGTGTGATGTAGAAAGCTGATTAAGAATAGGGATGTGTTGTGGTATTCTGTCTCAAGAGCTAATTTACTGTTTATACAAATGATCATTTTCAGAAGATGGTTTTAATTGTAATCTGTCCTATGTAAATGTGCAAGTCCCCAGCTTCTGCTATTTTTCCATTCCCAGAGGACATTTTACATCCCAGGCCTAACTGCTCAAGCGATATACAAAACATACCTAAAAGATTTAGTAAGGCTCATGTGGGGTGCCTGTCATCATCATCAATAACCGTGGGCTCAGCGTCCATTAGTGTCTGATGCCTCTCTCACAATTTCCTTCCATCTTTCCCTATCCAGTGCAGAGTAGCTTAGTTTCTGTAGACTAGCTCCGCACCAATCTACTACATCATCTATCCATTCTCTATGGGGTCTGCCTCTCCTATTTGAGCCATCCATTATGCCGAATACTAGGGTCTTGATTTTTCGTTTGTCATTCATTCTGTAGGGGTGCCTGTGGAGTGATCTAACTTGACCAAGCCCTTTACAGAAATGGATTTGGAAAGCATATATTTGGTTAATAGAGTTATTGCAGTATGTTCTTTCAGTTAACCCAGCTACCTCCGTGAATTTGAGCTCAAGTGCTCTGCCTGTGTTGTGGGGGGCTCAGTAATATAGTCCCCTCCTTAGATCATGAACTTAACATGGAGACTTACTGCACAGCAAAGTAGGGTGCAAATCTACAGCCCACTAGCCTGATGCACAGGAACTAGCCACATGGATCTACCTAGCATGCACTAAAAGTAATGTTTTGTATTGGAAGCATACTTCCCAACATCTAGTGCATGATCACTGGGGCCACACAGCCAGCTAGTGCATGTCATATTAGCCTGCTGTAGGACTTATACTTTGGCTTGCCATGTACTAGACTTCATTTAGACATGCCTTAGACTGCAGAGTTTTGTACAGATAAGCCCACAGTAGTTTGTCAGGCCTAATGATAAACATTTCATCACCTTTTGTCTAATCTTCATACTGAAACCTGGTCCCACTGGGGTCAATGGGAGTTTTACCAATGATTTCAGTATGTCAAGAATTTGATCCTTTAACACAGGGGTTCTTAACCTTTACTGCAGTCTGCACTCCTTTGGCTCTCAAAAGTTCTCACACACCTTATCAAAAATGGATATGGGGGGGCCTATAAACTTTTAAATGCATATTAAATCTATGTAAAATAGTTTTGTTATTAAAAATGTATAATGTTAATAAATATAGGTTTGATTAAAAAAGTAGTTTTACTTACATGCCTGTGCTTTCGACAATTTACCTTCTTAAAAAAAAAAGGCTGGCATGTCTCACACCCCCAAGGGGTGCGTGCACCCTAGGATAAGAACCACTGCTTTAACAGTACAGAACAGAAATTTAGGGCTTATGTCAATGCAGCTACATTTCTAGGGAAATAAGGTAGGCCTGCATTTTCCAGACCTTTCAGGTTGATAGCCTCTTCTTCCAAAGTCATTTTTAACTCCCTACATGTAATATAAAAACTACAGTAACAAGTGCATAATTTGATATACCCTGTAATACAAAACTATGTGATCTCACAAATTTTGAATGCTTTTGTACTTCCAATTATTAACTTTGCTTTAGATTTGTAATAAAAACTGTTCAGTGTCACACACTCCCTGGATTACAAAAGGCGATCACCAGCTGAGAAACACTGTGCTATACCAATATAAGCACCATTACATTAGTATAGCTGTGTCTACAGTATCAATTTAACTACATGTTGAACCTGGCACTCTCGTCTGGCAACATCCAGAATCCGGCATGATTTTAGTTAGATGGCCACTTATGGGTGTGGCCAAGTTCCTGTGGTTCCATAAAGTTTGTGTACAGCCAACAGTTCTGGCTTTGTGTTCTGTGTTATTTAGCTCTAATTTACCCTAAATGTCTTCTACAAGCCTAGTACGCAGTGAAAGCGTTGGTAATGCTGCCAGACAATATTGCTCTCCTGTGATCCAGCAAATTCTGCTGTTCGGCATCAGTTAGGTCCCAAGAGTGCCAGACTAGAGAAGATCAACCTGTAAATTGTTTCTAAAACAGTTTAAGATAGGATAGATTATATAAGGAGTGTGGCATCTGAACATGACCATATGGCCTTTGAAACACAGGAATCTGGAAGTCTTTAGCCATGAGCCCTGTACAGGTGAGAGGAGTACTTGTCAGTATAATTCATTAAATTTTCCTCTACCAGTAAAATATCAAATTCCTTTAGGCAGGATTTGGGACACCTAATATGTCAGAGGATTGAGGTTCAGCCCTATTTAGTTTGTAGAATAAAAACAAAGAGGATGTAATGTACACAGCTGGAAATCAGTAGTCTCAGAGGTATAGCTGTGCGTTAGTCTATAGCTTCACAGAACAAAGCAAGTAGTCATGTAGCACCTTAAAAACTAACAGTTTTATTTATTAGGTAATGAGCTTTCATGGGTAAGACCCACTTCATCAGATTCTGGAGTAGAAATAGGGACTCAGGGAAATGTAAGTGAGGGTGGGGGAGAAAATAAGTTGGGGGGAGGATGGGGGTCACCTATCATCAAAAGGACCGATTGCAAGAGTAAATTACGTGGGATGGCTGCCATTCCTGCAAATATAAAAGGTGGGGAAATTGTCCTTGTAATGCATAAGATAATTGAGATAATTGCTGAGCCGGCCGTGAAATGTATCACACTTATTACCTCTTGGGCCTTCAGTTTCCAACCTTGCATAATGGAGTGAGCAACACCCACCTGTGTAAAGAGTTTGAAGTACTACCACAAATATTAAGGATTACTGTATGTTTCCTAGGTGACTAATTGCTATAGTTATAGCTCCCTCTTCTATGCAGCAGATGGCCTGGTATTCTGTTTGGCCTCAGCCTTTCCCCACCAGTTTCACATCTCTTCCTCTGCGCCTCTCTCAAATTCAGTCTCCAGACCTGAGCTCAGCTTCTCTCTCACTGCCTCCCTTCTACATCCCAGCTGACAAATCCACTACCCTTTCTTTCTGCCTAAGGCTTTTGTATGGCATCCACCCAAATATCTGAGCAACAGCTGTCATCTCTGCTTAGACGTCTGTTTCGTGTTCTCTTCCACCTTCCTCTAAATCCCTCTTCCATGTGTGCTTTCTTCCATTACTCTCAGTGATTTCTCGGCATCCTCTTTTACACTTCTTTCTCTATCAATATTTAAATGCAGGGTTCTACACATCATGATTCCAGGCCACCATCTGCATCTATCCCTTGCATCAGTTTCACACTCTAGACTTCAACCATTAGCTTTGAAATGGTTCTCGCCCCTTTTATAACCCAGAGAGGATATCTGACTGAATTTGCAGGTAGTCTGAAACCACCAATTTGAGCTTTGTGAACTGCTTCCGCTGTTATATTAAATCATCCACAGTTACCATTTTAACACATCTTTAATGTCAACTTTAACTGTTAAAATGGTTAGTAGCATAACAAACATCCAGCTAATGTGCTTAACTCACAATCCCAAACAGCCACCCTGGTGCTACAAGTCCCAACTGTGCAACAATCCTACACTGTTGCACATTTTAAACTCACAACTGTGGTTACACAGAATACCAAAATAAATAACATAAGGGGACATGGTGTAGTGGTTCTTACTACTACTCCTAGTCTTGGCTCTTATGGGGTTGGTTCTTTAAATCCTTCTTTATTCCACTGTGTCTTACAGCGTCAATTCAGTTTTGGGTTTTCTAACCATTTTCTTATCCTCCACTTCTAACTCTTTTTCCTTATCTTTTCACATGCTCATGCCATCTAAGCCGGGAGTCCCTCTGGTTTCTATAATTAATACCCCTCTACACTTTTCTGAATTCATTGTTCTGAACGTGGTCCGTCCTTGTGACTCCAAGCCTTCTTCTTAACAACTGCATTTCCACTGTTGCGGCTCTTACTCCTTTTCTTATTCAAAAGAAAGCTTCCATTTTTGAACATCACTGAAGCTGCTGTGGATTTTCCAGCCAGCTTCACCAAAGTGCAGCAGAATCTATACACCTTGCTACAGGCTTTACTTTCAGCTTGCCATGGAGCACATGAAAATTGCTGTGAAAGCAAGTCCTATGTTCTAGGCACTGTGCAAATATTAAAAATTAGATTCACTGCAAACACCTGTAAGTTCTTTGGGGCACAAACTGAGCTTATTCACTGCAATATTAAGTATGGCATAAATTAGCACTTAGACATCAAAGGGATAAATACATAAACCTCACTGAGAATTTCCTTTATCAAGTTCATGGTTCATAGAGAGGGTACATCATATTTTCAAAAATGCTGAAGTCAATGCGATTTATGCTCTTTAGTGCCTACATCACTTTTGAAAACTTTGTCCAGTGTCTAAGGTCTGATTTGAGTTGAACAGGACAGGACTAGCACTTGCCTTTCAAATTTTATTATCCAGCTTCCTGTGGCATCTGAAGAAGGGGGAAGCAGTTCACCATTGCCCTGGAGAAGTCCCAGCAAGAGATGTTGGAAGAGAATGAATCAAAAGCAGAGTTGTCAAACTCATTCTGCAAAAGAGTCAAAGTTCATTTTTAATTTGGGGTATACTACATTTTGTAGTTTAGGTAGGGTGAGTTCATTGCACATAGCAGTGGCTCCACGCATCTCTCCACTCCCCTGGCCCCCCCAAACAGTTTAAGTGCCATGAGTCTAGCTCCCTCCATTTCAGACTCTCTGCAGCCCTCCCATTGCTCCTCATGCTAAGGGCTTTACACATCCCCCTACTTCCTCTCCCCAACTGTGGCTGTCTCTCATGCTCTTCCTGCCTTACTACTATCCCCCATTCTCTGTCCCCACATGACTGGGTGTTCCATTCCCCATATGCCCCTCCCATCTCCTTATATCAGGGTCCAGCGCATCACCCTCTTCCCCATGGCAGTCCCTTGTGTTACTCCCCCTTTGCTCACCATGTCCCTGCTTCTACACCAGAAGTGGGCAATAATTTTTGATGGGGGACCATTCCAAAAGTTAGGTGAGTGGTCAAGGGCCATACTTTTCTATGTTATTCATGAAGGCGGTGTGGGGTCTGGGAGAGTGTTTGGGTGAAGGGGTTGTGACCTGGGGCACAGCATTGGGGTGCAGGAGGGAATGCAGCCTGTGAGGTGATTGGGGTGCAGGAGGGGATGACGAGGGTTTTGATTGTAATCAAGGAACAGATGCAGAGGGCGGTGCAAAGGGTTTGCATGGTGACCTCGGACAAAGTTGGGGTGCAGAACAAGGTGGCTAGGTGCAGGCTCTGGCTGAGAGCAGCTTACCCCAGCCACCAGTTCAGTGGCGCCATGAGGCATGTTTCCTGCCTGCCACACTCCAACACATTGCTCAAAGCATCTGGCTGTTGGGACTAGCCTGTGCATTTCTGTGTGGTGCACACAGTAAGGGGAAGAGGTCTCCATGAGCTGCCTGCACTTGTAAGCACAGCTCAGGAAGCTCCTATTGGCCAGTTTCTGGCCAATGGGAGCTGCAAGGATTGTGCTGGAAGCAGGGCAGCACCTAGGGGTAAGGGGCTCACCCCACAGAGAGACACACTGGCCCAAGAAGCTGGCAGCTCTGAGGAGTGAGCAAGCCTTAGGGTCCCACTGGACATTGGCAACCCAGAGTATAACAGTCTGGATCTGAATGTATTTTGGGCTAGTTCCAGCCTGTGGACTGTATTTCGTCCACCCCTGTTCTACACCTTCCTGTCCACTTTGACAGCCTCCTGGTTCCACTTCGCTCTCATTACCTAATTAACAATTTGCTCATATGCCTGCTCCACTCTTGTCCTTGTCCTGAGAACTTGCTTCCTCCCACCACTTTTCACCTCCACTTCTACCTCCAGGCTCTGCTGCTTTCCTCATCTCATCCATCCTCCTTCCTCCGCACTCTCCTTGAAATACTCTAATTTCTGCTCGATTCCAGCTTATTGACAAATCTCCTCATACAACAAGTTAAGCTGTTGTGTTTGATACAGGGTGCACAGGAGGGCACAGCTTTTTTGGTGAGGCATTTCTGTGTTCTGATATGTACCAACATCGAAAGTGCTGTGTTTTTTGGTATCTAGAACATTCCCTGAAGTTTTGGAATTAATTCAATGTGGCATTCCAAAGTTATCCCATTACAAAAGAGAATTGCCATGAGATTGTATGCTACTCCTCCTATCAAAGCACATACTGCTGTCAATTTACAAAGATCCAGCGTAAAATAGGGCCCTTAGTCAGGAACTGATTTTTTTCATTTATAAGTATTATACCTTTTTACCAAATACAGTAGCACTTAGCTTCAGAACTACTGCTATTTCTGCCTCACTTTTCCTCTTATTTCATTAGCTTTTTGCCTTCTATTCTTCCTTATGCACTTACCCCTGCAGCAGCTCTCAATTCCCACCTCCAGGTATCACTCATATCCCATTCCATCTGGTAAACTGATCAGCAAGTAAATAATGCTTAAATTATCAGTAGGTTTTGCAGCCAACACTCAGCTACAATTAACACGATAGCACCATTTACATCTCATTCCTACAGCCTCAGACTGTTTGCAGACTCAGGAACATCTCTCTGCATCAGTCATTACCATTAAGCAGCTTATTTTCACATCCACAAAGGCTAGACATACTGTTCTGAATACACGAAAAACTAATATTCTGCAGAATCTAAATTATCTTGTGGTCCACAGCTGTGACAGACAGGAGATATTGGAGATCTCTGTTGAAAAGGGATACACTCCACATCCACATCCAGTGAAATCAGCAAAATCCACTTCCTACAAATATCAGAGTAGCTGTTGCTCTTTTAGTTCATCCCTGGACTACTCAATATTAACCAGATAGAAAACACTTCAGTGCTTCTGTAGTTATGTTTAGATAGTCCTCAAGTTCTGAAGTAAATTAACAAAAGGAGACAGGGAAATTCACCACCAGTGGAGTGAAAGCAGGCATACCCTCGGTAATTCAATATATTGATTATGTAGCAGGGCAAAGGGCAGTGAGTATGGCTGATGTGCAAGTATTACTTGAGGACATTCATTTGCCATCATAAGATTCATGCAGCACAAGCGAGATCAACCATTTCTTCTCATGGCAGAACTAGCCCAACTTGCATTATATATAGACATAAGAAAAGCTCCTGCGCAATATTTTCTGGGATAAATAACACCTCTGATAAATATATTTCATAACAAAGTCCTCAGTTTGACATACTTTAAAGGGGTGGGTCGGTGGGTATGTGGACAGCAGCAGCAAGCCCCTTTCAGGCAGGTGAAATAACAAGGGGCAAGTTCTGCAATCACATAAGAGTCAACTTGCAGGGTAATTCGAGAGTAGATGTAAGTCTGATGCTGAATTAAAATACCCAAGAAATGTGGAAAAGGGAAGACTAAAATCTCCTTCCCCCTGTCATCACCAGTCCTTCCACAGAATACATAAACCTCTCTGTCAAATTCTGTTCACCACACAAGCAAAAGTGCTGGGAGGCAAAAAGAGCGAGGCAGCTTCTGCATCCTCCAGCCTCTAAAACAGATGCTGTTTTTAATATTGCTTTAATATAATCTGCATGAAGTAAGTTATTCAAAAATGTTTAACTGAAAACAGATTTTAAAACAAACACCACACAAATTCAAAAATAATTTCACATTAACTGTTTAATAATTTGTTTAGTAGAAGAAAAAGCAGTGTCAACATATATATAGCCTTCTTGGGTACCACCAAAAGACAAAACATACATGCACAGGTGAGTCAGGGACAGCACATCTGAAGACTTGGGGGCAAAAGCCTCAGTGCTGATTAACAGGCTCTGTTTTACAGCAACGGTTTCAGGCAGCCTGAGACCTTGTGGCCCAAAGGGCACTTTCAGAAGGGCAAATAAGGACTGTATAAAACATGCAATTCTATACCCACCTTCTCAGAGTAGGAGTCCAGCAGTCAAATGGCTCCAGATAACGTGTTTCACACCTGTGGAAATTAACCAAAAGCCAAGAACAGGAAAGGGCCTGCCACAGAGGAGCATAAATTGCGTTGTCATCCCAGATACATCTGCTGAATATTTAAGCATCTTTGTACTAGTCACAGCTCTGTGCCCCCTTTGCTTTTCTTTCCAGACATATCAAAATCATACCATACAGTTCTCTTGATGCCACCTGGGAAAAGGGCAAGGGAGCTCAAGGTAGAATGAATATAGCTAAACAAATTGAACAAACTGACCTAGACACAATCATGGACTGTACTAATGTCAGTAGACTGCTGGGATAAATTTTACTGGGGAAAATAAAAGTGTCTCTTATGCTACTTAATCTGGGATGCTTACCCTTCGGTCACTTTACAAACCTGGGTCATTTTGTACCCAAGAACACAAAAATAATATCTAGCTCTTATAAAAATTGTTATATTAGAATAGATCAGTTGTCTAGTCTTTTTTCTAAGTGGTCAAAGTATGGTAATTCAGAGGAGGGTGCCATCCCCACATAGGGACACCAAGTGATGACATACTATAGCAAATGGGGTGTGGGATTCCTTTCTATCCTCAATGGACCAGTTTATGTCACAAAGTGTACAAACTGATGTTTGTAATTTTCTCCTAGATTATGTGACTATAGCAGCTTGGGGGATACTCTGTGTTGTGCCAGCTATAAGCCTCAATGGGTCAGTCAGCTGGAGATACCTGGAATGCAAAATGCTCCCCTTGACTAAGGGACGCAGAAGGTAGTTATGTCATCTCAGGCTGCTTGGCACTCAAGAGTGGTTTCTGCTCCCCTTGTGCTAATTGAACAGTGCAAAGAGAGTGGAAAAGGATAAATATTCTCAGAGTACTGGTTTTAGCCTTCACTTTATTGAAAAGTTTGTCCCTCACAATGAAAACACTGGTCACCATTGCAACGATGCAAAGTGCTGGACTAGTGCCTATTTCATGCTTCTTTTGCCCTCTCTCCCCCCGGCAGAAGATGGTGTGCTTAGTGTACATATTTGCTAAAATCCAATACCTAGATTTTTTTGTGAGGTTATTATTAATTCACAACTTGTCACTGTACATTAGAAGTTTAAACTGTCTTTTAACATGCTATATTTTTCACTGGTCTACCTGGAATTTCACGCATTGCCAGACCCTCTGGCTGTGGTCAGTACTTCTGAAAACTCCATATGCTCGAGAAACCTAATTAGTATTTTAATGGTATATTTTGCCACCTTTCTATTCACCCTTCGTTTCCATATATATAAAACACCAGTCCTACAACTTCCTTTAAGATCTTTCCATGATAAAAACTGGACACTTACACCTATTTTTGCCTAATATTTAACACTTTTTAATCAATACTACAACCTTATGTCTCAGCTCCCTGTCACCTACCTTTATCCCTTAAACACCAATGTGGTCAGCAAGAATTCATGACTGAAAATGGCTGAAAGGAATTTTTCAATAGCTTTTTATAAGTCTAGATATATATTTTTGTCACTATTTAGCAAACCCTTTCAAAGAACTGTAATAGCTTCGAGACAAGATTTATTCTTAGAAGAGCTGAACCTTTATCTGCTTCTATTCTAACAACAGAGAAGTAGCTATGTTAGCCTGTATTCTAACAAAACAACACAGAAGTCATGTAGCTCTTTAAAGACTAACAAAATGTTTTACTAAGTGATGAGCTTAAGTGGGACAGACGCACTTCTTCAGATCTATAGAATTTGCAGTCCAGACACAGTAGCACAAAGGAATAAAAACTGACAAATCAAATACATAGAACTGAAGAAGGGGTAGTGTATGTTAAGTGTCTTCCCTGAGCTACTTACAAAACAGCTCAAACCCCTGCAATGCATTATTAAAAACCTACAACCTGTTCTAGATCATGATGCTACACTCTGGAAGTTCCTAGGTGACAGGCCTGTCCTCTTCTATAGACAAGCTCCTAACCTAAGCATCTGATGAAGTGAGTCTGTGCTCACGAAAGCTCATGCTCAAAACTTTTCTGTTAGTCTATAAGGTGCCACAGGACCCTTCATTGCTGTAACCTAAGGAAGATTCCCAGTGGCCATCACAGGCTACACCAGAGTATACTAATCCTGAAACTTTTCCTTGAAACAAACCCCACTGACAACTTTGTCCACATGTTTATTCTGGGGATACCATCACTGGACCTAACCACATTAATTACAAGATCAGGGGCTCATTCTCCTGTACCTTGACCAATATTATATATGCCATCACGTGCCAGCAATGCCCCTCTACAATGTACATTAGACAAACTGGGCAAATGCTTCACCAAAGAATGAATGGGGACAGAGCAGACGTTAGGAATCTCAATACACATAAGCCTGTCAGTGAGCATTTCAATGGAGTGGGCCATTCTGTTAAAGACCTGAGAATGTGTGTCCTACATCAAAGATACTTTAAAAGCAGATTACATAGGGAGATTTGCGAACTGGGCTTCATACTCAAACTCGACACATCATTTGGTATGAACAAAGAGAACAATTATCTCTCACATTAGAAGGACAGCTTCCCTTCCCTTGATGTTCGTAATTATCTCAGGCAAGACACTTAATATCCCCCACCCCTCACCCGCTTCCTCAGTTCTATGTATTTGATTTGTCAGTTTTTATTGCAACTTTTTTTGGACCTCTGTGCTACATAACTGTGTCTGGTCTGCAAATTCTATAAATCTGAAGAAGTGGGTCTGTCCCACCTGAGTTCATCACCTAATAAATCATTTTGTTAAAGTGCTACGATTTCTGATTTGTTCTGCTTTTATTCTGTTGTAACAAAAAAGTCCAATTTAGTTTAACAAAATAATCCAAATCATTTTGGATTATTTGAAAGGGAGTTACCTCTTTACACATGCACTGCTAGATGATACAGATGTCCAATACTAGGGTCACTGGTAAGCTCTAAGGATAAGCAGAACCTTGCAAATCTGCAGGTATCTGCATCCATGGATATCAGTGCCGATACCTCTGGCTCATTTTTGCAGATATGGATGCAGATCCAAATGCAATTTTGTATCTAGAACCCTGCAAATTTGCAGATATCCGAGTATCTGTATCCACAGATGTGAACACAAATATCCAGTTTATTTTTGTGGATACAGACGCAGATACAAAATTTGTATCCCCACAGGACTCTCAGGATAAGGCCAGCAGTTTTCACATGGAATTCCCTTGTTACATTGCAGTTTACCTCTAAATTCATGTAGTAAGGAATCTTCACTCCACTATGCTCCAGCATGGGACAACGAAACATGAAGCATCTTGTCAATAAGTATCGTTGACACAGAACTCCTTGAATTTACAAGAAACTTGTGCCTAAATGGTTTTTTTTGGGTTGTGTATATTCAAATATTATCCACTCTCCAGAAAGTTTTACTTATTCCACCTTATGAGCAGATGAACAACCAAAAACTTCCTAAGATGAAATGAAAGGCAGTTTCTGACCTCATAAAAAAAGGTTCAGACAGCTATCTCATGGAGGAGAGATAATGGAATACAGTGCCACTCAGCTACAACACAACCAAACCAATTTCAAGCTCAACCTTCCTCTTGAAATTCTGGAACCAAGAATCCAAAGACAACCTAGGACTTAGGGCTTCCAAGGTAGAGCACTAGAGCTCTACAACAGAGGGAGTCAGTACAGCAGATAACCCATTAAATGTATTTGTCTGTAAACTATGGGGGGAAAAGAAAAAAAAATGCCATTTCATAAAAGTGAAAAGAAATAAACTCCTCTGCCCCACAGATCTTCCAACATATCCTCAATTCTGCTCTTCAAAACCTCCTGCCCCAGTGCTACTTAGCTCAATGTCTCTGTTAATACACATCAATCCCAACATAATCCAGGGCCTCTGAACAAAAGACTAATCAGTTGTACCATGCTCTGAGATAAATATTTACTGAGGAGCAGAAGAGGAAAAAATAAATTTCACACATAATTTAAACTAGGTTTCAACCTCTGAAAAAATACAGTGGCAGCATGACACTCTCAAATTATAGCTTACAAAGGGGTTCCAGCTTGTGCTGGATGATCATTTACAGTGTCTCCTAGATGCCACGGGATCACCACTACAGAACACTGATGCTTGTAAAAGCAATTGGTGAAAGAAGAAATGAAAACAGACAGGATTCAAATTATTTCATCAAAAAATGTCGTTTGACATTTCATCAGTTCACCAAGTATACCACTTGCCACATGGATATTGTTGTGCAGAATGGAGATGCCTGGAGAGAGAAACCGTTAATTAAATTCTCTTACTTTAGTGATTCATATGACAGACCTTGAAAACCTGTGGACTGCACATAAACCAAGACATGCCACTGAATGCCAATGGTCAATGTTTTAACCCAGAAGGGTGAAGACTAAGCACCCAGAAAACTGGAGGGTAAACTTCACCCCATTGCGTTCAAAGTCACCATTATATTTTGAAGCTAAACCTCCGACACCAGACACAAACTCTGAACTCCATACAAAGCTGCCAAGAAAATTAGTTTGTCTTTCCCACTGGAGATTTCATAAAGATACCAGGAAGCAGGATACTTCTCTGAAGAAAGCCATACAAAGAAAGGAGGGGAAAACGTAACACTGCCCGACATCTACAAATCAGTTAAATTCAGGGGATGCATTATTGGAGGAACAGAATCTAACACAGAATAGAGACTGAATCCCAAGACAATGGCATGGAAGTCAAACAAGACCCAAATAATTCTGAAAGGGTACCTCTTTGATATATAAAGACAGACAATATGAAGAGTCTCTCTTCCCTCTGTCCCAACTTGTGTTTTAATAATAGCAAGGATGTATAATATTGTCATCTCTGGTTTTGTGGTGGGAGCCATTTTGGAAAGTGGAAGATAAGCAATTATAGTACAACAGATATAACATTTGAATTGAAGAGAGGATGACTGTAATGAAGGCTTCCTGTATTCAAAATGATAAATGCTTACATGCCAATAAAAACAAACACTAGACAGTCTGACAAAAAAGGTTTTCCTCTAGCAATGTAATTTCACTCTCTCACTGCTTCTTGTGATGTCACCATTTACACTGGCTTCTGTTTTTTTAGACTAGATGGGACCAAAATATCCCACATAAAAATACAGCAAAAACTTCTAAAAATTCATTGACTTCTTTAAAAAGGAAGAAGGAAACCAGTCCATTCTTCCCCTTGTAGGTCCACCTTTAAGAATCAAGAATTACAGGTTGATGTACACTAAAACAAGAAGTGGTAAGTAGTAAGTCTCTGCTCCTTTCTGCAAACTTTGCATAATTCAGACCTTGATCAATTTCCCATTGAAGTCAGTTGTTGTCTTTCTGCTGACTTCAATGGGAATTAGATCAGTCCTTACTAGTCAGGCTAAACGGAGGAATCTAACTTCTCAACTGCTGTCATCTCAAGTCATTCATCACCTATGTAGAATTGGGAAGCTGGTTAAAATGAAATATTTTTGAAAAAAAAAACAACGGAATTTAGAAAAATATTTTTGATCACTATGAGTTTATTTTAAATGATTTAACAAAAAGTGTTAGATTTATGCAAGCAAACATTTTAACGCTTTAATGACAAATTGTACAAATGAAAACCATCCCACTACAGGGCTCAGGGACCATTCAGGGTGGGCGTGTATACGTCTGTGGCACACCGAGCGAGTCCAATTCCTGAGACCAGGGTTCAGATCTTCTGATTCTTCAGAGCAGGACAGCTGCTAAATGATTTAACACAAACAGTTACTGGATCACAATATAATGAAAGAAAGGCCATTTCAAATCATTTTAGTGACTTCAAAATGTCTGGTCCAGGTGTCAGGCCACAGAGCCTTACCGATTAGTCTTCTTCAAAAGTGAGTTGACACTTTCTCCCTTGCTTAGTGAGGTGGTATCCACATGTGTTTACACAATACAGTATGAAACCATTGAAGTACAGGTGTAATACAATAATAATTACAAACCACAGGACATAAAACAAAGTCAATGCTATTCACACTTTCTGCATTTCAAACAATGGAAGCAATCAAAATCATGCATTACATCTGAAATAAACTGTTGGTTTTAAATCTTCTGCAAGAGTCTCCGCTTCCTTAAGTTCTAAATCAGTTTTCTTGAGCTTGTCATGGAATGTTATTGATGGAAACTTGTGAACTGGAAAACCATCCAAAAATGGTAAAGAATAAAAAGACAAAAAATAAACACCAAATCACACATTATGAGATTCCATTTTAATATCAAGCAAAGTACAGAAAAAAAATTGTTGAAATTTCACAAGAAAAAACATTTTACACAATCCAATATGTACAGAAGAAGCGTGTGTCTGTTTTTTGGTAAAACAAATGTAGCATTAGTCAATATCTACTGCAAGATGCAAAATACTCCAATATTAAACTGAAACAAACAAAGACTCTATATAACAAAATCCCAGCACTGGTGCCTCAAATATTGAAACTGGCTGGATCCATTTCAACCCACTGGGCTCTCTGCTGGGCTTTCAGCTGTTACTGAAGCCAACTTACTAGTTTCCAAACTATTGTCAGTTTTTGTCTTGCTAAGGACAATGCACAATTCGCTGTCCACTGAGCCACCCTCCTTTGCAGGTGTTTCCTTGAGCTCTGGGTGGATAGTTTCAGCAGCCTGTTTTTCCATATTATCTCCATCACAGCTCAATGATGGCATTTCAGTAATGTCTGTTGTGTTCTCTTTGCTCTCCTCCACTTGCAGAATCTCAGAGATTGGAGGAACGCCCTGTATTTCTAGAATTGGCATGCCCACTTCTGTAGTGTCACTATTTGATGAGTGTGACTCAAGGTGTGGGGCCGATGTTTCAGAGATCAGGGTGCAAAATTTATCTTCTTGGTCACCGGAAGTTAATGCAACAAAATCAATTATTTCTGATTCATCCACTGGAGGCTCAACACCGGTTTTGCTGGGCTCCAGCCCAATAGACACAATGGTTTCTAATTTTGGGAGGTCTTCAGTATCCTCATTTAGCATTCCTTCTGTTAGGATACCAAGGTGTTCACGCTCCACTTCAATGTCACCCAAACTAAAATCAATGCTTTCTAACTCCAACTCTGCTTTCAGGCTGGGAGTGTCACTAGGCTTCTCATCTTCTGGCTTTAAGGAATCCTTCTCATTTTCCATAGTAAAATTTAGTGTGAGAGTTTCTGATTGTTCAAATCTAAATTCTGAGTAAGTGGTGTTAAGGTCAAAATCACTAGTTGCTGAGGTACTTAAGACCGCTTGGTTTATTTCTGGGGAGGTAAGGGTCTCTCCTCCAAGACGATCCACACTGAAGTCTGCTGGTAGAGCATCTAGTGGCTCTTGAACCCCATCAGACTGAGCCCTAGAAATATCTACGTCTATTTCTAATGAATCTTTTTCTGCAGTAAAATTCCCCAACTTTATATCTGATTCGGGACCTCTTAATATATTTTTTTCCACGTTATACATTAATTCTAGGCTGGAATTGGGTTCAGTGTTTGCAGAGCAGGTGCTGACTAGCTCTGTGACTCCCTGCTCTTGGTGGTGGCTGTCTAACATTGCACAGCTAGAATGTTCATGCCCACTCTCTTGTTGTACCACTAATATGCTATTTTTCATTTCTACATTGGTGAGACTTGTGACATGGCTGATGACTTCATTAGAACCACTCTTTACTTCTGGATTATCTATTGTTTGAGAATATGACAGTTCCTGACTACTTTCTGACTGAGAACTGACCAAGGTGACCTGCTCTTTTTTATTACTAGTTTGGGAAGAGTCCAATTCAACAGGACATTGTGCTGTCGATTCTGAAACCCTATTTTGGGCCTCTAAAGTCTGTGGGGCTTCATCAATGACTGCTGCCGGAGACCTTTCCAAGTCTATATTTCCCAGTTTTGCATCTCTTAGGGATGCATCATGTTCTACCATTATTGCTACTGAAGCTCCTTCTTCACTGACTTTACCAGGTGAACCTACTGGTTCAGAAACCAGTTCACTCTGAACATATGCCAACTCTGGGTCAATTTTTTTATTAGTTTTACAACCATCATCACTTATTTTTCCCTCTGTTGAACTGGAATCTCCCAACCTGGGGATTTCATTGTGTAACTGATTTCCTGGGAGTCCGAAATGAAGTTCAAATTGAGTTCCTATTGATTCTGAGTCTTCCATCTCTGTATCTTTTTCAGAAGGATTAGATGAATCTGCTTTGGCATCCACTGCACTGCATCTCTGTTCTGTGGTTTTCTCTTGGATCTCTACTATTTGTGGATCTTGGAATTCCTGGCTGACCTCCTCTTCTCCAATTGTTCCACCCACATCTCTCATTTCTATAGCTTTCTGGATATGGGTGACAGTGCTAGTTTCTGGCAATTGCGTGATTGATACTGGTGGTTTCTCGCTAACTTCTCCCTGATCAATAGTTTCCATTTCTACCTCATTCTCCGAGAGAGCTGGCAATTGTGTGACTGATACTGGTGGTTTCTTGTTAACTTCTCCCTGATCAATAGTTTCCATTTCTACCTCATTCTCTGAGAGCGCTAGCAATTGTGTGACTGATACTGGTGGTTTCTTGCTAACTTGTCCCTGATCAATAGTTTCCATTTCTACCTCATTCTCTGAGAGTGCTGGCAATTGTGTGACTGATACTGGTGGTTTCTTGCTAACTTGTCCCTGATCAATAGTTTCCATTTCTACCTCATTCTCCGAGAGAACTGAAGTACCTGCTGCTTGATCTTCAGACTGTGTGTTTTCCTCCTCCTCGCTGGGTTTAGAATGAAAGTTTGATGCAAGAACATTTTGGGATTCACAGATCTCCTCCTGAGTGCTGTTTAGGATCTCAGTGCTCTTTTCTGCAGAGGGAGTGGAAGTCTCCTCCTTGATTTCTACTTTCTCAGGTTCTGAGGTGCCCTCATCTGAGTGGACCTCTGTGCAAGCAGCTGTATTTTGGAAAGTTTCTTTCATGGAGGGTGGACTGCCACTTGGGTTAGAATTTTCTGGCATATCTGTGCTTGTCTCTGGTTTTGCTATATTAAAGTTTTCTCCATTTGGAACTGGTTTACTATCAGATGAATTCTTTCCACTGCCACTATAGAAAATATCATAGAGGTCTTTAGCATTTGCTGTGGCCAGACAATTCCGTTTCTCAATTTTTTTAGCCTGGTCACTAAAAGCAGTAGAAGGTGGTGGTGGAGGGGGGCACATTGCCATTGCCAGGATGGCCTGGTCACACTCAGACACCCCTGGAGCCACTTCTTCTGCTGGGGTCACGGCTGTCTGTTTAGAGGGGGACGGAAGTGAAGGTGGAGTGGGAGGTGGTTTCTCAGATGATTCACTCTTCTCTGGCATTTTCATATCCTCCTGTGTCCCTTTCAAAATTACCTCCTCTCCCCCAAATGCTTTCGAGATTATATCTGGAGGAAGGAGAACATCTGCACTAGATTCTTTAACCACAGGTAGTGGTTTGGTGGTGGCGCCAGAGGATTTTATAGACAAAAAAGTGTTCAAAGGTGCTGGCTTGCTTACTGTTGCAGTTGCAGACTTCCTGAAAATCATGGTAGAAACTGGCAGATTGGGTCGAATTTTTGCTTGTGTTGAAGTGGAAGCTACTGGCGTCCACGGGCTAGTGTGTGGTATAACAGTTTTCCCAGACAGCTTAATTTCAATGGGCTTAGCATGGGGTTTCCCAGGTTGAGACTTGCCCTCCTCTTTATCTTTGCTTCCTTCAATACTCTCCTCCTTTGGGGGAGCTGCGGCTGTTCCTGTATTTTTATCCTCTTTCTCATTCTTTTTCCAGCTGAACTTCCCAAAGGAAGACTGAGTTGGCGATTCCTTTTTAGAGTCCTCTTCCTTCTCTTCCTTCTCTTCCTTTTCTTCCTTCTTCTCTTCCTTTTTCAGTTTAAGCTTAATACCAAGTTTCCGCCCCGCAATATCTGTTTTGCCTTGAGTACTATTGTTTTCATTAACCCCTTCTCCCAGCTCTGGAGTGCTCTGTGTTTCCTCCTTTTTTGACACTTTTGCCTTCGTCTCATCTGTCTCTTCTTTTTGTTTTTCTCCCAGTTTCCGTTTCATCTCATTCTGCCGCCTGCGTTCTGTTTCCAGGACCACAGCCAGCCCAGCCTGGCGGTCCAGGTTTCTCCTTTCTTCATAGAGTGGATTCTCATCCACGTATTTCTGTGAAAAGAAATGGTACAGTTTCAGCAGCTATTACTAAAGCAATAAAACTTTGAACTGGAACAGTTCTGACTTATTAGATTTGCTACCACTACACTATTAGGAGAATAGAGGTCTTCTTCCTACCACAAAATAGGAGCTTCACACACAGAATTGTGCAACTCAGCACTAGGAAAACATGAACATTAAATCTTATATTCTACTGAAATGTTAAATTCAGCACTAGGACTGAAGCCTGACTTCAATATCACACAGACGACATGAGCTTCTATATAAACAGATAAATTCTATTTCTTGCTCTTAGTGTGTTTACTTCGTTCAGTAGTAAATGGTGCCACTACATGAGACAAATGTTTCAAAAGGAAGGAAAAAAGAATGGTTCACTGCTGGTACACCAGAACCAACCTTATATTTCTCATTGTGGGGATGACTTTTCACATGTTGCTCTCCTGAGATTTGATCTCCAAAAAATTCTTCACAGAGCTGACAATAATATCCAGTGATGGGAATCAGAAACTCAGAACCTGAAAACACAAAAGAAAATAAAGGAATAACAGAAGAAAATGCTTAATCTGTTACGAAAGTCCAAAAAAAAAAAAATCCATGATGGGTACCAATGATGCAGACCTCCAGCAATGTTCTTATTCATGCTCTTGAAATTGGACAAACTATTGTTTACACTTCCAAAATGGGAACTTACACTACCAGGAATACTTCTGAGATTTAACATCCTTATCTTTAGCATCCTGGCTGAATTACTTTCAATTATTTCACTTATCCACTACTGTTTCTTAAAATATTGAAGGGCTAGTGCTTTTTATCTCTCTCATTTCCAACAAAAAGTCAATTCAAATACTAATTACCACCTAAAATTGCAAAGCCTTCTAAAGAAAAACACTCAATCCACAACACACAACTTTCTCTATAAGCTTAATTTATTGTGTCTTTATGGCCACAGGAAACAACCTACTGTAATATAACATATCCTTCCTCCAGTGCTATTACACAGAATATCAAGATGAGAAAATTATATGCAAGACAGTAAAACAGTTCTTAACAGGACTGTGTCATGGGGCAGCTGCCCGAGTCCAGAAGGGGAGCGGTTAAGAACGTGCCAGAGGGAACCTATGCAAACCCCTCCAATAAGGTAGAGGCTTATGGGAGCCAGTCAAAGGCTAGCTTGCTGGGGCAGCCCTGATTATAAGCTGCTGCTCAGCAGAGCAGAGAACAGCTGGATCCTCAACACTGAAGGGGAAGAACTGGTACTCAGGCAGAAGAAGCACCATGGATACAGCAGTGATGGGCAGGCTCATGAGAGCTGGAGAGGAGCCGCTGCATGATACCTGCTAGGTTGCAGACCTTGATATAAAAGCTAATAAAGGTGAAAGTGTCATGGGGAAGTGACCCAGGGAATACTAAGGGCAGTTAAGGGAGTGAAATAGGGAAGGACAATGCTGCTGCCAGAGGATCCCTGGGCCAGAACCCAGAGATGTGGGCAGGCCCCTTGCACCACAGCTAGCCACACTGAAGCCTGGCCTTTACAGACTGCAACTTGCCCTTAATGAAAGGAGCTAAACTTTGGGGCTGCAGATGGCTATGGTGGCTGGTGTATGAACTGATTGCTAATATCCCATGAAAGGGGTGAGAACAGAGTGGTTGGCGCTGCTGGAGGGCAATGTCCTGAAGAGGACCCCACAGTCCAAGGAGTGACATGGGTCTTCAGAGAGATGGTTGAAACAGTGGTGCACAGTGACAATAGGTAAAAGACCTACCAGATAGCAATGCCCTCCCTAAACTGAGCTCATTACCAGGCTAACAAACAGAAGGCAGCAACTTGAAACAGTTACAGACTGCTAAATTCATCACATGTGCGGAAGGATTTTCTGATCCCAACATTACACATTCTCAGTTCACCATAAACCTTTCTTCTGTACTCTATGAAATCCTCTCTAGTCACTCAAACCCAACAAGTTTATATCAATGGTCTCACAGAGAACTTCCCAGGATCAAAGCAAATATGTAAAAGGAAATCCGCACACTTCAGAGCATCTTAAATTCCCCCCCCAAGTGCTAAATTATGCAACCTCTTCCTTACTCCCAGTACTTCAGCAACATATTTCACAACATCAAGGGACAAAGAAACAAACTACCTAACATTTAGAAGAAGCAGCCACCACAAAAGCCAAATGCTAAAAACAGCTTATGTTTCCCTACAATCTCACACCATGCTCTTGCTCTTCTAAACTTCAATAATCATGGAATTAAACTTTCCCACCTCACTTGAAATGGTTACCATACTCCTCCCATATATGGCAAGGTTTTACATATTACCTAGAACCACAATCAAATCCTATGGGACTTCCTCTCCCAGAGCAACTGGAACCCACTGGAGGTCAAATCAACATTATATGTGAGAGAAAAAGAAAGTGACATACCTTTGGCAGGGACTGTTATCTTATCAATGCGTTTTATCAAGTCTTGTTTCGTCTCACTCTGGGTCTTCGAAGCCCAAGGTCTGTTGTAAGGATCCAGGGTCTATTTGCACAGTGACAGAGGCACACAGGCTCATTCATTACACTAACAAGTCAACTACACCTTTCCTGTTTTTCTTTTAAAATCACTTTCGTACAGTGAGAGTCAAAATCCGAATACCATTATGTACAAGTATCATTTTCTCATTCCCTTCCCTCTTTGTGATGTGTCAAAAAGAAAATTACCCATGAAAAGGTACCATAAAAATCAGATCAACAAATAGGTGGTGTTTGAAATGCAAATTTTAAAAATTGGTGCCCTAATGAACTGGATAAGAAAGTCCCAATTACCACTTTAAAAAAAAAAAAAGCCACACAAACTGCTGACACTTTACATTAAGCAAATTACATTAGTCTATTGTTTGAGTTCAGTATCACTTCAGGCTCTCGTGCAAAAGGGTAATTTTATGACTGATGATTCAGCTTGTAATTCTTTATAACAGGAAATCTATTTAATGAAGGAGGCTTGACACATACCTGTCTGTGTTTCTTATTATGCATGTGCGTAAAAAAGTCAAACATTGTCCCACAGATGGTATTGCAGTCTTTGCACCAGTGGTTCCCTGCGTCGTAATATTCATAAATATTGGCCAACTGAAAAGGCTGCTTGGATGACTGAGAAGAGGATTCTGCAGGCTTTGGACTTTTACCTATGGACTTTTCATTTGTTGTTTTTGACTCCTAAATGGAACACAAGGAAACATTTCGTTAAGACAGAGAAGGACAGAGCGTGTTGGAACTCAAAACCTGCCTCCATCAGAGACCATACACACAAAAACAAATATTATCACCTGCTAGTCAACGCTCAGGCTAAGTCCACCGTTTCAGTGAGCTGGCACTGCAGACTCAGATGCTGTGTAGCCAATGAAGAGCTTCCAATAAGATTCCCAGATGTAATGGCTGGATTGTCGGTATGTAATCAAGGAACCAAATGAGCATGTAACCAATAAAGTGATGAGGGGCTTGCCTGGGGTAAGTGTATGTTCCCGATCGGTGCCAGCTATGCATAGCCAGGAATGTTTAAAAAGCTCCCCACTACCATACAGTGGTTATTGTAAATATAACTTTCATTAGAACAGAGTAAAAAGTAATTGAATCCATTAACTTAAAACTATTTAACTGACAAAGAACAGCATCCCCAAAAGCTAAACAAATGCCTGGTACTTCCCAAGAGGCTCATGGCTTCTAAGGAGCCAGAAAGAAGCCTTTTTCATCTGAGTTTATGAACGTGTCTCTTATGCTTAAATACATCCTGGAATAAAAGCTAGTGCTTCATGCACTTGAAATCTACAATGATGGATACTGACCTGTAAAGGGCTAAAATCATACAGCAGAAGACCCCCACCATTTTTAAAAGCAGTCAATATAATTATCTTAACTCAGAAATCTGAGGTACAGATGAAATCAGAGTGAAACCCATCAAACAATATTCAAGAGGAACATAACACTGAGTCAGCCCTGTTTGCTTAAACCCCTAGATACTGTCATTTGGTAAATACAGAGTTTGTGCTTTACATCGTGACTGGATGAATAGCATCATATGACCATTTCTAACCTGTGCGACTGCCTCAAAAAATTACATTTTAAGGTTTAGCTGGCACAAAGCACAGATCTGTTTCACCACCTTCAAGTGTTAAACAAAACTAACTATATGACCTCTCCATATCTTCTCATCAGTAATCCCTACTTTGAAAGCTCTCTGATAGAGAAGTCAGAAGAAATCTACACATCTATAGTAGCTACTTCCATAACCTACTCAGGAACAGAAAGGACATAGCATTCTCTCATCCAGAGGATGTAGAGGGCATCACGTGATCTGTCAAAAGTGTACCCATGATATTTGAGTGGTGTGATTGTTTAGGCTCTTCATTTTACATACGCTTGTATTTGTGGTCCTATAAGGCATTGTGTATAAAGCAGAGACAGGCCTCAGTAAGTCATATCCCTCCAGAAGGGTCATATTGACCCAATGACAGATTCTGTGATTCTGTCAGCCACTTCTCACCACCTTTTATGCTTCTTCACTTTAGCAGAAAAAGTGAGCAGTATGCAGATCACAAGATCTCTCCTCAATGCCAATATAAACTGTAAAGGAAAAAACCTCAAAGGAGAACGGCCTTCTTGGGTTCTCTCATTTAACAGGCAATACTGCACAACCTGTGTTTCACTTTTTTTAATCACTAACTTCTATGTTTTCACTTTTTATATTCACAAAGGGTTTGCACCATCACAATGTTGACTATCCAGTCTCAGCAGAGAGAGAGATTATAAAGTATTGCTACAATGATAGGTACACTCATACCATGGAAAGTTTGTTGCAGCCCTGCCCAGGCCAAGAAAAACATGTTCAGAATCTTCACATCAGATCTGAAAAGGCCACAGCCAATTTTTCTCTGTTTATTAAAAAAAATACTAAATCGGAACTCCAGGGTGAATCTAAAGAGATGAACACCAGTATCTCAAGTGTCTGTAAGAATATACCAGCTGTTCCTGGTGAGAGTAGAATATCCCAAGTTAAAGTGAGCCACCATTAAAATGAAGTCAGTTTGACCATGTGTATAGAGTACAAACATCATAAGACAAAATACTAAGAGTGGAATGCTCCATAGTCTGAACTGCCAAACCACCACCAACTCCTTTGCAAAATACAGGATATGGTCTTTTTTTTTTTTTTAAAAAGGCGGGGGGGAGGTGAAATACTGTCTCCCCTCCAAATGCATAAGCTACCAATTCCAAAAGTATGTTCATACGTTTTTCAAACATATACACCATCCTTCAGAGACTATTGTACATGTGACCTCTATTCTGGGGTTACTGACACACTTTTCAATGTAGAGTGCCCATATGAAGGGTGGCTGTCTTCCCTGAAAGTGAATAGTGTATTTGAGCGTGTACCAAGAACGCAATATTGAAATGTTATCTTAATAAGCCTTGCACTGATCTCCTGGGAATAGGAACTTCCCCAGTGCCCTCTTCTCAAGGCAAGGAAATCACTTATCACCAAATTCTAAGATTTTACCTTATTGGAGAAGGGTGCTTTCTCCAGACCTTTTGCATTCTCTGACTTGTTGGTTTTTTCGGTAAATTCTTTAGTTTCCATGAGTGGTTTCCGGGGTTTTTCAAAAATGTTTATCCCTAGGATCTGGGCTACCTTGTCGAGTTCGGATTGCTTCTTCTCTGCTGCTTCAGACTCCTTGTGCAGCTCAGAAATCTCCTTCATAATATTTTCTTGCAGCCGGTTCACCTCTGCTAGTAAAGGGTCTTTGTGCCCATCTTTCTCCCGCCTTTTCTTCCGCAGCATCTCCCCTGAGCCAAATGAGGGGTAGAGGAGTAGGAAGCGCAAGAGGAAAATCATGTTAAAACATGTACAATTATTCCCATCTGATAACTGTTATATTTATAAAATATTTAGGCTAGGAGTTTTTGAGTAGAGAGGAAACAAGCATGAAACTATGATATCAGGAAAGAGGCAAAATGGAGAAATCTTGCACTCCAAGAGAGAAATTTAAATTTCTCTCTTGCTGTGTGACCAAACAAACAGCCCTTAGCTTTCCCTGCACTGCTCCACAAATGGATCTCCAACTCTAATCTAAAGGACTCTTTTTCCCAGGATAAAGGAAGAATTCAATCTTTTGTTGGCTAAACAAAAACTTGAAGCTACCCAAAAATATGTTTATCTTTTAAACTCCTAGCACTGTTGCTGTATCCATGTTGGTTCCAGGATATGAAAAAGATAAGGTTGTGAAGTAATATCTTTTACTGGACCAACTTCTGTTGGTGCAAAGTATGAGCTTTCAAGCTACAAAGAGCTCTTCTTCAGGTCTGGGGAAGGAAATCAGAGTATCTGCTCTAAAAGATTAGGACAGATTTTAATTGTATTTAGCTGAGACTAGGGATGTGGAATGGTTTGCCTTGATTTGGCCAGCAAAGCTTGGGACTTCCTATCTTGTCCCACAGTTGAGCGAACAGGCACAGGCCTTCCATCCACGTGCAGTGTACCCAGCCTCAGTGCGCTCCATGTGGGTGAAGCAATAATGCCAGCCCCTGCCGCAAAGGGGAGAGAAGGGGCCAGGGGTAGCCCCAAGCCTCACGAGCCAGATCAAGACAAGCCATGGGCTCCATTGAGCCTGAAGGCTCTGCCTGGCAGGAGAGAAGTGGCCTTACACCAGTGTTCGCTGTAAGCTGTGATCTTGTGTGGCAACTCAGAAGCATTCAAATGCTGTGTAGTTGATTAACGGAGCGCCCATAGCTAGATTATTTTGTCTGTACTGGTGATGCACATTTGCACATGTCTTCATGCACATACAAAAAATTAAAAAGTTATTCTGAATACCAATGGAAAAGAGTAGAAGGAATGTTGCCTGGCACCCCAAGTTGCATGAGTGAGGCAAATCTCTTTTTTTTCTGCTGATCAGTTGGAGGCCATGTCAGTGGCCCCACCCAAAAAAAGGTTCCCCACCTCTGGCTTAGACCCTCAGACTTTCTTTCACAGTCATGAAAAAAAGCTCTGTGGTGGTTGGAAACCTGTACCTTCCATCAGCAGAAATCTGATCCAATACAAGATATTACCTCAATTATCTTGCCTCCCAAAAGAGGAATTTGTCCTCATTTTTCATATTAGATTTGCTAAAGACAAGAAGCGAAGGGCAAACTGACAGGCCCTCTTTCTGCTACCTGAACACACTACAACAACAAGTAAACAAACTTCATTTATCATCAAGTTGCACGCAAGTCCTCACCTACACACACACTGACACTGTCAGTCAGGACAAAGATTCCAATTCCAAAGGCAGGGTAAGCAACCGCTAGTTAGCGAATGGATGCTACATCTGCATTCAAGTATTATGATAATACACTCACTAAGTCACTATTTTCTAAAAAAAAGTTCTGGGGTACCCAGAGTAAGAAAACATTAAATCTCATTCTTGAATATTGTTCTGATCTGTACTGATATTTTAGACTAGTATTTCTCATCTGTACTTATTCTACCCTTTACAGCAACATAGGATCTTGGGGGCACATCCTGCAGGAAAATGGAAGGAAGAAAAGAAACAGTAAATACCTTGCTGTTTACGCAGCCTATCCAATTCAGTCTTGAGATAATAGAGCTTCTTCTGCCTTGCTTCTTTATCATTCTTCAGTTTCTCTCTCTCTTCTATGACCTAAAAAGATTGGGAAGAAAAGGGCATGAAACTTCCATTTGCTTTCAGTGCAGACAAAGTAATGCTGCGAAAGTGATGCTAGGACTCTTTGCAGCTCATTGGATGTCATTTATTCTAATCACTGCTCTCGAAACAATCGTCTATCATTAGCCTTGACTATAATAAACAAATCCAATACTTTTTTAACATCTTTAGGTTACTTTTGTATACTACATATCTGTGTTAATTTTTCAATCCAACAAAAACCCAAGGGAAAAAAAATCACCACTGGATCTAGTCTTGCAGTTCCTTAACTCTTGTTGCTGTTGCTGCTACTGCACTGGTAAATGCAGTTACTCTCAGAAAATCTAGTTGAACTTTTTAAATAATTCAATTACCAGTAAGTTATGGGAGAGAGATTACAAGGCTCATGCTGATCTATTGTAAGCCTATGATATCTATGAGTAGAATATGGCCTTTACACAGAGAATAAAGCAAATCTGTTGGATATAAACTTTTAACGTTATGATTAGGATTTACAAAAGCATTCAGGTATTGAACTACTGATTTCACTGAGTACAATGTTAGTTCAGTGCAGGGCCCTTCTGAAACTCCCATGCTGTATCTTCACATCATTCACACCTCAGTGAAAACAACTGAAAAATGTGCTTTCTAGTGGTTCATTTAGCTTTCACCTCTTTCAATCTCCTTAGCTTTAACAATTTAGTTTTTAAATCCTACCAGTTTGAAAGGCTGTGTGTTTTGAAGTACAATGCACACCTGTTGACTCCCTGGATGCAGTCAGTTTCTTGTATAACACAGATAACGATGGGAAATTCAAAGTGCCTATTTTCAATGTAAATGTGCTTCCATTGAGAAAACACTGTTTCTGTCCTAAAGAAAACATTTACAATGAAATTTGAAGATATGTTTCAGGTTCTCATCTCTTTCAGTTTTGTTTTTGAGCAGGTCCACCAAGTTTTTTTTACCTAGGAGAAACTGGCAACATCCAAGACTCTCCAAGAATTTCACTGATTACTCCCATATAAAACCAAAATGGGATACAAGCGAACATCAAGAAGTCTTAAATGTTGCTGTAACCACAAAGAGCTAAAAGGGCCATCATCAGTTTGAGAACCAGTCAAATTTTAAGAGTGAAGTATTTTCAGATCCCTCACCAAATTTTTATGCTACGTTTATTCTAGAAATGCTTTATTGGTATAGGAATATTAGTAATTCATGAGAGCAGAGATCCTAATCAGAATTCAGCTGTACCAGCAAAACTATGCTTTATTCCAGTGCAACGAGACCACCGCCTCAACAAGCTTATACTGGTAAAAAACAGTTTTGCCACTCTAACTACCATCAATAATAGGGGCTTCTGACAGCGCAGCTATGTGACAGAGATTACACAGTTCTTCACAACGTAGAGCTATTCTGGCAAAAGTTTATAGATTATATAAAAATATTATTCTAAGGTTATTTTAAAAATATTTTTCAATCCCTGATCCTCTGTGAAAGGCAATCTGACTACAAAAGATATAATGAAACTTAATTATACAAAAAGTGCTGTCAAATACATTAAGTAAATTTAAAAAGTAAAGAACAATAGTTCTTCCTATAACGTCTTCCACTTCTTAGAACCTCTCATGTTACTGGAAACAAATGTAACTTTTTTAAATGTGATGTTTATTCTGGTCTTTTAGTACCTATTTAAGAATATTTTAAAGCACTACATAGTGGTACTTATGTATTCCTGAGTCATTTTTAGCTGGTTGCAGATGATCAGCTTTGCACTTCTCTCCTTCCAAAGCTATTCAGCCATAGGAGCATACGACTTTTGCAGCTTAAGTCAATTCAGTGTTAATATTGTTAAACTGTAATCATACAGAAAAATGTGCCTCTGAAGATGAACAGCCAATTATTTCACCAGAGCATGAGCAGCAACTAGCAATCTAACCAAGAAATCTTGCTGTAACAAGAGTTTGAAAAACAAAACACAGATACAAGTAATGATACCAAAGCTAAGTGGTTTAGCCAAAGATTTATAATTTCAAATAATACACTCACCTTCTGCTTTTGAGCAGCCCTGTTTTTTTCATCAGACATCTTTTCCGTAGCAATTTTGAGTGGGCGTGTAGCAAGCCGAAGAGGCATTTTGGAGTAAGTGGTAGTGGTCATTGGCATTTGCATGAGCAGAGGTTCAGGTCTCTTGATACTAGGGGGACCTTTGCCCATGGAAAGTGGCTCAATCACACGGAGATTTGGACGTGTGGGGCTTGGTTGCACTGTCATTGTGAGAAGCCCTGGCAGTGTAGGGTTACGCTGCTGGGGTGGTGCGTACAGGGGCCAGCCAGAGGCTGCATAAGCCATATAGTGCCTATATGCATCATAACCGTGATGGGACATTGTGGGAGTTCGATAGTTTTGTGGCATCTGAGCTGCTGTGAACTGTGGATAGTTTGGGATTTGATACTGAGAAACAGTGGTTGGGGAAGGGGGCAAGCTGGCAGGAGCAGGCGGCGCTGAAGGAATAAGAGACACAGACTGTTTTGGTGAGCAAACAGGTATCTCCTGACCCACAGCTTTACTTTGAGAGTACTCTGATTTCTGGAGAGACGACATCTCTGTGGATGGCTGGAAAGAGCAAGGAGGTGATGCAGAACGGTGGCGGCTTAACTCTGGAGAGCGAGTGTCACTCCTGCTGCGGCGCATCTCCCAGGATTCCAGTCTGCGGGAATCTGAAGAGCGACGGTCAGGAGAACGAGATGCCAGCTTTTTGCCATGGAGGCGTTCCTGTGTGCGGACAGCTAGTTTGCCGATTTCAGCCACCCCAATGTCAAGCCCAATGGTTTTGAGCAGGTCATGAATCTTTGCATATTCTGTGTTGGACTCTTCCACAGAATCTAGCTTCACAGCTGGAGAAGGAGGGGGACTCACTTTCTGGCTTATAACTTCATTCCCACAACTCACTGGGGGCTTTTGAACAGAGGAAGATTCCATTTTGGAGTCTTCATCCTCATCACCATAAAGAAATTTTTCTTCATCCTCAATGTCAGGAAAGCTTCTCCTTCTCTTTTCTTGAGCACTGGCAGAATCAGCCATCATACCCAGAATGCGAGAGAAGCCACTACCATCCTGACTGGCCCTCTCATGAGGGAGCAGGAAGTCAGTATCATGTAACTCCTTGTTTACTGACTCCACAGAATCTCTGTTAAACCGTTTGAGAAAGTTTTCCACTTCAGAGGCAAAAGGAGCAATGCGACTGCTCTGAGACAAAGATGACTGACTTGAAAGAAGTGGAAGATCTTTACTAGATGGAGACGTGCTTTGAAAGCCCTCAGGCTGAAAAAGAAAAGAATATTTATTACAGCATCCCAAAATGGGGATCAGAATCTCACAGTACCAAAATAATACTTGATCACTTCATCTGAAGAGTTTACAATCAAAAGTTTAAAAAGAACACCACACAAGACCAGCAAACCATGTAAAAGGAACATAAAAAGACAAGCATTATAAAAAAGGTCATGTTGGATGCATCATAAGATGTTTCATGGTTGCTTCAGAGAATATACATGCCCATCCACTTAGCATTTTATTATAAGTTCTCAGCTGCCTCACAAATAGAAGCTTTCTGCTGTGAGCAACTATGAGAGCGAGCTATGTCACTGGTTTTAATCACATATCTAGATAAATCAATCTCAAATGCAGGCAAGAATGTGTGGTTTTGGGCTATTTTCAATCACTTAGGCTACATTTACACTGCACCCTTAACTCAAAACAAGATACACAATTTGCGCTATGAAATTTGCGCATCCTATTTTGACAATTTCAAAACAGACTATTTCTGCATTGGCATAGTCCACACAGCACCAAATGTCAAAATACTGAGCTATTCTGAGACATTCCTTACACTTCCTATAACAAGATGTAGAGGGATGCTGAAACAGCACACAGTATTTTGAAAAACATTTTGAAATATTTGAAATACATAGATACAGAGTAGCTACTTCAGGATACCTTGCTATCCGGAAATAGCTCTGCAGTGTAAATGTAGCCTTATATGTAGGGTATGCCTGCAACTTGGGTTTCTTCTAACATCAGATACCCTTCACTTTGAGTATCCTTGACTACCAATACCACTAATAGTAAACCAAAAACTATCAATGAGATTTTGGTTGAAGAGATGTATTGAACAGGCAATCCCAGAAGTCTTATTTATCAAAATAATGCTAAATGCATATCAATGAGCTTTAACTGCGAGCTTCAATTGGTGAGTGAACTATGTGATCATATATCTCATAAAAAACATGGTTTACCCTGATCCGTACTTGACTGCGAGACAGACAAAAAATGCAAGATGTTGTACAAAGTGGTACTGATGCTCAGGTGATTCTCTTCACTTAGCCATTTCTAATCTAACACTCCATGTCAAAGTGTTCAATCTAACTGACAGTGAAGAATTCTAGAGCAGTGGTTCCTAACCTTTTTTTTCCTAGTGTGGACCCTCAATTAACCCCCAAACCATTCATGGACCCCAATCACTTCCCCAAACCGTTTGTAGACTCCCTTCAAAGTTAATTTTAGCTGCTACGTATACTTCCTTAAATGAAAAGAAAAACCACAACATAGATTTCTGGACAGCAATTAACAACATTATTGGCAGAGATTTAATTTAACAATCACAGATTGTAACTTTGCAATTTATTTAAAAATTATTTTCTATGATCATTTTTATCTATCTTTTTTTTCATGGACCTCCCTGCAATACCCTTGCAGACGGTCTGCAGACCCCAGATTGGGAACCACTGTTCCAGAGCACACTGTAGCTGGAGGTGCCAACTCAGTGAATACACTGACAACCCGTGTTATTAAAAATACTATAGCATTTCCTGTAAAAGTTGGTGTGGAGCCCAGTGCCATGTCTAAATTGCAGCTGGGGCATTTTATTCTACACCCATACTACTTGCTTGTGAATCTTCATTAACTGCCCTAGAGCTATCATGTAGAGCAAGTGGGGGGAACCCTCAAGTCCATGGTACAAATCTGGACCCTAGCTTGTCTAGATCTAGGCCCCAAGGCTCTCCTCTATAGCATCCAACCTGCATCAGGGTGGAGAGTGCGGGTCCCCAAGCCTCATGGGCTGGATCTGGCAAGCCACGGGCTGGATCCAAACTGCAAGCTGTGCTTTGGGGCCCAGAGAATGACTCTGGGCTCCACTGCCAGTTGCTGCTGTTCTCACAGGCAGGGAAAAAGGAGGGAGAGCAGCAGGCCCCGTGCAACCTCCTGGAGGCTTTCTACCACTGCTCTGACAGGCCAGAATTCCAACCAATCACAATAGTGGAGGGCAATGCCTGAGAGCAGTAGGGAGAAGAGGCACAGAGCCTTGGGCTTCCAGGGGTGCTGTACAGGAAAGCTGTACCCCACCCTGACTCTCCCTCCCAGACCCCGCAATCCAAACCCTCCACCCCTCTCCCACCCAGATTCCTCACCTGTATCCTGCTTCTGCTGCCTCCCAGATTCCTCACCATACACAGAACCGTCCTTTCCAAACGCCCCACCCTGAATCCTCCTGCACCCTCTCACCTATACCCACACCACCAACCTGCTCCTGCATTCCCTCCTGCCCAGACCACCCACTCACAGCCCACTCCTGCACCCCTTTCCAGCCCAGCTTACCCACCCCCAGACCATTCCTGCCCCCAACCTCCTGCCTAGACCCACCCCCCAATTCCCATCCTGCTCCTGTACCCTCCCTCCCATCCACACAGATCCCAGGGCCCTCGCCTCCTTATAGTCAGGGACCACATCACTTCTGTGGCCCCCAAATGACCTGTCTACAGATCAGTTCCCCCCAGCCAAAAAAGGTTCCCCACCCCTGGTGTAGAGCAACCATGAGCTGCTGAATAGCTGTAAAGTTCCACTACTGAACCCAGATGCCGCTGCAACATTTATTCCTGAGTGTATACCTGTTGGTTCAAACCCAGTTATCATAGCTTTAACATAACACAAAATTCAAACACACACACAAAAACAGGCAATGCAAAATTCAGTTTCTGAAATAAACCTGATCATAATAAACTCATGTAGCCTCTTATTTCTCCCTTTCCTTTCTAAATCTACAGCTTTAGTATATTTGTTCTAAGTTATTACATGCATACTGTACTATAAAATTTATAATATATAAATCTTGGCTGTGCTAACGTTGCTGGTACTTGACCTTTTGTATCTAATGATTTAACACTCATGTAACTGTGGGGACCTACTTTTGAAGTTCAGCTCAAGTATGGGTGTTAAGGAGTGGGGAGGGAGTACAGTAAACCCTTGAGTTACACGGGGGTTGCATTCTTACAACCCCAGTGTAACCTGAAATTTTGCACAAGCCGAGGGGGAAAGGGCTTGACCCACCCCCAATTCCCATCCTGCTCCTGCACCCTCCCCTGGGCTTGCAGGAGCTGGGAAACAAACCAGCCTACCAAGGCTGGTCAGCTTCCTGGCTGCTTCTTCCTGCCTACCTCCAGTGGAGCAGATCTCATCCTGACAGCTGCACCACTGGGGGAAGGCAGGGAGAAGGCTTTTAGCTTGCCTAGCTGCCCACAGCTGTGAGCAGCTGGACACGCTAAAAGCCCCTTTCCCCCCGCATCTTTCCCCAGATGTGTGGCTGTCAACCTAACAGGCGCACAGCTGGAGGAAAGCAGGGGGAAGGCTTTTAGCGTGCCTCGCTGTGTGCAGCTGCAGACAGCTAGACAAGTTAAAAGCCCCTTCCCCCCTGCCTTCTCCCAGATGCACGCAGCAGCTAGGCATGCTAAAAGCCTTCCCCCTGCTTTCCTTCAGCCGCACAGCTGGGAAAAGACAAGGGTAAGGGGACACAGAGCAGCTTCAAGATGCAGCATGGAAGCGAGTTACACACAACTTGAAGCCGTGTATTTTGAGGCTTTACTGTAGATCTTATTTCTGGACCTATGCAGGCAATGCCTGGCTTGACTCTTGTTATAATTGTGTCCCACCAGATTGCACTAATCCCCTCCATAGCTATCACTTCTCTGGAAAATCCATAGCAGAGTTACACCCTGCACGTAACATTTAAAAGGAGGACAGAGAGCTCTGATGCCCAGAGTGGTAAGAAACTAGACCAAGCATCCACAAGTGTCCTAAGATACAGAGACTAAGGATCAGATTAGATCAGTGGAACACAAAGTGTCTGTTCTGAGAAGAAGAGTAATAGTTTAGGGGGTGGGAGGTCAAACCTGCATTGGAGACTCCAATTCCACCTCCACTCGTTTCTTTAGGATAGATTTTTTGGGCATGGATGGCACTTCATCAGGTCTGTGTAAGTGCCGAGTCTCAGAAGACTTTAGTGTACTAGTCAAGCCAGGGATTGTTAATCCACTGCTAGACAGATCATGGTTCAAGTTTCTGCTCCGTTCTTCCTCTTCTCTTTTCCTCCTGGCACGGTCAAGCTCCCGGAATTCTTCACTTGGATAGGATGGACTTTGGCTTCGGCTTCGGCTTCTGCTTCGGCTCCGTCTGCGATAATTTCGTGTTCCCACCGTAAAACCATGATGCTCCCCACTTGTGCCGTGAATCTTCTCATCCTTATCATACCGAGAACGCTTTGCTTCTCGCCCTCTCTCCTCTGGCCTTGGTGGGTAGGAGGATTTCCTCAGTTTATCACTATCCCTATCAGGTCCCGTTGGCAGTTCTTCACGATGACCATAGTGTGGACTGTACTCTGGCCGGTGGAGGAATACATCCCTGTTGCGGTAGTCCTCATCATGCCTCATTATGTAAGGACTGGAAGACAGATCTTCATGAGAAGGATATCGTTCAAGGCCTCGAGGGCAAGAAAGGCCTCTGGTAAATATTGGACCGTCTGCCATGTCATCCCTGGTAATAGAAGCACATGGAGTTAAACCTAGGTCAGTGAGTCAGTTTTTCAGTATCTTATTGTACAGCAGCTTTCAGATGACACAACTGAATTCATGGCATATGTCAAAAGCAGCACCTCAGAAACCCAGAGGAGGGCCATCAATATATTATCATGATTAAGACCCTTTTTCAGTGTGACCTGTAGGTTACCTAGTGCCTGCTGGGGCAAACTGAGGTGTCCTAACAAGGCTGTTCATTGCCAGTCTAGATAGAGCCCCCCATTACAACTCCAGTCTGCCTTCTTTTCCATGGGGCAGCTAGAGTTTGGGTTGGACCCATTTCTATTATACATATCTATACTACTACACCTTCCTCCAATGGGTTCATTCTCAAATACAGGTTGAAGCTCTCTCATCCCTGGTGCCGAACAAGAGAATTTGCCAGACCACAGGAGGTGAATATTGTCTAGCACATTACCAACATTTCTATTGGGCTCTTAGAAGACGGGGTAAATTAAAGATAAACAAACAGTACAGAACTCAGAGCCAGGATTGGTGGTTGTAAACGAACTTTAAGGGACCACAGGAATCTTGGCTATACCCATGAGATGTAGTCGTCCGGCTAACAAAAATTATGCCAGATTATGGATGCTGCCACACAAGTGTCCCAGATTAGAGCGGTTCAATCTGTACAGAAGTCCAAATACATACCTGAACTGAAAAAGGACAGCCAAGACTTAATACAGGGAACTGATCAATAGCATAGCTTTAGTTTTGTAAAGAAAAAGACCACGTACTTGGTCTCTAAATTACATTAATACGAAGTTTCAGACTACAAAAGACTCCTCCTCTCTACAACGCACTCTGGTTGTGTTACATAGGAATTACTCAGGATAACATAGCTTTGCACTGAACAAGTAGCCAGATCTTCAATTAGTGTAAAATCTGCAATGCAGATTTACACTAGCTAAGAATGTGGGCCATGAGTTCTAGGAAATTTGTGCACATAGGTTATCAGTGAACACATTTCTAATGTTCCTGAAAAGATGCTTTGGAACCTCTTCAAACTTCAAAAGAACACCGAAGCAGTGCTCTGTAGTTTTAAGAATACCACTCCTTTGTGCTAGTCTCAATTTAAGTTTAGATGGAATAGGCAAACATGTTGTAGGATATGTTGCTGGTTGGTACAACACCAAATCAGCACCTTCTTTGGTGACTGTTCCCTATAAACACTCCCTAATAACCCAGTGCTGGATTCCCTTCTTTGAAAACGTTTTTCAACATGCATGCCTTTCTAGGGCTGGCCTTTAACAGAGCTAAGCAGCTGCAGCCCTGAAGTGGCCATTTTGTAAACGGAAGCTGTTGGCTATATCACTAGCTCTTCCATCTAGTAAATTGTTAAGTCTCTAAGATGCTACTGAATTGCTTGCTTTGTTTTATAAAGCTACAGACTAACATGGCTATCTCTGAGATTATCCTCCATCTAGTAAAGTACCTTTTAAACTTTCCCGATTATCCCATTTTCTTCTTACTGGGAAGAAATACCTACAGTACATAAAACTAATCCTTGTACTGGACTTCTTGTAAAAACACTGCTCACTACAACTTACAGACCAATGGGACACAGTGAAATGACGATGTTTCATCAAGAACACTGGAAGCAAAATGAAAATGGACCAAGGGCATGAGCAACCCAGAACTTCCTCCCAAGAGCTGCATGTGAGAGTAATCTTCCATAATATGGAGATGTCAGTAGCAACCACTCCTTCAGTAGAATTAAGGGTGTTGTTTGGGTTTTGATTAAGTGCGATTTAAATCCCTTTTGAGCATGAAAACAAATACTGAGTTCTTGGATACTTTTTTATGCAAGTCTGACAGGTGATCCCTTCCAAATATTTAGAGCTGGTTTCTACGGTTTTTGATACCTCTATTATAAATGAGTTAACTGTTCAAATTTAAAGGAAAAGTAACTCGAAAAGCCTCAGGTCTTTGGGTAGTTTTTATATGAAATTCAAAAGTAACTAACTTTTTTGGGAATTTACTTGACCGCTAATTTTTTTTTCCTCCAAAGAATTCATCTTTCAGGATTCTCGTACATTACATGTACTGGCATCATAGGAAACTCCCCTATGTCCTAATATTTTTGACCAATACATGTAGGGTAGCTTGAGATGTCTGCCATACATTCAGCCTCAGGTGCCAAAACATCTAGCTAGTTCCTTTCAATATCATGAAAGGCAAGTGCCCCTTTAAGCTTCTATTGAAACAAAAGGAAGGAGGGAAGTTCCCTCAAGTTATCAACACGCCAAATAAGGGATGGACAATGGATATGTTTGTCTGGAGAATGAAACCCCAAGCGTATCACCTCCTATTCAAAAAATTCCAGAAATCTGAGAAGAAACGGGTAAACACGTGATTCTTGTGAAATGACTTTCAAATAGTCAGAATTACAGTAAATATATTCCCTTCTCTGCAGATGCCAAACAAATCACTATCAATAAAAATCCTAAGCATTATAATAGACAGAAATGATGAGGAAGTAATCTGAGTAAGCATTCTATTCCTCTTTCAATTTATATATTAAATTAATGACTATATTAACATGGTAAAATTCACCTCCCTCATGATAATAAATTCAACTCTGAGCCACAAGATGAGTCTCAGCACATTTACTTCGTCACAGATTGGATGCTTTTCGTAGCCAGAGACATCAAATATTAGCCGCCGCCCCCCCCCACACACACAAAAAGGTCATTAGCAATATCTTTGGATCAGAGTTAAGATGGAAGTAGGAATTAACAAGGTTCTGCTGCATCCCAAGTAAAATGCAACCAAGTGAATTACGTCAACAGATGTTTCTAGTTTATCTTTTGGCCACACACACAAAGTAAGTCCCAAAATATTTTTACCACAATAACTCAAAATAACTTGCACACACATAAAAGCTGGTACTTTCAACATTACAGGACACAGCTGACTAACTTATTTTTCACTTTCAGGAAACACCTTTTCTGAATACCTCCTATTTCTCAGATGTCACAATCTCAGCAAAAATGCATGAAAATATCATGAGGGGTAACTGATGCACTCTACCAAATACCGTCAGTTGATTTTTTTTTGCTATTAATCGTCAGACTCACTTGGTATGTGGCAATCAACAATCCTTATCAACTCTGATAATAGCACCCAACTTAAGAAGAGCATTTAATGAGATCTCCGAGAGGAGACAATTCCAATTGTGTCATGGGTATAGTCAGAAAAAGCTCCAAAAATACACTCTGCACCGCAAATAAACATGGATTCAGAAGACAGTCACATTGCAGACCAAAAGATAAACTCACCTATGTATAGGAGAAGGGGATATATGAAACAATGGCTTATCCTAACAATTAACTGTGGTTCTTCAAAATATGCTATCCATATATATTCTACTGGTGACTTGTTTCTACATTCCACACACTTGGCCAGCAATTTCCACTGGGATTGCACCTGTGCCTTGACGATCCATAAGCCTCCCACTTGGAGTGCATAAAAAGATAAGGTAACCCCATCTTTCACCAACAGAACATGTGGGGTTCACAAGATTCTGCAGTAACAAGAGAATACTTGTGGACAATGCATCTCAAATAGCCCCAGCTACTGTAAATTAACAGTTCTTTGCCTCTGACACAGTCTCTCAACAAAGATTCTAAAGCAAAGCAAGCACTGCTAGGATAAATAGGGAAAGACTTTTTGTGGACTGGTAACTAGTTAAAAGATGGTAAACAAAGGGCAGAATAAATGGCCTCCAGAGCATCTACACACACTTCAGAGTGGAGACAGGTAAATAACAATGCTCTCTTGGAAAAAAAGGTGCACAATTAAATGGCAAAGTTTGCCAATAATTAAAATTACTCAGGATAATTACATTTAAAGCCAAATGTGAAGACTTACCAAGGGATCTCAAAAAATTGGGTGATTCAGCAACCAAAATTGAAATTAAAGGAAATTCAATGTTAATAAATGTTAAGTAATTCACACTGGAAAACAATTTCAAACTACATGTACAAAGTAATGGAGTCTAAATCAGATGACACCATTCCTGAAAGAGATCTTGGCATCATCATGGGCAGTTCTCCAAGCTCAGTGTGCAACAGTAATCAAAAAAGCTAACAATGTCAGGAAACATTAAGAAAGAGATAGACAAGTCCAAAAACCTAATAATGCTGCAATAAAAATCTATGGTACACCCCACTATGGCTGTGTCTACACTAAAGTGATCTTTCGAAAGATGATCTTCTGGAAGATCTCCTTTCGAAAGAGCATGCCCACACACAAAAAAAGCATATGAAAAGAGCAATCTGCTCTTTGGAAAGAGTGTCCACACAGCCCCCACTCTTTCGAAAGAATGGGCCAAGGATCAAAGTCTGGCATGAGGAGGACCACTCATTCGAATAAAGGGCCTCCAGAGCACCTACACACACTTTTTTCCAAAAGAATCTTTTGGAAAAAGATGTTCTTCCTCATTTTGGGAAAGGAATAAGGCCTCTGGAAGAAGCACCACATCCTTTTGGAAGGAATTTGAAGAGTGCATTTTGTTTTTTGGAAGAAGGCCTGCTTTTCTGAAAGGACTTGCGAGGGTGCATCTACACTTGCATTCCTCTTTTGAAAGAGGCATGCAAATGAGGGATTTGAAAATGCAAATTAGGTGCATATTTGCATACTTGGCACCTCATTTGCCTATTCTTATTATGAAAGAGCTTCTTTCGAAAGAAGAACACAAGCGTAGACACTGCTCTTTCGAAAGTAAACCCCATCTTCAAAAGAATCCTCCTTCCCTATATTTAATGGGAAGAAGGATTCTTTAAATTGCATTTAATTTGAAGAAGGAAGTGTTATTTACCCCTTTACATACCACAAAAAAGGTCACCAATGAAATTAAACAGCAACAGCTTAAAAAAAATATATATATATTTCTTTATAGTATACAAAACACTGTCAACCTGCGGAACTCATTAGGGCTGTGTCTACACTAGCCCAAAACTTTGAAATGGCCATTTCGAAGTTTACTAATGAAGCACTGAAATACATATTCAGAGCCTCATTAGAATGCTGGCAGCCGCGGCACTTTGAAATTGATCAGATGGGGCTCCTTTTCGAAACGATCATGGCAACTTCGAAATCCCCTTATTCCTATCTGTTGTTTGGAACAAGGGGATTTTGAAGTTGCCAGGATCCTTTCGAAAAGGAGCCCCATCTGGACAAGCCACGTCAATTTCGAAGTGCCGCAGCTGCCAGCATTCTAATGAGGCGCCGAATATGTATTTCAGTGCTTCATTAGTAAACTTTGAAATGGCCATTTGCATGGCCATTTTGAAGTTTTGGGCTAGTGTAGACACAGCCTACAAGGGGATATTGTGAAGACTGAAAATATAAACAAGAAAGAATTAAGTAAATTACTTCAGAGCATGAAAATACAAATCCTGCTAGATGATATTTGTATTTATATGATCTGACCTTTCACTCTATTACCTTAAACTACAAATACTTTGGGGTATAAGATTCCCTAAACCAGCATTTCCCATACTGTGTGCTGTGGAACACTGGTGTTTCGTGTGATGCGAACAGGTGTTCTGTGAAAAAGTTCCAATGCTAGTGATATTTTTCCTTTCAAAATATTAAATATGAAGTTAATGTATCAAACATTCTAAGGTATTTCAATATTATTTAGGCTGCAGGTATATTAATATTTATTCATTCATAATTGTATAGTAGTTATGCAACTCATGCCGAAACAGTCAGAGACAATTCAGATTGTTTTGGCATGAGTCGTGTTGAGAGAATTTTCATAATACTGCACTTGAAATGAAGATCCAACTCTCCAGCATTGCTCTTTATATAAAGCAGATCTGTGATCAAAAGATGCAAGAACACTCTTCTTGTTTAAAAAAAACCCGGCAAATGTTATTTTTATTTTCCAGTAGTTTTCTGTAAAAGTAACAAATTTATAAAAACAAAATTTAAAAAATATTTTTCCATACCTAATTTGTTTTGTGTTTTTCATAAAAATGATTTTTAAGCTTTAAGGAAGGATAATCATTTCTTGAACAAAATTGTTCTTTTGTATGAAAACGGAAAGGACAGCACTAGCCCTCCTTCTTTTGGCTGTTATATTGATGTTTTGTTTTGGGTTTGTACTGAATTTTTATACTTAATTATAGGATTACTGACCATCCTCCTACCGAAAGCATATTAGCTGTTCATTCAGATGATTTCCTCGTTATATTTTATTCTTTGTGAGATAAAAGACATCTAAAAACCTATTTTAAATCAACTTTTGAGCACTACATATGGCAATTTTTCAGTATGAATCCCTCCATATTCCCCCTTCCCCACCCCGACCACACAGGAGCTACACCATGTGGGTGGCCCAATCCTGTGCCCCTTCCTACCAGCCCCCTCAACTTGCTCCTGCATCCTGTTTCCCACCTACAGCCCACACTGTCCCTCCCAATCCACTCCCTAGCAACACCTCCTGAACACTGAACCCCTCTTTTTGCCCTCCCCCACCAAGCTTAAGGCAGCCCCACAAAAATCTATTAGCCTTGTGCCCCCCCACCCCTCCCAATTAATCTGGCCCTGGAGGGAAGCCCTGACCTTTGGCACTCGCCTCCATCCCTAGTGGGCTATAGTATGAGGGGTGTGTCTTTTTGTTTTTTTAAATTATTCTCAGTTGGGGGCATGTCTGAGAGTCTTCCCCCTTCTTAATGGGGGCCAGATCCATGGCAATTTATTTTGCTTCTTGCTTGTGTGTGGCCCCCAAGTGATTTTTCTGCAGGTCAGTGGCCCCTCACCAAAAAAGCTTCCCCCACCCTAATTTAGGGTATTGTCCACTGTAGACATTTAAACTGACCTATATTAGCTCATCTTTGGGATATCACAAATAGCTAGCTGGACTAGAGAAGCCAGCAGGGGTAATTCTTGAGGATGAATACTTAGAAATTTCAGCTACAGCCACCCTAGGATCTAAAGAGGGATAAAATGACTTATACAGAGAGAACATCTTCAGATGAGACTTCACAGTTCGTTGGGTTCTCTTTCAGGAGTAACAAATAGCACAAATTGTTATGTTCTCCTCTCCCAGAATCTAAAAGCATCTGGCATGCCAAAGCATTCAGAAGCACGGCTGCCTCACATGAATGGCAACTTTTACAGCCTAGACTAGAGACTTAACAATCAGTCATAATAAGTCATGCCAGCACCAAACAGTCCCATTGGCAAAAAAGAAAACAGGTTTCCTTTCTTCTTTTGGAGGTTTTCAAAAAAAAAGCTCTAAAGCTAACCCAAGTAACTAACTGCTAAGCATCTACTTACAATACAATGCATAAACCACACAATAACCAGGACATTTGAACACTGCGAGTTCAGACTCTGATTCATAGCTGAGCAGATGACAGATCATCATACCCCTTATGCCCTTCGGTAGGGAGACACGGACATTCGATGCGGATGCAGCCCAGGAACTGCTGACCAAAGATTTTGAACTGGAGTATGTGAGATGCATATACATGAACAGAAGATAGATAAGGTCAAGCATTCAAGAAAGAATGTATGTTTTATCTCCCTTTCACACCTACTCTTTTCAATCTGGTTTTCATACATTTTAGTGCCACGTTCCTGGCTGTTTGTGTCACTGTTTCAAAGGAATACACTCATCCCCCGCTCTATGAGCACAACTAGTTTCCAACTTCATGCTTGTAGGTGAAAACTTGTAAGGTGGACACTAAATTCTCATTAGAATACACGTAAAAGTCAGACTGGTTCGCAGAGCTTGCGAAGGAGTGGCAGCATGTGGCGCTGCTTTTGGAAGGTAAGTGAACCTTGGGTTTGGGGGTGGGGGGAGGGAGTTTAAAAGGCTGGGAGCAGTTTAGGGCCCTGAGAGGAAGGGTTAAAACCTGGTGGCTGGTTGGGTCTGTCGGGGGGTGGGGGGGTGGGGGGGGTGTGGCTCAGGCTGCTGAAGGTTGGGTGTGTGGTGTGACAGGTGGTGGGGTCAGGCTGTGGTGGGTTAGGTCTACTGGGCTGGTGGGGAAGGGAGGCGGGGGGGTCACGCTGTTGTCGGGCCAGTCTGTGGGACTGGCGGGGGGGAAGGGGGCGGTCTGCAGGGCCAGCAGAAAGCAGATGGGGGTCAGGCTGCTACAGGGGCAGCAGCGGACAAGGGTCAGGCTGTCATGGGGTGGGGTGGGGTGGGGGTTGGAGTCAGGCTGCCAAGGGTAGGGAGGAAAACAGACTAGGGCAGAACAAAAAGCAGTCAGGTAGTGTATAGACTAGCAAGACTAGGGCAGGTTGGAGCCACAGGGAGGGCATTAGCCTCATATTAGCGGGGGAGTTCACTCGCAGAGTGAACCAAGGTAAGTAAATGTGTCCCTCGTTTAAGCGAGTACTCATAAGTGAAGTACTCGTTTAATGAGGGATGAGTGTAACTATGTTTTATTAGGGAGTCAAAAGGAAAGCTGTTAATTTCTCTGAGGAAGGTTAATGTCCTTCAGGGCATTTTCACTTTTACATTAAACACCACTTCTAACCCTAAAGCATGACCACAAAACATGATGTATATACAAACCTACTGGAGAAAAGGAAGCAGTGGGGAATCCCCAATAGGCAAATAAAGACAAGTCTTGAAGTTGTAGCGAGGCTCAATTCTCTTTCGTACCATTTCCCCCTGCCTCCAGTACATGCTGCTATCCCATGTGCATGTGCATCAGTTCTGGCCAGAAGACCAGTACTTAAAATGGGGATTTATAAATGAAACACTGATTACAGGAGAACTGAGGCAGAAGGCTTAAACGTGACAGTAACACTAACAAAACCCTCATATGATTTTACTGTACCCGCTGGAACTTAACCTTAAAAAGCCAATAAGCTTGTAGAGATAGGAAACAATGGAAGAATTCTGCACAGTTCCCCTTCTTTGTGCTACTACTGTAGGAGTACTTGCATAAAAACAGGATGTTTCAGTGCTTCCTCTGCATTTGCTGCTTAACCCCTCACCTGAATTTTCAACTGGGTGCAGCAATGACGACTATGAAGGACACAGACTCTATATCAGGATGGTCAACCCATGGCTCTTGAGCCACACACAGCTCTTTGCTCAATGAAATGTGGCTCCTGCTTGGAACTGTGCAGCCAGACTGCTCACCACCGCTCTTTGCGCACACCCCAGTGCCTGAAGGGAGAAGCGTGTAGCTGCGGTGGCTCTGGTGAAACTGAAGCAGTGGGTTAGAGTGTAGGGAGGGTGCAGGGGCTGGAGGTGCCTGGATCCGGGGGAGGGGACAGGGAACTGCATTAGAGCAGGTGTTGGAGATGGCTGGAGGGCATTAGGTTAGATATATTAAAAAAATTATATATATATAAAAAATATGGAACTCTATCCACAGCTTTTTTTACTCTAACTGGTTGGACACCCCTGTTCTAGATAGTCTTTGCCAACTGACTATTGTGTTCCTATGTCAACTAGGATAACAATTTCAGTAAGGAAAAGAGGATTTGAGCTTTGAGTATTAGCTCTTTGTATCTGCCGTCCTGTTTCATCTGCTCTTCTGTAATAAACACTTTAAAAATACAAGTATCCATCTATATTTATACCATGCGCCCCACAGCAGTATCTGTCTCACTAAGGAAATCTCTTAAAACTGGTCTCTAAGTCCCATCAGAGCAGCTTTTGGGATCCTAGCTCTTCACTGAATTTTTGTCCTGTGTGAAACACTCTCGTTCTCATCATAGCAACAAAGCACGGACTCTTGTCCAGGAGAGCGGACACAGTTGCCAGACCCCTAGGCAAGGGAAAGAGGAGGGCAGCTCCATGCTCCCAGAAGGGGTGGGGCCTTGGACAAAGGGAGTGGAGTGGGGACAGCCAGCCCTCAGCACCACGGCTCCCCTTCCATCCCATAAGAGCTGTCTTGAGAGCACTGTGTGCAGCTCTCATGGCAACTTAAAAGAGCCCAGGACTCGAGCTGCTCCTGCAGTAGCAGCAGTAAGGAGCCCTCTGGCCTTCTGAATTGCCGGGCCCTGTGGCAGTTGCCACCTTCCCCTCTGCTCACTGCTGTCGGCAGGCCAGCTCTTGTCCAATTCCTAAAGGCTACTTTTAATCTTGATGCCCATTGCCACTCCCACCTTTTCCCCACCCAGAACACACACTTTAATCTGGCGCTGTTATCTGCGCCTTTCTGTGGCTCAAGCAAACAAGGCATTCCACAACAATTGCTTAAAGAACCTGGACAGCTATGTCTTAAAAATCTTGTTTTAAATTACTGTCTGACTCTATGGGATCCCAATCTACAGAGAATCATACCTGTCCATGTCACTCAGGTTATCAATTGGTGAGTCCAGTCGATCAGGCAGCCTCCTTCGCTCCGGTGTATCAATGCCATACCTGTCATTACCAACAGTGATCCGCAAACTCTGCTCCAGTGAAGACTCAGAACGAAGGCTCGGAGAACGTCTCTGCAATTGAAGAGAAAATGAAAGCCCAGCATAGGACTGTCCCATCAATCACAAGACAGGCATGTGAGTCTGTCCACCTCATCAGATTAGATTTAAGGGCACAAACTATAAGAAATGAATTAATTGCACATATGTTCCATTTATATAAATTGCTATGCAGTTGTGGGGGGCGGGGGAGCAAGGAACAGACTGGAGTTACTTCTCATCCTACCTGCAGCTAAGTGATTCTGTATTTACACTAGCTCCAAATGAACTTAGCAACTTGAAAATACCTTTGAGTAACTGTCCTTCTGGAGGTAAAACCAACACAGAGGAAGAAGAGAAAAAAAGACGCTGCTCAGGAAATCCCAAAGTTGCTGTTGTACTTGCTTTTTCATTGGGGACCATCAACTGCATGCACTGCGCACCCTGCAGTGTCAAGGAATTTTTGCATACATATAGAAGGCCCTTGTAGCATAATGAGAGCCTGGGTCAATTACAATGCCTATTACCAAAACTGAATAGTGTTACAAAAGGGTCTCTGATAATTGACTCAGGAGTAAATCAATGTTCTACGTCACTAGTTCACAAGTAGGGGCATGCACTCCCCTGGGGGATCTGCAAAGGTCTTCTGGGGTGTGTCAAGTCATCTAGATATCTGCCTAGTTTTGCAACTGGCTACATTAAAAGTACTACAAGTTGATCCTCTTTAGTCTGGCACCCTCAGGAACCTGACCGGTACCAAACAAGAGAATTTGCTGAACCATGGAAGGTCAATATTGTCTAGCACCATTACCAACACTTCCACTGCTTACTAGGCTCTTAGAAGACATTTGGGGTGAATTAGAGCTAAATAACACAAAGCCAGGACTGATGGCTATAAACAAACTTTGTGGGACCACAGGAAACTTGACCACACCCATAAGTGGATATCCACCAAACTAAAGAGGTTTAACCTGTAGTGAATCGTACAAATCAAAATTTCATATGCTCTATACAGTATATTAGTGTTACTCAATGTGGGGATGGCAACCCCCAAGAGAATCATAAGATAGTGCTCGCCTTTCAAGGAGGGGAAAGACTGTATTTGGACACAGACTGGCTAACCTAGTGAGGAGGGCTTTAAACTAGGTTCGATGGTGACAGGGGAGCAAAGCCCACAGGTAAGTAGAAAACACGGAGACCCGGGAGATGGCTCGGAAATGGGAGGGAGCATGGGCTACAATGTCAGAGTAAAAAGAGGGTCAGGGCAAAACAGGGAGGCAAAAATCAAATCAATCTTAGATGCCTATATACAAATGCAAGAAGTATGGGTAATAAGCAGGAAGAGCTGGAAGTGCTAATAAATAAATAGAACTATGACATCATTGGCATCACAGAAACTTGGTGGGATAATACACTATTGGTATGTTGGTATTGAAGGGTACAGCCTGCTTAGGAAGGATAGACAGGGAGGCGGTGTTGCCTTATATATTAAAAAGGTACACACGTGGACTGAGGTGGAGATGGACATAGGAGATGGACGTGTTGAGAGTCTCTTGCTTAGACCAAGAGGGGTAAAAAACAAGGGCGATGTCCTGCAAGGGGTCTCCTACAGGCTGCCTACCCAGTGGAGGAGGTAGATGAGGCTTTTTTTAAACAACTAACCAAGTCATGCAGGGCCCAGGATTTGGTGGTGATGGGGGACTTCAACTATCCAGATATATGTTGGGAAACTAATACAGCAGGGGACAGACTATCCAATAAGTTCTTGGACTGCATTGGACACAATTTTTTATTCCAAAAGGTTGAAAAAGCTACCGGGGTGGGGCGGGGGGAAGCTGTTCGAGATTTGATTTTAACAAATCGGGAGGAATTGGTTGAGAATTTGAAAGTGGAAGGCAGCTTGGGTGAAAGTGATCAGGAAATCATAGAGTTCACAATTCTAAGGAAGGGTAGAAAGGAAAACAGCAAAACAGAGATAATGGATTTCAGGAGGGCCAATTTTGGTAAACTCCAAGAGCTGGTGGGTAAGGTCCCCTGGAGGGCAAAGCTGAGGACAAAAACAGCTGACAAGAGTTGGCCGTTTTTTAAAGGGCCCAAAAGCAAGCTATCCCGCTGCATGGGAAAGCTAGAAAATATGGCAAAAGTCCACCTTGGCTTAAGCAGGAGATCTTACATGATCTCAAAATAAAAAAGAAATCATATAAAAAAAATGGAAACAAGGACAAATTACCAAGGATGAAGACAGGAAAACACCACAAACACCACAAGAATGCAGGAGCAAGATTAGAAAGACTAAGGCACAAAATGAGCTCAAACTAGCTACAGGCATAAAGGGAAACAAGAAGGCTTTTTATAAATATATTAGAAACAAGAGGAAGACTAGGGATATGATAGGGCCATTGCTCAGTGAGGAGGGAGAAACAGTAACGGAAACTTGGAAATGGCAGAGATGCTTAATGACTTCTTTGTTTCGGTCTTTACTGGGAAGTCTAATGAACAAATGCCTACCATAGTGAATGCTAGTGGGAAAGGGGGAGGGTTAGAAGTTGAAATAAAAGAAGAGCAACTTAAAAATCACTTAGAAAAATCAGATGTCTGCAAGTCACCAGGGCCTGATGAAATGCATCCTAGAATACTCAAGGAGCTGATAGAGGAGGTATCTGAGCCTTTAGCTATCATTTTTGGAAAATCATGGGAGACAGGAGAGATTCCAGAAGACTGGAAAGGGACGAATATAGTGCCCATCTACAAAAAGGGGAATAAGAATAACCCAGGAAACTACAGGCCAGTCAGCGTAACTTCTGTGCCAGGAAAGATAATGGAGAAGGTAATTAAAGCGATCATTTGCAAGTACTTGGAAGGTGGTAAGGGACAGCCAGCATGGATTTGTAAAGAACAAATCATGTCAAACCAATCTGATAGCTTTCTTTGATAGGATAACAAGCCTTGTGGATGGGGGAGAAGCGATGGATGTGGTATACCTAGACTTTAGTAAAGCATTTGACATGGTCTCACATGATATTCTTATCAATAAACTAGGCAAATGCAACGCAGATGAGGCTGCTATACGGTGGGTGCACAACTGGCTGGATAACCATACTCAGAGAGTAGTTGTTAATGGTTCTCAATCCTGCTGGAAAAGTATAACAAGTGGGGTCTCGCAGTGGGCTGTTTTAGGACAAGTTCTGTTCAATATCTTCACCAACGATTTAGATATTGGCATAGAAAGCATGTTTATTAAGTTTGCAGATGATACAAAGCTGGGAGGGGTTGCAACTACTTTGGAAGACAGGGTCATAATTCAAAAGGATCTGGATAAACTGGAGAAATGGACTGAGGTAAACAGGATGAAGTTTAATAAGGACAAATGCAAAGTGCTCCACTTGGGAAGGAACAATCAGTGTCACACATACAGAACGGGGAGAGACTGTCTACGAATGACTACAGCAGAAAGGGATCTAGGAGTTATAGTGGACCACAAGCTAAATATGAATCAACAGTGTGATGCTGTTCCAAAAGAAAAAAAAAAAAGCAAACATGATTCTGAGATGCATTAACAGGTGTGTTGTGAACAAGACATGAGAAGTCATTCTTCCACTCTACTCTGCACTGGTTAGGCCTCAGCTGGAGTACTGTGTCTAGTTCTGGGCACCGCAGTTGAAGAAAGATGTGGAGAAATTACAGAGGGTCCAGAAAAGAGCAACAAGAATAATTAAAGATCTAGAGAACATGACTTATGAAGAAAGACTGAAAAAACTGGGCTTGTTTAGTTTGGAAAAGAGAAGATTGTGGGGGTACATTATAGCAGTTTTCAAGTACCTAAAAGGGAGTCATAAGGAGGAGGGAGAAAACTTGTCCTTCTTGGCCTCTAAGGATAGAGCAATAGGCAATGGACTTAAACTGCAGAAGGAAGGTTTAGGTTGGACATTGGGAAAAAGTTTCTAACTGTCAGGGTGGTCAAACACTGGAATAAATTGTCAAGGGAGGTTATGGAATCTCCATCGCTGGAGATATTTAAGAACAGGTTGGATAGATGTCTATCAGGAATGATTTAGACAGTACTTGGTCCTGCCATGAGGGCAGAGGGCTGGAGTCGGCCTCTTGAGGTCCCTTCCAGTCTTATGATAGGTTTAGTGGAGTCACAAGAGCTGCACCTGAATTAGGGGGTGCAAACAGCAGCCCTGCAAAGCTAAGATACATTCTGGAAGAGCATGAGGCATCATCGGACAATCTTACTCCTGTTTAAGTTTCTGGACATGTAATTGCCTTTTTTCTTTTAAAAAAAAATGTAGTTTATTAGTACCCTATATATCACTGCCCATCGCTCCCTCTTCATAGCCCCTGGCACCTAGGCAACGATGCTTCTGGCCACAGAATGCACCCGCTTGCAAGTTATTCCCTTTACTGACACTGCATCTTGTCTTTGTCTCCCCTCTCTGCCTGTCCACAATAGTTTGGTCATCCCTCCATAGCATTCCTCCACAGAGAAAGAAAAAGGTCAGGATAAGACCTGCAGTTTGAGGAGCTATAAGGAGGATGCAGGAAGACTGCACGTGCAAGTATGGAGACAGCTAGAATAGACACTGGGGCAAAGATATGGTGAAGTCTGGGGAGACAGAAATCTCCTAACATTCCCCATTGCACAACTCTGAACTCCTGCTTTTCATCCCATTTTTCACCAGGGTCTAATAGGCCCCATCCCTTCATTGTTGGAATTGTGATGGCACAAGCTGTGGGGGTCTCTTAAGCAGCGGACTGGAATATATGCAATACCAACTCTTTCAACAGTCTCTCCATTATGACCTCTGCTCTGATTACCCACATATCCCCCACTACATCTAAACTCATCCCCTCCAACTTACATCATGTAAAGACTTCTCACTCCATCTCATCCTTTTCACTGCATGCGCCTGGTAAACTTAGAGAGCTTAGGTATACAGGAAGCTGTCAGAAGTCCTTCACATAGAAAGTGTCAAAAAACTGGAGATGCAGAGTCCCTAACCCAAATCTGGACTTAATGTTTGAGAAAGGAGCTCTACCAAACCTATACCTGACCTAAACCTGAGTTTTCCCTTAAGAAAGGGGTACTGGACAATGTCCTACATGGTTCATAAGCTGATTTCCAGAGGTTTAAGTTTGCATTATCTTTACTCTTCATTTTCTGGTTTTGAGTTTTAAGTTTAACCACTCTCTACACTCTGGAAGGGCATGAGGCATCATTGAGCAACCTTAACCCTGTTTAAGAGAATCTTAAGTTATGTCTATACTGCAGACCTTACAGTGGGGCACAGCTGTCCCGTTGCAGCTGCACAGCTATAAGGTTTCCTGTATAGATGCTCTATGCTTATGGAAGAGAGGTCTCCCACCTACACAATTAAACAACTTGTAAACAAACAGCAGTCACTATATCTGCAGAACATTTCCTGCCAACATGGTACCATCATCCCCAGTGCTTTTGTCAATAACTTACGTGGGTATTTTTTTTTTACACCTCTATCCAAGAAAAATGTTTACCAAAAAGGTGCTACTATAGACATAGCCTTAGAGAAGTGTAAAGCAGCATGCTCTCAGCTGATTACGTACAACCAATGGAGATGAATACAGCCTGAAAAAATAACTTTGTGAACTAATTTATTCTCATCACCTCTCTATCCACAGCGGGCAGAGGGGTTCAGATTCCCCGCTCCTGAGGGGAAAGCCTACAGCTCACAGCTCACTTGAAGGCAGGAAGAAGGGTTTACTCCACAAAGGGGAAAGGCATCCTGATCTTGGCTTACAGATGAGGGTGGGGTGCAGGAAGAACATCTCAAACTGCTGCATCATCCTAATCCCTCAGTTCCATTAGCCACTCATCCCAAGGTTCCCTCTCAGCCTTCCACCTGATCCAGTCCCTTTCCCTTCACCATTTTTCCCCTCCCACAACTCACCCTCTCCCCACTGCTCTCCTCCATTCCCTTATCTCCCTCCTAACATCCTCTCTGTCTACCCATTCTCACACTGCTCCAACAGCCCCTTCACGTTCCCCCTCAACACTATAACCCTCCTTACTGCCTTGGTCTGCATCAACAAGATAAAAGGACTTGAAAATTTTATGAACCATTTACATGGAGGGAGGCAGCAGAAGGCCTCTGTATTAGGAAAAGTCTTGAACAAATGACCAAGTGACGTGCTTTCCTTTGATCAGACTCAAAGTTATACCGATCAGTAAGCATGATCACATCATCCATTCATCTTTCCTCTATTTGATTGATGCTTATTTAATTGACAACTCTCCTAAAGTTAAATGAGCACCTGCATATGAATTTTAAAAACAGTATTTTTAAATCACAAGTTTTGATTTAAGGGCAAAGCAGAATTCCACCAGCGTACCTGTGCAAATGGAAATTGTCAAGTATAGGGATCAAACTCAATGCACAGGTGCAGCTCTGCACCTGTGACCACAGCATATCATCTTGAGCTACTCAGTTACTAAGGAAATAGCTTACCTAGAAACCCTCCTTCTTCAGTGTCTGTGTCTTAGTCTAGCTACAAACACACATTTCAATTTCTTTAGTTCTGCAATCTGCCAACACCCAGATCCAAAAATCTAAGGTCAATACTTTTTACAGTGTTTCTTCTCCAAAGGCACAGTGAATATTAGGTACAACTTGAAAAATGCTGCACAATGGAGATCAGCTGAGTGGGAGTCTGTATCTCATGAACACCTTGTTTAATGACCCCAAAACGGTAGCATTAATACCACCCAGTGCCATGACAAAAAAGCAAGTTTAAAGACAAAAGTTGACATTAGAGCACTCGGTATGGGGGTGGGGGGAGCCGGTGGAAAACAACGATTAACTTTACTTGCAGAGCTGATGCTAGGCTACAATAGTTTGGGTTCTCTTCTGAGAGCATATTAACTATTGGGTGGTCTATACACGAAAATTTGGAATAAGGTAGGGTTTGAATTTAAAGTGGATTAAGTATTCCTGATTAACTGCACATGTGGACACCTTCATTCCAAAATAAGAGTGCCTTTTTCCAAATTATTTTAATCTGTTGGAGTGGCGTCAAACCCAGTGAACAAAGAAAATCTAAAAACAGGTATTCTTTTTCCTGAATAAGAGCATCCCCACATGGAGTTAATCGGGAGTAGTTATTCCAGGGTAATTCTCTATGTGGAAAAGCTTTTTGACAGCTCAAGAGAAAGCCTCTGTCTTACAGCGGAACATATTCACAGATAAATCTAGTATTTACTACATATCATATGGACTTGTGACAGTCATAGTAAAGATATTCACAGCTGAAACAGAATTTATAAACAATATTTTACATGCACAAATCTGAATATTTTGCTTTAGGCTAAGATGAGAGTGCTAGCAACGTATGAAATAACTGTTGGAGGATGACTCTGATGAACCTACAACTCAAGATCAATCCAAAAAATTTAGATTTAATGTTAATTAGACACTTGATTCAGAAAGTTCTCTGAATCCTGCACATAAATTAGATGTAAGTCCAAGAGCCTGTTATAATGATACAAAGTAACCCCAATAACTAAATGTTCTATTTCATGCTCATGAGCCTTTCTTTCGCTAAAGAATAGTTTGAGCTGTGACTTTTAGCTGAAATGGCAAGTTTGGAATTCTCAGCTGAGAAGAAATAAGCGCCTGAAGGGAGAAAATGAAAAGGATTACTTAGAATGGGAATAAATGATGAAACAAGAAATCTGACATTAGAAATGAAAATCCCCTGGTTAATAACAGCAGGTGTTTTTCATGTGGTCTCAAAAGTAGACAAGCATCATTATCCTGGTAGGCTACATACATATGGAAAACATGAGGCTAAACAAAAGTATGTGATTGATCAGTGATATTATCAAAAAGAGCCACTTTTCCACAGACTTTCCAGTGCCCCCCTCTCTGACCAGACCCTCCTGCCTACTTTTCTAAAAACACAGGATTGAGCCGAATGGATAATTAAATGAAAGAATCTATTTCCCTGCAGCAGGACAATGAAGATCACTAAGAGAAAATCGGGAGTGCTTAGTTACTGCTGAGACATCAGGGGAGGACAACGGGGCACTCCGGGATAGTTTCCTGCCTGCGGCTGCCCCTGCCTGGTGGGATAAGCGAGAAACATACAGGATGGGGTGTCCTTAACCCCAGTAAGAGGGACGGGTGTCGGGGCGTGACGGGGCCAGGGAGCGGGGACAACTACGCAGCTGTAGGACAGCAGAGACTGTCCGATCCGCGAGGCGATCGCCCAGCCTGGGGAGGGGGCGGGGCGAGGCGAGGCCCGGCCGAGCGCGTCCTGAGGCGTAATTACCCGACTACTGTTGCTGTCTCCATGCTCGCCCCCGCGGCGGCCCCGGCTCCTCCCGGCCCCGGCTCCCCCCGGCGGGGAAGGCAGCCTCTTGCTGCGGCGCGGGGACGGCGAGCGGCGGGAAGCCCCGCGATGGCCGGACGGGGAGCGGTGGCGGCGGGCAGGCGGTGAAGCCGAGGAGCGGAGCCGACCGCGGCCTGGGCCCGGCCCGGCCCCAGAGCGGGAGCTGCGGGACCCCGATGAACCACTGTCCTTGGAGCGGTGGGAGGACGACGGGCCGGAGCGGGAGCTGCCGGAGCGGTACATGGCAGCGGCGCCCGGGCCGGCAAGAGGCCTCGCAGCTCAGTTTCCAGGCGCCGTCCTTCTCGGCCCGCTTGGGCCCCCTGCGTGCGCGTTCGCGACACCACTACCGTCACGCGAGGGGCGGGCTTACACAGCCGAACAAAATGGCGCCGGCAGAACCCCGGTCACATGATCTAAGGCCGGCGGGAGGCGTCGGTGCGTCTCTGTCCTCTCCGTAATCCAGACGCTCTGCATCTCCCTGCTGGCCTCCTGCTCTGCAGGGCCCCCTGCCGGCCGGCTCGCCGGAACTGCAGACCCTACCGCGTGCGGCAGCGGAAGGCGACCCACCAGGCCAGGGGGTTCTGAGGCTGGCGGGCAGGAAGCACTTGTCAAGCCGCAGCGCGGTGAGGCCTACAGCTGCTCCGAGGCAGAGCTGCCCCTCCTCGACCAACGCCGGCTGTCCCCCTGCCCTGCGGGGAGAGGGGAAGGAGACCGCTGGCTTCCCAGCAACCACGAGCGGAGAGGCGGTGGTTTCGTGTTCCCCTCTACTGCTGCAGGAGCAGCAGCACGTGCAGCTAAACCGGTTGACAGGCAGTAAACGTACCCATGCATGGCAGCAAATATATTGCCGCACATGTAATTAACGCTTGGAAGCCCGAGCCCAAAGATAACAGTTGAGGGGAGACTAAAGGGGTTCAAACAAAGCAGTCTGGGGACTGTGAATGCTCCCAGCTACTTGAGGTGGGGTTTTGTAAAAGTCTGGCAAGCATATCTGCTGCCTCAAAGTGTAAGCCAATCACTATCCGACTGGGTCAGGAAGAAACTACCCCTGCTTGTTCAAACTTTTTTTGCAGCTTCTTTGGTACTTCTTATTATCAAGACAGTGTACTGAGAGAGATTGTCCTGATCAGGTATAAAAAGTCACATTTTCCTTATGACAAAGCAGACAAATTAATATTGCAGTGTAAATCACTTTCTAAATCCCTGCCCTTTGTTAGGCGTTGAGATAGGTTATTAGTCTTTTGTTATTCACAGGTTGGGATCTGAAGGATGGTATTTGTAAAGCCCTGCAGCCATACAAAATTTGTACTAGCAGCCAATCCACAAACATGTTCTGCAGATATCAGATATCTCCACATTTGCAGGGCTCCAGGTACTTTATTTGGAAGCCCAGCTCAATTTTTGTCCTTTTCTGGGCTTGTGTTCCCCAGAGCATACTTTAATCAAGCAACTAGGGGTAGCTGTAGAAAGATTTTCAGGCTTATTGTCTTCCTGACATCTTTACAAGACACATGCAGAGGAGACATTTTTACAAGACACTTGCATCTTAATGGCACACTACACCCAACTGCCTCACCTTTAAATTGTTTCTGAATGAGTGCACTGCTATACTAATGCAGGAAACACACTTAAATGTGTAAACCAGTGTTTCCTTTAAGCTCAGTGCTTGGGTGGCCATCCAGAAGAGATTAAAATGCCTGGTTATCTGAACACCCACAGCTGCCAGCGTGTGTTTCTATTGGTAATGTACTTCTTCACATGCCTGAGTGCACATAACAAAATTTATTCTGCATATGGATGGAAAAAATTAGAGGAAACACTGGTGTAAACCATCACAGAATGCATAAAACACATCAGCCTGCATAATCATATGAATTTATTTCTGTTCCTTTTCTCCATTCTATTACATTCTCCAAGTTTGTTACAAATCACTTTTGACTTGTTTTGACTAAATTGCATAGACAATGATCAACATAATGGGCCTCTGAGCTTAACTGAGATGCAGTGTGCAACTACAATGAAACTAATTAAGAATAATAACCTGGTAAATAATTTCCAACTAATTTCCGTAAAGCTCAGAATCTTTCAAATTCAGCAGTGCACTGAGTACTGCTCTGTGACAATGCTATGAAACCACAACAGCAGTTAACATTTATTCGGTGATGAGCTTTCGTGGGACAGACCCACTTCATCATATCAATAGCTTTTCCAGTACAGACTGGCATCTAAAAGTATAGAGGTCCAAAAAATTGCAGTAAAACTGACAAATTAAGTACATAGGACTGAAGGAGTGGGGTGAGGGGTGGGGGATGTTAAGTGTCTTGCCTGAGATAATGACCGGCATCAAAGGAAGGGAAGCAGTCCTTGTAATGCATGAGATAATTGTTGTCTTTGTTCATACTGAGTGTTAATGTGTCAAATTTGAATATGACCGCCAATTCAGAAATTTATCTATGTAATCTTTTTTTAAAGTCTCTTTGTTCTAAGACACACATTCTCAGGTCTTTACCAGAATGGCCCACTCCATTGAAATGCTCACTGACAGGCTTATGTGTATTGAGATTCCTAACGTCTGCTCTGTGTCTATTCATTCTTTGGTGAAGCATTTTCCCAGTTTGTCCAATGCACATTGTAGAGAGGCATTGCTGGCACTGATGGCATATATAATATTGGTCAAAGTACACAAAAATGAGCCTTTGATCTTGCAGCTAACATGGTTAGGTCCAGTGATGGTATCCCCAGAATAAATATGTGGGCAAAGTTGGCAGCGGGGTTTGATGCAAGGAAAAGGTCCAGAATTAGTATTACTGTGGTGTAGTCCGTGATTGCTAAAGAGAATCTTGCTTTGGTAGGAGGTTGTCTATAGGAGAGGACAGGCCTATCACGTAGGGCCTCCCAGAATGTAGCATCATGATCCAGAATAGGTTGTAGGTTTTTAATGATGCATTGCAGGGGTCTGAGCTGCGGACTTCAGGTAATGACAAGTGGTGTTCTGTTATTGATCTTATTGGGCTTATCTTGAAGTAGCTGGTTTCTGGGTATTCATCTGGCCCTGTCAATCTGTTTTTTCACTTCTCAGTGGGTAATTACGTTTTATGAATGCTTGGTGATGGTCTTGAAGTTTTCAGTGTCTGTCAGTAGGATCAGAGCAGATGCAATTGTATTTAAGGGCTTGACTGTAAACGATGGTTTGTGTGGTGTGTGCTGGATGGATGCTGGAGGCATGCAGGTATGTGTAGCAGTTCCTGGGTTTCTGGTAGAGAGTGGTGTCAGTGTGACCATCAGTGATTTGTACTGTGGTGTCCAGGAAATGTATCTCTTGTGTGGAATAGTCAAGGCTGAGACTGATGGTAGGGTGCAGGTTGTTGACATCTCTGTGGAATTCTTCCAGAGTCTCTTTACCATGGGTCTAAATGATAACGATGTTACTGATGCAGCGCAACTAAAGGAAAGGTAACGGAACGAGAGCTTAGGAATCATTGTTCTAAGTTGGCCATAAAAATGTTAGCATACTGTGGGGCCATGCGAGTGCCCATAGCAGTGCCGCTAATCTGGGAGGTATAAGTTGTCTCCAAATTGGAAATAATTGTGGGTGAGAACAAAGTTACGTAGGTCAGCCACCAGATTTGCTGTGGTAACACCAGGGATGGTATTCCTGATTGCTTGTAGTCCATCTTCATGTGGAATATTGGTGTAGAGAGCCTCTATATCCAAGGTGGCAAGGATGGAATTGCCAGGAAGGTTTCCAATGTTTTGTAATTTCCTCAGGAAGTCAGTGGTATCTCAGAGATAGCTACACGTGCTGGTGGTATAGGGTTTGAGGAGGGAGTCTACATAGCTGGATAGTCCAGTAGTAAGGGTGCCAGTACCTGAAATGATAGGGTGTCTGGAGTTTCCAGGTTTGTGGATTTTAGGCAGTAAATAGAATAATTCAGGTCAGGGCTTAGATGGTGTGTCTGAGTGAATTTGGTCTTGAGTAGAGGCAGGGAGTTCCTTAAGTAGATGGTGTAGTTTCTTTTGGAATTCTCAAGTGGGATCTGAGGAAAGAGGTCTGTAAAATGTGGGTTAGAGAGCTGTCTGTCTGCCTCCTGTTCATAGTCTGACCTATTCATGATGACAGCATCCTCTTTGTCAGCCGGCTTGATTATAATGTCCGAGTTATTTCTGAGACTCTGGACAGCATAGTGTTCAGCACAGCTGAGAACATGTTTCATTTGGTGTTGTTTGCATATAATTTCAGTCTGTGCATAGTTGTGGAAGCTTTGTATATAGAATTCTAGACTGTCATTACGACTGTCGGGGAAGTCCACGTAGAATTCTTCTTCTTTTGGTGTTGGTAGGGGGAATCGGGTGAGTCAGACCGCTGTTTATTGGTGTGTTGGAAGTATTCCCTTATACAGAGATGACAAAAGAAAGCCTTGAGGTCACCACAAAATTATATTAGGTTCGTGGAAGCGGTGGGGCAGAAGGACACTGGGATAAGAGAGGCCATTCACCTGGGTTGAGTTTGTAGCTTGAAAGGTTAACAGTATATTATCTGGTGCATTGTATTTGTTGTAATGGTAGTATCCTGAGGCATGAAGTAATTTAGGTAGTTTATTATCCTTTCCTTTCTGTAGGGAGTGGAAGTGTGTATTATAGATTTCTTGTCTAGTGTAGGTAAAGCCCCGCAAGCAGGTCTTGTGTGGATGCTTGATTACTGATGAGAGTTTTAAGTTCAAAGACATCTTTTTTGATCCTCTGCTATACAGGATACTGATCAACTGGTTCCTCAGTTTCTTAGAGTGTGTGTGGCATAGTTTCTCACTATAATCAGTGTAGTACGTTGACTGTAATGGGTTTTTCACTGTCAGTCCCTTGGGTGTGATGTCCATCTTTTTGCATTTGGAAAGAAAGATGATGTCTGTCTGGATCTGAGCTAGTTTTTTTCATATAATTGATGGATCTCCATTTCAAATGGCTAAATGTAGTGCTTTGCATGCTGAATAGTAACGGAGAGATAGCCATGTTAGTCTGTATTCTAACAAAGCAAAACAGCAGAAATGTAGTACTTTAAAGACTAACAAAATGACTATTTGGTGAGGAGCTTTCATGGGACAGACCCACTTCATCAGATCAATAGCATTTCTAGTACAGACTGCCATCTCTAAGTACAAAGGTCCAAAAAAATTGCAATAAAAACTGACAAATCGAGTACATAGTGCTGAAGGAGTGGGGCGAGGGTTGGGGAATGTTAAGTATCTTGCCTGATAATGTAACAGTTACAAATATACTTTATTAAATTTAAAGAAAAACATTTTCTTACCTGAAAGTCAAGAAGAGAGGAGAGCCACAAACTTCAAAAAAGTAAGAACAGACTACAGTGATGGAGAAAAATGCCTTTTTTTAGGTTTCCAGCTACCTGAATATTTGATCTATCCCTTTGCTTTCCTCACACCATCCCTGAATCTTTGTTTTAAAGAAGACAACTTTGTCTCCTTTTTCCTGTAGTCATTTTACTCTCAAGACAATCACCTTACAAAAATTAATGTTAAAAAAACCTAGGAAAGCTTTTTCTTTCAGTTTTTCAGATAATACTCATTACTGTGACATTTAAATGCTGCACAGGAGCCCAAAACACCAATACAGAAGAGCAGTCCTTGTGGTGAAGTCCTCCTAATGATTTCCTATATTGCAGTACATGGCACATGGAAGCTATCCAGGTGCTATTGCTATTATATGTTTGTTCTGAGTACATACAATCATCATCATCATCATCATCAACAACCATGGGCTCAGCACCCACTGGTGTCTGATGCCTCCCTCACTATTTCCTTCCATCTTTCCCTGTCCACTGCAGAGCAGCTTAGTTTCTGTAGATTAGGTCTACACCAATCTACTATATAATCTACCCATCCTCTGTGGGTCTGCCTCTCCTATTTGAATTGTTCATTATGCCGAATACCAGGGTCTTGACTTTTCGTTCATCATTCATTCTGCAGATATGCCTAAATAGCTGTAATTTCTGCAGTAGGTTCTCTTTTGGCTGTATGTTCCTATATAGTTCCTCACTGGTGACCTTCTGCATCCATCCTATTCTCAGGATCTTTCTATGACAACTCCTCGAATACCAATACCTTTCCCTCTGAATCTGTTATCACCCATCTGTCGCACCATACATCATGCTGCTAAATACACACATTTTCAAAATGCTCAGCTTTGTCCCTAAGCTACTTGCTTTCCTTTTCCAGATCTTATCCATCACCTTCAAACTCGCTCTTGCTTTCACTATTCTAGTTGCTAGTTCCTTCTTACAGTCTAGATCATACGTCATGTTGCTCCCCAGATACTACGTTCTCTACATTCTCTAGTTGAATCCTGTCTCCATTGATCTTCTGTTCTGTTTTCTTATTTCCAAATACCATTGTTTTCATTTTATCAGTGTTCATAATCACTCTACACTGCTTTTCTTCCTCATTTAGCACTTGAACCATTCTCGCTAGCTTCTCTTCGTCTTCCCCGATGCTAACTATACCGTCCGCGAATCTCAAGTTGTTACTTCTCATCCTGTGCACTGATAGCCCTTCTACCTCTTCCATGATCTCGTCCATTGTTCTCTCTAGTTGTGTGGTGAAGATGCAATGCCTTGCATAGTGGTATGCTGATCCATTGGCTCCCTAACATAATGATAACACAAATAACAAAAAGTTACAGAAATGCAACTACAAAACAATAAGAATAAAGATTAAAAACCTCTTTCTCCATACAGATGACAGAACTGCTCAATGGCAAATAAAAGGTTGCAGACATTTGAGATTACGTGGGTCTCAAACAGTCCAGAGTAGAAAATTCTCATCTTGAATAAGCATTACAATCCAATATTATGTTGCCCTGTAATCCTCTTGTGCAGCTCTTTACATTTTCAGTTAAGAAACATGTTCTGTTCTGCACTATATTTCCAGCTCTAGAACACACACTTTAACTTCAGTGGGATTTGTGAGTGCTCAGCAGTTCTGAAAATAAGGACATAAGCATCCAGTTCTTCCAGGAGTAGAGCAAAATGTGGGTGCTGAACACGTTACTGGATCAGGCCCTAAGATTTGTCATTTGATTGAAAAAGTTGAGTGGGGTCCTTACCTGCTATGCAGAGGTTTTTGAAAAAGTCCCACCATTTCTGTGCCAGCTTTCACAGGGCAAAGGGACCTCCATTCAGTCTTCTGTGCTAATAATTGGAACCTGGAATTGTCCTTTGGAATGCGGAGGCTCATCTTGTGCAGCGGAACTTTCAACTACCTAACGCTTGAAGAAAGAGGTTTTAGCCAATCAGATGTAGATGGCAGAATTTGTGGAAATAAGGGGTCTTTCTGCTTTTATTTCTCCCACACAGCTAGGCAGAGCTGTATATAAGAAGCCTTGAATTAAGAAACAGAAGGAATAAAGTGGCAGAGGAAAGCACTTTTAGGAAAGAGAAGAGGAGAGAGTAACATGATAGGGAATTAGCCAACAGAATTCGGAGAGAATTTAAAAAGTAGTTAAGAACAGGTTATCAAGAATAGGGCTTGGCTGAGAAGCTGTTAAGTAACAAACCGAAGTTCAAGGAAATGTATACAATCATTGTAAAATTTGTTTTACTTTCATAAGTGTATGAAGAGACCAGCACACAACAAGCCACAGTGTCTCTAATCCCTGGAATATTAATAAAGCACATTTTATTTCTTTCTTCCTAGGTTGAGTTGTGTGTTTGCACCTACATGTACATTCACCCATATAAAGTGCGTTGAAGGTTATCCCATCTCCAGAATTTAACACTGATTTTCCACACAGAGAGCGGAGAGAAATGTGTGTGCTGTGTTTTCAGATCCAGAAGTAAACAGGTCAAGAAAATGTTTACTCGAGTAAAGGGACTTCAAAATACCCTGGGCACTTTGAAGTACCAGTGGGTGAGCCGTAGGTAGATGCAAGCCGTCACTTTGAAGTTTAACACTTCGAAGTTGCTGCGGGGGGGTGTGTGTGTGGAATTTGTGGAATAAAGTGCTGCATATGCACCTCAGCACTTCATTAATAAACACCCAACACCCTACTTACCATGCTCCTTTTGAAGTAGGGAGTGACTGTAGACAAGCCCAGACTGAGCCAGCAAGGGAATGTTCAAACCTCCCCCTCTTGTGACATCACCAAGTTCTAGACAGTTCAACTGATAGTAGAGCCCTGGGTGGGAGAACAAAACTGCAGCCTCAGACTTGTTTTAAGAGCATTTGTGGATGATGGTGGAAATGCTGATATTTCTGGGTTTAAACCTTGTCTGGGCCTGACTCTTCCTGTTCAAATTCAGTATCTACTGTGTTGGGGCAGTCAGAATAAATTTCTAGCCCTACTTTTTTCTCCATCTTTAATGTTAGGATTCTGTGAAAAATATGGGGTTTGTCATTATTTATAAATGGTGTTCCTGCTATTTTATAGATGAATATGGCACAGATTTGTTCTTCTAGTTGTTCAAAGCCTAAATCAGGCTACATGTTGCAAGATGAAAAACAAAGGGAAATAAGTATTTACTAAGGTTCCAACACTGCTCCCACTTAAGTCAATGTGAGTTTTGCAGTTGACTTCAATCAGAGGGTACGGACTTAGGACCAATAACTTCAAATCAATTATGATGCACTCGGAGTGAGGTTTTTTGGCGCTTTTCCTGATTTGCTTTGTTAGTCTTACTTTTGTATATAATTGTGTGAGGGTGTAGACAACACTGACTAGACTAAAGAAGGATCATTGGTCCCTGAAAACTGCTTATTTTTCACTTCAGGGTAAGCTGGTCCAAAAAGAGAGGTCAGGAGAGATGAGTAGGCAGAATTCAGGGCACAACATGGGAAATAGGAATAGACAAGAAGTGCCATAAGGTCTGGATGAAAGAAATCTGGAGAGAGTAGTTCAAGGAACATAATGGAATGCTTTTTTTATGGATATTTAAGAACTTCTCTTGGTGCATTGTAAAGCTCTGAGAAGCTTCCTCATTTGAACTTAAGTAAGGCTTCATAACAGTGAAGAGCTGTAATGTTTTATTCATGGACAGATCGAAGCTTGGACTATCATACTGCTTGAGATTTGTTTTGTATCACATTTCCTCCATTGTACTTCCCTTGATAAGACAGCAGTAAATCCACAGCAGAAGTCCATTTTGCCTTCTACATGGAAGCTTGCTTACTAATTAAAGTCAACATATTTTTTCTTCATACCACAATACAGGCAAGAAAGTACCCACCATACAATGTACCATGGTGTGTATAGTATCAATGGCTGGTGATACATGCATGATAAAGGTACCTTCTGACTTCAAAATGCAGATAAGTGTTACATTTAGGACTGAAACCAGGATACATGTGCAGAAGTATTGGACAAACATATAGATATATCAATAATTGCTCTGTGCAGCCAGGTGGACCAGAATAGAATAGCAAATAAATCTTTCTCTTGCCCTTTAGGGATAATACATTGATATAGGGCTAAGGAGGGCACTAGAGACTCGCTGTCATGGCCTGCCCAGAGCTAGTTCTTTCCTTTTGTCCCTATCTACAGTACAATACTCATGTTCTTTGGGTCCCTCTGAGAGGTAGGACAGGACTTTGGTTTATTCAGTCTATCACTAACTTGAGCTGAAAGCCAATGCTCTGATATTAAAAAGAATAGCACAAGGGAAGAGGGACTGTCTCTTGTGGAGAAAAGGAGAGCAGGTGAAAGTATCTAATGGGAACTTCCTAGAGAAAGCTTGATCCTCTATACAATTTCTTCTCATCTTGCACAGCAATGCAAAAACAATATAAGAGGAGAACAAAGTGCAAAGAGAAAGAAGTCCAGTTACCAAATGGACTCAAGCAGTAGTCTTGGCAGTGAGCAGACCGTCTGAGGCAATCAGTAGTGACCCTGGGGCTTCTATTCTTCGACATCCCCCTAGAGGCTGCAAAATACCTTTGGTGAGTGACAGCTGCTTGCAACTCTCCTTTATCTCCTCCTCTCCCTTTCAAGGACACTAAGATAAGGCACTTTGGCCTCATGGCTTTTATTAATTTCTCTTCTCTTTCGCAGTCCCTCAGCTTGTTTGTTTTGTTTTTCCAGATGGGAATGCTGCTGGCATTTTGTTTCCCCAGCCTCCAAATGATAATGTTGAGATTTACTCTCCCAAGAGTGTGTGTATGTACTGGCAGGGAGTTGGGAAGACACTTGCCATCTGTAGGGCATTGCTTGCTTCTAATTATAGAAATATTACTTTGTACAGACTTGGAAGGGGTAGCACGGCTGGCATTGAATCTAACTCTGGCAAAGCCAGGCGTTAGAGAGGCCTTGGCAAGGATGTATTTTTATAGTTCGGTACTGCAAACAAGTTGCCTTTTTTTCCACCAGCCAGAGCTCTCGTACTACGTGGGTGATGTTAACCCCACCTATCATTCTGTAATAGATGGGTTGTACGTACATGCAACTTCCCCATCCTGCATGGGATATGTTTGACCTGTTTGTGTATGTCAGTTCCATTCCTTGTATGACCTGAGAAAGCTGAGCCTTCAGCTCATCTGCTGAGGGCCTATGCTTTTGTACTTAAAAGTTGAATGGCAGAGGAGTACATGGGAGGTTCCAGAAAATAATCTCTGGAAATGTAAGCCCTAGTCTCATTACGTTAGTAATTAGGATAAATTCCCTGGCTGAGATTATCTTTATGGTTTCTTCTGGCCTTAAAAATCTATGAGTCTGACAACAGGTGACTACATCAACATGACCCTGTAAAGACAGATATTGAGAACCAATTAACATGAGGGAAGCAGGAGCAATGTCAGGGAAAGCTGTTAGGGAACTAATTGGGTTTGGGAAAATTGTCTGACTTCTAGGTGTTTTTTTGGAGGGGAAAGAAATCTGTAGGGTATTATATTTCTGTGTGCACCCAGTGTACTAATTAGGCACATATTTAAAGAACTCAGATTAATTAAACTGCACACATTTTACTTCATAACTCAACCCCCAACTGTGTTTAGTTGCACTTATCTGAATTCCCTCCAATTTGTTATCTTTCTGTGAGGTGTCTAAAGTGGCACATAATATTCCAGAAGCTGTTGCAGTGGAGCTGTTTGGAGTGAGACTGTCAGTTCTCTACCCCAAGATATGACTTTTTTATGTGAATCCCAAAATTGCATTGACCTGTCATTTTGCCAGGCTGTGTCGAATTTTATTTTTCAGCTGGCCATACATTTCTTTAAACCATTCCTACTTTCCAGTATCCATTACCCTTCCTTAGATGTATTAGTTGCATAATTTAAAACTATTTTCTGCCTCTTTTTATCTGTTCCCCCTTTGTACTGTATTTCTCTAGATGAGGAGTATTTGCAACTCCTTCAATATAGCATCATCTGAAAATTGTATATTCCTTGGGTTGTTGCTTTGTGCGCTGAGTCTCAAATTCTATTGCTCTCTGATTTTTATTATTTTCCTTGTCGATTTGACATTCTCCGTTCTTCTGTATCTAATTTATGGTAGCAAGCATAGATTTACTGAACTGCGTAATAACATGCAATTCTATGGATGTTTATCTGGATGTTCATCTTCTGAATGGCCCCCCATTCGGAGATCCCTGCGGACGGATCCTCTACCTGCACAAAGAACAGTTAGACTCAAGAGGTCTACACCAAAACAGATTTGTTTGCACCTAACTCGCTGCAAGCCGGAGGTCTGTAGTGGTCTCCAGGAGGAAAAACGACCACTCTCCCTTTCTTTTCCTACTGCCCATAACATCGTAGCCCCTTTCTCCTCTCAGCATTCTCTAAATCGGAGCTAACAACAACACGCTGTTTTAAAGGTCACCCACAGGCTCCCAGCAGCAACAAGCCCCGCGGTACGAGCAGGGATCTAACCCCGCCCGGCCTCGGGAACGGGGAAGGACCACGGCGCGGGGCTGCACAGAGCGCATGGACAAGCGCTTTCCCCTTCCCGCCCGCTCCCTCCCGGAGCCCCTCCCCACTGGCCAGCCCTGCCACAGCATCTCTAGGGTCTCTTCAGGCTCCATGCCAGCTCCAAGGCTGGCACCGGGGCTGGGCGGCATTGCGGGCGCGCGAACCCAGCAGCCTCAAGGGCTAGGGTTTGTCCTTCTTGGCTTGCCGTCGCCAGTCGGGCCTCAGAGCCGCAACACTTCCCAACCGCAGGAGGCGCGGCCGGACGCCGCTGGTTGCGAGTTCAGGTCCTCGCGAGACCGGGAGAAAGGGGGAAGCGCTCAGGGAGTGGGGGAGAGCCAATGACATCACCCGAGCCCCTGGCACGTGGATTGGGCGTCCGCAGCTGTGTCCTCACTGCCTTTCTCCCCCGCTGATCGGAGCCTCCGTGCTGCGGAGGGCGCATGTCCACGCATCCCAGCAAGAAGCGCTCCCAGAGCCCAGCTGGGCACATCCCTCTGTGGGTCGGGTCCGTGGCGCCCGGCCGACCCCCGCGGGACCGGGAAGAGAAGGAAGAAGGTGCGAGGCAGGGAGCGGGCCGGGGTCTGGTTCGAAGGGCCTTTTAGCTGCAGAGTAACCCGCGTGGCATCCAGCCAGCAGGGGATGCGCTGAAGGGACCCCTCCCCCGCGCCCATTTAAGCGTGAGACGCTGTGTCCCTGCTAGTGTTGAGCTTTCCTCTACACCCCTCCCCAGGGATGCCAACTTTCTGGTGCCAGAGCCCAACAGCCTTGCCCCACCTCCTCCTCGGAGACCCCGCCCTTGCCTCGCCCCTTCCGTATTAGGTCCCACCCTGCTCATTCCCTCCACCGTCTCTCTCTGGCTTGATCTCCTCCATCCTTGTTTACCTCATTTTCCTTGGAAGGCCCAAACAGATATATTTATTGTCTGGGCAGAGGCATTCTGCTAAGTTCAGGTTTTGTTACAGGATGCTGGAGCTGGCAGCAAGATAGTCAAAACGGGTAATTTAAAAACATGACGTTTCACAAAGGTTTTCGTGATTCTTTCCCCACATCCCACTTTTTTACAACTAGCTCCATGGTTTTTGTTCACTGAAGTTATTGTACTTTCATTTGTGGAATTAGGATCACACATTCTCATAGCTGCAATGGGCTCATTAAAGGACTGCTTCTGAAGCCCAAATGAAAATCCACAGGAAAGAGCCATAAAAATGCACTTGTCCAGATACCAATGTCATTAAATTTGTAGAAACAGATGCCCATGCCTGCTTGTAGATACACGTGATGTACTAACTCAGATATTTCTACATTTTTGTTACAATGGTTGCTTAGTGCCTAGACACCCCAACAGAGATAATTAAATCATAGACGATTAGGGTTGGAAGGAACTGCAGGAGATCATCTAGTCCAACTCCCTGCTCAAATTGAATCCATTTTCCATTTGGATGTTGTTCTACAGGCAAATAAAAATTCGAAAAGAATTCTAGTTCTAAATTATGGGTGTTTGTGTCTCAGCAGCGAGGGATAGCTCAGTGTTTTGAGCATTGGCCTCCTAAACCCAGGGTTCTGAGTTCGATTGTCCAGGGGGCCATTTGCGGTAATAGATTTAAAAAAAGGGATGGAGCTTTGCCCTGCCCACAGGGCAGGGAACTGGACTCAATGACCTCCCCAGGTCACTTTCAGCTCTATGAGATCAGTGCCTGACTTATAGCAGTGATCAGTTCATTATTAGCACCAATGTGTATTTGTAGGTTCCATAGTGGAAGGTATCATGGTGCCCTCCTCCAAAGAGAAGCTCATCCCTAGACCTTTCTTGTTAAAGGTGGTGAATTACAGGGCATTTTTTAGGAGTTGGATCCAGCTTCCAACTAAGCTGTCTATCAGACATTTACTGTTGAGATAGGTACTTCGCTTAAACCAGAGCTCCAGGGGAATAGAAAAAGGAAAAAAAACAGTTTGTCTGCACCAAAAAAATTATATCTGATCTATAGCTAGACAAGAGCGGTGAGAAATGTGATAGATTGGCTATTCTGCAATTACTAGTCAACAACATTCACTTTTTAAGAAATATATATCTTTTAGAGTTTCCTTCTCTTTTAAAAACTTTTGAAATATATAGGCACATTTTGTGTCATACTTTTGTGCACGTGCCAGCAGATGGAATAAAAGTCAAAGAGGCTGCAAGTGTTATTCACCCAAACACACGTGACAATACATGCACCTTCCTACACAAAGACACAGTTAGGAATTTTCACACTACTCTAGAAAGAGAGGCTTCTGAACTCTCTTTTATATTCAAATTTGACACATTAACACGTGGTTTGAACCAGGATGGGAATTTTTTAAGTCATTATAGTGACTTTTCTGCATACTTGGCTTAATCTAATTCTTGACTCTCCCCCCTCCCCCCCGCCCCTCTACTCTCTGATTTGCTCACCTTGATAATATTTTTCTGATTTGTCAACCTTGATTACTATTTTTGGTTCTCTGTGCCTTAAATATTGAGTCTGTTCTGGTATGGCTGTGGTCTGAAGAAGTGGGTCTGTCCCACGAAAGCTCATCACCTAATAAATTATTCTGCTCATCTTTAAAGTGCTACTGGACTGCTTTCTTGTTTTACTTACATATATGCAAGCATGCACACACTTGCTTACATGGTGATGCTTTTCATACACTTTTCAAGGGCTGCTGAAATCACATAGGTAAGAGGAAGTGGGTTGGAAGGGAAAATATTGTGGGAGGAGGGAAAGGACGGAGAGTGAAAGGGACCAGAGATGCAAGCAACTGCATCACTGCCGCACATGTGAAGATGCTCTATGCCATATGGAGAGAGTTTACCCATTGGCATAAAAAAGCACATCCACAAGTGGCACAAGCTATGTTAGTGTGATAGTGTCCTTATGACATAACACTGTGCATAGTACTACATCCTATGTTGCTAAACTTTATGTCACTCAGAAGTGGAATATTCACATAAGTTTTTCCAGCGTATCCTGTCTTGTATACATAGCTTTAGTCTAGTTTTCCCTGGTTTGCTTGGGAGGACTTGAAGTCTGAAAGAGGAGGAATGTTGAGTCTGTAATAAAGACATATTTTCTATGTTTGATTTAGTCATGATGTTAAACAGTCGCAGTTCAAAACCCAGTGTTTAAAACAGTCTCTAAGATGTTTTTCCCTCTCAATTACTTCAGTTTTCCTTCCCCTAACTCTAGGGAACTTTGTTCCCATGTCATTCCCTTTCATTCCTAGTAATGTTATGCTGTCATGTTGCACTTGTTCTGCAGTTGTCAACTGTTTGACAAAGGACAGGACCTGACTTGCTAATGTAAAAGAATCTTTTTCATAACAAAACATTTCCAGACCTTTGTACATATCATTAAGAAGAAAAAAATAAGCATAAGTTCAATCTTTTTTTCCATTGTAGGTAATCTTTAAATTCCCTTGTCAGTTTCAATTAAAATGGGATTTGCTTGTGCTTCCTGTTCTAAAGTCTCATAATATTGGTGTGTTGTTAAAGAACTGCTGTTGTCCACTCCAGAGATAGTAACTTAGTGGTCATTGGTAGAGTTGTACAACTAATTAACAATTTGGTTCATTGACGATTAAAAAAAAATCACTGAGAGAGAGAGTTATTGTGAATTGACCCAAAACAACAACTAATTTTTTTTTGTGAATCAAAAAGTTGGAGAAAAATGTTGTTTCAGTCGAACAAAATGTTTAACTTTCAGTTTTTTAAATGTTTTTGTTTTTATGAAATTGAAGTGAATTTAGAAATAGAAAGTAGTTTTTTAAAAATGTTTAATTTCAAAAATGTCAAAATAGAATGTTTTGATCTTTGTTGGATTTCCAGGCGGGAGGATGGAGAATTTCAACCAAAACAGTTTGGCTTGACATAAATTCATTAGCTGTTTTCATCAACCTGAATTTACAATTTTCAGGAAAAAACTTTCACATCAAAGATTTTATGTGGTTATAGTCATAGCTGAAGTGTTTGGCTCATGTACTTCACAGGAATGAGAGGAAGTCAATAAAATGTAAAAATTTATAAAATTCTTTGAGATCCTTATAGAAGGGGACCTGCAGTGTGGCATGGAGCTTATTATTAATAAAGGAGGAATTTTCCTTTCCTGTGTGTGTTTGATTTAGTTATATGCTTAACTTATTTCTTCTCTAGGAGCTCATTGCTCTAGCACTGGCTGCTAAAAAAGATGGAAGTGATTCTGGCTGATCTGTGTGGTACCAGTCCAGAAGACCCACTTCCTGTGTGGATCCATGGTAATGTTGGTCACTGCTTTAACCAGCTGATATTGAACATTATCCCTCATGTGATCCTTGCATTAATAAGCGCCTGTTACCTCGGCACTCCAAGGTACAGTAGCCACCTGTGTCTCTACTTCATTGTAATGCAGAAATGTGAGAAAAGGTTCCTGAATGATGGAAATGATTTTTTGTTCTGTGCCATATAGCAGCTGCCTGCAGGAAACATTCATAGTCTTGAGTTTACTTCCTTTTGGAAGGCATGCTGGAACATATGCAAAGTGAAAAGCACCATTTGGTTCTGCTTAATCCATCCCTATCCCTCCCTCGGGGCCTGTGTAGAATCTGGCTTTACAATTTATTCCCCAGGGTTTTGTCCAGCTCAGTTTCAGATATTGTAGCCAGTGAAGACTACTGTTTTCCTTGGGGAAATTATTCCTAAGCCTAATTGTCTCTAATATTTTCCAATATTCAGCTGACACATTATCTTTTGGAAAAAAAAGTTATATTTATAACGAGTTTGTGTTTTGTTACATCATACACCGTAGCTAAGCCAGTTGTACTATTTTCTCCTTCCTCCTACGTATACTTCAGGAGCAGTGCTAAACAGTTTCTTATCCACCTTTCATAACTGTAGGCAATTATCATGTCCCTCCTGAGTAATTTCTTAGCCAAGCACATATATTTTTGGTACTACTTTCCTTCTTGCCCCTTAAGCTGTATGATTTTCTTGTTCTAAATTAACTGTAACCTCTCAAGAGAAAGACTTTTTCATGGTCATGGACAGCTCAGCAAAAACGTCTGCTCAATTGCAGTGACAGGGAGTTAAATGCATTTTTAGTTCCGTATAAGGGGTAGGGTAGAAAAAAACTCTATAATGCCGTTAAGCATTAACGGTTTGGAAAGGGTCCCATATGAGGAGAGGCTAGAGAGACTGGGACTTTTCAGTCTAGAAAAGAGGAGATTGAGGGGCGATATGATAGAGGTATATAAAATCATGAATGGTGTGGAGAAAGTGAATATTGAAAAGTTATTTACTTGTTCCCATAATGTAAGAACTAGAGGACACCAAATGAAATTAATGGGTAGTAGGTTCAAAACTAATAAAAGAAAATTTTTCTTCACACAGCGCACGGTCAACCTGTGGAACTCCTTGCCGGAGGAGGCTGTGAAGGCCAGCACTCTAACAAAGTTTAAAATAGAGCTTGATAAATTTTTGGAGGTTAGGTCCATAAATGGCTATTAGCCAAGAGTAAAGTATGGTGCCCCTAGCCATTAGTCAAAGGCTGGAGACAGATGGCAGGAGACAAATCACTTGATCATTGTCTTTGGTTCACCTCCTCTGGGGCACCTGGCACTGGCCACTGTTGGCAGACAGGATGCGGTGGTGGGTTGACTTTTGGTCTGACCCAGTATGGCTGTTCTTATGTAAGCAATTTCTTCACCTGAAAATAGTGTATATAGCTGGGTGTCTATATCTCAAAAAAGGTTTAGTAGAAGTAGAGAGACTTCAGAGACAAGTGATAAGAACTATTAGAGGCTGAAAAAACTTCTGTATTAAGAGAGATTTAAAAGATTGAAATTATATAGATTAGGGAGGATATAAATATAAGATGGCATTGAGAGAATAAACAAAGTAATAAATGCTGTAGAGATATTGGGTCAGGTTATCCTGTTTACTCTCTCATGATTTACAAACAAGAGAATGTTCAGTGAAATTGAAAGGCCACAGATGTATTACTGATAAGTAAATTGTTCTCAGGTGGATAATTAGGCAGTTGAACTCTTTGCCACAAGACGTCACTGAGGTAAAGAAATTTTGAAGAATAAAAAAATTAAACATTTGTATTAAGAATGTGAACATCCAAAGTTATATTAGAGGATAAAAATATATTTTTATCAGGGATTAAAACTGTCATGGTTCAGCCACCAAGAACCACAGATTAGGGAAAAGTTTCTTTGTGGGAATGTTCTCTCATAGTTGTAGCTGTGGGGTTTCTTGCATCTTTCTGTGAGATATATGGTGCTGGCCACTGTCAGAGATGAAATACCAGAGTATATTAACATGAGATGATCAGCAGTGACAATTTTTGTCATCTTAAAAAGCTCTGAATGGGACAAAAGCTGGTGTCGCCTGTGTAGATGTGAGTGAAGGTTGACTAGGTAATGGTTGGAAGAGAAGGACAAGGAAGAGAAGTGAATCACAGGTGATAGAATGGTAGCTGGCTCCACTGTGAAGCTTTCACCACCTTTGTCTCCACTAGATCTCCTGTCCCATGGGCTTCCCACAGACCTGGCTGGAAATGCAGAATTACTGCCTCCTTCATACTCACCGGCCTCCCCTTCCTTGATATAATCTCAGCAGCCATCTCTCAGCAGGAGTTGAGTACGTTGTATCTAGCAGTGCTGACAAGTGGCATTGCCATGCTGACTTGGCTCACTCATAGCCTGGCACTCCTCATGCTCTACAGGTCCACATATGGCTCTTCCCGTGGCCCTGCAGCCATGATGCTGCTAGCCCTCTTCCCTGTCCCTACCCTTATCATCACTCTGGTATGGTACTGTCAGAATGGGTTGGCCTGGCCCCACCTTCATGCTGTTCACATCTTCAGACTCTGCACCCTCTGCCTGCAACTGGCTACTGTACTTATGTATGTGATTGGGTATATTCTTCCTGTTGCCAGTAGGCAAGATTTTCTCTCCATCAATGACTCCTGGCAGCGTGAACCTCTCATCACAGAGTCTGACTGGCAGGGAGTGGCAGAAGATGGTGAAAGCTGGCTCTCACGCTTCTCATACACTTGGATGAACCCTCTTATGAAGCGTGGGTACCAGTGGATGCTGAATCGGCCACAGGATGTCTATCTGCTACCTCAACGTCTCCAGGCTGCCAGGGTCCATGAGCATTTCTACTCCTGCTGGCAGGAAAAGGCAGCTCTCAGACAAGAAGCAGAAAAGACAGTTTCTTCCACTAGCTCAATTATCACCAAAAGCGATGGGACTGGAGCTGCCTCCCCATCTTTGAGGAACCCCTCTGACACCCAGCAGACTGTGCAACTCCTCTCAGTACTGCATGCAGCCTTTGGGCTCCGCTACTACTCCCTAGGGCTACTTAAACTGGCTGGCAGCCTGTTAAGCTTCACAGGTCCCCTGCTCCTGAACCTGCTTGTTGGCTTCATGGAGTCACACCAGGAGCCTCTGAGCCATGGGGTGCTGTACGCTCTTGGCCTCTTTGCTGGATCGTTCCTAGGTGCTCTCTTGCGGAACCAGTTCAGCTATGAGGTGAACAAAGTGATGCTGATGGTGCGTGCGGCAGTCATCTCTGCCATCTATCGCAAGTCCCTGCGGGCTAACAGCAGCAGTCTGTCCATCTTCACAATGGGCGAGATTGTCAACTTCATGAGCACAGACACCGATCGGCTTGTCAACTTCTGCAATAGTTTCCATGAAGTGTGGAGTCTTCCTGTCCAGTTTGCCATCACCCTCTACCTCCTCTACCAACAGGTGGGAGTGGCCTTCCTAGGAGGCCTGGCCCTGGCCCTGCTGCTTGTGCCTGTCAACAAGGTCATAGCAAACCGTATCATGGAGAATAACAAGGAGATGCTGAAGCACAAAGACACACGAGTTAAGGTGAGGCAGCTTTTGGGTTCATTGGTGCATTTTCTTAGTGATCATTCTTGGAACTTTGACTACATACTTTGGAGCCCAGTCAATGAGCAGAAACCAGGAAAACCCTGATGGGAATGCAAAAAGGTGAGATACCAGGGAGGCACAGTACAAAGCAATGTCATTGTGATTGCAGCAACAGGGAAGTTGTTGTGTAATGTTATTCTGAGGTGTTCCATTGCCTCCTAGGCATGTCCGGTCTGTTCCATAGATCCCTATTTTGTGTGTTACTGTGAAACCCATGGTCCATTCCCTTGATACACTCTCATCACATCTCCTCACTGATGCCTGTTAATCTTGGGACCCCTACCCGCTGCTGATTCAAAATGCCTGTGTCTTCCTTTGTATGGTGGTTTTGTGCCTCTCTGATTTGTCACCCTCAGAATGAATATCATCCTCTTTCTTGCTTCTGCCAGCACAGTGTGCCTCTCCAGCACTGACTCTTCCCTCTTAGAATCACTATCCAAGTGTCCTGGACTCCAGTATGATAGGATTTTATGGTAATGTTTTAACCTAGCATCTGTAGAGTTGACAGAGCTCTCTCCAGCCCCTCCAATCCTTTGGCAATTCTCCACCCATGTTTTGGAAACGTAGAAACATAAGTCTCACTCCAGTATTCCTTGCACACCTGTAAGGTAAGAGCATTTGCAATATGTCCCTGGAAGAAGTTATATCTGGTTTTATAATGCCCCCTCTCTGCATGGTGGTCTTCTCTAGATAAGTCAGAACTGCTGTGCAGAATGAATATTGTGTGAGGAGTCAGTTGTTTTGCTCAGATTTGAAATACTGAATGTGTTGGTGTTTACTGAACATCACAGAGCTTATCAGAGACGGGTCAGAGCTGCTGGTTGTTGCTGTTGCCACATTGAGACATATTTTAGTCTTTGCCCCCTGTTTATCCATCATTTGTTCTCTCTCTCTCAGGCTCTGTAGGACAAAGGAGACTAATCTGGAACTGTTCTGCTTGCCTCTCTGCCCCCAGCTAATGACAGAGTTCCTATGTGGCATAAGGGTGATCAAGTTTTACACCTGGGAGCGGCACTTTGGTGCCCGGATAAATGCCTGCCGAGCCAAGGAGTTGCAGAAGCTGCGAGCCATTAAGTACCTGGATGCCATATGCGTGTACCTGTGGGCAGCCCTGCCTGTAATCATCTCCATTGTCATCTTCATCACCTATGTACTGCTGGGGCACCAGCTCACTGCAACTAAGGTGAATGCCAGGGAAGACCTGTGCAACCCCATCACTCTGTTCAGACTGATGTGTGAGATGGGAGTAGAGTTTTCAGAACCTTTCTAAGCAGAGTGGCAGTGGGCTTCTTTCCTGCTTTGCTCTGAGACCTCCCCTGGGGACAAAGCTCAGGACATCATGCTGAATGCACCTGTAACTACCCTGAGAATACTGCTCAGTAACCATCTGTGAGTTGTGACCCTCCAACAGATGTAAGGACATCTGCCCATGATGTCTTTCGCTTCCCCATCGTGGTCTCTAATACGGAAAACTCATGTGTGGGTAGAAAGGTGCCAAAGAATCACTATTTCCCAGTTCTTTCTTGTCTCCCTCTTTGGAACAGGTATTCACAGCCTTAGCACTTGTTGGAATGCTGATTCTTCCCCTCAATGTCTTCCCTTGGGTGTTGAATGGAATCTTGGATGCCAAAGTGTCCCTGGATCGCATCCAGCGTTTCCTTGAGCTCTCTGACCAGGACCTCGATGCTTATTACACCATTGGTATGGAGACAGGAGATGAGACACAAGCAGGAATGGGTGCTGTTGCCTTTTGGGTGGAATTTACGTGTGGGGTGGGAAGACAACAGAGAAGTCTGAACACAGAAAAGCTGCTTGTAGTGCATAGGTCTAAAGGAAGCAGATTCACTGGCCCTAGTGCAGTTAGGTAACTGCTCTGCATCTGAACTCCCTCAGGTGCTGAGCAGTGAGCCATTCTCCTTTCAGTCAGTCTGTGGGGAGGACACAGTGTGGACCTGTGGAAATGTCCTTCCTTGCCTACTCTGTTTGGGAGTGGAGCTGATGGTTCCGCCAACGTCTACAATTATCTGAGTTGCCTTCTCTTGGAAACACGCTGCAGGAGTGGCTGAGCCCAGCCTAGTGTCTCTGCTGCACTCTTTGCCCCTTCTGGGTTAATGCAGTGGCTGTGCTGCTTTTCTTTTGCAAGGTGGCCCCACAGTCCCATCCTCTGCTCTGGAAATGCATCAAGCCACCTTTTCCTGGTTACCAGCCAAGGAGGAGAGCAGCAGGCAGCACCTGTCCAGCGGGACTCTGCAGATCTTCATTCAGGACCTGGCATTAACAAAAGTGAGAGGGAATGCAGGGAATATGGGAGAGGGAACCAACGCCGAAAGGGCCAAACGTTAACTGAATAAATCTGGCTACTGCTTGTTTTCCTCTGCAGGGGACGCTGGTGGGAGTTGTTGGGAAGGTTGGATGCGGGAAGAGCTCTCTGCTTGCCGCAATCACTGGAGAGCTCAACAAGTAAGTAGCCAGAAGGCATCTCAGACTTTTCCCTTGTCCCATTTCTCAGCGCCTTTGCTACAGGGGATTTTTCGATGGCTAGACCAGCGGTTCCCAATCTTTTTGAGACAAGGACCCATTTTGACAATTCAGTAAGGCTTTGTGACCCAAGGCAATTCAAAATGTGGGGAGGGGTTCTCCCCTCAGAAAAATGCACACTGTCCCCCCAGAATAAAACCCCTCTCAGCCCCAAACCATTCCCCCCAATCTGCCTCACACAAGCACCACACACTGCAGATGCTGCTCCTTCGCTGGGCCACTGCCGTCTCCTCTGCACAGCTCCCCCCCACCTGCAGCACGGGCAGTTCCCTGCCCTGCTGCACTGAAATCAGACTCAATTTAATTGGTTTAACAGCTGGATCCCTCCTGTTGGCCATTAAAACAAGTAACTTGAGTTCCAGTTCAGCACAGCAGGGCAGGGACTGGGAGCCAGAGGAGTAAGTGGTGGCAGCAGTGGGAGTGTCAAATGACTTCTTAAAGAGCCACATGTGGCTTGCAGCCACTCAGACGATGAGCCTTAGAAAATCTAATAGTGACCCATGTTTGGGTCCCGACACATAGGTTGGGAATCCTGGGCTAGACCTATTTGCCTGGCACACTTTTCCCATGTTGTTTCTTCTCTTTTTCTTTGCTTCTTCTCTACTCTGCCTGGCTCTGGGTTCACAGACTTGGTGGGCAAGTGTATGTCTGGGATCTGCAGCGAGGATTCGGTCTGGCCACCCAGGAGCCCTGGATCCAGTTTACCACTGTCCGTGAGAACATCCTCTTTGGGAGGGACTATGATGCCAGGTTCTACCACGAGGTGCTTGAGGCCTGTGCGCTTTCCGATGATCTGAACGTGAGTGCTCTGTGATGAGAACATCCCACCAGCTTCAGGCCACTTGTATCTTGTTGGAAGTCTCACAGTGAGCTAAAGTTGGAGCCAGGAATAGAACTCAGCAACTGTAGCTCCACATCCCCTATGTCATGCTGCCTCTGTGAAACAGTGTTTCAAATGGATTATCTTGTGTGTTTCACTTCTAGATCTTACCAGCAGGTGACCAGACAGAGGTGGGTGAGAATGGAGTGACCCTCAGTGGGGGACAGAAAGCTCGAATTGCCCTTGCTAGAGCCGTTTATCAGGTAAAGAGAAGAGTGACCCAACAGAGGGTCAGTTGCACCAGGTGCATTATCCAAGAACCAAGGCTGGGCTAGAGAAGCAGGAAGAACCCAACAGCTGGAGCTCCTACTGCACAGCATGCAGCCTCTCCTGTTCGTGCAGGCTGAGATTAAATGAGTTGGGAGCTACCCCAAGCCAATGCTCTTGCATCATTCTCTACAGATGCTGTAGAGGAAGCTGGCATAGAAGGAATTTGGGAGATGTATCGCTGTCTCTTCTTCCTCAGGAGAAGGAGATTTATCTTCTTGATGATCCCCTGGCAGCTGTTGATGCTGATGTAGCCTGTCACCTTATGCAGAAATGCATTCTGGGAGTTCTCAAACACAAGACCAGGATCCTTTGCACACATAGGACAGAGTTTTTAGAGAAGGCTGACACCTTGCTGCTCATGGACAATGGCAGAATTGTCAAGACAGGTAAAGTGGCACACCTGCTTTGTTTCAGTCTGTGTGCCAGAGGGCTAAGAACTCTGTCCCAGCCTTTACAGTAGATCGCTGCACAGATCACAGTCTGCAGATGTGAATACAAACAGGCTGTATCCATATCTGCATCTGCCAAAATTAGCCATGGTTATCTGCATCCATATCCCATGGCTGTGGATATCTGCAGATTTGCAGGGCTCTACTTATCAGACAGACTGATGGGCTGTGAGTTCAGATGGAAAATGACCATAGAGAATCAAAGCAGACAGCTGCAAAGACGCTGGGGTGAATTAGTGGGAACCCAGGAAAAGAACAACTCTGGGTAAGCAGGGAGAACTGGGACATGTTGAATGACAGGTGTAAGAATAAAGCTGATGTATTCTGAAGAGATGGGCCTTGGAGCAAGACAGAATGCTGGAACAGGAAGCTGTGAAGCAATGATTATTGGGTTGAGTGTGCTGAACGGAGGAATAGGAAGGCAGAGATAGAAGAAAATTGAGCTGTTTTGTACCAAATAGCTAGCTGAACTTCTGCAGCAGATATCTGCTCCATAGTATCTCTGCAGTGTATAAAGTACTCTCTCTCTCTCTTTCTAGGGACCCCCTCTGAAATCCTGCCACTAGTGGAAGCCATCCCAAAGATCGACAAGGAGAATAAGAAGAGGCAGAATAAAGGTCAATATATGGCAGTTTGTGGGACATTGGTAAAGGTGGGTGGAGTCACCGTGTTTCAGGATAAACATCTGTGTGTAGCACACTGCCATGATCTGATCTCCATGAAGGAGTTCAGGATAACTGTACTAATGTGACAGGGTGGAGCAGGAAAGCAGTCAAGATTGAGGGAGACAGATGAAGGGATTTGCCCAACGTGGCAGGGTAAGTTGGGATTATTATTAAGACTCCTGATTCCCAGCCCTGTGTTTGATCTGCTAACTAGAATTTGCCTGCTTTTCATAGCAGAAATAGGTCTTATAATATACATGGAAAAGGTCTGAATACACAGACTTCTGTGTCCTCCTGGGTCCTTAGCAGTAATAACGTCCATAGTTATGAGCTGAAATGAGGGTAATTAAATGCATAACTGTAGGGCTTAGAAAAGAACTCCCATTCTCACACCTTGCACAGTGGGCCTGTGGTATTTTCTGTGCTTAGGATAGAGGGGCCATTGGATTCTGACCAGGCAGTAGTGTGCTGATCTGCACTCCCAGCTGCTGCCGAACTTCCTGATAGATGCTGATGGTACAGTGTGCAGCTGGCATGAGCTCTGCTGCCAAGGAAAGGACAAGAATACACTCTTTAGAAAGCCTCATAGGAACATGGCAAAGCCTTCCCTTCAACATAGACCTGCCCTGTCTATAATGAGAATCTGCTCCTATTAATGCTAGGCTGTCTTGTGTCTTTCCCCCCAGTTTCTGCTGAGCAAGGCCAGGAAGAAGACATGGAGATAGAGACAGAGGAACTGGGCCGAGACAACTTCCTCCTCCAGCAGGAGGAAGAAAAGAAAGAGGGGGCAGTGGCCTTCCAGGTGTATAGGGCATATTGGCTGGCAGTGGGCAGCTGCCTATCTCTATCTATCCTCTTGTCCCTGTTCCTGATGCAAGGTAAGGCAGCAGCTCACTCCACTCTCTTGCTCTCTGAGCCTTTCTCAATTTTTGCTGCCTGGCTATGCTCCGTGGATATGTGAGGGATCCCTGCGGGTGGCAGACTGGGTTTACTCTGTCCCCTCTGCAGGAGAAAGACCCAATCCTCCCAGTCTTCCAGCTGGGGCCCCTTCACCTTTCCTGCCCATGAAATTGAAGGATTGTTCAGAGTCTTTAGCTAGTGTGAGGGCACGACACAGTGTACTAATTTGTGCCCCTGCTACCATGGGTGACACTGAATTGTGGAGTAGTGTCTCCACAGAGGACTGTTTTTCCCAAGGGACCTGCTGTATCTGTCCTCCTACCCCTCTTCCCCGCCCCCCAGCTCCTGGCTGTCCTCTCTACTGCTCAAGTAACCACAGTGGTGAATGTATGGATGGCAGGGCATAGAAGTGTGCGTTAAAGGCTGTTCCTCAGTGTAGCCCCAGCTTAACTCCACTTCCTTCTCCTCTCCCCCATATTGGCTGAAGCAGAGTCTGTGCTGCAGCCTGCATTGACTCTTTTGTATCTCTGCAGCATCCGGGAACGTCTCAGTTTGGTGGCTATCACACTGGATCTCCAACCTGCCCCAGACAGCAAACATCTCCATGAGGCCCCTGTCCGCTTCTCTCCTTTCCCCACAGCTGCTGCTCTTCTCCCTTACAGAGCTTCCGTAAGTGGGCATAGGTTGGCTCAGCAACTGGTGTGGTCTGGCTATAGGAGGAGCAGTGGTCTCCAGCATTGCTCCTTGGTGCTCCTTTTGCAAAGGCCTCTTCTTATGACTAGAAGCTGGCTAAATACCCACTAGTGCACAGAGCCAGTATGGCACTGAGAGCAAAATAGGGATGTAAAGGTCAGCTCAGCACAAAGGGATAATGAAGAAGCACTGTTGGATTTGCTTTCTATGCCTGATGGAAGAGCCCTGTCTGCACAAGGTTCTTGGGGGTGGAGAGAGCCTGCCATTGGAATTGTAAGGGTCAGTCTGCAGCAGCTTGTCAAAGCTGGTGAACAGCAGGAGAAAGCCAGTAGCTCAGTTTGGGAATAAGACTCCTGGCTTCTCCCTGCAACCTGGCCTTTATGTTTGCTGTCTCAGGGGCTCTAGATGTCAGCCCTTGGCATAGGGCACACTGTGGTTGAAGCATGTTATATCTTGCTCTCTCTCTTAGCTCCAGCATCCAGGTGTTGGGCGCAGCTCCAGTCCCTCCCAGTAGCACGGTGGATGTTAACTTCTACCTGATGGTGTATGGCAGCATAGCTGGGGCCAACTCCATTTTCACCATCCTGCGGGCCTTCCTCTTTGCCTGTGGCACCATCCGCGCTGCCACGGTCATTCACAGCCGGCTGCTCCAGAGAGTCATGAAGGTCATAAGCGTGGGGCAGGGTGATGTCCCAGGGGCTCAGCTCAGGGAGGGAAATGGAAGCAGAAGGGGAAACAGAAAGAGTCACAAATGCACTCACTGGAGTGCTAACCTGCTCAGCCAGGGAGCACAGATCAATCACCCACCCCTTGGCTGCAGTCATTATGCCTGCCTCTCAACTCTCTGCAGAGAGTTACTTTGAAGCCACCCCATTATGAAGGTGGCTGGCTGTGTTCTATGGGTTGTGTGCTGCTGCTGGGGATTGGGAATGCCCATTCCAGCAGGGCACCTCCAGACTGGGGAGGAGAGAGGTCTGGGTCTCCTGGGCCAGTGGAGGCTGGGAGTCCCTTCCCTGTCCATATTCAGTTCTGCCTCCCTCTGGAACACCATTCCAAATTGTGGCTGTTTGCTGTGCCACCTGCTAGCCAAGCTACAACTCCAGGGCACTGCTCCCCCTCCAAGCTAGTCCCTGTCTCAGCCATGTGTTGCTTACCAGTCTGGTTCCCATGTTGCCAGGCCACAGTGACCTTTTTTGACATTACGCCGATGGGCCGGATCCTGAACCGCTTCTCTTCAGACCTGTACTGCGTGGATGACAGCTTGCCCTTCATCCTCAACATCTTCCTGGCCAATGTCTTTGGGCTACTAGGCATGCTGGTGATGATAACCTATGGGCTGCCCTGGATTGGCCTGATATTGCTGCCACTGGCTGCCCTGTACTTCTCCATCCAACGCTACTACCGGCGCACCTCCCGGGAGCTCAAACGCCTCTACAGCCTCACCCTGTCCCCCATCTACACCCACTTCTCAGAGACTCTGACAGGGCTCAGCACCATCCGAGCCACCCGGGCTACAAGCAGGTGAGAGCTGCTCCTTGCATGAGGAGGGTGCCATCACTTGGAGAATTTGGGGCTTTCACTCTCGTAAGGGACAAGGGAGTTACCTAGAGGTTCTGCCCTTGGGTCAGATTGTTGAGGGGCAGTGGGCCTTGGGGCTGATGATGATATTAACCTCTGTGTTATGTCTGGCCCAGATTTGAAGCAGAGAATCAGCTGCGATTGGAGCAGAACCAGCGCTGCCTCTTTGCCAGTAACACCGCCCTGCAGTGGCTGGACATCCGCCTGCAGATGATTGGAGTTGCTGTGGTTACAGCTATAGCAGGAATCGCCATCATCCAGCACCAGAGGCAACTGGGAAATCCAGGTGTGCTGTGAAACTTTGGAGATTCACCCATACTAGTAGAGGGTTGTGTACCAGGGCGTGTCTGTGCTGTGCAGCTTTGGCTCAGAATACCAGCAGTCTGCTCACAGTACGGTGATCTCACCCAGGCTTCCATCACCCTGGTTACTCCTTCCAGGAGGGCACCTTCCAGTCCAGAGTCTCCTCAAAGCCATCTCTGCAGTGCTCAGACCCACTCAGAATAGCACTCACAAAACCTGACTTGCTCCTTTAAAGAGCCAGAACCAGCCCATTAGGTTGACTGAAGATTTTACTCCTCAGTTAGGAATGCTGCACTGAAGTGGTTGTGTAATAAAACCGGTTTAGATCTGTAAATGGAGAGCAGGTATTGGTCGTCTTAGTGTATGTGCAGTGTGCGTCTGGTGGCACATGACATGAATTTATCACCATATTTGGCTTATGGGGTTGGATCTTTAGCTTGTCTGGGTCAGGTACTGATAGGGAGTGCGACGTGAACACTGGTTGATGACCCGTGGTATTGAAATGGTATGAAGTAGAAGGAATTGGGCTCGAAATGGCTACAAATAAACCAAAGTCAAACTACACTTCTAAGACTAAAACGTAACTTAGCAAGGTTGGGTCTCTTGTTCAAGGTAGTTTTATCACTGCAATAATGCTTCCAGCATGGCTGGCAGTACTTAATGAGGATCCAACAAGGAGCCCAAAGCACTTGGTTTCAGGCCACCTTGTTCGCTGTCCCAGAGCTGCAGCTCTATCTATCTGTCCAGGAGATAGATTCTCAGCCTCATCTCCGCCTGGGTACCGTCTCGTTCCTCCTCTGTCTTGTCATCCCAGAACTAGGTTGGCAGCTTACATCTCTCCAGTGGTGCTTTGGCTCCTTCCTTGTTCCCCCTCAACCCACCCTGACTGACGATGTGCCCCCAGCTTTCTCCATTCTTTCACATGCCTGCTATGTTCTCTTATCATCTCAGGTCTTGTTGGCCTGGCCCTCTCATATGCTTTGTCTGTCACAAACCTGCTGTCAGGCCTCATCTCCAGCTTCACGCAGACTGAAACCATGATGGTAAGTGTTGAGCGAACAGAGGAGTACTCCACAGACATCCCCATAGAGCCCCAGGAGCACCTGGTCCAGGTAAGATCTGGTCTGCATCTCATCTTATGTATCTGTGCATTGCACTGTGTCTCCTATCTGCATTCTTCCCACCTACTCAGGTGTCCCACAGGGCCCTGATGTGCCAGTGGCTGGAGATGATTACAGCAATCTAATAAGGGGGCATTGAATGCTGCTGAGCTAATCTATGGGAACTGCCCAGTTCATTTGCACTTTACTAAAATCAACCCCCCATTTTTTCCATCCTCAAAGTCTTTTCATAAAATGGGAGGATGAGTTGCGAGGGTGGGACAGGGCTGGTGTGCAAATGGGAGTTGCAGAGGAGACTTCGAATCAGATGTGGTCAGGACCTGAGAAGCCAGGTAACAAGACAGGTGGTAAATGGGGCAGGGCTGGTAGTTGGTCCTGGTCACACTTCTGTCTTATCCTCTTCTTCTTTTGAGGTTATCCCCGATTGGCCGAGCCAGGGCCATGTGGAGTTCCAGCAGGTGGTTCTGGCATATCGACCAGGACTGCCCAATGCTCTGGATGGGGTGACCTTCAGCATATATCCTGGAGAGAAAGTGGGGATTGTGGGACGCACTGGGTCTGGCAAATCCACCATCTTCTTGGCACTTTTCCGCATGGTGGAGCTGATGGAAGGACAGATCCTCCTGGATAATGTCGACAGCCGATTGGTGGGCCTGGAGAATCTGAGGTAGGGTGGGCAGGGCAAAGGGACAAACAAATGGCATTTGGGATCAAGCGAGGAGCCCTTCTGACAGAGATCGGACTCTGGTTCTAATGGCTGCCAGCAAAGTGATACTGAGTTGGTTAGTTAGTGGAGGTCCTTTGGGCACTTTGGGAGATTTCTTGTCTGTTACTCAAATATGTCTGTTCCCCTCCTGTCCTGGTTGCGTGTGCTGATGCTTCCAGACTGAGAAGAGCCCTGCCTGGTCATGTGTGCATCTTTAATACACTATTTATGGTATCCATGGCTAAGACTGGCCCAGGAGAATCAGGGTCAGCCTTGTTACCAATAGCTCTCAGGAAAGTCTTTTGCTTCCATGCTGTTCCAACCTGCCAAACCTTCATCCCTCTTATCCCTGCAGATCCAAACTGGCCATAATCCCCCAGGATCCCTTTCTGTTCAGTGGGACAGTTCGGGAGAACTTGGACCCCCTGGGGCAACATACAGACTCTGATCTGTCTCAGGTGCTGGAGCAGTGCCATCTACAGGAAGTGATTACTCAGATGGGTGAGTCCAGTGCCTCTAGGTTATGAGGAAGCTCTGGCAGCGGGTAGAGTCAATGAGTCGGCTATGGTAGTCAATGGCCCAGACACAGAAAGGTCTGGTATGGGAGGGTGAGACCCCAGTGGGAGCCAATGGGATTGGCATGTGAGGCTCAAGCAGAATCCCATGAAGTGTAGTGGAAGCACATTATCAAGTGAGGATCTGGTGGGAGTTGTAGGCAAGGCTCTGGTAGAATCTGACTATCAGGGTCCAGGCCCCAGTGGGATCCAGTGTGGGGGAAGAATAGGGGGTGAGTGTCACACACCAGTCTCCCTGATCCTAGCAGGGGATACAGCTACAGTGTTACTGATAAATTTTGCTTCTGTTTGAGTCTAAAATCTCAAGGCTTTGGGCTGGGGCTGAGAAGAGATGAAGGCTTGAGTGCCAGCTGGGATCTCCTGGTCTAGCCATGCTGTATAGGGGCTCTAACCAAACCCTTGCTGGATGAGTGCTGTTCTTGCCTCCCTGCAGGTGGACTGGACTGTGAGCTGGGGGAGAGAGGGAAGAGTCTGTCGGTGGGGCAGAGGCAGCTCATGTGTCTGGCAAGAGCCCTCCTGACCCAGGCTAAGGTGAGTGCTTCTGACTCCAGCAGGGAAGTTAGTCTTTCAGAGAAGGGGTGCCTGTTCCTGACTGTGGGAGTAGTAGGGCAGGACAGGGAGTCTATGCCAGGAGGATCTAATGAGTTAATGGAATGTCTGCAGTGTTTGGGAGTCAGGGCTGTGAGCTGAATTATGCTCCTCTTAGGAGTACCTCTCAGCTGAGAACCAAGAGATCTCCCAAGGTGTTGGGATACCCTTCACTCTGTCATTGTGTCGCTGGCAGGTGCTGTGTATTGATGAGGCCACAGCCAGTGTGGATCAGAAGACTGATCAGCTGCTGCAGCAGACCATACGCCAGCGCTTTGCTGATAAGACTGTGCTCACGATAGCTCACAGGTACGGCTGACTTCCTTTTACATCAGTGGCATGTCTCTCTGCATTGGGAAGCAGCCTCTCAGCTAGGGTTGCAATGTGCGGAACAATCCTGAATTTTCTTGACAGGTCCTATGTCCTGCATTTATGCAAAAATATCCCGCTGGACATTTATGTGTAAATGGGGGATGCGGGACTCATCAGGAAAATTCCATCCTGCAGCTGGGGCTGCTGGCAGGGGCTCGGGTCCCAGCCGGCTCCCAGCTGCAGGGCTGTGGGGTCCCTTGCTCCCGGCGGGGGATCCCATAGGGCTGCAGGGCCCTCTGCCCCACCCCAGCTAGGGACCCCACAACTGGGGCTCCGAGCTGGAGCTCCATGCCACAGTCGGTTTCCAGCTGCGGGACTGCAGGGTCCCTCCACCCCACCCAGGGATCACGTGACTGGGGCTCCTGGCAGGGGCTCCCTGCCCCACTTGGCTCCAAGCTGCAGGGACCCCTGGTTGGCTGGGGATCCCCTGGGGCTGCAGGGTCCCTGTACAGCCCCAGCCAGGGATCCCAGTTACCAGCTGCAGGGCTACGGGGCCCAGGCATGGGGTCCCCATTCCTCACAGTTTTTGGAAAACTTATGCAGGACAGGCAGCCAGGCTGAGGATACCGCGGCAGGGGCTGACTGTCCCGCATAAGTTTTCCAAAAATGTGGCAACCCTACTCTCAGCCCCACCCACAGATCCCTGTTAGAGGAGCTCATGCTAGTTGTGTGGATGTTGCAGCTTGGTGTATAGAGCTCAAGGTCTTAAGCCAGCCTGTGAGGACTTGAGACCTTGAGCTCCAGCCCAAACAGTAATACTGAAGCACCATCTGCACAGCTATTGTTACAGTACTAGCGTGAGCACTGCTAAAACGAGTCTCTAACTTCTACGGGGAGGCTGGCTGTCAGCCCCCGGAATGCCTTCTGGAGAAAGGAGGCGGCAGCACTCTGCTCTTAAACGCACCTCGCCACAGCGCCACATTCCCCCACGCTGGCCACAATCGCAGTCCCAGTATTAACCACTCACCATGCCTACAGTGCCCCATTTCCTCCATTGGCCACACCCACAGTCCCTCTATTAACCAATCACTACACCTATGGCACCACACTTCCTCTACTGACCACACCTCCAGACCTAGCGCTACCCACTGACTATGCCCTCAGTGCTAGCTTTACTCACTCAGCAGGCCACATGCTGGCCATGCCCAACGTCTTGGTATTGTGACTAGCCCCCACCTTGACATTCAGCTCCATATGAGTCAGCCACAAAATCAGTAGACATAATTTCTCAAGTACAGCCTTGTCTGTTTCCTTTTGCTGCTTTGGAGGGAGCAGGCATTTACCTTCCCCCGTCAGCTCCTGGGTCCCACTCCACCTGATTGCTGGTCTCCAAAAGTATCCAGATACTGTCCAAAAGCAAACTATTCCCTTTTGTAGGTGCCCAGTATGTTCTGTACGCTGCTGGAAGCTGTTCGCTAGGGACTGGGGGAGCTTCTGAATTTCGTGTCCAATGGGACAGGAGTAATGCAGTCTCCGAGTCTGAAAAGGGATTGAGAACACAGAGAGCAGAGTGCCTGACAATTGTACCCGGAGCTCCCTGCCATCACAGAGCTTGGAGAGGGTGGAGAACGTGAACAGAGCTGGTCTTGCCCAGTAGAGGGTGCTGCAGGACAACCAGAGGATGAGAGGCTGCGCTGCCATCTCTGGGCCAGAAAACAAGCAAGCAGTCCTGTAGTAATTCAAAGACTAACAAAATAATTTATTAGGTCAGTGTTTCCCAATTCAAAAGAATTTTGCTGAACCCCATTCCCAGGCTCTACCCCCATCCATCCCCAAACCTGACCCCCATTTCCAGACCTTTACCTGCCTCAGTCCCTAAATCCACGCCCTATCCCCAAGCTGTACCCCCATCCCACAAACCTGCCCTCCATCCCCAGGTTTAACCCCTCTCAGCCCCACATCTGCCGCCCCAACCCCAGGACTACCCTGTCTCAGCCCCAAACCGGCCCCCAGGACTAACCCATCCATGGCTCTGACTGGGGAGCCTACGCCAGGCAGCCATGTGCGCCCAGTGGAAGGAAGGCTGGAATGGAGGTTTTCCACTGGCAGGGGTGAGCTGAGCCATGCCCACCAGAGGGGTGTGGCAGCTTGGGTAGCAAGGCTTCCCTCCTCTGGGTCATGGGTCCACGAAGGGGGAGGGAATGGCAGCATGCACAGCTGCCTCTCCCCACCCACAGAAGGGCTGGCCCAGAATACAGAGGCTGTACCAGCTACAACATGGAGCCACCACAGCCCCAAAGTCCCTCTGTGAATCTGGCCCTGTGCTGGAGCCGAGAAGAGGTGGAACCAGCCCAGCATGGAGCTACCGTGGCCAAGGAGTGGAAGCTGTGGAAGCTCTGTGAGCGGCAGCTAGGCAGCTTAGAGGGACGAATAGCAGGGCAAGTGAGGGGCTCTCTGTGGCTCCCTGCCATGCCACCACTGAAACTGTGGAATTAGATGTAATTGGTTTAATGGCTGGACCCCTCTGCCAGCCATTAAACCAATTAAATTTAGTTGTACTGTTTCAGCGGTGGCAGGGCAGGGCAGGGAGCTGCAAAGAAGTCCACTGCGCCAGCGTCCAGAGCTACAAATGACTCCTTAAAGAGCTGCATGTGGCTCTGGCGCTGCAGTGGAATTTTCTTGCAGAATCCTTATTTTCACTTCATGGAAAACCATTTGGGAAACACTCTCTTAGGTGTATTACAATTTTCCAGATCTGAAGAAGTGGGTCTGTCGCATCAAAGCTCATCCATCACCTAATAAATCATTTTATTAGTCTTTAAAGTGCTCCAGGACTGCTTGCTTGTTTTGTGAAGATACAAACTAACATGGCTACTTCTCTGTGACTATTCATCTCTGAGTCAGGAATGTCCTAGCTCCCCTGATGGGTGCCATTAGCACTAGGTTAAAAGGATCCAAGGAAAGAAAGGACTGATGATTTGGAAGAGCACCTTGCAGCCAGGCCATCTCTGCCTGTAGACTAATCTGATCCTGAATACTGCGTGCAGGTCTGGTCACCATATCTCAAAAATGGTATGAGAATTTGAACAAGTACTGAGAAGAGCAACAAGTAATCAAGATTCTCAAGCACCTTCCAGCTGAGGAGAGATTAAAAAGACTGGGACTGTTCAGCTTGGAAAAGACATAGCTAAGGAGGGTATGACAGAGATCCATAAAATTAGGAATGGTGTGGAGAAAGCAACTAAGGAAGTGTTATTTACACCTTCATATAACACAAGAACCAGGCATCACGCAATTAAATTAATAGGCAGCAGATTTAAAACAACCCAGTGGAAGTGCTACTTTCCCCAATGCACAACCAACCTATGGCACTCCTTGCCAGGGGATGTTGTGAAGGCCAAAATTATAAATGGGATCAAAAAGAATTAGATAAATTCACAGACGATAAGTCCAACAACGGCTATTAGTCAAGATGGTCATAGATGCATCCCTGTGCTTTGGCTGTCCTTAGCCTCTGACTGCCAAAAGCTGGGAGTGGATGACCGGATGGATCACTTGACAGTTGCCCTGTTCTGGTCATTCCTTCTGAAGTTCCTGACATTGGTTAGTTTTGGAGGACACGATTTTTGGCTAGATGGACCATTGGTTTGATCCAAGATGGCTGTTCTCATGTATGTAGTGAAGTCATTACTTGGATTGGAGACCTTCAGGGATATCCAGGTGCTGCTGCAAGAGACTATGTGGTTGGTACTTTTCACTCCCAGTCAGAACTGACTCTTATTCCCCAGCCTGGCACTGTGGACTGCAAGGGGTGCAGTCTTTTGGGGGAGATGTAAAACTGTGATCGTGACCACCTGGGGCCCATGTAATGATCACTAGTACTTTCTGTAACAGTTGGGGGATTAATGTCTGTTCTGATCCAGTTGTTTTGCTGTGACTTATAATACTACATCCTCCCACTGTTATCTCTCAGCATGCTTGAGACAGAGATGAATGTAGGCTCCTTGCACTCTGAGAGGCAGTGAATATCCTTATTCCCATTTTACAGATAGGTAAACTGAGGCTCAGACTGGAGAAGTGACTCCCCCAGTTTCACAAAGCCAGCAGGTGCCCCAGGTGTTCTGATTCCCAGCCTCCCTACTCTGACCTAGTAGAAGTGCTGTCTTTGTGGGTTCTCACTCTGTCTTGAACACTGTTGTGTAGTATTCCTGTTAAACAGCTCCCATATTCCTCCTGAGAGCTGGCTGCATTTCAGCACTGAAGGAGTGATCCCTGTATATAGGTGCTCTCCCAGCCACTGTGACAAAGGGCTCTGTAGAAACTGGTGTCAGTGGGCAGAGATGTCTGACTTCTGCGCTAATGAATGACTTTGGTGTGTCTTGTCCTGCACAGACTGAGGCACTTCTGCCCCTGATGTGTCTTGCTATGTTCGCTCTCACCAGGCTGAACACCATCCTGGATTCAGACCGTGTGCTAGTGATGCATGCAGGGAAGATGGCAGAGCTGGATTCACCTGCTGTCCTCAGCAAGAGGGAAGATTCCTTGTTTCAGCGATTCTTGACAAATGGACAGCAATTACTTCCCTGCTAAGAGAATGAGACCGGTGACAAGCACTTTCTGGCTGCACACCTGCAAACTTCATTTGTGCTGGACCCCTATAGGCTGGTGGGTGCAGGCACCCACTTCCCTCTGGGCTGGAACCTTCTGTAGGGGATGCACAGAGAGCAGCAGAGGTTAACACCGGCTCTTGGCTCAAATTCTGCTCCGAGTGGACCTGCATTCACTGGGCAGTTGTGTAGGATGAGGAGCTGTCTCCTCAGCCAGGATGGAGTGGCACCAAGACTTACTGGTCTGCGTCAAGAGTCCAAGGCTGGGCTAACATGTTCCTGGTGTGGGGCAGCACCTCCTTTGGTGTAATGAGCATTTATTCTCTACTGTCAGGTGAATCGGTGACTCCAGGTCAAGGACAAGTGATTTTAGAATAAAAGGCAAATGTCCTTGTTAAGCTCTTTGTTTCTCCTGTGTTCCTAGCCCTAATCACTGCTCTCCTTTTTGCCAAACGAGGCCTCTTCACAGCCCCTTCCCAGACAGAAGAGTCATAACACACACACGCTGTTTTCAGTGCAGTCTCCTCAACGGCTTCCAAAAAAGCAGCCCAGTGACTCTCCACGTTGACACCAGTAACAGGCAGTGCCTAGGAGCCATGGTTCTTCTGTCCCAACATTCCTGCTGGAGTAAGCCCTTCGGCATGCTGGAAGGCCAGCACAGGTTACAGCTACCTCCTCCCCGGTGCTGTGGTTTCCTTACAGCACAGACTCGCTGGATTGGCTTGTGGGTATTGGCATCACTGCTATGTACAAATATGCTAGTTCCCAGAGATGGTGTCAGTGTTGCATGTTGTACTTGTTGCAGCAGCAGGGGGACACCACACTCTTCAGGTGTTTAAAAGCCTCCAAAGTTGATCAAGAGAGCACTATTCCAGAGGAAATTGCCTGCCTGGGGATGTGGGCAGGGAATGAGGGAGCACCAGGGCTGGGCTTTGAATCCATGTCTACCACACAGTCAGGCTGGCCTGTGCAAGTTAAATTTCCAAGCAAATGTTGCCCAAATGATTTTCAGCTTCCCTCTGCCTCCACCATTCAGCCTGTGATCTTGCCCCACTTCCCCTCCTGCTGCTCATAGACAGACTAGATTGGCTCATGATAACCCATCTCACTCCTTCCTACTGTGTGGTTTGGGGACTCAGCCCTCACCGCACAGCCCAGCCCCGTTCTCCAGCACTCTGAGGATACCCATAACATGGTTCTGTTATTTTATTTGATAAAGTTACATCATCCATTGGTGTATTAAAAAAATAATTTGCTGGTGAAGCCCTACTCTCCTCTTCCTCCAGCCTTTTTGCCTGCTCTGCCTCATTCCCTTGCTGGAGCCTTCCTTTAGCCTGGGTGGGGCATGGCATCCATGGACCTACCTGAATATGACATAGCAAGGCTGAGGAGCAGTGGTGAGAAACAGGAAAACTCTTGCCACCTTATTTGAGGCATGGTGCCCAGCTCTTTGTTGTCCCTGGCAGGGAAGGGGTGAATGCACTATCAGTGGTGATTGGACTGGACCAGCCAGGAGATGACCTAGATTCATGGCTAAATGTCCCATTCCCTCTGATGTGTCTTAGGGAACAGGTGGGCTGCCTATTAAAAAATGCACCAGTGGCTACTAGGCAGGTAAAACCACTTTTCTGTTTCTTAGAGATAGCCAAAAGTTTAATCTGCCCCTTGCTCTGACTTTGTATTGAAAAGTGCTACAACAGCTGGTTATCAGTTACTCCCTGATTACTGGGGGAAGCAGTCATGCTGGGATGTGGCCTACACTGAAACAATCAGAACTTCCTTTCAGCCTTCTCTATATTCACTGTCACCTGTAGGAGTACGTGATATTGACCAGCCCATCCTCCCCAGCACTTTAGGGGAGCTGGTTCTGGCTCACACCCTTAGTGGTGAAGTGGAAGCATATGCTGGGGTGAGGAAGGAGCTTTGTGAATTACTATTGGAACACTCAGACCAGTTCAAACTGTTTGGTAAAGGGGGAAAAGACACGGATCAGCAGCAACAACGTATAGAACATTCTCACAACCCCCAATCCAAGAAGAAGGGACATGATATCAGACTGAAAAGGGCAAGATGGGCTCTTGTGCACCACCTCTGGTGTCTCTTCTAACCAGCTCACATCACCACTAGGCTATGGTGAGAACCTGTCCTTTGGAGCTGTACAGTTTGAAACAGACAAACTATGGCCACCAGAAAGAGCAGGGAACTCCACAGTGTTACAGAAGGGTAGTCGTTGAGCATAACAGCTCTAGAAGCTCTAACCCCAGTAAGACTGGGAGGCCAAAGATGGCACCAGTGGCCAGTACTAGGAATCATCTAGTACCCAGGGGCCTGGGAGAGTTTGATTTTCTCAGGGGGTTGTGACCTCCCCTGTTCTGGCACAATCAGTCTCATTTCTAGCTTGGTTTAGTGTAAGATGGTACCGATGTCTTCTGGTGCTAGCTGACAAAATCAGGGTGCTGTCACTTCCAGGAGTGGGCTGTTCTGACTCAGCCCTTACTTTGCACTCAGGTGCACCGGGTGGATGAAGATGGACTAGATCCAGAACAGGCTGGTCACACCCTGTTCAAGAGCTGTGTTTTCAAATACAGATTTGCTGCTCTGTGGAAACCCCATCCCCACTGCATCACAGGCCAGTTGCACCAAAGACCTTTAGTACTTTGGAGATACTCAACCAGAATGACTCCCAGGGCACAGTTTGAAGGGTTCATTGGCATGTCTGCCTGCCAGGGCTACACTCTGACTGCCAGAGTCTTCACAGCTCTGTTGTCTTCCTGGGCTCTACCATGACTGTATTTAACATGCCCACTTGACATTCTTGTTCCTGGAGCTTCCTTACAGCCTGCGAGGGGCTTTGGCACCAGTTTGACCTCCGCCGCCCTCTCTGCCAGTTCCGTAGCATTAACAGTATGGTCACTAGGACCAGCGCAGCTGTGAGTATCCCAAACACCAACACGGTTACCAGCTGGGACTCACTCAGCCCTGCCTCCTGCTGAGTCACCACCTCTTTCACAGAAATTTTCAATAGCCCTCCCCCACTTGCTTTCTCGCTCTGGTTGGCAACCCGCCTCCCAGTAACCACAGTCCTGATGGGCTGAGGCTGCGTAACCCAGAGATGCTCGCTCGTTGTGCGTTGCACAGCACCATTCTCCCTGTTCGCAGAAAGGTAGAAGGTGACCCAGGTTGGTTCCGGAGTGGAGAACTCACATGTTTTTCCAGTAAAACCGTCAGGACACAAGCAGTCAAAGTCATTGATGCGATCATAACACTTTGCCCCATTTTTGCAGGGGCGGCTGGCACAGTCGTCAATGTTGATGGTACAGAAACGCCCCTCGAAGCCCACCTGGCACTGGCAGGAAAAGCGGTTGATACCGTCACGGCAGGTGGCACCATTGGCACAGGGACGCATCAGGCAATCATCTACATCATTCTCACAGAGGGCACCAACAAAGCCAGCCAGGCACCTGCAGGTGAAGTTCCTAGCAAAGCCATTCTCATCCTGGCACTGCCCACCATTCTTGCATGGAAACCTGCAGGCAGAAAGCATGGACAGATCACAGGTCTGGACAGAACATAGCTCTGGCCCCAGGTAAGCGCCTGTTCTCAGGTGAAATATACTCAGGGTGCATAGGCCTTGTGCTTGCTTCTCTGCACAAGGGGGAATTCCACCCTCAAGCAAGGGAGAGAAAAGGGCAGGTGTTTGGGTCCCTCCCGCACAAAGGAGAGACAGGCTCCCCAGCATGTCAGATGGACATACGCAGACATAGCTGGAGCACAGGTTAACTCCCACCCTTCTACGCAGAGCATGGCCAAGGCACTGGCCAATACCACACCAGGAAAAGCCTAAAGCCAAACCTTACACTGGGGAAGGTAGACTCCCAGTAAGTTTCCCTGGCTGCAAAGCTGAGGCAGGGTCACTGCATTGGCTGTGAGTCACTGGAATCCATTCTGATCACAGCACAAACTCCATCCATGGCAGGAGCTTCCAATACAGTCAGCTAAACAAAGCCTGTCTAAAGACTAGGAAGGTTTTGATTTAATGCCATGGACATATGGAAATCCAGAGCTAATGATCCAGGCTGGGCCACTGAATGGTAGAGTAGGAACTGGAGCTAATGCCTTACATAATGTCTGCCTGCCCTGCTGCTCTCTCACCCTGCCTTCTCACATGGCCCTGTCTTCCGCTCACAGTCCTTTCCATGAAAGCCCTCAGGACACAGGCAGGAATACTCCCCATCTCCCTCGTAGACACATTCAGCCCCATTCTGGCAGGGGGGCTTGTGTTCACAGATGTGTATATCTGAGGAGAGAGAAAGGGGAGGCATTTGCTGAGCTGAGCTGGTGCCAACAAGAACTGTCCCTCTCCCTCCCCACCCCTGTGGAAGAAAAGAGATGGAGCCTGAACAGCAGCTTCCCTCAGGCTTTGCAGCACAGCTTGTACACAGAACTCGGGCTACAATGCAGTCAAGTCCCTGCCATTGCAGGGGCCTCAAGCACTGGAGTGGCTCGGGCCCTCCTGTTCTCTGCCTGTGATGCACACTAGTTCAGCCTTCTCAGGGCTGCAAAACTTGGGTCTAATTCTGGCAGTTAGGCTTGGAGTAGAGGTGGTTGAGTAGCATTGATTGGCTTGTGGCATAAAGAGGTCAGACGGTCTAGATGAGCTGGTGGTCACATCAGCCCTTAAACTCTAGGACTCTTCAGCTGCAGCCCTCAAAGCTCCTTTGCACTCTTCCACAGGATAGGGAAAATGAGGAGCAGGGAAGGAAAGGGCCTTTGTTGCCTCCTGCCAGGGAGTGCTGTACAATAACTGCACACTCCCTCCAGCCTGAAGAACAGAACCACAAGACCCCCGGCTGCAGGGCAGCTTAGCTACACCATGAAGCTGCTTCCTCACTCACTTCCATTTGAAGCTGACTGAGTGGATCCCACCCAGCTGGCTCCCAAATGCAGGAAGTGTGATGGAAATAGGAAGCCCTCTCAGCAGTCCCAACAGTGAGGGAAAGCCTGTGATTACCACTAATGTCACAGCATCAAACAGGGATCAGAGACCAGCAGCCTGACCACCTCTGATGTAAAGGAAAAGACATGGGCCAAATTTCTAATGGAAAGTTAAGACCCCAGCACAAGCATCACAATGAGAAACAACTGGTCACCAAAACAACTGCTTCATCCTCCCGTTTAGGGGATGTGTGCTGGGCTCCTGCCCTAATCATGAAAGAGTGAAAAATTCAATCTCATGGGTATATAGCCAGGCAGCTGGATTGACCCCTGGTGCCTCTAATCCCGGCGCCCTCCACATTCCACAGTTCAACCCTCCTTCCACCACATTTTCTCCACCTGGAGTTCTTTATTGTAAACAAATTGCCTATTGCTGAAGCCAACTGATTCCTGTGCAGCTGGTGGACCTACCTTTGTCGCAGAACTTGCCAGCCCAGCCATTGTGACAGATGCATTGCCAAGGCTGATGGCATGTACCATGGAGACAGCCTGGCATCCGCACACACTGCTCACAATACTCTCCTTCCCAGCCTGGGTCACACCTGCAAGAGGATACAGGCAGGTCACTCTGAGCACAGCAGTCTCCCCAACAGCAGCACAATATAGACAAGAACAGGGTTATGCTGTAATGGTGTACAGAATGCTGTCCTCATACAACGTCCTGCGCTTGCTATAAGTGAGCATGGCGCTTGGAAAGTCGTCTCTCACACCACCCCCAGGAGGCAGAAAACTGCTTCTTCTTGGAGCCCATTAAAGCCAATGAAAGAGGCAGAAATAACAAACCCTGGGCATGCTCACCCTGTTGTCGTGAGACGTAATGGCAGCTGGTAGATGTACCTGAGAAAGTTTTGTTTGGTACCAGCAGCAGTGAAGCTGGGCAGTACAGGTCGCAGGAGTATTCCTGGACCTGTGGAAACTCCTCTGCAGTTAGCGTGTGGTGTGGCAGCACGGCTGCTCCAGGATTCAAGCTAGCTAGATTGAGGCTAGCTCTGGTGTGTCTACTGAACTGCAAACACACCAGCAACTGTTGTGGAAATGTAAAGCTAGTCTGGTAACATGGCTGCAGTCAGCAGGGCTGACAGCGACCTCTGGGGCTAGGTGGGTCGGGGGCCTGGCTCCACGCCCCTGGAATGGGTGGAGCCAAAAACAGGCAGCACTAGGCCCCTCCGGCCCCCCCAGAGCTGCAAGGAGCAGTGCTGCCATGGCTCTTCAAAGGGGTCTGCAGCTCCAGACACCACTGCTGCCAAAGTAGCAGTGGCGTCGGCTGGAGCTCCAAGCCCCTTTGAAACCTCGGGCCCCGGTGCAACTGCCCCCTTTGCCTGTCCCCTGTTGGCAGGTCTGGCTGCAGTAGCGTTTTGTGCTTACATGTCAAATACTGCTACTGCATTTCTTTTCTCTCATAACAGCTGGGATAGCAGCACTCAGCACTTGCTTTAGCATTCTTCATCGTCAAAGCTCTTTCCCAACATTTAATGCCTTAGTCCTCCCAAGGAGTGGAGGTAAATATTATCTGAACTTTACTGATGTGGGAATTGAGGCAAAAGAGAAAAGGGATTTACTCTACAAGCCTACATAGGGTGGCAGAGGCAGAACCAGTAACAGAACCCCAGACATATGGCAAACAGCCCCGATTTTAATTGCTAGTCCACATCATCCTCCTCCCCAGGATCAAGTTAGACGGAAAGAGAATGCTCGCACCCTTCCAGCCAAGGTAAAGGGCAGGTGGCAGGCACCATCAGGAAAGCAGAATCCCCTCAGGGCCTTGTAGCTTTGTCCATTTGATTGCCTTCTGCATTAATGTAATTAATCCATTTCCTTCCTGTAACAAGGCACCAGCTCAACATGTCCCCTCTTGGCTGGCTCTTTTGCTGAACAACTTCTGCTTCAGTTTCCCCCTACTATCCTTTGGCTACTCCAGCCATGAGATTGTCCTCACCCTCTGGCCAGACCAGTTTGCAAACTCCTGCATCTCCCATCACCACAGAGACCTTTACTAAAGGACCAAAGAAATATCAGTAAAACCAAACCTTCAGCTCTCAGCTGGCCTCCTTTTCCTCACAAGTGTGCCTCATCTCCTACCGATTGTCCCCATACCTTGACTTAGACTCCCATGCCTCAGAGGACCCACCGTCCAGGGGGCAGCACATTCCTGCCCTCTGTCAGGAATTCATGCAGTCTGTAACTCCTCAGTGTCCATGTCTCCCATCAGGCTTCCAGCTCACTCCTGCAGTAGCTAGCCAGCTGGCCCGCCCCACTTGTCAGCCTCCTAGCAGGCTGCTCCCTAGAGAGGAAACTTTCTACCCCCTGTCCTCTGGGTCCCTCCTCCCCAACTGGGCTCAACCAACTGGATATAGAAACAAGCCCTGTTCCTCCGCACAGTTGGGCTTCATCTCTAATTAGGCCTGGCTGACTCTCTGGGTATGAGCAGGCAGGTTAATTGGTCTCTCAGTCCCATATGAGCCCTTGCCAAGCACATGTGGGATGTACACTGCCTGAACTGAGGGACTCAGGATAATGTGCAATTACCCAGATGTGAAGCAATGCACAGTGCTCCAGATGGAGGTCCTGTGTAGTATCACCTTTTTCTACAAGCTCCGCATAAGAGTGGGACGGAGAAACCAGTCACAGCTCTACGCAGCAGCATTCTGGATCTAAGATGATACTGGGCATCAACCTGTGTTCCGTGATTGGACAGTGACCAGCTCCCCAATGGGAAAAAGATGATTACGTGCCCAAGAAAGAGCACATGGATTAAACAGAACTAAGCTGAGACCACTGAGCAAGGAAGATATAAGAATCGGATGCAAAACATACCACAGTATTAACCCTCACAAGCTCCATACAGGGCCTACAATCCCAACAGACTCCAACAGAAGCTGCTTCTCTGCATATGTAGGAGGGGCAGCTGGGCAATGAAAGCTGACAGAGCAGTACAGGTTAGCCAGAGACTCTATCTGAGAATCCGATGACGGCAAGAAGGGGTCGCCAAGCTGCAGGAAGGTTCAGAGAACAAGTGGAGACCTGGCAATGGAAAGAGTAGCAGCCACCTCTGTATCCACCACAATAAGGCGATGGCTACACAGTGTGCACTATCTCAGGATACAGCAGTATCCGAAAATAGCTGCCCACGTCTAAGGAGCATACCCGTTGTCTCAAAACAGTTTTCGAGATAACAGGCGTGTTCTGGCATTCTTGTACACCTCATCACAGGAGTAGAGGGATGCCTCGAAATTGTGCTTTATTTCAGCATGTGGCACCATTTAGACAGCACCACATGCCAAAATACCTATTTCAAAATCGCCTTGAAATAAGCTATGCAATTTGTGTAGTGCAAATTGTGTAGTTTATTTCGAGGTTAGGCTGTCGTGTAGATGTAGCCTAATTGGCAGCCAGGCCAACATCCCGACGTACCCTTCTCTTGACCTTGCCTCGTGTCCCAAATCAGCCACATCACTGTTTTAGAAGTCACCATTGCAGAAATGAGCCACAATGGGTTATCCCATTCCCAGCTGCCACAAATAGCACAATGTACAGGGACACTGTTATAACTAAACCCTTTGCCAGGATTCAAGCCATTGCTAGTTTTCCTGTTGTGGGAATCGAAACTACCACAGCCCTCTCTCATCATGTGCGGTGTGTTCCACAAATATCCGCATTGCATGGGCACAAGAAGAGAGTCCCTGCCCCAAAGAGCTCCCAGTCTAAAGCAGCTTACAGTTAACTTTTTGCTATCATTCTGTCTAGGATACCCACTACCATAATAGCTAAGCCCTGAGGATCCCTAATGTCTCTTGACTGTTGTTGCAATTATAGGGCCATTTTGACTCTGCAGAACTGTGCAAGTTAGTTAGCTTGAGGAGGGCTCCAATGGCACTGAAGCAAAGCCCACAACAAAGGACAGAGGAAACCCACTTTCCCATCAGCAGCGTGGTCTGCCCAATCAGCTGGACAGAATATGTGACTCTTGCAGGCTGGGGCAGAGATTTGGGTGAAATGAGTAGGACAAGTCCCTTTGCATTCCTTGGCTAGGAAAGAGTTTACATACCCCAGGGAAATAACTCTGCAAAGCAAGAGATCAGCTGTCCCGAGAATCAGAGGGTAGCCCTGTTAGTCTGTATTAGCAAAAAAGAGAAGTTCTGTGGCACCTTATAGACCTTACAGACAGGTGTTTTTGAGCATAAGCTTTTGTGGGCAAAGACCCACTTTGTCAGATGCATACAAGGATGGTTACTGTTCAAATGCACCCACACCACACACTGTACCTGCACTTGCCGTCCTGGTCACAGGAGCCATGGGATAGGTTACAGTGCTCACTGCACTCATCGCCTGCAGAACAAGGCAGAGTTGGGGAGTTAGTGCACTAGGAGGTCAAAAAGGAAGAACCTACTAATATAAACCAGTGTGTGGAAGCCCCAGGGTTCCAAATCTGCTCATGGCAAGGACCTCTAATAAGTCAGATCTATCCATATTGAGGGTCTTGTGGCCATAGATCCCCCTTACCCTGCAAGTGCTCACTTCCCCCTCCTCCGTTTATCTCTGACTGCTCCTCATTATGTTACAGCTACCTCACTGGGTACGAGTGCTTTGAAAGAGACCATCTGCACAGAGGAGGATCAGACAGTACGGAGCAGGTGCATAGAAATAGTACTTATATGACAACAGCATTTAAGGATCTCAATCAAGAACTAGGGGCGCTGGTGTGCTAGGCCTGCCCTAGACAGCTTACAACGTAGGGGTGTGACAAGAGCACACGTAGGTGGCTGAAATATGGCATCTTTGAACAATGCACTTCAACATTACTTATTGGGATCGTGTCCTTCACCCTGTCTGTGGCTCTTCTGCGAGGGAATGCGAATTACTTGTAGGGCTAAAGCACCCAGCCCAATAGGGCCCAACCCTGATTGGGGCCTCTGCGTGCTTCCATAATATAATTAAGTATAATAATAGTAAAGTCTAGGACTCGCTTCTGAGCAGGAAGCTGAGGTGCTTAAGGGCCAGTGGAAGAATTCCTTCTATTCTGAAGATTCTAAATATTTGTGTCCTTTGGGAAAAGCCATATTTCCCTGGGATGTGAGGTGAGCAATGCTCTGAGAGTGCTACTCAGCCAGACTGCGAGGCTCTGCCACGGCCAGCCCAGAAGTGACAATATCACTCTCTGTTCCAGAGGGGAAGGCAAGAGTGGCACATTATAACCTGACAGGTGTCGAGTTCTGATTATTTATTTAAAAGCCCCAATGGCTGTAACTGAGCCATGGCCTGGCCCTGATTCTCCTCATATTCACCATTGGCCTCTTTTCTTCAGCGGGGTGTCTCCTTTCATCTCCAGCCCTATCCCTCCCCCTCACCCCATTTGTTGCTCTTTGCCTCCCTCTCCCTCTCAGTTCACCTGCTCTATTCTTCCTGTTCACTGATTATCAATGAGATGAGCTGACTACTAGACCAAGTTCAGAGCTCTGTCCCACATGTCTTCAAGATGGGACAAGTTGGGGGAGCCCTACTTCCTATCATGTTTACTCTTAGGCTTTATCATGGGTACTTCAGGTTTGAGACCCATAGGCACAAAGAAAGCAGCTTCTCAACCTGCCCCTCATCCAGCAGGTGTCACTAGACACCTGAAACATGGGATGGACACAGGCAACCACAGAAAGAAAGACCTGCATGTGGTAAGAATGCCAGAGCAGAAGCTAATGTTAGGAAACAGGCTTCTTATCAGGGGGTTGAGCCTCCTTTATCCCCCATCTTGGAGATGGAGACTGCTAGGTGACTGAGTCCACCTCCCTTGGCCTATACAGGGTTTAGAGTCCCAGCAGCAGAGCTTATATCAGGCTGATAGCAAAACAGACTTTGCTACCCCATCTGGAACATGGGAAATCAGAGGGGATAGTGTGTTCTCCTCACTGCACCCTGCTGGCTTTACTACAAGCAGGAGGCAGAGTCCCTACTGTCCATGTCAGGACTAGAAACTCTTATAACATGCTCTGGCTAATCTGGAGCAGCATGCAAGGCCAGTTCAGCCTGTGGCTGAGTACTGTCTTCTTTCATATCTGTAAGTACTTAGCCACGGTGGGTGCTTTGTGGTTTCATCACTTAACTGGGGCAAATTCAGGATCCACATGGTCCTCTTGCATTCTTTCTGCCTTTCCCTGATTTCTGGAAACTGTCATGTCCCCTATCATTATCCCTCTTTGCTTACAAAAAGTAAGTGAGCTCTCTATGCAGTCCAAGGGAGTCCTATACTCTATCTCCTTTAGCATTGCCTAGTGCTGTACTGATATGAAACTCCTGGAAAGCAGCACAGGGAACCTTTCTGGTAGCAGCCAGTCATGCACAATATGCCTATTGGCTAATGGACCCTCTGCTCTTATCCTTCAGATCATCTTCCTTTTGCTGGACAGCAGTGATGTGAGGAGACCAAGGTGGAAAAATTGACACAGGAGAAAAAACACATTTCTATTGAACCTCACCTTGGGCAAAATGGTGATGGGCCAAAAGGATCCAAACCAAGGACATGAGCTGAAGACAGAAACTTCTAAGCATGGTCAATGTGGCCCCACCGAGATGAACACCTACAGAGACAAAAGAACATGGACAGAAAAACACACCCCTCTGCAGCATTGTTGGGTTTGGTTCACACTCCCTCTCTCCCCATCATCCTAGTTCTGTGAGTTCTGAATTTGCATGCATTGTCCACTTGTCACATTCACACTACATCTCTCCACCAGGTCCTTCTCGGCTCCCTTCTTTCCTCTGGACAAACAGCAGAATTATAAATCTGAGTACTGTATATAATTACTAGGGATATTAAACTGGAGCCCATCCAAATATATCAGCCTTCCCCTTAAGCAACTGCACTTCCTCAGTGTATGGAAACCATCCCATTTTTTTGATATCCTGACATCACCCACATGACTCTACACATGCATCTTCACTGCCGTCTGAACGGATGCATCACATTCTCTGAGGTGCTCAGACTGTGCTGAGGAGGTTGCTTCCAGTTTCACTCAGATTTAGAGCTGGTAATGTTGTGCCCTCTCGCTCAGCTCAACTGCAGTGAGCAAACCTAATAAAGCTGAGGTTAAAGCAGGGAAACTGCTTCTATCTTTGCCAGATTCAAGGAAGAAGGAAGGAAAACAACTCCCTCCCACTCGGGCAGGGGATCAGTATGGCCAGGAGCAACATTTCCAGGAGGTGGGAGCTGGGTAATTCCTAATTTACTCTAGTTCATTTTTTCTGTTTCTCCTGTCTTCTGACACAGCCACTGGTGGCTGCAATGTTTCTGAGTCCATTCATTTCTCATCCATTCCTTGCCCTCCTGGAACAGAACCACTACTTTCCCAAAAGGCCTTGTTCCTTCACAGCCTTCTGGGGCACATTGGGACTGTTACGGGCAGGCAATTGTAGGGTGACACAACAGGGACAGAAATATATTAAGATCAGTCAATTTTCCAAGTAGAATGATGAGCATACGGAGAGATTCTGCCCAAACATATGGATGAGGACAAGGGTTGCTCCACCTTAAGGATGGCTTGCAAGCTATGCAGTGAATAGGCTGAGTTAATATGGATGGGAGACTTTATAGGAAATGGGCACCAGACTCTCTTCAGGAAGTAGCACGGATATCTCAGAAGAGCTGGACTGTCTAAGGGGTGTGATGCTGCTAGAAGTATTTTTCACATGAGTTGCAAAACCAAGATTCTAACCATATGTGGTGATTACAGGCCCCATGGCACATCTAATTAGCCTGACCAAATTCTACTGCAGATAATTACATTCTAACTTCCCCGAATTCCTCCTGCAGTTACATTTGGGTACAGGATTCCCCTTCGCTTCCTGTCCCAAAATGCTGTGTAGCGTTTGTGTGTGCTATCTAACAGCTGCTGCATTTCAGGGGAGGGTGAAGTGATTCGTGTGAATTTTATAAAATAATTTAGGGATTATGGCTGAACAGTTGGCAGCCTGCTCCTCTGGGGCCTTTAGGAGCTGAGCCTCATACTGCATGTCATTGAAAAAGGTCATCTTCCCTTAGATTTCTCATGAAGTCTCTCAGTTTGACGCATGAGCTCTCAGGCTTAATATCATAACGTGGACATTATTCTGAACACTGTACCTGCCGCTGTGGCAGCACCACCGAGCACTAGCAGGGAGGCAGTTTGCAGACTGAGGGATCCTCTGAGGTGAAAGGCTCTGACTAAACACAAGGTATTCTGACAATGCTGATGATGATATGAGCAATGTTTGGATTGGAGCTAGGCTTTATTCCGAGCTCTAGGTCACCCTCATGGACTGAGGGAACTTCCTCATTTTAATACTAAGGCTTCCTAAGAGGAAATCTGGGGGCTACTAGATCAGAGGATTCCATGTCAGATGTGGGTGGTTGGTAGCGCCAGGTTACTGGATCGCAGTTCAATGGCTGGGATTTCCAGGTGCTATGGCACAAACCTCTAAGCTCTGCTCTTCACCTAGAGCTGCCCTCCTGACCTATCTGCCCCCTTCTCATTGACTTCACAAACACAGCAGTTTGCTCTTGGGGTGTCAGGCTCTCAGGCAGATGGGCCACGGGCTCCCCACACAGCTGTTTTAGGAGAGGGAGCGAGATGAAACTAGCTGTAAATGAAGATAGAGCACAAAATGGAACAGCTGAGAAAAGCAACCACCTCCTCCCCAGGGGCTGTCGGAGGGATGCCCCTGAACCTCTCTGTGGCACACCCTGATATTGCTCTAGCTCCACATACTGCTACTTGAGGCCAGGGCCCAGCCTCCCCCTAGCAGGATGGAGTATGCAGGAGGTGCTGTCTTTGGGGGCGCCTGTATGGGGGCACTGCCAACCCCGGAGACCCCATGACCAGCCTGGCTCCCTCAAGGAGCACTCAGCTAGGGTCTCTGCGTCCAGCCTGACCCCTGCCCTGCCCTGCCCTGCCCTGCCCTGGGGGGAATGGGGCTGGGAGAGAGGGCCCTGGAGGTCAGGTCTCCAGCACCGCTGCGGTTGCCCACACTCCAGCCCCCGGCCAGCCGCAGGGTACTCGCTTCACACAGACACGTGCTACCCCCGCCCCCCCTCAGCCACATCCCCCACCCCGAGCGCCCGCCCGGCCCCGCAGGGGGCGCCCCCCAGCACAGGCCGCCGGCCCCCAGAGCCCGACGCCTGGACTGGCGCTGTGCGGCGGGGCAGCAGCACCTCTGGCGGCGCAAGCTCCTGCCCTCCCCGCAGCTCCCCCGCAGACAGCCGGATCCTCCCTCCCCTCGCGGTCCCCCGCCCAGCCCAGAGCCCCGACTCCTTCCCCCGCCCGCAGGCCGCCCCAGCCCCTGCCCCCCGCCTCCTCACCTCGGCGATCGCAGCGGCTCCTGGGGTCTAGCGCGGGGAGCGGCGGAGGGCGGCTGCCATACCCGGCCCGGCCCGGCCCGGCTGCGGGGGGTTCGGGAGGCGCAGGGCTGCGGAGCTGCTGTGAGGCTCCCCGCTCCGGCTGCTCCTCCCGCCGCTGCCGTGCGCCCAGGCCGGCTGCCAGGGGCTGCGTGTGGCTGCACATCCCCGCGCCCTCCCCGGGACATGCCGCCTCGCGCAGCTCGACGGCGAGCGGGAGCCAGGAAACCCAGAGCCCCCAGCCGCAGCCGCCCCTGCCCTGCCCCACTCACCTCTCACCTGATCCAGCCCGGATGGCAGCGGGGAGGCCGCCTCTGCCTGAGCCTAGAGCTGGGCTGACACCTCCTTGCCCCCTCCCAGGTGCTCTTCCCCCTCCGGCCTCCCCCGCAGAACCTGCCCCCAAGGTTTGTCCCGGTGCCTGCTCACCTACCGGGATGGCTCACGGGGGAGGGGGCAGCTGCCCTCCACTGCAGAGGAGGAGGAAGGAGAAAGCCTCATCACAGAGCCAGTTTGCCCTGGCTCTGTCCCAGTCCTGTAGGGAGCATCCCCCTGGATGCAATGGTACTGCAGCCCCCTATGGTCTGCCCAGGAAACACTGTGTGTGTGGGGAGCTGAATAGCCAACCCCTTCCCACTGGTAGGGCGCTACAGTACCCTAATGAGTGAAGAGAGCAAGGGGCCAGGGGAGAAGGATACACAAAGAATGAAAAGCCAAAGAGAAACCACTGTGGGTGCCAGGAACTGGGCCCAACGGCTGGAGAAACAAGTGAAACAAGAAGAAATGCCCAGGCCAACTCTTGGGTTCCCCCATGTCACAGGATGCTGGTTGTGGAGATTTTAACTACCAATGTATTGCTTTGCAGTCAGCCTAAATCTGCCTCCCGGTGACTCTGAGCAACAGACTCACAGAGATCTCAATATGAGGTTCCTGCTGAGAACAGGGGTTGAGAATCAGGGACTGCAAGCTCCTTCAGGTCAACATGGTGACTGAGGTGAGGGACTTTATAATACAGCATAGTCTTCCTGCTTTGGCGTTTGTCTCAAACTTCCTCCAGTGGTGCTAGCTGGTTTGTTGAGAGGCCCTACATGAACCACAAAGATACCACATTTTAATCACTGCATTATCTAGGTCTGCCTTGATCAAATTTTTCTGTTTTTTTCTACATGCTCTGTCATTCATCAGTGCTCATTATCACATTGTTAATCATCTATTGAAAAGCATCTCCATCTTCTATTGTTATTGTTTATATTGGAAGTCTATGCTGGATTGTCTGAGTTAAGCAAAAACTCATTCAGCCCTTCCTTTCTAGTTTAAAGGCTGTCCTACAAGCTCTGCCAGTGTTCAGCCCAAGAGATTCCTTATTGATTAAATTAGAGAAGAAGTGATTTTGAGTCACTTCCCATCAGAAAAGAAATTTGAATGCTCTGTTGATCCCCACCCTCTTCTTCATACCATCTACAGTTGTGCTTCAGTAACTAACTTCATCCCTACCCACGCAAGAGTGCAGAGATCTCCAGGAAGGTTACTTGTGCCACAACCCATCTTCAGCCAGCTAACTGCTTGTGTGCCTATAGCAGAGCACTTACTGTTTGGTGACAGGTGCCCCAGGGGAGCATCTGGTTGTTCTATCTCCATCTCCAGACCAAGGTGCTCCTCTAAAAAGTCTTTATTTGCTTGATCCTCCAGAACTTTCCATTACATCAATAAACTCTGCGTCCTTAAGACATTACTTGGAGAGGTGCTGGTGCTCCAAATCTTTCTTCACCAGAGCTAGACAGAACAGCTAGTCATCTGCAAGGCCTCTCTCACACATGTGAATTTGCCTTCCTGAGTAATGCTGTGTAACCTCTGAAGGCCCTTTCAAGTTTCCCTCTTCAGCATTACCAGTCTGCTCCACCCACCGCCCACTTTCTCCTCTTTCCCTCACCTGTTGCCCAGAGATTGTCACATCTTACGACTGCATCAGTTAGCAATAGCATCACAGCCACTAATGCTGCACTCCCTGTCTTCTCCTCTCACCTCCCCCAATCCTCCCAAATCACCATCTCCATAGTGGTTCTCTCTGCCAGCACCCTGATCATCCATTCATTTGTTGGCAGCATGCCTACCACATTTTTACCTGTGGCACTCCTTGAGAAATTCGCTTTTGACGCCAGTGCTGTCAAGCATGACCCTAGATCAAATGTCCTCTTCAAACAAAGTGCTGTCAAAAATCATCATCTTTGCTACCCTCTCACTGCTCTCATGGCATCTTTGGTCCATTTCAATTGGAACTCCAGAGTACTGAAAGCACACTCCTTAGTGCACGAGATCCTCTCTTCTGCCATCTAAGGCTCCCACACACGTGGCATTAGCACAGCATTTGACATAGGCTGCACCTCCCCCTTGGGCTTCAGGCTGGGGTTTCTGCTCCCTCCCCACCTGATATCTTTACCAGACTCTATAACTGTGGCTCACTTGCCTGTCACACAAGACTTCATTGTTGTCTTTGTCCACTTCTTCCCACTTGGTGAATCATTTCACTTACCTCAACTACTGTCTTTATCCTAATCACCCTGAACTCCCTCCCCTTTTGCCATACACAGTGACAGTTGGATCTTAATTTTTCCCTCTTAAACCTTAGTAAGATAGACACCCTCGCACTTGGGTGGAGAAGGACTCTCAGCTGCAGCTGCAATTCAGTGACCTCTCTTACTAGTCTATTTACTCAGATCTGAGCTCCCTTAGACTCTGAGCAAACCTTTGCACCTCAATCTATCCTCTAGATCTTCTCTGCTCAATCACCTCCTTCACAAATCACGTGTATAAGTACCCATTTCCATGGGCATCCGAGGCCCATCAGATCCAAACCTTAGTCTCTTCAGGATGCTTCAGCCATCTCAGATGTGCATGGGGCAGAACTGCTCCAGCTCTGTCCTGGGAGTCCATCATTGGTTCTCTATCATCTACAGAGTGTGTGGGTATGTGTGTACCCATACAATGGGAAGCACCAAGCAACTAAGGAGGGGTAGCTCCAGGGTTTGAGCATTGGCCTGCAAAGCCCAGGGTTGTGAATTCAGCCCCTGAGGGGGGCCCTTTGGGGATCAGGATAAATAGATTCTAAAAATAAATGAAAGATGGTGCTTGGCCCTACCAAGAAGGTAGGGGACTAGACTTGATGACCTCCCAAGGTCCCTTCCAGCTCTATGAGATGTGTAGCTCTATATATATAAAAACAGTGCCATCTGAGTATAGGAGTTGACACTTGGTCACTAGAGCAGTGGTTCCCAACTTTTTCAGGAGCATGGCACATTTCAATGAGACAGGCAGTTGCACAGCATGCCCACATTTTTCAGCTGAATCAATTGCTCATAAATGTCACATTTACTTACACTTACTATGGTTCCAGTCTTACTAGAGAGGTTTGCAACACAATAGTGCAAACAACAAGCTAAACAAGGATCAAATGCATTCGTGTTTCACATCCATCACAGAATACACAGTTTTAGACAACAAGCGCAGATGCATTCTCAAAATCTGTCAACACCATGCTAGGGATGTTGAGAAAACAAGTAACCACTGAAATGAGGCTCCCCTCCCCACCAGCCCATTGGAGCCAAGACATGGCATTTAAACTGTGTCCCGGCTCCAACAGGCTCTCTCCCACTCTCTTGCCATAGCAGGGAGGAGGGGGATGGACTCCCTGACAGCTCCTTCAGGCTGGGAATCAGCATTTCAGCTGCCTTCTGGTGTGAATGGGGTTCTGTGGGGTTGGCATTTCCCCTCTCAGTGCTTCTGCAAAGAGACACCATGGGGCCGGGGGGAGGAGGAATTGATAAACCCTGTGCCAGGTAGGACTCAGGCAGCCTTGGTGCTTCAGCCTCAGGTGGCACATGGTCTTCAGTTCCACCACATACACAGTGGCTCAGCCAAGAGGCACAGCGAGTGAAAACTTACAAAATTTCATGGCACACTTGAGCAGTTCTCATGGAACACCAGTGTGCCACAGCACACTGGTTGAAAACTACTGCACTGGAGACAGTAAATTGCAGACAGTAGGGTAGGGAACAGAAATAATTTTAATATCTAAGAGCAGACAAAATGACTGAATTTAAACGTGACTTTTCCTTTCTCTTTTAACCATGTGTGACTGTGATATTTACAGAGAACTGGAGATAGGGGAAAGGGGACACAAAGAAAAAGAAGTAGGAAAAATACCTGATACTTCCTCTCTAGCACTAGGAACTTACATTAAACTTATCCAGGAGTGATGGGCTCTCAGCTGGCCACTGCAGAATCCTAGCTCTAGGACTTGCTATAATGAATTCCAGGCTCTGAGATCTAGTTAGGAAAGGCAGCTCTTTCTGCAGCCCCTGAGATTCACAATTGGGATTCCTTCTTCTGGCTGCAGACTTAGACCCTGCTCCACTCTCTTCTGATCACTGCTACTTGCATCGAACAACTGCTGGGTCAGAATTAGGAAGGATTTTTTCTAGCTAGTAGAAGCTGTTCAGAGATTTTCCATGTTCAAGAAAACCCCACAAAGTGGGGATCTGGGGTTGAAATAAGGTGACCTGTCACCTGCTTGCTGCATTTGTGTTCCCCTCCGTTAGCACATGCCAACCACAAAGCCCCTCCTTGGCCACTCTTCCAAAATGCTGTCACCACTCGAATGCAGCCAGAAAAATTACCTGTCAAAACCAGCTGGATCTGCTTTCCTTTCTTTCGCTGTCTGGAGCCTGCACCTTGGAAGCAGCTGGACATCAGTGGCATGAGGCAGATGCTGGGCTCAGGGAACAGGTGATACTGCCGTTTCCCCTCCACTGGGCGAACTTCCCCAAAGCAAAGACCAAATGAAACGCTTTTCTGTGCAGAAGCCCAGTTAGACTCTCCCCTTCCTCCTACCCGCTTTAATCCCTCCAGGGAGAGAGGGAGCAGAGGAAAGCAGCTGGAGAGAGACCGCAAAAGCCACTGAGCTGCCAAGTCAATTTAACATCCCATTGCTTGGCTCTCACTCTGGGTCACTCACACAAAAACGCTGCACAGCACAGCGCAGCACCAGGCAGGGGTTTATGTATTAAAACAAATGTTCTCTCCCTCCCCCTCACTTTTCCCATTCCATCCTGACCCACAACAAACACCCACAGCCCACTGGCCCTGCGGCAATGTAATCCAACCCCTTGCCATTGTTCCCCCTTCCTCAAGGTCTATATTTGACTCTGCAGCAGCAGCAGCAGCACGTGTCCGTGTCTGTGTGTGTGCGTGCACGTGCACGCGCCAATATTTATTCAGAGCCTCATTCCCCAGATGCCCAGGATTGCTTAGAAATAGCTTCCATGGGCAGCAGGGATATGTGTGTGTACTGGGGAGAGGGGGTGGCAGAGAGAGGGTTAAGGGCAAAGGTGAAAGCACTTCTGGCTCTTCCTGTGTAATTTTCACCATTTCAATGATCTGTCACCCTGTAGAGAGTGGCTGTGTTGAAATACAACTATGCACACACCCGGCAAGTGTGGTTGGAACCTAGAGTGGATCCCAGGAAGAGGAAGACTGGAAAAGGCTTAGGCGGTAGTGCAAACTCCCTCATGCTGCCCACACGTCTTCAGCCTGCTCTGGAGGTTCCTCTAATACAACAAATTCAGCCTCTAAGACACTTTCAGTTCTTCCTCTATCTCTCTGCTGAGGCTGCCACAGAGACACTGGCCTAAGAGGAAGTGGGCTGGGATACCTCCTTAGTCAGTGCTCCATAATTTATTACCCTAACGCCCCCAGAGCACCTAATGATATTATGATACATGCTTCTGGAATATAGGATGAAATTCAATAAGGACAAATGCAAAGTATTCCATTTAGGAAGGAACAGACAGTTTCACACACACAAAATGGGAAATGGCTGTCTAAGAAGGAGTACAGGTTGAACATCTCTAGTCCAGCACCCTTGGGATGTGACTGGTGCTGAGTGAGAGAATTTGCAGGATCACAGGTGGTCAGTATTATCTAGCAGCATTACCAATACTTCCACTACTTACTGGGCTCTAAGAAGACATGTAGGGCTAAATTACAGCTAAATAGTAGCACAGAACACTGAAAACCAGAACTGGTGGCTGTAAACAAACTTTATGGGTACACAGGAACCTTTACCACAACCTTGATAAGTGGACATCTGACTAACTAAAATCATGACGGATTATGGATGTTGCCGGATGAGACAGTTCCAGACTAGGGAGGTTTAGCTTGTACTGCAGAAAGGGATCTAGAGACCATAGTGGCCCACAAGCAAGTATGAGTCAACAGCATGACACTGTTGCAAAAAAGCAAACATTCTGGGATGTATTAGCAGGAATGTTGTAAGCAAGACGTGAAAAGTCATTCTCCTGCTCTACACTGCACTGATTAGGCCTCACTTGGAGTATTGTGTCCAGTTCTGGGAGCCACATTTCAGAAAAGATGTGGACAAATTGGAGCAATTCCAGAGAAGAGCCACAAACATGATTAAATATCTAGAAAACATGATCTATGAGGAAAGATTGAAAAAATGGGGTTTTGTTTAGTTTGGAAAAGAGAGGAATGAGAGGGAACATGATAACTTTCAAGTACCTGAAAGGTTGTTACAAGGGGGTTGGGGGGAGAAAGTTACTCTCCTTAACCTCTGAGGATAGGACAAGAAGCAAGGGGCTTGAATTTCAGAGAAGGAGGTTTAGGTTGGGTGTAAGGAAAATCCTTCTGTCAGGTGGTTATCCACTGGAATAAATTGCCTAGGAAGGTTGCAGATGAGGATGTAAAATCCTGTTTAGTTGGCTAAGTGGTTAAATGGTAGGTTTAATCAGTTAACCCATTAAAGGAGAGGTGTCCCCCCACCCCCACAGTGTGCCAGTGACCCGGGCTTCTCTGGTGAGGCTGGAGTACCCTGTCCATGGCATGTCAGGGATGGGGTTGGAGTGTCCCTGCCCATGGCATGCTGGTGATCAGGGCTGGAGTGCCCCTGGGGAGCAGGGCTGCTCAGGCCAGTCTGGAACGCCCCTAACCATGGTGCTGCCTTGGGTGGGAGGCACTCCAGTTTGGCAGAGCGGCCCCAGTCCCCCACACACTGCAGGCTGGGGTGCTCCAAGCCATCTGGAGCAACCCCTGGTCTGCAGCAAGGGGGCCACTCCAGCACAGATGGGCTGGAGCAGACTTTCCAGCTGTACCCTCCCCACCCTCTCATCCCAGCAGCTGCAGACAGGGACTGCTCTTTCCAAGCTGGAGTGACCCCACCTGCAGTGGCCCTGCATGGCTGTAGCAACCCCCTGCTTGTGCTCCATCCCCTACCAGTTAACCATTAACATCACTAGTTGTGGAATCATCCCTGGAGACGTTTAAGAGTAGGTGAGACAAAAAACTTTGTCAAGGATGGTCTAGATGGTGCTTGGTCCTGCCATGAATGTAGAGGACTGGACTTGATGATTTCTTGAGGTTCCTTTCAGTCCTCTGCATATATAGTTGTCCATACCCCAAAACCTTTGTGGCTGATGTTCAAAACCAGCGCCAGATTCCTTCTGACCTAGCAATCCATGGAGACACTGCCTAGACTCAGTACCACAATCATTAGTTCATGGCTTTTCACACCACTTTTAGCCCTGCCAGGTGGGCCTTATATTTACCCCGAGTCAATATAAGCAGATTATTCAGAATTGATCATTAGGCGAGTCTTGCATGAGGTATTGGCCACTGTCAGAGACAGGATTCTGGACTTGGGGCAAACCCATCCATGCACTTGCATAGGTGGCAGCATCTGAATGGAGGTGAGGCAACATGCTATTCCCGTATTCAAAGGCTGGTCTGACCAATTGTGATTACATTGCACCCCTAGCTGAGTGGCCCCATAGAGCTTTGCAGGAGTATAAAATAACCAAAGTTCAGATCTGTTCAAGTTGTATCCAATCCTTCTTCCTTTGGTCTGCCCAGGCCCCAGCTCTTGTCTGCCCCTTACCAGGTATAGGAATCTCCTGTGCCAGGAGGATTCCTTCTGCGATTTTATGTCTGCTCTCTGGATGCCATGCTATGACTTAGCTGTCAAAAGGGGCTGCCAGGTGACAATTAACTGTGCCCTAGATGGACCTCTGGGTAGATCCATTATAGTTGTTCCTATGTGCTGAGGGGAAGGTACCCATTAATATTGTAATGAACCTGGTTGCTGAATACTGGATAGCACCACCCCCTGCTAAAATGAGCTGGTGTGAGAGGTTTGAGTCATAGGTTATATTGGGAGGGCCAGAGCCCCAGATTCACTCAAACAAGGAGGGGGCAGAGTGACCAAACCAGAAAAGGGACACACAGTGCATAGTGGCGCAGAGCCTCTGGCTCCAGGTCTGAGGCAGAGATTTATAGGAAGCCTGGGAGCTGACTGGGAAGGGAAACAATATTTCTCAGCTCAAATGTTCACAAATCCAACTGCAAAAAATCGTGAGCTTTTCCTGAAATGAATGAGATTTTTTAAAAGCTCATCCTGCTTTGTCGTTCAATGTTTGAGCCCCCCTGCCCCCACCAACCCCTGTGTGTGCGGGAGACACAGCTCCTCTTGCCACTCTCACAAAGGTACAGACTCTGACCGTTTGTGCCCCCACACAGGCCGCCTCACGGTGTGGGGCGTTCAGCTTCTCCCCAGACCTTAACATTCCTCTTACCCCATTTCTGGACATTCCCCAGACCTTGGCCCCACCTCTGCTCCTCCTGAAGCTCCAGAGCTCTTATCTTTACCCCCCTCTCCCACGCTTCAGGGGGCAGCTGCCACAGGTCCCCTCTCCCTGTTCTCAGAGGCAGACGACAGCTTCCTGGGCTCTTCACTTCCCTGTTCCGTGGCACAGGTGTGGGAAGTATGGGCGAGGAGAATGCTGCAGCACCTTCAGGCTTCCTGCTCAACAGGGCCCATGCCAGGACCCTGGCCGCCACTCCACACCCATCCCTAGTTGTGGAATCATCCCTGGAGACCACTCAGATCAGTGGCACCCTGATGACTAGCCACTGATCTGAGGGGCTCCACAAATGCCCAGAGTCCTGGCCGCTGTCCACCTGGCTCTGCTTCTGGCCCCAGGACAGGGCTCCACAGCTATCCCCAGCTGTGGCCTTGTCTCCCGCTTGGCGTGATGAGGGGTACAGAAGGGAGTAAGGGAAACAAAGCTCAGCACCCTCACCCTAAAAATTGTTCCAGAGCCACTGCATTGCTGAGCTGCAGAGGGGAGGATCAGACTGACACCTTGTTCAGGGGAGAGGAGGAAGGAATGCAGACATCATGAATTGCTGGGTTATTTCTGCACTTGGTTACAGCTCTGCTTGCTTCCTGCAGCAGCCCTGGCTGGGTACTCTTGCCCAAGAGAAGGGCAAGGGGGAAGCCAGCCAACTGGAAGGGGCTTTCGCCTAGTGAGACTGGCTCTGAAAAAGGCCCTTCATTGCATTGCTCTGGTTGAACTCTGGAGAGTTGACAGCACTGAGAGCAGCCCACGCTAGGGTTGCCGTTATAGAGTCACCAGCTTGGTAATATTTAAAAAACAGATATTTCTAAGGAGTGCTGGAACCTCCCCCCACCTGCCTCCTTCCCCTAAGGCCCCGCCCCTTCCTCCAAGACACCAGCTCCCATTTGCTCTTCTTCTCCTCTTCCCCAATTGCTTGAGGCTCTTCCTCACTCCCCTACCCCAGGCTCAGGGAGGACTCACCTGTGGTGGCAGGGTGGCAGCTGACACAAGTGGGAGGCAACCCTGGCTAAGTAGCGGCTCGTATGAGTATCGACCAGGTGTCTTGTCCTGCCACCCCTGGGCTTTTTCTACTGATAGGACACTGTCAGGTCCCCTTGTCAACTGGACTTTACTTTCCAGTTGACAATCCAGCACCCTAAGTGTACCCCACCCCCACAGAGAGCGCTGGCGGTAGCTGCCAAGGTCTCCCTCCAGTCGCAGCCTCTGCTTGGAAGGGCTCAGAACACACACTGTGAGCAATAAGGAGGAGCCCATCCTTTCTAGTCACAGCTCTAGGGGTGCACAGGCCTCGATGGTGGGGGGGGTTTGGCAGGAAGTGATTCCAGACTGACTGGCTCCTTGGCCTCAAGAGTTGTTGCGAAGCAGGGAAGCAGCACGCTCAGCCACGCGCCAAGTGTGTCCTTGGGAAAGGTGATTCCTTCTTGGCCTGCCTGGGCCTGTCCCTATAAACAAGCAGGGCTCCACAGGGAAAGCAGGGTTACAGATTTCACAAGAAACAGCTTTTCCAAGCTGGAGGAGTGAGCTAGGGATAGAGAAAAATGAACACAGGTTCTGGTTCCTCAGGGTCCTTGGTAGCCAGGTAGCCTCGTCTGACAGATGCTCAGGACCAGGGCAACCTCTGGGTTTGTGTAAGACTGAGTGTATGGATGGCTCACTTTACAGAATACAATCATCAGACACATCTGTCTTCCTGCACACACAGATGAGGCTGCCACTGCTCTCCCTTCAAACTGCTAGGTGGGACGTTCCCCTTCTATACATACACAAGATGCAGTTCCTCCTACCTTTGCACACCCACAGGGAATGCTCTGCTCCACCATTAGGTGCAGCACTCTTGGTGCGTCCCTCCATCATACCTACATCAGAACCCTCGTGCACTATGAACCCAGTTCATTTCAAACACTTTATGAGTAGGATGAGCTAAACAAGGTTTCACAAAAAGTAACAGATTCAGGACCTCTCAAGGCTCAGTCTGAGGCAAATACAAACACAGAATCACAGGGCTGGAAGAGACCTCAAGAGGTCTTTGAATCCAATTCCCTGCTTTTCAGGGACCCAGGACCCATTCCAACTAAATCATCCCAGCATGGGCCTTGTCAAGCCAGGACCTAAAAACCTCCAGGAAAGGAGGTTCTACCACCTCCCCTAGGTAACCCTTTCCAGAGCTTCACCACTCTCCTAGTGAAATAGTTTTTTCTAATATCCCAGTCCCTCCTGCCTCTGCCCAAGACAGGTCTTTATATTGTAGTCGATGCTTAATAACCTGGAGACGTAGTCCCTCTATTTTTTTCCATCCATGTGGGGAATAACTATTGTTATGTGTACCAAGGCATGTGCGTATGTGTACCACCAGTAAAAAAAACATGCTGCCAGCAGGGAGCACTGTGGCTGCTCTGCTAATTAAGTGGGCTGCATTTTAATTTCTCCTGGGTGGCCACCTAAGTGCTCAGTTTACAGGGAACACTGCCGTCTTGTGTTCTTTAATCAGTGGCAGGTTACTAAATATTACTTTAGTGTTTGCTAGTGCCTTTTGTGTAAAAAAAAAAAAAAGAGAAACCAGTACTCATCTGGCTCCCACCCCCCAGCCATCCTCATGGCTGGGGATGCCTAAGTGCTGGTACTCAGTACCGGCAAATACCATCACAAAAAAAGCAGTGGTGTTTACACTATGCATTGTAATAGCACCCAGAACCCCATCTGAAATCAGAGCCCCACTGTGCAGGAGTTTTACAGATATACAGTAAGACACAGTCCCTTCGCGGAAGAACTAACAAGTACGGCAGCTGAAGTTGTGTGGGTAGTCCGCTCAGTCCTATTGACTCCAGCAAGGCTCTGTGTAGGTGGAGAAGTCCAACTATGCAGAGCTGACTGCAAGATTGCAGCCTCATTAAAGGCAAGACAGAACAAGTGAGTCTAACCAACTAGCAGAGAGGTGGGGAGGCAGGATGAGGGGGGGATGGTAACAAGATCAGATGGTTATGGAAGGCCTTGTTTTCTGTAGCCCCACGCCTTGTGGAATAATGCATGCCAGTGTAAAGTAGGTGTAAAAGGTAACCCTTTGGATCAGATAAGGTTTTGCGCTCACTCTGTTTCGCAGTTATTATTTATGCAGGCTATCACCACCACCCTCAGTTATCCACAAGTTCTTTTGTTAAATCCAGAGGCCAAATGCCATCTGTTGAAGTGTTCCAAACACACCCAACAACCCTAAACAAGTATTACATCCAAACGGTAACACAATATTTATAACCATTTGACTAATACACTTAATGAACGGGCTAAAGCCAAAGGTGTTCAGACTAGGGATGTAAAAGTTTATTGGTTAACCTGTAGGGCCTGGAGGAGCCCCCACCCTCACCCACTGCAAGCAGGGGGTTGTTCCAGCCTGGTCAGAATAGCTCCTGTCTGCAGTAGCCCCAGAGGGGGATGGCTGCATAGGCTAGGGACCAGGACTGTTCTGGCACAGCTGGAGCTCTGCCACCCCACAGTGTACCTTGGAGCCCCTGTGGACAGGGGTTCTCTACCTGGCTGGAGTGGCCTCCCTGGCTGCACCCACAACTCTTTAATTATCGGAGGGGTAGCCGTGTTAGTCTGGATCTGTAACAGCCATGAAGGGTCCTGTGGCACCTTATAGACTAACAGAAAAGCTTTGAGCATGAGCTTTCGTGAGCACAGACTCACTTCATCAGATGCAGCATCTGTTGAAGTGAGTCTGTGCTCATGAAAGCTCATGCTCAAAACTTTTCTGTTAGTCTATAAGGTGCCACAGGACCCTTCGTTGCTGTTACAACTCTTTAATTAGTTAACTAATTAAATGGGATTCTACATCCCTAGTTCAGATTCATATTGGTCAGCTCTAGCTTTGTAGGAAGGTATTTGCAATGCATGCTTTAAGAGCTTACTTTTGTATATCCTTTAATAAACAAGTGATGTAATTACCAAATAGTGGACCTTAGCTAAGGCCAGATGAAGTAATTTCTTTTATAGCCATTTATTTACTGCATTTTATACCCAAATAACTGTGATTTATTTCTATTATTTTAAGCCTAAACCTTAAATAAGATAAGACTGGTGTACTGAAGGATCACTAAAAGTTCCGTAAAAGAACTCTTCTTTCTCACTGATTTAAATCTTTCTGGATCTATGATTTGGGCTTATTTTTCAAGCTAATATCCCACTCAAAATAAAATCATAGTTCATCCAAATCTAATGGGGATCTATATTCTTACATTCTCCACCTTACAAGCCTATACATTAGTGTGGCTTTTACTATATTAAGCATTTCAAACAGACTTTTGCAGTTTTGCAAAATTTTAGTACAACTGCTAAATCTGGCATATAGCATCAACACAGTAATTACCATAATAATATTGCTTATTACCAAACCTTCTAATAATAACCTTCACCATGGATATAATCCCACAGTATAAGATTGCTCTGTGTTTAAAGCACCCTTCTGCAATTTTAACTTTGCCTATATTTCATTTACTTTATGAAAAACTAGTACAAAATATTTTTCCATTTATAGTATTGCCATGGGAGGTTCAGGCGTGAAAACAGAACTCAGCGAATTAAAATAACGTTTACTAATTCCGTACAGGAAGTCGTCCATTTCAGTCAACTTACATTTGCCATTCCCAGCATATTTCCAAATATTACCTCATCCACCTTGTCTCTTTAATTCCCAACATAGACAATTCTTACTTTACCAGCTTCCCAGCATTTCAACAGCACTGTGCAGTTTAGCGACTGTTCCCCACAGAGAACCTAAGTCTGGCAACTCTATAAGACTTTACACCTGCAAGTGTCTATATATACTATATATACACGATGGATTGATTCTGCAGCGATCAATTGCCCAGCTGTTGATTTATCTCATCCGCTGTAGATGAGATAACTTGATCTCTGAGCTCACTCCTGTGGACGCCAGTATTCCACCAAGACAAAAGGAGTAGCTGGCATCAATGGGAGAGCAGCACCTATGTCGACTTCAGCTACGCTATTGTGTAACTGAAGTAGATCAACAGCGCCAATAAGTGTAGACCAGGCCTACATGTCCACCAGATGCAAACAGCAATACAAGTCACAGTCTGTCCAGACATTGTCATTGTCTGCGACAGTACATGAGAAGGGAAAATAAACTCCTTCCAGACCATATGGGTCGCAGTGCTTGCAGGTATTTCACTGGTAATACTCTGATCAAGGTTTATTTTATAAACTGCATGGTATTGGACCCTTGTTAATTTTGTATGCTGTACCAATTAATATTACCTTCCTTGTACCGAATTTGTAACTTTTCTCTGTCATTTAAGAGCAATTTCACAGCATATAGGTTGTATGTAGCACGTTATACATTGTCACTGCTTTTGCTTTTTACTTTTCACGATAGTAACTTAATATCTTACACATTTTAAAATGTTTACATCATGGATATAAAATACTTAAAAGTACTTTCTCAATCAGTGATTTACTTCATTGATTTTCAGAAATACATTGCAATTCTCTAGAGGCTAATTCTTAGTAAAATACTTGGCCATTTAATAAATCCAGTACTTCCACTGTTATCATCTTTTAAAATGCTCGGTCATGTTCCCACAGCGTCTCTACGTCAGGTTGGGTTCAGAGCAACATACCAGTCCCAATCAGTTCATCTTCCTTGCCATTTCTAGTCAGTCCTCTCTTATTTCATTGCTGCCCTAACTTGACACATTTATGTATTTTAAAAGTCCTTTTAATAGTTTTTAAATAATTTTGGCCAAACTCTAGTGAAGGCCAAATAGTGAAATTCCATATAGCATGACATGAATAAACAGAACATTGTTATACAATATTTCTTTAGTAGGTTTAACCATAAGCTATTATTTGGACCTGTTTCCAATCTAGGACATTTCAGGTTTTCTCTCTTTACATTTTCTTACATAATTAACCAACATATTTGTTTTGGCTACAGCTACATTAGAGAGTTTTTGTCAACAAAACTGGGGTTTTGTCAACAAAATTCATGGAGCATCTACACACAAAATGCATTTTGTCAACTGAACCTGGACACAAATGCTGTGTAGACGCTCTGGAGGAACAGAGTGGATCAAAACATTGACCTGCTTTTATGTGTAGACGCGATCCGTCAACAGAAGGTTTCTTGGAACATTTCTTCCAACAGCAACAAAGGGTCCTGTGGCACCTTATAGACTAACAGAAAAGTTTTGAGCATGAGCTTTCGTGAGCACAGACTCACTTCATCAGATGCTGGTCATCTGATGGACCAGCATCTGATGAAGTGAGTCTGTGGTCACAAAAGCTCATGCTCAAAACTTTTCTGTTAGTCTATAAGGTGCCACAGGACCCTTCGTTGCTGTTACAGATCCAGACTAACACGGCTACCCCTCCGATGCTCTTCTTCCAACAGTAACATCTGAAGACAGATGCTTCTAGTGTACACGTAGCCTTTTTTTAAAATGCAATTACTCTTTTTTCCACTTATGAAACACAATCACATCTGTTTTTTGCTTCCTTCATCATATTTACTTTACAACACAGTTTAACAAAACTTCTGAATGGGATTTCTAATGGTTAAGCTCCATTTTTTATATTCACTGATGTTCCTTGGTGGTGGGTTGATTTCTGCAGCCAAAGTACCCAACTCTTTGAAAAAGAAAACACAACCTACTCTGGCTCTTCTTTGGAGCTTTTGTAGGATTTTAGTTAAATAAAATGTCGGGTTTACAATTCTTTTTCACCTTTTCCAGAATACATTGCATATTCTGTTGGGAACATACATTCCTTCCATAGTTTAACCTCCAGCCTCTATTTGCCATAAAGTCATATTAACCATATAATTTTTCATATGAAGTGAAACTGTTTGTTTTTTGTTCACTGAGTTACTCCTGTCAAAGTAACTGTCTGATTACTCAGAGTCTTCTTAAAACTCATTGTTCCTAATCTTGCTCCTCTTGGGCGAGGAACCTCTCACTGCTGCCCCAAAGTGTACTGTGTCTTACGGTTTTTCATTCTTCTCTTGCTGCTATTTTAGCTGAAGTTTTATTATTGAAAAGGGATCAGTGCCTCAGTCCCCACTATTCTGGTTCTAGCTACCTGTGCCACAGTCAAGACAGATTATGTCTTCTAATCCTTATTTAGGAAGAGCTTGAACTGTATAAAAGCACCGTGGTAAGCAAAGGGTTAAATGCTAAATAACAAAGCCAAATAAAACTAGCCACCTTTGTTTGGCAAAAGGTAACAGTTTTGCAAATTTGAATGAAAGATTCAAATGGACATGTCTTGAAGTCTTTTAAAAGCCCATTCATTTCACACAAAATAGGTTTTGACAAGCAAGGAGTGTTTAGGTTTTATACATTTTTACAACTGTGCATAATTACACAAGTATATCTGTATTTCGTTCCACCATTTTTGCTCAGTACCCCTTACAATGCTCTAATTTTTACTTTTTTATACGGCTGTCCACAGATATCATGCCATACTTGTACCCTGGGAAGCAGTTGTGCTCAAATGAAAACTCTTGTTTTTATTTAGTGATTTTGAGTAAATCATCCATAGTAAAATGATTCCAATCAGATTGTCTCTCTGCCTATAGCAGTCTTTTACAATCAGTTATTAACAGAAGTGGTCATTGGGAAGGGCTTATTTCCTCCAGAAGGGCTAGAAAGTTTTCTAGGGGAGAAGCATAGGGAGGCTTGTGGTCACCACCTAACTCCTCTATGCAGAATGTGCTTGATTTTATTACGCATTTCACCAGGCATGACTGCAGGAAGTTATACCGCCATAAAATAAAGGGCGCATTATCAAACCAAGCATTTTCTTTTCCCATTTTACTCATGTTCCTTACAGTAATTTTGCTACCAACTGGCTTAATCCCTCCAGCATACTGCAAAGTTTTTGATGTTTGGATAACTGCTCCCTTTGACTCCTCACTCCTTCCTTAAATCATGTACTTGTCTTCCAAAGTGACACATTTATTAGCAATTTGTTCTTGGCTGTAAGCTTATCTTTGAGGTTTTTTTCCACTTACTCCTTAGCTAAAATGACTGTTCTCTTCATGGGCATCTTTGAATCTTATTGTTTCAAATGTTAGTGGCGCTCAAGGGACATCAACTGTGATCTGCCAGCAGTTTATCAATGGCATTCAATGGATCACAGTGGCATTCAACAGATGGCTGCTCTGGTCTGCCAAGTTATCCTTTACATGGGTGTCCAGAGCACCTCCCTCTAGTCTCCTTATGTTACTGAATTTCTCTGTAGGAGAGAAGTCTATACCGGCTCCAGAAGATAGGTAACCACCCCTTCACTTTAAGGGCTTAGAACAATTGAAAATCATGTTGTTTGTCCCTCCTGGGCCACCCCAATGTTGAAATCATTATTATTTATAGCGAGTATCAGAACCACACTAACTAAGCCATAAATTGCATTATTATTTCCAAAGGCCAAATGGTACAAGTGCTCTAAACGTGTAAAAAGATAACTGATAATTTATATATTAAACCCAGATTGTAACAAAACCACTTATAAGTATTTGATCAAGATACTAACAATTGTGCTAATACCAGGGAAGCTTAGACCTATATTGGTCAGCCCCACCTAGTCAGGTAGGTATTAGCTATGAATGCTTTAAGGCTACATCTGCACTACAGAGCGATTTCGAAAGATGAGCTTTAGAAAGTAGCCTTTCGAAAGCATGTCTACACACAAAAAGTGGATCGAGGTCACGAACCGCTCTTTCGAAATACCTCTCCGCTCTTTCGAAAGGGAGGGTCCATGCCACCCAGGGCACTCGTTTGAAAGAAAAGGCCAAGAAACAACGCGGATGGGGTCACGGGGTGGACAAGCCCTTCCAGGGGCTGCAGCCAGCTGCTCTCTTAAAGGGCCCTTTCCAAGCAGCCTCATCCTGCACGTGCTGGGGGCTGCTTTGCCACCCAGAGCTACACAGATGCTGACCATGGAGAAGATCCACCTGGGGGAACAGGATGGACCCCAAGCAGCTCCCCCATGTTCTATGTGGCGAAGCCATGGTCAGCTTGCTGGCCATGTTGCTAGTGGCCACACTCCAGTGGCTCCAGGGACCACCCATATAGGTGCCCTTCTATAGGCCACCCTTGCGGGGCAAAGCCCATGCCCCCTCCCCCAGGAGATCCAATGCTTGTGGGGCTATCCCACCAGCAGTGAGTGGTGGGACCAGCTTGTGCTGGGGGACTGGGATGACGACCACTGGCTCCAGAACTTCCGCATGAACAAGCAGATGTTTCTGGAGCGAGGTCAGTGGCTTTCTCCAGCCCTCCAGCACCAGGACACCCAGATGCAGCCCATGCTCCCCCTGCAGAAGAAGATAGCCATTGCCATCTGGAAGCTGGCCATCCCGGACAGCCACCAGTTGGTAGTTTGGGGTGTGCAAGACCACCATTGTGGCCATCCTTAAGGAGGTAATCCAGGCTCAGGTCACACACCCACGACAGGGAGAAAGGAGGGGGCTCCTGAGCAAGGGGGACCTTCAGGGACTGGGGACATGGGGACTCCAGAGGAGGGGGGACTGGGAAGCAGGGGCATTGAGCATCTGGCCACACACTCACAGGCATGTTCGCCCCCCACCCCATGAAGGTCATCTGAGCAATCAATGATGTCCTTCTTCACCGGGTCATCTGTGGGAGGGATCTCAATGTTGCCCTTGCAGGGTTCACAGAGCTGGGCTTCCTCAACTGCTTCAGGGCTCTAAATGGGACCCACATTGCCATCCAGACCCAGGACCACAGGTCTGGTGCTTACATCAGCTGGAAGGGATAGCATTATGTGGTGCTCCAGGCCCTTGTGGACGCCAAAGGGCCAACGTGTCTGATTCACCAGTTACCTATCTGAGGGTTCCTCAATGAATTTGGAGGAGGAGGCCTGGGTGCAGGGTCTTGGCTCAAGGAGCCAAATGGGATCATGATAACCAAGGACCCCTCCTCCTCTGATGACAGCTCTGGCTCTCGTTCCCAGGTTGTGGCTGAGGGCCCTGGCTGGTCCTGGGGTTCAGGCTGGGGCTGTGCCTGAGGTGTTGCAGTATTGCAGAATCAGGACAGCCTCTGGCTCGGCGGTGTCCTTAGGCCCAAGGAGCTGATCGAGGTCCTTGTAGTGGGGGGTGCAGTGGGCACTGCTTCTGAGGGGCTGGCCGTGTCTCTGGCCCAGCAGCAGGCCTGCCTAAGCTCCTTCAGCTTCGATCCAAACTGGTCAGCTGTGCGGGTGAGGTCTCCCCAGGCGGTCAGTCCTGTCAACAAATATGCAAATGCCTCCTTGTTCCACCACAGTCTCACCAGGTCCTTTAGCTCTGCCTCGCTCCAGGAGGGGGTCCTCTTCCTCTACCCTGGCTGGCATCCTGGGATCCCTTAGAAGGGTCAGAGAGGGGTGTCTGGTGAGCGTGGGGGTCCTGTGCACTGGCCATGAGGCTGGTGGGATGCCTCAGGGAGCTGGAGTGTTGGCTGGAGGGCATGCTGGAGTGGGGTTGTGCTCTCTGTGCTGTTAACGTGCTCTCCGCTTCCTGCCAAGGGGTTTCTGGGTCCCTGCATCTTTAAACGCAGACGGATGCAAAGACCATAGAGTCCTGCTTGGGCTGGCAGGGGTGTCTCCGTGCTCCAGATGGTCAGCACCATGGAGGACCCCCTCCTTTGAAAGAGCAGCCCACAGAGTGTCTACACACATTTTCTTTAGAAAGAGTCTTTCAGAAGGGAGCACTCTTCCTGATACGGGAATGGAAGAGTGAATTTGAAAGGCGAGCTGCGTTTTTTCAAAAATACTTTTGAAAGAAGGCATTTCGTATGTAGATGCACTGAGGGATAGTTCGAAAAAGACCGTCCTTTCAAAAATGATTTTGAAAGGACTTGCTAATGTAGATGCAGCCTAAGAGTTTACTTTTTTATATCCTTTAACTAATAAGTGATGCCATTCGCAATTATCAGACTTAGCTAAGGCCAGCTTGAAAGAGTTTCTTACCTAGCTAATTGTTTACTGCATCTAGTACCCAATGGACTGTTTTATTTCTATTACTTTAGCTCAAACCTTAAATAAGAGAGCTGTAGGGCTACATCTGCACAACAACTCTTACAGCTATACTGATGCAGCTGTGCCACTGTTGTGCTTGTTGTGGAGATGCTCTAAGCCTATGGGAGAGAGCTCCCCTGTCTGACTTAATAACTCCTGAGTCTGTGAGAGGCAATAGTTATTTCAATATGAGAAGCTCTTCTGTCAACATAGTGCTGTCTGCAGTGGCACTTAGGTCTATGTAATTTACATTGCTCAAGGGCATGGATTATTCACTCCCCTGAGCAATGTCAATTGTACCAAAATAACGTGTGATGTGGATAAGGTCTGGGATTTTGAAGGGTCACTATAAATTTAACACAACTCTTCTCATAATCTCATTCTCATTTGGTTCAACAATTTGTGCCTGTTGCTCATTCTATTATCTCAATTCAAGTTAAAACTATGGTTCTCCCAAATCTAACACGGGCCAATATTCTCACAGTCTGCACCAGGGTAAATAACTGCCTAAGCTATAGGGCAAGAGACAATCAAGTTGGCTATGTTGTTTTTCTTTCTGGCTATTTAGATGGTTGGTGAGGATCATTGAGAATTGGAATATTGTATGGAATTGAAATGCAATGATAAAAAGGCTGCAGAACTCCAGCGGCTGACATTTCCCGTTCTTGTCATCTTCATCAGCTGTTCCATATCATGGGGCAGGGAAATATCAGATGTAAAGATACTCAGAGACGAATCCAGCAACCAACTTCATTGGTACTAGTATGGTTTCTAGGTATAGGCGTACTGTTAGAATGAAAGAGTGATGAATTCCAAAGCACGTGTAGCAAGGAATGCTGCTGCATGGTTTGTAATCATGTAGGCACCAAAAACATAAGTGTGTGATAAGACTGCCAGTGATGGACATAAGCTAAATACACAGTGAGACCATGGGAAGTATTTTGTCAATGTGATGGAGTGGCAAACCGTCATTGGCACATACAGCATCAAAGCAACGCTGGGGAGACAGCATGGGAGGCAACTTGTAAGGAAAAGGCTTGTACAGCCAGCCAGTTAGGGAAAGGCTTACAGGAGGCAGCCATTCAGGGCTAGGTTGTGCCATATAAGAAGGGGCTGCTGAGAAGAGCAGAGTCAGTCACTTGCTAGAGTTCAAGGGAGGAGAACTGGCTGCCTAAAGGGCAGAAGTATGGGCACAGCAGTGCTGGACAGGATCAGCAGAATGTAAGGGAACTCTAGGCTACTGGCTGCCAGACTGAGCCCATGCTATCAGGGCCAGAGAAGATTCTGGCATTGCAGGGAGCTGCCTCAGGCAAGGAGATGGTGGAATTGTATGAGGGGCAGTATGTGGCTCCCTGATACAGTGTTCCTGGGCTGGGACCTGGAGTACCGGGCACATCTGGGTTCCCTCATCCCTTTGCCCCCACTTGCCACTGAGTGGAGTGGCCAGGGTATGGACAGCAATTTGCCACTGAAACAAGTGTTTGGACTGAGGACTGTAGGTCCCCTGGAATGGGAGAGATTGGAGAGGAGCACAGCCAGAGGGCTGTGTCCAGAAGAGTATGTCACCGTCTGGAGAGCGACATGGATCCAAGAGGTGGAGATGGAAGTGATGGTTGTTGAGACTCCATTAGATGAAGCCACACTGGTATACCAGAATTGCTTCCCAGGATGGCCAGCGGGAGATGCCATGGTGATGAGTCACATCTCCACTACAGTCAGTGACTGACCCAAGTGGTACTCATTTTGCAAGGAGGCCATATTATTTTGGGATTTGCTGTGTTAATGATGAAGAGGGATCACTTGAGATCTATTTGAGTTCTGTGTTTACAATGTATATACCTATATAAGTATGTTTAAGTGACTTGAATCTCTTTAGCTGTTCTAATGCAATCTTTTGTAACCATATGTTTTTATCCTCATACTTCCTTCCCCATTTCGACTAATAATATATTACACCCACTTGTTGAGCCTTGTCATGAATTGAACTGTACGCTCTTCGAGATAGGAGTTGGACCTATTTTATATTTGTATTGTGCCCAACACAATTAGGATCCAATCGTGACTAGTGTCACTAGAGCCCACCAGTATACTAATACTAATTAGGAAGAGGAATCAATTCATTTTTGCTGGAGTCATTACTGTTGCACTTAGCAAAGAGTATTTGCAACACTTAACATGTAAGGGGTTCTTTGAGAGTTGAATGTGATTGGCTCTTAGATCTGGATAGCAGACTTTTCTCCCATATAGGAAAATGAGTTGAATTATACAGGTCAGTGTTGATTGCAACAATTTTGTTGGTGGGTTGATTTGCTCCATAGGTGCATACCCTAACTGTACAGGTGGAGTGACCTTGGTTGTCCCTTTGCACCTCGGCAGTATGTAATTGGTTGTTCCACAGTGGAAATGCTTAGCTGTTCTTGTTGTTGCTGGGACTCCATTATGTTTGGATGTTCCACTTTAAGGAACGAGCAAGTCCTATGTTGATAAGGTTTTGTTCATATGCTTCCTGTTTTGGACCCGTCCCATCCTTGAGAAATTTCCCACTAAGGCCACAACCTGTCAGCTGAGGACTAACTAGGAATCCTCTCCAAAACTTGCCAAGACAGTATGAGAATGACCAGGAGTGGGGACAGGGCTTTGTTGACCTGTGGTGCCCCAGAGAAGAAAAAGGGAAAACCTCTTTATAGAGAGGCTCCTTTACTTGCTTCATACAGGAGAAAGCTAGAAGCCAGTGATTCAGTCTGTCATTTCAGATTTCCCTGGTGGGGCACAGCCAGTCAGATACTAGTCTGTCTCACCAGCTTGACATGGGGTGACTGTGAGCCTGAACAGACTAAGCCTGCACTACTTTCTGGTGGGGAGACAGTACTTCTCAGCCTCCTGATGTCCACACCATCAGCAGTCAAGGTTGTAAATGCTTTACTAAATCGGAGGATTCATCTCTCCACGGAGTGGCACCTGCCTCACTAGGGCTCTCCTTCATATTGTTACAATGGTCTATATAAAGTGCTGCCACTTGGAAAGTATTTTGAGGAGATTCTTTCCTGCTCTTCGCTGAGGGTCATAAATTCAGCTGGTATTTAAGAGAATCTCAAATGTAGTTCCAGGGTCATTTGCTGGGGACTTTTTCATCAGCTAGAGAACCCTTAAAATAAAGGGATTATTGGGAGTCCAGTGTTAGATTACCTGGTGCTTGCATCAATTGAACTTCAGAAGCTTTAGTGAGCAACTGGCTCCAGCAGGGAACAGTGCTTTGGAATTAAGTATTATATAAATGAATATCAGTTAACATAACATAATGCTCCCACAGCATCTTGCACCTGATCTCCCAAGGCAGGGATGAACCTGCTGCCTACCTTGCAGAAACACAGAGACAGGAGACACAAGAGGGAGTAAATAACAGATAAAGTAATAGGAGCCAGGACTGCTGTGCTCTTCTTGTCTAGGTACAGGAGGGGAATGTTTCATAGTGGTTATAGCATGGGATTCAGGACTCCTGAGTTATATTGCAGACTCTGCCTCTAACACATTGTTTGATGTAGTAGAAGTCACTTAGGTTCTAATTTTGAGAAATACTGAGCTCCATTAATTCTAACAGGAGTCAGTAGGAGCAGTGAGTGCTCAGAATATCTGAAAATCAAGGGGCTGTTTAATTGTCACCTACAGCATACACCCACACAAACTTGGGCATAGCTCAACTGTGAAGGCTCCAAGGCAGTAAGGCCCAGTGGAAACGAGAAACCTCATCAGCTATGAAAATTTCATCAGCTGGCGCTGTGGAGGCAAGAATCTGGAAACACAGAGCAGATGGGCAGCCTGGATTCTTGGAGTCATTGTTCTTCTGCCTGTTATCTGACTCCGGTGCAGAGAGAGGATTTGGAGAATTTATGGAGGGACAAGCATCGAAGTCTTTCTTGAAATATCCCTGGGTGACACATGGCCTGGGGCAGCAGGCACTCACTGGGCGTGGTTCATACATTCTAGCTTCTTCCCAAGCACAAAATTCCCAATGTCATGGAAGCAGAACTCCACTGACTCCCTGTCTTCAGTTGCGAGAGAAAGGATCTATCTGTCTGAGGGGTTCTGCAGCACTGTTAGCCAATATACCAGCCTTTCACTACTTGGGTGTGGGCCTGACAGGGTCACAGAGGAAGTAAATGTAAGGTCTAATCCAACTACCTGGAGGGCTTCTTCCATTTTATCTCAATTTGGCTCAGTTCATTTGCTATGTCAATGTCTACTCAGGAGATGCTTATGGCTGAAAAAATAACGGGTGGGAAGGGCTGCAGTATAGGAGAGAGAGACAATGGGTAGAATTGTCTAGCCTAAAACTGGACCAGCTTCAGGTCAGGTTCAGAGAGTTTGGGGTACAGCAGGACTGGACTAGTAGGGGGCTGCAGGTCAGGAGTGAGGGTCACAGGCCACAGAAACAGAATTATGTGGTAGTAGCATAGTTTGAACAGTCTTTGCCCACATTCTGCTTTCCTCTATCCATTCTCCTCAGTTCCTACGTACTTAGAAGCACACACAGTTCTCTTAGATATCTTGTTAGTGAATTTTTCCACTCTCTGCCCATCTCTTTCCCTCCCTGTTGGCCCCACATGTGTTAGGATCCTTTGTTTATAGTGTCATAATTATTCCCATAGCAACAGACTGATGTGTCCCAGGACTGAGTCTGCAGCCTTCCGGGGAAGGGAGACAGGGTTTTTGTTAGGAATTAGTTACATAACAGGAAGGAAGCTGTGGATCTAGGCCCAGGCATCTGCTAAAGTGACACAGCTGGAAATTCCCAACTTGTTAGTCTCTACAGTGCTACATGACTGCTTTTTTGTTTTAATAGAATACAGACTAACACGGCTATCTCTCTGTTACAGTTGGGAAATACTTGAAGTAGGAGAATTGCCTCTGGTTTGTTTGATGTAGGCCAGAGTGTCCTGCATTCAGCAAGGAAGACTCCTGCATGTACATCTTCAGTGCCTTAGCTTCTGCTTGTGGTATCATACCAGAGTACAGCCTTACTGCTGCAAAATCATATCTGTGTTGTGGCTTCCCATTATTGACCCTGAGCATCCACAATGTGAGCCCCCTCTTTGATCTGGGAGAAGGCCATGGAGGGAAAGTAGAAAGCCTTCTTCAGTTTGTTTTAGTGACACTAGGACCAGGTCTAGACTAGGGGAGAAAGCTGACCTAAGAATATGCAACTCCAGCTACAAGAACAGCATAACTGCAGTCAACACACCTTAGACTGAATTTCTTCACCATCCCCACAGTGAGAGCTTGATTGGAAAAATTCTCCCATTGACTTTCCTTGTGGTCAACAGCAGTGTTCCTTCTATTTTTTTCCATCAATGGACAGAATAAATTTTATTATGTGCACCAAAGCATGTGTGGATGTGCAGCACCAATAGAGACACTCTGTCAGCTTTGGGGGCTCTTCTAATCAACTGGGTGGCACCTACTCTCCTGGGAGTCAGGCCACGTACTCACCTTACAAGGAACACTGGTCAACGTGGGTGCTAGGCCTACTAAATAAATCCTGGAAGATTGACGTCTGGTGTGTTGACCCCACAGTAAGTGTAGACAAGCCCTGAATTCCCCTTTCTCCATTAGGGAGCAATGCTTCCAGGGCAGCGGGGGCAGAAGCCTGAAGGGTGCAGAGGAAACACATGCGCTAAATTTCCCCTCATCCAGGCTGGGCATGGGGAGGCGGAGTCAGCAGGTGAGGTGTATTGGTGAAGCCAGGTTGGAAGAGTCCTGGAGCAGCCTGTCCCATTCCAGTGTCCTGTATGCAGTATGGTTGCAGCTGTGTTAGGTCCCAGAATATTAGAGAGACAAAGGTGGTAAGAGCTGGGGAGTGCCAGCAGCTTCAGTGTCCCAGCTAAATGCAGGGCAGAAGAGATCACACATGTGGAGATACACATCTCATAGAGCTAGAAGGGACTCAGGAGAGCATCAAATCCAGTCGCCTGCCAGACCAAGCACCATCCCAGACAGTATTTTTTTTTAATCTGTTTGCCCCCGACCCCTAAATGGTTCCCTTAAGGATTGAGGTCACAACCCTCAGTTTAGGAGGGCCAATGCTCAAACCACTGAGCTATCCCTCTCCTGCATTGTTTAGCTTAAGCATGCAGCACAAATTGTAAGGAACCATTGACGGCAGAGCAGTCGTTACCACCTCCTGCAGTCAAAGGACAAAAAGAGGAGGGGGCAATCAGTAGCTACAGAGGTTGTGGTGGGGGAGGGATAGCTTAGCGACTTGAGCATTGTCCCGCTGAAGCCAGCACTGGTGAGTGCACTCCTTCGGGCTAGCCATTTTGGGATCTGGGGCAAATAGGTTAACTTAAAAAAAAGAAAAGGAGGGTGATTGTCCCTGCCCAGAGGGCAGGGGACTGGACTCAATGACCTCCCAAGGTCCCTTCCAGCTCTATGAGACGTGTGTTCAGCAGCAGTCTCTGCTGCACGGAAGGCGGCCCCAGACAAGCTGTCCCCCCCCCTCAACCCCGCCCCCCCCCGGGGCGGGTCCCTGAAGTATGCGCGACCACGAGGAGCACCTCAGCCCTGGCACGTGGGACAGCCCAGCTCTGCAGGGAGCTGCCTCCTGCGTGCAGGCGGCGGATACGGCAGCTCTGCGCTCCCTCCCGGGCGCAGACTTGTGTTCCTGCGCAGAGCGGCGCTCCCAGAGGCACCTACCCAGCGCGCGCTCCGGAGCTCCTAGGAACCGCGCCGCCTCCTCCGCTCGGCCCCCTCCCGCAGACACTCTGCCTCCCCTCGTTGCCATGGCGATCTACCAGGCGCTTCTCCAACGCCGTGCGTGGCCCTTCTCCCCTCCCTTCCATGACGCACCTACGCTGCTGCGTGGGGATTCCGCCGGATTACCCAGCGTGCCCCGCGGCAAAATGGTGGCTTGAGGCGAGCGCACGGGGCCGGGCCGAGAGGGGGCAAAGTTTGGGGCGGGCCCGACACAGAAGCGAACCGGGTTGGAACCGGCTGCAAAGTCCCCGGGAGTGCGGGGGCAGCGGAGCCCGACTGGTTCCGAACCGGACCGGGACCCCGGGGGGTGAGGGAGCCTAGCCAGGTCAGAACCGAGCACGGGGCCGAAAGAGGGCCCGAGTGCTCAGGTCCCGGCTGTATCAGCGCTGTGGGGAGAGGGCCCAGCCTGGCCAGGTCCGAGTTCCGCCCGCGCGCAGAGTGAGTGCCCCGTCCGGGTCAGAACGGCACCGGTACCCATGAGAAAGGCAGGGAGTTCGGCTGTGCCCCAGCTTGTCGCCCTGGTGTTAAAGGGAGGGAAACGGGCAGAACGAGCTGTAAAGGCACGTTGGTGTTGGGTGGAGCTGGGCTGGACAGAACTGGGAAACTCAAAACCAGTCACCCCTGAGCTTCGGGGTTGGGGACAGGCCAGAACTGATTTGGGAGCAGAACAGGTGCATGATTGTATGGGTTTGGAACTGAACCAATTTAAACCCACTTGCGTTCATAAGAACTGATCCCACAACTGACCTGGGTTTGTTCTTGGGTCAAAGAGATCTAAACTAAATTTGAACGGAGCCAAATTCTTACTGAGCGAAAGATAAACTACATGTATTTAGAGGTGAGGCAGTAATATCAATAATTTTTGATTTGGAAATGAAGTGAAGCAAATCTGAGACAATTTGTGTGATCAAGATCCAAACTGCACTGAAGTCAGAGTAAGGGAAGGGGAACAAACACCTTCTCTGCTGCAGAGCAGAGAGGATCCTTTACCAAACTAGAAACCCTCGCTGGTATCTGGCAGCATCCCAGAGACCTTCTGCAACGGAGTTGGTGAATCTGAATATATCCCAAGAACAAGGAAGGTTTAGAGAACGGCAGAGCTGAACAAATTTTGCAGAGCCACATCTGGATCTGGGCTAGAGTTTAACCAGGTGAAGATGAGTAGTAGACAGTTGAGCGTGAAAAGAATGAAGTTTGAGTTCTGGCACTTGGATTTGTAAACACAGTTTTCTTCCCCACTGAAGGTGTATTTACAGGCAAAAGGGTGAATGAGTCAAATGTGAATTTCTCTGAGCTTGGAATGGATCAGGTCTGAGAGAGGCCAGCTGGAGTGAATATACTGAAAACACTCTCCAGCAGAATGAGTCTTCTACTTGCCTCATAGGGCTTCTCAATGAAAGCTGCAGATGTGTATTTTGCAGAATCAGAATCACTCCAAAGACAGCTGATGTAAAGGGATCACACAGGAGAAGAAAGTCAATCCATTGGATACCAACACCAGAGAGCAGGTAAGGAAGCCAGCAATGAGATGATGCTGCATCGGACCACACTCTGTGTTTCAGTATTTGAATTCCTAACATCCCATAGTGCAAATGTGTGAGGCACATACATAGGAAATGGACCATCTGTAGGTCCTGCATTTTGGGGTATCCTCCTTGTTATGTTAGATCATTGTTATATACATGAGGCCTAATGTGGGAAAGCAGACCTGAGGGATGGTAAATGCAGAGTGCCAGTGTGAGAAAGGGAGCTTTTCTAGGTAGAATTCAAGTTTAATACTAGATAGACGACCTTATCTTGAGCCAGGACAGTGCCAGTACTCTTTGTGCCTCATGAAAGAAGAACTTTAAAGCCCCCTTTCAGTGCTGAAGTAGCTGTGATTATAGGTCCTGAAATGAGTTGGTATGGACTGTATACAGACATATCCAGGGTGTGCTGGAGCTACCCTGCCAAATTAAAAAAAATTCTGCACAACTGAGGATGCATAGCACCATTCCTTAGGACCATTCTGATGTTGGGTGTGTGCTTAAATATCAAGCAACCTAGCAGTGTCACTAAGGAGTCTGAAAAATTCACACCCATGAGTGTCATAGTTGAGCTACCTCTTGTAGATGCAGCTGTGTCAATGGAAGAATGCCTTCCGTCAGTGCAGGAAATGTCTATGCTAACATGCTGCAATGGCTTTGTTACAGCTATGCTATTGTAGCACCCATAGTGCAGATGTGGCTTCTTCTGAGAACTGTCATGTTTCAAATTAGGTAGTTTTATTAAATCCCTAATCCATTATGTAATTCCTTCTAGTAAATCATTTGTTTAATCTGTGCTTTAGGTGATGCTCTGATGCCAAGGCAAATGCACTTCTGGGCCTGCCTGCAGCAGGGCAAGGAATTTGTGGAGACCAAGTTGAAAGGACAGGCCATTCAGTACTTATTTAGTTTTTGACTTGTGCTGTCCTTCCTTACTCCTGTTCCCTTTGAGTCACTGTCAGTATAACACTTAGACCAGGTCTGCATTAGGGGAATAAGTCGATTTTAGATATGAATTTCTAGCTACGGCAGTGGCATAGCTCGAACCGATATGTCTGAAATCAGTTTACCTGACTGCCTTCATTAAAGGAAAGTCGATGGCAGCGTTTCTCCTTTCAACCTCCCTCATTCCTCACAATAGCGAGGCCTAGAGCGGTTGACTGCCGACCCCAGACAGATTGACTTCACGCAACTCTATCAGACACAAGAAGTCAAACTCTGGAAGATGGACTCTGAGTGGGTCGATCTTCTGCATAGTATAGACAAGCCCATAATTTCTACTTCTTCCAGTCACTGAATCTGTGCAGAAAGTATTTGGTATGTGCACTTAAACTGTGTTCTGTAAGGCCAGCATTTAACATCACAAGTGTAACTTGGGGCAGCAGGAGTCCCTTATCTGCTTTTAGTGCTCTTTGCAAGCATCCATGTAGGTCATGTAATATACTGAGAATGCACATCAGGGTTGCCAAATTTGTCCTGTATAAGTCCACAGTGTGGCCTGAGGCTATCTTTAATATCAGGAGGCCACTTGGCAATCAAGAGTGGATGTTGTGACTGGAATCGGTTGCCTTAAAGATGGCTTTACAGTTTTCTACTGACTTTGCTGAGTAGTTGTGGTGCTCTGTGAGTTTCTTGTTTTTTAGATTTCATACCCTGAATTCTTACCTTTTCCCTCTCTCACTAAATAGCACCTCGGTAGCTCAGAGTGTAAAAGGGTCAAAGAATTTGGGAAGGATGTGCTCCCTATTGGGGATCTGCCCCTTGTGTTCAGGGTGGGTAACTGGTATGCCACACTCTGGCATGGTGGTGGGTATCCTCTGGAGAGTGCCTGGTATCAGGGATTGCACATAATATAGGATTGTGGTAGTTGGCTGTACCTTATGAGGTTTTTAAGGGCAAAGTGAAGACACTCCATTCGATAATGGCTGAATAGATGGGCTAAACTAAAATCATGATTGTGCTTTACTCAGTAACTAACGGGTTACAGGCTTCATAATTTGTGCGGGTTGAACTTATTACACAGTATGGGGCTATTTGCATCATTCCTTTCAACCCACAAGCTCCATGTATGCCAAGTTCTTGTCCCTCTATTTTGGGGACTCCCTGCAACACTCTCAGCCATTTCTTTATTTTTAGGGCTGTTAGAGACTCACATCTTCCCCTTACCCCTACAGAAGGGGTTTTGTGACCTGTGTGCTCCACTCCTCTCTCCATCTTATCAGGGAATCGAGTTTTCTCCCAAAACCAGGGGCTCTGTGGACATTTCTCACTTCCCCTATCCTGTTCTGCTTTCTGTCTATGAGATGTCATTGATAGTGTTAACAAGTTAAACTCTATTTGAGGATAAACAGGCATAAAATAGGGTATTGTTAGTATGTAACAGTGCATGCCATCAACCACTAGTTTGATTTGTAGACAGTTGCAGAGGTGGTTGAAGGTGTGGCTGTGCTAGTCAGATGCCTGTGGCTTCATGTGTCTCCCCTTGTCCCCCCTTTGGTTTTCTGATGCAACATTCAAACATTATTACATTACAAATTGACAGAAATGTTATTAAATTTAGGGCCTTCACAAGCTAGGGCAAATATGCCTCCATTCAAAATAAGTTTGGTGCTTGAGAGCCTTGGAGACTGATTATCATGCATCAGGAAGGTATAGCCTGGGTAACAGCAGATGGGCTCCCCATCTTGCTAATATACCTTACTCATTTTTAGGGAGAGGATTTTTTAAATTGTTGTGGGGGGCTCCATTTGTTGCCACACTTCAGACATTGCTGCAAGGGACAATTCTGTAGTGCAGGGTCACAGCCAGTCCACACATTGCTTCCACAGCAGCACAGGTCTGGTGCTCTGAGTGCATGACAGGAATTGTCTAGTACTGCTCCAGTCCCATCTGCCATTGTTGCTTCTGATATGCTGTGTTCAGGAGATCCACAGGCACAATCCATTCTTAGGTGAGGTTGGGAGGTGAAGGAAAGGGAATATGCCCACCACAACGAGCAGGAATTAATCTGAGGTCTTCTTGGCCAGACTGAGGCTGGCAGGGGCTGGAATTGCCATGAGGGGACAGGTAAGGTTTCTTTTTTCTACTAATTAGTAATCAAAGAAAAAATGACTTCCTTAATGCTTATAACTTCTAGCCCCCATCTCTACACTACAAAGTGTTTTGTGAATTCTCCCCTACAGATAAAATTCCTGAACAGTCTGTCACTCTTATGGTTCTTGGCCTCTAGTCATTCCATTAGCCAGGGTGCAGTTAGTACCAAATATAGTGTGGATACCTGTTCATTAAGAATGAGTGTAAACTGAACTGATATTGTTCAGGGACCAACAAAGAGTTGTGAAAGTAGATTTCTGCCAACTTGGCCAATGCCCTGGAGGTGAAATCACCTGTTCTCTTTCCCCAAGCCAGTCCCCCAGCATGAAGTCTGCTGTTTTAACCAATATAGATATCTAACTGAATAGAACAATTGTTACTTTTCTTAGGTGAAGTGTCTTTACAGCTTAATTTGAGAGGAAGGTTGGTCTTGTCCGGACACTGGCCCAGGACACAGGGAAATTGCACTGTTTTTGGCTCTGCATAGATCTAGTGTCAACTTGTGTGAATCACTGTCCCCATTTGCTTCCCTTCCTTGCTTACATAGCTGGCTAATGATAACTCACCGGGGAGTTGAGAAGATCATCTTTAGTGCCTCTGAGGTGCTCAGGTACTTTGGAGATGAATGACATAAATACACCAAAGTGTGACTTGCTTGATGCTCGGAATGAAGGAGGAACTCTGTGGAGTGATGCAAATTCTGTAGAACAGGACAAAGTTACGTCGGTCTGTTTAAAGGAGGATGGCATTCTAAGAAGGCCCCCAGCCTCTCTGGATATCCTTTTGTTTCCACTATTTACATGCTCTCTTTTATGGCTGTAGCTTTACACATGACTCAGATTTCCCTCTTTTCCTTTCTATCTCCTCCCTTTCAGACCTGGAAGCTATTCTCTTGTTTGCCAGCATGTCAATGTACCATCTTAATTGCTAATGTGCTCAGACAGGGATGCCCCAGAAGCAGCAGCCCTCAGTTGGTCTGGTGTCTGGAATGACATGATACATTCTGGAATGTCCTGCTGGAAGTTGTGCTTACTGGATCACTCAGAATTACCAAAAGGCTGTGAAGACATAACTTCAGAGGGGTCTGAGTCTCCTAATTCCAGAATCGGAATGAAGACTTCCTTGGAATACTTTATTGACATGGCTTGCATCAGCTCTCTGTTCGTGGCCTGGCACACTGCAAGGTGTTGACTCCTAGAAGGACTTTGTATGAGAAGTTAGTGTCTGACCGTATTTGTTAGTTAAATGAAATTCAGTGATGCTGACAGGCAACAAATTTAATACTGGTTTAAAAATACTTCACATGATGCATAATTAATTTGTGGAATTCGCTACTGAATAATTGCATTGAGGCAAAGAGTTAACTGGGATTCAGAATGAGTCTGACATTTAAATGAATGAGAGGATACAGAGATTTACTTTTGTTATAATAAAATAACCAGATGGATTTTATTATTCTTGTGCTTCAGCCAACTCTTGACTGCTGAGAATTAGGAAGAAAAAGGTTATTCCCTAACTGTCCATTAGGATTTTCTTGCACCTTCTGAAGCATCTGGTACCGGGCAATGTCAGAGGCAGTGTCCTGAACCAAATAGACTCTGTGTTTGATCCTATGTTTTCATATTGCCTGTTAAGTGTTCCTCTTTATGCTCATCACTCTTAAAGTTCGCTCCTAGTGGTCCTAACATTTGAGGGTTTTAGAAGGTCGTGGGGGGGAAACCTTGGAGATTAGTGCAGTGTGTAGCTGCTAATTTTCTCTTATCTGTGAATGGGCCCTCGCTCGCACTGTGGAGATGGCCTCCTTACTCCTGGTGGTTAGGGGAAGCCATCACTCTGTTTCTTCCAGCTGCTGCTAGAAAGAAAAGGAATGTGTGGAGTTTGGCCTCTCCACGTTGCTAGCTTACAGTGGACTTTAGCCTGAGAGGTGCTGGAAGCCTTGGTGGCTGGGGGATGGAATTCTTCTAAAGGACATTCTAGTAAAATCTGATATGCTTTTGTAGTGACAAAATCCTTGCTCTGCAAGGCTCTTCCACTCTCATTATCCACTTCCATCTTTGCTGAGGAGTAGTGGGTGCTGCTTGCTGTTGTGGTCAGGCAGAATGAATTGAGCAGGAGGGATGTACTGATAAGGTGAGATGTCCTGGTAAATGGCTGAGGTGGGAAAGTGTGTGTAAGGGAGCATTTGGTAGCAGTGCTTATCTGAGTGTGACAGGAACAATTATAAATGTCCTGGCAAAATTGGGGGGGGGGCGGTTCAGAGCTGGAGATAGATTCTAGACCTGAGATCTGTGCACACAACCACTGTGAATTTCACTGTATTATGTGTGTATACTAGGGCAGAATTTAGCCATTTGTGTGTAACCATGTTAGTGAGCAAGCAACGATTCCACAGTTAGTTCTGAGCAATTGTCTGTGTGATAAGGGAATAATGTTGAGAAATTAAATGATGCAGTCAGGTGACAGGACTTCATGCAGGGCTCAGACAGGCTGCCATGGACTGCTGCACTGGGATCTGATGGGTAGCCACTTCACTTCACTGACAGTGTGGAACTTTGCGCTGCTGGAGGAGGCAGCTCTCTGCTATGCCTTGGCAAAACAATTTCAAATGCCCAAAGGTCAGCATTCTAGCGTTTAACTATGCTTATAGTTAGAGCTGTGGTTCTCTCAGTAGCAGTGTTTTGGGCAAGGTTCTATTTTGTTATAACTTATCTGTGAAGTTAAAAGAAAGTGCTGCAGAAACCATAATTTAGACATTTCCAACTTGACCTTCCCCGCCACCCCTCCACTCTCTGATTTGCTCATCTTGATTATCTTTTTCTGATTTGTCCTCCTTGCTTACGGTTTTTGGTTCTCTGTGCCTTAAATATTGAGTCTGTTCTGGTATGGCTATGGTCTGAAGAAGTGGGTCTGTCCCATGAAAGCTCACCTAATAAACCATTTTGCTAGTCTTTCAAGTGCTACTTGACTGCTTTTTGTTTTGACATTTCCAACTGTTTGTTTTACATGTAAAATCTCAACCCTAATGTGGCATTAGTGTAATTTATTGGATTTTCTTTAAAGGCAGAAGGGGAAGTGCTTATCTGTTGGGGCATTGTACCTGGACTTGTACAAAACCTTAGGCAATCTTGATTGTTTCTAGTGAAGATCAAATGTTTTCCCAGGTTAATTAGACTAGAATCATAGAAATGTAGGGCTCAAAAGGACCTTGAGAGGTCATCAGCTCCAGTCCCCTGTGCAACAGCAGGACAAAGTATACTTACACCATTCCTGAGAGGTGTACAGAAGATTTTTAGGGCAAGTTAGACTATGATGGAGATTGTACAACTTCACTTGGAAGCCTAATTCCTGTACTTTTGTAGTCAGAAAGTATTTCCTAGTATCTATCCCAAATCTCCCTTGCTTCAGAGTAAGCTCGCTACCTTTTGTCCCCTCTTCAGTGGACATGAAGAACAGTTGATTGCTGTCCTCTTTATAAGACCTCCTTAACCAACGTGAAGACTGTTTTCAAGTTCCCCTGCCTTTCCCATCCCACCAGTCTTTCCTGAGAACTAAATATGCCTGGTTTTGTTAATCTTTCCTTATACGTCAGGTTTTCTAAACCTTTTACTGTTTCTGTAGCCCTCCTCTGGTGGACTTCTTCCATTTTGTCCACATCTGAAAGTGACATACCTGGAACAGGGCCGTATTCAGGCTGGGTCTTTACTACTGCCAAGCAGAGTAGGACAGTTACCTCCCGTGTCTTATGTACAACACTCCTATTAACTAAGCCCAGAATATTAGCCTTTTTTGCAGTTGCACCAAATTGTTGGCTCTTATGTAAGTTGTGATTCACTATAATTCAGCACTCCTACTGCCTAGCCAGTTATTCTCAATTTTATATTTGGGCATTACAGTTTTTTTCTTTTTTGTGTGGTTCTTTTTACTTACCTTTATTGAATTTAATCTTGTTGATTTCATAGTAATTCTCCAATTTGTCAATATCACATGAATTCTAATCTTGTCTTTCCAAGAATTCACTGCCCTGTTGGCTTGGTGTCATTTACATATTTTTAAAAGCACATTCTATATTGCAATATCCAGGTTATTAATGAAAATATTAAATTCTACCAGATCCAGGACAAACCTTGTAGGACCTCATTTGATATATTTCCCCGCTGTTTGCCAATGAACCTTTGAAAATTACTGTGTGTATGATCTTTCAGTTATGTACCACCTTATAATAATTTCATTTGGACCACATTTTCCTTGTTTGCTTGTGAGAATGTCATGTTGGGACTGTGTCAAAAACCTTACTAAAAGCAAGATATATCATGTCTGTTGCTTCACCCCTCACCCCATCCATGAGGCCAATAATCAAGAGAACAAAATATTTACTGTTGTTTTTAGTGTTGCATCTCTTTGTATGTGCCCCCTGGTTCCTGGTCATACTGCAGCTTTGGCATATGATGCTGAACATGCTCAGTAAAGTTTAAAATACTCCTAAAACAGGAGTATTAGAAGCACCCTTGCTGAACTTTACCAAGGACCGTGTCCCTGCAAAGAGGGAAACTTAAAAAATAAAAGGGAAGCTGTCAGCTTGAAATCAGTTCATATGAAACGGGCTAAAAGTAGTTGCAGTTGCTTCAGCTGCCCCAGATTCTGCTTTCTGGTTTGTGGTTTTAAATCTCATTGTCCTATTTTTTAAAAATATTTTTAATCTGAGCTGTTTTGAGCAACAATATTAGATAAGTGTGATTTTTTCAAACTAGCAGTGTCCCTTTAAGATGTTTGTGCTTTCTGGGGAGATACCATCTGTTAAGGTAAGAAAAATACATTTTGTTCCCCCATACTCATAACTCAACTTTCCATGGGTCCTCTTATTAGCTGTGTAAGTTCTGGAAAACTAGCTTTGATCAGAAGAGTTTGCTTGACTTCATTACTACTAAAGCACTGTACTAGCAGATGCTTGTATATGTGCAAGATCTGATCACTTGGAGCAGGTTGGAAATGTAATTTGAGGAAGCCTTTTGCACCAGGCAGGGCTGATTTCTGAAAATAAACCCAGCCTGCAGGACTATAGGATGCTTATAGATTGTTTGTAAATGTATCAGTTTTTCCCTGACTTGTTGATGCTTTTGTTTTTATATATTAAAAAAAAAGGGCAGGCCTCCCAGGTGTGTCTGAAATGGATCTAATTGGATTCACTAGTCAGGGTGCCAGCTGGGCGGGGGAAGATCTATTGCCATGTAGTACAGAAGATGATTTATTGCTAGACTGACAACTTGCAATATAAACATTAGCCCAAGCATGATCTTGTACTCAAATCCCGCCCACGCAGGAGCTAGAAATCTTCCTGCCACGTGCCATAAATCATTTATGGTTTGCTCGTGCCTGTGCATTTGCGAAACAGCTGTGCACTGGGATTAGCAGTTTGCAGAAGGCCCATGCTGGGCTAAATTAGGGTCTGATGCCCTAGTCCTGAATGCTGGTAGTGGAGAGAATGGAGTGCAGGGGTGCTTCTCTTCAGCTGGAAGCCACGATGGATAACAATCTAATTTAAATAAAACATCTGATTTAATGTTTTTAATTTTATTACATTGTTTTCTTTTTAAAAATAAATGAGTTTAAAATGAAATTTGAATTTAATACAAAATATGTTAAGGCCTAAACTACTTATAATCTCTAAAAACATTTAAATAAAAAAGCTGAATCTGTGATTCTCTATCAAAAACTTTGTGATAAAAGCTTTTGTTTATATAAAGACAATGGGGGGGTGCGTGTAACTTTTGAGGTAGAATTTTATAAATGTAGTACAATAGGTCACTTATTGTATGCAGAACTTGATTCTGTGTGTCCAGAAGTTGTGCTGCTGGGTTCAAGAGACTAGCATTGGAGTCTCACCTCTGACTTCTGGAGATGCCATCGTATATTTCATCAGGATCATCCACGGAGCCCAGCTGAGTGGTCTTCTGATCCTGCTTTACAGCTGTTCCCTACCTGAGCTCTGACTGGCTCAATTTCCTATTTAAAAAAGTTAAAAGAACTGGTGGAAGTCACGAACTAAGCACCTGAAACCAACCAATCAGAGTTTGTTGTTGTGCTAAACCAGCAGGCCTAGAAAGAGTGTGTATATATTTTTTTCACTTACACTAGGTCATTCAGAGTTGAGAAATCAACTGTGAGTAGTAAAAGCAATAAAATTTGTCTCTCGTCCAATCTATGAATAGAAAGGAGGAGGGAGGAGAGGAGACATGCAAGTTTTAAAAGATTAAGGACAATCTAAATAATTTTGAAGCCTTTGATTTTTAAGAGACTTAGAAAAGTAAGGACCAGTCATGTTCACTTGGGCATCTTGGAAAATTTTCCTAAAATGAACTGAAATAAGTAATTTAATTCAGTAACTACAGTTAATCTCTCTTTAATAAATCATTAGTTATAAATGTGAAATATGTTTTAATCTGACGTTTATGTATCCAAAATTTTAAGGTCGTTTTGCTTAATAAAAATAATTTTATATGCTGTTTTTGTGTGATTAATTAAATTTCAGTTACCATCCTAATGCAGCTTGATACTCATCATAAGCAAAAAGTTAATTATTTGGTAAATAAACATATTCAACATTTTCTACTGTACTAAAAATAAGTAAGAATCTGAAAACGTGAAGCTATATAACTTTTTAGATATATGTATATAGTTAGTGTATCCTCCAAGATAGCAAAAAATGCTATCAAATCTTGTGTGAAGGCTCTATTTACATGTAAATCAGTGTGTTTTAAGTTATGTCAGTCAACAGAATGCACTTTTCTTTGGAAAGTAATGGAAGTACAAGTGGAAAAGTTGGTTAAAATAGATTTTAATAAATCCACCAAGCTATTGGCTCAGGCCAGGTAGGCAGAGTGGCAGGGAAAGAGAAGAGGTGGTGTTTCAGATGGCATGGTAGTTACTTACCAGCTAAGGTAGAATACCTGATCTATGGTGCCTGCTTAGTGGGGAGATTAGCTGAATTTAGCAACTAATCAGTAGTGTTATGAACAGAGTGCAGATCTGTCACAGCAAAGCTGAGGGAATATAAAGGCCACTCTCAGGAGCGTTGTTGTGCAGTCTCTGGCTGCAGTACAATTCCTCTGGGATTCCTGAGTGTCTGCAGAATTGGATGATGTGTGATGCCCCCTGGGGCTTGACAACTGTCTTGCAGCTTTCCGAAATAGTTATATTGTAGTGCTAACAATACCCCAGTGATTGATAAATAGAATTGGGGTCTATTCATGCTGTCTTGTATATTAAAAGAGTTGTACTGAATCACCTCAGTATGTCTCTAGTGACTAACACGTGGGAAAGGAGACTAGTTAACATGAATACCCCCTTCAGACTCTGAGTGAGAGGTTTCATAACTGTGACTATATTTGCATGTTCTTTGTACAGCGTGTAGCACAGCAAAGCACTGGTGTTAGTGCTTCTGTGTTATAAGTCATAATACATAGAATAGTCAGACCTTATGGTATAAATGAAACCATGTTCAGACATACTTTGCATATGTGGGACAGCTATTACTATGCTAGTTATAGCTGCGTTAGTATCTCCTTCAGCAAATCCTTCCAGAGCTTGAGAATCTATGTGGAATGTTTTTCAGCAGAGGTCTTGCATCCTTCAAACATAACGACCATGTGTTGTTAGTACCTCCAGACTACACCACCCTTTGTCATTGCACATGTCAAATAAAGCAGGGGTCATGGACAAGGGCAAGACAGATGGGTTCTGGAAGCTGCTAAGCGAATAGTTTTTCTAATTCCATTGCTTTGCAGACAGCCTCTGTCTGTCCATCGAGCCACTTTACAGATACCACACTTTTGGGTAGGTATGTTTTCCTCTTCAATTAGTTGCTGTGGTGGTTGTTTTTAAATTCAGCTGTCATTCATTGACATTATCTCATTGGCCTGGCCATGCTGTGTGCCTGCAGATGAGCAGCGTGAGGTACTGCAACACCTGTACACTTGGCCCGCAGTGTGCAATACGGACCCCGTTTGCCACATGTGGCGAATGGTGCACTGGGGTGGGGCAAAATGCAGCTCAGCAGAGCCACACACATGGAGCGCCTCTCTGCCTGCTCCATGCACACGCATCACCACTTGGTGGGATGTGTGCACGGTGGCAGCAGTGGAGGCGGCCCCTGGAGCAGTTTCCCTGGCACAGCTCCTGCGGCTCCGCGCAGAAACCGCATGGCTCCTTCAACCCCGGCACAGCAGCTCCACTCCTGGGGCTCCTGCCCAGAGCCATGTGACTCCTTCAGCCCTGGCTCCAGTGTGTCGCTGGACTATACAGTTAGAGCAGGGGGTGCTGGGGTTGCCTGTCTCTGTGGGATGGCATCCATTTGGGGGGAGGGGCTGTGGTGAATATGCAAGGAGCATAACCACAAGTGTGGCGATCCGTGAATTATTATTGGACTCCACTGCTTTAGGGAGGGTCTAGTAAAAGGGCGGAACGTGTCTCATTACCTTTGCTTCCTTAGGTTTGCCCTGATACATCCAGGGGTGGTGGGCAGAGGGGAGGTTCTTCATGTCCTTGTGAGAGTACTGAGAGTTCCCCTCCAATTCCTAGGCTTCTTTGGGTGAAGGTGTTGCTTGGTCTCCAGCATTGACTTGACCCTTAGCATACCTGCTGAGAGTGAGGTCAACTAATGCCAAACATATTTGGGTCACTTATGTTGTGGCCACCTAAGAGCCAGGGGAGCAGTGTTATCTAGTGGGTAGGGCACTGAACTGGGGCCCGGGTTCTATTCCTGGCCCTACTGCTGACTATGGAAAAGTCATTTTACCTTCTTGCAGCGTGGTTTCTCCAACTGTGAAATTAAGGGTATTGATACTGATCTTCTGTGTAAAGCACGTGGAGCTCTATAGATGAAAAGTGCTATCTAAGAGATAGGTAGGTGTTACTAGCTTTCAGGATCCCTAAAATCCATCTCTAGGGGAGAGTGGTCTTAAACCACAGAATCTTAAAGTGTAGGTATGGACAGCTGTTAACACAAATGATGAAGTCATAGTCTTTACTCTTCTTAATACAGAACCCTGCAGGTACATAGCATGACTAGAGAGGGGCGTAGGAGTATGATCATATTTCTAGCTCTCTTGGTATGCCTGTGGAATCAACTCCCCCCTCACCCTGGAAATCGGTGCCAAGGATTTACCTTCTCTCTCACCCAGCGTAGAGCTACAACTTTAACCTTAGCATACCCAAAAAATCTTGCCTGGAGGGTATTTGTCTCTAGGGATAGGAATCTGTTCCACCGTCAGCAGTTTGCTCTTGTGGGGCTGTATCTCCCGAATCTTCCAGTTTAACTCTGAAGAGAAAAACCCAGTGTGGCAAAAACCCCCACGGGGTTAGTGTTTGTAGCTTTGTGTGTGGAGAGTGGAGGGAGGTAGAGGAGTAATAGGGGAATGAGTGGAGTTAAGCTCCCACTGTTTGCTCCCCTGCCCAGCTGTGTAGTAAGTTAACAGTACGTGTCTGTTCTTATTCTCCTGAAAGTAGACTTTGTTCTCTGGAGACTGCTAATCATGCCCCATGGGAGTGTAATCAGTTATAAGGTATTTAATACGGTGCAGGCGGGAACAGGCTGCCTGGCCAAGCTGGCAGATTGCAACACTACAATTATAAAGGGCCCCTTTCCCCCACTCTCCCCCTACCAGTGACAGGATGAGGGCTGTTGCAGCAGACAGCCTTAAACATGCAAAGTGTATGTATGGGCTGGGAGAGGAAGAGGGGAAGTTGCAGAAACACCACCTATTCCTGGAAGCAGGAAGATCTGAATTCTGGGAGAGCTGCAGTCATTGCAGACTGTGCTGCTTAGATTTGGAGGCATATGGGGGTGGGTTGTGTAGAGATGGTCCTTGGCAAATTGTCTGGGTAGAAAGGGGCTTCCTTCCTCTCTGTTGAGCCTGAGCTAAGTGTGTGTGGCACAGGTGATTGGAATCGGGGAAACACTTTCTTCTGTTCCCTGTGCCTTCTCCGGGCCAGATTTACAAAAGTGCCTACCCTGGCAAACTGCCTGGGAGTTAAGTGTCTGACCTAGTTAGGTACTTCTGTAAATTCCATGAGTTGCCTATCTGCACATCGGTGCCTAAATACCTTTTGAAAATCCAGTCCTTTGTGCCCCTGTGGTGGTGGTGGTGGTGGGAGGTGGGGAGGGGTGTTAAGTTTAGGGAATACTTACCCCAGGGCCTTGAAATCTTAGTTTCACAGACGGATGGACATTCTCAGTTCCCTAGAATTTGTTTCTCCTGGCTAAACCCTGGTGGCACACTAAACTTTTTTCTACCCTTCCACTGCTTGTAGGTAGCAATCCTAAGCTCTCTCTCCCCTTCTTTAACTCTACAGCTATGTCCCCTTGTGAGCACAGCTCTTCAGCCACATAGTCATCCCTATTGGTCTTCTGTGAAGTCTCTGGACCCAGGGAGGAACACTGCTCTACCCAATGCCAGGCTACAGTATTCTTGCTGCAAAGTTGTCCCCTCTCAGTTTCATCTGGGAAGTGGTGCTGCTTGTCTCAGCTCCCCTTCATCAGGCTCTTTGAGAGCAGAAGAGAACATCTCTTCTGCAATGTCCCTGTGTGGTCTAATTTTTATGGTTTTGCCCTATGAATGTTTTCAAATCCCAGCCGTTCCTAAAATCCCTTTGCATTGCTGCTGCCGCTAGTCTACAAGCTAATGACCATTGGCTAAGTTCCATTTGGAGTCCATGGTTGCGTGTTGCTGATGAGTGTCAAAGTATACAGTCACCAGAACACTGGCACTGAAGGGTCTGTTTCCTGTCTCTGTTAAATGCTAAGTCCTGTCCTGGCCAGCCCTTGGTGTGAGATGCCAACTCGGATCATCAGTCTGGCAGTGAGAGCACTGACCACTAAACTCCGTAGCTGCCCACAGTGCTGGACTTTAATAGAAAAAATGAGCTTGTGGTTCTTCTTTTTAAGTTTAGAGAAAAGAAGCAAAGGCAGAATATGTGAGATGCAGTAGGTCAGTGTTTCTCAATCTGTTTTAAAAATGTACCCCTTAAAAAATATACCCCCAGACTTCTCTCATGTACTGCTAAGGGCACGCGGACCACTGGTTGGGAAACTTGGTCCTAAAATAACCTGAGGTCTTGAAGCAAGTGCCATTCAACCTTTGCAGATTATTGTACCCTTTTCAGGAGTCAGATTTGTTTTGTATACCACCAAGTTACAAGCTACTTGCAAAAATATCACAGAAGACTACTACTGAAAACTTGCTGACTTCCTGTGATCTCACTGTCAAATAAATGAATAGAAATATTGCACTTACATTTCAGTGTAATGCACGTGAAGGAGTAGAAACAAGTCATTGTCTGAACGAACTTTTAGATTGTACTGACTTTACTAGTGTTTTTATGTAATCTTTTTTAAAACTGGGCAAGTCTCTAGATGAGTTGATGTACCCCCTGGAAAACCTCGGTGTACCCCCAAGGGCACTTGTACCCCTGGTTGAGAAACACTGCAGTAGGTGACCCATACATAGTCTGAGCTGCTTGGGGATGCTGGCCACTTGGGTCCTTGTGGTGATCATTTTCATCACTTTCCCTTTTCGAATGGCTGCCAAACATGTGAGCAGTGGCTTCAGTTGAGGGGCAAGATCAGCAGCTCACTGACTAGAGAGCCAGGGCTTTGTTTGTAGCTCTGTCCTGGAGTTCTTTGAGATCACCTTAAGGAATTACCTTAGGCAGAGGTTACTGCTCCAGGAATCTGAGATCTTTGTGTGTATGGACTGAGTTCTCCTCCTCACTAAAGTGCAAGTGCACGTACCTAGAAATGGAGGAGTTGCATAGAACTGAGATCAAATCAGTTTCTGCCAGCAGCATGTATGAAAGGATGTGTGTATGTAAGAGTGAGTGAGAGTTGTTTTGTGTCTCCAGGGAAGGATGTGTATCTGATGGTGTATCTGAGAATGGACCCTAGAAAAAGGAAATTGGTCTCTCTTGTGGGAGGCCAAAAGCCCAGCCCTTTTGACTGGTTTCATACCTGAATTCAGCTTCAGGCTTTGCACCGCTTGAGTTCTGCTCTGTCTGCTCCTTTTAATAATACTTGCTTACAGTTTGTGCATTGATTTATTAAAAGGAAAAACAGGGAAATGCCTTTCCCTGCTACTCTGCAAACTCTGATATTCACTTGCCAGCCCAGACAGATTCTCTCCCCGTTTCTCTGTGGGTTGCTCTATTAGCTCTTTTGTCTTGTGCTATTTCTCTTGCTTTGCAGCTGCACAGGACTACTACTCCCTTCATAGTTGATTGGGTTTGGGATGGGGCCACAGTGTTGGTTCTGGAGGTGGCTTGGCCTGCGTGTGGAGGGCATGTGGGCATGCAGAGGGCATGTGGGCTCAGCTGCTTGTTTTCCTTTCCCCTTTGGTGTGGTGTGGAATTCACCGTGTTTGTCTGTCGTGGCCTGTGGTTGCAGCCTGCATTCCTGCACTGTGAATCAGCATGGCAGCAGGCGGCGTGCTGTTTGTGCCCTGTGGCTACATGCTTTCAGCCCCACATCAAAGGTGTGTTTAGTGTATAGCTTGTGCCATTTCTGGCCACACCTGGTGGCCTGCGGGCACCTGGGGGTGGAGCCTGGGCTGTGTTTGCAGATGGCATTCAGGGTTCAGGCTTCTCCTTACTTGTGGAAACCAAGGAGCCAAATCCATGTTAAATAACCTGAGGAATGCAGGGGGAGAGCAGAGCAGAACGGAGTCACTCCAGGGGCATGTCCTAGCAGCAGCAGCGCCTAAATAGCTGCCGCAAAATAACTCATGCCTTATCCTTCCAAAGGATTGTCTGTGGGGTGGGGTTTAACTTATACCCATAAGACAGTTAAGGTTGGCTCATTCCCCTGTGGCCAGCACGCTGCTTCCCTAATGGCTTGGGTGGCTGGTGCCATTAGGCTGTAGTCTGTACAGTCGGTGTGTAAGGGACATACATGGCGATACAGAGGCTCTGGTGTCTGTGCTCGGTGGAATCATGTTAGCATTTTTCTTCCGCTCCTGTGAGTGTCCCATTAAAGGCACATCCAGTCTTCACACGGTGTAATATTTAAAATGAACATTGGGTTGAACTGCTTCTGCTATACAGTCAGGTCCCAGAGCACGCGACCCCCAGAGTACGTGACCCCACTCTTACATGGCTGACCCCGATTCCTCCCGTAAACCCTGGAAATGTGCAATTTCCAGTTGTGCTTAACTCGGTTTCTCTTCCTCCCCCAGCCCTGGCTCAACCCCCTCCAGCTCCGCATGGCCCCGGCTCAGTGCCCTCCACCTCAGCTCCGCTCACCACCCATGCGTAGCTCCTGCTCACCTCCCACCCCTGCCTCCTGGCTCTAGCTCACCCCACCCTCAGGCGCGACTCCCACTCAACCTGCCCAGCCCTGGTTCACCCCCTCTGCCAGTTCACCACCTGCACATGGCTCCGGCTCACCACCCCTCACGTGCGGCTCTGGCTCAACACTCCCTCCCCCACCCCTCTGCATGTGGCTTCAGTTCAACGCCCCTCTCCACCCTGGTTCAAACCCTCACGCACAGCCCTGGTTCCATCCTCCCACCCGAGTTTAAACCCCCCACGTGCAGCCCCAGTTCAAACCATCTCCCACACATGGCCCTGCTTCAAGTCTCCCCCCCCAGCTCTGGTTCAACACCCCCTGTGGCCTGCCTCACCCCCCCGCCCACAGCTCTGGCTCAACTCCACTCCTGCCCTCCCCGCCTGCCTCCCACGGCCCCAACCCACTGCCAGGCTTAACCCTCCCCTCCTGCCCCCGCATCCCACCCCAGCTCTTACCTTTCTGCTGCTTCCCTGGCTTCAGAACATGTGTTCTAACGGGGGAAAAAGCTGGATCCCCGCTTATGCGAAATTCGGGTTATGCGAGGGCACATGGAATGGAATGCTTGCGTAACTCGAGGGTCTACTATCTTCCATGCACATCTGGAGAGACCAGCCCCTCTAACTGACAGTAACTCCAGTGTTGGAATTAGAGTGATGCCTGTGAACGCAAGGCACAGATATATAATAATTTGCCCCACTGCTCAATATTGTGTGAGGAGAAGGTGCTTGTTTTCTGTAGATTTGTCATGTACAATCCTCCCCTGCCCAGACATTGGCATAATAGGTCTTAACATACAGTAAGCTCTCGAGTTATGTGGGGGTTGTGTTTCTGCAAAACCCCCATCCCCTGCCATAACTTGAATTTTTGTGCAAGTTGAGGGGAGACAGGAACCCAGCTACCGCCTGGTTCCTGGCTCCCTTGGGCTTGCAGGGGCAGAGGAACTGTCCAGACCACTAGGGCTGGTCAGTTTCCTAGCTCCCAGAGTGTTGGAGAGCCAGGAACAAAGGGGAAGCCCAGCTCCCCTCAGCTTTCAGAGAGGGGAAACTGACCAGGGCAGCAGCCTTGGTTGGTTGCCTGGCTCCAGCCCCTGGAAGGGAGCTGGAACCGGGAGCAGTCTGGCTTCCCACTCCCCTCCACTCCTTGGGACCAGGAAACTAACCAGGGCTGCTGCCCTGCTCAGTTTCCCAGCTCTGCAAGTGGAAGGGAGCAGGGAGCCTGGCTGCTGCCTGGTTCCCAGCTCCCCACCACTCTGGGGACCCGGAAGCTGCTCCTGCCAGAGGCCGCAGCCTGACTGTCGATTGCGCCCCTGATCAGAGTGGTTTCCCATCACGGGCAGCGGCTGTGTTAAACCCAGACACACACAACTTGGTTGCGCATATCTTGAGGGTTTACAGCAATGAAGGGTCCTGTGGTACCTTATAGACTAACATAAGGTGCCACAGGACACTTCGTTGCTGTTACAGATCCAGACTAACACGGCTACCCCTCCGATACTTGAGGGTTTACAGTATTTGAAGACTTTTCTCTGGGGTGCCCCAGTCATCTTTTCCTATGATTAAACATGCATGTTTTGTTAACCTTTTTCTAAGTCAGGTTTTCTGAACATTCTATCATTTCTGTAGCTCTACTCTGGGTTAGCTCCAATTTAGCCACACCTTTGTTAAAGTGGATACATTATTGCAACTGAGGCCTCTCCAGTGGTGAGTGGAACAGGATAATTACTGCCTGGGTTTTATGTATTACATTGCCAGTAATACATCCCAGAATATTTGCCTTTTTTGAAGTTATGTCACATTGTTTCATATACAAGTTGTGATTCATTATAATCTCCACATCCTTTTCAGCCCTGCTGCTGCATAGCCAGTTATTTCCCTTTTTGTAGTTGTGCACTTGATTTTTCTTCTTCCTAGGTGTTCTACTTTGTTTGTCTTGGTTGAATTTCAACTTGTTGATTTTCAACCAATTTCTAGTCAATTTGTCAATGTAATTTTGAATTCTAATTTTCTTCCAAAGTGCTTTCAGACACCTCTCATCTTGGTGTCTTCCCCATCTTTTATAAGCATGTTTTTCCCTCCCATTATCCAAGTCATTAATATAGATATAAAATAGTACCAGACCAAGGACAGGTCCCTGGTGGACCCCGTTAGATGGATCCTTCGGGCATGACAGTGACATATCCCTAGTTTGCATATAAGAAAATTATGTGGGACTGCGTCAAAAGCCTTACTAAAGTGAAGATATAGCTAAAGCTTCCCCACCTGCACCATGTCAGTTAGAGAAGGAAATTAGGTTGGTATGGTATAATTTGTTCTTGAGAAATCTGTGATGGCTATTACTTATTATCCTGTTATCCTCTAGATGATTATAAATTGATTGTTTAAAAATGTATCCCAGTATCTTTTCAACCATGGAAGTTAAGCTGATTGGTCTATAATTCCCCAGCTACTCTTTAGTCTCCGTTTTAATTATGTATACTGTTTGCAGCGTACTACAGTGCTCCAGAATTTCACCCATGCTCCATTAGTTTTGAAAAAATATTTGCTCACAGTTTCTCCTTGTTATAAGTATTGTTTTAGGTGTATGGTTACAGTTCACCATTTTGGTGAAGACTGAAAGGTAACTGATGTTGATAACATCAAAAAATCTGATGTGTTTAATTATCTCTCTTGCCCTGCCCAGTAGTCTATTTACATTTTCCTTCATCTTTCTCTCTCTCCTTCAGTATTTAAAGAACCTCTTTTTGCTGACTTTTTTATGTCCCTTGTTAGGTTTAACTCATTTTCTGCCATAACCTTTCTGATTTTTTCCCTGTGTACTTGTGCTCATGCTTAGCAATTCATCCGTGCTTCCACTTTTTGAAGAACTCTTTGTTGATTTTCAGACCATTAAAGAGCTTCTGATGTAACCATTTTGGCTTCTGACTATTCTTTTTATCGCTCCTTCATATCATTACAGTTTGCTGTTATACCTTTAATATTATCTCTTTGAGAAACTGCCAGCTTTCCTGACCTCCTTTTTGCCTTAGGTTTTCTTCCCATGGGAGTTTACCTACGAGTTCTTAGAGTTTGTTAACATCTACTTTTTTGAAGTCCATTGTCCTTATTCTGTTTCTCTCACTCTTCCTTAGAATCTTGAAATCCATCATTGTAATCACTTTCACACAAATTGTCTTCAGCCTTCAGATGGACAACTAGTGATCTGAATCTAGTCTAAAATGATTTGCCACTCTTTATTTCCTCCACTCAAGTTGTCCCCAACTTTTTCATCAGATGTCTGGGTAGTTAGTTTTCCGTTCATCATCCTTTAACAGGGAATAATCATTGTGCATTTGTTGTCCAGGCTTTTCAGCTTACTGATGGTTTGCTTTGGGATACAGAGGATCAGGGGATCTTGTAGGATTTAGGGTTACTAAGTTCCCACCTCCATTTCTTCTTGATTGCTAGGTGGTGTTTGGAGGGGGTTGAAGTGAAAAGGACATGACATGAGTAAGAGGGCTGTGTCCTGCCCGTTCCTTCCCCATCAGCCATAGTTGAGACAGGTTGTAGGGAGCACAAAGCCAGTTCTTAAATTCAGTTTCCAGGCTAACTTTCATCTTAAGTTGCGGATGCTGATCTGCAAAGTTTGGGGTTCAGCATTCTGATCCAAAGCCTGCCACCTGCCTGGGAAAGCTCCTTGTGACTCCGGAGGCAAACTGTTCTCATAAATGGATAGAACTCCCCCTTGTGGGGGAGCGAGAGGAGAGCTGGGAGCCCAATGTGGCTATAGACTGCAATAAAATATGCTAATTGCCTTGTGTTCATATAGCCAGTGTTGTTGCTGGGGTGGTTTGCCCAAACGACTAATTCTGCAGCCCGGAACAGGGGGATCCCTGGAGCCCTGGCCATAGTGCCTTACTAAGCAGAGGGAATGAAAGCAAACAGTCTGCTTTGCAAGTTTGGCCAACACACCACTCTGCAACATCTCAGCGAGACATCAGCATCCACCTGTCCTCAGCCCTCATGTGACTCGTGGAGGGTTAGTTTCTGTGAATGCATTGCACTATGGGTCTTAACAGAAAATGTAACTGTAACAGAATGGCCTGTCTCCTTTGGGGCATGGGGCCCGTCAGTCCCTGTTCTAAGGCATAGCCATAGTAAAAATAGGTGCTCTGAGGGAGAACCAGCAGACAAATTGGGAATGGAAGCCAAGTGCTTGCCCAAGTGATGGTAACACTCTGCAGGTGGACAACAGCACTGAGCTCACTTGAGGGCACCTAGAGTCTGGAGAGAATTGGCTGGAGACTCCCTGGAGCAGAACCTGATTCCTGATGAGGATCCGTGATAACTACAGCACAGGCTTAGGAAGGAGGACTGTGGAGCCTCATCCCAAGGAGAAACTGAAAGGCTCGGGGAAGATGGCCAGAAGTGGAGTACAGTGCCGGGAAGGAATGCTGTGGTCACCCTATCCCAAGGGAGATGTTTGAGACTAGGAAGGAGGGACAGCAAGTATAGGAAGCTCGTGGCTACAGGGAACAGACAGCCCTCTTATTTTGGTTTTCCAGAGCCCAGGAGTCCATGGTAAAGGATGGCTGTAGGTTCCTCTTGTGCTGTGAGCCTGGGTGGGGTGCAGCAATGCCTGTTGTGAAAGGGAGGAAGAAGGAATGAACCAGAGCTAGGAGGGCCAGAAATTGATTCTAGGATGAGATGGGTTGAAGACAGTTGTGTGCTTGACTCGGGTCTGGAACAGAAAATTCGTGTGTTCTTTTTGGACTTTGTTGTCCCAGAAGGGGTGAACTTCTGTGACTTTGCCCTCTCGCTAAGTCACTTCAGCAACTGAACTTGCCTGAAAGCAAAGTTGTTGGAAAAACCCGAGAGGGAAACTGAGGAGCTGTGCCCTGCCATAGTATCACTTACAAGGGAGGGGGAAATTCTGTGCTTGCACCAGTCCTTGTCCTGTGTTCTAAATTTGCTATGCTTAGAGTATATCTTCGAAAGCAGTCTCTTTTCTCCTAGTTCTCGATGTATAGCATGTAGAAACTGCTGCTTCCAGCAAGCGGGTCAGACCTCTGATCTAGGTGGAGCACTGAGGTTTCAGGACGCAGCATTCAATGAACTTCCCTAGCAGCATGGAAAGGAGAGGCCATGGATTGCATTGTACAAGTCTGTGGTGAACATGTGGCCACCCACTACTGTGGAGACCCCACAGAGACTTCACTGATGTTAAGTGGGACACATTCCTGATCAAGGAGCAGTGTAGGTACAAATGATGTGATGGTGGCCCGTTGGAAGATTGGGCAGCATCTCCATTCAGAATATCAACCCATCAAGAGCTGTTACCGGCTGTACATGAATGGACCTTTCATAAGAGACGTCCAGGCTGGTTGGGAGGGGAACAGGCCCATCACTGTCCTTACACAGCCCAGATACCTGTAGATTTTAGCTACAATATGTCGTATGCCATCTGTTTGCTCAGTGCTATGCGCAGATCATGGAATTACCTTGTCCTAAAAAGTCTGCGATGGCCAGCCAAGAGGATGGCTAAAGTGTCCATAGAAATGTTTCGATATGATTGAATGTCATCCAGACTTTCAGCTGACTGGTCTTTGAAATTTTTCTTTCAACTGGGTTAAGGCTGTGTTTTAGTTGTTCCCACTTTCTAGGTGGTGCTTTTTTCCTCTAGCATGGAATCTGGAGAAAAGGTAAGACATTCCCATCATGCCAGAAATGGAACTTGCTGTTAAGCTTTTCAGCTGCAATCATGGACATGCATCTAATTGTTCAGATATAAATATAGCTGTAACTCTATACAAAACATAAGCATGAAGAAAACTGTTGTATTCACTCAGGGTATATACCTCAGTGACCCAATTTTATTCTGGATAACAGCCCATTAGATGTGGTTCAACAATTCTGTTACCTTGCGTCTACTGTCACCACAAACCTATCCATGGACGAAGAACTGAATATCAGAATTGGGAAGGCAGCTACTATTTTTGGCAGATTTACAAAACGAGCATGAAAAATCCTAAGATGACAGTGGAAACAAAAATACTAATCTGCCAGATGGGTGTGTTGAGTATCCTGCTGTATGGTTCTAAGGCATGGACCACCTACTTGAAACAGGAGAAAAAATTGAACAGCTTCCATCTTTGCTGCTTCCGCAGGATTACGAATATCAACTGGCAAGATAAAGTTCCAAATGCAGATGTCCTGTCAAGATCTGGCATACCTAGCCTCATAGCGATCCTCAACAGCAAAAGACTACGATGGCTTGGCCATGTGAGAAGAATGAGTGACCAATGTCTTCCCAAAGAAATTGTCTTTGGTGAACTGGCATGTGGGTTAAGAACAAGAGGAAGACCAAGGCTAAGATTCAAGGATATATGCAAAAATGCCATGAAAAAGTTCAACATCAATCCAAAATCCTGGGAATCTGCATCATCAGATCGAAATACCTGGCCACGATTGCTCCAACAGGGCACATCATCCTTTGATAGTGTATGTGCAAGCCACGCAAAAGAATTTCGTCTTAGAAGGAAAAATTCTTAAACTCAAGAATTTGGAAATAGACTGACATTGTTATTGCGGTTGACTGTGCAAATCCAATATCAGACAGATAAGCCATGAGAGAAGCTGCAGACTCAAACACTGCCCATAGATCCACTCCACCACTGCTAACCACTGTCTCTCAAGATGAAAAGGGGCCATAGTACACAAAACACCTAGGTCTGTATCATCCTCTGCTTCTCATGTCTCTGACCAGCTTTTGGTGAAAGGATAATTAAAACAAAATGATCTTTCTGGGATTAAAGCCTAGAAACAGAGAGAATGAAATCTGATATGAGTATCTCTCTCCTGTTAAGAAGTAAGAACTGATGCTTCATTTTTGCTTGTTTGGGAACTCAGGACATTTCTAATTCATTGCTCTGCAGCTCAGTTATGTGCCTAATTCCAGCTTTGCTGCTCACTCATCTTGGCTATGTGTACACTAGCACACTACGTCGAAGTAGCCTATTTCTAAGTAAGAACATCGAAATAGGCTACTTTGACACGTATTGTCTACACGTCCTCCAGGGCTGGTGCCGTCGACATTCAACGTCGAAAGGAGCTGCCCCAGAAGAAAATGTGGAGCGTCCACACGCACACACGCTCTCCATTGAAATAGGGGACCAGCAAAGCCTGCGGACGGGATCACAGGCTGGACTAGCCCTTCTGGGGCAACAGCAAGCCGCTCCCTTAAAGGGCCCCTCCCAGACACACTTACCCTGCACAGCATGAGCTCCGCAGAGCCAACAACCAGTTGCAGACCCCGTGCACACAGCATGGACCCCCAGCTGCAGCTAAGGGCTAAGGGCTGCTGCACACAGAAACCACAGAGCCCCGCAGGGGCTGGGCAGAGCATCTCTCAACCCCTCAGCTGATGGCCGCCGTGGAGGACCCCGCTATTTCGATGTAGCAGGACGCGATCGTCTACACATGCCCTACTTTGACGTTGAATGTCAAAGTAGGGCACTATTCCCATCTTCGGATAGGAATAGCGATTTCGACGTCCTGCCGCCTAACATCGATTTCAACGTCAAAATAGCGCACGGCGTGTGTAGATGCGACGTGTGCTATTTCGACATTGTGCCAGCTACTTCAAAGTAGCCGGCTAGTGTAGACGCACCCCTTGTGACTTTGTGAAAGCCACTTCCATGCTTGGTGCCTCAGTTTATCCACCTGTGAAATGGGCATAGTTCCTGGTAGGTGGAAATGGTGACAATGAATCTCTCTGTTCAAGTGCTCAGGTAGGAGATGTTTTTGAAGTGTGGAACACTTACCAATTGGTGGTTACCGACAAAACACTTAAAACATCAATCATCAAATGTGAGCGTGGCATTATTAGGGTTGAGATTTTAAACACTCAAGTCAGGAACTAGGCAAATATGTGTCCCCCTAGCAACTATAGCTCTTTCCCTTATGTACCTAGGTTGTGTTACACTGTGTGATCAAGGCTTCAAAATTCTCTTCATAGCTAACAGCAATAGTATGGGTTAAGACCAAGTAGAGTGACCTTTCCAGGTTTTTATATGCAGGTGAGAAATGTATGGGGTTGTATCTAGCCAGTGAATGAGGCTCATTGGAGTGCTACAACGCTGAATTGAAGCTGGCTGCCATTAAGAGCAGTTCTGTTTCCTGACATTTGCTTTTGCCGTGGCCATGCAGTGCCTAGTACCTGGCAGCATCAGCATTGGACTTAAGGCTTCCACAGTATGGATAATGTTCACTTTGGGCTGCTTATTGCTATAACATGAGGTTTTTTATGTTTTGTGCTGGTTACGGGGGAAGAGGCTGCTTTAGCATTCCCAGGTGATACTGCACAGAATGCTAGTTCTGTGGTGCCTTCTGTGTAGGTGCCAAGTATTCATGGGGCTGCAGATGTTTGAAGTGGTTTATTCCAGTGAATATGAAAAGGCCTGGACTACGGAGCATCCTCTAGAGTTGTGATGGCTTGTGTGCAAGGAGGCTTTCGTCATAGTCCTGTTGGTCTTCTGTATTGTTATGGGGTGAGTGGCTATTACTCTTACAGCGATCTCAGGACTGAGAGACTAGGCTAATATAGATAGCGGTGGATTATGCAAGAATTCAGGAATATTAATGCTGCCTGAGGACAGACAAGGCAAAGCTTAACCTGTTCCTGGTTGGTCTGATTTAGGGGCTTATTTTAGATTCCATACCTCAGGAAGGCAGTTGGCTGATTTTCTTCTTTCTCCTTTTCCCCTCCCATGCCCACCCACACAGCACAAGAGCTGCCAGAGCCCTGAGAAAGGGGATTCCTGCTTGTTGAGGTTTTTTTTTCCCCCAGAAATGCTCACCCACACTCCCTCACCATTCTCCAAACAGTTTGATTGCTGCAGCTGTTCCCTCACCACTCATTGAAGGAGAATTTAGAACAATGGCTTCTTAACTTCCCTGCTTTGTTTTGCTGGCATTTGCCCAGAGTACTAGGCCTCAGATCATCCCACACTTTATGCTGTCAGGGCCATCACTGTTATCCTCTGGAACCTCTGACAGCTCATCTGTTCCCTGTGAACTATTCACCAAAGGACTGGAATGCTCTGAAGTGTCTCCTTCAAGAGGTTTATGGCAGAACAGCTAGGTGTCCCTGCCTTCTGCTGTTGCTGCCTCCTCATGAGGCCTAGAATAATTCTTTAGCTCTGCCTGCTGAGGAGACATTTTAAAGATAGCACAGGTAAGAGGAGTTGTTTGTTTTTTTTTGGGGGGGGTGGTGAAAAACAGGGGCATATGTGTGAAGGGAGGGAAAGCAAGTGTAAATTGGGAACTCAGAGTAGAGAACTACTGGGCCAGCAACCAGACCATCTTAGTAGAATTGTGCTGGTTCAAGTAAATGGGTGGGCCCTCTTCAGTGAAAAGCTTATACAGCAGGGAGTGGTGCACGTAATTCAAAAGATGGCACTCTTCTCTGAGCTAATGCTGAGACTTCAGTATTTTTAATATTAAAAAAGCACAAGTTGGAATGCTTGTTCTGGTATCCTGGCCCAATTCTAACGTGTCCCACTGACATTCTCTCTACAGTTTGGCTGGTTATCAGGTTCTTTGCTTGTCATCTTAACCTTTTGTATACTGTTGCTGTTCAGCTGTTAAACAGCTGTTGCATGTCTTTCCACAGGTAGTTGCCTGCGGATGATGGCTGATTATAGGGAGCATGCCCTGTTAATCAGTTAAGGTTTATGAGAGAGTTTGGGCTATGAGGTGCTGTAGAAATTGATGATGATTATGATGTTCAATCAGTGCAGTAAGTTATAACATATGTACCTGGTGAATGGAGAAGAGTTGGGTCAGGAAACCTGTGATCTAGAAATTCCTGTTGTAGGCAGGAACTACTAATGAAGGTCACTCTGTAGTACGTTCATGCCCTGGTAAATAGAAAGGAATATAATCATCAGATCTGTGTGTTTCTTTAAATAAAGCAACTGTTGTAAGGAGTCTTTTATTTGTGATGTTTACGTGGCATGGATTTGTAAACATGTTAAACTGTAATTAATAAACAAACAGAAAACTTGTGATTGGGTGGAGTAGGATGAGGGGAATTGTGAATGAGGTGCTCTTTTAGGACTTGTTAGCTGGGGACCCTAATCATGTTCCTGAGCCGCCTTATACTAAGCAACAACCAGAACTTTCAAGCTGGGGGACTCGGTTGAGCCCATGAACTTTGAAAAATGTTAACTATTAAGTAGGGCTCATTGCTTAATGGCCAGTCTGATCCCTTTGTCTTAATCCATCTTGTGATGTGTCACATGCTTGGAGCAATGTTGTCCACCTAGTTACCAAGATGTACTGACACAAAAGAGACAGGTTTGAGCAAAAATCCCTGGAATTCCGTACACATTCTGGGGAGACAGTGTAATATTGTTAGTCCAGACTGTGGTGTGAGCATTAGGATGTGCAAAGCCAGAACAGTAGGGATGAGTGTTTGTGCTGAGAACAGCTATCCTTTACTACAGAGCAAAACTAGAAGCTGTTTAGCAGCAGAATGAATCTTCAGCGTTATTCTACCTCTGATTCTCTGGTTAATTGAAGAGATTAGCCGGCTTCCAGAGAGCTTTCCTCTTTGCTAAAACTTCCTGTTGTTAATATCCTGCAGCCCTCTCCTGCTTTGGCTGGGCTGTTAGAGACCAATCTGAGGTGATTGTTTAGTCTGTCAGGTTAACATAATCACCTGGTGAGGATCTCTTGATGAAACTATAGCAGCTTTTATCTGGCCTGTGTGGGTGCACTGTTGTCTTGAGCTTTAGTGTCTCCACAGACTCGGTCCCACTCCTGTATTGAGGCAACTAGAAGCTAGAACTGATGACGAGACTATATCCATGAGGTGGGGATGGGGGGCATGTACTGGCTCTCTTGGGGGAGGGAAAGAGTTTACTTTCCGTGATTTTAGTAGAATGAAGCTGTTCTACTCCAGACTGGAGTGTGATCAGTCAGTCACGTCTCCTTGGCCTTGGAATCAAAGATTCAGTCAAGAACAGAGTGAAACTATTGGCTTACCAGCAGTAACTCAGTGCCTGGGACAGAGCAGCAGTGGTAGTTCTCATTGGTGCATCTTGGGTTCTGGGCTTTGCAGGTACCCTAGTCCTTTGCTGTCCTGCTCTCCCAGGAACGCTGCTCTGCTGAAGTGTTGCCTCAAGAGAAAACTGGAATTGGATCCGCATAGATGCTTGCGTTGGAGCCCGTCTTGCTGTGAAAGACGGGGGACTGCTGCAGGGGATTCCCTGGGAGTGCTTCTCAGCTCTAGAACTCTCTCTGCATCCTCCCTCTTAGGTGCCCCTCCTGCATTTGCTGGGCTGGAAATATACTGCAAAGAGCGTTTGTTCTCTCATTAGTGGAGCTGGTAACTGCATTGCCAGGAGCAATGCTGATAAACCTTCTCATGGCTCACATGGGCTGTAAACACTCCATTTGTACAGTTCTGTGCAGCCTGCACAGTAAATGCAGCAGTCGGTTCCTCTATCAGTTCTCTGTCCGTACCTGCTGAGGGCCAGGATCTTCCGTCTCTCCCTTCCCACTCCCCAGTGGTGCTAGTTGGTGCTTCTCTATGCCCAGGGCAAGCATTAGCTGTGGGATGATGCATAGCATCATCATGGGCTGTCACTGGGGGAGATGGGAATGGCTTTGGTAGGAGGAAGGGAATATCTGGTGAGGAGGTGCTGGAAGCCAGGCATTGGGACCTCATCACTTGTAGATTAGAGCGTGGAGTAAAGGAGCAGTTAAGATGATAGGGGTAGGAAAAAAGCGTGTTCCTTTCAGAGCCCTGGGCTACCTGAAGGGGAAGAGGTGCATCCTTCTCTCTCCTCCCCCTGTGTGTGGAGAAAAGAGAATTGTTCCCCAGCTGTCTGTGTACATGGAATGAATTCTCTGTTATCCTCTGCATGCCTCTGTCAGGTCACCACGCCCACTGCTGAATCTGATCATGGGGAGAGTCTACTGGAAAAGTGGCAGCCCCTTATGACCATTCCCAGTATGTTTTCATTTATCGGTGGACTCTAAAATGGGATCAGCATCATGACAGACAACAGCCTGAAAGAGGGGAGGGATTTAGATCTTGAGGACTGTAGCTTGCTGATGAGAGATAGTGAGGACATATAAAAGGGACTGAGAGGTTAAGTTTCGTATTGCAATAGAGAGCTAGTTAGCGTGGCCAGAGACCAGGCTTGTAGCTACCTCCTGCTGTGGCTTCATGCCAAAGCTGTGATGCTCCCAGCCTGACACACTTGGCTGCAGTGTCAGGGGTGTGCCTGAGATAGGGGTGCTGACAGCTTGGTGAGTATGGGGCAGAGCCAGTGCATGGTGCATGCCCAATTCTGACTGTTATCTGCATGGCTTTCAGCTCCCCATCCTCCCCTCATGTGTGTTTCCATTCCAGTCTGAACTGAGGCCTGTTTCGGAGGTGGTCTTCTGAATCCTCCTATCCGACTCTGGAGAGCAAAGGGATAACCTAGATCTTGAGTCTGCAACCTGTGACTCCAGAACTGTATGCAGCTCTTTAAGGACTTCTTTGTGGCTCATGACGTTATAATTGCAAAGTAAAACTAACCCCTCCAGATTATTTTCAGTAAACCGTGAACATCCTGCAGTAAACGTATTGCCTTACAGATCATTGTGTGTGCGCTATTCTTAAAACAGGGGTTGCCAAAAGTATGGTTTGACATTATTTATTGAGGGCCATTATTTATTAAGGACGTTTATTGCAGCTCTTGAATTACTGAGTTTTTAACTGAATTTAAAAAATGGCTCTTCTTGATATTTTGGTTGCTGCCATGACCTAGATATTAGGCCTCCGGCACCCCAGCTGTATTGGTGGTGAAAGCTTAGGAGAGTCCTCTGAGTGATCTGAGCTCACTCCCCCTGAGCAGCTGTGGCAATTACTACCTTCCTAGAGTGAGCGAGGTCACACACGCCACACTGTACGGGAATAAAATCAAGGAGGAAGGTACAACTCTGCAGTCATTCCTGGAATGATCCTTCCATAAGCGGCTGCTGTAATGAGGATGCCTCAGACCAGTTAGCAATCCTGTTTCTGGCCTGGGGACAATGAAGTTCATGGTCTGCATGGAATTCCCTTCTCCATTGAGGGGATAGTTTGCAAGCCCTTCCCTTTTGAGGATGTAATGGAGGCAATGAGCCTGTTGCACTGTGAAATCCTGCCATGGGGAGGCTGCCTGATGCTGTGACTCCAGCCAGCCCTGATGCATGGCTGCGGGTTGGGCTGTGTGCACCTGTGTTTCCATGTGTGATGCTGATCGGTGGCTGACGCAAGTTTCCTTTCTCATGTTTCAGGGGCTGTTCAGATGCCGCCAATGGAGAGCTGACTTGGAGGCAGGCAGACAGGGAGATGTTTGGATGGGACATTGCTTTGGATCTGTGAGTACTTCTTTGGGCTGGTTGATGTGAGTTTGGGATGACTCTGGAAGTTGTTGCAGACTGTGGAGTAGGTTATGAATTTGGGGTCCTTCTCCCTCTCCGTAGGAGTGAGGAATGACAAAGGTGCTAGGTAGAATGGAAGGGAGGAATTTAGTCATAGACTGTGAAGGCTTGCCAGCTAAGAGATGGCCCGATGTTTAGCTTGTGCCTTCTGAACGTCCCTGCGGGGGAGACTTCCACCAGGACTCCTGTGGGGCATTCAAACCAGCTGTACCAGGTGAGATGGGAGGGAGCCTTTCTAAGCCAAACTGGTGATGGCCATTGGGAGCTGGTGTCTGCCAATGGTCATTGCCACAGCCAATCCTACAAAAGCTGTGCTGAGCTAAGTTCCCCCTAAACTGTGTGGCCATGCTGTTTCCCATTAACCCCATGCAGGGAATAGGGCTGCAGCAGGAAGAGAGATCTCTCCCTAATCTCTGAGAAGCCAGGGATCCCACTGGCCCAAGCGCTGAGCTACTGCAGCTGGGGAAAGGGGTCCTTCCTTGAGATCCCCAACAGGGAGCTGCCCAGGTAAGCCTGAGCCCCAGCTTCCTACCCTACCTTGCGGCTCCTCCTCTTTCTTCCCCCGGCAATATTCCATCTATTTTTTTCCATCCATGGATGTTATGTGCACCAAGGCATGTGTAGATGTACACAGCCAATAGAAAAAGGTGCTGCCCAAGCGTTCAGCTTACAGGGAACACTACCCCGCAGCACTGTACCCCTTCTGCACCCCGAAGTCCACATCCCTAGCTCAGAGCCTATATCCCCTCCTTCATCCCAGCCCTGAGCCCTTCCCCAAACTTGAAGCCCCACCTCCGGCACCTAAAGCCACTCATCCCTGGCCTCATCCCAGTGCCTGAATCCCTAACCAGAGCCACTGGATCCAAGCTCTGTCCCAGTCCCAAGCCCCCTCCAACACAGAATCCCTGGGCCCCATTTCCCCCATGTGAATTTTGTTATGTGCACCACCATGAAAGGTGCTGTGTTGCACATCACCTCCACGCTGGTGCACATAAGAAAATTCATTCCGCTCAAGGGTGGGAAAAATTGGAGGGAACACTGGTGCTGAGCCCATCCCTGCTTGGAGCCCCCTCTCTGTGTCTGAGTTAGTAGAAACTGTGCTAAGTTGATTTCTCTATATCTTATACCTCTGCTGAAGTCCTGGGATGGGGTACCTATGTTACTGTGAGTCTGTTGTGTACTAGTTGAGGCCTAAAGATAGCATTGTGGTAGTGAATGAGGCCAGCTAGTTCACTGGGGCAGGGTGAGTGCCCGGGAATATCTTAAACTTGTTTTAGCAGAGCTCTGCATAGAAGCTGCTGCCTGTCTGTTCACTCGCCTTTTGCATGTGTACAAAAGCTCAAGACCCCACCTCCTTGGGCTGGGTGCCATGGAGAGAGAGAGGTCTACAGCAGAGGTGTACAGGGAAGAGAGGGCCCCGTGGAATTTCTGTAGTGCCTCAGGCAGCAAGGAAATAGCTGTGTAAGGAATCATCTGGCTTCCATCACCGGAATAGCTCAATGTGTTTTGTTGCGATGGTTGCATACCTTGGGCTCTGGCCATCAGAACGGGTGGGTGTCAGTCTCCTTACATTTGTGTGCTGTTCATTTGTCTGGGGACACCTCACCTCAGGAGACCCTTGGAGAGCGAGGCAGGCTTCAGATCTGGGGTGACTTGCCAGAAGCTAGAGAGCAGCATCTCATGTCTAAACTTCTTTATAGCTTACCAGTTCCACAGACTCTGCATGAGAAGGAAGTTCAGGTTCCACTCTGCAGTACCCCTTCTTGATCTGAATGAGAATCTATGAGGTACAGGTTGAACCTCTCTAATCCAGCACTCTCTCATCTGGCAGCATCCATATGATTTCAGTTAGCCCGGGGACCACATATGGACGTGGCCAAGTTTCCCATGGTTCAATAAAGTTTGTTCACAGTCACCGGGCCTGGCTGTCTGCGTTCTGTGTTGTTTAGCTGTTATTTACCCCAAATGTCTTCTAAGAGCCCAGTAAGCAATGGATGTGTTGGTAAAGCTGCTAAATGATATTGACCTTTTGTGGTCTAGCAAATTCTCTTGTTCAGCACTGGTCAGGTCCTGAGGGTACAGGGTTAGAGAATCAGCTCTTATTATCACTGAAACTACCGGCACTGGATACATGTATTAGCCAAATGTTCTTTCCTAAAATGCTCAGCAGGGAAATAACTAACATTGCCAAATCTGTGGTTCTGAGGGGTCTGTGCTAACATTTTACTAAGGTGAATGGAAAAATGTAGCACTTTCTAAAGCCCTGTTCTTGCTAGCAACTTGCTTTTGTCATGAATGGAATCAGGAGTGGGCCCTTAGAACTATTCTTTTGGTGCTGGGAAGGGCAGTGCTGCATCAGGAAGTTTTCTCCCCACTCCAAAGGACTAGAAATGCACCCAGTGTCAAAGCATAGATTCTGCGTTCGCAGCATCCCAGGGAACATGGAGTCTCCAGCTGGTGAGGAGATTCTGGGCTGCAGGGTGCCACTTCAGAAATTTGTGTTTGCTTTATTGTGAAACAGGGCTGTGACTGGGCAGTAACAAGGGCTGTCAAAGGGTAGAGAATGAGGAGCAAGGAGTGTCCAGCTTCCTCTGGCTGTCCCTGCTCTGTCTGCTGAAAAGAGCCTTGAAGCTCACAGGCCCAGTTTTCTCTCCCCCACCCCCAACACATGAAAAGAAAGCATTAGGAGCATTAGGCACCTGTATCTGGATGGGTTGGGGCACCCAAGTGGTCTCCAAGGGTGTTAAATTCTTTGTGTTCTCAGTTGCAGGGTATCTGAGTGAGTGTCCGCCTACATGAGACTTCAGCTCTGAATGCTGGCTGGTAAGTGCTCCAGGGGATACGTGAATTGCTGTGGGGTTAATACCTGCAATAGCATACCCTGTCCATGCTTCCTAGCTGTGGGAGGAGGTAACAAGAAGACCCCTCTTGGTCACCTAACTGCTGCCTGGTTAGGAATGCCCTTCCAGCAAGGCAGGTCTGTCATCTCCCTGGTGTTCCTCAGTTAATTCAATGAGCTTCAGAAGGAGCGGGCGCCGGTGGTTACCTCCCAGCAGTGTTGGCCTTTGTCCTGCAGCGTAACACTCTGGTCAGGACTGGGGTCCGATTGTGCTGGGTGCTGTGCATGTTCAAACATGCACCTGCTCCCTGCTCCAAAGAGCTTACACTCTGGCTACGTCTACACTTACAGAAAACTTCGAAATAGCCATGCTAATGGCCATTTCGAAGAATACTAATGAGGCGCTGAAATACCTATTCAGTGCCTCATTAGCATGCTGCCGGCTGCGGCACTTCAAAATTGCTGCTTTTTGCTCCTGCACAGTTTGTCCAGATGGGTGCTTTTTGAAAGGACCCCGCCAACTTCGAAATCCACTTATTCATTATTTGGCATGCTAATGAGGCACTGAATAGGTATTTCAGCACCTCATTAGTATTCTTTGAAATGGCCATTAACATGGCTATTTAGAAGTTTTCTCTAAGTGTAGACGTGCCCAGAGGTGAAGCTCCGAAGATTTGATCGGTGGCTTCCTAGATCAGTTCAAGGAAGGCATTCTATGCATATAGAAGGCTTGTGGGCACTTCTGCATCTGGGGAAGCAGAGAGTGACACAATAGGGGGTGGTGGTGGTTTGTATAATGGCTTGAGAGTTCAAGGAGGATCAGAGCTCCATTGTGCGAGGACAGGGGTTGGCAACCAAAATAGCAAGAAGAGCCATATTTTTTAATTCAGTAAAAAACTCAGTGATTCAAGAGCCACAATGCATGTGAATATGAGATGGTCCTTAATAAATAAGTCAAACCTTGCTTTTTGTCACCCCTATTTTAAGAACAGCACGCACACAGTGATTTGTAATGTGATATGTTTACTGCGGGACGTTCACAAATGTTTTACATATTCTCTAAAGGTTACATTTCTTATTATGGGCGAATTTCTTACTGTGAATGAGACATAAAGGGAGTCCAGCTGAACTCGCTATAAATGCAGAGGTTTCAGTCCATTCAGTTTGAAATTTCTGTTTTCATCTCTGATTTTCCTCTTTATTGAAGCCATCCCAGCCCCACTTTAATTATGTTGATGATATTTCATGTTTAATTTGTTTTCTTCCTTAAAATGCATGTTGCCCTTCACGGCAGGAATGCCACAAGCTTCCTTTTCCTTTTCAAAATCAAGACTTTATTAGCAACACGATCAAAACACGGATACACTGTCATATCCCACAATGCACTGCACATATTAAAGGGGGATTTAGCCAACATTTTGAGATCCCATCATGTGCTATCTAGAATTTTTCATTTTAGGGCTCTTAGACATTCAGCATTTATTGAAAATAATCAGAAGAGGTTTTGTTTGTTTGTTTGTTTGTTTGTTTTTGTTGTTTTTAACTTTACAGTTATAGTATTGGGAGCCACAAAGAAGTCCTTAAAGAGCCACATATGGCTCCAGAGCCGCAGGTTGCAGGCCCCTGTCCTGGGATCATGCCACAGTCTTTACCCCAGAGAGCTGGCAGTCTAGGTGTCAGGCAGGACACAGCAGAGCGCCAGTGGGGATGTACAAATGAGGAGAACAGTTGGGCAGTGTGGGTTCTGGGGTCCTCAGGCTAGGAACTGAGTTTTTTAGGTGGGAGGGGGTAGAAACCATTGTGAGCAATGAAGAGATGATTAGGAGCAAGACATCTTCAAACCATTGAATAATGGTCCCTCCTTTCCCTATGGAAGGGGCAGTGATGTTGTGGCCACAGAAAGGGAGTTGAGTGGCTAAGAGCTCCTCTCCAGGTAGAGCAGCTCCTGTGCGTGAGGGTGAGGATTTAGTCTGACTTGAAGGGAGCTTTCAGTTTACGCAGTTGTTGAGGGAAGCAGAGGTGGCAGGGCACAGACAGGTGTTAGATTATTAGCTCTGTGATGCTAAGGCCAGGAGAAGGACAGCCAGTGAGGATGGGAAGAAGGAAGCTGTTCTGAGTGTAGGGGCAGTTATGTGCACCCCTGTGCACTCAGGAAGGACTGACGTGCTCTTGGCATTGGAAACATCTGGCTGGGTGGCCTTTAGCACACCTCACTTTGTGACTTGTGCTTTCTGAAATGCCTCAAACCCTGGTTGGCAGTGAGAGCTTTTCTGAGTGCTGCCCTCTCCTGCAATTGCCTCCAATTGCAGAAACCCCCTCAGCATCCACAGAGCTGTTTTAGTTCTTCCCTGTTTCAGATTCTGCACCTATTACCCTTATGCATGGCACTCTCAACCTGCCACAGGTAGGAAGGATAGGGATAGAGGTGACTGATCTAGGTTTCCTCATAGTACTGTTGCTGGGTATGGCATAATCCAACCTCTTGCCTGATGGCTGCATGGGGTCACGCACCCCAGCAGCCATCCTGTGCCTTGATGGTGCCTGGTGTTTGTTTTCTGTCTCCAGAGAGTTACAGCTCCCCCGCTGCCCAGCATCTCACTTTTAAGAAACTCCTGAGCAATCTGGCTTTAGCTAGTACAAGCCAAGGACTCCCTGGCTCCAGCTGCACGTTTAGTGACTGCAGCCCCTTTCCATGTGGTCCCTGCTGGCAGTGACAGTGCGAGATCAATAGCTCCTATCCTGACTGTCACTGCTGCCTATGAGGCTTGCAGTTTCCATATTGGAAAAGGCCTTTCCTAAAGAGCCTAATCAATATGCTGCTCTGAGGCGTGTTCTCGTTTACTATATATAATCCGGACACGCGCTGTATGTGTGTGTGTGCATGTGGGGGGAGAGGATGGGGGAGGATGTGCCAACTCTGTTCGTGCTGCCTGGGAGAAGGACACAGCTAAATTCTTCTCTGTCCCCCTTTTCTGCCACGGCGGCTGCTCCACGATCCGGGGCTGCCAGCTCCTCTTACTCTCTCAGCATTTTGGATGGGGAGCTGCTGGGAGGCACAGGGTATTTGATCTCCTCTTGCTGGGACATCCTCTGGGCTGGCTGGATCAGCGGTGACCCTCTGCTCTCTGCCTTTCTGCTTTTGGCAGGTGACCACTGCTTGTTGCACCCCGGAAGGAGGGAGGATGACGAGCACAGCTCCATCCAAGAAGCCTTATCGCAAGGCACCGCCACAGCACCGTGAGATCCGCCATGACCTGCCCACCCTTCGAGATGACCAAGATGGTGTGCTTTTGGCTGAACACAGTCAGGTAACGGATAACCGGGCAGCTAAGGTCCTAGCACCGTTACGCCAGCAGGCGGGGTTTAGTTACGCCGAGGCAGGCCAGCTCAAACAGGTGGATGGGTTTGAGGTGTGCAACCTTAACTTTTCCTCCTCCTGGTCCCTGGAGTCAAGCAGTGACAAGGAGGTAGGAGGGTGCCAGGTGGAGCTGAACCTCAGAAGTCGGACTCTCTCACCAGTGCTGCTGCACAGTGGGAAGGCGGGGAGGCGGAGCGGGAAGCACTGCCGGCACTCCAGCCGTGGGTGTCTCAGCAAGTTTATGAGCCGCAGCATGGAGACGGTTGTGGTGTCTGGAGATGAAAGTCAGAGGCCCACCTGCTCCTTCAAGAGCAGGAGCCTGGAGCGCTCCCTCATGTTCAAAGAACCCGCTGAGGTCCTGGCTCCCAGGAAATTCCGGGTCTCTGCTGCTCAGCTGCCTCTCAAAGGGATCCTGAAGCAGACCGGCCTGCTGGAAGCGTGCCCCGAGAGCCTGCGTAAGTCCCGCTCGGTGGAGACACTGGCCCATGGCCGCAGCTCACGCAAACACAGTGACCCGCAGCTGTGCCTCAGCCGGAGGGAGCGGCGCTCGCTGGAGCGCAGCAACAGCAGCACTGCTGAGGCCATCAAACACCAGGAGAAGGTCACTGAGGAAAAACTGCAGTTCTCCAAGTTCCTAGATGAGATCACGCACCGTGTGCTGAGCCCAGTCCACCTGCAATCCCTGGGAGAGGGCAGGTCAGGAGGGGGAGGCCAGGACTCTTCTTCCTCACCAAGAGGATCCACTCCAGAAGGCCAGAAAGAAATCCAGCCTGAAGGGGCCAAGCGAGCAGCAGAGAAGATCCCCCGCTTGAGCAGGAGAAGAGCAGATAAGAAGCGTGAGTGTCTGGAAGTGGCTTTCTGCCGGAGGAAGCCCTCTGAGGAGGCTGAGAGAACGTCCAGGCTGAGGAGAAAGCCAGCCCTGGTGCGGAAGGACAGCAAGGAGAAGTTCCTCTCCATGGAGAGGCAGGTGGTGGATCTGTGCCAGCATGAGTTGCAGCAGCTGGCAGAGCTTGGTTTGGCAGCGGTATCTTCCGAGCAGCAGCAGCTGCTGCCTTCATGGAAAACCAGTCAGGAGGGAGGAAAGGACAGAGAGAGGGACAGAAGCAAGCGCCAGTTGCGGCAAGCGCGGCCACAACATCATGGCAACAAACCTGGCCAGAAGCCCAAGAAAGAGCCAGGCTACCTGGAGAGAGCCGCCTCCTCCCCTCCTACACACTGGAGCCAGGAGGAGAGCACTGGCTCACCTAGAACCTCCCATTCTTTCAGCCTAGCTCTAAGCAAGGTAGGTACCAGAATCCTGGAGCCCAGGCCCCTCACCCAGGATGGGGATAGAGGTCCTTGAAAGGCTACACTCATCCCCCCTTGGCTCCCCCGAGTGCCCACATGGGGGTGAGGGGCAGGGTGTTTGTGTCTGAACTCTCACCTCTTTCTGTTTGCATGTTGGCCTGTGGAATGTGGAGTCTCCACTGCCCCAGGGAGGCCTGGCCAAGCAACTTGGACCTTCCTGCTCCAAGTGGTGTGATGGGCTCTCTGGGGCTCACTTAAGCTTACTGTCCTCATCCAAGCCCCCATCACAATGCCCCCACTGCGAGGCTCCTCCTGAACTCGCTGAGACCTCAGTGGGGATGGAGCATTGCCCTTGTGACTCCCTAGACTTAGCTTATCTGGGCTGCACCTGCACATGGCACTAATGCCTCTTGGGCCTGCAGCCTCCCTGCTCGCCTGCTTGGCTGCAGATCCTGCTCCTTTGTTGCCTTGTTCCTACGCGGAGTTCCTCTGTCCACAGGTTAGAAGGGAGCAGCTCCCCCTTGGAGTTGTTAACTGTATTCTCTCTAATGTATTCCATCCATGGGCGGAACAAATTTTGCGATGTCCACCAGGACATGTGTGGGTGTGCATCACCAATAGGAACAAATGCGGGGAGCTGTGGGCCATCATGGGCACTCTGCTAATTGGCTGGGTGGTACCTGAATCTCTCCTGGGCAGCCACCCAAGCGTTCAGCTTCAAGGGAGCACTGTTTGTTAGCTATGAAAGCAGCCACTGGTGCCTCTTTCCCCGTTGCTGGCTTCTCTGCCTTCTAGAGTTTAGAATCTGCCTAGCAAACTGCAGGGTACCAGTGTGGGGATCTGGGTGCAGCAGGATGGTCTAGTGCCCTAAGGGGGCCTTTGAATCCCCCTAGAGCTTTAAGACGTGTGTCCCACATGACTGCATATGCTGGTAAATCAGACCCGTATTTATGTCAGAAGTCCCATGTCTATCTAAGGGAGATTCCTTGTCTGGTAGAGCTGCCCAAACCCTCCACTTCCATCACCAAGCCGGATCCTAGAACATCAGCTTATTTAAACAGGGATTTCCCATCTCTTGGCCTGATTTGTGTGCTCCTGGCTGCCTGCTACAGCTCAGGTCCTCAGAGGTGAAGCAGTTGCAGGGTGGCGATGCTGCTTATGGTATGAGGTACTATAGTGCACCTGGGAGTGGCACAGTGTCATGCTGTAGGCACTGCAGGGTGATGGTGTATTATTTTCAGGGACGTAGGCTGTGTAGTGCAGCTAGAGCTATGGGACCACACTTTACAGCTTGGGCCATGGCAGCGCACTCTAGGCTGTTGGGAGCAGGGAATGGCCTCACTGTGCATTGGGACCATGATTGGGTCAGCTTCTATAGTGTGTTATTGCTAGCCCTGAATTTCTTCCAAGGAAATCTCTGTAGCAGGTCCCCTGCTCAGACCTTGTACTTCTCTTACTGTGCCCCATTGGAAGCAGGAGCCTGCTGGAGAGATGCAGGTGATTTGCTCCCAGCATGGAAGGCCCTTCTGGTGGGGTATTGGGCCTTCACCACGTTGCCTGTGTGAAGCCAGTGGAAAACATGCTTCCCAGCTCCTTAGACACTTGGAGCAGTTCTGTCCTTATCTCGGGGGGTTGCTGCTGCTACTCTGACAGTGAAAGGCTCATGGGTTTGTGTCTGCAGGTCCATGAGACTCCTGCCCTCACCATCCAGACATTGTGGGGCTGCTGAAGGTTGAGGAAGCAGATCTGGGGTACTCTTCAGATTACACGTCCATGAACTTGTAGCACTTGTGGGAGGGACGTTGCAGGACTTTGTGAGGATCTGTGATTTAACCCAGACTACTACTGACCTTGAAATGAACCATGTGTCTGTCTTGCTGCTAAAACCAGTCAATATCAATGTCTAAGCAGTGCAGGTAGAGTCCAGCTTTCCTAGCTAGGCATGACATGGCCTGCCCAGACCTGCCGCAATGAGGAGAGGAGGAATTGCTCACTTCTCAAGATCTTGCCCTCTAGTACTTGCTTGAGTGTGACACCCACTTACAGCTGTTTTCTTCTCACCACAGGAACCCTTGACAGATGCAGAGAGGATGAAGTAAGTTTCTTGTTCTCTACTCATTCTCTGGTCCCACTGAAGCTGTGTGCATGCTGATTTACACTTCCCAATATGGAGTTTCCACCACCATGCTTAATTCTTTGAATCTGAATAGTGAGTGTCCTGTCTGGTGGGACACTAGGCCAGTTTGGAGAGACTGGGGCAGGTTTCTCTCTGTTTTGCTCCCACTTGTCAAATTTTGCCAGGCTCCCCTGAATGGACAGTTGCAGAGCTGGTATCCCAGTGCAGCTTGCTGGGGAAATAACTCCCCTTGCTGGTGTGGATGGGATTTCTTTAGGAAACCCAGCTTAGGGTGTCTTGAATGCAAATTGAGGTGTGGGAGGGCAAACACACCCTGACTGTAGGTTTCTCCTCTTCACCGTCAAAGGGAGAAAAACTCAAAGCGCTACCATTTTGTTATGGCCTGTTATAACTAGTAACAGAGAGGAAGCCGTGCTAGTCTACACACTATCAAAACAAAAAGCAGTCAAGTAGCACTTTAAAGACTAGCAAAAAGTTTATTAGGTGAGCTTTTGTGGGACAGACCCACTTCTTCAGACCATAGCCAGACCAGATCAGACCAGACCAGACTCAATATTTAAGGCACAGAGAACCAAAAACAGTAAGCAAGGAGGACAAATCAGAAAAAGATAATCAAGGTGAGCAAATCAGAGAGTGGAGGGATGGAGGGGGAACGTCAAGAATTAGATTGAGCCAAGTATGCAGACGAGCCCCTATAGTAACTCAGAAAGTTCCTGTCCTGGTTTAAACCATGTGTTAATGTGCCGAATTTGAATATATTTTATATAATTATAAATTATAAATATATAATAAATATAATCAATATAATTATATTGAATATATTTTATATAATTATAAATATATAATCAATATAATTATATTGAATATATTTTATATAATTATAAATTATAAATATATAATCAATATAATCAATATAATTATATTGAATATATTTTATATTCAAATTCGGCACGTTAACACATGGTTTAAACCGGGACAGGAACTTTCTGAGTCACTATAGGGGCTCGTCTGCATACTTGGCTCAATCTAATTCTTGACGTTCCCCCTCCACCCCTCCACTCTCTGATTTGCTCACCTTGATTATCTTTTTCTGATTTGTCCTCCTTGCTTACTGTTTTTGGTTCTCTGTGCCTTAAATATTGAGTCTGGTCTGGTCTGATCTGGTCTGGCTATGGTCTGAAGAAGTGGGTCTGTCCCACGAGAGCTCACCTAATAAACTTTTCGCTAGTCTTTAAAGTGCTACTTGACTGCTTTTTGTTATAACTAGTGTGTGAGCTCCCCCTGTTGGCTGTATATGAAAATTTGATGGACAGAAACTATCAGGATGCAGCTCTGTGGATCTGTCTCATTCCCCTTAAAATCCTAGTGAAGAGCAGACTGAGGCAGTTAGAGAGAGGCTGTATTTTCTGGATTTCTCTGAACAGTTGAGTGCAGTGAAACTAGACAGGTGCCAAGCGTCCCTTGGAGTGAGTGCCCCTTTTGTTTGAGGGGAACACAGCCCTTAGTGTTATAAGGGACCTGGCTGGAAGCTGCCACGGCATCTTCCCAGAACACACGTGCTGCCCATGCATCCCTGCACAGCTTGAATCCCCACCAAGCCCATGGCACTTGCTGGCCCAGGAATTACAAGGACTCCTGCTCCTCTGCTTGTTTAGGGTTAGAGGACTATGATTGGCGCTGGGGATTTGCCAGGCCTCCTGTACCTCCAACTCCTGCCACATGGGCTGGGATAAATTATTGAGTGGGTTTCATTTTCCAGGGAGGGACTCTTGAGCTATATAGCCCATTTAGCTGGTGGGCTGTATCCAAACACCGTAACCTGAGAGGGAGCAGGTGAAATGGATAGTAGGACTGCTGCATGCTTCTTTACCTCTGTTTCAAGAGTGGAGAGCGCTCTGTGCTGCCAGAGACCAAGGGCTTGAGTGTCTCATCTCCTGAGCTGAGCAGAGATGGCTTTCACTGGATTTGGTGCTACTGCCAGTGTAGTTAATTGCTATAGGCAATGACTGCTTCTAAAAACAAAACTCATGGCATGACCAGCAGCCGCCTTGGGTAGGAGGGGCTGTGCTACTGCTTCCACACTCTGTCCCTCCATCTCACTCCTGTCCTCTTCAGCATCCCTTGCTAATCCACTTCAGCTCCCCCCATCTCTGCCAGTGTCCCATATCCTTGACTTGCAGAGCCCCCTCCCAAAGTCTCTGTTCTGGGCTTGGAGCAATAGGTGGGAGTCCAGAGGAGCAGTGAGTCCTGCAGGGGCAGCATGTGCACAGAGCCGCCTTTCAGACACCATCAGACTTGCCACGACATCCCACTGTGGGTGTACAGGGGGATTAGATCTAACCCTAAAGATCCCTTCCATTCACAGGGGAGGTCTGTGTGTGAGGTGCTCGCATGTTCCCCAACAGGTGAGCTGGAAAGGGAATGGGAGCTTTTAGCAGCTGTTTGGATGGTGCCATCAGAGCCACCTGGGAGCATCTTCACTGCCTGTGGCGGGACCCCTGCTTCTCAGGACCCTGAAGTGGGCTGACGTGCAGGGTGTCTGTACTGAGTCCTGCAGCCCCCATCACTTACTGAGTGGCATGCGGTTGGTCTGTGTGCCTCAGGCTGCTGCAGCATGAGAATGAAGAGTTGCGCCGGCGGTTGGCGTATGTCACTACCAAGATGGAGGCGATGGAGAGGGAGCTGGAGTCTGGCCAAGATTACCTGGAGTTGGAGCTGGGCCAGAACCGCGAAGAGCTGGAAAAATTCAAGGACAAATTCCGCAGGTATGGCAAACACCAGAGGAGAGGATGTGGCTGCAGGGGGAGGGAGCTCCTCTGCCTCGCCATCACTTGGCTGGCTGGAGAAGGCTGAGCCTGGACTGTGTTAACCTGGGGAGTGTGGTAAGAGGAGATCAAGCTCAGCACACTTTGTAATAATGCAGCCAGCTCTGGGGGGAAGCACAGCAATGCAGGACATCATAGAATCCCTGGGCTGGAAGGGACCTCAGGAGGTCATCAATCCAGCCCCCTGCTTCAAGCAGGATCAATCCCCACTAAATCATCCCAGCCAGGCTTCGTTATCAGTTTGACTAGCTGGAATTTCGTCAGGATTTGGGAGTTAATACCCTGACACGTGCAAATGGAAATCCATGGCTACGGGCGTCTGGGGTCTGTTCAGTGTCTCACCCGAAAGGCAGCCCCTTGGTTAGAACAGTGCTCCCTACTCCCTCATGTGAGCCCAGTACTTTAGAGCACTCACACAGCTCCCTGCAGCAGCCTATTTTCTCCTTGGTCATATCTCTGCCAAATACTGACCCAGTCCAGCCTGAGAGCTGAAAGGATCACAGCCACTGAGTGAGAGAATCAGGGCAAGGAGTTAACATGTCCCTGTCTGTGAAATATGTCTGTAGCCAGCAGTCTTTCCTGGGGCACGGGGGTGGCTCTCACTTTCCAGGCTATCGAGAGCACTTGAGCTGATGGCCTGGATTTCTTTTTCACCTGGACATTCATGCCTTTGTTTAGGTTACAGAACAGTTACACTGCTTCACAGAGAACCAACCAGGACCTGGAGGAGAAGCTGCATGCCCTGGTAACCGGTGTACTGAGCATCAGGGGAGAGGAAGTGGGGGAATATAGTGTGTTGGGGTGCAGGGGTGAGGATGCTGTCTTACAGGGCAAGCACTGGAGCAGATTGTGAGGGACGTTCTGGCCATGACCCTCCCCAGGCCCAGCATGGTGTCCTAAACCAGGTACCTTGCTGAGCTCCCATTTTATCATGCACCAGAGCTTGGTTTGCCCACAGTACATTTCCATGCAATTGTCATGTTGCATCAGCCTGTTTGAAAGGTGCCAGGGACTCCAGGGGGTCACTCCCAGGGGGCTCAGGCTGTTGGAGCAGAGCCTGTGTGTATGTCTGTGTTGTGTGTATTCATAACACTCATGGCTGTTTCTTTTCTCTCTCTCCCTCCCTCTCTCTTTTCCCCATGCTGCTGCTGGCACTTGCTGGGTGCACTCACTTCTCAGGCCTCTATCAGCCAAAGCTGGATTTTTGCAGTTGCGTCTTTTTCATTTATGTAGTTTTTTTTTCTTTCTCCTCTTCCCATGTCTCAGCCCGTCATTGTCATTGTCAGTCACAAGTTACTTGGCTCACTTGCACCGTCCTAGACCAGGGTGCCCCAACCCTTATCCCACCAACGGCTCCATCTGTGCTGAGCAAAACAGCTGCCTGTGGAGATAAGCCCCAGCTTGCAGTGCTCCAGCAGAAAGTGAGCGTTTGTTTCTGATCCAAATGGAGCATTGCCTGCTGGGAAGCATAGTACCCACAGGCTGCAACACTGTGGTACGGTTGTGGACAGCTGAGAGCCCATTCAATCACGCATCTGTTTAACTTACACTATGGTACTTCTAGTTGTCATCAGGCACCTTCCCATAAAAGAAACTACAGGGTTAATTCTTGCCCTGGGTGCTGAATGTTTTCAGTGTTTGTATTATTTATACAGCTGCCAAAAAGTCAGTCCCTCTTTTGGGAGTGCCCTGAGCCTGCATAGATCACTGCCTGCCTGGGCCCTGCTACCGCCATTGCTCCAATAGTGGGCCCTGTTAGTCACACACTTGGCTCAGATTCCAGGGCTTCTGTGGCTCTGAGGACTTGGGACAGGCAGAGGAGCTGAACTGGGAGCTCTGAGCTGTTGCCCCATCACTGCTGTCAGCCACCACGTCTATCTGCCCCAAGCAGGAGCCTTGGGGAGTCTAGTGAGGAAATATCCCCCCCACGTCCCCGTGAGGAAATATCCTGCCCCCAACTCCCCTTTGGGAACAGAATTAACCAAGATGAAACTTCACAGACAGGTCCTTTCACACCAGAGCAAGCCCTGGAGTCTTCCCTGAGCTCTTATTTAAAAGCAGTCTCTTCTCAACGCTGAGTCAGCTCCTGCTGCATCCATCCTTGTCCCCCATGCCTCTCTGAACAACATCTTTCTGTTGCCACGGCAGAGAGGTTTGGATGTCACAAACACAGTGATCTTTGCAACCGACAAAAGGTGCTGGATTAGCAGAGACTGAGTCCTTTGCGTATTTTCAGGAAAGCCACAGTGCGGGCTTCTTCCTTGTTGCCCATGTGATTCACTTGTGACTCTAAAGCTGAGTCTCTTCATGCTCCCATAGCAGGAAGGGTCAGAAGAGCAGCTGTGCTACGAAGAACCCATTTGCGTCACTTCAATAACTAATAAAGGTGGCAAGAATTCTGAAAAGCCAGCATGGGGTGGCTGGCTGCATGTGTTGTCAGACACCCTCCCTCTATGAAGGCTGCTTGTCACCTGTCTGTCTGCGAGGCTTTGTTGCCAAGCTGATTGTGTTTTGTTGATACGTAAGGGGCTAGGTGGGAGAGAGGCCAGGCCAGCCTGTGCTGGGGGGACTTACACCTTCTGTTCCTGTGCCCCAGATAAAAAAGGCAGAGGTGGACCGGAAGACCCTCGACTGGGAGATCGTGGAGCTCACTAACAAGCTGCTAGATGCCAAAACCACCATCAATAAACTTGAGGAGCTCAATGTGAGTGTCCATTCCCCAGCCTGTATGTGCACAGCCTGGGGAAATGGGGTGATAGAAATTGCTTGCCTGGGCCATATAAGGTCTGGCCTATAACTTCCTTCCTAAGGGCTGCGGAGGGTAAACAGCACATGGCTGACATTTACCTGTGCTACACTGTGGGGAGCTGAGGATGCCAGTGAGGAGAGACAAATACTAGAGAGGGGAAGCAGGACATTTGACCTGAGTCCCAGGCATTGAGTGGAGAACAAATGAGACCTGACCTTCCATGTGAAATGGCTGTAAATAAGGCCCACCTGAGTTTGGGCTGCAAAACTTAAAGGCTGAGCGGCTCAGAGCTGGGAGAGGATGTTCCCTCCAGGAATCTTTGCTGCGGCAGCACCTGGGGCATTGCGGTTGATTCTGGGCATCCCATTGGCTGGAGTTCAGAGAAGAGCAGTGAGGCCCTGTTTGGCAGTGAGCTCTCCAGTTTGGGTGATGGCGCGAGGGGGAGAGGTACAGGCCCTTGCAGAGACTGGGTGGAGGAGGAGCTATCTGGGCGTAAAGTGAGAGCGAGGGGCTTGTCAGCTGTGTGGTCGAGAACTGTACGGGCTCACGAAGGAGTGGGGATGGGAGCCCCCAGGGTGTGGGATGACTGACCTCCCCTCACCTGTGTGAGTGAGGTGTGTGCTCCAGCTGGAGCTGGGCCTGCGTGCATTACTAGCAGTGTTTGGGAGGTGGGGAATGAGGGGAGGCCAGGGTGACCCCCTCCCCCAGCGTTACCGTGTGGTTTCTCTGCAGGAGCGCTATCGGCAGGATTGTAACCTCGCAGTGCAGCTGCTCAAGTGCAACAAGTCCCACTTCAGGAACCACAAGTTTGCTGACGTGAGTGGAAGCTCTGCTGCAAGGCAGGAGGGCGTTCACAGCTGCTCTGTTCTGGGCCCTGTCTCCACACTTTGCCACTCTCTCCTCTGCAAGTGGGATGGGGGAGCTGCCTTGCGTCCCAGTGACTCCCATCCCCTGAGCATCAGGCAGAGGTGTAAGGAGTTCCCAGCCATCTGTGCAAGGCCTCAGCTGGCTCCATTTCACATCTCAGTCAGGGACTATTATTAAAAGAACCTTGAGTTGCCTTTCTGAGGGAGGGAGGGAGGAGTGTAGTCTCAGGCACAATAGCCTTGAATCTGATAGATTGTTAGGTACCTGAAGGCAGCTGGCAGAGGAACAGGCCTCTCTCTGACCCCTTTGGCTTCTCCCCCTTTGAACCTGGCTGCATGCAAGGCCCATCCTGTCTGCTGAGGGGCCAGGTGAAACAGGATGCAGCTGGTCTGGCTCATCTGCCACTGACAGAGCTGCCTGTGCCAGGTTTGGATAGGCTCACCAAGCTTGGGGCTCACAGATCTGTCCTGCCCCTGCGGGGGAGGGAGTAACCCCTATTTGTATTGGCATTTCCCATCCCCCTCATCTCCTGGGACAGGGTCTGGCTCCATCCCCAGGATTCTCAGCCTGGTTCCGTGCAGCCTTGTTATGTGGGCTCCCCAGCCTCTACAGGGACCTCCCAGTACCTTGAATGTGCAACCCTGGTGCTTGTCTTTTGTGAGCAAGCAACTGGTATGTTTTCCCCCAGGCATGTCTCAGATCAGTGCTCCTGAGGGCACCCTCTCAGTCACTGCAGGAGTAACCTGGACCTCTCCCAGCTATCTGCCTCAGAGAGCTTGGCACTTGGGTGCCGCTGGAGGCAAAATGAAGCTGAGCACCTGTGCCAGTACCTTCTGCCTTGCACTCACTGTTCCCCCTCGGTGTGCCCTGGGCCACCCTTTCTGACTTCAGGATCCTGCTTGCAGCAGCTTGTGTCATGGGTCTGGGCTTTCAAGTGGGAATCCATAAAACCCAACCCAAATCTTCTGCTCTGATGGTTGTGTGGCCAGAGGGGCAGCAAGATATTCATAGACCACGTGGAGTAGACCTGCTTGCCTGGCTGGCAGGGTCACTGCTCACCTGGGACTGCAGCCAGTTTCCCCTGGGCTCCGCTGGCCCCTGGCCTGCAGAGAAATGCTTGGTACAGTTATAATGTTACTGTCTGGGGGGGGGCTGAGGGCTTTGGACCTGGCTGCTAACCCTCGGTGAAGCCAGGGCAGAGGGCCATCAGGGCTCTGTCACAGCTGCTCATTCCCACGCAAGCAGCTGGCTCAGGCAGAGAATTGGCAGGTGAGAGGCCAGCCAGCAGTACAGATCCCAGGGCAGGCTGCCATGGCCGTGGGACTGTAATTGCTGTGCGCTCCCTAGGAGCAGCAGGTCCTGCCAGTGGAGACTGTTCAGTCACTTCTGTGCAATTACCAGCTGATTTTTCCACAGATCAGTAGCCTCTTAGCCTAGCACACACCAGCCAGGCCTCCATCTTGACTCTCGTGAGCCATGGGCCTAAGGCCTCTGGGCAGCCTTCCCTCACTTCCCTCCAGAATGGAGCCCCTTGGTCAGGATTGGGGCAGGCCCCATGTGCTCTGAGAGCAGCAGCCTCCTGCAGCCGGACATACGAGCTGGGAAAGCTCTGCTAGCTCCTCCTGTGGGGCAGGCCTGTTCTGAGGGTGGGGAGGGTATTGTGCGGGGTAGCGGCTGACCTATGCCCAAGTGATGGGCAGCAGCTGAGCAGGTTACGTTGAGGCAAGTGCAGGGTATTTGCTAGGCCTGTGTGGAGCAGGCAGAGCATTGCAGTGTTGCTTGTGGCTCTACCCCAGCCAGTCCTGGCTCTGCTTAATTCCCTCTCACTTTCTCCCTAGCTTCCCTATGAGCTGCAGGACATGGTCAATAAGCATCTGCACAGCACCCAGGGGTCCCCAGGTCCTGGGCAGGAGGCTGCACATACCCTGGCCCCATCGGATGTCGTGCCCACCTCAGTTATTGCCAGAGTCCTGGAGAAGCCAGAGTCACTGGTCCTGAACTCAGCCACGTCCAGCAGCGGTAGCTGCCCCATGGCTGAGGATGTTTTTGTGCACGTGGACATGAGTGGAGCCATGCCAGATGCCTGCCCCAGCCTGGGGCTGCCTGGGAAGGAGAGAGGGGAGGTGGGAAAGCAGCAGAATGGGGGCTGCAAGCCACAGAGCAGTGTGGAGAGCCTGCCGGAGGAGGTGCCAGCCTTCGAGAAGCTGAGTCCTTACCCCACACCCTCCCCTCCCCACCCCATGTACCCAGGACGCAAGGTGATCGAGTTCTCCGAGGACAAGGTGAGGATCCCGAAGAACAGCCCCCTGCCAAACTGCACCTATGCCACGCGACAGGCCATCTCCCTGAGCCTGGTGCAGGGTGAGGACGAGAGCAGTGACCGGCACCGGACGCACCCCAACAGCCCTGGCTCAGAGGGCCGCCACTCTGCCTCCAGCTGCTCCTACCAGCCATCTCCCAAGGCAGCGCGGGCCCATGGCTCCTCGCAGAGCAGCCCTTTCAGCAGCCCACCCCAGATCCCCAGCGCCTTTGCTAGCTCAGCCAGCTCTGAGGAGGACCTCCTGGCCAACTGGCAGCGGATGTTTGTGGACAAGGCGCCCCCCACTTCGGAGCACATCCTGGTGAGCCGCACTTCCTTCAGCCGTGACATGGCACCGGAGCTCCAGAAGCGATTCAGTCGCTCCATGCAGGAGCTGGGCAGGGTGGCCTCAGCCTACTCGGACGGTGAGGAGTCTGCGCAGAGCTGCAGCTGGACCGTGAGTCGGGACTCAAGCGTGGACACAGATAGCACAGAGTCCCGAGCCCGCAGGAGCCATTTGTCCTCCGACTATGGCACAGACTTCTCCCAGGATGAGGCCCGGAAACTGCTCCAGGGTGGCGGTGAAGGTACTGCTGAGCCCAGCAGCCCCCCGCCAGAGAAGCACAAGGACTATGTGGACCTAGTCTCACCTGGAAGCCCAGCTGAGGAAAGAGAAATGCTGCTGCAAGCGAGCAAGGAGAGCAGAGTGGGGGGAGCTGTGGAGGAGAGTGGAGAATGCAGGAGCAAGCCTCCTTCAGGGCGGCCACACCGCAGCCCCAAGAGGATGGGAGTCCACCATCTCCATCGCAAGGACAGCCTGACGCAGGCGCAGGAGCAGGGCAACCTGCTTAACTGAGGCGGGGCAGGGAGCAGTGCCCCAGGGCCGTGCTGCAACCACCTCCCCACCAGGGCTGCCTCACCATTCATGGGGTTGGTGTCCAAGGGGCTCTATGCCCACCTTATATTTATTCTGGTTTTGATACCAGGAGGAGCCGGGATCTTGTCAGCGTTCATCCCACCAGAACACACACTTGGGGCCTCGCTCACCCTGCTGTGTGTCCCCGTGCCCATGCTTATGCCTAGGCCAGCCACTCCTTTGGTGCCTGCTCTCACACTCAGTCTTTCACTCCAGCACCTGTGCCCTTACCTCGGTGACATGCCTGCCCTCTCGCACACGCTCATAGCCGCGCTCTGGCACCCACACCCCTGCTCTCATTTTCAGGCTGATGCTGATGCTTATGTTGGTACCCAGGGCTGTTGAGCTCCCACTTTTCAGCTTGTTCCAACAAGTAGAAACTCTTTGTCCTGTACTTGTCTGATCCCCGTGATCCCCTGCAGGCTCTGAGTGGGGCATGAGGACCGCCCTGGGTGCTGGCTGCTCCTTGCCGCCTGCCCCACTGGTGCAGTCAGGAGTATTGAACTGGGGACTTTTTGTTTTGCTATTTTTTGTCCGTGTTGTCCCTGCCCCCCATCCTCTGTTGCCATATGGACCTCTGGAAACCAGATGGCAGCGGTGGCTGGCTCTCCTTCCCAGCTGCCTGTGTAGATCACTGCTGCTAAGCTGGGGAGCCTGGCCCAGCACGTGACTCATGCAGAGGCAACGCACTAGGAGAGTCCCAGTTCCCTGTGCTGTGGGACTGGGCCATAGCTGCCCCCTGCAGTCGCTCAGCCAGGCTGGCTTGCAGAGTTCCCATGGCAGTGGCTGCCATGCTGTGGGTTGAATGGGACGTGTTTTGTCTCTCCATCGCTTGGTGCTGTTGCGCTGGCCTGGCTCTTGATTGAATGATGCTGATTCTCTGCTCCTGGGTCTTCCCCTCATTTTTCTTCTTTCCGGGCCTTTGCCTTTAAAAGGTTTTGCTTTTCTCTTCCTGCATAAATGAACATTGTAGCTGACAGCCAATCCATTGTCTGCCCGGGATGAGGTCCTGCTCTAGAAGCCACCCACATCCTTCCCATCCTTGCCTTCTCCAGTGGAGCCATATGAGCTGCAGGGCAGGCTCTTATGCCCAGAGAGCAATACCTGAAGGATAGTCGCAAGCCATCTCTGGGCAGTGTCTCAGCCAGGCCCCGTGGAGAGGGGGAGGAACGGGGCTTATTGCTGCTGTGTGCAGATGCAGTACCTCACGGCTCAGCAGTGGTCCTTCGGGAAGGCCCCTGTGCACAAACACCCCTTCCTCCAGCTGGGTCCTGGCTTGGCTCCAGTACCCTTCCAAGGCCTTCCACATAGGGCTGGAATTCTGTTGGATTCTCCTTGTGTTGAGTGTTCGGTGTTTGTGTGTTCAGTGTCTCTGGGGTGGGAGGGGAGAGGTCCCTAGTGTGTGTGTGTATATATATATTGTTTGGTGATAGAGCCCCAACATCTCGTTACACTTTTCTAACCTGCCCTGGCCTATGTGGATTTTTACCTCTGCAGTCAAAGTTGTGACCCTGCTGCTCCTTTGGGCTGGGGAACACCCTTTCTTTGGCTGTGGGCAGTTTGAAGCTGGAGATGTTTTGTCCTCCTTCAGTTAGTGAGCTGCTGCTCTGCCTGTTGGCTGTGTATGGGGGGTTCAGCCTCTCCCTGCTGGAAGGAAGCTCCTATTCAAACACCCTGCAAGTGATACTGCCCTGGGGCGATGTCCCTTCCTAAGACCTTCTGTTTGTAGCTGGTGGCACTGAGGGCCAATGCTTTGTGCTCAGCTCCGGCCCGGAGGCTGCAGGGCCTGGGAAAGGGAACACTTTGCTCTCCCGTGTACCTTGGCCCAGACTGGCTGCTTCCTGTGTGGGTAGGTTTGGGCATTCTGGCCATGAGCAGTGGCCTGTGCACTTGCCTGGTTCCTGGCCACTCAGCTCAGCGTGGAGCTGGGGCAGGACTCAGTATTTCAGTGCAGCTGCTCTAACAAATTGGTGCTAATGTTGGGAGCCTCTCCTCAACCTGCAAGGTACTAATCCTCAGTCTCCGGGAGGGGAGGAGGTCTTTGCTCTGCCCAGCTCAGCTCAGCTCAGCTCAGCTCAGCTCAGCTCAGCTCAGCTCCTCTCTCGTAGCCTCCTTGGAGCGTGAATCCTGAGCTCCCAGCTGCTGCCCCCTCTCACCCCCTCTGCATTTCCTAGCCACAGGCCTCTCCTGTTCACTGGGTTCATAGGCCCAGAGTGGCCCTTGTCAGCACAGCTTGACTCCAGGCCTAACTTTGAGCTTCAGGTGCATGGTGGGTGCGTGGCACTGCTGGCTGAGGCTGGCCGGTGCTGTGTCTGCTTGTGGAGCTGGTTAGGGCAGGTAGGCCCAATCACTCCCCTCTCCCTGTGAGAGGTGTTTCCCCTCAAGGCTTAACCCCAAGGTCCCCAGGGGTTGCCCTAAGCAGTTCAGACCCACATGAGAACCACCTGAAGCAGTGGGTGTGCTGGTCCCTGTAAGGTGAAGCTAATCTCCCTTTTGCCTGGATCACACCAGGCTAGAAGTGAGGGCGAGGGGAAGGGAATGCCCACAGGCCCAGGCCAGGCCTTAGTTCTGTAGTGCCATCTCCTTTGGAGGGTGACCAGGCAGGAATGGAGCCTGTGAGAGGACTGCTGAGGAGAGTGTTGTGAGGCCAGGAGAGAAGGAACAAACGGCTTCTGGGCTGCATCCAGGGGGCATCAGGTTCCTGCCCGTTGCACTAATACTAGTGTCTGGCAGTACAGAAGGCCTCTACTTTTCAGTGTTCCACTCCAGCCTGTCAGTCTGCAACTACTGGGTATTTTTTGGAGATTTTCAAACTGATGTATATTTTAAAACCAGAAATAAACTATTTTAAAAGTACACTGTGGTGTGGGCGCCAGAGGCAGGTCAGTCTCTGTGGCTGGGGCCCTCCTATGGCAAGCTGCTGTCCCAGGGGTGTGCAGGTCCTGCCTGCCACCTGTTAGCTCATCAGGGATAAAGCCAGCATATAGCTTGTCTTTTCAGATGATGTCATGTTTCTTCCTTTCACCATTTGGTGTTGTCTGCACTTTAATTACACAGTGTCTGTTCAAGATGTCTCTTTGCACAGAGAATCTACTTGGAGCTCCCCAGGAACAGAACAACAGGGCCAGGGGAGGTGAGTCTGTACTGGTGATTGACAGAGAAGTCAGACCAGCGTAGATGCTATGGGAGCTGCTTCATTAGCCATGGTGAATATTGTCAGGTGCTCAGTCTCATGCAGCCCAGCAAGTTTCCAGAAGGACTCTTGCTTCCAGCAGTAATTGCATGTCATTGACTTAGAAGCTGCCCCTACCAACAGGTGCTCACTTCTTTGAAGGGTGCCTTTTGCATGATTATTTTGTGATCCAAAACTAGCTGGTGTAAAGTTTCCTGGTTTCAGATTTTGGAAGTGTAGACACCCTGCAGAGCTCACCATCATTTAACCAAAACCACCCTTGCAGCAGACCCCCAAGAGTAAGGGTTGATGGGAGAAATGGGCACTGTAAAGCTCTGGACCGTGTTGAATCTGGCTGTGTCCCTGTGCTGTAGTTCCAGGGCTCAGTCTAACACCTCTTGTAACTTGCCTACAGGCACCAAACTCTGGTGCCAACCCTGTCACGCTGGGTGATTTTTTTTTTTTTAAAGCCCCAATCCCTGAACCCATGTGATTTAGATGAGACTGGCAGCTTTCATTTAAAGAAGTGTCTTTCTGACCCTTGTGGGTTTGGAGAAAAGCTGGTCAATATGAGCCAAGAACGCCTAAAGGCTCAGAAAGCAAAAGGCAAAGGAAAAGAACCACTGTGTAAATGTTACTAGTTTTGATTCTATGCCAGTCCCATAACTCTGGGGGGCCTGACTTGTGATTTTTGAATATTTGATGCTGTGAACCGGCCTGGAAGAGGCTGTTGAAGTGTGAGGGATAAAGGGGCTGCTGAGCTCATACAGTGACGTTCACTTTAGAACACCTTAGGAAGTCCCTGGCCAAGACCTGACAGCTAAGCAGAGGTAGTCGTGTGCTTGCCTGCCTCTCCCTTTCGTAGGTGGGACTGATCCAGTGCTGCCCCCCTGCTATGCTCTCCTCCTTTTCTCCCTTTTTAATTATGGCTCCTGCTCCCTTTGTGTTCCTATAATTAATGATTTTGTTCCGTGCTCCTGGGAGCAGCTGCTCCTGCTGCCCTTTAATCCTACACCCTAATTCCAGCTCTGAAACACAGCCCCCCCACCATGTGGCTCCAACAAGGTGCAGGGGGCACTTGGCCCAGTGTGTACCTGGCTGCGTAGGCACTGGCTGGCTCCTTCCCCACAGGGGGTGTGCTCTGTGCCAAGTTCCCTCTAGCCCTGCCTCTCCAGCACGGTTCCACCAAGGGACCCAGCCCCCTCCCTCACTGCATAGGCAGTGTGTGACAGAGAGCTGGATTTTAGTCTTTGAGGGACAGGAGCTGGACTTGGTTGGAGTGGGTGGGCTACCACTGCTAGTCCTGCTTTTGTGGAGGGGGAGGATTGGGGGAGACTTACTCTGTGTTTAGTACGAAGATGGGAAAGAGGAACAGGCGTGTCGGTCCCCTTGGCTAATGTGAGAGGGCATGAAGCTTGTCTTCTGCCCCTTTCACAGGAAGAGCATGGAGGTTTGTGGATATTATGGAATTTAGGTACGTGGTCATCCAAGGGACCCCACTCTAGGCTCCTGGCTTCTCAGCCATCACCTCTTTTAGGAGATCTGTGTGTCTTGCCCTCCTGACAGGTTTGTTTCAGGCTCTGCGGTTCCCTGCCTGCACTGTGAACTCTGCAGCCAGCCAGGTTGCCTAGAGTGGCTTTCTGTTCACAGGCTCTGGACAGTGTTACAGCCAGCAATTATTTCTGTTTTACCACACAGCTCTTGGGAAACAGGCACATTCTTAACCTGAAAACATTACAGAGAAAACATTAAAAGAACTACGCCCCTGTCTCTGGTAGGACAGAGGATTGGGGTCCACTCTTGGACAGAAAGGCCAGTCCTTTTGTTGGATTGGGAAGAAGATCCTGAGTCAGTGTAAATTCAGGCAATCTCTAAAAATCCTTTGTTGGTCTGTGGAGGATGCAGTTTGAAGTATTTGTGAGCTCCTGTGGGAAGTGATACTTCTGTGGGGGGTGACAATGTACCTGATTTGCCTTAATTCCCATCCACTGTTACTAGTTTCTGGAGGAGCTATAGCTGCTGTTCCTCATAGAGAACACATATCCTACGCGGTCATTTAAAACAAAAGATCCTTGAGGATGCTGCATGGGGATGCAATGTCTATCACATCTTCTCCATAGGTTACACAAAGTCCTGGCTTACTATAATATACGAACTTTAAACAATGAGGACTTTCAAGGGCAGTGCAAGAAATTGCCCTAAGGCCCACAACCTTCTATACAGATGGGAGGATGAGGAAGGTGCAGGGAAGGAGCAGATCCTTTGTTTTTAGGCTCACCTGAGGTAGTGCAGCTTCAACAGCACATTGCCCATTGGCACAGCTCGAGCACTGGGGTGGAGGTAGCCCAAGGAACACCCCTGACTGAAGCCCATTGTAATGCCTTGTAACAGCATCTCTTTACACTTGCATGACGGCATTGAGTGAAGGCTAGCACACCCCAGTTCCTAAGTCTCCCACACCTCTGCCTGCAGCACCTAGATTTTCACTGATCATCTCCAGCAAATTCTGCTCTGCTCTGAAGCTGTTGACAGGAGAGCTAGAGTTACCAGAGCTCCAGGATTAGAGGGGCAGGGCCCTCTTCATGCAAGGTCTTTTCTCACTGTAATTCCCTTCTGGAAGAAGGGGCTTTGAAGACCTGGCTCAGCTTTGATTCCCTTTGGGAACATATGCTTTGAAAGTACCAGCAGTGAGCAAGATTTCAGTATGTTGCTGTAAACAGCAGTGAGCACTATGGGACAGAGAGGCCTCCTACATACAGGTACTAAATCTGCTGTCTCCCACAAGGCAGAACCAAGAACTACAGTACACAGTTCATCCAGCCTCATAGCCAGCTCTGGGTCATGGGGACAGAACAGTAGAGTCTGCCTATGTGGTGTCCGTTCACACACCCGGCCCAGACCCAGCACCAGCAAACATGCAGGGACTATGAGCTGCGCAGGCTAGGTATTGTGTCTTGGCCCAGCTCTCTGTGCATTATGTTTCTGGACATATGCATATATATGATACACCTAAATTCTGGGGACAACTTTGTGTTCTTTTCCAGATGCATCCTGGAGTTTCTGTTGGGGGCTGTCTGGCTTCCTCTGCTACCATGTTCGCCTGGCTTCCATTTGCAGCTCGGCTGGCACTGGCACCTCAGTGGAGGGCAGCTGCTGCAAGCTCAACAATCCCTTGCTATTGTTCTGCTGAGGGAAATCCCTGCTGCATTCCAGGGACCCTTTGCAATAAGCTTCTCTTCACTCCTTCAAGCAGTCTCTCCCAGCCCATTCAACACCCTTCCCTGTCCATGGGCGCAGGAACAACAGAGCCTCCTGCAGCATGAGCTGTGCTATGTCTGTGAACTTTATAAAACTCTCCTCAAGACACTGGTACAAGCAATAGAAAGAACATCTGTTATACACAAATATACACCTCTGAATAAATACAACCTCCAGCATGTGGGTCAGGAATGTACAGCGGGGGGGGAGGCGGGGAGGGCATGTGATCGAAATATGCAGTAAGTGGACAAGCACAAGCAGCTGACAGAGCATGTGACAGGGACTCGTAGATTCACTCAGGCCGGGATCCAAAACTCGGAGCCGAAAGGTGGCCTCAATGGGACTTGAGGGGTGTGAATATGCAATCGGGACAGGCCTACAGGAGGCATGTGGGCACAGCAAGGTATGCACGCAGCACAACGTTCACCTAGCATGTGTGGTGTGAACATAGACACAAACACGCTCCAGGCACGCATTGCACAGGGCCCACCCATATAGGCAAACAATGCTTTTCTGAGCAGGTGCCTCCAGAGTAGCCCAGTCACATCTCGGTTTCCGCTAATAGGCTCTCGCCCAGACCTGATGTCACCAAGACCATCTGGGAGCTGGGAGCTGTGGAGAAGGTGGGAGACAGAATGTTAGACATTTGAGATTTGCAAAGTTTCACCAATCCACAAGTCCAGCTCATTCCCCTTTAGCTGTGTTGGTGATTCACAGTTCACAGAAGCAAGCCACAGATCTGCCCCGGAAGCACATGGGAAGCAGCGTGGCGCAAAAATAAGGTGCCACGGGAGCACCAGCATCTGCACTTTGTTTCCCGGTTGACACCTGGAAATTTGCTCGCTTCATATTGTCTGAATAGAGGGTTGCCATGCAAATTTCTTGTTCATTTTTAGAGGAAGGTGAAGCTGGGAAAAGGACGAGACATGGCATTTCCTCATCCCATTGCTCCTGACGGCTCCAGCCAGCATTTGACTGCACAAAGAACTAGTCTGCCACTGTTGCCAAAGAAATTTTCCCCCAGACTCTGCCGAGCACCTTGAGGATGGCAGGTTTGGAGCTCAACATGCCAGATTTGCATCCCTGTTGAGAAAGCAATTTAAAAGGAGACCTTCTACCCATGTGCTCCAGGGATTCAAGTTCTTGCACCAGGAAGCGTTTGGGCCCAAATATTTTTGGACTGAAAGCCACTGTGTTGGTCTCTACATGGGCAATGAAATTTGAGAGACTAGGGCCAAGTACTGGTTGGATTTAATAGAATCTGGGTGTTGGAGCCAGGCTTCTGGGCATTGCTACACTGAGATGTCGGGGTACAGATAATTTTGATACATTATGAGCAGTTGTACGGGGTGTCTCTTTAGACACTGAAGTTAGGAATAAGGAGGGACAGGCATTGGCCAAAAATTGGCTGTATCTAGGTACTAGTTCTGAGTCGTTTTTGTGGTGCTATGGCATTGGGGTCTGGATTTGTTCTGTGCTGTAGGAGCAGCAGTATTAGTTCCTACTTTGATGGGAAAACTTGAGATTTTTGGTTAAAAAATGAATAGGATCTGGCTAGATTTTCTTTTTGCCTTTGCCTGTGATAACCCTGGTGGATTCTTATGAAACACTGGTACACAGTAGCTCATTGGAATCTCTATCTATCCCTTTTCATCAAATACAGCCACTGCACAGCATATACTGCCTGGTAACCCCATAAGTTTTACCCTCATTCAGACTGAAGGGGAATTTAAGGGAGCAGCCTGCAATGACACAATCTGGAATTTAGCTGAGACACCAGGGCCAACTCCCGGAGTCTCATGAAAAGACCCCTGGGAACTTTAATACCCATGTTCAGTTTTATGTCTCTGCTGAAAGAAGTTAATTCCTGGAGCATCATGCTGGGATGCTGGCATTGGAAGGAGCCCACTAAGACCCATCTCCACTTGTTGAAGAAGTCAGGTTAACCTGGGAGGCTTCTCCAAGTACTGACCCAGCCCATCTCTACTTAACTGGCTGATGAGAACTGAAGGCGGTTTGCATTCCATCCCATAATGAGATGGGACCTTCTTCACTTTCCAACCCCAGAGTGGTATACGCATCCTAGCAGAAAACACCCCAGAACCCTCATTCTTGCTAGCCTATCCAGGCCAGCCTTCTCTCCATCTCTCTGGAGCCCCAGAGGTCTTACTGCTCTGGCTGATCCAGGGGTTCTTCTCCCTGGCTGTGACTTCTTGAGCTTCATTCTCCTCCTCCTCTTCACCCTCAGAGAGCAGGTCTGAGATCTGCTGCTGCAGCTCAGGACTGATGCTGTTCTCTGCTAGAATCAGCGTCCGCAGGGCTGTTGGGTAATTCTGCACCATGTCCAGCAAGGTCTGAGCAGAACAAGAAGCAGAAGTAGGTGGATAGGTAGCAGAGATAGAGGTCAGATGGGGTTTAGAGCTGCTTTATACTCTCTTCATCCCCCCACACCCTGTCCTAGTTTCTTTTCTCTGCCCTCCGCTGGGTCTGAGTCAGTTTTTAGGGAAACTAAGAACTCTCTACCTTTTCCTGGGGAGAAGTTCAGGAGTTCCTGGCTATACCCAAGAGGAGATTACTCCTGCACAGCCTGCTCTCTGGTACCTGCAAAACTTCCCCTGGCATCTCCAGCTGTGTTCCCTGTAAGTCTGAGTCAGTGGGAATGGGCAATATCAATACCATGAGCTGAGCTTCTGTCAGAAGAGACTGCAAGAACTGGCTGGCAGATAATTATCAATAATCCACTCAGCTCAAGCTCTGCCCGCCCTAAACTCCAATACGTATTTACAAACCTAGTTCCAGAAACCAAACCTTCTCCCTCACTCACATTTCCAGAGAACCAAAGATGCAAAAACATCTGCTCTCTCACCAGCTCCACCACCTTACTTATTGGAGCTGAGGCAGAGGCCAGGTGCTTTGGGCTAGGGTTGAGCAGCACCTCCAAGGGCTGAGTGTCACAGGCTAGGGAACGAAACACAGTAGCAGAACTTTTAGGTGCAGAGGTTGCTCTGAGAAGAACATCCCATGATGTGGGACAAAGACCCAGAAGAAGGTATAGCTGAGATTTGGGACTGTTGGGCATAGGTGTCTTGGAGGTGCAGGTGATGGTATATCAGCATTAGGTACTCCTTACCTGGGCTGACTGGTCAGTAAGTCCTGTTCCTTCCAGGTCCAGAACTTCCAGGGTCCGACTGGAGGCCACGGCAACAGCCAGCATCCCTGCTACCTGGTCACCTGGAGGAGAAGAAAGCCAGGACCTGTCAGCAGTCTGGCTTCACACATCCAATGCGCTCACTGGGCCAGACAGATCCTGGGATAACCCAGCCGGGAGCCTACCCTGTCCCAGTGCTACTGCCTATGTGGCAAGAGCAGCTTGGAGGAGAAAGTGAAGTGCAGTTGGGTGTGAAAAGAGACGAGTCGGGGGTGGGATGGACTGTTGGTTGTGACTGGCTGATCTGGGGGTGAACAAAGAGAACTTGAAGGAAGATAGCAAGATTGTTTCTCTTCCAAGAAGTCTTTGTACCTCCATAGTGCCGTCCATCCTCCCATCCAAGAATCTCAGAGCTTCCTGTCATTACCGGGGGGAAGCTAAGGTGCAGAGTGGAAGTTACTGGCTCCAGGGTCAGAAAAGAAGTCAGTAGCAGAACCAAAAATATACCCCTTCAGCATCCTGGGTCCCCTGCCTTCTGCACTGACCACTAGCTCCCATTCCCTTTCAGAGGCAAAAATAAACACCAGGAGCCGTGACACCCTGTCTTTTGCTCTAACCGCTAGCCTATACTTCCTTTCAGAGCCAGAAATAGATCCTGGGAGTGCTCACTCCCAGACTTCTGCTCTGACTGCTAGCCACCACTGCCTCAGAGCCAGGAACAGATCCTAGGAGTCTACTGTCCTAGCTAGTGGGGATGGCTCCTATGGGGTGGGGCCCCCCCTGGCAGCCAGTCCCTTCGAAGTACTCCCCAGGAGTAGGCAGCATCACAGTAGAACGGGCTCCATCAGCAACCATGTTAGGGACTCAACACAGAGTAGAGAGCAGCCAGTCAGCAAGGGTCTCTGCCAGAGCAGGGTGCACATGGGGGGATGCAGCAGAGAGGGGAGGGAGACATTCCTGGCCTAATTTCCTAGGGCAAGGTGAGGTGGCCTGGTCCCTGCCTCACCAGCTGCCAATCCTGCTCCAGCAGCACAAACAGGAGACGGAGACTTGGTTTCCATGGCAACCATTGGCAGGCTCTTCTCCCCGTTTTAGCTGCAGAGAAAGAGCTGGAGGAAGGGGAGGGGCCCAGTCCAGCTAACAGCCTGTGGCTGAGAGGTAAGAGGGTGGGGATGGAAGGAAGCAGAGAAAGGCCTGAGTTGAGGGCTGACCCCGACTGACACCACACAGCCAATGGGCCAGAGTCTCAAGGGAGGGGACACAGTCTTTCCCCCCGAGGTTGCCTCCAGCTGCTAAATGTGTCTGATGCGTTTCCTGGAAGGAAATGCGTCCTTTTCACACGAACTATCAACACAAGTGGAATTATCTGACCCCCCCAGTCGCAGCACAAAGGACTAAATGGGCTATGAAGAATGAACTCCCACCTCACTAGGGTGACCAGATAGCATGTGAAGATTTGGGCCACTTGTTTTTTTAGGGGTATAGTAACCTATATAAGACAAAGCCTCTAATATCAGGACATCTTGTCACCCAACCCTTCACCTCCAGACCAGGGCAGGAAAGAGGCCCAGCAGAAGTGTCCATGTGGAGCAAGCTGCCATGCCAGTGCTCCCAGTGTGCCTGGCCTAGATTCAGTCACCAGGGCTATGAGACCAGCACTTTCATCGGCTGCAGACTCACACAAGGCCTGTCAAGCTAGTAGTTCAGAATCTCTCACGCCTGTGCTGCTCACCAAGGGGATTGTAGTCCAAGTTCAATACTCGCACCTGGGAGCTGTGAGCCACTGCAATGGCCAGGCGCCCCCAACCTTTGGCCGTGACACCTGGGTTTGCGCTCAGTGTTAACTCTTTAAGGCCTGGAGAAGAAAGAGAAGCCAAAGAACTCCCTAAGGACACAGACAAGGCACCAAACCTTCCAGAGAAGAACGGGCTTGGCCAAGTGTACAGCAAGGAAGTGGTATGGACTGGAGTTTCACAATTCCCTGGACCCTGATTGGTAGACAGGGTATGATTTACAAAATGATTATGTCTCAGAGGGGTAACTGTGTTAGTCTGTAGCTTCCCAGATAACAAGCAGTCCTGTAGCACCTTAAAGACTAACAAATTTATTAGGTAATGAGCTTTCATGGTAAGACCTCCTCTGGGAATGAAGACCCACAAAAGCTCATTATCTAATAAATTTGTCAGTCTTTAGGTCCTACAGGACTGCTTTTTATTTAGAATGATTATGGTCAATTGTCTGATTAGCACTACTTTTTGCAGTGCTGCCCCTTTGTTTGCTAGGAAGAAGCATGCTTGACCTTTGGCCCCCTTCCAACCCAATGCCTGCCTACCACAGACAACAAATACACTGGGAGGGGGCAATGGACAAGGGAGGGCAGGACAGGCAGGTACTGCAGCTTGAGTTTCAGGAGGGGTGACTGCTGTCTGTATGGTGAGCACATACATGGGGAGGACTGAGATCAGCAGCTGGTTAGAGTGCTGGAGTGAGAGGGCAGAGACAGAGCCCAGGCCTCAAACTTTGTCTCCTTTCAAGAGGAACTTATTCAGTCGGTGGACAGTTACTCCCTTCCCCATAAAGCAGCCACAAGGGATCATTCAGTGTTAATTCCCAGAGAAGCCAATAGGGTGCATGTACTGTAAATCCCAGGGCTGGGGCAGGGAGAGGGGAGATCGTAATCTGTAATCATTTTCAGTGCACCAGTCACTGCTTAGGCTTCAAGAGTGCAAAATATTCACACCAAATCAGAATCCAAGCCCTGCGCCTCCTTCTGTACAGGTTCGAACTCTCCTGTCATACAGCAGCAAACTGGCCGTCAGTCCCCACTAGCATCCTGCCAGTGGAACAGTCCACTGTACCAGGAGCCATGCTCCATTGGACACAGCTCCTCCCCTTACAAGTACACAAGGAGGAAGCCAAGTCTTTGCCCTGTGCAATTGCTTCTATACTAAGGGACTGTTTAACTGCAGTTATGCTGGGAGGAGAAGCCTCCTGCCATGTCTCAGCAAAGGAAGCAACTCTATGTCCTGCTCCCCCAAGGATACAGAGGTAGAGGAAGTTTAGCTCTGAGCAGAGGGGCCTGAGCCATATATGAATTCCACTGGCCACTGCATACCCCACTGACACTTTTGCTTACCTGACTTGGCTCCATCAGGAGGCAGAAGCCCACAGATCAAATTGATGCCCTCATCACCCAGCATGCAGTCTCCCAAGTCCAAAGCCACCAGTGAGGGATGGATGGAGATTGCTGGATTGAGGAGAGCTAGGCCAGCATCTGTCAGGGGACTCCCATGGAGGCTGCGTAAGCAAAGGCTAGGTATTATTAACATGCCTTCCTTGGGGCACTGGCTCAGCAGATGGGAACCAAGAAACAGGAAGAAGAACGTGAATGCCACTTCCTGGTAGGGGCAAAACTCCAAAATGCTTAATGTATGTCCCTGTATGAGGGAATTTAGTACAGATGGGGCAAAGGGGGCTTTGGTGACAGATGGCAGAGGGACAGAGACAGTCCTCTTGCTCAGCATGGGATGGGAAGCAGGGCTGGGGATTATAGGGGTACAGATTACTCCCTCCCATGTCAGACAGATGGGGGTCAAAGGAATTAGGCATGCAGATACCACCCCCCTTCCAATACAGGAAAGAGATGTCCTGATGGGATATGCCAGGAGAATCCAAATGGGAGGGGTGCATGGGTGGCCTCCTCCCAGCATGGAGCAGGGGCACTTGATACTCAAAATCAAGGATTTGGGGGTTTTCCCTGGGAGGAATTAATTTACAGAACTGAAAATCAACACAGAGCCACAGATGATAGGGTGAGGCAACCCTGTCAGGCTAGGCAGTGGGGGCACTGCCATGTGCCTACAAAAGTGCTCACTGGGGGGACAGGGATACTTCCCTTCTGGATGGTCACTCTTGCAGGTGGCACCTCTCCATGGCATCAGCAAGGTCTCCCCTACTTACAACAGAGACTGGATGGAGCGGTTTGTCTTCAGGGCTTCGGCCAGTTGCTTGACCCGGTTGATGTTGGACACAATTCCCAGGTTGAGGTTGAGCTGAGCCAAGGAGTGAGATTCTGCTACCCCCCGACAAATGCGCCCGAAATCCCGGTCAGAAATCTGGCAGCCCCGGAGTGACAGCAGTCGCACTGAGTTCTCCCGCAGACTCTCACAAATATCCCGGATCTCAGCACTGGATAAAGTCTCCCCAGAGATCTGGATAGACCCTGGCAACATCTTTCACCAGTTTTGGTAGTGAGGAAACAGACACCTCCAGAAGCTCCTGTGCAAGCTGAATCTGTGCAGGTAAATAACGTGCAAACTGAATCCTTGCAGGTGTGTGCAACCCAGGTCAGTGTAAGTAATTAGTGTGCAATGTGCATTGGTGCAATCAGTGCTAGGATATACTGTGCAAATCTAATTAGCTGTAAAGGATTTTGTGCAGTCCAGATTAGCCCAAGGCTATTGAACAATCTGGAGTGACGCAGGTAAGTAATGTGCCATATGGACCTGTGCAGGGGCAGCTGTGCAGTTCTAATCCCTGCAAGTAACCACGGTACAGTCTGGTGCCGTGCAGGTGCAATCGGGTCAGTGCAGCGCTGCTGTGCAAGGAAAGGACGTGCAGTCCCGAGAGGCAGGAAGAATCTCCACTGCTTGTAGCGGCTGCAAAATTCGATGCAATTACGGAGAGAGACCAGCGTGCAGTCCGGATGGAGCCCGATTCCGAGGATGCAGGAGAGGCGTGCAATCCGCAGCGGAGCAGGGGACTGCAGTGGGGATGCCCCGAAAGGAGAGTCTACGTCCAGATCGGATCCGGATCACCGCACAGATCTCACTGGATTCGGAGGGATCTGAGCCCGGCCGCCGATGACACGGGGAGACGGAGCCGAAGCAGCCGCGGCGCCCATGAGACCGGGGAAGGGGAGGGAACGGGGCTGCGCTGTCATCCGGCTTCAGAGCCGCATCAGGGGGCCGGGACCTCCTCGAGCGTGGATGATCCCTACCCCGGTGCCCAGCCCCCTTCCCCCGGTAGCCAGCCCGGGATCTCTGCTCTGCGGCTCCCTGCGCCCGTTGCACCTGCTCTGCTGGAGGCGGGACTCCGCTCCCGTGGCACCGGGATTCCCGGGGCGGAGCTGGCCGGGCCCCCGCCCGGGCCCGGCTCCCTCTGTACCTTGCTCCGGATCACCGCGCTGCCCAGCTGGAGCGGCTCCTCCCCCGCAGCCCCGACTCCTCCTCCTGGTACATGGCGCCGGCTGAGTCCCTCTGTGCCAGCGCCGCAGCAGGGCTCGGGCTGCTGCCTGCCCCGGGATCCGGCTTTGTTGGGGGCCGGCTCGGTGGGTTCCTATGGCCACGCACTGTCACTGCAGCCTCCGCCTCCTGCTGTGCCTGGCCCCGCGGGGGCCGCCGTCCGTCGCCGCTTCCGCCAGCGCGGGCGCTGCGGGGCCTGCTGGGCGCGGGCAGCAGGTACTCGGGGCCCATGCAAAGGCCTGGCTGACATGCGCTGGTCTGGGGCCGCCCGTCCCCCGCGCTTCGTTAGGTGCGCCTCGCTGCGCCTGTTCCCCCCCACACGTAAGTAGGGCAGGAGGAGGCCTGGCGCCTCACACACCGCCGTGCAGTCGCGGGCCCCCGTAGGGCGCGAGGGGGAGGCAGAGCCAGGCCTCCAGTGGCATTAGCGCTGAGCTTGGGAAGGAAAAGAGCAGGGGCAGTGGCCCAGGTGGCAGAGGCCCAAGAGTGGGAACGAGTCAGTGACACAGTATCAGAGGCTGAGGAGATATTTTAGGGGCTCCTGAGACTAACAGGGGCTTGGCTGAAGTACCCCAGAGAATGGGCCAGGAAGCCAAGAAGTTCCGTGGACACCTGGGAGGGTCCACTGTGTCTAAATAGGACCAGCCTCCGAGCCAGAGGATCTGTGGTGGATGTTGTGGCCTGTGGCCAAAGAGCTGCCCATCAAGTGAGAGGAACCCAGGCAGTGACCCCCCAAGTTGCTGGGCTTGAAATAGGGGGAGAAAGGGTATAGAGAGTGCTTTCAGGGTGGCTGCTGTCAGAGACATCTGGAGTCTGGACAGCTGAGTGGAGCTGATAGTGGGCTGGGGACGAGCAAGGTGGTGTGGGGAAAAAAGATTAAGTATTAGTCACTGTTAGTAATATTGCTGTGGCAGGAATAGAAGTAAAATGCCTGGTATGACATCACTGAGAATGTTTGATGTAAATATCTCCACAGGAAGGATTAAATTGGGGGGGGGGCCTGCCCCATGGGACTCCATCAGGGCTGGCTGCAGGAACAGCTTGCAAGCAGTGGTTTGCGGTCCAGCTGATTAGGCACTTTGCCTTTGGTTGGGGAGTTGAAAAGGAGCTGGCTGCAGAGAAGCCATTGGCTTTAGTCAAAGCTGTCAGAGGTTCTTTTGTGTTGTAGGGCAGCTAGTCCGAAAGGAGAGTTGACATCCTGACCTGCCAGAACTAGCTCTTGTGATCTGGGGCTAGTGACCTGGGGCTAAAAAGTTTTGCAAAGGGAAGACTGGGGCCGGGATGCAGGAAGAGATGGTACATGTTGGGCACAGGTCACAGACAGCTAGCTGCTTCTCGGGTAAAGCCTGTGAGGAGTGTCACAGCTGGAGTGTTTGCAAGTGCAGTTGTCCCTGTGAAGGTTTTGGACATTTGTGTTTATGGTGATCTGGTTCTATGCACATGGCCTACTGTTTAAACTAGAAATGGAGGAAACCCCCACAGGGGCAGAGGTGTCATTGTGCTCTAATGAAACTAAAGCAAGGTTTGAGAGGGAAGAGGGGCACATTCTTTTCTGCACAGCAACACATGTAACAGTCACAACAAGGAAGTCACATGGATTTCAAAGACAAAGGAGAGATTCTAGGGCAGGGGTGGCCAACCTTTTTCATTGGGGGCCACATGGCAATATTTTACATGTTCTGGGGGTCAAACACAAAACAGCCTCAAACTTGCCCCGTCTCAGTCCTCTTTAACCCCTCTCAGTCCTAAATCCACCTCCCCATCTCCAGACTTAACTCCTCTTAGCATGAAACCATCCCCCATCCCCAGCTTTAACCCATCTCAGCCCCAAACTGCCCTCCCACCCCAAGGCTTAACCCCTCTCAGCCTTAAACCCAGGATTAACCTACCTGAGACAGGAGCTCTGCATGCTTTTGCTGCTGTTCCTGCTCCCCTGCTGCTCTACCACCACTGCCGTCTCCTCCTCTTTAGCATGGCTGTGTGGCTCCCCCCGGCTCTCCTATTTGCTTCACCCTGCCATGCTGAAATAATGGAACTCAATTTAATTGGTTTAACGGCCGAAATTCCATTGTTTCAGCGCAGCAGGGCAGGGAAGCAGAGGAGTCAGCGATGGCAGATTCCAGAGCCACAAATGGCTCCTTAAAGAGCTGCATGTGGCTCAGGAGCTGCAGGTTGTTGACCCCACAGCCAGATAGCAAAAGGGCACTGCTGCCGACTTTGCTGTCTAGATGAAAAGGCTTCATGGTCTGGCTTCTGGCCCATGGGCCATGTGTTGGTCACTCCTGCTCTTGGGTATCCTGGTACTAACAGAGCCTGGGCTGAGGCAGGGAAATGACAGGATTGTAGATCCCAGGAGAGTTTCTCCGGAAGAGGAGAAGAAGTGTGGGAGTGGGGAAGATTCTTGGTAGCAGCTGAAACATTGCATCAGTGAAGGGACTCAGGCACCCTCCAACCCTGTACTTTTCTTCAGCAGAAGGAATGAATGACAGCTGATTAGGCAATGATCTGACAGAGCAGAGAGCTTTGTGACCCGGGGGTTTCTTTGGTGACTACTGGTCATGGTCCCTGCCCTCAGGGCTCATGGGCTGAGGCCAAGTCTACACTGTCACTTTATAGCTTTGTCACTCTGATTTGAGGTGTGAACCCCGCCCCCCCCCTGCGCAGCAAGTTACAGTTCTATAAAGCACCGATGTGAACCAGGCTAGTGTTCCCAGCGCACTACTCCCCTCCTGGAGATGGTTTACATGGAGGCTGGGAGACTGCTCTTCCAGCCCTTGTGCTGTGGCCACATTTTCACTTTAAAGTGCTGCCGTGGCTGTGCTTTAAATTGTTAGGTGGAGACAAAGCCTGAGTTAGTCCAGGCTTGCTTATGTCCTTTGCTTGGTGCAGGGAGGCAGCTAACATGAAAGAGAGCAGGGAGTTGGGAGGCATCCCAGTTTTGCTTATCTCAGGAGCAATCACTGTGCAGGACTTTTCCGGCCCACTTGCATAAAATGAATAAAGAGTGAGAAATGCAGGTGAAAGGGCCTGACTCCCTTCTGTTCACAGTGCTCTTTGGGGTGCCGAGGAGAGATAGGTGGGGAAACATCATGCTGAGGTCCTTAAAAGAATTCTGTAGGTGGTGTAAAGTAAGAAGCATAGAGATTATGGCTAGATTTCTGCTCTGTACAAATTGCAAAGCAGCTAGTGGGGTGACGTGAAAATGAGAGGAAACTGCATACATAGGCAGCTTTCTGCAAAGAGCTAATCCACTAAGGAAAAGGATTGGATGCTGTACATAGAAAGCCCCAAGCAAAATCCCCTCTAGTAATGGACAGACTTCAAACTCTCTTAGACAAAGAGTTAATGGGCACAAAACAGACATAAAAGCACTCTTGATCCACAAGCCAGTCAGCTAACATTTTAACGGAGTGGGCTATTCTATTAATGACTTAAGAATTTGCATCTTACTGAGGAGGAGTTTTCACACTACTTCAGAAAGAGAGGCTGCTGAACTTTTTTTTATATTTAAATTCGACACATTAACATGTGGTTTGAACTGGGATGCAAATTTTCTGGGTCATTATTATAGGGGCTCTTTTGCATACTTGGCTTAATCTAATTATTGACTCCCTCTCCCCCCGCCCCTCTACTCTCTGATTTGCTCACCTTGATAATTTTTTTTTCTGATTTGTCAACCTTGATTACTATTTTTGGTTCTCTATGCCATAATATTGAGTCTGGTCTGTTCTGGTATGGCTATGGTCAGAAGAAGTGGGTCTGTCCCACAAAAGCTCACCTAATAGATTATTTTGTTAGTCTTTAAAGTGCTACTTTACTGCTTTTTTGTTTTGATAGTATATAGACTAGCACGGCTTTCTCTCTGTTACCCCTCTATTAAGTAATTAAGGAAGCAGGACCAAGGCATCAGGCACTGGGGGGAAGGAGAGAGATGGAAAGTGAAGGAGAAATAGGATGCTGGGTAGTATGTTAAGTGTCCATTCATCTTTTGTCTTTGGAACGGAGAAGAGGTCATTTGAGCCAGGGTTTGCATTTCATGTGGTGTTAGGAGGGAGCACAAAGAAACAAAAGGGGAGCATCAGAGCAAGGCAGATAAGAATCTGGGCTCAGGTGACAAACCCAAAGCTTTAGTTTCAGCACCTATTTTTTTTTCTGAAAGTGTCAACATCCTGCCTGAATAATCCTTAGCTGATTTGTAGCACTTTCCAGCCACCACTTTGTGGAGGTGGGACCCCATTTCACAGCAGAGGGAATGGAGATGGAAGCTGTTGATGGTGTGTGGGGGTGTAATTTTTCAAAAGGCTCAAAAGCCCAAATGAGAAGGATCACTGAAGCAAAGTGGATGTATGGAGAAGTACTGCATGGACCTTGGAGGAGGAGAGGGGCCATTATGATGCCAGCACTGTCTCCCTCCCTGCATCCAGGTGTCCAGTGCTGGTATAGGTGATGTTTTGTGAAAAGAGAGGTGCAGAATCTCTTATGTGCTGAGATTAGGTATCTGAGTGAGAGTAAGGCTCATGGCTATGGGGTTTGTGTGTAGAATGACTGTGTGTCAGAGCAGCCCAGACAGATACACAACAGCTCAGGCAGGAAGGATGGTCAGATCACCACCCAGGTCGTCTTTCAGTGCATCTGGCCAATGCAGGTTGAAAGGGAGAAGGTGTTGCATTCACCCCCATGATTACTTCCAGGCACTAATTATCCATGTTCCACTAAAAGACCTATTATTAGACAGTGGCTCTGGGAAGAGAACAACTGGGACATTTCCAACTTTTATTAACTGTAACAACTCTGTAACATCATTTGGAGTGAGTGCGAAGCCACCTCCAAGGTCCTTGTGCTAGGGATCTGCTGTTCCATATGGTGAGGAATATGTTGAGAGAATAGAGGCTGTTAGTTGAATCATGTTTCCTCTGTCACCGCTCGGTGTTTTTGGGGCTTGGGTTTGGGCTGATCCTGGCCCCAGACTAGATTTAAGGAGCCATAGGGAAGAGGCTTATGCAGAAAAACTTATGCTGAAGCATAGAGATGTTCTTTCTTATGCAAAAGGATTGGCTGACCTCTTCGTGGTTCAGCAGCCTATAAAACCCTACTGGGCAGAAAATACCACCCTACACTCACTGTAGGGCTTGTAAAATACAACCTGGGACTGGGAAAAGGAGTGAAACAAGCCGTACTGCAGCTCTTAGTTGCATGGACAGCAGGATGAATGGGGGTCAGACCTTATGCCAGGCTCTAATCCCACACTCAGGTGTGGCACTCCTCAGAGTCCTGCACACTGAAATACACTATTTCCAAGATGGAGTGCTGAAATTTGACCTTTTGAACTCCATGTACAGTCCAAGTGCCAGTGATAATTTTTAAAGTCACTAATAGTCCTACTTACAACAGCCTCATTAATAAATAAATGAAGATGCAGAGCTTTACTGTTTAGATAGTGGTTGGTAGCATTAGCTGGTCTTTTGCTAATCCACAGGTGCAATGGCTTTGAGCAAGCTCCACGCTGCATGGAGGAGGAAGGGCAGGGCTGAGCTCCCGCCTTGCATGTGGATGAAAATCTGCTTGAGTGCTGATCTTAGCACCCATGCTGGGTGTTGCTGACCCCTGGTCTAGACTATGAGAGCAGAAGGGATGAGTTGGAAACTAGGCTTTAGCACCTGAGCCATTAGAAAAGAGAACAGTAGAGCAAACTAAGCCACTCAGAGTACCCAACTCTGGACAGCATCTGTAGAGTGAGCATGATTGGATCATTCTGGATGACCATAAGCCCAAATAAACTGCCCTAACAGAGGGAAGCCAGACAAGCAATTCTGGGGAGGAATTTACATTGCATGATGTATGCATTGTGGGCATGTGCCTGTTTCCCTGGGTTAGAGCCTGTGATGAACTGGGGAACCTATGTACAATTTAGGAATTCTGGTTGATATTATGAAAAGTTCTGGATTATGAAATGCTCCTGTGTTCATGTGTGAATTTCCTCTTTGCTGGTAATGGCTGTCTCACATCCTCCCAAAACTAGGCACAAAATTAACCTTCATAACTATACATTAATCACACAATAGTTTTGTTAAAGAGGGTGTCTGAGGGTTGGGAAACTGGTTTGAGCACATTGGCCTGAAGGGAGAGGATTTAGGGAGTGGAAAGTTACCAAGCAGTACTTAGGGACAGGTGACTAAGCAGCAGAGCGGAGCAAAAAACGTTTGTCAAATAATTTATTTGCTAAAAATCGTGTTTGGCCATCATGAAATGTGAGTTCAGAAAAAAGAGTCAACCAAAACCAAAACAAAAAAACCCAAATGTTTTGTAAACAACAAAACTTTAAATTTTTTACCCAGTTCTGCATTTTAACAAAAGCAAACAGGAGGTTAAAGTCTTAAAGATGAGGAGGAAAAATAACTCTCTCTTATACCCTTGTTATTAGGACCCTCAGTTAGATTGGGGGAAATCCTGGTTAAGTTTTTCTTTCTGACTGAGAAAAGGTTTGTACTGAGTTCTTCTACACGGGAGAAGCAGTTCTTGGCCATCAGGCTACAGGATAACCTCACATGATGCTTCGTCTTTTAGCTGGAATTTCTGCTATGCAAATTGCATAAATTATTTCAAAATCCGTTATTCTGAACTTGGTGCCATCCAGATGACACTGAAGTTCAGGCTAAGTGCCTGTTCCAAAAGTTCTGTTACCCCTCGTACGATGAGGAGTACTGGAGCCGGAATACCAGGGCTGTAGGTGAGGAGCTGCTCTGGCTCAGTGATCCGGAGCAAGGTGCAGAGGGAGCCAGGCCTGGGTTAAAAAAACACAGCTTTGCTATTTCAGAATACAAACGTATCCTGAAAAAGCAATTGCCATGTAGACATAGCCTAAGAGGGAGTGGATTCCGTCCACCTGTGGCTAGTGAAGTACCTCCTAGTAACTTTAATACTGGGCACCTGTACCCTATGTAAAATTCGGTGGTTGTTAGAAGGGAAGGAAACAGGAAGTACCAGCAAGGTGGGCCTTGAGGAAGATGGCAGTCTGAGTGAGGGAAGACAGCTAATCCTAAATCCAGGGAGAGCCTAGGGACATATTGCTTGATAAAAGGAGACTGGATCTGTGGTTTATTAATTTTTCTGAAAATAGTGCGTAAGGCTTTTTCAGGGAGAGGGGTTTGAAGAAGGGCATTTGGAAAGAGAATCTGTGACTTACTGATTTGGCTTGGGTGAGTACTTTATATTCTAGCTGGGTGTTAGAACAGTTAAGAGACGCGTGCAGTTCCTGCTCAAGGACATCACAAAGCAGCGGTGGAAATCAGGCAGATCTGGGACCCAAGTGCACCCAGCTACAAGATGACTGCCTGACTTTCCTGCTGAAGCTCTTCTGGTTTTTCACAAATGCTGGGACACTGTCTCCTCAGCTCTAGGTGAGTACTGTAACCATCAGACAGGAGAGTAACTCCTAAGCTCTCCCTGGCCTATTGTCTAATTGTCATCATTCAGGGTGGCAATGCATAGTTAGGGCTATTCAAGCACCTACCTGATTTTATTGAGAATCCTATGAAATATGACCCCTCTTACAGAAAGCAATTTAGCACAGCCTTTGACAAGGCAGGTGGGGAAGCTGAGAGTCAAGAACCAGCTACACCTATCTACTCTTTGCCTTGCTACAGATTAGAATTTCTTAGAGGGGGTTCTCATTTACACTAGCTGGCTATGGCTGCCAAAAGACTAGCCAGTAGCTAGGACTAGTTTGAGCCGTTTCTCTGCACCCTGCCTCCCCACTGTAGCAGGTGGCTTGTGAACTGAATTCATCTGTTATATGCCCTGTGGAGATTTTCCCAACATGGGAAATTCCCTGAAGGGATCATAGATGGTGTTGTTTTGTCAAAGCAGTCCTTAAAAATCTCCAGTGATAGTGATTCCACAACCTTCTTTGGTAACTTGTTCCACTGCTTAACTATGCTTACAGTAATAAGTTTTTTCATAAAGTCTGATGTAAATCTCACTTGCTGTAGTTTAAGCCTATTGCTTTTAATCCTGTCCTCAGTGGTTAAGGAAACCTCACTTTCCTCTGTAACAACTTTTCTATACTTGAAGATTTATGCCCACCTTCACTCTAGTACAAACTAAACACCCCCTCCACCACCACTTTTTTTTCCTCCTCCAGTCTTTCCTCGTATGTCAGTATCTAGACCTTCAATCACTTTTGTTGCTCTCCTCAAGACTTTTCTCCAAGTTTTCCGTATCTTTCCTGCAGTATAAAGGCCAGAATGGGGGACACAGCCTCAACTGGAATACAATCAGCAATGAGGGAAGGATTACTTTTCATTGCTTGCTTACTTTTTGCAGGAGTATTACACTAATTTGTTGATTCGCTATAGTACTACTTCATAGTAGTAGTTGTCCCATTTGTGTTTTGCTTGGTACTTCCTAGCTGTAGTACTCCCCATTTGTCACCACTTTACGCTTTCATTTGTCAACATCATTTTGAATCTGATCCTGTCCTCCAAACTGCTTGCAACCTCTGCCATTATTCAAATCTTTTTACAAAGTTATTGATTAGACCCATGTGCAAGTGATCCATGCATGGCCCCGCTTGAGAGACCCTCCCAGCTTGATGGTTAGCCATTGACAAATACAGAGTATAGTTTTCCCATCAGTTGCACACCATCCTATGGTAGGTTAATCTAGAAAGTAAATAGCCATTTTTATCAAGAGATATGAACAGGCTCAAGTAGTGCAGTCATTTGTTAAGAGCAATGGGGTGTGGGGAGACCCCTTTTCCATGGCACAATGCAGCAGAGCAACAGAACCCTCATGGAAGGACTGAGTTCCTGGGCCAAGACTGGACAGCTTGGTTAGTCTGGCTCTGACAAATAGCAACAAGAGTGGAAGCAGAGTGCGATCAGCCTGGACCTATTGGAAATGGGGAGGAGCTGTTTGTGGGGCATGCTAAGGAGGAAGGCAGTTCAGTTAGCAATGCAATGTTCCAGCTGATTCACATGGCACCTCTACTAGTGCTGAAGGGCCTTCTGAGTTGTTGAATAGTGGCTCAAGGGAAGCCCTCCTCATGTAGGACATTTAAAAATGGACTGGACAAAGGCCCAAGGAATGGACTGCAGAGTATAATCTCATTTGGCTCTGGGAGGGGAGAAGCAATAACTAGATGGTACCCAATAAAAACTCTCTTCCTTTCTCTCTGGTATAAGCAGGTACTAGCATCAGACATCACTCAGCACCAACATCCATTTAATTTCTCCCTCTTCAGGAGGGGAGCTACAAAAGCAAGCAAATGGGTTGGAGAGAACAATAGATCTGTGGAATCCCAGCTAAGTGTGCACAAGGCTGTGAGGACAGCTCTGACCAGCCCAGATGCAAGCTGGGAAGAGCTAATTTCCTTTGACGCACTGGGGAGCCCTACACTCCTCTCCCCAAAAGAGGTGCAGAAAACTCAAGTCCTGTTCTTTTGTCCATTCCCCAGGTAGCAGCAGATGGTTATGACCCAGGGCAATGAGTCAGAGTCCACGAGGCTACATGTTTAGCGTGATGGCTTTGGCTGTTGTGTTTAGTACAATAGAGGAAACAACAGGGATGTCTCTGGCGACTCTCTGAAAGGGAGGAACGTTGGGTCCTTCCAATGTGTCCAGGATACCTGTGGGGGAGAAGTAAGATGTGAGAGTTAACCACTAAGGGAGAGTGTTTAGTTCATTCTGGCCAGGCAGATGAGGCATGTGTGCACAGGATTTGCACATGTATGCTGGAGCCAGGGGTTCCAGCACAGGCAGCCTTTAGGCCCAATTAAATGGGAACACCTCCAGAATGAGTCCTGAGTGCACATAGCTAAACAGCTGCATAGCTCACAGTCTGTCACATATGCAATTGACGAGGGTGGTGGTGGTATTTGAGTAGAATACAAATTCCCTGACCCAGAGGCTGCCAACCCTAATCCTCCCTGGCAGACCACAGCAGTATCACTAGTAAATGCTGTGCCTCAGATTCCAAGGCAACCTCATCCTGAGAGCCCTCCCTCCATTTGACTTGAGTTGTCCACTAGGGCAGAGCCAGAAATCTCATGTTGCTTTTTATCCTTTGCTATATATACAGAATTTACAGCACGGTATCATTCTGCACTATGGATATGGTCCTGGTATGGCAGGGAACACGTGCAGACTGAAGCCTGCCTGGAATCGCTGAAAAGTGATAACACTGGAAAGACAGTGGAATCCTTTGAAACATGTTCTTTGCAGCAGGTGAGTCACACACTGGAAGCTTTCAGCCCTCCCTCCAGGAGAGTGAACAGATCCTTAACAGGACAGTCCTAACTTCCAAAAAACATTGTTAGATCATTCAGTAAATGTCAGTGGTGGAGCCACATCTAAAATATTATATGCAGGTCTGGTCACCCCTTCTCCAACAGGATATTAAAGGGAGTTTACAGAAGGGTGCACTGGCAAGAACAAAGTAGAGTCTCAACATTTGTGAATTCAGTTATTTGTGAGTAGCCTTGCTTCCCTGGGGCGCCGAGCCCCGGCCCCATTCGCAAAAAATCAACATTCGTCAGGGTTCTGAACACAGAACCCTTGCGAATGTTGAGACCCTACTGTAATTAGGAGCTGGAACTCTACTAAAGACAATAGAATTTGTTTACAGTGGGTGAAGAATTTATAAAATAAATTTAGAGGTTGAACCAAGGAAAATCACAAGTGTCGTGTTATGAAATACAGAGAACAAACACAAGAAGAGATGTTAATTTAGTTTCAAAGTGGATAAAAATATTTTTCATACATGTATAATTAGACTGCAACAAGCAGTAAAGGGGACTAAGAATTTAGCGAAGTTCAGAAAGGGATTGGATATGGAGAACAAGAAAAATCTTCTGTTATTTTGGAAGCAATATTAATCCTTTTGTTTCAAGGCTTTTGCTAGGTTCTCTGTTAGAATAAGACCTAAATGTAGAAAACAGATCATCCCACATCTGCCTGCTGCTAGTGTTAGACTCACATTTGAATCATCTGGTATCGGCCATTCGTACACAGGACATTAGAACGGATGGATCTCAGGTCTGACTCCATCTAGCAATCCTTATGTTACCTGATCTATAAGAAGAGAAAACAGGGCCCCAGGATGCCCAGTCAATAGCCCCAAGCCTAAACAGGTGTTGCCTCCCTGCCCCTTTCTCTTACCTTCCACCACTTTGTGGTAGGCAAAGTGCAGATAGAGGAGGAAAAGCATGTGCAGAGCAGCCAGGGTTCCACACAGGATGAGCCGCTGGGTGTGCCCTACTGTGCGGGACACCAGCACAGCAACCTAGGAAAGAGAGATGGGTTTAGGAGAAAAGATCCCTGAATGGGGTCCCCCCTCTGATTTCTGAATATGGAACAGGAAATGGGCCAAGTTGTAAGCTTGCTGAGTTCTCATCCCCTCTTCACGCAGAGCAGCAGGATCCTTGCTACAATCAGGCCTTCATATTCTTAGACCTACCCAATAGCTCAAAGCCCGAGGAAGTTGGTAAGGGTTGGAAGGCACTGTTCTAAGCCTTCAGAGCAGTCCCATCCTGCCAGCGCTAATGGATCCTGGGAACTCTTTGTGGGAATGAGCATGGACTTCCAGGACGCCCTATCATGCTGCCCACAAGGGAGAGTCTGGCTGCTTCCCAGGACATCCCACTCAACTGTGATGGGAATTACTGCCAGACTTGCAGAGTAGAAAGCATGTCCCATTATTGTCTTCCCCACCAGTAGGGCTCCAGGCAGCCTTCCAAGGCCCACACTTTAGCCCCTAACTTCAGGGAGGTGCGACATCAAGTGTGTTTCTCTGCGATATTACATATCTCAAACCTGCTTAGTAAAGAGCCTCTGCTGGGCTGCCCATTCCTTACCATCCGTAGTGTGGAGAGGCCACCAATTCCCAGCCAGAAGATATAGAATAGGGAGTGGAAGTGGATGTTATAGGTAACAAAGAGGGTGATGCAGTGTCCAAATAGACCATAACCCTGAAAGGAACAGAAAATGTTTTGAGTGGTAGCTCTGCATCGAGATATCTGAGTCCAGTGGACAAGATCAGCAGCACCTCACTCTGAGCATAACAAAGCTACAGTAAATGAACATACCCTAAAGAGGTGCAGCAGCCAACTACCCACCAGCTATGGCTTCCTGTCCCAGAATGCCAGGTCCTAGTGTAGGAGCTACTAGGGATGTAGATAACAAAAGGACCTGGCTGTGGCAGATGAAGATACCCATTTGCCTCTAAACATAAGTTATCTCCTAGTTTCACAGTTGGGCACTGAAGCCAGGGAAAGAAACAAACTGCAGGGAGAGCAGTGTGGGATTAAGCAAATTCCTGAATTGCCCCCAAAGCAGGTGAAGGGCTTGTTCATGCATACGCAGTTCAGCCACAAATAAAAACCACAGTGCAAAGGCTACATTCCCATCCTCCATCCCCAGCTGAAGCTCTAATCAGCTGCCCTGCACTCTGGTAACTTTGCACTGTACATACCAGCAGTGACAGCATCTGCACCATTGTGATCTGGGCATTGCACAGGTATGCCAGGAAATAGATGAAGGAGGAGACGCCCAGCCAATAACCGAAGCAAGTGCCAATGGCTGTGCCCATCAACGTGCCTTCCCTCTGCAGAGAGAGCAAGATGGTGAAGAGGGGGGCAGAGAAGACACCTCAGACAGAACAGTTACCAACTAAACACTACCCACTCTCAGCAGACAGAATACTGGGCCAGCAGCATCCCCCTTGCCTTTGGTGGATGTTTACTTAATGCCTGGCTAGCAGCATCTGGAGAGGTTAACCAGTAATACAATGCTAAATTGTACAGTGCAGAAGTGATCGCAAGTTGGCAATTCTGTCACATCCAATGTTGATTTTGGAGGCTCGTGTTTGACATCACCGTAAGAAAGCCCCTTCACCCACCTAACGTTTTCTTTAACATCTCATCTGCTGTTACGCAAATTTATATTCCGATGTTAGTAATAAATAAGGTATTGCATCAACACAAAACATACATAACTCAGTTTGGTTTGTAAAAGCTAAGTAACAGGGCACATCTGAAGCACACAGCCAAAAAGCTCAAGCAAGATACTGTTTTTACATTAATAGTCTCTACAAATTCCAAGTGAGGGTAGTGCTCAAAGGTATGCTCCAGCTAGGTTTGCTGGGTTGCTCCATAAACCCAATTTTTAACTGGCTGATCACTCCAACTTGGAAGTCGTTTTCCCTCCAGCCCCAACTTATCCTGACAGCCCTTACATCCATCCCACCCTCAGCAATGCCCAACTGGCCCCAGGACCCACTTCCCCCACTATCCTGGGCCCCCCAGCTCCACCACTCCCAATCCTATAACATTTGCACTCACAACTTACCTTGGGATCTTTTTGGCTGCTCACTGTCAACCCCCCAGCACAGCATTCTGTCCCAGGCTGGGGTGGCTCCTCTCAACCCTCACCATCCCGTCCTGGATTTTTGGTGCTGCAACACCCCTCTGGACTGCTCCAGCAGCACTACACCCTGTACCGGTCCATTCACTGCAACAAGCTCTTTTCCACTGTCTAGCTTCCCAGCCAGCAGAGCAGTGGCTTCCTCTGACTTTGTCAGCCCCAGAACAATAGTCCCTAATGCACATCCAGGTACCTTTAATCAACAGATTTCTAGGTTACTCTCAAAACAGAAGCAGCCTGTGTAACCAACAGCAGTTCAAAGCCTGGGGCAAAACCTGGCTTGAAAGTAAAATGTTCCCTTACAATTATGGTGTCTGAGGTCTTCATCCCATGCAACAGGATAGCCACCAATGTGAAGACCAGCATGAGGGGGCCGTAGAGCTCACCTGCAATCTTCTACAAGGGGAAACAGAGAAGGAAGGGGTTGGTTAGGGCTGCAGGAAGCCAGACACTTCCAGGCTACACTGAAAGTGCCCCAGACCTAGCTCATACTCTGGTCTCTTACTGATCTAAGCAATTATAGAAAGGCTGGTGACAGCAACCAAAGCGAACAAATCACACGAGTAATGCTTGAAGCAGCAGCTTAGCAGAGTTACTGAGTCATATCAGGAGCTGGGGGCATGCTTGTTCTATTGCATGGGTGTGGTATAATGGGAATTAACCAGGTAATTTGGTTGAGACACCATGAAAGAACTTGGATCCTACATATCTCATACACAATCACTCTTGCACAGGCATGGCAAAGTACTTCGACTAATTCACCCACATAGCCTTACTTTGTATGGGGTGGAGGAATGGAGGCTAAACATGAGGCCACAAAAGGAATCTAAGTCAGAGCCCAGAGCTCACTGCTCTGAGGCTCTAGTCAGCTCTAATACAATAAATGACACAGTGAGCAGCAACTTTGCTGATAAACTTACTCCTTTAGCAAACTGACAGCCTGAGAGAGCATGATGCTTGGAGATGGACGTGAGTAGGTGTTGTGTGACTGTGCCAGCTCAAAGAGACAAAAAGGGCAGTGCTGCCTTCAGAGGACCAGCTTTATGGTCCCCTTGCTGCTGGAAAGAACTGCTGAACACCGCCCCCCCACAGGGAAAGGCATGCAATCTTCCTGTAGGCATTGCTAACACATGCATCTCCTTAACAACAGACTAAGCACTCCCATGCCTCAGAAGCCCATTTACTTAGGATACAGAGCCCAGCTCACCACAGGAGAACTCACCTGGGGAAAATTTATCATCTTCATGGGGATCATGGATTCCAGCAACCTGCACCCACATAAAAACACAAGAATATGTCAAGAGTGGGGAAGGAAATGAAAACATTAACAAGAAACCTGAGAAGCAAAAGATGCTTTACTCGATTCCTTGGTCTCCTGAGCCCCCTAACCCCTTGACCTAGGGCAAGTGGTTGAAGACTATTTTAACTGTTTCCCTCTGACCCTTAACAGAGCCAGCCAATCCCACTATCACCAAAGTTATGAAACTGGAAACAGTGCCCTAGATAGGAGAGCATCTGTACAACAATCCTACTCCCTTGTACACAAACCGATTTCTAAAAGAACTCCTGAGGACAGGGTGGAACAATGGGAAAATGGAGACCAGAGAGCAGCTATTATGGAGGAGAAGAAAGCCAAAGTTTGGCACTTGTGGGACAGATGAAGGTTTTGTACGACTCTGTGCTAAAGGAGCTTCTGGGTTCAGCACCACAATCCATCTATCTTACAATCAGAACAGCACCAACAGGCTACAAATAAAACAACATACAACCATTAAAGGGATGAAATGAGGATAATGGGGATAATGAAGGGTAAATAATAAGAGTTTCCCCCAAAAGCTCTCCACAGACAGCCCAGAAGCAGAAGTGGATTAGTTAGGGCCTTTCAATATACAAGAAAGGGATAAAAGATGCTCCTCACTTTTATGGTGTGGCCCTTCTGTCCTGTTCAGGCCACATCTGTACAATGGACCATGGACACTTTGTAACAGGGCAGCCCTTCCAAAGCACCCATACGTATGGGGCACAGCAGAGGATGGGGCTGCCCTTGGAGGATGGGAGTGTGACATACGCACATAACCTGAGTCATATGCTCTTTTGGTCGGTTTGCTCACCTGTTGCGAACCTGGATGGGTTCCACATCAAAGTAGGGTCTGAGAATATCAATGTTGGCATAGAGACTGAAGGCTTTCGAGGCTTGTCTCTTACCCGCCTGCCACATCTGGGGAGAAAAATCAGTAACTGTAGCAGACTAAACACTACCTTTGCAGTGCTGCTCTGAGGAAATTGTCAAAGCACCACATGGCTGAATAAGCAGAAGGAAAAATAAACATCTTCAGAACAATCAGCATCCCATCAGAAGCCTGGGAGGAAACAGGGCAAAAGACATCAAGGCCAGAATAGGACGTAGGGTCAAGCACTGGGAAACCAAAGTCAGGATAAAACAAAGTCATCTGGGAAACAGACGGGACCTAGATCCCACCACAATCAGAGCCAGACGAGAGATGTTAGCAACCAGTGCACCAGCCCTTGCAGCACTCTGCTCACCTGGTCCGCTACTTGACGGCCCAGCTGTCCCTTAAAGCCCTTCATGCCCAGAAACTCTCCATCCTCCTCGTCTGCCGCAGCTGCTTCTGCGTCCACCTCCTCCTCCTCTTTCATGCGCTGGTGCATCTCGCCCATGTCCTCGAAGCTGGAGCCAGACGTGTCGTCCATGTTCTCCATGTCGATCACGGCGGAGCCTCCTCCCTGCGCCCAGGGCAGAGGAACAGTGACTCTAGCTCAGACCCAAGGGTCGGGGGTGTGGGTGGGGGGGGGGGGAGGTGGGCCGGGGACATCCAGTCCAAGCGCTACAGTCCCGCAGTAGCTCCCGGGCTGGTGCCTCCGCCCGGGAGGCCAGAGGCGCGCAAGAGCTGGGTTGGCGGACACAGCAGCGGGCCCGGCCCGGAGCGGGTGACAACTGCAGGGCTGAACAGTCTGGCCGGTCCCCCACGGCCCGCCTAGCCTGGCCTCCCCCACCGCCCGAGCTCGCCCAGCCTACCCCGGCCCCGGCCCCGGCCCCGGCCCCGGGCCCGCACCTGCATGTTGTCCTCGAAGGCGCCCCACTCCGCCGCGGTCCCTGTCCTGGCGCCGCCAGCCCCTGGCGCCGCCCCCCCGGGCCCGGACATCATCCCCCTGCGCTGGGGGACACAGCCCCCGGCCCGCTCTACTTCTCACTGCGGGGGCTCCGCGGAGCCTGGCCTGGAGCCGGACGTGACGGACGTCAGACGCCCCTGCGCTTCCAGCTGAGGACGTGGAAACTCCTTTGCTCTCGCGACATCTCGTACTAGCGGCCTGAGTCTGACGCCATCTTGGTAGTGGCACAAAAAAAAATTATCAAGTATGGAGAAGCTCCTGGGCCGACCGTCTGAGCTGCGCCCTGACATCCAGACAGCGTCAGCCCAGCCAATAACACCTACAAGGGCGCGGTAACGGCTGTGACTTGCCTATAACAGCGCCTCACCCAATATGGTGAAGACCAAGTTGGGCTAATACGCCAGCTCCATCACGGGGGAAAGAAAGGGCCCTTATCATGTGAGAGAAAGTGAGGGAGGTGCTGACGCGCCTGCGCAGGGAGGAGGAGGCGGCGGCGGCGGCCGCCTGTCTCTGTGTCACGTGCTAGGGGAGCGGCGGGAAGATGGCGGCGCTCGGCGGCGTGGAGGAGATGCGGAGCCGGGTGGTACTGGGCGAGTTCGGGGTCCGCAACGTGAGTGAGTTCGGCGCGGCGCGCGGGGCCAGTGAGTGGCACGAGAGGTTGTGGGGCGCTAGCGGCCCCTGGGTCCCGCTCACACCCATCTCTGTGCTTCGCTCCAGGTGCACACCACGGACTTTCCCGGCAACTACCCCGGCTACGACGACACCTGGGACCAGGCCAAGTTCGAGAAGGTGAGAAGCCGTTGGGGGCTTAGCGCGAGGGGGAGGGGGAAATTGGCGTCTCCCGGGGCCAGTCTCTGCAGCCTCGTGGCAGGTGGCCCCGGCCTGGCTTAAAGGGCAGGACTACCAGCTGATGCCCATTTGTGGAGCCGGCATAGATACCCGTTTGCAGGGTTCTAGATACGAAATGTGTTTCTGTAAAAATGAGCCCATGGTAACTGGATTGATACCTGTAGTTGTGGACAGCTGCATATCTAAAGTGGGTATGCCCGACTTTGCAGGGCTCTGTGTATGTGGCATCAACCAGCGAGGCTGAATCCTTCCTCAGGAGCTGGTGCCCGTCAGTGACTATTCCCTTGTGTCTGCTTTGCAGAATTTCCGAGTGGATGTGATCCACATGGACGAGACCACACTGGAGTTTGACATGGTGGGGATTGATGCAGCTATTGCCAATGCCTTCCGGCGTATCCTGCTTGCTGAGGTACGCTGAGGGGCTTCCACACTTTCCTGTCAGGGTTTCCTGACCCAGTTGCTGGCCTCATCAGGTCCTGTTTGTTACTACTAGTTGTGGCTAATGTTGAACTGCTTTGGGATGCACAAAACTACATTCCAACCTTCTCTTTCTTTGTCCCAGAGTTACAATTGTGCTAGTGGGTAAAGAAGTTTCAAGGGAGGCTGGCCAGCAGCTCCTGGGAGTCTTGGGAGAAGTGAGACCCAGCTCTAAGGAAAGGGGAGATTGTGACTTAGGGGTATACAGAAGGCAGAAACTCCAACTCAGTGAGGTGGAGGGTAGGCTCGAACTGCACAGAGGATATTCCATGGACTTAAGAGATCACAGCGCACCCTGGATAGCACAGTTTCTGCCCCTATAAACCAAGCAAATTTAAGGGTCATGTAAGAGACCACCGGCAGTAAGTAGAATCTGTTGCATTTCTGGGATGGGAAGGATAGTCTAACGCTAGAAGCTTTTAACTCTTCCCCCCCACTCCCCCTGAACCTGTTGCACAGATTTGTATCCAGTATGGGGTAGTGTAAATCCTATCAAAATCCATGGTAACATTCAAGTGAGTAGCAGCTAGGGTTGTAAAAATCTATCTGAGAACAGTAACTGTATAACTGAGCAACATTTTATTGATTACACAATTAAATGTTTACCTAGGAGACTTGGGATAGAAAGGGAACGGTGGTGGAGCACGTCTTGTGCTTCTCAGCACACATAGGGTCCGGCTGCTGGCTCTGTGCTCTCCTGCCTGCAGGCTTCTTGGCATGCCCCAGGTCTCAGCTGCCAGCCCCTCGTTCTGCCACTGGTAGGTACCTTGGTGCATGCCAGCTGCTGGCACCATGACATGTCTGCCACCCACAGGCATCTTGGCAGGTCCCTGAGATTTTTGGCTGCCAGCCCTGGGGGTTCTGGCTCTTTGCTCTTAGCCTGCAGGGATTCCAGCCACAGGGCTGGCAACTGCAGGGAACAGCTGCTGGCAGCCTGGAGAGAGTCGGGCCACAGGGCAGCTAGGTGGGACCCTAGGCAGAGTTTAACCATTAATAGAAACAGATAAGCATCAGCTTATCAGTTAACTACTTAAACTCTTAGATCCCTAGTAGCAACTATAGAATCCAGCTCTTGAGGGGAAAAAAGAGCAAAGGGGAAGTGGGGGGAAGAGTAGTAAAGGCAGGCAAGGAGAGAGATCCAGGATCCAGGTGTAGACCCGTCCTTTGATATTGGTGTCTAAGACAGGCAAGAATTAGTCATACTCCAAAAGGCTTGGGGTTGGAGCAAAAAAAACTTCTGTATGGCTATTAGGAAATGGTGCTTAGCAAAGAATGCATGGCTGGGGTACTACTTGCCTGACTTGCTCTTTTTCTCTTTCAGGTGCCGACAATGGCTGTAGAGAAGGTCTTTGTGTACAACAACACGTCCATCGTGCAGGATGAGATCCTGGCCCATCGCTTGGGCCTCATCCCTATCCGAGCTGACCCACGCCTCTTTGAATATAAGAACCAAGGTGAGAGTCTGTGCAGGGGATCTTATGGTTAGTTCTTGACCAATTTCAGGGTCATGAAAAAATGCATCACAGACTGTGAAATAAACTTTTCCACATGAAAGCTAATGTGTCCTTGTTCTTAGGAATGCTCAGTCAAAGGGGGTTTCCGAGCTCTGGCTAGGCAGAGGAAGGATAGGACTTGTCCCTCTGCTGCAAACTGCCTTGATGGTGGGAGGGAAGGGCCAGACCGAACCCATCTCCAGGTGCCTCCCTTAGCTGCAGGATGATTTCTGGGACTAGCAGAGGAAGTAGCCTGAGGTTCCTGCAGCTGGAGGAGACTTGCAGCATTGAATTATCTCTTCTCTGTGCTGCTGGGAGTGCCTCATCCAAAGAAAGGGGCTCTCTAGCTCTGACTGGGCCATGGAGAACCAGGACTTGTCCATCTTCTGCATAGCTGCTGGGGGTGAGGAGAAAGCAGACAGATCCACCTCCAGGTGTCTTCCCCTGCTGCAGAATGCTGTCTGGGACTGGGCAGCAGCCTGAGGTTCCTGCAGCTAATTTTGGGGCAAGGGATTCTGCACCTTTTGTAGCTGTATAGAGAGAGCAAGTATAGTCCCTCCCAACCTGGCTGGGACTAGCAGTGAGGAGCCCTTAGCTGTGTGACTCCCAGGAGCACAGGAGAGATCAAACTCACTTTGGACTCCAGCTCTGAAGGCAGCAGAGAAGTGAGGATGGCAATCCCATGACCGCTCCACAACAGGTTTGCAAACTCCCTCTTCTACCAACCCCCAAATCTCCTTTTGGCTTGGGACCCCACAGTTACAATACTGTGAAATTTAAGAGTTAAACAGCTGCAAACATGAACTTGATCAGTTTTTGAAATAATGTGCTGTGAAATTGGCCATAGTGGACCATGAATTTGGTAGGGTCTTACTTAAGGTAAATGAAAATACTGGGTGCTGTTCTGATGGTGCCAGATGGATTGAGTATATTTGCCATTCCAGGACAGAGTGGTAAACTCATCCATAAGATGACCCAGGCAGCGACTCATTCTGTTTTCCCCATCCCTTTGCAGATGATGAAGAAGGCACTGAAATTGACACACTGCAGTTCCAGCTGAAAATCAAGTGTAGCCGGAACCCTCGTGCTGCCAAGGAGTCATCTGACCCCAATGAGCTCTACATCAATCACAAAGGTAAAACCATCCTGGTCTGCAAGTAACATTTTTTCTTTACCCCAGTAGATAAGGACTTTATTGCACCCAGTGAGTTCTACCTCAACCATAAAGAGAACTCTTTCCCTTGTTTTTCCTACCCTGGATGCGAAGAAAGCTTAATCCCTTCCATCTATGAAACTTGCTTTGTGTAAGGTCTAATCTTCAGTTGCATTTTCCCTGCTCTTCTGGGATCAGCAGCCTCTTGCTTAAGTGTTGCCTCATTTCCCTGCGTGCTAAGGCAGCTTGGCCTGATGCCTGTGATACATCTTTCCACAGTGTATAGCGCAAACATGACATGGGTACCCCTCGGAAATCAAGCAGATCTGTTCGCAGATGCAGATTTGCGTCCTGTTCATGATGACATCCTTATTGCCCAGTTGCGGCCTGGCCAGGAAATTGATGTGCTCATGCACTGTGTCAAAGGCATAGGTGAGTCAAGAGTGCTCAGAGGAGCAGTGAGGTAGAAAGCATGGGTCCCTCAGGTGGGGTATGGTGTTTATAGGGGACACAGGGTCACACGGCGTTTCCCCTGAGCTGTGGAGCCTTGAATGTGGCTTGGCGCTCAGCTTTTTCTGTCTCAAATTGCAGGCATTAAGGAGAACGTCAGAACTTAGCCATGTCTAATGGGGATTAGTGGGCACTGAGTGGAAGTGGGTGCTGCTCATCCTTACTGAAGCCCTAGGCAGTGCTAGGAAAAGCCCCACGTCATTCAGCAACTAAATTGGGCTTCCACGAAGGAGCATTGCAGCACTGGACTGGGTTGTGATTCCTTGTTCCCTCTGACTGTACCATTATGAAGAGCCTGCCTGGGATATATTGGACTGGGAAGAGGCATGGTAATGAAAGATCCCCCAAGAGGCTTACAGAATCTGCCAGTGTTACATGTGCCCCTACCTCCTTCTCTCTCCCGCTTCAGGTAAAGACCATGCCAAGTTTTCTCCAGTGGCCACAGCTAGCTATCGGCTGCTGCCTGACATCACTCTGCTGCAGCCCATTGAGGGCGACGCAGCTGAGACACTGAAGAAGTGCTTCTCCCCGGGTGTTATTGAGATTCAGAATATCAAAGGTACCTTTCAGCATTCCCTTAACATACCCAACTGAGTACAGGCTACAGCCAAGCATACAAAAAAACAAGCCTACTCCCCCAATGGCCCTCAGTCCTGAATCTCTATCACGGGTTTGGGTTGTACAAATGAATGAGTTTGTCATGTGTAAAAATTAGATGAGTTTGAAGCCTTTCTGTTCTCTCCCTGAGATACTAGGGCAGGAAATTCTTGTCCACGTTGCTCTTTATGAGTCCCAAGTGCTGCTCTGTTGTTTACGGGGCTTTCCTGTAACTGCAGTCTGGGAGTTTGCCATTCCCAGCAGTCTTGAGGCCTCAGTTGGATTTGTGCCTAATGTTGAACAGGTTACATGGTATCATTTTGAGCTGACACTACTTATTCAGGCTTATGCCTTGCTGAAGTTTGTGTTGGGAGTGAGGCAGTTTTTGCGTGTAGGACTTTGGTTCCTTTTGCTGGTGAGGAGAACTGCACATCTTCGGTACAGTGCTAGCAGGAAGGAGATTGCTGGTCCACTAGTACAGAGAGGATGTATGTATTTTTCCCTGTTTCCTGCAGGGAAGAAGGTGGCAAAAGTGGCCAATGCTCGGATGGACACGTTTAGCCGTGAGATCTTTCGTCATGATGATCTGAAAAACCTTGTGCGCCTGGCACGAGTACGAGATCATTACATCTGTAAGTAATCCTGTGCTGCTGGACACTTCAGCCAGTTTCTGGGCTTCTTGCCCTGCCAAAACTTGTCATCATGCTATTCTATGCCTCTTTATCAACTGCAGAAGATCAGTCCTTTCATACATTCATGTAACAGCACTTGGCTTGCTGTGGTTTTGGAACAGTGAGCATCCACATTTCCTTCTATCTGTAATAAACAGACCCTGCAGTGTCTGTTCTCCTGCCCATAATGGATTAAATTGTTGCAGTGTACAGGTCACTTTCTGCTTGTAGACATGGGTAGGTAGAGTGGCAGGGGAGGATAGATGTGGAATGTATCTTGAGAAGTAATCAAATCCAGCCCCTTGCAGTGAAGCTGGGGTAAGGAAAGCTATATCATCCCTTATAGTGTTTGTTCATCCTCTTGTGTTTAAAAAAATAATAATTCCAATGAGGAGGTTTCCACAGTCTTCCCTGGAAGCTTATTCCAGTGATAACTATTTTTACAGTTCTGCTAGATAATAGAAAGTTTTTCTTACATTTCTTGCTGCAAATTAAGCCCATGATTTCTTGTCCGGTGGTCAGTCAATGTTGAGTACAGCTGATCCCTGGCTGTATAACAGCATTTAACAACATATCTGAGGTCAGTCCCCCACGCTCCAGTCTTTTCTCAAGACTAAACAAGGCCAAGTTGTTAAAACTTTTCTTCATAGGGCAGTGTTTTTTGAACCTCTTATCTTTTGTTGCTCTCCTCTGGGCTCTTCCATTTTTGTCCACATCTTTCCTGAAGTGTGATGCCCAAAATCAGACTCAGTAGTCCCGTACTAAAACTGAGTAGAGCAGGATTTATCTTTTGATACACCTCAGAAGATTAGCCCTTTTCACAAGTCATGAATTTGTGATGTACTTTGATCCCTTACCCTTTTCAGTAGTATGACCTTCTACCAATTATTCTCCATTTTGTAGTTGTGAATTTAATTTTTTTTCGTTCCTGAGTGTAGTACTTTACACTTACCCTTGAATGAATTTCGGCCATGTTCTCCAAAGCGCTTAAAGGCCTGCCCCGGTGTCCCCTGCACATTTTATAACCATACTCCCCACTGCATTATCTAAGTAGTTAATTGCATGTAAAGGATTTGATATTGGGCAATAGCTAACTTGCCCCTTATCTCTATTTTCACAGTCTCAGTGGAGTCGACAGGTGTCCTACCTCCAGATGTGCTGGTGAGTGAAGCCATCAAAGTGCTAATAGGGAAATGTCGACGGTTCCTGGATGAACTGGACTCCAACCACATGGACTGAGCGGGGCATGCCTGAGAACCACAGACTGATTCTGTTGGCCTGGGTTCTTTATCTGAAGGAACCACTTCTAACCCACAAGCCTGTGTAAAGAGGAGGGGTAGTTTGTGTTGCTAGGTACTGGGACCATCCATCCTATAGTCCTAATACTATAAATAAGCAAACAGGCAGACATGCTAGAACTGAAGGTGTTAAGCTTCATGACTGATATACACAGCTAGAAGCAGTGGTGCTATGCACTAACAGGAGCCTACAAAAGTGTTACAGCTTTCTTTTTTTAAGGGATGTGCAGAACCAGCAGAGGGCTACCCGTAAAGCACAGCAGGGGCTTGTCCTAGCCACTGGGCCTTATTAAAGGCCCTAGATGTAACTGAACCATTAGCAAGGAGAAGAGCCCAAGACAGATTACGTGGAATTGTTAGTAAAAGAAGCTGTTCTGTCAGACTTCAAAAAGTAAATTTAACCTTGGGATGTTTTGATTTTCTAGGTGTGCAAATGGAGAAAGGCACCACTTATTGCTCCTAATGCATTATCAAAAATGTTAGTGTTTCAAAAGCTGGGCTATAGTATTGAGAAGACAAAACAGCCTTTTGTCTTTTTTCCTCCAGCATGAACAACTGTTGTAGTTGCTACAGTCTTTGTTTGGTACCAAGGGGAACAGTGATGCTAAGACCACCTGTATTAAGATGGGTCTACTCTGTGGCAGTTAAAGCAGTACTAGAGCGTGTATTCTAGGTCAAGATGCCCAAATAAAAACTAAATGGGGTTTTTAATATTCTTTAAAACTTCTCATCCTAACACAACATAGTGGCAGGAAGTTGAGAAGAGGAATACTGCTTGTTCTTATGGAGTCTCATCTTGCTAAGTTTAGGCATGTGCTATTTAACTGCAGATTTCATCACCCCTACTGAAACCAGTAAGAGGGAAGGGATAATAGGCAAGTAATGATCTCAATGGAGAAGGAAACCCTGTGCTGGCTCGGAGCCTGTTCAGCTTGCTTGTTATGTTGCAGATAAGCATCAATCTTAGGGCTGTTGGTTAATGACTGCAATTTATGCAGGAAAGATGCAACATGATTAAAAAAATGCACCTGGTAATTGCAAGTGTTAACCATTAATTGACAGCCCCAGAAAAAAGCAGTTACTGGCCCCAGGGTTTCAGGGTGGACTGGGGCTGTCAGATGAAAGGAGGTAAGATGGGAGCTGTTTCCAGGTGGCCCCTGGGCAGACCCTGAAGAGGGATAGGATCAGAGGGACAGAAGGGGCAATGGACTGAGCCACTCTTAGGGATCCTCAAAACCAGGGAGGTTTGGAGCCCTGAGTGTGGGGACCTCCCTCGCCTTGCTTGCAGGAGGCTGCAGATCACCTGGTGCATCTGGCAAAGCGTGCAGGGTTTAGCTGCGTAAGGGGAGTGGCCACCACCCTGGGGCATTCCATCATGCAAATAGGTAAAGGGAGTCAGGGTCGCAGTGGACAGGCCCTGTCCTTGTGGGGCTGAGGCAGGTGGGGACGCGTGGAAGGTTGGAATCCAGGAACACCTGCTGGAGCACACAGGCTGCCCTGCGGGTTGTAAGCCAGTGCTGCAGGAGCCTGGGGACCTGCCTGGCAGGCAGAGTGTTCCAGTGCTGGTGGGCTGCTCAGTGTGGGGACTTCCATGTCCAATGCAGGCTCCCCTACGTTCCTGCACACTTCAGCCCTGTGATCTGGGGCAGAGGCTGATGAGATCAAGTGCAGCAGCTTTTCCCTGTCCCAGCATGGGGCTGGGATTCTCCATGCTGCAGCATCCAGAGAGTACGGGTACCAGGGTGAACTGGGCAGGCTTCACCAGTGCCAGTCTAGGGGGCAGGAATGGCCACAGCAATTCCTCATATGGGCAATTAAAATTATTCTGTGAAAACCTCACCAGGCTGTAGTTGACTGAAAAAGTGGAATAAATCCAAGTTACTTGGATGAGAGATTCAATTACTAGCAGTTATTCATTAAGCAGAGGAGCAAATTGAATTAGGTGCAAGTGGGAGTGCGCAGCCTGGCCAGGCTAGAAATCTGGTAGTTCAAGGCTGTGGTAAGAAAGTGTGAAGGAAGGAGAAGACCCAAGTCAGAGCCAGCACATGGGGCTGGCTCAAGGGAGAAGCAGTGGCTGCTGCAGAGGCAAATGCCCTACTCCATGCCCTCAGGGTCCCCAGCAGCATCTCTGTTGCACACAGTATTCCAGGAATCTTTCTTCCAGCCCCCATGGAATAACAGGCTAGGAATTAGGATGCCCAATGTGCCAGTGTTCTCTGGGTGGCCCTCCTGCAACCCACTCTCCAGCTGCAGAATTTGTGCTCACTGCAGCTGGTTTCTTCCCTGTGAGGCAGGGCACTTCCCACTGGAGTTCAGGGGTAGATAGTATTCTTATTTAAGTGTGATAAATCATGATTGATTTTTTTTTAAAATCACTTGACAGCCCTCAACAATATTTCTTTATTGACTCCACTAGTTGACTAGCAGTATCCTACTACCCTAAAAAATAAGGCTGCCCAATTTTTTCCTGTTTAGGTGATTAAAATGTAAAAGTTTGTAGGTTACTATTTCTAAAGTTATAGAGGGCATGATGACTGCTAGTCTGTACTCCCATTTTTATGAAAAGACCCTCCCTTGCTAAGCCAGACTCTACAATGTAAACCAAAATAATTCTCTAAGAGAAAGTTTTCTACCACTATTGAAGAGGCCAGCAGTTTGAATACCAGAGAGCGCCCCCTTTTGCTCTTAGAGGAGTGGTGGGCAGGTGGGCATAGACAGCTGCAGCCCAGACTCCTGGGCTGCCTCCCTCCCTCCCCCCATGTGCCTCTTCCACAATGAGGTACCAGAGCTCCACACTTCCTCTACCACCTCCTCCTTCACAGGACCTGCAGATCACCTGATGTGCATTCCATTTCCCCTCCCTCCCAGATCTGGAATGCTGTGAATCAGCTGTTTGCAGCATTTCAGTTCCTAGAGGAATGGGGATGGAGCATTAATCAGGCAAGTTAAGTGCTCCAAAAATGCTGAGATGTCAGTGTAAGCTGTGGTACCTGGGGGAAAGGGAGAAATGAGGCAAACAGTGAGTGGGCTGCAGAAGCTCACAGCACTTCTTAGTTGCTTATCCTTGTTTTAGAGGGTAGTAAATGCACCTTCCATCCTAACATCAGGAAGGGACTGACTGCTGTTCTTTCCCATAAGCCTCTATTCTCCAATCCAGATCAAGAGTATTTAAACTGAGGAAAACCTTGGCAGAGTATAAAAGCTGAAAGAAAGCTTGGTTCATGTATATGACCTAACCACTCAAGGGCTGCGTCTACACGTGCACGCTACTTCGAAGTAGCGGCAGTAACTTCGAAATAGCGCCCGTCACGTCTACACGTGTTGGGCGCTATTTCGAAGTTGAAATCGACGTTAGGCGGCGAGACGTCGAAGTCGCTAACCCCATGAGCGGATGGGAATAGCGCCCTACTTCGACGTTCAACATCGAAGTAGGGACGTGTAGACGATCCGCGTCCTGCAACATCGAAATAGCGGGGTCCTCCATGGCGGCCATCAGCTGGGGGGTTGAGAGATACTCTCTCTCCAGCCCTTGCGGGGCTCTGTGGTCACCGTGGGCAGCAGCCCTTAGCCCAGGGCTTCTGGCTGCTGCTGCTGCAGCTGGGGGTCCGTGCTGCATATACAGGGTCTGCAACTAGTTGTTGGCTCTGTGTATCTTTCACTGTTTAATGAAAGTGTGTCTGGGAGGGGCCCTTTAAGGGAGCGACTTGCTGTTGAGTCCGCCCCGTGACCCTGTCTGCAGCTGTGCCTGGCTCCCTTATTTCGATGTGTGCTACTTTGGCGTGTAGACGTTCCCTCGCTGTGCCTATTTCGATGTTGGGCTGAGCAACGTCGAAGTTGAACATCGACGTTGCCAGCCCTGGAGGACGTGTAGACGTTATTCATCGAAATAGCCTATTTCGATATCGCAACATCGAAATAAGCTATTTCGAAGTTGGGTGCACGTGTAGACGTAGCCAAGGTTTGGGAAAACGTGTAAGTTAGGGAGCATCTGTCTGACAAGCACTCACTCAGATAACCCATAAGACCTTTCATCCTGCCCCTTGCAATAAATGGACAGCTAAATCATAGGTGTACTTTTGTTAATAAAACTAGTACAAAAGCCAAACATTTGCCAGATTAATTCATTCCTGCATCTCTTTTCATATTGGTAAGGTTGAGCATAACTAAGCAGGCATGAGCTATGCAGATCCTATTATGGGAATAGCCACTTTGTATTTGCTAATTTAATGAACATTCACAGATACTACTGTAGTCCTCATTGCAAATTTTTTCTTAAAAAAAATGTTTAGCTAAGGCCAGGTCTACAGTAGGGGAGAAGGTCAACCTAAACTGCACAACCCCAGCTGAGAATAGCATAAATGAATCTGACATACCTTAGGCTGAATTTCTCTGCCTCCACACAGTGGGAGGTTGATGGGAGAAACTCTCCCACTGACTTCCTTTACTCCTCATGACTGGAGTCCTAGGGTCAATGGAGGTGCTCTCAACATTCAATTTAACAGGTCCCTACTAGAACTGATAAATTGGAGCCCAGATCAACCTGCAGCATGTGGACTTGGAGATAAGTATAGATAAGGCCTCAGTAACAGAGGGAATAGGAAAGGGACACAATACTATTTGCACTTGAACTTTAATAGATTTAAAGGAACAAGGAACTGCTGTGATTGTATAATCTGACCTCAGGCAATTCACAGGCTAGACAACCTCACCCAATGGAAATCAGCTTCCATAGCTCAAAATCAGGAGGCATTTCAAAAGATAAGTCATTCTTTGTTCTGTGATAGCCTTGTATGTCCATGGAGGCAGAGTGAAGATTGAAGTGGTTATGTGAGTGAGATGCAGTTTATTTTTAAGTGCAACTCTAGTTTTTTTTTTGTTTTTTTTTAAAAGGTCAGCAGTTGGTCTCAAAAGGTCTTGAACTCCTCTGGTCCAGGATTTTCTGGTCTGGCAACCAGAGCTACTGCTGAACCAGAGGCCCTGAACCAGAAAACCCTGAGATGTGAGGTTGGAAGCAGATACTGGAGCCAGGCAGCCAGGGCCTAGCTGCAGAGCCCACTGGCCAGGAGGGGAACCTAGCATCATCTGCTTACAGACCCCAGTAGAGCCTGGAGTCCAGCTGCAGAGATGCAAGAGCTGACCTCCTCTGGTCCAGCAATTCCCTCTGGGACCAATGAGGCCCCTAGGGTGCCTGCTCCTTAACTAGGCACTCTGAATGTAGGCTAGAATTTTCATCTTCTGAGTCGACTTTCACACATGTATCACTTGACATAGATTAACCTAAGTCAGACCAGAGAGTACATTAACCTCAATGCTGAGAGTTTGACACTTTGTCGTTGGAGTAAAAATGGGTATTACAAGGTGAAATACATAGTATGGAACCCTCAGCATCAACTGGACAAGAGAACAGCACAGAATGAAGGCAGATAATACTTTGTGTATGAAACCGAAATACCTTTACTGACATTCAGAAGTTAAACCACCAATCCAGAGACAGCTTTGCTTTTAATATTCCTACAAAAGAAGGCTCTAAAAACCATTAAAAAAAATCTTTGTTTCTAGCATGAAGTCACAATGTTAAAAATACCACAAACACAATAAATACACCCAGCCTCTGCCAAGGCCAGGAGCCACTTCAGCTCAGGAGTAAGTAAAAATATGAGGCAAAAAGTGGAAGGGCCTGAAACAAGGGCAGCAGGATGACTGGGCTCAGGCCAAAATGTTGGTCATGCTGCGTTCCCACAGCCTGCTGTTCTCTCCAGCCCCATTTTCTTAAGATTTCTCTTCTGCCCCTTGTCCAGGCTCCAGCCTAGTCAATATACTTCTCATTGGTTTTAGTTACCTGTTCTTTTGCAGTGGTGTGGACAGCAAACCATAAAAACTCATTTTGGATAAACACCTTCTCCCATCATGGAGGTTTTCATTAGAGACCAACTCCTGCCACGTCTGTTGATCTTCAAAAGTAACAGACTCTATGCCACCACTGTTACTGCCAGAATAGGGCCAAGTAGGGTCCAAATCTCAGTCCCTACTTCCTTACTTTGCTAAAAGATCAGAAATTTAACCCCTATCTTTCTCAACCTTGGCAACAGGAAATAAAGGGTTCATGGAAAATGGTGATGCTGGCCACTGCATATCCTGAATGCAGGTTCACTGTCATCCCCACACAACATTGAGGGCCAGTCCCCTTTAGGCTAAGCCATTTCCACGTGGTTCCTTGTGAAGATCTACTGAACACATGACAATGTCTCCTGGAGAAAAGTGTTCCCAAAACCAGACTGAGAACACAGATTCCAAGCAGATTCTAGGGCCCTGTAATACTTGCAGGAATTCAGTCCCCAGCCAGGAGAGCAATCACAGCTGGGAAAACAAGGGCTGCTTTCAAGTAGTCAGAGAAACAGAGATTCACCAGAAAACAAGCCCTCTGCTGATGTCACACTAGAGATGCCAGATGGGAACAGCCAGTGGTGGGCATGAGAGGAGCGCGATGTATCCCAGGTGAAGCCTGGTTCTCTCCATTCAGAACAAGGCTGGGACTGCAATCTTCAGCTGGGATACCATTCTGCCTCTCAAGTTTAACGTACCTCTTCAGGGATTAGCCCAGAAGCAGGTGGGGTTCAAGTGATGCATGGCTGCAAAATGACTGTTGAAGTCTGTGTGCTCAGCTCTCATCTTGCACACAAGCTGAGGCGTAAAGCAGCAAATCTGACAGAGGGAGAAGCTTGACAGGCTAGATCAAGTCCAAACTCTGGTCATATTCCACACCAGAAAGGCATGGAGACGAGACCTGTGGGGGGTCTGTTTGGGCAAATGCTCATGGAGGAGTGAGAAGTGGAATCTAATGTGGTTACTACAAGAGGAGACAGAAAATATGAAGTGCGGGTAGGGATGGCTTAGATGCCCCAGGCTCAGGGCTCAAAGAGTGCAGTGAGGCCTTCTCCATCCTCATTGTGCTCTAGTACATCTGTCTCCAGTGACGGCTTCACCTTTTTGAAGAGAGATGGGAGGTTCCGGATGTGAACCTCTTTGCGGAATTGCTCCCCCAGAGGCTTCTGCAGGAGACAGAGAACAGGCCTAGGGTTAGTCAAACCCACTCAGCCAAAGGATCCCAGAGTCACCTAAGTGTCTCACAGGCATTCTCCAGTCTTACGGCAGTCACCCCCCAGCTCAGGTGGCTTGTTCTGCCCCAGCCTCTTGATTCATATCCCCCATTTTTTCCTGTGTCTAGGACATGACAGCAGATGCAGGCCAGATGCCAGTGCAGGTGACATTGCCACAATGGGGTCCAGATTGTGACTATGTACTCAATAAGAGCCCAGTGCTTCTCAGCTCACTGGCAGTGTCCTAGCTAAAGATTCGTACCCACTTGTGGGCTGTGCCCAGTGGTGCTTACATTTTTCTTTACATGAACCCTTTGAACAGACTAGCAGCAGTCCCTCAGCTAGTAGAGCTCCCACAGGTAACATTTCACCCAGGCCCAGGCTGAAGAGAGCCAGAGCAGCACAAATACAAAGTAGGATGTACTGCAGCCACCTTTCAGCAGGACCAGCAAGCTAAACAAGGGCCAGGGGCTCAGGGGAGAAACAGGCTGGCTATGGCCATTTCTGCAGGACTCAGAAGCCCAGGACATAAGGAGCCAACAGGTTTCCTCAGAGCTCTGCCATCACCTACCCCGATGCAGCCTGCAATGAGCCGTTTGAAACTGTCCTTCCGGCGCTTGTCTGCTGCTTTCAGCAGAGTTGGGTTGAGGAGCTTGCAATCAAACTGCTCCAACAATTCCTTCGGGATTTCTGGGACCTGTTCCATCACTGTCTTCAACTCAGCATAGCGGGGCCGCTACCAGGAGAAGAGAAGAGGTCAGTCAATAGAGGTTCTGCCACTGAAGCCTCCACCTTCTCCAGATGATCCAGAGGAAAGGGGCTGCTACCTACTCCACCCCTTCTCTACTTAGCCTTGGGACTAGTTCACTCATTACAACTTACTAAACCTGACACCATACATATTTCTACCCTTTTCCCCGACAGCCTCTTACCAAAGCCTCGTAGATCTGGAAGGCCAGGTGGACAAGAGCTGCCATGCAGCCATCATGCTGTCCATGTGTCTGTAACCCTTTCAGCACACTGGTGAAGAACCAAGTCACTGCATCAGGGAGCAGGTTCCCTGTGAGCACCTGTGGGAGAGACAGTATGTCAGTTGCATGCTGCTGCTAATATGAGCTAGGCCTGCTTCAGATGGAGGAAGCATCTAGCTCCCATCTAGGCCAAAGCTGGAATCTGTCCATGGAGGTTAGGGATGCAGAAAGGAAGGAATCAACAGTTCTACCCCCTACTAGGTCCCTTCTGGGGAAAGTACCTGTTTGAGCAGCGGCCAGCAAAGCTGCGTGGTGGTTCTTTGGCAGGACAGGGTGTCCTTCCAGGAGAGGGATCTGTAGGCCGTGATTAACAGAGCAGTGCAGACATCCTGGAAAGAAAAAGGTTGGGGAAAGAGCAAATCAGTGAAAGCACTTCCCAGCTTGTCTAAAAGAGCTGTTCCTGATGGACGTGAGTTCTTAGCAACCCATTTGGACCATCTGTCCAACAGAGGTGCCCTACTTAGAGATCCAACAAAAGGCAAGAAGCATGCTGAGATCCCAGACCACCTGCAAATGCCATGCTGCATTCCACTCTGTGTATGAACGAGGGTCAGTATGTACCTAGTCAGCCTGGGGAGCCACAGAGCCTGCGTCTGCTCCTATTTGCCAGTTTTTGCTGAAGCACAGTGTCAGGAACAAACACTAAAACTGGCACCAGCTGCTGCTTTCGAGTCAATGCAAAGCACCCTGGGGCATATCTCAGCAGGAGGAGTTTTAGAGTGAGGATGAGAGCAAAGCGAATTGTGCCTGTGCTTCAGTGCAGACAATACTCAACATCCCCATCCTGTGCTCTCACCTGAGCCAAAGCTGCTAATCTGGGCAGCTGTTACAGAAAAATCAGCTGTTACAAGTTCTTCCTGAAAGGGGGCCAAGCCAGGCAGGCAGTGCTACAGGCAAGGACTTACCCTCGTATGTGTAGGATTGAAATTTCTGAGGCAGATTAGGTATTCTGTTAAAGACCCCCTATTCGAATCCTAAGGTCTGGAATAGGCCTATAATTCTATAGTTCAGAAACCCCGTTAGCGTGAGTGGAAGGTTATCCCCACTTGGTCCCCTCATCTCACTCACAAGACCCAGGGAAAGTTGTCCCAACTCAGACAGGGCCTTGGAGTTTGGAGGGAGGGACAGTTGGCCCAGCAACCACATTCCAAGAAGAGGCCATGCATGTGTGAGCCAAGATATAGCAGCATCCCATTTGCTATCCCAGGCTGGTACTCAAAACAAATGTGTTATTGCTCTGTGCTGCTACTGTCTCTTTTGTTTTAATCTTCCAGATAATGCACCCCTAGATATGCCCATGTGAAGGCATCATCATTACCCCTGTGGATGCATCATTAATCCAGTTAGACACAGATATCATTAAATGTCTGTTTTGTTTAAGTAACTTGTTAAGGCAAACCACTTGTACTAGAGAGAAGGTGTTCTGTAAACTATGGGCAGGGACACTATGTGACATTTTTAGATTATTGGCTTATTGTGCTCATTTCATAGAACCTATCCAGGCTTGGATAACACCCATACCGTAGTCTCCCCCCGCCCGCCCACACGCATCCCATGTAATCAATTGTAACCTATTGTGTGGCAGTGCTCCACTGAGTCCTGATGAGTGAAGTGACACTCCACCAGCGCTGCGTGTAATAAACCCTCCTGCTTGCTTCATACATGGTGTCCAGACTTTGTTCCAACAGTATGGACCATTCATCTATTCAGATTTAAATGCCCTGGAAGCCTGTTATGCTGAATCCTTGTTCCCTCCTCCCCTCCGTTAGCACTTTCCAGGATGACTGGTGGGGTCCTCAGAACAGACTTTCCCTCTGCTAAAGGGGACTCCTGCTTCAGGGGATACACACAGATGAAACAGTTGCATCGGGCACACGGACACCTAGGCCTAAGGGGTACAGAAAGCAGGAGAGGCTGCCAGTATCTCTACTCCCTTACCTCCTGCTTCATCAAACACTTGCCCAGCTCAGTCAGTTCTGCGCTGGAAGGCGGCGTCACATCCGTGGACATCATCTCCTCATCTACAAACAGGGAAAAAGCACCTGTGTGAACACCACCTTCCCTTGGTATGGGCTACACCAGAAAACCTAATAGTTCTAGAGTCAGTTGACACCTCAGCCCACTGGAGAGAAACCTCCAAGCTGGGCTGTGTGGCTGAGAGCATGTAGCTCACCCGGCTAGGATGGAGGTCACACAGACTTCCCTCACCCGACACCACACCTCAAGTCATAGGGTCAACTTCCCCTCTCCCATTCGTGCCAACCAGGCCTGGAGAACAACGGTTGGAGGAGGTGGTTTGCTTCACATACTAGAGTGGAAAGGCATGTTATATCCTAGAGGGACTATCAGCTGAGAGGGGACTGGGAGGAGGAAGATCACATCACAGATCAGAGACCTACAGTCAGTTCTCCAGCACTTGGGTTTCTGCAGAGCCACCTGCAAAGTCAGCATAGAACACTCTCACTCCCTGGGCTAGGACTGGCCTCCTAAGGCTTGGAGAGAGAGACTTCCTCAAGGATGGAACTGGAGACTTTGATCAGACTCTGCATAGAGCCTCAAATGGGAGCCAGTCTCTCAGAAAGGCCAGGCTGAAGATGGAAAGGGCCTGTCCACAGGCACAGTGATGGGCAGCAGATACAGCAAGGTAACTCACTCACCATCTCCATCTGCAGCAGCAGAGCTGTTATGCTCAGTGGCGCCTTTCTTCGAAACACAGCAAACAGCTGCAAAGACATATACAAGTCAGAAGGGCAGGGGCAACATGAGCATGCAGCCTACATGGATTGTCTTGCTCTGTCTCCTGGGCCCTACTGCCTTGTTCTCCCCCAATGCTTCCCAAATTTTGTTCCCTGCACAGCTGCTGAGGAACATCACATGCAACACCGAAAGCCAGGAAGTGAGGCCAAAAACTGGACTAAGGGGCAGGAAGTTCAAATGTCTTTGTCACAGCAGCTGTTTTCTCAAACCTGCTGCAGTACCAGCCTAGATGCCTCTGAAATCTTGAGCAGCAAAGAGGCACGAGAGCAAGGTATTAGCTGGGCTGCAGCAACCTAAGGGTGTGAGGCTAATTAGGAAATGAGTCACAAGGTCAGGCTCTTACACACCTTGTAATTCTTCTGTGAAAACACATTGCCCCAAACTCTGAGCTGGAAGCTACACTGGGGTGTGTGAAAGCCTGGGAACTAACTGAAAGGGAGTGCCAAGCAAAGCAAGAGATGTTCTCCTCACAGAGAGGGAGAAGTGAGATGATTACCAGCAGCAAGACGACAATCTGCCCAAGCCCCTGTCTTGACACACTGCTCCTGGAGAGGCCAGTGTGTTCAGGCTAATGCCCCCAGTCCCATATATAAGGAAACACGTCACATGTAACACAATGGATAGTACAGCAAAAGTCAAAGAGGATCCCGACTTCTACAAGGACACAAAGAATATTCAGAATTTTAAGGGTTAATGCTAACAAAAAATGTAGTGAAAGAAAGATAAGCCTCCAGGTTCAGGGGTAAACTGATCTCTACTAGGGATTAGTGGAGACCAGCCTGGGGACAGTTTCTCTCTCATCTGCCTTCTCTTGCTGGCCACTACACTATAGGTATGATTCAGTCTGGTAACCCCTGTGTTCCTGCCTGGGGCATGACTACCCCGCGACATCCTGCAACCAGCTTGTTTCACTTACTGATAAGATCCATAACTTCCCGGGTCAGCAACCTGACTAGTTGCTCCTCAAGCATCTCCTGGGACTCTGGGTTGTCATCTACTGTGTCGTCCTCACTGATTTAAAAAAAAAAAAAAAATTTGGGGGGAAGGGAGTTTATGGGAGCACTGTGAGAACAGGGAGGTGGCATCTTAGTGTGCTAGTTTTACCTACATACATGGAGTGACTGGCCATGCTGTTGGGTTGGATCACAGCCATGATTAACAGAAGGGGCAAGGCAGACACTCCTCCCACAACCAAAGAGTAACCAAGACCTTTACTCCCCTAGCAAGGACGGGAGAGAGACTGAGGAAGCAAACAAGTCTCCCTGCTCAACTCCACTGGAGACTCAGCATCACGGAGAAGCAGCCAAGTGGGTGGTGTGTCTCATTTCAGGGTGTCTTCCCTCAAAGCTCATAGGGAACAGTCACTCCTCAGGCAGCTGCTCAGCAGCCCACCAGCCCACAGACCACAAGTCAAAAGAGCTGCAAACTCCAGCCCCAGGTCCAACAGTAATACCATTTTGATTCCCACTTTTCTGGGCTGCAGCTGGTCTCATGTGCCCCCATGCCAATAAGGAGGGTTAGACACAACTCTGCAGAGCCCAGGGGCATTGCTAATGAAGGGTTACTCCCTTCCCCAGTGCTGCCACCTGGGGAGAAAAGACCAGATGAGAGTCCCCAGCTGTGGTTCCCACCTTTTGCCTTCCCTTTAGGCCACGGCCCTTACCAAAGTATGCTCCGCTGGCTGATGACCTGCCATTTCTGGGACAGCCTCTGCCAAAACACAGAATTTAATAACCTCAAGGAGTGACCCAGAAATGCCGTTGTGAATCCTCAACACCATTAACCAGAACACAGAGCCAAGAGGGCAGGACCCTTGCCAATAGACATACCTGTGTGAGGAAACTGGTCTGACTCAAAGGAGCTTTAAATGTACCTGTCTCCAAGCCCACAGTGGTTAGGAGCCCAGCAAAAACTCCTCCTCCAGCCGCGTTTACCCGTTTTCCCTGCATGAACCCATCTGCAGATGTATTGTCTCATGCAGAGGCAGCAAGGAGGCAGTCATTTTAAATGGCACAATCTGCATGGTGAGATCTTGCGTGCAGTGTACACGTGACGGTTCGCTGTGTGGATGATGCCATTTGGAGACTCAGGATTACTGCAATGCCGTCGGTTGATGGAGCAACCCTGCCTGGGGCACGACCCATTGTTTGGGGACCACTGGCCTAGTGATAGCTGGAAAGTTGGTAAAGCTGTGCTGGCTCTGGGCATTATAGAGCTATTCCCCAGAAAGTGGGCAGGAGGGAGTGCAGACACAACCTTGCCCAGGGCCTACGGCTACAGAGATTTCAATCACTGGAAACCACAAGGGGGGTACAGCCCCAAGTCTGGAAATCACAGCCAGGAGCCCTAACACACCAGTACAGGAGGTGCAACTGGGCAGGGCAATGCCTGGAATCCACACTCCACACACGGAAGTGGCCAAAGTCAAATTTCTAGGCTCTGCTCATTGTGTAATCAGGCTTTGGAGCCCTGCTAAGATTGAAGCTGGAGGAAATTTTCTCCTGACACAGGAGTCCTGAACCTTCACAGCAGGCGACAGCACCAAGAAACTGGAACAGCTGTTTCTTACCACATGTAGATAGGTGAAGAGTGGGCCGAGCATAGGACAGAGAAGGGTTTCGTAGTGCTCCGAGGGGCAGGAGAGAACCAAGGGCTTCACAAAGACACCTGCATGGGCTGGTTAAGGAAGTTATGCAGCATGTACAACACAGGGCAGGGAGGCCTGCAGTGCACCAATGCAGCTGACATCCACAGTGCATGGAAAAGAGAAGTTACTCACCGTAGTAACGGTGGTTCTTCGAGATGTGTCCCCGTGGGTGCTCCACGATAGGTGACAGGCTTGCCCGGCGCCGCAGATCGGATCTTCCAAGCAGTTTCTGCCGGACCGCACATGCGCCGGCGCGCGCCGCTCCCTTGCGCGCTCCTGGCCATGTGCGCGATCCGGTCCCCGCCAGTTCCTCGACCAACCGCCTCGGGTGCCCCTGCAAAACACTAACAGAGATCCGAAGCGGGGAGGATGGGCGGGAAGTGGAGCACCCACGGGGACACATCTCGAAGAACCACCGTTACTACGGTGAGTAACTTCTCTTTCTTCTTCGAGTGTCCCCGTGGGTGCTCCACGATAGGTGACTACCCAGCAGTAACCCAAGATAGGAGGTGGGTAATCGGATTATGTGCAGATTGTCCCCGAGAGGACCGCTGCGGAGAGACGGGTATCCTCTTGGAATACCCTGTAAAGGGCGTAATGTTTGGCGAAGGTGTCGTAGGATGACCAGGTCGCCGCTCTGCAAATGTCTTTTAACGCAACGCCCTTGAAAAAGGCTGTTGATGCCGCCACCGCCCTGGTGGAATGAGCCCTGGGAGTGGCCGATAAAGGAGTCTTTTTGAGCTCGTAGCACATTTTTATGCAGGATACAATGTGCTTTGAGATTCTCTGCGAGGAGAGACCCTCTCCTTTCGATTTGGGAGTGAGGGAGACTAGGAGTCTATCCGTTTTCCGGAAGGACTTGGTCCTGTCTACGTAGAAGGCTAGCGCCCTCCTCACGTCCAGGAGGTGTAGGCGCGCCTCTTCGTTGGAGTCATGAGGCTTTGGATAAAACGAGGGTAGAACAATAGGTTCGTTGATGTGAAACTCGGAGGAAACTTTGGGAACAAAGGCTGGATGTAGCCGTATGGTTACCACCTCCTTGGAAAAAACAGTGCAGGGTGGCGTTGCCATGACTGCCGCGAGCTCGCTCACCCTACGAGCTGACGTAATTGCAAGAAGAAAGGTCGTCTTTATTGTAACGAGGCGGAGGGGAACCGTGGCCAAGGGCTCGAACGGTGGTCCCATGAGTGTGGTAAGCACCAGGTCCAAGTTCCACGAAGGTGGAATCGGTTTCCAAGGGGGGTAGAGGTTTACCAACCCTTTGAGGAACCTGGTAACCACAGGGTGGGCGAACACCGTGTGCCCTTCCTCTTCATGTCTGAACGCCGAGATGGCGGCGAGGTGGACCTTTAACGAGGATAGCGAGAGTCCTCCTCTCTTGAGGTCCAGTAAATACTGTAGAATTGTAGGTATAGGCACCGAAAGGGGGGCCAGTTGTTTGGTAGAACACCAAGCCGTAAAGCGAGTCCATTTTTGTTTGTAGGCCTTCCTAGTGGAAGTCCTCCTGCTACTTTCTAGGACTTGCTGTACTTCCACTGTGCATGTGCGCTCTAGGGAGCTGAGCCATGGATTAGCCACACTTGCAGTTGCAGGCTTTGGGGGTGCGGATGCACTATGGACCCCTGGGCTTGCGTGAGCAGATCCGGTGCCACCGGAAGAGGCATCGGTGGACGGTCCGACATGCGCAGCAGTAGGGGGAACCATTGTTGGCGATCCCACGTTGGGACTATCAGGATCATCCGGGCCCTTTCCCTCCTGGCTTTTTGCAACACTTTGTGGATCAGCACTGTGGGAGGAAACGCGTAAAGCAGGGGGCCCCCCCACTGGATCGCGAACGCGTCCCCCAGGGACCCCCAGCCCAGTCCTGCTCTGGAGCAGAACCGTGGGCACTGCTTGTTGTGCTGAGTGGCAAACAGATCTATTTGGGGAAACCCCCATGCGTGGAAAATCGGCCGTAGCAGATCGGGACGGATCTGCCACTCGTGTGTGAGCGCAAAACGCCTGCTCAGCTGGTCTGCCTTCACGTTGTGCGCACCCGGCAAGTATGAGGCTTTCAAGATTATATCGTGGGCGATGCACCAGTTCCATAAGCGGATTGCTTCCGCGCATAAGGCACGGGATCGAGCTCCTCCTTGCCTGTTTATATAAAACATGGTGGAGGTATTGTCTGTACTGATCCCGACGACTTTGCCTTGTATGTGGTCTCGAAAGTGTTTGCAGGCGTTCAACACTGCTCTGAGCTCCAGTACATTGATGTGTAGTGACTGTTCCGTGGGTGACCACAGTCCTTGAGTCACCTCTTCGCCCATGTGCGCTCCCCACCCTATGAGGGAGGCATCTGTGGTGAGGAAAACCGAGATTTGCGGCTGATGGAAGGGTACCCCTGTTAGCAGGTTCCTGGGGTTTACCCACCATTGCAGGGATTTGCGCACCCCGGGTGTGGGCGACACCGCCCTGTGAACGGTGTGTACTGCCGGTTTGTATACACTGGCCAGCCAGTGCTGCATGCTGCGCATGTGCAACCTGGCGTTTTGTACCACAAACGTCGCCGCTGCCATGTGGCCCAGCAGCTGCAAGCACGTCAAGACCGGCACCGTAGGGCTGAAGGTGATGACTTGCACGAGGGAACCGATGGCTCGAAAGCGAGCCTCTGGTAGGTATACTCTGGCCGTGATCGAGTTTATGCGAGCCCCTATGAACTCTATGTCCTGTGTGGGGTGTATTTTTGATTTTGCCAGATTGATAACCAGGCCAAGTGAGGAGAACGTGTTTGCTGTGACGCGTATCATGCGGAGAACCTCCCCCTTCGAGGCCCCTTTGAGCAGGCAGTCGTCCAGATACGGGAAAATGAATACCCCCTGTCTGTGCAGGTAGGCTGACACCACTGCCAAGGTCTTGGTGAAGACTCTGGGGGCCGAGGAGAGGCCAAACGGTAGGACTTTGTATTGGAAGTGTTCGTTGCCTACCATGAACCGGAGGAATCGCCGGTGAGCCGGATGGATGGTTATGTGGAAGTACGCGTCTTGCAAATCGAGGGCTGCGAACCAATCTCCATCGTCCAGTGCTGTAAGGATGGAGGCAATCGTGATCATCTGAAAACGCTGTTTGCGCAGATACCTGTTGAGGCCGCGAAGGTCTAAGATGGGCCTCCAGCCTCCTGTCTTTTTCTCCGTTAGGAAATACCGGGAGTAAAACCCTTTTCCTTGCAGTTGCTCCGGCACCCTTTCCACCGCCCCTATGAGCACGAGATGGGCCACCTCCTGCCTGAGCCTGGCTACATGGGAGGCCTCCTGGAGGTGGGGCTTGGGTGGAGGTCGTGGCGGTGGGAGCGACTGGAAGGGGATGGCATACCCCGTGGCTATGATCTCCAGCACCCATTTGTCTGTGGTGATCCTTTGCCACTGGTCGTAGAATGGTCGGAGGCGATGGTGAAATAGCCGCTTCGGATGACCTTGTGCGATGGTAGTGATGGCGCAGCCCTGGATCTGTATGTCAAACTTGTGGCCTGTGGCCCCGCCCCGAGGATGCACGGCCCTGTTGTGAGCGTCGCCTGGGAGTTCTGTACTGCTGGTGCTGCTGATGCCGCCCTTGCTCGTAACCCCTGTGATACTGGGGGCGCTGTTGCTGGTACTGGTACCGCCTTTGCTGAGGGTAGTACCTTTTCTTTGTGTATGGAGGGGTGTAAATCCCCAGGGTCCTGAGTGTGGCTCTTGAATCTTTACTGGAATGAAGGACCGAGTCAGTTGATTCAGCAAACAGCTTCTGCGAGTCGAAGGGAAGGTCAACTATCTTTGCCTGCAGATCTCTCGGTATACCCGAGGTCTGGAGCCAGGACTCCCGTCGCATCACCACTGCAGTTGCTGTGGAACGTGCTGCTGTGTCCGCAACGTCCAAAGCAATCTGAACTCCCATCCTCACAGCCGCGTAGCCTTCTTGCACTATGGCCTTGAGGACCGGCTTTTTGTCCTCTGGAAGCGAGTCCATGAGGGAGGTTAACCTAGAATAGTTGTCAAAACTATGGTTTGCCAAGTGCGCTGCGTAATTTGCCATTCGCAACGTTAAAGTAGAGGAGGAGTAGACCTTTCTGCCGAACAGCTCTAGCTTCTTGGCATCTTTGTCCGTTCCCCCTGTTTTAAATTGAGATGTTTTTGATCTTTGTTGCGAGGACTCCACCACCAAGGAGTTTGGCTGTGGGTGGCTAAACAGGAACTCCATGCCTTTCGCCGGCACGAAGTATTTCTTATCCGCTCTCTTTTGGACCGGCGGAATAGTTGCAGGGGTCTGCCATATGGTAGTGGCGGACTCTAAGATCGCTTCATCAAGCGGTATTGCTACTCTGGAGGAGGCCGGAGGTCTCAAATTTTTGAGGAGCTTATGGTGTTTCTCTTGCACCTCTGCTGTCTGGATGCCTTGTGTGAAGGCCACCCTCTTAAACAGCTCCTGAAACTGTTTGAGATCGTCCGTAGGATGGACGTCCCCCAGGGCCGTGGCCTCGTCCGGGGAGGAGAGTGAGGAACCGCTGGGGTACGTCTCTCTGGACCCTTCCGGTTCCTGCTGGTGCTGGTACACCCTCTCGCTGGAGGTTTGCGAGGGAAAATCTCAGGGTTCCATGACCAGTCCCCCCTGAGATGCTTGAGTCTCTGTCCCCGGTCGCGATTGCCCTCGGGGGTACGAGGTAGTGTGTGGGGATCTTTCCCTAGTAGATTGCCGATGGTGTCTGTGCCCCGCGTGGTAGGGACGACCATGGCAGTATAGGCACTGTTCCTGGGAAGGTGACCTCGACCATTCCCTTGGTGCATACCCTCTGCGTCTGGGGGAGGGAGATCGTCGAGACACTGGAGAGAGCGATTTAGCATAATAGTCCAGCGGTTCAAATCCCAGGAAGGGTGAAGGTGGTGCCAGCCATGGTGAGGCTGGCTGTAAAAATGGAGAAGGCGGCTCCGGGTAGGCTAGGGGGCACCCCTGCCTTCTGGTTGGAGTCTGCAACATGAGCGGAGGGCTGTGAGAAAGCAGCTCCACAGCCCTGTCCAGAGAGGGGCTGCAATGCCTCCTCTTGTGAGCAGCCTTCCCCCTCCCTGGAGGAGGTAACTCCGCCCCCTGATGGGCGGGGGATCCCGGCCCCGTCGGCACCGTGCTAGGCACGCTCGAAGGCGGTGCCGCACGTGCGGTGTCCTTCTGCGCCTGCAGGCTACGTGCCTGCGCGCCCTGCACCGCCGGTTCCCTGGGGGTCGGTGCCGCTGTCTGCGGTGCCGCCGGTACCAGCGTTTGCTTAGCCGCTGCCCTGCCTGCGGTGCGGGGCGGCTGGCTGATTATCGGAGGCTGAGCCGTTTCCACGTGGCTCTCCGTGCCGCCGCCGATCAGCTGTTGCTGCGGCTGGGGGCTGCTTGCTCCTCCCGTCCCGCTCACTGTTGCTGCCAGCAGGGATCGGGCTGGGGAGACTTTCCTCCGTTTTTGCGCTGATGGAGTGAGGGAGGCAGCTTTCCTTTTATGGGCCCCGGAGGGTCCCTCCTGCTGCAGCCGCTCCGGCACGTCTGGCTGGAGGGCCTTGTCAAGAAGCAGCATTTTGATCCGCATCTCCCTGTCCCTCCGTGCTCTGGTTGTTAATTTAGCGCAGAAGGCGCATTTCTGTGCCACATGGGACTCCCCCAGGCACCTTATGCATAGACTGTGCCCATCGGACACTGGCATCGCCTCTCGGCAGGACTCACATTTTTTAAAGCCTGAAGAGGACATTGTTGGTGAGTCTGAGTTTTTAAGTGGGTACTTAGCACCTTCTTTGTGCTGTTTTCCCCGTCCGATGGCCTGCCTCAGCAGGAGGGCCATAGCTCCTGGCCTCCGGCGCTTGTTACTGGGACTGGGCTGAGCTGTCCCTCTCGTAGCTTGTTTGTTGTTGTTGTTGTTTTTTTTTTTTTTACAAAATAACAACTGGCTAACTTATAGTAGCCTAAGTAACTGAAAAACTTCAAAGAAAAAACAGATAAAGTCGTTGAATACGCTATTTGGCCTTAGCCTAGTCGGATTCTGTCTGCAGCCGACGGCGGTTAAGAGGAACTGGCGGGGACCAGATCGCGCACATGGCCAGGAGCGCGCAAGGGAGTGGCGCGCGCCGGCGCATGCGCGGTCCGGCAGAAACTGCTTGGAAGATCCGATCTGCGGCGCCGGGCAAGCCCGTCACCTATCGTGGAGCACCCATGGGGACACTCGAAGAAGAACTGCAGGTCCTAGCATGCAGTGCTCCACCACCTGCATGAAAGAGCCCCGTGCATTCAGCTTCTTCACTGAAACAGACTGACCACAGCAAGTGAACTGGCTCACACCAGACATGTTATCAGCCTTTGAAGTCAGGGCAGGACCTGCACAGAGAATGGTGCAGCAGGTGTGTCTAACTCACCTTCCCTGTGTGTGTGAAGGCCACTCTACTGAGACTGCCCAGAAGGACCTGTGCCTGGGAATTGAACTGGGTGCCCCAGCTAATTTCACACAGCGCATTAGAACCAGTTAGCAGCTTACGCTGCTTCCAACCTGCTGAGAAATCTAGCTCCCCAAAGGTCACTGTAGGGGGACGCTGTCAGAGATGCCCTCCTTCCTGCAGCTGCCCAGTGCCAAGTAACTTCTTTGCATGCACCATCTGTGCAGTGCCTTTCTGTGTGCAGTGGGACAGTCTTTGCTGCCACGTAAGAGAGGCAGAAGCAAGCATTTAGCTTGATCTACCTTCTCTGCCCCCTTCCCTGGCTCACCCTAGGAGAAGAAGAGGGAGAGTGAAGCCAGATCAGGCTTGGAAAGGGAGCCCTGTGCCACACTCTATAGCGGTTGTTAGGCTGGCTTCAGCCACAGCCAAAGGATACGAAGCATGGGGCGCAGCCTGTAGTCGGGAATGTTATTGAGGTTAACGAAGGCGGAGTTGAGGAATTGGCTGGCAAGGCCTTCAACAGTGTAGAAATCTTGCTGCATTGATGGACCAGCATTTCCCAAGATGTGGAAACTACAACGAAAAGCCAGGTAATAAGTGCACAATCAACATGATGCTGCCCATGGTAGCAAAGACTGGAAGGGCTCCACTCTGGAGAAGCATTCACTCTGTGGCTATGTAAAGCCCACAGGAAGTTTCACTGTGGGATACCTCTCAAGCACATGCATTGGGCCCACCCCTGACGTACCTAAGCACCAAGCATTTCAAAGTGCTGATGTTACTAACCCTGAAATGGGGCAAAAGCAGCAAACTAGGTCAGAGCTGGCAGTGGAAGGGTCATCAGGAGACCCACCAGCCTGTGTTGCTAACGTGGCAGCTGCACTCTGGGTACGTTTGGTCGGTTACAGAAGCTCTAGGCAATACTTCACTGCTCACAGTCACTCAGGTCTTTGGAAAACCATAGTGTTGGCAAATGGAAAGCCATGGCTGCTAGCTGAAGTCAGAGTGCCAGTCCCTTCCCAGGATGGTGCACTCCAGATTACAGCCACTCAGTGACTGCATGTGGGAGAGCTTACCAATTGTCATAGAGGGTGCAGAAGAAGCCCTGCATCCTTTCTAAGATGGTTTTGTAAACAGGACAGTCATACAGCTCCAGCAGAGGCTGAGGGAGACCTGCAGGGAGAGAAAAAGCAAATGTATCAGCCCCAATTCAGCCAGGCCTGGCTGCTGGGAGGGTGCAGAGTGAGGTGCTCAGTGAGATTATATGGAAGCAAGCTGCAAGGCGAGGAGCCGGCCAGACCACTTATGGGATGAATACCACAACCGACAGAACCCTTTATCTGGGCAATGGCTAAACTCACACTGGATGTACCCATGATATGGATGTACTAGCTCTCTATGCTTAGAGAAATAACACAAAAGCATATGCAACTTCCAACAGCAACACCTCCCCTTTTATAGCTCTGTACAGGCTAACAGAGCCAGCCTTTCAGTGTAGGCCAGAAAACTGCCAAGTTCTGCAAACCCTCTGACAACATCCCTTGTGGGCTCTTTAATTGTCACCTGCTGTCCCAGGGGCTGGCCAGACTCACTGGCTGTACGTTGCTAGTACCATGGTAGCTTCTAGAGTCCCAGCAGGGCCCCAGTATCTTAAGTGCTGTAACACGTAGGAAGAGACAGGCCCTGCCAGAAGAGCTTTCAGCCTGAAGAAAGCCTTACCCCGTTACCTATGAGGACCAGCAGCACAAGATAAAGTGACTTGATGGAGGCCACAGATCATCTGTAGGAGAGTTAGAAACTGAATCCTGATCTCCCTGAGTTCCAGGCCAGTGCCTTAGCGATAGGACCATCCTTGCCTGGTTACTCAGAACACTTCGTTTATTCCCATGTCTGATACATTCACATCCATCGGATGAGGTTCTGAAAACCTACTTATAATGACTGAAAGCAAATGAACCTGCTCAGCTTCAACTGCTAATATTAAATGCTAAGTGCCCCACCCAGGTAAGGCTGCCTACACGTCTTGCTCTGAAGAGGAGCTGGCTGTCTTTACCTAGGATGGCATTCTTCTCCACTTCCAGCATGTCTAAAGCCTTGGCAAATGTCTCTCCCAGCTTAGTCACCATCTCTGGCATATAGAGATTGTTGTGGGTCCTGAAAGAGAAGTGTGAGTGGTTTATGCTCATGCAAATCAGGCTCCTTTGCTGCTTTGCAGTGGGATCCTCCACCTTCAGCCTGTCAACAGCTCCTCTGCAGCTGAGGAAGGTGAGACCAAGCACTTGTGCATGGGATCCCCCTTCTCCACCTGAGAAAACATCAGGGAAGCTCATCCTTCAGAGACATGGAGAGACTCCACCTCCTGCCCTGGAGTTCCCAGCTGTGGTCCCTGGACATTTCCACCCTTTGCGAACGCTGGCAGCAAAGATTCCCAACAATTCTCCAGTGGACACTGGCAACAGCTCGTTAGCTTGGCCAGCACAGCCAGAGAATACCTTTAAAACCCCCCCAGACATGAATTCTGTTTTCAGTAGGATCTTCTGCACCCGATGGCCTGGTAGAGGCTGTCCCGGCTCCAAAATACACACGCTGCACCTTGGGGATGGGTCACAGTCCCCAGAGTGGCAGGCGGCACTGGAGGAACTCTAGGGAGCACAACTGCCTAGTGTACATGTTACAAGTGGCAGTGTGGCAGAGACACATGCCCCCTGGACCATGCATCCAGCAGGAGAGAGTTGTGCATACCCAGGAAATAGCGACTCACTCTCAGCTCTCTGTGATGGCCCCACTTCAGCCAAGGGTGGGTGGTTCTTTGCCATCCAGGGCCTAAAAGGGCCCCTCACTAGCCATAGTGACTCTCAGAGCTTGTCTCAGCAGTGGGTGTCTCTCTCACCTACCTCACTCCTTTGAGACCTCAGACCGCCACTCTGGGTGTCGACAGCTGCACACAGCATAAATCCTGCTGCCCAACGGCCCAACAGCCTCCTCCAAAACTGCAATGCCATTGTACCTGCTGCTAGAGGTGATCAAGGGCAACTCAGTATCTCCCTCTAGAGCAGCGTTGCCCAAAGTTGGGGGCGCGCTCCTCTTGGGGGCATGAAGGACTAGCTGGGGGCAGGGGGCACAGACAAAGCTCAATTGTTCTCCAGAGTCTCAGCTTTCATTATTTTCTAAAAAAAAAACACGGCTGGGGTCATGAAGAAACCCTCCCAAAAGGGGTGATCCAAGTACAAAAGATGCAGCAATCTCTCTCGGAGTTTGCAGAGAGCCTGAAACAATAACAGCTCTAAGGTGTGAACCATCCCACTCCATTCAGTGAGCGCTAAGACAGATACTGGTGAAAATATTTTAAGCGTAAGCATTACTGACTACTACACTGCTCCAGGGAGCAAAGGAAGTCAATGAAAGTCTACACAATCTACTCTGACTAACCACTCGCCTGGGGTAGGCTTCTAACACCATGCAGTGGGGCGGAAAGGGGGCCAAGACTGCTTTTACTTCTTTGAAAGGGGAATCCAGGCCTGTCTACATGGAAGTCAGTCCACGGAAGCTGGCATGTAAATCTATGCTTCAGTAGCCCACTGTGCACTACTTACCCAGTTGTTTTGCGCAAAAAGTTCCCTGGTGTGTTTTTATCTCACTCAATTTGAAAAAGATCAAAAGGCACCCTGGAACTTTTACTGCCAGGCAGAAGTCATTTGGCGTGTGGCAGGCTATTAGGCGGGTAGGGAGATTTATACCAGAGCTTGATGCAAAGTTAAGTGTTTGTACAGACAAAGTCTCAGCTCCTACCACCAAAAGAAGGAAACGCCGCCCTATAGGCTCAGACAGTGTTATGTACCCTATTCAAAGGCTCACATAGAACCACTTATGAAATGCCATGCAGCACATCAGCCAGAAGAGCTTCACCATCTTTAAGCTGTCACTCTGCATGTATCTCCAGCCCGTTTTGTATTAACAACAGCTGGAGCAAAGGGAGATGGGTGGGCTCTGACTGAGCCTGAGCACAGCATTCCAAACTCATGATTATGGAGCTAGGGGAGGCTCTGGAACATTTCATGCTGTGACCACAGCTGTTGTCCAGCCAGTCCTGTGAGGATCACAGCTCGTGGGTCTCTGTCTTGGGTCCTATCTTAGGACATTTTCTTAAATTGATAGTAAAGTTGCATAAGCCAGAATTCAACCCCAGAAGGGACCATGAAAGCATCTAGTCTGACCTCTGGTAGATCACAGGCAGAGGCATGAGCAGATGCTCAGTCAGATAAAGACGACTGTCCCCTGGCTAATTGCTCAGGACAGCTACAACAGTAACTGAGGTTACATAAGGAGCTGATCTGCTGCTCCCCTTGAGAGCACATCCACCATCTGCCTCTGGCAAGACCAATATTCTCAGCCGTACCTGTGAGCACTGAGCACAGTGGAGAGGGCAGAGAGACTTTAGAGGAATTCAGCACTGAACATAGAAAACTGACATTCCCAATTGATAGGCTGATAATACAGAAAGGAAGGACCCAGGGAAAGGATACAGCAGTGTATGGGGTTGTATTTTCAGAGAAACAGACACAGCTCTGTCTGACAGGCAGGCAGCCAGTCTTTCCAGGCCTGAGTGATTGAGTCTTCTAGGCTAGACGGTGTGCCTTGCAAAGCCCCCCAGAAATCCATGCTGTAAAAAAGTGAGTTCCCCAGAGCGCGCGCGCGCGCGTGTAAAAACAGCATCTTGTCAAGATGGATTCAGAAGGAACCCTGAGGCAGTGCAGGGCACAGGAGAAGCCTGTCTGGTCTACTTCTAATGCAACATACATAGAGCCCAGTCCTAGATGATGCTAGGTCAGTTTGTGCATCTGCTGACACCAGCAAACTCCCCTTTCTCCAAAAGCAGAGATCATGTCCAAGGCCAAGAGGCACCATTATTCAGGGTCAAAGGCAGGCTGGAAACAAAGATAACCAAAAGCAGCTGGATAAACTGAAATATCACACAGGACAATGGAAACTATTGGCCAACAAGCTGCAAGTGACAAGTAGTTAATGGAGCAATTTCAAGCCCATTCAACAAATACTCACACAATCACCAAGACAAGGCAAGTTAGGTCAGACACAAAAGAAGTGGCCAGCTGAGGTCACATTACACTATCTAGGCCCCTCAACATGCACATGGACTGCCTCAGAGGTGTCACCTACTATTTCTCCTATCAGGTCACTGGCCATCTCCCTGAGGTCATGGCCAAGACTGAGAAGCTATTCCATGCACTACTTACCTTAGCACAGACCTTAAGATTACTATGTTTTCACAGCTTCTATTCCCATATACGGCACAAAGGACCAGACAAGAACACCAGTGAGATGTAAATACAATGTTTTACGCTGGAGAGTACTCCCACTTCACTGGGGCTTCTTTACTTACAGTTCAACCCAGCTGCTCAGGAAAATTTGTGTAGCTGCCTCCTGCTAATCCAGTCACTCTCAAGTGAGCCAGCACATCCTGCAAGAGCTCCCAGCCCCGAGCATAATTCCCTGCTCCTTGGGGGCATATTAACCATACAGGAGCTGGCTGATTCTCCCAGATGGTTGGCCTGTTAGCACAGTGCTATGACTAATGATCAGTCCCAACAAAAAGCAGCTATTGTCCAGATCATGAATCATCACTCCAGGCAGCCACATTCTGCCCTTGCACTGTACCGCCTCACACCCACACAATCCTCTCCTGAGCTCACAGCCCTTCACGCTGTCCACATTAATGGGATCCTTGGGACAGGGGTTCTCCAACTTCACTGCACTATGACCACCCTTCTGACAATACTTAAATTACCATGTGACACCGTTGGAGGGGATGTCGGAGCCCAAGCCCTGCAGCCCTGGATGGAGGGAAAGGGGACTGCAGCCTGACCCCAATGCCCCCGATGGGGGGTGAGGAGGCTGTAGCCCGAGCCCCGCTGTCCCTGATGGAGGTGGAGCTCAGGCTGCAACTTCAGCCCTGGATCTCAGCAAGTCTAATGGCCACCCCACTAAAATGGGGTCATGACCCAGTTTGCGAACCACAGGCCTAGGAAATGAGTGCAGGAGAAACACATTCTGAGACAGAAGAAACAACTCCAGAGAGAAGCACAACACAAGCATTATTATTTTCTGGCAAAGCCAATGCCACGTATGTACACCAATTTTGCAAATCTAGAGCAACCACAGAGAAATCCCTGAATCCTGCAGCTGGGGCACCTATACAGAGGTGGATCTCACCTCCCACACCCAGCCAGGGGCAAGACAAGGGGCTGGTCACTTTCAATACCTTAACCATTTAGTTCTTCCAAGTGGCTCACCAGCCTGGGGAACTCCATTGGGAAAGGAAGAGTATTTTTGGGGCTCAAGTGCAGGCCACTCCAATGTTATGATTTAGTTCTCAGACATGCCTGAAACCAGCAATCCCATCAGTGTTCCACAGAAAAGTCTTAATGGTAACACTGGTGCAGCAGTACCCCCGACAACAGCAGAAGAGGCATTTCCACAGTGTTGGAGAAGGAGCCTAGCAACAGAGCACGGTCTAGGCCCATTTCTGTTAAGCAGTAGTCCTGGAGCTCCTGCTTCTTTATTAAAAACAGTACAGTGGGAGCTAGCTGACATACAAGGGGGGAATTCAGTCACCTTGGCTTGTCATACAGGCATCCTAAAGCCTTTCCGTAGGATTAGCTAGGTATTGGCAGTGCAATGACTGTGGAGGCACAGATCACTCAGCCTCCACCATCACCCTACTACATGGAGTGGGAATGCTCACTTGGCCACTGGTTTGGGGGCTTTCGCAAGTACAATGCCACATAAACATGCTGATGAAATGCTCAGCACCCAGGAGATTCAGCATGAGACCGTCCCTGCCCAGAGAGCCCGTAATTTGCATACAAGAACTGACCTCCCCCACAAGGGATCTCCAACTTCACAAGGACAAATCTCATCTCCTGCGACAGGTCCTGTTGCATCAATAGCAACTGAATAGCTCAACACTGACAACAGGCTAGTGCCCACCCTACACCTTGGAAAGGGGAATTTGCTTGAGGGGCCAAAACCATATGCACCAACCCCACCCCAGTCTTCACAATGGCAGCAGCATTGTCCTGCATCAGTCACGGATACATTTTGTAAACACCTTGCTAGGCAGTGGCTTAACATGGTCCTCACCCTCACAGAGCTGATGCAGAAAAGCTGTGTGGTGATTAAACACGGTTCTTACCAGCCACTCACCACCCAGCCCCAGCAGGAGAACACGAAGGAGAAACTGTCTCATGCTACACGCATCACTGGCCAGCACAAGGCTGAGAGCACAGTGATGCCTCCAGTCACTGAGACTCCACCCAGGGTAGGTCAGAGAGCTGTCACTCTCCTAACACTGCACTGCAGGGGGAGGGAACTGCACGATTCAGAATGACTCGTCCCACCCCAACCTGAACAAGCTTCATCTCACCTCTAGCCTGGCCAATCTGCAGACATGCCATGCAGGCTCTCAGAGTAGAGACTGAAAGGCAGCACTGCTGGGCACAGAAAGAGCTTTAGCCTGAGCTCCCATTCATTTCAATGGCAGGTCATGCTTCCGGCAGCCAGAATTCACACTCAGCAAATCAAAGCTCAACTTAGTACTGGAGAGAGAACAGAGCAAACTCCCACTGGATGCCATGAGAGCAGGCCCTGCTCTGGTGGTGACTGGAGAGGTGGCCTGGTGGGGGCTGCAGGCAGAGCAGAGAGGTTAGTTGAAAAAAGCTTGGTTAGGCGCGGAGGTAGCTCTAGGTTGGACATATTTCCAGGTCAAAGTTGAGGTGCGGGAGGCAACCCCAGCTTGACTCCCTCTGGCTTTCATGCAATCTCCTGGCCAGGGCTGTGAGCGTAGAGAAGGCTCGGTATCCTCTGTCCCATTCCCCACTGAGAACAGCTGGGAACAGCACTGCTGCAAGTGCCCAAGCCTGTGCTCCCGTTGGCTTCAATGGGAGAACACACTCAGAGCACACAACATACACTGCAGGTTCACCTTGGGAGTCTGTTTAGTCAGCACAACTGGTATCACGTCAACTCGACCCACCTTATGAGAGCGATCAAGTTGTCGAGAAGTTTCAGGACCTGCTCAGTGCAGGGGTTACGGTAGATCGGATTGCCGCTGGGCATGAACCCGATCACAAATCCTCCGGCCTTAGCCTCTTCCAGGGCAGCGGGCCAACGAGCCCGTTTCACAACTCCCAGAATGGTGTACACGCAAAAGCTTATCTACAGCAAAACAAAAGACATGGAGAGAACTCCTCTTAGCAAGGACGCAAGGAAAAGTAACAGAAGACCAGAGGGGACTCTCTCCCCCAGCCTGTCTCCTGGGATGGCACTCCACTTGCCCAACCCTGAGGTTGGGGCGGTCTCAGGGGAATGTGCTCATTCTGATCCTGTCCAGGTTTTGCAATAACCCCTCGACATGCATGAACAGCACAGGAGGTTATTACTGGACAGTCTCTATACAGAAGGTCTTGCTGAGTCCCAGTCATCACGCAGGGCGCCCTCTAAAACAAAATGTTTCCAAGTCATCGTCTCCTCTTCTGCACACATCGTAGACTGACTAAAAACTCCCCGTTCCTGCCTAAAACTGCACTAGCATCTGTCCACCACCAGCAAAGCCCTACCGTCGGCATTTCCACCTCTGCCATAACCCTATATGCAGCAGCTACCAGTCTGTAGTGAGGACATCCTGCAGATAGCAGCTCATACCACACCAGTTCCTGGCACGTATCTGAGTTACGCTCCATGCCACGCAGGCTCACGCTTTCCAGAGTGCTTCACCTGGGAACTGCAATTCACTGCACCACATTACCCAAACCATCCAACCTTAACCCAAACGCATCCACCAAACAGACTGCTTCAAAAAGAGCCTGAGGTGTACCAGACATAAACGCTTATGAAATACCATGTGAGGAATAGGAAGTCCTCTGCCCTGCAGGGTATAAGATTCTATATGCCACACAGGGATAGGGGAACAGGAGACATGACCCTGCTTCTCTTACGTGACCCATGTCCACTGAGCTAGCGCCAGAAGCCATCCGCCATTCTGCAGCATGAGCGATGCAGTGATCTGGGTCCAACAAAAGGCACATGTTTAAGACGGGTCTTGCAAAAGGCCCTATCCAAGAGGCAGAACAGATGAGTGCACGAAGGATGTGGATGAATTACTTGCCACTCTCCAAAGACCGTGTCTCCCCAGTAATTGACACTCACTCTCGAGCGGTTCAGGCCACTGGGATCTTCCAAGATGGGATCAGTGATTTTGTTGTCAGCCCCCACGTACGAGATGAAAGCGTCAGGATCCGACAGGACTCTGAGGGGCAGAAAAAGCCAAACCTGAGATAATCAGAGCACTGCAGAACTTCACCTGTAATAAATGCTGTCCCAGCACAGACAGGCAAAATTTCATTCACTACAATCCGTCAAATTATCTTAAAGATGAATTCAAGGTGACACTTGGAGGCAGCTGCCCTGAACTTCAAGTTTAATAAAACTGACCCCCTTCCTGTTCCCAAGGCCTCATCAATGCCAAGTGACCAGAGATCTCAACAGGGTGACTCCTTGAGCTGTATTCTTTGCATTGAGCTCTGCTAACTTGGCCCAGAACTAAAGAAGCCAACAATCCCCTCCAAATATCCCCATGCAAAATGCACCCCCCCCCACCCATCACCTTAGCCTGGCACCTCTTTCCATTCAGCTAAGGAATTTTCCAGAGAAACTCTTTAGCATCTTCCACAGCTTAACAATTCTGCTGCTGAACTGCTGGATAGCAGCTTTGCCAGGGGCTGGCAGAGGATAGCAGCTTTACTGACAGGGCTTCTCCCAGAGGTCAGCAAATGGTATTTTAACTCCCTTTTTGCCAGGTGTTTGAAGAGGGCTGTAGCCTCACACCCCTTCTCAGCTCTCAGCACATGCTGTTCAGATATATACCTCACCGAGCAGCCTTTCCACCTCCTGGCTAATCAGCTGGGAATCAGACAAGGGCCAAAAAACACAGGAGGCCACAAGGCACAAAGCCATGCACCTCCGGTGCACACATTCTCTAGGGAGCCATGTGCCAACCTGAGAATCTCTGCATTCTCTTTTGCTCTAGCACAGGAATGGTTAATGTGGAGTCTGTACCTCTGCATCTCTTCAGAGAGCCACAGGTTGGCAACGGGAGCCAGGAGCTCCTCCAGGAAAACCTTCTGCCGCTGGTAGTCCTTGAACTGGTTGCTGATGAGGACGAGGGCTTCCATGAGGGCACACTTCTCCATCTGTGTCAGGAGCAGCTCGTTGGACAGCAGCTGCTTCACATGGTTGTACAACATCTCGAAGTTAGGCTGGAACAAAGCCCCAAGCAGAATGTCACTCACCCACTTGGCCTGACTTGGGCTGTTGCACTCACTTTTGGGAGAAAGAAACTATGGGTGTGCACTGTATTCCCACACGTAAGATGCAGGAAATAGCTGGGTGGGGCTGGTTCTAATCTTCCCTGTCCCTCTTGAGTGTTAACCTCCACGGCCTCATCTTCCAAACTTCTTTCTTAAGCATGAGTCTCATTTCTGTCCTGCCCATCTATCTCCCTTTCTCCCTGGGTACTCCAATGACCTCCACACTGTCCATGACAAATAATGTTTGAGAGCTGCGTAGACACTGCGGCTTCAGCAGGCTGCCTCATTTCTTCATGGCTTAAATGCCAAATGCTCTAGTCCTTCATGCATGGCAGAAACAACAAGGACTCCAGTGGCACCTTATAAATGAAAAGATTTATAGGAGCATAAGCTTTTGTGGGCAAAGACCCCCTTCATCAGATGCATGGATGGCAAGTGGCTGGTCTCTGGGCATTCAAATGTCAGAGTTCAGGACTTTCCATCTCTCCGCTCCCATCATTCAGTCTAATCAGATAAACCTGACTGTACAAGCAAGTGGTCTGTCCTCACTGCAGTGGCTCTGTTTTCACTTGTCCACTCTATTCATAAGTCAAGCATCAAGGAACAAGCACAGAGGCTTGTAGAAGCCTCAAGGAACGTTCGCTACCTTTGGGATGGATGATGACAAACCCACTCTTTCTTGGCAGTTGTACTGAAATACAAGCTGGAATCCTAAACAACCCCGATTAGCACCTTCAAAGCAGCAGCTTGTGTTTTGGCACAACACGGAGACTAATCTGTAACCACAAAGTGAGTGACAGCTGCTACGCCTCCAGCAACTGAAGGGATCCTCAAGAGGGGCACAATACCATCCACTATCCTTCAGGCCTTAACAGCTCCCTCCCTTACACAGGCCAACACCACAATGCCCCTCAAACTACAGCTCCCCAGTTCTCTTAGTAATCACATGCCAGTGCTGCTGGAGCCAAGAGCCCAAAACTGCAACAGAGTTTGTTGCAGCAATCTCTGATTCAGCAAAGCTAGTAGAAGAGATTGGCCTGGTGGATCACACAGAAAGAGTGACCAGTGTTTAGATTCCCTTCTACTTCCCCTGGCCTGAAACACACACCCCTCCTCCTGGCTCACTTCTGAAGCAACATCTCAGAGCTCAAGAGTGAATGGTTTCAACCAAGGGGATAACTGATATTACAATAAATACAATAGAGCAAATATGCCTATAAAATGTTATAGGCTTAAATAGTCTCTTCCCCCATTTTAGACAGTAACAGAGAGGTGGCCATGTTAGTCTGTATCCTAACAAAACAAAAACCAAAACAGCAGTCATGTAGCACTTTAAAGACTATCAAAACAATTTATTAGGTGATGAGCTTTCATGGGGCAGACCCACTTCTTCAGAGCTGGAGATAGTGCTACATTGGAAATGTTGCTGGAAGTGAATTTGCATTTTAGATGTTGATCAGCATCTTGGATTGTAAATTATTGGGCAGGGAATATGCCTTCCTGTAGATCTATACTGGGCCCACTACAATAGGGTCCAGGTCCCAATCAGAGCCTCTGGCTGCTATTGCAATATAGTTTAAAAAAAAAAAAAAAAAAGAACTATTACTCCAGAACTGAGGAAGCAAAGCAATTTAGTCTTGATCTGTGCATCAGAAATCTCTCTGCTCTACAGTCACATTAGAACGAAAAATAGGGAGAGTCGTCTTTGAGTAAAAACAGGATTGATGCACAAAAACTGAAACCCTCAATTCCAAGGAATACAGCTGAAGATGCAGGGGGCTGGGAAGGTATGGGCACCTTGGACCAGAGTTGCACATACATACCAGGACAAGCTGGGGGTAGTCCCGACACATCTTTATGATTGAGGAGCATGCATGTCTTCTCACATTCTTCACTGCCCGAGTTCTGGGGGCCTGTACCAACAAAATTCAGGATCAAGTTACAAAACCCACACGGACCCATGGTCTCCCCAAGAGCCAACTCCAATGTAGTTTTCTGAGCTGTGAAAACTAGGGGAAATGGACACTTCAATTCGTGCAGTCCACAAGTTCAGTTCATGGCCACCTCCCAGAGAAGTCACTGCAAGGCTAAGCCTCTGGGCTCCAGTTCAGTTCTTGGGACGAGAATGCAACTGGTTTTCATCTACCATTTTGGCTCCCATATGTACCCAGGAGTAGGAGCCATATCAACACCAACCACAGCCACATACATGCCAATCACTGAAGGATATGCGTAGCATCTAATCAAATTCCCTGTCAAGTAGAGGTCTGCTGCACAAATACTCTATATGCTGGACTGTTTCAGGGGAGAAAGTGTGTATGTGTGAATTTCACCCTAAAAGTCTCCTAAACTTCCATCAGCCAAGGCTTATTGGCTAAGTCAGTGAAAAGAAGATTTAAGGACAGTCCCAATTTAGAAGTTAACTGCAGCCCAATTTTAGACCTTATTTCAGGTATCAATGTACTCCTCAGGTAAGACACACCTGATCCAAGTACTACAGCACACTGTGGACAAGGAGGATGGACTTACCTTACTCTCTTCTATAACTTCGAAAGTGACGGAGCTGAATAGCTGTGGGACAAGGGAAGAGTCGGTCACTTGACAACACTCGACACAGGATATTGGTGTGACTTCACCAAGCCAGCTGAAAGACCTTTATTCAGGAAGGGAATGAAGTCCCAGTGCACTGAGGCCTTCACGTAAGATAAAGCTTTTACTGAAACAGAGCATGTCATTTAATGGCTCCAGCATTGGGAATCAAGAAATCCAGGTTATCTGACTTCTCCACTGATTCATGTTGTCTTTAGGCAAGTTATTTCACTTCAGTATCTCAGTTTTAATCCCATTGCTAATAGGAGGGATAATTCTTCTGGGAAGGGGTCTCATGAGGATTAGATAGAATGTGTAAAGGCAACGTGGTACTAATACTTCACTCAAGAGGTGAATGGTAGTTTTCAAATTTTCCAGACTACCATACCCCCTTCAGGAGCCTGATCTGTCTTGCATACTCCAAGTTTCACCTTATTTAAAAACTACTTGCTTACAAAACAAAAATACCAAAGTGTAACAGCACATTAGTACTGAAAGACTGTTTATTTTCTCACTCTGTCAGCATGACATTTTAGTTTACACTACATTTGCTGGTGTTTTTATGTAGCCTGTTGTAAAACAGCAAATATCTAGATGAGTTGATGTACCCCCTGGAAGACCTCTCTGTGCCCCCCGGGTAGGTATACCTTTGGTTGAGAGCTACTATTTGAACAGGACACCTACCCTGGAGAGGACTTGGGGTAGATACTCTGGCCTGAAGGTGACAAACGGGAAGAGGGCAGAGACATTGGTGAGCACACAGGATAAGATGAGAGGATCCTTTGTTTCAAAGTTCAGGACAAGCTGCAGCAGCTCTATGCCTTCATTCACTGGGATCTCCTGCAAGGAGGAAAGGGAAAGGGGAAGAGGAACGAAAGCAACAGTCAGAGATGTAACACGTAACCAGCACTTTAATGTCTCCTCCCAAGGCCTGGCCAGTGAGCCACTGTACTGAGCAGCTACCTATCCCCAAAGTGGGTTAAAAATGGCAAAACTCATTTGAACCTATGCACATTTTGTGTGCAGTTGCTGTTGGAAGAAAGAAGGAATAGCCAGCATCACCATCTCTCTGGATGTCTGGAAACAATCGGAGGTTCCCACTTCTCTAAGGTGTTCACTTCCTCCCATCTCTTTTCTAGCTCTCCTTTTGCCTCCGAGCTGACAAGTTTCAGGCTTAACTACCCTTGCAATTCTTTGCTATGACCAGAATGACACATCCAAGCCTGATGAAAAACTGCCCAGGCCCTAAACAGCAAATAAATATAAGGCAATGGGCTTGTGATTTTCTAGCTAATGCACTCCAAATGGCAGAGAAAAGATGCATTTTTTTCATCTTTTGCTATTTGATTTGAACAACAAAACCTGAGAGCTACCCCTTAAAACAGGCTCTTTCGCCCTACGGTACAGGCTGGTGTGAATAGATCAGCTGGGATGCAAGTCTCTGCACTGCCTCTTCATAGAATAGCTTCCAGAACCAAAGCACTTCTCTGATGTCCAAAGCCAACAGTGGACCTGACTTTACCTACCTAAACCTCAGTGCTGCTATCACCTCTCCTGACAGCTGGAGTTTCAGCACTATTGTGTTTTGTTGCTACAAGCTAGTGTTTTTGTGACTTATCTAAGCCACAGCCAGAAAACTCCTATATCAACCCAAGACAGAGAAACCAGGAACACAGCAGTTAGAGGCTATGTACCTCCTTATCCAGGGTCCGGAACATCTGGCTGATGACACTTTCTGAGAAGAAGGTCATAGCATCCCACTGTACGAAGGAAGGAGAGAAGATGGAGCAGAGACCTTCCCCAGTCTTAGCTGTGAGTGGAAAGAGAAGAGAAGACTGGAGTTCCTGTGACACTTGAGAGGTCTAGCTTCCTTTTTCTTCTCAAGCACAATACCAACCTGAATAGTCCTCTATTAAGTTCCCTGCTCAAAGAAGTCTTGCTGAACATTTGAATCACCCACGCATAAGTGCTCCCATCCTTTCCCTCTATTCCCTGTGTTAGTAAGGAGAAGGTTTCCAGCAGGGAAGCATGGGCAGCAGTAGGTACTAGGGTGCCCAAAAGCTGATTGCTTCAACATTGAGGTGGAAGCGCCTGAATCACAAACATCCCTCAGATGTAAGAGGAAATGAGTCCAAACAACCAGGGCTAAAGGGAAGACAAAGGAAAGGGCTCAATCCTGAGGCTAAGCGCCAATGGCACCTGAAAGAGTCTCACCTAAATGGCATTTTGAAGGCAGCAAGTGGCCTGTGTGGAAGTGGAGAGATGTAAGTGGCAAAGGCCTTTGCGAGGCAGAGATGGTTGGATTTCTCAGGTCCAAGATTGGCTGCATTCTACAGGGAGGATAAATCTAGACACATTTGGCTTTTCAGTTGAAATGGTGTTTATGGCAAAGGTACAAGTGAGAAGAACTGGGGAAGGGAAGGACCCTTCCTGTCAGTCAAAGGCTCTGGACCAGTGGCTGTTTAAATAAGCCATGAAAGATTTCTTTTGCAGAGACCTTGGAAAGCCTGACTTGGAACCTGGTTGATTTTAAGAGATGTGGGCTTCAAAAGATACACGCAAAAGACTGCTTTGGGCTACAGGAAGAGTTTGAGCTGCTGGTCTCTTCTTCTCTTCAAGCGACTTACAGTTCATGGGCCCAATATCAACAGGAGTTGCCAGCTGGTACTTCAGCCATTCACCAGCCATCTGGAAGCCAGTCCTTGGGTCCAGGCGACATGCCATCCTCATCACTTCTCCCTGCTGGGCACGGAAAGCTGCCAAGGGAATTGGACACAAGGAATCATGTTCACGTATTGGAAATGACTCCCCTCAGATTTGTTCTTAACTTTTCCACAGCTGGGAATGTCTGTGGTGGCTGCTGTGGCAGTGGAGTTCTGCAGAGTGAGCTTCAAATACCCAGGAAGTAGACTAACTTGTAGGACAGTGCAGGAGCCTTCCACCTTGTCATGATCATGAGGGTTAGCCAGCAGCCTGGGAGTAAAAGGGTTAACGTCCTTAGCCAGGTGGGCTCCTTCCCCACTCTAGCAAGATACATGCAGAAGTGGGGGCCAGCAAAAGTACCTCCAAAACCTTATCTACCAGGTTTTGGAGTAAACTTCTCCCCAAAAATCCTAAAAGCCTTAGATTTTGGGGCTGAGATTTCCCAAGTGGTCTCTCCCTGGTTTCCTTATTATTGCTTGGGTGGTGGCAGTGAATTTGATCCCCAAAATCTAAGGTTTTTAGGATTTTTGGGGGAAAGTTTATACCAAAACCTGGTAGATAAGGTTTTGGAGGTACTTTTGCTGGCCCCCACTTCTGAATGTATCTTGCTAGGGTGGGGAAGGAGCCATGACACACCTTTGCACTAATAAAATAAAATTTCTTATCTAAGCCATCTCTTTCCTGAACCCTTGCCTCCAGGTCTAGCTCCTGTCCATGTCATGGGTTACGGTCAGTTTCGTTCCCCTCACCACCACGGATGACTGACTGAGGAAGCATTTACCTCAGCAACTGAGTAATGAAAGCTCAACAAAGCCTTAGCTGTCATCTGTTGGTCAAGAGGAAGCAGAACTGAATGCCCTAAGCTGCCACAGGACAATGCCAAGAAATTTATCAGGCACACTACAATCAGGAAGATGCAGAATAGCAACATGAGCAACTGAAGCCCATTGCTGAGCTGAGAATGTGGGCACTACAGTAAGTCAGAACCCCTAGCCCTGTCAGAGTGGTGCGTGGAGACTGCAAACCTCAGACAGAGGCAGCAGGCCTTGCCGGGAGGCCCCTGAGTGACTTACAGTTGAAGAAGGCATTGAAGTCCTCATCACTGTCGAAGTCAAAGCGAGAGTATTCACAACTGGGGCTGTCTGTTTTAGAGGGGAAGCCCACCTGGAAACAGAAGGGAAGTGGTGAGGGAGCAAGTGGAAGAGTCACCCACCTCTCTGCCTGAGCACCAGCTCCAAGGGGACTCACACTAGGGAGAAAGCTGAAGAACTGTAATCTTCAGCTCAGGACTGCTACCTGTAAAGAATGCTCTACACTGCTCTGTCAAACACCCTGCACCATTACCACTACTAAACATTCACCAAAGCATCACTAGGCTCATAGCCTGCACAGCAGTGCTCCTCCATACCTTTACTAGGTTAGTCATAGATGCACGAAGGTACTTGGGAATCATCGCCAATAGCAGAGGGTCACGAGACAGGATTTCATGTCGAAAGAGAGCCCCCCAGGTGATCTGAGTGGAAGAACGCAGGAACTAGAGGGAAAAGAACAAACATTTCAGTAAGGTTGTGCTCTCTGGCACAGAAGCTTGAACCGTTTTGGCAAAATGGGAATGGCAAGCTACAATGAGGCCCCAGTCCAGGCCACATACCTTCAAGACCCAGCCAAAACTGCTAAGCTACACTAGCAAATGGGGTTATCCCATCAAGCAATACCACGGTTTGCTCCAGCCTCTGAAACTTGTGCTTTTCATATTGTTTGAATTTTATGGGACACTGACAGGCTGTGCCCAGATCACATCACCTTCCACATTTTCAGAGAAGAAAATGGTTGACAAATGGCAGATGGTGCTCAAAACCATAACAGAAATAAGCAGCTCCCCTCTGCAGCAAGAGTGACTGAGCCCTCCTATGCTGTGGTTTCACCAGGTATGCTACATTCAGACTCTGCTCTCCCTTTCACTCACCTGGCTGGGATGCGTTGTGAAAGCTAGAAACGAGTCCAAGTATTTCCCAAGGTTGGCTGGTGTGTCTACATCAGAATCTGAGCCCTGTTAAACAGAAGGATGAGTCATTTCAGGTAAAATGATGAATGATTTGAAACAGAGTGGGAGGAGATAGGCGGCAGTGTCACTAGAAAACCAGGAGCAGCATACTAGTGACAAAAGCCAAAACGTAATGACTTAAAACAGCGGTGCTCTGAAACCAAGTTTCCCCTTACTTGTTCTGGTGGTGCCAAAAGAGAAAACAGCCACATTCAAGAGAAAAAGATGGACTATGAGGTGATGTCTACGCAGCCACAATGCCGGCAGAGCTATGCAAACTTAGCTGCTCGGGATTACAAATGGCATGCCTCAAACAAGGCATAAAGAGACTGGTGACAGAGGGTGGGGGGTTTAGCCAGCAGGGGCACATCCACACAGCCTCTGCAGTGCTGGCACCTCCTTCTGCCAATGCCGAACTCTCACGGGGCTATGGTAATGAGCTTCGGGAGTATGCAAATGCCACACCATTTACAATCCCGAGCTCATTTTGCATAGCTCTGCCGGCAGTGGCACTGGGTACAGTGCTGCGTACACCTAGCCAGAGTAACTTGAAGATGGTTTTAACCACTCCACAACATCTAATCTCTCATGAGGTATGCACTGTGGGGGGCCAAGATTAACTCACCCACCCCAGAAATGGAGGGAGAAAGGAAACCAGGGATGTAAGAGTCCTTTTAAAAAAAAAAAAAAGCATCAATATTTAGTTCACCTGCATGTATATTCAACAGCTTTCAGGTTTCAGTTTTGCCCTGCAAGTATCTCATGTTCAGTGGGCCTCCCTCTCCTCTTTCTGGGAAGTCTGAGTTTTCCAGGGGTGGACAAACCCTATGATTTGTGCCCCAAATTCAGAAGCTTCTTTTTAATATGCTGCTTCTCCTCGCTCTTGACCTAGAGCTGTCTTGAGAGCTCCCTTCTCTGGGGTCACTCTCAGGGTTTCTTTAGCAGTTCACCTTTCTCTGGTGACAGCTGTCACCCTGCTAACCCTAGAATGAACTGAGCCTGTATCATAAAGGGCCACAGGTCCTTGCCACTGACAACAGGTTTTGCTAAGGATTAATAGCCAAAGCTCCCCTCCCAAATAATGAGTGATGTCAGCCTATACCACACCTTCGCTTAAGGTAGTCAAACTTCCTAGAACTGCTTCTTGTTAAGTCTAGCTTCTCGACTGGTTTAGGATTTTCCTTCCTCTCCCAACATACCAAGAGTTTATTCTGCCACACCCATTGTCTGCAGCCAATTGACCTGGTCTTTCCACAAACAACCGTTCAGCAAGCCAGCCCCTCTTTAGGGCAGTCGGTGGAAGATCCAAACTTCCCACAACATCCCTAGAAGTTTGCTGCCAACTCATTTGCCAGATTTCACTGGACACAAGGACCTCTCTGTTCCCTCCACTATTAAAAGGAAAGAACTGGAGCTGTCCACATCAACAGTACAAACGAGAACCATGGTTTCCCTATCCCCAGTCATCCCCCTGAAAGACAGTCTTGTCAGGACTGCTTCCAGTGTTTGTTGAGGACTCACCACTAACGCACACAGCTGACTGCCCAAGGCACACAAGACCTGGCAAAGTCTCTTCAAGAAAACATAATGCTTCTCTACCAAGCCTTCTCCATCTGCTGTCCTGGAAAGGAGAAAAGAAAGGGCAATCCAATGAAAAGTAGAAGTATTTCTAAGGCTTCTAAACCCTTTGGACTTTCTCTGAATATCTCCTGATCTAGTCCAAACCAAAAGAGAAAGGTTCGGAAAATTCAAATAACTCCTGAGCAGCTTCTTTTTAAGTTATGGAACTTAGGAAAACCGTTGGCTTTTCGAGTTTTGGAAAGGTTAAACTTTCTATTCTCTCCTAATCCAATGCCTGCTTGCTGCAGGCAGGCCAGACTTGGTCTGAATGCTGTGCACGGTAGTGGTTTGATATGCAGAACTCAATAGTATGAAGCAGAGAACTCTATCCATATCTGAGCCAAGGCCCTCATGGGAACAGTTCTGAGGTAATTTCCAACACCACAGTTTTAGTTTTAGACCTTGAGGCAGGGAGTTACTTATTAATACAGAACATCAGCAGACTATTTCCACTTAAGGCCATGATGTACTCGCATAGCAGCTGGACAGTACTCACTGGGCAGCAGAGAGTATGTAGTGCATGGCAACATCTCCAAACAAGACCATCAGGGGTTTCCGATCCTCCAGCTTCCCCTAAACATAAAGCAAACACTGGTCAAAACACATGGTTGCACCATATCCCATCAGCAACGTGGAGCTAGTAGATAACTACTCACGCTACCATTTGGGGACATGCATTCCACCACCAAGCTGCACGAAAAGCAACAACTCTTGGGGATTAAAACACAGTAAAAACCCCATTATCTGACATCGGGTTAGTCAACACTCTTATGTGACACCGCCTGGGGTGGTGTGGGTTAAAATGGAACGTCGGATCTCTCTCCCCCAGCCTCACGCAGCTGGACAGCCTGCCCTGAGCCGTCGGCTCTGAGGCAGCTGGCAGTCTGCCCACAGCAGCCTGGGCACCAGCAACAGTTGCTGCCCGGGGGAGCTGACGTTTCCCACCCGGGCTGGCAAGAGCTCCATGCCCTGGGCCGGAAGCAGCTACCTGCCCTGGACCTGCAGCCAGCTGGGGAGCCAGCCCCAGGGCAATCAGCAAACCTCCCTGCCAGCCAGCCACCCATCCTGCAGAAAGGGCCTGGCAGCCAGCAGCCCCTGCTTCCGCCCCATGTCCCCTCCCCTTCCTAGCTTATCCAACATATTCAGTTATCTGACCATGGGTCAATCTCAATTATGTTGGATAACTGGCATTTACCTGTAATTTTCTCCAGTAAATCCCTTGGGAATCTTAACCACAAAAAACTGGTCCTTATAGATCTAATCCTGCTTCCACTGTGTATTCATTTGTTGCTGCAGGGCAGCTAAACTGGTTTGTTATTGTAGGGTTGCTTGTGAGCAATGTGCCTATGCCACTGAGCTGGGATAAATACACCCTGCATGGACATGGCAGTAGAATATACAGGGCACATCTCTATGGTCCTGTTTCAGAGAAAACCTATTGTGCATGAGAAATCTTACTAGGGTAGCCCAACACTCCTCCACAACAGAGAACACCTGGGACAGCAAGGATCAGGAATGAGTTAAGGTTTTTTATTCAAGGAAGGATATTAAACTCCAGGGCTGTCTGGAGGAGCATGCAGAGAAAATGGGGCCGGAGCTGGTTCCAGAAACTGCTCTGCCCATTGCCCTGGGGAAGCATTTGCCCTTGAGTCACTCAGGCACCTAGGAAGCCAAAGAGGCAGGTGACTTTTAATTTCACAGATAAAAGAGTGACGTTACCATTGCTCAACAAGCTAACAATAAACCTGCAGAGAGTAGGGGATGTCAGGGAGGCTCATGGGGAAGGACTCACTTTCCTGCTGACAGCGATCAGAAGACACTCTGCTGCTCCCACTTGGAGTTCGGGTTCATTCAGGAGCAAGCACAACATCTCCAGGAGCTTGCAGTTATCTGCTGTGATGTGGCTCATGGCCACCCAGTCAATGTAGCCTGCCAGGGTGTTCAGTGCTGCTATTCCAACGCGGCAGTTTGCCTGTGCCTGTTTTCAGATCATAACCAACAGGTCAGAGCGAGAATGGATTGATATGGAAAACAAATCTCAGGACAGAACTTTGCCAAATGCAGGGCAACCCAGACCTCCGCCATAGCTACTCCTTCATGTTAGAGTTGCATGTGCATTCCACGACAGCAATTACTTTCTGAAGTGTCTTTCTCTGGGAAAGTAATTGGGGTGGCCATGGGTAGGGAAGGTGAGGCAAAGTCCTCAGGCTAAATCTATCAGTTTGTTCTGAATGGGTAACGCTCTATCTGCACCCTTACCGTTTTGGTCTCTCTTCCTGAAAAGAGAACTGCTTCAAATCAGCAGTTTTCTCCTTTCCAGGCAGTAAGTATTTACCGACATTGTAAACAGCAACTTGGTGGCTGGTGATTGGCTGTGGCACGGAAACCCAAGTATGGTTCTGAACAGTTTTGTGTACCCGGCCTCCCTTGCTGTACTCACCTTTGGTTCCTGAGCCAGGTCAGTCTTCTAGAAAAGAGAAAATGAGACAGTAAGTGAGATGCTGTAGTGCGCCTCTCCTCCCTGCCACTGCTGGGCAGTCTCTGGCGCATTCAAGAGGATGCAGCCAGTAGGTACCTCCATGAACAGCCATCCAGTGAAAGAGGCATACAGAGAAAATGGGGCCTATGTTCGTTGCAGGGCCTATTCCCAGGAGAACCATCCATCCTAAAGTCACTCAGGTGCCTGGACAGCCAAAAAAGCAGGTGACGTATAATTGAATAGATAAAAGAGTGACCTTTCCACTGTTCAATCAGATAAACTAAGAATAAACCCAGGGAGAGAGTTTTCAGCTCAGGACATTGTCCCAGCCATCTCTACCACTTCCTTAAGGATAGGGTGACTACACTGCCCTATGGCAAGTATGGGACACTGGCCTCTGGGGATGGGGGGCTGCTGTCCCATGTCATGGCTCCTTGGTGATGGGGGCTGCTGTCCCATGGTGAGGGAAAGGGGCTCTGCAGCCTCCTGATGACAGGGGAGCAGAGGATGGTGGCTCTGAAACCTTCTGGTGGGTGTCGGTGTGTGCTGACAATAGGGGCTCTGCAGCCTCCAGGCAGGGAGGATGGGGGCTGGGGAACAGGGCAGCCACCCTACAGAGGAGCTTCCCTGCAGCAGGAGCTGCCTTCCTGGCATCCCATGCCTTGGGGAATGAGGCAGCTGCCCTGGGGAGCGACTTCCTGGCAGTGGGCGCTGCATCCCCTAGGAGTGGCTGCCAGGGAACAAGGCAATCATCCTATGGTGGAACTCACTGGCAGCAGGGGCTGCTGCTGTGGGGTGCTGGGGAATGAGGAGCTCCCTTGCAGCAGGAGGTCCTGCCCCACACAAGGTGCCCAGGAACTTGACAGCTGCCCAGCAAAGGCTGCCACCCTGAGACACTGTGTGCCAGGGAACAGGAACCATGCAAAATATGTGACAATTTGACAATTTTCTTAAAGAAGTCAGGACGCCTGTGAGACAGCTTAAATAATTGACTCTCCTGGTAAAAACAGGATGGCTGGTCACCCTAGTGATGAATTTCTACTGAAAGTTAAGCCACCAAAAGAAGAGATGTTCCAGGCAGTAGGTTCCTCCACCTGTGTGTTGATGGGTTTCAATATTTACTGGAAACTTCCAGTGAAGAAGATGAGTTTGCCCTTTTTAAAGCATCTCATATTCAAGGACCACAACATCTGGGAAGTGTCAGTGGCCTCATTGTAATGAAACTAAGACTTAGAAAGGAGAAGTGACTTGACCAAGATCACAAAGCAAGCCAGTGGCAGAGTTAGGAAAGGCACTAAAGAGTCCTGATTTCCAGGCCCCAGGTCTAACTGCTTAACAGCAACAATGCACTGTGTGGGTCATCTTATTGCCTACGTTACGCAACAGCAGCATTTGAGCTGAGCAGATGAACTGTTCTTCTGCATGCAAGGAAGTTGCAATTATCCCTTTTTGCTACAAGGCTTTGCTTTAGAAACTCCATTCTGTCATCATTTACATGGCAATGGCTCAAGTCATCCCAGTCGTACCTCAAAGGCCTTAGTACAAACCCACCACATCACAGCTGAATATCTAACAGTTCTGCAGAGTACAGCACCCAGCCCTGGAAATTCCCTTCCCCTCAATACACAGTGTACAGACTGGTAGCTGGACAACCCTCAGAATTCAACCAGGGCATAAACAGCTCAAAGATCTGCTAACCTGTAAGGTGGCAAGGGCATCTCGCTCCTGAGGTGCTCCAACCTAGCCAAGCAGAAGAAACCCCGTGTCAGGATCTCAGCACTGTAATTAAAACCTCCCCTGGAAACATACCAACTGAACGACAAAACACAACCAGGTTTCCAGCTCACCACAGCTGAGCCATTAATGGTACAAATAACAGAATGGTCTATGTGCCAAGGAAACTGGCTGAAATGGTGAATAGGATTCAACCTGTCACTGCTTCACCTCCACCATGCAGTTGTCATGCTAAGCATGGCTCTAGAGGTGTTAGTACATTACAAAAGGGAACAAGACATGCAGATAAGAAGCTTGTCTCCAGATTGGTCACTGATGTGTCCCTCACTTTAGCAACCCCACCTCACATTCACTGGATCAGAACACAAGCTTCATAGGGCAAAGATCTGCCATTATAAAGTGTCTTGAGCAACCTGGACATCTCCGATACCACATTATAATAATGTTAATAAAATAGAGCCTGTGCTGCCCCATTTATGGGAAGAGACAGGGCATCAATAAGTGGAAAGCAGCAGTACCCAATGCCATCTCTTGGCTGGTAGGAGTTTCTGAAGTGAGACAGACAGACTCTGGTATAGCTCACAGTGCCTCATGCAAACTGATGCCTTATTTCCAACCAGCTGAACCTGCCAGCACTAAGTGCCGGGTTTTCATCCATCTCAGGTGATCAACACCAGCAAATTCAGACTGCTGGTACCAATGCTATCTTCTGAACTCCAGGACAGTCTCATCAGACATCAAGGGTTCCCATGCTCACAGCAGAGCTATGGTGTAACCACAGCAATTTATGTCAGGCTGATTCTCCTCTGACTTGCCCTAAAAGCGTGACTCTCATCCAAAATCCCAGTGCTGACCGAGCTCCCAGGGAAGAGCTTCTTACCACACGCCTGTACTTGTTGACGTTCTGCTGCAGGGTAGTGAGCAGAAAGCTGAAGATCTTCTCCATATTCTGGGTGAGGGTTTGTTGGATGTCCCGTCGCCGCTGGGTGGGCAGCGTCTGGAAGGTCACCACGTCCTCTGCCAGACGCAGGAGGATGAACATCACGAGTTCTGTCTGTGTCTCCTAACATCCCAAACAAACCCATGAGTCTTGCAATAAGATTGAACTACTCTCTAAAGGACTAACATGGCTACTTCTCTGTTACTGCTCTCTAAAGGGTTTAGACACATGCACTGTGGTCTGGGGAACAGCCCAGGAAGAGTATCTAGGATAGTTTAAGCTCCGATGTCATTATTCTAGGACACCACATTAATAGTTTGTGCATGGATTGCAATGCCAGCTAGTTTGATCATGAAATAAAGAAAGGAGACCTAGATGCATGAGCCACTGGAAAAGCACAGACAAGTGTGATAGGCAAGTGTGTTTCATACCCCTTGTTTGGAGAGTGTGTCCAGCTCCTTCAGCATATCAGGCCAGTGCTGCGGCCATTCACGCTTAATCATCTCCACCACAATGCGAGACAGAACATCCTTAATATGACTTTCCTCCTCTAAAATATTCTGTGTTCCCTATGACAGAAAGAAGATGAGTCATATAAAATAGAACCAGCTACCCGCATAAAACAATCATTAACACCATGGACAAGTCTGGCGGCAGACCCACTGGACAATAAAAACAAAACACAAATACACCTTCATCCCAGATGTCCCTGTCCTGATTGGAATTCTCAACTTCCCAGGCATTCACAGCTGGCAGACTCTGTGCACCAGATGGCTGTCATCTGAAGAGAAGCGGGTCTTTGAAGACCATCACTTCCATGGGATGGATTGACAGTTGTGGGTGGGAAGCTCCAGAAAATCCCCTGTGGTGGCCAAAGAGGAGGAGGTCTAGTACTCTAAAGCACTTTGGGGTTCAAGCCACAATTCTGTTTCCTTTCTCCAATCCTCCTTGACTTACATAATCAGACCAAACTGCATCCTGTACAGGATTCAAGGATATGGCTTTGGTGTGTCATCTAGCCTTCATGCAAAAGGGAGAAGAAATCCTCTCACCTCAGAGATGCATTCTGGAGCAGTGAGCATTATACTTCATCTGAATGAGTGACAATCTCTAGATCTACCAAACCTTCCATCCATGGACTGCAAAAACACTTTGTAGCTATGAAGCAAGCCTCACAATCCCCAATACTTGTGAGGTGGTTAAGTTATCCACATTTTACAGAGAAGCATGCTGAGGCAGAGAGGGAAATGGTGTCTCCTCCATAATCGTACAGGAAGTACCTGGCAAAACCTACAATTCAACTTGGGAATTCTGTACTTTAACCGTAAGGTCATCCTTTTTCCTCATCTCCACTTGCCAACTCAACAAAGTGAAAAATCTCTGCCATAGGTTATGGGTGTATCACAAGAGCAGGTGGTGAATGAGCATCGGTGGCATGCAGGATGCAAGAGCTCATACAAGATGATCATGCTGGCCTTAAAAGTGTATTAACCATGCTCCATATGGTGGTTCAGCCCTGGATGCAGCCAGCACTTACACTGGATATGAGCCCCATGACATTGTTCTTCAGATAGACCTTCTCGAGACGAGGCATGCTGTTCCAGCGAAATCTGCCCAATGATACACAGAGAAGGCACCGAGTCAACATGTTGGTATAGCTCACTGACTTGCTTTAGTAATCCATCTGCCCTTTGCCCAAGCTATGGAGGCTGGGGCTGGATTGCTCACTTGCTCTGCCAGTACCCAATCCTTTAGCGAAAAGGCTGAGCAACGTCATGGGCTGAAGGTACAGTTACTGCTCAGTTAGAGCATCTGTGCCATTGAGAACAGCAAAGTTCAGAAACGTGCAGAATTCCTTAACATCTACAGGAAAAGAAACAAGAACACAGAATATTGGATTTATGGTGCCAACAGAGAAGGATCTTCTAGCTGTATAGTGGAGAGGCACTTTCATTAATTTGACACTAGTGGCACAAAACTTTAGGAGGTCAGGTAATTCTTTCCCTGCCCATCTCCAATGTCTTTTGTCTAAGATCTGCACAATGAATTAACATGCCTGCCTCTCTTGCAGTGTTTGCTATTTGCCCCATTGTAAATACAAGGAGAAAGAACAGATATGGGACTCATTAGGTCCCCCCATGAGTTAATGACAGAACTCATTACAAAACCCAAATCTCCTGACATCTAGTCCATTGCTGCAACCAACAAACATCGTGGAACAATAGCTAAAATTAATAATGGTGACAGAGACAAGCCTATTCTCCGTAAAAGTTCTCCAGACTTTGGTGTAGAACCACATCCATGCACTTCAAGAAACTGCCCCCCCTTACTTGACCACGTGCTCCAATATCTGAAGACCAAAGTGCCTGACAATGGCTGTCTGGGTTTTCTCTGCCAGTTTCAGACCACAGGGAACACAGATGGGACACTTCTCCTTAAACTCCTCGCAGAACTGAAAAGGAGCAAAGGGAACAATCAGCCAAAAACGAACAAGGAGCAACATGGAAGTGAGCATGGGAAAAGTAAAACATACAGGCAATGCAGAGATAAGAATTAAAACAGAGTTCCAGAACTGCCCACTCCAAGTAGCAGAGGTGGATAAAGTTTTGAGGGGTTGTAGGTTAGAGCCAGTGGGAACCCCTCCCCACCCTTTCTGACTGCAGTCCCTCTAACCCATGCTCCTATGAGGAAAGCTGGTGCATGCCCTACTCTGCTCACTCACTGCTTCTGCTGGGGAATGAGAAGCCCTCATGTCCCAGCAAGAGTGCTGCATGGGAAGGCAGCTTGAGTTGGCAACCCAGCTTTCTGCAGCTCCGCCCCAAACTGGTCAAGACACCTGGGCAGTGTTCCCTGTAAGCTGAGAGCATGGGCAGCCACACAGCTGATTAGCAGAGCATCCACAGCAGGCAGCCTGTGTTTCTACTGATGATCACAGAATCATAGAATGCTAGGACTGGAAGGGACCTTGAGAGGTCATCGAGTCCAGCCCCCTAACCTCATGGCAGGACCAAGTACTGTCTAGACCATCCCTGACAGACACTTATCTAACCTGTTCTTAAATATCTCCAGAGATGAAGATTCCACAAACTCCCTAGGCAACTTATTCCACTGTTTGACCACCCTGACAGTTAGGAACTTTTTCCTAATGTCCAACCTAAACCTCCCTTGATGCACATCTGCACATCCCTTGGGCACATAACAAAATTTATTCTGCCCACAGATGGAAAAAAAATAAAGGGAGCACTGCCCTGGGCATGGACCCCGTTGTCTCCTGTGAATAATCAGCCACAGTCAGCAGGGCACTTTCTCTGGAAAGCACAGGAGGCTATGCAGCAAGTTCTGTACAACTTAAGCTCCACTTAATGGATTAGATCCTCGCCACCATGCTGCCAATGTGGCCCAATACCTCCAGCTGCCTTCCTGAGGTTGCAGACTACTGCAGAGACTTCAGAGCAGCACACTCAGCCCCGGATGCTCCGCAGGCCAACTCTCCCCCCGAGCCAGACTGGGCGAGCCAGATCTCAGTCAGAGCCACTCCGGAAAAGGTGCTGCAGCAAAGCCCGGCCCGGGGAACTGCGTCTCTTAGATCTTTGCCAGCGCGGGTCCCTGGGGCGCCTTAACACCGGGTCGGGGATGAAGGGCAATGCAGGCTGCCAGTTCTCCATCCCGCGGGAGAACCCAGCCCGGGGCGCACGCGCTGTCCCGGAGCAGACCCGTGGGCTGGACTTGCACAGAGGAGCGTGGGGGAAGGGGGGTCGCGTGTGAGCCCGGTGTGGCGCGGCCGGCGCTGAGCCCACTGCCCGGTACCTTGAGCGCCTCCAGGCGGTAGCGCTGGGTAGAGGCCGGGTCCATGATCACCGTCACCGCCTTCACCAGCTGCTCGCACAGGCTGCTCACCTGCTCCGTGGACATGGCGGCACCGGGGGGAGAGGGGTCCGCACAGGGCCTCCGGAGTAGGCGAGGGCCGGAGGCTACCACACCGGGGAGGGGGGAGAAGGGAGCAGCGCGCAGGCGCACCCGGGACCAAAATGGCTCTATGTTGTACGCATGTGCCACGAGGACCGGGAAACTTCTGCGCATGCTTCAACTGAACGGCGGGGCACTTGAAGCAGGAAAGCCGCATGCGCGAAGGTAAGAGCCCGGTGCCAGCGACAATCGGTGACAATGCGATGCGCATGCGCCAGCCCTCGTCTCTCTCTTCCCCCCCTCCCCCCCCCCGATCCAATGACAAGCAGCCGCATACATCGCGTCATTTCTCCGACTCGGAGAAGGGGGCTTGCATGTTCTGCTGCGGGTACTACACCTCCCAGGGTGCACCGCGGGCCGCCTGTTCACGTCCTGCGGAGGTTTTCCTAGGGTCGACTACAGTTCCCAGACAGACGCGCGCGGCGTCTCAGGGGTGGGAGGTGGAGCGAAGCGACTGAGGGGCGCGCGCGCTGCCCGTTGGGACTGGGAGCCGTTAACCGTTGGCTGTGGCCGCGGTGTGGCTACGCTGGGCGGTATGTCTCGCGGGCGGGAGCGCGTGGTGGCACTGGCGGACATGGATTGCTTCTTCGCGCAGGTCGAACAGCGTCGGGAGCCGCGTCTGCGGGGCCGGCCCTGCGCCGTGGTGCAGTACGACGCGTGGAAGGGTGGCGGGTACGTGCTGCCCCTTCCCCCGTCGCGGGAGCCCTGCCTCGGCCTGGCCCGGCCCGGCCCGGCCCGGCCCACCCCACTCCCTGTGCTCTGTCCCCGCAGGGTCATCGCCGTCAGCTACGAGGCGCGCGCCTTCGGGATCTGCCGGGGCATGCGGGCGGACGAGGCCCAGAAACGGTGCCCGCAGCTGGTGCTGGCGCGGGTCCCCGAGGCGCACGGGAAGGCGGATCTCAGCAGGTGAGGCGAGTCCGGGGCCCGCTGGGTGGCTGCCAAAGCAACATCTGAGAAATTGAGCTGTGGTAGTGTAGTTTCCCATTTGTAGTTTAGCCTTCAGCATCTCGCTCTGTCGGGCCACACCCTTCCGTAGCACTATACACTCTGATTCAGAAAACCTGACTGTAATGTGGCTTGCTTTGCCTTTCAGCCTCTGAGCTCATCCAAACTAGTAGTGTTAAACAGTGGGGCAAAATATTAATACAAAACAGTTAAACCAGCACCTCTATAGCCCATGTGGCTGGCTAGATCTCTCTGTAAGTAGAGGAGTTGGATGGAGAGACAAAAGCAAAGAGACTATAGGCTGAGGGGCCCCTGATTTCTCATGTGCGGGACAAAGACTGATCTGCTTGTTTTTCTACTACAGATACAGAGAGGCTAGTGTAGAGGTGATGAAAGTGATGGCACGCTTTGCTGTGATTGAGCGTGCCAGCATTGATGAAGCCTACATGGACCTAACTAGTGCTGTGCAAAAAAGGCTCAAGATGATGCAAGGGCAGCCTATCCCAGCAGAGCTGCTGCCAACTACTTACATCCAGGGACTGCCAAATGTTTCTACAACAGCAGCAGAGAAAGAGAATGTGGATCGCAAAGGTAATGCCGAGCCACCAAGCAGATGCTACTTCCTATTCCTAAAGTTTTAAGCAGTTTCTTTTTGCTTTTCATCTTAATTTATTTTCCTTTAGCTCTAAATAGAGTGAGAGTAAAATGAAATTGCCGTATGCTGTAGTGTATGTCAAAGTAAAATGGAGGCCTCACAATGTGAGAGAGCCCTAATGTTAAGGAAACAAGATTGACCTAAGTAACAGGTGATAGGCAGCTTCTGTGAAAGACCAGCACTACAAACAGAGCCTGGGAAAGAATTTCTAGTATCTACTTTCTCTGCTTGGCCCTTCCCAATTTCTTTCATCCCTCTTTGCCATGGCGAATGGTTTCTGCCAGGCCTGTTTTCCAGGGTCTAGTGTGGAAACTCAGATTCAGACTAAAAGTTTCATTTTCAAAAGAAAACATTATCTGGCATTATTTTTAAAGAGCACTAGAATCTAGTCTGAAATGTGCAGAAACAACCACTAGAGAGCACTGTTGCTCACATAAATACTTGATCATTTTGTACATTGGGAAAAAAGTACCAACCAACTGGGGTCTGTCTGGGCAAAAACTGTGTTTCAAGATGTTCCATAGCACAGATCTGCATGTGGACTTCTTGCCTCATCTTACTCCTTTTCTTAAATGCCTAGGGTGCATTTGCGGAGTAGTTGTCTCTGTTTTAGTTGTTTGGCAGGAAAGTGACTTGCTTTCCTTTTTCCAAAGGACATGTCAAATAAATAGAATTTCTTCTTTTCTAAATGCACTGATGCCAGGATCTTATCTTCATACTGTGGGCAAGAGGCCCAATGACAAGCATGTAAATTGTTGGAATCGCCATGCTGCACGCTGCATTGAGCTTTAATCCCCTTTGCACATCCCTTCTCTTAAAAATAAAACAAAACAAAGTGTGTGTGTGGGGGGGGTGTCCCTAAGGGGATGAAATTTCATAAGGGGGGGTGCAGTTGGTTCTCAGGCTCATCCATCTCATAAAAAAATTGAAATATGTTACTGTTTTTATGTATGTTCATTGACATTTATATACTGAAAGTTTTTACATTCCAAATACTTATTTTCTTACAGGTGCTGAAAGGATTTTTTTTTTCTTTAATATGAAAATAACCAAAATCTGTCTGTTTTGAATTACATTAGATTGGGCAGGGGGAGTGGGGTGGGGGGATCTAATTGCAGGGACTAAATGTGGGGCCTGACTAAAAAGTTTGCTCACTTCTGTTTTTAGAAGAGTTGCGGCAACGTGGCTTGTGCCAGTGGCTTGAGTCGCTGCCTTTTGGTGACAGGAGCTGTCCAGACCTCCAGCTGACAGTAGGAGCGGTAATTGTAGAGGAAATGAGAGCAGCTGTAGAAGAAGTTACTGGACTGAGGTGTTCAGCTGGGATTTCACACAACAAGGTGCGTGTAACATGCTGGGGTGATTTTGTTTCAAGTCGTGAACTCTGATTATGCAGAAAAATAAAGGAAACTATCAGTCACCATCTGATGGAATCTCATGGCCACATTTAAACGTGTAGTTGAAAATAACATTAATTATGGTAATCGGCTATCATATTTGCCGAGTACTGTGGAGATATGAACTATTAGAACTGGATTACTTATTGGCCAGAGCTTTGTTTTTCCTGGCCTACCTCAAGCTGTCAACTTGCTGTGGAAAAGCACTTTAAAGTGCTCGAGAGAGTCTTCTCTAGAAATGATTGTAAACTGAGTGTTTTCTTCATAGAATGAGAAAACATGTTATGTGCCCATTGGAGGGCTTTGATTCCCTTTTAGTGGGACAGAAAGAGCCCTAGTTCAGTGTGACCCTTCACCTCATGCATGCTGATGTGAGGTGGGTCAGATTGGCTTTATCAGTCTCATTACTATACAGTCTGGTGGATGTTCTCCGAGTAATGTAAAACCAGCCACTAGTAGCAACCACAACCCTCCCACCCCTCACAGCCAGCTGCAAAGGGGAACTGACTCATTCTGACACTGTGGCTCTGGTGGGTTTCCTGCTGCATCAGTTATATGGTCTTTTACTAACTAGCTTCTTGTAGGTTTCCTTCTGTAGCAGTCTGTTGCTGCTGATCTTGCAGAGAGAAGACTAAAACACAACAAGAAAAAGCAAGACAGGAGCAGAGAGGATGGAAGAGGACAGGCTCAGACAGACAAAGGAAGCATGGTGTGGGTAATAGGGTAGAAATATGATAGCTGCTTTTGGGGTTTTAGCACAGTTTTTGACCAAAAGTGAGCTAGAACAACCACACTAAACAACCTGAGTCTTCTAGACTGTTTAAAGCAGGGTTCTGACTCCCTCCTCAGAGCTAAACTCTTGCACATAACACTGTGTTAAAGACAGTTTAGCCAGTGCAGTTCAGATCCTGAGGTGGTTGTTAACTGAGAGTGAAGAGTTGTGGAACCTGAATCTTGTTCTTGACAATGCTGTGCCCATGGAAAATGCTGTGGAATCCCAAAGCCTAGAGTCCTGCAGCCTTTAGCTGGGGGCTTTACTGCAGAACCTAGCAGACAGAGTCGTTTAGAAGCCTTTGGTCCTCTGAGCATGAGGGGTTTGCAGTAATGGGATTTCCACACTCTTCCATATTCCAGGTACTGGCAAAACTGGCTTGTGGGCTGAACAAGCCCAACCGCCAGACATTGGTATCTCAGGGAGCTATCCCACAGCTCTTCAGCCACCTGCCCATCAGCAGCATGTAAGTATTGGGGAGTCATGTGCTTTTGTTGAACCTGGGAGTTGGACTGAGCTGAGACCTGGCAATGCAATGTATCAGCCCCTCTTTCATGCTGCTGCTTTGTTCACCAGAGTCTAAGCTTTCATTTAAAAAAACCTTTAGCTTGTTGGGTTGCCAAGTTACCTGTTTTAGTTCAAGTTCACTGTGCGGGCAGAACCTGAATAAGTTGGAGGAGTGTGAGCTGCCCCATTATCTCAGTTGGGGTCAATTCAGTTACCCTGTGATGATGTAGAATTTCTGGTCTGTCTACATGAATATTAGTTTGCAGCAGGCTGGGATATGAATCTACCCGACTGCACACTGTTTGAATCCTGTTTACACTCACTACTGTTCCTTAGAGGGGAAGCCTGTAGCTTCACAAATAACAAGCAGTCACATAGCAGCTTAAAGACTAACAAATTTATTAGGTCAGATAATTTTGCCAAATTTATCAAAAGTAATGTGAAGACGTGGGTCTTACCCACAAAAGCTCATGACCTAACACATTTTAGTCTCCTAAGGTGCTATTGATTGCTTGGTCCCATTTCAAAGTTCACTAGATGAGAGCGTATTAATGGACAGTTGGTGCATGGCAAACTAATTGTGGGTGGACTCACACCCTCATATGCTGAGAAGTAATTGATAGTAGGCAAGTCCTAAAATTGCAGTAGCACAAGCCATTAAAGCATTCAGAAAAGTTGGGGGATTCTATCTGGAAAAGCTGTAAAGTTTACTGAAAATTAATCTTGGCATCAGAATGAGCCCAATGAAGGAGACAAGCCCAAAGGCCCATAGGTGTCATGTGAACCTCTCCCCTCAGGTGTTAAGCTCAAGAACCACAGTAGGACAACATGCAAGGCTCACGAATTAGAAACATGCAGACTCCCTCTGCTTGGTTTATTCAGACCTCAGTGCTAGGGAGCTGAGGACCTGGAGCCCAGAGAACATGCATGGTCATATAAACATCTGCTATGGACAGTGTCTCACGGACAAAGCTTATTTTGTGTGTGGAGCTTGGAAGATGTATCACCACTTCCCCTTTTTCCAGACTGAACCTGTGATCAGGAGCTGCAAAGTTAATATCTGCTTTCAGACAACTACTTCTGGATGGGTTTCTGCCTATGTAGGAATAGGTAGACCCAGTGGGGCTGCACAAAGCAGTCCTCAAGGTTGGTCTGGTGAGACTGAGTGAGCAAATAGATATTAAGCAAGGGTGAGTGCCATCTTTGTGCATTTCTGGCTTGTCTCCTGTTCTTATGCAACCATGTCTCTGGCTAGGAATTGATGAGCCATACCATCCTCTTTGGAATCATCTTGCTTTGTTCCTCTGTCTTGGATTCTGGCCAGCCAGCACTGCTTCCTCACCTATCCTGCTTCCTGCTAACCTAGTCAGTGAATAAGAGCTGAGGTGTGTTGAAGTTGCTACAGTCTCCATATGATGGCTCTCTTGTCTGTTTCCTCATCCTGCAGCCGGCACTTGGGAGGGAAGCTGGGTGCTTCTATCACGGAGGTACTGGGAGTGGAGTACATGGGGCAGCTGACCCCATTCAGTGAGTCACAGCTCCAGACTCACTTTGGAGACAAGACTGGGTAAGTGATAGACTGGCTTCCTATGCAGGTGTCCATAGGAAGTTAGGCTTGTGTTCTCCCTTTCAGCAGCAGATCTCTAGGCCATTTTGCTGAGATTGCTGCTATTAAGAGTTTCTGGGCTTTTTGAGGGTTGCATTGACACAGGTCTCTGCTCATGTTCCCTCTAATGATCTGCCAGGCACATGCTCTGGCATCTGATCTTTTCAGGTGCCTCTTTGTTCAATGTACAGAGCAATGGCTGGCAACCTCTACTGTAAAGAATGTTGCTGTTGCAGGGCAGGAGATGGGAGGGAGTCAGATGTGGGACTTGAGCAGTAACTGGTATTTCCCCATTAGTAGCTGCATGCAATCTGCTGCTTACTGTGATCACAGCTGCCTGAGGAGTTGGAACAGTCACCTGAGTATGATTAACTTTGTCAAGCAGAGAAGCAGCCCATTGTTTCATCTGGCTGACATCACCTAGTTCTGTAGCCTCAGACATGGCCATTGTGAAATGCAGCTGGAGGTAACATCTGTGCAGTACTGTGCTTCTCGCATGGCCCATCACGTGGTTTATACGCCTGCCTATGCCAGGAGAATTCCAGTGACCGGCTGGGTTTAGGTCAGGTTCAGGGGCAACTTCCTGTTCTGTATGCATTGCTCTAGGAGTCCCTGAGAACTAGCTGCCAGGTGCAGGAGCATGAGGCATACCTGACCTGAATACTCAGTGACCCTGAGTGAAGTAGAGAGGAGAGATGGACAGTTATCAGCCTTAATGTCAGATCTCTTGTGGGACTTTCAGGACATGGCTCTATGATATGTGCAGAGGAATTGAACAGGAACCTGTGAAACCTCGGCAGTTGCCTAAGTCCCTTGGCTGCAGCAAGAACTTCCCTGGGAAAGCAGCTTTGGCCACTCAGATGCAGGTAAGAGAATTGGTTTGGACCTGGGATATGAGAGATGGAAGTGGCTCGCCGTGCTGAGTGCCATGCTCTGCAATCAGGCTCTCAGTCTTTCTAGACTCTGCAACAGCAGCTGTGTAACTCTGGGAAATGTCACTGTCAGCAGGCAAGATGAGCCTCTCAGCCCTTTATACGTTGGTCAGCGAAGAGAGAGATGGCAAGGGGTGTTCCTTTGTGTTGTCCTGCCTAGTCCACAGGTGCGTCTCTGGTCCCGTTTTAGCGCTGATGGATTTCTATCTCCTATTCCTCCTGTGCCTGTGGGAGCACCAGGCTGCTGGGTGTTTCAGGATGAACATGCCCTGTGCACTATATTTTGCCTTTGCTACCAGATATATTGGAGCATCTCCATCATCAGATGGCTTCCATTACCTTTAGCTGCTGTTAACCAAGACAGACTGACAGGGAGCTTTGAGGAAGATGCATACCTGACTCTGCTGCTGAAATTCTCTCTTTCATCTAGCTGCTTGTCAGGGTTGCTGACCTTTATTTCTGTTACTGCAAAGTCTTTTCAAGAGGAATCTGGATTCTTGCTGGAAAAGAGCCTAAATACCAGCAAGTGATAGTAAACCTACTGCTAGCACAAGTGCCACACAAGTCAGCTGGACTCCTACTGGGGAGCACCTTGTTCTCAAAGCATCCATATGATAGAGCAGTACAAAGCTGTGCTCTTAATCTCCCAGCCTGGGTTCAGATGCAGGTTCATATGGACATTGTCATGTTAGAGCTCTGTCCTTCCTTGTTTCACTAACAACTGAGAGGGTGGGAGTGATGAGGGCTATAAAAATCTGCAGGAGTTTTGCACTTACTGCATTTCCCTTGGCCTGGGACATTGTCACTACAAGGTCCTCTCTCCCTTTCGAATTCCCCACACTGGCTGCATGTGCTGCAATGTCTGGAATGCTTTAGCTTTTGAGGCATGGATGCATCCCAGATTAAATCCAAACCCTGTCTCCCCAGGTTTTAGTGATTCCCTGGAAACATTTGTGGTGATCTTGGCATTTGTAAGAAACTGGCTCTCAGCAGCTCGCTGAATATGGTCGTATTGATGATGCCTGCCACACTTCTGTAATGGCAGCTTTCTGTACATGTGCATGGGTGTCCTGGGATTGTATCAAATGTTGTGTGCTGCTTGCAGGTGCAGCACTGGCTCCTGCAGATGGCCTTGGAGCTGGAGGACCGACTTAACAAGGACAGAGTCCAAGTAAGGAGGAACTTGAAGAGGGTATTCTTTCTGCCCTTGCTGTGGTGCTGGGACATAGTCAGCAGGGTCTTGACTCCCTCAGCTGTCTGATAACAGCCGCCTCTGGGATGTGGTGACTGGGGCAAAGGGCAGAGGAAGTTGCCCTGCAATCAAACACACAGCTGTTTGTGAGTTAAGAGGTGCAGAAGCACACAGAGAAAGAGGCCCCAGGCTAACCACTGCCCTTTTCTTCCCTCCCATGGACTCTGAGCATCAGGTGGGGATGGGTGTGCTTGGAGCAAGCAGCTTCCTTTTGTACCCCTCAATTCTAGCATTTGCTTCCTGATGGCTCGTTCCTGGGAGCTCGGCTGGCCACTCAGTCCTGCCTTAAGCGTCTAAAAGTGAGTGAGTTGGTTTGTAGCCCATAGAGACTACATTGCAGACCAAGATTGAGACTAACCTGGCAGTTACGCTGTACTGTGATGTGTATAAAGGAGAATATATCTGTGTAGGATTGGAAGCAGGGATTATAGCTCTCCACCCTGCCCATACATGCACTAGGTGTGTGAGCCCTCACACCCTCTGTGTCCAGCTGACTGATGGTGATAGCCAGCAGTTTGTGCTGCCAGGACGGATTTTGGCACTGGATTGCAAAGTAACTGGCTGGCAGTGCAATGCTCAGACTGAGCCTCTCTCTGAGCATGTTCCTGGCATCTGTTGCTTTGCCCTGTATTGCAGCTATCTCCTCTCTGTGCAGAACTGCCGTGTGGCCAGACAGCTGACTGTGAGCATCCGCCAGCAGGGTGATCAGCGAGCCAGTGCCCTGTCACGCTGCTGTTCCCTGTCCCGCTATGATGCCCAGAAGATCAGCAGTGATGCCTTCATGATTATCCGAAACTGTAATGTGGCTGGAGCCCAGCAGGCTGCATGGTGAGCAGGTCCTCTTCCTGGCATCAGGGTTGGTGTGGTGGAGAAAGGGGGATGGGCTGTGCCCTGGGAGGTGACTAATGGAGAACAAAGGGGCTGTGCTGAACAGAGACAGGAGCAGGGATTGAATTCTTGGGCAGGCTCTCTGGCAGAGGGAGTTAGAGCCCTCAGAGATGGAAGGGACAAGATGCATGTTATCCTGAGCTCAGCTGCCATCCAGAAGGAGCATTATCCTCCCTGAAACCCTTGTCATGCAGTACTAGCATCCACATTCAGCTTGTGAGTGATGCCGATAGAAAAGGGGACAAGGCTGCATGCAGGGCTGTGCTCCTGTCAAGTTGGAATGAACTGAGCAGTAGTTGCTGCAACATGAGTACCTGACTGGCTTGTATTTTCAGGGTGCCATCCCTGGGCTAGCCAGAAGAGAATGGCTATGCTCTGTTGGTATGGGGGACAAGACACTTACTGGATGAGGCCGTGAGGGGAAATTACAACACAAACTGTTTCTCTTCCACCCTCACATACTAGCTCAGTCAGGAGCATGCAGTGCGCTGGGATCACAATAGTGACTTCCTCAGGACAGCTCGTCTCAGAGCTGCAGGAGGTCCTGTCCCTGACAGATGGGACTGAGGATTCGGGCTCCCTGCCAGAATCCAAGGGGCCTGGCCCAGCTCTCTGTTTGTCACATCCTTGAAGGAAATGCTGCTTTGTTCCTGTCAAGAACATAGGCCATCAGCAAAGTCCAGGCTTTTTACAGCAACCGTGTGAGGAGGAGGATGGGTACTAGTGCTTTGACCAAGAGGCTTAATTAAAACACACTTTTCTGCCTGCCTCAGTGTCCTATCCCAGCTGTCAGCTGCACTGTCCCCATGTCCAGTGAAACTGGACATGCTTAAACTCTGACTTGAAGGGCTTCTCTCTTCATGGACTGAGTTTGAGTTACTGCTTATCTGCTTTTCTCCACAGGTCTCCTCCACTCACATTTCTGCATCTCTCTGTGAGCAAGTTTTCCGAGGCTCCCACTGTCTCTCCAGCAGGTATTGCTGTCTTCCTGACCAGTGATGCCCAGTGTACACTGCCGACTGCCAACAGTCCATCCAGTCCAAACGCCAAGGGCACTGGGAGCCCAAGAAAAGAGCCTATCAAGAAGCCCACAAATGCTATTGAGTCCTTCTTCCGGAAGGCAGCAGAAAGACAGAGAGAACGCATGGCAGTAAGCCCCTGCCTGCCCGGTGTCCGCAGTACTGAGGCAAAGTTGTCAATGCCTGATCCCTGTAAGCACAGTGAGATAGAAGGTCTCATCCTTGGCAAGAGTCAGACTTCAGAAACCCTTGTGAGGCACAGTCCTGAGGCTAGTGGATCTCCCTCCCCATACAGATGGCTTCCCCCCAAGGAGATGCTCCCTGATGCTGTAGAAAACCCTTCTGGTGGCCCAGCTTCTAGAAGCACACCACAAACAGAATTGGCTGCAGCAGCTGCTTCAAAGCTACCTGAGTGCAAGCAGCAGAGTTTGTCTGCTGGGTTTACAGAGGACCCTACCTGCTCACCAGTGGACAAGCTGCATTGTGAGAAGTGTGGCCAGCAGGTGCTAGCATGGGAATTCTTAGAGCACATGGACTATCACTTTGCTGTGGAGCTGCAGAGCTCCTTTTCAGAACCCAGCCCCCTCAGGCCCCCTGCTGCTGTTTCAGCTTCTCCTGCCAAGGCCAAAAGCAAAGCCAAGACCCCTGGAGGCTCCAGTGCTAAGCGCCCCAGGCAAGGAGTGACCAGGACTCTGGAATTCTTTTTTAAACGGCTGCCTCCCTAGGTCTATTTTAGTGTGAAGATTTTATCCTTCCTGTAAATAACTTTTTTTTATTAAAAGATTGCATAATAAATGTCTTGAGTGAGTGACACCTTTTGGGCAAACATGGCAGGAACACGTATCCAGCTTTACACTTTGTAGATTTTAGTTAATGTTCACCCAGAAACATCCTGGGTAGTGATCAGCAAGTTGCATGGTCCTACTTCTGGGCTTTTGTGCTCTGAAGACTAATGGATGTTACTCCTGCCGTAGTGCTGAGAGGTAGCAAATGTTATCCCCATTCTATAGCTATAGCACAGAGGGACAGTATCTCCTTGAAGTGATGTGAGCAGTGCCTTAGCAGACAGGAAAGATCCTCTGCTCAATCTTATTTGATCTAGTATAGAACTGCTTGGATGGTAGCTTAGTCAGAGGAGGGGGAGAATTCCTCTTAGCAGCCTGTCTCTGATAAGGGAGAGAACTAGCATAGCTAAGGAATTTCTAGAGGCACAATGCTGCTCTGCAGCTTTGTTTTGCTGGCCTGATTTCATGCGTACAAAGTCAACCATAGGCTGGAAGGGGCCTCCAGTGATCATGGAGTCCAGACCCCTGCACTTGTAGCAGGACCAGACCCCATCTAGATCATCTAACCTGCTCTTAAATATTTCCATTGAGGGAGATTCCACAAATCCCCCTATGCAACTCATGTCAGTGCTTAGCTACCCCTCCTTACAGGAAGCTTTTATTAATATCCAGTCTGAACTTCCCTTGCTGCAAGATAAGCCCATTGTTTCTTGTCCTATCATATTGGTTAAAGAAATATTTTCTCTAACAACCTTTTAGTACTTGAAAGTTACATCTGAGTGTTTTTTTCCCCTAAATGCAATTTTCAGTTGTCCCTCATAGATCATGTTTTCTGGATCTTTAATCATTTTTGTTGCTCTTCTCTGGACTTTCTCCAATTTTGCCACATCTTTTTTGAAATGTAGAGCCCAGAACTTGACCCAATATTCCAACTGAAGCCTAACCAGTGCCACAGAGTGGAAGATGTTTGTTTAGTGCCCATTTTGGAAGTGTCTCTGAAGCCATAGCTATCACTGTACAAAGCAGGCCTTTCTACTTCACGAGGCAGGGAGATCACAGCATGGTAGAGTGCAGGTCTGGAACAGATTTATAGCTGAGCACTATGGGTGAGGAAGACCAAATTGTACCTTCTACTGCAGTGACTTGCAGGCAGCATGTGTTGTACTGGCTCAAAACTGGGCTCTAGTATACACACAGAAGACTGCTGTAACCCTCATGTTTCCTCCAAGGTGGCCTAAGTGGCAAAGCCACACAGCTCAATGGGCCTCTGAGCCCCTCTGCCAGTGTCCTGTTGCCTCCAAGACAAAAGGTGTAGTTAAAATCTAGCAGCAGAGCCCTTGAGAACAGACTTGGAAATTCCATTCTTCCACAATCAATCCCATGGTTTGCAAGAAAAGAGTGCACTAATGCAGTCCCACAAAGTAGCCACATTATCCAGTTCACTGTGCTTCTAAAGGCATATCCACCACAACAAGCATGAAAGCACTGTGATCTAGAGCTCTTTGCCACAGGCCCAGTTTGCTCTTGCTGCCCAGCTGGGGCATGACAGCTCACCCTTGGGATGAAATGGCTAGCTTGGCATTTACTACCCCTGCAGCAGAGCACAGAGCATTGGCATGCCTGGGGCACAAGTGGGAACTGAGCTGGACTGCATTCAGTGACTGAGGAGCCACCAGCTGGCATGGCTAGCAGAGAGCTCACTTCATAGAGAACCAACCCTCCACAGGATGACTTCTTGAGGCTTGGGTTCTGTTCAGAGCACTAGTCACTGCCACGCAGTTGAGCTAAGTACAGTGTAGGGAAAAAGCAGCTGTGGGTGTGGTTTGGAAACTCAAGCCTTGCAGGCAATTTCATCAGCTAGGAGATTTCCCCATCCTTAAGTGAGTAGCAGAAAGACTGCCTCAGGATCCTGCAGTTGACTATAGCTAGCAGGGAGCACCATGGTTTTATTTGATTATTTCCCTTCCCCCACCAGCACAACTGCAGGAGCAAGTTCTTGCATCAGTTGCTAGCTCTGCCTCAGCCACAACCTGCTGCTATAACCTTATTGGTTTAGTGCAGTTCTCATACATTCCAGCGTGTTTTACACCTATCGCTTTACTGAGGGTGGTAGAAGAGATTCTTCCGCCGCCTCATGCTGCCCTTAGTCACTTGGGAGGGACAATTTAAAATGACCATCTCAAAGTTAGGCTTCCCCTTTAGAAAGAAATAATTGGTCCCCCTCCCTTGTCATTGCAACCTGTTTGGTAGGATTGCATCAGTTTGTTGTCACAAGAGCCAACTCCTGCAGGACAGTCAGGAAATGAAACTGACTCAGGTAGTGGCCAAGTCTATAAAATGAAAAACAGGCTTAGTGAGAAGGTGGCATTCAGGTGACATCAGGATAATGAAGGGAGGAAACAAGTTCACTGGGCCACCCTAAGTGATGCACACTGCAGGAATTTGTTTAGTCCCTTCAAGGAGGAACATGAGCAGTTCGTTTTGTTTAGTTTCCTTTGTATAGATTTGGAAGGATTAGATTGTATAAGCAGTAAATGTCAAATGTCCATTCACCGTAAAATAAGAACATAGTTCCACTGTTAAAGGTTACAGACATGCAAAAAGGAAGTAGAATGCTGTTTTACGAATCCCAACACCTAGGCTGTGGCCACATTTGGCCAAAACTTTGAAATGGCCATGCTAATGGCCCCATTGAAGAATACTAATGAGGCACTGAATAGAATATTTGGCACCTCATTAGCATACTGCCAGCCACAGGGCTTCCAAAGCACCACTTTCAAACATGCACAGCTTGGGATGGCTACACGGGTCCTTTTTGAAAGGACCCCGCCCATTACAAAATCTCTATTCCTTTTCGAACAGGACACCCATGTAGCCGCACCGAGCCACCTCGGTTCGAAAGCGAAGCTTTAGGAGCACCACAGCCGGCAGCATAAGATGCTGAGTATTCAATTCAGTGCCTCATTAGTATTATTTGTTTTGGCCATTAGCATGGCCTTTCGAAGTTTTGGCCAAGTGTAGCCACAGCCCTATTGTGATGAAATTAATAGAGCCCCCATTGTTTATAAAAATTTAGATCAATAAAAATGCTTGACATTGGTAATGTCCATCTAAATAAAATAATCACGTTCTGCCAAGTCTACTGCTGCAACCAACCCTGTTTACAATCAGATCCTCCACCCCTCAACTTTAACATACTGCTTTTAAATTAACTTGGTCTGTGTCAGGTCACATGGTATCTCCCTTTAATCAGACTCCAGGGTAGCAGGAATGTATGGCTTCTGAGACACTTAGGACACAGCTAGCCCCACCCCCTGTAATAAGAACTGTGCTCAGGGTGAGGTGGCTGTGAGCCACCTTTGCTGCACATTTAATCAGGATCCACTGGCAATATGTGCTTGTAAACAGTGATACACACAGTCCTTTCTCAGCAGTATTTCTATGCCCAGCCCAGATTGTTTACCAGGGAACAGAGAGCAGCTTTCTAAAAGTAACAACTGCAAGGCAGTAGCTGGAGAGGGTTTGCAGGGGAGAGGCAACTCAGCCAAGGCTGTCAATAAACCATCTTTATTCTGTACATTATATATAGATGCCAAGAAAATGGAAACCATCCCTCTGCATTAGCAAATCCAAGACAAGAGAACAATGAGCATGGCACTGAGAACCAGTCTCTCCACAAAAGGCAGGGGAAGAAGTGCTCAGCCCAACAGCTCTGCCAGAGAAGGGAACAGCACCTTCAGAGTGTCAGTGCTGAAGGTTACCCCAAGGTCACTGCAAAGAGCAGAAGCGCACAACCACCTCTCCCCTCAAATCATCTATACTGCTACAGTAACAGAAGAGATGAGTGCTTGTCAGGACTCTGCCTCCTGGCAGAGCATACGAGGGGCACATTGGGTACTGGAACCCAGTGCCAGGGCTGAAAGGGGAAAGGTCTCCTTTTCTGAGATGGTATGTGCAAAGTGACTGAAAGGGAGAAAAGGCAGATCAAGTCTCCCCCAGGACGAAGTGGACAGGATACTGTCAGCACAGTGAATGCCTTTCTCCTCCCAGGCAAGAGGCAAAGCCTGGCTCACAGCTGCTGGTAGCAGCAACAGCAGAACAAGCTTAACCTACAGGCCTGGCCCCAGTCTAAGCCAGAAGGATCCAGCACAGAACAGTGGGAGAAAGCAAAGAAGCCTTCTCCTAACTGGTCACAGGGGAGGAACAATTCTCCTCCTTCTACAGATCATCTTGGTGCACTTTAACAGCTTGCAGGAAGGATCCCTACCTCCCCCCTCACCGGTTCCCTACTGCAGCAAGGGCATGGCTTCAGGCAGAGAAAGCTGCTGGGGTGGTGTCACCAAACTGATGTGGGAAGTTCAATCTTGCATACATTACCAATGCCACTAGCCCCAGCAGAAGACAGCATAGCCTGAGCATTATTGGCACCACAATACCTGGAGCAGAGAGTAGAGCCCCTTCCCTGTCCAGGTGGCAGTGCGTGACCAGCTCTGTTCAATACTCACCAGTGAAATCTAAAGTCTTGTGTGCAGCTGCGCAGCCTTGACTTAACAATCCTGTCCCTTGTCAGCTGTACAGGTCAGTGCTCAGCACTGGGTACCTGAAGGCGACAGCTGAGGAAACAGGGCAGTGAGTGTTTTATGTCCTCATGCACCTACAGAGCCTCTGGCTGTGCTGGCTCCCACCAGCCTCCCTGGGACACTGAAACCTCAGTGGCAGAGACAAGATAGGAAGTTTGCCAAAAGGAGAAAGACAAAAAAAGTCATTGCAATATAGCTTTGTCAGATTGCATCCAACAGTCTATCTTCCTCCCTGGCCAGCACACCAGGCCGCTCTGCCTCTCCTCAGGAATTAAGACAGGCCCCCAAGGAGCAAGCTGAGCTGCAGCACAGACTGACTGCAACAGGGACATCACCACAAAGCACTGCTGCAAACTCGATGAAGGAGACTTCCCCCTCAGTTGAAGCAGTCAACAAATACAAGCCCAGGTGCGAGGCCAAGTCTCCTCCCCAAAACGGCCTCCTGCTTGGGGCAGCAGGACACTCAGCTGCTGCAGTGAGGCACAAACCCTGGCTTCAGTAGGTTCTTGAGGATGCTGACTGCACTGGGATGTATGGGGGCAGCCCCAGCCACCCACAAGATGTAAGCACTAGGATGGTGATTGTGGCTCAAGTCATCATATGGCAAGGCCTAGTCCAAGAAAGAGATCCCTGTTTGTGCTGGTTTGGGGAAGAGCTGAGACAGGTGAGCAGGAGCCACTGAAAATGCAGAGGGGCACACATGGATTAAGATCAAACAAGATTAAAAGGGCTAAAATTGTCCTGAACTTCTCTAGGGTTCCTTTGGTCTGCGAACCCAAGTTTGACCAACCCCCTTTGCTCTGGATGGCTGGGCCTCCTATGCCAGTCCAAAGGTCTCTGCCCTGTAGGGATAGCCTGAGGCTGGGAAATGGGTGCACAGTATGGGTTGGGCCCAATGCTCACAGAGCTGCAATGAGGTTGATCTTGTATCAGAGGTGTCAGAATCCATTCACTGCTGCTCAGCACCGGTTTTATACCAGGCAACAAACTTCCCACCAAAGTACAATAAAGAAAGCCAGGACTTGCCTGCCCGGACTGAGGCTGCCTCTAGTCTATTGTGGTAGTTGGCAGGATAATGAAAGCAGCAGATAATGCAGTGACATGCTTAACATGCCCGTGAGGGATCCTGAACACAGGGAGCTCTCCTGGGCTCCATCACACAGTGTGCTAGAATCCATGCTAGAAACAGGCAGCAGCAGTTCTAGTCACGTGAAGGCAGAGCTCCCCTCATCTGTCTCCTCCATTGCTGATGTATGGGGATTCCCACAGACCAAGTGGGAATCAGAATGTCAAACGCCCAGGCCCCAGTGTCTCCTCCAGGCCATTCTCTTCAGTGGTGATAGCTTGGAGGTCGGTGACATGCCCAATACCTTTGGTGACTCCTTCACGGAACAGCAGTTTAGCGCCAATCTTTAAGTATTCTGGATGTTTGATGAACCGGAAACGAACAACAGCCTTCTCCCCTGTCCGCAGCTTGTCCTGAGGGAGGGGAATAGGGAGTCCGTCACCAAAAAGAAGCATGCCCACCCAGTCCGCGACCTTCCCATTCAGGGTGCTGGAAAGTACAAGGCAGAGAAGCCACTGTGACAAAAAATATGACTTCCAGCAAAAAGAACTGGAGAGCAGGTGGTTACTCTTCTCCCCTGCCTTGCTGACACCTGCAACCTGGGGGACAAAAGTGACTTCCTGGGAAGAGATGAAAGGCAAAGGACCCAATACAAGTCCAACAGCATTAGCAGGAAGAAGCCAAGTGAAACTTCCTACCAGAGGGAAGGGGAAGAGTCCTCATGAAGCTAAGGAAAGCTACTGAGCCAGAGGAGGCTGGGGTTTGAGAGGCTGCTAGAACACCCCTCTGGTAAGAATCTCACCTTTCCATGGATCTTCTCCACGATGGCTGTCTGCCGCACATTCCCCACGTGCACTGTCACCTGGAATCCCTTTCGGAACGTTGTGGCATGAAAGAGCAGCACAATCTCGGCTTCAAACACTGAGCAGATAGTGGGGTTCATCTCCGGGCTCACCATCACCATGCCCTGCACAACAGCTTCATGCTCAAATCCCAGAACAACAAAGCAGCCCCGTCCTGCCTGTGAACCCCAAGGCCTTTCCCCCCTGTCTCCTCCATTCCATGCTCTGAAACCCACATAAAGCTTCCTTCATTTGTTCATCTCAAGCCTTGAGGCCAACCACCCCACCACTGGCAGTAACACAGGAGCAGGGCTTCTATTAGGGTTGTGCTGTGTCCAGTGTTTTTCAACTCCTACCCCTTGAGTAGGGAGCTCAGAGGAAGCACAATTACTTGCTCCTTGCCTGCTCAGGATCTCAGTGGCAATGCAGGGGAGGTGAGCAGCCCAGGTGCAGCTCCCTGGAGGTAGGAGTAAGACTCACCTTCCGCAGCAGGGAGCGGTCAAAAGGTCCAAGAGCCAGTGTGGCAGCCTGTCCTGCTCGGAGCACACGACATGCGGAGCGGTTCCGCTGGATGCTGCACACCTTCAGCCGGAGGAACTTGCCATCATCTGTGGGGCCAACCACAAGGCTCTCCCCCTCCCTGCAGATCCCGCTGTCAGGGCACAAGAGCAGGACAGAGTTTAACCAGAGATACAGCGAAAGGCACTTAATTAGATTAACCTGCATAACCTGAATCTCACTGCAAATGAGTCTGCTGGGACTCTCCCTCCCCAGTGTCTAGCCATCTAACTCAGAGGCCCAGTAGATGGGTGCCACGATTCCAAGGACTAGCAGTTAATGCAGCCCTCTGAGATCCCAAAGGGTCTGACTTCTCAGACAAAGGCAACCCAGCCAGTCTGGGTGCACTAGACTAGCCCCGGATTGCTGAGCAATTGCTAGAACTGTCCCACACTCCTACTAGGGCCAAGGGAGCATGCAGTGCCCTGAACGGACCTAGGAGTGCTGACCTGCTGTCCCTCCTCCCAAAATACCCGTCTGCTGCTTAATGAAGGACTTCTGAAAGTCTAGTGAAAGGCACATTGCTCAGGAGGCCAGCCAAGCGTCAACCATGGCTCTGTCAGAGGGCAAAGCAGCTGCCTTGGGTTCCCACTCACACATTAGAGCCCCACTCTGGAGAGAGCCTGTCCTCTGGGCCACAGTTCCCCTGCCCTGCTTGCCACCCTATCCAGGGGAAGGGTATATTCAGTCTCCAGTTCCCAGGCAGCTTCCTCTACAGTCACTGCACTGCTTGTACAGGATGAATTCAGTCCTATAGGAGATGTCATTACTCAGCCCTTGTTCTTCTGAGCCCATCTAAGTCACAGCATAGGTAGCAGCACTCACCTGGACAGTGTTCCTCCCACAACAGTCCCCACTTCAGGCACGGTATAGATTTCATCCACCTGCAGCAGGGCAACAGGAGCAAGCTCTTTAGACTTCCCATACAACTGGGACACTAGCTCCCTCAGACCTGGAATGAGCCAACATCCACCCACCAGTCTGCAGGCGAGCCTTCTCTGCGCAGGGCCCATAGCAGACCTGCTACAAGTGTTTCCAAGTCTGAAGCCTCCCAGAGCAAAACAGATACCAGAGAGGTCATTATTCAGAGATGTGCCCAGCATGTCTCTTGTATGCACTGAACTGGGCACTCAGCTACCTGGCAGGCCCTTTCCAGAAGCAGTATATAGAAATCTATGTTCCAACTCCCCAACCTTCTCATTACTCCAGTGGCTCAGCACATTACCAACCCCCATCCCAGACCCAGGGTACCCAATGCAGCTTGTCCTTTGGTAGGTGTTCAGACAACTTGGTAATGGGTAAAGTATAAGAACCTAAGTCCAATGCCTGTACGTACCTGGAACTCTGTAAGCTGCTGCATCAGCTCCTCCTGCTCTTTGCTGTTGGTCAGAGGAGGAAGGATATTGAGGAAAACTTTTAGGAGATCCAGGTTCTCCCCAGAAACACTGGATAGAGTGAAGATCGGGGTGATGCTGCCAAACACACAGAGAAAGGAATGAGATGAGGGCCACAATACAGCCGCAGAGCCCATTTCCCGGAAAGTTGCCCTCCCAAAGGGGAGCATGAGAACCAGATAGGACTAGCAGAGACAGCACTATGAGCACCTTCCAGAGCTCAACCCAGGCTACCTGCAACCAGCCAATCCAGGCCATCTCCTGGAGCTCAGTTTTCAAGGTGAGCAAGGAGCATGTTCACCTGCTTCAGTCACTGGCATTTGTTCCTGGTGCCCAGAAGCAGCTTGGGAGCAAGGGCCATGTGTGAGAGGAGAAGAGACAGCTGATGCCTCCTAAAGATGTGCTCATCTCCCCTGTGGCAGTGACGCTGGTAAAACACCAGCGGACCACGCTCAGTCAACAAGGGATGAAAGCTCCTTACTTGGGAGACTGTGCAAACTGCTGTGCTGCTGTGACAGCATCATCATCTGAGTTCACTAGCAGGGGCAGCTTGTTGCAGCCTGGCTGCTTCAGGATCCGCTCCAGCTGCTTCACTGTCCGTTCTACAGTGGCTTTGGAGCACAAGTCCACTTTGCTGATGACAATGAAGAATGGAACCTTGAGGGCCATGGCCAGACCCAGGTGCTCCCGTGTGGTACCCGCTACAAGAGATAAGGAAGAACTCAGCTAAAAAGAGCATGGACACAAAAATCACCTGCTTCTAGGATGCCAGCATCTCCCAGCCCAAGAAGTGCTCCATGGGCCCACAATACAGGTGATGATGGAACTACTGTATCACCTCATCCGCTCAGCATCTCAGGCAATGGCAAGGGGGCACAACTTTTTACATATCATTCCAGCAAGGCAGGTCAGGGCGCATTCTGGGCCAAGACACATGCTTCAGCTCATCAGGACCCACAAATTTCTCTCAAGAAGCTCAGGGATTTGTCAGAAAAGTAGCTGTCCAAATGGCACTGGGGAAGGTTCTAGTTTACTTCCTTTAAGAGGCCCTGGGATCCAATATACCCTACTAATACAGTGAGGGGAGTTCTCTCTGACATGTTCAAAATTTCCTCAAATGTTACTCTAAAAACTTCCCCACCCTCAGCAATAAAGTCAGAGTTCAGGTAGTAAAGATATATAAGACAAATTTCCAGCTCATGCACAGCACCCACAGCCGCACTGGATTCCCTAGGTTACAAGCAGTCAGGGGGGACTTGAACACAGTATTTTGTTTTTTTTTTAAAAATACAATCACCCTTTAGCCAGTATCTATTATTCCTCATCCTGCCAGACTCTCCATGCATTCCCCAGGCTGGTTCACGGCACACTTACCGATGCCAGTATTGGCGCTCACCACGAGCATGGCAAAGTCTGGGCAGTAGCTTGTGAGGCCAAAGATGGTGGTTTTCAGGTACTTGTGGTGGCCAGCCAGATCAATGAAGGTAATCATTTTAGAGGAGCTCTCACAGATCTCCTCTGCCGTCCGGGAGTCACTGTAGTTTACCACCTAGGAAGTAGGGAAGTATGGTGCTTGGAAAAGAGGATGCAGAGGGGAGAAGAGACAACCCCAACCAGACCAGCTCCATCTAAACAGAAACAAGTGCCAAAGAGCGTGTGACTGTGCCTGGAAAGGCACTAGGTCTGATGAATTTGCAGACTGATCTCACTTTACCGTAATGCCACCTTTGTACACCACTAATCTAGAGGCTAGAATCGGAACACCACAGCAGACAGCTGCCTGTTCCAACCGGACAAGCAGCACCTTCTCCTACCACCTCCATATACAACTTGATCACTCGAGGTCTCTGCTGCAGCAGTAGGGGGCCCAGATCTCCTATGCTGCCACTTAGTCAGTCCTGCTCTGCTCACTGCTGCAACTGGTAGCACAGAGCCAGGAGGGCAGTCATGTTCCTCCCATGGCTGACAGGGAGTTGGGCCTGTCACTTTCTCTGCACTGCCACAATAGCACTCTCACAACATACCTCTCCTTTGCTATTGAAGCCAAGGATCTCAAAGCTGATGCTAGATGTTCTTCCTGACTGGATCTCATGGAGATGTCGGAAGAGATTGAGACGGGCTCTGCCCCGCCCATTATCCAGCTCACCCTGGGTCAGGACACCCAGCAGTGTCGACTTCCCTGAATCCACATTCCCCAGCACAGCCACTCGCAGGTCTAGGAACTGAGGAAAAGAGTTGAATCAGAAAAAAACATGGGGCAACCTGCTCCTGGTGCAGGACAACCTCCCCACAGGCCTGTGACTCCATGTCAGCAGACACACCCCATGTTCCCCCCAGAATGCGCTGGGAAAGGCAGGGATCACTATGCAGCACAGCTTCTTTTTAGATTCCGCCCCTCCCAGGATGCCTCAGACCTGTGTTTGTGCTCCCATCATGGCCAGTGTGATGTCCTATGCCAGGTCTACGACACCACACACCTACACACACAGTGCAATACAAATGCCATATCAGCCCTCAGTCTCCATAAGTGGCTGCACAAGAATTGGTGCTATGGAGATGAAAGGCTTCATACCCCATTCCCTCACCCCTGAGTTAGCCATTCTCCCTTTTCAGGTGGAGGGCTGTAGCTGGTACCCAAAGATGAAAGGCTTTTCCTTCAACCCACTTTAAAGCGTGCCCTGTGAGCCATTCTAACAGAAAGTGACTCCAGGGTCGTGGCTCCCATCTCATACAAAAGGGAAACTGCTTAATCAGAGTCTACAAGTCTCCACTGCCACAAGGCTCCCAGGTCAAGGAGAAGAACACAGCCAAGGGCTTCCTACTTGCTGGTTATCTGGGACCTTCCGGACAAGAACCTCCGTTATCTTTCTGGGAACATCGCTGTCATAATCCACTTCGCGCTCCCGCAGGATGGTGATGTCAGCTCCGACCCTGTAAGCATGGCAAGAGGGAGCACGCTGGGTCAGTGAATACCTTACTGGTCCCTTATCTAGGGTATCACCTGGCCAGAGCACCACGGGGGATGTAGGAACAGGACTCAAACTGTAGGGCATGCTGAAGGCTCTGCCACCAGCTGGGCAGAAGGCTCACATTCAGACAGGGGAATCTCTGGCAGCAAAACCCCCAAAACCTCAGAATGGCTGGTTTCCATGGCCTGTGGCCTCTCTGAGTGTTAAGTGGAAGAGGTCTGAGGCTTCTGGCTAGGAGATGACGCCCTTTGATCTACAGGCCCTTCAGGGGAAAGGAGAAAGAACAAAGAGCCACCAGGACCCTTGGGGGAGTTGCAGGGAGAGTGGGGCAGAGGTGTGTTTCTCTGGTCCCACAGGGGTTAGAGATCCAGAAAATCATACTTTTCAGCCATCCGACGCAACGTCTTGAGGGAGGCACGCATCTCCTCCTCTGAGAGGCCCACCAGCAGCCCATTGTCTTCCACGCCAATTTGGTACACAGCCTCACCCCGACCTTCCTGCAGCCGCCACTTCATCTGTGTCACCAGGTGCTCAAAGCGATACTGCGAGGGGTTCACCAGCTTCAGCTGCTCGAGGGAGGGAGCAGTTACAATTGCTGCCTGGGGGCAGAGAGAATCCCATCTCCCTGGGACAGTGACTCCCTAACACTCTGCCATGGAGCAATGGCTCCCCCAGCAGACCCACCTCTGGGAAACACGCTCCAAGTTAGCACCTGCGGAGGAGCCAGTGGGATAGGAGAAAGAGAGTTACATGGAGACAAGAACTTCTGTAGCAGAACATTCCTGTATCATGCAGATGGTGCCTGAGAACTCACTGGTATGAGGGAAACACTAGATAAGGAAATAGTGCCATGGGATCACTGGGGCCCAAGTCATTTATGCTCTGGCTTGAACAGCTGAAAATGGCAGGACTGCCTGAAAATGTAACTGCAAAGGACATAAGTGGCACCCTTAGCTCTGGGTCTTAAGGAGAGAGTCCCCAGGTCCATGGGGATTCTGCACTTCATGTTCTCTGGGATTCAGTTTCTCCCACTGGGCTCAGAGAACCCAAAGTGAGATGGCTAGTGCACTACTCAGTCCCCCTGTCCCAGAAGGAGACTGGGCTGTTTCCTAGTAACAGATGTTTGGGATGTTTCCTCTTAGGGTATATCCCCCGCAGGGCATGTCCCCACAAGTCCCCTTCACTCAGTTCTTCCCCTTGTGCCCAAAGTTAAAGAGTAACTCTCCAGGAAGAAGAGCCCCTTCTGCAATCCACTAAGGACTCACCTTGTACTCTATGTTCCCATCTTCTGCCTAGTCAAGAAACCAAGAGACATGGGTTAGTGACCATCAGACAATACCAGCCACTTTTCCCAGATGCCTTTGCTCATCCCACATGGTTTACCTAACACCACAGAGCCTACACCCCATTCTGGGTGGGCTGGAATAACAGTAGGCATGTTAATTGGTTAACCAGTAAACATGAGGCTTACTGGTTAACCGGCCTGTGCCAGTGAACTCTGCCAGTGACCAGCCACACTAGGGGACAGGACCTAGGTTAAAACAGTTAACTGGTTACATCCTATTGGACACCAGTTAGCAGTTTTAACATCCCTAAATAATAATCAGGGATAAGGATAATCAGTGGCTGCTGCCAGCTTCCCAGGAAAGAAATTCCAGGGAATTCAACATATATATGTTAAGTCAGACTCCCCAGCTAGAGCTACAGGTCCCATATCATACTGTAACCTGTCATGTATATGTCACTGCTGTTTGCTCAACAAGCAGCTGGGAAACTCTAGCTTGAACACTAGGAAGCAAAAACACTTGTCCACAATAGGGACAGCCCAGATACAGGAACACACAAGTCTTCTTTCGCCTCCCAACCCTGGTCTGGAATCAGTCCACGTAGAGGTGAGCGGAGAGCTCATTCTTAGGGCACAGTCGAATGCTCATGCCTTTGCTGAGTTCAGCAGTGGTGTATCCTAGCAAGTGGTCTGGACAGCCCACCTCTATGTATGCTGCACACAAATCACTAAAAGTTTGATGGGAACAGTATTATTATTTGCTAGCCATCCAGGCATGTCCAGGGTATGGTTACCAGGGGCAAAAGCTCTTTACGCCATTAAGCAGAAGCCATCTAGGGCCCTCCAGCCCTGCTTACATTATGTTGCTCTAAAGCCATCATTCAAAACAAGTGAACCTGAGAAACGCTCCAGCTCTGAGCTGGCGTGTCAGAGACTGTCCAGCCTTTCTTGACAGTGACTGGACCCTCTGCTAAGTGTTCTTCTCCCTGACTTCTCCCCACAAGCACGCACGGCCTGCTTCTCCACCCCCACCCAAGAGATGGTCCTCACATCCATGAGGAAGCAAGTGTTATTCACCAACTTATGGTAAAAGTAACCACTCACTGGTCTGACAGCTCCAGAGGAATAACACCAGGTGCTTCCCCGGGCACAAAAAGCCAGATCATTGTATGTAGACATGAAAAGACCAAACAGATCATTAATTCCATTCCAGCCAAGGCAGGATCCTGCCCCCAGAGGGAAGACATGTCCAGTACTACACTGGATCACCCACTGATCTTTGTCCAATAGTTACAGAGCCAGGGCTGGGCCCTGCAGGGAGCCAAGAATTCCAATGGAAAAAGCAATAAACCAGACTGGCAGCAGTGTGAAAACCTTCCTGCTTCGATTTCACATCTTCCTACCAGGTGGCTTCTCTAGAAATATACAGCTCCCTCTGCCAGCACCTGGAACTGCCCGACAAGGGCAATTAAAGCCCCTTCCCTGTATCCTAACTCAGCCCCTAACCACAACAAACAGCTCCTGGTGGCAAAGGGTCAGTGAAGCAAGGTTGTGGAATTAGCAGCTCTACTCTTGAAGCTGAAGCCGCTTATTAAGGGTAATGGGTTCCCTTCTGATGACACCTCCCACAACCCTTTTCAGCTCAGGACACTGCATCAGCATTCATGCTGTCCTCTGAACAAGAGCTTTATGCCTGTCTCATGGCAGTTGGGGCTTTTGTGCAAGCAGCACAAGGACAGTGACAAGTCTAGACTTAGAGGACAATGGTACAGGCAGGGTGTCCGACAACAGGAAGGAAGTGCTACAGAAGCCTTAGAGCAACAGTTCTCAAACTGTGGGTTGCAACCTCCTTTGGGGGGGTGTCACTAGGGCTGGCTTAAGTTTGCTGGTGCCCAGGTTATGGGAACCCTGAAACAGGGCTAGACCATCAGTGGCTCACAGCAAGCCTCATGCTCCTCAAGCAGTGGTGTCCGTCATTCCCATGCCAGTGGGACTTTTCTGAGCTCCGGCAATGAAGGTAGCCTCTTAGCAGGCTCACTTTCCAAACACAGCAAGCAAAGCCCTCAGACATGCACAGGAATCACCTGTCACTTTAACCAGGATTTGGTCTGGGCCTCTACAGAGTGGAATCCCAAACTCAGCAAATATTTGCTAACTCAAATTAGCAGCTCATGAGGGCTTGAGGTCTCCACGGGTTTGCTGAGAATGTTTCCATAGAACATGGAAGATCAGACCTCAACAATGGAACGGAACTGAGCACCTTGGGCTGTGTGCTGAGCTGTACCGTAGAACTTATTCCCAAGGCTGTGGCTATTGAACTGTAAAGTGCACCCAAATGGCATACCAGGCAGCTTGACTGCTGGCTCACTAAACACCAATGGAGTTTAAGGACCTCCACGGGGACTGGCAGCACAAAAGAAAAGCACTGTCGCATAAAAGCTCTAAGGAGGGGTTGTCCAGGTGTCTCCCTCCAGAAGAGGCCAAGCTGCTAGTATTTATTAATCAAAGTGAAAGGCAGAGAAGGCAAAATGTGCTAACAATATGCCCAGCATCTGCTCTGTGGTGAGGAAAAGGATCTAAAGTGACCTCATTAACCAATCAGGCTACACTAATATCCTACCACGTTAACAGCAGGTACACACTAAACACAATTGCCTCACTCGATGCAAACACAAGATCCACCCTCCAGAACTGCTTCCACCTAGGTTAACCTATTATGTTTTTCCACACCTGCAAAGGTGGTCGCTAGTGAAAAGACAGCAAGAGACTAGGGTCACACACAGAGAGGCAGGAATGCCTCTACTAACATCCCCACCTGGACCATCATCTTCTCTGACCTGGTGAAAAGCCTTCCCCCCCAAACCTTCCCAAGACTCAGCTCTCCCTACATCTAACACTGTATTATCTTGTTGTCACCACTTTACATGACTAATACCTGAAAATTCCATTTGCCTGTGGCTGTTGGAAGCTTTCCAGAGCAGAAAGTGAAACCATCAACTTTACAGTTGAAAAAAGTCCCTTCCAAATGCAAACTGGGCATAACAGTGTCAGGCAGCCAGCTTGAGTGACTCTGTCCCAGCTCAGAGTTCCAAAAGAGTGAGAAACTACTAGAGCCCTGCTCAGCTCTTCCTGCTTCTACAGGAAACAAAGTGACCAAGGACCATATCACTCTCTTGTTGCTTAGCAGGAGCAGAAGCAGGAACTAGAATTCTATGCCAAAGGGAGCTGGAGAAGGTTGAGGGGGCTCCAGCATTTCAGACACACCTACTAGCCAAAGGCTGATATGATGGTAGGCCCCACCTCCAACACGCTATCATCAATCCAGTGCCACTGTAATTGAGATAAGTCTTTCTGTGACTTCAAGTTACAGCAGACAAGACAGTTGCCTACTGAAATCAAGAACCCACAACTACATATTCAGAGATGGTGACAGTCCGGCTCTGAGGCCACTTACTGGCCCTGTTAACACATCCCATGGCAATTCTCAGCTGCTAGGACCCTCTATCCCCCTCCCCCCCGGAATCCCTTTTAGTAACGAAAGGGCTTACGGCTGCCCCCTGCCAGAAAGCAAATGCTAAGCAAAGAGACTAAACTTACCCGATACCCTCCGCACAGCCGTGCCACCTCACCGGCCTCCCCTCCCCACACCGTGCCCGCCCAGGCGCTGGCGCGCTCACCTCCGGCGGCAGGTAGGGCGGGTTGTTGGCCTTGCCGCCCCGGTTCCTGCCGTTCTTCTTCTTCCCCTTGGAGCCCCCGCCGGCCCCAGCCCCTCCGCGGCCGCGCAGCGCCCCCCCACCTCCCACGGGCCGGCAGCAACCCCCGAACAGCTCCGACACCCGCGAGTCCATCCCGGCCCCGCGCGTCCCAGCCTCCCACCCCGGCTGCCCGCGGACCCGCTCCCGGCTCCAGCCCGTCCAGCCTCTGGCGTCAGAAACAGGCGCGAGGCCCCACGGGAATCCGAGGCCGGGCAGTTGCGCATGACTACAACCCCCAGCACGCACCGCGCCCTACAGCCCTCTCGCCCCGGATAACTGCACTTCCCGGCATGCACCGCGCCAGCCCGCCTCCCCCAGTGGCACTGCCTCGCAAAGGCTCACGCACAGACGTTCCCATCAAGAACTACAGCTCCCAGCACCCACCGCGCTAAAGAGCACGGCCGGGGTTTCGGGAATCCACTTAGAAAGGACTACAGCTCCCCGTATGCACTAAGACCAAACATCCTTTCTGCACGGAGCTGTTGAGCAGAGGGTCCTGGGAGTTGTGGTTTGCGGAGTTGCGTACAGAGTGGCTGCTTGCTCCCGCAGCTATCTGTGATGCTTGCAGGACAGGTCCATTGCTTGTGCTTGCTTTCTCCCTAACGTGCCTCTTTGTCTTCACGAGAGGAATTGGAGAACCAGTAGAGAGGCAAAATGGCATTACCTGTGCCCTGCGCCCTTCCTGGATTACTCAACACACTTCGATAGGCAGGAGATGGGACACTTGATACTGAGTCCTATTGCCTCTGTGGGGGGCTCATCGGTACTACGGCTGTAAGTGACATTATTCTATGTCAACTACGACTCAGCAAGCTGCTGATGCAGCTTCAAGGCTGAGAAGTTTAATCACCAACACAATTTCTGAAATCTATAGGTTTACATTTTGTGTACAGTACTGGTGTGTATGTGCATAAAACCCTTCGGATACTGTGGTTCTAGACAGCACAGGACAGAACTCTGGGTGCTACAAACATTCAAACCAATACATTATATATAAAGAGGATTTTTTTTCCAAATATACATTATAGAGCTTTAATGATATATAATAAAGAACAATGTTATTTGATAAGGCATTTCACATCATTATATCATATAGTTTATAAACATTTAATGCATTTCTATAAGGACAAAATGATACTGTGACACTTGTTAACAGCGTAGTTTAGTGATTAAAGGAAGAATTTTGGAATGAAAAAAATCTTGGGTCCTGTTCCTAGTTCTCCCATTGATTGCATAGTTTTGGTGAAATCATACTGACTCTATTGGGATTTGGTTAATATTTGTAAAGCATTTTGAAATTCTTTGATGAAAGGCACTGTAGAAGATTTGGTGTAATCTAAATACATTACATTGCCACGCTAAGCATTTTCTTACACACAAGAATGTGAAAAATATATGGAACTACAGTTCCCATAATGCATTTAAAATACACGTTTGGGACTCCGCCCCCCCATGTTGATTTTTAAAATTGCAGCCAATGAGAAATCAGGGATGCCTTGTTTTCAAAAACAACTACGCTGTAACCACACCCCCTTAGTGCTTGCTGGTTCTGCCTCCCTTTGCTGACCTCCTATTGGAAACTAATTGCATCATGTGCCACAGATAGCTAACAAAAGATAACAATGTCCCAGTGGAGATGTTGCAATTGAACTACAGGACAGTAGTCAGCAGAGTGCACCATTGCCTCTGCACACCTCTGATGTGTTAGTTATTGTGGATGATAGTGACACAAAAATGTGGTATTTAATAACTGTGATGATAACATATTACCAGTACCATCATTATAGTAGCTAATTATAACAATGGAATTTATACATTAGGTAAGGAAAGAAAGATCAAAAGGCTCTCAGCACAGTGAGGAGAAATGGCATTGCCACAGGCTGGAACTAGAACCCAGTAATCCCAGTTACTTAGTATCTTAACCACATGCCCATCCCCTTGGTGTGTCTAGTCTCACTTATTTTTATAGGAGTCTAAAGATGACCCTGAAACACCCTGGGGAAAAGCAAGGGAGGGAATTAAATGGGTTCCATAAAAACTGGCTCTCCCTTTGCATTTCAGTACACCACAGCATCTATGCAGACAGATTTATTCTGACACCTTTTCAGAGAAAAAATAATTGGAGATACACATCTTCTAGAACTGGGAAGGACCTGGGGAGATCATCTAGTCCAGTCCCTTGCCCTCTTAGCAGGGCCAAGCGCCATCCCATGCTGCCCCATCCCTAAATGGCCTCCTCAAGGATTGAACTTAAAACCCTAGGTTTAGCAGGATAATAGCCCAAGCAACTGAGCTACCCCTCCTCCCATTCCCTTAGCAATGAGAACAAACTGGCCTTAGCCAACACCATGACACAAGTTAAAGGCCAGGAGGTTGTAAGGGTCTTTGTAATGACCTCTCTCTGAGAACAGGAAGGAACATTAGCTGCACCATCTGTTTGTTTTTGGTTTCTGTTTTTGAGATCTATATCAGTGAAACAGAGTCTGCCAATGGCCCTTGGGTGTAAGCCAAAGACAATGACTCATTTTTCTCAGACTACTGATGAAACAAGTTGCAAGAAGAGGGGAATCAAACTGTCTTCCAAACTATTTCCCCTCCCTCCATTTCTACATCCAGCTGGTTTGCTATAGGCCGCATTGTCTAGCGATTAGCACAGATGAGAGACTGAAATTTTACTCCTGGATTTTACTCCCCATTCTACTACAAATCAACTGCATGACTATAGCCAACACTTACTATTTTTATTGTATTACAGTAGACCTCAAAGAACTTAATTAGGCTCCATTATTTTAAGCAACATATAAACACAGACCTGGTTTATACTAGGAAAATCAGGCTCCATAATTAACTACAAGATGAGAAAACTGGACTAGACTAGCTATTGTAGTTTTTACTACAGTGTCGATTAGCCCTCCTCTGCGGGGCACTGGATAAGCCAGTGGTTAAAATATTGGTGTCCTATCTACACTAAGGGCTCCACAAGACCTACACCAGAGGTGTCCAACCTTTTTTCATCCGGGACTACATGGCAATTTCTTACATGTTGCAGGGGGCCGAACACAAAATAGTCCCAAACCACCACCCTTGGCTTAAACCCCTCACAGCTGCAAACTACCCCCCTGCCCCCAGACTTAGACCCCCCCCAGAACCCCAAACTTCCCCCCAGCCCCCAGGCTTAACCCCCCCACAGTTCCAAACTGCTCCCTGCCCACCGCCAGGCTTACCCCCTGCCTTGCAGCCCCAAACTGCTCTGCTGCTGGCCCTGCACCACAACTGGGGCTCTGACCCCAGGGCCGGTGGCAGCTTGGCACTCTGACCGCCAGGGCTCTGCTGCTGGCCTGTAGCTCCAGCCAGAGCTCTGCCCCCAGGGCTGGTGGTGGCTCTGCAACCCACCCACTGGGGGTCTGCAGAAGCCAGCTCTGCTGCATCTGGTTCTGCTGCAGCAGCCAGCCCCTTGGGCCAGATAAAAAGGCTCCATGGACCAGAATCTGACCCGCAGGCCTCCTGTTGGACATCCCTCACCTACAGCAACAGCAGGAGGCTTGAGAAACCTCTCAGTCTAGGTGCAGCCCCACAGTGAAAGTCCCTCCTCTCCTGGATTTACAATATAATGCAGAATGAACAGGTGAGAGACACAGACTTGTGGCTATACCAACAAACTGGGGCATGGCTGGATGGCTTTGAATTCATTGCATTTTATTAAAATTATAAATCAAAATAGGAGTCAAACAGATCTGCGCAATGACCCCTAATGCTCACCCAACTATTTAGCTCTTAATTTCCCTTAAGCCTATGGCAGAAGTGGCTCTCAGTGTTGCCAACATCAAGATTAGAGTTTTCACTGATCACACGCATCTGACAAAGTGGGTCTTTACCCATGAAAGCTTATACTCCAAAATATCTGTTAGTCAATAAGGTGTCACAGGACTTCTTGTTGTTCACATGCAAAAAAAGTAGCCTAACAAGGGTTTGCTTCAACAAGCCCCATATTTTCCCTATTTCAAAAGAGTTTGACACTGTTAACCTTATGCAAAGGCCACCTCCCACTCACGTGAGTTACTTCCAAGACCGTATGCCACCCATTTCCCCATTGGCTGCCTTCTTACTCACTTGGATGTACCTCAATATCTTCAGGAAGCCCTGCTTAGGCGCAGCAGTTCAGTCATCCAGCAGAGTTCTGTTCCCAATGGCACAAGTGTCACGTAACTTCTGCTAACCAGAGAGGTCAGTTTGGTCCAGCTGCCTTTGTGCATCAGTGGCTGCTCATTTAAAGGCCACCAAGTAGCAACAAAAAGCTGGGGAGCTGCATGATTGTATTAGATTGCCTCACTTCACTCCAAGACCACGGAGTATTACTGCTCTGCATTGGTGGACGACAGGGTGCAAGGTCTTTAGGGAGAGGAGCAGGAGCCTGTTCGTGCACTGGGCAGGGAGACTTTGGAAGGACCTGGCAGAGGGACAATAGCAGCTGAGCGTGGCCGAGTAAGACAGAAGAAATAGGACTAGGGTGACCACGTGTGTTTTTCAACAGGAACATGAGGTTGAAAAGAGTCCTTGGTGGCTCTGGTCAGCATCACTGACTGAGCCATTTAAAGTCTGGTCTTTGATGCTGCAGAGCCAAGGTAAGCTATTCCACACCTGTCCTGGTGGACTGTACTATGCCCCAGAAATAGGCAGCAGGTCCAGCTTCTAGGCAGAGGGAAGGCATGGGGCTTTGTGTGCTAATCCTACCACCCTGAACACTGACTTGGCACTGTGTGTTTGTGGGGTGGAGGTCATGGTGGTGCTTGCAGGCAAGAGCAAAGCACATGGCATGCTGTAGCATAGAGCCTCCTGCTCAGGAGCTGGATCTGCTGGTGGTTTTGGGGTGCAGCCAGTGCCTCGGGACAGGCAGACAGCTTTCTGCTGACCTGAGAGCAACTCCAAATAAGCTTGAGCCCCAACCCCAACACTGAAGCCCCCCACCACAGAGCCCCCCTTGGCCCCCAAAACTCATCACTGGCCCCACCCAAAAGCCTACCCCTCCAGGCCAGAGCCTGTACCGCTCCTGCACCCTAAGCCTTTTCCCAAACCCCTCATCCCTGGGCCCACCCCGAGCCTTCATCCCCTCCTGCACCAACTCGCAGCCCGCTGCTGTATTCTGAATCCCCCAACCCGACTCTCCAGCCTGTAGGCCCCTCCTGCACCCTAATCTCTTCACCCCCAGCCCTCACTGTCTCCCGCACCCCAAGCACCTGTCCTCGCCGGAGACCCGCCTGCCTGAGGAGTCGGACCCCTGTAGAGCCCTGGCCTCTCCCAATCTCCTGCCCCAGCCCAGTTAAGATGAGGCTGGGGGCGGAGCCACTGAGGGAGCGGAACGAAGTGAGAGGGGGCGGGGCCGTTGAGGTCGGTGCCGGTACGACGTTGGCCACCTGAAGGCGTGCGCCGATGGGACGGGCCGAGGCCACAGGCCAGGAGCCTCCGGGGCTGGGCAGCCGTGAGAGGAAGTTCTGCCTTTGGGGTGCTGTGCCCAGTGCACCGTCCGCAGACCCCACCCCGGCACTGTCCCCAGCACTGCCTGAGGCCCAGCAGCTCCGCTGTGCCTGGGCGCGGCAGGGGAGGAGCACAGCGCACATCAGGGCTTATTGCTGGGGAGGGGGCGTTTGAACAGTTCTGTGCCCTAATCAAAGATGGCTCCGGCGGGGTCAGGTCTGTCGAACCGGAAACAGAATGGAGCTAAATGTCCCATGATGCCCCACGGCGGCCTTTCAAATCGGGGCCGGGAGTAGGCGGCCGAGTCGACGGCCGACGATGGCAGGTCTGGGCAGGCAGGAGCGGGCAGGTGAGGTGGGGGAGGTTCTGGGCTCACCTCCTCAGGCTGTGTGTGGTGTAGCCGGTGCTGACTGATCTTCTCCTCTCTCCCTGCAGCTGACCTGCTCCACGCAGGGCCCCTGGAGGCCCCCGTGGTGAGCCCGGACCCCGCCCCGGGACTGGGCGGCGGCGCGGCGGCGGCGGCGCTTCTCTCCCAGCAGGTCCCGGCCGTCAGCGCCCCGGGCTGTCGTTCGGTGTCGGTGGTGTTCCCCGGCCCCGTGACGCGGCAGGGCTGCTGCCACTTCGCCTGCGAGCTCCTCAAGCACGTGCTGCACCAGCGGCACCAGCTGCCCCTGCCCTATGAGCAGCTCGCCTACTTCTACAGGCGGGCGCTACCTCGCCAGCCGCAGGTAAGTCTGGCTCAGCTCCCATCGCCCGCCTCACGCTTGGCCTTGGATCCGTGTCGCTGCCTGCCGTGCTGTGTGGTGTCAGAGGTTGTTATCCTGAGCTGCTGCTGGCTGTCCCCTCCCCATCCAAGGAAATCTGCTTAATTCCTCTTCCTGCCTAGCAGCTCATTGGGCTTCTTTGCCTTCTGATATCTCTGCTGCTATTCCCTGCCCTGGAGTGACTTTGTCCCCTGCTGGAGAGAGCTGAAGTAGTTCTTTGCATGTTCTGTAAAGAATAGCCTCTGCACTGCCAGGAGGGAAATCCTCCTGCTCCCACCAGAGGTAGGATGCTCTCATGCCCTGGCTCAGGAGAGAGCAGCTACAGGTCAAAATAGTCAGCTGTCTGATTGATTGAAGAACAGGAGTGACTGGCTGCAGAATCTTGGCTGGACTGGTCTTTAGAAACCAGTGAGAGTTGGGATATGAAATAACTAACCCTCCCCACTCCCCTGCCCCACAACTTTGCACAACTAGGATAGACCTAGAGGTTTGCTAGGGTGTCCATGTAACTGAAATAGGTTCTTGGCAATAGAAAACTACATGTAGTAAGGAGATTGATTGAGTTGTCTCAAAAGACATAGGTTAGCAGCACAGGACATAGATAACTTTTCTCTCAGACCTGTATGGAGTGTTTGACATGCAAGAAAATTTTGAATAAAGACCAGCAGACTCATCATCTTTCTCACTGAATGAGGTGGCACAGTCTCCCAAGGCTAATCAGCCTTCCCCAAGAATTGGGTGTCATCTACTAGCTGTTTTGATTTGCTGCTTCTGTCAAAACATTCTTCTGTATTTCAGGTTACATGCACATAGGTTGTCTTAAGCATTGACTGCATTATATTTAATGTGGTTCAAGGGGATGCAATAGCCTAAAGAGAAGGCATTTGGTAAGGAAAAAACAACTTTGCTTCTGCTGTCCTCCAAGCTCTGTATTAAAAGTACTTGAGGTGGCAGAGACCATCAGCCTCCTAAGAAAATCCACAGAGCCCCGTTCCCCTGCCCTGCCCCAAAAGTGGGGCTGAATGTTGACTGAACTGTGACATCAAGCTATTACAATTTCTGAAAGGTCTCAAGTCTCCAGCTGCATTCTATCCATCGTATTACATATTATTTCTACTGCTTGTAAATCCAGGAAACAGGATTCCTTATTTCTTTCTTAATTTTATTTAGGCTTTTTTCCCCCTCCTCTCTGTTCTCTCCTTGTTAGGTCTGCTTGTTCAAGGGGTTAAATGCACCACCACTAGCCTAATATTTTAGAATCTACTAATTTTTTCTTTGCAGGATGGAGATGCAATTAAGAAGCCACGTTCTACAGACCTAAGGAGCAGCAGGAAGTGTCAGCAAGTGCTAATGGAGTTGGAGGGAGTGTTCCGGCACTTAGAGACCATGTTCAATCTGACGCTGGTTCCCCGGGTCCTTATTCTGCTCGGAGGAAATGCCATGAGCCCTAAGGAGCTCTATGAGATCAACTTGGAGGGCATCTCTGTGGGCAATGCTGAGGAGAGCCTGCAAACACCATCCTGTGTTCGTAAACTTTTCCATTCGCTCTTCCTTGCAGATGTCTTCAGTGAGCTGCAGGCTGTTCCTCTCATGGGCACCACTGTCATGATCCAGGGGCACCGTGACTGTGGAACTGACTGGTTCCGACCCAAGCTCAACTATAAAGTGCCCATCCGAGGGAGGAAGCTGACTGTCAACTTGTCCTGTGGTGGAAACAGCCATACAAATCCATCTACTCAGCAGGGAGTGACCTCTGCTTGGGACAACTACATATGGTTCCAAGCACCAGTGACAGTTAAGGGCTTCCATGAATGACTCTTGCTTTTCAGCATTTTAATGGGACATTTTTAATCATCTGGTGCTACTTTAGTTGATACAAAATGGCTTTTATCAGCTGTGTGCAATGTTCATGGATGAATTGAGACCTGCATAATAGGTGCTTAATATGGGAATGGCAAAACCTGTATAGCAGATTTTACTGAGTCCCTTAGGCTCTCCTCTCCTTTACAATCTGATAATACCATGAAAACTGGTGGGAGGGCTTGGGAGTTAGCTTAAAAAAGTTTACTTACATCACATCACTTACAGAGGGAGAGTGCTCAGGAAGGGAGACCTCTAAATTAGGGAGAGGTCTTTTTCCCAGGCTTATTTCCTATGCTGGGGGGGAGAAACGATGTCTGAGCAGTGCCTCTTGCACAGAGGGGGAAGAGGACTCTTGTGTGTCTTGATGTTTCCAACTATCAGTGAAACAATATAAAGATTTGTTTCATTTCTACAAGTGGCTGAGGCTGTTTACATAATCTCAAACTGCACAGATCTGAGACCCTATTTAAGACTGTTTATAGCTCTAGTTTACACACACAGGGGTTTCACTTTCAACAAGGGCCTTTTCCTCTCTTCCTTCTCTCCAAAAATCTTGGTCCTGAGAAACAGGAAGTAGGAGCACTGAAGTGCCCTAAAGTTGGTAATGTGACCTTGCAGCAAGGAGCATTAACTAGAGTCAGTGAAGAGTGGTGAAATTCCAGAGGACTGGAAAAGGGCAAATTATAATGCTCATCTATAAAAAATGGAAAAAGGATACCCCATGCCACTACAGGCTATCAAGCTTAACTTTAGTCCCAGAAAAATAATGGAACAAATAATTCAGCAATTTGGTATGCAGATATCTGCAAGATAAATTGATAAGCAATAGCATGGCTTTGTCAAGAATAAAGTGTCAAACCAACTTAATATCTGTCTTTGACAGGGCATCAAGCCTTCTTGATGAGGGAGAAGTGGTAAATGTCTTGTCTTGATGTTGTTAAGGCTTTTGATATGGTCTTTTATGATATTAAACAAAGGAAATTAAATCCCAGAGGGATCAACTATCATGGGTGCAAAACTAGGAGGGAAAATTGTTCCCAAAGAATAGTTATTAGTGGTTCATTGTCATCGTGGCAGGGAATATCAGTGAGGGTCCTATACTGATCACTTCTGAGTCTAGTTCTATTTGTGGTCCTCATCAGTAATTTAGATAATGATGGGAAGCACATTTAAGTTTGTAGATGATACCAAACTGGGCTGTCTTGCAAGTGCTGTGAAGGATCTGGAGAAATGGTCTGCAGTAAAGAGGATGAAATTAAAGACTGAATTTTTTTTTTCCTTTGGAGTACTTTACATAAGTTTCACACGCACAGAAAGGTAAAATGACACCCTATGAAGCAATACTGTGGAAAGGGATGTGGGGCTCATAATGGATCACAAACTGAGTAATAGCATAAAACTTGCCAAAAAAGCAAACATTCTCTTATGTATTAGTGAGAGCATTGTAAGCAAAACACAAGGACCATTTCTACATGTCACTTTTTTCAAAAGTGGCGTGCTAATAAATGGCCCAAAATGCTAATGAGGCATGGATGTAAATTTCTAGCATCTTATTAGCATACAGTCACGTGATTTGGAGTCTGGAAGAAGCTCCTCCATACCTCAAAACAGCATGTAGAGGCATGGCCTCTGGTTGATCTCCTGGAAGGAAATCCTTCTGGAAGCCCCTTCTTTCCAAAAAGTTTCAGGAAGCTTCTTCTGGACTTCAAATCATGTGACTATGCTAATAATGTGCCAGAAATTTACATCCGTGGCCCATTAGCATTTTTGGGCCATTTATTAGCATGCCACTTTTGGAAAAAGTGGCATGTGTAGAAACGGCCAAGAAGTAATTCTTCTGCTCTACTGGGTGCTGATCAGGCTTCTACAGGAATAGTGTGTTCAGTTCTGTTTGCCACCCTTCAGGAAAGATGTGGACAAATTGGAGGGAGGCCAGAGAAGACCAACCAAAATTAAAGCTCTAGAAAAGGGAGGGAATTTGTTAAGTTTGTAGAAGAGTAAGAGGGGACTTGGTAAGTTTTCAAGTGCATAAAAGGTTGTTACAAGGAGTAGAGAGAAGAATTGTTTTCCTTAACCTCTGAAGATAGGACAAGGTGCACTGGGCATAAATTGCAGCAAAGGCAACTTCCATTAAACACTAGGAAAAACTTCCTGTCACAATAATTAAGCACTGTAATAAATTGTCTATGGAAACTGTGGCATCACCATCTTTGGAGATTTAAGGGCAGCTTGGACAAACAGCAGTCAAGGTTAGTCAAGATCAGGGGTCAACAACCTTTCTGAGGCCAAGTGCTGAAATTTGACCTATGTACATCCAAGTGCCAGTGATACTTTTTGAAGTCACCCTTTTAATAAACCAAGATGTGGAGCTTTACTACGTAGGTGGTGGGTGGTAGCATGAGCTAGTCTTTTGTTAATCCACAGGCATCATGCCTTTGAGCAAGCTCCTGGCTGCATGGGAGAGGAGGGATGGGGCTGATTAAAATTAGCTCACGTGCCACTCTTGGCACATGTGCTGGGGGTTGCTGCCCCCTGGTCTAGATTGTACTTAGGCCTGCTTTGAGTACAAGGACCTGGACTTGAAGACCTCTGAAATGTCCTTCCCATGTCCGTGATCTTGTTCAGCAGCAAAACTCTCCTGTTTCTTGATGACTTATGCTGAGACTTGAAAGGATCACACCTACCCTGCAGTAACAGAGGGGTAAGAAATGGAAACCCAAATTTCTAGTACAGCATGAAAGTGAACCATATCAAATCCAAAGCACTTTGGAGCTAGTTCTAAAGCCAGTAGCAGGCTATTTAGTAGACATCTTGACCGTGTCTACACTAGTACCTCCCTTTCGAAAGGGGGATGCTAATGAGGCTGTGCAATGAATATGCAGTGCCTCATTAGCATAATGTCAGCTGCAGCGCTTTGAAAGTGCCATATTCAATCATGCGTGGCTTGTCTACACGGGGTCCTTTTTGAAAGGACCCCGCAGATGTCAAAATCCCCTTATTCCTAGGATTAGTAGGGGATTTCAATGTCTGCAGGGTGCTTTCAAAAAGGACCCCTTGTAGACAACATGTGCGTGATCAAAAGCAGCACTTTTGAAGTGCTGTGGCTGCCGTTAAGCTAATGAGATGCTGCATATTCATTGCAGCACCTCATTAGCATAGCCGGATGTCTCATTAGCATCCCCCTTTTGAAAGGGTGGTGCTAGTGTCGACGAAGCCCCTATTTAGGGATGTTAACCAGTAAGCAGTGAGGCTTACCCATTATTGTCCCTTGCTAGTGCACTGCAGCAGCAATCAGCTGAGCCAGAGTAGCCTAGATCCAGAGGGGCCAAAGGGCCAGGTGCTGGGACCTCACAGGCAGGGCAGCAGGACCTACAGCTCTGGCAGTCCAGGCAGCAGGCCCTGATTTAAAATGATTTAACTGTTTTAACAGCTCTGATACTACTGCAGTGCAACCAAATAAGTTCTTGTTACCATTTTTTGGGTATTTCCTGAAGCTGTACAAATGTCTCAGTCTCTGAACTCTCAGTGGCAAGGTCATTTAGGCCCAAATCTACTCAAAGGCTACGTCTACACGTGTACGCTACATCGAAATAAGCTATTTCGATGAATAACGTCTACACGTCCTCTAGGGCTGGCAACGTCGACGTTCAACTTCGACGTTGGGCAGCACCACATCGAAACAAACGCTGCGAGGGAACGTCTACACGCCAAAGTAGCACACATCGAAATAAGGGTGCCAGGCACAGCTGCAGACAGGGTCACAGGGCGGACTCAACAGCAAGCCGCTCCCTTAAAGGGCCCCTCCCAGACACAGTTGCACTAAACAACACAAGATCCACAGAGCCGACAACTGGTTGCAGACCCTGTGCATGCAGCATGGATCCCCAGCTGCCGCAGCAGCAGCCAGAAGCCCTGGGCTAAGGGCTGCTGCACATGGTGACCATAGAGCCCCGCAGGGGCTGGAGAGAGAGCGTCTCTCAACCCCTCAGCTGATGGCCGCCATGGCGGACCCCGCTATTTCGATGTTGCGGGACGCGGATCGGCTACACGTGCCCTACTTCGACATTCAACTTCGAAGTAGGGCGCTATTCCCATCTCCTCATGGGGTTAGCGACTTCGAAATCTCGCCGCCTTGCATCGATTTCAACTTTGAAATAGCGCCCAACACGTGTAGCCGTGACGGGCGCTATTTCGAAGTTGGCTCCGCTACTTCGAAGTAGCGTGCACGTGTAGATGCGACCAAAGAGTTAGGTGCCTAAATCCAACATTTTAGGCACTTCTGAGATCATCAGTCTCTGCTCAGCATCTATTTACCTGAAGACATCTAAATGTCTGCTGTTAAAGGTCTCTGAGGCAGCTAAGTTTCTGCTGCTGGGTATGTGTTCTGGTGACTGGTGCCTCTCTCAGCTGTGGACCCTGACTCAGTAGGTGTTCTGGAAACATCCCTGACTCCACAAAAATGTCAGAGCTAGGGAGGTGGCTTTCCTCATACCCTTCAGCTTAAGGGATAGACCTGCCCCATCCTGTTTGACTGGGGTGCCCCTCCCTAGTGGGGCATGCCTGGGCCTGGGTCAGTCCCCACCAGAAGTGAGTAGGAAGTGCTCCAAACCCAGTTCCTTTCCTAGCTATGCTCTGGCCCTACCTCCAGACCAAGACCTAGCTCTGGCTCAGTATTCTACCCCTGGCTGCAGCTCCACTCCCAACTGTGGTCTCAAACTTCCCCTGCCCTTTGGCCTCCTTCACCTGCTTCCCCAACAGCCATGACCCTGACACGGGGGAGCGAATGTATGACCCTGAAAAGTTTGCAGACCACTACCATGTAAGAACTCTGCCTTCAGTACCTCCTCTGCCTGTTCTTCATAGCAGTCAGAAGAAGCAATTGAAACTGTCTTCCATATGCTGAATGAGTGTCCTAGCTGACATAGAAAGACAGAGATGAGTGCTGAGATATATAACAAATGCATTGACCTTTAGTGAGGCACAATTACTGTAAGCCACGTTGGAAAGCTGTTTTCTTGTGCAGGGCTACACAGATCTTGCCGTTGAATGGTGTATTCTAACATACTGTGCTTGCAGACCTTTGTGGAACTGTTTGCCATATGATCATGTGTGTCTAAGACCCTCCTTCTGGAACATTAGCCTACAGAGGAAGAGTGAAACTGTCACTTCTACTTAAGCCACTGAACCCAGATCAAGTCATCCTAGAGATGAAGACAACTTGAGTGGGCTTTTCTGTGAAACCGGCTGCCTTTTCTCAAATAGATGGCTGCTTTTCCTTAAAAATCTAAAGTGCAGTGCAATGTTATCCCATATTAAACAGCAACTGTCTGTTCTGTAACGTCCAAAGTTCACATACAGCAGGAGTTTGCCATCTAAAATGCTTGTAGAATGAAACAGGACAAATATTCCTACCTTTCAGTGCGAATTTAATTTGTTTTTAATTAAAAGCTCTAATAATTGATTTAACCTTCATCTGTGGGTTTTATTTTTCTTTAAGAGGATGGCTGTAGCTTCAAAGCAAATGGATATTTGATTTTATAAAGTGTTAGCACAAAGGCAGTTATTACCTCAGGCTGGTGGTGTAGCAATGTGCTTTCATTTATCTGTGCGTGGTTCCCTCTTGTAATGATTCACAGATGTTCCACCTTTCTGACAAGCTTCCTAATATCCTGTGCCAGGAGCTCTGGTTCCTCAAAGGCAGCAAAATGCCCTCCTCGTGGCATGTAGGAGTAGATGACTATGTTCTTGAATAACTTCTTTGCCCAGGAGCGTGGGGTATGTGCAAGCTCCTGGGGGAAAGCAGCAAGGCCAGTGGGGACATATACTCCAACCCTTAAAAAATAAAAATCTGTTAGCAGCTTTTTCAATCAGTGCATGTTCTTTGTGGAGGAAGGGGTTATTTAAAGCATTTGTTTCTATTATCAGTAAAATGTCAGATAATCAATGCAATCTGTCCTGGAAATATACTCACTCCCGAGTAGCATGTATACCTTAGTGTGTTACAAGCAAATTTGGAGTTTTCTGTCATGGTCTCTGGAGCACCCTTATTTCCTTTTCAATGCAGACTGCATTGGTTGTTCAAGGTTACTGAAAATCTGTACACAGTCTGTTGCAACAGTTCAGCCAATTTGCATACTACCTAGTGTCAGCAGAATAGTTATCTGGTTCTTGGCAATATCTCTGTGCCAGGAACAATAGTTTAACATTGCAGTTTAACATATTTCAATATAGATCACTTTGGGAAAATGGCTGACTTAACACTACTTTGTATGGCTGCTGTAGAGCAACAACTCTAAATCTACATTCAGATAAAAAGTAGCAGAGTGTGTTATTGTGATGCGTCCTTCACATCTGTGAATTGGACACTAAGTTGTATGTTCCATAGGCTGTTTGGGATGATCACAGTTGCACACTGGAGAGTCTTTAATTTTCCTTTTGTGCAGCAAGTATCCTCATTTGCTGTGGATTGTGTGGATGGGGTTTAGGGTTGCCCAGGAGCTTCACAAGAGATCAAAAGCCAGGGATCTGCAACGAGTATTTCATGAGGTGTGTGTCTGTGACTTTTTATGAACTCTACTTGGCCTTCCAAGATTCAGAGTTGAAGGTGCATTGGCAAAGGTTAAACATGTGGGTCAAAAAAAGGCTAACGACTGTGAGAACAAAAAAGCAATCCAGTAGCACTTTAAAGACTAACAAAATAATTTATGAGGGGATGAGCTTTCATGGGACACACCCACCTCTTCAGATCATAGCCACACCAGAACAGACTCAATGGCTATGTCTACTCTAGCCAAAAACTTCAAAATGGCCATGCAAATGGCCATTTCGAAGTTTACTAATGAAGCGCTGAAATACATATTCAGCGCTTCATTAGCATGCGGGCAGCCGCGGCACTTCGAAATTGACGCGGCTCGCTGCCATGCGGCTCGTCCAGACGGGGCTCCTTTTCGAAAGGACCCCGCCTACTTCGAAGCCCCCTTATTCCTATGAGCAGATGGGAATAAGGGGACTTCGAAGTAGGTGGGGTCCTTTCGAAAAAGAGCCCTGTCTGGACGAGCCACGCGGCAGCGAGCTGCGTCAATTTCGAAGTGCCGCGGCCTCCCGCATGCTAATGAAGCGCTGAATATGTATTTCAGCGCTTCATTAGTAAACTTTGAAATGGCCATTTGCATGGCCATTTCGAAGTTTTTGGCTAGTGTAGACATAGCCAATATATAAAGCACAGAGGCCCCAAAATTGTTATCAAGGTTGACAAATAAAAAAAATTGTTATCAAGATTGGCAAATCAGAAGAGCAGAGAGGTGGCAGGAGTTGGGGGTGCCTGCCTCTGGGGGATGGGCATGGAAGAGGCGGAGGTTAGAGCAGAGGGCTGGGGGTGCCTGGCGCTGAGGGAGGAAAGGGAGAGAGGGTCAAATCAGAGGGCTGGGGGTGCCTGGCTCTGTGGGGTGGAGGGGTCTGGAGGGAAGGGGGCTGGGGTTAGAGCATGGGGCTTTGGGTGCCTGGTTGTTGGGGAGAGAAGGGGGTGTTAGGATTAGAGCTGGGGGCTGTGGGTGCCTGGCTCTGGGGAAGGGGAGAGGGATTGGGGTTAGAGCGTGGAACTGGGGGTGCCTGATTCTAGTGGAGGGGAAGAGGTTAGAGTTGGAGGTCTGTGGGAGCACGGCTCTGAGGGAGAGCACTGTCCCACACAAGCCTTCCGACAATCTGGAAACCCTAGAGTGGCCTGGCCTCCCACATGGCTGCTGGGGATCCCTAGGGTGGCGAAACACTGCCCAGAGCTGCCCAGCACAGCCAAAGGGCACCCGCAGCTGGGAGCCTCTATGTGCCTCGTGGGTAGGCTCATTAAAGTGGCTGCTCCTTGCCTGTTGTGCTAGGGGCACAGGCCCCACTGAGCTGGGAGAGACAGGCATGGCAGGTCCACCACACAGCCCTCCCCACCAGCAAGCCTGGAGGAATCAAACACAACTCCCTCGCCCTGGATTCTGCCTGGGCTACCCCTGCCCTCCCATGTCCAGTGTGGGTGTAAGAGAGCAGACCTGGAGGGCTCCTGGCCCACTAGCAGCCAGGCTGGATGCATTTACTGCCTTTCCCGTACCCCCTGGGGAGGAACAGGCCAGTAGCCACTTAAACGAGGCTACCCACAAGATGCACGGACGCTCCCAGCTGTGGCTGCACCAGGCAGCTTTGGGCAGTGTTTTGCCTCCCTGGGGATCCCCGGCAGCTGTGTGGAAGGCCAGGCCACGTGAGGTTGCCAGATTTTCAGAATGCTTATCAAGGACAATGACCTCCTCCTCCCTCAGAGTCAGGCACCCCTAGGCTCCTGCTCTAACTCCAGCCAGTATAAGCAGTGTGTTGTTGCTATTATTATCATCATCATCATCTGATGAAGCGGGTCTTTGCCCACAAAAGCTTATGCTCCAAAATATCTGTTAGTCTATAAGGTGCCACAGGACTACTTCTTCTTATTAATGTATTTTCCCTTTTTCGATGAAATAATTACTCTGAAAACATGAGGGGCCCAATTTAATATTCTTGCCTCACGCGCAAAATTAGCTAGCTATGGCACTGGTCAAAATTGATCTCCGGTTCCTGTAATTTCCTGGATTTGTAGGCTGCCAGCACCACCCTGCTTTCCTCATTCTTTTGTAGTAGAGTAGCAGCTAACACCTGGCTATTACCTGCTAGTCTGATCACAAAAGGGCTGGGAGTCATCTGGGGATCGCAGAGCCAGAGCTATTAAGGTTTTTGGTTTAAACACTCTCAAAGCTTCATCCTGCTCCAAGCCCCACTCCCACTGTACCTTTTTCTGTATCAGTTCCCACATGGGCGATGTAATTTCAGTAGATTTGCAAATGTGAGGTTTGAGAAAGTTAAACCCTCCCAGCAGGGAATGTTGACTGGTAAGAGCTGGCATTTCTAGCAGAGCTCTGACTTCCCCTTGGTCTACCTGCCTCCCTTCCTTTCCTATAACAATGCCAAGATAAGTCACTTGAGCTGGGCTTTTTCTAGGCTAACCTTAAAACCAATCACTTGAATCAGGGCCAAAACAGTCTCAGTTAACTCTTACACCCATGTCTCAGGTTCCCCAAAATTAAGATGTCATGTACATACGAAAGAACAAAGGGCCAATCTTGAGGTCTGAGACAGTCTAGCATATCCATAACATGTTTACAAGCTTGTGGCTGGACTATTATGGAAGCCTTGAGGCAAATGTTGGAATGTTCATTGTTGCCTATTTATAGTAAATGCAAATCTGTCCTGTGAATCTGGGTGCAACAGAATGGCAAAAAAGCAATTAGCCAAATCAATGACTGACAAGTATTCTGGAGCAGCCTGTACCCTTTGAATTACTTGTGTCATATCAGCTACTATAGGGTGCCCTCCAGGATCCCCCCACCCTTCCCCTGGAAAGTTGTCCTACTAGAAGGACAACAGTAACCCACAGACCTGCTGAAGGGTTTTTTTTTTTCCCCGCACTTGGGACTTGCCCATGATGAGACGGGCTTGGTAAATGGAGGCCCTTGCCTTTGGGAAGCCCCAAGGCAGTAAAAGGTCCACCGTGAGTCCTTGAGGCACACAAAAAACCGCCAGAAAGCGCAGAAACCCTAAGGGGACCAACAAGGGACTTGTCACAGTTGGGGAAGTGGTATGTGCTATTCAGACTCTGAAATGCTTCCACTGAAGAGGTATATAGCAGGGTTGGACTAGAAACAACTAGAGACAGCTTCTAAAACAGTTCTGGGTGCTCCTACCTAGACCAGTTTAACACCTTAACCTTTCTACAAAAACTGTGTGTACAAGAGTCCTAACCCTCCCATGCAGTTGATCCATATCTTCTCAATAAGTGACTAGATTTTAAAGTCCCTCATGCTGTTGTACATATGCCCCCTGTACAAATCCAAAACAACCAATTCTATCCCAAAGGACAATGTTCTCAGTTTCCTTATAATGCTTGAAATGAATGATAGCCAGTCTGAACTGGGGGAGGGGGAAAGAAGGCTCAAAGTGTGTCTTGCTTAGGCTTGTCTGTGGCAATCAGCTTTTTACTAACAGAAGCTAATCCCTGTTCAGTGAACCAAGTTCCAGATAGTCATCCACGTTTTACTTAAACACATTAACACTATTACCTATCCTACAGGCTCCCACTCTCTTTGCAGTATCTTCTCTAAATTCTTCTATGTTGTCTCTCTTATATCCACAGCTCCTAGCTGTATTCTGACTAAAAGTGATTCCTTCCTTACTCATGTAGTGAAACTATTGACCAAAAGTGGGGGAGAAACTTATGAGCATAGCAGACAGAACTCTTGTAGGAGCTAGCCTCAGACTAAACTTACACTAAACCGGAAAGTTAAGTGACCAGGGCTTCTGTTCTGAAAATATCATGCACAAAATTTATTGCTGTGACCTCAAATTCCTTCAGGAAACAGTGTGGCATCACTCACCTCTACACCCCAAAAATAATCAAGCTATTTCTCCTATAGATTTGGGGGTGCAGGGTGGAGAAAGAAGGCACCCATTGTGCTAGCAATAGTACCAAAACAAGAATTTACATTGATTTGTATTTGAAATGTGTGGGAAGAACTCAGCTACTACCATGATGGAACCATACAAGCACCTAGATGTTTGCAATGGTGCTTAGGCTGCATCTCACCCCATCCCTCCTTTACCTGGCATCAGGAGCAGTATTGAGGTTCTTGGAAATATTCTCCTTGTAGAAACGCATTGAGGGCACAATGGATGAAGTCACCCAGTAAATCATCACATTGGTCAAAAGGTCATCCAGAGAGAATTTCCTGTTGAGGAATAGGCCAGAGAAGCATCACTGTCCCATTGTCATGTACGAGCCCAGAAAAGTACACAACTAAGCTGTAAAGCACTCAATATTGGTGCAGTGGTGCTGCAGCCAATCCATTACAATTCTAAAATGAGCAAATTGCCTTGTGTATGTATGTTCCCTTCCCTCCTACTTACATTAGTGGTGGATTGTCTCACCTCCTTACCACTGTTAGCAGGCTCTCTTTAGCTGCATTTCTCCCTCTCACCCATTCATTGGCATGTTACTATTTCATACCTCTCCAGACCTCCATCTTCCATGTCCCGGAATGATCTATCAGTCCAGGTAGAGAACTTTTCCAGAATGTATGCAGCAAGTCCCACTGGGGAGTCATTCAATCCACAGCCTAATTCAGGAAAGGAACCAAACAGTTCTCAGGTTCACAAGGGATTGGGTTTCTGCCACTCAAAGTCTCACATAGGGCTCAAGTAGAGACTTTGTGCTGTTCTAATTGGGACAGTTTAGTCCTAGCAGAGCCCAGTTAACAGAAGACCCTGTCCTCTACTTTTTTAATGTAGACAGAAACTAAGAACTAGGACAGTCATCATGGTGGCAGTAATGGAATGATGAGAAAGTGTCCAAAGGAACTTTACTTTAGAGGAGGCAGGAAGTGGGAATAGGATTCTCAATTGGTGTGGATGAAACAAGTAAACAGGTCCTGGGTGTGTTTCTGAAGGTGGAAGGGTGAGAATGTTGTGCACCCACTATTTTGTGCTTACCCATGCTTTGTGAACCAAAACATAATAAATGTAACATTTACAAAGCATATTATCTGTTTGCCTCATGAGATAGGTAAATGTTTTACAGTTGATGAAACAGTGAGAGGGAGATAAAGTTACTTGTGGAAAGCTATTTGTAATAAATCATTGTTAGAACCTGACTAGAATTCTGGTTATTGTTTCCCAGCCCTTTACTCAGTCCCCATTGTGCCTCAAACTTTTTAGGCCTTTGTTCAGATGGGATAGATATCTTATGGACCCCAGGTATCTATAATATGAACTCCACGGCCATGTGGAGACTGTGTTCTACCTGCTGTATCTGGCTTGGTGGCCTGGATGTGCAAATACCCCGTCTCTCGCAAAAGCTCATACACATTCTTCTCAAAGTATGGGAATAAGCGGCGGGAGTCTTCCCTGGTGAGACCTACTAGCCATGGCACATAAGCTCCCAGCAGTAAAGACATCAGCCTCCCCAAACCTCCTGATGAGATGAAGACGAAATTCAGATGAAGCCCTTTCACAGACCTGCAATCAATGGTATTGAAGAACAGAATAAGGAGCAGAATTAATAGATTAATAACAAAACAAAAGGGATGCTGTCTGTGGGCTCCTCTGAGATACAGAGCTGTGTGAGGACAGCAACACTTACTTAAATTAAATACATTAAAAATTAATTAAGCAACACTGCACTAGGCCTGTTGGTATGTCTGGAAAAAAATGTCTCTTTCAACTATTTTTTAACCAGGTAGCCAGAGGGTCTTTCTATTTTTTCCCATCCATGGGCAGAATACATTTTGTTATGTGCACCAAGGCATGTGGGTATGTACACCACCAATAGAAAAAACATGCTGCTGACTGTGGGCACTCTGCTGATCAGCTCGACGGCTGCCCAAGCACTCAGATGACAAGGAACACTGCTCCTGATCAGTGTTGCCTGTAATCTGTATGCTTGTGTAGCTGCTCAGGAGAGATTCAAATGCTACCCTGCTGCTTATTAGAGTGCCCACAGCTAGGTTTTGCACTTCTGTTGGTGGGACACACTTGCTTATCCATCAGTGCACATAAAATTATTCTGCACCTGGATGGGAATGATCAGAGGCAGTGCTTTTTATTTATTTATTTTTTTTGTGCTGGTACTTGCCAGTACTGAGTAGTGGCAGCTTGGTAGCCCTTGCCATGGGATTGGCTGAGTGGTTAGGGTGGGGACTGATTAGAGGGAAAAAGGCCCCTAACCATACTTAGCTCTTTAGGCACATGTATTCACTATTTCCTTATGTGAAGACATGTAGCCAGTAGACTAGAGATAGCTGTGCTAGGGTGTGTATCAGCTACACTATGTCGGGAGTAGACAAAAGAACTACAGCAGTCATAGACTTCTATGGCTACATCTGCATTAGAAGCATCTGTCTACAGAAGTTACTGTCAGAAGACATGTTTAGACAAAACTTCTGCTGACGGATCATAGAATCATAGAACACTAGTACTGGAAGGGACCTCGAGAGGCCATCGAGTCCAGCCCCCTACCCCAATGGCAGGACCAAGTACTGTCTAAATCATCCCTGATAGACATTTATCTACCCTGTTCTTAAATATCTTCAGTGATGCAGATTCCACAACCTCCTTTGGCAATTTATTCCACCGTTTGATCATCCTGACAGTTAGGAACTTTTCCCTCATGTCCAACCTAAACCTCCCTTGCTGCAGTTTATGTCCATTGCCTCTTGTTCTATCCTCAAAGGCCAAGAAGAACAAGTTTTCTCCCTCCTCCTTATGATGCCCTTTTAGATACCTGAAAACTGCTATCATGTCCCCACTCAATCTTCTCTTTTCCAAACTAAACAAGCCCAATTCTTTCAGCCTTTCTTCATAGGTCACATTCTCTAGACCTTTAATCATTTTTGTTGCTCTTTTCTGGACTCTCTCTAATTTCTCCACGTCTTTCTTGAACTGCAGTGCCCAGAACTGGACACAATACTCCAGCGGAGGCCTAACCATTGCAGAGTAGAGCGGAAGAATGACTTCTCATGTCTTGTTCACTACACACCTGTTAATGCATCCCAGAATCATGTTTGCTTTTTTTACAACAGCATCACACTGTTGACTCATATTTAACTTGTGGTCCACTATAACCCCTAGATCCCTTTCTGCTGTAGTCATTCCTAGACAGTCTCTCCCCATTCTGTACATGTGAAACTGATTGTTCCTTCCCAAGTGGAGCACTTTGCATTTGTCCTTATTAAGCTTTATCCTGTTTACCTCAGACAATTTCTCCAATTTATCCAGATCATTTTGAATTATGATCTCTTAATCCTCTCTCTCTACAAAATGGCCCTCCAGAGCACCTACACGCCTTTTTTGTTGACTGTTTCTGTTGTCTACAAAACTCTCTAGTGTAGATGTAGCCTATTTGACCTGGCATGAGAGAGTCATCCCTGTGATTTGGGGTTTTCCCCTCAGAGCTTCATTTTTGAACCTTATGGCATGAGGGCTTTATTGTGAGCATGCTGAGAAGCCTGTGGTTTACTTCATAAGGCTCTCAGACTGCCTGCCCTGGATGCTTGCTCACAGCTCTCATTCTATATGGACCCAGATCCTCAAAGATGTTTAGGTTCCTGACTCCCACTGGAAACAATGAGAGTTAGAAGCCTCAATATTTTTGAACATCTGGGCTATCATGATCACCTTTAGAGTCTTCCCCATCTTGACTTACGTTCTTTTCAACTAGGAGGCTTACACAGAGTACATGCTTTACAATAACTCAAACATTTAATTCCATCTTCTAAGAGCAGGTGCATGTTTCTCCTCCATCCAAATGTTCTAAATCTACAGGGAAGGAATTTATATCTCATGATACCATTCAGCCTTTCAAAGGTTCCCCAAAACAAATGTTAATCTCACCATTATCTCCCCTTTTTTGGATTGGGAAGAGTGCTCACCAGGTGAGACTTAGAGATCCCTGGGAAGGTGGAATGGAGAGGTACAGTTCACGTTCAGCTTATTCAAAGCTGGGAGTGATCACAGATACTTTAGAGAACATTGAAATATGAATGAAATAGAACAAGCTTGAGAAATGGGCTGAGATTTAAGAAATAGGAATGAATAAAGACGAATGCAAAGAAGTTGGGGATATGCTAAAAGGGAATAATCCAATGCACAAATCCAGAATGGAAAAGAGGGGATAGACAGGGCCAGGACACCCACAAAAATAATTTGTACTCTACTCTCAGATCCAGAATAAACACAATGGGAGTTAGCAATGCATTGATGCCCGTACTGCTTTGCATCATCATGGTTGCCATATTGATCAGTGGTGAAGCCAGAGCGGGAGTCTTATATTCAGCTTGGACACTCACTGTGTCAAATGTTTTTATTTTTAAATGGCCACTAATTTTGGGTGCTGAATTTGAGGTATACAAAACTGAGATACCCAACATTAATGGATATTTTAAAAACACAGCTCTATGCCTTTTTTTTTTTTTTTTTTTTTTTAAAAAAAGATACATTAACTTTATGGAGAGAGTCCAAGTGACATACATAGGAGAAAGTATGGACAAATCCGAGGAAAGACCACTGACTCCAAATGACTGGGAGGAGCTACAATTCTACAAATGCAAAGGGGACAGGGACCAATTCTCATTCAGCTTCACAGGCTCCAATTATGGTGCTTGTTCTTGGGTCAGTTTACATTCTAGGATCTCTCTACTAATTGGATCTTTGTGTTAGATCAAGAAACATGTTTCATCCCTATCTAAGGAAAGTTTAGAATGCCTTAAGGGACTGTACCTTTGCCACTTGCTCTAGAATCCAAACCACTGCCTAACAACATTACAAGAAACTCAAGATAAATAGTTTCAGAATCCTCTGGAGACAGCTCATTAGCTATATTTTGATAACATTTCCCTGGGACAGGGCTGATTAAACAACGGTTGTACAGATAACTTGTCAGGAGTCCAAGGGCTGAAGTTTTTCTCTGTATACTAGAGACAATGGCAAGCATCCGAATCTTTAGTCCGAGCGTGCAGTTTGCAAAGGTGACAACTCCTGGAATCTAAATGTTCCAGCCCACTTTGAGTAGCCCAGCTGTTTCCTGGGGACGTGCAGCCTGCACGCACTGCACCTTTGTGTTACAGAGGAGTCTGGTCAGCAGTCACACGCTGGTCATCACTGTTCTGTATAGTGCCAGCCCTAAATGTCCCACAATCAGGCCCTACAAATGATTTTTTTTAAATGCAATGCAGTATGGGTTTTTTTTCCATTTGCTTTTGATTTTGGGGCCCTTAGGAACAATGTTTTTCAGCTTCTCTCTCCAACAACAAGAACTAGACATGTTCTTTTATTATTTCAAATGAATGATGAGATTCACATATAGTCACATGACTCTAGGAGCTGTGGAGCAAGATTCTGAGTAGCACAAGACTTGTGATAAAACTACAAAAGTTGGTAACAATGCAGGGTGTCAGGCTGGGAGCGTCATGGGAACCAGACCAGACAACTATCCCCCTCCAGACCCCCTTTGCCACTCACTTTGGCAGCATCTGGGCCATGTTTGTGGTGATCTGAGAGCCCCAATCTCCCCCCTGTACGTAGAACTCCTGGAAACCCAGTCTCTGCATCAGCTTGTGAAAAATCCGAGCAGCAGCCAGCGCGTTAAAACCTGTGCATAAGGAGAAGCCTGTCAAACACTTCTTTGTTCCTAGCCGGGAATCACTGATACCAAAAGGGGATGCATGTCAGTATTTTGCTGGTTGTTTCCAGACACTATCCTTTGGGTCACGCTGAAGGAAGACCTGGGGATCAGGAGGCTTCTAATTACCTCCATATCTAGGCCTAGAGCTTTGTGACCTCACCCCCTAGGTATTTCCCAACTATCAAGACTGACTTCTATCCGGCAGGTAGAGCTGACACGTTATCCCACAGCAGCAAGCTCACTCTGGGGTTCAAAGGCCAGCAAACCAGTGCTCTGTAATCATTTCAGTGTCCCATGGAAGATAAGCACTGAAGGTACCAGGAGCCTACAAAGAAGCAGATACCAGTTGCCTTTGCCCTTATTAGGCTAGGTCTCTTGCGTTGTTAAGAAGCACTGTGAGGCTCTGTCTAGATTCAAGGAGCATCCAGATTACCAAGCGTGTTCTGTCAATAGTAAGTCAACAGAATGCAGGACGTTAGCTGACAGCCATACCCCGCTCACCACGAGCAAGAATGCCACTGTTGACAGAGATCTGTTGACAAAATGCAGGTCTGGGCGTTTCAGGGTCCTTCTGTTGACAGAAAAAGGCCTCTGGGATGCTGCGCAACCCTGCCTGCTGTGGTTCTCGGCAGCCATTTTGCCAATCAGGCAGACCAGCAGTCTGGCTGCTCTCTGTTGCCATAGCAGATCACTCTTTCAATCTGCCCTGTGGTCTGGACGCAATCTGTTGACAGAAGTTTTGTTGCAAGATCTTCTAACATAAACTTCTGCTGACAAATCTCTGTAGTCTAGACATAGCCTAAGGGTTGCAGGGTGCTTTCCCAGTTACAACACAACACAGACTCTCCTCCCCTTTTCACTTCTGCCTTAGTTCATCCAGACTAACCTTTACCTCATATAGGCACCTTCCACCTCAAATCTCTCCACTGGCTCCCACTCTCCAGTGTCAAGTTCACATCCCTGCTCCTCCCATTAAAGCTCTGCAGTTTCCTGCTCCACCCTTCTTATTTCCCTTTCTTCCACTTTCTATTCTCTGCTCCTGTTACCTCCTTTGTTTACCAGCAGCTTCTCCCAGGACAAGCCATGGGCCTCTAACAGATTTCTAGAGAAGGTTCCTAGAACTCTCCCTTGTCTCCAATAACCACTGGAACCTCCCCCACCCCATCCATGAAGTGTCCTGGCTCTAATGACCTCCCATCTCATGCTGCTCCATGTTCTCTTGCATCCCTATTCCTTTGGGGGAAGAGATTGGTTAGGTCTATGTCACCTCCATCTACAGGATTTTAGCCTATTGTGCCAAATACATCAGAAAGAGCTGGCACAGAAGATAGTTTGCTGATTCGTGTAGGGGTCAGGGGAGGTCACAAAATAGTATACAGAGTCTTTCACCTCTAGGATCCTGGTTCCTATTTTGTTCCAGACTTTGTGACTGGTGGGGGTCTCAGGTAAATGGACTATGGAGCTTATTGTCTATGGGATATCAACTCCCCTTCAGCCCAAGACTGGTGTAAATGGTTGTCTTGGGGAGGGAATGTGAGGGGGGAAAGAGATGTCTATAGAAAATGAGATAAGGAGCCTTTTACCAGGGTAATAGTTACTTGGCTCCCAAGATTGTGGCACAAAGCTGTTTACTTTCAGGAAATTTAGTGGCCTGTGTAACCTTAGCTGTAAGTCCTGAGTCTAGCTTCTACTGAACACATTTGAACAACACAGGCACCATCATAAATGGCCTCTCCAGCACAGCAGAGATGCCAATGAATGACCAGTTTCTGAGCATGAATTTCCCTCTCATACTAAAGTGTGTTACCTGGAGATCAGTGGATGCCCGCTGGAGAAAAGTCTGCCATTGTCTTGCCTCTGCTACACTTATTCTGTAGTTATCAGTCTCCAAGACCATCAATCCACTACGAAATTTGTTTTATTAGAAGAACAGGCAGAGAATCCAGCTACTAGTGCTCGAAAATCAAACCATAGTTCCAAGAATGCCTTCCAGATGCTATCCCAGAAAGCCCTTGGATTCTAATTAACTCTCTCCTGCCCATTACTCACCTTGTTGGTGAGGTGCCTCGGAGAAGCCATAGCCTGGGATGGATGGGCAGATGACCTCAAACACTATATCCTCATTCAGGCCATGCCCAGCTGGGTCAGTGAGCAGTGGGATGATCTTATAGAACTCATAGAAGGAGCCAGGCCAGCCATGCACCATCAACAAAGGCCTGGCTGCCTGGTTGCCGGGGATTCGAGAAGGCTTCACATGGACAAAATGGACTTCAATCCCTGCCATAAACCCAACAGAAACAAGTTAATGCTTCAGTTACTTCTCCAGTCCTGGTCTGGACCCTAAAGGAGAAAGGCAAAGTCCCAGCCAGTGTTCACAGTAGAACCAGAGGGACCCACAGCAGAAAGAGGAAGCTGTCTAGCTAGAGCTGCGAGGGGGATACCCTGCACTTTTTGGGGTTTTGTTTGCTCCTTGTGGATGAGGGATAATGCCAGTGTGAGAGAGGCCCAGACCCCAGCACTACATGTGTTGGGCAAGGTGTCCTAAATTTGTCCTCTTGAATCTGATGTCCATGAGGTGGTGATCCTAGCAGATCATGGATGCCTTGGATACCTCCTTGGATGCCTGCTTTACTATATCTCAGTGCAATGCTGAGCTCTCATGGAACAAGTTGTATAGAGTTGGGTTCCACAGAAACCTTGTCTGAATCATACTCCCCCCAAAGGAGAGCAGATGAGAAGCAGCAAAGTGAGAGATTGCAGAAAAATGTGAGGTCTCCATGGCAGGAGTGCTAGGGACAGTAAAGAAGAGTGTTTCATGAGTGAGGGGACAGGACCATGGGGCAGCTAGACCAAGGAAATAGTGGGAACTTGTTAGAAGCACCAGAGCTGCTAGGGGAGCAGTATGTGGGTGCTCTATGTTGGAAACACAAGGAGCATTCAAGGGCAGCTGAGACGCACCTTCTATGGTCGTTTTGTAATGTGGATATTGGTTTACGATTTCCAGCTGCTTCCGCCAGTCAAACTTGTTCCTCCAATAGGCAACAACTCTCTGCAAGTAGGTGGAATTGAAACCATACTGGAATGCAGCTCCTTCCAGTGGTGGTGTGTAGCGGGCCTGGTCCAGGCGCTGATGCAGGTCCTGCAAAGGGAAAGTTCCCACACTGCTTCATCACAGGCCTGGTTCACAGAGGGTGTGCTCACTGACCATCACCCGCTGGAGGACACATTTTAACAGGGAATTCGAGGATAAAGTCTCCTGCCTGTTCATGGCCTTAGAGAGGCAGCCCTACTTTCTTTAACATTACCTGGGGTCCAAAGGGCAATGTCCAGGCAGCCACATGCCACACAGGATTTCTGGATAAGGTACATGGTGAAAATAGGTGTTGTTTGTGGTTGGTTAGAACCAGGAACTAGGGACAGAAATCCTAGGTTCTATTCCTGGTTCTGCCTCTCCCTTGTTGTGCGGCCTTGGTCAAATCACTTCCCTTCTCTGTGTCTCAATCTCCCTGTCTACCCAGTGGGGTAATCCTATTGACCTAATGCAGATTGGGTTTGAGAGTTTGGTAGTGACAGTAAAGGGCTTTGAACTCCTTGGAGGAAAGGGGATGGGAGGGGCTTCTGTATGGAAAGGCCCAGGATTGGAGTGGAACTGGTGGGAAAGTTTCCATTGCTCAATCCCTAGTTGCCTGATCTACCTACTGCTAGTAAATTAAAGGCTTAGTGGTAGGCATAGTCTGCACTTTCCCATAATAGCTCTGCTAGTGATCCTCATTGTGACCTGCTATCTCAACTGTGAGCTCCCCACACACAGCTCTGCCAGTGTTCCTTACCCCTGCCCTGCAGTCCCTGCTATCCTAGCTCTAGGCTCCCCTCGCCCCACCACACTCAATCATGACCTGCAACCCTTGCTACACTTAAACCCATACAGACAGCTCTACCATTCCGTGCATCTCAGTCTCCACTAACAGCCCCTGCTGTTCTAGACATAGGACGTTCAGCAGTAACTGTCTGGGACCCTGTGGAGATTTTGATAAACTTCCCTTAGACTCAGACCCAGAAAAAATTCAGTTATTTTGTGACCTATTTGACTAGAACTCAAGTCTATAGGGATGGGTAGCCAGTACATTGTCTCACTGTGTCAAACAGCTGTGCTAGAATATTTGAATTCAAAGCTAAGGTCACTAGGACGTCACCTTGAAGCAGATGGATCTGACTGCTAGTTATATCTCTCTGCCTTCCACTTCCTACCAGCTGTCCCTCCCTGGATACCTCACCCAGCTCCCTATTTCTCAGCCCATGATACCTGGATTTCCCAGTCTGAGGTTTCAATTTGGAAGGATCGGATTCTCTCATCTTCTTTCTCTCGTGGGGGCCTCTCGCCTGAGCCCCACCATCCATTTCCCATGTCTAGAGTCTGGATCTTCCGTCTAGACAGGAGCCAACAAACCAGGAGTCCCCCAGCTCCCAGAGCAGCAGGAGCCAGAATTGCACTCCTCCGGGGATATTCAAGGGATCTAGAAAGGCACAAGATACCCAGATTCAGGAACAAAAGCTTCAAGACCTGTATACATACATGGTGAGTTTGAGCAGGGATGGATGATCACCCATAGCTCCCATGATTCACTAAACTGGAGTCATGAGTTCCCATCATCTCAGGAGAGCAGGCCCTAGGTATCCCTCCCAAGGGTAGGGATACCATGAATGAGCCGTTACAATGCCAACTTAAGAGCCTGGAAGCAGGTTAGAAAACAGAACAGTTTCAATAAGAGCTGAACTGAACTGCATCAGCTGGAGACAAGCTTCTATGCTTTCACTGATGCCCCTCGTAGACCACAACTGCAGCTAATGAAACATGGGTTGAGGAGCCTGAATCAACACCTGTCCTGTCACTGGTCACAAGGCTACTCAGGTCCTCTCCTTGTGGTGACCAGCAATCCTATACTTTCAACAGCAAAAAAATATCAGCACAGACTGGGGAACAGGCCACAGTGGATACTGGGAGGCCTAATATTCAGAAATACATTAGCACTCCAGTGGGAGAGGGAAGTATATGTGTATATCTCTTGGCAGCTGTGTCAGCTTGTTCAGTAATGAGCTGGATTTGTGTCACTGCCGCACATGGGTGTGTGATGGTTAAGTGGACTGGGTGGAGCTTTCCCAGTGCACAGGAGGAGTGGGCTCTGAGACAAGGGCAGACAACTGCTGTCAACCTCTGGAAGGAGCCATCAGCACAGGAGCGCTGAGACAGTCTCCCTGACTCCTCTCTGCAGGGCCTCCAATATGGTTTCATAATAGGGTTAAGCATCTCCTAGGTCACCTGGGGCATGGATTTCCCCAAAGATGTAAAGATCTACAGGGCTGTGATGCTGGTAAACCAAGTGCCAGTGGGTGTTGAGCTGGAGCTGGAGCTGGGGGAGTGGGATTTTGAGCTGCACTTAACTCACATTAATGCAGGTTAATCACATCTCCAAAATGCCCTTTTTGAGGATTTATTGTAATTTAAAGCCTTTCAGCCACCCCTCAGCTATATGGTCTCTCTCTCCAGACCTTGGTCCTGCTTTTCTGACAGCTGTTGGAACAGTGGCTATGTCTAGACCAGGTGTGGGGGACTGGGGAGGAAGTTAGGAGAGTCAGAAAAGGAAATTTTTGGGGACACAGAGAGAGTGAGAGGCTGCTGTATGGTCAGCCAGAGCAGTGACAAAGGAGGAAATCGCAGCCTCAGGTTACTCACACTCCACCCACACAATGCGGAACAAAAGCAGCTCCTGCTAGGATAGGGTTGCCTCCTCTGAGGCATCAAAAACCAGGAGATCTGGTGGGTGGTCCTGAGTCAATAAAACTGGCCAGCGGCAGTGTGCCCTGAGCACCCTGACAGATTGCTCAGGACAGCTACCTCAAAAAAGGAATGATCCAGGGAAAACTTCGATAGTGGCAACCTTAATTACTGGAGACCCTTGTAACTGAAGTGGGGCAGCAGTTGCTAAAGAGTCCCAGCCAAGTTGTTCAGCAGACAGCACCTGCCAGCTCTGACTGCCAAGGTGGGGCAGGGCTCCTGAGAACAAAAACACCCAAGCTAACTCTTTCATGGTGCTTTCTGGGTGCTAAGCAGTTTATGCAACAGGTAATTGAATCCCTTTGTGCCTAAATCTCAAACGGTTTAGCTGCCTGGAGGCCTGAAACACAGAGTATCATGGCAGGTTATGGCACCAATTCAGCACTGAGCAGCTTTAACATCACTAATACACATCAGGTGGCTTAGGTCAGCAGCCCCTTGGCTGCCCCAAAGCAGAGCTCACCAGCAGCATTCTCTGTGACCACAGTCAGGAGATGCATAGTCAACCACCCCCCCACCAGGTGACCCTTCCAAATGGAATAGAATGGCTACACCAGGTAGTTCTCTTTCCCCAACATTAGATTAGTGCCAGAGCTTGGACTTTACCCCCTGTCATGACTCTGCATGACTAACAGCACAACCCCTTAGCACACTCCCCCAGAGGGGTCTCCTGCACCTGCTGCACTCACCGGACACTCTGAAGGATTTGCTGCCACATGTCTGTACAGGTGCCTGTGACTTGCAGTCCTCAGCCCAACTGCAGTGCTGGACTAAGAAACACAGAGGTCCCAACAGCTACAGCTTTCTTTGCTTTCTGAGTGACACTGCAAATTACCTATATATACCCTGCTAATGCCACCTGCTGCCTTAATGTGGAATTGCAGATGGCCCAGCCACCTGAAGACCTCTCCAATCCACCTGTGCTTTGGAGTTGACAAAAAAAGCGAAGCTCTGTCCTAAGCATCAGGGTGTTTTACCTGCATTTGAGCCTAGAGCATCCTATTTTGTCTCCCTAACATGTCATTGAGATCTCATGTGGGTAAAGGGTTCTCCTTCACTTCTTGTCCTAAAGTGCTCTGCAGTATCACTGGTGCCAAATGGCTGCTGTATTTCACGTCCCCGACTTGCTGGTACTTCATTCATGGGAGAAGAAAATTCCTGTGTCTATGCAGTGATCAATGTGAAATTGAGCAATTCATATATTTCATGATTAGATGGGACCCTATGATCAGCTAGTCTGACATCCTTTATAACGCAGGAGTTATAATGGAGTATCCAGGAGACATCTTACACAAGGAAATCTTTATTATTTCTTATTTAGCAGTAAATACAAGTGAAGTGGCCCGTGCAGTTAGATGAGGAAAAGTACCAGCTGGGTAGCCATGTTAGTCTGTATCTGCAAAAATGACAAGAAATCCTGTGGTACTTTATAGACTAACAGATTTATTGGAACATAAGCTTTTGTGGGCAAAGACCCACTTTGTGAAATTCATACTTTTAGATGCGGAAGTGGGTCAAAGGTGTAAAGGTTAAATCCCTGTGCAAGGAAAGCTGGAAGAGAATCAACACAGATCATTTAGGCTGCAAAGAGAAAGATAAGACATGAATGAGTTACTGCTGCCAAAGGGCTAAGGGGAATCCAATGGGCTTCAGTTAAGATGTAAAGGGAGACAGTTGAGCCATTCATAAAATGGAGGCTAGGGGCAGTGCCTTTTTCGTATAAAAAAAAAAGAGGAGCTGGTACTCAGCCAGCTTCCCATCCTTCTTCCCTAGTCAATGCCATGGCTGGGACTGCTGAGGTGCTGGTACTCAGTACCAGTGAGTACTGGCACAAAAAAAACACTGGCAAGGGGAGATAAGTAAGTGATGATTCTGGTATGGCTGACATACAAAAATCATATTTTAAATAGGGCTCTAACAAGTATTGAAATTTTGTCTGTAAGGAATTGAGGAAACCCTGAAATGAAAGCGTGCAGGGGAATCTTGGGAAATCATCTGCTCTTGGACAGCAGCAATATCTGCCCAGCAAGCAGGAATAATTTTCTGTTATACTTCTACCTCTAGTAGCCAAAATGTAGAACACCTGGCAGAAGTTGCTATAGACTCAGAGGGGTAGCCCTGTAAGTCTGTAGCTTCACAAACAAGCAGTTCTGTAGCACCTTAAAAACTAACAAATATGTTTATTAGATAATGAGTTTTTATGGATAAAAACCACTTCCTCAGATTTTGGAGGCGGGGAGAGGGGAAGAAGGGGTTACCTGTCACTAACAGAACCAGTAGAAGAAGCAAATTAAATTAAGTGGGATGTGTGCCATTCCTAGAGATATCACAGGTGGGGAAATTGCCCTTGTAATGCATAAGATAAGGCCTAATTTAAAAGTGTCAAATTTGCAAAATGAATTCAAATTCAGATGTCTCCCTACGTAATATTGTGGTAAAATCCTTTTTGAGAAGAATGGCTACTATTAACTTTTTATTGAATATCCAGGAAGGTCAAAGCGTGCCCTTATTGAGACACCCTGAGGGTTCAAGCTCTTTAACCTTCATCTGACAAAGTTGGTATAACCTTATGAAATCTCTTTATCGAATAAATAAATTTGCTATAGGACAGCTTGTTATTTGTGGTCCTATTACTGACATGTAACCCACTTTTTCCTTCCTTCTTCCCCGCTATATAAAATCTTTAAGGAGCTGCAGGACTGCTTGTTATTTGAGTTGCTATAGCTGAATTCAACAAGACTTTCCCAGGATTTTAATGTGTGTCTGAAGTCCAGGCATTTTCTCAGGAAGTTGTCTGGCCTTAATTACAGAAGTCTTTACTATGTACTTCATTCCCCTTTTTCCTGGATGCATCTGAAACGAACAGAGGTTGAGCACATACAATATGCTGACTTTCTTCAGAAAAGCTGCAAATTAATTCAGCAACTGGCAGCCCTCTCTGCATTTTCACCCTAGAGCTTTACTGCAGATCTGTCCTACTAACAACGACAATGCTACTGTTCTGTACAGCTGTGGGTTCAAATGTTGTCAGTGGTTGCGCCTGCTTAGATTACTGCAGAATACCCCCACTGTAAGAGGGAAAGCCCCCTTGAGTCTGAATGATGAACATTAGGAAGACAACCTTAATTCAGAATAGCATTAAATTAAGTAGTATCACATTTCCCACCTTAAATAAACTTTGCAAACATTAACTCATTCATCTGAAGGGAGTGTCAAGGAAAGAGATAAAGGATTATCATCCTCCACTGTTTACAAATGGGAAACCTTCCGTGACCATGGCTGCAGCAGGAACCAGGAACAAACACGAAATTGACAAGACTCTAAAGCAGAGCTGATGCTTCTCCAGTTTCATTGTTCACAGTAAGTGAAAGACTGAATGCAAACAAGCTGTATCAATACAGAAGAATAATTTCTATCTTTGCATTTATTTCAGTCTTCCTAGGAGTCATTAGTGATACAAGGAAGGACAGGGTGGGTGACTATTAACAGCAGGGCTTCACAGTTCCATTTTAACATCACTGCTTTTCACTAATTAAAGATACAGAATTTGTCCCATTGAATCCCAGGCACATTACTGGTCCTGGAATAGAGAGAAGGGAATTGTCTCCATTATACCTAGGGCACACACACAGGTACATACACTCTCAGGATAATATTCCACCCAGGAGCTGCAAGAGGAAATCAAGAGATGCCCTGGAGCTCATACTCCCCAGTTTGGTCCTTAAGGAGATCAAAAACACAAGTGTTATTAAAACCATATCTGATTGGATGAAATATGCAGGATTGTGGACAGGGAATTAATGCACCCATCACCCATTAAGGAGAAAATTAAATCCCCACTCACCCTGCTGACATTCCCCAAGTGGCTCTGACTACCTGAGCTGTGGAATTCATGATCTTCATAGCAGATAGGCTTCAAATAACAATCTTCTCTTTTTTAAGCTGTCTGTTAATTGTGCCTGTCTGCATTCAAAACAGTAAGGAGCAGGACCTGCTGTTCCGTGACTTTGTTGAGCTTCCCCTGGACTACCTGCTTTTATATCATTCAGAAAAAAAGCGGGGAGGAGGCAAAGAAATTTGCCTTACTACACTTCAGTCTAGCAGATATAACTCCAAGGTTTGAGAGATGTTTGCAGCCCACAGCCGTTGCACAAACAGCATCAATTATGGGATATCACAAACCTTTTAAGAGCAAGAATTGCATTTTAATAGAGAGTTTTTGGACATTTTTCCTCCCCTTTGTTATTGCACTTGTTCTCACTAATTATTGCATATCACCCCTATAATGACTATAGCAAACACTCTCATGGCAAAGTAATAGTGAGTATTTCAATTATTATTTCAATTATTTTAACTTTAGTGCAGCAGCTGGAAACAAGCAAAAGTCACTATTGCAGCCTAACCTGCAAGCTCTCCACACACTATTAGCAGTGGCTTCACAGACAAGAGCCTGAGTCCTGCTGATTGAAAAGCCATCTGGTCATACCTTGGGTTTGAAAGTGTCTCTCCAGTGCTCAATTTGCAATGAAAGGCATTCTGTGGCTTCAGCATTTTTACATTCAAAACTGTTGCAGCAAACCCAGAGGTATGGGAGCTCAGCCACAAGTTAAGCACCGACTCTCTCTATATATCTAACTCCTATGCTATAGGCCAAAAGGCAGCTGGAGAAACTGAAGTACTGTAATTTTGTGTAGTAACAGAGTTAGCCTGTATCCTAACAAAACAAAAGAGCAGTCATATAGCACTTTAAAGACTAACAAAACAATATATTAGGGATGAGCTTTTGTGGGGCAGACCCACTTCTTCAGATCTGGAGATAGTGCTGTACTGTACTATACTTTTGTGTGTATTGGGCTCCCTCTGGTGGGCATAAGGAGTTCATGGCATCAGTGGTAGATGTGATTTCCCCACCTTTCTCCTGTTCTAGTGGCTTCATCAAAGGATGACAAAGGCCTTTAAACATCAGTGACTTATGCCCCACAAGTTAATATCTTATGCCTTACCCCTGTTTTACAGAGAAAAGAAAACAGACACCAAGAGGGAAACTTATTTATGGTTACCCAGTGAGTCAGTGACCAGATCCCAAGAGTCCTGACTCTCAGTCCTGTGGTTTTATATCTTGTGGTAAGACAGTAACTTGTAAAACCTAAAACAAGCCCTATGATCTTCAGAGTCACTCGGAGTCTCTTGACTGAGTTTATTGCTTGGTCCTTCTTCTTAGGACAAGGGTTCAAAAAATAACTAAGTTAGTTTATGGAAGATAAGGTCTATCAGTGGCTGTTAGCCAGGGTAGGCAGGGATGGTGTCCCTAGCTTCTGTTTCCCAGAAGCTGGGAATGGACAACAGGAGATGGATCACTTGGTAATTACCTGTTCTGTCCATTTCTTCTTGGCTATTGTCAGAAAACAGGATACTGAGCTAGAAGAACATTTGGTCTAACCCAGTCTGGCCATTCTTATGTTCTTAGAGGAAGTGCATCTCTGGTCACACTGGCCTTGGTTAATAGTCCGTCTTTCTGAGGAACTAAGTCAGCTTCAGTGTCTCTGAGAATCTCACTGAGGGAACAAATACCTCAGTGTGTAACAATTTTGTAAGGAGCCCGTACTCACTGACATGCTGGGGAGACAAACTGTCACCTCTTCATCTTGGCACCTTACAGTTTGCTGGTTAGAGTATACTCGTGCAGCATGGAGTACTGTCCTGCACATTCTGGGACCTTCCTTGTGTGTTCCTTTTTGTCTTGGCTTCTGTATGCACTTTCATTAGAACTGTAACACCTCCTGCCATCTCCACTAGGTTCCAAAGCTCTGTGGGCTATCCACAGCTGGTCACTAACAGCGCTCCCTGTAAGCTGTGTGCTCGTGCAGCTGCTCAGGAGCAATTCAAATACTGTTCAGCTGATTATCAGAGTGTCTTCAACTAAGTTTTGGGTTCCTACAGGGAGTGCACATTCACACATGCCTGGGTACACATAAAATTTATCCTGAACATGTATGGAAAAGGTTAGAGGGAACAATGGTCACTAGAGAGGTCTGGGAAGATTTCCTCTCCCTCTAGGGCTGAACCTCCTACACATCTCCCAGTTGTTTTCAAGGACCAAATCCGTCCAATGCTAGCGATAATTAGAAGAGGAAAGGAGGAAGATCTGGCATGTAGTTCATCTTTGAGCTATGCCTGTATATGTCATTGCCCAGAAATGGCCTCATAAGGAAAAATCCACATATTCAGCTTTTAATAACACAAAGATCTTCTGTACAGTGTATTTCCCAAGGATCTGTTGGCTCTGGTTTGGGCCATAGTTTCTTCCCAGGCACATACAAATCCCGCCAAACTGTCCCACAACCCTTTTGTTATGGTTTACATCAGACCAAGAACTCATCTCTCTTGCACTGAACATGTGGCTGAGCAGTGAGTCTGTGGCCTCTGGCTGGGTTCTGGGGCCCAAGGAAGAAGTCCATCTGCTCCTCAGTACCCACAATGGGCAGGAAAAGATGTCCCCTTCCCAAAGGAAACAGTGGGCTCAAGGGATTCAGCTGGCCTGGTATAGAGATTTGTTTTGCCCCAAGCATGAATGGCAGCCTCTGTATTCAGCTTTGATTATTATATTGTCGTAAGAAATGTTGAACTCCTAAGCACTTCTGAGCCATTAATTCCTAAATCTTATTAACGGCAAATAAATCATTACAGCTGAGTGGCTAGAGGCATCACCTCCCTCCTCCCATGGGAAGTGTGTCCACGAGGCCTCCACAATGGCTGGTGCATCAAAACATCTTACATAAAACTTAGGTTCAAGTAGTTGCTAGTGGCCTGGATGAATCATAGAGGATCTCCTTCCTATGTCCACACCTACTGTCCCAACACCTTGTCATCAGATCTCCACACCCCTTCTATACAGCACCCTGCTTCTTCTCTGTCCACACACACTTCCTTCCCACTGTCTACTGTTGTACGTATGGGAATAAAAGTTTGTGTTTTCCTAGCTGGAGTGGCTTGTAGTATTTAAGCCCCATATCTACCTATTTCATTCTCAGGAAAGCTCTCAAATGTTCATTGCTATCTCCATCAATGATTACCCTCTTCTGTTGCTAGTTAGGAAGCTAAGAGAGTCCTCAAGGCACTTCCCAATGAAAATGAGTCCATTACATGAACAGTAGGAAGTGGGATTGTGGTTGCGGGGAGGCAGGGGAGAAGTTACACAACAGCCAGGTGGAACCAGATGATTAGTTGCTACATGTGCTGGTTTCAGAGACTCAGCAACATTGGGAAAAAAAAGCCAACCAACAACCAAAGGCAATGTTCAGATCCAAGACTGTTTATTTGGATCACTGCTACCCAGAGGTGGTAAGGTTTGGGATATCTTACTCAGAGTCTGAGTGAGGGAGTTCTGGATCTATTACTCTTGGGGCGTGGGTCCTGTTGAACTCAAGAGATTGTGTTAGTGCCTTCGGATATGGATCCTCGAGTGCGTGGGGTAGCCTGGCAATGAAAATTCTGGGCCAGTATTCTAGAGTGCTTCTGTGCTGGAGCATGAGTCCTGATGCTACTGTGCTATAAAACACTGAACCTGAGTCAGAGAGTGAGAGTGGCTGAGGTAGGCAGGATTGGCTAATACAGGTAACTATACCCCACTGCAGACATAAGTAAACTGCAGTGAAGGATGCACACTCAGTGAGAGAGAACATCAAAATTGGAGATTCTGTCTGGGTGGTTTAATCCCAAGCAGCCACGCTGTTGGGACTCTAAACTGGAAGTGTTTTTTAAAAGAATGGCTTTAGACTATCCTGTGGGGAATTAAACTCAAAACAAGAGGCTGCTGCAGAAACCTTCTCACTTACTGTGTTTATTGCTTTGCAGTCCCCAGAGTGTACCATGCACCTTACTTAGCCCCAAGCTCTGCCAATATCAAATTGCTGACACACAACAAGCAAAACAGTGGGGTAGAGATGGAAAGAGATCCCAAAACTAAGATGACAGTTGGCCAAAGGCTGGGGGCACAGCATGGAAGAAGGTGATTTTTATTTTTTTTTACTTGCAAGACTACGTAGGTATAAATAAGTGTTTCCTGGAAGAGAATGCCTCAGATGATTCACTTCTTGAGGGTGTTGTGGTAGAAAAGTCAGAGGGAAGAACAAAGACCAGAATAAATTAATATGGCTAAGGGTCAGGCCAAGAGTGCATTCAGGTCATATTATAAACAATAAAAAAAACAAACAAAAACCCCAGCAATCAAGTGTGAGAGGGGCCAGCAGAGACAAAGAAGTGGCAGGCAGTTTCCCCCATCATGCTAACTAGCAATGATTCAGAACAAAGTAACACTTCCTGCACAGCACCCTGTATCTCTGGGTCTAAACTGATGATAAAATAAAATAAAGCAAACAACAACAACAACAACAGTTATCACTGATCACATTCTAAGCTCCTTCCACTTAGTCCTCATTCCTGGTCTTGCCTTCTAATACTCAGTGATGGGCCTGACAGAAGAACATTGTACATTTCATTTGTGCAACTGCCATCTTGCCTGGAGAAGGGAGAGATGGAAAGAGTAGGAATAAATGGTCAGTTCTCAACAATAGGAAGAGGTTAATTGTGTGGTACCTCTAGGAATCACCACTAAGATAGGTGATGGCCATGATCAGTCAAATACACTCCCTGTGAATTCAATGCCATAGTTCTCCAGGACTTCAGTGGGACCAAAATTTGTCATTCTATGAATGAGGAAGTGAGGAAGCTTGATTTGTTTATGACTGAACATTATTAAATTACTCAAGAGGGAGGGCCATGAAGAATTTCCAAAGGCCCTAAGAAAGACTTTTGCTCCTCTCCTACTGAAGTCAATGGGTATTTTGGCATTGCCTTCACCAATAGCAGTACAGAGCACAGAGCTAGGCGGCTGGAAAACATGATAGCAGGTGAAATTTACATGGGCCAATTCAAGTTAAAGCATGTTGAAAGCAGTTATATGCACCACTGTGTGCCCAGGCTGGGAGGAATTTTGTCAGTGACACTGGACCCTCCCAATAACAGATTCCCCGCAGCAGAAAGGAGCAGTAGTGCTGACTACACCACTGCCCATTTGGGTTTGGCCTGATGGCCCTTATATCATGACCAGAGAAGTACAGAGCCACAACTGAGTGAATTTCCCATGGTGGGGTATCACAGCCCCACTTGTACTTAGACCCACATCCCTTGTTGTGACTGGGGCACTAAAAGGCCAACATTCAGCTACTCTGAATCCCCAGGCTCCAGGTTTTGGTCTCATTATGACAGAGGAGACATGAGGAAAACCTGAGCATTCAGTGGGGCAGCCAGCACTATTACTAATCACCACAGCTAGTGGGTCAGGTCCTGCACCATTGTTTGTAATTATAATGGAGGAACTAGAGGGCACTTGATGAATAACAGAAACATTTAAGATTGCATGCAAAGGTTGACTCATTGCAGGTGGCTGGGTGTGCTGTAGCAGTTCCTTCCTGTCTAGTGCTCCCTGTCAATGGTTGTTCTGGTGGTCTGCCTTTTCTCATAACGCAGTCCTTCACCTTTTCAGCCCCACCCTTTCCAGGGTGCCAGAAAGTCCAACAAATCCTTCCAAGGCTTTGTTTCAGATTTCCAGCTTCTGAGTCTGGGCCCATTGATCCAGTCATCCTTTTCTCATTCTTTTAAAATCATCCTTATTTCACCAGATCGGGGGGCTTCAACCCCCTTTCCTCACTGATTGGCAGAGAAACTCAAGCCAACCCCTACACCAGGTTCCTATCCAGGGACTGTAGGGTGAGAAGATAGGCAGAGGTCAGCAACCCCCAGCAGGGGTGCTACAAATGGCATGCATACCAATTTTCATCAGCACAAGAGGTGGGAGCTCAGCTCCATCCCTCTTCACCCATGCAGCCTGGAGCTTGCTCAAAGCGTTGCCACCTGTGGATTAACAAAGACCAGCTAATGCTACCAACCACCACATAAACAGTACAGTACAGCTCTGCATCTTCATTTATTTATTTATTAATGAAGCCATTTTAAGTAGGACTATTAGTGATTTTAAAGAGTATTACTGGCACTCAGACCATACATAGTAGTCAAAAGGTCAAATTTCATCACTCCACCTCAGAAAGTTGCTGAACCCTGAGCTAAGGTCTGCTTGGTCAGACATACAGCCCCTGCTTTCTGGACTCCTTCATAACAGCCTTTCCTCAAGCCTTTCCTGCTTTGTAATGAGTCTCACCTGCCAAGATCTGCCCAGAGGTCTAGTTTCCATGTTTGTATCAGAATCAGCCACAGAACCATGCTTCAGTCCTGTGTCTTTGAAATATTTTGTCTCTCATGGGCTCCATCCTAGCCTGCAAGAGCCTTCCTGTTTCCCCACATACCTCACCATGCTTTACAGCTAAACTGCACAGTTCCTATCTCAACCCCATCTGCTCTTGATTTCCTGCCTTTATAGCTCCACCCTGTGCCTCCCCAGCTGGCCTTCATTTTTCATTGTGCCTGGTTCAACCGCTGTGTGTAACCAATATTATTCAGAAGCAGCATGGGGGTATGTACCTGATCAAAAAGGGATTAAAGGAAATACATTTTATATGGCATATGCTTAACCCATGGAACTCACTGCAGCAAAAGTGATCAAGGATAAACAGTTCAGCAAGAATCGAAAAAGAGTATTTAGAGAGGTATATGAAAATACAAACAAAAAGCCCTCCAAAATCAAACCCCTCTCTCAGCATTTGAAGTGACACTGGCTAGGGTGAAATTATGGGGGCTAGTCTCATGGCTCAAAGCATGCAAGAATCGCTGGCCTTGGTAAGGAAGAAATGTCCTACCATTGCACAATACCACACAATCACCTATATTTTGGCAGTTTTATGACACCATTGAAGACAATCTCCCAGAATAGATGGGTCATTATTCGTCTGTTTCAGTTTGATAATTCCTATGTTTCTAGTCCAGGGTTCACAAGCTCAGTCTCTGATGACAACATGATATCACATTCCAGGGCACTAGAAACAAGATTCCCCCTCCTACCCTCTAAGTACAGCAGGATTCACAAACAGAAGAAGAAACACAGAAAGCTGCAATGCATAGATTTGGGGGGTCAGACTAGACAGCAAGAACTGGCCAATATGGCCATGAGTTCTACACACAGAGGCAGGAGTTGCCTTTTTTTGGTGTTCATACAGCTCACACCACGGTGGAGTCCTGGTCCATGATTGGGATGCATAGACACTATGGTACAAATAATAAATAATAATAGTCATCCTCTCCACAGCTCTGGCACACTAATAAATCTATATGCTGCAGATGTATTATAATTTTTACCTAAATCACACCCATCTTGTGCTAGCCACTTGATGGCAATTTCTCATACCTGGAGTCATATACACAAAGACCACACACTTGGAATTGTATTCAGTTCCAGGCACTGTGCCACCAGAAAAGTATTGACAAATAGGAAAGAGTTTAAGAACAGCAATGAAAATGAATCTTAGAGCTAGTGGGACTGATGGGGAAAACATTAATGTAACAATGGCTACGTCTACACATGCACGCTACATCGAAATAGCTTATTTCGATGTAGCAACATCGAAATAGTCTATTTCGATGAATAATGTCTACATGTCCTCCAGGGCTGGCAACGTCGACGTTCAACTTCGACGTTGGGCAGCACCACATCGAAATAGGCGCTGCGAGGGAACGTCTACACGCCAAAGTAGCACACATCGAAATAAGGGTGCCAGGAACAGCTGCAGACAGGGTCACAGGGCGGACTCAACAGCAAGCCGCTCCCTTAAAGGGCCCTTCCCAGACACAGTTGCACTAAACAACACAAGATCCACAGAGCCGACAACTGGTTGCAGACCCTGTGCATGCAGCATGGATGCCCAGCTGCTGCAGCAGCAGCCAGAAGCCCTGGGCTAAGGGCTGCTGCACACGGTGACCATAGAGCCCCGCAGGGGCTGGAGAGAGACCGTCTCTCAACCCCTCAGCTGATGGCCGCCATGGTGTACCCTGCTATTTCGATGTTGCGGGACACGGATCGTCTACACGTGCCCTACTTCGACGTTCAACTTCGAAGTAGGGCGCTATTCCCATCCCCTCATGGGGTTAGCGACTTTGACGTCTCGCCGCCTAACGTCGATTTCAACTTCAAAGTAGCGCCCAACACGTGTAGCCGTGACGGGCGCTATTTCGAAGTTGGCGCCGCTACTTCGAAGTAGCGTGCACGTGTAGACGCGGCCAATATGTGTCTAGTTTCCTTGGAATGACACAATAAATCTCCAGATAGCTGTAATGTGTAAATAGCCCTGATGGAGGGATTATTCAGTCTTATCAAAGGAGGTACAGTTATGAGTAATTAGAGGAAATAGGACAAGAAAATGTTCCTCTCTTCATGTTGAGTTTTATTACTATTTATGTAGGAATCTCAGTCAAAGAACAAGAATCCAGTGTGGGAAGCATGGTGCAGACCAGTGACCAACAGTGTGCAGATAACTCATCATCTGCATGACAGCCGGGATGCAAGATGTGAATGAAAAAAACAAACGTGGTGGGAGTGGGTGTGGAGGAGGGAACGACTGAAGTAGAAGTCAGTTATCCTCCCAAGGAATGTGATGCGAGCTCTGTCACCTGGAACCTTTCAAACTAGATTGGACAAAACAACAGAAAATTTCTTTCAACATTGGTCCGCAAGACATAATAAGATTTTTTCACCCTAATTTGTGTGATGTAAATGCTAGTTCCTCCAGCTTCTGAGCACACAGGCAACAGCCCCAATATAGCATGGTCCACTCCTCTTGAGGGTGGGGTGAGCAGGGGTGATAGGACAGTATAGCTGTGTCTACACGTGCACGCTACTTCGAAGTAGCGGCACCAACTTCGAAATAGCGCCCGTCGCGTCTACACGCGTCGGGCGCTATTTCGAAGTTAACTTTGACGTTAGGCGGCGAGACGTCGAAGTCGCTAACCTCATGAGGAGATAGGAATAGCGCCCTACTTCGACGTTCAACGTCGAAGTAGGGACCGTGTAGACGATCCGCGTCCCGCAACGTCGAAATTGCTGGGTCCTCCATGGCGGCCATCAGCTGGGGGGTTGAGAGATGCTCTCTCTCCAGCCCCTGCGGGGCTCTATGGTCACCGTGGGCAGCAGCCCTTAGCCCAGGGCTTCTGGCTGCTTCTGCGGCAGCTGGGGATCTATGCTGCAGGCGCAGGGTCTGCAACCAGTTGTCAGCTCTGTGTATCTTGTGTTGTTTAGTGCAACTGAGTCTGGGAGGGGCCCTTTAAGGGAGCGGCTGGCTGTTGAGTCCACCCTGTGACCCTGTCTGCAGCTGTGCCTGGCATCCCTATTTCGATGTGTGCTACTTTGACGTGTAGACGTTCCCTCGCTGCGCCTATTTCGATGTTGGGCTGAGCAACGTCGAAGTTGAACATCGACGTTGCCGGCCCTGGAGGACGTGTAGACGTTATTCATCGAAATAGACTATTTCGATGTCGCAACATCGAAATAAGCTATTTCGATGTTGGCTGCACGTGTAGACGTACTGTATGTGTGAGAAATGTAAGTTACTTTCACTCCTATGATCACAGGCCAGGGCAGGAAGGATTTTAGGATTAATCATTCCACCATTTAAATGTGGTAGGATTCCTAGTGCAGGAGACAAGCACCAGAATTCACACTCCAGCCTCTGAATGCACCAGGATCTATACACCCTCTTGATTGTCAAATGCTTTTGTGTTGTCTTCTCATTCTTCCCTTAAGCTTGGTGTGTAGCATCCTGTTAAAACTCCATTCTTATGCCTAGAGGCTCCACCTCTTGCTGTGTTTTGCTGAAGTTTTGCTGCTCTGTTTAACTCTTAAAATTCTAGGCTAATTCTGAATATCACCTGTCCTCATGACCTTTCTTTCTGTTGGCATTTCCCTTGAGCCCCAGAGCCTATGAAGATGTACAGCTTTTATCTATGGGAGAGAAGTAAAATACCTGAATGATGGGAGCTGCAGGGATGAAATAGGATGGGGAGGCTCAGAGGCTGGTGTCCTGTGTGGGGGCAGGCTAGCATTGCAGTGTCTCAGAAGCCTTGAGTATTAGCCCTGGCTGAGTGTTAGCCCTGGCTAAGCCTTAGCCTCACAGTACATTGCTCAAAACAAAGAGTAGATTCAATAGCCTAGGAACTCACATAGTTTGCAGGATCATACCTGATCAGCACTGAAGGCTGACCAAAAAAGTGGGGCTAAAGCTGTGACACTTTCACCCAGTTAGCATCTTTCCTCCCCCAGAGTGGTAATACCACCCCCCACAATACTGTGAAGGTGATTTGCCTCCTAACTGAGAGCACATAGGAGAGTGTGGTTCAACTCAGGCTTGTGCAACTTTATAGGCAGTGGCCATGGGTGGGGGCAGGGTGAGCATCTGGATTCAGCATGGCATTTTTCCAGAGTGTTTTGGAGCAAAGTGAGGAACACACAGTGTTCTTCCATGGACACTCAGCCTTGGAAATACCTGGTATGTTCCCATGGGACAGTGGAAGCAGGGCAGGAAAGAAAGGAAAGGGAAATATCTTCAACTTATCTCCATGAGAGGTAAGACAAAGCCTGCACCATCTCTAAGTACCTGTCTGGATGATTGGTGCTTGATGGAGTAGCTGCCCCAGGCCATGGCCGTGTTAAACGTGATGCTGTAAAGGGAATTCAACTCCTTTCTCTTTGCATAAGTACAGTCTACATTTCTAGAGTACTTAATTCCTTTTGTCTGATAAGAGCAGAACAAGCACTCGATTGATTCATGTCATCATCCAGAGGAAGTCAGAAGCTAGGGGCTCCTGGAACAGGTGGTTGCATCCCTAACCATCTTGGCTAATAGCCATAAGGGGACTATCCTCCATGAACTTATCTAATTCTTTTTGAACCCCCATATAGTATTTGGTTTCACCACCTCCACAGCAATGAGCCCCACAGAAAGCCTGCATGTTGTGGGAAGAAGTACTTCCTTTAGTTTATTTTAAACCTGCTGCATGTTAATTTCTTAGTGTAACCCCTGGTTCTTGTGTTAGGTGAAGGAGTAAATAACATTTCCTTATTCACTATCTCCATACCAGTCATGATTTTATAGACCTCTGTCAGGTTCCCCCTTTTCCAAGTCTGTTACTTGTGTGATGCCTGCAGAGACTGAAGTAGCTGGCATCCCACCCCACAGCTAGTGCTCCAGCCCTATGCCCTGCAGTACCTCCTTCTGTGTAAAGCATGGGGTGGAGTAACTGAGCACGATCCCCACAGCCAACAGTTCTTCTTCATTCTTGAATGGCCATTTCCCGTGGTCTCTTGGCGTGTGCGTCTGCCCATTGCTTCCACTTTCCTTGTATCCTTACTTCTCTTCAGTGACGTGTAATTTACTGGACATGAGCCACAGTGGCTCTTGGAAGGTGTCAATGCTAGGATCCTCCTTTTGGTTCAGAGTTCTCAGAGCCCCTTGCACATGTGAAAGGGTAGCCTGACCCTTAAAAATGCTTGGCAGGAAGCAAAACAGGCTCACTTAATCTATAAGGAAAATGATTATAGTCAAAGAGCTGCCTCCCAGTGGCACAGGATTTGGGATTCATTTTATTAAAATATTAAACACTCAAACACAAAGGGTGTTCTGGGGCCACTGCAGAGCCCTGGGAAAAGAGGGAGGATGGCCCCTCCCATTTCTAAAGTGTGCCCTCAGAGCACGGGCTGTATATTTCACATTCTCACAGACAGGGGCAGGGTGGGTGGAGGGGGAAGGAAGCAGCTCACAGACAGCTGCTGTGATGTACAATCCTCCAAAGAGAAATGGAGAGGATTATTTGAAAAATCAGAAACTGTTTTTTTCCAAAGAAAACATTAAAAAATCCACAGTTTTTTTGTTTTATTTATTTTGAGCAAAAATTAAATTTGGTCATCTTTAAAATTTTTTCACAGGAGAGAGAGAGAGAGAAAGAACTGCTTGTTAGTGTGCCTCGCAGAGTATAAACTAATTTAGGTAGCTGTTTGAGAGTGACTATCCTGGGCAAAAGGATACAACTGCTATGTGTCTAATGAGATGACAGTGAAAAGCAGGAAAGCCTGGGGCAGGGGCTGGGCATTTGCAATGCAAGTTATCCTGACTGATTCAGTTACATTGACTTCAAAGGTGCAGCAGCAGTGCAGCAAAGCAGGATAAGAATAATTTTTTCTCTGCTTTATTCTCCACTTAAGGGAAAAGACAGTTACCTGTTCTGTAACTTGTGTACTTTGAGACTTGTTGCTCATTCCAAGTTGAGTGTGCACAGGCGCATGCCTAGCTGCTGGAAGCTTTTTGCCCTAGCGAGTAGCCATAGGGTTGGTGCTGCACCTCCTGGAATGGAACCAATATGGCAACCAACATACGCATCGCCGGACCCCTCACCCGCTAAGTTCCTTCTTGCCAGCTGCTCCGACTGTGGGGAAGGCGGGAGGGTTAGGGAATGGACATGAGCAACAGACCCCAAAGAACACCAGTTACGGAAGAGGTAACTGTCTTCTCTTCTTCAAGTGATTACTCATGTGCATTTTAAATTGGGTGAATACAAGCCAATGCCTAGGAGGTGGGGTCGGAGCCCCAAACAGACTGCAGGACAGCCCTGCCCACCACAGTGTCTTCCCGTGCATGCTGTGTCAAAGTGTAATGTGCTGTAAACGTATGAATTGAGGACCAAGTGGCTGCCCGACAGATGTCCTGGACAGGTACTTGTGCCAAATATGCCACAGACAAAGCCTGGGCTCTCAAGGAGTGTGCCCTAACTGGAGGGGGAGGAACCCCCACAAGCTTGTAACACTCCTTGATACACGTCACTATCCAGGAGGAAATCTGCTGGGAGAATACCAGAAGGCCCTTCATCCTACCAGCAACTGCCACAAAGAGTTGCTGCATTCTTCTAAAAGGTCTAGTCCTATCCATATAGAAGGCCAGAGCCCTTCTAACATTCAAGGTATGCAAACATTTCTCCCCCCAGGGAAGCATGGGGCTTTGGGTGAAATACCGGTAGAGAAATGTCTTGGTTAACATGAAACGCAGAGACCACCTTAGGTAAAAATGTGGGGTGTGGTCTCAGCCTAACCTTATCCTTGTGAAACGTTGTGCACAAGGGGTGCACTGAAAATGCCATCAACTCAGATATCCTCCTGGCTGAGGTGATTGCTGCCAAAAACACTGTTTTGTAACTCAGAAACAGCAGGGAGCAGGTAGCCAGGGGCTCAAAAGGCCCCCCCCCCATAAGCTTGGCTAACACCAACTTGAGATCCCATGTCGGCAGTGGTCCCTGAGCCTGGGGCTTGATTCTTTCTAAAGCTTTCCGCAACCTTTTGACTACAGGGTCTGAGAACCCAGGAGACATTTCATGACCCGGGTGAAAGGCTGAGAGAGCAGCTAAGTGTACCCTAACTGAGGAGAGGGACAAGACCTCCTGTACCAGACCCCATAGGTAATCTAGAATCAATGGAATAGGAGATAGCCATCTGTGAGACACCCACACTGAAAACGTTTTCCATTTAGCCAAATAAGTCACCCTTGTGTAGGGTTTTCTACTATTTAACACTACTTCCTTTACGGGAGCCAAACAGGCAAGCTCAGCCAATGGAGCATCCATGCTGTGGGGAGCAGCAACTGGAGACCGGGATGTTGCAGTCTCCCCTCTTTTTGTGTCAGCAGGTCCGGCCAGATCAGCGATGTTATCGGCTTGCGGATCGACAGGTGCAGGAGGGTTGAGTACCAGTGCTGATGGACTGTGCCAGTGCCACCAAGATGATCAATGCCCCTTCTGAATGAATCTTTAGGAGGACCTTGTGAACTAGCAGAATCGGAGGGAAGGCATACATCATCCTGCTCGACCAGGGGACACTGAAGGCATTTGCCCAGGACCCTGGGCTCTGATTGCGGTAGAAGCAAAACATCCCACATTTCGCATTGAGGTGGGAGGCGAACAGGTCCATCGGGGGATACCCCCACTTCCGGACAATAGAATGAACTACCTCCAGGTACAGCGACCACTCGTGCTCCATAAAGGACCTGCTGAGTCGGTCTGCCAGTGAATTGTGCACACCTGGCAGGCAAAGGGCCTGCAGTACGACATTGTGCTGTATGCAGAAGTCCCAGAGCATCATGGCCTCTTGCTACAGGGGAGAGGAGTGTGCTCCCCCCGCATTTGTTGGTACAGTATATTGCTGTCATGTTGTCTGCACTGACTGACACACGATGTTCCATCAGATTGGCCTTGAAACTCATACATGCTAGTCTGATGGTCATGAGCTCCCTCACATTTACGTGGAGCCGAAGGTTTGACACACTCCAAAGAGCCTGGGTTTGTAGCTGACCCAGGTGCACTCCCCACCCCCGGTCTGAAGCTTCCATTACAAGGGAAAGTGAGGGCTGCTGAGGTGCAAAGGGAACTCCTGTGAGGACGATCCCCTTGTCCAACTACCAGTGCAGGGTCGACAAAGGCTGTGTGGGCACCATAACCACCAAATCTAAACTGTCTCTTACAGAGCAATACACTGATGATAGCCATAGCTGTAGAGGGCGCATCCTTAAACTGGTGTGCCGTACCATGAAGGTGCATGCTGCCATGTGGCTCAGCAAATGCAGGCAGCACCTGGCCATCGTGGTGGAAACTGCAAGGATGTCTCGGATGATGGCCCCCATGGACCTGAACCTGTCGTCCAGCAGGAATGCCCTGGCACACCTGGCATCCAGTCATGCCCCCACAAACTCTAATGACTGAGATGGGACCAACACTGACTTTGCCTCGTTGATCAACAGACAGAGGCTTACAAAGGTTTGACAGATCAACTATACATGCTAAATCACCGTCTCCCTGGAATGACTCTCTTGACTAGCCAGTTATCCAGGTACGGGAACAGCTGCATCCCTTGCCTGCGTAGGTGCGCTGCTACTACCACCATGCATTTGGTGAAGACCCTTGGGGCTGCAGACAGACTGACAGGCAGGACTGTGAACTGATAATGGTTCCCATCTGCCATGAACCTGAGAAACCTCCTGTGAGGAGGGTAGACTGAAATATGTGTCCTGTCAGTCAAGAGCCGTGAACTAATCCCTCTGCTCCAGCATTGGGAGTAGGAGACCCAGAGATATCATATAAAATTTTATCTTTTTCATGAACTTATTGAGACCTCTTAGGTCGAGGAGGGGTCTCAAGCCCTCCTTTGGTTTTGGAATTAGGAAATACTGGGAATAAAACTCCTGTCCCCTGAACCTGGGAGGAACTTCTTCTTTGGCCCCAGAACCCAGGAGGGATTGCAATTCCTGCCATAACAGGATCTTGTGAGAGGAGTCCCTGAAGAAGGACAGGGAAGTGGCTTGGGAACGGGGGTATGAAGAGAACTGAATAGTATATCCCCTCTCTACCATATGTCGGACCCACCAGTCTGTGGTGATGCTGCACTATGTATGGTAAAAGGGGGATAGGCGAAAAAAAAAAAAGTGGGGATGCTGGTGTGGGTGAGATCAGGTTGGTGCTCCCGACCGTGCCACCAAAACTGAGGCTTGGGTCCCTGTGGGCCATTTTGGTGGCCTTGAGGTTGTTGGCTTGAACAGTGCCTGCCCATCCTGTTCTGCCTTCTACTGCTGTCTCTTCGTGGCTGTGGAAATGGTCTTTGCTGAGGACGGAGGTTAAAAAGCCTGCATTGGTTGGCAGGTGTATGCAGACCCAAGGAGCAGAGAGTGGCCCTCAAGTCTTTCAGAGTATGCAGTCTTTTATCTGTCTTATCTGAAAATAGGGTAGGGCCATCCAAGGGGAGGTCCTGGATTGTCTGCTGGACCTCATGAGGCAGGCCGGAAACCTGCAACCAAGACCCTCTGTGCATGGCCACTCTGGAGGCCATAACCCTTGTGGAAGTGTCCACAGCATCCAATGCTGCCTGCAGGGCCTCCCTTGAAATCAGTTTGCTCTCCTCCACCATGGCTGTGAAGTCCTGATTGGCTTTGGGTGGTACCATCCCAGAAAACACAGACAGGGCACTGACTGTATTATAAGCATACCTGCTAACCAGAGCCTGCTGGTTAGCAGTTCTTTACTGCAACCCTCCCATTGCATAGACCTTCGTCCCATAGAGGTCCAAGCATTTAGCTTCTCTATTTTTTGAGGAAGGACACTGGAACCCGTGGCGCTCTCTATGGTTAGCAGTGTCCACTACCAGGGAGTCAGGTGCGGGGGGTGAATGAACAAATGTTCATTGCCCTGGGATGGGACAAAGTACCGTCTCTCATTCCTAGTCTGTAGGAAGGGAGGAAGCAGGGGTCTGCCAAACTATTTTAGCCTTGGTGGCAAATGTTTTGATGATGGGGAGAGCCACCATGCTGGGGCCTGCAGAAGACAAAATGTTCATGACGCCATCCATTTCATCCTGGACCTCCTCTGTTTGTACCCCCAAGTTTTGGGCCACTTTCTTAAGAGGCTACTGAAAAGTCCTGCCATCCTCCAACACAGGTGAGGCCAAAGAGCCTCTCACCACCTCATCCAGGGAGAAAGTAGTGACCTGTTCAGGCACTTGGCCCCCCATGGAAATATGAGCAAACCGAGGGGGCACCATAGGCGGAGCTGGCATAGGCACAGGCTGGCCAGAAAACCCCGCCACAGGTGGCACAAATGGCACTGTTACTGCTCCCTGCACTTGTGTCAGTGCTGGTGCCTGGGCTGGCGCCTGCCCCATCAGCACCATACATACAGTTATGGATGGCACCAGCACCAAAGGGGTCCAGTCCCACTGCAACAGCACCAAAGATGGTGCGGAGGTTGGCGCTGACAAGGTATATACAGGTGGCTCCACAATGACCGCCGCTTCCTGTCTTTGTTCCGGTGGTGGGGTGCCCACTGATGTCGACAGTGCCGAGAGCAGGATCGGCAGGGCCCCCGGCACCATTAAATGCACCCCAATGGCCTGGCCCTGCATCTCATGAAATGCCCAAGGGGTCCAGAAGGGCCACTGCTGAGCCACCTGTGAAGCCAGCGGCCTACCCGTGTTGTCTGAGCGGTGACTACAGTGCCTATGACGGCTATGGTGCGACCTTCTCGAGCTCCCGCTCCATCTGGAGCTCGAGTACAAGGAGTCTGACTTTAATGCTGACTCAGAAGCAGATGACCACGGTGCGGCAATTGGAGTTGGTGCCAATGTCAAGCATGCTGAAGATGATGCCAGTGCTGGAGTAAAAGGCACCTGAAACTGGCCCACAGTCTGCTGGGTCAGCACCAGAGTGCTTGGCACTGAAGACAATGTCAGTGCCAGTGTCAATGTGAGCACAGGGGTTGGCGCCGGTGTCATGTCTATGAGCCCCGATCGCTCCGTTTCAGAGCTATGGCACCTGTCCTCCATAGATGGAGGAGGACCCGGCACCATCATTTGCAGAAGTCCTTGTGCCACTCAAAATGCCTCCAGCATTGAGGGCAAGTCCAGCACCTGTGGGCTCCTGCTCCACACCAGCTTCAATGGATGCACCTCCTGCCCTTCGGCAATGCACGCTGGAGCCTTGGACTTGAAGCTGCCCCGCTTCAACTTTGGTGAGCGATGCCTCTCATGCCTTCTCCTCTTCACCGGCACCAGAGATTGACCCCTATGGTGCCAAGAAGGTGACAGTGCCTGCACCTGCCCTCCGTGCTGGGAGTCCTTAGGCAGCACCAGGGTTGATGGTGCCGATGCACTTTGCACTGAGGAGATTCCACTCTCCGTTTCTGCTGGAGACTCTTGAGGTTTAAGACCCGCCTCCACTAAGAGGACTTTAAGGCTTTAGGCTCTACCTTTCAAAGTTCTGGGTTTAAAGGTGACAAACTGGACAGCAATCACACAAGGGTCCTTCCCCCAAGCAAATCAAACACGCTGAAGGAGCGGGGTCACTTTTGGGCATACGTTTGCCACATTTTGAACAAGTCTTAAAGCCTGGGGAGCCAGGTATTCTCCAGTGCTGAGGCACCGAGGGGGACGGAAGGCCCCTCCTCAGTTATTAGTTAAAACACTAACTAAGAATTACTGAAACTATTTACACTTCTTCAAGAACTATTTACACTACAATAGGCTACAAGCTAAAGAACTGAGCAGAGAAAGCAAGAGCTCCAATGACTGGCAGCATGGCGAGAAGGAACTGAGTGGGTGGGGGGCCGGGCGATGCATATATTGGTTGCCATATTGGCGCCACTCCAGGGGGTGCTGCACTGGCCCTATGGCTACTGGCTAAGGTGAAAAGCTTCCGGCAATTGGGTGTGCATCCGTGCACACCCAACTTGATATGGACATGAGCAATCACTTGAAGAAGAATGAGATGCTGCTTCTTTTAATGGTTCAGTTAAATTACTGTCCTATACCAGTGATAGCATGATAGGGAAGCAACATTGATCTTCAAATGGGTTTAGCTCCATCCCCTTACTCAGTTTGCTGCCATATTTCTTCATATTGAGGTCAGAGAGATTCAGCCCCAGAGTGCTAACCCATTGCAGTCACTGCATGCAGAAGGATCCATGCCATTAGAGCATTAACACCAAGTTCCGCAGCCCAGCATGATTAAGGTCTTAGTAGTTAATTAACATTCAGATGGCTTTGTTCTAGACTCTGTCACTGATTCTAACCTGGATATATGTCTGGGCAAGAACAAAACAAGAAGGGGCACTTTTTTGTGGGAACTGCTGGCTGTGATCTAAGGGAACAAACCCCTCTCTCCTTCAGCTTCTGGATAGTTTGTCTGGCGGGTCTGAGCTTCAAGCCCTCCTATCCTTTACAGCACCATAGATGGAACCCAACTTGGGCCTTTACCATCCATGCTAAAGAGCAGCTCCACCAGCCCAGAAGGAGGGAAGTGTTACACACCAGCCGACGTGACATAATCCCTCTCACAAGCCACTGCCTTTCTAATGTGATTCTGGCTGTTTTTTTCTAGCACGTCTATTTCCATTGGTTCCATGCTCTCAGGAAGTAGGCAGTACACAGACAAGCAAGGGGAGGGAAGGACTGAAGGGAACCAGGCTGAGGAAGAGGTTCTCCACAGCTTTGTGTAGGGTTCCAGCACCTCCCTCCCCACTATTCCAGGGCTACAGAGCTATGGCCTGTGGGTGTCCAAAAATGCACTCATCTGTCCAACCTGTGTGGAGATCACAGGAGCACAAAGAGGGATGCACTACAGATTATTGTGAAAGTGGAAGGTGACAGACGCAAAAGGGGCAGCCACTGCTGGATGCCTGTTTATTTTTCCTGGCAGTTCCTCCCTGGCTGTGCAGCTCCCTTGTCCACAGGCTATTTTCCTAGGGGAAGCAGTTAAAGATTTTCACTTGAACTCATCACATCCCGTTTTTATCAGCCTCTTAAAAATGAAGCTATTGAGAGTGTGAGAGAAAAAGGGAAAGTTTCTCACTTATTCACTCAACAGCAGCACCAATCTTCTGCGGGTTTCGAATGTTCTGAGGGAGCAGCTTCTCCTGAATAACAAAGAGCCCTGATGAAGCACTTTCCTCTGGCTAGTTCAGAAGCCATGATATAGAAGTTGTCAAAGTATCTGCTAGTTCTTAACTGAAGATCCCTATGTAGCCTGGATTGAGGAAATGCTGCCACCTCACCAGAAGGAAATCTCTGCCTCTCAGGACAGCAGCCAAGTTTTCCCTGAGTTCTCTCCCCAGCTCTGTCATGCTGTAAGCTGCTGTTGTTCCTTCCCTTGTCTTCTTGATTTAGGGAGGAGGGGAATACTGTCACCAAAGCAGCCAGCCAGGTCTTCAAGGGATGGTGTAGTTCATTTAGAGATTTGCACCCCTGCTCTGCCTGGGGCCCCATGTTTTGTTCTTCCTCCCCTGCCATGGGACTTTGTTGTACAGCTGGATGTGAAGAGGTAATTTCACAATTCTTTGGAGCTGTTCTGGGTTCACTGGCCTCTGAAATCCATCCCACTGTATACTGCTCACATTCCCCTTCCATCTGAAATGTTTTCCCCACTCAGGGTATTGCCAGGTGTTTGTGCTTCTGATTGCAGCACAACTCTGTGCATGAGGAAGGCACGTCTCTACATCAACTCAGAATTTAGTGTCCCTGCATATTTCCGCTTCTGGGGGAATGCTGAGTGTTAGCAACGATACTGGAACATCACACTGGGAAGGATTGGAGGTAGAGAGAGGGCTCTTTTATCCTTCTGTGCTTCCTGATCCCAGAGGATCAGAAGGGACAGCATGAAGCACCAAACAGGAAATGATAGCATTAGCTGAGGTTTCTCACATTGTCTGGAGAAAAGACCACTTTCCTCTCCCAGGCCCCCTGTAGATTCTATAGAAACTCTCAACATCACTGGGAGACCTTCATTGTTCAAACCCTAACTCTGTATGCTCCTTTGGGTCCCTCCTTGGTGAGGGGTTGAATGGGGAAGGACTATGTGTGACAAATTAACTGTCCTCTCAGTGGGACATCATCCTTGGCTACCATCCCCATGCTTCACTGAGCACCCATAGCAGGGAGCAGAAGTTGACCCAGCACATGGCATTTGTTGAAGATCTCTAGGATTCAGTATACTGTTGTTCCCTGTCTGATATTGTCAAGGAGTATGCTAATCAGCATACAGAAGAAGTTAAAAGCTCCCCTGTCCTGCAGGCAAAGGCCTTGCAGATGTGGGAGTAGCAGACAGAGACTGTATAACTGGGTGTGATTAAAAGGAAGCCCTGGAGGTTATCCTAGCATGAGTATCTTGTAACTAGAACAACTGGAAAGGGTGAGCTCAGAGAAGTGAAACAGAAACAACTCTCCAGCCTCTTGCACCTGAGCTCCTTTGATGTGGCCTGCGGACACGAGTGGATTCTGGTGGGATATGAAGAGATACAACCAGCAGAAGTACACCTGCAGCGGGGTACCCCGGGGAGCACCGGAAAGCATTCCAGGTATGGCTGTGAGTGCCGTAAGAGCTCCTCTCTCCCAGCACAGCCCCAGAGAGCTGTAGTTCAGTGTGGTGGCTGTGGATGAGCCAGGGAGTGTAACTCATTACATAGAAAAGCTCCAAATCAAAACACAGAGGAACAAGAGATTAAAGCGGAACAGATGTTGGCTGAGCCTTCCCACCCTGCTCCTGGGAGCCAGCCCTTTGCAGCTGTTGTCCGCCTGGGGCTCTGTCAGCTCAGGCCAGCCAGGGTGGGATACTCTCAGACAGTCTGTTCTTCCAGAGAGCGTTGCTAATTGGGGCCCTTGGTTAAGTACTTTCCTGCCTTGGTAAATTGTTTTTGGGGAGTTGTTTATCAACATTCAATTTAAATAATCCCCAACCATAAGATATTTACTGTAGAATCCTGGTCTCCTGCTGACAACACAGTGAACCAGAACATAGACCCCCATTACTGATGAGAAACCTTTTGATCTGTACCAGGAAAGGAGCCTTGCACCAGCCTGCCACTGGCTCCAATGCAAACTAAGCCAGTCGTGGCTGAAAACTGTTGCTGTCAGGAAGCCCTCTGGTGGCCTGTGTAGGCATCTGCCCCAAGACTGGCAATCAGCAGATTTAGCTCCTGCTGATGACCAGCACTGATCTTCCTACAGATAGCTTAGATATTTGGGTTGGCTGGTAACTGGCGGCAGTTTATTAGCTGGCAGGTATCTGTGGTCTATAATAATCTGACGATTACTGTGAATTTGTGTCAGCCTCTTGCTCCACATAAGAAACCTTTCGAACCAGGAGAGGGAACATTTCCATGTTGCAGAGAAGTGGCAAGAGAAGAGAGGAATCCTGGCACCATGACTGACAGGTGAGAGCAGAGGTCGGCAAACAAATAGCAAGAAGAGCCAGTTTTTCCAATTCGTTAAAACTACACTGAACAAGACAAGCTCACCTGCCCATTCTGCCACTAGAGTCTGTGAACATAAATGGGTTCTCATTGGGAAGAGCACCTGGGCCAAATTCTGATTCAGCTCATCTAGCTTTACTGTAGTATCACTGTAGAATCCAGGTAGTAGTGAAATCCCTGGGAGTCATGCCAAAGTACCTTCCATGTCAGCCCACACATAGGATTATACTGCAACCTCCCTGTTAGCTCAGCCTCAAGGACAAACCTTCCCCCTCAGTGTCACCTTACCGTTTACTGTCTGCCCCCACCTGGGTTGTACCTTCCCCATCAGGGAGTCCCAGGGCTGCTGGTTCTTGGAGTTTTAATACTGCCTAGTATGTCACCTGACTCCTGCAAAAGGAACATCTTTCCCAGCAGGTGTCCTGAGCCCTCCCATGAAGTGTTTGCTGTTCTCTGCAGAACTATTCTCATTTGTCATGCCAGTCCAGTCACTCGTCACCTCCTAATGTTAATGCTGCAATCTCCAGGCACTGAGTGCAAAAGTGGCAAAGCCGTCATGCTCCAAGTGGGAAAAGGTAAATATTGACAAGCCTGAAAGCAAAGAGAAGGCAGCTTTCAGCAAGCAGCTCTCTGCTCCCTGTGCTGACAGGGGACAAGGGAAGCGTCTTGCTTCATGGTGATGAGCCTCTGTTTACTGAGTAGATGGAGGAATGGGTTTCCAGAGGTTGTGATGACAACAGCAAATTGATGAGTTCATGAGTCACCAGTTGGGTGCCCACTGCCCACCTGCAGCACAAAAAGTGGCTGCAACCACTTCACCCTCTGGAAAAACAAGCTGTGTTTCTGTCTTTCCCAGCCAAATTCCGCACACAGCTATTTACAACCACTGACAGGGCTAAGGGCAGGCCTTGTTTAAAGAGCATGTGCAATGTACAATCACCCGATTAAATGCCCTGCCCAACTTTGAGTCTCATCCTCAGTCCCCAGCAATCCTGTCTTCCAGGTTCCCTGTCCCAGTCACAAACAAGAAGTTTACTGATGGAAAAGTGCAGGAAGAGTCAGCCTGCATCAATTTCATGGTCCATCTTGTTGGGTATCCTATCTCTGTCAGTGGCCAACATCAATTACTTCAGAAATTCTAAAGTGAACAATTATGGAACAATGTACTTGTAGGGGAAGTATCTTCCTAATCTTTTGCAAATAGAGGTTGTTTTATGACTTAGAGTAGGAGCATTTTACAGGCTGTTTCCTACTAGGTAAGAAATTCCACTCCTCTGCAAAGACTACACAGACTCCCCCACTGAGGACCAGCTGGAATTATGGCTTAGTCACTGGATCAGGACTAATGAGATGTATGTATGTTACTGGATCTCTTGGTGTTCCAGTTTTCTGTTTAAAAACAGGGCAATTATAATTACTTTCTCCGGCAGTTAGTCTGTCTTGCCTGCTTAGATTATCAGCTCCTTGGGGCAGGGACTGTCTTTTTGTTTTGCATCTGTTTAGCAACCAACAATTCCTCGGCACTGTGGACACATGAATAACAAATAATAAACTGATCTTGGTAGGGCTCCCAAGCATTACCACAAAACAATAAGGAATGGTAAAAGCCTGGATCAGATACTAAAGTGATCTCAGATGAAAGGGCAAGAAGCAGAGCTACCAGCTCAGAGCTACCAGCTTTGGGCGGGTTAGAGACCCCCATGTGACAAGGCAGCCTCCCTTTCCTTCTTTAATGTCCTCTGAAAACTCCTTCTTCTAAACTGCTTTCCTAGTGCCCTGTTCCATTGGCTCCCTGAAGATAAAGACACAGTTACCTGTCCCCCACCCCATGTGTGAAAGAAAAACACATTGACTGTTGTGAACAATTTGCAGAGACAGCTCTTCTGAGAACAGCTCTGTACCCTTGGACTATGTGGTTCCCTTTCCTCGCTGTGTTCTGTTGTCCTTTTTTCAGAGTTAGCACTCTAATATTATCAATTCCCAAGGGCAGTAATGACCTTCTCCATACTACCATGCACGCTTATGGCACTATAATAGCAAATATAGTGGTGTGGCCCCTTTCCAATGCCGTACCCTCAATCAGAGGAAACACATCACCAAAGGTGGCAGAAACTAACTTGAAATAGGGCTGGGTGGAATGCGGAGCCTCTCAGCAGGGGTAGCTACTTCTGTCCTGATCACCTCCTGTTCTGGGTACTCTGGTGGCTGCTCCAGCCCCTTTGGGTCCCACTCTTACCTAGCCACAGGGCCACAGCCAACCTGAGCGACCTGTGATACACCGAGACAGAAACATACATCAGTTCCCATGATGCTTTCATTGCCAGGATACTAGCTCTCCCGGCCCCCCACCTATGCTACCCTTGTGCACTGCAGTGACCTATTCTTAATTTTTAAACCAATGATTGAAAGTCCCACACCCGTCTGCCCCATGGCCCATACTTTGCAAACTGTGGATGATGGCAGATCTGTAGCGTGGAGACAAGAAGGCATAAGCATGACGGGGCACAATGGTTCAGCCAGTGTTTGTTCACATGTCACAGTGCTACTGCAGCTACAACACACAGGGAGCAGAACTGGAAGCCACCAGAGTACCAGTTGTTAAAATACCATTTTTCTGACCTAAACCTCAGGTTCTACAAGGAAACCTGATTAACATTAAAAAGTCTCAATTATTACTCTCTCTCTCTCTTTGTGCACTGTGGCAACTCTCCAGGAGCCAGTGTTTTCCAGTGCTTCCAGGCTGAAACCAAATCTCCTGCTATGGTTATTGGTACTAGCATAGGAGTTAATGTCAAAGTGGCTGTGGGCCTGCTGCTATGGTAAATTTGCCATTCAAACAGGGTTACAGGGGAAAAGAATAATAAGGCACATTGCCACGGAACTGAAAGGTGGGAGAGGTTAGAGAGAGACAAGGGAAGAAGAAAAAGAGGAAGACAAAGGGTCTACATAGAAGGCAGAAGAGATCAAAAGGAAGAGCATTAATGAGAGGGACTGACTGATGATGCATTTGGTCGATTACTTAAGTGACTTGTTCACACATAACCACTCCAGAGCAGTAATATCACTAGGAATTGAGACCTCATGGGGCTGCCAAGCTCCCTGCCTCTTCTGGAGGTCACCCAGACTAGCAGGTCTTTATGTCTTGCTTCCTCAAGAATTCTGGGGTATGATAGTATTTGTATAGCATTTTCAGTATACTTGGTGTTGCACCATGGGAGGAGTGTACCAAACAAACAGCTGTCTTTTCTCCTCAAAGAACTGCCAGTGTAGCAGCATTTGGGTACAAAGGCAGCATAATATAAGTACCAAGCACATTACATATGACAAAATAGAGAATTCCATTACAGTGTATTTTGTTGTCTTTCCATGACAAGAGTGTGGCTAGAGTGTGTCCCTGTCTGGGGTCTGAGCAGCATATTTCCAATGCAGCATCCATTTGGAACACTTTAATAGAATCAAAGAGCTGGAAGGAACCTCAAGAGGTCATCGAGTCCACTTCCCTGCCCCAAGCAGGATCAACCCCAACTAAGTCATGCCAGCCATGACTATGTCAAGCCAGGACTTAAAAACCACTAGGGATGGAGATTCCACTACCTCTCTAGGCAACACATTCCAGTGCTTCATCACTCTCCTGGTGAAGTAGTTTTTCCTAATATCCAACCTCCTCCTCCTCTTCTGTAACTTCAGACCACTACCCCTTGTTCTGCTGTCCGTCACCACTGAAAACAGTTTCTCTCCATGCCTTTTAGAGCACCCCTTCAGGAAGTCAAAGGCTGCTATTAAATCACCCCTCAGTCTTCTCCTCTGCAAACTAAACAAGCCCAAATCCCGCAGCGTCTCCTCACAGGTCACATGCTCCAGACCCTTACATCATTTTCATTGCCCTCTGCTGACCCTGCTCCAGAACATCCACATCCTTTCTATACTGGGGGGGGGGGGCCCAAAACTGGACACAATACTCCAGATGTGGCCTCACCAGTGCAGAATAGAAGGGAAAAACAACCTCTCTATATCTGCTCAAAATGCTCCTCCTAATACACCCCAATATGCCATTGGCCTTCTTGGCTACAAGGGCACACTGTTTGCTCATATCCAGCCTTTTATCCACTATAATCCCTAGGTCCCTTTCTGCTGTACTGCTGCTTAGCCAGTTGGTCCCCAGCCTATAAAAATGCTTGGGATTTTTCCATCCCAGGTGCAGGACTCCACCCTTCTCCTTGAACCACATTAGATTTCTTTTGGCCCAATCCTCCAATTTATCCAGGTGACTCTGGATCCTATCTCTACCTTCCAACGTATCTACCTCTCCCCCTAGCTTGGTGTCATCTTTAAACTTGCTGAGGGCACAATCCAGTCCCTCATCCAGGTCCTTACTTTTTTTTTTATAGCTCAGAGGGACATGCACAGACAGACAGCTGTGTACAGACACATGGAGGAAACATCTCTTGGCCGAGAGGTCAGAGTATATTGGAGATCAGCAATGGAATGTTTTTACAGCAGACACCCGGTGCTATGCAGCAGTAAACATACCTCCTGTGGGGAACAATGTTCTGACCCAACTGAGTCCCTCTCTGGGGACTGGATTCCCAGAGCCTATTCACAAGACCCCTGTGATATTTACACAGCTCACCCGTTGAAGACCAGCTGCCACTCAGCACAGTTTGTTTCTTTACTGATTTAATTTGTATTTTCTTTGCTCCTCCTGGCTGCCTCTTTGACTTGTTCCTGGAACTGTGAGGGTCTCTGGACCTTTGAGGCACCTATGTGCATAAGCCAGGCAGAGCAGCTGCATGATTCCTTAATGCTGAATGTGCTCAGTCAGACAAACTTGTCTCCAGACTCCTCCACGCAAACAGGTGTTTCATCAAGTTCTGCTTCACCATGTTCACTTCCAAGCACAGAACTCATCTCAGCTTCTTCTGCTGCGCCTGAAAACTCTCCCATCAGCACCTGACACATTTGTTCTCTGTATTCCATTGGTGAGTCCAGTTACTAAGGTGACTCTGCTAGAAATGTGCTGAAAGGCAACTGTGCCCTTTTTGTCCCCCTGTTTGGGAGTCAGAGGGGGCTACACAGCAGCTACCAGACTGGCTCTTTGTAGAGGAGGAGGAATACGAAGTCTTGTGATGGTGATTCCAGTGACGAAGTTCATGGGTGCACTAAAATGTCTCTGAAGAGAAAGCATGACTGAATGAGGGTCTGTCTACATCTACATGCTTAGTGCCTTCCATAGGCTTCTGTAGCCACAGGGGCTCCCAGTTCCGTAGGCTACCTATCTCAAAGGAAGTGGAACTTAAAGTGGGTGTAATTCTAATGAACTTGTGGAAGGTGAAAGCAGTGATCACCCGCAGTGATGTTTCCAGAGGCACAAGGGCTCCGCCTATGCTCATGTTTGCTGGAGTTCTGAGTATGAGCACAAAAACCTCCAAATAAATGTTTGTTGTGCATTACCTTGTGGCTGCTCGGATCCCTGCCTTGTACATGATTTCCAGCTACACATAGATTAGCTAGAAGAGGCACTGCTGAAATTCTGACATCTCCTCGGCATCTCTTATCAGGCAAGGTTAGGAGCTGGGAAGGTACAGAAGCTGCAGTCTCTTTTGTTACTCTCTGTTACTATGCAGTCTCTTTTGTGGTACAAAGAGGGCAGTGTCCACCAAGCTTTCTTGAACTGAGATAGCTCAGAAATCTTTATCCTCACAAATTCCCTCCTCTCTTGATTCACAGAACTTCTGCTTCCACCATCTCTGCTAGTCCCTTTAATTATGATCCAACCTCCATAACAATGAAACATTCAGTCCCCATAAATTGTCCCTCATACACAGTACACAGCTGTTCACCATCCCCAGTGACTGAGAGAGAGAGAGAGAGAGAGAGAGAGTGCACTCCCTCTGTCCAACCCAGATGTATTCTAGAGGGTCAAAACCCTGCAGCAATATAATGAACTGTCAAGAGAAGACAGATTTTTTTTAAAAAGCAAACTTTTTCTTCAAATGTAAATTAGTAAGTGCCCCTCCTTCCTGTAGGGTTGTATTAGATTGAATCACTCAGTCTAAAAGCAATGTGGTGGGGTGGAACAAAGAGGAGAAATGACAACATTATGTTTTGGTTTATAGCACTTAAGAGATGCTTTTTAATACTTCACTATACTAAAGCTAAGATCTTTTGCCAACCATCCCTTCCAAAACCAGATTTCTAATCACTGGTAGGAATTAACTGCTTGACATTTTTACATACATGAGGCAGCTGCTCAGTGGGGTAGGAAATCTAGGAATATTTACAAAGCAGGAATTATAGGGTACATAGAGGTTTCTAGTCATTAGCCAAGGTTATCACAGACTTGAGCAATCAGCTCAGTTAATTATAGCATTGTTATACAACTGTAGCCACAAGCACCCTGCACCATTCTGTGTTCGGAACTAATCTAGCAGACATCTCCCCTTTTAGTCTGTGTGGATCAGTAATGACAAAGTCATCAAGATCTCTGTGCAAGAATGGTACTTACAGTTACCACAGCCTTATTCTGTGCCCTAGCCATGCTGATGTAAATCCACCTTCCAGCAATTATTTATATCACATGGCCATTGTAACTTTCTCACACTACCATGGTGTCCTCCACCTATCCATAGGCTTCTTCACCTGTCTCTCCAGGAGACACAAGGCACCTTATCATAACTGCATCATAACCTATTTTGCTGCTTTTGTTCCGTCACCCTGAGGACCCATGTTCTCACTCCATGGGTAAAATTCTGTCTCTACAGAAGTCAATGGGGAGGGAGGTATTGCCATGGATGTCAGAAAGACCAGGATTTCACGTGGACAGGCTCCTGAGCACCTGTTTCTGGTAAGAGGACCACACCAAATGGATAATGTTTTGAGATATGCTACAGCTTCAGCCTATCTCCAGTGACGTTAATAAGGCTGTGACCAGCATCCTATTACTCCAAAGGTACATGGTCTCATGCTGCAAGATCTGATACTAGGTTAACTAGGGAGAAAGTGACACCAGGTCATATGGAAAGGAAACACAAAATGGTTCCATATTTTTAAATTAGATTGGCTGGTTTTTGCAAACACGGAGTCATGGAAGCTCCAGATTAATCATTGCAGCAACTTCAGAGATCTTACTGGAGTTCTGTGCTGACACGGGCTGCTGTGCAACCAGAAGTAAAGCTCATGCTAAAAGAAATGTCAGACCCATGACTGTGAGACTGATACAGGAGCACTGTATCAGATTTATCCCTCATGCATCAGATTTTCATATGTAGACAACATGAGTTACTTGTCATAGATGCCACAGCTGATCAGAAGGTAAGTCTATTACACTATTTGCTCACTGTCTATCATGAGGAGTACATGTCCCAAAAATGTATGACAAATTTAACAACCTTGGAGTTGCTGTGCAAAGCCATAAGAGTGCAGCATGTTGTGCTGCTGCGGGGACAACCTGAATTTGGGGGTGTGGGGAGAGGAGTCTATTACTGTCACCAGAAAACTTTCACAGCTAAAATCTGGAGTGACTTCCAACGCTTCCTGGATAATAGCAGAGTCATTGTAATGCAAAGTTTCAGAGTGGTAGCTGTGTTAATCAGTTTGAGGAAAAACAACAAGGAGAGCTGTTGGCACCGGGAAGACCAACAAATTTATTAGGACATAAGCTTATTTGTTAGGGCACAAAATTCCTTGTTGTTACTGGAATGAGAGTTTAAGAGCAGAGAAGGTAGAGGGGAAGAAGTGAGGTGCACCACAGAGGAGTCTCCAAGCAAATCAGTATTCATTCATTAATTATTATACATCACTTGTTATTTGTATCACTTGTATTCCAGCAGTACCCAGAGGTTCCTGCTGAGAATGGGCCCCATTGTGCAAGATCTGTGTAAACTCACAGTGACAGACTTCTCATGCAATGATACAGATGTAAGCCAGGTTACCCATTGCTGAGGAGATCCCTGAAAGGGCAGCATTTGTTTACCTATTTTTTTTTGCTATAACTTTTAAAAATCTTTTAGAAAGTGTGGAATAAGGAAACATATCAAACCACGTGGCTTAGAGAGTTTGTACAGATCAGTGCTTTATAGGGTTAACATGAACTTGGGAGGGATTCAGACAGGGACAGACAAGTTGAGGAGGGAAGGAGAGAGACAGAAAATAATTTTCAGAGGATTATAAGTCTAGATCTGGGTATTAAAAAGATGGTGTGGGGCTTTGCTCACATTCATGAAACCTCAGCCTATTCCCCTCTCTGATACCGGTGGGAGTCTATATTGAGAGGAAACAAAAATGCAACCTAACAGAGCCCTGTTAATAAAAGCTTGTTTGATTAACACAATTTCCCAACACCTGATGTAAAACACAGCAGGGTGGTCCATCACTCCTCTGTGTGACACATCCCTCCCAGCTACAAGCATCTACTTATATTTTCAATAGCTATGCTGGGGGTATAAATCCATTAAATGTTTTAAATATTTCATATAGAATATTTTTCTCCTCAGCAGGAAGCATGACTATTTAGGTTTTCATTACATAGTATATATCTTGGGATAAATTCTGCTCTCAGAAAAGCAGATGTAAATCTATCTCTATTAAAGTCAGCAGGTATATATTACTCAGGTATAAAACCAGTGTCACTGAGAGCAGAATTTGGTTTCATGATATCCAGCAGAAAGGCAGGAGGTGGGACACGGCAATGGAATACTTCTGAGTATTTAAGTCAGATAAATAAATAATATTTTGAGGGCCTTTGTTGCTGAAAGGATTCCCAGGTGCCAGCATTTGGAAAGAGTATTAACTCTTCAAACAGATTAGGCAGACTGCTGTTCTCTCTCCTGGGCCATCTCAGGTTTCCTCAGACACAACCCAGCTCTGAACAGAGGTAGAGAGTGGGGATTTCAACTGGGCAAAACTTTCTCTAGAAGCAGAGGAAGCACTTGCCCCCTTCCACATCAACAAGGATCTCTCTTTTGTTAATGGACACGTCAGGCTACATGGAGCAAGGTCTGTGCAGTGTGTGCATGTATATGAGAGAAATGAGGGGGAACGGACTCATCATCAGATGTGCAGAGAGCAATGAATATCTATCCTTTTCTTGCTGTAATGTACCTGAATTGACTGAACCACTGGAAGAGGGACAGAAGAAGCAACCACACAGCATGAGGTATCTGTGTTGGTTGAACACGTTATGAGGCATCTAACAACAAGGATGGAGCCACACAAACCCAAAGTGATTACTAAGGGGGGAGTGACTACAGCTGAAGGTGAGACAGATTGCCAGGGTGTCAATGCTCCCACGGCGGATAAGTCTACACTACAGCCATCTTTCCAAAGAAGATTTTCTGGAAGATCTCTTCTGAAAAAACTTCTTTCGAAAGAGCACGTCCACACACAAAAAAGTGTTCGAAAAAGCAATCCAGTCTTTCAAGAGCATCCACACAGCCCCCATCTTTCGAAAGAATGGGCCAGAGATCGAAAAACCTGGCGCCATGAAAACCGCTCTTCCAAAAAATGGGCCTGCTGAGCTTCTACATGTGCTTTCTTTCAAAAGAAGCTCTCAAAAGAAGGCGGTCTTCCTGATCTGGGAGCAGAAGAGGGCTTCCAGAAGAAGATGAAGGAAGATTTCGGATCAAAAGAGCACATTTTGTGTGTAGATGATCCATGTGTTCTTTCAAAAAAGAGCTGGATTTTCTGAAAGAACTTGCTATTGTAAACACAGCCAGTGAGAGAAATAAAACAACATGCTACCACTAGACAACTGTCTGAGGAAATTGTAGATTGGTGTAGCAGAGCCCCCTTCTTAGTTCCAGTGTTGCCTAAAGTTTTATAATCAGGTACCTGAGACTGAAAAGTTTCAGGTTAGTGTTTTTCTGAGAAAGATGAAGGGTGTCAAAACAAGGTTGAAAATGGAAAAGGAATGCAGACAATGTCATTTTTCTACTCTTTTTGTATCTGGCTGGGATAATAATGTTGCTATAACTGGATGGATAAGGCTCATTGTAGGTAAGAAGCAAAGTTAGATGGTTAGAAGAAGCATTCTGAGGAAGTGCCACTTCACTTTGAGTCAATGGAATTAGCCTTGTGATTCCAACCTCTTTGTGGACTCATTTCACCTTGGATTCTCCAATAACAGGTCAAAAATGTAGTTACTATCTTCAGCTAGCCAAATGATTGTGTGCTTTCCTTTTAGCTATGGGCTCTCAATGGTTATGCAGACTTTTGTCACTTCCATGCAGAATTATTACAAGATATTCTACCTGGAACGAACTGGAATGTACAGAATGTGTTGGCCTGCATCCTCTAGGACAGGCTGATAAGACCACGTCAGATGAGTCCTGTGCTTCATGATCTTTAAATCTTTAATTTGTACAGGACTTTGACAATCTTAAGAAACCTCTTCTCCTCCTGCATACCTTTGCATCAATTGCAGCCCACAGAGATGATCTGGCTGTTGTTCAGTGCCAGGGGTTGACTTTGTGGTGGTGGGGGTTGGCGGGGGGCGCGTCAGGCATTACTGGCAGCAGACTCTTCAATCAGAAATTTGTTTCACATAGAAATCAATCAAAATGCATCTTGACACTTTTACGGCATGGTAGAAGCTGCATCACCTTGTTTGAGCTATCTCTTAATAATGGATTCCATCTGGGTGCTTCTCTTTTGATTCTAGTATCCTTTAAGAAAGTAGCATTGGATGACATGAGGGAAAAGCAGAGTATTATTACTTAATTTAAGAAAAACTGTAATTTTTCAAATTATGTGTGTTCAAAGTGCCAAGATAGAAGGACAATGGGCTCATTAGAAATGTGTTAGATAAATATATATATTGAACCCTCCCACAACCTTAATTAGGGAGTCCTGACTGTGATTCCATAAAGGAGTTTCTTTGTGATATTCACCCACCCTGAAGCACTTTAACACACTCTCCATCATACTGTGGGCAGCTTGATTGGCAGTGTGATGGGCCTGCAGAAGCCTATGTCTCATTGATCTTGGTGCACACAGAGCACATAGAAAGGGGTCTGCACCAATGGTCCTGCTAATCTTTACCATCTGTTTCCAGATTTTTTCCATCGATGTGCGAAATAATTTTCTTGTGCATCTAGTTATGCGCAAATGTGCATCAGCAGTAGAAACAAAAAAACCTAGTTGTGGGAGCTCTGCTAATCATCTGGGTGGCCTTTGAATCTCTCCTTACTGGCTACATGAGTGTACAGTATATAGGGAACACTGGTCTGCGCTGGGTCTGTTGTCAGGAGAATGCAGGCTGTCCTGTTCATGTGATGTCCTCTACAGGACAATACAAACAATACACTGGCACTTCTTTCACAAATACCTTTCCTCTGCTCTGACAGGAGGCATGAAGAAGGACACAACAGCAGAAGTGCTGCAAAATGTGTAATGAAGCCAAAAGACAGAAAACGGTAAGTGACTCACTGATATACTGAAACCAGTTCTTTGGTCCTGGTGCCTGTCTTCTCCCTCAGTAAGTCTGGGCATTTTTGTGACTCAAGATCATGCCAAAGAGAGATTCCAGGGAAAGCTAGCAACAGTCATCCTACAGATTTGCTCTATCCCAGCACAGCTGTTCCCATCAAGACCTACTGGATTGGTTTCTTCCTATCTGATTACAGAAATTGCTACTACAGGGATTCCACATACGAAACCTGCAGAATGAATCCCAGCCTCTGGAGCACTTGAATTTCTCACCCCTTCCTTTCCAGATCTAGAACTCTAGAAACAGATTACTGAACAGCCTTGGGTTTCATGTATGAGGAAATGTAAATAGATGGAATATGCCTGAATTTTTCACAGCAATAGTGAAAGAGGCAACAGTCACAGAAAGAGTTAAAAGAAACTGCCAATCTGTAACAAAACTCTATTCTCAGAGTAACTTGTGTTTTCCCATATTTAATGCAAACTCCAGGCCAGAAAAGAGCATCTGTGTTGTGAAAAAAAGGGACATCTCTGGTCATTGCTGTCACTACAGTGCTGTCCATTCCCTGTTCACCTTCAGTGTAGTTCAGGATTTTGCTTTGAAGCTCTTGATGATGTGCAATTATTCATCATTCACAAACTTCTCCCACAAACTCCACCCTTCTTTCCTGCTTCCTAACATTCACAGTCCCATCCATCCTCCAATGCTCGCTTTTGTACAAACATCCCTCAAAGTCATGGATGTTCCTTAAACCCTTGACAGTCCTAGATTCCTGAGACAGCCAAGAGGAAGGTGTGGCATTTTACTCAGGTGATGAGTAAATTCAGTCTGCATCTTACCCCGCCAAGCCCAACTTCCGTTTTATCTCACAGTATCAGGAAATAACCCATGGCATGTCAATGGTATGTTAATTGTATAATCTGAGAGTAGTGATGAACTACTGGACACGTTGGACTGGGCTGAATTTGTCCCTAGAGTCCATTTCAGAGCAGGTCTTCATAGGCGTCTGTTGTAGCCCTGCCTGCTCTGCAGTGCTCCCTCCCAGACCATGCATGATACTGCAACCACTTCCTGCCTTAGTCTGTGAAGTTTGGCCATCAGCATCAGGTAGGGAAGCCTGTGCCATAAGCTTGGCAATGATCTTTTATCAGTCATGTGGTAAAATAGCAGCTCAGGATTTATCTGTCTGTACCTATAAACAAAGAGAAAATAACCTCTTCAACATATAAGCACTTAGGTGCAGCATTTAGGACCAGGATCAGGGCCTGGACTCTGGGTTCTCCCTGGGGAACCTATAGTCTGTTCCAGTCTCACCCAGCTCTGCCTTTATTAACTGGCCAGCTGATTCCTGATTTACCAACGTTACCTCCTGGGCTTCCTAGAGCTCTGGAGAACTGTTTTCTTGGCCAAGCAATCTGAGGGGATTTACCTTGACCAGGGACAGAGCAGAGAAGGCCTGAGATGCTACCACAGCTATTCTAGGAGGTGAGGATACATTGACCAGGTATCTCCAGATGGTTCCCCTGAGGCAGTTAATGGATCAACATCTATTCTTCTTCAGTTGTGATGCTGTGAAGTAAACACCATGGAAGAGAAGCCATTTTTCTACAGCACCTTTAATATTCAAAGTATTTTAAAGCACTTTACAAAGTCAAGTGGTACTGGTGACGTAAAGCTTGCAGTGGCGATTCTGCATCTAGCAATGGCCCATGCAGTACCCAGCATTAGAACTGGACTACTCCAAGAAGAAAATTTGACCCTGACACTGACATTTTCCTTGCACTCTTTATTGAAAACTGCCATAGGATATTTAATATCCCACCAGAGATGGGTAGAAGCAGGCGAGCTTACAGACATGCTGGGCCCCTGGGTAAGGTGGACAGGGGAGGCTCCACACTCTCAAAGGGAGCAGGGCCTTGGGTGCAAGAGGCAGGACTGCGGGTGCAGCCAGACCTAAGTGCCACCTGGACCATGCTGCCTCATCCCTCAGTACTGTCCACAGCGTGCTGCCTGGGGCTCTGAAGCAAGGCTCAGTGTTCCAGCAACAATTTAAAGGGCCTGGTGCTCAGGTTGCTGCCACAGGCATAGTAGCAGTAGCAGGTGGTAGCCCTGGGCCCTTTTGAATCATCAGGCCCTGGGGCAGTTGCCCTCATCGACTCCTTTGACAGTGGTCCTGAGTAGAAGGGACCTCAGTTTAATACCTCACCACATTGTGAATGGTAACTCTAAGAGGATAGCCATCCTGTTAACCTGTGGTGGGATCTGAAATCTCATTGGGGTAAGAGCAAGACAGCTAACTGCACTGACAACAGGCCCATGTATGTTCCTGGAACATTTAACACCCCCTCTTTGAAGAAGGTATTAGACATGAAGCCCACAACCAAGTGTTGGACTGAACTATGTCTGATGTCCACGCTTTGTGTCCCATGGCCTGCCTGGCTCCTCAGCTGCTTGCTGCTTTATACTGGAACAGCCACTGATGGGAGAGGTTGCTTTCAGATTGTTTAATAATAGTGATGGTAACCTTTGGCCTGGCTGAATGGCAGTGCTTTTGACCTTTCATTTGTTAAATAATACAGCCACTTACTTCCTCATCCTTATCACTGTTTAGTAATTGGGGTCAGGACAAAGCAAGGCAGAGTACAGTTACCCATCAGGCTTTGTTGAATGTGGAAGAATTTCCTTAAGCTATAGATTTCCCTTTCGATAATCTTCAGTCAAGACAGGCAGAGACGGGAGACTGGGTAGCTTAGAGGATCAGTAATGGGCTAAAGAGCCTTTCAGCTCTTGGCATCTGGTTTGAATTCAGCTGTAGATGATAATGACAGAATGTCATTACTATGTAAGGGTGGCTGACTTACTCATGAGAATTGAGTTGAAGGTCTCAGCCTAGTTCCCACTGGACAAGTGTCCATACAATAAATATCAGTATAACAGGTGGTATAGCTGGCAGTCTCAGAAGAGAAACCAAAGAATAAATATACTGCAGAGACTGAAACCCTCTCTTACTCCTACAGGTAATCTCCAAATGAGATGACAATGCATATGAAAAATGTGAATTGCTAGTGCATGTGATGATCTGACGTTAAGTAAAAGTTGTTAGTCTTCAGTGTTATCAATCTGATACCTTTCACCAGAATTAACTAATATACCAGATTTTGTGCTCTGCCTCTCAAAAAGTGCATCCCAGAGCTAAGGTTAAATTTAATAATGCTTGCTGGGGGGGCAACTGAGAATAGTTTATTTTATAGGAGGAGGAGATCAACTAAACATAACAGTGATCCCAGGCTCACTTTTTCCCAGGTGTGAGAGGAAGAGGAAATGTGCAGGGAATCCAGGAACTTATATTTGATAAGGATTTTTTTATGTACTATTATGTAACCGTTCTGTTAATGCCAGATGCCTGCCAGAAGGGCCGGGTTCAACTCTTGTGGGGTTTTCCTATTAAGGATACAATCAACCGGCTCGAGCCCCCACCCAGTGGCCTGGGACAATTTCACCCCCGTGCTAGGTGCCTGTGAGGCGCTTCTCCCCCCCCCTCGCAAGCACAGAGTCTGAGATAGAAATGGCTTGTTTAATGACCGTAACCTACCCCAAGGTTACAGCGACAGATGCAGTATATCTCAGCACAGAAGAGACAAAACCCCTTTTACCCAGATACCATCCCCATATGCAGTAGAACCCAGTCTCTTGCTGGGGCTCTTGGCCCTTTCCCACACACACACAGTTACAGGGTGTACCCTCTGCGGTGCAGTCCCAAACTCAAAGCCCACAGATACATCACCAGGGCAATACTAGCTGTCCACTTGTCTGTAGCCTCCCCTTGCTGTCACCAGCCGTCTGCCAGTCGCCGTCGTCCGCCGCCGCTCCTAGCGGCCGCCCGCCGGTCGCCGTTGTCTACCGCCGCCGCTCCTACCAGCTGCCCGCCGGTGTCTACCGCCGCCGCCGCTCCTACCGGCCGCCCACCGGTCGCCGTCGTCTACCTCCGCCACCGCTCCTACCGGCCGCCCGCTGGTCCTGCTGTTGTCCATCGGTCCTAACCCCACTGCTTGGGACTGCCCTAAGGCAGAACCCAGTGATTTCAGCTCTGTGTGGCCTCAGCTGCCACTCTGTAATTTCAGCTCTTGGTATCTCTAGTGTGGGGTTTCACAAACACCCTAGTATCCAGCTCTATCTTTTAACAGGTGGGGAGGGTTAGTCAAGCCAGGCTTATAGCTATATGGCCAAGGCATAGGCAGGGCCAAGGCACTCAGCAAGCTGGTTCAACCAGTACCCCTCCCCTTGCTCTCTCACAATGCTTTAAACCAGGGAGCCCTGTGTAATCAATGTCTTACACAGCTAAGGCGACTGCCCTGTCCCCCACAACAACCCAGAGCATTGGTGAGATCTCACAACTCCCACCTTAAGTGTCAGCTTAAATTGTGATTTTACAACTACATGTTTACAATAGACCAAATCTCATGGCTTACTTGCTACCCATTAGGCTTTGCCTGAAAAGGTATCACACATGCACACCTTTTGCATTCTTATGCAGATGACCTCTGGGAGACTCATTCCTCCCAGCCTTCAGCAGCACTGCATTCCTTCTGCCACCTTCCCTACAATTAATAATCTTTAAGTAATTTGGAGCTTTCTCGCTGTGGACATTATCAATCTATATACAGCCACAGGGTCTGATTACCTTTACTTTCACCTTTCACTCACTTCTTACATCTTATCTTAAAATTACTATATAAATTCAATGGGCATTCTCTGTCTGTAGAGTGCCCCAGCACAGTGGGTACCCAACTCTGACTGCTTTTCTCAAATGTTGCCATACCATACAAGATAGATAACAATACAGTCAGTAAAAATGACACCAGAATGGGTGGAATTCATGGGGTTTTATTGTTTTATGTAGGGAATGATTAGCTGTATGGAATGGCTTCCATATGAAGACAGACTGGGATGTTTCAGTTTGGAAAAGAAATGACTAAGGAGGAATATGATTGAGATCTCTAAAATAATGACTGGTGTGGAGAAAGTGCTATTTACTCCTTCTCATAACACAAAAATTAGAGGTCATGAAATGAAATAGGCAGCATGTTTAAAACAAACAAAAGGAAGTACTCGTTCAGACTGCACACAGTCAGTCTATGGAAATGGTGGTGATAGGGGACTTCAACTATCCTATGCTGGGAAACTAACACAGGGGGGCAGAAACTATTCAGTAAGTTCTTGGACTGCATCGGAGACAACTTTTTATTTCAGAAGGTTGAAAAAGCTACTGGGAGGAAGCTGTCCTGGATTTGATTTTAACAAATAGGGAGGACCTGATGGAGAATTTGAAAGTGGAAGGCAGCTTGGGTGAAAGTGATCATGAAATCATAGTTCACAATTCTAAGGAAGGGTAGAAGAGAAAACAGCAAAATAGAGATAATGGATTTCAGGAGGACAGATTTTGGTAAACTCAGGCTACGTCTACACGTGCACCCAACTTCGAAATAGCTTATTTCGATGTTGCGACATCGAAATAGTCTATTTCGATGAATAACGTCTACACGTCCTCCAGGGCTGGCAACGTCGATGTTCAACTTCGACGTTGCTCAGCCCAACATCGAAATAGGCACAGCGAGGGAACGTCTACACGGCAAAGTAGCACACATCGAAATAAGGGAGCCAGGCACAGCTGCAGACAGGGTCATGGGGCGGACGCAACAGCAAGTCGCTCCCTTAAAGGGCCCCTCCCAGACACACTTTCATTAAACAGTGCAAGATACACAGAGCCAACAACTAGTTGCAGACCCTGTATATGCAGCACGGACCCCCAGCTGCAGCAGCAGCAGCCAGAAGCCCTGGGCTAAGGGCTGCTGCCCACGGTGACCACAGAGCCCCGCAAGGGCTGGAGAGAGAGTATCTCTCAACCCCCCAGCTGACGGCCGCCATGGAGGACCCCGCTATTTCGATGTTGCGGGACGCGGATCGTCTACACGTCCCTACTTCGATGTTGAACGTCGAAGTAGGGCGCTATTCCCATCCCCTCATGGGGTTAGCGACTTCGACGTCTCGCCGCCTAACGTCGATTTCAACTTCGAAATAGCGCCCAACACGTGTAGACGTGACGGGCGCTATTTCGAAGTTACTGCCGCTACTTCGAAGTAGCGTGCACGTGTAGACGCAGCCTCAGAGAGCTGGAAGGTAAGGTCCCATGGGAAGCAAAACTGAGGGGAAGAACACCTGAGGAGAGTTGGCAGTTTTCCAAAGGGACATTATTAAGGGCCCAAAAATAAGCTATCCTGCTGCATAGGAAAGATAGAAAATATGGCAAAAGTCCACCTTGGCTTAACCAGGAGATCTTGTATGGTCTCAAAATAAAAAGGAATCATATAAAAAATGGAAACAAAGACAAATTACAAAGGGTGAATATAAGCAAACAACACTAGAATGCAGGAGCAACATAAGAAAGGCTAAGGCACAAAATGAGTTCAAACCAGCTACAGGCATAAAGGGAAACAAGAAGACTTTTTATAAATACATTAGAAACAAGAGGAAGACTAGGGATAGGGTAGGACCATTGCTCAGTGAGGAGGGAGGGAGAGTAACGGGAAACTAGGAAATGGCAGAGATGCTTAATGACTTCTTTGTTTCGGTCTTCACCGAGAAGTCTGAAGAAGGAATGTCTAACATAGTGAATGCTAGTAGGAAAGGGGTAGGTTTAGGAGATGAAATAAAAGAACAACTTAAAAATCACTTAGAAAAGTTAGATGTCTGCAAGTCAGCAGGGCCTGATGAAATGCATTCTAGAATACTGAAAGAGCTGATACAGGAGGTATCTGAGCCTTTAGCTATCATTTTTCGAAAATCATGGGAGACAGGAGACTGGAAAAGGGCAAATATAGTGCCCTTCTATAAAAAGGGAAATAAGAACAATGCAGGAAACTACAGACCAGTCAGTTTAACTTCTGTGCCAGGAAAGATAATGGAGCAAGTAATTAAGGAAATCATCTGCAAACACTTGGAAGGTGGCAAGATCATAGGGAATAGCCAGCATGGGTATGCAAAGAACAAATCACGTCAAACCAATCTGATAGCTTTCATTGACAGGATAATGAGCTTTGTGGATAAGGGAGAAGCGGTGGCTGTGGTATACTTCGACTTTAGTAAGGCATTTGATACTGTCTTGCATGACATTCTTATAAATAAATTAGGCAAATACAACTTAGATGGGGCTGATATAAAGCGGGTGCAAAACTGGCTGCATAACCATACTCAGAGAGTATTTATCAATGGTTCTCAATCCTGATGGAAAGGTATAACAAGTGGGGTTCCACAGAGGTCTGTTTTGGGACTGTTTCTGTCCAATATCTTCATCAGCGATTTAGATATTGGCATAGAAAGTATGCTTATTACACTTGCAGGTGATACCAAGCTAGGAGGGGTTGCAACTGCTTTGGAGGATAGGGTCAAAATTCAGAATGATCTGGATAAATTGGAGAAATGGTCTGAGGTAAACAGGATGAAGTTTAATAAAGACAAATGCAAAGTGCTCCACTTAGGAAGGAACAATCAGTTTTACACATACAGAATGGGAAGCAACTGTCTAGGAAGGAGTATGGCAGAAAGGGATCTAGGGGTTATAGTGGACCACAAGTTAAATATGAGTCAACAGTGTGATGCTGTTGCAAAAAAAGCAAATATGATTCTGGGATGCATTAATAGGTGTGTTGTGAGCAAGACACGAGAAGTCATTCTTCCGCTCTACTCTGCAATGGTTAGGCCTCAGCTGGAGTACTGTGTCCAGTTCTGCGTACCGCATTGCAAGAAAGATGTGAAGAAATTGGAGAGGGTCCAGAAAAGAGCAACAAAAATGATCAAAGGTTTAGAGAATTTGACCTATGAAGAAAGGCTGAAAGAACTGGGCTTGTTTACTTTGGAAAGAAAGAAGATTGAGTGGAGGAAATGATAGCAGTTTTCAGGTATCTAAAAGGTTGTCACAAGGAGGAGGGAGAAAACTTGCTCTTCTTGGCCTCTGAGTATAGAACAAGAAGCAATGGGCTTAAACTGCAGCAAGGGAGGTTTTGGTTGGACATTAGGAAAAGGTTCCTAATTGTCAGGGTGGTCAAACACTGGAATAAATTGCCTAGGGAGGTTGTGGAATCTCCATCTCTGGAGATATTTAAGAACAGCTTAGATAAATGTCTATCAGGGATGGTTTAGACAGTACTTGGTCCTTCCCTGAGGGCAGGGGGCTGGACACAATGACCTCTCAAGGTCCCTCACAGTCTTAGTATTCTATGATTCTATTAAATCTTTGCCGGAGGATGTCCTGAAGGACAAGAGACTATAAAATGGTTTAAAAAAGAATTAAGCAAATTCATGAAGGATAACATCCATCAATGGTTATTAGCCAGGAGGGTAGAGATGGTGTCTCTAACCTCTATTTGCTACAAGCTGGGAATAAGTGGCACGGAATGGATCACTTGATGATAACCTGTTCCTTTCATTCCCTCTGGGTCACCTGGCACTGGCCACTGTTGGAAGACAGGATACCGGGCTAGGTGAATTTTTGGTCTGACCCAGGATGGCTGTTTTCCTGTTCTTATGAAATGGGGCGGTGAGAATGCTTTGTGGTATGCCAAACAAGACACACAATGCATATAAAAATCTTGAGTTGCTATTGCCTGTGATGATCTGAGGTTAAAACAATGGATGCTAGCCTCCAGAGTTATCAATCTGACTGTCGAGTTAGCTGTCTTGCAGGTTCATAGACTTACCTTGTGTGTGTACAACTTCCTGAGATCTTGGGTATTCATGCAAGGCAGTCTGTTCCAACCACATTTTTAAGAAGCTGCTTCTCCCTAGTGACTCAGAGTGCTCCACTTTACACAGGAACAGCATACAGAGGTCTGTTTAGACAGGCTACCATCTGCAAACGTTTTCACAATCTTTGCTGTCTCCTTCATCACAAGGTGAACCTATCACAGGGCTGCCTCTTAAGAGATGACTTTGGAACTCCATGCCATGATTACAGGTGATTAGGTGCTGTCTGGATTTCTCTCATTGACTCTCTTGATGGCATTCACTCCATGCTAATGGGAATTCCAGTCCTTCCAGTGGAACCAAGGATTCACCCACACAAGACAGGAGTGTGCTAGGAAAACCTTAAGATAACTACCCAATTACACACTGAGTCACTCTGGCTCTCTGAGTGCTGCCAAGCCTCCTGGCACCTTTGTATCTTTGACTCCAGCCCTTGCCTCGGGACCTGTGAATCTCCAGGCCAGACATACATTTGAGTGCTATTAAGTAGATTGGGCATTTTGTACCTTGCTGCAGGATGATGACAGAGGCTGTCTCCAGAACAATTTACTATGTGGCAATGCCTGTTTCCACCACCATGCATGCTCCAAGTGGGAAAGCTGGGACGGAGGGATGTCGGGTTTGGGTGGGACAGGCTTGGAGATGGGGAGGCACGAGGGAGAGGCTACATCTGGCTGAGATGAAGGAGGGAAGCCATTATGCTCTTTTTCTTTAGGTCAGCAGTTCTGAGGAGAAACTGGGGCTGCAATAGGGTGTTGCCGTTGCCCAGGTGTACTTTACTCCCATGGGTGTTGTGGTTGCCGTGGTGTCACCATCTGCCTCTACATTGTGTCCATGAGACTGAATTCGATTAATTTTCAGTTTTGATGAAAAAATGAGACCCCTCTGCCCCGGCAACTGAAGTAAAGAGTTAATGGGGGAGTTAAAGTCTGCCCCCATGACCTCTGACCCCAGCACCTTGTGACCTCTGTCCTCCAATCGCAACGGCGCGACACCCCCTCCCGGCTCCGATGACGTATCTCCGTGGACGCGGTTGCTAGGTAACTGGACGCGGCTTCCTGCGCGACTGCAGCCCCGCCATGGACGCTGAGTCTCTGCCCTACGCGCTGGACCTGGTGGCCGGGGTCGGCGGGGGGCTGAGCGCGGAGAAGCGGGCGGCACTGCGGACATCGCTGCTGCTGCTGCGCCGGGACTATCGCTTCGAGCAGGTCCGGTTCTGGGGCCGCATCCAGGGCATCCGCGGGCCCTATTACATCGCCGAGGGGCTGGGGGAAGACCGCGCTGGGCCCAGGAGCCGCCTCTACAGGTGTGCGTGTGGGCGGAGCAGAGCCGCCTTTGCAGGTGTATATGTGGGGCGGCGCGGGGGAAGCGGACGCGGACGTGGGCAGGTTCAACCTAGGAGCTGTCCCTACGGGGTGGGGGTGGAGGAGGGGGTGGTAGTACCTGCCCATATAGATGGGGGGTGTGAGCGAAGCTGTCCCTACAGAAGTGTGTGAAAGGAACTGTCCCTATTGGTGGGTGTGGGGGAATAGAGCTCTGTGTACAGGTGTGCGTGGGCAGGGACAGGAGCTATTCCACAAGTGAGTGTGGGAGGAGCTGTCCCTACAGGTTTGTGTGTGTGTCCGTGTAAAGAGATGTGCACACAGGGGTGTGTGTGAGAGCAGAAGATGTTTGAACAGGTGTGTGTGGTGGAGGGGAGGAGCCACCTCTACAGGGTGTGTGTGTGTAAAGGCTCAATCTAGATTTCCATACAGATGCACGTGTGTTTGTGGTGAGGGGCAGGAGCTGTCCCTACATGTGTCTGTCTGTGGATGGGGTGGGCAGGAGCTGTCCCTATAGATGTGTGCATGTTGGAGGAAGCAGTATCTGTATGTACATATATGTATATCTGGGGGCAGGAGCTGTCCATAAAGGTGTAGGTGGGTGGGGGCAGGCTGGATCCAGGAGCTGTCCATAGAGTCCCTGGAAGGGCAGCTTCATTCCATTTGTCCACAAGAGACTAGGTGGTGGGGAAGACTGGGCCTGACCATGGATGCCTCTACCGAGATCCTGGTGTGGCTTTGCAGGGACTGTGGCTTGCAATTCCCACTTACTGATATCCAGGCTGGGGGGACCATCCAGTGTGAAAGGTGTCTGCTGGTGGAATCTCTCAGGTGGCAGGTGGGAGAGCTACAGGAGGAGGTAGCTAGTTTGAGGAGTATCCGACTCCACGAGTAGTTCCTGGATACTATTCATGTAGAGACAGCTGAGGTAACTGTCCCAGTACACGGGACGGCTGGTAAACCACTGGTGGAGGAGGAGGTAGATCGTGGTGGACACTGGCAGCTTGTTACTTCTGGCAGTAGGCAGTGTTCCGCCCCTGCTCAGAACCCTCCCACCGTGGTACTAGGAAACAGTTACGCTGTACTTGATACAGGAGACAAAGAATCACCCTGTACAGCACAGGAGAAGCCTCATACCCCCAAGGCTGGGAAGTCTGCTGCCACCACTGCGAGGAGGAAATGTAGAGTAGTGGTGGTTGGGGACTCTCTTCTGAGGGGGATGGAGGCGCCCATCTGTCGCCCTGACATTGCATCTTGGGAGGTGTGCTGCTTGCCGGGGGCCCATATCCGAGACATTACGGAGGTGTTGTCGAGGATTATCTGGCCCTCTGACTACTATCCCATGAGTCTCATCCATGTGGGCATTAATGATACTCTAAGGTGTGACACTGAGCAGGTCAAGAGTGACTTCAGGACTCTGGAGGCATGGGTGAGGGAGTTTGGGGCACAGGTGGTATTCTCCTCAATCCTGCCTGTCAGTGGTAGGGGCCCAGGCAGAGACAGGTGCATCCTAGAGGTGAATGCCTAGCTTCGAAGATGGTGTCGCCAGGAAGGCTTTGGCTTCCTTTACCACGGGATGCTATTCCAGGAAGGAATGCTAGGCAGAGATGACGTTCACTTTTCAAGGAAGGGAAGGACTGTATTTGGACACAGATTGGCTAACCTAGTGAGGAGGGCTTTAAACTAGGTTCGACAGGGACAGGGGAGCAAAGTCCACAGGTAAGTGGAGACCATGGAAACCTGGGAGATGAGTCAGAAATAGGAGGGAGTATGGGCTACAATGTTAGAGTAAGAAGAAGGTCAGGGCAAAACAGGGAGGCAAGATCAAATCAATATCTTAGATCCCTATATACAAGTGCAAGACATATGGGTAGTAAGCAGGAAGAACTGGAAGTGCTAATAAATAAATAGAACTATGACATCGTTGGCATCACAGAAACTTGGTGGGATAATACACATCATTGGTATGTTGGTATTGAAGGGTACAGCCTGCTTAGGAAGGATAGACAGGGAAGAAAGGGAGGTGGTATTGCATTATCTATTAAAAATGTATACACGGACTGAGGTGGAGATGAACATAGGAGATGGACGTGTTGAGAGTCTCTGGGTTAGACTAAGAGGGGTGAAAAACAAGGGTGATGTCCTGCTAGGGGTCTATTACAGGCCACCTACCCAGATGGAAGAGGTGAGTGAGGCTTTTTTTAAACAACTAACCAAGTCATGCAGGGCCCAGGATTTGGTGGTGATGGGGGACTTCAACTATCCAGATACATGTTGGCTACGTCTACATGTGAAGCCAACATCGAAATAGCTTATTTCGATGTAGCAACATCGAAATAGGCTATTTCGATGAATAACGTCTACACGTCCTCCAGGGCTGGCAATGTCGATGTTCAACTTCGACGTTGCGCAGCACCACATCGAAACAGGCGCTGCGAGGGAACGTCTACACGCCAAAGTAGCACACATCGAAATAAGGGTGCCAGGCACAGCTGCAGACAGGGTCACAGGGCGGACTCAACAGCAAGCCACTCCCTTAAAGGGCCCCTCCCAGACACAGTTGCACTAAACAACACAAGATACACAGAGCCGACAACTGGTTGCAGACCCTGTGCCTGCAGCATGGATCCCCAGCTGCCGCAGCAGCACCCAGAAGCCCTGGGCTAAGGGCTGCTGCCCACGGTGACCATAGAGCCCCACAGGGGCTGGAGAGAGAGCGTCTCTCAACCCCTCAGCTGATGGCCGCCATGGAGGACCCGGCAATTTCGACGTTGCGGGATGCGGATCGTCTACACGGTCCCTACTTCGACGTTGAACGTCGAAGTAGGGCGCTATTCCGATCCCCTCATGAGGTTAGCGACTTCGACGTCTCGCCGCCTAACATCGAAGTTAACTTCGAAATAGCACCCGATGCGTGTAGCCGCGACGGGCGCTATTTCGAAGTTAGTGCCGCTACTTCGAAGTAGCGTGCACGTGTAGACACAGCTGTTGGGACACTAATACAGCAGGGCACAGACTATCCAATACGTTCTTGGACTGCATTGGACATAATTTTTTATTCCAAAAGGTTGAAAAAGCTACTGGGGGGAAGCTGTTCTAGATTTCATTTTAACAAATTTAGGGAGGAATTGCTTGAGAATTTGAAAGTGGAAGGCAGCTTGGGTGAAAGTGATCATGAAACCATAGAGTTCACAATTCTAAGGAATGGTAGAAGGGAAAACAGCAAAACAGAGATAATGGATTTCAGGAGGGCAGATTTTGGTTAACTCAGAGAGCTGGTAGGTAAGGTCCCATGGGAAACAAAGCTGTGGGGAAAAACAGCTGAGGAGTGTTGGCAGTTTTCCAAAGGGACATTATTAAGGGCCCAAAAGCTAGCTATCCCGCTTCATTGGAAAGATAGAAAATATGGCAAAAGTCCACCTTGGCTTAACCAGGAGATCTTGCATGATCTCAAAATAAAAAAGGAATCGTATAAAAAATGGAAACAAGGACAAATTACAAAGGATGAATATAAGCAAACAACACTAGAATGCAGGAGCAACATTAGAAAGGCTAAGGCACAAAATGAGTGCAAACTAGCTACAGGCATAAAGGGAAACAAGAAGACTTGTTTATAAACACATTAGAAACAAGAGGAAGGCTAGGGTAGGGCCATTGCTCAGTGAGGAGGGAGAAACAGTAACAGGGAACTTGTAAATGGCAGAGATGCTTAATGATGTCTTCGTTTCAGTCTTCACTGGGAAGTCTGAAGAAGGAATGCCTAACATAGTGAATGCAAGTTGTAGGGTTAGAAGTTGAAATAAAAAAAGAATAAGTTAAAAATCACTTAGAAAAATTAGATATCTGCAAGTCACCAGGGCCTGCTGAAATGCATCCTAGAATACTCAAGGAGCTGATAGAGGAGGTATCTGAGCCTTTAGCTATCATTTTTCAAAAATCATGGGAGACAGGAGACTGGAAAAGGGCAAATATAGTCCCCATCTATAAAAAGGGGAATAAGAATAACCCAGGAAACTACAGGCCAGTCAGCTTAACTTCTGTGCCAGGAAAGATAATGGAGCAGGTAATTAAAGAAATCATCTGCAAGCACTTGGAAGGTGGTAAGGTGATAGGGAACAGCCAGCATGGATTTGTAAAGAACAAATCATGTCAAACCAATCTGATAGCTTTGTTTGATAGGATAACAAGCTTTGTAGATAGGGGAGAAGCAGTGGATGTGGTATACTTAGACTTTGGTAAAGCATTTGATACAGTATCGCATGATAGTCTTATCAATAAACTAGGCAAATACAACTTAGATGAGTCTAGTATAAGGTGGGTGCATAACTGGCTGGATGACTGTACTCAGAGAGTAGTTAATGGTTCTCAATCCTGCTGGAAAGCTATAACAAGTAGGGTTCTGCAGGGGTCTGTTTTAGGACCGGTTCTGTTCAATATCTTCATCAATGATTTAGATATTGGTATAGAAAGTACGCTTATTAAGTTTGGATATGATACCAAGCTGGGAGGGGTTGCAACTGCTTTGGAAGATAGGGTCATAATTCAAAATGATCTGGATAAATTGGAGAAATGGACTGAGGTAAACAGTATGAAGTTTAATAAGGACAAATGCAAAGTGCTCCACTTGGGAAGGAACAATCAGTGTCACACATACAGAATGGGAAGAGACTATCTAGGAATGACTACAGCAGAAAGGGATCTAGGAGTTATAGTGGACCACAAGCTAAATATGAGTCAACAGTGTGATGCTGTTGCAAAAAAATCAAACATGATTCTGGGATGCATTAACAGGTGTGTTGTGAACAAGACACGAGAAGTCATTCTTCCGCTGTACTCTGCAATGGTTAGGCCTCAGCTGGAGTATTGTGTCCAGTTCTGTGCGCTGCAGTTCAAGAAATATGTGGAGAAATTAGAGGGGGTCCAGAAAAGAGCAACAAGAATAAAGGTCTAGAAAACGTGACCCGTGAAGAAAGGCTGTAAGAATTGGGCTTGTTTAGTTTGGAAAAAAGAAGATTAAGGGGGGACATGATAGTGGTTTTCAGGTGTCTAAAAGGGTGTCATAAGGAGGAGGGAGAAAACTTGCTCTTTTTGGCCTCTGAGAATAGAACAAGAGGCAATGGACGTAAACTGCAGCAAGGGAATTTTAGATTGGACATTAAGAAAATGTTCCTAACTGTCAGGTTGGTCAAACAGTGGAATAAATTGCCAAGAAAGGTTGTGGAATCTCCATCGTTGCAGATATTTACGAACAGGTTAGACAGATGTCTATCAGGGATGGTTTAGACAGTACTTGGTCCTGCCATGAGGGCAGGGGGCTGGACTCGATGGCCTCTTGAGGTCCCTTTCAGTTCTAGTATTCTATGATTCTATTTCTGCAGCTGAGAGGGATGGCAGGCAGGAAAGAGCTGGTTTCTGTCTTTGCCTCTGACTTGACAAAACTTCATTACGGTGGTTTATGGTGCTAATCTCCTTATCATCTGAGTCCCCATGGACCTTCATGAATTTCTCTGCACAGTTTCCCTCAGAGAAGTGGGTTTTACAGAGTGGTAATAACTGAGGCACAGAAAAGTATGGAAACTTACCTAATAGAATGTCTGTGCTGTGATGAAAGACTTATGGCACTGCTGTATCTCATCTGGGTCAGCTGACTCAGACTCATAGGACTCAGGCTGTGGGTCTGTAAAACTGCAGTGTAGCTGAACATGCTCATGCTGGAGCTTGGCTCTGGGACCTTCCCTTGTCATGGAGTCTCAGACCCTAGGCTCCAGCCTGAGCCAGAATGTCTACAGTACCATTCTGTAGGCCTACCGCCTGGGGGCCTGAGTCAGCTATCCCAGGCTAGCCTTGGGTCTCTTATTGCAATATAGACATGCCCTAAGTTCACACAGGACAGTCTGTGGCAGAGCTTGTGGTAAAACCCAAACCTCCACACAACCAGTTCTTTAACCACACAACCACCCTTTCTTTAAAAAGTCAGTGTGATGCTGGCTGTACAGAGTAGTATTACACCTGAAAGGGAGGGTCCCTGTGTTTCACTAATCTTTGCTCTTTGTTGTGTTCATGTGATTGACAGCCTGAACTGCGTGGAGTGGAGCCTTCTGCCACCAGCTACTGCGGAAATGATTACACAGACTGCTGGAATAAAGGGTCGTTTCCAAGGGGATCCATCTTATGAGTATGAGTCCACTGAGAGGAAGGGTGAAGAGAATGAAAGACTATACGAAGAGGAGAGTGGAGTAAGTACATCAGGCCATTTTCTAGACCTCTCTTCTAACTGTCTTCTAACATGGTTGTTCCCAGCCTGAACCGAACAAACTAGATTTGATGCTTTTTCCTGGTAATAAACCTATACTGCTTCACAGTTCGCTGCCCATCCCAACCAGCTGTGAATGCTTTAACCATCAATTGAGTTCAGGCTGCACCAGTACAAAAACACTTGTGAGGATCCCATCATTGATTACCAAAGTGTGTTTGAGTGAATGCCATTGAATGGGAGGAGTTGTAGAGAAGCAAATGGCATTGACTGGTATCCAAAAACATTGGGAACTGTTGCCTTAGAAAAAGAGGGATAGTAGTATTTCAGTCTTAGTAGTATTTCTGTCTTAATAGGAGTTCAACATAGCTCACGTTTCCTTTAAGGAATCCACAACTCACATTGGGATGAATATGCATATTCCTGATTTCTTTCTCTATGGAATAGCAGTAACTTTCATTGACCACTTCTGCTAACCTTGGAATTATAAATATCTCAGAAACATCTTAATTTCTTCTCCCTGTTTATATGAATGATGTGAATTCATTTCAGATATTTTTATATAATAGTATTTAATATTTGCATATTGCCTCCTAACTATTCCTGACACTTTATATAGGAACTGAACACACAATTGTTTATACAGTACTCAAATGAATAAATTCTGATCTCACTTATGCCTGGGTTAATCCAGAGGAAGGAAATAATAGCTATTGTCCCAGTTGGTTTGACTTGTATACTCTTAACAATCTTGTTTGTTTATATTCTTTCATGAGGAATATGTGATTTTTGATCATTCTCATAATCTGATCAAACTCAGGATGATGACTGTACTGTGGTTCCTCCAGGCACCCTGAATTTAATTCCAGTAAAAGAAACAATGACAGCTGTGATTTAATATTTGCTTATTTTTCTTTAAAGCCTATGATCAAGGAGGAAATACGTCTTGTAGCTACCATAGATCAGATAGATAAGGCAGTGGGAATCGTCCCACGGGGTGCATTTGTGAAGACTCCCCTTGGACCCGTTCATGAAAACAGGAACTTTGAAGGTAAATCTACATAATCTAAATCAAGATTCAGGTGCATGTCTGTATTTTGAATATAAAAGCAGTAAGAGAAGATTATTTTCTTCTTCTAGCTGGTATTCTGATTCTTGGTTTGTTCCTCTTCCTTAGCTTGGTGAACAGAATACAGGAAATCTACTGCTGTTGCTTAAATTTTGGTTCAGTTTATGGAACTGCTAACAGAATCATTAATACAGAGTGCATAAATCTGAAAGATGGGAGAACTCCAAATTACCAGTGGATTTGATTTGATTCCGAGTCCCTAAAGTTACTGAGCACAGAGTTTCCTTTATGCTAATGATCTGTGAAGTTTCTAGCAGCATTTGGCAGTTGCAGAACTAGAGGCATTCTCCCTCTGATTGTAGGGCTCACAGAGAAATTTGTTCAGCACCCATTGCTGATCTGGGACTGCAATCTGCACTGCCTGCAAAATCTCGCACAACACTGTGAGACCGTCCATTTCCAGTAGGTGTCTGATTTTGATGAGGAACCTATGGGACAAAAATGGTGGGGGGCTGTGGTTCTGCCTTGCTCTCTGGACTACGGTTGAATGGAGAGATCTTGCTATAATGAGCATTTGATTAGATATGGTGCTGACAGTCTCCAATGGTTTGTGTTACAGGTCTGTCTCTGACTGAGGCAAAAAAGTTAAACTCATATTTCCACTTTACTGAGCCTGTTAATCTGAAGAACAGAACACTCCTACAAAAGGCTGACCTGGACCCATCCATTGACTTTCTGGACTCTCTGGAGCATGACATCCCAAAAGGTAAACAGTTTGTCTTAACAAAAAGCAGTCAAGTAGCACTTTAAAGACTAGCAAAATAGTTTATTAGGTTGACTGCTTTTTGTTTTGATAGTGTATAGACTAGCACGGCTTCCTCTCTGTTACAGTTTGTCTTAAGAGATCAGAGTCAAAGGATGGAAGGAAAGAGATAGCCAGATCCAAAGTGGAGTAGGCCCAAGAATTCTGTACAGCTGGCATACTCAGAAAGAGCCCTTCGTCTTTGTTGGGCCACACTGAGCTTCAAAGTAGCTCCATCGAGCACACAGGAATATGGTGTTTGGACCATCGCTTAAGAAATCTTAAACACTCACATTTGCCAAGATTCTCCTGATAAATACAAACTGCAGTAGGACTGTCACATCCTTATGATGAGTAACTTCTCCTGACCCCTGTGCCAGCACTCTCATCTGCTGGAGCTCTGCATTCTGTCCTGATTAGGAAGGGGTCTGTAGCAGATGGTGCCCCACTAGGGCAGATAACACTGCTAGTGATAGAGGGCAGTTTATGGGGTTTGAAGTATTTCACACCTCCCATCCCATCCTATATTGCTCTCCTTATCTAAATGGCTCTCATTAACTCTAAACTTATATCTTTGGGAGGCTGAGTTCAAACTTTCCTTTGATAAACTGCAGTAGAAATGCTGCAGTGTGTAATCATCTGTTACATTGGCAGGATAAAACAAACTGAAAGGAGAAAGAGGGAGTATACAGATGTGCATGTTACAGTATAGGTGTAGCTCAGATCCTATCAGTCTGGTCAATAGCCTTTATAGTTTTTCTTTAATAACCCCCAGAAGACTCCTTTGGCAGAATCTTCCTCTAAAGATATGCCAGCAGGTTGGATTTATGAAACTCATCTGTCTCTGAAACTCTGGCCAGGATCTAGTTCATAGCTTAGAGAGGCAGAGTGTTGTTTTTATAAGTCCCACATGCTCTCCAGATACATTCTTTATTGCAGTATAAGGATTGGAAGTGCACCTAACTCTACAGACATATACGGTAATCCTTATAAAACATGAACTTCTTTCAGTTTCTTGCTCTGTATTTCTGTCTGTATTTTGATGGCTTGCTAAATGCTTGTGGGTTGGGCCAAGGCTTCCAGTGTGAGATAGTCCTTTGTCCAGATGTAAAAAAGTTCTAATTGCCTCAAAAGCCTGGATTTTGGCTTGCCATTTTATCTTCCTTCTAGGCTATGTCTCCACTTAGTAAAAACTTCGAAATGGCCATGCTAATCAGTGTATCACACCTTTCTTGCACTACTATTGCTCACCTTGTTCAGTGAACACAAGCCTTCAAGCTCAATACTGTCACTAAAGCTGGTACTTTTCACCAGCACTCCTGGTTGTGAGAAGCCAATCTTCATGATTTGCCTGTTGCTTCACTGATATGTTTTTGCCACCAGTCCAGGCAAGCAAACACTTTGCAGAAATAAGAAGGAGGCACACATGTAATTCAGCTCCTCATCGCTATCAATAGTAGAATTTGTGTGGATAGAGATCAAGCCAGGCACTGACTGAAGGCAAGAAAACTCCAGGGGTCAGGCCTACAGTTGTTCTGTGAAGATCAAGAAATCTCATATAAAAGCGGAACAGAATGCTTTACTCATGCTATAGCTGAACAAATAGAGCCAGTGCAGGAGGCCGTGTCCTTAGAGCCTTCCGTGCTTCCCCTAGAACAGAGGCAGCAAAGGCATTGGTAGTTGTGAGTCTGACTGCAGCTGCAGAGGGCTGACTGCAGCTGTCTTCATCTGTAATATGCAAGTGCAGCCTGAAGAGACTACAGGTACCACCATTAAACACTCTCTTTCTGGTCCTAAATGACTAGGCCATTTGTTGATCACATTTCTGTGTTACACATGAAGGTGGTTGATTTGTAGAGCTCTGGTAGCTACATTTGACCACAGGGTGCATTTTAGCCAGCCCTGGGTTAGGATGTGGGGGTCAATGAGAGGAGAGGAAAATAGCAAAGTTCATTCATTATAGCTACCCGAGGTTATTGTAAACGTGAGTTATTGCTGTCTTATATTTCCTTAGTGGAGGTGATTCTCAAAGGCAATTCCAGCCCAGGTGCAGCTGTGCGCTTTGTAACAGAAGACTTGGCCATTGCAGGATTTTGCATAGTTTCTGTAGAATTTCATCTTATGTTCCTTTTATAAATCCTGCCACATTCCCTTGACACTGCATGGACTGTAGAGACAATTCCTATATAATGAGCCCATCATGATATGGGAATCAGGCAAATGTTGCACAAAGGGTCAGCAAAACATGCAGCCTCTCTAAGCGATTCCCACAGGATGTAGATCAATCCTAAATTGGAGCTTTGAAAGACAAAAGAGACCAGCACAGCCAGTGGATGATCATAGAGTTTGCATTTTTTTCCCTCTATCCAAAACTTGGAATGGATGCTTATGAAAATGAGGGGATAGCACAGGGCAGAGCCAGGCATAGTGCAAGGAGGTGTTGTGCAAATGTCCTTTGCACACAGTCCAAAGTCCTTCAGTCCTGGTTGCAGCCCCTTTCCTGTTCAAATCTTGGGTTCTCCTTCCCCACTCACCCCTGCCAGTGCACCTCAGTCCTGACCCACATCTACCATGGATATTCCTGCGCTGGATCCCTTCCACGCTTCTCAAGCAACCCTTTTAGTCCTGACCTGAAGCATCCCTGTCTTTCCACAGTGAGGCCTCTCTTGATCAGAAGTTGTCAAAGCTCATAGGTGCGTAACCCCACAATATATTTTTGTTGCTATAAAAATTGTGATTGAGGTTAAGGTTACCCTCTTTTCATTGTTTTGAAATTAAATAAAACTCCATCCTTGCTTTGTCTACCCTCTACCTTATTGCAAACCATAACTTTTCCCTCTCACAGTGGAACAAAACTTGTGTTAGCTAGTTAGTCAGGTTTCAATGTTTGGTTCCTCTTTGTTTCTCAGGCAGATCCTTATGCAGCTCTCATACCACTAGTCTATTTTCTAGTGCTTCAGATGGGAGGAGTGTGAGGAAAAAAGCAGTGATATTTAACTAGTTTTTTGGTGAGAGTAAAAGAAGATCCCATCTGAGATGCAGGTCCTTGCAACCTAACCTGAACACAACAAAATCCAACTACAAGTATGAGGTTTGGGTCAGATCACATCTGAAAACTACTCAAATATCTTGGGCCCAAATTGTCTCTGATCACCTCTTTCGAATAGTGATCAGTGAGATGGGTCTACAAGCCCTGTTCTGCCCCGCTGCTGGCTCTTTGCTGTGCCTTGTGTGTGCCGTGGAGTGAGCTCTCCATGTGATGCTGTGGAAAAAAGGGCTGTTTTAATCCTTGGCTGTATAAACAGGTTGTAAGCAGATGTAGCAAAGTGATTTTACTGCTGTATAACATATTGGGGAGACTAATACAAGAATAGAGTATACAGTTCTGGTGTCCACATTTTCAAAGTGGTGGGGAAGAACTGGAACGGGAGCAGAAAAAAGCCAGGTACATTATTCACTAACGGGAGAAAATGCCTTTATAGTAAGTTCAGTTTATCAGAAAGAAGATTGAAAGGTGACTGGATTACAGTGTACAAGAACATTTGTGAAGAGAAAATATTGGGTACTAAATGGCTCTTTCATCTAAAAAAGAAAGCCACAGCAAGAATCACTTTCTGGAAGCTGAAGGCCAGATAAGTCATATTAGACAATTTTAACACCAAGGATCATTAAAAACCGCTGTAACAAACTACTAAGGGAAGTGATGGATTCTTTCCATTTCTTGATGTCCTCACACCAAGACTGAATGTCTTTCTGTAAAACATGCTTGAACCAAACATAAGTTATTGGGCTCAATACAGAGGTAATTGAGTGACATTTAATGACCTGGAGCTTACAGAAGATCAGAATAGTGATTTCATGATCTTGTCTGATCTAAACTACGGTAAGCCCCTCGATTTACTTGGGGGTTGTGTACTTTTGCAACCCTGTGTAAGTCAAAATTCATGCAACTCAGGGGAGCCATAGGCCGGTCAATTTCCTTTTTCCTCTGAATGGCACGCAGTCAAGAGATGAGGGTGGAGGAACCTCTCCTATCAGTGGCAGCACCCGAGTCAGCCATTACTCCTGACAAGAGCCGGGGAACTGACCAACGTTTCCCCACTCAGAGTTGTGTAAACCCAAGATACGTGCACTCAAATTGCACGTATCTTGAGGGGCCTACTGTCTGTGGATATATTTCTGTCCACAGTACTGGTGGGGTGAGATTGAACTGGAACTTCCTCACTGCTACTGGGGATGATTTAGGGGCTGCGCTCCCTGGTCTGTGACTCTTGCCTCAGTATTTACTACAACCAACTCTACTTAAGGGCTGCTTGAACTACAATATCCAACTCTGCACACATGGAGAACCTGTGGAGATGAGGCTTTCTGGGGTGTGACTGCTATCTCAGCATGTGGGGAGCTGAGGTGAGCTGACTCCTTGTGGTTTACCTGCAGTCTATATATTAGAGAGAGGTTTTTGGGAAGGCTCCCTGCAGGCTCTATATATGCAGGGTGGACCAAGATGGGGCTCCCTGGCCTCTTTCTATTTCAAGATTCTCGAGGGGGAATGGGAGAAGTAGATTACTCAGTGGAATCCACAGAAACAGAAAGTGTTCCAGCTCCTTTCCAGAGTAAGTGTGTGTGGGGGGGGGAGCTAGCAACTCCCCATCTTCAGTCGCCACCTCTTCTCAAGGAAGTGTGGCTGCTCCCACTGTATTCCCCATGCAGCACTGCGTATGAAGAGGTGTATAACCACTTCATGACCCCAAACTTGTGTATTAGCCTATCTGTAACCTCTGCTGCTGACAATAGCCTGGTAAAAAAGAGTGATGTACTTTGAACTTGGCTTACATGCACTTCATCTGCACACCGAAAGCCAGTGCTTAACGGGTCTTTGCACACAGAGAGACTTCTTTCCTGAGTGGGAGATAGAGCCCGGGAGTGTGTTTGTTTGGGCCATGCTCACAATACTATTTTGGTAATGCTTTCAGGGAGGTCTGAAAAAGCCTCAGATGTCCAGAGGGACAGAGCCAAGGCCCTCTCTTCACTAGGGAACAAAGTCGATCCCAGATATGCAGTTCTAGCTAGGCCATTAGTGTAGCTGGAATTGACGTATCAGGATGGACTTTGTTCCCTAGTGAAGATCAAGGCTCTTTGGGCTTGTGCTGACATCCCTCACTCCACGTGATAGTGTGGAGTACCAGGGTCGATGGCTGAGCCCAGACAGATCGATATTGCCATGTCTTCACAGATGTGGCAAAATCAATCTCCAGCAGATTGATCACGGTGCGTCTTATCCACAGTAAGTATAGACATACCCCAAGAGACACGAACCTGCTTTATCTCCAGGCATTAACATAGCTAATTAACTCCCTTTCAAAGGCCCCCTGGGGTGATTAACCCCATATCAGCCTTGTCTCCAACTATCCAAAGAGTCTGTGTCTGCTAAGGCATTTACTGCCCCCAGCTAGCCAGCAGTGTGCAAGACAGCCTGTTATCGGGGCTCTAAGACAAATGGCTGCCTATCTCCCCTGTGGCCTTGCAAAATCCAGCAAAGTGCTATGCTGTGCTGGCCACCTACTTTCACCCAGCCTCCCTTCTGTGCTAACGTTTCACAGATGTGATCTGAACCCTCCCCTTTCATTGCTTAACAATAAGCAGCACCACCCTAGCCCTGTGAAAGCTGAGAGCCAGAGCACTTTACTTCTTAGCCTGCCGAGAGCCACACAGGGACAAGATTTTTCAAGCTGTTTTACTGAAATCCAAACTAAAAGGTTCTTAATGAATGAAAGGGGCAATGCAGTGCTAGAAAGAAAAGGATGCCTTAAAACTGGCGTGGCCAAAATATGACCTAAGTTCTCCAATGTGGCCCACAGCCAATCCTCATCCCAAGAATGCAAGGGCAATCCTTGGTGACTGTGTGTCTGACAGCCTGAGATACTGCATTTCCTCGGTTAATTGCCAGGGAGAAGGCTACTTTGGTAAACCAGCAATAACACAGCAGTACTGAGACAGCACAGCTGATGAGCGTGTCCGGAACTTTTGGGAGCCTCTCATGCTGGGAATCAGCTCCAAATAGCCAGCGCGGTGGGTTACAGACAGGTTGGGTACTACCTTTGTCTGTACCTGGTTTCTTTTTTTTAATATAACTCAACCCCTCAGGGGGTAAATTTAGGACTGCTATACACAGCATTTTCCAGCAGGGGACAGTATGGCTTCAGTATTATCAATGCTAGGCATAGACAAGGAAATCCCTGAAAAGTAAAATGAGCAAGCCTAGTATCAGAAGGTGGAGACAGATCAGACTGTGTGTGATATGGTGACCTGTTAGAGAAGAGATTTACTATTTCCCCTACAATTGAGACAACTTCCAAGACAGACTGTTGGGCTTTTCAAAAGAGTTGTGCACTAGTGTGCAAATGTGCACACGTGAGTGAGAACATGCACACACTTGCTCAGTTCTTCCATAATTTCCCCCTTCAAAGAGTCTGTATCAGACCTTTCCATACTTCTCACCAAGTGGAGAGGAGTTTGAAGTCACTTCAGAGCTTGTCAGTGTCACTCCTGCAGCAACCCAAAGGAGCTGCTCAAGAATGACACAAGATATTCCCTCCTTCTGGAGCTGGGCACTGTCAGCTCAGGAGTTCTGGACTGAACTGGAGTCCCTCATGTGGCAGCGCAGTCAGAGAACTCCAGAGCCAGCTAGTATTACAGTTTTAGACTTGCTGTCCATAGTCCACTCTGATTTCTGGAATGATGTCTGTTTTCTTTGGGCTTGGTTTCTATGCATAATAAAGCACAGTATTTACTATCTTTGGGTCCCAATTCTACATCTCTTCAGGGGGCTTGTTTAGCCAAAGGCCTTGGCTGAGTTTATACTGGAGCTGAGTGGCCCATCAACCTCAGGGCTGTGGCGAAGGCTCTCACACTCCTGACTGCTACAAGGAGATGATGAAGCCACAGACCAAGAGTCTTTGCAGCAGCTTTTCGGGATTTAAAGTTCTTTCTTCCTCAAAAAAAATAAGTCTCCATTTTAGTTCTGATCTCTTGTTCATTCCACTTTTGTTAATGCCTTTTTTCTTGATCTGACAGGAAATGCAGGGATAGCCTCTTAGATCCATGTGTTCTGGCTTAGTGCCATATAGATCAGTATCAGAATAAATCTTATTCTGTGGAATGATGAGCCATTACATGAGCGTGAAGCCCTAAGGTAAGAACTGTTACTGAAAGTCAGAGAAAGCTTAACTAGCTCAGCTTTTGCAGCTGCTTTATGTGACATACTGCCTGCTCACAGGTTTGCATTGACGTCAACTGCATTTATATTGTCTCCTAGCTATTATTTGAATGGCTGCTCAGATTAGCAGAATTGTGCTGTATGCATTTCAGCCTTCTCAGCCAGTTAAATTCTCACTTCCCATCCCTGATTTATGGAATAATCTATCATTCATTAGTTTGATACCCCCTGTTGTCTCTTACACCTTCCCTGCAGTTCCCATCATGGGTGACCCACTAATGACTGTGGAAGAATAGCTGAAGACTTAGGCTACGTCTACACGTGCCCCAAACTTCGAAATGGCCATGCAAATGGCCATTTCGAAGTTTACTAATGAAGCGCTGAAATGCATATTCAGCGCTTCATTAGCATGCGGGCGGCAGCGGCGATTCGAAATTGACGCGCCTTGCCGCCGCACGGCGCGTCCAGATGGGGCTCCTTTTCGAAAGGACGCCACCTACTTCGAAGTCCCCTTATTCCTGTGAGCTCATGGGAATAAGGGGACTTCGAAGTAGGCGGGGCCCTTTCGAAAAGGAGCCCCGTCTGGACGTGCCGCGCGGCGGCAAGGCGCATCAATTTCGAAGCGCCACTGCCGCCCGCATGCTAATGAAGCGCTGAATATGCATTTCAGCGCTTCATTAGTAAACTTCGAAATGGCCATTTGCATGGCCATTTCGAAGTTTGGGGCACGTGTAGACACGGCCTTAGTGTGCAAACAATCTGGAAGCGGTAGGTCATATCTCCCTCCTCTGTGGCATGGTGCAGAGGGAATGGAAGTAACAGAAATCCTGCTCTTTTGGCTGTAGAGCTTTTGGAAGAAGAAGAGTCAACATGACACTGATCTTCCCCTTCATATCCTGGGAACACTTCTGCACAAACAGTATATGGGCACTGAGGCCTTACGAGATATATGGCTGTATGAAGAATGGAGAAGCCTAGGGACAGTCACTTTTTGATACAGTCCTTGAGAAACTGGCAATCTATGGGGAAATTCCTGCCAAGTTAGGAAAGCTAGTGCCGACTTTGTTAGCACAAAATCTCCCACAAATTCTGACCCCTGACCTCTATTCCTACTAGGGAGGGAATAGTCTGGATGTGTGTCAGGGTAACTCCAGAGCTCCTCTCCTTGTCCTGTTAACCGGATGAACTGGGACCTATGTAACTCAGAGGGGTGACTGCTTCTGTGCAAATCTGCCTATCCTACAAGTTTTTTTCACAGAACTGTGAATGGGCTATACAGTGAGAGCACCGAGTTTACAGTTTGTGTGGGTGTGTGCTAGCACAGAATCGGATGCACAGTCCTTTAGTGTTTGGATCATTTCCAACTCATTTACTCCTGCCCCATCCCCCACTTGTCATCACTCCATCCTAAAAGTGGCCAACACTTTTTTATTGAGGGAGGTAGAGACTTACAAGCAGCCACAATTGGACAGTCAGACAAATATTCTCTACAGGTTAAAAAAGAGATGGTGACCAAAAACTCTGAGGGAAAAGGCTCCTAACGCTAGAACAAAGCTGCCCATTGCACCCTTTCATCGACCTGTTAATCTTTCCTTCAAAATCATCACATTGTTCAGTGACAAAAGCATAAAAGAAGCTGAATTGAGCCTGAAATCCAGCAGCAAGGAGGAAATGGCTTTCATTCAGAGCAAGGAGGGGCGTGAGACTCCTTTTTCTTTCCTGTAACCAATGGGATCAGAGGAATCTGCGAAGGTGACGGATTAATGCAGGGGCTCCCCAGGTACATGCTACGTGACTTCTGGCACGCTCCAAAAACGTTTCCACAGCGACCAGCTGAGCAAGAAATATGGAGTGTGATGGAATCCAACCGAAAGCTGCACTTGAGGAGGAGGGTGTTTTGCAACTCTAAAAGATTTCTGAGCCCACCATATGGGGCCCACGAAGAAGTGACTGGGGGTGTAGTCATCAGAATCACAGCAGCTAGGAAGAGATTGTCATTGTAACTGCCCCCTGGTCTTTAATTCAGTATTTTACTGCTGTTTCCCAGTGCAAGGCTCCATTCCACATCCATGTTCCTTTTTGTGCGAAGTCTGCGTCCTTCTGTTTGGTGGAAATGCTGCTAGTGGGCAAATTTAAGCCCCATCCTAAAGATCAGGTTGTTTTAGATCAGTAGGCCTAGCTGGGCTGGGTGTGAATTTCATGCTGTGTCCTCATGCACCTGAGTAGAGTGAATCTAGGATAGCAACGGCTCTCTTCTTGCCATAAGAAAGCAGATGCCTTGTTTTTAACTGAAAAACTTTATCTTCTGTATTGAAAAATAGTTCACAGTAGGAGAGAAAAATGTAGAGAAAAGGCTGTGAAGTGAAAACTTTTCTCCTAGGACTTTTTGTTGTAATTGCATTTAGGTAACAGGGATGTTGCAGGCATTAGCAACATGCAAGAATCTATTTTTGGCCACATTCTACTCTTTGTAGGCTCCACTTTTCTGGCTGGGGTGGGTCTTTTAATAGCATTGAAACTATGGTCAGGCTGTGTTTTTGTTTAGTTTTTATTTAAAAAAATGTAAATGTTTAACTGCAGCTGAACATGTGTGTTGCAGGTGGCATGTTGGGCAGAGGTGGAAAAAATACTCAGTTACTTGAGTAGAAGTACAGCTGCTTTCACTTCTGGCTACTTGAGTACAATAAAGATGTGATGTTTGTACCTTTACTCAAGTAGTTTTCCAGAGGGACATGAGTGACCTGTACTTAAGTATATTCCCCAAAGCAGCTGTACTTTTACTCAAGTAACCTTTTGGGTTCTTTTCTCACCTCTAATGTTTGGCAAATTGGAGAGATTTAGCTTTTTGCCAGTGACTGGCATGATGGGCTGAGCCCACTAGGAGTCAGAAGGATTTACTCTACAGCTAGTATGTAGTCAGAGAATGAAGGATTTGGGGCACAGAATTCCATCAAGAGCTGGAGCAGGGAGTCCTTTACTGATGGCCCCCTCCTTTGCAGCACTCTTTGTTTATTGGTGACAGTGAAGGATGTAAAACTCTCCCCGGCATAGGTTTTTTGGCACTGGGAAAAGTGGACACTAAGGGTGATGTAGGTGTGGGTGAAGCAGTATCAGAGCTAAGCACTTATGGTCATGAAGGATGTGTTGTTGCTATAGAAAGGGAACCTGGCCTGCTGGCATGTATATTGATATTAATATTCAGGCTGTTGTCTGGGTGATCAGTTTTTCCTTCAGCAGTGGCAAAATTGTAGTAATAGAAGGTCTTATGGGTGCTGTTAGTGGTGAATGCAGCCTTTCTCTTCCTGCTCTAGCCAGTGGACCTTTTGCCTGTTGAGGAGTAGATGCTGTCACTTTTATTACCCTTTTAGGACAGGAAGCCTCTCTATCAGGGCAGCGTTACTTACAAAGCTGCCTTCTCTCACCCTCACCTCTAAATGAGGAGCACTGAATCACTTCCACAGCAACAGTACTATTGGAGGTTAGCTTTACAACGGCCCATACACCAGGGGAAGCTCTTCTGCAAACAGCATTGCTTAAAAGCCTTTGCAGTTCAGCCTGGCACATTCCCCATTGCTGTGTGAACACAGTTCAGCCTGGAGCTGAAACAGACATGGAGGATGAGACAAGGATTTCTATCTATGATTAGAAAGGAAGAAACTGAGAGGCAGCTTGACTTTTGAAATGTAGCCCAGGTATCCTGGCAGCTGTTAAAGGACTATAAAAGAGGCAGTGGTTTAACACTGGTTGGCTGAGCTTCAAAACATTTTATTGTTTGGAAAGATGTAAGGAACTCTTTAGAATTCCTGCCTGTGTTTGGAGGGGTGGAGGCTGCAGCCGGCTCCGAAGAGGGAATAGGAAGCTCCAGATCTTCATCCAGAGGATATTTTTCCCATGCTCTTTCCTCCCACACAGCAGCTCCCTCCCTCTCCTCTGGAGCTGGGACAAGCAAGAGTTGCAGCACAGACAGCGCTTGGCTTATTTACCTTTGGCGGGTGCAACTTAAAAGTAAATAGTTTTTTTTTTTCATGAACAGAAACTTAAACAGAGATGCATTATTGTGGGAATCTTCTGTCACAAGCTCAGCTTCTTCAGGAACCACTGCTCAGTTACTGTCAAACAGAAGGGTCAGCCCTAGGTGTGCTTGTGATTTAGTTAGAGCACAGGCTACATCTGACAAAGAACTGTGCCTTCCAAGTGGAAGTACTTAATGCTAGCAAAATCTACTTTCTATCTGCCAGCTATAAATTCTATTTACATTGGCCCTGCAGTGTAAATGATTGTGTCTTTCCCTAGTACGGTCCATCTGAGAATCTCAAAACACTTAAAGAATAATCAGTTAAATCTCACAGTCTTTCCAGGAAGTAGGCATTAGGTCTGTTTTACAGAGAAGGAAACTGAAGTACTGAATTGAATAACTCATACAAGCTTCACAAATAACAAGCAGTGCTGTAGCACCTTAAACACTAACACATTTATTACATCTTTAGCTTTTGTGGCTAAGATCCACTTCTTGTGCTGAGTTAGTGGCAGAGGCAGGAACAGAACCAAAGAGTTAGACCTCTTTCTTAATCTTATTCTTTAACATAAGACCATCCTTCCTCCCAGATGTGACCATAGTGGAAGGTGAGCTTTAGAGCACCAGGAAAGACCACAGCAGGGTGTGAATGAAGCGTTGAATTTTCTGAATTCACGGGAGCTGTTGTAATGTGTTCTCTCAAAGGGGAAGGAAGGGGACATTCTTTCTGTTTGGCTGCTTTCTTATCAGTGTCAGATGCTGGTGACTGACTTCCAAAAGAGCAGGGTTAGGGTAATTTCTTATATGCCTATTTGGAAAACTGCTGCATGAAAAGGTGGGGTTTTGTACTGTTGTATCAAGATAGTGAGATCTGAGCTTATCTTGCACTCTGGTGAATGAGAGCTCCATAGTTACAAATTCTACAAGAGGATTCTAACCCTGTGCTTTATGAATACAAACCTGGTTTCTCTCACTGGGAGCATCCTTTTTGAGTTACCTAACACAGTCATCTATGGAAAGACTCAGGCTCTAAGATAGCTGAGTCCCAAATCCACTTAAAGCTAGGGACCAAAACATGAGTATGATGGGAAGTTTGATTAGCTGGTAGTGTAAAGTGCAAAGCTCTATTTTGATATGCTCCCCTTAAAAGCTACAAAGTGCACCTGCTTCAGTTTCTGAATGGCTTTTACATCAGCCCCAAGTACAGTGCCTTGCAGCAACTCAATCAGAAGAAGATAGGCGCTGGCTTGGATTGTATAAAGAGGAATGGCAATGCCTACCAGAAGATGAAAAAATATTTCTGGCCACTTTGCTGCATGTAGCATACAAAAAACTAAGTCTGCTCACCACTTTGACCATGGGTGAAGAGAAAAATCTTAGTAGACAGTGAGGCCATAACTCCAGCAAATGCATCCTCCTACCAACCAATATCTCTTTTATCTCATAAAGCTTGACCTCAAGTCAACTTTTTCTCCGGAGCCTCATTTCACAGAGACTGAATCATTAGGGGCACTGATTTGTCTGGGTTTGTCAAGAAGTAGGAAAAGTTGGGGATCAGCTGCATGGTGGTAAGATGGAAGAACACAGCATCTTAATTCCTCCCCAGGCCACACCTACATGAAGTGACAAAACTGAGCCCTGTAAGACCTAACAAATGTGAGTTCCTCAGGAAGGAGGAGCAGAAAGATCCCTCAGAAAGAAGTGAATCAAGTTACTGATTCTACACAATCTGGAGATTTTTGCTTGTTCTGGAAAGCAGCAGTTGCCGACAGGCTCTCAGTCTAGCAGATAGCTTAATTTTGGGCCAGTAAGAGACAAAATTTCCAGCTGCTGACATTCTGATTTGGGCCTGATACCTTATAGATGTTTCTTGTTTTGATTGGAGAGATTTACCTGTGGTCCCTTCTCCCCACCCATTTTACTTTACCTCTCTCCAGCCACTGCATATTTGGTGTTGTGGTCCATATTTTCTTCTTCAGGCAGTTCCTGGCCCCTAGGACTGAACCCTAGTTAACACTCCTGCCACCTTCTCTGTGGTGGGTTGTTCCCAGACTGTCCCGTCAAATATAAAACAAATAGTGGCTTGGAGCTTTTCACTTCTGGAGAAACCGCATTTTCGCCCTGGCTCCTAACCTTCTCAGCAGAGCCAACATACAATTAACACTGAAACTAATCCCCTTCCCACCCCCACTCTAAAAGTAGAGCCAAGAAGGGCGCAGGGAACAGTAACCTTTTCCATAAATCACTCAGAGCTTGGAGGCAGCTCTGAAGTGTCCCAGCCTTTCAGTTTTCTCTTCTTTCTTCTCCCCCAAGACCTACAATAGGGCAAGCCTTCCGTCTTGGAATTGCAGAGCTTTTGTCTGTCTTCCTGCTGTTAATGCCATGGAGTATTCTGGGAAGAGACTCCAGCTCTTGACCAGTTGTAGATTCCTGTTCCCGAGGTTGCTGGAGGCTTGGACGGAAGGGTTTAATATCCCATTCCATGTTAGCCTCCTTATATCAGCTATATAGCTAGCTCAGGTACCATAAAAATAATAGCAACACGCCAGTGCTGCTTTAGTTTAAAATTTTGAGGACTACTTTCTGTTTAGACTGACAACTGGATTACCTTGAAATATGATGTGCTTCATGGAGGCATGGCCCTGAATCAGTATTCCAAATTTGGTTATTCACATAACAAGTTCTCAAGAAATAGCCCACTGCAGGGAAAAAGTTATTTTTAAAGGTGTCAGATTCTACCAACCTTTTTTTTTTGTGCACATCTAGGTGTAAACCTTGTCTCTGCTCATGGTCAAAATGGCGTCAGTCACTTATTGTATACCTCACCTGCTGCAAGGCAATCCTAAACCCTTTGTGAGAATGCTACTGAAACCAGTATTTGAAAGAGTTTGGCCTCTATATAAGCACGTAACTGACACCAGTGAGCCAAGCCAAACAGATTACCCTTTGAAGACAGCCTGACCAAGACAGTTGCTAGCCTGCCATAGGCCATAAGACTTTTGTGACTCAGGGGGATGTCAAACTTGAGCAACACTGAGACATTGTAAATTCAAATCTGATACATGCAAGAAACCTGCAAAAATCTGTCTCTGTCAAAGGATTATTTCAGTTTGGGAAAATGAAACCTGTATGCAGCAGAAAACTCAGATCTTCATATGCTTGCGTGAGGTTGGCAGAGGGATATTGGGAATAGGTGATGGGGAGCAGAGAGGGTTTGAGGTGTTCAGGTCAGGGAGAAGAGGTAGGGATTAGGAGGGCTGAAATGGAGGTGTATGGTATGGATTTAGCTGTGTTCCTTGCCTGTTCCTGGTTGTTCAGACTGTAAGGTCTCGGAACACTAGCATGCAATCTTAACTGTGCATTAATAGGTTTTTACTTTATTTATTTTTTTTTGGCTCAGTGGGTACACAGACCAAGCAGGCTACAGAGCCCTCCATTAGAATATCTGCTGCCTCTTAGCAGGTATAGCCAATAGTAGAATCTGACTCCTAAACTCAGATCACACATAGGTACACCTGTAAGGTAGCAGAGTCCCCAGTGAGCTAACCCTGTGTATGATTTAATTCACCTCCCTGTTCTAAGCCAGGAAGCAACCCATTGGAACTCTCCTTGATCTTAGCACATCTCCCTGCAGGCAGGGTGTTTCATTAATGGTGTTTTTTGTTATGTAGGATCCTGGAGCATCCAGCTGGAGAGGGGAGGCAGCTTGGTGGTTCTGAGGAGCTTGCTGTGGCCAGGACTGACATTCTACCATGTCCCCAGGACTAAACAGCATGGCTATATCTACCTTGGCACAGGTGAGAAGAACATAGACCTGCCCTTCATGCTGTGAATTGCCCACCCAAACTGAAGATTCAAGGAAAAGAGTGTTTCCACTTAGATTTTAGACTTGATTTGCAGTTATTTGCTCTAATAAACCCGTGTGAAACTTCTGCACCTGCCTGCAGTTTTCTGTGCTCTAGAAAGAGCCCCAAGGCATTACCTCATACCTCATTGTGTATATTCTTCCCCCAACTTCTGGGGCGAGTGCCCTCCCGAGCCTGGCACTAGAAATCTTAGACTAGCCAATAGTGCACGCCCATCATCTTCCAGCAAGAGCAAGATTCCTCTCCAGGAGTCAAACATAAGCCCCCTGTCTGACCACTCAGGCATTGTGTTCAGATTTGATTCTTAGGCAGCTTGAATGAAGGTTGATTGCAGCAGAATATGAATAGAAAATCAGGCATACCTTGTGCTCGATGTGAGTGTTGGAAGAGCCTGGGGGTCTGTTTTGCCAAAAGTAAAGGTCCCACTTGCCTACTGCTTGCAGAAGTGAAAGACTCAACTGTACAAGAGTCAGTCTGCTGTGCTGGTAAATGCTGTGCTCTCAGGTTCTAACATTTAGGGTGACACACTGTACATACCACTGTGCTTGTCTCATTCAGTCACTGTTTTCCCCCTATTAAATTGATAGCTGATTTCTACTGCAGGTAACCCATAAGTGCTACAGAAGTTTGTGTTCTAAATGCATTATGTGTAGTGATCATTCAAAGAGTGTGGAAGGGGGCAGAATAGGGCCATAGAGTTCCTGGCCTCCATTTTCTGAGTGGCTAGCCCAGAGATTTTATCTGAAGTATTCAGCACTTTAAATTTCCCTAAAGCCAAGTATCCAGGCATCTTGCACTCCACCTGACTTGAATCTAGAGCTTTTTCCCCCCACAGAATAAAGCCACAAAGGATCATTAGGGTTATCAAGGTTGTTCCTCACTCTAGCACTTTCTGCACTCGAAGTGAGAACCCACAAGAACTTTTAAGTACCCTGCCACTAAAGGCTTCTGCTTAAAAAAACAAACCACCACACACCTCCCCAAAGTCAGATTTCCTGACCTGGGAGATACACTGCCACCACCCAAGTGCAAAAGCCCCTTTGGAGAAGCCAAGACAACACACTTGGGATGTCTCCCTGTGGGGTAAACCCAAGTTCTTAATCCTCCCTCAGGAGAGAACTTAAAAACAAACTGCAATTTCCCAATAGCTGACCTTTCGGTCACAGGCATATGCACACCAAGTCATCTTCTAGGACACAGGATTCAGATCATAGTCTTAAAAAGTCTTGTTTATTAATCAAACAAAGACATACTTGGTAATTACACCTAATTGCTAGGTGTTACACGGCAACTGAAAAAGGCAGATTAAAACACAGAGATTTGCTTCCCAGGGACTCAGTTTAAAAATTAGTGTATATGGGGTGGGGGCAGATTTGGTGGAGTAGATAAATCAGCCTGAGAAGTCTCAAACCAAACCAAAATTGAAAAACAAAAGGAAAACCAAAACAATGATTGTGTGTGACTAAATAGCCCCTTTCTCCTCACATATCTATTATTTCAAACATTCCTCTCTAGATATGGATGTTGCTGAACAATTCAATACCTGGTTCATGGCTTAATCCACCTCTCCCAGCTCACCTTTCCTTACACAAGAACTGCAGCAGGAAAAATCAGTCAATTTTAAAAAGAAATCCCACTCTCTCTTCCCATTGGCTCACCCAGCTGCCTGCCAACACTTCCTGGAGATTTTCAGGGAGCTATTGCCTCTGGGTTCAATCCATTTCCACAGGAGTGGGGAACCTTTTCTGGGTCAGGGGCCACTGCCCCTAGACAAATCAGCTGGAGGCCACATGAGTGAGGTGGTCTGCTTGGTGTGTGGGTTCTAGGTAGGGGCAAGCTGGGCACTGGGAAAGTACAGGAGTAGGCTGGGGGTGGGTGACCTGGGCAGGAGTGGCGTGCATAAGCAGGCTGGGAGTGTGGGGTCTGAGTGAAAGAAAGGATGCAAGAGGGTTTGGTGTCCGGAAGGGAGGGAAGAGGCAGGAGTATGGTGGCGTGAGAAGCTGGGATTGGAAGGTGGGTGCAGAAGCTGTCTGGAGGAATGAGGTCTGGGTGACTAGGGTGCAGCTTATCTGTGCAGCATCCCCAGATGCACATGGCTCTGTGCCCTCCCCACACTGCCTCCAAGGATTGCCTTGATTGGCCAGAATTCCAGCCAATAAAGTGGTGGGATAAAACCTCCAGGCACTGCTAGTGCTGCTGCTCCCCTTTCCTCAGCTGGGGAAATGACAGTGGAACTTTTCCCTTGCCCCCCAGCAGCGACCATGGGCTGGATCCAGCCTTGACTTGCCTTGCTCCAGCCTGTGAGGCTAAGGGTTTCCTACCCCACTGGATGCTGGAGATGGGAGCCCCAAGCAGTGGGGTTCAGATCCAGGTAAGCTGCGACTTGGACTGAGACTGCGGTCTGAAGGTTCTCCACTCCAGCTTTATAGTAATGTAGTTAATTGAATGGCTGGAATGTGTAGAAAACGGTAGTAGCGCTCCCATCCATCAGCGTGGTCATCTAGTTTGACTTGCCTCACAACACAGGCCATCAAACCTATCCCACTTTTCTTGACCGGCTGGTAGATAGCAATAGATAGCCCTGTCTACACTAACACAAGACTCACAAGCACAACAAGGAATAAAGAGCTACAGAGCCTGTAGTAGCCTCACAGGTATATTGGACAGAGGGAGACACAGCAGCAACGTACCCTAATACATTTAATCTCTCTTGCGCATCAGGCTCTCACCCAGCATTCTGGAAGCAAAAGTGCTCACTAAGGTGAAAGTCTGCTATGTTGTATGAACTGTATATGAACATCGCTATGGAACAGACAATGATGTACAAGTCCTAACCACACACTGTTCCATGCAGCAACTGCACCCTTGATAAGAGTGGCTCTCAGCAAGTTTGCATGGAAGGAGAAGAAAACAGAGCAAGTCATCAAGAATGTCAATGTGTTTTCTATTTGTCAGACACAGGAGTTAGTGAGCCAGTAAGTAATCTTAACAGAAGCATAGTGACACAAATCATACCAAACATCTGCTGGCCACTGCCATGTGTTTCCCGCCTCAACCTGAGGTCATTAGTGAGACAAAAATTTTCCACATCAGCACTGATTAACACCATATTCCCACTTCTGATGAGTTCAGAGGGAGCAGAGGACTTTTCTTCACAGTTAAAAGTGCTAGGGCATGGACCACTGACAGCTCAGATCTGAGAGATATTCTCCCTTTTAAGCTTTCTGCTGCAAAACCCCCTCTTTGGCCAGCAAAGATTCAATCTTTTGGATGATAGCCAAACACTGGTCCTCATTCTACTTGAGAAGAAAGGCAATGCTGACAAATCCTGCATACACCTAGAGGAGCAGATGGTTGCTTGCTCAGAGGCCGTGAAGAATGCTAAAAGGAGATATGCTTGGAATCAGGTTGTTGCTGGGGCTGATAAACTTAGAACAAGGGCAGAGTGGCTTGACGTGATTCATTGGCTAAGCAAATTCCATTGTATCTCAATGATTTAAATAAACAGGCTTCTGCCCATAATTGATGTTATCCTTCAGCAAGGGGTGTCCAACACGGAAGGGGATTCTGCACCACTTAGGGCCTCTCTTCCAGAGAGGCTTAACAGATCCAACTGACCAGCGGGTAAGATATCTGTAAAACAGAAGCAGAAAAGCACCTCAGATTTGACTGAGAACCGAGAAAAGGCTTTGGCTAATGCAGGGGTGGTCACTGCCACCTTTGTAATACAGAGGCAAAGACCATGAACACCAGCATGCAAAGGCCCCCCTAGAATCAAGAAGGAGCTCTGAAAGGCACCCCTCGGACTTGTAGGCTGTACCTCTGTATGGAAGACAATGGCAACTGCCACAAGCTCCTGTGTAAAATAGGTGCAGGATCCTGGCAAGATGTAAATCTGATCCTGTTGCTACATTTGAGCATCCAGTTCCTTTACTTTATCAAAAGCCAACTCTAAATCCACGCCCCCAATTTCATCTGGTTGGGAAGACACCAACTCCTAGCCAGCCTAAATCAGGCAGGCTCAACGCAAGCTGAAAGGCTCCAAAGGTGTCAGTCTATTTTCATTAGGTAGGCAGTTATTTCTCCTGGGATTCTGGCCAATTAATTTATTTTCACACATACTAAGATGCACACCCGTTTATTATGATGCTCTGGAATAACACCGCATTCTAACTGGCTGGTGCAGGAAAGTAAAACTTGCAATGTGAAAAGCTCTGGAAGTGGAATTACTACAACTGCAAATATATCAAGAACAAACTCCAAGTGACTCAAAAGACTAAACTGGATTTTTATAATTTGAACTTTGTATTTGGCTTTGTGGGCAAGATGGAATTTTATGCCTAGTGTCAGCTAGCAGGGATCTAATTCAATGCCTGGGAGGTGTTTTGTTACCCTTCAAATCTTTTGTTGCTGGTAGGGAGGGAATGGAAGTCCTTGAAAAAATAATTTTTTTTCAGGCAAGAGCTGAAGCAAAATTCCAATGTAAACCATACTTGGACAATTTAAAATGTGGAACAGACTGGTAAGCTTTTTGTCTAACAATAATGTCTGCTGAGTAATCATGGGACCCCAATCTATTACCTCCTACCTCAAGGTTTTGTTACCTCTTTTTAGCACCATGTGTGAATTTAAATGTAAAGTACTTTGGGCAGAGGACATATGCAATTTATATGTATAGTGAGGCATTTACTGCATGCTTGGGAACTGTAAAATAAACTTCACAGTGCTGGGTGATTATGGATGATATGAAAACAGCACACATTTTGCCAACACTTTACTTCCTCAAGGATCCCAAAGAACTTTACAAACTGTCTTCAAAGATTTCTGCTACCGCAACGAAGTTTCTTCTTGGCTCTCCCGCAGGGGAATAAAGAGACTTAGAGCTTTCTGTCAAGGAGCTTACAAACACATACAGAGGTGACAACAGGAAAGGGAGTGAGAATGGAGGGAGCGTTGCATCTCAGAGAATCAATTCACCTGTTCTCATTTGCATATATTGAGTTAGTCCCTTTCTATGATTAATCTTATACTGATGCATTTATGGAACCTTTTGGACAGAAACTGAAGGAGACTCTGACAGTCAACTGAAAATGCAGGCAAGACGAAAAACAATTACCAACCTGGAATTTGTCCAGAAACTGAGGTTCATACTATTGCTTTTGGGAGAAGTACTACAGGCTCTTTAATGAGCACAAAGGGATGGGCCCTTATTTTTACATGTCATCTGAACTGCAGCCATCCACCTACAGTGAGTGCTGACTGAGTGGAACTTTAGTTGCAGGAAAAGAGAATGAAAATCCAAAATTGTTTCAATACACCACAACGTGCCAAGTGCAGTTTTGGTCACATGACCATCCACTTACGGGAAAGAACTGCCATGATAACAAATGGTTTCACTGGAAGAGGGAAGCACGGTGAATGTCAGAGATATACATCAATACTGTGCGCACATTTAGACAGCCAGTGGCTTTAAGAAATCCCTCTGTCTGTTTTCATGTGGGCACTGGAAGCACACACCCCAAATCTGCATAGGAAAAATGATTTAATAATAGCCTGATTTTAAAGCTTTTGTTGTTTCTCCTTTGAGCAGGTCTAATCCAGCCCTCTGCTCCAGCTCTTTGGCTTCCTTTGGGGACTGCAGGCTGAGACTTTTCATTGTTAGTTGAAACAGACATTTGGACACTCTCCCTTCCTGGAGCACAGTTTGCTTTTACTGTTTTTAATGCTTGCTTTGTCCAAAACTCAATTTTGTCCTAGTTTGCTTGCTGCCCTATTACTTTCATGATCCCACCATGGCAAAAAGCAAGCATTGCCCTGAGGCTTGCGAGCAGCCACTTTTGCTGCAAAGTGCCTTTCCTTGCTTGTGCCTAACCTCTTGTTTCCACTGTTTGATGCTATAGTGCACTCATTTTCTATCAGAAAGAAACACAGATGGGAGGGCCACAGAACCTGTTCAGTACCTGGAGTTTTCAGGCTCATTTTGGTTTCCGAGCACAGTGCTTGGTTTGATAATTTGTGCCTTTCATTTCACTCAAGTTTCCATATTTCTCATTAACACTGTATCTAGGCACTAGGATCCACTGTAGGGAGGTCTTTGCTTCCCCTACACTACACATGGTCACATCTTCTTAACCACATAAATGCTGCCAGGGCAAAGTTTAGCTCTTGATGTGCCTTGTAGTGCAGGTGGACACAGCATTTTGCTAACGAGCTATGCTCAGAGTATGCTCAATCTTTTAGCCACATCGGTGCGAAAGGGGGACATGGTTACCAGGCCTGGAGAAAGAGGAGCTAGCCCCACATCACAGATCACCACTATGTAACAATGTGGGGAAAGTGAGCAGATGAAGAGCTATTTTCAACCTTGCTGGATACTGGCAAGAACGAGAAGTATGAAAACAGCTGCAGTTGGTCACTGTGGTCCTTGGCACATCCTGGGCTATCCCAGTTGCTATGGGACATAGAAGTTGGGTTCTGAGGTTCACTCTGGGAGCAGAAAGAGCCTACAGTCCCATTAACTAGACACCGCTGCTTAGCAGCCAGGGTTTTCATGCACTATGGTGAAGGAAATGACTTGCACATGGGGCAGCTGTGGCCCTGAATGCTGCTCAAGCAGAAGCCATCCCTGTACAACTTCAGGCTGAACTTCTGAACCCTAACTGAACTTTTTCAATCTGGCTCTTGTTTGGATTAAGAGCAGAAGGCAAATGGCTTGAGCCTGCGCAGGAAGCACTCTATCAAAGAGCTGGCAGGGCTGCCTCTTCCTTGGCACATCCCCTTTCCAGGACGCCTCTTGGCTTCCTCTCACCTGAGACTGACCTGGGTCTTCGCTTTTCAATTCCTAGTACCTAGGAAACAAGGCTACCAGATTTCAATGCACGGGAGAAGTCACATGCTGCCTAAATTAACTGCTGATAACAATAGGAAATTGGAGTCAGCCCCCAACAATTGGAAAAGGATACCTGCACAAGCACACTAACCCCAGGGAACGCCTCCTTCTGTAAGTCTGTCAGCCAGGTGCTCCTAAGTAGTCTCCTTACTCAACACACACAGCTTCTTTCTCCAACAGACAAAGAAGGAATAAAAGTAAAGAAGAATAAGCAGAGCTATCAGCATTCAATACTTTGACTCCAGGCCTTATAATGCCTACTTACGGCAGGAATATAGAAATAGAGCTCTCCAGCACTTCCACCCCATAATTACAGCATCTCCCCTGGCAGAGAGCAGGCCCTGAGAAGCTATGACCTACACATACAACTAATCCTTCTAAGAGTTTATGGAAGGGATGATTTAATGGAGTTTTGCATTAGCCAATATTTTGGTCCCAACCAAATGAGCAGCCAATGCAGCATCCACATAAAAATAACTCGAGACTCTGTCTCGAGGACAGCCACTGAGCTCGGAAGAGCAACCACCCACACTTGGCCTCTAACAACCTCTACAGTGGTAAGGGAGCTGCCAAATTAGTGAACTTTCTAATCTTGAAAGCAAGAAGGGAGGTTTGATCTGCAGTTGCTCATAACAGCTTCCCAGGCTGTTCTGGTGTACGTGGCCTGCATACATATGGCTCTGAAATTTCTGAAGGCAGACTGCAGTTGCACATGGTGCTGGAAAAGCCTTACAAAGTATCCCGCGCTCCAAGTGGGCCACTGAAAAATTCTGTTGCTGCAGCACTGAACTGAACTGGATGTACCAGGTGGAAGCGTAACAGAGGGTATAGGCATAACTAGGAATAATGTGATGAAGTTAAGAAACATGCAGGCTGAAGATCAGGGAATAACCCCTGACAGTTAGACATTTTAGCTTAGTCTCAAGCAATTCTGCATTGACAGGAGATGGAGTCAGAGACTTTTCTACCTCCAGTTTCCACAAACATGATACCATGGCATCACTCAATGTGCAATGAGGAGGGGCAAAGAGCACAACAGCTAACACACCCTATTACAAACTGGCCAGCAAAATTGATACCCAACAACAGTATTTCTACAATGAGCCATCAGTGGGCAGAACAGCTAACAGATGACATTAACAAGCTAGTACTATTGAGAAGCTACTAGGTCACTTTGGCTACCAGAGACACACAATTTAGACGCAGCATGTTGTAAGACACATCCTTTGAGAGATGACCTGAAGTGTTGCCAAAAAAAATTCAGGAGCTGCTGCTGTGCAGTCCCCAAAGTCAGGGTATGAGAAGACAGAGCCTGACAACTCAGTACTGCCCAATGTGCTGTCCCTTGTTCCTTGCCCCAGGGAACCTGCCACTCTACCTTCCAATATGTTGCTAGACCAACTGGCAGGAACAGTGTTGGGCATCTTGCATTTAACACCACTAACACAGTAACCTCAGCAGATAAGGGAGGAAGTAGCTGCAGACTCCTCAAGAACAAAGACTATCAGTTGGGATGGTTTGTACAGCTGGCTTCTTGCGGGAATGTCCTTTGAGAGTCTCTATGGAGCCATTTGGACAGGGCCTCAGTCCAGTAGCCCACTTCAGGGGAGGGTGAGAGAAACAAGAGTCTTGCATTTGTTTGATCTGCAAAGACACCCTCCAGCTGATGCTGCTCTGATGGGATTCTGGAAAGAGCCATGGTTAAACCTCCTCTGTTCCCCTCAAATGAAGCCATTTGCCTAATTCCTGTAAGTGACACACAAGCTCAAGTTCAACTCCTGGAAACAGGATTCAGACTTTCTAGAACCTCAGGCTACCTCTTCAGCAGAGATGTTGGGTTGTGACTCCTCTTTGGGGAACAGAAAGGTCCCTGGGGATGAAATGAAACCATTGTTACACTGATCAATGAGGTTGCCCGCTTTTGACTTAATGATCTGCTGTATAGGCCCATCATCAATAGAAACTCTCTTCTGACCCAAGAGGGTGTGGACAGGACTCTAACACCTTGCTAAACTTCTCATCTCAGGCAGCAGTCCTGAGTCTGCCATTCCAGCAACCAGTGAGAGCACTCATGCGGCCAAAGCTTCCAGATGACCCACACTGTCTGTTTGAGAAGCAGTTCAAAGGAGAAAGAACCATCACATCCAGCTCAAGATAATACTTCCCCTCCTCATACGCAAGTCCATGTCATCCTGCTTGATGCCATCTTACAGAGCTCCCTGCTGGTGATGCCCCGCACTACACAATCTCTTCACAGCTCTCTCCACACTTCAAAGAGAGATCTGGGACCTTCCTATATAAGGGCAAACAGCTAGACAGGACAAAGGGGGAGGGGGCACTGAATGGGCTGCTTATCTGGCAGCACAGGGAAGTGAAGGATGGAATTTCAGGAGCAGGAAGTAATAATGATATATGAAGATAACATTTCATACAACTGGAAGGGACCTCAGGAAGTTATGGAGTCCAGTCCCCTGCCCTCTTGGCAGGACCAACCACCACCCCTGCTTTTTAATCTATTTGCCCCAGAGTCTTAAATGGCCTCCTCAAGGATTGAACTCACAACCCTGGGTTTAGCAGGCCAATGCTCAAACCACTGAGCTATCCCTCCCTCCTGACAGGTGGGGTGGGGGGAGGGACAGATGAAGATGCAGAACTGCAGATAAGATGCTCTCTCCCTCTCCCCCACCTTCAGCTTAGGGCAAACCTATAACCACCACATGGAGAGGTGGTTCACTCCCCACAGAAACAAAATGCTCTGCATCCCTATCGCCCTGCCTCCTGTTCAAGAGCTCCACAGCAGGAACGGCTCCCATACCACAGGAGAAGCTGAAGCCAATGCAAGTTCCTGAGACAGATGTGTGGTTCAGTGGCAGGGGGATGAAGGGAAATGACCTACAAATGAGCAACCTTGTGGTGGATAGAGGATGAGATTCAGGGAAGGTTGGACATTGCTAGAGCTCCTTCTCCAGGAATCTGCAGCTCTGGTGCCCTCAAAAAGTTAGGCTCACTTCTCACCTCCCTTCCTCTTGGGTTTACTGGCTCATGTCTTCCAGGATGCCCCAGGGCGCGCCCCCCCGCCCCCAGCTGCCATCTTCCTTCAACTAAAACTTTTCTAGAGGGCCCAGCAGACCAGAATCCGGCCCGGGGAGCCTTTTCATCTGACCTGCAGAGCCAGCAGCAGTGCCATTTTAAAAGATGGCTTGGTGGCTCCAAGCTGCATGTGGCTCTTTAAGGAGCCATTTGCAGCTCTGGACACTGCTGCCACTCACTCAGGCTCCCTGCCCTGCCGCATTGCAAGAGTAGAATTCAATTTAATTGGTTTAACAGCTGGCAGGAGGGATCCGGCCACTAACCCAATTAAACTGAGTCCCATTACTTCAACGCAGAAGGACAGAGCCACATGCATTGTATGTGGGGGAGGGAGCAGGAGGGTTGCAGGGAGGCACACAGTCATGGTGATGAGATGGCAGCCCAGCGAAGGTGCAGTGGGCGGGAGCATGCAGAGCTCCTGTGTGAAATAACAATCCTGGGTTTCAAGTATCGGAGGGGTAGCCGTGTTAGTCTGGATCTGTAACAGCAACGAAGGGTCCTGTGGCACCTTATAGACTAACAGAAAAGTTTTGAGCATGAGCTTTTGTGAGCACAGACTCACTTCATCTATGAGTCACTTCATAGATGAAGTGAGTCTGTGCTCACGAAAGCTCATGCTCAAAACTTTTCTGTTAGTCTATAAGGTGCCACAGGACCCTTTGTTGCTGTTACAAATCCTGGGTTTGGGGCTTCGAGGGGCTAAGCCTGAGGTTGAGGTGGGGGCAGTTTGGGGCTGTGAGGGGTACGCATGGGAATGGGGGTGGGTTTGGAGCTATTTTGTGTTCGGCCCAATGCTTGGTCGGGGGCAGGGGGCTGGACTAGATGACCTCCTGAGGTCTCTTCCAGCTCTATGAGAGATGCAAATCACGTAAAAAATTGCAATGCGGCCCCCGATGGAAAATGGTTGGCCAACCTGGCCCAGCATGGGATGCCCCTTGAGCCAGAGAGAGGTGTTTCTGCAGAGTAACGCACAGTGCTCTGCAATGCTCACCCATGTGGTGATACTACATGGCCCAACATGCTGCTGCAGCAACAGCCAGAATAGTGTTGGGCATCTTGCTTTTAACATCACTCATGCAGTACTCTGTGGGGAAGCAGAAGGGGAGGAGATACAGCCAGCTACAGGAAGAGCTAGAAAGTTCAGGGGTTACACAGGCTGCTTTTAAGATCCCTGCAACTCATTAACTTGTTCCCCTGCTTCAGAAGAGGAACTGCAGGGGTTTTAATAAGGGAACAGAAAAGTTATTTGGTGTCACTGCAGCTCCTGTCAGGATCTCTGTAGAAAGTTTTCACCCCTCAGCAAATCCCCACGCACATCTCCAGGGCTACAGCAGAAATGCCAAAGGGAACTACAGCATCTTATTCAAGGGGGGAGGCATATGGGAGAGGACAGGACACTGTGCTAGCAAGGGCCAGAGCATTCAACACAGCAGCCCGCACAAAGGCGGATGGAACTGGGCGCTGCTTCTCTTGGGGAACTGGTAAACACACCACTGAGTTGTGCGGGACAGTGTCTGCTAGAAGAAGCTAGAGCCTTCTGCTGTGCCTCTCACTGTGGAGGCCCCACTCCAAGCATATTTGACCCCTCCCCAAGCTGGCACTGTGAAATCCAAAAGGCTCACAGGCAACAAAGTGACAAAGTCTGATGCCCTGAGGGGTTCTACTGTTATACCTCAAAGGCTTTCTGAGGAAACCGAAACAGGGCCCTCAACTTTCACTGCTCTGAATGGAGGTAGCTGAGTGCATTCAAATGTCTCAGACACCTATCACACTATGGACAGGCTCTTAGGGTTTCCCATCACCACAGGACCAAAGCACCATCCCCCTGGGACTTTGCAGATGGAGGAAATCAAAGCAGAGAGATAACACGACTTGTCTAAGATCATGCATGCAATCTATGGTCAAGCCTGGAACTGAACCCAGGCCTTTATGTCCCAGTCTAGTATCTTAACTAGAAGCTCATTTTTGACATGGCTGAGTACCATGAAGGGAAAGAGAAGTGGTAGTTTGAACAATATGAAATGCCCTCAGTCCCTAGGCTGCAGAAAGGAAGCAGTTAAGTCTTCCTGCCCTGTGCAGTGCTGGCTGCTGTTCCAGAGAGCGATGTGGGAGGCACAGGAGGGGGTAGGCAAGTGGCCAAGGCTCTCTCAGTGCTACAGCAGCCCAGACCTGGCAAGGCTCCAAAAATGCAGAGCTCTCTACCTCCAGCAGTTAGAGGAGACAATATCTCAGCAGCATTCCTGAAATGCCCTCATTGCAGTGCCCAAATCACTTCCCTCAGTTTCATCCCCAGCTTGCCCAATCCCCAATCCCCAGCCTGATTGCTCGCTCCATCTGTCCAGCCTCCTTCACAAACTGCCAAGCTCCTGCTCGACTCTCAGCCGGCTGCACCCCAGCTCCATTCCTTGCCTCCCCTTCCCTACCTCAGTCCCAACCCTGCTACCTTTCTCCTCCCACTGAGAGGAAATACGGGTACTGCAAAGAGAGTAGGGAGCACTCACATACCAATTCCCAAGCTTGGCTCTAAGGGCTGCAATGCTGCCACATGCACATGGAGGTTCCCATCTTAAGTGCTCACTGAAGCATAGTTAGGAGAAGTCAGGGGTCTAGCCAGGGAGCTTTGGTTCATGCAGTGGGGTCCGGGTTTCCTGTCCTGACCAGTTGTGCAGAGTTGCTACGTGTGATAAACAATCGCTGCCCTCTAGGCCAGATATGCTGCATATACACAATACATGCATAATCCCAAAGGGTTTTAAGATATGGAAATGTGAGGTATTTCAGAGTCCAATATGCGAGGAGCCTGGAGCCGTATCTGATGCAGTCTCCTGCTGCGGACACCGACTGACTGTTCATAATCTGATCTCTACTGACAGCACAGTGTGGGTATGTCTACACTGCAATCAGATACCCACAGCTGGCCCATACCAGCTGACTCGGGCTTGTGGGATTCAGTCTGCAGGACTGTTAAACTGCAGTGCAGACATATGGGGTTGGGCTACAGCCTAGGCTGAGAGCCTCCCACCTGCAGGGTCCTAATGCCTGAATATATACACCACAGTGAAGGTACTCATAGCCCAAGCCAGCTGTCAAGCACTGGCTGGGAGGTTCTAACTGCAGTTTAGGCACTCCCTGGTGGCCTGGCAAATCCTGAAGAGCTGCCCATCAAGTCTGAGCTAGAGGGCTAGACCCAAACCCCAGGAGTCTCAAGCCATCCTGAGCTTTGGAGCCTAAGCTCTCCAAGCAACAGACCACTGGCCTCTGGTAACCCCACAACTCTAATGAAGGTTCATAAACCTCTCTGACATTCCCATGGAAACAGAGTGTGAGGTCATAAACAGGGGATTAGCACCTTCCAACAGTGAGCCAAGTACAGGAGGTTACAGGGGGGTTTCAGTCCACCCATCAAAGGCCAGGGGGCCAGGCAGCACTGGGTGATGGTAAGAGCTTGTTATACAGGAAGGGCAAGCTGAGGGCAAATGACAAACTACAGTCAAAAGGGGAAAACAGGGAAAAGAAAGTGTGGCATGCCTGTAATGAGCCCCTTCTGCCTGTTCCCGCCACCCTGTTCTATTACCCACCCTGGGGTTCTCTGCATCCCATATCGCTCAGAGATGTACACCAGCAGTCCTCTTGGCAACATCCTCGCTAGACTATTGCTATGTCTGGGGACGCTGGGGGGTTCAAGGGAAGGGGAACATATCAGGTGTGCACAGCAGATTCTTAACTGCGTGTGGCTGGTTTGCATCAAGTATGGTTAATTTTAGAGTGCCTGGAAGTACTGGCAGGCTGGAGCACAGTGACAGAAACGCACTCTCATGAGCACTCCCAACACTTGGTATAGGCCCTCAATTCAGGCTGACTTCACTGTCATGGGTCCGTTCTGAGGCTAAAATGCTCCCCCACCTCCAATTCCCTTAAAAAAACCACAAGACTATTCACCTGTTGAACTTGGGTTTCTTGGAAACATGCCCTGCAGAATGCCAAGGCCTGTGGTCTGGCAGCAAACCTATAATGAGAAAGGAAAGATATGAGATTTGAATGGGAGATTTGGAGAGAGCCAAGAGGCTCTAATGGAAGGGGCATTTTTCCTGCTGAGTCTGTACTGAACCAAAGCCTGAACAAAGGCAGGGCACAGTGCTGCTAGAGGTGCTGTACTTGAAAAGAAACATATAACTGAAGAACTGACCACTTGTGGCCACTAAAGAGCCCCTGGTGCTATTTACCAAAGTAAGGCCAGTGACACAGCCGAATTCCAGTTCAAGGATTACAATCCGCCTCTGAATTCTCTCTGCATTTTAATTTGGAAATAATGTGGAAGAACAAGCACAGAGGCTGGAGCAAGGGAGCACACAGTGGACTTGGGATCCATTCCTGACTGACGCCATGCTGCATCACCTTGGGCAATTCACTTCCCCTTTCCTGTAAAGGGGTCTGAAACCCTTGGATGAGTGGGGCTGCTCTCTACAAATTGGTGGTTAGCCTCATTGTCACAAGCATGGTCCTCAGACCTGTAGCTATGTCCCAGGCTTGTTTGTCCACCTGCAGAGCTCTCCTGGCAACCATCTGGCCTTCTTCTATAATTTCCTTCAGTTTCTTCTGAGGGTCTTGAAGCAATTTAGGCAAAAATGGAGTCACCCTCTTCCAAGTCAGGAAATTGTATTTGGCAAATTCTGCCTGGTAATCTGCCACGTCATTGCAGTGAAGCCAACAGCAGGCTTTTTGCCAGAACAGAATTCAATGTTTTGGGCTCTTTGTCACTGGGAGTTCCTTTCACTGACTTGTTGTTTCCTTACACAGCTGTGACTGCTAACGACTTACAGTTTAGGTGGAAGGAAGAGGGTTCAAAATTCTCTGGGGCCACCGGGTAACATTCCATCATCCTTCTGGAGAGTGGCTGAATGATGGCCAGGTATTACCAAAGGATTTTGGGCATTTGTTAGTAAGGGCTTTCAAAACAGTAAGAGCTCAATGGAAACTCAGATGCTATGGTGGCTGCGGTAATGGGGAGGGAAAAAAAAAAAAGTATGTCCCCAGCCTGAAGTGGTTATACTACTAAATAAAAGAGTGTGGGTTTGTTCACATTACCTGCTCGGTGAGCCATTTGTACGCACACTGCAACCTTCCTATGCTCCTCCAGACAAAGGCCTGTGACTCTACGGGGCAACATTCCTCCATCAGAACGGATGAACTGACTCAGCAATAAAACATCCTGAAGAAGCAAGGAGAGAAGGGTACAATGATGAGTGCCAGAGCTGCACTAATGGCTACGATTCTTAGGTGCTGACAGCGCTCCAGCGTGAGGTTCAAAATGATTCCTTCCAGTGCATATTATCTTGCATTTTGTAACAGTGGATTCCACCTGCCACTGTGTTGCCTATTGGCTTAGCTTTGTTAGGACCTGTGAAGTTCAGAACTTTTTATAGGTTAATTAATACTATTTTTGCCATCTGACTATTTGTTGCCATTCTCAGATTAGGTACCTAATCTAATCTGAACATCACCTATACATAGAAGGATGCACCATTTGACAAAACATGCAGGATGATGGTATTTTACACAATGTTTTTGACTGAGTGGAGAGCTGATTTTTAGTTCATCGGGAGCTGAGTTGTTATAGGTCAGAGATGTCAGCATTCACTTATTAGGCCATATTTGGGTCTTCCCCTGTAAACTGTGTGCAGGATTGTCCTCTACTATCTATTCCTCAGTTCTTTATCCATTTCCAAAGGTGGAAGTTTTTGTCATGTCCCTGTGTGGGGAGCAAAGGTGGATTAGTCCAAAATCTGTTAGGTCTTGCCTGGAGTAAACTCTTCATAACAAAACCGTATTGTTACTGGGAAAGATCCACCAGAACAAACTTTCCGCCCTCCGGCTGCATACACGTTAGGAGGGTCTGTTAGAGCAGTGACAAGGAAGGGAATCTTGTTATCGAAGAGCACTAAGAGCAGATTGTGGGTTCAGAAATCTTTGTAGATTTCCTTCTTGCTGACCTTTCAGATTAAAAGCTACAGACGGACACAGCATTATTCCTAAAACACAGTTTAAGTGGAGTATCACCATGACCAGATAACATCACATAACAGGGATGACAGAGCTTTACACAGCAGCAGCAGCAGCAGCAGCTGCTGCACTGGGGTCCATTAGCTGTGCAAAGGGCACAGCCCAGCATTCAGCTATATACTTTCCATTTCGACATGCAGCACAACAAATGCCAGCACGCCTCTTAGACCAACACACCCCCTTGACATGCTGGTATCATGTTATCCCTGGGGCCCACTGGGGGCTGCTGGGCTTGTTTTATCCCAATCCGCTGAAAGTTTCCCACTGCCAGACTCACCACACTAGCAGGGCATTTAGTTCGTTTTTGCTGCTGTAAACATTTCCATATTTTGGGTGGAAGGAGCACGTGCATGTGGCTTGCAGCCTGGAAGAGACCTGTCAGCAGCCATTCTCCATGCCCAGGATGAGAAAAATCAGGGCCAGGTGGAAGCAAAAAGAACATGCGAACAAAGCAGACTTCTATAGGCTGAGCCAATGCAAAAGCCAGGATATCCAGCTCGCAATGTTTATATTCCACACTCATCTGATACCAAATAGACTTAATTCTGAAATAAACTGCCCTGCAGCGCTGCATTCTGGGAGCTCTGGCTCCAGCTAGACCCTCTCACAAGCCATGCTGACATCAACAGAAATAGCATCTAGAGCTTTTTTCAGCCACACGTCCTACTACACAAGGATACTTGTGTCACAAGTATCCCTGGTGCCTGCCACTGACTTCTCTTCATCAACAGGTCCTGTTCACTGGCTCTGATCTAACTCTCGTCTTTAAATCCAGCCCCATTCAAGATTAATCATTTAGGCAACTTCATGCTGATACAAGGGACCTGAGTTTGTGGAGCAATGACATATCCATACAACAGGGACAACACCCTAACAGTGACCTTGGGTCTCACCAGGAGAAACCATCTAAGGACAAAAGGAATGCTCAGTATCCATGTCCCAGCCAATCTCTGGCCTTGGCACTGAGGCCACCACAGAGGGCTAATTACTGCCAGCAGTACAGCTGGAAGCTAGACTGAGACCTGCCTATCATTCAAAGGATATGGACTTTTGGCCACTGCAGATGGGGGTGGGAGATGTGATCAGCTGAGCCAGGGTGAGACTCCATATCACTTCCCCCATCTCCTTCAGCCACCCTGTTTCTCCATATTGCCAACCACTCAATTCCTCCCCCACACTGGCAGCGCTCACTTCCCTAAGGCAGAAAAGAAGTTCAAATGCCCGGAGTATGAAACCTTTCCTAACTGCTTTAAGCAGCCTGTTTTATTGGTCCTGTGTGTGGGGGTGGGAGCAGGGTCCAGGAGGGACTTAATTTGTATATTGTTCCAGTATTTGCAGCAGTGAATACCCAAAGTAGGGCACAGCACTTTACATGGCACGATATAAGTGTGGGACACCTCTGCGGCAAGGGTGCATTTGGTCCCAGGATTTTCCCTCACATAACCACCATGCCCTGTGGTTTCACAGGGTTGATAATTATTTCCAAATAAAGAATGAAAAAAGGGGAGGGGGGAGATGGATTCTCTGTATCTATTGTGCTAGCAATCAGTAGAGCTCATGCCCCAGTGTTAACCCTGCCCAGCGCTGTCAGTAACAATCAGCTTCTCTCTTGTGATAGTTATTTCTTCACTGAAATCATCTACATCCCACCCATTCTGCTTTACAAATTACGCTCAAAGTCATCTGGCTTGAAGAGCTGCACACTGGTGAGAATCTTACAATGATTCCTGCAGGGTCCTAAGTGTAACATGCTAGGTGCTTCTCCCAGATTCCTCACCCAGATGCAGCTCACTCCGAGGGGGAGAGCAGACAGCCAGTCAACTTTGTGAGGATGGGGGGGTAAACCAAACAAAAATGTAAAGGGGTTAAAGAAGAAAAGAAGTCTGGCAACATACACGTTGCCGTCATGTTCCATGAAATTAACAGTCTTGGGCAGCCAAGACTGTAACTACAGATTTGCTTTAATCACTGGACAGCTCCCGGGAGAGATGGATCCAGATTCCCACCCCCGTAATCTGTAGCATCTGATGAAAACAATTTGAACTGAATTAATCTGGGACTAATAGGAAAGGCTGCAAGCTTGGTCTCTCCAGTGTGCTGCCAAAGCACAATGACATATTTACTGCCTGCTCAGACTAATGATGTTCAAAGTGGAGAAGGGGAAAAACGAAAAACAAGTTTATCCTTCTCTACAAGGAGTGGATACAAAATATAAAAACAAGTTTGAGCCATGTGTTGCCTTGCATGTGCAGCCTGCTGACATGCAGCAAAACCAATACTTGCAAGCCCTTGAGAACTAAGGCTGATTGCTAGTTTTGCACAGTTCATCAAAATTTCATTCACTCTGATAACAGTTCTGTTTTAATTTTCTTTCCTTTCATTACTCCTGGGAGTTTTACACCATTCTCCAGGCATTGCATATCAGAGGAGTGAGATTCCAAGTTACAGGTTCTAATCTAGGCTCAGACTGATATCAACAAGTTAGTTTTAATCTCTAGTGGCTGTTCAGTATTCTAGGTGAAATGAATTAGGGTCTCAGTTTCTTTCCTAGAGAACAAGCACCCCTATCAATAAAGCCCTGCATGGGCACAAAAACTGAATATATACAAGAGCCACAAAAATGGTTCACGGCTATAAAGTGGATATCCAAAAATCTGCAGGGCTATAGATATACAACCTGTATCTGCACCAAATCTGTATAAATGGCCTGCAGATATCTGTGGATTTGCAGGGCTCTACCCATCATATAAGCCACTATCAGAATTGACACTAACTGGTCCATTCACTAGGAACCGCTGTAGAATCCAAGGAATGAGTGACCAATGCGTGGTTGTCCCCCTCCAGGGAAGGGTTGAGAAACACTGGTAAGGAGACCTGATGGAACTTGATGCTTGTTTTATAGATTAAGAATGGGGGAGACATCAGTCATCCGTTTATTTAACACCAGAACTAAAATCACGTATTGTAGTACTGTTGTAGGCACTACTATCAGATGTGTTGAAGTACAGGTTGAATCTCTCTAATCTGGCACTCTCAAGCAGCAACCTCTATAATCTGGCATAATTTTAGTTAGCTGGATGGCTACTTATCATGGATGTGGCCAAGTTTCCCATGGTCCCATAAAATTTGTTTACAGCCACCAGTCCTGGCTCAGTGTTGTGTGTTGTAATTTATCTGTAATTTACCCCCCAATGTCTTCTTAAGTGCCCAGTAAACAGTGGAAGTGCTGGTAAGGCTGCTAGACCATATGGAACTCCCATGGTCCAGCAAATTCTCTTTGGTACAACTAAGGTCTTGAGGGTGCTGGATTAGAGAGGTTCAACTTGTATTAGTCCTGAGGTCATTTCATCCATCCCTGCCAGGGCTAAGTCAAGACTTCCTATATTATACTGCTTTAGCCGGTCCACGTGTGTGCATTCCCAGCAATAGGGCTCACACACTTTGCTTTACATCTGACTGCTCTCTCACAGTTCCTAAACTGTAAGGCCAGAATGGACCATCATGATTTTCTAGTCTGACCTCTTGCATACTGCAGACCACATTAACAGACCCCTAACCTCTGGACAGGTCACTGACGTCCTCAAATCATGGCTTAAAGACTTCAAGTAACAGAGGCCACAGGACTTCCTGAAACAATTATTTTTTGTACTAGAATATCACTGTTAGAAAAAACTTCCAGTATTGATTTTGAAATTCTCAATGACGGAAAATCCATCAGAACCCAAACCAGAGCCATTCCTTTCAGGTGACACATCTGAGGAATTGTCCAAGATTGAGATGTCATTAGAGGGGTTTTGGAACAAACTGACAAACTAAATAGTGACAAGTCACTGGGACCACATGGCATTCACCCAAGAGTTCTGAAAGAACTAAAGTGTGAAATTGTGGAACTGTTAATTGTGGTTTGTAATTTATCCTTTATATCATCTTCTGTATGCAAGGACCAGAAGCTAGCTAATGTGACTCCAATATTTAAAAAAGGCTCAAGAGTTGATCCTGACAATTACGGACCAGTAAGTCTAAAATCAATACCAGGCAAATTAGTTGAAACTGAAGTAAAGTATAAAATTGGTCAGACATATAGATGAACATAACTTGTTGAGGAAAGTCAGCATGGTTTCTGTGAAGGGGAATCATGCCTTACTCATCTATTAGCGTTCTTTGAGTTGGTCAATAAGCATGTGGACAAGGGGGAGCCAGTGGATATAGCGTAGTTAGATTTTGAAAGAGCTTTTGATAAGGTCCCTCGCCAAAGGTTCTTATGTAAAATATTTACGTTATCATCGGATGAGAGGGAAGGTCCTCTCATGGACTGAAAACTGGTTAACAGAGAGGAAACAAAATGTAGGAGTAAATGGTAAATTTTCAGAATGAAGAGAGGTAACTACTGGTGTCCCCCAAGAGTCTGTACTGGGACCAATCCTATTCAACCTATTCATAAATGATCTGGAAAGAAGGGTAAACAGTGAGGTGGCAAAATTTGCTGATCATACTAAACTGTTCAGAATAGTTAAAAACAAAGTAGACTGTGGGGAGCTTCATAAAGATCTCACAAAAATAAGTTATTGGGCAACAAAATGGCAAATGAATTTTCATGTAGATAAATGTAAAGTTATGCACATTGGAAAAAAAATTGGAAACAATCCAGACTATACATACAAAACGATGGGGACTAATTTAGTTATAACCACTCAAGAGATCTTGGAGTTATTGTGGACAGTTCTCCGAAAACATCCACTCAATGTGCTGCAACAGTCAAAAAGGCAAACAGAATGCTGGGAATCTTTAAAAAAGGGACAGAGAGTATCTTATTGCCTCTGTATAAATCCATGGAATGCCCACATCTTGAATACTGCACACAGATGTGGTCGCCTCATCATATTGGCATTGGAAAAGGTTCAGAAAAAGGGCAACAAAAATTATTAGGGGATTGAACTGCTACCATATGCAGAGAGATTAAAGAGACTGGGACTTTTCAGCTTAGAAAAGAGAAAGAAAAAAAGGAGACTGAGGGTGGACATGACAGAGGTATATAAAATCATGACTGGTGTGGAAAAACTGACTAAGGAAAGTTATGTACTTGCTCCCATAACTAAAGAACTAGGGGTTGCCAAATGAAATTAATGGGTAGCAAGTTTAAAACTAACGAAAGGAAGCTTTTTCTTCACACAGTGCAACTGAGGAACTCCTTGCCAGTGGCAGTTGTAAAGACCAAGACTTTAACAGGGTTCAAAAAAAGACCTAGATACATTCATGGAAGTTAAGTCCACCAATGGATGTTAGCCAGGATGGGTAGGAATGGTGTCCCTAGCCTCTTTTTGTCAGAGGTTGGAAATGGACACCAAGAGAGGGATCACTCAATGATTACTTGTTCTGTTCACTCCCTCTGGGGCATCAGGCATTGACCTCTGTCGGAAGCCTGGATTCTAAGCTAAATGAACCTTTGGTCTGACCCAGTATGGCTGTTCTTAACCAATAGTTAATTATGGGCACAGTTAATTTTTTTTCTATTTCTAAAGCATGCACTACTGCTGTGGCAAGGGCGTGTAACAGATTTTCAGGGTGGGGGCAGAGAACAAAAGAAACATTTATTTATACAAATACTTCAAAATTTGAAAAAGCACGACTGATACTAAGTCTAGACACATTGGCTACGTCTACACGTGAAGCCTACATCGAAGTAGCCTATTTCGATGTGGCGACATCGAAATAGGCTATTTCGATGAATAACGTCTACACGTCCTCCAGGGCTGGCAACGTCGATGTTCAACATCGACGTTGTGCAGCACCACATCGAAACAAACGCTGCGAGGGAACGTCTACACGCCAAAGTAGCACACATCGAAATAAGGGTGCCAGGCACAGCTGCAGACAGGGTCACAGGGCGGACTCAACAGCCAGCCGCTCCCTTAAAGGGCCCCTCCCAGACACAGTTGCACTAAACAACACAAGATCCACAGAGCCGACAACTGGTTGCAGACCCTGTGCATGCAGCATGGATCCCCAGCTGCCGCAGCAGCAGCCAGAAGCCCTGGGCTAAGGGCTGCTGCACACGGTGACCATAGAGCCCCGCAGGGGCTGGAGAGAGACCGTCTCTCAACCCCTCAGCTGATGGCCGCCATGGCGGACCCCGCTATTTCGATGTTGCGGGATGTGCAACGACTACACGGTCCCTACTTCGACGTTCAACTTCGAAGTAGGGCGCTATTCCCATCCCCTCATGGGGTTAGCGGCTTCGACGTCTCGCCGCCTAACATCAATGTTAACATCGAAATAGCGCCCAACACGTGTAGCCATGATGGGCGCTATTTCGAAGTCAGTGCCACTACTTCGAAGTAGCGTGCACGTGTAGACACGGCTATTAAGAGACATACTGAAACAGAGACTACTTACAACAGAACTCAAGTTACTCTTCACAACTCCAATCAGTCCCACTGGAGTAAGGCAGGTCTCCAGCTGCAAGGTTGTCATGATCTGCTCTGATTTACCAATCCACACCACCCCCTTCATCTTTGTCCAGCTTCTCCCTTGTTTTGCAGCAAGAAAACTGGTTATATAGGCCAAGACTCATACTCACTCAAATCCAAAACAACTGCTGACAATACCTCACCTGCCTTCTCAGAACAAGAATGCAAACTTTCAGACTCTTCCAAATCTGAGGATATAGGTATTTGCATCTGTGGATTCAGATAGCCAAGACTCATTTTTGTGGCTACAGATGCGGATGCAAATTTTGTATCCACACATGGCTCTGCCAACTCTCATACCTCTTAAAACAAGGTGAGCTCCCCTAGCATTTAGTTTCCACCCTTCTCCATTATCAGGATCTAAGGACCAAACTGAATGCGAGTATGGGGCAAACTGAGTAGCCCAACTACAAACATGCTAACCAACCTAGCTGAATTATAGCCCTAATCTTAAAAGAGGATCATACCTTTCATCCAGCGATGGGACTGACGGTCAACTCTGATACCAGAACTCTACAGCCACAAATACCACAAGGGACTGACTTGCAACTACCTCTGTGCTTTCAAGCAGCACTTTTATCCCTGAGTGGTACAACTTCCTACCACAGAGAGCACTAGAAAGCAATTCCTAATAATCCCTTAAAATTTCTCTCTGCTAAATGAGGTCTCTCTGCTCCTTGTTCTACCCATTCCTGACAATACAAAAAAGTCTGTCCACCTGCCTTGGTGATTGGAGTATTTTGGATTACTACCTACCCCGACTTAGGTTGGCGTGCAGGTCCTGGGGGTATGGGCAGCCTTAACTGCTTAACAGGTAGGACTAACAAATATGGTGGCCCTTCTGGACTTAAATGCTAAATCCCCATTGTATTTCTACATTTGATAGGCTGAATCCATGTTATCTTGTCTCTCTTTCCAACACCTACAGACTACACTGCTGTTCACACGAGAAGTCTCCTGATGTTTCATTTTTTTTTTTTTGAGACTCTCAAACTTTGGTCCACGAACCCTTTTTGATGATCTGATGAGTTTGTTGCTGCTGGATCCCTTCTTTCCATTTGCTCAGCATCACATTTAAATATTACAAACACATTTCTTGACATTACTTTTCTGTGTAAGCAACTGCTGCCCTTACCACAAACATACTCTGCAGTAAAGAACTGGAGAAAAGATTCTGGCAAGACTGTCTTTGCATTAAAGTATGGGCAGCACTATGAAAAAAACGTGATCCCCTAGTTTGACTGTATTTGCCTATCCTCAGTGTTTGCAACTCCTCCTGAATAAATATCTGCGAATTGATCATTCTATTTCCTGACTCTTCTAGATAATTATGAAAACCAAACCAGTCATTGGACACTTCCTCCAATCATTTATTATTGCACTCTGCTTTAGGTAACACCTGTGTTCAATTCACGGATGACACTCATATCCTAGGCAATTTAATTTCTACAGTATTTCTCTATAGGTTGAATCTCTCTAGTCCGACACTCTTGGGAACTGACCAGTGCCAAATGAGAGAATTTGCCAGAAAAATGGGAGGTCAATATTGTCTAACAGCATTACCAACACTTCCACTGCTTACTGGGCTCTTAGAAGACAGTTGGGGTAATGTAGAGCTAAATAACAGCACAGAACACTGACAGCCAGGTCTGGTGGCTGAAAACAAATTTTACTGGTAGGGTGACCACCTGTCCTATATTAGGCAGGACAGACGTACATTTAGGGAGCTAAAAAGGTGTCCTGACTTATTTTTTAAATGGGACTAATTGTCCCATATTTGGGCCTTCTCGCTGACCTTTTCCTGTACTGGCCGAAGACTCGCAGGGCTTTTTTTCTGGCCACCACCATTTTTAAAATGTAGCTTCCCACCTGCTGCAGCACTGGGATTCCACTGCCAGCCCCCACCTTGCTCAGGTGTGTGGTTGGACTGGGGATGGAGTTGGGGGGGCAGAAAAATGGAGTCTGGAGCTGGGGCCATCGCTGGAGCCCCCTTCACCCACAGTCCCCACCATTGGGCTGGGATGGAGCCAGAGCCCTACTGTGGCCAGAGCCATACACAGGGCGAGGGCAAAGGCCGCTCCCCCGCAACCTCTGTCATAGAATCATAGAACAATAGAGCTGGAAGAAACCTAAAAAAGCCATCGAGTCCTGCCCCCTGCTCTATGCAGGACCAAACCCACCAGATCAGCCCAGCCAGGGCTTCATCGAGGTGAGCCTTAAACACGTCCAGGGATGGAGATTTCACTACTTCCCTGGGTAGACCATTTCAATGCTTCACCACCCTCCTAGTGAAAAAGGTTTTCCTAATGTTCAACCTGGACCTTCCCAACCGCAACTTGAGACCATTGTTCCGTGTTCTGCCATCCGTAACCACTGTGAACAGCCTCTCTGCAGCCTCTTTGCAACCTCCCTTCAGTAAGTTGAAGGCTGTTATCAAGTGCCCCCTCAGTCTTCTCTTCTGCAGACTAAACAGTCCCAATTCCCTCAACCTTTCTGCACAGGTCATATGCTCCAGCCCCCTAATTATTTTGGTCACCCTGCGCTGGTCCCTCTCCAGTGCATCATGTCCTTCCTATAATTGGGGGCCCAGAACTGGACACAGTACTCCAGATGTGGCCTCACCAAAGCTGAATAAAGAGGAACAATCACTTATTTGGATCTACTGGCAACGCTCCTCTTGATGCAACCTAATATGCCATTAGCCTTCTTGGCTACAACGGCACACTGTTGACTCATGTCCAGCTTCTCGTCCACTACGACTCCCAGGTCCTTTTCTGGGGAACTAGTACCAAGCCAGTCGGACCCCAGCCTGTAACAATGCTTGGGATTCTTCCGGCCCAAATGCAGGACTCTACACTTGTCCTTATTGAAGCTCATCAGATTGCTTGCAGCCCAGTTTTTCAATTTGTTTAAGTCACTCTGGACCCTGTCCCTACCCTCCAGCATATCTACCTCTCCCCCTAGCTTAGTGTCATCCGCAAACTTGCTGAGGGTGCAATCCAACCCCTCATCCAGGTCATTGATAAATATGTTGAACAGAACAGGACCCAGAACCGAACCTTGGGGCCCACTCCACTAGAAACCGACCGCCATCCCAACATCGAGCCGTTGATCACTACTCGCTGGGCTCAACCTTCTAGCCAGCTTTCTATCCATCTTACCATCCATTTATCCTATCCACATTCCTTTAACTTGCTGACAAGAATACTGTGGGAGACCATATCAAAAGCTTTGCTAAAGTCCAGATAAATCGCATCCACTGATTTTCCCCTATCCACAGAGCCAGTTATCTCATCATAGAAACTAATCAGATTGGTCAGGCATGATTTGCCCTTCATGAATCCATGCTGACTATTCCTGATTATTTTCCCCTCCTTCAAGTGTCTCAAAATGACTTCCTTGAGGAGCCCCTCCATGATTTTTTCCAGGGACTGATGTAAGACTGACTGGCCTATAGTTCCCTGGATCATCCTTCTTCCCTTTTTTAAAGATGGGCACTACGTTTGCCTTTTTCCAATCATCTGGGATCTCTCCCGATCTCCACGACTTTTCAAAGATCACGGCCAAGGACTTGTCAACGACATATGCCAACTCCCTCAGAACCCTTGGATGAACTAGGTCCAGGCCCATGGATTTATGTATGTTTAGCTTTTTTAGATAGCTCCTAACCTGTTCTTTCCCCACCAAAGGCTGTCCACCTTCATCCCACAATGCATCGCTTATTGCATTAGTCCGGGAGCTGTCCTTGTCCGTGAAGAAAGAGGCAAAGAAAGCATTAAGTACTTCAGCTTCCCCTACATCATGTCACTGGGTTACCTCCCTCATCCAGTAGGGGCCCCACGCCCCCTCTGATCACCTTCTTGCTAACATGCCTGTAGAAACTTTTCTTGTCATCCTTCACATTCCTTGCGAGTCGCAATTCCAGTTATGCTTTTGCCTACCTGATAAATGCCCTACATTCTCGAGCTATACCTTTATATCCCTCCCTAGACATCTGTCCAAGTTTCCACTTTTTGTAAGCTCCCTTTTTGTGCCTAAGTTTTCCAAGGATTTCCCCAATAAGCCAGTCTGGTCTCCTACCATATTTACTTCTCTTGCTGTGCATTGGGACGATTTCCTTCTGCTCCTACAATAGGGATTCCTTAAAATACTGCCAGTTTTTCTGGACTCCTTTTCCCTTCATGATAGCATCCCAGGGGATTCTACCCATCAGGTTCCTGAAGGAGTCAAAGTCTGCTTTTCTGAAGTCCAAGGTGTGTAATTTGCTGCTCTTTTTCCTTCCTTTGGTCAGGAACCTGAAGTCTACCATCTCATGATCACTGCTTCCCAGGCTGTCACCCACCTCTACCTTCCCTATTAGTTCCTCCCTGTTTGTAAGCAGCAGGTTAAGGCACGCACGACTTCTGGTCAGGTCCTTCAGCACTTGTACCAAGAAGCAATTCCCAACATTCTCCAGAAATTTCCTGGACTGCTTGTGTACTGCTGTATTGGTCTCCTAACAGATGTCAGGGTAATTGAAGTCTCCCACAATAACGAGAGCCCGTGATCCAGAAACCTCTCTCAGTCATCCAAAAAAATCCTCAGCTATCTCATCATCCTGATTTGGCGGCCTGTAGCAGACACCAACCACCACATCTCCAGTGCTGCCTACACCATTAAGTTTGACCCCATAGATTCTCAGCAGGCTTTTCTCCCTCTATGTACTGGAGTTCCAAGCAATCATAGTGCTCTCTTACATACAGTGCAACTCCTTCTCCTCTTCTCCCTTGCCTGTTCCTCCTGAACAGTTTATACCCTTTCATGACAACGCTCCAGTCATGTGAGTCATCCCACCAAGTCTCTGTTATCCCAATCAAGTCATAGTTCTTGGACTGGGCCAGGGCTTCTAATTCCGCCTGCTTGTTACCCAGGCTTCTGGCATTGGTGTACAAACACCTTAGATAACCAGTTGATGTCCCTACCCTCACTACTCGAACCAGGGGTCCACTTTTGTTGTACATTCCTCTTTGCATTTCTTCCCGGCCTCCAAATTCCTTTCTACCCACTGGGTTTCAGTCACCTTCCCCCAGCAAACCTAGTTTTAAGCTCTCCTCACTAAGTTTGCAAGCCTACTTGCGAAAATGCTCCTTCACCTCTTGGTGGACCCCATCTCTTCCCAATAATCCTTGTGCCCAGAACAGTGTCCCATGACAGAAGAATCCAAAGCCCTCCCTCTGACACCACCTGCGTAACCATGCATTTACTTCCTCAATTCGACAGTCCCTACCTATCCTTCTCCCTTCGACAGGAAGGATGAATGAGAACACCACTTGCGCTCCAAATTCTTTGACCCTTCTTCCCAGCGCCACATAATCAGCAGTAACCCGCTGAATGTCATTCTTGGTCATATTGTTAGTTCCCACATGCAGAAGTAGGAAGGGGTAGTATTCCGAAGGCTTGAGCAGTTTTGTAAGGCTCTCAGTCACATCCTGAATTCGAGCTCCCAGTAAACAGCACGCCTCACAGGACCGCAGTCTGGTCGGCAGATGGATGGTTCAGTCCCTCTTAGGAGAGAGTCCCCTACCACCATCACCCGTCTTTTTCTTATCGGGGTAGTGGTCATTGAACCCCCACCCCTAGGACTACACGTCCCATGTCCTAGAGTAGAAGCAGTTCCCTTGTGATTTCTTCCCCGTGAGGCTCCTTCCAAAGCATTCATCACCGCAGAACCAGTGGAGAGAGCCTGAAAGCGATTACTTATCTCTATATCAATGGGGGACTCATGTACCAGCCTTCTTTTTCTTCTAGAAGTTACATGCTGCCAGGTCTCCGCTTCATCCCTTAACGCCCTCCCTGGTTCTTCTGCCTGCCGTGCTTGTAAGATTACTTGCCCCCTTCTGTCAGGGAAATCTTCATCCTGCCTGACTGTCACATCACAGGGCCAGGGCTGAAGCCCTGTATGGTGCGGGGACCTCCCTGGACCTACCGCAGTGCTGGGGCCCCCCCTCCCAGAGTCCTGCCACTGGGCTGGGGTGGAGCTGGGGGTGAAGCCCTACTGGGGAGGCCCCTGCTGTGGACCTGGGGCCAGAGTTCTGCATGGTGCAAGGACAGAACCACTCTCCCCAGCCCTTGCCATGTCACAGGGCCAGGGCAGAAGCCTTGTGCTGTGTAGGACCGAGGCCCTCCCAGAAGTCCCACAGGGCTGGAGTCCCACAACCCTGGATCCCTGTGTGGCATGGGGCTTGGGCCAGAGCCCCTCTGGAGTCCACAGCACCGAGCCCTGAAGAACCTACTGCAGGCTTGTTTCTCTCCCCAGCCCCAGTGGGCCAGGGGTGGTGTGTGGGTTCAGATAGTTCTCTGAAGACATCCACGCAGTGTGCAGCAGCAGTTAATAAAGCAAATAGGATGTTAGGCATTATTAAAAAAGGGATAGATAAGACAAAAGATATCATACTTCCCCTATATAAAACTATGGTACGCCCACATCTTGCGTACTGTGTGCAGATGTGGTCTCCTCACCTCAAAAAAGATATATTGGCATTAGAAAAGGTTCAGAAAAGGGCGACTAAGATGATTTGGGGCTTGGAACGGGTCCCATATGGGGAGAGGCTAGAGAGACTGGGACTTTTCAGTCTGGAAAAGAGGCGATTGAGGGGCGATATGATAGAGGTATATAAAATCATGAATGGCGTGGAGAAAGTGAATATAGAAAAATTATTTACCTTTTCCCATAATACAAGAACTAGGGGACACCAAATGAAATTGATGGGTAGTAGGTTCAAAACTAATAAAAGGAAATTTTTCTTCACACAGCGCACAGTCAACCTGTGGAACTCCTTGCCGGAGGAGGCTGTGAAGGCCAGGACTCTATTAGGGTTTAAAAAAGAGCTTGATAAATTTTTGCAGGTTAGGTCCATAAATGGCTATTAGCCAGGGGTAAAGTATGGTGCCCTAGCCTTCAGTACAAGGGCAGGAGATGGATGGCAGGAGATAAATCACTTGATCATTGTCTTCTGTTCTCCTTCTCTGGGGCACCTGGCATTGGCCACTGTCGGCAGATGGGATACTGGGCTGGATGGACCTTTGGTCTGACCCAGTATGGCCATTCTTATGTTCTTATGTGGGTTCTGGCTGGGAGGGAGGGTGCAGGAATAGGCTGGGGTTTAGGCAGGAAGTAAAGTGCAGCAGTGGATGGGGGGTTCAGGAGCAGGCAGGAGGTGAGAAGTCTGGGTTGGAAGAAGGGTGCAGCCATTGCCTGATATAAGGTGACCATCTGTCCCATTTTAGCCAGGACAGTCCCTGCACCCAGGGTGTCCCATATTTAGCCTAAGGGAATACAGTCACCCTATTTATTGGACCAAAGGATACTTGGCCACACCCATGGTCTGTGGTCATCCTGCTAATTAAAATCCTACCCTATTACGGTGTTGCCAGATGAGAGACTGCTGGATTAGAGAAGTTCAACCTGTACACACTAGCAAATATTTGACTGAAGGTTAAATTTCACATGTTTCTCTATCATCTGCATGGAAAAAGTATTTGTTTGACATGATTCCTCCTAACCACTCAACACAACTTGTTGCTCCTAGTTCCACTACCTTGTGAACTCTTAATGTAGTTCTTCCCTTTTGACTGTTATATAATTAGGAGGAGAAGTTAGATTTCTCAAAAGGCAATTGCTGGGACCCTACTTCCTTTAGTATCTCATTCATTATTTTCAAATCCTTTGGTTACTCCCCAGTTTTCTATGCTTTCTAAAAAATAACTGCTCATGGAGCAGTTGGTTTGTTAGCTAATTTCCTCAAGACCCTGGAGGATTGCAACTGATCCTAACCTGCTAATATGTATATAAGTCAATGTCTCAAAGAATTGCTTTACCTGCTTTTTTTTATAAAAATTTATTCCCAGGACTGTCATTACTACCCAATTATTCAAACTTCTTTTCCTTATGTTTCTTGTTATGGATACATGCGAGTAGCTCAGCCATTTTAGAATCATCCTGGTTTTCAACTCCCTCTTCATTAGAGGGCTTACTTTCTTACAAATATTTATTTTCCTCCAGATGTAGTTATATCTATATCCCCCTAATCCCACTGGTATTAACTTATTCTGCATTTTTGGTTGCCTTATCTTTTAACTGTGCATTCTTGTCTGGTTCCTTTCCTTTCTGTTCCTAGTACAGATTTTTTTTTGTTTGGTTGCGTGGGGGTTTTTTAATGCAGTTTTTTGAACAGTTCCTTGTAATACTACGTTCTTCCAGACTTGTTTCCCATACTCTAATCTGCCTTTTAAAAAGTGTTTTAGGCCTTTATTATAGTATATTACAGGCATCTCTGCCACCTTCTTTCAGTGTATTTTAGAAATTTCGAATTCTCACGATAGAATTCCCACTTAAAATACTTGCTGAAAATCCATTTCCTATTACTGACAATAAATGGGTTTCAAACACAGAAAGCCTCTTTCTGTGGACACTTGCATATCAAGGCACATCTTTGTGTAAAACAGTTATTGGCCATTTTGTCGTGTTTCTAAATGTCTTCCCTGTCCCCTTCTCATTCTCTACCATCTAGTTATAAAGATAACTGATGGCAATGACAAGCTTGCAGTGTTTGGAGACATCACATCTAATTCCTCTTTGGCAATTAGGACTCAGACTTTCTGAGCTACATGGAGACAGGAATAGGCTTGAATAAGCCAACTAAGTAGCAGGTTTACTAGGAGGACTGATTCAATGTCAGAAATTCTGGCTCATTAGAAAGATAAATCTCTTTCAGCTCATGCCGCACGGCAAGGGAAATACATATTGCCAAAGTTCTAGCATGTCCTATTCCTCTCTTCCCACTACATACAAACTATTCCACAACAGATATGAACAAGCCAACGGAGGGCTGTGCAGGAGGCAATCTTGCAGATACCACAAATCACAAACCATGCTCCTCACAACTTCAACTCTGCACTTCTGCCCTCCAGTGCCAGTTAATGCCTCTCATTAGCTGAATGTTTGGGAATTAAGAGCCAACCAGATTCTGGCTAAGGCTTCCCAGTAGTTGGAAAGGCACCCCCTGCCACCAATAGGAAGGAACACAGCCTGGGATTGGGATCTGGAGTTCATACCACACGTACAAAGCCACTAATTGGCACAACGTTGCTCTGTCACTCATGCAGGGCAGGAGCTACGCCGCACAACACCTGGTGCTGGTTACTGCCTTCCCATTGGCTGTGGAAGCTTGGCTCTTATGTGACTGCAGCCAGCCCTCTGGCCCACAGATAAAGTAAGGGTTGAAGCCCTCCACTGCTGGCATGATGGAGAAGCAGCCTGCCAAATCTGAATGGTGTTGCAACTTTAGGCACTGGATCCAACTGTTCCTGGTCTCTGCCTCCAAGTCCCTTCATGGATGCAGGCCTCACAGGTGGGGCTCTGTGGAATTCATAAGCTACTCAGTACAATGAAAATTTAGAGGGCACATTGGCAATAGACACTAGTTAGCCAGGACTAGCTGGCCATGCTTAGATGCTGTTCATCAAGGTCAACTGTGGCTTTGTAGGAACTGCTCTCCCACAGGTTCTCACTAAATCTAAAGGAGCAGGGAGATGGAGCTGTGAACCTTAATTGTACTGAAGAAGCTAAAATAATGGCAGGTTGTGCAGTTTAGTAGCGGAATAATGTGTACAGCTTTGAGAATAACACTTGACTAGCTAAATGTCACGACACTTACCTCATAGTTGTATTTGTGTTTCAGGTTCCAGCGACAAATGGGACACTGACCAGCAGGGTTAGGAGGAGTTAGGGTTTTGGCATCTTCTATAATTTTGCCCTCAATCTGGGAAACAAGTAAGAGGACACACGTATCAGATGAAGACACCACTGTTCAGGCCTAGGTATACAGTCAGGACTCTGAAGGCTTACCACTCAAGTTCCAACACCTTACTCTGCATTGTATAAACAAAAGAGAGTCCCTGCACTACGTTGTGTATAATCAGGTACACAGAACGAGTAGTGCAGATGTACATAGGAGATGGGAAAATAACATAAGTCCAAAGAGTCATCAGGGCCTTGATAAGTGGTGAATAATGGAGAGCCCTATTAATTCATATCCCATCTGTTTCAAATATGTTCTAAATAACTTTGTAATACAAAGGATTCAGACTGAGCTGTCTGCTTTTGTGAATGCAGTACAGTATGTGATGGGGACAAAAACATGGTCTTCATTGAATTTGGGCCAGCGTCAGTCACTGAGGTACTAGCTGTTGGGAATAGCTCATACTATGGTTTATGTTCTTTCCCACTGAACTACTACTAAACTATTATGGGCAGAGGTGCTCAGTACCCTCCATTTTAATTAAGGAAACTGTTGTACTCAAAAAAATCATCATTTGATGTTAACAAGCCAGCCAAATACAGGTCACCATCTAGTACTCCATTCTTTGGAAGTCTGGGTACAGACATGGTGACATTAGAAACTGCACTGGCTGCTCTAACAAATGATTCCGCTCTGGTAATAGATAAAGATCCAGCATCCAGATTGACATTATGTCTATCTGCTGCTTTTGATATCACTGACAAGATAGAGTTTGGTTGTTTGCGAAGTCTAGAAAAAGAGCTGCATGCCTGGCCCTTCAATAGCTTCAGTCTTATCTCTTGGAGAAATTTCAGAATGTATTTTGACAGTTGCTCCTGTACATCATATTACTCCCATGAGGGTCTCTGTATTATCATCCCACTTGTTCACTGTGCATACTGGTCCTGCAGAAGGCTTAATGAGGCATAAGTTTGTGTTTTCATGGGCTGATGAGACCCAGCTCTCATCCAATATATGGTAAATACCTTCCTTAATGTTTGATAAAAACTGCAATACAGATGAGGGCTGGCTGTCTGAGGAAGAATCCAGAAATTACTGAAGTGATGTTGGCAGGATGTGTGGAGCAACATGATCAGGACTATGTCTGACCCCTTAATTGATGATCTGTCCACCATTTGGTGAATTTCCTCTCTGTGGATACTGATGGATGTCCAGTTGCTGTTCAGAGACTATGTAGCACATTATTAATATCTCTTCTCCCCTCCCCGCTGCCAAACAGCTACATCTGACCAGGAGTTTGAGACTATTTCTTTCCAATAATGACCTTGCTACTGAGAGCTATACTTCTGTTACCTCAAGCCTAAGTTACTGAGAAGCATTCTGGGAGTAGCTTGGAATCGGAAGATTCTGACTTACATGAAAGTCTCTTACTTTTATAAGAGATCCTTTTAGTAGGGTGTTCTCCTTGAGGGGTCTCCAACATTAGAATTCATTTCTCCTTTTGGACTGAAAGATATATAATCTTTAAGACCTTTTGGGTATTGGGCTATTTCTGTCTTTTTCTCTACATTTTTGCAAAAAGCATGCTGAGCACTGGTGCATATGGACTTGAGGATAGGAAAGAGTCTGTTATCCCTTCCCCAATTTTCCTGGTTGCTGGCTGGTTAGAAACTTCTTGGAAAAAAGTACGTTAACAATCAGTCATATCAAGGACACAGACCTGGAGAAATCTTTTAGGTTATATAATTAAATAAATTCTGCTCCATTAAGATGCTCAGATTTCAGTCAAAACATGATATATAATGTAAAAATCATCAGAAAAAAATCTTTAGGGAACATACTAGGGCTCAGGGGAGTAAGCTGGGGATAAGTTGCTCCATTTACTGTTGTCATGGTGAAACAGACTAACCCAGCTGGGAGATGGCAGCGGAGCAGACTGCTGGGATGCTCTGCTTCCCATGGCTCCTGTTGCTGCGTGGAAGGCCAACCTTTGCTGCTGCTCCTTTCCAAGGGAAGACATGCAAAAGGAATGGGAGACAGGGCAGAGTAGGGTTGGAAAGAGGCAGGATGGGGACAAAGCAGAGTGGGTCTTGGACAACGAGTGGAGTGGCGGTGGGGTGGGAACAGAACAGAGGACGGGTGGGGGGCAGGACCTGCAGCCAAGTGAGTGTGTTTCATCTCCCACGGGACGGCCTGGGGACCTGCAGGCTACCTTTGATTTTATTCAGTCACACCTAGTTATGCGTTCATCTACAAAACAGAGGGGATCTCTGGTCCCCCTGAGGGAAGAGATCCTTAGGAAAGGGCTAGAAGGACTACAGTCTGCTAAACCCCATAAGCCTGTGCTCTGATTCTGAGAAAATAAAGTTATTGGTTAGAAAGTAAAAGAAAACCACTGAGTGGAACTGCTCACCTGCCAAAGTCTACTGTGGAATAAGGATGATTTCTGGTAAGCTTAATAGCATGCTCATAGCTTCTTCTATTGTTTTTAATATGTTTTCACAGCATTGGTTTCATCTTAAGAATAAAGTGTTCTTGCTTAGAAAGAGTTGTATGGTATATTAACTGTGGAAATTATACTCAATGATCTCTGAACAGAATACAACAGAAGCTTGTTTTCTGTTAGGGATCTCAGGGCTAAACTGAAATGCCTGAGTCAGAAGGGGGAGAGATGCATATCTCCAAACAAGACAGTAGGGGCCAGGGAACCAAAAGCCCAGAGAGGTACCCTTTCTGAAGGGACTACAGGTACAGGGGTAGCTACCCTGAATTCTGATATTAAGCTTTAGTACATACCATTTATTATTCATTTTCAAAAGCACTGACTATGAAGGATTACAAACCCCTTCCAGCTAAGAAGCTTTCCCTTACCCTTCTCCCTCTTGCACCAGGATTTCCAAGTGGTTACACTGATGGATCATAACATGAGAGCTTTTCCAGCTACATGTAATTTTGACCATCAGAGCTTAGGATTTTGTGCTGCTTTCATCCATGCAAGAAAGGAAGACCCAGAAATTTAACAATCCCCAACTATCCGCTTGGGTTGCCTGAATTCATAATGCATGGTTACATTTGCTTTATATTAAGCCATAGAACATTAACTAAGAGAATGACCTGCACTAAGTGGAATGGAAATAAATACTATATATATGTCCTACCTTCAAACACAATAACTCAGTGGGATCAAAAACCAAACAAATCCATCCCTGAAATTTCCAAGGAAAATATATTTCTCTCCATACAAGAAAAGCCATATGCAGTTTCAGAAGTATTATATATCGTGACTTAGGAAAAAAGTAGTAACTTACAATAGTTGTACTTCCCTCAGTAACTTCCACAACTGCAAAAATAAAAGATGGGAAACAATGTCAGACCTATTCAACCTGGAACAACTGATTTTCTTTTAATCAATAAACTGAAATTATGTACAAATTAAACGTGGTGCATAGGGGATGCAAAAGAAACATGACTCCCACAAAAGCAAACATGAGGCAAGAAGACTGTCAAAAGTAATGCTTTACTGGTAGTAAATTGCAGGCAGAGTAACCACAGGAGATCAACAGGCAGAGCAGAAGGCAGGCCTTTCAAACTGGGAATATCTCAGCATTTAATTATTTGAATATATATACAGTGTGTTCAAAAGTTTTATGATTTCCCTATAATTTCTGGCTAATTCTAGTCACAGAAGTTAGGATACTTCCACAGTTTCTAACTAAATCCTGGTTAAATCCTTCATAGGGAGGAAAGAAAATTCCTTGCCTTTGTGGTTGAGACAATCAGAAAACAAATATCTTGCTTTGAATCTGTGAAACTAAAAGACCAAAACTGAGATTTGGGAAGTTCTCCTGTTCATACCCATGTGAAATTAAACCTGAATCCTAACTATCAACAAACCAATTATTTCTATCTATTTAATAACACTCATGTCCCTTATTACTACAGTAACTCAGCGGGGGACGATCATCAACGGGAGCCCCTGCACGTAGCCTTTTGAGGGAGAGGAAACATAATCCCCATTTTGCACCCAAGGCAGCTAACGTGACTTGCCCAAGGCCAAACAGGAAGCTGTTTCTAAGCAAGGGACAAAGTCCCCTGAATGGCAATCGTCAGCACCCTCCAGCCCACCTTAGCCACGCAGCTGGGCACAAGGGAACAGCCGCCTACAAGCGCGAAGGCTCACAGACCGGGATGGCCCGCGGGGGCGATGGTCGTCGCGGCTGGCTAAGCGCGGTGCCAGCAGCTGGGACAGATTTTTACCCCGCTGACAGCCAGATGCCGGCGGCCCCTCCCCGCCCGGGTCCTCACCAGCGAGGCCTGCAGCACTCACCCTGCCTGAGCGCGCGGGCCGGGGGCCGGGCCCAGCCACCCCCCAAACCCAGAAAGCCAGAGACCAATCGGCTCCAACCGCAGCGCAGCAGGCCGGGGGCCGCCATCTTGGGAGTGAGGTCGGACCCGCTAGCCCCTTCCGCTTCCGGGGCGCTCAGCCGCAAGGGCGGGAAGAGCCTCGAGAAGTTTGCGGCGCCGCCATCTTGGAGCGAGGTCCCGGCGCTCCAGCCCGGGTGTGGCACGTGCCCCGCGCTCTGAGGAGAGAAGCTTGCAGCCGGGGCGCGCCTTAGTTGCGCAGGCCTCGTGCCCTCTCCCGTGGTGCCCCGTCAGAGGGCAGTTGCGTCTCCAGCTCCTTGCTTCGCTCCACCCCACGTCCTTGTGCCCAGCGCCCGTCCTCCCTGGGAGCAGCTAGTGCGTTGCCAGCTGGCCCCTGGGTGGGGCTTAGCACCAGCCCCGCTGGGCTGGTTTTTGTACCTCGGAAGTGGAGCCCTCCTCTGCCAGAGGAAGGCCTGGAGTTCGGCCCTCCTCTCTTCCCTGCCAGGCAGCGCTGAGCCCTGGTGCTTGACTGGGGCCCTTCGGGGCCTGTGATGCTATTAATAATAGAGTTTATTTTTTGCAGCTATCAGCGCAATTCAGCCCCTGCCATTAAGTCATAGACACGTGAGACTGGCAGAGGCCCGGGAAGGTCATCTATTCAGTACTCTGGGCAGACTGAGTAAACCGAGACAATCCGAGACAGGTGTTTGTCTAACCTGATCTTTTAAAACCTACAATGATTTAAATGCCACTGTCTCCCTCAGCAACTTGTGCCAATGCTTCCCTACTCTGACAGTTAAAAAGTTCTCCCTAATGCTCTCCCTAAATCTTCCTTGCTGCAGTTTATGCCCATTGCTTCATGTCGGATCCTCTGAGGGTAAAGAGCATAATTTTTCACCTTTCTTCTTGAAATGACTTTTATGTATTTGAAAACTGTTAGGACTCCTAGTCTTCTTTTCTCATGACTAAATAAACCCATTTTTTCTGCCTTCCCTCAGACATCATGTTTTCTTTTGTTATTTTTGTTGTGCTTTTCTGAACTCTCCAATTTATCCACATCTTTTCTGATAAATGGCCAACAGAACTGGACACACAAGACTACAGTTGAGGCCTTATCAGCACATAGTAGAGTGGAAGAATTACATCTCATGTTTTGCTTATGATACTAGTACAGGAGTTCAGTGCAGAATGAGGTTTGGTGCTATTTTTTTTTCTTTTATAGAACGGTGTTACACTGTTGATTCACAGTAAACTTGTGATTCATTATAACCCCAATCCCTACTTGTAGTACTTCTTAGACAGTTGTTTCCTATTTTGTATGAAATCTTTCTGATCCTTCTCCCACTGCCTTGAGGAGGCAGGAGGAGATTAGCAAGGTCTGACTGATGTTTATGGATATGATTGTTATGTTTTGTTTGGAAAAATTCACAGCAAAGTCATGGTAAAAATGTGCAAAATCAGGATATGGTTATAATGTGGCCAAAGTCCAAGCCCCTCTGCAGGGGCAGGTGGTGGTGTCTGAAGCTTTTGACAAAAAAATCATGGCCATCTGTTAAAGTCACAGAATCTATGATCTCCATGATGAAATCATATCTTTACTGATGATACAGGAGATATTACATATGTCATAGGGACTTTATGATAAACATTTCTGAGGCCCTTACTACCTTAGAGATACTAGGCTGATCAACATCTTTAAGTTTTAGAATTTATTATACCTCTTATGGAGTAGATTCAGAGGGGTAGCCATGTTAGATAGTACCTTAGTTAAGGATTGATGGCTTCAAGGGTACCACATCTCTTGGGGAGAAATAAGTTCACTTACAGGTTTTTTTAAAAAAATAACTGGCTCTCATAGCTGTTTCAACAGCAGAAAAATTCATTGGGAGCAATGTTCACTTACAAACTTAAAAATCCAGCTGCTCAATTGAATTGAGGGTCAGGAGTCCATAAGCACCTGCAAGACACTTGCTGATGTTTCTAGCTAACCCGCGTCTCTTCAAATTACTGCCTCTCCACCCTTATTATTTGTTCAATTGTTGTACCTTATGTTAAATCGGATTATACATTTTTTTGGATTGGTGAGTGATACAACAGGGCACTGTTCTTGATTAGGGTGTTTAGATGGTACCAGAACACTAATAATCATCCTGGTGGCTTGTGGAACAGGAGAACAGACTAGGAACTGAATGTAAAGCTCTCCCATGGTGATGCAGAGAACTAAAAATGCTCTGTTCCAACAGGAGGGATGTCTCTCCTTGACATAGTAACACTGTTCACACTGGTGCTGGGAGCATAACTTAGGTCATTCAGGGACATGGCTTGTTCATAACTCTGAGTAGCAAGTTATACTGACATAGGTGGTATTGTCTGAAGGGTTTTTCCACAGAACAATAAGGCAGTGATAGCGTCCAGGTCCTTTATGTACAAAGTGGGCCAGAGAGAATACAAGCCACAGGAGACTCCCTGTACGCTACTTCTCTTTCCTCTGATAAATTTTCTCCAGTATACCTCAGGATACCAGACACACTCCATGGCAACACTGCAGCAATTAACCATATGAAAATGTGGAAAAGCTTCTGAGGCATAGCTTGTACTTAAATAAATCAGTGATGGCTGCACAACTGGAAATGTGGCTAAGGTAGCTTGAAATACTTTAGAGGCACATCAAAATGCACCTTGACATTGCTGAGTGCCTTCCCATGGGTGCAGAGAAGGGTTATTCAATCTGGAGATGTTTAAATTCTGAACAAAAGTAAGTCAAAAGTCAATATGCAGAAGTGGGGCTATTCCAAGAACCCAGATGCATTTGGCTGGAGTGAAACAAACCCTGGAACAACTGTTGGTGTACTAGCTCCTGGAGGAACCATGCACCATGGAAGATCTTGCAAGTGATACAGCTTGGTCATTTGTGCCCAACAGTGGGGAAAATAAAACTCCGTAATTGTGGAAAGACAAGAGAAGAACAACAATCTACCCGTCCCCTGGGGAGGCATGTTCCAAATATATCTCTTCCATCCCCAAATTTAAATGATTCTTAGAGCCCTTGTTAATGAGTATAAGGCCTTACATTGTTGTGTCTTGCTTTGCTGTGCAGTATGACCACCTCTAAAAGCAGGATGATCTTTAACTGCCCAAAGTATATAATTAAGAGCTATAACAGACACTTACCGATTTCCAGTCCAGGGATATTTTCATCAGTATTGGACATTGGCAAGTCACATTTTTGTGGGGTTTTTTAATTTACTTTTTCTTTGTAAAGTGAGCTTTATGCTGGTGAAAGGAGCTTAGCTGCAGGAATCTGATAAGTTATTGAATAAACTCTCCTCAGTTAAATCCAATATTTTCAACTTTCCTTCTGTCTTCTATGTTGCCAGTAGGGCAGAGACCAGCAGTTCAATGCACAACGCTGATTGATGATAGTAAAGACAAGGCAAATGATGTTTTTCAGGAGATTTCTCAGTATCTTTTGACCTGGGACAGGGATGCTAATACAGCACTAAGTAGAAACATTTGTTCCTACAGAATGTGGCTAACGGTGATACAGACACAATACTTCATCCAACTCCATCTTTCCAGAGAAATTTACACATAATCTAATTCAGAAGATTATCTGTCTTCATAAGAAAGAGAAAATTTTGGGCAGTCTGTTTTCTTAAGTTTACTTTATTTGATCAGAGAGCATTTTGACAATCACTGTTAAGAGTGTGGATCATGCAGTCCCCTGGGTACAAAGTGCCTGCCAATTTGGGTAGAAGCCTTTTTTATCTCTGTGAGTTTGGAAATTTGTCATATTTCTGATTTCTCACAGTTAATTTTGAATTTGGAGCAATTATCAAAATTGTTTCACCAAGACCTGGTACTCCGGGGAGAAAGAGAAATAGTGTTGGATATTGTCTGTGTGTCACAAAAAGAGAATAAAAGAGGTTTTCCCAACAGACTTCTCTTAAAGCCAACAGCTATATAGTCTCGGGTTGTGATCTTATCAGCATTAAGTGGAGTCGGGTCTGATCGGTACTTGGCTGAGAGGCCTCTAAGGAAAATTTAGCATGTTGAAATTGATGTGGCTTATTCAGTGTTGGATGCCCCTCTTTCTTACTTAAAACTGAACCAATTCACTATTGTGTTTTTGGTGGACTGTCAGGGCAGAGGCAGAGAGCTGGCATTTTTTGTACGAAACACAAAACCAAGTTTCTGTCTGTAATTATTAAAGCTTTCACCACACTTTCTCAAAGACAGGGTGTTCCTCTTTGTATTGTACTTTGTGATGAAAAATATATTTTGCAGAAGTAAAATATTATGTGAGGTTTTGTGTTCCTATTTTTAATTGGCTTCTATTCCATTCTTTGTCTTCATCTGAGGTATTTAATCTATTTCATTTTTCTGTGTTGAAGGTACTATATTACGGTTTTCTGCTTCCAGTAGTAGAGAAGCTATTTGGGATCCCTGGACTTCCAGTGCTAATGGATGGCATGTGTCTACCCTGCAGCAGTACCTCCATGAAAATGGCAGAACCTATTCCTAGGAAGGTTGAGGCACTTCCAACAAATCCCAATCTAAGAATCACAGAAGTTACAACGGAAAAACTTACAAGGCCATGTAGTTCCCCCGCACAACCCTGGCCAGTGCAGGTTTGTTCCCTATGGGACATTTTCTGTTGCTTTCCATAAGAGGTCACTGCAGCTTAGTATTCATAGTTTGTATCCAGAAAACTGCAAAAGTCAGGAAAACATTTGAACTCAGTAATAAGTTAGCTGCAAAATTCTGTCAATTAAAACTGCTATGGAAGCTGTTTCAGGCCTATGCTATTAGAGAGGCCAGGACCTGTATATGAGCTTGCTTGTCTCTTGGAAAAATAATGAAATGAAATCTAATGAAAATATTAACTCACCCAACTTTTGTTTCCACTGTCAAGCGTGTGTATCATGACTAATAATTAGATGTTGCTGTGTAGGCTGCTTAGGGGCAGAAGAAATGTAATTAAGTTTCACAGCTGATTTTCTGGATTTTAAAACTAAGAAACCAAGTTCCTGTTGAAGTGGTATGTGAACACAATACAAGGTTCTTATGACTACTAATGCCACAATTCCTAAAGAGCACCCCTGATAGGATTGCTTCTGAGCTCACAAACTACTGCTGGTCCATAGTTAGGTATATAAGACAATAAGTTTTTGTTTGCTTGTCACACCCTTCAGGCAGAACATTACATGAAACAATTTCACTGAGCAACAACAAGCAAGTCACTGTAGCAAATCAAAATACTAGTCCGGTGTCAGGCATTCCTTTTTTCAGGGAGGCTGTGGCAGACAGCAATCTGTAGTTATTTGCTGGCCTCAGCTAGACTTCTTTCAGAGTGAATTCTGCTCTCCCTTCTCAGCCCGCTCCCAGCTGAGCTGTGCTCTTGCCTTTGAACCTCTCCTTCCAGGCTTGACACTGTTGCAAATGTAGCAGTGTGGGACTGATTGATAGCAGCTTGTTAACCCTTTCTTGGCCAGTGTGGGGTTAGAAAACCTTATATTTTCCACCTCAAGACGATGTTAGCAGATGCCAGCTCCCCACCTTTCTAGGGATAAAAACTATTCTTTCTGGCATATTTTCTCTGTCTTGTGTTATACTCTGAATGAGTATGGCTGGATAGGTACCACTACATTATTTGGAGGCTTGTATCTCATGACATTAAACTGTCGCAGAGTGTGTGTTCGGGGTGAGTAGGTTTCCAAAGACATAATAGCAATTACAGGCAATACCAAAGCAGCTAACAGCATTATTAAAATTTAAAAATCAGTATCTACATTTAGAGAAAGTGCATTGTGATGATCTTTTAAAGCTATTTTAAGGCACTTATATGCTTCAAATCAGTGTAAAGCCACACCACTGCAAGGAATCCTAGCAAAGAGAAATAAACTAGCAATGGACATTATGCAATGTTTTATTTTGTCTCTAAAGCATCCGTAGAAAAGGACCAGTGAACGTCACTCAGGCCCAGATCTACAAAATCGAGCTCCTACATTTCACTGAAATCATTACAGGTCAAAATCCACATACTTTTGTGGGTCTGGCTCTTTGTAACTATCGAGTAGTTGCTATTCCTCAGAAGTGCAGCTCACCACACAGCCCAACTAGCCAGAGCCACTAGAGTTCAGAAGCCCTTCTGAGCATTGTACAGTAACTCTGATTCTTAGGGCCTAGGGGTATGAGAAACTCATCTTGCATATACCTCATCACTCACACCTCATTTCACCTCAGGTACAGTTAGAAGGCTGCATCTTGGTAGATGACTCTGATCTATTCCATATGCTGACACCCTCCATAAATGTTCACATTTGTGCACAATTGGTAACTAATTTGCCTTTTATGAAGTGGAGTAGAAGAGCTGCAGGAGAAGACTTCTGAAACAGAAATAAGGGCATTGTGGGGGAAATAAAAGGTGAAAGAAGGGAGGGAGTAGGAGAAAGGGAGAAAAAGGCGGTACTGTGATTCAAAACTGAACAATTTACTTGAAAACAACTTGTTTATATGTCCAAAGTTTTCTGCTTTTCCCAGTGGATATGGTTATTTTTCAATCTAAACCAACAAAGTAATAATTTAGTTACATTTCTTTCCAAGATTTCAGGCTAAGTTTAAACAAGTAAAATCCAGAGTGGAAAGCAGTCCAACTCCTTTTTGCAATAGAACTTTAGCCTCATAGTTTTTTTTTTTTTTTTTACTTCCTATGTAGTCCAGCTGCTACTTACTGTCCATAACTTTGCAATCTGTGGCACTGCTGTCACCAACTGAAATGCCTAAGAGAAATATTTCTCAGGTGGATTTTTTAAATTATTATTGGAATAATAACCTGAGGAAGTGAGTTGTACCTACAAGAGCTCATTACTTAAAAATGTGTTAGTCTTTAAGGTGCTACATGACTGCTTGTCATTCTATGTGAAGAAGGAATTTTAACAGACAATGACAAAAGTTGTTAAAGAGTCTGTAAGGCCCACTTTACAACAGCAACTACTGTACTATAGTCTGTTAAGCTTTGTTTACTGTTACCAAAGCACAAGCATCTTTCATTTGCAATGAAATTCAAACATAAAGATTACTTGGGATATAAAACGATGCTGTAGTATGTGATCTTCTGATGTAAGACATTTCTGAGTCCCTTGCCCTTTTCACCATGTCTGTGACTTTCTAAAAATCCCATGATAAAGCAGCTTTGCTGATGACTATTTCAGGGAAGTTCTCAACCAAAGAGGTTGGGTTGTGATGAACGTCCAGCAATGGGTGGGCTTGTGAACTGTAGGGATGAGCTCAGGAAATAAGCAGGAGTCTCTCAGCCCTCTACCTGTCCTCAAACATCAATGAATTTCTGTTTCTGGGTGGACAGAATCAAATGAGTGTCTTATTGCAGCAAGCCTTGGAGGTCCAGCACCAGCAGTCTCTCTTAATGCTCTTGTGTTATTGGCTGGAATGGATAGACTGTATATTCTTCTCTCCTGTTACGACTAAAATATAAAATATTCCAGGGTAATGTCAGCAAAGACAATCATCCCCTAACCTTCCTTTTGATGGGCTGCTTTACCATTGCAGAAACTTCTTCATTGAGTATTTAATTTGGACATCTCTAGGGCTTCATATTCCCATCCTCAGGTTCTTAGTGCAAAAAGTTCCATCTCCTTCTGTTCTGACCACATCAGGACACCACACATTTTCGGGTGCAGCACAGGGTTGGTAGCCCAGTGCTAAGACGCAGACTCCCAGCCCCTCAGTGCAGCTGGCTCTGCATAACTAAGCACAGAGTCAGGACTGAAATCCTTTGCAAGCGTGCATGTCCCTGGATTCGCACATTATAAGGACATTAGAAAGAAAAATTGCAGAGAGTCGTACTCTGTATCCTCCCTCCATTTAGTCACACTTTTTAGGAACAGAGGACACCCATATCATGATCTGATATACTGGAGCATCATGGGTTATGATGGAGAGACCTCCTGCAAGGCTTTCCTCTTGCAGCTGCTTCAGCCAGATGGCTTCAATCTACTGACCAATTTTTTGTGCTTTGTGTGAGGTCTGTGTGCAACTTAAATGGAGTTTTTTCTCAGCTACACTTTTCTTTTCCCTAAGTCTTGCCCCAGTAGCAGAGGGGTTGTAACTAAGGGGAACCAGGAGAAGCAGTTGATCACTGGCCATTTTCAACTGAAAAAATATGCTTGAAAAGACACCATAGGTATATGTGAAGGGTGCTGTTTTTTGGGGGGGAGGCAGGGAGCTGCTCTCGCACTCCCCAGATTGGCTTCAAAATTGCTTCCTTGCCCCCTGCCCCCGAAAATACGTGATGACCCAAAATGACGCTTTGCATGCTCCTCCCTCGTTTTTAGCACCTTGAAATACGCTGATATTGTATAACAAATGTGCCAACTGTATCTGTCCCATAACTCTTCAGTTCTGGAGAGCTTGGCTATCAAAGCCCTGAATGGTTCTTAGAACAGTGCACACTTAGGCTCCATGGAAGTAGTAGCTACCTGGAGGAAGTTTCTTTTTGTTACTGTATTTTCTTGATGGTTAGTCGTCTAGGACCAAGGCATTGTCAGTGCCACATGGGCTGGATGTCACCAACCTGAGTCCTGAGATATGTCAGATTGGACAAAGTATGTGTACCTGAACCTAGAAATCAAGTTGCAGCTCCTGAGAGAACAGGTGTGTATCCCAGGCACATGGATTCATTCTGTGCTGGGGAGTCACAAGAAAAGGGTTGAAATACACGTGGCACACCTGGAGAGGAAGGACAATGGGTGGCTTTATAACTTTTCTCTGTTGATAATGGGGACTACACTGGCCTCTGACATAATTTGGAGCAGCCATGTGGTGTTTGAGGAGCGAGTCCACTGGCCAGGCTCATCTTGCACTGCATTTTAGCCTGGTCCTCTCTCCCATTGGTTATTCTCTCACCTTTCTGGGAGTAGCAGTGAGAATTTATGGGTCTCAAACCCACATTGCTGGTCAGTACCTCTATGCCACTATCCAGCAGCTGCAGTAGGGCCGTATCATTGTCACATTTACCCTGTGGAAATAGAAGAACCATTTTGGAAGGCTGGACTGACAGTTTCCCTTGTGGCCCCTGATTGGTCCAGATGTCCTGTACAAGCTCACAAGCAGTTCCAAGAAGGGTCAGTGCAATATAGTGGATTTTGCTGCCAGTCATGGTGGTAGATCTTCCTCTTGGCTTGCTCGGGGACTCCTGAGCCCAGCTCTGACCCTGACACATGGTTCCGATTCTTGATTCCAGCTCTGATCTTTGCTACTGTTCCTGGCCTCTGACTGCCCCTGTTATGACCACCATGCATGACTGTGTAAGCTGCAATAGTGACAGTAGAATATGTGTGCCTGTATATGGATGTTGGCAGTCTTCAAGAGTTTGAGGAGACAGTCTTGTGCACGAGACATCAAGATAGGAATGCGCTGTCATTATTATTTATATAGAGATACCGTTGTGCATAGTGCTCTGCATGTATCCATGGCAAGTCAGGCATTCTGCCCCAGTGAGCTGTGGGTTATAACCTCACTGAGTGAATGAGAGAAAATGATGAGTCTGTAGGAGAGAAGAAAGCTGATACTCAGTGGAGATGAAAGCAAGATACTAAGGACCAGATCATTTAATTAGCTTTTCCAAAAACACACAGTTCTTTACATTTTGGCCAGATTGTAATGGTCTCTTTTTATGAGTCTGGCAAGACAACAAAACTTTAAATCTTCATGATGAGAAGAGGAGTCAGAATGAGATTCTGAGCATTATTAAACTCCATGCCTCTGGGACAGAGCAGAGGAGTTGCAGTGGAAAGGGAATAAAACGCTCTTGAAGAATCACAAGCACAAGTCAGCACTAAATCAGCTGAGCTGCACCCTCCACCCCCTCCCAGTCATATTCTCTGGTTGCCTTTGGGGAGAACTCAGCTCACCTCCATACAACATTTTGGCTTGAGTTCATATTTATTTCCTTCTTGTACAGACGTGCTGTCCAGTGATGGATGGGGCATGTTAACCTCCTGCTTGTCACACCTGGTCCACACCTGGCTGGGACCTCATCTTCTGCACCATTGGGCAGTAGCTCCTGAGCGCTGAGGACCCACAGCCCTGTTCTGGAATTGCAAACCACGCTGTGGGGAATGAATGGTGTGGAAAGCTCAGCTGGAAGGTATTTTACTGAGGAGAGGAGATTAATGGTTGTGGATTATTCTTAAATGGCTATTCAGCCTCCAGACAAACTCATTGCCCAATAAGCAATTGCCCCTCTGATGATTGTTTGCAAGCTCATGTGTGAAATGATTGGGAGGGGAGTTGAATTCCGAGCAGGCACACCTTTGCATCACCCATGCAATCAGCTGCCATCATTCTCCTTGATAGTGTCATCCAAGAAGCCATGGATTGAACTCACCTTGAAGCTTGAACTCCCAGGGTACCTAGAGGTAGGGTCTCCGATATGCTCTGAGAAAGCTGGTGCTGTTTCTTTTGTGTACAGAGAAGCCTTCCTTTTTTTGAGCTATGTGTTTAACAGCATGCAGTTCAATAACAACGATTTTCAAACACAAAACCAATGGTTACGTTTGGCCTTATGTAATGGCTCAGTTTTTAACTTGCAGCTTTTGACACCTGCATGTTGAAACTAGCCAAATTTAGGTTAGTTGGGGCAGGGAAAGTCTTTTGGGGAAACTCATAGGGATTTAACCACGCTAGGTGAATAGGCAATCCAATGGCAAACAGTGTTCAATGTTGGTGAATGTAAAGTGGTGCACACTGGAGGGAAAAACTTAAACAACTTATCCATCTTACAGAGTCTTAAATTAACTGTGTAAATGCATGAAAGGGAGCAGAGCATCATTACAGGCACCTCCAGGAAAAGTTTTTGTCAATGTAATGTGACTGTGGTCAAAGATGCTAACAAGGTGTTTGGAGACACAAGGAATGAGATGGTAAGTAAAATAGAAAATGATATAATGCCAACATATAAATCAAGGGTGCAGTCTGTCCTGGAATACTGGGTGTAGTATTGGTCAAGTCTCTCAAAGAGATACAGTAAAATTAAAGAAGAGCCACAGAAATGGTAGTGGAAAGCTCTTGCTGGAAATTGAAAAGACTGGGGTTGTTTGTTTTCAAAAACTGGTGAGGAAACGATAACTGGTATAGAGAAGGGTAATTGGAGGCTTCTGTTCTCCTTGCTTCATAACACAGGACCAAGGGGACATTCAGTGATATTCAGAAGTGTCAAATTCAAAGCTGATTAAAGGAACTCCATTTTCACACAATGTGTGATTCCAGAGGCAGAGGAATTTATTGAGATTGAGAATTCAGCAAGATTCAGAAAGGGCTTGGACATTTATATAGATGACCAATATTTAGAGTTATAATAGTTACTCCTAATAAAAATGTTGGAAGGGATGTTAAACTTCATGCAATAGGGTTCAACCCATGTCTCTATTAGATATTAGGCTGTGATGTATTGTGTTGGATATATTCTCCTATATCTGCCTAATTACAGGGTTCTCACATCTTTCTCTGAAGTGCCTGGTGTTAGCTAGTGTCACAGATAGGACACTGAGCTAGGAGACCTCAGGTTTTAACCAGCGCAGCAAATCCTATGTTCCACCACTGACTGTCTAGGGAAGACCTAGTGTGGAGTAGGAGGTGATGCAAATCAGTACTGAGGTGCATTGGAAGGCTTGTGATGTGGGATCCAGGACTGCAGTCGCAGAGCACGCAGACCTACTTGTTATCGAGTGACCGTCAAGAGAGAAATCAGGACTAAGATGTAAGGGGGCTCATAAGTAGAACAGCATGTAGGAGCTGCAAGTCAGGACTGAGAGGCATTGGCAGACCTAAGGAGGGGGGTATCCCAGGAATGGAACTGCACAGGGGTGGTGGTGGGAAGGGCTGTAGGCCAAGGTGATGTGTATCAGTAGAGTTGTGTATGGTGAGTGGAGCCTTGGACATGAAGTAGCTGGAGGTGCTGTGGGTTAGTGTTAGTTGATTTCCCTCTTTCTATTTTATATGCAGGGATTTGAAAATCCTTTTTGTATTCTGAAGCTTTCCTGTTGGGATCTGAAATCCTGACGATAAGGGAGAGGAACAAGCTTGGGAAAGTTTTCTTAAAGGAAGACAGGTTAGAAAAACAACCCTCTCTTCACTGCTTGAATCTGTCAGCATGGTGATGACAATGGATGACGCAGCTGGAGGGGAAGGGAGCAGGCTTCTTGGTCCAGAGGCAAAGCAGCCCACACAGTTAGTTAGCGATAGGAAGCAGTATGGCAGGGTTTGTGAGGTGTGGGCCAAGGACGCAAGTCAGACAATTGAGTCCATACATATCTAATCAAAGCAATCCTTTTGTTTCCCAGTTCTGTCCAGGGAATAAAGGTGGAAGGGAAAGTGCCTGCTGAGTCTGAAAGAAGTGCTGAAGGACTGGGCTCATCTCCAAGATACAAGGGGACTCTGGAGAGTCCCTCTCTGGGAGCGTGTTATTGAGAGGTTAAGTGATGAAAAGCTCTTGATGAGGAAGGTGCTCTCTCTCTCTGCCGCATCCCCAGCACCATGGCATGCTAATAGCTGGGCTCAGTGCAGTCAAGGGGCAGTGGATATTCTGTGGAGGGTAAGTGGCTGTGAAGATGTGTAAGAATGTTTCTGTGAGGCCTGGGAGGTCAGTCAATTTGCTCTTGGCTGGTAGCCCAAGCCAGCTAGCTGATGGCTGTGCTGGAGCAGGAGGGGGTTATTGCAAATATTTTTCAGTGCATAGTTTATTCAGTTTTTTTGCACATTTATGTTGGTTTTGTTGATGCTCATTTTGTGTTCTCTTTGCAGGAAAATCCAGTCCTGACAAGTTTGATACATTGTGTCTGGACTACTTAAGTCCCAGTATGTGTGTGGATGCCATGATGTTCTTGTACAAGCTAACAGTTGTGGGTGTCAAAGCTCCATTCCTGGTCAGGTCAGGAGGTCCTGGTTTCCAGATATGCTCAGTCCATATTGCAGTGGGGCTGCTGTTGGATCATGCTGTGCGCTTTCATCCACTCTCACCTTCTTTACTTAGCAGGATTCAGTTTGAGGGTTGCAACAGAGAAATGGCTTGTGCACTAAATGCCACCTTTGTTTGCCATCCAGGCCATTTCTTCTCTAATGACTTTGTTTGCAACCAGAGCTCAGGGGGCAGCAGGACCCTGACCCTGTCAGCAATAAAGCTATCAGCATTGCGCTGCCCTGGAACCTCCAAGGAGCTGTGCACCACTTTGTCTTGAATTGCTGGAAAGAATAAAGGACTGCACTGAAAGCCCAAGCTCAAGTGTCCATGAAATCTGGGGACAGAGCACATGCTACCGGGGTACCCTGATTACAGTGGAAGGACATTATGGCCCATTCCTTGAAAGGTGGACTATGGCGGTATGTGCTGTTGAGTGGCTTGAATAGGCTTGCAGGCCTCCAACCAGCAGCACAGCTTCTTCTAGAAAGACTTGGGATACATCTCCACAGCAAGGGGTAGGTCATGTCAGCAAGTGTCTGAGCCTGTGTCTACAGACTCGAACTCATGGGGCTTGCTGTAAAGCAGCGGTTCCCAACCTTTTCGGTAACACGGCGCACTTCAATGGCACAAACAATTGCCCAGCATGCCCACTTTTTTCAGCTGAATCGATTGCTCATAAATGTCATATTTACTTGCATTTACTATGGTTCCGGTCTTACTGGAGGGGATTGCAGCACAGTAGTGCACACAACGAGCTAAACAAATATCAAATACATTAATGTTTGAAGTCCACCACAGAATAGACAGCAAGCACAGACGCATTTTCAAAATCTGGTCTACGCTATGCTAGGGATGTTGAGTAAACAAGTAACCACTGAAAACAGGTTCCACCTTCCACCGGCCCATTGGAGCCAGGATGCATCCTCTAAACTGTGTCTCAGCTCCACCAGCAACCTCCCTCTCTCTTGCCACAGCAGAGAGTGGGGATGGGACCCCCACCAGTATGTTCAGACAGGGACGCAGCATTTCATCTACCTCGCGGTGCAAATGGGGTCCTGTGTGGTTGTCATTTGTCTTCATGGTGGCTCTGCAAAGAAATTGGAAATTGACAAAATTTCATGGCACGCTTGGACAGTTCTGATGCACACCTGTGTGCCACATTATGAGCTGTATGAACCTGAGTCTGTGGCTCTGGGACTCACTGTTGCAGGCAGTGGAGATGTACCCTTAGTAAGAGCTTCCCACCCCAAAGGCTGAAACGTAGAGGTTGGGCTGGGCCAGGCTATGAGGTCTCACAAATGAGGCTTTAAAGGAAAATATTCAGCTGGCTCCATGTGGTAACTGTGGTTTGGAACTGGGCTCATTGGATGCTGGGCCCCAGGGCTACTTGCCCTGCAGCAGGATCCATTAGACTTAAATATAATTAAAATCCATGTACAAAATGCTTGGAAAAAGAGTTCACTGCTTCAGCATACAAAGGCTCTGTAACTAGTGGTCATATTTGCTGTTCAACAGCTCTTGTGTGTTTCACCCACACTTTTGTGGCCCAGATGAAGGCAGATATGTGCACAAAGCAAAACCACAGTCCCACCATTCACTGTGCACCACCCATGCTCCTTAGAAAGCACAAGGCTCCTCAGTTACAGGGCTATAGTCCCTCACCTGCTGCAGCTCAGTCTCCGTTTCCTAGCGGGGGGGCTCTATTTGCTTTTCTCTTCTCCCTTCCCCCATCACATTAAAGCTTCTTGGAGCTGTTGAGAGGCAAGGCCCTTTGAATAGCTGGTCCTGGGGGATACACACCTGGAAGCCTGTACAGTCGTGTTGGACTTAGAGGAGTGGGGCTGCTCAGTGCTAATGGCCAGGAGAGAGCCTGACAGCCCCACACCAATTGGCCACTTTCCTCAGTGGGACATTTATGAGGCCTTGGCTTGTGTGTCTGCCTCCACTTATGAGTGAAAATTAAAACCACATTGGTGTCCCCCTCCTAGCAGCAGCAGCCGCCTGGTGCTTTCCATAAATCCAGCTCTCCTGCCCCTCTCCTGGGAACTCCAACCCATAAACAGATTCATTACATGTGGATGAGTTCCTCTTCCTTCTCTGCTGGTTAAACAAAGAGCCTATTAGACGCAATGTGGCAATTCACACGTGCTCTCTTTTGCACACTCGCACACACAGGGAGCACATGAAAACACACCTAGACTGTGAAAGCTCTTCCACATGCTTCCCTGTTCACTCCTGCCCACCATCATAAAACACACCCATGTCCCTCTTGTCTGCTGGCCTGATGGACATGGAGACCCCCTACCTCTCACTCACAAACACATCACTGTCTAAAGTCACTCTACCAAGCAGTGGTGGGGCCCCCAAACCTGCTAGCGTGCAGCAACATCCAGAAAGCAGAGCAGCTGAGAGCTCCTATCCCTGTGTGTGTGCTGAGTAGGTCAGTCTCCTTTTGCCCATATGCCTGCAGAGTCCCAGAACATCATTTAGTGCCAACAGGTTGTATCTCTGGTATTGGTATAAGGTTCATGCCTCCAAGGAGCCATGGCTGTAACTGTCCATGTGTGTGATGGTGTAACCACAGGAGCCTGGCCGGCAGCCAAAGGACTGGAGTTCTGCCATCAGGGTTCTTGCCATGGCTTTTCCTCCAGATCCAGTTGAATAAGGGGAGAGAGCTCCTAGGCAGAGAAGAGGCAGGTTGTGTGCATCCACTCCCTGGAGGTGTTATTACAGGTTTTCCCTGGGACCATGTGGAGCTGCAGCACATTGAGGGGAAACCTCTGCTATGGAGAGCTTTGCCTGATCTCTGGGCTCCAGGGGAAAAGAGACGTTCGTTAAATTAGCTGCACTGGTTCAGCTGGAATCCTGGTCAGTGAAAGACCCATACTTCCCAAGCAGTCAGGAGCCCTGTGGAGTGGCAGCCTCAGCCCGAAGTGTACTCTGAACCTGCCAGTCGAGCTGAAGCAGGAGCCATGTTAGTGGGGACTGGAGTGCAGCCTTCCTCAGAAAGCTAAAACAGCACCATGAAGCAGGGCATTGAGAGTGGGAGTAATGATGGGTTGGAGGAAGTGTGGAATTCAAAGCTGTGAGACCACAGAGAGGCTTGTCACCTCCAGCAAATTCCTCTAGGAATTCAAAAATTGTGAGTCAAGTCTCAAGTAAATTGCAAGATTGGTTTAAAAACCATGAGGTATTACACAATAATACACGCTAAGTGCTTTTTCTTTGCTGTTTTGTCTTTCTTGTGAGTCTTTAGGTTATTATTTGGATCACATTTTCAAGTTGTTCTCCACAACCTGCAGGACTAGACACTTACATGTTTTAAAAATGAAGAATGAAATTCTCACCTTGAACAGATGGGGCTTTAAGGGGAACACCACCTATCAGGAGATCCCGCCCACCAGGGCTTCACTTCATTGGAGCTGGCAGATATTGTACAAATGGATAAACAAAAGCTCTCCCAGCTCCTGGAAACTTTGGAGCATAGGAACAGTGGCCAGCACCAGATGCCTCAAAAGAAGGTGGAAGACTCTGACAGCAGGTAGATGTGGGATCATCTTCCCCACATGCTAGGTCTCATCCTGCTCTCCTGTTAATACCCATTGGCATAAGCCCTAAAGCACCAGGTTTAATATCTCTTCCCAAATGTTTGTTAACATTGGTGATTACAAGACTGACTTTACTTTTCATCCATATAAATGCCCACTTCCTTTTTGAATCTTGCCAAGTTATTGGTCTGAATTGATACCCTGCAGCAGAGAGTTCTGCAGCATACATTGTGTGACAAGGCATTTACTTTTCTCAGTTTTGAATGGGTCATCTTTTAACTTTCCTCTTGTTCTTCTGAGACAAGGAGAACAGAAGCCTTCAATTTCCCTTCTCTAGTCCATTCATTTGATTATTTCCTTTCTTATACCCCCTCTTATCTGTAGCCTTTTTAAGGCCAGGGGCTTCACTAACAATTTACATGGGGCATAACTATGTTGCTCAGCAGTGTGAAAGACCTATGCCCCTGAACAATACAGTTGAACCAACCTAACCCCAAAAAAGCAGTAAAGTAGCACTTTAAAGACTAACAAAATAATTTATTAGGTGATGAGCTTTCGTGGGACAGACCCACTTCTTCAGATCACAGCCATACCACAACAGACTCAATATTTAAGGCATAGAGAACCAAAAATAGTAATCAAGGTTCTGTCTCACAAAAGGAGGTGGGAGAAGGAGGTGGAGTACCTATGCTGATGGGAGAAGTCCGCCTGTTGGTGTAGGTGGCATCTTCACTTAGTTGCTACAGCAGCATTTAAGTGTCGACCTGCCCTAAATGTTGCTAGATTTATTGAGTTTTAATGAGATTCCCACCTAAACAGTCCATTGCCTGAATCAGCTTGTTTCTTTCCCAACTCCTTTCTTTTCCTCTCTGGGGAACACCTATTCAAGTGGCCATGGGGTGTAGAGGCTGGGGCCCTAGAGAGGGACTTGGGAGACGTGGGCTCTACTTTGAACTCTGCCTTTATCCCTTCTGTCTGCAATGCAGGGGCTAGCCTCTCGGTATGTGTTTGTACAGCACCTACCACAGCGGAGCTTTGACCTTAGTTGGAACCTAAACACTACTGTTCTACACATAGTGAAACAACATAATGATTCACACATAACCTGTCCCCCATAAGTAGCTAACAGAGTCACTCACATAGGGTGACACATACTTTGAGATAATAACCCTTTCCTGGCAGCTTGGCCCCAGAGCCCAATGGGGCCAGCGGCTCAGAAGGGACCTAAGACTCCTGGTTTCATCCCAGGGTGATGCAGAGCAAATTGCTCTGTCCAGAAACAATTCTGCCTCTGCTTTTCTCAGTTGTTCCTAATCTCTATGGGCATCTTCATCCTAACAGGGTCAAAGGATCTAAAATAAAAACTAGGAAGCTGGAGTACTTCTGATAGCCTGCGCACTTGAGAGCAACCTGCCACCAGCTCAGGAGCGGACCATGAACTCAGAGGATCCAACCACAGCAATGGCCTGCCTGGGTGGGACACCGCCTTTGACAGACGCCCTGGAGACTTCCTCTTTTTATGCTTTGCAAGCACTTGCTGTAGTTTGCCCTGCCTGTAAAATCCCACAGAATTGAGTTTCATGAGGGGGTGTTCGCCTGTGATGCCTGATGCTCACAATTCACTGTGCGTGAAATAGTTCTGCTAATCCCCCAATAGGGTGCAGGAACAACACCTGGGACAATAGTCAAACTACAGGGAGGCTCCTCGAAGAGGACAGTCAGCCATGAAGCTTTGCAATCAGGGCATAAACTAGGCTGGGGGGGGCTCCAGGATCTGTTTATGGGTGTGCTCCTGAAACAGAAAGAAGGGTGGCTTTCAGTGTTCCCTGTAAACTGAGCACTTGGGCAGCCACCCAGGACAGATTCAAATGCTGCCCAGCTTATTAGCAGAGCACCAACAGCCAGCAGCATGTGTTCCTATAGATGGTGAACGTCTGCCCATGCCTTGGAGCATGTAACAAAAATTGTTGCATCCATGGATGGAAAAAGTCAGAGGGACCATTGGTGGCTTTGCTGATTTGCTCTGCTGTAGCTGATGATGGGGACTTAGCAGTGACGCTGTGAGCACTGTGAGCAGCCAGTAATGGACCAGGACTGTTGGGACAGTGGAGGCACTGGAGAAGCCTTACACGTCAGCTGCCAGGGACTGGTGTTTCTGACTCACATCTTGCTAAGGAGGGAGAGGGCAGCCTACTCCACAGAGTTAATTCAGTGCTTCCTCTAACAGAAGAGCTCTGTGGCTTTGGTTAACCAGGAATCCAGATAGTCTCCCACAGCCACGGGCCTGGATCCCTGCCTTACAGGTGTGGGATTTGGCCATGTTAGAGCCACTGAAGCTCACCTGGAAGGAGCATGAGTCCTGAAGCACTCACAGCAGCGACTGTCCTGTGAAAGCCCGAAGGAGCCTCAGAGGGAAGGCAAACGCGTCACATTGGGGGTCAGATTCATGCCGTTGCCATATGGGAATTCATCTGGATCTGTCAGCTCTGCTATTCAAAGGCTCCCCCGAAGCCCCTGTGACAGTGAGAAGGATGCAAGGGAGTCTTAGCGAGAACATCATCAGGGCTTTCCCAGGAAGGACAGACAGATTCCTACGGGATAGATAGGACAGACAAATATCCAAGGAAGTAAAACTGGAGCTCACTCTGCCCACAATCCGCCTAGGTTCCAATGTCAGATACTGCTGCTCAAGTGCTTTAAGCAACATTATTTCCAGGTTCTTCTGTCATCCCACTTCTGGTCACTACTCCACCCATGCCCTGCACATTTGGCATTCTCAGCTGAAAGACAGGGAAACGGGTCACAAAGAGGCTGGGAAGGGCAGTGGGGTTTATGCTGTTGACGTTCACAGATGATCGCATACTCATCCTCACATCCCATCCAGTGCATGACGGCTCTTTTGGCAGGGTAGCTGGAAATGATCCCCTAAGCCACCTTCCATGGGTTAAAATCCTACTGGTGGTGGACGGGGAGGAGAAAGAGTGAGTCAAAACATCCATCCATCCATCCATCCTTCTACCCTCTTTGCTTACATGCTGTGCTGGCAATAGGGTTGCCAACATAATATTTCAAAAATAAAGGCCTGTTTTATTAAAATCCTCACCCCAGCCCATTTCCCATTATTATCATTGTCATCATGAATAAGCAGTACTCACCTATATTTGCTGTGGGTATTTCTGGCTGCTATTTGCAGCACTTAGCAGTTCCCAATCTTGCTGTACCAAGATGAAAAAATAATGGCCATCCCTGTTCATGAAGGACTGCTGGCAACCTGGCTCACCACTGCGGTAGCTGAACACCTCCATGGTATTTGAATGACTGGGATCTGTACGCTGCTTCCTGCCTAGAGGGTTGGATTCCAGCCACTGAGCTCATGGCAGGGGTAAACATGCCTTTCCACACTGTGGGCTCTGGGAAGAGATGGGCAGGGCTGTCACTCTCAGGGGGTCAGTAAAACTAGGCTAATAAACCAGGAGCCAGGGAGCAAGACATGTAATGAAGAGGGCAGGAAAGCACTTGAGAGGAACAGCCTCCAAGGGGAGTTTCTCAAGAGCCAGGAAGCACTTTGCCAGAGGAGTGGTTAGAATTGGATCTGAGTTGGCTGAGAAGGGCAGACTGGGGAGAACTTGCTCTACTGTCTTCTGTTTGCCGTCTGTCTCTGTAAGTCAGATGGCCCTGGAGCAGAATAGCAATCAGCTTAGGGCACAGTGATACAGTCAGCCCTGAAGCTCAGAGCCAAGCGCACAGGTTAGGATGCCAGAGGGTGTCATTGCACTCTGTGCGTGAGCATCGCCATGTGTATACTAGCACTTAAACTCCCTTTAGCATAGATCCTAGACCAGCAGCAGGATGTGCCAGAAATTCCCATTGCATATGCACCCTCTGAGAGCTGAGCTGGGAATGGGGCATGTCCTCCTGCCTTTGAATGCTGCTTTGCCAAGTGCCAGCTGGGAACTTCTGGGTAGCTGTAAAAAGCTCTCAGGACAGCTGAGTGTCTCACTGAGTGGCAAATACAACACTACACTAAGGCCTTGATTCTCATCAGTGTGAAGTGGATGTAAAATTCTCCCTGATCAGAGTTTTAGCCTCTTCCACAGCCTGGGGCATACTACCCAGGCAACAGAAAAATCAGCAGTTCTAGTTTTATCTCACCGCTGGCGTATCCATCCACCTGCTCCAATAGTCCCAGGGGATTATTCCATTTGTGATGGGTTGCGCACCCGTTGCCGGCTGAGAGTCAGGGCTGTGCTCACGGTATTATAACAGAGTGCTGTTTGGAAAGCAAGAAGCTCTGCAACCAGCCTCCTGATGCGGAGTGTTTAGACAGTAAGGGATGAAACACCACGCTGTTGCTTGTGGACCAGCTCCATACGCTTCTTTCCAACCAAAGCCCCTCGCGCCAGTGTTCCGTGTTAGCTGAGCCCTCGGGCAGCCACCCAGGAGACAGTCAGGTGCTGGCCAGCTGATTAGCAGAACACTCACAGCTTCCTACAGCCAGCAGCATGTGCACCTGTTGGAGCTGCCAGCTGCACATGCCTTGGTGCACAATAACATTTGTCTTGGAAAAACTGAGGGGGAACACTGCCTGGCGTGTGGGGCTTCTTCGATTCAGTGTCGCTACTCTGAGCTTTAAACCTCATCTGTATTGTGCTCAATATGAACTCCCCAGATGCAACGTTCTCTGGCCTTGCCCAGCAGGTGCAGAGGAGAGGGATTTGTGTGTGAGCTCGCTGACAGAGACTGCCCCGGCATCACTAATGTGGGCCATCGAGGGGCGGGAAAGCGATGTGTCATGGAGGAGAGGGACGTGGTGTCATGAGATCCAGGCATTGTTCTGTGTGCAGAGGCGACAGAAGGGACAGGTCCAGCGGAATTGTGCCAAGGATGTAGAACTGCCCGGCATTTCATGTGCTTGGCTGGCAGTGAGTGAGGAAGTGGCCTGAGGGAGAAGCTGTTCTGAGTGCTGTGCAAGGATGGCTTGGCTCAGATGTGTTCCTTCTGCGGCTTGGCTCTCTCCCATCCTGTGAGAGTGCCCAGCTCTCCTCAATCCTTTTCATGTAGGCTCCATGGCCTCCTCTTCTTTCTCAGCAGCCAGGCTTATAGAGAGAGCCAAACAGCCTGTCTGTTGCCCTTCCCTCTGGCCTGGTACATTGGGAACCACAATGCTGCACTGGAAACCTGGCAGCTCTTTGCAGAGGCCTGTAAAACCTTGTTTCAAACCTTCAGTCCTTGGGTTTTCACCTTGGGGCACTCACGTCATCCAGAACCAGTTACTTGTACCTTTGCATTCTGGGAATTTAGCAACAAGGTCTGTCAGTTCAGCACGGTAATGTTAGTTCTGGGCAGAGTGGCAAGGCCAAAGCACTGTAGGGAATGCAGCACAGAGCACCTGGAAGATGCCAGAGGCATGTCTAAACATTGCCCAAGGACTGGGTGTGTGTGTAGGGAGGATGCATCTCTGTACTGGCTCACAGCCAGAACAAATAGGGGAGGATACCACCAAAGTGCTGGGGCTGGTGGGCACCACAGAGGCTAATGGAGCCAGGGTGGGATGCCTAAGGGCTGCCTTAACTTGTGTTCTCTAAACCTGTAATCCCTAAGAGTGTTGTGACAGCAGGGAATCATTGGGACATTAAAAAAAACCCCAATCTGGCCTCCTCCTGCCCAGCCTCTGCAAGTCCGGACAGAGCTAGGATAGTTGTCTCTGCTCCTGATCTATCCCAGAGTAATTCACCAAGGGGCTGACAGCTAGCTTTGCTGGTGGAAAGTCTCACAGGGGTAGCTGTGTTAGTCTGTATCTGTAAAAACGGGAAGTCCTGCAGTGCCTTAGAGACTAACAGATTTATTAGGCCGTAAGCTTCCGTGGGTCAAACCCACTTCATCAGACGAACTGGAGTGGAAATACAAAGGCGGGTATCTATGTAAGAGAATTACTGCAGAAGAAAGAGATTCCTGTCCATTGTAAATTAGGGTGATTGGGCAGGGTGATTGTGGCCATTCGGCATAGCTGATGGAGAGATGTGAATATTCATCGAGGGGAAGTTGCCTGTGTAGAGTGTTAACCAATTTAGCGCATTATTGAGGCCTAATTATATAGTTGTGAATGTGCAACAAAGGGAAACAGCTGTATTAGCTCCCATCTGCAAATTTCACACTATACAGTTAGGGCTCTATAAGGATCTGAATTTCTTATGCATATATGTGCCTTTGTATTTCCATTCCAGTTCATCGGATGAAGTGGGTTTTACCCACAGATGCTTATGGCCTAATAAATCCTGTAGTCTCTAAGGTGCTTCAGGATGCCTCATTGTTTTTGCTGGTGGAGCTGACGTAAGGTGACCACAAAGCAGGGAGGAGTTATCCCCTCCCCCAGGAGTTCTGTCATGAGGCCTGGGGCAGTTTATCTGCTCAGCGTAGGCTGAGGAAGCTGCTCAGTTGTACGGAGCAGAACGCGGCCAGATGCAGTCTACTCCATGCCATGCACACTAGGCGTAGCCCATGGGCTCTCAGTGAGCTTTCACAGCAGCCCTCTGTTGGCAGCCAGGCCTCAAGTGAGCAAGGTTTGGCCACTACTGGGGTAGCTGGTGGTGTGCAGATCTGTCAAGTTTCTGCTTTCCGGCAAGAAATGTCCTAGCAGTGGCTGAGTTTCTTGGGGGTAAATCATTTACTCAGGATTGGCCGTTAAGTATTTCCCCGGCTGGGTAAGTGCACGTGAATAAGCAGTACATAAACATACAGATAATTTGGAGCATAAGCTTTCGTGGGCAAAGATGAAGCGGGTCATTGCCCACGAAAGCTTATGCTCCAAAATATCTGTTAGTCTATAAGGTGCCACAAGACTTCTTGTTGTTCTTGAATCTACAGACTAACATGTCTACCTCTCTGATAAATAAACATCGGGAGTGCAGCTGATCCCATCAAAGCCTATAAAAAAGCATGGCTAGGTTTGGTCAGTACATGGCTGGAAGACGTCCAGGGGAAAAGCCCAATGATGCAAGAAGTGGTGAAAGTGTTTACAGAGGAAGTTAAGTTTTCCTTCTGAGTCACTATTGAGCTAAGGGGTGTTTTACAGGATGTGATATTGATCAGCAGTTTGGGTAAATTCAGAGACCTAGTAGGTACGGTCCCATGGAAGCAAGATGAAGACAAAAAACAACTGAGGAGAGTTGGCAGTTTTTCAAAGGGACGTTATTAAGGGCCCACAAGCAAACTATATGGCTGCATAGCAAAGCTAAAAAGTATGGTAAAAGACCTCCTTGGCTTAGCCAGGAGATCTTGAATGATCTCAAAATCAAAAAGGAGTCATATAAAAAGTGGAAAGTAGGAGAAATTACAAAAGACATGTATAAGCAAACAATGCGTGAAGACGGGCAAGATTAGAAAGGTCAAGGCACAGAACGAGCTCAAATTATCTAGATACATGAAGGGTAAGAAGTCATTCTATAAATATATTAGAAGCAAGAGGAAGACCAAGGACAGGGTAGCCTCACTACTCAGTGAGGAGAGAGAAACAATATCAGGAAACTTGGAAATGGCAGAGGTGCTTAATGACTTCTTTGTTTCAGTATTCACCAAGAAGGCCAATGCAGAAATGCCTAACATAATGCATGCTAGTGGGAAGGGGATAGGTTTAGAGGATAAAATACATTAAGAACAACTTCAAAATTACTTAGAAAAATTAGGTGTCCTCAAGTCGCCAGGGTCTGATGAAATGCATCCTAGAATACTTAAGGAGCCAATAGAGGAGGTTTCTGAGCCTTTTTCATCTTTGAAAAAATCCTGGAAGTTGGGAGAGACTCCAGAAGATTGGAAAAGGGCAAACATAGTGCCCATCTATAAAAGGGGAAAAAAGAACAACTCAGGAAACTACAGACCCCTCAGTTTAACTTCTGTTTCGGGAAAGATAATGGAGCAAATAATTGAGGAACTCATCTGCAAATGTCTGGATGAAAATAAGGTGATAGGTAACAGCCAGCATGTATTTGTAAAGAACAAATCATGCCAGACCAATCTGCTATCTTTTTTTCACAGGGTAACAAGTCTTGTGGATGTGGGGGGTTGGTGGATGTGGACTTTAGTGAGGCATTTGACTTGGTCTCGCATGATCTTCTTATCAGTAAAGTAAGCAAATGCAACTTAAATGGATCCACTGTAAGGTGGGTACATAACTGGCTGGATAACTGTTCTCTGAGAGTAGTTATTAATGGTTTGCAGTCACGCTGGAAGGGCATAACAAGTGGGGTTCCGCATGGGTCTGTTTTGGGAGAAATTCTATTCAATATCTTTATCAATGATTTAGATATTGGCATAGAAAGTACGTTTATTAAGTTTGCAGATGATACGAAGCTGGGAGGGGTTGCAACTGCTTTGAAGCATAGGCTCATAATTCAAATGATCTGGAGACACTGGAGAAATGGTCTGAGGAAAACAGGATGAAGTTTAATAAGGACAAATGCAAAGTTCTCCACTTAGGAAGAAACAGTCAGCTTCACACATTTAAGCTGCGTCTACACGTGCACGCTACTTCGAAGTAGCGGCACCAACTTCGACGTTAGGCGGCGAGACGTCGAAGTCACTAACCTCATGAGGAGATAGGAATAGCGCCCTACTTCGACGTTGAACGTCGAAGTAGGGACCGTGTAGACGATCTGCGTCCCGCAACGTCGAAATTGCCGGGTCCTCCATGGCGGCCATCAGCTGGGGGGTTGAGAGATGCTCTCTCTCCAGCCCCTGCGGGGCTCTATGGTCACCGTGGGCAGCAGCCCTTAGCCCAGGGCTTCTGGCTGCTTCTGCGGCAGCTGGGGATCTATGCTGCAGGCACAGGGTCTGCAACCAGTTGTCAGCTCTGTGTATCTTGTGTTGTTTAGTGCAACTGTGTCTGGGAGGGGCCCTTTAAGGGAGCGGCTTGCTGTTGAGTCCGCCCTGTGACCCTGTCTGCAGCTGTGCCTGGCATCCCTATTTCGATGTGTGCTACTTTGACGTGTAGACGTTCCCTCGCTGCGCCTATTTCGATGTTGGGCTGAGCAACGTCGAAGTTGAACATCGACGTTGCCGGCCCTGGAGGACGTGTAGACGTTATTCATCGAAATAGACTATTTCGATGTTGGCTGCACGTGTAGACATAGCCATAGACTGGGAAGCGACTGTCTAGGAAGGAGTACTGCGGAAAGGGACTTAGGGATCATAGTGGACAACAAGCTCAATAGCCGTGTCTACACATGCATGCTACTTCGAAGTAGCGGCACTAACTTCGAAATAGCGCCCGTCACGGCTACACGTGTTGGGCGCTATTTCGAAGTTGAAATCGACGTTAGGCGGCGAGACGTCGAAGCCGCTAACCCCATGAGGGGATGGGAATAGCGCCCTACTTCGAAGTTGAACATCGAAGTAGGGACCGTGTAGCCGATCCGCGTCCCGCCACATCGAAATAGCGGGGTCCGCCATGGTGGCCATCAGCTGAGGGGTTGAGAGACGCTCTCTCCAGCCCCTGCGGGGCTCTATGGTCACCGTGTGCAGCAGCCCTTAGCCCAGGGCTTCTGGCTGCTGCTGCGGCAGCTGGGGATCCATGCTGCATGCACAGGGTCTGCAACCAGTTGTCGGCTCTGTGGATCTTGTGTTGTTTAGTGCAACTGTGTCTGGGAGGGGCCCTTTAAGGGAGCGGCTTGCTGTTGAGTCCGCCCTGTGACCCTGTCTGCAGCTGTTTCTGGCACCCTTATTTCGATGTGTGCTACTTTGGCGTGTAGACGTTCCCTCGCAGCGCCTATTTCGATGTGGTGCTGTGCAACGTCGATGTTGAACATCGACGTTGCCAGCCCTGGAGGACGTGTAGACGTTACTCATCGAAATAGCCTATTTCGATGTCACTACATCGAAATAAGCTACTTCAATTTAGGCTTCACGTGTAGACGTAGCTAATATGAGTCAACAGCTTGATGCTGTTGCCAAAAAAGCAAACATGATTCTGGGATGCATTAATAGGTGTGTTGTAAGCAAGACACGAGAAGTCATTCTTCCGCTCTACTCAGTACTCATTAGGCCTCAACTGGAGCATTGTGTCCAGTTCTGGGCACCACATTTCAGGAAAGATGTGGAGAAATTGGAAAAGGTCCAAAGAAGAGCAACAAGAATGGTTAAAGGTCTAGCAAACATGAGCTGTGAGGGAAGACTGAAAGAACTGGGCTTGTTTAGTTTAGAAAAGAGAAGATTTAGAGGGGACATGATAGCGGTTTTCAAGCACCTCAAAGAGAGTTCCAAGGAGAAGGGAGAAAAATTGTTCTGCTTAGCCTCTGAGGCTAGGACAAGAAGGAATGGGCTTAACCTGCCACAAGGGAGGTTTAGATTAGACATTAGGAAAAACTTCCTTACTGTCAGGGTGGTTAAGCACTGGAATAAATTACCTAGGGAGGTTGTAGAATCTCCATCACTGGAGATATTTAAGAGCAGGTTAGATAGACACCTACTGGGGATAGTCTAGATGGTGTTTGGTCCTGCCAAGAGGGTAGGTAACTGGACTCGACGACCTCTTGAGGTTCCTTCCATTTCTAGTGTTCTTTGATTCTATGACACTTTCTGGCATTGAACCCGGTGCCTCATTGTAGTGGGGGAAAGAGGCACCATCTTTTGCATGGGCTAGAAATCCGCAGGCCTGCTCGCTTATTATTAAAGATCTTGGGGAAATTTTCATGGGAGTTGAAGTATTATCTGCAGTGTTCTGATCAAGTGCATCATCTTTCCAGGCTGCTGTTCTCTGAAGTGTCAATTGAACAATGGGATTCTTCTTTATTTCTTTTCTATCCTGTGATCTCTACCTGACTAACCAATCCATCACTTCAAACACATCCCTCTCTGTGGTACCTAGGCACTTACAGAACGTCCATGTTTTTCTCAAGGATGGCATTTTCTCCCTGCCATTAGAGTGAGTGAGGTTTAGGTGTGTTTCAGGCTAGTTACACAATTGGTCTGTTCTTGACTCTGCAGGGCTGAGATGCTGATCCATTCTTTTGAGCTGTTTCGATGGAAGGCTTTTGCACAGAGGCGGGTTTGTTTTTCATGGCAGAGACAGTAAGATCTGGGCTCGTATGACTTATTGTTGGGAGAAATGGAGGTTTTGCTGCTGAAAACTCTTGCTCTGAGCCCCACTGGCTCCACATCGGTCAGCTCAGCTTTATGGGGCCTGTATCTCAGAGCACCTGTTCTGTGTTCCTGCCACAATCTAAATCTGCCTCCCTAGGTGCCAGCCTTCCTCTCAGCCCATGCTCCCCATCTGCTGCTCAAACTTCAACTTCCTCACCTGCCTGCTCCCTTTGGTGAAGCATTGTTGTATTTTGAAACCAGCCTCCTGTAGCATATTGAAAGCTTTATGGCAGCAAAACCACATGGAATCTAATATCCCATTGAAGAACAGCACAGCACATGGGACTGAGGGTATTGTTCATTTTCATGTTTCATTCAGTACAAATCACCATCTTTCCACAGAGCTGAAGCTGCCAACGAATTTCCAGGTGGTCATCCCAGAGCACTGCAATAACCAGGTACCCTGCTGCAGAACTTGTTACACTTCATGGAGCACGTGGGACGGCTAAAACTGCTATTACTCTGGTGAGCAAATTGGTGCAGTTGAGGCTTGTGCACAGTGGTGATGGAGTCCAGTAAACAAACAACATATGGAAACCCTGGAGTTTTCAAAACTCAGCATCCCCAGCTTCCCAGCTGTTCCAGGCCTCTGCCAAGTCCCTGCCAAGAAGGGATAATATCAGGGATAATATCTGCGTTATTCTGGAGAGCAGTGACACACATACACACAGAGATAAAATCAGTGATGACATTTCCGGACCTGTCTGGAGCTAACAGCCCCATGACCTATGATCATAACCTACGCAGACATGGCAACAGTGATCCGCATGTAACGATGAGCTCCAGGCTGGATTATTACAACTCATTATAACTGGGAAAGATGCCAAAGAATTGGGAAATCATCTAGTGATCGCACTGGTCTGTTTGCTTGGCAATGCAGGTGGCTGAGAATACACCGACCTCATGCTCCACTCTGATGGCTCCTTTACTGACTACAGTGGTCCATGTGGGGGTCTCTGTCCTGATGTTCCAGTCCTTCCTTCAGGTGGGCCCTAGATACCTGTGGAGCATCTCTCCCTCTGTGACCATTACTGCTACATCTCAGTGGAACAATGAAGCTGCCACTCACCAGTCTCTTGAGTGCAAGAGGCAGCCCAGTACATCAGGTGGAGTCTGGCTGGGTCCGTGCAGGGCAGTTGAGAACAGGCTGTGATAGGACAGAAGAAGCAGACTTCGACGTAATCCACGTTGTACAAGGGCATGCTGAGAACAGGGCACTGGAGCGCACTAATGACAGAGGGACACTGGTGAATACCAATAATAGGGGGCAAAGCAGTGGAGGGCAAAAGTATAGGAGCAGACCTCACTTAGATCGAGTTAACCTGAAAGCCCATTTTCAGCACTGCTCCGCCATATATCCCACAGGCAGGTACCATTAGCGTGGCCAACAGCCCTTGCAGGCCTTGGGGAAAGGTGGGAGGGGGCCCGGCTCCACCCCAGAAGGGGCAGGGCCAATGGCAGATGGGACCAAACTTAGGACAGTCAGCCCAGAGTTCTGCTCAGACCACGGCATTGGCCCCTTCCACTCCGTCACAGGTGCCTGGAGTAGCAGAGCAGCGCTGCTGTGACTCGTCAAAGGGATCCAGAGCAACTTCGCCTTTTGTCCCCAGACCCCCATCACCAGGCCTGGGTACCATGTACAGAGCCAGCCCTGTGCTAAACTAGACATGGCTTGGGAAGTCCTTGTGTCCTGTTCAGTATAGGTCAATGTGTATGTACGAGACTAGCTCTGTACTGCATTCAACAAACTGCACAGCTCCCTTTTGTTTTAATAGGTGGAACAAGAGCCCTTACGTTTCAAAGAACAGGCTGAACCTCTCTAGTTCGGCACCCTTGGGACCTGAATGGTGCCGAATGAGAGAATTCCAAACCATAAGAGGTCCAGATTGTCTAGCACAGGAGTCGGCAACCAAAATAGCAAGAAGAGCCACTTTTTCCGAATTCGGTAAAAAGCTCAATAATTCAAGAGCTGCAATGCGTGTGAATGTGAGACGGTCCTTAATAAATAATGTCAAACCGTACATTTGTCACCCTTATTTTAAGAACAGCTCACACATAATGATTTGTAACGTGATCCGTGTTTACTGCAGGACGTTCACTAACTTTTTACACATTGCTTCCTCACACTTCACACGTGTGTGTGTGTGTACCACTGTCTTCCTGACTTTCACTTCCAAATCTATTTTAATTATGCCAATTTTACTTCATATTTAATTTCAGTTTCTTCCTTAAAATGCGTGTTGCCCTTCACAGCAGGAATGCCGCAGGCTTCCTTTTCCTTTTCAAAATCAAGACTTCATTAGCAACACAATCAAAACACAGCTATACTACCATGTCCCACAATGCACTGCACATATTAAAGTGGGACAAATATCAGGGGGTTAGCTGTGTTAGTCTGCATCCGCAAAAACAATGAGAAGTCCTGTGGCATCTTACAGACTAGTAGATGTATTGAAGCATAAGCTTTCGTGGGCAAAGATCCACTTTGTCACATGCATCTGATGAAGTGGGTCTTTGGTCATGAAAGTTTATGGTCCAATAAATCTGTTAGCTTATAAGGTGCACAGGACTTCTCATTATTATTGAAGGAGGAGTTATCCACAGTTTTGAAATCACAATATCATTTGATATTTACACGAGTTGTTCATTGTTGGGCTTTTAGACATTCACTGTTTATCAACAATAATCAGGAGGTTTTTTGTTTTTTTTTTTTTTAAACTTTGCAATGATAGTGTTGGGAGCCACCAAGAAGTCCTTAAAGTGCCGCATGCAGCTCCAAAGCTGCAGATTGCAGACCCGTGGTGTGGCACATTACCAACACTTCCACTGCTTACTGGGCTCTTAGAAGACATTTGGGGTAAATTAGAGCTAACACTGAGAACCAGGTCTGGTGTCTGTAAACAAACCTTATGGGACCATGAGTAACTTGCTGGATTCTCAATTTTGCCAGATGAAAGAGTGCCAGATTAGAGAGGTTCAACCCGTACTGTTACTTAATGGCTAGACAAGACTCTTGTGTTGTTATCAGCTCTGGGAGGGCAATGTGGTCTGACAGTTAAAGCAGGAGACTGAGCATCTGCACTCCTAGCTTCCATTCCGTGCTCTGAGGCAGGGTTTAGTGGCTAGGACAGAGGTATGAAAGTCAAGATTCTCAAAAAGAGGGCTGCTGTGCTGTGAAGACGCGGGCTACGTCTACACGTGCCCCAAACTTCGAAATGGCCACGCAAATGGCCATTTCGAAGTTTACTAATGAAGCGCTGAAATGCATATTCAGCGCTTCATTAGCATGTGAGCGGCCGCGGCACTTCGAAATTGACGCGCCTTGCCACTGCGCGTCTCGTCCAGACGGGGCTTCTTTTCGAAAGGACGCTGCCTACTTTGAAGTCCCCTTATTCCCATGAGCTTATGGGAATAAGAGGACTTTAAAGTAGGAGGGATCCTTTTGAAAAGGAGCCCCGTCTGGACAAGACGCATGGTGGCGAGGCGCATCAATTTCGAAGTACCGCGGCTGCCTGCATGCTAATGAAGCGCTGAATATGCATTTCAACGCTTCATTCGTAAATGTCGAAATGGCCATTTGCGTGGCCATTTCGAAGTTTGGGGCACGTGTAGACATGGCCGCGGTGACCAAGGAGAAGCCTAGACTTTACCTGACTGAACTCAGTCTGCTCTTAGCCTGAGACATTTTGCGCTCATTCTTTCCCTTCTTAGAAATCATTTCCCATTGCTGATATTGGCAGAAGAAACGACCTCATTGCCCGCCTGAGTAAATGGATCTCACTTTGTTCCCTGTACTGGTGAGGGCTTGTGGTAGCTGAATCAGAAAGTGGATATTTCAGAGGCTCAGCACCAAGCTAAATAAGGAAAGAGTGGAAAAATGAAAAGAGAAAACGAGGAGAAAAAAACAGATGATGGAGCAAAGAAAATCGAGTCAGTGCTGGATTTCCATCAGTGTCTCTGATTTCCCAGGACCCAGAGGCCTCAGGGAATCTACAGATGAACTGAAGGGAAAAGTCCAGTTTACTCTGTCCACAGAAGTCAGGCTGTTTCCTGAGCAAAGCACAGCGGGCACGAAGGCCCAAGTGTGTGCGTGTGTGAAGGGGAAGAGGCCCTGCTTCTGGCACTGGGACAAAGGAGCAGATGTGTTACTACAGCTGTAGATACAAGCATGACTAAGGCCTGGTCTATATGCCATATTTGTACTGATTGCATTATCAAATTGTGCGTGTAAAGGAACATCTGTACCAATACCAGTACCTGTAACTCTGTCTGGGGGAGTGGGGATGACGACACTGATTTAGCTGTAGGGGCTTCCAAACCTCTGTGTAGACCAACCCTAATCTGTGCCTGCCCTCGCTCAAGTTCTGCATCTAGCCAGGTGGCTGATGCAGGGAGGCAGCTGGCTCTGAGGACTCTCCTTGGCTATGACCGTGGAGGAAGGACAAGGCTAGGATGGTGAAGAGCCGTCTGACTGAAAGCAGCCTGTGAAAACTTGTCCCCCTTTACTAGGAATAAGGGACGGGATTTGGTTTTGCTCTCCGTTTCCTCAGGTGTGTTAGTTAAAGGTGCTGGTGTGAGACTGTAGCACTCTAGTTCTTCCCAGAATAGGGTCAGTCTGGGCAGTGACAGCCCCTGCCAAAGGCTCTCAGCCTGACTAGAAGCAGGCAGCATATCTTTACTCCTAGCATTGACCAGGGTGTGGGGGGAGAGGACAAAGAGGGCAGTTGCCCTGGGGCCTGGCATTTCAAAGCAGCCTGGAGCTCTGGCTGCCACCGCTGCTTAAGTAACAGTGATGGCAGCCGGAGCTGCAGGCCCCTTTCAAACACTGCAGAAGGGTTGTGCCACTGCTCCATGTGCAGCTCTGAGGGACCATGGTGGTGGTGGTGGCGGAGCCTGGACTGACTGCCCAAAGCCCCACCCCTTCCACCCTTGAGGGGGCAGGGAGCCAGACGCCCTCCCACCTTGCCCCGGCCCACAGTGGCTGTTGGCCCCACTGCCTATGACACATGAGAAAAGAGTGTAGGTGGGAAGGATCTTTTTGTGGATCTGACTTTGTCTGAGCTGCCTGGCAGGAGGACAGAGGAGCAGACAGAGCCCTTCTTGCCTTCCTCTGAGGAGAAGGCAGCACTCATGGGGTTTGCTGCCTGCCATTCTGTGGCCCCACACAACAGCTTCCCCTGGACTGGAATGGAACCCATTAGGAAGCGCCCAGCTGGAAGTTGCTAGCCATGTTACCAGGCCAGCCACGTCAGTGTCTTCTACAGTTCTGCTCACTGGGCGTCCAAAAGACCCGAAAGAGCATCCCCATGGAGGCAAGGTGGAATGTGCATGTCCAGTTAAAGCTGGAGAGGCCCATTTCCAGCCATTCATCTGCAAGCCGGACAAATTTCTTCTTTTGGGAAGAGTCCCCTTCCAGCCCACTCCCCAGCACCCTGCACTCCAGCTCGTAGCAGAGCAATGCCCAGTCTCATCAAGAGAACTTACCTGTGGGGGGCCAGATGCTGCAATGCTGAGACCTTGCAGATCTGCCTCTCTGTATCCAAGCTCCATTGTGTGCAAAGTGATGCCGGACTGCAGCTTATCCCAGAGACAGCACTTAGGAAATATATGCAAGATCTCCTGGGAATCGGAGAAGCGATCTCAGCCAGGTCTTTGGTTATCAGCTTTGTCTGTATCCTTCTTCCAAACAGCATGGAACAAGGGTGTCAGGCAGGAGAGGTTCTGGAGGGAGGGGAGATGGAGGAGGAGAATGGCATGGAAGGGTAAAAGGAAGACAGAATGACAACCAATAGCTCTTTGTGGCTGTTGTCATGTCATTCCTACACTGTTGTGCTGACACTATTTTCCTAGAGATCTAGCACAAGACTCCCCGGGATCAGACTTGGTTTCCAGTAGCTGAGGATGTCCATAGCTCATGTTGGCTGCTTTGGGTTTCCAGAAACACTGGATACCCAAGTCTCTGAAAGACTGGCTTGGGTTTACAGACGGGCAGGTTGGAATGACTTGGGGTTCAGGTAGCTGGGATGGCCATGGCTCCTGCGTTTGTTGCTGGGTGTTTGTGCTCTGAAGTTCTGAACAGCATAGTGTGGGTGTGGAGCTTCAACACTGCCACCCCAAAGTCTTTGCCTCCATCTAATCATCCTTCCATTATCAGTTCCATCTATAGGACACCACCTAGTTAGTGTGGTAGGTGACATCAGAGTTTCTCTGTGCAGTCAGGTCCCCAGTCCAGAGCCTATCCTGTATATGAGTCCAGTGAGCCCAGACTCGGCCATGTGGGTGCTGAGTTCCTGGTTACAGTGAGGATAAACTGGTGAACCAGGGAAGACTAAGAGAGCTGACGTTACAGCCTGACCCTCTGTCTAATCATTCCACGGACATGCATATGCCCAGACATGCAGTCACCAAAGGCAGGCCACATGCCTTACTCACCACTGACTCACAGGATAGAGGAAAATACAAATCCCCTTCTAGAAGTGTGAAGGACGTGGGGCTGCTCTGAAGTGATTTATGAATACTGTAAGTGACTCTGCTCTGGGAATGTTCGTTGCATGACTGGTGGGATAAATCAACGGAGATGTTGTGAAACAAGCAGGAAGGTGAAACAACCACCCGAGATCACATGTCCTTCAGAAGACAACTGGGAGTTATCACAGTACAATGACAGAGTCTCTGACTTCAAGGAGACCTGCATGACCTCCTCAGCTATGTCTACATGTGAACGCTACATCGAAATAGCTTAATAGCGACATCGAAATAGGCTATTTCGATGAATAACATCTACATGTCCTCCAGGGCTGGTGCCATCGACGTTCAGCATTGACGTTGGGCAGCACCACATCGAAGTAGGCGCTGCGGGGGAACGTCTACACGCCAAAATAGCACACATCGAAATAAGGGTGCCAGGAACAGCTGCAGACAGGGTCACAGGGTGGACTAGCACTTATGGGGGAACAGCTAGCCGTTCCGTTAAAGGGCCCCTCCCAGACACACTCAACCTGCACAGCACGCGGTTTGCAGAGCCATAGTCATGCACACCTCAGGCGATGCAGCCATGGACCCTCAGCAGCAGCAGCAGCAGCAGCAGCAGCAGCAGCCCGAGGTCCACCCAGCCGCCCCTGTAGGAGCAGTGCTCGCCCTGCTCAATGCCATGCAGGAGGCAGCTGATCACATCCTAGCCACAGAGGAGGAGGAAGCAACCCCAAACCCTGCAGCACCCCGCCACCCCCCCCCCCGCCTCATACGCTGCTGGCTGTGGAGCTACCCCACGAGCACTGACTGGTGGGAGCGGCTGGTGCTCGGAGAATGGGACGATGACCGCTGGCTCCAGAACTTTTGGATGAGCCGGCAGACATTTCTGGAGCTATCCCAGTGGCTCACCCCCACACTGAGGCACCAGGACACTGCCATGCGGCGTGCCCTCAGTGTGGAGAAAAGGGTTGGCATTGCTGTCTGGAAGCTGGCCACCCCAGACAGCTACCGATCCGTGGGCCAGCAGTTTGGCGTCGGCAAGGCCACCGTCGGGTCTGTCCTCTTGGAGGTAAGAGGACCCACGGGGGGAGGGGGAGGCAGCCCTGGCAGGGGCGGGCCATACACACCCTGCACACCCCTCATTGGTGCTCTCCCATGTCCTTCTCCTGCAGGTCGTCTGCACCATCAACTCCCTGCTCCTCCACAGGCTTGTGCGGCTTGGGGACCCGGATGCTGCCATCGCGGGGTTTGCCACCCTGGGCTTCCCCAATTTCTTCAGGGCTCTGGATGGGACCCATATCCCCATCCGTCCCCCGGAGCACAGTGGAGGACGCTACTTAAACAGGAAGGGCTACCACTCAGTGGTCCTCCAGGCCTTGGTGGACAGCCGGGGCTGCTTCCTGGACATATATGTGGGCTGGCCTGGCAGCACCCACGACGCCCAGGTATTCCGGAATTTGGGCCTGTGCTGCCGGCTGGAGGTGGGGACCTAAATCCTCCAGTGGGAGATCCCTGTGGGGGACACCACGATGCCCCTCTGCATCATCGCAGATGTGGCATACCCCCTCCGGCCCTGGCTCATGCACCCTTACACGGGCCACCTGTCAGCCAGCCAGGAGTGCTTCAACATGCGCCTGAACCACGCACACCAGGTGGTGGAGCGCACATTTGGCCGCCTCAAAGGGCGCTGGAGGTGTCTCCTCACCTGCCTTGATGCGGGCCCCACCAACATCCCCCAGATTGTGGGCGTGTGCAGCGCCCTCCATAACCTCGTCGAGAGCAAGGGGGAGGCATTCTTCCAGGGCTGGGCTGTGGAGGCTGGCAGGGCCGATGTGCAGCCACCGGCTGCCCCCAGTCGCCAGGTGGACCCCGAAGGGACCTGGGCCCGGGAGGCCCTGCGGGCCCATTTCGACGAGGCCACGGGGTGAATGCTGGCAGGCCCCCCACTGCACCCCCCCATCCTCCACAACACTCCCTGCCCCTATGCCCACACCACAGAGCACCCAAGAGCATACCCCCCACCACTTTTCTTGCAAATAAAAAAGAGACATGTTGTTCGTGAAAACAGAAAACTTTGAACTCTTATTATTATTATAGTATTTGCAACCAAAATAAATATTATATATATGTATTATATGATAAAAGGAAAAAAAAGGGAAGACAAGGAAGGGGACAACTATTTACATGGGGGGGCAGGTATAATCATACAATAACAGGGGTCTAATACAAACTATTTACAGAATAGAAGTAAAGGGGATATGTACAAAGGGGGGGGCACGTCCTGGGCCCCACACCCCCTAATGTCCAGCGCTGGGGGTGGGTGGCCGCGACCCGTGCCTCGGCCTCAGCCCTGGCCGGGGTTGGCTGGGGGCCGGGCGGACCCGGAGATATGGCCGGCGGGTGTCAGCAGGCCCCAGGTCCCCCTCGGTGGAAGGGCCCTCAGCGGCGGATGGCGGTGAGACGGCGGGTGGAGCATGCAGGGCGGGCAGAGCGGCGGCCGGCGTGGCATGGGGGGCCAGGTAGTCCGCGATGCGCTTGAAAGTGCGCATAAAGGCCCCCCATGCCTCTTGGCGCCAGGCCAGCACCCGCTCCTGCAGCTGGAGGCGCCGCTCCTCCACCCGAAGGCGCTGCTCCGAGACCTCCAGCTGCCGATGGAGGATGACCAGCAGCTGGGGGTCTGTCGCCATCTGGGACTGGTGCTGGGTCTGCCATCGTCCCCGCCCTGGGGCTGGTCGGTGCTCCGCCGAGGGGCTAGCCTGGAGTGATGGCCCTGGTGGGCTCTCCGGGACCACTGACACCTCGCCGGCGCTCTCCAGTCCTTCCGATGGTGCAGCTGCAGAACACGGGGGAGAAGAAGAGTGGAGACAGCCGTTAGTGTGGCCCCCGAGCTGTGGCCCTTGTCCCCCCACCCCTCTGCTGCTGGTTGCCCATCCCCGGGAGATGCTGCTGCTGCTGATGGATGTCCCGCCCCCTCCCCCCAGGGGACTCTAGGTTCCGCTCCCCCCATCCCCAGGGATGGGGCATGGCACTGTTGTGCTGGGGGGCAGGGGCTGATGCACTCTTCTGAGGGACATGCCACTGCTGTCCTTGGAGCCATGGTCATCTGGGCATGTGGAGGGCCCTGGTTATGTCTGTTGCCCCCGCCCCTCAACCCTGGGGGTGTGCACCGGAGGGGTACATACCTGATGGTCTGCTCCCACGGTCGGGGGACACCCAGTGGGCGGACGCCCGGCTGGAGCTCCGGGACGGGATGTCGATGTGGAGCCCCCCATCACTGGAGGAGGATCCCCCCCCTCCGGTGGGCTCCTGGGGGGGCCCCTGGGGTGCGGGGCTTACCTCCGGGGCGGACTCCGCCTCCGGGGCCCACTGGGGCTCGTCGGCCGAGGTATCAAGAGTGGCTGGAGGGGAGGAGGTGTGCCGGGGGCCCAGGATGTCCCTGAGCTCCCTGTAAAAGGTGCAAGTGACGGGGGCGGCCCCAGATCGGCCGGCCGCATCCCGGGCCCGGGTGTAACCCTGCCGCAGCTCCTTCACCTTACTCCTGACATGGTCAGGAGTGCGGGCAGGGTGACCCCGGGCGGCCAGGCCCTCGGCCAGCTGAGCGAACGCATCCGCGTTCTGCCTCTTGCTCCTCATTACCTGGAGCACCTCCTCCTCGCTCCAGAGCCCCAGCAGGTCCCGAAGCTCGGCCTCCGTCCAGGAGGGGCCCCGCTGCCTCTTCCCCAGCTGGCTGCCAGCCTGGGAGCCCTGGCTCCCCTTGCGGGGGGTGCCCTGGAGTCTCTTGGGGGGCTGGCGGGCAGCCATTGCAGCGGGGGGGGCGGTGTCTGTGGCTGCAGAGAGGCGTGCAGGCTGGCCGCATGGCTGTGCTGCCGCCTGCACGCTCTCTCAGCTTCCTGCACAGGAAGGCAGGGGGCGGGGATCTTTAAGGGGCCGCTGCATGAGGCGACCATTGAGCTCAGGGGCTGGAGAGAGCGTCTCTCAACCCCCCAGCTGATGGCCGCCATGGCGGACCCCGCTCTTTCGATGTTGCAGGACGCGCAACGGCTACACGTGCCCTACTTCAACGTTCAATGTCGAAGTAGGGCGCTATTCCCATCTCCTCATGAGGTTAGCGACTTCAACGTCTCGCCGCCTTACGTCAATGTCAACTTCGAAGTAGCCGGCACATGTAGACGCGGCTCTCCTGACCCCACCAAACAGGTCTTGGATGTCAAGGCCAAAAACCAGGGAAGTGAGGAACAGTGAACTCTGTCTGGGTCAAAAGTGACTCTCCATCTAAGAGGCAGTTACTGTGGGGAGTTGTTGACGCTGGCAGCTGGAACACATTGGGTTGCTATCACAGGATGGTAGGGCTATAGGTGAGCAACATGCACACAGGCACGCTGCTGTTTTAAAGTCCCTTTCTCTTACATTGTGTTCCTACTGTAAAGATTAAACAATACTTTGCTTTTAAGAAAGCTGCCTGGTCTCTATATCCATCATGGACCACATGCTCCTACAGGAAGGATCCCAATTGGACCTCCTGGCCAAGCACAGCTGAGGCACAGGGTATCGTCTTCCCAGGGCCAGTTGCAGAGTGGGAGAATCACATGACTCTACTTTAGAAGAGGTAAAGGCAGAAGGCTGACATCTGAGGGGTGCACTGGAAGGGGCCTGTGCAGGAGCTAGCCCTGAAAGGGTGACAAACAGAATCTGCATTTTGTTTTAATTCTGCGGTGAGCGGGCCTTTATTTGTTTTAGTCAGGCCGCACTTTGACCTGCAAGCAAGGCTGCTGGGGTCCCCACGAGCCCCATATTGTCCCTAGAGGAAGCTTCCTGTGAGTGGAGAATCATGACAGAAGTGACACTTGCAAGAATGATGTCATTACAGTAGCCAGTCAGTTCTCGACACAGCGATCAACCTTGCATTTCACTTTGCCCTGTTCAGGGCCCATTCCTCGTGTGCCCTGCCATCACTAATAATCTTGATCAGCGTTTGTATTTTGGCTGTGCCTAGGAGCCCAGTCCATGGACCAGGACCCTACCGTGTTAGGTGCTGACAGACACTCAGTCGGGACAGCCCCAAAGAGCTGATGCTCTAAGTCATGATGCTGCTCTCTTAGGCTTCACGCTGTATCTATGGGGCCTGCTGTCATGAGTTTCACATCTCGGTTCCATTTCTGTCGGACCTTAAATGAGGCTCGGACCCACAAATTCTGCACCTGGTGTTTGCTCCAAGGGCTTCACATATGCAATACAGTTGCATGGGCTTTGCATGTGAGATGCATCACTGCAGGCTCCTGAGTCAGGAGCAGTCCCATAGACTCTGTGAATGAAGCTCAGAGCCATCATGGATAGCTGTGGGGAAACTGACTGGCTACTGCCCTCCACCTATGGGCTGCTTCCACTTGCTTCATTGACAGTCCTATGACCAAGAATTCTTCCCTGAGCCTCACTGCCTACAGTCCCCAGGCATTCCAGAATCTTGTCAGTGAAGCATCATTAGAGGGACGTATAATTGTGCCACTTCCTACCACTGTCTCTGCTTTGACCAGTGCCACTTTGGTCTCATGCCAGACAGCCATGTTGCAGTGGGATTGGGCTGCCAACCAGAGGCAAACGGCAATACCCTGCCTCTGTCTTCTTCTCTGTGCTACACTAAGCAAATTAGAGAAGCGATGGGCGACCAGGAATGGTGGGTGGGATGCATGGGTAGCCCTCCTTCACCTCAGTAGGCTACAGCAGCTGATTCATGGCATTTCAGCTCTGGGAGGGAAGGGGGACAAAGTGTGAATCCAGTGATTTGGGTCACCCTGAAAGTGCTGGGGGTGAGCAGGCATAGGAAGTGCAGGGGTCTGGTGTGCGAGGCGTGCGTGGGGTAGGGCACATGGGGGTCTGTGGCTGTTGGTGGACACAGGCTGCCTGTTGCTGAACTAGAGGAATTCTGAGCCAGGGGTGGACCCAAACATAATGTGTCTAAAGGCACTGGGCTTCCAGCATAGGAGACCACCCAGCTCCTGCCCCCGGGGTGCAGATGGGTGAATCAGATACTAATGCAGAGCTGGGTTCTATATGGTGTGTTTAGAAAGCCTGCATCCCAAGACCTGGATGCTGCCTGTGCTGGCATACGTGCCTGGAGGTGTCCATGTGCTGCATTCCCCTTCCTTTTCTGGTGGGATTGAGGGTCTGGAGAGAGTCCACAGCACAGCTGAGAAATCGGCTGTTCCTATGGTATTTGAGTTGCATTGTGCAGTTCGCTGACAAGTGAAGCTCTGACTCAGCTACCACGTCAGAGTTGGAGTGTTTGACATTTCCTTCCTTCAAGGCCTCTTGTCTGGTACCACAAGGTGAAGGAGCCCTGCAGGGGCAAACCTGCGTACCTAGTGAACAAGCGTCAGTGGCGTGTCTGAGGGTGATCCCCTCCACAACCCTTCCAAGGAGAAGCCGTGGTGCAGAAATAGGAAGGAGCAGTGTTTAAAGGTGGGGATTGCTGGCCTTCTGGAGAGCTTTTGGGTGGTCATGAGCATATATTTGACACGGTGCCATTACTCTACTGCCTTCTCCTTGACCAATTCCATTTGTCTTTAGCCAGGGCTGTGTGGTTAGCCCATGATGTCAGGGGCTGAGCTTCTTGATGCAAGGATGAGTCCTACACTGAATCCTCAACCCTAGGGGAAATGAAGCGTGTCTCACTACTTACTGGCTGGAGACCCTGCTGCCTATGACTGAGCCCAGCTCACACCTACATTCTTCCATCTCTTCTTCGCCCCCATCCTGGACAGTCAGACAGCTGCAGCTTGAGCTGGGATTTATGCAGTGTTCCCAGCCGGTCTCATGAAAGGATGGAGCTGCACCAGCATTCCAGATGCCAGGCCACCAGCCAAGGTGGCAGCCATTCAAATCCTCACTTGAAAGGGGGCCGCTTGCTGTATCCTGGGCAGGTTGGTGTGATGCAGTGCTCTTCTGAGACGTACCACGTTAAGCCTGCTGCTGGCTCTGTGTGCTCAGGGTCAGCCCCAGCCCTCAGTTTTCAGCCAGTCCCAACCGTCTTCACTCACTCCTTGCCTGTGACCTCTCTCCTCTCTCCCCTGCCCTCCTCTGACCTACACTGTGACTTACACCCTGGTCCCAGCCCCACCGCCTCTCATCCTTGGAGCTGTTGGAAGCTGTGTGCAGCAGTTGGTAGATGAAGAGGAGTGCCTAGGAAAGAGGCTTTCAGGTGAGGGTGGGTGACTTTGCAATATGGACTGAGCATGCCTGGAAGCCAGGATCTCCTGGGTGGTGGACTCAGGAGTAGAAATGAATAGACCCCTCAGTCTAACTCTGTGGCCTTGGATGACTCAGTGCCCATGCCTGCAATGGGTTAATGGCCCTGACTCCCCTTTTGGGGGGTGCTGGCTGTTGAAAGCGTTGGACATCTGTGAGGTGAGAGATGGGTGCAGCTCTGTGAGGGGATAGCTCAGAGCAGAGTCCTGCCTCACTTAGAATAGCCTGCACCTGCTACAGATCTCCCCATCTCTACATCTCCCCATCTCCTCCTGCTTAGCATGCAACGTAAACCTGCCTCCCCGCCTGTCCCTGAACATCTTCCTCAAGCTCTGGACACCACAGCACAGAGGAGGAAGGAGTAACATATGGAGGGGGGGAGGTTTACCATACACTTTTGCACATATGTGACTTCACAGTGGGCAGGGGAGACTCAGGCCCCTTGTGCTGGCTGGTGCTGTAGCTTCAGGTCTCACCAGTGCCTTCAGGCCCAGCCTGCCTTTGTGGCAGAAGGCTGGGAGAAGGGAGGGGGCACTGGCTATTGGGAAGGGGAAAGAAGGTGAGGAGAAGGGAAGAACAGGCTACGTTTGGGGCAGGCGGTGCACTTACACCACTACTGGTCTCAGCTCTGGGATGACTAAGCAAAGGTGGGTCAGGAGCCTGCTGGGTAGACATTTTGATCTTCTGGCATGGAACCTCCGGCTAAGAGTTTGGAAGTCAAGGAGGAGCAATTACCCCTGACTGGCGGGGTGTGAAGGGGGCATTCAGAGCCCCAAGGCCTCACTCTGAGACTGGATGGTTTGTGAAACTGAGGGTGGGGGCTGGGCTGTGACTAAGTCTGGCTAATTTAGCCGTCATTAGCCTGTTTCAGGGCTGAGTGGCTGTGCCATTCCTGGGGAAGTTTGTCTGGGTGAGTTTTGCACAGGAATGAAGGATTTCATGCAGCAGGGGGGGAAGAGCTGTGCTCCTCTGGATTTTGGCAGGAAGGAAGCTCTGCTGTTGAGGGTCCACACTACTGAAGAAGCTGTACCCGTAGTCCCACCAGCATCACTCTCAGTCCCTGTGCAGGTGACAGCTGCCATCCTAGGTTGAAGTGAAAGCCCTTGTGTTAAAGAGCTGCCAGTGCTCCACCCCAGAGCTGGTTGCAATTTACTGCCTGAACGTGTGTACATAGTACTTCCTTGCTCCTCCACAGAAATGAGCTGTTCCAGTTTGTCAACATTTTTCATGATTTCTCTTAGCAGCAACCAGGGGAGGGTGAAGAACCACCTCTCGCCCCAGGGTCCATCTCGATCCACAAAATATGCTACAGATACTGTATGCAAGTTCTTATCTGCCCCATCAAATAGAGAGAGAGAGTTGAGGGGGAAAAACATGTCAAAGCCCTTGGATTTTCCAAAACTCAGTTTGCCTCAGACTGACACCCACCCTGGTCACACAGAGCACAGGGAGTGATGGCAGGGATTTAGGCCATTCTGGAGACCGGTGACTATATGGCTGGAATGAGTAATGAGGATTATACCCCCACTCTCATGCGAGTTAGCCAAGCTCCGGAAGCGCAGAGCTAGAAATAGAATCTCTCACCCCTAGACCAGACTGCGGGCTGACATGAATGTGTTGCTGATGCTGCCTTTTCAGTGGGAGGGGGTTTGAAACATTCACTCTTTGAATTCTACAGCGCAGGGCTGCAGTGAACTAAGGAACGTTTTCCAGTGGGTTGTCACGGAGCTGCAGGTTCTTTGTGGTCCCCCGGGCAGACATGGCCAAATGTCCTGAGCTTTTCTCCAGCTGTGGTGACGTAGGCTCACTCTTTCACCAGCGGCTGCAGCAGCCCCTGACATTACATTCACTGGTGAGGCTGAGCTGAGTCAGGGCAAGGAATGTCCAGAAACGTAGAGCCCAGTGATTTCTAATGGTATGTGAATAGCTTTCCTCTGCAGAGTGCCTGGCGGGTCTGGGAAACCTCCGTCCAATTCCACACATAGAGCGGCCACCCAGCTACTGTCTTCTGTGTCTGCATCACAGTGGTTGTACCCTAGGGGAGAGCACAGGCTGTGACGTTATGTTCAGCAGTTGGGCATGATTCCATGGGGTACATCTCCTGATAAGTGGGGCCCTGAGAGCCCCTGGGATGGGAGGTGGGGACAGGGCAGCATCCTGGGGAATTGTAGCCTATTTAAAATAATAACTTTTAATGATCAGGGCTTTGAGGCTGATTCCCCACCACTGCTCAATAGCTCAGCCTCTTTGCAATACTGGAAAAATTCTAAAAAGCTAATTGGTGGGGACAGGGGAACCTCACAGTATCTGGGCTTTGGAAAGCATCTGAGTGCTGTTGTGAGCCAACCGAGGTCCCTGTGCACCTTTGCCTTTCCCCAGCAGGGCTCTACCCTGATATTTTTCTGCCTGGAGGGGAGGAGGCCCAGTGATCTACTCATTCTTTCTGGTGCTCTCAAGGAACAGATGGCAGGACTGTACCTCAGCCTCTCTCTAGCACCGTTAGAAAACAGCAGGTTTCCTTGCATCTCTCATGGTAATTTCAGGGGCATTTCTCCTAGTTTCTCTCTACCCTTGGCTGCATCCCTATTATGACAGTCTGGCTTTGTCCCTGCTTCTTTCCCCCCAGGAGATTCAGTCTGCACCACACTGGTTCAGGAGGGCTCAAGTGATGGAAATAACACCCCCCCACCCGTCTTCATTCCACGTACTGCAGCTGCAAGAGGTGGAGGCCGATACTGCCTACTGTGCAGAGACCAGCCACTGAGGCACAGGAAGGAGGCAGCAACCTTCCCACCCCTGTCTCTCAGTACAACAGCCTTAATAGAGGGAGGCCTGTTTTGTAGGAATCTCCCTCTCCTGCAAATTGATAACCCCCATTACTGCTGCTACAGTCCCAGAGACTGTGGGTCTCTGATATGGGGGGCAAAATCTGCAGACCTCCTACACCATATGGGGTTTGCTGCAGTGACAGTAAAAGCACGATCGGGGACTATGGCAAGGAAGCCCCCAGGAGGGAAGGGTTCAGGTGTAGGCGCAAAGATGTATGGCTCCAGCTCCTGGAGTCACAGGACTGTATCAGAATTCAGCTTGCAGCAGGGGAGCCCTTAGCCCTGCATTAGGAAGAAAAGCGTCCCCCACCCCCCAAAGACCTGAGTGCAACTGATGCGTTTATCGCCCAGACTCACTGCTGCGGGGGGCGGGGAAGGAGGCTTCCAGCATCACTCCAGCAGAGTGCTCTGTGTGGGACAGAAAGAGAAGAGTTCATTCCCCATGCTCCTGGGGTGCGGACCGAGGACCCCTCTGCTGGCACCCCTGGAGTGGAGGAAATGAGCTGTGGTGCTGCTCCCAGGGAGAGATGGGTGACTCTTGCGGATGTCCTGTCTCTCTGGGCCTGTGGCACCTGTACTCCTGATGGGGAGGAGAATGAGATGAGAGGGGCCCTGCAACACTGGGAGCCTTGGGCCCCAGGTGGCCTAAATCCAGCCTTGAGAGGATGGCAGGGGGGAGGAGAGGAGGTGCAGGGATCCCCCTCACTTAATTCACCCCTCCTTACTGCCTGTCCCCAGGACTGTTAACTCACAGCCCAACCTGCCAGCCTATCAGCCAAGGGATCCCCCCCATCTAAGCATCTCAGTAGATCTGCTCCAACGCCCCGATCGCCCATGGGAAATCTGAGTCCTCCTCCACCGCGTCTCCCTGCAGGTGCCCCCATTGCCTTCCTCCCCCTCTCCTGGCTGCCTACACTTGAGGGGAGTTTGTTTCCTGCCAGCAGCGCTCTTTGTCTCCCTAATGCTGTGCGGCGGCAGCAGGCAGCAATGAGCAACCCCAGCTGCCACCGTGGCTACGCTCCTCTGGGAGCTGCTCCAAACCACTTCATCTGATTTCCACTCCTCTGCTGGCTCAGCTCAGGTGGGGCCTCTGTGGGTATGCGAGGGGAAGGTGCTGGGGCTTGTCTGGGCTGGGTCTGTTGGAACTGGAGGGGATTTCAGTTCAGAGCTGCTTGTCCCACATTATTCTGCTGGAGTTCAGTTACTCGGCACGTCCCTGGGCCTTACAAATAATGGGCACCAGGAATCTGGCATGCACCAGGTCCTGTTAGCACACGTCAGCTCCAAGCACCGTGGGTCGTCATCTGTCCTGAATGTCAGCCTGGGACACTGCAGCAGCCATTTGTCCCCTGGGGGAAGAGCTGGATGTTCCGTGAGCACTCGGTGTAATCATAAGGCTGGATGGGTGCCAGCCCAGGGAGAGAGATGGACATAGTGCAACACATGGAGAGTGATAGACCAGACAGACTCTGGAGCTCTGGCTCCTCCTAAAGACCTTTTCCTCTCCTGCTCTGTCAGCTGGGGTGAGGCACTGACCTGAACCACATCCCTTGAGCAATGACCGCCCTATGTTGGTTGATCAGGAATAGTCTAGAACAGCATTTCTCGAACTAATTTGGCCACAGATCACTTTTGGGTTGGAATATATTGATGGAACACATACATGCTAGTGGTAGCTGGGAAGGGCGGAGAGCTTCATACTGAAAAATTGAGTGGATAAGGCTCAAAAGTCAATTTAAAGGAGTTCGGGTTTTTTTAGATGTCTTATTTTACAGAGAACAAAAAACAACAAGCGAAAATCATCTGAATGAACAACTTATGTCCTTCTGATCGGAAGACAATCAGCAACTCTTAAATTAAATATAAAAATTAAAAAATGAAGTACAAGCCCAAAACAAAACATCAATATAACAGCTGGCAGAAGGATGATTAGTATAGCTCTTTTGTACAAGAATAGAACGGAAAATATTGTTAAAAAATGGACTGTCCTTCCGTAAAGCTTAAAAAAAACATTTTTTATGAAAAAGAAACACAAAACAAATAAGGTGTGAAAAATATTTTTAAATGTTGTGTTTTTATACATTTGTTATTTTTACAGAAAACTACTGGGTAATAAAAATAAGTAACATTCGACAGCCTTTTTAATAGGCAGCATGTTTTTGCATCTTTTGATCACAAATCTACTTAACATCAGGAATGATGCTGGAGAGTTGGATCCTCATATCACGTGCATTATCATGTGATTTCTCTGAACACGACTCAGGCTGAAACAATCCAAACCAACTCTGATTGTTTCGAGAGAAGTCGCATAATAACAACTATATTATGACTGCGTTATAAATATTAATATACCCACAATCTAAAGGCTATTCAAATACCTTAGTATTTTTGATATGCACATAATTTCATTAATATTTTAGAAGGAAAAATATCCCGAGCACTAAAATTTTCTCACAGAACACTCGGTCACATTGTAGAGAACGCCAGTGTTCCACGGAACACAGTTTGGGAAATGCTGGTCTAGAAGTAGGGGCCTATGAGGCTGGGAAAAAGCCCCCCCCGCCCCCCCCCCCAAAAAAAAAGGAAATGGTGGAAGTTCCAGCACGTGTGTCATTTCAAACTGGGCTGGGCTCAATACTAGAGAGTGAATTGCAAGCAACAGTCATCCTCTGGGCAGTGGGGACAGAACAGCTGAGACCTACACGCTCTCAATTTTCTCCGCCTTTCCAGTCCTCTATGCTGCTAAGCTTACTAAGCACAGCAGGCAGCAACCTTGGGTTTGTCTGCATGTCTGCCAATCACACCATGGCCCAGCTGCTGGCTCGCCCCTCTCTGGGAAGGTACAGGAGATGTGATTTCAATAGTAAAGCTTAATCAAAGTGCAGAAAGAAGCCATTTCAGTGTTGCGTGACTTTTGGGGGTTGTGCAGCTTAGTCAGCCTGGAGGTAGCATCTCTGTGGCCTGAATCACTGAGGAATGGCATGGAGTCCCCAGGAATGAACTAAAATTCTTTAATTAAAGATTATGGCATGTGGTGGAGCCTCCAAGAATATGTCCCACTCAAATTAGCAAGCCCAGCTCAGCTTCTCAGCTGGTCTCTGATTTCATAGGTGTTTGCTTAAGCGTCTTCCTTAGGTGTTTGCTGGCTTCAGCTGGGACCCGGCCAGCTGCTTGAGGGAGTGCTGACATCCCAAGGATCTCATGGAGCATGGCTTCTTGTTGTCACGATAGTAGCAGGGATACTGGGAATGACAGACAAGAGGTTATTCTCCAGCAGGGTTTGCCACAGTCTGACAGGCCCAGAAAATCTCTGAATTCCAGCATCCCAGTCACAGCCTAGATTAGATGGGAAGGGAGAGGAGTGATCTTCACTTCTCCTTCACAACACTTCACCATGCTAGGAGGATGCTTCTTGGGATCAGCCCAGGCTGGGGACAGAGGAGGGACATAAATGATGGAGCAGGGTGGGTAGGAGAAGCTTGCCCAGCACATAGACACTCTGTGTTTGGCTCCAGCTGGTATCAGTCACCCAACACCTTCCAGAACGCTGCAGATGACTGAAAAGGAAGGAGGGAATGGAAGCAGCTGGTTTTAATGGTAGATGCGGATGTTGGTCCCCTGTGTGTGCTACAGGGTAATGGGTCTGTTCCTAGTCCCCCCGTTTCCTGACAGTCTCTGCTCCCTCACCCACAGAGGACGAAGGCTGACCTCACCACACATGGATTCTGGAACTACCTCCAGGAACTTCATTGGACACAGAAGGAACTCATCTCATTCACAGCATGCCCTGCCTCCCGGAGCCCCAGCATATGGGTAGCATGACTTTTGCAGACCTGGCAACTGTAGACACGTGGCTGAACTCAGTTCCCAGCTACACAAGGATGTAATGGCCTATCTAAGCTAGTGACTTCTGAGAGTCTCACATGCATTCCCCTACCTCTTCAGCGCAGGGACCAAACCACATGGAAGCAAGGTAGAGGCAGGCCTGCTGATTGGGAGGTGGTGGAAGCAGGGAAAGGAGACAATTGCCCCCTAGGCCTGGCATTTTACAGGGCGCCAGAGCTCTAGCCATGACCCCTTTGAAATCCTGCTGCCCTGTGTGGTGAGGGGGGTCAGGATTGCTGGTACTAAGCCTTGCCCCTTCTGCCCTGGGCCTGCCTGGCCCTCAGGCCCACGGTGGCTGTCGGCACTTCTGGGTAGAGGAAGAGGGACCTTTGCACACAGAAGGCCAAAGTTTCTTGTGCCTGTGGCATGTTGGTTTACAAACGGCTCACCCCTATTTAAACAAAATAGAAAAGTGATAGTAATAAAATAAGCTTGGCAGAGGGCTTTAGCAGCACACATGTCAGTGTGAACATGAGCCCCACTCCCAGGCCTTGCTGGGGGATCATTTGTCACACAGATCATGTCATAGTGCTGGCAAGGCTGGAGTGCCAGAATCCCTGGGTGGGGTGGTCACATACACAGCAGGTAAGCTGAGTGCTATGACAAGCTCTGGCATACAGGAAAGGTCACTCCCAGTTTGTGTGAGATCTCAGGTGAGCAGCATAATCTGGTCTGCTGGTCATGCTGGCTGACCTGTGGTAGTGGCTGTCAGTGCGTCTCTCTCCATTGCCATATATTGCTGGCGAGGGTGTGAACTTGGAAGCTCCCCCACCCCCAGTGCCAACTGGGGATATTACTGCCATGAGGCCTGGCCCACTCATTGCTGTCAGAATCAGTATCTAAAAGGTGTTGTGTAAACTATCTTGTGCAGACTGCTGACAGGCAGGTCCTGATAATCATTGCTTGCTGTACCTATGGGGTGTGAACAAACAGTTATAAATGTGGGCGGGAAATACATTCTGAAAATGCATTGGGCAGGCCGTGCGCAAAGCCCAGCCTGCTTAGACAAAGGAAAGGTTATTTACTTGTCCGACCAACTTGATGGCAGAGGGCAGTGACAAGTACCCTATTGTATAAGGGAAACCAAAGGCAACAAGCAAGGGGAGATGCCGGTTTAGTGGCACATTAAGGGAGGGAATCTGTACCCCAGGATGCCTTCCTGGCTCTTGGAAGAGAGACGATGAACTCTGGAGTAATACGTGGGGGGTGTGGGGGGAGGGACGTTTGAGACATCCAACAGCGAGGCGATAAAGGACAGCAGCACCCTTCAATCCCATGAAAGATGTGTCCTCTTTACTGGCACACTGTGGCTGGGCACTGGACTAGCGGTGAGGAAACTGCTTAGAGGAAGATTGTGATTTGCTAAAATTAAGTTTTAATCATTAGAAAACATGGTTTTGTCTGAGTGTGTGTGTGGAGGGCGGGGGTGTCTTGTTACTATCTCTGTCACTTTCGTCCTGACCTATTATCACTTACATCTCTGTTCTTTGTTGCTAAACCTGTGCTTGTTTTATTACAGAATCTTCCCGTGCTGTGCACGGACCTGGAGAGTGAGTTCTCAGCTATCTGAACAAGCAAATGCACATAGTGTCTCTTTGGAGGCAGCAAACTTAGTAACTGCTGTGTGTATCCAGCAAGAGGGACTAGATTCAGCAGAGTGATGACTCTAGGGAACATGGGGGACGGGGTTCAAGGCAAGGTTTGGCCTGGCAGGGACCTGTAGATTTTGCTGGCCAGGCAGGCAGATGGGTATGTAAGGGGGCTGATGCATAAATCAGCATCAGTGCAGCTCTTACTTGCTGAGGCTGGGAGGGGTAACAGTGGCTTTACAGCTCTCGGCATCACCAAGAGAAGCCTCACAGACGGTCTTTCTCCCCAGTGGGCATCAATCAGTCTGTGCCCTGCCTAAATCTGCTGTCAGGGACCTAGCCTGTCAATCCAAAAAAGCTCTGGGTTACAGTTCTTGATGGCAGCAGACTCAATGTGTGGGACTGAGATTACTCAAGGGGTCCCAGGATCTGTGGCCACACGCAGTGAGGTTCAATGAGGCAGGAAAGTAACTCTCCTGGTGCATTCTCCCATCCTCTGGCTGATCATGGGCCTTCTTAATTCCTTCTAGAGCTGGGTGCAAAAACCACAGAAACAACTGAAGATAGGTTCAGATGGGAAGTCAAAGTGCCCAGTGGAAACTAGAAGGGCCTTGTATGCAAAGCAGGAGCCTTCTGAATTGCGTGTGTCTGTCTAGGGCAATAGTGCTCAATAAGGGGCTCTGGGCGAATAGTGTGTGTAAGTGTGAAAAGGTTCACACCTTCCTCTGAAGTGCCAGGAAGTGGGTGCCAGATTAAAAGGGTCAATGTGGTAGCAGAGGGGATCCCTGGGATTAGGGTCTGCACTTTCCCCTCACTCTCTAATCACAGCACACAGGAAGCAACACACAGGGACTGGTATGTGTGGCTACAGCACCCACCCCTAAAATGGTGCCCTTGACCTCCCCAGACTCACCTAACCCCCTGCCTTGAGACGTCTTCATATCCCCACTGCCTTATGACTCCTGCATCCCTGTCTCTAGCCTCCTGCCCTAGCTCTGCACCCCCACCAACCCTCTGCCCTGAGGCTCCTGCACTCCACCCTGCACTTAAATCTCTTACAAGTCCTGTTGTATCACCAACGGCTTCTCTTTGGTTGTGATACGGCAGCACCCATAAAAAATTAAGTTACTTTCACCCCTGCCCTGAGGCCTCTCATCTGCTCTTATCATTTAGCTGTGTGTGATGGAAGGTTGTTCCCATATGTCTCTCTTGGCCCCGGGGTTGTCAAAATAAGCACAGACTGAGGACAGAATGAGCCATGGAGATTGAATACCCCTCAGCCCCGGTGGGGGTGGAGGTTGGTCTCTCCAGCTCAACACCGAGGCACACCACTGGTCTTGTGTAGAAAGCCTTTGCTAAACTTCCTTTGAGGATAAATAATGGAGCCCAGTCTCCAGGGTTGCTGTTCTCACTCCTTAAATACGCTGATTAATTCACTTCCCTCACACGGTTCCCATTGCAGTTTTCTGTGTGCTGGCAGGAAGAAAGCTGATCATTGGCTACGTCTACACGTGAAGCCTACATCGAAGTAGCCTATTTCGATGTGGCGACATCGAAATAGGCTATTTCGATGAATAACGTCTACACGTCCTCCAGGGCTGGCAACGTCGATGTTCAACATTGACGTTGCGCAGCACCACATCGAAATAGGCGCAGCGAGGGAACGTCTACACGCCACAGTAGCACACATCGAAATAAGGGTGTCAGGCACAGCTGCAGACAGGGTCACACGGCGGACTCAACAGCCAGCTACTCCCTTAAAGGGCCCCTCCCAGACACACTTGCACTAAACACCACAAGATCCACAGAGCCGACAACGAGTTGCAGACCCTGTGCATGCAGCATGAATCCCCTGCTGCAGCAGCAGCAGCCAGAAGCCCTGGGCTAAGGGCTGCTGCACACGGTGACCATAGAGCCCCGCACAGGCTGGAGAGACAGCGTCTCTCAACCCCCCAGCTGATGGCTGCCATGGCGGACCCCACAATTTCGACGTTGCAGGAGGCGGATCGTCTACATGGTCCCTACTTCGACGTTAAACGTCGAAGTAGGGCGCTATTCCGATCCCCTCATGAGGTTAGCGACTTCGACGTCTCGCCGCCTAACGTCGAAGTTAACTTCGAAATAGCGCCCGACGCGTGTAGCCACGACGGGCGCTATTTCGAAGTTAGTGCCGCTACTTCGAAGTAGCGTGCACGTGTAGACACAGCTATTAACTCCTGGCCGGTAGTTTGCTACACAGCATCTTCAGCCATACATAGTCATTGCCTGGTATTATCAGACTGTAGTGGGTACTAGTGTTGACTGCCTACTTGTAGACGGTGAGGGCAGGGAAAGTCCCAGAGGGATATGTCAATCAATGGAACTTTTTATTTTACAGCTTATTCTAAACGGCCCTTTCAAGAATGAATAAACTTAACAGCGCACAGCTGGCAAGGCTCTGCCATTAACTCACTCCAGATGTGGAGTCACATGTTACAGATTCTAGTTGGTGACATCTCTGGGGAAGTCCCTCAGGATTCTCTAGTGACAGGGAATGGGGAGGGGGATCTGTAAAGAGCCACTGACACCCACTTCTCTGAGGCTCTTTCCACCCCAGCCGGTGCCCAGATAGTGGCAGGAGCTCCACTTGCCCCCTGTACATCCTTTGAGGCCAACAGAATGCGGCTGGTCAAGCCTGACCCTTGAGCAGAGCGAGTGAACAAGCAGGAGCGAGTGTGCATAAACATCACAAATAAAAGTCCTGAGCCTCCCCTCGGACTCACTGGTCTGAATCTGACAGAAACCCCGGGAAGGTCTGAACTAGTTCAGGTAAAACTTGTGTGTACTGCAGCAGAGGTGGAATCCCAGCCCTGGGATTTCTCAACAGAGCTGCATACAGCAGGCTGAAGAGGTTCAGATACAGTCCAGCACTTGTTTGCTTATGACCATAATGGAATTGTTGGAGGATTTTCCAATAAACTCACAACTCCCAGACTAGCTGTATCTACCCAGTGCATCCCACCCTACCTATCCTAGGCACTTATCTAGCTTCTCTGTTGCTGTTATTGCTATCATATTGGAGCACCTTGGACTCATCAAAGTCTCTATGGTCACAGCTTCCCTGCAAAGAAGGCACTACTACTACTCCATTTTACAGATAGGGAATTGAAGCACAAACAAAACAAAACAAACCTTCACCCAAAACCAAAAAAATAATGATTTTCCCAAGGTCACACAGGAAGTCTATGGTGGGGCAAGGAATTGAAATTTGGTAGTGGTGGGGGAGGGTCTCATACCCCAGACTAGTGCCCTAGTCGTTGGACAATTCCTGCTTTAAAATACACAGCCAAACTGGAGATCTGCTTGCCTGGTAGCTGAGTGAGTAATTTGGAGTCCTCCTGCAGTTCTCATCCTATCCGCTTCTCCACACTCACCTTTTGTATGTGTCTCCTGGAGCTGTTAACGCTGAGCTCTTATCTTAGGATTAGCCAGATCACAGGCTATCTGATAAAGTTCTCACCACCCCCTGTTCTAGCCCAGAATCCCTGACAAACTTGCTGGAGGGTCTGGAAAACCATGTCCCACCAGATGAGGCAGGAGATTTGTAGTGGATGGGGGTTGGCACGGCAGGAATCTGGGAGAGCCCCTTCTGGGCAGCAGTAACCAGAGAGCTAATCCTTGAGTCATATGCCCCGATAATCATCTCCCTGAGCACAGACAGCACAGCAGGAGCTCAGCAGACCACCACATTGCTTGACAGAGGCAGCCCTCATGGCCTTTTGTACCCAAAGATACTCCAGTAGCCTCTGCCAGGTTACCTACTGCACAAGCAAAATGAAAGTATAACATGTCCCTTTACAGAGCAGGGTGGTGGGAAGGGCAAGCCAGGCAGCTCTGCTCACACTCCTGCTGGCAACTGCAAATCTCTGCTTAGCCTTCAGGGTAAGGCTGATGCTTAGAGTCCTGCGTGGATACAAACTTTGTAACCGCATGTGCATCTGTAACTGCAAAAATGAGCTGCAGATGCCTGCGCTCACAGTGGCAGAGGCAGGTACCTCTGGATCTAAAGTGGATATCTGCAAATTTGCTGGGTTACAGATACAAATTTTGTTCCTGCATCCATATCTCTATCTGCAAAAATAAGACACAGGTGTAAGCAGCCCCATCTGCAGATATACCTACCTCATAGAACTGACAGGGTCCTTGAGGGGTCAGCATGTTCAGTCCCCTGCACTCACAGCTGTACCTATCACCAGCCCTGAGAGTTATGAATTTTTTTTTTTTAAAAAAGTTGATCTTACTTCAGAACCTTGAAACGCCCCCTCAAGGGCTGAGCTCACAACCTTGAGTTTGCAATGACACCTACCACTCCAAAGCAGATATTGGCTGACTGGCAGGCTCCACTGATGCCAATGCCTATGTGAGTAACCTCTCCTTTGTAACTCAACCATCGTGGCAGTTGAGGAAAGCAGATATAATCTCCATGTTTGCTCAGTTCTGAGCACCCGCCACCTGCCCCAGTGGGAGCCAGTCTGGAGGAGAGAGGGCATCAGTCTCTCTGTTCACCACATACATCTTTTTTTGGTCTTTGCTAGAGTAGCTGGAGCAACTCATACTGGCCCCTGTGATGGCAAGAAGGTCACCCTGTCAGTTAGTCCTGGTGCTCCAGGAGAGCCTCGCCTCACTGCCATTCTACTTAGGTTACAGACAAGTCGAGACAGACTTTTATTTATTTATTTATTAAACCAAGAAGCACACCTCCCCTCCCCCTCTTTGGGGCCTCCTTTATCAGTGAGAGCCACAGGCACAGGCAGAAGCTCCCTTAGATACACCCAGGGATAATTGTCAGGACTATTTCTCCTAGCAGGCGCTGGTTCCTTCCTTCAGGAGAATTTTCTCTCCTGCCCCTGCAAACAGATTCTGGTGTAGGAACCCTTCTTAGCACTGTCTCAGGGTTACCACCTGTTTTAGAACTTCCTAAGCAGGATGGCCCCCACTCTCCTTGTTGGAAATGGGCTGCAGGAGTCAGCGCCCCAGCGACAGTGTCCTCCCTGGTTCCATCAGACAGAGTGGCTAGTTCTTGCAAAGCAAGAGCTCTCCTTTCTAGAGCAGAGCTGTGGATTACCCAGCTATAGGGCCCTTTCCAGCTTCTGCCTCAGCTGGCCCCTTTCCCTTACTGACACTTCTCAGCAGGCCAACCTCTTCTTGCTGCTGGTGTCTTTGCTATGAAAGGAGTCAGCCCTTAAGCGGCTTCCCTTCACCCGGCTTATTCCCAGCTGGTTGGGTGAGATGGGGGGACCTTGCCCCATGCTCTCTACACAACCTTGGTGGGAGATCCGTAAAGAAACAGTAATGTGATTTTTCTCCCAAACACTTCTGAGTGTGGGGAACACTTCCCCTCCCCCATGTCTTTAAGCTTTAAATGGGCCATGCCATGTGAAGGGACAGCCTGACTCTTAGGCACCATTTCCCTTAAGGGACAGAGTACCCGGTCACATCCCCAAAGACCCAGGTTAGGATTTTCCAGAAAAGCCCCAAACAACCAAAACCAATTCACATTCAACATAATGGAAGGAGGAATTTGTCATTTCTTTATTCCCTTAATATGCAAATTCGAGGCCCAATGACAAGTGTGACAATAGGGTCAATTTATCCACAGGAGCAGCATTTCGCTGCCCCATGTCAAGCTGGGCAATAGCGGATGTGAGAATGACAGAAATCACGACAAATTCAAACCATGTGTGTGGAGTCAAAGGTGTGGGGATGGGTACAGATAGAACAGACTCCTGCTGATGAACGAGGCATCCGGGCACCATGTAATCCAGGCAGAGACGGATGAGATGCAGAACAGCCTTACAAAGAAAGACCACTGCGGGGGGCGGGGGGGGAGGGTGTTTGAAGTAGATGGCCGACACTAATACCAAGGGAGCTGTTCTGATTTACATGGGCTAAGAATCTGTCCCATTGACTTTAGTGGAACAGCACTGAGTGGCTGCAGCTGGGGATCTGCCCCACACAGTATAAAACTCCCATGCCCATTAAATTCCTCGGCCTGCTACGGAGCACCTGATTCGCTGCTCTCTCCAGGCTTCCATGGAATTGCTCCTGATTTTCACCAATGGGTCTAAGGCGCTGTCCGCGTGGTGCTGACAGAGCATGTCAGAGGGTCACTCGCAGGCTGGCGGGACTATTGAGTCTCTCCTCCCTTGATGCCCCGCCCCGCCCAAGGCTGCTAGTGCAGTGAGAAGGGAATAGCATGGCGGGGGTGCAGTTGGTAAAGCGCTCTAATGTGCTGCACTCTGTTAACATCTGAACTCGGCCGCTGGTGTGAATGAGGCACCTTTTAGTGTGCTAGCAGCAGAGCCTACCTGAGACGGTTAGAGAGCAACATGTGTGTGATTTCTGTGCTCCTCTGGCATCCTTTTGCACACTGTGTAGACGAGGCCTAAGGTGAGAAGCAGGCCCAAAGCCTGGACGGAGTCACCAGGGCAACACGTAATATCCTGTCATGCTGGCTGGAACTGAGGGCCTGTGGCCGCTGTGTGCTCTCCTGACATGCCAAACCCCTTGCAGGGGCATGGCAGGGGGAAGGGGAGTCAAAATTGTGCTGGGTCTGTTCACAGTGAGCACTACTTGACCCAAATGTATTTGAGCCCAGCCTGAGGGAACAGCCCTTTTCCCTGCCTTACCACGTCCCATGCGGAAGAGGGAGCCCCTCCTGCGTGGCTGCAGGAGATGCCTAGGTCAGTCCAGAATGACCGGCGCAGCCTGAGCTGGCAGTTTGTTTACACATCTGGCTGTCACATCTGAGCTGGGGAAGGGCTGAGCCACGTGATGTCAGTAAAGGGTGGTGCCTGGACAGGGAAGAACAAACAGGCACGTTAGAAAACCCAGGGCTGACACAGCCACAGCCAGGCCACGTGACGCGCTAGGCGTATGCCAAATGTTTTGATTAGGGTGTGTCAGTTACGAGCACTCTGAGAGCGGGACAGTGAAAGGAGGGAGCAGAAGAGGTGGGCTGATGTGGTCCTTTCCCTGATAATCGCCCTTTCTTTCGCTATCACATGCATACGGGCGACGCCGTGTACACTTTACACGCTGCTTTGACTCAGCCGCCCTTGTGGCTGCTCTATGGACCGAGGATGTGACTCAGGCTGACGCATCCCATCTCAGGGTCCTGAGCAGGAGCCTCCAGCCAGCCTTTTGGTCCCTAGTTCCAGGTGGCCACTAGCCTGCCTATGTTGACTAACACAAAGGCATCATCATCACCTGTGTCTGCCAGCCAACCAGAGCCCTCATGCTGGGATCACCAGTCAGTGAGGCAGGCGTGGGGTGCTGGGTTTCCCTTCTCCAGTTTGTTTCCTCTCTAGGGAGGAGCCACATGATGCTCTCATGTGACATGAGGAAACAGGCTGCAGCAGGAATGGGACTGGTTTGAAAGTGCCAAAACTTCCCAGTGATGGGTGTAGTGTGAAAACCCAGGCAGGAGAGACAGACAGACAGAAGGCTAGATGGAGAAAGAGACAAATAGAAACAATTGGAGATTGCAGCCATCTGGGAGAAAAATGCATGCAAGGCCGAGAGCATTTGGGTGGCTTGGAGCAGCCAGTGGCAATGGAAGCAGATATAGCTGGCCAAGCACTAGCAGGAGACTGACACAGACAGCTCTGCAGCATGCGTACTGACTGGAGGTCTCACAAGCAGCGTGAGTCGTTCTGGACCAGGGGTCAGCAACCTTTAAGGATCCACTTGCAGCTCCGAGCGCTGCCGCTGCTCACTTTTCTTGCACCTCTGGAGGCTGCTGCCATTTAAACATTGCCCGCAGTTAAAACAGCATCTAGGATTTTTGTTTAAGCAGTGGCAGCCTCCAGAGCTGCTGAGCAATCTGATGTGGCAGATGGGTGTGTGTGGGGCCGGGGGGGGTGGGGATGGAAACGCTGGCAGGGCAGAGAGACTCAGAAGAAGAGACCACAGCAGGCTCCACATGTGGGGAGTCAGCCTGCAGGATAGCTGGGGGCAGGAGCAGCCGAGTGGAGAAGGAGGCGGCCGGGGCAAGGTGAGGCTGTGGAGGAGGAGTGGCAATGTGTGGAGCTTGTTAGCTAAGGCAAGTAAATCCTGGGGCTGGGAAGGTGGTTTGGGGCCGAGAGGGGTTAAACATGGGGGGGCAGGTTTGTGGGATGGGGATAAAGCTTGGGCATGAGGAGCGGATTTGGGGGCTGAGGCAGGTAAAGCTTGGAGTGGGAGCTAACTTTCTAACTGGTACAAATCATTGCGTGTGCGCTGTTCTTAAAACAGGGGTGACAAAAGTATGGTCTGAAGTTATTTATTAAGGACTGTCTCCTATTCACATGCGCTGAGGCTCTCGAAGTACTGATTTTGTAACTGAATTTGAAAAAATGGCTCTTCTCGCTGTTTCGGTTGCAGACCCTGTTCCGGACTCTGCCTGTGGTGTCAGCAACAGGCCAGGAATTCTGTGAGGTCTAAGCTTCCTCCCTCCCTGGGGCAGTTCATGCCAAGCAGGTAGTGGGGGGAGGGTAAAGGAGAGAGAGGGAGAAACATGGCAGACAAAGTAGCCTCATGGGGGCCAGCATGGTATCTATGAGCTCAGACCTCTTCAGCTGAGTGGTAAGGAAGAGGCAGCCCAAAAATGAGCTCCCAGCATGCCCTGGGGCAGGGAACCAACCAGTAGAACCAAAAGACAAAAGGAAAAGATTCCATTACGAGCAGCACCAATGGGCATATTCATGAAGACCTTCATCAGCAGTAAGCATTGAATGGACGGTGAAGAACAAACCCTCCTCTTACTTCCTAGGGAGCGGAATAAGCTGTAGAAGCAGCCTGGCACTGGGCCTGGCTAGGCTCTAATCCCTATGGAGGTCTCTACAGAAAGGATTCTTTCCCCACTTACCTCTTACAACTAACGTACCCACCTTTGCTACCTGTGAGAACGGGCAGGGTTCCTGCCTTTAACATCTCAGAGCCGGTTTACAAAACATGGTGCCTAAAGTCTTGCTGGTCTACTTATGCTAGAGCTCCCACCCATGTTAACAGCCCTGGGAAATCTGGCACAAGCAAACCTGGGGTAGATAAGGCCAAGTAAGGTACAGCATGCACCCACTCCAGCAAGGGAGAAGACACACTAATGGGGTGGGACTCGAGCCCCATTCACAGCACTGGGACACCAGAGGTTGTGGGAAATGGAACAGGCCCTGGAAATTCCAGTCGTCAGTTTGGGGCTGTCTGGACTTCTCTTTTGCATGGTGTTTAGATCAGTTTCCCAGGGTTACGGATACTACAGTAACTCCGCTCCCTGCAGCTGCATTCCCGCTCCTGCCCCACACCCTGCACACCTCAATTCATGTCACTGTTGTGATACTTCTCAGCTGTGCAGCAAAATCCTGACCCAGCAGGGATGGGGAACTCCGCTGGCGAAGAGCAAGCCAGGCTAACTCAGCTCCTGAGGGGGAATCTTCCAGGCACTTGGTGTGGGCGGGACTTGGCACCTCTCCCTTGGAATGCCTGAGGCAGAGGATGGGTAAGTTGCATCTGGACTGAGGATGACAGATCTAGTTTGCAGACTGGAAACTCAAAGCACTGACAGTACAAACACCAGAGTATGTTGAATCACCTGTTCCCTCTGGGTTACTTACTGCCCTGTGGGGGTCTATAGTCCATGTACCTAGTAGGAAAGAGGCAGCCTGCTGAGCTGAGACAATGGGGCTCCTTAGTGAGAAGCAACAATGGGCCCCAGAAGGGTGAAGCACGAAACATCTGATGGAAAGAGAGGACTGGATTTCACCAGAGAGCTCCATCTAATGTGACCTGGGGCCATTCTAACTGGGGCTTCCTCTCAGAGCTGGGAAGGATAGCTCTAGGGTAGCCTCACTTACAACACAGCACTCCCATGTGGCCCCCTCTTCACCAGAAGGAGGGCAAGAAATGGCAGGGAGTTGAGAAAAGGGCAACCAAAGCAGCTAGCGAGTCGGGTGGGTCAAAATAAAATTTGGACGAACCTGATTTAATCATGACTAAGGGCTGAGATGTGACTACTAGTATGCCCAGGGTGTGAACCCCAGAAGGACAGAGGTGGCATATGAATGAATTAAAAGGGTGGAGCTAGGAGGGAAGGGTGACATTATACATACACAGTCTGGCCATCAGGAAATGTCTCCTAACATGTGACTAAGGGACTATCACCCAAGCAAGGGGTGGGACCCACATCACCTGAGGTGTTGAAAATTAGACTGTATAAAGCCTGGGAGAATAAACTGTGTTGGGAACAATCCTGCCCTGACTCTCAGAAGGGGGAATGGAATACAGGGGATGTTGTGGGGCTTCTCCATCTCTGATACTATCCTGGTGATGGTGTAATAGTAACAGAGAGGGAGCCGTGCTAGTCTATACACTATCAAAACAAAAAGCTGTCAAGCAGCACCTTAAAGACTAGCAAAATGGTTTATTAGGTGAGCTTTCGTGGTCTGAAGAAGTGGGTCTGTCCCACGAAAGCTCACCTAATAAACCATTTTGCTAGTCTTTAAGGTGCTGCTTGACAGCTTTTTGTTTTGATGGTGATGGTGTGTGTGGGAAAGGGAATTTTATTTCATGAGCCTTTCTTTTATTGCACCCGGATGGTCAAAGAGCAGGGCCCCTGGGATAAGGAGAAAGCCCCAGATCCAGAGCAGGGGAATTCCTGAGCTGATGAGAAGAAAACTATTGGGAAAAGGCACAGCCAGCTTCCGTGAAATGCTTCACTTTTGTGAGCCAGTGAGGCACTGACCCTGGGAAGGAGAAAGGGGAAGAGCTTATCATTGCCAGCAGGGTAGTGGGGGCAGGAGTGCTGGGGCCTGGCTTTGTTGAGAAGTGACCTGGCCCTGGATGTCGGTGCTAACAGTAACTGGAATCTGCTGCCTGCCTGAAGCATCTCTGGGCTTGGAGGAGACTTGGTCTTATTTGCCTTGGAAAGGGCCTCCTGTGACCACTGCACTCACAGTCTGAATAGCTTCCAAGTCTCCTTTTTTATCATCCTCATCATCATTTTTTTAACAGTTTCCCAATTAGCTCCAAGGCTTGTGGCTGAGGGGCCTGGAAATTCACTTCCTGTCCTCGGTCACTCAGTGAACTCCACACCAGCTGAGAGCTGCAGCAAGAGAGGGGAACCGAGAGCTACATCTCTGAAGAGGGGATTAAGCCATCGGCATTTCTCATCCAGAGATGTTGGCTCCCATCACGAAATCACTATGGTTTCTAGGACAGTTCAGGGAGGGGTCGGATTGGACTGGCAAACCTATGCTGGAAAGGAATAAGGGAAATGTGCAGAACTGTTGGTGGTCTAGGGGAGCCCAGGCTGGGATAGCAAGTGGGGAGGGCTGCAGGGCAGGGGTGAGGGGCACTGGCAGAGCTGTGTGGGGAGCCCAGGGCTGGGCTAGCAGAGGGGCTGCAGGGCAGGAGTGGGAGGCACTGGCAGAGCTGTGTGGGGAACCCAGGGCTGGGCTAGCAGAGGGGCTGCAGGGCAGGAGTGGGAGGCACTGGCAGAGCTGTGTGGGGAGCCCAGGGCTGGGATAGCAGGGGAGCTGCAGGGCAGGGGTGGGAGGCACTGGCAGAGCTGTGTGGGGAGCCCAGGGCTGGGATAGCAGGGGAGCTGCAGGGCAGGGGTGAGAGGGATTGGCAGATTTCTGCAATGTATTTAGACCCAGCAAGCAGGGGCAGAGCACGGGTCTATAAAAAGCAGAGGGAGAGTTCATGGTGTGGAATAGCAGGCTAGCACCTTTGCAGAGCTCAGGGTGTGGGGAAGTCCAAGCCTGCAGTAGCAGGGGATGTGGCTAGCTGGGACTGAGATGCCTGATGCGGTGTCAGCCTTTCACTTTTGCATGCATTACAGATGTCTCAAGTTCACCCCACAAGGGTGAAAAGCAGCATTGATTGTCTCCTCCGCACACTGCAGTCATTGGACTCCAGGGAGAGGTCTGTGCTGTGAAAGGCTGGGCTGAGATGAAAAAGGGGCAGGAGGCAGGACACTAGGGCTCGGAAACTAAGTAGCCCAGAGTGTCCACAACGTGCTTGGCTAATGCCTGGTTTGTACAACTGGGGAGCAGAGAGCTTAGTGCTCCAGAGCCTCCTCTCCAGCAAGGGGAGAACAGAGGAGCAATTAACAAGAGTAGTGGGGCAGATGGAAGTGCCGGGGAGGCTGAGACTGCCAGGCTGCTGCAGGACTCCAGCAGAGCCTGAGTAAAGGGATCCGAGTGAGGGGTTCAGTGACCGAAGAGCATTTAGCCAGCCCCCTTGTTCCTGTGGGACGCGCGGCGTATGGGAGCTGGGATGCAGCCATGTTTCACACCATCCAGAGGCCATGCAGAGGCAGAGAGGCGATGAGCTATCACCAGTTAGAGCTATCCACAGGGGCCTGCAAGGCCCCCTGTGTGTGAAAGCAACAGGGCCTCCAGAGAGGGGGCCAGGGGTTTGCTTGGAAATTGCCCATGAATCCTGTGTGAGATTATGAGCCCCTGGGAAGATGTGTGGATAGCAAATCTTTGTTCACACATGCAAGGCTGGAAAAACACTTCAGTGTTGTCCTTGGGCCACTGGCTCATCTAAACCTCCCCAGTGCCCTTGCTCTGGAATCAGAGATGTGTTAGAGGTTCTGGTTGCTGGGGCTGAGAAGGGGCTCAGAACATCCCTCCAGCAGCCTTTCTTCTTCCTCCCTGCTCTTTCCATTGGGAGTCTTTGGCTGTGTCACTCATTTCCCTGCTCCCACCTCTTGCTCTCCATGTGTGCCCTTGCTGTGTGCCAGCAGGCAGCATCTGACGGCGAGAGGAGCCTCTGTGACGCCCACGCCTGGGAGGATGTGTGGAGACCATCAGATAGCACTACGATGTGAAGGGAGGAGCCAATCCACACAAAGATATCAGGATCACCTGTGTGTCCCTGTCAGGGCCCGAGAGCCATCTTTCTCCTCCCCCAGCCTCACAGCCTCTTCTCCTGCAGTTCTGAGTTGCCTTCAGCATTCATTCTCCCTCACTCCTCCAACTGATGTGCTGAGGAGATGACCTTGTCCCTGCCTTCTCTGCCTCTCTCTTTTCCTTCTGCTCCGTACAGTTCTCTCTCCCCCTCTGACTCACTGAAACTTGGCAGGACTTTCACAGGCATGGTCAGTCATTACAATGGCCAATCCAAGGACAGGTTGAATGGAGGAAGGTGGGAAACCTACTATCAGCGAATCCCTGGGAGTTCTGAAGAGGCAGGGATTGAAATTCTCTCTCTCTTCATTTATATTTGGCCCCTTGCCAAGCCACACTAGCTAGCAAGGAAGGAAAAGGAAAAGGAAAAGGAAAAGGAAAAGGAAGCATATCCAAGTGAGAGGTGAGTCTTCCATTGAGGCTGCTGGATCAAGCCCTCTGCCATTGCCTCTGGGACTGGAAGACAGGCTGGAAATGGCAAGGATGGAAAAGAGGTATGGGCAACTGGTTTCACTGAGGTGCTGTTCAGATGCTTCACATTCTGATGCTGCCCAAGGGTGTAGTCTGCAAGGGGATAAATGGGAAGCAGCAGAGGGGACAATCTGCTTTGGGGAGACAATCTGCATTGCCCTCTGAAACTAGCATGTTGGCACCATGTGGTACATGCATATGTGTGTGTGGGCATGCATTCCTGTGCCAAATGGGCGTGTCTGAGTGTACATGATTGTTCACATGGGTGTCTGCTGCTTCTGGGTAGATGTTTGTGCGTGATTTTCATGTGTTTTCTGAAAGCAGAATTCCTTCTAGACTTCTGTGCGCAGTTTTGTTCATCTCAGCCCCACAAGGGAGAGAGCAGAAACAGAAAACATCCCCAGAAAGGAAATGGAAACTCTGAGAAAGGTGTAGGGCTTTAATCCAAGAGACATGGGGGAGATGGGAGCTGTGAAGTGTGGAGAGGAGGTAGGGGGAGACAGGATGGCTAACTGGCTAGCTATACAATAATTAATGAGCTAGAGAGGACCAGTCCGGCACAGATCACCGGGTCCCACAATACCCGGGGAATGGGGCATGGGTTGAAATAAAAAGCCAGCAAGCTGTAACCAGATAAAAGGAATTGTCATGCAACAGTGGAACTCTGCCAAACAATAAGGTTCAGCAAGGATTCCCTAGTTATATCTTAATAAAGTTGTTATATTTGCTGCTGTATCCAGCGGCTGCAGTGAGATTGGCCAGGATAAAATTCCCAGGGTTACCAAATGCATGTTTTGAGGTATGCACTGATGAATAGCTTGGGAGCTTGGGTGTGGAAGAACACATGGCCTACTGGTTCTGCACTGCACAGGTAAGTGTGTGACGGGTGTGGAGGAGGGTTTATAATTCCACTGACGCATGCAGCGACATAGATTGACAGCTCTTTGGGGCACGGACCATCCTTTCATTCTGTGTTTGTACAGTGCCTAGCACAATGGGATCCTGGTCCATGACCAACAGTACAGGCATGCAAACAACAAAAACTGGCTCCTGCCGGAGGATGTATGTTCAACTAGACCAGCTCATCATCTATTCCTGTCCACTGGGGGCAAGATGCCACAAAAGGGGAACCAATTGTTTGCTGTCTGTGAAGAGCCAGGCTTCCAAGATTTGATCTGGTTCTGCAGTGGAGGTTGTATGATGGCCAATGCCAGTGTTAGCTTTTCTCACTCACTCTCAGTGCAGATTTGGCTTCAGTTCTGACAGTGCTGAGCCAGTGGCTCTGGTTCCCCAACAATGGTGATGGCGGCTAAGCTTTGGGGTTTTGTTCATGCAGCTTCCAGGGGAAAGCTGTCTCTTGGCAGCCTTCCAACCTACCACAAGGCTTTACAGGCACCGGCCACCATTGGATCAGAAGCTTCTAACTGTGCTGTTTCCAGCCATGATTGCCTTGTTTCTGGCTCAAGAAGAGTGAGGCAAGGAGAGTGGCCTATTCTGAGCAGAGCTGTGGACATCATTATGGGATACCCGCCCCTCCACCTAAATAAGACACATCCAAGGGGCAGAGGAGAAGACATAAGAGTAGCTTCCCTGTCCTCATAACCCCTCTCATTCCCTCCACATGCCAGATGTTTGGCTGCTCTCCAGGGATGTGAGGTTGTCTCACCGCTAGTCATAGCATAATCTGGGGATCTAGGAAGAATTCAAGGGCATCCTCTCTGTGGGATCTTGGGTGGTTTTGGCCTCTCCCTTGAGTTCCCTCTGCGACTTCATTCCTTCACCAGTTAGCCATAAAAGAAACCAAATGGGAAAGAATAACCCTGCTGGACTTTGGAACCCATCGTCCCCTGAGGGGAAAGAAGTTTTGTGATTGTTACTGGAATCTGCTAGAGTGGTTAACAGAAAAAACCCACTTCTAGCTGGGGCCAACCACTCCCTCACCAACTGCTCTGACAGCTCAGATGGAGATTTAGCTAGCTGGGCCTGCCTCCTGGCAGAGAGGTGTTCTGAAAACAACCTGCTGGTGCCAATGTTGGAGCATGATAATGACCGAAGATAAGGTGGGAAGGACAGACTGTAGTAGGCAAGGGCAGATGGGCAGGGCTCCCTGCCGAGACAGCTCCCGCACAGGCCTTCTACTCTTTTGGAAGGGAAATGCCTTTTCTGTGAACTCTTGGGTATCAAGAGGCAGTGACAAATAGAAAGAGAAGATGCAGTTTATGTTTCATAGGTACTTACAAGCCCAGAGCCTGGATGTACTTGGAATGCCAGGGGATCTGCTGACAGCACATCATCCGGCCATGTCCCTCAGAAGAAGCTGCCCTAAGCTGCAGCTTGGCATGTGTGGCTGCAGGGGAAGTGGCACTTCACCCAGGTGCCTCTGTCAGTGTCCTGCTTGACATTCAATGTAAATTAAACCATATGTGCCTCTCTAGATATTTCTATGGGCCCCATTGCCATAGTATCATGCAGACTGTAGGAGACTTGTCCTCACAAAGACCCTGTGCACTGGGCTGCTATTCATCATCCCCGTTTCACCAATGAGGAACTGAGGTGCTTGCCCAAAGGCATACAGTGACTTTGAATCCAGCTTGCCTGAGTCCACAAAGCCATGCTTCCTCCCTGCAGCCTCTGAGAGACATCTGGTGCACAAGGAAGGGTCGAGGTGTTACATATGTCCAGCTTCTATTCTCCGAGGGGTACCAAAGGCTTACAGAATCCATGAGTGAGGGCTTGGAAGGCTCTTGGAGTAGGACTCTGGGGCTGGGAGCTGCTTGTTGGCCCAGGATAGAGTGTTCAGCAGGGTAGGTGGCACAGGTGAGGCCATCCAGGGCAGGCAGTGAAAGCACTATGCTCCTGCAATAACAGCATCATCCACATTAGAGGAATCCACACATCCATTCTACGGTGGGTAGGTCCTGCTTGTCACTCACCAAGGGAATGGCCATGGTGAGAGGTCTGTCTCTCTCTCAGCCTTCCCTGATGCTAGTGCAGACTGCATCGTCTCTCAGCTCTCCTGGGACAGGCCTTGGGCGCCTTCTCCTCACTTGACCAAAGCACAGGCCCCAGGAGCAAATGCTGTACCCTCTGGGCCTGACCTACAGTCATGCCTCCCTCACAGTGGTGCTGTGGCTGTCCCCACTGGCTCTGCCCCTCAGTCTCCTGGCCCCATGCATTCCACCTCCCAGCTTCTCTCTCTGGCTTCCTGCCAGGTAGTGTGCTGGGATGTACGTCAGTTAGCTGAGGAAGAGGAAAGGAGGAGGAGCTCCTTAGGCATGATGGGCAGCAGCAACGAGCTTAGGCTCTCTACTCTTGGTGGCTAGGATTGGGAGCTCCATTTGTTCACCCCCTTTGTCTTCTGAGGTGCTTTGTATGTCTCAGGTGTCTAGATCCTTGGTGAAAGCAGAGCAGAGAGAGGGGTCCAGGGCAGAGGCTGAGAACCTGCGGGCAGCAAGCTGTGTGCTAGGAACACAGCCCGCTCAGCCTGCAGTGGATAGGCGTGCCTAGTCAGCCATCTTGGCCAAGAGCCTAACCCCAAATAACAGAGCCAGTTGCCAGGCAGTGCCTGTTTTTTTAATCCCGGAGTCAGACAGAAGGAATGCAACTGGCTGTGTGCGGCAAGGCTACTGATCTGCTGAGGGTCTGCCTCCTCACCCCCAGTGGAACTCAGCCGGGTCCAGAGGCTGTGGGCAGCCAGGCAGTGTGGGGTCTTGCATTCCTCTTGTCTTTGTGCTGATGGCCTCTTCCCACAAGGGGCAGGAAGTCGCTGGATGGGCAGCACAGGGCAATAAATCTCAGACTCTTGAGAAAGTCTCCATCTGGGCTGGGCAGAGAGAGGCTTTCTGGATAACCTGGGGTGGGGCGGCGACACCCACAGATTTGTGAATTAGACAAGGGTCAGGACAATCTGCCTTTCTCCTCAATCCATTCTTCACACTGAGCTCATATCTGAAGGTTTCACTTGTGGGTGACATTTGGCACCTATCGGGGCAGGACACCAACACCTCCACCTCCTCCTGAGGGGTTAGGGCAGAACAGCAGTAACCTCACTTCCAGGTGAGAGAAAAGTTGGGAACTCTTTAAAGGGACACTGCCCATTAAACCTCATTCTTCTGTCTGACAGGTGGTCCCCTGACATTGATCTAAGAGGCTTCCAGGAATTCCAGAGATTAGAAAAAAACATTAACACTATTTCCTCAGTTTGTTTCCTCTGGATCTTTATCAGCACACTGTATATAGTTGACTTTCCTCTTGTTTAATAGTAACAGGGAGGTAGCCGTGTTAGTCTGCTTGGGAATGAAATTGATCTGAAGAAGTGGGTCTGTCCCACGAAAGTAGGCCCAGCGTGCATCTTTTCCCCATCATTTACCTGTTCTTTGTGTTTATAGGTTATAGAGTCTCTTGGGCAAAGACTGCCTGCTGTGTTTCTATACATGGCTTAGTGCACTATGATTGCTACTATAACACTGAATTAGACGTAAAATAATTATAATATACTCATTCTGGAAAATGACTCGAGTTCAAATTGATGGTTTCCTTTGACCTTTAGGAGAGAAGCCACAAACCCTGAAAAACTACAGCTAATAGGAAACTGTCTGCTTAGCAACACATGAGTCTTCACGACTACATGACCCCATGTGCCATTCTTTTAATTGGTTCCCAATTGAATATAGCATCTAGTTCTTGGTATACAAAGCCTTCTAGCTACCCCACAGGTTGTGTCTCAGTGCATGATCACAACCTTCTGTGGCAGCAGGGTCCCATCAGAACATTGAACAAGTGGGCTGATGAGTACAGGAGATGGAGATTCTGCAAGAGCAGGAAAAGTGCCATAGAAAAACACTCACAGAGAGGTAACTGTGTTTGTCTGTATCTTCACAAAACAAAAAAGCAGTCCTGTAGCACTTTAAAGACTAACAAAATGATTTATTGGGTGATGAGCCTTTGTGGGGCAGACCCACTTCTTCAGATCTGGAGATGGTGCTGTACTGGAAATAGTATCTCCGGATCTGAACAAGTGGGTCTGCCCCACGAAAGCTCATCACCTAATAAATCATTTTGTTAAAGTGCTACAGGACTGCTTGTTTGTTTTGTTAACTCTACAGAGGGGTGAACTATTCCGTGTGTCTTAATGGGGTGTTAACACTAAGATCCACTACTCTGGCGGGGCCTTGCCAAACCATCCCAGCAGTGAACTGTGTGTGTGGCAAGAAAGAACTGCAGTGGGCTCAGCCCACCAATCTATATGCTAAGTACTTAGGGCCAGAGGTGGAAGACGTACCCAAAAAATTACTTGAGTAAAAGTACATCAGGGTACTTGAGTGCAATAAAGATGTGTGCATGTGCATACTTTTTACTCAAGTAGTTTTCCAGAGGGACACGGTGACTTGTATTTAAATACACCCCTCAAAGCCGCTGCACTTTTACTCAAGTAACTTTTTGGGTACTTTTTGCACCTCCGCTTAGGGCCCCCTCAGCTTCTCTGCCTCTCTGTGGGTGGGGGAAAGAAGACCTCTGCTTGCTCCTGCTACTGCTCCTGAGGGGATGGAGGACTTCTATTCCCAGTCCTGGATGGAATAGGGGATCCCATGCTGCTGCTGCCCTTGCTTCCGTGGGAAGAGAAGGTGCCTCTGCCACTGCCATTCTAGGTGGGGGTTGAGGCTCCAGTACAAGGAGAGGGAGCATCGTTTGGTGTTGCCTTAATCCAGCTGTGCCTGGCCCTGTGACTTAATGTCATACCCCTCCGGCAAGTGAAAGATGCAGAGAGCCACATCTCAGCTCCAGTTACTCCTGTGACACTTTAATGCTATCAAAGTCCCTGCAGATGTGAGTAACTGATATTGCTCCGCGCGGTTCTGGTGCCAGCTCTTTCAGCTGCATCTCACACTGGTTAAAATCTGTGACAGACAATTGCATCTGCAGGGTTACCGTGGAAGCTGCCAATGCAGGGACAGAGCAGCTCTTGCAGGGAAAACCCAAACACCCTGTCCATCCAGCCATGCCCATTTGCCATGGAGACCCACCCTAGGAGAGAACCTCCACACAGGCAAGGAGGGAGGTGAACGTGCATAAGGCCAGAGATGGAAGTTCAAACTACCCACTTGCCATCTGGAGGGAGCTCAACACTGTATGATTTGTGCATCATAAAAAGTAACAAATCCCTAGGTGAAGCCTAGAAGAGAAGATGGTACAGAGCCCACGAGGAGGGGAAAATAGGTGCTCCCTTCCAAGTGCTGGTGACTGATCCAGTTATTCTAAGAGAGTTGCTTACACTCCTCCCTGGCTGGGGGCTGGAGGGGACACTTTCAGGATTAGTAAAGGCCTCCAAAAATGAATGGGACCATATTATGTTTTAAACCCTTCTGCAGAATCTATTTCCAATCCTGCTGCTGAGGGCTGGGTTACAGGAACAGCCAAGATCTACATCCAGAGAGGGTGTGGCAGCCTTGAGCTTCAGAGAGTCAGGGATGGAATTTCCTGTTGGCAGAAACACCACATGCACAGGATCTGGACCCCGAAGGGAGATTTCATGGCTGAGTTAATATTGGGAGCTGGCGTGCGTCACGAAAGTGCTGGTTGAACCCTCCCAGTGGCTGGAATGGCTCTGGCGCCCATTCTACAATATGTGCTGGAAAGACCAGGAGGGGCAGGGGACTCTCTCTGGATCTTGGGTTAAGGATCATGGAAAGAGTCACTTTGTTCTAAGACTTTCTGCAGACACTTCTGTAGTCTGGAAGTGCTGTCTGCCCTGTGTTCTCCTTCATCACATTTCTGCCCAAAGAACTCAGTGCTCGTAGGAGGATTTTTTGTGGTGTTTCCTTTCTCCTGCTGCAATGTTTGTCTTTGTTTCTCCGTGTACCCTGCTTGCATGCTATGTTCCAGCAGGCAACTTGCATTTTCATGTTACTTGCATCCTCTTCCCAAGTTAGCTCTCACACTAATTATAATCTTTCTGAAAGTGCCTTGTTTAAAATCTCAACTGCTAGATAATGGCAAGGTCCCCCTTGGATCCTTCAGGCTGGAATTCTGTGTGCATGTGCTGGGAGAGATCAAATAGCTAAGCAAGCAAGAGCAGGGAAAGCTTCCAATGGGTCTTCTTGGAAGGGGATTTCAACCTATACTGCCTCTGTTCCCATAGGTATCTGAGTACCTCCATCATGGCTTAAGTACATGGGCTGGAATGACCGTACCCCTCATTATAGTGGTGCCATGTCTCACAGTCCTGCCACAATCCTGTCTGGCTACTACTGCAGTCATTGTTTTCAGGGTCCTATGCAACCTTTCGTTAACAATCACATCCCCACCTCATGAGGGAGGTCCGTACCCACCCATTTTACTCTTGGGGAACTGAGGTAGAAAGCTGTAAGGGGTTTGCCCCAAAGCCACACAACCAGCCTGTGGCATAGTAGATGGGCGTTAGGCCTCAAGATTCCCTGTTGGTCAGCCCCATGCTCAGTCCACTGGCCCACACTTCCTGCTGGATTTTGCGCCCACCCCTTCTTCCTGCTCCAGTGGTAGCAGGGACAGGTGTGATGGAGGAATGCATTTATCCAAGTGGCGATCAGCGCTATGAGGGAATCTCTGCCCGCATAGAAAATTGCTACAAACCACTGGCTTTGAAGCAGTGGTTAGCAGCAGAGGACGGGACTGCAGCTGGCTGAGGTATGACCAGCACATTGCAGCTATGCCTCTAGGACTGCACAGCCTTGGGGACAGAGCTGACAGGGAGAACACCACTGAATCCCTGCTTCATCCCTTTCCTCATGGATGATGATCTCCCAAGGGAAACATGGTCTTGAGGATCACAGTCAGCCTATTACAGGGGGCAGGACACTGGCCTGCAGCCCTGGAGCCTGTACTTTCCACTCCAAGAGCACTGTGAGCAATGCTACTCTTATCTGCAGATAGAGTTGATCTGTGAGAACAGCACAGTGAAATTTGTCCAGAAAGATTACATTTGTGGGGCTGGTTCATGCTGCCCTGCACCCAAGGCAGCCATTTATACTAATGCAGCAAGAGTGTAACATTCTGTCATTCTCCTCTGGGAACACTTTTACCTCCACTTTGTACTCACTAGCCCAGATGTAAATGGATCCATGAACTCCAGGGCAATGGTGAACTGGGCCTTAGAATAATAATGGTGAATGCTGGGCATTAGAATAATAGAATCACAGGGTTAGAAGGGATTGCATGAGTCATCGAGTCTAAGACATAGGATTTGTTATAGCTAAATCACACAAGACAGATGGCTATCAAGGCTGTTCTTGAACACCTCCAGTGAGGGAGCTTCCACCATGTCCTGAGGCAGTCTGTTCCCTTCTCTTACTTTTCACACAGTTCATAAGTTTTTCTTGAGATTTAATAAACTTTATGGTGCTGTAGTTTGAACCCCATGCCTCTTGTCCTAACTTGGGTGGCAAAAGAACCATCATCTTTTTTATCAAAACCTTTCAAGTATTTGAAGTCTGCTTTCATATTTCCCTCCCTGCCAATCTCTTCTTCAAAGTAAATATACCCAGTTCCTCCAGCCTTTGCACATATGGCTTGCATTCAATCCTTTGATCATCTTTGTTGAGCACCTCTGGATCCTTTCCAGTTTCACCACATCCTTTTGTACACCGGTGACCAAACTTGGAGACAGTTCTTCAGCTGAGGCCTAACCAGTGCTAAACAGAATGGTACTGTCACCTCCAGGGGCCTGCACACTATGCCTCTGCTAATGTAATTTGAAATTGCATTTGCTTTTTTTACAACAGTATTGAATTGCTGACATGTTGAGGTTGTGATCCACCACAACTCCAAGATCCATCGTAGCAGTCTGCTGCTAAGCCAGTAAGCCCTCATTTTGTATTTGTGCATTTGATTGGCCTTCTCCAAGTGTAGGACTTTATATTTTTTATTTGTTGATTTTCACTTTGCTCTGTAGCCCAGTTTCCAATTTATCAAGAGTCCTCTAAATTTTAGCTCTTTCCTCCACAGTATTGGCATGTCTAGCTTTGAGTCATCTGCAAATTTGATCAGTATGCGCTCTATTCCTACATCCAGCTCATTAACAAAGATGTTACACAATACCAGACCCAGAACTCTGCTTGAGACCTCTCTCCAATCTCTCATCATCCTTTAATAGCTAATCTTTGTTTGCTGTTGTTCAATCAATTATGTTGCCACAGAGTGGTTGTTCCACCAAGCCTGCATTTCTCCAGCAAACTTATCAAAATATCATGTGGAACTATGTCAAATGTGTTGCTTTTATATTATGGTGTTATGGTACATTATGTATATTATTATCAGGTATATTATACCTCCTGCATTCTCTCTATCCACCAAGCCAGTTATGCCGTCAAAGAAGGAAATCAAGCAGGTTTGATATGATTTGTTCTTGGTGAATTCACACTGGTTGCTTGTGACTGCCCGTTCACCCTCCAGGTATTTGCAAATTGAATGTTTTTTACATTACTAGTAGCTTCCCTGGCATCAAAGTTAGGAGGACTGGGGTACAGCTCCACAGCTCTTCTTTTTGCCATCCTTTGAAAGATGGGCTTTATTTTAAGTCCTCTCTAGTCTTCTGGGACCTCTCCTTGCATACATGAGTTTCCCAATATTATTGCCAGTGGCTCTGAGATTTCTTCAGCTAATTCTTTTAATATCCGACATACATAGCATCCAGCCCTGCTGCTTTGAATTCATTCAAATTGGTCAGAAAACCTATGATATGTTCTTCACCTATTCTGACAAGCATCCTTCCTCCTTCATTATCCTCGATAACTTCACTAGCTGTCTGGTCACGTGTTATTCTTTGTGAGAAGAGTGAAGCAAAGTAGACTTTGAGCATCTCTATCTGAACATCACCTTTTGTTATCAGTTCAAATTCCCTATGGAGCTGTGGACCCACACCATCCTTGATCTTTTTTGTCTGACATGTTTGTAGCACCCCTTCTTGGAGTTTCTAACATTGCTTGCCAGACTTACCTCAGCCTTTGTATTGGCTTCCCTGATTTTGTCCCTATATGCTCACACTATTCCTATATATATTTCTTTTCCCAGAGTCTGGGGCCATGACTTTACTGGGATGTGCTCTCTCAACTTCTCACCTCTGTGAAGCACACAAACGCTCCCTTTCTCACCATATATGCAGACACATACAAAATGCTAATATGCTAGCTGCCCAGACTGTAGCGGAGAGCGACACTCCTTAGCGTCCAGAGCCCTCACTCTTCTATACCCTCCCTTCAGTCTCAGAGCCATCTGAACATTTTCTCTTCAATAATTATTAAAGACGAGGTTGATGACTGACAAGCGCCTGGAGACAAGAGATAGGGCAGAGAGCTAGTGTATTTGGCCTTGTGAAGTCTCATCATTCAAGGCTGCATTGTGCAGGACCCAAATCAGCAACAGTTCAGATCCTGGCCTCTTAAATCCTAATCTCCACCAGGCTGCCAGCGTGCTGTGACTGCTGCACATCACAGCGTTCATATTTGTCTCAGCATTTCCTCGGCCCCGCCTCTCCTATATATTGTATCCCCCAAACTGTCTTTCATCTAATACCAACATCGTGAGTCGTTCAGGGCAGGGACATTTTTAAAAAAAAATATTTTTACTGAGTCTGGATCCCAATAACAGCCCAGATAATGAATATTAATAACACTGGGGAGCAGGAAGAGAGACTTGGATAAATGGTTCCAATCCGGGCCCACTGTTAATGCAAACTGAATTCCTCTTACTCTAAGCATCAAGACAAGGGAATTTTGGTAGGGAGAGTGGTGCGTGGATAGAGGAAGCTTGTTCTCCTGCTGCCTCCTGCCCTGATGATACACAGGGCTCTGTCAGTCGCCAGAACTATCAATCCAGCACTAGAGTCACTTGATGAAAGCAGCAGCAGCAGCAGCAGATGGAGCTGTGGGCAGCATCCCCTCTTTATTCCATTCCAGGGGGCTCCGTCTAGCCAGCTCCATCCCTCAGGTTACTGTGTCCCTATTCCTCAGTGCTGTCAGCCCCCAGTCCTATGCAACCAACCCAGGCCTGGAGACACAGCAAAAGAATGACTACCCCCCTTGTACCCTGAACTGAGAGGGGTGACAGGGTTTGTCACACAACAGAGGGTCTGTGTGGCCCGCTCGCTCCCAACTGGGTTGCTATAGGAAAGAGTGGAGTCTGAGGAGAATGTATGGGACCTATTCACGCCCCTTGTCCTAATTCAAAGTGTCCCTGAGGTAATGTTTGCCTGCCTCGCCATTATTGCTGCCTGAGAAAGGGCCCCGAAGGGTGGCGGGGAGGGGAAAGCTCACAGAGGCTGGGGGAAATATTTGCCTTGAATGAAGTGACTTTTGGAGATGGAGAAGATAAGAAAGGGCCCTTTGAAAAAGAGGGAGACGGGGGAGGTGACTGGGCGAGATGGCACTGGGGGAGTGAGACCCCAAGTGCACCTCCTATGGGAGTTTGGCTGCAAGAGCAGCCTGCCTCCATGGAAGTCCAGCTGGGCTCACAGCTGAATTAGCTTCCAAACCCAGAGGGCCTGACCCAGGTGCTCCAATGGCCAAAGGATGCTGCACCCCTTTGCACCAAGATGGAATTTGGCCCATTACCTTCTTGGATGTGGCAGGTACCAGTCAGAGGAACAATCCTTATTGCCTCATGTACCTCCACCTCTGACCCCTGCACCAGAGGGGAGCCCCTTTCAATCCCTCTTGACCAAGCTAGATAGAGACTGGTGAACAGCTCCATTGGGCAGCCTTAACCCCAGTCTGCTCCTCAGTGACCATGACCAAACTGGCCCCAGTGACTGAGAGGTGAAAAGCTTTGTGTCCTGCCCCAGCCCCATGCCTTCTAGTGCTCTGTGCCCTTTTCCGGCTGGGTTTAAAAGAGTGCGTTGAAACAAGCAGTCCCCTCTTGGGCTGAGCTGTTCCCCTTCCCTCCCCCTGTGACTGTGAGTGACACTGACTGCGGCTGCTGCCGAACTCTCAAAGAGCCAGCAAAGAGGCCTGGCTGATGGAACAGCCCAATCTGTGCATGACATGCAGCCCCCTTCCCCTTTTTCACTTCTCCAGCCAAGTGCCCCTCTTGGAGGCATGTGATGTACAAAAGGTCATGGAAGACAAGGACCTGCAAAGGGTGGGGGGAAGGAGGGTGTCTCTAGGAGTGTGGCGGGTGTGGGATTTTGAGGCCCAGTGAGCGTCTGGCTGGCTGCTGCATTCTTCACACGCCAGTGGGAGCTGCTAAGCGCCTGGGTGTCTGTCAGTTAGTGAATGGGCTCAGGCCTTCAGGTGTCAAGGCAGGCTGAATAGGTCACCTGCCGAGAGCAGGGCTGCCTTGTTGAATGAACGCTGCCAGGATTCATTCTGGGGGCTATAAGGATAGCTCATTAGGGTCAAAAATGTCAAAAAGTGGCTGCCGACTTTATGGTTCTGCTGCTGGGCAGCCCAGATTTTGCCTGCCTCTGGTTTTGGGAGCCGAATTCTCCCAGACCGAGGCCACTAAAATCAGGGGCTACCTTTGACAACTTTGGCCCAAATATTTACTATTATTATTTGCAGCGAGCTAGGCCTCACGAGTCCTGGTCATTGGCTTAGTCGCCACTGTGCAACGTACAAGCAGAATAAAAAAGATGCTTCTGTGTTGCCATGGGAATGACCACTACAGCCCCCAGTTTTCATAAGAACACAGGGACTGCCAGAGTGGCTCAGCCCAGGGGCCATCTCGCTTGAAATCCTGCTTCTGACAGTGGCTAGAGTAGCAACAGCTGCTTCACAGGAAGGTGCAAGATGCCCTGCAGTAACCAGCAAAGAGAACTCAGAGCACCTGACCCTAGGGGAAATTCCCTCCTGACTCAGTATTTAGTGGCTGGCTTAAGCAAGACAATTTCTGTCCTACCCACCACACTCTTGTGCCTTTCTTACTGCTTAAACCCTGGAAGTGCCTGTTATCTCCACTGATTTTTCATTCTTCTCTCTTTCTCTAACGTGCTGGGAATTATAAGGACGCAGTGACTAGAGACAGGGTTTGTAGAACCCCAGGTGGGTGACAGTCCCTTATTACCACTAGAAGGTCCTGCAGAAGTACAGCTGGGGATCATTGGGGTGAATAAGTGCATTAGGAAATATCACTCACCAGACCCAGAGTGATAGTACCCTCTGACTGGCCAACTGCCCCAACCTAACCCCAAGGGTTGCCCCAAGGAATTGTCTGGGCAGCCACACAAACCTTGGCTTGTTACTATGCCAGACTTCACCTAATCTTCTGGTCCCTGACTCTGGCTAATGAGTCTAACCAGGTAATGTCTCTTATCTCAGTCTCTGACTCCAGCCTGACTTTGACCCTGATTACTGCCTTGCAGTTCTAACTGTTACTGCCTCTGCTTTCTGCTCTCTGACCCCAGCCTGGCCCTGACCCTTGTTTATGGAACTTGACCTAGTGATTCCTCTACCTTTGACCTGACAAATTCCATCCCTGCTGGGCAGTCCTCAGCACAGTTGCAACCTCAAGGCAAGACTGCCTACACCCCAGTCCGTTACAGGAAAGCTCTGTAACAGTCCCTGTTTGGGATTAAATCTTCCACCCTCTGAATTGGCATGAGGATGGATTTTGTTTTGGAAACTCCCTGTGCCTTTTGTGAGGTCTGGGAAAATGAAAAGAAATGTTCATTATATATATACAAAAAAGCCCAACAACCCAAACATGTTTTTCTGCAAGTGACAGCACTGGCTGGAGAAGAAGGTTGGCAAAGGAAAGGCATTGATGGAGGGATTAGAGAAAAACTCTGAGCATGCTCACAAGCCACCTACTTTTCTATTGCCTGCCTAAAGGAAGCCACAACCTCTTCATGTCCTCAACATTCTTCTTGCTGGAATTGATCAAGAGAGCTATGCAACGAGATGGGCTGTTGCAAGAATAATTTGCAAGAGGGAGAATGCCAACAAGCACAGGATTCAATGAGTAATTTTCAAATGTCCAGAGGTTCCATCTTACTATTGAAGCATAATATGGTTAAGGGCAAAGGAGGCATCAGAGAGGGGGGAACGTTTGCAGATGACCTCCCCAGGGTGCCATTTTGGGAGGCCAGTGGGGGCAGCAGCCATGCGCCAGGTTGCTGCTTGTTCTTCTTCCTATTCCCCTGACTGTCAGGGAGTGAGGGGAAGGTACAAAGCTTATGTGCGTGCCTCTCTGTCCTGGCTGGTGAGGGGATGGAGCAGAGGAGTGATTCACACAAGCTGTGTACTTTCCCCTCACTCCCTGACAGTCAGGGGAATAGGAAGTAGTCAGCACACATGGCTACTGCCGCATCCCGCACTCCCAGAAACAGCACCAAATTATTTAGGTTAGCCAAGCCCAGTAAAGACTGTGAAGAACTTCAGTGGGACCTAACCCAAGTTATGTGAATGGGCAGGTGAAACTGAATGTACGTTGGAAGGAATAATATGAACTATGCATACATAGAGCCCCATGTGGGTACAAAATTTGTATCTGCATCTGCAAAAATGAGCCATGGATCTATTATAAAACGGATATCCACAGATTTGCAGGCTCTATTCATACATATTACTAGGTTCTAAATTAATTGTGACTACTCAGGCAAAAGGCACAGGCATCACTGTGGACAGCTCAATAGAAACCCCTGTTCGATGTGCAGCTGCAGTCTAAATAGCAAAAAAAATTTTGCATGAGTAAGAAATGGGATGGAGACTAAAATGGAAAACGTCATAATGGCATTAAGTGAAGCAATGGTGGGGCTTCATCTGAAATTCAGTGTGCAGATCTGGTCTGACTCTCAAAGGATATTGCTGAGGGTTTTGTATGGGCAATGAGAATGTTTAGGAACTTGGAAAGAGCATTCATAGAAAGAGACATTAAAAAGACCTGGGTTATTTATGATCAAAAGTTTTGCCATTGACTTCATGTGGACCAGGAGGGAGTTCTGTACTCCTCTGTCCATTTAGGTTTTCATAGCATCTCTTTTCCTGAGAGCCCTATAAAGAGATCACCACTAACATAGGCTACAAATATAGTTCAAAACACTGCTTGTTCTGTGAAATGTATGTGCTAAAACAGTGTCTCACACTGTTTTCAGGCTGGCAATTCCTTTTCTGGAGTAAAAAAAAAATGTTCATGACTCCATCCCAATTATTGTAAAATAAAGTTTATATGTTAACAATCCTAAACCTGAATAATTTTTTGTGGATGTGCTTTGAGAGGTTGGCAGAGAATGCCAGACCTTGAAGGGTAAGGGACAATGAAGATTTTCTTTGCCTGAGAGTCTCATAAAATTTTCAATGCCCAACAACCATCTGGACTGTTTTTGGGAACCTCCCTGGCCTTCCCAAGGGTTCTGAGTCATGAGCTGAGAAACATCGCGCTAAATTATATCGTGTGCACAATGCAGTGGAGCTAACACTGCATTTAGTGCCTTCACCTTTGTATTTCATTATGGCAACCTGAATGTTGTGCAATAAGAAGGTTTATTGCACTTAATGCTGTATTAATGTTTACCCACTGCTTCTCTCAAGCTCTTTTTGGAATTGACTGGTAGGAGGCTTAGATGCATGATGCAGGCTGAGTCACAGGGGCTTTAGTTCTCATTTGTGGTCATGAGAAAATTGGGGCATTCAAAGTTTATTGTCATTTAAGCTCTATTGTTTTTTCACATTGATCAGTTATTTTAATAATGGCCAAAATATTTTCCCTAGTAGACAAGCACCTCTTTAAAGCTCAGTTTTAGGTGACCCAGAGAGGCTCTGCACTGAGTCCAAGTCCTTTGAGATCTTCAGTGTGGATAGTGTGGATTCAGGAACTAGGTTATACTTCTAAACTATAACACATACAGTTGTGCTGCTCCAGCTGGACTATCTGTAAAAAGCTGGAAAAGCAATTCAGTCCTGGAAAGGGATTCTGCTGGATGCACTCTTCCCAGAACTGCGCACACACACACACACAAAAGTCAATCCAGCTGTGCAGGCGGTAGTGGAAGGACTTCAAAAAGCCTTCCGTAAATCAACAGAGCAGGCTAAAATCCAGTGGGAAAGGGAGAGCTTTGCAACAGAAATCAATAAATAACACCAGTCGTTAGTCTGCGCAGCATCATTCCCAGCTTCATACATCATACACTAGAATGCAAATGATAACACACTGCAATTCTTCTTCATCTCTAAATTCTGCTAGGTGAACTTCACCCACCTTTGAAATGCAGCCACTTCTGGGTGGGACATGGCAGCTGGCCAGGGGTGCACAGCAACATTGAACAATTATTTAGGACAGGAAGTGAGAAAGAATCTTGCAACAATTTGAAACTGCCTTAGGAGCTCGGGGTGATGGAATGTGCTTGTATTACCATATTACATTTCACATATAGGGAGCAACCTGGAAGTGGGCAAGGAGATGGACTGGATTATTTGATGAGATTCACCCCATCCTTTATACTAGCTTCTCCAATCAAACTTGAACCTGGCCAGGACACCAGAAGAACAATCTGATACTTGTGAGAAGGGCAGTGAGATTGGATGACAAGTGACCAGACCCTCAGCTTTACACAACACCTTCATCACCATGGTGCCCCCTCCCCCCAGCACGCTCAGAGGAAAGAGGAAGAACATTTTCTGCACCACAGGGGATTTCCTTTGAATTCACTCATCCAAGTAATGAAGGGACCCCGGTCCATTGACGTATTGTGCTAACATCCTCTTTCGGTGTTCTAAAGACAGCAAAGAATGTATCGCACTTTCCCCTGTCAAATTTCAGGCCTGTACGCAGGAATTTCTGCAGGGAGAGTGTGCTTTTTTTGGTAAATTTGGACTGCAATTTTTTTAATATAGAGGAGTTCAAAATAGTTGTGCAATGAGTGTACATAAGAGAGTTAAATAAAAATTTGAGTGGAAACAGTGATTGGTAAAAAATTTTTTATAATGCTACAATTTTATACATTAATATAGATTTTATAGAAATTATCACATAGGATCTTGCTGTAATATCGTAAATGAAAAACAATATTCCCTCATCCTCTTCCCTTTCCTCTTGCTAGCAACCCAGGGCATGCTGGGAAATATAGTCCCTTCCCTGCTGCAGGGTCAGCTCTTAAGGCAGGGAGATGGCTAAGGAAATACAGCTTCCAGGGTGCCTTGGGTTCTCCTATCATGCCCTGAAGGCTCCCCCTGCACAGTGCAGCAGGGAGGAAGGGAGAGAAACCAGACGTGGAGGGGAGTGTGCATTTCCACCCTTTCATCCCGCTCTGTGGACAGGCCTGTGTATGGTCCAAGCTATACTGTGTTTGCATGTAGCAGACACAGCAGACTCCCCAGCATGGGAAATTCCAAAGAAACAGTTTACTGTAAACCACATTTCCATTTAACTAGTCTAAATATGTTCTAACTTGAAAACACATACCTAAAAATAGCTTACAGAAATACTTAGCTGTGCTCCAAAGGGAACTTGCCCACTCAGATCACTGGCAGATATTTTGGCCATCTAATACACAGTGTTCTGTAAAGGCCAACGCTGCTCGTCTGCTCTGTCACTGTTAAGCAAGTCATTGACTCTCCTGTTTCCAGGTGGCCATTGATTATCGCCTAAAGTCATCTCCTCCCCACTGACTCCCACCCCACTTTCAAGGTTTTCCACTGGTGATATCGAGACCTGCACTGGTTTGCTTTTTCAAGCCATAATCAGTTATCATCTCTCTCAAAATTTCAGGGTCTCTCTCTTTCTTTTCAATCTAGCTGCCTGGTATCTAAATCCTCTTTATTGGTTCGGGCTCTGCCTATGCGCCTGTTTGTCCTTGGGTAGTGAGCTCTTTGGGGCAGATCCATTTTTTCTTTATGTGTGTGAACCTGGCACAACAGGGACTAAGACAGGAGCCTCTAGATTCTGTTGAAACACAAATAATAAACAACGGTGTCCTGTCTTATGGCTTTCACTCCCTGCCTGTGGTATAAAGTAACCTGAGAGCTCAATGCAGATGTCCTCTTGATAAGCATGTGGGTAAAGTGATCTTTTGTCCCAGTTTTTCATATGATGTCCCAGTGTCCTAGGACCCTCTTCTAGTGTACTTGAAATGTCCTCGTTTTTCATTTCATTGGTCAAAAATATTTGTTTTTCTTTTTTTTTAAATAACTGATGTGTCTTTAATCAATATGTAATGCTGCACTGAGGAATTTTCACAGAATCTAGCCAATTGGCTCGTTTGTTCAGTGTGATGAACAGCATTTGGACTAAGAGAGAAGTCAGATGTGGGAGGATATCATCAAAGATGCATTAGCATTCAGTGTTGTTCACTCTTTCACGTTAAATCTGTTTAGAACACAGCATTACTGGAAAAGTCCTTTGCCCAAGAAACACTCCTGTCTTGCCGTGTGGAGTGGGAGGCTGGCAGGAGTGGTATTAACATCTACTAAAAATTGTCACTCGTCTTTGGTGGAGCACTAGGAAGTATCAGCACAAATGATTCTGGTTTTAATTTTGAAAATATGGTGAGTCACCTTGATGTTATGCCAATGAGTTTGGGCTGCCAACTTTCTAATGGCACAAAGCCGCACACCCTTGCCCTGCCTACTGACACATCTCTGCCCCATGGCTTTACCCCTATCCAGCCCCTTCTCCGAGGCCCTGCCCCCTACTCAGTCCACCCCCTCCCTTTGTTGCTCACTTTCTCCCACCCTCACTCATTTTCATCAGGTTGGGGCGGGCATGACAGCTCTAGCTGAGGGTGTAGGCACATGGGTTTATGGGATGGAGGCTAAAGCTTGGGGATAGGGGCAGATTTGGGGGTTGAGGTGGGTAAAGCCTAGAGATGGGGTTAAGAACGTTCTCACTGACACAAATCATCGTGGGTGCTCTGTAAAATAGGGGTGACAAAAAGCATGGGTTGACATCAAGGACTGTCTCGTATTCATGTGCATTGCGGCTCTTGAGGTATTGATTTCGTAAATGAATTTGAAAAAATGGCTCTTCTTGCTATTTCAATTGCAGGCCCCTGTTCTAACCCTTCTAGCTCTTCTGGTTGTGGAGAAAAACTTGGCAACCTGAACCAGTTGTATGATGTGGGCTACGTCTACACGTGAAGCCTACATCGAAGTAGCCTATTTCGATGTGGCGACATCGAAATAGGCTATTTCGATGAATAACGTCTACACGTCCTCCAGGGCTGGCAACGTCGATGTTGAACATCGACGTTGCGCAGCACTACATCGAAATAGGCTCTGCGAGGGAACGTCTACACGCCAAAGTAGCACACATCGAAATAAGGGTGCCAGGCACAGCTGCAGACAGGGTCACAGGGCGGACTCAACAGCCAGCCGCTCCCTTAAAGGGCCCCTCCCAGACACACTTGCACTAAACAACACAAGATCCACAGAGCCGACAACTGGTTGCAGACCCTGTGTATGCAGCATGGATCCCCAGCTGCAGCAGCAGCAGCCAGAAGCCCTGGGCTAAGGGCTGCTGCACACGGTGACCATAGAGCCCCACAGCGGCTGGAAAGAGCGCGTCTCTCAACCCCTCAGCTGATGGCCGCCATGGCGGACCCCACTATTTCGAAGTTGTGGGACGTGCATCGACTACACGGTCCCTACTTCGACGTTGAACGTCGAAGTAGGGCGCTATTGCCATCCCCTCATGGGGTTAGCGGCTTCGACGTCTCGCCGCCTAACGTCGATGTTAACATCGAAATAGCGCCCAACACATGTAGCCGTGATGGGTGCTATTTCGAAGTTAGTGCCGCTACTTCGAAGTAGCGTGCACGTGTAGACACGGCTGTGGTGTTATCTATCACTCATCTCAGCAGGGAGGGGTGTTAACTCCAACACCCAGTGATCCCAGAGAACACTGCCCTAGTAGAAGGCTCACTGTGAAGCAGTGGGAGAAGAGTGCAGTAGGCTGGGATCACCCACCGAAGCAGACGTGTACCCCCGCAACTAGGACAGCACACATCCTCCCAGTGATCTGTGTTTCCCTGGATGGAGAGGAGGGTCCCGGACCAACACCATTCCAAGTGGAGGATATGGCTTCAGGGGCAGAGTCACAGGGGCCTTGTTGTTGTGATGCATATAGGACCTTGGAGAGGTTGAATCGGGCCCCTGTACACAACAGTGTTACAAGGTATTTAGGATACTAAGGCTGAAAATGGGATTTAGCCTGGACACTGGTAGTGATAGCCCAGGTCTTTTGAAAAGTGCCTTGAGTGGTTTCTAACCATCACACATAGTCAGGATAGTTCATTGTTCATTGCAGTCAACAAGCAGTACCTCCCACAACAGAGGCTGCCTATAAACCATGACAGCAGTTGGGTCAGTATGGATTTAGGGGACAGGACTATTAATCTACAACAGCATTTCTCAACCTTTTGTATAAAGTACCCCTTTAAAACACTATAAGTACCCCCTGGTTTCTCTCCCATATCCCTAAAGGTACGTGTACCACCAGTTGAGGAACATGGTTCCAAGGTAATCTGAGGTCTTGAAACAAGTGCCACTCAACCTTGCCAGATTACTGTACCCTTTTCAGGAGTCAGATTTGTTTTGAATACCACCAAGGTACATCTCACTTAAAAACAACTTTCAACAACATGCAGAAGTATCACAGAAGACGACTACTTAAAACTTGCTGACTTTCTACCATCTTATTATCAGATAAGTATTGTACTTACATTTCAGTGTAAGGCATATGATGCAATAGAAACAAGTCATTCTCTCAATGAACTTGTAGTCTGTATTGACTTTACTGGTGTTTTTCATGTAGCCTGTTGTAAAAGTAGGCAAGTATTAAGATGAGTTGATGTCCCCCCAGAAGACCTTGGTGTACCCCCAGGGGCGCAGGTACCCCTGGTGGAGAAACACTGTGATACAGCACATCTTGCTGCGGAGCTTCAGTGGCCCAGGCAGGTCTCCCATCCAAGCACTGGCACTTCTTAACCCTTCTCAGCATTCTGTGGTTTGAGCTGAAACTCTGCATGACTGCTGAGCACACAAGTATGCGTTCTGGAGGAGTACAAGTCATTTTTTCTGCCCCACTGGGTAGCGGAGGGCTTGGAGACTTGCATTGCCATGGCATGTGTACTGACGAAGAAGCCTGCCTCAGGACAATAATCCCCATCCACCCCACCTTGCAAGTTCTCAGGGCTCATTTAGAAGCTTGATGTGCTTCCCCAACCTTCACTGCATGGTAGTGAGCAGTGGCTGAGAACCAGCACACTAATTTCAGACAGAACCAGCAGAGGTCACAGTCGGTCTAACAAATTCACACATCATCATTATCATCCTCCCTGTCCCCACATCCAAAGCAATTCGCCACCGAGCAACTGACAGCCCCAGCAAGTCAAACAAACCCAGCCCTCTGGGTGCTATTTGGTCTTGCACACTTTCCCGGGAGGAAAAATTATCTGGCTATGGCTATGTAATTTTCTCTCGTCCACGGGTGAAGTAAATTTGATGTGCACCAAGGCATGTGGAGAAGCACACCACCCACAGAAAAACATGCTGCCGGCTGTGGGAAGCTGTTGGCACCGGGCTAGTCAGCTGGGCAACACCTGAGTCTCTCCCGGGTAGCTGCCCGTCTGCTTACCTGACAGGAAACACTGGCGACTCTGCTGAGTGAGCCTTGTCTCGAGGTTCATGGAGTGGCTACCTCCACCTAACCCCGGGAGTGTTCACTCTGCGTCTAGATGGCACATAATATATTGATGTTACGGAGGGCACCCACTCTTCAGGATGGGGACATGTTTTCTTACTCTCATCCCAGAGGAATAGCGTATCCCAGAAGACTAGAGGGTTTTCCAGCATATATGGTTTTTCATTCATCCTTATCCTTCTCAGACCACTTTGTATTTCCACCCCCCTTACAGACTCTAGCCAAAGACAAAGAAGATTCCATTCGCCCTAAGATGACAGAGTTTTGAGGCAGCTGGACTCTGCCCCTGCTGCACATACATCTTGTCTGGAAGTATTCTCTCTCTGACCCACAGGGTGGGTGGACCTGCACGAGCCTAGGCTCTGATGGGTCTGCACACTGCACAGTACTGGGCTTTCCGTGGCTAAGGGAAAGGTGCTGTTGTACAGTGAAGTATCAGAACCAACCAGCCGATGGCTCTATTCAGCTGTAGCTCCACTGAGGAATTCCTAGTGGTCTTTATATGGCTTTTGGTAGAGGTACCTGGGAATCCCTTCGAGTTTAACAACCACCTGTGGAGTGCAAAGTAAAGAGGACCGGGGAGGCCTAGTTCCCCAAATTTGTAAATGTGTCAAACCAAACTTTTCAGTTATGCTGACACCCAGGTCTGCGTAGAATGGATATTTGCCTGAGGCCCGAGGTGCTCATTGAATGGTGATTGGAAGGTCGAACTTTGCAGACATATAATCTCTCTGTGGAAAAGTGCACTGTGACAACTGGTGACTGCCAATATCTTACTTGGGGCTTGTTTACACTGTGGGTTTAATTCATAACTCTTTGACATGCAACAGGTAACTCGCCATATGCAAGCTGAAGACCACAAGGGATGCCTGCACTATCTTTCCATACTAATGCAGTGGTTCCTCAGAGGGTAGCTCATGGACACAGACTTTTGCTACACTCAACAGCTCTATGCATCCTGAGATTTTTCTCAATAGTGTATTGCGGGGTGCAAAGTGGTTGGTTCAAAGTTTTAAAAAGTCCCATGTGTCCATTGTCTCCTTTCATGGGGTGGCATAGTGCCATTTTTGAATTGCTGCTGGTGAGCCTGGGTCCAGCAAAGCTCCACGCAGCTCTGTTGGCAGCCATGAACCCACACTAACTGCTTGGGCCATATCGCAACTCTCAAACCCAGGTGAATTTGTCTTTGGGCTATGTCAACAGCCACATGGGGCAGATGACGCAGCATAAGCAGCAGGAAGGAACAATTCAGTGGCAGAGCAGAGGAAGCGAGATGAGGACAAGGATGAAGAGGACACCTAGGACTAATGACAGAGGAGCTGTTCCTGGAGCAGCTTCACACGGTGCAGCACTGGTTCCGGGATTGGGGCACCCAAGTATCAATCAGTGGGAAACAGTTGTTCTGCAGACCTGGATGACCAGTAGTGGTGAGAGAATTTCAGGATGGGGGAGGCAAATTTTTTTTGGACATCTGTGCTGAAGTGGTCCCTGACCTGCAGCAGCACCATAAAATATCCATGTCCCACATCCATGGAGAACTGGGTTGCCATGGCCATCTGGAAGCTGGTCAAACCTGAATACAGACAATTTGATGTGGCCAGATCACCTGTTAGGGTCATTGTTATGCAGGTGTGTGATGCCATGGGATAGGTACTGTCCCATTAGGTTAGAACATTTGGTCATGCTGGAGAGATTAATGCTGGCTTTGCAAATGTGGCACTCCCAAATTTTCCTGGGGCAATTGACGTCTTACCCACCCACCACAGGGCACAGAAAGAGTTATTTCCCTCTCTTGTTGTACGAGTTGGTTCACCCTCACGGCAGGCTTACAGAATTGAGTGCTGGGTGGGCTGGAAGGGTCCCTGATGCTAGGATCTTTCAGAATTCAGTACTATTTAAATTAATGAAGAAAGGATTTTTGTCTCCTGCAGAACTCTGGAGATTACCATAGGAAACCTGGCTTACCTTCTAAACCCTGCTTAATAAAGCCCTTCACAGCCCTTGGACAGAAGGAACTTTTTAACTCCTGACTCAGTGACTGCAGGATGGTGGGGGAGGGTGTATTTGGCTGTTTGAACCAGCAGTGATGTTGTTTGTGGGGCAGATTGGAGACTGCAGAAAACAATGTTCCAACAATTATAGCCATATGCTGTATTTTGCACCGATTTGTGAGAGTAAGGGAGAAAGCCTTAAAGACGTGTGGGAGGCTGAGGTACTGAGACTTGCTCAGCGGTTTGAGCCGTCACCACGGCATCCCACAGCAAATGAAAACAGCTGGGGCAATATTGTCAGGGATGCTGATTGCTCTTATTTTGAGCCTCCGGCCTGAAAATGTGCAGCTGGGAGTCCAGCTGTTACACCATTGAGTGGGTGGAGGAGTGGGATGGATTATGAGCTGGGCAGTCTTGTTTATGGGCTGTAGAAGTGGGATGCTGCGGCAGTTCCTTGGGTTACCTCATGTCTTCACCTGGGTGCCTTTGTGAAACCCTGTGAATGATTTTGGTGTTTTTGTTAAATGTTTTGATGACTCATTTGGAATGAATTTGTAGTGATTGTTATTATGGAACAACATTAATTATGTAACAAACAACAATAAAGCTTGGTTTGAGCTACCAACTTGAAAAAAAAACTTTAGTTCAAACAATAGTGAAGTAAAAACTCAAAGAGCGACAGTACAATGTGGAGAAGGACAAAACAAATATATGTGTGGGACGGGTTCTCTAAGTCATAGGACAGCATACGGTAGGGTCCCCGCATTCATGAATTTAAGGTTTGCAAATTCAATTATTTGCACGTGTCCACTTCTCTGGGGCTATAGGGCAGGGAGCGCCACCAGCCGCCACATTCCCCAACACCTCATGGCAGGGAGCACCAGCAGCTGCCGCTTCCTGGCTCCCCGGGGTGGGGAGTGTCAGCAGCTGCTGCCTCGCTGGGGCTCCAGGCAGAGCCCCTGCAACTGGGCTCCTGGTGGGTAGCGGCTGCCATATTCACGCAATTCTTCATGCGCGAGGGCTCTCAACATGGAACCCTCGTGGAAGTCGAGACCCTACTGTATGTCTTGCTTCTGTCTCTTTTTTTCATGGGCCTTGGTGTTGAGTGGTGAGGCTCAAAGCTCTCTGAGACATTGCAGAACTCAAAAGAACTGGGCTCTGAAGCGTGATCATTCTCACTGCCCTGAATGTGGGTCTGGGAAGGAAAGGCCTGAGAGAGAACTGCTGTGGGGTGCAGTGGAGAAGAGCTGCTGTCGGTCCCCATATCCTGCATTGCCCAGGGCTGCAGAATATGGCTGGGGCTCAGGTTTCAACGCCACAGTGCCTGCTGTCCCAAGGAGCTTTTTCCTTCTGGGGTTGCCCCTGCCTTTCTGGCCATGGCTTTGTTGTCCTAGGGCACTCCCAGTCTCTCTGGGGGGTCTCCTTCTCCATCTCCAGATACTACCTCCACGTCTCTGCCATTTTGGGTCTTTCTGTGGCTCTTCCACAATTATGTCAGCAAATGTTTCATCCTGAATTTTCTGTTTTCTTCCCCTCAGGTTAGCCAGCAGCTCAGCCACAGATATAGGCCCTGTCCTGGCAGGTCTGGCTGCTGCAGACAAGTGGTTTTTATTTATATTCCAGCTCGTGCTTTTCGATAGGCCTTTCTGACTGTCTCAGCCTGAGATTCTTCCCAGTGTTGGAGGAGCTTCAGAGAGGGTTAATGTGTGTGCATAAGGGAGCCATACTGGAATTTTTGGCTACATCTACACTAGAAGCATCTGCCTACAGAAGTTACTGTCAGAAGAGATGTTCCCACAAAACGTCTGTTGACAGATTGCGTCTACACATAAAAGCACACGGATCTTTTGATTCCCTCTGTCAACAAAAGGGCCCCCCCGGAGTGTCTACATGGCTTTTTTGTTGAAAGTTTCTGTCAGCAAAATACATTTTGTGTGTAGGTTTCTGAGAGTTTAGTCGACAAAACTCTCTAGTGCAGACATAGCCTTTGTCTGTGCTGTGTACGCTGATTGGCTTCGCTGTTGTGTCTCTTGGAGGCAGTGGAAACTGTGAGGGAGGCAAAATAGGAATAATGATCTTGGTCTGGGATGGCAGTTTTGGGCTACGTCTACACTAGCCCCAAACTTCAAAATGGCCACGCAAATGGACATTTCGAAGTTTACCAATGAAGCGCTGAAATGCATATTCAGCGCTTCATTAGCATGTGGATGGCAGTGGCACTTCGAAATTGACGCGCCTCGCCGCCGCGCGGCTCGTCCAGACGGGGCTCCTTTTCGAAAGGACCCTGCCTACTTCGAAGTCCTCTTATTCCCATGAGCTCATGGTAAGTCAGTCACCACTATGGTCCTCTCAGAAGGAGCAAAAGGAACGCAGGAATATGACAGCGTAGCTGCCCTTGAAATGTCTGGACCAAAATCACACAATTTCTCAGTCTTAATTCGGGGTTCTGCTCTGACTATCTGATGCAGTCACTATTCTCAGAATTTGTCTGTATAAGCCCATGAAGAGCCAAAAAGAGTTTTCCTATCCCTAAGGTAAAGCCCCTTTCCTGCAACAATGAATATTATAGGGCATCCATATTTCAGTAGGAAGCTGTAGTCCTTCAGCCTTTACAGTCATACATCTACATCTGCTGCGCGCAAACCAAGAATATGAGCCGAACTATTTTTCCAGTAACCACTGTCTGAAAAAACGGTTGAACTTCACACAATTGCATGTTTTTATTATTTGAGTCTGCCAAGGGGCAGTGGGCAGAGCAGAGGCTCTTACATGCTGCCACTCCCCATTTTGACCTGGCGAACTGCTCGACAGGACATCAGTTTTCACTGAGCAGGACAGAGGAGGGGCGGGGAGGGGAAAATAGGTGGGTGGGCACATACCTTTGCTGTCATGGGCCTAAAAATGATCCACCGCTGGGGCTTTAGCATGGGACTGGGGCCAGTTGCCCAGCTGGAGCAGCCGCTGTTTTGTGAAGGTATATGGGAGTGCCCAAGGGGACCATGTGAGATGAGGGAGGTTGGGTCCTCTGACTCAGAAAAGACTCCTAGCTCACATCTGCCTAAAATAGCTGCAGCCACAGGGCCTCCAGAACAGGACTAGCACAGCTGTATAGCACAACATTAATAGTAATAAACTGTAGAGAGAGTTGCTTATATGCTGAGGTTCCCCCCGTAGAATCTGCCTCATACAGCCTGGCCTGGGTTATTGGCTGGGAACTGGGCTCAGCAGTTGTGTGGCAGGAATAAGTGTCGCTTTCTACATGGCTGATATCAGCCTCCCGCCTCCCAAAATGATTCTGATACTCAGGGATAGCTCTTCATTGGCCTCCTCATGCTCATCCTCCAGTGCAGTGGTTTTCAAGCAGTGTGCTGTGGCACACTGGTGTGCCATGAGAACTGTCACGAGCCCTCATGAGAGGAAATTCCGTGAGGGGAAATGCTGACCCTGTGGGAGCCTGTTAGCACTGGGAGACAGCTGAAATGCTGCTTCCCAGCCTGAACGAGTTGGCAGGGAGCCCCCTCCCACTCCCTGTAGTGAGTCTTGCTGGTCATCCTCACGGGTGTGTGTGTGTCGGCAGGGAGTGCAGAGAACATGTCCCACAACCTTCCTGGGTGGGGTGGGTATGGCATTGTGACAATTCTGGCCAGGTCTTCAAAAAATGAATGGGTTGCATGGCCCCCTGCCGGATTTTTTTCCTGTCATCCCAAATTTTAAAATACATTGTCCTGAGCTGTTTGCTCTTTGTGCGATGCTGGCCAGCATCCTGGTCGTGGCCTTTCATGGATGTCTGCTTAGCAGTGTCCACCAAAAGATCTTCATTCTAGTGGCTGATCCTAAGAGCTTCCTAATTATCATCTCTCTGGACAGTGCCAAGCAGTTGTGTGAGGCATGTTGGCGACCTCTGGTGTAGTATCACACTAGCACTGATATATTTGAATCCAGGAGGAAATGGGCAAAATCTGGCTCCCTGCCAATTTTAATATGGTGGAGGGAGCCTCCTGTCACACCAGAGCACCTGGCTACTCTATTGCTGACCTGCCTGTTTACCTGAGCACAGGAGGGCACACAGGCAAAAAGGTAAGTAACGAATGCCTGCAAAGCAGGGTGGGATAGCCATTGAAGGGTTGCCAAGGTAGTGCACAGCATTATTGTGTGAACACGAACAATAATCTGAAATAAATTGGCTTGCAGCAAACTTTGCCCACTTTGCAAGAGGACGCCAGAGGCTGTGATAAAAGCTGAGTTGCACTAACAGATTTATTTGGGCATCAGCTTTCACAGGCAAAACCGCGATGAAGAGGGCTTTTGTAAAAAAAGCGTATGCCCAAATTAATGTGCTTGTCTTTAAGGAGCCACAGGACTCCTCATTGTTCTTGCAGATACAGCCTTGCATGGCTACCCCTCTGATGCAATATAATGAGTTACATCATATGTAGGCAAGCATTTCCAAACCATACTGATTCAACTTACTTTGGTTTAAAACCCCTGTTGAGACACACCCTTTGTTGTATGTTTGAAGGTGCACAGGAGAATACTGCTTCCTTTCGTTAGCCATTCATTTCTCTACTCCCTCCTGACTTTAACGTCAGGGTTACCTTGCTCCTGGAAGCTAGTCAACTTAGTATTTTGGTGTAATCGTGTGTGCTAGGAGCATTGTGGGCTGTGAGGATTGAACTTGTGGTCTGTGAAAATAAATACAGGCATCTCTACACCTCACGCTGAGAGCCTTCTGCTAGCAAAGGTTGTAGCACGCTGCTCATTAGCCTCAAAATTTTGCTCTGACACCACTAGAGGGTGACAGACTGCCTTACTGTGTGGGTCACAGATTCCCTGGGGTTGAGAAACTTGTTAGAGATTCAACCAATTTACTACTACTACTACTACTACTACTAATGGTAGTGGTGGTGAAGAAGCAGGAAAGTCCATAAAAAGCCTGTTGGCCTGGACCAGGGTGAGGTCTGTAATCTAAAACCTATCATCTTATTAGGCTGTCTGAGATAACTTCTGTTTTCTGTGAATTGGGTGCAGCCCAGTGAAACCTGGGGGGTTATGAATGTGTCCGCCCCCTCATCTAGATGCCCTTCCAATGGCTTTTTCCAGAGGGGTTTGTAAGCAAAGTCTTCACCCAGAAATGTGCAGGAATCTCCAGAGGTTATCATAGAATCATAGAATGCTAGGTTTGAAAGAGACCTCAGGAGGTCATCTAATCCAAACCCTTGCTCACAGCAGGCACTGGCAACCCCAGCTAAATCATTCCAGCCAGGGCTTTTTTAAGCCTCACCTTTCCAGCCTCTAAGGGTAGACTTTCCACCGCCTCCCTAGGTAACCCTGTCCAGTGCTTCACAACCCCCCTAGTGCAATAATTTTTCCTAATATCCAACCTAGATCTCCCCCACTGCAATTTGAGACCATTGATCCTTGTTCTATCATCTGCCACCCTGGAGAATAGCCTTACGCCACACTCTCTGGAACCTTCCTTCAGTTAGTTGAACTCTGCTATCAACCCCTCCTTAACTCTTCTCTTCTGAAGATTAAATATGTCCACTTCCTTCAGCCTCTGCTTGTAAGTCATGTGTTCCAGCCCCTAATCCTTTTTATTGCCCTCCCTGGGACTCTGTCCAGTTTGTTCACATCCATTCTGTAGTGGGGGGCCCAAAACTGGACACAACAATCCAGATGTGGCCTCACCAGTACCGAACAGAGGGGAATAATCGCTTCCCTTGATCTGCTGACAATGCTCCTACAGATTCCCACAGATTAGGAGTCTATCCTGTGCAAGTTATGTTGTTGGATGAATTCCTCTTTCCTCAGGTGCAGACAGGAGGTGAGGTAACATAAGCAGCTCACGTCTCTCTCACTCAATCATGAAGCTCCCTGGCCACTAGTGTGCAGCTGCCAATGGCAATTAAGGTCCAGGAGTGGAACTGTTTTCTGCTGAATAGAAAGGGAGATCCTTGGAGGCCAGGGAAAGTGCTTCCCAAGTCAGGCTGAGCTTGATATGCCTTGATCATGCTGGCATGTCTCCTCCTAAGACCAGGTGGCAACTATAGAGTCCTGATTGGCAAACACAGCCTGGATTTGGCATTGCATCAACTTGCCCGTTGAGTTGTGTAACGCTTTGAGGCATGTGATGCGAGTGAACTGTCCACAACCTGATGCAACATGTATGGCAATAGTATAGGTAGGTTGCACATCCTGGGTCCGTAGTGTGCATATACTATCCGTGTGTACACATACAAAGGCAGGCAATGGGGTTTGACACTAACACTGCTCCAGGGAACGCTGGTATTCTTACCATGTTTCTTGAGTTTGAATGGCTGGACACATTTGTTGCTCATGAAGGCGAAAGGCAGAGAACACAGGCGAGACCCAGAGCAAATGGAGACTACAAACTTCTGCCACATGGCTCTTAATTGGAGCCCCCTCCCAGCTGTCTGACTCCTTGGTGTCCCACACACAGCTCTGCCAGTGCTCCTCAGTCCTGACGCCCAGCCGACTTCATGCTGTTCCAGGCCTGGGTCCCCGCCACAGAACTATGCTAAAATGTCTCAGTACTGCCATGCAGCCCACACAGCTATGCCTGGCCTGACTTGCCCCCAGCTCTGCAAGTGTCCTTCAGTCCTGAGCTGCTGCCCCCTGCCCCCTCAGCCCTGGGAATGAGCTAAAATCACTTCCTAAGTCAGGCTGTCATGGTTTTAAATTCAAATATTGGTCTGTTCAAGACTGTCTGGTGCACTATAAATACCACACATACAGAGAGAGGATATTGTGCGACTCAGCAGGGCTAGGAACAAGTGCTACGAAGCACTATCGCTTTGGGATGCCGGTAACCTCTGCTCTCCAGTGAGATGATGATGATGTCCCGGGTCATGGCAGGCTGCCCTGTATCAGACACCTGGCGCTGTTCTGGGCTCAGGCCAGGATAATTCTCCATCTCTGATTTTACCTTAATCATATTGGAATAAAAGGGGAAAAAACCCCTAGGTTTATGGTAAAGTCTTTTTCTTTTAATCAGAGGCTACTTATTTATTTAATTAATTATTTGTATCTCTGTAATGCTTAAGAGTCCCAGGGTGCATCTACACTAGGCACTAAATTCGACGTTAACGTCGAAGTTAGGCGCTACATCGAAGTAGCCAGCAAAGAGTCTACACACATTTTCCTTTACTTCAAAGTTAACTTCAAAGTAGGGAGCCCAACTTCGACGTCCTTAGTCCATTCCCAGGAATGGAGTGGTGCCCTACTTCAAAGTTTAACTTTGAAGTAGGGTGTGTGTAGACCTCATCTTCAAAGTTGCTTACTTTGAAGTTATTTTTGTAGTGTAGACACAGCGTCAGTCATGGGCCATGACCCCATTGTGCTAAGCACTGTACAAACACCGACCCAGAAGAGGGTTCTTGTGTCACCAAGGTGCGACATGCGATACGTAGTCTCTGTAGAGCGGAGTGATGGGCACCGTACAGGTGCACAGGGCCGAGCTGTGAAATAAATGCCAAGTTTTCCAGAACTTCAGCCAGAAAAGCACTTGAAGTTTTGTTATCTCCTCTTTGACTTTGTGCTGCCACCCATTGCTGCAATATCTGAGCACGTTAGCTAAGACTGGTGACAGCAGAGTGCCTGGTGGATTACAGTCTTCTGTCTTTTCTTCCTGCTTATGTGCCCTCCTGGGTGACAGTATCTCTCTATTTCAGAGAGAGAGACAGAGAGAGAGACAATAGACAGCTGCAGGTTTTCTCTCTGGTAAGTCTTCAACAGGAATCCTGGAAGTGTTACTTTAAGTACAACTCACCTTTCCCTTCCACCTCCAGGGGAAGGGATTTCTGGGAGTCTCCGGTCCTGTTGAGTTTGTACAGAGGATCCAATAGCAAGACCAAAGTAGCAGTTTCTTCTGAAGCTGAAGTGGGTGGGGAGGATGATGAAAGCTGGCATCCCCTTTCCTAAGTGCTTCTGCACCTGTGACTCACCTGACTGCAGCTTTCAAAGGAAAAAGTGACTGCAGTGGGTGGTTTGATGTTTGGTCTGACATGTGAAAGGATTTCCTTTCATGCTGCCTAATGCCAGACCTTACTGATGCAACGTTTCAGATGAATTTCCATACCTCTCAGACTGGTGTATGCCAGACACCTGTGCAGAGACACAGAAATTACACTCTCTGTATGGTAGGTGGGGTGTATCTTCTCCCTCTTCTTTAAGATGGAGAGTGCTGCCCGTGTTGAACAGGGGACGTTTTCCTCCCCAAGGATCATAGAGACCGCTTCTCTCCCATCTTTTTGTGGCATCCAGAGATGGTGCACCAAAGTCAGTCCCCAACCTATGTGCAATGTCTGGAGAGTACCCCTGTGCAGTGCAGTGCAGGGACAGGTCTTCCCTTCCGGTATCATGCCTAGATTGTCACCCCCATCCGCACTGAATGGAAGCCATGTTCCCAACCCCACTCTCCATTAACCTCTCTGTCCCTCCCACTTCCCATTCTGTGGTGTGAGGATAAAGCGATCCACCTTCGGACACACTGTGATTTCTGCCAAAGGTGCTCCTGAAGTGCAGGGTATTATGAATATTATACCTCCTGTAGAGTCAACAGAGCTACAAATATCCTACATACGGAGCACAGAGGGCATTGTCTACCATATGGGACTCCGGAGAAGACCTGCTGTTTCCTATATTTCACATAAAAAGCCTTCACCCTCTCTCCATATATAGGTAACACCAGCAGGCCTGGGTCATCAGAAGAAGGAAATGAACCTGTGACATTAGGGGCTAAAGCCACATGCTCTACCCCATGAGCTAAAGGCCAGCTGGTGCTCAACCAAGGCGGTGGAGCAGAGACTTCGCTCTCCCTAATACATGGTGTCAGTGCTTCTGGAGTGTTTATACATATATAGATAGATCTGGGGCAGATTTTCCAGGCAGGATTAAGTGTTCAATGAAAGGTCACAATATGTGAGACTAACATGCTGGCTAAGTGCATGAACTTGGCAGAGAAGAGAGCATAGAAATCCAAATCTGGGAAGCTGGTGGTGTGAAGTGAGGGTTGCTGTGTGGGGTGTGCAGGACGGTTCTGCCCAAGAGGCTGACAGAGTTGTATGAGGCTGTGGCACAGGGTGGAATAGGGAACATACAGTTGCCTGTTTAGGGTGTGACATAGGGAGAAACAAGGAGCACAGAAGAACCTGTGTGGTTGTAAAAGTCAGGAGTGTTTTATGTAGGGTAAGGAGGAAGTGACACAGGAGTGCCAGCACCCAGTTTATGAAACCTGCAGCATTAACTTTTAAGGTGGCTCCCAGCACAAATAAGAGCAGCCCTTACTGCACTGCTCCCTCCTGCAGTACCCTGGACTTGATGGGTTTGCAGGAGGTGCCAGACTAGGCACAAGGAAAAACTAGGCAGTTCTCAAAGTCACTACTCACCATATCGGAGGGAGTCTGCTTTGTGGGAGTGCTTACTGGAGATAGGACAAGAGGTGGAATGTTTTGGCCTGGGAGATAAACATCCAGTACACATGCCAGTTGCGCTGGATGTGCAGTAATTTGACCCAGAGCTGGAGTTCCAGAGTCCAAGAACAAGATAGTGACCCCAACCCGAGGTAAGTCAGTGTTGGTGCAGATGTCCCAAGACTTGGAAGCTGTATGCCAGGGCTGGGTAATTCAAGGACCTCGACCAAGAGAGAGAAGACCACTGCATGGGTTCCTGTGGTGCAAAAAGAAGGCAACAGGCTCACAGAAGCTGGCCAGCCCAGAGGGTGGAGTGAACATGAGTGCATCTGGGAAGGCATTGCCTCTCTTTTCTCCAGCAAGGACCTGACACCTCAAATAAGACACATAAAGCATTGTGCTGAAAGGGACTTTCACTCCAGAGACGACACATCCTGCCTGGAGGCTCTAGGCATAGCTGCCATTTAGATGTCAGGAAGTCTCTGAGATTAACTTAAGCAGGGGTGAGTAAACTTTTTACACTGGGCCCCTCTTTGAATTCTTGCAATTAGCAGCCGCCAACCTGCCTAATGGAATATGAACTGATGGAAATTTCGGTTAAGTTCAGCATGTGTAAAAAAATAAGTACATAGAATGTAAAAACTTGATTAATCAGTATATAAATGTGAATACACACACATAAAAACAGTAACATATTTCAACATTTTAATGAAACGGATGAGCCTGAGACCCAGCAGCCAATTGTGTTGTGCTCCCCTCTAGGAAATTTCACGCCCCACTTTTCTCACCCCAACCTTAAGGATATCCTGGGAGGATCAATAACAAATCTGTCTCTTTATGTCCTGCTGTTTGCCAACTTTCACGGAGTGAGTAAATGGTTAATGCGATGAGCTGAAGCACCGAGGCAGAACATATCGTTTCCCCCACCCTTCTGAATTAGCTGTTACCTGAGAAAATTTGTGAGCATCTGGCAGCTAGCCCAGCCCAGCCGCAGTTCTTAGCACATGTCAGTTCTGTCTTACAAACTCCAGTGGCACCCATCACTGGAGTGTCTCATGATGCTTAATCTCTGGTGCTCACAACATCCTTGCAAGGTAGGGAAGTGTTCTCATCCTATTACAGGTGTGTAGGGATGTGCAAGGGATGCACAGCAAGACATAGCCAAGTGCAGAGAGGAGGTCTGGGGCAGACTAAGGAACTGAACACAAGTTCCCTGACTGCCAGGTGTGTGCCCTAACCTCTAGGCCAGCTTTCCTCCGTGGTTACCTGACTCAGCCTTGTACAGAGAAAGCAAATGACAACTCACTGGGCGTATCTAGGACAGGTTACAGGTCATTTATGGGGAACACATATTGGATCAGGAGTACTGTGCCAACAGAAAGGTGTAAAAATACCCAGCCTGTATACCTGACATGACACAGGTGCTGCACCAAAGAGTCCAAAAAAAGAGAGCATGCAACACCTAAGAGCAGCAACCAATGGTGGCTGTGGGGTATGGTGGAAAGGAAGCCACTGTTAGGATAAAAGTTCAGGCGGCTAAGGTTGTGATGGGGATACTGTAATGGTTTCACTTTTAAATACATGCGCTGTACATATAGATGTGCATGTGTGTGCATCTATCTAGCTGCAGTTCATGGAAAAAGAGTAGCATCCTTTTCAATAGGCTGTGAGCCTTCTAATGGTACTCAAGTCAGTTCTATGATTTAGAACCCTCCCTCACACAAGCAGACAGCAATGTTTATATGTAACTAGGCCTGTCATGCTGTGTATATTCTACAAACCTATTTCCTCATATCCCTCCATGTCCGTGTAGTTCTTTCATATTATCTTTGCTGTATAAAGAGCAAACGCTATAACATATGTTGATGAGGATGTGAGTGTAACCCAGTGACACTGTGAAATAGAAAGTGACTTCAGAGGTCTAGTAAAAGCAAAACTAAAGAGGAAACTGCAGCCTAACAGTTCCTATTAAACCAGATGACAAAGCATTTGCTGAGATTGTAGAAACTTTACATAATTTCTTCTCCCCAACATCAATAGTGATTGCACAGCACTTAGGCTTTTCTAAATGGCATTAATGAGAAAATGAAATAAAATTTGACTATGTGGTTGGATTACAGAAATTATCAGAGCATTGCCAATTAGGGGAGAGTTAATATGATGTATTAAGAAACCTGCTAGTGTGAGGTATGCAAAATGTTTTGTGAATCCAAAAGTGACTATTGACTGAAGTTTATTTGACCTTAAGTTGTTCTCCAGAAAGTGCTGTGTCAACAGAGACAGCCACTAAAGATGCCAGGGAGTTGCAACTGCATCGAATGGATCAAACTAAAAATTAGCAGAACTTCTGGACAAGGTAGCTGATATTCTTCATGCTGGCACTGGAAACTTGAAACACTGGATTCAAATAAAAATTATGCTGAAAAGTGACCAATGCCTGAATTTTTCAAAGCTTGCCTAGCACCTTTTGTACTATTTCCAAAGGTAAAGACACAACTTTAGCACTTACAAGACTCTGGAATAATATCTAAGGTTACCTGGGACAAATAGAGCCCTTCAGTAGTCCCTGTAGTGAAAAACAGGTGGGCTGTCTGTATTTGTGGTAATTCAAACTTGCTTTTAATCAGCCAGGCAGATCAGTCTTCTTTTTCTAGATTAGAGGATGTATTTGCATCCTGAGCTGGAGATAAGGACTTCTACAAGATGGACTGATGCAAACCTAAAGTACAAATAGAGACTGAAGACAATGAGCAGGAGAACCTCACAACACACACAAGGAATTATTTCAGTTTGATAGGCTAGTGTTTGGAACAGCTTGTGCACCTGGCATGGACTTTCAGTTTCACAATTCCCAGATGGCTTTCTTGTAATTCTCGGAGTGCATGTGACTTGAGCTTCCCACCAATAACTGTTCTGATGCAAATAAAATCATTAGTCTTTAAGGTGCTACAGGACTGCTTGATTTGTTTTGTGAAGCTACAGACTAAACAGAACGCTCTGTTCTGACACGGTACAATCAGGTTCCTTCATACACCATTTCTTCTTTGCCTGAAAAAAGCAAAAGATGGAACTGGTTGTTTGCATATGTCCATCCATTCATCATAATGCTGTATGCTTTAGTCAGCTCTGGATCATTCTTCATTCCATGTTATACCCCAGCATTTATAACTGGCAAGAGATGAGCCTGAGACATAAATCTACTGTCTCTGGCTCCCCATTACCATCTCCAGTGGCAGGCCTGGCAAGAAAGCTGCATTCTCATGTTGGCTGGTGCATTTAAACTCATTAATGTGAGCACCCAAAAATATCTCCTGTCTTCCCAAATGTGCTTCAGACATGTCCAGAACTCTTGCCTGTGGGTAAAAATATGAAACCCCAGGTGGCTGATCAGTAACCGGATTAAATTATTTTCCATACAGATCTTGATGAAACTTTTTAACTCCTTAGACTGAACCCAGAACTTTATCCTGAAAGGGCCCTTTGCCTTTTGCTTCAGTAACTAGGTTTAAGTGATAATCTGTCATTGCACATGAAATTACTGCTTCAATTCCACATGGGGAAATCGGTGTGCCATGGTTTAGGACTAATATGCAAATATTGGGAATGGCAAACCAATGTCAGGGTCTTCAGTATTGCTGATTGTGAATTTTCTGTTGGAATGACTTTCTGACAGAAAATACCTGCACTGTAAAATCAAAATTTTCCATGGGAAAATTTCAATTTTCTGTTGAGGTAGTTGATGAAATGACAGCTCCCTAGCAGCCCATCTGAATGGGTCATAACACTTGACAAGAACCTTCTGGGCAGGTATCTGACATGGTGAAAAAAAATTGGTTATGACTGTAAATTTAGGACTTTTTTTGGGGGGAGGGGTTACATTTTTCCATTGTCTGTCCAGCTGTGGATATCATCAAACACATCACATGCCTAAAGATGTTCACTGGCACCCTTGGGAGAGACCAACTTCTCCATAGCAGCAAATCCACATAGACTGCACCGGACCATTAATGGGCCATATGTTTTTGATTGCAATAGGTGCCCATTCTAGATGGCCTTTAGTAGGCTGTATGAATTCAGCTAATTCAGTACAGATGATAGAAGCTCTAAGCTATTATATTAACGGATAGGAATCCCTGAAAAGATTGTAAGGAACTACGGAATTCAGTACATGTCTGAAGAGTTTCAATTCTTTGTCAAAAAAGGTTGTATCAAAGATACTGCATCAGCACCTTACCATCCAGTCACAAATTGATTAATGGAAGGGTTTATCCAGACATTAAAGCAAAAAGTTTATGCTGTAGCTCTGGCTGAAGATCATTTACAAGATCATAATGTGAATTTTTATTTGCCTGTTGGTATACTGAGTGTGCCGCTACACATGGGTCATCACTCACCAGCAATGCGGGGACCTTTTAGGACATTCTGCTTTGGGTTAGGGGAAAAGCCTGGGGTTAGCTGTTAACGAATCTGAATGGGTTTCTGTGTCCATGGCCTTCGGGAGCTCATGAACCAAGGTGATGTAGACTGTATTTGGACTCCTCCTGCTCCCTCTGGACTTGCTGTAAGAGGGATTTCCCATCGGAGAGACAGACTGGCACACTCCCATCACGCCTGGCAAACTCTTGTGTAGATCCTGACCATGGGAAGAATGCCTCCCGTCTCACTGGCAGCCCTTGGCCTGACTGGAACAGATAAGTCCCTCTAGGGTCAGAATTTTAATATTTAGGAGCTGTTCCCAGAACTACGCACAGCAGCTGCTCTCCCTTTCCCTCTCCCCAAAGCCTGGCCCCTCCTTGATGGATGCAGGATGTACTCCAGCCAGGCTGCATACAGCACAGTCCCTCCATAGATTACACTCTGGGGGTGGGTGATCAGTAGACTCCAGCTGCAAAGCACAAAGGGAAGGGGAAACCTTGTTCTTTGCCTCTCCCTGAAATCTCTCTCCCAGATCTGTCTCATTCTCTCTTCCTTCTTTTCATGTGCTCGCCGTCCTTCTTCTTCCCTTGCAAAGTTATTCCTCCCTCTCTGTTTCCACTGCTCCTCTCCCTCTGCCCTTCCTCTCTCCAGGCAGAGTGCTATGCTCTTCCCTTCCCTGCTGGCAGGGAGGTTAAAATACATGTGGGGAACTATTGAGGGAGGCAGGGCAAGCTAGCTGGTGACCTCCCAGCAGGGAGTGACACAGGAAACTCCTAATTACATGCCTGTGAAAGCACTGCTGCCTCATCTTAATCACGCGGCTGCCATGTCAGAGATGCTACTTGGTAGTGGTGGGGATTATGCAAAACAAACACACCCCGGGCAGCGCCACCAGGGAATTACCCCGAGGGGCTGCAGCTGCAACCCTGGGACATGAGCAGAGCGTGGTATGAGCCTGCAGAGCACCCACGTGGCCTGCGTTCTAGACAGATCACCTCCTCCCACTGTGACTTCTTTACTTGTCATAATCACACTTCTCCCTCCATTTTCATCAGAGGCTCTCACAGCTCCTCACTAATTATAACTACACTCCACAGCACCCAGAAAAGTGGGCCAGCTTCATTCTCTCTGTTTTATAGAAGGGTAAACTGAGGCATTGGGTGGCTAGGTGCCCCAGGCCACACAGTACTTCAGGAGTGAAAACTGGGATTAGAATTCAGAGGTTCTTCACCAGCTCCAGCACGGACTCCCTCCCAGAAGCAGGCACTGAACCCTGGAGCCCCGATTCAATCCCCTGCACTAATACCGTACAATACATGCTGACACATACACCACACTCCTGGTCTCTCTATTACATCAGAATGCTCAAACCACTGAGCTATCCCACCCCACATACTTTCTTAGGGTGGGGGATGTTAAACACATTTCCATTTCTGCAACCAGTGCTCTGCTGGGACTGCTTCCTCCCCTTGTCCCCCAATGAAGTGACCCGCCTGCTTTCTGACCATCCCCCGCTTACAAAAACCACACACTCTGCATGGCAAAAATCGAGAGGTATCTCTACAAGACAGATTTTACACCAATCTGACTCATCCTCCAGGCCAAATGAGAGCTGGCGGCTGCCCCATGTACAGCTACAATGCATTGCTATGCCAGCACTCATTAGCAGAAGAGCTCAGCCCTCGAAGGATAGGAGGTCGAGGGGGTTAGCACATTTGGCTAAAGGTTAAACCATTGCAATGATCTAGTTAAACATGACATTATTAGAGCTAATTTACCCACCCCGCTCCTTGGAGGGCTTACAGATCTGTCAAGGGAGTCCTAAAGTTTGGGGAGTAGGGGACACATCTGCCCACATTGTGAAAATTTGGCTGCATCCCTGAGAATGGGAGTTTTGGGCTGGAGTTGTGTCGGAGATGCTCCTCGGTGGCGATGAAGATGATGCAAAATGAACACACAGAGAGGTGAGTAATATGCTATTAGAGCATGGGTTCTCTGGGGGCATGAAGAAATTCGGGGGGGGGAGCTCAAGGTGACCTAGCCCCCCCCATCATTCCCTCCACCCAAAGAAAAAGCCGGCCTTTGCTTCCGTCTCTCAGCCCTGCCATTTTACGTGGGTGACCCAGTGCAGCTGCTATAAGAAGTAGGCAACAGGTGAAGACCCACATGGAACTAGCTGCCTCCTGCAAAGGTGAGTGAGTGTGGGTTGGCGAGGGGAGGGGAAGGAGGAGAATGGGGTTAGATGTAGGGCTGGGAGTGCCTGGCTTGAGGGAGAGGGATGGTGTGAGAGTGGGAGGCTGGTGGTGCCTGGATCACGGGGCTTGGGTGGCAGGCTTGTGGGGCTTATGAGGCTTGGGTGGCTGGCCCCAGCATCGCGGGGCCTGAGGGGCTCAGGTTGGCGGGCAGGTGGCTGTTCCTGGACACACGGGGCTTAGGGAGCTGGTAGGCAGGCAGCTGGCCCCAGCAGTGGGGCTCGGGTGGGCGGCTGGTGCTGGCTGCACAGGGCTCGGGCAGCTGGCCCATGGCTGGGGTGGGCACCGGGCAGGTGGGTGTCTGGCCCTGGCAGCACGGGCTCAGATGGGAAGTTCTGGCAGCACAGGGCTCAGGCAGGTGGGCAGCTGGCACTGGCAGCTCTAGTTGCTTGCATGGAGCTGAGGCAGCTGGCCGGCTGGGGCTGCCACAGGCACCCACCAGGGGTCAAGAAAAACTATTTGTACTTATTTTTAATTTTAAATAACACATATATCATTTTTGTGTTTATTTTAAGTTATAAATTATTTGTTAGAGGGAGGTTGAATGATGGGAAAGAAGAGGTGGCAGGGCGTGAGGGTTTCTCAAAAATCAAAAGGGGGGCATGATGCCAAAGAGTTTGGGAACCACTGTGCTAGAGACACGTACAAAGTGGAGACAGCCTGTGCATCTGAGGTTCAGTAATGCCTAAAAGAGTTCAGCATTAGAGCCTTCTAAGGCTGGGAGAGGTTCCCAGCCTTCTCCATCAGACCCTTCTATGATGCTGGCAGGCCCCCAAGTGAGATACTGGCCCAGACTGGGATCTTATGGCTCGTGCAATTAGTATTAAAGTGGAATGTGTGGCTCACTGTAATTTCAGCAGCTGTGATGCACTGATTGCAATTCTCACTGTGGTACAAGCTGGCCAGGCCAGCGTATAGCCTAGCAGTGAGTCGCCCATCCCGCAGTACAGAACACTGGATACGTTCAATAAAGATAAGTGCAGACTTTTTCACTTGGGAAGGACACTTCTTTGACCACGGGATCCTTTTCCGGGAAGGACTGCTAGGCAGAGATGGTGTTCACCTTTTGAGGAGGGGGAAGACCATATTCGGACACAGGCTGGCTAACCTAGTGAGGAGGGCTTTAAACTAGGTTCGACGGGGGCAGGGGAGCAAAGCCCGCAGGTAAGTGAACAGCATGAATACATGAGAGATGAATTTGAAATGGGAAGGAGTATGGGCTACACTGGGAGAGTAAAAAGAGGGCCAGGGCAAAACTGGGAGGCAAGACCAAATCAATGTCTGAGATGCCTATATACAAATGCAAGAAGTATGGGAAATAAACAAGAAGCATTGGAAGTACTAATAAATGAATACAACTATGATATCGTTGGCATCACAGAAATTTGGCGGGATAATACTCATGATTGGAATGTTGGTATTGAAGGGTACAGCCTGCTTAGGAAGGACAGACAGGGAAAGAAGGGAGGAGGTGTTGCCTTGTATATTAAAAATGTACACACTTGGACAGAGGTGAGATGGACATAGGAGATGGATGGGTTGAAAGTCTCTGGGTTAGACTCAGAGGAGTGAAAAACAAGGATGAGGTCCTACTAGGAGTCTACTACAGGCCCCCTAGCCAGCTGGAAGAGGTGGATGAGGCTTTCTTTAAACAGCTAACAAAATCATCCAGGGCCCAGAATTTGGTGGTGAGGGGGGACTTCAACTATCCAGGTATATGTTGGGAAACTAATACAGCAGGGGACAGACTGTCCAATAAATTCTTGGATTGCATTGCAGACAACTTTTTATTCCAAAAGGTTGAAAAAGCTACCAGAGGGGAAGCTGTTCTAGATTTAATTTTAACAAATAGGGAGGAAATTATTGAGAATTTGAAAGTGGAAGGATGCTTGGGTGAAAGTGATCATGAAATCATAGAGTTCACAATTCTAAGGAAGGGTAGAAGGGAAAACAGTACAATAGAGATAATGGATTTCAGGAAGGCAGATTTTGGTAAATTCAGACAGCTGGTAGGTAAGGTCCCATGGGAAGCTAAACTGAGGGGAAAAACGGCTGAGGAGAGTTGGCAGTTTTTCAAAGGGACATTATTAAGGGCCCAAAAGCAAGCTATCCCACTGTGTAGGAAAGACAGAAAACATGGCAAAAGACCGCCTTGGCTTAACCAGGAGATCTCGCATGATCTCAAAATAAAAAAGGAATCGTATAAGAAATGGAAACTAGGACAAATTACAAAGGATGAATATAGGCAAACAACACGGGCATGCAGGAGCAAGATTAGAAAGGCTAAGGCACAAAATGAGCTCAAACTAGCTACAAGCATAAAGGGAAACAAGAAGGCTTTTTACAAATACATTGGTAACAAGAGGAAGACTAAGGAGAGGGTAGGGCCATTGGTCAGTGAGGAGGGAGGAACAGTAACAGGGAATTTGGAAATGGCAGAGGTGTTTAATGATTTCTTTGTTTCAGTCTTCACTGAGAAATCTGAAGGAATGCCTGACATAGAGAATGCTAGTGAAAAAGGAGTAGGTTTAGAAGTTGAAATAAGAATAGAACAAATTAAAATTTACTTAGAGAAATTAGATGTCTGCAAATCACCAGGGCCTGATGAAATGCATCCTAGAATCCTCAAGGAGCTGATAGAAGAGGTATCTGAGCCTTTAGCAATCATTTTTGGTAAATCATGGGAGACGGGAGAGATTCCAGAAGCCTGGAAAAGGGCAAATATAGTACCCATTTATAAAAAGGGGAACAAGAATAACCCGGGAAACTACAGGCCAGTCAGCTTAACTTCTGTGCCAGGAAAGATAATGGAGCAGGTAATTAAAGAAATCATCTGCAAGCAATTGGAAGGTGGTAAGGTGATAGGGAACAGCCAGCATGGTTTTGTTAAAAACAGATCATGTCAAACCAATCTAATAGCTTTCTTTGATAGAATAACGAGTCTTGTGGATAAGGGAGAAGCGGTGGATGTGGTATACCTAGACTTCAGTAAAGCATTTGACACTGTCTCACATAATATACTTATCAATAAACTATGCAAATACAACTTAGATGGGGCTACTATAAGGTGGGTGAACAACTGGCTGGATAACCGTACGCAGAGAGTAGTTATTAATGGTTTTCAATCCTGCTGGAAAAGTATAACTAGTGGGGCTCCGCAGGGGTCTGTTTTAGGACCAGTTCTGTTCAATATCTTCATTAACGATTTAGATATTGACTTAGAAAGTACACTTATTGAGTTTGCAGATCATACCAAGCTGGGAGGGGTTGCAACTTCTTTGGAGGATAGGGTCATAATTCAAAAGGATCTGGATAAACTGGAGAAATGGGCTGAGGTAAACAGGATGAAGTTTAATAAGGACAAATGCAAAGTGCTCCACTTAGGAAGGAACAATCAGTGTAACACATACAGAATGGGAAAGGACTGCCTGGGAATGAGTACAGCAGAAAGGGATCTAGGGGTTATAGTGGACCACAAGCTAAATATGAATCAACAGTGTGATGCTGTTGCGAAAAAGGCAAACATGATTCTGGGATGCATTAACAGGTGTGTTGTGAACAAGACACAAGAAGTCATTCTCTCGCTCTACTCTGCGCTGGTTAGGCCTCAGCTGGAGTAATGTGTCCAGTTCTGGGCACCGCAGTTCAGGAAGGATGTGGAGAAATTGGAGAGGGTCCAGAGGAGAGCAACGAGAATGATCAAAGGTCTAGAAAACATGACCTATGAAGAAAGGCTGAAAGAATTGGGCTTGTTTGGTTTAGAAAAGAGAAGGTTGAGGGGGGACATGATAGCAGTTTTCAGGTATCTAAAAGGGTGTCATAAGGCAGAGGGAGGCAACTTGTTCTTCCTTGCCTCTGAGGATAGAACAAGAGGCAATGGACTGAAATTGCAGCAGGGGAGGTTCAGGTTGGACATCAGGAAAAAGTTCCTAACTGTCAGGGTGACCAAACACTGGAACGAATTGCCAAGGGAGGTGGTAGAATCTCCATCACTGGAGATATTTAAGAAGAGGTTAGATAGATGGCTTTCAGGGATGGTCTAGGAAGTGCTTGGTCCTGCCATGAGCTCAGGGGCTGGACTCGATGGCCTCTCGAGGTCCCTTCCAGTCCTACTCTTCTATGATTCTATGATTCTAAGTCCAGCACACAGCTAAAAAATGGGGACTAACTGGCTTGCTGCTTTTATTGCTAAAAAGAGCCCAGGGATTGCAATCGATCACAAATTGAAAATGAGCCAACAATCTGTTGCAGATGTAAAATAGGTTAGAGTCACTGTAGGGTGTGAGTGTTGTGCGTAAGACATAGAAGGTGGTTATCCTACTCTAATCAGCATTAGCGAGGCCTCAACTAGAGTACTGTGTCCAATTCTGGGTGAAGGACAGATGTGGACAAACTGGAGAGAGGCCAGGGGGCAGCAATAAAAATGATAAAGGTTTTAGAAAACCTGACCAGGAGGAAAGGTTTAAAAAACATCCTGGGAATCTTTAGTTTTGAAAGACGGGGACCTAATAGTCTTCAAATATGTTAAGGGCTGTTATAAAGACTGCTCAGTTCTCAGTTTCCACTGTAGGCAGGGCAGGAAGTTATGGGCTTAGTTTGCAGCCTTGAAGATTTAGGTTGGCTACTAGTAAAAAATGTTTTAACTCTAAGGGTAGATAAGTTCTGGAATAGGTTTCTAAGGGACACTGTGGAATCGTGGTCACTGGAGGTTTTAAAGAACAAGTTAGACGCACTGTTCTCAGGGACTGTCTAAGTTTCCTTGGCCCTGCCTCAGCACAGGAGACAGGAATTGATGACTTCTCACAGTCCCTTCCAGCCCCATGTTTCTATGATTCTATGTAGGCTAGATCAAGCAATTTGGCTATAGGAACAAAACGCAGCTTTAATGGGTAGTGTCTACATGTTTCAGCTCACCTGAAATCATGACTCCCTGGGTCCCAGGCAAGGGAATATGTGAAAGACCCAAAATGCCATGCAAAAAGCTTTGCTCTGGGACATCTTGCTCCCCTAGAAAGACTTAGGGGATTGACTGACCTCATTCCCAGCCTGGTTAGCTACTCCAAGAGGTAGGTTTGAGTAAGTGGGGCCTGGAGGGTGTTTGTCTGAACTCCCAGTATTCAAAGCTGGTTGCTCCATTGCTAATAATTCCATACAGTGAGTGTAAGGCACTTCAGGTTCAGGGTACTGAGTCTCCCCTCATGCTTAAATCCAGCGTACGACTAAGGGGATCAAAAGGTAGAAAGGTTGCCTGATGTTAGGTCTTCTGAAGAACGTTCTGGCTTTTGACTGCCAGAAGTTCAATAGCCCATGGGCTAAAGGGAGCACGAAGCCTTGTTTCCATGAGGAGAGGGGATACACTGTGCAGGAAGAGGGGATAAGATGATTCTAGAAAGGAAGAGCATTTGGCGTTGTGGTCTGCAAAGTCACATGTCTTGCACAGGGGCAGGTGCAACCTGATTGGCCCAGAGAAGGTACAACTGAGAATGCCATGGCACAAGAAAATAGCCTGAAAAAACTCCTTGGAGGATGGGAGCAAAATACGGAAGAAAAGAGACACCTCTTCAGAGGGAGGGAGGCTGGCAGAGTGGGAGACAGGTACAGCAGCCACAGGGCAGAGGGTACCTCAGATGATCTGCCGTTATGCAGATACCCAGGTCTTGCCTTGCCCATAAACTCCCTTCCTGGTTATTGTTTCTGGGTTGTGGCTGACTCTGCGCTTTTCCTTGCCAGTCTCATGACACAGACATTGCCTGAAATGGATTTTTTTCTGCCTCTTCCAAGTGACAGAAACCTGTAACACCCCCTTCCTCTTTGGGGTGGTTCAGATTTGCTGTTAGGAAGCAGATTCACAGACCAACCAGTCCACATGCCAGTTGTTATGTCCTCTTGTCACTGCCAGGGGAAAGAGAACAAGACCTCCTAGGCAAAGCTTATTTTTCTCTCAGGGCGCTGCTGCTCAGACAATACGTCGTTAATCCAGCAGTGCTTGCATTGCCCAAATTAAGATGACACCAGTTCAAAGCAGTGCTGTCCTTGAAAGGGCCACGCTGCCTAAAGGAAGAAAGACACCTCAGGAGCATCTGGAGTACCACCAGATTGTTGCTGGTGCTAGAGGTCTCCAAATTCACTGCTAGGTCAGACAAGACTTTGCTACAGGTTCCTATTTTGGTTGGACGTGCTCTTGGAGGTTTCATTGCACGGTTCAATCTTTAATTCCTAGAGACGCCAGACCAGTCCTGGAAGGTTAGCAACTGCAGCGAACATCATGAGCTGAAGGACTTCTCAACTTGGCGGCTCTTCTCCTCACAGCATGCTTAGTTTTGGAAGGATATGTATGGGCCAAAGGTCACCACTGCCCACCATGAAACGGTAAAACCAGGTTTGGTATACAGAGATGTCAGCCTGTTTAATATATTAGCAAACACACCATTAAATACCCTTTAGGGGAGTTTAAACACTAACCTATAATAAATAAAGATGAAGAAAAAACAGTGAAAGCATTTGCAATGCAGAGTATTAAGTAAGAATTTCATTTTAATAACATTCCTTATTCCTTCCCCCTTCAGCCCTGGGTTGAAAGTCCTAGAAGGTATCAGTAAGGGTAATAACTGCCCATTGTGACGAAAGAGAAGTGCTGGGCTGGAATAGTGGTTGTTGCTTGGGTCTAATCTTGTTTCACCCCAGCTGGTGTTTGGGATTCAGCGGTAGATGTAGGGGTGGAACTCTCAGCTGAGCCCTCATCTTTCACTCAAGCTGCTCAGGACATCCTCCAGCACTAGAATAAAATAGCTCTGGAGCCACAGGATATGGTGATGTTCATTCTGGTCACCATCATGTGTTTTTTTTCTTCCCCCCAAAAACCTCTCTCAGGGCCCAGAAAAGGGAGTCATGGATGGAATAGCCCATCCCCTCTTTATTTTGTCCTCCAATTAGGCCTCCTATCTGACACACCAATTTTGGTTGAACAACAAGAAGTCCCATAGCACTTTATAGACTAACAGATATTTTGGAGCATAGGCTTTCGTGGGCAAAGACCCACTTCATCACTTGCATGAAGCGGGTCTTTGCCCACGAAAGCTTATGCCCCAAAATATCTGTTAGTCTATAAGGTGCCACAGGACTTCTTGTTGTTCTCGAAGATACAGACTAACACGGCGACCTCTCTGATACAATTTTGGTTGATACAACTGGTGAATGTCCAGTTCTACTTTTTCTGTGTTTTACCAAGCCTGATTTTGACACAACCCTTTAGTTGTAGTAATGATGCTTGGCTGTTTAGAGTCAGTCATTCAGTCTTTGGTTCCCCTTCCTACTGTTTCCCCATCACCATTCGTTACTGCAGGTCATTTTAACAGCTGATGGATTACCATTGACTTTTTCCAATTGATCTTACAAGGGTACATTGGACCCATTCGCCACAGTGGAGATGATGTTATGCTTTGACATGCAGACAGGCCAAGATTGCCAAGCCTGCATTTGCAAGAGTCCTGAGCGTGGGTTAAAAACCAGGCTTTTTTAAGGGGTTATTTTCCTTTGCCTTTGGAAATATTACATTCAGACCACATTTTCAAACATTTCTCTGCACCCACAAGGCATAAACAATTCCTTTTTTGTTTAAAATAAAAGCTAAGCATTTCTTCTAATTGCATGAACCTAGGAGCTGTATCTTTACAATAAGCAACTGATACTCCAGGACTCTGGTAATAAAAATCACCAGGGCTGGTAAACACCTTGCCTTGTCAGCTGCTCCGTCATGCTAAACTAGACTACGAGGAAATGGCCCATCTACATGGCACCAAATTTCAGGAACCCCGCCCCGCTCCCAGCCATCCGTTCTTTCTCGCAGAGCAAGGTTTACAGGGATAGAGACAGCATGCTCCTGACATGGAAGACCTCTTCCAAGAGAACTCCGATCTCCCAGAGGAAGTCTGCAATCTAGACAAAGCCTCAGTGGAGAGGCAGTGGATGCCTCAGCCATCATTTGCACCTTATCTGCAGCACAAAATTGCTGCTGTGGAGACAACAGATGGCTGCTGCTGACAGCTGAAATAAAAGCAGCTTAGACCGTGAACAACTGTTTTGCCCTGAAAGAGAACACTGAAGCGGAGCTTGGTTTCCATCAGAAATTGGCTGAATTGCTGCAATGGGACTTTAACTATAGTCTAAGGATAGCTCCAGATTTCTGCTTTTTAAGGACTGGAAAGAGAAATGGGTGCATCTTAAGTGTCTCAGTAAAGCCAGGTGCCTTTGCAATACACATAATACATCAGTAATAAGTGGTCAGCTATCTAAAGGCCCGATTCAGCAACCATTAGAATCAATGGTAAAGCTTCTACTTAACTTGTGGTCCCAATGCATGTAGGCGCTCCCTTGAAATTTCCTGTATTCTCATTGAATTGTCATGTTTTTGTAAAAGCCCCAGGTAAGAGTGCAGGGAATTTGCTGTGAAGAACATACTCAAAGTCACCTCCACTTTTATGCCATATGTCAGGGCCCAGGTGGTTCCACTTTGTCATTCAACCCTCTTTGCCCATCATCTTGCCTTTTATTCCCACATCAGACATCTCAAACCCTCCTCTGTTGAGACCAAGTTTCCTTTTGCCATCTTCCTGCAAGACACTGCACATAAATTCCACTAAGGCTCCAGTATGTCCAGACTGCAGCAGCACAGCCTCCTCCATGCCCAACTAGGAAACAAAACCATAATGTGCTTCCAAAATGTGTCCTGGGCTTCCAGCTGATTTCAAAACCCAGGAAGAAAATCGCTCAGTTTCTAGTGATCCTCCTTGAGTAGCCCTCCCCTCATTTCTTCCTGTTCTCCAGTGCCCACACCTCTGTCTGTAAGTCTGCTCTTCCCCACCTCATATCTTCAGCCTCTTGACTCCAGGCCATGGCCTCAACTGCCCACCACTGATGCTATTTGGAGGGTAGAAAGAGAATCCTGGAGGGTAGAGAGAGAATCCAGAGGGACCTGGATAAATTGGAGAACTGGGCCAAAAGAAATCTGATGCGGTTCGATAAGGAGAAGTGTAGAGTCCTGCACCTGGGGTGGAAGAATCCCAAACATTGTTACAGGCTGGGGACTGACTGGCTCAGCAGCAGTATGATGGAAAGGGACCGAGGGGTTATGGTGGATGAAAGGCTGGATATGAGTAAACAGTGTGCCCTTGTAGCCAAGAAGGCTAACGGCATATTAGGGTGCATTAGGAGGAGCATTTCAAGAAGATCTAGAGAAGTAGTTATTCCTCTTCATTCGGCACTGGTGAGGCCACATCTGGAATATTGTGTCCAGTTTTGGGTCCCCCAGTATAAAAAGGATGTGGATTTGCTGGAGCAGGTTCAGTGAAGGGTAACAAAAATGATTAAGGGGCTGGAGCACAAGACTTATGAGGACAGGCTGAGGGATTTGGGCTTGTTTAGTTTACAGAAGAGAAGACTTAGAGGTGATTTAATAGCAGCCTTCAACTTCCTGAAGGGGAGCTCTAAAAAGGAGGGTGAGAAACTGTTCTCAGTGGTGTCAGATGGCAAAACAAGGAGTAATGGACAGAAGTTGAGGAGGGAAAGGTGTAGGTTAGATATTAGGAAAAACTACTTCACCAGGCGGGTGGTGAAGCATTGGAATGTGTTGCCTAGAGAGGTGGTGGATTCTCCATCCCTTGAGGTTTTTAAGTCCTGGCTGGACAAGGTCCTGGCGGGGATGACTTAGTGGGGGTTGATCCTGCTTGAAGCAGGGGGCTGGACTGGATGACCTCCTGAGGTCTTTTCCAGCCCTGTGATTCTGTGCTTCTGTGATCTCATGCTTGTAGGCTCCCTGGATTAATTTCTCTGGCTCTCTCAGCTCAAGTCCCTGGCTAAAAGCCCATTTTCTTTCCCTGGACCATGACTTTGAGCCCCCTTTCTGATGCCACCCTATTCCTTGGGCCTCCCAAGCGCTCATTGTCAGCCATTGCCCTTCTTTCCCTTCCCCACTGGGAACAGGAGCTACCCCAGCCCACATCACTGCAGCCTGAGACAGCCCTGCAGGCACTCTGCCCTTGGTCAGGTCTGGCCCTTGACCAAACAGCACCCCAAGTGAGGAGCCTCTTCAGCACCTCTCCTCCTTTCATTAGCTTCTGACTACAGCACCCCCAGCCTAGCATCTCAGATGGTCGCCTGGGTAACCTGCCCCGTAAGCCAGCCCTCTTGGATTCTTAGCAGTGCCTGACTTTAAGACGAGAGCCCTCACAGAGAGATCCCTTTTGGGGGATCTTGTTCATTCAGTGTTTAACAAACAACAGATTCTTCGGCCCCCACAGTCCCAGCTCTTTGTCTCACTAACCCAGACAGGAGTTACTCTCCTTTGCAGTGGCAGCCCACAGCCAGCCAGCTGTCCACCTTCCTTTGGCCTCGCAGCTTTCAGGCTCTTTTCAATCCCCTCTTCCACTTCTGAAGCCCTTTAGGCATGTTCCCTGCGCTCTAGCAAACTCACTCCCAGGGCTGTCTCTCTCTCACCTGCCCATCCCCTTCATTTACATCAATGGTTTAGTTAGGTCAGGTGACCCATTTCCGCACCTGAGGAGGTGAGTTACTTATGTCACAAGTAAGGTTGAGAGTCGTCGTCTCTTAAAGGACCAGCCACTGTGTGACAGCTGTTCCCTGCAGGGTACACAGGCAAAGCAACAAAGCCAAAGTCTATGGCTGACAAATGATTCTGATCTTCTGCATGAATGAGAAAAGCTAGTCCTAATTAAATTGCAGTGCATGAAATGGAGTGGCCTGGGTTGGGAGAGGAAAGGGGTAATTTGGCCCTGGGAGAGAGAAAGAGGAATTTTTCTCACCCCCGATTACACCAAACTCCTTATATAAACTGAGTGGAGAGCCTGAATCAGCCTATAAAGGCACAATAGGAACCAATGAGTAAAACTTTCCCCTCAGAGCACGCATTAGGCACAGACAATGGGGCCACACCTGTGGTTTCATTCAGAGGCTCACCTGATCTGATGCTGGTGGTTACAGTATGACATTTTCCCATACCAACCCCATAAATCCTATAAGGAATCACAGCCTGTGCACGACATAAATGCACTTTGAGCTGGCTAGGACTGGAGCAGCCGGGAGCACACAGCCAGTGTGCTTCTGTCCCATTCTGGGCTGCACCTCCTGCTGAGAGTTGTGACCTGCCCTAGAGTCGCTGCTTCTTCCCCAGGCCTCACAGTGCTTTCTGCTGGTATAGGCTGGGTTAGGATAGCCAGGAGCTCCTTCAGAGCCCTTTTCTTCAAAGCCTTCTGCTGTAATCTGACCTTGTCTCATTTATTTGAGCCGTACAACGTTTTTGCCTATTTGTCAGCAATGTGGCCCCTATCTAGGCCCACGTGTTTTGTGCTAAATGTGGTAATTGATTCAGGAAAAGGGAGTTGGGGTGTTAATGCTGTCTTGGGCTTGGCTGGGGATCAGAAGCAGCTGGAGGGCTCAAGGCAGGGTCATTCCTCATCTGACACAAATTTTCCTGTCTTGCTGGTAGTGGGAGATGTCCAGTTTTCAGCTGAGCTCAGCAGCCTGGGCTCAGGGCCTCTTTCTGCACAAGGCACATGAAGAACTGCAAGTGTCCTCACATTTAATGAATCAGTAGGTTTGCTTTCAGTCAGCATGCGCTGAGCAGTAGAGGAGGGGGCAAGTCAGAGATCTAATTCCTCTGCCTCTTCATTGGGGAATCAGGGGTCAGGCTGGGAAGTCCTACATGTGCCTTAGGAAACCTCATTTTCTTTGCAGGTAGCTTTAATTTGAATTTTTGTCCCTCCAGCTCATGGAGAAATCCACAGGAGTCAGAACTCGGACTTGTGACATCCCTGGAGGCCTGAATTTGGGAGAGGGCCAGGAACCTGAGCTCAAGGACCTGAATTTGGGGTGGAATTCACAGCCTAAATTGGAGACAGCGGACAGGGCCCACATGCACTGAATTTATAGCAGCACTCAGGATGGCCTTTTGAGTCTGTTGGTGGCTTGCCCACTCAGTGGCCCAGAGAAATGGTGTGATCTTTTTGGCTTCTGTTTGCTACTCTCCACTGATTGACACCTTTGCCCCCTGTCCGCGCACACAAAGCACAGAATGTTCTGTAACAAACGGAGGCTCCTTACCCAGCACATCCTGTTGGTATGGCAGTCATGCTTTGCCTATAATGTTCTGTGCCATGGGGGGGTGAACTCAACCAAGCGTCTCTGGAATATTCTACAATATGAGAAACACGTTCCACCCAGACTATTACATGCCAGAGTGCGTGCACTCTACCCAAAATGAAGAGCCACCTCTAAACCTTACCACTTTCCATTCCAACTGCAAGATATCCTGGCCCACACAAACTGCCTCCTAACAACAAAAACATGCATATATAATAATTCCCCCTGGGGAGAGGAGAGGAACAGAAGAGGCATCATGTGCAACAGGTGTCAGTCATGCTACTAGCTGCATTGTTGCAGTACTCAGATACCACATGATAGCTGCAATTAAACAAAAATAATGAACAAACAGTCACAGGACAGATTACTCAGCAAACTACTGGCAGAACCTGCAGTATGTGGTTGGGCTGCTCTGTCTGGAACATTCAGTGCTAGGGGTTTTGGGTCGCAGGAACAGGAATAATTTTCCTTGTAATGTGAATGGGACGATATTCTGGGACATGCTGTCATGACAAGGATGTGGGCAGTCTGGCCTAGTGGCTGAGGTCAGGAGTTCGGCCTAGCTCTCAGAATAAACTAGGGCTTGGTGTTTGGAACTGGGAGTCAGCCCAGAACCGGAGCAAAGAGTTAGGAGTCAAACCAGCGGTCAAAGTCAAGTCAGAAGTTGAGCCAGGAGTCAAAGCCAGAGAAAGGTGCCAGAGTTCAGAGCAGGGAGCTGGTGTAGCAGCAGGCCAGGTAATACTGGCTTGCACAGATAACTTCCTGAGGTGGAAAAAGTACCCAAAATGTTACTTCAGTAAAAGTGCAGCTGCTTTCACTTCTGGATACCTGAGCATAATAAAGATGTGATGTGTGTGTATGTCTGTGTGTGTACTTTTACACAAGTACTTTTCCAGAGGGACACTGGTAACTTGTACTTAAGTACATTCCCTACCCGCACTCCAAGCAGCTGTACTTTTACTCAAGTAACTTTTTTGGGTACTTTACCAACCTCTGTGTGTAATTCCCTCCCTGCTTAAATAATGCATCTGCACCAATCAGAAAATCTTGGGTGTGGGGGCAGGGGTGCTGCTGCTGTGGGTGACACGTTCTATGGTGATTCGTCTCTCAGGATCTATAATGTGTTGATGGAAGCATCATTCACCTAAGTCCTCCACGCCTAGATACCAAGCCACCAGATCCTCACAGGTGCACAAGAATATACAGTTTCCTGCTAGAAGACAATTCAGTCACATCTTCTATCATGTATTTTCCTGTGTAAATGTAAACAAGTCCTGTTTATCTTGAACAGAAGTGGTCAAAAAGTGCCCACCAGCAGAAACCACACCTGAAATGCTCCTGCTGGCTCAGCTAAGAGAGCAGCTCTCTTAGTCACTATCAAAACAAAAAAGCAGTCAAGTAGTACTTTAAAGACTAACAAAATAATTTATTAGGTGAGCTTTCGTGGGACAGACCCACTTCTTCAGACCATAGCCATTACCAGAACAGACTCAATATTTAAGGCTCAGAGGCCCAAAAACAGTAATCAAGGTTGACAAATCGGAAAAAAATTATCAAGGTGAGCAAATCAGAGAGCAGTGGGGCAGGGCTGGGGGAGGAAGTCAAGAATTAGATTAAGCCAAGTATGCAAAAGAGCATACTATAGTGTCCCAGAAAATTTGCATCTTGGTTCAAACCACGTGTTAATGTGTCGAATTTGAATCTGAAAGAGAGTTTAGCAGCCTCTCTTTCCAAAGCAGAGTGAAAATTCTTCTTCTATAAGATGCAAACTCTTAAATATTAACAGAATGGCCCACTCCATTAAAATGTAGACTAACTCTTAGTCACTGTTCACATTGATTTTCAGCTGTTTCAGAAGTCTGTGACCTTCTCCAGCCCCAGACCCTTAGCTTCCTTCGTGGGAGACAAGGACCCCCAGCTATCCAACTGACTCATCGAGAGAAGGCAAGGGCTGCACCTTATGATTCAGCAAGGTGTGTAGAGGTATGTCTATGGACAGAACCCTAGGTTTCCAGGCTATGTGCTGGGCAATCTGTGTTTGAAACAAAGGAAGCACAGGCCCCGTGACAAAAGAGTATAAAAGGCAGTTGCATTTTCTCCCTTTTGTCTTCATTCAGGCTTCTTACCTCTGGACTGTAATTTTTCCACAAACAAAGCTCTGAACAAAGGACTGAATGACCCACCCAAGCTCTGGGTGTGTTCCAGAGGGACTTTCAAGCCAATAATCTCACTGATACACTTAGGAACCTGATATGTGAACTCTGAAGTCTTTGTGTGCAGCTGCCTTGCCATTTAACTTCTCTCGTCTCATTCTTTCTCCTTACTTTGTCACAAACCTTTTGTTTTGGATACGAAAGGATTGGTTGGCACTGTGGTATTTTGGATGAGACCCAAACCAGTGCTGTCCCTGTTGTGTTGTGGGGTCTGGGACAACCACCCCTGTCTGCCCCAAACCCTGCCCAACCTCATCTTTACCCACCCACCCTCCCTCCACCCCTGCCCGTAGGTCCCTGCTCTTCCTCATCTCTTTCTGTCCCTTCCCTGCCCCCACTCCATGCCTTCCTTCAAGCCCCTACCCTGAGTGACACAGCTTGAGGGAGTAGCAGGGGTCCTGGTGCTGGCACTAGGGGGTCGTCTCCCCATCCACCCCCCCTCCCAACTCACCAGCAGTGGCAGGAAGCAGAGCAACTTGGCTGCAGCCCACTTCACTCCAGCAGATCCCAGCTGCATCATGCCACTTCCTGCTGCCACTTAGGAGTGCAGGGGCAGGCCTGACCCCTGCTGCAGGTGTCAAGTCCCCTGCTAGTTTCCTGGGCCACCCTGCACCCGGCAGGGTCCCTGAAAATGCAGGGCCCAGGGCAGCTGCCCCAGATCATCCTACGGAAGTAACAGCTCTGAGCCACACCTACGCTGACCTGGAAAAGTGGCTCACGCTTTGAGTTAGACAAACATTTTGTACATGTGAGCAGAGTTTTCAAACAGTGTCTCACTTTTCTGGTCCTAGGTGCTGACTGGGAGCCCGAGAACTGGAATGCAATAAAAGGGGGCGTGTGATTCCTGTTTTGCTTCTTGATAACCAGTGTGGGGGATCAGAAGGACAGCGTGTGACTGGCCAGGAAGATTAACTCACTAGTGTTACCCACCAGTCCTGGGAGTATCTCCTCTCCCTTTTGCAGCCTGCCCTGAACTTGGCATTTCCAGTGAGTGGTGCCCAGTGGTGGATTTTACTATACAGAGCTGAATGAAAAAAAAACCCAAAACTTCCTTCCATTGTTCAAACTCTTTTTCCTTTCCAGTAGTACCTTCGGGATCATCTTGGCATTTTTAATCCAAATGTCAGGGGCAGTGTTCCCTCTAATTTTTTTTCTATCGTAAGCAGAATAAATTTTGTTATGTGCACCATGGCATGTGTAGATGTGCACCACCTGTAGAAATACAGGCTGCCAGCTGTGGGTGGCTGTGGGCACTTTGCTGATCAGCTGGGCAGCACCTGAATCTCTCTTGGGCGGCCACCCAAGTGCTCAGCTTACAGGGAGCGTTGGTTTCTGTTAGCTGTTGTCCATTCTGGACTCATTGCTTTGGGGAGCTGGGAAAAGAGCAGTGTGAAAATGCCCTAGCTGGGGCAGGTTGGAAATTGCTTTATGTGTTTAGACAGGATTGCTTTTAGACACATGCAATCTGGGTTGCAGTTACATGTTTTAATGAGGTGATAATACTTCACCATATTAATTGTATGATTAGATGCGTTCATCAACTATGTAAATAAACTGTAACGAATACATAAAGTAATCGCTAATAAAGCTCTAAACCCAAAAGAAATGTACACATAGACTCAAACACAGATAACCAGTTTTGCAGACCACAAACTTCCCTAACGTTCTCAAGTGTTTCCTTATTTGTAACGTAACCCAGGACTGATTCAGCTCTTACACTAGCATCGTTTCACTGACTTCATTGGAATTACTCCTGATTTACCCTGTCATCAGTGAAGACACGTATTTTTCTGTTTTGTATAAAACAAAGCAGCAGAAATGTAGCTCTTTAAAGATGAATAAAATGATTTATTCAGTGATGAGCTTTCATGGGACAGACCCACTTCATCACACAAGCTCATCACCGAATAAATCCTTTTGTTAGTCTTTCAAGTGCAACATTTCTGCTGCTTTGGTTTGTTGGGAGTATAGAGTAACACCGCTACCTCTCTGTTACTGTTTTCTATAAGTCAGGGTCAGACTGCACCTTCCCATCAGGGAATGGAGAATTCATTGTATGTGTTCCAGATATTCCCCCATTTTGTTAGCTGAGATCTGCTTCTCTGGCGGGTAGCAGAGTGCCAGGGCAATATGTTCTGTTCAGCACCTGTTTGCTTTCCAGGCGCTTTGGTGGTACTGTTGCAAAGTGTGGCATACAAGTACAGGGTCAATGGGGAGAACTGCATTTTTGGATTCCTTTTCTTTGCCTTAGTTAGGAAATAGTTGGACAAAGGGTGTGCTCGGCTCTTTTGCCCAAGTGCTAGACCAGTGGGGCTGGAATTCCTTGTAGGGGGTGGGTGCTGAGCTGTTCCCATCTCTCACCTCTGTTCGCCTCACCTCAGGCTGGGTTTACGCATAGGACTTCCAACTCTCCCAGACCAGATGGACCAGATGCCACTGACACAAATCGTCCAGCTGGTCTGGGAGAGTTTGCAACCCTAGCCATAGCTGGAGGTGGCTGCAGAGCTCTGGGCTGGCAGTGGGTCCCTGAGTTACAGGAGAGCATCCAGGACCTGTGGCCTCGACCCCAGGGACAGCAGGCTGCACAGCCCAGAGATTACCCAAGGGGGTCTTTTGGGAGGGCACGGGGGGCTGCAGCCAGGCGTACCGGGATGCTGCTTTGCTCTTCTTCCCATTCCCTTCGCAATTAGGGAGTGATAGAAAAGCACACCTCTTGTGTGAATTACTCCTCTGCTCCCTCCCCTCAGCAGCTGGGAGTGACGGGAGTGCATGCTCCTCGCTCCCTGATAAGAGGATGGGAAGAACAACAAGCAGAGTCTGGGTACAAATGTCTGCAGCTTCGCTTGGCCTCCCAAAATGGCTCCTTTGCCAGAGACGGCAGGCGGCAAGATCTCAGAGGGTAGTGGGGCTGGCGGGACCAGGCTGGTGGAGCTGGTGGTGGGTTGGCAGTGGTGCTAGTTGCTGAGTATGAGGAAGCTGGGTTCAGAGTACCCCACCGCCTCCCTACTTCCCATGTCTATGCACTGGACAATGGACAAGGCTCTGCCTATGCTAGGGCAGTGCCTTCCTTGCTGTGACTGGAACATACACACATTGCATAAGGTCCACACTCTCTGCCTGTGCTGGAGCATGCATCGTTTGATAACACGCGTACCAGCTTAATTCTTCCAGGCTTGCCTCTTCCTGCCCCCAGCTGAGTTCAGCCATTGTGAGAGACTTCCTTGTAGGACTCTGTTCTAGATACTAAGTCCCCCTGCTATTGAAAGAAATTCTGAGGGCCTTTTTATTCTGAGTTTGTACAGCACCTAGTGTAGGGGTCTGGGGCAGTTCCATGACTGGGACTCCTAGTCACTATAGGCGTATAAACAATTAATAATAATTCTTGATGGTAATAATAATAATTAATAAAGCCACCTCATGCATCTTGGTTGGAGATATGTGAAATCTACCTATTGGCATGATTCAGCAGTAATTACGTGGTGCCTTTTGAGTCACAGATGTGAATTCAAATGGGGCAATTAAATTATCTGGTCTGACCTGCTGAACAACACAGGCCATAAAACATCATCTGGTTATCCTAGTGTGAAGACCAAAAACATAATTATGTTTAGCTAAAACATCTCTTCCAGAAGGGTACCCTGTCCTTCTCTGAAGACATCAAGAGATGGGTAATCCACCACTTGCCTTGGAAGTTTGTTCCAGAGGTTAATCACGTCCACTGTTGAAAACCGTGCCTTATTTTTCATTTAAATTTGTCTGGCTTTATCGTCCAGACAACAGTTCTTGTTGTGCCTTTCCCTGCTAGATTAATGGACCATTTGGCACCAAATATTTTCTTCCAGTGGAGAAGATATTTATACCATAATCATGTCACCACTTGATTTTCTTTCTGATGAATTTAATGGATTGTGTTTCTTAAGCCTCTCACTGTAACATATTTTCTCAGACCTTGAGTCATATTTGTGTCTCTTTTCTGCACCATCTCCAAGTTTTCAACATCCTTGAAACCATGCAGGGTTCAAGCACCTGACAATCAGCTGACTCAACACAGAAGCCTTTCATTCTGATGCACGGTCCTAGCAGTTTAAGTGCATGCCTTGTCCTTAATCCCAAACTGTTAACAATGCTTTGTTGTGTGTTCCTGCATGGACTGATTCAAACCTGTTGCTTGTCAGCCTGGCTGTGCAACAACCTCAGGCACAGTATCTCACCAGCCCACATGAATGAATTCTCACTGAGGCTTCTTCAGCCAGCAGGCAGGTTTGTTTTGTGTCCTGAGCCAATGTACACACACTTGCCTACCACTGCTGCCCTTCCTCAGACTCTTACATCAGCGAGCTATTCCTCAAGGCTTCTCTTAAGTCTTTCTTGTGCATTGGGGTGGGGGCTGTTGTGTGAAAATCTTGCAGCATAATAAAGCCTGTGGAGCTTCTCAGATGGGAGGGGGGTGGGAGGGAGATTTAAAATGCCCTGGGGCACCCCCAGCAGCTGCTGCTGTAGCGACAGCAGGGAACTCCACCGGACCCTTTTAAATTGTTGGGGCACAGTGCAGGCATGGGTATGTGGGTGGAGGATGGGGGAGGCTAGCCCTTAGTACCTCTTCTTTCCCCTGCACCCTTCCTCCATGGCCAGAGCCACATGACCCCTGCATCTCCCTCCCTCCCTCCACCATAGCCACGACCCCCTCTCCCCACTTCCACATGGCGACGTCCTGAGTGTGTCTTCTCCCCCAGCCAGAGAAGACTGCCAGGCTGGCTGCAGCTGTGCCTGCCTGCCCCTCCCTTGCCCAGACCCACTCTGCTCTGGGAAAAAGTGTTTCTCCAAAGACACTTTTGATCTGTTCTCTGTAGGTTCTGGGGGGCTGAATAGCAAATACTGGAGCCTGCATAAGGCATTTCAAAAGCATCTTTGGAGAGGTGCTTTTTCATAGAGCAGGGGGGGTCTGGGGAAGAAGGTGCAGATGCAACAGACCCAGAGCTCCTCCAGGCACAGAGGGACAGGACTGTGATCAGCCTGGGGACGGTGATCCTTGGGTGGGGGGGTATTTGGGGCTTCTCTGGCTAGCATAAAGGCTGATGGCTCTGGCAAAGGGTGGACACAAGGGACCCTTTGATTGTTCTGTCCTGGGGCCTGGAATTACTGTCTGCAGGCCTGGCTGTGACTGAACATGCCTAGAGGCCTCTGCTTCATTTACAGTAAATAACAAGGCCTCTTTCCTCACACAACTCATTGGCTCCATATCCACTTCCTGATCATATAAGGAAACATGTACCACAGCCAGCTCACATTAGACAACTCTACATTATCTCCAGACTCAAGCCCTGATTCAGGAAAGCCTTTCTATCGAGGACAGAGCTTAGCAAACATATGCTCATCTTTAAGCAGGTGCATAGGTCCCATCACAGGGACAGAAGCCTATGTTTAACGTTTTCTCCCAGCTGGGGCCAAATAGAGCACAGTTTTGCTCCACTCTTCCAAGTAGGCACCTCTATTAAAAGTGGCCCATTTTTGCCAATCTTTTTCAGACAGGGTTCAATGTACTGTAAATCCTGCTGCATACATCGCTTCCAGGATTCCTCCACATTGTCACCAGACCTAAATTCAGGAGCTGCTCTTCAGATGGTCTGCCTTATTAGCTGTGTTTTGTAGGCTGATGCTGGTGGCTTGTTTGAACTGCTCCTCAGCTAGATGGCTGCTTGGAGCATTCAGGCTTTCTTCAGTAACACCTCAGGTACTTGAGGTAGGTGTGTGAGGCATGCTGACTCCCTTGACTTCATATAAAGGGGATTTCTATCATACAAAGGGCTTATAATTTGGTTCAACTGCTTTCAAAACTCCCCACTAAACATAATTATGTTTTTGGTCTCCACGCAGGGATGACTGGATAATGTTTTATGGCCTATGTTGTCCAGCAGGTCAGACTATATAATTTAATTGTCCCACTGAACAAATTGCTCTTGGTAGCACTGTGTTCCATATTCTCCCTGGGGCACTCGCTTGTCCTGCCACTCTCTCTGCTACGTGTGACAGAGCAAAAGTGAGGCGTGAGGGTGGGCAGTGGAAGTCTTGGATGCACCTTCCTAGAACAAAGGAGGGTGATAAGAGACAGAAGCTCTGCTCCATCTAGACTGAGAGCACCAGGGCAACAGGGAACACGGGCAAATGGGGGGCAATAGCAAGAGAGGCTGCAGCTGGAGAGAGACAGAGTGAGTCGGGAAACCCAGATGCCTGCAGACCCAGAGCAGCAGTGTCTGTCATCCTGAAGAGAGAGAAGGAGAAACTGCACTGGCACCAGGAGAAAGAGCAGGACAAGCATTGCCCATAACAGCTAGATATGGAAAGACTGCACCGGCAAAACCTTACCCTGGTAGGTGGAGCTAGACCTCCATGGACATGTCCCAGGTATAGATTCCAAATTATGTCCTCACTTTAGGAAAGGGGAAAACAAGGATGTGTTTCTAATCCTTTTGAAATGGGGTTTGAATTGACCCAGGCGGGGCAGGTAGACATAATATCTGTGCCCACTACTGTTAGGGACAAAGGCCTTAGGCCTGTTCACCCCTATAGACAGGGAGGACTGCCAAGATAATGAGCTGCATAAATAAGTTTGCTGTGAAAATTTAAATGGACTCCTGAAATATAGAGGAAGATGTTTAGTGAAAAGGGGATGTGAGCCCTGATGCCAAGGCCAGAGAAAGAAGGTCTCTTCTCACTGATAGCTGGGAACCAGAGACAGTACACAGCCTGCTGATGTCAGTTGCCCCACCCAAAGGACCAAGTCTACGACACACGCATTGTGGTAAGAAACGTTGAAGTAAAATGAACATCAGCTGCCTGGGAGCTGACTGCAGTAGCTACTTTCATCCCCAGCCTGTGACTCCTGATGGCCTGTGAAAATGTGAAGGACCCGGAGTCTGATGTGGGAAGAACTGCTGTTCCCCTTCACTTAAAATTTCTTCAGGTACTGTCCTATTGCAACCCAGGGCCCTGCCAGCTCTTTAAATAGCTCCCTACTGGCTTTTGCAGCAGCTCAGCCAGCTCTTGTTGGAGCTGCACAGCAGGGCGCACCCATTTATTTTCACCTCTGACCTTGACTCAATGTGCAGGGACTGAAACACCAAGCCGGAGGGGTGGGGGCTCAATATTCCTTCCTCTTCGAAGCTGAGGTCAGGCCACAGGGGTCCTGGGCCTCCACTGTGCAGGAAGTGACGCTGAGAGAGGAATTTAGCTATGGGGAAAGTTTGAAGAGTCTTCCTGGCCCAATCCCTCTCCTGTTAAGCACAATGGACAGAGGTTCTCAACCTGAGACCCAGTCTGCACCCAGCTGCAGCTCCTGTGACACCCTCAGGGCCACAAGGTAGTGTATGTGTTGTGTGGATGCAACCCACATAACACACAGAGAGCTGCATATGTGGGTCACAGTAGTAAACAGTCTGAGAACCACTGTGCTAAGCACTGCATTGCAAGGACCCAGCCCTGCCTTATTTCAATCTTTTGCCCAAAGAGCTTCTTGCTGGAATACTCCAAAGCAGGGATGGAGAACCTCTACCCACTACCAGGTGAGCTGACCCCTTAAGGGACAGTAGGACAGCTCACACACTCCACCAGCTGGGAGGTAGGAGTGGCACAACTGGGTCTCAAGTTCACACCAAAAGGTTATGGGGTAACAGCAATAAAAGGGGGCCAGTACAGATCTGCCATGAGAGAAATTACATGCATGATGTATGCCAGCTTGTTCACAGAATGTTCATTATGCAAATAATAGAAACGTGAAATTATGTAAGACAATGGCGGAAACACCACCCAGGGAATAAACCATGAGTTTCCCTATGCTGCCACTTACACACCATAGTCACTCACTGCTCTATGGGGGAAATATGACAGATATAGCACCCACATGTGGTATCATGGAGCAGGTGGGAGAAACATATTGTTTGCCAATTCTGTATCACTACGGAGTGTATGTAGACTTGTGTTCCAGTCCATGGGGAAGGGTTACTACAGTTCCACCTAGCACCAAAAATGGGTAAGGGGCTGTTGAAGTGAATCAACGAGGTTGCAAAAACCTCCAGAGATATGCCACTCCCGTGGAGGCTCACTTACACTGGTTCAAAATGGATTTGCCAGAGACCAATAGACAAAGAAAGGTGTGTATGCACTAAAAAGGATGTGTTAAATTAATTCAGGCTGTTCTTTCTGAGCCAGCAAACAAAAAAGACCGCGGCTCCATCTACACTACCAAGTTCTTTTGAAAGATGTTTTGAAAGAAGGGGGCTCTTTTGAAAGATCCAGTGGAGCATCTATACACACAGCATGTTCTTTCGAAAGTAAATTGAAAGACTGAGGCACTCTTTTCAAAATCGCTCGTCCTTTCCCATTTCAGGGGGAGCACCCCCTTTTGAAAGCAAACATGTAGATGCTCCGCAGGCCTCTTTTCCCAAAAGAGCAGTTATCATGGCGCCTGATTTTTTGATCCCTGGTCTGTTCTTTTGAAAAAGCAGGGGCTGTGTGGGCGCTCTCTTTTGAAAGAGCAGATCACTCTTTTGATCCACTTCTTTGTGTGTGGACACACTCTTTAGAAAGAAGATCTTTTGGAAGAGATCTTCTGGAAGGCCTCCTTTTGAAAGGTATCTGTCGTGTAGACGTAGCCCCTCTGTCCCAGGTCGCAAATCCTTCAAGAAGGGTTAGCAAGCTTTGATTTATTAGGACCCCATAAAACAGGGGAGATCCAGCCTCTGGATTACTTTGACCTAGCCCAGAGTGAGGCAGTGCTGTAAGTCGGAGCACATGCTCCAGTCCTGTGGCAAGTCTCTGAGCATCAGCCCCCCAGCTGTGGGGCTGAAGTGTGAGTGCTAGCTTGTTCCGCTGCTGGGGGGGAGAAAGGAATCCCAAGCCTTGGTGCTTCCCAGTGAGGTGGGAGAGCAAGCACTGGCTTTCCCTGTTGCCTGGGAAAGCCCTGAACCTCAGTATCCCCACCAGAGCTGGAGAGAGCATTCCAGCTTGCCCCACTGTGTGGGGAAGCCCCAAACCTCAGTGTCCACCCACCCCCTGTGGGAACCTGGATGCCCTAAGTTTGAATGTTAGTGAGGGGAGTTTCTCTCTCTCTCTGTTATTGTTTCTCACTTGTGTGTAGCCCCTGACTGATTTTTCTGTGGGTCAGTGTGATTCCTCATTCCTGCCATAAAACACAGGGGTAATATTCTAATAATTGGGCCCTCAAATTTACCTTGACTGTAAGTTTAATTGTAAGCAGTGAGAAAAAGTTTGTAAAGTCTCAAAATAACCAATACCAGCAAACATTGATGGGAAAAAGTGCAAAAGTGTGAGAGAAAGACTGTGAATTAGTCCAAACAAAGAAGCTTCCTGATATAGCTCAAGGACTGTGTTGAGCTCATGCCTGGCAAACATGGACAGTGTGGGACTGAAAAAATCAATGATCCAGAAATGGGCATGTACACAAAATAACAAGGAGATGGGCTATTCTGCCACCACACCCTCTTTGACTCTTGAAAGAGAGTGTGGGGAGAAAACATGGCTACTTGAACAACCTTCTCCATCATGGTTCCCATTCACAGCATCTCCTGAGATTCCAAGCTCTCTTCATCCTAATCCTGAGAGATGACCAGCCCAAAGCAGGTCAGTGAGGGGGATCCCCTCAGACAATGTTGCAATGTTTACTGGGTGCAGCTGAATCCTGAACACCGCCTGGGAATTGGATGTGAGACTTGTCCCTTTTCTCCCCAACAAAAGTGTCCTTTTCCTTCCCCACTTTATTTATTCTCTTTCCCAACTCTCTTCTTTTCCCTGCTGTCTAATAGGACGTCTTAGCCACCTAAGACTCCATATATTGCAACATTGCTCTAGTAGAGTGACCAGAAAGAAGCAGCCAAAAATAATGTCCTCAAAAGCTTAATGCTGGTATGAGTTTGCCAGGTCTCTGAGTTGCTTATAAGATTGTGTGCTTTCCCAGCAGTGAGGTTGCAAATGAGAGTCAACACCAGAGACAGGCTGCATTTTGTCTTTGCTGTTCTTTTCTTTCCCCTCCTGTGTGTGTTTGTTTTGCTTTGCCCTTTAGAAAATGGGATCAGCCCATAACAACAGCAGGGATGGCAACTCCTGCCCATCTCAACTAACTGTCCATCTTTCAGATCATCTAAAAGACTGTTGAACAGACAAAGTGCTATTTTCCTTCAGCAAACTGTCTCCAGCTAATGGGAAAGGGAACAAAGGACGTTATTAAAATGAAAGTCTTATTTAATACTTTTGATTTCAAATGATTTAACTGGTTTTCTTTTTCTTTCTTTCTTTCTCTTTTTTTTTTGTACCATTTAAAAAAAGGTGAAAGGGCTTTTTAATGATGTATTTGCTGTGGTAATTAGCAGGCTGAGGTTTCTTTATACCAAACCCTGGATAGCGTTTAACACTGTTTAATGTTGGAGAATGACTGGGTTAACATCTTTGGCCCATATATTCCATCTAAATTAAGATAACTGTGCTGTCTAGTTAGCTGCTAGCATGTGAATAGGAACTTTCATGCTTTTTTAAATATTTTCTCTGGAAAGCATTTCCCTCAAAAATAAAAATGCTTGCTTAGAATGAACTGTGTGGTATGAACTTGTAACTGCTGGCAACAGATTGTTCCTAGCTTCTGGTGAGAATACAATGCTATGGCACTGGCCATTAAGCAGATTGGCTTGCTGAGGATATCATAGTGTTTGGCAGTGAACTGTGGAGCCTTAAAACACCCTGGAGAGAAGGGAGTGAGAAAAGGGTCTCTGCTAGAGAAAGAGAGAGCAGGTGACCTGAGACTTGACCAGGAACTCCTAGAGATGACCAGGAAGGGGAGGAATGCAAACACGGTTGCTCTGAAACTGTGCGATCGTGTACTGCTCTTTCTGTAAGCATAAGGAAACACTTTCCTGTTCTTAGCTCTGGCTAAAAGGCTGTTATCACAGCGTGATGCAGCCTGTTGTGTGTTTTGGCACCAGCAGTGGGACACTGATTACAGTGAGAAGTCCCGTGGCGCTTTATAGACTAACAGATATTTTGGAGCATAAGCATCAGTGGGTGAAGACCCGCTTCATCAGATGCAATGTAGAATGCCTGGAATCTCCACCACATTGCATCTGACAAAATGGGTCTTTGCCCATGATGGCTCATGCTCCAAAATATCTGTCAGTCTGTAAGGTGCCCCAGGACTTCTTGTTGTTTTTGCAGACACAGGTGAACGTGGCTACCCCTCTGATATTCATAACTGTGTAACGTATGCTTCATTTAATATTATTATACCTCAGGTGTAAAAATAGTGTTGTTGCCTAATATGCACCCTATTTTGTTATCACTCCTGGGCTGTGAATCTCTGAGTATTACATTTTAATTAATGCACACCCTGTTGTAGGCTATAGCACTCTAGGCATAAACCTTTTGTGGAATTATAACACTCACTGCAGCCTGTTCTGTGTTATCAGATCAGACACCAGCGGCTGCGATAAAGTTATGATATCATGCAAAGTGACCTGTGCATTGCTGTACCCGGGGTGTGTGGCTGCTATAAAGGCATAACACAATACCGGCTGTTCTGTGTTGTACCTGTGACTGACGCAGGGGTGCAATGCACGGTACTGCGTGTGTTATTGCACCTGGGGCAAAGAGCTATTGCAGTAGGACACACATGCTAGGATGCATCGCATGTTAGCTGAACTGGTCTGCTCTTTCTCTGCCAGTAACGTGTTTCTTGTAGGCGAGATTATTAATAACTTCAGTGCCTGTAGAAAGTTCCTTCCAGCTTAATTCCCGCTCAGAATTTTCCACCTGTTTTATAAGGAAGCTAAAGCAGAAATGGGGGCAGTGGAGAGTGTGATTCAGATCTGTGTGGGAGTGGAACTTGGATCCAAAGCCAGAAGCTATGGCACTGAATGCTGGACAGTGGAGAGACACGCCATGGGGTAAGAATCCAACCTGAAGAGGGGTTTCTCATTGCTCCTTAGTTTGGAGGTTTTTCATGTGCTGCATGGAGGGGAGCTACAGCTGAGAGGGACTCTGGCAAAGTCTGAGACAGAGCTTTCATCACAAGTAAGTCATCATGTATTGCATGAAGAATTAGACAAAGTGAAAGGGCTAGGGCGCTGGCACGCTAGGTTCCTCAACTGAAGGGGAGAGATCTTGGCTGAGCTCCCAGCTGCCACGTGAACTTCAAAAGCCATGGTTAGAGTGGAACAAAATGAATCACTTATAGCCACTAACGTGACCTGTAAAGTCAATTTAGCCTCTTTTAATGATTGAAAATTGTCCATATGTTTATGAATTCGTCAATGTATTGATTATTTTAAACAAAATGAAATATTTTAAACAAAATGTTATTACAAAATCAATGCGATTTTGTATTGATTTACCGTATAATTTCTGCTGACCCTTCTTGATCTTTAAGCTCATTTCGAAGAAATTTGTTGTGAGTGTCTGATGTTCAAAATTCAAGCTGTGATGGTTAATGCTAATTGGATGCCTAACTCACATGGTACAATTTCTGCTCCCTGACTGAATAGACATCTCTTGGAATGCTATTAGGATTTGTCTGCCTTGGATAGTCACCAATGTTCACATACAGTTTCCTCTTCTCACAAAGCCACAAACCTACCCACAAACACATTGGCTAGAATAGATTTAGGGATGGAAGATGCATGCGGTGGGGACTCAGCTGACATGAATTCAATTTTTTATTCAAGTTTAAAGTTTTCAAGGTACTCAGGCAGCTCTAACCAGGAGCATACTTTATCCCTCCCCCTGGAACTGGTGGCCCAAAAGAATGGCTTGTGCATTTCCTGTAAGAGGATTCAGCTTGTTTTGTTGCCCACCTATTGTTTGAGCCTGTATCAATGATTATTTAGCAAACAGTCAGAAATTCGGTCAGACAAAGTTAATAAGCATTGTGTTTGTACTTGACAGCTGTAAGATAAGAATGAGCATAGAATCATAGAATCATAAAACTGGAAGGAACCTTGAGAGGTCATCAAGCCCTGTCACATGCATTCATGGCAGGATGGAGCTTCATCTACACCATCCCTGACAGCAGTTTGTATAACCTGCTGTTAAAAGTCTCCAATGATAGAGATTCCACAATCTCCGTAGGCAATTTTTTCCAGTGCTTAATCACTCTGACAGGAAGTTTTTCCTAATATCCTCCTCAACCTCCCTTGCTGAAATTTAAGCCCATGGTTTCTTGTACTATCATCAGAGGTCAAGGAGAATAATTTTTCTCTCCCTTTCTTGTAACAATCCTTGAGGTACTTGAAAGCTGCTATTATGTCCTCTCTCAGTCTTCTCTTTTCCAAACTAGGCAAACTTAATTCTTTCAATCTTATCTCAGAGGTCATGTTTTCTAAATCTTTAATCATTTTTGTTGCTCTTCTCTGGATTTTTTTTCCAATTTGTCCACATCTTTCCTGAAATATGATGCCCTAAACTGGAGACAGTTCTCCAGCTGAGGCCTAATCAGCACAGAATAGAACAGAAAGATTACTTTTTGTGTCTTACAACATGCCTCTCTGAAAAACTGCCAACTATCTTCAGTTGTCTATCCTTTTAGACCTGTTTTGCATGGGATCTTACCTACCAGTTCCCTGAGTTTACTGATGTCTGCCTTCTTGAAATCCATTGACTTCATTTTGCTGTTCTCCCTCCCACCATTCCTTAGAATCTTGAATTCTATCATTTCATGTTCATTTTCATTCAGGCTGCCTTCCACTTTCAAGTTCTCAGCCAGTTCCTCCCTGTTCGTTAAAATCAAATCTGGACCAGCATATTCCATCATAGCTGTCTCTACTTCCTGAAATAAAAAATTGTCTCCAATACATTCCAAGAACTTGCTAGCACACTAGTATGTTGACGATATGAACTATGAGGGGTTGTCACACCGAGATAGTTTTAGTCAGCTTTGGTGGTATTCCTAAACCACAGTAAATGCCACAAAAGCCAGGTACGGTCAGACCCAATATCACAAACAGCAGACGTGTTTTGAGCTCTAGTACAGATATTCTACAAATCAGCGGTAGCTTCCCATACCCAACGTACATATCATACATGCCACTGCGATGGCTGAATTCTTCCAAAAGTTTCCCAAGATTTTTTCTCTCTAATTTTTAAACAAATTCACTCCCTCCTTGTTTATGTGGCTCCTGCATGTATTTTCTATAAATATTTATTAATTACGTATTTATTCAGATAAATATAAATTCTGTAGGTTCCCATCCTATGTCCAGAGTTTGAGTTCTGTACACTGAAACATACGGCATCAGATAAATGACAGCCCACAGTTCTCATTATATCTTTTATATTATGGGAGCCCCCGGGAGGCATGAATTGATATTGGGGGCCCCATTGTGCTGTCAAATATCTGCTGAGAGACAATCCCGGCCCAGAGAGCCTATAGTCTAACTCAACAGTTCTCAGACTGTTTGCAGCTCCAAAGTGGGTCATGAGTTCATTTTAATGGGGTTGCCAGGGCTGGCATTAGATTCGGTGGGGTCTAAAGCAGAACGCTGAAGCCTGAGCCTATCCACTCATGCAGGACTGCACTCAAAGCCAAAGTGCCTCACTTTCACAGGACCGCTGGCAATTGCCCTGTTTGGCACCGATACCACAACGCCAGTCTTGTGTGCCCTTTCCTCTCTCAGGCCTGCACTGGTCGGAACAGTCTCAAATAATTTCCTAGCAATGGACTGAGTTTGTGGTGACCGAAATCAGTTTGAAAATTTGCTGCAGAAATACTTGAGGCAACTAAAACAAAAACCAGCCCAGTAGCACTTTAAAGACAAACAAAATGATTTATTAGGTGATGAGCTTTCGTGGGACAGACCCACTTCTTCAGATCTTCAGGAAGGTATGTTGTAAGATATCTTCAGGGTCTGAAGAAGTGGGTGTGTCTCATGAAAGCTCATCACCTAATAAATCATTTGTTAGTCTTTTAAGTGCTACTGGGCTGCTTTTTTGTTTTGATAGAATACACACTAACACAGCTACCTCTCTGTCACCATTGTAGCAACTAACCAATTTCTGAAGCAAAGTGGAGGCAGGGAGGTGGAAATGAAGGGGAGTTAATTGCCACTCACTGCAAAAAAGGGACTGACAATGAGGATCTGGACAGCAGTTTAAGAAATCAAGGAACCGCAAATGTGATCCGCAATATTTGGATTATAGATTTCAATGGACTGGTTTGGACTCATGGCCACAGTGTGTGGTGAAGTTCTGGCAAAGAATTGCTTAAAACTGTCTAAAATCTCGTGGCACTTGCCGACAGGGCATCGTTCTTTTCAAACAAAACCACTTGGTGCTACAGGGCCAGACAATAGTACTGAGGACCACAGCTCCAGCAGGTGAGAGAGTCTCTCAGTCCCCTTGCATGTGTCATCTTAGGCAACTTAAACTGAAAAACCGCAAACTGCTGGAGAAACGTTTTTTCTCTAATGTGCCAAGAAAATGGTTCTGATTATGGAGGGGTAAGGTGGAGTGACTCCACTTGCTTCAGTTCTCCTGTCTAATGATCTTTTTGTCAGGTATATTCACAGTATGGCAAATGATGTAACTGAAGGAAAGATGGCCAGAATCAAGCGGAGTCCCTTTTTTCCTCCTCTTCTACTTGAGATGATAGATGCCCCAGCTGCTGTGCAGATGCTGACAGATGTACAGTGTGAGAATGACAACTCCAAGAATTTCTGTTTTGGTGGTCATTACTACAGTGTGCTACAGGGGAAAAGCTCTTTGCACTTTTGGATGCTTTTGTCTCTGATTCCAGCTTGGAACGGCAGCACGCTGAAAGGAATATTCAGGGACGGTGCTCATGCTATGACTGGAAAAAGCAGCAGGCTAGTTTCCCAGTTGCAGGCTGTTACACTGCAAGCCATTTGGACTCATTGTGATACAGGCAAGCCCTAAGCTGCACTAACTAACTGAAGATGGCACCCATTCTAAAGCAAGTTCTCAATGAAGCTGTTTGCATGGGCCACTTTGTCAAGAGTTGCTCAACAAACGTTATTCCCTGTCTGTGGGTTTTTGTGAGATGAGATGGCATCTGAGCACTGTCCGTTGCTTACCACACAGAAGAGAGGTGGTGGTCACTGGGAAAGGTTCTTGGTTACTTGTCTGATCTCAGAGAGGAAGTGAGTGATTTGCTTTCGGACAAAGATTCCCCTCTGGCCAAACAAGTTTGTGGATGCCACCTGGTGTGCTTTGCTGGCTTACCTGGCAGACATTTCTGACATTTCTATATATCTCACTTCAAGGGCATGGGCAGTGGGTGAATCTAGTGCTGGGAAAGGCAAGCCCCCACCCTCCCACTTCTGCCTGAGTCCCCAGTCCTGACCCCCAGCATCCCATGGAAGCCAAGTGCCCTCTCCATCGTAAGGGCAGGCCACCAATCTCCCCGTATGTGGTGTGCAGCCCCAGGCTTTCCCCTCCAGCCTGGGAGTACGGGGTAAGGAGGGAGGGTAATATGCTGCCCCAGCCTTCTCTGGCCCAGGCAGGATCACGGGTGTGGGAAGAGTGGACAGAGTGCAGCCTCAGCCTTCCTGGAGCATGGTGAGGGTGGGCCCACAGACATGGAGGTTATGCAACTCTCTTGGCCCTGGACGGTGCATGGCAAGCGGCGCTCCTGACCCCAGAATGCAGCTGGTGCCAGGCCCCAGCCTTCCCAGCCTTGAGAGGCTGGCAGTACAGCAGCCCAGACAGCCCTGGGAAACTGGGGAGACTCATGAAGGGGTGTGCGTGGGGTTTGGTCAGGGCCAGGCTGGCAGTTGAGAAGACATTGTCTTCCCCTGCCTCTCGTTCTGGCTGCACATGTTCAAGGGTTATAAGCTTCCATCGTTTTTCTCACTGACAAAATTGAAAGTTGGCTCAGTCAACTTTTCTTGGGGTATGTTCGTGCGGATGGTGGTGGTGATGTTTTTTTAACTGGATGACTGTTTGGATCAAAATTCTTTGCCAAAGCATGACTTTTAATCCATTATTGGCAGCCACTTGGAAAGCCTTAAACTATTTCCAGACGACTTCCCTGAAAGGGATCGGAAAATATAGGCGTGGATGAGAAATCCCATTAATGGAGAAGCAACTGTAAATGCTGTTATGTCTCCTACACTGAAAGGAACATGACTGGACCTTTTAGCTACGTCTACACGTGAAGCCTACTTCGAAGTAGCCTATTTCAATGAATAACGTCTACACGTCCTCCACGGCTGGCAACGTCGATGTTCAACATCGACGTTGCGCAGCACCACATCGAAATAGGCGCTGCGAGGGAACGTCTACGCGCCAAAGTAGCACACATCGAAATAGGGATGCCAGGCACAGCTGCAGACAGGGTCACAGGGCGGACTAGCGCTTCCGGGGCAACAGCTAGCCGCTCCCTTAAAGGGCCCTTCCCAGACACACTCAGCCTGCACAGCACGCGGTCTGAAGAGCCATAGGCACGCAGACCTCGGGTGACGCAGTCATGGACCCCCAGCAGCAGCAGCAGCAGCGGCAGCAGCCAGAGGTCCACCCAGCCCTCCCTGCAGGAGCAGGGCTTGCCCTGATCCATGCCATGCGGGAGGCAGCTGAGCACCTCCTTGCTACACCGGAGGAGGAGCAGCCTGCAGGGGAGCAGGACTCAACCCCCAACCGTGCAGCACCCCAACCGCCCCCGCCCCGCCTCACACGCCGCCGCCTGTGGAGCTACCCCACCAGCACCGACTGGTGGGAGCGGCTGGTGCTTGGGGAGTGGGACGACGACCGCTGGCTCAGGAACTTTAGGATGAGCCTTCAGACATTTATGGAGCTGTGCCAGTGGCTCACCCCCGCACTCAGGCACCAGGACACCGCCATGCGGCGTGCCCTCCCAGTGGAGAAATGGGTCGGCATCGCTGTCTGGAAGCTGGCCACTCCAGACAGCTACCGATCCGTGGGACAGCAGTTTGGCGTCGGCAAGGCCACCGTCGGGGTTCTCCTCATGGAGGTAAGAGGACCCAGGGGGGGAGGGGCGGGCAGGGGGGCCCTGGCAGGGCAGGGCAGGGCAGGGGAGGGGAGGGGGGCCCGGGCAGGGCAGGGCCACGCACACCCTGCTCACCCCTCATTGGTGCTCTCCCATCTGCTTCCCCTGCAGGTTGTGCGTGTCATCAACACCATGCTCCTGCACAGGCTCGTGAGGCTGGGGGACCCAGATGCCACCATCGCGGGCTTTGCCACGCTGGGCTTCCCCAATTGCTTCGGGGCTCTGGATGGGACTCACATCCCCATCCGCACCCCGCAACACAGTGGAGGACGCTACGTAAACCACAAGGGCTACCACTCAGTGGTCTTCCAGGCCTTGGTGGACAGCCGGGGCCGTTTCCAGGACGTTTATGTGGGCTGGCCTGGCAGCACCCATGACGCCCGGGTTTTCTGGAACTCGGGCCTGTGCTGGCTGGAGGTGGGAACCTACATCTCCCAGCGGGAGATCCCTGCGGGGGACACCACCATGCCCCTCTGCGTCATCGCAGATGCGGCATACCCCCTCCGGCCCTGGCTCATGCACCCGTACACGGGCCATCTCTCTGCCAGCCAGGAGCGCTTCAACCAGCGCCTGAACCACGTGTGCCAGGTGGTGGTGCGCTCATTTGGCCACCTCAAAGGGCGCTGGAGATGTTTCCTGACCTGCTTGGATGCGGGCCCCAACAACATCCCCCAGATTGTGGGTGCCTGTTGCACCCTACACAATTTGGTGGAGAGCAAGGGGCAGGCCTTTTTTCAGGGCTGGGCTGTGGAGGCCGGCAGGGCCGATGTCCAGCCACCCGCTGCCCCCAGTCGCCAGGTGGACCCCGAAGGGCCCCGGGTCCGGGAGGCCCTGCGGGCCCACTTTGATGAGGCCGCGGGGTGAACTCTGCCAGGCCCCCCACTGCCCGCCCTTTCCTCCACAACACTCCCTGCCCCTACGCCCACACCATGGAGCACCCAACAGCACCCCCCCCCCCGACTTTTCCTGGACAAATAAAAGCACGCACTTGTTGGTAAAATGAAACTGGTTTTCTTTGAACTGTTTTTTTAACTAATAACAACAAACTATATACAAGACCTTCTAACTAAACTATTATATAAGTGAATAATAAAAAAGTTTGCATATATTATATGTCCAAAAAACAGAAAACCAGGGATTACAAGGAAGGGGAGAACTATTTACATGGGGGGGGGACGGGGCAAACAGGGGGCACAAATAAATAAGTCCCAAAACTATATACCGGGGGGGCGCCCACATCCTGGGCCCCACGCCCCTATAGTCCGGCACTGGGGGTGGGCGGCCGGGAGCCCCTCCTCGGCCGCAGCCCTGTCCGGGGCTGGCTGGGGGCCGGGCGGACTGGAAGATACGTCTGGCGAGTCTCAGCTGGCCCCAGGTGTCCCTCGGCGGTCCAGCCCTCGGTGGCGGGTGATGGGGCGACAGCGGACGGCGCGGCGATGAGCAGAGCAGTGGGTGGCGCGGCGGGTGGAGCACTCAGGGTGGGCGCAGCGGCGGCCGGCGCAGCATGGGGGGCCAGGTAGTCCACGAGGCAGTTGAAGGTCTCCATGTAGGCCCCCCCATGCCTCTTGGCGCCAGGCCAGCGCCCACTCCTGGAGGTGGAGGCGGCGTTGCTCCACCCGCAGACGCTGCTCCGCGACCTCCAGCTGCTGACGATGGATGGCCAGCAGCTGGGGGTCTATCGCCGGCGTGTGGTGTTGCTGGGTCCGCCGTCTTGCCTGCCATGGAGCCGGTCAGTCCGCCGAGGGGCTGGCCTGGAGCGATGGCCCCGGAGGGGTTTCCAGGACCACTGATGCCTCGCCGGCGCTCTCCGGTCCTTCCAATGGTGCAGCTGTGGAACACAGGAGGCGGGGAGGAAGAGTGGATACAGACGTTAGTGTGGGCCCCGAGCGGTGGCCCTTGTTCCCCCACCCCTGTGCTGCAGGTTCCCCATCCCCGTCCCCGGGAGATGCTGCTGTGATGGGGTTCACGGGTCCCCCTGCACTGCACCCCGTCCCCCGGCGGGAGTGACTCTCACTTCACTCAGCAGGGTCTGACAGGAGAGGTTTCTTAGGCCACAGATGCCCAGTTTCTCCCAGGAGCAACAGTACAGCAGTCAGAGACGGTCCTTCCAACCCGTCCTGGGGAGAAGACCCCAAGGGGTGCCCCTCTGGGGGGTACCTTTCCCCCTCCTCAGGCTGGCTGCCTTCCAGCTCTCCCTTCCCCTAGCCTCTACCTGCGGCCCCCGCCCCGATTCAAAGCCAGCTCGGCTCCTCCCTCCTCTTTGTTCAGGGCAGAGATGTCACCTGCTTTTGTAGCCCCAGGATCATCCTTTGCCCCTGGGAGCTATTCAGCTTGTTGCTCATATATAGCCTGAGTCTCGCATTTGCACTCCCCCCACTCCATCACATGCTGCTGCTGCTGCTGCTGCAGGGTGTCCCACCCCCTCCTCCCGGGGGACCCTAGAGTTTCCGCTCCCACCTGCCCCGGGGATGGGGCATGGCACTGTCGTGCTGGGGGGCGGGGGGGGCAGGGGCTGATGCCCTCCTGTGAGGGACATGGCACTGATGTCCTTGGGGCCATGGCCATCTGGGCATGTGGAGGGCCCTGGCCACATATCTATTACCCCCACCCCTCAACCCCAGGGGTGTACACCAGGGGGGGTACATACCTGTAGGTCCACTCCCACTGTCCGGGGACACCCGGGGGGCGGACTCCCGGCTGCTGCTCCGGGATGGGAGGAGGATGTGCAGCCCCGTCTCAGCGGAGGAGGAGTCCCCTTCCTCCTCCTCCTCCTCCTCCTGCTGCGATGCCCCGGGGGTGGGCTTCGGGGGGGGGCCCCGGGGTGCGGGGCTTACCTCCAGGGCGGACTCCGGCTCCAGGGCCTGCTGGGGCTCCTCAGCCGAGGTGTCAAGAGTGGCCGGAGGGGAGGAGGTGTGCCGGGGGCCCAGGATGTCCCTTAGCTCTCTGTAAAAGGGGCAAGTGACGGGGGCGGCCCCAGATCGGCCGGCCGCATCCCGGGCCCGGGCGTAACCCTGCCACAGCTCTTTGACTTTACTCCGGACATGGTCCGGAGCGCGGGCGGGGTGACCCCGGGCGGCCAGGCCCTCGGCCAGCCGAACGAACGCATCCGCGTTCCACCTCTTGCTCCCCATTACCTGGAGCACCTCCTCCTCGCTCCAGAGCCCCAGCATGTCCCGAAGCTCGGCCTCCGTCCAGGAGGGGTCCCGCTGCCGCTTGCCGGCCTGGCTGCCAGCCTGGCTGCCCTGGCTCCCCTTGGGGGGGGGTCCCCTGGGGGTGCTGGGGGGGCTGCCGGGCGGCCATCGGTGCGCTGGGGGGTTCTTGGGGCTGCTGAAGAGCGTGCAGGCTGGCCGCGTGTTATTGCTGCTGCCTGCACGCTCTCTCAGCTTCCTCCACAGAAAGGGAGGGGGCGGGGACCTTTAAGGGGCCGCTCCACATGGCCACCATTAAGCTGACGGGCTGTAGAGAGCGTCTCTCAACCCCTCAGGTGATGGCCGCCATGGAGGACCCCGCAATTTCGATGTTGCGGGACGCGCAACGACTACACGGTCCCTACTTCGACGTTGAACGTCAAAGTAGGGCGCTATTCCTATCCCCTCATGGGGTTAGCGGCTTCGACATCTCGCTGCTTAACGTCGATGTTAACATTGAAATAGCACCCTACACGTGTAGCCGTGACGGGCGCTATTTCGAAGTTAGTGCCGTTACTTCAAAGTAGCGTGCACGTGTAGACACGGCTTTTCTGTGATGAGACACATGTGGAGATTTTCTGAACAACCTCCTCCTTAATTCTGGATTTCTGTGTGAGAATAATATCTAGGCCATCTGAAACATTGAAAGGGCTCATCCCTTTCCACCCACCTACCTGTGTGAAGATGGCTTTTCATCACTGGCCTGACTTAAAAGCAAACACCTCCGTTTCACTGTTGGAGCTGATCACCATCTACCCCAGCCACACGGAGTCCTGCTTCCAGGATGACCGTTCATCAATACAAGCTCATCCCTCCCATTAATAACACACTTTTTTTTATTGTTTCACTGTAGGATATAGAGCTTGTCTTGTGGTGGTATTCTAACAAAACAAACCAGCAGTCATGTAGCATTTTACAGACTAACAAAATGATTTATTAGGTGATGAGCATTCGTGGCACAGACCCACTTCTTCAGATCAATAGCATTTTCAGTACAGACTGACATCTATATAACACAGAGGTCCAAAAAATTGCAATAAAAACTGACATATGAAATACATGGGACTGAAGGCATAGGGAGATTTATGAATTGGGGTTCATAGTCAAATTTGACACATTAACACTTGGTATGAACATAGACAGCAATTATCTCACGCATTACAAGGACTGCTTCCCTTCCTTTGATGTCCGTAATTATCTCAGGCAAGACACTTAACATCATCCCCCATCCCTCAACCCCCTCCTTCAGTTCTATATGTTTGATTTGTCAGTTTTTATTGCAATTTTTTTGATCTCTCTGTTATATATTTGGGTCTGGACTGGAAATTACATCGATCTGATGAAGTGGGTCTGTCCCACAAAAGCTCATCACCTAATAAATCATTTTGTTAGTCTTTAAAGTGCTACATGATTGCTGTTTTGTTTTGTTAGAACACAGACTAACACGGCTACCTCTCTGTTGTGATGGCACTGTGAATTTAAATATTTAAGGGCTACTTTCTGTAGAGATGGCCTTATATTGATTTTTTAATTTGAAATATTAACTATTCTAGGGTGACACAAGGCACTGGGTTTGTGTAGTAATTCTTCTTGTCAGAACGGGGTCACAGTGCAATGATATTTAACAACCCCTGGCTTAACTAGAGAAGACAGACACAGAGGCCATGTCTACACTAGCACAAATCTTGGAAATGGCCATGCAAATGGCTGTTTTGAAGATTACTAATGAGGTGCTGAAATGCATATTCAGCGCCTCATTAGCACGTCGGCAGCTGCGGTTCTTCGCAATTGCCCCTTTTTGCTGCTGTGCAGCTTGTCCAGATGGGGGCCTTTTTCAAAAGGACCCCACCAACTTTGAAATCCCCTTATTCCTATCAGCAGATAGGAATGAGAGGATTTCGAAGTTCCCAGGGTCCTTTAGAAGAGGAGCCCTGTTTGGACAAGCCGCGCGGCAGCGAAAAGCAGCAATTTCAAAGAGCTGTGGCCGCTGGCATTCTAATGAGGTGCTGAATATGCATTTCAGCGCCTCATTAGTAATCTTCGAAATGGCTATTTGCATGGCCATTTCCAAGATTTGTGCTAGTGTAGATGTAGCCGGAGTGGGAGAGGAAAGAAAGAGATGAAGTGACTTCCTGAGGTCACATTACAGATCACTGACAGAGTTGGGGATCTAATCCAGGTCTCCCAAACCAGTGCACTAGCCATTAGTTTGCTCTGTCCCCCATATATAGCCCCCCACTCCCCAGCCAACCTTCATCCCTTATCCTGTCCTTGAAAGCCCACAAGAATCCCCTTTGCAAATGACTATCTGGCAAGTAATTCTGAGGAACTAATTTATTCAGGAACATCACAACCTTCTCACAGACAGTTTGTGAAGATGGAAAGAGATGACAATTTTCACCTGCCTTAGTTCTTGTGGAAGATTCGGCTTGCCTTAGTGACAAGTGTACAACTCTTCCTCATGCTGGGGCTACTGGCACAAGCATCTTGTTCATGGCTGGGCTGACTCCAAATCCATTCTTGGGCAGAGGGAAAAGTCTGTTTTTTTTGATAGGGGTGTTTTCTTTGTGTCTGAGTGTAAAATTTACTGAGCTAAAGTTAAGATAAAGTGAGTTTTGCATTTAGTTGTGATGACCATGAAGCCCATGGCTTCTGTTATCCCCTGGGAGTGAGTTCCACTGTCTAGAGCAGGAATGGGCAACCATGAATGGTGAGAGGGCCACATGAATGGCCTTCCTGCCCCTCAGTGGGGTTCCACCTGCAGCCCTGTGTCCCAGCTGTCTGCTCCCCTCCCCCACCCACCTCTCGAGTGCTGAGGCACTGGAGCTCTGCACTTACCTGCTCCTTCCTGTCCTTCCCAGAACTTGTGGAGCATACAAATGACCTGCTTGGCACTCTGTCCTGCTCCTTCCTCTCCCTCCCAGAGCTGGAACACTGAACAGCTGACTCGCGGTTTTACAGCTCTGGAATGGAGGAAGAGGAGCAGGGATGGATCAGGCAATTTGTGCCCCCCCCTCCCAAAGTGCTGGGAGGGAGAGGGAACAGTAGGAAGAGTGGGGTTCTGGTGTCTCAGTATGCAAGAGGCACATGGGGAAGGGTCCATCGGCCACAGATGGTGCCCCAGGGAGCTGCATGAGGCCCATGGGCTGCAGGTTGCCTACCACCACCACCATCCAGTGAAAGTTCTGTATCCTGCTCTCCATATCGATTGACAGAATCATTGCTCTGCCATATTATAGCTGTCGTGGGAGATCGTGATCACAGGGGGTGACCAGAAAGAGAGAGTTCTGGGAAGGCAGCAAAGTCTACCCAGACAATAATGAACAATTTCAACCACGCAAATATTAACAGGCTGAATGAAATACAGGAGTACCAACCAAATGAAAACATATTAAACAAAATTATAAAGCCTCCGACGCTCAGCCTTTGTTTTCTGATATATTTGTGCAGCATTGAGTGGATTTTCTGTGCTCAACAAATAATAGTGACATCAGCACATGATGTGGTGGAGCAAGTCTTCAGTGTCTCAAGAGATTGCTCATTCAGGAACTAACAGGAGGTATGGCTGTTGTTGACCTGAGCCTGAGTTACATGGACAAGTTGGTTCCAGAAGCAAGTGCAGTTGAGTTACTAAGTAACAAATACTTAAAGCCTTCCAAGTTCCGAGTGAGAGTTACTTGGCTGAATATCTGAGCTGATGGGATACGCCATAGTTGCAAGGTTACGAATACAGGCGAGGCAGGAAGAGGAGTAGCTATTAAAGTCAGTGGGAGTAGCGTCAGATCCCTGGGCTGGAAGCAAAAATTGTGTGTGCCTTCTCTTCTTCTTGGTGGTCACTTGATAACTAGTGGGATCTCTTCATGTCACCCTCCTATTTGTGAATCTGTTGATGGTTGATCAGCCCGATTCTGGAGCTGCAGATCTTATCACAGGAGGGGCAGGTGTTGGTAGCTGTTGGAGGGGCCGCTTTTGATGCTCCTTTCTTCTTCTCCGCCTCTCCTTGTCTGCACTGCGGCAGGACCTCTCAAATTGCGCCACCCCTTCCCAGATCGTCTTTCTCCACTGGGGATGGTCTTGGGCCAGGTTCTCCCAAGTGTCGACACCGATGCTACACTTTTTCATGTGTGCCTTCAGCATGTCCTTATATCACTTCCGCTGACCCCCAACACTCCTCTGTCCTTCCTCTGACTTGGAAAACAGAATCTGTTTTGGGAGGTGCTGATCAGACAGCTGAACCATGTGACCAGTCCAATGAAGTTGTTGATGAATGATAATGGCTTCAGTGCTGGTCATGTTTGACTCTTCCAGGACACTAGTGTTTGTGCACCTATCGTCCCAAGAGATATTTAGGATTCTCCTGCAGCTGCATTGATAACATTGTTCAAGTGCCTTCAAACAACGCTTTTATGTTGTCTGGGTTTCACATGTGTACAGTAGCATTGGAACAGCCACTGCATGGTATACAAAGAGCTTTGTCTTGAGACAGATGTCCTGGCTGTCAAACAACCTTTGTCTCAGGTGGGCAAAAGCAGAGCTTGCCTCAGACCATGCTGGATTTCTGCATCAATGTTGACTTTAGCGTGGAGCTGTCTCGTGCATGGTTTTTGTGTTTTTTCTGTGAGGTGATGGTTCAAATAAAAGCTCAATTCTCCTTTAAACTCATAAACCCTTTATAAATGATCAGAGAGCTTTAATCCTTTTTTTCATGAGATAAAGGGCAGCCTAACCCCCAAACTCTAATTGAGTGGATTTCGTTGTTTCATTTTAAGTGCGCCTTGGCAGCCCCATCACTTTGAGAAATGCTTTCCAACGTGATTCTCCTGGGCTACGTCTACACGTGCACCCAACTTTCGAAATAGTTTATTTCGATGTTGCGACATCGAAATAGGCTATTTCGATGAATAACGTCTACACGTCCTCCAGGGCTGGCAACGTCGATGTTCAACTTCGACGTTGCTCAGCCCAACATCGAAATAGGCACAGCGAGGGAACGTCTACACGCCAAAGTAGCACACATCGAAATAAGGGAGCCAGGCACAGCTGCAGACAGGGTCACGGGGCGGACTCAACAGCAAGCCGCTCCCTTAAAGGGCCCCTCCCAGACACACTTTCATTAAACAGTGCAAGATACACAGAGCCAACAACTAGTTGCAGACCCTGTATATGCAGCACGGACCCCCAGCTGCAGCAGCAGCAGCCAGAAGCCCTGGGCTAAGGGCTGCTGCCCACGGTGACCACAGAGCCCCGCAAGGGCTGGAGAGAGAGTATCTCTCAAGCCCCCAGCTGATGGCCGCCATGGAGGACCCCGCTATTTCGATGTTGCGGGACGCGGATCGTCTACACGTCCCTACTTCGATGTTGAACGTCGAAGTAGGGCGCTATTCCCATCCGCTCATGGGGTTAGCGACTTCGACGTCTCGCCGCCTAACGTCGATTTCAACTTCGAAATAGCGCCCAACACGTGTAGACGTGACGGGCGCTATTTCGAAGTTACTGCCGCTACTTCGAAGTAGCGTGCACGTGTAGACGCAGCCCTGGAGTTGAACACAGCTGGGGCATTGGGGATGGGGCTGAGAAACAGCTTTGGGTTGTTTGTTCACAACCCTAGGAAAGGCCAGGCCGGGGGGTAGTGTGTGCTGGAGCCTTCAGATCCTTACTGCTATTGTATATGTCCAGGGTGATATTTCCTGCAGGGCTGTGTGATCCTGAGCTGTTGCCAAAATTGACACCAGTTCTTGCATGTAGAGTAGCTGTAGGTGATCAGTACAGCTGAATGATTCTGCAGCTATTTGTTTAATGCCCTCTCCTTGACCTTGGTTGTGCCCTTTTGCACTTCCAAACTGTGGAAGGGATAATCATAGATATTAGAAAATACTCTCAGGAAGCAAATTCTGAATTTGCTATCTGGCATTGCACTATTGGGTGTGGAGTGGGGTGTTAACACTTATCCAGTCAGGGAAAGGAAAAGGATTCCACATGACCTACATGTCCAGTCAGAATCATTTGCATTTCAAGCACACGTGCAATGAGACATTCATGAATGAGGCACATACCAAGAGCTATTTTTGGAAATACTTTAGAGAAGAGTTTGTACAATGAGACAGAGATCTAGGGAGAGAGAGCTGAGAGAAGGACCACAGAGACGTGCCTGAAACAGGGACAGAGACCGAAAAGGGATAGAACCCCAGACAAGGTCACTCTGTACTGCTGTGGTCACTACTGCTGAGGTCATTACTGGGGCCTTTGTCAATGAGTGTTACTGTTATCCTTTGGTGGGAGTGCAAGCCCTGTGCTTGTCAGAGAAGGCCTACCTCATCCCCATTTTTGGAATTGAAAATGACTATACGTGAGCTCAGCCATATCGAGAATCCATGGCAACAAAGCATGGCTGGCCTCTAGTTATATGGTGACCAAAAGCACTTCCTGGCAATGGCTGCTGAACACAGCTAACCTGATCTACAATAAGGACAATCTTTTTTGTAACCCCCACTGAGGGAGGCTCAGGGAGCCACATCAAGTGCAAGACCTCTGCCCCCAGGCATCTACAATCTCCAGTCAGATCACGGACAAAACAAACTGATGAAAACCAGGCACAGATGGGTAGAAGAGCAGTAACACAAAAGAGGAGAGTGCTCTTGGCGTGGGAGGTGGAGTGCACCACCAAACATTAGCTGGGGTCAGGAAGAAACAGTCCAATCTGTGTATTTTACACCTTCCTTGGAAGCATCTGGTGTTTGCCACAGTCTGAAACAAGACAGTGAATTAGGTGGAACCCTGGTTTATCTGCTGTGGTAGTTATAGCCTGATATCAAATACAGCAAATTTTAAAGTGTAGACACAGCATGAGACACAAAAAAGAAAGGGAGAGAAAAGCTGATCTGTCCGTCTGTCACCAGACATGCCCAATCACCATAAAGGCCCTTCTAGCTGTCTGTCCAGATTTTTATGTCATGCTCATCTTCATGGTATCTGAGCACAAATGGAGGGTTAGGTGCAGCTGTGGATATTAGCAGAACAGGAAATGTCTGGGCCAGATAAAAATTTCTCTGTTAAAATTACCGGATGCAACACTTTGGAAAATATTAGTCTGGGTTTCTAAGCTGCATTATATCTCCTGCTCAGTGAAGTCATGTAACATTTGTAATGCAGCTAGTATGGTTGTAATTGTTAAAATAATGGAATGGGAATCGAGACTTGTGGATTCTATTCACAGCTCTGCCTATGACTCACTTGTTGACCATAGAAAATCTGCACAATTTCTCCGTGCCTTCTCACTCCACTTTAAAATGTGAGATAACTTTGGTCTGTTGTGACTTGTAACTGACACTTGTTGAGCACTTTGATATCCTGGTATGACAGGCCCTAGAGAAAGACAGTGGATTGTTCGTGTTATGTTTTTCCTGGTTAATGGTTTCTGTGCAAGAGAAAGCTGAAGCGAAGAAATTTGATTCCCAAGTAATTGAAAGATTTGGGCCACAGAGCTCTTGGCCATGTCACAGGCCTTTGCTAGGCTGTCTTTCTCCTCTAGGGAGTGAGGCTGTCCAGTGCTCTCTGCTGCCTGGGTTTGCTGTGTTAATATTCAGACCTAATTGGTCCAGAGAGCCTCAAGGCCATATTCTGTTTGTGCTTCACTTAGGGAAGGCCATGCAGCTGAATGAAGGGAGATCAGGCAAGCAGACGCCATTGGTCAGAATGATTGGCCAGCAGCATGATGCAAAAGGTTTGTAGCCTACCTGACGAACTGGCCTTTCCCTCCCCCGGCAGAGACAAGAGGAGAAGCTGCCTGCAGGATCTCCTCACAAATCCCACTTTGATGTGCCACTTTCCATCAGGATGCCTGAGCGCCCACAGCTTAAGCACAAGGTGCCGCTGCAGCTGCCCAGCTCTCAAAACTGATGCCACATGACTTAGTCGGAGAGCTGCTGCTAACACCCCTCACCCCAGGTGACAGCTGGTGGCGCATGAAGCAGGCTCAGCCACTGGCTCCGTGGCAGCCGTGGCTGAAGTGTCAACTTTTCCAGCATTTTTCCAAATCAGCAAAGCGAGTGAAACCCTCTCTGCCCCTCCCATTCTCAACCCCGCTTCTTGCAGTCACGGGAGAGGGAGAGGTAACAGCACAATTCCATCGGCTGGGGCTCTAAAGCCATGAGATGGTGGGTTCTTCCTGTTAAAACAAAAGGAAAAGGATGGAAAAAGCTGCTAGATCAGTGCAGGCAGCCCCCATTCCAGGACACTCGGGGCCTAGACCGGACGTTCATCTGTCAGGTCTTCAGGATGATGAGCTCCTTTTTTAAATACAGGGCAGGAGATTAAATAACCCGCTGCGGAGCTCTTCAGATCCAAAAGACTCAGTGGGCCAGGTTTGCAGTTAAACTAAGGGCCCTGCTTGGTGGGCGGGGGGAATGACCCCTGAGAGTACCCCGATATGCAGATGGCCTCTCTGGCAGGCAGAGAGCTGGTATAAAGCTGTGTGACAGCCTTGCCCAGACTCTGGTACAGGGGGTGGAGTGGAGCCAGAGAGCGTGGTCCTACTGCAGTCTCTGATTCCCAGAACCCACAGGAAGTGGAGTATAAATTACAGCAACCTGGACACTCCTCTGACTCACACGGGAAGCCAGACAGGCCCCTGTCTACACAGGAATAGAGAAAGCGCAAAGATAGGTTACAGACATCATTGTCATCCATTGTCCATTCCTGCCCGAAGTGCTGGACAACAATGAGATTCAAGACCTATGGCTGCATGAGGCAGAATAAGTACAAGCTGCATCTCTCTAGCCCAGCATTCTCTCATCTGGCAACACCTGTGGTCTGGCATGACTTTAGTTAGCTGGACAACCTCTTATCATGGGTGTGGCCAAATTTCCCATGATCCCATAAAGTTTATTCACAGTCACCAGGCCTGGCTGTCAGTGTCCTGTGCTGTTCTTTAGCTGTAATTTACCCCTAAATGTCTTCTAAGAAGTGTTGGGAATGGTACTAGACTATGTTGACCTCCCATGGTCTGGCAAATTCTCTCATTTGGCAATGGTCAGCTCCCAAGGGTGCTGGACTAGAGAGGTTCAACACGTATGAGCTCAGATACTATGGCGACAGGGGCCATATAAGAACCTACACAGAATCCTCATAAAAGGATTACATTAAAAGACCATTATGAAGTTTGCAAAGCTAAGCAATCAGAAGTCAGGAAGTGCCAGAGTTAAAGCTGCCTGTGCAACCTTGTCTTGGCCCCTTTCTACATGGCCATTCTGATACAGTCTTTAATTGTACAGTCACACACTGTTTCTTCAACAGGACCCTTGCTCCATTAAGGACCTAAGTATGGTCATAGGATAAGCTAGACCGATGGTGCTTCAGAGGGAAGGAACAGAACAGGCAATCATCGAATGGTCAATCCCCTGCCAGCCTCTCCCAGCTTCTGGCTGTCAGAGATTAGGGACACACAGAGCATAGAGCTGTGTCTCTGACCATCGTGGTTAATGGTCCTTGAGGGACCTCTCCTTCCACGAACTTACCTAATTTTATTTTTTGAGCTCGATTATAGTTTTGGCCTTCCTAGCATTCAGTGACCAGGATGCACCGTACTCTAGGGATGAGTAGTGAAGGAGTCTGCTCTCTGTACAACCCTGCCTCACTTGTTGCAGAAGTTGAAAGGTGAATAGGACTGGTTTGAAACGTTTTGGACAAAATTGTTTTTCAGTGTCATATGGGATTTTCTGCTGAGTGAAGCTATTCACAGAAAGTGCCCACATCCTTCCTAACAAACACCTGAACTCAGAATATTTTGATTTAGGTACCCTGCCATGCAGCTGTAGTGTGGCTTGGCAGGTAGGAGCTGCGAGGAGATACAGCACAGTCAGTGCGGATGGGCAGAGTTTTGCTGCCAAATGCTTAAAGGTCTCTACTAAGCCTGGGTGAACTAAGGTTTTAAAAAGTTTATAATTTGACCAACGCTGGGAAATTTTCACCAGAACAGCAAAAAGCATTTATCTGACACCAGACTGAGCTCTTGACAAATTTCCGACTCTTGCTCCAAAGCTGCAGCTTTTCAATGAAACTGTGCTCGGATTTTTTTTTAACCTGAGTAAAAAAATATCCTTTTCCCTAATTGCATTCTGAGAAATAAGTCAACCATTTTAGCTGAAATGTTAAAAAAAAAAAAAGACAGAAAAAGAGAGAAAAAAAAAAAAAGAACCAGATAAATTCACAGAGGATAGGTCCATCAATGGCTATTAGCCAGGATGGGCAGAGGTGATGTTCCTAGCCTCTGTTTATCAGGGGTGGGATTTGGTGATGGGGTGGATCACTTGATGATTACCTGTTCTGTTCAATCCTTCTGGGAAACCTGGAATTGGCCACTGTCTGAAGAGAGGATACTGGGCTACATGGACCTTTGGTCTGACCCTGTCTTGCTGGTCTTATGTTCTTACTAGGTACATTCCGCTTTTGTGGCTTGAGTTACTCACAACAGTTTTCACAGCAGGGGATTCACCTCCAGGAGTGGGAATGATGGTCCCATTACATCTCCCATATGTCCTGGCCTTGCCAAGTACTTGGCCAGTTCTGCTGCCTTTTTGAGCACCAGGCAACACAAAGCATTATGTACCACTGCAACTAATTTTTCTGCCACTAGGCAGCCACAACCTGGATCAAATTTGGCCCTTGATGCATGAAGAAGGAATGAGAAGACCTTACTACCATATTGCTGGATGAGCAGCTCCAGCTAGGTGAGCAATCTAGCAATAACAGTAGTTGGCAGAGCATAGAACCAGGCCAGCAATATTTCATTAGATATAAATGATGAAACAAGTAGGCTGTACTGTAAGAAACAGCATTTTTAACCCAAAGGGGGAGTTGCACCAGGAAGTCTTACTAAGGACATTGCCAGTGCCATTGGTTTTATTGGAAGGTGCTCAGATAGCGTGGTAATGGGGAGCGCTGTTAGACATGGTGAGTAACCAGCTGTAATGCTGAGGCTCTGCTGTTTGTCTCCCAGCAGCCACCCCAGTCCTGCATTCCTGAAGCTCTAGTCCCACATCACTTTAGGTTCCTCTTGGGCAGCGATGGTCTTTCTCCAGTTCCACTCTATAGCTGGGAGCGTTGGCCAGCAATGGGCCCAGCTCTTAGTTGCTGGAAGTGTTTTATGCCACAGCTCCTTCCAGACAATGCAGAGGGGATATTGGTGGGCTCCAGACAGTGGTCTCTCCATTGGCCATCCAGGTCTCAAGTCCAGGGCTCCCTTTTAGGCCATAGCAACAGCACTGACTCTTGGATAGGAAATAAATCTTCATTTGGGTAAGGAGCAATGGAAGTGATTTCCAGATTGCTTGTCTGGAAGTGTCAACATCCTTCTGCAACACTGCAGTCCTGCATGGAGACCTTACTCCACCATCTGCATCATAGAGCGAGTCCCCAGACCCCCAACCTCCACTTGCTTACCAAAGGCATGGTATGTCTACCCTCTGTAAGCAAAACACATTTTACCAAAAATCTGAGTGTTAACATTTTTGTGGCCACTTTCCTTTCCTTGCATATCTAGCCACTGGAAGTCCATAGTATTGCTGCTTCCTTGCCTCCAGACGGGAAAGAGTCATAGATCTGCAGCAAAACAAACATATGGAGGAATGTTTGGAGACGTAAGGTTTTTCCAGGAAAGTCAGTTTTGCCAAGTGTGATCTTGTGAAATGCTTTCCCCCAGCAACAGAGTTTACAAAGTATGAGGTTTCTGGGGCTCAGGAGAGACAAGACAGATGAAGAAATGTGAGTGTGTCCAGCGCCCCTCTGAACATGAGCACACACAAGCAATAATACATGGTCTCTCATCCCCACCAACTCACATTCTGCTTCCCATACTCCCACTCTTATCTGCTGACTTCCCTTCCTCCTCAGTCTCTATTGCACACATATGCCCTGCCTCCCCTACCCCTGAACCTTTAGCTCATTCCCCTACTCCTCTTCATGCCAACGCTACTCAGCACATCCCCCTCACCCACTGTTCTAACACACTGAGACCTCACGTCCCTCACCCCATTCCCTTCAATCACACCTCCCCTTTCGCCCTATTCCCACACACAAACACATACAGCGTTCCCTCAGAAGCATGAAGCATCACAAACAGAGATGTTGCTAGTCCACTAGGGGCCCTAAGCAGGAATATTTTGCTCCCGCCGTCACATACTAATAATTAATAGGGCCCCTTCTTGAGCTGCTCTGGGCCTAAGCAATTGCTTTGTCTGCTTAAGCCTAGCACTGGCTCTGACCTAAAGTCATGGATAGGGTTCAAACCCCTTGTAAATCTGGGATGCTCTAAAGACAGGCTGGGTCTCCAGCAATAGGAGTCCAGCCTTTCTGAGCAAGTTAGCATTGTACATTTTCAGAATGATCTCAGAACACAGTCGACTGGCTGCCAAAGCAGCTGCCAGGGCCTGAGGGTTGGAAAAGGCAGAGCAGGTGGCTTTCTGTACAACGACAAAGATACCTCTCTGCTCAGAGGCACTCACAGTCAGATTTTCCACAGCATCTGGCAGTGGCTACTATGAGTGCTCTGTGGGAGGAAACTCTCCATTGTTTTCAGTGGGAGCTGAGCAATTCTGGCCATTACAACCTACCTGGAAATGTTGGCTGACATCATACTGCTGGTTTGAGGTGTGATTCTTCTGCAATATATTCACCCAGCATAGCTTATTTCACTCACCAAACAGGTACAAGTTCTACAGGCAAACATACTTTTTTTTTTCTAACAGAGAGGTAGCCGTATTAGTCTGTACTCTAACAGAACAAACCAGCAGAAATGTAGCACTTTAAAGGCTAACAAATGATTTATTTGGTGATGAGCTTTCGTGGGACAGACCCACTTGATCAGATCAATCAAGTGGGTCTGTCCCATGAAAGCTCAACACTGAATAAATTATTTTGTTAGTCTTTAAACTGCTACATTTCTGCTATTATACTTTTTTTTTTTGCCAATATAAACTGCATCTGCCCTGGAAGACTTTGCCACTCTAGCTATACTGGCAAACCTTTGCTGGTAAGGCACTGACCTTAGTTAGAGGGGAGACAAGAGGTAGTGGGGGCCTGGGAAGGACAAGATTTTCAAGACAGAAAAGCTCACAGCAGTTGCTCTATTACAAATGCATATGGGTTACAGATTTTAATTCACTGGATATAAAGACATAAGGGGACCACTGTGATTGTTAATCTGACCTGTAATCTAATCCGTAAAGACAGGTCACACAAATGCCTCCAAATGCTGCCAATCTTTTAGAACAGGCATGGGGAACCTCCAGTGCACCAGCTGGCTGCAGTTTGTCAGGCTTAGCCCCTGGTGAGCCGCCAGATGCTTTGTTCACCTGAGTGTCCATAGGCATGGTTGCTCGCAGCTCTCAGTGGCTGCGGTTCACCATTCCCAGCCAAGGGGATCTGCAGAAGTGGTAACTCTGCCTGCACTGCTTCCCACAGTCTGCCTCCAGCGGTAAGCTCTGTGTAGTCTGCTTGCCCCTTTGATTGTCCTGGAAAGGTGGTGGCTGCGGTGAGAAGGGACTGAGGGGTTGCAGGAGTACAACAAGCCCTGCGCTGGCTTTTACCGCTGTGCAGAACATAACCCCTTTTTAAGGGAGCAGAGCAGGGAGAATTGGTTCAAACCCTTTCTCAGCCCTGCCTGGATCTCCTGCAGCATTTGGCCATCCCTTGTGACACTGTCAGCATGGCAGAGACCCAACACAGTCGCTGTGACTGGCTCATTCCGGGCAGCTAAGCTGAGCAAAAGTGACAAATTCTCCAGACGAGAGAGAAGCAGAGTTCGCCTTGTGTCCTCTCCTCCCCTCCACCCTTACCCTGGAGGTTAACACTCGACAGGGAGGGCTCCGTGACAGACGTCAGGGAAATACCGGGACCCTCTCTGTGCAGTGTGGTGTATGGAGGAGGAAGCAGAGGAATGCACAATGGCTCCAAGCTATCCAGCTCTCTGCAGGGGAGGGAGGTTTCCGCCTGAGCTGTTGGCTTCAGGTCAGGCCTGACAAGAGAGTTTGGCTCTGCCCCTGGGAGGAGCAAGGGATATCAGGGCCCTAGCACCTAGCAGAGCAGGGGGAGCACTGCAGGAGGTAGGAGCCTGCCTATTGCATGTGCTTGAGAAGTCCTTAACCCATGTGCCCTCCTTTGTGTGTCCCTGCTCCATAGAGGACTGCAGCCAAATCAAACCCACAAGATGAAGAACACAAAGGGAGAAGCCACTCAGGTGCAGGCCTGGAGGTGATGTGGGGATAGGGCGAGTGGCCCCCTGCTGGGGGCGGGAGGGAGTGATGGCTGCCTTGCAAGCCTCCCTGTCCTGCCACCTGACTGGAGGAAATGGCGAGTGTTTGAGCCTTTGTAGAAGTGGGGAGGAGCCAGCCAGGACAGCAATGGGGCCGGGGAGCCCTTCCCCTCACTTTTTAGCACACGAGGAACATTGATGACCACCCCCAAACTGTAAGCCTGGGGCAGGCCTGGAGTCCCATGTCCGTAAGCTATACCCACATTAACGGGGAGGCACACGGTCCTCTGGATCCCCCAGTTCTGGTGCTGCTGGTGCCAGCACTTCCCCTACTTGTGGCCCCAGCCTGAGGCAAACTGGATTTTGATAATTTCCTGGACCCTGAATTTAATCTGCTCCAGGAAGGGAAATGCCTGGCTGCTTGGAAGGGGGCACACAACCTCCACAGCAAACTCCCAGCGCCAGATCCTCATCTGGGGTAAATCACCACAGCGCCATTGAAGGCAGTGGGCCAGATCCCCAACACGATGCCACTGAATTCAGTGGGCTGGATCCTAATGGGTGTAAATCAGCATGGCTCCATTGAAGTCGAGGGAGCTACATGGATTCCGAGGCTCTGGCGCGCTGAGAATGTGCCATGTATGCGGCAGAATTGTGTCAGGCGGGAGCTGAGAGCTCGCTGGGAATGCCAGTGGGAGGGGAGATAATCCCTTCCCTGCACACTGTCAGCCTCACAAAGAGCATCAGCTCCCCAATGGCTGATAGGGGTGGGGAAGCGGAGGAGAGGGATAAGGGAGGGATCTGGAAGGACACACAGACTCAACACTCCCCCCGTACTGGGCAAGGCCAGGCCCTCTGACTGCACAGAACTGGGCCCTGGCTTTGGGGTACTCGCACACTATGGGGACAGACCTCAGCTGAAGTGGAGGAGAGGAGAGGAGAGGACAGGGGGTGCAGGGGAGAGTGATGGCCCAAGAGCAGTAGTTGGGAGATGCAGGGTGTAAGTAACCCAGCCGCCTAGAGGCAGGTCTGCTCACGGGCCAGGCACTCCCTGTATTCTTCCACACTGGGGCTTTTATTGTTGGTGGGAGTAATGGTGTGAAACCAGGATCTGTGTCCCTGGCGGCTCCCTATCTGCCTGTGCTGTTCATTGCTGCAGGAGGCAGATCCTGGTGATCTGAGAGTATTTTGCCTAGTGGAGTCTGAGCTCTGGCTAGCTGCTGGAGGGGCAGTATTTGATGACTGCTATGGCAAATGCCATTACTGACACACAAGTCAACATAACCAGTGTGCCACATGATCATTTTTAAAGTAACCCAAAGATGCCAGTGCTAAAGGTGTTGGTCATTCAGTTAAAGAGGCCCGTTCACTCACTGTGAGCTTTGCTGGCCCCTTGGACATTCATAGACAGCATTTAAAATACACTGGGCCAAATTATCCTTGTTGCGAGGCCCCTGAAATCAAGAGCTTGACAGCACGGATGCATTCAGCCCATCACATTTATGAGGGTTCTGTAGGGAAATGGGCCAGTTTCAGATCATTCAGACAGATTTGCCATGCAGTCACAGAGTTTCACTACCAAGAAAGAGGCAGCAAGGCAGAAGGCCTGCAGCTTGTAGTGCCAGGCAGGAAATTAGATCAATAACATCCTTGGGACAAATATAGCAAAGCTTGGAATAGAGTCAGCTCTCTCCAGCTGCCACCCACCCACCACTGCTGTCAAGAGTCTTCTAATGGCAATAGGGTGGACGGAGACTAACCCTTAATGCTGGACCCCACCGGAGGCTGCTAATGGGAGCACATGTGTGTAAATTACAGCTCAGCTATGTGCTGACACTCAGACACCTTTGCTGCCCTGGAGCCTGCAGTCTCCCTGCTCTCCTGGGGTGAAGTGCTTCATTCATCCCCCAGGCCACCCAGCTCTTCAGCACAGAGATGCTGAATTTTTAAGTGATGGATTTAGAGCTATTGAAGGGAAGTGGGATTAGCAGGGCTAGACCTTTTGACCACTTATCTGTTCTTAAGCACAGTGCTGTGAATCGCTAGCACTGCACGTCTCTTTGCTAACGCACCCCCAGACTGCCCTGCAGAGGCCTGTTGCTGGTGCTGCCCCCAGTCCCAACTCTACCCTGGAGGGACCCTCTGTACACTCTATTTCTCCATCCCCGGCCAACAATCTTCACCTAACAGTGAGAACCACACGGCGTAAAGAGGCCGCCTTGTTCTTGTGAGCGACGTGGCTCTTTGCCTCGCCAATCCAAATGTCTCTTCCAGGGCCACTGTGCAGCACGCTTCTCCCCTCAGTTACATGACTCTCTCTAGCGACCGTGCTTTGCAGCTGGAAATCCCCTTTTATATGCTGATTGTCAATGCACAGAAACAGCGAGGGACAGATGGTGCTGGCTACAGGCAGCAAGGTGAAGACAAGTGTCCCTTACCAGGGTTTGCCAGTGTCCCTTAGGGCTGACCTGTAGCCCCCTCTGCTCTAGATCTCAACCCTCTGCCATCCTGCCAGTGCACCTCAGTCCTGACCTTTGACACCCCCTGCTATTTCAGGTCTTCTGACCTCCCACAGCTCTGCTGATGCTCCTCACTACTGACTCATAGCTGCCTGCTCTTCTCTTCTCTTCTATTCTACTCTCTGTGGTTCTTACACTGTGCTCACTGCTATTAGATGTCAGTACCTGTCTCACTGCCGGTCTTCAGCTTTCAAGAAAACCAAGTGTCCTCCAGCTCTTTTGTGATATGGAGCCATATTGATTGGAGACCGAACAGAGCAAGACAGCTCATTTCCTGTGTGATTATGAAGCACTATAGGACCCACTGTAGAGGGACAGAATGGGAGGAAGTAGAAACCCACTGTGCTGCCTAATTTTGTCCATGGTCTTACTATAGTGAATCAGTGGCACAGGAAAGGTGTATTCTAAAAATGACCATATGGCCCACAGGGATGGTGAAGGGGAACTCCTGTAGGCAGCATCACTGCCAAACTAGGGGCTCTCTGGATATCTGAATGGCTCTTTGTTCCCACTGGGGCTGGCAGGAGGAAGGAAAAGAGTTTGGGGGATGAGAGGGGGTCTAGGGAGAGCTGCAGCTTGTAAACCCTATTTGTAAATGCTGACATTCCCTGTGCTGGTAAATTTGTTCATTTTTCACTATGCTCCATGGCTGTTTCGTTGGGGACAAAGGGGAAGGTGGAGGGAAGTTGGAGAGGCAGCAGCCTGACCTGGTTAAGACATCAAGCCTATTGAATGGCCCCTTGTAAAGGAGGAGAAAAAGACCACAATATTAAGTCTTAATCTCTAACTTTGTATCTGGACGCAGGCCAGGGTGGAGGAGGGGAGATGAGGAGACACCAGCATGCCAGATTCCTTCACACAGAAGCCAATGGCACGGCACCTGTCCCTGAGAAGAGGTGTAAGATTGGTGCTAGCACAGACCCCACAACCTTACAGACCATGGAGGCATCCATAGTACCTGTTAGCTTATGCATGAATGGACCTGGGACAGGAGCCCTTGGAAACTCTGCCAAAGAGCAGCTGTCAGGAAGGGTGTCCAGAGGATCCATTTTTATGCAGCTTTTCTGAGCTCTGCGCCGTACTCTGCCATCAGTGATGTTTCTCTGATAATGCACTACAGGAGGAGATGGGCTGAGGGAATCACGGCCTAGAGATCCCCCTTTTTGCTCTGCATTTGTCAGCTCTCTGCTTGCATGATTAATCTGCAGTGCAGTAAAGGGGGCCATGAAAGCCTGAAACAATCCAGCATGCCCTGAGCCAGAAGACGAGAGGGTTCTTTCAGCTACCGGTGGGTGGGCAGACTCCCCAGAGCTGTGTGATGGTGGTGACCAGGCCTGGATATCAGCAGGCTCTGGAGGCTTTCAAGAACCAGATCTGCTTTGCCTACACTCTTATCTCAATCTGAAGTCGCTTGGCAGAGCTCCCTGCTCCTCCCTTAACATGGGTGATGTCAAATTGTTCTGATAAGGAGTCTATGGAGAATACAGCCAGAACAAACCTCTGGCCCAGGCCTGATTTACAGGCTGCTATGCCATCTTTCGTTCTCCTAACCCAGACTTTCAAGAAGGGGCCTGGCTTGGCCATCCCAGCTCCAATGCAAAGGAGCCAGTTGCTGTCAGCTCAGTGTCTGCTAAGAAGCGCATTACACTGGGAAACTGTGTTTATGTTGCCTGGGGTTGCCCGTGTCCTTGACAGGGGTCACATTGCTTTTTAATTTCTTGTTTGGAATTGCAGCTGCAAAGTTCAGTCAATTACTGGCAGAGAGACTCCCTCAGAATGTCAGCACTATTTATGAGCCCTGTGTCCCTTCTGCCTGGGGAATGCCGACTGCAATTAGAGGACGAGAGGGAGTCAGAGTTGCATGCAACCAACTCCAGCTGGCCTGGCCACAAAATGGGACTAACCAGAGATCTGCTGATGGCAATCAGAGGACAGACAACAGGTCTCTGGTGTGAACAGTCCATGGGTGGTGGTGATGGACCCAGAGGCCAGAGAGAGAAAGATGGTATCAGAGAGTTCACAGGAGGCTGAGGCAAGGACAGCAGAGCTGAAGTTGTCTGATGTGGACTGAGGGTGAAGACGACGACGTGATGCTGGAAGGTGTGGTGCTAAATGTGAAGGTGATGAGGAGACTGGAGAGATGCTGTTAAACTATAATGGAGGTTATGTACCTGTCACCATGAGGCTGCGCTGTATAGTTTGCCTTGCACCAGGCTGCTAGTGATGTCTTATGTATCGTTTGCTATAAAAGACATTTGGCCTGATTCCCATTGGCTCTCAGGCCCTTTCATGTGACCCTGGCAGTGTAAAGCAGCCTTCAAATGTGCATAAATATTATTGACACTCATTTTAATTTGATAGAGCAGCAGAAAGGAGCCTTAGGCCTGGTCTACACTTACGACCCTTCCCAGCATCTCTGTCAGTTAGGACTGTGACAAACCACACCCCAACCAACAAAGCTATGCCAAGAAAAGCTCCTGTATAGAGTGGTTATTCTGGCAAAAATCTACACAGACTTCCTTTTCTTAGGGAATTAGTTTAAGCTACACATGCAAAGGCTGGTATAAGTTACAGCTCCACTAGGAGGTTTTGCCCACATGGTGCTACAAATAGATCCATGCTGATAAATGCTGTCAAGTGTCCACCAGGCCTTGGTGACCATGAGAATAAAGCCCATAATGTGTCAACTGTAGCAAATGGCAAAGGCCCAATTCTACAGATGTGAACTGAGTGGCATGGCTGGAACAGAACAAGATTTACTGGTGGCCCAGCTCACACGAGCACTACATAAGGACACTGGGGGAAGCACAGCACACCGCAATAGCCATCAAGCCTCTCCCTGTATGGCTAGCATGGCCCATACACTGTCACTTGCCACGTGGTTACTACTGAGCAGGGACTGGCCTCCCCTTCCTACCACCACCTCTTTTCTCATGAAATGGATTAGTTCCCAGGACAGTCATGACTTTTGAACACTTACATCCATTCACAGAGCTGGCCGGGTTCCTCTTCGCGGCTGTCAGTGTGAGAGAAGGTAAATGCATGCAGTAATTGAAGAGATCAAGGCTGAGTGCACTCAACAGACCGACAAAGCCAATTACCTCCCTGGAATTCCTGCTCCTCAAGCTCAGAGGGTTATTACAAAACCTTTGCCATTAAAAATTAGCCAAGGGAGGGACACATTGCCAGAGTCCAGCAGGAATTTCCCATGTCCATCAGATAGGCAGAGTGACCAGAAAAAACGCACACAACTGCCAAACACACTCACTTGGACAGACACGCAACACACCCATTCACTCATACAAATACACACCACAACATACTCGTACATAAAGACACAAAAATACACAGGAACGAATACCAGATTCACAGGCCCACAAAGCATTTGCGCACGCAGAGTAGATAAAGCTCATAGCTTCTGTGACAGATGGTTGTGAAACCCTGAAAGCACTTGCACTGACAGCTTCTCTCGCTGGCGCTGTGCTTTGGTCTGGGAAATTCTCCTGGCGAGTGGATGGCAGTTACAGGCACATAGTGGGGAGCATATCGTGTTGCGGTGATCATTTGTCATGGGAGGCTGGCAGGAATCCCCTGCCTGGACCCACCCGGCCCATGTACTGCTGAATTAATTGGCTTTGTGGAGCAAAGGGAATTGGCTGGAGTGAGAGTGAAGAGGCCACAAATAAGCAGGAAGGACACGGTCAGGCTGCTCTGCTGTTTCTTCCTCAGCACTCACCTCCTGTTGTCCCTCTTGGCACTTGTCTTCACTTCAGTGCTAACTCAAATAACAACTGGAGTACCCCTAACTTGAGTCCTGTCCTCAGACAACCCCACCATCCCACCCAACTGGGAGTGTGGTGGCATTTTTCACTTCAGTTGCCAGCAGTATTCCCTCTAATTTTCAACATCCATGGGCAGAATAAATTTTGTTATGTGCACCAAGGCATGTGTGGATGGGCACCACCAGTAGGAACACAAGTTGCTGGCTGTGGGTGGCAGTGGCAGGCAGCACTTGAATCTCTCCTGGGCGGCCACCCAAGCACTCAGCTCACAAGAAACGTTGGTTGCCAAGCCTGCCAAGGTGTGTGGACTAAAGGTCTTGTGAGCCCAGCTCAGAAGCTGCTACTAGGACTACATCGGTAGTGTGGATGCAGGCTAGCTTCACTTGGATGCTGCTAGTCCTCCAGAGCCTTCTCACAGTTACCATCTGCTGCCCAGAAAGGACCAATGTGTTTTCTCCTAGTTCACTGGGAAAGAATTTACGGAACAGCTCAGCCTCCTGCAGTTCAGAGAACCATAAGGATATACTTCCAGTAGTCATAAGTCACACACGTGGGGTGTAGTATCAATGAGGACACAGCAATTTGCATGTTATTTGGGGCAGCCAGGTGCCTGGTTTTTAAGTACAAAGTCTGGTTGAAAAGGGGACCTGACAGCATCTGGTCAAATCTACTGTCCAGACACCAAAAGTCTGGTTACTACAAGCAGGGGAGGTGTCATGCCTGCTCCAGCCCATACTCAGCAGGCCCTCTTCCTACCTTTGTCAGGCAACTGCAGCTCTCAGCTCCGGCTCTGGGGGCAAGTTCCTCCTGACCTGGGCAAAAGTGGGAGGGGAAAAGCAGCAGACAACAGGGGATAAGGGAGTGAAAGGGATAAGGGAAGAGGCAGGGCAGGTCTGAGGACTTGGGGGAATGGGTGGGGCAGGTGAGGTTCTGGCACTCCTGCTGGAGTATCTGGTTTTTAAATATTACCAAACTGGAAACCCCCTAGTGTTTGTTTCACAGTGTGAGTTGCTCCCTCAGCTCATGTTCAGTCCTACAGATTTCAAGAGGGCTGACTCTCGAAGCTGGGAGCTGCCTATGAGCAACTTGTGGCAGGATCAGGTCCCTTGTTTGTTTGTAACCCTGCTGGGCATTGAGGCCAGTGTTCCCAGTAGACGAACTGATTACTTTTTCTGTTGTCTTTGGATCTAAGAGACTTTCTATTGCTGCTCACTGGAGTTATCCTCAGGTTCCTTCTAGGAGCATCTGGTTCAGTAATGCATTGGCGTCCTTACAAAGCAGAAACACACAGCCCTAGAACAATAACAACTACCATGTTATCTTACTACTTGAACTCCATTATTGGTTTTGTACTCGATGCCCAGAAACTAGAGCATCTATTGCTCTTTCATCCATAGGAAGAATTTGCAGCCGTTTGTTGCAACTTTTGGTTTTGCCTCTATCTGAAGAGTTTTCACACACCATTTCCTTTGTGGTGCACCTCTTTGTGTTTTAACTGAATACTAATTTCTTTGGTATTAGCTATTGCAGTATTTGTCTCTGCTTGCTACTTCCCAAAATGGCTTTCCTCCAGCTGTGGGGCTTTGTGTTAGCAGGGGCTGAGAGCAGGGAGGGGGCTCAGTTTTAAAAACCAATATTCTCTGGGCACATGCAGCTGAAGTCCCATGAGTGACGCATGCATGCAGCTGTAGAGATATGTGGCGCAGTCCCCATACTGGGCTGACTTATTTAACTGAATCTGTGTCAGACTCTGGCTGGGATGAGGGGTGGATTGTATGATTTCAGCAGAGAGAAGCATGGGTACGTACCCTGCTCTGGATTGTTTAACTCCATTAGTACCAAGGCTTCGGCTGGGTGTTTGTTTAACAGAGTCCCCAGGTAGGCTCGTCTGTTGTTAACTACTGTGGCTTATTTCTTATGCAATAACATTTCATAGAACCTTTTTCTCGTCTTCATTCATCCCATTTGTCACTGTCATGAAGTGACAGTTAGGTTGTGTAAGCCCTTAGTCATTATGGGGAGCACCCACAGAAAGAAGCCGTGTGGTTATTTGTGTAACTGCTTGGTGAGGGTTGCGTAATGTAACTGTTAGTAGCTGCAACATGGGTGTATGTCCATTGTCTGGATAGGAACGGCACAGTAAGTTCTTTGGACCAGTTTTTGTGTCAGGCCTCTGAGGAACATCTCAACAAGATTGTCCCTCTGGTATATCTGTGATTACATCCTTTATAGGTCATTGGCACACACAATGAGTGAGTGAGTGAGAAAGCGAGGTGACAAAACAAGGAGAAAGTGTTCTGCCAAGTAGGCCCCACCCAAAAGGAAAACCATAACATGGACCCCACCCATCACTCCTGCTTCACAACCTGGGACTTCTGGGAGAAGCAGGCCAGAGCCATCTGCTATACAGACACAGCTCTCTCTGGAGAGCAACCGGAGGAAGAAAGGCAGATAGTGTACACTACTGAATACACTACTGAGTAGTAACCCCTACTCTCCCCTGACACTACATTTTGTATGAAGTAGCACAATCTTTCCTTGAGGCTATGCTGCTGCATTACATCAGGGGGATCCCAAAGTCAGTTAAAATGCCAGGTGCACAAATCATAACATTTAGACTGTGAAACGTCAAAATGTTTCATCTCAATTGACGATATTCAAAGAAAAGGATGTTTTGGAGCTATTTTTTCAGGGAATGATTTTGATATTCATCTTTTCATGTGGGATGAAAACAAATGTTCAAATATTGCAATTTCCCACTGGATAGAATTTCTGGCTTTCATTCTGCTTACTCAGGCTGAGTTTTGATCACAAGGATTTGGCCATGAACATTTGCACCAATAAAATAGCTCACACTAACCGTGGTGAAAAGTGAATGCAAAGGGCTGAGAATATGATAAGTCATCCTTCTTTTTCTGTTTCACTTTAGTATTCAAGGAGAAGTCTTCCTAGTCTTCTCTTAACTCTTCTTGGCAAGAGGAGGCAAGTTTGCTGGGAATACGTTGGTGAGCCAGGGAACTGATGCCAGACCCACAGGCAACGGTTACAACACAATTATCGGTCAAGAGAAGTCACTGTTGGGAGAGTTTTACCAATAAAACCTCTGTCGACAGATCGCAGGTACACACAAAACCCTATCAGGAGAGCACGCTGCTCTGAAGACAGAGTAGCAGCTGGATTGCCTGGCTGCTCTCTTGACAAAACAGGCACTCAGAAGGACAGCAGACAGGGCTACCCGTTGTTGTGGATGCGCTGTCTGTCGAGAGAGACCCCCTGGAGGTGTTTACACAGCTGTTTTGTCGACAGATTTATTATGCCTCAAAAAAGTTTGGAGGCAGAACACTGCTGGCAAAAGTGCTGTTGTTGTTGACGAAACCCATTTTAGATACGTCTACTCTAGCCCCTTCCTTTTGAAAGGGGCATGGTAATGAGCGAGGTCTGAAGATGCTAATGAGGCGCTGCCATGAATATGCAGTGCCTCATTAGCATAATGGTGGCCGCGGTGATTCGAAAGTGCCACTTTCGAATCGTGTGCCCCCCATGTAGATGGGCACCTTTCAAAAGGACTCCCCAGTCTTTGAAAGTCACTTATTTCTAAAACCAAATAGGAAAAAGGGGCTTTCGAAGACTGGGGGATCCTTTTGAAAGGACCCTGTCTATATGGGTGGCACATGATTCGATAGTAGCACTTTTGAATCATCGCAGCTGCCATTATGCTAATGAAGCATTGCATATTCATAGCAGTGCCTCTTTAGCATCTTCCGATCTTGTTCATTACCACGTCCCTTTCAAAAGGAAGGGACTAGTGTAGATGCAGCTCTCATGTATAAATGCTCCATGAGTTTTGTTGACAAAACCCCTGTTTTGTCGACAAAACTCTGGTGTAATCATAGCCATAGGCTATGTCTACACAGCAGAGTTAGTTCGGAATGCGATATTCCAGAAGAGCTTATTCTGAAATAGTGCATCTATGCCAAAAAACACCCATCAAAATAGTGCACAGCTATTTCGAAATAGAGCTTGGATGCTGAATTGCATTTAAGGCCACCAAAACTAGTGCTATTTTGAAATAACCCCTATTCTCTTCCTTTATAGCCCCTATTCCAGAATAGGCGCAGTTCCTCATAGAATGAGGTTTTCAGAATTCGAAATAAGCCATCCGCTATTTTGAATTTTTTTTGAAATAGTCGTTTTGCTGTGTAGACGCTTGCAAAGTTAGTTCTGAATAGTGGCCCTTATTCCAAATAATTTTGCTGTTTAGACACTCCCATAGAAAGGAAGGGAGAATTAAAGCTTATGGCGTTATTCACAGTGAATCTTTCCTCGGATTATTTCTTTTTTGTGAATTCACATAATTTTTACAAAATTGTTTAATGTTTATGGTTTTCTTACGATCTCTGAGGATAGAGACTTCCGCCCTTCATTTTGTATGGGCCCCAGCTGCACTGTGCCCTTTCCTTTTCTGTCTGGTTGGTCTCCTTAGTCACATGGCAGTGTTTCTGCTCCCAAAACTATACACAACCCAGTTCACTGATTTCACGTCAGTGCAAGACTCTCCCTTCGCACAAGACATTTAGACATATCCGTAGTAAAATCAAACTGAAGTTTATTTAACACAGCTTGAGATAAAAATTCAAATGAAAGCAATATAAGGGTTTTGAAACATAAGGTTACAGGTAAAAGACAAACCTACGGCTCTCTACACTACAGAGTTAAGTCCACTGAAGTACCCATAAGTTGTTTTAATTATATCAGTTATACATGTCCACACAATGCTCCTTCAGTCAGCAGAGTGCATCCATAGTCAGTACTCTCATCAGCAAAGAGAGGGTTGCACTGTGAGGAGCTATCTCATTATGTAACTCACCATCCTTTGCCATGTCCTGCTGCTGGGAGCGCTAGGAATAGAATGCAACGTGCCATGAGTGAGCATTCACCATCCCATGATGCAGTTCTTTCTGTCCCATCATTCAATGAGCTTCTGACTTTGTTTTGTGCAGTTTTGGAACAGCCCTTGTTAACTGCGTGCCTAGCATTTCTGCCTGACAGCATGGATCCTGAGCTTTTGTCTAGTCTGGTGATAAGCGTGGTGAACACAACATGGCTGGTCCTACAGTATTTCACGACTTATGAATTTGAAAGTCAATGCATGGTACCTGCCCTGCATGTTGCCATGGAAGAAATAATTCAAGACTGCGGCTGGTATTCACAGACCTGCTGCACATGGTGGAGTGTTTTACTGGGCTGGGGAAATGGTGGAATTGCATCATGATGTGTGTAGAGGATGATGAGCAATGGCTACAGAATTTTTGGACACACAAAGCCACATTCCTGAAGCATGTGTGGAACTTAACCCAGCATTGCAGCACAAGGACACCAGAATGAGAGTTGTCCTTAGCATGGAAAAGTGACTGGCAATGTCACTGTGGAACCTGGTAAATCCAGATCACTACCAGTCAGTTGCAAATTAGTTTGGAGTTGGAAAGTCTACTACAGAGGGTGCGGTGATACAAATGTGCAGGACATTAATCAACTCCTGCTATAAAGGAATGTGACTCTTGGCAATATGCAATAAATAAATGTGGCTTTGAGGTAATAGGATTCCCTAACTGCAGCGGTGCGATAGCTGGAACAGATATCCCCATTTTGGACTCAGACCATCTTGTGGTGGAATTCATCAAATGGAAGGACTACTTCTCTGTGGTCATGCAGGTGCTGGTGGGTGACCAGGCTCCTTTTACTGATAACAGTGCAGGGTGGTCAGGTGGGAAGCATGATGCATGCACCTTCAGGAACAATGGCCTGTATAAAAAGCTGCATACTGGAACTGTATTTCAGACCAAGCCTATGTTTAGACTGCAAGCTTCTGTTGGCAAAACTTCTGTTGACAGAATGCGCTTCCAGACTACAGACCTCTCGGAAGAGCTCAGCTGGTGGGGAGTGTTCTGTCGACATTCCTGTGCACCTCATTCTACAAGGCAGAAGGGATGTCTCGACAGAGGGTTTTTTCCCAACATTTGGCCCTGCGTGGACGGGCCAAATGCTGGAAAAGCCGCTTCTGACAGAACTATTGGCAAAAGATACACACATGTGTTGTGTAATTTGTGCATCTTTTCCCGACAGTTCTCGGCAATCTAGACACAGCCTAGAAAGATTCCAGTGGGGGACATGGAAATGCCCATTGAGGCCCCACGTATGCTTTGCCCCCATGGCTTATGACACCTCCCACAGGGAACTTAGAGGACATCTCTTGGCATTTTGCCAATGCACAGAAGCCAAAGTAACAATGACCAAACACAGTATTGTGAATTTGCTCACAGCTGTGAATCACAAAAGTTACACACACCTCTTTCTCACTGTGGACACAGCACAGCGGGAATCCAAGATACCATGTGGGTGGCAGAGGGTGGGAAGGGGGAATGAGGGACAAAAGGTCTGGGTGGTTTGGTTTCTATACATATCTAGGGAGAGTATTCTGAATATTGGCACCCTTTTCCACAGGCTGGGTCACTGGACCCAATATCTCACGCCTGAGGGCAACCCAGGATGCCAGGGTGCATCTCCTGTTTGCATGCAGCTTCAGACCAGGTCAATATGCCACAGAAATAATTGGTGGTTGGCGTGGCAGTTTCCTGCTCTTGGGGGAGAAATAAGGCAGCTCTGCCAAGGAACCTTCAGCAGAGGATTGCAGAATATCTACAGGAAGGTTTTGTGGAGGTCACTATGGAGGATTTCTGGGACATCCTAGTTGAAGACACTCATCCCTCGCTATGTGAGTGCAATTGGTTCCCAAATTTCTGTTCATATGTGAAAACTCACAAAAGCAACACTAAATTCCCATTAAAATACACATAAAAGTCTCCAATTCATTCCAAGTGCTTGTAACTTGACACGCACCAGTTGAGTTTAGGTACTTGTCTGGTGTATTTGAATAGTTTGGCACCAGAAATAGGATGTAGTGTATGTACGTAGAGCAGGGATTCCCAGCCTATGGGTCAGGACCCAAGCATGGGTCCCATTAGATTTGTTAAAGGTCGCCAGCTGGGCAGTTCCCAGCTGCATGTGGCTGTTAAAGAAGCCATTTGCAGTTTCTTAACAATGCTGCCTCAGGCTGATATCTATCAATAGAGATAGCAGCCATCTGCAGCAGCTCTACCACTAGGGATAGCAATTACCTTATGCCTAGGTGCTGAAACCTTAACACTTGAGTTAATTGACTTTAACCACTGTTACCTGCTGGGAGCAGGAGGGCTGGGGGAGCCGCCCAGCCTAGCAGCCCCAGTGAAGAGGGTCCGGGAGGAGGAGTAGTGTCTAAGGCTGGAGCCATTTAGGGATCTGGAGGGGAGGGGCCAATGGCTGAGGGAAGTTTGGGGCTCCGGGGTGGGGGGGCTGTAAAGCTGGGGGTGATTTGGCGCTGCAGTTTGGGGTGTAAGGCTGGGGGTGGTTTGGGTCTGCTGGGGAGGGGTGTAAGCCTGGGGTCAGTGTGGGGCTGCAGGGGGAGTCTAAGGCTGGGGGCATTTTGGAGCTGCTGGGGGCGGGTCTAAGGCTTGGGGCACTTTGGGACTGTGTGTGTGGGGTGGTTAAAACCTGGCCAAGGGTGAGGTCTGTGGGGCAGGTGGGGGAGACAAATACAGTAAACCCTTGAGTTACCCACGGGTTGTTCCTGCACCCCTGCATAACTCAAATTTTCCTGCAAGGGGAAGGGAGCCAGGAACCACCAGGGCTGGTCAGTTTCCTGGCTCCCAGAGTGGCAGGAGCTGGGAACCAGGGGCAGGCTGGTTCCAGTCTCTCCTTGGCTTGCAGGACTGGGAAACTATCAGCTCATGGCTGGTTGGTTTCACATTCCAGCCATTGCAGGTGAGGGAACCAGGCTAAGAGCCTTCTCCCTCTCTTCCCCCAGCAGCAGGGCTGTCAGACAGCTGCATGTTTGAGGGAAGGGAGGGTGAAGGTTCCAGCTGCAGGACAGTGCATCTCCATGCCCCCTGGCTGGGGACCCTGCGTCTGGAGTGGAGCCAGCTGTGGGGCTGCAGGACTCCCCACCCCCAGCCAGGGACCCCACGGCTGACTCATATTAGTGGGAGAAGTTCACTCATCTAGTGAACATAGATGGGTATGTGTGTCCCTCATTTTAGCAAGTACTTGTAAGTAAAGTACTCATTAAACGAGGGATGAGTACATTAACAAACTTTTCGGCTCCACCTCCACTGCATAGTTGCACAGGTTCTGTTGTTAATTTCTATCTCTTATTCCTTCTCTACTGTATAGCAAGGTAAACGGGAACTCTATTTCCACTCACCACAAAGTATCAAAACTAAGCATGTGCTTATCAGAGTTCATGTCCCCTGTGTTAAATATGCCAGAGCTGGAGTTCTGGGACCAGCTAGACCCTTCTGGAGTCACAAAGGGTTACTGACTTGCCATGCCACCAGATGACCCTGTTGCATCCTCCAACATCCTCCACATCCTCATCTACTACTTTGTTCTTGGGGTTGACTCTGCTGGCAACTGCCTTCAGTGTCTCCAAAGTGTCCACAGGGCTGTTGGCAGTGCTCCCCTCCTGTCCCACAAGGGTGATGTAAAGTGACTTGTAAAAGGTGGCATGTTTTCAGCACTACGCCAGAGCGATGGTTGGTCTCCCTTGCTTTTTAGTGTGCCTACCTCAGCTCCTTGATCTTAGTGTGCCACTGCTGCATTTCCCTTTTGTGCCTCTTCTCCTGCATCCCATGAGCAATCAGAAGGTAGGTGTAAAAATTCCTATCGCTGGACTGCATTGCCTCCTCTCCCCACAGGTCCAACAGCTCCAGTGTACTCCATGTGGAAATGCATTTATTATAGAAAAAACACAGCATGGGTAGCTGGGAAGATGCTGTATGAACTTGCATTGCCGAGCAAACAGCAAGAGGAATTTCAAAAATTCACAAGCCTTTAAATGAGGGAGGGGGCTCTGTATCTTCAGGGCAGCAGAGTTCAAAATGCTGACCAGAGCGGTCATTATGAGCATTCTGGGACACCTCCTGGAGTGCAATTAGGGCAACATAAGCAAACACACTGTTTGCACTGAGACTGTGTCAATCCTTGTGGCTGAAAGTTCTATGCCTCTCATGGAAGTGATTTTATTTTGTCACCATAACAGAAGAGCAAAATGGGTAGGAGGAGCATTGCTGTGCAGACACCATCACCGTTTTGACAAAACAGTGTAGTATAGACAAGGCATCAGTCTTGATCTATAGTCTATACTTATCAGCCAGTCACTTTCTTGTCAAATAAGGCAGTCTTCACCCAATGTTCAGTCCTTACAGCGCTGGTCCAGTCCAGAAGGCGGGGATTCACTTTTCAAGAAACACTCTTCTGACAGAACACTGCCTCCATAATGGCTAACACATGTGCCCGCTTTGCTTCTTTAGTAGGCTTAGACTTTTGCCTTTGCCAATTCTCATGTCTGCCTCTGCCTCACACTTTAAACACAGGTCTGGGCTGGGTTGACAGATAGCTGTTTTCAAGGTTGATTACATCAGGTCTGAGACCCAGCTTACCTCAGGTGATGAGTTACATCTCCACCCATTTTGGAAACCAATATTCAATATGCTACCTAACTTTACAAATGTTCCCCATACAAACATACAAACCATGATAACCAGCAAGTTTTGAACATTTAGTAGAGACTACGCATGACTTCCTTCAGTGAAATACTGAGAAGATGGTCAGACACAGAGGTAATATACCAGCAGGGCACGCTTGGGCATATCTGGGCAAACCTGTACCACAGTAACTCAATTCAGGACTCTTAGAGGGTTTCCAGAGGCTTTCTGAATTAGCTAAACTCACATAGCCCAGTACCTCTCTGCACCTTGTACAGCTGTCTTATGTCTTTAATTTAGGTGTTTCTTTGGTGTAGGTTATACCAGGATCACATTTTGCAGACAGCAACACATGTTGAGGAGACAGCAAACATATCACAGAATCAGGTAGGAAATAAACTGAAGAGCTCATCAGATCAGGGACAGCTAAAGGCAATGAAGGAGACAGAGTCTTCCTCAATGGAAATCATCTAGCCAGGGAAAAGAAATAAAGCAGCCAGACCCAGAGTGGAGGATGGAATGTAACACCACAGTTCTGAATTTATTGTCATCTACTCTCTTTAGTACTGTCCTAGTATTACTTTTTATTGTGACCAAGCACTAAAGTGACCAACCAAATGAACCAGTTTTGGGGGAAGTTAAGAGGTTAGGGTTTGCAAGGCTGGGAGGAGAGCCAGTCACAAGAAGACCTCCACTCTAAGAAGTGATCTTGTCATGGCTTGGAGTTCAACTCCAGCCAGTGAGAGAGTTGACTCATTTGTCCTATAACTCTGAATGCCTTAACTGCTCCGCTGTCGAAGCTCCCTGTTTTGAAGCACCCAGCCAGCACACAAGCACACATTAAATCTCTGTGTGAGCAGCCCTGGTTCAGCAACTCTGACTGCAACATCCTGCTTGTTCCACGGTCTCACTCTAGTCTCAACCCACTTTGGTTGCGACTAGCTAAGTGATGCCGACAAATTCTTGAGTCCAAATTTCCCCCATGCTGCCTGTCCTGATGCCTAGCCCTCCCCTAGAACATTCAGACGACTAATAAGTCTATTTTCTCCTTTACAGAGACAAAAGCAAATAAGCACATTGCTTTACCTGAAGGTAACAATCACTTGAAGTCAAACACTGTGCTGGGTTGATCTAGAATAAAAGCAAAACAAGCTTGTATAATCAAAAAGAGATGGGGAGCTGGTTTAAATGAGTTTACGGATCAAATCACAAATGGTTACAAACACACACAAATGAAAACTGCTTTCTATTGATTAATATGTAGCAAAACTCCAGTTTTGATTCAAGATAAGAGCCCTACTACATCTCCAGCAAGATGGCTAACCACCCCCTTCATCAGGATCTCCCACAGATTCAGTGCTTTTGTCTTCATAGGTGAAAGATCATTTGAGTTCTTTGGCCCTCACTCTTTTGCAGTCCAGTGAACTTTTGAAATGTATCCTCACAGTTCAGTGCCTCTGCTGTGAGGAAAAGTGCCATGAGGTCTGACGGAGATGATTCCGTGCTCATTTCTTCCCCACTGGTGAGTTCTACAACACAAATTTATCTGTCTCTGTAGCTGTCAATATGCCACTGGACTGTGCCTGCCAGTAGTTTTTGATGGCACTTGGATGGAGACATTGGCCTTTCCTTTGGAAAAAAATGTTTACCTACTCCCCCAGACTTTTCTGGTCCAAACATATTTTAGTCCAATATTTCCTTTACATTTGTACAGTCCTTTAGGTGTTTATTATATATACAACATGCAAAAATATTAATGATCAGTGTGTGGTTGGTTGATACCAGTGATACCTTACATGACACCCATTAGATACAGGTTATGATGACACGTGAATTGGGGCACACTGAACTGGTCAGGCCAGCTGAAACCTCCTACCAGGTACCAGTGAGCCCCTTGCCCTCACGTATCGAGATGCTGTTAGGGTCACAAGTCCCCCAGTGGGTTCTTAATTGACTGTGCAGTGCATGGAGTGTCTCACCACCCCCAAGGTGAAAGTGGGGATGAAGTTGGTTGCAGAGAAGTTGAGCCAGTTTCTCTTGTTACAGCTTCCCCTGCAACTCTCAAAGCCTACTTTGTTCTCCTCTATATTTTGTAAGGAGCAGTGTGCTGTTACAGTACAAATGAAAAATAACAACTATGAGCATTTAGCTCTGATTAAAACCTTATGTACATTTATATGTAGTTAACATGCACGCCTTGAAGGCCTGGCAAAATGCCAACACATCCCCTTAGCATTGCCAATATTGGGCACTCGAACTCTTCACGGAAACACAGAATGGAGAGTGAAAGTGATGAGGACTGGTCATTGTCAAATAATCAATTTGGCAGGGTTATCGTTACCTCATTTCTGCCTGGTCTCAGCTGTTTATTATCATCATAAGAGGAAGGACAAAGAACAAAAATGTTTATTTTATGTCTGGACTTGCAGAGTGCCTGAAGTTTGCATAAGTTCCTAGTTAGGGTACGTTGGGATGATCCCATTCTTGGATGAGACTAGTCAGGGCAGAACCAGTGTGTGTGCGTGTGTGTCTGCATCTTCTTATTTGGGCTACATCTACACTTGGCTCTGGAGGTCTGACTCCCACTTCACTTGGACATTGAGCCAGCAGGCTAAAAACCGTAGCATAGCCATGGTAGCACAGGCAGTGGTGATGGGTGGCACAGGATACCTCCCTCACTTCCCCCAGTACATATCCATGGGGTCCAGGTGTGTTTCCTCTTGGGGTGGTTAGACCATGCTGCTGCCCATGCTACTGCAACTGCACTATTATTTTAGCACACTAGCTCAATGAGAGCTAGAGCAGATATGTCGACATGAGCTGGAAATGGCACCCTCAGTTAACAGTGTAGACGTAGCTGAAGGCCCACTCCATATACCCTACCTGGCTGGATACAGCAATTCACTGGTCCAAGACTTGGATGAACACAATTACAGAGGATACGTTCTTGTCCGCTAATCTATTCTGGTTCTTACATGGCAGCCGTCATCCTGGTACCTCAGCACCAAATTTACTGGTGTGTGTTTCAGAGATCCCCAGGGCTTCTGACCGACAAAGTGTACCCCAGGGTGGAAAGCTGTGGGTAGGGCTAGAGTATACTCTCCGACCCTGGTTAATCCCCACTTGTGTTCAGTTCAAGGGTGATGAGGAATGAGAAGACCACCTGCATGCCGAGACTTTACCCCAAGCTACTTCTTAGTTTAACAAAGACACTCACCAGGGACAGCAAGTAAATCGACTGTTAGTCAGGAAGTTAAACATTGCTCTCTAGCACCCTCTACAGATCAAAACACACAGGTCGTAGGAATGAATGGCAGTGGAAGAGTGAATTTCCAGTAAGACTCAAGCTGAGTACATGGGAAGGAAAGGAGAGGGCGAGGTTATCGTTAAACATAACAAATTGTGAATATTTATATTGTGTGTTTCACTTCGATCTCTCTCTGGGTGTATTTCAGAATGGTCAGTCTGAGAGTCATGCATCATGTGCATTTATAGGGTCTAAATACTTACTGGATGGGAGCTAATGGATCCCCAGGCCACTGCAGAGTTATTGCATCACATCATTTAGAGACGGGGAACATAGAGCTCTGGCTAAATCCCAGCTCTTACTCAAATTGTCTTGGGATGTTTAATATCCCATTGCAGAACAGACAATATTTTTGTTACCGGAGCAATTGCCAGTGGGCTGCATGGACACCAGCCTGCTATGTGCCACCAGTATAGCAAACTGTTTCTCAAAAGTTGTGTCATAGTTTGGATCCTTGCTCTTATTTATTACTATTTGGGGGCTATAGGGAGGTGATGCTGAGGCTTGAGGGCAAGCCAGGAGCAGAGATATGTTTTTGGAGCATGGTCAGGCCTGGGCTGTCAGCATATTTGTAAACACTGCTTAGTTCTCTTCCCCACCCCTGGGATAAAAGGCAACAAAGCCAGCTAAGCTTTAGACCCCTTACACTGCTACTTCCCACTTCTCCTCTGTTGCCTAAGCAGACAATAAGCTTAATCCTTTTCATATTTTAACGACAGGGCAGCCTGCTTTACAGGCCTGCTTTCCCCTCTTGTGTTGGGACTTGTATCCATGAGCCTGTTTCCAAGCTCCACTGTGTTCACTCCTTCACAGGAAAGAGGGGAGGTTCTCAGTGAAAGGAGATTAGATCCTGTGGCAACAGAAAAGGGATCTCTGAATCGCCTCTTTGCCTTAACAGTTTCCTGCCAGGAATTCTGCTACATCTTCTATTCTGTGGAAAGGGAGTTACAGCAAAACCAAAAACAAGTGAGGGAATGAGAGAGAGAGGACGAGAAAGTCCTGCACCTGCCTGTTTGCTCTCCAGGCTGGCAGGGCCTGGGAGCTTGGCTTAGAGTGTGTGCTCAGCCCTTTGGAAAGGGATGTCCCATATTCCACTACAGGAACCCCTTCTGCATCTGACTGGGAGCAGGGGTGGATCCATGTCCAACTATTCTCAAAAATAAGGAGAGTGTTGCTGTAGCATGTGGGTGGGTGGTGTAGAGGCTTTGAAGTGGGAGCTCAGAGAGGGAAAGGAGGGTACTTGGAGAATCCTCAGATCCAAGAGAAACAGCAGGACAGAGAAGGCTTTTGTCCATGCTACTGATAGAGTGGTACCCGCCCCCCCGGCCCCCGTCATCCTCCTGTGTTTTTCAAGTCTCTGAGCAGACAATTTGTGCATCTAGCCAGGCCTCATTCATGTAAGAGGGCAGCTCAATTTGGCTGGAAAGAGGAGGCCAGCAGCAGGAGCACAACCTGAAAGCTCAATGGGAAGAAGAAGAAGTAAGAAGACACCAGTGTGTGTGTATGTATGTATGTATGTATGTATGTATGTATGTATGTGTGTGTGTGTGTGTGTGAGAGAGAGAGAGAGAGAGAGAGAGAGAGAGAGAGAGAGAGTCAGCCTTGAATTTGCCCCACAAATGACAGATGTGACAATTTATGTTGTGAGCCACTACCTAGCCTGGAAAGGTGAATCCCAGTGAGGAGGCAGAGAGCTGGGCCTGAGCCCTGCTGAAGAGGAAGAACGGAGCACTGAGAAAAAAAGGCCGGAAACCATGGAAACGGTATCTTCTTGTTAGACTCCCCCCCGACCTCCAGCCCCTTCTCTTCCCACTGAATTTCCCAGAATAGACACTGAGCTCGGGTTTCTTTTGATGAACCAAACACTTGGGTCAGTGCAGCTGTGATTAAAGTGGTCATTGGAAAGCTCAGTGAGGCAGACAGAAAAGGAAGCACCCGCAAAGGGTCTTCTCTGCCCTCCCGCCACCCAGTTGAGCCTCTTATTCTCCAAAGGGAATGCTACCAATCCCCTCAAGATCAACCACAAACTTAGAAGGAGGGTTTTACATCGGAGGGTGATAGGAAAATATCCCACTTAACAGTTACTGGCTTAATTTGCTTGATGGCACAGGTTCAGTTTCTCTACTATTGAGCTGTGGGCCTTTTGAGGTAAATCTTGAGAGCCTGGCTTGGTTTTCACCCATGACCATCAATGAGAGTAGGGCTCCAGGATCCGTTATACTGGCTTGTGAGTTTATGCTGCCCTTTCTCTTCTCTAAGCAGCACCCTGATATCTCTATTGTAAGCAGGATATGATTTACACAAGGCATTGACCTACTGTTGTTCAGGTATATTCGAAAATCTGTGGAGGGAAGAGAGACAAGGCCCAAGAGGGAAGACCATAAACTGCTGAGTCTGACAGAGGAGAAGCTATAAGAGTTGCAGGGTATGGGCAGAATAGGGCAGAAAATGAAATGGGATCTGAGGAGACACTGGGAGAGAGAAGAGAAGGGCGGAGAGGGAAAGCAAGGAGGAGGGAGGGAGAGGGGACCTGGAGAGAATGGATGAAGGGAGAGTGTGGGCGTGCATGTGTGGAAGCTGAAGAAGTGATTGAAATTCAATTGGCCCTGTTTGATTCCATCTGACAGTAGTGACATGCTCAACTGTAATGTCTGAAAATGATTATTCAGGCTTACATAATAGTTGAAGGAAGAGATTCATGCTCATAAGCACACAGCGGGATCATTGGGTTCAGGGGAGGGCTGTATGCAGTGAGTGTTGTGATTGTGTAATAAAAATGAGTTTAGATTGGTATTCTAATTGTGCTGCTTCCTGTGATGAAACCACATGCCACTTTTTGGCTACGTCTACACGTGCAGCCAACATCGAAATAGTCTATTTCGATGAATAACGTCTACACGTCCTCCAGGGCCGGCAACGTCGATGTTCAACTTCGACGTTGCTCAGCCCAACATCGAAATAGGCGCAGCGAGGGAACGTCTACACGTCAAAGTAGCACACATCGAAATAGGGATGCCAGGCACAGCTGCAGACAGGGTCACAGGGCGGACTCAATAGCCAGCCGCTCCCTTAAAGGGCCCCTCCCAGACACAGTTGCACTAAACAACACAAGATCCACAGAGCTGACAACTGGTTGCAGACCCTGTGCCTGCAGCATAGATCCCCAGCTGCCGCAGAAGCAGCCAGAAGCCCTGGGCTAAGGGCTGCTGCCCACGGTGACCATAGAGCCCCGCAGGGGCTGGAGAGAGAGCATCTCTCAACCCCCCAGCTGATGGCTGCCATGGAGGACCCAGCAATTTCGACGTTGCGGGACGCGGATCGTCTACACGGTCCCTACTTCGACGTTGAACGTCGAAGTAGGGCGCTATTCCTATCTCCTCATGAGGTTAGCGACTTCGACGTCTCACCACCTAACGTTGAAGTTGGTGCCGCTACTTCGAAGTAGCGTGCACGTGTAGACGCAGCTTTTGGGGGCATAGGTCTTGCTCTGCCTCTTGATACACCACATTAGCCAAGCCACATATGCACAGCCTGAGATAACTTGTCCACACCCACTTTTCCACTAATAAAAGCCCTTCCTACAGTCTGCATCAAAGAAGCCTCTTTATACTTACCCAGCCAAGCTAACCACTGTACAGAAAAGAGACACCCTCTCCAAACAGGGTTGTATGTTATCTTCTACGTGCCAGGGCCAGAGGTATAAGGTATGTCTACACTAGGAACTAACTTTGAAGTTAACTTCAAAGTTAGGCTCTATGTCAAAGTAGGTAGCAGAGAGTCTACACACATTTTCCCTTACTTTGAAGTTAACTCCGAAGTCGGGAGCCCAACTTCGAAGTCCTTACTCCTTTCCTGGGAATGGAGTAAGTACCCTACTACGAAGTTTAACTTCGAATTAGGGTGTGTGTAGACACTCAACTTCAAAGTTGTTTACTTTAAAGTTGTACTTCGAAGTAAGCAGCTTTGAAGTTATTTCGGTAGTGTAGACATAGCCAGAGACTCAGAGGAATGGGTGAAGGAATAAAATCAAAGATGTGGAATGAGAATTGGTGATGGACTCCAAAGAATACTGTCTGAGATCCTTCATCAGCAAGTCCATTCCTGGCAGTACATTCAAGGAGCTTACATTGAACACAGGTTAAAGCAACTGACATAACTCTCTTTGGGAAAGAAACCCTGTAAGCCAGTCCATGTCTGGTAGTAAAGTATAATCTGCTAGTAGCAGGCATGGAACCTAGAATGTACAAGCAGTACATGACATGGTGTCAGAAGTAAGGGCAACTTAACTGGAGATCAGAAACAGCAGGAACAAAGCAGCAAAGGTTGCAGATTTCCACAACAAGCCACTCTTAAATGGCCCAGAGAATTTCAGCTTTCATACTCTTTTCAAAATGTACAGTCTGGAAGAAGTATTTTGCTAGATTTTGCATGTTACAAAGCTTGACTGGGCAACTGGAGACATTCTGTCAACACCCAGAGGAGGGATAGCTTGGTATTTAGAGCATTAGCCTGCTAAACTCAGGGTTATAAGCTCAGCCCTTGAGGGGGTCATTTAGTGGTCTGGGGCAAATAGGTTTTTTTTTTTTTTTTAAAAGTCTGTCAGGGATGGTGATAGATCCTGCTGTGAGTCCAGGGGACCTGACTCAATGACCTCTCAAGGTCCCTTCCAGTTGCATGAGATAAGTAAGTATATTTTGTATTATAGTAACAAAGAGGAAGCTGTGCTAGTCTATACACTATCAAAACAAAAAGCAGTCAAGTAGCACTTTAAAGACTAGCAAAATGGTTTATTAGGTGAGCTTTCGTGGTCTGAAGAAGTGGGTCTGTCCCACGAAAGCTCACCTAATAAACCATTTTGTTAGCCTTTAAAGTGCTACTTGACTGCTTTTTATTTTGTATTATGGGGCTGTAGGCAGAACATATCTTTTTGACTGTCTTCATTAAAGGCAAAAAGTTTAAAGAGGACTATGAAGGGATTCTCTCTGATGCGCACTTTATACCTTGCAGAAATGTGTTTTATTTTGAAAGAGCATGGGGTCACCGAAGAATTTAAGAACCACGAAAAAATCTTGAATCTTTTATAAGGTCTCTGCATATACTGAATGAAAAATTTGATTTTTTGCTCACAAAATGTGAAAATATTACAAACAGACTAATTATTCGGTTAACAGACAAGAACCTCTCACAGCAACTACAATTAAAGACCAACTTACGTCTGCCCACAGCCATACAAATAGCAAAGTAGTCTGAATAATCAAACAGCAGAACAAAAGGCAGGAGTAACTTGAGAAAGCCTGAAACTAACTGAGAAGCTCTAAAAAGACAAAGCATGAGGGCTAAACATCATCATAAAACCCCTGAATCTATAAGGGAATCCAAGGCAAATTACAAAGCCTTTGATTCTAACTATACAAGATGAATATTTAGCAAAAGGCACAAGGTATAATAAATGCACAAAATATGGTAAACTTGCATCTCTTTGCCAAATCAACAAAGTCAGGGAGTTGAGTAATATTACATTCTATTTTGAGCATGTTAGTAGAAGCTCACATTACTGAAAAACAAATGGGGATGCTGAAAGAATTGTACAGGCATCCAAAAGAAAAAAAATCCTACAGCAGACAATTCCGTTACTTAGTCTTCTGAATTACAGATTAGCGGCAATAATAGTGCTACTGAATATAGTCCAGGGTCTATACCATGTTTGCATCAAACTGAGTGAAGGAAAGGGATAGAAAAGGCCAGCTACCATAAAGAAAAAGAATTCAGTGTCCAGATCATATGTGATCTAAACTAGCAGTAGAGAGTTCAACAGAAATCATGAGTATCCACAGTTATTTCTTCAGAAAGAACAAACAAAGCAAACGCTGCAGATGACTGATCCAGACAAAGATAACGGCTCAGAGATTCCAAACTGACTACAGACAGTCATTGCAACTAATGGTCAGCCAGATGAACATGTTGTCACATATTTGGACTGTGTAATTAGAAAACCAGTATGATTCAGAGACAGTTAGCCGACTGATCTTTACTGAACTTTCAATGTAGCATGATAGAGTCAGATATAGGGTATGTCTACACTTTGTAAATGATAGCAATGTAAAACATGAGGGAGATGTAATAAAATATTAAACAGTACTATACCGTTAATTATACTGTATTATACTGTATTATACTATTGTAGTATACTGAAGCTAACAGCCATGCCTAGGAGCGCATTAAAGGATTTCATGGACAACTATCTATTATCTCTCTCTATAAAAAAATTATCTGTGGGATGTCCATAGCTGGTACAAGAGCATGACCTGTGACTTAGAATGTTCTAAAAGTACGTGACAAGAGACCAAAAAATGGTTTTAGGGAAGGTGCTGAGAGGAGGTTTGGGATTCATGAAGCATCCGAACCTTCCGTAATAACAGGTAAATGTCTAGATGAAACAGTCTCTAGTTAAATGAAGTAACAAACCAGCAGGGATTGTCAGAGCTTTGAGCAGCTAGCAAGAGAAGAGATAGTTTTAGAGAAGATTTGCTTAACTTAAAAAAAAAAAAATTCTGACCTGTACAGTAATCCCTCGATTTACGCAGAGGTTGCCCTGGATGCAACCTCTGCGTAAATCAAATTTTGCATAAATTGGGGTTGGGGTGAGCCCTAGAATTCCCCTGGCTGGGGTAGCGGGCAGCTAGCGGGAGCCTCTGCAGAGCTCTGCTACTGCCTGGCTTCCCCCCGCTGGCAAGCAGCAGTGCTCTGCCGCCGTTCCAGCTGCCTGCTTCCCCCTGGCTGGGAGAAGCAGGACAGCTGCCGGCTCTGGCTGTCCGCTTCCCCCATCTGGGGAAAGTGGTATACAAATATGGAGATACACCTATGTCTCATAGAGCTGGAAGGGACTTTGAGAAGTCATCAAGTCCAGCCCCCTGCCCTCACAGCAGGGCCCATTACCAGCCCTGACAGATTTTTTTTTAAATCCATTTGCCCCAGACCCTTAAATGGCCCCCTCAAGGGCTGGTCTCACAAAGCTAGGTTTAGCAGGCCACTGCTCAAACCACTGCACTATTTCTCTCTCAGCTTCTCCCAGCTGGGGATACACAGCTGTTTGTGGCCTGGTTTCTCCCAGCTGGTGGATCCAAGGGCTGCAGAGGGGTAGAGGGGACAGTTTTGATTTGCACTTAACTCACGATAATGTGAGTTACGCACAAATCAAAATCGTGCTTCTTGGGGGTTCACTGTCTTTCCAACTGGAATAATAAGAAAATGGAGCTATCTCGCAGCAAAAAGTGAGCTGTGGTTTCGGAAACAGTATGGAACATGGTTCGTTTTGGGCTACTCTTGCAACTTGGCTGGGTTCAGAGTAGGTCTGGCAGCACCTTTTCTTAACAAACAGTAATTATGCTACTGCAGACAGGACTCTTCAGTGTAAGTAAAATGGGGGTATTATAAAGAGTACATCCTTTAGATAATGATCAGATTACAAAAGGCTGTACTGAATTCTCCCCATAGGCTCTAGGAAACTTCATGACATTGTCCATACAAAGTCTCCTCAAATTCTTACCTGCATGTACCATGGAAGAGACATCTGAACACTTAATTGTGTACACAGAGGAATCAGCAGGAACTTTGCACCCTAAGCTCACTGACCTTCAGGCTCCACAGGGAGCCTCCCTCACTGCAGTGATCTCCCTGGTAGCACAACACCCTCAGAAGCGCTGAAAGATGAGTCCTAGAATATTGTGTATAGTTTTGGGCATCCTGATATTAAAAAGAGGTCATCGAACTGCAGAGAATTTTTAAAAAAAAATGGTGATGAATCTCTTCTCCCAGCTCCTGTGACCCAATGGACTCCCAGAAGTGGTCTGTGATGTAGCATTTGTATGCCTACTGCACATATGTGTAATAAAAGTATGTTACTGGTGCCCTGCAAAAGAAAAATAAACTTGGATTTGTAGCCATTTTGTTTGATTATGTTGTATAAAAAAGGCCTGGAAAGTGGGCTAAAGAAAGGGAAGAGGACATGTCTGGGCTTGTTTCCAACCATAATAATAGCAGGGATTTGAAACCTGTTCTTCCTTGGATGTCTCAGTTGTGTTTTCTGAGTTTTCTAATTCTTTAACTGAAGAAGGGATCTTGGGCCTTTGCCCCCCATATGTTTATTAGGGTTTTTTTTTAACTGTTTCTCATTGTTAACAAAAACAAACAAATCCCCCAAATTTTAAACACTTTTAACAAAAAAGATCCCTGTCTCTCTCTGCATGTTTCGCTTTGTGAGATAATTTTGCCAGTAGGTCTCCAGCCATCCATACGATTCCAGACAAGAAAAGATGTCCCTAGCAATGTAAAACTCAGAAGCAACCTTTTTAAAAAAGTGTGATATTTCCTATTGAGGTGAGATTTCTGTGAAGTCACCCACCCTCTGCTAAGTCAGGCCCCAGTCCAGTGCCACTGATGTCAATGGAGAGATTCCCACTGAGTTCAATGGAGCTGGCACTGAATGATTTAGAAGTCGGGGGTTTCCTCCTCAATGCAGAGGGATGTGCAAAGTGTTGAACAAAGTATGCCAATCAGGTGCACGTGCACCACTAACACACATTGTAGGCATTTATCAGCAGTGTGATAAGGTGATATTTAATGCAGAAATTATCTTGTTCCTCTTTCATGGACACGATTATTAACCCCACGTTTAGAGGCTTCAGCTGATCATGCGTAATCATGTTCAAGCTAGTAATCCACTGTGCATCATCAGTTGCATCATTTTGCACAAGTGGATCGTTGCATGTAAGGCAGGGCTCTTTATTGTCTCTGAAGAACCACATGTACTTTAGTTACCACATTGTGTATTTAAAAATTCCAGTTTCCTGAAACTACAGCATGTGTGAGGTGTCTAACACACTTTTGTTTGCTGTAAAAAGAAAAAGAAAATAACATGGCATTCCAAAAGAAAATAATACCATGCCTCAGATCATCCAGGGAAAACTCACTCTCTACATTCACAAGAGAAGCAATATCCTCTGGAATAAACAAGGCCAAAGGGCAGGAGGCTTGGGATTTGTGAACAAACTTCATTCCTCGACAGAAGACAGTACTAGGTGGTGTACAAGCAAAGAACACACATCCTTTATCAGATCCTATGGCTAATGAAGTCCTGTGCTGTTATTCCACAACAAGTGACTTGGCTTTCTTACATACTTGCTGAGTACTTGAAACCATTTTCATTCCTTTCTCTTATGTGTTCTCCCCTTTGTCTGCTGTCCCCTCAAAGCGGCACACATACCATATTCTTTCTTTAAAAACTGAGTTTTAGTAGACCTTTCCCCGATGAGAACATCAGTAGAGACTTCTTATATATAGCTGTGTATTTCACATTGATTTTTTTGCTGTAGAAATTAGCTAGGCAGCTATTGTAAGGAGAAACAATATAAAACTGATAGGTAGAAATAAAGAATTGTTCTACCTAGATTTTTATATATGAATTTTAAAATGCAATCTAAAATACAACAGAAAGAAAGCTCGTGCAGTTAAGAAACAAAAGACTGGCAACAAGAGGATCTGTGTCTTGTTCCCAGCTGTGCCACAAACTCTATGAGTGACTTTAGGAAAATCAGGTCTCTATATGCTTGAGTTTCTCTATGTGCAAAATGAAGGTAATTATACCTTTTATAGAGGGTGCTTGTAAACTTTAATTCCTTAATATTTGTAAAGATCCTGGAGTTGAAGGAGCTGTAGGTATGCAACATAATTACAATTATGTTCTCTTCCTTTTTCCTCCCAAGTGAGGATAAGATGTTTGCTTTGCTTTCTAAAGGTGACTGTGAAAAAGGTACCATAGGACTCCATGTTACTGCTGGCTCCAGATGAAATTTTCTCTGTTTACAAGTAAAACAATTATTAATTTACAATAAGTATCCGTCCTGCAAGTGAAATCTGGGATCTGATTGTCAAGCTGGGTTCTTTCTGATTTGTGACAGTAATAAAGCTGGAATGAAGTTGATGATTCAGTGAACAGTCTCCAGCTTCCTCTCTCAGAGTTGTATGCTCCTGAGCAAAAAGCCATGCACATGTGTTCTAGTTAGCAGAGTAAACTATCATGATTCTAAATATACAAAGGGACCAGAGCTGCACAGTAAGAAATGTCAATTTTTACATTTACTTTGCAATCCAGATGCCAAACATTCTGCAGGATTATGATATTATTCTGTATACTGTTGGTCACCTTTCCCATATCCAGAGCAGTGTTCCCTGTAAGCTGAGCACTTGGGCAGCTGCCCAGGAAAGATTCAGGTACCATCCAGCTGATTAGCAGAATGCCCACAGCGAGCAGCCTGTGTTTCCCTGGTGGTGCACATCCACACATATCTTGGTGCATATAACAAAATTTATTCCTCCCTTGGGTGGTTAAAAATAGAGGGAACCACTGATCCCGAGATGCAAGCACTTCACCATCTTCCTTCTTATCAGAGAAGTCCACTTCTGAAATTGTCAGTTTGGTTGGTAGCTTTCTCTGACAACAAGGCTTCTGGCACCAGGCCATGGAAAGAACTGACAAAAGTGAAACTGACGCTTTTACCCCAGGGTTATTGAGCACATGAAGGATGATTTGTTGAACTTTTTACTGAAAAGTCTGCAAACAGTGAGTACAGATCCAGGACATTTCAGTGAGAGGTGGAGAGCCATAAACCTGTCCCTGAAAACCAATTTATTTAAGAAAATACATTGCTACCAAAATCAAAGCACACACAATCTTGGGAATACCGGGAAATAAGAGTGAGGGTCCAAACCTTTGAGTAGTAGAATGTGAAAAATAGTTTAAATGGCATGAAATCCTCTGGAATGTCCTGACACTATTTTAGGGCTTGATTTAAGCTCCCATTGGAAGCTTGATCAGATACTTAAGGAAACAAACGTGACGGACCTCTCTTAGTATTGTGGATTATAAGAGCAGCTATAGGTGTCTGTCGCATAGCAGCATTAATTTTTCATTTTCCAATACCAGGAGCACTTTATACTATATGCATGCTGGAAACAGGCCTTGGAGTTTGCTTGAAAGAAAATGCAGGAAGTTTAATCACAGAATCAGAATAATAAAATACTAGGACTGGAAGGGAACCTCGAGAGGCCATCGAGTCCAGCCCCCTGCCCTAATGGCAGGACCAAGTACTGTCTAAACCATCCCTGACAGACATCTATCTAACCTGTTCTTAAATATCTCCAGCGATGGAGATTTCACAACCTCCCCTGGCAATTTATTCCACTGTTTGACAACCCTGATAGTTAAGAACTTTTCCCTAATGTCCAACCTAAACCTCCCTTGAGGCAGTTTAAGTCCATTGCCTCTTGTTCTATCCTCAGAGACCAAAAAGAACAAATTTTCTCCCTCCTCCTTATGACACCCTTTTAGATACCTGAAGACCGCTATCATGTGCCCCCTCAATCTTCTCTTTTCCAAACTAAACAAGCCCAATTCTTTCAGCCTTTCTTCATAGGTCACATTCTCTAGACCTTTAATCATTCTTGTCTCTCTTTTCTGGACCCTCTCCACATCTTTCTTGAACTGCGGTGCCCAGAACTGGACGCAATACTCCAGCTGAGGCCTAGCCAGTGCAGAGTAGAGTGGAAGAATGACTTCTTGTGTCTTGTTCACAACACACCTGTTAATGCATCCCAGAATCACGTTTGCTTTTTTGTAACAGCATCACACTGTTGACTCACATTTAGTTTGTGGTCCACTATAGCCCCTAGAGTCCTTTCTGCTGTAGTCATTCCTAGACAGTCTCTCCCCATTCTGTACATGTGAAACTGATTGTTCCTTCCCAAGTGGAGCACTTTGCATTTGTCCATATTAAACTTCATCCTGTTTACCTCAGACCATTTCTCCAATTTATCCTGACCATTTTGAATTATGACCCTATCCTCCAAAGCAGTTGCAACCACTCCCAGCTTGGTATCATCTGCAAACTTAATAAGCGTACTTTCTATGCCAATGTCTAAATCTTTTATGAAGATATTGAACAGAACTGGTCCTAAAACAGACCCCCCGCGGAACCCCACTCGTTATACTTTTACAGCAGCATTGAGAACCATTAAGAACTACTCTCTGAGTACAGTTATCCAGCAAGTTATGCATCCACCTTATAGTAGCCTCATCTAAATTGTATTTGCCTAGTTTTTTACAAGAATATTGTTTCAGACACGTCCATGTTTCCTCAAATATCTCATATAACCCGTTAAAGATAACAGAAGTGTGGTTGTCTAAAGCCAAAGATTTCTAGCACAGGGACAGCAGTGTTCCAGTGTTTTATCCAGGGAACTCTGCACTTGTTTATATCATATAGATAGATATACATGAATGGTGCCAAGATTTTTTTAAATTAAAAAATGTTATCTTCATGGGAACAGGAGGTTGCAGAAGAGGCCAGGGCTGACCACTCAAAGGAAGAAATTATTAACAATTCTTATCTTCTGGGATTTGATTAGATTTTGCTTGGTGATCTGTACTGAACGACATTTCTCTCTCCCTGGTGAACTTTCTCTTTATTACCTCTAGATTTCTGTAGTCCACACTGTGTTGTGCTTAACTGTTGTCTCAGCTGGGAACTCAATGGCCAGAATGTAAAGACAATGGAATTACAGTTATGGCTGATAATGTTTGAAGACATTTTATTTAAAGTTTTGACACTAATCACAGGATACTGGGTTTTGGATTACTAGTGAGCATTTATTCTCTTTACCCTTGTGCATTTCAGGCAATGGAGGGCTGCAGTGCGGGTCTGGAATGTGACTTTCAATTAGAATTTGTTTGATTGTTTTTACGTACACTTATCACTGTGATCAAGTTTTTGTCAGTTATCCGCCCTTCATCTACACACATAAGGAAAAAAAGGCAATTGTTCTCCAGAGAAATCTGTTCTCATTTTCATGACTATTTAAAATATTGTCCTGGAAGATACTAACTTCATACCCAAGGTCTTCTCAAATATACTGCTCAAAATTCTGATGTCTTTTTTCCTCCTACACTGTCTTATCTATCCTTCCTCACTGCACTATCTCATCCCATAAACACCCCTGAATCTATATGCCTGTATCTACTGTTTTGCTCACTCTATCTATAGCTATACCTGCTGCATATACAACAGTAAACAATGATAGCAAAAGTCCCTGACTTTTTATTATTTGTACAGAAACATGTCAAATTCTCAGTTGCGAGTTGTGGCTCTTTGCCTCCCCTGTTTGCTTGGCATTGCTGGCTTGAGTGGGACAAAAGTACAACCCCACCCCAGAGCACATCAGTACTGGGTGCTAGATTTCTCACAGTATCTACAATATACAATTGGTGAAGCACTTTGGGATACTTCTGGATAAAAGGCTGTGAATGATGCTGAGGTAATAGTACTTGCAGACATCGCAAAGCCTCTGGGACTGCTGCAGACGATGGTAATTAGAATCTAATTTTATTAGCAGTACAGACAGAAAGGCCTGATTCTTGCTGGTCAGGTAGACTTTGGCGTGACTTGTTTTCCTGCCATTGAATTTTGGGGAAAGGGATTGTGTCCTGTTAGACTCTCCCCTCCTATGAGCTCTTTCTTTTCCTCTAGATTTGTCCAACTGAAGCAGAGAGACACCAGAGCAGCCAGGAATAAGCATAATATCCTTTATGTTTCCTTTGCTTGCTTTGACGTATATCTCAGTGGGTGCCAGTCTCCAGGCTACCCAACAGCACTGATGGAACCCAAACAACCCTTTGGAGTTACCAGGAGTTACTGCACCTATAAGATCCAGCACTTGCTTTGCTGTTTGAGGCTAATCATTTCACAGGAGTACAGATTAATCTTTGCATCGCACAAGCCTTGGCCATTCTTATCTCTGTTACACAGAAGTGTATTGCCACAAACTTGGTCAAATTAGCTTCTGTGGTGATGGGAGCTCACCTCTATTTTGGTATGATCCTCTTGAGGGACTTCATTGGAGAATCTGATTCTCCCAGGCAGTAGGTATTTGCAGGAGTAATACCCCCAGATATTGGGCTCATAGCTCCCCAAGGAAGTGTTGACAGCCCCTGGAAGAGCGGGTGTCAGATATAAAGTCACTTTCTGAAATGTGTTCCTCCTTACACACAGTTTCACAGCAGTTACTTAATGAATCTTGATTTGAGAGGATACACTGAACCATCTCTCCCAGTGAAATCTTTGTCAGCTAATGAGGATATAAAAGGCAAAACAAACAAAACCCTGCAGGAAGGCAATAAACCTGCTACTAGTCCCAGCTTCTATGCACTATAAGGGGCAATCCAACAACAAAAGAGAACTGCAAACTGTATGCACTTTATGAGTTTCTGTTGGACCTAGCATATTCATCAAACAAGGCAGAGACTACAAACATACAAGAATTTTCCAGGAACATACCCTGCTTTTCGGAGGATCACTTTGGTGCTAGGTAGGGCTTCCAATACCCGAGAGCCTGCATGGTTCAAGTATCAGACAAAAGCACCTGCACAGCAGAATCTACTCAACCATCTGTGGCTTCTGAGGACCACTGGTGTAATGTGGCAAAGTGAAATGTTACATGCTCAAGCTGATTGGTTGACCTGTCCCCACGGTATACCCATAATTCCCTAGAGAAGATCTGGTGCTGCACAGTCTGTGAACATTAACTCAGCAGGGACTCTTGGACAGAGAGACCTAGCCATATGGTAATCAATAAATGAACTGATAAGGTACAAAATAAAACCTCCCATCACAAGATGTTTTCCTTTCAGAAAATTAATGCTGACCTCCAGAGAGACAGGCTAATCATAAATCTGTTATTTTAAAATACATAAACAAAAACCCCATCTCTGGAGAGATGTTTGTCAGTTGGAAACATCACAATATCCATCTGGCTGAGTACAACCAGAACCAGGGGAGAAATCTCCCAAGAGTGCTGTAGCAAACAAGCAGGGAAAGTACAGGCCGGCTGGCATGTTAACAGAGAGTTAGAAACAATATCTCATTGTGTAGCCTGAGTCGGTTCCCCAATCCCCCATGCAATGAGGTTGATGTGAGCTAGATTCTAGGTGACAGATACTAACTGGTATGTGTAATGAGAGATACAAAGCTGGCATGGTGGACACTGACTTCAGCGGGTTTTTAGATAGCACTAGATTGTGAAATTCATCTTAGCTGGGAACAAAAACCTGTCTTGATTATTTTGCTAAACTGTGCCTACCATCTAAGAGGTAAAAGTAATTTCTCTGGGAGCCCTGGTACCTAGCTGTTGAAATGAGCACACAATGTTCTTTCGGAGTTTTGGTCCTTCCTCTGTCTTTGGAGGGTTCCTGTGGCAATGGTGTCCAGGCTGGAGCAGGATGTCATGCCTTGCAAATGACACATATAAAAATAAACCCAGTAAAAATCAGTGATGTATATCTTGAAGGTGGGACAGAGAAAATGATCCTGCCCCAGAGCTAGGACTGCCAATTTTGGTTGGACGTATTCCTGGAGGTTTCATCACATGACATAATTTTTCATTAAGGATTAATCTTTAATTTTTGGAGATTCCATGACAATCTTGGAGCACTGGCAGCACTACCCAACTCTCTCTCCACTTCAGCCTGTATTTTACTGCTACTATTTTAGCCAGTGGCTTGCCCCTGGGGAGCCCATAACAAGGTGCTCTACTCACTGCCAGCTTGTGCCTTCTTTTGGTGATTCTGGGGATTAGCTCTGCCTAGTTCAGGGCCATCTTTCTTCTCTTCCACCACTGCAGCTCTCCTGCTCACAGAGTTGCAGTATGCCTGCTTAATGGTTCTACTGTGATGTCCTCTTCCAGTAGAGTCTGTCTCCACAAGCAGGTCATGAAGGCATCATATCTTCTGCCCTGACTGTAACTCCCACGGTGACTCAGGCTGTCTTCCCATTCGTTGCTACATGCAATACTGCTCATCAGCGAATGGCCAGGGAACCCAGGCCTACCCTGTGGGTTCCAGTCCAGGGCTCTGTAGCAAGCAGTTAAGGTCTGTGGCTACGTGAAGTTAATTGCTGTCACCCGGACTAGATCTTACCATGCTTCTCCCAGCTTTCCACTCTACAGCTTTCCTTGCTAGCCCTTCTCTCTTAGGTCATTAGGAAAACCCTTCCTCTCCCCTCTTCTGTCTCCCTTACCTCAGGGAGACAAACTGCAGCTTTCCTTCCCACAACCTCCCACTCTGTTGCCAGTATCCTGTCTCCTCTCTGTTCCCGCACAGGAGAGTTTCCTCCTAATTAGTGCCCTCCACATACCCTAAGTCTCCTCTCTTTGCAACTCAATTGGTTGACTGGGCTCACCTGGCCTAATTTGTCTCTTTCCAGGCTGTTCTGTGGAATATGCTCCATCACAAAGCACAAAATTTGAAGGGGATGACACTAAAAGGGAATCTTATACCTGGTTTTCCTTTTGGTTTGTATCAATTTAACTATTTCAGTTGGGTGTGTGTGTCATCTATTGATGTAATTATAGTGGTGCAATCTCTAGTATGCACATGACAGTACACTAGTTCAAACTTGCCTTAGATCACTGTATCTTATTCCCCTTGCCATAAGCTAATGTACAGGTTTGTTTGTTCGTTTGTTTTTGGTAGACAAGCCCCTTGTGATTTTAAGATGCAATTTTGCGGAAAAACTAAGTTAACTTCTTCACAAAAATCTGATTCACCCGATAATGCCAACAAACTCTGAGCCTATATCTAGAATTTTGTATTATCCCTGCATCAACACCACCAGCAAAGACCATTCAAAGATTAGGGACACTTTAACCTTTATTAATGTTTTCTATGTTTTGTTAAAGGAACAGGTATGGACTTCACGGTTCAAACCTTCAAGTTTAATAGCACTGTGTGGCAGACTGGCCTATGAACCTAAACTCTTGTTGAGATGGTATGATGAGCACTCTTGAAAACCACTTTTTTGTGAAAGTAGACAGGAGGGTCTTCAGGAGTCAACGAAAATGGGGTGCTTTCATTTCAGAAGTGCAAAGGTAGCTTCATTACAGCTTCCCCAATGTCTTCTGCATTTATTCTTCTGAGGAGGAAGGCAAACAATCCGAGATGTAGCATGCATCAGTGGAAGTGAAGCGTACAGCTCACTAGAGAGCAAAGCAAATGGCCAGATGTTTATTGAAATACTCTGTCAGAATTTGATTGATTCTTTAGGGCAGGGGCTGTGTCCTCTGTGCTTGGAAAGCACATAGCCCATTTGGCTGGTTACCACTATAAACAGTAATAACAAGAGGCCATTGCCTTAATCTCTCAGGAGTTCTTGAGTGCCACGAGAATCAGTGTGGCTGTGCACACATGCCTTACACTATATGCATGTTTTGGGTAGTTAAAATGTTTAGCTCACCCCATACTGTAACCTCCGTGAAATGTGCAGCAAGGGAATGGGGCCAAGCTCCATTCATTTTTACTCATGGATAGAATTTAACATGATGTACACATTGTGAATATAAGAAATCCTGCCTCGTGGTCAGCACTTAGATGAGATTACCCTGGCAGTCCCTTCTAACCTTATGGTTCAATAACTCTATGAACCAAAGTCTTTCCTCCTTACTCTTCCAGCTTTGAAAGAGCTATTGTAGGCCCTATATGTGAAAACAAAAACAAAAACAAAAACAAACAAAAAAAGCCCTGACTATAAATTTTTAATGGATGTTAGCTGGATAAGCTTCAAAGTAATTTCTCTCTAGCAAGATGTAGATTTCTTAAGGTAAAACTATTTGGCCTACATTCTAAATCCAGGAAGAACGTTTGTCTGTTTTGAGTCTTGTAGAAAACAAACTGGAAAAGTTTACCTGAATCATAGATATGATATCCTTTTTTCATTGTTGGTGATAGATGAATGTTAGGTGAATAGCTGTTGTCTGGATGATTTCTTATTCAGCTATTTTTATAGAGTTTCTTTTATGTTGAATTTCTTGCAGAAATGGTGGCATGACAACTTAAAATATTTTTCTTCAGAGAAGACTGCCAACTTCCTCAAGTCTGCATTTTTATGAGACTTGGATTTTCTGCTTCTGTAGCAGGCAAACACCAAAATATCTTTCTGAATAAGAGATGTAAAGTGGACTTTTACAGAACTGGTGCTAGCTAAATATTACCTCATTTGAACCTCATTGGACTGATGACCTTGCAGAGAGAAGCTATAAGTCAGAACAACTAGAGTAGGCATACCATAATTATAACTATATATTCACATACTTGGGCAGCACCATCAGTCAGGACAGTGGAAAAAGCCAAGACATCCATCTTAAATCCTGTCTGGAAACCATCAAAATACAACATTAAAACCAAACTCAAGACTGATTAGAGCTGTGTACTTTCAGCATTGCTTTACTGTGCAGACTGCTGGGGAATGAGAAAGTAGGACACATGAAAACTATCTCAATTCTATACAACCTGCCTCAGAAAAGTCTCCCATGTCTTTTGGCCAAGAAAAATCTCAACCCAAGATGTATTCACACAGTGTCGGAGATATGAGCACCATCATTGCCACCAGATGTTGGAGATGGATTGCCCATGTGCTCTGGATGAAAACTGATTCCATCACCAAAGTAGAAATAAGATGGACATTTGAAGTCAAGGGAAAATGAGGCTGCCCACCCCCACTCAAATCATGGCAGTGGGTCAGGGAAACCTTGCTGAAAAACCTGGGGAAAAATTGGAGAAACAGACAGGAATGTGAAGGTGCTTCATTGCTGAAGATATTGAATAGAAGTGGTCCCGAAACAGATCCCTGTGGAACCCCACTTGTTATGCCCTTCCAGCATGACTGTGAACCATTAATAACTACTCTCTGAGAATGGTTATCCACCCAGTTATGCACCCACCTCATAGTGGCCCCATCTAAGTTGTATTTGCTCAGATGATGCCATAAGGATCAACTGAAAGGCCCAGAAGCTCAGCTTTTGGCTCAATGAGCTATTTGAGGGAAGATCTTTCAGAATCTCCAAGTTCAGCTGCCTTGGGGAGAGGAAGTCATGACATCACTAAACAAACCAGCCGTTGATCAGTCTCTCCTTGGACCTGAAATTCCACTAGAGAGAAGCACTTTGCCAGCAGAAAACCACGCTGACTACAGTTTCAGAGGTTATGTCTTTACTGGAATAAAAGACCTTTGGCGAGGCTACGGCTGGCCCTTGTCAGCTGACTCAAGCTCACAGGGCTTGGGATGGTGGGCTAAACACTGCAATATACATATCCAGGATCAGGTTGGAGGGCCCTTCCTTGGAGGGTCCCAGAACACAAGCTACAGCCTGAGCCCAAACCTCTACACAGCAGTTTTACAGTCACACAGCCGAAAAGAGGCAAGGCCAAGTTAGCTGACATGGGCCAGCAACACATGTTTAACTGCAGTGTAGATGTACCCTGAGAGTCCAGAAGACAATAGGCACAGACTCTGTGGGTATTCCAGGGCTCAAGCATCCACCAAAAAAGGGGATGCTCACCCTGAAGCCAAGATTAATTTTTCGCACACACCCCCTTTGCCTGTGGCTGGCTTCATGGCCCTGTCCCCACTCTGTATCTTTCCCCCAAGATCCCACCTGTTCATATCAGGGGAGAAGGCAGAGGGGAGCACTCACCAGCAAAACCAAAAGTCAGCACCTATGCAGAAGAGGATGACAGCTGAAGAGTTTACAACTTGTGTTATCTTAACTATCTCATTTTTCCTTTTTTCTGTGTGTTTCTTTTGTTTTACTTAACTGGGAAGCATCCCAGCATTTAATTTCCTAATCTGAGGATTTTACAGTGTGCCTTTGTATATGCACCTGTGTCTGTATAAGCCCCTTTAAGTTCACACGCTGAAGGCATCATTAAGAAAACTCCCTTGATTTAAACAGCCCTAAACAACTCATTGGAGTACTCTGTGGCTTAAAGCCCTAAGAAATTTAAAGCTGTCATACGTAAATGTTGTTGGCAGTGTTGTTATAGCCATGTTGGCCCTAGTGCATGAGAGAGACAAGGCGGGTGAGGTATCCTGTGCTGGAGATACAAGCTTTCGAGCCACCCAGAGCTCTCCTTTGGGTCTCTGGATGTGTCTAATTTAGCATCTAACAGCGGAAGAAGCCACCCAAGCTGTAAAAGTAATGTATAGTAGCAGCCAGTGTGATGGTTCACAGCATTTTTAATTTCCAGAAATTGAGGATTTCCACAGAAACTCCTGAATGACAGAGGCAAGTGAAGCTGCCAGTGGGTGGTGCATGGGCATCTCTAATGACGGCAAATACAAACTGTATTAACATTGCCAGTGCCCACTGCATGTATTCTATTTATACCACACCAGAGGGAGCGGTGGCAAAGCGTTGTGGAGAGAAAACCTTTTGTTACACCTAGAGCTGCTTCTGTCAATGCAAGTGAAGAAAGAAAGAAAGAAAGAAAAAGAAAAAGAGGATTGAATAGTTTACTGATTTATCTACCTACCTACCCACAGTTTAGCAACAGACTATACCACAATTGAACTATTATATAGGTCACAGCTGTGATTTCTGAAGGAAGAATGATCAACTGAAACTGGATTCAGACCTGTCAACTCACAGCTTTTCTCACTGGGCTGCTGCTTTTTGGCTTTTTTCCAGATCTGATGAGCAAATTGACAAATGCTAGCTTCTTTCCTCTGGTGCTGTGCTCCAGACTTAGCACTAGGGGACTTTATATGGAATCAGAGAGTGATTCGTGTATTAAGAAATAGCTCTGGCACTGAAATGTTTAAAATTACTCTTTTGTCCCCTGACTTCTTTCCCAGTTTGGATTACCCAAATCCAGTTCCCATCAGCCTTGCTCACAAGAGGGAATTCTAAGAACATAGTTTTTTGTTTGGTTTTTCATGTCTACTTTTCTAAGATTTCCCATTCCAGTTTGAAATTTGCTTAGGGATCCCTTAGAATTGTTCCAATTGTTCTTTCAGAGGTCAGAAAGCAGGAGAAAAAATGAGAATGCAATTCATAGAAGTCTGACTTTCCAGCTTACAACCACCAGCTCTCCCAAGCATATCAGTGCAGATGGTTCCTGAAAATGGCTTGACATTTCTGCATTTTTTCAGAGTTCATCAAGCAATTAGCTTAAAAGTATTACTAGCATGGGTTAAGATTTCCAAAAATGGAGGCCCAACTTTAGGCTTATAAATTCAGTGCTTACAGTATATGTGTGTGCTGGACAAGAGAAGCATGGGAGGTATGGGGAAGAATTCACAGGTCAGGCAAAAATAAATATTTAAAATTTCAGTCAGATCTATGAGGGATGTAGTTCAAGCCCTGTCATAGTAAAGGTCCCGCTGTCAGATTATAATTGACACCTTCTTTTTTTCAGACCACTTTCAATATTATAATTGATACTCCCTTTTTCAGTCCACTTTTAATTAATATTTAAGTACTTAGATAAGATTTTATGCCCATTGAAATCAGCAGCAAATCTCACATTGACTTCCCTGGTGCAAGAGGAAGTCCTAAGTGGCCTGATTATTCAAAGTGCTTGGCACCTAGCACCTACCATGTAAGTCTATGCTCAGCCATTTTGAAAACCAGGCCACTGACTTAAGAGCCTAAATATGAATTTCAGCTTTTTAGGTTCCCATTGTTTAACATCTTGGTCATCAATTTCTTCCTCCCATCCTCCAGCTACTTATGATTTGTTATCATGAGTAAATGAATAAGAACCATATGGGAAATATGGCATGAGCATTTATTTAGTTTCCTTTTTTGGTTTATGGCACTACTAATGAACATTCTAGGTATGACAGAAGTGCTTGCAGCTATTGCCTCTCAATAGTTGCAGTAGAAGTTTAACATGGGACAGCATGTGTCTTCTTGAGTTTACCTGAATTAATGCAGATACGCATACATTTGTTCAGATTTCTCTTTGGCTGCTTTTTTGGTAACAGGATGTTGGCCAGTAAATAGATCCAAGTGAAACATAAGATCAGGTGAGCAATGCTACAGCGGTCATTTTAGAAGGAGGATGCTGTACTTTATTTACAGTACAATGTAGCTTTATGGGGATTTGGCCCATTGGTGCAGTGAAAATTATTTTGATAGATTACTGTGATGCGCAGGATTTGTCAATTTTACCCGTACACAGGATTGTTAAAGTTATGGGATATTTGATTCAAAACAACATTCATTCATAAAAAGCTCATTTAAAAACCTCTGTTGGACTTTACATTGAGTAGGGGAAACTGTGCGCCTTTCCCCTTCCACACAGACCTAGAGGTCTGCGGCCCATGGAGGGCAATGCAAGGGCCAGGACTGGAGGCTGGGACAGAATATAGGGATCTGCATAAAATGTTTTTTTGAAAAAGTCCACAATGTGGACTGTTTAGCTTTACTTGGAGAAATATCCTACCCCCCTTCCTGTTGGCCTGGCAGCCTCTGTGCTCCCTACAGGGATTTTTGGCAGCAACATTTAAGGGAAAGTCCAGTCAACTGCAATTTGCTGCCTTGGAAGGGGTCTTTGTAACAATTAGAAAAAAGGGAGGGAGTATTTTGCAATGTTTGAACAGCTCCCACTCTGTTGCTGGACCACAATCCCTCCTCAGGCTTCTGCAAAGCTCTGACCTCTCCCCTCCACCGCAAATCCCACAGCGCGTGCATACAGCTTACTAATGCAGTTGCTGGAAGTGCATCAGTCCTTATTCAGACCAAGTTTTAGACTGGGTCCACAAGACTGAGCCCATCACTGCTGAATGCTGCATGAGACAGCAACATGAAAGTGATTCCAACATAAAAGAGCAAAGGAAAGAGTGGATCAAAACCGACAAGGGAAATAAAGTGATTATTTTTTTGGTATGTGTTTCCCTCAGCCAGCAGGTGCCTCTGTCGAGTCAATGCTTCTCTGTATCTTTGCAGGCACAGTACTGGAAATAAACTAGTAAGAATATGTCCTTCCCTATTCTTAACCCCTTCCCCTTCCCTTTTCTGCACTCTGTGGTGAACTCAAGGAATTTGCCCAGGCTGAATGTGCAATCTACTGGATTGTCAGGAGGCAGAAGATCTATCTATCTATCTGTCTATCCGTCTATGTATAAATAACACATGCAAGTTGTTACAAGAAAAAAGAAGGAAGAAAAACAGCATTCTCCAAGGCTACGGCTACACTAGCAAGTTTTATCGACAAAACCGGTGGAACATCCACACACAAAATGTGACAAAAGTCAGCACGTTCTCTGGCAACCTTCTACTCTCCCAGATGAGGAAGAGTGCCTTTTGTTGACCGGTTCTATTGACAAAAAAGCTGTGTGTACTCTCACGGGTGGGGGGCGGCAGGAGTTTCTCTAGAGTGACAGGGCATCCAGAACAACTGGCAGCCCTGTCTGCTGTGCTTCTGGATGCCTGTTTTGTCGAGAGAGCAGCCAGGCAGTCCAGCTGCACTGTCGACAGTGTGAAGTACTCTTCGATTGGCTCTTGTGTGTGGCCATGCTCTATCCACAGACGTTTTGTCAGGACATCTCTTGTGACTAACCATAGCCCAAAGGATGAGATATCGAAGCTGGCAGAAGTGGAGGATCTTGGCTGAAGAACGTGTATGGGGACCACACTGATTTCATCTGTGTTGATTTTTAAACCCCATAAACTGGACTGTGGTTTGTCTCACAGAACGGTCCCCACAGCAATATTCCTCACGCCAGGGTGGCTGCACATGTCCTTAGGACTGGCAGCCCTTCACTCAGGTTGGAGGTAGGCCAAACCTATGGGGGAGCAGCGAACGCTCCCTTATCTGGGTGCTAAGAGCTCATAGGATGTTGGGGTCAGAGGCCTTTGGGGGAATAAAGGCCAGGACATACCCCGCTCCCCAGTGCCTTTTGCTTTGGTTTGGAGCAAGCTTCGGTCGCAAGGTGAATTCCGGGCTTTTTTTTTTTTTTGAACACGTGCCCGCAGGGGCTGGCAAAAGGACGTGGGGGGCGATCGTGACTTGTTGGGGGCAGGAGGGGGAGAGACAGTGAAAGGCCGGGCACTGGAGCGGCTGCCCTCTGCCTCTGGGCTCTGCGGGTGCCCGTGAGGAAGAGCTGGACGCGGAGCCCCCCGCCCCTCGGTAGGCAGAAGCTTTGGGAGCGACAGAGGAGGGTGGAGTTGGGGGCGGGCTTCTGCCTGAGTCAGGAGCGGAGCCGAGCCGCGCGGCGGCAGTTGCCGAGGGAGGGCGGCCGAGGCAGGGAGCGAGAGCTGGGCTGTGGCTCTGGTTGACATTCACGCGCGAGCGGCGGCAAAGTGCAGCCAGGCTCTCCGCCAGGCGAGGAGAGGCGAGCGAGCCGGAGCGGCGCGGGAGGGAGCGGGGCAGACCGGGAGGAGCGGCTCCCCCTGCGCGCTGGGATTTGCTATCGTTGTTAAATACTATTTTTACCCACTCGCTAATTTATTCCCCTCCCACCCCCCACTCTTGCCGGCGCGGATTTTCCCTCCACTCCACGGCCGGGTTGGAATTGGAAAGCGGTGGCCCGCAGGCCAGGGATCCGTCCCGCCCGATCCCTGCCCCTTGCAGGAGAAGCGGGGCCGGGCCGAACCGGGCTGAGCCAGGGCTCCAGAGCGGGGATCCACCCCCTCCCCCGAAAGGAAACGCCAGCTCGGGAGCAGCCTCAGGAAGCCGACCCGAAGACTGAAAAATGCATTGAAACTTTCCGGCAAACTTTGGGGTGTGTGTGTCTGTGCGCGCGTGGGCTTCTTTCCGCCGGGGGGAGATCTGTTACAAACCCGTGCCGCCACGAGCTTGGATTGGCCCTCGGGGGATCGGATCGGATCGGAACCGGGCCGGACCGAGGAGGCTGAGCGTTGTGCAGGGAACGAGAGAGAGGGAGACACAGAGCGAGCGAGAAAAGGCGGGGGTGGGGGGCTGCTTCTTTGGCGCTCAGAGAGCCGGGCTCATGGAGGGGTGAAACCCGAGACTGAAGCGTTTCCCCTGGCCGCAAGCGCTGCAGAAATCGCCCAGCGGAGCGACTCCCGCAGAGGGAGGACGAGGGTCCGGAGGAGCAGAGAGAGAGGGAAAGAGACAGCAAAGCCTCAGCCAGCCACCCGCTTCCCCCGACCGGCTGCAGGAATCATGAACTTTCTGCTCACTTGGATCCACTGGGGGCTGGCGGCGCTGCTCTATCTCCACAACGCCAAGGTAAAGGGGGAGGGCGGAGAGGGGCTTTTGTGTGTGAGTGCGGAGCGGGGAGGAGGCATCCCCCTGACCGGCGTGGTCTTTTCCACCCAAGGCTGGGAGCTCCGAGATGCCTGCGGCAGAGCGACCCCCTTGCCCGGGGCTAGGGGCATGCGAGGCTCAGGCAGCTGCCTGCGTGCGTGGGCACGGGCACGGCTGCGGGCAGTGGCGAGGCCCTCCTGCAGCTGTGCCCCCGGCGGGCCCAGAGGACGGTGTCCGAACACGCACCCTGGGAGCGGTGTGGGCACGAGACACCCGCGGTGCGGGAGAGCCGGGATTTAAGGAGTCCCTGGAGGAGTCCTGGGTCCCAGCTAGCTGCTTAGCCCGGGCCCACTCCCCTCGCCCTCCGGGAGCCGGGCGGATCTGCTGCTGCCGGTGGCGTGTAGTGGAAGAAGTTGGGAACCTTATTTGCAAGCCACAGGCGGACGTGATCCCTGCGCACGTCCCCGCCAGCGCTCCCCGGGCAGGGAAGCGGCGCACTGACTTCTTGCATCAGCTTCTGGGACTCAGCCCCGCGCGCCTCGGCCTCTTGCTCATTGCAAAGGGCTCTTTTGCACTGTTTGCCTTTCCTTAGCTCCCTCGGGCACGCTGCTGGCTGGCGCTGGGAACAGCGCGCTGCAAAAGCAAACAGAGATCAAAGGGGACAAAATGGATTCTGCATTTCACCCAGGCTGATTTGCAAAAGACAGGCCCCCGCTGAGATTTCAAACTCCCGATTTCCCTCGCCTGGCCCTGTCCTTACCCTAGGTGGCCTCCCTTGGCGTTGCCTTGAAGAAATGCACCCCTTTATGCAAATCCCTACTCTTTTTAAGGGAGCCAAGTGGCATCTGTTGCCTGCCAGGAGTTATTAAAGTGGGTTAGATTGGTGACTGTGGTGTCTGTTTGTCAGGTGGGCAATAATGGGAGAGAAAGGAGCAGGTTTATCTTCTGCTGCCATTTGTCTTCAGGAATTTGGGGAGGCCGGCACTGAGGGCCAGGCCAGGCCAGGCCCTCCAGTGTGAAAATATGTCCTGTTTGTAAACTAACCTGTTGGTTCTTTTGTTTGTTGGGCACTGGCACTCAAGTTAATGACTCGGTCAGAAGCCATTTCAGATGTAACTAAGGTCTGGCAGGCATCTCACACTTTGTTGCTGGCCTGTTATATTGCCACTTTCTTAGTGACAGCAGCCTGTACTTGAGGGGAGACCAAGCTTCCCTCCTATTGGAGTGTGTCATGTGCCAAGTTATGGTGATATCACTGGCCTGTCCTTGGCTAGGCTCTTGTTAAGGTGGTTTTAAAAGAAGCCCACGAACTTTGAAATGGGCAGATCTGACGGGACGCAAGTCTGGGCATTTTCAGAGCATAGTACAAAAAGCCTTTTGTGAACGTTGCTCCTTGCCAGAAGTGTAGAATAATGAAAAGGAACAAAAGAGGGAAAAGGTTGAACACATAAGGAGGAATGACATGGTGGCTAGAAGAAGCATCTCTTCCTCCTAGGAGCTGGGTGAAAAATAAGAGATTGAAGATTGTGAGATGTACCCTATACAGCGAGAGAGGCCAGATAAGTGCCTAGACAGACAGACGGCAAGGTTCCTGCAGACAAATGTTCTGTCTTTATTTGTCGGTCGCCTAGGTACTCAGTGATGGGACCATTAAAAATACTGGAGCCAGACAGATCTCACGTAAGCAGCTTGGCAATGGCTGTGGGCATGGCATAAAGCATGAGTCTTTGTGTGGGGACCAGAGGTTTGCTCTTTGATGATAATAATTTATCACCACTGTTTGTCAAGCAGTGGTGCTGACTACACTTATCTACCTAGCCAGGCATGCTGGGGAGAATTAACTAAAACCCTGGTCCAGGCTCCTTGGACAAGCAAGGTACAGGTAATGCAATGTTGCTTTAACAAATGCAGCGGAGGGGGCAGGTATTGCAATGCTGCTTTAGTAAAGGCAGCATTGTAATTACTCATTGTTGAGGCTGTTACTATTATTATCACTACTTGCAGGGGGGCTGGGCCAAGGGGAAATTGTGAGCTGGTGGCCAGAAATGAGTGGTGTTGCAGGTGTCCCACTCTACTATTGGGGGATATGCTTTGTAACGATGGGAGTCAGGGAGAAATGCAGTTAGAATACCCCCTCACCATCTGTTAGCCAGTCCTGGCTCTGCCACCCTGTCCTCACTCCTCTTTGGATCAGGTGGGCCTTGTGGGTTTGAGGAGAGTGTAAGATGAGTACCTCACCTCCCCTACTCCCTAGAAAGCAGGAAGGCTCAGGCCAGCCTCATCATTTCTTTGCTTGATGGGTCTGATTCTGAGTTGCAGCCGCCCGGGAGTGACGGCAGGGTGAGAACATCCTGGGAGTGTGAGCTCTTTCTCTTCCTGCCCTGGAATGTGGCGAGACTTGGATACACCAGCTGTACTGCCATAGGGATCCGGCAGTGACCAGACACTGAGGGAGGGAGGGAGGAAAAGCCTGTGACCAGACTATTAATTATCTCACACCCACCAAGCTCCTGTGTTTGGTGTGTCTATGAGCCAGGCTACACTGGAAATTCCAGAACAAACTCCCCCAGCCCCTTCCATACTATGGCTCACCTTCCCCAATGTTGCTTCTTGCTCTTGCTCAGAGACCAAACTAACAGGAGCAGGTCTTGGGAGCAAGGAGGGGGTTCCTCACTGCTGTCCCAGAGGGTCTCTAATTCTTGCACAAACCAGGACACTCTTGCCACATTCTGCTTTGTCTCAGAGGTGCCCATACTGTCTGCTGGCGGCTTGCAGGGATTACTGACCTCTGTCTGCATGTACAATGGGGAAAGGCTGCAGTAAAGCCCCCCCCCCCGACCCCCACCCCTTCAGTAGAAACCTCTGAGAAGAATTTCTTAGCACTTAAGACTGAAAGTGCCTTAACTCCCATCCCAGAGTCCCTCCCAAAGTGGCTGGATTGTTTGTTCCAGCCCCAAACAGTTACAAAGCTCTTTTAATGAGCCTGCAGAGATTAGGGGGAGGGGAAGGAAGAGAAAGGGTTGTGGTGGGGGGGAATGAGTGGATTAACCTTTTCTTTTCCTTAAGAAAATCACTTGCTTGGCATTAGTCCTGGGTCGCTCAGTACAGCAGAAGGGGGACATAGAAGGTGCAGATATACTCACCGTGAATCAGGAGCTGACCCTGGGGAGTGTTTGTCTGATTTCAGACCACAGATTCTCAACAGCCTGCATATAGCTCATGGCACCAAAGAAACTTCTTTTGGTACAAGTTACGGCCCTTGCCCCAAAGTGATTTACGTTCCTCTAGCTCAGGGATGGCATCCATGCCACAGAAAAATGTGGAAAGCAATCGTATTACGGAAGTGATGAGTAATCCCAAAAGCCAGTACAGGAGAGAGAGCTCAGGCAGCATGACCTTCACGCTCCCACCAAAGGGTATTGGGCCTTGTTGTCCCCTGGAGAGCTCTTCTGCTTTCATTTTCCACTTGCCCCTTCTGTGATACACAGCTGACTCGGGTGGGGCAAAGGCCCCTTCATCCAAGCCAAGCTATCTCTGCATACAGGCTCCATGGGTACCAGCAACAGGAAACAGAAAAGGAGCAAGTGAAATACACTCTTGGAGCTGGGCCACTAGGAAGACTTTATATTATCAATAATTCCAGAAGCCCTCCTAGATCCCCTTCTTTCCATGCCAGTGGGGAGTCAGGAATGGTATGTGGGTTTCACTTCAGGCAGGCGCAGCGATCCCGGTTGGGAGAGTTCCCAGGCTGTTGTATGTCTTCTAACATATGTGCAGCCTTTGTTAGTTAGCAGTTTGTGTAGGCACTCACACACCCTGACCACAGTAAAATCGTGTGTTAGTTAGATTTTGCTGACTTGTGAGAGTGGGTTCTAGCAGGTGCTCCAGGTGCTGGTTGGGAGTCGCTGGGTTCTGCTGAAGAACAGGGTATAGGCTGTGTTGCAGGTGAGGGGTGAGAATGTGCTGCTTTGACCTATTTCCTGACAGCTGCTGTTGGAGGGAGGAGGCAAGTGGCAGGGGAGGCCACTAGCCCCAGAAACAAGTGGGCACACCTGGGCTGTGTAGGTGTCTCCCAGCCAGTTCTCAGCAGTGAGCAATGACCGTACTGTGCCTGGCTCTGAGCCCTACCCCAAGAAGACTTTTGTACCTTGCGGCTGCAACAGACTGAGCGGGCTGGTGATTTCCCCCCTTCACTAGGCCACAGCTGATGATTTTCTGTCCCTTTTGGCCCTTGGCACAGGCTAGTTCTGGAGGGCTGGTGTAGCCTCTGCCTCCTCCATTTTATTTGTGCTGTTGCAATGACCTTCACAGTTCAGGAATGAAACTGTTCCTGGGAGCCCACTTTTAAAACTGGTATCACAGCCCTAATGCTGAATGAGGGCAGATATTGTCTCCTCCCCTGTGGGTGGCTGAAGGCTTGATTTGCATGTAATGTAGGGCTAGGATCTTATGGCTTGAGTGCACTGGGAGCCAGATCAGAGGAGTCTTAGCTAGAGGGGACTGTACAGTGTACGAGGGGTGTCTTTTCCTGCTTTGGAAACTTGATTTCCTCCTTCCTATTAAAGCTGAAGTTTCAAGGTGGCCTGTGGGTCTGTGTGGAAGCTTGCAGGTAGCTGATCTATTTGGCAAGCCTGGCACAGTCCCAGAGGGAGTGGCTCCAGTCCCATACCTGGCCAGGTGTGAGATGACAGCAACTGATTTTATAAAAACCCTAATATAACTATATTGCATGCACCTATCCCCGCTCATCCCAAGACACTTTAATACAGCTCACCCAAATGCAGGTGTCTCCTGGGTGGAGGCCATCATGTAGGTGGCAGCACCGTGCACAGATCATGGGAGAGAGGGCATTTTTGGTCAAGGACAGTGGAGGGTGAACTCTGCTTTATGAGAAACGCCATCAGAGCTGTCCTGCTCACACAGAGCAGACAGGAGCTGGGATTTTAAGATCTCATGTGACATTTAAAACAGTTCTCTAATAAAACCCTGGGAACACTTTCTCTCTGTCTCTCCCTCTGGTTGGGGGGCAGATTGTTTAATTCCTTTAATGCCTGTGTCAACCACACTGAAGTATCTTTTATCCCTACTAAAACAGCAGGAGGTTTTTGTGCTAGGAAAATTTGACAGAGGCAGCTGAGGGACCTAGTCTTGGTTCTACAGCACTGAGGTTCTGGCCCAGATTTGCAGCCCCATGGTCCTGTGGTACGCAATGCCCTGCATGCCAGGGGCCATGGGAGGGAGTGGGGTAGTTTAAAGCAGTGACTATGTGAGGCAGTGATGCAATGGTTAATCTCTCTGACATAAAGCCAGATACCGACACACAGCCATCACCACCCCTCAGCAGCAAACATGGTAAGCACAGAGATGACCTTTCAAACCATGAGACTTTTCTCACCCTCTTTTCCTCCCCCTTCTCCTCCCCTGCCACGTAATGCCAGCTCAAATGATTTACCTTTATAATAGGGCCTAATTTAGAAGCTGGAGGGACGGGAGAAAAATAGAGCTGTTGTCCTTGTAAAAGCAGTACCCAATCCCTGTGCACTTGGTAGCCTGCTTTAGGCCCCTTTTTGAAATACCTTCCACTAACTTTCCTTGGAACATGAACGTGGACAAATCTCGCAGCGTATTTGTCCTGTCAGCGGTAGAAGGTCACTGATGTTGTTTTTCTCCCCTACTCCCTCCATGCTGATTCCTGCGCTGGTTTTTGACCTTAACATTGGAAATGCCTTTGAGCTGTTAATTTCTCTGTGCTCTTTTTCAAAGTGATGTACTAAACCTGATCCCCACTCCACTCCCGAGTGCCCTCTCTTGCTGTCGTGCACAGACGTGCACACACTGAGGGGAATTGCCTTTGCCTGAATGCTGCCCCTCCCCCCCTTAAGATCAGGCCTAAGTGTTATTTTTATTTCATTTTCTTCTGCTCCAGAGGAAAGAGAAGACAAAGGTTTCTCTGTGCTTGTCTGGTGATCACATGGAGTGGAAGGGGGAGACACTTCCCCTCAAAGCCATCAAAAGTCTTTGCTAATAACTTCTCCCCGCATGCAGTATTTCTTCCCTGTAAGGGTGTAGCAGGGAAGTCAGACATGCTCCTTTGGGGCGGCTTTTTTTTTGCCAAGGGCAGGGGAGGGGATTCGGATGACACCAGGGAGGCTGGGATGCATCCAGTGCTACAAGAAGGTGCCAAAACACTGTTGCTTCCCGTGGCATTGTTACAGCAGCAGTTTGGAGTGAGAGGGCGGGATCCTGGGAAGCAGCTCAGCTCTCTAACCGCCCCTGGGACAGGGTAATGACTTTGTGTTTTGACTAATTTTCTATTATCTTTTCAGTTGTCGCAGGCCGCTCCAACCCTGGGGGATGTGGAGAGGAAACCCAATGAAGGTAAGTGGCTTGTCTTTTTTGTGTTAACAGCTATAAGGCTTATAACCATTAGGAAGAGCAGAAGCTCTGGAAGGTGGGGAATGGGGGAGCACGTTGGGGGAGACATTGAGCCAAGCTGCTGGGAAGATCCTTAGGACCAATACTGCCACCTTCTGGAAAAGCAGGATTAAAGTGTTCGTGTGGTGAGGGGGGATAGGATTGATGCCAGATTTAACCCCTTGGTGGCTTCACAATAGATAGAACTGTGCTTTTATTTAGAAAGCCCTTTCCTGCAACAGGCAGGCCAGTCTGAAGAGCAGATTTTTCCCTTCCTTTGTCAGGCGCCTTTCTGGAGAGATAGAGGGACATTGGTTGTGTCAGTGCAATGGAACAAATTGCAGAGATCTTTATGAGGCCAGTGCCCATTTCTCAGAATGCCAAAAAAAATTACCGAAAGCTGAGTGGCAATTCCCTAAAGATGTGCTGCAATGTCACAGGAAGAAGTTGGTCATCTCTGCTGTTGGTCGTCTTCTCTTTCCCACTCGCACTCACAGGGAGACCTGATCATCAGACAAAGGACCAGTCAGCACCTGGATTTGCCTGAGCCTGTCAGATACCTCATCTTAAAAGAAGCAGAAGCAGCCAAGGCTAATTTTCCAGACTTGGACCCATCCCCCTTCAGCCAGAAATTGTGGAAAGGGGAACACTATTAGAGTGACAGTCCTGAAACATAGTCCCTTTTTCTCTGTTTGAGCTAGAAACTTTATGACCATGTCTACACTAGCCCCAAACTTCGAAATGGCCACGTAAATGGCCATTTCGAAGTTTACTAATGAAGCGCTGAAATACATATTCAGCACCTCACTAGCATGCGGGCGGCTGCGGCACTTTGAAATTGACGCGGCTCGCCGCCACGTGGCTCGTCCAGAGGGGGCTCCTTTTCGAAAGGACCCCGCCTACTTCGAAGTCCTCTTATTCCCATCTGCTCACAGGAATAAGGGGACTTCGAAGTAGGTGAGGTCCTTTCGAAAAGGAGCCCCGTCAGGACGAGCCGCGTGGCGGCGAGCCGCGTCAATTTTGAAGTGCCGCGGCCGCCCGCATGCTAATGAGGCGCTGAATATGTATTTTAGCGCTTCATTAGTAAACTTTGAAATGGCCATTTACATGGCCATTTCGAAGTTTGGGGCTAGTGTAGACTTGGCCTATGAGTTGGTGTTGGAGTTCAGTTGATTAAATTCACCTGGGGAATACTAGATAAAAAGGAGGCAAGACCTGGGTGGTTTTGACGCCAGTGCTGTCTCAGATAACTCCAGCTGCTCAAAGACTCTAATGGGAAGGAAATCAGGTGTTTGGATGGAGCGCTGAACGAACCTGGGTAGAGACTAGAACTGCAGTAGGGACCAAGCTGTCAAATAGCAAGCCTTGGTAGCCCATTTCTGACTTGTGGGAGCTTGTATATTTTAATGGCTCAGCTTTCTTTCTGTAGTTTTTGATTTAGACTGGGACTAGCAGCTCTCTGCTCTTTGGAGGCGTAGGGTGAGATGACCTTCTGTGCCACATCTCAGACAGGGTTGTCATTCTTTGCCTCCTTTATCTGCAGAAGTCCACTGTCACTCTGGCAGTGACTAGCCATGGCTCTTTATCATCATCTGATTGGCATGGCCTGGCAGGTTGTGACCGTCGGTGTTATTCCCACAGAAGGGCAGCAGGGGGCTCTAGAAGTGTACCTAGGGACCCAACCCTGCCCTGCCATACTCAGTTTCAATTTCAATAACTTTATTGGCATGACAAGCTAAAGGAGTGTTGGCAGAGATTTCCTGCAGGCTGGACTTGTTACAAGGTGTCCATTTTGCATTGTCATCCATTTCTGTTTGCTGGCAGACTGCCCTGTGAACAGTGAACGACTCATTGACTTCAGAAGGAGCAGGACTGAGTCTGCTGCGAGGCTCAGTTTGGTTTCTGGTCCCTCTGCTAGTGGTAGAAATGAATAGCAGCGAATAGTCTGGTTTGTGCCCTCTTTGCTCTCTCATCTGTATTGCTGGAGACAGGAGGTGTTGAACGGTACCCGTTGTCCTAGAGGGTTCTTACTTTCCACCCACTCCTGGTTCCATATCATTAGATGGGTGATGGAAAGGGAAAAGAGAGTGGTTCTACTGATTGGAGCAGGAAGAAGTAGGAATCAGGACTCCTAAGCTACATCTACACATGTATGCTACATCGAAATAGCTTTCGATGAATAGCGTCTACACGTCCTCCAGGGCTGGTGCCGTCGACGTTCAACGTCGACATTGGGCAACACTACATCGAAGTAGGCACTGCAGGGGAGCGTCTACACGCCAAAGCGGCCCACATCGAAATAAGGGTGCCAGGAACAGCTACAGACAGGGTCACAGGGCGGACTAGCACTTCCCGGACAACAGCAAGCCACTCCCTTAAAGGGCCCCTCCCAGACACACTTGCACTAAACAACACAAGATCCACAGAGCCAACAACTGGTTGCAGACCCTGTGCATGCAGCATGGATCCCCAGCTGCAGCAGCAGCAGCCAGAAGCCCTGGGCTAAGGGCTGCTGCACAAGGTGACCATAGAGCCCTGCAGGGGCTGGAGAGAGCGTCTCTCAACCCCTCAGCTGATGGCTGCCATGGCGGACCCCGCTATTTCGATGTTGCAGGACGCGGATCGTCTACACGTGCCCTACTTCGATGTTCAATGTCGAAGTAGGGTGCTATCCCCATCTCCTGTTGGGGATAGTGACTTCGATGTCTCGCCGCCTTACATCGATTTCAACTTCGAAATAGCGCTCGCCATGTGTAGATGTGGCGGGCGCTATTTCGAAGTTGGCACTGCTACTTTGAAGTAGCCGGCTCGTGTAGACGCGGCTCTAGTTTCTATTCCTGGTTCTGCCATGCAAATATGTCTTTGATTAGCTCAGGGGACTACAAATAATTTTTCCTGGGTTATCTTCCTGGCTCTGCTTCTTCTTCACTCAGAGACATTGAGAAGTCAGATTCCATTCCACCCCCACTTTCTCCCACCTGCCTCTGTGTTCCCTTCTGTGAAATGGGGTGATAAAACTCAGCAAGGGGAGTCATGTAGCTGGGATAAAAGGTCACTTTGTTTCTTTGCTCTCCTTACCGACCCAGGTGCTTCAGCAAGGATTATGGTTGGGATGGACATGATCCAATTCGGGGGCTATCTGTAACTGTAGTCCCAGCTCCCACTCGCTGCTCAGATATCCTTCCACATGGTTTTTGCAGTGCTGGCAGTTGTAGAGAAACCAGACAAACACTCTTTGTTTGCTCCATGAGAAAAGATTTTTCTGGTATAAATAATAAAACCACCAGCTCTTGTGACTGCACTTCTTATTTTTAAAATAATAGTATATTTATATATAGCTGCTCAGACAGTGATGGGCACAGCAGTGAACCAATCACATATTCATTCTTTTCTTTTCACCCCCTTCTAGTGCGGTGTCTCTCCACCGGTCAGCTCCAAATTTGGGCTTGATCCTGCTAAGTGTAGAGCACTTTGAATTCAAATAAATCAATGCATCTGGAAAGATCAGCTCCTTTGTGGACAGGATATTCTGATTCAAATTTGGAAATTGATTTCCCTCCCACTCTTCAGAAGCTGACACAGGCTCCTGAAAATAATCTGTCATATTCAAATACAAAAAACAGCAGCAGGTAAAGGCTGTGACTTATATTTGAGATTTCTTATAGGGACATTCTGGATTTGCAGCATCCTGGATCCCCAGTGCTACTGCCTGGCCATTGCTGAGTGTGTAAGGATTGGATACTTTACAACTGAAACAAAAGATTCTGCAAAGGAAGCTACCCATACAGTTTTGAAACCAGACTATAGACCACAGTCATTGCTATGATCTAGCTGCTTGGGCCTGTTCAGGCAAAACTGTATTCAGAGTCCACCACTGAATCTGGCCTTCCCCAGGGAATCGCCTTCCTTATGTTGCTAATGACCCCCTTAGGGTATAAAAACCAAATACGATTTTACAAGCCAGGGATGTTTGTTCAGGGCAATGGAAGTTAGCTGGTCAGTTTAACTTTAGTTTCTAGTCAGTTCCAGTTTCTGCCTCTCATGACTACACTAGTAGATGCTTAGTCTTTGGTTTGCATATGTACCTATTTCTCACCATCCATCAGCATTTTTATCCCAGACCTATTTATATTGCATCAGTCCCAGATCAGTATTGCTGAGAGGGAGTGAATTATCAGCAGCCATCTCCCTGGCTGTCTCTGGGCCTGCATAATTTCCCAGGTGCTAAAGTGTTTAAATCCATTGTATATAGATACTCTCTTTTTAAGGTTAAGGTCACCCTGAAGGGGAACAAGGAGGTGGCGCAAACAAGACAGGGAAGGAGATGAGAGGTGGCCTTGTGGAGGAGAGAGGGCGTGGAGGAGGAAGAATGCTAGCAACCAGTCCCTGCCTTGCAGGTCACATTTCCTTTCTCTGAGCCACTTTTCCTTTTAATAGGTGCTTGTGCTCTTTGACACTTTCCATTCTCAAGCAGATGCTCCTCCCCCTTGCTCCTGCTGCCAGCAGTACTGTGATACTGTCGGCTCCGCATGACCTAGAATTAACTTTCAACAATTACCTGCAGGCCCTGAGCTCAGATCCCTGCAGCTTTCATATTTTTGTGGCAAAGCAACCTTTATGCCAGTTTGTCACAGGTTCAGGGCACTCCAGAAACGCTTAGTGGAGACCATTTTTTCCATGATGCAAGCAGTTTGTGCTTATCACACAGGGTTATCGACCTCACCATTGCAGGACTGTGCATATTGTGCGGGCGTAGCATTCTAATGCCGAACAGTACAAGCCAGCCACTGTCTCCCTCTGCTCTTTGAAACTTCCTCTCCAGAACACATGCTGGACTGTAGGGTGCTGTGCATTTGCTATCCACAGAACAAGGCTTTGTCTGTGCAGTCATCTGTCATCTCTTTAAACCTCTTCTCTCCTCGGCCAAGCAGTGAGATGAATCTTTGGCAACAGAAGAAGAGCATTGGGGAGCACTTGTGAAATCAGGGAGAGTTGCAGCACTTGATGTGGAGTCCACTTGAGTACTCAGAGGGAAACAGGAGGTGATCTGCACCACACTCTGCCTCATTATGGTGTATGGCCCAATTGTCATCCTGGATGCTGAGTGTGGCTTTGAACCCTCCTCTCCACTGCTGATCCTGGATTTCCTGGGCTGAGAAACCAGAGGCCGCCTGAGAGATCCCAGGCAGTTAGGGATTGGGACTTTGGCAAATGTTGTTAACAGGCAGTGCAGTGCGGCAGAGGGAGGCATATTGGAATGGATGCTCTGGATCTGTCAGGGAGGGTGGACAGGGAGGTATAATAGGGCAGAGACAACATGGAGGTATAGCAATGCACTTTTAATGATTCAAACCCATTTCCGTTCATCCCAGAGGAGCTTTCGTTCCCCAAGATCGGCAAGGGTGGTGTCTGTCCCTTCTGTCCTGATCTTTTGTGGATTACTTCCCATTTTAGATCCTGGCATTCTCCAAAGTCCACAGGATGAGAATTTGACACTTTAAATGGGCTGAGAGATAAATCCTACCAATCATTCACCCTCATCCCAAACCATCCGTTTCAGCAGCTGGTGCTTTTTGACTGAGCTGAGGCATTGAATGACAGCAAGGCTGATGGAGTGTGTCAGATAATAGGGGGGGAGACAGGCAGAGGAGGCATTGGGGTTAGAGTAATTGAGATCAGCCCAGACAGTTATCTTTACACTTCCACTCTCCCTCTGCTTCTCCGAAGCAACAGCCAATTCAGGCAAGAGCCCCTCTTCCCCCTTTTCTCCTAAGGAGATAATAGGATAATTTGCACTGGTGGGGGCCTCTCAGCTTGCTGGGGTGAAGATGAGGGAACCTGTACTGCAGAGGCAGAAGTGGGCCGCAGGGCCCACCGTGAAGGGCAGAGGGGCCAATCATTGCAACTGCTTGTCTCACTTTAAGGGGGAAAGGTTTGCGTGTTCTAAGGCTGAGCTGTTGTTAATTCATTCCACCTCTCCTGCCTCATAGTTATCAAGTTCCTGGAGGTCTACGAGCGTAGCTTCTGCAGGACGATTGAGACCCTGGTGGACATTTTCCAGGAGTACCCTGATGAAGTGGAGTACATCTTCAAGCCGTCCTGCGTGCCCCTGCTGAGGTGTGCAGGCTGCTGTGGTGATGAGGGCCTAGAATGCGTTCCTGTGGAGGTGCACAACGTCACCATGGAGGTGAGGGCCTGGCTCGAAGAGCGGAGGGGCGGGTGTCTCCTGTCCTTTCCTCCCACCCCAGGTCTCTGCAACTTGTTCACTCTTGTCTGAGAGGGAGATCTCCTCAGAGAAGGCAGATGGAACTCTCCTGGAGTCTGGGGGAGGGGTTGGTCGGTTTTGCTGCTAGCCATACACTGGTGTGAAGAGACAGGGCTTTGGGGGTCCGATCTCCCATGGCCGCACCATGCCCATTTAACAGGCGTTGCATCCATTTGAGGTTCATGGGAGAATCCATTTTCTGCGTCAGGGGAGTTAATTGGCTAGCCACAGAGAGAGAAGCTGCATTATAAAGGTAGCATTTCTAATGAATTCCTGGTGTATCTTGGAGGCCTGGTAGGGAATCTACTCAGGCCCTGCCCCTTGCTCCACCTTACCTCTTGCTTTGGTACTTGTATCAGGGAGATTTGCCGCCGAAGGGGCTGAGTGTAGTATAAACAAGGGAGCCCTCTCTGAACTCTCTCTCCTAGAGGGCACGTCTGGTCAGCCTTTACCAGGGATTTGGGCCGCTACCTCCAGTGGCACAGCAGGAGTGGGAAGAGGCTCTGCGAAAGGCAGTGGCCAGTAGAAAAGCCCCAGGACCTTTCACTTTCATGCTGGAACTGCTGAAGTCAGTGGTCTGGGACTACAGATGCTCGCCGTAGGGGTGCAAAGCCAGGTGAAAATGTTCCCTGTACACATCTCCCACTGCACTTCCACATCAGCAGGCTGCTGCCTTTCACCCCCACAGCAGTGCTGCTGCCCTTGAGCCTGACCAGTCCTGCCACTGTTTTTCTAGTCCTTGGCTCCCTGTCTACAGTTCTTCACTCCTGACCTGCAGCTCCCGCCTCTGTTCCAGCGCTGGGCCCCTTTGCAGAGACTGTAAATACTGCAGCAGCTTTGTGGTATAGACAAGAGACCACATGGAGCTGTATTGACACCAAACACGCTCATTTAACTCGTGACCTCAGCCAAATGTGTGTCAGGAACCTTATGGTATTATTTATGTTGCAGTAGCAACTCAGGCTCCAGTCGGGATGGGGAGTCCATTATGCTGGGCTCTATAAATTGGGACACACTTTTATTCCTGTCACTCCATAGTGGACCCACTGTAGCTGACCTGTAAGCTCGTGCATCAGGGACAAGAGCACATCAGCAGATTTCTGCTGCAAGCCCCATGCAAGTGTCCCAGCTGGGTTCTAGGCTCTGATGCCTCCAAGATGGGTGCAGTATAAATGTCTAGGGGCAGATCCGTGGCTTAAATAACTCCGCTGGAGCTGCGTTGACACCAGCTGAAGGGGTGATTGTAGTGCTGTGTGCTGGAATCATGGCTTGGCAGCACCGAATGGTTCCCATATCTTGCTATGCAGTGGCTTTCATGCTGCGTGAGCAGCCTGAGAGGAATGGGTGACACAGGGGAGCAAGGGTTTGTTCCCAGACCCTTACACCTGGAAGGCACCAGTGTGAATCTGAGAGAGGGCAGAGGATCAGGAGTAGTCTGGGGAATCTTTCAGCCTGGGCCTGGGTTTAAAAGCCGCTTGTGTTGGTGGGAGCTGTTGTTCATCTCCCTTTGAGGGCAATTTTGTGGCCGCTGTGAAATCAGTCTCTCATTGGTCAATTGCAGGCTATGTCTAGATTGCAGGCTTCTGTTGGGAGACCAGAGTTCTCCTGACAGAAGTCTGCCACGTCCAGACAACGTGTCCACTTTTCCGAGACCACTCTCAGAAAAGCGGATGCCTCCTGCCGACATCCCTTGTATGTCTTGTGCCATGAGACAGAAGGGGTGTCCTGGCAGAGAGGCTTTCCCTGACAGGACTGTCAGCAAAGGAGACGCAAATTGTAGTGTGCAATTTGCATATCTTTTGCCAACGGTTCCCCCAGTTTAGACACAGCCTTAGAGGGACTCAGTATTGTCAGAGCGCATGTCAGCCTTAGCAGTGTCGCTGGGGCAGGGGAGTCTCTGGACAGGGCAGTATGGGGGAAGCTTGCACAGCTGTCCTCACTCCCACAGCAGCTTTCAGGGCTGTCACTCTGCCCTTTTCACCAGCCCCACATCACCTCTGAAAAACAGAGTCCGTGGCTGAGCTTGGTGCTGCATCCTGCCAGGCGAACAAAAGGGCCCCCGATGGGGAGTTGAGAGGGGTGCACCTGGAAGCACCCGCAAGACTGGAGCTCTGGTGCTCTCCTCAGAGAGACAGCAGGGGGGTGAGGGGGAATGTTTCTACTCTCTGTGCTAGGGCTGCTGGCCTCGGCAGAGATGCTGACCAGTCCCAACTGGGCCCCAGTTGTGATCCTCTCTCTGTCTTTCCTTCCAGATATTGAGAATTAAACCCCACCAGAGTCAGCACCTAGTGCATATGAGCTTCTTACAGCACAGTAAATGTGAATGCAGGTGAGGCTGGAGCAGCGCTGGGAGTGTGCAGGGCCCCAGCTGCCCTCAGAATGCACCTGGCTTGAGGCTGCCGTCTGCCCCAAGCCAGGTCGCGGGGGGGCAGCTGGGCTGGGGATCCAAGGGTCCTTCACTGGTGAGGTCATCACCTTTCCCAACTGGGGGAAAGTGCCGGGGGGTGGGAGGAGAGTAGGGGGGTGGGCCAATGATAACCTTTCTCCCATGGAGCCGTTGGCTGCCAACAGGTTGCAAATGGCAGACAAACCCCTCCCGGCCAGTTGCTCAGCCAGTCATGATAGATTGGTCCTGATGCGCTCTGCAGTGTCCACCCCGCCAGGGCTCCGTGGTGGGAGGGCTGTGATGGTGAAGGGGAGGACAGTATACCAAGGGCCGACCCCTGGCTTTCTTCTCATCTGGCCTTTGTTCTCTCTTCCCCCGCAGACCAAAGAAAGATGTCAAAGCTAAACAAGAAAAGTAAGTGACAAGCCTTTTCCTCCTTTTCCTTTTGGTGGTTGGCTGGTGGTTTATTTCCCCCTCTTTGCTCATCTGATAGCAGGAGATGCTCACATTTAGGAATTGCTTCTTTAATAGGCACATGGTGCTGCTAGGGGCTGTTCCCTAAATCCATTCCAGGAGGGCACAAAAATCCAGTCCTGGTGGTGCTTCCTTCTTATTCTAGGCTGTGGAAGTCTGCTCTCTGCCTGATCCCAGCATGCCGTTGGCACCTTAACACTTTGCACAGTGTCAGAGAAATCTTAGAGTGGATTTCCATGCCATTCAGGAATGGATTCTGGTGCAGCACCCAGGGGCTGCTGTGGTCACTGGAAATCACTGCTTTTCTTTTTCCCACTGTTTTGGTGAGAGTTCGCTGGCTTCTTTCGCATCAGCTTGCGCAGGGGCTCTTTCAGCAGCCAGACTATCCACGTCTCAGCTTTGGGTCCTAGCAAGGCCTCTCTCTGACCAAGTGGTCTGCTCGGCACCAGGGAGAGATTGCAGTAGAGGCCTGGTGGAGGCGAACACGGTCTGAGGATTATAGGTGGGCGGGAGAAGGAAAGGAGCCACGTTAGCTCTCTTAGTGGCACATGGGAATGCTCTTGGTGGAGACTTTAGCGAGAGATGCAATCTCTGCCGACACGTGGAGTTGTTCCAGTGACACAGAAGGGGTCAGGATGCAACTAATCCAAACGTGGTCATGAAACGACAGTGCCACTGTCTACTCTTGGCGACGAAAACAGAACCAGGGAAAAGTGAATGAGCCTGCACTTGCCCAGCACAAATGAGTCAGTAAAGAGGAAAGTGCCACCCCTCCATGGGAGCCGGAGAGCTGGTCTGGGCATGGCTGGGATAGCGGCTGTGCCATTGAGATGCACAGCTGGAGAAAGGATGGAGCTGGGCATGGGGAGAGGAGGCAGAAAGAGAGAGAACACCCTCTGGGGCAGCTGTGCAGCCAGAGTGGTTCCCAGCCATTGCTCCTTTCCTGGAAATGGGCTCCTGGTTCCATCAGGCTGATGTCCCACAGGCTTTGGCCCGAGTCGTCTTCTTTCTGGATGAGTACATGCGATGGCTCAGCTGGAGTGACTGTGCTTTGGAGGTGTGAGAGAGCTGAGGCCGTGTGAGTGCTGGGGCATTTAGGCAGGTGGGGGTGGGCAAAGCAACAGGGCTGCTCCGGTCCAGGCAGCGTTCCTTCTCTGCTAACCAGACCTCCAGCACTCCCCTTTGCTAGGCCACTCCAGGTTGCTAGGGAGAGCTCATTTTGGGTCAGACTGAAGTTCTCATTGTGCTCGGTGCTTCCCTCCCTACCCCGCCCATTTGTCCCTAACGTCTTTCTGTAGTTTGCAAAGCACGGCAATCTGCTGCAAAGGACATTGCTGTCCCCCACCCCTTCCATCCCCGCGCCCCATGACTCTTGAGTTCCTGCGACCCTCTCTTTGCCCACAGCTAGGAGAGAGTTTTGAAGGAAATTAGCACTCGGTGGCTGGTGCCAGCAAACCGGCTTGAACAGGGCCCAAGAAACACCCTGCCAGTTACCCTCAGGTTCCTCCTCCCACTGCCCTTCTTCACCCACTGAAGGTGGGCTGAGCCAGAGACTGGAGAAAGTTGGCTGAGCTGGGGAGGAGGAGGGCTGTGGGTGGAGGGCTCAGCTGACTGACAAGCCCTGGGGCTTTGTCTGCTGTCTCTGTGTGGCGTGCGTCCCTTGCAGCTAAAAGGGTAGAGCTGGGTGCCTCCAGCTCTGCCAGTGACAGCCGGATTGGTGCCGGCTCCTCCCAGACCCGCCCGCCCATCAGATTTGGAAGATGAAGGTGTAACATGAGTCAGCCTCTTGGCTCCGTCCGCTCCACTCTCCATCCGCGCCAGGTGGGAGGGGGAGCTTTGAGAACTGCTTGGCTGGCAAAGTGGTCTGTTTCCCCTCCGGTGTCAGAACTAGGGTAGGTCTTTTCCTCCTTCATGGGAGTCGGTAGGAAGCTGCCAGGGAGTGTGAGGCAGGGGAAGGGCCTGGGGCTCCCAGCCATAGGCTGACAGTCAGGAGACAGCGGTGTAGCAAGGGTGGGTCAATGAATGACTCAGGTGCTGACTCCTCCTGCACCGCTTCTCACCTGCCTGCAGGAATCACTCACGCCCTCTGCCCAGGCAGCCGCTGCGGCACAGGGAAGAGGGTTGGTTGCCTGAGGTGCCCAGTGAAGTGGGCCCCTCCTCCACAACTGAACAGGCTGGTGCCTGTGACAGGTTGCCCCAGCGGCACTGGGTCTGGGAGAAGTTCGACCAACCGCTTTCAGCTCGTTAACCCCTTAGCGCTGAGGCGTGCATGGTAAAGATTTAACACAGGGCCCCTTCCCTCAGGGAACCCCCCTGCCCTCACTGCCTGTGTTTGAGTGAGGGCACCTTCCACACGCCAGCCTGGCACATATTAACCCTGCCATGGCTGGTCCCTGCGGTGGGCTTCTCTGCAGCACCCACGTTCCCTTTGGAACACTGGCAGTGTCTCTGGCACGTGGGGTGGCGCTGATGCTGCAACTTGCTGGACGCCTCTGGGCAGAAGCTCCGTGGCGGACCCCCTGCCAGAGTTTGGGTGACCCCAGCTGTTTCTCGGCTCCCCCCATGCCCACAAAGCCTTCCTGTCCCTGAGGCGGCTGCAGCAGGGCAATATGCTGCTGCTGGGTCTGGACTGTCTTTGAGCTGGCTGGCTGGCTGCCCCGGGGGCTGGCTGTGCTGCCGTATGGCAGTGGAGAGCCTGAGCAGACCGGGGTGAACAGAGTAGAGATAAGTGCATTGTCCTGGGACTGCCTCTCCAGCCCTGCCCTGGTGCCTTCCTCCCCACACCCATGGACACACGTGGCTATATTTTTTTTCCCTTTCTCTTTTGTTCTGTTTTTTTCCCCTCCCTTTCTCTCTTTTCTTTCTGTGGTTTTTTTGTTTTGGTTTTTCTTCCAGAAAATCAAAGCGAGGAAAGGGGAAGGGGCAAAAGAAAAAGCGCAAGAAAAGCCGGTACAAACCGCTCAGCTTGTACGTTTGCGTCATGTGCTCGTAGATTCTCTCCCAAACCAATCAGCCCGCTTGCAGCACACTCAGAACCTCCCCCTTCCCCTCCCGACCATTGGCTCCTATCCCTGCAGGGCAGCACTGGTGGTGGCAGAGCTCTGGCACTGGGTAGCACAGCTGAGGGCAGGTGGCTTTTGCTTGCTTGGCACCTCCTCTCTTTGATGAGTGGCTGTGGTTGTTTCAGAGGGCACAGGAATGTTGTGGCTGGGCAGGCTGATTGCACAGACATCTCTCCTTATAATGAACTTGGATGATCCCCCTTTCCCCTTTCGGCTTCTGTCCTCTGCCAGTCCCAGCTGCAAGACAGGTGGCAGGAGACTGGCCTTGGTTGTGCACCTGTGTATGCATGCATGTGCGTGTGTCTGGTGAAAACACAAGCATAGAGGAGTAGTGGAAGTCTGGGCCACTTAGAGGGGCTCTTTCTGCTGGATTTGGTGGCTTCTTTCTCTCTCTCTCTCACTCTGATTCACACAATTCTGCATTGTAAATTCACGTCCTTTCTCCGCATAGTCTCTCAGGCAGCAGGTCTGGAGTGACAAAGGGGTTTAAAGGATGAATTCAATCCCAATCTCCAAAGAAGGACAAGACAAAACTCAACTGTAGCAGCAAGGGGCAGGGGTCTTATCACCCCTCACTGCACAGTTGAGGCCAGCCTGCTTCTCTGGGATGGAGAGATCACTGAGGGAGATAATTTGCTAGCGGCTGGCCTCTTTTTTTTGCCTGGCTGTTCCATTTCAGGGGCCCATTGCTAAGCCGGGGGGGTTCTCTGACCTCCCTGCCCCTGTGCAGATCTGACCCAATGCGGGATTGGTGAATGCCATGCTGAGAGCCTGTTTTCTGTCTCTTTACGCTAACACAAATGGGTGTCGTCGTGACGAGGCTCTGGGCCTGTCGGAGCGCTGCCTCACGAGTCTGCCAGTGGGGCCATATGGGGGCTGTGGGGAGGGGGTCTGGGATTGCTTGGATGTGTAGTGTGTTGCATGTGTATTTTCTTCCTGCTGAAGCGCTGTAGCTTAGACTTCTTTCCTTTTGCCTTTTTGCAGTCACTGTGAGCCTTGCACAGAGAGGAAAAAGCACTTGTTTGTACAAGATCCCCAGACCTGTAAATGTTCCTGCAAATACACAGTCTCACGTTGCAAGTCGAGGCAGCTTGAGTTAAACGAGCGCACTTGCAGGTTTGTGTCCCGAAGGATGAAAGAGAAACACCCAGAGAGAGAGAGAGAGAGAGGGAGCTTGCTTCCTGCTGGCTTCTGGCACCAGTCCTCTGTGATCACTCCCTTCCTCTGTACTAAGGGGCAGGGCTCAGATGGGCACCTTGCAATGGGAAGGGAATGGCGTTTACCTTGGTCTGCTGTGAGCTTCCAATGCACTGGCAGGGACTGAATGGGACGCTCCCTCAGCCAGGGTATTTGGGCCCACCCTGGTAGATTTTATGCGGCTGTGATAAGCAGGGAAGGAGTCTGTAACCCCATATATCTCACAGTGTACATCAGCCCATAGGCTGGATTAGGGACGGCACCCAGTTCCTCTGCCCTACTTTGCCTGGTCTCCCCTTTTTTGCAGGCAATGTGTGTCTGTGTGCATTGGGAAGGTTACTCTTTCAGACCTCTCTGAAGAGATGAGAAACAGTCTAGGGCTGTGGTGTCCAACTGGCTCTGAAGTGAAGTAGCCACATTATTTTGAAAATACATTTATTGTTCAAGCTGACCAGCCACACTCAACTGGCCAAACAGCCACATGTGGCTGGTGGCTAGTGCGTTGGACATCATGGGTCTAGGAAGTCCTCCCTTCCCCTGTGCTTTCCTACAAATACCCCTGGAGCCAGCGTTTCTCCTTGCCCCAGCTTCTGAATGCCAGGGAGAGGACTCTTGGCCTGCGCTGTGCACACCGCTCCCTACCTGCCCCGTGAGGCTGTACCTTGGGACGCAGCGTGTGTGTCTGAGTAGGATGTACGCAAGGCAGGCTCACTGTGACTGGCTGCTTGTGTGATGGGACCACAAGCGTGTGGTAGTGTGGTCTGTGTCTGTCCATGCTGTGTGCCTGTCATCAGCTGAGTGATATGTTCTCTCTCAGACATAGCTATAGCTGGAAACAGACCTACATAGAAAAGGGGGCTGGATCCTCAGTTGGTGCAAGTCAGTGTTGTCTCACTGACTTCAGTGGAGCTCTGCTGGTTGAGACCAGCTGAAGAACCTGCTGGGGATGTACGTGAGAGGGAAATTCTGGTTAGGTGTGTAAAAGGAACGGTTGAGACGCCTTGGACCAGCCTTTGGCTAGAAACTCCACTCTGGCTTCATAAGGATTTGGCTCCCAGCGGAGGGTATCAGACTGTTTCTAAGGGGGCAGAAAGGGCCAGTGGCTATGAAGAAGAGGGTCCTGTGTGGCCAGGGGCTGGATGATGAGGCAGCTTTTCTCCCTGCCTGGTGGTAGCTTTGTGGTTGCTTAGTGTCTGTGTATCACAGGAATCCCTGGGAGTCAGGTGCTTGTCCTCTGAAAGCACTGTGCCTGCCAGGCTTGTGCCAAACCCTGGGAAGCCTGGATGTCTGGTGCTGCCAGGACTTATGTGTACAGAGGAATGGAGGGGTCCTGTAACTGGAGTGGGAGAGAGGCTGGTGCTGTGGGCAGAGCCGAGCCAGCCTTTTTTGAGTTACAGAGTGTGAGACAATGTGCTCCCTTGCCCTTGACCTTTATCTCCCACCACTTCCCTCCTCCTCCCAGAAGCAGCTGGAAATCATCCCTCCCCAGTTCAGGGGTGGGAAGTATTCCCAAGGAAAAAAAAACCCTTTCCTGGCTGGGGGGATTATCAGTTGTTCTTGCCAATCTCTCCCTGTGGTGGGGTGAGTGGCGTGATTAGAGGTTTGCAGAGCTAGTGCATTGTCCAGGAGTGCAGGCGGGAGTCATGGGAGTGGGTGATTTAGCTGTTTCCGGATTTAAAGCTGGTTAAGCTGAAGTTCCTCCCTCTCGCCGCTGGAGTTTCTGAAGTCGGGCCATACGGGGCAGGGCAAGCTCTCGTTTCTCCTGCTGCTTCCGCAAGTGGCAGCCGCAGCTCTCTAGCACTAACTCCTGCTCACAGCAGCTAGTAGAATGAGGCACACTTTCCTTTCATCTCCTTGCCTGCATGAGACCGTCTTGCCTGCACTGTTTCCAGTGGATATCACAGGCGGGGCGGGAGCCGGGGTGTGCCTGCTTGGGTTAGCCAGTTCCTGTGCACGAATTGATGTGTGCGTGTGCGAGGGGTCAGATGGGAAGTAAGTGAGTTTGGAGACGGAGGAGGAAGGAGCTTTTTGATTGTAGTTCTGCTTCTAACTCGCACCCACCCCAGTCTAAGAGAATCCAAAGGAGTGTGATGGGTCTGGGTTGATATTCCTAGTCATTTTTGCCCCGCTTTCAGTATCTGAAAAAAACACTACCTGGGGCCCCTTGCAGAGCCTCAGGGTGGCCTTGTCAGTGCCAGCTCGTTACCCTTTTACCCTCTGCCTCCGTCTTCTCTCCCCTCCACGCCAAACTTAACCTCTTTTCTCTCTTGCCTCTCCTTCCCTCCCAGCAGATGTGACAAGCCAAGACGGTGAGCAGCGGAGAAGAAGGGGGAACAGCCCTGTTTCTGGAGCCTGATTTCTCGCCTGGATGGAAAAAGAAAGAAAGAAAAAAACAAACCCCCTAATGCAAATGACCCCTCTAATGAAGGATCGGTAGAGCACAGCACTTTCAGTACGGACGATGGACTCTGGCAGGAACATTCCCCGAGGCGCCCGCCGCACAGGATGTTTTGTTTTATTTTATATTTTTTTCTTTTCATGCTGCTAAATAACAGAGCCAGGAAGACTATAGGGGTGTATTTTCTGGGATTCCCATACATACATATACATAGGTATAAATATATATATGTCTATATATTTTAACCACATCTGTGTGTGTGTGCATGCATGTGTGCGTAGGTACACACACTGAATTTTTTTTTTTTAACATTGCTAATGTTATTGGTGTCTTCACTGGATATACTCAACTGCTGTGCACGCAAGCGGGCTACTTGGGGCATAAGGAAGAAGTTGAGAGTGGACGTTAGCGAAAGCGCTGGGGGATAGCCTTCTTTTAACTCTTGATTGACTTGTGCGGCCACCGCTCTGTCTGTGCTGTGTGCTGTTCCACAAACCACCTTCTCCTCCCCTGGCTGGGGTGGGGAGGAACCAGAGAAGACAGGCAGGAGATGCCAAAAAGCGGTGCCTTGGGGCGTTATGGGTCAAAGGTCAAGGAAACCAATCGGGACGCGGGGCTCCCCTGCGTGGTTGAGGATTCCTTCTCCCCTCCTTCTCTCCAACCTTCGTCTTTACTCTCTCACAACCTGCCTTGCTGGGACATGGGATGTCGATGGACGTTTTTACGCTGACTTCACTTGCTGCAGAAAGTCTGCCCAAGGGTGCAGCCTGGCCTTAAGGATGGTGGGCAGCTGACGCATGAATGGTTCCGTGTGAGGAAGTATCACAACACAAGAATCTAGCTTTCTCACCCCAGTGGCTGCAAAACGGCAGCTGGCCTGCAAGATACGGGAGCAAGAACAGGCACCGGTGCATGGTCAGGCAGCCATTCAGCACTGCTTTCTCCAAGCACAGCGCTGCCTCCGCAGAGCATCCAGGAGGCTGGTGGAACGTGTCCGGAAAGGGATATTAATCAGAAGTATATATACAGTAGGGGTGTGTCTGTGTGTGTCTGTATATCGAATTATCCATCATTATTTTATATATGCAGCCAAGAGTTTCAAAATTACTTAGTAATTTGGGGTGCTTTTATTTTTGGGTGCTGCACATGAGAGGCCCGAAGGAGGCCTGATTTTCACCAATTTTCAAAACGTCAGGCTGCAGGAGGTTCAGGTTGGGTACCCATCACGTTACTAATCACTTTTGGAAATCTTGGCCATTTCTCTCTGCATCTGTAACAAGCACCAGTATACACACCCACACCCACACACCAGTGAGCGATTGTGTGTATAATCCAGTTCTGTGATTAAAAAACAATAATCAAAAAGATACTTGGTTTGTGTCAGAATGCTGCCAGCCACCATCTGCAACCGAACTCTCAATGCTTAATAATGTGCCACATGAAAGCATCCCAAAAGAAGCCGATCTAAAACCAGACTCGCCACAAGTGACTACTAACCACTAGGAATTCCCCAGACAGCTGATGGCTTTCAGGAGGAGGAAGATACACGGGTGTGTGCATGCATCCATTGTGTATATAATGCTGCATCATGCTCGAGACAGAACTTTCCGTGGCGGGAAGAGAGTTTTTTATATACTTATTTAATATCCCTTTTTAAATTAGAAATTAAACAGATAATTTAATTAAAAGAGTAGGGATTTTTCAGTATTCCTTGTTAATATTTAATTTCAACTATTTATAAACCATACCTCCTTTTTTTAAAACTGATTGTGTATAAGTTTAACCCTTCTATGCCCCAACCCATCTCTCCCCAATTGTTGGCAGACTCAGTAGCATGTTATAGGTAGTAATTTAATTGAGTTGCTCTAACACCCACCCCTACACATTCCTATTGAGACAAAGGGTTAGATATACATCTACATACTATATATATATTTGGCAATGTGTGTGTGTGTATATATATATATATATATGTCTATGTATATGTGTGATTCGGATTAAATAGACGCTACGATTTTTTTTATATATGTAAAAACAAAAAACAGGAACAACAGAAAATTCTACATCCTGAATTTCTCCTTTTTTAATTTTAATATTTGTTATCATTTTATTTATTGGTGCTACTGTTTATCTGTAATAATTGCGGGGAAAGAAGATATTAACAATACATATTGTGTCTAGTGAATTTTTTCAAGATATTCCGTAGTACATATTTATTTTTAAACAAACACAAAAGTACAGATATATCTTAAAAAAAGCAACTACGATGATGAGAAACAAACTTTTTTGTATTAAAGAATTTAATTCTAATCTTGATTTTCTTTGGCTTCTTCTGCTTTGCATCCTGCTGTGCTTCCAGTGTGTAAACAGATCCTGTCGTGTTGCTGCAAGGTTAGAGAGCACCTGGCATTTAGTGATTGGACTCTGTGACTTTGCTCCCAGCTTTAAGAGGAGATTGTAGGCTGGTGGGTTTGAGCATAGGACAGTCGGTGTCTGGACTCTTGGATTCTCTTCCTGGCTCTGGTAGAGGGAGTATTCCCTAAATGGTTAGAGCACAGTACTGTGAGTTGGCAGACCAACAGTTCTATTCCTAACTCTGCCTCTAGCAGCAGGATTGAAACCATTGTTCTGGTGGAGTAGAAACACAGTGGTAGATGGGATCCTAATAGTCCCCAACAAACTTACTGTGAAAGAAGGTGCAAGCCATGCGAAGTGTAGGAGAGAGAGTCATGCACATTTTGTTTTATTGTATTACATTAACAGATAACTATCAGCAGCAGCTCAGCCAAGCAATTTCTGTCACGTTCTGGTGCCTCTCAGTGGCTCACTCTTCCCATATATAAAATGGAGAGACAGATATCGGCGCATGTTTGCTATCTACCGATTAAAAGCTTTTCATACGTGCTGACTAATGAGCTCACCCGCCAGCATCCTTTTTCCATTCTCGCACAGCCATGTGTGTTAGATGGACTCAATCCTCTGGATGTCCTGGAGGTGAGTGTATTGGAGGCGGGTAGCCTCTCCTGGTTGTCACCCATGTGCGGGCACGTTCGATATCACTTGCTAGCACTAAGCATATGGACTGAGCCCACTGAACATAGACTGTGCTGCAGATGGAGAGGGAAGCAGGGCGGGCGATGGTCAAAGGAAGGGGAACGCACATTTTAGGAGGGTGTACTGATTTAATTCACAAAAATCTCATATGTCCAATAATGGGGTGGCTGCTCCCATAGGTGTAAGATGGAGAGACTGCCCACCTGGCTGTTTCTACAGATGGTAGCCAAGAAGGTGCCTTCTGTCATGTTTCCACACTGCACCTAGGGGCACAGCGGCAAAGACTTTCTGAAAGTGAGATCTCAGCATGCAGGAACCCAACTGTCTTCCTCCAAGCTGGGGAGCTAAAGCCCTTCTCAGGGAAGCAGCATGAAATACCCAGTTGGTTACCCAGTCCACTGTTTGTTTGCCATTGGCTGTGCATGGGGTCAATGGTGGGGAAGAGAATGCGAGCACATCCCGAATGTTAAATTTCACTTGGGGACTCGTGAACTAGCACATTCACACGGTTAAGGAACTCTGGTGTTCTGCCAGCTCACTTCTTCCCACCCAGGTTTTCTGCTAGCTGGAGGTCTCCTCTGTGTCTTCTCTGCAGCCAGGTGCAAAACAACTTCTGCAACTGCCTCACAAACACAAGGCTCGGAGTCTATGCTACAGCTATGGTATGGATGAAGAATGATCCCTTCACGAAATGAGACCCCCTCAGAGATTGGTACAATCAGAGCTCCCTTCAGAGTGCAGCTAAAGTATCCATTCCTTGGGATGGCTTATCTCCATTGATACAAGCCTGATCTTACAAAGCTCATGTGATGCCAATGGGAATTAATCCCTAAGTAAAAACTATGTGCATGCTGAATTTGAGGGCTAGTGTTGGAACTTAGGAGCACAATATTTCATCCTGCACAGTGGGATTTTGTCTTAAGGACTCCATGTGGCACTTACCAGTAAATTAAAGGCTTCCTTTGGGAAGGATCCTGGACGTTGTCCATGCATTTAATGCTCCTTCCCTTTACTCGGCAGTATTAGAGATGTCGTATCTGAAGAAAGTGGGGAGGGCAAACCCAGCACAAGACTTGTGACAAAATCACGCTGATGCTGAGATATTTTAAACACCTTCACACTCTTCCTTTTGTTGCAATCTTCCAGCTGCTTTGACCACTGGACAGTTTCCAGACTTTGCTAGCACCTGGCACTTTGGGGGCAGCTTGCCCCACCAGGAATGGAAGCAAGGAGAGAGCCCTGTGGTGGTGCAAGGTTAGATTGAGATGAGCTTGAGCTGAGGTCAGCTAGGACCATGCTACCAGAAGTAGGATGGACTTTGATAGCATCTGTGACCCATGCCCCTCCACTGTGCCACTGAGATAGGGACCAGAGAAACAGGCCCATGGGTAAATTCCAATTCACGCTGTGTAAATTAGGTGCACAGGGGCAAGACCTAGGCACTGGAGTCCCATTTAGGCACTAGGATGTAAGTAGTTCATAAGCCTTAGGCAGGCCCTCAGCATGGGGGGTGAGTGTGAATTTTTTACTATTTAGTTGTTGAGAGTAGGACATAGACCACCCCTCCCTGCCGAGTTCAAGACCCCATTGCACCAAGTACTATACAAGCACACAGGAAGAGGCAGTCCAGGCCCCGAAGATCTTACACTCCATAGACAAGCCAGGCACGGGACATATTGTTCTCCCTTTACAGCTGGGGAACTGAAGCAAAGAGATTGATTGATTGATTTTTCTTGAGGTCCCACGGGGCTCTACAGGACTGACAGGGTGGCAAATGGCCCATGTCCCACTCCAGTGCCTCAAACAGGAGTTTGTTAAAATAAGGTAACGGGGCAAACAGGCATGCTGGGCTAAAATGGCTAGGCATAGAGGAGACAAACAAGAAGCCAGTGTATGAAGCAGAGAGGGCTGAGGAGATAAGGGATGGCTCTTCGTGTGTGGGGGAGGTTGAGGTGAGAGTGATGGTGACACCAGCAATGGCATTTCAAATGATCCTCCTTCAGGATTTGCTCTCTGTTCAGTGCACATGGGCCTTAGTGGGACTCAGATGATCCTGAGGGTGTTGCACCATGGAGGGAACAGGGATCAGCATCTGATGTTATGCTGAAGGATTAAGAAACTATGTGTGGCGATTGAGGTTCTTCCAGGAGTTCCATGTACACTGATGCTCTGTATGCTGAGGGCCCCCCTCTGATGCTTTGGCAATCATGCAGCATAGGCGTGAAGGATGCTATGACACCCCCTCAGGCTGTGGCCCACCCATGTAAGGATTCCTGTACTGCTTATGAGGCTATGTGGGCACACTTGGCTAATATACTCGTTTAGCTCATGTTACTGCAAGGGGCTGGCTGGAGGGATTGTAAAAGCTCACCACCTACAGTTAACAAAACTGTACAGTTCTGACTCGTGGCTGTTGTGGGTATGCAGTTCTGGCCTGTGTACATTTAATCTACATCACACAGGGACTTGCTATGAAGTGTCTGTGCTTCTGGATTGAGTTAAACAGCTCTACCTGCATGATGTAATTTTGGTTGACCGCTTACAGCATCTATTTTCACAAGGTCAACCCTGTCCTTTTGGATGATCTAGGTAGCATCTCATCAGAAACACATGATTCAGACGACACCCCCCGCCCCCCGCCAGGCATCCAGATCACACACAAGCTTCAGAAGTGGCCTGGCACATTGTGCTGTAGACAGACACTTCCAGGACTTCAGTGTGAAGGGTTGCACACAGCCTAGACCACCCAGCCGGGGAGCAGGTGCATTCCCACCCGATTGTAGGTTGGACTGCCCAGCAAAATCAGTGATTTTTCATATTGCAGATATAAGGTGTTGACGTATGAGGCTGACAATGATATGGGAAGGGCTCAGCTCTGCTATTTCAATTCTTTCTCTTCCTGGCACTGTTTCCACATGCATTTCAAGGGTTCCCTCACCTGCTTTGTGCCTTGTGGCCTTGATTTGCCCAACTGAGAGAATAACACAAACTGGTGCCGAGCCCTGACTTTGGGCATTCACCTCTCCCACCCTTTGGGAGACACTAAAACATTGCAGGGGCTTCTTTAAAACACTCTGGGACTAGGGATGATGACAAGTTGTCACCCTCTCTTGCGCTAGCCACAATCTCATCACAAAGACTCGGAGACACCAGCGGAGTGAGTATAAAGGTGCCGTCTGAGGGGACGTTACCCCTCTCGGCAGTGTGCAGTCAGCACCCAGAGACAAAGTGTTTGACAGACATCTGCTTCAGTGTTTCAACTCCAGGTGTAGGTACATTATGCAACACAAGCCTCTTCAAGGGAAAGTTCCCCACATTCCTGACATAACTCCCTCAGAGGTAAGCGTAAGGTGCACACACAAGTCAAAGGGGAGGCTGCTGCCCCCTTAGCTGCAGTCCCAGTGGAACAGACCAGGAGAGGCAGCATGAGGCAGCTGAGGTTCCCCCTTTCAGTTGCACACTGTGCCCTGCAAAGCTCCTGGGTCCACAACTGTTTGGCTCCATCAACTCTTACATAAGTGTTATAGGTGGAAGGGATCACTGAACCACGTCCTTTGGCCTCCTGTATAGCACAGGCCAGAGCACCTCATCCAATCAGCTGTGCATCCAACCCACCAGTTCTGGGCCAGTTACAGCAGAGCTTTTAGCCAGACAGCAGCCGACCCATGTTATCTGAATGCTCACAAGTGGCTGGGTGTCCACCAATCCAGGGTCACCCAGGAAGGAGGCTGTTGGTTGCTGTTGTGACTGTGGTGGCACAGGGAACAGAATCACTTTCCTTTCCTTCCATAGGGAAAAGTTCTGAGACCATACTGCTGACACCAGGGAAAGCATGTGTAATGCTAACAGACCCAGGCTGCTGGCACCAGGGATTGAGCCTGTGATCAGAGGGGCTAAGGCCCTGTGCTCCACCGCATGAGCTGCCTTTTAGGCCAAGACTGTAAACCAGAGACTTCACTCACCCTACTATGAGGTCTCAGTGCCTCTAGGTGCTACACATGTGACGACTCTGGAGCATGTTACCCGTGGGAAGCTCTTTTCTCCAGCTAATAATAAGTCTTGGCCACAGGAATCCTTGTTGTTTTTGCTGAAACAGCCTGATGTGGCTACCCCTCTGAGGCGTGGTTTTATTGTATCTCAAGAGACATCCTCCTGGCGAGTCGTACTCATTCAAGATGCCACAGCAGTTTTCACAAAACTCAGTTTGCATTTTGTGGCCATGTTCCACCTCAACTAGTAATGCCATGCTGCAGGGAGGAGATGGCTGCACTTTCTGGCCTCAAGTGCTCCTCTTTCAAATGGCTGGATGAGGCTGCGTTTCACCAGTGGGCAAAGTTCAGCAATGCACGTGTGTGGACGGGGAGGCTGTGCACAAGCAGCAGGCAGCTGGTGCCTTGCACATTGTCAAAATTGGGTCCTTTGTGTGTAAAGCGCATTGTGATGCCTTGGGCTTATACAGTGTTATGATTGGTCCCTGTGCTGGCAATGCTCTGGTGCCTGACGCAGGTGTGGGAGGGGAGACGGGAGCCCTCAGCATGGCCAGAGCAGTCTCCACCAGGGTGTTCACCATGAGCCCAGAGGTTACACTGTGCTCTGTTTTCCTGGCTAGAATGGAGTATGGGTGGCAGGAAATGGGAAGGAAGGGATGAAATGGCAGGGGAGCCAAGCCCCTTTGTGTGATGCGCAGCTCAGGGGAGGCCATTCTGGCCCAGACAGGTGGCACAAGAAATAAAAAGAGGGTGGGTGAAAGGAGAGTGAGGTGACCCATGACATGTGTAGGAGATGGCGTAAGGCAACTGTTTCAGAAGTGAGGTGTAGCGATCGTGAGGTAATCTAGCTGATGTGGAGCACAAAGCCCGCCACCCAGGTGCAGTTATGAAATGTCTGTTAGTCTCATGGAGAGGTCTATCATTGGAATAAATCACTCTGAGAGTCGGAAACTGCCAGGTAGGGATTCTATAGGAATGTTTGAGCTCCCAGCTCTTATAGGTACCCAGTGACATTTCCCATCTCTGATCCTGCCCTGGGTAGCTGCCATTAAGTCTCAGCACACTATATCTTAGGCCAAAATCTGCAAGACCTGGTCCTGAAAGGAAGGTCTCAAGTACGCTCAGATTCTCCACCAACACTCTCTGGGAACTCATTCCACTGAGTTGGCCCATGTTCTTACATCTTATGACCTAGCAGGGTTGCCAACTCTCATGACTTTACAGTGAGTCTCGTGCTATTTCGTGTTCTTTTGAAAACCCTGTCTTTTGGAGTCATGTGATTAGATGAACTTCCTTCACAGTCTTAAATTCCCCCACTAAATGCTATCCAACCCTTTTGAGGGCACAAAGTCCTTAGTTTTTCTGATGTGTCTTTTCATGTATAACCTCACCCCACTTCTAACCATCTCTCTTGCCTATTGTCAGTCTGAGCTTCCTTAAAGACAAAAGAGGATAGTCCAATGTACCCTATTGTCATGAGAAACATTTCTTGCTTATTTCACGGCCTGTTCTTAATGCAATCAATCCCCCACCTTGTTTTTTTGGATGGATTCTATAATCAGAGAAGGCACCGCCCCGAAGTATTTAAATTATGCCTAAATAGTTTTCCTAAGAGGAAATTCAGAAGACTTTGGCGTATAGGGGAAAAAGCACATTATTTTATGCCAAGGAATGTCAACTTGAACTGATCCAAGGCAATTTTTTGAAAGAGCGTCATATTGTTTTGTCCCCAGTGCTTTTCAATTCATCTCAAACTACTCAAACAGCTGAGTGCCAACAATAAAGATCACAGATACCCATATTCCAAGGCTAGAAGGGACTTTTGTGATCATCTCATCAGCACAGTTTATTGATTGCCTCAAACTATTTCCTAGAGCAGATCTTGAAAAGAGCCATTCAATATTAATTTAAAAATGGTCAGTGATGGAGAAGTCAGCACGATCCTTGGTATGTTGTGCCACTGGCTAATAACTCACAATGTCAAACAAACAAACAAACCAAAAAAAACTAATTTGCAGTCTGAATTCGTCTAACTGAATTTGTCTTACTCAGTCATTGGAATGTGTTTCTCTTTCCATATATAATCAAAACACTGCTTAATTTTCTCTTTGTTAAGCTAAATAGCTTGAACTATTTGAGCCTCTTGCTGTAAGGTCTGTTTTCTAATCTTTTGATCATTTTTGTGGCTCTTCCTTGAACCTCCTCCAATCTATCAACCTCCTTCTTGAATTGTGGGCACCAGAATGGGACCCTGTTCCAGCAGTGGTCAAATCTGTGCCCACTAGAAAGGTATAATAACCTTGAGACTCCTATTGGAGATTCCACTAATTCTTTCTCTTGATAGAGCATTAATAAAAACTGTAAATAACAGTCGTCATATTTTGGTTCAGGGGAACCTGGCCATTTGCCTCCCTACTCTGAGGACCAGACTTTTATTACAACTCTTTCTTTAATCACATTGCCAGTTTTTAATGTACAACAAGACTTTGCCCCTCATTCTGCAGCTATTTATTATCCATAACAGCCTTTTGTGACAAGTCTTATTAAAAAAAAAAAGCTTTGGAAAATGCAAGTGAATCACAATCATGGGGTTAATTTTATTTACTATTGAGGGGTACCATATTGACCTTTCAAAAAAGAGACACCCCTGAGAGGGAGTGTATCTGTATCCGTATCTACCAACTCGTGTTTTACTAACGTACTACGTATACTATAGCACATTCACACAATGTGAATCGGTAGATACTGATACAGATGAACTCCCACTCATGGGTGTCCTCTTTTTTACATAGCAATCCTTTACTATCTGACTAGTGTTTGTTTGTCTCCCCCCTCTCTGCAAAATATGGTATAGGAGGTTAAAGAGCCCTTTCTTCTTCACAAGAGGGGAGTGTTCACAGCAAGGCACTAACTTTCCACAGTGCTGGAATACGTCCCAAACAATCCCTCCACACACAGGAGCTACATCTACACTAGCATTTCTCTTTCAAAAGGGGCATGCAAATGAAGGAAATCGAAAATGCAAAGGAGGTGCAGATTTACATATCTGGAACCTCATTTGCATAATCTTCTTTTGAAAGAGCTTCTTTCAAAAGCAGAAAAGCAGTGTAGACCCGGCTCTTTCACAAGTAATCCCCATCCTATTTTTTTTAGGAAGAAAGGTTCTTTCAAAGATGGGGATTACTTTCAAAAGAGCCGGAGCTAGACTGCTTTTCATCTTTCGAAAGAAGAATATGCAAATGAAGTGCCAGATATGTAAATCTGCACCTCATTTGCATTTTTGATTTCCTTCATTTGCATGCCTCTTTCAAAAGAGGAATGCTAGTATAGACATAGCCAGGGTGAAATGCTGCCCCCACAAAAGTAAAGGACAAAACTGCCACTGATTTCAGAGGGGCCAGTGCTGCTTAATGATCGTGGAAAATTCAGGGAGAATGGGGAAAGAGGAGATGAAAAGGTTTATACCTCCCTCCCACAGTTTTAGCGATTTACAATCTTATACAGGCCCTTACAGCTGAGAAAGAAACCAAAAATCAACAATCCCCTCACTAAAGGTGGGCCACATGTGAGCACTGTGAGGAGACTAAACTTTATAACCAGGTTGCAGTCACAAAGGTTAATAGCCTGTCACATGGCAGGCATCTGTTGCTGGCTGGTGGAACACCCAGCTGCTCCTGTTGCAAACAGACAGGGCCCTATGATGTACTATTAATTTTACCTGAAGAGGTGACTCAGAAGCCTTGTAGTACTTTCTAATTCAGGCTGGTACAGGTAAGCAGCCTGGTTACACCGAGTACTACGGAGAGCTGGAGTTGTGCCTGCAGAAGAAGCTGGAATTTGTTTTTAGAGAAGCACTAGAGATGAAGCAGGCAGCTTACTTCAGCCACCAGCCCACCTGGCTAATCAGGAATTGATTTAGGGCTGCCAATTCAGCCTTTTCAGTAAGAGTAGAGGGGGCAGCCAGTTACAAGTGTGGCAGGAACAGCGGGCCAGCTGTTTTTTGTTATGTGAATTAAAAGGAAATGTGTGCGTGTGTTTATAGATACACATATTAATATTACAGCTATTTATTACTCCTTCCGGCAGACAAGGGACAAAGAACGTTTTTGTTTTTTTGCTGATTGTTATTTTTAATTGCCTATAAGGGACTCAGACAGGAGAAAACCAGAACCAAGAGTTTTCTACTCTAAGTAATTCAAGGCAGAATTCACAGGCATGTTCTGGCTGTTTTGTGCCTCTCCAGTACAGATATAAACCTATCACTACTCAATCTGCTAACAGGCTGTATCACAGGATACAGTGTCAGAACTTTCCCAAACTAACTTCATTGGTCCCTGGGAGCTCCCTGTGTGAAATCTCATGACAATTTGGTTACTACCAAATGATATTATTCTTGAATGTGCTAGTACTTCATGTCATATAGCAAATACTCACCAAGATGCCAATACTCACTCTGGGACATAAGCTCATATGCAATTCTCATTCATATGCATCAGCAATTCTCATTCAAATTATAATGCCCAGAGTGTTAATGATCAAATCAGCCTAGTCTGCAGCCAGGTAGCAAAGCAGGTAAAATTCTAAAACTTCTGTGACTCTTTCCAAACCTCTTTCAGGAGTCTGATTTGTCTTGCATAGCCCCAAGTTTCACCTTAATTAAAAACTACTTACAAAATCATACACAAAAAATACAAAAAAAGGGTCCAAGCACAGTGACTGAAAATCCCTTACTTTCTCATTATTACCATATAATTATAAAAGAAATTGGAATATAAATATTGTACATACATTTCAGTGTATGGTACATAGAGTTCTACTGATTTTGCTAGTGCTTTTTCTGTAGACTGTTGTCAAACTAAGCAAATATCTAGATGAGTTGATGTACCTTCTGGAAGACCTCAGCATATCCCTAGAGGTACACACTGCTGGTGGAGAACCACTGGTTTACACCTCTCAGTGAGTGCATGGATACTTGTGGAAGCTCTGGCCCCGATGCATACACTACGGGGAAATGTTGACCTGAGGTACTCAACTCCAGCTAGGTAAACAGCATAGCTGGAGTCAACACATTTTAAGTTGAATTGCCATGGGGTCTCCCATTGACTTCCCTTACTCTTCTTGCTCCTGTTGAGTACCAGAGTTGATGACAGAGCGATCAGTGGTTGATTTAGCAGGTCTTTATCACACCCACTAAATCAACTTCCAGGGGATGGCTTGCTAAAGCATAAATCTCCTGGTAAGTGTAGACCTGCCCTGAATTACCTCTCGCTGGCAAAAGGGTGCTAGGGATATGGGATAAGCCTACTGGCAAAAGAGCAGAAGAAAGCTTGCATGATGTAACCCAAGAAGATCTCTTCTCTGGACACAAACAGATGACTTCATCAGGCCCTTTTAATGAAGGAAGCAGTAGGTGCTGGGGAAGCAGGAGACAGCACTGGAATTACACAGCTCTGTTCCCAACTCTGGCACTGACTAGCTGCATCTTTTCAGGCAAATTGCTTTAGTGCAGATTTCAATGGAAGTCAGAAGCCTAGATACCCTTGAGGATCTGTGCCATCCTCGCTTTGTGTCTCAGTTCCTTTGTTTTAAAGGGGGTGATGGTGGGGCGATGGGAGGTGATGATGCTAACCTAGCCCGCTGGGTTAAAAGGGAAAACTAACGAATAATTGTTAAAGATTAATTCATAAACTTTGTAAAATGCTTTGCATGAGCTAAAGGCACGAAGTCTTATCATTGTCTGATAATGACTTCACACGCATGTGATGTGTACCTGCTGCCTGAATTACTCTCAACAGGATTGTTCTGCAAAGTTTCTCTCTGGATTAGGATTAATGCCTGGAAGTTTTGTTTCTTCTCTGTCTGTGGTTCAAGGATGAAACAGCCATCAGATTGCTGCTTTCTTCCTGGCAGACGGGATGGACCCCCAAGTGGTGTTCAGGACCTTTGGGGCGAAAAGCCCAGGTTTGAGGCTGCAGTGAGTTTCAGGGTTAGCCTTCCATCTTTGAGAAATGGTTTCAGGAGTGAGGAGCGAGGTAGCAACAGAGCAGTGCAGGGAGCTGAGGACTGTAATAGAAGTCCAGGATTGGGATGAAGGGGACTGCAGGTCAGAGGCGAGGGTCATTGGCAGAGCTGTGTGTGGGGAAGCTGCCCAGGACGGGCATTGCAGGGGTGAGGGGCACGTGCTGTGCTGGATCAGAAGCAGTACTGTTGATCTAATGAGAAAAACTGACTAGAATCAACTCCAGCAAGGCCCAGGAGTCATGGGGCCTTCAATAAGGATGGCTCAGATCCCTCGGCCCTCTAACACAGTTCAGTCGACAATCTTGGGCAATTGCTGGAAAGGAGACACTCACGTCTGGATGCCTGAGGGTGCTCCACCCACTTATCACAGTGCTACTGTATGTTACACAGGTCACTGTTCCAAAGGCAGTGGAGTCTTCCTGCCTGTCAGAATGTAGTCATTGCTCAGGTGACCCATTGTTTGTAAACTGATCACCTGGCAGCAGGAACTCCTCTGATTAGCTCAGAGCCTACTGACTGGACTTGATGACCTCCCAAGGTCCCTTTCAGCTCTGAGATGCATATATATGCTCCTCCTTTGACTTTGCACTTTATTTCAGGGAGCTTCACTTTTGAGAACGAAACAACAGCAGTGAAACTAGTGAACTAGTTCCAAAATGGCTGGGAGCTCAGACTTTGGCACGTACCTTCAGTCATCCGCACGCTTCTATTGCTCAGCAATAAACATATCTGCTGCTATTAATAAAACGCTATCTGCCAACCTGGGTATTTATAGACCTGGAGCACTGTGCCCCAGTGCGGGGCTACACTAACAGACTGAAGACTAGATCCAGGAGTGAGTCTAAACTGGTGTAATTGTAACCTTCCTCCAGCCTCACAGTGTGAGTGGGGTACCAAGAGGAGTTCCCATCCTCTTCTACTGTTCTACACCGACACATGTGTTGTCCAAGCTTATGTGGGATTTTAGTTCATGTTAACTTCCATAATAACCTAAATTAGAGGCTGGACTGTCCTCTAATTCTCTGTGCCTCAGAAAGATCCTCCAAACACTCTTTTTACATCTGTATTTGAGTTGAGAGAATCCATGAGCTAGCAACAGTTAGCAGACAGAACTCTGCAGGTCTGTGTAGGGCAGGCATGTCAAACTCAAAGCCTACTGAGGGCCAGAAGAATGAAAACTGATAGCTTTCAGGGCCACCAAAGAAAATGTACTTTTATCAGAAAGTTGTATTTATTTAATATTATAGATTATGTTTTAGGTATAGTTTATAATACTTTTTCAGGCCTTGTTTGAATATAATACAATCATTTTAATTGAGAATTTAATATGAATGTTATTGTTTTATAATTTTAATAGTTCATAAAATTTAATGTATAAAAATAGTTGCTCAGATACAATCATTTTTAATTTAAATATAAATGTAAGACACTTTATAATTATTTTGATATGATACATAACTAGTTTGGTTGAAATAAAAACAAGCATAGACAGTGGTTAATCAAATAGAACAGGTTTCTCTGAAAATTTGAGATACTTTGTAAATGTGAGATTTTGCATAAACGTATAATTATTCATCTGATTGCAAAAATGGACATATATTTATTGATATAGAATTAATATAATACATTTTGTGATTTTATTTGGGAAGAAATACATAAAAAGCAAAATATAGTCACATTTTTAACTATTCAGCACTTAGAAGCAAATACAATAGCATATGAATAAAAAATAATAGCGTGAAATTTTCATATTAAAACCTGCAGCATTTCAGTCCTGAATATTCATTCCAGAGACCTGAAACCGCTTTTGTGATACCAATTTTTCAATATTTTTATAGCACCAAGTTATAGAAAAGATACACCTAGCAGTGATGGAAGAAAAAGATAGAAGACACTGCTGATAAAAGTAGATCAGGGAGAAAAAACAAGTCAAAAAAGCCAAAACACCTCTAAGAAAGAAGGGACAGATAGTTTTGCAGTGAACATGAAAAGCCAGGTGTCAGGATGCCTGCTGCATTTTATGGTTAGCTCTGCACTCTCTGTGCTGCCAGTTTCCTCATTACCAATAATGAGGATAACCTACCACACAGGAAAGTCATGAGTTACCAACATGAATGAATGAATGGGCTTTGAGGTTTGTGGCTGGAAGGAACAGCGGCAAGAGTTAATTTAAAGAAGTGGTATCTGAGGGGAATGGAGCTGTACAGATTCAGAGAATGAAGATTTGGGCTGAGAGAAACTGAACACCACGAGCTCTCTGGTGGAACGCTCCTGATGATACGTCGCTAAGGGTGTACTCAAGTCGGAACATTCCCATGGTACATGGTTTGCTTTGCCAGTCATTGTGACTAGGTTAGAATGATGCTTTGGTTGATTTTATGTATTTCCTTCTCACCTTTGTATGGGGTGGGTACAACACAGTGAAACCCCTCCCCTTCCCCAAAGCCAGTCTCTCTTTCCATATGGAGGTTAGAGATTTCCCTTTTCCCCATCCCCTTTCAGTGGGACAGAGAAGACATCACAATCGAACACTTTTTCCCTGCATACAGGAAACAAGGAGAAAGGAAAGGGGCAATGTGTGGGACTAGGTGGTCCCCAGTAGGAGAAGGGGAGAGAGAACAGGTCACAATCTCACAACTTCTGTGACTATTGTCCAAAGTCTGGAAAGGAGATTTCCTTTCAGTTCCACAGAAGGAGAAACACTGCTCTCCCTTCCCCATCTCAAATTCCCTCCCCTCCAGTTTACACTACACTCCCCCCCCATTTCTTTGCCCTTCCTTCTCACACATTCTGGGGTTTACACTACAGTCCCCCATTGCGCTGGGTTCTCCCCTCTTTCAGACTCTTTGGGGCTTGTATTCCACCCCACTGCAGCCTCATGGCACCATCCCGACCCCTTGAGACCTGAACTGCTACTCATCACAGCGCAACCTTCACCCATTGCAGTACAGCCCCCAATGCACCCACCCCAGGCTCTTTGTGGCTAGCACTGCCCCCAGTGCACCAATCCCAGGCCCCACGAGGCTTGCACTGCACCCCATTGTACCCCCTTTCCATATTACTCTGCCTTGCGCTCCTTGGTTCCTTCTTCCTCCACCCCCCCGTGGCTCCCTACCTGCCGCTGCCCCAGGCAGGTGCCACCTCCATCTTGGCCAATGTGAGTTTCTCCGCATCCCCCCATATACCCCTCCCCATATTAGGCTGCCTTGCTCTCCTCAGCTGCCCCTTGCTCTGCCCCTCACAGCTCCCTACCTGCGGCTGCCCCAGGTGGGCACCCCTCTCTGCTTCGACCCACGTGGGTTCCACCATCCCTCTCCACAGAGCAGTCACACACCTTTCTTTGGCATGCACAAGTGGCAGTGGGAGGGACAAACACCAGTCCCTCATCCTCGGGCTGTCCATGTCTGGTGCATGCATATTAACCCCGCCCTTGGCTCTTTGGGGTTTTAATATGCTGCACCAGGCAAGTCACTTAACTTAATAGACACTTGCAGTAAGTAATTTCCTCCCTATCCTTCACTCCCCAACCCCCAGCAGATTTGTCAGTTTTCATTTAGTTTGTTTTCTATCTTGCTGTTATATATTCGTTGTGGCAGTTCATTTTCAGCACTATTTCCAGATCTGAAGAAGGGGGGTCTGCCCCACAAAAGCTCACCACCTAATAAATTATTTTGCTAGTCTTTAAAGTGCTACAGGATTGGTGTTTTGTTTTGTGAAGCTATAGACTAACATGGCCACCTCTCTGTGACTGTTAAGATGTAAGGTGTGTCTCACACACTGAGGGGTCAAAGGAGAAGGCTGAAGTACGAAAAAGAATGAACAGGAGGTTGTAATGTTCAGCACTCTTGTAGACGTGTGTTGGTCCCAGGACGTCAGAGCAATAAGATGGGTGAGAACTTCGGCTGGGGAGAGAGACAGAGAGAGAGAGAGAGAGACAAACTTTGGAGCCATGCAGAGCTCTTCCCCAGGTCTGGGGTAGAAACACCCAGTTTCACCACGAAATGCCAGGCAGAACAGATCATTTCACCTAGGCAGTGAGCGCATATTGGAAGAGACCGTTCAAGAAGTGGCCCATTAACACCCCTTCAGTCACAGAACAAAAAGTGGGGTTAGAAGGTTACAGAACAGGCAAGGACGTATATTTTGAAGTAGGCCTGGCCCTACTGTGACCTACATTTTCTTCTAGGTCCTCAAGATGCAAACAACACCAGCTTAAAGACTCCATTACAGATCAGTGAGTGGCTCTGAGGCTTGGTCTACACTCAGCACCACTCCATTGCTGTGAAAAATTCATACTCCTGCCCTGAGTAACGCCACTGTCGCCATGGGGATGACAGGAGTCCTCTGGTCAGTGTAGGTCATGTCTTCCCTAAAGTGCTGCAGCAGGGCAGTGCCACATTTTGAGCGTAGAGGAGCCCTGGTGAGGGAGGACGGCTAACTGGGGCAGAAGGAACATAAGTTAGTGTGGAGGAGTCTGTCCAACTTACACTTTTGAATTTGGCTCTGGCACAGTATCAATCACGGTGCTCCTGGGTGGCTCCCAAGCTGCAGGGCTAGGAGTGGAGCTCTTGGCATGGAGTGCTGGGGTGGGGATGCTGATGATCTCAAAGGCAAACAGTGTGACTCTAAGTACTAGTGCCCTACATTCCCAGGCTGAGCTTGAGAATTCAGCCACTTGTACCCTTCATTGCAATGGGCACAGCCCTTGGACAGAGATTTCTCCAGGGAGGAAAGGCAAGCCAAGGGCAAGGTGCCAACTGGGCAGCAAAGCCCATTGATGAGGTCCTGTTCTGGCAAACAGGTCAGACATTGCATGCACAGCATGCTGCTGGCACTTGCACTCCTCCAGTCACCTGATGCTGAGCAACCGGAGGGCAGATCAACAGCCGCCCACAAAGGCAATTAGAAATTTTATAAGAGGAAGCTCTGGCCAGCATGACTCAACAGTCATAAGTGGTGGCACACCTACTCAGGGGCCTGGCAAGGCAGCAGGGAAGATGCTTAATTGCCATAATCTCCGCTTGATTTCAGATTGTCTCCCCTTTCCCAGAGACAGAGCCAAAAGGGTGCTCGAAGAACGCAACGACGTGTCTTTGCAGATGTTACCTGCTGTTCTACCATAGAATGGAAGCAGGAGAAGATGCCTGGATGGGGAGATGTGCCACTCTAGAGGGATTTCTTTTCAGTTCTGCACACAGGGTATGTCTATATTTCCAGGGGATGCAAGGGGCCGCAATCGATCTTCCTGAGATCGATTTTGCTGCGTCAGTGAAGATGTGGCAAAATCGAGCTCTCTGGGCTTGGCCATCAATCCTGGTGCTCCATGCTGCCACGTGGAGTAAGGGATGTCGGCTTGAGCCCAAAGAGGCCCAGTCCACATCAGGGAACAGAGTCGATCCTGATAAAGTCGATTCTAGCTATGCTGATAACCCTATCCCTAGTGTAGACCAGGCCACAGACGCACACACACTTATTATTTATTGGCAATCCTGATGGAGGCCCCCATTATCCTGTTTGCTGCACATTTATGCAGAGCTGGTCCCTGTCCCAAAGAGTTTACAATATAATTGGAGTCAAAATACCACAATGAAAGGGAAGGGACGAAGGAGAATGAAGGTAAGAGTGGAATGAAACACTCCGTCCCCATCTCCCTGCTATTCCAGCCCTGGGCTCCTGACACACAGCTGTGCCCAGGCTGCCTCTGGCAGTGCCTCTGAGTTAGATGGCCTCTCGCCAGCTCTAGACAGCTTCCTGTTCTACAAAGCTCGCTGTTCAGAGGAACTCTCTCTCTCTTTCCTTTGGCTCCTGCAGTTGGGTGGGAACTGTTCTCAGCCACTCAACATGGATTCATGGCCAGGTCTATTTATTTACACAACTGGGTGTTCTAGGCTTGTTGTGGGTCAATCCTTCCTTAGTCATGGTTTCCGCACAAAGCCTCTTGGAGAACAATTTTCTCTCAAAAATATCTTGTAGGCACAGCTAGTTTGCCTGGTTCAGGTTATGGTTCCCTTAATATTTCTTTTCCATCTTTTCACACAAAAGTAACACTACCCCCTAGGGGAGAAACCAGACATACTCTGATTTACTACTATTAGGCTACATCTACACTAGGACACTATGGCTACGTCTACACGTGCAGCCAACATCGAAATAGCTTATTTCGATGTTGCGACATCGAAATAGTCTATTTCGATGAATAACGTCTACACGTCCTCCAGGGCCGGCAACGTCGATGTTCAACTTCGACGTTGCTCAGCCCAACATCGAAATAGGCGCAGCGAGGGAACGTCTACACGTCAAAGTAGCACACATCGAAATAGGGATGCCAGGCACAGCTGCAGACAGGGTCACAGGGCGGACTCAACAGCAAGCCGCTCCCTTAAAGGGCCCCTCCCAGACACAGTTGCACTAAACAACACAAGATCCACAGAGCTGACAACTGGTTGCAGACCCTGTGCCTGCAGCATAGATCCCCAGCTGCCGCAGAAGCAGCCAGAAGCCCTGGGCTAAGGGCTGCTGCCCACGGTGACCATAGAGCCCCGCAGGGGCTGGAGAGAGAGCATCTCTCAACCCCCCAGCTGATGGCCGCCATGGAGGACCCAGCAATTTCGACGTTGCGGGACGCGGATCGTCTACACGGTCCCTACTTCGACGTTGAACGTCGAAGTAGGGCGCTATTCCTATCTCCTCATGAGGTTAGCGACTTCGACGTCTCGCTGCCTAACGTCGAAGTTAACTTCGAAATAGCGCCCGACGCGTGTAGACGCGACGGGCGCTATTTCGAAGTTGGTGCCGCTACTTCGAAGTAGCGTGCACGTGTAGACACAGCCTATATCAAAGTAGCCTATTTTGAAGTAAGAACATTGAAATAGGCTACTTCGATGATTATCGTCTACACGTCCTCCAGGGCTGGTGCCGTTGACGTTCAATGTCGAAGTAGTGCCAGGGAACATCGAAAAGAGCCGCCCCAGAAGGAAACATGGAGCGTCCACACACACAAGCCCCCTCTCTTGAAATAAGGGGCCAGGAAAGCCCGTGGACCAGGTCACAGACCACACTAGCCCTTCCGGGGCAGCTGCAAGCTGCTCCCTTAAAGGGCCCCTCCCAGACACACTCAGCCTGCACTGCACGAGCAGCCCTGTGTTGGTGATACAAACCTTGCAGACCTCGAGCCCGCAGACATGGACGTCCAGCAGCAGCTGGAAGCCCTACAAGCTGCCTCCCACGGTGCAGGCGCCCTTCTAGATGCTGCCTGGGCAGCCGCCCAGCAGGTTCTGGAATGGGAGCCCTTCCCCAGGAGCACCAGGAGATGCCCCCAACCATCGGGCCCTCCTCCCCCACCCCCTGCCAGGTGCTCCGCCGACTCTGGAGCTACCCCTCCAGCACCGAGTGGTGGGAGCACCTGGTTATGGGGGAATGGAATGATGACCAATGGCTGTGGAACTTCCACATGAGCCGGCAGACCTTCCTGGAGCTCTGCCAGTGGCTCACCCCCGCACTCAGGCACCACAACACCCAGATGCAGTGCGCCCTCCCCATCGAGAAGAGGGTCGCAATAGCTGTCTGGAAGCTGGCCACTCCAGACAGCTACTGCTCCATGGGACAGCAGTTTGGAGTGGGAAAGGCCACAGTCGGGGCTGTCCTCATGGAAGTAAGGAGGCCTGGGGCTGAACCCCCTGGGGAGGGGGGGCCTGGGTGAGGGGGGCCTGAGGAGGGGGGCCTGGGTGAGGGGGTCAGACTCTGCAAACCCTCACAGGCACCCATGTTCCCTTCCCACAGGTGGTGCGTGCACTCAATGCCCTGCTGCTGAAGAGGGTTGTCTGAGTTGGGGACCTGGACACGGCCATTGAGGAATTCACCACCATGGGATTCCCCAACTGCTTTGGAGCCCTTGATGGGACCCACATCCTCATCCGCACCGCAGACCACAGTGGTGGCCGCTACATCAACAGGAAGGGCTACCACTCTGTGGTCCTGCAGGCCATGGTTGACAGCCGTGGCCGCTTCCCGGACATCTATGTGGGCTGGCCCGGCTCCACCCATGATGCCTACATTTTCTGGAATTCGGGACTATGCCGCCGACTGCAGGCGGGGACCTATATCCCCCAGAGGGAGATCCCTCTGGAGGATACTACCACCGTACCCCTCTGCTTTGTGGGGGATGCGGCATACCCCCTCCAGCCCTGGCTTATGAGGCCCTATACAGGCCACCTCACTGATAGGCAGGAGCGCTACAACACCTGACTCAACCATGCCTGACAAGCGGTCAAGCGAGCCTTCGGGTGCCTGAAAGGTCGCTGGTGGTGCCTCCTGGCACGCCTAGACCTGGGCCTCCCAAACATCCCCCAGGTTGTGGGGGCCTGCTGCACACTCCACAACCTGGTGAAAAGCAAGGGGGAGGCCTTCGTGCAGGGCTGGGCACAGGAGGCCGCAACAGCCTACCCCCAGCCAGCCACCGCCCCAAGCCGCCAGGCCCACCAGGACGGGGTCTGGGTCCGGGAGGCCCTAAGGGAGTACTTTGACCAGGGGACCCAGTGAGTGGTCCCCTGGCCATCCCTGCACCCCGCCCAGCACCCACACCCCACCCTCACCAAAAGCACATGGGACACAGGTTTTTGGAAAAATAAAACTGTCATTATTTACAGGAACAAAAATGTCGCCTCTTTTCAGCATATAATATTAGCAAATAAAACAGATTCAATGAAAATAATAACTATATACAAGTGGGGACATCTTTAATAAACTATGTACGGAGGGGTCAACTATAAATAACTATATACAGGGTGGGGACAACCATGTACGGGGGGGAGACGTGGGCAGGCCACACATCGGTCCTTCATTCTGGGGCTGGGGTGGAAGGGCGTGAGCCCTGCCACGTTCAGCTGGCCAGTCCTGCTCTCAGCCGGGGTCCCCGGCGAGTCTGGCTGGGGGCTGGGAGGATGGGGAGGTATGGCTGAGGTGGGTCCTCAGCCCTGGGTGGCTCCTGCCCTGAGGAGCTGGTGGGTGGGGCAGCAGGCGGGGCGGCAGGCAGGACATCAGCAGGCGGGACATCAGTAGGTGGGGCAGCAGGTGGGACATCAGCAGGTGGGGCGGCGGGGAGGGCAGCACGGAGGACATTGGGGGGGACAGACGGGCCATTAGCTCCTCAAAGGTGATGGCCACCCAGTTGAAGGTGGCCATAAACTCCCGCCAGGCCTCCTGGTGCCAGGTGGCCTCCCGCTCCTCGAATTGGAGCCTCCGCTCCATGAGGTCCGCCTGGCACTGGAGGGCTGCAGCCACCTTGGGGTCATATGTGGTGTGGCGGTGGCCCTGGCGGGGGTGGGCCCATCTCGGGGCAGGTGGTGACCCCGGGTGTTGGTGTTCTGGTGGTCTCGGAGGGCTGTCTGGAACCACGGATGGTGCAGCTGCAGAAATAGGGGAAAAGAGGGAAGGGAAGTTTTGAGTACCCAGCCTTGACCCGTGGCCCATCCCCCATTCCCTCAAGGGCCTGTCCCCACTCCATCCATCCCCCATTGGTGCGTGCAGTGATCCTGTGAGTGGCCTCCAGTGGTCCGCCCCTCTCCCCTCCCACCGGGGGTGGGGCACGGCACTGTCCATGGGTGGAGGTGCTGCTGGGCACTGGCGGCTGTGGCACCATCCCTGTGCCATGGTGTGCCCGGGCCATGGCAGGCTGGGGTGTTGTGGGAATGTGTGGGGCCCCTGGTCAAGTGGTTCCCATGTCCTATGCTCAGGGGGTCTGTGCCCTGTGGGGTGTGTACCCGACAGTGCACTGCCAGGATCAGGAGGTGCCCATCTAGCGGACACCCGGCTGGAGCTGCGGGATGGGATGTCCAGCACGAGCTCCCCCTCCTCGCTGGACCACTCGGTGGCTGGGGTGGAGGGTCCCGGCTCTAGCCCTGCGGGGGCAGGGCTGGCCTCCGGACCTGACCCTGGCTCCGAGGACGGCTGGGGGGGAAGAGCTACTGGTAATAGGGGCAAGCGGCGGGGGCAGCCCCAGACCGGCTGGCCAAGTCCCAGGCCCGGGTATAACCCTGCCGCAGCCCCTTGACCTTGCTCCTGATGTGGTCAGGACTGCGGGCAGGGTGACCCCGGGCAGCCAGGCCCTCGGCCAGCCGGGCGAATGCCTCCGTGTTCCGCCGCTTGCTCCCCATGATGTGCAGCGCCTCCTCCTCACCCCAGAGCCCCAGCTATTCCCGATGGGAATAGTGATTTCGATGTCTCGCCGCTTAACGTCGATTTGAACTTCAAAATAGCACACCGTGTGTGTAGACGCGACGCGTGCTATTTCGACGTTGTGCCAGCTACGTCGAAGTACCCGGCTAGTGTAGACGCAGCCTTAGTGTTGAATGTTCTGTGGCTTATTGTTGCTGTTGTGTTAGTTTAACTGGAGGAAGATCAGCCATCCCTGGTTGGGACATCTATCAAGCAAGGTGTCCTCTTTTCATAGAATCATAGCGTTGGAAGAGATCCCAGGAGGTCATCAAGTCCAGCCCCCTGCTCAAAGAAGGACCCATTCCGGCAAGGACTCCATCAAGCTGGGACTCAAAAACCTCTAGGGATCGAGATTCCACTGCCTCCCTAGGTGATCCGCTTCAGGGTTTTACCACCCTCCTAGTGAAATAGGTTTTTTTTCTAATATCCGACTTAGACCACCCCCACTGCAATTTGAGGCCATTGCTCCTCATTTTGTCATCTGTCATTACTGAGTACAGCCTCTGTCCATCCTCTGTGGAATTCCCCTACAGGTAGTGCTATCATAATCCCCCTTTGCTCTTCTCATCTGTACACAGATCCCTCAGTCCCACCTCATTTTTCGTTGTTTTCAAAGCTTTGCAAAATTAAAAGCAAGAGTGAGAGAAAGAAGGAGTGGCACAGTCTACAGGAGTAGAGATTCCTCACCTCTTCTCTTGTCTCTCCGTCCCCCAGCCTATTCCCACTCCTTCCATTGCCCAACAGAAATTCCCAGGCTGGATCAGCCTAGTGGTCCATCGTGTTCAAATATCCAATCTCTCTCTGGCAGTAACCAGTACCAGTAAGTTACATGTATGAAGATGTAGACGTAAGGAATGTTACAGCAGGAGCTCACTACTGCTGAAGGAGTTGGGGAATGTGTCCTTTAGAGGTCACTTGCATGCAAATGTAAAGGTGTACATACGTAATCCCTTTGTAAACAAAGCCTGATGGGAGCAGGCAAAGCAATGAGATTTTGTCTATTATAAACAACATGTTGTTGTAAAGTCACAATTTATGCTATCACACAGAATTGTGGAGTCTCAACAATGCTTGAAGTTTTGTGGGGTACAGGGCAGTCATCACTACTGTGTAAGATATGGATTGCAGAGGGTGCCCTCCCTCAAAGCATTATGAGGGGAGAAAGTGGGGAGGCACAGTGGTTGAACCAGCTGGCTGGAAGCCTTTTGGCTATCCAGCTGTAAGACTGATTTAAATAGTTCTTTCCCCTCCACCCCGCCACTGTTCAAAGGTAGACCTAAAGCTGGGTCTATAGTTATTCTGTGAGAATCCATGTTGGTGGATACTGAGATGCTGTGGCTAGGCCCAGAGCTGAATGCCATTATGAGCTGCAGTCACTGAGAGCTGGAATCACAGGGTTTTGCGTACAGGAAAACCCACAAGACAGCAGCGGGCGACTAGTGGTCGGCTGGTAGGAGGAACAGTGGATGGCCGGCAGGCGCAAGCGGCGGCTGGCCGGTAGGAGGAGGAGCGGGAGGCCAGCAGGTGCTAGTGGTGGTTGGCTGGTAGAAGCAGTGGGTGGCTGGCAGGAGTGACCAGTGGATGGACGGTGGGGCAGTTGGCAGGGGGCAAGTAGAACCCTAGACCAGCACAAAGGTGGCATTGCCTCAGGTTCAACGAGGAAATGCATTTGGGTGATGTGTCAGGGCCTGCACAGACTGGACAGAGTTGTAAGTGGGGCATTTGAAAGGCGGGTATGAAGAAAGTTTGGGTGTGTGGATTGGCTGTTTACAGTATTGGACTGGTGAGCCTGAGAGGCCAAGGACACTGCTCAATCCATTTGAGCTGGGACAGTTGCTTGAGGATTGGTTATGAACTCTGGGTGTTGTATTTTCCCAAGCTTATGCCATATGACTTTTCTGCCTCTTTCATTAAAAGTTTCTTTTCTACACTCAGACTCCATGCTGGCGAGTGGGGAAACATTGCTTCTCCAAGGTGTCCAGGGTGTGTGAATTTCCCAGGCTACTGGGTGGGGACTCGAGCCGGTTCTATGTGAGATGGATGAAAAGGAACCCCTAGATGTTGAACCCGGCCTTGGTTGTTGCCGACAACTTCCAGCAGAAGGGTTGCATACGTGAAGACATATGAAACCCAGCTGTAGGCAGATAGGGAGTCACCTGCTCATAAGGGAAGTCTCTGTTTAATCCCTGTCAGTCAGTGGCTGGCTTATATCCCAAGCACAAGAGTTTATGTCTTTTGTTTTTCTACTCTCTCTAATGTAAGACTGGATGTTCTTGCAAAACATCTAAATATTTGCTCTCTCTGGGAATCCCACACACTCCTTGGCTTCACTGAGGACTTGTCTACCCTGGCAGGTTACTGCGCTGTAACTGTCTCAGGCAGAGTGTGAAAAAAATACTGCCTGCCTGAGTGCAGCAAGTTACAAGGCTGTAAAGACACTCCTAAGTGTAAGTGGCCTCCCAGCACTAGAAGCCACTCCCTACTTTTAGTTGGTTTGGTTTGTACAGACAGCTGGGAGAGATACATCCCAGGGATAATGTTTTTAAGTGTAGATTTAGCTGGATAGCTTGTGGCACTGGGTTCTGGGTGGGCTTTTTCTCCATTTCCAACTTCTTTTGGTGAGCATACTGGGGAGAGGAGGGTTTCTGGAAACTCAGCCAGGTGTGTGTGTCTGTGTGTGTGTGCATGTGCGTGTGCGTGTGCGTGTGCGTGTGCGTGCAAGGGCTGGCCCAGTCAGGATTTGAGGATACCACTGACTCTACTCTGAATGCACCAGCCCACACCACTCAATAGTCTTTGCGGTGGGCCAGATTCTGCACTGAAGATGCCCATAGGATCGCATAGGCTCTGTGTCAGTGATGAATAGGCTCTGCCGCTGCTTCTGCCAGTGCGTGTGCCCATGGCCCCTCATTGGCGGGCAGCAAAAGGCATTAGGGCAAGGGCGGTGTATCCAGAACCCAAGTGCACCATTCGTCTCTAATTTCACTCCCAGAAGGGCTGCAGCCTGCCGCACACTCTGCTTTCAAGGGGTTTGCATTGCAGATAGTGGATGTTACTTCTCAGACCACCAATGGTTGCAGCATCCAACTCTCAGAAGGCAAAAAAAACCCACTTCAGTCAGTTTATTTTGCTTGGCCTAAGTCCCAAAGGACATAACCGTGGGTTTGCAAATCGTTAAGGCCAATGAGCTATTTATAACCATGCCAGAAACATCCTGGGCATGTACATTTACCAGGGACAGCCTGGGTCTGGCACAGACCCAATGATAGGGTGGGATAGAGGGGGCAATTGCCCCCAGGCCCCTTTGAAGTGCCGCAACAGTGCTGCTCCCACTGCGCACAGCTATGAAGAAGTGTGTGTGTGTGTGTGTGTGTGTGGCGGGAGGGTGGCCAGTGCAGTGGCCCTTAGCCCCACCCCCTCCACTGCCTTGGCCCCACCTCTTCCACTCTTGGCCCCACCCCTTCAGGGGTATGGAGCTGGGCACTGCTGGTCTGCTCGGTCTACACACCTTGGTTTTGAGTTGCACAGAACCCGGGAGGGTCTCAGGGCCACTCCCTGAGGGTTTTGCCTTCAAGGTAAGCATGGCCTGTGCTGGCATCAGCCTCAGGCTGCTCTGGATATGCTGCTTCAGAGCCACACACAGAGAAAAGTGCAGGTATCATTTAAGGATAAAAGGACTGGAGAAGGTCCTGTGTGTGGCATAGGAGCCCTAAGGGCCCCTCTTTTGCACCCTTGACACCAGCAAGGCCCCTTATCTCTGGTACCCACGTTTTGGCCAAGGACACCCTGAAGAGCTCAGCCCCCCTGTAAAGCTGGCCAGGAATAGCTGATCCCTTCCTCCTGGGATGCTGAGAATAGGCTGCTTCTGCAGCATTACCAGCCCACTTCCCCCCCAACACCACCTAAAAGGAGCTATAGACCGAGCTGTGACTCTTCCATGTAGCGCAGGTGCACAAAACTGGGGCCATGCCATCCATTAGTCCCCCCTCAGCGTGTACACAAAGCCCACCGTAATCTGAGCACCTGTGGCATCTTCAGAAGCCTATGTGAGGCTGTGAGCCTGGCTGGCTTAGCAGAAACTATGTCCCAGCCCTGCAGTGACCCCTCAGCTGCCCAGAGATTAGCTGGAAAGTGGAGCTACTCCTGGGGTCCAACTTCTCCTCTGTCTGCGGGAGTAATTTAGGCTACTGTAAGGCCATCTCCAACAGACCCACACTATCTCCACCATGACGCAGGCAAGCGGCCCTCACCCCTTGTTAGAACCATGTCAGGGTCACTCTCTGTCTGCTTCTTCCATACAACTACCTGAATGATAGGCTTGGAGCCAGAAGCCTTTCACTGATCTTCTGGGAAATTGCAAGGCATTTGTGCTCGAGGCTTGACAGAGGATCTCAGCGCTGGGTTCTCAGGAAAGTCCACAGCTGAGCTGCTTATTTCATGAGTGCATTTGCAGCTGCGTGCTGCAGCACCTGAGGAAGCAGGCCTTGGGTGTCCTGCGTTCACAGTGCTAAACTTAGAAAATCCCCAGGCTGGAAGTGAGACTGGGCTTTAAACCACAATGTGAATCTTTTTGCTCTACGACAAAACAAAAGATCATCACAGGACTGCCTGCTCCCACCGCGGTGGTCTTTCTCCTGTCGGGCCTCCTCTGACTGAATGGTCATTACACTTCCAGTAGTTTTGGCTACTAGGCCCAGGCACTGTGCAAACGTCTAGTGAGCGACCATCCCTGCCCTGCAAAGCTTACGGTCTAAATAAACTGGACAGAGAAAGGATAGGAAGAGAAACAGAAAGGACAGGTGACATCACTGCCCAGTGTCAGCAGCAGAGCTGGAAGCAGAACCCAGGTGGCTGGAACGCTAGCCACTGGTCCACACTTGGGATGACCAGGTGTCCTGGTTTTATAGGGACAATCCTGATATGTCAGCCTTTGCCTTATATAGGCAAATATTACCCTCACCCCCCTCCTGATTTTTCACACTTGCTGTCTGGTCACGCTTCTGCCTCTTCAGCACGCTTGCCTCATATTCCATTGGTGGCTTGCCACTGGCCCCGTTCTCCAGCACCATCCTCCCCACATGGGAGGCCAACTTCCTGGAACTACATCGAAGAAACAATAGAAGGGGAATCCTGGTCCATTTGTGATGGTAACAGTTGAAGGAGTTAGGGGAAGCATGTGCTGGGACACTGGCATCCCAGTGAGGGCAGAGTTAGGTTATGGTTCATTGTCTGTGGTCTATAAATAGCTGTGCAAGTGCAAAGGTATGTGTCTTTGCATAGAGAAGTTAAGTGCATGATCCTTGCTTTTGAGATTTGTGTTAAATATGTGATGTGTGCAGCAACTTTATCTGATACACAATGTAGCGTTACCGTGTACAAAGGTTGCACCTCCCAAAAACTGAAACAGACCATTGTGTTGTCAAAACTTGTTATTAAATACCCACATACTATGGTGATTGGGGGTCTATGGGCCTAGATACACAGGAATTAAGGGTCAGACTCTCTGATATAATTCGGCTTCTTTGTACTGCTCAGCCCTGGCAGAGGCGAACTCTCACTGGTTAATAGTGGCTGAGCTGATGCCTAAGGCAAGAGCACTCCCACTGAAGGAATGGTATGGGCAGGGTGGGCTCTCTGTTAATCAGCTGGGCATCATGGGGATCTCTGCTTTGTCTGCTGGTTCTTGCCTAGCTAAGGGCTTCGGCCAATGGCATAAATTAGCACAGGCCCAAGCTGCTTTAATGGATGCCAGGGCTGGGCTTATGCAGGACCCGATACTCTCCCTTCTTCCCCACTGTCCACAGCAGAGCTGGAAACAGACCCCAGGTGGCGGGAGTGCTAGTTGGAATGCTAATCAGTGGCCCACACTTGGGGTGACTAGATGTCCTGATATGTTAGAGACATTTCTGGTGTTTCAGGCTTTGCCTTATAAAGGCACCTATTACCCCCACCCCATCCTGATTTTATTTGCTAACAAAAGCACTGAAGATTAGTATGTTCTCCTCTCGTTTCTTTTCAGAGTATGGGGCGTACCCTCCTAAATGTGTTTAGTTCCACTGACCTCAGCAGAGATGCCTGAACTATAGTAGCTAGAGATCTCGCCTGCGGATTGCAGTGGAGCTCTACTGACTTATGCCAGCTGAGAACCAGCATTCCCTCTAATTTTTCCCCTCCCTGTGCAGAATAAAATCTGTTACGTGCACCGAATCACGTCTGAATGTGCACAACAAAACGCTGCCAGCTATGGGATCTCTGCTAAACAGCTGGGCAGCATTTGAATTTCTCCTGGGTGGCTGTCCAAGCACTCAGCTTACAGAGAGCATTGCAGAGGACCCAGACTTAGACTTATATCATCAAACTTCTCCATACAGTGGAGTAGGTGAGAATGACAGCCCATAAAGAAGGACTCTTCCAAATTACAGGGTACTGCTATTCCGTTCCTCTCCTTTGCCCCACTATTATGTGTTTATGATACACAAAGACCTCTACATATATACCCTGGCAAAACAGTTTATATGTTATTATTATTTCAAGTTCTTTAAACAGGGATCCAAGGTCCTGCGAGGAAGGAGACTGACCTTTGTGACAGAGGGAAAAGGCCAAGTAAGTGTTCACTCATTATTTCACCCAGTTTAGCAAACTCCGCATTTGCTCCAGGTCCTGCCGATTAACCAGGAGCTACCAGGTTGGCCTTTCTTAAGAGTCCCAAAACATGAGGAGAGTAGGAATGCGGTCTGCAGAACTGCCACTTCTCCTGAGCTGGGAGAGACGACTCCATAGACATCATTACACAGTTAAGCCAATTGGAATGAAGCAGGCAATGAAAGGAGGGAAAGGTCCCCCTCAAAGTTTCCCATCAGGCTTGACAGAGGAATCTTTGTGCTTTAGTCCTTCGAGTCTATTTTCCTCAGTGTATGTTGGGCCCTCCTGCTACCTTCACAAAACTCTCTGTTACTCACACACTAGGGGCACCCACCTTTACCCACTTCCTTGGGCTCCAGGCATAAACCTGTTCATTTACATGGGGTGGGGAGGGGCAACAGACTCACCAGGCCCTAGGGCAAAGCGCGGAGGGGTGGCTACATGCTCTTGGAAGGGACAGGCCCTTGGGTGGAAGGGGCAGGGGGTGGGTAGCCAGCCTAGACAGCCCTGTGCCACCGCCCCTCCCCCTCAGGCAGCCCTCAGAGCTGCCGGGAGCACATCGCACGCTGCTTTGGTGGCAATGTAAAGGGCCCAGGGCAGCCGCCCCCTCTGCCCTTACCTGCATTGGCAGGTCTGGGCCTGGGAAAGGGGGGTAAAGACACGAGCCCTGGAGGAGCAGGAGGAGCAGATGGCAGGGCAGGAGGAATGTCGGGGTTTGGGAGAAGCTGTGAGGCGGCCTGTGTGGGGGCACAAACGGTCAGAGTCTGTACCTTTGTGAGAGTGGCAAGAGGAGCTGTGTCTCCCGCACACACAGGGGCTGGCGGGGGCAGGGGGGCTCAAACACCGAACGACAAAGCAGAGACCACCGGATGAGCTTTTGAAAAGTCTCCTGGGTTTTGGCAGGGACAACACCAAGGCATCAGAAGGGAGACCCCCCGATTAACAGGTCCCTGCCTGCCTGCAGAGGTGAGCCACCCCGGCGGTCAGGCATGAATTGCGCAGGGTTTCGACTACAAGCCCCCGAGGCAGGCTATTGCATTTTGCTTTGTGCAGCACAACGTGGCCTGAGGGCAGTCGCTGCGTAACACTGTCATCCCCTTCCTTATGTAACACTGGGGTGTCATGGTCAGTTCACTAAAGAACCATGGAAACAACATGGAAACAGCGCCACCGTTGTAATGCTTCTGGTGGAAGGCGAGGGGGTCACGGCTAGTCACATGGCTTTCCTTCCTGAGCACAGGCTGCATGCCACATTAGGAAGAAACTTTTCAAGTGAGTATTAAGATTGCACCCGGCATTCACTTGTGACTGTTACTGTCTGCTCTACGTGCAGCTTGGGGAATCTCACGCCTCATGCTTCCCTTGGGCCATAGAAACACACCACACACATGGTGCTACCTGTGCGCTGACTTATGCATCTCATGTACAGAAAAGCTCACAGGCCCAGTGACTCTTAGTCATTGAAGGAGGGGTACAGGTACGCCGTGACATGGACCAAAACAGAGAGAGTTCTAGCCTTCCCAGCTGCTGTCCCCAGTTTCCTGAACGTTGGATCAAAGCCCCAGCGGGTGTACATTGGCCTCACTCTGTTAGCCAGCTGAGGAGCATGCCCATAATTGGACCCACAGCACTATATTAATTGCATGGGTGTGCGAGTTATATATGGAGGCATAGCCCTCTGTCCCACATACATTTCCAATCAAACCATCCAAACATACAAAGAGGGTCATTACTTTTGGGGTCCCTCAAACTGCTCGTGCTGTAAAGTTCTCAGAGGCCGTTGGTGGAGTAACAGCATGCCAGTAGGTACTGGGGTTTGCTTCCATCTGCATTGCATAAGAAAGGACCTAGGGCTGCCTGGACTTCTCACCACCCAGAACCCAGCTAAGGATCCAGTGACCTACCACGTTCTGACACATAGGCGATGTGTGGGGAGTACACAGCGATCACAGGCACACCCAGTGTTGGGCCCTCACCTGCACTCACCATCAGCACTGTGCTCCTTCTGGTGAGTGTTTGGGAGACACTCCCAGCCCTTTCCCTGGAGCAGCATAAGCTTCCTATCTTGTGCTATTCTCAGGCTGTGCTGCTTCAGAGGAGGTGTGGGGGGTGCCCTCTGCACTCATTGGAAGCAGTGTGATGCGTCCCCAGGAAGAGGTGGGTTAGGGTGGAGCAAGAAGGAGAGGGGCACGGGCAGAGAAGAGGTGGAGCCTGGGCAGAGCAGGGGTATGGAGCAGGCGCATAGGACCGGTGCCTCTCCTGGAATCCCTCCACCAGTCGGCTCTGTTCTAACATCTTTCCTGGCAAAGCTGCCATTGGGAACAGGCTTTTCTGGGAAAGACATTGCAATTCCAGCAGACCAGTGATTTAGATATCACAGCATTATCACTGGATGCCCCCTTCCCCCGAAGCAGCACTTGCAGGAGGTGATGATGATTTATAGGTGCTTAGCGCTGGCAGTTGTTCCAAGGGATTATTGTGTGTTGCAATAGCACTGAGTGGTGTCAGCTGAGGGCAGGGCCTCCCGGTGGTAGATGCCATGCACACGCATGGGAAGAGACACTCAGTCTTTTCCAGATCTGAAGAAGTGAGTCCGTCCCACGAAAGCTCGTCACCTAATAAATCATTTTGTTAGTCTCTACAGTGCTACAGGACTGCTGTTGTGTTTTCCCTACCCCAAAGAGATTTACACAGAAATAGGATGATGAAGCTCCTTTCCCCAAGGGAACTTCGATTTCTCCTCAAGCACCATTCTTGCTGGTGATTAGGAAGTAGCACTGAAGCAGTCTTTTGTGTCCCCCACACATCAGCTGGTATTCACACTGAAGAGTAATGAGCTATTGCACCTGTCCTCTGCTTTCTACATTGGCTCCCCATGCAATATAGAGTCAAGTCAAGTCCCTACCTTCAGTGTCCATCTGCAAGGTGTTCATTGGCCAGAGCCCAGAATACCGGAAAGATCACCTGGAATACTTGGAAGAGAAGCAGCATCTCCACTCCTCAGGACCAGGGAACTTTCTACCCCATGGGGAAAGCTCATCTGTGCAGAAGACAGAGTTCACCCAGACTTGGCCTAGACAGTGGAACAAACTTGTCTGAAAGCTAAGGCCCACCACAAACTCTGTACCTTCCCCTCCAAATACACTGGTCATTGCTTCAGCTAGCCTTCTCCAGCATCAACCCAGGACAATGTGTACACATAGAAACCCCACCACCCCAAACAAAGCCCTTCCCAGCACACACAGTTGCATCCAAGGAGAGAGAGAAAACAGGTCACCCAAGATGGATGTTAGGTACAGGGCTTAATGCACTGCTGGAAGGCATTCAGGTACTACTGTGATGCAGGTGAGACAAAAGTCTAGAAGAGAATAGAACAGCTACATGGATGTGTTCATGTGGGCTGGAGGCTTCAGAGTGACAGCTTCCAGGCAGAGATAAACGGTGAGGTCAGAGACAAGAAATCCCCTGGAGCTGCAGTTTACCAGGTGATTTGCAAAGCAAAGAACAAAACAAAGTCCTGGTTTTCTACTGTACAAAAGCCAGAGCAGAGTTCAGTGAGAGAAATTCAGACCAATGAGCTGTCAGACCAAGGTCACATGGGTATAACTCACCCTCAGCTGCAACTCCCTACTCCTGCACAGAGATTCCCAGCATGTTTACTTAGCCTAGCTAGTGACCTGCCACAATGATCCTGCCTGCCCTGTCTGAAGCTACCAGTCCCTGCATCTCTGCAGACACAAACTTTTCTCGCAACACGTTTACAGTCTGGGGAGGAAAGTGACTTCATGACATTCCTGTTCTGACTCTTTCCCCTATGTGTGCCTTCTAAAGATAGAGGAAAAAATCAGAAAGCACCGGGTGAATTATGGGTTTCTACAGCCTATTGTACTTTATAAGAGTTATAATTATTGTAAATACTGCCCCAGACACTGTAATTTTCTGCTCTCTGTTGGGTCTTCCTTTTTCATTTTCTTCTTCTTTTTAAGACTATTTTCTAAGGAAGTTTTTGTCTGTCACCTTATAGATGGGAAACGGCAGAGTCAATGCTTAAAATAAAAAAGAGAGGACAGTGGCTGGGGAAGTGGCGAGAGCAATGGGAAGAGGAGCAAGAGGTGGGTGTTTTCATGATATAGCAGGGAGGGCACTAGTGTAAGAGTCAGGTGACCCAAGTTCTATTCTCAGCTGTGGCTTGGGGCAAGATTCTGTGCCTACCAGTTGTGTGTAGCAGGCAACTTCCCTGGGACAGGGACTGTCTTTTCCTGTGTTCAGCACTTTCTGCAAGTGCTCAGCTGGAGCCCTCAGGCAGGCCTATAAGGTGGATAATAATGATGTAAAGGTATTGGAAGGAGGACAAATATTTACAGATGCACTAAAGAAAAGGAAGGAATTCCACTCTTCCTGGCCTGGTTCACGTGTGATCTGGAAGCCACGTGGAATTTCAGACCCACACTGTGAGGAAGGAAGTGGGAGATGTGGTCAAAACAGACAGACAGCAGGGAACAAAAGGTCACTGAAGTCGGTAACAGGAGTGGTCTTAAAGAAAGAGGTGGTGAGAGGAGAGGGAAAGATGGAGAGGGACTAGATCAGTCTCCAAAAAGAAGGACAAGGGACAAAGAGAAGAGCTTGACCAGAGCTAAACCATGAGAGATAATGGGGCACAATTTAAAAGCTGGGGAGTGGGGGGAATCATAGAATCATAGGGCTGGAAGGGACCTCAGGAGGTCACCTAGTCCTGCCCCCGCCTCAAGCAGGATCAACCCCAACTAAGCCATCCCAGTCAGGACCTTGTCAAGCCAGGACTTAAAAACCTCAAGGGATGGAGAATCCACCACCTCTCTAGGCAACGCATTCTAATGCTTCACCACCTGCCTGGTGAAGTCGTTTTTCCTAATATCCAACTTACACCTCTCCCTCTTCAACTTCAGACCGTTGCTTCTCGTTCTGCTGTTTGAGACTATGACTGCCTTACATGTTGCCTCTGCCCATTGGGATGAATGAGAGGCAGGGAAGGACAAATGCTTCCCTCCCACATTCCCCCCGAACATTTGCCCTGCTCTTCTTACCCTCCGTCTCTGGAATATCTCTGGCCAGGCCCCATTCTCCACCACCTTTGGTCCCCATGGCTCCTCCATTCCCAGACAAGCTTGCAGCAGCTCAGGGGCCGCATCCTGAACCCTGCTCCAGCACCGAGTGCACATGTACAGCAGGAGGAGAAACGGTGACCAAGTTCCCCAAAACCCACCCCAGTTCTGTGTGCTGCTCCCCACACATGCACTGCTGCTGGGCACTGGCCACATGTGTCACTGCTCTAAAGACTGGGGTTGGAGCAGTGGGCTTGGGGCACTGCACAGAGGGTTGCAGCATTTCCTGCTGAGAACCAGGCTGGAGCCCAGTTCTTGGGGCGTGGAGGGTGGCAGACTTGGGATAAGCTGACAAGTGGAGCTCACCACTGAGGTGTGTCAGGGGTGGAGCTGGCACTGCCCCCACAGCCTATGGGACTGGTGTCACCCTTCACCCACCTGCCCTGAAATGTGAGCTTGGCTATGCCCATGTCCAGTATAGTCCATGCAGGATATGGTGCTATATTCATGGGAAATAAAATACGGCAAAAGAGGAACGAAAACCAGAAGTGAGAAAGAGAGGAAGGGATGGGGGGAGAGGGGGCAAAACACGAAGAGAGAGTGAGAGGAAGAAAAGAGAAGTAGGATCAGGGGATGCCCATTGGGATGGGAGTGATCATTTTCTGCAAAGAGGGGGAGTTGGATTGAAATGAACTAGCCCAGTGCCCTGCAGAGGCTGTGGTTTCATTGTGACTAGTACATGCTTCAATACACATGTGTGTTGGGTAGGCAATTTCAGCCAACCCTTGCTGGAAGGCCGGAGTTCTCCCTTTCCCAGGACTCCCTTCCAAAACAAGTCAGAGCAGCGGAAATGGGTGAAAGGGACCAGACATGCAGTTCATGGTATGGTCTTTAAACAATTTTAGATTCTATAATGGTTAAAATCAAAGGGCTGGGTCTTTCCTAGAGCTGTCTCAAAAAGGAATGGGGCTACTGGGCTAGAGGGTGGGCCTGGGAATCAAGGCTCTTGGGTTCTATTCCTGGCTATGGGAGGGAGTGTGGTCTAGTAATTATAGCTGGGTGCTTGGAGTCAGGCTGCCTGGGTTCTAGTGCCAGCTCTGGGAGAGGAGTGTTGCTTGTTGATGAGAAGTGGGGCCTGAGAATCGGGAGTTCCGGGTTTTATTCCTGCCTCTCTCATTGACTGGCAGCAAGACCTGAAGCAGGACTCTTATCCTCTCTTTCGCTATAATAATGCCGCTGAGCTGCCTCCCAAGGATGTTTCAAAGCTTCAGTAATTGTGTTGCAAAGTACTCTGAGATCCTTGGAGGGAAGACGCTTTACAAGAATGATTTATGGCTATTTTACGTTCTGGTGTAGGAAGCCCCAGATCTTTTTAGCCCTCCCTTCCCTGAACTCCCCATTGCACCATACATATCCCTCTACTGGTTCAGTAGCTCTCAAGCCGTGCATTTGACCAAGCATATTATATGAATTAGGAGAAATAGCTGCTGAAGTATTGGAAATAACTCAAATATTCTGCTATCTGCATTTCTCCCAAATACCATGGATTCTTTAGGTTCATGCCACCACCCTTCTGAGCTGTTGCTTTGACTTGCTAACAGTTCTCTGTTGTGAAAACATGCACATTTCTTTTATTTATGGAATTCACTCCAAGAGGTTATGTCACACACAACAAGTGATCAAGAATATGGAGTCTGTTGGATTCTAAGAGGAAGTATGTGCAGGGAAGCTGGCTGAAAAATAAAAAATGCCATCCAGGTATTCATGAAAAACCAGATGATTTGTCAGATTGAGAATATAGAGTGGAGCAGATCTGTGTGTTTAAATTGGCGTAAGTTCATTGAATTCACTCTGAAGCTATGCTGATTACTAACAATGGATGATCTGGCCCAGTAAATTTAAACAATTCTGCTTAGGTCCCTTATCACACTAGTAGGACACATATATCTCCAGGGGACAGACCTAGGTGAACAGTAGTGTCATCTTCTACATGCCCAGCCCTTGACTCTCAGGTCCTTGAAAGTTATGTAAGCGCTAATTGAGAAAATGGTACCAAACCATCATGATCCTAGATAAGTGGTTCCAAGAGGTTATTACCTACAATGTTAAAACCTTGCCTGTTATTGCCAGAGTGAATCAAGCTTCCAACTACTGAATCAAAGTCAGTCTTTTTCTTTTTAGTGTAGACCCACATGTTGGAAGCTCAAACTAGACAAGTGCAGGCTGGAAATGAGGCATACATTTTCAGCAGTGAGGGTAATTAACTGGTGTGCTCACAGTGCGGAAAAAGGCAGGGGCACATGTTATGGGTATTAACAAGGCTGCAGATTTATTTACATCCCTTTGGCCCTTTACTAATTCTTTGGGGGCTCTGAGTGTAGGGGAGCCAGTCATCTTCTCTGGGTACCTCCACTACCATTCCTCCCCTTTTCAGAGTTCGAGGTGAGAGGGGACCTCAGCTCCTGCGAGCACTGATGTGAAGAGCATTGACAGAGTGAACCCCCACAAGTGATGCATCCACTTCTTCTACACATTTGCCTCCAGATGGTTAGACACAAAACTCCCGCCTCACAAGCTGATGCCAAATATGTTACCTTTTTGGATCTGGAGCCTAAATCAGCAAGTTTCTTTCATTGGGCACCTTCCAAAACTTGTGAAAACTAAATGACTCTCAGGTAAGTTCATACAATGCCCTCCAGGTATCCCTCAAGGTTGTTAAATACCCAAACCCGAGACTTCACTGCAAGGAAGGTGAAAAAATCCAACTTGCCTTGACCGATTCCTTTCGAGCTCCCAGGTAGTAATGACCACCGCAGGTAGTGACCTAGATAACTGAGGGGGGATGGGTTGACCATTGAAAATGGACAAGTGGGAAGTGGCTCTGCGCATATGACTTTCTTGGCTGCAAACTATGGGCCAAATCCCAAAGGACCTCAAGACTATTCTGGAAGACCTATGGGGACAGGCAATCTCGCAGGATCCTCCCTGTCATGTCTTTTTGTCTTCTCCCATCATTGGGGCAACTGAAACACACTCCTGGCTAGGTTCAGGGTCTTCTCACTGGAACAGCTTATCTATAGAAGTGACAGATTCTCCACATCTTACAGTCTAAATCCAGGCTGGACACCGTTCTAAGTGATAGGCTCTAGCTTAAGCAGAAGTGATATGCTTGATATGGAGATTGGTAGGCAACAATCTTTGGCCCGCTTTCTGCAGGTTGGACTAGATGATGCTAATGGTCTCTCCCGGCCTTTCAGTCTATGAATCTATGAACTCTAAGAGCAATTGTTAGTTTCCAATTTTTAAGTCTGTGTCACGCAGCCTTCAGACTTCTTTGTGGTACAGAGACAGAGCTGCTTAACAATGTCCACTTCAGCAGTGGATGGAGGTCAGCTGTCCTTCCTGATAATACCAGATCTTCAAAGCCCCCTTCAGTAGCACAAGAGGTTGCCATGATTTTATGTTGGGTCCAGAGGATTGCATTGGCATCTGCTCTTCCTTGTCAAAGGCATTGAGATGTAGATTCCCAGAGGACTCAGTATCAGTAACACTATTATTTGGTGTTTAATTACATTGTTTACATTATCCAAGAGTGGAGGGGGGGAATGAGAAAGACTCATCAAAGGCAAGCCAACTGGCAGTTTAATTTCAGTGTGGACAAGTATAAGAATGCATACTGGAAGGCTGAAAATTGAACTACTCATGCAAAATGATGGGTCCTGAAATAACTGTTTTTACTCAGGAAAATACTTAGTTCTTTTTTAGGCTGAATTCAGACTTCTGTTCACTGCAGTCGAAAAGCAAACAAAATGTCAGGGAGCAGAAAGGACAGAAAAGAAAATAATACTGAGAATACTGTAACACCCTTGTGAAAAGCGAAGTCGTAGCCCTGTCTGGAATGCTGCGTTCAGGTTTAGTTCTCTTATCTGAGGGACATACAGGAACTAGAAAGGGTCTGAAGAGGAGTGACGAAAAAGATTAGAGGTCTGAAAGAGCATCTTAGAAAAAGATTAGAAACAGCTAGTTAGGAAAGGTGGGAATATAACAGGACTGTACAATAATAATGAATGATTTAGAAAAGATAAATCAGACACTGCTACTTACCCTTTGACAACAGCAAAGGCACCTTCAATGAAATTAAAGGGCAACATGTTTACTGCTCATGGAGGAATATAGTTTTTATATAAAATGTAGCCCATGGAACTCATCGCCTTAAAATATCATTGAGGCTAAAAGAAGACTGGACATTTGCCTTTTATGTATGACAAAATATCATCCTTCCCTATATCAGTTAGCTGAAAATGTATAAGAGAGATACATCTACCTTCATCAGGAGGTAAACCACCCAGGCAAAGAGAATCTTCCCTCTGCGCAGGTTATTACATAAAATTGCCCATTATATGGGTTTCACACATTTTTCTGATGCTTCTGGTACTGGCCACTAGGGCAAGATAGTAGCTAGGATGATTTCTGATCTGATCCACTATTTTTTTTTCCATTCCCAGTTTACCTCTGTCTCTATTTGGGTTGTTTTACAGTCTGCATCACCACGATACCTGGTGCCTCTCAGATTATGATGTCCACACAAGCTATACCATCTTTCTCTTTTTCTTCCATCTCAGCAGCAGGGACTGGATTTCAGGTGTCCAGGTGTTTGGTGCAAGTGTAGCATTACTAAGGAGTCACGGAGGGAGGTGGCTGGCTGAAGAAGTGAGATTTGCACATGGCTTAGGAGGTGCTAAGGTGGTTCTCCTTATCTCTTCCAGATGTGGGAGCCAATCACAGAGAAGACTCCCGTCTGCTGCACCCAAGCCTCTTCCCCATGGTTGGGACATTTTTTAGTGACTGCGGCTGTTATCAGAGGTAGTCATCATAGAAAGTGACATGGTTTCCTCCAGGTAGCCGGAGCCAATCCCATGCCTGGATTTGGAGAGGAGTACAAAAATCTTGAATTTGACCCAGGATTTGAGCAGGAGTCAGTGCAGGTAGTGGAGCACTGGGCTGATTAATTGTACCTGGTCTGTGCTGTACTGAAGCAAATGGGGATATTTAAGAGAAGTGTTTGCATGCCAAGGTGGTAGAGATTTATTATATGCAAGCCGGAATGTGATAATTGCTGGGGGTGTAGTCTCTGAGACTGAGTCTGACCAGAGTCGGGGTGGTCTTCTTGCCAATGGTTAATGGAAAAGGGTGCATCTAGCAGATATGGCCATTTGGCTCTCCAGTAGCAATCAGGTGTCCAGGGCAACACTGAGGCTGTGGACTGTCTTAGCTATCTGAGGAAGAAGAATTACTACGTAAGTTGATGATACAGAGATGTGAGTTCTTCACAATCCCTCCCACGTAGTACTAGGTCTCCTTCAGTTGTTGTTCGTGGCCAACCTGTCTCCCTTTTGGGTTTCATCTGGTGTTGAAGCTGGAAGAATATGGACCCCATGGGCTCTTCAGGTGACAGCTTTGGAGGCTGAGCAGCAGGTAGCCATCTGAGAGCAGCCCATTGGAAATGATGGAGGCCATCTCAGGGCCATCCTACTAACCCCTTCCATGTCCCTAAGTCAGGATAACAGGGTTTTGTGGTCAACGTGGATCAAATACTGCTGAGGGCAGCTGATCTGAGAGGTAACTCTATTAATCTGTTTCAGCAAAAAAAACCCCAAGAAGTCCGGTAGCACCTTAAAGACTAACAATTTTACTATGGCATAAGTTTTCATGAGTTGCAACTTACTTCATCAGATGCAAGAAGGGGAAGAAAAAGAAACAGATAGTAGGAATACAGAGATGGGAGCATTACATCAGAGCTAATTCAATCAGGGCAAATGTGGCTAAGAAGTTGAGAATACCTGAAGTGGAAAATTACTTACCGTAATGAGAGAGCCATCCCAAGTCCCTATTAAGATCCACTCTACTGATGGCTGCATTTACACTACCAGATAAATTCAAATTTATTAATATCGAGTTTGCAGTTCTGGAATTTATAAGTTGGAATTTGTCCATCCTCACCTCCCCACGTGCTCCTCACAGAGTCAACTTATTGCTGCCACACTCAATTGGAAAACATTGACTGTTGCTGTAGTGCATTGTGAGAACCTATCCCACAGTTCCTTCATCCCTGTAGCATTCTGGATATGCCTGCTGGTCTTTGAGATCATCTTCCCACATTGCATTTTCCTCTTTTCCCTCCTGTGGTAAGCAAACATCCATTTTTCCCATTGGAAGGAAGGAAAGTCAGGCATCCACAGAGATGGCAAAAAAGTTTACAGAGATGTCTTTCTTCTGTAGCTGAATTCTCAACTGGCCATCCACTGAGTGTCTCACCCCCCTGTGATTGCATCTGACCCCTGAAAATAATACAGGGACCCTGAAAAGCTTGAAGAAAGAGAAAATAGGAAAGTTTTTCAAAAAAGAGAGTTGCTGAGGGGAGCGTCTTTGGCTGTCTGGTGCACTATAAGGCTTCTGTGCACCGGCTGTGTTCTCAACTGGCCATCCACTGAGTGTCCCCCACTCCCATGATTGCATCTGATCCCTGAAAATAATACAGGGACCTGGACTTGTTCTCAAAGTTAGAAGAAAGAGGGTAGGAAAGTCTAGGAAAAAAGATTTTTGACTTTCCTCTTCACTACACGGGCATTGCCAACCTGGGTGATGGCAGTGAAATATCACACATTGAACTTACAACGGAAGCAGCAATCTCAACTATCCCCGCCCCCACCCCACCATGTTCCTGAGGGGGTCAAAGCATGAAGACGGATAGGAGATGTTAGCAAAAAGGTTTTAGAACAGAAACATCAAACCAGCAGGTGTCTGCAATGGACAGCCAGCTCCTGAAAATATTTTCGGCATGCGTGCGTGCGTGCGTGCGTGTGTATATGTGTGTGTGTGTGCACGCGCACACGCTGTGGTCTGTGGCTGCAGAGCTGGCTGGAATGAAGTATCTGAAGTAGTTCCCCCCCCCCCGAGTATCTTAGCTGCTGGGGGAGACTTCCCCCTGGCGGCTGCAAGCCCCACTGGTTCCTTGCTATGGGTGTGAGGGTGTTCAGTGGGGTGTCAGTTGAAGTAGTCCCCCCGAGTATCTTAGCCACAGGGGAGACTTCCCTCCTGGTTACTGCAAGCACCCCTGGTCCCTTGCTAGGTGTGTGTGGGGGTTCAGTGGGGAGCCATTTGAACTGGTCCCACTGACTGTCTTAGCCACTGGGGGAAGCTGCCCCCTGCTGCAAGCACCACTGGGCCCTTGCCAGGTGCGGAGGAAGGTTCGGGGGGGGGCAGTTGAAGTGGTCCCTCCCCAGAGTATCTTAGCCATTGGGGGAGACTTCCCCCTGGTGGCTACAAGCCCCTGAAATTCTTTCCCGCCCTTGGAGCCCTAAATGCGCGCAACTGTGGACATGGTGCTGCCTGGCAGCGTGGTCAGCACTGAACGATAGGCACCTCCTTTTCTCGGGCAGGGGGCTATCCATGTGATGTGGCTGAGTGCGGGAAAGACCCTGAGTGTGTGGCACATGTGAGGAAGGGGGTTCACACACAATGTAAACCGCCAAGACGTTTCTTGGCACCTTATGCAAGCACGACCCCCCCCTCCACAGCCTTGTTGCCAAGTTGTGCAGTGGGGCAGTAGCTGGAGCCAGACAGCATAGAAAAAAGTACCAAGCACGGAGACAGAACCACGAACTCCCTGCAGGGGCTATTTGTAATGGGCAGATGCGCTCACAGCTCTAATAGCACCATAAGAAAGACACTTCTCAGGCTCCCATATGAACATGAGCCCACAGCCACAGGCTTCCTGGTCCCGATTTGAAATTCATGGTTTTCCTGTTGTCTAATTCTGGTGCACCTGGAGAACAGCTGCCAGAGCAGAGCACTGAGGGGCATTGTGGGTTACATGCGGGACACCACTGGAGGCTAATACACTTGATTTTAAGATGTGGTGCTTCCACACTGGCCTTTAATCAAACTTTTGAATTCCAGCTGGATGCAATACATGTCAGGTAACAATAATATTGTAATCGTGACGTTAGCGCTCCCTACATTGAGCCAACAGTCTTTATAGTGAAGACAGTCACATGGTAATATCGAGCTAACTGCCTTAAATTCTAACTTATCTCAGACACATATGGCGTCAAGCGTCAAACCTGAATTCCAGCATATGAATTCCAGCTCAGCAGTTTCACATTACAGCCTGTTTTTGAAGGGTTTTTGTTTGTTTGTTTGTTTGTTTTTTCCTGAGGATGGCAACTTTCAAATTCAGGTAGGCTAAAATCTTCTCCGACTGTTTTTTCTAGGTTACCATTTTTGGTGTCTGATTTGGATCCATTTATTCTGTTGCATAGAGACAATCCAGTGTGTCCAATGAACATAACAGAGGGGCATTGCTGGCACATGATGGCATATAACAAATTAGTAGATGTGCAGGTAAAGAGACTTTGATGGTATGGTTGACAGGCTTACATCCTATGATGGTCTCACTAGGATAGATGTGTGGACAGAGTTGACAATGGGGTTTGCTGAGGGCTATGTTCAGAAAAACAATGGGTATTTATTACTGTGTAGCTGTGTCTACACGTGCACGCTACTTCGAAGTAGCGGCACTAACTTCGAAATAGCGCCCGTCGCGGCTACACGCGTCAGGCGCTATTTCGAAGTTAACTTCGACGTTAGGCGGCGAGATGTCGAAGTCGCTAACCTCATGAGGGGATGGGAATAGCGCCCTACTTCGACGTTCAACGTCGAAGTAGGGACCGTGAAGACGATCCGCGTCCCGCAACGTCGAAATTGCCGGGTCCTCCATGGCGGCCATCAGCTGGGGGGTTGAGAGATGCTCTCTCTCCAGCCCCTGCCGGGCTCTATGGTCACCGTGGGCAGCAGCCCTTAGCCCAGGGCTTCTGGCTGCTGCTGCAGCAGCTGGGGATCCATGCTGCAGGCACAGGGTCTGCAACCAGTTGTCGGCTCTGTGTATCTTGTGTTGTTTAGTGCAACTGTGTCTGGGAGGGGCCCTTTAAGGGAGCAGCTTGCTGTTGAGTCCGCCCTGTGACCCTGTCTGCAGCTGTGCCTGGCACCCTTATTTCGATGTGTGCTACTTTGGCGTGTAGACGTACCCTCGCAGCGCCTATTTCGATGTGGTGCCGCGCAACGTCGAAGTTGAACATCGACGTTGCCAGCCCTGGAGGACGTGTAGACGTTATTGCTGCTACATCGAAAAAAGCTATTTCGATGTTGGCTTCATGTGTAGACGTAGCCTGTGTGTCCAGGGACTCCCACGATGCATTGAAAGCTGTGTAAACACAGAAGAAGGTACAACCCTGTCCCAAAGAACATATTAAAGAAGAGGACAAAGGGATACAACCTATAGGCTAAATGGCTGAGATGGTGACTGGCAATGCATTCATAAAGCATTTAACGTAAACAACATCTAGACCATGGGTCTGCAAACTGAGGCTCCGGAGCCCCATGTGGCTCTTTAAGGACGTCTTTGTAGCTCCTGACATCATAATTGCAAAGTAAAAAAAAACAACCTTCTGATTATTTTTGATAAACTGTGAATGTCTAAAAGCCCCAAAATGAACAACTCATATCTAAATAGCAAATGATAGGTGATCTCAAAATGGTGGATATATCCCCCTTTAACATGTACAGTGCATTGTGGGGTATGATACAGTATCTGTGTTTTGATTGTGTTGCTAATAAAGTCTGGATTTTGAAAAGGGAAAGGAAATATGCAGTATTCCTGTTGTAAAGGGCAACATGCATTTTAAGAAAGAAAATTTAAATTAAACATGAAATAATGTTGGCATCAAGCGGGATTGGAATGGCTTCAAAAAAGAGGAAAACTGAAGATGAAAACAGGGAATTTCAAGATGAATGGACCTAATCCTTCACATTTATACTGAGTTCAGATGGACTCTCTGCATGTCTCATTTACAATAAGAAATTCACCACAAACAAAAAATACAACCTTGAGAGAATATGTAAAAAGTTTCTGAATGTCCTGCAGTAAATGTGTATCATATTACAAATCATCGTGTGTGTGTTCTTAAAATAGGGGTGATGAAAAGTATGGCTTGACATTATTTATTAAGGACCGTCTCGTGTTCACATGCATTGTGGCTGTTGAATTGAGTTTTTTACTGAATTCGAAAAAAAATGGCTCTTATTATTTTGGTTGCTGAGCTCTGATCTAGATAATTTCTTATTCCCAACCCTGCAGTCAGTCAATTTCCTATAGACTGCATAGTAGGAGTGGATCTTCAAAGCAAACAGTGTTTTAAGATTGTAGTGGCAAGCAAATATTAGTTTTATTCCACTTCTTGGAGCTCTGTCTCTTGTTCCTGGATCATTGCAAGCTGCTGGGATATGTTGCGTGCTCTTCACGGCCTCATGTTTGTCTCACCTTTGGTCTTGCCCTATGTTTACAGTTCAGCCATTCAGTGAAGTGCCATATATTTGGAAAGGATTTGCTGAGGGGGCAAAAGTGAGCTAAAGCAGAAGACTAGTTCAGAAGAAAAACAGATCCCTGCTGCTACACTTATTAGCTGTTTGGTCCGGTGATGGTACTCAAGATGTATAGGCAGCTAACATGTACAGGAAAGAATAAAGTGAAGCCCATTCTCGCTCTTGCTGCTCATGGATAAAGAAATATCATTGGGTAAAGGCAGTGCTTTTTTGTAAAAAAACAAAACAAAAATGAGGAGCTGGTACTCAGCCGGCTCCCTGCCCCTCCCACAGCCAGTCTTGCTGGTACTCAGTACTGGCAAGTACCTGCACAGAAAAAGCACTGGGTGAAGGATATTCTTTTCCTTGGATAAAAATATCTATATGTATCTATCTATGTCTATCGGCACAGTTTGCAGGTCTGTTTAAGAGCAGGCTGGATAAATGTATAACAGGGATGATATAGATGGTGCTTGGTCCTGCCATGAGGGCAGGGAACTGGACTTGATGACCTCTTGAGGTCCCTTCCAGTGCTAGTGTTCTGTGATTTTGTCTGTCTTTATAACCCAAAGTAACACAGTCTTCCAAACTAGAACACAAGTTCACACAGCCCTCATGCCAGTTTCCCCTGAGCCTGGCCCCTCTCCCCTGAAGGTCTATCTTTCTGTCTTCTACCTGCAGCTTGTTCTTCCCCATAATGCCTGAGGTCTCAGGGGTGCCCCCTCACTCTGTGCAGGCATAGTCCCTGTTCCCTGGACTTCCTCCATTTCCTGAAGATTTCTGCTCCATTTACACTGGGATCACCCATTGGCTCTCTGGTGGGGCTCACTGTTGTAATCAGGGTTGATTGACCCCCTGACTTCTACCCATTCATGAGACCCATGCTGTTACAGGTGCAACCACGATAAAGGTGAGAGCATCCAGCTTGCTGAACCTTCAGTGTTTTGGGTCTAGCTAAGTGAGTCTGAGAAGCCTTAGACCTAAGCAAAGATTTGCTTCTGTTTGTTTTGTATTTGTTCTCTCTGCTTTCTAGCTGACTGGAAATAAGCTGCATCCTGCGGGGTGATGTACATCTCCATGCGGAGGGCCCAGACAAGGGCTATGGACCACATACATCCAGTGTTAAGTCTGTAAGTGGACTCATAGACCTTGTATAAATACCAAATATCACCCTGGCACGTACTGATTGTCAGTGAAGCATCTGCTTGTGCCCACATTGGTGAAGGCTTTGGGAACCGTGAATATTTTCACAGATTGGTGGTTTTCCAAATGTCCCTGAATAATTAATGATGTAGCCCGAGAAAGAAGAGGGGAGGGGGCAGAGGAAAGAAATGGAACCAAGACACTGGACTGGGACTCAGATATGAGTTTAATTCCTGCCTCTGACACAGACTTTCGTATGAACTTGGGGAAGTCACTGCAGGTTTCTGTGCCTCACTATCCCCATCTGTAAAATAAGGATCACTCTCTTTCCCCTGTCTTACAGGGCATTGAAACAATGAAGTTGCTGATATCTATAAGGCACTCAGATAATTATGGTGGTGGGAAGCTGCACAAATCCTGGGCTATCAGACTGGAGATTGCAATCTGCAGGAGGCAGGTCTGAACAGTTTTCAGGGAGTCAAGACCATCTTCTGTTTCCTTGTGGCTATGTGGAAAGGACAGATCAGAACCTATGGGAGAAAAGTGTTTCTATTGTAACATTAAAGTCTGTGTCGTAGCGTGAGGTCACAGTACGAAAAAGTTGAGAATCTCTGGCCTTGCAAGTTAAAATTTGCCACCGGCTTGCCCACTACCATACAGTGAATTACTCTTTTGGATGATTTAATCAGGACCACTGAAAACCCACTTGTCATGAACAACCCAAGAAGCTGTGGCTTGTGTCCCTCTGTGCTTTCCCTTTGCCCTGAACATGCCATGTGGAAAGCAAATTTGTGAAGGACTGTCCAGCTGTTTCTTCCCTGGGAGTTAGTGGAGGGTGTAGGTTGGTTTGTTGGCTCTCTTGAATGAATAGCTAGATTCCAAATCGGTTTTTGTGCTGCCCTGAGCTCTTGCCTCTCATCCTGTGGCACTGAGAGGAGTGACATGTTTTTCTCCCAGCTTATGCTCTTTGTATGGTCCAGGGTGCAGAACACTGGACTTTACTCTGCAATTTTGCTAAGCTAATACTTTGCTCTGACCAAGCTACTGTCACTGTTCCTCCCTGCTCGCCCTGCCCTCCCCCCATCCCACCTAACACACACACACGCCCACACACACGCACACACACACACACCCCAACCAACCAACCAACCTACACTGTTTTTCTGCTAGCTACAAATAGGTGAGAGGTCAATATCTTTTCATAACAATCACGCCAGCCTTAGAGGATAAACTTGAAAGTGCCACATTTCCCTTTATTGCTCTTTTATTACATTGTGCCTCTGAGTACAGAAGGACTGCCCCACCCTGAGATTGTTACTGCAGATTCACATGGTTACTTCAAACAAACAAACAAAAAAACAAACAAACAAACAAACAAAAAAGCCCCTGCAGAATAGTAAAAGAGATAAAAATAGTCCATTAGTTATAGTTATATGCACAGCTCAGTGTGTTACATGCTTCTGCCCTGCAAGTCTGTATGAGTTCAGTGCTCAAGGAAGCAAAGAGGACTAATACAAACAGAATCAGAAAGGGGCCATATAAACTTCTTGTGCAGAGCTCGACCAAAATGCTCCAAGCGTGGCTGCCACCATTTCCCCAGACTCTTCCCTTCCACTCTTTGGCAGCAGTCACACTGCATGTCTCTTCCAATTCACAGCTCCCAGCTGTTCCAGCATCATGGCTTTCTTCAGCAGACTGCCTGCTACAAAGATGTTTTGCAATGTGGATAAATGTCTGTCGAACACTGCATTGAAGTAGTCAAAAATATGAATTTGAACCTGGAGTTTCCCAGGTGAAAAGCTTGTGAAATAGTCCATGGGGTTACTTGGTCTCCACTCTTCTGATTAGTCCCATCTTGATTCTACTGTGTCTACTAGAAGAGCACCAGACTCTTACAGGGGTACCTGAGCTACGGCTGTGAGAAAGGGAAATGACACCTTGGTGTGACAGATGAGGCATTGAGATCAGGCCCAGGCAATGTGCCCTGTAAGCTGTGTGTCTGGGTGGATGCCCAGCAGCTTAGCAGAGTGCCCACAGCCAGCCACACTGGGCAGTGTGTGTTTCAGTTGGTGCTGCACATCCACACAGGCCTTGGGGAACATAACAAAATTTATTCTGCGCATGTATGGAAAAAATTAGAGGGAACACTGGACCCAGGGAATGGTAGGCATCTAGTTGTCTTGGCCTGTTTGCTTTCTGACCCTCCATGGGCTGCAGACATCCACCCCACAGATTCTGAAACAGGTTCTCCTCTTCTTGTGGCTTAGTTTATTGAACCTGGGCATGTTAAAAGGCTTAACCAGTTAACTGTTTTGACTCAGCTCTTGCTGCCTGGCCTGACACCCAGCTCTGCTGTGACCATGACCTTGGGGTCCTGCCACGGAGTGAGGTCCCACTGCCCAGCCCGTTGGACAATCTTTCCGCCAATATTTTGCATCCATGCGCACTGAGGCATGTGCGGATGGACACCACCAATAAAAACACAGGCTGCTGGCTGTGGGCATTCTGCTAATCAGCTGAGTGGGATTTGAATCTCTCTTGGGTAGCTGCTCAAGTACTTAGCTTACAGGGAGCACTGCTGCTGGCTCGTTGGTGACTGGAAAAGCTCTGGCCTCCCCTGGCCGGGCTGGCTGGTGGAGTTGGCTGCCAAGGATTGGTTAACCAGTAAGCATACTGGTGAGCTTGATGCTTCCCTGGGTACTTACTGGTTAACCAGTTGACATCCTTAATTGAAACATAATATGAAATAATGCACTTGGCCCCACGAGTGCAAGCAGTTCCTTCTCCAGGAAAGCTATGGGAACAATTTGCATAGTAGGGATGCTGAGAGCCATTGAACCAACCTGTAAGCCCTGAATCCTCTTCCAGCCAAGGAGTGCAGCATGCTTCCCTCCCCCCTGCTGTCCTCATCACCCCTACTTCCAGCACCTGTGCTCTGCGGTGAGCAGGGCTTTGCAATTAATCCCATCCCGTCCTCTGGGTTTAGCCCTTTCTGGGTCACAAAAGCTAGGTGTGCAGGTTCCTTCCTTCCTTCCCTCCCATCACCACTTAGCTCTCCTTGGGCCCAGCACCTCCCTCACCTTTGATTCTATGGCTGGACTGCCTCCCAACACTTCCTGCTCTCTGTGGGTATCTCTCGCCATGGGATAGCTGCTGTTGCAGGGGGTCAGGGGCAGTCTTTTATACTCAATGCTGCTTCTGGGCTCCAACTACACACAGACCCTATCAAAACTGGGATCTTAACCTCTTACATCACCCTGTGATGCTAGTCTCCAGCATAATCAATCAGCTCCAACCCCTGATCACCCTGTAGATATTTCCATAGCATTGCGGTTCTCCACTTACATGGAAGCTTTGAAGGCCATCCAAGTTCCCACTGTTCTTCCTTCCAGACCAGGGGTTGGCAACCAAAATAGCACAAAGACCCATTTTTTCCAAATATGATAATAATTCAAGAGCCGCAAAGCATGTGAATACGAGGCGGTACTTAATAACGTCAAACCGTACTTTTTTGTAACCCCTATTTTAAGATCAGTGCACACACAATGATTTGTACTGATACATGTTTACTGCAGGATGTTCACAAACTTTTTTACATATTTTATGTCCTCACACTTTACATATGTGTGTTTGTACCACTGTATTCTTGTTTTTCACTCCTGAACCCACTTTAATTATGCCAATTTTACTTCAGATTTAATTTCAGATTTCTTTCTTAAAGGTCGTGTTGGCCTTCACAGCAGGAATGCCACAAGCTTCCTTTTCCTCTTCAAAATCAAGACTTTATTAGCAACACGATCCAAACACAGCTATATTATCATATCCCACAATGCAGTGCATGTATTAAAGCGGGGAGTTGGCCAACATTTCGAAATCACATATTGTTTGCTATTTAGATATGAGTTGTTCATTGCTGGGCTTTCACTGTTTATTGAAAATAATCAGGAGGGTTTTATTTATTCAGTGATGATAGTGTCAGAAGCCACGAAGAAGTCCTTAAAGAGCTGTGTATGGCCCCAGAGCTGCAGGTTGCAGACGCCTGTTCCAGACCCAGTTCTCAAGTCCATGTGTCAGCTAAGTAGTTGAATTTTTCTGCTAGCAAACTTTTCTCTCAGAACATGCCCATTTGCCAAAAATCCAAATGTTTCACTGAAGTGTGTCAAGTTGGTCAAACATTCTGATGGAAATCAGGCAGGTTCCATAGGAAGGAACTGCTTGGTTTCCTGGCAGCTCACCTACTTCATGGGCTGCTACAGAAGTGGGACCTTGGGTCCCCTGGCTTGAGCAAGAGTCCTCAGGGCTTTTAGATTCCCCACTTTTAGGATGCCTACTGGCTGTGGATGCCCTGAGAACCCAGGAGATCAGGTTCCAATCAAACCTACTGTTGAGTCCCAGTGTCTCTGGAGTATTTTTCAAGTTCTTGTTCAGCCTTGAAAATCCCTCATGAAACTATGAGCATTTTACTCACCTGTTTTAAAAAGATTACTCACTTTGGTTGAGGAGAGTTTTTAGGGGTGCCCCCTAGCTCAGATGGTGCATTTCTAGTCAGAAGCTGGATGTATGCACAAGTTGCTATCTTTGCTGTGTCCTACGTTCCATTCCCTCTCTTCTTTGGCCATTGTTGTCACTCTAGAAGCAACAATAAAATCCCCATATTTAGATTTGCAAGAATCAGATTTTTATCAGTAAACATCGGCAAAACATTGATTTTGCCATGCATGCATAAACCCATGGAAACAAATTTCCATCATTAATAATTAACATTTATAGGTATGGACAGTAAGCAAAATGTGACTTGAGAACTAATTAAACTTTGATTTATGGCTAAAATTTTGACATGATGTAGATGTGTTCCTTAATGGTTATACATCTTTAATGTTTTGAATCTCAGATTTCCCACAATTGACAAAGTTTAAATGGATAACATTTGAAAAAATGATTACAATTAAAAGAGAATATTAGCCATCAAAATTTTTAAAACACCCCCAAAATCAAATTCTGGCAAGCCTGCCCATATTGTATGGCACCTGCACAGCTGTGGTGGGCTGGGAACAACTGTTCATAATGACACTTTGTTGATGTGATCTTCAGCTCCTCACCATACACATTGAAAAAATCTGAATGTATGTTTTCTAATCCCATGGGTTAAACTGAAAGTGGAGCACAACTCACAGGCATCAGGTAATCATAGAATCATAGAGTCTTAGGGCTGGAAGGGACCTCAGGAGGGTCATCAAGTCCAGCCCCTTGCCCAACCCTATCTAAATCATCCCAGCCAGAACTTTGTCAAGCTGGGACTTAAAAAACCCCAGGGATGGAGATTCCACCCCTCTCTGGGAAACAAACTCCAGAGCTTCACCACCCTCCTGGTGAAAAAGTTTTTCCTAATATCCAACCTACATCTCCCCCCATGTAACTTCAGACCATTGTTTCTTGCTCTACCGTCCACCACTACTGAGAACAGCTTCTCTCCAGCCTCTTCAGGAAGTTCAAGGCTGCTATCAAGTCCCTGCCTCTTCTCTTCTGCAAACTAAATAACCACAAATCCCTCAGCCTCTCCTCAAAGGTCATATTCTCCAGCCCGCTAATCATTTTCCTTGCCCTCCATCAGACCCTGTCCAATGCATCCACCTCCTTTTTATACTGGGGGCCCCAGAACTGGATGCAATACTCCAGATGTGGCCTTACGGGTGCCAAAAAATGGGGAATAATAACTTCTCTAGATCTGCTGGAAATGTTCCTCTTAATGCTCCTCAATACGCCATTAGCCTTCTTCGCTACAAGGGCACACTGTTACTCATATCCAGCCTCTCATCTACTGTAGTCCCTAGGTCCTTTTCTGCTGCACTGCTACTTAGCCAATTGGTCTCCAGCCTGTAGCACTGCTTGGGATTCTTCCATCCCAAGTGCAGGACTCTGCACTTGTCCTTGTTGAACCACATCAGACTTCTTTTGGCCCAATCCTCCAATATGTCTAGGTCATTCTGGACCTTATCTTCCCACCGACCCTCCACAGCATATCTACCTGTCCCCCTCACTCAGTGTCATCTGCCAATTTGCTGAGGGTGCAATCCATCCCCTCATCCTAATCATTAATAAAGATTTTGAAAATACCAGCCCTAGAACTGATCCTTGCTGATACTGGACATTGCTGTGAAACACTATAAGGTCTTTGGGTTGTAGATCTTGCTTGAGAGGTTTAGGATGAGCATTCCAAAACCACCTAAGAGATTTGAAGGCACAGTCATCCAAATTCCTTAGGTGACTGAAAATGTCAGCATCACAGTTGGAGGTTAGGCTGAAGATGCAAGGAAAGGACAACAAGCATGCAGGGCACAGGGAAGACAATGGCATCATGGGGAGGTGCTTCTGTTTCCCCTCATAAAGTGAAAGTGGTATATGTAAATACAATACACAAGATGAGTCATGACAGCCAATGCTAATTGGCTACTGACTTTATTCCTAAATGTCTTGCCTTCTAAAGTATCGGAGGGGTAGCTGTGTTAGTCTGGATCTGTAACAGCAATAAAGGGCCTTGTGGCACCTTATAGACTAACTTTTCTGTTAGTCTATAAGGTGCCACAGGACCCTTTGTTGCTGTTGCCTTCTAAAGAAACAGGAAAGCTCCTCAGGCTGATGAGGCTCTCTTTGGGTGTGTCTACACTTCCTGCAGCATTGACACTGCAGAGATCCATCTTCCAGTGTTCCATTTAGTGCACTTAGTAGGACCCGCTAAATCGAATGCTGAGGGCATCCCCATCGACTGTGGGACTCCTTGCAGTTGCAGGGAGTAAGGGATGTTGATGGGAGAGGTTCTCCTGTCAATTTTCTGCTGTGGGGATGGCAGAGAAGGATGACCTAAGGTTTGTCGACTCCAGCTAAGCTATTCTTGGAGCTGGAGTTGTGCCTCTTAGGTCGCCTTTTTCCCCTAGTGTAGAACTGTCCTAACGAAAGTAGGTGTTTAAAACACAATGGAGAGCACAGCCTAATTGCCAGGTAGTTGCCAGAAGCCCAGAGTCAGCCTGACTCACATGCTGAGTCATTTGTGGGACCCGGACAGTTCCATTGTGGTACAGGAAATGGCTCGGGCTTTCCTTGGTGAACCTGATTGCATAAAACCACACCAATTAAGGCCTAACTGCTCTGACAATGTGCCAGTTTCAGAGAACTCAGGAAACGCCTTGCGGCACTAGATAAACTCGGAGCCGCTCAAGTGTCCCCACCAGCTGAACCCTGCCTGTGCTGCAACATGAGGTGGGGTGGCAGCACAGCGAGTGCAAGGCTAGCCCATTACCTCACATTTTATCCATCTTTCAGAGCATCCCTTTGGATTCCCAGCATCACACAAGGCCCTTCCCTCTGAAGGTAGTCAGTGGTCCTCTTTTATTTGGCTGTAGGAGGCTGCCTCTCTTCCCCAAGGGACCCCGCATCCCATTTTAGCTATGCCGCAACTCCTGCCAGTGCTAATGACTGAGAGACTGAGCTATGGACCAAGCTCCTGGATCCTCCACACAGCAGGGAGTAAGCCAGTGGATCAGAGTTTTTACAAGTATTATCTGTGGAGTCTTGTAGATTGGTCTGTATGTACAGCGTAGCTCAGCTTACAGATGGTAACGTATAGGGCTTGTTTCGGTTCTCTCTGTGCTGGCCCTACATGAGTGTTTCTCCATGGGCTTTGATGGCATGACTCCTGATTTAGGCTGAAGCAAGTTAAATCAGAATCAGGTCCATATTGTAAGACATGTGTAGTCAGGATGTAAGATGTTCTTACCATCTAGCCTAGTCTAGCTTATTCGGGGGCTTACACTGCACCCATCACTGAAGGATCTGAGGACCATCCCATAGCGTTTTAAGTAGAATGGAACTTTTTAATGCTTGTCAGGCTGGCTGAATCCCATGGAGTCTCACACGAGATCATTCTTATTTTTCTGTGTGTGTATGTGTGCTTCCCCCTCCCCCAGCACACACACAGAGTGGTTAAAAAAAAAGTCACAGAGGTTCCCTGAGTAGGATGTAGCAAGTGCACAGTAGAGGCCTTCCTTAGGCTCTCTGCTCAGGGGTATGAACTTCAAGCAGAAGGCCTTTTATTCAAGCTGGCACGAGTCACACATACATGAAGCCTGCTCATATCTGAACCTGAAGAAAAACAAACAAACCTTGGTACATCTTCTGGCAAAGCAAAAATAAGAGTTGCATAGATAGTAGGGCAGTTCTGTACCTGCAAATGACAGGGGTGGAAGGCCTGGGGTGGAAGACACTTTGCAGCATTTTCCAAGGCTCTATGCACAGATGCCATCATTTCTGCATGCTGGGTCTTGTACGATGCTTTCTGCGATATCAGGGAAAGACATATTAGGTCACTGAGTCAAGCAGGCTGCAGTGATAAGTGAGCAGCTTGTTAGATGGTCTGACTTTGCAAACTGGTGTGATTGCACCTGGCAGCTGGTACCACAGGTGGCTCACCACAATGTGTTTGCTTCTCAGGTGTGGCTCCCCAAAGAGCAGCCTGTGCCTGCACATGACAAGGGAGCAGTTTCCAAGTGAGTCCATAGGGCATGGGTAATGTGTGTGCTGGGTGAAATTATCTGGTGCGAGCTGTAGTGTCACAGCTCTAGAGGGGCAGAGCTGATGAGCATGGTTGGTTGAAGCTCACCACAGAGGAAAGAGAGAGAGGAAGAGGAAGGGCTGGTAGAAGTATAAAATGACAGAGGAGTACTAAATGTACGTGGGATAGCTCGCTGGACTCTGAATGGAACAGACTGTTCTGACATATTAACACTTAGCTGTATTGCAGAAGATGAAGTCCCTGTGTCACTCATGATTATGACGAACATAAGAACGCTGAGGAGTCAAGCAGCACGAACGTTTCATGAGCAAGGTATTTTGTCCTGGGAGATCGGGCATCACATGACAAGTGAAATGAATTCCTGATTAACCACAAACATGAAATAATTTGCCATGGTTATTAGTCTCTGCTCCAAAGACACACAAATAATCCTGCCGGTCAAGACTGCTGGTCTGGATGGTGGCTTTGGCAGTGGAATAACAGGAGGAGCTGTGGGTCAGGAGTGAGAGGCACCAACGGGAAGCCTGGGAGTATAATACTGGGGGTTGCTGTGGATCTGGACTTAGGGTTATCAACAGAGTTATACGGGGAGATTTGGAATGGACTGACAAGGCAGGTAGGAATATACGTTAGGAATGAGATATGTCGGTAGAATCAGAGTGAGAAACTTGCTTGTTGGTCACTATCAATATCTCTGACTTTAGCCCATAAAATTAGTCATTCACTTAAAAAACCCCACATTAGACTCTCATGCAGAGTTGTTGTTTTTTATAAAGAAACTAAAATCTGGCAGGAAATCAGGGAAGTTGACATGCCTTCTGAGCATTCAAGACTTGTATGCATTTATTACAGGATTACTTGAACAGCTTGGCACAAGAAGGAAATTATAGATAACAGTTGATCCCTTTGAGGAGATGAAGTAGAATACTTATGGCATGTGCCAATAGGAACAAGGATATCAAATATTTGATTTTACCTTGTAGTATTTCATAGGCTGCTCCCAACCGACAAGGGGAATTTTATCAGGCTTATAAAAGTGACTTAGATAAGACAAATAACTTCAACTATTGCCACTTAGCTGTCTGACTTAATTTGGAGAGAAAAGGTATGTGGGAGAATATTTTTCTTTGATCCAACTCTGTTCCTGAGATGAACAAACTTGTGAGCACTTCTCTGTGTGCACCAAAAGCGAGTTCCTCTCATGGAAAGAAGCTGAGCCAGTATCATCTATTACCTCAATCTACCTTTTCTCTCGAGTATACTGGAACTGACATCGGCTCTGACTGACATAGGTACAAGACCACTTAGGCTGCATCTACATTGCAAGATAAATTCAAATTTAAGGCAGTTAGCTCTATTTTACCGCTTGACTGTCTTCACTCTAAATACCATTAGCTTGATTTAGGGAGCACTAATCTCGAGATGACAAAGTTGTAGTTACCTGACAGGTACAGTGTCAAGCTCAAATTCAGAAGTTCAATTAAAGGCCGGTGTGGAAGTGCCACATCTTAGAATTTATTAGCCTCCAGAGGTGTCCGATATGTAACCCACAATGCCCCTCACCGGCCATTGCTCTCCAGTAACAGGAAGAGCGTGAATTTCCAAGCGGGAGCAGCGAGCCTTTGTCTGAGGGCTCATGTTACTATGAGAACCTGAGAACTGTCTTTCTTTCTTTGACATTAGCGCTGTGAGTGCATCTACCCATTCAAATAGCCCCTGCAGGGAGTTTGTGGCTCTGTCTCTACACTTATTTTTTTCCGTGCTGTTTGGTGCCAGCTGCTGCCCCGCTGCATGATGTGGCAACCAGGCTGTGGTGAGGGTCGCGCTTGCATAACATGCTGAGAATCTTCTTCTCAGTGTTTTACATTTGTGTGCAAACCCTCTTTCCCACCCCACAGGTGCCACGCAGTCTGGGTCTTTCCCTTGCTCTGCCACATCATGTGGGTAGCCCCCAACCCAATAGAAGGATGTCCCTGCCATTCAGTGCTGACCATGCTTCCAGGCGCACCATGATAGACTGCGTGCATTTAGGGATCCAAGGTCAGGAAAGCTATTTGGGGGCTTGCAGCCACTTTGGCGAAGTCTGCCCCCAGCAGCTAAGATACTGGTGGTTTTGCTGCTGCCATGGGGAAGTCTCCCCTGCAGAGGGCCACTTCAATTGGCCCCCTACCGAATCCCCTCTATGCCCACAATGGGGCTTGCTGCTGCCGGGGGGATGTCTCCCCCGGAGGCTAAGGAAGGGGCTTGTTGCCTCCAGGGGAAGCATCCCCTGGCAGCTAAGATACTGGGGTTTTGTGCTACCAATTGGGGAGGACAACTTCAACTGGCCCCCTGCTGAGCTCCCCCTCCCCATGCCCACAATGGGGCTTGCTGCCGCCAGGGGGAAGTCTCATGACCTGGGGGGATTGATTTCCCATGAAGGGACCATGTCAACTGGGTCCTCAGTGCTTGTTTTGTAGACTTTACTATCCTCTTTCTTTTCACTTTAAAATACAACCTGGGCCCTGTATTATTTTCATGGATCACATGCATGCAATGATGAGAGCTGATACACTCAGTGGATGGCCAGTTGAGAACACAGTTGTCACACCCATGTGAGCAATATAGTGTGTTGGGAAACCAAAAATTATTTTTCCTAAACTGTTTTATGCTTTTTCCTCTCACTTTAACATACATTCTGGGGCCCTGTATTATTTGCAGGGATCACATGCAATGGAGGGAGGTGGTATACTCAGTGGATGGCCAGTTGAGAACACAGTTGTTGCACTGGAAAGCCAAAGACCCTTTCCAATACCAACATAATGAATAGGGAAACCAAAATTATTTCTCCCTACACTTTTCTATCCTCTTTCTTCTAACTTTAAAATACACTCTGGCCCCAGTATTATTTGCAGGGATCAGATGATATGATGGGAGGTGGGACACTCAGTGGAGGGCCAGTTGAGAATACAGTTGCTGCATCCATGATGGCAATGTAATGTGGGGGGGAACCAAAAATTCTTTTTTCCCAGACTTTTCTATCCTCTTTCTTCTAACGTTGAGGGTCCCTGCATTATTTCCAGGGATTAGCATATTTTCAGGGATCGGAAGGGAAAAGTGAAAAATATAATGTGGGAAGATGATGTCAAGACCAGCGAGCATACCCAGAATGCTATGGGGATGAGGGAACTGTGGGATAGTGTCCCACAATGCACTACTGTAACAGTTGCTGTTAGCCAATTTCAGTGTGGCAGCAATGACTTGACCTTGTGAGTAGCACCTGGGAAGCGAGGATGTTCAAATTCAAATTTATAAACTCCAGAATTAGAAAGTCAATATAAATAAATTTGAATTCATCTCATAGTATGGATGTTGCCTTTCTCTGCCTTAAGCAGACATCAAGCTGCCTTTTGAAAGGCACATATTTAGGCAGAAGAAATCAACCAGTTCCCTGTTTATTAACAGGTTGGCCTAGATATTGCCTGCTGGGATCTTCCGCAACACTTATGAGATCTCTTGGGAGAAGCTGAGTAGTTCAGGAGAAATTATCTGGACTTTGAACAATTACATTTTTTAATGATTTGTCAGTAATAATAAGAATGGTATATTTCTAGTATTTCAGAGAGATTTTTTACACTGACCAGGAAATACACTGAGCATACAAAGCTGCCATGATCTGACAGATCTGTCTTGATCTGTGCCTACTCCAAAATTAATCTCTGTCAAATAATCCATGCAAGGGTGCTGTTCTCACTGTTGTTGGATGGGTGTGCTATAAAGTCCTCTTTCCAGGCGGATGTTGGTAAAGTGGAATCTGGGAAAAGTCAGGCTGGCACAGTTTTCCCCCAGCCATCCTCTCACTGAAGCCCCAGGAAACGCCAATCTTATTTTAAATATGTGATGCTGCAAAGTGTTAGTGGTTGTCAGTCACAGACCTAGGTAAAGTCAATGAATGTACTAAGCACCCTTCATTCAGGCTAACCAAAAGAGCAATTAAAAACCCCTTTGTGTGGTGAGAAACTACCATAAAAGGTGCTGGGCAGCAGGGTCAGGCTTTAGCAGGAATTAAGTGCAGGTATGTAGTTTAAAAGCTGCCTGGGTGCAGGTGAAGACATTCCCACTTTGGTGTAATAAATCCACTTCTGTGAGAGACAGTCGCTATGGTGGCCTGTGAAGCTCTCCTGCCAGTGTAGTGTTGTCTACATGAGAGGCTCTAAGGTCATGGATTTTTCACACTCCTGAGTGACACAGTTATACTGACCTAGATCTGCTGTGTAGACCTGGCCCAAGCCATGTGGGCCAGAAGAGTACTGGGTACTGACTGCAAATGATGGGATGGGCACTGATTGCTTGCAGCCATGAGCAAGTGTGAGCAAAAGCCCCTAGAAAGCCAGGCCAGAGCCATCAGACAGTGAGAAACACAGTTGTGAGCTTGGCCCAGAGAGGGAGCAGAGCCAGAGTCCAATGTCCATTGGGCACAGTGCAGGCTGGAAAGGCAGGGTTGGGAATCGTGAACCAGGAAACTGCCTGCTGCTGTTTGTTGCTACTGTGTTCCAGGAAAAAGGACTTTGGTGCATTCTGGGTTATTTACAAAGAATACTCAAAGAAATATCAGATCCCTGTTATCAATTTCTCCTCTTCATGGAAACAAGGCCCTCAAATTTGGCTAGCCACTCAGGCCAGAAACGCTAGAATTGGCTTTGAATTGAGTTTGAGTGGGTGATTGGGGTCTGCAAATGGTTTTGGTGGGTGATTGGGGGTCTGCACTAGTGAAGAGTTTGGGAACCACTGAGGACAGGATTGGCTTGGTCTATTTCTCAGCAAAGCTGAAATCAACTTGCTCATGAAAATACCATTTTAAAAACGCACTCCACTTCTACAAATGAGCTGGCTTCTGGTTGTTTACTCATGTTATTCACATTCTTTGTGCATAGTGTGATTGGGTGGCACCAGTTCTGCTTGCCAAGGGGAACAAGATTTCTATCACTTTTTTATTTCACATTGTCTGCAGTATCTTCCCAGCTCATCTTCACAGGTGAAATGATCAGGTTTTTGCAATTTCTTTCTTAGAATGCATGAAGTGGCCATAAATCATCAGTTCTACAAAGTTATTCCCGTTCCCTTCAGCTTCATCCAGAGAAATGATGAAGATTCCATGAAAGAAACAGGAGTCGAAAGGAACAATGAAGTCTTAACGGATGTTGTTTGAAATTCTCAGGATGTCAGATCAGACTCCTGGGCATGGAAACTGGCAAACACAGCACTTGGATTTCTAAACAGTGATATTTACAAGCCACAGAGCCACCTGTTTCCCACAGGCGGTGAGAGGAGGAATGGTAGGGCTAATTTTGCTCCCAGCGATACAACTGTCAATCCAAAGTAACTCATTGGAAATTGGCATAATAAATTTGGATCTACACCAGAGAGCAGAAGAGCAGCCAGTGGCAGAGGATGTAATAAAGGGAACAGTTGGCAAAGCAGGATTCAGAGACATACAGGGAGAACAGATTTCACACAAGGTGTTGCTAACATAACAACTTAGAGCTCTTCAAGCATATGTCTTCTCCTGGAGTTCTCAGTAGAGGTGCGTGAAGTGACCGGTAAAGGCAATGGTGTACAGGTGGTAGAAAAATAGGAGGTGTCATGTAGCCATCATTCTCTGTTTAAAAAAACCCCTCAGAGAAGGAAATTGCATGACTGTGGAAGGGAACTTTTCTAACTAGACAGATGCATTACTCACGTCGTCTCAGAGGGGTAGCCATGTTAAACTGTAACTTCACAAATAACAAGCCGTCCTGTAGCACCTTAGGCTAAGATTACACTATGCTTTCTGTTTCAGTATACATTTATATCCCGAAATAGTAACTCCACATCCAAACACCATGCTCGAAATAGCAGTGCTATTTTGAGCACGTATTTCATTCCTGCTTGTTGTATGAGGGTTACTGGGAAGTTTGAAATGAGCACTTTTTAAAACTCTGGTGCAGTGTAGCCTCCACCGGCTTCAAAATAAGATGCCTCGAAATAAGTTGTCCGATTTGCACAATGCAAGTGGCATAACTTATTTTGAGATAGGGCTACAGTGTAGACTAATACATTTATTACGACATCAGTTTTTGTGGGTGTTTCACATTTTGCCCACGAAAGCTCATGACCTAATAAATGTGTTTGTCTCTAAGGTGCCACAAGACTTCTTGTTATTTACTCACATATAGAATAGGTTAGTAATCGGCAACAATGAAATCATAGGTGATAGCAAGGTAAGAAGATGGTGAGAGAGAGGAGGGTGTTTAAAGGGGGTGCTGTTCCTCAGGGCCTTAGTCAAGAGTATGGGTTCTCCAGGCTTTTTTAGGCTTGGAATTTGGTTTTACTAATGGTGCGTACAACCAAAGAGAAAAGATGAGAGACTGTGGCCCCCTGGAGATGTAGGTGAAATGTCCGTTGACTTCAAAGCTTTTCCCATGTCTCCAAATTGGGAGACAGGAGCATGTGTTTTCCTTTCCCTGTCCTGCATGCTTTCCTCAGGCTTTACCTTGCCACCTCTGTCTGGAGCAGCTCCATAGCAGCTCATAGTGTGACACATGTGCCCTTGTAGTTCTGCTACGAGAAATTGCGAGGCTGGTGATGAGAGACAGCTGGGAAAATCCATTATTAATGGCATGGTGGGCCTGAGAACCTCCCTCTGCTGATTACTCACTTGGTATCAGGTTGAGCTTTCCTCCCCTCTGTATACAGTACTGTCTTGCGCCTGTGACTGGGTTACAGGCTCACTTACAAGGGGATGGGGGTTGTGGGATGGGGGCAGCAGAGTTTCCAAGTCTGAGAGAGAGGGAGAAATTTTAGCTTTCCCTCGTGGATTTTCCCATCAGACTGTGTCATAGGAGCCTTGTCTGCTGGAAGGATAAATAAATAAATAAACAAATAAATAAATAAATAAAGTGTGGCGTCTTTGAGGAGCTCAGTGAATTTATTGAGGCTTTGTGGTTATACAGGAGGATCTGTGGTGGTGGAAATGTCTGTGTCCCCACACCACTCCCTTCACCCCCCACCCCACTCCAGTGGCAGAATAAAGGCATCTTTGGCCTGCCCGTTGCAGATTGTCTGGCAGTGCAGCATGTGTGACATAACCTTTTCATATGATTTTCCCTTTCCAGAAGTGACAGGCAATTTCTCCTTACCTGATCTCCGCAGAGACAGACATTTACCGTCTCTACCCCAGTAGACATTGTCAGAGGAAGTTCTAGCAGGCGGTGAACAGAAATTGGACCATGACATAACATTTTAAGCATCCAGGATCATCTGCTTTTACATTATTCTGTCAAATGCAGTGCATTTGTGTTATATGGACCCATTGCTGAGGTAGGATGACCACCTGCCCCTTATTTTAAGGGCTTCTCTGTTATTTCATCAATTTGTCCCTGAGGGTTATCACCCATCCCTTATTTTATGATACACTGAAACGTATTAACACTTATGCCAATCACAATTTCAAACATTAAATGGAAGGGTATGATAATTGTGCTGCACACTTGAGAGAAAAAAATACATGATATTGCAAAGGAAATGAGGGTTCCCTAAAATATCCCTTCAAATTAAGCGTTGTTCTGTATTTTTTATGTGTTTTTTTCCCTTATTTCCATCCAATGGGGCCAACAACCACCATGGGCCCGGGGGCAAGGGGCGAGGGGGCCCATCTCTGCAGCTGGAGAAGGGGTGGGGTCTAGGGCAGTTAACTCTGCGTGCTGTCCAGTACAGTGGCGCTTGCCCTGAGCTCCAGCTGCTGCCATTGTTACTGAACGCTGGGCCCACAGTCAACTGCCCCCTTTCCCACCCAACCCCCGCTCCATTGGCAGGTCTGTTTCCATCCAACAAAGAAGGCCATCCTATGCAGAGGCCACTTTTAAAGAGGAAACAACTTAAGAACCATTCCTGCCTGACCCAGACTAGTTCCATAAGATTGTCTTGAAAATGCACTTACCCTTATGAAGAAGGTGGCTCACAGCCCAAGGAGTTAAACCAATCCTCTCACTAGGAACATTCAGACAGACAGTGGCTGGCTAAACACACACACAGAGCAGGCTTGTGGCAAGTGATACCCTGAAAAGATCAAATAAGACAGCCCTCAAAGCCAAAAGAAATCTCCTGTACCTGCTGCCATGCCGTGACCCCTTCTGGGTCTCCCACTTCAGGTTCCTTTTATAGCCAGAACAAAATCATTTCCTACTATGTTTCTAGCGTGGCATTTGCCTAGATCCAGAGACATGAATCTCCCTCATTGACTGTCCTTCATAGTCAGGCAGCACTCGGAGCTGCTCGTGCCTGTAAAGTGAGTTTGTTCAATGGGCCAGAACATCAGCTTGGGAAAATCAATGCATTGAAACCAGTGGGCCAGATCTCGGGGGAAATCAGTGCTGTATCTTCACAAGTCTCCTTGTGATGAGATGTTTTACCTGACACAGGACAGACTTGAAGTGGAGGAAAGGCCAGGGGGCCAGATTCTCCTCTCATTTACACTGGTGAAAGTCAGGAATGATTCTACTGAAGCATGGCATCACACCAAGGTAATGCTGCCTGGCCTTACATGAGAAGACCGAATATATGATCTCTTCAGAAGTAGGCTTCTCCCTTATGGCAGAGTAAACAGAGTTCGGAGGGATCTTCTTGGCCTCCTCTGGTTTCCCATGCAAGCCCTGCATAAAGCATAGCTTCCTTCAGTGTCTGACACTGGGGCTCCTTCCTGAGATGAAAAACTATTAGGAAAAACTACTTCACCAGGCGGGTGGTGAAGCACTGGCATTTATTGCCTAGAGAGGTGGTGGATTCTCTGTCCCTTGAGGTTTTTAAGTCCCGGCTTGACAAGGTCCTGACTGGGATGACTTAGTGGGGGTTGATCCTGCTGAACGCAGGTGACTGGACTCGATGACCTCCTGAGGTCCCTTCCAGCCCTAGGATTCTATGATTCTATGAAGAGCCTGGACCATAGTTCTGTGCTCTGCACCCTCTCCCTGGAGCTGTACGTGCCCTGCCACTGCCGGTATGTGTGCCCAGAACTGCAGCCTAAGTTGGTCCTATGGGCTTCATGTACACTTGCATTCCTCTTTCAAAAGAGGAATGCAAATGAGGGAAATTGAAAATGCAGACGAGGCACTGATTTACATATTGTGCCCTTCATTTGAATAATCTCTTTTCGGAAGAGATTCTTTCAAAAGAAAGAAAAGAGTGGAGATGGGACTTTTTCGAAAATAAACCCCACCTTCAAAAGAACCCTTCTTCCTATTCTGTTTCAGGAAGAAGGGCTCTTTCAAAGAGGGGGTTTGTTTTCGAAAGAGCCTGTCACCCTGCTTTCTTTCTTTTGAAAGAATCTCTTCCACAAAGAGATTATGCAAAGCAAGCACAAAATATGTAACTCAGTGCCTCATTTGCATTTTCAATTTCCCTCATTTGCATTCCTCTTTTGAAAAAGGAATGCAAGTGTAGATGTAGTCATGGCAATGAATCATGTAGAACGTGGCTTCACTTCCTCAGTCAGGGTCACTTTTGAAAGAAAGAAAGAAAACAGGGTTCTATCCAGAGAAATGTGGCATTGGTTGTGTTTCAGCAGTGGAAGTGAGTGTGATGAGAAAGCAAACACCCGAAGCCCACCTAACGATGGGACCTCAAGCCCTTGTTCGGGGGTCTGTTGTCCTCCAGCTGCCCAGCACCACTGTGTGATTTGCCAGCCTGCAGCCAGACTACTGGCTTGTGTTTTCATAGATCGAACCCAAAGGAATCATGAGCAAAGATGGAGCCTTTCTGTGGTAGGGACTGGTCCAAAACCTACAGCCATGTCTACAATGCGAAGTTTTACCAGCACAAGTTCTATCAGCACAAAGCCACCAAAGTGAGTTTCTCTCTTTGTGTGGGTGTGTACTTGGATCCTTGCATCAGCCTGGTGCATGCTCACCAAGAATGCTTGTGTTAAGGGCCGCTGACTGGCAGGAGGCCAAGGGGCAATTGCTCAGGGGTCTGGGCAATTTAATATGGCCCAGGACTCTGGGACCACCACTGCTGCTGCAGTAGTGGCAGCTGGGAGCTCCATGTCACTTTTAAATTGGGGTAGCAGCACTGTGTGTGTGAGTGTGGCAGCAGGTGTATGGAAGGGAGAGTCCTGGGCTGCTGCTGTAAAATCATGACTAATTACATTTCTGACCAGGTCAGCAGCAGTTTAGGGCACCCAGGGTTTCTAACCAGGGGAAGCTGCAGCAGGCCTTGAAAATTGTCCCATAGCCCCACGCAATGCAGGTCAGGCAGTAATGAAGAAGGGCTGGGTGGAAGAGACTGGCCCTCAGCCCTGCCCCTTCTGCCTTCAGCCTAGTCCTTCTGGGGACCCAGAGCCATCACCCCTTCTGCAACCTGCTGGCAGGAATGACTTGTGCAGGGGCAAAAGGAAGCAAGAGGTTAACTTCCCATAATGTAACACTCTCCCTCCCATACTATCATCTCTATCCCACAGTCTTTCCATTGCCTTTGGATCATGCCCTGTGTTAGATGGACCATCTGGTACTACCAGTGATGCACTCATAAGTCAAACACAGGCCTGTCTTCTCACAGACATGGCACAACCGAAATAGAAAGGTAAAATAATGGTGCATCTGAAAACTATGTTGCTAGGTGGGGATTCACAGGCTTTGAGGGCCAAATTCTGTTCTTGGCTACATGCTTTATTTCATCAATCTTCCACAGACGACTGTGAAATCAGGAGCAGGGCATTCACAGCTACCTCCACCCTCCCCTTCTGCATTCAGGTTCTTGCAGCACAAGGAGTGGAAGTGAGGAAAGAGGATCAGGTTCCAGGAGGGACCTAAATTGGATTGCGCCTAGAGGCTTGGGGATACACCCCTGGGGCTGGCTGCTGAAAGAGGCTGCTAGCACTGGCCTCTCTGGGGATGAAGTCAGTTGGAATTTTGCCACTGATTTCAGCGGGACCACTCTTCACCCTGCATGTCTAATGACCATGGTATCTTACAAGTCTGCCTGCTTGCCGTGAGACTTCATTGCTAACAAAGCAGCAGGGTCCCATGTTCTACTTGTCTCTTCCTTTTACTTTCAGTGAGTTCTTTCAGTCTCCCCCTTCTGTTCTAGTCTATCACAGTTTCTCTCTCCTTCTCTCTCACCCCCCCAGAGAAGAATGTGCCCACAAGCAGTATTTGTATTGGGCAGCCCCTGTAAACTTTCTGTTTTGGCTGCAGGTGGTGAGATAAGCTGCTGGTGGCGCAGAGATCTCCTGTGTCACGTTTTTGCTCTTTCCATCTGATCGAGAAGATTACCTCTCCCACTGAATGAGTCTGAGAGGCCTGAGTACAGGGTCAAGGAATAAAGTTAACCTTGAAAGCAGAAATGCAAAGACAGACTGGTGTCTGAGGGTTGAGTTCTCCTAACTGAGGCATGTGGGTTTGGACTCAAACATTAGCTCTATTCAACGCACAGGAGGAGACAGTGAAGAATCAAGATACTATGGTAGCAATTGTGTAGGCCTGATTCTCTCTTGCCCTAAGGATGCTTTATGTTATTCTGGCAACTCTAAGGGCATAACTGGCTCCCACAAAACATCTGAATTGTAACAGGTGGTTCTGCGAACACCATGGAGCTGTCATAATGCCTTTATGGCTGAGAAAGAAGAGTGAAGGTGAGCTAGTGGCATTGCTGGAGTGCAGCGTGCACTGGCTTTTCTGTACCACCATAACAGGCTGCAGAGAACTATTATAAGCCACCATAATTTACTGAGCCCCAGGGCAAGCTCTAAATTGTGTCAGGGGCTGGCAGAGTCTCCAGCATGGCCCAGAAGTAAAGAGGCACAAAGGTGGCTTAAAGGCTTTACTCCACTCTTTCTGGCATTAAGGGGAAGCATGAAGAAATGCAGAATCTGGGCCTCGCTGGCTAGCCTTGAGATTTTAAAGGAGCAGGCAATCTGTTTGGAAGAAGCACATCACGTTTTTAAGACTTACTAAAGTTTAACGGTTGTGAGTTTGTGTTTTGGAGAACTGAGAGAAGGTTGAGCACAGGGCTATGAAAAAGATGTGACCCACCAGGAGCTGGAGAAAAGACAGATATTGTTGCTTGGAAACCAGTCATGTAACTTGGATGAAGTTATGAAAAGTTACTCCCAGACACACGACAGTGGATAATATCCAGACTCCAGTCACTACTGGTGAAAGAGTATCAGATGTGCTGGAGCTCTGCTTGTTTGACTATTCCAGAGCCTTCTTCCAGTACTGCAGAGGAAGGCAGAGGGATGGCTAACCCCCAGATTGAACTCTGGTGCCCGATGCATTGTAGTCTCATGATGGGGGCCTGTAACTGATATATTTCTTGGGTCACAAAGGTCCTCCCCTTTCCTTTAGTCAGTCCATTCATCACTGTGTCTGTATAGTAAGATGTATTAGCTCACTCTCGCCTTTTGGTGTGGAAACAAGCGAACCCTCTGCTCCTACCCAATGATGTGTTTGTATGTGTGTGTACATGTGTCTTTGAGACTTTCTGGTTTTCAGTGGTGCTAAAAACAATGCCTCCTTGCATGTACTAGGCGGTGGAAAGTTTACTAATGCAGCCTAAACGCCACATACTGACAACTAGGTTGCATGCGTTAAAAGAACACGATCCATTCCTCCTGTCTCCTACTCTTTCTCCCTTTGCTTGACAAAGTTCAAGGGGACAAACTCCAGTTTTAAATGGAGCTCTAGTTGAGCTTCCTCGGTTTATTTCGGGACTCTTGAGTGCTAGTTCCATCTGGAAAGAGATGAAACACAGAGTCCTTCCAGAAACTTCAGCTCCAAGGAGCAGTCATCCAAAACAAAACCAGGTTCTTACTAACCCAGAGCAACTCATTTTGCCCCATCCCCTCACTGTGTAAAATAAAGTGTGTAGGGGTGGTTGTTTTTTTTTTGGTTACATTCTTTTGCTCATTGTGTTAAATCCAGTGGTATGCAGTGGTGAAACTGCTGACAGTATTATGATCCCACGGATCCATGACATACTATTTAGACTAGAGCTACTATGAGAAGCACACCACTACTCAGCATGTGCCTGGATTGCTTTTAAAAGACCAGGCCTGCAGCTGGCGTAAATTAGCATAGTTTCATTGAAGTCGATGGGCTACATCCACAGCTAGTATAAATCAGCATAACTTCACTAATGTCCATGGAATGGAGCCAATTTATACCATCTGAGGGCCTGGCCATCAACTCCAATGCAGCTGTTCTGACATACCAGCTGAGGCTGCGGCCCATCATCTTGCAATGAAAACAGCCAGCATCCTATTAACTGAATCCGGACTAGCTACCTGCTTCCAGAGAGCCTGCCCTTTCCTAGCCTTCATTTCCTAGTCCTGTTCCAGTTGCTGCTTCCACCTGGAGCTGTCTGCTCTGCTGGAGAGGACAAAAGGAACACCAGACTTATCCCACAAACGCCTCCAAATTGGTGGTTTAGTTAAACCCTCATGTTTGGCCCATGCTGTGTCTGAGTTTGTAAATATTTCCAAAAATCTCTGTCTGTTGGGAATGTGCATTTAACCCTTAAGAAAAAGAGTCAGTTGTATAAATTAAAGGGTTTAACCTTCAACTCCCTGAACAAATACTAGCCACCTTTCCTCAAAAGATATTTGATTAGCAGTTGCAAACTGTTCTCTCTGTACAGTGAAAAGGGCCTTTAAGGCCAGATAGGTTCAGCTGCAAGAAAGATTTGTGTTTGAACCTTGCCAGCTTGCACGTGAGCTCCCAGGGCACGATTTGAATTGTATCATGACAGAAACACCCAGATGTGATGTTTATAATCTTCCAATTTAATGTCATGTGTAGGTGGTTGGTTTGCTGTAAAAAGACAAGCAGGATTAAGGGAGTGAAACCTTTCATGATGCAGCAGCTGTGTGCTTTGAAGCTTCTAAGCAGAACTATCAGCTGTGGGTATTTCTTAGCGTAAAGCCTACAAACCTTTCAAGGATGATTTAAGGGTAACCTAAATTACATAAATATCTCAACTGTGAGCCCTCTGTGTCAGGGATGGCCTGTGTTTTACTGGGTTGTACGATGCCAAGAGCAAGGAGTTCCCTGCTCTCTAAAAGGGAGCTACTGCAATATACATATATTAATAATACTACTATTATTAATTGTGAATTTAAGGGCTGAGAAAACACTATTTTTGTAAGTGTGATGTTGTGCAACAATAGACCTAAGCAGGGCTGTCCCTATGGGGGTGCAGGACCTGGGGAAACCCCTGCTCCAGTGCCCCAATGTGGGGCCTAGGGCAAAACCCAACACTGCAGGCCCTGCCCCCACCCTGTCTCTGCTCCACCCCACCCTGAACCGCTCCACCCCTTCCCTCCCAAGATCTGCCCCTGCTCCACCTGAGTCCCACCCCTGCTCTGCCGCACTCCCCCTACCAACACGAGCCAAGGGTTATGGTGGAGCCTGGCACAGGGTGGCAGCAGTGGTCATACCCCAGAGTCAGCACAAGGGTTTGGAGCAGCCTGGCAGCCTGCTCCACTTCTTCCCACCTCTCTCTCCCACCCCACTGAGCTGGGCTTCTCAGCAGTGGCAAGAAGCAGAGCACCCGGGGGCCGGTGCCTTCTGCTTCCTGCTGCTACAGTGAAGCTGAGCACAGCTGGGCAGGAGAAGGCGACATAGCAGTGTAGAGCAGACTGGTGGGCTGCTTTGTCTCCCGCCATTGCAGTGAGTGCTGGGGGCAAATCCCTGCTGCTGCCCTGAGCCCGGTTCTCCATTATCCTCCATGGCCTTCCTGTCCATAGGCTGGTTGAGATGGCTGCCACTGGGCCCCCACAAAATGTGGCATCTGAGGTGGCCCCTACCAAACCATCCTGTGGAAGGACAGCTCTGGAAGTGAGTGGAAATTGGAATTTCTATCCCGGGGCGATTCCAGTGTGTCGACATTTGCTTTAGTCCTGGATTGGCCGGAAAAGCTGAAACAGCAAATCTGCCTGAAGAATGGCATATTCTGAAAAATTTCAACTTGGGAATGATGAAGGAGTCTGTGAGAGACAAGGTGGGTGAGGTGATATCTTTTAGTGGACCAGCTTCTGTGGGTGCATGAGACAAGCTTATGCAGATCTGTGTAAGCTTGAAAGCTTGTCTCTCTCACCATAGCTACGTCTACACGTGAAGCCTACATCGAAGTAGCTTATTTCGATGTAGCGACATCGAAATAGGCTATTTCGATGAATAACGTCTACACGTCCCCCAGGGCCGGCAACGTCGACGTTCAACATCGACGTTGCGCAGCACCACATCGAAATAGGCACAGCGAGGGAACGTCTACACGCCAAAGTAGCACACATCGAAATAAAGGTGCCAGGCACAGCTGCAGACAGGGTCAAAGGGCGGACTCAACAGCAAGCCGCTCCCTTAAAGGGCCCCTCCCAGACACACTTGCACTAAACAACACAAGATCCACAGAGCCGACAACTGGTTGCAGACCCTGTGCATGCAGCATGGATCCCCAGCTGCCGCAGCAGCAGCCAGAAGCCCTGGGCTAAGGGCTGCTGCACACGGTGACCATAGAGCCCCGCAGGGGCTGGAGAGAGAGCGTCTCTCAACCCCTCAGCTGATGGCCGCCATGGCGGACCCCGCTATTTCGATGTTGCGGGACGCAGATCGGCTACACGTGCCCTACTCAGACGTTCAACTTCGAAGTAGGGCGCTATTCCTATCCCCTCATGGGGTTAGCGACTTCGACGTCTCGCCGCCTAACGTCGATTTCAACTTCGAAATAGCGCCCAACACATGTAGCCGTGACGGGCGCTATTTCGAAGTTAGTGCCGCTACTTCGAAGTAGTGTGCACGTGTAGACACGGCTCATGAGAACTCGGTCCCATAAAAGGCATGACCTCAGCCCTAGAGGCTCTCCAGTAGCCTGGGACCAGCATGGCTCCCGCACTGCCTGAAACAGTTTCTTAGCAATTTTGATTGAAACTACATCTCAGTGGCCCTGAACTCCAGTGTTTTGGTTTGGTCTGACCTGAACTAAAATGCCTCTTTTGGACTCAGTTCAACACTAAACTGCATTTCTCTGTGATGGTACATTGTCTTATTATAGTGTGGGTTGCTTCAACCTCCCCTACTTCCTATGAGTCATACTGCTGTTTGAACTATGTTTCACATAATGTACCTGCAACCATGTCACTCCCATGAAGTTCCAGATCATTCAATCAGAAGACCTCTGTGTGCTAGTGATGTAATCCAGCCAGATAATCTTGTCCATAGGCAAGAATTAGGCGCCTCGAAGGAATACAACATCCATGACATGTTGTGCCTTAAATAGAAGATTTAAGTTAAGGTTGAGCTGATGCAGGGCATTCTAAGTCAGTTCAGCTACCCAGAACATTTAGATTCAAGTCAAACTGACCTGGACTGAACCATTTGTTTGGGATTTTCAAATGGAAAAGTAAAAAGTAGGTTCAAAATTTAAATTTCCTGCAGAAAAATGTAATTTTGTGGAAAGTTTATTTTCTGTCAGACAATTATTCTGAAGGAAAATCGCCAGCCAGTTCATTGCAACCATAGGTCAGAAGGTTTGTTTCTAAGTAAGTAGTAACATAGGTTTAATCACATTCATGAAACAGCCTGACCTAAAGACCATTGAAGTCAAAGGAAGTCATACCATTAACCTCAATAGGTTTAGGCTGATGTTCCCTGCATGTTTAAAGGCCCAAAGAAAAACTGGTTTAAAAAGAGAATTAGATAACTGCATGGAGTGAAGCTCCATCAAAGCTATGAGTCAAGCTCATCAGGAATGCAATTCCCTGCTCGAGGTGTCTATAAATCTCTGGCTGCCAGAAGCTGGGACTGGATGACATGGGATGGATCATGCAATATCTGCCCTGTTCTGTTCATGCCCTCTGTAGCATTGGCCATAGCCAAGATGGGATACAGGGCTAAAGGGACTATTGGCCTAACCCAAAATGGTTTTTCTTATGTTCCTCTATCAGCTAAAAGATTAACTCTGTTAGCTCAAGTAACCATGGCCAGTGCTTTGATGCTGGAAGTTTGGGGTTCCCGTATGACTGATGTACTTTGTTTGGGAGGTCCTGACCCATAAATCTTACATGGTAAAATGTGCAAGTCTTCGCATGGCAAGTTAGTCGTAAAAATAACTCATATGGCTCTAAACTGTAAACATTCACTGAGTCAGATTCAGGGCTTCCTCTTTGATTAACTGCAGCACACACGGCTGCAACCTAGGAGGGGAGCAGTCACAGAGGTGAGTTGTGCATCTCCTTTGCAGCTGGCATGAACAGATACGGATAACTCATCGTCAGTAGAAGTCAGTGAATTGGACAGAGCTGCATTGTTTTGCATTCACGGAGCAGCCTGACCTACAATTAAGTTTTCTGCAGCTTCCCCAATAGACCAGCTCTCAGTTCTCCCAACATTGCCTTGCTGAGCAATGGAATATGATTAGCACTGGTCTCACTGACATTAACAGTTCCCCTCTCATGCTCACACAATTATCTCCTCACTTCACAGCAACACAACCAATTTCATCACGGTGGTAAAGACAATGAAGTGACTGTATGGGGGAATTATGGTGTTGGGCAGGCCTGGATGGGTGTTTCATTGTGCATGTGAGAGTCATTATCAGAATTTATAACAGTGAGGTTGTCATCTAACGGGTCATCTCACCAGACCTATGGGAATAAAGTGTGATTGGTTTGAGAGTACTCAGGTCATCATGGTTGACACAGAGACATACAAACAAAGCTTTGAGAAACAGGCAAAAGGTATCTATAACAAGTGTTTACCAAATTCATGGGTGTGAAAAATTACATCACAGACTGGGAAACGTGATGTCCTCTGTGAAAGCTGGTCTCTGGTCTAACAGAAGGCAGAACAGTGAGTGGCAGCCCACTCCTGCACGCCCAGCTCTGAATAAAGTGCCATCGCCAGCAGAAGCCTAGACTAACATGACACCCCTACGTCTGAGGTGCTGATGGTTAGAGTGCTGCCTTCAGAGCTGGGTGCCTGATTAGCAGATTGCCAGCAGCCACTCTCTCACCATCCGCCTTCAGGCAGTGCCACCACCAGCAACAATGCAGAAGTAAGGGGCCAATACCATGACTCCCCTCAATAGGTCTGTGATCCCTTTTGGATAAGGGCCTCCAGTTTGAGAAATACTGCAGAGAAATCACACATTTTTCATGGGTCAGGCATGGCATAAGTATCGAATTTCATATCTACGTTACACATTTTAATCAAATGTATGATTTCTCTGTGATGTAAGCAGAGCCCCTTGACTTACAAGGTATCTTCCCGGAGTGTTTTTTATCCAGTCCATTGACTACAGAAGTGCAGGCGTAGCATTTTAAAGCCATCAGAGGAACAAAATCTTGTGCTCCATAAGGGGCAAAAGGGAGGGGGTGGTCAAAAGAACCCCACCCATGTCATGTTATGCTGATAGTTGTCTTATTCCTGGAAACAGAATTCCACCAAGTTACCCTCAGAGCAGTCATAGACACTAGCTCGTCCATCACTTCCCTTCTGTGTTGATCACTTTTTTCATGCCTATATCAGGAACATCAGACATTAGACAATATTACTTTTCAACAAAAAATACAGCATCTACCACAAATCTTGGAAAGTTTGTGGGTCACAGCTTGCCTTCTTAGCCCCTGGGTTCCACAGATGACTCACATCTCATCTCCACCTTTCTGTTGTTGCCTGTGCTTAGCTTATAGTGTATGATTTAGGTAGATATTAGGAAGCCATGATAGTGTAGCTGACTGAGGCCTAAAAGGATCTATGCATATCTTCTTTCCTGTCAGCAGAAACACAAGGCCCTGCCCAGTAAGTAGGGCATGAGGGGGAAAAGCTTGGGCAAATTATCTTTCCATATGTAGGTTTAAGGTTAGGTTAGTAATGGTGCGTCATTTCAGTCTGTGCCATCTAAAATATCTCTCAAATATTAAAATACGCCCAAATCTTTTCTCACCTACGGGAAAGAACAAAAGGTCATTCCATACATTCAGGTAAAAGGGCTAAGTTGGGAATTTCCCTTTAAGCTCTTTTTCAAGAAAAACAGGATGAATAGAATTAGATCATCATACACACGGGGGTCTCCACAGGTATTCAAGATTTGATTAGGTCAGACCCTAATTTAGTCAACATGAGGGAAAAGGGTATAAAATAATCCATTGGGAGAACAGAAAGGTGCGTAACGAACGCCCAATGCGACGCGTGTGAAGCTGTGCCAGACGGATCCGCACCAATGGGGTGCCTATCACTCCAACTCTCTCTCTCTGTCTCTCTCTCTCTTCTTGTTATATTCTACTCTTGTTATTTCTTAGAACTCTTAGCTAACTTCCTCCTTTTCTGAATCACTGCAATAACTCCCTTTTGACACGTGGAAGTGAGCTGGTCTCCGCTTCTAAAGAGTTCAAAAGAAGTTAGTGAGTATTGCATCCTGTTTGCTAAACATGGGATAAAACCATAAGAGTAGCCAGTAAAACAATAGATATTGCTTAGTAACATTGTTAATTAAGACTTCTTATCGTAATCTAAGCACTAACTGCAATATATTTCTATTGTAGTATCTTGGCTAAGTGATGCATATATATCATTGTATTATTAAATAAAGCATAGGTATCGTTAAGATCATTTTCTGTGTTCTGACTGGGAATCCCGAAAACTCACCTCCAGCTTTGGCCTGAGGCTTTGCCTCAGATCTCACCATTAACTCGGGGGAGGTGCGAACCTATAATCTTCAACTTTAAGTCAGATTGGCGAGCTTTCCCAAATTTGTACACCTACGTATCTTGCTACCTTTTGCCCGGCTCAACACTGTGGCCTCCATGACCATAATTTACGAGCAAGCACCTCCCCCGGTGTTTATCCTCATGGCATCCTTGTGAGATAGGGGAGGACCATAATCTCTGCTTTACAGGTGACAAACTGAACCACAGCATCTGGGACCATACTTACAATGAGGGGTGCAATGCTGCAGGGCCATCCTCTGGTGAGTGTAAACAGCAGTGTAGATGGAGAGCCACTGCTGAGGTGACTAGAGTGAAAAATTGCCAGACTCTTAGGGTATATAACCTATACAGCAATGCACAGCAGTGCCATCCCCATCTGTACTGCTATTTTCGCAGTGTTGTGCCCTGCTGCCTCCCAATTGCCAGAGTCCTTCTCCACCACAAGAACCTGCAGGAGCCTTCTTGCATAGCAGGGAAAGGTGCTGATAGCAGATAATGGCTCTGGTGCCAGGAGGGAGTGGGAATAGCTCCTGCAGCACAAGCCTCTCCCCATTGCCTTCTCTCCGCAGCAGAGCCTTTCACTACTTCACACAGCTCCATTCTGCAATGTGAATGCAGCCAGCTTTGCGCTGCTGCATGTAACCCACATGCCGCCAGCAGCCAAGGCCAGAGGGTTTAGCTACTCATGCAGGGTTGCACAGGAAGTCTGAGGCAGCACTGGGCATTAAATCTGGGTCTTCTGAATTTTAGTCCAGCTCCTTCATCATAAAAGGATCCTGCAGTTCCGGTTCTGGATGTCACAATCTGCAGACATGTTCCTTTCAGTTTCCCCTTCCCTTCCTCTAGTCCACCAAGAAACTGAAATAGGAAACCCTGGTCACTCAAGCTACATCTACACGTGAAGCCTACATCGAAGTAGCTTATTTCGATGTAGCGACATCAAAATAGGCTATTTCGATGAATAACGTCTACACGTCCTCCAGGGCTGGCAACGTCGACGTTCAGCATCGACGTTGCGCAGCACCACATCGAAATAGGCGCTGAGAGGGAACGTCTACACGCCAAAGTAGCACACATAGAAATAAAGGTGCCAGGCACAGCTGCAGACAGGGTCACAGGGCGGACTCAACAGCAAGCCGCTCCCTTAAAGGGCCCCTCCCAGACACACTTGCAGTAAACAGCACAAGATCCACAGAGCCGACAATTGGTTGCAGACCCTGTGCATGCAGCACGGACCCCCAGCTGCAGCAGCAGCAGCCAGAAGCCCTGGGCTGAGGGCTGCTGCCCACGGTGACCATAGAGCCCCGCAGGGGCTGGAGAGAGAGCATCTCTCAACCCCTCAGCTGATGGCCGCCATGGAGGACCCCGCAATTTCGATGTTGCGGGATGCGCAACGACTACACGTTCCCTACTTCGACGTTGAACGTCGAAGTAGGGCGCTATTCCCATCCCTTCATGGGGTTAGCGACTTCGACGTCTCGCCGCCTAACGTCAATGTTAACATTGAAATAGCGCCCAACACGTGTAGCCGTGACGGGCGCTATTTTGAAGTTAGTGCCACTACTTCGAAGTAGCGTGCACGTGTAGACATGGCTTCAGTGAGTTAAGCAGGCTGCTTTTAGATTTCTAACTCAGCATCCAAGACATGGCCGAAGGTACCCGGGATCATTTAATGATTAACATACTTGCAGACTGTGGCCTGGGCAGATTTCTTTCAACCTGACTGCTTCTTGGGTTGGGAGATTACCTGGAGAGTTAGTCAAGCCACATATGCTGAGGTGAGAAAATACCATTCTTCTGCTTTCTGCTCTTGAGGGGACATGATTTACTCCTGATCTGCAACCCCAATCTCTGGCAGAAAGAAATTGTAATTAAAACAACAGTCATGATTCATTGACATGACTTTTGGCATTCTAAAAATGCATTTTAGATGGCCTGATAAATTGGGTGTGCCATTGCTAAGGTATGTAAATTAGTCCTGGCATCTTTGGATCTCTCAGTGTTGTCATTGCACATGATGGATATTCGTGATTAAAAGAGGCTGGGTTGGAATTGCCAAATGAAAATAAGCCAGTATGAGGGTTTGATGAGAGGCACTTGCAAAATAGCTCTTAATTCCCCATCTCAGGGAGCTAGGAACATGTCTGAGCACCAGATTTAGGAAGCAGGGTCAGGTCATTGTCACCAATGGGGTAACAACATCGAATGCAGAAGGAACAGGTCAAAAATGGTCTAGTGAGCAAGCCACTATGGGTGAGTCGGCTGACTTGGATTCTAGTCTGTGCTCTGCCTCTGATCTGCTCTGTGGCTTGGGTTCATCACCATTCCTCTGTTTCCCTTCCCACTGTGTGTTCATGTAGACTGTAAGCTCTTTGGGTCAAGGACTGACTCTTCCTGTGTGTTTGCCTGTCAGGGAGGGCTGACACAAAGGGGCTGAGCTGAAATGAGCTTTCTAGGTTTTACTGTAATACAAATAGTAGTGATTTTATTCACATCAGGCCCCATGTCTTAAAAGTTAAGTGAAGTGAGTGGGTTTATTCCTCAGACAGATTTTCCCCTTAAGGTCAGTAACTTGGGGCAGGAACTCTCGGATTGCTTGTTTTCCCCTCCTTTACCTTGTCCACCCTCAAAGGCCTTAGGCTGTTCAAAGTCTCCTTCAGAAAGACTCGGCTGAACGTTGCAATGGCTACAAAGAATTAAATATGCTGATCTAAACTGATTGATTTCCAGGCCACTGGCCTGATTCTCCTGTCTTCTGACTTGTAGAGCCATTTATGTCCGGACAAAAGGCAAATTCACTTGGGTTGTGGGTACCTGAGTTGACCAGGTGTCAAGCAGTGAGGAATCAGAGTCCAGGTGAATGGGGAAAGGAGAAGGAAATGCAGGCATTTCACATCATGGGAGCAGCAGCGAGAAAGCCAATTTCATGCCCTCTGGACAGCTGTCAGACAACGCCTCTGAAATGCTGCCTGGCAAGGATTTGCCATTTCCTTTATGGCTTTCAATCCAATAGAAATATTTGTTTTAGAAGATAACAAAAGAATCATAGTTGCATTTTCGATGGTGACATGGGAGCTCACAAAGCCTTGCAGAGAAAGTGTGACCCATATCCACATGTATGCTAAAGCTTCACCGGTGCCTTCAGGGGAGATATACAGTGAGTAGATAACTGGTTTGATTCAGGGCAGAAATATAGACGGCAATACAAGTATCACATCTCCCCATAGGCTGCCACTACGGGCAGCTTTCCTAATGTCCTCCGCATCTACAGTCAGGTGAGTTTCTCATTTTGTAGCTCATCGAAGGCCTTATTGAGAACATACTGAGAACATAAAGGCTCCTTTCATGCTCAGAGCCATGTGATGGAGATTTGATTTGTCACTGGCCATGGCTGGAGGCACAGGCGCAGAAGATGGCATGGTGCCACTCAGAAACCAGAGTTCAAATCCCCGTAGTGCCACAGATTCTCTATGAGGTTGGACACATCCCTTAGCATTTTTGTACCTCAGTTCAGTCTGTAAAATGAGGCTAATAGCAGTGAGGTAACAGAGCCCTACCTCACACGGATGTTTAAAGACTAAGAAAATGATTTATTCAGTGATGAGCTTTCGTAAGACAGACCCACTTAGAATCATAAAATCATAGGACTGGAAGGGACCTCAGGGGGTCATCTAGTCCAGCCTCCTGCTTCAAGCAGGATCAACCCCAACTAAGTCATCCCAGCCAGGACCTTGCCAAGCCAGGACTTAAAAACCTCTAGGGATGGAGAATCCACCACCTTTCTAGACAACGCATTCCAGTGCTTCACCACCCTCCTGGTGAAGTAGTTTTTAATCATTCTCATTTCTAATACATACCGACATTTATAAGCACAGAGGTCCAAAAAACTGCAATAAAAATTGACAAATCAAGTACATATGACTGGAGGGGGTTGAGGGTGGCAGATGTTAAGTGTCCGGCCTGACTTAATTACGAGCATCAGAGAAAGGAAAGCAGTCCTTGTAATGCGTGAGGTAATTCGTGTCTCTGGTCATACCAAGTGTTAATATGTCAAATTTGCATATGAATTCCAATTCAGAATTTTCTCTGTGTAATCTGTTTTTAAAGTCTCTTTGTTCTAAGACACATATTCTCAGGTCTTTAACAGAATGGCCCACTCCATTGAAATGCTCACTGACAGGCTTATGTGTATGCAGATTACTGATTTGTGCTCTGTGTCCATTAATTCTTTGGCGAAGAATCATCATTAAAAACCTACATCCTATTCTAGATCATAATGCTGCACTCCGGAAGGCCCTAGGTGACAGGCCTGTCCTCTTCTATAGACAACCTCCTAACCCAAGAAAGATTCTCACTAGCAATCACAGGCTACACCTCAGTCATATTAATCCTGGAACTTTTCCTTGCAACAAACTCTGCTGCCAACTTTGTCCACATATTTATTCTGGGGATACCACCACTGGATCTAATCATATTAGGTACAAAATCCAGGGCACATTCTTGTGTACTTCAACCAGCATTATATATGCCATTACATGCCAACAATGCCCCTATACAATGTACATTGGACAGACTGGGCAAAATCTTTGCCAAAGAATGAATGGACACAGAGTAACTTCGTTCAAGGTTCTGAGGCAAATGGGGATGCCCAATAGCCCAGTTGCTTCATTTTCTGAGCCAAACTGAGCGAATGAGTTGAGCCTATCTTGGGGAGCTCTGTAATGAACATAACCCATGTGTCCCATTGACTGTTTGCCACATACCTTCCTATCAGCACCTAAGGCTCTGACTGAAGTTAACACCAACACCTCTGAAAGTCAGGTCCATAGACTCCGGTCAAGCAAAGCACTGATGCATATAAGTAATCCCATTGACCTGAAACAACTTAAGCAGCGTTAATGGCGCATTTAGCCCCGAATTGCATCTTTCTCATGGCAGTTTTGCCATCCATTGAAAATGGAATGAGACTTCCATCTTTTGGAACCATTGGGGCAGAGAAGATTCCCTTCTCTCCACTCCCTTAACGTTATTCTTCAAAATCTGTGAGAAATTGCACGTTGCCAATGAGTCTTTACGTGCAAACTCTTCTACCAAACAGTAGTTTATAGAAGGTCTTCCTCTGTGACTCTAATGTATCCACCACCATGATTTCTGGGGCACCAGTATAGCTATAGTAAATTACATTCAGTCTGAGGGATGGGCTTGAGCGCATACGTTGTTTCATATACAAAGCAATCAGGCAACCTATCCAGCAACTCTAGCCAGTGAAGAAAATCAGCATTCCAAGGCTGGAAAACTGTGACAAACAATTGGAATTCCATCAGAAACTCATGGAAATATTTCTGACAGTTACAGAAGCCTCAGCTGATAAGACAATTTGGACACAATCTCGGGTGATGACGTCATGACTAGTTTTATGAAAATGATGCCAAAATACGTTGGTTCTTAAACTCACTGCATAGTAGCCATCAAGCCTACATAGCAGGCGAGGTTTTGGCAACATGGAAAGTTGAATATTATCAAGCAAAACAGATGGTTCATGCCAGACTTCAGCAAGTAAAAATCCAGTGGTGGGGAAAGAGAACAGCGGAGTTAAAACTGGGAGCAGACCGCAATGACACCAAAATATTTTTGCTGGGTCTTCATGCTATGTCTGGCCCCAGGTACAAGGGGACAACACCTGTATACATAGGGACACAAAACAAATACTCGACTAATGGATGGAACATTTCAGTTCACTTTTCAGTAACCTGCCCTTTCCCCTCTTGCCGTATGAGACCATAAGAGCAATTAAGCAGATGTGACAAGGGAAAGCACCTGAGCTGGATGGCATCCCAACAGAGATCTACAAGCAGAGTGGATGTCACTCTGCAAGGCACCTCATAAGGCTCTTCTGTAGTATTTGGAAACAAGAATTGGTGTCACAAAGATTTCAAGGAGGTCAGTGTTGTCCCCTTCTATAAATATAAGGGCGATGAATAAACTTTGATACTCTCTGCAGCATAATCCCTACTGTCTCTTGTTGGTACCGTTCTTGCGTGGATCATGTTAACTAAACTTAACACCTGTTCTATAGAACTCTTCCTCTCTGAGTCTTACTTTAGATTTTGATTTGGGCAGGGCATTCTAAATATGATCTTCACAGCCTATAAACTTGAGGAAAAAGTCCTGGAAGCCAAACCATGGGCTTTATACATCATTTGTTGACTTTGCTAAAACTGCTGATTCTGTAAAGTCAAGAGGAGCTCTGGACATGTGTGTTCCTCTTTGGATGTTCTGCAGACTTTATTTTTGACATTCCATCCCGGGACAAAATGATGGCCAAAGTGGTGGGAAACAGTGAGATACCAACAGGGGTGTCATTTCAGGGGATTTTTTTTTGAGGGGAGTAAGGGAGGTGGGAAGTAGGGCTGACAGCCATGCCAGGCCCCCGGGGCAAGGTGGGAGGACACCCAGCTCCATGCCCCTGGGAAGGGCAGGGCTGAGTGCAGTTAGCCCTCAGGTTCCCTTCCATGCTGATGGAGCATCAGAGGGGCACAGCACTGCTCCTGCCCCTGTGAACTGCTCCATGTGGCAGTTCAAAGGGGCCAGGAGATCCCAGCCACCCTTGCAGAGCTGGCCCAGGGTGATTTCCCCCGAGGAGTTCCGCAGTAGTCCCAATCTTAGAAGCTTTTGCTTATATTATACCCTCTACCCTGCTCTGATTTTCACATTTCTATCTTGTCACCCTATCTGACATTCAGAGCACTCTCACAAAAGCTCCTCTTCACTAACCATGGCATCTCGTTGGTATGGTCAACTTGAGAATATATAACACCACTTTTTGTGGTCAGCGAAAGCGCGCACCCATTCTCACAGTGACCAGTACAAACAGTGTAAAGACCAACTGAAGTTAAGCTCGAAATGTTGGGTTTACCCCAGCAACGTGGGAACAAAACCCCTGACAGAGCAAAGTGGTGGCAGGCTTGCCATGTTGTCGTTGGCTGCTTTGAAGCCAGTTGTATTAACATCTTAGGTGAAAAAAATGTGTTCAGTGAGATGGAAGAATACAATAGCTTGCAATGGTCATGGACAATCTAGTCTATCTCGTATATAGCTTTGCTCTCATGTTGCATATGCCAGGTCAGACCATTTTCATAGTGGTTGCTGAATCATTACATCAACATTGACAGGAAACTCCACCATCACTGTATGCTGTTTAGCCCATGACTGTGTTACAAAGCTCACTCATGGTACCATGTGGCTAACAGGGTGTCAGCTGCAACCATTTCGTTTCGCTTTTGAGAATGACCCTTAGCTAAAAAGACTCATGACTAATCAGTTCCAGGCACATCTTCTTGAATTTCCTGGTACACTGTGCTATGTAAAGTGCCTGGGATTTCTGGTGAACAAGGAAATACAATATTGGTAAGTTGTAAGGCTCAGCTGTGTTCAATTTATTTCTTTTATTTACAACATAATTATCTTGGACCGAATCCCAGAGTCCGTACTCAATATTTTTCTTAGCTTTACACAGGTGATAACACCTGCTAATTTAAATTGGTCTTGGTGTTACCACCTTAAGTGAAGAGGTAGGGTGTTATTATGAAGATGACATCATTTTATTAGAGGCTGAGTTAGTAGCTATATCAAATATAGGCAGAGCTAGTAGATAAACCTGTAGATAAGGTTGTCTGATGTTTATGTCACATTTTAAATTGCTTATATCTTTGCCAAACTTTAACCATCTTGACAAAAATTCTTCATGACAGTTGTCTGCCTTAGGTGATATATAAGTTTCAGTTAAAATGGTTCAGATTTTTTCAGAGAATGAGATTAGGGACAATATGTTTATTTTACCACAAGAAATTTTATTTTATCACATTTTTATTGAGAAGCACCTGTGCTTCAGAGCAAGACTTCACATTTAGCAGAGGGCTTACCCTAGTATCACATATGTGCCCTTTGGCTGCCTTCAGGAAATCCCACCCAAATTTGGCCACGTTATAATAAATATTTGAAAAATCCCAGGAGGCACATGCTCAGAGGAGAATTGAGAGAGTTTGGCTCTGAAATACTCTGAAAATTCCGCCAGCAGTGAACATGCTGTATCCCCTCACAGCTCCTACATGGGAGCAAAGTAGACTTGCACCATTGGCACACAGCAACTGGCTGTGCACCAGTTGAAGGCTCTGAGGCTGGGTGTGACTTTTCCTGGGTATCTAATTGAAGACATCTGAGGTCTGTTTTGCATAAATGGTTGGAACTCATTGCTTCAGTGGAGGTCAACTGAGGCTGTATTTGAACATATAAAGTATTTATTAGCTAATGCCAAGTATGCTGAAAAATCAGGCCCTGAGTGTCAAAACTGGACATCCAGAATTAGTGGTCTTCTTGATAACTTTTATTAACCTCAGTCTTTCTATGGCTCAGTTTCCCTTTCTGTAAAAGTGAAATACTAAACCACCCTACTTCTCAGAAGTCTTCTGAAGATGAATTCATTAAAGTTTGTGGAGTACTCAGGACAAGCCTAAACTTAAAAGCTGCAGCAGTACCACTTTAACATGCCTAGTGAAAACTCTACTACTATACCTATGTGAGAGCTTCCACCATCAGTATAATTAGTCCACCTCAAGAGGAAGTAGTTATGTTGATGGGAGAAGTCCTTCCATCACCATAGGCCTGTTTACACCAGGGGTTAGGTCAGTGCAACTGTGTTGCTTAGGTGTGTGGCTTTTTTGTACCCTGGAGCAACCTAGTATGAAACTAAGTTTGAAGTGTAGACCTGGCCTCAGATTTTATGTGACAGTCATGTGAGTGCCTTTTATCAGCTGTGTTTGGTGCTGCAATCTTTCTTCCCTTCTCCTGGTGCTCCCTGTGGGTTGCTGACCTCACTAGGGAGTTCTTCAGCGACTCAGCCTTTTAGCCCAGTCACATAGTTAAAGTGGATGGAGTTGCAAAGTCCAACAAAATTCTCTCTCCTCATCAGGCTCTTCAGCCCTTCTCTGAGGCCTTTAATTCTGTCCATCACTTGGGTGTCTCATCCCCTTCTTGGGGCTTATGCCAAAAGACCTTATAAATAGCTGTCATTCACTCCTGCCTCCACTTTGCTGCTACTTCCCTCCCTTTTACCCCTTGTAGCCCCTTTTTCTTCTCCCTTACGTCAAAGTTGAAGTTCTCAGATCCTTTTCCTCCTTGCTGAATTCAAATAGTGACAGAACCCATTTTCTGCTTCTCCCTGGAGCTCTTCTGATTAGCAAGAGGCACGCTTCTCTGCTCATTTGGTCCCAGCCAGCAATTGTTCTGCTTATGCCCTGTAGTGCCTTTTATATGAACCTGCTGGACTTGGATTGGCTGCTTCTATGCAGCCTCACTAGGAAGGTCTGAAGAACCCACCCTCTTTGTGCTTTTCCTGGGGCAGGTGTGGTAGGACTTCAGGACCTCTCACAGGTGGCCTCAAAGGGCCTGGTGCACATTGTCACAAAGTATCCTAGAAATGCCCATGAGAAAATTAATAATTTTGTATTTCACACAGAGACTAGATGGTGTGCAATAAATAAGGCCTGGAGCCACAAAGTGAACAATGAAGATAACAAAAATTGAATCACAACTAATTCAGTGAACACTGTCCATCCGTGCACTGAGTGAGGCAGAAAGAGTCCTGGGGGAAAAACATCATGTGATCAAGTCATTAAAGTCAGTATTGTGAGGGCATGAGCAAGTGGGTCAAGTTAAGGATGCACAGATAGCTTTGATTCAGGCATCCCCTGACTTTTCCGTGGCTGACTTTGTGATCTTAACTATCTTTTAGTGTCGTTCTTTTGAATACAATGTTCTCTTTAGGCCAAATCTTGATGTAAGGAAATGATCTTTGAGGAGCCGAGGAAGGCTATCTGCATGCAAAGAGTAGAATCTTCCTCCTCACTAATGGAAACACTTTGGGGTTATGTCTACACTACAGGGTTTTGTCAGCAAAATTCTGTGAACATCCAGATTGCCAAGGCATTCTGTTGACAGTAAATCGACACATTTTTCGACAGCCATATCCCGCTCCCCATGAGGAAGAACACCTCTGTTGATGGAAAGCTGGTCTGGACATTGCAGGGGGGTAGAGGCCGCTGTTGATGGAAAGGGCTTCCGGGACACCAGGCAGCCCTGTCTGCTGTGCTTCCAGCTGGTGGTTTTGCTGATATAGCAGCCAGGCAGCCTGGCAGCTCTCTGTTAACAGCGTGGATTGCTCTTGCAATTCACTTGGCAGTTTGGCCGCAATCTATTGGCAGAAGTTTTGTTGGAAGATATCTTCTGACAACAACTTCTGTTGATAAGTCACTGTAATCTAGACATAACCTAGGAGTTCAGGGAGCCAGTTGTGTCCCATGTGCCATGAACTTTAGATCCAGGCATTAGGGAAGTCCCGGCCAAGTCCCCTTTCACATCAGAAGCATGGAGAGAACTGGTCAGTGATAGGCAGGGAGACAAGAGTCTCCCCAGAGCTGCCTCTCTAGGGCATGGAATGCGAGGGATAGAATAGCTATGTCAGTACTGCTCCTTTTCACAGGCCCTATGACTGGGTTCCATGTGATTAAATTTGCTCCCAGACAGCAGGCCACCATGAGGCTATCTGTGCACCACTTAAATCCCATTTGAATCCCTTAAACCCAGTGCAACGTAGTAGAGTGTAGTCAACTTTTCCTGGTATAGTCTCATCATTCAACAAATGTTGTGTGCTATACAGAAAGGAACAGACATTTCACAGGGCTGCCATTTCGTGGTATTGCTGGTGCACCATCATTATCATCAACAACCATGGGCTCTGCGCCCATTGGTGTCCAATGCCTCCCTATTTGCTTCCATCTTTCCCTATCCAATGCAGAGTGGCCTAGTTTCTGTAGACCTGCTCTGCACCACGCTACTATATCATCCACCCATTTTCTGTGGAGTCTGCCTCTCTTATTCGAACCAACCATTATATCAAATACCAGGATCAATTGTGCACCACCTTCCTTTAATTTATTTTTTCTAAGAATGAGCTCAAGAAATCTTCATGGTAGGTGAAAATGTATGCAGCCCACTAGCTGGAGGCCAAGGTGCGAGTCTGCACGTAGATCCATCTTCCCTGGTGCCCAGTTCTTCCTGTTGAGTTTGTGTCTGAGTTCTCTCTTTTAGCAAGCTAAGAAAATGAGTACAGACCCACTTTAACCACAAGCTGGAGATAAATGCACATGCCTGCATACATTTCAGTCAGTGCTTTGAATTTCACACAAAATGTCAGAGAAAGGCATTTCCCCTTATTCTCCTAAAACACACACTGAGCATTAACTCACAGCTTTTCCAGAAACAGGAAGTGATAGTAGGATGAGCCCTGTGCCTGGAAAAGCCGCATATGAATGCTGACTGAAGTGTTCTCCAGCTGGGCATGAGATTGATGTAGATGCATCTCCCTTTTGAATTAACTATTCTACTTCTGGCAGTTCTCCCACTGCAATTCCACACTGCTCACTAGGGTGAGGTTATCCGTTTGCTTACAGGCCTTCTGGTGCCATCTTGACTGGATATCAATTTCTCTTAAATGCAGTCAAGAGCATCTCTTTGCCATTCTGCGCTTCTATCTGGCCCTGGACTGAGATCCTGGACTCCTTTGGCCTCTGGGGAGAGGACAGTTTCCCCCTCATCAGAACAGCCATCACCAGAATGCCAGACTGACCAATGGCTTTCAGACCAAATGAAGGAGTTTGTCCTATGGGCGGGAGGGCTCTGACCATGCGCTATGAAGGAGAGCAGGAAGACCGAGGGACAGCCACCTGGGGGGAGCAGCCCTGAACTTCACCAGCTACAAGGAGCAGGCTCTTCCCTCAACACCCTAAGATACAATCACTAATCTCTCCCGCAGCCGCACTGTGTCATGACCTGCTCAGCACGCACGCGCATGCTCAGCACTTGAGGCGCATCTGCCACCATCCCACTGGTTTTGTGTGTCCGTGGTGTGAGGCTTGATAAAGAGTTAGATTACTTATACCTGGCTTTAATAGCTGTTTATAACTCGACTGAAAAATTTTATAAGCTAATTGCATGAAACACAATAATGTCCTTCAACATAGATACTGTGACAAAGTTCCTCCTCAACCTTGGGGCTGCTGCCCCCCAAGGTGTGTTCTCAAAAGCCTTCCCAGCATGGCAAGTTGGTGGTGCTGGCTGTGAAGACAGAGCCACAAAGTTCTCCAGCAAGGCTGTTTGCCGCTGCATCATCTCCAGCAGTGGTGCCAGCATGCCCTTTTCTCTGTCAGTGCGCTCCCTGGTCAGCCTCTCTGACTGTCCCCTGGCCTCTGTGCTCTCCTGCACAGTGCCCGCGCTTTGAGGTGGTTTGCTTGCCTCAGAAGCTCATGGCAGCCCTCACTTTAGGCACTTTCTCTAGGGCACCAGCTTACTGTTTGTTGAACTACTCTCATCGTTGGCCAGCACAGGAAAAGAGGGGAAACCAAACTCCATGTTCTCTGTGACCCCTCCAAGTGGTACAGGGCAGGACATATCCTTTTACAAAAAACAGTCCTTTTCCCATGCTGAAACATAGAGCGGGTGGTTGCGGGGATACTCTGGGTTCTAGCCAGGGACCCTGTGAGAGCAGCTGCCTACAAGTGTTTCCATTAAAAGCTGTGTGACAATTACAACCCCTGGGCCACTTCCCCACAACCATCCCCAGCAGGTTGCTTACTGCAGGGTCTTTGTTCTGGGCACCTGCTTGTGCTTGCTCCTCCCAGATGCTCCACAGCAACTTGTCTCCTCTGCTCCTTGTGTGCACTACGCTAACAGAACAGAATGAGGAACAGAAGAGGAGCCCTTTTTCACCAGTCTCAATTGGTTCTTAAGTGGCCCTAGGTGTTCCGATTATTCTGACTCACTTAACTCTGGAAACCACCTAATTAGTTCCAGGTGCTTTAACTGGTTTGATTTCCTTGATTGATTCTGGTGAATTCCTTCTGGCTCTGGATTAGCCTCTGTTAGTTTACCCTGGGAACAGGGATCTATATAATCTGGGGCTAATATATTTCCCTTCTATTACTCTACTGCAGCCTCTGGCTTGACTCTTTCACAATTCATGTTTTTCAACCTCAAAGTAGGAGTACAACTCACTCCTGAACCTGGGACCTGACCAGCAGCGGCATTTCACAGGGGCCTTTCTGGATGTCAACAACACTCATGAAAGCCTCTTGCCTTTTCCTCGCACCCCTCAGTGAGTCTCTGTCCCTTGCTCTCACAGGGGTTGTGCAAAGCACAGCAAGCACCTAGTACAAGAGGCAAGACACTGCTCAGGAGAGTCTAGGGGTGTCATGACAGAGGTACCTCAAGCTTCCTTTCTGTCTTCCAGATGCTCATGGTATAAAGAACTACGTCTCCATAAAAGTCAAGGAAACAATTGCTAAACTGAGCCTTCTAGAATGAGAGTAGGAATCACAGCACTGCTGATGTCCACAGTGGTCCTGGGAACAAAAGTTCCATTTCTTATTTCAGAAAACAGGCCAAAGTTTCTCAAGCTCCTGGCATCATTGACACTTCCACATTCATATGGGTGGACTCAGCAGGGTGATCAGCTAAGCCATGCAGCTCCCTGGAGAAATAACCCTTCCTGTTGATCAGCTCAAAGGTCTGAAGCGAAGGGCAAATATCAGGCACTTGGGTCCCCTTCACGGCCTCCACACAACCATGCAAATTCTTCAATAATCTTTTTTGTGTTACCAAGGTTTTAGACCCACAGCAGCAATCTTCGCTTGATGGCTGTGCACATCTCCATGACAACTGCCCTGACTGGCCGGGCTGCCAGAATTTCTGGGCCCCTGGGCAGGGAGGGGCAGCTCTATACTCCCAGAAGGGATGGGGCCTTGGGCAGAAGGAGGTGGGGCTAGGGCTAGCCTCCCAAAGCCAGTCCTTCAGTGATACCTGGAGTGCACTGCCCAGGGCTCCAGCAGTGGTTTAAAGGGCCTTAGAGTCAGGTTACTGAGCATGCCACAGCAGCAGCAGTGGCTGGAAGCCCTGGGCCCTTTGGAATCACCAAGCCCTAGGGCACTTACCTCGTCTGCTGGCCCTACTCCTGTCGGCAGGCCTGGCCCTGACCACAGATCTACCCACACGGAACCGATTAGCTACAAACTGGTAGCATTGGGGAGCAGTGAACTTGCAGATTGTGAGGGCCCCATGGGAGAAGGCTTCTGTGTTGTGGTGCTGGTGCTGCCACTGTTCTGGGGGTGAGTGTCACATCAGCTTCTACGAAAGGGACTTTTGTCATCTTGAAGTTCTGCCGACACCACTGATCAGCCATGACCTGTCCCACCAGTCTGGGCTAGTCAGCCAAGTCCAGAAGCAATGACCCTTCCTTAAGGAAAAGTTCTGCCCCAAGTAACTGCTTAAATTTAGCCTCCTGCTCTCCACCACACCCTGACATCTGTATCTCTGTTGCACTTCAATGGCTCCATCTCAAGCCACCCAAAGCCATCCAGCTGGGCAACTGCAAGTATTTGTGCATCAGCCTCATTGTATCAATGGCTAGCAGGATCAGGGTCCTCTTTGTTGCCTGACAGCCCTTGGCAAATGCAACTGCTCACAAGAACAAGAAGAGTTATGGGGTTACCGGTGAGATATCATGGGAAATTGTGAACTGACTCCCCTAAATCAGAGCATCCCAATAATTTCTAGGAGGTTCCCACAATGTCCTGTGAGAAAAAGAATCATAAAACCTAGTGGTGTAACATTGCAGCATGGGCTGTTTTCCCAGGATGCTTGTGCTTAGTTCATAAAAGCACAGTGCTGTGCGTGCTGTGATTTTAAAGGGAAGTAAACTTAAGCTGGCACAATGCACTGCGGTTGTGCTCCTTCTGAATACTTGTATCTGAATAGTTTAAGTGGAAAAAAATTACCAAAACTGAAACCAGAAGCAAGAAAAACTCCTATGTAGACAAGACAGCAGCATGGATATGTCGGAAACAAATCCTGTCAAACCAACCTGATAGGGTTTTTTTTTTTCCTTTTTGGCTAGGATAGCAAGCCTTGGGGATAAAGAGGACATGGTAGATGTGGCATACCCAGACCTAACTAAGCATTTGATATAGTATCATGTGACCTTCTTCTCAATAAACTAGGGAAACGTAACCTAGTGGGGGGCTATTATCGTGTGTGTGTGTAAGTGGTTGGCTAACCATTCACAGAGAGTAGTTATTAATGGTTCACAAATTTTGGTGCCAGTTCTATTTAATATCTTCATAAATGATTTTGATAACGGCACAGAGAGCACCAAGCTGGGAGGGGTTGCAAGCGCTTTGGAGGATAGGGTCAGAATTCAAAAAAGATCTGGACAAATGGGAAGAATGGTCTGAGGCAAATAGGATGATGTTTAATGAGGGCAAATGCAAAGTTCCGCACTTATGGAGGAAAAATCAGTTTCACACATACAAAACGGGCAGGGACTCCCTAGGAGGGAGTACTGCAGAAAGGGATCTAGGGGTCATAGTGGGCCACAAGCGGAGTATGAGTTAACTGTGTGACACTGTTGCAAAAAAAGCAAACATGATTCTGGGATGCATTAGCAGGAGTGTTGCAAGCAAGACGTTAGAGAAAATTCTTCCACTCTACTCTGCAGTGATTAGGCCTCATCTGGAGTACTGTGTCCAGTTCTGTGCCCCACATTTTAGGAAGGATGTGGAGAAATTGGAAAGGGTCCAGAGAAGAGCAACTGAAATGATAAAAGTCTAGAAAATATGACCTATGAGAGCAGGTTAAAAGAGTTGGGTTTGTTTAGCTTGGAAAAGAGAAGACTGAGAGGGTATATGATAGCAACTTTCGAGTACCAAAAAGTGTGTTACAAGGAGGAGAGAGAACAATTATTCTCCTTAGCCTCTGAAAACAGGACAAGAAGCAATGGGCTTAAATTTTAGCAAGGAAGCTTAAGGTTGGGCATTAGCAAAAATTTCCTAACTGTCAGGGTGGTTAATTAGTGGAATAAATTGCCAAAGGTGGTTGTAAAATCTCCATCATTGGAGATATGTAAGAACAGGTTAGATAAATATCTAACAGGAATGATCTAAATAGTGCATGGTCCCTTCCAGTTCTAGTGTTGTATGATTCTAAATGCTAAGATTCCATCACAGACATGGTGGAACCACGATCCTGGTTATCCAGCCAATAATACAGACAAGCATGCTATGAGGAAGGCTGAGCTGAGAATATGATGCTGTATCTCCACTGCACACCAGTTTGTAACTGGAAACTATCACCTGTGCTACTTTGGGAGGCTGAGCTGAGACTACCAGTACTCTTTCTGTCTGCTCCATGACCTTTCCAAGCCCATCTCCAGTCCTTTCTGGTTGACTTTTGACTCTGCCCCAGTTAATTTCTGACAGTGGCCTTTTAGCATGTTTGTTATTCAGCAGGCTCACACAGCGATAAATAATTAACTAGCATAAGCTGTCTCACAGTGCATTATTTAAATACTCTAAGGTGCCTCACTGACCCTGCTATTTGCTGTGGAACACACATGCAGGGCTGTTACAAAAGGGCAGAGCAAGGCATTGGCTGGGCCTACACTTACCTTGAATATCAACAGCTGCTACGCAATCTTAGATGCACCAGCTGTGTACCAAGAATCGATTTAGCAGCTGTCAATATTTATCCCTGTCCTCACTGTAGAATGCCAGGGTCAACACTGACCTCGGGATGCACCAGCATGTGCGAAACGGTGCATCCCGAGTGATCGAACCTAAACGTTTGATCTTCCGTGGAGGGTGCGGACCCAGCCCCAGTCTCGAGCTGAATGCACAGAAAATACCACAAGTGGCTTTAGCTGAGACTGGACACAAAACTTACCCTGGTGTAACAAGCCCCCACTGATCAGGCAGGCTGAGGACTTGCTTGGTGTCCGTTCAGGTCCTCTCTCAGAAATAAGACACAATGATATGCCTGGCAAACATCCCAGAGCAAAGCCAGTGGGGTGACAGGCCCTGGAAAGCTAGTTCCAAGCGGCAAGGCCTATGAGGAGAAAGAGTTTTCTCATGCTCGCTCCCTTTCCACACTGGCCAGGTGGTTTGAAGGTCAGGCCATGACTTGCACAATGGATAGGGAATGGCAGTTCAGTTTTTACTGCAGGAAGTGGAGAACAATGGATGTGGGTGGGTTCAGCACTGGCGAGATGAGGGTTCTCCAGAATGCTGGCAATAGCTGGTGGTGGACAAAGCAGATCCACAATGAAAAGACTTTCTCCCTACAGTAGCCTGGTAGCTGCTGGCATGGATAGGCTAGAAAGAATAATGCCACCAGTGCCATTGTAACGCACAAGTGAGGAAGAGCTAACAGAGAAATTCTCCCTGATTTATTTTCCTTGCCTTAGCAAGGAAAGTCTGATGACTTAATTACATAGTTATTAATGACTAAATCATATTTAAACATATCTAAATCATATTTAAAAATATTTAAATCATATTTAAACAGTGCTATTTAAATGCCAGGGATTATTAAATCAAAAGTGGAAGACAATTTAGGATTCCCTTTTGCCCCACCCAAGCAATGTATAAACTGCAATGTGGCTTTTGGAGAGCTAGGCTTCCTAACATGGCAGACTTCCCAAAAACCACATAGGTAAAAGTTTGGTGAACTTTTTTTGGATTGTTTTCCAGTGAAAGTTTTTCAGTGTCTCCAAAAGAGAGTGAGAATTCTAGCGAAGCCCAGTATTTAAATCGTACAAGGATTTTCAGACGCAAACTAATATGTGCATGGACCCTCTTTTGGTCAGAGAACTCTGTATTCAGCATGATATGTTGAGAGGTTATGCATAAAATTCCTGTTTGTGGGTGCTAGTCAGCTCTACTTTGCAGAAGGGTAGCACAAGTTCTGTGCGCTATGGAGGTGCCGACCTTAGCCATCCCAAAAACATAAGTCAGCTCCCAAAAGTCACTAGTTTGTCTTAAAAATTAAGAATTAAAACAAAAATGTTTTTTTAGATTCATGATTTGTCTCCTTGGTTTCGAACATTTTGCTTTTATGTTTGCAAGCATTTCTCTGTGACCACAAGATCTAGAAACTCTTTCATCTGAGGAAGTGTGTTTTACCCAGAAAAGCTCATGACCTAATAAGCATGTTAGTCTTTAAGGCAGTGTTTCTTGAACTTTTTGAGACCATGGACCACCAATTAATATTTTTTATGCACAACACCTATGAACAACAACAAAAAAAAACCCCAAACAGAAACAGCACCGTACGCAGCAAAAACAAAATGAAGTAATTTAATCAGGTATCATAGCAATGAAGAAGTCATATTGTATCTGGTTTTAATAACAGAAAATATGGACCATGAGTTTATTTTTCCAAACACTTGCGGCACACCTGCGTGTTGTTCATGGAACACCAGCGTTCGGTGGAACACAGTTTAAGACACACTGCTTTAAGGTGGCACAGGTCTGCTTGTTATTTGTGAAGCTACAGACTAACATTGCTACACCTCTGAAATGTAATTTTAAGTGGTCACATACAACCCTTATGCTTAACAATCTTTTAGCTTCACAAATAACAAGCAGCCCTGTGACACACTGTGATTACCCTTTCCAGACTAGAAGAACAGCTTTATATAAGCTTCTCCAACAGAAGCTGCTCCAATAAAGGATACTCTTTAAATACCCCTCTGAAACCACTACTCTCCCCTGCTCATGGATCTGATGAAGTGGGTCTTTGCCCACGAAGGCTTATGCTCCAAAATATCTGTTAGTCTATAAGGTGCCACAAGACTTCTTGTTGTTCTCGAAGCCACAGACTAACATGGCTACCTCTCTGATACTCCCTCATTCACTGTGTCTCAAAAAAATGGATCTGAATTTTTCATATAATTGTAACTTAAGGAGTTGCAGCTTAAAGAAAAACCATCAAATATCGTGAGAGTTGCCAGTGCTACTTAAATCACACTTAAGCCCTTAATTGGTGCATTGGCCTTGTACTGGAAAGTCACTGTATGTCAGCAGAAATCCCGTAATGCTCAGATCAGAATATGTTTTGGCATCTTTAGCGGGTGGCTAGAACCTGGTCCCAGCGCATCCGCTGTTACCAGACACAACAGCTGTCTGGAAAGTGTCTAAGCACAAAAGTGAGTAGCACAGCTGCCATTTCCTTAGAGGCAATGCTGTAGTTGCCTTTCATTCCAAAGATCTTTCTGTTTTCCCAGATGGATTTTCTGAGTCAGGTGACTCTGATGGGGACTGTAAGACGCAATATACATTTGCAGGAGTTATCTTTTGGCACCCAAATGTCTTGGAATGAGACATTTCAGATTTTGGTAGTGGGGGATGACCTGTGCGTGCTGTGATGGGGAGGGGGAGAGAGTGAGAACATGGGGCCGGGGGCAGCAGTGTTACTGAGCATGCTCAGTACAAGGAAAGCAGCAAATTTGGCAGGGGGGTGTGTGGAAACTGAACCCATCTGCCCTGTCCTTCACATATGTCACCTCTTTCCAGGGGTATTAAAGCCCTTGAAAACTACAATTTTTGGCAGATAACTTAGCATTTAGCTGACAGGAGTACTGTATTTAATTCCTATATAAAATAAAGAAAATTAAATATTAGACCCACTCGGCTCTATTACTAACACATTCTGACATCTCGTGACAAATCACTTAAAGGACTTTGGTTAGTCTTACAATGTTCTGACATATATTCTTACGAAGTTACTAACTCCGTGGGGAGAGAAAGACTCCTGGGCTGTACCTCAGCTCAGGGAGGGGAGTGGGGTCTAATGGGTTACAGCGGGGGCAGATACATCTTGGTTCTACCAGAGAGCATCAGAATGACCATACTGGACCAAACCAATGGTCCATCCAGCCCAGTATTCTGTCTTCCAAAAGTGACCAATGCCAGGTGCTTCAGAAGACATTAACACGAGAGGTGATCATTATCCATCCCCTTGTGGCCCATTCCCAGCTTCTGGCAAACAGAGGCTAGGGACACCATCCTGCCCATTCTGGCTAGTAGACGTTGATGAACCTATCCCCCTTGCAAGTATTTTGTTCGTATTGGAACCCAGTTATGGGTTTGGCCTTTCCACCATCTCCTAGTGAAGAGTTCCACAGGTTGCATGTGAAGAAAAATTTGTTTTGTTTGCTTTAAACCTGCTGCCTATAAATTTCATTGGTGAGCTTCTTGTTCTGTTTGCCCTAAAATAAAGTGTATCTTTTCCTTAAATCCCTGTATTAGTTCAGTGGTCTCCTTTAAGCCGTGTCTACACGTGCACGCTACTTCGAAGTAGCGGCACTAATTTTGAAATAGCGCCCAACACGGCTACACGTGTTGGGCGCTATTTCGAAGTTAACTTCGACGTTAGGCGGCGAGACGTCGAAGCCGCTATCCTCATCAGGAGATAGGAATAGCGCCCTACTTCGACGTTCAACGTCGAAGTAGGGACCGTGTAGTCGTTGCGTGTCCCGCAACATCAAAATTGCGGGGTCCTCCATGGCGGCCATCAGCTGAGGGGTTGAGAGACGCTCTCTCCAGTCCCTCAGCTCAATGGTGGCCGCGTGGAGCAGCCCCTTAAAGGTCCCCTCCCCCTCCCTTGCTGTGCAGGAAGCTGAGGAAACGTGCAGGCGGCAGCCTAGACACGCAGCCAGCCTGCACGTCCCTCAGCCACCCAGAACAGGGCCAGCACCTCCATGGCTGCCCGGCAGCCCCCCCAGCGCCCCCGGGGGAGCCAGAGCAGCCAGGCCAGCCAGCCCAGCAGCCAGGCTGGGAAGCGGCAGTGGGGCCCCTCCTGGACGGAGGCCGAGCTGCGGGACCTGCTGGGGCTCTGGAGCGAGGAGGAGGTGCTCCAGGTAATGGGGAGCAAGAGGCGGAACACGGATGCATTCGCTCGGCTGGCCAAGGGCCTGGCCGCCCAGGGTCATCCTGCCCGCACTCTTGACCATGTCAGGAGTAAGGTTAAGGAGCTGCGGTAGGGTTACGCCCAGGCCCGGGATGCGGCCAGCCGATCTGGGGCCGCCCCCGTCACTTGCCCCTTTTACAGGGAGCTCAGGGACATCCTGGGCCCCCGGCAAACCTCCTCCCCTCCGGCCACCCTTGATACCTCAGCCGACGAGCCCCAGCAGGCCCTGCAGCCGGAGTCCATCCTGGAGGTAAGCCCCGCACTCCGGGGGCCCCCCCCGGAGCCCACCCCCAGGCCATCGCGGCAGGAAGTGGGGGGGCTCCTCCTCTGCAGAGTCCGGGCTGCAGATCCTCCTCCCGCCCTCCCAGAGCAGCAGCCGGGCGTCCACCCCCCGGGGATCTCTGGACCGTGGGAGTGGACTGACAGGTATGTACCCCCCTCTGGTGTACACCCCCGGGGTTGAGGGGTGGGGGTAATAGATATGTGCCCAGGGCCCCCCACATGCCCACATGGCCATGGCCCCAGGGACAGCAGGGCCATGTCCCTCACAGCAGTGCATCAGCCCCTGCCCCCGCCCCCCCCCCCCGCACAACACTGCCATGGCCCATCCCCGGGGCAGGGGGGAGCGGAACCTCGAGGGTCGCCCGGGAGGAGGGGGTGGGACACCCCGCAGCAGCAGCATGTGATGGAGTGGGGGGAGTGCAAAAGGGAGACTCAGGCTAGATATGAGCAACAAGCTGAATAGCTCCCAGGGGCAAAGGATGATCCTGGGGCTACAGCTGGCAGGTGACATCTCTGCCCTGAACAAAGAGGAGGGAGGAGCCGAGCTGGCTTTGAATCGGGGCGGGGGCCACAGGTAGAGGCTAGGGGAAGGGAGAGCTGGAAGGCAGCCAGCCTGAGGAGGGGGAAAGCCACACCCCAGAGGGGGACCCCTTGGGGTCTTCTCCCCAGGACAGGTTGGAAGGACTGTCTTTGACTGCTGTGCAGTCACTCCTGAGAGAAACCGGGCATCTGTGGCCTAAGAAACCTCTCCTGTCAGACCCTGCTGAGTGAAGTGAGAGTCACTCCCGCCAGGGGACGGGGTGCAGTGCAGGGGGACCCCTGAACCCCATCCATCCCAGTAGCATCTCCCGGGGACGGGGATGGGGAACCTGCAGCACAGGGGTAGGGGGACAAGGGTCACGGCTCGGGGCCCACACTAACGCCTGTCTCCATTCTTCTTCCCCCCCTCCTCCTGTGTTCCGCAGCTGCACCATCGGAAGGACCGGAAGAGAGCGCCGGCGAGGCATCAGTGGTCCCGGAATCCCCTCCGGGGCCATCGCTCCAGGCAAGCCCCTCGGCCGAGGACCGACCGGCCCCACGGCGGGCTAGACGGCGGACCCCGCAACAGCACCCGACGGCGATGGACCCCCCAGCTGCTGGCCATCCATCGTCAGCAGCTGGAGGTCGCGGAGCAGCGCCTGCGGGTGGACCAACGCCGCCTGGACCTGCAGGAGCGGGCGCTGGCCTGGCACCAAGAGGCACGGGGGGCCTACATGAAGACATTCAACCGTCTTGTGGACTACCTGGCCCCCCCATGCCGTGCCGGCCGCCGCAGCGCCCGCCCTGCCTGCTCCACCCGCCGCACCACCTACTGCTCCGCATGTTGCCGTCCCGTCTGCCGTCGTCCCGCCACCCACCACCAAGGGCCAGACCGCCGAGGGACACCTGGGGCCAGCTGAGACTCGCCGGTCATATCTTCTGGTCCGCCCGGCCCCCAGCCAGCCCCGGACAGGGCTGTGGCCGAGGCGGGGCTTCCGGCCGCCCACCCCCCAGTGCCAGACTTTAAGGGTGTGGGGCCCGGGACGTGGTCCCCCCCCCTTGTATATAGTTATATATGTCCGAAAAGAGGATTGTTTTATTGACCCATTTCATTTATATTTGTGCCCCCCTTTGCCCCATCCCCCCCATGTAAATAGTTCTCCCCTTCCTTATCATCCCTGGTTTTCTTTTTATTGACCAACGTATCCGTTATGTGCAATCCTTTTTATTATTGTTTTATCTGTACAGAATACTTTTGTTAGAAGAGGTCTTGTATATAGTTTGTTCGTGTTTTAATTATAGTTAAAAAAAAAAGTTCCAAAAGAAAAAGCAGTTTAAGTTCAGCCACAAGTGCGTGCTGTCATTTGTCCAGGAAAAGTGTGGGGGCGGGGTGCAGTTGGGTGCTCCGTGGTGTGGGCGTAGGGGCAGGGAGTGTTGTGGTGGAAGGGGTGGGCAGTGGGGGGCCTGGCAGAGTTCACCCCGCGGCCTCATCATTGAAGTGGGCCCGCAGGGCCTCCCGGACCCGGGTCCCTTCGGGGTCCACCTGGCGACTGGGGGCAGCGGGTGGCTGCAGGTCGGCCCTGCCGGCCTCCACAGTCCAGCCCTGGAAAAAGGTCTCCCCCTTGCTCTCCACCAAATTGTGCAGGGCGCAGCAGGCACCCACAATCTGGGGGATGTTGTTGGGGCCCGCATCCAGGCGGGTGAGGAGACATCTCCAGCGTCCCTTCAGGCGGCCAAATGAGCGCTCCACCACCTGGCGCGTGTGGTTCAGGCGCTGGTTGAAGCACTCCTGGCTGGCGGAGAGATGGCCCGTGTACGGGTGCATGAGCCAGGGCCAGAGTGGGTACGCCGCATCTGTAATGATGCAGAGGGGCATGGTGGTGTCCCCCACAGGGATCTGTCGCTGGGGGATGTAGGTCCCTGCCTCCAGCCAGCGGCACAGGCCCGAGTTCCGGAAAACCCGGGCGTCGTGGGTGCTGCCAGGCCAGCCCACATAAATGTCCTGGAAACGTCCCCAGCTGTCCACCAAGGCCTGGAGGACCACAGAATGGTAGCCCTTGCGATTGATGTAGCGTCCTCCACTGTGATGCGGGGCGCGGATGGGGATGTGAGTCCCATCCAGAGCCCCGAAGCAATTGGGGAAGCCCGGCGTGGCAAAGGCCGCGATGGTGGCATCTGGGTCCCCCAGCCTCACGAGCCTGTGCAGGAGCATGGCGTTGATGGCACACACAACCTGCAGGGAAAGCACATGGGAGAGCACCAATGAGGGGTGAGCAGGGTGTGCGTGGCCCTGCCCTTCCCGGGCCCCCCTCCCCTCCCCTGCCCTGCCCTGCCAGGGCCCCCCTGCCCGCCCCCCCCACCCCGTGGGTCCTCTTACCTCTATGAGGACAGCCCCGACGGTGGCCTTGCTGACACCAAACTGCTGGCCCACAGATTGGTAGCTGTCTGGGGTGGCCAGCTTCCAGACAGCGATGCCGACCCGTTCCTCCACGCTGAGGGCACGCCGCATGGCAGTGTCCTGGTGCCTGAGTGCGGGGGTGAGCCACTGGCACAGCTCCATAAATGTCTGCTGGCTCATCCTGAAGTTCCTGAGCCAGCGGTCGTCGTCCCACTCCTCAAGCACCAGCCGCTCCCACCAGTCGGTGCTGGTGGGGTAGCTCCACAGGCAGCGGCGTGTGAGGCTGGGCGGGGGCGGGGTGCTGCAGGGTTGGGGGTTGAGCCCTGCTGCCCTGGGGGCAGCTCCTCCTCTGGAGTAGCAAGGAGGTGCTCAGCTGCCTCCCGCATGGCATGGATCAGGGCGAGCCCTGCTCCTGCCGGGAGGGCTGGGTGGACCTCTGGCTGCTGCTGCTGCTGCTGCTGGGGGTCCATGCCTGCGTCGCCCATGGTCTGTGTGCCTATGGCTCCTCAGACCGTGTGCTGTGCAGGCTGCGTGTGTCTGGGAGGGGCCCTTTAAGGGAGCGGCTAGCTGTTGCCCCGGAAGCACTAGTCCGCCCTGTGACCCTGTCTGCAGCTGTGCCTGGCATCCCTATTTCGATGTGTGCTACTTTGGCGTATAGACGTTCCCTCACAGCGCCTATTTCGATGTGTGCTACTTTGGTGTGTAGACGTTCCCTCGCAGCGCCTATTTCGATGTGGTGCTGCGCAACGTCGAAGTTGGACATCGACATTGCCAGCCCTGGAGGACGTGTAGACGTTATTCATCGAAATAGCCTATTTCGATGTCTCCAAATCGAAATAAGCTACTTCGATGTAGGCTTCACGTGTAGACATAGCTTTAGTGAGTTCCCATGGCTCTTCCAGGAGAGGCACGTGCCTCATGTGAGACATCGGAGTTGAAACTATCCAGAGGGCGAGGACATAGCATGAGCCTTGGAGACTGAATGGATCCATTTACCTTGTTGCTATAAGTACCCATTGTGAATTTCTAATACATTAGGCATGAAGCACAAGGAGCAGACCATGGGGATTGTTACAATGGCCCTGCTCTGCCCGGCCCACTAATCCAGCTCAGCTGGGTGGGAGCATGATTGCTTCTTGTGTTTAACACTCTGTTGTTTTTCATTTTGGTCTCGTTGGCGTGACACCAGGCGCTACCACTACGTCTTAGGTGGCTGATTGAGAGGGAACGGTTCCTGTGTCTTTTGCCTCCATTCAGCTTGATAAAAATTCAAGATCATGAGCCCCACATGGTGGAATAACTAAAGGCTTTGGACCTGAATCTGCACTGCACATGCGGGTTGCACTGCTTCTCCAGTGCAAAGCGCTCCTTGCCTCCCTTCTATGCCTTCGGTTTGGCTGCCTGAAAGGTCTCACTTGATCTGGTATCAGAGTAAGTCAGTGAAAATAACTGCATCGCTTTGCATAGGTACTATGCTCTGATGAATCAGCAGGACAGCCCAGCATTCCTGTGCAGTTGTCTGGAACCTACAGTCCAGTTAGCTGTGGTTCTGCTCTCTGCTGGGCACCCGGCAAGTGAAACAAGTGCCCTGTTAGGGATAGTCCTCATTGGTTGATTAGCTGACAGGAGAGGAGGTAAGAAGAGGATTTTCCTCAGTGTATTCATGAGTTCAGGATGGGAGAGGCAAGAGTCACACCTCTGGCACGACAGGGCTAGCGCTGGGGAGTGGAGCAGCCTCCTGATGTAGACGCGGGAATAAAAACCAATGTACTCAAGGCAGTTTGAGCACTGGGGCTGAGAAGCTCAAGTGCACAGTAATCTGATGAATTGAAACTAGGACAAGCTCTCCAGAGATGGAGATTTCATCATCCCAGAAATAGTCCTGGCAGAGCACCCAGAAGAAACTGTAGCCAAGTTATTCTGTGGCTTTTGTGTGCTTTCATGTGGTTCCTGGATCACTATAGTTTACCCACGATTGTAGTCATCTTATTTTAGGGATAGACACAATGCTGTGGCCTTCCACTGAGTCATTTTGGGTGGCCCTGGGAGGGACAATGGCAGCATTTTTGGTCTCTGGTGTCGTGTGATGGCAAGCTTCCCGCAGACCCATTGGCTACAGAGCCTCCACTTTTTTAAATGCTCACTGCTGAAGCTCTGACTTCTCCCCACCCCCATATCCAATACTGCAAATTGCTAGGCCATGCTTTGATGAACAGAAGCTACAGAAAACTTTGGCTACCAGGAGAGGGTTTCAAGAAGCAGGCATACGTGGAAGAGTTTGTCTTTCAGAATGCTCACAAATTGGGCCAGACACACAGCATGTTTTTTTCTTTGCAACATTTCCCCCAGTTTTGCAAACCTGACATCTCTCTGGCCAGTGTCACATTCTCTGCTGTCAAGTGTTGCAAAACAGCCCGTATTTCTTATCAAAACAACAGCAAACATCTTTTTGCTTACGGTAAAAGTTCACACAACTAAACCAGCAAAGAGGTGATTTGGACCAGATCCTCAGCTTTTTAAAAAGGACATTGCTTCATTGATTTTAATGGTGTTGCGCCGATGCATTCTCAGTAGGCATCTGGCCCATGGACTTCAACAGAACTGTGCTGATTTACACCACCTGTGGCTCTGTCGTCCCCCACTCCCTCCCCAGTTCCACCACTCTTGTGAACTCAATCTAAACTAAATTTCCCTGGACTGTTGCTGCAGAATGCCGTGCACCAGCGCATTGCTAGCAACCAGCCAACTTGTGACTTACCAGTCCCAAGCGTAAGATGTGTGTGTTTTCACAGTCTCTCATTTGATCAGTCAGGTTTGCTTTTGGCACATGCTGGCAAAAGCCATTCTGGAAAATCCTGACTCTCAGTGAGGCTAACAACAAGGTATGATATTGAACAGCTATGCAAGTAAAGGGGGCGGTGCGTGTGCGTGTGCAAATGCAGCATGGCACAATGGAGAGTGCAAGACTGACACCCAAATTCCAGTAGCCACCACACTGCTGGGGGACCTTGGGCAAGTCACATCACCTCTATCAGGCTGGGAGGCTCACCAGTCATGGCAGGCAGTCCAGCAGGAGAAGGAAAAATTCATTTTCAGGCCAAGTCTGTCCACCTTGGCCAGATAGCCCGCAGTAGTCATGCCGATCACACGCGCTCTGTGGATCGGCAGTGCCCACCCCAGCTAGTGGGCCAAAGGGAAGGCAAACCCCAAGAGTGAAAGCTGAATCTTGTTGCTATCCAGCCAGAACTCTTATCTTTGTGTTCTTTGTTCCATTGGAAATGGGCAGGGAGAGAAATTATAAGGCCAAAATATGTTAAGTGAAGCCCTATGCACAGGAACAGCACAAGGGCTATGAACTAGTGCAGGCTGATAACTACTGAGACCCCTGGTGAAGCTAATATATGCATTCACTCCCGTCACCACTATAACCTTGTCCTACTCCTCCTTACTTATTCCATTTTCCTGTTTATTCCCCCATTGCGTTGTGTCAAAATCCTGGATTATCATCTCTCGGAGGCAGGGACTGTGTTATTGTCAGGGCTGGGCCACGGGTGGCCTGTGTGCACTGACCCATGACTTCATTGCAGCCAGGAGGTGAGTAGCATGATCAGGGCAAGCTGACTGACTTTTTCACGGAAAATGGGTGCCATTAGGCCCCTTGGGTAGAACCGAATATTTCTCTGAAGCAAAAACTGGCCAATTTAGAGGAAAAAAAAGGGACATTTTTGCAGAAATGCCAATGTTCTTTCTTGGTGAATCAGGCACCAGAATCTCCATCTCCCCTTGCACAGTGGAATTCTGCAGGATTCATGGGTGAACCCACATCAAAATCCAGTTTTCTAGAGAAGTGGCCCGAGGCAATGTGTGGGAATGTTTTGACTTGAAGAAGGGACTGTGGTATATGAATAAGCCCATTAAAAAGAGACAGAGGATTTCAGTTCTATTTGTTTCCTTTTCTTCAAACCCGTTCTTGCGCTTGTGTTTATTGAATTTCACCTTGTTGGCTTCAGACTAATTCTCCAATTTGACAATATTACCCACCCTTTGAATACGCTGCCCTTTCCCCAGAGCCTATTGAAATCCGTGAATTTTCCAGGAGACAGAATACATTTTAAGTAGCCATCATTCTCCTTCTTCAGCTGATGACATGACAGGACAAGCTCCTCACCTTCAGATTTTAGCTGCTCTTCTTGCTGCATCCCAATGTTTGGAGAGAGCTCAGCTCACCACTGACCGCAGAAAGTCACTGATTTAGTGGCCCTGCCCCTCAAAAGCTGCAGGTAGATAAGGAAGAGCTGGATCTCAGGAAGAACTATTCCTTCATGTGCTACCTGCCAATGGTTCCCAGTAGCCAGAATATTTTGTCATAACAATTGGTCTGCATGAAGTAAATGACCTCAGAGCAAGCCAGGAAGGACAAGGCACTCAAGTTTAGGCAGCATCCCTTCCTCTGTACTTTGGCATCTTGCCAAGAAATGCAATGTCCAGAAGCGATTATATCTTCCTTTAATCATGGACTAATATCATCCAAGTGAAACACCTTGGCTTGCTCAAGCAGCCTGCCTTTCAGGTCAGAGCTGCTGCAGTAGTGATCTGTGAGTGCTTACACTGTGATAACCCACTAGCTGCCTATCTCTAATCATGTTGTTTATGAACAGGATGAAATATAACTTAAACAGGACCCTGCAGGGATTTCTTGCTTAGGCATCTCCACAAAGATGGCAAGAAACAGCCTGAATTCTTTCCTTAAAGGGACCTACCTGTCATAGTTGTCTGTGATCATGATGAGTGCTGCAGCAGGGAGTCTTTTTAGAATTGTCTGTGGGTATTCTGTTTGAATAAAACAGCTGGAAATGGGGCCCACCATCAAACCATGAAGGCCACACCAGGATCCACTTGGAAATAACTGACTTCAGGATCAGGGCCTTCAATTTTAGAGGCTTAATGTTCAGCCCAGTGAGTGAGGCTAAATAATCTGATCTCTACAGACCTTGTCTGGAGCAGTTAGCTTCCTTTTACAAACCTGATTGTGCCCTCCAGCTGCTCTCCTGTCTCATCAGTGGACACACATTATGCATATACATTGAAAACCAGAAAATATCTCTGCTGCATGAGCTGACCTGGGTATAATAATTTTTCTGGTCTCACTGTTTACTCAGAATAAGGGTACAGATAAGGGTCTGACCAAACCAAGGATCTGGGGGAAGGCAAAGTGGCTGCTACTCAGGCAAGATAAAGTGATGATTGTTGACATGGGGAAGCATTTAGGGGAGCAAAGGAAACAGAGTCAAAACCATCACTTGGGGATACCTCTCTGTCCATCTCCTTCTTTTATAGGTTTATATGTTTAGATGTGTTAATACCCAGAGCTATAGGGTGAGGCCAACAAATAAGACACCCCAGTCATTAAATCCTGCAGACAAAAGATCCAGGCAACTAGAACTCAGAAAGAGTTATGGCAGCCAAAGAAGTTAACAAGAAGGGGAAGAGACTTTACAAAGGTATGTTACTGGTAAGATAATCCATTAATGACCAAGGAGGAGCATGAAATGAAGGATGGCTCAAATATTAGCTTCAGATACAGATCCTTCCCTTCAGAATATATCTTCAGGGAAAATATTCAAAGTGAGATCGAACAATTAAGACATTCGGAAGAGCCTGTAAGAATAACTACTGACAACAAAAAAGCCAGGAAAAGCGGAACATGTGCAAGTCAACTGGCATGGATAATATACAACCTGAAGTGCTATATTAGAGGAGTAAACTAATAAAAATCCTGATCCCAGGCTGAGGATCTCCTGTAAGGTGTGGTACATCTTCAGTTAACTGCGGTGGGAGCTGATGGTACTCAGCTGGATCAGTGATAGATCTGAGGTAAAAGGAAAGTTTATTTTCAGAACTGACTTAGGCACGGCGGAGCCTAGATCTCACTGAAAAGCCATGAGACACAAGTGCCTGAATCACTTAGGTCCAGGGCCCACCCCCCCACCCCCGTTGCGGTAGGGAGGGTACACTTTATTGGGGCCTGTACCAGGCTGCAAGTTGAAGTATATGCGTGGCAGGGGCCAGTGTTAGGACTTTGTTCTGGGCCCAAAAAATTATACTTGGACCTTGTTTAGGTCTTTTAAAAATGTTACTCCTATTCTTCTTTAGCATCTTCATTATCAGTCCAGATGAAGGAAGTCAGCAGCACCTTAATAGCACTGAAAGATAATATTTAATTGGGCTGAACTGCAGACACAGATCTGGACAGGGAAATGTTCCATAGAGACTTAGCAGAATTAGAAGCACTGTCAGAAATCCCACAAAATTGCATTTGGCTTGGAAAAAACACAAGCTAATAAACCGCAAATACACAAGCTTATGGAAGGGCTAACTGCTGGAGGCTGTAATGCCAAAAGAATACAAGGGTGACAGCAACAAGACAACAGCAATTACAGCAAATAGAGGGTAGCAAATGGACCAATAAATGGAGCAAATCGCATATGATCTTGCAACATGATATGGCTCCACAGAAAGCCAGGACAATTTTGGATTGTAAACACAAAGGCATCACTCTACAGAGAAGGGCGGTAAAAGGCCTTTTCCAGAACTGTGGACTCATGTGTTCAGTTCTGAGTACCCCATTGCCAGAAAGACACTGAAGGATTTCAAATAAAAGTGATACCAATGGTCAAGATGCTGGAGGGGACTGACTGAAGAGGAAGGCACTAGAACTGTTTTGGTTACTCTCAACTTCAGGAAGATGTGGAAGGGCCTGAGAACATCTGCAGTTGTTCAGTTTTGAACACCCAAAATGCAGTTCTGAATTCTGCCCACCTTATGGATATAGAACTGAGGTGCAGAGAGATTAAAGCCATGTACATTAATTCTGGATGCTCAGATAGAAACACCATAGTTTTGATTTTCAGAGTACTCAGCATTTTTATAGAATTTCATATCTTCAGTGCAAAGCTCCCTCTGTTCAGTTGTGACTCCTCCAAACTTTTACAAATGTGGCCCCAGGCATCTCAAGTTTAGCCTCCAGAAAACGAGATAGTGACCACCAGTGAAAATTTAGTTTATGGGGACTTGCCCAGCATTAGAAGTTCTGTGGCTGAGGCATTGATAGAGTCCAAGTTTCCAGAGAAACGTTCAACTGCCTTAACCATGAGGCCATCCTTTCTCTTCCTGTAATCCCATGTCTCATTTACAATGTGCCTTTCAAATTCTCCAACACACAAAGCAGGGACCTACTGTTGGTCTGTGTCTCCACTATGTAACACTTTTTCATTCCCAGAATGCATCTGCCTGTGCACTGAAGGAGGCCAGGGTGCTGCAGAAAAAATAGTCTGTAATCATGTAAGTAAATATTGCATCCTAATGCACGCGTGCAAGGAAACTGTATTAATATTTCATGAAAGGCCTCCACAGTGACATTTCCTAACTTGGGAGCACTTCACTTTACGATCTTAAATGTTCTTTTAATATCATTTTGCCCATGTTATTTCCTATGTTTTGTCCAAAGCAAACAGAGGGAAAAAAAAAGAAAATATGGTACAATTTGGAAGCATGTTAACATCAGCATGGGCCATCAGTAGGACTGGACCTATGAGAGACAAGGAAGTATGCTCTAGAAACCTTTCTGCTGCTGTCCCCATTGGCTTCTGCTCTCTAAGCCTCCTACTTCAGTCTCCGCTGGTTCTGCTCTTTCTCCTTCCCTCCAGCTCCAGTCCCGGGCCCCACTATTCTATCTAATCCTTTTTCCCTGTCTTCCCACCAGCTCCGGCTCCAGCTCTGGTCTCCCCTCATTCTTCCTACACTGGTATCAGGGGGCTTCCTCCTTTCTCCTTCATGCTGCCTTGATACCAGCCAGAGGACACTGGGAGCAGAACAGAGACTGACCCCAGCTCTGACTACCATGCCCAGAAACACAGTGGCTGCTTGCAGTAGGGAGAATTTCTGGGAAATTCCTGCTCAGCCCTAGGATGCAGCATGCTTGGTCACTCTGCAGGGCTGGGGCATGATGAGTCCTTTGGCTCCTGGTGCTGTGTGGGGATGGAGCACATCCAGTACAAATGAAGTCTCCAGAGAGTTTAGCTGGCAGCCTCTAATGAACCTTTGCAGAACAAGTGAGAGTTGAAGAGAATGTCATTTTCTTAAGAACTTGGAAAAAACAAAGTCTGTTTTTCTAGCTTTTCTCTCAGATATGGTTAAATAATTTTAGCTGAAACTTAAAACAAACAAAGATAAAAAAAATTGGTTGAAGGCAGACTCCCCAGCATGGGGAATGTCATTCACAAGAGTTAGTTTGACCGCTGTAGACAAGTGCAATCACTTATGAGGCAAATGATTAGACAATGTTAACTACACTATGTGGTATACTGGGGTACAAGTAAGATGGTGGGGAGAGAAGGTTCCCTGTCACTCCTGTCCTACAACCTTAGGTGTCTTATGACATCATGTAGAAGCTCTCATGTGGGTCCAGGCCTGCTGAGAAGGGGTGGGGAAGGGGGCAGTTGTCCATGGGGCCCTTTGAAGTGCTGTGGCAGCCCTGTTGCACCTCTGTGCATGGCTGTGAGGGAGTTGGGGGGGGGGCAAGTGCTGCAGTCGGGGTGGTGCTGAGGGCTGAACGCCCTAGGCCCTGCCCCTTCCACCCTTAGACCTGCCCCTTCAGAGGCACAGAGCTGAGCTCCCCTCTTGCCTTGCACCAAGGCCCACGGCAGCTGTAGGGCACACTGCCTGGGCCACACACAGACAGACTTCCAGTATGTACGCCATATCCTGAGTGTGTAACTGCAGCCTGACAGCTACACACTGGGGTGACCCCAACACACCCACAGTTCCAGATCTTTTCCTAGAAATGTATGACCTGTATTGCCCGGATCTTTCCTGGACAATACAAGTCCATTATTCCTTTCAGGGAATAATATGCCAGTTTCTTATCTTTCAATTGTCCAGATGCTTAATCTTAACCAAACTAGCTTAGATAATATAGAATAATACATTTCTTAACTACAAAGATAGAGATTTGGGGTATAAGCAGTGAGACATAAAAGACAGAAATGGTTACAAGAAAAATAAAGAAAAAATTCTTCCTGGTATTTGTTTTAGTTGCAAAGCATACTTTCTCAACACATGGTGCTAGCAAAGTTATTAACCAGACTGTTCAGATCAGGACCCTTCCCCCAGTGTCCAGTGGCTACATCCTTCTGTTTTCTTGGGTGCAGAGACTGAAGTAGGAAGGGGCAGACAGAGGGGTGCCATCAGGTGTTTCTTCATTTTATACTTCCAGCTGAAACCCAGGAGCCAAAGAGTCTATGTGAAAGGTTATTCCTTACTTACTTTTGGCACTGTTTTTGCTTCCTTTTTGCCCCTTCCTGGTTGATGACTCTATTTATTGCTTAAATGTAAATTAAAACATACTTATGTTCCTTCGTTTAGGACAGATCTGTTAGCTGATTTCTGTTTGGGCAGTGCTGCATGCTTGAAACATGTTAATACCATACAGGGAAATCTTGTTACTTCACATACAATGTTGCCACATATATTCTATCAGGACAATGCTGAGCAGCACATTATGAGTTTTTAAATGTTGTCTTACAAGACACACCTGGTACAGAGATTACTATAGGTTGCACCTTCCTGGTCCAGCACCTTTGGGACCTGTGTGGCTTGAGACCAGGGATTTTGCTGGACCAGGAGAGGTTAATGCTTGCTGGACCCTGGTCCCTGGCTGCCATCCTGCCCTGGAACTCAGGTCCAGGAGGTTCCTGTTGCTGGACTAGAGTGTGCTGATTTTAGGAGGTATAACCTGTACAATAAAGTGTAAAGTTTAAAACACCACTTCCCTTCTTTAAAAATATCTTGTCCTAATTCAGTACACTGATTAATTAGTCTGACAATCAGTGTTTCAACTTGAAAAGTCCCTTTGCGTGCCTTTTTTTTGTTTTTTGTTTTGTTTTTTTAAATAATAGTTGCTGTTATTGCAGCATGAATATGTCTCAACTGGTCTTTTTTGGACATTTCTTCCATATTCCACATTGACTATAAAGCCAAGAGGCCCAGAATGTCTATAGCTGTAAATTGATAGTGCTCCATTGATTTATCCAGCAGAGAATCTGGGTCTTGAGTGGAATTATCTTGATTTACATCAATTGAATATCCAACTTTTGACTTAAGTGCATTTAGGCTGACTGATACCAGCTGAGAAATTGGCTCATTGGAGCTATGCTGCTTTCAGGGGAGCTGATTTACACTGGCTGAGGATCTGACCAACTGACCTCAATGGGTATGTGTCTGTTTAGATACAGTGTTACCCCCTGGACCTCTTCAACTTAGTCCATCTCCTGTAGCCTCTCTTCAGAGGAGAATTTCACCCTGAAAACTCATTTTCATACCAGGAATAGGGTATATGCGAAGTCCTGATTTCTCTCTCTTTCACTTACAGCTTGTGTCAGTGCTGGTAGTGTTTGTGTCTGGAGATAGAGCACACAGTGCTTTTATTATGTTCACATGAACTGTTACTGCTTGTTCCACCTCATTACTCATTGCTGTGTCCTTACCATGCCTACTACGACTCAGGAAATCATCACACTCTGTACCGCCCTCTGTAAAAGCTGGCATTGCTTTGGCGAATTGTGCATGTGTTTTCTCCCCTCCCTTCTTTTCCCTTGATGCATATGTTACAGGCAACCGTTCAATCCAGTGACGCTTCAGCAATTCAGATTCCAACTCTCCATTTGAGGCATCTTTCAAGGGTCAAACAACTGCAACACTGGCCAGTATCTGTACATACTGCAACTCCTTGAGCTCTTGCTCTTTCTGCTGTGGTATTCATGGACGTTCTGAATGTCTGAGAGGCTCTCTTGCCTTCATTGCTCAAGTAGCATAATTAGGTAGGGATATACTGACATAACAGGAGCTTTGTTTGCCTAGTTTGTCTAGTTCTGTGGGTGACAGAATATGTGGCCAGGTGGGTGAGGTCATATCTTTTGTTGGACCAACTTCTGCTGGTGAAAGAAACAAGCTTTTGAGCTTACACAGAGCTCTCCTTCAGACCCAGGAAAGGAAATCGGAGGGCAGATCTTCACTGGTAGCACTACATTGATGCAGCTGCAGCATGTCGCATGAATATGGCCTATCCCGATGGGAGAGCACTCTTCCATTGGAATAGTTACTTTCCTTCCCTGAGAGGCAGAAGCTCTGTTGGTGAGAGAGGTGCTCCCACCAGCACAGCACTGGTGTGGACAGCACCTAAATGGCCATAACTTACATCACTGGGGCAGGGGATGGGGGATGAAGAAGGGGAGCTTTGTTTGCACCCCGAGTGATGTAAGTTAGATCAACTTAAGTGGCAGCTTAGAACTGCCCATAAAGTTACAGCTAAATAGGGTGTGGAACAGACTGTTAAACATAAGGAGCTAACACATGTTTTAGGAGACCATTCAAGACAAAGTGGGCGATTAACAGGAGAAAGATGACAGTTTTACATAGTGGATTACAGATTTCTGTAATGAGACGTAAAACCAGGGTCTCTGCTCATCCGTGACATTTAGTATCTAGCAAAGTTATTAATTTCAGCTCCCAAGTGGATCGTTTGAATGCATTGTGCAGGTTTCCTTTCATGGACAAGCCTGAGAGGTCAGAAGTGGAATGATTGTTTAGTGAAAAGTGTGTGCTCAGGGGTGATAAGATGTTTTTGACTTTTATCATTTTTTCTGTGCGGGTACATTTGCAAACAGGGATTGTCTGGTTCCCCAACATACTTGATGTTGGGCCATTTAGTGCACTGGGTGAGGTACACTATGTACAGTGATAGGCACGTGTAGGACCCATGGAACTTGAAAGGCACGCTGTGGGGAGCATTGATCATTATAGCCGTGGAGATGTGTCTGCAGGCTTTGCATCTGTTGTTCTGGCAGGGTTTTTCGCTACTTTGAGTTGGCATGTCCCGACCTGTGGAGAGCTTGCTCCTGACGATGAGCTTGTCAAGGCTGAGGAGTTGTTTGAAAGCCAGAAGAGGTGGAATTAGGAGAAATTTTGTTCAGGATGTGGTTTCTGTCAAGTAAGGGCTATAAAAATACTCTGTATGGGTTTCAATTTGGGGCTATAGATAACAACTAAGTGTGTGCAGTTGGTGGGTTTCTGAAAAGTTTCTCCTTTTTAGTAATTCTGTTCAGAAGCAGGAGCTCACTCCTTTTTCCTTTACAGATACAAAGGCTACACTGTGTCTACACTACCAGATAAATTCAAACTTATGTCATGCAAATTCGTAATGCTGAGTTTTATAAATTTGAATTTGAGTATCTTCAGCTCCCCACAAATTTCCCACAAATTTGAATTAGTGCTGCCACAGTAAATTGCCAAAGATCAACTGTTGCAGCAGTGTATTATGGGAGCCTATCCCACAGTTCTCTCAGCCCCATATCATTCTTGGGTTTTTTGTTCTTTTTTTTGCTAGTGCAGTAAGGGAGAAAATGTCCCGCAATTGGTTGAGGGTATGAGATGTCATCTTAGCCCATTGCATTGCCCTCATTCCCCTCCTGTGGAAAGCAAATGGCCATTTTTTCAGAGGGAAAGATGCAAAAGTGGGGAATCCAAGGTGAAAGAACACCAAATAAACTGGCTTCAGAAGGTGACTGAACCATGCAAACTGGTTGCTCCGCTGCTTTTCCCCTGCGGAAAGAACACCTTTAGGTTCGACTTTTGCCTGATCAGTCAACTAGTGCTCCAAACTGTCATATCCACGTGTCAGAATGACTCTGTGCCCTGGGATGACCGTGACATCTCAACTGGCCTCAAGAACCCTGAATATTCATGATGGCTGGATGCGATGGATGGCTGAGGTGTGCTATTCACCCTGGTCAGAAGGAAAATGAATTTGCATACCTGATACAGTTCAAATTCAAATTCACAGGCTTCCTGTTACCTTATTTTCTGTGCACCTGGAGAGCATCAGAGATACAACCGGCCAGAACAGACAACTGTGGGGCATTGTGGGATACATGTGGGACTGCTCTGTAGGCCAACAATACTGGTTTAAATGCAAGCTGTTTCCATACTACCATTAATCCAAATGCTCACATTCAAACTTCCTGTTAATCCCACTCGGGTTTTCAGAGTAAGAATATTGGCCATAGTTCCCCCTAAATTTGAAATAATGGTATGTGAGGTGTGAACAGTCACAATTTAAAATCGAGCTAAGTGCCTGAGATTCAAATTTATGCTGTAGTGTAGAGATAGCCAAAGATGTGAACCTCATCAGATACCACCTGCAAATGATGCCATTTACTGCTAGGCACAGTTTCAGACTTTCTGTTGCAAAGTTAGTGGAATACTGTGACTTCTATGGTCTCAGTTTCTATTTACTTATTATTCTTGTACTACAGAAGTGCGTACAGACCCCAGCCAAGACTGAGACCTCATTGGCCAGTCACTGTACAAAATCATAATATGAGACTCTCTCTGCCCCAAAGAGCTTACAATATAAGTAAACAAATAGAGGGCCCTACTATTTCCATTTTACAGATGATGAACAGAGTTATTAAGTGACTTGCGCAAAGTCACATGCCAAGACGGTAGTGAAGGGAAGGCAGAAAAATAATGCTCATAAGTACCAGTATGATCCCTTTATTACAAGGCCAACCTTCCTCTCTCTTTCCTCTGTGTTTCTGTGGCACACAGCTTTCACCCTGTGCAACAATTACTACCTGCATTTCAGGATGCAGGCATGCTACCGGGGTGCCCACCCTACATTCTTCAGAGAAAGAAAGAGGAAAAAAGCTTACACAGCCTAGAAGAATGGCAGAACTTCTTTGCTGGAGGAATCTTTGTTGCCAGCCTGTTTCTCACTGTACCACTTGCAAGTAAGTGCCTAATGGGCTTATGACGTGGACAGCTATTAGGGATTTCCAGTGACATGCTGTCTATGTATGCACTGCATAACTGATTAGGGTTTGGCCAAATGATGGTAAATGGATTGACTTCCTCCACCTCCCATAAAGGACACCATTTTGTTTGGAGCGTGACCTTGTTTGCGTGTAGGTGTGAGGCCATGCCACATGAAAGTCATTTCGGACTGTCGAAGGTGAGATGCTGCATATTGACTAGAACTGTCATAGTGAGGGTTTATTTGTTATTTTAAAGAGTTCGCTAAACAATATGTTGCCCTTTTAGCAGTGGTATTTGCAGTTATATTCTAGTGGCCTCTTTCTAGGACCTTCATTGCATCTTATCTGTCCACTCTTTGGGAAATACAGATGGGACCGAACTCTGCTCATTGCTGAAGTCAGTGGAATAACTCCAGTCTTACACTGGTGCAACTGGGAGCAGAATTTGAGCCAATATCTTTTTTAGGATTAGCTCCATGTCCCTGGGTGACCTCTCATATCTTCTGATTTTCCTACCCCATCAACATGTAGAATCAGATCCTCAGCTGGCATAAAACACAGTCTCTCCACTGGGGTCAATGGAACTGAGTCTGTTTACATTAGCTAGGGCTCTGCTCCTCAGTCTTTGAAGAGAGAATCTTTCTTGCTTTTGAACACCAGCTTTTTGAGTTTCTAAACTGTAGAAAATTCCTCTTTTATTTGTTTGCACGTAGATCACCTCTCCCTTGTACAGTGGATGACATTTCATTCCAGGGACACAGGACTCCTCCAGTGTTTTCATTACTTCTATAATGCTTTCTTCCCTTCCCCATCAGTAGACAATCTATTTTACATCTCCAGCAGTGCAAACCCCACCATTGACAAAGCCAGAGCCTGTGTTAGCGTCTCCTCCTATTTCTATAGCTTCCCTTCTTTTCACACAGAGTATAAATTGTTGGATTAGCCTTTTCCTGCTCACTTCTGGGTTGCTCGTAAGACTCAGAACCAGCAAGGAAGTGATCCACCACTGCCACACAGACGTCACTGAAGCCACTTGAACCGTATCTCTCACTGCTGTATCTGTCAGCCTGTATTGTGAGAGGCTCTGCATCCATTCTCCTTCTTCCTGGAACCACACTGGGACACAGGGTTATTTCTAATGCGAAGGCCAGTTTCAAGACAACCTCTACCGAGAATTGAGGTCAGTGGTTTATTGCTTGCTGTTCTAGGAATGGGCCTAACTGCCCAAACTGACTGAAATGTTCTTTGCTGGTTCCTGTGCCTGAGCAAAAGTGAAAGACAACAGGAAACAGCCCAAATTTAACTAGATTTTTCTGTGCCTCTGCTTAACACTTGCAGCCTGTGCATGTATGTGTGTCAGGCTGTGGGCGGAGCCAACAGACTTCCCGCGCTCCTCGGAAGGTGGGGGGGACCTGGCTATGCATTCCTAGAACGGGTGTGGCCTGAGGTGGAAGGGGCAGAGCTATGGGCAGACGGTCCTCAGCTCTGCCTGGAGTGTGCTGCTCCAGGCCCCGCAGCCCCCACAACTGCTAGAGCGCACTGCCAGTGTTCCAGTGGTGATTTAAAAGGCCTGGGGCTCCGGCTACCACCACTCCTGTGGTACCAGCAGCAGCTGCCAGGAGCGCAGGCCCTTTGGAACCATTGGTCCCCAGGGCAGCTGACCCCTTCCCCTCCCTGCCCATCAGCAGGCCTGGGCAGGGAGCTGTGATGTTGCTCAGGTCACCATGGGAGATGAGAAGATCTAGCTGAAAGTAAAACAACTGTGGAGAAAAAATGTAGCTTGCTGGTTGTGAATCAGATTCTTTTTGATTCTTTTGCATCCTGGCTAGTATTTAATACACTCATTGGCTTTTCTCCCTCTTGTCTGTGCCAGGTCTCTGCCTTTGTGCACCTGGTCAGATAGGTGCACGGACAGACGTACAGGGTGAAAGAACTGAAGGAAGGGTTGATGAAGGGCGAGATGAGGATCAGACAGCTAGCAGAGGAGAAGCGAGCGCACAGAAAGCACACTAAGCACTTGCCAGACACCCACCACATCTTCAAGAGATGCAGCAAGGACTGTCACTCTCGTGTGGGTCTTCATAGCCACAGTAGACATTGTAAACGAAGTCCTCAATTGAAACTATAAAGGGCGCGATCCATAGTCTATGCAGACTGAAGGATGCCTACTACTAGAGTTCTGTTAAATGCCATGGGTGTGGTTTCACAGTACTGTTTGCCTGAGTATGGGCACCTGGGTTAGCCACACCTGGGTGTGAGCATTTACATGTCTGACCAACACCTGAGTCACCCATTTACAGTCCTGCTGACCGTGGAAAGGGTAGAAAAAAGGGGTGCTAATTGCCCTGGGACCCAATAATACAAAAGGGCCCAGAACTCCTGGCTGTCACTGCTGCTACTGCTGTGGTGGTGGCACCTGGACCCCTGGGCCCTTTAAATGACTGCCAGCGTGCTGGATGATGTGGCTTTCCCGTGCCCATGTAGTTGTGTTAACACCAGCACTGCATTAACCTGCATTAGGCACTAGGAATTCTGAGGCATATCCCATGACTCTTCAAGCTGCACAGCTTTATTAATCATTTTGCAGTGTCCTGGCCCTGGTGGAGAAGCGCAAAGGCTGGTATCTATTCCCCTCTGAAACTCAACTACCCCAGGCTAACCTGTTTGGTGCTGACAAATCAGCTATTGGTACTGTGGCTCTTTGCAAGGTGTTATTGGTGTGGTTTAGCTACAGGCAGTGGAGATTGCTAATTCCCCCAAAATAAGTCTTTAAAGTGCTACATGACTGCTCTTTTGTTTTTCCCAAAATTACAGCCGATTTTGAGAAGATGGGGTGCCTAAACTCTGCTGGATCCACCAATCCCCCACGTGCCTTTTGTCTGCGCACATGAATATATCGATCAGAAGGGAGATTTACTATGCGTTTGTTATGCACATCTTGGTGGGCCACAGAGTTGACAAAAACCAATGTGCAAGGCACCGGCCAAGTGCATGACAACTGCATGTTCCGGAGGTCTTTTCTGAATACACAGAGCCCAGGTTAACTCTGCCATGAAGACATGTGGGGTCTGGCTGTAACGATTTCTAAAGAAAAGTATCGGCCCCTTCTATCTTAAATGGTCATAGCTGGTGAAACTGACCCCCTGTACAGACAGATACCACAAAGATTATGCACAGTGGAAGTTCTGTATTGGCCTTTTGCCTGGGGGTCAATTTCACCCCTTGTCCTGAGGATCTCCAAAATGCTGTTGGTGTACAAAAAGCCAGGGAAGTAAAGAGATGAGCTGGGGTTAAAGATACAATGGAGGAGTTAACATTGCATCCTAACACTACATATTTACCACCCTCTGAATCAACATTCCCCACCCTGGCTCCAAAAGTAATCCACAAGTTTAGGGTCAGAATGTTTAAAGAAACAGGGAAAAAAATAAGTCACTGGTCTATTCTTCCAAAGCTCAGTGTAAACATTGTGTGACCTTTTCCCTTATTCTTTTCCTAACCTCGCTGAACTCTGGAAGCAAGCAATAAACCGCAAGGTTAATTAAATCCATTTCTAAATATACCATCCCCACTTCCCCACTCTGCGCTAGCCAGATTCTTAGAGCTGTGTGTGATGGGCAAATATAACTCTGTCAGAATTTAAAAACATGATCTTGGGCTCCTTTAGATACAAAGGAATCTGGATTTTTGGGGGGCTGAAATGAGTCATTCAAAAGAGGAAAGCAGCAAGTGTTCTAATTATATAGACCCTAACACTGAAGTAGGCAAATGCCTCACAAGAACTGATGGCTCTATTGTGAAGCATTGTCCCCATTTCCCAGATGGGAAATGGAGGCACACAAAGAGAAGCAACTTGCCTAAGATCACACAGCAAAACTGTAGCAGAACTGATCCTAGATTACCTGTTTCCCAGTACAATGCGGTGCTTCAACCCTGGACTATTGTGGGTCTAGGTATCTGTAGTATCAAATTCAGGCAAATTCAGGTTGGACAATGAAGGTGCAACTCCAGGGGCCAACTCTGAGGTTGTAAACAAAGGTGCTATGACAATTTGTACAGTGGAGGTGCTGGGAGCCATTGATACACCTTGTATATGATGGTAACCACTTCAAGCCACAGGGTACAATAGCACCCCCTACCCCTGGTCCCAGCACCTAAGGTTGTAAAAGTTGGTGCAAGCTACACTTTGGGTACATAATGACAATGCTATGTGAATATTTGCCCTTGCAGCAGAGCAAGCTATCCCAAAGAACCCAGAAACAGATAGGACTAAGTTTAGGAATACGTTAAAAAAGTAAAAAAATTCCCTGATATTAAAGTTTCTTACTGAATCCCCAAGAGATACAGGAAAGGGAAACAAACTGCAGGGTATACACTACAAAACTACACTCTCTTTTCATCCTTAATACCCTGTCTGAAAAAAGAGAAGACAGACAACTAAAGTGTTTTTACTTTGGAGCAAAGTATTAATGAGATTTTTCAGATTTTACCCTGGGAGAAGCTAGCTTTTGCTGCTACCACTGAGACTCCATTTTGGATCAGATGGAGAAGGCTGATTGGCCAAAACATTTTTGGGGTGGGGCTAAAAGGGCTGTGAGTCTATAAGGGACTCTTGGCCTAAACTACTTACTCCAGTTTGGGAGTGTAGTTGATTGGAAATCTAGTGCAATTCTCATTCTTCTTACTAGTTTGTTTAGTCTAGCTCAGAAATTTGCTGCACTTTAGGGATATAGGATAGCTCAAAGGCTATTCTAGCAGTTTAGATGAGCTCATGGGAATAAGGGGACTTCGAAGTAGGCGGCGTTCTTTCGAAAAGGAGCCCCGTCTGGACGCGCTGCGTGGCGGCAAGGAGCATCAATTTCGAAGCGCGGCTGCCGCCCGCATGCTAATGAAGCGCTGAATATGCATTTCAGCGCTTCATTAGTAAACTTCGAAATGGCCATTTGCATGGCCATTTCGAAGTTTGGGGCACGTGTAGACACAGCCATGCTGAGATCACATTCCAGTTTCAGAAGCTTAGTTTGGATTAGGAGATCAGCATGGCCTAGGGCTGGTGGGTTTCAGCTGGACACCTTTTTGTCTTAAGGGGGTGTTTTTCTTGGGAAGCTGCTGCTAGAATCTTGTAAGTCTAAATTTGTTTACTACAGAAGCTTAAAATAAAAATCCCTTGATTACTGTAATCCTGCTATACCTAACATGTGACCTGTGGACCAGATTAATTGGGCCACCATCCTGCAGTATAATATGACTATCTTGTGATTCTTATGACCTTTTTTACAGCAATGGCCTTTATTACTGGGATTAGGGTCCCACTTTCTTAGTCACAGTTAGTCCCTGAGCCACATTGCTTAATACCTAAATAAACAAGACAGCCAAAGTGGGAGAGGGTAAACTGAGGCACACTGCCTAATAGCAGAGCTATCAATAAAACTGAAGTTTCCTAACTCCAAGCCTGGTATGTTACCTATTCTGTTGTCTCTCACAACTCTTTCTGGTCTTCCTGACTACCTGGCTTGATTCTATTTCTAACTATACACTGACACCACAATCAGTAGGAGCTGCAGGTAGCTTTCCCCTGTAGTTCCTAGGTCATGAAGCAGTTTACACCATCTGGTGATAGCTAATCATCTCAATGAATGTGAAATAGGTCCAGCTGAACCTGATTGTGGTTTGGCTGCAGGAGAGAGGACCGCCTCACCTGTTAATAATGAAGTGAGACTTAGTTTTCTGTTTTTTAGCTTGCGTGTATGTATGTACCAGCATGAATATAAATTAATAACCTAAGACAGGACTAGCTCGCCATCTCTGTAAAAATATAACTCAATCACCACATCAAGCAAAGAAATGAGCAGATAGTAAGTGCAGCCTCTAAAACATGGGTATAATACCATCCCCCTCAGACCAGCACCAATCAAGTAGATAGATCACTGTATTCTACACTAGGTGCAGCTGTGAGTGGCCTGCATTGGGCCCCTAGGTGGAATATTATGGGATCCAGTCTGGAGAGTATCTGTGCTAAGGGGTTACATCTGAGAAAAGATAGCAGCAGCTGTGCCAAGTCTAGAGGAAATTAAGCACCATTAACTACTGGGGGATCCGGGAGTTATTGAGGCCCAGAAGTTCCCCTAAATGGCACCCCTTTTTTGTTCAGGAAATGGAACAATCTACCCATAGCACAGCCGACACAAACAGAACATGGCATGGTTAGTATTCCCCCAACCAGTTGGCATTTTAGCTGTTACATGGAATTAACCAGAGCCAGGGATCCTGCCTTGGCTGGCACTGGGAGAATCTGATGCCATACCATCCTGGTGAGACACAAGAGGCCTAGAGTTGGGAGTCTGCTGTACACTAATGCCAGGACAGCCCAAACAGCCTCCATCTCTCCCAGAGGCTCCACAAGATTCTACAGACCAGAAACTGCCCCCCGCAGCAGAGCCCCCAAGAGAGGTGAGACTCCAACTTGGACAATCTGAAAGCCAAAGTCTATTTTGTTTTTAAAGTTGAGGGAAGAGGAACGGGCAAAGGTTCTTTTCCTCCTCCCTGGTGTATGTGCAAGCCTGGCTTGTGGTTCGCTTCCTCGCTCTAAAATCATTTTTCTTTTCTCCTAACGCCACCATGCCAATAAACGTCAGGCCAGTCTCACACAGAATAAATACCAGTTTAATGAAAAGTCCAGCCTGATCCCCTGCACTGAAATTCAGGGGTAAGCCAAACTGATATATTGTTGACCACACCATAGGGTATTATGCATACAGCAAGGTGGCCAGGAGACTTCCCAATCTAAAAATGAAAAACAAAGCCCAGTAGAATACTATCTCATAGCTCCTGAGAGGACTCCTGTGATGTTATCCAGTACTCAGAGCCACACAGTTTATTTGGCATCCTAAACACTAGCTAAAGGCAACATAGCACGGTAGGTATTTACAACCTCCCCATTATCTTATCAGAGGTTCAGGTACAGCTGAAAATAGTTTGTTCCAGCTTGCTGATTTAAGTCTAATTTTGGAAGCAGGAACTGGAGAATGTCTTAGTTAAATTCACTTGGACCATGGAAACTTAACGGCAGAACTTGGCCATTTAAGAGGTAGGATATTTCATGAATGTGGCTCCTTCAGTTTGAGGCAGTCGGGCTGGGCACTCAGAGAGCACGTCACTGGGGTGTTCTCTTTGCACTGGGATCCACCAAAGGGCTTGCTGATGGAAGCTGTCTTTCTTCCCCATTGCCCTGGACTGTGATAAAGTCAGGAAGGATTGCTCTTTGAGCATAAAGAAGGGAGGCCAGATTGGAGTTGGTAAGAGAGAAATCTGGGATTGGTGGAAAGAGAGGAAGAAAGTAGCAGACACTGAGAGAAAGAAGCATCTGAAGAGAGAGCCTGAGACCAGGGTGGGAGGATGTGATGTAGCCTCTGGTGTTTGTGAATGTTGACTCCAATTAAAAAAGAGAAGGAAAGACTAGGAGAGGTGCTCTAGCCTTTGCAACCCTGACCTGTCTCCTGTGTGACTCCAACCAGGAAAAAATGGTTGGTCTGTTAGCGGAACTGCTAGCTGTCGCACCTTTATTATATGGTGTCAGAACAAATAAGGCGATCTGACTTCCCTCATCCTCAAAGGAATCCTGATCGGGAAATGGGGGAAATGTGGTGTGGTGACTGAGTTTCTCTGGATGCAAATGGTGTCAGACAAATAGCAGGGTGGAGGATTTATCCACTAATACATGGGGTAGATGCACTGGAGAGCTATGCTGCTTCCCAGTGGGAAAGCGAAGCAGACTACATACCACTAAAGAGTTGTTCAGTAACTTCAAGAATTCTATGATCTACCCTAAAATGTCACTAGGGAAACACACGTGTCCTTCACCAGAGACGAGATGCCTGGTGACACCATTGACCATTTTGGTTTTTTTTCTTTTACAGGCCATGTACTAAATCTAAGCAGTGTGCTTTTGGATAGTTGGCTTTGACCTGAAAAAGATGCTGATTACCCAGATCAAAGCAAGCTTATTGCTAGAAACAGACTTGACTTTGTGAAGAAGAGTGGATGTTTGCAGGGCTAGTGAAATCTGTGTTTCCCAAATGGAAGAGTATAAAGCAGTCAAGAACAGAAGGGCATTTAATTAAAGAAGCAAACCAAAATGTAAAGCGAGATTGCTAGGGTAAAAAAGGGCCAAGACCAGTTTTGCTTGCAAGAACTGTGACAGCAATGGCAGCAGAAGGCAAAAGGTCCAGCAAGAGGTGTGACATTACACATGCAATAAATCCAACCATTTAGAAATGGGCTTTGTTCATAGCAAAGAGAGAAAACCGAAATACACTCATGAATGTACAGCGGCGGGGGACAATGCTTTGGTGGAAATGGCGGTGGTGGTGATGATGCAAAACCAAAAGTCTTTGCTGGGCCTCCTACTAAATCGCAAAAGGAAGATTCTACCACATATTGGTTTGTGATATTGAAAGTGAGTTTCATGTTAGAGGTTAGTACTGATAAGCGCCAACAGCTGAAATTAAAAAAAAACTTGTTTCATATCATGTACACACATACAGTCCACATGCCAACCCTACACTGGCTTGTTAGTACCTGGGCAAAATATCACCCCTGCGGTCCTGTGTGTGCTTCAGAAGAAGTCTGCAAATGCAGGTGTGGACTTTGAACAAGAGGCAAAACATGTTATTTAAGAGCTTGTTGAGAGTTTTAAATGCAGTGGGCTGGTTAAGAATGTAATGGATCTCTTTAATATGAATTCCAGTGTACACCAAATACATATGTAGGGAATGTGGCAGAAGGAATGCAGTGCTGCTGAAAGCTGGGAGGAATGAGTCTCCCAGAGGTCATCTGCATGAGAATGCAAAAGGTGTGCATGTGTGATACCTTTTCAGGCAAAGCCTAATGGGTAGCAAGTAAGCCATGAGATTTGGTCTATTGTAAACATGTAGTTGTAAAATCACAATTTAAGCTAACACTTAAGGTGGGAGTTGTGAGATCTCACCAATGCTCTGGGTTGTTGTGGGGGACAGGGCAGTCGCCTTAGCTGTGTAAGACATTGATTACACAGGGCTCCCTGGTTTAAAGCATTGTGAGAGAGCAAGGGGAGGGTATGGGTTGAGCCAGCTTGCTGAGTGCCTTGGCCCTGCCTATGCCTTGGCCATATAGCTATAAGCCTGGCTTGACTAACCCTCCCCACCTGTTAAAAGATAGAGCTGGATACTAGGGTGTTTGTGAAACCCCACACTAGAGATACCAAGAGCTGAAATCACAGAGTGGCAGCTGAGGCCACACAGAGCTGAAATCACTGGGTTCTGCCTTAGGGCAATCCCAAGCAGTGGGGTTAAGACCGGCGGACAACAGCAGGACCAGCGGGCGGCTGGTAGGAGCGGCGGCGGCGGTAGCTGACGGCGACTGGCGGGCGGCCGGTAGGGGCGGCGGCGGTAGACACCGGCGGGCGGCCGGTAGGAGCGGCGGCGGTGGTAGACGATGGCGACCGGCGGGCAGCCGGTAGGAGCGGCGGCGGACGACGGCGACTGGCAGATGGCTGGTGACAGCAAGGGGAGGCTACAGACAAGTGGACAGCTAGTATTGCCCTGGTGATGTATCTGTGGGCTGTGAGTTTGAGACTGCACCGCAGAGGGTACACCCTGTAACTGTGTGTGTGTGGGGAAGGGCCAAGAGCCCCAGCAAGAGACTGGGTTCTACTGCATATGGGGATGGTATCTGGGTAAAAGGGGTTTTGTCTCTTCTGTGCTGAGATATACTGCATCTGTCGCTGTAACCTTAGGGTAGGTTACGGTCATTAAACAAGCCATTTCTATCTCAGACTCTGTGCTTGCGAGGCGGGGGAGAAGCGCCTCACAGGCACCTAGCACGGGGGTGAAATTGTCCCAGGCCACTGGGTGGGGGCTCGAGCCGGTTGATTGTATCCTTGATAGGAAAACCCCACAACAGTTGAACCCGGCCCTTCTGGCAGGCATCTGGCGTTAACAGAAGGGTTACACATAAAATTGTATGTACACATAACCTAGTAAAATCCCATTAATACAGTGAGATAAAGTTGAAATTGAACTTGACCAGAAGGTGAAAATTGATACTGGATGAATGCAGGCATCCAGTGCCTGGGTTAGCATCAAGCTAACAATAACAGAACCAATGAATTAAAGATCTGCATTCATCCAAAAGACTTAGATAAGACCTTTCAATACTAGTGCATGGCCACTGAAAACAGACGAGGAAGCATGTCTAGACTGCAATATGCAAGAGTATTTTCTGATTTAGGTGCAAGCCAATGGCTGTGTCATGCCCTGGCTGATATAGACAAGGCAGATGTCTACATCTTCATGTCCCTTATTAAGTTTATTTCCTTTTGGGATTGCCTCCGGGCTTGACTTGCAGCAAGTATCATGCCCCCACTCTTTGTAGATTTGGGTGTATTAGACATGATTATTGATGGTGTGCTGATCTGAGGTGAAAATATTCAAAAATAAAATAAGCCTGTGCAACGGCCTACTGCTAACCTAAGGTAATTGAAGAAGGTTGGAGTAAATGAAATATCACAGACAGAAGTACCCTCTGCAAGACATAACCAATTTGTGGAATTGGTTACTGTGAGCCATTGAAGAAAAGAGCTCAGGACATACCTAGATCAATTTCTAGAGGAAGGAAAAGAGGGTTGTTTTTGAAATGCAGGAAAGTGGGAAGGAGATTTTTTAGAAAAAACCCCACACATTTAGAGACAGATGGCCTTTTCTTTTTCCTACCATTGGTCATGTAAGATAGAACTACTAATAATCTGTAGGGCTAGGAGTCCATTACTCCCTGAGGCAATACCATCTAGTGGATGGTACCTATAGCCCACAGCAGACATTGGAGATTTGAATTCCTGGCAGCTAGTGCATGGAGAACATTTGGGCTGGTAGTTTTTTTAACTCCTCATATAGAACACTTCCAAATCTGAACCGTTCCCATTACAGAAGTTCCCAGACAGTGACACTCCTTTTGCAATGGCTCACATCGGTGGCTTGGGTTTCAAGGACTGGCTGTGGAAATTTGTCAGATGGCCAGAGAGAGGTGTCTTTTATAAACCTCACTGGCACTGCTGGCACGTCCCTCCTTCCCTTCTGTGGCTGCTTGTAGAGGTCATTAGATGCCGTAGATTTTATGAAATGGGGCCAAAATCCTAGGCTTTGCAAGAGGTTTAAATAAGGTGCATGTGGGGACATACAGAAAACTGAATCCAGGCTACGGAAAACGGCAGTTACTTGGTTGGATGAACAGTTTGCTACTGTTAACAGACCTTTGAACAGAGGTGCAGCTGGGGTCAAGACTTCATTTTGACATTGTAGTTTGGACAGGAATAAGCCCCGCTTGCAGGAGCCAGAGAAGAGTTATTGGGGAGGGGGTGGGAGGTAAATGCAGGAAAGCAATTCACGGAGGGTGGCCAAAGTATCAAAAGGGAACTGTGTGGAGAAGCCAGAGTGATGTGACAGTAAACCACAGACGTCAGCATGTCAAACAGCCAGGCCCTTTACAGACAAAAAAATGAAATAATTGATGGTTGTCAGTCACGCATCTGTGTACCTCAAAAATTCATGAGGCAATGTCTCCTAGGCCTCCTGAAATGGATGCTGCCCCAGAGGCCAAGGCCTCTAGCACTTTGAAAATAAGCTAAACCTACTGCAATTCTTATACTGTCACTGGCTGGGCATCAAATTCATGTTAAGACTGTCAGCTACTGTTGAAACTTCAGAAAGATGCAGCACACTTTCTTACATCATTGCATGTACTCTCTTGGAACGACAGAGGTTCAGCTGTTAAACTTGCGTGGAAAAAGTTATAGGCTGCGTCTACACTACAACAATAACTTCGAAGTTGCTTACAACTTCGAAGCTGAGCATCTACGCACACCCTACTTTGAAGTTAAGCTTCGAAATAGAGCACTACTCCATTCCCGGGAATGGAGTAAGGACTTTGAAGTTGGACTCCCTACTTAGAAGTTTAACTTGAAAGTAAGGGAAAAAATGCGTGTAGACTCTCTGAGGGCTACTTTGAAGTAGTTCCTAACTTTGAAGTTAACTTCAACATTCGTTCTTAGTGTAGACGCACCCATAATGTGCCATATTTGTGACATTTACTAAACTGGTCCCATTTGATATCACTCAAATACATATTCAGATGGGGTCTCATTTATTACATGTAAGGTCTTTTGAAATGGTCTGGATAGTGGATAGGAAGAGGTAGAACAGGAGATAGGAGAAGGTGGGAGCAGACCAGCTAGGGGCACATGGACAGAATGATTTATGGTCACGGGGGCACACTACTTTACAGCCTCTGGAACTGAATTCATGACTCCTTAGTTTCCATTTGCCTGTGCTGTCAGCTGTGAAATCCACTGTCAGTGCACCATCCCTCCTTCACCTTACTGTTACTAGTTATTCAGTTATCCTGAGTGGCACAGGACTTTCCTGTGGATCTCAGGGACTCATTGGTGACTCACGTTTGGGTTTATTATGGTTCCACATGTGGAATTTCTGTTTTTTCCATTAATTAGTTTTTTATGTAATTTTCTGTGCTCAAGGAATGGTACGCTTGCAGAGTTAAACACTGAATAGTTAGGAAATGCCAGAATTAAGGTTGTCTGTACACTCAGAAGATAACAGCCTTCTGTGGCTATAATTTACTTAGCTGGCTTAAGTAGCAGAGATCTAAGCTGTGTAGCTAATGGTTCCAGTCATGCTGATGACCCATGCTAGGGTCAACATGTTTCTACATTATACAGGAAGGTTTTTTCAATTTGCTTATTCAGGAAATAACATATGCAAAGCTCTATTAAAAGAACATTGAGATTGCAAAGTGAAGTAGGAAGTGTCGAAAGTGAAGCTTTCCATACCACGTTAATTCTGTTCCCATGTGTGTATGCATTAGGACAGTCATTAGCTACATTATCGTAAACTATATTTTCTATGAGGCCCCTCGCTCGTTCAGTCCAGAGGGGCAGGTTATGCTCTGGGAATAAATCACAGCTATGTAGAGAAGAAGGCTATTTATCTGTAGGAGTGTTGTTGCAAAAGATGGAAGGAGTGTGCTATTTGTAGCACTGGGATGAGCATACCCAGGCCCAGCCATAACTAAAGGCCTGATCCCTCAAATAAAGGGGAGGCCCCCTAATCCCAGGCCGCAGCTGACTGCTAGGAATAACAAAGAAAACAAGAAGGGGGTGAGGTGAAAGGGTGAAGATGGGCCTGCCACAAGGCAACACTGAGTTGAGGTCTCCAGGCAGCACCCATTCCCCATCTGAGGTGACTAGAGAGTCAGTGGGCATTGCTGAGGGGAGCTGTTCCCAGAGATATGAGTGAACAAGGGAATGAAAAATAGGCCCCACACAATCACAGTGCACTCTGCTGCTGAGCTTCTTTGTCTTGGTGTGATGGATGGCTATCTCGGCTAGCACCAGAAGGAGGTTGACAAGGGGGTCTTGCAACTTTGCGGAGCCATGGGTGGGATACTAGTAGGTTGGAAGTGTGAGAAGAAGTGCAGCAGCCAGAACCTAAACAAGAGATTCTGGAGAAGCTGGAAGAGAGGCTGAAACCTGAGACACTGCACAAAAATGTGTGCCAGGGTTTCCCTCGCACTGGAGAAAAGCCAGGTATTGTGGGAGTTTGTGGGTTGTGCCAGCTACATGCTTATGATTATAGCTCCGTGAAGGAGCTGCCAGCTGATATCCTCAATGGGCTCTGGTATGAGAATGAAGTACAGACTGGCCCCCTCAGGTTCCTCACACCTACAGGTGGCAACAGGTCCCACCAGAAGGTGTTGGGGTGAGACAAGGCTGTGAGGAAGTGGATAGTATGATGAATGAGCACATACTACGTCCTGGGTAGTAACAGAGAGATAGTTTCATGTAGCTGATGGATCTCCGTTCCAAACAGCTGAAGGTAGTGCCTTGTGTGTTGAATAGTTTTGGTTCTCTGTGCCTTAAATATTGAGTCTGTTCTGGTATGGCTGTGACCTGAAGAAGTGGGTCTGTCCCATGAAAGCTCGTCACCTAATAAATTATTTTTTTAGTCTTTAAAGTGCTACTGGACTGCTTGTTTGTTTTGATACTATGTCCTGGAAACTCCCTGAAATGCTGTTTCGGCAGCAGAATGGTTGGCTGTCATTCAGACATCTCACGTTGCCCATTGGGGTGGGGGTAAGGGACAGCTAGAGGCTCGTAGGGCCAGGGACTGGTGGTGAGTTCTGGAGGACATGAGGTGAGAAGTCGCAGGGAGTACCCTCCTGTAGGACTGGCCCAAAGAAGGCTAGAGAAGCAGCTGTCAAGCCCTCACCTGCGAGAGCACATGACTGGTGACATGCAGCCCCCGCCTCCTCGGCCTCAGGAGCTCAGGGAGAGTGGGTGGTGTATGGCCCCAACCTTCCTCAGAGCATGAGAAGGGTGGGCAGCATGCAATGAATGGCCATCCCTAGCCGAGAAGCACAGACAGCCCCCAGCCCCCGCCTTGACAGGGCTGAAGCCCAGGCAGCCCCAAGAGACTGGAGGACCCATGTGGCTTGGGGGTATTGGCTGGGGTCTGAGAGTGGGCAGGGTCAATCAGGCAGCTTGATAAGACATTGCCCTCCCCTGCCTCTTATATCCAGCACCATCGCTGCAGCACACCAAGGGGAACTCCTCCACCTTCACGTAATCGTTGGCCTTGTGTAGCAGGGTTCCTTCCCCTCAGCAGCTGCTGCACATCTGGTTGCTGAAACTAGTTTTCAGGTATTGAGGACATCGTGGTGGAAGACCAGCAGCTCAAAGAGGCTTTGGGGGAAATCCCTTGGTTGGAAAGCCCATATTGACCTGAGGTGCAGGGGCCTGCAGGAAGAGAAAGGAAGGGCTGATATATCAGTTGAATGTCACTTTGCAGAAGTGAATTCCATCCCTGCCTTTGCCACAGAGTCCCCCTGTAATGCTGGGTGTGCCACTTTTCACAGGCGGCTGTTAACTTTGTTTTCCATTTCCTGGGTTCTGAGTATAAGGCACCTACAGCCAGGTTTGCAAAATTTTGAGCATTCTCAGCAGTGACTGAAGTCAATGGGAGATGTACTTCGAACACATAAGGTGCTATAAAAATGCAAGGTACTCGGGGGAAAAATCAGGCCCTAGGCATCTTAAATCAGGGACTCTGAATTTATGGTCAGTTTCGACAATTTTGACCTTAATCTCACTGTTTCTCCATTTACCAGCTGTAATATGTTGTAACACCACCATCTAATCTTAAAGGTGTGTTATGAAGATAAATTAATCCATGTTTGTGGAACGTTTGGCTATTACCATGACTGCACCATAGGAATACTCATGAGGACATGTAATAATTCTGTCTTTCAGGGCAGTTTTTGAATGGTGTGTGGAAAATAGGCCTGAAGCCACACATTGATGGAAGACATTAAAATAGCATGTGATCCTTGCACAGGAAACCTTATTCTGGTATTTCCTCACTTCTAAGTGCTTGACTTTGCAACCTTAATATTCTTTCAGTGTAGTATTCTGGATTTTGTGTGTGTATAATATATACATATGTATATATATTTGTGTATATACTTACATATATATTTATAAAATGCTGAATATATATGTCCTCTGTGTTTGTTTTACTGTAGCATCTTCTTCCACCAACTGAATATTTCTCATAAACACCAGATCTATATTTTAAATGCTGCTTCCTCTATCCAGTGTTAACTTCAGTCTCGCAAGGAATACATCCCATCCAATAAAGCGCTTAATGAAAATATTCTGCGTTGCTTCTACTGCAGTATATGTCACAAAATCCTTTCCATATTGATGGATTGATTCACTGGCTGTTCTTTATTCTGTTCCCTATGGTACCCTCTCACCCATTCTTTCTGCCTTAATACATTGGAAAAAAGTCCCTATACTTTGATGACTTTACGCAATCTACAGTTTGTAGTAGAGAAACATTTTTTTTTTGGCCTATCCTCCAACGTCTGCATGAAGTTGCTTGAATATGTAGTGTCAGTAACTGAGGTTAAATAGGGATTTTATCTTACAGGATATATTGTATTTCATTATCCTTGAGTTTTATAGTATATCAAGCAATTTGGAAATAGTAAAACGGACTTGCTGTTTGTGTGTGAATCCATCTATGCCACATACTATGTATATTTGCAACATCTATTATATTTAAAGAAAGGGTAAATTCACAGCTCCTACTGTAGTTTGAATATTACTGGAATTTACCCCCTTCATTGTGCTACTTCCAAGACAATGAGCATTTTAGTAGTAGTAGACCAATGGGAGTCCAAAATCAAGTTTTGTTAATAACTCATAAAAGTACAATAATGTTGGAATGGGCAAACTCTTCTCATTTCCCTAGCCAAAGTCAAACTGGTGCTCAGACATTCTGGTGATAGAGATTAGAAAAGTAACTAAATAAACAGAATGTTATGATGAATGCACGGCAAACAATGACCATACATTCAACTTTAACACCTGCCCAACCTAAATAACGCATCCATTGCACCACATCTAGTCATGAGCTCTCTCTCTTCCAACTTGTGCTTACATAAGACAAAGTTCTTAGCAAGCTGTCAGTCACCAGTATGAAGCAGAGCTACAAAGGATACATTTCAATGGAAGCCCAATTTTAAGAGCTTTCTATTAAAAAATGTCTGAAGAGAAATTAAGCAAAAAAGACACAGAAAATTTGAAGGGTGTAACAGCTAAACCTGGGTGTAAGCCAATGTGTCATCTTATTTTAGTAAGCAAGGAATTTATGTCCCTCTTGTAAATCCATGTTGGAATGCAACCTTAATTTCAGCACTGCTGCTTGATACCTTTGTAATTGAAGTTCCTGGGGATTCTGGACAGCAGAAGCCGCCTCGAGAAGCACTAAAACAACTTACTGTCTGGGCACCCTACCCGTGCCCAACTTTCCTCTGGGGATGAGCTGGCCAGTGCAGCTACTTTTCCCCATTGCCCCAGAGAAGGCAGGAAATTCTGTTCCTGCTCATTCTAATTGTGGTTCTAATTATGATTAAAATCCCTCTCGTTTCAGCAAAGCACTAGCTCTGTGGAGTGGTGTCACCCCAGAATGTATCAGAAAGGTAGCCATGTTAGTTTGTATCTTCGAGAACAACAAGAAGTCCTGTGGCACCTTATAGACTAACAGATATTTTGGAGCATAAGCTTTCATGGGCAAAGACCTGTTTTGTCAGATGATTTATCTGATGAAGCGGGTCTTTGCCCATGAACACTTATGCTCCAAAATATCTGTTAGTCTATAAGGTGCCACAGGACTTCTTGTAATACTCCAGACTGTGTGCAGGATCTTTTTTTGAGAATAAAGCAGGGCATGGACTGAGTGGAAAATATAGGTGGAGAATAAACTTCTCATTTCAGCAGCCCAGATTCCTATGAAGAAAAATACATGAGTCGTGCCGGTGAGGCAAAACCAGGAATTGTAGAAACTCCACTGACAACGACATAGATTCACAAATGTCCCTGGCAAAGGGACTCATGCTGGAGCTCAGTAGGAAACGTGAATATGTGAGGCCAGATGCAAAATGAAACGAAGGGTGGAAGTAGAGGTCCATTCTGTTCCCATACACCACACCTCAGTCTAAGTGCCTATCACTTAGCAGGGATGGATCCTGGTTCGGGGATGCTCACCTTAGCCAGACTTCCCCTTGTGAATACTACTTTTAAAAGAATAAAGGAAGGGTACAATCAGTGGAATTTTCTGACATGGAGACACATGCTTTTGCAGTTACACAGGCTCTGAATGGGTGCAGGCTGCTTCTCACAGTGCTATACTTGCCTTTCAGGCTTATCTCCCAGTGCAGTAGGTTCATGCTGATCTGCTTCCCTTTTCAGTTGTTCCTCCCCTCCCCAGCATTAAAGGTACTCTCAGCTGTGAGATGGCATTCCCCAGCCTCCCGCTGGCAGGCATTGCTGGAGGAATGATTGCACAACACACCTGGAGAAGGCCCCCCCATCCTCAGCTGCTCTCCAGCTCTCAAAGACGCAGCTGCTGGGAGAGTGTAATGTCAATAGGCACTGTCATGCAGAAAGAACCTCCAGCTCCTTTGCTCTCTTTGAGATGATGCACAAGTGCACACTGGGTAGTCAATCCACCATGGCTGGGTTGAGGTGCCCCAACCAGGACAATGAAGCCATACTGAGGTGAATGACTTTCCCAAACTAGTATTTGGGAGATCTCCAGTGATTACAATGGGAATATGACGCTATGGGGACACTGCCAGGGACTTGGGATCACATGCCTACATAATGTGTCTTGCACTTCTTCTAGGTATCTCTTGCCAAGTGAGGCCTTCATCCAGGGGACTACAATTTGTGGAGGGAAGAGAACACACGGATTTGGGTGTTGAGAGCAGTGTTCCCTCTGAGGCCCTGTGTTGGGCTGATGTAAATGAATGTGGCATTAGCACAGACCTGGCTCCTCTGAAACACAGACAGAAATGAAGACTGTGAAGAAGCCATGCTGAGTCAAGGACAAATATGACCATGTTTCAGACCCTAGTGAGCTTCTCTAGCTCCTTGCAGACTGAGAACAATAGTGTCCTGGGTACTGGAGGGAGGGATACAAATCCTGTGTGATATTTCTTATGGATCACCACTATCACATTCATAGATATGAAGTCAGAAGAAGGCTGGGCCGATGGAGGAACAGTTTGAAATTTATATTGGGATGTCTAGCAGCCTCACAGTGAGAGAGAAATAGTAACTTTGTGTGTGTGTGCGCGCGCGCATGTGCGCTGGTCTAAAGATGTTTCCTTTGTGAGCGCCTTGTCAGTAGGTATTTTTGTAAAGCCCAGGCCCCTGGAATCACTCGTCTATATGAACATCTCAGCTTGCATTTTTAAAAGGCAAGTTTCCAGCCTTTGTAGTTGCTGAGAAAAGCTTGAAAGTTTGAACACAAAAATAACCCCAATATGTTGTTTTAAATATAATGATTTGTAAGCCAGTCTCATGATTTTTAGGTCCTGACTCATGATTTCTAACTGCTTGAAACTGTCAGTGAGGGCATGTCAGATATAGACCGATTAGAGTGACCCTGTTCAATTGTTTGTGCATTCTGACAAATATTTCAGCCCATGTTGCCACTGGAAAACCTGACATACAAGTTGTCAGGGTGAGAGAAGCTGTGGGCCTTTCATGTTAGGCAGATCGCTGTGTGGCCAGCCGATAAGTCACAAAAAAGAACCAAATTCTAATAAGGGCAAAATACAATGCAAAGAGGTACAAAAAAAAATGCACCCAGTGGAAGCTTTAGCTCTCAACTGTTCAAAATATAAAAAAGTCAAGACATAAAAGAGTTAGCAGGCCCATCAGATTTGTAAGCTCTATGGGAAAGGAGGATATCATTTTCTTCTGTGTCTGTACAGCAGCTAGATCCTGATCCCAGGTGTTATGACAATACAATGAATATATAAAAATAATGCTGTGAGAATACAAAACTCCAGCAAATTCTTCTTCTGTGAAGCAAAACTCATCATCAGCACAATCAGAACTGCAGCAGAACCAGTGAGAGCAATCAGAACAGCAGACTGCATGAGACACTAGGGTGTGGGGCATAAAACACCCCAGGAGACTTGTGGCAAGCAAAGCCACTGAGCCAGCAAAATATTAGCTACAACACAAAAGGTTAAATAAGCCTTCTTGTACTGGCAGTGTGTATGGGGAAGAGTGAAGGAGAAAAGGACGACAAGACATTTGTTGCAGTAGATAAAATACTGTCTGTTGTAGTAGTCAGTATGTCCTTTAAGTAGCAGGGGCATTTGTAAAATCACAAATGACAGAAGTCCACAAGGGATGTCATTTTAAATAGGCACAGAAGCTCAAGCAAATTGCACAGTGGTCACAGAGTTCACACAAAGTAAGTGGAATAAAATCCTATTGCACAATAGAAGGTTATCTAGAGAGAGCAGTCAAACCACCAATAGATGTGAATTCTTGGTAAATTACAAAGGAGCCATGCCCCATCAATGTTTGTGATGCTGCTACTGTGTGGGTACTGAGTTACCAAATAAGCAAAGAAATGAACATGATGAAAGCAACAAATGAAAAACAGCTTGACAAAACACACCATTGTAACAGAGAATAAGCAAGTTTTCTCAGGTCCTGGGGGATTACTACATATAACTGCAAAAGAATACCCATGCAGTAATGCAGGAACCTAGAAACGTTCCATTAACAATGCTAGCAGAACAAAAAGTGAAGCAGAGCTCAGGCAAGAAAGAGAAGTTATAACACTAACAGCCTTGGTGAGCCAGGGAGAAGTAACAATTACAAAGAACCCAAGAAAATTGAGGCTTTGCTTAAACCCAAGATGTTTAATATACTAACAGCCTGAAGTCACAGACCAGATCCTCGGCTGATGTAAATTGGTGTAGTTCTATTAATTTCACTGGGACTCGTTGTTTACCTAATCACAAAAGGAGTCACAATGTGGCCTTAAAGGGACACTGCCAGCTTGAAAATCACATCTCTAATTGAGATATTGTGCATATGATTTTTAAAATTAACCCTTAAATTAGCTCTTATTGAAAGAAGCTAGAGAAATAATGGACCATGTCTTGTTTCAATGTCTTGTTTCATAGTTTGTTCATTTCTTTCACATGACAACACTTAGCATATAGTCCATGTCGCTGTTGCCCTTGTACACTCTCCTTTTTGGCGAAAACTTTTATAAACATCAGTAGCAAAGCACGAAAACCACTTATCAATTTCATTTTAGAGCAATTTTTAAAAATTCAGGACCTGTTGTGAAAGGAGGATCTGTCACAGAGGAATTTTTAAAAGTTAGTGCCAAAATGCAGTTCAAGTTGACAGTCACTGATGTTTGTAAGATGCCTTGCGATCCTTATATGAAAGTAACTGCTGCAATGCAACACATTAGTATTAATAACGTGAACACTGTATAATTCAGTGGTATAAATCAGTGGTTTTCAACCATTTTTCATTTGCAGACCCTTAAAATGTCAAAAGGAGGATTTGGATCCCTTTAGAAATCTTAGACATGGTGTGCGGATACCCAGGGATCTTCAGACCGCAGGTTGAAAACCACTGATAGAGAGGAATCAATGACAAAAGGGAAGATCTGAGATCATTGTTAATGTGGTTCACCCGGGTGTTATATCTGACTGTCAAAAATAACTCCATGCATACAAGGGAGGCTTACCAAATTCTCACGGAGAGAGCGAGACTAATGTAATCAGTGCCAAAACCACCATTGCTAGGCTGTCCCATTAGATGTTCATGATAAGCACTGCATTTCACAAGCAATTTGTTAATGAAATATGAAGAGCTCATTTGTTTTTTTGAAAAAAAAAAAGCTGCCTGACACTTTATTGTGTTCTGATCTGGGACCTCAGCCATGAGAACAGGCCTTTGATTCAGCATAGCCAGCCTCCATGTGGGGTAATGATGAGTCAGCAGTCCTGTGCTGAGCAAAGCTGAGTGAAGCGTTTTTGAGGCAAATGAAATGAAAGGATGAAAAATGTCTGTAGTCAGCCAAAGAGTAAGCGACACACACCAGCCAATCATCATCTCCCTCTCTCTCTCCCTCTCTCATTCAACTCGGACAACAGCACAGAGAACTCGTTAACAGAAAGATTTAACTGCCCGTGTTTGAAATAAATATTCTCTGTGCAAAAATGAAACAAAAGATGCTCAAAATACACAGTGAGCAGCATGGGGTTGTGTCGGTGGTCCAATCTGTAAGGGATATCTGAACTGTATTCAATATGGTCGTTATTCTGGGAGCTGTTAGATGCTGTCCATTGCTGTGTTTTTTCTGGCTTCTGCTGGCACTAATGGGGTTATAACAGCTGAAACGTGAGGCTCAGTATTTATCGCAACTGGAGACATTTATGGACTGAGGACAGTCATTCCATGTGGCTGGTCTCACGCTTGCACCTTTGGGAACGAACTTCGTTCTCTGACCCTTGCTGAACGGTGGCCAATGGTATGTAAGTGCAATAGCTGAAGCACAAGCATTTGCCCATGCTGCAGTGCCAAACAAAGAAGCAAGACGAATCTGTGTGTAGGCCACTGAGTAACTGGACGGGGAAAGGGATTTAAGACTTGGGTCTTTGGTGACTCTGTAGCTACTACTGTAATCTCAGGACTGCAAGACCTTTAAACTACCTGTACAGAAAGGAGACTGGGAGGTGGATCTGTGTCATTGCCACACCCCCATCCCAGACCGGGCCCCTGCAGGGCACTGCTCCATGAAGATCTGCTGCACAAGCTCTTCATCACCTCCCTCCTGTGCGTCTCAACGGCCTTGCTTTAGCTGCTAATTGCTTATTTCATGTCTGTACAGGCGTTTCAGGCCATAACTCTGTAACCGTTGCAATACATGAGATACATCAAGCAAAGGTCAAGGTAGTTGGTAGAATCTGTTTAATGTAAATTAGGCCACAAATTGGTGGAGACAGAGCATCATGTTGTATGTTAACACTCAAGGGAGGCTGAGCAGGGTTTCACCGCCAGCTGAAGCACGTCTCCCTGGACTCTATTGAATATCTGATGCCAGGTCAGGCATTTGACAGTTTGAGAGCAGAAGGAACTAACCTAACCGCACTTTATGTTTTTTATTTTTTAGGTACATTCAACTGTACTAAGAGCTTCAATTGCACTTTGGAAAAAAAAACAGCTCTGGTTCTTTGCAGATTCTGAGCTAGACCCACACGAAGGTCAGAGCATCAGTCTGTGAATGTTGGGAAGGGTTACCCAACCTCTTCAAACGGTCCAATCTCCAGCTGATATGTGTCACTGTAGCTTCATTAAGTCAATGGCTTCTTTCTGACTTATGCCAGCTGGCCTCTGGTCATTATTTTAACTTCATGAAAGTCAAGTCTGTATTTGGGCCATTGAGAAAATGGATATGTGAAGGGGCTTGAGGAAGGGAATCCTCGTTAGAGCACTGGTTCTCAACCGATTTCCACTGTGGCCTGCATATGTAGCTTGCTGTGTGTTTATGTGGGCCACGGCCAAACAATATATACCCTACCTATATGGGCATGAGGATGTCATATGGGCTGTGCTGTGTGCTGACTGGGTCACAGGTTGGGAACCACAGCTCTAGGGCTGCTCTGCAGCCACTACTGTAATGTCAGGCTGCAAGCTTTTCTCTTATTTACAGTGGAGCTGAACATTTGGCTCTGTAGATGCACCCAGCTATTGGGGAAATGTTCAGCTCTCTCTGAAGGTGAAGGGATCTGTGAACCCATTAGCCAGACAAGTTATTTCTCAGAACCCCATCCCACATTATCTGTCCCCAATGAATCTATTTTTGGCAGGGGAGGAACTTAAAGAATGTAGAATTTTCAATACATGGGCCATTTCTTCTGCCTCCAACTTCTCTGTGATTTGCAGCAGACATTCTCTGACTTGTCTCGAAAGGGCTAGCTGTGTTAGTACCTGTGAAAACAAAGAGGAGTCCTGCAACACTTAAGAGACTAATGGGTTTATTAACACATAAGCTGTTGATGGTAAATGGATGGATGGAAATCTGATGAAGTGGGTTTTACCCACAAAAGTTTATGCCCTAATAAATCCATTAATTTCTAAGGTGCTACAGGGCTCCTTGTTATCCTCTGACCAGTAATATTTAGGATTACAAGGCAAGGCACTATGTAAGAATCTGAAGAAAATAGAATAGAATGTTCTCTGGAACACACACACATGAAACACTCACAATTAAAAAGAAAAATAAAACCTTGCTATCAGCTGCCAATCCAGTTAACAATTTCTTTCCTTGCATTCTTTTGTTTGTAACACTTATTGTGCAGTGGCCAGGCTGGTGAACTGGCAGCCCGCCCACCTTCAGAGGTGGAGAGCACTGCCTGAAAGAAGAGGAAGAGAGCATCAAAAACAGATTGAAAGAGTTTCCTCTTGGAGTGAGCATGTAGGGTCTGGGTTTAATGCTGATTTCCAAAGAATGATTGTATAGAAGCAGTCCACTGAATAGCCTAACAGAATGGAATAGAAATTGCCCAGCAAGAATCTGTACACTATCGCTCCCAAAGTCAGGACTAATTATTAAAAGGCAAAGTGGAAAATAAGTGTGTGGGGGGGGGCTAGTTCTGTAGTATCCAAACCTACTGGGCACCAATTTAATTTCACTACTCTGCAACAAGTAGTTAGTCTGCTGTTTGCCCGTACGCATTAAAGCTACCAGCCCAATTCTATTGTTCTAACACAGTTTCCCAAAGTGTAATATTCCTAGCACTGGTGGTACGTGAAAGGCTTTCAAGGGGTACGCTGCAGAAAATAAGTTACTAAAAATCAGGAGAGAAGCACGGGGATGGCACTGGGAGAGGGGATACACTGATAAGGCCAAAGTCCCAAAAGAAGTATGCGAAAGTTTTAAGTTTGGGAACCTTAGTCTTTTAGGTGCTGCAGGACTCCTTGTTTTTATAGGTCCAGACTAATGCAGCTGTCCCTTTGAGGCTGGGCATGCTCCGCAGCTGTCTGGGACTACACAGAAAAACCTCCGTGTGAGGTGATAAGCCCAGCAGGAGGCTCGGTGAGGAAAGGTTGAATAGATGCAGTTGAAGCTTGATGGGACCCCTCAGCAGTGAAACAGCGCAGGGATGGAGCTGGGCTACATTACACAGAGTTTGCTGGGTGGTATTGGAGCTTGACTGTGTCTCTCTTTACCCTCTGAGAAAGAGGAGGGCTGCAAGTTTGTACAGAGGTGTGCATTGCAGACTACAAGGCAGGGTCCCAAAGGGAGCTGGTGTGTCGTATATACATATAATGGTTCTGATCCTAGTTTGTAGATACTGAGAAGGGGATAAATCCAAATCCTACAGATGAGTTTGTATGTGCACATATATAAAGAGTCGTTCGTTTCTGAACATAAAGATCAAGTGAAAATATTTTCTTTTTATATTGCTATTAAAGAAATGTCATACATTTCTCCCCCAAAAGGTTATAAATAAACTGTTAAGCATATGTGTATATAATATATATTTAGAATTGTAAATATTTTCCTTTCTAGATGGTGTCACTCACACTTTGTTTTAATTCTGTGTTATAGTTTTCCCCTGTACCTCTAGCAACAGCCCATAGTGAACCTCTGAGTCACAAAATTGTTCATCCACATTGCCCCCCATTGTTTAGTGGAGACTTACTTTCTCATCTCCCTACTTTAACTTCAATAGTTCAGGGAGCTCCTGGGCCAGCTCTTTTAAAAATCTTAGGTGTAATTTATCCAGACTGTCTGGTTTCAAAAGGACTAACTTTACTACTTGCTGTTAAGCATTCTCATTTGTCTCTACTGGAATGGAAAATATTTCCTCTTCACTATATGCATGCATCTATATTTGGGGAAAAAGGCAGAACAGAAATATTTACTGCCTACTCTTCCTTTCCTAAATTATTATTGACAGGTCCAGCTAGTAATGGATAATTAATATTGTGGGATTCCTGATTCCTCATTTACTCAAAGTCCTTATTGTCCTTAATGCTACTAAACATATATTTTTGTCGTGTGTCCTTTAGCTTTCCTTATCAATTTTCTGTAATCCTAGTTCCTAATTTGGTTTTGCTATTAACTTTCCTTTTTTGTCATATGTAATTTCTTATACCTGCTTTTACTTCTGCTCTAGACAAGCTGTTTTTAAAGGAGCATATAGCTGCACTGGGAGTTCATGTTGAGTTCTTTGCCTGCTAGGAGCCCTAACTCTTTTTGGGAGACACAGTTTTCCAGGATACAGAGCCCTTTCTTGTTCTTAGATGTATGACATTCCATTTGGGTTGCAGTAAAATATCTTTTGTTTGAGAGGGTCCAGCTTTCCAAGGGATTCTGCCCCTTCCTCATTATTTATCACTTTGGGACTTAAATACTCATACAAGGTTTTCCCAGAGAGGCCGCCCACACCAGTTGGGGCTCAGGCCTTCAGCCCTGGTGAGTGTTCAGGGGGCAGGGGTCCTCCCCCCGCAGGTCTGAAAACATTTACCAGAGCTTGGCTCCATACTGCTCCAGCTGTTTTTAAGCCCTGCCCACTCTGTCAGTCTTTGTGTCATTCACAAACGTTAGCGGCAGTGATTTTATATTCACTCCCCCATAGAAAATGATAATTAGTGTTAGGCCCACTACCAGTCCCTGCAGAACCTCACTACAGACTTCCACATTTAATGATTATTCTCCATTCACCGCTGGTTTTTGAGATCTGGCAAGTGGCCTGCTCTTCATTCCTTTTTAAGACCTGTCAGACAGAAGCTTTACTTAGCCAAACTAGGCAGCAGGCTCTAGGGGACTTGACCTAAGTGGGTGACACGAAAATGACCCTACGCCAGTGGGGTTACAAGATTACTGCAAAGGATGTGCCAATAGGTGATGTTTTGGAAAAAATAGACCACAGTGTATCTGTCTAGACTGCAAGGTGCCTGATTGTAATCATGGAAAGTTCTGCCTTGACCACAGGTCACAATGGAAACCCGTTTACGTAAATGCTAATAGGAACAAGGTGAGTTAAGAGAACAGCCTGTGGGAAGCAGGACACCTCTGAATTTATGGAGTATTGAAGAAGAGATAACGAAAAGGAGATTGGAACTCCCAGGCAAACATACAAGATATTAAGCCTGGGCAGAACAAGATGAAAAAGGGATGGGAGCTCCCTGTTATGGTGAGACCAGGCAGACTTCTGCTGCAACCCCCCATCCATCAATGACCACTTTTTAAGAGATCCACATGGTAAGGGTGAGTACAGTGTTAGTGTGTGGGCACCCTCAGGTTTCAAGTTTTTGTGATACTCACATGTAAGAAGTCTGAATGATAATTCATACTAAGCAGATGATTATTGTAACGGTCCTCATTCTTTGCGTGTTCCTAGCACCTCCAAATCTAAGTGTGATTTCCGCCCTGTTCATCTTAAAACTGCAGCAACAAAGGTGATTGACTCACTCTAATTTACCCCAGAACTTTCAATCAATTTGGGTTAAAATAAGTATAAAATATGGATGGTCCTCTGTTTGGCCACATCGAATGTAAATGGGTTATGATCCCTTGGCAATCACCAACTTCCAGTCCTGTGCTTAATTCATCTTTATCAATCCTAATTAAGTCCAAAATTGTTCCCATACATTGAACGACAAACCTTTTTGTATGGGGAAATTATCTAGGTTTTTAGAAACTCTTACACTGTAACTTTTTACTTCTGCCATAGATTGAGGACGCGCCTGGGCCCTTTGTTCCTTTCAAACCTCCTGCACCAGGTTTAGAATTCCTCTGAGCCATCTTCCAAACAACATCTCAGAAGGAGAAGAACCCCATGGAAAATCATGCCCACCTGATAGCAAACAATAGGTACCGCAGCAGTTTGTCCCAGTTCTGGGATTCAGTTGTGACACACACAGCATTTCTCTGAGTCCAATTAAAACAGTCCACTAACCCACTCATTTGGGGGTGGTACACTGAGGTTCTTACAAATTTTGTCAAATAAGAAGACAATTCCTCGTGGAACTCTTGGCATGGAGATGATACTATCCTCTGTCGGTTCACCTTGTGGATACCTATGTGAGATTTTATCAGCAACTACTCGGGCCAAACCTGACTGTGGGGGAGTGACTCTGAGGTATTGGATGCCATAATCTATAATGGCTAAAATGTAGTATTATTTCCTTATTGTTGGTTTAAGCTTCCCAATTACATCTATCCCAATGAGTTCCCTCTACTAAGGGAAGAAGAGCCAGATGTGTACTTAGCACTCAGCAGCTGGCACGTGGGACAATAGTTGCAATAGTCCTTGACCTCTTGATGTGCCCCAATTTTGGTCAAGAAATGAGAAAATACCATTCCTGGGGGTGGAGGGGCTGATACGCAGCTGTCCAAATCATGGTATTTTGTGGGCCAACCAGAGAACTTTAATTGTAAAGAACATGGTGCTTAGTAGTTCTGGCCGACTTATCTCTGTTTGGTATTCTTTGACCACCTAAGCCCAGACACCTCCTTCCAGTTCAAAGTGAGAGTATTATGTATCTGTACTAGATCCACCAGGCCCTGTGTACCACAGAAAGCTGCCAATTGCAGGTGGCTAAACTGCCTATTGTTTTTGCACAAAGTCAAAAAAGCTCATGAGAGATGGCTATCTGCTGCTGGCATGTCTAAACTGAGTAGTTGTGCACGTCCATGCCTTTTTAAAGAGTTTTGATTCAGGATCTGTAGGACCCTAAGGGCCCAGGTGACTACAGGATGTTTGGGAATCTGCTGGGCCATCCATCAGATGGTCATGGATTTGTGATTCTATGCTCCCAAGCCCTTACCTGTCAGTAGAAACGTTTTGGGAGTAAGGGAATTTCCAAGTTGGGCACATATTTCAAAGCGCCTGCGGCTAGACAGCTTGTCAGCACTTCCAAGTTAGCAGCTTTGAAATTTGCGTGGCCGCCATTATGCTAATGAGGCACTGCATATGCATGGTAGCACCTCACTGATATTCCCCAGTCCGTGTCACTTCCGTGTAGACACAGCCAAGGAGTGTTGTCTTTTGGAAGTGATTTCTACTGACAGGTAAGGGTTTGGACGCATGGACTCATAAATCCATGACCCTCCAATGTGGCTCTTCAATCCCTGCCCGATGCCTCTCCTTGGGGACTTTCACCCCCAAAGAGGGTGTTGTTTTAGCTGGGAGACTGTCTGGGCCCACAAAATAAATCTAGGTTGTCCTTTCTTCCAAAAGCCCAGCACCTTACCAGGGGATGCTAAACAGACCCACTTCTCCTGTTTCAGGCCGAGAGGGGAACTCCACAGTCTAGTTCAGCTCTAGGACTGGGGCAGACAAGATAGAGCCCACAAGCTGGATATGACCTGTCAAGCCTTTGGATCCAGCCTGCTGTGACCCTCAGAGCAGATCCCTACGTACTGCAGCCCCCAGGTGGCTGGCGTCCTGTGCCTCTAGGTGCTGCAAGCTGCTTGCAGGGAGAGGAGGAGAGAGAATATGGCCCCAGCATCTGAGTGCTCTGAGTAGCCTGGGGCTATGGCAGGCAGGGAGCCTACCTAAGGGTCCTTCTGGGCTTCTGGCTTGGAGCTGCCAAGCTAAGTGCCTCCTAGACAGAACCTACATCTGGCACTCCACCCTCTCCCACACCCCAACTCCCTGCCCCAGGTCACAACATCCTCTTAGACTCTGCACTCCTCCCTACAACTCTCTTCCAGGCCAGGATCCTCTCTTGTACCTATTCCTCCTGCTGCAGCCCAAGCTCCTGCTCCAGGTCAGAAGCCAAACCCTCTGCACCCCATCTTGCACCACTCCCCCAGGTCAGAATCCTCTCCTGCACCTACCCCTCTCCTGGACCCTGCACCCCAAGCCCCTGTCCCAGGTCACAACCCCCTCCTTCACCAAAACTCCCTTTCAGATCCCTAATCCGAGCTCCCTTATGCACCCAACCACCAACCCAGGCCCCACACCTACTTCTTGGAAAAGCACAGCCCTTGACCACTTACCAACATCCTGGAGTGCCCCGTTCCCCATCAAAAATTATTGCCCACACCCTTGCTCTAGGAAGTTCTTATTCAACCATTCTGCTGGCCTTAGGTTGGCTGCTTGGTGCTGGTACAACCCACTTGTGGGGTCCCAGTGGGAAGATCTGACAGAACTAGGCATGTACTGCCAGCTCATGGGTTTCCTTCGCGGATCAAGACACTGGCTTCAGCCACGGGAAGCAAAAATTCGAGACGCACTGTGGCTGCAAGATAACTTTGTGGAGAACTGTCTCTGACTCATAGTGAGTCCTGCTCACCTCTTCATCTGGCGTCTTGTTAATTGAGGGAGTCTCTCTCAAATTGCTGTTTTGACTGCTCCAGATGAATGATTGAGGCCTGGAGGATTATTTCAGTTTGGTCCCACATGAGAACAGGATCTCAGACAATTGCTATCCAGTCCTGGAGCCATTTCAATTCTGGATGACACATGGGATGCACTTTCAACACTTAAACACAAGCCTGTTTTTCCTTGTTCCGCCTGCCGCTATCCTAGATCTGTGACATAGAAACTCTGATAGGACCCTAGAAGTACTTGACTCCTGATAAATGGTGTATTTTAAGGTATTTATTTTCTGCCTGTTGCAACACTGGTTGGGAAAACCTGCCCCACCAATCTTGCAATTCCAAGTTCCCATTCACGTCTGGCTTCCAGCTGCACTATAAAGTCTATTGTAGCCGATGAAACAATAATAGGAGAGGAGGATTGGGATTAGAGACGCAGCCTATCTCTCACCAGTAGACAGATGACTTGAGAGCTGAGTGTTGGTTGTTAATTACTATTAACAAAAAGAGCCTGGAGGGTGGAAGGAAATGTGATCTTCTTTCTGTGCAGTGTGTGAGGACTACTCTTGAATACACTTCTGCAGAAAAATAACACTCTGCATGGTAGAGAAGTAACAGGTCCACCTTTCTGAAAGCGAGGTTCTCACTTTGCCCATTGCAGGGGACTAAAACCCTCTGTGGAAAGTTTTGCCATTGCCTTGTGCATTTGCGAAGGTCAGAAACAAAAGTCAAATTGGCCTTCTTGCCATTAATCGATCCATCACCTCAGAGTTTGTTCTAGCAAGGATGTGAGTTATGACCAATTTCCCAGCTTTCTTACACAGAGGATGAGATGGAAGACTATATATCCATGCCCTTCAGTATAGCCTATGAGGTGGCCTGGAAGATGACTTCATTAAAATCCAGTGGTTTGTTGCCAAAGCTGGGCAGACCTGAAAGGGCACAAGGTGGTATTTGGTCCCTTCCTGTCCCAACCTAGTATGTACTGGTGTACAATAGCTATCAATGCTGTCTGTTGCTCTGATGGAGCCTTTGAGTTATGCTAATAGGTGCTGCATTCAGAAGGCTGCTACAAGAAGAGGCAACAGGTCTGAGGTGAGGTTATTTGTGTCTATGTGCTCTTCAGTTGCTCTTTAATGCTCTGAGGCTGGGTCTACACTTGGTCCCATCTATGAAGGGGGCCTGTTAATCGGGGCGATGGGAGATTACTGATGACGTGCCGTGGTGAATACGCAGCACTTTATTAGGCTAATTCTCCCCCGCGGCAATTTGTAAGTGTCAAACTTCGAAGTGCCGGCATGCGTGTAGCCACAGGCGCTTTGAAAGTCCTTTTGAGGAGGAAAGGCACTTCGAAGTGCCCACAGCTACACGCATGCCAGCACTTCAAAGTTTGACACTTCGAAGTTGTCGCAGGGGAGAATTAGCTCTGGTCAGGCAAACCCTGACCTACAAGTAACTTGCGTTGTCTGAGAACACTTGATTTTCATTTGTCTGCTTTCCTGTAGAACGTTACTCCTGTGTGTGTTGAGGGATTGCGGCCAAAATTAGGCATAGTAAATACAGAGCAAAAAATATGAGACGTGGAGGGAAAGACACCATGAGGTGCAGATTTTAAGCAGTGGCTAGAAGCGTTTCACATCACTCCGGAGGATCAGAGGTGAAAGCAAAGCGGCGTGCGCCAGCGCTCCTGCAGCATTTTTAAGGGGGTGTGTACGGGGGGAGGTGTTGGAATCCTGCCCCCTTACCCACATCTGCCCTACCCCCACCAGCTGAGGCCAGGAGCAAAGCCACGGGCATGGGGCGGGCATCACAGCACCCGGCTTCCAGAGCATCTCTCTAGCACCAACTCTCCTCTCGCACACACTAACATTAGTGCGCTGTCTCCCACACACAAGCATGCTCACCCTGCCCTGAAGGCCCCCTCCACCCCCCTGACTCCTGTACTCATCCCCTCGGCTCCCCCGGCCACCACCACACCACCACCTTTCGCCCTGAGCCTCCCACACTCCACTCCAGGTACTGTCAGATTATAGCCCCTCTCCCAATGCCTTGGCCTGTGCACCCCCAAGGGAGGTTTGCCACACAACAGCACCTGTAAGAAATGTAAGTTGCTTTCCTTTTCGGTAGGTTGTCCATCAGAGGAGTTAAAGAAGGAGAGACACCTCTTTTGAAGAGACATCTGAATGAAGAGCTGGAGGATGAGGGAGTTCCAAGCACAGGGCTGGATATGGAAGGAAATGCCACACTAAAAGGCAGCAATTGTGGGGGTTGTCTGACTTGTGGTTACGGATTCAAATTTGTGGAAATCAGAACAAAAAGTTTTCTGGCTTTCTCTTAACTTGCCACCCCCACATGCTATATTTGTCATCTGGAACTTGAGCAGCAAGGGAAAAAATGCATTGGTGTAAAAATAAACCAACTTTTTTTGTTATCTACTATTTTTATCAAAAGTTTAAAATGAAGCATGGCAAAAAAACCAAAAATCATACCCGTTCATATGCCAAATTTCATACAAATGGAAATGGGCTATTTTAATAAAAATAAATACTTCTCTTTGCTGAGATCTTTCTCTGTGTATCATACCAGAAACCTTTGTCTTTACTGGTCTGGGTATTTGATCCAAAAACACACAGAGATCTGCCAAACCGCTAAATGCAACAAAGTCTACAATGGAGCCAACCAAAAAAAATAAAAAATAAAAGAAAAGTTTTTAATGTATGTTTTTCTAAAGTTAAATCACACTTAGTTCTTTAAAAATAGTTCAATATTTTAAAGTACTATTTTAATGCTACTTACTAGGGGAAACTGCACAGGTAAGGAACCTAAGAAGAAGAAACATGATAATGGTGCATAAAACAAATGATGGTATGGAAAAAGGAGGCCAGGCTCTTCTAATTTGGAACTGATAAAAGGCAATATTTCTTCATGCCATGTGCAATTAACCTGTGGAACTCATTGCCACGAAAGGCCAGTGCACCAGCAGGTGCCTATCTTTAAATGTCTATCTAAATGTCTTTAAATATCTGACCTCAGCTAACAAACTGTGTGGGAAGGCTGAAGAGTAACTGTGGAACAGCTTATAACACATTTACCCCCACAAATCTTACCATAGTGAGAGGCTTATTTTTGTGTCATATTACTTCTAAATATATTTATCCGGGTCAGCAGCAGAACAGACACAACTCATTCAAAGGGGAATGCAGTAGGAGGAGAAAGGTGGACTGGGCGAGGTTCAACAAAACCATCAGATGAAGAACTTTCCTTGAAGAAAAGGAACTGTTTAACTCCACTCTGCTGCCCGCAATGCTATACAGAGCAAAAAGCTGGTCAACAATGAGAGCAGAGGAAATATAATTCATTGTCACCCTGAAAGCAATGGAAAAGCGAATGTCAAGATATCAGTCCATGACATCATACCAAATCGGAAGGTTTATAGGTGTGCCTGATGTTGTGCCAGTGCAGTACGATGCAAAGCAGAGATGGGCAGGTCATGCAGTCTGCAGCAAAGGCAATCGTTGGACAACCAGCTTCAGTGACTGGATCTCCCGAAAGACCACAAGCAATGGCTGGACAAGCCAAAAATGTTCTTAGCCAATCCTATCACAAAACTCTTAGGCCGGAAGTGGAACGAAGGTTCTCTCAACAAAGCAGAGTGGTGCAGGCATCAACATGCGCTTATGGAGGGACAGGCAAGGCCAAGCAAAACAAAGATGACTGCTATATGATCCAACATTATGAAAGAGATTTGAAGAGTTCTCTCTGAGTTTATTGTCAAGAAGACCAAGACATGACAACCTATCTTCACTGTGGGGAAAACACTGGGTACTAAAAGGCTCTTTAACCTCCAGCCCATTTGTTATTTTTGTGCCTTTCTCCATGAGATTAAAGACAAATTCAAATCACAAACACGACACTGATTTTTAAACAAGGGAGACCAACTACTGAACAATTTACTAAGGGGAGTGCTGGGTTTTCCATCTTGTGATGTCTTCACACCTGGCTGGGACATCCTTCTGGATAGTAGGCCTCATTCAAACACAAAGGATGCTTTAGTCAATCACAAGTTATTGGGCTCAACACATAGCTAACTGGGTGTGATTCTGTGGCCTATGCTAGTCAAAATGTCAGACCACTTGATCTAGTGGTGTCTTAAGGCCTTACACTCTGTGAATCACTGTGTTATCAAAGGCCTGTAGTGATGGGGACCACGCACAAGTACTCACAGAGATCTAGACCAAGACATGGCCAATCAGCACCTTATCACTCCATTTAAATGTTCCAAGCGTTTCCTGACTCTTTATCTGGCTACTTTATTTGTGTTTTTACAGTGCAAGCTCTTCTGAGCAGGAGTTGTGGGCTACATCTACGCTTAGTAAAAACTTCGAAATAGTCATGCTAATGGCCATTTCGAAGAATACTAATGAGGTGCTGAAATGCATATTCAGTGCCTCATTAGCATGCCACTGGCCACGGCACTTCGAAGTTGTTGCTTTTCACTCCCGCACAGCTTGTCCAGATGGGGGGTCCTTTTTGAAAGGACCCCACCAACTTCAAAATCCCCTTGCTGATAGACATGGCTGTGGTGTTTTATAGGTGGAAAGCGCTGCGGATATAGTGAGAGCTAATGGGAAATCATATGAGTAACAGTGACAACTAGTTAAGTTGGTAATCATCTTGGGCTGCCCAGGCCATGGTCTACAGTTATACAAATGCATCTGTCTCCACTGTTATCTTGCCTGTCCACTTCCCTCTCTTGCCTTTGTCTGTTTACTCACCTGCTGGATATTGGTGGACTCCGAGATTGTGAGGTCCCTAGGGCAGGGACTGTTTGTATTGTTGTTGGACAGTGACAAGTACAAAGGGGCCCTATTTCCTAGTTGGAGTACTAAAGCAATAATAATAATAATAATAATAATAATAATAATAATAATCTTTTTCTACTACAAAGCACAATGGCTGGCACCAGGTCGACAGGGCTGTTGGTGTATCAAGATTTGTAACAAAAAATGAATAATGGGCATGAGGTCAGTGAGGAGATGGTCTGTGGTGCTCAGGGTGAGAAGCACGAATGTGATGGAGGGAGAGTTACCTTATGGAGAGAACTGGGCAGCCTGGCCTTTCCCCTGTCTTCCTGCTGTTTAGATTTCTCAAGTGTAAGAACCCAAAGGTGAAGAAAAGGTGGATTCCATGCCAAACACAAGTCCTTGGCTCTGGACTCTCTTCCTTCCTTCTGTGTCCAACCTGATAGAGTTCTGCAGAGGGCCAATGGCAAATTGGTTAGAGCTCCATTATTGGCATATGATACCATGCACCTGTGGCAGCTCTGAAAAAACACTGATAGCACACCTTTTGTTCCACCTAATCCTTTTCTTTCCTTGTGCCTTCCCTGAGTCAGAGCACAGATGTTGGCCTGGGCTTCCTGAAGCACACAGCAGCCTGTGTTTAATGAGTCTCAAGTAGGCCGTAGTTTCACAAATAACAAGCAATCCTCCGGCACCTTACAGACTAACAAATGCATTGGGTCATGAGCTTTTTTTCATGTGAGGAAATGGGCTTTATACACAAATGCTTATGACCTAGTAAATGTGTTAATCTCCAAGGTGCCAGAAACATGTCTCAAACAAACAGAGCATAGATTTGATGTTTACCTGCCTTTGTGCTTGCTCATATCCAAGCATGAGTGATTCCTCTCACAATAGCCAGGCTTGTGTGTGTGTATTTGGGGAGGGAGCCCAGCAAGAGGAGAAAGAAATACCTCCTCCTTCACACCAGTCAAGAAAGCGAGAGGTGAAGACCAGACACCAAGAGAGGGAGGCTGCCATACAACATGAGCCTGAATTTTCAACACCAATGTCGAATTTTCTTGATGGCTTCAAACAGCTCCCTTATGATGAGTTCACAGATCCTCAGGGCAGAGATGGTATCTTTGTTTTCTTTGCCAAATGTCATACATGTAAAACAATAAATTACAACCACAAAAGTTCTGTGGTGAATAATGGCAAATGGCTGTGGCTATAGAAAGTGAGATAAAGCTCACTAGTAAATGATCCTGCCTTTATATGTTGCCTTTCTTCGAGCAGGTTCCCAAATTGCTTAAATTCTTTGGGGGCAGGCACTGTTGTGTTGTTCCATGTTAGTGTAGCACCTTGTATAATGGAATCATGGTCCATGGTTGGGGCTTCTCAACCCAACTGCAGTGCAAATAAATAATCTAGAGGTATCTTTTCACCAAACACTAATGAGCAACCACCTCTGGCATGGATGTGGAAAATGTTTAATGGCTTATCAAGCAACATGGCACGGCTGTCTCCTTCTCATGATTGCCCTCAGCAAAGCCAAGACCCTGCTGTTTGGTAGCAGTTGATGGGATTACTCGTTCAGTTCAGGTGGGAGATGGCTTGTGCTTTGGCTGCCGAAGGTCTTCGGTTCTGGCCCTGCTAATATGCATGGTCCATTTTAGTGAGTCACAATGTAATTTCCTGAAATGGAATTTGACCTCAGTGCTGGAGCCAACAACCACTTTTACAAGAAATGCAGCAGAAGCGTCAATGACCGCACATCTCCGGGAATTCAGTTTTGTGTCACCTGGCAGGTGGCATACCCTGCAGTGCAGTGTCTGATGTAACAAGCCTGTTTGTTAACCAAGTATGGATTGTGAATCAACCTCTACAGGTTTTCCCTGAAAGTGAATGGTCATTTGTCAAGTGTAAGGTTACCTGGAGGCAGGTACTATCTATCGGCTATTGAAGGTTAGCTTAATTTTCACATTCATGTCTCCAGAAGTGAATGTAATCATAGGTGTTAGCTATGGCTTTTCACTGGCAGTTCTGTTCACACTGGATGGAAAACAAGGTGTAATATGCAATGGTGGTATAGCAGTCTCTGTCAAGGTGGGTGAGGACATACTTTTTATTGGCTCGGCTTCTGTTGGTGACAGCTGAGTTTACACATAGCTCTTCTCAGGATGTTACCTCCCCCACCTTGTCCTCCAGAACAATGGCAGGCTGTGTCTGTTTGTCATCTTCAGCCTGTTCCAGGGAGACGATTCATTGGGGCTAAGCCTGACTGAATACTTCTTCCTTAATCTCCTGACTGGACAAGATCCAATATTGACTACTATGTCAGTGAGCCCTTTGCAATGTCAGGCGGGAATTGAAACAAACTTACAGAGGTTTTGCGAAAGCACTAACAAATATCCTTCAGGTGGAGCTTCCTATGAATCTTCAGTACACATCATCATGGGGAGACAGACAAAATGAATCTGGCAAAGTGATGAAAAGGACAGACACATCACTCTAAGGCTACGTCTACACGTGCAGCCAACATCGAAATAGCTTATTTCGATGTTGCGACATGGAAATAGGCTATTTCGATGAATAACGTCTACACGTCCTCCAGGGCCGGCAACATCGATGTTCAACTTCGACATTGCTCAGCCCAACATCGAAATAGGCGCAGCGAGGGAACGTCTACACGTCAAAGTAGCACACATCGAAATAGGGATGCCAGGCACAGCTGCAGACAGGGTCACAGGGCGGACTCAACAGCAAGCCGCTCCCTTAAAGGGCCCCTCCCAGACACAGTTGCACTAAACAACACAAGATACACAGAGCTGACAACTGGTTGCAGACCCTGTGCCTGCAGCATAGATCCCCAGCTGCCGCAGCAGCAGCCAGAAGCCCTGGGCTAAGGGCTGCTGCCCACGGTGACCATAGAGCCCCGCAGGGGCTGGAGAGAGAGCATCTCTCAACCCCCCAGCTGATGGCCGCCATGGAGGACCCAGCAATTTCGACGTTGAGGGACGCGGATCATCTACACGGTCCCTACTTCGACGTTGAACGTCGAAGTAGGGCGCTATTCCTATCTCCTCATGAGGTTAGCGACTTCGACGTCTCGCCGCCTAACGTCGAAGTTAACTTCGAAATAGCGCCCAACGCGTGTAGACACGACAGGCACTATTTCGAAGTTGGTGCCGCTACTTCGAAGTAGCGTGCACGTGTAGACGCAGCTTAAAAGTGTGAAAAGGAGAAAGAAGAGATTCAAGCAGGTAGAAGCTTTTGATTTGTAAGGGTATAAAGGTAAAGGAGTGCCTTCTGTCAAATTCAAATTAGTGGGTGTGGCCACTCCCAAGTAAGTGGCTGAAGAGGGAGAGAGTCTGTCTCCAGTCACTTCAGTCTTGGAAGCTGGATGGAATGAAAGATGCACCAAACAGAAGGAACTGAGCAAGGCAAAACTGATTCTTGAGCTGTTGGACATGTTCTGGGTTTAAGCAGAAAAGCAATTTTGAGTGAAGAGCCTGAATAAGGTAAATGCATCATTCCCAAAGAGCTACCCTGAGGCACAGAAACACCCATAGGGAAACAGATCAGTGGTCCATCTACTCTGTGTTCCGCTACCCACAAAAGCCAGCAACACTGTTGGGATGAATGTATATAACCCTCCATAATCTTAGTTATTCATTAACATTCCCACAGGAAAAATTCTTCCTAACCTCAGGCAGCTAGTGATTGGCTGTGCATCCCACGAACCACCATTTCTTCTATTTGATGTAATTGTGAAGGGTAGCTTATTGGTTCAGATTTTCAAAGGCTTATTTTCCCTGGGAATAGAAATGGGAGAATAATTTTTTTTTTTTTTTTTGGTTTGTTGACAGTTCTGGAAAGAATCATTTCAGGTCAAACTAAAAGTTTGTGAAGCTTTTGGTAAGTCAAATAACACTTCATTTCAGATCAAAGACAACGTTTTGTTTTGATGAATTTTGTTTTGATTTCAAGCATTTTAAGTGTTTTTTAATATTTAATAAAATGGCACTTGGAACGAGAAAAATCAAAAGTTACAATTTTTCAGGTTTTTTGTTTTTTAAGTTCGATCAAAAATGAGACCGTAAGAACAGCCAGACAAGGTCAGACCAAAGGTCCATCTAATCCTGTCTTCCAATAGTGGCCAATGCCAGGTGCCCTAGAGGGAATGAACAAAACAGGTAGTCATCAATGTGATCCATCTCTTGACGTCCATTTCTAGCTTCTGGAAAAACCAGTTCTGTGAAATCACCACGAATTTGTGAAAAATTTCATCATCTCTTCCTTCCTATGCTCCCCAGATCACCCACAATTTTATTGTGCACACAATTTTTCATCTCTATAAATGGAAGCTACTTCATGCTAAGCAATTTTGAATACCTGGTCACTAATGGTAGCTGGAAACTCTAGATCTAAATTCTATCAATCATCTACTATCCTGGAGCAGGGGAGTGTAGTAAATAAGTTTAGCTGGTTTTTACAAAGGTGGAGGTGGGGATCTGAGCATTATACACCAGTATGCCAGATACCAGATAAATTCACTAAAATGATAATTTATGCAGCTATTACATGATCATGATATGCTAGGGACCAACCAAGATGGCTTCTGCAAAAGGAGAATCACTAATAACTAGAATTCTTTGAACATGCCAATGAAATAGTAGGGCTATGTCTACACTACAAACTTACTTTGAAGTAGGGAGCTACTTCAAAGTAGCCCGCAGAGCGTCTACACACACTTTTCCTTACTTCCAAGTAAACTTCAAAGTAAAGGAGGCTAACTTGGAAGTCACTACTCCATTCCCGGGAGTGGAGCAGTGGTTTACTTCAAAGTTAAGTGACCCTACTGACCCTACTCCCATCACATCCCACCTCCCAGTTCAGTCCCCTAACCTAGGCCACCACCTCCCCACTGCTGACCATCCCCCCTGTGCACACCAAATATGTTACCATGTTCCATTCGGTTTTGTGACATACTTTATTCCCCACATTAAAGTTAATTGTTCCCACCCTAAACCCATGTCCCTGGTGCTTCACGGGAGAGTGGTGATGTGGGGAGCATGAGGGGTGTGGGGATGGTGTGGTGTGGTGTGTGGTGCAGTGTGTGGCTGGGGCGAGTCAGGGCAGGCCGTGCATGAAGGCCTGGCACAGGACCTCCCGGACCCTGACCCCATCCCTCTGTGCCTCACAGCACAGGGCAGCAAGCGGCTGCTCATAGCCGGCCTCCAGGTCCTTGGCCCAGCTCTGGATAAAGGGCTCCCGGTGACCCTCCACAATGTTGTGGAGGGCACAGCAGGCAGCAAGGACCGTGGGGACGTTTGGGAGGCTGATATCCAGCCTGGTGAGGAGACTGCAAAACCTCCCCTTCAGCCTCCCAAGTGCCAGCTCGACTGTGCCCCTGGTATGGTTGAGCTGATCGTTAAAGGTGTCCTGGGCCAGTGTGCTGTGCCCAGTACAGGGCTGCCTGAGCCATGGGTACAGTGGGTATGCAAGGTCGGCCACGATGCAGAAGGGCATTGTGATGTCCCCAGGTGGGAGCTCCCGGGGGGGACATACATGCCCTCCTGCATCTAGCATCCCAGTCACGAATTCCTGAACACCTGAGTGTCATGGGCCCTGCCCAGCCGCTCCACACACGTGTCCATGAAATGGCCCCTTGAGTCTGCCAGCGCCTGGAGTACCACCGAGTGGTACCCCTTCCTGTTAATGTAGATGTCCCCGTTGTGGTCCAGAGCCTGGATCACCAAGTACATCCCATCCAGCGCTCTGAAACAATTGGGGAAGCGCAGGATGGTCAACCCAGTGAGGTCGGCATCCAGGGTCCCCCAGAGTCACGACGTGTCACAGGAACACGGTGTTGATGGCTCAGATGACCTGTGGGAGGATGAGGAGACATCCATGAACGCCTGACTGGGAGGCCCCCTGCCCCTTTCCCAGTCACCTCCTCCCCAGGGTGGGTCCATGGTGGGGCCTGGCCATACCTTGATCAGCACTGCTCCGACGGTGGCCTTGCCAGCTCTGAATTGGTGGCCGCCGGCTCTGTGCCTGTCAGGGTGGCCAGTCAACATAGCGTAATGGCCACCCTCTTCCACACTGGCCGCATGTGCGTGTCCTGGTGCTGGAGGACTGGGGAGAGCCAGTGTCAGAGGTCTTCAAATGTTTCCCAGGTCATGAGGAAGTTCCTCAGCCACCACTCGTTGTTCCAGTCCTCCAGCACCAGCCGGTCCCACACTTCGGTGCTGGTGATGTAGGCCCACTGGCACTGGCTCGGGGAGGGAACAGGGGAGGGGCAGCAGGGTCATGGCCAGGGCCTCGAGGCTGGGCCCCAGCAGGGTGAGCAGCATGGCCAGAAGGCTGACCAGGGTCGAGAGGACATGGTGTCCATCTGTTCTCCCCTGAGCATGGTCTGCTGCGGTCCACTGCCTGTCTGCCTTGAGCACATGCAGGCTGTGGGTGTTGGGAGGGGCCCTTTAAGGGGTCGGCTGGCTGTTAGCCTGGAAGGGCTTGTTGGCCATGCAACCCTGTGCCTGCATCATTTCCTGGCCCCTTCAAAGTAGGGGCTATTTGTGTGTGAATGTTTAACTTTGAAGTAAGGAGGATCCGACTTCCAAGTAAAGTAGGGTGCATTTTGTGTGTGGATGCTCTACTTTGAAGTTATACTTCGAAGTAAGCATCTTCAACATTATTTTGTAGTGTAGACACAGCCTAGATAAAGTAAAAGTGGTTGAAGTGGTGTATTTGGACTTCCAAAAAGTCTCTCACAAGAAGCTGTTATGGAAACTAGTCCTGGTGTGAGAGGTAAGTTACTATCTTAGATCAGAAATGGCTAAGAGGCCCAAAATAATTAATATAACAAAGATAGATCAAGCACTGCTAGTGACACTGTCTAACAGCACAAGATGACATTCCATGAATCTGAAAGGCAGCAAATTATAAAACGAAGGAACACTTTTCCACACAGAGCACAATTAGCCCCTGGAATTCTGTCACAAATATCATTGAGGCCAAGAGCTTAGCAGAAGAAAGAAAATGGACTGGACATTTTAATAAAACCATCCAAAGATGCAATAGTGAGGATTGAAAAACAAACAAGAAAAAAAGAAAGATTTTGGAAGGGAGGTAAACCTTCCCACCTCAGAGGGAGTTAAAAGAAGCTTTTCCTGAGGGTGGATTTTCCTCCCACACCCACTTCAGGGTTCTTTCACCTCTTCCTGAAGCTCCTGATATTTACCACTCTCCAAGCCAAGATCCTGGTCTGAATGCATCACGAGGCTGACTGGCGATTGTATTTACTATGTTCCTAACTGTGTTGGTGCTTACTGCTTAGGCCTTTCTTCTAATTCTGATTCCTCTTCAAAGAGATTTCGCCGTACCAGTTATCTTTGCTTAGCTCTTGTCGTTGGCAGAGCTGCTACAGGATGAATGGACACTGGTTCTGACACACTTTTGGGCCTGGAGCTGGCTCCTTCAGAGCTGGGTTTGGGGCCATTGATAGTCTACAAGAAGAAACAGGAGGGAATGATTCTGCTGTACCTGACTAGGAGGAAGGGATGAATTTAGGCCATAGAAGCATGGGACTGGAAGGGGTCCTACGAGGTCATGAAGTCTAGTCCCATGCATTCAAGGCAGGACCAAGTACATCTGACAGTTGTTTGTGGGAGATTTTTAGGAGCAGGTTAGCAATCTCCCTACACAAATTATTCTAGTGTTTAATCACCCTAGCTACATCTACACGGGGATGCTACATCGAAATAACTTATTTCGGTGTGGCGAAATCAAAATAAGCTATTTCGATGAATAGCGTCTACACATCCTCCAGGGCTGGTGCCGTCGACAGTCAACATCGACGTTGGGCAGCACTACATCGAAGTAGGTGCTGCAGGGGAGCATCTACACGCCAAAGCGGCCCACGTCGAAATAGGGGTGACAGGAACAGCTGCAGACAGGGTCACAGTGCGGACTAGCACTTCCAGGGCAACAGCAAGCCACTCCCTTAAAGGGCCCCTCCCAGACACACTTGCACTAAACAGCACAAGATCCACAGAGCCGACAACTGGTTGCAGACCCTGTGCATGCAGCATGGATCCCCAGCTGCAGCAGCAGCAGCCAGAAGCCCTGGGCTAAGGGCTGCTGCACATGGTGACCATAGAGCCCCGCAGGGGCTGGAGAGAGCGTCTCTCAACCCCTCAGCTGATGGCCGCCATGGCGGACCCCGCTATTTCGATGTTGCGGGATGCGGATCGTCTACACTATGCCCTACTTCGACGTTCAACTTCGAAGTAGGGCGCTATTCCCATCTCCTGTTGGGGATAGCGACTTCGACGTCTCGTCGCCTTACGTTGATTTCAACTTCGAAATATCGCTCGCCACGTGTAGACGTGGCAGGCGCTATTTCAAAGTTGGCACGGCTACTTCAAAGTAGCCTGCTTGTGTAGACGCGGCTCCTGACAGTTAGAAACTTTTTCCTAATGTCCAACGTAAACCTCACTTGCTGCAATTTAAGCCCATTGCGTCTTGTTCTGTCATCCAAGATGAAGAAGAATAATTTCTCCTCCTCCTCCTCCTTGTAACAACCTTTTGGTTACATGACTACTGTTATGTCCTTGCTCAGTCTTCCCTTTTGTAGACTAAACAATCCAAATTCTTTCACTCTTCCCTCGTAAGTTCATGTTTTCTAGACCTTCAATCATTTTAGTTGCTCTTCTCTGGACTTTTTTTCCCCCCAATTTCTTCACGTCCTCCCTGCAATGTGATGCCCAGAATCAGACATGGTTATCAAAGTGCTGCTGAGCTGGCACATTTTGTCTGCACTAGCTGCACTTTAAAGAGAGAAGGGGAAAAAATAGTCCATTTTAAACAAACAAAAGAACGAGTTTGCCAATAATTTGCAAAAGCAGGAAAGCTACGCACAACTGATGTCTGACTCAACCACCAATTTACCTTGTGTTGAAAGGCATCCAGTGCCCACAGACTTTTGCTACTCACAGCCAGGCCTCTAGATGTGGCGCCAGCCCTTGCTCCAAGATGATTCTTTTCCAGCTCTTGTGAGGCAACGCCTGTCAGTTCCGACTTCTGCTCCTAAATCTGCCAAGGACGGTGCTCGGACCGTGTGTCACCACCTTTCTGAGTGCAGTTACACACCTGGCAGATAGGCACCATGCAACAGATTGCCGCTGTGAGTGGCAGGCCGGCTTATTAATATTTAAGGGCAGGTTTAAATATAAATAGCCAATATACATCCCTTGGAAGAGTTTTTAAGAGAGAGGTGAGAGAGGCTTATTTCCTTGCCAGAGATATACTGGTCCTAAATTAAAAGAAACCTGCAAACAACGTGTCCAGCAAAGGCACCTGACTTGTCCCCATCACACCATGGCTACGTCTAAACGTGTATGCTACATCGAAATAGCTTATTTCGATGTAGCGACATCGAAATAAGCTATTTCGATGAATAGCGTCTACACATCCTCCAGGGCTGGTGCCATTGACGTTCAACGTCGAAGTTGGGCAGCACCACATCGAAGTAGGTGCTGCAGGGGAGTGTCTACATGCCAAAGTAGCACACATCGAAATAAGGGTGCCAGGAACAGCTGCAGACAGGGTCACAGGGCGGACTAGCACTTCCGGGGCAACAGCTAGCCGCTCCCTTAAAGGGCCCCTCCCAGACACACTCAGCCTGCACAGCACGCGGTCTGCAGAGCCATAGGCACACACACGTCGGCGAAGCAGTTATGGATCCCCAGCAGCAGCAGCAGCAGCCAGAGGTCCATCCAGCTGCCTCTGTAGGAGCAGTGCTCACCCTGATCAATGCCATGCAGGAGGCAGCTGAGCACATTCTAGCCACAGAAGAGGAGCTGCCCCCAGGGGAGGAGGAAGCAACCCCAGCCCCTGCAGCCCCCGGCTCCCTCCCCGCCGCACACACCGCCGTCTGTGGAGCTACCCCACCAGCACCGACTGGTGGGAGCGGCTGATGCTTGGTGAGTGGGACGATGACCGCTGGCTCCAGAACTTTCGGATGAGCCGGCAGACATTTCTGGAGCTATGCCAGTGGCTCACCCCCGCACTGAGGCACCAGGACACTGCCATGCAGCGTGCCCTCAGCGTGGAGGAATTTCCCTGGCCTTGGGAGGCAGCTGCCACCACACAAGTGAGAAAACCCCTCTTCAAATCTCAGGAAGATACATTCGGGATATTTCCCTGTGGGGTAACCCCAAGCTCTTAATCCTCCCTAAGGAGAGAGCTTGAAAGCAGAGGAAGAACTTAAACTGCAACCTCTGATAGCTGACCTTTCAGTCTTAGGCACGTGTATAGACAAACCCTTCTCTAGGACACAGGACTCAAATCATTGACATAAAAAGGTGATTTATTAACAAAACAAAAAACATATATATGGTAAAGCTTACTTGGCTGTGAGGTGTTAAGAGCAACTGAAGAAAAAGGTAGATTACAACACAGAGAATTACTTCCCTGGGATCCAGTTTAAAACTTACAGGCTACATCTACACGTGCACCCAACATCGAAATAGCTTATTTCGATGTTGCGACATCGAAATAGTCTATTTCGATGAATAACGTCTACACGTCCTCCAGGGCCGGCAACGTCGATGTTCAACTTCGACGTTGCTCAGCCCAACATCGAAATAGGCGCAGCGAGGGAACGTCTACACGTCAAAGTAGCACACATCGAAATAAGGGTGCCAGGCACAGCTGCAGACAGAGTCACAGGGCGGACTCAACAGCCAGCCGCTCCCTTAAAGGGCCCCTCCCAGACACACTTGCACTAAACAGCACAAGACGCACAGAGCCGACAACGAGTTGCAGACCCTGTGCATGCAGCATGAATCCCCCGCTGCAGCAGCAGCAGCCAGAAGCCCTGGGCTAAGGGCTGCTGCCCACGGTGACCATAGAGCCCTGCAGGGGCTGGAGAGAGAGCATCTCTCAACCCCCCAGCTGATGGCCGCCATGGAGGACCCGGCAATTTCGACGTTGCGGGACGCGGATCGTCTACACTGTCCCTACTTCGACGTTGAACGTCGAAGTAGGGCTCTATTCCTATCCGCTCATGGGGTTAGCGACTTCGACGTCTCGCCGCCTAACATCGAAGTTAACTTCGAAATAGCGCCCGACGCGTGTAGACGTGACGGGCGCTATTTCGAAGTTAGTGCCGCTACTTCGAAGTAGCGTGCACGTGTAGACGCAGCTACAGTGTATACAGTGTAGGAAGGGAGAGGGAGGTTTACACCAGCCTGAGAAATCTGCCCCAAAGCCCAAATAAAAAAGAACCTGACTGTGTCTGAATAAACATTTTCTTTTACTTACATATGCTTTCCCAGATTTCTTCTGAGGCTTGGAAATTTACTGAAATCCTCCGAGCCTAGTTCAGACTTAAACTATTTCTGTGGTTCTCTCCTTTGGCCACGCAAAAGAGTTTCCCAGAAGGTAACTGCTTCAATTCAGAAAATCCCTCTCTCTCTTCCCATTGGTTCACCTGGCTGCTGGCCAACACAGAACCTACCATCTCTGGGTTTAACCCTTTACAGATATTCAGTCATGCCAAAAGCCTTATCCTCAGTTGGCTCTAAGGGTGCTGAGATGGGGGTCTTTCCCATTCCCTTTAACCCCAAGTGTTAGCCTTTCCTTGGGAACATACCTGAATGTGTTCTGCCATGAATGTATTTGTAACTGTTGAGAGAAAGAAGCCGAACACTGAACAGGTACCCTGGGCGTCTGGGCTCAGTGCCTTATTCTGGCACAGACTCACCGTGTGAGTTGGTACAAGTTGCTTCCTCTTTTTGTTCTTCACTCTGCCATCTGTCACGTGGCACCAGTGGTACCACTGTCTGTCCATCTGAGTGCTCTACAGTGTAAGTGTTTTGGGGCAGGGACTCTCTCTGACGCTGTATTTTTCATGCACTCCTGATTTCTGCTAGGAACTCAGGAGCTATAAATCTGGCGACCTTGGAAGGATGCAAAACTTTACATGTGGTTCTGAAAGCTCTGACTCCAGGTCTGGGAGAAAGGTACTGGGAGAACTAGAAGATTTTGGGTTACATCAACAGCTGCTTGTTCAATTCACAGTAGTTATTGGGCATGACTTTGTCGTGAAGTGAGAAGAAATAGTCTCCTTTTGCAGTTGTACATGTGATCATGAGAAATCACGCAGCACCTGCAGGCTCCTGCCACCTGGGAATAAATTGCTCTCACTTGTTAAGGGCACAATACAGACCAGAGCTGGTTTTCCTCCTATTTCTAACAGACAAAAGTCATTGCTGCCCATACTGGACCCTGTTAGTGCTAAACTGTCTATTCTGATTTCCTTTTTTCTGGTCACATTACATCAGCTTTCCCTCCTCCTTTCTCTGTCACAGCTGTCCTGAGGAGTGGGCTGGGCTGGTGCTGAATTAAGAGAAACCAACTGCATTCCAGACACAGTCGAGCTCCTGCTAAGCTGAGCATGGGCAGATAGAGAAAAGAAAAATGTCCCTAGCCAAGCAAGCAACCTGGTCAAGAGTGCAACGAAGTTGCTGTTCTTGTTTCTGAATCAGAGATTCTACAAGCCTTATATAAAGCAGAAGGATTGTAGCTATGACGTCCCATTGAGCTCCATCCGGGGGCTCCAGTTTTGGGGCTAAAAATGAGTGGGGGCATTGTCATTGGCTGCTGAGCTAATGATATAAGGAAGGCAAAACATTTGAGTGCATAATTACAGAACCTGTTTACAGCTTGGGTGTGGATTTAAATGTCTGGGCAGCCTCGACCTCAATGGAATGATTTAAAAGCAGTGTCTCATTAAAGTGAGAGCGAGCGAGTTTTTGTCCTGTTCTGTAATTGGCAGAGTTGGCCAACGTTTTCAGATTTGGCTCACCCAAAGTTAAGCACATAGAGAGCGTTATGTACCCAAATCTTAGCGAACTGGGTTCCCAACTCCTTCAAGCACCTCCAAAAAATTAAAATTAAAATAAAAAATCCAGCCTTAAATCAGTGGCTTGATCTTCAGAGGTCTGAGTTCCCTCTGCTCTCGCTGACTTTGATAGGAGTAGTGAATGCTCTGCACTTTTGAAAATGTGACAACTTAGGTGCTCAACAGTGGATTTTTCCCAGGAAGCTATTTTACAGATTGTGATCGTTACCCCCTTAACCTTCTCTTTGTTGAGCTAAATAGTTTGACCTCCTTGCGTCTACCATGATAAGGCTCGTTTTCTAATTCTTTAATCTTTCTCATGGCTCTTCCCTGAACCCCCTCTGCTCCCCTCCCACCCACCAATTTACAGACATCCTTCTTGAACGGAGCATTCCAGAACTGGACCCAGATTCCAGCAGCGGTTGCACCAATGCCAAATAACCTCTCTCTTTCTAGTCAAGATTCTTTTGTTCATGCATCCAAGGGTCACATTAGATCGTCTGGACACTGTAGCACCAAGGAAAACACATTCAGCTGTTTATCTGCCATGACTCCCCAATCTTTTTCAATGTGTCTGCTTCTCTGGATAAAGTCTTCCTTCGTTGCCAGACATACACATATTAAAACGTGCGTTTGCTTGTGCCCCACTCACCAAACAATCCAGATCACTTGATCGGTGACCTATCCTCTTCACTGTCTACTGTGTCTCCTATTTTTGCACGATCTGCAAACTTCATCAGTGATGATTTTATGCTTTCTTCCTGGCCACGGATACAAAAGTTAAATAGCGAGTAAATATGCCTGTCCAGTGATGAGGCCCCATTTACAATTACATTTTAAGACCTCTCAGATATGTAGATGGCCCCTTCTCATCCACACTAAGCAAGGGAGGAGCTGAGATCCCCCGCATGGCTGAGCCTGTCCATGAACCTGTGTAAAGAATTAGGAGGGAAACGGCTCCTGGCGAACACATAAGAACGTCTCACGATCTTGCTTTGCATGTCAGAATGAGTCACTCAGTGCCATTTTCAAGGTGCTGCTTGGTTTTGGGGATCAAAGGCCCAGTACCTTCAGCTCCTGTGAAATCATGCCAGGATTTTCACAACAAAGTGATTATGTGCCTTGGTCAACAGACATTGCTAATGGCAGGTTTCAAGAACGCCATCTAAATACCTGGTAGTTGAGATGTAGTGAAGCCTGCTATACTTAGGATCACACTGGCATTTCCAGTTATAAACCCCTATTTTCAGACCTTCAGACCCGTCCCAATTTAAAATTGTACTTAGCAAACAAAGTTTCAACCTTTTGGCTATATTTTTTTTAGCGTATTTTTGAAAAAAAAACATTGTTTTGGCTATTTTTGAGCTCCACGTTTAAAATATAAACAGCGGTTTGCTGGCTGCAGAGCTATTTTTTGTGTTTGTACAAGTTAAAAATAGGTGTGATTTAGAAAATTAAACTTCACGGGGGCACGAAGTTGGACTCTTCACCTGGAGGCTTCTCAGAAAGGTTCTCCGAGGCGTTTTCGTGAACAGCATAGGCTATGTGCTCCCCCGCCCCCTGCCACCCCATGGTTCGTTTACAAAATGGTCCAGAGTGGCTCTTTGAACTAAAAGTGCTACTTGACTGCTATTTATTTAGCGGCAAATTCAACCCATGCAGATAGTCATGTCCAGTCCTGTGCATCACTTATGTCCTAAATAAGCCCTCTCTGGCCCAACCCTGGTTTGAGGTGGCAGTGCTGGTCACAGCCTACAAACGAGTCACCTTTTCATCGAGTGAGGTGCCTGCCCTTTCTTATCCTGAAGAGGGACTAAAGTAAGTGGCGCATAGGCCTTTTACTGGTCCTCAGTACAGGGCGAATTTCACCCTTAACTTAAGGCAAGGCAAGATGATCTCTACAACTCCAAACTGATTAAGCATGCATTTTTTCTTATGTAGGGGGTTTTATAGACAAGCCATGAGCATTACAGAAACAAAGCTGCCTTTTAAATAAAATGCCAAGGAATTAAATGTGAGAAACATAACCAGTAAAGGCTGGAAAAGGTGTAGCTTAGGCTGGCTTGATGTCAGGCTCAGCAGTGCAAGCTATTTTGTAAGCAACAGTGGAGAGACTAAAGATAAATGTCAATTTCTGCTTGAAGTGTCTTGGCTCCAGGCCTGTCCTTGGCTGCTGCAACGTAACTAAGGGGGAAGGATACCGTATTTCAGATGCACGTGAAAGTGAGAGATGCTAAGTCGTATTCGGACAGCAGGCGGCATCTTTCTAAGGCCAGAATCAGGATAACTTCCTCATCTGTTCACAGATCTGAAGAGCAGTGGGACCAGTGCAATTCTACTATGTGAGAGCAATGCAGGCAGGTGCCAATGAGCTAGCCCGCACAAAGTGAAATTCTTTTGTGTGTGCATTGCAGCTGTCCTAGGCTGGAGGGGTGCATTTGTGTATAGAGCTCAGCAGTCCCACAACTAAGCAGGTAGCTCAGCTGAACACGTCAGTCTGTGTCTTGAGCTCAAGTGGGAGTTGAAGCATCTTCCAAGACGTTATTTTGCAACTTCCCAATGTGTGTTGGGTACCTCATCCTACAGATAAATCACCCAACGCCCACACTGCCTGCTGGCAGACTTCCGGCAATATGCTGTCGAGGAGTTGAGGATGGGAAGGAGAAGAAGTCCAAGGCCACACTAACATCACTCATTTAACCCATTGGAATTGTGTGACTGGGATGAATTAGAAAACCAAAACCTGAAAAACACATAGAAGCTGTCTTAAAAAATATGCCTTGGTTCATTTTCTTCTTCAGATGTCATGATAGAAGTGGCTCTTCAGGATGGATCTGCATGAGGGAAGGGTTCTGACCTAGTCAGCTAGCTCAGGAGAGAGCATCTCCTGCCTCAGAGGCCATGTGGAACAGTCTCTGAGAAGGTTGTGGGACAGATTAATCCCTGAGGCTGGTATCACAAGCAGGATACAATGAGTAGAGGGCAGTGTGATAATAGGCTAGAGTGGAAGGGTCAGTTATTCTGGGTCTTAAAGAAGTTCCCATGAAGCTTGTGACTAGAGCAGCACAAAAGGAGGAGCCAAATGAGAGGTTCAAACGAAGTTGTGACATGGTCAGATTCGTGGGTTAAGAAAGGGAACCTAGTGGCTCTAGTTTGTATGGACCCTGTGGTTCATATAGTGGCAGTAAAGTAAATCTAGGGAAGGGTTCTGCCCACTTGGCATTGACTCAACTGGCACAGATGTCTTTTACTTTAACTTACAACAGAGTTGCAGTGTAGAATTTACAACCAACAGGGAGAATTTGCCTGTACAGTCCTGAGCTCTCAGGCTGCAAGAGATTCCTGTGCCTGTTTGCTTTACTCGCTATCACAATAGGGGTCTATTTAGCCACTCTCTGCAGATCACCAAAATGGGGAAGAACAAGAATGAAAATGAAACAGGAGATGAAACAGGCAAAGCCGACCTCGTGCCTCTATAGACCCCTTCGAGTGTCAATGCAGATACACAGGGAAGAGCATGGGAATACAGAGCAGGTGACCCACCTGGACAATGGGTCTCAGGCTTCACTCACACCAGTGGTGACTTGCTGAGCGACCAGACCTTCTACCACCCACAAACCAGCAGCACCAAACTAAGACAGACAATGGATCTGAGTTGCCGGCTTCGTGGGATCAGTTCCAATGATCCTTTTTTCCCTGTGGACCCAATAATCAGGTCCGTTCACATAGCTGTGAGAAAAGAGCCCCAAGGGGAGCCAAAGCTGTTTAGTCCAGGCTATGGTGGTTATGTAAAAGGGCAAAATCTTCTCCCATTGGGCTTTGTAGGTTTTTGATATTTTGGTAGCTGGAAAACAAAACAACCCCTAATCTTTGCACCACGTAATACAAATCACTCTACATCATCTTTGGTGAAACTGGGAAAAAGGGCACACTACAATATTCCTTGTGACTTAAATTTCATTTCCATCAGGAAAAGCCGCCCAGCAAAGAGCCATGCAGCTCCACTGACCTGTACTTTTGACCCCAGCTCTTGTGAATATTTTTCGCAGCCAATAGACACTGACGCCTTTGGTGTGCTTTGAAGAACTTGCTAAGGGAGGTAAATGGGTGGAGTGGACACTGAACTGGCTTTAGACAACAGTTCTGGGCTCTGTCTCAGAAAAAGCTGGTTCAGAAGCATGTTGCCTTCCCGTGTCTCCGTGCCGGCGAGAGTTCTGTTAAACACTGACAGAGGGAAGAGAAGCAGGAGGAATGCAGACAGATAACACTGATTCAGCCCTGCTCACTGGGGAGAAGACCTTGCTGGGTTTATGGTTGTCTGACCTGTTATCTTCGAGCTGAAAGTGGCATCACTGGAAAGCATATACCCTGGAATGGTATTCTGAGGGGAGAGGCTGTGTCCAGAGGAGTCTGTCTGGGCCGAAAGCAGAACAGTTGCTGGCAGGTGACCTTGACAGAATATTCCAAGTGCCAAGGTAGTGAAAGACAGTAGGGCAACTGGATTTGTGCCCTGAGTATAGATTACCCGCTGTGGGGCTGAACCTTTGCAATGGAACTTGTTTATGACTTGTGTTGGTTTGTTTGTGAGGGAAAGGAAGACACTAGGTGTATCTGGAGACAAGGACTCCTGAGTGCGTAGAGAATAGCAGATTGCCAAGATTTCATCTTTCAAAAGCCTAAAATAACTTAATATAGGCCCTCTTTCTACCATCATAAGAAATATCTGTATTTAGTGTCAATGTAAGATGACCTACTCAAAAGCTCATCTCATACAACCGGAAGGGACCTCAGAAGGTCATTGAGTCCAGTCAGCTGCCCTCTTGGGAAGACCAAGCACCATCTCTTTTATTTTTTTTTAAATGCATTTGCCCCAGGTTCCTAAATGGCCCCCTCAGCAATTGAGCTCACAACTCTGGGTTGAGCAAGCTAATGCTCAAACCACTGAGTTATCGCTCCTATCAATCCCTCCACAGGGGAGGGCTAGCTCAGTGGTTTGAGCATGGGCCTGCTAAATTGGGGGTTGTGAGTTTAATCCTTGAGAGGGCCATTTAGGGATGGGGGCAAATAAATGTCAGGGATGGTGCTTGGTCCTGCCAAGAGGGCAGCTGACAGGACTAGATGACCTCCTGAGGTCCCTTCCAGTTCTAGGAGACATGTATCACCAATTATATAAAAAGCTCTTTTTGTCCTTATTAGCTTAGAAAAGGCCAGGAAAATGTTGTTTAATCTTAAATATCCCAGGTGGTACCTGGGATTTAGCTGCCTGACTCAGTGGCTGAGGTTCTTTCAGCCAATTCCCCAAGGACTTTCATTTTGAAAATGAAAGTGTTGGTATGAAAGGCTCTGAAATTGATAGAGGAGAGAGAGAGAGAGAGAGCGAGATCGATCTGTACTGCCTATCCGCAGCAATGTCTCTGCACTGCAATGAAGACTTAAAGCTATGTCACACCTCTGTAACAAAAGGCATTTGGGACACTCAGGCTGCATCTACACGTGCACGCTACTTCGAAGTAGCGGCACCAACTTCGAAATAGCGCCCGTCACGTCTACACTCGTCGGGTGCTATTTCGAAGTTAACTTCGACGTTAGGCGGCGAGACGTCGAAGTCGCTAACCTCATGAGGAGATAGGAATAGCGCCCTACTTCGACGTTCAACGTCGAAGTAGGGACAGTGTGGACGATCCGCGTCCCGCAACGTCGAAATTGCTGGGTCCTCCATGGCGGCCATCAGCTGGGGGGTTGAGAGATGCTCTCTCTCCAGCCCCTGCGGTGCTCTATGGTCACCGTGGGCAGCAGCCCTTAGCCCAGGGCTTCTGGCTACTTCTGCGGCAGCTGGGGATCCATGCTGCAGGCACAGGGTCTGCAACCAGTTGTCAGCTCTGTGTATCTTGTGTTGTGTAGTGCAACTGTGTCTGGGAGGGGCCCTTTAAGGGAGCGGCTTGCTGTTGAGTCCGCCCTGTGACCCTGTCTGCAGCTGTGCCTGGCACCCTTATTTACATGTGTGCTACTTTGGCGTGTAGACGTACCCTCGCAGCGCCTATTTCGATGTGGTGCCGCGCAACGTCGAAGTTGAACATCGACGTTGCCAGCCCTGGAGGACGTGTAGACGTTATTCATCGAAATAGCCTATTTCGATGTTGGCTTCACGTGTAGACGTAGCCTCAGAGAAACAGTTTCTTAAAACCCTGACTAGACACTCCTAAAAGCAAAGGCACTTTATTTTCATTTAAACATTGCTAGCTGGGCAGTTACTGATCAATACTGATATACTTCTCTGGGTGCTCATGAAAAAACACTTATGTCCTAATGTGGACAGTCTTATCTGGATTCAACTTCAGCTTATTAGACTTCACTAGCTACAGACACAGGTTTAGATCAGTTACTGTCATACCTGGTTCTGGTGTCACAGGGAAATATATTTGGATATCATCTACATACTGACAGCACCACACTTCAAAACTCCTTATGACCTCCCCCAGCAGCTTCATGTTAAACAGCATAGGAGACAAGATGGAACCTTGCAGGACCCTGTAGCACAATTGCCATGGGGTCAAATAACAGCCCCTTAGTTTCTCTGACCCAGGAGATACTGCAACAACAGCAGGGCAAAGGGCTGGGGAAGATGTTAATCCTTATTCTCAGCCTTCACCTCTTCTCCTCCTTCTGAGGTCCTAGCTAAGCATTACAAGGGAAAAGGTTCAGAAGGCCAGATCTTCAGCTAGTGTAAAACAGAGTAACTCTATATTGACCTAAGGAATCTGGCTAAAATATGCAGCTTCACCAGTTTACTCCAGCTAAAGATCTGGCCTTAAGATCACACAGGGCCTTAGTTAAAGCCATTTGAAATTAATGGAAAGACTATCCCCATTTATTTCAGTTGGCCTTGGATTAGACCTATCAGACTAAGTCTAAGCAGATTTCTCTCACATGAAACTTGACAATCTCATGCAAACTTTATTTCTTAAATCTTAAAAATAGTCCCAGCTGATGACGAAAGATCCTAATGAAACTTCCTGTTTCTGACACATTCTTTTCATGGCACTCAGACTCTTTAAAATAACTTACCCTTTAATTTTCTTTCTCCTATTTTGAGTATCTAACAATGATGCCATCTGTACCGGAAGTGGAGGCACATTAGAACTATCCATCAATACCCATATCCTGAGCTCTAACTCCTGGAAGAATGGCTGGTGTGGAGTACTCACAAATCTGACATAAGACTAATACCGTCAGACAGGATGTTGACGCGTTGACAGAACTTCTGTACAGTGTCAACTAGCTAGTCATCTTACATTTTAGAACTGGCTTTTTATAATAGAGACACACAGAGCATGTGAGGACATTGGTGAAAAGTCAGATGGAAAACAGCATGCTACCAGAAAGCACCCCTTAAAAATAGACAGACAGGGTGTGGATGGAATTTCAGGCACTCAGAATAGGAAAAAGGAAATGAACAGGTAAAGAATCTAAATTTTTCTCTCTCCTACTTTTAGTGCCTGACAATTCCACAGGGGTATACAGAGAGGCAGGCTGTGCTGATACCAGCTGAGCAGAGGACAAGGAGAATTGGATGGTATCCTTAGAACTAGGCTGTCTCGACTCATAAAGCCGTGTTGCAGGAGAACTAAGGAGTTCCATAACCTTTGGAAAACTCTTGATATGGGAGTGGGTTGCCTAGGAAGCCACTTTACTGAACTTCACAATGTTTGAAATGGCTGAAAATTGCACTCAAAGCCATCCCACCAGATTCCAGAAGCTGTTTAACCTTAAGGAGAATTTCCCAACTTCTGTACTTCAGCTGCACTCACCAAGATCTTTCTAGACAGATATGAGGGCTTGGATTCCATCCTCATACTTCAGAATCCATCAGTTACCTGTAACACCATTAACTAGCTCCTTTTCTTGCAGTTTTATTCTGTGCTGGCTTTCATGACTGCAAATCCCTGATTCTCGTCTTACCTCTCATTTTTTCTTCAGCGTGGTGACGGAGAGATAGCTGTGTTAGTCTGTATTCTATCAAAACAAAAAAGCAGTCATGTAGCACTTTTCTTCAGTGGGTCACTTGGTGGCTCTTCCTTGTGCCCCCTTCTAACTTTGGGGGTTCTACTCCTTTCTTCCTTAACACCTTCTCATTGGCTACGTCTATGCTACAGAGCTCTTTAGAAAGAAGCCCTTCTGGAAGATCTCTTCCAAAAGAACTTCTTTCAAAAGAGTGCATCCACACACAAAAAGAGCAGATCAAGAGTGATCTGCTCTTTTGAAAGACAGCATCCACAAAGCCCCCTCTCTTTTGAAAGAACGGGCCCGGGATCGAAAAATCAGGCATCCCAAGGACTTCTCTTTCCAAAAAAAAAGGGCCCACTGAGTGTCTACACACATTTTCTTTCTCCAGGAGCTTTCGAAAGAAGGCGCTGTTCCTGAAATGGGAATGGAAGAGCGCTTTTGAAAGGAGTGCCACATTCTTCAGATTTACTTTAAGAAGAACACTCTTTGGCTGTGTCTACACTTGCATTCCTCTTTCGAAAGAGGCAAGCAAATGAGGGAAATCAAAAATGCAAATGAGGTGCAGATTTACATATCTGGCACCTCATTTGCACATTCTTATTTCAAAATAGCTTCTTTCAAAAGAAGAAAACCAGTGGAGACACTGCTCTTTCGAAAGTAAACCCTATCTTCAAAAGAATCCTTCTTCCCTTTAAAAAAGGGAAGGATTTCTTTTGAAGATGGGGTATACTTTCGAAAGAGCAGTGTCTCCACTGGTTTTCTTCTTTCAAAAGAAGCTATTTTGAAATAAGAATATGCAAATGAGGTGCCAGATATGTAAATCTGCACCTCCTTTGTATTTTCGATTTCCCTCATTTGCATGCCTCTTTTGAAAGAGGAATGCAAGTGTAGACACACCCTTTGTGCGTAGATGCTCCACAGGATCTTTCAAAAGAGCCCCCTTCTTTCAAAAAATCTTTTGAAAGAACTTGGCAGTGTAGATGGTGCTATTATGTAATATGACCTGCAAGCACATCTTGACTACTGCTTTTTAGCTGATGACTGACAAATCTAATTCCAAACCTGTCTCCCGCCATCTAAACTAAAATATTAGCCTGTCTTTCTGACTGGTCTTTGTGACTATCCAGCTGTCACATTATACCAATGTGGCCCAAACTGAATTCTTCGTTCACTGTTCCTTTCTCTTTTTAGCCTTAGTCACTGTGAACATGCCGCCATCAGCCGAACCCATATTCCTACCAGACCATTAGCCACAGAGTACCTCAGCAGTAAGGAATACTTTTCTATATTTAAGTATGTGTTAGTGAGTCACCAGGCAGGGATGCTTCACCGACATCAGAGTTGGCTGGTCAAGGAAGATGATTGATGCTCACATCTTTAAGAACACAGGACTGTTTAGAAAGCTACAAGCAAGAACTTTATTGCCTGGCCTCTGCGAATGTTGCAATGCCAATCGTGATCTTGGGAGGCCCACTCTCCCCTTTACTCCTTCGACTCATGAAACCGTATATCAGCTACCTCAACAGCATTGAGGAAGTATTCAGCTATTGGCCCAGCAGGTGCAGAAGACTGGATCTCAGTGAGAAAAATATCCAAGGTGTTGTAGCTGCCTGCTACTTCCTTCATAATATAGGTGAAGCAAAGGAGGGAAATCTGCCTCTGGGCTTGGGGTGGAGCAGCTGTCTGCCAAATTTGAATGGCCAGACACAAGAGCTATCAGAAGAGCTCACCATGGAACGCCGCTTGAGAACACATCCATTTTAGCGACAAATACTGCGACCATTGTTCTCACAGGTCGATGTAGGTGACATTTTGGTTGTCTCTAATGTCCCCTTCTGTGCAGTGGCAGGGGTAAGGGTTTGGCCCTGATGGCACATAGAAAACTGGGGGAAAGTGTAGGGAAGTTCTGTAAAGGAGTCCTCCAGGGACTGCAAAGGGAGGTTAAGCCTATGATTGTTGAGTCTGTAGGTCCACAAGAGTGTGCAGCATCTGTCTGCTGCTGGAGAAGCCCCAGGACATCTCCTTCTCCTTTTCCTGCTGGGACTCCTGGGCCTTTCTGCCATCTGCTCTTTCCTTCTCCATAGAGTCTGTAATATTCACCCACCAAGCATGCTGCTCCAGGCTGGATGCAACCCCGTCTTCCAGGATCTCCCTGAGTGTTCTTCCTTACTCAGCTCAGGTGTTCCAAGGGTGTGGATTGTGAACCTGTCATGGCTGCAGTGGCACCAGCTGAATAGAAAAGGTACAAAGAGGTGCCATTGTCAGTACATCCACACCACAGAGTGAAAGTTAAGATTTCTGACACTTTTTGCTCCTGTAAAGTTTTAAATAAGACATGTTTATGGACGCTTCTCCTTCAGCATGCTTAGGCATGATACCGGCTTGCTGGGGGTGAGGGAAATGAGGAGGGAATTGCTCGACTGCATGAAGCTATGAGTAGCGGACATCCACATTCTTCCTTTCTGGGGGTCCCACAGCTGGCCAGCACATCCTCAGATGTGGGCTGTTTTGACAAAGAAGGAGGCAGGGCCGCTTTGGCTGTGGGAACACTAATCCACAGTGTCCTCTGGGTAGCCTCCAGTAGTGGCACTCTCACGGAACCTAACCACAACTTAAAGCTGCCATCTCACAGTGGGGTCCCCAAGGAAGAGTCATGGTGCAAATGTTACCCTTTGTCACAGGGGTGGGCTTGAGACCTTATCCCCTGAATCCACTGTTTATTGCATGTGACTGCAGCATGGACCAGAGGAGGGAGCATGCGACTGGAACACAATGGCTTGCTGAGTGACTTCGGGCAAGTCACTTCCCCCTTTGTACCTCTGTTTCCCCTCCTGCCCTCTGGCTATTGAGATGACAAATTCTTTCTGCCAGGGACTGTGCTGTCTTATGTTTGTATACCACCAGGCACAATGGGGGGCCTGGATCACTGGTGCAGCCTTTTGAAGCCGCCATCATGCAAGCAATAAATAATTGATCCCTTTTACCAGGTCACTGTTCAGCTGTGCATTAGGCTTTGGGTGGCTTCAAAGTTTATTAATTTCCCATGTTTATTCCTTTTTACGGGGGCTTCCCAGTGTTTGTCTGGCTTTGCTCTGCTGCACAGGTATTTGTCTAAGTAGACTCTGTTTTGTTTGTATCCATCCAGGTGGGATGTAGGTGCAAACATCTGACAGCTCTTCGCACATCCCCATGTTGCCTAGTTGATTGATTAATCGCTTTCCCCCTTATCAGCCTTTTGTTTCTTATAAATGAGGGTCAGCTAACATGGTCTAACACCTTCGGTATGGCTATTTCCTATGCATCAGCTTCACTGACTTCCCATTATCTCAACTCTATCTGAACCTTTGTTCAATTGAAGAGGTAATTAAACACAAAGCCAAAGCAAATGTCAGGGTGATAATGAGAGAGATAAGATTCTTTTTTTAAGAGACCTGACACATACCTGGAATGCTTGTTAGGCCACTGCCAGTGGAAAGTTACTTTTAAAGTCTGTCAAGTATCAGAGAGAGAGCCATGTTAGCCTGTAGTTTTGAGAACAACAAGAAGTCTTGTGGCACCTTATAGACTAACAGATATTTTGGAGCATAAGCTTTCGTGGGCAAAGACCCACTACCCATGAAAATTTATGCTCCAAAATATCTGTTAGTCTATAAGGTGCCACAAGACTTCTTGTTGTTCTTTAAAGTGTGGTTGTAGCTGGAACCTATAAAAATGCCATCTGTGTATGCTGTGCAGCTCACAAAGGCGACAAGCTGGAAAAGCATGCATGCATTAGAGTGGTTGCCCTGAAGTCATCTACCCATGTGCTTAAAGTTAAATGTGTCCTCCAGTGCTTTGCTTAACGAAGTCCTAAATCCAACATTAGCTTAAGTGGGTGCAACTCAAAGGTTTCACTGAGTTTCAGCTATGCCAGCACTAATTGGGCCCAGTGTATATTCAAGCCATAAGGCGCTTTATTGTTATTAACTGTGTATTACCAAAATCCCCAGACAGCATCAAGGGATCATCGGGCTGCGCACTGTGCAAACACACAAATAATTGACAAAGGGATGGTTTGTTCGTGATACCTTACACAGACTAAAACAACAAGAAGTCCTGTGGCACCTTATAGACTAACAGATATTTTGGAGCATGAGCTTTCGTGGGCAAAACTTAGACAGAACAGACTATTTCATCCCACGAGTGGTCTCCTTGACTCTTCCACACTTCCCGCTGAGGGTGAAGTTTCTTAGGGACAGAAGTGGTGGATAGGGCATGTTCTGCTCTCTGCCCAGAGGTGAATTTCAGCTTGAGGAGGGCAACATGAGCGTTGCTAACAGTACAGAGTAACTCATGCCATGGTGGAGGGCAGCATAGGCTCTCCCTGGCCAGTGGACTCTCCACCCTCCTTTTCCTTTCCTGCTTGAACAGAGTTTATCATCTGAAATAGGTCTGTTTTGTTGTTGTTGGGATAGGAGAGTGGGTGAAACTGCTAAGCACAAGGAAGGCTGAAGCTTTCGTGGTGAGCACCAGCACCCCAAGCCCAGAGCAGTCACACAGCCTCTGAAGGATACACAAGTTGCTGGCTAGGCAGCCCTTGTTGGTTAATGTTTTACTTAGGTCCATGTGTTTTTCCACTGGCTACATTTATCCTCAGAAATCTACTGTACTTGGCTGTGTACGGTAGACACGTCTCCATCACTCTCACGCATGTGTTTACTTTGCTGGTGCTGTTAGGGAGGTAGAGCTGGCCATCTTGGTGGTTGTTGCCATGGCCAGATGTAGAAAAACACAAAGAGTAGCAGAATTCTACTCCAGTCCAATTCAGCACGCCCTGTCCTCAGCTGACCCCAGCTCTGCTGTAGAGCCCTGGGCTGCAAGGAGGGAATAATGTAATTAAAATTAAGAAAATAAATATTTTGGTTAGGAAAAAATATCAAGCTTCCCCCCAGTAACAGCCAGTGCTGCTTAAACATGCAACAAATAGCTGACCATAATTACCTGTGTCTCAAAGAAAGAGCAGGAGCTCAACCACGTGGGACATTTAAAATGAGCTATAGGCAAAGCTCTGTCCTTGCAGCTGATATATACCTCACTCTCACGTGCAATGGGCATAAGAGTTTTGCCCACAGTGAACATATGGTCCGTGTGCCTGGTTCTCTCCAGTGGACATTTCTACCATTTTTGGAATTCAAAAGCAGTCAGAAATGTTACAATTGCAGATGATTCCCCTTCCAGCCCCTAGGAATAACAAAACTCCTCCATGTTTCCAATTAGAAACCAAGTTTGTACAGGGGGCTGATTTTTTATTTTGCACCAATCAAGTTTGAATGGAGGCACCGCCCAAAAGAAAAAACTGACATCTTGCCTTAAGGCATGAGTTAGGCACAGCATAATTATTAATCCCACAGTTTAACTTGTATACTCTTCAGAACAGAGGTTATCTTTATGTACAAATTAATATTTATATTCTTTAAATGAACCAAAGTCAAATCAATCCCAAACAAACGAAGCCTCTGCAGAATCCCTTTCTTATTGTGCAGAGTGATACCTGGAAAGCAAACCAAAACTTGACTTAAAGTTAGCAGGCAGCACAAGCCCCAACCCATCCCTACCTATTTTATGGGGTGGAAGGAAAGCAAAGGTCATTACAAAGCTAAAGAGCTCTCTAAATTCCCGGTGATGTTGACTGCTTTTAAATAGTTTGACCTCAAGATTAGGTTCACATTGCTGATATTGCTGATACACTGTATGAGAGGTAACCCTGTTAGCCTGTATCTTCACAAAACATCTGTAGCACTTTAAAGACGAATAAAACAATTTATTAGGTGATGAGCTTCCGTGGGGCAGACCCACTTCTTCAGATTTGGAAAGTTCCGATGGATCATCTCATTGTCCATTTACTGAGTTTCCATAACAATAACAGGCGGGTTCCCTCTTTCACCACGTGCATTCCATAGCACAGCACTCTGACTTACTGCCAGCGAAAGAGCTGCCACAACACTCAGGAAAAGGTGATCAAATCTTTTGCCACTCTCCTGCACCTTTGCTCGTGTTTTGCTTTCCACACTTCCAGTAGTCAGCCCCATTGGAAAGCAGAACCTGCAAGTTCCTGAGGTTATCAGCACAAGTCCCAGCCCTCCCTTAGGTGGTGACTCATCACAAGCAATTACACAGAGGGAGGATCTCTCAGACTGTCAGAAAGGAAAAATAAATGTCACGCTGCATTGCTAGAGAAGCCATCTGGAGAAAGGATGAAGTGGTGATCAGTGACAGAATGAATGGTCTGTCACCCATCCAGAAGCACGAGCAGTAAGGTTACCTTCCTGCAGTGGGGAATTAGGCAGCTGGAGTTCAGTAAGACTTACAATAATATTATCCTATATCAGCTAGCAATGGAAATCCAGGAATAAAGATGTTCAGCAAGGAAAAAGAATTAAACAAAGCAAAGGGCCAGAACTCCTCTGAAGCCTTTTGAGGTAGGTCAGTGTGGTTGCCACGGCCAGGGTGACCAAGAAAGTGTCCACTTGAGCTTTACTATTCGCCTTTTCCAAGTAACACAAACTGGACAGTGAGACTCCAGTCACTGCAGCCTTTGTTCCAAGGCTGGTTCAGGGGTCCATGATGCACACTACTGCATCTAACCCCTTAATGCTGCCTAAGGAGGTTCCAAATATCTGGACTGGAGGGTGAGAATGAAGAGGAAGAAAGTGTAAGTCCTCTTCATTTGGTTTCTTGATATTCTTCAGTCCTAGTCTTGACCCTTTCCACCCTAAATTCAGAAAGGCAGTCTGAAAAGAGACAATTACAGTAATAATGAATAAAGTTGTACCTTGCTTGTTCTGGTTTGTCCAGTGAAGTTGACGCATTATGTGTGTTTCCTAGTTCCTAGTCCCATGCGATTGTGCCAGTTGAGAACTCTGAAAGGGTACAGAGGTCTGGAATAGCAATTCACCGTAAGTCAGAAGGCCAAAGGATTTGCCTCTGTGTGCAGGATGGGTGGAATTAAGTCCAAATATACAGACTGCTGTAGGAACTGGAGGGGGAAAATAGTGACAGGTGCTACACAAGGAAGTGCAAATTTTAGAGGGTACTCACTAGCCCTTAGGACTAGCGCCTCTTGACTATCGATAGGATTTGAGTGAGAAGTCCTAAATTTTATTCCCTGGGCCAAAGAGGGGGCAGTCAGGGCTGGGGGATCAAACATGTAAATCGAAAAGGACATTGGTGACAATGCAGTACATATAGGTCCAAATCCATTTCTTGTGTAACTCAGTTGAAGTGAATGGAGTTATACCATGACTTCACTTGACTCATTGAAAGGGAGTTAAGACCACAAGGGACACCAGAGACTTATGTAAATTTAGGAAATACACTGAGGGCTGATTAGGAAGAGCTGAGTAGCAAAGACCAGGAAAGAAGGTAAAGGTATACTATCATTCCACCTTCCTGTTTTCATGGTTTCCCTTGTCATAAAAGCCACACTGGGTATACGAAAAACCCAGCTATGCTTCTTAGTTGCTTCTGCTGTTTAACTTAAAATTGCAATGAAGCAATACCATCTGGATCATACTGTTATGGTATGTAGAACATAAAGAACAACCATACAGGATCAGACCAGACATCCTTCTAGACCTGTATCCTGTCTTCTAACAGAGACCTATGCCAGGTAATTTAGAGGGAAGGAACAGAACAGGGCAGTCGTCAAGTCAAGTGATCCATCCTCTGCCATCTTCTATCATACAGTCCCAGCTTCTGGCTGTAAGAGGTTTATGAACATCTAGAGCATGGGAACACATCTCTGACCATCTTGGCTAACAGCCAGTGATGGACCAATCTTCCATGAACTTACCTAATTCTTTTTCTCATCTAGAGTATTTTAGCTTTCACTGAATTCCCTGGCAACAAGATCCACAAGTTGACTGTGTGGTGCATTCGGTATTCCTTTTGTTTGTTTAAACCTGCTGCCTCTGAATTCATTGGGTGACCCATGGTTCTTGTGTTTTGTGAAGGGGCAAATAGCACTTCCTGACTCACTTGCCCCACACCATTCATGATTTCATAGACACCTATTGTATTTCTCCTACAGTCATTTCTTTTCTAAGAGGAACATGCACAATCTTTTTAATCCATCTGCCTATGGAAGCTGTTCCATACCCATATGGATTTCCAGTATCATTCTCTGCATCTTTTCCAATCCAAAGAAATCTTTTTTGAGGAAGGGAGACAAAAACTGCAAGCAGTATTCATGGTGTGGCTGTGTCACGGATTTATACAATAGTATGATATTTACTGTGCTATTATCTGTCCCTTTCCTAATGTTTCCTAACATTGTTTGCATTTTTGACTGCTGCTGCTGTACATTAAATTAATGTTTTCAGAGAACTATCCACAATTACTCCACAATCTCTTGCTTGATTGGTAACAGCTACTTTACATCCCATCATCTGTTGTGTACAGTTAGGATTATGTTTTCCAATGTGCATTACTTTGCACCTATCAGCATTCAATTTCCTGTTGTGTTTTGTAGCTTAGGCACCCAGTTTTGTGAGGTGCCTTTGCTTATGTCTACCTACAGATCTTACAGCAGCGCAGTTGTACCACTGTAGCTGCACTGCTGTAATGTTTCTTATGTTGACACTCTACACTGATGAGAGAGAGGTCTCCTAACACCATAGTTAGGCCATTCCTATGAGCAGCAGTAACTGTGATAGCTGAAAAGTACCTGCTGCCTGGTATAGCACTGCCCAAACTGATGCTTTTGTGGGTGAAATTTATGTCTGTCAGGGTTGTGCTGTTTTCACACCCTTGATAAAAACTTTACCAGTAAAAGTCATATCTTTTGTAACTCTTTGCAGTCAGAATTGGGTTTAACTTTCTTGGGCAATTTTGTACCATCTGAAAACTTTATCACCTTACTGTCTCTCCCCTTTCCCAAACTATTTATAAACACTGGTCCTAATACAGATCTTTGGGGACCCCTCTGTCTACCTTTCTCTCCATTCAGAAAACTGACCACACATTCCTGTCTTTTAACCAGTTGCTGATTCATGAAAGAATTTTACCTCTTATCCTAGGGCAGCTTACTTTTTGCCTAAAAACCTTTGGTGAAAGACCTTGCAACAGGCTTTCTGAAAGTCCAAATACAGCACACTGTATCCACTGCGAGAACAGCAAGAAGTCCTGTGACACCTTATACACTCACAGATATTTTGGAGCATAAGCTTTTGTGGGCAAAGATCTGCTTCCTCAGATGTATGGTGGCGGATGGGGGTGTTTCCAGAGGGGTATTTAAAGAGTGGGATCCCCATAAAAGGGAGGGCCAGAGCTGACAAGGTCTATTCAGCAAGGTGGAAACGGCCCATTATCAGTAGCATGTATCAAAAGAGTTAAAAATAAGTCAGCTCAGACAGGGGGATGTGGGTCCATTGTCAGAGTCTACTGGGAGTGGCTGGACCTTACAAAAGCAGCTTCTCTGCCCTGAGTGTTAGTATCTTCCCATTAGACTCTAACAATGGGCCACATCCCCCTGTCTGATCTGACTTGTTTTTTCCTCTTTTGCTACATACTACTGATAATGGGCCATTTCCACTTTGCTGAATAGACCTTATCAGCTCTGGCCCTGCCTTTTACTGGGACCCCAGTCTTTAAATACCCCTCTAAGGAAACCACCACCAGCCCCCCCTTATGCATCTAATGAAGTGGGTCTTTGCCCACGAAAGCTTATGCTCCAAAATATCTGTTAGTCTACAAGGTGCCACAGGACTTCTTGTTTTCGAAGATACAGACTAACACGGCTACTTCTCTGATACTTGTATCCACTGCATCACCCTAGTCCATAAACTTACTGACATTCTCAGAGGATTCTCGTAGGTTGGTGAGACATGATTTCCCTTCACAAAAGCTGTCCTGACTTTTCCCCAACATATCAGATCCATCAATGAGTCTGTCTTTACTATAATTTCAACAAGTTTGACTGTTGTCGAAGTTAAACTTACCAAATTGTAATTGCCAGAATTGTCTCTGGATCTTCTTTAATAAAAGGTGTTACATTAGCTGTCATCCAGTCATCTAGTATGGAAGTTGATTGAAGCAATACATTACACACTTTGAATTCCATCAGAATTTTTGGGGAAATGCCATCTCGTCCTGGTGACTTATTACTGTTTAATTTATCAGTTTGTTACAAACCTTCTTTTATTGATACCTCAGTCCGGGACAATTCCTCAGATCTGTCACCTAAAAAGAAGAGTTTAATTGTAGGAATCATCCTCATTCACTGCACTGAAAGCATATGCAAAGAATTCTTTTAGCTTTGTTGCAACAGCTTGTCTTCTTAGAGTGCTCCTGTAGCACCTTGATCATCCAGAGGCTACACTGACTGTTTAGTTGGCTTCTGGCTTCTGATGTATTTTAAGAAAAATTGTTGCCACTAGTTTTTATGTTTTCTAAATTCTTTTTTGACCTGTCTAATTATACGTTTACACTGGCCAGAGTTTGTTCTTCTTTGGGTGCGTCTACACTAGGAACTAACTTCAAAGTTAGGCACTACTTTGAAGTAGCCAGCAGAGAGTCTACACACATTTTTCCCTTACTTTGAAGTTAACTTCGAAGTTAACTTTGAAGTAGGGCTCCCAACTTTGAAGTCCTTATGCCATTCCTGGGAATGGAGCCATGTCCTAATTGGAAGTTTAACTTTGAAGCAGGGTGTGTACAGATGCTCAACTTCCAAGTCTGTTACTTCAAAATTGTACTTCGAAGTTATTTTGTGGTGTAGACACAGCCTTTGTGTTTTCCACACCAGCATTTGAATTCCAGTTTTTAAAGGATGACTTTTTGCCATCAATTGCCTCTTTTCTCATGATGACACTTTTTGGTCTTTTTTATTGTTCATTTTTCATTTACAGTTCCATAAATCCAGAGGAACAGTGACTATATTAGTGAAAGCCCCCATCAGACTGCACCATTCCAAAAGATAGCACAGGTTCCCTTATCACTATCCAAGAGCAAACACGATTGAGGAAGGGGTTTCATGCCAGAGGGTTTGCCCAGAGGCCAATTAGGGAACAGAACAAGTACTAGATAATGACTGACCTAGCCGAGACAAGAAAAGACAATAAGCTGTTTATATCCAGTACTGTAAAAACTAAGGTGACATAATTTTGTGGAGTTTTACTGTATGTTTCAGGTGCATGCACATTATGCCTTTAAAATGGGTCCTTTTGGTTTTCGTGATATGGTGAGATGTATAGATCCTGCTTGAAAAATGTGGCCTCCCCCTTTTTTAAAATTTAGTGCATATCCATCTGTAAGAAGGAGTAAATCAGGTACCTACCAAATAGCTCATATATGCAGGTACTGATAATGTAGGGGCCAACGCACACCAACTAATGGAAAGAGAGAGAAAGATGGGGCCAAATCCCCATGTAAAGGAGTCTGTCTGGGCACCTGCTGAACAGGGTCCTTTGCCAGGCCTATTTACCACCACGGGATCAACACAGCACAGCTACAGCCTCTTACTCCCTCCCTCGTGGGCCAGCTGACTCTGTTTACAGATGGAGGAAGAGCAAACCTTCACATGGAGCACAAGAGGAGTTCCCCTTAGGGTCAGCAAAGAGCAGAAAGCTCAGAGGCACCACCAAGAGCTATTCCAGCCACTCCCTTCTCAGCTCCTCTCCCAGCAGACTTCTTCCTTTTAACTTAAAACCCTCCTCCCTATCAGGTGCCATTATCAGAGCTAGTGGGTGGGGCTACCTTGCACACAGTTTTCCTAGCCCCTCCGCTGGCAGTTCGGGCTTTATACACCCTGTCACGCCCAGGTGAAAACCTGGGCTGCAGCATGAGATCTGAGACACTGAACAAATACAGAGTGAGACACCTTGGAGAGTCTGGCATCCACATCGTGGTGGTAGTCAGAGCCCCAGGTCCTTTAAGTTACTACTGGAGCCTTGTGCTCTGTGCTTCAGGCGGTGCTAAGGGTTGGCTGCGGTGGGGTGGGCAGAGACATGATGAAAATCAGGTGGTGCTGAGGGCTGGGTGTCCCGGCCCCGCCCTTTCCCTCCAAGGCTCTGTCACTTCTGGGTGTGCAGAGCCAGGCCCCATCACACTTTGCCCAAGGGCCTGGCAATTCTGTTGGGTCTCCTGATGGGAATTAGATTTAATAGGGCTCTAGCAAAACTAAACCAAGTATTCATTCAGGGTTTTCCAGCCTGTCTGAGGATGTGGTTAAGTGAAATGTGAAAGCATTTTTAACTTGTCAGCTTTCAGTGGTAGGTGGCATAATGCCAATGGGATAGATACAAGGAGGTTGGGAACAAAGTTAAATTCTCATGAACCATGGTGTCATGTATCTGTAGCTCTGACACAGCTGTCTCAGCTCCCTCCTGGTTTCGGATAATGGGAGGAGCTTAAATTCCAGTTAATCTTTCTGGTCTTTTCCAAGAGATTTCTTAAAAAGCTCATGCCACTGAAAGGGACTTCAGTGCGTACAATGAGTGCACATTCAGGGGCTTATGCTGTTACTTCCTGAAGGGCACAATGCTGCTTATCAGTTCTCCGGAAACAAAGCATGATATATCACACAGGAAGCAGACCAGGCTCACTTTAGGACCTTAAACACATGAGATTTTCTTTCCAGATCTTCCTTATAGTTGTTTCTTTTTTCCTGTGGTAAAATATGGCTTTTGTCCGTTCAAAGGTGCTCAGAAGGGAAAGCCCTTCCTCTTGGTCATTCTCGCTCAACTAGGATGGCTTCAAGGCCTCTGTTGGAGGACATTGTGATTTTTCAGTTGACAGCTCTTTGGGTTACTAGGTTGCATTCATTAAGATCTTCTTGGGTTTATGGCAGTCATCCCTGCAAGCTAGAAAGGAGAAGTCTCTTGGAAACTGAGGGAACCTCTTGATGATACAGCCTGAGGGATGCCCTATTGACAAATCTCTTCTAGGACTAGCCATTTGGAATCAATAACAACCTTGGTAAAGATTCTGGAAGATTCTCATTGGCTGGCTGTACTGATTGCACACATTCAGGGATCCTATTTTCCTTACGGAAGTGAAGCCTAAAACCTTGATCTCTGGGCCTGAATGAGCAAAATTAGTTAAATCATTCACTTGCTTCCTGTCAAAAAGCCAAACAGAAACATCTGAGTTGGACCCTTGAGAAACTGAGATCTTTCCCTTTTCAGAAGTGGAAGAAAGGCCTTACTGGAACAGACCGAAGAGACCTAGGTGAGGTTCTAGTTATCTTGTGAGTCTTCCTATTCCTTCTCTCCTTCAAACAGATTATTTAAATACCAGGTAACCTCAGGTTTGATGCAGAGAAAAGTGGGAAGAGAGGAGCTTATGCAATCGTCTTCTGGAGGCTGAAGAGTTCCCCTGGAGCAGGAATGCAGAAGGAATGATGATAGTGAATATTTCCCCTCCTTAAAAACGGTGTAAGGAGGACCTGCTGTAGAGGTTCTATGTTCTGCTCACTCTCTGAGCCTAAACTTTAGGATCAGTGTTGGCTGTCCCATGGGATGTTTCCATATTGGTGGGGGAAGCAATGTTGTTTGATATGAAGCTAAGGGGTATGAGCTATACTGCAGAGTGATCACCATCTGGGATCTCCTCATTCACCTGTTTGCCCAGCTAACTATTGCTCCTACACCCCTTCACCTATATATGTGGTAACAAAGATTTTTATGTCTTGGACCATTCAGGTTATTAGAAGCTTGTGATAAACCACTTTAGGGTGAAGCTGGTGGCTAATCAGTTCTTGGGTTTTAGGGCTAGGTCACCTCTGTTAAAACAGCAGCAGAATCTAACTGGATCAGTACATGACAATGCTCTTACTAGCAGAGGTCTACTTGTATACTGATAGACCCAGAGCAGTCGGAGAGAGACTTGGAAAAAAATGGTTTTTGCTGTGCCCATTTTGACTCACTCTCCTATGACTCGACATCTGGGGGGAGGGCTTATTTTATTTTCCAGTCATCTGGAACTCAGGTGGGTGATTGGTCCAGCATGAATTAAATGGAAACCCCATAAATGAGTTTGGTAAAATATTGTGCATGCGAAATAAGTGCAGTAAAGAAGCAAGTTAATAGGCCTCACTCTGGTCCAGACTTGCTCATGCCAACCTCCCAGAAAGGAACATTGGAATGGCCCTGCTGGATCAGACCTTTTAGCTCAGTATCCTGGGCCAAGAGAGGCCAGTACCAACTACTTCAGAGGAAGGTTCAAGATATCCCATAGTAAGTGGCTAGGGTATAACTTGCCACCGGGAAAGTTTCCTTTAACTCCCCATCAATCAATTTGGCTTAAAACCATGAGGGCCACGAGGTTTTCTCTCTTTTCCATACCTCTTTGATGTCTAGAATATTTTTTCCTATGCAGTAGAAAAGTGAATGCTTGAGAGAGGTAAACCTCGAATGTAAAAGTTTCTGGGGCATCTCAACTCTTTGTGGCGTCTGGTATTTACCAGACACTAGACAAAGCTGTTTTAGTACAAGACAACAAGATTCGCATGTGCCCAGGATAAGTCCATCTTGCCAGTTGCCTGTGTAGCAAGCCCCTGGTTTATGTAGCTGCTTCAAAGACCACCCCACGTAATGGAGAAAACATCAGCCTTTGAAGGATCTGCTAAGTATTGGACAATGTCGTATTATTTACCCAGTTGGATTTATGTGCACGTGTGTGTGTGTTTAACAAGGAGCTGGGTGCCTGCTGGACTTCTGATGCTGGAATTTATACAGGCCAGCATTTAGCTGCTGCAGTTTATCTTGAATGAAAGACTAATAAACTCAGTTGACAGGATGATGTATTCAAAGTATCTTCTCCTCCCACAGCGTGTGGTAGGGGCCGTCTGGTTTTCATAAAGTTGTATTAGTGTGTGATTAAGCTGAAAATATTATCAATACCAAATTGTGTAGAGGCTCCAACAGATCAATTATGTGGTGGGAAGAAATGTCCCTCCCTAAGGACTGACAGCTTGACACAACTGGTGTTCTGAGAATTTATTGTCTGTTCAGGTGAAGCAGATTGGTTGGGTTAGCCTGTGAAGTCTTAAATATTTCTGCACAAGAGAAAGGATGAAGCTATAGTTATCTCTCCTTTGTTTCACAGATAATTTAATTACTGCAGAATTGTTTGTCCGCCTCCTCTGTCTCCTCTCTAGTTATGCCACTTCTGGATCTCTTTCGGTGAATGGATAAAAAAAAGCCAAGAATTATTGAAGACCATGCAGCGATACTCCCCAGTCTTTTCTGTCTTCATGCTCACGTGCAGTGGGCAGGTAGTGTCTCACAGGCTTTTCACTCAACAACTAGACAATGGGCAGATGATATGGTAGATTGGTGCAGAGCTAGTCCACAGAAACTCTGCACTGGACAGGGGAAGATGGGAGGAAATAGCGAGGGAAGCATCAGACACCAAAGGGGAACCGAGCCATGGTTGTTGTTGATGATGATGTTGATGATGATGATGATGATGATGATGAACAACTAGACATTATCAGCTGCCAGCCACAGTTCTACTATACATATTGTTTCTTCAGTCTCCTCTTTTGGTTTCTGGCAGATTGGTGGCTGTCTGGAAGCTGAGGATGTCTCTGATGATAGGACATTTGGCTTGCGGGGTTGGTGAATTCCTTTACCCAACTAGGTGAGTGTGTAATTTTCTCCCGATGCACACATGAATTACACTTAGTTTTTGCTATTCAGCTCTAGCTTCTTGCTATGCATGTGAATTTTCCAGATAGGAAGGGAAATTAGTGAGAAAGGGGTGTAACTGAGTGAAAGTTTTTCTCATAATTGAAGAAGTAGATTAAGGAAAAACAATGGCCGTAACTCACATTTATATTGTGATTTTCATCCTGAAGGCTTGCAAAGTGCTTTACAAACTGCATCCATGTTTACATCAAGTAGACAAAGCTCACGCACCTTCTGTGACATAGTAAGGTGCTAATGGCCATACTACAGTCCATGGTTGTATATTCTGTCTTGTACTACTTGTTTGCCAAGTCCAGTGACTAGACTAAAAACTCTTGGGCTAGGGCTCTGTAGGCATATAAATTTAAACACTATGCCAATGAATTATAATAATAAAAAACTAGGCATATAGGAAACAAGCAGTCCTGTAGCACCTTAAAGACTAACAAATGTATTTATTAGGTAATGAGATTTCATGGGCAAGACCCACTCATGCTCCACTGAAATGCAGCCACCTCTGGGATGTAGGGTAACACGTGGAGGGAGAAACATTTGGCCAAGGATGCCCAGGACAAACATGTTCTTAAGAAAAGTTTGGTTCAACTGGTCTCAGCATCCCCACTCTAAAAACCCCTTCTGAGCTCAAGGTTTGCTGTATTGACCCGGCCATTAGGATAGGCAGTCTAGGATGTTGCATCAACTTTAATCCATGGACCGCCAGGTGGTGGGGCCCAAGGCAGTTGCATACATGATAACCGCAGTGTCCACGCACTCGCTGGCCACCCTGCAGGAGACGGGAGGTGAACACATTGCCACACTCTCCTTTTTCGTTTTTCTGTTTCTGTCAGTATGTGAACACGCCCGCTGCCCTGCAAACAATCACATTCACCTTTCATGCCGTTAACACAGAGAAAACAAAGAGGCCTGATCCAAAGTCTGTCGAGGTGAATGGGAAAACCTCCACCGATTTCAAAGGCCGCTGGACCAAGTCCAGAAAAGGCATCTCCCAAGCCTGTACCATTATCCAGATCCCACATCAGAAGTTATTTGTGCTGCCTTGTCTTCCATTTGCTGTTCCTGCTTTCCCCTTCAGAGCGTGGTGACGTTGTTATATAGGCAACAGCTAGACCTTAATCTGCTCTGCTTGCGAAATCTGTTTTTTTATTATTTCTTCACACTTCCAACTACTTTGCACGACAACCTTCTTTGCTTTTCTTCAGCCAGTTTTCCCTGAAGGCACCCAACCTTTAAAGCATCCCTCTTCCATAAGTTAGCCGATGTGTTGTTTTTTCCATGATCAGTTAAAAAAGAACAAAACCTGATAGGATGAATGGGATTAGCACCATTTCCCTTTTTGTCTGGGTTTTGTGCCATCCTGGATCGTGTTCTGCCAGTCTGGGGTGATGCAACTCACACATATGAGACTGGATATCTGCACAAGAACTCACTGCAGCTAAATTGTTCTGAACTTTCAAATCCTACCTGCAAAGTGGGCAGTTCTGGACAGCTTCGATTCCAACAGGACTGTTAATAAATTGAACTGGGGCCAGGAGCAGTGAAATGATTTATTTAAATATCTATAAAGCCTCATGGAACTTATTTGAAACAGCCAGGACAGACATCATCTTTGGTTGACTCTGTTCTCTTGCAGTTTATTGGCTCAGGTTGCCTATCGCCATGACACTGAACCAAATCAGCTGATGATGTAAATTGACCTAAATCCATTGACTTCAATGAAGCTGTACTTGTGCACCAGCTAGGGTTCCAGCTCCTTGATTTCAGTGGAACTGTGCTGTTTTATGCCAACCACAGATCTGCCCCAGTCCTGTGCTTATTACTTGATTTGCCGTAGTAAGAGGGGACATTTCAGGAAGAAAATATGAAGAACTGGGAAGACTTGTTTGTCTTCTCCAGGCTGAGAAGTGATACACCACAGCAAGTGAAGAAGCAGCTCCTGCTGGCAAGCACAGCATCCTGCCAGGTGCCACCCAGATGTCCGTGGCATGGTGGTTGCAGGATTTTAGGCAAATGGGAAAGAATGCTTGGCCCTTTAGCATGCGGTGTAATGGTCGGTGGCATACACAGTCTGTATCGCAAAAGGAGTTAAATGCAATATGTTTGGCTCCCAAAACACAAGGTGACACCCAGCAACCTAAAGAAAAACTCTGCCCTCAACCCAGTCACTGGGAGGATCTTGTCCAACATGTTGCTCAGCAGGTCTGATGTATTCCATTAGGAAGCAGTGGCAGGAGTGCTAATCAACGGATGCAGGGTTGTAGTCAGGAGTCTACACTTCATTCCCAGAAGGAAAGAGAAGGGCTGTGAGGAGGCATTGCTATGAGGACTGAAAGACTGTGCTGTTCCTTGATTCCCCCTCCCCGCACCAGCTGCTTCACCACTATTTTTGCACCACGCTGACCATATCATAACCGGCACAAGTGGGATACCTGAAGGAAATCTAAATGCTTACTCCCCATGGGCTAAATGTCACGGCAGTCCCCTCATAGGAGGTGCATGAATCTCAGGAGTAGGGGAAGCAACACTGACCAGGCGGTGCTGTGCTGTAGTTTCAGTGGAGAAATCAGTCTCACTATCCTGAATATATAACTCTATAACACTGAGTGTGGAGGCTGGGACCAAGTTCTGATCTCACGCCACCATTAATTCGTAACTCCACTGCTGTCTATGAGGTTGCAACGTTACCCACTGCTATTTGCCTATAAAACACCAGGCTTCGTTATGGCACTGCACTTACAGTAACAGTTCTCTGGAACAGGGACTGTCTATTCATTATGGGCGTGGATAGCGCAATATACAATGGACCCCTGATCCCTGGCTGAGACCCCTACAGATCACCATAATATTAATTTTTATTGCTATTACAATCATTGTACTGACAACAACTTTTGTAGTAGGTCCTAGTTTGAGAGCTACTTTGAGTTACCGGTAGCTGAAAATGGCAATAAAGGAAAAAAAATTCCAGATCCTTATTTCTCTTACCCCAGAGGTTTCATGTATTGTTTGAACCAGACCTTGGGAAAATATTTGTCCTCTCTGATTAGAGAAAATGCACTGCTCCTGGAGATGCTACTGAAGCACATTGAACAAAGATAAATTCAAAGGACTGGTAGGGAGTCTCTCTCTATAAGATAGATAATATGTTTGTACAGCATCCTACCACAATGCGGTTCTGATCCATGACTGAGGCACCTAGATACTACAGTCATACAAATAACAGTGATTGTGAACTAGTCCGAGATGTAAATCAACTTTGGCCATCTCCAGGTTTTAGAGTTCTGGGTAGGAAATCGAAATGTAAGAAGCTCAGGATTGTTTTGCCCAAGATGGTTCATATCAAAGTAACTCTGGAAACACTGAAATGTTTCTAGGGAAAAGGAGGCTATTGATGGCCCATTCCATGTGTGGATTTCTAATTTCCTGGGACTATGGAAATAAGTTTTGCTTAAGTGAGTTGGATGTCCTGGGCACCTGCTCAAGGAAGCATGCTGGAACATTCCCCCAATTTCACTGGAATGTTAATGGATGACAAGTAGCATGGCAAGTGTGAGCAGGTCAAAGTGAGACGTCCAGACGTGGAAAAACTTCTCCTTGGACATTATAATACACGGGGCCTTAATTCTGCCCTGACTATACTTCATGCCATCCTATCGACTGTATGGGGTAAGTGAGAGCAGGATTTAGCCCATTATGTTTAGGTTTCACTTTTCATCAGGAGGGGAGGGTGCCACCTTCTGTGTTTCATATGGAGCCAAACACACTGTTGGTACTCAAGAAATAAATATTCTAATAAATTATACCGTGAGCCAAACAGTTCACTGGAAAGGCCAGACAGCTTTGTGTTTTGGGGTCATAAAAAGTCAGTGGCCCTGAAGAGCCTAACAGGTACATAGAGACATTTTCTTCCCAAAGGCCATTTATATTTGCTTTTCTTCCATTTATTAAAATGTATCACCTCTGCATTAGCTCAGCTGACTTTCTGTGGTGCTCCAAGTAAGTCATTTTAAACCATGATGACTCACATGATTCCTGACTAATGATGCCCACAGTGGAAAGTGCTGGGAGTTTCACACTGAAAAACATCTAATGTTAGTAGAATCCATATATATGGTGTAAGCTGGTGGGGATAAAACAATGAAAAGTACTAGACTGGTAAAGAAAAGAATAAGGCTTCTGGGGCAAGGCAGGGAGGTTTTTTTCTGACATGTAAAGGATGGGTTGAAAACACTTGGCTGGAAGATTAAATACCACTACTCTCTGCATTTTCATTTGTTGTTCAGAGCTTTCTCACTGAGGTACTAAGGAAAGACAAGAATGTTATTTATTTGTATCCGGGATTTGTATTAAATGCCTCCTTTCCCCCCTCAAATCCAGTCTCTTTTAATCTCGACATCTTTGCTATGCTATTAATCAGTTGTGATACAGATGATCTCCAGTTTCAGATTTCTTTGGGCCCTCATCTTCACTGACTGAACTATTGCTAATTGGCTAATTGGCTTATCCAGTTTGGTCCTTGATGTAAACCAGGTCTAGACATGATCTATTCCTGCAAGGCCCCAAGGTTCAGGGGGCCAATCTCACACTCTGTCCATCACTATTGTCAGCACGGAACTGTATCTCAAAGCCATGCCAATGAACATTAGCAGGAGATTAAAATGACAGCCTTGGTTTTCGTACATGCTTTTTAATCATCGTAACATGCAGTCTAATGTTTCACTCTGTCATCTCTCCCCCGCGTGTGCATGTGCTCAGAGAAGAAAGTGACAAACAGGAGGGAGGAGAGGAGGTCATGGAACACTTCAGGATGAATAACAAATGGAATATAATTAAAATAGGGGAAATTCGAAACAAAAACAAAGCCAAAATACAGCAGACAGCCAAAGAGCAACATATCTAAAATTTCAACTCTTGAATGTGGCTGATGAGGGCAAATGTCCTACAGGTTCTGGGTCCCTGGAACTCTAAAATCAAGGCCAGAATTTTAAACCTTGGTGCCTAAAGCTAGGCTCCAACATCAGTATTTACACATCTAACAGCAGAGGCCTGAGTTTCAGAAGTGCTGAGCCCACTGTAAATCCCACTGGAATGAATGGGGTCTTGGGAACCTTCAGAATCAAGCCACTTTTACTTGGATGGTTAACTACGGCTTAAGGAGGCTAACTTTAGATTGCAGGGTTTGAAAGCTCTAACCTATTCTTTTAACTGAGATTTAATTCATGGCTAGAGACAGCTAAGAAAATTAAACTCAGAGGACACCAGCCAGTGAGGTCTATTCTAAATTTCTAGTAGTCTCTGTGGCACTCAGTAGTTGATCTCCTTTCTGAAATTTACCCCATGCCTTGTGAAAACCTATCAAAGTTAGAGACACAGCTTATGAACCCGTTAAGAGTAGTAAGCCCAATACTAAACCATTTTCTAGCAATATCCTGTGAATACACCATGGACATTCCCTTCAAGAAACCAGCACCAACTTTATTCAGCCAAGATGGCTGAAAATTCTCCAGGTTAGACTTTTGTCTCACAAGCTGAAATTCACTTCTTCACACACAGTGGTGGGAAGGAGCCCCACCCAAGGAAGGGAGATCCTGGGCAGAACAGCTGCAGGAAAGATGCCTTGACACACACTGGGCAAAAGAAACCAAAATGTTGGTTGAAAGTGGGAATAGGCAGGAATGGATTTCTTTATGCCTTTTAATTCAGGTGTATGGTTTCCTTTCAATGGGGTCCAATCCCCACCCCGGCTCCACTGTATTATCAACCGAAAATATGCAGCCAAGACAGCTGGCAGCGACCAGGATAGAGGAAGTAGAGCTGACTGATCTGTGTGTATCTTACCCTCTTGCACCCATGTATCTCTGTGTTTTGGCCTCTGTAAAATCTGACCTTTACCTTGGAAACTCCATGAGCCAAAGACATTTGGCTTGTGGGGTTGGAGAATTCCTTTACCCAGCTAGGTGAGTGTGTAATTTTCTCCAGATGCACATATGATTTGCACTTAGTTTTTGCTATTCAGCTCTAGCTTCTTGCTAAGCATGTGAACTTTCCAGATAGGAAGGGAAATTAGTGAGAAAGCTGTAATGAGAGAAAGTCAGACAATGTGCAGCTGCTCCATTTTTTTTTAATCCATTACACTCCTAACTCTATCTATGTTCTGGGCTCCATGGCCCAGATCCTCAAAGGATTTTAATGGGCTTTGAGGATCTGTCCCCACGCTCATACACTGTGCTTCTGACCAGAAGTGCACTCCTGAGAATGTAATGAAACGTTTTACTGTGGACACGCTTCATCCCACATTTTCCACTGTTACATATTTGATTTTTTTTAAGCTTCACAAAGCATAAAGGTTGAAATTTACCAGGTGCAAAGGGGATAGAGGAAGGACTACCTACCACTTATGTCTCTCCTAAGTCTCACAGCCCCACTACATTTCACATTTATGGAAACAATGACCTGGAAATAAATGAGTAGCTAAAAAAAGTGATATCACTCATGACGCTTCAAGATTCCATTTTTTGCACTATGCTGATAAAGATCTCAAGAAATGGGCTTACAAGCAACAGCCCAAAATTAATCGGGGGTATGTCTACACTTAACAGGAGATCGACCCATTTCAGTTTTGCATATCTGGTAAAGATATGTCCATTAAAGCTACACAATTGCCATAGTTAGAACTGCATATCAGCATTTGACTCCAAGGTTTTGTGTAGACCAAGCCTATGTATGTGGTGGGTTTTTTTTTTCTTTAATGAGTGCAAGAATGGGCTGACAAGATAGCTACCTACATAGCATGGATTTCAGTCTGTTGGTACCTCTGCTAGTGTTATTTACATGGCAAGTTAAAGCCTCAAAGTTCAGATGTTTTTGAGTTTTCCGGGTGGGGAGAGGGGAGATTAGAAACGGAATGTTTTGCTTACGTAGCACTTACCCAGATGCTCAGTTTGTAACACACACCAGCACATTATTTATATTAAGACGTAACAGTTAAAATCCTTAAATATACAGATGGCTCCCTTCCAACCACACTAGAAATCAATTCACTCTTTTACTTCGATGACACAGCCCAAGGAAAAAGAAAATATCTTCAAAATATTTCCCTTTTTATAAAGTATCTGATTTGTTCCAGTTTTAAATGGTGAGTAAATCAACAGCAAATCCAAAGATGTGTCCTTTGCCTATAGTGTTAGCTCCAAATGCAACCCTTCATACTGAGCTTCAAGGACCTGAGGTCCCATCCCAAGCTCACAGGAGTCAATAGGAGTCTGAGTCAGATTTCTGTTATTTAGATATCTAACTTGATGCTACAACACATTTAATCATCTCTTGAGGGTAAAAACCTTAAAGGAAAAATATATTCCTTCCTCCTGAATTCCAGCTTTCTAAAGAGGGCCACACATAGTGAAGATTAGGAAGAGAAGGCCAAAGTTTGATCCTGAACATTTCTGGCCTGTTACAGATTTACTAAAATAAATTTTTAATCTATGAAATAAAACAAAATGTCACAGTATCACAAATGGAATGTTTCAAGAAGCTAGCTCCCTCCATGGCACTATGCTTGTGCGAGCCAAATGTAATGCCTCTCAGGCTATGTCTACACTAGAGAGTTTCGTCAACAAAACCCACAGAAAGTCCACATTTCCAAGGTGTTCTGCGGACAAAAAAAATCAACAGAACACAGCACTTATGCCGACAGTGTTCTGCTGATCCCCCATGAAGCAGAATGCCTCTGTTGACAGATTCTGTTGACAGAAAGCCAGTCTAGACATTCCAGGGGGCCCTCCGTCGATAGACAGGGGTTCTGGGACACAGGGCAGCCCTGTCTGCTGTGCTTCCAATTGGCCCCTCTCTGTTCACAGAGTGGATCGCTCTTTCGATCTGCTTGGTGGTCTGGCCGTGATCTATTGACAGAAGTTTTGTCAGAAGATACAGTAAACTCTTTCATATTTGTCATTGCTGTCATCTGGAACTCCCAGATAACTGGCATTTTAACCATAAGTCAATTGTCGTGACAGTTTCCATAAGTGCGATTATAGTAAAAATAAATACAAATAAATACAGCAAATACAGTATGGGTGGGTCTACACGTGCCCCTTCATTTCTAAAGGAGCATGTTAATGAGCGGGTTCGAAAGCTGCTAATGAGGTGCTGCAATGAATATGATCTGGTGACCGGAAGAAGGGCTTTAAAAAATTGGGGGGAGGGTCCTTTCGGAAGGTCCTGTCTCCACAGGTGGCGCACAATTCGAAAAGCCGCACTTTCAAATCACCGCGGCTGCCATTATGCTAATGAGGCGCTGCATATTCATTGCAGCACCTCATTAGCATCTTTCGAACCTGCTCATTAACATACCCCTTTCGAAAGGAAGGGGCACGTGTAGACACAGGTATAAGTTTACAGTGTACAATACTACTGTGGTTGGTAAATAAAGTACTCGGCATTCATTTTTGTTTCTTAATATCTCATCTCGTTTTTCTTTAGTGTTACGCATTGCTAGGTATACCTCTCTACTATCCAGAATATTTGAATATCAGGCAACCTCCAGGTCTTGGGGCTGCCGGATATGAAAGAGTTTACTGTATCTTCCAACAGAAACTTCTGTCGACAGATGACTTTAGTGTAGATATAACCTCATTGTTTCTTCACCAAATTCTTTCTTATCCCCTGAATCACCATAGTTAAGTGCCCTTTTAGAATGGAAAAACCATTAGAGCATTCCAGCAGCCTTTTCATGCGAGTTGGGAACATCTGGAATTGCGGCACGATTAGTTTATTTTGTTTTTCATTGCTGCCGATTGGTACACTCTTGGTTTCCCCAAATGTACTACAGCAATGCAAAAATCTGTATGCATTTCAGACTTGTGGAGTGACTGCTAAGAAGAGACTTGCAATGGATGGTTGCCATTTGGACACTCATGGGAAGATCACCCATTCCAAACAGGATGCCCTTTATGTTAAGAAATGCACCTGCACTGTTTCAGAGATGAATGGTTAACTTCTTGGCAATAGTAAAGGCCCTATGAGTTGTCAGGTGAGATGATGTAGACCGAGGAAGAATTTTTGATACAGTTTGATCGAATTATAATCTCTGCTGTTTAAAGAAATATCAGTTTATTGGGAAGTATATCAGCCTCCTTCAACATTGGAACAAGGAGTAATGAAGCAATTGTGTGTCCTACAGAAGAACAAATCCTCTTTCCTTAGATCTTTCCTATGAATAAGTGAATGTTAAATAAAATGTATTTTATCAAACCAAACATAATCCAACTGAGGGGAAGAGATACTGATACTCTACTGGAATGGAGAGGAGACTGCCAAGATGTATTTTAATTGCTTAAGAAAACAAACCCTGTCAAGCGCTGGTTTTAAACAAGTGGATACTCATTTATCATTTGTTGTGTCTGTGCATGCGCTTAGGCTCTTGCTTAATGCAAGTTTTCTGCAGTGGTACTCAACATATAACACAGAGAGCTCAGAAATTCAGTGTATACTACAAGCATGTTGCACAAAATGTGTACTTTAAAGATATTTACAGTATTGAACAATGGGAACAGGATCAGCTGGTTTTATAAGGAATTCACTAAGCAGAGCAAGTCTTTAACACTTTTTATTTCAGGCCCTTCAATTTTCAGTTTTTTGTTTTAAAAATTCCTGGGATTTGATCAATGTTTCTTATGAAACTTTTAAAGCAGGTAAAAAAAATCAGTGCAAACGTGTAATTTTGCCATTCTCTGGGTAAATCTTGGGATTGTAATGGAGCCAGCCACCTGCTGGGCATCCCCTCATCTCCTTGCCTTGCTCAGCTGCCCTTCTTGGATTGGGCAAGTAAAATTTCAGGCTTTTTCTTGGATTGTTAATATAAACAAAAAGGGAAATGAAACTCAAAACAAAATCTGTTCCTAAATTTATACAACCTAAATTTTCCCTTCCTCACCCCAGGCCTTCCTGCTTTGGGCGATTGCAGCCTCTCCCATGTCTCCCTGTCCTCAAAGAGCTTTTCCCTCACTCTCTACAGACTGCAACACCTTCCTGAACTACTTCCTCTGCCTCTTGCAACTCTCTGCTCCTTTTATACCAGAATCACTTGATTCCTCTCAGCAGAGGCTCATCAAGTAATCAGGGCTCGCTTAGCCCCAGGCTCTCCAGCCCCTGGGGTAAGCTGCCCACTTGCTGGGGTCAATATCACTCTTCTCCCGATTGTGAGCTCTTTGTTTTTTAAACTTCCTTATGTTCTGAGACGTGGTCGGATACAGGTTTTTTGTTTTGACCAATGTTAGCATGAAAAGCAGTTCATTAATATTTACTTGCTTTGGATGCTGATACATAGCCACAGTGTCTGCCATGTGGTGGGTGTGGGGTCAGCATCAGTACCTACACCAGCAGAGCTGCTGATGGGGGCAATTGTCCCATGGCCCAACGTTTCAAAAGGCCCGTAGCTCCAGCCACTGCTGCTGCTACTCTGGGAGTGGCAGTCAGAGCTCTGAGCCCCTGCTGAAGTGCCGCAGCGCTGCTGCTCCGGCTGCCTGCATCTGTTGGGGTGCTGGGGGGTGGGAGAAGCCCAGCACCATAGTAAAGGCAGTGCTGAGACCTGACTCCTTGGCCTTGCCCCTTCTGGGTACAGAACCTGGTCTCCCCTCTCTCCTTGCCAGCGCTTGAATTGTGCAGATACTTCTGGCCTGGCCTCCCCCCTGGAAGGGGAGATGGCAGCCTAGTAGCGAGCCCAGGTTACTGAGCCACCATTTCTATGTCTGGAGCAGAGTACCTGGTCTAGGGAGTACCAGTACTTCCAAAATTTGGATAAAAATAGTACAGATCGAATAAGGGCTTTTGTCAAGCCCAGGAATTTTTCTGTAAACTTTGAAAACAAATGACCCTAATTTATTACATGGTGAGCCTGCAGCATCTCATAAATGTGTTTTTTATCAGCACTACTCCTTTATTTTTAGACTTTTGTATAAAAATGTCATTGTTTTAGCTGTTCTTTATAAAGTGCTGTGGGGACATACGGATAAGCAAAAAAAAAGCAGCAGCCCCATGGGCCGCTGCGTACAGGGTCCTGCATCCCGGACCAGCAGCATCTACAGTTTGGTTGTACTGTCCCTGGCCCTGCCCACTGAGGCGGGCACTAGGTTCACTGGCAACTAGTTGCCCCTGGCCATGCTAGTGCTGTGGGTGGGACTGGGGGCAGTTGAGCCATTCTGCTGTAGTGAGATGCTCACATCTGGGAGCCGTGGAACCCAGGGCCACTGATGTTGCCACTGTAGTTCCTCGTAGAGCCCTGCAGCTCCACGGATAGCGATTTAAATCTGCTGATATCTGCATCCATTGATATACATTTTGCTTCCATTCAGGGCTCTAATTATTTCCATTAGAACAGACCCTCCGAGCCCAAATTGTGACGGGGGTCCCAGTGTGTTGCATTGCAAAAGCACATTGAAAGACATCTGGCTCCGTGGATTTTGCCATCTAGGTAATACAAAATGCGTTTCGTCTGGCATAATACATGTGCTTCATTCCTCTACTGGGTCACATCCTTTAGAGCAGGGGCAATGCAAGACACAGCAAGCCTTTTAATCTGCCCTGTAGACGGCCCCTTAGGTGGCTGAGGAAGGAAAGCTTTGATGTTGCCCCTGCCCCCAGCAAAATCTCTTATCTCCCATTGGCCAGTTTCTGGCCAATAAGAGCTAAGATATTCTGCTGGATGCTGGGAAATGTGCAATGCCCTCCCCCCTCCCCAGCACAGAAAGCCTCATGGAACAGCCAGTAGGCTGAGGCTGCTGGCAGGCAGGGAAGCCTGCCTGAGAGTGCTGCTGGCCAGGGGCTGCTTAGGTAAGTGCCTCCTGGCCACAGCCTGCCTCTGGCACCCCAACTCCCTCCCAGACCCTGCAACCTCTCCTGCACCCCTCCCCCAGGTCAGAATCTTCTCTGCATCTGTACCCCACCTGGACCCAACCCCTCACTCCCCTGCCCTAGGTCACCACTCACATCCTCTGCACCCTCCTCCACCCCACCCCAGGTCACAACTCCCTCTCAGACTCTACACCCACTCTTGCGCCCCTCCCCCAGATTAGAATCCTCTCCTGCATCCATACCCCCTCCAAGAGTCTGCACCTCACTACCTCACCACAGGTCACAACACCCTCCTTCGCCCAAACTCCCTCCCAGGTCCCACACCCTCTCCTGACCCTAGCACCCTTCTCAGAGTTCCCTTCTGCACCCAGCCGCCCCCCCAGACCCCAGAGCACCCCCATAGATAAGTGCGCTCCTTGACCACTTACCAAAATCTTGGCATTCCCCCTCCATCAGAATTATTGCTCACCCCTGCTTTGGAGCTTTCCAGGCGAGGCTTCTATTGACAATGCAGGACTGCAACAGAGCCTTGGGAATTGTCTTCCATGCTCTCTTAACATTGCACAAATTATGGGAAATGAATTATGGGTGAAACTGTATATTCCTGCTATGTCCAAGTGTTCCTCATTTGTTTGCATAATTACCACAGCTGCTGGATTCCCACGGGAAAAGGAACCACTTAGGTTTCTAGTTAGTTGGTTGTGAGTTAAATTTACACAGATGCAATTATGAAAATGTGTGCCCTGCCATTTAAAAGGGATGCCCAGCTCATGCTCATATGCACTCCACAGTGATCGAGATTTTAGTTTCTATCAGCTTCACATTAAATCACTGGAGATGCTGGAAATGAAACTTGCAGTCATCCTCCAGACCTCATGCACGGACATGGTTGAGAGATGCTTCCCTTTTTATCCGGCACCATTCTCCTTGGCCTTGCTGGAGTCAAGTCAGTGACTTTCCAAAATATGAAAAAGACCTTGCATAAAATGACTTGCAAGTTCCACAGTTTTACTGAAATTTAAAGCAGCCTCTTGCCCTTCCCCAAACACTCCTTTAAAAACAACAACAACGGCAACAAAGCGAAATATTTTCCTGCAATTAAGTACAACCCCTGGGTAAACACAGAGCAGTGGGATAAGGGCTTCCAAATTCATTGGTGACCGGGCCTTACTGATACACTGGGGCTTTGCCCACGAGGTGTCCTAGCTGGTGGGTGACTTAGCAGAAGCAAATCCCAGGCAGGACGGTCTGTGGAGCAGCACAGAATCTTTACATGCATAAACATGGGAATACTGTGTAAGCACAGCATAGTGAAACAGCAGTGTCTCCAGCCTGAGGAATCAACCCAATCCTCAGGGGCTAGACAGGGAGCACTGCCTTCCCTGCCTGCCTTCCTCACAGTAGTCATGTTTCTGTTCATTCACCTCCCATGTAAGATAGCTGTCTGCATTGTATAAGGACAGGGAGCTTCTCCATCTGCTAGCAGCTACCATATCATACTCCCCAGCTGGCTTATTCCTTCCTTTGCACATAGCCAGAAATGCTCTTGTGCTGCAGCAGGCTGCATGCAGAGCTAGCAGATGTAGTAGCCCACAAAACTTTAGAGGCAAATAACAGCTGCAGTGCACTTGGACACTAGACAGGGGCTTCACAGAACGCTGTAAATCACAATGACTGGCAGCCTTAGCACCTAGTAAAGCTGCATATGAAACTGGAGCAGCCCCTCAGGCTGTGTCGCAGAACTGTGTCATAGAATTGTAGGACAGGAGGGGACTGCGAGAGGTCATCGAGTCCAGTCCTCAGCGCTCAAGGTAGGATTAAGTGTTATCTGGATCAGGCCTGACAGGCGTTTGTCTAACCTGCTCTTAAAAATCTCAGATGATGGAGATTCCACAACCTCCCTAAACAATTTACGTCCAAGCTTAACCATCGTGACAGTTGGGATTTTTTTTTCCCTCATATCCAGCCTAAACTTCCCTTGCTGTAAAATGAGCCCATTGCTTCTTGTCCTGTTCCCAGAGGTTAAGGAGAACATCCTACCTCCGCCCCATAACAACCTTTTATGTACTTGAAAATTGTTATGTCTTCCCTTAGTCTGCTTTCCTCGAGACTAAATAAACCCAATTTTTTTAAATCTTTTTCTCTATCATGTTTTCTAAACATTTAATCATTCTTATTGCGCTTCTCTGGACTTTCTCCAATTAGTCCACAAGTTTCCTGCAGTGTGGCACCCAGAACTGGACACAACACCTCAGTTGAGGCCTAAGGAGTGTCTAGTAGAGTGAAAGAATTATTTCTTGTGCCATGCTTATCCCATGACACAATGCTTATCCCAGCCGCTAATACATCCCAGAAGGATGTTTGCTTTTTTTTTTTTTTTTGGCCACAGAGTTACTCTGTTGATTCATATTTAGCTTGTGATCTAGTATAACCACACTCTTTTCTGCAGTGCTCCTTCAAAGGAAGTCATTGTCCATTTTGTACCCTGTCTGCCATTTTATAAATAATGAATGGAGATATTGAACACAATCAGACTCCCTACTGCAGTCAGCAACTGCGGTATCCCCTATGGCTGCATATGCAGCTGTGTGTGTGGGACCCTGTACCATGAGAGGTAAAACAACAGTACAGGTTGAACCTCTCTAATCTGGAACTCTCTTGTCCAGCAAACTCCATAATCTGCTATGATTTTAGTCAGCGGGACGACCACTTATCATGGTTGTGGCCAAATTTCCCGTCATCCCATAAAGTTTGTTTACAGCCACCAATCCTGGCTCTCAGTGTCCTGTGCTGTTATTTAGCTGTAATGTACCTCTATATGTCTTCTAAAAGCCCAGTAAGCTGTACAAAAAAGTCCTGGAGCACTTTAAAGACTAACAAAATAATTTATTAGGTGATGAGCTTTCGTGATGACTATCCAGTAAGCAGTGTAAGTGTTGGTAATGTGCAAGAAAATATGGACCTCCTGTTGGCTAGCAAATTCTCTTGTCAAGCCCTGGACAGGTCCCCAGGGTGCTTGCCGAGAGGTTCAACCTGTGGTAGCTGTGCTTCCCTCTGCCAATGGACTATGGGTGCCATGAATGGCTATAGCACCCTGCATAGCTGAATTGCCTCTGCTATGCCAAGCACCTTCATGTCACATGATAACTCCCGTCATATGGCTGGCTGAGGTAGATGTCAGGAGTTATGGCAGCTGTATAGAGGGCCTAAGGTAACTCCGGAAACACTCCACTCCACCTTCCAGCTAATTCCCTGAGGTGGGGCAAACCGCAGTTTTTGCAAATCTAAGTGTCTGAAATATTAGCATGAAAAGTTGAAACAGCCCCGGAGAATCTGTAACCAACCCATCACTTCCTCTCGTACAGTGCCAAACTTGTAATGAAATGGGTGCCGGGGTGCCTGAGGGAAGCCATTGTCATCCCAAACTGCCTCAACTATCCCACCCATGTGCCACCAGCGTCCTCCAGACTCCCTGTGTCAGCCTGTTGTTGTAGTGCCAGAGAAGCTGGGGCTGGCAGGCTTTTGGCAATGAAGGTACTCTGGCCAACCAACACTAGGTTGCTGGCTCAGCTGTGGGTGGGGGTGGGGCAGTAGGCCAGCTTGCTGGTTAGGATCCAGCCAACAAGCACAGCCCAAGAAGGATGGGGCTATGCCTCCTGCAAGCTCTCCAGAGCTCTGAGGCTGGCTCAGGCTGGGGCCACACTGCCCATTTGGAGCTCAGGGGCCAGACCAGGCTACAGCCGCACCACACGCGTGCCCTCTAGAGCTGGGAGAGGCTAGGGCTGTGCTATCCCAGGGTGCTACCTGCTGTAGAGAGGTAAGGGCCTGCCGCCACATGGGGGAGGGGACTAGGAAGGGGCCAGCAGTGGGGAAGGGCTGGGCTCTGGTGGGTATGGAAGGGACAGGGCTGTGTGAGAAGTACATGACTCCCCAAGCTATGGGTCACTCACTGCCCATGCTGGGGCTCCAGCAATTTAATTTAACATCATAAAAACATGGCAAACCCAAAGGGGCCAGAGCTGTGAACCACCAAACCTAGAGATGCCAGGGCTCAGCCTTAGAAGCTCTGGCTCAAATTAAGCACTGTCCTCTTAGCTTTGCAGGGCAAGGCTGCCCCCTAAACTGCATCCAAAATGAGTCTGCACAAGACAGCTGTTCCGTATTTCTCTAACTGAATGCAAAGGACTTATTGGTCTATGTCCTTTGCACGTAAATTTATGATGTGCCTGAGAGACATTTTTAATCGGAGTTTTAAATTTGATTATTGCTGTAATTTTGGAATGTAATTCACTTAGGTATTGCAGCATGTCACATCTTGTGAAATAGCTTTTAAACATCTATCCCCTTTAAAGCAATGTTCATGCTTTGTTGAATTAGCTGCAAATCGCTTTCAGATGCCTGCTCTTTTACTTCTGATGATTTCATGCTGATATCAGAGCTTGGGAAAGGTTCGATGACTAGCCGGGATGGAAAGTGAAGGTTTTTTGTCAAAACCACAGGCTGGGTTTAGTGCAGACAGCTAGTGTGAAAACTTTCCTAATGACTTCAGTGTTGTTTGGGGTCCCCCACCCCAAAGCGATATTAGTCATTAATCCACTAGATCACTCTGCTTTCTGGTCAGAAATTCTTGGTTTAATCGGCACAGCACGACCATGCACAGGAGCAGAAAAAAACAAAACAAAAAAAATCAAAAAACCCAACAGTACGATTACAGTGGTGTCACTAATACCTCCACCACTGGCATACAAGTATATTAGGATTTGAATTAGAGGTGGATGTTCTCAGAATTGTTTGACCCTAATACAGGATTCTAGTTGGTCAGAGGCAGCTTAACTTTGCCTGAATAAGATGATATTAAGATAATAATACTCCTGGGCTTGTGGAGGGGTAATAATATATCACATTTGCATTGAAATTCACCCCCTGCAAAGCATCAGCATAAAACCTATTCATCTCTTACGTCCCGTGTCAATCCAGTTTAGAGCACTCTCAAGGCCCTTGGCGCAGGGGTAAATTTTACCCATAGCTGCTGAAACAGTCTTCATCTGTAGAGCTCAAAGCCGTTTGCAGAGAAGGGCCAGTACCCTTATTGTCTTTTCAGAGCAGCGGAACTGGCCTACCAAGAAAAAAGTGCCTGGCCCACGGGGTCACTGAGGAGCAAGGCCACCCTGATTTCCAGCTGCATGCCCTACCCACTGACTGGCCTGCGCAACCTTCCCTGCTTCAGTTTAGAATTTTGATGGGCTGCACTTTTGTAGTGAAGAGCATCATTACCTGTTGTTTGTTATACTGCAGCACCTGAGAGCCCTACCCATGGGCCAGGGTTATACTGTGCTAGGCCCTGTATGAACACAGAATCCAAAGATGGTCTCTGCCCCCAAAGAACTTACAAAGGAGAAGTCACACAGAGACACCAGCAGGATACAGAGAGACAAGGGGGGGGAACAAAAGAAAACAGTGAGACAACACTAGCCCAAATGAGAGGCAGTGGTCTGGTCACACCGTTAGCCTAGTCACTGTTACCTTCTTTTGGTTGGCCTCAAGGTGGCAAAGGAGGGTGTTAAGAAGGGGTTGGAAGGAGGGATAATGAGGTGTCTTGGCAGAGGGTTATTGGAGTAGCTCTCTGGCAGGAGGGCAGAATGGGCAGGCCTGCTGATGGAGGAGAGGGGGAAAGGGGGCAGTTGCCCCAGGGCTCAGTGATTCACAAGGGCCATAGCTCCCAGCCACTGCCTTTACGACTACTGAAGGAACAGCGGTGGCTTGAGCCCTGGGCCCTTTAAATCACTGCAAGAGCACTGCATGATACCCTCTGGGTGGCTCTCAGGGTTGGCTGCGGGTAGGGAGCCAGTGCAATGCTCTGGGTGGCACTGCGGGCTGACTGGCCACTGGGGAGGGCCAGCACAGTGTGCTCCTGTCGGTGCTGAGGGCTGGCTGCTTGCAGCTCTGTCCCTTCCATCTGAGGCCCTGCACCTTCCAGCAGCATGGAGCCCCTCCCACCCACCTTGCCCAGGGGCCTGGCAAGTCTGTCAGCCCCCTCTGCCTCCCCCCAAGCATGGGAGAAAGCATGACAGTGCTTGTGTGAACCGGTACAAGTGGCTGATGGAGGCCAGAGGCTTGGACCAATCAATGCTGAGGAGAGTGAATTAGAGATGCCTGGTAGGGGATTGGCTGTGAAGAGAGAGGGGGATGGCAATTCCTCCATTTCATGCAAATGAGATGAGAGCCTTGGCCACTGAGATCCTGTGTGATAGGTGGGGCAGAGTGACTCAACAGGAATACAAGAGCTATAGGATAGGGCTGTCCAGGGTATGCCAAGGCTTGGCCATTCCCTGCCTGAGCGTAAGGGAAATTTCCCTGCAGACGCGTTCCTCCCTCTGCTTATGATTTGTGTGCTTGTTTGGTTGGTTGGGTTTTGCACTCCAGTTACTTTCCATACACTTGAATCTTGTGACTTGTGGCTAATTGAAAGTTGCTTCACAAACAACAATGTAGGATGACCACAAATTGGAACAATGTGTCTCACTCCTAGCGAATGTTCCTTCCCCTCCACCCCCACCTCCGGCCACATTTAACATTGAGCCTGGTGCTCCACACCAGTGATCCAGAGCCCTGCAGCGCCTCAGCCAGCTGGGCCTTTGTGATGTCACCGCCATACGCCAACGCCCAGCGTCGAACAGCTGCAGCCTGCACCCTGTGAAGGAGCTGATCATCTTTGTCCCTGAAATGGGAACGAAGACAAAGAAACACGGGGCAGTATGTGTTGCTCCTTTTTCACTCCCCCCCGCCAGTGGGTGGCAATCCCATCTGTGCCACACACTCTATCAGGTCATGTGCATCCCACCTCTGCCGTTCCTAATTACATTACTCAGATGAGAACTGAACCGACACAACGCCCTTGTTTTCCTCCTGGCCCTGCCAGTTCCTAGGCTTTCCTGCAAGAAGGTCCTGCCTCTGCCCCAGTTCCCATTGACCCTCAGTCCACTCTTACAGCATGGTGGACATAGCAAATACCACCAGGACTCACTCAGCAGCTCTGAGCAGGGATCTGAGTGCTGCTAATTGGCTGAGGGGGCAGAAGAGCCCTGCGTTCTGCCCACCTTCTTTGCCATCATTGCTTTTCATGCCCACTTTACTGAATGGGCCTGTAGGGCTCTCTTTAAAAAGGCCAGAGGTCACCGTCAAAGTCTGGAGTCTCCCCCTCTTCTTGTGGCAGCCCCTTCCCAGGCTGCTTTATTTCCTTAGCCGCCACCTTCCCTCAAAAGTTCATAAGAACTGAATCGGGTGCATCAAGCCAGTTCTCCACTTGTGTCTAAAAGCAGCTCAAAGGCTACTCAGAAGTCTGTGGGAAACAGTGTCTGGGCCAGGAAGGGAAGCACTTTCCCATGGAAATCCCCCAGCTGGTACTGCTGCTCTTGAAGTGGAACTTAAAACTGCCGCTTCCCCAACGCTACCAGAGGGGTCTGAGCAATGCCAAAGCTGGATTTTAGAGACCTGACCTGGGCCCTGATTTAAAGCTCCCAATTCTACTTCTGAAGGATCAGGGAGAGTGTTTGATGGCTCTGGTACATTGGGAAAAAGTTGCCAGGGTGGAGCGGGAGGGTGTCAGTTTCAAACTGCTCCCTTCCTGTCCCATGAGTTCCCCTGGCCTTTCAGAAGCTTCTGCCCCGCTATTCACTTTTGACTCGTTTTCCATTTCTAAAAACATGAGGAGCCCCTGTTCCTTCCAACAATAAGAGTGAGTCTGTGCCTCCCAACAGACCCCAGCAGCATTTACCAGTCGCCTGGCATGGCTTCTCATCATTGCATATGGAAGCCTGCGTGCCTCCATCGGCTAACTCCTAATTGTGCAGTAGTAGGCTGGGTTAGCGGTTGAATTTTTGTTGATTATTGGAAGGCGGTTCCACCCCCACAGGATATTAATATCCTGAAAAATCAACTGTGGTACAAAATGCATCTTGTACACTTTGGCTGAGGTTTCACAAGACCGCAGTCATTTTGCTTAGCTTGGAGACAGAGGATGAGCTCCCTGTTAACAAAGAGCAGCTGTCATTCAGTGAAGCACAAAAATCAGAAGTCGGGAAAAAGGGCATCTACTGTCTCCACCAGCCAATCCAGGATCATCCCAAACTCCAGGTGGGAGCCAGAGCATTCGAGGAGAGGACTTGTAGGTAGAACACACGGCTATTTTCTCCTGACGCTGACCCTGACTCACTGTGTGACTTTAAGCAAGTTGTTTGATTGCTCTGTGCCTCCGTTTTCCAGTATGTTAACAGAAAACAATAACTGTCCTAAATACACAGCCTGTGGATACTTTGCTAAATTTACTGATCCTTATGCATCCCTTTGAGAGCCTGGGTGGAAAGCACTAGACACAAACAATTCCATCATCATCCTCATCATCATGTTTTCCAGTGCTTTTGTCAGCCTCTTGTTAGAAGACCTAATGGATTAGAAATGTTTGTATTTAATCTTTGCTGTGCATTCCCCAGTGTAGGAGAGTCCAGCTTGGTCTCAACAGGCCATACAACAGGCTTTTAAAAATTTGGCAGTGTTTTCCTCTGAGCACTCAGCACTCGGTTAACAAACCTGGATGCTGCTGGGACAGAGTTAAGTGGCTTTGGCTGACTCATTAGAGAAACCCAGCCTGCCCACAAGAGCGTGGCTTTCTGGGGAGAGGGGATCATAGATTTAAAGGCTCAAAAGGAGTGCATTGCCCTCTGTTCCTTGACGCAGGTCATAGGATTTTACCTAGAAATCCCTCCATCAAGCCTTGTAATTTATGGCTGAACTGATTAATGTGTTTAAATGATGGAAATTGACCAATTTCTTGGTAACAAATTCCCATGATCAGTTACCCTCATGGTTAATACCTTCTATCTTACTCCTTCTTTCAATTTTTTTGAACTTTGACTCCCAGTCCTTGAATCTCATTGGGCTTTTGTCTTCAAGGTTAAAAATCCCTCTGGTATGAGATACTTCCCATGAAGATACCTGTCAACCATGATCAGGTTTTCTCTTCACTTTTTCTTTGATCGGCCCCATACATGGAATTCCTGAAAGCTCTCATTGTGAGATGTAATTTTTCAGACCATGAGTCATTCTGATAGGATGTAAGATGAACAGGCCTGAGGCTCAGGAGGATCTCCAGAAAAAGCTTTATTGCCGGGGGGGTGAGGGGAGTCTTTATTTCCTCAATGTTAATTTAATTGTTAAGAAAGAATTGGTTATGTAGCTGCAAATTCTGTAGTTTTGTCATGTTGCTATCTTAAAACCCAAAGATGCATGCAGTCCTTTTCTCCAAGTATTTCTTCCAGCAAAAAATTATGACAAACGTGATCATTTAATATTACACCAATGCTGGTAGCACACCTTGGTTCCAATTTCCAGATGTCTCACACCCCCACAGTCTGAACTATTTTTGAGAGACACTGCAAAGTTCTCAGAACAGTAACTTCCTTTTCGTGGTCATAATTTGCACATGCCTTGGGTTTTGTTTTTGTTTGCTTTTTTTTTTATTTTTATTTTTATTAATTTTTTTTTGGCCCCTGCCACTGGATTGCAGATTTTGAGCCATCAGAGTTACAGTAGATCCCCTGATTTATGCAGGGTTCCTACACAACCCCACATAAGTCAAATTTCATGTTACTAGGGGAAGCCAGGAAACTGAGCAGCACAGCAGCGCTGGACAGTTTCCTGTCTCCTGTGAGCAGCACAGAGCTGTGAGCCAGGCTCCAGCTCCCCACCACTCACAGGAGACAGGAAACTGATCAGTGCTGTTGTGCTGGTCAGTTTCCCAGCTCCTGGCAGGGGCGGCAGCCTCACTCTCTCTGCTCCTGAAGGGAGTGGGGAGGCTGCCACCCTAACAGGAGTGGGGAAACTGTTCCTGTTAGGGACCGTGAGAGTTAGGCTGCCACTCCTGACAGGAGCAGTTTCCCCCACTCCTGTCAGTTTCCTGGCTCCCCTGAGTGGCGGGCAGCCCAGAGTCAGGCGCCAGCTCCCTATCACACAGAGTTGTGTTAACCCAAGATTCACACAACTTGAGTGTATGTATCTCAGGGTTCTACTGTATCTGGTTCTCAGCATGAGCCAAATACATTGAGATGCAAGAGCTATGATTTGCCTCTATGCCTCATTTTGCAGGTGCAAAACCACAGTGCAAACTGCCCCAGAAAAAAAGGGAGGCTGGGCCCCAGCCCTTGAGAAAATTTGCTGCATTTATAACGAGCAAAATTGACACTCTTCACTGAGAGGATGACGATGGTGTCTGCTCCATGCCATCTGACTTGGATTTGCAGAGATTAGGCTATGGGCCTGTTTAATTGTGGTGCAGGGATGTGGTCATGAGCTCTGGCAAACTCTCCTCTCACTGGGTCCTAGAACCCAGTCTCCAGCCTGAGTGTCTGCACCACAAGGAAACAGCCCCTTAGCTCAAGTTCTGCAAGCCTGAGTCATCTGGCATAAGTAAGTTTTTAACTGCAATGCAGCCATACCCAGGAAGGCCAGTGAACTGTAACATACTACTGCACCTACCAGGGAGAGAGAATGATCTCATAATATAAAGTTCATTGGGACACATTATTGCTGGAGCATGCCATGTAAGGACAATGCATCAGCCTGTAATAGATATAGTCCTAGAACAATGGTACATGGGCATAAGTTGCTATCCACAACTCTCTTCCCCTTACATTCCACAGAAAGGTCAATGACAGAGAGGTAAGAGCATGAAGGCTGATTTATATACTGATCACCATAACAAATGCTTTTATGCAGACTGGGGTCAGGCCATAAACAGCTTCAGTTTTTCTAGCCTGGTAGTGTTAAGGTCATAAAATGTCTTGAGATTCATGTGAACTTCATGCCAGCTTGGCTCCAGCCCAAGTGCATCCGTTTAAGAATCTCCGGAGAACAACTGGCCGAAACGATGGCAGCAGGTGGCCTTCTAAGTTGGGGGTTGAAAAGATTTTATATGAAATACATTGAGCCTGCTTTCCCCAGGTTCCTGTCCTTCTTCATGGGAGCAAAAACACCAAACTTGGGGAGGGGGTGGGGAAAACATTTTGACATCTCAGGTCACTTTTGACTCAAAGTCCACTACTGACCAATTTTAACACCTCGGCTACTTTCGGCATGTAGGTTCTTAGAGTTGTAGCACTGTAAAATCTACCTCCAGTGCAAACGTATCACTCTGAAAGGAAAGTCAGTGAACAGAATTTGGCCTAAAACATTTGCTTTCTGAGGCAAAATGTTCATGCTCCTATTAATATGTGTTTCTTCAGACTCCTGAATCCATGATTTGCTGACTAATCCATATTAAACGGTTTTCAGTAGATGGATGTTCCTCTCCTTAAGGGAAAACAGCACATGTTTTTCAGGAAGGTGGTAGTTTCTTACTTTCTCACACTTCATCCCACACCATAAGCAACCAGTCAGCTTGGACTGACTAAAGACATGCTCATGTACTGGCACCTCTATGGCGTTTTACTTCTTTCAGTACTTCTCTAATTGCCAGATCCCATCCTGGCTGATTGCCAGGTTGGAGGTCAGCCCTGCCTTGTGGCTTACAAGGAGTAGGAGTAAAGAGGGTATATAGGACTCTTTCCCCACAGCAAACAGTTCTTTTCAGAGCAGGAACCAAGCAACATTTTGCTGGGCCCACGTGGCTCGCTGCCCAGGCCCCATCTCTGGACCAGGCCTTTGTAGAGCATACTCACTTACCACCACTACCACCCCTGCAGATGGCTAATGCTGCACCCCTCCCAGTTGTAAGGGCTGCAGGTTTGGAGGTCTGCCATGGCTAGCACTTCCGTTGCCAGCAATCTTCCCTGTGCTCTTCTGACCAGAGCAGGGGTTCTCAACCTTTTTTTCATTTGCAGGCCCCCCAGAATATTTCAAATGCAGGGACGGACCTGTAAAAGTCTTGGGCATAGTCTGCAGACCACAGCTTGAATTCATAGCAGCTTGAATTTATTAGCAGACGCTAATGAGTTCAGACGTTACTCCTGCTCAGACAAGCACAAAAGTGAGGTCAACCACATGTCCTCTTGGGCCACAATGAGGGCTTCTGTCCTGGCCAGTGGGATTCGTCACTGAGGCTGCCCCAAGGCTGTAAGATAAACAGGACTGAGGGAAGATCTCCAGATGAAGCTACCTCTTTGCTCCCCTTCATTGCATTGACCAGGATATTATGTGAAAAACTGGGCAGCTAGTGAGAAAATATGTCTTCCACATCTGAGTTTGGACCTACGGTGCCTACAATGCCAGCAACGCAGTAGTGCTGAGATCAGTCATCAAACGTTTGCCTAATTTTCTCTTCTGACCTTTAAGCTGCCTTTGCCTTTCCCACAACCTGAGACAAGTCAAAGCAGTGCCAAAGCTACTCTGACTTGCATCGGGCTGCCTGAAGCCCTAAGGGATCTTTCTGGCAACCAGGACTAGCCAAAGTACAGCAGACCTCTCACCGGGCTCCTTCTGTCTGGAAACACCCTCTGTGTAAAGGAGGTTTTTAGGGCAGTAGCACAGAGCCGTGACACTGGTTCCCTGACACCATAAGGAATTCAGCTCCCATCAGTGTCACGGGTTGGCTGGCCCTTGAAGAGGAGTCAGACTCATCCTCGCCTGTCACCTAGAAGTTATCCCTACACTGATCCTGATGGACATTCAATGAGAATTAGTGTTCCAGCTTTAGAAAGCTGAGGGAGGACTATACAGAGAGGGAGCAGAACTCAGTCAGGGAGGAAAAGATCCAGGAGACAGGAACGAGGGGAGGAGTCCTCTCTGCCTGGGAAGGCCTTGGAAAGGCCTGCTGGAGAGAAGCACAAAGAGAAAATTAGGCTGCTGTGGGTGGCCGTGCTATGGGGGTTGTAAGAAGCTGGGATTCTCCAGGGAGAAGATGCTAGCATCCCTGGGAAGGGGAAACTCCTAGGGAGAAGTGCAATGGAACAGTGAGGCCCTGGGAGCAGAGGGACAGTGAGCAGAGGACATCAGTGTAGCTGAAGGAAGGAAGGCTTGTTGCTTTGGATATTTATGTGGATCTCCAGTTGATCTTTCGTTACTCCACAGGGAGACTGAACTTGGAAAGGGGTCTAGCCATAGGGCTAAGCTACAGATGATACAGCTAGAGATAGGTCATAGAAGTGGTCACTGGGAGTGCTGGAGAAGCAATGTCAAGCCATGCTCTGAGGCCAGAGGGGATTATGGCGCGGACAGAAGCTGCTTGCAGCCAACGATGGACAGGTCTGTACCACAGTTAGGCCTGAGTATTTTGACAGGCTCTGCTATCACATCTTTCCAGACAAATCCTTTAAATTACATGGCACAAATGCAGCCTAATCCTGCTAAACAAAAAAATCATTGTTGCAGTGAAATGGTCTTTGAGTACCTTCACTCCCCTAACAGGTTTGTCTCTGTTTCAGTGAGCCTGGCTGTTTTCAGAAGAACATTTAGATTTTACACACAAATCATGTCTTTGTTAAGCTGATCTGTTCTTTAATCAGGTCAAGTAGGCACTTAGACTTTACAGCGAGTGGGGCCACATAAGTACCTTCACAGGTAGCATTTTTCCCTTCTGATGCCCTAAGAAATTTATGACTTTATGAGGAATTTTCCTTCCTCCAGGACTCATTGAAAAGTGCTTCATTGTATTTCAGTGAAGATATTCTCCAAAACCCCAAAGAAACATACTTCTAGAGGGGCATAGTCCCTTTTCTGAAAAAAGAAATGTTGGATATCAGTGTTATCGCTTAAGCTTTTACTAACCTTTAATTACATGCTGAATCCATTACTGACAGATTTTAACACCTAGACTTTTCGCAGCTTGTAGACTCTTAGAGCTGAAGGACTGAAAATACATCTCCTGTGTAAATCTATAACTGAATGGAGTTATAGTGGATAGAACTTGGCCTAAAGCAGTCGCTTTCTGGGGCAACACGTTCATGCCCCTAATAATATCTGTTACTTCCAAACTCCTGAATCCAGGATTTGTTTACTAGTCCATACAATTAACAGAGGTGCTGACAGCTGCCACCAGCCCCAAGGCAAGGTTCCATGCCCTGGGAGGGGTGAGGCTGAGAGCAGAAGGGGCGGGGCCAAGGGCAGTTAGCTTTCAGTGCTCCCTGGACTGCGACGCTGTCCCCCTAATCCCCACCACTCCCTCACAGCCACACACAGCAGCAATGCTGCTATGGCACTTCAAAAGATCCAGGGGCAACTGCCCCCTTTGTGCCCCCCACCCCCCACCCTGTTAGCGGGCTGCAGTTTAACTATATGATGGCTCGACCAAAATGGCCCAATCTTGCTGACAGACTCCTGCAATGCTGCCTACAGCAGCCTCTGAGGTCAAAATTCATTGCTGTGCAAACAGCCAGGAATGTACTAGGCCAATGCCTCTCTGAAGGCTCACTTAAGCCCACGGGTTTTATGCCCAGAAGCTGTGTGGACTGAAGTTGATGATGTATGTAATGAAATGTAAATGAAACCGGCTAATACTGGGTACGTATTGGACACTAACCCATTAATATGAAAAGGTGGGGATTTGTGTCCATTAGCAGCAATCAACAACTGAAACAGAATCAACCTTTTGTGTACATTTCAGCCATTGTGCACGTTTTTTGGGCTGTACTGCCATGGACGATATCCCAGTATCTTTCTGTAGAAATATCACTGATGTGTCACATACTGGTATTGAGAATTGCTGAGAAGGACAAAATGAATACAGAAGCAGATGAGGCTAGTTTGCTGCCTTGGCGGTGCTGGGAGTGGCAGCCATCCAAGCTGTCACACACAAAGCAATACCCTTGGAGGTTTAGGGGAATCTGTAGCCCCAGTAGCCTATTTTTAGGGGACACCCTATTAAGATCTACACAAAGAATGTAGCTCTGATACAAAAGTAGTACACACCCTTATCCAGAGTGCCACTGAACAAAGATCAGCACTGATTTCTTATGAATGGAAGAATGAAAGATATTGTACCTGGTAAATGTGTCAGAGAGCGAGGACACCAGCTAAGAAGAAAGTGACGAAGCATAGGACATATTCAGCACAGCTGGACAATAATGTGCCTTTTTACAGCCATATCTGCTACAACTGAAAAGCAGGAGACAAAACACTCTGGATAATCAGTAAAATCTGCTACTGAGAATGTGCAGAGGAGTTTTCTGTGGAGTCTTTTATTCACAAATGCAGACTCTATTAAAGGATCAGAGAAGGGGAAAGGACAATATTTTTTTGCCTTATAGTGCCACCCTGGCACTTGCTCTAGATTCATTTTACTGATCTGCTGCCAAAAGTTCTGATGTATTGGTGACCAATTTAATTTATTCCCGTGCGTGTGCTCCAGGAATAGAAACGGTTAATGTGCTCTGAAGTTCTTGCCTCCTAGCTGAGGAGGGCATATCCAGAGCATAACAAAGTGTTCTGGGTGTTGCTTTAATTAATTATTTTAGCCATTATCCTCACCTTTTCATCCAGACTGGGGCTAAAGAAAAGGCTGATTTTGTTTCAGTTGTTGATTGCTGCTAATGGACACAAATCCCCACCTTTTTCTGTTAATGGGTGAGTGTCCAATAGGTACCCAGTATTAGCCAGTTTGACATAGTTTAGACAGGTGCTCCTTCTAACACATGAGAAATACGATCTGACTTTTTAGAGTCAAGTCGTCCTGCCTGGAGTTTAGGAGCAGGTCTCACTTTCACAAATACTCTCAATGGCTGTGAATTTGAGTTATGCATAATGTAAGAGCTGGGATTTGGGAGACTGTGACATTACCCAGGGTACAATCTGGACTGATGGGCAGCTGTCCCCCCTCAATTCTCCAGCCTGGGGTGTCTCTTACAGTGTTTCACTGGGAGAACAAGCACTCTTGGCCTGCTCTCACACAGCCTCCAGCTTGTCAATCACTCCCAGCTAGACAGTCTGAGTGATAGAGCTAGCCACTCCAGCAGACTCCAAGTCCCAGATGTTCCTCCTGTAATGTGCCTATTGTGCTGCCCAACATCCTACTGCGCAACACGTGCTCGTTTAAAGTTTGTCGTTTCATTAATAGAAAATAAACACAAATCCTGTTATCCAAAAAAGTTCCCAAATACTTCAATCTATCCATACACTGGCTCAGATTAAACAAGTAGGTAGTTTTAAGTGACTACAAATGATGAGACATAAGAGTCAGAATTGGTTACAAGAAAACAAAAGATAAAATGCAATTAATATCTAACCAACAAGCTAAATGAATTCAAAACGGGAGTTTCTCGCCGCATATTTCAGCACTCTTATTGGCTGGATTCCTTTCAGCCAGAACACCTCCCAAGTTCAGAGTTAGTTTCCTTGTCCTTCAGGTGTGATTGATGCCCTGGGCAAGGAGAAAGGAAGGACTCTTTTGAAGCATTGGTTTCCCATTTTTTATAGGTCTCTTTTCCTTTAAAAATCATCTCCAGCTGAGATTCAGGAGCAGAAGGACTGTTGGAATGGGAACTTCCAGCTGTTTCTTTGACAAGATGTGGACTTGTTACTCACATGCTATTTCCTGCTGAAGAATGGCCATTTAACAAAGTGGTGGTTCATTGGATTTTGTTGACACCTGACTGAAGCATCAGTTTGCCTTTTGTCTTTGAGGAACTGGTTTGTGCCTGCTTTTCTAAACTTGGAACATGTCTCAGTAATGTTTTACAGTAGAATCTTATAACTTAACGTACAATGTTGCCACATACATTTTACTACAACAATAATGATCAGCAAATTATGAGTTTTCAAATGATACTTTACAAGGCATATGTTGTATAAAATCCATTATAATTCTGTAAAAAAAGAGAAGCATAGTCATACAGGTCGCCACTGAGATAGTCCATGGATGCTTCTGAACCATCTGCTTCTGGATCCATAAAATCCTAGGTTGTTTAAAGCTACCTGAATTTAAAGAAGAAAATAGGTAACTAGAATTCTCATTCCAAGGTGCTGTGCTGTATGATGCAATGGAGTGCCAGTTTCATATGCAGGTTTGGTTATAGGTGGAGTAAGTTTGTTAATGTTGTGAACCCAGCATGTGGCGGATAAGTGACCATGGTACAAGAAGGCTGGCCTTGTCAAGGCACTGGAGTTTGTCTCAGAAGGTCTAGGTTCAAATCTACCTCACTCACTGCAAGCAGACCATTTAAATTCTGTGACTCAGTTCTATATCTGTGAAAGGAAGATAGTCTTTCATTTTATCTGTCTTGGCTATTTAAACTATAAGCTCTTCAAGGCAGGAGCTCTCTTTTACTCTTGTTTTTACAGTACACAATGGGGGCTTGATCTCAGTTGGGGTCAATAAGGGCCACTGTAGTACAAAGAAGAAATAATATTAATAGGGAAGATTCCCAACTGTGCTGAGGACGTCCCATGAAACCTCTGTGTTAGAAGATAATCAATATTAATGCTTCCCCTGTCAGTTGTGTGCAGTTTGCACAAATGAACATTACTTTAAATATATTTGCTAGACAGTCATTATTTTACAATGAGGATTAGCCTGGACAATGTTCAGCCCCTACTGGTACTGACTTCTGTGTTGGCCTACATGTGAGCCTAGAACCTAGCTTGCCTGTGGAAAGTCAGCCATTAGGCAGCGGAGGTAGCATAGCCATCCATAGATACCTCTGGGATTAGGAACCCATAGGCATCAAGGCAGCTCCCAAAAGAGGGCAGTGCTGGCCAGGAAGTCAACCTTGCTAGAATGAGGGATTGGTCTGTGTGTGCGTGCGTGCATGTGTTATTTTTTCCCCCTCTGTTGGCTTACATAAAGAAACCCACTGAACCCAACCTGTTCCATCTGTGGTATATGTTTTTAGGAGGTTAGACAGACTTTTGTCCCCAGGTGATGGAATGTTCCAATTCACCATCTCCCCAAAGCAGCCTCTCTACCAGTGGGGTGCCTCTCTGGCTCTGACTACACTTTACGGCTACTGAGTCCATGCAGAAGTTCTGACGAGAGTTAATCTCCTGCTGTGATACAAAGGACCAGGTGGACACAGGGAGGAATAGGAATGGGGCCAATTAACAGAACCCATTCCCTTTTAAGAATTTATTTGAAATTAACAAAAGATGACCAGTTCCACAGGTATAGTGTGATTGTGGGTCTCTACTCAGAAGAGGCCTGGGAGAGTGTTTCATGGGTCAGGATAGACAGGGAATGGAAATTGTGGACAGGGCCTACAACTGGAGTCAGAGCTGGGAAGCTGGCAGGTCACAGCTGAGCTGTGTCAGCGGAGTGCTAGACTAGCCTGGCTTAGGGGCATGCCCATGTGGGAGGAGCAAAGAAGACAGCTTGGGATTGAGCTGTGCATGGGAAAGATGCCAAAATCTGCATGCAGAATACCTAAATTAATCCACTGTTTGCCTTCATTCTCTTAAACAACAAATCAAATATAAATATTTAAAAAGCCATTCTTTTCCAAATTATTACTGTTTGCCACGCCATGCATGAGGCAGTGTAATGTGCCCCAAAGCTGGGCAAAGGAAGGAGGATGGGTTTTTTACTTTTCTACTGGCTACAACGATGGGCTAGTTTGAGCCTGAGTGCCAGTCATGGTTTACTGACTGTTTGCTTTGGGGTAAATTACCTATTTACGCTGTCCTGTGGTCAACTGAACTAGTAGAAAGCAGGTGTTTCAGTGAAAACCAGCACTTTCCTTGGGAAATAGCTATAAAATAAAACATGTTCAGCCTTTTTAAAGGTGCTTCCAATCTTGCTAGGGAAATGTACGCTGATAAGTTGCATTTGTCCCCATTAAAGAGTTTAGAGTGCTTTTGGCATGTGCAGGAAAGTTAATCTTAATGTTCTGGTCAAATTACAGTTCATTTAATTCCATTCTGCTGACCTAAATTTCTCCCAGTTAGATACAAGGGTCTTCTTTAGCTCTGGACAATGCTGTTACAAAGAATTATTGTTGTATACTTTTTAAACAGCTGCTTTGCTTCCCATCAGAGGTGGCTGCATTTCAGCAGGGGCTGATGTTGTTCCTCTGTCCAGTTTGCATACTACTTTTTTGCAGATTTGGAAGGCACTCTGAGCTCCTTCAGGGTAAAACGTAGGCTCACAATACAGGATGATAATAAGACTTTTCCCGTCATCCATCCCCAGTTCCAATCGCTGTCTTTTTTCAAAATTTTCCCTTTCATCTTCAAGTTTCTCCTGTTTCCCCCGAGACTGAAACGGTCTTAGAAGGCAGCACATGTACTCCTTGCCCCTTTGCTCAAAATATAGCCACTCGTAAACATATATCCCTCTTCTCCTTTTTCAGCACAGTACCTCTTCACTGGACATGTACTTTTTAGTGACATGAAATTATGAGAATTTCCTACCCCACTTGTCAACTGCAATCTGTTACAAGATCATTCCTTAAACTTGGGAACAAATATTACAGCCCAAGCAAAGCTAGTCATTGTGTTAAGATGAATTCTCAGTCATAGAAATCCCTACACATATCTCCTTCATAGATTTAAAACAGCTCCTTCCTAGCAGTTGTCACTTACTTTGCTGATTCTGTCTGTCCCTTGTTAGGAGACAGGGATTTTCAGAGAGATGCTTTGCAAAAGTCTAATCTACGGACTTCTACTCTCTGCTGGTTAAGTGATCGGATGTCATATGGTGCCTAGGTCCATTGGAGAATGTATTTATACAGTAAAGGCCACTGCAAGAAAAGCAATTGAATGGGGAATTGCATTTACAGAGACAGAAGCTGAAACAGAGTCTTGGTTCTGATCAATATCTCCTGAAACAAGATAATTAGAACCAGATTCTCAGTTGCTGTAAATTGGCATTGCTACTCTAAGGTGTAGTTACACTGAGGTCCATGGGACCAACATTAGTTGACACCAGCTGGGAATCTGGCCCCTTCTGGGTTTGAAGGATTGCAGGTTCAGGCCTTAGGAATGTGAAATACATGAAGATGATATTTCCCTCCTCTCTGAAAGCTGACAGAGGTCAGCAAACAGCCTGCTCCCCTACCCTAGAGAAGAAAGGTGCCATGGCATAGTCCACTTAACAAACACCTTCCACCTCTGAAAGAGACAGTCTGTGAGCATGAAACCTGCCCACAGAACCAATGAGCCACTGAAGCCCACTCTAGACTGATAATTTTCTGGGGTATAAAACTGAACTCTTTTTTTTTTTGGCCTTCCACACTAGGACAGCGATGTCTATTCCAAAGCAAGCTAGAAGCTGCCCCTGGATTAGACTGTCACAATGTGCTGGAAGGGTGTAGAATTCAGCAGCGCATTTGTTAGGTGTTTATCTGGCTGCGAGCCCATGACACTAGTGCTATTTGCTCTGGCTGCCTGTTAGGTTCCAGATAGACTTAATAAGGTGTTGATTTTGACCTATGAGATCTCCGGATGGCCTGGGAGCTATTTATCTGGGCAACTGCCTTACTCTCAATTTCATCCTGTCACAGGTGTGGGGCAGAGACATCTGAGCTGAGCCCAACTGATAGAATCCTGAGGGGGCTCGTGTGAGGACAAACTCTGGGAGGGCCCCTTAACTTTGGACATTACTCCTCCCCTCAGTCTGTGACAACCTGAGTTCACTTACCTTCATTTGTTTCCTTAGGTGTGAGGCAACAGGGAGACTGGTGGGAGATTTTGATGCCAGACCATTGTTAATTGCTGGCAAGTGTTGTCTCATGGAAGAAACAATTTAGTGGTGCTGTCTATTGTATAATTAGTTATTCCAGACATCGTCAGGAGCATCTAGGGCAAGAGAGAAACTCCTTTTAGGGCACAAATTAAAATAAGTAAATGTTAAGGGGCAGGTCCTCCACCAGCGTCAGGCATTATAGCAGCCTAAAGGAATGATGCTCATTTTCCTCAGCTGAAGAGCCAGGCCTTCGTTTCAGACATTGCCGGTGGAGAGGACTTTTTGTCCAAGAGGCACCAAGTGAAACTTAGCAGCAAAAGTCTGCCTAACCTCCTAAAAACATATACCACATATGGAACAGGTTGGGTTCAGTGGATTTCTTTATGCAAGCCAACAGAGGGGAAAAAAATAACACATGCATGCACGCACACACAGACCAATCCCTCATTCTTCAGTTTCAAAGGGAAGCAAGTCCCAGCATTGCCAATAAAGAGAAAATGCCAGGGGCATGCTGCCATGTATGCATTAGACCTATGTAAAAAATGGGGAGTGCACGCCTGCAGGGATGTAAAGGCTGTGGGGCGTGTAGGAGTCTGAGGCACAGCACACGAGATTTCTGCTCAGCTTTGTCTGCAGGACTCAAGCATTAGCCCATTCTCCTGTGGAGAAATCTTCCTCACAAGTCCAAAGTACAAGACTTCGACACACACAAGGCTTAGCCTCCTCTGGTTGGAGCCACGTATGACGCAGCTGATTTGGAGAAGGTCAGAGCACATGAACATTGGCCTGGTATGACATCAAAGGCTCACATGCAGTCAGCTAGCACAAGGCCTTTGAGGCTGGCCTAGGATTTAAGTTCCTTTCATACACCCACAGCATGACTGGCTTTCCCAGCTTTGCTCAAAAGAGATTGACAGGTGCATAGACCAGGTGTTAGCTCCCTACATTGAGAGAAAGATCACTCAGGGAGAAAGCTTTCATGAGCAGTGGTCACAAAGTGATCATTTAGTTTTATTTGCTTTTGCCAGGCCTCGGAAGATGAGATCCTCTAACACGCACCACATTCTGGACTCCATTAATTTGCCCTTGCAGCCCAATAGCCTTGCATGCACACACAGACGCATAGGTCTGTTTAGAACCCACCTGCCAGGATTTGGCTCCTACCTACTTCTTCACTCCATGCCGTAGAGAACCCTGAGCATATGAAAGTCCCTTGTTTTGTGCTAGCCAGCAATAGCCCTGTGCTATTGATATAGGTGAGAGAGAGAAGGTGGTCTTTTGTTGGACCGGGTTCTGCTGGTGAAAAAGACAAGGCTTGGAGCACCACCAAGCACTACTTCAGGCTTGTGGAACTCAAAAAAGTGTCTCTTTCACCAGCAGATGTTGGTCCAGGAAAGACTTCACTTGCACTCTCTCTCTCATATCCTGCAACCAACATGGCTGCAGCCACAATGCAAGCGACTAGTGATATATATGGGATCTCTCGCATGGAGGTATCTGCTTACAGGCACAGTTGAGAGAAGGTTTGCCACCTGCCTATCTGGTCTGCTACTCACATTGATTTAATGCCCAGATACCACTGTGACCAGAGGCTTTATACATACTGAAAGGCACAGGCCTAGTTTGTACAGCGGGCAGCAGAGACAGTGCTTTCTAAGCCAATGTTTTTCTGTAGAGTGGAGCCAGCCAAATTACTCTCTGAAAACAGTTTAGCTGAATGATTTAGCCCTTTCTCCTGCTCACAAACAGCTATTGGTTTTTGCCAAAAGTAGTCATTATTCACAATTTTTGACCAGGAAATGCTACGATTACAAATGGCAGTGGCATTTAAGCTCTTAACTCCCATCGCCTCTGTTGAAAATGCCTGTCTGCATGAACCCATTTCAGGCTGTGGCTTGGTTTCTGATCTGTTTTCTTTATTGATAATTCCTGGTGGGTGACAGTGCCCTGAGTGGCCTGACATTGGGAGATCTTTGGGGCACTGTGTCTGTGGCCAGCATCTCGTGCACTGTGGGAGTTACCATTGCATAAATAGTCCACTTATTCTTCCTGCCTTCTCTTCATGGAGCCAGTACAGAATGGCTGTTGCCTCTTAGCCGAAGGCGGAAATTGTTGAGTTCTGCTTCACCCTCCAACCAACATAAGCAGCTTGTAAAAATGCTGAGAGTTACTTCTGGCTGGAAAGTGCGTTATGAATATAATGTATTACGCCTTTTGCAAAACCACAACTTGTTTATTTACTTTGGGTTCTAAACACCCAACCCAAATTACTGAAGCAGGTAATCTCTCAAAGCTTGTTGCCACATGTACCATAAATAGATACATTTTGCTGTTTATGCCTCAACCTTAAAAACACACACACACACACACACACAACATAGCTAAGAGTTTGGCTTCCTGCTACCACTTCAGACAGTGGGCAATGGGAGCCCTTTTTGTCTCATGTGACTTCGCTAGGGTAATGGCCTTCCCCTGGAGAAAGTCACAGGATAATCCCAAACTCTCTCTTTCCTTGATGCTTGCAGGATTCAATTCCTCAATCCCCACTCAGGAAAAACACAATTTAAAATCAGGGAGCTTAGTGTGGACTTCAATAAAACACTCACCACTGGCCCTTGTCACTGACTTTGGCTTAGGCTGCAGGACTATAAAACTGCAGTGTAGATGTTTCGGCTTGTGCTGGAGCCCAGCTTCTGGGACCTGCTTTCCTCACAGCATTGCGGAAGATTTACACAGTAATTTTCCAGCCCTGCTACCCAAGTCACCTGACCCTGGGCTAATCTGTTCTGTTGCAGTGTTTCTCAACTGGGGCATGAGTACCCTTGGGGGTACGCCCAGGTCTTCCAGCAGGGCCATCAACTCATCTAGATATTTACTACTGTTTTTTTATGTAGCCTGTTGTAAGACTAGGCAACGTCAGCACAATCTGAAAGTTCATTCCGACAAAGACTCATGTCTACTGCTCCATATGCCGTACACTGAAATGTAAGTATCAGAGAGGTAGCAGACTTAGTCTGTATCTTTAAAAACAAGAAGTCCTGTGGCACCTTATAGACTACCAGATATTTGGAGCATCAGCTGTCGTGGGCAAAGACCCGCTTCGTCAGATGCACGACAGCTGATGCTCCAAAATATCTGGTAGTCTATAAGGTGCCACTGAAACTAAGTACAACATTTCTATTCCAATGTATTTATTTGATAATAAGATGGTAGAAAGTCAGCAAGTTTTCAGCAGCAGTCTCCTGTGATATTTTTGCATACTTGTAAGTTAGTGGTTCTTAAGTGAGGTGTAAGTTGGTGATATGCAAAACAAATGTGACCCCTGGAAAGGGTACAGTAATCTGGAAAGGTTGGATGGCACTTGTTTCAAGACCTCAGACTATCATGGGGTCATGTTGCTCAACCAATGGTATGTGTATCCTTAAAGGTATATGAGAGAAGTCTGGGGGTACTTACACATTTTTTTTGGGAAGAGGTACTTTATTAAAAAAAAAGTTTGAGAAATACTGTTCTATTGCATTGTAGATATATTCTGAGGAAACCAGCATGGGTAAAGGACACCAGATCTCACCTCTCTGGCACAAGATTATGGTTCTCAAGGAGATTGTGGTCTGGGGTTCTGTATGCACTACCACCAATATACAGTACGCACATGTAAGGGCTAGGATGTGCCCAGACAATGGAGAAATGCAATCAGAAAAGAACTTCGTCCCATAGAGGGCAAGACGCTGGTACCTGGGTTATATCTTATATAAGGTGGGGTAGGTGGTATTCTTGCTTGACTGAAGCAAAACAGCGCAAGAAAAGTCAGTGCTTGGTTTAGACCCAGATGTCTCACTACTTCCATTCATGCAACAGCTGTATTTTCAAGAGAGTCCTCAAAAGAACCCTGGTGAAATGCATGTGTTTGGCTGGGAGCACTGCATTTCATTCCTGCCTGTTTCCAAGGGTACTGGATTGGGTCTTCCCTGATTAAAATAAACACACGCCATTTTATGGGGGATAAAGGAGAGGTAAGTTTGAGCATTGCAGTTGGGATCCAAGTGAACCAACACCAAATGTGCCATGTGCTGGGGTTGGAGTCACAGTACCCACACTATGTGACCAAAGCACTCCTCAAATATTCTGGTGACATGTCATGCTAAGCCACACTGAAGTCAGACTCTGCCAACTGCCTGAAAAATATTTCCAGGACAGAAATTCCAGAGGCAGTATAATGTTGTCAACATTTTTGATACTAGGGATTGGCTTGCTGCTTTCCTAAACCGTGCCAGAGAGGTCTCAGGGGCAAGTGGCTAGTCCATAGACTAGTTGTTCAGAAACAATGCTCTAGTGGATAGGGCCTTCTATGGAGAGTCAGACTTTGGTTCTGTTCCTGGCTCTTCTCCAACCTTTGGCAAGTCGCTCCACTTTTGTGTCTTGGTTTCCCAGTTTTCCTTGCTTCTCTCTTGTTTATGTTTGATTGTGAGGTCTTCAGGAGAGAGACTGTTGCTACGATGCAAGGAGACAGCTCTCTTTTATCTGCTCTCCCCTTTTCGCTACTAGTTAGTAGGATGTGTTGAGTGGAAATTCTCTTTCTGCTGGTGGGATACTACTCAGAGGAGACAATACCCCTCAGAGGGATAGGCAGCCATTTCCCAAAGTGGCAGCCATCTCAACTGAAAAAGAAGTGGCATTGGTGTCAGAGACAGTATCAGGTGGGCACATATGTTCCTCTCTGATATTTGTTCTCCTGTGATTGTCCTATCGCAGTTGCAGTTAGATGGCGGGCAGTGAGTGCAGTCTGATCTCTTTTGCCACCTTTCCTTGTCTACAAGATTAGGGTTTCATATTTGAAAGAGGGATGAGAAGTAGGGCCAGAGATCTCTTTCTCCAGCTATGTTCTGCTGACCGACCTGCCAAGAGGGGTGAGGAGGCAAAGTGGGCAATTGCCTTGGGGCCTGGCATTTCAAAGGGATCCGGAGCTCCAGTCACCGCTGCTGCCGAAGTAGCAGCGGCAGGCGATCCGGGCCCCTGTGAAATGCTGCGGAGTGCTGTGCAGCCACTCCACGGCTCAGAGGGAGCATGGATAGGGCCCAGGGCTGACTGCTCTAAGCCCCACCCATTGCACCTTTGACACCGCCCCTTCCAGGGTCAGGAAACCAGACCCCCCTCCCCCATCTTGCCCCTGGGCCTGTGGCGGCTGTCAGTGCCATTGTCTGCTGATGAACACGCCTTTGAGGGACATTGCCAGCTGGCATGCACTAGTATAGCTTGCAAAAGGCTTGGCAGAGTACCCATGTTTGCTTCTCTGGTGGCACCTCCCCCCGCCCCACCTCACTTCCAGGTAAACTCAGCCCAGCAGAGATCTAGCCAGGTGTCTTCCTACTCTCCATGGAACAACCCAATCTCCAGGAATCGTTACAGTCCACTGCAAGAGGGGAGGGGATCAAACCAATTGAATATTAGCTGAAGAGGAACTCGGGGGGGGGGGGGGTGTTTTCATTAGAACAGTTCATCTTTCTTTTCACAGTTCATCAAAAGCAGGCCTACTTCATACACAAATGACACAAATAGGCTTTAGTGGCGATAGATACTGTATGTGTGTGATGATTAGAACAACCCCCCACTTGTAGCAATGATCAAAGGCAAGTAAAACAATCAGCCAGACCTTAGCTAAGATGTAATATTAACTCCTCAAACACCTCATTTAATTATGTAATTTGGATCAAAATCCCAAGGCCAGGTTGTTGTGTTTTGAATTATGTACTCTGAGGCCTTATCCTAAATAGCAGAAAAAGACTGCTGAAGGAAAATATAGTATGAAAAGCACATGTACCAAAAATAGACATTTAATCTTGGCCAGTAACTGCAAATTGGCCCCTTGATCTTGAAAATCAACGTCTGACTCATACCATTCAACTCTCACCGTTCTGCTGACGCTTTATGTGAAGGACGCTGCAGAAAAAGTCCAGGTTTTGTGATGTCAGCTTCTTGTTGTGGCAATAATAATTCTACCCTGATTTCACTTAAAGACTCCAAGGTCTGCTCCAAACAGCATTAAAGCCAATGAGTCTCTCCACTGAATTCAGTGGATTTGGGACAGAGGCCAAATCATGAGACGGAAGGATGTGAGGGACAAAGGCCAAGATGTGAGAGGCAATGGGACAAAACTTTAAAAAGGGAGTGCTGATTTTGGATACCTCAAGATTCAGGCATGTGACCTGAGATAACTTTAAGGGGCTCGATTTTCAGAAGGGATCAGCTGAGCACTTCTTGAAAATCAGGCCCTTTAAAATCTCTCTGTTTGGGGAATTAAAAGTCAAGACACCCAAAATCCCTACCTGGTGATCCTGCCCTTTACTTTTATGTGCAAGGGCATTACCTGTTTGCAGAAGGATAACAGGAGGGGAATTAAAAACTACATAAAAGGCAAATAAACTTACATTCGATATCACAGTTTTTTTGTCTAAGTATGAATGTCCCCTCTAATTAAAACAAATGCATGACAGCCATTCTCCTTAGCATTGGTGTATTGCAGCAGACAGGCACCATTTCCTGCAGAGCGATGCAATGGCATTCAGTACAAACTCAGTCTTCCAGAACACAAGTCACCTGATTTCAGAGGCATTGTCTGAGATCCTACAGAACAGAAGACTGCTGGTGTTTAGACCGTATCAGGTCCAAATGCTGCAAAACTGTTGGTTAAAGAACTGATTTAGAAGCTATGAAATTGTATGTTTGTTGGCCTTGAAGACATGTGCTCATCTAATAGGCACGAGCCTCACCAATGGCTCTCAGACTTGCCCACCCAAAGGATTCAAAATGCCTATTCAGTCATTAGAGGGGTAACCACGTTAGCCTGTATCTGCAAAAACAATGAGGAATCAATCATCTGTGATTTCCACTTCGTGCATCAGTTGAAGTGGTCTGTGCCCACAAAAGCTTATGCCCCAATAACTCTATTGGGCTACATCTACATGGCATGCTGCTGCCAGCAGGTCATGCAAATAGGGGCATTCGACAATGCAAATGAGCTCCTTATTTTCGCATGATCACTGCCCTGGCAGAGGCTTCAGCCACCGCAAAACAAGCTGTGTAGACAGGGGTCTGTTGACCAAAACCCCCCTTATCGACAGCCCCTTATAAGGGGGGGTTTGGTCAACAAACTCCCCCTCTACATGGCTTGTTTTGTGGTGACTGAAGCCTCTGCCGGGACAGTAATCGCACAAGAGTATGCAAATGGGGCACATGATTTGTAAATGAGTGCCTCATTTGCACTGTCAAATGCCCTCATTTGCATGACCCTGCCAGCAGCAGTGCACCGTGGAGACATAGCCTTAGTCTTTAAGGTGTCACGGGACTCCTCATTATTCAGTCCTTGGCTTCTCTAATGAGACTGCTAAGAAGACTGTCAGTTAATACAAGGTATCAGGGTGACCCTTAGAAACTGGACTGAGCCCGTTAATTCATGTGCATCGCTAAAGCTTCCTCACACATACGACATTAGTACTTGTGCCACAGTAACCACCTTCATCCTCTGCGAAGAGTAACTAGATAACACAGGGGAAAGTGAAAAACAAAACAAAACTGGGGAGTCACTCCTCCCCTCAAGCCAAGGAAACTGCATATAGAGGCTCTTTCATGCTTTCATTATCCCAGAGGCAGATGAGATTTCAAAAAGATGAACCCAGGTGGCCTCCTTGCAAAATCTAGATGCATTTTCCATGCACCAGTCTTCAAAATAAGGAAGGGGAGACAACAGAGTAAATCCACATTTATGTTTTACTGAGTAAAATAATTATAGTTTAGTTTTCCCAGAGCTGAATTCCAAATTGCTTGCAGCATGTTGGTTAAAATAGCACTGTGATCTAAGTCATGGGTGGCTAAAAATAAACCACCTTTGTTGTCTGCACAGGTGACCTACCTGCTTTGAGAGATTTATGTAAGTAGGTCATTCCTAAGAATATATATTTTTAATCCAGCATGCAGCAATGTTTGGCTGTTTTCTAGCTCTCCATAGTTACTATACTGAGAGTAGATCAGCTGCCTCTAGCACTTAAAGATCAGGCTCAGCGTCTCCATATCAGAGCTGTATATTTTTGCTTTTTCTAAAGTATGGCACCTAAGCACTTTGCATACCTGCTAATGAGACCCAAGAAAACCCTCTCCATGGATTTGTGGAGTCTCCTGGGTATTGTGAGGCTGAATAAATGGACAGCAAATTAGGCATGGATTTGCAATGCAACATATATAACTAAATAAATGCAATGTGATTTTGGGTGGTGTATGCTGGGTAACATGAGGTGAGCACACCAACAAACAGAAAATCTGGAGAATCTGTGGATAAACAAATGGATATAAACTGACCAGCAACTAGTTTAGGCTTGAAATTAGACACAAGTTTCTAACCAGCAGATGAATGACACAATCATGGTACAGCAGAGGAGCTATACAGTTGTATTACAGCCTTCCAAGTAGGGTAATAGAAGTAAAGCCCTAACTTGTTTTGAACCTGAGCTTGATAGATTTATAGAACGGATGGCATGATGAGGTTGCCTACAATGGCATATGGTCCATCCATATCCACTCTTATTTAATGGTATTTCCAAATATTTCCGAGGCCAGAGATGGGGATCTAGATGGGGAGGGTCCTGAGTTACTATGGAGAACTCTTTCACAGGTGCCTGGCTGGTGGGTCTTGCCTGCATGCTCAGGGTCCCCATACTCAGGGTCAGAAAGGAATTTTCCCCTAAGTCAGCTTGCCAAAGACCCTGATTTTTTTAGGCCTTCCTCAGCACTGTGGGGCCTCAGTCACTTGCTGGTTTAATCCAAAGTTAATGATGGGTTCTCTGTAATGTTAGGTTTTTAAATCTAGATTTGAGGACTTTGGTAACTCAGCCAGAGATTATGGGTCTGTTGTAGGAGTGGGTGGGTGAGGTTCCGAAACATGTGATATGCAAGAGATTAGACTGGATAATCATGATGGTCCTTTCTAGCCTCAAAGCCAGAAATAATATTTTCTCTCTCCTGTTTCATTTGGGGAGGAGGTGGCAAGACCCAGACACTTGGTGCCTGGTAGGGGAGAAGACCTAAATTTTCAAAAGTGGCTAGTAAATCAGATGTCTGTTTTTCACTGCCCAGAGTGAGATGCTGTGAAAAGGCCTGATTTTCAGAAAGCAAGTGTTCAACACTTCCTGGAGAGCTGACCCATTGAGTGTGTCTCAAAAGGTAGGCACCCAAAATCAAAGAGGGTCCTTTGAAAATGTAAGCCAAAGAATAGGTGAGGCTATATAATCTCTCTAGGTCCTTATAATGGGAACCATGACTCCTGTTGAACCTGCTGCGCCCTGTGGAAATGGCTAAATGAGAGCTAGACCAGGAAGGGATGCGTTCAGTTCCACTCCCCCTCTGGCCTAGACTCTGGTAGGATCATCCATTTCTGTTTATTTGTTGTTGCATTGTCCATCTTGTCTCATTTACATGATGGATGAGGATGAAAAGACCTGATCTCAATTCTAAGCCCTCAATAAAAATATTATTAACATAATTTACCTTCCACAGCAGAGCTCCAGCTGCTCCTCTGTACCAGCCACTCACATGAATAATAATATTCACAGCTGCACTAGGCAGATTTAATATTTATAAGAAATATTAACCCTAGTGCTTCGGGGCACAAGCTCCTGCCAGCTGCCTGGGGTTAGAAGGTTCCATTCTGAGCAGATTACTCCGTAATTATCCAATATGGGGGTTTCTTGCAACATCCTCTGAAGCATCTGGTTTACCATCTCCCGTTCGGTGGGTTTTGCTTCTTTTCCAATCAACTCTCACCCCTCTGTCCTGCAGACCATTGTCTGCACCTTTCTTCCCTTTCTCGCCTTGACTCCCCTTCCTGGTATCCTGCTGGCTCTCTCCCAACTCCTGGTCTTCCTTTTCCTTCTCCTGTCCCTTTTTGTCCTTCACCACCACCCTGTCCCATATGCAGTGTTGTTGTAGCTGTGTCAGTTCCAGTATATTAGAGAGAGAAGGTGAGTGAGGAAATGTCTTTTATTGGAACAAGTTCTGGTGGTGAGACAGACGTGCTTTTGAGTTTACATCAAGCACTCCTTCAGGTCTTGTCCTCTACAAAAGTGCTCAGCAACCTTTTATTACCTCGTGGCAGACTTCAGCACTCATTATAATTCCATGGCACATGCAATACATATTACCCAATCGTCTCCTCCTCCCCCAGAGCCAGGCACCGCCAGCTCCCCATTCTAACCCAATCCCCCTCCCCTCCTCCAGATCCAGGCATCCCCCATTCTAACTCAATGACAGCGACTCACCAGAACCCCTGCCACCACCACTGCTGCCACACACTTCTCCCACCAAGCGCTGGGGCATTCCCGGAGCGTGGCTCTGAGGCATATTAAGCGCTAATTTGTGTGCACTCCATGACACACTGGTTGTGGAACACTGCTCCGCAGGACATCCCCCATCCAGTCCCTTCTCTCTCCGCCTGTCTTCATTCTCCTTCTCCTGGATCCCACTTCTCCCTTAACCAAAGTGAAATCTGCTTGCTGAATGCCTGGCACTGGGGAAATTATGGAACTCATGTCCTGGGTTCTATGACAGGGTTTGCACGTGTCATCAGAACTAAACTTCATGGAGTTTTGCCCCTGGCCAATTCCATTTCGGGCATCTCTATTCCATGGACAAACCACATGAACCTTCACTGCACATAGATTGTGGCAGTTGCCCCAAGTAGCAAATTAGGCCCCAGGCATCCCTTCATGCATGTAATCTGGCAGAGGTGCTTATAATCCTCTCTTATTATACGTTAACACAACAGGTAGCTTGACCTCCCCAGAAGCAGTCAACCCATTCTCGACTTCCCATAGGCGCCTTGAAAATCCCAGCTGTCCTGGCCTTCATCCCTGTGTTCAGATCTTCTCACTCAAGAGCAGAAGTCTTAAAGAATTCGGTCATTCATCTTGACCCCCTGAACTAAAACCATTAATTACCTTGTAGTGCTGTCACGCCACTTTTCCTTCTTTTTCTGCCACCACTGCCACAAATCTCTAGTGCCTTCTTTTTTTTTTTTTTACAGGACTTAGTTATGATGACTGTCAGAGACAGACAGGGTACTGGACCAGATGTTCCATGGGGCTGTTCCAATCTGGATCCCATGTGTTACTTTAAATGAGACAGCCTATATTATTTCAGGAAACATGAATCATGATGCATTGCAATATTTGGATTTGGGTCTACACTTGGATTTTGAGTTCAAGGTTTTGGATCTGGCATTACAGTTCAATCTATTATAGACCTTGGGGCCAACTGCAAATTCAGATCCAGGTTCGGATTCTGCAACACACCTCCATCTCCTAAAAATTCAGGATTGCCTAGACTGAGGGTTTTGAGAGTAGCCCACTGCTACTTTTCAGCTGTGTGAAGAGTGAAGACAGTTCCTTATCTGGACAGTTAGCTCTGAAGAGCTCAGATACAATGGTGCATGGAAGAAACAATCTCCACTTAGGAAGAAACAATCCATTACATACACCCAAAATGGGAAATGACTGTCTAGGAAGGAGTATTACAGAAATGGCCCTAGGGGTCACAGTGGATCACAAGCTAAATATGAGACAACAGTGTAACACTGTTGGGGAAAAAAAAGGGTAAACACGTCTGGGATATGTTAGCAGGAGTGTTGTAAACAAGATACAAGAAGTAATTCTCCCTCTCTACTCTGCATTGATTAGGCCTCAGCTGGAGAGTTGCATCCAGTTGTGGGCACCACATTTCAGGAAAGATGTGGAGAAATTGTAGAAAGTCCAGAGAAGAACAACAAAAATGATTAAAGGTCTAGAAAACATGATTGATGAGGGAAGATTGAAATAACCGTGTTTGTTTAGTCTGGAAAAGAAAAGGAGAAGGCATATAACCAATTTTAAGTATCTAAAACACTGTTACAAGAGGGTGAAAATTATGCTCACCCTCTAGGGAGAGGAAAAGAAGCAAAGGGTTTCAGTTGCAGCAAGGGAGGTTTAGGTTGGACATTAGGAAAAACTTCCTAACTGTCAGGGTGGTTAGGCATTGGAATAAATTGCCTGGGACAGCTGTAGCATCTCCATCATTGGAGATTTTTAAGAGCAGATTAGATATACACCTGTTAGAGGTGGTCTAGAATTGGTGCCTGGTCCTGCCATTGGTGGAGAGGACTGGACTTGATGACTTCTAGAGGTCCCTTCCAGTTCTATGAGCCTATGATTCAAGGGTAGGAGAGGGGCAGGAGAGAGAATGACTCAAACAGGATCTCTTGGCCAGTGTGCCAACTTAACACAGTTCTGTGAGGCTAGAGGGGGCTAATGATGGAGACAGTGGACACAATACCCTTCATTCTCTGGTGTGCTGAAGGAGGCACAGAGAGATAGAGCGATCTGCTGGGAAAAAAAAATATCACAACCAGACGTTACACAACAGCATTTCATTTGGGCATGTATAGTTCAGAGGCCCTGAGACTAGGCTGCCTCTCAGGACGCAACGTTCCCATTTCAAGGCAGGGGACATGATAATGAATATTAAACAAAGAAAATGTGGCCATGTCCAGTGCATCTGAACATAGACAATATTTCTGAAACCACAGCGCCTGTGGCTTCTGTCAGATTGGACTTTATCTGCTCCTGTCTTGCCCGTTTTCCTTCTCCTTAGCCATAAGCAGGCGAATGGAGCAAAGCAGACCGGGGACTTGAGTCTGTTGTTGGCCCATATATTTTAACTCTCTCTCTTTTGCTTTCCTGCCATCCCCCCTCATTCTCACAATGATGATTAGCTGTAGCCACAGAATGAAATCGCTGTTTGTCCAAGTGGCAATCTTCAGTATATTTGCAGTGTACAATGAGGTCTTGGAGTAAGCCTGGCGGATTATATGATCATGCACCACAATGATGTAAGAGGAGCTGATCCAAAGCCCTTTAAGCTGAATGGAAAACTTTCCATTACCTTCCAAGGCTTTGGCTCAGGCAACAATTACAAAGCCTAGAAAGCTATGTAGATTGAAACTATCAAAATCTATAGTTTCTATGATAGGTAGATAAGATGGAGAACCAACATCTAAACCAGGCCACTATCTCATCTGACTGAAGCAGGATTAATAGTTAGTGGCAGAAGTGAGGGGGCAGGAAGCAGACTCACCCATGAAAGCTCATTACCAAATAAATAAATGTGTTAGTCGTTAAGGTGCTATAGGACTGCTTGTTTTTAACACGTTATATCACCAGCTGTCTGCTTCCACTGAGCAAAAGTTCCAAGGATCCTGGACTATGCATTTCCGCTGCCCTGCAATAACTTCTCATTTACGTATCCAGGAAGATTGAGAACTCATAGGTAAACTGGCTCACACAAACTAGTGATGCTTGTCTGCAGCAAGTCCTCCTCATTCATTTACACATCATCCCTGAATGTCAGAGGCTTGTAGTTTGAAATCCCCCCTTGACTAGTTCTCTGTATCGATAGCCAACAAACCCAGCAGCAAATATTGCCAGTGCTGAGTTTGTGTGACGCACTGTAGATGAACTTGGTACTCAAGATTACATGTGAGTGTTCTGAGTTCAGTTCATATCGCTGGCGCCCAAGGTTACTGCTTCTGACAACATCAGGTTACCTGTGTGGCATAAGGTTACTTGTGTGGCACAGCCTCTTCATATTGGTATCTGTGAGTGAGAACCTCACTTTCAGTCACAAAAACATGGCTCCATCTGAACAGAACACTGTGCGCAGACACTACCCAGACACTGAATGTCTCAGTAAAAGGTACTTTAACTTCTGATGTAGGACATAGTTTCACATTATACAAGGATTGCCAGTAACCAGCACCAATGCCTTATTCCTGTGTGAAGCAGGCTGGAGCAGAGTGCACAGACAGGCCTGTGCAGTGTGCAACAGCGTTAACTGTTTCAGTGTGAATAACTAGGAAGAAACACAGGCAGTCAGCTTTAGAGCTGGAAGGGTCCTGGCAAAATATCTGCAAAACAGTAGAACCTCAGTTTTATGAATGCCAGTCTTACAAACAGCTAGTTATTCAAACCACTTTTTCCTATAGGATAAAAAAAATATCACATAATGAAAGTGATGTCATTGAAGAATACACCAATACCCTGTCCCATCTTTGTGTCTTCAGTGTCTTGGAAATCACTTTGAAGAGGTTTGAAGGCCAGGAAGAAAGCTAGGCAGTGCACCAGACTGATGAACTGGCCCTGCTGGAATATTGAGATTTTCAGTTTGATGAATTTACTATACCTTTTGAAATGTTTCTCTCTCTCTCACACACACACACTCACACACACACAAACCCAACAGAAAGAGAGCTCCAGTCCACAGTAGTTAATAGCCCAGCACCTAGGGCAGTCACCTGGGATGTGGGAGATGCAGATTCAAGTCCAGGCTCCAAATTATGAAAGTCCTGATAAGATCTCCTCAGCACCAAGTGTAGAGACACCTGAATATGAAAGACAAATGCTTTTCAGCAGCCAGACTACCATGAATGGAACAAATCTACAGGGCTGTTTGCATATAGCAGCAGAGGTGTGGCAGTGAATAATTCGCAGTATTGACAAAAAATTACCTTGACAAAATTTCAGCCCAGATGATTAGTTTCTGTGTTGCAGTTTATTGTCACAATGCAAAGAGTTAGAAAAACTGACTTTTAGAAAAATTAAAAGTTTGAAATGTAGCCTCCTTCTCAGAACTCTGGGGACCCAGGAACTCCACAGCCCAGCCTTTGCAAAAAAGACAACTGTGTGATTTTCCACCAAGACGTAAAAAACAAGCAACATCTGTGCTGAGGGAGGTCGTTTGTCTTTGCCAGAGTGACTAAAATCTATAAAGCTGAGCCATTGAAAGATGGCTTTAACCAACCTAATGTCCATCCAGCTTCTTCCATTCTCCATGAAGATGGTATTTTCTCTGGCCAGCAAGAAAAAGCAACAGCTGATGAGGTCCCAGAGATCAACAGTCTCACTCCAGAATCCAAAGCAGAGGTGCATTGCTTTTACTATAGATTGTGACCCCAGTTCAGCAAGGCTCATGTGTTGGCTCCACTCCCTTCATTGGGATCCAAGTGCACACTTGAGTATTTTGCTGAATGTCCTGAACCAGGCAGTGAGTAATTCCTTAGCTAGTCTGTACTTAAGTTACCTGTTGCAACTACAGTCCTATGCCTCATTAAACCTCTTGTGATAAACCCACATATGGGAAGTTTGATGACTTGAGTGGTCTCTGATATTTTGTCTTACGGGTGGTGTAATAGTGGGGTTTTTGTTCTTTTTATCCTTGATCCTTTGAAGTTTTGCAGTCATTCCCTTGCTTGTGATTTCCTGTTGATCTGAAGATATAACCAGCCCTTAATAATTAGATGTCCTTTGCACTGTGACTCTGAGATCCTCTCCACATGATGCAGACATGCTCAGTCATGATCCTAGATAGGGCAGGTTCTGTGCTGTACGCCTTTAAGAGCTTTTATATGTCGGGAGTAGCTTGGCGGCCAAAACCGATCATAAAATGGTTCTTGTTTTGGGGAAAAAAAAACCCTTCTTCTGTTTGCATAGCAATTTGACTTAATTTTTTTTCAGGTTTTTCTTGAAAAAATGAAAACCAACAAAATGAAAAATGTTGGCTAAAAATGAACGGTAGGAGGTTAGTTGGAATGTTTCAGTTGTCTGTTCCTGAGGTTTGTTTCATCTTCTGCCACTAAAAAACAGAAGATTTTAGTTTTTCAACTACTGCTTTGTCCCATCCCCCAAAAAATTGTCAAAAATTGATATTTCCTGTGGAACTGTTAGTGTGGTTCAAAAGCCTTTTTTTTGTCTAAAAAAGGGGGTTAAATGAAAAATTCCAGCAATCTCTATACTCACGACTCCTTTATTTGTCCTTCTGTCCTTTTGCTGTCTTTCATGGATGCTTAATTTAGCAGATGACTTCTGTGCTTCTGTGTGTTTCTGGATCATATAACAGCTCACTTTCACCTTCGGGACCTGCTAGTTGGCCTATATAAAATATGAAAAGAGATATGGGGGCACTCGTCCTCTCTTACGATTGTTGACAGTTACCCACATTTGCACAAAAACAACCCGGCTTAGTGAATGACTTATTGTGCATGTTAATGCTCTGTGTACTCTTAGTAGCGGTAATGCTGTCATGCCATGTGCCCAGCAATTATGAAACCAATGACACGGATTCATTGAGGGAGAGAAGGCAACTAATTACAAGGATGTTGCACAAAATACTCATATCTGGCTTATGTATTGATGACTGTGAAATTAATGTGAATGGTGATCTGTCACTCCTGTGATACATAACATTGGTGATTGGATTTTTTGTAATTTGTTTATATTATTTTTATGTATGTATTTTCTGTTGACCAATTGGAAGAAGTACAGTAAGTTTGTATGAACTGTTGAACCAGTATAGAGCTTATTTGCAGAGGAGGTTTTGTGAATTTCAACTTGAGGCTCTAGGGACCGTTAAAACATGTTTGGGTGCCTCAAATAAGAGCTGCATAAGGTCTGAACTTTGTGAATCCTGTGCAACAGTTTTCTAGCCTTAGTGGTATGCATTTAAGACACTACAGGTCACTCTTATTCTCTCATTCGCTTCCTAGAAAAAATTCCCATCCAGAAAGGCTATGGAACAAATAGTGTAGGGAAAAAAATGCAAAAAACCAGTGCATTTGGCCTAAAGTGGTAGCAGTGTATATCTGTCCACAGGCCATCTGACTACGGAGTGCTTGCAAAGTGCTCTGCAATCCCAGAATAAAGAGTACCACACAAAACAGCATCTCAGTGAGTGAAATGCCCATTGCAAAGCCGCCATGTATGTTCCATTTAGATGCCAAAATGCATATGACCTTAGAAAGTTAACCCAAGGTCCTTTTGATGCTCTTCTAGTACTGGAATTAAATCAACATCGGCCTCGTTACCTCTATAACGTTCTGCCTACCACATGAGCCAGATTGTTTCACTAGGAGATTACCTTCTAGGCAAAGAACAATTGACTCCTCAGTTATAACAGTTTTAAAAGGAGAGTTTTGAGGAACACATCTCTTTGTCAGAGCATGGGAAAACAACGCAGCACAAGGTTAGGGGAGATAGCCATAATATTGTGGGTAAGACAGAGTAAATAAATTTAGTGGTACAGATGCCAGTGAGGGTAGCTCTCACTCTCGTGTCAGATACATGTGTGGACAAGCTCTGTCAACCAAACAATAAGAATAACAGCAATAATCTTAATTACAAAGGAAGGGGGAAATAAAACAGAGAATTAGTGTACACAAAAGAGGGTGCCCGCACGCTAGTTTCTGGACAGAAACCAGTATCTTGCACTGTGTTGTGTTAGGAAATCAATAGCTCTATTAAGCCTGGCTCTTTCACAATGATAGTAAAATGGATCCTTTTGAGTTCAAATCACTCTCATTTCAGGGTAGGTTTAAAATAACTTTTCCAAAACTGAAATGATCTGAATGACAATAGGGTGTTTATTCTGTGAGGCTAAATAAAAGGCATCAGTCCAAATTCATCTCCCATTGACACTAGTTACACTATAATACTCTTGCAACAATTCTGGGCCACTCCCTATAATGTGTTGGTTTTAGTTTTCCATTCTTTGGTTTCTGTGCTAACACAATAACCATAATTCTCTGACCTTCTGAACTCATATTTGCTTAAGGTTACATTAATCTCTTTTAAACACCACATCAAGCAATGTTTAGCACCAAAAGAAGTCATTCCACTTGACTGTTGTTTTTCTTTTGGTCCTAAGTATCCCTGTGGAAAAAAAACACGTTTACATCATAGACCAGGAAAGGGCAAGGGACACCAATAAATCTCATGACCGCTGAAAACCAGGCTGAAAACTAATTATTACTATGATCATTTATTATTTTCACTCTCCCATCTTGAGCACTCTCTCTAAGTCTCAGAAACACCAGCCCAAACCCTGAAGTCCTTTGTCCAAAGTCTCATTGCAGGCAATGCCCAAGTAGTGATTGGGTAAAGAAACAAAATTTTTGGGGCATGACCCACCAGCATTTCAGCCCATTTTCATTTGGCAAGCACAGGTCTTTTTCTCCCTGCATGTCCAGTGGAGTTTAAATCAATAAGGGTGTTCCGGGTTACTACCTTGTCTGTGGCACATTGCTGCTACACTAACATCATACCAGCTCCAGGAACGAGGAACTTGTATCTCTGTGTTAACGGTAACATAGGGACCAAATGTGACCCTGGGTGTCTATACAGTCCTCTATTGTGAGGTAAAATTGGATCCTGGGGCACTCATCTGTGGCAGATCCCACATAGCTGATGCTCTCTGCTCTCCCTGCCCTTCCCAAACTCCATGCCAGCAAGTGGCTGGAAGAGCATTATCTTGACTAAGGGGTTTGATGGGAAGGCAGCCCACAAGATGAAAGGCTCTTTCCCATGTCTCAGGGAAGTGAGGCTGAGAAAAGCAAAATCCCCCTGCTTTATGCACTGTCCACCACCAATTCTAGTGTGGTTACTACCCAAGGTCTTACAGCATAGTGAGAAGTCCTACATTCATATGCTACTCTGCTCCAAAACAGATTCCTTCAGTCTTCTACTGTGTGCTGAGAGATGTCATCCTCCAAGTTCTTCTGCACTGGGAGGTAGGCCTGCCCATCTCATGTGTAACGGCCTTCTTTGTTATTCCTGAGTGAGGAGAAGCTCTTTGTTAAGCTGATGTATTACCTCACTCTGCTAGACCAGAAGAACACCCTTTGTTCATTCTTCCTCTTCCATTGCTGTCACTTGCACCCAAGGTTTTGTTTTCAGTGTGAAACCCATCCACTGTCTCACCACTGTTCTTTGTTTTTGAGAGGTCTTTTCGTCTTCTGGTGGATGTGTATTTGTTGTGAAAAGTGTTTTTGCAGTGTTGTGTTTGGCTGTACCGGCTAAAGTTCCCTCTAAACTTTTCCATCTATGGGTAGCATTTTTCCATGAATGTGTGGAATATATTTCTATATGCACCAAGGCATGTGCACCACCAATAGAGACAATAACATAGCAGTGGTTGCTCTGCTAAATAGTTGGGCAGTATTTGAATCTCTCCTGAGCAGCTGCGCTACTACCCGGCTTACAGGGAATGCTGCTGTCCACATACGTTTTTCAGAAAAAAAAAAACCCACTGTGTATGTATTCCAAGAAATCCTCAACCCCAGTTGTAATGCTCTAAGAAAGTCTCCCAAAGAAAACCTTGTCTCATGGAAATACCCTCAGAAACCCACTCACAGTTTGCCTTAAAAAGTTCCTCCCTCAGTTTAGTGGATCTGAAAATCCAGAACAAATGACTTGACATAAAAGAACAGATTGATTGCCCATCTGAGCTAATAGTCTACGGCTACGTCTACACATGAAGCCAACATCGAAATAGCTTATTTCGATGTAGCAACATCGAAATAGGCTATTTCGATGAATAACGTCTACACGTCCTCCAGGGATGGCAATGTCGATGTTCAACTTCGACGTTGCGCAGCACCACATTGAAATAGGCGCTGCGAGGGAACGTCTACACGCGAAAGTAGCACACATCGAAATAAGGGTGCCAGGCACAGCTGCAGACAGGGTCACAGGGCGGACTCAACAGCAAGCCACTCCCTTAAAGGGCCCCTCCCAGACACAGTTGCACTAAACAACACAAGATACACAGAGCCGACAACTGGTTGCAGACCCTGTGCCTGCAGCATGGATCCCCAGCTGCCGCAGCAGCAGCCAGAAGCCCTGGGCTAAGGGCTGCTGCCCACGGTGACCATAGAGCCCCGCAGGGGCTGGAGAGAGAGCGTCTCTCAACCCCTCAGCTGATGGCCGCCATGGAGGACCCGGCAATTTCGACGTTGCGGGACGCGGATCGTCTACACGGTCCCTACTTCGACGTTGAACGTCGAAGTAGGGCGCTATTCCGATCCCCTCATGAGGTTAGCGACTTCGACGTCTCTCCGCCTAACGTTGAAGTTAACTTCGAAATAGCGCCCAACACGTGTAGCCGCGACGGGCGCTATTTTGAAGTTAGTGCCGCTACTTCGAAGTAGCGTGCACGTGTAGACACAGCTTACCTGTGTTGTACAGTGGATGTATGAGATGAAGGTGCAAACCCTTTCATACATCACCTAAATATGCATTACAGTACCGCAAACAGAAATTTCTTCCTCACTTTCAATGTGTAAGCAGATCATGACCTGAAAAACGGAATAGATCACTCTTGTGATCTCATCCTGTACTTTGAAGAAGTAAGTGCTACATAATATTAGTGTTAGTGTAGCTGCAGATAATGCTCAGAATCCACTAATGGAGCTGCAACCAGGATTAATTTGATCCCCCTACATCTATTTAATCATTCTTTCAATCTAAACGATTTCCCCAATAAAGTTCTGCACACTGAACACACTACCGGTGTATTATGCACAGCCAGAAACAGTATTTCCTTTTCACTTGCTCAGATCTGTTCTCTATGAACAGCGCATCTTCCCTTATTTGTGTTTTATGGGAAAGGGAAAATACGAGTGCCCAGATGGCCCTAATCTGTGCTATCCTATTTGTCTCCTCTTCTCTCTTCCATGCTTTAATTGTCCTAGTTGTTTTATTTTTTCCTTATGTTGACCCCCTTCTACACTCACACACCAAGCATTTTCACTGCAATTTGGTGAACATTTCCAGTACCTCTCAGTCTGTGCCCTTTTAAAGATATGCTGATTAGCAGGGCCAGATTCTCTCTACTGGTGACCCAGGGCTATTAGATTTTTTGGGGCCCCTGAGCCTCTGGGGGGGGGTGAGGAAGCGGGGTTCAAAGTGAGGAGGGTGGATGTGCGGGGGGGTGGCTGAGGGCTCCGACTGAGGGTGCAAGCTCTGGAATGGGGCTGGGAATGAGGCATTTGGGGTGGGGGCTCCAGGCTGTGGCCAAGGGGTTTGGCATGCAGCTCCAGCCCAGTGGGGCAGATGGCAGTGTGCAGAGTTGCCTCTTCTCCCCTCTCCTTCCCCCAGCTCTGCTAGGCAGGCCCAAAACACAAGAACTGTCGTGCCTGCAGCTCAGGTCTCTGGGTTAAAGGGGCCTCTCAACAAGCTCTGTACTTTTGGCATCCTGGAGATCTCTTTTGCAGCTCTTATTCTGGGGCTCTGCCCTGCAGCCCCTAAATCCCCTTTCTTAATCTGGCCCTGACTGCCGCACAGCATAATATCTCTATTATTAACCATCTTAAAAATCAAACTAACAATAACATTGCCATCAACAGTCACATGTATTTTGTTCTATCCCCTTCTGGGTACATCTGCTCTTTCTTGGTTGATGGCGCACATTGAGCGGACGTTTCCTTCACCAGGTCAACTCTTCCTTCTGGCATCTTGTATAGTTCACCATGAGGCTGTTTGGAAAGAGAGTGAGGTGAATCCTGCCCAAGATACTGGAACAAACTCCGCATTGCATGCTCATGCTCCCTTTCCAAACCGCATCCTGAGACAACACAATGGCACCGCAGAGAAGTCAACTAGAGCCTGGCTAGTGAGCTCTCAGAGCCACACTGCCAGGCTCACAGGGAGAGAGGGAGTTGGGCTGAGGTTGTTACAATGGGGATAAAGCAGAATTCCAGGGAAGTCATGACATCTGAGCTCTTCTCCTGAGGTGTATAGGATGGGGCAGGCAGAACCACATAGGCTGGAGTTCCTAATGGAACTATTCAAGTTAATTCAAATGGCTAGATTGTGCCAGCACTGGCGAATGAGGGAAGGACACAGGATACTGAGCAGCACCAGTTTCTCTGCTCCCTTCCTTCCAACATCTGACAAGACAGCTGAGAGGCTGTAGAGGTGTATTGAATTCAAATTAAACATTTCTTTTAATGATATTCGGGAAGGAATAAAATCCATCTTGCTTTGCAGGGCTAACTGGAGAGAAGAAACAGCCCCATTTTTTTTTTAATTGGCAGATGTAACTCATGGAGCCAGGAGGAAACATGTCCTTGGAGCAGAAAAGATTTTACAGAAAGAAACCACATTTTGAAGAGGAGGAAAGGTTGCGAAAGCAAGCAGCTGAATTTGATGGGAATAATTTATAAATTACAGTGCAGCTGATATTACTAATTAATATTATTTCTCACTGCTTTACTCAAACCCCCAATGGGAGACATCAGAGCAGGGCAAATAGACTGCAAAATTCAGGATGTTCCTGTGACAGAAACATCACAACCATTCCAACAACAAATGTCCTGATTATATTCGCAAACTGGCTAATAAAGGGACCGGCCCAAAGAGGAAGCTTGACACTGGATGCTGGAAACTGCGCTGGGGAAGGTTGGCCTGGCTCCTTCTGAAGGGTGTCCATTGAATTCTGGTTTTGATTTCACACCAGTGTTCTTGTTGAGGCTGTTCTCCACTCTGGCACTTCGAGTACAGAAGATGGGGGCCCACAAGAGACCTTGCTACTAAACGCTTCTGCTTCAAAAGCTTCCCAACCGTTGGTGATACACTGGCACAACCCAAATACACAAATGGCAAATGAAATTTAATGTGGGTAAGTGTAAGGTAATGCATGTTGGAAAAAATAACCCAAATTACACGTACTACATGATGGGGTCAAATTTAGCTACGACAGATCAGGAAAGGGATCTTGGAGTTATAGTGGATAGTTCTCTGAAGACATCCACGCAGTGTGCAGCGGCAGTTAGTAAGGCAAATAGGATGTTAGGAATTATTAAAAAAGGGATCGATAACAAGACAAAAGATATCATACTTCCCCTATATAAAACTATGGTACGCCCACATCTCGAGTACTGTGTGCAGATGTGGTCTCCTCACCTCAAAAAAGATATATTGGCATTAGAAAAGGTTCAGAAAAGGGCGACTAAGATGATTAGGGGCTTGGAACGGGTCCCATATGGGGAGAGGCTAGAGAGACTGGGACTTTTCAGTCTGGAAAAGAGGCGATTGAGGGGCGATATGATAGAGGTATATAAAATCATGAATGGTGTGGAGAAAGTGAATATAGAAAAATTATTTACCTTTTCCCATAATACAAGAACTAGGGGACACCAAATGAAATTGATGGGTAGTAGGTTCAAAACTAATAAAAGGAAATTTTTCTTCACACAGCGCACAGTCAACCTGTGGAACTCCTTGCCCGAGGAGGCTGTGAAGGCCAGGACTCTATTAGGGTTTAAAAAAGAGCTTGATAAATTTTTGCACGTTAGGTCCATAAATGGCTATTAGCCAGGGATAAAGTATGGTGCCCTAGCCTTCAGAACAAGGGCAGGAGATGGATGGCAGGAGATAAATCACTTGATCATTGTCTTCTGTTCTCCTTCTCTGGGGCACCTAGCATTGGCCACCGTCGGCAGATGGGATGCTGGGCTGGATGGACCTTTGGTCTGACCCAGTATGGCCATTCGTATGTTCTTATGTTCTTAACCCAAATGCAAAAACCTCTTTTTGACACCATGGAGATGCACTTGGGAATTTCTCCCTGTGGTGTAACCCCAAGCTCTTAAACCCTCCCTCAGGCAAGAGCTTGGAAACAAACCATAACTTAACAGCCAGCCTTCAGTCTCAGCCATGTGCACACACAACCTCCTGCCTCCTAGGACACAGGAATCAGATATTAATCTTAAAAAAGGTGATTTTATTAATAAAACCAAGAAGACATACTGGGTAAAGCATATTTGACTGCTAGGGGTTATCAGGCACCTGAAAAATAAATTAAAGCACAAAGTATTGCTTCAGTTACAGTGTGTGGGGAAGGAGGGGGTTAGCACAGAGGAGTTTAACCAAACTTAAAAAAAAAAAAAAATTATCTGATCGTGTCTAACTAAACATTCTGTGTTCACTTACATATCCTTTAGTCCAGGGCTCAGTCTTTCCTTAGTCATATATATTGCTGAAAAATCCATGCCTTTATGCCTGGTTCTGTCCATCTCTCTCTTTCCCCAGCTCCTGCTCTGAACTCACACCCAAAGGAGACTGAAGCAACCAAGTAAAAATACTTCATTTCAGATCTTTCACCCTCTTCCCATTGGCTCTCTGGTTCCCTGCCAGCACTTTCTGGGTACCCACCGTTCTGTGTTTAACCCATTACAGGCAGTTTAGTTAACTGACTGCTAGGATGTCTGAAGAAGACAGGTAACACGCTTGATAATAGTGCATAGAATCCTTCACTGGGATCTTCCACCAACCTTATCTAAAGCTGGCACAGTAGGGGACTGGACAATGAGGTGCATACGCAAAGCCTCAGCTGAGTGAATATTCGGGGAACTCTGACTCTATCCATCACGCAGAGAGGTTTGGAAGGAAACTTGTTGCACTTACGTGGCATAGATGAATTCTCTCCTTGTCGTCCCAACCCCGGCTGTAGTAAAGAAGTTTATCAGGTATTTTTACCCCCAATTGGCATTGCCCAGAGGTTCTTGTCAGATGTGTTAATGTTGACCAGGAATCGGTAGGATGGAGTCTCCATGCCCAGTCTAATTCCAAATGATGCAAACAGTGAGGATTCCAAATCAAATAACGGAGCTTTTGGTCTTAGAGGCAGAGTAAGAGAGACTGCATGAATCCATTGCCTTGGCCAGCTTTCACGTTCAGCATGAGTATGGGCATCAGTGCAAAGAACAGCCAGTTCTTCAAAACTTCATCTGAAGAACAGCCTGTTCTAGCATGAGCAAATGGCACAGACCAGAATTAAAATGAATGTTGTGATGGAGTGCACTAGGCCCCATCCTGGAAAGCTTGTAGTTCTGCCACATGCCACCATAGAAAAAAGGCAGTAGAGAGGTCCTGCAAGCCGCCTAGAGATTTGTTTTTAACAAGTTAGAATCCTAGTATAAAGAAATCAAATTCTAGTTTTAGTGTGTTAGCTGATTAGAGTAAACCCTAAGGGTACTTTGTGATTCAGTAGCTGCTATCGCATTCATTATGTTCAATACTGATCATTATTGAAGTGTACAAGAGGTCCAATCTCCTGCCCTAGATCCCATCACAGCAACAGAGGTGCATGCCTGCCCATTCCCATGCCCTATTTCTGAAATACCTGTCCTGCATGACAGATGACAGAGAACACGTCAGAACATACGAACGGCCATACTGGGTTACAGACCAAAGGTCCATCTTGCCCAATACTCTGTTTTCTGACAATGGTCAATGCCAGATGCTCCAGAGGGAGAGAACAGGACAGGAAATCACTGAGTGATCCGTCTCCTGTCATCCATTTCCAGCCTCTGACGAACAGAGGCTAGGGACACCATTCTGACCCATTCTAGCTAATATGTATTGATGGACCCAACATCCATGAATTTATCTAGCTTTTTTGAGCCCCGATAAGAGTCCTGGTCTTCATACCATCCTCTGGCAAGGAGATCCATAGACTGAATGCACACTGTGTGAAGAAAAATTTCCTTTGGTTTGTTTTGAACCCTCAGCCTATTAATTTCATTTGGTGACCCCTAGTGTTTACATAATGGGAACAAGTAAACAGCTGTTTCCTTATTCACTTTCTCCATTCCTGTCATAACTGTTTAGACCTCTATTATATCCCCGTGTAGTTTCCTCTTTTCTAATCTATGAAGGCCCAGTCTTTTTAACTTCTCTTCACAGGGAGGCCATACCAATCCCCTAATAATTTTTGTTTCCCGTTTCTGAATCTTTTCCAGTGCCATCATTCAGGACAGACCTGTCAACTTGTCTGTTTCTCCTGTCTCTGTGAGTGTCACGTCGCATTAATTACTGCATCTTTGTGGAGGGGATTGCTCGTGCTCCCTCTCTTGCATGATTTGGGCATGTTGCCTTTTCTCATTGTATATTTTGGTTATGTTTTCTTATGGTACCCAGAGGCCTTAGACCATGGGAACCCGTAAAAATAGCCATGCTGTTTCATAACACTCCCTGGTAAATTCCAATGAAGTACTTTTAGTCTGTAACACAAGTGCTGGGGTTTATCATATATTTAAGGTGAATTCCTTACAAGATATACAGTCCTGGAGGCCTAAGTCCTGTTATCTGCACAATTGTGACCGCATGGGGAACAGCAGCACAAGCATCCAATACATCATTCTGTCAACTAGCCTCACCCTCAGTGGCACTTCAAGCAAGACTCCACCTCTGTATCCATTCTTCACCTCTCTCTTGAGCTGTGCTTCATCAACACTCACCAGCTAAGTGGGTACAGTAAGCTAAGTCCCTGGAAACGGTAACCTCTAAGGCAGGATGAGGCTTGTCTGATTCAGAGACAGACAGTCTTCCCCAAGTTGGTACTGAACTAATGATGGCATGGTGGTGTTTGGATAAACTCCAAAAGTAAGGCCCAAACCATTAAAGACCATGAAAGGTCCCCTGGATTATTTTGCAGGAAGACAGTGTTAGCTAAATTCCAACCTGGATAATTAGATTCTTCCTCCCTAAAGCTCCTTTTCAACACCAGTTGGATATGGTATTGTTTCCATGGTATTGTTTCCAACTTGTCTTCTCTGCTTATATGATGTTGCTCACAGAGCACAACATTCCACTTTTCTTAAAGCCCTACTTTCCCTTTCACCTATCCAGAATTTTAAAGCACAAGTTATACCTTATTTTCTTTATCATTTGACTAACAGATTCCCTAAGGCAGTGTGAGCATTTTTCATTCAATATTTAAGTTGCTTGCAGGCCTAAACGATGAGCTCAGAAGTGTTTGATTAATTAATGTTCTAAATAAGTTTCTCTATCAATACAGCACATCTTATCAGAGGAGCCTTGGGAGTTATTTATTCCACAAAGTGGAAACTTTCCCCTCCCCGCTTCTCCATCCTGCCAAGGTTACAGCATTATGTCAGCATCTACTGATCTTACATAGGGTGTACTCACCCTTCTGCAGGTACAGCTATGTATGGACTATATTCTTGAGCTGTGTAATAGCTATTGTGTCTTACTGCACTTTAGATAAGGTTTTACTTGTACTCTGCATGTGCATTCATGTCCAAAGCTATCAGTCTTCTGTTTCTTACCCATAGCAATTCAGTAGCAGAGCAGCCTTAAATTTAGCACATTTTTGTGTGTCAGGTTGGGGCGAAAAGGGAATTTCTATTTCAGTTCTTTGATCACATAGATCTCTGGTGCTAGATCATCTCTCCAGGCAATACAGTAGAGTGCTGGAATGATTTTTATAGTGTGGGTAGGGGTGCTGAGAACAATGAACCAAACTGTAAACCCAGTATTTAATGTAAGCTACTTTAAGGCAGCCCATGCTATAGCACCCTCCTCACCCCTGGTTCCATCATCTCTGCAGTGAAAGACAAAAAGAGGGAAGACGTATTTGGTGTAAGGATTGGTGGCTTGTAATTCTATGGTATTGCTTTTGCCTGTTCTCTTCAATCTGCCTCATGTCTTCAATCTCACCATTCCCTTCTCCCCACTTCCCCCGCCTCAACACACACATACCCTGATCCTAGTGTAATTACTTGGATTAGTCCTGGATCAACTTTTTCAATCATAACATCTGGAAAACGCTCACGGTTTTGTTTGGGGTCTGTTTCCTCCGTATTTATTCGGTCCATGAAGTCCATTAGTCAGATCATCACTCAGCATGGGCTCTCCTGTTGCTGTTACACTAATGATCTCCAAATGTCATTTAAATTTTCCAAAGCTGCCAAGAGCAAAGCTGTTGAAAAGATTCTTAAAGTAGTTTTTGAACATTTAAAACCAACTGTGTCAGAGCTTATTGTTTTCCTTCTAATTCAAAGGAGACCATGTATGACAACTCTTTTTCCACTTTTGTTTTGTGGATATAGTTGGGGGATCCTTCTGATGAAATGGTTGGTAAGCAAAAATCTTACTTTTCATACTGCAGAGTGTTTCTCCCCACCCCCCCATCTGTTGCCTAAGAAGGAAAGTCAGTTTTCACAAGCAGAAAACTTATTTCACAGCAGCAAACTGTTTGCACTGTGCAATGATGGTGACATTTCTTTGTGAAAATGTCCAAATTCTACCTGCAGCAATTCCAAGACCATGTGTGACTTAGTTCAAGAGGTAAAATTTTCCCATTTTATTTTCATCAAGTAGCAGCATTCATAGAAACTTAAAAAACATTCACCCATGTAGTTTTCAAAGGCACATTTTGGCAAAACAAGAAGTAATACCACAGCATCAACCCCTTCTCTGGGAAACATTCCTGTGTGCTCAGATACAAGTGAAATTTAGATCCAGCCACTCATCCATAATCATGGCTTTCCTATCAGTCTGGGTCTGCAATCTTTACATCTCAGGTTTCACATTATTGTTGTTATTTGGATTACAGTAGCACCTAGAGGTCCTGCCTCTGATTAGGGCATTACTGTGCTCGCTACTGTACAAATATGGTTAAAGAAACATTTTATCAGCTTTTGCACGTTGCTTCTATTCATTTGTCCTTGGACTATCACCCCATGTATATTGTAGTCCGTTTAGTTTTCATTCTGACTTTATTCCAATTCACAGGTTGTGAGCTGCAAAGAAACTTGTATTTCAAAACCACAGTATTGCTAGCTCAAGTTTTCAAAGATCATGAGGCAGCCTGCCCCAAAATCATGAGATTTGGCTCAGGAATTGTGAGGTTTTATTTTTAAGTAATATTAGGGGTTCTTTATTTGCCTTCCAGTGTATGAGCCTTTAAAGTTCACCTGTGCTGGCTTTCCTCTGCTATCATTTAGAGCTAGAGCCTTACATTTGTAAGCAAGTGTGTTTGTTAGTTGCAAGTAACTGGGAAATGGTCATACAAAGATCTGCACTGGGCTTGTTAGTTTACAGTAGAAAGTTTCAGCATTTTGACATTCTCTGAGGTCTTTAAACTCCCATGTGCCATTGTTGTACTACACTTGAACAACCTCACATTTCACTTTCCGCCAGCTCAAATGCAAGATCTGGAGTAGCAGTAGCAATCATGACACCATGAGGTGCTCCACTTCTTTGGAAGAGTTTATAAAACGGTGGATCAAAGAACGAATGAACAAGATCTCAACAGGCCCGTGGTAAAGTCCCTCACAAAAGGATAATAAAGAAATTGTGTAACTGCAGGGTAAGTAAGCAAAGGTCTGTCATGTATTAAAACCAGCATACCAGACAAGAAAGAAAGAAGGGGGAAAGTCAATGCCAGGACAGCAGAAGCAACCCCAAGTGACAGTCATACTGTTGACTTACAGAGCAAAGGCAAATGGGGTTTCGTGCAGCCAAAATGCAAAAAATTCCAGAGCCTCATCTACAACTTTTGCCTTTCTCTTGGTGGTGTTCTCAGGTCTGGTCAAACTCAGGTCCAGGTGGCGTGTTGGCAATTTTTCTAGTTCCTGGTGTCCTTCCCTAATACAGCCATTAGCTTCAGGTGAGCCCAGCCACATTCTCCTCGATTTCATGCTTCTGGCCCATCTTTGCAGGACAGATTCTCTGATCAGGGCGAGCTCAGACTCAGGTGTGCAGTCCTACTGCAGACAGCATGGCTGACTCAGCAAATCCAGTGAATTAGGCTTGGGGCCCCAGGGAGTGAAAGAAGGAGCTGCACATGATTGTTCCTTGCCAGATGCCCAGAGAGAGGGGGCTCTTGGAGGTGGAAGAAGGGAAGGGATTGACCTGGCTCTCATGCCCTGCCAAGAAAGTGCCTTTGGGACTTGTGGGAAAGGCAGACAGGGAGACCATAGAATTCCTCGCTCTCCCACAGGCAGCAAGGAGGAAGTAGGGTAGAGCAATACAATTTGACCACTGGGGGCCACCGTTCTGTACAAGGCCCCAATGTCTGCTGCTCTCTAGTGCTTCATTCTTCAGTGAATGTCTATTGCCAGATTTGTAAATCAGGACCACGTGTGCCACGCTTTAACGCAAGGCAGCCCAAAGCTGCATCTAAGACCCTCCTGAGCTTGGTCTCGAATTTCTCTTACCTGAGGTGTAGGAAGGGACATGGGGCAGGTGCGTTATAACCCGGAAGTACCTGTCACTCAGAGATAGGGCTCTGAGTGTATGCCCTGCTGACTTCCCACTGCCCACCCCCATGTAGCTTCCTTCCCACCTTCTTACTATTTTCACAGGCTATTCCCACTGTACCTCATCACACACACTGCCTGCATTGCTCAGTAGGACACACAAAGGGCACAGATTCTGTCTGCCTAATATGTCTCATATGTACATCGTTGTGATACCAGAGACACATTTTATGATGATAACAACAAGTAACAAACCTCTGTTTTCTCCTCTCTGATGTGAAGCTGTTACCACCTCCTCTCTCACGTTTGGATAGTTCATATTTTATGCCTATCAGTTCTCTTACAAATACCTCCAAGGCCCAGTATTCCCAGCTACCACCCAATAACGGGACACCCTGAGCACATATATTGGTCAGATCCTGATATCCTTTAGCCTATTTGCTAATTTGCCTATATTTCCTCTGCTCAGTCCTGCCCCAGTGACTTTCTTCTCTCTATCTCGAGGTGCACGCAGGTCCTCCTATTTTCACCCGTCCCCCCATACACTGGGACAGAATGTGTGCTCAGAGCAGGCCTTGTACTAGCACAAAGCTGTCCATAACTCACACTGCACTGTGGGCTGCCAGAGCTCCAAACCCAAAATGGACTTGTGCAATTGGCATTGTCAGCATACATAGAGGAAGAATCGATCCAATAATCCCTAGGTGGCGTACTTCAAGCTGATTGCACCCCTCAGGTATGGGGCAAGGCATCTGACAGTAAGGAATGCCCTCCCCCAGGGTCAGTCCAACTCCCTACGGGGCAGCTGGTGCGTACATTTTCTCTTCAGGGGTGAACTGAGATCTTTGTAACCAGTTATGACCAAAATAGAGTAAACAGTGGTGCCTTTACTATGGGTAAAAGAAAATGTGTCTTTCTGTATTGCTGAAGGGTTCCCTCCTGCAGGACAGGGGCTATGAGCTTAGTAATCCTTATGCCTCTGGCAAAAATTGTTCCTCTGGTGGTGTCAGGAAGAAGTCTCTCCACTTTTTCTACCTCCACATCATTTTGTAGAAGAAGGAGCTTTGAATGCTCTGTGAAGTGTCTGAGTCTAGCCATTGTCAGACACAAGAGGCCAGCTGATGAGCAAAGAACCTTTGATTTCTTCCAGTCTCGCAATTCCTATCTTCCAAACAGGCTAGCAGTCATGAAAGACTGAAATCTGTGACCTCCCACTCCATCAGGCTAGAGGCACGTCTGTCCTGCTGTGATAGGCGCATCTCAGATTGTCTGACCTTCTCCAGCCTGGTTGTTTTGGCTTTGGAACCTCGGTTTATATTTGGTCTGGTCTGGCTTTTGCTTTACAAATCATGTGGGAGGGTTTAACGTTGTGTTTCTGGGGATCTCGGGATTTCGTTTCTCTCTTTCTCTCGCTCTATTGTTTCTTGATGATTTCATTGGCTGGGTCAGGCTGATCTGTGTGGGATCCTGGCAGAGTACCAGGAGATAGCATAAGCAGTTTTGTGAGACTGATTGTCTTGCATGCTCTCTCTTTGGAATGTTTAGGAATCAGAGCTCTGGAACAGGAAGGCATAGCTTGGGGAAACCATGAACAAAAGCAAACTCTGCCCTGCCAAGAACTGCAGCCTTTTTTACAGCAGGTGTAATGACTCCAAAGCCTGTGCCCTTATCATTTCACAGGATAGCCCCATTGAAAAAGTATATTTCCTACATGCGTGCAAATATATTAAAGCCCTGGTTCACTTAAAGAGGATACAGACTAGCCTTACATATGTGGGACTCTATATGAATATTACACTATATTAGGCGACCTATAAAATGTTAACCCATTTCCAGTCCAACAAACATATATTAAATTGCTAAGCCTGAGCAGAACTTTGCAAGGCTGGATTCACTCATCCTGATACGGGGAGGTGCAAATGAAATATAGTGTCTAGCTCTGATTTCCCCAAATATCTGCAGCCATTCTGCTTTACACTGATATGGCCATTGTCTAGGTGTACACTCCTCCCTAGCATTGTCCCCACGACTTTTTCTACGCTGGAGAATTGAGCAGTTCACATAACTGAGTCAGTGGGGTGGCACTGATGCACGTCTCAGCAGCAGGATGGATCCACACCAGCTGCTGACCGTTGCTTTGTTTGGTATCCCTGCTTGCATTGTTACCCATTGCTGTTGCATTGTCCATTGGCAATGGTTCCCAGCATAGCTCCCTGAAGTAGTGCCATCCAAAGGACTTCAGGAAGCAAACGGGAATTGTGGAAGAAGAGACTCATCTCCCATGATCCATTGAGAATCTGTGACTATTTGAGGGTCAGCCCAGATCACTAAGGAGTTATGTTGCCACCTGCCCTGCAACTATGGGTGCTGTGAGAGTTCTGTTGCTGTGGCCCACAGTTCTGACGCCTAGAGCGGACAACCATGCTGGTCACAGTCTGGCTTCTACTGCCCAGTTACTTTTGTAGTGCAATCCCAACATCCTCCTTATCCTGAAAGTTCCCAAAATTCTCCATCAACATTCCAGTCTTCTGGGGATCTCTGAGATGTGAGTAACTGCGTTGCCCCCTCTGAACCTTAGCAAGTGAGAGGTTTGCGACAGCTACGCTGTGACTTACACCCTGACACACTGGCTTGCCAGCCATATCAGCAACTCTCTGGGACTCTACCAGGCCAACCTTGCCTTGTAGGCAACAAACGGTGAGCTCCCAACTCCAGAGGTTGCCAATGATGTCTCCCTGCTTCGTGCAGCCCTCTCCCGGAATACTCACACATGCAAACTTCATTGCTCCTTTTAAGTACCACTACGCTGCAGCTCATTCATATGATTGGATTTTGACAAACATTCTGATTTCAATCAAAACACTAAAGTGGTTTAAAGGGAAAGTAAAACCCTTTTATTGAACAAAAAGTAGGGGGTTAAGTGGTGCCAACTGTGGTATTCTCCTTTTCTGAGTATTGTCCAGTCAGCCGCTGGAATGTATTCTTTAAGCTCAGACAAAGCTTCTCTCTCCTGCTGGGGTGCCAGCGCCATGCTGTCACTGACCAGCCTTCAAGAGTCAAGAAGACTTCCTGCTGTTCTTCCCTTCCTGTTGACTTATCATCTCCCTGTTGATCCATACAAGAGTGGGGTTTCCATTGTTTGGATTCTGTAGTGCTTCATTTACAATGGAGACAGAGAGAAAGCTGCCTTCCCTTCTGTTTGAGAGAGTTTGTATCTCCCTGTGCTCGGTCATGGACTTTAAAGCATAATAATCTGTAAATATCCATAATTCCTCACAGTGTTAATACATGTATTCCTTGATGTTAACCACCAGTGTGTCAGAAGTTTATGTAAAAGACCTTCCTTGGTACCCTGGTGTAATATCCTTATATAAACTCAGTTGATTCAATTACTCATCATTTGAGGTTCAGACCCCCATCTTTTCAGTTAAGAGGCTTGGTAGTTTGATGGCTCTTGTTTACCTTTTATGTAAATATACTGTCATTGTCTCTGCCTGATGACTAGGCTCATCAGACAAACAAATACCGGTTCCTTTGTCTCGGGTAGACTGGGCTTATATGCTGCTTGCCAAACACATTTTATGAACATAATTTTAGCACATATTTATAAGTCTTTGCATATACCCCACACATACATCACAAAAGTATATTAATGATAAATTTTCCAAGGATATATTACATGCCACTTTAGATACAGATTATGACAATTGTGTGCCGTATGTAGTACAGGTGTTAGGCCTTGACGAGTCTTGGGGACACACAGCAGTAAGGAACTCAGTTCCCTAGGGACACTCCTACGTGTCCTCATGTGCCAATGCCATTTCCTACTCTTTTTTTCTCAAGATGGAAGCCAGAACAAAAGCTCAGCCCTTGCTCTGTGCTCAGCAAGACAGATTTCTGATGAGGCTGCAATAGAGTAGTGGTGAGATGGAAGTGGCAGGAGCAGTGAGGGAGTGGAATGGATTACAGCAGTGCCTGCGGGAAAATGAGAGAACATGGTCCACTCATGAGCTCAATAATGTCTCACAGCAATGACTTCCCTGGGTTTAATTATCCTCTGGGTAGGCGTGTAGATAAATACGGACCTACCTTGAGAGTTTAAAACTGGCCAGGTTTGCCAGAGCAAAGCTGACACAGCGCAGAGCCTACCAGGGCTACTGGATGTTCAAATGGCCGGGTACGTATGCCATGTGGGTTAGAAAGTACAGTGAGCTCTGGTGAATGCAGCCCCAAAGCATGGGAGGCATGAACTGAATGTAGAATTTTTGACTACTCCTTCACACAGGATTTCCACCCACACTAGTGCTCGTGAGCTAGTTAGGCCAGGGACAGAGTTGTAACACTGGCTGGCACCCCATGGCCCCTGCAGGGAGCACTCTGCTAGTTAGGAAGCAGTGAATCCAGCACGAGCTGGCTACATGCTACGGTCAGTAGCATGTACTTGCCAAGGGTATACATGAATCCATTTCAGACAAGAAGCAAAAGTGTGTCTAGCAGCTGCCCACCCTGAGCCAGGCTCTCTGGTCCATTCCAACCATATTGCCCCATACCAGTACATGGTCCTTTTGGGGAAATGCGAGGTTTATCCCTAAATATCCAATCTTAAGGTTACATAGATTGAATGACTGCTTTCAGGAAGTGGTTGTGCTACAGGTAATTACGGGGGACCAAGAACACCTGGGGGCCAGCATGGTCTATCTTGTTTGGATTTACCGGAAGTAGCATCTTGTGCCTCTGGTGCTCTGACAGGCTTACAGTACTTCCAGTTTAACAACAAACAGACTTTCAGATGGGGCAGTTGTTCTGGGACCCAAAACATCCAGGTTACAGGGCAGCCTTGTGAAATGTTTCCCAGGGCATGAGGTTGATCAGGTGAATTTCAGACCAAGACCTCATGGGGCTCAGCTTGCATTAGCACAACTGGATTGCCAGAGTCTCTGTGGGAAGATGTGTCCCACATCAAGCCAGATTTTCCAGGATGTCCCTTAAAGAGAAGAGTTTTTTGTGTGTGCTTAGTCCAATGTTCTAAAGGTTCACCGGGGGCAAGTACTTCTTCCTTTTTATAAACTGTGACATGATTGTGGAAATAAAGACTTTTTATTTCAAAACTATGTCACAGTTTATCCTTTTCTTACATAAAGCCCTTCTGCACAGTGGCTGCCTTGTTAAAAAAGCAACATCCAAGCATCGCAGTGGTTCTGCTAGAAGGACTACAGATAGGTTTCCCTCTGGCTTTTGGCCAGTTTAACCATCAGGAAGAACATATCTAATATAGCAGCCTGATTTGCTGAACCTAGCACAGGGCTTTATAATGTGTAGCAGAATAGACAAACAAAGAAGTAGAAGAAAATTGAAGCTGTGGATCTGGGTGGCAAATGACTCAGTTACATAACCACTTGGATTACATGATTACCAGAGCCCATCGTTGAATTATATTTTTCTATCCACAATCACTTACTCAATATTCTTTTTGTATTTGCCTTGTGGCTATGTGAAACTCCTGTTATCAACACCCTGCCACTGCACGATATTCACCCTTATAACTGAAACAATCATTAAAGCATGTGATTAGGAAGGAAACAGTACATATGACCTTAGAGTACTAACCTTAGACCACTTCCAGAAAATGTGTGTTCCGGAGCCGGAATGAACCTGGTTCCTTAAGCAAACTAGCATCAGACAATTAATTAAATATGCAGAGACACAGGCATGGGGCTCAGTGTTCGGGACTGCACCTTCTGTCCCCCTCCTTCCTAAGTACCCCAGTGATTCCATGTAAATCACATTGAATTAAAGAAACCAATAGCTATTATTAATGAGTCACTGGCAAGGGTGGCAACCCAGGGGTCATATTTAGGGCCTTGTTCTTTTAAGTTTGTGTCTTATTATGGTACCTTCCCAAAATAGCACAGAAGCATAAAATCACTTGCTTAACACACAAGTAAACAAAGTAAACTTCTTTCTTTTGTTCTCTTTTTTCCCTGAAAGGTGGCATTTGTGCAGCTTTATTAAATACTTCAGTTGAGATTGTCATTGTTGCCTCAGACACGGATGCCTGGCTCTCACTAAGTGTAATGGTATTCAGATCCCTTACACAGATTTGTAAAGCTCAGCTTAAACATACATAGGAGATGCATAGCTCAGATGTGGCTGGGCCACGCAGTAGCTATGCAGATTGGTTCCTGATGAGCCAAACTAGGGACCTGTCCTCTCTTGTAGCTGACAGCCGCACAGCACTGGAGGGAGGACAGGCAGGGCCTGATTCTGTGGTCTCACCTGTGCAGTTCCTGACCCTGGAGCAGTGCTGGGGATGAATTTGGTCCCATATGATGGGCTGTGTTCTTATGCTCCTATGTCACTCTTCTTATGAAGTCTAAGGGTAAGTCTAGCATGCAGCTGGGAACCAGCCTCAGAGCCTATGCAGGCAGGCTTATGCCCAAGCCCTGACTAGCCAATGTGCACTTGATATACTGGCACTGGGTCCCCATCTCCAAGGGATCCCTATGGGTGGAACAAGGGCAGGCCTCTCTGGTTCCCAGACTGGGCTCTGGGCCACTGCTCAGATTCATCCCAGCCTCCTGCCCCTAAATGCACCATAAGGGGGGCAAGTGCAGTGATATTTGACTGTTCCCCGGGGTTCACGGCCTCACAATTCTTTATTGCAGCTCTCCTCATGCTAGCAGGGTTCGAGCAAACATGCCAACCATAGCCAGAGGGCGGGCACAACTAAGGCAGCAGCTCCTGGGTGTGGGACTTTGCCTGGCTAGGCTCCCAGCCAGTGCTGCAAAGTCCACCCTGCTGCTGCTAGGCCGGCAGGCCTGTGTGTGCAAGACTGGCTCCCAGCTGCAGTGTAAACACACACCCGGAGACCCTTGTCCTCTGGTGTAGCTTCTCACTATGCGAGTGCACGTTCACAGATCACCTCGTCCTAGAACCCAGGAGCTACCAGCTGAGACGCAGCTACATGTACCAGGAAGGACTCAAAAGAAAGCAATTTTCTATTCCATGAGTAAGGCTGCGTCGGGCTGGGGGCGGCTGGAAGCACGCTTTCTGTGACATTTCTTAAGCTCCACAATTGCCTCAGGAGCTGCTGTGGCTGATTCCAGGACCACCCGAGCAGGTTGCCTGGGGACCAGCTGCAACAGCCACTGCTTGAGCAGCTCCTGGCAGCTGGACCCAGGGACAGGCCGAGCAGCCATCCCAGTGACCACTCAAGCAACAGCCCGTGTGGCTGGCTCTGGGGAGCGCTTGAGCAGCAGATCTGGGGTCACCCTGGCAACTGCCCGAGGAGCAGTGACCCCAGGACAGCTGGAGCAGCAAACCCAGAAGCACCCAGAGGCCATCTGGAGAGCAGACCCCAAGGAGCAAGATCCAGGAGCAGTCAACCCCCAGCACTAGAGCCAGATGTAGAGATTTAGTCAGGGGTGTTTCTGGTAAAAGTCACAGAGAGGTCACAGACCATGAATTTTTATTGATTGCCCGTGACCTGTCCATGACTTTTATCAAAAATACCCGTGACAAAATCTTCACCTTTCTTATCCGTGAGTAATTGGGGGCAGGACAACAGGAAAAGGAGTATGTATTGCCTTCCTGTGGCTCAGAGGGGAGCACACAAGGGAGAGCTCCTTCCCAGTAACGCTATGAAGTGAAGGGTGGCCTACTGGTGAGGGAGCGAGTCTGGGACCGTGGGGGCCCACATTCAAGTCCTTCCTCTATAGATTTCTTGTGTGACATTGAGCAAGTCCCTTAATCCCCCTGTACCATAATTCCCTCTGTGCTAACAAGCAGAGGTAATAGCATTCCCCTCCATTACTACTGTAATGGGGCCACAACAAGGCCTCAGATAGGAAGATCATCATGTTGTTAAGGCACTGGATTGAGACTCAGGAGATGGCAGGGAGTTCACCAGCCAACTCTGCCACAGATTCACTCTGAGACCTTGGGCAAGTCATTTGCTCACTGCCTCAGTTCTCCACCTTGAAAGCTTTGTATTTGCCCAGTGTCTTGTACAATGCAGCTCATCTAACACAATGGGGAAAGGCTACATGTCTCTGCAAACTGGAACCCCCACCAAAACCAAGGGGCATCTGGGGTTGCAAATGCAGCTTTCCCTTCTGCTTCTTCGAGAAATCAAGTTTAAAAATAAAAGTGAATTGAAAAAAAAAAAAGAAAAAAAAGCTACCTCTCTACTGTAGAAGTAAAAATTGCAGCAGCTCCAGCTACTGTATCAGTCTTCTATGCTTTTGGCTTTTGTATCAGGCACTTGTCAGATGCATAAGATAAGCTCCTGATTGTGGTGCTTTAGCCTCATCTGATACACTGACTAAATCAGAAAAAAACAAACCTCACAGCAGTTCCCCCAGCCACCCTGTTCTTCCACATCTGGGTTACAAGAGGATATATTAGGACTCTGTAAAGAAACACTGCCCTCATTTTCTGGGTGGAAAAGAGCTATTTGAAGATGAGGGACTGAGAGTTCCCTAGACTCTCTTTGTCCCTTTCCTATGGAAAATGCATGGGGCAAGGTACAGGTGAAAGGTGAGAGAGGCTGAGAACACATGGGACTAGAGTTGCCTGTTGATTCAGAGGGCAGGGACAGATCTTGGGCCATGGCGAAAGGCGAGTTGCAAAATGAAATCCAGGGTTATAACTCCAGACCCTTTCTCTTCCTGTAGTGCAGTAGAGAGATTATAGGGAATTAATGCACCCAGATCTTCCCACTTGGATGTATACTGCCTCAGCTAATGGGTCTGCAATCCTGTCTGAAGCCTATAGAACACTGGTTGCCCTTGCAATTCTGTTCCTAGGTCTTGCGGGGAACTCCTAAAGACTTTAATAGCAATCAAACCTATAGGTTTCTGCAGAATTTATTCTGTAAATCTGAAGAATGGATTGAGAGCCAATCTAGAGATTTCTTCAAGCAACATACATATGTCTACTGAAGGGGTAATAAAACTCTGTTCAATGACGTGGGTTCATCATTTTTTGTGCGGTGGTAGTACCTACAGGCTTCTGTCAGGGATCAGTTATGTTAGGCGCTGTACACGCATACTGAATGCATTGCTGCTCCAGAATGCTTACAGTGTAGCTATCAGACTAGAGGCAACAGGTGTTTACAACAAACAGAGGGGTGAACCACAAGGTAACAAGATTATTAGCATTTACTCAATAAGCAGGAGGTACAGCTCATGTCCTGCAGGGTTACAAAGCACAACCTATGGAAAGGGTCATCCTTTTCTGTCAAATTTTATCAGACCTTTCGATAAAGGGGAGAGTCTGTATGGATCTCAAGCACAGACCCGCTGAGTCAAAGCCTGCATTTGGGTCTGTAATTTTGCATGGGAGCACAGGCTGCAGTGCAGCCAGTACAAATCACAATATAACATGGCTTATCCCAAAGGCAAAAGCCTGGGATGAGGTTGTAAAGTGAGATGGGCTGTGACTCAGTGGTTGGAAGGCAGGAGGTGAGTAGGAAGATGCAAACTCAAAAACGCAAGCCTGACTTTCTGCAGCTGCAATTTATTAAACTTATTTGATAGAGCTCTCTATGGCATTCATCCTAGCGCTTCATATACTGTAATGGATACTTCATGACACCTCTGTGAGACAGAGACATGTCATTATGGCCCTGTTTCACAGCCAGGGAAACGGAGCTATAGAAAGAAAGGGGCTGCAGCTTAGCCAAGCCAGAGCTGAGAATTAAATCCAGATCTCTTGAAACCCAGCCCAGTGCCTTAACTATAACGGCCAACTTCCCTCCCATTTTTACTGCAGTTAGCGGCACAGGGATATAGACCTCCAGTTCAATAGAGGGCACAAAATAAGCTGGTGCAAACTGGCCTATAAGAAGGCTGCTGGATACTGCCCTTCAGAAAATCTGACCCACACTTTGGAGATTGAATGAGGTGACTCAGATGAGTATGAGTTAAGAGGAGTCGGGGAGACAGTCCAAGAGAATGTTTGAAAGCCATGATGAGTGTGATATTGAACTGGTTCTCAGAGGAACAGAAAGCCAGTGAACCTGACTGGGAACATGGAGGCAATAAAAGGGACAGAGGAGGAGACTATGGATAGAAACCCAATGAAGGAGACAGAGTCCGGAGGGAATAGCCTTAGAATTGCAAGTATTATGGTTACTTTACAGAAATTAAAGGTCACTTTATAACATTACCACACCCCAGCAGTATGACTTGGGACCCTATGATAGTTCTAGCTACCCAATGTCTCTCCTACCATTCCCTTAGTAACCAAGCTTGCAAAACATTGGATAGTTCCTTCAACATCAGGCTTGAGGAGAGGACAGTCCTACCCTAGTATTTTGTCCTTTCTGGCATCTGGAAGGTAGGGATGTTAGGAAGACCATAGAAAAGGGAATTACTGCATTCATGATTATATCAAAGGTTGTGTTACACCACAAAGTTATTCTTGGTCCTCAGCTAAAAATAGTTTGAAAGCTGCTTCAAATCATACCTACTTACATTCTGATCCTCTCAGTTAGGACTAGGCCTGCTTGGACCCTTGTATCATGTTATCTGATAAAACAGCAAGAAGTCCTGTGGCACCTTTTAGACTAACAGATATTTTGGAGCGTAAGCTTTCGTGGGCAAAGACCCACTTCGTCAGATGCACAAGTATTTGCCCACAAAAGCTTACGCTCCAAAATATCTGTTAGTCTCTAAGGTGACACAGGACTTGTTGTTTTTGAAGTTACAGACGAACTCGGCTACCCCTCTGATACTTGTTCTCTGATAATGTTTTCCTAGTTTGGACACATCTTCAGCTAATACAGACATTGTCCTGTAGCATCCATTTCCCATCATTTTCTCCTCAGACATTATTTTTTCCTCTCTCAGGGTATCTCAGACTCATACCCAGCTATTGCCTATGGCTGCACCAAGATGGTGCAGTTCCAACCATGAGAAACTTTGTGAGTCTTTCACCATCATATACAAATATGAGGGATGTGTTTATGAAGGTCAGAAAGAGCTATCTCAAAGTCCAAGATAGTCTTTAGGGGGATATAAACCATCTGCTGTGTCCCAAGGAAGCAATCTCCAACCCAAATCCCAGTTTATGCCAAATTCAATAACAATCACTAAAAAGTACTTTATAACATTGGCCAATTGTATAATGTTCATATCCTTGCAGCATGGTATGTACTCCAATTAATTAAACCTCATAATAAAAACGGGTTGGGAAATTGTTTTTTTCCCATGTGAAAAATTTTGAGAAATATCTTTTTGGTTGGGTTGATTTTTTTTTTTTTAAGTTTTCCAGTTTTGTCCAAGACACATCCTCCAAATGCTGGAAAGCCAAAGCATTTTGCTTTTCACTTGCCAAAAGTATATGTTTTCTGGTTTTTAAATAGAAACGCTAAATATTTTGACAAAATGGAAATTTTTCACAAAACTTTTATTTTGTTAAAAAAAAAAAAAAAGATGCTATCTTCTGTCCAAACGCTGCTGTCCCCCACACACTCACCTTCAATCAACAGTTCTACTCACAGCTCTTCTCTCCATCATCCCCATTTGAAAGTTGTGGAAACTGAGGTTCGGGGACATTAAGGCTACATGGTCAAAAATACAAGGCCTTGCTTATCTGCAAGTCTCTCTAGAGAGGCAGTAAGCTGTATCAGTTACAGCCAGGCTCCTGCAAGCTGGAAATGCCAAGTTCTAGTCCCTGCCCTTCTCAGACACTTGCTATGTTATTAGGGGAGGCAAATCTGTCACCTTGCTAATTTTAATATTAGCCCCTAAATCCCAAAGTTTCCCTGTTTATGTAGGTGTTTAAACAGACCTAACTTGAGGCATCCACATTTGAAAATTGTGGCTTGATTCCACGTTCAGGTTCCTGGTGATTTGAGACCACAATAAGAGAAGCGATGACACCTTGATGTTAAAGCCAGATTGGGCCATTCTTATCAGGTAGCACGACCTCCTGTGTAACACAGACTACATGATGTTACCTTTAATGTTCTCTGTTCCTCCCTTGCTCCATTCACAAGATAGACTATTTACCAGTCTTACGAGTCTGTAGCTCATTCCTGTTTGTAAAATACTTTTCCCTCCTGGCACATTTTCAGTGAATGTCAAAATGGTGAAGGGGTTTGTAATCATCTGTAATGAAAAGAAAGGGAAAAGAAGCACCCAACATCCATAAGACGGGGTAGTTGTCAGCAGAGTATTATAAAGTGTTCCCTCTCAGGCATCCTCAGCTGCTTCTGTTCCACATTTTAACTCAGTGGTCAACAAATTATATCATGTAGGAAGCAAATGCTGTACGAACAATCTATTGTGCATGTCTCCTGCTTGGGATGAAAACCACAGCATGGAAAAAGCAGCCTCAGCTCCCTAAACAGGGTAAACAGAAAGGCACATAGAGGGAAATCCTCTTTGACTTTGTTATAGCAATATGATACAGCTTGACATTTTAATTGTGACTCTCCCGCTTATTATCTGGCACATGTTCATGGTGCCCAAGATGTTGTTTAATGAATCCAGCTGCCTCCTCTGCTCCGTTTGAAGTCCAGTGACGCCGCGTGATAGGGGAGTGTGAGAGTCAATGTGATTTGTGTATGAGGAAACATAAATATGTCACAGGAGTTTAGTCTTATAGGTTTGCAGAGTTTATACTCCCAAAATCTGTTGTGCCCTTGTTTACACACAGGGATCCAAGGACTGGACACACCCTTACTCCGGGTTGAGACTTTCCTCTTTGCAGAGCTGCTGCTGCAAACGAAGACATTGCGAAGAATGTGGATGATATTTGACCACAGCTTAATGTACACAGACAAATGGTCCTTCAAATGTTATAGAGGAGCTTTTATCTGATCTGCCCAGCACTGCTAGCAGGCAGGAGCACACTGCAGGGTGCCGTGCCACATGTACAAACACAAAGGCACATGCAGTCTTATGCACAAACATATACACCCCTCCAAGAAAACAGGTAGGTAAACCATACATGCCTCCACACAAACAGATATGAATACGCATCCGTGAATACAGAAGCAGTTCTGCACACACGCTCACCGACACATGCACAGCCCTTCCTCGGCTTCCTTTTTCCATCAGCCACAATGGAAAACTGACATAAAAGGGTTGCACTTTACATGCCTCTCAAAGTGTTAATTCAGGTTAGATACAATTTCTCCCGCAGTCTATTAGAAATACCCATCCATTAATGAAATATGGGAGGGAATGCAGTCTAACATGTGGGAGCCAGGGCCTGGGAGTGTGGTCCCCATGGTTCTATGAACAGGGGCAGGAGGCAAGCATGTGCTAATGATTAGAAGCAGGGGACTGGGAGACAGAGGTTCTGGTTCCAGCGCTGAAACTAAGCTTGGGTGAGTCACTTGAACAGCGCGCACCATTTCCCCCATCTGAAAACGAGCATAATAATCCTTACCCACTCCTGCGAAGTCCGGTGAGAGTCTTAGGGAAGAGCTACTGCATTGAAACAAAGATTTATCCCAAAACCTCACTAGAGCTGACAGTGCCAACCATACTTAATGCTCTACTTACATTCCTTCACCTAGCAGTGCACCTACTGATATTGTGTGAGACAGAGACCTGGTTTGTGAGGCTGAGAATCTGCCAGTGACTGAGCTGGGAAGGGAATTGGCAGGAGGTGCTCTGAACATCTGGCAGAGTTTTCAGGCCTGCATTGCTGGGATTTTATAGACAAGGCTCAGGAAGAGCAGAAAATTTGCATTCCCCCACCTCAGGGCTCTAGTTAAACCTTAGGGGCAAATACATTGATCATTCTGAGCTGGGGCTTGACCCTATCAATTGTTCTGCATGGAACTAGTCACGGCTCACTTGGGCAGTCCCACTGATGTCCATAAGCAGTAAAAACTAAGTAAGTAAGGAGCTGTGCCAGTGAGAGTCTCTTCATAACACACCATTCACTCTACAGGTTGAACCTCTCTAATCCAGAACTCTCTCGTCCAGCAACATCCGTAATCCAGCATGATTTTAGTTAGCTGGATGACCACTTATCATGGGTGTGTCCTGTGGTCCCACAAAGATTGTTTCCAGCCATCAGGCCTGGCTTTCAGTGTTCTGTGCTGTTATTTAGCCCTAAATGTCTTCTAAGAGCCCAGGAAGCAGTAGAAGTGGTGGTAATGTGGTTGAAATATTGACCTCCCATCATCTGCCAAATCTTCTCCTCCGGCACTGGTCAGGTCCCAAGGGTGCCAGATGAAAGAAGTTCAACCTGTACCATGCATCAGACATAAACCTTTGGCTGCAACAAGGCAGTTGTTGCACATGAATGGCCACCTGATTCCCGAGCATGTTTCTGGAGTTTTGCCTTCTCTCACACCATGAGATGTCCTATCATATAGCTACTGAACCACCTCAATTATTTTAACCATCTGTGCTCATTAAGGGGAGCTATCAACAGCCCACATCAGGGCTTGGCATTCAAGATCCACTGACTTCCAGTGGGCATCTAGCTGTTCTTTGGGCCTTTACAAGGGTCCTTCTGCAAATACAAGAACTGCATCTTGAGCATAGTAATTAAATGCCTAGTTGGGTTTAGAGCACCAATCTCAACCACCCCCAGAAAGGGCATGTTTAATCTCTGGGACTAGGAATGAGGGCATACACAACACTGTTCTTTCCATTCATTCTTCCCATGAATTAACTACTGAGTCACATGGACCTAGTAGTGCACATTGAAGTAGGGACGCAAGCAGATTAGTGTAACTGACCTCAGAGTGCCTGGCTCCTGCTGATTACCTGTGACCGACCCCCCCAACGAAAATCACAGTCAGCTGAGTGTGACATCATTGTCTCCATGGTAATCAACAATGATGTCAAACAAAAGAAGGCTGTGGCAACAGGTGGGGAATAAGCAACAGGCTCTCATGAACTGACTCTCTAGAAATGTCTTGGGTTCACGCAGGGTTTTATTCCTTCAGTGTCCACCTTATTGCCACAGATGACAAGACAGACCAACCACATTGCCCTGCTCTGATACATATATTGCTCTAAGCTGATGGCCAGAACACTGGCCCAGCAGGCTGCCTAGTGAACTGAGTGATAACAGAACACAGAGCCGACCTATTTTTGTCTTCAGAGCATGAGGCTAATACTATAGCAAGGCTGTTCCAGCCGCTTCATCTGTCTTGCACTGAATGACCAAACCACGTGAGAGCAGATAGACTGTGAGGACGATGGAGGCATTCATTATAAAGTGACAGCTCTCTCGAAGGCCTTGGTGCCCCTTTCATTTTCGAAAGGGCGCCTTCTGATAGGCTCACAGAATATACTCTCTTTGCACTTCAGCCAGTTAAGAGCTGGAGCGTTTACAGATGCATCAGTTGTGGCAAATGATGTCACTGAATATTTTCTGTCCCATGTTCAAGCTTGCTGAGTTGTTAGATCAGAGGGACAGAATTCGTGCCTGATATAGGTAGGAACAATCCCAAGGACTTCGATGAATTCACACTTGTTTATACCATCAGATGACACAGCTCCAAATATCCCATTGTACCCAGACACGACCTGAGGTGCAGTGGGTCAGGCTCCTATTTGTTAAAGTTGATCAGCTGTCCTGATTATCACATGTGCTCCATTTGCCACGTCTTTTTTCACGTGGCTAGATTATTTAATCAGTTCCGATGTCTCAGTTATTTAATCAGTGTCAATGGCTAGATGATTTTCTTTCATTGATTTCTTTGGCAGCAATATTTATCTGATTTCTGAGGCCTGTGTATTTTGAACTGACCTGTAATAGCATCTGAGGAATTTTACAGCAGACGTGATTGTGTAGCATGCTGTCTCTCCTTAGAAAATAGTTTCAGCTTCTGGATCCCACACTTAACAATCACTTTTCCTAATAAACCCTTCCTGTCATTATTATTTTCTCTGAATCTCTCCTCTGCCCTCTGGTCTGAGCAAGACCACCTACCTGTTTTTTAAAAGGAGCAGCATTATATTTGGCTTTTCCAGGTCTGCATGGTCACCCCCATGGGTGCATGCACTGACAGAGAGGCCTATGATTTTCCACTGCTGTGGCAGAAAGGTGCACTTTCTAAATCAGTGACACCAGATCTCAGCAAAGTCAGATAAACCAGGAGGCAGGAGCCTAGGAAATGTTCTTAATATAGTTACAGCAAATAGTTCTTAGCTTGTGTTACCGAAGTCCCTCAGTCATCTGACCTAGCAGCCTAGTACCCCTATGAAGCAGCGGGCCTATCAGATGAGGTCAGTGCCGCAGCCTTGCTTCCTTCACGTCGCCCGTAAACTGAGTGACTACCTGATTTAGACACTGGAAGTCCCACAAGGGGAAGGGCAAACTCTGGCCTTAGCCTTTTTTTTTTGCTTCCAAGTGAGCCAAGCATAAGTCTCAGAGGTTATAAGAGATTGTTCTCATCTCCCTTTCCCTCTGAAGCCAAGACAGGAGCTGTATTAACAGCTGCTTGTTTTTCGATCATTCACGTCCCCAACACTGATAGAGTCTGAAGAGCCACCTACAGGTGATAGGAGCAAAGGCTCCACATTGGTTCATTTTCTTCCTCAGGGGTGGGGACTGGGGGTGGGCGGGGGGTAAGGGGCCACCAGGGCTCTTAGCGCATGGATTCCTCCCCCACTTTACGCCTCATACACAGATTCATATTCTGCAGCGTTCCACAGCTCTCTGCTCCATGAAGCTGTGCCCCACACCACACCGTTCATGTTTCTCCTGCAACTCCCATAGGGGCAAGATCAGAGAAAGGAGGCAGGAGGCTCCTTTGCTTCCCAGAGAGTCCTTTCGCTAGCTGTGCCTGGGGCAGACTGTTCAGACATCAGATGGCTGATACAGAGGTCCTACTACATTCAATGGCCTGTGTATGTGTCTTGCCAGGGCCCAGAAAGAGCTGCTAAGCAGGGGGCTGCAGGAGTAGCAGCCATGCATATTGCTGGGGCAGGAAGCACTGCCCTCCTGCACAGGTGAGGTAGGAGGGGTAGCCTGCCTCACCAGAGAAGGCCCCTCTTGCACTGGAAGCCGGCTGGATGGGACACTGTGAGGGCCAGAAGCTGAAGAGTGATGGCAGAATTTTTGTGGCAATGGGAATTCTGGACCTAACAACTGGCCTTGAGATAAGGCACACTTGTCGGAGCCCAGACACATGAGCTTGAGCTCAGCACTCTCTGTCATGGCCTGCCTCTGGGACAGTGGGCAAGCCACTGAACCGCTGCTTGTGCCCACGTAGAATGGTTAGTTTTTAAGATGCTACAGGACTCCTCATTGTTTTTGCTGAAACAGACTAACATGGTTAGCCCACTGAGACTTCTTTGCTTCAGTTTCCCTATGTGTACAAGGAAGGTAAGCATGCCTCCTTTCACCCATTCCTCTTTTGTCCATGCAGATCAGGACAGAGATTATCTCTTGAGGTGGGGGTGTGTACCGCACCTAAAGTTGCAGGGCCCTGACCGCTGAAGGGGCCTCAGGCATGTATGTCTTATAGACAGCAAAAATAACAATAATAAAAAAGTTTGTTTCTCCATCAGCTTCCTCCTTCCTTCTCCTGTGTGATTACCAGCTCTCCCTTCTTGCCAGTTTGTTTCTCACCTCTTACTTGTTTGAAAGCACTAACTTGTTAGTTGGGGCAACCTTCAGAGCCGGGCTGATGCGCCATGCTTTCAAGGAGAACTGAGTTTACCCAGAGAGATGAAAGTTCAGTTCTCAGCACATGTGAGCTGGGCAGCATAATTAAAAGTACCCCTTTTAATTAAAAGTAAGTTTTCTGGGACTCTGCCGCTGGCTTCTTTGCTGAGAGGTGACGTCACACTGGAGATACCCGCAGCCCCCCAGACTACAACATGAACCCAGCCCTATGTGACTACCATCCTGGTTAATATCACCACAAGCACTTTGTGTAAAAACGAAATAGTCTATATTGCTGTCTGTTAAATAGTCGAATCATTCTCATGTTGCTGCCAGTGCAGGAGGGAGACGGGTTTGCAGCTCTGAATGCTGGGCTCCTTTGGCATGGCCCAGAGCATGAGCCAGGACGCATTTCAGCTAGGTAACTCTGAAAACGACCATTTTAAATTAAACTAACTGCTGGATCCACTGCAGTTTATCTGAATTGTCAGCTTGGAACCAACTGAGGCTGCCTAGGTAGCTGGGAGCAAGGCTATCTGATTTTATCTTGTTTATTTGGTGTAGGGAAACAAGTTCTTATTAATGTCAGCTTCAGTTTGCCTCCTTGTTCCTTTCAGCTGCTCTCTGCACTCACTTATTGCATCTTGTCTTGATCACATTGTGTACTCTTCAGGGCCGGGACTGTCGTTTGCTTTGTGGTTCTCCAGTTGTTAACATGATGGGGCCCCAGTCTTGAGTGAGGCTTTTAGGTACTCCTGTGAGACAATTGATTCCTATGCTAATAGAGGAAGGAGGGTCCAATGGTTAGAACACCTACCTGAGAATCAGGAGACACAGGCTTGCTTTGCAGACTTCCTGTGAGAAAACCAAACTGGGCCCTTTATGATTAAGTTGTTGAACTTAGGTTATTTGAAATTCTAAAAAATGCGTTAGGAAGTGTTACAGATGACCCAGAATTGGACCAGCTCCTCATTTGATATAAATGGACTTAACTCCACTGAAATCAAGAAAGTGAGATGTAGCTTGGACATTAGGAAAAACTTCTTAACTGTCCGGGTGGTTAATTACTAGAATAAATTGCCTAGGGAGGTTGTAGAATCTCCATCACTGGAGATATTTAAGATCAGGTTAGATAGACACTTATAAGGGATGGTCTAGATGGTGTTTGGTCATGCCGTGAGAGCAGGGGACTGGACTTGATGACCTCTTGAGGTCCCTTCCAGTTCTAGTGTTCTATGACATGGAAGCTATACTGCCCTCTGATCTCCTGATGATTTTGCCCCAACACAAGTTGAAATAAAAGCCAAGACCCAACTAGGCTTAGTTGGTGTTCATCTCCTAAAAACTCCCATGCAGATGAAATGATAGATCCACAGCGGGACAGGTTGGCAGGACACACTGTTTCACTCTGTCCCACTTAAAGGAGGCAACAGTTTGTTATGAGTTTGGTTCAGAATCCTGAATCAGAGGCTGCAAAAAATGCGATAGAAATCCAGCTGATGGCTTTATTGTGATTTTAATGTAACGTTGAATTTGGTGTCTGCGATGTGCAGTCACAAAAGAAATTTTCTGCCAAAACTGAAGTAAATCAGATAAGTGGCTCTTAATCTGTGCTTGCCAGAGTCCATGAGGTCCTCTAGTGTTCATTCTATAGCAAAAGAGAAAACAGCACAGGGGAGGGAGAGAGAGAGAGCGTCGCCGACTGGTCACAGCTGGCTCAGAGCTAATGCCCCGGGCCACAGTGCCAATGATAAGACTCCCATCGTAAATGTTTTATGTCAGGTAATGTCACCATGAGTTTTGCAGAACTGCCCTGTCGATTTGGGTTCATGGCCTCCTCCAGATGCAGAGCTGGGACACCAGACCTCAGGAGGAGGAGTGGGATCCTTCCCACACAGATCATCCTCAGTTTCCCCCTTCCCCAAAGATCACGTGCACCTCCCACGCGTCACAGGGAGGGAGTCAGTGCTGGAGAGAGAATTCCTCCCATCCCCATGGACTCCCTGAGGTCTGCAGGAGGAGACACCCTCCAGCAAGCATTCAGGCATTTGTTGTCCACTTTCCTCCAGCTCAACCATGTGTCTAAGAGTCTTCCAGAGCCTCGACACCAGCCTGCAGTCCTGTTATGCTACTGAGTGTCAGGCTAGTGTAGTCCAGCTCATGCAAAGCGCTTAGGCACATAGGTAAGGTCACCAGTGAGCCTGAAATGGTGAGGATGGAGGTGAAGGTCAGGAGGCTGCCAAGAAGCCCCCAAAAGTTCCTGGGGGAGACCCCTATGGGCTTCCTAAAGCTCTCAGAGAGAGAGGAGCTGACAAGCCTCTTATGGATCACTCAGGTGCCCAGGAGGAAATTCCCTACTGCCCCTCATTAGATGTATTGGAGCATAATCCCCTTCCAGAGTCACGTGACTGGAGAATGTTGGAGGCCCTTGTTGTGCCCCTTCTTCCCCTGACCTTTTCCATGCAATAAAGGGTCTCAGAGTTAGACACAGACTGTAAGGCCAGAAGGGACCCGCCTGATCAGCTAGTCTAACCTCCTGCATGTTGCAGGCCGCAGACCCTCACCCACCCGCTCCTAGGCAAAGGTGTTTTCCCCTCCTAAAGTTACTGGGAACTGGGAGAGAGGAATTCCGCTTCTCTTCCTCCTGAGAATCCTGCTGTGCTGAGCCCAGCGTTCAGGTCTCTGTAAAAACAAAAACAGAACAAAACAAAAAAACCCAGCCACCATTAGGGAAATTTCCAAACCTCAGAAGGAGGATTGGGATCCTTCCCATGCAGCTTTGCTAAGGCGTTGCAATGGGGCTGACAGCCACTGCAGGCCCTGGGGCAAGGTGGGAGGGGGGCCTGCCTCTGTGCCCACAGAAGGGATGGAGCAAAGGATGGAAAGAGAGAGACCAAGGTGGTCAGCCAATGGTGCTGCGCGGATGAGGGTGCTGGCCGCTGTCCCTCGGAGCTGCCTGGTGGAGCCGCACTGCCACTATGTTTCCAAGAGGCCCAGAGCACCAAACAAATGCCAGGCCGTAGGGCAACTGCCCCTTTTGCACGGATGAACACACACACCCTCCAGTGGGCCTCAGGCACAGTTACGTCTGGGAGTAGAAACCCTTACCCAACTAGTGAGATAGGCAGGGCTGAGAATCACTAACACGACCAGCCAGGGAGAAGTAAGGTTCAATGGACCAGAATGCAAACAGCTGTGAGGGTAGGAATTCAGTTGTGGTAACTGAACTACCTCAACTGTGCCCTCAGAGCGACGCCCCATGAAAATGGGGCTGCCTTATCCAACCACAGCAAACAGTTTAATCTTATCAGCGACTAGAAAAAACTAGGACTCCTCACCGTGAATTGTACTGTGTTTGTGCCAACTCTGCCTTTCTTTATAGTCATGCAAAGTCAACAGGAAAGCGAAGTTATTTCAAACATTTTTGATTAGCCTAACAGCTGAATTCCTTGTTCTTCAAAAGACATTGCTCCTGGGGGGTGCTCAGCTCCTCATGGGTGTCTGTGTGCCAGCTATTAACTCAGGTGTCATTTACCCCCGGCCTGGCCCTCACACAGCTATTGTACCAGTACAGCTCCATCTGTTGCAGGGGTACCGTTAAACTGGTAGAATTCGTAGAGTGGATGCAGTTATCCTGGTATATAGATGCCTTATGCCAAAAGTAGCTAATTTTCCTTCTTGTGCAGGAATAGCATTATCCACAGAGAGCAACTGAGTGCAAACATAGTTATACCAATACAAAGGGAATTGTACCATCTTAACTATACTGGCTGTAGTGCAGATGACACAGGGAGTAGCTTATCTACCTACTAAATGAATCACTATTTTTAGCATGGATGCAACAACAACAAAAAAATACAAAAAAAATGGTCTGTGTGCCAACAAGGACTCACACTTCGCATCCGGCACCATGCATGCACAACAACAGTTATAAACCCAGCATGCCAGGTGCCACTCCAGCACAGAAGGGAAAACCGGACGCAGGCATTTCTACAGGAGCAGAGCTGTGGGGCACTTCTACCAGCTTTCTCTCCCTGTTTGTAAGCTTTCCACCCCCCGCCCCCACCGCCCTCCTTGTGCTTTCTTTCCCACACCCTGTAAGCCTTGGAAGCTCTCTCCGGAGTGATCTGGAAGGCCACTCGCCACTGCACCCGCCGATTTGCACCAGGAGGCAGACAGGAAAGTGGCTGATTTAATGAAGGGCAAATGATAGCGCATGGCACATCCTTCATCTCTTGATAATCATTAGTAAATAGTTAAACATACAAGCTGCACCTTTTTCTCTATTCTGGGGGGAGAAGGGGAGAGTGTAGTGCTTGTCACCAGTGTGGCTAAACCATTGTGTCCAGAGGATTGTTGTTCCCATCCCACTCTCCATGTCACTCACTGTCACTGGGGCAGCGGAGGGTGTCTAGGCTAACCCATTGCAGCCAGCTTGGATCCAGCAAGCATGGGTACAACCAGCCATGAAAACACTCAGCATAATCTCCAAAGTGGCCAAGGAACTGACCTGGGGCATTCTGGGCTCCTGCTATGCTGAAGCCCACTTGAAGCCCACTCTGTCTTTGCTTCTCTTGCTATCAGTGTTCCCTGTAAGATGAGCATTTGGGTGGCCTCCCAGGACAGATTCACACGCCACTCAGGTGATTAGCAGAGAGCCCATAGCTACTGACAGCGGGCACCATGTGTTCGTACTGGTGGTGCACATCTATACATGCCTTGGTGCACATAAAATTTATTCTGCACATAGATGGGAAGAATTGGAGAGAACACTGCTTGCTACCCGCACTAGCTGGGTTGGGTAACCGAGCTCATGTGGGTCTTTTGTTGTGTAGACACAGCCATTGATGGGGAGATGCTTGGTGCCTCATTCATGTGTCTTTACACAGCCCCTGGCACAATGAAGACCAGATCCTAACTATGACCTCAGGGAGCTGTTGGAATAGAACCATTCATCATAGTAATGCAGCTGCTTATGTAACATTAGGATGGAGTAATGCAGAAAGGAATCTGGGGGTCATAGTGGACCACCAGCTAAACTGTGTGACATTGTTGCAAAAAAGGCAAACATCATTCTGGGATGCATTAACAGGAGTGTTGTGAACTAGATGTGATAACTAATTTTACTGTTCTCTGCTGTGCTGATTAGGTCTCAACTGGTGTATTGTGTCCAGTTCTAGACACTGCATTTCAAGAAAGATGTGGAGAAATTGGAAAAGGTCCAGAGAAGAACAACAAAAATGATTAAAAATCTGAAAAAACCTGACCTGTGACAGAAGACTGAAAGAACTCGACTTGTTTGCATTGGAAAAGAGAAGACAGAGGGGACATGAGAGCAGTGTTCAAGTATTTAAAATGGTGTTACAAGGAGGCAGGAGAAAAATTGTTCTCCGTGACTTCTGAGGGTAGGACAAGAAGCAGTGGGCTTAAATTGCATCAAGTGAGCTTTAGGCTGGACATTAAGAAAATCTTCCCAACTTCCAGAGTGGTCAAACACTGGAATAAATTACCTAGGGAGGTTGTGGAATCTCCATCACTGGAGATATTTAAGAGTAGATTAAATAAACATCTACTAAGGATGATCTAGGTGGTGCCAGGTCCTGTCATGAGGGCAGGAGACTGGACTTGATGACTTCTCAAGGTCCCTTCCAGTTCTAGTGTTCTATAATTCTATGATTACCACTAGAAACTCCATTAAGGGGTGTGGCAGAGCCAGCAGGAGGTATACATGTACAAATACCAAAAGGATTGTTACAAGGAGGAGGGAGACAAATTATCCTCCTTCACCTCTGAGGGTAAGACGAGCAGCAATGGGCTTAAATTGCAGCAAGGGAGGTTTAGGTTGGACATTAGAAAAAACTTCCTAACTGTCAGGGTGGTTAAGCACGGAAATAAATTGCCCAGGGAGCTTGTGAAATCTCCATCACTGGAGATATTTAAGATAATCTAAGATAAACACCTGTCAGGGATGATCTAGATGGTGCCTGCTCCTGCCAGGAGTGCAGGGAACTGGTCTCGATGACCCCTCATGGTCCCTTCCAGTTCTAGCATTTTATGAATCTGCATGACTATTCCAGCAGGCGATAGAGCCCAGTAGCTCCTCAGCAGGATGTGTTAGAGTTGTGCCCTCCTCACGGGCTCAAGAGGTGACGCCTGCAGAAAACAAGTTTTATTTATTAACCAGATTAGGAGGCATTAACGGGTTGCTCTCCTGGTTTCTGCTCAGAAAGGTACGGTAATGACGGGAACATTCTTGGCATTGCTAACATAGCTTTCTGGCCCTCCTGCTGAGAACCAGGGACTCTTGCATACTTCACAAAGGCTTAAAGGCTCCAGTTGTGCCACCATAGTAGTAGCACTCGCCTAAGACAGGGGTTGGGGGAATTTGTATGAGAAGGATTAAATACCAGGGCTATATGGAATTTTAAACTGAGGTTTTTCCGGCTGACCACAGGCCTAGAGCCCATGTGTGGAATGTTTGAGCCTCCAAAGTGCTCTTGATCCTCTGATCTTTCAGCTCAGAACATTTTTTCCCTTTTCTTTTGTGGTGTGGCCACTGTTCAGATGCACACAGCAAAAGGGGAACCCGAATTAGCCAAGTGCTGCTGCCGGGATGGCACCAAGAGCTGAGTGACGCTCAGGAAGAACCTCTCCCAGCTGCTGTGTTGGATGTGTTGTACATCAGCAATGCTCTTGCAGCCCTGTGCTGCAGATTAGTGGATAAGGTGGCAGGCACGTGGCCTGGCTGGCCTGTGTACAGGGACACACTGTCGCAGGACACTGCAAATGCTCAGCGTGCCCCTCCGTCATGCAGAGACACCTGGCTGTTGCCAGCCGGTGTATCCAAAACGCATCTCCCGAATACAGAACATTTCTATTTTCATATCATGCAACATACCAGAAGAGAAACTAAGCAGCACCATTGCAGCTATTCTGCCATAGTAATGTCTCCGTCAAACCACGGCAAACATTCTGAAAATGTTATTAAAGGCTTTATGCTGGGCACTGGCACAAGGCTCTTGGATAAGAATTGGCATAACCAGCCTCCTGGGCTAGGAGCTAGTCATCACAGTGAAAGAACACTTTTCTTGCTAGTGAACCTGGGGTGCGTCTTTTTGCACACAGACAACTACAGCAACTCTGCTTTGAAGCTGCTGCTTGGTTGTGCGTGGAAGGAGGCACAAGGCTTGGAAGATGTTCTAGGATTATGGAACTTCCAATGGGGCCACTCTGTGACCTCTGGATGCCGCTTGATTGGTTGGGCTGTTCAGCGTCTGTGCAAGGGCAGAGAGGGAAGGGTTGCACCCCTGAGGATGGGAGAGGACTGCCATTCCAGGACCCCTGCTGCTGCATCCGTGCCACTGTCAGTGAACTGACTCATGACCCTTCACAAGTGCCAGTGACCAGCGCCTCCGTATAGTCACTGCTGCTCCCTGAAGAGCGCTAGGATTTGCAGCAATGTGGACCTCTTAATGAGCACAAAGACAGCACAGCCAGTTCAATTCTACCCTCTGAGCCTGACATGGCTGCAAAGGGAGGGGCAGGATTTGGATCTGAGTGATTTAAATGGGTGCTGGTGTGCACTGTTCCCTGGGTGCCACAATCCTGGGGTGAAATCGTTCTGGTGATTCTGGTTGGTCTTTACAGCTGAAAGAGGATCTGGGGACCTCTCAGCACTGGAGGTCTTCCAAGGTCTGCTACAGCAAGGTTGTACACTGTAACTAGGAAAGAGCTGGGGTCAGTTACTCCTGGGAAGGACTGGTAGTCAGCCCTCTGCCCCTGCTGCCAGAACACTCCATGTTTCAGCTGCTCCCCTGTCTGCGGTGTGCCAAAAGCTACCCATGTAAAATCTCCAGCCAGTGCTCTAGGAGGTCTGTCCGTGTATCCTAGCAGGGTCCTGTCATGGGAAACTGCCACAGAAGAAGCAGTACCTAGAGGCTTCAAAAGCAGGCGTGTGCTTGTCCTGCAACAGGCGATGATTATTAAGCGTGACGCTGGACGCCTCACAGACGTCAGGCTTCCTTCCCCAAGCAACTGACTCTCCAGACAAGACTGATAAGCTGCCGGCCGTGCAGGGCTAGGCATGAGGGAGGGAGCAGGCTGTGCCAGCCTGGAAAACTGCACTGAAAAGAGAACCAGAAGACATGAGCTGTGCCGAGGGGTTGGAAGGAGGTGCTGGGAAAAAGGGAAAGGCTTCCAAGCATGGCAGAGTGGCCTGGAACCAGCTGAGGAGGAGGAAGAGAAGCAGGAGACAGAAAGGGCAGGTGCTAGGACTCCGGGCTAGGCATGACTGGTTGGCTTTGCAGAGCTAAGCAAAGCAGTGGTGTGCTGGTTAGCACTCAGAAGCCAGACAGTGCCTCTTCCAGCTGCTGCCCCAGCCCTGGCCTATCACTCTGGCAGCACGAAGGGCCACCAGAGGCTGCAGGAGAATTGCCCTACAAACGGAGGAGCCCAGGGCAGTCATGAAGGGGTCTGTGCCGCCTCTGCTATGTGGGGCTTCTTAAGTAAGGTGGGGCTGGGTGTGGCTGTAGGAGGCGCATGGCTGCACCTAGGTAGCTGTAAGGAAGCAGGGCTCCCCTGCCTTGCCCACAGGAGCTGCTTTGGCTCACTACACCAGCCCACAATCCAGGCACTGCAGAGGTGGCACAAGGAGTGCCCCTCCTCCCCCAGGGCTGCAGCTCTCCGCAGAGGCAGGACAAAATCCAGCCCCCATAGCTACAATGCAAAGGATTGTTGGGCGCAGAGTTGAAACTGAGCTGCTGCTGCAGGCTGGCAGCAAGAGCAGCTACTCCTTTCAATCACGAGGCAGCCCAGCAGCTTTGGAACAGACAGGTCCCTGATGGCCTGGGCGGCTGGTGGGAGGAGAGGTCGTGGCTGAATGGGGTGCTTACTTGGATGCTTTCTGGAACACTGCACTGACTACATCACACCTAGTAGGCTCTCTTCTCCTGGTCAGGAGGCACTCACAGGTTGGGTGCTTGAATCCTGGAGTCACAGGCGAGGCCCTTCATTTAGCTGACCCTTCTGAAACCTTTCTGGGTTGCCACGTCTCAGGCTCGGTCTCAGCCAAGAGGGGAACACTGGAGGACAAGCTGCTCAGCTGATCATGAAGACAGGCCATTCCAATCACTAAAGGAGCAATTTTGGATGGGACGCACTGGAGCCCTGTCGCAGAGAAGCCTCACGCTAAGCAGAGAGCTGATAACCTGACTGTACTCAGCACACCGCAAGGCCTGGAAACAATGCCCTCTCCTCACTTCACTCATGCCCCATAACTAGCACCGTCTCCATATCCCCTTTTCACCTCTGTGTCTTCTCCCAGGCAGCTGTCTAGGCCTGAATTCCCTCCCTCACACAGTCCCTCTGGCCTCTGGCCTCTCCATTCTGTTCTTCCCCACTTGACTCCAAGACATGTTAGCAAAACAGCCAATGTGATTAATGAAAAGCAAAACCCAACAGAAAGGCTGGGCTCAGCCAGCCCGCTCCCCATTATGTTTCTTTCATTTGGAACCACTAGCTAAACATCCCCCCGTGATTCTACAGTCCCACCCCTATCTCTGCCATCTCACTCGCAGTAAAACTTTCTCCGGAATCCCCCAGGAGTACAAGGGTCTCTTGCCACTCCAACTGCACTCCAGAGCTGGGCTCGCTGGCTGTGAAAATTATTGGGCTGCACTTACCCCCAGCAGGTATCCCCCGAGTCCAGGGAATGCAGCAGCCTGTGTGTACTGATACAGACCTGGCACACTCACACGTTCCCTTTGTTAGGGGTCCTTTGTAACTAACATGTTTATCTCTGTATGAAATCCCTACTCCTGGCAATGCCAAGAGACACCCTCAAATGATGCCTCTCTCCCATGCAGTTGAGCTCCTGGCAGTGTGACCCCTGCGTGTTACCCATCATTGGCACAACTGTTCTGGTAGCTCAAGATGAGCCAAGGGGTGTGTCTGAGCTCCCACCCTGCTTCACCCAATCCTGGGAACTCTGTGAATGTGCACACCAGTGAGCTGAGCGCTTTCCATCTCATTTCCATGGGGCTGGGTTTTTAATCTCTAAGGCAGCTGCATCCCCTGGAGACTCCAGCTGAGCAGACACATCACACGAGCCAGGCCTGTGGGAGAGAGAGCCAGGGATAGGGAGAAAAGTGAGGGCAGCTGGCTTCAGCAATTAAAATCTGGGGTTCCTGGAAGACACCCACACATCGCCTATGACTGCTGAGTGTTTCTGCCAGTCTGGAAGAGGATATAAGCAGCACCAAGATCCTTGAAATCAGGAGACACCATGAAGGCAAGAGAGCACAGTGTTGGCCAAGTCCTAGGGTCTCTCTGAGAGGGGGACAAAGGTTAGATACTAAGCAAGTAACAGATAGAAGGATTCATCCTGTGTCCTCTCTTTAGTTTCTGACTACCCCTCGCAGTGCCAGGCCCCAGAGAGGCGGAGGAGCACACTGGCTTTCCAAAGGTCACTCTATTCTTAACTTCGAAGCAAAAGGAGTCATAACCCACTGATTTGGCTGGGAGCAGGGGCTCTGTCCTGCTCAGCCGTTGGAGGGCGCCCAGCTCAACTAAGGAGAAACGTCTCCAATGTCAATCTAGGGCAGCTTTCAAGTGATTTTGCTGTTTATAGAAGCCCTTGTGTCCCTGGTAGACATCAGCGGAAGAGGTGAGTTGGGGGTGCAGAGGGGGGGGCTGATGAAGTCAATAGTAATTTAATATACCGCTGACATTTTTAGTCTGGCAATGAACTGGACACTTAAATCATGACCTGACTCCCCCACATACTCCTCACCCCCCGAAAGAAAAAAAAAAACATAAAGAGCAGCCCCTGTTTTGGCCTGCCAAGAACTCAAAGCATGTTATGTGCTTCCCAGGCTGCAACAGAGACTCTGTCAGCTGAGACTTTCCTTGACATTGCAGATGCTCTGTCACTATCTTTCAGTTTTTGGAGGGGTTGCTGAGGACCAGGCGTCAGCGAGGAGGAACTCAAGGGTTGGTTGGGAGGAGGTCATGTGCTCTGAAGTTGCCATGCAACTGGCGACAGCAGGCACAGAGTGGCAGTGGGTACGTGCGGTTCTCCCCATGCTACACCAGCTATTTTATTCCAGCGTTCCTGACTCCTGGCACCATCTGTGCACTTGGAGGCAGGGCTGCAATCCCTGTCATTTGGCTGGGAAACCAGGGGAGGAGTTCAGAATGAATGTGGGAGAGCAGAACTGACAGAGAAAGAGACAAGAGGGCCTTTGCTATCTCATAGACACCTAGGACCAAAAGAGACCTCAATGTCCCATCTTTCTTCATTCAAATGCCTGGAAATGGGTTCTGTTACCTAAAAAATCTGCTTGAACTCCATCACCTGTGACCTGCCTGCTGTCCTTCAGAGGGATTGAAAATGAGAGCTGTGTGACCTCACCAAAGCTGGGGGGATCGTTTCCCTCTATTGACTCACTTGATCCCTTGGAGAAACGTCTCTTCTCCGCAGGCACCTCTCCTCCCCAGGGCAATCAGCCAAACCCACTGCCCTGCAAGCACACTCCTTTCCTGCAAATACAGCTCCTTCAGACCTAGGGCCAGCTTTGGTGCCCTCCTCTTCCCCCCGTCCCCTGGCCAGCAACCTCCCTCCTTGCGGAAAAAACCCTGTCCTGGACACCACAGTCAAGGCAGGGGCTCACCCTGGGGCCTTATCCAGCTTCTGTTTTCACTTCCTTTATTCTAATTCACCCTCTGCCCACAGACCTGGATCCAAAGCCCAGTGACATTTATGGAGAGTCCAACTGATTTAGGAAGCTTTGGATTAAGGCCATACTAGTTAGTGTCTCATTTGCCTTTATCCTTGCAACTCTGGGGTGGTGGACTGCGTTCCCTGTAAGCTGAGCACTTGGGCAGTCACCCAGGAGAGAGTTAGTTGTCACCCAGCTGCCTAGCAGAGCAACCACAGCCACCCACATTGGGCAGCCAGTGTACTCTTGGTGGTGCACATAACATGTCTCGGTGCGCATAACAAAATTTATTCCACCCATGGATGGGAAAAAATTACAGGTAACATTGATGGTGGGTGCCCTGTAATAATCCCAAATCTTTCACCTCTGTGCAGGTAACCAAGCCCCCTGTGTTCAGAATCCTTATTGCTAGCCGGAGACGGGAGTGCTAACACAGTGCTCCTGCTGCCGCTGGGCCAGACCCCCAGGCATGGACGTAGCTGTCGAAGAGCACATAAAACATGACACTTTGGGGTGTGTACTCAAGCTTAGAAGATCATGTTCGAAATAGCAGAGCAGAGGGCTTTAAAACCGGGGTTTGATCCCCATCACTGCTGCTGCAGAGCAAACTGCAAATCAGCAACATTCAGGTGATACGGCTGAAAGTCACCCCAGCACAGAGGGCCAGTGTCAGGATCCCATGCACCCCTGAGGGGCGAAACTGGGCATGGAGGCATTGTACTGGGCTGAATCTCACCCTTCGACACGGGACCCTGTCTGAAAGGTGCAAAAGAGAGGAGCAGAGATCTAGGCTAACTCCACTAACCTCCATGTCTCCTGCCCTGGTAACAGCAGCACAGCTGCTTTGGTGCTGACAGACGTAGGGCAGCTGAAGCAAAGCTTTCAGGTGTCTGGTAAGGGACCTGCTGCCTCAATGGCGTCCTGCTGCTGGGTCTGTGAGTCACTTCTGATAATTTTCACTGCAAAAAGAAGTGCTCTGCCAGGGTCCTGTGGGACCCACACAACGAAGGAGGTGCGAGCTGCATCCTGCTCCTCCATGTACGTCACCAAAAGATTTGTTTTGTGGGGCCAAACTTTCCAAACCTCAGTGCTTAAAAAAAAATAAGCTGTGTGTCCCTTGGCTCCCCTTGGAATTAATGGGGCTGTGTGCGGTCAGTACCTTTCAACTAGCAGGCCAAGCTGCAGGTGCTTAGAAATGGATTTGGGAGCCAAATCGTCAGCTAGGTTTGAGGAGCTGTAACCCAATTCTCCAGTTCATGCCCACTGAAGGGAATGGAGCTGGAGAGTTGTTGCCAAGGGCACAAATAGAAGTGAATGGGGTTATGCCCAGATGTCACTGAGTGCACGCTGAAAACAGCGAGGAGCTATGCAATCTGGCCTGTCATCTGCCCTCCCTGGAAAAACTAGTCGGTAAGCAGATCTCCACACCCTTCCTTTGTAAGCATGCAAACTTAGCCCTGTAACTCTCTCATGCCTCTGCTTTCCTTTCCCGCCTAAGGTCCCACTATTATTTCTGAGTCATCTAATGATTTCGTTTGCCATAACTCCAAGGAGATTTCTTTCTCAAAGGACCTGTAGCTTCTCTTGCATCCCAGTGAGCTCAGTAAAGTGTCTAAACAGGTGTTTGAGTACCTTGCAACGTCAGGGCCTAGAGGTATAGTAGGAAGCTGGGATTTCACTTCTATTGAGAGTTCAGTCTGTCCAGAAACAGGGGCTACAGGTTGAACCTCTCTCATCCGGCACCCTCGGGACCTGACTGATGCCAGACAAGAGAATTTGCTGGATGACAGGAGGTCAATATTTTCTAGCACATTGCCAACACATCCACTGTTTACTGGGCTCTTGGAAGACATTTGGGGTAAGTTACAGCTAAATAACAGCACAGAACACTGGGAACCAGGACAGACGGCTGTAAGCAAACCATATGGGACCACTGGAAACTTGGCCACACCCCCCATTAGAGGTCATCCAGCTGACTAAAATCATACTGGATTATGGAGTTTGCCGGATGAGAGAGTTCTGGATTAGAGAGGTTCAAAATGTATAAAGGTTGAATTGTGTGATCTTCCGCATCATCTTAAATCAGAGGCTTTTCTCACGGTTGCCACCTAGGAGTCAAAACTTCTTTTCTTGTTCATTTTTATCCTTTACTCTGCGTTAACCTGTAGATACAAATGGCCCCTGTGTTGGGCTCAGCTAATGGCAGTGTAATTTCCTAGCTATATAGCCAAAATGGACATCAGAAAACAGAGCTGGGTTTGTGGCAGGGAGCCCTGAACATTGTTGTATTGTTATTTATTTGTATTAGGATAGTGCCTAGCGTCTCCACTTGGTGTCAGGGCCCCATTTGGCTAAGCACTGCACAGACACGTGGACAGAGGGGCCCCTGTCCCAAAGAACTCACAATCCAATTTAAAATCACACGCCCACAAGTGAGTAAGAAACCTTCAGGATGGGGGCGGCTGGGGAATCACAATAAATTCGCCTGAGGGCAGGTCTTCAGTACTATTTACTCACCTCACCCTCAGAAGCCTATTTCCCTTTGAGGACCTGAGCCCTAGTGATGCAGTCTGACAACGTGCCTATCTGGATAGGGTTTGAACTGTGTCACAGCTGTTAAATATTTTAAAGAGAGGGCCACATGTGGCCAGAGGAAAAGCATCCATCAGCCATGTCCTAGCACGCTCACTTGAAAGCATGAAGACACGACAGCCATCTTCTAGAGCCCCTGAGCTGCCTGTAGAACCCCACTGGCTGGCACATCCAAGGGGCACAAGCATTCATTAATTGAGCTTCACAGCTGCCCTGAGAAGCGAGGAGCTAAAGGAACTGCTTATGGCAAAACCAGGAATTGAAATCTCACCAGCCCACCCCAGCAGCTTAACCCCAAGACCGTTCGCCTCGAGCGCAGGAACTCAGCTGCAGATTTTGCTGTCTTCTCTGCAATCTCGGGGCCCATTTCTACTTGCCGGCATGCACCAGCAGCTCGCCGTGCCTGCAATGGTGCTTGGTCAAGGTGAGAATATGCCCCTACGCGTTCATCCGTAAGCAGGTTTTTTAAACTCCTTATTGCTCAGGGCCTTGACCCTGGCATGGACCCTCTGCAAGGCCCTTTGCAGCCAACTAGAAGGAATCAGTGGCACCAAGACAAGGAGCAGTTTGTTTCAACAGAGTGTTGACTTTCAAACTGAGAGTGTGGACAGCCAGGCAGCAAGGGTGAAAGTCACCCGTGAGCAGAGGCCTAGCATAAGGTCCAGGCACCACTTAAGAAAAAGGGCTTATAAGGAAGTTAAGGAGTAGAAAGGACTTGAACTGGACTTAGGTATCGGGGTGAATTTCACCCCAACTGCAGATAGATTTGCAGTGATTCTGGCTGGCCGAGTAGGGGAGAAATTCACAGCAGTGCGAATGCAGCTTTTCCATTTAGTTTCTAAAAGGACACTCCAGGAAATTCCCAGCTCTCTGCTGTTTCCCCCCACACACATCTACACATTCCAAGCAGTGCTCCCACTCCTATTTTCCATCTGTGCGTGGAATGAATTTTGTTATGTGCACCAAGGCATGTGCAGATGTTCACCGCCAATAAAACACACACTGACGGAAGAGGGTGCTCTGCTAATCAGCCGGGCAACATCTGAATTTCTTCCACCCAAGTGCTCGTTTTACAGGGAACACTGATCGCGAGGACTGATCCATGCCAAACACCTCCTTATGCTTGCAGCCTCCTGGATAGAGGAGTTCTGTGGTCAGCAATTTGGCAATGGCCAGCTCAGCCCCCCATTTCCTCATTTCATCTTAAAATTAAGAAGCCAGAAAGATTAAGAGGAAGAACATCTGGGAACCTTCATATGACCCCATTCTCATTGCTGGCGGGATTTCATCTTCTCTGTTTGTTCCTAGTGCCCAGTGGGTGGTCACATAGACAGCACTGTCAAGAGCTCCCTGGCTGTTGCCAGCAGCTCCATCTCACACATGTTCAAATTGTACCTCCTTTGACTGAATTGTGTAACCTTGGTAGCTGTGTAATGAGTCACAATTGTACTGCAGCTTCTCTGGCTAGGCATAAAAGATCTATTCGTTCTGGGAGACTCCTTGTGCCTCTCTCTGTAATGATTCTCTTTGCTAGCCAATGATAGCGCAACTCGTTGTGCATGTACAGCTGTAGCCAGTGCTAACAGGGAGCAGGAGTTGAGGCCCAGCAGAGGAAGCCGAGCACTTGGAGGGAAGAGGGACTCTCAGGAAACCAGCACAGGGTGCCCAAGAAGCAGGAACTCCCAGGATCCAGTCCTGCCAACAAGGTCCTCTGTGGAACCAGGCAGGCTTGGGACTAACTAGCCACTCACTCTGTTTTCCTGAAATCAGAGATACGAATCAGAGGTCACAGGTGTAATTCAGCCCAGGAGCTATGTCAGCAGATCTCAATGAGGTACCTTGGTGACTGAAAGTCCACCAGGCAGGCTGTGGCACAAAGAGGCTGTCCCCTCTCCTTGGCCAGCAGGACAGCAGGGGGATAGCATAGCCCTAAAGTGGGTGACAGTGGCTGAAGAGGAGGGAAGCCTGGGCAGTTGGGGGAGGATTAATACAGCCAACCTTCTCCGTGTCCTCTGCCAGAGAGGCTGCTGTGGGAAGAATGGCGGATCTTAAAGCAGTGGACGCTTCCGTCGGCCCTTGTGCAGGGTGAAGCCCTGCTCCAAATCCCTTCTACCTCCCTGCACCAGTGCCTCTAGCCCTAGGATTCAGGCAGCCTTGGCACAGGGGTTCACTGTAGCAGGGTTGTCTCTTTGCAGTGAAATGCAGCAGTGGGCATACACAAGAGGGCCACAGTCTCCAGGATCTCAGCTCCCTGATTTCACCGGATGTCATCTAGTCAATTGCCTGACTGATATAGATATTTGTACCTCTCCTTCTCAGGGCCTCCTGCCTGCGGGGCTTAGCTACCTCCAGAGTGCAGGACCCTCACTGGCTTTCAAGGCTGTATTGAAATGGATGTTGCTGTTTCCAGGGTTCCTCACGTGCCTGGATGTTCCCTGTGGGCTATGAGAAGGAGAGGAGTGTTGCAGATCAATATGGAGCTGCACTAGATGACCTCCCAAGGTCCCTTCCAGCCCTATGATTCTATGATTAATGAATGCACTTCTAGGCAACCCGTTGGATGGGAGGGCAACTGTGACTGGAAAGTCTGGGAATACTTAGTGAGGAGATAGATCCAAAGGTGCTGTATCACAGCTGCTTTGAAATGAGAGGGTCGGTGCTCGACCGAATTGTCTCTCTGTACGTTCATCGCTGGCTCAAAACAAGTAATCATTAATAATTAGTAATCCTGGCAAGCATTAGCCTGCTGTCACTGAGACCCTCTGAGCTTTTCCAGATACTTCCAGGCAAAGGCAGAGTATCTGGAATCTGACTGCATGCTTCCTGCCCTGGGTGCCGTTGCATTGATTAGATCAAGGGTGATCAAGGGTAAGTGGGGCGTGTGAAATTTCACAAGGGGGACTGCAGCGCAATCAGCTGCTGGGTCTCAGGCTCATCCATCTCATTAAAATATTGAAATATGTTACTGTTTTTACGTGTGCATGTGTGTTCACATTTATTTACTGATTGATAAAGTTTTTCCTTTCTACAGACTTATTTTCTTCCACGTGCCCAAAGGGTTTTTTTTTTATGAACATAACCCGGTTTGGACTACCTTAGACAGTTGGGGGGGATGCTAATTGCAGGGATGAAAAGTGGGACCAAACATAAAAAATTTGCTCACCCCAGATTAGATTATCAGCTCTGCCTGGCCTCTCGCAGCCCTTAATTCTCCTCCTTAAAGTTCTCCAGTTACGGCTATGTTCTGGCCACGTGACTCCCTTCCACGCAACCCCTTCAGTAGCCAGTCCACATGGATGGGAAGGCTGTGAGGCACTACAGGGCCACATGACGATATTCTTGTATTCTTTTGTCTATCAGCGGAGTGAATGCACTTCTAATTCAGTGTTTTCCTTCCCCCCAGCCCGCACCAAGGGAAGGAGGGATTTAGATTTCAGAATAAAGCCCCCTCCCTCAGCTGGAAGTGGTAGCGTGGTTGACAATGAAGAGCTGCTGGTTTATTGTGCAACACTGAGGGGCGTTTGAATGAAACACCCTGGGAATGGAAATAATAGTTTGCACCAACTTCCTCCTTCAGTTCCTACTGCTCCACTTCTCCTTCCACTTTTATTTCCTACACTTTCTCGGCTCCCAGCTCGCCAAACCCCAGATAAAAAGAGGAACTGGGCGAACCGTTACTGTTCATTCTTCTAGTGATGGATCCTCTTGGTTCTTTTCCCCATATATTCCCCAGCAATATAGCCTTGCGAGAATTCACAGTCCCACACAGGGCTCTCACTAATTTTTTTCCACCGATGGGTGGAATCAATTTTATTACATGCACCAGACATGTGCAAATGTGCACCGCCAATAGAAACACATTCTGTGGTCACTGTGCGAATCAGCTGGGCAGCCCCTGAATCTCTCTGAGGTGGCCGCCCAAGTGCTCAGCTTACAGGGAACACTGGTCCCACATCCATTTCCTCAGGCAGCTCCACCCACTTTCAAGAGAGGCTTGAGACTGATGCAGCGATGTTTTTGTCTTGCTGTGTGGCTAGTGGGTCACAGGTCAGCATCAACCCCCCCACACACACAGCTGAAAGTAGCAGGTAATGAGTGACCTTGCTGCGTCTATCACAGTAGGGACCCTTCTGGCCTGTGCCCGGAACATCAGCGTTTGCCATCTGAAATGTGAGAGGATGATGCCTTACCAGTTTTGGCTTCTGAGAGAGGACTGGCCTTGCCCCAAGGCAGGGGGAAGAGGTGAGGGACCCGATGGGATTACACACACTAGCATCTGAGTCAAGCAGCCGCTCTGTCAAACTCCTACTGTCGGCAATGGCCAGACTCCCGGAGATGCCGGCTCCATTTTCATTCCCTGACCTTCAGTCCCCCCCAGTCAATAATCTCTTTCATTATACAACAGCAGGATTAGGCAGTGCCTGCTGGTTGGCACATGCTGCTGGGCATTAACACGCGCTGGCATACAGGCAAGCACGTGCCAGGGCTTCTCCATGTGAATGAAAAGGCTGGCACCATTTTCACCACTGTGTCAGCACGTGCCGCTGTTTGCTGAGGACTAGCATTGAGCTTTGTGTTCGGAACATGTGGCTTAACCAGGCCACCCTCAGCACTGTCTCATGTCTTGAAACCTTCCATTTAGAGTCACGGGGGTTCAGTGCTCAGACTTGTGCACTGAGCCCATGCATGGCAAGCGTCCATGGCATTCAGAACCTGAGAACAAGTGGAGTGTCCCCCAGAAGGGGCTAAACCCAAGGGCCATGAGAAACATATAGAAAATGATAAACGGTCTAGAGGAAAGAGATCAGCAGCTTCTGTCCCTCCAGGGTTATAACACCAGAAAGAGAGGATGTTCAATGACACTGAGATGTTCAATGACAATGAAAACTTCCCCTCGCCACAGAGCCTGTAGAATGTGCCATCACAAGACATGACTGGAACCAAGAGCTGAGCTGAATTACAAACAGGAGCAGGCGTTTACATGGAGATCAAGAATGTCCTGTTGTAACCATAAATATTTAAAATATAAAAGCTGGAATATAAACCTTCTTACGTCCAGGCATAAACCAGCTTCTGATTGCTGGGGATTAAGAGAAAACTTTCCCTGGTGATAGGTTCTCCCAGAACATTCCACTCCCAGTTTCTTGCACAGGTTTGCAGGGTTCTTCTGAAGCAGCTACCAGCGCCAGGCTGTCAGGCTAGGTGGTCCCGGACCTCTGGGCTGAGCGGATTGGGCTGTTGCTATGGCTGACCACTCCCATTGCTAATAGTGTGCAGTTTGATGTGGCGGTGGTGAGGAAGGCGGCATGAAACCCTAAGGAAGCGCAGAGTGTGTACCTGCAATTCATGACTGTAGCGAATGACTAGTGAATACAAGGCACAACCTCGAGTCTCTGGAGGTGAGATTAATTTCATGCACTTGGCAGACAGGAGCAAAGGAGTGTTTGTCATCGTATATTTAATGGATGACTATTGAGCAGCACTCTAAGTCTCCCAGCCAGAAACTTGGCACTCATGTAATTCAATGAGCCAGACAGTGGTCCAGCTGTGATTTTCACATCTAGTGCCATGTGCATGCACACCCTGTGGTTCCCATTCCCTGATGATCTGAGTGCAGTAGTTCTTTCAGTGTGACTCCTCGTGCAAGGGAATTGACACACTAATAACTGGGAGAAAAGAGCTGTGCTATTTCTTGTCACCCATAACCCAGCCAAGGCGGTGTGTCTGAAAAACAGCATCCAAAATCAAGTGGTTTTGCGTTAGCGGGCCTCCGAGTTGGTGGATCTTTTTAAATGTTAACTTTCTTATCTTGGTGGCTCAGTAGAGCTTCTTATATTTATAATGGTAAGGGCAGTGGGGCAGGTGGCGAGGGAAAAGAACAGGAAGGTGAAAAAGTCAAATCACTTTAAAGATGTCGCAAGCCAACCTATAACAGTGGCTTTCGGCTAGAGTCCACAGCTCCACAGATAATGTCCAAAGGGGACCACACACGCCTTTGAAATTTGTTAGGGGGTCCTCAAATGATAGAAGATTGAAAGCCAGCAGCCCACGAAAATAGTGAACCCAACAAGCCTTGTTCCACAGTCAACCACCACATATCTCTTTGGATCCCTTTCCCATCCTGCACGTTTTTTCTATTGAGACCCTGATCCTGCAAGGAGCTCTGGATAAACAACCCCCTACACCAATGTGGACCTCACTGCAGGATGTGAGCCTTAGACTGTGAGTTCTTTGGGAAAGGGGACTGCTCCCTTTCTAGGGATTTCTGAAGCATCTCGGAGCACTTTTGGACCTTCAGGTCAAGATTCTGAGTGCCTCAGTTAGGGGGTCCCAACCTGTGACCTCTTCAGTGGCCCTGATTTCTTTAGAAGGTGGGTGCTCCGTACTTTTTGAAAATCCAGTTCCTTTAAAGGGTCCCTAGTTGAACAGCCAAAATCACTAGTCACATTGGAAAAGCTTTACATAGGCTGTGTCTACGTGTGCCCCAAACTTCGAAATGGCCACGCACATGGCCATTTCGAAGTTTACTAATGAAGCGCTGAAATGCATATTCAGCGCTTCATTAGCATGCGGGAGGCAGCGGCGCTTCGAAATTGACGCTCCTTGCCGCCGCGCGGCGCGTCCAGACGGGGCTCCTTTTCGAAAGGACGCCGCCTACTTCGAAGTCCCCTTATTCCCATGGGGAATCAGAATCTTGACCTGAAGGTCCAAAAGTGCTCCGAGATGCTTCAGAAATCCCTAGAAAGGGAGCAGTCCCCTTTCCCAAAGAACTCACAGTCTAAGGCTCACATCCTGCAGTGAGGTCCACATTGGTGTAGGGGGTTGTTTATCCAGAGCTGTTGTTGTTTATCCCATGGGAATAAGGGGACTTCGAAGTAGGCGGCGTCCTTTCGAAAAGGAGCCCCGTCTGGACGCGCCGCGCGGCAGCAAGGAGCGTCAATTTCGAAGCGCCGCTGCCTCCCGCATGCTAATGAAGCGCTGAATATGCATTTCAGCGCTTCATTAGTAAACTTCGAAATGGCCATTTGCGTGGCCATTTCGAAGTTTGGGGCACGTGTAGACGTAGCCATAGAGAAATAACAATTTGAAAGCACTGTGCTGATCAGGAGAGGTGAAGGAAAACGGGCAATTATCTTAAACATAGCCATGCCCCATCAGGGTGATCCAGAGGCTGGTGAACCAAACATGGGCGAATCCAGTTTCAAGTCGATGAAGAAATTGATGGTTTCAGCTCCAGACCACACATATATACACACATTCTCAGTCCCAAACTGGCAATTTAATTTGCACTTCACTAAAGTGTTCTGGCCTTTTCCAAGACCAGCATCTGATGAAGTGAGTCTGTGCTCACGAAAGCTCATGCTCAAAACTTTTCTGTTACTCTATAAGGTGCCACAGGACCCTTTGTTGCTGGCCTTGTACTGACTCCCTTCGGAGGGGTGAATGTCATCCACAGTGATTCCACAGTCAAGCACCCTGAACCACGAACTGAGGTCAGGAGAGGTAAAGACATAACATGAATATACAAGAAACATCCACCGAATAAACAAAAAAAATCCCCTGCAAGAAGGAACAAGCCAATCTCAACAAGTAATTCCATTTGCCCATAAATAAAGGGAAGACAATCAAAATAAGCTGACATGTGGGCAGCCAAAAACAATCTCAGGCTTCTTGTGTCTCTGGAAGAGTGATGGCTCAGGGACTTTCCAGTATAGGCGCCCTGAGTGTCACAATCCCAGTGGCGAGCCACTCCTTATGGCTGCTCTGTACTTGTACATGAGTGCGTGTGTGTGCGCAATGCATAGGATTTTAGGTAAGAAGTGTAAGAGGCTTTTAGTCCCGGAGCAGCTAAAGATTTAGGATTCAGCATCATGGGTTAGAGGCGCTTAAGGCAGCAATCCAACAGCTCTGCCATGCAAACTTGGAACAGCAGCTTGCCTGGACTTCTCCCCTCTTTCCAGCTGCCAGCCAGCTGTGGAGGACAAGGTTGGGTCTGAGACTGGGTGACCATATCTCCCCCCGGCCAAATATGGGACATGGGGAATGACCCCCATCCCGGCTAAAACGGGACGGATGGTCACCCTACCACTGTGGCCACAGTTCACCCTCCCCCACCACTGACTCAACACCCCCCCCCCACTGCAGCTGCAGCTCCAGGCCCCCCGCCAGCTCCAGCAGCCCCGCTCAACCCCCACCCCTCCCCATGGCCTGACACCCACTTCAACCCCCACAGCCCAGCTCAACACCCTGTGGCTCCACCTCCAGCTGCCTCCAGCCCCAGCCCTGGCCTCACCCCTGGCCCCGGCCCCAGCCCCAGCCCCAGCAGCTCCACTCCAACCCCCCCACGCCCCCTCCACCCCCACCGGCCTGGGCTCCTGCTCCAACCTCCACAGCCCAGCTCAACACCCCAGGCTCTGGCTCTGGCTCCAGCGGCCCTACTCAACACCCCATGGCTCCGGCTGCTGCTCCAATCCCGCTGCCCAGGCCCTGGATCCAGGCCCACTGAAGCCCCCAGTTCATGCCCACAACACCCACAGCCCTGGCTCAGCTCCAGCCCCCACTAGGGGAAGCCAGGAGGCAACTCAGCCACCATGCAGTCTGGCTCCCAGCTCCCTCAGTGGGGGGGAAGCTGGTGAACTCTGTGAAATATGCAGCAATTATCTCCTTTTGTAAAATAAATCAGGACACCAGAATGGCGTCCGAAATACGGAGCTGTCCCACACCGACCACGGGACGGCCGGTCACCCTAATCTGGAAGTGTGTAAGGAGGCAGGTGGGGAAAAAGCAATAGTCAGGGTTGTTCCAAAATCCTACTGAGGGAACCGACTTTTGTTATAATTACATTCAGTGCAGAGGGGATGCGGAGCATGTTCTTTTGGGCAGGCAGAATCCAAGTTGGTGGAAAGGTTTGGAGAGCTGGGTTGAGTCTCAGGAAAGGAAGAGGTTCTGAGGTGACGTCACTGAGGTTTTCACCATTCTGAAAAGGGCCCATAGGGTCAAGGGGGAGAAATTTCACCCTGTCAGTGTGCAAAAGGGCAGTAAATGGGAGACTGGGGCAGCATTACCACTTGCAAGAGGTTGCTAATTGTGAGATAAGTTACTGGAGCTAAAGCAGTACAAGCACAGTGTAAATGAAATGAAGAGGCACCTTGACTCGCCGCTAGAAAAGAGAGGGATGAAGATAGTGGAGATAAAACAGAAAGATGGGATCCTGCTGGCTGATAAACCAGCCAGAGGTGAGGGGGGGTCCCCCCTTTCCCTGGCATGTAGGAACAAGAAATGGTTGATTACTTGCAGGTAATTTGGAAGTCATCAAAAGAACCTACCAATGTCATTCATTAGTCTTTATATGCTTTGATATCCCACTTGTAAAATAAGGATATTGCCGTGCCCTTTCTCCTACCCTTTTCTAGTATGTCTCGTTAGAATTTATAACCTTTGAGGTCAGGGACAGTCTTTTAGAAGGCATATGTGCAGTGCCTCCAAGCAGGAGAAGCTCATCTCAGTTGGCACCTCTAAATGTTACTATCATATAAATAAAATTATAATGTGACATGTTAAGCATGTCAGAAAGTTGGATCGTTGACTCAGAACCACAAGACACTCTGATTAAAACATGAGCACTATACCAAATCAAAAAGCAGAGATACATGTATTAAAACCTGGGTGATTCACAGCTCTCAAAAAAGTAATGGCTAAGGGCAAATCATCAAAATCTGGGAGTGCTTTCCGTGGGATCTTATAGGGAAAGGCCATTGGGCATCTCAGTATTTTATCTCAGGCCTGGAAGAAAATTATGGAATTTTACTGCTAGAATTTGCAGGATCGGGAGGTAAGTAACAATGAGAACCTGTCACTGGTACAGAGGGTTCCAGATTGCTTGCTAATCTGGGCACAAGAAAATATGTGTGTTTATATGGACATTTATAAGGTCACAGATTTGGAAGCAGAGAATGTGGGCTCTGTTTATGAGTTGGGAGACAGTCTCCTGGAAACTAATGACTCGGCAAAGAACTTAACCAATCACACATTAGCTTGCAAGGTTGCAAAATGGGCTAACACGCTCCTCAGATGTGTAAACATGGAAATAGTGAATCAAAGGAGATGATATTTCCCTCTGTTTGTGGCATTCCTCAAGCCCCCACCGGAACAAGGCATCCAGTTCTGTGGTCACACTAAAAGAAAGTTGGCAATTGGAAAAGGTTCAGGAAAGAGCTACGAGCATGATCCGGAACGCAGAAAGCATGCTGTAAGCGGTGCAAGGAGCTCAAAGGAAAGTTGAAGGTATCTACACAGGGAAGATCTATCTGACACTAGAAAGAGCTTTAGTCTAGCAAACAAAAGCAAAACAAGATCCAGTGTCTGGAAGATGAAGCAAGTAAAAGTAAACAAGATGCAACTTTTTAACAATGAAGGCAGTTAACCATTGGAATAGCTTGCTGGGGGAAGTGGTAAATTCATCACTAGTAGGAGTCTTTAAATGCAAGACAGGATGATTTTCTGAAAGCTAAGATATAGTCAGCCACAACGTAATCAGTAGTAATTGGTAGTAGGGGAGAATAAGTGTCTCCACTGCAGGTATTACCATGTGAAGTCCTATGGTCTGAGTGGTGCAGGAGCTTCGATTAGACAATCTGCGTGATCCTCTGCCTTAAAATAAACCTTTGACAAAGAAGTGGACTAACTCGGTGTGGCTGAGATTGTGGTCAATAAATATCCCAATTAGTGCTTGATGAGGGGCCAAAGCTCAGGCCCAGCTCAGAATCTGCGAATGGCCAAGCTCCAGCAGCGTAGCAGCTCATGAGAAATAGGTCACATAATATCTATTCTGCCCAGAGGTGGAAAAAGTTAGAGGTAACACAGGTGGTGATTTCGTGGGCTGAAATCAGCTCTGCAAATAGAAATGATCACCACGTTTAAGGTGAATAAGGAGGTCACCCATGGCAGGATGGATCCCGCTTGTAAATTCCAAGAAGACAGGAAGGGCTTATGGTTCCACCATGGGAAAGGGATGCGAGAGATTTGGGTTCACTGCCTGACTCTTCCATAGCAGCCCCATGTAAACATCTGCAGGTCACTCTCTGTGCCTGTTCCCCATCGACAAAAATGTAGAGAATATTGTCTTTCTCCCCAGCTTTGTCTGCGCAGACTATAGGTGCTTTGGGGCAGGGACTGTCCCTGAGTACATGTTTGTATAGTGCCAAGTGCAATGAGGCCTCAGTTTTGGTTGTGGCCTACAGACACTGCCGTGCCTTTCCATAACGCATTGGCCAACCAAGTCGAGCCTGATTTAGAAACTATAGTTTGCTTTGCACAGAGACTCTGGTGGCAGCTGAGAGATTATAGTGGTGGCCTGTGAGCTAGTGACATGTTCTTCAACCATACATCACAGAAAATAGACATGGAAGAGCAGAGCAGATAGATACCATCTAGCCCACCTTGCAAGGTGCAAGGAGGATTGTTCCCTGTGGTTCATTTTCTAGCCTTTATTCTATCCCATTTTAAACGACTCAAGCGATGGAGTTTTCAAACTACTCTCCCCCTTTCTATAAACTTCTCCTGCTTCTCAGGGTATGGCTACAGTCCATTCTGGCCCCAGCCTGTGACTCAGGATTGAGCCAAGCTCCTTCCGTCTATACACAAAATCAGTCTAAGTTCGGTTAGCCAGAATTTAGGCCATGGGACCTACGACCCTACTAGGGAGGCAGGTCAGAGCCCAAGTCCTGCTCCAACTGGGGTCCAGACCTTGTCATTCTGCAGTGTGGACAAAGCTCAAGGTCCAGAGCCAAGTCAGAAGCTCTGGATAGTGGAGGATGGATCTGGGAGCACAGCTGGGTGATCACCCCCCAGCAACTATAAACCCAAGGTTAACTACACTGTGTGTGCACTCAGCCCCCGGGCAGAAAACTTGTAACCACAAGCTCCTATCCCACTGTGCAATGTGCAGTGTAGTTGCACTCTATCTGTCCCCTCAGTCTCTGCTTGGGATATTCTGACACAGCTCCACTGACGGCTCATGTTACCTGAAGTCTCACATATGCCTCTTTTTGGTCTGGGTTTATGTGTGCTCAGCTCCCACCTGTTCCAAGAGCCACTGGAGTCCTTGTGAATCTTTTCATTGGTATTGGTGAGCTCTTGCATCAAGCCTGTTTTTGTTTGCAGGTTGTCTGCCTTCTATTTGACGCCAGTTGTGCTGCTGACCTATTGCTGGTGCGTGATGGGACCGAACTGTGGTGTCATGCTGGCACTAATTAGGACCTTTGCACTCAAACAATTTCAAAAAATGGCTCTGGAAGGAACAAAAAAGAGAAAAAAGAAAAAGAAAAAAAGAAGCAGGAAGGGAGAGACTTTCCAGGGCTTGAAATCCTCTTTTGTCCAAAGCTAATGAAAGGACAGTTCATAGGAACTTTTATAGTCTCAGGGAATTTGGAATGCCTTGAATGGTGATCTATGGCTTGTGCGCACAATGTCCTGAAATGTATCTGGAGAAGAGATTCAGGAAGGCCACAGAAAGAGCCTTTGGGTATGTGAGGAGACTTGGGAATCTCGGCCCAGAGCCACTGCTTGTTAATGAGACCTTTTGAACAAGAAGAAGCAAAGAACAGGGAACTTTTAAAAAATCTTTAAAAACCACTGAAAGATTTACTCAATGCTTAAAGCACCCTGGAAAAACCTTGTGCTTTACATAACACAAAAATGGTAAGAGGATTCCATTCCAGAGTCATTCTGTCCTGCTTAATGCAAGCAGGGAGTAAGGCATCATCTACACCGAAAACACAAATGAGCACCAAATACTACAGTTTTTCCCTTTTCCCCGAGGAAAAGCCAACAGGTGCAGAGGAGCACATGGTTCAGACGGTGGCATCCCTCAGGGCAGGATCTCCTATTGGAGATTCTCTATGTCCTAGTAAGGAGGCAAGGATGAAACATGATAGAACACAGATAATATCTGATGAGGAACAGTCAAGTATAACAGTGTCCCATTCAATCACATCATATAATGGCAGGCAGCTAAAGAGTGACAAGTTCTTAAAGTGCTTATACACAAATGCTAGAAGTCTAAATAATAAAATGGGTAAGCTAGAGTGCCTCATATTAAATGAAGATATTGATATAATAGGTATCACAGAAACTTGGTGGAATGAGGACAATGAATGGGACACAATAATACCAGGGTACAAAATTTATCGGAAGGACAGAACAGGTCATGCTGGAAGTGGGATGGCACTATACATTAAAGAAAGTGTAACATCAAATGAAGTAAAAATCATAAATGAACCAAATTGTACCACAGAATCTCTCTGGGTAGTAATCCTATGCTTGAATAATAAGAATATAATGGTAGGGTTATATTACCGACCACCTGACCAGGATGGTGATAGTGACCGTGAAATGCTCAGGGAGATTAGGGAGGCTATCAAAATAAAAAAAACAGTAATAATGGGGTGATTGCAACTATCCCCATATAGACTTGGTACATGTCACCGCAGGACAGGAACCTGAGTTAAAGTTTCTTGACACCTTAAATGACTGCGTCTTGGAGGAGCTAGTCCTGGAACCCACAAGAAGAGAGGCGATTCTTGATTTAGTCCTAAGTGGAGCACAGGATCTGTTCCAAGAGGTGAATATTTCTGGTCTTAGTGACCATCATATAATATAATTAAATTTAACATTCCTGTGGCTGAGAAAATACTACAGCAGCCCAAGACTGTAGTATTTAATTTCAGAAAGGGGGATTACGCGAAAATGAGGAAGTTAGTTAAACGGAAATTAAAAGGTACAGTACCTAAAGTGAAATCCCTGCAAGCTGCATGGAAACTTTTTAAAGACACTTTAATAGAGGCTCAACTTAAATGTATACCCCAATTTAGGAAACGTAGTAAGAGAACCAAAAAAGAGCTACCGTGGTTAAAAAATAAAGTAAAACAGGCAGTGAGAGATAAAAAGGCATCCTTTTAAATATGGAAGTTAAATCCTAGTGAGGAAAATAGAAAGGAACATAAACTCTGCTAAGTGAAGTGTAAAAATATAATTAGGAAGGCCAAAAAAAGAATTTGAAGAATAGCTAGTCAGAGAGTCAAAAAGTAATAGTAAAGTTTTTTTTAGGTACATCAGAAGCAGAAAGCCTGCTAAACAACCGGGAGGTCCACTGGATGATCAAGATGTTAAAGGAGTACTCAGGGCTGATAAGGCCATTGCAGAGAAACTAAAAGATTTCTTTGCTGAGGATGTGAGGGACATTCTCAAACCTGAGCAATTCTTTTCAGGTAACAAATCTGATGAAAACAATTTTGCTATTACCTTTTGACTCTCTGTAATTAGAAGAGGTTTTTGAACAAACCAATAAATTAAACAGTAATAAGTCACCAGGACTAGATGGTATTACCCAAGAATTCTGAAGGAACTCAAAAGTGAAATTGCAGAACTACTAACTGTAGTTTGTAACCTGTCATTTAAATAAGCTTCTGTTCCAGATGACTGGAGGATAGCTAATGTGATGCCAATCTTTAAAAAGGGTGATAAAGGTGATCCTGGCAACTACAGGCCAGTCAGTCTGACTTCAGTACTGGGCAAACTGGTTGAAACTCTAGTAGAGAACAGAATTGTCAGAGACATAGATGAACATAATTTGTTGGGGAAGTCAACATGGTTTTTGTAAAGGGAAGCTGTGCCTCACCAATCTATTAGCATTTTTTGAAAGGGTCAACAAGCATGTGGACAAAGGGGATCCTGTGGATATAGAGTGCGTCTACACTGGCCAGCTACTTCGAAGTAGCCAGCACAACATCGAAATAGCACGCATCGTGTCTACACACGCCGTGTGCTATTTCGACGTTGAAATCGACATTAGGCGGTGAGACGTCAAAATAGCTATTCCCATCCGAAGATGGGAATAGCACCCTACTTTAACATTGAAGTAGGGCGTGTGTAGATGAGCCGCATCCCGCTACTTCGAAATAGGGGGGTCCTCCATGGCGGCCATCAGCTGAGGGCCTGAGAGACGCTCTGTCTAGCCCCTGCGGGGCTCTATGGTCACTGCATGCAGCAGCCCTTAGCCCAGGGCGTCTGGCTGCTGCTGCTGCTGCAGCTGGGGGTCCAAGCTGCGTGCATGGGGTCTGCAACCGGTTGTCAGCTATGTGGATCTCGTGCTGTGCAGGGTAAGTGTGTCTGGGAGGGGCCCTTTAAGGGAGCGGCTTGGGGCTTTGCTGGCCCCTTATTTTGACGGGGAGCACTTGTGCGTGTGGACACTTTACATTTCCTTCCGGGGCGGCTCCTTTCGATGTTCTCTGCTGCTACTTCGATGTGGAACGTTGACGGCAGCAGCCCTGGAGGACGTGTAGATGATATGCGTTGAAGTAGCCTATTTTGATGTCCTTACTTCGAAATAGACTATTTTGACGTAGTGTGCTAGTGTAGACGTAGCCATAGTGTACTTAGATTTTCAGAAAGCCTTTGACAAAGTCCCTCACCACAGGCTCTTAAGCAAAGTTAACTCTTATGGGATAAGAGGGAAGGTCCTCTCTCGGATTGGTAACTGGTTAAAAGATCAGAAACAAAGGGTAGGAATAAATGGACAGTTTTCAGAATGGAGAGAGGTAAATAATAGTGTCCCCCAGGGGTCTGTACTGCGACCAGTCCTATTCAACATATTTATGAATGATCTGGAAAAAGGGATAAACAGTGAGGTGGCAAAATTTGCAGATGACATAAAACTACTCCAAAGAGTTAAGTCCCAAGCAGACTGTGAAGAGCTACAAAAGGATCTTAATAAATTGGGTGATTGGGCAACAAAAAGGCAGATGAAATTCAGTGTTGCTAAATTCAAAGTAATGCACTTTGGAAAATATAATCCCAACTATACATATAAAATGATGGGGTCTGACTTAGCTGTTGCCACTCAAGAAAGAGATCTTGGAGTCATTGTGGATAGTTCTCTGAAAACATCCACTCGATGTGCAGCGGCAGTCAAAAAAGCTAACAAAATGTTGGTAATCATTAAGAAAGGAATAAATAAGAAGACATAAAATGTCATATTACCTTTATATAAATGCATGGTACGTCCACATCTGGAATACTGTGTACAGATGTGGTCGTCCCATCTCAAAAAAAGATATATTAGAATTGGAAAAGGGTCAGAAAAGGGCAACAAAATGATTAAGGGTATAGAATGCCTGCCATATGAGAAAAGACTAATAAGGCTGGGACTGTTTAGCTTGGAAAAAAGATGATTAAGGGGTGATATGATAGAGGTATATAAAATCATTATTTGTGTGGATAAAATAAATAAGGAATTGTTATTTACTCCTTCTCACAACACAAGAGCCGGGGTAACCAAATGAAATTAATAGGCAGTAGGTTTAAAACAAACAATAGGAATTACTTTTTCACACAACACACAGTTAATCTGTGGAACTCCTTGCTGCAGAATGTTGTGAAGATCAAGACTATTGCAGAGTTTAAAAAAGAACTAGATAAATTCATGGGGGACAGGTCCACCAATGGCTATTAGCCAGGATGGTCATGGAGAGTGTCCCTAGCCTCCGTTTGCAAGAGGCTGGAAATGGGCGACAGGGAATTGATCACTTGATGATTACCTGGTCTGTTCATTCCCTCTGGGGCACCTGGCATTGGCCACTGTTGGAAAACAGGATAATGGGCTTGACAGACCTATGGTCTGACCCAGTACAGCTCTTATATGTTCTTGTGATGGACGGGCACCGGTGGAGCCCACAGAGTGAACATAAAGATTTTGGAGAAGTTGGATGGAGATTGTGGTCAAGCTGGCCTTCAGGTAGGATCTGAATTTGAAAGTTTTGCAGGGTGAAATTCAACCCTAACAGGATTCCTGGGCTCTACTTCTATCACATTTAAGGACCAAGAAATAGAGGGGATTGTTGAGCTCTCTGAGTCTTTGGAGCAGTCCTAAGAGGCCAGAAGCAAGGGAGGAAAGCCTGAGAACAAAGTGAGAGAGAGAGGGAGAGAGAGAGAGAAAGAGTGGAGCTGGAATGAGTGAAGAGAAGACCCTTAGAGAGAAGCCAAAGGCCACAGAAGTAGGTCCTACAAGCAGATGGAAAGAGAGGCCTAGGAGCAGATAGAAGAGTTCGCAGCGGAAGATGAGACAGAGCCCCAGGACCACAGTGAGAGACAATAAAACTCAGGGGCAAAAGGCCTGGTAGCAGATAGGGAGTGAGCATCACCCCCTGAGTTCTAAGGCACATTTGTAGAACCAAGTAACTTTCACAGGTATATCACCTCTATAAACCACTGAACATCTGAGAATCTTCCAAGCAGCACAGTAAGTTTAGGAAAATCACAGAGGCCCCAGAGCAACCCCCTAAGCTGTCTCTCAAAATATCCTATAGTTGTTACAGAGGTCCTCAAATATCTCACTGAGTTGCAATGTTCCACCAACATCTTATTGAGTTACTTGAGGTGGATCCCATAAGGTATCTCAATATTTCTTAGTGGGAGAGAGCCCTTCCCATATCTGAAGGCCACAGCTCTACTGAGAGAGTCAACAGCCGTTGCCAAGAAGATGGATAGACAGATGACTAAAAGCCTGCATCTGAACAACCCCTACCTTTGTGACCCAGGCTCTTTGTTTCACAAGTTTTAATTGACTTTTACCAGCCTATCCCAACACAGCTGCTGACTTTGACTCAGTGTAGGTGGCCTCCAGGACATGAGGGAATGTTCATCCATCTCAGAACCAGAGCTGAACAGAAAAATAGAAATAACCAAATAAAAACCTCAGGAAACAGAGATGGTGACAACCGAAAGGAAAGTAACTCGGTTATTCCTCAGGTTATTACCTCTTGAAAGGAAACAGTGTAATTGAATATTTCTCTCCAATGGGGTCAGTCATCTTCATTCTCCTAACTCAATATCAATAGCTGCCAGGTGGTGCATGAGTCTGGGACATCCAAATAAGATTATATCATCACACTCTTCCAGTCATCATCAATAGCAGGTTCATGAGTGGTGGAGAGAAAATCTAGTTATCTGGGCACGTTACATTATTAAAAGTTTGAGGAAAGTATATGGAACCTGGGTAATGGGATTAGAGTTTGAATAGTGTTGTCGAGGTTGTCATAACTCTGCTGGCATTGCTTTGTGCTTGGGCTTAGAGAGCTCTGCTCCACTCAAGTACTCCACGTTGTGCCAGTGGAGGAAAACAATGAAGAGAAGAGGGTTGGATTTCATGGGGAATTGGGAAGTTGGTGGGGATTATTTTTCATCCAGCTACACATGCCTGGGGCAAAGACTGAAGGATGCTAAAAGGATCCAGATAGTCTCATTAGCAATAAATGGTTAAACGAGCAGCCACAGTTGTAAGAAACAGCCCTATTACACAAGAGGCCTGCCTGATACACTGGGGCTCTGCTATTTCTCTCAGCAGCCAGTCACAACCTTGCATTCCTGAGCCTTGGGTGCCCCATCAATCTAAATCCCTGCTGAAAACTGATTTTTTTTCCCTCCAGCTCCACTTATCACGTAGACAGACTATTGTCAACTGCAGCAAGAAAGCCAGTGGCCTGAAAGGCTGTTCCCATCTAACTGGAGTCCACTGGAGCTGGAAGTCTCAGCCAAGTTCCCAGAAGACAGGAATCTACATCACAGTAGGTACCAACTGGCATCCTTTACTTGCAGGGTCAAAAGAAATGCCAAGGACTGAAAACGACGTAGATTTGAGGCATGTTCGTGGAGCAGCCTCCATGGTCAATCTGCCTTTTGCGCTTAGGTTGACCAGATGTCCTGATTTTATAAGGAGCATTCCCATACTCAGGGCTTTGTTTTATATAGATGCCTATTGCCCCCTCAGTCCTTGTATCGATTTTTCCACTTGCCATCTGGCCACTCTACCTGTGTTACACATGTAGATGGAGAGAACAGACCTCATTCTCTGAAGGTAGCAACCCAGCACTCTTCTCTAACACCTCCTTTGTTTAAATACCTGTGTATAATGGTGAGATTCTCAGTCCAAGATTTACGAGCAGCTCAGCCTTTCTGATTGCGACTGAAATGGTTTTTTTTTAGTGATATTTAATCAATTCTCTTATTTTAGGTCGTGGTTTGAAGGTACAGGCCCAGACATTCAAAATTTCTCAGCAGCCAAAAGGTCTTGTTACTTGGTCAGGTTTCCAAAATTGCTTGTACCATTACTGTCAGTGGGAGCTGCTGGGGATGGAGCACTACTGAAAACAAGTCCTTCCAGCAGGGCTGACAGCCATCTCGGGCTCTGGGGCAAGGTGGGAAGGGGTCCTGGATCCACACCACAGAAGGAGTGGAGCCAAGGGCAGAAAGGGGGGGAGATGCTCGAGCAGTCAGCCATTAGGACCATCCAGACCATGGTGTTGATCTCCCCTCCCCGCAGAGCTACATGGAGCAATACTGCCACAGTGCTCAAAGGGACCTGGAGATGCAGACGCCACCACTGCCAAAGTAGCGGTAGGCAGGGCTCCAGGCCCCTTTGAAATGCTGAGCCTGGGGGCAATCGCTCCCTATGCAACTTAGTGTTTGAAATCTGGTTCATTTGCGTTTTGAGGTGACACGTACCTTCACATGCTAGCCCACTGCCCCCCAATACTAAAACAGTATAGAATAATATCTCTTCCTACAAAGAACAGTGTCTAGCTTTTGTACTAGAGAGAGCATTTCCAGCAACATGGACGCCACCCTTTTCCTCTTGTTCTGTTGATGTGTCTAGCACATACATGACTGCCTCCCTGTAATCACTCCTAGGGGGACACCTAAACTCTGTCAAAGTGAGAACTGTGATGACTGCTTGCCATGAGCCTGCATTTACCCCTAATTTTCATAAAATGGAGCAGATGCCTGCTACTCTTCTTTAATATAACTGAGTGACCCTTTCAGCAGGCCCGGCCAAAGAGTTTGTGGGGTCCAAAGCAACACACTGACAGCAGGCCCAGCTGGTGGGCAGTGGATGCTATAGTCAATTGGACCGTGGGTCCCAAAGCAACTGCTTTGCTCACCTAGTCCTAAAGCTGAATCTGCCTTGCAGACTACAGATCCCAGCATGAAATGCTCCAGATGCATTACAGAGGCTGAGGTGTGTACCTCTGGACCTCTTGAATCAAGTTAAGGCTCTGCATACTGGACCTTTTACTCTTCTCTCTGGGTTCATGATGAGCTGCAGTTGTTGAATGCTGCAGGTTGCATCAGCCTGACAGTGTGCACTCTGCCTGTGCCCTGTTGCGTGTGGAATACCTCTGTGCAAAAATATAATAAGAAACCTCACTCCATGCCAAAAAGAATTATGCTTTCATACGTGACTGCTCATCAAGTGAAGCCTGGTACTTCTGCAAAATTCCAGTGGAGAACACAGCACTGAATTCTAGTAAACACTCTGGTCACTGATTAAATACATAGACTGGATTTCTTTCAACCCTCACATTTTATGACAAACATACATAAGCCCCTGGGGAGGTTTATGATTGTAAGATATTGTTCCACTTTTGCAGCTGCACCTGACTTGAACCACGCTCCTAAGACGTCTCTTTAAACTTCTGTTGTACCTGACATTAATTCCAGGAGAGCAGTTACACATCTAAAATCCCCAGCTGTCAGAAACCACTTTCACACATTCCTGCCCTGCATTGTTCTGCAAACCCATCATGTGCTCAGGGATAAATCCTTAGTTGGCATAGAGGGTTCACTTTCTTTGAATACATTTCGTAACCAAGCTTGTCAGCACTTCTGCTTAAGAAATGGAGATATTTAGATCTCACTATGTTGGGACCAGCCAGGACTGCAGTATGTGGGAGAAAACGGGCTGGTGAAGGAACAGCTTTGAGCTATTCAAGATTAATGTCTACAAAACATTGCAACTCAGAACTGAGCTAGATGCAGTTTTTGCACTTATTTATCTGTGTCAGATTATTTTCTACATGGTCATAAGCAGCACAGATTTAAGCAGAGTTATAACCACCATCCTATGAGGTGTTGGCATTGATCTAACAATATTCGTTTCAAAGGCAATGTAGTTAAATGCATACAAAAACCTCTGTTCAAGTCCTTAATGCGAGAATCTACAGGGACCTGGTGACTCCTGGTGTCTGCAATGGGACAAGAGACTCTCTCTCCTCTAGGCTATGGGCATAAATCCAGCCCAGGTCCATGTTCCCATGTGAGTGTCTTTTCTTGGCCTTTGTGATATAAGCTGGGGTGTGTGTATGTGTATGGCCTCAGTCCAGTCCCTACGAGGTAAAAGGTACACCTGTGCAGAAGGCCAGTGGGTCTCAAAGGATGCATAAGGCTTGTGCTGGTTTTCTGGGATTTGACAGGGATGGCTTTACCGTTTGTGAATAAATATCCATGGCACAAAACACTCTGGATGAAGTCAATTACAAACATCCCCTGACATCAGCAGAGACAGGACTTCACCCTGTCGCAGCAAGCTGTTGCTGGCTCTCACTGGCAGCCTCAGGCCAAACGCTGAAAGGGTCATCAATGACTGAGCTGTCCCCTGCTCTCTGAAGGCAGTTTTTTCCAGGCCACACCTGGGCTGTGGTGGAAGATCAAACAATGGGCTTGGTTTAGTCTGGGGAAGAGAAGATTGAGAGGGGGCATAACAGTTTTTAAGTACACAGAAGGTTGTTACAACGAAGAAGGATTAAAAATGTTCTCCTTAGCCCCTGAGGATAGAACAAGAAGCGGTGGACTTAAACTGCAGCAAAGCAGGTTTAGGTTGGACATCAGGAAACAGTTCCTGTCAGGGTAGTTGAGCACCAGAATAAAGTGCTGGGGAAGCTGTGGAGACTTTTAAAAGCAGGTTAGACAAACACTAGTCAGGGATGGTCTAGAGGGTGCTTGGTCCTGCCGTGAGGGCAGAGGACTGGACTAGATGACTTCTCTAGGTCCCTATGATTCTATGGTGCCATATGAGTCTAGGGTGGGTGGGAGGAGCTTGCAATGTTGCTGCATCTATCCTGTATCTAGAAGCTGTCACTCAAGCCCCTTCCTCCAAAATCAAATTCACTTTAATTAAAAAAAAAAAAAGTCTGGATACCAATTACATGAAAATCTGCTGGAGGCCCTAATAGTTCTTCTACAGCCCCAAGTGGCACATCACTTCTAAAGAACCCTTCCATCAAGGCTGGTCCATTTGAGCAGTTCAGCAGCAGTTTCATTCAGTGGAATGCCCCATCAGAAGTAACGTGACCACCAAGGAGAGACACATTTTCCAGATGTACCTGGACTGTCACAGGCACCATGACAGGCATGAAGAGACCTAGCTGGGATAACAGACTGACAAAGGCATGTAGGCATAGGTCCCAAAAATAAGCATCTTGGGAAAGATCTGAATAGACTGATAGATTATTATTACATCCTGCAGTAATCATTTGACGGCAGTCATGTGGCCTGTTGCCAGCTGGCATCAAGAAGTCATCTCTGCTAGTCCTTCATTGCCCAGTAAACACTGCACCAAGCATGGAGCCCTTGTTGGGCAGAGATAACCCAGGTATGGGAGCACAGACGCCAAAACCATCTCCTTGAACAATGAGAACCCAGGGAAGCAAAGCGGCACTGGCAAAATACATATTTTAAACATTTCGGTCTTTGTTTTTTCTGGGGCAGAGAGCGGTGGTTGTTTTCAATTGGACATAGTTCTGCTCTGTCAGCCAGGCCACTGGCGGCCGTGAGGAGCTCACGTGATGCCCTCATTTTGTAGAGGAAGATAACGACCACAAAGCCAATGATTTGGGGAGTGATGCCAACATACCAGACGGGGTAAACGTGCCCTGGCACTCCAGACAGGGCGGGCAAGAGCTTTTGATAAGGGGTCCTCTCTGAAGTACTCTGAACAATCTGGTGCAATTCCAGCAAGCCACTCTCTTATCAAAGGTCATGGAGAAAATTGGGTGTGGGAGCAAGAATACACAACAAATGGCAATATTGTGAGGGTTTGTTTATTTTTGAATGGTCCTGACATTGTATTTCATGCTGGCAGAACAGACAAGTAGATGCAGTTCCACGGCAGCGATGGAAATTCCTCAGTTTATCAGCAAAACAGCACAGGTCAGCATATGGAGTAGCTTAGCAGGGATATTTGAATAAGGAGCTGGCATGGAAGGATTGGGAGGTTAAGAAATAACCATGGTCATTTTGGTACATTACAATGTGAACCAGTGCCCTCCCACAGCAGAGTCAATAAAGGTTTTCATTACGGCATGGTCGATTAGGTTGATCGAAATGAGTGTCTGTGGCCGTTCACCAAACACATCCTTTTGACATGTTGTGTTTGGCAGAGGAGAGAAGGACTTTTCTCAGGCAAAATTATCTTTGACTTGAATGAATGAGCCAGGGTTGGACGAGTTGGCCCATGGAGTCACTGCAGGTTTTAGCAGGTGAGACACTTGCTCACTTCTTGTTCTAGATTGCCCTTGTAGGCCATATACCTCTGTAATGAAAATTAATTCTGAGTACGCAGTAGCCATCAGCCAGAGAGAGAGTAGAACCAAAATCCTGAGCAGCACCACACACACTGGGATAAAAGAAACAACAACTCACCCTAATGTCTCACTCAGACATTTGGAGTGCAGGCCAGGGACTCATCGCTGGAGTCTTCCTAAGCTGGCACTGGTCCCACTCAGGCCGTGAAGAATAGGATGGTTTTGTGGGAAAGATATGGTATTAACCCTCAGGCTCCAAGGCTGGTCCTAGCACAGATTTCCTGTCTGATTTGGGCAATTGTCTTCAATGCCGGGTGGCTGAAGCGCCTCTTTGGAAAATGGTGAAAGTGATTCTTCTGTCTCGCTAGAGCGTTATGAAGACCAATTCACTAAGGTTTGTTAGGATTTCTGATACATCGGAAGTAGGACCCATATCAATGCAGATTTGTGTAGTTTAGGGCCAGAAGTGACCATTTGATCTCCTGTGACTCATAGGCCATCTGCACCACACTGCACCCTCACACTAATCCTAACAACTGAAATGAGACCAAAGTGTTACAGCCCTCAGAAGACGAGACTGTCGTGTGCCACAGGCAGAGGGCAGGAAGGGATGAGCTGCACCCGTGCCTGAGTCACCACCTTAGTGGCAGGGAAATGATTATGTGAGATATACTCAGACAACCCTGCAAGTGACCTGTACCCACATGCGGCAGGGGATAGAGAAAAAAAGAGAAAACCCAAGGTCACTGCCAATCAGACCAAGGAAAAATTTCTGCCTAACCCTACATACAGTGACCAATTAGGCCCTGAGCACGAGTAACAATCTGCCTAGACAAATATCAGAGAGGTAGCCATGTTCGTCTGTATCTTCAAGAACAACAAGTCCTGTGGCACCTTATAGACTAACAGATATTTTGGAGCATAAGCTTTCTTGGGCAAAGACCCGCTTCGTCAGATGCATTCAGCTGACGAAGCGGGTCTTTACCCACGAAAGCTTATGCTCCAAAATATCTGTTAGTCTATAAGGTGCCACAGGATTTCTTGTTGTTCCCGCCTAGACAGGCACTCTCCAAACTATAGTGATAATGGAACCCTACCCCAAAAGCTAAGGCTTAGAGTGACCTTAGGGTACTGGGTGGTGTTGATAGCCAGTGAGTCACAGGAGATCAGATGTTCTGGTGGTCACTTCAAGGGGTCAGAAACATCTCCCACAGAGCAGACTGAGCAAGTTTCTGTCTATGTCGCTACCGCGCAATTGGTGGTGATGAATGGTCCATAACTTGCCTCGGAAGTGGGCATGGCAGACCAATGTCAAAGAATGCTTGTTGGCAGCTGCAACAATGTTCTGCCCTGCAGCATTCCTTCCTGCAGGAGTACCAGGTATCACTCTCTGATGAATGGAGGTCTGGGCATGATCACAAGTAAAGTGCATATGCTATTGACTTCCCTCTAGAGTGCAGGTAGCACAAATTACCCTAAAATAGTCAAAGTCTACATTGGATCATGTAATGGGAGCACTTGCCCTGGGGTATGAGTGAGCTACCTACAAGGATGAAAGGTGTATGATTTCACTCCTTTATTCTAGGTTTGAACACACCTCCCATTTTCCTTCCTTCCACACATCCCCACCCCCGGTCTCTCACCCCACACTCTCTTTTCCTCACTTCACAAAGTCAATAACATACAAACTTTGAAAATAAAAAAGAAAACGATCAGTAAAGGTCTGAAGCAATTTGTCCTCATCCCGCTCTGGTAATGCCCAGGACATTTTCTCCATTCCAATCCATAATGTTGCCTTAGAAATGAGCTTTGAGGGGAGTTTTGAGGGAACCAAGGATCATGGCATTCCTGTGACTCCTGGGATGGCAGCAATACAGAAAGTGGGGGGAAGAAGCCACAATAACTAATTTTTCCCAACAACTTTCTCTGTCATGTGGTTAAGAAAAAAAAAAGTGGCCAATAAATACAACAGGAGCATCTTGGTCATGAGTCCCCAGCCCATGACTGTGGTTAGGAGTATCTTGGATCATTCAGAGGTTGGCGCTGCTGAACAATAGAATTTTCCTTCTGATGATGTTTCGTCTTTATTTCCTCTGCCATTTCCTGCCACTTTTATTTAATCTGATAAACACAAGACTTCCTGGGATATGGGTTTTGTATTTATTCATAGATCTGATTGCATTGGTATTGCTATTAATGCCTCCTCTGGGGAAATGACCATCGGGGTGGGAAAAATCATTTCCTTTTTTGTTCAGATGAATCACATTAAATGCACACCCTGCTGGGCTAACTTTGTGAGTATTATCAAGATTAACATGATGGTTAGATCTTGAGGCTGGAAGATGGGCCAACAGCTATGGAAACTTTCCAAGAGCTGCACCCAGGCACTCATGCAAGATTCAGAGTGGCATGACACTGTCCAATGTGTTACCGTCAGAGATATTACATATGTCAAGAGCTGGGCCACAGAGGAGCTAGCAGCTTGCAAATGCATTACTGCCATGGCACCATCCATGTGGAACAGGACCAACTTGCATGAAGAGCTGGGCCCCATGTGCAAGCACGTTGCATCCACTGTCTTTTTGCCTCAATGAAGCGAGAGAAGCAGAGGCTGGTTTTTATTCATGTCCAGCACCTCCTGGGTATTTCTTTTGCTTGGACTAGGGGAAAAGAAAAGGTGTGGTTAAAAGCTGCATGCACCATGGAAAAACATCCTCAGTCACCGGGATCTGCATTTATTCCTCTCCCATTCTTCACCCCTGCTCCATCCAAATTGAGCTACTTACACCCATTTCCATTCTGTCTCCTGCTCACGTGGCAGCACCTTCTTCCTTGTAAGTTCTAGCCCCTGGAAGTCCCTTCCTGACGCGGCAACCTCCATCCTCACCTCAAAATGCACTTATTCCATGAAGCATACGAACTCTACCCACGAAGGGTTGCAATCCTGACTGTTCTCCTAGAACTGCATCATGTTACATCCCTCTCTGTTGTCACTGTATGTTGACTGGAAGATCCCTGAAGTCTTGACTCTTCTTTGTTCTGTACAGTGCCACACGCACTGTCAGCGCTCAACACATAATAATCAATCCCATAATAGAGTCTAGGCCTGCCCCCTTGGAAATGTTTTCTCATCTGTTCCACCAAGCTCGAGAGACCAAAACTATTTGACACCTGTGTGCTTTTTCACCTACTGCAGTTTGTGCTATTGGCACTCAACCTGCCCAGAGCTGAGCTAAAGAACGTGTCGTTGCTCATGTATAACCATGGGGTGTAAGCTGCGCTTGAGAACAGCACACAAAACTGGTGTGAGAACAAGGAGCAAGGACCAAAAGAGACCCTGTTGTCTGCGGTGCTGCGCTGCGCGTTGTTTAATGTCCCCTTTGCGGGAATGTAATTTGCACCCATGCAGAAAATGAAGCTGGTGAGGAACACAGCTGCTTACCTATGACATAACATCAGGGCTTAAGAATCTGCACAGGCTGTCTCTGAGTTCCCAGAGGTTGTTTATAATGCGAAAAGCTCTAAGTTGCTTAGGACCTGCTGGTCCAGAAACTGTCTCTCTTCCCACACCCTCATGCCACAGCTTCAGTCAGTTGGGTTGCTTAACCTAGAGCTTTCTTCCTCCCGGGTTAAACAGGAAAGGGCTGGCAGCAGGGCAGCAGAACTGGCTTCTTCTTGGCCTGCCATGGACTGGCATGGTTAACATTCCAGAAGTTAGCAGAGGAGGGAGGAAAATTTTTCTCCTTAACCTCTGAGGACAGGACAAGGAGCAATGGGCTTGAACTGCAGCACGAGACATGTAGGTTGGACATGAGGAAAAAACTTCTGACCTGGCAGGGTGACTAAGCGTTGGAGTAAATTGCCTAGGGAGGTTGTGGAATCTTCATCTTTGGGTATTTTTAAGAGCAGGTTAAACAAACACCTGCCAAGGATGGCCTAGATCAGGGGTGGGCAAGATGCAGCTTGGTGGCTGAATTCAGCCCAGCAAGCCTTTTCTTCCGGCCTGTGGCAGCTCTACGGCCACAGAAGGGGAAGAGCTTCGGGTGCTACCCCCGCCCCCAGCACAATTTCTCAGCTCCTATTGGCCAAAAACTGGCAAATTGGAGCTGAGAGATTTTGCTGGAGGTGGGGGCAGTGCAGCATGAATTCTCAGCTCCCATTGTTCAGTTTGGAGCTCGGAGGTTTTGTCCTCCCCCCTGCCATAGCATGGAGAGCCACATGGAAGGGTCTACAGGCTGCGGCAGCGGGCAAGGACACAAAATGGCACCACAGGAGATGAGCCAGTCACACCACAGCATGGGCAACACAGATAGTAATGGAATGCTGCACAATACACGGGCATGGTACAAGCAATCACAACCCCTTGTTAGCAGCTGGCCCCTGCAATGCAACCATCTATTCTGTCTTCCCAGTGACCATGCAGCATCTTACTGCCTCACAGCTTTGGGAGCTCTCCTGCAGCTGAAACTGCGGGCAGCTCTGCTTTGTAGGGCTGAGAGAGCTGGGTATATTTCCTGAGGACAACTGTGTTGTCTCTGTATGCAACCACTGTTGATTACAACAGCATGGCATGAGAGAGCTCCATATGATGTGAATCCCAACAGGCGATGCAGCCAAGGAGGAAGGATGATTTTGCAGGCCAGGCATTAAACTAGGATGTTAGTGCGTTAGCCTCAGTTCCGGTCTCTGCCACAGACTGGCTTTGTGGCCTTGAGCAAGTCACTTCAATTCTTTGTGCCTTAGCTTCCCTTCTGTAACCAGGGGAACCATATTTCCTTGCATCACAGGGGTGCTGTCAGCGTAAGTGCATTAATATATCTGAGGTTCAGGTTCTATGGTCATGGAAGCTGTATACACACAGCAGCTGCCACCTTGACCTGACGTGATGCTGTGTGCAGTGACGCTAGACTATGCCATGTGAGTCGACTGAGCATTTCTCCTTAGGGAGGGAAAATAGCAGAAACATTTGTAACTGCTCCACCTTCTTGCCGACATATTTTCTTTATGTAAAGAAAGATCCTGGCGGCCCTGAGGAGGCCAAGAATTCCCCTAGCTCCTCCAGAAAGGAGACCCTATCGGGTAAGGATGCCAGCGTAACAGGTTGGGTAAATTTGTACACACACTTCATATAACAATATGTGGCCCTGCTATCTGATAAAAGGCGCTCTGCAGGAGTCTGGCTATGGGACAGAGGGAATTAGAGGTCATGCCATGAATTTCAGTTATGTTGATAGGAAAGGAGCCAGACAGCATCGACAGCCCCTGAGAAAGGAAATAAAAAACAGAAAACGTAAACTGACGCAAAGGGTTGGCAAACAGCAGACTAGAAACAGCTTCAGGGATGACCAGAACAGGGAGTTTTACAACATTATGGAACAGTCTCAGTTACAAATATCTATATGTCTGTTCTCTAGCCTATCCTCTCCCTGACTTACTACAGGCCTGTGTAGGAGCACTGCACTCACCAGCTCAAAGAAAGAACAAATAAACATTGTAGAAACATTTTAAATAAATCTGTTCAATAGCTGCCACATTCCACTCCACAGAGAGCTGCATTTCAACATTAGAGAGCTGGTTCACATGTGTGGTTACAGATTGACAAAGAGATTACACACCTAAAGTGCACACTTTGTGCTTTGGGATCCTTCTGCGGGAAAAGATCTAAAATTATATTATATTATATTATATTATATTGCTAGCAAATTGAAATGGCGTTGTTTGGGTATTTATGTGAAATAATTTTTTTTTTTTGGTTTGGAAAGTGAAAGGAAAAAGGCTATGGTTTATGCAAATGATTGGGGGCTTATTGTGTGGGGGACCTGCGAGGAGGCAGTAGGGCTCACCCTGATAGGCACTATGCCCAAGCAGCAGGAGTGGGAGGTGGGACAGAGGGGCACTTATCTCTCCCTGCAGGGTGGAAAGCCCTGTCTCCATGTGGCCACTGTTTTCCTGCTGTGGCTTCTCCCAGTGAGCACTCTGCTGTACTGCTGTTCCCTCTGGTCGCTGCCCCCAGCGGTGACTCTGAAGTATGCCATCCCCCTGTTGGTGCCCCTCCCTTTCCATGTTCTGGATAATCCTGGGAATTCAGGCATTTCCCACTATCCAGGCACAACCATTTCTGGTTTCGGTTAGGGTTAAGAGGAAGCTGCCTACCAAATGTTGTGGTCGTAAGTTTATGGTTTCGGAGGAGTTCTTGAATAAATGCACCACTGACACACAGACAGACAGACGCACACTAAAATATATAGTAGAGAAGATGATTAAGCCAGAGACGGCAAAGTCCCCCATTAGATCACTTGGACAACCCCTACTTAAATAACGCAAGATCCCGAGAGTATACAGTTCAGAAGTTTGTCCCATCTGTCTCCACATGTCTCCTAGGGAGATTATTCTAAAATGCAGTCAGAGCCTTTGGCAGAACACATAACAGTAGAAAACAATGTGCACCCTGAACTCTGAGCAGGAAGCTAAACAGGCCTGGCTTCAGATCTAATGGGTTCTAAACCAACCTTCTGAATATACAGCCTGGGGAGAGATTACCTAACAGAAGCTTCAGTTTAAAGCTTACCTGTAGAGCGTCAGCCAAGACCCACTGAAGTCACTGAGTTCTTCCATTGATTTCACAGGGTTTTGGATCACCCCCTCAAGGTGGCCGTGTCTATACTTGCCCCCTCCTTTTGGAGGGGGCATGTTAATGAGGCACTTTGGAAAATGCTAATGAGGTGCTGCCATGAAGATGCAACGGCTCACTACTGTAATGGTGGCTGTGCGCAATTTGAAAGGGCTGCTTTTGGAACACATGCCGCCCAGGTAGAAGAGGGTCTTTCGAAAGGACCCCGACTTCGAAAGCCCCTTCTTCCTATTTGGTTTCAGGAAGAAGGGGCTTTTGAAGTCTGGGGGGTCCTTTCAAAGGGCCCCCGTCTACACAGGTGGCATGCGTTCCGAAAGCCGCTATTATGATAATGAGGTGTTGCATATCATGGCACACCTGTTTAGGGCTGCCACCCCTGACGGAGTAGTTTCCCGGTCCTCGGAGCGGTGGGGAGCTCTGAATCAGGTGGCAGCCTGGCTCTGGGCTCTCCTCCACTTGCAGAGATTGGAAACTGAGCAGGGGAGCAGCCCTGGTTAGTTTCCTGGCTCCAAGGAGCAGAAGGGAGCCAGGAGCTAGACTGTCCCTGGTTCCAGCTCCCCTCCACTGGCTGGAGCCAGGAAACTGAACAAGGCTACTGCCCTGCTCAGTTTCCCCTCTCTGCAAGCAGAGGGGAGCCGGGAGCCAGGCTGCTGCCTGATTCCCAGGTCCCCACCACTTTTCGGTCCCAGCTGGTCTGTTTCCCGGGTTCTGCAAGCAGCAAGTGGCTGCCCCCTGGTTCCCAGCTCCCCACCACTCTGGGAGCCAGCGAACAGATCAGTCCTGCTGGGCTGGTCAGTTTCCTGGCTCCTGCAAGCCCAGGGGAGCCAGGAACCAGGCGGCAGCCTGGTTCCCGTCTCCCCTCGACTTGCATGAAAATTTAATTTATGCAGGGGTTGCAGAAACGTAACCCTGTGTAACTTGAGTATTTACTATACTGTGCTTACCCATGCTCTACCTCTCCCTGTGCTTCCTGAGCGCTGTCAGCGCTTTCCACCAGCACAAAATTCACCTCTCCCAGCAGGGCGGGCTGACCCCACCCTGCTCCACCCCCAATGATAGGTGTTGCCTGTGTCCTCACTCTTCAGCTCTCATGCGGTTGCCCAGCTTCCAAGCTTTAGCTCAAAGTAGCCCAGTCCATTGCTTCTTGACACTATCTTGGGGTGCCCAGGGGCAAGTCATCTTGTTACCCGCTGCCACGGCAAGAGAGGTGCACGTTTGTACTTAAGTGAGTGTCAGTGAACAACCCAAACCACCTTCGCTAGGCTCTGCCAGCTCTTACTGGGCCATGAAGGTTAATAATAGATGTACCCACACACCTCAGGAAAGGCCTCACCATAGAATCCAGCCCTTGTCACTGGACATGCAAAGTAATTACCAAGTAAACTGTTTCTAAAGGAACAACTCAATTTGTACACAACTAGATTTGTACAACTCAGGAGTGGATCCTTTAAAACATCACAACATGTGAAATACATTTACAGTGAAACAATCATACATTTCCCATAAAAGAGCAAGATGTAAGGCTATGGCTACGCTAAGAGTTATTTCAAAACAGCTGTTTCGAAATTACACAGCTGCACACAAAGGCTACATCTACACTTGCATTCCTCGTTCGAAAGCGGAATGCAAACGAGGGATATAAAATGCAAATGAAGTCCTGATGATATATTTCATGCTTCATTTGCATAATCTCTTTTCAGAAGAAGTTCTTGCAAAAGCAAAAAAGCGGTGTAGCTGGGGATCTTTCAAAAATAAACGCTGTCTTCGGACAAACCCTCCTTCCTATTTTGTTTCAGGAAGCACGGCTCTTTCAAAAAAGGGGGCTTATTTTTGAAAGAGTCTCGTCTTTCAAAAAAATCTCTTCTGAAAAGATATTATGCAAATGAATCATGAGATATGTAAATCAGCCTTCATTTGCATTTTATTTCCCTCATTTGCATTCCTCTTTTGAAAGAGGAATGCAAGTGTAGACATAGCCAAAATGCATGTCAAAATAGCACCCCACTATTTCAAAATAGCACCCTGCTATTTTGAAATAGCATTTCTGGACACATAACACTATTTCAAAATGGTACCAATGGACAGCATTATGGCTTATTTTGAAATAGTGCTATTTCTTGTCTTAGTAATGCTTATTTCAAAATACCTTTTTCTACATAGGCATTGTTCCTCCTGCAGTGATGGCTACCCATTTCAAAATAATGCACCCGCTATTTCAAATTTACTTTGAAATAGTGCATGTGTAGTGTAAACGCTAGCAAAGTTATTTAGAAATAACAGCTGTTATCTCAGAATAACTGTGTAGCATAGATGTAGCCTAAGAGACCATGAATAAAGATAGTGGAATCAGAAATGGTAACATATAAAACAAAAAACTGTAGCACGCTGCTTAATCAACACTAAACTGTAACAGACTAAAATCCTTGTTTATTTTAGTGTCTCACATCCCTCACATAGTGAAGGATTCACACTTCATGGATGCAAAAGATGGCTGACAGTAATCGCTGTCTCCTCCCTCTCCTCCCTCAGTTATAGGCCTGTAATCCTTTGAAACTGCATTTCTGGACAAATCTCAGTTCCCCTCGCTGTTTTTTTTCTTCTCAGTGTCTCATCACCTGTTAACTCGCATGGGGCTTATAGTGTACACTCTGTCAATGAAGTAGGTACAGCATTGAATTCACGTCCCTTTGTCTCACAAAACCAGTTTTCCACCTCCGCAGGGGATGGCAACACCTTGATACAAACCTCAAAGGGCAGATTTTTACTTTGTATGAATGTCACCTGTACATACCTTCCACAGCTGCGTTAATGACCAGTATGATCCTGGCTTGCATTTAAGTGCTCACGCAATATACTTTGCAGATAAATACTAAGACAGCAATACGCTGTGGGAAGTGAGTTTGCCAGGCCTCTCTGAGGCTACCATTACAGACCAGTGAACTCTTTGCTATTTGGCATTGAGGGGGTCACAGCTTCTCGGTCACATGGTCCTCCTAAGTCATCTCTGCATTTCCTCTACTAGATAAATGGTAAAAACAGCCCAACCCAAGAGCGCAGACAGCATCCTCATGTCAATTTCCTGGCCAAGACAGGCCAGGCTCAGAGATTTTATCTAATTATCCAGAGGAAGAAAATTTCTGTTGCTGTGAGTTCCCACCCTTCTGTTTCAGGGGCTAGTACCTCACCTGGGCCTTCCATGCTACCGCAGAGGCTTAGTTCTCTAGAATATGGTTACTGAGACATTGCTAAAATCCAGAAATTCATCCACGTCCCTTTTCCTCTTCTGGAACTTGAAGAACAGACAGCTTTATGTAAGAAGTCCATTAAATCTGCCCAACAGCCCCTACAGTGAAATCCCAGGATTTTTTTCACCACGCTTTTGGATGAAGGCACTGCCATCATTTCCAGGAATCAGCATCAGGCTCTGAAGGTAGCTAGGGTGAATATTCAGGGTTTACCAATAATTAACAGCCTCTGTCCAAATGCTTCTTTTAGAGCTTCATTTGTTAGCCTGGCACCTCCCCTTAAGCAGGTGGTCCCCACTTAGAGGTTGGAGATATTTTTATAGGGTCTTTTTAATTTTCCCTTTCATTCTAGGAAGAAGGCCTTTTTCTTAAATCTCCATTTCTTAGTCCTTCCTTTCAAGGGCCTCAGGAAGGTGCTTGCCACATGTGCTTAACATTATACATGTGAATAGTCCCACTAAAGGGAACAGGATTATGCATGTGCTTGAAGTTAGGCACTCGCTTAAGTACCTTGCTGAATAGGGACCTAATCTTCTGAGACAAAAGCTCTAACCTGGACAGACCATTCCCTGTTCCCCAACAAACCATACATGCTGTGCACAAACAATGCAGCGATTTTCACCAAAACTCAAGACTTGTTCTCTCTTCTTCCAGTCTGCCCTGCTCTCTCTTGTGAGGCATATCTCCACAGGGAGATGTCCAATTTTAGCTGAATAGCACGTAAGACTTCCAGGCTTGGGAGAATTTATCCCATTTCCTCCATGGAGCCAGAGGAAAGGCAAGAGGCCCCTTTGAATGTCATGTCCAAGGAGATTAGAATTTATATTGCTGGAGTCTATGCTAGTCACTGTTTGTTCCTCATGAAGAAGTTCTGCCTCTTGGGTTGAGATGGGCAGCCTGTCCCAAGGGTAGATCTGCTAAGTATCTGTGCAGTTCCCCACACACACCTAGGCTAGGCATTGGGAGGAGACATATTTCTCTCTAGACATGCTCTGCTTAGTAAAGCTGACCTTGCTTCTGTTCTTCAGATGTAGTCCCACACTGTTGTTTAGAAGGAAAGCAATGCAGATTTTCTCCTCATTAGAAACTGACCCTAGCCCCACCAAGTCCAGGCAACTTTTATTCGGGGTAAATAGTGTTTCCCCAGTGGGGAAAGTCAGGGCTGCCTACACAAGGAAAATGGCCCATCGTGTTCCTAGCAGACCTCCACTAAAGTTGAAGCAGTCTGGTTGCCAGTGTAGACACGGCTAACCCATTTTCAATACCCATTGTAGAAAGCATGTGGGACATCTCACTCCTCATGGTTCTAGCTCACACCCTCAAATGGTTGCTGAAAAACATTTGGCATCCCCCTCTACATTAGTGGCTAAACCACTTTCAATCATCACTGAAGGGTAGGTGCCAGAGGAGGAGTTGTGGCTGATTCTTTCACCACAGATCATTCCTAGCATCAGGGTTATCAACCTAAGTGAACCCTAGAGAACTGAGGTTTCAGAAGCTGCATGAGCACCCTCCCTTCTCCTCTCTTTTTCTTATCCTTACATAGGAAAAAATGCTTCCAGCCCTTTCATTTTTGAAGATAAGCTGCAAAATATTAATACAGAATAAACCAACACCTGCCTGAATCTGCAATCAACCCGAAAAAATAGCTCCAGGATTCCCAGCCTGCATTCCCAACTACCATCTTCTCCTCGGGCCTCTAAATGTGATGGAGATCCTGGCTCAATCTCAGATAGATGGGAAGAGGCTCTCTGTGGGAGCGGTATATGGAAAACACTGAGAACCACTGGCCTTGTGTAAGCAGGGCCTTAGTCACTCTGTTTTATTACCAGTTGGCAAAAGTGAGCTTGCTACTGTCCTGTTTCTGAAGCATCTCTAATAAGGACAGTGTCTGCTAATGGTTTATATTTGGCATTTTCTAGATAAAAGTTTTTCCCCTTTAACTAGGATTGAGCAAGATGCTGTTATTTCTCTTGCCAACTTCATTCCAACCACCAAGTGTCTCTCGCCATCCTGCTTCTGCTCCTCTTTATAGTTAAGTGCCATAGGGGAAGCTAACAAGAGATGCATGCCAACCTGCATCAACACTCGAAAGTTCTACAGTTTTTGTGCCTGTTGCAGAGTTCACCCCTCCACTTTGTCCATGGGGAAATATCCATGACAGGGAAGAAGAAGTTTCAGTTACTGTAAATCACTGAAGTCAATGGACCTATTTTGAATTATACTAGCTGAGAAGCTGGCCCATAAATCTCCAGGAAAGCAGGGAGCACCAGAAGGATTTTAGAAGAGGGGAAAGGAGTTTCTTATAATGATTAGTTAAAAACTAATGTGTGTGCTGAATGCCTCCTGCCACCTCACTGGGGGAGAAAGAGGCTTAGTGCATATGAATCTGGGATTAACTCAGTATTCATGAGAACTCTGCTGTTTTCCTTTAACGCTTCCCAGTTCAGTATTAAGTCCTGTATGGGTTTTGCATCTACTTTCATGGTTTCTCCCCAAGCTTTGTATGTTCTCCAGCATGAGAATTTATGGAGCACCTACCACGAGTGGGACACTACATCTGCTCCAGCACTGTTAATGCACTGCAGTGTATGAGGAAGGAGTCTTGTAAAGGTCTATCTACCTACCTCAGATGGTCTCCATCTGACTTTATGGCTATGTCGGATGCAGAGCACAGCTCTGAGGTTGGAGAATGCCCAGGTACAGTCATTCTAGTTGAGCAAATGCTGTGGACCACTAGAAACTTTCTGATTGCTTCTGCTAATTCTGAGTTTTTCTGGCCATTTTTTCGCTGAAGCTCCAGATCAAATCAGTCATTTAGGGTAATGCTGAAAATCTCTGCTGCTCACTTCCCTCAGTAATTAGGAAGCCAGAAGTCCCTCCTCCAAAAGAACAGCAAAGTCTTATCCCCATAATTTGAGCTCCTCTACTCACTCTTTTAATTCATTTTTAATGTCTGCCAGGATTTCACCTCTCGCCCCCATCGGAGTTCTTTTGGCTTGGCAGACCCAATGAGAATGAACCCTTAACCGAGTCTGATCAGCAGTTGAGAGCTAAGGAACCAGAAAGTTACACTGAAAAAGAAGCAGATCAAACATCTGAACATAAAAGGACATTTCAAGCTCAAGAACGAAAAGTGGAATGGCATGTTTCATGCACAGTCTTGATAAAATATTTTGCAATCCTGGTTAACTGAACAGCTATTATTTTTAAATACAATCTTCCTGACCTTAAAGGGGCAATAAGGTAGTTAGAGAAAACATTCATGAAAGGTTGCGCACTTTCCTAGCTGAGATTTTTCCCTCTCTGGTCTCATCCAAGGCTAACATTCAGAAGGAAAGCTTGGCACTTGTACCCTGTGTCGGAACTTGGAAGCTGTTATGTTTAGCTTTTCCCAAGATATTAAGTGGGCAGCCTTGTAAAGCAGGGCAAGAAAGGGAGCCCTGTGGAGTGGACAGTGCATAATGCAAACTACTCATGTTTATTAAAACAAACTAGGTCAGTGGAGTTGCTCCGAGGGTTACGTGAGGCAGAAGACAGCGCTCCACTGGAGAGAAGGGAGCCCCTTTAAAAGGCAGCTCCACTCCAGTGTGCTTGTGGCACAGACAGCTGACTTCTAGTGTGTCTGTTCTCCAATGCTGACAAAGTAAATTGCATGATTTATCTACGGGGCAAGTGAGGATTTGGGCTGGGCTGTTGTTTTGTGAGTTGTGGATTAAAACAAATGAGGTTTTGATAATTAGTATTACTAACATTATTCTGTTCTTGTTATGGTAGCATTTGATCTCTGTGAAGGAAGCATCATCGCTTACAAATTCTTCATTCAGAGAAAATTTGAAGCAGTATAAAAAAATCATTCATTCACCTGAAGAGGGTGTGCTGGGAGGGATGGGTTTAAAACTCTTTGCGAGCACTGGAGATGGCAATGTGTGCTTTGGCGCAAGGGTTCAGAATGTCCATGTCAGGCAGCTGGCCTTCTCCCCCAGGCCTGGGGATTAGAGCAAAGGAAAATAAGGAATTTGGGGAAGCAGAAAATGCCCACACAGACTTTGAATGGGCCTGAGCTGTGGTAATGCAGCTTTCTGGCTGCCCACACCTCCTTGTCATGATCCGCAGCTCTAGAGAGGCAGACTCCCATTTTGAACATCAGTTCATTGTGTGTGCCCTGACTTTTGGGTACTAGCCTCAGAACACCTGATTTGCAGAAGAGCCAAGCACCTATGGTAATGTTTGACTTCCACTGGAGCTGTAAGTGCCTCCTCCCTTCTGACAATCAGACCTTAGTTACGCATCCAAATGGGGGCACTCCAGAAAGAGGCACCCAACATTAGACGCCATGCTTGAAAATTTGGATCCCTGCCAGTGCCTATTTTCATGTGGCCTCCCTGGTAGCTCTCCCCACGTTCCTGCAAAATATGCCCCATGGCAAGCCACAGCCCTCAACACTGGGAGATCCAAAGGAATAAGACGGAAGCCAGGTTGCACAGGCGACCATGCAGTCAGAGGGGAGCTAGTGCTCTGGAAGGACACCAGACATTCTTTATATGTTTAAAACCTGCATGTTAAATCAGCTCTCTTTGTCCCTGTTCTTTAAGGATGTGTCTACACAGCAAAGTGTGTCACTGTGAATAATGGCAGCTATTCCGAAATAACTTTGCAAGCATTTACACAACGCTTATTTCAAGTTCTGTAAACCTCATTCTACGAAGAATAGCCCTGTTCAGAAATAGATATCTCAGAATAGGGGCTGTACGGACAGGGAAGAGGGGCTATTTTGAATAGCTTATTCCAAAATAAAGCTGCTGTGTAGACATAGTATTTCTGATTAGAGCCCTTGGAAGCAGTGCTTTAAGGGGCTCTACTCCAAAATAGGCTCTACTGTGGGTGGACACATGCTTTCGGAATAAGTTTTGCTTATATTGGGGATTTCCTGTAGTATGGATGCATTATTCCAGAATAGTTTATTTTGGAATAATAAATCTCGAATAAGCTATTTCGCAAAAACTCTTCCGCATGAAGCGGGTCTTTGCCCACGAAAGCTTATGCTCCAAAATATCTTTTAGTCTATAAGGTGCCACAAGACTTCTTGTTGTTCTCGAAGCTACAGACTAACACGGCGACCTCTCTGATATCTTTAGCGTAGACATACCCTAAGGCAGTGTCTACGCTACAGAGATCTTTCGAAAGAGCAGGTCCACATCCAAAAAAGCAGATCGAAAGATCGATCTAAATGGATCTAAATGGATCTAAATCGATCTAAATGGATCTAAAAAAGATCTGCTCTTTCACTAGAGAGCATCCACGCAGCCCCTGCTCTTTCGAAAGAATGGGCCAGGGATCGAAAAGTCTGGGGCCATGAGGACTGCTCTTTTGAAAAAAGGGCCTGTGGAGTGTCTACACATGCCTTTTTTTTTTTTTTTTGAAAGGAGGCGCTCTTTCTGACCTGGGAGAGGAATAGGGCTTCTGGAAGAAGAACCGTGTTCTTTCAATTTTAGATAGAAAGAGCACATTGTGTGTGTGAACACTCCATGTATTCTTTCAAAAAAAGGCCTGATTTTCCAAAAGAACTTGCTAGTGTAGACGCAACCTAAGTGAGTAGCTGGTCCTAAGACACTAGTTGAATCCAGTCAGGATGAAGGATACCCCAGGTAGGGCAGAAGGGCCAAACATCTCACAGCTTGGGCCTCTTTGCAGGAAATGGTTGGTGTGGTGACAGGTCCCTTTACCCGCTTGCCAGTTTGATAAGGTTGTTTGCATTGTTTACCGCTATGAACTTGCCTCTCAAAGGAGTCATGGGAGGATTAACCCACCCCATTGGCTTGCCACCAGTCCTAAAGGCCACACCCCAGCAGGCCTGCAGAGCTAAACAGGCATGGGGACTGCTGACTCCATCTTTTCCACTGTCAAGGATGAGGTCCTTGCAAAGGTGAAATTGGGCGGAGGTGGCAGGAGAGCTTTCTGCCTACCTGCCCTGGGGAAGGGCCTGCTTTCACATGCCCTTCCAGGGACTCTTTAGACATTTCATGAGACAAGACGGTGGTGCTAACAACCAACGATGACTCTCCAGACTTCAGTGAGCCTACACTGAATTACAGCCAGCTGAGGAGCCAGCCCTACAGAGCACATCCAAGAGGCTCCTTGCCAAGTGCACAGCTCTTACTTAAGTATCAGAGAGGTAGCCATCTTAGTCTGTATCTTCAAGAACAAGAAGTCGTGTGGTACCTTATAGACCAACAGATATTTTGGAGCATAAACTTTTGTGGGCAAAGACTCACATCATCACAAAGTGGGTCTCTGCCCACAAAAGCTTACGCTCCAAAATACTTGTTAGTCTATAAGGTGCCCCAGGACTTCTTGTTGAGCTTTTACTTAAGTAACCCCACAGAAAAGCAGCACCCCGCCAGAGAGGGTTCAAGTGCCAAATGCTGTTCTCTAGGGCCATTCCTCTCCCCTGACAGAGCCGCCCCTGGCTTGCAGGGGCCTTGCTCCTGTACGGCATGTATTGTGCTTTGGCACACAGGTGCCTTTGCTCAGCTGGATCTGTTCTCAGAGGCAGTCTTGCTGAGTCTTGAATGCCCTGGGAAACAGGCTCCTTTTGCCGCTTTCTGCCAGGGCTCATTAAAAGGGGCCAGCTGCATTTTCCGCTGCATGGAGGTAGCCAGGCAAGCCGCGACGATGGAAACGATTTTGTGGTTGCATGTGACCAGGCGCCGAAGCCCTGAGAGGGGAGAGGGCAGTTTGAGTGATAGCCCCCCCAGTGCTGAGTCTTTGAAACGCGCTGCGCTTCCTAGTCCTTAAAGACTGCCAGATACTCACAGGCTCCAAAAGGCAAAAAAAAAACAACTTCAAGCAGGTCTGTGCTCTAGCGAGTAACTGATGTAATTACGCCCACTGGTTACAAGGCAAAGCTTTCACTGGTGGGGGAGGGGTGGAGTCCATCCAGGAGGTGTGTCCCTGATGACAAACCGTTGGGCCAATCACAGAGCTGAAAGATCATCACATTCATACCAAAGAGAAAAGAAACCGCCCAGGGGTGTTTATATGAGGCGGGGGGAGGAAATTGGCAGGGGGAGAGATTAGGAGTTTGCAACTTTGCTAACAGACTGTGCAGCCGAAGCCAGCAGCCAGCTCCTTCCTGCTGCAAACCTTGCTCCCCTCTCGCCCTCTCCTCACTCCTGTGGTAGCCTCGTCAGCTGGAGCGTGAAGTTCAGCTGCTTTGACCGGCCAGTCTGTACCCCCCGCACCCAACTCCCTCTCTGGGGACACCACCAAGGGCTGGCCTGATCCCCTTCTTTGTCAACGGGGGCTCCAGGGACCCAGAAGAGGGAACAGAGAGCTGGAGGGGCCGGCAGTCACCTGTTCTGAATAAGCATTGTTTGACATTTCTGCGTGCTAGTGGCAAGGGCTGCCTCAGGGCCACTCAGGAGCCCTGCTGATTAATAAGTACCCAGGTACTGTGCTCCAGCTGGGCCTGCCAGGGTGAGATCCTGGTTTGCTCTATCTCCCTCCAACAGCAGAGAAAGAAAAGTCAGGTTTACTTTTAACCAGGGGGCAAATGGTCAGAATTTAGAAATGCTGAACCACCAAAAGAGGCAGGTTGAACTTTTCTTTCCTTCACTTAGAGAAGAGTCAAGAGAATTAGTGGGTCCGAGGGAGAGGGCAGCAAACTCACACTCCGGGGACCCTGGCTCTCACGGGTTTGGTGGGTGAGCTTTGGAAACGTGCCACCTCTCTCTGAGCCAGCTGAAGAGCTAAGCCAAGTCAAAGGGGCTCTCGCTGCCCAAGTACACGGTGCTGTAGGCAACAGAGCACTGTCATTCCAGCAGGTGCTTCTGTCCTACAAGCAGTGAATGAGTCGCACGGCACAAGGGGGACAAACAAAAGGTCTGAGGAGTCATTTCAGTGTCAGGAGAGCCCCTTTGGAGTCAGGAGTTACAGGAGCAGAGAAGGGAAACAGGACCAGGATGCCAAGCGCTGTGGGCCAAAGTCAGCTCTGGAAGACCCTGACTCCCCACCAAACTCTGAGCCACCACCACTCCACAACTCTGTCTACACTAGGCAATTTTAGAAAAAAATTGTACGTAGTCAACACTAGGGCTGCTGCTAGTGCAGTCGGACTGGTAGGAAGGTGGGGAGAAGGGGAATATTTTCCTTGTGCACAAGCCAGCCTCTGAATGATAGGGATTAGCAAGAAAAATATCCCTGCACGCTTTACGCCATATCTGTCCGCCGTGGAGTTCGTTGTGCTTTCTTCTGAGACAGGCTGCAAGGCTAGATGGTTCTCTGGGATTGTCCCAATTGGCTATTCCTGTGTTTCTAACATTCCCTAGCATCGGCGCAGCCTGCAAGCAAGCCCTGAGGTGTGGGCACAGCCCCGGAGGCCAGCAGACTCAAGCTGTCCTGAGTTAAATTTCTTTTCCTCTTACACAGAGCCAGGAACGTCACTGTTGCAAGCAGAAAGAACCCCTCCGCAGCAGCGAGCTGATGATGGGGGCCATGAGCATTCCAAAGCTTCTGATACAAGCGTCTGAGGAGATGTTTAGCTCGGAAAAGAGCTCATTTGACACGCAGGTGCTCATGACCCGCGTTCGCTCTGTGGCCTTGGCTGGTGAGGTGCAAACAGCGCTGCCCTGTAAGCCACGGCTTTTTGCTTTGCTCCTGGGCAAAAGGGAGGGATCCCCTCCCCGCACCCCAGGAAACCATCTGGCAAAGCAGGTGAGGTGATGTCATGAAAAATACTAATGATTTGCTTTCTGCCACCAAGGTGGGAACGGCTTGGGGGCGGGGGAGAATATTTGCTTTCCGTTGTGGTCATTGCAAGTCTGCATGCTGCTGCTGCTGCTGTTGGCTCTAGATCCAGAACAGGAAGCCTCAGAGAGGAGTCAGGGCTCACAGGAAGCAGTCAGCTCAGCCTCAGCTCTTCAGGTGTGACACTGACCCCTGTGCAGAGGGTCCACCCAGAGGCAATCTGTGCAGCAAAGTGAGGGCAGCTAGCTTAAGCTATTAACTTCTCGGGGGGCACTTGGCCTATCTAGGACAGCATATCACCCTTCATGCCCCCATATGTCACCAGTGGACCCACCCCAGGCCAATGCACCACTTAAATTGGGATCTAAGTAGTGCCTGGTCCTTGTCCGTGTCCTTTTTATGGGGCTGAAGTTCATGCACAAAGATGGGGAGGGGGTGTCCTTGCTGCTTGCACCAGAGAATTTCACCCCACGTCTTATCCTACTCACTTATTTCTATTCTCTGTAAGGACTAGAACTCCCCCACCCGCAGGCATGGGCAGACCCAATGGGGTGCAAGGGGAGTTCCCAACCAGCAGTGTATGGCCAAGGCAGAGAGCATGATTCTGACCTCACTGCCTTCCACATCGTTTTACTGCCCTGAGCAGGAGCCGGCTAGCTGGCTTATGCAACAGCTGATACAAATCAGAGGGGACCAGATCCTCCACTGGTGGAAATCAGCAGAGCTTCTTGTATGTCAGTTGAACAATCTTACTTTACCCCAACAGAGGACGTGCCCACTGACTTCAATGGAGCTGTGCCAGCCTGCACCAGCAGAGACTCTGGCCCACAACCTTTGCCCCTGGATAGGACTTGTAATTCTGCCTCTGGCGCTGCGCCAGGCAGCCGTCACAGGGCAGTTCCAACAAGGTTTTCTCCCGTCCAGGCTCAGCCACTTTTTCATGGTCCTGCACAAAACTGCACCCGGTTCAAACTCCCAGGTAGCAAAGGAAGTGGGTCCAGACCAACCCCTGCCAGAAGGCCAGGCATGTGCTTTCATTTGTCGTGTGGCGGGGGGAAGAGGGTTTTCTTTGCTGGTTTGATTGCATGAATCGCAGAGCAGGTGAGGGCTGGTACGTTTTCCATGCTTGGCGAGCAGGGTTACCTCTGGCCATATGGCTCTGGGCCTGTGTGGAGGCACTGGGGGAGGGGGCTCACTGGAAGAGCTGCCCTGCCACCTGCCGGCAAGAGGGAGACAGCAGGAGACCTCAGTCAGGCTTAATTAGGAACTTCCTGTCCAGACACACATGAGCTTTAACCCTTCTGAGGCCTGTTAGCCTACTGAGCCATGCGTGTGGCACCTCCTTGTTCACAGCCATGGGTGAAACCATTGATGGTCTGCTCAGAAGCTGTCCAGAAGATGCAGAGGGATAGCAGAAGTCTGCACCACCCCATGCAGCAGCCACCAGTCCAACAGTGCAGCTTTGGGCTGTGCATCCAGACAGGATTGTCTTACGGCTCACTGACTGAGTCACTCCAGACGGGGAGAGACAGGAGTGGATGGAGCAGCCAGTGACGCAGAGGGGTTCCCCGCTGAGCTTGGAAATAGGTGATTCAAAAAGGATGTTCCAGGAGCCAGTGCTGTGACAGGAAACCAAAGAGACAAGCGAGGAGGGAGCAGACAGAGAGGGGAGGTCTGGGTAGTCATCTGGGGTGCAGCCATGCAGGGGTCAAAGACCATGAAGGGTGACTTTGAAATGAACAATGGGGTGAAGACATCTGACAATGAGGTGACTGGATGAGTTACAGTGTTCAGTGCATATTGCAGTCTGGAGAACAGTGACTTGGAGTGTTTCAGCTCCTTATTCAATGGAGTACCAAAGCCCTCAATGACTATTCCAGCCATGGTGGCGTTCAGGTGGCAGCATACACAGGCACTGACAGCCCAGTCCGCTCCAGCCCCTCAACATGGTCTTTGAGTACCTGGTCAAAGTGCCAATTGTGTAGATGTGCCGAGGAAGCTGAGGGTCAACGATTAAACCTGGTGTACAAACACTGGGCCTGATCCTGATCTCACACCACCATCACCACATCAACTTCCACAGGAACAGGAGGAGGGCAAGAGAAATAGGGCTGCTGGCAGGAGAGCTAAGTAGAGGGAAACAGAGAGGGAGTACTGGGTATTTGGCCACTTGCTGGAGAGAAGTGAGACACTGAACTGCAGGGAGCTGGGAGGAAATCATACCCGACAGGAAGGCAGGACAGCAGGGCTGACAGCCTCACCCAGCCCCTCGGCAAGGCACGTGGGGACCTTTCTCCATGTCTCGGATGGGCTGGGGCCTGGGGTGGGAGGGGTGGAGATGTAGCTGGGCAGCCCTCAGCACCACCCAGAGAGCACTGCCCAGAGGGTGCCATGTGGCGCTCCAGCCACAATTTAATGGGCCTGGCAAGGCAAGCACCCCCCAGCCCTTTTGTATCGCTGAGCCCTGGGGCAATTGGCCTTTGCGGGCCTGTCGGCAAAGGAGAAGCCAGCTGGCAAAAGAGATGACCAGCCACGTATTGTCAGGGAAAAGCAGCAACTGAGGTTAAAGGCAGAAATCAGTGACAGAGCGAGGAGGGCTGGGAATGGACTCCAGTGGGGTTCCAAGGAAGAGCAGAGGGCTCTGACACAAAAGGCCCGCTACGGTGGGAAGGAGCACCCGTTGTCACGGGTGGAGAGATGAAACTATCCCCTGTGCACAGTGCCAGCATGAGGCCTATGTGTACCCTTTCTGGCCCGCAGAGTTTAAGAAGGGGACGTCCCAGGATGATGATGCGTACCCAGTACAAAGCAAACCACGGAAGCTCCCCTCTGTTTCACGTCAGGCGAAGCACAGAGTCCTTTTACTCCTAGCCTCTCTGTTCCTTTCATCACCCACTGTTGGCTGCCCTTGCCAGCACCGGAGACTTTTGAATCCTCTGTATGGAAGGAAGATGACTCAGATGTACAACTAGTATTGCCCTCATCCGATGTTCCCTGAGACAGACTGTACCAGTTGCCCAGCATGCCTCAGCCTAGGGAGCAAACACCCAGAATTCCTTCCTAAACCTGAGGATTACTCATATGCTGCCAAGACAGTAGGCCGATCCTCCCCATTAACTGCCCGATCTCTTGGTCTGTGCAGTGGCCTCCTTGGTCCCAAGCTCAAGGTTACCACCATAAAAGGAAAGCGCACCTAGGGCTCCATGAGTGACAGAGAGCGTTTATAAGCTCAATCTACAGCTGGTGTAAATTTTCACCGTTGCCTTGATATTAACGGGTCAGGTCCTCCGCTAGCGTAAATCCGTGCAGAACCACTGGCCAAAGTGGGCCATCTCCTCAGGGAGGGCAGATTATTGTCCTACCCTTCCCCATGAGCATATATACACCCAGCTCCTCAGCTGGTAGAAGTTGGTACAGCTCCCTTGAAATTAATAGACCAAAGCCTCAGCTGGCATAAATCAGCACAGTTCCATTGAGAACAATGGAGCCATAAGATCAGCCATACTGGGTTAGAACAAACATCCATCTAGCCCAGTATCCTGCGTTCCTCTGTTCATCTCCAGAGGAAATGAACAGAACAGGAAATCATTGAGTGATCCTGTTGCCCATTTCCAGCTTCTGGCCAAACAGAAGCAAGGGACACCATTCTTGCCCATCCTGGCTAGTAGCTATTGAGGGACCTAACCTAGTTGAACTTACCTAGCTCTCTTTGGGAACCACGCTGTAGTCTTGGCCTTCACGGTATCATCTGGCAAGGAGTTCCACAGGTGGGTTGTGCATCGTGTGAAGAAACACTTGCTTTTTTTTCTTGTAAACCTGCTGCCTATTAATTTCATTTGGTGACTCCTGGTTCTTGTGTTATGAGAAAAAAAAAGAAAGTGTCATTTACTCTATTTTCACCACACCAGTCATGATTTTCCATACAGTACCTCTTTCATATCCCCTTTAGTCATCTCTTTTACAAGCTGCAAAAGCCCAGTCTTTTTCTAATTTCTCCTCATATGGAAGCTGTTTTAAACCCTTTTCTCAACCTTTTCCAGTTCCAATACATCTCTTTTTTTAAGACGTGGAGCTTTTTTCAGCATTGAAGATGTGGGCCTAGCAAGTGTTTATATAGAGGCAATATGATTTTTCAGTCATATTATCTATCCCTTTCCTAATGATTCCAAACATTCTGCTGCTTTTACTGCACTGCACGCTGAGTGGCTGTTTTCAGAGAACTAACCATAACGACACCAAGATCTTTCTGAAGTGGTAATGGCTAATTTAGACCCCAGCCTTTTGTGTGCATTGTCAGGCTTACGTTTTGCAATGTACGTTGCTTTGCTTTTGTCAGCATTGAATGTCATCTGCCGTTTTGAGAGATCCCTTTGTAACTCTTCCCAGTCTGCCTTCGACAACTATCCTGGGTGGTTTTGTATCATCTGCAAATTTTGCCACCTCACTGGTTAACTCTTTTTCCATTATTTACGAATATGTTGAACAGTACTCGTCTTAGTACAGACCACAGGGGAGACACCACTCATGTCCCGTTCCAAAACAAGAAAAGGAAAAGCCTGAGTTTTGTTTGGCAGTTGGTTGTGCTCTACCATCAGCACTGGCGCTTTAGGCCTCGGGAACAATCATCTGACTGATTAACACCCTTGCAGCTTTGCCTTTTATCCCTATCCCTTTACAAGGAAAAACCCCCGAAAGCTGGGATTCACTTAGACCAAAGAAACTCCTCACCTGTCCGCGCTCTAATGCAAAGCACAGGAGATGTTCAGGAGTGCCACACTGCATTTTTGGAGAGCCGTGATGTTTCACTAGACAGCAGTAGTATGTGGCAAGCTTTGACCCAGCCGCCTGGGTTTCTCCTGCCAGATGAGCGCTCGCGTGGGTTTCTGGCATTTGCTTTGGGGTGGGCTGCATTGCTCCCACTGAAGGACGTAGGCACAAATGAAACCTATGGAGACTGAATGACTCGGGAAGGGTGACGTACAGAACTCTTCATCTCCAGGTCACCGGTTCAAATCCCTTCAGGCAGTAGTGACAGCAGCCATCCTCCTCCCTGGGCATTTTAACAGTCTGAGTGAAGATAAAGGGGAGCCCGGTCCAGGTTTCAGCAGACAGCTCTGTCCCTACCAGGCAAGCTCAGGAAAGAGTAGGCGAAAAAAGCCACTCTGGGAGTGGAAAGGGAGGGGACCAGAGGTTTCCGCGCTCGCTGCTTCAGCCATCTCCTTTACTCAGACTTTCCCCAGCATGGTTCTCCCCTGAGCTCTCAGTCCCGCACACTCCCTTTCTGGCCCCCGATGAGGGAAGGCTCATGGAGCAGGTCTGCTGGTGTGGAGGTTCAGTGCCATGCCCAGCTCCTCCAGGAGGCAGGGACCTGGGTTAGAGGGGCCCTATTTCAGGCCCGTGTCATGCCCATGAGCCTCTTAAGTTCCACAGGTCGCAGCTGTTGTGGGAAGTCTGTGTTGAGCAGGATGAGTTGAGTCCCTCTGCTGACAAGGGGCTGCTCTGTAGAGGGCTTTAAAGATTGGAACTGAAATCCTGAATTTGACCCAGGTGCCAGTGCAGAGAACGGAGCCCTTGACTCTCTCCTCTGCTCTGCATTGCTTCACTGCTCTTCCCTGAGCAACTCTTACACCTGCCTGCTCCCTGCTGACTCCTTCTTTCCCTCTTCATAGGCGAGCAGTATATGGGCCCACGGCGCCCATCCTTCACCAATATTCAGAGCACGGGGCTCAGCTCCACCAGTGTTCAGGGCCAGATCTCTCTCCCCGGCCTGACCTGCTATGTCCAGCCTGTCCCTGGGTAGCAGCTGGCTGCCACTCCCCACCCCTTCCTTCAGCCAGGGCCGCAAGCCCCCCTGTCCCGGAAAGCCTCGAGCTCCTTCTGCACCTGCTAGAGGAGGCACAGTGCAGCCATAGCTGCAGCCACGCCGACGCAGCCTTCTCTGGGGAAAAGCCACAGTGTCTCTTCTTTCCAACACTTTTTCTATGCCCCACACAGGTTCCAGGGTGTCTGAGGCCGTGGTACTTGCTTCTCCACTGCCTCAGCCACCCCAAAACCTGCATGGGCAAAGGAAAAGCATCTCTGAATCCAGAGAGGCTTTCCCCCACAGCAGGCACAGCTGCCATGACAGTGGCCAAGGACCCCAGACCCATTTAAATTGCTCCCTTTATTCCTGCCATCAGCAGCCTCTCCCCACAGAGCTCACTGCTGCCAGCAGGGAGAGAGCTGAGGGAGTACTTCTCTGGCTCCAGCCCCAGGGCAGCCTGCCTGAACCCCAAACTCCTCATCTCAAGCCCCACCCTAGTGTCCACCTCCCAGCCAGAGTCTTCACACCCTTACACGCCAAGCCTTGGCCCCAGCCCTGAGCCACCTCCTGCACCCTGAGCCTCACATCCCTGGCCACATCCCACAGCCCACATCCCAGCTAGGCCTGTGCCTCTCCCAGACCCCAAATCCCTCAGCCCCAGACAAAAGCCCTCATCTTCACACCCCTACATCGTGCAGCACAGGGACATTGTCACACACTTACTGTTTGCAGCCCACTCTTACCTTCTTTATAAAAATATGCATGAGATCCCAAAGCAGGTGGTCAGGGGCAGAGAGGGGGAAACTTGGACCTGTTCTGGGCACCAGAGTTCTCAGAAAGCTGAGCACAAGGGCAGCCACCCAGGAGAAATTCCCATGCCATCCAGCCGATATGCAAACTGCCCACAGTGCCTGTAGCCGGCGGTGTGAGTTTCCAGCCGTGGTGCACATTGACACCTGCCTCAGTGCACATAACATTGCTGGGCACCACCAAAAATTAGCCAAACCCTAGCACCCCTGCTCCTGTTCCCACCCTACCCTCGCTTCCCCGCCCCCCTTCTCTGACCATCCTGACAGAATCAGGCACACGGTCTTCCTCATTCCCCTCTCTCGGCTCCTCCCCCTCCACGTTCCTGTCTGTGAGGTCTCCTGAGGACCAGCCTTCATGTGGTATAACAAGACACAGGTCAAAGGTCATATGTCCAGATAACTCAGTGGGCCACCGCGACCCCATTCCATCCCATCTCCTGTCTTCCGTGGCACCCTCCCTGGTCCCTCCCCTGCCGCCAGCTCTCCCACGTCTCCCATCCCTCCGTGCGCATGGCAGCTTGATTCAGACAGCTCCCACAGTGAGGACAGCCTCTTCCTTCCAGCCTGCCTAGGGCGTCCGGCAGCCCACCTTAGCCAGGACCGTCCCTTTATTAAGCCTGCCTGACTTGACAGAAACTGAGCCTTCATCCTGGTGGCTCTTGCCACCCTAATCAAGTGGTAGGAGCCAAAGGAACAAATGCCCTCCCTGCCATAACATGGAGCATGGAGGAGCATGGCAGGGTGGTGGCAAAGCTAGCTCTGGTGGGGAGGGGAAGGAAGGCCTCCAGAAGGCAGACAGGCAAGGCTCAAGCCAGCAGTGAAGTCAGCCCCAGCCTTTGGGAGACATAGCCACCTCATAGTCCTGCGTGCCCCCATGCAGAATGGGAGGGGTTTGGGTGAGCAGCTCAGACCAGCCCTCTGTGGTGAGGGGGAAGGCTCCAAAAAATGGCTTAGGCCAAAGCTACGGAGCAGGGACATAGTTCAGGCCTGCCCCACATGATGTCCCATTTTCCCTTTGTGAAATATGGCCACCCAGTTCCATCATACCCTCTGCCTTCCCTCCTTCAAACCCATCCTGAACCCTCCCTTCTTCCAAGAACCCTATCTGCCTGGTTTGCCTAACAGCAAACTCCCCACTCCTCCCCATGCCAATACCATAGCACCAGATCTTGTCTTGGAGTAGCGCAACCCTCTGAGGGCATGTCGATAGCCTGGGTTTCCGCCTGAGTGCAAACCTAGGGGTGCTCCACTGGCGTACAATGGGACTTACCCCAGCATCACTTGTCAGCCCTGTGCACTGTGTCCACACTGGGGTGTGCACTGACAGCGGTAAAAGAAGAAGTGGGTAAGCAAGGCTAGGTGGCGTTCCAGACTGGGTGTTGGCATGGGAGGCAATAAGGGGCACACAGCGAGGCCAGTTGCTAAAAAATGGGGTTTTGATTAGTGTGTTACAGAAAGTTGAACAAAAATAAATGCACATTTAATAGGTGGCAAGTGTATTTACCCGGTAGACACAGAGTAGCGCTGGGTAGCTGACGGCAGATTTTTACGGGCCACAGTTTCCTCAGCTGATCCACTTCTGAGCATAACCAGCAATAGAGAAGGCCCAGGCTGGTTGTGGTGGTTGTGCTGCCAGCGTTTGGTTATCACAGGCCAGCAGGAGCATGAAAACACTTTGCACACATCCCCTTTGGGGAATAAAGTCCATATTCCCAAAGGAGAAGAGGTTAAACTCCTGTTACCCGAGTCTGCCCTTGGCTGCACTACTGTAGCTCCAATGGTGCAAAACTTGGAGATGCAGACAAGCCCTGGGGTTGTCAGCTCTTTGGTGTCATCAAAGGGTTTGACTGTATGTTTGTAACACACGTGCCTTGGAAGCAACTTTTGTTATGACTCTAACAAGAAAGGTGCTAACACGTGGCTGGCACAATAAGAAAGGCAGTGATGTCAGTGAGGACAGGTTCTGAAATCCCCAAGGGCATGGACAAACGAAAAGACGGTACATGAAACTGAATGAAAAGGAAATTGATTCTTCTGTATTTATTCCAGAAGATGCAAACCCGACAGGGAAACCCGGAGATCAAAGAAAACTAAAGGAAGTGAAGAGACAGGCCTCTCTCTCATGCATCCACCCAAAAACACATGTACACAGGCACACATTTGATATGTGTGCACCTGTGCACACACAGGAAAACCTTTGTAGTTAGAGTAAAATATGAATAAATGCCTTGAGGTGACTACAACTGCCAAGTGAACATTTGCCCTTTGGCAAATCACTAGCCAAGTCCCCCTGAGTCACAGCAAAATTTGCACTCCATTGAGAACATCGCAGCTCTGAGACGTGCAGGAAGAAGAGGATGGCAAACTCATTGGAGGTGCACCCAGTGGGGACCAGATTACCCAGACCTTGAGAACAACGAAAGAGGGCAAAGACCACCGGGGCCCCAGAGGGAAGCTGGCTCTGCCCCCCTCTGCTCATCCCTGCCCTGAATTTCTCTGCGAGGTCAGAAGAGTTTAGAACGCAGCGGTTCCTGTGCCAACCAGTGGACTCAAAGCCAAAGCCCAACATAAGCCCCATTGCAAGTCAGAACTCAGCCCTATGTACTTCTACGGTCCACCCAGCCTCCAGCCATTATTCTTTCCCAGCCTGGGAAATCCAAACATTTACCATTTCTCCAGTCGTGGGGGGAAGAGGGCAGGGGCGGGGCACGGGGCTGCTCTGCTGTAATCTCTGCTTAATCTATTGACATTTCTCTTGCGCGCTTTTCCTCTACTGCCATGCTTACTGGAGACCTCCCCGACACACAAACATGCTTTGCCATCCCAGGTGCCCACATGTTAAACACTCACTGCTTGCCAGCCTGCTTGCCGGCTGATCACAAGCCTATCTCCTCCCTTCTACCCACTGCAAACGAGTGCATACGCCTCACACGCTGCCCTCGACAGTAAGATGGCTTCACCCCATCAAGGTGTCCCCAAAAACACTCTGAGCCCTGGCAAGACATGTTGGCAGGGCTGTTAGACTTCAGCCAGCAATCCTGGGAATCAGCAGAGCTGCCATGTCATGTAATCACAGGCGCGACAAGTCTGGGTTTTGCCAGACAAAAATGAGACAGATGTGAAGAGAAACCTCTGGACTGCTGTGTCCCGGACAGCGCTACAGGTTGAACTTCTAAAAATCGGGTCTCTCACATGTGGCAACATGCATGATCTGGGAGGACCAAGGAGGTTCTTGGAGTCAGCCAGCAGGAGGGCCAGTGGCTGGGTGCCTGGCCAGGGCATACAGCCCAAGTGGGGCTGGCAGCAGCCAGGCAGGCAGCTCAAGCTGAGCTGTCACCCAGGAGCCTAGCAGGGGTGGGCAGCCCATGTGGGACTGGCAACATGGCCGGGGCTCAGAGCCCAGCTGGGGATGGAAGGGGAGCTGGTCTAGGGGAAGAGTGGCTGGTGGGGAGAGGGGCCAGCTGGAGAGGCAGCTGCTGGGACTGGGAGTGGAGCTGGACCCGGGAGGCAGAACTGACCTCTCTTGGTCTGGCAAACTCCCTCTTTCAAGACCAATTGGGTCCTGAGGGTGCCAGACCAGGGAGTTCCAACCTGTATTTATGTTATGTGTACATACAACATATGCAACCACAACCTTTAACTTGTAGTGGCTGCAGAGAGCTCTACCATCCCACCAACACAGAACAGCCTGCGCAGAAGAGTAGCAGCTTACTCCCAGTATCTTAAAGCCTTCTCAGCTCACTGCATCTCCTGGCAAGCATCACTGCCTGCCCATTAACCACAGTCCCTTCTCCAGCTTCACTGCCCATCCCCCACAGATGGTTCAGCAGGACTGCCAGCCCCACGCGTGTCAGATCCATGACCTTGTGCCAACACTGACATTGCTGGGCCTGTAAAATATTAATTGGGCTCATGATGGACCTGGAGGTGGGAGGCTTGTCATTTTCATGGCAGCAGAGAGAGATGCAAATGTTGGGGTGTGACACAGAGGTGACAGGGCAGGCAGGTTCTCTTCTTCACACCGCTCACATGGAAGGCTTTGTTCCTGAGTGAGAAAGAAAGCTGAGTTCTAGCTGCCAAAGACAGAGGCTTCTGCCTCCTTTCATGTGGAAATATAATCTAATACTAAGAGTAGTTAGCCATGCCTGTATGTACACCCATAAATAGATACCTGCACCCACAGGCATCAGGGCTGCTCCTGGCATAACACGCACAATCACAGATGCCCTTAAAAACCTATGTTTGCACGTGGCCTTGCATTTCTGCACGCCTGGTGCCAGAGCCACCACTCGCCATCACTCCAGAGGAGCTGGTCAGTGCGATGCCCCCACCCCGCATGATGTCCTGCCCCCCCCATGCTGGTACACAGGTTCTCCCAGACCACACGCTTTTGCACATTTACAGGGGTGCCAAGGGGTTCCCTGTGCAACAGCTGGAGGAACTGGCCTAGCAGGTGGAAGATTGGCTGGTCAGATTAGGGGGATTTAGGCTAGGAAGTGAAGTGGGAGGGGAGTGTTTGCCTCACGAGGAAGATAATCCTAAAGGTCAAATTGTAACCAAGGAAAAGGAGCTGGAGCAATTTGCCAGGAAGCAGCAAATAACCTCTTTGGTACTAGGGGTGGGGTCAATCGCAAGCGACAGAGAAGGTAGAAAGCAAAGGGTAGCACTGTGCCGTGCAGGCCTGCCCATGCACTAGGACCCAGGCAGCGAAATAACCAGCTGACCCTGAAGGACAGAACAAAAAGCAAAGTTTAATGCCTGAAGTTAGACACGGATCATAAAGGGGGTGAGGGGGGAGCAGAACTGAGTTGGTGTTGGTTACAAAACATGCAGCAGAAGAAAGAAATCAGTACATTCCTGCCTCATCACAGAACATTAGCGGCAAAGCCCCGGCACTGGGTAGCTGTGGACGATTTTAATTACCGTTCCCACACAGGAGCAGGGAAGCCCATAAGGCTGAGCCGTAACCAGCAGTGGGCCTTCTCATATAGCTTCAATACCATTTTCTGCCTCAAAGCGACCGGGCAGGCCAGTGACTTAGGCAGCCAGTAATGAGATGTGAAACCTTTCATCTCGAGGTCGCTTTCTAGTGACCCACCATTATTACCACCAGATTGCTCTTCGTGGCCTGTAAAACATAAGGGTGGGGGGGAGCCCTTGGCCCATTTCCTTGTGGAGAAGTGACCATCTCACAGAACACACCACCACCACCGAGGCCAATCGGCCCCCTGGCGGATTGACAGCCAAGGAGCAAATGGGCCCCAAGGCTGCACTCCCCTAGAGGTGGTCTCTGTAAGTCAGAATCGAGGCACAGGCATGTGATACGCCTGCCCTGCCCCTGCCTGTGCTGGAGCTGTTTGGGAATCAACAGAGATGTCCGCCAGCAAAGGGAATCACCTTTGGGAGATGTCTGCCAGCAACTTGCAGCACAGCTCAATGATTTTACAAGCCCAGGCACTCTTGGGAAGGCTTCTGAAGGAGAGCGATTCTCCCCTCCACAGTGTGACAGAGGCTTGGGAAGGGCTGGCCCCTTTAAGAAGAGAAGAAAAACCCCATTCAGCAGGCTCGGGCAGCTGACACAATGGAATTCCACCTCCTTGCCTCGCACAGAAATGATAATTAGAGGTTCAGCAAACAGGAGAGAAAAAAAAACCTGCTCCTTGCCCTCCCCGGGTCTCATGACTTGTGTCACACGAGGTGAGGTGGCGGATGTGCTGTCTGGGAGCCCAATTAGCCTCTTTAACCCTTTCCTTTCCCTCCTAGGGCTGCTGTTGGGGAGGTCTTTCCCCCCACACCATGACCAAGTTGAAGCTCTTTGTATTATTAGCTGGGCTCTCACGCTGCTGTCTCAACGAACCCAATTAACCCAATGTTACACCAGTTTGATCAAAGATCACATCTAGACAGAGCTCTTCGGATCCTTCCTGTTTGCATGTTCCAGGGGTCGCTATCTCTGACCACCTTCCCAGCTGCGGCCTGGGAGTTTATCAAAAGCGGTGACCGTGTGCACATGGCCTGCAGGTGAGGAAATAGTCGATGAAAATGGCTTCCCGTGCAGCTGCTCTGTCCACTTGGCTTTACTGGATCTTTTCTCCTTTGATGGCAATTCTTCTCTTCCACACCTGCTTTCCCACAAGCTGCCACATCATCTCCAGAGACAGCAGAAGGAATTTTACCAGGGACATGTCACTACCAAAACCCTTTCCAGCCCCCTGCCAGTTAGCGAGGGGAAAATGTACCCACAATACCCAGAGATCTTCATTTCGGTTTGCTTTTCCAAGGGAGGAAGAACCACTCAAAGCAAGAGCCACACGCTGTGGTCAGAGCTCTGCTGCAGAGCCTCTGCTTCTCTCTGCTATCAATTATGACACGCTCTCGAATCCAGTGTTCCCTCTGACCCACAGGGAATCTGGAGCAAGGCCACTGACTATAACCAAACCCTCTCGACAACAGAAATGCTGAATCCTGACACCAAGGTTGGGGGAGGTTCAGGGATCTTAAACGCATTGCACAACACGTCGAGCGTCTTTTGCAACCGGGGTTCGTGTGCATGTGCTGTTTGTCCTTTCCCACACTTTTGGGAAAGCCAGGCTTGTGGACTGGGTCCTCACTAAACAGGAATCTGGGGGTGCTCTCTCTATGCTTTGTGTGCTAGCAACTCTCACACCTCACTTCATGTACCATTCTGCACTGCCCAGGCCATCTAGCCTAGACCTATAGCTTCCATCCCAAACTATCCCAGCCCTTGGCTCCCCACACACAACTTTGCCAGTGACCCAGCCTCTGCCCTGCAGCCCCTCTGCTGTCCCGGCCCTGGGCTCCCCACACGGCTCACCCATTGCCCCTCACCCCACCTTCTGTTATTTCACTCAAATGCAAGTCCAAAGGCTTTACAAGCATGTTGAGTTTGTACAGTGCAGTGAACGTGCTCCTGTGTCCTCATCAGTAGGCTGTTGGCTCTTAACATATGCTAAGTCCTACTGAAATCAGTCTCTGCCTAGATGAGGCTTTAGAGCAGCAGCAGCACCCATTAGCGGAGGGCATGTGCGGAGGCCATTTAGCATTATTACCCATGCAGGTTTCTGAAGCAGGCTACCACCTGTCAAGATCCTATTTCTGCCTGGCAGCAGCTCTGGAACCAGGATGCACCGTCAAGCCAAACTTCCTGGTGCTTTTGGATTGGTCCCTGGAGGCAGAGACCAGCCTGCCATGTGTGCAGGTCAAACCCTCCCTCTGCTTCCCTCCGCTTGGGGTCCCAATCTCAGCCATGCAGAGTTCTGGGTGCGGGGGTTATGTTTCTGTGGGAAGAGTTCACAGGCCCATGCAAGTCTGGTGGAAGCAACACTGCAGGGCCCGCTTTTGGGCACCATGCACACCCCCCTCCCCCGCCAGCCTTCCCTTTAACAGCACCAGTGATACTCCCACTCTCAGAAAGGTGGTACTAAGACTGCTCCATATCCCCAAGAGCCCTGGAGCTTTCGGAGGTTCACCAAAACCCACTAAACTCCATGGGGAATCCTCCCATCAACTTCAGCAGACATTGGTTCATGCCTCCCGGGAACCAGAGTCCTGTGTGTAGAGCAACGTGGAATAGGATGTGCTGCTCCCTGTCCACTGACTGCCAATCAAGCACAGGGAGTGAAAGGCTGGCCATGCTGCAGGGCCCGGCTCCAGCCACACTTGAGTTTTGACTCTTTTGCACTCAGGTCAGCGGCCTCAGGAGAGCCCCAGGGTCCACAGTCCAGGCTGGGCCATGTCTCCGAACTGGAGTCAGGAGTGGCCTATTGCACTGGCAGGCGTCAGGCCAGGGGAATGGAGTTTAACAGACAAGTGGAATCCAACAGCACAGGGCTGCAGCAGGCCGGGGTGAGAACAGGTCCGTGGGCAGGGAAGCGGTGTTGGTGACACTGGATCTGTAAGAATGTACCGGTGTGAATCCTTTCCACGCGCACAGCTCGTAGATGCTGAGCAGGCGTGTGGCGGCCTTGTTGCTGTTCTCTGGTGACAGAAGGACCCCAAGAGGTTGTTGGGTCAAAGGGCCAGAGTCTTTGGGACTCGTCTCACTCAGTAAAACTTGGATTGCTCACATTCACCTGACTTCAGTGCTCTGTGATTCCCCCTTACACACGTTTCACAGGATGGGAACATTTGTACTTCATCAGATACACTGTGTCTGGAAAAGGAAGGGACCACTCTCCCCAGCCCCGCTCCCCCAGGCTGCCATTAAGTCTGTTTGCCTGTGATTCCTTCCAGCTGACAGAGCCAGTCTGTTAGCAGTTAAACAGAGCTTGTCCTGTAATAACCCCATTCAGGCTGCTAATTGGTACCAGCACCTAGTCATGCCTTGTCCTAGCCTCTGGCTGAGAGTTGGCTGTGCAGAGCTCCAGAGGGAATGTTCAGCTGTAGCCCCTGCTGCAGTCACCTCACTAAGGGGCCATTATCTCGCTGCTGTTCATAGCCTCCTCTCATATTTGACTTTGCAGTGGGGAGTTTCACATCAGAGCAGGCATGAGGCAGGGGGGATAAAATATCCTTATTATAGAAAGCAACTGAGCTCAGCCCTGTCCCTCACGGGACAGTTAAAGACAGACAGGTCTCATCTCTTCCTGTGCTAACTGGCCACAAAGGCGGCAGCGTGAGCCTCTTCTGGTGACATCACAGTGTGTTGCCGTGTAAATGGTGGTGACAGCACCCGCTCCCAGAGGCATGTGTCTTCACCACAGGGAAGGGCAGGGAGACAGTATAGTTATTAGCATTGATACAGCTTTGTGCATAAATTAGCCCCATCAGAGAGACCTCTGCTGCAACACTGATAGGACCCGAACATTAAAATACGCATTGTTCACTAATAGCACATGGCACTCCTAAGGCATCGGCAACTATGGCTTGTTAGGGACAGGCAAATAACTGAAACAGGGTCCCCATGCTAGTCCTCCAGTCCATTTCAGATGTGTTCATGTGTCATATGGGCAAAGTGGATGTTGCAGTCCATTCTACAGGCTGGTCCATCGCAGGATAAGCACCTACCTAGCACCACTAACAGAGTTATTCCTGTAGCTGCAGTGACAACGCTGTCTTGTCTTGTCTTTTCTTTTTTTGTTTCTTTAGGAGGGGATACTAGGGGTCATGGGTTCCAGCCCTGCTGATGACCTATCTGTGTGTGATTATCTTTCCCATCTTTGCATTTATTTTCCAAAAGCACTAGAGAAATTGAATTTGCCGGCAGAACTCACATTTCAGAGTCAGGTGCCCCAGCAGTCACAGAAACTCATTTTTAAAGGCGCTCCCACAAGTATTTACTGAGCAAGGACTGTGTTGTCATCCGCACAGGTAACAGAGACTATGTAAGAAGTCCCCAGGAAGTAGCAGATGGGGAATTTCAAATATTTGACAATTGTAAAGTGAAAAAACGTAAAAAGGAATTTATCACATAAACTAACACCAACAAACAGACTCAGAGAGCTCACACCTGTCTGAGGATGTTCTGTAGGTTGACAAAAGGGGCTGAGTCTGTCTGACAAATTATCCATTGTTCAGTTATTTGCTCACCTCCAGTTATTATTCATCTTCTGTTGTGCATTTTCCAAGCAATTAGCTAATTAGGCAGTGTCATTACCCCTGTTTTACAGGTGGGGGGATGGGCGAATGTTGAGAGGTGCGGGATATTGCTGCTCCCAGAACGATGGGGGAGGGGGACGCTCAAGGAGGCCACTAAAAGTATGTACAGTTAAAGGCCCCTTATGAACATTTGGCTCTAGGGCCCACATCCACAAAGTTATTTCAACTCTTACGTTCCATTGAAATCAATAGGAGTGAGGAGCCTGAAGGCCATTGTGGATCTGGGCCTAATGACTGGGCCAAAGCGACCTACTGAAGCCAGAAGAAAACGTGGATTAGATCACAGAAGTTCTTGGATCCCCTCTTTGATGCTCTAGGCAACGCGGCTTTTCTCCGCAGAGTTGGCAATTTGAGAATGCCCTCCTGTGGCGGGGAAGCTGAGAGGGCTCCCAACCCACAAAGCGATACCCTTCGCTGACACCGTGCGCTTTCTGCATCCGCACAGGGCCGTGTTCTCCTGCTGATGCCCTCAGACCCCCAAACATACACCGCAGCCACAGCCAGACCAGAGGCCCTGCCATGAACCCCTGGGAAGCGCATGCGTGCAAGCCCTCGGTAGTGAGTCCTGACATTCACCAACTGCGCCTCACACGGGCCCTGCTGCAGAGGGACTGGGAGAAGATACCCACAAATCAACAACAGACCATTCTCCTGGAGCCCCCTGAGACACCCGTGCCAGCAGGACAAAGGGCGAGTGCATTCTTCTGCCTGACAAATGCATTACCCACTAGTCCTGCTGCAGGGAAGAGGGCCACGCCAACATGAGGTGTGGGACAGCACGTACCATATGTAACTGTCCCACTGCTGGGAAATGTGTTCGTACAGCCGCCCCCTGTGACCTGGTGCTGTAATGCAGAAGGGGTGCTGGGACCCTGTTACAGGACAGAAGTCTCTTTCTTTTACTCTTTAAAGTGTTAACAACCCCCGCAGCCCGTTTTGGAGACGGTAACGTACTTGGCGTTTATTTACCAGACTCTCCCTCTCCTAGTTAGGATCTGACCGATGGTCCCTCTAATGTTTCCTGGCCATGTGCAGAATAAATTCTGTTTTGTGCACTGAGGCATGTGCTGATGTCCATCACCCATAGAAACACAGGCTGCAAACAGCAGGCACTTCATGCTTCTAGGTGCTCTTGTTTCAGGTTACTCTCAGACCCACTCCTTTGGTTTCATCAGTTTGCATTTTCAAAGTTATAGCAGCTCTAATGGGGCCAGAGGCTGGGATTGCTTTTTTTTTTATGGAACCTTAGATTTTGGAGCATGAGACAACAGCCTCCAGGTGACAAACAATAGCTCGCCAAGCTGGCCTGGTTCACCATGTGTGGGAAGCAGAGGGAGGGGAGCTGTGACCAATGATAGGCCCTAAGTCTGAGGCAAGTAGTGGAAGAAGACCTGGGCTGCCTCATGAGGGGAACAATGGGCTGGGGAGGAGCACTGAACGGTTTCAGGTGGGTCCTGAAAACTGGCTAACATCCCACGAACGATCTGAACCAGGCACTGATCTAACCACTTGACATGAGGAGCTAGAGTCAGAAGGTAGTTCCAGGCCATCAACTTCATCTTCCACCAACCACCAGTGGAGAGAACAGTACTCAATCCCAAACCTGCAGAGGCCGATGAAAAACATCATTCCTTCATCTCTGGGTTATTTGAAAGTGTACAAAGGGCTGGGAGGGCATGGAAGAAGCAGGAAATACCAACAAACCCACGCTCGCAGCACACTGTGCAACCAAAGTGCTTGGCGTAGCCTTTGAGAACAGCTTGACAAACTTAACACCTTTTTTCAAACCATTTCTACACATCTGTCATTTGAAATTACTCGCTGGGAAGTTTGTGAAGGGATTGAACATACGCTGTTACTGGGGGAGCACCTCCTGTCTAGGCTTTGCTGGCTTTCCTGGCTCTAGTATCTGCCTCCCTCCGTAGGAGGCATGCACTTTATCTTCGCACCCCACTAGCAGGGTAAAAGAGGGGTATTATTCCCATTGTACTGATGGGAACCTGGGGCATCAAGAGTCTACTGGTCACAGTGATCATGCAGTGAGTTTGTGGAAACTGAACCCTGAGCTGCTGAGTCCCAGGCAAGTGTCTTTCTCACAAAAGCTGTCTTTCTGAGTTCACTACCGGAGTGGTTGGTGAAGCCACACAGCATTGTTTCTGTTCTCTGATGGGCAGCCCCAAACTGCTTCCTCAACTGAACATTTCAATGAAATGCATCTTAGGTACAGGACCCATCGTCACTTTTGAGGCACATAATTTCTCCCACATCAGTGCCAAAGGACAGGGAATGAGCGAGGTGGGAAGGGGCAGCAACCAAATGTCAATTCTGAATTTGAGAAAGTTGCTGTGATTAGGGATGATTTGGGGCCTCAACTGGGACTGGGACCCATAACAGATGCCAAGGAGCTTACAACCTAGGCACCAGAGAGACACATGAGGAGAAAGGTGCTATCTTCCCTGTGCCACAGAGTGGGAGTTGAGGAACGAGAACTTAATCAGCCTGCCCCTTGTCACACAGCGAGTCTGGCAGAACCAGACTTGGAATCAGAATCTCCCGTCTTCCAGTCCAGTGCCCGACCCTCCATCCCCTCCTTCCTAGCCAATCCACAAACACTTGTGAAAACTCTTTGCCTCTCTCCATCAAGCTCTTAATTCAGAGCAAACCTACAGAGCAAAACCGGAGGCACCAGGGGAATGTTGTATTCCCAGATACATCCTTAACTGCGGTCCTGCCAACATCCGACAAACTAGACCCTGCACAGCAAGCAAATATGACAGAGTCACTTCAAGCAGTGATTGCTCATGTTCACGATAGCTAAGACAAATGGGGCATCCCAAACGTGGAACCTAAACACATGCATTGATCTTTAATTAGTCATCTGCTTCCAGAGAGGCTGGTGAGTTGGATCCGAACTTACCTCCCACTGAATTGCATTGATAAACTTTTCCTTTGTCCAGCTCCGCACTGTGCTGCCGCATATGTCCCGTCGCAAAGGAGCAGAGCAGCAGGCTGGCACCCTTCTCAGGCACTTGCTGGGTTGTTACTTGCCAGCCTCTGGGATCTGGGGTAGCACAAAAAATATGAAACTCAGTTCCTACCTAATAGCGAGAGAGGCCCAGGCCCCTGACCAGCTCAGAGGCTGGCAGCAGAGATGTGACGGAGAGAGTTGAGGGGCACCAAGGGAGGGGCATTGGAAAAGAAGCCATGGGGCATGCATGGTGTGGGATGAGTAAAGATCAGATTGCCAGGATCCAGTGGGTGAAATCTCAGCTCTTGATTTAAAATAAATTTTGCCTGCTTCTTGCTGCACACCGATCACAATCCCAGCCATGCCGGGAAGCTCCACACCTCCTACGAAGAGCGCCCTGCCCCTGCTCATGCTTCTGGCTCTGCCCTACACGAGCATGACTGCAGGTGGTCTGACCCTATTGATAGCAGCTGTCGTTATCTGCCACCACCGGCTATCAAACTTGGAGCTGCAGGAAAGCTCGTGGTGGGGTGGTGAGGTTGAGAAACCCCCAAGGACAGGCTGTGTCATGGCTTTCGTTTGCACTGGCATAGCTTCCACGGTATTCCTCACAGTTCTCAGCTCCATTAGCATTTCCCCACCCCCCGTGGCTTTTATTTCCCAGGTATCTGAACACTGACTGAGCGTCACCCTGTGGAGCCCTAGCAAGGGCCACACGACGGGGTCACTCACTCTTGGGTCTAAAGCAAGACACAGGGTTTATGGTTGCAGTCATTACCCCACACACAGTGTGTCGGCCTGGGAGTTGCAAGGACATGTTATTCAAAGCTGCAGGTGAGATGCTCCAAAGACAGTTTCATTCCTGGCTTGTGAGGCTGGTGCCTGCTGCGAGCTCCCCAAGTCCTGTGCCAAAGCAGGATTGGCAGACTCAATTTAATCAGAATATAATGGGTCTCTGCTCCCTGGGTATGTATGGGATTTGCTGGGTTAAAGATCCCCCTCCTGAGGGCGATGCTCTGTCATGTCCAATGGTCCCTCTATTTTTAACATTCCCTAGGCAGAATAAATTTTGTTATGTGCACCGAGGCATGTGCAGATGTGCAGCACTGGGAGAAACACAGACTACCAGCTGTGGGCACTCTGCTAATCAGCTGGGTGGCACGTGAGTCTCTTTTGGGTGGCTACCCAAATGCTCAGCTTATGAGGAGTGCTGGCCAAGTCCTGCTCTGCTCAGGTTCTGGTCCCACATGTGCAATCGTGATCTCTGAGCGCCCTTGGGCAGCCCTCTCCCCGCTTCCCTTCCACTTCTCTGACTGCGGCACGCGTTGCGTCACGTGACCGCCGCCCTGCTACAGTCAAGCTTTACATCCGGGGGATTGCAGCTGCAGTCACAAGGCACGTTCCTGTGCAGCACCCCGGGGCACTGTCAGACGGCAAGCGGCCCTCCACTCCCAGCCAAACCAATGCGACCTGGAGCAAACGGCTCTCCGGCTTGGCCTTGGGACGCCGAAGAACCCTCAGGCCATTCTCTCATCCCCTCCCCTACCAGCTCCTCAGACACATACGAGAAGCAACAGAAGAGCCATTAAACACAGGAGTCATAATCTCTCCTGTGTGCTCAGGACCCCTGCTCTACCAGGCTCCTTACCCAACAGCAAGGGAGGCCCTGTGGGCTGTGACTGATGGCCAAGATCTGCAGTGAGGAACTACATCGTCTGGTGTATTGGGACAATGGCTGGCACTGCGACGTACTCGTACGGAGAACGCGGAACAGGGTTATTGAAATCACAGATTTGGTCCTGACGCACAAACACTACGCGCTGATGCACAGTTCTGCATCAGCATTGCATAAAATGTCTGTTTCCAGCATAACCCCCCAGTGAAAGGACAATAAATGCCTCTGGTCCCTGTGTGTTGTGCTGCAGCGCACTCGGGCCTGGTGGGCACCTGGTGTTTTCATGTCTCCAGAGGTCACCCAACCACAAGCAGTCATAGCACGTGACTATCCAGTGGGGCTGAGAGCAGGAAGAGGTGATGGTCAACTCTCTCGGGCGGCGCCCTGAGCAGAATTCAGTGTCTGTATTGCCTTGATTTCCATCTTACCATTATGGAAGGCCCCGTGTGGGCCTAGTTCTGCATCTCAACCCTTGCACATAGTGGCCTGTTTGCCCTTTTAGGTTCTGCCAGACCAGATGTCCCACGACTGTGAGTGCAGTACCCACCCTGCCCCCTGATTTCTCCAGGCTGGATGGAGTCTGGTGCTTATCCACCTTTACCCTTCATCTGTTTGCACCTTCAAACCAGCCTTGTCAGCAGTAATAGCTCTTCTTTTGAGCCTGGCTGCTATAAGAGGTGAACAGTGGGACCCTCAATTCTATAACAGGCCTCATGTTGTTCAAGATATTTGATTGTCCTGGAAAGTGGAATGAACGGGGAGATGTCACCAAATTATTTAGGCCATTCAGGACCCTAGGAGGATCTAACCAAGCTAGGTGAATGGGCAACATGCTAACAGGTGAAAATCAGGGGTGACAAGGGCAAAATAACACACACTGAAGCAAAAACCTGAAGCTCCTCAGACAGCTTCTAAATTGGTTGTGTCTGCTCAGGAAATGAGTCTGGGTGTCACTGCAGACGGCGCAATGGAAACCCCTGTTCCATGGGCAACTGTGGTCAAAGAAGCTAACAAGATGTTCAGATGCCTATGGAAGGGGCTGGGTTATAACACAAAGAACATTATAAGGCCAGTATGTAAATCAGGGGTGTAGCCTCAACTGGAATACAAGTGTGCACTCTTGGTCACCCACTGCAAAAAAGGTTATTGCATAACCATGGGAAAGGATTCAGGGGTGGACAAGACAAGCCGGTGGCATGGAAAAACTCACACGGGATGAGGGATTGAGAGGACAGGGCTTGTTTATCTGAGAAAGGAGACAAATAAAGGGACCATTATACAACTGTAGAAAATGACGAACATTCTAGAGATCTGTGATTGGGCCCATCTGTTCTCCTTCTCCTGTAATGCAAGACCAAGGGGAAATGAAATTCAAAGGTGGAAAATTCAAAAGTGCTACAAGGCAATATGTATGCACACATTATATTGTGGAACTCCTTACTACAAGACATAGTTGAGGCCAAGAACTTGGCAAGATTCAAAAGGGGATAGGACATTTATAAAGACATCAAGGCTATCCAGTGTTATATAAATAATGAAAATGATGCTTGGAAGGGATATTAAACCTCAGGCTTCAGGACTTATGCCAACCCTGAGTATCTGAGACCAGGATGAGAGCTAATGTGGAGGCTGATGATCTTCCTGCTATGGAGTTTTGACACTTTCCTCTGAGGCACTTTGTATTAGCCACTGTCAGGGACAGGATTGCACCTGGCTGTTGCTATGTTCCTGTCCTATCATCAAATGCTACCTACCTCAGGTGTTAATTCAAAGTTCAAGGCGCAGAAACTTGGGACTGCTTGTTATCGTGCTCCTCAGCCAATGGCAAAGTGAGGGGGTGACTGGGCTAGTGCCCTGGCCTTTACTGAGATCAGTTACTCCCTTTGTACATCACGCTATGAACAGTTCTGTGTCGTGGGTGATAAATAGATGTAGCTCTTCCATGCTGTATTATCAGGCATGGTTATGTGTTAATAAGATCCAGAGCTTCTGAAGTTTACCGCCTGGCACTCTAACTGCAGCTCAGGGGTGACTTGACCTAGCATGGCTAAGAACTGTAGAGCATCCTGGAATATCAGAGAGTTACCACCTGGTTCAGAACATTTGGCAGTGGTAAGGCAACCTGGAACAGTTGAGGATTATTGCCAGGCCCAACATGGCTCAGGGCTGCAAGGTAATCTGATCTGATGCGACAGACAAGTGTAAAGAATTCTGTCTGGCTAAGGATTACAGACTAGTCTGCTAGTCTGAGGCCAGCTGCCCCAGAGCCAGCCATCGTGCTGTGTGTTAAACAAGCCCTGTTTTCCTGGCACACTCTTTTGGTTGCACTTCCATCTCAGTGGTGGCTCAGAACTGTCACACCAGGAGAGAGGAAAATATTGTTCATCACTCACCAAATGCCCAATTGACTTATGTGTTTAATGTTTTAGGCAGTTGGCTTAAGTGCAAACAGATGTCATGCAATGGATTTTTCCCTTCAGTATCTCAGTATGGGATGTTTTTTTCCCCTTAGTTAAACTTCCTAATGCAAACTGTACACGGTGCAAAGTTTCAATCTAGTCCAACTCAGAGCAGCCCCATGATACAGGACAGCCTGGAGTTGGGTAATGTGGATGCACAAAAACCAAGAGAAAGCTGAGATCAAAATCTTAGACAAGGCAGGGGAATTAACTGTTCAAGCTCATCAGCGTGCCAGAGCACATGGCAAAATCACAAGCTATTATACATTCAGAGAGAAGGCCCCAAAACATAAGAGCATCTTCTCAAGAAACTTCCTCACACTGCCACTATCAGCCTTCCTATCTATGGCCCTTAGCTATCCCCCATTACCTTACCTTGGCTGACAGCACCCCTGGGAGGTAGCGCAGTGCTCTCATACCCAGTGCCTTTGTGTTATAAAAGAGATACCAGTACCCCAACCCCCAGCCAGTCCCATGGCTGGGGTTGCCAAGGTGCTGGTACTAAGTACTGGCAAGTACCAGCACTAGAAAAAGCACTGGTCATACCCATTTTGCAGATGGATAGCTGAGGCACCAAAACACTACGGGGCTTGCCCAAGATCGCTAAAGACACCCAAGGCAGAGCAGAGAACTGAGTTCTTCTTTGCCCGAGACCTGGGCCCCGATCACTGGCCCATCTTTCTATGTCTTGTACGCCCTCATTTGTGGGATGTGACATGAAACTTGAGCCGCTTTTTGCATTGTCTCCCCTATTCCTCAAGCAGTCCTGGTGATTCGTTGGGAGTGTGACAGGGTAGACCATAGGTTCCCAAACTGGGAGGCATGCCCCACTGGGGGGACATGAAGAAATTCCAGGGGGGCATGAGGCAACCCCCCCAACAACCCTCCCCCATCCCAAGAAATAGCCCGCGCTGCCATTACCTCCTGCAAAAATGCAGATAGCGCCGGCTTCCTGCAGTGTTGGGGGGGGAGTCCCACAGCTGCATGCCACAGCCGGTATTTCAGGAAGCGTGTGCGCTGCTTCCCCTCCCCAAACAGCTGGCGCGTTTGCTGCAAAGCTGGGTCTGTTGCCTGCTGCCGACATCTTTCCATCTGCTGCCTTCCTGAGCAGGGGGCAATGGGGGAGTGGAAATCCCGGATCTGCACCAGCTCCAACTGCTCAGGCAGTGCGTGGCTGCCATGGGGAGCGAGGAGCAGGGCACGCGCTGCCTGAGCAGTTGGAGCAGGCGCAGACCTGGGACTCCCACTCCCCTCCTCGTCCCCTGCGCAGGAAGGCAGCAGGTGGAAGTATTCACCGGCAGGCAACAGGCCCGGCTTTACAGGGAACGTGCTGGCGTTTGGGGAGGGAAGCAGAGTGTGCACTTCCTGAGACCCTGGAGCTGGTGCGCAGCTGCGGGGACCCCAGGTACCAGCCAAGCTGTCCCCTCCCCTGGTCCAGACCCCCATGAGTACAGGTTCCGTGCCCCTCCCATAAATAAAGACAACACTGAAATGTTTGCGTTGGACAGATTTTATTTAAAAATGAAGCCCGGCCAACAAGCCCCCAATTGGAGCCAAGCCCCCATCTGCCTAAAGCATCGTAACACCCCCGCATCCCCCCACACACCTCAATCCTGAGCCTGTCAGACACTGGAGGCCCCTGTCCTGAGCCTCTCACATCCCGTCTTCTGCCACACCACTACTGCACAATCCACACACTGCACAGCTGCGTCCTGAGCCCATTATACTCCCAACACCCCTGCCCTGAGCCCCTCATACACCCCAGCCTGAACTCCTGCACCCTCACGTCCACAAGCCTGTGGTTTGCTCAGCAACCCCAACACTCTCCAGCCTGGAGCCCCTCCCTGAGCTAGCAGCCCCTTCTTCACTTCATCCTGCACCCAAATTCCCTCCCAGAGCTTGCACCTTTCACCCCTCCCCACACCCAAATCCCTCATTCCCACTCCAGCACCCGTACCTCCTGTCTCAACCCAGTGAGAGTGAGTAAGGGCCAGGGAAAGCAAAGGATTGGGGGGCGGGGGGGGGGGAATGGAGGGGGCGGGGCCTCAAGAAAGGGGCGAGGTCTTGGGGCTTGCCTCGACATTTAAAAAGTGATCTTGGTGTAAGGATTGTGGACCACAGCTGTATTACATTTTTGGGCCCAGAAAAACTATTTGTGCTTGTTTTTAATTTTAAATAACACTTTTATACCAAGTTGTTGTGTTTATTTTAAATTGAACATTACAAGTGGAACGTTTTGTTAAAAGTGGGGGTTGGATGGTAGTAAGGAAGAGGTGTGGGGGTGTGAGGGTGCCTCAAAAATCAAAAAGGGGGCATGATGCTGAAAAGTTTGGGAATCACTGGGGTAGACAAACCCCACACCAGCATGGAACGGGTTAAGGAGTTGCTCTAAGCTAGAGTGGGACCACCCCCAGGCCTGTACATAGTGCCAAAACTGAAGGAGATGCTGAAGCTCAGAGAAGGGAAAATCCAGGGAGGGAAGAGGCTGTGGAGCTCCCCAGCAATATCCCAGAGAGAGGGCCGGCAGCCAGCAAAGCCTTTGCCCCTGCAGAAAGGAGGGCACACAGGTCCCCTGGATGTTGAGGTCAACTTGATGCAACATATAGGCTGTGTCTACACTAGCCAAAAACTTCGAAATGGCCATGCAAATGGCCCTTTCGAAGATTACTAATAAAGCGCTGAAATACATATTCAGCGCTTCATTAGCATGCGGGCGGCCAGGGCACTTCGAAATTGACGCGCCTCGCCGCCGCGCGGCTCATTCAGACGGGGCTCCTTTTCGAAAGGACCCTGCCTACTTCGAAGTCCCCTTATTCCCATCTGCTCATAGGAATAAGGGGACTTCAAAGTAGGCGGGGTCCTTTTGAAAAGGAGCGCCATCGGGACGAGCCGCGCAGCGGCAAGGCGCGTCAATTTCAAAGTGCCGCGGCCGCCCGCATGCTAATGAAGCACTGAATATGTATTTCAGCGCTTCATTAGTAAACTTTGAAATGCCATTTGCATGGCCATTTTGAAGGTTTTGGCTAGTGTAGACACGGCCATAGTCTCGCATTGCTGACCTATTGTGTGACCTTGAATAATTTCACTTCTGTTTCCTCTCCTGCCTTCTGGCTGTCTTTTCTATTTTGATTATAAACTCCCATGGCAGAGATGGTCTGTTCTTGGGTTTGTACAGTGTCTAACACAATTCAGTCCAGATCTCAGCTGAGTCCTCTAAACAATGCTGTAATTTTCACAGTGCTGTAAGCCTGTAGCTTGTACACAGTAAAGGAGCACTGTTTGGTTTGTTTGCTTGTGTGTTTCAGTACACAGTGGCATTTTATCTGGTGTCATACAAGATCACATTAAGAGAAACACAAAAGGAGGGTCATACTTCTTTCTGGGATGCTGCTGCAGTCCCTGATACACGCTGCAGTAACACACTGAGGGCTTGTCTACACTTGCCCCCAACTTCAAAGGCGGCATGTTAATCAGGGCAACTGAAGATTACTAATGAAGTGCCACGGTGCATATGTAGCACTTCATTAGGCTGATTCTCCCCTGCGGCAACTTTGAAGCTTCAAACTTCAAAGTGCCGGCATGCATGTAGCCGTGGGCGTTTCGAAGTGCCCGTACTACTTTGAAGTGCCCGTACTACTTTGCCTTTTGCTCCTCAAAATTTTGGGGAGTAAAGGGACTTGGAGGTAACGAGGGCACATCAAAATGCCCACGGCTACGCACATGCCGGCACTTTGAAGTTTGACCTTCGAAGTTGCCGCAGGGGAGAATTAGCCTAATGAAGTGCTGCATATTCACAGCGGCACTTCATTAGTAATCTCCCTTTGCCCTGATTAACATGCCCCCTTCAAAGCTGGGGGCAAGTGGAGACCCAGCCTGAGTAAAGTCAGGCCAATTTTAATAATATTGAACATCTTAAAAGTGGCTTTGTCCAATTCTACCTTTAAAGCAAATCCGAAAAGCTCTCTGGAAGAGAGGCCATAAGTTTGGGCTTCAGTAAAGTCATTTCTAATGTACCAACTCAAGGAAGTCGGGAGTTTCAAAGTGAAACAAAGACAATGCTCAGAGGGGAGTGCACTCCTGTATGACTCTCCTTAAGGGCAAGATGCTGCCTGGCCCATGGCAGAGCACCCCCTTCAGGATCCCCATGAGAATCACAAGTGTGCGGCTCCAACTGCCCCCATTCCTGCAAGCACTCTGTGGTGCAAGAGTGTAGCCGACCTTGTGTTTCATCTGCTGGCTGAGGCCTTCTGACCAGTTCCTCCCCTCCCAGGGGCTGCAAATGAATGAATGAATGAAAGAGAATGACCGAATGAACCTGCAAGCAGCGGCCATCGGGATAGTGGCCTCTCTCACTTTACACCACCTTGGCAGCGTCATTCCACTCCAGAGCCCACTGAGTCCCCAGTTCGAGTCTAAGAAACTCCGAACCCTGCTTCTATCCATCACCTATTATTTTCAGGCAAATTTTATCAGAGGCATGTATGGGCAGAAGATCTGAGATGCTTTGATTTTGCTAGGAGGTTAGAAAGACATGGCCCATGTTGTCTATTTTATGCCCTCAGATAAGAAGCAGGCATTTAATAAGATGGAAGGGAATTATCTGTTTCAAACACCTTAGCCCCTTTGATTTTGCCCCACATTTAGGAATAAACTAAATCTTTTATTTAATAACACACTAGCTAGACAATTCTAGCGCTGTTATTCTGTAAGCCATCTTCTGCCTTGCTAAGGGCACCAGACAGGACTGATCACTTTCCTCTCAGTTTTGGTCAGTTTTTCACAGTTGTGTCAGAAATGGACTCAGCACAAACAGCGTTTAAATGGAGAAGTGGATAACCACCTATCAGGGATGACCAGCAATGCTGACGGCTGCCACGGGCCCAGGGCAAGCTGGGAGGGGGGCCCAGCTCCCCACTCCCAGAAGGGGCAGGGCCCAGAGAGGAAGGGGGGGCTTAGGGCAGTCATCCCTGGCCCCTCCCCTGACCCCCCCACCCATGCTCCCTCAGAGCCATATGTGGAGCAGCAGCACAGCATTTCAAAGGGGTCTGGAGCTCCCGCTGCCACCTCTGCTACTTCAGCAACAGCAGCAGCTGGAGCTCCAGGCCGCTTAAAAATGCTGGGCCTGGGGCAACTGCCCCCTTTGCCCCCATCCTCCATCAGCAGCAGGCTGGGTCTGAATAATATTTAGCCCTGCCATGAGTGCAGGGGGCTGAACCAGATGGACCTCTCCAGGTCCCGTCCAGTTCTACAATCGTTAAGATTCTGTAGGGCGGTGCTTTCTGAAGCCGGTCTGCTTCCATTCCTCGGGAATTCTCTCGCGGCACCCTAGAAACGACAAGAGCAACGAGACAGGAGATCGTGTTGTATCAGGCTGCAGAACACGCTGCAATAAAAGCAGAGCATTGTCCCTTTCAAGACTTCGGCCTGGTATTGACTGAGGGGAAATCTGTGCTTGCTCTTCAAAACTGTGGCGTACATCAATGTTCCCCCACAGACTTTTTCCATCCGCGCGCAGAGTAATGTTTTCGTGTGCACCGTGGCACATGCAGACGTGCGCTGCCAGCAGAAACACAATAGCTAGGTGTGGGCACTGCGCTGATCAGCAAGGCGGCATTGAAAGCTCTCCTGAACTGCTGTGCAAGTGCCCAGCTTCCAGCGAACACTGGTCTGCGTATGCTGTTACAAAGTCTTGGGATGAAATTCTTCCCATGCAGAAGACCAGCACGAGGGCATCGCTGAAGTCCCACTTATTTCCTACATTTTTTTCAAACTATAATTACCGTAATCCAATCTTGTGTGCGTGCCAGGAAGGAATACAAAGTTGCTCTTTATTCACTCCACAGTGACTTTGCATGTGGGAGGAACATAACATCCAAATACTAAATATTCTGATTTGGCTCATGGCATGACCGCCGCATCAGCTGCGGTAAATGTGAAGTGCCTCAGTGAATCATTGAATAGTGCCTGAGGTTACTACTAGCGCAGCTCCATCCACATCGTTCGCAGTCTGGAGAGAACAACCTGAAAGTTATTCAATAGGTAAACCTCATAACAAACCAGTATAGCTCAGCTTCTCGTGCAGTTAACCAAACACACCCGTAACGCCTTCTCCTTTCTCATCTGCATCATCCTTAGACACCGGGGGAAAGTAGAAATGTTAATTGGCCTCCTTAGTTATTGAGCATACGCCAAATGGAGAACCGCTTTCAAAACGACAACTTGTTGGTCTTTGGCAATTATAGTCCATCAGGCCTGCCAACAGCGAAAGGAAGGGCAAAGGCGGCAACTGTCTCAGGTCCCAGTCGTTCAAAAGGGCCTGAGGCTCCCTGCTACTGTGGCAGCGGGGGCTGCTGGAGCCCGGGATGCTTTAAATCATTGCTGGAGCCAGCAGCCACATATTGCAGGTAGCGCAGAAGGGCTGGTGGGACAAGCTAGCCACCAGCCCCATTCCTTTTACTCAAGGCCACGCCCTTCTGCGAACACAGAGCCACACACACGCACATCTTCCCCAGGGGCCCAGCAATTCTGTCGGGGCCTCTGCAGATCATGCAACCTTCGCTTAAGCCGCCTCCACCTAACACATGATCTTTCTCTGCACTTATGCCGTCCCCATCAGCATAGTACACAAACCCTCAAAAACCATACGTGGAAATCCTCTCAACTCCCCTGTCAGGCATTTTACAAACAACAGCAATGACTTGCTTACAGTTGTATAGTAAGACAGGATCTGAACCCAGATCTCCTGAGTCCTTGGCTATTGCCATAATCACCATGATTAATTATAGTGAGACTCCTGCTAAGTGATGCAAATGTAGTAGAGTCTATGAGGCGCTCAGCCACGATCCGAAACTATTTGGCGTTCACAGGTAATATGGAGATTTAGAATGGATATATTCATTTCCAGCATGAAAGATTTCAGAATGTAATGGGAAAGTGCCTTCAATCAGGCACTTGCATGAAAGCAACGGGGCTCTTTTCATAGGTTCATAGCGGTCAAAGCCAGATCTCCCTAGCCTGGCCTCCTGGCCAAAGGATTTTTAAAGCTACTCACTAAATTAAATCTCATTCACTACAGGGGTCTCCATTGTGTTACACTGGTTGCCAGGTAAATGAATTATAAGATGATGGAAGAGGCATTGCTGGTGGCTGACTGGATGTATAACGTAATGCCTGGAAAAGCACATACCTAAATACGCACAAATATAGAAGAGTCAAAAGAAAATGAAATGTGTCAGGCTGGTTAAGGACACAACCTCTGTGGCTATGGAAGTGAAACCCCTCCCTGTGCAACTGAAGGGTGATTTTCCAAGCATAAAGGCAAGTTAGGTGCCCACTGAAAATCAGTGGAAATTGGGCATCTAATTACAATGGGGGGTTGTAAATCTCCCCCCTTATTTACTGCAGTCACAGCCCACCAGCAATGCCTGCACTCTCAATAGTTCCTCATCCATGCTCAAAACTTTTCTGTTAGTCTATAAGGTGCCACAGGACCCTTCGTTGCTGTTACAGATCCAGACTAACACGGCTACCCCTCTGATACTTGTCACTATGAAATAGTTTCCTCACTTGCCTTCACCGGTGGAGCCAAGCAGACTCAGATCCCAAACATGGGGGTTTGGTTCTGCTGCAGCAAACTATCCTAAACAAACCACAACCATTCACTCCAGCAAACTTGACAGTTTCTCCTTTTGTTTTAAGGACACTGTGTCGCTTCTCCAACCTTTGTGTGCCTCACCCATGATGTGGGCCACCACCGCTGTGGAGCAGAGGGAAGTTGAGATGGAACTTGTCGCACTTTAAAAAGTCTATTTTAAATGTGCGACAAGATCCTCAGGTGGTGTAAATGAAGTGACAGTTTAATTGTAGTCAATGGAGTTACTTTGATTTACACCACTGAGAACCTAGCCCACTGTTTTCCTTAACTCATTTCCCAGCCTAGTGTTACTGAAACCCTAAAAAGACATACAGATGGAAGCAGAGGAAGGGACCTCTCTTGTCCCATCTGTAGTCTGCCTGTTTTCCCATTTCATCATCTCACCACCTTCAACCATATGGACAAGCACGTGATGCCTAGCCCCGTGGCCTGTAAGACAATTGAGATCAGTAACACATGGAATCTCAGATTATCCAATTCTTTAGATTAATTTTTCAATTAAAATTTTGATAGTAAATACAGGAATTACAAAGACAGAGAAATTAAGGGAGAACTGCTGATACTTAACAATCTGGCCAACTATAAATAGCATATAAAATAAATAGACAACTGTCAGTTATGGGTGGCAATTCCAGGCCTAGCATGTAGACAACACCTGCTAATAGGCGACTCTTCCCAGTTTATTTATTTGTTTTAAAAGAAAAACTGTTTACAACGATAAACCCCAAGATGACAGGTTTACTATTTTCTGTGAAAACGCTACCACATAATGATCACTTGCAAGTGTTTTTTTAACCTACTGTACCATAGTTACGTTATTTTTTTCATGCCAGTGGTGAAGTGGCACTTTAGCATGTAGATACATGCCAAATGCATGCAGAGATGTTACTTTTTCTTCTAAAAGAGTCATAACCAAAGAAAGGGTTTGACTGGCTAACAAAGCTCTGGACTGTGTGGTTGCCTAGCGGTCACTGGGATGGATCACAGCTCATTAGTCAAGTGTTGCTAAGAAACGTAACTAAAAATGTCTTACAAAAATCAGAGAAACAATCTGAGAAGAGGAGCTGAGGTTCCCATGTGGCCTCTTAAGAAGCCTTCTCCAACCCCTGGGAAAGATGCTCTTCATGTGTTTCTGACTCAGTGTGCTCATGTTCAGGTTTGAAAAACTTACTCATAACTCTGTTACCAAAGAAGGAAGTTTGGGACATTTTGATCAGGAGGAAAGTGCAATACTTGTAAGCAAGACGGTGAAAACTTGAGGAAGAAGAGCTGTGGTTTTCTGCTCAGCAATGCAGGTGAGCCTTTTGATTGTCAAGGGGACTTGAGGAGATGGCTTGTTGGACTCTGCACTGGACAGCCTCAGTGGTTCGAAATCTGTGGTTCATCGTCAGCTGGCTAAATGATTATTTTCTCTCCCATCAGAGGTCAGCCTCGTCACCGCCGTGCAGGACTTTCTCTCCCAGCTGCAAACTTGGTTACTGCACCTTGCTCGATGTGGGGCTTCTTGAGGGCCCCCTGGAAGTTGCTGATAGTGCTGAATGTCTTCTCAGGAAGGTAGTTTGACACAGACCCTTCACACCGGCGCTCCATGCATTGGCTGCCAATTCACTTCCAGGTGCAATTCCGTCTCAGTCAGTATCTTTAAATCACAGACTGGTCTAGGACTGTGAGTTCTCCTCTCCCACAACAGCCTGCCTCATCCTTTGTAGACGACAGTGGTGCTTTAGCTTCTGGTCCCCAGGTATGAATGTACAGGGCACGCACTCAGCTCTGGAATTCTCACATCTGGCTACATAATGCCTCGTTGTGCTCCTTCTAGACCAGGATCCTGCCTCTATCAGTAGCCAATGGTCAGTGCTTCCAAGAAAGGCGTAACCCTCCCTAGAATGCACCTAAGTGTGCAATACAGTGTCAGTAGGGGCAGTTCTTTCCCCCATCTGGTGATCAGTTTATGCCCCATAGCTGGAGGAGTGTTAGACTTCAACATTTTCATCCTTGTTAATGGAACTATGTCTGCTGTTCTCATTCAAATGGCCATCAGATCCTGGTTTGGACCTGGCCATTGTCCCGTGGCAGTGAGTTACACAGGTTAATTATACACAACATGTTTCTAGGTTGCCTTTTCTCCATTTATTGTGATATTCATAGATTTTAAAGCCAGAAGGGACTGTTAGCTCATGTAATCTGACCTCCTGTAGGTCACAGAATTTCCTCCAGTTACTCCTGTAGGGACCCAAATAACTTGCTTTTGACTTATGTGTGTCTTTCAGAAAGAATCCTTGCCGTGGTATGAAGACTCCAAAAGATGGAGAATCTACCACATCCATGGATCATTTGTGTCCTTACTGTTAACAATTTATGTCTTCATTTCTAATTTGCATTTGTCTGGCTTTTGTTTCCTGACTTTGTCCATAGGTTAAAGAGCCCATCCGTATTGTCCTCTCCGTCTCACCGAGTGTCCTCTTATCTCATTGTGATGGTGTAAATAAAAGGCCTGACTTGCCCTTTTGCCACTCATTATTTTATATCCCGCTGTCATATCTCTTCTCCAGAGCAACTAGCCCTCACTCCTCTCATTTGCACTGAAGCCTCCGTTCTCTTTCAGCACGTCTATTGCCTTTCTTCTAGCTCCTTTTGGGAAAGGTGGTCCGAACAAAATGCAGGATCCCAAGATAGGACATGCTGACCTCTTACAGAGTGGCTAATATACTATTGAGTGCAGCCTAACACTTCATTTGTCCTTAGCTTTTTCATCCCTACCCTATACTGAGCAGCCTTAGAGGACAACTAGGTTGTTCACCTCTATGGCTACAGCTTATTCCAAATGAGCAGCATACATGCGAATTTTATTCTGTTCCTTTCAGTGGTTAATATCCTGCATCTATATATCATGAATTCCATCTTTATTGTCTTCCCTAGCTTTCTTTCTTTGGGTATTCTAGCCAAAATAATTTGGTATTGTGTGTTCCCTCCTTCTTCCCAGGTCAAAGGAGTAGGACTGACTGATTTCATTCCTACATTAAAAGTCTCTTTAAAACGTTGTTTTACAAAACCTAGCCTCAGTGGGAATGCTTCGAGCATCTTCACCTGCCTGCCCCGAGTTCTTCCACTTTTCATTCAGGCTGTGGCCACACTAGCCCCTTCTTTCGGAGGGGCTATGGTAATATGACACTTCAGAATATGCTAAAGAAGCGCTTCATGAATATGCAGTGCCCTATTAGCATATTCCAAAGTGCCACATTACCATAGTTCCTCTGAAAGGAGGGGCTAATGTGGCCACAGCATGAGATATTAGTCCATCCTTCTCCCCAACCACTGCTTCAGTTGGATGATACATGTAAGCCAGGGAGGGAAATTTGGTGGGTGACAACCAAGAGGAGTTATTCTGGAATATGATAGGGAGGTACATTAAGCTAAATAGGAGCAAAGTTCTCCTACTCTGCAATAAGAGAAAGTTCGCACAGGCAATACTCCAGAATAGCGATGGCAGTCAATTTCTCAATGTAATCAAGCCCTTGCTAATAACTGATTCCACATAAAGTTAAAGTGATTAGCCTGTTTTGATTGCCCAAACTGAGAGAGAGACAAAACCTAAGCAATCAGCATAACAGCACTTTGGAAAGCCACAGAAGCTAGTGGAATTATTCTAAAGGAGTCTGCTGAAGCCCTCATGGGCACAAACCAAACAGTGGATTTTGTTTAAAATAAACTTTTAAATTGTCACTCTCTCTTCAATAAATATATGATCTTCACCGATTCCTTGGACATCTTACTGTCTTGTCACACTGAGAATTAACCATTTATTTCTTCTTTTTGCTTCCTCTATCCCAACTACTTTTTAATTCATAAGCCTGGGTAAATTGTGAAGTTCTGTAACCTGTTCCTCCTTTTTTGAAGGTCTTTATCAAAAGTTATTTGAAAATCAAAATTAGCTACAGTCTCTTTCAAATGATTTCACTGCTGTACTCCAGCCCACCCTACATTCTGCTGATGCACCCTAACCCTGACCTACAGCCTCTCTCTTATCCCAGCCCTGGGCTCCCCTCACAAGCTCTGCCAGTGCCCCTCACCCCTGCCCTGCAGCTCTTCTGTTATCCCAGCTCCGGGTTTCCCACACACGGCTCTGCCAGTGCCCCTCACCCTTGCCCTGCAGCCCTTCTGTTATCCCAGCTCTGGGCTCCCCAACACAGCTGTCCCATGCTGCAGCATCCTCTATTACTCCAGGCCTCTCCTCCTTTTTCTCAGTCCTTCATTCGCTTTCTTTCTTCCTTCCTGTCTCTCTTTCTCTCCTCCTTCCTGGGTTCTAACAGTCCCTTTACATTCATCACATTAAAGAAAACATTTCATGGCCATCTCTTTTATCTCCTTCACTGAACAGTTAATCAGAAAAAATGCTTTCATGTTGCTAAATCAGAGCCAATGGGCAAAGCCGGGCTGACAAAAGACATTTCCCTCCGTCATTAACTTGACCTAAACAGTATTAATTACACAGGCTGCCCTTTGATTGTTGGACTGTGTGTGGAATTGGGGCAGTGGCGAGCCAGTAATATCTCCAGGCTCTTCCCCCTCTATCTTCCACTCCAACCCCAAGATGTCTGTTTTCCCCACCTGTCTGGGGCCTTTGGGATTCACTCACTTGTCCTCTTGCACTGAGGGAGACAAGGACCCATTTTGCTGAATGGCAGCAGTGAAAGAGCCCTATGGATTCACTAGAACCATCAGGAAAGGGATCTGTTAGAGGAAGGGTTGAAGGGAGAAGGGAAGCCCTCCTGGGCTTAGGCGCCAAAACTAGCAGAGCTGGAGCAAAGGGGGTGCCCCGTCTCATGGCTTGAAAAGGTTTCCATTATATTCAGGGTTTGCAAACTGGGTAGATGGCTCTCAGCACCCCCAGGGTCTAAGTTGTTCCCACACTGCTGCCCTCTCGATGAGCTGCTGCTTCTCTCATGGAGCCAGACCAGCATGGGCCACCTGAAGAGAAGTCTCACACCACATCCTGTTGGTCCCACAGTGTTTTGGCGACAACAGGCATGGGGAGGGGGGACCTGCAAACCTGGATCCAGCAAAAGAAACATTGGGGAGCAAGAATGTAGCCATTGGCTCCCCTTGACTGGCTGTGTGGGGACAGGGCACCTGCCCTTTTTAAAAGCAAAGCTCTGACAGTGGGTTTTCCAGTGCAAATGCATTGCTGCCCCTTGATACAGGTGTGGAGGGCCCTGAGGACAGGGGAGCATTCCTGAGGGTTGATGGGATAGATTGATTGGAGAGTCATGTCCAGTGAAATCCAGGAGTAGGGCAGGTCCCAGAGTGATCTGGCAAGTCTACCACTCTGTGATGCAGCCTGAGAGACAGCACAGTCCAGCAGCCAGGGCCCTGGGCTGAGGATCAGGAAACTTGGGTTTTAGTCACTGACCTCTCCCTCTGTTTCCTCTCCCAGCCTTTGTCTGTCTTTTTAGACCAGTGGTCCTCCAGGGCAGGGGCTAGATTACTCTGTGCCTGCGAGCGGCTGGCACAGTGAGGCCCAGGGCTGAGCAGCAGAGTAATCAAATAGCACTTCCTCACTCACAGAACAGCTCAGGGCTGCCCCTCAGCCTGGGGCTGAAGCTTCCTCTATTGCAAAAGAGATGCTCTTCCCCTGTCCAGCTCTGAAGCAACCAGCCTCTCCTGGTCTGGGGCAGGGGCATTAGATTCATGTCGCACTGGCGACATCAGCAATTAGCTGGTTAGTAATTTTGCAGAAATGTCTTTGACAAAACAAGAAGAAGCCTCAGCCCCATGACTCAGCCCCCAAGTTTGGAGCTGTGTGTGGTACAGACACTGCTGGGCCATGGAGCACCACTCACAGCCGACCCCATGCCATCCCAAACCGAGCCACGGCTTGGCTGCAGCAACCACAGGAGGAATGTGCACAGCAGTTACTCTCTCTTTCTGAGACGCTCCCCTGGGCTTGCAGCGGGATGGGGCGGGGCACGGAGGGGGAGGTCTGAGTCAGTGGTGCTGCTGCTGCTGTTCTGGTTTAAGCTGGCTGAGACTCCTGTCCGTGGTGGCCATGAGCCACGGGGATAAACCTCATTCCCAAGCAGCCGAAGGGAAATGTGGTGTGAGGCCTGGAAGCAGCAGTTCCTCAGAGATCATGGGGCAGCTGCTGGAGCAGCTTTTCAGTATTCATTTCCCACGCCAGCTATGTGTACTCCTTTGTTAGACCATGGTCTGCTTCACCTCTGGGGACTGGCACCTGGATAGAGGTCTTTTCTGTGGCACAAGGCCAATCACCCTCCCCTCTGCCTGGCATCCACTCACCCAGACCCTTTCTCTCCCACCATGATTTTGGCCAGCTGTCTCCTCCCCCTCTCCAGGCTGGACTCACTTTCCAATGAACAGTCTTGCTTCACTTGACACGGCTTTGCTCTGTCGCCTTCCTCTGAGGCACTGTGATCATGTCTCCTAGAATGGGGTGAGGAAACTTTTCACATTGGGCCCCACTTTTCCTCCCAGCAATTGGCAAAGCTCCCCTACCCTGTTTAATGTAATCCAAACTGAGGGAAATTATGTCCATGTGAAAAACACCCTTTCGGCCCGTGTGAGAAAATAAGTCCATTGAATGTAAAAGCTTTATCGGTATAGAAATGTGAATACACAGACATAAAAAACAGTAACATATTTCAACATTTTTAATGAGAGGGAAGAACCTGAGACCTAGCAGGAGACTGTGCTGTGTGCCCCCCCCCGCACTACAAAATTTCACACACACCCCGAAGGGGCCCACCCCCGCTTTGCATACCCCTGTCCTAGACTCAGAACCAGAAGAGACCTCAGGAGGTCATCAAGTCCAAATCCTTGCTGAAAGCAGATCCAATCCCAACTAAATCATCCCAGCCAGGACTTTGTCAAGCCAGGACTTAACGACCTCTAGGGAAGGAGGTTCTACCACCTCCCCTAGGTAATCCATTCCAGAGCTTCACCACTCTCCTAGTGAACTAGTGCTTTTTCCCTAATATCCAACCTAGACCTCCTCCATTACAATTTGAGACCGTTGCTTCTTGTTCTGTCATCTGTCAGCACTGAGAACAGCCTCTCTCCATCCTCTTAGGAGCTCCCTTTGGGTGGTCGAAGGCTGCTATCACATCCCCCCTCACTCTTCTCTTCTGTAGACTAAATAATCCCAAATCCCTTAGCCGCTCTTCCTCATAACTCATGTGCTCCAGCTCTCTAAACATTTTTGTCACCCTCTACTGGATTCTCTCCAGTGCGTCCACATCCTTTCTATAATGGGGTGCCCAGAATTGGATGCAATACTCCTCAGCAGTGTCAACTAAAAGGGAATAATCACTTCCCTAGATCTGCTGGCAATGCTCCTACTAATGCACCCCCCCCCATGTCATTAGTCTTTTTGACTACACAGGCACACTGTTGGCTCATATCCATCTTCTCATCTGTAATCCCCAGGTCCTTTTCTGCAGAAGCCAGGCCCTCCATTTGAAGACAGTCTGGGGCAGTTATTCTGGCCCATAATGCACTTATCACACACTCATGTTTATCTTGTATGTGGTGGGATGGGTCTACTTTTCTCATATCAGGGTAATGGACTGACTTCTCAGCTGACGTAAATCAGCATAGCTCCAATGAAGCCAATTTATATCCCCTGTGTTCCAAAGATGATGGTCAAATGAATCCCTGATGTCACTCCATTCATCTAAGTGAAGTGTTACTCCAAGGATGGATGTAGCCCAGTATGTCCATTAACCAAGGGCTTCTAAACCTAATGGAGTCATTGAATTTAAGCCCAGAGGAGACCCCAGCTCATCACTTTGATAGTCAGAAAGACAATAAGGCTGCACATGGCCCAAGCTGAGTTGGTGCACTCGAATACAGCAGACTGGAAATTTTGCAGCAGCTTCATTTACATCTTTAGACACGTATTGAATTCCCATATGCAAATAAATAATCCATTCAGGACAGCTGCCCCCACACTGTGCTTTTTGATCTTAAATTCAATGCATTTGAAATTCACCCATGTGCAGTTTTCCATCTGCCCTCCATTTTTGTATCAACAATGCCTAACTGTTGCAAAGGAATTGTCAAAAGAATGTGGCCATTTAGGCAGATAGGGAAGAGTTGGAGCAGTTGAGGTTAGTTTGGGAGTCAGTTAGGGATAGTGGGATAAACACGCATTAGTTGAAAGATTCTACTAATATTACCAGCAAAGCAATAGCTAACAATTCAGACATCTGCATTATCCTCCCGGGGTTTCAGAGTTAACAACTACTGGCGTAAATGAGGACAACGCGCTCCTCTTGTTACACTTGTTTCTGACATTCTGTAGATTCAGAAACATGTGACTGCTGCATTTGTGAATACCAGTGTCACACTTTTAAGGTTGTCTTCATAACCACAAGGGAAAGACGCTTTTTACAATGAAAATTGGGAACACAGGAAGATAGGGATTGCCAGACTGGATCAGCCATCGGGCCCATCTAATCCGGTGTCCTGTCTCCCACAGTGTCCAACAGCAACCGCTTGTGACCCCCACAGCAGGCAGTTTTGGAATAATCTGCTCACCAAGAACGTCGTTCTCCAACCTTCCTTAGTTAGAAGTTATCTTATGCCTTGAAGGCAGAGGGTTTCCATTCCTTCCAGAGCTCCAGTTACTCTTTTTTTTTTTAATTTGCTTGTTTTTAATCACTCATATTGTAACTTTTCATAATGAGATATGGGGCTCTGGAGCATAGTTCTGTGGCAAATACTGGTTTCTATGGTATATCCCATGGTTGTAAACTCATAGCATAGTTATTGCCTAGCCAGATCAGAGGACTGATCAAGAGTCATGTGCGGTGATAGTTATACGGTGCTAATATTATAGATCATCGTCATGTTAACATCAGAGCACAGTTTCCTGTTTCTGCACATTTAGTGCGTGACACATTAGAATGCACTTTAGACTAACCTCTTCTCTGGGCACTATGCCAGGTGTCCTTGGAGTTTGCTACCAGTGCTCATGAGCTCCACATTGGGGATTTTGCTGCCACTTGGTGGCATCTACTCTCTCTTCCTGGTACTGGGGTTCCATCATTTGCTGTGAAGAGACTGATGAAGTTGGAAAGAGCCTTTCTCAGTGCTTGGTTAGATTTATTCTTTGAGCTCTTAGTGGCCAATTTCTGAGATCATAGGAGCTTTTCCATGAACGTTCTCCTGCACAAAAACTTCAGTGACGCTGGCAAAAGCTTGGAGCTGTCAAATACTTTATGGAAGCATTTGGGTTTTGCAAATGAAAGGGTTTTACAGAATCCAATAGCACCAGAAACGTGCTCACAAAATATTCTTGCCCCCTGCAGTGGATGTAGCCTGAATTCAGTGGCATCTCAGGGCAGGAGAGCCAGGAAGTAAAATTAATACATCCATTTCAGTTGTCCAAGGGAAGTGAAATGCAAAGAAACTCTTGACCCCGGATTGTCCAGTTCTTCCAGTGGGCGTGCGCTAGGCACTAGTAGCATTAGGGTAGAGCTCTATGGCTGGATACCGTTATTCGGCTAATCCGGGTCCTCCGTGGGCACCAGGCGCAGTGATGTTTTCGCACCATGCTGAAGCAACAGGCAGACGCATGCGTTCAGCCAGAGGTCAATGCAGCCCAAAGAAGGTGACTGACAGGACACCAGATGTGAACTCAGATTCACACCAGCTGCTTCCCTTTGTGCAGTGCATGTGGCCCTCTCAGATGGCAAACTCATGGGGAAATGCCTCTTTGCCTGGTACACTTCCCTCTGACCCCTCCCCTGGGTCCTGGCGCAGTACCGGTGGGACACTGCAGGTGACAGCATTGGTGAGCAGACATAGGCAGCTGAGCAAGAGGCTGAGCAGCAGAGGGATAAGTTGATGGTGTGGGGGGTCACCCGTCCATCTGCCCTCCCAGAGAAAAGTCAGCAAAGGGCCAAGGGGGTTACTGCCCAGAGGAGCTCCCCCAAACTCTGTGGCCACCGGCACCTGACTTGATCAATGCCACACATCCCTCCTCCCCCTCTCGGGCCGCCACACCGTACGTCCGCAGGAGCTCTCCAGACTCAGGCACTTTCCCAGTCCTTCGAGTCCATGTGCTCCATCACCCTCTCTTCCTGCTGCACAGGCCCGAGCACACAGTAGCATCACCCTTTTCTCCCACTGCCTGCTTGGCTAAGGGCAGGAAATCTTGATCTGTTAGGACACCTTAGGGCAGGGTCACTTTCCGAGCACTGGCCGGGGGAGGCAGTCAGAACAAGGTGGGCCCAGAGAGAGCCAGAGAAGAGGGGAGAAGGAAGTAGCAAAGGGAGAGGACTGGCAGGTGTGGCCTCCATGAAGGGAGAGCATTTTATCTAGGCTGGGCCAAGGGGTAGGAGTAGGTGTTGTGGATATAGCTAGTATGGGAAGTGCTGGCTGGACATCAGGACGTGTTCTGTGGGATAAGAGCCATGAGATGGTGGGAGCATTGTTGCTTACAGGTTTAAACCTGGATGGTACAAGAACAGACTAGAGAGAGCGATCCTCCTCTGGCCCCCCGGAGGGAGAGCAGGTTGGACGGAACGGAGCTATTCTGATATTAGCGTCGGCAGTTCTGTGACTCCCGGCTGTGCCGGCAGGCAGAGGGCAGCAGAGGAAGGGGCTGTGTGAAACGTAGCCAGGGCAGCAAAGAACCTAGTCCTCAGACGAGGTGCTTTGTCAGGCCAACCTATACCTCCTAGGCACACTTGGTGGCGGAAGAAGAGCGTCTGAATCCATCTGTGACTGGTTGTTAAGCATGTGGGGCTGAGAGAAGGAGTTCTGGGTTCCACACAGCCCACTGTGCTGGTGAGTTAGCGCTTTACTCAGTGGGTGGGCCTCTGTTTCCCTTCCTTAACAGGGGACCATAACAATGACCTGCCTGCGAGGCCCTTCCCTCCCTATTTCATGTGTTGTCTCTTGTGTTGAGAGAGTTTGTTCTTTGAGGCAGGAGCCGGGTCTCTGCAGCTCCCCAGTCCAGAGGAGCCCAGAGGGGGTAGCTTAGTGCTACGGTCACACAAGTAAAGCATATATGAGTAATAATTAATAGCACTGGGAGTCGCTGGAGAGATGCTGAGTAGTATTATATCCTCAGCAGCAGAGAGGCTGTCGCTGAACACATCAAAGAAGGTCTCCCTTTCATCTCTGCGCTCTGAGCAGACAACTGTGAACAGTCTCTTCCAACAACAATGGGAAGGAGAACTCTAATAGCCTCACAGCATGGAGCCCTGCCAGTCCATCAGAGCTGCTGGCTTGGTGACCATGAAGAGGGGGCCTTCTTCACTTCCCCTCTAATTACCCAAGCTGGCTCCTGCACCTGGCAGCTGAACTGCAAAGACTCTCCAAGAATTGCCATGCTGGAGCAACCTCACTCGCAGAAGGGCTGCCTCATCCTCACCCCATTTCCTTGCTGCCCAGTCTTGTAGGGCAGGAGTTGTTTTCTAACCCCCTGAGGTGGCCTGGCATGATGAGCCTGGATGGTGAGCCACACATCTGCCCTGAACAAGAAGGGGCATGCAAGCGCCAGGGCAGTGATTGTCCAGGAGGGGCTGGGGAGGTGGTAGACAGAGGTCTCCAGGTAGCATTCAACTCATCTGGCTATTTTCCTGATTTTACACAAGCCTCTAGGAAAGGCACGTGCAAAGTCAGGGCATGCGACAATTTCTGACAGCCAATGACTTGCTTATCCTGCTGTACCTACTGCGCACCGACAGGTGGGCACAATAGTTCTGTTCCGGTCAACTTGGCTTATGATAGATAATACAGTGAAAATAATGCAGTGAGCCATTCCCCAGTACTGGGACACTGGTGTGGTTTTGTGTCTGATTCTTTGAGCAAGGAGTTTTCAGGGGAGGTGAAACTTGCACTATGCAAGACAAAGGGCTGAGAACTCCTGGGCCAGGGCACAGGACCACTGAGGAGATCAGCCTAGCTCCTGTGTACAGCTCGGTGAGTGTATCACACACAGGGCTGGGTGCAGTGTGAAACTGGCTTAGAAAAAGCCATGGCACATGCCTAGATCTGTGCCCCCTGAGTGGAGACACCCCCCCCCACACACACCCTTGCACTTAGCGATATACAGGTTTCACCTTCCTTGTCCAGCACCCTTGGGACCTCAATGGTCCTGAAGGACAGAATTCCCCAGATGAAGGGAGGTCCCCTGCCTCCAGCCCTGCAGCCTGTTGCCCCAATCCTGCCACCAGCTCCACTTCCTCCTTGTTGGCCCCCCAGCCTCTGGCCCCTGTATCTCCAGCCCAAGTTGCCCCCTTACCTCTGGCCCCAGAGCATGGTTACCCCACAGGACATGGCCCCAGCCGCTGCCCCCATGGAGGCTGGCTCTAGCCCCAGCCAGGGGGATCCTGGAGGTGCCAGGTCCAGCCACAGCCGGGCATCTAGACACAGCTGTGGCTGAATGAGGCCCTAACCCTGGCACTGGGGTTGCCAGCTTCGGCCCTTCCTGGGCTGCCAAAGCGCGCCCAGCCCGGTGCCAATGCCAGCCCTGGGGACAAAGGCCCTGTCAGGCTTCCTTGCACAGGGCCGCCAGCACCCCTCTTGCTGGGCTTCTGGCTCCCAGCTGCCAGCCCTCAGCCTAACAGCCTCCCAGACTGGAGCTCTTTGGTCCAGTGACATCCATGGCCCTGCCGGACCAGAGAATCCTGGGTTTGGGAGGTGCTAGAGCCAGGGGCAGCCTCCTGTTGGGACAGGGGTCTCAGCTGCTGTCTTTAGGTCCCAAAGTGCTATACAGATGCTGCGGGAGGGGTGGAGTGTTGTCAGTCTCATTTTACAGATGGGGATGCTGACTCAGGCAGGCCAGTAGCAGAGCCAAGCCAGAGCCGAGTTCTCTTGGCCCCCAGCCCAGTGCCCAGGCCACTGGCACAACATTCTTTCCCAGAGCCGGCTGCCCCTGCAGAGAGAACACTGTGGCAGTCTGGGATGTGCTAGGCTTTCTATGGGGCTGACTTCTGTTTCTTGCAGGAGACCAGCTTGTTGCACTGTCCTCTTATACAACCTGTGCCCTTGTGTCACCCGGTGGGTGTGAAGCCACAGAGTTAAGTGACATCTGGTACCCCGCCTGGCTCTCCCCCACTCTGCTCCTGCCCCTCCAAACCCTTGCCTTGTAGAGCAGCAAGGATTAGCCACACATCCTTCTTCCGCCCCCCCAGGGGACCAGCCTGTGTGCGGGCAGTGCGAGTCACATGAGCAATAGGTCGGAAAGCTGGCAGGGGCCCTGGAAGGCAAACACGGACTCCAGCACAAATAAGAATCCCATGGAGGGAGATGGGACATCTTTCCTCCCAGGGTTATTTTTAAACTGTTTATCAAAGGTTTGCTGCTTTTGGCACCAGGGGCAGCAAACTATCTTTAGGCTGATGTTGCAGCTCTCTGTAGAGATGAGGTAGCACTGGCCTGTCGCCTCTTCTCCTCTGCACTGTCTACGCTCCGTGAGTCTCCAGTGCAGACCTCCATGGGATTATGTTTGAATATTTACACTTATGCAGAGATACATGCTTTAGAAACAAAATCTCTGCACCCACGTGCATTCTCATCGTTAATCCCAACAGCAAAGCCCTTTGTCTCCCCTTCCCGGCACCACTGGCGACCCAGCTATTCCTGTGTCTCAAGAATCTTTCTCCCCCACTTTCTCCTTTCAGTCATGGAGATGCCCCTCCTGACAAGTGGAGACAGTATCTTGTGGTTAAAGCATAGAACTCTAAAGATCCTGTCTTGGCCAGCAGGACCTTGGGCTAATCCCAGTCGGTCTCTGTCTCTCAAGGCCTCTCTGTAGAACAAGAATATGGGCAGTTCCCTACCATGCAAAAAATGAATGAACGTACACTTCTGAGGAGCCATTCAAGCAGAGAGCTGGCAGAAGTGGGAGTTAATAAATGCCAAACTTTCTGAAAGCAGGAGATGGGCAGTGAAGAAGAGAGACTGCTGTCCTTACAAGTTCCAATGAGCAACAATGCTTTAGAAGAGGGGCTCTCAAATTTCCTTGCACTGCAAACCCTCTTCTCTGACAACAAAAATTACTGTATGACTCCCAGAGGAGGGACAGAAGCCCAAGTCTGGCTGCTGCGGAGGGGAGACCAAAGGTGACACCGAAGGGCATCAGCCCTGGCAGGGGATTGTAACCTGACCCCTGCCAACCCAGGATGAATCCCATGGGCTTGGCCCTTGGCAGTAAGCCTTCAACTTCAGCTGTGGGCCCCAGCAAGTCTAATGTCAGCCCTGGCAGTCCCATTAAAATGCTGTCACAAACAACCTCCTTTGGGGTTCCAAGCCACAGCCTGAGAACTACTGCAGTAGAAGCAAGAGCCATCTTTCAATGTGGCTACTGAACAGTCCCAGGCATTTCAACAGGGAGTGCATGTAATGTTCCTGCTTTTAAATGAAGGCGATGCTGGATACATAGGGATGGAATCCAAGCCCAAGGAAAAGGTGAAAAGACCCGACAGAAAGAAAAAGCACCAGAGGCAGAAAACTGACAGATGGAGGGCTATGGAATAAATGAAGACTGGAAACTGCAAGGGGAGTAAAAGGGAAACACATATGAGGCCATTTGGTTGCAATACCAGCACCAGGAAATCTGGCCTTGGCCAGGTAGAGGATCAAACTCTGAAAGGAGGTCAGTGGGCCAAGCAATGACCAAGAGGCAGCCATCTAAAAAAGCCAAACAGATGGAAAGGACATTTGGTTCTCCACAATGACTCCATAGCAAGGTACCTGGCTCACAAGGCCCATGACACAGAAAAGGAAAATAGAAGTATCCATACTGACTTGCTGGCTGCTGGAACAAAGAGTGTCACCCTAAGAAGGCCAGGTGTCCTGAGGAATGCTGTGGATTTCCTTCTGATTATTAAACTCTCAGGAACCAGGGATACCTCTATAGGAAGATTGATTATAGCTAAGCAAAACCTTGGGAACCCTGAGAAGGTAGAAATGAAGACTTGGCCACCACAGGAGATTCTCTTTCAATGTCCTACCTGAGAGACCACAGCAGAAAGTTGGTATTGGAGAGCAACTAATGGATTCACTGAAGAGTGCAGAGAACGTTGAGTTCAGACAGCATAAATATGTCACCTACTCGTAGAAGTGATTGCTTGAACTTGACAGTTTCCATTCATGTAAGAAGAGGTGCCAACCTCCAAGCTTCAAAACTGGCAGGGCTCACGAGGTAACTGTAATGGGGTGTATCCACCCCTGAAGAATTAAAGTGAGGGAGAAGACCCTCTTAGAGGTACTGACTTGCATAAAGGCACGGAAAATAGCCTGGTAGCAGAAGTGAGGAACCAATCCCTTGGAGATGGATTTGGGGGCAAGCCTAGAACATGGTTCCTTTAAGGACCTGGGATCATGTAGAGTGGGACAGGGCTTCCTTCTCTTCCAGCCAATTGGGAGGCGTTCTCTGGGGGAGGGCACTACATATACTGTCTTTTCCCATGGAACAGAGACACTGAAGTTGAAGGAAGCCAGGGCCAGAGCCTGAGTTCCTCCAGAAAGGGCTGGGACCTGTGGCTTCAGCTGGAGCAGACTGAGAGAGAGAGACAGCAAGCTCTGGATGTGGCAGAAGAACCAGAGCTAAGAATAAACTGTTGAATGATGATTATGGGCTTTATGTTTGGAGGCTCAGTGAGCTTAGTTTGGATTGTTTTGTGGTGAAGGGCTCTGGGAGAGCTGGGGAGGGGTGCTGTGAGCCACACAACACAGACTTCCTGGAGTGCTTATGGGGCCCACAAGAGGGAACTAAAGAGAGCAAAGTCCCTGTTGAGCTAGCACTGGCCATGATGAGGAGCTCAGTGAGCAGTCAGCCCAGGACAAGGGACTTCAAGCTGTGCAGAAGGCTGGAATGTATTGCCAGCCAACAGAACGTAGTAGAGGACAGAGCTTTCTGAAACAAAAGAATTATTGTTCCTACACGCATGAAATAATACTTGAGACAAGCAAGATGTGCTCTGAACCATGGGTTGTAAGTGTACTCTGGGGAAGTCGATCTTCTTACCATATTTTCAGTACAACAGGTGCAGCGTACATGAGGAAGATAGCTGGAGAGGGGATAGGGCGTGCCAGTGAGCTACACGTCAACAAAGAAGAGCAGGAAAAAGTTCCTAGGGTAGGGATACAAAGCTTAAGACGGGGGGAAGATGCTGGAGGAGGTGCCCACATTTGGGATACAAACAGCCATGATCCAGTGCAGGAACAGTCCCCAGGATTTTGTGAGACAGGCTGGAAAACATTTTAAGCACACGTTTGCCCATGCTTATTCCCCATTCATGTCCCTTGTAAGTCCTGATGCATTGGCCTTCTGGTAGCTGTCGGTACATTTATGCCTAGAGCCCAAAAAGTGATGGGGGAAAAAGCACTAAAAGCCACCCAGTGCTCTCAAAGAAGCTAGTCAACCTAGAAGACACCGCAGACTCACATTCTACCTCAGAGAAGAGCGCAAGAAACAAGCCACTGCCAGCACGGACTTCCAGGGAACTCAGGTGTGAAAAACTGTGAGCTGGAAATGAAAAGAGAGGAGGCAGCCCTAAAGGCTGTGCTAGAGATGGCCACAGAAACAAACCACCCCTCTGAAAGGAGGCTGAAATAGACAACATCTTGGAAGGTGAGGTGCATACAGACGAACATAGGTGTGGCAAACAGCACATCACTGGGGTCAAACTCCAGAACTGTAAAAGGGACATCCCCGTGTACGAACACACACTATGGGTGCATCTACACTAGCCAGCTACTTCGAAGTAGCCAGCACAATGTCGAAACAGCACCCGTCGCGTCTACACATGCCGTGTGCTATTTCAACATTGAAATCGACGTTAGGCAGTAAGATGTCGAAATCGCTATTCCCATCTGAAGATGGAATAGCACCCTACTTCGACGTTGAACGTCAAAGTAGGGTGTGTGTAGATGAGCCGCATCCCGCTACTTCAAAATAGCAGGGTCCTCCATGGTGGCCATCAGCTGAGGGGTTGAGATGCTCTGTCCAGCCCCTGCGGGGCTCTATTGTCCCCACGCACAGCAGCCTTTAAAGCACCACGGACCCGGATTTCCTGTGGCAGGAAGCTGAGAGAGTGCAGGAAGCAACACACGCACGTGCTAGCCCTGCACGCCCTCTACAGACCCCAACCCCTCTAATCAGCGCCATGGCATCGAGCCAGCCCCCCGAGCGCCCCCAGGGCTCCCCTCCTGAGGAGACCCAGGCACCCCCACCAGCCAAGCGGGGAGCCAAAAAGAGGTGGGGCCCCTCCTGGTGAGAGGTCGAGCTCCGAGACCTGCTGGGGCTCTGGAGTGAGGAGGAGGTGCTCCACGTGATGGGGAGCAAGTGGCGGAACGCAGAAGCGTTCGCCCGACTGGCCAAGGGCCTGGCCAACTGGGGTCACCCTGCCTGCACTCCAGATCACGTCCGGAGTAAGATGAAGGAGTTGCGGCAGGGGTACGCCTGGGCCCGGGACTTGGCCAGACAGTCTGGGGCCAGCCCCGCCGCTTACCCCATTACAGGGAGCTCAGGGCCATCCTGGGCCGCAGGGACACCTCCTCCCCCACAGCCACCCTTGACATGACGGCCGACGAGCCCCAGCAGGCCTCGGAGCCAGAGTCCGGCCCGGATGCCAGCCCTGCACCCCGGAGCTCCTCCAAGGAGCGCCCCCTTGGGACAGTGGAGGAGGGGTCCAGCAGTGAGGAGGGGGACTCCTCATCGACCTCCCCTCCTGGAGCACCAGCCAGGCATCCACCCACTGGGCTTCCCCCGACTGCAGCAATGGACGGTCAGGTATGTACCCCACAGAGCACACAACCATGGGCCACGGGGTGGGGCCACCAGACCCAACTGGGAGCCTCATACACCCCCAGTGGACCCCAACCCACAAACACCCAGCCACAGTATGGTCCCCGGACAGCGGCACGGCCATCAGCGCCCATCAGCACCTGCACCCATGGACAGCACTCAGTCTTGACCCCGGGGGCGGGGGCACAATGCTATGGCGACAGCCAACAGGGACATCACACCCACCGACGGGGACGGAGACCCAGCACCCAAGAGGGGGCGGGAGGAATGGGCCACGGGCCAGGGCACTGTACTAACAGCCTTCCCCTCCCTCTCTTCCTCTCTGCAGCTGCACCATCCGACGCCCCAGGCAGCCAGGCACTGTCTGTCGTCCCCGACAGCCCACTGGAGGTCAGCCACTGCCAGTGCCCGGAGACAGCCCCAAGGGCAGCGGGACAGTCCCACCACCGCTGGCCTCTGGGGATGGCCCCTGTGGACCCCCAGCTCTTGGCAGCTCTCCGGCGGCAGATGGAGATGGTGGAGGAGAGACTCTGCTTCAACCGGGAGGAGACCACCAGGCAGTGGCTGGCATGGGAGGACTTCATGGGGGGTCTTCCAGGACATAGCCAGGTCGATCTCGGAGGCCGTTGCCCGGCTCCCGCCCTCTGCTGCCCCACGGGCCGCCCTCCCCGCCGCTCCACCCGAGGCCCCCCTTGCTGCCCCACCTACTGCCCCACCCGCCTCACTGCCTGCTGCCCTGCCTGCCGCCCCACCCGCCTTGCCGCCTGCAAGCTCCACAGAGCCCACTGGGGCTGAAGACCAGCCAGTGGAGGCATCCTGGCCATACTTGCCAGTCCTCCCAGCCCCCAGCCAGCCACGCCGGGGACCCCAAACACGGAGGTGGGGGTCATGAGCCGTACCCGCTGTGGGTCACGCCCCTCTACCCCCACCCCAGACTGATGGGCCAATGGCCGAGCTTTCCGCCGGGCCCCCATGTATATAGTTGTCCCCCATGTGTATAGTTGTCCCCCTTTTTGTATATTGGTTGCAGTTTCTGTTGTGAACAAAACAAGTTAGCAGTTTTCAGAAAAAAATAGTTTTTATTTTCAAAAAAGCTGGAGGCGTGTGCTTGTTGGGGGTTGGCATGCGGGTGTTGGGGGCGGTGTGCAGGCAGTGCGGGCTGTGGGGGGGGGATGGTCTTCTGGGGGAAGGCCAGTTAAGTGCTCAGGGGTCTTCCTGATCAAAGTGGGCCCGCAGGGCCTCGTGGACCCATACCCCTCATGGTGGGCCTGGCAGCTGGGTGCGGCGGCTGGCTGGGGGAAGCCTGTGCCGGCATTGGCCGCCCACCCCTGGACGAAAGCCTCCACCTTGCTCTCAACGATGTTGTGGAGCGTGCAGCACGCACCCACAACCTTGGGGATGTTTTCGAGGCTGACGTCCAGTCGGGCAAGGAGGCACCGCCAGCAGCCCTTGAGACAGCCGAATGTCCTCTCCACCACCTGGCGGGCGTGGTTCAGGCGGGTGTTGAACCGCTCCTGGCTGGCGTTGAGGTGGCCGGTGTATGGGCGCATGAGCCAGGGCTGGAGGGGGTAGGCCGTGTCTGCCACAAGGCAGAGGGGCACGGTGGTGTCCCCCAGAGGGATCTCCCTCTGGGGGATGTAGGTCCCCGCCTCCAGCCAACGTCACAGGCCCAAATTCCTAAAAACATGGGCATCATGTGTGCAGCCGGGCCAGCCCACGTACATGTCCTGGAAGCAGCCCCGACTGTCCACCATGGCCTGCAGGACCATGGAGTAGTAGCCCCTGTGGTTTACGTAGCTTCCACCGCTGTGGTCCGGGGTGCGGATGGGGATGTGGGTCCCATCCAGGGCCCCAAAGCAGTTCAGGAACCCCATGGAGGCGAATCCGGCGACGGTGTGTCCAGGTCCCCAAGTCGGATGACCCTCTGGAGCAGCATGGTGTTAAGCGCATGGACCACCTGTGGGGAGGGAACACAGGCACCCATGAGGCTGTGCGGGGTGCCCCAGGGCCCTTCCCCCAGGCCCCCCTCCCAGGCACCACCCCGGGTACCCACCTGCCCAGCCCCTCCCTCCCCGGCATCCCTCCCTCCCTAGCCCCACACCCGGCCCCTCCCTCCCCAGCCCCATACCTGGCCCCCCTGCCCCACAGTGGATGCGTGCCCAGGCCTCCTTACCTCCATGACGACAGCCCCCGACCATGGCCTTTCCCACTCCAAACTGGTGTCCCACGGAGAGGTACCTGTCTGGAGTGGCCAGCTTCCAGACGGCTATTGCGACCCTCCTCTCGACGGGGAGGGCGCGCCGCATCCGGGTGTCGTGGTGCCTCAGTGCGGGGGTGAGCCACTGGCAGAGCTCGAGAAAGGTCTGCCGGTGCATGCGGAAGTTCCGGAGCCACATATCGTCGTCCCACTCCCGCATGACGAGCTGCTCCCACCACTTGGAGCTGGTGGGGTAGCTCCAGAAGCGGGGGAGCAGCCAGCGGGGGAGGAAGAGGGGAGCCCGATGGTCAGGGGCGTCCCCGTCTGCCTCTGGGGTGGGCTCCTCTGGCAGGAACCACTGGGCAGCCTCCCGGGCAGCACCTCGCAGGGCGCTTGCCCCCTGGATGACTACCTGGAGGGCCTCCTCTTCCTGCTGCTGCTGCTGTGTGTCCATAGCTGCTGTGACTTGGTCTGCGAGAGTGTGGCTACTGCTCTGCAGACCTCGTGCTGTGCAGGCCGGATGTGTCTGGGAGGAGCCCTTTAAAGGAGCAGCTTGCTGTTGCCCTGGAAGGGCTAGTCCAGCCTGTGACCCGGTCCGCGGGTTTTACTGGCCCCTCATTTCGACGGGGAGCACTTGTGTGCGTGGATGCTCCACATTTCTTTCCGGGGCGGCTCCTTTCGACATTCCCCGTTGCTACTTCGACATTGAACGTCAATGGCACCAGCCCTGGAGGACGGGTAGACGATACGCGTCGAAGTAGCCTATTTCGATGTTCTGACTTCGAAATAGGCTACTTCGACGTAGTGTGCCAGTGTAGACGTAGCCTATATAACTGGTGCTCCTAAGCACCCAGCAAACTCTTGCCTGTTTGCAAGAAAAATGCTACCTGACTGGAAGGCTCACAGAGCTAAGCCCTGCCAAACCAAAGGAGAGTGATGCTCCAGAGGCCTCTGGGAGAAGGCCCAGGAAGATGCCCCCTTGTGGTTTATAGCAGGAATGCATCCACTGGCTCTGCCCAGCATGGTGCATCATGGGGAAGAAGACAATCTCCTGGGTAAGCCATTTAGGATGTGATAGGTTAAATCCAATACCTTACATTCCACCCAGAAGCCTTTAGGGTGTTAATGTGGATCCCAGAGCGCTGACTGAAAGATCTCCGTAATAAGCAGGCTGCAGAATTGGGCTCCAGCTTCCTCAGGGTCCCAAGGTACAGTGCTTACAGTAAAGAAGGTGGGGGGGATGGAAGGTGGCATTTTACACCTCTTGGGATAATTCCTGTGGGAACCCTCCCAGGAGATGTGCAACAGAGTATTCTACAGTTAGTTAGTGCTGTTTCGCCGTTAGAATCTTGTGCGTGGTGGAAATGTAGATTCCATCCTCTTCCTCTTGAGGAAGACCCAGACAGAAAGGAAGTGACCCCCCTAGGAGTCAATTCTAGAGGTGTGATGGCCAGGGCATCTCTCTCCAGATAGGCAGACAGGTGTCTCTTGCCCCTTTACATCCTCCCTTTATCTCGCCTGGTACCCCTCATGCAATTGGAAGGAACCCCAAAATTGCACATAGACGGGCAGCCAGCCAGCCAGTGGGAGAAATGGCTACGAATGCCGTGACACGGCTGGCTGCCAGGCCCTTCTGGGCTGTAGGGCACATATACGTGCAGCTAGCAGCGTGTGAGCCAGCTTGTGCCAGTGCTGAGTGACACGCACGGCTCTGCTGGCAGGCTGAGCAAACGTCAGCTGAGGGCTCTGAATAGAGTCCAGATCAGCTGGTATGGAATAAAACAGAGGACGGTAGCTACATAGCCCCTGCCCTCCCTTCGTGGGGGCTGCACCTGGCTCCTATGGCTTGGGGCTTAGAAAACACAAGAGCAGCACATGCCTTCTGGCACGTTAGCTTTCCCAGACAGCTCATTGCCCAGTGCCTCTGGGCTGGCACCGCAGACCCTGTGGTGGTTCATTGTGGGATCCAGGTGCCCACTTTTTTCCAAGCAGTCTGGTCATATTTTAATCTTGGGTTGGCCCAAGTTCTATTGAGCCAAGGCTCCAGCCACCAGCTGAGCTGCGGCCCTGTGGCTTTCAGCAAAGAATTATGACCTATCTGTCAAGGACACAAGCCTCCCACACTGACCTAATGGGGCGACTCCTGTACAAATCCTGCAATTGCCACTTGCCTTCTATTCCTCTCAGCCCTTCTTGGCAGTTTGCAGGGTCTGAGTGCTTTGCAGAGTTAATAAAGCACTGAGATACAGACACCTTGCTCTAGTTGTACCCTGCAGTCCAGGCCTGGCTGCCTCCCTGCAAGGGCCCTGGCTCTCACCTTGTCGTTGCTAATTAAGGACAGGCAAGAGGGTTAGGGTAAAAAGAACCAAACTCAAGCCTACATCTGAAATCGCAAATTCAGTCTTCCTCCAAAAAACCTTCACCCCCTATTTGAAACCCAGCCTCCAAATCTGCACCCCCAAATCTCACAAGCCATCTCCCACCTTCACCCCAAATCCTCAGCCAAAGATTTGTGTGCTTTAAAGAAAAAGATCATGGAGCTCTGTTAAGAATGTCTCAGACAGTGTAGTGGGTACCTCTGCACTGTATTTCCTGGCTGGCTGAAACCAGACCCCACCTTGGGATCTCATGAGAGACGCTCCTCACATGAGGCTTCCAGGTGCAGCCCAGTGTCTCGGAATGAAGAGGTTTGGAGAAGCCACCAGACTCGCAGCATCTCAGACGAGGTGAACAGAAGCTCTGAGTCACTGCTCATAGTGGAACAGTGAAGGGAGTTCAGGTGACATGGCTGTGATAGGAAAGTCCCAGCAGTTTCACATGCTGGACCATGGACACGTAGTTACTTGGCTAACCAACCCCCTGCTGGGAATGACTAAGGCACTGAAGTGCTTGAGGGTAAGACTCAGAAAGCCGAGGAGCTCAAGTGGGATTAAAGAGGCTGAAAAACATGTCGTAGGTGCTCTTCCCCTGGGCTGAGCTTCACTCTGGATGAATAGTAGCAGGTTAGCCCTTAGGTGCTGCAGCTGTAGGATTGATGGGGATGGAACAGTTGCAGTTGCAAAAAGCACCACCACAAAAGAGAAGCTGGTGTCACTTGGGGCAGAGACAGCAGGTTTGGCACTGACCAAACTGATGCTTGTAAAAGTCTCATTCGTTTCTCAGTTACTCACTGTAGCAGCGTCTCCACTTCCAGACCTCCAGCCGCTGGGCAGCAAAACCTTTAACTCCAGCTGCTGCAATCTAAAGGTTCCAAAGCCCTCAAGAAACTTTACACCCCAGTAAACTCTCTTTTAACCAACATTCCATCATCCAGAAGTCTCAAATAACCAGCATTGCAGTTAAGTTTCAATTAAAAATAAAGTGGTGAAATAAACTTTAAGTTAAAGATAAGGTAAATTTAGTTGTTTCCTATCAACACAGTACAACTACACTGAAAGTTAAAATACATACAGTCTACAGTATTGTTTAAGTTAAAGATCAAATACATTTTAGTTACATTTTCCATAAGTATAGTGTCGTGAAAGTAAATGAAAATAAATACAGCAAATACAGTCTAAGTGTACAGTGTACAATATTACTGTTGGTAAACAAAGTACTCTGCATACATTTTAGTTTGTTATTATCTAACCTTGTTTTTCTTCAGTGATATGCATTGCCAGGTATGCCTCTCTATTATCCAGAATATTTGAACACCTGGCAACCTGCCAGTCCCGGGGCTTCCAGATAAGAAAGAGTTTACTGTATATATTGTACTGCAATCTCTTACATCCACTCTGAAATGCAGCCAGCTCCACCTGGCCAAAAGTGAAGAATCCCTTACACAGGAGAAACTGAAGTCTAGAATTTAATCAGGCTGCCACAACTAACCCCAGACATGCTGCACAGAGTGCTAAAGGATCTTTCATGCTGCAATGAAGGCAGGTTTTGAATCTCAGCTGAAATAAGGCCTCTCTGGGTCAGAGGAGCTCTCCAACACCATGGGGCACTGGCTTAGTGCTGGCAAAGGGCACCCATAATGAATCACCCACGCCATTTCTTCCTGCAGCGCCTGCATCTGTTTTGGGGAGCCTCTCTGCCAAGCAATGATACCCTTTAGGTTTAAAATCCTGCCTCAGAGTGCATGGAAAGGCACATCAGCCGGCCCACATTTGAGTCCTTCATTGGGCCCATCAGACACTGACTTGATTGCCAATGTGTGTGGTATCTGACGTGCTGCAGCCCAGAGCCGAGTGGCAGAGCTGCTGCCTGGAGCTGTGAATTCCTAGCAGGATTTCAGAGTCCAGAGTGACCTTCTGCTTTATCAGAAGGTGAAGCCTGAGGATTAGCTGGATTGTTTTCAGGGAGCCCATCCCTTTCAATAAGAAGAGACAGCAGAGCCATGCACGTTCCTCCGGGCTCACTCCTTCACGTCCCAACGGCAACAGCCCAGCCCGGGGCAGGGTCTGAGGTCATTGCCATCTCATCTAAGAGTCAGAGAGTATAGTTGTCAGACCTCATGTGCAAACAGGGCTGTTCAGAGACACAGGTCCATAGGGTCACCAGTTTGGTTGGATGCTCTCCTGGTAGTCCCATCACATGACATAATCCTTCATTAAAGGTTAATCTTTAATTCCCAGAGACTCCAGGGCAACCCTGGAGGGTTGGCAACCCTACAGTTCCACTGTGGGCATCTTGAGGGAGGGCTGGGAACAGACACAGGATGCTGGCTGCAGTTTATGGACGATGCTTGCTGACAAAGCCTGGAGTCTGGAATTCCCCACGCTCTCATGCCCACAGCAGCCTGGACTCTCACCAGCCTTGTGCCACTAGGCAAGGAGCAGAGCGTCAAATCCAACCCACGCTTGTCTTTCGTATGGACTCGAAAATGAATGAAAGGGGCTGCAAGCAGCACCTGGCTCTAGGCAGGGAGGTGCTGTGCAACATCCCCTTATGCAGTACAGACCAGGCCCCGCACCCTGCCCTGCAGCCCCCCAGTTATCCCAGGCCTGGGCTTCCCACACACAGGTCTGCCAGTGTCCTCACCCTGACCTGCAGCCCCAGAATTGTACACAGTCAATTAATTCTGCAGTGGCTCTATCATATGCACTCATAGTGAGACCAAAACATTCATCACCCTTGGTGATGATGTCATCTTAGAATCCAGCTATCTAGAAGCAGTTGAATAGTTTGTAAAAAACTTGCATTCTGGAATGGCCCAAGATTCCCCTCAGGGCTTCATCACCAAAGGGGATAAGTGACATATAAACAATATGTCCTATAAACAATCTTCTGAAGTATTGAACGGAGAAAAGCAAACCTTCCCGCCAGCTGAACGGTGACTCAGGGGGATGTCTCAGGGAACCATAAATAGCAAATGGAGTCTCCATCATAGGGTCTAATCTGACCCCAAGATGGTGACTACCAAAAGTTGTTCCCATCTGATGGCCATTGAATAACACGCTCCTAGCAGACAGGGGCCCATATCACAAACACTCACTATCACCATTGGCACCTGCTAGTGTCTTTGCCATCTGAGAGAAGCCAAGGCCACAATAAGCTACAGAAGTTCCCCTGGGCCTTCAGGAGCGGTCCCTGGAGGTTATGAGTCAGCTATCTGGGTGGTGAAATGACAGCTCCACTGACTGTGGCGCTATGCCCATTTACACCAGTCAAGGTTCCTGGACTGATGGAGTTCAGCAAGGGACAGTGTATGGGGCAAGCTACCTCCTTCTCTGCCACATTACTGGTAAATTCTTCAGTGCTATGAGTCCAGCACCTTCCACTGAAGCCAGGGGGATCATGGGGCCCTACTCAATATTGTCAGATCCTATGCGTCCTTGTAAATGTGCTAGGTGCTGGGACCATAACGCACCACCCATGGCAATTTGCTTATCATGGGTTTGCCAGGTCACATCTTCTCACTTTACAAACAGTCCTGTTGTGCCAGCCAGCCAGCACAGCTAACACAGATAAAGAAAAGCAGCCTATTACATTTGGCCTTTGCCATCATCAAGGTCATAGTTTTTGTAAGTCAGCCAGAACATGACTAGATTTCCAGAGACAAGGCTAAGTGGCAAGGGTCCATACGTGAGCAAACTCAGTAAGTATAATAACACAGACATCATCAAGAAGGTGAAAAACCCAGAGACAGAATCATGGAAATGTAGAGCTGGAAGGCTCTTGAGAAGTCAGCATGTGCAGCCCCCAAGCTGAGGTAGGGCCAAAAATATCTAGACCATCCCTGACAGGTTTGTGTACAACCTCTTCTTAAGAACCTCCAGGGATGGAGATACAACAACCTGCTTTGGAAGCCTCTTCCAGAGTTTAGGTACCCTTACAGTTAGAAAGTTTCTCCTCAGGTCTAACCTACATCTTCCTTGCTGCCTATCAAGCCCATTACTGCCAGTTCTACCTTCAGTGGACATGGAAAACAACTGATTACTGTCCTTTCTATAACAGTCCATAACATAGCTGAAGACTGTTCTCATGTCTCCACTCAGTCTTGTCTTCTCAGGTTTCTTGCTCAGTTTCTTTAGTTTTTCCTCATAGGTCAGATTTTCTACACATTTTATCACTTTTGTTGCTTTTCCTGGACTCTCTCCACATGATCCCTAATGTGTGGCACCCAAAACTGGGTACAATACTCCAGATGAGCCCTCACTTGTGCTAAGTAGAGTGGAACAATTGCCCCATGTGTCTTACATACAACGCTCCCGTAAATACACCCCAATATGTTATTAGATTTTTTGCAACTGCATCACGCTGTTGACTTATTCAGTGTGTGATAACACTCTAAGCTTCAACTCCTTTTCAGCACTACTAGCACCTAGCCAGCTATTTGCCATTTTGTAGCTGTGCATCTTATTTTCCTTCCAAACTGTAGTGCTGTTGTACTCATCTTGATTGAATTTCATCTTGTTCATTTCACACCAATTCTTCTATGGGTCAAGACCATTCTGAATTCTAATCCTGTCTTCCAAAGTGCTTGCAACCCCTCCTAGCGTGGTGCCATCTGCCAATTTTATAAGCCTGTTCTCCACTGCATTATCCAGATCACTAATTAATATTTGATTAGAATCTGCTCATTCAATCTCTGGGGTGGCTTCATTCATTCAGTTCTGCTTTGCAGCCATTTTACACACTGGGAGGCAATCTCCATAACAGCAAACGCACGAAGTGGGAACCTTGTCAAGACACAAAAGTCCGGATTCTTTCCTCACTACACCAGTGACAATCAGATGTAAGTGAAGTGAGCTCAGTGGTGAGACACCAGTTTTGCGCAACTGCATGGGAAGAGATAGACAGGCCAAAGGGGTTTGCCCACATCACAGAAAAAAAAAAGAAGAAGAAATATTTTGTGCAAAAGAAATTTGGGGCTGTCTGATCCCACTAAAAAATGAGGGAAGGTCCTCAGATTGTGTTGATTGTTGTAGCCTCATTTGCATCCATGGAGCTGTGACAAATGACATCTGCTGGGGAGGTTCCCCAGGATGAGCTGGCTGGCCAGTGGTCGCACTCAGTCTTACTGTGCAGTACAGTGTGGGACTGAGGCAGAGAAACCTTACATAGGCTGGTTTCCCTGTTGTACTGTTGATGGCTTGTGTGGAACCCTCCTCAGAGCTATGAATTGCCCGGGCTTTTATCTTCCCTTTCTTTCCATCCACCCATCCGGGGAAGCCAAGTGCCATGCACTGAACTTTGTCCTTGCCATCTCTTCAGTTGCTTGGCTAGTAACCCCACTGTACTCCTAGAAGCTGCTCAGATGACAATGCCACTCCTGACACAGGTGCGCCCTGTGTAAAGATGGGGATGACTGAGTCACACAGAGGGAACCTTTGGGCAGCTGACACCTGTCTATTCTATTTCCCTTTCTAAACAAAACCGAGATGACAGAACACCAATGGGAAAGGCAGATTTTATTAGGTTGATGCAATTCATAGTGCTGTCAGTCTGGATTTATTGTCAGCTGCGGTTTCCCCGGTGGATTCTGGGCCTTATCTCATCCCCAGCAGCTGTGAGAAGGAAGTGAGACTGCTCTCTCCCAAGCCAAGCTAATTCCGGGTTGTTGTTGTTATTTGTGTTACAGAGCACGTAGACATGCCAGCTGAGATCAAGGCCCCAGTACGGCAGGTTCTGTACATACATGTAGCGGCAGCTCCTATCCTGAAGAGCTTGCTCTCTGAACAGATAAAGGCCGTGAATCAGGGATAAATAGGAGCTTCTCCCCGCATGCTTACGAGCCGTGTTAAACCAGCTAGGCCTGAGCAAATCCCATCCCACTGGTCCCAGGCCCAGTGATTCCCAAATATCACTTTGCCATTTGCTCACCCACTGAAATATTGCTTGGCTGCACTGGGAAGGTAAGACACTCCTCCAGCTCCCTTTAGTACATGAGTGGGTATTCGTAGGGATGAAGGGAGGGGGCAGAGGTGGAAAAAGTGTCACCCCTAAAAGTTACCTGAATAAAAGTACAGCTACTTTGGGAGAAAGTGTAATTAAGTAAAAGAAAATTTCTTCTTCTGGAAAACTATTTGAGTAAAAGTATGGATGTATTGTACCTTAGTTGTACCCAAGTATCCGCAAGTGAATAGCAGCCACCCTATGGCCAGCCGCAGACACTTCTGGATGCTTGAGTACAACTAAGATATGCTAGTTGCATGCTTGTACTCAAGTAGCTTTCTAAATCAACAATTTGACTTTTACTTAATTACATCCTTCCCCCACCCACCCCTCCCCCTCCCAGCTATACTTTTACTCAAGGAACTTTTTGGAGTGCTTTTTCCACCGCTGCCCGAAGCTTAAAGGATGGGAGAGGAGCCCAGGGAAGTAGAAAGAGAGGGACAGACAGATAACTGTGGGAAGAAATGGGACAGAGAGGAGAAAGGGTGACAGAATGAAATAGCAAAGCAAAAATAGAAAGGGGTGAAGGGCTATATGGTAGAACAGACTGGACGAGAGAGACGGAGGTTTGGGGGAAGGGGTGGAAGGTTATAGTGTCTGTTTTCTGACACAAGGCCTCTCTCTACCATGTGTGTCAGGCCCCTCTCCCCCACCCCACCCCCAACCGGGGCCTTGGAGCATGGCTGTAATGGAAACATTAAATGCAAATAAGCTAGTGGAGATAAATGCAAACATTTTTAAAGGATGGCATTTTAGGGACTATTCCACGGGTGGAAAACACGGGCATAGGAAGGAGAAGAAATCCAGATACAAAGGGAAAAGCAGACACACCGTGAAAGGCAATTCAAATGGGACAGTGACAATGGACCAAAGCAGAGAGGGCAGCAGGCCTGCAGCGGGAGGAACACTGTGGAATCATTATGCACTTCCAGTGGTACTGCTGGACTGCTAAACACCACCATAATTCACACTGGAAACTCCCTTCTGAGAACAGCTCTTTCAACAGTGAGCTCATTCATTCTTCACAAATAGAAAGGCTGGCCCTGTCCACAAACCTATTTTCCACACTGGTAGCTGCTGATCATAGGAAATATTGACCCTGTGGGCCAAGTATTTTGGATTCTGAGCTCCTTCATGTTGAGACTGAGCACCTCCTGGGTTTGTGCTGCTATCCTGAGAGCGCTTTTGATTATCTTTTTCGTCCTCGTCTAAGTTTCAGTGGTCCCTTCAGACAACCAGCAAAGCACTGCATGAACTGGATGGCTAGTTTCACTCTCTATATATGCAGCAAATAGCTGAAGCAACTAATTTCTAGATTGGCTAAAACAAATTTGCGTAAAGAGCTCATTGGACAATTTTGAATCAGGAGCAACTTCAGAAAGGTCAAAGCCTTCAACAGGGTTAAATAAGTGCTTAGTTACACAGGTTTCCACTTGTGTCTAAAATTAAGGTCTGGCCTCAGCCCCCAAGAAACGGAATGAATGACTCTTTGAAGTGTTCTCTGTTTCCAAGAAGTTTTCATATGAAGACAGACTGAAACACACTCTCAAAGTCATGGCTTTTATCACAAAGCCATCTCTGTGCCAAGCCAGCGTCCTGCTTTGGAGGTGTGTGGGTAAGGGATGATTCCCACTGACCCATGCTTAAGAAAGGAACTGTTCTGGGTGCTTTGTGCTCTGAACTAAGGCCTCCCTTATGCTGACTTTCTCCTTTTCATAAGAATTCATTAAAAATCAGAAGTTGGGTGGAGATTGCCATTCCAAGCAAATAGAGTGACAGAACTCAGGGATGCCAGGCAACTCTGCAGGTAAGTGTTCCTCATTGTGGGACTGTATACGCCTGCTAGCTTGAATGTAGTTAGCGTGGGTAGCTCATAGTGCAGATGTGGTGTCATGGGCTAGAAACGCAGGTATGTTCCTTGTGTTCCTGGCAGTTTGTACCGTGGCTGCTAGCCCATATTGCTGTATCTGTATTAGAGTTGTCATATGTGTTAGGTAGATTAAAGCTAGCCTGGGCATGCCTGACCATGTCAGGCCCACACCTGCCCTTGTGAGGTAGACTTACCCAGTGAATGGGGCGCTGGCTGGGCAAAGTCTTGGTCACGTCCATTGTGTTTGGCGTGGCACTCAGTGTTTTTATGGGAGGAGTGCACGCCCTCCCTTGGCACACTAGAGTGCTTAAGCAAGAAGTGGGTCTGCCCCATGAAAGCTCATCACCTAATACATTATTTTGTTAATCTTTGAAGTGCTACAGAACTGCTTGTTTGTTCTGTAGGACACAGACTAACACGGCCACCTCTCTGTAAGCTTCTCTCCTGTATCTCAGTGCATCAGTGCTGACTGCAAGGAGCCCATGCGGGGGGCTTCTGGAGCCAGCTGTGGGAGTGGCTCCAGTGGGAGTAGCAGAAGCCTGCCCTCCTCCCCTGGCTTCACAGCTCAAGCCCCAGTCTGAGCCCTTATGTCTACACAGTCCTGTTTAGTGTGCCTGTCACATGGGTTTGGAGACTCACTGCTCCTTGGTTTTGCTTCTGTATGGATGCACCCGAGTGACAGGCTGTGTGAAGAAATGACCTGAGAGCAAGGGTAGCTAACTGGAATGGGAAGCCCAAGAAAAACAGCAGGAGACAGCCAGGGCCCCAATGTATCCTGAGCCCCAAATACTGATAGAAAAACCCTCTCTCCATTAGCTCCTCTCCATCTCTTCTCTCTGGGATGCTTCTGCCCCTCCTGTGTCCTCCTCTTCCCGGGCTGCATTTCCCAGGCAGATTTCTTTTCCCCATGAGGCGATTAGGGTTCATTGTCATTTGTGCCATGCTGAGAGCATACTGCGCCTTACAGCAGGTGAACTATACCTGTCTCGCAGGCCTTCCAGTGGGAAAGCCCAGGCAGAGCAAGCTGAGGGGTGCCAGACAGGCGTGGCTTACCCTCAGGAACCTGACAGGGAAGCAGGTGGGATGGCCTGAAAGAAGTCACAGACTCAGGAGAGGGAGAATGAGGTGAAGGAGGTGGCACCCAGTGGAGAAGCTTGGGAGGAACAAAGTCTCAGGAGGACATGGGGGAGAAGATGAAGATGGAGAATTTCTCCTGTGGGCTGTGTCAAGATGCTATGGAGGACAGCAGCGTGGACGGGGCACAGAAGGGAACAGGCAGCCAGCATGGCGGCTTGGGGCCAGGGACAGATGGTCTCTGAGTTGCTGGAGAGGAAGGGTTGAAGAGCACTTCCGCAGTGCAGTGTAATAGGCATGCTATGATCCTACTCTGTGTGGAAGACCAGGCCAAGCCCTACCATCTAGGGCCAGCGCACACCCACACCCCGCCAGCTCAGCAGTGTTATCAGTAGTGGGGAGCTGACATGGCTCCCCTGGTTTTTCACAGTCTCCCTGGCGATGGCAGAGCCATTCGCACCGCCCGAGGTTTGAGCCTCAGGATGGCTAGCGCTGCCATGGAAACACACAGGGCCCCATTCCAGACTGCTGCCCCCATTCAGCGGCAGGGGTCACTAATGCTCCACCTGCTCCCCCCAAGCCACAGGTAGGAGCTTACACTTCAAGCAGAGCCTGTCACTAACAGGGCAAAGATAGAGAACAGGGTGGAGGGCAATCTCCACACGTGCCTGCCCCATTTGGGCATTAGCCAGCCATCAGTGACTAACCATTCTCCGTGCCTTACACAAACACTGCTGCATGTGGGCAGACGTGATGCGAGGCACAGCCACAGCTCCTGCTCTTGTGGGAACCCAGCGGAAATGCTCCTGGTTTCCTCTCACCTCCTCTCAGCTGCATGTGGAGATTTGCACTGGCAGAGCTCGGCCAGGGAAGCTTGCCCACGCTCTTCCCCCACACTGCCAGGATCCTGCCAGCCCTCACTCCCTCACGTACATGGACGCTTCTCTCCCTTGAAAGGGAATATTTTCAAAGGCATCATTAAACATCAGCATCTTAATTAGTGGTGGGCCAAGGGTTGAGGAGCAGGGCTTTCAGCAAGGAAATGCATGCTAATTTTCTTGTATCCCCCTCTGCAGATCCAGTTTCAGGCCTTCCATTAGCTCTGCTGATGCCCCTGATTTACCATTGCTATAGCTGTGCGCCCTGTAGCGATTGCTAAATGCAAAATCCCCTAGAAAGCCACAGGAAAGCAGACACTTCATGCTATGGTCAGAAAGAGAATCCCCTAGTTCACATAGCTTGGAAAGTGGGGTGAATTTGACAACAGATGAAGCCGAGTAGCAGGCTGCTTACCAGTTGAGTCCTTTAGGTAAAGTAATATTGAGAGTGTCTCGCCACCCAGTGCTTTGGCAATGTTACACCTGGAGTCTACTGACCTGTCCCCATCCTGGGGTACTATATATCTTCAAACCGATAGTTGGCTAGTTGCCTCTGTCTGCATGGGAAAGGGAGCCTTGAGCAATTTCTCTCAGCAAGCTTTCAGGTTCTCCCCTACAGACAGTTTGCTTTTTAAAATGAACCACATACAGTCCCATGTGCTGCTGGGAAGTCTGTGTCCTTCTCTTTGGCTGATAAAAAGGAAGAGGAGGTGCTGGGATGCCCAAGAAGAGGAGGTGCTTATAAGACGGCCATCCTCAGAGCAGCCTGATCTTCCTTGTCTACCACCTCTATTGACAGACCTTTCCTCCGCATTGGCCTTCGAGTACTGCTGGAGCACCCTCTCTTCATGCTCACAGAGGTGACTGCATGGGAAGCATGGGGGCAATGCCCATTGGGAAAACTCTGCAGCCACTGGGTCTCCTGGAACTTCAATTAGTTCAACTCATTGTGTAATATAGAGGTTCCCTACAAATGCGAGCAAGTCAACCAGCTCCTTTCCCTGCCCCACAGGCTCCTGGGCTGGGAGAGCTCTTCTTTCTCAGACTGTGAGTGCTTTCCCCTTTGAATAACCTCTTAGGCAGTTCAGTGGATGTAAATTCCTCAGTGACATATTCTGACAGCAGTGGGTACATGATAGCTTGACATGGGAGAGATGTGCCCTGCTGGATAGTCAAGGGGTTAAACACATTCACTGAGGCATGGGAGAGGAACCACCCACACCCCACGAAGACCACCTGAGCTTCCAGGCACCGGAGGGAGGAGCCTTCACCTGGGGTTCATCAAAGGGCAGCCATAAAGAGAGTGAAGGAAGCACTGCCCCCTATTCTGATCTGGGGATTTACAGCAGAGGGCCTGCCCTGGAGCCAAGGGATAAAGGCTAGTGTTTGTTTACTCCTGTTGGTGAGAAACGGGACTTTTCCGCAGAGAAGCCATACTGGAAATCTGACCCTGGCAAGAAGGAACTTGTTTATTTGCTCCCGTGAGGCAGGGGAACCATCAGGTTACCACCCTGTGGACTTTGGTTTGCTTTTCCCTTGGAAGACAAAGGAGATTCTTAGTTCATGGTCCTCCTTGGAATCTGGAGACAACTGTTTACTTGTCTGTTGCTCTCCACAGGGGATACTGTGCTTCTTAACCTCTTCTTGGTGGTCCCTTAATAATAACACTTGTTTACCAGCTGCCATAAATGTGTGCTCCTCATTGGCTGGGGACAGGGTCCCCCGTTCACATGAGGCAAACCCGACCATGCCCTAGCGTGGCTAAATAAAACCTTGCAAACCAACAAAGGACCTGATTCACTGCTGCCCAACACCTTGTGACATTACCTGAACCAGTGCAAAGCCGAGGTGCCACACTCCCTTTCAGATCTGAATATGTTTTCCATCCACTTTGCACTGCTGTATATTGCAATGCAAACTGCAGGGCAGTGGTGACTCAGGCCCAGAGTCTTGAGACTCAAAGGGAGTTCTTGTATTTCCATTTGGGAAGGCTGCTGAATTCCCTCTTTGTCTTCCCTCCCATGTTCTCCTAGCCAGCTCCTAATTCCCCACAAACTGCCCCCCGATTTTCCCCTCCAAAGCCTCATTTGCACACTGACATGCACTTGCAGAGAAGCAACTAACTCACTATGTCCTGTTCAAGCACTGACATGGATGTGCAAAATTAATGGGTTCCAGCATCTGCACACAGAAGTGTGAGAAGGTACAGAACCACACCCCAAGCCCACAGCTCGCATGTTTGACATTCGAATGAGTGCACAACTCCATACAGGTAAACACCTCAGGGCACACCATTCAAGTCCCAACCCTGGCCAGCACTACTGATTAGCAGGTGTGTTGTGGTGCTTCTGTACAAATGGGGGGTGTCCAAGTCTTGAACAGCCAAAACTGCATGTGCAAGAATGGACCAGCTGCTTTTTGAATGTCATCCTCTCTTACTCCTTGGTGAGAGGTCACTGGGCTGCTGGGATTGCTGGCTCTGCTATTGCTCACTTGCAGGAGATTTTCCCCTGCTTGTACCTCCAGAGAAAAGAAGATCACAATACTCCATCCTGTCCTCTCTCCCCTCGCATGCTGAGCTAATCCCCAAGGATTGGATGGTTCTGCAGTTCAGAAGAAGCATAAAGAACAAGCTAATAGCAGAGGAGGCATGAAACTGGGAAATGCATTCCCTAGCCATCCCCCTCTACGAACGAAATTCCACGTGCCAAGGGTCTTATCAAGATGAGCAATGTCCCTCAGAATTCCATAGTGTTCCCAACGAGGACCAGAGTCACACGCTTTCCCGGCCACAGGGGTCAGGTCAGGGTGAGGAAGAGAAAAAAATCAGAATACTCCTCCAAGCTCCCCCGACACAATGATCTCTGCCCAGGCAACTCACCAGAAAGGAGATGCTATTCGCAATAGGCAGACATTGTTCAAAATATGTTAGTACGTGCCTCTTGATTTCATTACGCTCTTTGACCTGCCACCTGAGGAGGGCTTGAATATGACCCTATGCTCTGTCAGGTTCCTTTGTTCCTTCTGGACTGGGGACAGAAACCATTCCCATAATGGTATAGCCCAAAGGCCACACCTTTGTGACACCAAAATGACGTGCAGTCAGTTCTGTGGCTCTACTCCCACTCCTCTTTGCATGTTTCTGGGAGTCCGTCACAGTCATATTGGTCTCTGTTTTTTCTCCTCAGATCTGCTTCATGACATCACAATTGGGGCAATCCTTATCAGGATTTTGGTAGACCCTGCCCACCACCTTCCCAATTTAAAAAATGTCCTTGTGACTATAGGGATCGCTGACCCTGGAAAATCATTGAGGAATAGGCCACCAGATCCTTGAAAGCTTTATAAACATGTGGGTGAGTCTTCATGCCACTCCAACCCAGTCCTCTGCAAGTAGGTGGCCAATATCACCTCATACTGTGGTCTGAGCAACAGTGGCTCACCCTCCAGAGAGCTGACAACACCTGCTTTAGCAGTTCCTGCAGTTTGCTTCTTTTTTCCTTTCTCTCAAGATTTGAGGGACTGGTTTTCAATGGGGGGATCTCAGCACAGCCACTTCTGGCACCTTTGCAATTATCCCCGGGCACCTATTTGTGGTTGGACTACAGCCAAGCACTGAACATTGGACTACAGCTAAGCACTGAAGCTCTCAGCTCTGACTGCTCGCGTACCTAAGTGCTTTGCTACATCAGTGCATGGGTGACAGCATTTTCACATGCAAACCTCATCACCTGCAGGCACGAATACTAGAACAAGGTACCAAAGACTGCACAAGCGTGAATAGGAGCTGCGATCTGAAGCTCAGACTGTCACTGAACAACTTTCTGTGGAACTCTAGGACATATTTTATGACATTTTTTCTGAAGAACTCATGTCAGATCTGACGAATATGAAACACTTCAGACTTCTGTATTTTCCATGCAATGTTTTCTGGGCCTTCAGGAAGGTTGCTACTTAAGAGTTTGCACCCTATCTGATATCCATCTTAGATTGATGGTTTAATTTCAGCCATAATCACCAGTTCATCTTTATTCATCACTTCTTATCTAAGACATAATGTCATGGAATCATAGGGCTGGAAGGGACCTCAGGAGGTCATCGAGTCCAGCTCCCTGCTTCCTGCAGGATCAACCCAAACTCAGTCGTCCCAGCCAGGACTTTGTCACACTGGGACTTAAAAACCTCTAGTGATGGTGATTCCACCACCTCTCTAGGCAACTCATAACAGTGCTTCACCACCCTCCAGGTGAAGTAATTTTTTCCTATTATCCACACTACTTATATCCTCCTATAACTTCAGGCCATTACTCTTTGTTCTGCCTTGTCCTGTTTGGTATGGACCCATCATAAGGCTGGAACATTCCAGAAGCCCTGTCTTCTTTTGGCTCTCCTAGAAACAAGAGATGTAATGACCATTTTCATGGTCATCAATAGGGAGTGAACCTGTGACCCCCCCAACACTAAGAGCCTCTACAGCTTGAGCCAGTGCATTACTTGTCTGGCATCTGTAGCAGGTTCTCACCCTCTGGATCAGGCACAGAGGGTAACACTAACTGAATAGCTCTGATGACTATCATGAAAATGTCAGGCCATTAAACCTAACTTCAATACCAGGCCAATTGGTTGAAACTATAGTAAAAAAAAAGAATTATCAGACATGTACATGAATAGGATTTACTGGGGAAGAGTCAACATAGTTTTCGTGAGGGAAATCATGCTTCACCAAGCTATTAGAATTCTTAGAAGTGATCAAAAACCAGGAGAGCAAAGGTGATCCAATGGATATAATATACTTGGACTTTCTGAAAGTCTTTGATGTGGCCCTTCACCAAAGGCTCTTAAGCAAAGTAAGTTGTCACAGGACAAGAGGGCAGGTCCCCTCATGGATCAGTAACCAGTTAAAAGCTAGGAAAGAAAGGGTAAGAATAAATGATCACGTTTCAGAATGGAGAAAGTTAAATAGCAGACTCCTTTGGGGATCTGTACTGGGACCAGTGCTGCTCAACATATTTATAAATGATACTGAAAAGGGGATATAATTTGTAGATGATACGAAACTACTGAAGACAGTTAAGTCCAAATCAGACTGCAAAGAGTTAGAAAGGGATTTCACAGAACAGTGTTGGCAACAAAATGGCGGATAAAATTCAATGTTGATAAATGTAAGGTAATGCACATTGGAAAACATAATCCCAACTTCTCATGAAAAATGAGGGCATCTGATGTAGTTTTTAACCACTCCACTGTTACGAATGTGACAGATAATATTATATAACTCCATAAAATCATGAATACTGCATGCATTTCTGGTTGCCAATTCTCCAAAAAAAATGTGCTGTCAACAGCAAAGGTACAAAAACATGCAACAAAAATGATTAAGGGTAGGCAACCGATTCCACCGCAGGCGAGATTAAGAAGACTTGGAAGAGGGATGACTGAAATCAAAGAATCATGAATGATGTGTTGCAAGTGCCTAACACCTAACACAAGAATCAGGGGTCACCCAATGAAATTAATAGGCAGCCAGTTTGAACGGAAAACAAAGATGTACTTTACCACGCAATGCAAAATCAGTCTGTGGGATTTGTTGCCCAGAGATGTTGTAGAGCACGGGTGGCCAAGCCATGGCTGTCGAGCTGCATGTGGCTCTTTGAGGCATTAAATGTGGCTCCTCGTCAGAGCTGCATGCTAAGAGTACTGTCTGCCACTCCACACACGAGCCCCCGCATTTGGCAGGAATAGCGTGTGGCAGCAGGAGCAGTGGTAGTTCTGGTGAATCGCTGGCATCAGGTTGGAGTGGAGGGGGCCTGCGAGGGCCTGGGTCTGGGGAAGAGGTGGGGGGTTGCATTAGCGTGGGAGGCTGGGGGGGGTGCCTGGCTCTGGGTGGGGGGCCCTGAGCCATGTGTTATATCTTTATTTATTTGTATCCATCTATCTATCTATAGATAGATAGATAGATAATACATGGCTCTGTGCACTCAGTCCATGGCTCTTCGTCCCTAACCGGTTGGCCACCCCTGTTGTAGAGGCCAAACTTGTAATCGGGTTCAAAAAAGAGTGAGCCAAGTTCATGGAGGATAGGCCCATTAGACGCCCATGGCCAAGTAGGTCATGGAGGTGAGCCCATGCTCTGAATGTCCCTGAGCCCCTAACAGCCAGATGCTGGAAGTGGGTAAGAGGGCATGGATCACTTGATAACTGCCCTGTTCAGTTCGTTCTCTTTGCAGCCCCTGGCACTGACCATTGTTGGAAGACGGGATTCAGGGCTGGGTCTGACTCAGTACGGCCAATCTTACGTGAGGGACTTTGCCCAGCGAGAGCCAGATGTTGATGAGCCACATTTTTTGCCATATGAAGCAGAGAGAATAACGTACAGTGACTAGAAAATGCAGTAGGTGGGGTGGAACTGGTGTTGATTCTGCTTTCAAAGACACTCTTACAGGTCTGCAACAATCAGCTCACTAACTGGAACCAGCTGGTCAGTGCTCTGGAGCTAAGGGCATGTGATGAAGAACTTCTTCCGGTATTACCCTTCATGCAGTAAAAACTCCCTCTTCCAAAATGAGAATGCTAAGGGAAAAACCAGCATATGGTAATTCTGTCCTTGGGTACTGTTCCTTTAAATGGCAGGAGATACGCTTTCTAGCAACAGGCAGACACAAAACAGACCTTTAAATGGCAGGAGATACGTTTTCTAGCAACAGGCATTCTATATCTATGGCTTGCTCACACAACAAAGACCTTTGTTATCATCAGAGCTTGGTAAATTAGGGAAATTTTACAGTTGCACCATACAGCTTGACTCAAAAAATGGAGACGGTGTTACAAAGTTGAAACCTGCTATGTGCCCTCAGTCACATACTCTTCTCAGCTGCACAGTGATGCATCCGGCTGCAAGCTCATAGTGGTTGAAATGGAAATTCCTGGAATTTGACTTGGTGGATGGGGACTGCCTGCACAGGCCAGATACCGAGTGCTAACATGCAGATGGACAATAGGAAGTTACTGGGGGTGAAGTATTTGCACTGGGAGAGGGGCTGGGACAAGGAAACAACGCTGATGAGTGGAAAAGTCTCCCGGTGGAGATTCTGCTAGCCAGACATCCAGCAAGATAGTTGGAGTGACATCCCTCTATCAAGGAAGGAACAGGGCACGTGGGTGTGGACAGTGGGAAAGACAGGAAGAAAGAACGACCAGCAAGAGGAGCAAGACTGCCTTTGATGAATCCACAACACTGGAGCCCCTTGGTGGAGAGTGAAATTGCCCTGGCACTGCCAGGCCTGTCAAGCCAGCACATTTCACCAGCACTAATCTTGCTGCCGCTTTTGTTTATCTTTCCCACGTGGCGCGTGCAGAGTTTTATGGGGTGGCTGTCTGTCACGTGAAAGCCAGCTCTCCCGCGCCACCTTGCCCTCTCTCGCCCCGGCGTGTCATTTCCTCCTTCCATGGATTGGCTTGGTTTCTGTTCTGTTTCTCTGTTTGCTTTAAGGAAATATTACAGAGAGGGCTGGGCCGCCTTCTCCCCATACCCTACACCTTTGGGGTACAGGCTCACCCATACAAAAGGCGGGTGTGGGCATCTTCAAGGCTGAACATCTCATACCCACTAACTTGGCAGCAGTGCAGGCCACGTATGAAGAGCAGGGCAGGCCTGAGTCTTTAGCTGAGTGGTTCAAATTGTTACTTACGTAGCACAGAAATACCCTTGGGCGATATCCTGTGTCTAACTGGGCAGCTAATAACTTCCAGAAGTCACAGTGGGAATTAAAGGGCCAGATTTTCCTTTTGCTTACACCAGTGTAACTCCCCTTGACTTCAACTCTGCCATTAAGTGAAAGAGAATAAGATTCAGATGTAACCTTGCCCACGTGGGTCGGGTATTGAGAAGGGGCATCACAGGGTGGGTTTCCTAGGGTTCTACCCATAGGATGTTGAGACACGGTAGTTTTGTTGTAGAACTAATGAGCTAGAACCCCCCTTCACTGCCTCAAAAACTCTGCCTTCTTTCCACTGGCCCCAGGAACTATCCCATCCTACCTATCAGATCTTCCAAACTATTAAGATAACTGCCTTTGCTATGAGGCCAGTATTCGTTGTGTCTCTGTCTGCATTTACTAAAGGCATCTACATGCTTTCCCTATAGGAGAGGCTGCCCATAAACATCTACAAACATCTTCATTGTTCTCCACTCTGTCCCTCCCCATGGCTCTCATGTGCCACCATGTCTATGAAAAACTTGACACTGGTTAGGCCACTGGTATGCTGTCTGTGCCTGCCACTTATCTCCCTGTTACTAATCTCAGCGTTCTCACAGCCTTAGGTTATGCCTACACTAGACAAAGTAATGCGACTACAAATATGCAAGTCTAGTTATGGCAATTGTGTAGCTAAAATAGACACAGCTGTCTAACTCGGCTGTCCATATGGGGGACAATTGACAGGACAGTTTCTCCTGCCAACCTTCTCCCATCTTGCAAGGAGAACTGTGACCCCCTGAGACGTTGATCTTGCGTGTCCATACTAGATGCACAAAACTGAATCCTGAAAGATCAACCCTGAGGGTGCGTCTACACTTGCATTCCTTTTTTGAAAGAGGTATGCAAATGAGGTGAATCGAAAATGCAAATAACGTATAAATTTGTACATTCGTCACCTCGTTTGCATATTCTAATTTCAAAAGAGCTACTTTCAAAAGACGAAAGCCAGTGTAGACGCTGCTCTTTTGAAAGTAAACCCCATCTTCGAAAGAATCCTTCTTCCCTTTATTTAATGGGAAGAAGGAGTCTTTCGAAGATGGGTTTACTTTTGAAAGAGCAGCGTCTACACTGGCTTTCTGCTTTCAAAATATGCTGTTTGAAAATTAGAATATGCAAATGAGGTGACAAATATGCAAATATATACCTTATTTGCATTTTCAATTTACCTCATTTGCTTGCCTCTTTCGAAAGAGGAATGCAAGTGTAGACGCACCTTGAGTGGGTCAATCTTCTGGGGTAGCACAGACATAGACTTAGCCTGTGAATCCTTCGGGTAGGAGCCACCTTTTTGTTATGAGGCTGAACCACAACTAAACAGTGGGGCCTGCTTCCTGGCTCACCTACTGGGTGCTACCTCAGCAGCACTTCTAAGAGTTCAGCAGGGACTCATTACCTCCTGTGGCAGCGAGACAGCTGTCATTCCACGTATGCATTTGGCATGGAGGTGCAAAGATCTATACTGAGCAAAAGACTTGATGTTCATCCTCCTCCCCAGAAGCTGCAAGGACATAGCTGCTGGGTTTGGAAGCAATGTCACAGAGTGGCTGTTACTTTCTCAGAGACTTTAGAAACACTCTAGCTCAGCCCTTGGCACAGCCAGTCAGGCCTTCGTTCCCCCCACCCCAGACAAGCAGTTTGCTTCTCCTGGGGCTGTCTTTGACATCAGGGTGGAAGCTTCATCACCTGCTCAACCTCTTTTTAATGTTCCGGGAATACGTAGCTCCGTCCTGGCGCTATACTCCAGTCCCTGCGAGCAGTGAAGCTCTCTATTCTTCCTCCTCAGGATCTCAGCAACCCACTCTGTGTTCTCTGTGCTCAATGCCTCCTCCTGGAGGCCAAGGTCTATGCACTACTAGACAACCCCCTGTGACCTCTAGAATGCGACATTGTGTAAGTTCAGGAGACCAAGGACAAAGAGATATGGCTAAGCAAACGTTTTATTCCAGGAAATGATAGGGCTAAAACAAGGCAATTGAAAAGGCAAAATCCAGGAGCAAAAGCACAACTCAAAAAGAATCTGGGATAACACATTAAGGAGTGGCTAGCCAATCCCACAGCTACAGCTGAACACACCCTCCTGTAGGTACTCCAAAGCCGACAACCAGGCAATAATAACAAGAACTGTTGGGCAGTATTAGTATGAGTTTTCCTGTAGCCCCTAGGCATGCTCGTCATGGACTTGGACCCCACTGCGCTAGGCTCTGGGCCTTAGCTGGTTGGTGAGGTCAAGGAGAAGGATGGTTCCCTTCAGCAAGAACCCAATCTCACTCCCTTCTAGATGGAATGGGCCTTTGGTGACCTCCCCTGGCTTCCAGTGCAGGGGGGCCCTCCCAGGGTTAGCTGGCAGTCAGTCCCCACCGGTGCAGCTGAGTTTTGGGGCTCAGTCAGGCCTTTGTGGAACTTGGGGCTCCAGGTTAGTCTTAAGTCCAATGACTGAAAGAGAAAAATGGGAGCCTCTCTTCTACTGCACAGAGCAACTCCACGGCAGTTTCTCTACCAGCAGCTGCAAACTGATGCTCTGCAGCTAGAGCCCTCCCACAGTCCCCGTCCCTGCTCAGCCCACAGGTTGGCTGGTCCCAGATACATGCAGGCTCTCTGGAGCCTTCAGCTCTGCTGCCTGGCCACTTCAATCACACTCACCTGCTAACTCCTTCTTCTTACAGACCCCGCACCTGTGCAGGTGCAGCTCACAAGAGGATGGTCCGACCACCATGGTCTGTTGTCCTACCCATCAGCAAACCTTCTGTCCGGCTCACAGGAAGTTTGTGCCTCTCTCACACCATGTTTCAGTCCTCCTCAACCATTTTAATTGTTCTCTTTCAGCTGCCAATCACTGAGCCGCTCTAAGAGCTTGACAGGGAGGCTCAGAAACACGTGTTCTTTAAATTACCTGAACAGAGAGGACTGTGGGGGTAAAAAGGGAAGCAAGCCCTGGGCCGAGATGCCCTGACAGCCAGGCAGACCTATTAACTAACCACAACAGAGGAAGAAGAGATGTGATGTGAAACTTAGAGTAAGATCAATCCAGGGTGTGTGTGCAGAGACAAGACAGGACCCTGTGAGGAATCTACCTCCCGGAGCAAGGAATCCAGCGCCTACAGCAAAGGCGTTAAGCCTTGTGGTCTGCATTTTGAATAGAAATTAATTGAGCAACCTTGCTCAGGGCTGTGAACAATTTCATCAGTTGAGCACCACAGCTCGGTCGGGAATGCAGCTAGGTTGACGGAACACTCTTCCAACTCAGAGATACTTCATGAACAAACTGTTTGCCCTGAAAGCTGCCTTAGCCCAGACCTTCTGATCAGTTCAATTAACATACCTGGTTAAATAACTAAGATAAAAGAAACGGGTAGAGGCACGGCCGAGGCCTGTCCAAAGAATTTCGTCAGGCAGGATCACAGCCATTTCATGCTGGCACACACTTGAAGAGCAAACATACAACTGGGAGTGGGAATTAATTCATAATCTCCAGTCTCCCTTGCAAACAAACACATGCTCACGTCCTGTCTCGGTGCCAGGCTGCACGTACAGTAGGAACTCCCAAGCTCAGATCTGACTAAGCACTGCTAAGCATTTCTCAGCCTTCACAGTAATGCTGGAGTATGCCCAGTGCCTGCCAAGGCCGTCCTCTCACCACCCCTCAGCCCTTACCCAAGCACGGGTTGTGCCTCCAAGTGCGGCATGCGAAAGATGCTGGGAAGGGAACCCTGATAGTTTGCATCTCAGGGACCAGGTGGCGCCTCACAATGGTGGTGCCAGCTTCTCCCAGGTACTCACGCATAGCAAGAGTTGAATGTCCTCTCTGCTCACGGCTGACTGGGGCATTACTGCAAACCAACTATCAATGTATTGTGGCAGTGGGGGAGACTGGAGCTACTGACAAAATTGACTAGCCAGGGAAGTGTGCATTTGGGCAGAACCAGGGGGCACTGGGTGCTGGTGTAGTCAAGGAGCACTGGGGGAGAATTCGAGAGACGGAGGGCACGTTCAGGGAGCGCTTGCTCCCACACTGGGGAGCTGAGACAGAACTGAGGAGTGCTGAGCCAGCTGCCCGGAGCAGTGGGCCAGTAGCGGGGTTCTCTAGGGGAGTGTTATAGATGGGCATTGCAGAAGAGTGGCTGAGTCCCTCCCTGAGTATAGTGACCAAATCTCCCAGCGCAGGCAGACCCACAGGCATGACCTCTATCCCCGCCAGCACACTCAAAATGGCAGCACAGATACTGCAGCATGCGCTGAGCCCAAGCCTGCAGGACACCGAGTCTGAACTTGGATGGCTAGCCCCTGCCACTGCATGTGCCCGTCACCCACCATAAAACTTCTGCTTTTGGAGCACTAGCTCAAGCAGAACTCGCACACATCCATCTGCCCAGGATCCCAGGCAATTGTGTAGCACAGACATAGCCTCAGACTACTGAGGCAATAACCAGGCATGCTAGAGCAGCATATGCACCGTATGAGAGCAGAAATTGCACTGTCACCTGTGACAAGCCTTGTGTCCTCATGCAGCATCTTGCGGGGGGGCGGCATTGTTTTAAATGACTGTGTATTGGTTTGTGTTCTCCCCAGAGCTCCTCCAGGACCTAACAATAGGAAGTGGGGATTAAGGGCAACCTGGCAGGTTGTAACCCCCTCCCCCAGAGGAGTATCAGGTCCCACAGAGAGGTGCAAATACAGCCTCAAACAGAGACAGGACTTTTGAATAAATAGCCAGAACTTACACTGACTCAGGAGCTTCTTCCTGATCCAGCAAAGGAGCAGGACTTCAATCCAAGGGGTTCCCCATGCCTGCAGGAGTGTTGGCAGGGCTGGACCTACAAGGCGCCATAAGACTGATGGAGAAATGTAGGTGAGCTTTTAGCATGCTTGTTGGTGCTCGTGTTGTTGTTGCTGTAACGTGTTTTGGCAGTAACACTTTTGCCCTAAAAATAAAAGTGCTTGCTTAGCAGGGGAAGGGTCATAACATCTACCCACCAGCAGGTCAAAGCCTATGGAGGTAAAGAAAAGCATCTGCAACAGCCTGTTTAGGCTGTCAGGCCTGTTGGGAATGTTGCAGCTTGAATTTGTGGATCTGTTCACTTACAATCCTGGATCAGGATGGAGTGATACACAGGTCACCGCAGAAGAAAAGGGATGGCTCCAGGGCAGATCGCAGAGGGGGAACATGGGTGCACTTACCCTGAAATCGTGGCATTCCCTGTCAGAATCCATGCTGGGGGTTTGAACAGACTGAGCACAGAGAGTGGAATACCAACTGGGAGGCAACTAAAACAACTCATTTGAGGGGGCAATAACTAAATTAATTACATGGGGGTAAAGTGTAGCCTAGGCTTTCTGCGCACACACAGAATCTCTCATTACCTGAGTCTTTCACCCAACCACCACAAATTCAGCCCTCAGGGGCCCTCCCTCTGCTTCTGATGGGCTCAGGCTATGATCACCCTACATGGGCCTATGACACCATTGGTCCCTGAGAGCTGATTCCATCAGGGTAATTCAGCTCAGCCCATTCCAGACTGCTAGAGTAATGTATAATTCTGTAGCTGAATGCCTGAGTCTTTCAAGTTCTCACTGCTACAACATGCATGCTTTGTTCCTTTCTTTTGTGCCTGTGGGAGGCCTTGGCTGGAGCACAGAGTACCTAGATACAGAGGGAGGACGCTGAAGAAGTGGAAACAGAGGAAAATAGCTTTCTGCGATACCTGTTGTCCCCTAGAATCCCAAAATGCTTTGTGAACTGTAAAAGTGTAAGACTCACCTTGCCAACAACTGAAATGCAGCCACCGCTAGGACAGAACACAGCAGCTATTTCGCAACATGTGCTTAAGCTAGGCAAGGCACAGCTGTGTGGGACAGGAAGGTAACAGTGCATCCCATTGCAAAGACCAGGGGAATATAGGGAGGCAAGATGAAAAGAGCCATGTTGGAACAGGGCCAGGATTAGCACCGCTACATCCTACAGCAATGTCTTAGAATCTGTGCTGATCAGACACAGCCAAGATGACATTTTTAGATCTCATTTAAAAGATAGCTCCACCTGCAGCACCACACCCCTAAAACTGCACTGGCGCACCGGGTCAGCACTGAGCCAAAAGGAGAAATGCCCCCTGAGTGCATTGTACATAGTAAATAACTAACATCACCACCCCAGCACACTGGGTTTTCCTCTGAGCTCTCCTGATTAGCTGATTAGCCCTCACTGCACTGTGAGAGACGTGTTGCAGTCACAGCATGAGCTGGGTCTGAGACTAGAATGCAAAAGGCTCCTGAAGTCTCTTGCACTGAGAGGTTGGGTTGTAAAGAAGTTTCTGACCCTTAGGAAAGAGGCAGTGTGACTTAGGTACCTCATGTGCTGGGGGCAACAGCTCAATTATCAGAGATCACAGCACTGGCAGAGGAACAGACACTGAGCAGTGAGGAAAACGACTCAGTTACAAGTATCAGAGAGGTAGCTCTGTTAGTCTGTAGCTTCGAGAACAACAAGAACTCTTGTGGCACCTTATAGACCAACAGATATTTTGGAGCATCAGCTTTCATGGGCAAGCTTATGCTCCAAAATATCTGTTAGTCTATAAGGTGCCACAAGATTTCTTGCGGTTCTCGACTCAGTTACAAGAGAACACAGCAAGGACACTGTACACACACATGGGTCATTCATGTGCCGAATGAACTCCCAGCACAGGGGCCAGGAAAGGATTCAAACGTGAGTCAGACAGAGGGAGAAATGCCAGGCAGACAGGTGGAGAGAGCAAACCAAACCACAATGCCTCCTCATCTTCCAAAATGCTGCTTTGGCACTCAGGTAAGAGAGATTTCTCACAAAGCAATAGACTGGGACACCTCCTCTTTCATTAATGGAATACTCACCATTAAAATTCAGTAGTAATGAACTTGTCCAGGACCTTGTGCATGCAAAATGTATGTGTATGTATGCATGCATGCCTATGAATGCTGTATAAATGAAGGTGATGACTTACTGCAATGGCTCTGCAGTCAGTAAACTGATATGGTTATTCCAGCACCACTGTCCACACAAATGTTTTTTGTCTGTGTAAGCCACTGCTTGCCTTAAAACATCTGGCCACGACTCCCCCTCATGGTACACTAACAATGTTTGAGTAGCAGCACCGTATGTTATACATTAGTGACAGTCCAAAAGGTGCAATTTAGTTCAGTACAGACACAGCACAAGGGACCAGTGACCATGTGCTGGAGAGGTCTCTCGTGTTAAAAATCACTATATTTAAAGGGGTGCTTGGGGGTGAGTCTTTCTCTCTCTCTCTCTCTCATACTACTTCTCTAAACAAGAAAGGAATGGCTCAGCTCCTCACACTACATGTCAGCTATTTTCTAAAACTTCCCAAGAGGCAATCCTCTACAGGAGGCTTCAGGTCCATTTCAGAAGAGACAAGCTGGCCACTGGGGTGCACCAGTAATAGATTCTGTATGTCAGGAACAAACTCCGTTGTTTTGCGTATCATTGTTCCTTGCGCCTACTTCCTTGGTTCTGGGGGAGCATTTCAGTATTAAAGGAAAAATAAAATTGAGTCCCCTTCACCCCTTCCTGTCTGAAGCACACAGCCCTTTTGGACAAGGGCTTTATGACAGGCTAACGGTGGAAATTGTTATTAGAGTCCCTTGTAAAGCTATGCACAGCAAGACTTCTCCCTCCTAACTAGATCATAGAAGGGGGTCTCCTTGACAGATGAAGCTGCTAATACTCTGTATTGATTCTGTTCTGATGCTAAGTAGATTGTCACAAACAAATGAATACCTGCAGGATCTGGAGTTCAATGAAACACTATTTCCCTTTCTTGAGAATATGAAATTGCACGGAGCAGAAGAAATCCCCATCCCCAGGGCGACCTCTGGGGGACGGCAAGGGCTTCAGATAACAAGCTGGCCCAGTACCAAGGTAATCAATGGACTCAGTGTATTTCTTTGGCCCCAAAGTATCCCGGTTTCCAGCAAAGTGCCCTCTCCAGGGGTTTGCCCAAAGGGTTTCCCGCCCTCTTCAGTAATAGCAAAACTTTATTTTGCAAACGGGAAAAGGGAATGAACAAATTCCCCTCCGCACCCCCCGCCAGGTGAGCAAACAAAAGCCGGCAGAGACGCAGCCTGCACGTGGGGTAGGGGGCGCCCCTAGAGCCAGTACAGGACCGGCTAGCTGAGGTGTCTGCCACAGCGAGGAACAACAGGGGGCCAGGCTCAATCTGTGCTGCTGCTGCTGCCGCCGCCCCGAGGGCAGCGGCGCCCCCAGCCACAACCCAGGCGGGGCGGGGGGGGGAGGCTCCCGGCGCATTGCAGACACGCGGCCCGGAGGGGAAGGATGAGCAGCCTCGGCGGATGCACAGGCAGGAGCTCCCCCCTCTGGCTCCGCGCCCCGCGGTGAAGTTAGCCCCCGGCGGGCGCCTGCAGCGCAGCTGCGCGTGGCAGGCAACCCCGAGGCGCTGGGGGGCGCGCGCCGCTCCGTGCTTCCCACGTGCCGCCGCCGCCGCCATGTGCTACGTGCCGAGCCGGCCGTCCGCTGCAGGGAGGGGGAGAGCCGGGCTGCGGGTGCCCGCGGGCGGGGCTGCCGCAGGAGCAGCTGCAGCCGGAGGCTCGCGGGGGGCCGGGCTAGCGACGCCGCGTGGCTGGGGCCGGCTGGTGAGCGAGCCTGGCAGCGTTCCCGCCGCCGTGCTTCGCCCCGCTTTCCAAGCGCTCCCCGGCGCCGGCTGCTCCCGGCTCTGCGCTGCCCGGCGGCGGGGGGCGGCCGGCTCTGCAGGACGCTCCGGAGAGAGGACCCCGTTGTGTCCCTCTGCCGTCTGCAGCACCCAGCAGGCCTGGGGCTGGGGGGCGGGGGGAGAATCTGCACCCCGGGGAGGCCGGGCGGTACCCCGTGTTGGGAGCCGGGGACAGGCCCTCGGCACGGCCGATTTGTTCTAACAATGCGGGGGGGAGGGGAGAGACTTTCTTCCCAGTCCCCTCCTCGCCCACCCGCAGCACCGTGGCACCACCACTGCTCCCAGGGGGCAGCTTCTCCGCCTCCTGCGCCTGACACCCCTACTGCGGGAGGAAAACGGAGGTCGCACTTGGAACCTGGCAGTGACTAGTCAGTGCCACCCGTCTCTGCTTGCCCGCTGCTGAGAGTCCCTGAGCCTTTGCAGCAATCCCAGAGTTTCAGGCCATCTTTGTGTTACAGCAGAGCCCTGTAATGCCCAGACATGTTTATATTCATAGGTCTCCACATCCGTGGAGGTGGCTGCGAATATCTGTGACTCATTTTTGTGGATATGGATGTGGATACACGTTTGTATCCACACAGGGCTCCAGTTGCAGCCTTAGGTGGGAATATTCCCCTCTGCCCTGCTAGGGGCTGCAGGATGGCCTGTCAACTCAGGTAGCACCACTAGGACCTCCTGTGTCCTGAAAGCACCCCCCCCCCCCCCCCCGAGCTCCTACCTCCCATGAAATGAAAGCAGGGGCTACAGTACCCACTTGGACCTAATCAGGGCTGTTGGGCCCTGTCCCCTGAGATGCTGAGTGTTCTTCCCACACAATGCTCAGCACTTTCAGGATCAGCCCCACCATGTGGGCTTTTCCCTAGTCTTTGTTGTGCCCAAGATGTGGAGCCCTCCCCAGTCTTGCTGTAAGAGACGTATCTCCGCACCTATGCGTGCTCACTCCCACACCGAGTGGCAAAGGAGGCAAAGGTCTCTGATTAGAAGATCTAACATAACCATCTGCACTTCTAAAAGGTATTGAATGGAGTTCTTATAGATGCACTTCTCTCACATACATCCCTCTCCAGAATCACTGGCCATGGGATGCACAGGAAGCACATACGCTAGAATTCCTCTGTGATGAGACACTGGGATCCTAAGCATTTCTCCAGCTGTAAAATGTAAGTCAGGCTGACTATGCAACAGTGTGGTTAGATACTGTACTAGCTTCGGCCTTGCAGTGCTCATTTCCCCTCCCATCTCCAAGGCTCCAGAATTTGTGTCTCTGTCAGCCACTGATGGAGAACCGCTTGCCCTATCCCAGTATGATCCAGGTCCTTGGGGCTTCTTTTTGATTTTGCTTCCACCACTACACAGTGTAAGTCAGTGGAGCTAAACTGTTTCCAGCAAGAGCAGAACTAGGTTTGTGGAGACAATGTCTGCAAGGACAGTACAATTAATATTCAAAATGGCCCCTGAAAGTGGGGCTGCAATGGGGAATGGCTGATGGACACACATACTGGTTTGGGGTCTCCATTATGTCCAGTGGCCATCAGTCCCATGGTGAGAACAAACCAAGGTGCAGGAGGCAAGGGCTCAGAAGTCAGTATCCCTTTTTCATTAGCCTGCCTCGTTTTCTGGTGTCATGTGCATTGGATAAAGCATGCCAGGTCATTTAGAAGAGTCTTCTATGGCAAGGTAGCATTAGAGTTGCTCGCTATACTGCCCCACCAGTATGGAGACAAAATGCAGTCAAACCCACCAGGATAGCTTTTAACTCATCTCACATACATGCAAAAGTTCTGCAGGGGTGCTCTCCTCTAGACATCTGGTGATGCAGAGCTACAAAACACTCTGCTACTAGGTTCTTTCACTGCCTTTTACATTTACCAGATGGGAACAGAACTTACCTCCCATCTCCAGTCACCTGTCAGTCTTGCTGTACCAACTCCATAGCTTACCAGCAACAAGCTATAGCACGAAACTTGCCTTGGACAAAGTTGCTGGAGTGAGACCCATTGCAGTGAAGCAGTCAGATGGGGACAAAAATGGCCATATGGTGTGGCCTAGTATTCAACACTTTCAGATGCTGTCGATTGGCTCCTAACTGGGAGCGTGGATATCAACGTCCTCTCCAATCAGCTTCCAGTTGTCAAGACTTATCTTCCGTCTAGGTATTAAAATGCACCACATCTTTGGTATCTACCTCATTTCTTTCCATACATTCTGCCCCAGCTCTGCTCTAAGGACTCCACATTGTGTTCAGGGGTTGAAGCTGCCTTCTGAGAAGTGTCCATTCCATGTATCTGCTGGTAAGCTCTCCCCACATTTTGTACATGACCCCCCCCAGTCATGTGAGGGGACCAGATGTATCTCAGCATGTAGGTGAACCAAACACAGTGTCATGAGATAGTGGATGGTTCTGTGTATCAGTCTGGTGCCTGGATGAGCTATTCCCACAGAAGTGAAGCAAAGAGGATTTCCGCAAGATCCCTCATTCATTTTTCAGAGGGGAGGATGTCTTCAACTAGCCTGTGGTGAAGAGAAGCTGAGGAACATGGTACAATCATTTGCTCCAAGAGGGAAAGAATAAAACTCAATACAGACATCTCCTTCCACTAGCATCTCTCTCTCTCTCTCTCTCTCTCTGCTGTTGTCTGACCTTCCCTTCCTCCTCCTCCCCTTGTCCAAGAACAAGAGTCTAAGAACAAGAAGAGAAAAGCACAGCTGCAGATTGAATCAGTCCACTCCTGGCAGGAATGCCTGCACAGCTGGGAGTGCTCTTTCCTAGACACAAATGGGTACCAAATGAGACAGATGGAAGTGGGCCAGCAAGTCACATACTCTGATGAGGAGTTTAAGAACTAGAAGACCCAACGAACAATTAAGACTGCTGTGAGGAGCTGATTGCTGCTCCCAGAGCTGAGCAGCCACCTACCTTCGCAAAGGAGACTGGGCAAACAGGTTAACGTGAAGTTAACTTATCACCGCATGAAAGGTTAGGAGAGTCAGGTGCTTCCCATTAGATCTGCTGGAGGGCAAGCAGCGTGGTCTTGTGTTTACAGCAGCAGGACACCTGGGTTCTACCCCTGGCTTTGCCACAGATGCACTGTGAAACTTCATGCCAGTCCTCGCCATTCCCTTATGCCTGAGTTTGACCCTGTGTCATATGGAAATAACAGTACTGACCTGATTGACAGAGATGATCAATTTGTTCATTGTACAACACTTTGAGATCCTACAGGGAAAGGTGCAGTAGATGTGCTGGGCTGTGTGCAGGCTGGTGAATGAAGGCAGTTGCTCTGACAGGAAGACTAGTCCTGGGGTTTACCTTCATGGCTGAGGGCCCCACAGAGGTAGGTTCAGTTCCTAGACTTCCCAGGTAGTCCTGTGTAAATCACTGAGTTGTGGTTTGCTTCTTTAGCTGTGACATGGAGAACGTGCTGCCTGTGTTTCTTGTCAATGGAGATATTCAGTCTTTCAGGGCAGGGATCATCTCTTTTTTTTTTGTATGGCACCTAGCACAGTCAAGCCTTGATCTTTCGGGGATCGATTTTCCCGTGTGTGTGAAAAAGTAGCAAAATTGATCTCTCTGGGATCAGCCGTTAACCGTGGTACACCAGGCTGTCATGTAGAGTAAGGGACATCGGCGTGAGCCCGAAGATCCCTGATCTACGCCAGGGAAGAAAGTCAATCCTGATACATCAGTTCCAGCTACACTAATTGCATGGCTAGAATTGCATATCTGGGGTCCATTTTGAGCCCTAGTGTAGAGCAGGCCTTAGACTGATGCAACACAGATGCAACAGGAATTAGGGGAAAGGCTAGTGGAATTACTGTTTAATCAAGTTGTGAAAAATTGTTAGAAACTATTGTAAGGGTGTGAGCATGGGCACTAAGGATGTGGGTTTAGCTACCCTTATTTCCCTGATCACGATTGCAGCTGGTAAGCTGGGAGGCTGGGTATGTTTCCAATCAGTCACTCCCCATTCAGGGAAGGAGAGAAGTGAAAAAAGACAGTGATATGAGGACTTTTCTCCTTCTTACCTTTGGCAAAACATGACCACCACATTACCAGCGAAAGTGGGTGCCACTAAAAGCTTTTATAGCGGGGCTCTCCCCAACACTTCCCAATATCAGGCCTGCTTCCAGCTGCTTATAATTTTCCAGACTTTAACCACTGGAGCAGACGTTTCCCAGCTGGGTATTTGCCTCAGGCAAACCCTTTTCCCCCCCACATTTCTTTTTTCTTCTTTTTTCTTTTGTATGTGCATAAATTTCAGCCAAAACAGCTTCACCATTTCTGAAAATAATAAAGGCAGGTCTAGGGGCAATGAGCAGCTCTGAACTGCCAACTTCAGCTTTTTTCTTCCCTCAATCAGGGAAGGCACCAAAAATGTTTTCCATCCCAGCCAACAAAACGGCTGGGATCTGTCCTGTGACTGAAGCTAGGGGAAAATCCGTTGGCTTTACCCACATTAAAAAATTCTGATGACCTTTTCTTTGAAGAGCTCTGGTGCCTCCCTGTGTTCTGGAGCATGGACTTGAAATTTGACAGGCGAACCTTTGTGTCAGGAATGTATAGAGAATCTGCCCAAATTTGGCTGAGTTATAAATCCTGAAAAATCACTGTTTGCACGTGCTCATAAATGCTTTTTATATTTTAAAAATATAAATGCCCTGTATATTCTGTGCACACTGGGCATGCTCCAACCAACCCAGGGCTGAGCAGGATTTTCGTGCAACTGCAGCAGTTCTGGGCTGTGCTGGGTTTGAGTCTGGGCACTGGCACCAAGAGCAGGGGGTTGCGTCTTCTGTGCTTTCAGTGAGTGGCCTCCTTGCTGTGGAGAAGTAAGCTGCCTGATTCAAGTGCGGAAGGGAACAGAGGTGGACCTGCACGGAGTGGAAATAGGCTGGAAGGGGTCCGTGGAGGAGACTTGGATTGGAAGCTAGCAGGGGAGAGATAGGAAAAGGGACTGGGGTTTGGGTTCGGTAGAGACTGGGATGACTGGTCTAGGAGACTGGGAGCTGAGGGGAAAGACAACATGGGGACTGGAACCCAGTAGGGTGGGGGAGACTGACATCAGATAAGGACTTGGGTTAGGGAAGACTGGGACTTGCCAGGCAAAGGAGAGCCTGACTAAGAACCAGTAGGGGCCGGGAGACAGATTTGATGAGCTGTCCAAGTACAGGGGGAGAACGGGCCTGACTGGGCAAAGATACTTGGTCAGTGCACTGGGGGAGAAGTGGGAGAACATTAAGATTATAGCAGACTCCCGAGGAGGGAAACTGGAAGTGGCAGCCAGTGGGCATGGGAATGTAGCGGGAGGGTGGGGAAGGAAACTGAGGCCCTGACAGAAAAGAGGAAAAACAGATGAGGGGAGCAGGGAAACAGCAGCTCCTTGCCTCATTCGCGCTGCACCTTCCCACTACTGCAGCAAATGAAGAAGCACCCTGAACAACAGCTTCCTGCTCTACCCAGCCCTGATTCATCTGCAGAGCAGGTCCAGCCAGTGCATTCAGTGAGGCAGGAGGGTTGTGATGGAAAACAAGTAGTGGGTGATCCTCATGTAATTAAAGGCTGTATCATAATATATACATGCAAGGAGGGTGATTAAGGTTGCCCAGCCAGGCTTCACTCTGGCACTCCTAACTTTTGGGTACTTGACTTTGTAACCTTAACAACACACTTTTAATGTATTTTGTGTGTATATGTATACAATATAGATTAAGGGTCAGCTCCCCAGCTGGTGTAAATCAGAGCATCTCTATGAACTCAATCTCAGGATAAGGCATATATATATGTCCAATGCAGCATACACATATGAACAAATTAATCGGAAGATAATCAGCGGGTAATACAAAGTATCACTGCCAAGTGAGGAGGCACAAACCTTTCTTGGTAGAGTAAGACCAAGCCCCTGAAATGTTTGTGAACTTAGGTCATTTTGTTCATAGGTGGGGGAAATGGCAGACGTGGGGCCTAATTTTCAGTGTGATGTCCTGGTTTTGCTTGGAAACAGAAGCAAAGAAATATTACCAGCTGGGAGGACTCCAGCCCCATTTCCAGGCTACTGAAGTGCCACGGGTTTGGAGAAAGTTCAGATGAACATTTGAATCTCATGAGGCTTGCTTTGCATGACCACCAAGAATCTGCCTCCTGATCATGCTGCATTAGTTCTACGCATCAATGCGAATAGTCCTTCAAGGAAGTTAATTAGCTCTTTTTCCCCCAGGGTTCTTGGAAATGATTCGAAGTCCCAAAGTGGCAATCCAGCTCCACTTTTCAATGAGAGCCACAAATTAAGCACACAGCACAGAAATTTGCTGCATTTTGGGGGGAAAAAGAAGAGAGCACAAAGTTCACGGACTAGTGCCATTTGCCATACCAAAACTAGTGACCCATCTTTCAGCAAGTGCACCAGAGTGTGATTCCTCTCCAGACGAAACAAAAGATTCTGAACTGCAGATATATCTATTTGCAGTACCGCACTCCCCCACTAGATGTCTCTGTGTACAGCATTCCAGCCTGGGTACCCTGGCAAACAAAGCAGACAAAGCTGGAACTTGAAATGTGAGGAAGCCTTTTCTTTTCTTTTCTCCAGTTGTATTTAAAGCCATATTCTTTATTAAATGCCTTCTCTTTAGGTCGGATCAAACATTTTCCATTAAAACTGTTTTGGCCCAGAAAATTGAAGCTTTTATTAAATTACATTTTCCACAAACAGTATCTTTCTGTCATAAATATTGCTGCTTTGTTGAAAAACTGCATGCCCAATAACAAAAATTCAGTTTCATCTAAATACCAAAATACTTGGTTTCAAATGCTACTGCAGTACCCACATGGGCGTTATAGTTCAGGGGCCTCATGGTGCCATTGTCCTCTATGGGCTAGGTTCCCCATTTGGACTTCTTTGCCTTCCATTATGTGTTGCAGTTGAGCAATAGCCATCCTTACCATGAGCAAGACCAAGATGCATGGCGGGAGACAGAGGCCTGTAGCTCAAACAGAAATCATGGTCTTGGTGCAGAAATTGCAGGGTATGGGTTTATAGGCCTGTAATACATGTGGTCACACTAGACAAGCATCGTGGTCCTTCATGGTTTTTCTGATCTGATTTTTTAGTCCTTGCAGAAGCTGATGCAGCCTTGGGAGAGTGAGACAGATTTTAATTTGGCCACATGTCACAGGGAAGGAATCCTTGTGGCACGAAATGAGACAGAGGGAACCCAGCTAGGTTTTCAGGTCCTCAGAGGACTGCAGAACCAGCTGCTAAACATTAATAGAAAGCCTTTGAGTTGCAAACTGAACTGAAACTCCTCAGAGGGAAAGCCCAGTGAGGGAGGAGCACCACACAGCCACATTTTACAGCAAGAGGATGCAATTCACCATTTCAGTGGTGCAGAGGCCTGGTGTTGTCTAGGTGGGGGATTGAGTTTCGCATCCCAGACAGAACTCAGGTGTGTCAGTATTCCATAGGGGTTGGGTCCTGCCTTTGGATGTGTGCACAGCCCTTTCGGTTGAATGCAGCGCTGCCATGCCCAGAGGGAGACTTGAGGCAGAGCCAGTGCCTACAAAATGTAAGGTTCTACACTGCACAGAATCTTTTTGGTCTCCAACTTCCCATGGATGGATGGGAACAAAGCCTTCCCTCAGCCCCTCCCTGCTGTGAGAGGCCAAGCGCAGAGACTGCACAGCTGTGAGGCTTCCTGTCCTGTTTGGGGGCTTCACAATTCAACTGGAGGACATGTCCAACCTTCTGGGGAAGAGACAGCTCTGCATCTTGCTAAATGCATGTGCAAAGCATGCACCACCCCCATGGTACTGAGTGTGTCAGGAGCAAGACAGAGCCCTCAGAGCCAGTGGTACAGCTAATGCTAGTTTAAAAAAAAAAAGGCAGTAGAGCCCTTTCTTCAGCCAATAGGAACTTGGGTCTCATGAAGGCGGTGGACTCCATGTAGAGAGTATTCTAAAGAGAGAAAGCAGAGGTGAATGTTCCCTAGTAAAGGCACTGAATATTGAGTATGACAAGGAACCTGCTCCACTTGGCTACATAAAGACAGAGAGCATAATTTCACTGTGTCCTGGGGAATCATGCTTCTTCAGGAATATCCCCCCTGACACCACATTAGCCTCCTATGTGCTCATTCACTGGGACTCTCATGTCAGACAATCCAGGAATCACAGGACGTGAGGGGAAAAAAGTGAGGAAACCCAGTGGGGCTCATATACCTGCAAATGACGTGGGCTCTTCCTTACAGATGCCCACAGGGATCCCAGGGAGGAGAACAGCCTGTGACCAGAGGTTCCAGTTTTACAGAGATGGTCCTGATACGAGTTGTCTTACATAGTGCTTGTCACCCCTCACCCCATCCCAACTTTTCACACTTGCTATCTGGTCACCTTATGTTCAGGGGACAGACAGGCACCAACTCAACCCACATTGCAGAACAGTAGGATTAGGAATCCCTGTGCCTGGACCCAGTATTTCAATGATGATCTCACTTGTACTGTATACTGTACTTCCATATTCCTGCTTGATATTCCCCTGCTTGTCTGCTTTCTTAGTGTGTTAACTTATTTGTGTCAAGAAGGTCTTGTGTTCGAGGCATTGGACTGGCAATCAGAAGACCTTGTTCAATTCCCAGTTTTGCCACTGACCTTGCTGTGTGACCTTGGGAAAATCACTTAATCTCTCTGCACCAGACTTCCCCAGCCATACAAGAGATTAATAACCCTTTCTTTCCCCTGCCCTTAGTCTGTCTTGTGAGCTACAAGGGACAAGAATTGTCTCTTACAACATCCGCCATAATGTGATCCTGGGTTTTAATGTAATGGTGTCAGTACAGTCACAGATGTGACTCAAAAGCACATAAGGAGCAGATCTGGTAAGTGAAGTCTGATCATGACTACACTTAAGGCAAAAGGACAGGCCTTAGTTTGTGGTGCCATCACTGTGCAATTAGCACGGGTCATTGCTATAGCGCGGGTGAATTACTACCTTTTTTTGCTGTCGTTAAGCAGAGGAAGGCAGCTTAAGCCCACGGAAGGGACTAAGCATGTGAAAAATGCTCCCTTTTTTTAAGACTGCCATTAGCCATTTGAAGACCTTTTGTATTTGCTCCGAAAGTCCATGCCAAGTCTCTGTCTGGGGCTCATTTCAAACACTCCAGCTACCTAATCCCCTCCAGTCTGGGGCTCCTAATGGAAATGCCAACAGACCGTTAAGCACAACAGCATTGCCAGGTTACTATAATTAAATGCACACACAAAGAAAAAGGTGTAAACAAACAACCATGATAAGTTAACATGGGAGCTGGAGGGGGAGAGGGTCGGGGAGCTGTGATTGACAGCATCTCCAGTGAAGCCTGCTGCTCGATTGGCCATCATCGCTTCATGAGGTGGAGGACAGGGCCTGACTATAGGTATCTGCACCAGATGAGCTGCCTTGTGAGGCAAGAGGTAAGAAGAGCCTCCCTCACAGTGACATGGGCAACTCCCCCAGCAATACAGTCACATGGCAAGACAACAGCATCCCGACTCCCACAGAAGGAAGATCTGTGTCTGAAGGATCACTCCTGCTCAGGCTCATACACCCTTGCTGCCTGTCAGAGGGCACAATTTGCTATTTGTGACTTTGTCCTCATTTCAAAGGCATCCAGCTGAGATGTCCCGAACAGCAGATGCTGACACAAGAGCGAGCGAGACTCTGAAGGGAGAAGAGGCCTGTCTCTCTTGGTTCCTCTTTATTTTATTGCATGTAAATAGATACACCTCCAAAGAGCATGCCTCCGCAAGGCTTATGGAGTTCATCAGGTCCAACACAGCATCCCAAGAGACGTTTTTCCAAGATGGTGGCATTGCTAAGCACCCCAGAAATGCTGCAGGAGCTCTGCAGATGGATTATCATCACACACACACACAAACTCCTCAGTGTTCAAAGTGTGTCAGTCAGTGCTGGGCGGGAATGAAGTAAGGCAGCTTTGACTGTCATATTTGATTTAATTATTTCAGGAGGCAGTAGGACTGGTGACAACAATACATACAAGGGAAATCCATCCACCACATCTTTACATAACAGCCATTCCAGGCCCCTAGGGAAATGGTATCATGGATAGTATCTCTAGGGAGCTCCAGGACTATTACATCACCCAGTGCAGCTTGCAACACACACAACTGCTTCCCAAAACATGCCAACCGTCACGGTAGCAACACCCATCTGGTCAGGAGCATGGGCCAAGAAGTTCCTACATTAGCTCAGGATGCTGATGCTGACTCATGATTTCTGAGGCAGTAACGTTACCTGGATTTCTTTCCCTTTTTGCCAGGTATCAGCTGTCTGAATTTTCTAAGCTAGTTTTGGTTTAGTTAGTTGTCTAACTTTGTGCAAATGCCCCAGGTGGCTTAGAAAGCAATACTGTCAATATTTGTTTCCACTAAGCCCATGACAAAAAGACACCGAGATACATGCACAGAGACTTGCTGTGTCTCACTGGGCTGTGTGCACAGAGCAACAGGCACACAGACACACAAATTAGTCAAATGCTAAGGCTACCGCTCTGCCATTTTTCCACTTAAAAAATTCCTTTTTCACTAGACTTGCCAAAAATTCCCCAAAACATGCATCTGATGAAGTTGTTCTTTGCCCACAAAAGCTTATGCTCCAATAAATCTGTTAGTCTACAAGGTGCCACAGGACTTCTCATTGTTTTTGCAGATACTGACCAACATGGCTACCCCTCTGATGCCTGAAACAATTGTATAGTGATAGATAGATTTCTTCGAACAATAATCAGCAGAATCAAATTTTGCACTCACAAAGAATTAATGAAAAGACCATTTCCAGCCTGCAGCACAAAAGCTGACCCCAGCCTGTGCTTTCACAGCTGAGTTAATAAGCCCCATGCTAAACAAATATGGAGGGAATTCAGAATGGAAATATTAAGAGATGTAATTCCAGGGGATATGAATGGCTAATTCTGTACATCCAAATAAAACAGAGGAGAAATATACTGAATGGAACCATGTATAAGATCATATGAAATGTAAAAAGGCTTGTTGTTCTACACACACACTAGCTCGTCAATCAGGAGCTCTGTTTAAATGCCCATTCTTTCAGTTTGGCATCACCTCAGCTCTCTCTGGCTGAATCAAAAGAGGGATGCAATAATGACACAAAGATTTTTGAAAACTCAGCCCCAGCTGCAGCTGGGAGAAGCCTGAAGTGAAACGTGAGAGCGTGCGGCTCTTTGTTAAGGTCTCCTTGGCTATAGAATATGGTATATGAACCGCCTCACGTATCCTATTTGTCATAGGGAGTGAAAGCTCTTAAGGTGGCTCCCTAGGATTCTTTTTTTCTTTTTCTTTCTGGTTGTTGCATTGGGCAAACTTCCCTCCTGAAGTGAGACCCGGTGCCTGGTTATTCCCTGCCGGAGCACCCTAGACTCTGAGGCTTAGATCAATCACTCTGTGGACAGTGGGTGGTCTGGTCTTTTTTATGGTAACTGCCACTTCACATCAGGAAGCTGAACTCAGCACTTCTTGTTGGAAGATGGTTCCAATTTATATAGGCCTCACAGAATAAATGCATACATTTTCTCATATGTCAGCTGTAATTCATACATGGCCTTCCTGACAAGGAAAAGCTGTGTGCCGAAACCAGGCAGGAGAGGAGACAATTGTACAGAGCTAGCTGTAACAATCCCTTGGCTAAATCCATGAGTTTTAATTCCAAAGAACCAGCAGAGCAAAAAGCCAGCACCCATGAGCTAGGAGCCGGAGCAGTAGCAGGCAGCTGTCTTCCGTGGATCTGCCTCAGACCCATTTGGCCAGTGGTGGTGATGGCAGATTGGAGGATGGTGACACATGGGACTGAGACCTGAGCACAGAACAGCTGTCAGCTGGGACCTGAGTCAGTGCCATCCTTAGCCAAATATGAATCACCGATGATTAGAAAGGGAAAACCTTTTTTTATCCCATTCCTGACCCACCTGCTCCTGAGCCGTCTACCCTCCCACCCCTGCCTCCCACACCAACTCTCCTAATAATGTCCAAATAGGAGACAACCTAGTACCTCATTAGGGTTGCAAATGACTGATGTGTTGCCATCCTAACCATATACAGAGGACTGGGAGTTCTGCCCTAGCTTGTGTGAGCAGAATTAGCAATGGGCAAAGCAGGAGAGCAGAAGGAACTATCAGGAATATGTCTGACGCCCATAAAACCTTTTCACCAGCCCCACTGCTCCATCCAGCCTCACCCTCCTCCCTGCTGGTGCCAGCTCCTCCCAATGACCCGTCAGCTTCATGTATTCCACAAACAGCACCATAAAAAGGCAGGTAGTTCTGTGGTAAGTAATGCCACACAGCTGAAGAGCTATTAACCATATTGTTTAATCTAAGCAAATGCTGTGCAAACATCAGCACTTGTTCCTTCTCCATAGACTGCACAGTTTTTCTTAAGACACTCACTCAGCAGCTGTGGTCAGTTGCCATTATCTATGCGCCAAGATCTGCTCCCACCTTCCAGGTCACCAAAATGGCTCTTGCCACTGTCACAACAGGGTCATCGTTGTAACCTTCTGGAAAGCGTTTCCTCCCTGAGTGCAGTCTGTGCCAGGATCCTCTGCCAGTGAGGGCACACTGGGAATATACCACAGCAATGCCCCCATCTTCACGGATATCCTGAGTCACCCTCTCCACCATCCCTATCACCTAACCTACGCCACTGTTCTTAGCAGCTAGCTTAGCATTAGACTCCAACCCAATGAGTCAACCCCAGTGATCTGGGTGGGATAAAGCAGCCTGCTGCTGTGGGGACATTTTTGCATGATGCTGTCACCACAGAAACTTTTCCCGGTAGCCTGAGACGAAGGCTTTGCCCCCAAGGTGCAGGTGCTGCAGAGAGAACGGATGGGAGCCAGGCCTCCATTCCTTTAGCTTCCCTATTTGAATAAAAAGTGTTTCCTCAGAACAGTTAACCAAGGAGGGAGGCACCACCAGGGGGTGAAACAACTGATCCTAAGGGCACTGGAGTTTGTTCCTGAACCAGTGACGCAGCCAAGTAGACAGCTTGGGCCATCTGAAATGGAGAGGGGTCAGGTGTGAAGACCATTCAGTTCTTCCAGGAAAGTCTTAGAAAAATACTTCTTCCATTCCAAGCACAAGACGCTGGCGCTTCTGAAGTGTTTGCCCCAGGGATTAGTCCTCTCTGACAGGTGCTGTTAGCAAAATCTGAGGGGTGAGGTGAGGGGAGACTATGAGTGGTGAAGGAAACACCCCACACTGCCCATTCTGTGTGGTAGCGACCAGATCTCTGTTAAGATGCCAAACTCACCCCTATTCTACCTCAGCACCTACTTCCCTGGAGTGGGGCCATATTGCCCTTAAAGGGCCTGGAGTCACTGCCATAGTTCTTGTCAGAGCACATCTCTGCTGCTGCCACATCATGAGACCAAATCACCTGTCTGCCTGCAGAGTGGGCTCCCTTGGCTGCCTCCCAGAATGCTGAATCCATGTCATGACGCAGAGGGTCTGTGTCTGCCAAAAGACTAAGGGAGTATACGGTGAGGGCACACACGGTGCCCATGTGATCCTTTGCTGCTATTCCTAGGCTCTGGGGAAGCTGAAGGATTTTGTCACATGAAACAAGAATCACCCGGTTGCAGAATTCAAGCTAGGTGAATCCAGACACATTGACAGCCAACTCCTAATTAGTTCATTGCATTAGAAAGGTTGGATGGTCGTCGTTATTACACTGTTGTGGCCTACGTGCAGGTCTGAGTAATCCATCCCTGTCATCTGCTCTCCAAAACGCGAGGGAGAGGTGCTAGGAGATGTCTGAAGGGCAAAAACTCAGGCTGTGTGGGACTCTATGGAAAAAAAAGTCCAGTGTGGAGGGTCCTCTAGTGAGAATGTCCCGCCTCCATGTTCACCCATTGGTTTCTTTGGGCCCGGATTGCCGAGCTTTTGGGAGATTTAAAGTGGACAACTTGCTCTCTCCAAACTCTTGACCTTTAGAAGACTATCAAGATTCCAATAACCCGGCTAACAAGCCCCTGTTGATTTCCTTTACTCCATATATCTCAAGATTGCTGGCCATGCGTCTGTCTCTTTTTCCTGTCATTCATGGCAAAGAATAATCCATGCCTCCCCAAAAGTGCATGTCTGTTGAGCAAAACACACATACCTGTAAGCAGCATAACATAGCAAAGTATACATGAGCGGTACAGGCCTCTTGAGCAGGCTTTGTTACCTGCACCCACCCCTACAGAGGTGGCAGTGAATGGGGGAAGTTTGCAGCCTGAAGCATGGCTTGGTAAATGGGCAGAAATATTTTGGGCCCTCTCCTGCCAGTTTCCAGTCCCCTGAATGTTAGTATTATTCATGTATTTCTGAGAATTTTGTGAAGAGAAGCCAAAAGATGTGGATATATTTGATCAAAGCTACTGACGATTAGCATGGCTCTGCCAAATTCCCAGCACTATGCCGTAACCCTTTCCCCATAAAACCTCTCAGGCAGGGACTGACCTGCAGCGTGTTTGCCGTTCAGTGTCTCAATCGCATCATGAGCTTATTCCCTTCAGCATCAGATGGGACAGGCAGAACTGCATGGCAAGAAGCAGCAACCTATCTGCTGATGATACGTATTTTGGAGTCACTTTCGCAGTGTTGGTGGCTGGAGGTGATTCATGGAGACTGAATAGCTTCAGCTCCTCTTTAGAATAAGGCCCAACCATGTGCATGGAAAGCCCATACCATGCAAGGGTCACAATCACAAATCAATAATAACAATCCTCCCAAGGAATTGGTGCTTCCACTCTGAGAAGAGAGTAACAGAAACTACAGATGGCCAAAGCTTCCTAGACCAGCCTGTCTGAGCCACCATGCATTCTCCAGAGCTCTGTATTACTCAAGCTCAGTGGCCTTGTAGCAGACTGAAAAGCTCCTTTTAAATTGTCAGTCGGGACCTCATCGCTGATAGGCCAGGCAAAGGCATTCACCAGACATGAGCCCCACCAAGCTGGTATTGTTGTGCAATACCGGGATTGTTCAGGCAACTCAGGCACAATTGCACCCCTGAAGGGCAACCACCTCTAGGGTGGGTGCAGCAGCTATTTTACAGAGCACAACAATGCCCCACAACGGCTTCAGGTGAGACTGCAGTGGAATTTAGAGAGAATAGGTGGGTGAGGTAGTATCTGTCATTAGACCGATTTCTGTTGGTGAGAGACGCAGCTTTCAAGCTTACACAGAGCTCTTCTTCAGACCTTCTTCAGGTGGGATTTAGGTCAGGCAGCTAGAATTACACAGGTTGGACGAAAACCAGAAGACTGGAATAGTGTCCAAATTGCACTAAAGGTACCATGGGACACAATTACCACAAATGGTCAGGGGCTGAGTTTTGTGTTTCGTCTGAGATGATTCCTTCCCCGCCAACACCTACGCTGGGCCATTGTGAGGGACCCTCTCTCAGGGGCAGAGGGCAGAATACCAGTGCAATCACACAAGCACCTCTTTCTGCAGCAGGACAATGTGCCTACCTGCTGGCAAAGCAGTTCAGCGCTCAGAACAGGCCCTTCGCCTGCACAACACAGCTCACCCTCTGCTCACAGCTTGTGCAACCCAACCAGCACTTTTCCCAGCGCCCTGGGTTCTTCCACGTCAGCCTTCCATCTGTGCCATTCACTCAGCCCTCTTGGCCTTATCTCATGCTATCTGACATGATCTCAGAACATGGTGATCTGGCTGCAGTTCAGGAATTGGAACAAAGCATCTTATGGAAAATAAAAGGTTCTTCCTCCCGCAAAAAGTCCAGCCCTTAGGGGTCTTAGGGGTACAAGAGTAAGTCCCCCTGCCTCAGAGCCTCTTTATCCTAGGACCTCCCAGACACAGAGAACTAAACCTCCTAAACTCAAAGTACCAACACTGTCAGCTGCTCCTAAGATGTTTTATTACCCCCCATGACACCATGAATCAAGTGGGGGAAAACCAGGTGACTCTGCAGATTCACTACCTGCGGGAAACGAGAGACACTGACTCTGCCAGGACTCTCACAACCTATTCTCTTGTGGGACTGCTAATGCTGAATTTAACACCCCAGTCCCACCCAAAACTCCACCAGTAACTGGAAGTCACTGCCACATATATGGAGGTGTGTGATGACAGAGTCAGATGTCGCCAAAGTTATTCCCAAGTGCTGAACTATTTATTCTATGTCCCCAACTCCACCTACTGCAAAATGGCTAGGCAGGCCTGACTGTCAAAGCAGCCAGGGCCAACATTCAGGTGGAAGACCCACAGAGCAGGACCACCCTTGCCTTCAAGGTTTGCAGAGTACATGACAAAGGTGACTCAGCAGCAAGATTCCCCCATTTTTGGAGGGTGAAACTGCAGCTCAGGGTCTGGCCTTGGGCCAGTCAGACCTAGAGCACAGGGGTCTTAGCTTCCAGCCTGCTCTAAGCACGTGTCCTTAAGATTTCTGGCTCCCAGCCCAGCTGCCCTAAGCACAGCAGCCACTCCCCTTGCCAGGCCAGGAATAGAACCCAGGGGGCTCGGCTCCTACCCCACCCCCGGCCCGGCAGAGGCGAGCCTAGAACCCAGGAGTCCTGGCACACGCCCACCCCCTGCGGCGGTACCCCTGGGCGGGCCGATCCGAGCCCTTTCTCCCCCTGCCCGGGTAGCCTCGGCCGGGATGCGCGGCTGGGAACTGCGCTAGGGCACCTTAAAGCGGCGCTGGCCCCGGCGGAGCCCGGCCGCGGCCTCCCGCGCCGCTCGGAAGCAGCTGACTCGCTGGGCGGCTGCCAGGGCTGGGGACTGTTGGATCCGGGAGAGGCAACGTGCAGCCCGGCATGTAAACGGCGGGCCGGCCTTTGCAATGGGCGGGGGAGGGAGCCTGCCCCTCCCACAGCTCCACCGCCTCCTCCATTCATAAAGTCGGGCGGGCACTGCCCCCCCCACGGCTGGCAGACGCGAGCTTGCTCCCCTCTGGCCCCCTCGCGGGGGGGGGGGCTGCTTGCTCCAGGAGCAGGGAGCCCCGCCACCTGCCTGCCTGGGGGGTGCTGTGCCACCCTGCTCGCTAACGAAACCCCATGTCCCCGCCTCCCCTTCGCCTCTCTCCTCGCACGCATTGACCTCCCCTCTTTCATCCACCACATGCACTCCCCCTGTCCCAACAGCCTTCCCCTCTGGTGTCAGGTCTCCCAGGGCTGAGCTGGGCAGTCTTTGTCCCCTGCATTGTGTTTGCTGCATGGTTTGGGGCTGCTTTTCAGCTCCCAGCAGCAGGGATCAGCCCTCCCCCAGCCACAACACTGAGCTCTGCTCCACAGCCCCGAGCTAAGACCCATCCTGATGCCATGCCTGGCCAAGGGCGTTTGTAGCCCTCCCTCCACCACCCCACTGGCATTGCCCTCCAGCCCACGTGACTCACGTCAAGCCAGCAGAAGCCTTTTCTGGAGAACCCAGGTCTGGTACTGCCATAAGAAGGGCCATAGTGGGTCAGACCAAAGGTCCATCCAGCCCAGTATCCTGTCTGTCGACAGTGCCTGTTCACTGGTCATTTGACTGGCTTTAAAATGGGATGAGTTTAAAGAAACAAAAATTGGGATAATTGTTCTTCAGCTTCTGCACCTTCAGGGCACCCCGACATGCCAGCTTCAAGCGTTTCTGTGCAACCATGGTGACCAGACTCTTTTTTTATAGGAAAGCTGTGATTCCCCCGTAGCACATGGCTGCAGAAGCTGTGTCTTTAAGAAGCTCACCGGCCACCAGGTGACTCGATGAAATTGTGAGAGCTGGCAGCTCCCCAGTTCTTTTCCTCGTAAGCCCTATGCAGCAGCCTGGCATGTTTCTTTTGTGCCATAGAATTCAAAAAAGGCCAAGGAGCTTTTCTCCAAGGTGCAGCTACAAACTCAGCTCTTTTTCCACCGACAAGTGGACAGTCATGACAACTCCATGGCCCTTCCCCAACTCACCAAGACCCCAGGCTCTCACTTTCCCTTAGGCATGGGGAAAACACATGGCACTGGGCTCCCACACTGGCACTCATCAGAAAAGATGCTCTTTACCGTGGGCAGCAGGAGGCAGTGGCTTATGGGCTCTTTGGTTTGGACTTCTTGCAGTCCCTAAGCTGTAACTTGGTTTGGTGTCAAGCCACCATCTCCCTGAGCTGACCAGCGTGGGTAAAACTAGAAACCTAGCAAAGCCAATGGCCCGTTTCAGTGGGTTGGAAGAAACATTTCACAGCCCCTCGTTTCCATCATCCAGCTGCTTCTCCATGGCGTCAGAGAGCTCCTTTCTTTTCTGTTTATGACCCCTCTGATTTCCCTGCTCTTCATTATAATACCCCTCTCTGGGTTATTACCCCTAGAACATAGCGTGCAACTGAGGCATGGTGGATAGAAATTACTTGCCCAAGGCCATACAGCAATTCAATGCCAGAGCCAGGAATTGTGCCCAAGTGTTCCCAGGCCTGCGTTCAAAGCAGCAAGGTCTAGTGGTCAGGGTCAAATCAATGGAAGCTTGTCAGCTCATGCCTCCCCCTTCTCACATGCTGTCTCTTCCCTGGGCCCCTTCCAAGCAGGCTAGGTCCACTCAGGCTGCAGACCCAATATCATAGGGAAGTAGGAGCACGGGTGAGTGGTAAATCTAGGCTAGCCTTTGTGTCTGTGGAGCAGAACTCCTTGTGCATGCACACACATGTCAGCGTGGGGAAACGTGTGCCTGCTGCGTGTGCAGCTCTGTGGTCTGCTGGTGATTAAAGCTGAATGGAACACGCTGCCTGACTTTCTCCAGGGAAAAGCAACCGCTCCCTTGCGAGTGCAGCGTGTGCAGAATGAACCAGCCGTAAATAGCTGGAGGATAGACGGCATCTCTGTACGTGAGGCTGAGCACGGAGAGCTGCACCTGAGTGAGGCACAGGCGCTGCTCACTTCAGCATCATAATGGAGAAGTCATTTACTGATGCATCCATGCCAGACAGCTGTCTCTGTGCATCCGTGCCCCCCTCCTCTTCCTCCAGGAGAAGGCAATGATAAAAGAGTCCCTAAGACCCAGAGCTGGACACAAAGGAGAGGGCAGGCAGGGAGCACAATGGGGCTTGTTTGAGGGGCTGTCTGATGCCAGGCACTGTGGGCAAGGATATTCACTCAGTGGCATTGCTTGCTAACCCATTTTCCTGCTCCTTACTTACAGTTGCTTCTGCCCCATTTCTTCTGAGGAAAGACCAGTTTGGTGCCAACACAGCCAGCTGGTTTTGTTCTGTCTGCATTGCTGGGCTGAAGCCTCTTTGTTCTCCTGCCTGCACCTCTCGCTTGTTACTCAGAGAGGCTGAGGCCAAGCAGAATTCATTCCACATGTGTGATGCAGGCAGGACCGTGGCCACACAGCTGAAAAAGACTTAACAGAACTCATGTCAATTACCCATGGGAAATCCAGCACGCTAAGCAACCTTCCATCCCATAGAAAGAGGCGCAGAAGCCCCCCTCCCCACCTCCATTCCTACAGGAGTAGTTGTGTAAGTGGTACAGCAATACAAATAGCACTAACAGTAGCCAATGAGCTGTCACTTCAAATGGCCCCACTCCAGGGCCACTTCTTTTCATTACACTGCGGTTCTGAAGTGACTTCGCTCCCCAGGCCAGCCCTGCCGAGTGACCCCAGATGTGGAGGGCTGTTTGCACACTGGGAATCCCGCACATGGCGAGAGCTGTCCAAGTGCTGCTTTTACTAGATACCTGTGGCTGCCCCACAGCTCTGGCCTGGTAAGAAAGCACAGCAGCTGTTGGCGTGGAGCTTGGGTCTGAGGCTGGCCACTCGCTTAGGCCACGCACATGAAACGTTAGAGGGAGGCCCGCCGGAGTTGGGCCCTGGGACGGGAACTGGAAACAGCTGTGGAAGTAGCATTTTCCGTTGCAAGAGTGGTCCTGGGGTACAGATCAATAGCATCTGTCCCCCATAGTGTCGTCCTCTTGTGTCAGCCTCTCTGACCCACCTCACCATTTCTGTCTCCGCCTCCCTCACCCTCTTTCACTTCAGCTCTGTCCCAATGGCTATCTATTAAATGCTGCCTCCACAAGAATCCTGGCCCCTGAGTGACACCATGTGGCCATAGTCTCTTCTGCAGCCATCTCTGCACACACAATTGACAGGCGAGCAGTTTATTGCTATCCTTCACTCACTTCCCTTCCTTGCTGCTGTTCCTAGGATTCCTTTCCCATTGCCCCCTCTTTAATAGATCTCCTTAAATATACCCCAGCTCCTGCATTGCTCCTCTGATTCACTAGCATCACAATACTGAGTGCGGCAGACAGTAAACGGTGAAAGTTTCAATTGAAGGGAGAGGTCCATGTGCCCTCTGGCTGGTGCTTCTGCAGATCCTGTGAGCTGAGCTATGCCCATTCTGTGCTCCCAGCCTGAGCCATGCCATCACCTTCTAAGACTATTTGTTGATTTGCTGACAGGAAGTGGCCTGTACCCTGCACAGAGCAGTGATTTCGGGCCCAAGTGGTGACTCGGGTGGATACTGCATGGAGCGGGCTGTGTGGAAGAAATCGGCAATCAGCCCACTGGCTGCTTGGAGCAGTGATCTCTGGAAGGGGCTCACATACCACCATGATGGACGTGGTATCCAAACCCAGATGGAGGTCGGCCACATAGTGGGAGCAGTTGACTCCAGCCTAGCTGTAAACCTCCACGGACTGGCCCTGCCACTGTGAAAAGGGAGAACTGGGTATCAGCAGGGATGCAATGGGGAGGCCAGGAGGCCTGGACATCCACTCTCCATTGGTCCTGACCAGGGCTGGGAGACCATAAAGGAGAGCCCCTTCAGTGCTGACATGGTGTTTGGGAGCCTGAATCAAATTCCAGTGAGTGGTGTTGCAAACTTGTGCATCGGATCACTACATTACTCAAATATGAAACAGTCAGCAGGTAAGGTGGGCCCCCTCCTTAGCAAAAGTCTGTTTGTGCCCCGGGTAGCAACTGGGCAAGTGACACCGCAGCCCAGAAAGAATCTGTGTTGGTGCGAGAGCTGTTATTGGCCCATGTCTTGGTAACATTCAGTCTTGCCTTGGAGACCCGAGGCTGCGTCCATCGCGAAAGATGCCCAGAGCCTTCTGCACAGGTATTGAGTCAGAGTGAAGCCAGCAGGGAGGATGAGCTCGGAAGGAGCGGGACAGCTTCTCACGCACACCAACTATGAGCACGTTAGCAGAGTAAAGCTAACTCTCATGGGAAGGAGCCACAAGCTGGGCCTGAGCACACGTGGCTGCCACCCCTCAGCCAGTGAAAAAAATAGCAAATGCCAGGCACTTCCAGTCCGTGCCAATGCATATCTGGAAGGGAAAGTATTTCAGTTTATGTTTTCTGATGCCACCTTCTTTGACACAATACATAATAAACATAGGGCTGCATACAGAGTCCACCATGAATGCACAACTAACGTGCGAGACAACTGTGCACACACACACAGTCAGTTGTGCGGCAAGCACACTCCCATGAAGAATTCTTCCAGTCCCACAAGTTGTCTTTCTCCCTGGCGCAACGCTGAATTTCCACCTCCTGAATCACTAACGGGTGGCCTCAGCATGCCCCTGCTCCCTGGTGAGCTTTACCAAACAGCGAGCACGCGATGTCCAATGTGTGGGACAGGAGAGGAGAGATGGCGAGCATGGAAACCGGTCACATTCATATACTAAAGAGCAGGGTTGCAAGTTAGAGAGAAGAGAGGGCACCAACAGAGCTTGCGTGGAAAGCCCAAGGCTGGCTCAGCAGGTGGCTGCAGAGCAGCAGTGGGCTACCCCTCTTGAATGCATGGGACAGGTAGTTCTGTGAGGCTCCCTGCAGCCTCACCCTTCACAACTCCATGCACCTCTCGTGCCTGATGAGCCCCCCTTCTGTTCTAGTCCCAAGAAGAATCATCATTACAAGTGTGTGGTGGTCCTGTGCTGTGCACCAAGGTCCATCGGGCTGTAGAGAGAAATCCACCAGAATCAAGGGCTGTGTCACTTGTGATCTGCTCTGCAGCTTTCACCTCTGCTTGTCTGAGGCATCCAGCCAGAGCTTGAATGAGAAAGGCCCTGACTTGCAGTTGCAAGTGCTGAGGCTGGTGGCTGAGGACGTGTTAAATGGAGCTGCTGCAGCCATCCACAACAATACGAGTATGAAACCAAGTCTTCCCTCCGCTCAGCTCTTCCAGGAGCAATGGAGCCCAGAGGAGTCTCCAGTTGCTGCCTCTGCCTAGGATGGGGTAAATCTCCCTCTGCCAGCTAATCCAAGCATTGCAAATGCCAGCTCCTGTTAGGGTCCGGAAGGTTGTTTCCAGTGAGGCTTAAGGCAGCCAGCAAGACCCAGTGCTTGCTGCTGAAACCCCCGTGGCAGCTTTAGCGTGCCAGGGACGGTAATACAGGGGTTGCTTAGTTTAACTCAGAAGCACTAGTGCTAAAAGGAAATTCAGCAGCAGCTGAGCACACATCTTACACTCTCCCAAGCGCACAGACTGTCTTCCCCTGTGACACTTCCAGGCCCACCAATGGAGGCAGGGGGTGGGGACAACATAGGGGCAGTTGCCCCAATGCCTGGAGATTCAGAAGAGCCTGGGGCTCCTGACCACTGTCACTACTACTGCAGCAGCAGCGGCAATGGAGCCTTGGGCCCTTTAAATCGCAGCTGGAGCTCTATGCCCTGCACGCTGGGCAGCAATGAGGATTGCTGTGGGGCTGAGGGGGTGATGCTGTGTGGTCCGAGTGGTGCTGAGGGTTTCCTTGAGAGGTAGCATAGGGCACTGCAGGTGGCCCTGAGCACTAGCTGGCCCCAGGCTCACCTCTTCTGCCCGAGGCTCTGCCCCTTTTGGGAGCAGGGAGCTCGCCCCCACCCCTGCACACACTTGACAGGGGCCCCGTGAGTCTGTTGTCCCCCAGCCACGGCCGCTCTTAAGGCTTGTGAGGGGTCTCATCAGCACCTGGCCCTGGCTGTGCCTGCTGTGACAGCATCCCGGACCCCCCAGCCTCAGGCAACACAAGCATCTCGCAGGCCTAATTGCCACTGAGCAGGTCAGGGAATGGGACACACCAACCCCCGAGCCTTCTCCAAACGCTCCCTACAGCAGCCAGCCCCAGACCGCTCCCAGCCTGACCAGGCCTGCTGTCTCTGGAGGGGGTTGCGGCTCACTCTTCTTTACAGACATCTACAAACTCTCTCCCACAAGGTACCAAGCACTTCGCTGCCTCCGCAGTCATCTACCAGGGCTGGGCCCATTGTGGCCAACATAGCAGGTGCCTCAGAGGGGTTGTAACTCTGCCATCCTGCTTAGCACTTTCTCAGATGCTCCCAGGAGCTCACAATTGTGCTGGGAAAGTAATAGTCACGGCTACCAGACACCTAGCAGCTTCCCAGAGCTCTGGGCAGGATTTGCCATCCCCTCCCTCCTTTCTCAAACCATTTGGCAAAGGTCCTGTAGTGTTTCAACTGCTTTCCCTGCTTGTAATTGGCTGGTGTTCAGAGAGATCTGTTTGATTACTCAGTTTGATTACTCAGCCCCAGCAAGCCTCTCTGTCCTCAGGCCAGCAGGAACAGGAGCCATTCAAGAAGCATACAGCAGTGGGACCATTGAAATGAACATGCATTGCAGGCAGCAGTGTGGGGCTTGAAAAAAATGAACTCCTGGGGAAGGGGTGAGAAATCGATAGCACAGAGCCAGATTGCTGGAAAGGGGAAATGCTCTGGTGTCTCAGGGGTCTAAGGTCCAAGCTGGGAAGTTGCCAAATTGTGAGTAGAGAAGCATCTAATCTGATGCCCGTCTTCCCAAAATCCAGGCTATGGGACTCTTGAAGAGAATACTAGCAGGGACACTCTCAAAAGTAGGAGCAACTTCTGTTTCTGTAGGGAAATTCACCCCTCTGGAGAAGTAGCAGCAAGCCCATGTGCTACCTAAGTGGAATGAACAACGCAGAAGAAAGCAAGACCAAACACTAAGGAGATCCTACACCAGTGGTACATTCCTGCAAATTCATTGGGAGTGGAAGCAACAAACGCCATCTACAAGAGGTGAGAATGATCAGTGGATCCTGACCCACTCCATCTTCTGAGCAGGAACTCCAAAGCCACCTATGTTTTCAGTTCCACATTTGCAGGGGCTGCTCATGACTCTAATTATTAGTGAGGGTGGGGAGAGAAGGAACAGGGTGAAAATCAACAAAGATCAGCTGAAGAGAAAAGTCCTCGGTGGAAGATGGAATTAGGCTGTAGAATTTTCTCTACAGGGAGCAGGTGGGGAGTCCCATGACTTGAGAAATTTGGGACTAGACCAAACAGTAGTTAGTTATGGTAAGAACCAATTCTGTACTACTCCCTAGAGTATAGACTGGATGGGTCCCTGAATCCATGTCAAATCACTGTGGTTCTCCCCCATCAAGCTTGATTCCCTATGACAATTCACACGACTTACTCCCCCCAGACACAGATGCTGTGTGGCTTTGAGTTGCCACAAATGCCTTCACCTGTTCCCTGGAACCCTTATTTTCCACTCTCTGTGTTATCTATGACCATCAGCAAATTGGGTCAGATTCACCCTCTCATTGAACAATTCCCAGAGGTGTAACGTAGGGACAAAAAGTCTAGTACTGGGTTGAGCGGGAGGAAAATTCTGGCTCGGGAGCTCTTGCTTCACCCTTTTCACAGGCGTAAGTCCCCATGCCAGGCACAAGGCAGGGGAGATATGGGTCCCATTGAGCCTCTGTACTATTTGCCAGTTACCACTATTCCCTGCACAGAAGTAATTGGCTAGATGAGAACCAGAATCCCACCCCTGGACTGATTCCAATGTCTCAAGCCACACAGGTCTATTGAAAAGCCAGCAGAGGAGGCAGCTTTCTGGGCAAGCTCAGGAGAACTGGCGGTCTTAGCAGTGAAGCTTTGGTGTCTCATTCCTAGCCTGTGGAACGTTTCCTCAGTGGGCTGGAGTCAAACAGCAGCTATGGTGGTTCTCTGTCCATGGGCATCCAGCCTTGCGAAACCATAATACCTTGTTGGACCAAGTGGAGAGCACTTCCAGCCAGCCAGCCGCCTGTGAAATGCTGGCAGCCAGAGGCTACTGGGCTGCTTAGCTGCTTGCAATAACAAGCCTTATTTACTGACCAGTGCCGCAAGACTTGCTCTGCCTTGCAAGAGCCAGAAAAACCCAAGACAAGGATTCAGCTGCAGGGACCATGTGCTGGGCATGGAGTTCTCCAGGCCACTTGGGGGACTGTCTGCAAATAGGCCAGTCTTCAAGAACTCTGAGAGGAGGGACACCTGAGAGACAGGTCGGGGGTGGCAGGAACAGAGCAGCTAGGAAAGGCTAGAGAGAGCCTACGTGATCCTTCTCAGGCAGACCTGATCTGATTAATAAAAGCTGCTTCTTCCCAAGGCCTTGATAATCTCTTCTGCAGCAGATTATTTACAGCTGTGGAATTTAATACTCCAATGAACAAAGCTTCCCCAAGCACGCTGGAGAGAGGTAGAGGCCAGACTGTTAACCCTTCTCAGCACAACCTAAAGTTCTCAGCTCCGCTGTGCTGCTCATCCATGCAGCTGTACCCCCTTGCACCTGGTCTCATCGGTGCTGGGTAACAGGATGGCCGGCCGGGCCGGTGCTTTGAAGAGCAGTCCCAGACAAACCCATGGGAACACCCACCTGAAGAAAGAACTTTTTCCTTAAAAAAGCACTCCTGTGAACAGGGCACCAGGGAACGACATTTCCCAGCCACAGGGTTGGGGAGGGGTGTCATGTTCTTTACACTCCAGAGAACACAAGGAGGTGCTTGCCTATCACAGCCCGCCTGCGCTCCCTTCACTTCTGCAGCACTTGCTAGGGGCACCATGCTATGAATCTGACAGTGCCCTGCCCCCATCTCCACACCCCCCCCCCCACACACACACACAGGGCTGTGGGTGTGGAAACAATTCGTACAATGGAGGTGACGAAAGCCACTGACTCAAAACGTAAACTCAATTTACTATGGAAACCCCTTCCAGCCAGGGAGCATGGCAGCTCCTCCCTCCCTGCCCCACAAGTCCTGGCATCTGTGTTGAGGGCTGAGATACGCTGGCAGGGAAGAGAGTGTTAACTGGACACCTGCACTGCCCCCAGCCATTTTGAGGAGGACAGGATGCCAGGGAACCCAGCCCCATTAACCAGCCCAGTATTCACACGCTCAAAACTATACCCCCAAAAGCAGCTGCCTCATTCAGCACCATTTCCAATGGGAGCGCATGGGGCAGGGAGGGATGTTCCACCGGGCTGCAGGGGCAGTGAAGTGAGTAACCTAACCTAGTCTGTGTCTTCTCTCTCCTGATGTTACCAAAGCCTGTTGCCCAAGGGCCACTCCAAGTGGATGGGCATGGCTGCCCTCTCCTCTGCAGCCCTCCACCTGGGAGACATCATTTCCCTGCATCACATCTGCTGTCTCCAGGGACAGCAAGTTCTATGGGACTGTGGTACCCAGGCACTAGAAATATTCCTGGCCCAGGAGCCCAGCACCACCAAAGTTTGTGGCCAGGTCTCACCTCCAGCCTCACCTGCTGCCCCCACATGCATCCCCCAGCCCTGCCTGTGGCCCCCGGGAGATTTAAACCAGCCCAGGGCCCCACCACCACCAGCACCCACAGTGCAGTGGGAGTAGAGTGGTTTCTGGCTGCTTACTTCACTTGGCTGCCTGTATGTTCCTGTGGCCCCTGGCAGGGCAGAGTTAGTCCAGGCACAGTCCCTGCCCCAAGCACCTGAGGCCAATGAGAAGATGCAAGGGCCATGCCTGTGGGAAGCAGCCTGTGGAACCCTCACCCCCAATTCCCTCACCTAGGCACCACTGCCAGAGGAGGGTGCCCCACTCCCCTACCCCAGCCGAGAACCTGTATCCTGCACCCAAACTCCCTCCTGGCAGGTGGGAGAGGAATCTTGGGTTGGGGCAGGGGGGTTAGCCTCTGGGCTTTCTGAGCACCACCACATGTTCTATAAACCTGCTGCCCCTGGGCTGTCTCTGGCAGCACTGGAGAGCTTCCTTCCAGGGGCAAAAGCTGCTGGGGTTGGTATTGTAGCTGGTGTCCCAGGGCACGCCAGCAGTGGCAGTGGATGAGTGTGCATTGCTGCAGATGCAGGTCACTGAGGGAGAGATCCTTCCCCTATCGTCTACTTCCTAAGGGGTATGCAGTAGTCAGCTCCTTTCCGCAGTATCCATGAGCTCCCATCTTCCTCCATCTCTTTCCCAGGTCGCTGATGTCTATCCTGGGCGGTATTGTGATACAGCAAACACTTTCCTCTCCAGCATTCCATTACCCGGAACTCTCAAATAACTGGCATCTTAACCATAAGGAAATTGTGAGTTACGTTTTCCTTACATATTTGGAAATAAGGAAATAGGAAGGAAGATCAGTGTTGGTGGGCTTGAACACAGAGAAGTGGAACATAGAGAAGTTCACATATCTGGGGAGCAACATGATGTAGGATCTAGACTGTAAGAAGGAAATAGCAACTAGAATAGCAAAAGCAAGAGCGAGTTTGAAGGTGATGGATAAGATCTGAAAAAGCAAAGCCATTAGCTTAGGAATGAAGCTGAGTGTTTTGAAATGTGTGTATTCAGCAGCGTGTTGTACGGATGTGAGACATGGGTGGTAAAGAAAGATTTAAAGAGAAGGCTATTGGCATTCGAAAGGAGTTGTTATCGAAAGATCCTGAGAATAGGATGGACGCAGAAGGTCACCAACAAGGAATTCTATAGGAAGATACAGCCAAAAGAGAACCTGCTGCAGAAGGTTATACAACGCAAGTTACAGCTATTCAAACACATCTGCAGAATGAATGATGAATGAAAAATCAAGACCCTGGTATTTGGCATAATGGAAGGTTTGAATAGGAGAGGCAGACCCCACAGAGGATGGACAGATGATATAGTAGATTGGTGGGGAGCTGGTCTACAGAAACTAAGCCACTCCGCACTGGACAGGGAAAGATGGAAGGAAATAGTGAGAGAGGCATCAGACACCAATGGGTGCTGAGCCCCTGGGTGCTGATGATTTATAGTGAAAGTAAATACAAGTCAAAACAGCAAATACAGTATTAGTTAACAGTGCACAATACCATAGTTGTTGGTAAATAAAGTACTCAGCATACATCTTTGTTTGTTTCTTAACATCTGATCTTGTTTTTCTTTAGTATGATGCATCGCTAGGTTTACCTCTATATTATCCAAAATATTTGAACATCCAGCAACCTCCCAGTCCCAGGGCTGCTGGACAGGAAAGAGTTTACTATATATGCATTATTCCTAATACTAGCACATGGCATGAACCACAAGAAGGCAATCGCCCCTCTGCAGAGATCTACCTAAATGGCATGCCTGCTCATTCCATCCCAGAGGTGGCTGCACGACAGCGTGCAATCCCTGTCGTGGCAATCTGTGCCGTGCTTTGCAATGAAGGCACCATGAAAACATGAGCTGTAATTAGCTCTCTATACAGGCACAGGGCAGGCTGTTCAGCTCTGAGCCAGGGCTGAGTTTCTCACACAAAATCATGCTGACTTCAGAGAATCCAGCTCTGATAACACGGCAGAGCTGGCACCTGCAATCCCAGATGTTTGGCCAGCAGACGGCCTTCAGCCTGGGAATGTTAGCAGCTGAATTGTCCAGCACAGGCCTCACCCCACACATTGGATTTCAGGCTTCTCCTGTACAGTGAAGTCGTCATATCCAGAAAACCCCCCTAAAGGACCTCTGAAAAGAGCCTGAATCCAGGTGTGGGTAACAGGACTGGAGCAGGCAAAGTTATTAGCACCTGGCCTGGTAGGTGTTAGAATTCTCCAAAGACAACAGAGACTACACTTCTTCTTGGACTGAGCCATAAAGCAATGCATCTCCTCTTCTGTGCCACTGATGGTGAGCAACCAAATCAATCCTTGATCAGCAGAGGCCCATTACAGATGTCACATAAAAAGCCGTCAACTGCAAGTGTTGTACATTCTTTTTGGATCCTACGCTTTCCCTGTAGTTCCTGGATACGCTGACTCTCAAAGCAATTAAGAGCCTGTACAGGAGTTTGCTGCCAGGACAATCTGTCCTGAACTAGTTTCCAGATCATTGAGAGATATGCTGCATGACTTCACATCGGCCTTTAAGGAGTCTTTATAGGGCTAATACTGACCACCAGTAGGGTGCTTTCCATGAGCAAGCTGGCCATGGAAAACCATCTGTAGGGAGGGCATGGGAGGAACCCCTAAATCACTAGGACTGTGGTGTCCAACACCCTCGACTGAGTGTCACTAGTTGGTTTGAACAATAGATATATTTTTGGAATAATGAGGCTAGTTTGGTTTCAGAACTGGTTGGACACCACAGCCCTAGCAGAAGCTTTCAGCCCAGAACTGGCTTTCCATTTCTCAGGCACTGTGCAGTGAAAAAAGCCAGACCGTGTTTTACTTCATTGGAAGCGGAGATGAGCTTTGACACCTAAGCCCCAAAATGCAAGGAAGAAGCCAGTGGCTACAGACTTCCACAGCACAGAGCATAGCCCTGGCTTTACCTGTGCCACCACCTCTCAGCTGCCAGGACATTGGCACAATCAAAAATGGGGAATTCACACCTCTCTGAGAGCTGGAAAGGATCTTGGGAGGTCATCTAGTCCAGTCCCCTGCCCTCTTGGCAGGACCAAGCACCATCCCTGACATCTATTTGCCCCAGTACCTAAATGGCCACCTCAAGGATGGAGCTCACAACCCTGGGTTTAGTAGGCTAATGTTCAAACCATTGAGCTATCTCTCCCTGAACCTCTGTGACTCTAGGTCCCCTGGTCTGAACCTGAGTTGGGCCCTGGGTGAGGTCTATTCTCCCCCACCTTGTACTTCACTGGTAGAATCCTTCCCCCAGCTGTTACCCAGCCTGTTTGTCATTGTCTGCCACTAACAAGCCATGTAGCCCACAGCCCTCAAACTCCCCACAGCAAATTCCCCCAGGGCAGGGGAGGCCACCCAGAAATGAGGCCAAGTTTTCTCCCCACAGGCTGCCACTCCTTTGTCCTGCTGTGGTTGCCTGCGGCTTGGGAACACACCGACAGAGGAAGATTTCTGCTATTTCGTGTCAATCAGGCTTTAGAGATTGCACAGCCTCTAAGAGTTCATCCTCATAGCCTCTGGCCTGGCCTGCATTTTCACACCCACACTGCCCTCTAGCGTCCCAAAAGAAGGTCTTTGGGAAGAGATCAGCTGTAGTTCACAGCAGGCATGGGTGAGCAAGCTTTGTACATTGGGCCCCACACTTTTGTCCTTGCAATTAGCACTTCCTCCTCAAGCTGTCTAATGTAATTCAAACCAATGGAAATTTCATTTATGGTTATATGGGGGAAAAAAAACACTTCTGGCATGTGTAAGAAAATAAGTCTATAGAATGTAATATTTTATTACTTGGTATATAAATGTGAATACGTATTTATAAAAACAGTAACATATTTCCACATTTGTAATGAGATAGATAAGCCTGAGACCCAGCAGCCGATCGTTCTGCGTCCTCCTCCTTATGAAATTTCCTGCCACCCAGGGGGTCTGCTTCCCACTTTGTGCACCCGTGGGTCACAACACCCCTGTTCTGTAATCTCTGGTTTAAGGCTCTCCCTAGGGGAAAACAGGAGGAGCAACATCTGGACACAACTGGTCGAGAGAAGGACAGCAACAGCCTCTCCTCTCACTCACTTGCTTTTGTGGTACTGATGGGAGGGCCTCCCACTGGCTTTTCTAAGTGATATCATACCAGGGTCTGACTCAGCATCAGACCCAGTCACTGCCTCAGTTTCCCTGATCTGGCCAACTCTCATGTTTCCCCTGGTGGGCCTCCGTCTCCTGACTCTTCACACTCCAGTCCACCACTTCTCATGTGTCTTAGTGACATAACCCTCCAGCCACATCAGAGAGCCCATGTCCCCCCTCTGTGAGTGGGTGAGAAGGGAACAAAGATCCAACAAAACAGCTGTCCTACAACCTCATGCTGGGTCTTCCCCCGTTTCACCAGAGTGCCCCTCACACACACCCTTCACTGACGCTGGGCTGTGGTTCCCTTCCCAAGCCCAGCAGGGTCACAGAATAGGAACTTCCTCCCTCTCCCACTGGAAGGCCCAGCCTGGCCCCCTAAGCAAGGGTGAGTGTCAACTCCCTCCAACCTCCCATCAGCACTATCCTGTCCAGAAACTCCCTTCCCCAGATATTCGTGGTCTCCTTGTGCCAGAGCTCCAGGTTCTGTCTCTGTCTCTCAGCTTCCAGTCTCCTCGGAGTACAGGGAGCGTAACCAGTCTGACTCCAGAGCTGGGGCCTTGGCAGAGACCTTCCCCAGGTCTTTCCTAGCCAAGCACCTCCTAGCAGTCTCTGCCCTCGGGCCAAGCATGCTCTCTCTTCTAGGAACGTGTTACTCCATTACCTCTGGGCACCTGAACCCCAAACCCAGCACCAGAGAAGCAGGCCCAGATAGGACTGTGTCCCAATGCCCTATAGAACAACAGCTCACCCTATGGCAGTAGTTCAATGTTTGGGAGTTTCAGTCCTAGGCAACCTCCATTTCCCAGTGCACAGTCTGATAATGAACCCCAGTGGCTAATGTGCTGGACCTCACTGTGAGGAAACAGGTTTATTTGGGTATCCAAATAGTCCAAGTAGGACTTCACAATGTCTCAGGGGCAGTGCTCCCCACACTCACGGCTTGGGGCGCAAAGAGAACATTGCTAGTTACTGGGACCGGGGCACCATTTGGTCTCTTTGTAACTCTGCCCTCCCCCTTTCCTTCACACAGGGGTGCTGCAGCAGGGCTGGGGGGCTGCTTAGGAGACACATTGGGGAGAATGGCTTTGGGACAGTCAGGCTCCATGCTAGCTTTACAGGACAGGGCCAGACTCCACGCACATCAGTCAGACTTTCTCCTCAGTATGGACAACATTTGTTCCTTAGTCATGAGCATGAATGGAAGAGAGGGACACCCCTCTGGAGAGCCACTGTATTTTTCTGGCATCACTGCATCAGGTGGAAGACATTTTAGCAGGGAAAGGGCCTGAGAGATTGCTAGCAGAGCAGGAGGCATGACTAAGTCATGAGCAGAACACATGCACAGTAGGAGAACTTCAGTTTGGACAGTTGTGTGTGTGTGTTTGGGACCCTTGGTTGCATTGCCTATAGGGTAGTTGCTTGAGATTGGACACTAAGAAAGCCACGCTCCAAACAGGTGGTAACTCTCCCCCCTACTCCCCTATGCACAACCAGAGAAGGATGCTTGTTGCAAAGTTAACAAGGCCCAGAGGTCCTCACTGGGTTGCCTACTATAGTCTCTGTCTCCATCTGAAAGATTCTCAAGAGGCTTCACTGCACATAACTTAAGCAGATCATAGATGGCAAAAGTAGTATTAGAAGAAAAAGTGAAGATGAGAGGAATGCTTTAAAAAACAGCCCACCCTGCACAGTGGTGCAGAAAGAAAACTAGCAACAAAGGAAATGGACATTTTGGACAGATGAAGAGGAAAGAATATAAGACCCTGAGCCAGCCAGAAAATGTGGGGGTAGCAGCCTGTCTATCTCACTAAATTAATTATGGACTTAAGGTCTAACTATCCCACCTGGACCAGCCCACAGTTATTGTGAAGGCTGTGAAAATACACAGTAGCACTGGGAATGTTGTGACATGTGTAACTCCCAGGAATGAGCAGGACAGAACTCTGTAGGACACACAGAAATTACTTTGTATCTTATATGCAAGCCCCTGGTTCTTTTTAACCCTGTATCAGCCCAGATGCAAGAACTGTTACAGCAAGAAATCACTGCAAACCCAGGGACTGGAGTTTTTCAGACAGAGATCATAACACCAGGGATACACTTATATCTGGCAGGCCCCTCTCCAATAACTCATTCCTTGCTGGGAAAAGCCTGGTTAAAAAAATGGCAATAGGTTCTATACAGGATATTAGCTTAGTTGTCTGGCATGTCTGCTTACTTTAACCTCATCAGTTAGGGATTTAGTTCCACATATCTATTTCCTTGCAAATAAAAATGTCTTTTTACTGTTTAATCCCACATACATCTTATTATCTTACTCACTTCACGCTGCCCCCAGCAAAATGCTGGAGACTTTTGAAATTACACTGTGAAATATTTAATATCCTACCAGCAGGGTCCACTTATCCCAAAAGAAATGCCTAAGCCTGATGTTCAAAGGTTAAAAATTGGAGGCTGTTTGCAAATGATTAAAGACTCCAACAGTTTCTAAGATGATTGCAAGACCTGAGTGATTGCTTATCGAGAACCACAAGCAACAGATATTTAAATGATTTACCAAGTAATAAGACAGCTTAGCCATCTCATGTTCCTGCTCACAAGTGGCTCTTTTCCTCATAACCATGATGGTAAGAATGGACTGCTCACCAGAGCCTAAAGCCGTGGCAAAGGACACTTGAAAACACATGTTCATCCTTGCAAGTTCTGGACTCAGTGACAGCAATAGTACAAGTATCAGAGAGGTCGCCGTGTTAGTCTGTCTCTTCGAGAACAAGAAGTCGTCCTGTGGCACCTTATAGACTAACAGATATTTTGGAGCATAAGCTTTCGTGGGCAAAGACCCACTTCAGATATTCTGAATCAGACGCATCTGATGAAGCGAGTCTTTGCCCACAAAAGCTTATGCTCCAAAATATGTTAGTTTATAAGGTGCCACAGGACGACTTCTTGTTCTCGAAGAGAGAGACTAACATGGTACTTGTCACTGAGAATAGTACAGCCAGTGGTGAAGCATGTTGGAGGATGCCAGAGATGGGGCGTTGGGCAGAGCCCAGGACAACAGTGAGTGAGGTTCAGGCTGAAACAGTTTGCAGTGAGGGGTGTATCCAATTTGGAGCTGGGTTCCGTGATGAGTCCTGGACAAAGATGGAAGGATTAGGGAGGCACTTGTGAGCTGAAGATGAAAACCCTCATGTGGCTGCTATTGTCAGAGTAGCATGTGCTGGGTTAGAAAAGCCTGAGGGGGCCGGTGCTGCCAGGGCAGGAAGTGCTGGACGCTAAAACCCTCAGATGCCTCAAGCTCACTAGGCAGGAGATGCTGGGTGGGAAAAGCCTGAGGAGGCTGGTGCTGACTGGACAGGAGGTGCTGGATGGTAAAACTGTTTGATGCCCCAAGCTCACTGTGCAGGAGGTTTGGGGTGAGAAAAGCCTGAAGTGACTGACACTGACTGTGCAGGGAGGTTTTGGTCAGGAAAAGCCTGAGGGAGCTGGTGCTGAGTATGCAGACGGTGCTGAGCAGGAGAAGCCTTACCTGCCTGGTGCTGACTGACCAGGAGAGTGTGGACACAAAAACCCTGAAGGAGCTGGCACAGAAAGGACAGGAGGCGCTGGATGGTAAAAACCCGCAGATGCCTTAAGCTCATGGGGCAGGAGGAGCTGAGAGGGAAAAGCCTGAGGGTGCTGGTGCTGCCAGGGCATGAGGCAATGGGAGGCAGGGGAAAAGCCTCAGGCAGCTGGTGATGACTGGGTAGGATGTTTTGAGTGGGAAAAGCCTGATGGGGCTGGTGCTGATGAGGCAGGTGGTGCCAAGTGGGAAGACCCTCAGATGCCTCAAGCTCATTAGGTGGGAAAAGCCTCCAGTACCTGGTGCTGTTTGGACAGGCGCTGCTGTGTGGGAAAACCCTCAAGAGGCCTGTGCTGACTGGGCAACGGGCACTGAGAAACAAAAGCTTCACGTGGCTGGTGCTGACTATGCAAGAGGTGCTTGGTGGGAAAAGCCTGAGGAGGCTGGCACTGACAGGAGGCTCTGGACAGTAAAACCCTCAGATGCCTCAAGCTCACTGGGCAGGAGGAGCTGCATGGGAAAAGCCTGAGGAGACTGGTGCTGCCAGGGAAGGAGGCAACTGGGGCCAGAAGAAAAGACTCAGGCAGCTGGTGCTGGCAGGGAAGGTGGTTTTGGACGGGAAAAGCCTGAGGGGGCTGGCGCTGACGGAACAAGGGGCATTGTGAGGGAAAGCCTCAGGAAGCTGGTGCCTACTGGGTAAGATGTTTTCAACGGGAAAATCCTGGGGGGCCTGTGCTGACAGGGCAGGAGGTGCTGGATGTGAATGCCCTCAGACACCTCAAGCTCACTAGGCAGGAAAACCCTCTGGAAGCATCGCTGACTGGGAAAACCCTCAAGAGGCCAACACTGACTGGAGAAGAGACAAAGGGGGAGAAAAGCCTTAGGCAGCTGGTGCTGACGGAGCAGCAGGTGCCAAAAAGGAAAATCTCAGGTGTCTTCTTCTGACAGGGCAGGGTGTGCTGAGTGGGAAAAACCACAGGCACCACATGCTCACAGAGCAGGAGGGCCTGGGCACGAGACACCTCAGGAAGCTGTATTTACTGGGCAGAAGGGGCTCAGTGGAAAAGCCACCAGTGGCTAGAACAGATTGGACACAAGAGGTTGGTTGGGAAAAGCCTGAGGGTGCTGCTGCTAATGTGGCAGGAGGTGTTGGATGCAAAAAGCTCCTGGAGCTTACATGACAAAAAGAAATGTTATAATCATGGTATCTATTCAGAGCAAACCTAAGTTTTCCTCCTCTTGTATCTCTGTAGAACAATGAAAAAGGAAAAATAAACACTTCAAAAACACAAAGTAACTACAGGAAAAGACACCACAAAACAAAGCCATTGAAGTAGAATGACACTGTCTAAACAAGGCAGAAATAAATAGTATGATGTATAAATCTTGACAGGTGAAAGAAGTGTACTTGAAGGCTGGAGGATATATTGGCAATGGGAGAGTCAGAAAGATTCTTAACTTATGCTTCTGAACACATTACCAGTCTTTCTAATTAGCAGGACTGTGGAAGGAGGAAGGGGTGTGTGTCTTGGAAAAGGAGATGGCCACCAAGTTGTAATTTTCTTGGTGGGGTAGACAGATAAGTAAGGAAAGGTGTTGGTGGGGGATGGAGAATTCCTTAAGAATGGGAAACACCTTTACCTGTTCCTCTCCCAACCTGTTCACTCTTTGTGACTTCTTTCCCTTATTTAAAGGAACTAGGATTTTTGTGAAAGAAGGGGGACCTCCCTGTCATCAGGGTTTGGGTCTCTTTCCTTTTTCCCCTCTCTGCACTGGCCCAAAGTCCAAAGCCAGCTCTCTGTACTTAGGGTGTGCCTCTTCCCTCACTTTCTGGCCCCTTGGAAAGCTAGTTCTGGAAACCATCCTCTCTGGGGAATTAGGGGCTTCTCCCACTAGCTGTCCCATCACCATTCCCCTATTCCCACTGACAAGCAAGACCCCACCAAGTGAGCTCTGCACCCAGCTGGCCCCAACTTTTTGCTGCTGCAAGGTCTCCTGCTCTCTGGCAGTTACAAGGACCTCCCTGTAAACCAGGCTCAATGTCCACTCCTTGCTAACAAAAATGCTTTAGGGATCCTCTTGTGGGGTCATTTAGTAATAGTCATATTCATTCGGTGGTTCATCCAGTTTTTACTTGGAAGATTTTAGCCAGTAGCACACAGTTATGATGAGCATTCAGACAACTGCCCTCTAAAGTGTTCAAACTTTCATGGTCTATTAGCAAACTGTACCACATAAGGGTGTTTTTTTTAAAACCTTAAGTAATTTTGGCCTCCTGTAACTGCACTGGCTGAAGCTGTCTGGGACAAGGATTCAGCCCTGCAAAGCTGAGACCCACTGAACCAGATGAATGTATATCAGAGGTACTTTGCTAATCCAGCTCCTCAGTGCTGAACTGTCACAAGCCAAGGAGTCTGTTTTCCAAGTACATCTTTCCTCAAAGTTCCTAAATGTACGCCTGCTGAATCATAGCAGAGTCTAGCATATTTTTGTTCCCTTTAAGTATCTCCTGGGAGTCCAAACTTCGAAACAGAATAAATTTTGTCTTGGAATCTTTTGACAGTAATCCTTTAAAGTTACAACTGTAAATCTTTAGCAACCAGCACACAAATTAAAGGATGAACATTGCATTTTAATTCATGGCTTGCTTTGAGTTGAGTAGCAATTCGTTCCAGGAAATGGAATCAAGGTTAATCAGGCGGCAGATCATTCATTGCTCTCCTTTCTTTTCAAAGGGTGGCCTTCATACAGTGGATCCAATGCTTAGTAGTGAAACAAGGCTTTGTAATGCACATGGTCAGTAAACTGGGATGGGTGTAGAGAGACCTGCAAGCTTCAGATGATCATCACCTGTGAAGAAACACTAGTACTTTCAGCAAAAGCACCTTGTAGATGCCTTTGGTATTTACTATTACGGGATGTCTGGACCTGCCTTTTGGTTTGGACCATTGGAAGTCACTAATTTTGGGAGACTCTTTAGCATAAAAATAAGCAGTCCTGTAGCACCTTAAAGACTAACAAGTTTACTTATTATGCACAAAAAGCTCATTACAGTAAAAGCTTGGTTATGCAGTACCTGGATAACTGGCACCTTGAATTAATTTTAAAGTTCTATTATCTGGCACCCCTGGGGAACTACAGGTGCCAGATAATCAAATGTGCTGGATATTGGAGCAGGGTCAGTGGCTCCTTTGTCACCAGCTGGTCAGCCACTGCTGTGGCATGCTGTTTAGCTCAATGTGCCAGTTATCCAGGGACTAGATAGATTACAGTAAAAGCATGGTTATGAGCTTTTTGTGGGTAATAAATAAAAGTAACAAGTTTACTGTGCTATAGGACTGCTTGTTTTTTGTGAAGCTACAGACTAACTCAGCTTCCCCCTGCAACTTCTTTAGCATGTTTAACTTCCATTGACAGAATGAACAAACCTGCAATAAGCATAGCAAATAAACTGCGTATGGTGGCAAAGCTTGCCCCACCCCAACAAGAGAAGCAGCGCTGAACACTGGACTACCTCCACATATGGTTTATAAATAGGTATTTTACAGGAAGGAAGACTGCTCTCCGCTTTATAAGACTCACACCAGCTACAAGGAGCCACTAGAGGGCACCACGAGCACAGAAATAGCGAATGCATCAGCCTTGATGGAGTAGGATCTTGCCGTTCTTTTTACCAAACAATAGGCTCATTTCTTCTGCCCATGTCTTAAAAATTATCAGAATTATTATAACAAATAAAACCACCACTGCTACTCCTCTAGCTGGAGCATTTGACAAGGGTTGCAGGAGAGATTATTAACTCAACTCATGGGATTTTTACATAGCCATCTCTTTTCCCAGTGAGAGCCCAGCCTGTATTGCATCAGCTGCATGCAATTGTCTCCAGTCCTTAGCCAGCACTGCCTTAGCCTTCATGTAACATCTCAGGACAGGTGTTTGATGCCCATGGTAACAGATCCCTTTGACACACCATGGAATATTGTAATGCTGCTTCTAGAGTAATGTTCACAGCACCTGAGATGCCCTAAAAGAATCACGTCATTCTGGGCTCATACTCAACCCCGTAAGGACTTTATAAAATGCTTACGTTTGCAGCTCCCTCCATCACAGCAGAACAGTAGCAAACTCAGGTTCAGGCATCTAAGCTACCTGCACGTATCAGAAAACCATCAGCAGCACAGTTCCTATTGGCCACAGAATCATAGAAAGTGAGTAACCTTGAGAGGTCCTCTAACGAGTGCAGCCCTCTGCACTGAGGTGGTCCAAGTATAACTAGGCCATCACCATCAGATGGTTTTCTAACCTGTTCTTACAAACCTTTTACAGGGATTCCACGGGAAGCCTACACCAGAGCTTAAGTATCCTTAGTGGTAGAGCCTCTCTTCTAATCACAGGCACAACAGGTCTTGCCTAGAAGAGTGACTGGCACATGTCCCCTCAAATCAGGGAAGGGGTTGGTTGAAAGGAGATTGCTCTCAAATAAGCTGAAGAAACTGCCCTTGGCTAGACTACAGCTAGAACAGTGGTGGGCAACCTGCAACACACAGACTGCATGCGGCCCAGTGGGTTTCCAGCTGCGGCCCACCGTCTCCTATCTGCCCCCTACCCCAACGTGCCTCTCATGCACAGAGGCACTGCAGCCGCGCACTTACCTGTTCCTGCCCCTGCCCCACAACCCTGTTGATTGGTTTCAGAGCACCACAACCCTGTTGATTCAAGCTCTGTCCCGGTTCTTTCCCCGCCCTCCCAGCTGTTCACGCTCGGGGGGCGGGGAGGGGGGCAGGCATGGTGCACACATCAACAGATCCAGGATGCTCTGAACATGCTAGGAGGAAGGTGGGGGAAGAACAGATAAGTGTGGGGATCCAGTGCACCAGAGGTGGCAGACAGGGGGAGCCAGGCCACATGTGGGCCACTGAGCTGAAGGAGGGCCACTAGTGTGGCCCACTTAGTAATCGTGGCCGTCCATCAGTGAGCTAGCCTTCTTTGGTTATGCCACAAGGGTGAAGCCCCAGAGAGCAGGAAATGTGAAGGTTCCAGAAGAAACCTAAAAGAATATAAAGCCAAGTTTTCTAAAAGGGACTGGGTCTAGTTTAAACTGAAATATTTTGAAAAGTAAATCTAAATTTGGGTTTAAACACATATAAGAAAGTCTGACTATAAGCCTTCCCCCAGCAACACTTGCAACTTGAACCCCAGAGCTAGCGCGGAGAACCAGAAAACATTAGCTTATTTCCTCTGCTGGCAAGTGCATACATTTCTTGTCCTCCCCTTCATGACCTACACATCCAAGTCCTGACTTGTATCTCAGATCTGATCACAATCCTTCAGGCCACTTGTTTCCTCTTCCATTCTCACTTCTGCACCTTCTTCTGGGGCATCCACAGTCATGGAGCAACTTCTCCCAATGTGGTAAGTCCCCTAACAATGCCTCCTCTAGAAGTGCTTTTTTCTGCAAGGCTCTCAGAAACTAGCCCATCACTCAAATGCCTTTAGCATGGCAACATTTAATTTCAATAACATACTTTTCTCTGGGTCCTCCCCTATGTTTTATCTGGGTCTTTTAAACTTGCAATATCTTGGGGGCAGGAACTTGACTTAATTGCGTATTACTCATCAGGAAACACACGCTCCAGTTGTCAGAAATGGGAAATGCAAAAACTGGGCAAGGCACGTTCAGGTTTTAATATATTATGTGTTAACCTGGCCTAGGATCATTAACACCACAGGCAGGAAAGAATTCATCTAAAATAGTTGTATTGTCTAACCGCATCACATCCTGTTAGATGTTTTTGCCAAAGTAACCTGGGGGGGGAAAAAAAATCAGCATCTCAAAAATCTTTTATTCAGCGTTGGATTTCAATTCACCAGCAGAAGACAAATCTCCCAATGAACCTCAGGTCTTCCTTGGATCCTCTAAGAAACACGTGGTTTCAAAGATGATGTGTCAGGACAACCCAAGACCTTTCTTAGTCTTCACACTAAGTTTTGAGCAATGGCCAGCACTTTAGAGAACTCTCCTCCTTTCTTCCGCAGGATTAGAGGTATTGGGATTTTTATTCTAGTTCCAGTTGGGTTTCCATTTTCTTCGATGAGCACCACATTGTTGGAATCAAATCTAGGTGTCATGCAAGGGCCAGGCCTCCTGTGACCTACAATTACAGCCTTTTTCTTTTCTCCTTTGATAGCCAGGAGAATTTTATCCCCCACTTTACCAACTCCACTCTTGTTATACACATGGATGCACTTGGGCGGCCGATGGTATGGCGTGTTCCCCAGGGTGCTGTTGTCCACCACTCGCACGCGGGTCAGTTTCTGTATTGCACTGCATGATCCAGAGATGCTGGCAAAAGAGAAGTAAGAATGCTAGAAAGAGTTTCTTAAACAATCTTTGGGGAGTAAGTGCAAAGCTCAGCACAGTATCAAGCTGTTAGGTGAGCCTTTGATCAGGAGTCTATAAGAAATACATACCATACTGATCATACATCCACTGCAAAGTGTTCTTTGAAAGTCTGGTGCTACTTTGGGCTTCACATATAAATTTACTACAGTGTAATTATTCACGCTAACGGGGAGTCTAAAGAGCCACTCTATGTGAATTTAAAGCATACTATTGCAGAACCTCATATTCAGCGCACCCTTTAGACTCTCCAGAGGCAAGCTACAAAGGGGTTTTGGTTTTCTGTCAGTGCCAAAAGCAGCACCAGCAATCTGAGAATCAAACTAGGCTCTTTGCTCCTGGTATACCATTATTAGTAATAAAGGTTCTGCAGAATAAATTCTTCCTTCAGTGACACCTGGGGAGCCCCACTACTTTCCACGAACATGCACAGGTGTCACTTAGGTGGACCTTAGAAGAAAATTCTCTTCTCTTCATAATTCAAAAGACAGAACAGAGCACGAGCTGGATTCTCTTAGCTATATTGGCTCCACAGGACTGAAAAATAGTACAAATGTGTTTGTTAAAATCAGCAGAACTGATAGCGTGTACAATCAGAGTGTGCAGGCAGACTCGTGCAGTAAGGGGCATTTCTACACATTCACCTTTCAGAACAGAACTTCACTTTAAAATACATTTGCCTTTTTTGTTAGTTCTTAAAATATTGAATTCAAAGTGGTTTACTGGCCCCACCCAAAGACGACACCTGGCAAAGTCTATGAAAGTCACTCACGACTACAAGTAAAGGCCCTGTTCATATCCACTTGAGCAGACTCCCTTACCCTCATCGTGACCTGATCACTGGCAGACATCAACCAAGTAGTTTGTTTCTGAATTACACAATGGCCCCCCAGAGGAGTACAGGATGAAAGGCCAGCCTACCCACTCAGGCCCTCTTTAGTTTTATAAATTATACAGTTGCTAAATCAGAAGATCTCCCTCATTCTCTCTCCTTTTAACATGGAGGATTTGTACAAACTGTGCTCTTCTGCCCTCCCACAAGAAGTGGCATACAAACTTCCAGGCTCAGCAAGTGCAGCATACACCGGTATGAATTTTAACAAAAATGGGCCTTTTTAATGGTGGCAGGGGTGGTGACAAGAAAAGAGGAGATGACTTTCACCCTGGTGCCATACAAACATACAGCAAGAAGACAGCACCCATATAATGGGTACAACCTCACACCATTAGCACTACTTGGCTTCATAGCCTCTCAGTTCCCCAGTTATCTGCTATCAATTCCTTATTTGTTCCTATCTTTTTAAAAGCAATGGGGACAAATTCTGCCCTCATTTACCCCAATGCAGGTGGAATGAATGGTCCTTACTCTAGATGTTTATATAAATGTAGCCCATGGTACTGAAGTGGGGAGGTATTAAGCTCCCTTTATATGGAAACTAGCAGACTAGCAGCCCTGGTCTGTGGCAGCTGTGGGAGTGCCATGGGCAAGGGATTCTCCTAGCCCAGCCAGAGCAGCCCCACAGTCACAGTGCGTATGGTGGCAATGAAGCCACCCCTACCCGGCCCTTGTTCAGTTAACTGGGTTAAACATAACACTTAACCAGTTAACTAATTAAACAGGATTTTACTTCCCTAAGTAGATTGTCCTTATTTGCCTCAATTGAAGCCATACACATGGAGCCCATACAGTACAGTGATGGGTGTGAAACAAATGACTGATAGGAGTCCATTTAACACACTAACATCCCTCCCTTACACACCAAGGCTTTGTCTACACCAGGGGTCAGTAACCTTTCTGAGGCAGAGTGCCGAAATTTGACCTTCTGACCGCTGTGTACAGTCTGAATGCCAGTGATACTTTTAAAAGTCACCAATAGTCCTACTTACAACAGCTTCATTAATAAAGATGCAGAGCTTTCCCGTTTAGAGGGTGGTTGGTAGCATTAGCTGGTCTTTTGCTAATCCACAAGCAGCACGGCTTTGACCCAGCTCCCGCGTCCATGAGGAAGGAGTGGTGGGGCTGAACTCCCAGATTGTGTGCCAATGAAAATCGGCTTGTGTGCCCTGGTCTACACATTAAACATAAAGCACTTATTAAATGAGCTGTGTGGTTGCAACAAGAGCACCGGAAGGGAACTCTCCCAGTACTCTAGGTAAACCACCTCCACCAAGGAAGTCGCTAGAAATGCTGAGAGCCTGTTTAAACTGTCACGTTATAGCTCTGTACCTTGCTGCATTTGGGCAAGCAGGCTGTTTTTTTCACACCCTTGAGCCTGAAAGTTACAGTGCAGCAACTTGCAAGTGTAGACAAGCCTGGCTCTAATCAATCCTGCATTGACTACTGTTTTGGTGGCTCCACATATCCCCACAAAGCATACTGCAGAATCAAGGTCATAAAGGCTAATGAACACATTGCAATATATGAAGTTAATGAATTTGAGCCTTTAAATACCTAGAGGCAGGGACTAGCAATTTGAAGTAAAAGCAAAAAAAGGCAATATTAAAGGACACCGGCAAGATATAAAGAAAGAATTTTAAAAATTATTTGTGGTCTAAATACCACACAGTTAATAGCCGAAGAATTCTAAGCATGTAACTGACTTTTCACCTCTTGGAGATGCATTATTGTGTCTGCATTTCACTCAGCTGGCAACAGACAAAGCAGTTTTACCTTCTGCTCTCAAACCCTGAAAATGCAATCAGATAGGCACAGGAAGACAGACATACTCAGCACTCAGGCACAAGATCTCATCACCAGATCAGACCCACTGCCAATATTATGTCTTGATTGTCAGGCACCAGCATATGCTGTTGTTTGGATTGTCTTCTGAATATCTTTTCATGGTTTGTAGTGACAATTTTTCTATTAGGCTGTTTTTACAAAATTAGAATCATGACATTTTGTGTTTGAGCTGCTTTAAATATGAAAAACACTCAGTTAAAAAAAAACACAAACAGGTGTTTCACTCAACTGTGTTCACAGTATTTGAAAATTACCTGAAATGCCGTTGCTCTATCACTCTGTTTACTTGGGTTAACAGCAGGCCCAGTCGCCTACTCAAGAAAGCCATTGAGATTCTGGTAACAAGACCTGCATGAGAAACAAGAGAATTATGGAGTCTGGAAATTGGATAGTGATGATTCTAGGTTTTTAAAAACGCAAATCATAGACTGAAACCCAAAAGATGCATTTGGGACATACACTCATTGCACTGCTGGGCATACATTACCTGAGTGCTGACAACACCCTCAGCATTGTACAAACCAGAGCAACGGTCTATTTGAATAAGTACAACTCAGATACATTGCATAGTCAGTATGTTCAATATCACTGCAGTGCAGTTTGCTACATAAGAGGAATCATATCATTTTAGTTCATTCTCCCACTTAATGCAAGCCATGAAACCATTATTTTGGGAATTGTGGGCCTGCAAGGAGAAAGTAAGCTATTAAAATTCTCCACAAAAAAGAAGCAAATGGCCAAAGAAAATGCTGATCCCTTTAATGCGGGTTTCAATATGAAATCTGTGGGTTTGTGGATTGCAGGAGTCAAGTCACTATACAACATGAAAGGAATGAACCTCAAACTGCCACCGATCAACCACGTTCCAAATCTAAAGCCACATTGCCGCGGAAGATCGACATGCTCTGAGTCAATCATCCGAGGTTTTGTTTTGTGCATATACAAAACAGTGCCTTCCATGGTCAAAGCTGACCCCAGAACTCCTTGCGAGCAGCGAGAATTAAGGAAGGTTGATCGGAGAAATGCTCCTGTCAACCTTCTTTCATATAGCCAGCCATTGTAATTGACCACTGTCACTTTTAGCCAGTTCTGATGACCCCAGGGTCATCTTCTGCATACTGGCACACTTTAAGAACCATCTGAAAAAAATCTGTACCACCACTATTTAGACAATGTAGCATGATTTTTTAACTATGTTGCAAGTGGGCTCACACCTTAGGTGGGCAAGTTTTGAGTCCGAGGCTTACCAAACCGAAGCATGGTATTTTTGTGCCTCAGTTCCTGTCTGCTATTCCTAAGGTGATCATCTTCACTGCCAAAAGGTGTGTTTTTGTAGTAAGAGATCTAATACACAATAGCTATCTCGCTGTTAAATATTAACTAAAACAAAGCTCTGTAGTCCTTTATTTGATGTAGCTAGGCTACTATGGCAAGGAGACATAGTGTTGACTTTGTCTAGCTACATGAAGATTAAGGGTCCCTATACCTTGTCTCCACTGGGAATTTACAGCAAGATAACTTCAGTTATCTGACTCTAAACACAAACATTTCCTGGCACGGATGACACAGACTATAACCAGTTTTTCTTATGCTCATATATATGCTTACTTTTACTGCATGAAGTGGAATTAGGTACGTACACAACTCCAGAGCCTTCATCTGGGCCATGGATCTTTCCAACACAAGGCACCACTGAGAACTATCACTGCCTGTCTGCCTCTTTCCTGAGCCACATTCTGCTAGACTCTAAACTTGCTATCCCTCAGTGCTGGCTATCCCACCGTACAAAGATGATGTTTGCCCAGCGGGAAAAAAAGTCACTGACGAGACTTCAGATGACTGAGGAGCCTGATCTGTGTTCGAAAGGTTTTTCCATATATACAATGTGATGGGTGGCTGTGGGGAGAGAGCACAAATGCTCACTAGGCTGCTGTACACTTTCCTCCCTCCCCTGCCACGTCTCAGTTTCTTGAGCTAAGTGAGTCTCCTCAGAACGGGCTAAGCTTGATATATGAGATGATACCACTGCAGTGTATTGCCAGCTCGCTCTTCCCAATTTGTGGGGTCAATGCCTCCCTTCTTAAGGCACTTTTGGGGTGTCTTGTGACATTTCCTCTGTCTGTCACAAGTCCTCTTACCATGAACAGGTTGAGAAAAAAGGCTCTGTTCACAATCCATATGGGTGGTAAGCAAGGCTGTATTATTGCCCCCAACTGTTTTCCCCATCTATCTTGCCATGATCTTGATTCTAATTTGTGACTGCTTTTTCTCTAGAATTCAGATCGAGGAGCTGATGGTCCATGGAACACCAACTTGTGGCACCTTCATTCTAAACTTTAGATCACTAGTATTTCTTACTGATGTTTGGCATGCTAATGACTCTGCTCTCCTCACACACAGAGGCTGACTTGCAATCCACCCTAGTCTTTTCTCAGGTGCTGGGGATTGTCCCTCAACATTGGTAAGACAGAGGTGTTTCATCAGCTGATTTCTGCACAAGTTGGCCCACGTTTTCTCACAAATTGTCATTGGTGGCAAACTCCTGGAAAGCACTTGAGCATTTTCCTAGCTAACCACAGTTTATAAAAAGCCCCTGGATGTTTGTAAGCCCAAATCCTCAGCATGGCATAAAATCAGACAGCCATTAGCACTAGACAGTATCTGCACTGTTCCGTGGACAATATTCAAGAACTGTGTGTGATCAGTATTCTGTCTTTATAGCAATGTTGAGAAGTCAGGTTTAATGCTGGTTTAACAGTCATTATGAAGCACCAAAATTCATCCCACCAGTTGCAGCAGAGAACACTTCAACCCTCCAGAGAGCTGTTACTTCATGCTGGCAAATCTTCAAAGTGGCCCAGATAGGAGAAGACAGTATTTGGCACATTCTTTTAGAACAGTAACCACAAACATGAGGAAAACAAAGTAACTTGGCTTTCTTCTTAAGTTTGCTTTCCAATGTCATTTCTGTCAATGTTTCAGTGTGTTATGCTGTATCTGGAAAGGTTCTTCCCAGCCCCTCTTAAGCATCATACAATGCAATCATTTTTTGTTTGGGCAATTCCAAGAACCACTCACCTGTAAGTTGCTGTTGCCCAATCAGAAAACAAGGGTGCTTTATAATACCTGAGATAGGCAAGAGAATATTACTGTTTAATATTTAAATATTAACATTCTTCTGAATGTTGAATCACTCATCTTAGTATAGTCCCAGGAGGGGACAGCTCAGTGGTTTGAGCATTAGCCTGCTAAACCCAGGGTTGCAAGCTTAATCCTTGAGACAGCCACTTACAGATCTAGGCCAAATAGGGGGGAAAAATCTGTCAGGGATGGTGATAGGTCCTGCTGTGAGAGCAGGGGACTGGACTCGACCTCTCAAGGTCCCTTCCAGCTCTATGAGATAGGTATAAGAGGCCAGTTTTCATGTAAACTTATATTTGCAAGTTACTGCTGAAAATGAAAACTCAAAATAGCCCCCAAATCCAATTTTAAGCAGTGTTGTATGATAAGAGGCTTCCAATAATACAAAAAGATAATGGCAACTCACACAAGTCCTTAAACAGTGATTACATGTTAAATCCATCCCTTGTAATTTACATCACATGGCTGAAGCTAAGCTCTAGCAATGAATCTATTTCATATTAAGAGGGTCCAACTATTTGATTCAGCCATTTGGCCTCAACCTTACCAGGTATGCTGTAGACATAATAAATGTCATTTTTGATCAGAATAAATTTCAGAAAGAAAAAAATTAATCAGCTATTCACTCTCCTAAGTGACCCAGTTCCTAGTCTCCTGATTAAGTCTGAATGTGCAATAACCCACTGAAGTAAACATTCAGTTCTCAAGTGTACTGCAGCATTCCCCTACTTCGACAGGCCTGCAGATTCATACAAACCTTAAATACTGCCAGGAAGAAGAACCTTTCATTGGTTACAAACCACCAAAAGGTATTTATGCTCTGTGCCATTTTCAAGTGCCATATTAAAACCTACCTTGCCCCCTTTCCCCTAGGGATTAAAGATATGTTTTATTAATCTTGCCAATGTATTTTTAAAAAGAAGCAAATACACTGCAGTTCTGGAAAATTCCACTCCACAGAAAACAACAGTGACCAAACCAGGATGTTTGATCTAGTACACTGGGCTGTCTCATTTAACTAACATACGATGGTGTCTTACCACTAACAAAAATAAAAGTGGTGACCATGTGTGCTTATTGCCAATGGCTAGGTCTACACGGTGGGAGCTATTCTGGGATACTGCAGTATCCCCTAATACCTGCACTGCATCTATGCAACTCGCCCCTCATTTCTAAACATTTTTCAAAATTAAGGGCAAGCTATTTCAACATCTCTGTACACCTCATCATAGGCCGCATAAGGGACGCCGCAATACAGTGCTTTATTTCTGCATATGGTGCCACTTAGACAGCGCCACGTGCCAAAATAGTCAATTGAATTGAAACTGACACAAAATAAGCTATGGAATTTGCAGAGTGCAAATTATGTACCTGTTTTCAAGTTTAGGCTGTCCTGTAGACATGGACAAAGGGAGCCGAACAATCCACAAGTTGCTGAGTACCTTCTTCAAGACTCACACCAAATGGGTAACAAGGCTTTGGTTTTCAAATTCTCTTATTTTCCCCTGTGAATCCAAGAGTGTGTGTGTGGGGAGGGTGGAGGGTTGGGGTGGGGTGGAGATATCCATTTTAGCAAGATGCTGCAAAATCACATCACCCTAACTCCATTTTGTGTGATAAAATCTTAATACCCATTGCTGGGGAACTGTATGCACATCACCATTATTACTACATACGTTCTTATAGCTCAATTCAAGCGATAGAAGCACTTACAAATTGAAGAGCATTCTGCAGAAGTGGTTCCTCATAGCACATTAAATAGTGACAGAGAGATAGCTACGTTAGTCTGTATATTATCAAAACAAAAAAGCAGTCAAGTAGCACTTTAAAGAGTAACAAAATAATTTATTAAGTGATGAGCTTTCATGGAACAGACCCACTTGGTCTGAAGAAGTGGGTCTGTCCCATGAAAGCTCATCACCTAATAAATTATTTTGTTAGTCTTTAAAGTGCTACTAGACTGCTTTTTTGTTTTGATGGCACATTAAGTCACTATAGGATTTTACAGAAAGGAATGAACATCCACTTTTAAGGGATACAATCCACTTGAAATTTAGTCAGTTTTGAAAATTAGTTAACCACTTGCTTCCAAATCCCATGGGACTGTTTGCAGCATCACAACCACATTTTTCTATTTTTAACTTTTTCCTGTTCCCTGTTGCTAGGTGCTAGGGGAAAACACCGACACCAACTACATACACATTTGCTATTAAATGCACAAAACAAAACAGGGAAAAACATCTTTACTCACACTCAACTGTAGCAATTTTATGTTAATAGTATAGAAGGGTCTAGCATGACCTCTCAAACTAAAACTAACAAACATCAAATTCAGGGCACTAGGAAGTACAGATTTGAAATGAGTTCTTCATTCACTATTAAATGACGGCGATGAACTCAAGATCATATGCACAATGCAGATATCTGAACCTGCAGTAGCAGTGAATGGGTTTATTTATAGGCTCTCTGCCAATCTGCTCTACAAGAGCCAAATGTGAGCGACAGGAGCTCAACCAATTCAGAGTTTTCTTCAGAAAGAAAAATACGTGATTAAGAGCTTATGTGTGTTAAAAACATAGGAGATATTAATTACCAAGGCATAACTGGTTTTACATTAATATGCAGACAAAGAGGCCAAGATTCACACAGGAAGAGTTAATTCGTCAAGAACTTGGGTTTTATGAATAGGCCTGGTTATTAACCAGGGTATTTACTGGTTGAAGGCAGTACTAAAACTCATTACACCCATATTTTTAAAAGAAAGATGGAACAATTCTGCTTTTACACCATTTCCAAGTGAATCATAAGAATTTGGAATCAGTTATATGGATCATAATTAACTGAGGAAGAGAAGGGGAGGAGAGGAAGTAGAAGTGTTCCATTTTGAGATCCAGGCTTCTTCTTAGTGCTATACATACGTGAACATTTTTTCAAAGTAAAATTCCCATTCAAATCTTTTTGGACTGCAAATTACTCAAAATATTAACTTGCATAACTAGATTTTGCTTTCTAGTGCCCACAAACCATGCACATGATCATTGATATATAGATCCCAGCATAGATACAAAAAGGGTATTCACATCAAAATCTGCAAAAATGAGCTGCAGATAGCCACACAGATATACACTGACGTGGATACGTGCAAATATAAAGCTGATATCTGCAGATATCACTTCAAACCTCACAACAAACTTTTCTTAAAAGATCAGTGAGGTCTAGTTAGTAGACAAGATAACAAACAGGAAGTCAAAAGGCTGGGTTGTATTCCCAGTGATCCTACTATGGCTATCTTCACAGCAAAAGAAAGCGGGTGTGTTTACACTGAGGTAGCTGAGTCAGCTGTCCCAGAATAAAATCTTAGTGGAGACATGGCTAATTTTCACAATTAGGAGCTAGATGAGGTCAGCACTAGGTCAGCATACATCTACATCAAGGTAAAAACTATCTGTGCTTTTGTCTCCACTGGGATTTTACTGTGAAATAGGTACCTTGATGTTAAACTCTCTCTATCTATGTCCCCTTCAACTCTTTGTGCTTGTCTTCACTAAACATCTACTAACTTTCGTTAACTGCCTGCAGTTATGTCATCACCGCAACTGGTCCAGCTGTTCCAATACCCTCATTATGTGTCCATTCTTACGTTCCTGAGAAAAACATTTTGTAAGTTGTCATACACATGTGGAGCTTCCATGCTAGACTAATGAGCTAGTATAGCACAGACACACCTTTTGTCCATTTTTTTTAATACTGTAAGCTCATTGAGGCAGAGAGCACTTCTTAATATGTCTATACAGCACTAACATAATGGCTGCTGGGTTGGGTTGTGGGCTGGAGGTGCTAGTATATTACAAAAGAGTAACCAGGACGGTCTCACCAAGCCCTATCTACACCTAAGTAAATCTCTCTCTCTCGGAAGCGACCTTGAGATGTCATTGCGTCCAGTCCCCTGCACTCACAACAGCGCCTATCACCATCCCTGACATTTTTGTTTTTAATCTATTTGCCTCATATCCCTAAATGGTCCCCTCAAGGACTGAGCTCACAACCTGGGTTTAGCAGGCCAATACTCACACCACCGAGCATTGCCAGAGCAGGTGTAATAGAAAAGCTCTTCAGGCAGGAAAGTAAGAGACCCTGTGCTTACAGAGCGCAGGCTGGGAGACTGACTACACCTGGGGTGCGTAAAGTCGGGGAGAGGGGCCTTAAATTTCATAAAGGGGCACAGCATGATTGGCTGCGGGGTCTCAGGCTCATCCATCTCATTAAAAACGTGGAACTACGTTACTCGGTGTGTGTGTGTGAGAGAGAGAGAGAGAGATCGCATTTATACACGGATTACAGTGTACTTCCACATACCGATTTTCTTACACAGGTTGAGCCGGTTACGTTCATAGGAAAACCCACACAGCTTCCACCGGTTGGGATTGCCCCAGCCAGGCTGGGGGCGCCCCACGAACTGCAGGGAGGAGAAGCGGGGCCCGGCGTAAGGCGTTTGCTCCCCCCGGGACTGCAGCGAGATGCTCCGTGAGCGGGACGGGAGCCCAGCCCAGCCCAGCCCCGCCTGAACAGCCCCTCCCCGCCCGGGGCTGTTCGGAGCGCACCCCGGCCTCCACGGGTACCGCCTGTGCAGTAAGTGTGGGCGGGGACAAAACTGACCGACCCCCGACTCACCCAGCGCCCGACCCACCCAGCGCACAAGGGCACGGGGCAGCCGGAGCCTGGCCCGGCCTAGGCCGGGCAAGGAGGGAAGCTCGGGGCCCAGGCCTGCGCCGGGGCCTAAGTCACAGCGGGCGGGGAGCGAGCCCGGCCCGGTTGGATCCCCCACCGCTGGTCCGCGGTCACGCGAGGAACCCAGGAGTCCGGGACACGCCCGTGGCGCCCCACAGTCACTCACAGGCCGCAGGCTCCCGGGCTCTGGCGCGATTCCCCCAGCACGCATGCGCAAGAGGGGACGCGCGCATCCCGAGAGGAGCCACGGCCCAAGGAAAGAGGACGCATGCGCACCAGCTTGTGGCGAGGAGCGCCGCCCTAGCCCCTCCCACCACCATCGCCACCGCCTCCTCCTGCGCAGGGAGAGGCCACGCCCCTTCGCTCCTTGTCCCTCCCTCCTCCTTGTTCTTCCAGCTGAGCCGGCCGGCGGCTGGAGCCGCGGGGTTCGCTGGTGCGGGGCCCGGCTGCCTCCTGGGGGCGAGTGCGGGGCCAGCCGCAGCCCAGCGAGAGGCAAGAGGGAGCCGCTCCGTGTCTGACGCTGGGTAAGTGAGCCGCCCGCAGACACGCACTGCAATGTCTCGGTCCTCTGCCCCTCCCCGCCTCTCCCCTCTGCAGCAGCTCCGAGGACCTGTCTCCACGGCAGCCTGGCGATGTCTCTCTCCTGCCTGCGCCCCGCCTCCCGCCCCGCTATCGGCTGCCAGTGGGTGCGCCGTGTCGCTCAGCCCGCCCCAGCGGCAGCGGGTTTGCTCGGGGTCCCCGGGGGCCGCCGCCGCCGCCGGGCGGGGGGCTCGTGCCAATGCCCCCTGGGCGCTCTCCCCCGCTGCGGGCTCGGAGGCTGTCCCAGCGCTCGTTCCCACCTCCGGGGCGAGCTCTGATTTGGCCGGCTCCTGCCGCCCGCGCCCGTGCCCGAGGCCAGCTCGCAACGCGGGGCGCGTCTCGTCTCGTCTCCAGAGCCGCGCAGCGGGGGCTGGATCCGGGCTTCCCTGGCGGGCGCGGCGCACAAGATGGCAAGAAGCGACGGAGTGGCTCTATGTCGCTCTCCCGCCTCGGCGAGGCGGGGCCGCGCCGCGCGGTGGGATGTTGGCCGGCGGCGCTGCAGTCGCCCCTTCCCCGTCGGAAGGTGCCTGTGAGGGCAGGAGCTTCGTTCCAGCCCCTCGGCGGAGCGGCTCTGCAGCCGCCCTTCACGCCGCAGCTGTCTTCCTGGGAGAGAGGCCTGGCGACATCCAGAGCCCCGGAGGCAAAATCCACCCGCCGCCGCCGCCAGAGCGTCTCTTTGAATCCATCCTGCTTCTTCAGGCTTCTTCCCTTCTGTCCAGCAGCTCATTGTCCCTCAGGCACCAGGTGCTTTTCCTGGTGTCTGGCTGCACAGAACCAGGGGTCAGTTCCGAGAGCTGTCATTGGTGCCTGCTTCTCTCTGGAGCAACTGTTCTTCTCACCCCAAACAAGGGCATCAGGAAATTATTTTACCTTCAACTAGGTTACACCTACTAAACCGTTTATCTGCTGCATGCTGACCTCAGCCCTTTACTTGCTCACTTCTTCTCCCCCACGCCTTTTCTCTCCTCTCCTTTCACTAGCGCTTCACCACCACTACCTCCGCCTGGCTTCTTCCAGGGTGGGTTTCTCCTGCTGCTCTGCTATAAATAAAAAGTTGGCTTAAAAGCGAAGGAGCAGTTAGGAGAGCCGGGGTGTGAATCCCGTGCTGCCGGTGTTCCTGTTTGTTATGACTTAAGAATTCTGGGAATTAACCCCCCTCCTGGCTTCCATTGATGAGAGCAACATTATCTCATATTTTTTTCTAAGTCAGGGTGTGCTCATGTGGGTGTTTGTCTTGTGGTGCTTATCTGGTCTCTCCCTCCCCTGGCCCCCCTGGATGAATTAGTTTATGTTGAGCTGTGTACAATACTGTACATGTGCAGATTATTGCATAATATTAAATGCCATGGAGTTAACCCCCAGCTTTGTTCAGGTGTGTCATCCTGGATGGAATTTATTCTGTGACAACTGTAGGCAAAATACTAGAAACCTGAATTTTTAATGAGCAATCAGAGAAGCATGTGGGGGTGGTCTCCTGGCCCTTTTGGCCCCACTGTACATTGGTAAATAGCTTGATATTTTTGAAATGACATGTCTGATCCTGGAGTATAACATAACCTACATGCATAGGGCCTTTCTGAAAGCTAAGGGCAGGTGGTGCTGAGGAAGAATTTGAGGGGCAGGAATGAAGCATTCAAGAGCCTTATGGGTCTCCTAGAGCTTTGAAGTGATTGTTTGTCTGTCTGGTAGTTTTGATACTGGTTGCATTGGTTCTGAAGTTAGTACCTCTTCTTACCAACAATTTGTCTCCAATTCGCTATCTGCCTGAAGTGTACAGGAGCATGGGGTCTTTGGCTTAAATTGCCTCTGAAATAAATGTGGATATGAGTCAATTATATTTTTAAATATTTATGGTAATAAAATCTAAGCACCAGTCCCTTTCATCAGGTATCTATTACCTCTCTGCTTCCATTTAAACAGAGAAATAATAAACATAATGCTGCCATAACTAGCATACCATTTAAGGCCCTGAGTCTACAGTCAGATCCAGATGCAGAGCCTCTTACGCTAGCATGACATGCCATGGGTTTGAGTTTCTGGAATATACATAGTGGAGGTAGAATGCATAGATATTTATAAGCAGTATATACGTGTAGCCAAAGGAACACTACAATGTTTCTGCATCTATAAAAGTACAGTAGACGGCCAAAAACTGGATGAAGAGTGAATGCCTATAGTTGCACCATCAGCCTCCATCTCAGTGATGTATTGCACAGGTGATGGTCATAGCTTCTTACCCTCTGCGTATCAGGAATTGTTTTCCAGAAGGTTATGGACCCACCTTCACAGTAGCTCCATCTGGCTGTATTTCCCTGGTGTGTTTATCTTTGTCTCTGACTTTTTGGATGGGACTGTTACACCGTTCTCTGCCTGAGGCGGGCCTGGAAAGGACCCTCTTGCACAGAACGCAGCTGTATTAGTCCAAGGGGACATTCCACCAGTTTCCCCAAAGGTGATGTTGGCTTCCTCTTCCTTTCCAAGTGTGATGTGAGATACTGAAATTGCTCTAAAAAGCTTGTGTGTGGAGTGGGTCTAGGCCACTTCTGAGATCTGCTTCTCTCCCCTCACACCACAGTACACCATTGTGATGATTGACAGCAGCTGGCGGTGAGCCAAGAGTGTGGTCATTCAAGCAGGTACTCATGTCAGGCTAATATGTAGAGATAAGGGGAACGACAATAACTCTTTCAGAGCCTCCAAGAGTCTTGTCTTGCAGGTGGGGAAACTGAGGCATAGAAGTTAAAGGACTTGCCCACAGCTGAACACTAGGCAGAACCAGGATCAGGATTCTCTCTGCTGTCCTTCAGTCCCCTGCTTCAACCATTAGATCAGTGATACGCAGACTGAGACTTGTAAGATGCAAATGGCTCTTTGCAACATGATATTAAAACACTGTGCAATTTAATTATTTACTAGACAGGCTACTTTTTCTATGTTATTAACCAACGGTAGTTGTTAAAATAATAATACTTGGTCAGGCATTTTGCTGTGAGAATAATACATAACACAATCTAAGTATATTCCCATCATACTGTTTAAATATAAATATGTAGTACAGTAATAAATGAAACAACAATGAAGACACACTGCTGTGACTGTTTCAGGGAATGTTGATTGCTAATTTGATTCCTGAACCACTGACATCTGAGTGTTACTGCATGTTCATTCCTCCTACCCAGAAGCATGTCCAATGAGTAGGAGGAATGAGAGTCTGGGTTATGATTGTAGGCAGTCTAAGGGCTGTGGCTGGTTAAAGAACTCCAAACTGAATGGAGGACAGGGAGTGAAGAATGCACTGGGGTTCTGTATGGGGGGGCGGAAAGAGGAGCTTAATGCAATGCCTGTTGCACGGGCCTGAAGGTCGGTGCTGATGTGTATGTCTGTATCTGGGAAACATGGATCCAGATGTACCGTACAGGGTGTATGAGGAACCCTTGCTCCACCTCTGCCTGTTCTGGTTGATGAAGCAACCTATTCCATACCTTTATTTGTCTTGGGGAGCGTGCATGTGCGTGTGTAAGGCTATTGGCTGTTTGGGAGAAATGGCCATTTTCGGGGCTAACTCCTAGTGGTTTGTATTAGTAGTGGTCCTTACTAGGGCAATGTATCCTGACTTGTTCTGCAGCTGCTGCGCCCCAAGACTGGGGAAAATCTCTGAGGACAGCTTGCAGGGATAAGCCCCACCTTGTGGCTGGGCTAAATGGGCTTTAATAGCTTCTTTTATCCTTCTCTAAGGGTTCAGAGTCTGTGCAGCGAACAAGCCACTCAGGTGGTAAGAAACTCCAGGAGGACTCCTGCAAACCAGAAATAGCAAAGCATTAATGATATTACCTCTAATGACTGCAATTAGCTCCCATCTTACCTAGAAAATGCCTATTCCTCTTGAACCTTTTACTGGGGGCGGGAGTCTATTCTGCCTTTGCCACCCAGGTAGCATTAGCAGAGTTACATGAAAATGATGAGCTAAAGAGGGTAGGGGAGAAACCCCAGTGGGAGCTGGCGAGTAGACTGTGTTACACAACATTAAATGTGTTTTTGTTTTTTGTTGTAGGCAGTAATCTTGGAAGGAACTGGGGCTACAGGAATTTGAGTGTTTTGGCTGTTAGCTTTGTCAGGTGATGTCTGCTGAGGCTTTGCATGCTGGTACCTCTTCCCCTTTGACCAAGACACAATAATTCCCACCGCAAACATGTAAAAATCATGAACTGGGTACAAAAGTCCTTTTTTTTTAAGTTGGGTTCTGATCAGTGGTCCCTCTAATATTTTCCATCCATGGGCAAAATAAATTTTGCTATGTGTGCGCCAGGGCTTGTGCAGATGTGCACCACTGATATAAACACAAGCTGCTGGCTGTTCATGGTTGCAGGTGCTCTGCTAATCAGCTGGGCAGCACCTGAATTTTTCCTGGTTGGCGGCTCAAGCACTCAGCTTACAGGGAACACTGGTTCTGATGCTGCTTGGTGCTCTCAGTTTACATTTTCTTGCTTTTCTCTGCAGCCATGAGAATAGATGGCTTGTCCAAAAAGAGAGCCGAGATTTGCACCTGAACGCTTGCTTCCAGGAGCGGAGGCTTTAAGAAAAACACCAAATATCAAGAGATTTATGATGAAGCCTGAATAGTCAGCCGCACGTATGCAATGATCTGTCCAGTGCTAATTTTGCTTTCTCAGAGCTTGATTAAAGTGCCTCAGGCTGCCTGCAGCCTCCTGGAATTCTCCCACAGACCCAGTTGTTAGCTTCACCTTTAATACTGTGAGATGTGCACTCGGCCTGAGCCCAAACATCTACAAGCCCAGCGGGCTGAGTCTATGGATCCAGTTAGACACCTCTGTGGGAGGCATCTCCATGTTAAGGGTAAAACAACTGGCATCTGCCGTGTGGGATATAAGCCAGGTGTAGCTCTGGGGCTCTTGCTTAGTTACCAGCCTGGGTTCAGTTCCCAGCTTGTGTTTGGGAGCCCCTTCCCCTTCGCTGGGTTAAGTGCAGGAGAGCTGTGACAGTGGCTCTAAGAGCCAGTTTGCATATCAAAGGATCTGTGAGCTCTGGAATTTGATGCCTGACCCTCAGTAGCTTCCTGGAATTTGGGGTAAATCGCCCCCAGCTTTTTCGGGGCAAAGATAAAGCAACATAATACCCTGGTAGGTTTTGACAGTACCTTTAATCTGCTGTAGATCTGCCTTCCAAAAGAGAGGAATACAACTGCTGGGAGAGTGCAGGGATCCTGCTGCAGCCTTTTCCCCTAACACGGTGTTTTCCAAACTAATTTGGTCTCGTAACAGAGAAGAAGCCGTGCTAGTCTATACACTATCAAAATAAAAAGCAGTCAAGTAGCACTTTAAAGACTAGCAAAATAGTTTATTAGGTGAGTTTTTGTGGGACAGACCCACTTCTTCAGACCATAGACAGACCAGAACAGACTGTCTGTTCTGGTCTGGCTATGGTGTGAAGAAGTGGGTCTGTCCCATGAAAGCTCACCTAATAAACTATTTTGCTAGTCTTTAAAGTGCTACTTGACTGCTTTTTATTTTAATTTGGTCTCGGAACACTTCTGGGCTTGGAATTTATTGGCAGAACACATACCTGCTGATCTACGGGGGTTGGGGATTATTCAGACCGAAAAATTGCCCCAAGTAACATTCAAAAGATGATTGAAAAGAGTTAAGTTTTTTTTAGATGCCTTTTATTTTACAAGGGACAAAAAATAGCCAGAGAAAATGGTGTGAACAAACAACAAATGTCCTTCTGATAGGATGGTTAGCTACCCTATAATTAAGTATAAACATTAAAAATTAACTACAAACCCAAAACAAAACATCAATATAACAGCCGAAAGAAGGATGGTTAGTGTTGTCCTTTTGTACAAAAAATAGAAAGGACAGTATTGTTCAAGAAAGGACTGTCCTTTCTTAAAAATTAAAAACAATCCAAATCAGTGCTATGCATGAGTGATAAATAATATACCTACAAGTTTACATGCTAGTCAAACACCTTAGTATTTTTGTTATACACAACTTCATATTTAGTATTTTGAAGGAAAAAATATCACTAGCCTCACAATTTTTTCATGGAACACCTATTCGCATTGTATGGAACACTAGTGTTCCACGAAACATAATTTGGGAAACACTGCCCTAACTTATGTGGAATCTCTGTCATTTGATTGCTACCCTCGCGTATTCCTGCCTGTGACTGTGCCTCAGGCACCATGGCATTAAACAATCAATAAACAGGCTGGCCAAAGACCAGAATCTGCCTTACTTTTCCCCCTGGGCCCATGTAACCTTGTTCTTGTTTCAACCCAAGAGCTTGGATGTTTTATTTTAAAATGTGTGGCAGCCATGCCAGCCAGCATCTCCTTCCCTATGGTAACAAGCTGGCAAACACAGTGTGGGATCCCTGTGCTGTTCTAGCAATGAGACACCCACATCTTTGTCCGGCTGTCCCAAACTATCCTGCTTGGCTCTGTGCTTGCAAGCAGCCCCTATAACAAACTGGTGTGCAGCCAAGCCCGTTGTGTGCAGGAGGGTTTGTGTCCTTGTTAGGCACTGCATGGTGCATACAAATCCAGGCAGTGGTCACCCCAAAGAGCTTTGCTAAGGAAGCAGACACCAGTGTTTAGCTTCAAAAGGGAACTGGAAACTCTGACCAGAAGCAGGGACCTAAGTGACATAAAATCCTTGGCCAGTTTCCCAGCTCACAGTCTGTGAGGCTGCTGATAGGAAGTTGTTAGAGCTGATGGCAGTTGGACTATCTGGGGTGCCTAGGTGGAGGTGGGAAGGTGACGCTCCCAATAGGGGTGTGCGGGAGGGCTCCTCGACCCAGTCCTGTGATCTGCTGGCAGGCATGGCCAGGGCAAGAAGGGCTGAAGCACAAACAGGATCCAATTCCTAATGCACGTTTTTCGGCTCTGTATTTGCCACATGACTGGCTGACCCCAGGAAGGAAACAGGAGGTCTATCAAAAGCTGTAAGTGTAAGGACAGGATTTCTATCCCTTGAAGTAGCTCTGCAGAGTCCCAGACCAGGCATCGTGGACTTGGAGGCCCTGGGGAAAGGCTGGAATTCTTAATGGTGCCATTGGCCTTAAATTTCTGAGATACCACATGAATGAACAGCTAGGGTCAGGGCAGAGTGGAATCTCCTGCACTCTGCATCTGAAAGGCTGCTCCTGGGTGGACTGGGAGGAAATGCATTTCAGTGGAATGGCTGAATGGACCCAAATTGTCCCGTGTGTTCGTAGCTCTGATCTGAGACAATGCAGATACTGCCACTCAGGGCTTGTGTAAACTTCTGGGTTTTTTATTCCCCCACCCCCACCCCAAACCTTTTTCTGGGTGGGAAAAATGTGGAGTGTTCACACTGTCATGCACAAAAAGTCAAGATTTTCCCTTCAAAATAATAACTCCAGCTCTGCGAATTACTTTTGTTGCCTCCCCTCCCTTTCACAGTTGGAAATGAATGCATGTGAACAAAGCACAGCAGCTATTATCAGCTTATGTGAACCTTCTGTCTTGCAGTGCTGCAACTGTGTAAACTTGATTTTTTTTTTTTTTTTAAACTTATTTGGACCTTGGGACGTTGGAAAAAGTATTGTTGAAAACCCCCGCGGTGTAGACACAGCCTCAGGGAACTGGACAGTACGGCGGTCTGCCTTCAAGAAAAACTCCCTTTCAGGCTTGTGTACATTGCAGAAAGGGGACCTGTAGCTCCCTAGCACAGTGAGTGAGAGTGGAAGTCCAAATAGGGTACACAGGGCTTTGCCAGTAGACAGAGTGCTAACTTTGCCCCATGGCAGAAGCATCCTTTCCTCCTCTCCCCAAGAATGGGAGTTACTGAAGCAAGGAAAGGAATTCACTGCTGACTTTAATCAAATAGCTCTGCTGAGGCCACTCAATCCTGCCTTGCAGCTCCCTCATTAATCCAGTCCGGGGCTCCCCAGTTAGTCTACTACACCAAAGTTAAATTATGGCAATGCCCGCTACAAACCAGACCGGGATTGTCCAACTCATTTTAATTTGTTGCCTGAGCTAGAATTGTAGCCCAGGTTGCTTGGGAGTAGGCAAGAGCCTGGTACCTCTGGAAGTTCTTCCCCTTACTCTTCCCCAACTCCTTGTTGGACTTCTTGGTCTTGGTCCTGCAGCTTCTAAAACTTAAGATGACTGCCCACGTCATGGAGCTGACCCTCCTGTTGCTCAAGCATGTGTCTCAAAAAGGAGCTCTGTCACCTGGCTGCAGCTGGGTTGGATGGAAGGGTCACCAGCTCCACCTCGACGCTTCCCAATGCAGACCATCGTCCTTTCGGATTCCTGCTCCCATCAGCCACTTGGAGACCTGGTGCGTGCAGGAGCAGCCCTGTACTTGTTCCTTCAGGAAAGGAGCCTCTCTGTCTGAACTCACCCTGCTCTCATGTGCAAATGCTGATTCACTGCTTTCTTTAGCACATGAAATCTAGAAGTGTAATCCAGGGAAAATGGGGTTTCAATGAGACCAAATCCCATGTGGTGCCACAAAACCTTCCGCCCTGACCGCAGCAATGGCACTGCTCCTGGGCGTAGGACTCGCTTAGTGCTGAAGTCTGGGGAAGTGAAACACAAACTCCGAGGAGGAGGCTGGGCACATACGGAGCCAGAGCACTAATCTAGCATGGAGAGAGCGCTCAGAGTGTGAAATGGCATTTCTCTGCGCTCCCAACCCTGTCGTGTGTAATGCCCCCTCTCTCCTTGTCTTGTCCCAGAGTTAGCCTGTGAATCTGCGTCTTTTTGGAGAACACATTAGCAGCAGGGAAGCCGTGACTCTCAGCGTAAAGGGCAGAATTTTGTTCTCCATCCCATAACAGATCGTGTTTGTTCCTCTCCACTACACAACCTTCACTGGCAGCCCGTCGTTCGGCCTCCCGCAAGCCTAGCAGGTGGATCTTGAAGTTTTATCCCTGCCTGTCCCCAGATAAATGAAGATGCTCTTGCCTCCTCCCTCTCCTCCCCAGCTCCTGCCAGCCTGAATGAGCTTAGAGCAGCGTTTCTGAAACTTTTTAAGACCACGGAACACCGAACGATAATATTTTGATGGGGAACACCTATGAAAATTTTCCTCAAAAAAATTGTCAGACCCCAAAAAGCAAAACAAACAGAAGACCCCCCCCCAACAGTGCCATAGACAGCAAAAAGAAAATGAAGTAATTTAATCAGGTATCATAGAAACAAAGAAATAACATTGTATCTGGTTTTAATAACAGAAAATATAGACCCTCCCCTGCCAGTTGTTCAGGGAACCCCGGTGTTCCACAGAATGCAGTTTAAGAACCACTGCTTTAGAGAAGCCCTATTTGTGAGGTGTGTTCTGGGCAAGTGCTAGTGTCACTGCATGGGGAAAGAGTATGCACTTCCTCCAGCTCTGTGCAGAGCGGGGCTCCCACATTGTTGTGTCATCTGCACCAGAGCAGAGCTGCAGCCAGTATTTGTTTCTGAAAGCTCCCAATACCAGAGCAGCTACTTTGCCATTGTTCAGTAAAATCACACTCTCCTCCCCTCTGTTCCTCTCCTGGAGCAGTGAGTGGTGTGTGTGGGTGCCTCTCTGCTCCTGCTCCGAACCCTTGGATAACATGAGTCCTGTCGAGCCTCCCTGCTGCTAATCTAATCTCTCCCTGAGATAACCCCACTCCGGTCCCTCATGCTCCCACTTTGGAGATGCTCCATCTGTTGCATTCCTGCCTTGTCTTTCCCCCCCTTAATTCCTCTGTGTGATGTGTTCGCTAGTTGTGAACCCCCGTTCATCGCTGTGAGGAGCCTACAAAGAGGTGAGGCTCTGCAAGGACCCTCTCTTGGAACCTCCAGCCCCTGGGGGTCAGCAGCCTTTCTGAGGCAGAGTGCTGAAATTTGACCTTTTGACCTCTGTGCACCGTGCCAGTGATACTTTTTAAAGTCAGTAATAGTCCTAATTACAACAGCATCATTAATAAATAAAGTTGCAGAGCTTTGCCATTTAGGGGGTGGTTGGTAACATTAGCTGGTCTTTTTTCAATCCACAGGCGGGATGGCTTTGAGCACGCTCCTGGCTGCATGGGGGAGGAAGGAGGGGGCTGAGCTGCTGTCTCGCGTGCCAAAGAAAATCAGCTCAAATGCTGCTTTTGGCACTCCTGCTGGAGCTTGCTGACCCCTGCTCCAGACTTTTTACGAGCCACAGTTCTGCCTTGCGCCAAATGAGGCAGCCTTGCCATGACTGCAAGGAATAAGATAGTTGCCTTTATGAGATGTGATCTCTGAATACTGTATGGTCCCGCTACTTGGCCCCCATTGAGAACATTGTGTGCTGCAGTCTCTATGGGGAGGCTGCTTCAATTTGCTCCATTTGAGGCTGACACAGCTCTAGGTTGGGTGAAGTTTGAACACTCCAGAGCCCACAGAGGACAGAGTCCCCTGCTGGTCCACACTGAACTTGCTAATTAGAGATCTGTAGTAGTCCCTGTCCCTGGCTCGCCCCCATAGCCTCCAAAAGGCAGTGAGCAAAATAAAAACTCTGGGCTCGCTACAGTGAACCCTGTTTTAACCAGTATTCAAACAACTGGACTTCTCAATTAGCTGGTATTTCCATCCTCTGTGTGTGTGGCCAACGGCTCCTCTGTTCTCCTGCCACCGCTTGCCACCCGGAGCAGCTCGCTGTGCAACACAGCCACGCGTGAGCTGCCCAGAGCAGCTCCCAGTGCGGTGAGGCACAAGCCGCTCAAAGCGGCTCCCCCCTGCAGCACAGCCATGCACAAGCTGCCCAGAACAACTTGGAACCTCCCGCATATCCGGCGTGTTGGAATATCCAGCAACCTACCAGTTCCGGGGCTGGTGGATATGAAAGTACAAGACTCTCTTACAGAGGAGTAACTCATCTGGCAACAGGCCAAAGCTTATTGCACCATGAAATAGTCACCAAAGGATTATCCGCTAGCTGGGGCCAGAGCCCTGGTGGAAACTGCCATGGAAATGTTCCTGCGTCTGGCTCTGGAAACCCTCTTGCTACCATCTCAGGCTGTTTCACCAAAGATGCAGGCATTTGCAGGTCCCAGAGGGCTCTGCCTCTCTCCCCAGTATCTAGGCATCCCTTGAATCATAGACTCCTAGGGCTGGAAGGGACCTCAGGAGATCATCGAGTCCAGACCCCTGGCTGAGACTCATTGTCTCCTTCCGTGCAAAGCTTTTGGACTATTGAGAATTCAGAGGTGATAGAAAATAGTGTACCTGGCACCTGCCTCGGACCCCTCGGTGGGTAAGGTATGCTCGTGGAGGGTCTCTTGACCTCCCTAACACCAGGGTCTTGGCAGCACACAGACTGGCATTGGTTTAGTTCAACTGGCACAATGCCTGTGCCTTGTTATAGATTGAGTGGTTTATTTAGTTACCTTAGGAATGGCTTTTTTGGGGATTGAGCTATGTCCTCACAGGGTATTGCACTGCTTTAACAACAGCAGCGTAAAGTCACACCTTTGGGCTATGGTTACCCTAGAAGTCTCTGTCGGGAGAGATTTCCTGAGAACGCTTCTGTTGACAGAGTGCGGACAGGCACAAAAGCCAATTGGGAGAGTGCTCAGCTCTGTCAGGAGAGCGGCCAGTCTGCCTGGCTGCACTCTGAACAAAACAGGCCCCCGGAAGCCCAGCAGAGAGGGCTGCCCATTGTTCTGGATGCCCTGTCTGTCTGTCGAGAGAGGCCCCCAGCTGGCATTTATACAGGTGTTTGTCGATAGCAATCTGTCGGTGAAGGCGTCGTGCCTCGTGGTGGAGAGGCAGAATGCTGCCAGGGGAAAGTCCTGGGTTTTGTCGATACGCTGTTGACAAAAGGCACTTAATGTGTAAATGCACAGTGTTTTGTTGACAAACTCTCTAGTGTAGCCGTAGCCTCGGTGAAACTTAAGTGACTCTGTCATGTACACAAGCCCTAAGACCCACTTACTGACGTGAATAACACGCTACTCCTGAGTAATGTGGGACCCCCTCGCCTATGGGCCAGGACTGAGTTACTCTCCTTTCTACACGCTTTTTGTGTGCATGTAAGATAGAATCATAGAACACTGGAACTGGAAGATAATGAAGCCTCTGCTCTTCCTGAGGCTACTTGCCTGCTTCCCGCTCAGCCCAATTCCCTTGCCAGAAGAGCCCTCAGGTGGGAGAGGCAGGTGGGGTGGCACCTTCCATCCAGGCAGCTCTGCTGTCTGTCCATCTGGAATCATTGTGCAATGGTCACTCCTTGCTGAGGACATTACAGGGGAGGAAAAGGCAAACACCCGCTCTCCACACCTAATACAATCTTTACGCATACCTCCGCGTGCATAGCCCTGCCAACCCGCATTCCACCTCTCTAGGTTTGTACAACATGCCCATCTCTGTGACGTCTGCACTCCCTCATCTGTGAGAGCAGTCAACAGCACTGCACATCCCGCCTCTCCAACACACTGCTTCTAGCTCGCTTGTGAAGTCAGATGACACCAAGGCGGATCCCTGCAACCCCCACTAGACAACAACCTTCAGTTCGGTGTCTTGGCATTTATGGCTTCCCTTTGTTTAGAGTCCTTAAGCCAGTTTCCAGCATACAGGACAGAGTTCCTACTCCAGCCAGTGCGAATTAATATTGAGTGAGACCTGTTGAAAGACAATTCTCAAGGTCCAGCAAAAGTCCAGCTATGTTACATGTGCAATTTTTCCCTTTGGCCGCTAGCACTTCAATATTATTCTAAATAAAACATGATTCAGTTTGTCTGGCAAGATCTGTCCTGGATAAATCTATGCTGCCTGTTGTGCATGGCATGTTGTAGCCTGGAGGTGTGTTAAGCTCTCTGTGAAAGGAGGAGATTTGCAAAGTCCAGTTGGGTCCCTTACTCCTCTTTTGAAGGTAAGTAGGAATTGGCAGCTTAGTTATACATCCGAAACTTTCTCTCCTCACCCAATGATTATTGTTGTTTTTCCTGTGGATCTTCATGGCATGATTTTAAGTGGGAATCAGATTTTGACTCCTGGACAGTAACTGCAAAGACCGTGCCCTGTGTTCTTTCTGGAAGCTCGGTAAATCTCGGGGCAGGAGGAGTTGCTCCAAAGGGAATTCCCCCTGAAGTAGCCATGTGGCTCTCATAGCACAGCGATGACCTACAATAATCTTATGTGCCTGTCAGGGCAATGCAGGCGTGTCCTGGGGGCAGATTTGCACATCAGAAGATAAAGACTAGAATCATGGAAAGGAGGGAGCATGGAGAGGTCATGTAGTCCAGTGGTTCTCAAACAGGACCCCTTGGGGGGCTGTGACCAAGTTTCAGAGAGTCTACTGAGCATGGAATCATAGAATACTAGGACAGGAAGGGACCTCAAGAGGCCATCGAGTCCAGCCCCCTGTCCCAATGACAGGACCAAGTACTGTCTAAACCATCCCTGATAGGCATCTATCTAACCTGTTCTTAAATATCTCCAGAGGTGGAGATTCCACAACCTCCCTTGGCAACTTATTCCAGTACTTGACCACCCTGACAGTTAGGAACTTTATCTTAATGTCCAACCTAAACCTCCCTTGCGGCTGTTTAAGTCCATTGCCTCTTGTTCTACCCTCAGAGGCCAAAAAGAACAAGTTTTCTCCTTCCTCCTTATGATACCCTTTTAGATACCTGAAAACCACTATCATGTTGCCCCTCAATCTTCTCTTTTCCAAACTAAACAAGCCCAATTCTTTCAGCCTTTCTTCATAGGTCACATTCTCTAGACCTTTAATCATTCTTCCGCTCTACTCTGCGCTGGTTAGGCCTCAGCTGGAATATTGTGTCCAGTTATGGGCACCCCAATTCAAGAAAGATGTGGAGAAATTAGAGAAGGTCCAGAGAAGAACAACTAGAATGATAAAAGGTCTGGAGAACATGACTTATGAAGAAAGGCTGAAAGAATTGGGCTTGTTTAGCTTGGAAAAGAGAAGATTGAGGGGGGACATGATAGCGGTTTTCAGATATCTTAAAGGGTGTCATAAGGAGGAGGGAGAAAACTTGTTCTTCTTGGCCTCTGAGGAGAGAACAAGAGGCAATGGACTTAAGCTGCAGCAAGGGAAGTTTAGGTTGGACATTAGGAAAAAGTTCCTAACTGTCAGGGTGGTCAAGTACTGGAATAAGTTGCCAAGGGAGGTTGTGGAATCTCCCTCGCTGGAGATATTTAAGAACAGATTGGATAGATAGTGGTCGGTCCTGCCATCGGGGCAGGGGAATGGACTCGATGGCCTGTCGAGGCCCCTTCCGGTCCTAGTGTTCTATGATTCTTGTCATTTTTTTTTCTGGACCCTCTCTAATTTCTCCACATCTTTCTTGAACTGTGGTGCCCAGAACAGGACACAATACTCCAGCTGAGACCTAACCAGCACAGAGTAGAGCGGAAGAATGACTTCTTGTGTCTTGTTCACAACACACCTGTTAATGCATCCCAGAATCATGTTTGCTTTTTTTGCAACAGCATCACACTGTTGACTCATATTTAGCTTGTGGTCCACTATAACCCCTAGATCCCTTTCTGCTGTAGTCATTCCTAGATGGTCTTTCCCCATTCTGTATGTGTGAGACTGATTGTTCCTTCCCAAGTGGAGCACTTTGCATTTGTCCTTATTAAACTTCATCCTGTTTACCTTGGACAATTTCTCCAATTTATCCAGATCATTTTGAATTATGACCCTATCCTCCAAAGCAGTTGCAACCCCTCCCAACTTGGTATCATCTGCAAACATAATAAGCGTGATTTGTGTGCCAATATCTAAATCATTGATGAAGATATTGAACAGAACTGGTCCTAAAACAGACCCCTGCAGAACCCCACTTGTTATACTTTTCCAGCAGGATTGAGAATCATTAAGAACTACTCTCTGAGTATGGTTATCCAGCCAGTTATGCACCCACCTTACAGTAGCCTCATCTAAATTGTATTTGCCCAGGTTTTTTTATAAGAATATCATGCGAGACCATATCAAATGCTTTACTAAAGTCTAGGTATACCACATCTACCGCTTCTCCCCTATCCACAAGGCTTGTTATCCTATCAAAGAACGCTATCAGACTGGTTTGACATGATTTGTTCTTTACAAATCCATGCTGGCTGTTCCCTATCACCTTACCACCTTCCAAGTGCTTGCAGATGATTTCTTTAATTACCTGCTCCATTATCTTTCCTGGCACAGAATTTAGTTAATATTATAGACAGCCCAGTATCTTTTCTGTATTACACAAAATGCTGTGTTGTCTCTGGTGTTGCAGCTGGAGGAAAGGATAGCCAGGCTGGATTGATTTTTAAATCATAAATTCAAATCACCAACAAAAAAAGTAATTGATTTTAAATCAAGTTACCAGAAAAGCTCAGGCTGACGGCGCTTGGAGTGCACTTAATTTTGGAGTAAGTTCCACTGAAGTCATTGGCACCTTTTTTTTTAACCTCAAAAAAACAGAAGTATAAAATGGGGTTACCTTGGAAAAGCTGAGCTATACTGATGTAAGATAGGGAATAGACTTGTGACCATATGCTATTATGGTCTATGAGTGTGATGCCCCAAAATACAGGGCATATACCATGTAATATAAAATAAGAAAATGACACTCAGTGGCAGCTGACAACTTTGACTACCACTTCCTGTATTGTGTATCTGAGTGATTCAAAACCTAGTTAATTAAACAAGCCAAAAGGATTAGCTTAGCTAAACTTTTTTCCCCAGCAACATCAAACACAGCAAACAGCTTGGGAATTTACTTGTCAAACCACACCTATACTAAAAGGCATAGAGAGGTCTGAGGAATGATGCATTGAAAAGTGAGTTATTTCAGTTACTAACCAGTTGCTCCACTCAGCCAAATCCCCATCTTTTTTTTTTTTCTCCCAGTAAGCAGTTTTCCTTACAATGATTTATTCTTGCAACTAGGCCCTGCATCATCACCTTGCACTGCTTACATTTGTCATGTTTTCCTTTTTTACCCAGGGGACAGATTTCTTCAACAGTTTTCCCCTGTAGTCTCTCTGGTGCCTGGAAACCATGACAACTTTTCCATGGCAAAAATGTGAAGGACTATAGAAAGCTGTGTGTATACTGATCAATGTCCTTCCTTTCTCTTTCCAGGCCGCTGCTCTGTTCTTTTCTGCCTCTGTCCTTTCCTATATTTCCTTTCCTTGTCTTCTGTCTTTAAGAGAATGTCCAAACCAACTCCTCTGTTGCTCTTGGCCGAGGTCCACCATCTCTTAAACACGGAACAAAAACAATCTTATCCAACTTGTGTCTGTCTTTGCCCCTGCTACCTTTTAGTCAGCTGTGAAACAGAAATTGGAAGCCCAGAACTTTAAAGAAACAAGAGCTGGCAATTAGTCTGGACAGACTAGAGCCATTACTTCATTTTTGTGAGACTGTAGTGTTACCGTTTTTGATGAGGTAATTGTAATGGTTAATTTTAAATGAGAAATTTAGTATTTTATTGATTTAAAAAAAAATCAGTCTGATTTTAAATAAAAAGAAAAATCATCAATTTTTATCCACCCTGAGGATAGCTATGTTAGATGACGTGGTTTTATGCCCATCAGTAAAATCAGTGGGAGGCTATAATAGCAAAGAAAAGGAGCACCAGCCTGCATGAATTTAAGCATGTGCTGGAAACAGACTTGGCCTGGTCTAAGCTAAAAAATTAAGTTGACCTAACTCAAAAATCCCCTCTGCTTGTGTTTACACTGATCTAGTCTTTGATGCAGACAGCGCTAGGTTGATGGAAGGATTCCTCTGTCAAAGTGGGGAGGTAGATTAACCCAATCTATCAGCATGAACAGTCCCCCAAATAGTCTCTAATGCCTCCCATCCAACCCTAGCATTTCAGAACAACCTGACCTTGTACCTCCCTGGTTGCTATTCATGGGTTATTTATATTGCTTCTGACGACTTCTCTCTACCTACCTATATTTTATAAAGCTTTTCCCCCACCCAGGGAAGCTATACCAGGCTGCATCCAGAACTCCTCTCTTATTAACCCCTCCTAGTGGGACAAGAAAGGATTCAATTGCGTTTTGGGGTAGTCCGGGAAAGACGTACCACAGTTCTCCCACTCCACCCATGCACATACACTGTGCCTCATGTTCACTTCCTCTAAAAGTGCATACGCCTGCATTGCTATTCTCTGAATTTGTACAATCACAGAACTCTTGCCCCCATGTGCTTGGAACAAGAACTTCAGAGATCCCATGGTGAGAAGCAATTCTTCCTGCATGGAATTCACACCTGTGCAGAGGGTCACTGCGAAGGCACTGCCTCACTTGGTCAGACAGTGCTGAGACTCTGCATGGGGTGAATCCTACCCACTAGGAATAAACTGAAGCGAATGTGGGAGGTTTTGTTCGGTATTCTCTCTCCCCTTACAAACTGCATTTCAGAGCCATCAGCTGTCTGCCTTTGTTCTGCAGAGTTGCCCTCTGGAGAGTAAACTCAGCAGGAGAGAAGTCCAGGACTGGGAACCCTGTGCTAAAATTGCTGTTGACGGGGCATTTGTGGCTAAAGAGCTCATAGAGCTGAATGAGAAACCCCCCTGAGACCTCCAGTCTGTCTCCTCTTCACTAAGTAGGGACTGGAGGGGAAGAGAGAAGGAGGGAGGCAGCAGCAGGCGGTGGGTGTGGACTGATAGTGATTTGTAAGTTGGCCATCCCAAACAAATTCCTAGTAGGAAAAGTCCCTTTCTGCTGCACTCTGGCTGGCTTGCTACAGGTGGGTGACATCTGCCATTCTAGCAGAAGCTGGCATGTTCAGAAGGCTATAGGAATACCTGGGGAGGTATTGTGTGGGTGGGGTGGGAGCCATACAGTAGATACTGCTACTCTGCATGCTTCAATGAAGGTTCCTTTTCCCCATGGGCAAATCATCGTGCTCTTTCTTAGGTGGTGTGTGACAAATTTTCACCAGGCTATTGCATGTGTCGTGGGAATGTTTACAGTCCCTCAAGCAGTCAAGCTAGCTTCCCACAAAGGTCGGTGGGAGGGAAGGTACCAGCACATTCAAGCTAGCACTGAAGCTTCTGTAGACGATGGGTAGCCTAGAGAGCTTACCCTGGCAGCTGTGCTGCCTAATGCCTCTAGTGCAGACACTCTCCTGTAGTGCTGACCTCCCCGGCACTTAGCTTGCTGCAGTTGACATGGCTGGGGTGGTGGCTTATTTGCACCCCCTTGTGACTTAAGTTAGATCAGCGTAAGCCGTAGTGTAGCTCTGGCATCCGTGGGAATGGAATAATGCTCACCCTTGAACGTGGGAGCACCACTTGCTAACTTCCCTGGGAGAGTGGAAGTCAGGGTGGCCAGCACCAAAGCTGTCCGCTTCTGGCAAGCTAAGCATTTGTCGTCTTCTGAAATATTAACTTTGCAGTCCTCATGGTTACAAAGAAAACGTTCGAAAGGTGGCATGAGCGCTTGGGAAGAAGCACCTTCCCCGCCGGCGCCTGGAGTGGGAAGTTGTGCAGCCGTGCAGCTTGGCAGGAGCATAGCACTCTGTGCAGTGTAGTTAGGTTGACCTAACCCCTGCAGATGCAGTGAGGTCCAGGAAGAAGTCTTCCGTCAGCCGCGCTGTCACCTCCCAGAGAGGCGGATTGGCTCCGGCAGCCGACCCCTTCGCTCGATGCAGGAAGCAGGAGTTTAGACGCAGCCTTAGGACCTCTGAGAATCCCCGCTCACAGCCTCTGGGAACCAGGGCAGGAGGAAGGACTGCAGAGCAGAGCAGAGCCCCCACTACCTGCAGAGCTGTCAGGACTCTCAAGAGCAGGTTCCTAGTGATTTGTCATGCCCCGGATTAGCACAGTCAGAAACAATGACCCTTTGTCAGTCATCAACAGAAAGATGGCTCAGGGACAGGGCACTAGTGTGGGACTTGAAGATTGGGGTTCAATTCCCTGCTCTGCCACAGATGTCCTGTGTGGCCATGGGGAAGTCACTTTGCCGTGCCTGTGTGACTCAGCTTCCCCAGTACAACAGGCATAATTGCACTGCCTTACCTCACAGGGATGACATGAAGATAAACACCCCCGTGAGATCTGGTCTTGTTATTTATCGCCTCCCATCTGAGAATTGCACGGTGCTCTGCTAACGCGTTAACCTCCTAACATCCCTGGGAGGGGGCTACATAGTACCCTATTTGACAGATGGGGATACTGAGGAGCGGAGAGGGGACAGTGACTTTCCCAAGGTCACCCAGTGAGGCAGTGGCAGGATTAGGAATAGAATCGCTGTCCTGAGTTCATCTGCCACAAGCGCATGCTGCTTTTCCACCACACTCTAAACCCCAGTGATCTGAGCTCTAGATGCACCTTTGTCACGTCCACAGAAGGCCTGAGCTGTTGCAGGAGCAGAGGCTTGCAGTCTGAGTGCATGTGTGATTAACCAGCCAGGGGTTTGTATGAGGAATGGGAAAGTTGGCAGAGCAGTACCCAGAACTGTGTGGGCCTTGTGAGTTACTGGACTTTCTCAGGCCCTGGCTGCACAAACATCTATGACTTAGCAATTTAGGATCTTGAGTCTAGGAGGAGGTGAGCAAAGGAGCATGTGAAGGAGGGGCTGGGGGATGACTCAGCTGTGAGGAGGTGGGTGGGGTGGAAAGGCAGGACATGTATGAAAACAGCTGCATCTCCTTTCACCCAGAAGAGCTGGGACCTGAAACCCTAGGGAAGCAAGCTGGGAACAAACGGCCTAAACAGAGGGCCGCTTACAGAGGACTTGAACTCCTCTGCGGCAGTGAGGTTCTTCCTTCTCCCCTGGGAAAGAGAGGGCATTGGGCTGGGTGTGGAGAGCTGGGCCTGGATTTCTAGAGGCAGCTTGGATCTTGCTCCTCTTCCCCCAGGGTGTGCGCTTGGCTCGGCTTGTTGTTCACAACAAAGGGAAGTGGAGGGTATTTGGGGTAGAAAACCCAGGTAGGTCCCTTGGCTGTTTTATGTGCTGTGTCTTTCCCCCCTGCCATTCTCTAGTCCTGGTCAGGAGCAGGCTGAATTCCTTTGGAACAAGAACACGTGCCTTTAACATGGGCTCCCCAGCCAGGGCCCTGTGCTCCAAGCTCAGCCCTGAGCGAACGGCCAACCCCTGTACAAGGCCTTCTGGGGGCATCACTTGCCACTCTGGCGATGCGTCTGCAGGCAGAAGTCTGAGGCCCGACAATTGATCTGAACTTCCCCTATAAGCACATTATCTTTCTTGGAAGGGCTCCAAGCCAGCAGCTCGACAGCATGGGGGAAGTGAATCCGGGAAGCAAAGAGGGGGAGCGGAGCCAGGGTATCCATTACAGATTAATAATGGAGTGGACCATTTCTGGCTATGGTCAAGCAGGAAAGCATTAGCTTTCTCCAACAGGCAGAGTTAAGTGCCGGATCCTAAAGTTGAACCCAGTATGATCAGCCAGTGGGATGGGTTCGAGGGAGCGTGAGCCTGGATGGTCTTCAAGGCTGAGACCTGGTGTCCAGTTCAAAACCATTGTGTGCCCTTGAAACACCAGGCGCTGCTTCTGAGCACGCAGCCTGGTGCTGTGCTCAGGACCCTGGTGGCGTGTCTGCACTGCAGGAAAACACCTGCAGCTGCCCCACATAAACCAGCTTGGGCTGCAGGGCTGTAGGTATTCAGGCTTGGGCTGGAGCCTGGCCTCTGGGACCCTCCCCTACCGAGAAGACTGCATTGGCGCACTGATACAGGCTAGCCACGGCTGGTAATAGCAACGTAGCCGTACCGCTAGAAGCCAGAGTCAGTTCTCAAGCATCTGCTGCTTTTTTGTCACTTCCCTTGTCACTTTGGGGTTGGCATCTTTCATAGCCTTCCCCTGAGCGTAGCTTTCATTTATTCTAGGTGAGCCACCTCTCCAGGCATTAGGGCTATGAAGTATCTTATAGAAGTAGGTACATCACCAGCTGCCCCACTGCAAGCTGCTGAGAGGTGCTGTCAGTTGGTCTGTAATGGCTGTTGGATAGTTGCAGCTGCCCTGTGCCCGCAGGAGGGTCACACATCTATCACCTGGGAGGAGCTTGGTGGGAGCTGATCTTTGTCGGAGCCCCTGAACTAACAGCCTTAGTGCATGGCCACTTCCTGCTCTGTTTTATCAGGTGGTGCCCCTAGGAAGCATCCCACAGTTGTCAGCGGAGAATGAAGTGAGCAATTTTGTAAGAACACTTTTCTTCAGCTTTGAGATCTTTTTGACACAGGTGTATAAAGAGAGGTTCTCCGATTGCCCTGCCATTGAATACTTAACAGGCCCATGAAGCTCAAGACTGTGCACTCTGATGTCCCTGGGTTTTGCCTCCCCCATTTCTCAATGGACCGTAATCTCATTCAAGGATGTTTAATTACAGCATGAGTGGCCAAAGGGAAGGCCGGGGCCCTGAAAGCTGCAGCAGAGCATTTGATTCTGCGTCACCATTGATCTTGCTCAACAGATGACGTCCAGTTGGCTGGGATCTGACTCTCCTGTGGAGCGGGGACTGGCTGAAGGAAGGTTACCCAAGGGTGAAGGCAATCCACAGCAGTGCATGTAGCTGGGGGGGAGGTGTCCAGCAAGGGCTGCAGCGATCAGTGTTGTCAGTTCTAATTGAACTTTTCATCTCCAAAGTGCTGACTACACCAAACCGAATGCTCCCCGTTTTCTGAGAGGCAGGAATGATAAGCGTTAGTTTCTCTCTCTCTCTGACAGAGAAGTTGATCAACAGAAAATTAAAGGGCCTGGTTTCCAAAAGTGCTGAGCACCCAGGTCTCCAGAGGATAGCAAAGGCAGCTGCAGGTGATTAGCATCTCTGAAAAATCACTCCCTGGGTGACTTGCCCAAGGTGTGTCAGTGGCAGAAGGATTCCGCAGTTCCTGGCTCTGCCGTTCCTTGATCCTGAAGGCAACAGTGGCTTGGAGGTGTTTGGTTTTGTTCTACGTGGAGATCTGGGAGGTGGCAACTACCCATGATGCGAAGTTAGTGGGTGCTTGGGACCTTGTGGATGGCCATGTGCTGTTTTGGAGCAGTTGCTAACGTGCACCAGCGCACGGAGCTGTAGCTTGGCCAGTAATGCCCGGAGGTGGGGAGGTAATGCACACATCTTTGTGGCTTAGGTGCTGTACTTAGTTCAGTCCCAGAGCAGAGAGGGGGTGCTAGCTGCTCTCCACTTCCCTAGCAAGACCAGGACGGGGAATCGTTTCTTGGCCCGTGAGGGCTAGGAAAATGCCAGGCATGGAACACGGGAGGGGGTTGGAAGAAGAATGATGAAGACAGTACTCCATGGGAGAAACGAACTAAGGGCAAACAGGCTGCAGTGCCCAAGGGGCCGCAGCTTTGCTTAGAGGCCCAGGGAGGTAGAACTAGGAGTAGTGGGAGACTGTTACCAAGCAGAAGGAAGTGTAGGCCAGATGCCTGTAATATTCTGAAGGCTGACATCTGTGCAGCTGTGTGTGTGGGAAGGATGGAAACCCTTTTGCTTCTTAAAATCGACCTGGGGACTAGAGTGTTGGTGGGCGGTGCCCTGCCCTGGGCCTGAGGTAGTTGCTAGAAGGACCAAACAGGTCTTTCATCCGGATCCCTGTTTCTGCCCTTCCCAAGTATATGCAGCCTGAAGGGCAAATAGTGACTCTGAAGCTTTGCTAGGTTCAGGGGCCATGGAATTCACGTGATCTGGGTTCAAGGGGTGGGTCCAGCTCACTGGAGTTTGCCCCGCCTTACCTTGAGTTCAGCAGAGCTGTGCTCAGATGGATTTACTCACCCCAGGCCTGTACTTGGCTCAAGGTGTTTGCCAGCTATGCCACAATGCTCCAACCTCGCCGCCCCAGAGTGGCCATCGGGGATTTGCTGCTGTGTCCACTGCATGGCCGGGGGCTGGTCTGTGGAGGGCTGGAGGAGTGCAGCTGTGATTCTAGGCTCTGGGATTCCTCCAAGGTTTGGCTTGAGATGCCAGTGGGATGACATCAGCTGAGGCAGGCTGCCAGGGATGAAATTCTATCTCACCTGCTTGTTCACAGGGCTGTGGCAAGAGTCCAGTGACAGGAATAGAGTGTAAACAAACTGGCAGGTCCCAGGAGCCTAGGCCAGGCTGGAGGAGGTGCTGCCTTTGCCCTGGGATCCTTGTACTTTTCCATTTCCAAGTGTGGCAGACTATATATAACCCAGAGGTGGTTGAAGCGGGGTGGGCTGGTTTGCAGGCTCTGGGCCTGCTGAGATCTGGCCTTGTTTGTCTCACAAGCTGACCCATCTTGCCTGTTTCGCATGTACAGCTCCCTACACTCTTGACTTAACGTGGGGCAGGGAACAGCAGCAGTGATCTCCTTGTAAGCAGAGGCCCGTTCCGGTGATGTCCATCCAACCCCCATGTCGGGCCACCTGGTCCAAAACAGCGTTCTCTGGCTGTTCATGCAGGTGTGTGAGTGCTGAGATGCTCTATGGTGTTGACCGGTCCTTCTGCCACTTGGGCCATCGGGAGCGATCCCTGTCTGTCCCGGAGGAGGCGAGGGAGCTGAGCAACACCGCTGAATGAACGCAGCGGGAACCGAAAGGGGAGAACTTCCTCTGTCCAGGGGCATGGCCCAGCACATGGCTTCTCAGCTGCAACCTCCCCACTTCCCTTTCCAAGTTACCACAAGGGATGGGGATCCTGGCTAGCTCGGGGGCTGTCTGGCTATAGAGCAGCAGCTCCTCGTGTGGGATAGCACTTAGCATGGGAGACTGTGGGTCAAAACGCCTGGGATGCCTCTGTGTGTGTGTGTGTGTGAGCCTGAGCCTCTTCATCGCCGACGTGGGAATACGATCATGTAGTGAGGGGGGCAGTGTTCCCTGTAAGCTGAATGCTTGGGCAGCCACCCAAGAGAGGGTCAGGTGCTGTCCAGCTGATCAGCAAAGTTTTCCACAGACAACAGCCTGTGTTTCTAGTGGTGGTGCACATGCCTTGGTGCACGTAACAAAACTTATTCTGCACATGGGTGGAACGTTGGAGTTGCAGATGTTGCTTTGCTGGTGGTTGGAAGGCCCTGCCAGGCACATGGAGGAAAAGGGCATGTGAGAGAGAGAGAGAGGGAGACATGAAACATTTGTCATGCGGATCCATGCGTGGCTCAGGAGCAGGCGATGCCAAGAGAGACAGGTAGCCAGCTGGAAGCTCCTGGGGAGTAGTGGGGATTAGGTAGAAGTTTTAATAGGTTTGTGGAGTCTGGCAATGGCTTTCTGAACACCACTGCCAGACATCATCATCTGAAAGGTCTAGGACCTGAGCAGCTATGGCACTTGATTATCCTGCTCTTGGACAGACAGCACCTTTGGTGTCTTCTGGGTTCTGCTCCTAGGTGGGAACGCATGTAGTTGAGGGCATGAGAAATCTGACTGGTCCCTCCAAGCTAAGGGCAAGGCACAAAGGAAAAACTTAGCAGCAGAAGCTTTTTGGAGAACACTGGTCTGACCTGCATGAGCGCTGTGGATACTGTCCTTCTAGCTAGTACCAATTCCTTCTCTGCTCCCGCACCAGCTGCAAAAGGCAAAGCGTCTTCATAAAAGTTTTGTAGCTTATCTCGTGCTTGCAGAGTATATTTTTCTCCTTTGTTGTTGGAAACGCAGATAAAGCTATCAGGAGGCTGCTTTTCTGTTGCGTAGTAATAGAGTTCTCACTGACACTCAGCTTCTGCAGGTATTCTCTCCTAGAGAGAACATGGAGGACTTTTTTCATTATTGCAGCTGTTGGGTGAAATGACCAGGCGCTGATCCAAGCGCCACAGCACTCTTTGACCCCCTCCCTCTCGGCTCTTTAAGGCAGTTCAGGTCAGGGAGGTTTATTTAGACTTCAGAGTTATTTCCTTTCAGAGAATGCCCCATAACAGTTGCATAGAAAGCAAAGCATGTGTTTGATGTGGGCTGTCGTTTCTCAGGATCGGATGTGTGAGGCAGCAAAGGTTTGTAAGCTGAAGCAGAGTAGTCAGCAGGGGGTTTCTCTCTCCAAGGGGAAAATAGCTTTTTTTTAAACTGTGGTAACTAACAACCCTGTCTTAGGGAGATCAGGGGAGTAGGGTAATATCCTTAATAGACCCAACCTCTGTTGATTAACAAGGCAAGCTTTTTAGTGCCACAGAGCTATTCTTTGAGCTCTGTGGAGCTCTGAAGCCTTGTCTCTCCTCTGACAGAGATTGCTGCAATAAAGGATATTATTCCCTGTCCCTTGTGTCTGGGAACCAACCCAGCTGCAGCACTGCAAGCAATGCTGTGTAACCCGGCCAAGGTATTTACCAACTAATGTTCTCAGTTGTCCTGTTTTAAAGGAAAAAAGCCTGGACGATCAGAAAGATCAGGGGAGCTGCAGGGATTGGAGAGACCCAGAAGTGGTAGTGGACAAGAAATTAGACTGATATTTGCAGTGTGATCTGAATGAAAGAAAGTCTCTGACATTTTGGGCCATGAGTGGAAAGCTTTCATGTCCCATTCTGGGGAGGTGACAGTCTGTCTGGCTGGGATATTGTAGTTGTTCTTGACAGCTCTTTATCAGAAAGATACTGACTTACTGCAAGGAGTTGAGAGCAGGGCAGTGGAAATGATCGGGGGAGGGAAGGACTTGCTTACAGTGTTCCCTGTAATCTTTTCTATCCAGCTGCGGACTTCTTCCATCCACACGTGTAGTAATTTTTTATGTGCACCAAGGCACATGCTACTGTGCAGCACTAATAGTAACACACAACCCAGCTCTGGGTGCTCTGCTGATCAGCTGGACAGCATTTGAATCTCTCTTGAGTGGCTGCACAAGTACCTGGCGTACAGGGAACACTGCTTGTTTACCAGAAGAGTTAGAAGTGTGTGGAGCTTGGTTTGGGGATAGCTATGGGGGATGGGATAAGTCTGGAGCTGTTGGAAGGGTAGAAATGCTAAGGAGGGGAAAGTATTATTAGAACACGGGGCATGGGACTTGAATTACGAGTAATGGGATGGAATTAAGGAAAGGAGGCTGTTGAGAGAAATGTCCTGGTTTACAAGACTGTGGAAGGGTTGCCCTGGAGAATGGATGAAAGCATCACAGGCTAGGAATTTGTTTAAACTAGTCACTACAAATTTCCCCGCAGGGACTTGTCCTGCGGGGCTGGAAGACCCGGCTATCTAGTCCTTGACTGAGCTGGGCTTTGTTTTGTTCCCAACGTCTCAGAAGGTGTGTGGATAGTGTTGCTTAGTTAATGAGCTCACAGAAGGTGTGGTTCCCATTTGGGAAGTTACTTTGGCATATGCTCAAGTCCATCCGTAGTCTTGTGAACATTTACTGTTCAATATGTGCTTAATTCCCCAGCCACTTGTAAGAGACATGCATCAGGGTTAAGCACACGATTAAAAACATTCTTGGGTGAGGATGCTTCCCTTATGTGAGGCCCTGGCATGGAATCGCTTAGCCTCCCCATTCCCCACGCCAAGCCCAGGGCAGCAATAGGGCAGCAGGTGCTGACCAGAGGACAGGACTTTCCACAGAGAGCTGGTGGCTTGGGATTATGGGGCAGTATGGGCTCTCTTCCTGTGCTCGCCTGGCTGAGTCATGCAATGGCTTTGTGGCCAAGGCTTTTCATCAGGAGCAAAGGTACTGGGATGTGCCAGGGCAGGACACAGCCCAGCGAACGCTGGGAAAAGTTCTGTGCTGAGCCAGCTCTTCCTTCCAGGGCTGCAGTCCCATGAGCCCGCCTGTGGATGGGTCTCAGCATGTCCCAGTGCTTCCTTCCCTTGCTGCAGTCCTGCAAAACCACCACCTGCTTTTTGGCAACCATTGGATAACAATATTTTGTCATGCACCCAGAGAGTGGTAATAGGTAGGACTTCCGTATTGAGCAGTAATCATTGGGTGGCCTTTAGGCATGAAGGGCCCTTTGCTGATGTCGACTGACAGCCAGGAGCACTCAGTCTCATTCCTTCCTATGCTTTCCCTGCCCCCAGCCTCTTTTCTTGGAGGTGTCCCTCGGGGAGCCAGACTGGAAGCATGCTTAGGCAGTGGCTGGGCCTGCCTTTCCTCTGCAACTCCCTTCTGCATCAGATCCACCTGCTAACTGGTGCATGATGTTTGGTGTCCCAAGCTCGTATCTGACACTGGCTAGAGCGTTAGTCCCACGAGGATCCCTGATCCTGGGCCCCTGCCACACCTGGCTGCTCCGTATTCCCCACTTGTGCAGTCTCCTGCCCGTGTATTTACAGTTTGCTGCAGGTGGGAGTCCAGGAGCAGCAGGGGTAAGGGAAGGAGCAGGGCCATCTCCAGCCCGCAAACACGTTGAACTACAGTGTCTTGGGTACAAAATTTCTTTTGGTGCCTAATAAAGGGGGTAAAAATGTCTGCAACCTGCAACGAGGCTGTTCAGCTGCAGCCACTACAAACATGTTGAGTAGTGACAGAGAGATAGCCGGGTTAGTCTGTATTCTACCAAAACAAACAAGCAGTCCAGTAGCATTTTAAAGACTAACAAAATATTTTGTTGGTGATGAGCTTTCGTGGGACGGACCCGCTTCTGCAGACCATAGCCATACCAGAACAGACTCCATATATAAAGCACAGAGGTCCAAAAATTGTTATCAAGGTTGTCAACCTTGCTGCTGGACTGCTTTTTTGTTCACATGGGTAGGGAATGGGGTGCTAGGCCCTGCCAGGAGACCTGGGATATAGCAAAGCTGGAGGCAAGATGCAGTATCCTGCTCTCAGCTCCAAGCTGTTGCCTTCATTAGCTCCTAGTTATTGTTTGCCTCAACTCATTGTGGGAAACTCTTTATTTCCCTCTACCTCTAACTTCCTAGCTGGAGGACTGAGCAGTGGGGGAGCAGGGCCCTTGGGGATAACACTGCTCCCTCTGGGAGCTGTATACCAACGCACTTGGGTTCATGGAGGATGTTAAATATTTCCTGGCCACAAGCTTGGAAATGACACCCAGCTTCTTGTGTTGGGAACTGCCAAGGGCTGCTTTCCCGTTAGAGGAGGAGAGATGGTAATCCTCTGAGGGCAGAGGGTGTCTGTTTGTAGAGCGCCTAACCCCCACCCCCACCAGGCCCCATCCCCTCCACACTAGAGAATACAAATCCTGATGATAATGGAGCGCCTTATTAAGGGAGCTGCTGCTCTTTGTTTTCATGGGGCTCAGAAGGACCAGAGGCTGGGCTCCTGTGGGGTGGCCCTCAATACAGCCAAATGGGCATCAACAGAACTGAACTCCTTTGGTGGGCGGAAGATACCTGTGCGATCCTGCGCGTGAGAACTCCAGCTGAGATCCCATGGCAACAAGAGGGATGTAAAAACGCAGCAAAGTCATCTGGGGTCTTTCTTCCTAGTGGAGATGGGGTGATCATAGGGAAATTCCGTACTAGTGACCTCCAGTTTGTTTGAACCCAGCCTAGTGAGGATTTTGAGACAATCATAATTCACCAGCACCCCAGGGATGAGATGTCAGACAAGCAAACGCCAGGCTGGGAAGGAATCCAGTGAATATGGCTGATGAAATCACATTTTAAGACCAATACATATGGAAGCAGGCTAGGGAATCTTAATAAGTACTATAATTATGGCACTGAGTTTGAGCAGTGGCTTGCTAAACTCAGGGTTGGGAGCTCGATCCTTGAGGAGGCAGTTTAGGGGCAAATAAATTTTAAAAAAAGAAAAAAAGCCCTGTCAGGGATGGTGTTTGGTCCTGTGAAGGGGGGGGCTGGACTCAATTCCAGTTCTATGAGATGCATAGCCTCATATTATGTATTGAGGGATAGCTTAGTGGCTTGAGCATTAGCCTGCTAAACCCAGGGTTGTGAGTTCAGTCCCTGAGAGGGCCATTTAGGGATCTGGGGCAAAATAGAATTTAAAAAATGGGGGGACAGGAAGATGGTGCTTGGTCCTTGGTCATGCCAAGAGGGCAGGGTACTGGCCTCAATGACCTCCCAAGGTCCCTTCCAGCTCTGTGAGAAGTGATGTGAGTATACTGGGATTTCACCAACCAGTGTCTCAGGATTTGCATTCACACAGGTTAGCTTGGTGTGAAATACAAATCACATTGCAGTGCCCAGAGTGGGCTACAGGAAGAGTTACCAGTGACATGATCTGAAATCCTAGTGTGGATAAGGCCTAAGGTGTCCTTAGGCTAGGAGTCTTCTGAAGATGCAAGGAAGAAGTTGCAGATGTGTGACCTTGACAGACAAGATTGTCACTGATTTAAAGATGGGGGTAGCATTCTCTGTAGGCTGAGGAGAGATTTGGGTGACATCCAGCTGATTAGCAGAGTCCCCACAGCCACCCTTAGCGAGCAGCCTGTCTCTCTATTGGTGGTGGTGCACATCCATACATATCTGGGTGCACATAACAAAATATATTTAAACCTGGAGTGAAAAAATAAGAGGGAAGATTGGCTGGGAATGGACAGGAGCTCACAAATCTGTATTATAAATGGATTCCTGGAAAGCTGGAGCAAAACTTGGAGCAGTCTTCATAAAACACGAAAAAAAACTACGCAAACAATGAGTAAAAATAAATATTATGTCCCTAGCACCTACGGCTCCCGGTCATGGGCTGTTCCCATTTGTGCTATGTGCTGTGTAAACACAGAGGGAAGGAAAAAGACCAGTGCTGCTCCAAAGAGTTCACAATCAAAGTACAAATACTGCCCCTTCAGTCTGACTTCTAACCCTCGGAGAATGGCAGTACCGAGAAGAGAGAAACCACTGAGCACTGACGGTGATGGGACCCTGAGCAGTGCACAGTGTTTATGAAGGCAGATGTGCAAAAGTGCAGCTAGTCGAATGAGCTTGATTTGCTTCCTGGGAGAACAACAGACGGCGTGGCTGGCAGGAAAGGAAGCAGGTGGATGTATTTAGAATTAAGAAAAGTGTTTGATTCAGTGACTCATGAAACTGAACGGTCCAGACTCAATGCAGCTCAGATCAGCTGATGCTGGAGCTTGGTGCATTGATTTGAGCAGTGGCTGAAAGATCACAAACAAAAGGAAGCTGTTGGTTGGCAAGGCTTGTCTTCACAGTTAACAAAAAGAGATGTGTGTTTACTGGGAGATAACTCTCACTGGCTCCCTGTCCAACTGTGAAATCCTCGTAGAGACCCGGCTCCCGTCGTTTTTGCTGCCAGGTGAACGAGAGACGGACAAGCATGGTCTGGAGAATCTTGCCTATCTCTGCAACAGCAGAAGCTGCCAAGTCTTTTTGTGCCCAATACGATTTAACAGTGAGAGAGTCGGTTTAGTTCTCTCACTATACAGAACCCCATCCTTTTGGTAGGGAGGACATTGGCCAAGTGGGAGGTGCTGCTGCATGAATCCTGAAGGGTGCAATATCCTGTCTGGTCACAACGAATATCCTCACTGACGATCTAGGGCAGGTGTCAGCAACTTTTCCGAGGTAGAGTACTGAAATTTGACCTTCTGACCTCTGTGTACAGTCCCAGTGCTGGTGATACTCTTTAAAGTCACTGACAGTCCTACTTACAACAGCTTCATTAATAGATAAATGCAGATGCGGAGCTTTACTGTTTACATGGTGGTTGGTAGCTTTAGCTGGTCTTTTGTTAATCCACAGGCAGCATGGCTGTGAGCAGCTCCCGGCTGCATAGAGGAGGAGGGGTGGGACTGAGCTCCTCGCCTTGTGTGCCGATGACAATCAGCTCATGTGCCAGTCTTGGCACCTGTGCTGGGGTTGCTGACCCCGGATAGAGGGAGTAATAAACAGCCCATGCGTCGCATTTGGAAGGGACGTTATCCATGGGAGGAGCTGAGCACTGAGTTGCCCGGCAGTGAATGATGGATTTGGAGTCTGGCCAAAACTAAGCCACATTGTATATGCAGCTACAGCCATCCTGCTTAGAAGCGCGATGCCCCCTTGCTTTCAGACAAAGTGATGCTCGCTCTTGCTGCTGTCTTGTGTTAAAGGCTCCTAGCTAATTAGCAATCTCTGCTTATTTGCAGCCTCCAAACCAGCTACTCCCAGGGCTGTACCACTCTCCCCAAGGATTATTTTTAATGGTCAGCGTCTTTCCCTCTGTATGACTTGCACGTTGTACGTACTATACAAAGCTCCACTGAGCGATTTCCCCAGCCCCACTGCTACCTGAAGGAAAAATCTCTCAAAACTCACAGTTCACCATCAGGTACCTTCTGGCAGCTGTGCAGCGGCTCTGTGCTCCCTGAGTACCAGGGCAGTGCAGTTCAGGACCTGCAGTTGACTTGTTTGTGCTGACTCAGGATCACAGGGCCCGAGCGGCAGGACTGTTTAATTGGGGTGTGGACAGCCCCTGCTCGGGGACCTTCCCAGCATCCTAGACCCTGGGCCTCAGCCTCAGCCCAAATGTCTACACTGCAGTGTAGGCGAGGGGTTGTCTGAGTGAGCTGGCACAGACCAGCTGCGGGTTTTTAATTGCAGTGGTGACATGCACATGCGCACTGTGGCCTGATCGTTACTGTCCCCAGTAAGGCCAGGGACTCGCATGTTCCAGTGACCGTTCCCAGTGGGATGGGATGGGACAGGACAGGATGGGTTGCCGTTGCTTACTGAGCGGCCTGGTGAGCGCCTGGTCTCGGAGGGGGCACAGCCTGCTGATGTGCTGTCTGGGTGTTGCAGGACAGCCTTTGCTCTGGGGGTATTTCAGTAGGGCCTGACGTGCAGGCAGAGCTCAGGTGGCTGCTGAGCGTGCCTGCAGGCCTTGCTTGGCTCACTGGTCTGGGCGGACAGCAGAAGTGCGTTCCGGAGGAGGAGGCTCGGCTCAGCCCCTCCCCGCCAAAGAACATGCTGTGGGTGGGGCCCACCAGGAAGCCCACGGAGAGGCCATGGACCCTTCAGCAGCCGCATCCTTTCCCACACAGACTCAGCCTTTCTTGATGCTGTCGCCTGGGGCTGGGCCCTGTGGCCCCAGGTTTGGTGTCCCACAGGCACCACAGTGAGATCAGGCCCATGCCCACAGGAGGAAGGGGGCTGCATTTCCCTCCACTTCTTTTCCTTTCCCTGACTTGGTTGAGCAGGCGGCGGCGGCAGCTTCTCCAAACCCACAGCTGGTTTCAGAGCAGAAGTGCTACGAGCGCGGTTTGGGCTGCTCAGTTCAGTTGGTAGGGCTGCTGGGTAGGGAAAGAGAGAGAAATAGGCCCTGGTCTCCCCCTGCAGCCCCTGGCTGGCTGCCTGCGCACAGCCTGGCCTCTGGATGTGCTAGTCCAGTGCTCGGGCACCACCTCCTCACAGAGACGTTGAGGTGTGGGCTCTGGGGGGTGATGTTAGGAAGTGCCTGGGCCCCACTTCCCTGCGTGGGTCTGTCAGTCGGATACAGCTTCACCCCAGGAGCAAGGGCCACGATGTTACAGTCCACGGTGGAGAGAACCAGATCTGCAAGGCGCTCCAGTCTGGAGGGATGGGGCTGCTCTTTTTACTGGCTGTACTTTGCCACAGTAGAGTTCGGTCGTGGGCTAAACTGTCTCTTCAACAAGCAGCTCATTGTTAGCCCCCCTGCCCTGCCGGGTGAGCGTGAGCCCTGCCTGGCATCAGCTCCTGCTGCCCAGAATGCAAATGACTTCATGTGCCTCTCACTGAATGACTTTTCCCAGCTGCCTTTGCCAATCCGTCTCAGACCGCAAGATGCTGGTCGGAGGAATCTCACCCAGTCCTTTTCAGTGCCCCCCACCCCCTCCATTCATCCTGCCTTTGCAGAGCTGCTCAGTGTGTATGTAACCCACACACCACCTGGGCGTGGGTCACAGTCCCATGTTAGTGGCACCTGACCACGTGGGGGGAGGGAGAGAGAGAGAGAGAGAGAGAGGGTGGGGGTCCTCCACAGCTTTAGCTGAGAGCCAGAAGGCTTTTGGCTCATGCTGTAGAGGCTCATGCAGTAAGCTCCAGGGGTCCCAAGTTCATAGTCCACCTGTGGGTAGTTACACTCAGACAGGCTCAAGGCCTCCTGTGTAAGCAGGGACAGACACACTGACTCACCCTGCATCAGAGGGGACCACGCTTTCTCCCCACCCCACCACCCCTGGTCTGTGAAGAAAGAAAGGCCTATGGTCCCCTGCAGAGCAATTCTGCTTGACTTGGCTGGGCAGAACGGAGATCACAGGGTAAACCCCTTGTGCCCCGTGGTCAGCCTGGTCCTCTGAGATGTACCATTCTCACTATAGGCAGGTCAGGAGAACTCAGCGGGGCAGAGTAGTCAATGGTGCCAGAGCCTGCTGGTTGCTCTGGGTGTGGGACCTGCACTGGTTACTTTCTGGGCCTGGGGTCAGAGTTGAGAACCGCGCCACAGTTTGGATCCAGTTGTGTTCGGGAGCACTGCAGCTTAGTGGCCTGGCTTGAGTCAGTGGGTGCAGCTGGCTCTGAGGTTCACTTGTACAGCTGGAGGTCTGGGGAGGCGAGTGTGTTAGAGGCCCCAGGGCGAGGGCATTCCCAACACAGAGACTTCAGCTGTGGGTGCTGGTCTGGGCCAGCTCAGTCTTTGGGCACCTATGGAACATGAGGCAGCTATGTGCCCTCTCTTCAGCGCTCCCTGAGGGCCTCGGCTAGTTGACCCTAGCATGGGCAGAGTTAATCATTGTGAAAGTGGGGGGTTCTGATGAATGCTTCATATACATTTGACAGTGTACTTCCCACGTAAGGGGCTCTCACAGCTACGAGAAAGGCTACGTGGGAGAGAGACGTACTGAGTGTGAAGAAGCAGGCATGCTCATGGGGCTGGAGTGCAGGACGGAGACTCGGGAGAGTTCAGTTTGATTCCTGCCTCTGCCACAATTTCCCTGCCCAAGCTTTCCTGAGCCGCTACCCCTCTGGCTTCTGTTCTGTAAAAGAGACGGAGGTGTAATGATCCTGTCCTAGGCACCTGCTGGGAAGCTCAGTTCATTTTCTGTGCAGCAGTTGGGGATCTGGGACCAGAAGGGCTGGAGGAGAAGGAGAAATGCATCTGTTAGTGACTCTAAGGTACTGCCACCAGCTGACCGTCCCTCCAGCTCCGGAGTGTTGCGTGACCAGTCTGTGGCAGAGCCCAGAGGCAGTGATGATGTAGGGTGAGGGGGGGCTGGGTGCCCAGTGCAACAGAGAGGGGAGGCTCAGGTGCACATTACCCTCTCCCTGTGGGGGAACCCGAAGCCCATGGCACCCTGCACTGTGTGAGCCACATGCTAACAGACAAGCGACCCCTGCATGTGGCTAGGAGAGGCTCTGGCCAGGCAGCTATTGCAGGTGATAAGGTGTAAATAGGAGAGTGAGTCTCTCGCCACCCTGGCATTTCCAGTGAGGATTCTACAGGGCGTTTCCAGAGGCTGGATCTACCACCTCCATTGGGTGGGAGGGAGAAATATCCTCTGGATGGTGACCTCAAAGAGCGAACCGTGGCTCAGACAAATGGATTGTGCCGTTAGTGCCCATCCAGCACTGAGCCATTCTCATCCTTCCTGTGTCCACGTGACTTCTGTGTCCTGGCTCCTTTTCCCATCTCATGGTGGGCCCTGCCCTGCCCCGCCCCACCTACAGGCGTGGATCTTGGTGGGGTAGATGGGAGGCTGCAGTGTGTGGTACCAGTTGTGCTCTGTTGTGTACGTTTGCACTTCCTGGGCAGGGGCTGGGGACCTTGCTGTGGGTGGGGGGGGCAGACAGAAGGAGGAGTTCCCCTTGTCAGTGGTTCTGTGTCCCAGGGCGGAGCAGCACTGTGGTGGAGACTGGAGAGTCAGACGGCCTCAGGGGTGGGGAGTCTGGGTGCAGGAAAGGGCCTCTCTCATTGCAACGCAAGATGTTTATTTTTCCTATTAGGAAGCAAGCCTCCAGTGCCCAGGCTGCCTGCCCCCTACATGCCTGTGTTTACCCCGTGTATGTGTACACACACACACACACACACACACACACACACACACACACACACACACGTTTTGCCTAGCGTGAAACGGTCTGAGCTGTGACTCCGTCGGGCACCAAGCCCAGTGGTGTGGGTCCCACGGTGGAGGCATCTGACCATTGCCCTTGTAACTGACACTGCCCGAGGGTGCGGATGAGGGAGGTGCACACCCAGAAGCAGCTGTTAATTGTCACATAAGTAGTGGTGCTTCTGCTGTCCCCGAGAACGGCCGTGTATAGTGATGTGTGAGCTGCACAGTCCCAGGCCAGTAGTAGCTCTCTGCCGCTCCAGGACAGCCAGGTTCACTAGGGAGGGAAGAGGTAGGAGCCGCAGTCGGGGAGCTGCCCAAGTCTGTTCGGGGCAAGGTCTGTCCCCAGTGCGCGGGGCAGCTGCTCACATTTGTGAACGTTTTCTCTCTCCTGCCAGCCTGATTGCCAGGCAAGGTCTGGCCTGGATTCCCATCCGGGAAGCCTGGTGCGGCAGAGCGGCTGCGCGCCCTCTCTCTGCCTCACTTCCTCATGCTTTGATCCTTGTGCAACCTGAGTCATCGAACTCTGGGCAGTCCCGGGAGAAGGGAGAGAGAGGATCCTTCCTTTGGCTGTACAGGTCTTAGAAACTCCCGAGCACAATGGACATGTGAGGCGTGAGCCCTGCCACAAAGTCCAGGTTCAGACCCTGACTAGCCGTGTGGGATGCACGGCACACAAAGGAGTCTCCGTGCATGCCCAGGGGTGGGGGTGCGTGAGAGAGCAGTGATACGGCGAGCGCACCCTGGGAGCACCTGAATTCTCTACAGTCGCAGAGCAGTAGGATCTAATCCGGCCATCGTCAGCCACCTGATCTGTGAGTCCCAAGTCTCTTAGACCCCTCAGCAGGGTCGATCTCTATCCGCTGGCAGGTGGTTGGTTCTGGTGGGTCTAATTCTTTAGTCCTGCTGACTGGACACTTGTTGGTTTGGGAACCTTCCTGGCAATGGCACTGGTTCCTGAGACACCCCTGCCAGAGCTGTGGAAGACATCTTTGTTTGCACACCCTGCTGGGCAGAGGTATGTTTGTCTGTGCTTCAGCCTCCAGCAGGAAAACATCCGATGTCTGGCACCCAGCGGGAGCAGGGCCAGCTGCTGCAGGCGCTGTTATCACAGCTGTCAGGAGGGCCGTGCCCACGGCAAATGCTTGGGCCAGCCTGCTGTGGAGGCTGCCTCCAGGGGCAGGTGTGGACAGGGAGTGTGTTTTCAGCTGCCTGTTGGGGCAGGGGGCGTGCAAGTGCTGATTCAGCCAAAAACCCAGCTTTCCCCTTCCGAGCGAAAGGCTGTTGTGGGGGGACACTGGCACAGAAACGGCAAGTGGCGTTTCTCCAGCCCACGCCCAGGCTCATCCCCATGCTCTGCTCTGGAAGGCACAGGGAATCCCCCACCGTGGGCACACTGCTTCCCCTACTGGGCCCACGTGCGTGCACAGACCAATGGACCTTGCTCCTGCCCAGCCATAAAGGCTTGGGCCATGCTTGGCCCTGCTGTTTACTGGCTGGAGTAAATCCCATGGCTGGCTGAGGGTCCAGCCCTCGCACAACCTGCTGCCGTCGCACTGACAGGGCTGTACCTGGCACTCCAGTGCCACGACTGGGCTGGAATGGGGCAGGGGGGCAGCCTTTAACTGAACAGTTGCCTTGTTTATGTTCTGCCTTAGACTTGAGGGCAGCTCCCCTTTTGTCCCCTGCCCTGCACATCACCCTTCGTGAGGTGCTTCAGAGTGGAGGGGGAGCCACTCGTGTCCCCCGCCCCCCCCCGGCTTCCAGTCTGGATGAAAGCTGAGACTAGGCGTAGGAGCATCAGCTGGTATGGAGTTGTGAACTCGCACTAGGGGCAGGTGTCTCAGCACAAGGAGAACTCAGGGAATAATCCCACACTGCAGCCCAGGACTGGCCATAAACCTCTCCCATCTCCCCGAGAACCCAGCCAGAGCGCCCTCCCTTGAGCTGGCTATATAACACATGCGCCATATGTGACCAATGTGCCCTGCTGCTGAAAAGTCACTGGGAGTTTGGGGCTTCTTGGTCTCCCTGCCACATTGCTCCTCTGGAAACTCCGAGCAGATGCAGAGTTACGTAGTCGCAGAGCTCCCTGACATTACTTGATTTCCCAGCTGCTAATACACAGTGAGTCACGAGGCTACAACTTGGCCCCACCTGGTTTCCAGACCTCAGTTTGAGCCACAAGACCAGGCGGTGTCCGGCTCAGCTAATCAGCTAGTGGTGAAAGGTTCTGAAGCTGTAAAGCACTGGACAGTGTTGTCATCCATCATTTCTGGTCTGTGTCCCACCTGAGGCTTCCATCAGGAGGTTAAGGGGAGAAGTCCTTTCTGGAGTCATTGCGGACTGTCCAGACCACATAGGAGCTGGAAGCCCTCTGCAATCTGAGACAGTGCTTCCCTTTCTGCATTCATGTCTCCCTGCACCTGATGTGAACTGCAACAGGGCAGGTAAAGTCCTGATGTGGCAGTTTACTTCTTTCCTTGGCCAGTGGCTTTCCACACCAGTATATAGAGGGTTGTTGTTTTTTTTTTAAAAAAAAGCAAAGCCTCCGTGCAAAGCCTGCCTGAGCATGCATCCCATCAAAGGACAAATCCCTTTACCCCACATAGGTGCTGGAGGCTTCTGCTTCCAGCTACGCACCAGAACTTGGGCTGCATCCGTAAGAAAAAGCTTTCAAAATGTACTGCCCATTAATACTAGTGCTCTACGCTTCTTCCATCAGATGCTATATCAGAGGAATCAAAGAAAACAAGAGCTGTGCCTGTGTTTGTTTTTGTTTTGTAAAAGACACTAGAGTGACCCTGGGGACCACAGGCCAGGGAGCCTAACTGGTTGGAACCACAGTGTAAAGTCCTGTGCACCTTATAGACTAACAGATTTTGTGGAGCGTAAGCTTTTGTGGGCAAAGACCCACTTCGTCAGATGCATGTCACCATAACTGGTAGGAATAATTTAAGAATTGTATTATAAAATGCTTAGCTATGGACTAAAAGACAATTGTCCTCACTAATCCATTGTGATTCTTGGACCAGGTCAGTGAAGTATTGGATAATGGAGATCTGGCCATCCACATTTATTGAAACCTTCAAAAAGCATCTAATAAAATCTCTCACAAAAGACTATTAAGAAACCTAGTGATGGGAGGAGATGTACTGTCATGGTTCAGAAACTGGCTAAGTGAGCAGGAGCACAAAGTTGGAAGGAAAAGTCCCCTTTCCAGCGGGGCAAAAGATGAAAAGCAGGGTACTGCAAGGTTCCGAGCTAGGACTGGTGTCATTTAAATATATTTATCAATGTTCTGTGAAGGAGAATGAGCAAAGAATTAGCCAAATCTGCAAATGATGTGGAATTATTTTGATTAGTCAGGACAAGAAAAGATTAAGGAACTCCAGAGTGGTGTGACACATGGCAAAATAATGGCAGATGAAACTCAGTATTGAGAGAGGCTAGTGAATGCGTATTGAGAGGAATAATGTGTCTATTACTCAGCCATTGCTGCATTCTAACTTAAGTGTAATGCTCAAGGAAAAGACATGGGCATCACTGAGGGATGGTTCATTAAAGGCTTCCACTCCTGGTCCTCGGATGGATGTGGAATCGGGTAGAGAAAAGTACTGAAAATATTAGACCGTTAGGTAAATCAGTGACACAGCTGCCTCTGGAATACTGTGTGCAGCTCTGGTCAGAGAGGCCTTTGCAGGCAGAGGAGGTATTCAGAGATGGGCAAGACGACTATGCAGAGGCTGGGAGAAACTGTGCATGAAGGGAGATCAAAACAACAAATTGTTTAGCTTGCGGGGAGGCAAGTATAATGGGGACATGATGTATGAAACACAGGCTGGTCTAGGGAAGGGAGAGTGGATGGATGCTCTTAGGCTATGTCTGCATTAGCACAGTGGTTGATCAGGGTGTGAAAAAATACCCCCGAACTGAAGGGCCAGTGTGGACAGCTCTATACTGGGTCTCACAACAAAGTAGCTACCACCGTGGATAATTATGCCAACGGCAGCATGCTCTCCCATAAGCATAGAGCGACTGCAGTACAACTCTGCCACGATAAGCTCTCTGGTTGTAGACACAGCCTTGTGTATTCCTTTTTATAACACAAGTGCAAGGCAGATTGCCAGAGAATGCATTTCAATGGGGGTAAAAGACTGCTGTCTTACTCGGCAAAACTGGCCGGGGGAACGGATTGTCACAAGAAGTCATCTGAGGCCAGGCATGTAGCAGGATTCTTAAAATATATTTTGGTATATCTGTTGATAACGAAGCCATCTAGCATTACCCAGGACTGAACAAAAGCCCTCCTGCTTCAGGGCATGTGCCAGCCTCCACTGAGCCAGGCTAGGAAGACACCTCCTTATAAGTGGATTTTGGCAATAATCCCTGTAGCTAGAAACTGCGGACTTTCCTCTGAAGTATCTGGTCCAGTCACAGAGAGGAGATGGGTTAGAGGCACCTCAGGGCTGATCCAGATGACCAGTTGCCATGGGCAGAACCACCAAGCTATTTTAACTTCCCTTGAATTCCGTGAGAGAGACAAGGTAAGGGAGAGAGACTTTTATTGGCCTAACTTCTGCTGGTGGAAAAGACGAGCTTAGCTGAGCTTTTCTTCGCTATAAATGACAGTTGAATTCAATGGACGTTAGGAGCCTAGATACCTTTTGTGGGTCTGTTCCTCTTTCCCACCCCCTCTCATACTGCCACCCTGCCCTTGTCGATCACCTGCTACCTGGGCTGCAGGGGACAGAGAATTCTCAGAGCTTGAGTGTCCCTCCTGTCTCACTGTGAGACCCCGGAGCTGCCCTCTGAGCTCTCCTCCAGTGTCTGAGCCTGTTTGGCTCCCAGGGCTCACACAGCTTTGCCCGGAGTCCCCTGCTCCCCGTGGCACCTTTCTTCTCAGAAATCCTGTGAATGGTTTTCCTGGGGATTCAGATGTCCTCACGCTCCTGTTCCTGAGAGCGGCGTGCTGCTGCTTAGTGAATCTGCTAGCCCCGGCTGTGCCAATGCTACTCTAACTGGTCTCCAGCATGAGCACCCATGCGCCTTGGCAATTGGCCCCGTGGTTCCTGGGAGGTACTTGAAGAGCTGCTGGGCCACTGACCCTCGGCAGGCTGGGATGCACAGTTGGCTCTTTTGGGGCTCTTCTGGCCCTGGGATTCCCAGGTGCCAGGTGCCCCACGTGGATCCTTTAGCTCCTGTTCCTGCTTGCCGTTACGGCCCTTTCTGGTCTAATTGGCGGTAATGACAGCAGTTCAGCCCTGCTGCTGTGGCTGTGGCTGAGCTAGGCGAGGCTAATTGCCATGCAGCTGCGGATGCTGCACAAGGAAGTGGGGGCGTGAGTCTCCGGGGAAACAGCCCAGGCTGCTGTGAGGAAGCATAGCCCTGCCTGTGCAGGGTACATAGCCAATGCGTGAGCTGCCTGGGTTACCTCCTGAGCCCCTGGGAGCCAGGCACTTTTCGAGCTACCCAGCTCTGGAGCCTGACCTGGGTTCCCTTTTTAAGGGCCCATCCCTTAGAGCGCTTCATGGCCCCTCCCACCCTCCTCTGCCCCAGCGCTGCTCCCATCCTTACCTCCGTCCACCCAAGCAGCTGATGGCCACAAGCTGGAGAATCTGTCACACCGAACCTGGGCAGCGGTAGGATGAGGCCCAAGCCTCCCCCTTGCACTGCCCTGGAAGGCCCTACCTCTAGAGAGGAGGTGGTGCTCTGTTCCTGGTTCAGTCCTTATACTGAAGCTACCTACCAGTGGATTAGCAGATGCGCGTTGAACCCGCTGACTGTGGAAGTGTTCTGTGTGAGGGTGGCGGAGCAGTTTTCTCTCTTTTGGCGTAAGTCCATTCATCACTCATCTCTTCCTGCTCGTGATCCCCTTGCGGGGTAGGCCGACAGCCACCCTGTGGCTGCTCCCTACAGCATTTCTCCTGGTCCTTTCCCCAGTGTCGTCATGAATACCCTGCCCAATGGCATTTTCGTTCTTCCCTGGTACGCTGCCCTGCAGCCCCCTAGATAATCAGCCAAGGGTTTGCATACTCCTTTTCTGCCATTTAACTCAATTGCTTCTCCAGTTGCTGTCTTCTTCCTGATGTCCACAGCTCTGATTTCTAGGCGAATGTTCCCATTTTCCCCTTCAGCTGTCACTTATATATTTCCCTCCAGCCTTCCACCACTTTTAGATGATTCATAAAGGCCCTGTTTAGAGCCCACTGAAGATTGCCATTGACTCCGATGGCTGTTGAATCAGGTTCTCTAGACCTTCCAGGTCTGTTGGTACGCTGTTGTCAGACTCCTGCTAAGAGCTGCCTGCAGTGTCTGAGGTGGGGTTCCTGCAGCACTGTATCAGACCATGCCTCCGCTCTCTGATCTGCACTCAGCCCAAAGCTGTATGGGTCCTGGTTTAATCCTGCTGCTCGTCTCCATTGCAGGCTCCTGTGTCATTTCCTACCTTCTTTACTCACCCAGGTTGCTTTGACCTGCTTAGTTCTTTCCTTCCCATGGAGTCTGCACAGTTCATTAATTTTACCAGGATGAATAAGCTGGCTGGCTCCCGTGTTGTTAGTCCCTGATCACTGTGTCGCAGACTTCCGCTGCGGTCCTGCTTTTTCCTCTCCTTTCTCGTGATGTCAGCACCCCCCACTTCCCACCCTCCCCCCATATGCTCATCTGTGAATTTAATGTAAGGTGAAGTTTGGCTTCTTTTCCAGATCATTAGTGCTTCTCTTAAATAAAGTCCCAGCCTCCTCCCTGTTCCCACTGGACACCTCTGGCCAGTCAATACGTTGCTGTTTGTCATGGCCTTTTGTTTACAGTTCTTCTGCCAGCTCAAATCCATGTGATGGTGCCTCAGCTGAGCCAATGGGGATTCATTTTTTTTCAAGCAAGGTCTCCTAGGACACAGCAGCAAATCTTCCTTCTCATGGGCCAGCCTCCTGACAGCATTGTGCTGTGGAGATGATAGAGCTCTCAGGCTAGCGTGAGTCAGACTGGCCCTGGGCTTGGGTGGGAAACGTTCACGAGAATCCCCAGTGTTGGCCATTCAGCAATGGGGACTCGTTGCTCTTGGTCAGTAATGAACCAGTGGCCCAGTGGGATGCTATGGGGGTTGTGGTGGTGGCTGTTGTTTGGATGAGATCTAAAATAAAGGTTCTGCTACTTCTGTTCCTTGGTAACCATGGGATCTTGGCCAAATGTGGATTAACTATGCTCTGCAGACCTCTCTTCTCCCTTGATCGGAGGAGCATCCTTCCCTTTATGCCTCTAGCAGTTGGCTAGAGTTCCTGGTTGCCGCTAAATAGCTTCTGCGTGTCCCCCGGGGTGGCCAGCTGAGAAAGCCGCACTTTGTGCGTGTGTTGCTCTGAGTAGCGGTTGATAAAAGCTCTAGGGTGACAACTGCTTGTGGGGGGGAGTTAATTGCAGTGACCTAATGTCTTCCCATCAATCCTCTTTCTTCAGCAATGGATTTAGCCCCCATTCAATGAAAGGATCGCACATGTCTGGTATGATTTGGTCCTTTACAAACCAGCCTAATGTTCTGTCAGTTCTAGTCACTGCTTCTGGAACTGACCTACTGCACGTATCCATGTGGTCCGCAGAACGGCTTCCTTACCGATGGAGAAGTGTCTGTCTCTTCCTGACTCTTGCACAGTCCAGGGCACTCTTTGGCTTTCCAGGAGTTTTTCTGACCAACTGACCTAAAAATCCCGAGGCCGTCTCTGCCCCAGGTGGCCTGTATGGGCGTGTCAAGTGTTCCTTGGTTGGCTGCTGTGTCGGCGTAATTTCAACTGTGGTCAGAGGTATAGACAATCTCAGAACTGCAGGCAGGAAGAAAACTCCCCGGAAAATGAAGCCAACCTGGAAAAGGGCCTGGAGAGGTCAAAGCTGAGTGCAGGAAGGGCCTGTAACAGGGATTCGGGCTCATGAACAGGAAGGCCTGCCACCAGGGAGAGGAAATAGAGCCCAGAGACGGAACAAGGGGAACATAGTGTTGGAGCTGCTCCTGCATCAGTAAAGTGAGCTTATGTTCGTCTTCTAAGCATGCTGCAGTGGGAGCTGATCCTCTAACAGGGTGCTCTAGCTGTCTAGGGAGGGGGTGGTGGTGGTGACGCTGGGAGAGGGGGGAGTCCAAACCAGAAGAAGAAGTTTTCAAGTGCTGCATTGTTGCATTCAAGGGGCTCCTGCGGCTCCGTTGTAAGGATACGAGCCATGGGGTCACAGGGCAGCAATGCCCCAGATTGCTCAGCTTCCCCGTATCACTACTGTAGGGTCAGAAGGGACCACAAGACTCATCTAGTTTAACCCCTTGTCAAGGTGCAGAATTTGCTGTGTCTAAACCAGGGGTCAGCAGCCCCCGGCATGGGTGCCACGAGTAGCATGTGAGACAGTTTCTTCCATTGGCTCAGCCCCGCCTCTTCTCCCTCATTCAGCTAGGAGCCAGGCCACCTGGTGGGTTAAGAAAAGACCAGCTAATGCCGCAGGCCCCCACCTAAACAATAAAGCTCTGCAACTTAATTCATTTATTAATGACGCTGTTGTGGGTAGGATTGTTAGTGACTGTAAGAAGTATCACCGGCACTCGGGCTGTACACAGAGGTCAAATTCTGGCATCCTTGCCTCGGAAGGCTTGCTGGAGCCTGGAAACCACCCAAGACAGATGGATCCAGCCTCCCTTTGAAAACTTCTAGAGAAGGAGCTTCCATAAGCTCCCTTGGCCATCTGTTCCCTTCTCCCACTGTTCTCACAGTTAGGATGTTTTTTCCTGAGATTTAATATAAATCTGCTGTGCTGTCATTTGAACCCAGTGCCTCATGTCCTTCTCTGCATGGCAAGAGAGAACAACCTTTCCCTATCTTTTTTTTATGGCTGATCTTCCCCATCAGTGTCTCTTCCAAACTAAACGTACCCAGTTCCTTCAGCCTTTGCTCATATGATTTGTGTTCTGTCTCTTGGATCGTCTTTGTTGCTCACCTCTGAACCATTTCCAGTTTCTCCACTTCTTCTATACATCAGTGACCAAACTTGGAGGGAGTTCTCCACCTGAGGCCTCACCAGTGCCGAGCGGAGCAGTATTGTCACCTCCTGCGACTGGCGTGCCATGCTTCTGGGAAGTTAAACCCAGGATAGCATTTGCTTTTTTGCAGCAGCGTTGCATTGCTGGGTAACGGTGAGGTGGTGATCCACTACAACTCCCAGATGCTTCTCAGCTGTGCTGCTGCCAAACCAGTCATCTCCCATTTCATATTGGTGCATTTGGTTTGTCTCGTGTAAGTGCTGCACCTTATGTTTGTCTTCGTTGGATTTTGCTTTGTTGTCTCCAGCCCATTTCTCCAATGTATCAAGATCCCTCTGAATTTTAGCTCTGTCCTCCCCAGTATTGGCAGCTCCCTCACCCCCAGCTTCATGTCACCTGCTGATTTGATCAGGGTATTCTTGGTGTGTGCAGCCAGATCATGAATAAATGTATTAACCAACACCAGACCCAGAGCAGATCCCTGTGAAACCCCGCTTGAGACCTCTCTCCAATCTGACAGCATTCCAGTAATTAGCTACTCTTCATCTGTCGTCCTTTAACCAGTCACGTAGCCACTCAGTGGTAGAGCCTCCAAGCCCTCATTGCACTGGCTAACTTCCCACCCAGCCTGCGTCTCTCCTGCTAACTTACCAGAATGTCATACAGGACTGTGTCAAAAAGGGAAAGGGCCAGGCCAACCCGCTTCTGCTCCAGACTCTGCCTTGCTCAGCCCTGTCCTGCCTCATCCTGAGGTGCCAGCAGCAGGTCTCTGTGCTGCAACACACACACACGGCCCCAGAAGCACAACAAAGCTACTCTCTGGCTGGGCCGTTTTCAGGGAGGGGCAGGAACACCCCAGCATAAGCATGGCCAGAGAGCAGCAGGAGCTGGGCCTGCCTTGCCATGCTTTCTCCACAGCTGCCAGTGAGTGTGGGGAGGGCAGGGCTGGACAGCTCCTCGCACCTGGGGGGGAAGGGTGCATGCTGCCCCGGGTGCACCCCCACACATTGCCTGTGTTCCCCCTCTCCACCATACCAGCTACCCTGCCAAAGAAGGAACTCTAGATGGTTGTTAGTATTTCTCTGCTTGCTGCTCATGATTTGCCCCTTCACCCTCCAGGTATTTGCCAGCCGAATGTTTTGTATGGGGCTGGGGCTCTCAATTAAACACAGTTTTTATTGCACTGCTAAACAAAAGAATACCAATTGAAATGCTTCAAATATTTCTACATTTTCAGTGACAACACGCTATCAAGTGTACAGTGCTCACACCCTATTATTTTATTACAAATATTTGAACTGTCCAAATGATACACAAAAGAAATAGTGTGTCTCAGTGTATCACAGACAAGTTTTCTAGTGTGATCTCTTTAGCCTGAAAGTGCAACTTACAAAGGTAGATTGTTGCCTAACTGCACTCAAACAAAGCAACGTAAAACTTCAGAGCCTGCACGTTCGCTCAGTGCTACTTCATGTCCAGCCAATGGCTAAGAGAAGCAAGTTTCGTTACCTTTGTGGGGAATAATTTCTTATCTACAGTGTCACCTCAAAGTGAGGACTGGCATTCACATGCACTTTTGTAGCTGGAGCTGCAAGGAATTTATGTGCAAGACATGCTAAATACTCATATCTCTTTGTGCTTCAGCCACTATTCCAGAGGACGTTTCCATGCTGAAGAGGTGGTTTTTTTTAAAATAAAAAAAAAGGTGGGGGGGCGGGGTTGGTGGGAAACAAGTGTTAAATTTGTAACTCAGCTCTTTGGAGAAGAATTGTACATCTCCAGCGCTGTGTTTTTATCCATATTCTGCCATTATTTTTGTGTTGTAGCAGTCTTGGGTGATGACCCAGCGCATGTTGTTCATTTTAAGAACCTTTTTCCGATCGGTTTGACAAAACACAGAGAAGGTACCAATGTGAGATTTCTGAAGAAAGCTACAGCACTGGGCCCAAAGCTGAAGAATCTGAACGGCCTTCCAAAATCTGAGGTCTGGGTCATGCTCTCAGAAGTCTTTAAAGAGCAACACTCTGATGTGTACATGGCAGAACCTGACTCAGAGGGATAGCTGTGTTTGTAGCTTTGCAAATAACAACCCATCCTATAGCACCTTTTAAAGATGAACAGATTTAAATAACATTAACCTTCTGTGGGTAGCATCTCATTCAGGTGATGAACATGCATCAGTCCACACAGCAGACCAAGCAGGACCCATTTGCAGCATGGATGCATGTCCACTAGAATTGTGGTCAAAGCATGAAGGGAAACAAGACTCTTGAGTGCATCTGACACACAAATATTTTGAGAAGCCAGCTAGCACAATGCCATGTGATCCAGCTGTTGTCCCTTTCAGGTGACATGCCCGCAAATGCAAACAAACTCACTGGTCTGAGTGGACCAGGATAGGACTGAATGGACTTGTAAGCTGGGTAAAGTTCTACTTTGTTTTATTTCTGAATGTAGGTTTTCTGTACGTAATTCTGCTTTTGGAAGTTCACCTGTCGTGCTGAAGAGATTGCATGACGCTACTTGTGTTACGTGAATTGAGAAATACTATTTTGTTTGTTTTTACAGTTCACATATTTGTAATCAAAATAAGTCCTGTACACTTCTTATTTGGTGTTTGTAATTGCAATCAGTGTGTTTGGAAAATATAGAAAACATCCCCAAATATTTAAATAAACATTTTATTATTATTTGAAATTGCAATTAATTCCAGTTAATTTCTTTAATTGAATGATAGCCCTAGTTTTATACATTGCTCCAGGAATCAAAGTGAGGCTGACTGGTCTATAGTTCCCACATGCCTCGTTTGTCCCCTTTTTAAGATATGGGCATGACATTATCCCTTCTCCAGCCCTCTGGGACCTCTCCTCATTCATCAGTTTTCAAATATTATTTCCAGTGGCTCTGAGACATCTTCAGCTAATTCCTTCAGTACCCCGGGGCCCGGCTGATTTGAGCGTATTCAAATAATGGTATCTCTGAAGTGCTTTACTTACCCAATCTGCATCCCTCCCTTTCATTGCTGTAGCTAACTTCGCTAGTTGTCTTGTCATACGCGGTCTTTTTGTAAGAGGACTGGAGCAAAGTCGGCCTTCTCACCCTGAGTCCTTTGGTACCTCCCTGGTTCTCCAGGACTTGCCACAGGTGATTGTTGGCCAGTTGGGTAACTTCATTAGCCAGCTCCCACTGAGACTGAAATGGTGAGGCAGCCGCACAGAGGAAGCGGCTGGTGTTTGTGGGAGGTGACTGGGGTGAGCTGGCCCTGGGAGCTCCCCATCTGCTTCTGCCAGGGCCATCGCCAGGGGTCAGGGTACCCCCCCACCACACACACACACACCTCTTTCTGCCCCTGCTTCACTCCTGCCCCATTGCACCCTTTCCTCAAGCTCTAGGAGCCAGGGGATTCCCTGGGGGGCCTGCCACAGGGTGGCAGCAGGGGTTGCCCCCTCCCCACACTCACCATGGTGGCAAGAGCTGGAGCAACCCAGCAGGCTGCTCTGCCTCCCCATCCACCTCCCAGCCAGGTCACTCTGCTTTGCTTGACAATGGGAAGTGGAGCGCCCTGGCCCCAGCCTGCTCCCCCGAGTCCTGCACCGCACAGGGCTGGGGCATCCACTTCCCACCCCTGTGAAGAAGCAGAACGCAGGGGAGCAGAGCAGTCTGCTGGGTCCCTCCAGTTCCTACTGCCTCCTTGGGTGTGGAGCGGGGTCAGCCCCTGCTGCCACTCCATGCCAGGCCTCCCAGGTACTCTCCCAGGCTGCTCTGGGTCCTGTCCATCACGCGGCTGAGGCGGCTGCTCCAGAAGCCCCCAGCGTGCGGGGCATGGACCCATTTTGCTGTTGGCTGGGCAGGTGAACACTTGGTGGGGTGCGTTTCTAACTGTGCCTTTTCCTCCTAGGTAAGAGGATGAGGCAGTAGAGATGCTTCCCTTCCTGTTTGCCACCCTGGGCTCGGCAGGAGCCACCTGCAAGGCCTCCAGCTGTAACAACAGCACCAAGGATTACTGCTACAGCGCCCGCATCCGCAGCACTGTGCTGCAGGGCTTGCCCTTCGGGGGAGTGCCCACCGTCCTTGCCCTCGACTTCATGTGCTTTCTGGTAAGTCTCCCGTGCCATTGGGCTGCTGCCATTTCCCCGGGAAAGTGGGGTACGAAACCAGTCAGGGGTCCTGGGCGCTGTCCCCAGGTGTGGGAGGATAAGTGTAAGCTACAGATTGGAGCTGGGACACCTGGGAATCAAGATTATTGGCCCCGGCTGCCAGCTCAGGATAGAGAGGGATGGGAGTTAAGCTGCCTGGATTTTTTGCCAGCTTTGCCACTGGCTTCTCTGTGACCTTGGCAAGGTCACTTGACTGCTCCGTGCCTCAGTTTCCCCTCTGTGAGGTAGGGGTGGTGATACAGACTTCCCAGGGGCGGTGCAGTTCTAAACCTCAATGAATTAGCATCTGCCAAGGACATGACAACCCAGAGAAGGAGCGCTAGATGCCTCTGACTGCCGCCTCTGAGCCATCCAGGTGCTGCTCTGCTCCCAGCAGTGGAAGGCTGGCTGGCTGGGGAGTGCTGGCTCTCGGGCATCAAAGCACGGTGGTTTTCAGCAGCTTTCAGAAACAGATGGCTCTGCACAGGGCAAGCTGGCCCTGCAGCCCTACCAGAAGGCTTTGTATGGCCCATTTGGCCCTTTGGCTTTTCTGTCAGGGCCAGGAGTTGGGGGTTGGGATGGGGGAGGGCCGGGGCTGGGAAGGTGGATGTTTGGGGTGGCCACTGGGGTTATGTATATGAACAGGTGCAGCCTAATACCAAGGCCACAGGGCCACCCAAACAAGGGCCAGGGGCTGCAGGGCTGCACCTAGCACAGATACAGCAGAGAAGAATGTAGCCCCTGGGAGTCCTACAGTGCCTCCCTCTCCTCTCTGAGTCAGCGTCCGCGCCGCAGGCCCAGGCCGCAGCACAGCCCTCCGACCTGGGGACTGTCCTCCCCCTCTGCCCCCACGTCAGAGGGGAGGGCCACCCAGCAGAGCTCTGCGGGTAGGACTGGGGCCATGCCCACTTCCTGCTGTACCTTGTCCCTGCCCCACCACGAGCAGGCCGCCGGGAAGCTTTGGTGCTCCGGTAGCTAACAGCCGTACACGCATTCAGCTGGCCGCAGAGCCTCGTGCCTCTCCGCAGCGCCGCCACCCTCCGAAGGCAGGTTACGCGGGGATAGCGCGAGTGTGGCGTGCGGGGGCCGGATCCCACTTCCCGGTCAGCCCCTCAGGCCTTGCTGCCGCGCCTGGGCAAGGTGGGCCCAATTCCTTCCACGGCCAGAGCAAGCCAAGCTGCGTTCTTTGTGGCCTGCTGCAGTTCTCGCTGTGCCCGGCAGAGGGTGGTGGGAGGGGCGGGGAAGGCCTGCTCCACCCGCCAGGGGGCCTTGTCTCATGGCTTCTCCTTGGCACTTTTGCAGGCGCTTTTGTTTGTCTTTTCGATCTTGCGTAAAGTAGCGTGGGACTATGGACGTCTGGCCCTGGTGACTGAAGCTGACAGGTAAGGTCAGGATGGGGGTGGGCTTAGGGTACAGGGTGAACCATCAGCTGTGTGCCCAGCACGGGGAAGAGGAGGGAGTTGGTTGGTTTAATCCCCTAAATCCCTGGAAGAGGAACAGTTCCTGCAGCGCAACCTGCCTTTGTCACTCCCACTTCATCCCTGTGCAGCAACAAATCTCTGGTGGCTCTGGAAACAGGGTTGCAAAGGGTGCCTTAGGGTTCCTGCAGCTGTGGGGCGCGCGCTGCTTTGTGGGCTCTGTCGGGTCTGTAGTTCTTCACCGTACTGGTTGGGATGTCAGTCTGAGGAAGCAAATGTAGCCAGGCCTGGAAGGCTGAGGAGCAGAGTCCAGAGCGGGGGTCCAGGTGCAGTTACGGAGCACTCTGGCAGTGGGTGAGGGGAACGTTTTGTTCCCTAACCGCTGATGGAATCGTCGTCTGGAAACATGATGGAAGGTGGTGTGAATGAGGCAGAGCCACGTGGGCCGAGAGCCAGACTGAGTCTGGGGGTCCAACGGGAAAGGGCCATGCTCCAGCTGGAGGAGGTGTCGGACGATCCCTGCTGGCTATGACCTTTACCGAAATGGAAGAGCTCGTTAATGTTAATGACTGGGAGTACGTGGTCACCCCGGCTACAACTGTCGCTGCAAGCCAGCTCGTCAGGAAAGCAGCAAGAGGCAGAGTCGCTTCAGGGGCTGCACCGTTCTCATTCCATGACGTCCTGTGTTGGAAATCCCCACTGTTAGGTGATCTTGTGCGGAGATGCTGCTCAGCTCCTTCACAGAGGGCCTTCGTAAAGGCATCCGTACTCTCTGGGCCTTTGGTTAAAAGCAGGCCTCTTCACAGGCATTAGTTGCACTGTGGAACAAAGTGCTCACAGAACCTCTCGAGAACCAGGTCCCAGTGACTTGCTCTTCCTTTCTCAGAAGAGGCAAAGGTGTTCTACGTGTTTTCAGCTTCACTTTCCATGGCGGAGGCTCCAAAGCTGGTCTTTGCTCTCAGCAGCAAGCATTCCAGTGAGTCAGGCTTGGACTTCTTGTTGCGCCATCTAGGAACAAATGGCCAAGTCATTTTCTTCTAGCGATTGAATGAGGACCTTTAATAGAATAAATGAATCTGCTGTGTTGCTAGTGCTGGTCAGTCTCCGAACCATGAACACGGCTGGGACTGGAGAACATGGCACTTGGGACCCAAAGAGATGGGGAGACTCAGGCAGGAGTTTGCTGTGTGAGAAGCTGACTTGGCTGCAGTGAGGCCAGCGCAGCCTGGGAGACGGAGTAAGAGGGGCTGTCATAGAGCGGGGAAGGAAGAGGGCGTCTCCAGAGAGAAACCACTGGGCCTGAGGTCTTGGGCAAGTAGCTTCACTTCAGGCTGGGGCTTCTGGCTCCCAGCCCCAAGCTCACTCCTCTCAGTCTTTCTCAACCAGTGGCTCACAACACCCGGGGGCCACTAAAGAGAGTCTGGGCCATCGCGAGGCATTGAAAGCATTACTACACTCAAGCAAAGAGAATCCCACCCATCCGTACCCTCTAAAGTTCGGTGGTCTTTGCCAATCACATCCCAAACGATCTCCTCACGGTCAGCACGGTTAGCACTGATGCATCTTGGACCCCCCCCCTTTTTTTTTTTTTTTTTTTTTTTTTTTTTGAGGGGGGCATCATGAAGCTTTTGGGTAGGTGGTCACCAGCCTGAAAAGGGTGAGAGACACGTGTCTAGACCACGCTGCCTGTCTTGTGCACCCAGCTCCAACTGCCTGCCCCCAGCAACTGGTCCTGTCGGCTTATTCCCCTCTGCAGGTCAGCTCTGCCTGGCTTTCCCATTTTGCTCTCAGGTACAGGCCACGTTCCCTCCCCAAGGGGACACATTTTCCCTGACTTGCTTGTTCCCTTTGAGAACTGGGCAAACTTCAGGTCTCCTTGCCTGGGCCTCTCCTCCCACCCACCAGCGCTCCTTTCCTCCAGACCTGGGTCCCTCCACTTGGCACCGTTGGTGCCCTCGTAGTCTCTTTCTGTGGGGGATGGTCCCCTCCTTGCATCCTAGATGAGGTCCTGTTCTGTCCCAATGTAAACCCTGTCAGGGTGTGATGCCCTGTCCCCCTCTAGTGACACGAATTAATGAGTCAGCTACGGCCTTAGCTGACTGCCAGTGCGCTTTTAGCTCATGTGTTAGTGCAGAGGTGGGGAACCTACAGCCCGTGGGCCAGATCCAGCCCCTGGCCCTTCTTCATCCAGCCCAGGAGTCTCTCTGATTCCACCGGGATGCAGAGACTCGGTACCGCCGTATGGCTGGAGCAGAGAGCCCGGGCTTGCCCTGCTGAGTCTCTGTACCCCAAGCCAGGGGAGAGGAGCATGTATGGCCCACCACTAATTTTTAATCCAGAGCATCAGTGACCCCTGATTTGAAAAAGGTTCCTCCCCCTGGCAGTTGAGGCTCCTGAATTAAGCTTCTGAGGTCCCAGGTTCGATCCCACTCGCTGCCCCCGGGGTCTGTTGCATTATACTGGCACTGCCTGGTGAGCGATTGCATCCGCTCCCAGGGCAGGCCGCCTGCTGCCCTCGCTGGCACCTACCTGTCAGTCGCCACATTGTGGCTGGATGCTGCCAACTGGAGGGCGAACTGCCGCTCCCCCAAATTAGACCAGTAATGCCCAGCTGGCAAGCTAGAGCAAGGAGAGGCCTGGAGGACAGTCACAGGCACTGATCCCTGAGACGGCAGTGGGCACCAGCGCATCCCCATCTGTGTGCAGTGAGCCTCAGTAGCACGGCTGTTTGTGGGGGCTGGCATGAATGGGCAGGGAAGGGCCAGGTGGTATGTTTGCATGAAGCCAGGATCCCAGTAGGGAGCTGAAGGAGCCAGTCATATGAGCACTGTGTCAGGCTCCAGCTGGGCCTCCAGCAGACAAGCAGTGCCCTGGGACTGCCATGTGGTTCCCCTAGCCATCTAGGGTAGCAGCCGGGGGCAAAGGAGACCAGGGCACTGCTTTCCTAAGGAGCACTTCACATTTTCACGTGACCCGGGGTGCCCACGTGCCAGAAGCTTTGGACTGGGGCAAGAAACCAGTCCCCAAGGGATCGTACAGGCAATGGCTGCCCAAACATACTCTGCAGCTGTGCGCTGATGTACCACCCAGATCTGGAGACATAGGCCCTGCCCCGGCAGTGCCCCCTGTAAGCTGTGTGCTTGTGTGGCCACTCTGGAGGGAGTGCAGTGCCACCCAGCTGATCAGCTTCTGTTGGTGGTACACATCTACATCTACCTCGGTGCGTGTAACCACATTTATTCTGCACCTGGATGGGAAAGGTTCCTGGGACCGTTTAGCAGGAGTTCTGCTGCATCACTTACCCAGACAAACCTTTTGCCCCTCCCCGGGTAGCGGTTGCAGGGCGACGCTCAGTGCAGAACAGGTTGTTCTCGTAGCTCCTCAGGTGTCTGTGTTGAGGGTTTGTTGGTGAGCAGGCCGGGGAGTCGGTGAGAGTGCCTCTTCCAGTCCCGGGCACGTAATAGTACAGAGCTGGGGCAGTGGCCAAGGCCATCCTTTCAGACCCTACATTTGCTACTGATGTGGAGGGGAAGCCCTTACACCCTCCCGGCCAACGGCGTAATCTGGGGTTGGGAAGGGTGGAAGAGGGGCTGAGAGGAAGGAGGCAGCCGGAGTTCTGTCACGTCACAAGGGAGCGCAAGTTGCTCGGCCCCAGAAGTAAATGGACTCATAGGGCCAGTTTGTCTAGCAGCAGGAGCGGGGATGGGAGGTGTCTGCAAATGGCTCCTGTGGAACCATAGACAGAAGTGTCTCCAGTTAATGTGAAGTTCTTAAAGATATGGGTGCAGTAAAGCACAATGTAGTTGTCAGGTTTGAGCCCCAAGGTGAGGTACAGAGAATGCACTGAGCAGAGGATCTGCCACAAAACACTTACTATGACAAAACCAAACTTTATTCGTGCAGTGTTTTCCTGCACCTAGAGGCTGCAAGAACCAGGCAGCCGCTTCCTGGGAGCTGCAGTAAGCACAGCTGGGACACCAAACCCCTCATCCCCGGCCCTACCCCAGAGCCCTCGTCCTGCTGGAGCCCACACCCCTCCCACTCTCCAAACCCCTCAGCCCCAGCCCAGAGCTCCCTCCTGCACCCCAAACTCTTCATCCCTGACCCCACCCCAGAGCCTGCATCCCCAGGCTGAGCCTTCCCCTGCTTCCCATCCCACCCCGCCCCACCTCAGCCCCACACCCCAACCCAGTGAAATGAGCAAGGGTGGGGAAGAGCGAGCGACCGAAGAAGGCAGGTGGAGTGGGGCCTCGGAAAAGGGGTTGGGTGGGGTGAGGGTTGTGTTGTTCGATTAGAGCGTGGGCGATGCTGTATCGGTTGCAGCTGGCACACCACATGCTGTGGCACTGACCAGCCTCCACTAATGCAGGCGGGAGCTGGGTCAGCTGCCTACGTCTGTGGCGGGGAAGGCATCACGGCTGCATTGAGGACTGGCTCCAAAGGGCAGTCACCTTGGTCTGAGACTCCCCCAGATAGGTGCCTCCCAGCATCTGGGTCACTGCTGGCTCGCTGAGCTCTGCCAGGGGGCGGGGAGTTCCGGGCTATGGAGTTTTCATGCTGCCCATTCAGAATGCACCCAACTATGGAGCAAGGGTCAAATCCTGCTGCCCTTGGAGTCTGGGAGGGTTGGGAGCAGGATTTGGCCCAAGGTTTTTTGCCTCTAGAAAAGGCGGAGCTGCTTGTCCTAAACCAGCCCCTCACCCAGCCTAAAACATGGGGCCTCCTTCCCTCTCCCTCCTTCCCTCCAGGCACCAGAGCCGTGAGGAGAGGCCGCTGTGCCCAAGAACTGCTCGAGAGAAGGGAGGGGGAAGCTGAACCAGCGGGCTCCTCTAACCGCACTGCAGGGGCCTTGGCCTAGGCGGGAGCAGCCGTGCCAGAGCAGCCGCCCCAGTGAGTGCAGTTCTTCAGCAGCTGCCCCATCTGCTCTGGAGTGGGGCTGGCATTCCCACAGCAGGCAGTTCCTGAAGATCGCCTGGTCTTTCCCCTCTCTGCTGTGGCTGACACAGGAGCGTCCCACCTGATTGCGGTGGCCTGCTCAGCTGGAATGCTTGTACAAAGCCCCACAGCAGCAGGGCGATGGGTGGAAAACTCACTCTGCCAGCTGTAGGAGCCACTTGGAACTAGTGGCTTCCTGATTTGGGACAGAACTTGGAGCTTTGAGGGATCCGGGAGTTCTGGGCTGCTATGCGTTTGCTTGTTTAATCACCTGAAGGCCTCTGAAGCCTGGCAAGCTAACTGTGTCCTTCAGGACAATATTTGCACTGGCTCAGAGGGAACACCGACGTTTGTGTGGTCTGTTTGTCTTGGGCAGCAGGAGTTTGAGTGATGGTACAAATGTTCTACAAAACCCCAAATTAAGGTGCACCCCCAGGTAAAATCCGAGGGGCTTCCCAGAGCCTGTTGCACCCTAAGGTCTCCCACTCTAAATGAAGGACCCTCAGCGGGCCTGCCAGGAGTGTGTTAGTGATGCCATCTGAGGTGTTCATCAGACTTCTAGATTAAAAAAAGGCACAGCCTGAAGCCTGCTGGGAACCAGAGTGTGGCCAGGATGTGTTCTCTTGATTTTTCTCTGATCTGATTGTTGACGGGTTTCTCCCAGGCCAGCAAGGAGCAGCTCTGCTGGGCTGGAGAGAGCTCCCTGCACGTGCTGCCAAGTCCCCACTCTTGTAACCATCCCTTTTTGTTTCTCTGCCCCCAGGTGTCGGCGCTGGCAGACTGAGCGAGAGGAGCGGGAATAGTATGTTGCTTTTCTCAGGGTGTTTTTCCTTCTCTCTGTCTCTCCTCTTTTCCCCCCTTTGGCATTGCCTTTCTTGCTTCCGGACTAATCTCAAAGGCTGGGGGTTCGGGGCTGAGACTTTTGTCTCCTGATCAGTGCTGACTCTTCCCTCCAGTTACACGTCAGCTGTACCTCACAGCTGGGATGGCTGAGGCTCGTTCTGGTCCCTCTCAAAGAACGTGTCTGTGCTCCTGGGAAGATACCACGGCACTTGTCCTGCTTCCCTGCACAGGCCTGTGCATGCTGCACCTGGGACAGGGACCAGCTTATACCCATCTGCAAAGGCTGGCTGTGCCCCCACACTACTTACCCCCAGCTCTTTTGCCCCACCCACCCCCTGGGTGTCTGGGGACAGTGAGGCAATGGGGACATCTGGGGACCGGATGCGGACTACCTTTCCTTATTGCTTTTTTATTGGGGTGGCAGGGGAAGGAGTTTCTCTCGCCTCCTGCTCGGAACTCAGCTTTGACCACATAAGCCAGAATTCAGCTGCTGCAGCCAAAAAATAAGCAGCTGTGAATAACACACTGGTGCACTGTCCCCTTTTCCCAGTCCCTTCCTCCAGCTCAGCCAGTAGGGCAGACTCAAGCTCACTATTCTAGAACCATTGCCAAGCACCTCCTGGTACCTTGCCTTGGCATTACCCTTTGTGCAGCCCAGCAGTGACTATGTGGGACTCTGAATAGTCCCTTCCACAGTCACGTGTTCATATTGTTGCTCCCTGCTCCCATCCACCCGCATTCCCTGTGCATTTTAGTTTCTTCTTAAACTCACCCCCTCGTCCCCCAGAGCCGCCGCCTAGAACATAGGAACGGCCTCAGTGAGTCAGACCAAAGGTCCGTCTAGTCCAGTATCTCGTCTTCTGACTGTGCCAGGCACCCCGGAGGGAGTGAACAGAATGGGTAATCGTTGAGTGCCTGCCACCCCTTCCAAGTGCCTCTGTGCTGGCAGCAGCTCCCCTCTCCCAGTTACGTGCTGGATCTCCGTGGTAAGCTGCGACACAGCAGCCAGGGCAAAGCAGTGCCAGCTGCAGTGAGCCTGGTAGGTTCCTGCTGCAGCATTGCTGCTTGCTAGCAGTGATATGGCGGCTTTGCCTCCAGAAGGTGTGGCGTGTTTGTGCCCGTCTGTCCCTCGGCACGCCTGTCTGTTTGCTTGGGCCCTGGGCCTGGGAGCCCTCCCTGCCGTGAGTCAGCTGGCCGGTGTCAGCTGCCGCAAAGGGGAAGGCTAGCTGTGTGCCAGGAGCAGGACGGGTCCCTATCTCTCAGGTGGGAGTGGGGAACTCACAGGTCTGCAGGGTTCCCCACCCATGCGGCTGCCTACATCACACCAACCTCACGCTGCCCAAACCTTCCCGTCATCTGCCTGGCAACACGCTGCCCGCTGGCTCCCCCTGGTGGGTCCTGCGTGCACTCGTTTCCCTTCGTGCAACAGCATTAACTCAGTCCGTGAGTCACAGCTGTGTGCATGCGAATCCCCTTGCTTCCCTCTCAACCCGCCCATGGGATCCAGGCAGGGTCAATTCCTACAGCAAGTTTTGCAAGCGCCTTGTCCAGCCTTACATTAAATGTCCCAGTTCTTGAGGCCGCCAGCACACCAGCATCAGTTGGAATTATCCTTTTGTTAATATTCGTAATTATGTTCCCCCGTCTCATATCCCTAAACAGATCCTCTCTTCCTCCCACTCCGCTCTCTCTTTCTCGTTGCCGAGCAAAGTCAGTCAGGTTTAATCCTCCCAACTCTTTCTTGTAAATTGCTCCCTTGCTGCCCTACTCTGCACAACCTTGGTTTGTCTTTCGGGTCCTGAGGAGCCCAGAACTGAACACAGTCAACTTACGGTGGAGCCAGAGAGAGAAGCTAGCTTCCCCCACCCCTCTGGGACATAAAGCACACGGACTTGAGGGGCCCAGAGCTGACTGTGGGATCCCACGTGGCATCTCCCAGGGCAGTGCAGAGTGGCTCTGCCCTCAGACCCACAAACTTTCTCTGTAGCTCTTTGCTCTCTCTCCTTCCCTGAAGCCCTCCCGGATCTTTTCGATCACCCTTTGCTCAGGGCATTAGTGGGTAGGTAGGTGGTAGTTAGGAGAGAGGGAGAGGCAAGTTCTGCAGGAGCTGCTCTGCTTTCCTCCCGTTGCCTCTCAGGACACTTGGCAGGCCTGTGAATCATTCTGGTTCCTTCCTCTGGGTCACAGGTATGGCCTTGATCCTCACCATGGAGTCACTAAGAGAAACCATTTGTCTCTTGCTCCCGTGCTGGGCCATTGGGGTGTTCTCCCTCTGATCTCCGCCTTGTAAGGCCTGTTATGAGGGTCTGCTTTGAATGGCTCCACATTTTCCCTCTGTTCCTAGCGCTGCCAGGTTTTCCCACTTCCTTCAGTTCATCCCTCCTTCCCCTTTCCAGGGCGTAGCCCACTGGGACTCTCCCGCTTGTTTCTCCTCTGTGGTCTCTCTCAGTGACTTTGACTGCTTTCCTCCCCACAGCTCCTTGTCCTTGTCCAGAACAGCAACCAGCTTAATGGCCACTCACAGATGGGCCACCCTTGCCCGTGTCCCACATCAGCCAGCCTTACATGCTTCAGTAGCCAGCCGCCCCAGAATCTGCCACAGGCAACTGCGGTGGGATTCAGGGTCTGTGGTACAGAACTAAGCCCCAGCTACACAATGTGTGCTGTATCACAGCTGGCATGTTTTCCCCTGAGGCAGCCCTCTGCTACTGGAGTCTGTTTAGCCACCTCCAGGCCTCTCCTCTTCACTCCTAGAACACTCTGAGGGTCCTGTTGTTTAAAATTCCCACTTCAGGTAATCACACACTCTCCCTTTGCCTCCTCAGCAGCCAGTTCCCACTTCCTCAAGCCTGAAGTGCATGTTTAGGTCCTTCACTATGTCCTCTGGCTTAGTTTCTGTCTTGGATGTGAGGCTACCAATGCAAAGTGTTCCAGGATCCTGACTGCCATCATCACTAATCTCCTGTAGGCAGAAATTACCTCCTCCCCTTCTATTGCTCCCTGAACAATTTGCTTAACCCAGATACAGGATGTGGAAAAGAGGTGAACAGAGAGGAGGCAAAATGTGCAGTTTATACAAAATGACTCAAAATAGTTAAATCCAAAGCTGACTGCAAAGTGGAAAAAAAAATCGCTAAACTGGGCAAAAAAGTAGCAAATGAAATTCAGTGTTGCTATGTGAAAAGTGATGCATGTTGGAAAACCTAAGTCCAACTTTCCATACAAAATGATGGGGTCTGAATTAGCTGTTACCACTCAAGAAAGTTCTTGGCATCATTGTGGATAATTCTCTGAAAACATCTGCTCGGTGAACAGCAGAATCAACAAATGTTAGGAACCATTAGGACAGGGATAGATAGTATGACAGAAAATACCATAATGACACTATGTAAAACCCTGGTATCCCACAACCGGAATACTGCATACTGTTCTGGTTGCCCCATCTCAAAAAAGACATATTAGAACTAGAAAGCGAACTGAGAAGAGCAACAAAATCAATTAGGGGCATGGACCAGCTTCCATGGGAGGACAGATTTGAAAAACTAGGGGTATGCCTACACCACAGTGTTTTTTCAAAATAAGATACTCTGGATATTCTTTTCTGGAATAGCATCTTTCAAAATAATGCTGCTGCACACAAAATGGCACTATTCCATATTTATTTCAGAATAAGCCAACTGCTATTTTGAAATAGTGGTTGTGTTGCGTAGACATTAGGATAGTTACTTCAAAACAGCTTTCCTGTGTGGACGTAGGCTAGGACTGCTCAATTTGAAAATAAGATGACTTAGGGAAGGAAGTGATAGAGGTCTATAAAATCATGACGGGTGTGGAGAAAGCGAATAAGGGAGTGTTATGCACCCCTTCGCTTAACACAAGAGCAGAGCAGGGGTCACCCAGTAAAATTAATAGGAAGGAGGTTTAAAATAAACGAAAGGAGATACTTCTTCAAACAATGCACAATCAGCCTGTGGAGCTCCTTGCCAAAAGTATAACTATGGCTACGTCTACACGTGCCCCAAACTTCGAAATGGCCATGCAAATGGCCATTTCGAAGTTTACTAATGAAGCGCTGAAATGCATATTCAGCGCTTCATTAGCATGCGAGCGGCCGCGGCACTTCGAAATTGACGCACCTCGTCGCTGTGCGTCTCGTCCAGACGGGGCTCCTTTTCGAAAGGACGCCGCCTACTTCGAAGTCCCCATATTCCCATCAGCCCATGGGCTGATGGGAATACGGGGACTTCGAAGTAGGCGGCGTCCTTTCGAAAAGGAGCCCCGTCTGGACGAGACGCGAGGCGCGTCAATTTCGAAGTGCCGCGGCCGCTCGCATGCTAATGAAGCGCTGAATATGCATTTCAGCGCTTCATTAGTAAGCTTCGAAATGGCCATTTGCGTGGCCATTTCAAAGTTTGGGGCACGTGTAGACACGGCCTATGTTTGAAAAAAATTGGATGAGTTCATGTCGTGTAGGTCCATCAATGGCTGTTAGCTAAAGATGGTCAGGGACACAGGGATGGGCTCTGGCTGTCCCTAAATCTCCAACTGCCAGAAGCATCTGGTGTGGGACATGGTCAGAGACAGGATACTGGCAAGATGGACTATTGATCCAGCCTTTAGCGTTTATTAATCCTGCCCAACCCACTCCATGCACACCCACTGTCTTGCTTCTGGTTTTCTTGGCCTTCGAGAAGGCATTTCCCACCAGTCTGTGCAGTTTGGACCCAGCTGAGGCTATGGAGCACACCCCGCTGTGCCTTGCTTCAAGGAGCAGGGAAGGAATGTGGCTCAACCAGACCCCTCCTTTCTCCTGCCGCTGCATTTCCCAGCTGTAGGGTTTCCAGTTTCAGTGGGGGCAGGCGGCTACTCCCGCTGAGCACAGACCCCTGCTCTGGAACCAGCTTGCAGAGTATGAGGAGGAGTCGTGATGGAGGTGTGCAGGCAGGAACAGAGAACAAGAGAAGAGACGCTCAGGGGACCCCATGGAGGAACAATTATGGGATGACCCATGCAGTCTTCCATTTCCAGCTTCTAGGAGTCGGAGGTTTTAGGTAGCCCTGAAAGAGGGGGCAGTTAGGGAACTCAATGACTTTCTCTAAATCTTTTCCAGTCTGCTGTGTGCTTTCGGAGTTGGGATGCCCAGAACCGGACACAGTTTTCCAGCTGTGGCTGTACCAAGGACTTAGATAATGGCATTAGGATATTTTCTCTCTTATTACCTGTCCCTTTCCAAATAGGTCCAAACATACTGTTAGCCTTCTTGACCTCTGCTGTGTATTGAGTGGTGGTTTACAGAGGGCTAGCCACAGAGGCTGCAAAATCTCTTTCTGGGAGTAACCGGTAACAAAGAACACATCCCTATATATGTATCGTTGGGTTTGTTTTCCCCCAATGAGTGTTACCTTTGAGTCAGCAGCGTCTCGTGTGTAACTGGACCTTTGCACTTTATCAGCGTTGAATTTCATTTATCATTAGGAATGACCCTGGAAATGAAAGTTGCCCTTCATTAATAGACTTGCTGTATGGTGTGAGTTTTGTTAAAAAGCATGTTAATCCACTCTCTCCAACCTGCTTCTTCATCCAGAGGGACATGGGAATTGGACCATTTCCATCTCTTCTGGGATCCTGGCTCTGACATCATTCACCAACACCGCATGCTTCAGAAGAAGGTCCAAGAACTCCCTCTAGTGGATAGTTTCAGAGCAGCTTCCCCCTACGGGAAACCTTAGCAATTGGTGGTCAGCTGAAGCATTCAGAAAAACAGCAGGAAGTCCTGCAGCACCTTATAGACTAACAGATAGTTTGGAGCATAAGCTGTCGTGGGCGAAGACCCGCTTCATCAGATGCAATGTAGAATGCCTGGAATCTCCTACTGCATTGCATCTGACAAAGCGGGTCTTTGCCCCAAAAGCCTATGCTCCAAAGTATCTGTTAGTCTATAAGGTGCCACAGGACTTCTTGTTGTTTTTGAAGATACAGATGAACACGGCTGCCTCTCTGAAGTGTTTATAGCCTGCAAGTCAGGGTTGGGAACCTTTTCAGGTCAGGGCCATTGACCCATAGACAAATCAGGTGGAGGCCACACAAGTGACAAAGAAAAATAAACCCTCACTGATGTGTTCCCTGACTATGTGGGAGCCTGGACTGTGGGGTCTGGGCAGGAGGGGGGTACGGGAGCGGGCTGTGGGTGGGGATTCTGGAATGGAGGGGTGTGTAAGAGGGGATGGGGTCTGGGAGGGAGGGAGGGGACAGGAGCAGAGTGCAAGTGGGGAGTCAGGGTGGGAGGGAAGGTGCAGGGAGGGACGTGGGAACGGGGCAACAGGGGGTGCAGATAACCTAGCACACACACACCCCCGCCCCGCCTTCGGTCCTCCCAGCCACACACAGCTCCACTCCCAGGCACGGCTCTCCATTGCTCTGACTGGCTGGAATTCCAACCCGTCAGAGCAGTAGGGGGAAGCCTGCAGGCAGCCTGCCAAGGCTGCTCCTGCTCCCTCTCCCTTCCGCTGCCTGGGGAAAGCAGCAGCAACCAGCCCTGGAGCAACTGCCTGCTCTCCCAGCCCCCAGCAGAGCTGGTGGTGCGGTTTCAGAGCCTGGCTTACCTGATCCAGTCTGCAAGGCCCAGGGCTCCTAGCCCTCCACCCCACCGTGGGCTGGCTTCTGTGGAGAGGGAGCCCTGAGCCTTGGGGAGTGGTCCAGACCCAGACTGCGGACCAGGGGTTCCCCGCCCCTGCCTGAAGCCCCTTTATCCTAGCTAGCCGCTGTGATTCGTACTTACTCCCTTACATGTCTCATTCCTACTGTCTTTGAACCTTGCTTGGCTCCTGCCCTCAGTAATGTCTTTCAGCAGAGCCCCACAGGGTACAGTTCACGTTGTGCATGGAGGGGATGGGGGGTGAGTTTGCCTCTTAGTTTCTGGGCGTGCGTCCTTGCTGTTGTGTTTCCAAAAGAAAAATGGAGCTCCCAAATGACCTATGTGCAGCCGTTGGTGGTTGTATCCCCCTTTGTTTGCTCCTTTCTTGTTCATCATCTTTCCAACCTGGACAACCCCCATCTCTCTTTCGGTGACAGCCTCTGCAGGCCCCTTTTCACTGCTGTAGTCTAGTGTGTCCAGAGCCATCCTTACTCATGTGCACACTAGGCAGTTACGCAGGGCACCAGAAGATTTGGAGCGCCGCTGGGTCCCTGTGTCTATCCACATGCCTCCTCCTAGCCCTATTCTGTGACTCTGCCTCCCCCGGAGAGGATCTAGCTAGCTTAAAAGTGAAGAAGCCCAGCCAGAGTTATGAGCAGAACCTGTGAAAGAGCCTTTCAAGTGGTGAAGCCATTTAACAGGACTGTCGGTTTCTGAATTTACTGTGTTAGGCTACAGCTCCTTTGTGTAAAAATCTGTTTTAAAAATACTTCATTAGCCTGTTGCTGAATGTTATAAAATCATGTCTCTGTACAACCATATTCCCCCCCAGCCCCCACTGCCATCGTGCATGGGGGCACCAGTTTAACAGTACTGCATGGGCCCCCTAAATCCTGAGGATAGCCTTAACTGTGTCCTCGCTCTCTCCTGTGCACATGCACAGATGTTTTGTGTTGTCTCAACTGTTGCAGGTGTCTCCAGCCAGGCCTGGGCGTGAGGAGTTAGCAGGGAGAGTGGCAGGACCGGGATGCCGCTCGCACGTACTCCCCTTCTGCATGTGCCCATGAAGGCCAGAAGAGCAGTAGTCAGCAAGGCTGGCCCTGTGCACTGCTGCAGGCCCGCGCTGTCCGAGGCAGGGCTCTCCACTAACGTCTGTCCTCTTTCTTCTCTGAGGCTCTTCTCTCTCCATCTGTCCTGGGGAAAACTGACTTGAATTAACTTCTCATCTCCTGGGTGCTGCTTCCTGGCTGAGCTTCTCTGCTCTCCTCTGTTAACCTTTTGATTGTTTTTCTCCCTCTACCCTGTAATTTCAGCGTGGCATCTGCTCTGCACTCTGACAATCATGACCGCTACGAGCGCCTCACCTCTGTCTCCAGCTCCGTGGACTTTGACCAGAGGGACAATGTGAGTAGCAGCAAAAATAAAATCTGTTGCCACCCAGCTGAGCCCCTCCTAGCCCATACTACATTAGTCAGTCTCCCGGCCTCCTTGGCAGCGAAGCGGTGTGTCATACCTGTTTTGCAGAAGGGAAACTGAAGCTTGGAGAAGGAGCGCCATTTACTCAAAGCCATATGGTAAATGAGCGAGGGATTACAACCCAGGAGTCCTGGCTTCTAGTCCCATTCTCTAACCACTGGAAAATAGATATCTTAGAGCTGGGAAAGGAGCCCAAGAGTCCAGGCTCCCAGCCACATCCCTCCAACCAGTGATTAGACGCACAGACAGCAAACTGTGGTCACGCAGAGAGGTGGCTGGTCACATGCAGCCGGATTCTCCTGTTCACATCCAGCTATTAAATCCCCTGACAAGCTGGACATCCACTGAATGTTTCCCCAATGCCCCCTTTTCCTGAAAGAAGCAGCGATGGGGAAAGGGGAGGGCAGTGTCCAGGCCCACTGACCAATCAGAGGTGGCTCCCAGGAGACGTGTTCTTGGTCCAGGTTTGCTCCATTCCATGAGGGCCCCAGCCTAGCTCCTGCTGCCTCTCTAGTCCATCGTATGCACCCTTCTCTCTTGCATGATGGCTGAGGTGTCCCTTGGGAATGTCACCCTGCCCTGGGGCAGCTGATTTCCTGACAGGGCTGCCATACCAGTGGGTAGCTCTTGGCCACCCACTGTAATGTGGCAAGATGGCTGCTTTGACCTCATGGCTCAGCGGAGGAGGGTGACAGCCAGTTGGTGGTGAGGCTGAGCCTGGCATATGTCACACTCGGGGCGACTGTCGTGTCAGGATAACTTGTGACCTATCACCGATGGATGTATCTGCAATCCTACATACCAGGGCATTGGTGGCCCGTGTGCCCTTCCAGCTTCCCTTTCATGGCTGGGGGAACCACTGGGCTTCAGGTAAATAGGGAAGAGGAACCTTATGTTGCCTGGGGAGAAGATTATGGCAGGACTTGTGTCCATGGGGGTCTGTCGAGGGGGAAATGAGCTGAAAGAACCCTCACTAACCTGAGGCTCCCCATTGTGTCTCTGCACAGGGCTTCTGCTCCTGGCTGACAGCCATCTTCAGGATAAAGTAAGTGGCCCTTGGTCTTGGTTCTAGGGTTCAGCCCGGGCCCAGAGGCCAGAGGACAATGGGAGATCTCTCACTGTGGAGGACTGAGGTGGCTGTTCTCTGTGTTGTACTGACACCTAGTAGCCCCAGCTGGGATCAAAGCCCCCTTGTGCTAAGTGCTGGACAGAGCATGGAGTAAGAAACGGCATCTATCCCATGGAGCTTACGGTCCAGCTAGCGGCAGCTGACAAAGGAAGGACTGGTGCTTCTTGTGGACAGATGAGATACTGGGACAGACACTCAAGGTGCAGGGGTGGTTCCCCCTGCTGCTGGACAGATGCCCGCCTCTGCTGGAGGGAGTGCTTAAAAACAGCAGTGCAGCTGCAACAGCGTGGACCAGCTGCCCGAGTGCAAGCCCAGCAGGGTGTGCGCTCATGCGACAAGCCCAACATTACTCGGCAACCCTACTGCGGCACTGGAGCGGCACTAGCACGCTCACACCAGCGCCTCCCAATGCCCGGGGTCACCCCGTGAGCCTGTGGCAGAGCATGGAATTCAGCTCAGGTCTTTCCATCCCATTCCGGTGGCTAAGCACAAGCCCTTCCCTCGCTCCTCATCCGGACTGCTGCTCAGAGGCAACACCCCTTTCCTTGTGCATGCTGCTCACAGAGCAGGGGCCAGGGCCGGGGGACGCCAGGAGAACCAACCAGGGCCTCTCCGAGGGGATGCTCCTCAGCTCCTCTCCAGCACATTCCCTCCTTAGCTCTGAAAGTCGGTGGGGTCGGTGCCATTACCCCCCTTTCAGGGTTGGTCACGGTGACAGTGGATTGGCTGGGCACAACTGCCTGTCATGAGTGCGCCTGCCTTCCCCATCCTGCAGGGGCTGGGAGCAACAGGCTGCAGCTGCAACAGACAGATTTTGGCTAGCGAAGTTTCAGTTGGGCTAGTGCAAGCCTTATCTGCAAGAGACATGGGTCCCACACTGGCCACTCCTGGGCTTTCTGCAGCTCCTTTGACTGATGGGTCACCGGAGCTCCTTTAGCTCTGGTATTGGGGTCTTTAAGGTGCCCAGCACTGGGTGCCGAAGGGCTGCTGTGATTTGGCCCACACCCTTGTTAGGTGATTGCCTAACCGCCTCTGTGTCCTTGCCAGGGATGACGAGATCCGGGACAAGTGTGGGGCCGACGCAGTCCATTATCTCTCCTTCCAGCGGCACATCATCGGGCTGCTGGTGGCTGTGGGCGTGCTCTCCGTGGGCATCGTGCTTCCCGTGAACTTCTCGGGGGACTTGCTCGGTGAGTGGGGGGGCAGGCTCCTGCTGGCTCCAAGGCAGTTCTGCCTTTGGAAGGGGATCAGCCAGCCCTGCTCACATTGGCCTCACACCACCCCTCCCAGCGGGCCGGTCAGGACGTGAGCTGTTGAGGTGAGGGAGCCTTGCCGCCTGCCCTGGCAGCTGCGCAGCACAGGGGTGCTGCTGTGCCTGGGAGTGGGTATCTGCTCTCTCGGAGGCAGCAGGGGTTCTGGCATGTTGAAGGAAGTTCCTAGCCCAACCCCACTGCAGCCTGCTGGGCCCTCCCCTGGCTTGCGGCTCAGCCAGGAAAACTGGAGCTCTCAGGCTTAACCTTTGGACTGGTTAGTGCATCACAGGGGCAGCGGGGTGACTGCGGTGTCAGACGCATTGCAGGGCTAATCTTAGAGCAGCCCTGCCTGCAACGCCCCCGGCCAGGCACCGTGAAGCGCCACCCTCTGGGCTGAGTGAAAGGAGTCTGTCTGTCGCTCTCTCCCCAGAGAACAACGCCTACAGCTTCGGGAGAACGACAATTGCTAACCTGAATTCTGGGTACGTCGAGGTGCAGCGGGGCCCTTGGGCTATAGCAGGTGGAACCACAGGGGTCCTGTCCCTGCAGGGCCCAGCCAGCTGCTCTGGGGGAGCCTCTTGTCCCCTGCGGCTGTCCCAGCTCATTCGCCGTGTAGAGCCAGCCCCCAGCAGCTGTCTCCGGAAAGCTGTCCCCCTCTGGGGGCAACCACTGAGCCCTGCCCTGGGTAGCAGCCTTGCAGCATTCATGCACCATGCCAGCCAGTTGGACTGTCCCCAGGGTCAGGGCCCTGGCTGGTAGCCTGGCGCATGGGGGTGGGGGCTAGCTGCACTGCCTGAGTGGCCAGGGGCAAAGCTGGGGGTGGGTTTGCTGCACCGCCAGGGTGGCCTCAGCTGAATAGTGTGTCTCCTGTGACAGGAATAACCTGCTGTGGTTGCACACGTCCTTTGCCTTCCTCTACCTGCTGCTGACGGTGTACAGCATGCGCCGGCACACCTCCAAGATGCGCTACAAAGAGGATGACCTGGTAAGGCTGGCCTGGCCTCCCCTCACCTCCAGGCTCTCCACTCATCCAGCCTCCCTCCCTCCACCTGCTGCCCTAGCCACGCCTTCTGCTCATGCTGGGAGTGACTCCCTGGGCGGGGTTCTCCCCAGCATCTTGCCCCTGACGCAACGGTAACAGTCCCAGATTCTCCATTCCCCCCCCACAGTGGGCGAGTTGAGCTGCAGCAGTGAGTGTGCAAACTCTGCCCCTTCCCACGTTCTGGGGCTCCTGCTGCAAGCCACATCAGTGCCTATGGTAACACCCCCAACCTGTGTCTGCGCAGGCAGCTGAGGTGTAGCAGTCTCATCCCTACAGAGCCAGGCTGCCCACCTGCCATCCCATGGGGTTAGGAGGCAGCCTAATCAACGTGGAACTCTGGGCACAGCCAAGAAAGACTGAGTCCTTCCCCAACATTAATCCTGACCTGGCTTCACCCCGTGGCCACAGCCTGGTGGACTGTGCTTACCTGAGCTTGGCTTCCCGTGCTGCCCTCACCTCCCTATGCCCCTTTGTCTCTTCCAGGTGAAACGAACGCTCTTCATTAACGGGATCTCAAAATATGCAGAGTCAGAGAAGATCAAGAAGCATTTTGAGTGAGTCTGTGTGCTGGTCCTGGGCCCCTGCCTTGAGCTGCTTTTTCTCCCCTGGGGGAAATTTCAGCTTTCGACAAAAAATTAAATTTAAAAAAAAAATGTTGGTGCGTTTCAGAGACGTTGTGGTTTAGGTGTCTCATGCCTACAGTCTCTTCTATAGACTAGACTACATTCCCATGGTGCCCCACAATCTCCACTTTTGCAGCACAAGACTGCCACAGTGCATTACGAGGATGTCAGGGCTGCTTCCCTGCTCTGACACTCCGAGTGCAGAAGTAGGGTCCCGCAAAAACCTTAAAAATACTTTACCTCTATAGGCTCCAATTTAAAAACAAAAAAAAATCAACTTTCCCAAGATCAGATTCCCTGACCCTGGTAGGTAGTGCCTCCACCACCAAGTGGAAAAGCCCCCTAAAAACCCAGGAAGACACACTTGGATATCTCCCTGTGGGGCAAAACCCCAAGCTTCACCATTTCCTTAGGAGATAGCTTGGAAACAAAGAGCTGTAATCTGATAGTTGACCCTTGGGTCAAGCCATGAAAATAAAAAAGCAAACAGACATTCCTCTAGGTCACAGAAATCAAATCATTGTCTTAAAAAGTAATTTATTCACAAAACAAAAAATGGAAAAGTACCGAGAAAGTAAATAAGCTTACTTGGTTGCTAGATATAATTAAAGCAACTAAAATTGTTAATATTAAAGCACAGAAAATAATTTCCCTGGGATTTAGCTTAGAAGTTGCAGAGTACAGTAGAAAACATCATCAACCAGACTGAGAAGTCCCACACCAAATCCAAAATAAAAATAACCTGATCACGTCTAACTTTCTCCTTACATCTCCATGCTCAGATCACGATGTGACCAGGATATTTACTGGATTCATCAGCATTTTTGGTCTCACCCTGCTCCAGTCCCAGACCCAAGAAAAAAAAACCCTTAGCCTGCAATTGGTTCCCATTCAAAAAGAGAAAAAAAAAGATTCCTCTCACCCCATTGGCTTACCTGGCTGTCCCCCCCAGAGACCCTTTCCCCTCTCTCTGAGTTTAACCATTTGCAGGCAAGTATATTCATGACAAGTATAGAGGCCCACAGAAATCTGGTTCATAGAGGAAAATGTGGGCATGAAGCATCAAAACTACACCTCCCATTAGGCACTGTGGTGGCTTCTCTGAATTGAGTGGTTTTGGTTGTCAGGTGTTTGGGGTTTTTTGCCAAAAAGGCGATATAGCAGGCAGCCCTGATCACAGCCTTCAGGGGAGAGGAAATGCCAAACCTTTCCATGCCAGCACTTTCCTTCTAGAGAACCATAGGCACAACCAAACCAAGTGATATCAGGGAGATGATGGACTGGGTGCTGGTGGCCAAACTACATCCAGAACCTCTTCAACAATACAGAGGTCCCCTGTATTGGAAGCCCCACAACGCGACCCTGGTCTTCTGGAGGTGAAGGACTGAAGAGGAGCCCGCAGGCACTCGCCTCCTCACCCCAATCCCCCATACGGGCACAATGCTTAATCCCCGCACCTCCCTGCCGAGGCACAGCTTTAACAGAATTCCCTGAAGGCCTGAGAATGGAGTGTGGGTTCCCAACGCCCCCCAGCGACAGGATCGCTCAAGCAGCTGCTTCACACTTCCTCGCTAATGAGCCAGGGTTGTTCCCTCTCCACAGGGAGGCTTATTCCAACTGCACTGTGCTGGAGGCACGCCCCTGCTACAACGTGGCCAGGCTGATGTTCCTCGATGCAGAAAGGTAAAGCCTGGGACAGGTGTGGACGGGGTCCCAACAGGCCTAGGCCGGGAAGGTTGTGCAGAGCACAAGGGAAGAAGCTGGGGTGAGAGAGTGGGACTCCAGCAACTGGAGGGTGGCAGAGCACCAGAAAACGCACGAGACGGTCTTGGGCTCGACTTACACAGACTGTGTCTGCAGCACTAAACAGCAATGCAAATGGGGACTGTTTGATTCAAACTGTACCAGAGAGGTCGCCGTGTTAGTCTATAGCTTCGGGAACAACAAGAAGTCCTGGGGCACCTTATAGACTAACAGATATTTTTGGAGCATAAGCTTTCATGGGCAAAGACCCGCTTCATCTTTTGATTCAAATTGTATAGTCTGCTTGAGCGGTCCAGGCCTGGGATAGCAGAGGGGCTGCAGGGCAGGGGTGAGAGGCCCTGGCAGAGCTGTGTGAGGGGAGCCCAGGGCTGGGATAGCAGAGGGGCTGCAGGGCAGGGGTGAGAGGCCCTGGCAGAGCTGTGTGAGGGGAGCCCAGGGCTGGGATAGCAGAGGGGCTGCAGGGCAGGGGTGAGAGGCCCTGGCAGAGCTGTGTGAGGGGAGCCCAGGGCTGGGATAGCAGAGGGGCTGCAGGGCAGGGGTGAGAGGCCCTGGCAGAGCTGTGTGAGGGGAGCCCAGGGCTGGGATAGCAGGGGGGCTGCAGGGCAGAGGTGAGGGGCCCTGGCAGAGCTGTGTGAGGGGAGCCCAGGGCTGGGATAGCAGCGGGGCTGCAGGGCAGAGGTGAGGGGCCCTGGCAGAGCAGTGGGGGGAGCCCAGGGCTGGGATAGCAGCGGGGCTGCAGGGCAGAGGTGAGGGGCCCTGGCAGAGCAGTGGGGGGAGCCCAGGGCTGGGATAGCAGCGGGGCTGCAGGGCAGAGGTGAGGGGCCCTGGCAGAGCAGTGGGGGGAGCCCAGGGCTGGGATAGCAGCGGGGCTGCAGGGCAGAGGTGAGGGGCCCTGGCAGAGCAGTGGGGGGAGCCCAGGGCTTTGAGCAGGCATTAACAGCAGTTTTGGGAGCAGGGCAGCGTGGGATAGGACAGAGCTGAATTACCCAGACTGCTCTGGGGTTAGCCATCTGCTTACATGCCTCCATTCCCCAGGTTCTGAACCCCACATGGCATGATGGATTTTGCCCTGCCCTGTTGTGAGGCTGGGCAGGACCAGCCCGGAAGCACAGAAGGCAGCGACGTGCTACAGTCACATAGTGAGCCTGGGGCTGGACCCTGAGGTCCCCCCCAGTGCGGTGCCTGAAGTGACCACAGCACTGTTAGCGACGTGACCCACTGCTGGGCTGTGCTTCCGCCCTGGGAGGGGGGAGTTAGTGACACAGCTCTCGGGACCTGTTCCTCACCATGCTGCAGCCTCCACTTCCCTGCAATCTGTACACACGAGTGACCTGTGCCGCAAGAGCCCACCCCCTCCCCGCCCGCTCATGTCGGGTCCCCCCAGCGCGCTCTCCCACCCCTGCCTCCTGACACGCTCGCCCTGCGGCTGCCCCTCCGGCAGGCACATGGGCAGGGCCTTTCTGAGCCTCTGCTTCCCCTCCCACCCCTTCCCTGCAGGAAAAAAGCCGAGCGGGGGAAGATCTACTTCACTAACCTGAAGAGCAAGGAGAACACCCTGACGATGATCAACCCCAAGCCCTGCGGCCACCTCTGCTGCTGCGTCATCAAGGGCTGTGAGAAGGTGCGGGGGCCCCTGGCGGTAGGATGGGTGGGGCGGCAGGTCCTGGGATGGGAGACTGTCCCTGTCGCGAGCTCTGACCAGCCCCATGGCGAGAAGGGGCGGGGCCCATTCCTGCCACACCTGCACATTGCTCTTCCCTTGTCTGCCCTCAGCGTCTCTGGGCCCGTCCAGGGGCCGAGGAGACTCTTTATCCTCAGTTGTTCCTGGTCCTGGCCACTGCTGCCCCCAGCTGTCGCCCACCAAGCTCTTCCTTGCTCACCACCCCCACCCCTTTGCCTTCTTATCACCGATTCCTTCCATCTCCATGCCTAGTGGAGCTGGTGCACCATGTGGGTGATGTGGGGGAGCCCCTGCCTCTGGCTGCAGAGCACAGAGAGGAGTGGTGTCAGTCTTCTGGGGCCTCAGCGGAGGGAAGCTGGGGTGGGGTTGGGATGGGCTCTCAGCTCTGACCTGTGTCCCTGTGTCCAGGTGGAGGCCATTGAGTATTACACCAAGCTGGAGGAGAAGCTGAAGGATGACTACAAGCGGGAGAAGGAGAAGGTGTACGAGAAGCCTCTGGGGATGGCCTTCGTCACGTTCCACAACGAGACCATTACGGCCGTGTGAGCGCAAGGGGCAGTCCTGGGGCTAGGGAGGGGCGGGAGGGAGAGTCGCCGTCCTTTCCAGGCAGGTGTCTGAGCAGCTGGAACGCATCGATGGGTCCCATAAAGCAGTGGAGACCAGTGCCCAGGCGCCCCTCCCGCTGCCCTGGGGCTCAGCTGCCCTGCTCCCGCCCTCTGCAGCTGCCTCACCTGCCTTCCCTTTCCCTGCAGAATCCTCAAGGACTTCAACGTGTGCAAGTGCCAGGGCTGTGCCTGTCGTGGGGAGCCCCGGGCCTCCTCCTGCAGCGAGTCCCTCCATATCTCCAACTGGACGGTCTCCTATGCCCCTGACCCGCAGAACATTTACTGGTGAGCAGGGCAGGCCTCCGGCCGGGCAGGACTGAGAAGTCCTGGGCAGCTTGGTGAAAGGAAGGGATGTGGGCCTAGCCCAGGAGTGCCGGGGAAGCTGAGGGCTGAGAAGAGGGAACATCCCTTGGAACAAGCCCTTGCAGCTGGCCAGAGTGGTTCGTCTCTCTGGCAGCTCTAGCTGGGGCTGCTTCTGGGAGCAGTCCCAGCCTGGCTGGGTCAAGGGTCTGACCCCACATGGGGAGCAGCAGGTCCAGGTGTCCCGAGAGGGGGTCAGGAACGTGAAGAGCTAATGTGCCAGGTTCTGTTCACCCTGCCCAGTGTAGACCTGTGTCTCAGCACTCGGCTCTGCCCACCCCCGATCCCCTCCTCACTGGTGTCTTCACCCTGTTTCCCCCACCCCAGGGAGCATCTCTCCATCCGGGGCTTCATCTGGTGGATCCGCTGCCTGGTTATCAACGTTGTCCTCTTCATCCTCCTCTTCTTCCTCACCACGCCCGCCATCATCATCAGCACCATGGATAAGTTCAACGTCACCAAGCCCGTGGAGTATCTGAACGTAAGGCCTGGGGGACGGCGCAGGCTGAGGGGCCCTTCCGTCCCGCCCTGTGGCACAGAGTAAAGCAGCCCTGGGGTGGGATGGGGTTCACGATGGGTCCCTCCATCTCACATGTCCGCACAGGCGAGGCCAGGCCCCATCATGCTGAGCAAGGTCCCTCTGGCTCTCACGTGCCCCTTTTTTTTGCGGGGGCCTTGTCTATGTGGCTGCTGCGTGGGCTCTGCTCTGGGAAAGGAGCCAAACTCCCCGTCCCGCCCTTGAGCTGCGGCACCGCACACCCTGCCAGAGCAGAGCAGGGAGCACGTGTTGCTGGAGCCAGAGTGTCTGAAGTGGCTGCGTACGCAGGGCAGGTGGGAGCGTGCAGGATCCCTACGAGCAGCCTGGCGCCTCAGAACTTGCTCAACCGGGTGGTCCCCACTCTCCCCAGGGAGCGCCGGGGCTCTTCGGCCCGCAGCCAGCACTTGGTTTTGCACGCCTGGCGAGCGGGAGGAAACCCAGGCTCTCCCTACCGCACCGGGGACCAGGCACACACTGTGCCCGAGGCCGTGCCGAGGGACGACTGGGGAGCGCAGTGTTCTGAGAGCCAAGGAGCCTTGCCGGGGACACGCTGTCTGCATTCGGCCATCTCTGTGCTTGGGAAAACCCCAGCCCCACAGCGGGAGTAGCTGCATCCTGGCTGATCCCTAGGTGGAGACAAATGGCGCGGCTTCAGCTAGTGCCTCATCCTCCACCCAGTACAACTCCCAGCCTCTCCTGCCTCGCCCCGGCGTCAGGCAGAGGAGCTGCAGGTGCTCCCCCAGGATTCCCAAGTCAAGGAGAGGGCTCCTGCCGATACAGCCCCAAAGGGGCAGAGACGTGCTCGGCTCCGCCTTGGCGCGGCTCTGCCCTTGGCAATGCAGCTGGTTTGCCCCCTGCCCAGTCCACCATGCCCGGCCTCCAGATTTGCATTGGTTGCAATGAGCAGCGTGTGTTTTGCCTTCCCAGAACCCCATCATCACCCAGTTCTTCCCCACCCTGCTGCTGTGGTGCTTTTCTGCCTTGCTGCCGACCATTGTGTATTACTCCGCCTTCTTCGAAGCCCACTGGACCAGGTATGGGCAACCAGCGCTTGCTCTCTGCCTGAGCACTGCTGCCAGCTGTGCACGCCCACCACCTCGCACGAGAGCAGCTGTTGTCGGCGTGTTCGGCCCAGTCCCTGTAGTGCAGCCGCCCCTGGGCCTTGCAGCTGTTAGTCGGGGGCTGGATCCCACCGCAGAGTCGGCTGCCCTTGGGTGGCTGGACGAACTGACTGCTATAGGCACAGGCTTTTAAGCTTCATGGGCTCTCGGTGCCTGGCAGGCGCATATTGTTGTTGTCATTACATATTCCTGACCCAAGGTGTTTGTTGTGTCCAGCACTGCTAGGCCCTGGTCACTTGTCAGGTTGCACGGCCCAGCCGGTTTGAGCTGAGATGGCTGCAGACCTGCAGTGGGCATGGGCTGGCGGTCTGCCAATCCAGAGTTCTCCCAGCTGGGTGCAACCTTGGACAGGTTCTGTCCCTTCCCTACACCTCAGTTCCCTCATCTGACCAAAGCAGAGACCAATCCCCACCAGAGGGAAGCCGTGTCTGCTCTACAGGAGGGCTGTACCGAGGCAGCTGTACCAGGAAATACCTCGCTGGTGTAGATTAAGCCTCAGTGACTGTAAAGCACCAGTCATGGTGCTGTTCACATTCCCACCTGTGGCTGAGTCAGGGTCGCTTTCTGTGTTCCCAGTAAGCTGAGTGCTTGAGCGGATGGCTGGGAGAGAGTCAAATGCCACCCAGCTGATAAGCAGAACGCCCACAGCCAGCAGCCTGCATTTCTACTGTGGTGCACAGCTGCACACGTCTTGGTGCACACAACAAAATTTATTCTGCCTATGGATAGCAAAAATAGAGGGACCATTGGGTGTGGGGGTGCTGGAGCTGGGGGCTGTGCTAGGTGAGAGGGGAATAACAAGTGCAATACAATAACAGTAGTTTAGAGCATAAGCTTTTGGGGGGCAAAGAGCAGCTTCCCCCGCCCCACTCATGCAAAGCAGGTCTTTGCCCAAGAGAGCTCATGTTCTAAAATATCTGTTCGTCTGTAAGGTGCCACAAGACTTCTTGTTGGTTTTGAAGATACAGACTAACTCGGCCACCCCTCTGATACTTGTCTGAGGCGTAGGAGACTGGGGTCCATTCCCTGCTCTGTTACAGACTTCCTGTGTGACCGTGGGCAAGTCTTAGGCTCTCTGTCCCAGTGTAAGAGCAGTGCCCCACCCTGCAGGGCTATCGTGAGGATAAGTTATTACCAATTAGGAGCCCTCAGATATTCCAGAACCCCCCATTTCTCTATCCATTGTGCTCATTTGCCCTTCACGCATGCAGGGACCCTCTGTTTCTCCTGCGTTTGTACAAGACCTAGTGCGTCGTATGATGTTTGCAGTGTTTGTACAATGTCTGCTGCAGTGGCCTGGTCCCTGAGAGGCTCCTAGGTGATACCAGAATACAAGTCACTAATGACAATTACAATAGCACGTCCAACAGCAGGGCCTAGCAGGCGCATTGCATTGTAAGTACTTAAGCTGGGTGGATAGATGGGTGTGGTCGCCCACCAGGAGACTCCCAGTCCACTTGCTAATGGCCTCCCCTTTGCCCGCAGGTCTGGAGAGAACAGGACGACCATGCACAAGTGTTACACCTTCCTCATCTTCATGGTCTTGCTGCTGCCTTCCCTGGGCCTGAGCAGGTGGGTGAGGAGGGAGTGAAGGCAGGTCTGGAGATGGGGCTGAGGATGCCCTTGGCCAGCGCCTGTCCCATGTCACTGGAGAGACAGCCCTCACACCCAGCTGGCTCGTTCCTTCCCTCTGCACACCGGGAACTGTTCCCCTAGGGCTTGGGATGGCGGCAGTTGCCCGAGCATTCTGCGGTTTGCCCCATTAGCCCTGGACATGCTGCTTAGTTTCTCTGGCATTGCACAGAGCTCAGGTCCTGCACAGTGGGCCCCACACAAACCTATTAAAAAAGCACATGCTTAACTCAGAACCGCTAGGAAAGTAGCCAGTTTCCTGTTTTAGTCAGGTGGGAGCAGGAGTCAGCCAGCCTCCCTGCAGGCTGCCATGAAGCACCATGCTTCCAGGGTGCAGGAATGAGAGCCTGTCTCCCGAGCCCCCTTCCCAAAGCCTCACACAGCACCCTACAGCCACGCTAACAAAGCCACTGCTGATGGCTTCCCATCTGCCCCCTGCCGCCAGGACAGGTCCTCTGCACTGGAGGCCCAGAGGGCACAGGCCTGGGAAAGGAAAGAGGGACAGTGCAAAGTGCTTGGTTCTTACTCTGTTAGGCCTCCTCCACACTGAGGAAAGCCTCACTCCGGCCATCGGTGCATACACCCCAGCTGACCTTTCTGTGGAGATGAGGGCATGCTGCCCTGATTGCCAAACTGCGGCTGCCCCAGAGCATGGGAAGCCTTTACATGGCTACAGAAAAACAGCATGAATCAGAGGATGTGTCAGCTCAACAAACACATCTTCTTGTAGTATCTGAAAATCCTGATGCTCTAGCTAAATCCCCAGCGATTCAAGCTGAGAATCTGCGTCATCCAGGGGTTCGTGCTTTAAAGGGTCCCTTTGGTTTAAAAATAATCACATTTTTGATTGAGACTCTTTTACCAGCTATTTATATTCATAGAAGCCTGCAGAGTTTGGATCTAAATCTAATAAAATTAAAAGAAATCAGAGAACAAGGTGCTTTTTTTTTTCCAGGCAGTTTATTCTGTGTGTTTGAGAACATTTGGTCAAGATCCCCAAATGGATTTGGGCACCTAACTTCCATTGATCTCAGGATCTGGGCCTTTGGGGCTACTTCACTCTTTGCCTTGCATAGTGGGGTTCACCCGGTGTTTGTAGTGTGACTCTTTCACACAGCACAGGAAAGAGGGAAATATCTTGGAAGGAGGAAAATTGTGCTCCAGGGTGTGGGGCAGGGGTCAGGAAATGTCTTTCCATTTTTTTAAATTAGATTTCTGGTTCATAAGACACACAGGCCACTGACGTGTCAAGAGACAGGGAGATCAGAGTCACAGCCAGACAAAGCAAAAGATTCCCACAGCCCTTGTTAGGGCAAGTCCTGTTTGTTTTCTTTTCTGGGGATGTGTATAAATTTACCCTAAAAAGTGCTGTAGGAGTGCCTGCCCTTGCCTACGGGTCTGCTCTTCCAACCTTGATATGAATCCTTATACTGACAATATTGCTGTGTCCTTATTTCATCTTTTATAGAACTTCAGATATTTTAATTGTAATTTTTTTTTTTTTTTTAAATCTTGGCTCCAGTGAGGGAAACTACTTTCTGTTTTCATGCAGCTTTCCTTGAACGCATCCGTTTAAGGCCTTGGCATAATTCCCCACGTGTTCAGCAGATGCTGCTGCTAACTCCCCTGCAGAATTGAGTGAGTGGGTCCAGGTACAGCAATGAGCAGGGGATGAACTGCAGGGCCACACATCCCAGCCCAGTCTGAGCCCTCTTTCCCAACAGTCATTCCTTGTACTAAACATTTCCTCCTCTATAAATACTGTCCTGGAGACTAGAAAGGGGAGGAAGGCAACACCTCTCACGTCTACACGGGTCGCTGTGTATTCACAGCAGATGATGTTGCAGCTGCTGAGGTGGGTCCTGACCAAGTGTGCGTACAGCTCGTGTCCCTCCGTCTCCCAGCACGGGTGGGCTCACGCTAGACTTTGGTTTTTCATTGTTCTCCGCAGTTTGGATGTGTTTTTCCGCTGGCTGTTTGACAAGAAGTTCCTGGCTGTGGCCGCCGTGCGATTTGAGTAAGTGGCATCTGAGCGGGCGGTGAGGAATGTCTGTCTTTGCAGGCCCAGCAGGAATTACTGTCACAGCTTGTGGGCCTCTTGATCCATGCCCTGTGCTCCTTGCCCCATTCTTGACCACACGCCATGCCAGGAAAGCCTGGGACAAGAGTGGCTGGGGAGGTCCAGCCAGTGCCTCCTGCTGCGCCTGAGCGCCTAGGAGGGGTCCTGAAGCCAATACTGCTTCTAGAGAGGCTGAGCTGGTAGCCAGACAGGGCCCTGGTGGGAGAGATGCTGAGTCCCAGTCTCACCCACCCACTGCCTGCAGGGCAGAATTTTAAGAAGTGACCATTGCATTGCAGTGCCAGCCCTGGCCAGCTTCCTCTCTGCCCATTTGGACCTGCTGCCCATACGCCCCTCTTTGTCTGCAGTCCGGTTAAGGGGCATCACTTACCTGTCTGTCTCCTTCATTCTGAGGTGCGTCTTCCTGCCCGATAATGGGGCCTTCTTCGTGAACTACGTCATCGCCTCAGCCTTCATCGGGAATGCCATGGACCTGCTGCGCATCCCCGGCCTGCTCATGTACATGATCCGCCTCTGCCTGGCCCGCTCAGCCGCTGAGCGGAGGAACGTCAAGCGGGTACGTGACAGAGCCGACCCCGTCCGCCCTAGCAAATAACGGGCGTGTTTGCTGCCGTGCTCGGAAACCTGCCTTGAGCACTGGATGCATGTCAGGTCCGTGGTGAACAAACTGAGCACTTTCCTGCAGTTGTAGACTTGTGCAAGCATGCACCTGTGAGTGTGTGCTTGTGCAAGCTGCACGGCCGTACCCGTGCGCATCCAGACACATGCTCGCATGTGGGGCACATTGACCAGCGTGTACGGAACCAGCCGGCTAGCATGCATCACCTCAGGCAGATCAGCCCTGCAACCAGAGAGCCTGGGGAGAGCAGGGGTTTCCATCCGGGGGCTGAAGGCAACTCCCAAACAGGCCTGTGTGCAGAGAGTCTGAACCGGCTGCTGTGCGCAGACAGCAAGGCACAGGATGCACTCATACCTCCCATTGCCTGGCGTGCCAGGCAGCTCCGTGTGCCGTACTCATGCACGCTCTGCTTTCTCCCACAGCACCAAGCCTATGAGTTCCAGTTCGGCGCTGCCTATGCCTGGATGATGTGTGTCTTCACCGTGGTCATGACCTACAGCATCACCTGCCCCATCATCGTCCCCTTTGGTAGGTGGCGCAGCATCCCCCTGCCTGGCTACACTTGGAAGGGTGTGCAGCCAAAGCAAGGGGAAGGGGTGTCTTTCATTGCCTCCAGTGAGGGAGCCCCGTCTGCGGGGTGGGATGGGAGGCATGGGGGGTGAAAGGTTGGGAAACTGAGTCGTGAGTCCACCTAGTGTAGGGTTACTCAATTTTCATCTGTATGTGTGCAATTTCAGGCAGTCATTGTCACTTGTAGAGTCTGGGCTACCTTTACACCAGACACTTAACAGACGAGGGCCCGTTTACTAATTCCCACATTACCATGTTGGGGGGCACCCAGAAGCCCTGCCACTTTCCATGGTACATGGGCCCACGTTACTACATCGTGGGGCACCGGTTGGACGGCCACGTTCCATCGTGGTCATCACCTTCTCTGACCCCTTGGCCTGGTCCTTCAGTTTCTGACCCAGAGCTTCTCCAGTTGGGACCCATGTTTGCGTAGGTTTTTCATACGTTTCTATGTTGCAGATCACTTAATCTTTATCCTGTTGGCTTTTTACACGTTAGCCCTTTGGGTGTGAGTAAGCTGTGCATGGTGCCCGCAGAAACCTTAACTACCCAACTGCAACGTTTTTCCTGTTTGGCTTTGCAATTTCTGGGTCATGTCACTTTGTCACTCTGCCCTGGGTCTTCCCAGACAACATGTTTTTTGTTGTCACGGGTTTGTGTCATTTTAGCTCAGACCTTCCAGCATAATATGTACCTTTCTTCTGTCCCCAATAACCTCGTTTTAAGCACAGCTGCAATCCTATGTAAAAGCATTGGCAAAACCACGCTTATGCAGCAAGGTCTTGGCCTTAGTATTGCCTCATCTGTGCTCATTGACTTGCCGGAGTCACAAACCTTTACAGAGGACTAGCAGCGCCTTTCATTGTACCATTTAGCGGTGCTCCATGCTTGTCTGGAGACACTGTAAGTCCTTCCCTGCTGTCCCCCGAGTCTGTCTGGGGAGGGCAGTGTGGAAAGCAGGGCTCTGGTTCTTTAATGGCCCAATGTCTCATCCTTTTCAAATGGGGTTTTCAGTCCAGGCCCCGTTTTTGTTTTTGAACTGTCACTAAGGAACATCATCAGACGTGTGTCTCTGAATACGTGTTGAGGGGGTATCTCTGTGTTTGGGGCCTTGACCTTTAGTTGCCGTTCACAGTACTGTAACCGACCCAACATGGCACTGTGTGTCACCGGGATCCAGCATGTGAATGTGTGTGCGCGAACAAGTGGCTCAAGAGCCCTTCTGTCCATACACACAACAGCCTTCTCAGCCCCATGGTGCCCAGCATTCCCAGCGAAGGGACCAGCAACTTGCCAGCTGGAAGCTCTGCCCAAATGCCGACTGCTGTTTCTCACCTGGCTGTGTATTGCTCAAGCCAGGTACAAGAGAGGGTCTCCCTGCTCCCTACCAGGAGGCTTCCCTGGTAACTGCAGTAAGAATATCTGCCAGCCTGGGCACTGAGCAGTAGTTTTCCCAGCAAGAAGGGGCCTCACTTGTCCTTGCATAACAGCTGCTTCTGCTCTGCCCGGAACTCTTTCCCAGCCGATATTAGAACCCCTGTTGCCCAGGCAGCAGTCCTTGTAGGGTGACCAGTGCCAGTGTGTGGGGCAGGCAACAGACCCATTTCCCGGTGCACCTGATACTGGAGTCCCTGGGCCACACTGCCAATCTCCCTCTAGCCTCTGCTCCTGAGCTCAGCTGACACCTCACCTCTCTCTCTCTCTCAGGACTGATGTACATGCTCCTCAAGCACCTGGTTGACAGGTACAACCTGTACTATGCTTACCTGCCTGCCAAGCTGGACAAGAAGATCCATTCAGGGGCTGTGAACCAGGTGGTGGCAGCCCCCATTCTCTGCCTCTTCTGGCTCCTCTTCTTCTCCACCATGCGCACAGGTGAGCTTGCAGTGAGGGGAGGGAGCAAGTGGTGGGTGCCAGATTATAAACACACGCTGCCTGGCAATGCTGGGCTCCCTGTGCCCCCCGCCCCACCTGCTGGCTGTCTCCTCGTGGTGAGGCCCCTGGGGGTGGAGGGTGGAGCCGCATGCGGGGCGTGCGATCACTCTGACTGTGACCCTTTGCCTTGCCCAGGGTTCCTGGCCCCCACCTCCATGTTCACCTTCGTGGTTCTCGTGATCACTATTGTGATCTGCCTGTGTCACGTCTGCTTCGGACACTTCAAATACCTCAGTGCTCACAACTACAAGGTGAGGTTCTGGGAGGTGCCTGGCGGGAGCAGGGGTGGGGTGAACGGTGGCGGAGGTGACAAGTTGGGCTGTGAGGGGAGCTCCTCAGAGGGCTGTCCCCTTCCTTTTGGGCTCCCTGACCTAATACCACTCTTGCCTCCCCACTCACATGCCAGGTGGGTGCAGTGGGAACAGGGCTCTTCCCCCACCTCAGGGCCACTGCCTTGCTCTTATGGCAGGTGGGAAAGCTTGTTGGGGGCACGCCCCCTTGCCACACCCCATCATCAGTGCATGAGCCTGTTCCCTCTCCAGCGCCCTAGCATGGGAGCCTCGCAGGGGTGCCCCTGAGCTGGGTGTTCAGCCCCCTCGGCCCCCCAGCCCAACCACTGCTTCTGCACCCTGATTCCCTGGTCCAATAAAGGAAGCCTCAACGGAGGGCAGGAGCCACAGCAGGCAGTGGGGTCCATGGGCCAGCTGCCCTGCCATCTCCATGCCGCGTCTCCGTTTCATTCTCTCTCTCTCTCTCTCTCTCTCTAGATCGACCACACGGAGGTGGACGCTGTGGATGGGAGGGAAAACGGGCAGCCGGCCGCTGTGCCGCCAGCTCCCAAATCCGCTGTGAGTTGCCAGGTCCCCTGCAATTCTGCGCGTGTGGGTCTGGGACAGGGAAAGAGGGTGGCATGTGTCTCTTCAGGTCAAAGGGCCTCCTTCCTGGCCTTGCCCAGCCAGCATTGGGGGGGTGCCCTTCCACACGCCCCCTGCCCAGCTGAGAAGAGGAATTGCACTGTCCTGGCTCCTGCTTCCCCTCCCACCCCCTGCCCTCCCCCATGGTCTTTGTTCCCGTTTTGCCTCTCTGCTAGGACAATGACACCAGACTAGTCGCTTGGGCTTTCTAGCTCCCACCCCTCACTGGAGGCTACAGCCCCTGCAGAGCTGGGAGCGCCCGCTGCAGCTTTTGGCATTGCAGTCTGACATGGAGTGAAAAAACGTTGGGGTAGCCCCTCCCCCTCCTGTCTGGCCTTCAGGGGTCTGGAGTCTCTGATGCTGCCCCTTTAATCTCCTGAGCTCACCGGTTCTGGTATAGTTCACTTCCTCCCGAGGCCAGATACTCTGCTGCAGCTAGCATGTGCCAAGGGGGAAGCTGGTTAAAAGTCACTGACTCTGCCCCCATCTTTGCTGGAAGTTACAGCTACCTGGGGGCTGCTCTGTCCTGGGACAGCTGGATCACCGCATAGCCCACATCCAGGGCCTTCATATACCAGGGCTCTGTAGGGACTGACTACACCGGTCCTGTGCTCCCCGGTTACTCTCCCAAAAGAGATGGTGAAGTCAGGCTGTGAGCCCTTTGCAATGTCCAGAGTTGTCCTGAGGGCAAACAGAGCCTAGTACAGGATCTGCTGGATTCCCTCCAGCGGCTGGGGGGTGGGAGCAGCCCCTGCATGCTCAGCTAAGGCCAGCCTCCAGCGTACAGGCAGTGGCTACCACGGCCTTATCACCAAGCCCACACAGTACTGCTGCCACATGCTGCCCAGTGACCCAGGGGCCTGTTTGGTATTGTCTGCAATGACATTGCTGGCCTGCAGATACAGGGAGCGGGAGGCAGAATTCCCCAGGCTGTCCTGACTGCCCCAGTGGCCCTGCAGCCAGACAGGAGCCGTATAGGCAAACCAGGCCCTGTGCTGAACTTCAGCTACTTGCGGGGCCACCCCTGAGAGTTCGCGCCCATCTCCACAAGAGGGGAGCATCTTTCAAAAGGGCCTTGACCAAACAGTGCCCAGCTCAAGCCACCTGAGAGGGGCTGACAGCCAGGCACCCGTCCTTGGAAACGCTCCCCTCCCGGGTCCCGGCCATGTGGTCATGTAGAAGCCCTGGCCCCCTGTACTGCCAGTTCTCTCACCCCTGGCTCTTGGGAGGGTTGCGATGTTCCCTGAGGCCTTGGAAAAGGAGGGTTATCTGTGACTGGACATGCAGAGCTGCCCCCCAGGCCATTCTACCTCTGTAATCAGCCTGTCCTGCCCCGCCCCACCCTGTGCTATGGCCTGCATGCCACGCAGCGTGAGTTCCGTCCATTCCCAGCATGCCCGGCGCTCGGCCCCCCTGGCGCCTGCCCACCAGCCTGTGCTTTCCCCTCCGCCTGCCTGGAGCTAACGGTCTGTCGTCTCCCGCCCCTGCCGCAGCAAAAGTACATCGCCCAGGTGCTGCAGGACCCACCCCTGGAGGGCGAGGCGGCGGAGTCCGAGGAGCAGGGGTCCCAGGACGAGGAGCTCATCAACCCGGACGGCATGAACGACACGGATTTCCAGTCGTGCGAGGACAGCCTGATAGAGAACGAGATCCGCCAGTAGCGACCCCAGGGGGCAGGCGGGGCAGGGAGGGCCCGGGAACCAAGGCGGCCGGTGTGAACGGAGAGAGAACTGAATGGAGCTGGGAGCGTGGCAAGGAGGACGCCTGCCCCTGCCCCCACCCGCCTGCCCAGGCTGCTGCCCCAATGCTCGTTCCAAGGGCGGGAAGGGGCCGTGCATCAACCTCTCCATTCCCTGCTTGCTCCCGCCCCGCCCCCTCGCTCCCGTCTGGGCGGCTGAGACGGGACCTGCTCTTCCCAGTTCCCTTCTCTAACCCCCTCCGTGAGCCTGGCAGGGGGAAGGAAGAGGCGGAGGACAATGACTTGGACCCTGGCTGCTTCAATGCTGTGGAGAAGACGTCCCAGGGACTGCAGAGGCCTGGGTGCCTTGGGGTGGCGAGTGTTGCGGGGGGACTCTCCAGTCTCCAGGGTGGATGCTGGGCCTCTCCGCCTGCCCCACAGGTGGAATCTTGAACACTAATAATTTATTAGATTTAAAAGAAAAAAGCTTTAATCAAGGTATTGCCCCCCCAGCTAGCAGTGGGGGGCTGGGAGCCCAGCAGCTGGCGCTGGTCCCCTGTGGCTGTGTCTCTCACACGCGTGTGCGCCTGAGTGGGGTGCCCCTCCCCAGCTCCTGGTTCTGGGGGCACATGAGGGCCACGCTCCGGTTTGGGTGCAGTGTAACCACCTAGGCCCGCTCCTGCTCTCCCCTCGTGCAGTGGGGGGCCAGTAGCAGCTCCCAGATGCCTGGGGGCAGCGGGTGTCACGCCATGAAAACCGTGCTGGCTCTGTGCTGGCGGGAGGGCCCCTCTGGGTGGCGAGCAGTGTGGGAGGGCCCCTTGCAGGGCAAGGGGAGCCTAGGGGCTAACAGGCGCATACGGCTGTGTCGTGGCTGTGGTAGCTGGAGCCCAGTCGGGCCATGCCGGGGGCTCACCGTGAGCGTGTGGCATTCTTTTAAGTGGCGTTTTTTGTACATTTCCCCCCATTCCTTTAAAATAAAAAAAAATGACACCCAGCCGCTGCCCCCTGTGCTCTCCTGTGTCTGCGCAGCGGGCCAGCAAGGCCGGCCACTGGGGTTGGCTTTCCCTGACTGCTGTGGAATGCGGCCTGGGCCCTGAATCCAGCTACCAGCAGGTGCTGGGACTGACCCAGCTTCCCTAGCCTGGGGACTGAGCCGGGGTTTACCCCTCCTGTGTGTTTGGTGTCTGCCACTGTAGGGCCGTGGCTCCGGCAGCATGAGTGGCAGCATCTGCCATCCTGCTCCAAGATCCCAGCCCTGGGGGAGCTGGGTCCCTCTCGTTAACCTGGTCCCGTGGGGGTGAGGCTGATGTGCTGCTCTGAGATTCTCATGGGACATCGCTGCCGGCTGGGCATGTTCCAGAACCTCCCTCCACCCCTAAGCACCACACCCTGGGTGGGCACTTGCACAGAGGGAGGCGCGCCAGGCAAAACGGGCAGCAGCACCATCACAAAATAACCCTGCCTGCCGGCAAGCTGTATTTATTTTCCCTTGCCTCCCTCCCCTTGCTGCCCTGGCCATTAGCCGCTGCGAACCCTGCCTGGACGTGGCTCCAGTGAGCAGCATGCAAAGCAGTGGTGTATTGGAGTCGGTCCAAGCAGGTTCTGCGAAGAGCAGTAATAACCTGCCCTCATCCTTTGCTAGCACCCTCCAGCCAAGAGTGCTTCGTAGACACTAAAGACCTAAGCCTCCGCTCTCACCAGCTGAGTTCCCAGGAGAATGGTTCTTCTCCATGGTACAGAGGGGGAACTGAGGCACAGAGCGGGAAGAGGCTTGCCCAAGGTCACACAGCAAGTCCATGGCACTTTGGAAGAGAGTCCGGCTGTCTGTCCTTCACCCTGCCCTTCTGACAGGTGTTGCAGAGGCAACAGCAGGGTTCGCCGCCTGTGGGGAGGGGGGACAGAGATGAAGGGCTCAGACCCTGGCTCCTCCTTAGTGGCTGAGTGATGGCTGGGGCGTGTTATTCAGTGGAGGGGCTGGCAGAGGCTGGGCCTGGTGGGATTCCCCTCTGGAGTTCCCAGGTGAAATGCACGTTATTGGATTTCTCTGGGTTTCTCCCAGGACAGGCTAGAAACCAAGCACAGGGCTCGAGAGGTCCGTCCAGGCGGGAGAGCTGTTCTCACACGTGCGCTGCGGCGTGGCGGGCTGGCTGCGGTTGCTGTGTACTGGCTGGTGGGTGCAGGCCCTGGCAGGGGGCTGTGTTCCCACTGGCACTGTGTCTGTGTTGAGCTGTGTACAATACCCTGTATATATTTGTGTAAAAAAAGAAAAACCGGAGCTTACCAGATTGCCAGTCTCTGTGTGTCGAATGGGTTTGCGCTGGCGGAGGCAGCACCTGGGACACCAGTGGGCGGGGGGGTGGGCTCTACCTGGAGCCAAACCCCAGAGCCTCGGGTACCATGTGTGGGGAGGGCACTGTGTAGGAGGTGGGTGCGGCCTGGAGCCCAGTCCCAAAGCCTTCTGCGCTGTGAGGCAGGGACCTCTGCCTGGAGCTGGAACCCAGTGCCACGGGCAGGGTGCAAGGCAGCAAGCGGTGTCTAGGGCTGGCACCCAGAGTTAGGAGTACGGGGGTGGGGGTCTGCCTAGGGCTGGGACTCAGGCCTCTGGGGACAAATGGGGAGCAGGGGGCTCTACCCAGCCTGAACACCACTACCACCACCCCAGACAGACTCCAACTCAGTCACCCTGAACCCGGCCGGGACTCCTGGTGGCCACACACTGAGTCGAGTCCCGCCTGGCCTGAGGTGCTGCGTGCTGCTTCACTGAAGCCTGCTCTGTCCTTCTGCTCCCACGGGGCTCGTGCTTGAGAGCTCACAGGCCTGGGAAGGTATTTCCACCCCCTCCACTGGTGGTGGAGGCTGGAAACAGCCCTTGTGTAAGGTTCTGTGGCCCCCAGGTGGAGCCAGAAGCAAGAGCCCCTTGGTGGCAGCACATGGCAGGTGTGCTCGGTCGGAGCAGCAGGGCTAGGGTGCTTGCTGGTGAGCTGCCAGTCCGGTAACCAGTGGTGCAGGGGGTACATGTCAGCCTCAGCTCCTCGGCCTCCCCTGCTAGTTACAGCCTGGCTCTGACATCTCGCCCTTTCCTGCAGGGAGAAGGAAGAGAACGGAGGCCTTTGGGGTGCACGGCTGGTGGCTCCGTGTCCCCTCCCCAGCCTGAGAGGTTGGGTGGCCATTGGTTTTCCCTGCTCCCTCGGCCCCACCAGGAGGAGGATGCTAGATGAGGGGGTGCTCTGTGGCGGTGGGGCCTATGTCCACTCCTCCTCCATCTCCAGAGCGGCGTTGCTCTGGGCAGTACCCGCTAGCTCCCTAGACAGCTTCAAGGAACAGAGCAATGGGCAGTGGCTGGGGTGCTGTGCTCAGTGTCCGCCTGTGGTTCCCTTGTTCTATGCCTGTGGCCTGCACCCTTGACCCTGTTTTCTCTCTGGATCTTTTTGTCCCTCAAACCCAGTTGGCCCCTGTGTCCAGTGGTTCCTCCCACTAGGCAGAAGCATCCCTGACTTAGTCTGAATCCCTTTCTCCTGTGTGCCCTGCACTGGCATCTCTCTCCCCTCACTGGGTCACAAACACACGGGCAGGAAGGGCTCCAGCAGGATACAAGGCAGGATTGCGCCCTATGCCCTCACAGGCCCCTGCCCCAGTCTGCGTGGCAGGGCGCTTTTCCATCTGGTTTGAAAAGTCGCAGGTGCTGAGGCTTCCGGCGCTTCCCCAGGGAAGTGATTTCCCACCTGGCACGTCGGGGTGTGCGTGCTGGAAGTGGCAGGCCCTCTCTCCCTTTGCCCCCCTGCTCAGGGCCCTGAGCTGCTCAGCAAGAGCCAGGCGCTGGCAAGGTCTGAGCAGTGCCAGTAGAATGATGTCCCTTCGACTTCAGGCTTTGAAGCTTCCTTGTCTGTGGGAGTATTTGAACCGGACACCCCACATGCCCTCCACCCCTCTGCATCACTTTCTGTCTACATCCCCACCCTGCGCTGCCCAAAGCAGCCCCAGGCTCACCGCCGCCTGCCCACAATAGCGACACTTGCCACTTCCAGCCCACATCACCCACACAAAGCACTGCCAGGGGAGTGGCTGGGAGCCAGACGGGCTGCAGCAGAGCATTTGCGTGTTGAGTGGAGAAACTGGGGGGTGCCCCCTGTGGCTGGGGGAGTTGCAGTTCCCTCTCTGCGCCCCAGACAGCCTCCCGCTTTTACAGCAGCAGGCCCCAGCCTCCGCTCTGCAGGGAGCTGCCAGGTCACTTAGGGCTAGCACCGTCTCATCTCCAGCTGGTTCTACCCAGCTCCGGGCTCTAGACTGCAGAGGAAACCCCGAGGCCTGTCAAAGAGGACAGAAGAGAACAAGGAGCCGGCCTGCTGTGCAGGAAAGAGGTGCCGCCCTCAGGGGCCAGAGCCACCAGGAGAGCTCGGCGCAGGAGGAGAGGGCAGCAAAGAGGAGCCTGGCTGGGCAGCCCTTTCAGGTGAGCAGCAGAGAAGAGAGCATGTGTCGGGGGGCAGGGAGCCAAGGGAAGCAGGGTGAGGTTTGTTTTGAGACACCCCCCCGCCACTGCATGATAGACCCCTTCCTGTGTTGCTTGCTCTGTCTCCCCCACTCCATTCGTTCCCACCTCGCTGGAGCAGTGGGCTGGGTGTGGGAGGGGGTGCAGGAGGGGATGTGGCTTCTGGGCTGGGGCAGAGGGTTGGGGTGACTGGGTGGCACTCACTTTAGGCAACTGCCCACAATCACGGGCACAGCCCTCTGGCAGCGGCGCTTAGGCACTGCCAGGCTGCTGGAGGCCTGATTGGGCTGAAGTAGGCTCCAGGAGATAGGCCGTGATTCCAGGAGACCCGGGGGGGAATCACCAGCCACAGGCCTTGCAGCTGGGCTCCGCGATGCCAGCTCCGAACAGCAGAGGGTGCTGGTGCAGCAATTACAGGGTGGCTTGCTGTCGCCTTGCCAATGGCCCCCGGTAGGGTCCTGGCCCCCTTTGCTGGGGGCTGCCCGGATGCTCTGCTCTAGCCAAGAGCCTGGGCAGGACTCGGATGCTGCCGGTGACTGTCCCTCTGGGCACAAGCGGATCCAGGCCCTGCTCTCGCCAGCCCAGCTGGGTGTGGTGCCAGGCATAGCTGGGGCCTGACTCACGGGAGACAAAACAGCTGTCACTAGAATAAGAGAGGGCTGGGCTCTTAAAGGCACAGGGGCCTTTCTGCCCTGCCTTGCCTGTCAAGCACCACCTGGGGCGCTGGAACAATTTGCATGGGGGGCGCTGAGAGCCATGGACCCAAACTGCAAGCCCTGGGTGTAATGAAAACCACTTCAAGGCAGGGGGTTCAGCAGCCTGCCTCATGCACCCCAAGTTCCAGCGCCCTGCCGGGCTGCTTCCGCTCCCCTACAGTCTGTGCTCAGACTGTCGCACACATCAGCAGGAGCCAGAGCAGATCCTCGGGGAAGGATCCCAAGGCCCAGGCCCAAGGCCCAGGAGGGTACCCCAGGCAGGTGGCTCAAAACCAGTTGTAGCTTAACAGGAAAAACACCAGGCCTGGGCAGGTGGTGCCAAGGCCATTTCAAAGGGGCAGGGAGGCCGGTGTGTGTGTAAATTCTCCAGCTTGTCCTGTAAGTCACTGACTGCAGCCCCTACCCACAGCTTGTTCCCACTTGAAATGGACCCATTATGTCCCCCACTGCAGCCCTTATTGCTCCCATCGCTGGGGTCTGGGATAAGGCAGGGCCTGAAGCTCAGATTAGCAAACACAGGCTTTGTGCAAGTGCCTTTCCCTACTGGCACCAGCATGAATGAGCCCAACTCCTGGGGCGCTTCTCAGCCCCTCGCTCAGCCCAGTGGCCCAAGCCACTCACCAAGCCTGGGGCCTTGAGGGGTTCGCCTGAGCAGTTCCACTCTCCCAGGGGCCGCACAACACGTGCAATGAGTGCACAGTTCTCATCTGCCACCTTTTTGTCTCTTCTCAGGGCTGGAGGTCCCAGCACATCTGCCTCTCCCCTCCAAGGGCAACTCACAGTAGCCCTTCTCCCTGCTTCTGCACTGGGCGTAGGAGGGGGATGATGTGCCCACTGCCCCTACAGCTGAGCTACCCCAGTCTGTCCTCCTGGCTGGTCTCCTCTGCAGTGGCTGGTAAGTAGCTCTGAAGGGGGAGGCTTCACATTGCCCTGTTCTCGCCTAGGTTTGGCTGCCTGACCCAGTCCACGGGGCAAAGACCCTGTTCTCCTGTTCCCAGTTTCCTGCACATCCCACAAAAGGCTGCTAGGTGCTGGGCATTTTGGAGCTAGCCCTGGACTGGTGGCTGACACCTAGAACAGAAAAGGTCCTAGGAGGGTGTTCTGTTACTGCAGCCATTGGGCGACGCATGCTCGGGGCAGTGGGATTGCCCAGGCTCTGACCCTGTCCTGCTCCCTCGAAACCAAAGGCAAAGTTTGCCCCTGACCTAACTGGAAGGCAGCTGTGACCTGAAGGGGTGAAAGCACAGATCCTTAGGGCAGGTTAGACTTCGCTAAGTGAGTGCAGTGTACTGGGAGTGTGACCCCTTTCCAGCAGGGCTGTATCTGCTCTGGCAGGGGAAGACTGGGGGCAGAGCATGAGGCTCTGGGCACGTCCTGTGGCTGCCCAGGCTGAGCAGGCTGGAGATGCAGCGGTGTCATCGGCCAGGGTTCTTATGTCACTTCCAGCCTGTGTGCCACATTGCCACTCTCCCAGCCCCACTCTGTTCTGGGCTCTTGCTCTTAGCCCCTGGGGCATTCTCCTTCCTGCAGCTGGTTGGAATTAGTACCTGGCCAGCCTCACCTGCTTGAGGCTGTCAGCAACTGGTTATGACCTTGTCATACCATGGAGGCAAACTTGTCCTCCAAGGGAAACCTGCTCCTGCTCTCCCGTCCCCACTCCCTGGCTGGTGCCTCTCCCCCGCTTTGCACCAAGCAGAGGGATGCAGCTCTTTTCAAACACAACAATGAAAACAAACAAGCAGGAGGCTCAGGTGAGTTTAAAAGCAAACACTGAGTTAGAGTTTCTTCTGCCAGGACTCATCCAGCTACATTCTCTGTGAGGTCGCTCAGTGCCGCACGCCCAGCCCCCTGTGTGTGCTGGATGCACACAATTGTACGCTGCTCACCTGGCACAACGTTCACAACCCCCCTTGAGTGCTTGCCTAGCACAGACAGTGCCAGGTGCAGCCCCACCACCCAGCCCCTAGTTATGCAGCACCATGTCCTGCATATTCAGCCCTCCTGCCTTGCATGCATAACCTGCCGCCCCACGTGTCTCCTTAGGGCATGTAACCATGTGCAGTCCTACATACTGCATGTTGGGCTTTATGGGTACGGATTCACTGTACAGCCCCCAACACTTGTGCATGGACACAGCCTTCTCTCCCACAGGCTGTGACTACGGGCCAGGGACGGGGAGTCACGCTTCGTCCAGCTCCGTCAGAGGTCCTCCTGATCTGGTCCGGCTGAAGGGCACCAAGAGCAGTGGGTAGGCAGCTGTCTGGATCTCCTGACCACTGGAGATATGGGCAGTGCCCTGTGCAGTGCCCCTGAGTGGGGGTGCTGACAGGATCGCTGCCTTTGATACAGCCAGAGCAGTCCCAAAAGCGTGCCAGTGGAGTGGCTGGAGTTTCCCAGTGCACAGCTGGGTTAAACGGGCTTAAGGCTGCTGTGGAGGAGCAGGGCCTCTTGGTGTTGGGGAAGCAAAGCCCAACCCTGGACATCCCAGGCTGGGTGAGAGGAGTGACCCTGCCACTGGCAGATGAGCCAAACATGCAACCTGGGGGCAAAAGGCATAAGTGAGCCTGGTGAGCAAGCCTGCCCCATGGGGAAGGAGGAGGGCAGCCAGTTCTGTGGCCTGAGCGTGGGAGTGGGAACCAGGAAGGTTAGGGTCATTTTCCTGACTTGGCGACGGATGTGCTTTGTCACCGTTTGTCTCCGTTACCCCGTCTGGAACGCAGAGGGCTGACCCACGAGCCCACTGACGGGAGGGGTGAGGTTAATTAACATTTGCAAAGTGCTGTGTGATTGCCCTGCAGGCTAGGGAGCGTCTGGTGTCCTGTGCTGGCTGGAATCTGAACTACTCAAGCGCGTGTCATATGCCCTATACTTGTATGGTGATTCTCCTTCATTCCAGGGTTGGATCCTCTGCTTTTGGAGCTGGGCAAGGCCTGAGCCTCTAACTTGGCTCATGGGGGGAGCCAGGCTCGGACCCTTCGCTGGGACACCGGGGCCTGCCCCCTGGCCTCTGGAGTGGGGATCTGTTTGGGCAGCAGCTGGGAGAGTTGAGGCCTTTAGTGAAGCCTCCCCACGCCCTGTAACAGCCAGGAGCGCTGTGCTGAGGCCGCTGGCGATAGTAGCCGGCGCTGCAGCCCAGGGCGAGATCTCCTGGCGCAGGGGGGGAAGGGGACACTCGGCCTCCCCGGGCAGGGTGTCTGCCTGCAGCCGCTGCGCCTTTAATTCCCCGGCCCATCCCCCGCACCCTCAATCAGAGCTGCACGCTCGGCACATCCTGCCCGGCCAAACCCCACCTTCCTCCGCTGCTGCAGCTGCCAGGCCGCGGCAGGAGCCGAGGGGGCAGGGTAGGGAAGGGCCGAGCCGGGCCCCCCGGAGCAGCCCCACAGTAAGTCCGCGCCTCGGGCCATGCTGGGATCCGCTTAACAGCTCAGCCCGCTGCGGGCTGGTTTCCGGGCCGTGCCCCCGCCCCGCCCCAGGGCCTGCCGGGCAGGGAGGGGCCGGGGGGCGCTCGCTCGCTCCTGCCGGCAGCTGTCGGGTGTCAGTGCCGCGGGCAGGTGAGTGAGGGCGGCGGCCCGGCCGGCAGAACGGGGGTGTCCCCCGATCTCTGCGGGGGGAGGGGGGGTGCCAGGCCGGGGGCCCCTGGCTGGAGAACGGCCCCGCTCTGCCCCCTGGCCGGCGAGGGACCGGGGCAGGGGCAGGGGAAGTAGCTCTGGGCGGCCCCCGGAGCCGGCAAGGCCGGTAGGGGATGTGGCGATCAACCTCTCACTGGCCGGGGGCGGGGGCGCGGGCGCCTCGCCCCGTATCCCCTCCCTGAGCTGCTGCTCTGCTCGGGAGTTGGCCCCCAAGTTCTGCCCTGCCCTGCCCTGGGGCTGCCTCGGGGAAGTCCCGGGGGGCTCTTACTTCCACCCTCCCTCGGCGCCCTAGGGAGTCTCGTCGGGGAAGGGACATGGGGAGGAAGGCGGGGGTGGGGGCCGAGAAACGACAGCCCTGGCCTGGCTCTGACCGCAGAAGCGCTGCAGCAGTGGGGCCTGGAAGTGTCTCCACAGAGGAGGCTGCAGCCCGCTGTCCCTGGGGGCAACGGGAGACCGGGGAAGCCCTGCCTGCGGCTGCCTATTGCCGTCTGGCTGCGGCTTGGCTCCTATTCCAGGCTGTTTACCGGCAATATTTTTCCTTCTCAGAAGCGCTGCCCTGAGCCGAGTTCTCTCTAGGAGGGTCTTAGCCTGTGCAAGCCCCTCGGAAAACGGTGCCTTTCCCTTTGTGCAGCTGAGCTGTCAGACTGCACCCCGGCTAGCTCTATGGTTACCAAAGAACCCCAGGGCCCATTTCCCTGGAGTTAGTGCAAACTCCCTTGGCCTGGCCAGGTCCCAGGCTGTGTAACGGCCCTGCGCCTTCCTCTAGTTCTCCTGCCACTTTCCAGGTGCCTGCCTCAATTGTTCCTATGTCGTATTCCTGTGTGGTGCGTCCCATCCCAGGTGTGGCTGTGCTTCAGTGCTGGGTGACCAGGTGTGTACAGCCCTGCAAATCCACAGACGTCTGCTCTATATCCGTGCATATCCGCATCCACAGATTCGGCTCGAGGCGGCTCGTTTTTTTGCAGTTACAGACACAGATACAAACTTTTATCTGGCACCCTGCAAATTTGCAATACCAACTTTGTATCCACAAATATCCACACCCACAGTTAGAGAGGCAGGTATCTGTGAATCAGTTTTGCAGATGCAGGTACCAATCTTGTATCTGCACAGCTTGCTATGCAAACTGATATGGTATTTCCTTTGTTCCCCTGAGAATGGAGGACAGGCAGGTCCAGGCATGGTTTGAACCAGAAACAGTTCCTGGTCTCTTTGGTATGGTCTGAGCAGCCATCTGAGATGCTGGGCTCTTTGTGGAGGGGGCAGGGCTCAGTCACGCACCTCCCTAAGTGCAGCTCTGAGCCTGCTTGTCCTGTTTCCATGTGCTTTCTAGGCACTTGGGTGGGGAGGGGGTATCCTTTCCCAGTGTCTGATGCAGGCCTGTGCCCTGCTGCTGTACCTGCAGGGATTGTAAGCCGGGTGCTTGTTGTATTACCAAGCCCTTAATGCAGATCTCTAGGGTTGGCATGGAGCCAGTCCTGCGCTAGATGCTTTGGTCCCACCCCTGCATTGAGTGCTACCCACAATCAGATAGCCCTAGCCAAGACATGAGAGACTGCTGCAGGAGATGAGGCGAGCAGCCACCCTGCATCTGCTGGGCAGCCCCACGTAAGCCCAACAGCCTCATTCTTGGGTGCCTTGGTCAGCTCAGCAAGGAGCCTCCTTAAATGCCTGGGAACCAGTGGTGGTGAGAAGACCTGGGCTCTCGAATGTGTGTATGGGGCACTCCTGTGATCACAGCAGGAAGCAAAGGGACTTGGGATTCCCCTTAGAATAGTGACCTGGGTTCTGTGTGGACTCCTGTGCACCTGAAGAGAGATCTGCCTATGAGGTCGCCCTACTGTCCGGTGAGAGTGTCACACTGAGCATCCCAGTGCATGGATCCAACCAGTTTTGATGTCTGTTCCCACCTGTGGGAGTTGGGGGGAGGGAAGCAGTGAATGGGAAAGAACTGTCCCTCGGGGTGGCGACCTGGCTGGAAGGAAGTATGGGTGATTCAAGTGCTAGCAGGGGGCCAGTCTCTCCTGGTGCACGGAGACTAGAAAAGCCAGGCCCTGGCACAAAGGTGGAGGGGGGTTGGTAAGGCTAATCATATTCTGCAACTGGAGAAACTGAGGCACAGAACAGCACAATGGCCTGCTCATGGTTACGCAGGGAATCAGTAGCAGACCTGGGATTTGAACCCAGGAGTCCGGGGCTCCCTCCCTAATTGGTAATGGTAGCAGCCACCGAGTGAAGAGCTCGGACAGGGCCTGATGTTGCTGGTGATAAAGTGAACATGGAACTGGTGTACAGGGTCAGATTAGGGATTGTTTGGTGTTTTTTTTTTTTTATGGGGGGCTGGGGCAAGAGCGAGTGGGGGCCCTTCCCGCTCCCTCACAACCCCCCCTGCTCCTGTGCTCCTGTCTGGGAAATGGGGCTGGGGCACAGGAGGTTTCTCCTGCTCCATGAGCAAGCCCTTGCCCCAGACCTCGTTCCCCAGGAGGAGCACCAGGTGGGCAGAGTGGCTGATCTGCCCCCTCGGTGTACAGTTTGTTAGCATGCTGGAGGGAGGCTGTTGACAATGGATGGGCCGGTTGGTTTGCCTCAGAAAGGACAGGAAAGGTGTCTTCCAAACCAAACAAATAGGGAGGGCAACTGTGTTTCCCCTGGAGAACCTCGCTGTTCATGCAAGGGAGCAAGCTCTCCTAGCCTCACAATGCTCTGGAGCTGCAGGCTGCTCTGATGGGTGGCAGGGCTTGGGGAAGGGTGTGATGGCAGGGAGCCCAGATGTCACTGACTTGTTGCATGAAGGAGAAGGTATTGCATGGAGAGATGGGGAAGCAGAAACATACTGGGTCCCGTCCCATCCAGCTCCTGGAGGTTTGGCCCTGTTCTACATGGGCTGGCCGTGAGGCTCCCTGCTCCTCTGCAGGTGTGGTTTCCCAGCCACATCCATTCTGGTGGGAAGACTTCCCTGAGATTCAGCTTTAATTCCCACTGCCTTAATCCCCCATCCCTCTAGTTACACCCTTACTCCTGCCCCACTGTCCGTACCCCATCATGCCCCGGTCCAGGGACTGCATACTCCATTCACAGCCCCCTCTGAGCCAAGGCAGGCAGACCTAGCTCTTCTGGCTCTCTGCTCCCGGGCCTGTCTCTGAGCTCCTTCCTGTGGGCTGCTTTCTTGTGAGGAGATGCCCAGGAATGAGCATTCCACCCCCAGTACCAGAGCCTTTCCCACACACCCCAGGAGAAGCCCATGGAGGGGCTGTGATCTAACGGTTGTGTCAATGCTGGATTTGTCCCTAGTAGAGCAGCCCTGGGCTATCCAGAATTGGTGGCCGCCCGATTTTGCTCTGGTTTATTCTGGTTCGTAGGCCGTGCCCATCACCATGGTATCTGAGCACCCTGCCCAGGAGGGGCGTTCCCACCACAAGGTCTCCCAGGCATCTGTTGGGAGCAGTGTGTTTCTAGGGGGCTGGTCTGCAGGAGCCCACGGAGCCAGAACTGCCCCATGGCGTCAAAAGATGAGTGCTGCTGGCGGGGCCTGCCAGGTACAGAGCACGCAATGGCCACTCCTTGGGTGACAGTTTGCTTCTGTTTCTCTGAAGCACCATCCAGAAATACACCTTCTATATGCCCACCCAGGTGATTGACTGGTTCCATCAGCATCACTCCACAGGGGGAGGTCTGTCTGCTCCTCTTCAGCTGACATCCAGCCCTGTTCCCCCAGCGTCTGAAATGCTCTTCACTCCCTCTGCACTCAGAAGCTCTCCAGGATCAGTAGCTGGTTTCTCTCCTTTGTGATCACAGCAGCCAGCAAGGCCTTCCAAAAGGCACTGAATCATAAGGCTGCTAATAAACTCAGCTGGGCAAAGCTCAGCTTAGCCACAGGCAGCCTGGCCAGCACAGGAGCTGCTGTGGTGCTGGGAGGAGCTTGAAATGGTTGCAGAGGAAGAAGAGGGGTAGGGAAGGCTGCAGGGATGAAATAAGAGGCTGCCCCCCCCACCCACACATACACCTCGGGGGCATGAAGAAAAGTTTACAAACATGCCCAGAGTGTTGCTAGGGCAGGGAAGTCTGCCTAAGTCTGCAGCCAGCCAGAAGCCACCAGCCCCATTCTTGTGCAGGGCTCTTCAGGCAGCTGATAATGCAAACGTCAGCATTTAACCATGTCGCTGCTGATGGCTGCCTGCAGGGTTGGATCCGGAAGGTTGGTCTGTGCAGTTCTGTGCAGCGTGACTGGGAGTGGCACTGCATTTGAGGGCCACAAGTGAGTGGCACTGGAAAGATGACCCCGATTATTTTTGTTCCCTCCTTGTTCCTGAAGCCAGTCAGCCAGAGGGGAGGAGATGAGAGAGCTGTTAGGGCAGAGAGCCCCACCCACCTGAGCATTTGCCACAGTGCTTGGCCCCGGGCTGGACACCATTGTTTTCCAGGGTAACCGCCAGTCATTGAGCATGTGAATCACCTGGGCAGGCCATTGCTGGCCCAAGGATAGACAGGAGTAGGGTGGGGGCTGGCGGCTCTCTCTGCTGTGGGTGAGAGAGTGGCAGTGCCATTGGGGAACGCTTTCCCGTGGCCAGAATATGCTCATGTCTGTCAGCACCGCACAGGCCTGCCAGCGCGGTAAGAAAGGGCCTGGCAGAGCACGAAGAGACGAGAGAGACTGCAATGCCAGAAGCAAAGGCAGCACAGATGACTGTGCCTAGGGCTCTTCCTTGCCCTGCCCTGCCAGTCAGAGACAGCGGCAGCTAACCAGGGGACTTCCTGGAGGGGAAGGTGCTTGACTGGTGCATCAAGGTGGGGTGTCTGTGAGCTCCCTGGGCACCCGGAGGTGCTGGTGCTGTGGACCCAGGGGTAGGGAGCTGGCAGTAGGAGCTGGTGGGGGTTGCACCAGGTGCAGGAATGAAAAAGAGGGAGTCATAGTATGGCAGGGAGGGGCACAGTGGTGGTGGGGAAGGGAGCAGGATTGGTACTGACTGGAGCATGGGGTACTGGACCTGCAGAGGAATTAGAGCTGCCAGGGAGTAGGCACGAGGGGTGGCTGGTGCTGTAGGGGATTCTCCGCAGTGTGAGTGCTTTACTCTGCTCTGACTAGGCCTCAGCTGGAGTATCGCATCCAGTTCTGGGCACCACGTTACAAGAAAGATGAGGAGAAATTGGAGAGGATCTAGACGAGAGCAACGCAGGTGATGGAAGGTGCAGAAAACATGACCTGTTTGGGGAGACGGAAAGAACTGGGTTTCTTTGGTTTAGAAAAGACAGGGTGGAAATAACCGTTCTCAAGTTCCTGAAAGGTGGTTACAAAGAGGAGGAAGAAAAATTGTTCTCCTTAACCTGTAAGGGTGGGACGAGCAGCAATGGGCTTAAACTTCAGCAAGGGAGGTTTAGGTTACACATTGGGAAAAACTTCCTAACTGTCAGGGTGGTTAAACGGGAATAAATTGCTTAGGGAGGCTTTGAAATCTCCATTGTTGGAGATATTTAAGAGCAGGTTAGACAGACACCTGTTAGGGATGATCTAGATGGTGCCTGGTCCCACCCTGAGGGCAGGGGGCTGGACTTGATGACCTCTCATGGTCCTTTCCAGGTCTGGTGTTCTGTGATTTTTATGCCCTGATGGGGCACCTCAGTGGGGTGGAGCCACGTGCACTTCGTGTTTGATTCAAGGCCCAGTTTCTGGACCATATCAAGGAAGACAGCAGAAGTACAGGGTGGGATGCGCCAAGAGCTGTCCCAGCCTTCCAGTGCCTCTCCGTCCTGGTGACAGTAGGCATCCCCAGGGTCTGGGGAGAGCTCCTCATGACACAGTCCTATCCACTGGGGGTTGTTGAGGTTTCTCTGCAGGTGTCCGGCTCCCTGCCATTCCGGGGGGCTGTGACACAAGTGTCCCTTGCAATGGCAGGGATCGTGGCTGACTGGGGGGAGGCGTTATGGTCCCTGGGGCAGGATTTCTGGCTGCGCACACAACAGAAAATGAACTCTAGCTTCGCTACTGCGGTGAGACGTCCTGGAGCGAGCTGAGGGTGATTGTCTGAGCTGAGGGGTCCCTCTGTGCAAGGACACTTTCGTGTTTCCAGCGCTGGCCCTGCTGAGTGTCGCCCCCGGTAGGATGAGGAGGAGCCAGTGTGTCTGAGGGGCAGGGCAGGGTCCCAACAGGCCCTCTGGGCGCTATTTTACCAAATGCTTCCCAGTCTCCAAGGACACTAGTGTCCGTCCGAGTGAGGCTTGGCTGAGCCAGCCAGCGTCCAGTAGTGCCCCTCTGTGCCGCCAGGGCTCTGGTGCTGGCTGTGGTCCCAGAGCAGGCTCTGGAGCAGCAGTGAGGGGGGTTGGAGCTGACCTCGCTGGATGGGGCGAGGCAGTGCACGAGGGCAATCATGCAAACCCCCCGCCTCCAGGTGGGCGGAGCTGATTAAAGCCTTAATCTGGGCAAGGGCTTTGCAGGCCTTTACCCTGGTTGTGATGGGCTCCCCACCTCCACCCATCACTCACTGACCCCCGTGGGTCGCTCTCACAGGAAGGGGGGATGGGTTTGGCCTAGGTAATCCAGGCTTGGCTGGCTCTGGGGCCCACCCCCATTACCGTGTTCAGGGACAACTGATCGGTGACTCTTGGGGGGAGGGACGGCCACATCCCCCGCGCTAGTGGGGTTTGGTTAGTTGTACACACCCCAGCCGGGACAGTGCTGTGGTCCCGCTAGTCTGGCATCCAGGCGCCAGCAGAGCGGAGGGCTGGATGCTCCATAGTTCCCTGGTGCACACGAGCGCCTCTCCTGCCTATTGTGCAGGGAAATATGGCCTGTCAGGCTGGGTGCCCGGGCCCAGTTCTACACACCAGTCACAGCATCTGCTCTATGGATTGGGGCATGGGAATGGCCCTGACTGTGGGAGGCCACCCGGGGGCCCGTCTGCGCTGCCACCTGGCTCGCACTCAGTCCCTTGGGTTCTGTAGCGCCCCTTCTGGGGGCGGATCTCGGGGAGCAGACGGCGCTTTCCCACAGGTGGGGAGAGCCCTGCGCCAGCGTCCCATCCCCCCCATTGCTCTGTCACATGGTGCAGCCAGGCTGCCTCCATGCAGGGCAACTGTGTCCTGGAGCTGCACAAGGCAGGGTGAGGCAGAGGCTGCTGTTCCCCAGGAAGGAGGGAGCATTGCTTTTTGGAGGGAGGGGCGTGACTAAAACTGTTGTGGGTTTGCATGTACACACACACACAGAGAGAGCGAGAGCGCGCGCGCGCGGAGGCAGGGGCTGTCTCTGTGTCGGAGACGACTGCATCCTGCCTGTGCAGAGCTGGGTTTGAGTCACTCTCTCCTGTGGAAGAGGGCTGCCCCTCCCCCAGCTGTGCTCTAGCCTAGTGCCTCTCAGCCTTTCCAGGCGCCTGGAGTCGGAGGCCTGCCTGGGGCTGAAGCACATGAGTTAGCTGCCCAGAGCGGGGGCCCCTGTAGCGTGGGGCCCTGGGCAATTTCCCTGCTTACCACCCCTACTGCCCCCCTGTACTTCCAGCTGCCTTAAACCTGTCCTCTTGAGAAACCCTGCTCTGAATGAGCGGAATACCCCGGCAGGCCTCTTCCTAACCCCCGTCAGCGCGTCCCAGGCTGGAAAACCACTGCTCTAGCTTACTGAGCGCTGCAGAGACCTTGCTGCTTGCCAGTGGGCGCTCCAGAGTGCTGACTCAGCAGGCGCTCAGCCAAGGGCATCTCCAGAAGGAAGACACTGGTGCAGGCAAAACCTGCACTAGAGTGGGAACCTGAGGGGCTAACAGCGGGTCTGCCTGTTTCGAATACAGCCTGCTCCCGCATGGGGTGCTGCGGGGCATGCCCATGTGTTCCAGTTACTGCATCCCCAGCAGGAGGCGCCGGGAGGAGAAACACTGGGAGCTCTGTGCCTCCCCCAGGAGGAGGCGTGGGGCAAAAGCACTGGGTCTGGCATGGCTCCCATCTGCTCCACTCGCAGCCTCCCTCCCACCCAGCGAGCAGTAAGGGCAGAGCCCCAGCCGTGAGAGAGTCATTGTTCTCCGCCCTGCTGGGCAGAGATGAACAGTGGGTGTATTGCCCAGTGGGAGGCAGCCAGGCTTCCTGTGTGCTTGGCTCCTTCGCAGGCCGGTCTGCAATCAGTTTGCTGCCCTGTTCAGCGTTTCACCAGCGAAGCTGCTCTCAGCTGGGGCCCAAGGAAGCTCTCTTTGTTCAGTCTCACATTGTTGGGGGTAGAAATGTGGCCTGTCAGGCTGGAAGCCATGGCCCAGTTCTGCACACCAGCGACAATGTCCGCTCTGCAGATTGCGGTGTGGGAACAGCCCGACTGGATGGCCTCCCCAGGGGTCCTTTCTGTGCTGGCAGCTGGCCCCTGCTCAGACAATTGGGTTTGGGCTCCCTCGGAACAATCTATCAGGGGAAGATGATCACTGGGTGGAAGGGACTTTTCAGCCTGGTAAAGAAATGGCTGAAAACAGGGATGAGTCCATTATGCAGCAGTCGAGTGCCCTGCAAGTGTCTCCATAAAGCTCCAACATTGCAGCTCAAAGTGGGCCAGCCCTGGGCTCCCCACATGCAGCTCTGCCAGGGCCCCTTATCCCAGAGCTGTCTCATCTCTCCTCTGATTCCCCTTCCAAGCTCTGCTCCCACGGGGCAGTCCCGTGCCTAGCAACCCTGAATCTCCTCTTCCCCAGTACCCGCATCCCCCTCCACTGCTGTGCCAGTCTCACGTCTCCTGCTGCCCTTTTAATTGCAGGGGGAGGTGCTGAAGCTCCTGCTGCCTGTGCCTCACCAGCTGCACCATGATGCCCTTTGGGGGAATTGCCGCCCGGCTGCAGCGAGACCGGCTGCGAGCAGAGGGGGTGGGCGAGCACCACAACGCCGTCAAGTATCTCAACCAGGACTACGAGGCCCTGAAGCAGCAGTGCCTGGAGCGTGGCGCTCTCTTCGAGGACCCCCAGTTCCCAGCTGTCCCCTCTGCTCTCGGCTTCAAGGAGCTGGGGCCAAACTCTGGCAAGACCCAGGGGGTGCGCTGGAAGCGCCCATCGGTAAGTGCCTGGCGAGAGCTCTGTGGGGCTTGTGACATCCACCTGGCTCTGCTCAGTTGGGAGGCCCTGGACCGTGAGAGCTGCTCTGCCATGGTGACCTACGCTGTGGCCCCATCCCTTACACAGTGGCTCCCTCTGCCTGTCCCAGGCACCCTCCCTCCCACCAGGGGCTGAGAGCCCAGGGAGTTGTCTACTTGTTGCACTCTGTCCCTGTTGCCTTCTGCAGTGAGTTCCTCTTTCCTCAGTTAGAGCCGGGCTTTGAAATTTGGGGATTGGGCTCGGGATCACTCCTGCCCCTTCTGCATGGAACCAGACCTGCCCGGGGTGTGAGCACCTTGCCCTCAGTAACTGGGGACCTTCAATGTGAGTCGTCCTGCCGTTGCCCCTCGGGTGGTTGGGGGCCTGTCTCTGCAACCAGTCTCAAGATCTTTCCCTACTGATCTCTTTCAAGTAGTTGGTGTCAAGGCCCCTTGCCCACAGCCGGTGGCAGTGAGCACCCATCTGCTCTGAAAATGCTGTCACCTCTGCCCCAGAACCAGAGCCCAGCTGACACCCACTGGGCAGAGGGCAGAGTGTGGATCTGCTGGCAGCTGGTGCCTGTGTCTGAGTCTCTGTCCCTCTGCAGGAAATCTTGAGTGACCCTCAGTTTATTGTTGGAGGTGCCACGCGGACGGACATCTGCCAGGGCGCTTTGGGTAAGTACTGTATGCCCAGGCCCTGCATGGCAGCGCTGGGTCCTGTCCGGGGCGGGGAGGAGGGGGTTGGGTGTGGAGTGTTGAAGTAGATTGAAATGGGGGAGGTCTCTCCAGTGCAAAGCACAGGCAGGGCAGTGATTCATAAGGGGCAGTTTACCAGCATTCTCTCCAGGAGATGAGGATTCACCCCAGGGTCCCAGCTGAATCAGCTCTGCTATTACTTCTGTTCTTCCACCATAACCCCAATGAGAGCGGGAGCTCTGCTCCCAGCCTGCCCAGATCTAAGCAGGACTTCTCTTCTGTTTAGCCTATGGAAAGGGCAGGAGCACACGACCCCTTCAGCCCTGCCTTGTGTGCTTGACTGCTGCTCTCAGTAGTCCTTGCATGTCCCAGTCAGCTATCCAGGTCCCATTGTACCAGACACTGCATATACATGCCTGTAATGAGCCACGTCCTGCTCCAAACAGCTTTCAGCCTTGGTACGTGATGAGACATCAGTAAACTGACATGGGACTGGGCAAGGCGACAGAGCTCTCTCCGTAGTGGGCAGTTGGTGGCCACTTGTCTGCATAGTGTTTTGTGGAGGTACCTCTGAAGGACTTTACAGATTTTCACAAGGAACGCCTTCGAGGCATGAGGGGGGCAAGGGAGAAAGCAGGGAGCTGGGCAGTGGTCCGGGAAGGCTGGCTGGGGCGGCAGACTGGATACTACATGAGGGCCATGTCTACACTAGCCCCAGACTTCGAAATGGCCACGCAAATGGCCATTTCAAAGTTTACTAATGAAGTGCTGAAATGCACATTCAGCGCTTCATTAGCATGCGGGCGGCCGCGGCGCTTTGAAATTGACGCAGCTCGCCGCTGCGCCGCGCGTCCCGACGGGGCTCCTTTTCGAAAGGACCCCGCCTACTTCGAAGCCCCCTTATTCCCATGAGCTGATGGGCTAGTGTAGACGTAGCCGAGAAGTGCTAGGCAGGTGGGGTTAATTGGGGAAGAGAGTTAAGGATGAAGCCAGATACCTTGGGTTTGATGTTGTGGAGAAGGGAGAGTCCATGGAGAGACCCAAAGAGGAAGATCTGCAAGAAGTCCTGTGACAATGTACAGACTTGCGTACTTTGGAGCACAAGCTTCCGTGGGCAGAGACCCGCTTCGTCGGATGACGTTGCAGATATTTGTTAGTCTATAAGGTGCGACAGGACTTCTCGTCGTTTTTGTGGATACAGACTAACACGTCTACCCTGCTGATAGTTGTCACCAAAGGGGGCGGTGACACAGAGTGATCTGAGCAGCAGCACTTTGCATGGTCTCTAGGGGAGCAAGATAGGATAGGATCACACATACCTAGAGCTGGAAGAACCTGCAAGAGTCCATCCCATCCATTCCCCCGCCACCCCACCATGCTGAGGCAGGACCAAGGAGGCCTCAACCCATGTGTGTCTAGCCTGTCCTTAGCAGCCTCCAGTGTCATGGACCCCACAGCCACCTTAGATAATCTGCTCTGGAGCTGAGCTTTCCGTGCGCTTCGAAAGTGTCCGTGACTGCTAGCCCAACTCTTCCCCTGCTACAGATTAAGACACTGACTTCTTGTTCTACTCCGAATGCACACAGAGAGCAATTGATCACTGCCCTCTCTATAAGTGCTCTTCGCATATTGGGCAACCGTTCTCAGGCCCTTTCTTGGTCATCTTTCCTGGAGATTCAGCACTCCCCAGTTTTTGTTTCAAACCTTTCCTGGTAGGTCAGATGCGCAAAAGCTCTTGTTGCATTGTTGCTCTCCTGTGGCCTCCCTCTGGTTTGGCTACATCTTTCTTAAAGCCTGGCACCCAGAACTGGATGCAGTACTCCGCTGGCAGCTGACCAGTACCAAGCAGGAGGGCAGTTACCTCCTGAGGCTTCCGGACAACACTCTTGGGTACATGCCCCAGACCTACAATGTTTCCCTAGACTTGGACACTCCCAAGCATATGTCAAGGCCAGTGGGGCCTGGATGGAGCAGTGATGGTGGGAGACGATGTTGGGTTTTGATCATGTAGCCAGATACTTAAGATGCTGCATAACAAAAAGCATCAGGATGTAGAGTCGGTCTGAGCACGTGGCTCTCGAGAGCAGGTGTGTGTGAAACTGCTGCCGTGTTCCACCCCAGAGAAGGCCGCATTTGAAGCGTGTGTCTAGTTTGTAGCACTCCCTGGATGCTCTGGGAACGTTGGAGGCTGCTGCAGACACAGCAGCATGAACCTGGGTAGGAAGCCACTCAGCCAGGCTGGGCACAGTCTTGGGGAAGAGAGTGGCAAGGTCCCCCACTCTTTTACAGCATCCAAAACTGGGCCTCACAATTGCGATTTATTCTGTTGAGAGTCTGTCCAGGAGACAGCCCTGGCCAGAATGGGCACGGGTGGGGTGCATGGGCCAAGGCTGAAATGGTAAGATGGGGAGGGCTGTGGGTCAGCAAAGAGGGGCATTGTTGCAGCTGTGGGTAGGGCGCCAGGGCTGGGAAAGCTGGGGGAGTTGCTGGTCAGGATTGCAAAGCACTGGCACAGCTGCGGTAAGGCTGGGCTCTCTGGGGGGTCCCCATGGCATCGCTATGGTCTCCAGGCCAGGCATTGCTGCCACTGCCCTGCCAAGGTTTGTGAGTGCAGCATGTGTCTCAGACGCAGCCAGGCTCGGGCAGGAAGTTCCCAAGGAGCTGAGTCATGAGGCGAGGGCAGCCTGTGGCGTGAGCATTGCTGGGGTGATGGTGTATGAGTCGGTGCCTGGGCTATGTTTAGAATTCCCAAGGAGATCTCAAAACCAGACTCTTCCTTGAGTCCGGTCTGGGGTGGCCCCTGAGTCCAGGCCTGGTTCTTCTGCCAGGAGCTTCCCTGCTCTGCCTCCAAGGAGCTCCCTCTGCATCCCCAGCCTGTGCCCACTCACTGCTTCTCCCAACCCCCAGCCTGTGCTGTTTCCCTCCCGCTCTGGGGCTCCCTCTCCCATTTGTCTTCGGTTTCCACCTGGTTGGTATTTGACCACCCCCACCAGGTTCTTCTACAGATTTACTAGTTGCCAAAAAAGTCATTTAACTTTGCAGGGTGTTTTTAACATTGGTTTAGCGGTTTGCATGATCACACCACGTAGGGAGAGCTGCTGTTCACGGTTTCTGTGTCCAGTTAAAGAGGCCGCAGTGTTCCCATTTCTGCAGTGTGAGCGAGAACCGATGAAAACACAAGCACAACAGCTGTCTGCCCACAGACACGCAAGCGCAGCCTGCGGGCGTGAGAGGGAGTTTGAGTCAGGCCGCAGGAGGAAAAGTGGGAGGCACATTAAAGAACGGAAGAGCAAGGCTCGCGCTCCGAAACTGCATGTTCAGTGACAAATGGCTAAATGAGGCAGACAACACAGCCTGGCCGGCAGAGTGTGCTGACAAAACAACCCCTCCCTTTGCTATCAGTCTGATCTAGAGATGGTCTCTGGATGCTGTAAGGGGGCTGTGGGGTGGGGGGTGTTGCAGCACTGCCTTCTGGTTGAGGGTTGGACTTGCCTTGGAGCGGGGGATGCTGGGTCTTTTGGCATTTCAGGCATCTCCAGGCACTCAGCTGCTTGCCACTCGCTGCATGGCTCCTACCCACAGGCAAGGCAGCCTGGCTTACTCCCTGCTGACTGACAGGAGCACCTGAGGGCAAGGCACAAGCTGGCTGGCCTCCCCGCAGTTCCTGCCCTCTCCATTGCTTCAGGGCGCACTGGCAGGGAGTGTGAAACCCTGGGCCTGAAGCCTGATGGGCCTGTGTTTCCATCCCCTGCCCTGGTCAGTGCCACCCCACTGGGCCCTTGGTGCCTTCCTGCAGAGGAGTGGGGTGGGATGCTGCTTCTGCCAGCTACCCAGGGTGTTATGGGGCTGAAACATCCTGGATCCCCCTGCCCAGAACCATGAGGAAGCTGCTGATCCTACTCCCCCACCCCTCCACATTAACTCCTTCAGTGCCCTGGTGATGCAACTCTCCCTGGTACCATAATGGGCTGCAGGCTGGAGGATCCTGTGTGGCCTGCTCAGCGAGGAGTTGGCGGGGGGGAGGTAGAAATGGAGCAGGATTCAGCCTCCAGTCCCAGGGCCTCAGCAGGGAGGCTGTAGGGAGCAGGAAGGGTGGCTGACCCCTGCTCCTTCTTGCTCAGGTGACTGCTGGCTGTTGGCTGCCATTGGCTCCCTCACCCTCAACGAGGATCTCCTGCACCGTGTGGTGCCCCATGGGCAGAGCTTCCAGGAGGACTATGCTGGAATCTTCCACTTTCAGGTAGGGCCAAGGGCAAGGCAGGGCAGCTCCCTACCCCACAGCGTGTGAGGCGGGCCCCGCAAGAGCAGGTCCGGCCAGCTGAGGGCCCAAGCCTCAGACTGGAATCCGTGGTCTAAGACCACCTGCACGGGGCTGGAGAGGTGGTGGGGGGCCACTGACCCACAGAAAAATCAGTTGGGGGCCACATGCAAGTGAGAAGCAAAACACAACCAAAACCCTGGCCCTCACCTGAGGCACCTCACTGCCCTCGCACTCCAGTCCCAAAGGCCCGGCCAGGTTCTGGGGCTTCCCTGGGCAGGAGGGGGTGCTGGGAGCGGGATGGGGGAGAGGTGCAAGGGCTGGGTGGCAGAAAGGTCAAGGGGTGGGCTGGGGTTGCGGGTTCTAGAAGCAGGCTGGAGGTGCAGGGTTGAGCTGGAGAGAGCTGGGGGTGGGAGATCTGGTCAGGAGCAGGGTGGGTGTATAGGTTCTGGCTGGGAGGTAGGGTGCAGGAGCAGGGTGGGATTGCGGGGGTTTACCTGCACAGCTCCTCAGGGGCACACATGGCTCTGTGACCCCCCAGGTACTGCCCCTTGCTGCTCCCGTTGCCTGCAGTGCTGACCAATAGGAGCAGCTGGGGGAAAGCCTCCAGGCCAGCAGTTCCCTCTGCTGCTGTTCCCTGGGGCGAGGAGGGGTGGGGATGGCAGCGTGCAGGGCCACTCTCTCTCCCTGCCAGGCAAAGCCTGCAGGCTGCCTCCGGCCTCAGCTTGCTTGCCCACTTAGGGCGGCCCCCCTATCCCCCCCCCCCCACACACACACACTGGGGAGCCGGCGCGCACGCTCCAGCCACACAATGGGAGTTGTGGTGCTGGAGCACCAGCCTGGGCCGCCCCCCCCCCCCCCCCCCCCCCCCCCCCCCCCCCGCCGGCGGGATGAGCCCTGAGCCCCACAGGCCATAGATTAGATTCCCCACTTCTTGTCTACCCTCAGTACCTGAGACGCGGCCCCTGCCTGCTTCCGGCTCCGCAGCTGTCCCTGCCCAGGAGAGCCTGCGCCTGCTCCTGCTCCTGCTCCTGCTCCGCTCACCCCGTGCTCTCCTCTCTCCCCAGATCTGGCAGTTTGGCGAGTGGGTGGATGTGGTCGTGGACGACCGGTTACCGACCAAGGATGGGGAGCTGGTGTTCGTGCACTCGGCAGAGTGCACCGAGTTCTGGAGCGCCCTGCTGGAGAAGGCCTATGCCAAGTGAGCGCACGCTGGCGGGGTGTGGGGCGGGAGAAGGCAGAGGCTGATGTGGGGAGCAGGTCTCTGGGGATTCCCTCCTGCGGGTGTCTCCTCTACAGGGTCACTTCCCCGAGGTGGGGAGCAGCGGGTGAGGGCCGGTGCTGTCTGCCCTGTTCCGCTCATCCCCGGGCTCTGTCTGGGCTGCAGGCTGAACGGCTCCTACGAGGCCCTGTCCGGGGGCAGCACCACAGAGGGCTTTGAGGACTTCACCGGCGGTGTGTCGGAGATGTACGACCTCAAGCGGCCGCCCCGGGACCTGGCCAGGATCATCCGCAAGGCTCTAGAGAGGGGATCCCTGCTTGGCTGCTCCATTGATGTAAGGGGTCTTCCCTGCCCTTCCCAAGGGGCTGGCGGGGAGCTTGGGGTCCCTTCTCCTCCTCCCAGCACAGGCTCTCTGAGGCCAGGTTGCTCCCTGCATCCGTCCCCCTCTGTGCCCAGCTGCCCAGGGGGATAGCCCTGGGCGGGGTCACGCCTCCCGTAATAGCAAGGGTAGGGTACTCCCCAGCTGGCATCCCCACCACCACCCCAGCAGGGCTGGCGGAAGGTACCCTGCCCCCACCAGGCGTGCCCCATGCTGAACACAAGGTGGCCTGCTACAGAGGGGCTGGGAGCAGAGCCGGCTTAGCCCTGCAGGTGTCTCCGGAAGGGGAGGCCTGTGAGGGCAGAGAGACCATTCGTGCCCTGCTGGAGGGGGCTGGCGCAGGTATCTCTGCGTAGTGCCCTCTTCTGGCGAAACCGTGAATCAGTCGCCGATGGTCAGCCATTTCCGAGGGGGCGTGTGGGGCTGTAAAACCAAGACCCCCAAACAACTGTTGCGGGGGGTCTGTGCAGCCCTCTGAGAGTAGGAGCCAGAGGGGGGAGGCTCCAGTATTAGTCCCCAGCCTGAAGGGTCCCAGGGGACGTACTGGGCAGTAGGGGGATTGCTTGCCGCCGCACCTCTGCCTTAGGTACGTCCTGCACAGGCATCCAGAGTACTCCGTACCCGTTCATCTCTCCTTGCCCCCACCCCGTTGCATTGCAGCCATCACTTCTGCAGAGCCCTCATGGCAGCAGCCCCAGTGGGGGGAGCAAATTCCATCCTGTCCAGTCCCGCACTGGGCCGCTTGCTGCTCCCAGTGTGCCCAGAGGGGCTGCAATTTACTCTCTTGATATGGGGCGACAGGTTCCAGCAGGCAGTGCGCTCCACTTTGAAGGGAATGGCGGGGCTGCTGGAGCAATGCATGCTGGGGCTTGCAAGCGCCATGAGCAGCCGCTCCAGACAGGTGAGAGCACTCCGGGCTTTGCTTTGGCTGCTTGGACACGGGGCGCTAGAACAGTCTGCACAGTGAGGGCGCTGAGAGCCATGGAAGCAAACGGTAATGCCTAGCTATAAGGGAACCCTCTTCAACCTGGGGGTGCTGCAGCCTCCCGCTGCCTCCCATCTCTAGTTCCAGCTCTCAGTGTCTCCTTAGCCAGAGGAGGTGGTGCTGGCTCTGGGCTCGGGGCTGGGGGTTGTACCTATGCTTCGTCCTTTCCCCCCAGATCACCAGTGCCTTTGATATGGAAGCAGTGACCTTCAAGAAGCTGGTGAAGGGACATGCCTACTCTGTCACAGCCTTCACCGAGGTGAGCAACCCGCTGCTGGCATCTACAGTAATTCCACGGCTCGGCCAGCGGTGCCAGGCTAACCTCCTTATCTCGGGATTTTGCCAGGTGGACTACCGAGGGCGCCAGGAGCAGCTCATCCGCATCCGAAACCCCTGGGGCCAGGTGGAGTGGACCGGCGCCTGGTGCGACGGGTGGGTGAGACAGGGCTGCCCTGCCAGCGCCACGTGGCACTGCTGGAAAGGGAGCCGTGGAGCGTGCAGTCCGGGTACCCTGTGCATAGCACTGCCAAGAGAGCCTGCCGCTCTGGATGCCCCTAAGGCAGAGAGAGTTGCAGCTCCAGGGTGGGCCCTGGGTGCGTGGCCCTGGGGCACCAGACAGGGTGGCACAGCTCAATATTGGTGTTCCCAGTGCTGTCTAACTGCCCCTTCCCTGCCATCCCAGCTCCTCTGAGTGGAACAACGTGGACCCCGCCCAGAGAGCGGAGCTGCAGCTGAAAATGGAGGATGGCGAATTCTGGTGAGTGTCGGCTCAGACGGATGGGGTGAGGTGAGGCGGGGGCGGAGCCATGAGGCTCTGACCTGGGCGGGCGCAACCTGCTTTGTCCTAATTGGCTGGATTTCTGCCAAGTCAGGGGACTGGGAACGTGGCTGCATCTCCCGCGGGGAATAACTCAGCTCTTCTGTGGCCATTCGCCCAGCCAGTCGCTTCCGAGCTTGCCAGGCCTGCGAGCACCAACACAGGGCCTGTCATAGTCCAGCCACACACCATGTCCCATCCCGCTTGCAGGCTGTTGCTGTGGTGATAGTGCCGGGCCGCACCCCCGGCCCACCGTTGGGAGCGCCTGCTTCTTGGCCCAGAGCTAGGGCAAGGCAGTGCAGTGGGGGTTGCTGGCCCCAGATGGAAGTGGAGCTGCTCTGCTAAGGGAGCCTGTGCTCAGGGCGGGACGCAGCCAGGCTGCCGATACGAAAGGCCCCCGCTGCGCTGAGTGGGGCTTGGACCAGCAGGAGAGGGCGCCGCGAATGAGCCCATTCTGGGCATAGCCTTCTTGGGGTGGAGGTGGCAGACAGGGCTGAGAGAAGCCTCTGCTGGCCCCAAGCACTGCAGCCTCGGGGACCCTCAGGGATGGGCTGGAGGGGACCCCCAAGCCGGTCTCCTGCACCTCTACCCACCTCACAGCCGGTGAGCAGTGGGGCACAGGGAGAGGGCCAGTGCCAGGAAGGTGAGGGTGTCCTGGATGGGAGGCAGGAGCTCCCCCTGCTGAGGAGAGATCCCACCGCCCATGCTGGGGTGGGCTGGACCGGGTCATGTGGAGTCTCAGTCTTTTCCCTGCCTCCCCTCCCCCATGCTCAGGATGGCTTTCAGGGACTTCACGAGAGAGTTCTCCAGGCTGGAAATCTGCAACTTGACCCCTGATGCCCTGGACAAGGACAACCTGAGCAAGTGGCACACCACCCTCTTTGAGGGCTCCTGGCGCCGAGGCAGCACCGCGGGGGGCTGCAGGAACCACCCAGGTACCGCCCACCACCGGCCTGTTCCTCAGGGTGTGTCGGCCCTGCAGTGTCCACCGAGGGTTCAAGTTCAGGCTCAGGGTCCAGGCGTCAGCTTTTTCTGTCAACGTGCAAATCCCGCTAAGCCAGGGCTGGGTTCCAGACGCACCAGAGCAGGGGATCCAGCCTGAGTCAAGCCAGGACCCCGCGTTCCAGCCCCGTTGCTCCGCAGTGTATACGCAGCCCCTCCAGACCTGCTCTGGGAATCTGCCAAAAGTCTTCTGTGTCCAGCTCGCGCTGTCCTCTGGGCAGCCGACTGAGACGGGCCGGCAGGTCCTCCAGCAGTGCACCATAGATAAAGCACTAGAGCGGCCACGTCTTTGGGAGGAAGCCAGGAGACCAGGATGTGGGGAGCTGGGTGTGCATCCACCAAATGCAGTGTAGATGCTGGAGACCCAGGCTGGAACTCAACGGTACCTCACCTGGGGCTACAAATGAGTGTGGACACTTAAGCCCTAGGTTAGCAAACCCCGGCTCTGCTGAGTGGAGGGCTACCAGCCCTGAGGTTACACTGCGGTTTAGACATACCCTAAGGCTCCAGCGTTCGTGTGTGGGATGGGGGTGCATGGTGAAGCTCTGGGAGCAGGTCTGCCTGGCGGTGGGATCGTGGGACCTGCCCTTACTCTGGCAGGGGACAGCCCATGGGCAAGGAACAAGCCATCATAGCCCATCTGAGCCCTGCGCCAAGGAAGGAGTGGCTGGTGATCAGAGACACAGGGTGGATGCAGGAGCCTAGCCCTCACGCAGCCTGTGCTGTGGGGAAGCTGTCACAATGGGGCAGGAGGCTGGGGCCCTGCTCACCCGAGTCATTATTCCATCTCCTGTCCCCCACAGCCACCTTCTGGATTAACCCCCAGTTCAAGATCAAGCTCCTGGAGGAGGACGACGACCCCGAGGACAATGAGTTGGCCTGCAGCTTCCTGGTGGCCTTGATGCAGAAGCACCGGCGGAAGGAGCGGCGGGTGGGGGGCGACATGCACACCATCGGCTTTGCCGTCTATGAGGTATGCCCCGGGCGTCACTCAGTATCCCCTACGGGCGGTGAGACCCCCCCATCCCCGCCTGCATGGGGGCAGCACTGCTGAGCTCCAGAGCAGGGATCCCCCAAACCCCTTCCCTTTATTCTTCCTGCCAGCGGGTGACACACCACTCCCCGCCCCCCCCCCGATATAGCATGGACGACAAGGGGTAGGGGCTCTGATATCCTGCCCTCCCTGCTCCAACGCCACCACCAGGTCCTGATAGCTCTGCTTGTCTCTCTCTGCTGTGTCCGCAGGTCCCAGAGGAGGTACGTCTCGAGCTGCCCAACTGGTGTGTGCGTCAGGAAGGGTCCTAGGGCTGTCAGGAAGGGGCTCATGCTCCTGAGACCCACCACCAGCCATGGGCACTTCATTCCAGCAGCCAGCTAGGGCAGGCCCTGGCCAAGCCTCGCCTGTGCTGGCGGTAGGAGGTGTGCCAAAGGGGGCTTGGCAAGGTAATGCGGCGGGAGCTGGCTGGGGCAACAACAGGTGTTCTGCATGCTGAGGCTGGGGGCAGGGAAACCCCCTGGTGTAATGGCTCACTGCAGCGTGCTCCTGCGCACAGAGCGTCGGGACTTTCACTTTGTCTGTAGGCGATGCAGCATTGGTCGGTGTTGGTGCCCGGCCCCTGGGTTGGCTGGGCTGTTGGTGGGACAGGGTGGACCTAGTTTAACAGCTCCCTGGGGGTGGGCTGTTCGGGTGGGGAGGTTTGATGGGGGCCCTCCAGCCCAGAGCAGTGACTCTGCAGCTGTGCTGGTATTCCTACCTGTCTGGAGCCCTGTGCCCTGGGCGCAGCTCCCTCCCGACTCTCGCCTGGCAGCTACCCATGGGTGGGTTTGGTCCTCAGGCCCAGGGCTGCCAGAACGTGCACCTGAAGAAGGAGTTCTTCCTGCGGAACCAGTCCCGGGCACGCTCCGAGACCTTCATCAACCTCCGGGAGGTCAGCAACAAGATCCGGCTGCCCCCGGGCGAGTACCTCATTGTGCCCTCCACCTTTGAGCCACACCAGGAGGCCGACTTTGTCCTGCGCGTCTTCGCTGAGAAGCAGTCGGACACAGAGTGAGTGCGCACGCGAGATGAGTGGCCAGGTCTCAGTTTGGGCTCTGGGGACGCTGTTGCCCAGCTCGGGCCTGGCTTGGTTCAGGTGGTCTCTGGGCATATCTGGCTGGGGAGGAGGCTTCTCCAGAACCTCCTGACATGAGTTGGAGGAGGACAGAGTCCCACACAGCCAGGAGCGAGGGGCCTGGCCCTTCCCTGCTCATCACTCCATGCCTGTGTTGCCCTGAGTCTGTGCTTTGTATCTCCTGGGGGTCTGGTTACACCCAGACTGTGGGGTAAGACAAGGCATGTTCCTTGGCCCCTCTCTGCAGGGGTCTCATAGCTAGGGAACACCCCACACCTCACTGTGCCCATCAGTCCCCCGCTCCCCTCCCTGCTGGCTCAGCGCTCACTGTCTCCCCCTCTTGCATCCCCAGGGAGCTAGATGAGGAGATCACAGCAGATCTGCCAGAACAGGTAAGAGTCCACCAACCCCAAGCCAGTGCCGCTCCCCTCAGCCTGCTGAGCCTTTGGGTGTCGGGGACAGCAGAGTGGGGCCTGCGGGGAAGAGCATCAGCTGCATACGTGTGCTTAACCTGCCCGATGCTGAGGGCGGGATTGAGGGAGGTGGGCAGCGGCCAGCAACGAACGGGGGGCAGCCGAAGGGCAGCAGGAGCAGGAACACCGTTGCAAGGGCAGCTCAGCTTTAACAGGAGGGTAAAGTACAGAGCTCGTTTGGTGACCTGCCCCTGGTTTCTGTTGCCCCAGGAAGAGATCTCGGAGGACGACGTGGACAGCTCCTTCAGGAACATGTTCCAGCAGCTGGCAGGAGAGGTGGGGGCTACCACGCATGGCTGTTAATGGCCACCCCCCCATCAGAGCTAGGCCCTGTTGTCAGGCACTAAACACACACAGCTGAGATGCCCCCAGACTTGGCAGCGGGATGGGGACATCCAGCTCAGAGGTGTTGGGTGGCAGCCTTTGCTGTGGCAAGGCTGGGCCACTCTGTACTAGCCAGGGGCCTGTCACTCAGTGGCTCAGCCCTTCCTCTCCTGTGAGTGTCAGGCCAGCCTGGATGCACAAGTGCCAGAGAGCTGGGCCAGGGCGTTTATGCCCCGCTTCGTGGGGGGGCAGTACCTTGAGCATCCCCCTCTCCCACTTCTGGCAAGCAGTGGGGAAGAAGTCCTGCTTCACCAGTGCTCCTCGGCCCTGGGAGCCCCTTAGAGCTCCCGCCACATACCTCTGGGGGGTGGGAAAAGGAGGCCAGACTGCTCTGACCTGCCCTTGGCTGGCAGTGAGATGCTGCAAGGCAGCCCGTCTCCATCGCTGGCTGCAGGCCTGGGCCAGCGCTCAGGGAGGGGAAGATCCCTGCTTGGGGTGATGTGATAAGGTCAGAGGGGCCTGGTTACTGCTGGAAGCACAGCTGGCTCTGGGGAAGCCCACCTCCCTGGGGTCTCGTGAGCAGGTCTGAGCAGGGAGAGTGCCCGGCTGAGTGGAGCAGCTGGGGCATCACTAACCCTCCGCCCTCTTGCCAGGACATGGAAATCAGCGTCTTTGAGCTCAGGACTATTCTGAACAGAGTCGTCACCAGACGTAAGTGCCGCCCCCGGCTCTCCCCCGGCTCTGCAGCTCTCACTTCCCTGGGTCTCTCCCCGGGCAGCGTCCGCTCTGCACCGCCGCTTTCAGATAACAGCGTCTCCTCCCCCCAGACAAAGACCTGAAGACGGACGGGTTCAGCATGGAGTCCTGCCGCAACATGGTCAACCTGATGGACGTATCCTCCTGCGTGTGTGGGGAGGGCAGGGGCCTCAGGTGGGCAGCCAGCCTGGCAGAGACCCCTTTTCCCAGGGTCAGCCTGTAGGGGGAGTCCGTTGGGAGCCGTGACTTCCAGCCCAGGTAATTTCAAGAGGGGTCTAGCCCAGCAGAGCTCCCCAGATATCTGCTCTGTGCCGCACGCCCATAGCTTGGGGGTGGATAGAGCTGGTTGGAGCAGCACAGCGCACCCCGGCTCCACGGCCCTTGGAACAGGCGGGAGCAGCAAGTTGTCTGGAACAAGCTTTTGCTTCCTCTCTGTGCCGGCTGCCCAGGGAGCTGTGCCTGCCCCAGCCCAGAGCCTGGCCACATCCTGAGTTTCTCTTCTGCCTCCCACTTTGTGAGAGGAAACACCCTGCCACTCAGTTCCCTCTCTCGGCACGCTCCTGCACCAGGCCAGGCCCCTTGCTGCCCAGCAGGGATCGGCTCTGTCTCTGGGTGGAGGGGAACCCCCGGTGAGATGCGCTCTTCTGTGGCTGCCCAGGAGAGACCCGATGCCTCCCAGCTGAGTATCAGTGCGCACACAGCTAGCCGTTGCGTCTGCTTGGGGGGCGCGTCTGCATTAGCACGGTGCCCATGAAAACAAAGCTGCGCCTGGGTAGACAAGGTGAGCAGGAACATCTCGCTGGGGCCCCAGCTGGGACTGAGGGAGGCTGTGCGAGGTTCTCGCCCAACTCCTTCAGTGGAGCGGAGCATTTCTCCCTGCCCTGCCTTCTCGCTGCTGGGAAGCAACAGCTCACAGTCTGTGCTCCCCACTCTCACACTAGGGTAATGCCAGAGAGTCAGGCTCACTGGGGAGCATGAACGAAAAACCAGCACGGCCTCCTCCCACTGTACCCCAAGGGGGAGTGGGAGCAGGCGCCAGCCCTGCTGTAGCCTGTCTGCTCCCAGAGTGCTTCAAAACTGAGTGTAAACAGTGCCAGAGAAACGCAGCCACCTCTGGGATGGGGCCCAGCCGCTGTTTAATTGCTGCAGAGCACAGCAGTGTGGGGGATCCCTGTGCCCAGTTCGTGCAGCAGGAGCGGGGAGAGAGGCCATAAGGAACTGAGCAGGTGAGAATTTGGCCTGACTAAAACTCCCGTCGTTGCCAAAAGTTCCCTGGGATCTTGAACACAAGTGGCCGAGGCCTCTGCCCTTTGCAGCGTCTTCCTGCCACTCCCCTCACTCAGGGCTGCAGACCCTCGGCTGGTCACTTTCTTCTTGACTCTGCTCCCAGAAAGATGGCAGCGCCCGCCTCGGCCTTGTGGAGTTCCAGATCCTGTGGAACAAGATCCGCAGCTGGCTGGTAAGGGGCTGATTTGTGAAGGGCTGGACCAGACACACGCCTCCGTGGCAGGGGGGTAGCCCTGGCCTTCACCCCCCTGTTGTGTCATTGCAGACCATCTTCCGTGAGCACGACCTGGACAAATCAGGCACCATGAGCGCCTATGAGATGCGCCTGGCTCTGGAATCAGCTGGTAAAGCAGCAGAGAAGGGCCCTGGGCTGGGGTCCTGGGTACATTGAGCTTAGACCCTGTCTGAACGTCCCTTGCAGCTGGAGCAAGCCCAATACTCTCTGGTGCCATGTGCTCAGAGACTGCCAGCCCTGGCATTGGGGTCACACCTGAAGTCCATCCTGGCTTCTCTGCACCCCAGTTCCTGGCGTGTGCGGGCAGCTCTGTGCAGAATCTCATGTTCACAGCTCTGCTAGTCTGAGCGCCTGAGCCGAGAGGCGCCTGGACCCAAGTGGGGGCTACCTCCTATGCGCTCCTTTGTGGGCTGGCTTCCTGGCGAAGGGGCACCAGAGGCCTGAGTGGGTGGGTTGGGGGAGCAAGCTGTACACAGCGGGTGAGCATCCCCCAGCCCCTCAGCCCCTTGTTCCTGCCTGGGCTGGGGTCCATTCCTCCCACCAGCTGCCACTGGAACCCAAAGGGCAGGGACCCTTCCCATGCTCACCTGGGCATTTAGGGCTTCCCCCATTTCCACTGCGCAGGCTTCAAGCTGAACAACAAGCTGCACCAGGTGGTGGTGGCACGCTACACCGACGCAGACCTGGGCGTGGACTTCGATAACTTCGTCTGCTGCCTGGTCAAGCTGGAGGCCATGTTCAGTGAGTGCATCTGTGGGGGGAGGGGCAGCCGGTAGCTGCACCTGAGACTGGCGGGAGGCCAGGAGAGCCCCATGGCATTGCCAAGGCAGGGTTAGCACCTCAGCATGGGCAGTGGGGGGAAGGCTTTGCCCCCTCACCCCTGTAGCCAGAGCCCAAGTGAATTCCCCTCCCCTCCCCCAAGCGGGAGGTGCCTCTGGCTGGCTGAAGGCCAGAGCCCTCCCCCTCCTGCGTCTGCCCAGAGGAGCTGCAGGCTGGCCGAGGGAGACTCCTGCTGCAGACTGGTGTGCGCCCCACGTGCATTGGCATTGACGCACACAGCAGGGTCCCCGCAGTCGGGTTTGCTAGTGCACTGGGAGACTGCAGGTACGCAAGTGCCGTTAGCAGAACCACCCTGTCCCGGGAGATCGCCTTGATTACAAGCACCGTGCGGCTGCTGAGATGGGAGGGGGGGGCACTCACTAGCCCGCGGCTGGTACAGGGGAATGCGAGGCCCAGACAGGACTTGTAAAAGGATTCCTGCTTGGTCACACGTGCAGGGGCTACAGCCTGGGGTTTGTGGGTGGCCTCCCAGCCACATCCCTTTCGGCCTGCCCCTGCTTACCTTGGTGAGCCGGGCTGGTGTCAAGCATGGCCTGTCTGTGCGTGCTGAGGGGCGGCTAGAGTAAGTCGGTGCAAACTGCCGGCAATGAGCGGCTCCAGCTGCACAGCTAACCCAGGGGCCGGGCGTTCCGGGGAGCGTTCGTGGCTAAGAGGGGAAAGGCCAACTTGTGCCAGATGGCCCCGAAGCAGCTATCCCTCCCTCCGCCCCCTGCAGGGTTCTTCCGCAGCATGGACTCCGAGGGCACCGGCACTGCGGTGATGAACCTGACCGAGGTGAGTGCTAGCCCGCAACAGAGGGCAAGGGGCGCTCTCCCGGGGGGCTGAGGGCAGGGGAGCTGCGTGGCTCCTGGAGTGAAGGAGGGATCTGGGTTAGGGCTGTGGGGAACCCTCCAAAGCTGGCTTAGGGGGAGGACAGGGACTCCTAACCAAAATAATAGTGGGAGGGGGCAGCAGACTCTGCCCCCAGCCAGCTGCTCTGGCTGCTGGTAGCATCCCCCAGCTCAGTGAAGTCAGGGGATAGGTTCCTGGGAATGTCTCGGTAGAAAAAGGTCCTGCCAGGGGCCTGGTTTTCTCGCCCTGCACCTAGGGAAGCCTCCTGCAAAGGGGATGTGTTGCCCTGGTGCCCATCTGGTCCCCTGGAACTGAACACCCATGGCCTTAGCGCTGCCGGAGTGGTGGGTCAAAGTAGTGGGCAGGGAGAGAAGCATTACTCTAGCAGCCCTGCCCTCCCACACCGTCTCCTTATTCCTGGTTCAGGGCAGGTGCAAGTTTAGGGCTTGCCTCTGTTACACCCTGTTCCCTCTTTCCTCTCCCCACAGTGGTTGCTGCTGACGATGTGTGGCTAGGAGCAGAGGCAGACCCATGCAGGCCGAAACACCCCAACGGGCTGGGACACCCCAAAATGCCACCCCCTTAGATTTACAGACACGAGGCATCCCATCATCACCCCCACCTTCCCTTCCCTTCCCCTGCTGAGCCAACACCCCTCTCCCGGTCCCGCAGCATGACAGACTCCAGCCTCATGTTACCCCTTTTCAACCCAAGTGGCTGATCTAAGGGGGGGCCCTGGGGGTGTTCCAGCTGGCAGCAGAAGGCCAATCTCTCTGCGGTGCAGTCCTGTTCACTCACAAAGACTATAGAAGGTCCTGTCTGCACAGGCAGAGGGAATCCAAGAGCAGGAGCCAGCTGCTTTAGTTCAGCGCACGTAACCACTACTTCTCACCTGCACTCCTGACCCACACGCCCACCCCTCTTTCCCAGGTTTCTTCAGGTCTGCCCCCAAGCGCACAGCTTCCCCTCTGCCCGTCTCGCTCTGTCCCACCCGCTGGCCGTCATTCCCATCCCCTGCAGCCACCTGCTGGCCATACCCAATTGCACCTTCAGCCCCCCACCTGCTCATTTGGGGGCAGACTATTTGGTTTTGTTTCAGGTGTGACCCCTTACTGTGGACTCATTCCACGTTAGTTAGGGGTTTTCGCGCAACTCATGACAGGGTTTTGCCCAGCTTGTAGCACTCCCAAAGGCTGTGCCTCTCTAGATTATTTCCCAGGGCCGACATGGCTTGTACCCTGCAAGAAGAGGTGAGTGGGGAGTCTTCCGCCTTGCTCCCTGTAAACTGGGCACTTGTGCAGCCACTCAGGAGAGATTCAGGTGCCACCCAGCTGAGGAGCAAAGCACCTGTTCCTAGGCTTTGTTTCTGCGGGGGGGTGCACATTCGCACCTGCCTTGGCACACACAACCAGTTATTCAGCGTATGGATGGCAAAGGTGAGAGGGAAGATTGGCATGCTACATGTTGAGCCATTGTCCAGGGGCTTCAAAGCATCCCCTCGCTGCAGAGTGGGATGCCAGGAAGGGAGGGGACTTAACTGCAGGTGGCAGAGGACCTGGCCCTCCCTGGCCAGGCTGATTTTGTGAGTGAATCCCACCAGGTCTCAGGGCTGGGAACTGCAACCCTGCGCCTCTGTTAGGGGCTGGGCAGGGGGCTCTGGGCCTGAACTGCAGCTTGGTGGGAGTTGACTCTGGTTACATCTAAGGGGGGCATTTGAGAGGAGGAGTGGTCTAGTGGTTAGGAATGGGGCGGTGAGGCTCCCAGCCCCTGGGTTCTGGCCCTGCTCGGGGAGGGGAGTTTGGTTTAGTGGCTGGAGGGAGGGGGTGGGAGTCAGGACTCCTGCAGCAGAACTGTTCTAAGCACTTGCACAGTCTTCACCATAGTGCCTGAGCATCTCCTGAATGTGGACATGACCAAAGTATAAAACCCCCTGCTGGGTCAGGACTCCTGGGTCCTAGCCCTGCCTATCACTGACTCATTGTGTGGCCTTGGGCAGCTGCTCTGGGCGTCAGGCCCTGTCTACACTGACGAGCTCAGAGCAGCACTGGTGTGCTGAGCCAGCTGCGCCGCTTTCATACCGCTTGTGTAGCTGCTCTGCGCCCCCGGGAGAGCGCTCTCCCGGCCGCACACCAGAATCACCGCCACCAGCAGCGGTAGCCGTGTCTCCCGCTGACGTCACGCTGTCCGCCCTGGTGTACCTGCGGTGCAGCTTACGTCGCACACGGATGTAGGGTTCCCTCCACCCCCTTGAGTGATGTGAGTTACACCAACAAAAGTGGGGGGTAGACAGACCAGACGGTCTCTTCACCCCAGGGTTGCTGAGTACAACAACTTTGTGGTGGATGTTACTGTTCTGCCCCCTGCTCATTAGGTAGGGGCAGAACACCCTAATGCTGCCTTGGTGAGCTCCCCTGTACCGCTGTCCTGGGGGCTTGACAGGACTAGGACTGTGATTCCTACTCCCCAGGGGGTGGGCCCCCTCACTTCCTGGCCCCTATGCTACAGCTGCTGTGGGCTGTCCAGCGCCCCTGCCACGAGGCAGGAGCGTGGGCAGCAGCACGAACACCGGGCCCTCCACCTTGTCTCTGCATCTCTGAAGGACATGGCTGCGGACATAACCACTTCTGCCTGGCTGACAGAGCTGCCTCCCTGCTCGCCATGTAGCCTGGATAATAAATAGCAATCTGTACAAACACAGCCTGTGCAGTGAGTGACTCTGGGTATTGCGGCCTGCAAGCAGCACGGCGCTACGTCCGGGCAGGGCCTGGGCCCTAGGCAGCCATTTGGGCTGGGCTGAGTCAGGGAGTAGCCCCTGTCTACAATGGAGCAGAGCAAAGGGGCCTAGCTCTCTTCAACAGCATCTGTCAGGGAGGGCTGAGAATCAGTCTTGGCCAGGAGGGTGTGGGTAGAGCTCCCTTCTTGCTTGTGGTGCCAGAGCTACAGTCCTATCAAATCTACAGCCATGCAAAACACATCAGACCCTGAGATCTGGCCCTGTGTGTGCTTTTACCCTATGCTATGCAGATGCTGTGGGGGAGACCACTGTTTGTCAAGCTGGGGGACCTGACCCAAAAGGGAGTTGCGGAGGGATCACAAAGTTGTTACAGGAGAGTCACAGTATTTCTGCCTTTATTTCTGCATTGCCTTCAGAGCTGGGCAGCTGGAGGGCAGTGGTTGTAGTGTTGGCGAGGTGCCCAGCTCTGAAGGCAGCACCTCACCAGCAGCAGTGCAGAAGTAAGGCTGGCAATACCATACCTATATTACCCTTACTTATGTATTGCTGCTCTCAGCACTGGGCAGCTGGAGAGCAGCAGCTGTGGACTAAGGGCCCAGCTCTGCAGGCAGCAGTACAGAAGTAAGAATGACCATCCTATACTGCCTTGCATGTTGAATGGTAACAGAGAGGGAGCCGTGCTAGCCTATACACTATCAAAACAAAAAGCAGTCAAGTAGCACTTTAAAGACTAGCAAAACAGTTTATTAGGTGAGCTTTCGTGGAACAGATCCACTCACCTAATAAACTATTTTGCTAGTCTTTAAAGTGCTACTTGACTGCTTTTTGTTTTCATACTATACTGTACCATCATTACTTCTGTGCTGCTGCTGGCAGCTCTGCCTTCAGAGCTGGGCTCCCAGCCAGCAGCCATGGCTCTCCAGCTGCCCAGCTCTGAGAGCAGCACCAGCAGCAGCACAGAAGTAAGGGTAGCAGTGCAGCCACCCCTCCTCCTTGGGTCAGGAGCTGTACAGCTACAACACTCTGACATTTCAGAGCTGGCCATCTGAAATCCTGAAATTCACTGTTTTTAAAATCCCATGAGCGTTGAATTGACCGCCATGGACTGTGAATTTGCCAGGGCCCTAGCCAATAGCATATGGCATAGCCTAGTTCATCTCTGTTGAACTAGGGTTTGAGGGGGCGGGAGGTGTGGTCCAGGGACTGGCAAGTGGCAGAGTGTTCTGAGTCTGTGCTAGGCACCAGATGCTGTGGGGATGAGACATGCAGCTATGGCAAGAAGAGGCTGAGGGGAGCCCAACTTTGAAGGAGATCCTCCTTTCTGGGGCACATGGGATGGTACAACTGCTGCCTCTTGGTGCTGTCTGTGGGAGTAAAGGGAAAAGGCTATAGCTGAAGGAGCCATTAACCTTCTTTCCCCGTGGCCCCGAGTTGGGGAGGTAGCCTTGCATCCCCTGGGAAGCGTGTGGGCCAGCAGGCAGAGCTCAGAGGGAATCCCCAAGCCCTGGCTTGTCCCCTGCTCTTGGGAAAACTCGGCACTTGCCCTCGGTGGCTCTGGTGTTGGTGAGGACCGTAGGTGGCATTTTGGGGGGTAAAGTGGCACTGGTGGCTTTCGGGTTTGTGCGCGGCTGTCCTGCGTGGGCTGTCCCAGCTCTGTGCCGGGGTGACCGCGAGGTGAAGTGAGGCTGCTGTGCTACTGCTGCATCGGAAAGGAAGTTAGCTACATGCCTGCCCTGGGCTCTGGGTATGATTTCCAGTGGCATTTCTGCCTGGCAAGCACTAGGGGGCAGTATAGCTCCACAGCCAGCCTGGCAAGGTCTGGATGTGCCAGTGGGCTGTGCTCCAGCCAGTGGTGCTGCTGGCTCAGGGCCTGCAAGGAGCCCAGGTTGGATGTTAGCAGAGGGGTCCTGGAGTTGGGAGGCCAGGAAGCATCTGGCGAGCTTGGCTGGCCAGGCAGCACCACCCTCCTGTGCTGGGAGCCCAGCCCAGCCACCATCCGGTGAAGTCATTTCTCACCTACGGGAGTCACCGGAGGGGAAATGCTGCAGGGCTGAGCAGCAGCCCTTGAGCCCGGGCCTGGGGAGCCGGCTGGGTGCCTGCAGCATTTCTTAAGGGGTTCGGGCATGAAACCGACCTTCCACCCCTGCTCACCCAGGTGCTCATGAATGGCAAGCCAGGCTGCTGTCTGTTGCCATGTATGTGTCTGGGCCAATGTCCCACCGCATCTTGGCCACATGGGTGTAATGTGCCAATGTAGCAGCCATTCACCTCCATGGAGCCAGCGTCCCCTAGACCTGGAGTGACTGTCAGCATCTGGGTAATGCTTAGATTGTCCACCCCAGAGAGCCCTAAGGCTGGAGTAACAGAGAGGGCTGTAGGTGAGGGGCCTCAGGCTGGACTAGCAGGGGGGCTGCAGGACTAAGGAACAGGGGCTGAGTGGGTTATGTCCCACTCCCCAACAGCTCACCCCATCATGGCCCACCCAGCCCAAGTCACAGCCCTCCCAAGTGGGCCCTTGTAGCCACACCACTGCTGAGGAAACACAAAGCAGGACTCCCTATTCTCCCTGCAGCAGCTGGTGCCCTGGCCTAGGAGGAGGCTGGGCTCCAGGCCATTTCTGCGTGCCCTGTGTGTCGGAGTGGCAGTCATTGTTTGTTCCTGAGAGACCAGGTGGGTGAGGTCACAGCTGTTAGTGGAACAGCGTCTCTTAGTGGGAGAGACAAGGCCGGCGCTCTCACCACCAGAAGTTGTTCCACGAAAAGCTATGACCTCACCTGCCTTGTCTCCCTCGTATCCTGGGCCCAACAATGACGGCTCGTTCCTGGCATGCGGCAGCCCAGAAAAACGCGCTGCTTGCCATATGCAAGTCTGAGCTGGGGCGTATCCCTGGCGGGGGCCCATGAAAGTCAGGGTTGCGAGCACCACCCCCCACTAACAAGACCAGAAGTGCCCATGTTTTTATTTCCCTGGGAGTGCTCAACCCTCCTGCCCCACCCCAGCCCTTCCTCCAAAGACTCACCCCTGCCCCTTCCTTTCCCAGCATGCCCCCTGCCCCCCCTTGTGCCTCCTGCACACCGCTGAACCATGCTGCTGCAGAAACTGGGGGTGGGGAGCTGACGGGCAGGACTGAGCACCCACAGTTTTTCCCTGGAGGTGTTTTAGCTCCACTGCAGCCCTAGACTCGGCACCTGTGAACTAGAGCATTGCCCAGCTTCTCTGGCTTCAACCAGCGGGGCCGCCTCAGAAAGCCCCGGTAAAGCCTGCGCTACCAGGCCCAACACGGAATGCCCAGGTGTTTTGGGCTGAGGGGCTGGGCAGAGCGGGGGGAGGTTGCTCAGACAGTAAGGGGTTAAACATGCGAGGCGAGGGAGGGGAGTGGAGAGGAGACTGGCCTGCAGGCTGGGCTCTGGCCCTGGAAGGGAGACCACACAAGGCACTTGACCCTGGATAGGGATTGTGGGAGGCCAGGGCGGCTGCTGCCTCTCCTGAGATGGTGCAAATCGCAGCTGGCTGCAAAGAGCTTCCAGGCAATCGGCACGCAGGAAAGAGGAGTGAGGGTGGCCAGGGCCCTCGTCTGTATTGCTCGAAGCAGCTGCTGCAGGTGGGCTCCCTGTGTGTAGCCAGCCAGGGAGTCACGGCCCGAGCCTTGGAGCAGCCCTCGCTGGCGAGGTTAGTGATGGGAGCGGCGGAGCTGAGGATGGTTGCAGGTGCTGCTTGCCCCCGCCCCCGCCCCAGTATTCAAGCCGTGCAGGAATTGTGCGCGCAGCTGGGTGGGCTTTGCTAGCCAGGCGCGCTGCAGGCTGGGCGGGGAGGTGCTGCTTGTGAAAAGTGTCCCAGCCACCCAGCTTCTGCCACCCCCCACCCCAGCCTGGGGCTGAGCCTCCGGGAAGGCTGCCTTGGCCTGCAGTGCAGCTGCCTGAGTGGCTGAGCGCACTGCGTGGGGGAAGGGGGAGGCCGTGGAAGGGGCAGCACTGGCTTACAGCCCCCCAGTGCCGCCCACTGGCTCCCGGCTGTGTCTGGGCAATAGGGGACAGCTGACAAGCAGGCGAAGAGCAGAAGAAAAGTGGCTTCTGTTGCTCTCCCAGCTGTGGGGACTCATCACAGACACAAAGGGCTCAATTGTGGGGCACCCGGCCTCTGCCGTTGGGCTGACAGGTGCCACAGGCTTAGCCTCGGCGAGCAGACCTTCTGGGCGGCAGCTGGGGCAGCCTTCCCCCTGCTGCAGCTACCCTGGCTGGCGGGGCCCCAGGGGAGGGCAGGAGGGGCGCCCAGCTGCTGGGTCACTACTCCTCCGAGGATGCTGCTCCCCCAGCCACTTGTGGCCCAAAGAGGGCAACAGCCAGCTCCGGCTGAGCCCTGAGCCACCCCCATGGGTTCAGCCCGCAGGCTTCCCATGGGCGCTGCTAACGCAGCTCCGCCGCTGCCAGCTGGAAGTGGCAGCCGCTGTCCTGTGCCCGGCACCCTGGGGGCTTCCACCTGCTGGTGTAGGGCAGACAACTGTGACTGGCCTGCGGGCAGATCGGCCAGCGGGGGCACTGTGGGGCAGCTGGGAGGCCTGGGCCGCTTGGGGCAGGGAGAGCTGGAGTGGCAGGGGATGGTGGGAGCCACTGAGCGGCCCAGCGGGTGCCTGGTGTCACTCGGCAGGCAGGGAGAGCTGAATCGGCAGGAGTGGGGGTGGGAGCAGTCAGAGCTGCACTGCAGCCACGGAGTGCCGGGGGGCCCTCAGCGTGGCGCTGCAGGAAGGCAGATCAGGGCCAGAGCGCCTCGGTGGGCAGGGAGGTAAGAGCTGCCCCGATGGCGGGGGGCACGTCCTCCCCATGCGCCCGGCCTGCCTTTGGCCCCTCTGAGGCTGCTGGGCAGGTTCTCTGCCAGAGGGACCTTCTCCTGGGGAAAGTGGTTGGTCTCATAGGTCCTCCAAGAATTGGGAGGGACCTGCCTCCTGCCACTCCACTAGCGCTCCGTTCGCTCCCCCGCGTCCCCGCCCATCACGCCGGCATCCAGCCAGCCACCAGGCTCCTGCCCAGCCCTCAGCTCCCAAGCACCTCCCCCGGGCCGCTGCTAATTACTGCCCGCAGGGCTGTCCTGGGGCCTGGCTCTCCAGGCCTAAGAGGCTGTGAATTGGAGGTGGCAGAAGGCAGCTCACCTTCTGTGGGCTTGGGAGGGGGTGGCCCCAAGGCCAGGACTCCCCCACATTGCAGGGGCTTCTCCTGAGGCTAAGGATCCCCTATGGCAGAGGGTGGGCTAATCCCATGGGCTGATGTTCCCATCTGCCCTGGGCAGGCTGTGTTCAGTAACAGCCCGCGCTGGGGCCAGCTGGCCCGTGGGAAGCCTCTCATGCACCAGGATTCCTGTGGGGGGGGCTGTTTCCTTCACAGACCCCACATCCCTGTCCCTGGGGGGCTCTCAGCACCTCTCCTTGAGTGACCCCCCCCCCGGCCCAGCTTGGCCTAGCGCTGAGCTCCGCCGTGGGCCCATCACCCTGGCAGACGCAGCCTTCCCAGGCCCATGAGCTGAGCCTGCCCTGTCACTGGGCCACTTCCCCAGGAGGGGCGCTGGGCCAGGAGCTGCCTGAGGAGCGTTGTCTCAGTGCCAGCAGCTTGCCCGGCTGGTGGGGGGCAGGCCCTGCTTCAGAACGTGCCCTGCCCTTCGGGCCTGGCCGCCCCCTGGGGTCCCCAGCATGTGTCTCCAGTGCCAGCTGCTCCTGTCGATCCTCCCCCACACCGCCGGCCAGGCACCGGGTGCCTGTGACTGCGGGGAAGGCCAGGGGGATTCACAAGCCATGCCCACCTGGCCCCACCAGCTGCTGCTGCCCAGAGCAGGAATGCTCCCCGGCCCGCTCGCCCCATCAGATGTGGGTTTCGCTCCCCTCCCAGGCCCGCGGCTGCAGGAATGTCAGACCCACTGGCACAAAGGGGCCTTTGTGTGGCAGGAGACACCCTGGCTGCTGCTTCTCAGTGCTCAGCCGCTGCTTCTGGCAATCACCACGCAGGAGGGCTGGCCTGGGGCGGGGGGGCACAGGGGACTCGTAGTAGCACATCGGCCCAGGGTCCCCTGCCAGTATTTTAGTTTGTGAATGGGCTGCCCGCATATGCTGCCTCCCTGCCAGTCTTGGTGGCCCTTCATGCACCCCCCTCCTGCAGGCCCCAAGCGTCCCTGGTGCAGGGGGACAAACGACAGGACCCTGCGGGGGCCTCTATGCCCAGGGCAGGCACAGCCGAGGCGCAGCAGGGCAAGCATCACTGCCACCCTGCAATGTGCCTCAGCCCTGCCCTGCGGGGGAGCATGCGGGGTCAGCATCCATGGTCCAGCTGGTCCTTGGCCGCTCTGTGGTGCCGGCCCATGGATGACAGTAATAGCGGGTTTTGTCATGGGGATCCCTTGTCACCAAATATCTGTCGCTTGCTACTAGCCTGGGATGGAGGGTAGCCTGGGACCTGGTGCTCTCTATGGGGAAGACTCAGAACGTTCCTGACCCTTCTGTTCCCTTCTCCATGCCCCTCTTGTTCCCCAAGGTTCGCCAGCCTGCACCTGGGGGTGGGCGTATTGCAGTGGCTGTGAACCGTCAGGGGCATGGCACCTAAGCGCCCGCGCAAGAGTAGCCTCCCCGCAGCCAGTCCTTCGGGAACCGCCAGCGGCTCCCGGGGGCGCGCACATCCCTGGCGCAGCTCGGAGAGGCAGTGCTTGTGTTGTGCAGGCTAGGGGGGCAGCAAGGGGCACAGGCCCCTATGCAGAAGGGGGAGCCAGTGGAGGGTCTGGCTGGTGGGCATATCTGAGTACTGCGCTAGCAGGAGGGTGGTGGTCCAGATGGCAGGAGAGGGGTGTCTGGCTGCAGCACTGGGGCCGGACAGGCGAGCAGAGGACCGGGGGTTCTGGACAGCAGTGGAGGAGGCTGGGGTAGGCAGCATTCTGCTGCAGGCCTTAGGGGTGGAGGGGAGAGCTGTGCCTTAGTGGCCATGTCTGGAGCACAGGGTGGCAGGCAGCTGTCAGCCCCCAGCCACACTGAACAGCTGCTCTTTTGGTACTGGCAGAGCAGGGGGAATGTGCCCCTGGGGCCTGGCTCCCTCCAAGCCTCCCAACTTGCTCCATTATCCAAACTGCTTCTAGCCAACACCCCCCTCCCCGAGAATGACTCTCCCACGTGCAGCCTGCTCAGAGGACGCCGCACTTGTCACTGCCCAGCCTTTCCACTCCCCTCCCAGCAGAGCTCTGCAAGGCCTGCCCGCAGCAGCTGCCCAGGCGAGCTCCCCGGTCAGCTCCCAAGAATGGCATGCATCTCCCCAGGAGCAGCCTGCTCTCCCCCCAGGAGCCAGGGAGCCTTGCTGAGCTTCGCTGCTAGGGGATGGGCAGCAGGGAGCTGAGAGAGCCCTGTGCCAGGCTCCAGCTGGGCGGCACCAGCCTTGCTGATGGAGATTCGGGCCAGACCTGGACGTCTTGCCCTGCACCTCCAGGAAAGCTCAGCTTGGGCCCACGAACTAACTGAGGGGCTGGCCCTTCCCAACCCCATGCCACAAAGCCCAGAATTCCCCTCTGGCCACACTCCTCCCAGCCCACCTGCCACCTGCTGAGAGCAGAGCTGTATAGCATCTTGCTACGGGATTTCTGACGCACAAGGGCTGGGTCACCGGAGGTCCAGCAGGTTCTCACACCCGTGCTAGCCTAGTCATCTTTTCCCACCTCAAGCCAGCTCCCCCTAGCCCTGTACAGCCAGTGACACCACCACTCTCTGCTTTGTGTCTCAGCGCCTGAAGGGCCTCCCTTGAGGTGGGGCCAGATGCGGATCATCCATCTTGTCATCTTGTGGTTCCCTCCACTAATGGCTTCTCCCTCCCACTCTCTGTGTCCATCACCACTGTTTCTGCAAAGGCAATGGCATCAGAGGGCAAAGGTCGCTGCTTTGGCCCAGCCAGCCTCCTTCCCACCTTCCTTGCCTGCTCCTTGTCTCCAGCTCCCGCTTTGGCCGTACCGTATCCTCACACCGCTTGCATCAGTCTGATGTGTTTCGCCCACTCCCAGCAGGAGAGGTTCCTGTGGGGGCCAGGATCAGCCTGGTATCTGGAGTCAATGAGAGCAGCCCTGGCTCCAAGCTGGTTCCTTCCAATGTGCTGAAGTCCTTTAAATATGCTTTTGGTGGTGGCACAAGCCAGGAACCTTCTCCCTGTCTCTAGAAAGGGACCATGGAGTATTCCTCACTGCTGGCGAGACGCTGGCAGGCTCCGCCCTTGGGCCTGCTCTCTCTGCACATGGTTTGTGGGCTGTGACCTCACCCTTTTCCGGCAGGAAGAGGGCCAGGGCCACAGGCAGGCCAGTTCTCTTGGGGTTTGGCATTTCCTGTGATTAGGGCTACCTCGGTCCTGCCCCAGCCACCCTCACTCCCCAAGAAAGCTGCTCTCAGCAGCAGGTCTAGGCATGAGCACATTGCTCTGGGGCAGCCTTCTGCCGGGATGGACAAAGGGGCATTCTCTCCAGGCCCTTGGATGCACTTAACAAAGGCTTTCCCATCCGATCGGCCGCAACATGTGGTGTTCTGTGGAGCGAGGTGCTCAGACTTTCATCTCTTGCTGAAGCTTGGCAAAGTCACACAGGGGCCTTCCCTGCCCTGCCTTAGCACCTCACCCCTGAGGCCCTGAGGGTGCTTTGCCAGCAAGTGTGAACGCTGCCTCCACCTCTCCTGAGAGGCAGAGAAGAGTCCTTCTCTGAGGACAGGGGAAAAAGGGCAGCAACGTGCTCAAGGTTACACAGCAAGTCAACCACCAAGCTGGGAACAGAACCCAGGAATCTTAACCTACAGTCCTTCTGCTCTAACCAGGAGCTACCACACCTCTCCCAGACCCCAGAGGGGAGCCCTGATGCTGAGTCCTAATCCCACAGGCTCAGGCTCCTCCATTCATCCTCACATTCATATGCACCAGTGAATTCACAGCACTAAACATGAGAGCTCCAGCTACACCAAACACTGGAAACAACAAGAGCCCCAGGGTCTAAAGAAGTGGGTCTGTCCCACGAAAGCTCACCTAATAAACCATTTTGCTCGTCTTTAAAGTGCTACTTGACTGCTTTTTGTTTTGATAGTGTATAGACTAGCACAGCTTCCTCTTTGTTACTACCCAAAGTGTGTGTGTAGGCAGGTGAGTGGCTCACGTGACACCCCCCCCACCACACACACACATCCCTGCTATGCAGAATCCTTCACACGTGCATCCCAGGTCCACTGCAGTGGGGACAACAGGTGTGACCCATGGAAGAGCCTGAGCGCAGGAGGGGAATTAACTGAAGCAGCAGACGAGACTCCAAGTGGATAAAAAACCCCTCCTCTTAGGCCAAAGAATGAGGGGAAGAAATACAGATAGTGGCTGGTGCAGAAAGACCATTGCCTCTCTGGCAAAGACGCCAGCCTTTCAGGCACCAGCCCTCCCTTCCCCAGACGCTCAGGGACTCTGGCCCTGCTGGCTACCGAGTGGCCCCTTGCCCCTCCTACCCATGGCACTGCTGCCCCTCCACACATCACCCTGGAGCGGTGGTGGAAAGCAGTGCAATGGGAGGAGCTGAGGGAGTGATCTAGATGTAAGGTGTCTAATGCCACTGCGGGGGGGCAGTTGAAGGGGCTGAAATGGGGCTGGGAATGAGGACCTCACCGTTGCATTCCCAGCGTGGCTGAGGAAAGCAGGAGGCAGGGCACGGTGGTCTGTTCCCAGCTCTGCCAGTGGCTCACAGGGTGCCCTTGAGCAGTGCCTTGCCCCCCGCCCTCCCGTGCAAAATGTGGGCAGGGATCCTGACCTGTCTGGAGGGGCAGGGGGCTCTGAGGGTGACCTGGCAAATGTTTAACTGTGCTAGTGCCCTGGGGTAAAGCAGCACTAAGCAGGCCCAGGGCTATCATCATTTGCAGCTGCTTGGCAAACAAGCCCAGCCCCACCTGAGCTGATCTCTGGTATTTGGCAAGCCCCTTTCCTGCGGGTATCTCAGCAACTTGGGCCTGCATGTCTGGAGCAAGGTACATGTGATTCCTGCTAATCCCTACCCTTGCTATGGCACCAACAGCCTGACACTAAAGAGGTTTCTGAACTGTACTCGCTAACGCCCCTTTGTTCCACGGGGCCTCTCCCCGCTCTGTGACTCTCTCACCAGGTTTGGTAACCTGCACGCACAATAGAACTAGGAATATAGTAGAATACTTTGCTCTTGGCAGGCATCTCTCATTCTCCCATCATGACGTACTCAGCGCAGCCGTGCACACTTAGCTCACACCCGCACAGGCAGGGCTTTCGCTGTGCTTTGGCATGGGCAGGTGCAGGTTCTCTGACAAGCTAGGCAAGATCTCTGGCTCAGTTCTCTCTGCTTTCATCCACGCAACACCTCCTGTGGATTGGCAATCAGCATCAACAATCCTTTGCTCCATCTGTGGGCTAGCCCGCCTTGGGCTCATGCTAACTGACGACGCTCTGTAGATTTGTGCTCACATATCTATCTACACCAGCGATATCATCATGGGACCTAACTTCAACCATACCATCAGGGGCTCCTTCACATCTACTGATATAATATATGCCATCACGTGCCAGCAATGCCCCACTGCAATTTACATTGGCCAAACTGGATAGTCTTGCCATAAAAGAATAAATGGACATAAATCAGACATCAGGAACTCTAACATACAAAAACCTGTAGGAGAGCACTTTAATCTCCCCGGATACTCAGTAAGAGATTGAAAAGTAGCAGTCCTACAACAACAAAAATTCAAAAATAAAATGGAAAGAGAAATTTCAGAGCTGCCATTCATTTGCAAATTTGACTCCATCAACCAAGGATTAAACAGAGACTGGGAGTGGTTGGTCCATTACAAAAGCAATTTCCCCACTCTTGATGTTCACACCTCCACATTAGCATCTGACAGTGGGCCACATCTCCCCTGACAGAAGGGACTCGTTGTCTCCTCTCTTGATGTTCACTACTTCACACTAACTGCCAATAATGGGCCATTTCCACCCTGACAATAGACTTTGTCAGCTCCGGCCCTCCCTTTTACTGGGACCCCCTCTTTAAATTCTCCTCTGGAACCCTCTCCCCCACTCATGCATCTGACGAAGGGGGCTTTGCCCATGGAAGCTCATGCTCCAAAATATCTATTAGTCTATAAGGTGCCACAGGACTTCTTGTTGTGTTTGAAGATACAGACTAACATGCCTACCCCTCTGATACTGTGTGAGAAGGGAGTATTATGACTCACATTGTACTGATGGAGAAACTGAGGCCCAGAGGGGGCAGTGACTTGTCAGCCCTTTAACAGAACCCAGGAGTCCTGACTTCCAATTCCCTGCTGCAACCACTGCCTCTCCCACACAGGGTGAAAATCTCCCACCTGAGAGAGTATAAACGCTAACACAACTGCAGCAAATGGCTTCATTTGTCTTGAAAGTTGCTCCCACTACCCACATGCAACCCTGCTGACCCCAGGGGGCAGGAGGGGTGATGCTGGGCACATACTGATACTGCAGCACCACGTAGCATGCATGAAGGCAGTTGTGTGCCTGTGAGTGTGTGCACTGAGCGAGCAAGTGAGCAAGAGAGCTCACTCTGGGCCTACAACACAGGAAGCCTGGCAGGCCCCGGGGTGTCTAAAAGGCCAGTACGAGGGGGGTCATGTCTCTGCTGACCCTTGCAGCTCTGGTCCCTGCGGCAGAGCTGTTGAGTGACTGTTCTGCTTCAGGAGCAGAATCTCTCCCTGCTGGGGCTGAGGCTGGGGCTGGGCCAGGGCCAGTGACTGTCCTGTGTGTTCATCTCTAGCTCCCCATGAGAAAGCTGCAGGGCTGGGACAGGTCATGGCAGCTGATCTCATTGCCAGGGCTTTCAGATGGGCTCCTCTGGGGAGTGGCTGGGCTGCGTCAGGCCTGGGCTGGAAAGAAAGGGGAGGCGTCCTTTGGCGCTCAGGGCCCCTGCCCCGCCGCAGCAGTCTGAAATGAGATGACAACTCCAGTCTTTGCTCTGGTTATTTCCTGCCCCCCGGCGCAGTGACACCCTCCCTGCAATGCATGCCGGGCTCCGAGTATGTCAGCCCTACCCTGAGAAGCTGGGCAGGCACTGTGTGCCTCAGGACAGAGGGACAGAGGGAGCCACAGCTTTCTTCCAGTGGAGGCAAGTGGGGCTTGGCTGGGAGTGGGAGACAGCCTCAGGACTCGTGGGTGCATGGAGCTGTCCTCCAGAGGAGCTGGAGAGACAGCAGGGCTCAGCTGCAAGGATGAAGGGAGATTCTAGAGAGAATAGAAACAGACAAACAGGAACTGGGATGAAATAAGGCCCTAGTCAGACTCCTCCTGTACTGCCAGGGGGAGGCCCTAAATCACCAGGGACGAGTCCTCGAAGACGGGGCAGGGGAGGGGCCCAAAGCTGAGCCTGGCAATGAAGGATTTGGAGGACAGGTCAGGGCGGCTGGGAGGGACAGTGGCTTGGGATTCCTCCTGGAGTGAAGATGATTCTCCGTGGATGTTGGAGGTTTGCACAGTTCTCAAAAGGCTCCAGCAAGTCAACAGAGAGAATCGTCCCCCCAGGGACGGGCATCTGACCTGAACCGGGGCAGCTAACCCCCTCAAAGGAGAATGAGCACCCTGGGCCAGCTAGCAGGGCAGGCAGTTAGAGCAGGGTGTATGAGAGCGCGTGGGGCACCCTGAGCTCCATCTGGGACAGACACAAGGAGCTAGATCACTTGTCTGACTAAGTGATCTAGATCAGCGGTACTCAGAGGTCTTCAGGGGGTGCAGCACCTCAGCTAGCTATTTGCCTAGTTTTACAAGAGGCTGCCATAAAAAGCATTATTGACGTAGGCACAAACAAATGTCATACAATGACTTGTTTATACAGCTCCGTGTTTTACACGCCCAGAGCGAAGTGCAATATTTATACACAAATTCATGTCTTTGATAGGTTGGTGGTCAAGCTGAGAAGGTAAGCAGCTTGTCAGCAATAGTGTGGGGCAACACTCTGGTATGGTACGGGCTGATTTTGGCAGCCGGAGGGCACTAAAAGTGAGGGGAAACTGTGGTCTTCCGTCGGGGTGCCAGATTTTCAGAATGCTTACGCAGGCCATTGCACAAGCTCCACGTGGCACCTGGCGGAGAATGCTCGTGCTGGATGTAGGGAAATGTCCTTCTGGAGGGCTGGGGCAGGCTGGGTTTTTGTATGTGATTTACGGGTTTTAATGTTAAAAGGAGCCCTAATGAGAAACACGCTCCACTAAACCAGGACCCATCACCCCACGGGCAGGGGGGGTTAGGAGAGGCAATGCCCTGACAGCTGGACTGCTCATACGTGCGCATTTTCCCTGCAAATGCTCAGAGGGCAGGGCTGTGGGCTGGCGAGGGAGTGGGGAGCCCGGGCTACCACCTGGATGCAGCTGAGGTATTTCTCGTCTGGGCAGAAGAGGAGGCAGTTAACGCCCTCCTGCCACGTCATGTGTGCCCTGCCCAGGGAGCAGGAAAGGAGCCTCCAGTGGCAGCAGCGACCATGGCTGAGAATGGTGCCTCTTCCTGCCCCGAGCCAAACAGCCGGTGTGCCGCGTGGCTGCCTGGCAACAAGGTGACCATGGTACTGGCAGCCCACTGGGGCGATGAGGGCAAGGGCAAGCTGCTGGATCTGCTGGCGCAGGACGCGGGCATTGTCTGCAGGTGCCATACCACAATTCAATAAACCTGCCGGACATTTGTGGGTAAATGTGGGACGCAGGACTGCTGTCTGAAATGCAGGACGTCTGGCAACCCTAGTCTTGCATGCTCCCCTCAGGCTTCTGCAAGGCTCTGCTTATCCGGACCGGTCGCTCTGTACTGCTCAGGCAATTATTCAGAAAATAGTTTCAGAAGCTCTAGAGCAGTGGTTCCCAAACTTTTCGGCATCACGGCTCCTTTTTGATTTTGCGAAACCGTCACGTCCCCCCCACCTCTTCTTTACCACCATCCAACCCCCCTTTTAACCAAAAATTCAATTTGTAATTTCAAATTTAAAATGCACACAAAAACTTGGCATAAAACTTTGTTTAAAGTTAAAGATAAGCACAAATAGTTTTCTTGGCCCCAAAATGAAATACCGCTGTGGTCTGCAATCTTTCTATGCCCAAGATCACTTTTTAAATGTCAGGGCAAGCCCCAAGAGCCTGCCCCTTTCTTGAGGCCCTGCCCCCTCTGTTTCCCCTCCTCTCCATCCTTTGCTGTCCCCAGACCTACTCACTCTCACTGGGTTGCGTCTGGAGTGGGAATGAGGGATTTGGGTGTGGGAAGGGGTGAAAGGTGCAAGCTCTGGGAGGGAATTTGGGTGCAGGATGAAGTGAAGAAGGGGCTGCTAGCTCAGGGAGGGGCTCCAGGCTGGAGAGTGTTGGGGTTGCTGAGCAAACCACAGGCTTGTGGACGTGAGGGTGCAGGAGTTCAGGTTGGGGTGTATGAGGGGCTCAGGGCAGGGGTGTTGGGAGTATAATGGGCTCAGGACGCAGCTGTGCAGTGTGTGGATTGTGCAGTAGTGGTGTGGCAGAAGACGGGGTGTGAGAGGCTCAGGACAGGGGCCTCCAGTGTCTGACAGGCTCAGGATTGAGGTGTGTGGGGGGATGCGGGGGTGTTACGATGCTTTCGGCAGATGGGGGCTTGGCTCCAATTGGGGGCTTGTTGGCCGGGCTTCATTTTTAAATAAAATCTGTCCAACGCAAACATTTCAGTGTTGTCTTTATTTATGGGAGGGGCACGGAACCTGTACTCATGGGGGTCTGGACCAGGGGAGGGGACAGCTTGGCTGGTACCTGGGGTCCCCGCAGCTGCGCACCAGCTCCAGGGTCTTAGGAAGTGCACACTCTGCTTCCCTCCCCAAACGCCAGCACGTTCCCTGTAAAGCCAGGCCTGTTGCCTGCCGGTGAATACTTCCACCTGCTGCCTTCCTGCGCAGGGGACGAGGAGGGGAGTGGGAGTCCCAGGTCTGCGCCTGCTCCAACTGCTCAGGCAGCGTGTGCACTGCTCCTCGCTCCCCATGGCAGCCACGCACTGCCTGAGCAGTTGGAGCTGGTGCAGATCCGGGACTTCCACTCCCCCATTGCCCCCTGCTCAGGAAGGCAGCAGATGGAAAGATGTCAGCAGCAGGCAACAGACCCAGCTTTGCAGCAAATGCGCCAGCTGTTTGGGGAGGGGAAGCAGCTCACACGCTTCCTGAGATGCTGGCTCTGGTGTGCAGCTGTGGGACTGCCCCCCCAACACTGCAGGAAGTTGGCGGCGCTATCTCCATTTTTGCAGAAGATAACACCAGCACAGGCTATTTCTCGGGGTGGGGGGGCATGATGAGGGGACTGGGTTGCCTCACACCCCCTGGAATTTCGTCACACACCCCCAGTTTTGGAACCTGTGTTCTAGAACTTCCCCAGTGGTGTCATCATCGCCATATAGTGAGACCACATCACTGGTTCTTGCCGGTCTTGGAACACAAATATTTATTGAACTCCACTGCCTTTTCTGTATTATTATTGCTAATTCTACCATTTCCATCCAGGAAAAGACAAATGCCAATGTTAGGATATTTTTGGTGGTGTTGTTTCTAATACGTTTTAAAAACTCCTTCTTGCCCTTAACTCTGCCAGCTAGAGATTTCTGCTTGTATCCTTTGGCTTCCCTTATCCACGTTCTATAATTTCTAACTTCCGATTAATATTTATTATCTCAATATACCCTTTCTTCTGGCTTTTTTTTTTAAACTAGCACAGACTTTTCCCTCACTTGTGGGATTGTGCTGTCTTGGGCATCTAGGAAAGTGTTATTACTCAAGTCCCAATTATCATTCGTGTTTTGGAGAGCAAGAAAGAAAAAGCCTCATGTTTCCACATAGCAATTTGCATGTGTTCAATAGTATTCTCACCTGATACTCACATGAAAGTGGCAGCAGGCACCAAAACCCAAACGTAGCCCTCCTACTAGGCTCCACATGGCACCAACACCCATTGCTACCATCCAAATAGATGGCAAGTGTTCAGGTGACACATTTTGCATGAATGTCCAGCTCTGGTGAGAAAATATGTTTGCAGCATAGTTTCTGATCCTCAGCACGGCCCCAATAACTGCAGGCCAGCCTCATAGCCTCTGTGGTTCCCAGGGACACTAGATTATAGTACCTCCTATGGGCTGTGCTCAACTTGCTCCAAATGCCCCATAAGATTACTTCTGCTGCTGCTGAGTCCTCCTTCCTTCTGAGAGTAATGGATCAGCCCTACATGCCAGGGCTGCAACCCCCTCTCCCTACACCCACTTTCTCCTAGGCTGAAGCACAAGTGCCTGCGTGACTTGGATGTATTGCTCTCCCCAGGGGAAGCTGCAGACCGTTAGGAGCAGGGCGTGGGTGACAGGACAGCAGTTGCTGTGGGGGTTGGCTGTATTTTTAACTCAGCCGCCTGTTTGGGGTTTCAATAGGACCTTGTACTGAAACAGAACCCTACACTGCAGCCACTGCCAAATCGCCTTATTGTGCAGGACAGATGTTGTTATTGCAATCCCCTCCTTCAGCCTCCAGTGCTAAGCACCCTGCCTGTGCCGGGAACCAGCACAGCCATGCTGACAGATGGGGGTCATAGGACTGAGCACTATCGCTGTCACCAGAGCATGTGCCCAGCCCCTTCCTCCCCCCACCCCAAGGGAGAGTTTAAAGGGGCAGCTGGTGAGGAGGGGAATTTTTGTTGTTTCACATTGCTGGGGACAGTAGTTCTGTTTGCGTCGGAGACAGGTCAGGTTCTCAGGGGAAGCTGGGCATCAATCACTCCTCTTTGGGGAAAGATCCAGGACATTCCTGAGCAATCCTGGAGAAGGAAGAATCCCAACAACTGTAAGAGCCACTTGGTTTACACGGGTGCTCTCTTAGAGCTCATCGACATTTGGAATCTCAGTGTTGGCACCCTGGAGCTCTGTGGCACATCCCGGGACAGGTTTGATACATGATGGGGCCACCTTTTAGCTCTAATTGGGACAATCAAAAGCTGCAGACTAGGGCTGTTTGTTTGGGGGACAGGGTATTTCTTTGCCACAGTAACTCACCAGGGTCTAGTCGTGAAGCGGTGCTGTTTCATTGCTGGGGTGGAGGGGAGGGAATGAGTGCAGGTCATGAGCACCAGAAAACAGGAGGACACATATGGAGTCAGCAGAGACAGTCAGGAGCAAGTCTTAGCTATTAAGCCATTGTTGTATATACATTATTCAATCTTTGGACTGAAGCCTTTTCTGGGTTACTCCGCAGGTTGCAAAGGGGTACGCAAGGTAGCAAAAGTGTTTGCTGGAGCAGGCCCCAGATCTGCCCAGGGGTCACAGCGATTGTCTCTTTGGCTGACTAAATGAGGGAGCATATTATGGTGTGTATTTTTCTTGTTGTCTTAGATTTTTCCCACGCACAGGCCATCTTCAGAGGGAGAGCTGCCCAAGGGGAAAGCTGTTGCTGAACTTGCGGTAAGGCTGAGTGTAATATGCACAGTCCAAGGCAGAGCTACTGTAGCTGAGCTTTTCTTGCTGGTGGTGTGGGGTTGGAGCCTCCAGCTTCTCTTAGGCAGCACCACCATGCTGGGCCTTAGCCTGGGAACTAGAAAACACTTCCTATATGTCAGGGTGGTTAAGCACTGGAATAAATTGCGTAGGGGAGTTGTGTAATGTCCATCACTGGAGATGTTTACGAGCAGGTTAGACAAACACTTGCTAGGGATGGTCTAAGATGGTGCTTGGTCCTGCCAGGAGGGCAGGGGACTGGACTTGATGACCTCTCAGAGTTCCTTCCAGTTCTATGATTTTATAACTCTCAATTTATAAAGGTACAGAGTGCTTTACTAAGCTGGCATGTTCCCTGTCACTCATAAGAGATTATATCTGCATTAGACTGTGTACCTCCAACATGAAGTTTTCAGTCACAGGTGACCACTTTTAAAAGTGACAGAAGGAAGAATAAAACAATGAGAAGTCATGTGGCACCTTACAGAATAACAGATCTGTTGGAGCACAAGCTTTTGTGGGCAAAGACCCCCTTTGTCAGATGCATAAGGAAGGATGGGTCATGCACTGTGGTGCTAGCTTGGGTCTTAGGTTCAGTTCCCACAGACTTCCTGTATGATTGTGGGCCTTAGTCCCTCCATTTATAATGTGAGACTCAGGACATTAAAGCAGCTGCTCAGATATGTTGGCGAGGGCCACAGAAGTATATCAGATGAATAGCCAAAGATCCACTCTTGGTAGTTAGCTTTTCTACTCTCTCAGGACAGCATTCCCAGTACATTGCATTAGAAAATCTACTCTGGGTTTTGCCATTATACTGCATGCTGGGGCCATGAGGAATTTAACTGGAGGGAGGGGCACAAGAATAGAAATTTCCTCCTCTTGCTCTAAAAGCCCAGGTGTAACCCACATACCTACTGGGTGTGGGTCATGGGACCATTTAGTGGCCCTTTGACCATTTGCAGAGACAAAGAGGGCGTCTCCTCCCCAGCCTTAGCTAAGGCAGCTGTTTTGTAGCTCACAATGAGAAGCTCAGTTTGTAAGCTCCAGAGCTTCTTGGTTCAGTTCTGCCTATTGGCACCACACAGACACCTTTCACTAGCCCTAAAGGAGATTTTCCATGAGCAGCTGACAGTAGGGGACTTATGACTCACAGATCAGTTCTGAGTCCGCCCCCTCCCCCCATATCTCCCTCACACCAACACTTAAGGAGTTTGCTGCCCTTACATAACCCGGGCAGCACCTCTCTGTGGGCCTTGCTAAGCGGTGACCCCCTGCAGAGGTGACGCTGAGCCGGGGCTGGGGTGGTGATGTTGTCGCCCAGGAGTCCGGCAGGCCCAGACTGGAGGACGGAGAGGGCAGGAGCCTGGCTGGGGCAAGGGGCCAGCAGAGGCGGGGGCCCTGGCCGTGCAGAGCTGCCGGGAGCCGGGGACTGGCCCCGCACCCCCCCCTCCCCGTGTTGCCATGGCGCCCGGAGAAGTTTCCTTGCCCGGAGCCGCTCAGCCGCCCATGCCGGTGGAATCCAATTGCATCATCGCCTCCGGCGCTGGTTGCCTGGACAACTCCGGGCACGTTCGGAGATGATGACTCCCGCCCCCGGGCCGGGACGGGCAGGCGGCGCCCGGCGCCAGGGGGCGGCAGAGAGCCGCGGGGCAGGGTGGCGCGCGGGCCGCAGCTGGGATCCCGGCCCCTGCGGCGCGGCTGGGAGCGAGCTGGGGAGCCGCATGACCTCATGCTCGGGAGCTGCCTGCCGGACGGGCTGGGCCCGCGCGGAGGAGAGCGCGCGGCACGCCGCGAGCAGGGCTGGGGGGATCTCCGCTGCGGGCCGGTGGGCAGGATGCACCCCCCGCCCGAGCCGCTGACCCTGCCGTGCCTCTGCCCCGCAGAGCCCGAACCAGCGCCCTGAGCGCAGCATGCCCGCCCCGCTGCTCCTGTTGCCGCTGCTGCGCACCCTCCTCGTCCGCCTGCTGCTCCTGGCTCGCAAGCGCCTCCTGCCGCTGCTCCGGCGCCTGGGGGCCCGCCTGGGCTCTCGGGAGTCCCGCGAGGCGGTGCTGACCTGCCTGCTTTGTATCCTCAACCTACGCAAGAAGGCGGACGACTGAGACCTCGAACCTCCCCCCCGTCAGCCACTGCGCTGGGGAGACAGCGCCGTGCACCCAGCCTGGGAGGGAGAGCGCCGCCAGCTGCCATCAGAGAAGAGCACCTTGCGCCGGCACGGCACAGCCCAGGGCAGGACTCGGAGTCCTCCGAGGGGGAGGAGAGACCCCAGCGCTCGGACTGGGAGCTGGGGAAAGTAGCTCAACACCCGGCAGAAGCCAGGCCAGCCCCTGGGAGCAGACTGCTCGCTCCCCATCTCAGCTCTGCAGAGCTGCCCAGTTTCCAGCCTTTCTCTGGGAGGATCTTTTTCCCCAGCTTGGGTCTGAAGATGGGACTCGTTCCCCCCCTTGCCTCCCTTCTCTCCCTCTCTGCCGATCCTGTTTGCTGACAGCCCCTCTGGAAGAGATCCCTCTCCTTGCTCTCTGCCCTAGACCTGGGATGGTGTTTCTGTGACTTTTGCCCTTGGGTTGGAAGCCCCACGTTTTGGGCCACTTCAGAGGAAGCTGGAGAGAGGCCAGGGGAGTGATCTGGCCCTGGGCCCTGGGGGACGGACTAGACGGCACCAACTGGGGCTTCTCCATCTCTGGTTCAGGAGGCGGAGTTCAGCTGAAATCCTGTGTCGTTTCCTTGCCCCGAGGTTTGGGAGCTGCTGGCTGGATCCTTCACGGCCTTGCCTCTCCTTTGGCAGCAGCATGGGACCTTTGGGGCTGTGATCGCTCCTGGGGACACCGCCAGGCCTGTGCTGGCGTGAGGATGTCCGGCAGCACGGTGAGGAAGATCCAGCCTTTTACCATCAGCACCAAGCTTTCCTTGCCCAAGTGCACTGGGGACTTCCCAGGCGATTCCTACCCTGATGATGCCACGGCTGCCCTGGATAACCGGGCCCTGCGCCAGAACCTCAATGAGCAAATCCCCCTCTGCATGGCCCAGGCTCGGTCCAGCCCAGTGCCCATTGCAGGTGGGTTCCGGAGCAGCAGCCCAGCTGAGGAGGGCATCACCGACGAGGACCAGCTCAATCGCAACTCGCTAGCCCGCTCCATTAAGAAGATCACACTATCCAGCTGGCAAGGGGAGCCTGGCCAAGGCGAGAGAGGGGTCCCAGCGGGGCCTGTCCGCTCCCCTTGTGAGAGGAATCACAACAACAACAACAGCAGACCGGGGAAGGCTCAGTTCAAGGTAAGGACTCTGTACCCCAGTGTCAGGGCTCGGCAGAGCCAGGGTCCTGTGCAGTGCTGCCCTGCACTCTGCCTCTGTTACACCAGGGCTAGATCTGCCCCCCGCCCCGCCCCGCCCCTGTCTGTGTTCTAAGCTGTGGGAGTCTGTCTCCATGTTGGCTGCCCTCTTCCCAGTGAGAGGAGAGGGCACAGGCCATATGCAGAGGCGGGGCAAAGATGGGTCTTGGGAGAAGGACGTCCCTCCTTGTGAAGGGCCACTGGGAGTTTGGTGGCTTCGCTGTTTGTCCTGTTACTGAAGACCTGGCTTCTGGGAGTACCACCACATGAGCCTTAAGAGGCAGCATCATTCTCCTGGCCCCCAGTTGCAGAAGGAGCCCTCTGTGAGAGGCGTCTGGGGACAAGAAGATGAGTGGGGGATCAGTCTGAATTCAGGCATTCCTTTCTCTGCAATGCTGGGCTAATCTCCACGCCTCTCCGGGAGCAGGGGGCTTGCAGCCATTTGTAAAGAGGCCGGGGGGGGGGAGCACCATTATGCCCCTTTTACAGATGGGGAAGTTGAGGCTCAGGGGGAAGGGTTTCATCCAGGACCATACAGTGTGTCAGAGCCAGGAACAGACTCCAGAGTCCTGACAGGCAGTCACCAGTGCTGTAACCACTCAAACACACTCCTCTTCTAATTTCTTGGTGCTTGAGCTCAGAGGATGGCCTCCCTGTCCCAGCCAGGGCTCCTTGTAAATTGTGCACTTATGCAGCCTCTCGGGAGACATTCAGATGTTGTCCAGCTGCTTGGCAGAGCACCTACAGCTAGGTTCGTTTCTACTAGTGGTTCACATCTGCGCATACCTCAGTGCACATAAAATTATTCCACACGTAGATGGAGAAGATTAGAGGGAATGTGGCCCCCAGCCCTTTGGTGGCCTAAGTCTGGAGCAGAGAGAAAGCAGCTCAGATCTCAGGTTGGGAAAAACAAGCAGAGACTGCCCGTGACTTAACTCCAAGCCCAAACAGCTGCATTCACAGTGGGTCAGGGGTGTGTGATTGCCAGATCTCTGAGCTTCAGTGCCCGTATTCATAAAGGACCGACAGCCTGACTGAGCCCTGAATGAGCAGGTCATTGCCGGGCAGCTTGGCTGAGCCGTCCCCAGCTCCAGCAAGGAAAGGGTGATTCTCACAGCCCCTTTGCCTCCTCTTTTCTGGGTGGGGAGGGCTCATGTGAGAACTGCTTTCCTTTTGCTGTTACTTGAGACCCAGGAGATTGCAAGGAGGGGGTCAGCCCCACTGAGGGAGGCTGGAAGGGAGGGGACACCTGCCAAATAGGGGGTTGTAAGAGAGGGAAGGAGAGACAGCTGGCAGGGCACGGGACATGTGAGCAGGAGCATGGTGTGCTGGCGTTGGAAGAGAAGGAATTATGCTCTCCAGACAGGGCCATCATGAGGCAAGAACAACATGTTAGTATACACTCATTCTTGTCCTGCAGCCACCCCTGCGCTCTTCTCCACAGCTCTGTCCCTGTCCCTTCCTCCTGTCCTGCAGTCTCCCTCCCTGCTCTTCCAGTCCTTGGCTCCCCACACACAGCTCTGCAGATGCTCCTCACTCCTGCCCTGCAGGGCCTCCCTCCCACCCGCTATTCCCGGTCTCAACTTCCTACCCGCAGCTCCCTCAATGCCCTCTGATCCTGAATTGCAGCCCTCCAGGCCCCTCCCTTCCTCTCCCCGATGTTCCAGCCCTCATGAGTGGTGACGGATACGCCACATTACTGTGGGGCACAGAGGCATCGCCAGAAGAACAAACTGAGGCCCCCTGAGCTCATTTCACTGGTGGACAAAATGGCGTTTGATGCCCAGGTTCTCAGTGGTGACCCACGAACACGGTACCTCACTGCACTATGTCATTAGACCCCCGGGAAACGAGTCTGCCAAGATGACCCTGAATCCTCAGCCGAGAATGTGCGCGCATGCGTTCGTGTCTCCCTGGCATGGAGCCCTGTGGGATCTGTGCTGGTTCCTGCTCCGGGTGGCTCTGGTTCACAGTGTAGTGGCTGGCAGTCTAAGTCCCAGTCTCGTTTGCAGTCCCCAAAGCAAAGCGAGGCCTAACTTCATTTCCCGCGCACTCCAGAGCAAGTCGCTGCTGTCTGCCGGAGGGGCTGGGCCGCGCCGCCTCTGCAGCCCTAGCGCAGCAGCTCGGCAGGAAGGATGAGGTCATCTCATGCTGACAGCCCTGTTTTCCTGAAGCTGGTGGATCGTGAGGCACAGTGTGTATAATGTGCCGGTGTCACCTGCAGGCTTATCTGCCATTGCTGAGCACTAGGTAGGGGAAGGCGAGCCGATCACAGGGGGCGTGGGCACAGGACTTCCTAAGGGCAGTTCCCAGGACACTGTGCCGAGCACAGCAGCAGCCACTCAGTGTCTCTAGACCCTTGTGGGTCCCTGTGCAGGAGAGGCGCTGATGTACGCATGGATCCATTCCTGCTGGGGGAGGTTCAGACCTGTAAGCACTGCCAAGGCTCAGAGGGTCTCCCTATGAGCTCTGCCCATCCCACAGCAGCTAGGATGGTCCTGCCTGTGGGTATTCAGCTCAGTTGGACTCCAGTGCACGTCTGATCATACACCGCCTCATCCTGTCCCTTTTCCTGCTCAGGGTGGGCTGCCCCCTCCGGCGAAGACGAGGCAGACAGAGCTGTTGCAGGCCCATGTGGCTCTGTTATAGGAGCCTGCCAGAGATGGCACAGGGTGTGCATGGCGCACAGGTGCCAGGGAAGTGGCAGGGCAGGCTCACAGGGGCTACGTCTACACGTGAAGCCTACATCGAAGTAGCTTATTTCGATGTAGTGGCATCGAAATAGGCTATTTCGATGAATAATGTCTACACGTCCTCCAGGGCTGGCAACGTTGACGTTCAACATCGACGTTGGGCAGCACCACATCGAAATAGGCGCTGCGAGGGAACGTCTACACGCCAAAGTAGCACACATCGAAATAAGGGTGCCAGGAACAGCTGCAGACAGGGTCACAGGGCAGACTCAACAGCAAGCCGCTCCCTTAAAGGGCCCCTCCCAGACACACTTGCACTAAACAACACAAGATCCACAGAGCTGACAACTGGTTGCAGACCCTGTGCATGCAGCATGGATCCCCAGCTGCAGCAGCAGCAGCCAGAAGCCCTGGGCTAAGGGCTGCTGCACACGGTGACCATAGAGCCCTGCAGGGGCTGGAGAGAGAGCATCTCTCAACCCCTCAGCTGATGGCCGCCATGGCGGACCCCGCTATTTCGATGTTGCGGGACGCAGATCGGCTACACGTACCCTACTTCGACGTTCAACTTCGAAGTAGGGCGCTATTCCCATCCCCTCATGGGGTTAGCGGCTTCGACGTCTCACCGCCTAACGTCGATGTTAACATCGAAATAGCGCCCAACATGTGTAGCCGTGACGGGTGCTATTTCGAAGTTAGTGCCGCTACTTCGAAGTAGCATGCACGTGTAGACACGGCTAGGGTGTGTCAGCTACAGAGATCCCCGGGATGTCTGCTGCTGCGTGACCTTCACACCATAGAGCGAGGCGGCTGCAAAGCTGTCGCTAGCTGATATGTCTCGTGAGACAACCGCACCTGTGAATATCCACGGACCGTTTGTGCAGTGTGGATTGGCTGTGGATATAGATTTTGGATCCGTGCAGGGCTTTACCTGTAACCAGCCCCGCAGGGCCAAGCCAGCCACCTGCCGCAGTGGCACTAACGGCCAGGGCGGGGAAGTGTCCACAGCCCGAGCTGCAGCCTGACCGGGAATGTCTGCTCAGCTATTTTTAATGCTGTAGTATGAGTCCCGTGAGCAGGTATGTGTTTCCCAGGCCTCTGAGACTTGGCCTTGGGTTTGTTTTGAGGGACTGATACACCTGTGGGGTCCGGGCCTGTGTGCCTCATTCCCACATGGAACCCCCTTGAGCCCTACTCATGTGAGGGAAGGTGGTGACCAAGACATGGCCTAGAGCGGCTTTCCCAGGGAAGAGGTATTGCCTACTGGCTAGAGCAGGGGTGAGTGGGAATCAGGACACATGAGTTCCACTCCCGGCTCTGCCGCAGTTTTGTTGTGTGCCCTTGGGCCGGATGTCTCTCTGTGCTTCCCTTTCCCTCCTGTAAAACGGGGCTGACGGTCCAGTCCCCGCTCCCAGGGAGCGGAGATGAAGCGGAGCTGGTGTTTGCAAAGTGCTCAGAGCCATCGTATGGGAGGACTTGTTACATGGCTGCGATTCCTGAAGAGACAGTGGGAAAGACGGGGTGAACAGCACAGACCCTAAGGACTCTGCACAGTCGGCAAGTTACTGGCTTCTCTTCCTACCGGTGTCCCCTGTGCTGTAAGAGTGGAAGTGACTCTGGATGTTACAGATGACCTGCCCAGCACAGATGGGAGCCTTGCAAGCATTCTGTACCCTAGGAATCCCGGGCATTAACACCCAGCCTGCCCCGAAACACAGTCCACACGCAGCAGAGTCCAGCCGATCCCACACCCCTCTCTTTCTGACTCTGTCCACAGTATCCAGGTAACAACATACAGGTCAGATCAGACCTTCTCCCCAAGCCAGGCTGTTCCTTGGATTTCTTCTCTGGGCCAGCTCAGCCCACATCCTAGCTCCTTGTTTTCCAGGTGAGGTGGTGAGCAACCTGCCACAGTGAGTCAGCCCTGCCCACCTATCTCTTCCTGGCAGGATTAACAGTTGCTAACAGGAGAGCGGTGTGGGGTTCAGGCAAACACAGGCAGCTCGTCACCAGGATTTTGGGGCTCCACACCTAAAAGCACCTCCCCAAGGAGCCCAGGCTTTGGCTGCTCAGTGAAGGGGTCTCCAGAGCTCTCTTGGAGAGTGGGTGGCACTCAGGCAGCACTCACAGACTGCTTCTTTTCTATCTCTAGGTCTTTCTCAGAAAGGAAGTGGATGTGAAGGAGGAAAAGCAGGAAGCCAGGAGCCCCCACGCCGGTGATTTCTGCTCTCCCGTGGAACGAGGTCTCCCCTTCCATGTGGTACATCCCTGGTCCTCTTGCTTTATAAGGGCCTGTGAGGGTCTTGTACTGGTATGGGGTATTCTGAGTTGGTTTGGTGCTGCATGACTGTTGCCTGCAGGGGCCCTTCCCGGAGCACGAGCGTAGGTGGGAGAAACCAGCTCCCTCCCGCCAGCTCTGCAGTTGTGATGAAAAGCCAGTGGAGCAGCGGGAATGGAACTTGTCATTGAGGGGCCTCCTGGCAAACCGGGCCCAATAGGGCAATGTGCTGTGGGCCAGCTCTGGGCTCTGAGGCTGTTTAGGACATGGGCCAATCCCTAGAAGCAGGACCCCACCAAATTTTAAGAGTCAGTTCCCCGATTTCAGCTATTTAAATCTGATACTTCACAGTGCTGTGGTTGCAGGGGGCCTGGCTCACAAAGGAGTTGTCAGGGGATGAGGGGCAAAGGAGGGTTGCACTGCTGCTGGGGGCAGCACTGCCTTCGGGGCTGGGCAGCTGGAGGGTGGCAGCTAGTGGCCAGGAGCCCAGCTGTGAAGGCAGAGCCACCGTCAGCAGCAGTGCAGCAGTAAGGATGGCGTAGGATGGTATTGCCACTCTTACTTCTCCACAGCTGCCTGCAGAGCTGGACTCTGGGTCAGCAGCTGCTGCTGTCCGGCCACCCAGCTCTGTAGCAGTGCAGAAGTTAAGCGAGGGTGTGGGATTGCCCACCAAAAGAACCGTGAGATCCCCCTGCAGCTCCCTTTGGGGACAGGACCCCTGGTTTGAGAAACACTGGTCTCCCCCACACAGTCAATGTAGCCCAGGGTAAGAGCACACAAAGGACTAGATTTCCGGGGCAGAGAACAGATTTCAGCCTGGAATGTGCTTTCTGTGGCTGTGAATTTGGTAGGGCCGTCCCTTTACGTGAGCGAGCTTGTGCTTGTGAAGCAGGGCCCGTGGGCTCATCTGCTAGCTGGCTCCATCCAAGGCAGGGCTGCAGGAGCAGCCGACCCTGCACCTGGTGTAAGTGCATCCTGGGCTTCTAGCCATTTGAAGGGCTGAGTGAGGGGCAGGCTGCAGCAGGAGCTAAGCATTTAAACCCGGAAAGTGAGAGGGACTGGGAGAGTCCAGGAATAGCTACCTGACAGGAAGCAGCATCCCCCTCTTCTCCCCTCCGACTTAGGGTGACCACATTGCCCTATGGCAAATATGGGACACCAGCCCCCAGGGATGGGGGGCTGCTGTCCCATGCCAGGGCTGCTCAGCTGTGGGGTCTGCTGCCCCACCATGAGGCACTGGGAAGTGGGGGTCTGCAACCTCCTGGCAGGGGCAGAGTACTCGCAACAGAGGCTCTGAAGCCTCCCGGTGGGGGAGAGGGATCAAAGAAAGTGGCAGATGCCCCGCCGCAGGGTCCCTGGTAGTGGGGGCAGCTGTGATGGGAACAGGGGCAGCCACCTCGTGGAGGAGCTCTCCTGCAGCAGGAGCTGCCTCCCCTAGATGCAGGGTGCCAGGAAATCAGGCAGCCGCCCTATGCTGGAGCTCTCCAGCAGCGTGGGCTGCTGCCATGGGGTGGCAGGGGACAGGGCAGCTGCCCCATGGAAGAGCTCCCCTGCAGCAGGAGCTGCTGTCCCAAGGTGCAGGGCACCAGGGAGCAGGGCAGTTATCCTGTGGAGGAGATCCCAGGCAGCAGGGGCAGCCGCCCCGAGGCACGAGGCACTGGGTAACTGGGCACCTGCTCTGCACTGGGGCTCCCTAGTAGAAGGGGCAGCTGCCCCAAGACACCAGGTGCTGGGGAACAGGAGTCTTGCAAAATAAGGGACAATTTGTCCATTTTCTTAAAAAAGTCAGGACGCCTGTGAGGCAGCTTAAATAAGGGACTGTCCCAGTCACCCTGCTCAGGCTTCCAGTCCCCCTCAGGCTCCCTGCTGCCCGTGTCCTCGCTCTGAGCATCCCTGCACACAAGCGTTCTTTGCTCTGGGTCCTCCTGCTGCTGAAGGCCTGAGCTTGTGTCTCCTGTGGACAATCCAGCCGCCCCATACCACCCCTGCCTTCTCTCACCAGGGATCCCTTTGCTACAGCCCCGGGGTTATCACCAAGACGTCCGACCCCCCTTTCAAACTGAATTCCAGCCCCCCAAGCCTGTTGGTGTCTTCCTGGGGGCAGAACAGGGCATCCCATGGTCAAGCACAGAGAGGGGCAGGAGAGCCCCTTGGCATTGGCCATAGAGCAGCAAAGCCCCTAGGCCATGGAAGTCAGGCCAGAGGACTCCAGCCAGGGTGTCCCCCAGGTTGGAGTGGCCTGGCTGCATCTTGGTTTGGCCTTGACCCTTTGGCCGGGGGGCGTGTCCTTTACATGAGCCAATTGCCAGATTTGTCTGGCCTTCCGCAGCAGGGCTGCTCAGGGGGCTGGCTCAGCCAGCAGCCCTGCTAGGGGAGGAAGGGGCCTGCAGGAGCACAGATCTACTGACAAGCTGTGTAACTCACCACCCACCGTGCGGCCTTTTTCCACCTCTCCCCACTCCGTGCCAAGTGCTACGCCTTGATCTGCCCCCTTGCAGCCTGAGCCGCCAGAGCCTAGCTTCCCTCCTCGGGGCTGGGCCGCAGCCCAGGCTATGGCGCCCCACATGTGACTGATGCTCCAGCACTCCATCCCTGTGCTGGTGCCTCTGGTGCCAGGACTGTCAGCTCGGTGGGGCTGTGCCCGTAGCTGGTGCCCTACCAGGCTGCATGGGTTGCTCTGTCTCCCGGGAGAGGCTGGCCCCGAGCTCCCTTCATGCAGCAGGACGTGAGAGTCTCGCAACCCTGGCCCTCCGCAGGGGTTTGTGCAGCTGGACCTTGGGCTGAGCTTGGAGGAGGGCCAGTTCCGTCTCTGGCTGACCTTCGCCAGCGCCTCGTCAGAGCTGGATCCCGGACAGAACATTCCGTCAGCCCCGAGCCCGGGAGCCAAACCCCAGAGGAAATGCAGAGCGGCTCCCCCTTGACCAGTTACTTAAAATAAGAGTCTCCAGATGCCCCCGGAGGGGCTGTGAGCTGAGCTCATTGGGAACAGAGAAGTGCCATGCGGGAAGGGAGCGAGACAGGCAGGAGAATCACCCTTTTGTTTCAGCTGCTCTCTCACTTCGGAGCGCCGCTCATTACTGGACATGCGGGCAAGGCCAGCTCTGGCCCCAAGGCCCTCAGAGTCTGGTGGGAACAGGGGGTGGAGCAGGGCCCTGCAGACTCCTGCCCCAGGACAGCTCCAGAGCCATGTCTTCATGGCGTGAACCATAGTCCTGTTAGCAGAAGGCAGCTGCATGTGAGAGAACCAGGCAATACGCAGAGACCTGGCACTAAACAAACTTCCTTCGGATGCGAGTCTGCTAGCGCTTTTCATTGCTGGTCCCCCCCACCCCCGCTGTTCCTGTCCTCCTGGGCTCCCCCCCGCCCAGCGCTGCCAACGCTACTCACTGCTGACACACAGCCCCCTGCTGTTTCCAGTCCCTGTCACAGTGCCAAGCTGGTTCACTAAGGGGCGAGATAGCCTTTGGGATAGGGGTGAGTCCCACTCCCAGCATGCCCAGGCCAGGAGGCAATAGGCTCCCAGGCTGCACCGCTCTGTTCTCTGGCTGAGTGCAACAGACACGGAGCTGATGGCTCCCTGCACACTGGGGGAGGAGCAGAGGGAAACTTCCAAGATAACTCGGCCTGCTTTGATGTTGCTGGGAGTGGGGACCAGAAGGGAGGAGGAGCAGGCAGCTGGGGTGGGGGTGGGGGGGTGTAGGGAGAGTGCAACGTATGTCTGAGCTTCTCATAAACGTACCCAGCTGCTTATTGGAGGACAGAAGAGCAGTGCATGTTGTACCTGTCTCTAAAACAGGGCAATGCTGGGAATGACAGCCCCACACACTTCCTTGCCCGTCGCAGGTGATAAACTAATTGAAATGAAGATTAAAAGGAGGAGTTATAGCCGCATGTGTACGGGTGGGGCTCCTGTGTGGCTCCTGCCGCAGAGACTCAGCTTGTGTAACTCTTTGAACGTGTCGGTAAAAGAGTGGATACAGGCAAAGTGGTTGGCATAATTCATTTGGGCTTCCGGAAAGCCTTTGATTAAGTCTCACAGAAGAGGCTATTAAGAAAACCACGTAGCCATGGAGTGAAAGGCAAATTACCATCCCAGAGCACAGACTGGTGGAGACAGGAAACAGAGTGGGAGGAACTTGTCCATTTACAACATGGCAAAGGTGAGCAGTGAGGCGAGCCACGGCTCCAGGCTGGGACAGTTTGGTAGGGGTCCTAAGCGGGAAAAGGAAAGGAGGTGGTTAAGTGGGAGCATTTGCAGCTAATACAAAATTATGCTAGTCAAGCCCAGAGGAGAGTACAGGGGGCCTAAGCAAGCTAGGTGAATGGGTAACTCGATGGCGGGTGAGCGTCAGTGGTGACAACTATGAAGTCAGGCACTTTGGAAGGAATAGTTTGAAAGACTCATACACCTTACAGGGGCAGTGGTGCTGGAACTGGAGGTGCTGGTGGAGCTGCCACTACCCTTGCCTGGAAGTGGGTTCCATCAAATGCAGGCTTTATGGTTTGGTGTGGTGGTTCTCAGCATCTCTCCTGTAAAACCGGGTCCAGTGCCTCTGTTACAGGGCTCTAAATTAACTGTGTCAGTTCAGGAAGAAGACTTGAGCATCACTGTGGATGGCTCAGTGAAGACCTCTGCTGAGTAGGGAGCTATTCTCCTCAAAGGGAGCCAAATGTTCAGAGGCATGAGGAAGGGGGTGAAGGAAAATACAGAAAATATTATAATGCCAGGTACTAATCAGTATTACATCCATTCTGATCCTCTGTCTCACAAGGGAGGCAGCCAAAGTCCAGAGGGCTCAGAGGTGGGCCATAAGATTGAGTAAAGACCTGGAAACAGTTCAGAGTGAAGAGAGATTGAAGAAATTGGCAGTTTGTTTTAGAGGGGAGAGAAGTATGATGGGATGTGATTGAAGGATACAAGCTAATGAAGGACAGAGAAAGTAGATCAGGCCATAACACCTAAACGGGGAGCAGCTGGTGAATTTGAAAGGTGAATTTGAAACCAGTCAAAGTAAATACTTGTTCATGCAGTGCACAACTGGGCTGTGGAAGTCTTTGCCCTGCATACCATTGAAGTCAACAGCCAAAAACTTGGCAGGACTCAACCAAGATTGCAGATTTGTCTGGAGAAGGAGAAGAAGCCCCAGAGATACAACAGGAAGGCTTCTTAAGAGAGAGAACTTCCTGAAAGGGTTCTGAACTCTCCTGCACAGATTTTCTTACGGCTGCCTACTCAAGTTCCTCTGAACCCTGTGGTGCTGGCTGCTGTCAGAGACCCTCTCTGGGTGTAGCTCTGGGCTGACCCAAAAGCACTTCCCATGTAACATTAGGGAGAGGAGAGGTATCCTGAGGAAGCCAGCGGGGATGGTTGCATTTTACGCTGTCTGTTTAGCTCGCCAGCTCTTTGCGGCATGGATTGTCCCAAGGACTAGCCGAGTGCAGAGACCCAGGTGTGCGTGGGTAGCCATGACAAATTCTGTGAATGACAAGCAACCTGTCTCAGCGAAAGACAGCACTGGAAACTCAGAGGGTGGCAATCGTTGAAGTCGAGGGCTGGGGTCAGCCCGTCAGCTGCAGTGGACAGGCACAATGCCCAGCAAGGCAGTCGATCATACCTGATGTTAGCGACACTCGGGCTCCTGGCCCCTTTCCGGTGTGTGTTTGGCTGGGCTCAGGGTCCCGTTCCCAGGTAAGTGCGCTACCTGTTTCCTCTCTCTGACTCCCTAGGTTTCAGGAGGCCATGCAGCAGCCCTCTGGAAGGAAAGGGTCCAGAACAAGGAGCCAAGCGGAGTGGCTGGGATGAAAATTGGCATCCAAAACAGTGCAGGGCAGGCAGACCTCCCTAGCCAAAGCCCTCTGATAGTCCAGTTCAACCGGGAGATCATGCAGGTAGAGGCGGGGGGTAGGGGGGGCCTGTCCAGGTGATCCCTGGAGGAAGGGCTGGGAGCGGTTAGCTGGGATGCTGCCCCCTATGGTGTGCCTGTCCATTGCGGGGGAGGTTGGTCCCAGCTAGGAGCAGCCGTGGTAGGGGAGAGCACCTTCCTTCCAGCTCCCGGGGAGGAACGGAGCGGGGAGGTGCCCATGGCCGGAAGCCTTTCATCTGAGCAGCAGGCGCACCGCAGAGAGCAAAGGCTCGGCCCGTTGTTGTGGCATAACGTCATGTTTGGCTGCCTTTCTCGAGAGCGTCTGCCCCGGGAGTGTGCGACAGTCCTCAGAGGGGCCCAGCTTCCTCCAGCCCCAGCGGCAGAGGGAAAGAGACCACAAAGAAGGGGTGTCCCCGGTCTGCTCTGCAGAGGGGCAGCAGGGGGAGGGAACGAAAGAACAGGCACCTCCCATGGCGGGTGGAGGGCCTGCCTGCTGCACTGGGCCGTTCCGCTCAGCCAGGCAACGGGGATGCTGGGCGACTGCCGGGCTCTCCAGAGGCAGCAGCCTGCGGAGCTGCACAGAAATTCCAGACTTTGGCATTTCAGTCGCCTCCCGGCGGCTGTGCCTGGTGCCCGTGCTGGGAGCCCACGAGTGCCCAGAGGCTGTTCTTGGCCCGACAAATCACCTCCTGTGCTGTGCCAGCCCAAGGGACCTCATCTCCCCAGGTTCCCCACCCGCACTGTCACTAGCCCAGTGTCCCCTCCTGCCTGCTACCCCAGATCAGACCAATGGGCCCATCTCTGTGCCAGGCCAGGGCAGACAACGGTCCATGTGTCCCTGTCTGGGATGGGCCCCTTTACCCAGCTCTCACGCCAGCTGCTGCCGGAGGTGGCTGCTGCCTGGTTCCCCTGGGAAGGAGGCAGCGGGATCCCCGGCTCACAGCTCCTCCCCACGTTCCAGGCCGAGAGCTGGGTGCGCGGGAAGCTGCGGGACCGAAAGGACGGGGGCGGTATCCAGGACTGGGAGCGGGTGGCGCAGACCCTGCAAAGAGACATGAAGGATTTTGAGAACACGCTGATCAAACTGGACCAGGTATGGTGGGCGCTGCGGGACACCCCCACTGCTATTACAGCCTCCTTCTCAGCAACCCCCTGGCTTGAGCCATCCTCGCCTGCACCCAGGCGGGGCCTGGCTGTGCCCCATGTGTTTGCCCCTCCCTGCCCGGGAAGCGTTGCCTGCAGACTGGAGCCTTAGGGGGTGCTCTGAGCTGCTTCCCTTCCTTCCCCCTCCCCAGATGGGTGAGCAGCTCATGGCCGGGCCCAGCCCCAGCGTGCAGACTGTCCAGCGGCAGCTGCTGTCCCTGAGGGAGCAGTGGCAGCTGCTGAAGCAAACCGCCACGCAGCAGAGCAAAGCGCTGGGCGGGCTGCGGGCCCTGCAGGAGTTCAACAGGCGAGCCGAGCGGCTGGAGGCGTGGATCAGGCAGAAGGTATGGGGAGGGGAGAGCGGGCGGGACGGCCTTCCCCCCCGCTGCCTGGGAATGCCTCAGGAGTGCCCCCCCCGCCCCTCTGCTATGTCCTGGGGCCCTGCCCCTGCAGTGGGGTCTCTGAGCCTTACCCATGAGCAGAGACCCGCCACTTGGAAAGGGCAGGGCAGGGCGACAGCCTGGGGCCCTGGCTGGGATCGTAGGGTAGGGAGAAGTAGGGCCAAGGCCCTACCAGGGGACACACGCCTGGATTGCAGAGGGCGTCTTCCGCAGGCGAATGCACCCACCAGGGCAGCCGAGAGCTAGCTGGCTGCGCCATGTAGAGGGCGGCCGAGGTCGCCCCCGAGCAGGGTGGGGGCACTGCAGGGCACTTGTCCTCATTACAGATGGGGAAACTGAGGCACGGAGTGGGGAAGGGACTTACCCAAGTTCACACTGTGAGTGGGGGGTGGAACCCAGGAGTGCTGCCTCCCCGTCGCCCTGCCCCCGCTCCAGCCCTTCCACCTCAGGTTCGGTCTGGGGCAGTTTCTCTGTAAGTCTCTTGGCTTCTCTGCCCCTTGCCCTGTTCTAACCCCCGTGTGTCCCAGGAAGAGAAGCCTGTGCTGGCTGCCCTCCTGCAGCAGAGTGTGGACAAGATCCTGCTCACCCGCCGCATCCTTGACTTAAAACAGGTGAGAGGCCCCTCCTTCCCCTTGCCAGGCTGGCGGGTGTTGGGTTTCTCGGCTGCTGCTTCGCCGCCAGGAGACACCTTGGACTTCCCAGCCAGGGCTCCACCTCTGCTCCCCACTGGCTGGATGTTATCACCGGAGCAAGGAGCCTGGAGTGAGCTGGGAACACCTCAGTAACCCCAGCTGTCCCCGGGGGAAGCCCTTGCATGTTCCTGCATTTGTGCCTAGGGCTCCCTGGTGCCCCAAGCATCAGAACGCTCTTCGAAGCCAGGCCCGGCAGGAGCAGAGTCCACAGTACTGCAGGCTTGAGTCCCAGCAGGGCAGTGGCTCCCGCCCAGACCTCTGCAGCCAGAGCTGCTGGAGCATCTGGAGTGGAGCTCATAGACATTAAGGTCAGATGAGAGCACCTGGTCTGACTCCTGCCTATCACAGGCCACAGAATCTCACCAGCCCACTCCTGTAACAGAGCCCAAACTGCTGGCTGAGTTACTGACGGCCTCAAGTCATGGTTTAAAGGCATCACGTTAGTGAGAATCCACGATTTATTCCAGTTTAACCCGGCAAGTGACCCACGCTCAGCCCTGCAGAGGAAAGTGAAAAAGGGGGACCCCAGGGTCCCTGCCAATCTGACCTGGAGGAAAATTGCTTCTCAGCCCCAAATCTGGCAACCAGTTAGACCCCGAGCATGTGGGTGGGACCCTCAGTGGGACTCCCCCTCCACCCAGCCAGACACCTGGGATGGAATTCTCCACAGTAACTCAGGGCCCACCCCGGCCAGTGTTCCAGCTGGTGGCAAGTCACAGGTCAGACATGTGCCAGGGCCGGTGGTCTCATACCACCCCTCCATAAACTCTCCAAGCTCAGCGTGGAAGCCAGTTAGGTGTTTGCCCTCCTAGAAGGGCTGTCCCATCCCGCCGATGGCTAGGAACCTTGATCTCATTTCAGCCTAAACTCCTGGCGGGCCACTTGGTACCTGTTTGTTCTCATGTCCACACTGGCACTTACCTGGAGCAGAGCCGGGCTCCCGGGGGACTGGCTCATCGGGCTGGGCCAGGGGCCTGGGTGGATTTATCTTTCTCTCTGTGAGCCCAGGAGGAGCAGCGGTTCCAGGGCCTGCACGAGGAGATGAACAGCCTGGCCCAGAAACTGGAGAAGCAAGGCAAGAGTGAGAGCAGGAGCGTCTCTGCCCGGCGCAAGCACCTGAATAAGATGTGAGCCCCGGGGGGGAGGAGGGGTGTGTGTGCTGCTGAGCCAGCCAGGCTGGGTGGGGGGAGGTCTCAGCCAGTGAGCTGCATGATTGTGGGGATGGCTGAGGAAGCGCATGGGGAGGTGGCAGGGGCTGCACCAGGCAGCACGTTCTGTAGTAAACTCCTCCTGCTTTCCCTGGCCAGGTGGCTGCGGCTCCAGGGGACCCTGAAGGAGCATCATGAGACCCTACAGCTGGCCCTGGAGGCAGCTGCCTTCCTCCAGCAAGCGGACACGCTGCTCGGAGCCATCCACGCCAAGGTACCGCTGCGGCCTGAGAGGTGGGGTCAGCCTCTGGCCCCTTGGGTGGTTCGAGGGTCCCTTGCCGGGCTGTCGGGGCCTCCAAAGCAAGGCCAGCGTGGAGAACCCACGCCAGGGAGAAAGCCCCCTGCTTTGTCCTGCAGTGACCACTAGCCAGCCCAGGAGGAGCTGATGAGCTGTTTCCACTCCATGGCCACCAGTTCAGTGGCTGCACCTTAGGGTACCTAGGGCAGTAAGGGCAGGGTGGGCTCCCAACGCTGCAGAGGACACCCCAGAAAAGGGCTTGGCTCTTCTGGCCAGTCCGAGTTTGAGCTGCCCACTGCCGGTGCCTCGTCCCTGTGGGGCCCTGGGAGCTGAGCTGAAGTGAGGGCTCTCCCTGGCCCAGGGTGTGAGCAGAGCCATGGGGGCCTGAGGGGAAAAAATCCCACTCTGCATTGTCTTCCCTGGGGCCGGTCCCTACCCCCAGGACATGGTGGATGTTGCTGAGCACCTCTGCTGAGGGCTGGGGGACGTTCTGAGAACACCCTGCTCTGGGGCTGAGTCCCCTCCCTGTTCCCCTGCCTGCTACGGAGCCGGCTACCCCCTCAGCCAGACCCCGTGGTGATGGGCCCCTGAGTTAGGTCATTGCTGCTGCCGGGAGGGATGGCCCCCGTCACTGGGGAGCCTGGTGGCAGGAGGGGATTCCCAGTGTGAGGTGGGGGGGCTAGGGTCACGCAGGGGGATCCAAATGGCACAGAGGCCCTGCAGAGAGCAGGGCCTTCCCCTAAGGGGTACAATGGCTGCCACTTCTTCTGCAGTGGAGGAGCCTGTGTGGCGTGGGGAAGCAGGGGGACCCCGAGCCTGTCCGGGACCAAGACGTCAGGGACATTGCCAGCCAGATCATGGTAAGCGTTGGGCACTGCGTGCGGCCTGATGGGGCATCTCCTCTCACCACCTGGCTTGGATGCCGCCGGTACAGCCCTAGCAGTGGGTGGCCTGTGGGGTGGCCTGGAGTTAATGGCCAGCATCAAGGGGTTTGGCCTGTGCCCCTCCCTGGATCCTTTAAGGGGGGTGTCTGACACCAGGGCTGCCCGCTCCAAGGGGCTGGATCTCGGACGGGGCCTGGTGTGTGAGGAGGAGGGATCAGTGGGAAGGTGTGTTAGACAGGAGTGGGGTCCCCTGGGTCCTGCTGCTCATCTGGCCCTGGAGGGCTAAGGCAGCATTCCCCAGGCAGCTCCGTGCTCAGCTCTGGTCTCGGGGAGTCGCTCTCAGCCGGCCCCCTGAGCTCACTTGGTGTCTCTCTGGCTTCTCCAGATGTTGGATGTGACCGTGTCCCAGCTCATCAGCCTCCATCCCAGCCTGGCTGGGCAAGTCCTGCACAAACACCGAGATGTCAAGGAGAGCTGGGCCCAGCTTCAGCAGACGCTGAGGTACGGCAGGGCCTCACGGCAGCCCGCCCGCCCGCCCGCCTCCCCGAACCCCAGCGTGAGCCCGGGGCTGAATGTAGCAAAGCATCTGCGCTTACAGGCTCACTTTGCCCCCGGGTGAGCAGAGCAGGTGTGATTTATAACACAAGGGAGCCAGGACTCCTGGGTTCTACTCCCAGCTGTGCGCTCGACTCACTCCCGGCTCTGTATCCTCTTCTGGGGACTCCCACGTGACAAGGCCCCCCCCATCATCTGCTGGGTTGCCCAGTACTGGGCTCCCCCTGGCCAGCTGGAGTGGGGCCCCTGGGCCGGAATCCATGCGAGCTCTTGGCTTCCTCGAGCTTGACTCTGCTCCTGAGCCAACCCCAGAGGACTCATGGGGCAAGAACAGCTTAGGGCTCTTCTCCACTCTTGCCCCGCACTCCCGCTGTGCCCTGTGTTTGCCAGGAACGAGAAGACACCTTTGCCAGCCCTGGCGAGTGGTTTGCTGATGGGAGAGCCCGATGCCCTGAGCCCGGGGCAGGCGGAAGCCGGCAGCAGGGACGTTGCAGGAAGGGAAGCTGGAGAGAAGCGGAGGAGGGGCCCAGTAAGTGTGGTGAGTGCGGCAGCCAGGGCCCCACCATTCTCCCCAGCTCTCCCCATCCCTGCAACGAGAGCAGCCAAGCCAGAGCCACTTCCCTCCATCTCCCATCAGAGGGACCTGGTAAAGGCACATGGGAAATGAGCTTGATCCCATCAGCCCTGAGTGACCTCCCCACCGGCCCCGCAACCCCCTTGCCAGCTCTTGTGACCTGCCCATGGGCGACCATGTAAACGTTGTCATCTGTGTGCAGTGCCCTGGGTGACCTGTGTGCGGCTCCAAACACCAGCCCACATGATGGTCTGGGGATGCTGTGGGCTGCCCACCTCTGCACACACCTGCCCCTTCATGCCCACCTGCCAGCTCAGGTTCCCCCCCACCCCCAGAACCCTCCTGCCCAGGCCAGCCTAGCACACCTTCCTGCTGTCCCTCTGGGCTCTGACCCGCATCGGTCTGTGGGATCGCACTGCCCCACCCTCAGCCCCAGGGACCACACACCAGGCTTCGCTTTGGACCTTGCGCTGCTGCCAGGAGTGCCCTGCACGTGGCGGCAGAGGAGTGGGTGCGGGACCTGGCGCAGGGGGAGGTCCCCATTCCTCTGCCTGGTGTCAGCAGAGGGCGGAATGGGTCCCTTTGTGTCCTAGGTGCAGCAGGACATTGCAGGGAGTGTGATGGAGCATGGGAGAAGTGAGGGGGGCAGCCCCAGCTCCTCACAAGGGCAGGGCCCCCCCGGCTGCCACAGCAACAGTAAGAGGTACTGACTCCACACGGGGCCCTGGGCAGGGGTATAGACCAGGTATTCCTAGGAGGGGTGAGTGGACCTAGAGCGTGTGCTGGGCCAGGCCTGTTCTTTAATGGCAAGAAACCACCCCCAGCTCTAAGGCCCCGGAAGGGGCATAGTGGGCAGGGAAGGGCATTGGCACCTGGGTTTGCCCTGGCACAGAGCGCTGTCCCCATGCTTTGAATCGTGGGGCCCTCTTGGCATGGATACCAGCCCTACAGCGGTATCCCTGGGGCTCAGTGCACAAGGAGGGGCTCAGTCACGGACAGGGGCCCCCTGGGTACCACCAGAGGGCTAAGGCAGCCTCACTGTGTTCAGAGCCCCAGAGATAACCTGAGGACCAGAGCAGAATGGGATGTGAGGAGAGCGCAGGAGGCCGTCTGCTCCTCCCCTGGCCCAAAGCAGGGCCAACCCCCAGATGAATGCCCATGGCTCAGTTCCAGTAAGGAAGAGGGCTCAACCCCGGATCTCACCGCAAAAAAAGCCCACACCCATCCTCTTGGGAAGGGTTATATGGGCCTCAGGTTCTATCTGCATCTCCCCGGCAGGAGGAGGAAGCCCCCAGACACTGTGCAGGAGCCAGCCCAGCAGGAGGCCCAGCGGCAGGACGTCTGTCAGGCTGCTACTGGGGTAACGTCTCCCATGACCCAAGGCGCGTCCCCTGGCCCCAGCGTCGGGTGTGCCCCCGAGCATCTCCCCCTGTGCTCGCAGCCCCTGCCCCAGGGCGGCAGTAACGCGCTGTGTCTCCCCCGGCACGTGGCAGGCCGTATCCTGGCTGGAGGAGAACGTGGGGCTCAGTGTCCGGCGGAGCCAGGCGGAGGACACAGCAAGTCTGGAGGCCGCTCAGACCCAGCAGGAGATCCTGGGCAACTGCCGCAGCACAGAGGCCATGCGCCGGGTGAGCACCAGCTGTGTGGAGGCGGGAGTCCCCTACACACCCTGTGTGGGGCAGGCTGAGGGGGCACCGAGTGGCAGGTGTTTTGTGCGACGGTGGGGGGGATAACAATGGAGGTTCCCACAGCACCACCTGGGGCACCAGCAGGAGGTTCCTCTCCACTGCCTTCTCGGGAGGTTGGGAGGAGAGAGCCGTGAGATCCAGGCCCCTCTGGTGGCCAGAGGTGGGGGGGCTGGGAAGGGCAGATCCCCACCCTTGACATGTACCCTGTTATCAGGGCCTGCCCCCGAGGGACCTGCAGAGCAAGAGGCCTGGGGACGTGAGCTAACGGTGTGCGTCCATGTCCCGCAGGAAGGGCCGAAGCTGCTGTGTGACAGCCAGGGGGGGAGCCCCCGGGTGGAAGGTGCCCTCCGGGAGCTGGAGAGGCTGTGGGAGGAGCTGCAGCGGAGGCACCGGGAGAACGGTGCGGCACTGAGGGAGATTGATCAGGTGCGTGGCACCGCCTGTCTCTGCCAGGCACCAGCCCGAAGCAGATGGAGAGCAGAGCAGCATGAGCGGGGCGGGAAGGGCGTGCACCTGGGACACGGGGCCAGCCCCGAGGCCGGCTCTGCTGGGGCAAGGCAGCCCCACAGGGGTGGCTGTCTGTGTTCCCTTTAAGATGAGCACTGGGGTGGATGCCGGGGAGAGATTCAGGTGCTGCCCAGGTGATTAGCACAGAGCCGGCAGCCGGCAGCCTGCGTTTCTGTTGGTGGTGTGCAGCCACGTATGCCTCGGTGCGCATAACACAACGTGTTCGGCACGTAGATGGGTTAAACTAGAAGGAACGTTGGTCGCTGCGGCTGCGCTCTGGTTGGGGCTGGTGCAGGGGCCATCTCGAGCTTCAGCTGCACCCTGGCAAGGAAGTCTCCCCAGAGAATCGCAGCAGGGTGGGGGCTGAGATCCTGGCTGCCTCGTCTCCCCCAGGGATCAGACCATCTGTGCCAGGCACATGCCCAGAGCCAGGTGCCCGGGGGAGCCAGCTGAGGAAGTCTGCCCCCTCCGGCGGGATCTGGCACTAGCCTGGCCTCAGCCCGACCCAGCCTGGCCTGCCCCTCTGTGTCTGAGATACCTGTAGGAGTGCTGCAGGGTGGAGAGCCCTGTGGTTTCATGGAAATGGGCTGCCCTGTCTAGAATGCCATGGTGCTGGGTCACAGGGACATGGTGTCATGGTGCCTGGAGGGGCTTTTGTTCCTGCCCCGCCTGAGGCTTGGCTGGCAGGGACCTGGCTGCAAGGTGCTGCCTGTCCCACTCTCCCATCTATTTCCACAGGTCCTGCGGCTGGTGGGAGAGCTGGATGGGGCTGAGCACTGGCTGCAGGGGGTGGTGGGCTCGCTGTCGGAGCCCGCCGCCATGAGGAGCCCCGAGGAGCTCCGCCAGGACCTGCAGGAGATGGGCTGCTTGGAGAATCAGCTCCTGCTGTGGGGTGTCAGGCTCCGAGCCCTGCGAGGGGAGATGGGAGCAGAGCCCCTGGCTGAGCACAGCGTGGCTGGGAAGGTCCAGAGCAAGGTGGCAGTGGTGGAGGAGAAGTGAGTGCTGGAGAAGCGGGACGGTGGGTGGGGTGCCAGGCTGCCAGCGTGGGAGGCAGTGTCAGGGGAAAGGATGGTGGTGGAGGGGCGCGAGGGGATTGCCCCCGTGGAGGAGAGAGGGGAGGGAGGACCCCTGGGGGACAGGGTTGGGGGATGGGAGGGGCCAGAGGTTTCAGAAGGGTGGAATGCACCAATGGGACAGTCTGGGAGGACGGGACGGGGGTGTCACTGGAGGGGATGTTGGGGGAGGCAGCACAGTTGGGAGCAAAGGGGATCCCCCCTGCAGTGGTTGGCCTCGGAGCCCCCAGCAGCACCACCTCTCTGTGTGCCCCCTGCCCCACTGCTGCGCTTGCTGTGCCAGGCTGGGGGGCGTGTGTGCGGCGCTGCAGCAGCACGTGGAGGACCTGCGCGATTCCCTGGCACTGTCCGAGTTCCTGCAGAACGTGCAGCAGGAGGAGATGTTGAGCCAGAGGAGCCACACGCTGGTGAGGAGTGAGCGGGGATGGGCCTGGGCTCGGGTCTGCACTGGGAATCCCTCCCTGCTGTGTCACTGTGGGAGGGGGCCCTACTGCCGGCTGAGTCAGGTCAGGAAGGCAGGCGGTGGTGGGGGTGTTGTAGGGGGAGACGACTGGGCCTCCTCACATTCCATCCAGCATCCGCCCCAGCAGCTGCCAGTGTCTAGTGCGGGGTGCAGTGGCCAGAGACTTCTGTCCTGGCTGGGGAATAGGTGAGACCAGACACTCCAGTGCATGGCGAGAAGGCCCCAGGGGACCCCTCGGGGGCAAGGCCACGTCCGGGTCTCTTTCTAAAGACCCCTTCCCCTTGTGTTGTTGCACCTTATAGACTAACACACTTAGGGGCGCCCAAGCTTTCCTGGGCAAAGACCCGCTCCATAAGATGCGTCTGACGAAGCGGGTCTTAACCCACGAAAGCTCATGCTCAACAATATCTGTCAGTCTCTAAGGTGCCGCAGGACTTCTCGTTGTTTTTGGGGATACAGACTAACACGGCTACGCCCCTGACATGTCTCTCCCTATGGGTTTGCTGTAGCCGGGAACGAGTGTGCTGGGCTCCCACAAGTCTGTGCCCCTGTCTTTGGCCCAGGCTGGGCAGCAGCTGAGCCGTGCAGACATGAGCAGCCCCCTGGGGGAGCTGCAGGAGGCTGTGGAGATGCTGAACGATGCGGTGAGGGAGCGGGAGCGAGTCATGGAGGCAGCGGCTGAGACCAAGAACCTGGAGCAGCTGGTAAGGGACCGGGCCTGGGGAGCCTGTGGTGGGGCCGAGAGGGCAGAACACACCACCAGTGGCTCTGGCAGAGCTGGCAGCAGGGGGGTTCCTGAGCAGAGGGCCAGCCTGAGAGAGTAGGGTCCAGTGGTTAGAGCAGGGGGGCTGAGAGCTTGGACCTATTCCTGATCCTGGCAGGGGAGTGTCACCTACTGGTTAGAGCTGAGGCTAGTGCTGCAGCCATCCCCACTTCTCTGGCTCGCCGCGGGGGCCAGCCAGCACCCCAGGTGGGGCCAAGGGACGCGGCACATCTGGCTTCTCCCTCTCCCAGCTGGCCAGGCTGCCCCCCCGCGTGGAGGCCCTGCGGTGCGGAGCAGAGGCGCTGGAAGGTGACCTCGCCCAGCTGGAGGGTGGCTTTGCCGCCGTGAAGAGCGAGCTGGATCTGCAGGGGCTGCAGGGGCTGCTGAGCCAGCAGCAGGAGATGGAGGTGAGTCCCGGAAGTGGGGACACCGGCGCCCTCTGCTGGCTGCTGGGGAGCCCTGCAGCGTGCTGCCGTGGCCAGGCATGCGGGAGCTCGGGGCGACCCCGGGGTGTGAGACAAGGTCACCCCAGGGAGAGCCGCGCCCTCGGGCCCCAGAGCAGCTCCGCCCTTTTATGGGGCTTCCTGGGATTTTCCAGCTGGCTCCAGCCCCGTCTTCCCCACTCCCCATGTGGCCTGGCAGGGCGAGGGGAAGGAATTGCGATGGACACGGTATGCCAAGGCCTGGCTGCCAGCAGCTCACGCACCCTTCCATGCAGCGCCCCCAGCGAGGGAATGCGCAGCGCGCAGCCGTGTGCTGGGGAGCCTGGAGCCCCAGCATCCTGATGCTCCCCATCCCCCGCACCCCACAGCTCCCTCTGTGCCCCACAGCCTGCTCTCCATCCCCGCACCCCACAGCTCCCTCTGTGCCCCACAGCCTGCTCCCATCACCCGCACCCCACAGCTCCCTCTGTGCCCCACAGCCTGCTCCCATCCCCGCACCCCCAGAGCACAGCTCCCTCTGTACCCCACAGCCTGCTCTCCATCCCCGCACCCCACAGCTCCCTCTGTGCCCCACAGCCTGCTCCCATCCCCGCACCCCCAGAGCGCAGCTCCCTCTGTGCCCCACAGCCTGCTCTCCATCCCCACACCCCCAGAGCACAGCTCCCTCTGTGCCCCACAGCCTGCTCCCATCCCCGCACCCCCAGAGCACAGCTCCCTCTGTGCCCCACAGCCTGCTCTCCAACCCCCGCACCCCCAGAGCACAGCTCCCTCTGTGCCCCACAGCCTGCTCCCATCCCCGCACCCCCAGAGCACAGCTCCCTCTGTGCCCCACAGCCTGCTCTCCAACCCCCGCACCCCCAGAGCACAGCTCCCTCTGTGCCCCACAGCCTGCTCTCCATCCCCGCACCCCACAGCTCCCTCTGTACCCCACAGCCTGCTCTCCATCCCCGCACCCCCAGAGCACAGCTCCCTCTGTGCCCCACAGCCTGCTCTCCATCCCCGCACCCCACAGCTCCCTCTGTGCCCCACAGCCTGCTCCCATCACCCGCACCCCACAGCTCCCTCTGTGCCCCACAGCCTGCTCCCATCCCCGCACCCCCAGAGCACAGCTCCCTCTGTGCCCCACAGCCTGCTCTCCATCCCCGCACCCCACAGCTCCCTCTGTGCCCCACAGCCTGCTCCCATCCCCGCACCCCACAGCTCCCTCTGTGCCCCACAGCCTGCTCCCATCCCCCGCACCCCCAGAGCGCAGCTCCCTCTGTGCCCCACAGCCTGCTCTCCATCCCCGCACCCCACAGCTCCCTCTGTGCCCCACAGCCTGCTCCCATCCCCCGCACCCCCAGAGCGCAGCTCCCTCTGTGCCCCACAGCCTGCTCTCCATCCCCGCACCCCACAGCTCCCTCTGTGCCCCACAGCCTGCTCCCATCCCCCGCACCCCCAGAGCGCAGCTCCCTCTGTGCCCCACAGCCTGCTCCCATCACCCGCACCCCACAGCTCCCTCTGTACCCCACAGCCTGCTCCCATCACCCGCACCCCACAGCTCCCTCTGTGCCCCACAGCCTGCTCCCATCACCCGCACCCCCAGAGCACAGCTCCCTCTGTACCCCACAGCCTGCTCCCATCACCCGCACCCCACAGCTCCCTCTGTGCCCCACAGCCTGCTCCCATCCCCGCACCCCACAGCTCCCTCTGTGCCCCACAGCCTGCTCCCATCCCCGCACCCCACAGCTCCCTCTGTACCCCACAGCCTGCTCTCCATCCCCGCACCCCCAGAGCACAGCTCCCTCTGTGCCCCACAGCCTGCTCTCCATCCCCGCACCCCACAGCTCCCTCTGTGCCCCACAGCCTGCTCCCATCACCCGCACCCCACAGCTCCCTCTGTGCCCCACAGCCTGCTCCCATCCCCGCACCCCCAGAGCACAGCTCCCTCTGTGCCCCACAGCCTGCTCTCCATCCCCGCACCCCACAGCTCCCTCTGTGCCCCACAGCCTGCTCCCATCCCCGCACCCCACAGCTCCCTCTGTGCCCCACAGCCTGCTCCCATCCCCCGCACCCCCAGAGCGCAGCTCCCTCTGTGCCCCACAGCCTGCTCTCCATCCCCGCACCCCACAGCTCCCTCTGTGCCCCACAGCCTGCTCCCATCCCCCGCACCCCCAGAGCGCAGCTCCCTCTGTGCCCCACAGCCTGCTCCCATCACCCGCACCCCACAGCTCCCTCTGTACCCCACAGCCTGCTCCCATCACCCGCACCCCCAGAGCGCAGCTCCCTCTGTGCCCCACAGCCTGCTCCCATCACCCGCACCCCACAGCTCCCTCTGTGCCCCACAGCCTGCTCCCATCACCCGCACCCCCAGAGCACAGCTCCCTCTGTACCCCACAGCCTGCTCCCATCACCCGCACCCCACAGCTCCCTCTGTGCCCCACAGCCTGCTCCCATCACCCGCACCCCACAGCTCCCTCTGTGCCCCACAGCCTGCTCCCATCACCCGCACCCCACAGCTCCCTCTGTGCCCCACAGCCTGCTCCCATCACCCGCACCCCACAGCTCCCTCTGTGCCCCACAGCCTGCTCCCATCACCCGCACCCCACAGCTCCCTCTGTACCCCACAGCCTGCTCCCATCACCCGCACCCCGCAGCTCCCTCTGTACCCCACAGCCTGCTCCCATCCCCGCACCCCCAGAGCACAGCTCCCTCTGTGCCCCACAGCCTGCTCTCCATCCCCGCACCCCCAGAGCGCAGCTCCCTCTGTGCCCCACAGCCTGCTCTCCATCCCCACACCCCACAGCTCCCTCTGTACCCCACAGCCCGCTCCCATCCCCACACCCCCAGAGCGCAGCTCCCTCTGTACCCCACAGCCTGCTCCCATCACCCGCACCCCACAGCTCCCTCTGTACCCCACAGCCTGCTCCCATCACCCGCACCCCACAGCTCCCTCTGTGCCCCACAGCCTGCTCCCATCACCCGCACCCCCAGAGCACAGCTCCCTCTGTGCCCCACAGCCTGCTCCCATCACCCGCACCCCACAGCTCCCTCTGTGCCCCACAGCCTGCTCCCATCACCCGCACCCCACAGCTCCCTCTGTGCCCCACAGCCTGCTCCCATCACCCGCACCCCACAGCTCCCTCTGTGCCCCACAGCCTGCTCTCCATCACCTGCACCCCCAGAGCGCAGCTCCCTCTGTACCCCACAGCCTGCTCTTCATCCCCGCACCCCACAGCTCCCTCTGTGCCCTATGGCCTGCTCTCCATCCCCGCACCCCACAGCTCCCTCTGTGCCCCACAGCCCGCTCCCATCCCCACACCCCCAGAGCACAGCTCCCTCTGTGCCCTATGGCCTGCTCTCCATCCCCGCACCCCACAGCTCCCTCTGTGCCCCACGGCCCGCTCCCCATCCCCGCACCCCGCAGCTCCCTCTGTGCCCCACAGCCTGCTCCCATCCCCACACCCCACAGCTCCCTCTGTGCCCCACAGCCTGCTCCCATCCCCACACCCCCAGAGCACAGCTCCCTCTGTACCCCACAGCCTGCTCTCCATCCCCGCACCCCACAGCTCCCTCTGTGCCCCACAGCCCGCTCCCCATCACCCGCACCCCACAGCTCCCTCTGTGCCCCACAGCCTGCTCCCATCACCCGCACCCCACAGCTCCCTCTGTACCCCACAGCCTGCTCTCCATCCCCACACCCCCAGAGCACAGCTCCCTCTGTGCCCCACAGCCTGCTCTTCATCCCCGCACCCCACAGCTCCCTCTGTACCCCACAGCCTGCTCCCATCCCCACACCCCACAGCTCCCTCTGTACCCCACAGCCTGCTCCCATCACCCGCACCCCACAGCTCCCTCTGTACCCCACAGCCTGCTCCCATCACCCGCACCCCACAGCTCCCTCTGTGCCCCACAGCCTGCTCTCCATCACCTGCACCCCCAGAGCGCAGCTCCCTCTGTACCCCACAGCCTGCTCTTCATCCCCGCACCCCACAGCTCCCTCTGTGCCCTATGGCCTGCTCTCCATCCCCGCACCCCACAGCTCCCTCTGTACCCCACAGCCTGCTCCCATCCCCACATCCCACAGCTCCCTCTGTACCCCACAGCCTGCTCTCCATCCCCGCACCCCACAGCTCCCTCTGTACCCCACAGCCTGCTCTCCATCCCCGCACCCCACAGCTCCCTCTGTACCCCACAGCCTGCTCCCATCCCCACATCCCACAGCTCCCTCTGTGCCCCACGGCCCGCTCCCCATCCCCGCACCCCACAGCTCCCTCTGTGTCCCACAGCCCGCTCCCCATCCCCACACCCCACAGCTCCCTCTGTGCCCCACAGCCTGCTCCCATCCCCACACCCCACAGCTCCCTCTGTGCCCCACAGCCTGCTCCCATCCCCACACCCCCAGAGCACAGCTCCCTCTGTACCCCACAGCCTGCTCTCCATCCCCGCACCCCACAGCTCCCTCTGTGCCCCACAGCCTGCTCCCATCACCCGCACCCCCAGAGCACAGCTCCCTCTGTGCCCCACAGCCTGCTCCCATCCCCCGCACCCCCAGAGCACAGCTCCCTCTGTGCCCCACAGCCTGCTCTCCATCCCCGCACCCCACAGCTCCCTCTGTGCCCCACAGCCTGCTCCCATCCCCACACCCCACAGCTCCCTCTGTACCCCACAGCCTGCTCTCCATCCCCACACCCCCAGAGCACAGCTCCCTCTGTGCCCCACAGCCTGCTCTTCATCCCCGCACCCCACAGCTCCCTCTGTACCCCACAGCCTGCTCTCCATCCCCACACCCCCAGAGCACAGCTCCCTCTGTGCCCCACAGCCTGCTCTTCATCCCCGTACCCCACAGCTCCCTCTGTACCCCACAGCCTGCTCCCCATCCCCACACCCCCAGAGCGCAGCTCCCTCTGTACCCCACAGCCTGCTCCCCATCCCCACACCCCACAGCTCCCTCTGTGCCCCACAGCCTGCTCCCCATCCCTACACCCCACAGCTCCCTCTGTGCCCCACAGCCCGCTCCCCATCCCCACACCCCACAGCTCCCTCTGTGCCCCACAGCCTGCTCCCATCCCCACACCCCACAGCTCCCTCTGTGCCCCACAGCCTGCTCCCATCCCCACACCCCACAGCTCCCTCTGTGCCCCACAGCCTGCTCCCCATCCCCACACCCCACAGCTCCCTCTGTGCCCCACAGCCTGCTCCCATCCCCGCATCCCACAGCTCCCTCTGTGCCCCACGGCCTGCTCCCATCACCCGCACCCCACAGCTCCCTCTGTACCCCACAGCCTGCTCCCCATCCCCACACCCCACAGCTCCCTCTGTGCCCCACAGCCTGCTCCCCATCCCCACACCCCACAGCTCCCTCTGTGCCCCACAGCCTGCTCCCCATCCCCACACCCCACAGCTCCCTCTGTGCCCCACAGCCTGCTCCCATCCCCACACCCCACAGCTCCCTCTGTGCCCCACAGCCTGCTCCCATCCCCACACCCCACAGCTCCCTCTGTGCCCCACAGCCTGCTCCCCATCCCCACACCCCACAGCTCCCTCTGTGCCCCACAGCCTGCTCCCATCCCCGCATCCCACAGCTCCCTCTGTGCCCCACGGCCTGCTCCCATCACCCGCACCCCACAGCTCCCTCTGTGCCCCACAGCCTGCTCCCATCCCCACACCCCACAGCTCCCTCTGTGCCCCACAGCCTGCTCCCATCCCCTGCACCCCACAGCTCCCTCTGTGCCCCACGGCCCGCTCCCATCACCCGCATCCCACAGCTCCCTCTGTGCCCCACAGCCCGCTCCCCATCCCCCGCACCCCCAGAGCACTTCTCCCCCTCACTCCCATTGCGTGTCACACAAGAGACATGGTAAGGCAGAGGGTGCTTCCCTGGCAGGGGCCCAGTGCTCTGAGCTCTGTGCAAGAGGGCCAGGTGTGGAGCCCCATTAACCTGCCTTGCAACGCAGAAGAGGTTTGAGATCGTGTCTAATGCTGCCCCTGCTTTGTGGTCTGAGTCCCAGCTCCAGCTGCCTGGGCCTGAGGGAGTCATGGTTCTGCCCCGCCATGTTGATCCCCAGCCCTGAACTTAGGCCCACGTGGGAGGAGAAGGAAACACCTGTGACCCTTCCATCTTCGGGCAGAGAGGCAGAATCACGCCCCCCCGGGGAAGGGAGCTGGGCACCCCTGGCCGAGAGGGTCTCTTTTAAATGTCCAGAGTCCTTTTGTCTGGTGTCCCAAGAGCACCATGTCTGCGGCCCTGGCGGGGGACATGGAGGAGCTGGAGAGGGCAGCCCTGCACCTGGACAAGCTCTGCCCCGCTCGAGCACAGGACCTGGGCCAGGAGATCCAGGCGATGCTGCGGGCCTGGGAGGAGCTGCAGACGCTGGTGCTGAAGAACAAGACCCATGCGCAGCAAGCTGGTCGGCTGCAGCAGTTCTTCGGGGATTACTTAGCCATGATGTAAGTGACCACGGCCCACTGGGCTCCCTCTCTTCCACCTGCAGTCCGGCAAGCCCTGCCTGGAAAGCTGGGACCCGGGGAGAACAGCCGGCAGGCTGCTACTCCGCTTGGGGTTCACAAGGATCCGGCCCGGTGCTGCTCGCAGGCCGTGTAGGCGCAGGGGGAGCCGAAAGAGCTCCCAGGGAAGACTCAGAGCAAGCCAGGATGTTTGGAACTGAAGGGAGGCCCAGGTGACGAGAGCCTGGAGGCCAAGAGGTGCAGACAAGGCTCCGTGGCGGTACTGCAGCCCCATGCAGGCCGGTGGTGCCAGTCTTCCCCCAGCATCAGGGAGCTCCGGCAGCTCTCATGGCGGTTTGAACACATGCAGAGGGAGGGGGTCGGCCACACGCCTTTGGATTCCAGAGTGCACAGCCTGCCTGAGGCTACTGCCCTGGGGCCGGCCCGTACCCGCTCCTAGCACAGCAGTGCCAGACCTGCCGCACTCTGTACTCCCCATCCCTATTCTGCCCTACCCGCTCTCCTGTCCCTCCCCACGTTTCCCCACCACCTCCTGGCCCTTGTGTTCAGCTCTCCCCAAGCCTCCAGCCCTCACCTTCTCCAAAGGGGCGTTTTGTGGAGAATTGGCCTGAGCCACAGAAAATGCGGCCTGCAGGGAGTCCTTCGAAGAGGGGGTGTGGTGTGGGCAGAGGGGAGGGAAGCCCTGGCTACTGTTTGGCAGCTATATTCTGTCCCGTCATCCCAGCAGCTCCTTGTGGCTCTGTCCCCTGGTCTCTGCAGCTCGTGGACAGAGGACACGAGGGCTCAGATCTTCTCGGAGAGCGTGAGCGCCCGTGGGCTCCTGGTGGCTCAGCGGGAGGAGCTGGAGAGGAAAATCGAGGACAAGCTGAAGGAGTTCGAGGCGCTGGCAGCTACGGGACAGATGCTGGTGTCTGAGGAGCACTACCTGAGTGAGACGGTAAGCGGGAGGAGCCCGGGGGACTCTTCCCAAGCTCCCCATTGAGAACCCTTGGGGGTCAGCCTCTGGCTGGTGCAAGACAGGCGTGACCTGCCGGCTCCTCAGAGTGGGGGGTCCTGGGCACAGTGCCCAGCCAAACCATTCACTTAGGGGAGCCTGTGAGACAGACTTGCCGGGAAGCCATCCAGGGCAGTGTTCTGGAGGAGGTAGCAGCCTCCACGCCGGGTGTGGTCACTCATGTGGCCACCTGGGGGGAGCAGGCGTTTCACCCTGAACTTACCCTCTCTCGTGATGGAAGCTGAGCACAGGCCTGATTGGGCTCAGCTTCCCTCCCAGGCCTGGCCCCCAAGGGCCAATTACGAGGCTGCTCCTGAAGACAGCATCACTCACCACTGCGACGAAGGATTCTGGGCCTTCCACGCGCCCCTCTGGCTTCTCAGTGCCTGAACCCACCCTGCGGCTGCGGCTGCGGCTGGGGAGCGGAGGAGGGTCGGGTGGGGAGAGCTGAAATTCTCAGGGGAGCCTGGGACACCTGTGTTCTCCTGTCAGATCAAGGAGCGTGTGGAGGAGCTGCGGAGTATGCTGGGCTGGGTGCTGGTGCGCTGGCGAACTCAGAAACACCACTGGGATCCTGGGAGCCAAAAGGGCCAGGACAGTGCCCTGGTCTGCACGCAGAGGGTGGCCCCCCGCTGCCAAGTGAGTCTGGAGCTGCTGGGGACGGTCTGAGGGCAGGGACAGGTCCGGCCCTCCGGTGGGGCCTCTCTCAGTGTAGTGAGGCCCCTGCACAAGCACAACATGGGGCAGGAGCAGGTAGGAAGGCGGCGTATCTGCCAGGACAAAAATATGGGAGACTCATGTAAACCGTGACGGTTTCCCACCTCTGAGACGCCTCACGTCGCAGGCCTGGCAGAGGAAGGACGGGCTGGTGGTTTAAGCAGAGGACCAGCTCTCAGGGCTCCTGTGTTCTAGCCCTGGCTGTGCGGCTCACTCTGTGGGTTGAGTTAGTTCCTGACCTGCTCTGTGCCTCAGTTTCCCCACCTGCCGCAGAGGGAGAAGGCTCCTGACCCACCTTTCTGAGTGGGGGTGGGGGCTGTGAATCACTTGGGACCACAGTGTCCAGATGGCCTCTGGCACCCAGTGCTGGCCTGTACCGCGTGCGAGAGGCCCAGGGTCCCCACCAGGTCCCACTGCGCAGCTGTAGCGCAGGGAGGTGCACGGGGGAGGAGGATCCAGGTGGAGGGCAGGGGTGGTGGTGCCACGGGGGCTGAGGGAGAAAGGAGGGGCGGGCTGTCCCCACATCTTCACCGTATCTTCTTTTGTTTCCCAGGACCCCTGTGCCCAGGCAGCTGTGCCCAAAGCAGACAGCATGCCGGGCCCTGACACTTCGGAAGGGCCTCAGCCCATGTTGTGTGCCCTGCAGGGGCCTGGAGCACGGCGAGAGCAAGAAGCGGCCTCTCCTCCCCCCACATCTGTGCCAGGGGCCCGGCGAGGGCTGGAGCAGAGCTGGGATGAGCCCGGTGACTGCACGCCCCTGGAGGCGCAAACCCCCAGGGAGACTCTAGTTCTGGATCCCACAGGGACCCCGGTGCTGCTGGTGCCACGGCCGGGACCGAGCAGCCTGGGCGGGACTGTCAACTTGATCCTGAGTATTGGCAGGAAGCGGGAGGAGCAGCTGGCGCAGGCTGGAGCGATGCCGGGGGAAGAGTCCCTGCACAGGGTAGGTGGTGCCACGCCGGGGGGACACTGGCTTTGCAGGGCTGCTGTGCTGTGCCCTGGGGGCTCGGTGTGAAGCTGCCGGGGGGAGCCGTGCCCTAGTGCTGAGCTTCTCCAGCTGCAGGTGAATCGGGGGCTGCGGCTCTGCAGAGCAGAAAGGTGCAGGGGCACTTGGCAGGGTGTGGCAAAGTGGGCATGTTTCCGAGCAAGCCCAGGGACCCAGGGCGGAGGCTGAGCAGCAGAGCACTCAGGAGATCCTCTGACGAATCAGCCACGAAGCCGATGCACCCTCTGGACCAGGGAGCCGCAGCCCTGACGGCCCTGAGGCTCAGGATGGCAGTTGCAGCACAAGCTCCCTGAGATTTCCAGCAGGGGCTGGGCGTTGGCACCGTGGCCCTCCTCCTCCACCGCACGGTCACAGGCCACCCTCAGAGCTCTTTTTGTCTCTCTCTCCCCCCGCTCAGCTCCCTGGCACTAAGCCCTCAGGCTGTAAAACCTTTTGGAAGCGTTGCCAGGGGCTCTTGGGAAACACTCTGGGTAGTTTAAAGCGAAAGAAAAAGCCGTCCCACCAGCAGCCCGTGGAAGAGGTAACGTCCCGGGGCTGCATGCCGGGCACGCTGGCTGCATGGCGTGGGCTTGCCATTTACTAACACACTGACACTGCTCCTGCTGCCCTGAGAGGGCAGGCTAAGGCCATCCCCTCTACCTGGGCTGCAGCAGTGGAGGGGTGAACGGGGAGGCACCAGGCAATGCCGGTAACCCAGCCACAAGAGAAGCCCTCCTGAGAGCTGCTGGGTGTCCCAGTATTCCCAGGCTGGGATCGGTGCACCAGCTGGCCCGGGGTGCCAAGGAATGGGCGGCTGGGCCTCTCGGGCACTGGCTGCTCTCTGCTCCCATTGGTAAGTGGTTTCCCTCTGGTGGTTGTTGGGAGGAGAGACGAGTCGGGCACTAAAAGTGGGCAGCTCTCCAAGCCCACAGCCCCACTGGCGGTGCAGGTCCTGTCGCTCGCCTGAGTCCTGGATGTGCCAGGGAGTCCAGGGACAGGCTGGTGGTTGGAGGGCTGTGGGTGGGGGAAGCTTGCTCTGTGGTGCATGAACTAGGCTTGTCCTGGGGCTACCCAGAGGGCTTCCAGGCTCTGAGGTTGGCTGTGAGGTGCAGCTTTCACACAGAATCCCATGTGTTTAATGCTCTTCATCATGTGTCTCGCTGCCCTGAGGGGGTTGGCCTTGAAATCCACTCTCGTGTGTGTGGCCTCACTAGACAGCCACAGGGCTGTGTCCAGTCCCGCCCGTGAAGCAGACGTAGGGCTGGGCTGGAGAAGCAGAGCTGGAATAGTTCACCTGGGCAGCACAGAGGAATGGAGGAGCCGGCCCGAAGACTGGGGCATCGCAGGCAGCCTTGTAGTCAGGGGAAGTGCTGATCCATCCCCACTGCCCGGGCAGGACAGAGGCCTTTGCCAGCGTCCTCGGGCTGCACAGACCCAGTTGGTGTGCTCAGTTAGTTTTTCTCAACATAGAGTCAGGTTCCGGACTCCAGAGAACATAATAGTGAACTAACAGCTATAACGATAATTGTAAGGAGAGAAAAGATTTTGGGCCCCACTCAAAAGCATCCAGCCCCGATCCACCTATTGACTAGCCCTGCCCATTCCAGCGGGAAAGGCCAGGGAACTCTATGAGCAGGGAAGAGAGTGGAGGTGGCCTAGATGAGACAGAAACGGATGCTCTTGCTGAGTGATGGGGAACATAGGGACAGAGCAAGTCCCAAGTGCTCCAGTCCTCTCACCTGGCACATTCAAGGGGAAGAGAAATCCTGGCACCTGGGGCCAGCCGTGACTGAGGCTCCTTTGTGAGGTGGGCACCGGCCAGCAACGTGTGCGGGGAAGGGGTCTGTGCTGTTAGAACGATCCAGCCTGTGCTCTATCAGGGCAACCAGACACAGTGCCTGGGACTCTGCATTGCAACCCAGCCCGTGTAGCAGAGTAGAAGCAGCCAACTGCACTACATCTCCCAGCATGCCGAACCACGGAGCTTTCTGTGGAGCATTGCATGCTGGGAGGTGTAGTCCTTATGGCCCATTACCCATGATGGGAGCCCAATTGGGAGCAACCTCGGGCAGCTGGTGGGTCGGCAGTGCAGCCGCCATCCAGGGAGCATTGCGCTGGCCCTGCACTTGGACTGGGCTGTGGGAGCTGGTCCCCAGCAGTGAAGCCAAGAGACCATCACACCCTGGAGTGTGCCTCGAGCTTCCTGGCCTCACTGGCCACTGTGCTGAGAATAGGGCTTGCGTGATGGGTGACTGAAAGCTGCTCCGGAGGAGCTGTGTGTCCATGCATGCCATGAGGGACCCAGCCCCAGAGTGGGTCTGGGGCCGTGCCCAGCTGGGCAGGTTTGGACACTAGTGACCTAGTGGGTCTCATGTCTCTCCCCACCTTTGTTTCCCAGGTGAGCACCTATCTGCATGTGAAGGAGACCGAGGGGGGTCAAGATGCCACCCACAGGAGCTCAACCATGCCATGGCTGGCCAAGCAAGTGCCCCCCAAAGCCCAGGCTTCCCTGGTCTCAAGCCCTGGGCCTGAGGCTGCCTTCCACACCCTGCCCAAGATCAGCTCCAGCTCCCTCTTCCGCAGCCTGAGGAGCAAGGGAACAGCAAAGGCAGAGGGCGCTCAGCTGCTCACGCCACAGGGCATCTTGAGAGCCAGTCCCAGCAGGCTGCAGCCTTCGCTGGAGGAGAAACACGGTCCCAGCAGCACTTGGCCTCCGAAGTGCGGCAGCGGGAAGAAGCTGGCAGGGCGGGTTCCAAGCCCCAGGCTCAGGCAGCGGCTGGGCTTTGAGAAGAACCAGCTGGGGCGGGCAGTTGAGGCAGAGTGTGGCATTGTCAGGACAGCATCAGGTGGTCCCAAAGCTGATCTCCTGAGCCAAGGCTGGGGGCGCAGCAGTTCCCAGCTGGCGGTGGGGAAGAGTGTGTGCCCGCATCTTTCCCTGGGCTCTGTACTGAGCGTGGAGCTGCCCAAGGACCTTGGTCTCCTTGGTAACATCCAGGATGCCATTAAAGTAGCGCAGAAGGAGGTGCCGCCAGAGAGGGAGGAAGAGAGGCAGGGCAGCGGGATGGTTCCGTGGTACACCGGAGAGGCAGAGGGGGAGAACCTGTGGAAGGAGAGTCTGAGCCGGTCAGTGGCCGCGTGCCACAGGCCCAGAGGGCCAGGAGAGGCTTCCAGGAAGGCTCCGAGGAGCAAGGGAGGCACCTGGTTCGAAGAGGTGACCTTCAACCCCAGCTACTGCAGGCCAGAGGTGCACGGCGTGAGTGCCACCCCCTGTGGGGAAGACCGAGGGACTCCCGGGAGCCAGGGCAGTGGCGGGGATGATTTCCTGGACTTCAGACTCAACCGGCTGTCCCGCATCAGTGTACTGCACGAGCAGATAGGCCGCGAGTGGGACACTCTGGCAGCCACGCTGGGCACGCCCAGCAGTGCCACGGCCGAGATGCCAGTAGGCTGCAAACCCAGGCTCGGAGAAGCAACTAGGGCAGAGCTCAGGCCTTCTCCCACTAAGCACGCGAACGGCGCAGGAGGGCTCCCCAGCACAGCCAAACCAGGGCACCCCGCAGTGAGCGGCAAGCTAAAGGCAGATCTCCCACAGCCTCGACCAGAGCCTGCCCCCGTCAGCGAGACCGCAGAGGAAAGCCTGGTGGCACGCTTCAGACGGCGTACAGACTTACCAGCCCTGCTGTCTGTGTCAGAGGGGGAGCTCAGTTCCCAGCCATGCAGCCTGGGCTCAGCGGAGTTAGATGGCCAGGACCTGACTCCAGACACAGGGCTGTCCAAAGGGGCAAATCTCCCAGGCTCAGCTGAGGTTTGCCACCCCGACCACGAGCTGTTTGAAGAAGAGGAGGAGGAGCTGCAGGCCATCTGGAGCAACATGGAGGGGTGCAGCAAGCAGAGCCCCTGTGGGGACACCGATGCTCAGCCCAGGCTGGGGAGCAAGGCAGACCAAGCACTGAACCCAGAGGTTTCCAGTGGGAGACTGATCCTAACGTCAGCGAATAACACGCTGGTGGCCAAGTTCACCCTTCCCACCTCCACGCAACTCCTTCAGAGCCCGGATGGGGACAGAGACACCAGGGAGGGACACAGTAGTGAGGGGAGCCCAGGCAGGTTCTGGGCATCCCTCCCCTGTCGAGATGAGGCAAAGGAGGCTGCACCTGCAGGATCAGCGGAGGCCATGCAAGACCGGTGGAAGCATCAGGAAGAAGACAGAGGCACTGACCAGGTTTGTGGACTTTGTGTGCTGTTCCTCAGCAGGTGGGGGAGACCTGCCAGGTATCTGCCAGAACCTGAGCTGTCCCCTTCATGTGCTCTCAGGCATGGCAGCGATGGGGCCAAATAACTACATATTCCCAGCTCGTTCCCACGCTGTAAGCCACGGCTCTGCAGCCAGCCTGCTCCGGCAGGGGCCACCAGCAGTCGCTCGTGCCAGCCTGTGGGGCTCGGCTGGCTGTCCAAACGCCATCTGCAGCCTGTAGCAAGGCTTAAGCCCAAAGCTCACCCACAGCCGCCGGCAGGGCCAAACTCACAGTGCCGAAATCATGGCCTCCCGCCGCTTGAGTTGGAGCAGTAACTCTGTTAGCTCCAGTCGGTAGCAAGTGGGGCCAGGGGTAGACTGGTCACTAGGGAGGGAGGTCACCCCTGGCTCCAGCCCAGTGGCTCTCAACCTTTGCACATTACTGGCCCCTTCCAGGAAGTAGGCTGGTTTGTCTAGAGGACACCCCACATTTCACTTCACTTCTAGACTCCCATCCAAAATCACCCAAGTGTCCCGGCACACTAGTGCGGGGACGCAGCTCATGGGCTCATTTTTACCCTTTCCTTATACAATAACCAGTTGGAATGCACCTGTCGTGCTTATGTTTCAGTGTCTAGTACAGGGGTCAGCAACCCCTCAGCACATGCGCCAAGAGTGGCATGTGAGCCACTTTTCCTTGGCGCATGAGGCGGGAGCTCAGCCCTGCCCCGCCTCCTCCATGTAGCCAGGAGCTTGCTCCAAGTCTGTGGATTAACAAAAGATCAGCTAATGCTGCCAGCTACCCAGTGAACGGGAAAGCGCTGCGTCTTCATTGGTTTATGAATGAAGCTGTTGTAAGTAGGACTGTCAGTGACTTTAAAAAGTATCACCGGCACTGGGACTGTACATAGAGGTCAGAAGGACAAATTTCAGCAGCTGTTGTAAAACTAAGCAAATAGCTAGTTGAGTTGCTGTGCCCGCGGGAGGGCCTGGGTATCCCTGGCAGAGAACCACAGCACTAAACAGGATATCGCAGCTGGATCGTGCATGTGGAAGTGTACATCTGCTGTGTACGTGTGCATGGAGGATATGGCGTGGCAAACACCCACTGCCTGGGAGCCAGCGTGCTGTGGAGCAGTCTGGCTCTCGGGGGCTCGCTGCACCAGAAGGCTGGAAGGTCTGTGGGTGCCAGCCACAGGCCTGCTCCTTCTGCTCAAGTGCAGGAGGACTTTTGGAACCGAAGGGCTGGGCCCTAGTCTTGCTGAGTCCTGCAGGCAGCTGGACTTGTAACTCTGCCAAGGCAGACTGCGCGCACAGGGCTTACTGCAAATCTAGGGCAACGCTCCTGGTCCCAGAGGCCATCCGTGGTCCCCTGGCTCAGCACCACACTGTCAGCTCCGCATATGTGCAGCACTGAGCCTTCCCATGAGGTCCAGAAGGGCAGCTTATGGCCTGCTAAGAGCACACACGGTCCCATTGTAAGCCCTCCCTCTGACAGACTGAACGCAATCGCCCATTTGCCATGCAGGCCTAAAGGTATGCTCATGGTGGTCTGTGGGACCCCCAGAGTTGATGGCTGTTGGGGAATGACCTCCCCACAGCCCAGTGGCACTGGGAGTGTTCTGCTCATTGTCTGTCTCCTTGCAGACGCCCCCGGGGAAAGCGGAGTTTCAGATGATGGAAGGGACTCTGGAAAGGAAGCACGTGCTGCAGGCGGGAGGCCGGAAGGTACAGTAGCAGCTGCCCGGCCTTCTCTTGGGCCCTGGGCTACACAACTGCCTTTTTCGGTCTCTGGTGGCAGCCACGCCCTGTTGGCTACGCTGTGTGGAGGGCTCCCGGGAGGGGGGCCTGCTTGGCTCCCCAGGCACCTGAGGCAGTGTCCTGCTTCTCAAGGGAGCTTTCATCCAGCAGCAGCCACGCTCGTCTCTGCTGCGAGGTGTGGAGTGTGTGGCGCTCCTGGCAAACCAGCCTGTGTATGCCCCTCGGGCCTAAGGGGAGGCCCCCACTGCTGCAGATCCTGCTCCTGTTTTGAAAGTAAAAGGGAGAAGATATTCTGCCCATCTAAACTGCTCCCGGAGCCTTTCCCCAGCTGCTCTCTAGCCGCAGAGCTGGTGGTCGCTCTCCCAGCTGCCCAAAGCACTTCTCGCCCGTCCTGCCTGCTGGCGTTCTCAGCGGGGGAAGCCTGCGCCTAATCTGTGTTGGGAGCCCGCTGTTCCATGACGCTTGTGCACACGACTTTGGTCACAGGCGCTAAGGCGTGGCTGAGCCCTTATTCAACATTCCCTGAACACTGGCGGCATTTCTCAGGGAAACTGACCCTGGCCAGCACCCGCGGCGTGGAACTAGCGGCTCGATACGCTTCAGGATGCCAGCCGTTTGTAGCAGCACCTAAGAGGGTACTGCCCCTGCCCACCCAGGGCCTCTGGGGGGGGAGTCAGGCCGTAGCTTGCCTGGTGGCATGCCACAAATGGGGAGACATTCGTGCCCGGACATCGGGCGCCGGCTCTTCAGCGCTTGTAAATGGGCGCCGCGTCACTGAAATCAGTGGGCCAGATTCTCGGGTGGTGTAAATCAGCACAGCACCACTGAAGTCGGCAAAGCTCCACACGGATTTACACCAGCTGTGAATCTGGCCCTGGGTCTCCGGGGTTAACAGCAGCCAACCATGCATGTGCAGGACTGTAGGGAGGGAGCCGCACCACGGTGTGCTCTGCCAGGGCTGTTTTCTATAACACTGGCAATGGGCTGGGTAGGGACTGGCAGGTGCTAAATCACCTCCCTGCAGCCTGTGGTCTCAGCCCTGGGAGCACAGGGCTTGCAGGGAGCTGAGAGCCTTTTGAGGCAGATAAATGGATTTTACCCCCAAATGGGAGCCATGAGCAGGGTTCCCTCCGATTTTCTCCATCTGTGGGCAGAATACATTTGATGTGCGCCGAGCTGCTGGCTGTGGGCGCTCTGCTAATCAGCTGGGTGGCACCTGAATCTCCCCTGGGTGGGCACCCAAGCGCTCAGCTTACTGGGAGCAGTGGCCATAGGGCGGCTTAACCTCCATTCCTCAGGAAACCAGCCCAAGCCCAAGGCACTTGCTACAGACTCGGTCTCCATCGCCATGTCTGCACTTGGGAGCCGCCCTGCTTTGGCCATCCGCTGGTGGGGAGCGGCTGGCACAGCTGTGCCCGCGCTAACCACCACATGCAGACCAGGATGAGCTGCGCTTTGTCCCACGTTACATAACCTGGATTTGGGTCTCAGCCTGGGGCCCTTCCCGCTGCTCCCTCTGTCTGCAGTGTTAGCTGTACCCACACAGGGCTCCTGGGGCATCAGCTGGCAAGTGTGTTTCAGTGCTGCAGCTGGTGGAGAAGGGACCCCTGGTGCTGGCACCTTGGCAACTGTCCGGATTCCTGCCCTGTTTGGCAGTGCCATAGAGACCCGTGGAGGCTGCCGCTACTTTTTAATGGCCCTCTCACTGGAAAGATACGCCACAGTCCTGCTAACTCAGCCCAGCCGCCTGGCACTGTCCCCGGCACAAGCGTAGAGCTGCAAGGATGGCGGGGCCAGGCCTGGCCTTGGGCCTCACCTGTGGCCTCTGCTTCTGGTCTCCTAGGCGACCTGCCGCACCTGGCACCTGTTCCATGCTGTGCTGATGAGGCAGACTCTGTGCTTCTACCAGGACAGGAAGGACACGCTGAAGGTACAGGGTGTGGCCGGGAGGGACATGAGAATGACGTTGAGGATGGAGATGTGTCTGCTGGTGTCTGAGGATGGAGATGTGTCTGCAGGAAGAGTGGGCCAGGACGTGGGCTCCTGTTCTGGGCTGTGGGGGCAAAGCCAGTGGGAGCGGCAGTGGTTGAAGAATGGGGCACTGGGACTGGACTCAGGCTTCTTGGATTCTGCTCTTGGATGTGCCATTCACTTCCTTTGTGGCAGGGGCAAGTGCCTTCTTTATGCCTCAGTTTCCCCAGAGCAGCACTGTCAGAGGATGTACCGTTTCATTAATGAATGTAAGCAAGTGCTGGGAGGAGCAAATCATTATGAGTGGCAGGGGGCTCCAGAGAGCACAGCCAGGCCAGCTGGGCAAACGAGCCCCCCACCTCCCATGCAACTGAGGTCTTGGACAGAAGGGCTCCAGCCGGGGGAGGAAGGATCTCTGGGAAGTGGGCTGGAGCTGAGAGGAGAACTGTGGTCGTCAGCCTGCCTCCCCGTGCCTGGCCCTCTGGCTGCAGGGAGCCAGCCTTCTTCTGTTTGCAGGGGCTGCACAAGTTCCCACCCAGGCAGGAGCCCCCACTGCCCCAGGGTCCTGCAGGATCCTCTGCTGCTGCTGGCCTCTTGCTGAGGCCGTTTGGGGGCTGCTGCATGGGAAGCTCCCCCTCAGTGCTGGGTCACTGCGAGCCGGGAAGGTGGTCGTGGTTTCCCAGTCTCTGGGTGCTAGAGGCACTGCCTCCAGGGGAGGGCACTTTGGCCTTGTGAGTACCCTAGAGATCCACTGGGATTCACTCACCTGTCACCCCTGCGCGCTGCTGCCAGCTGCCCCGTATCCCCTGTCCCCAGCTTTCTAACCGGCCGTCAGTGTCGGTCTCTCGCTATCCTTGGTGCTGCCAGTCTCGACATTAGCACAACATTGCTGCTCACCTGACTTGTCTTTGCTGAGTGACTCCCTGTGCAGCCTGCGGGGCGGGAACGGCTTTGGCCTGGTGTTACCCCGTTGGGCCGGTCATAAGGGCGGTGGGAACCACGGGGCAGGATGGGCACTCGTTTGTTGAGAGCCACAGGCACACGGGAATCCTGTTAGCCGGGGGGGAAAGACCCTTCAAGCCTCAAAGGCCTCACTGTCATCTTTACTGTCCCTTGTGCTGCAGAGCTCCGGGGTGGCCCTGCCCCTGAACCTCTCGGGAGCACAGTGCGCCCGGGAAACGGAGTATACCAAAAAGACCAACTGCTTCAGGCTACAGTGAGTAACCCCCACCAGCAATTCCAGCACTGCAGGGAGGGTGGGCGGACCCATGCGTACAACGCCTCCTGCTGGCCCGTTCGTGGTGCTGTGCTGGGTGCCCTTCACTGACCACGCGCTGAGACAGACAATGGTAAGCTGCCAGCTCCAGTGAAATGCCAGCCCCTCTGTGTTGGCTGGAGGCCAGCTCCTTGCCCCAAGGCCTGGATCTCAGAGGCAGTGGATGTGAGGTTCCCGCGTAATTCCATCCTCTCCCCCTTTCACGCCCAGGCTTGGGGGGGGGGGGTAAGGGTGACCCCCGTGCCGGCACCTCCTGTTCACCTTTTGCTGACTCGCTCTTTTCATCCCAGGCTGCGGGATGGCTCCGAGTACCTCTTGAGAGCTCCATCCCAGCTGCTCATGAGCCAGTGGGTCTCCAAACTGCAGCAAAACTCAGGTGAGGCACACGCCAGCCAAAGTGCAGGGTTGGAGTGGTGAGCAGTCACCGACAGAGCTGTGGGGGCAGAGGGGAGCCCAGGGCTGGGACAGCAGGGGGGCTGCAAGTCAGAGGTGAGGGGCCTACACTTCCTTCTGCTGTGCCAGGGCACTAAGGAGCCCTGGGCACACAGGATTTTCTGGCATCCTGCCCAATTTTCTCTTTGCTGCCTCCCCTGGGATGGAGTGGTTGGTGCAACTTTTGCTGCTCCCCACCCCAGAGGTGGCTGCATTTTCATGGTGCTGGGTATCTGGAGTTTGGGCATCTTGTTGGGCTCCTTGGAGGAGAGGAGTGCCCTAAATGGCCAAACCTGATTGTCCTGGTGTCTGAACTGTGGAGTAGAGTTGGGCTGGTTAGTTTGCAGACATAGAGCTGGGACCTCCTTCCCTAGCTCATTTTCATTCTAGTGCCCCTTAATGCTGGGCACATGCACAGAAGAATATCAGCAAAGCATCCCTGTGTGCAGCAGGGAAGGACTCCGGGCTCGTGGGGCACTGACAGGGGCTGGGATTTCTAACACACACCAAAGCGTTGTGCAGGAGTTGGTGCCGGTGTACAAGAGGCTTTTTTGTTGTACCATTTCAGGCAACACTGTGTTAAAGCACACCAGCAGGGTCTGCGTGGCGCAATTCATGTGCAACGTGTCAGTGTGCTTTCAAAATCCCAACACTGTGCAGTGCATGGCCCTCCTCCCTTGTGCACACACACTTTTTACCATCAGACCCACCCTTTCCCGATTCCTGTCCCTCAGGGAGAATACGCATGGGGGCTCCGTGGCCTGGATCGACTGACTTAAACCTTTGTACTCCGCACAGAGCACAGGTCATCTACAGGTCTCCTCCACTTCACTCCGTCTCAGGACAAAACGTCTAGCTGACCCCAGGAATACCCCAGCTGTAGTCCTTCAACCTCAGGAGATTTTCTCCAAAAAATTAGGCATTGGCTTCACATTAGCCTGAATGTGGCTGAGTCTCGGGAATGGAGTTGTTAGTGTGAGAGAGCTAAAGAGAAGCTGGAGACAGTAAGATGGGACTATTGCAGTTAGCAAGGACATGGTGCCATTCAGGTTTGGTTAGAACTGGTTTAAGCCGGGCTTTTAATGAATGGTGTTGAGAATTGTGAATGTTTTATTCCAAACCTCTCTGTATTAGTCGTGGGGGGGGGCCTGGGTTCTGATGTTAATGTAAATAATGTGTAATGTAAAGCACTAGTAAGGAAGCGGAGGAAATATGGTAAAGGGCAGTGTAATGTTAGGCGGTATGATAATGGATTACAGAAGGAATCGTTTCATTTGTTTGGAAGGAGTCCAATTAATGTCCACAGGGGCCTGTGAGGTTCTAGGATGGTTAGGCTGGACTTCACTGTGGGGCTAGCGGTCTGGTCACTCATGGAAGTACCATTTGCATGTTAGTGTGTAGGTAGAAGGATGGTGCTGTGTACCTGGGAATCCCAAACCTCTTTGCCTAGTGAAGCATTTTGCTTTTAAATAAGGTTTAGCTTCATCCTTCCAGGCATGGCACATATTGGTCCTCTGTGTAATGCATTTTCTGTAGCTGACCTAGAGGCTCAGAAACTAAGCTGGTTTTATTGCATCCTGGAAACATTTCAGCATAAGGTCATAGCTAACAGACTGGTACTGCCCTCGCCCATCCCAGGCACCAGCCCCTCTGGGGCTCCCAGGCAGCCTCTGTAATCCATTCCCCTAGACAGGAACCTCTGCTCTTGAGCTGACACTGAGCATGGAAGGGCAAATCCTGAGTCGTGCTGAGCACCCATTAGTCAGCACTCCCTGACCTTGGCCCCAGGTTGTTCAGCCCAGCATGGCGGAGCTGGGCCCTACCATCTGTGGATTTAGGGATCTCATTACTGGCTCTCCCAGCATTATCAGTAGGTGTTTGCTTTGCCCACAGGTTTCCCTGAGGTGGATTATTTCCAGGCAGTCACACAGCCTGCTGAAGGGGCCAGCTCTGTTCCAGGGTGAGTGCTGGAAAGCCCCGCCCGATCAACATGCAGGCAGTGGCTAATGCTTAGGCGTCAGAACCGCATGTGGAGGCCGTGCTGCAGCTGGGGGCGGCAGGGCGGCTGTGCTGACCCAGTGAATTACTGTGTTGCCCAAGCCAAGTCCCCTTCTATTACCTGCCCATGTCTCTAATCTGTCCCCACGTCCCTTTGGGTATTGCCCCATCCTCACTGGAGCGCCTAGCTCGTGGCAGCTGAGTGTCACCTCCCGACCCCAGCAAGCTTCTGGGCCACAAAGCAACTTCAGGTGGGCCACGCTGTGGCTTATCATAGAGGCTTCTCCCACTCAGAGCGCCCAGGCAAGGGTGCAGCCCAAGTGGGTTTGAATTGTCTGAGGGTCAGGTTGCCTGAGGTGAGCAGGCCCTCTCTGCAGCTGAGACCGGCGCTGTACATCTCTCTCTCTGACACTGCCTTTCGTTTGTACCCAGACCCAGCAAGATCTCTGGGCCTGGAAGCTACAGCAGTTCCCACCTGCTGAGACATCCTCAGCCTGTTACGCTTACGAACAGAGAGATCTCACTGCTGCCTAGGTCAAGTGCCAGGCTGCAGCCACTGCATGGGACTCAGGAGGACCCACTGCATTCTGCAGCCACCCAAGCAGGTACGTGTGGTGACTTTCTACCCTGTCAGGGCCTCCTCAGGTGCCCGGCTCAGTCTTGTCTTCCTTGCTTCCTGGGGCAGAGCTCCTCACTTCACTGCACTCGTGCTCAGGTAGGTGGCGCCGTAATAAGCCCCACCTGAGCTGCAGGTTCTGGCATCGTGGCCAGAGTCGTTCCTCCCCTCATGTTCTCCATCCAGGCTGGTACACAGCACGTAGGAGTGACACCAGCTGTCGTGCCGTGGGAGGGAGTTGAGCTGAGCGAGACCTCAGAGCCCTCTCTCAGCCGGAGAGGCAGCATGGAATCGCCTCCTCCCACCCACCTACCCACCCCGTCCCAGCTCCTGTGCAGCGTGCCCTGACCAAGCCACCACATCTGGAAGATGCCCCCACTTGTGGTACTGCTGCCCCTAGCACTGGGCGGGGGCACTGAGATCAGAGGAAAGGACCCCCACCTGCTGAGTCACTCACACCCCTCTCTCCAGCACTTGGGTTGGGTGGGTGAAGCCTGCACCCTGCAGGCCGTACAAGCGGCCTGGAGCTCTTTGGGGTTGGAGCAGTGGCACCCTGTTGTGACCTGTCGCACCAGTGAAACAACAGCACCACTGTAACAGGCTCTTTGTGCTAGGGCCACCTGCACGTAGAAGGGGGACCCTTAGCTCCTGCCAGTCTGACATATATAGGCTCCTGTCCTTGCATTTATCCTGGCTGCATTAGGAGGTAATCCGAGGGCTGTCAGCCACATGACAGGACACAGGCAGTGCCAGTGGTTGCCTGCTGGGTCTCCAAAGCCCCAAGATAACAGCTACCAGGAGGAGGATGAAGTGCTGGTGACACACAAGAGGAGGTCCCACTCATTCACCTCAGGTACGCACCACAGGGAGACTGGGCTAGTGGCAGGAGCAGGAGACTGAGAGCCCAGGGGTCAGGGCTCTGTTCCTGGCTCTGGCTTTGCATCCCTGGAGGAACAGGCACCTTAGTTCCCCTCTGTAAGCCTGAGCCTCCTCCCAGCGGGGCTGTGCTTGAAAGGAGGATGAATGGTGATCCAGAGCCCTGCTTGGGTGGCTGTGGCAGGCTGCTCCCTCTGAGTGGTGCGAATGGGGCTGAGGTCCCGGCTCTTCGTGTTCCCACCGCGGATCCCCGGGGTGGGCTTGTGAGAGGTGCTGGGGGTATCTTACATGCAGATCTGAGAAGAGCTGTTCAAGCTGTAAAGAGGCTGAGCTGCCCAGGCTGGCCTCAGCCCGGGCTTGTGAGCAAAAGCACAGCATCATGGTATTGCAGCTGTAGCCTGTACTTCCCCTCCCATCGCTCAGGGAAGTTCAGCCTTTTCTTTCACGGCCTGGATTGCATTGCCAAAGGCCGCCATGAGATGGCACCAAGGCCTTCTCCTCACAGCAAGGGGCCCTGAAAGGCCCTGTATTACCCACGGTTCCCTATCCAGACAGCGTCCCCCTCTGCTAGACCACACTGGAGCGGGGGTCCCACTCATAAACACTGGCCTACCGCTTGCGAGGGGATTGTCGCTCCGACCTGGGGCAAGGTGGGGAAAGGCCACAGGTCCCGGGCCCCCAATTATTCAGTGGGGATGACGTTTGCATGGGAAGCTGCAACCTGCCCAATGCTTTGTCTCTTGCAGCCACTTATCAGAAGATCACTCCAGTGCCGGTGCCCAAGGATCCCCTGGAAGCTGGGAGCAGCTACTCCATCACAGTGTACATTGGGGAGCAGGCAGTGGCCATGCCCAGACCTCGCTGCCACTCCTTCGTGTCCATGCCAGGGAGCCCCCGGGAAGGCAACCCCTCCCGCCACAAGAGCAAATCTGTCTTTAAGAAGTTCTTTGGGAAGAAGGAATGAGCCCAAGGTGGGGGCATGCAGCTTGCAAGGGCGCTCGAGACGAGCTGTCAATCGTCCTAGCAGGGCCTCTCCAGGAGCAGGTGCCTATGGTCGTGCCAGCGCCCTCAGCCACCCACCCCCTGATGGCAGGAGCCACCACAGGGCCAGGCTGCTCTGGCAGACACATTGCTGCCTCTCTCTGAGCTTGCAGGGCTGGTCTCTCTGCGCCAGGGGAGCTGGTGGAGCCCGCGGAGGGAGCATCGGGCAGCTGGTTCCCCAGGCACCCCAAAGTGCACACTGTGCAGGGTAGGGAAATGGAATTGTTAGTGTGATTAAAACCAAACAAACTGCACTGTCTTGCTAGTCTTTTCTCCCCTTGCGAGCAGGGCTGGCGGTAGGTGGAGGCTCCCTTAGGCTGCAGTTCTCGGGCCTCTCTCAGTTCTCCCAGAGTGCTCTGGGAACCAGGGTTTGCTGGGGAGCTGCGCTGGGGTCAGAGGAGAAGGGGGCTCCCTGGGACTGACCCGGGAAGTCTGTGCTGCTCTGACTTGGTGAGGGGGTCTCTCGGAACTCCAAATTGCAGGGAAGTCGTTCCTTCTCCCTGGGAAGCCTTGGCCCAGAGCATTCCTTGTGCATGCCAGGACAGTACCCAGCTGAGCCCAGACAGAGCCTACGGAGAACCTCCTCCCCTCCCAGGGGGAACGGCCTGGAAGTGATTCTAGCACCACTGAGTGCTGAGTTGGTGAGCTTTCCTCTGCCTGACCCTGCCACCCACTCCCCAAGGAGCCGTGGGTCAGGCCAAGCCCAGACATCCCCCTCCCAGGCAGCCCAGTCCTGCTCTTCCCCCACTTCCCAGTGGGATCTCAGAGGGCTATGCCCCTGTTCACATGGGCAGTGAAGGAGGTGGGTGCATTACTCTGTCCACAGAAAGCCCACTCTGTCCACTGTGCTGGGCTGCACAGCCTGTATCATGCCAAAGGGGTGGAGTCGCCACCCCCCAGCCACGTGCCTCCCTTCCCTGCTGGACTCCAGGCACTAGGAGTGGGTGAAAAGGCAGGGGTGTTCCCGGGTGATGGGGATGGCTGGGGTATCAGGCCAGTGTGCTGAGTCTTGGGGTGAGAATTCAGGGTAAGGGGCTCCTCCTGCTGGCCTGGGAGCTGCTCTTCTTCCCTTTAGCCACGTCTCTGGGGCATCCTGGCCATTAGCTAACCCCGCCCCCCCTGCAGGGCTGTGCCTGGCTGGTGCTGCAGGGCTGGGGGCAGGGCCTCTCAGCCAGGAGCATCTGGAGCATTTCCCATTTTGGAAAGGACTTGCAGCTTCTGATGTGGGAGCAGGTGTGGGCAGAGGACGGGCTGACCCTTGGGCAGAGGCTGATCTCAGGGCCCCTGGGCTGAGTAAATAAGGGAAGGGTGGAGTCCCTGGCACCCGTATGCGGGTAGTGAGCTCTGCTCAGTCCCGGCTGGTGTCTGAGGAGTGAAATGGGCAGGTCTTGGCCCAGCTCCCAGGGTCATAGCCCAAATCAGAGGCAAAAGTGGCACTGATTGGCTACCTTGTCAGGAGTGCTGGGTGCTGGAGGCGGAGCTCCTTGTGCCCTGGGGAAGGCCTGGGGCACACTGCCCAGTATGTGAGGAGACGCTAGTCCTGCTGCTGCCCAGACTGTGCACACAGGAGGCGTCAGTTTTCAGGGATCTCAGCCTGGCACCTATGTGGTAACACACCCCAGGTGTGGGGGCTGAAGCTCAACTCCCACTTCCCAGCCAGGAGAAAGTCTTCCTTTTAATGTCCCTGCCCAGCACCTATTGACGCCACCTCCTGGGTGCTGGCCAACACAGTCACCAGCACAGCCAAAGTAAATCCACTGTGCAAGCTGCCTCGATGGGAGCAGGCAGGACCTCTAGGGCTCAAGGGCCCAGCTATCCCCTACTCACACAGCAGCTGGTTAGCCAAGGCCCAGTGTCACTCCATGGCTGCTCAGGGCATGTGTGAGGCGGGGCTGGTAGACCTCAGTCCAGTCACTGATGGGACAAGCATCCTCATTGCCAGAGCAGCACAACGGACAGGGTCAGGTGGGGTGGTGTATGGGCCTGAGAGCCAGAAGGGAAAGCCAGCCTACTGCAGAGAGAGGTGTGGGAGGCTCAGGGTGCTGTCCAGTCTCAGCCAGTACTGACTCCCAGGCCCCAGCATGCTGGAAAGGCTGCAGCGCTGCAGACGGCAGGACAGGTGGCTCAGTAGGGGGTGCTCTCCTCTCCAGCTCTGAACTGAAGCCCCTGGTGCTGGCTAGCTTCAGGGGGGTAGCCGTGTTAGTCTGCACCCACAAAAACAATGAGAAGTCCTGTGGCACCTTACAGACTACCAGGTTGTTTGGAGCATAGGCTTTCATGGGCAAGGCTGGAACGCATCTGACAAAGCGGGTCTTTGCCCACGAACGCTTATGCTCCAAAATATCTGTTAGTCTATAAGGTGCCCCAGGACTTCTCATTGTTCACGCTCCCGTCGGCTACTGCTACTGAGGGGCCTCTTTGGGAAGAACCCTAAACTCAGGGCCCAGCCTGTTTGCAGCCCATGACCTTAACCCTAACCCAGCCCTCTTTCTCATGGGTTCTGGTACTTAGCCCAGGACTCCCAGAAGCTCCCTGCCTTCCCGGCAGTTTCTGTGGGTGGAGCTACTTCCTCTTGCAAATGGCAGGTGCAGGCAGTATCCACCCACTGAGCCAGTGCGGGCTGGGCTGAGCGAGCCTGTCCCAGTTGGAGGCCTGGCTCTTAAGTCTGCACCTGCTGTGCAGAAGATGGGACGGCTTGGCTCTTCTTTGGGCTGAGGAGCGCTTTGTTCCTACGGCTGCTCGACACACTTGGGGACAGCTTGGCCAAGGGAGGCAGAGAAGGTGAGCGGGCAGTGACAGCTGGGTCCTTGAGGTAACAGAGGCTGGCAGATGTGTGGGACCGAGATGCCCAGAGGTGTGAGGTGAGGGAGTCCTGCAGGGCTGAGTGCTAAAGTGCTGGGGGATGAGGGGTCCTGGGAGCCCAGCTCTGGGAACATGGGTTGTGCTCTCATCATGGTAACTTTGTTCTGTCATGGAGTGACACTGGGAAGAGGCACCAGCTCAAGTAGCCCACTCTGAGCTCTACAGGTCTGCTGACCTCGTGGTCTTCACCTTCCCCCACTGAGCTGGGGCCGCGAGCTGAGCGAAACTCTGAGGCATCCCTTCCCAGTGTCTGTAGCAAGGCTAACGTGCTGGGCTGGCCCTGCCACAAGTGGAAGTGGAAGTGGAAGTGAAGAGGCCTCTGGGGAGGAGGCGAAAGCGGAACCAGCTGCATGAGCTGCTATTCTGACTTCTGGTCCCAGGCTGTCCCCCGCCCCTCAGAGCAAACTGCTGCACCGCAAGGTTTCCACCACTGCTGACCCACTCCTGCCCCATGCTCTGGGTAGGGAGCCTTGGTCTGTCACTCGGGGCACCCACCCCAGGATGCTTTCATTTGCCCCACCTCAGTCGGTCCCTCCCAGGAGGGGGGATCCTAAGGCATGGGGTCCACAGCATTGCCAGGAGAAAGATCTGAGCTCTTCCCCAGCCCCAGGCAAGGAAATGGTGGCAAATGGGGAAGGGATCAGAGCGGCTGAGGGGCATCCCCTCGTGGCAAGGGGGGGCTGGTGTGATGCTTGTTGTGGTCCTCCTCCCTCAGTGGGGAATAGGCCGGACAATGTGGGGAGAAGATGGATCTCAGGCCTCTGAATGCTCTGACCTAAGTACCCCTAAAGTGTGTGATTGCAGCTTCCCTTTAAGCTGGCACAGAGGCTCAGGCCTGCAGCAGGGGGAGAGAGCTCTCTATGCCCTCAAGCTGCCATGGCTGCTGGGAAGGAGCCCCTCCTTGCCAGCTCCAGCAGGGAACCACCCAGGTGCGCCTGACCCCCCAATCCCCTCCCACACCTTGGCTACGTCTACACGTGCACCCAACTTCGAAATAGCTTATTTCGATGTTGCGACATCGAAATAGGCTATTTCGATGAATAGCGTCTACACGTCCTCCAGGGCCGGCAACGTCGATGTTCAACTTCGACGTTGCTTAGCCCAACATCGAAATAGGCGCAGCGAGGGAACGTCTACACGCCAAAGTAGCACACATCGAAATAAGGGAGCCAGGCACAGCTGCAGACAGGGTCACGGGGCGGACTCAACAGCAAGTCGCTCCCTTAAAGGGCCCCTCCCAGACACACTTTCATTAAACAGTGCAAGATACACAGAGCCAACAACTAGTTGCAGACCCTGTATATGCAGCACGGACCCCCAGCTGCAGCAGCAGCAGCCAGAAGCCCTGGGCTAGTGGCTGCTGCACACGGTGACCACAGAGCCCCGCAAGGGCTGGAGAGAGAGTATCTCTCAACCCCCCAGCTGATGGCTGCCATGGAGGACCCCGCTATTTCGATGTTGCGGGACGCGGATCGTCTACACGTCCCTACTTCGATGTTGAACGTCGAAGTAGGGCGCTATTCCCATCCGCTCATGGGGTTAGCGACTTCGACGTCTCGCCGCCTAACGTCGAAGTTAACTTCGAAATAGCGCCCGACGCGTGTAGACGCGACGGGCGCTATTTCGAAGTTGGTGCCGCTACTTCGAAGTAGCGTGCACGTGTAGACGCAGCTCTTGAGTCCCCATTGGCCCTGAGCAGCCTCCTGCACCCCAAGACCCTCACACTTGGCTCCAGGGCCATCCCGAGGTGTGGTGGGGCCCAGGACAACCACCCCAGTGCCCCAATCACATGGCCTCGCCCCTTCCACGGTCCACTCCCACCCTGAGCCCTGGCTCCTCCCTGACCAGCCTGAGGAAGGGGGTGGGCGACAATGGCAAGAGGTCGCCTCCCCTCGGCTCCCCCCCTCACACTCTACACATGGCACTTTGCCACACCCTCCTGGCCTGCTGAGCCCTGTCGCTCTGCGGACGGCTGGGAATGGGGCCTCCCAGCAGCCTGCGGAGCAACGGGACTTGGGTCCCTGAGGGTGTAGTGTGGCAGCACCATGTGGGAAGTGTTTGGGAGGAGGCTGAGGGTAGGTGGCCTGCCGCTGCCTGCCCCCGTCCTGCACCAAGTAACCTTCCTTCCTCCTCCCATCCATGGGACGGCTGGGGCAGCTGCCACAGGGCCCCCAAAAGCGCAGGGTCTGGGGTGACTGCCTCAACTTGTCCTATGGGCAGGATGGCTCTGCCTGGCCCCAACTCAAAGCCCACACCCCAGGCCAGAGCACACACCTCCTTCTGCACACCATCCCCCAGCCCTGAGCCCCTCCCCAAATCTGGAGTCCCCCCCAGCACCCTACCCCTTCATTCTCAGCCTCACTCCAGAGCCTGCACCCCCAGCCAGAGCCTTTCCACTTCAACCCTCTGTCCCAGCTCTGAGCCCCTCAACCCAGCCCCACCTTTGAGCCTCCACCCCCAGCCAGACCCCTCACATTCCTGTATCCCTCCCCCACAGCCCTGAGCCTGCTCCCACACTAAGAACCCTGTGCTCCCACTCCAGCACGAGTTGTTATGTTCACCAATATGAAGGTGAGGTGTCATATCACCTCCGCGTCCCACATTGCCTCCCCATCCGTGCACATAGGAAAACTCAGCCCACTGGGAGGGGAAAAACAGAGGGGACCTTGCCTCTAACCCCACTGGTGTCAGAACTAGGGTGTCCTGCTGCAGGGCAGTGGGGGCTGGGCTAGCAGAGGGGCTGTGGGGGGCACTGGCAGAGCTGGGGATCGGGGCTGGGCTAGCAGAGGGGCGTTGTAGGGGGTCACTGGCAGAGTTGGGGGCAGGGCTGCGCTAGCAGAGGGGGGTTGTAGGGGCTCACTGTCAGAGCTGTGGCACAGGGCTGGGCTAGCAGAGGGGAGTTGTAGGGGGGACTGGCAGAGCTGGGGGGCAGGGCTGGGCTAGCAGGGACTGTGGGGGGCACAGGCAGAGCTCGGGCTAGGGCTGGGCGAGCGGGAGTGCAGGTGAGGTAACGGGGGGCGCTGCTGGAGGGTGCCTCAGCAGCCCCTCGCACTCAGCGCTCAGGAGGGGACAGGGTGGGCACTAGGACCCGGGAGTTCCGCCGGCGGCGGCAGCTGGAACGCGGGCGCTAGAGCGCTGAGCTGCAGCGCGAGGCGGCAGGACAAGCGGCGGCAGCGGCCGGCAGACAAGTAAGTCCCAGCGCTGCGCTCGGCTGCCGCCGGCCGGGCCCCCGGCGCTGCAGGGGAAGGGGCCCGGGCAATGCGGGCTGAGCCGGGAGCGCCTGGCGCGGGGTCGAGCTGCGGCTCCGCCGGCGCTGCACACGAGCGGATCGCCCTGAGCCCGGGCTGCCCCATGGACCCGCCGGGAGCGGCCTCTCTGCGGAGCGTCCCTGCCCCGGTCGCTGCCCCCCCGGTCACTGACCCCCGTTCCTGTTCTCCGGTCACTGCACCCCCCGGCTCCTGTCCGGCCCCCGATCGCTGCCCCCCCGGCTCTGCCGGCGCAGCAGACCGGACTGTTTGCGGACGCCTTCAGACGGCCTCATCGCTGCCGCGGGTGCCCTCAAACCCTGCGGGGCTGCGCTCTCCTGCAGCTGCCGTCTCACTCCTTCCGCCCTTGCCCCCGCCCCCTTGGGCCTGAGCCCCGCTGCACTGCGCGGCTGGGCTCCCTTCCCGCCCGGCCTCGTGCCCGCCTTTGCCTTTGCTGTGCCGCGCCTGCTCACCTGCCGCATGTGCGCCAGCCCCTTGGTCCTGCTGCAGGCGCGCAGCGCAGCACCAGGGGGCTTTCTCCTTGTGTGTGTGTGTGTGTGGCTCAGGCAGGGCTCAGCTCTGCGTAGTCACGTCCGGCCCTTCGCAGGGCGCCGTGTGTGTGTGAGAGAGAGAGAGAGAGAGAGGGAAGGTGCTGGTGCTCCCAAGGTCACAGCGTTAGTCCCCAGTCCTGTGAAAGGGCCCGAGCATCGCTTGCCGGCAGCTCATGCAGCCAGTGTCACTGCGGTGGAGCGTCCAGTTCCATTACAGACACTCTTGGGCTGGACGTGCAGGCCACAGGCTGCCGACTACTGCTGTCAGCTTTGTGTGGCAGGAACTGGGTCTCATAAATATCTGTGCTGTGCAGCACAAGGGAGCCCACACCGCAAAGGTCATGCTATGTGACCTCCCTTCCTCCTGCCCAGAGCTGCCTCCAGGAGGGAGCGGCAAGTCCACCGTCTGGGATGGGTTGTGTTTAGGGATGGGACAAGGCCAGGAGTTCGGTGTCCAGCGAAAGAGAGGCAGGAAAGCATTGTGCTCAGGAGAAGAGGGAGATGATTGGGAGGGTGAGCTGGGCACTTGTCCCCCAGTGAAGGGTTTGCTTTCAGCAGTACAAGAGTGTGTTTTGTCAGTATGGCCAGAGCCAGGACTGGGAGCCAGGACTCCTGGGTTCTGTCCCAGACTTGCTGTGTGACCCTGGGTACATCACTACCCCTCTTTTGTGCCTCTCTTTCCCCCTCTGCCTTCCGGCAAGGTGGATCATGAAGCTGAACTGTCTGCAAAGCTTGCTGGGACCTGCATCCAGAATGTACGATTGGAGGCAAAGGGGACGTGCTTGCATTGCCTGCAATCGTACATTCTGGATGTGGGTCTCAGCAAGCTTTGCAGACAGTTCAGCTTCATTGTGCTGCACAGATATTTATGAGACCTGTTTCTTGCCACACAAAGCTTACAGCAGTAGTGGACAACCTGTGGCCTGCACATGCAGCCCAAGAGGTTTTGTTTACTATTGCCAATGTGCAAGGGTGCCAGATTCTGCTGGTTTTTGTCCACTTAGTTTTCTTCCTGCCTGCCTTACTAAAGTGACAGGCACATCAAGCAAGGGTTCATGAAGTGAAAGCAGCAGGCCTCATTGACTGTGAGAGCTGTGTGGTCTCTCTGTAACCAATCAAAGCACTGCTCTGGCTCAATTGGTGCACCGGGGAAATTCTAGGCATGCAAGTGCACTTGGCAAAATTACCCTTTCCTGAAAGACCTTCTTGGTTATGACAAGTTTATGGCCCACAGAGATGGAGGGCTGCTCAGATGGCCCACTCACTAGCCCAGGTTGTCCCTCCCTGGTTTAGTGTATTTAGAGGCAAGATACAACAAGTGGGTGTAACAAACTGGAGGGAGGGGAAAGTATTGATCAAAGAGCAGGGCTGTAGCCTAGCATTGCACAGAGATGGATGGATTTTGGAACCATCCACATGACTGCTGCTAGGAACAAAATGCTGGTCCTGGATTTACAGTGGGGCTAATATTAATGCTGGGGCACCAGCAATTAATTATGTGGGGCAGCAGTGAGCATAGGTTGTTAGAAGGACCCTGTGCTGTTTTCCAGCCATGATGGATTGCAAGGGTGGGACTCTGAGTAGAATAAACCAGGGTCCTAGCGGCCTTGTTCAAAACAGCAAGTAACCTCCTTCTGCTGCGTCAATTCCAGTGCAAACCCATCTCCCCTGGTAGTGTGCACATTTCTTGTCCTTCTGCGCAGTCCTAACCCCACTGAGGGGCATTCTGGGACCACAACAGCAAGCTGGCTGCTCCAGCGAGGATGCCAGCTCCTGCTTTGAGCACAGGGGTGTGCTTTGAGCACTGTCTGAAGCTGCCTCTGCAGTGAACTGAATGGGTCTGATACTCAACCCTCTGCCACTTGTCTCGTTGGCTGTGGCCACACTTGGCCAAAATTTCGAAAGGGACGTGCTTAGGGCCAAATCAAAGAATACTAATGAGGCACTGAAATGAATATTCAGCACCTCATTAGCATGCTGCTGGCCATGGCACTTCAGAGGTGCCGCATTTTGCTCCCGCACCACTAGTCTATGCGGGGGCCCTTTTCGAAAGGACCCCGCGGACTTTGAAATCCCCTTATTCCTACCAGCTGATAGGAATAAGGGGATTTTGATGTTTGCAGGGTCCTTTTGAAAGGGGCCGCATAAAGCCAAGCTGCTTACGAGCGAAATGCTGCACTTTCGAAGCACCAGGGCCGGCAGTGTGTGACTTCTAATGAGGTGCTGAATATTCATTTCAGCGCCTCATTAGTGTTCTCCGATTTGGCCATTAGCATGGCCCTTTCGAAATTTTGGCCAAGTGCAGCCACAGCCCTTGTGTGATGCTTTGAACTCCTCCTGGTTTCCCAGACAGGCAACCCAGAGGGACATTCTTTTGCACAGCGGGTTGCTGTGTCAGCTAGTCAAGTGACGCTGCCCTGGGGACAGCCGCTGAATTGCACTGGGCTGAGAACGGAAGGAGTGAGTCAGCCCTATGCAGTGAGCTCCCCGGATGGCTGCTGCAGCCCCCATCCTTTTCCTGCAGCTGTCTGTCCTGGAAGGCACTGAGGGGATGTTGGGTGCATAAGTGCAGTGGAGAGAGACAATGGGCTGAGAATCACCTTTCAGAATAGAACTACACGCTGGATGGCTCATGTAAGGTGACTCAGCCTGGGAATGGAATCCAGAAGTCCTTCCTGACTCCGTCACATGCTCTAACTACTGCGGCTTAAGACAATACTTCCTTCTAGACCTTGCCGTAGAACCCAGTGTTCTCATTCTGTACCCTGGGCTTTCACTACCAGCCCAGCCTTCCTGTTTGGGAGCAACTGTTAAGAAAGCTCCCTGTTCCTCCCCTGTGCAATGCAAGCACTGCACACCTGGACCTCAAAATCTCCTGGGGATAAGCGGTGCCCTGTATCTTGGAACTCTCTCCTGCCCAGAGAGGGAGCTCCGTGTGCTATTTACAGCCATTGCTAGCTATGCCCATTGCCCCTGAATGCCCCATACTGTCCCCTTTCCCTGGCACAGCAAAGCACAGCGGGCAAGACTTCTGGTGCACTTCCCTTGCTGTGTGGAGTTTTGTGTTGCAGAGATTATGTCCAGTTCACGTTCCTGCTCCAGTCGCCCATGGCATGAAGCAGAGGCCAAAGGGGGCAGCTTCCTTCGCTGCTGCGGGCTGGCTGTCTCCCTCTGTCCGTGACCTCCTGGGTGCTTAGCACTGGGCTCACTCACCCCCGTTAAACTTTCCTGTCCTCTTACCTACATGCCTCAAGCCACAGAGACATTTAAGTCTATAAACTACCTAATCCATTTCCCATGCACCTCACGTGCCCCCCAGTCCCTGGCAGGGATCAGTGCAGGACAACTCCTGCTCTCTGTGTGGCATGGGGGTCCCAAGATTTCCCTCTCTGTTTCTGGGGCTGAAGGCAAGCTGTATCCAGGAGCCCTGTCTATATCACTTTGCTTCCCACATCCAGAGGGAGGCTTTGGCTCAGCCATCTGTGTGTATATCTGGCTTAGCAGGGGCGGCTGCTCACTCCTGCTGTCCGAGTGGATCAGAGATGGAATTGACTTAAACAAGCCAGGAAAGATCTGATGTTGGAGCACATCCATAACCAACCAGGATTTCACAGTTGTCAAAGATCTGCTCTGCCCACTGTGGCATCTTACAACTTTGCTGCACCAGTGGAGACAACATTAAGATCCTCCTGCTCCAGTACCGCACAGGCCTGGCCCAGGAGCTTGGGGAGAATTGTCCTAGCCATGCAGGGCTTATGGCACTCAGCTCATTAGTTTAGATTCCCACCAGCAGAGGGCAGTGGCTCTCTAGATTGCTCATTACTATGGAACTGCGTGGAGCATAGGTCATCTACAAGTCTCCTCCGCGTCACTCTGTCTCGGGACAAAACTTCTAGCTGGCTCCAGAAGTACCCCAGTTGCTGTCCTTCAATCTCGGTAGGTCTTCTGCACGTTGTCCGAGGTCTCCCTCTTCTGCGTTTTCCTTGCAGGTTCCATGTGAGAGCTGGATGGAGTAGGCTGGATGATAGTTTTGTGAGTGTGTGGCCTAGCCATCCTCACATTCTTCTCTTGATTTCAGTGCCAAGTGGTTCTTGCCCTGCTCTGTTCCAAAGCTCCTCATTTGTGACCAAGTCTTGCCGTTGGATGTGAAGGATGTACCTCAGGCATCTGTTTATGAATGTCTGTCGCTTGTGATCTGAAGATGTTTCAGTACGCCAGGTCTCGCATCCATACCAGAGCATGCTCTTCCCATTTGTGTTGAAGACCCACAGTTTCGTCTTCACAGATATTATTTGTGAACTCCACATGGGATGGAGAGTCTTGGATGCAGCTGTTGCTTTCCCTATCCTGGCACTGATATCCTTGTGTGTTCCTCCATCTATGCCCATAATACTCCCCAAGTAGGTGAACAGCTCCACATCTTCCAGGTCATCCTCTCCCAGTGTGATGGTGGTGTTGTTGGACTGGTGGATCCTCATTGTCTTGGTCTTTCCCTTGTTAATCCTCACTCCAGTCATTGAGGCAGTTTTGTTAGTGTGTATTAAAAGCTTTTCCCTCACTGCCATTCCTGCAGTGTCTGCCTGTCTGTGCTTTGCCTCGGTTCTCAGGCAGAACAGCCCAGGTAGTTAGTTACACCTGTATAATTATCTGTCCTCACTGATTTTGTCATAGGGACAAGGGATGCAGAGCCAGGGCTCCACAGTTGAAATGGGGACTTGAAACTAATACCTGGATTTTCAAAGTCACAGGACTTAAGGGTGTAACCCCAGTAGGTGATGTTAAGTAGCAGGCTGTTATAATTTCTCCATTCAGCCTCTGGGGCGTCAAGGCTGTTCCCCACTCTGACACTCTGAGTACAGAAGGTGGGGGTCCACAAGAGACCTGAAAAACACCTGGCCTCTACAGGCTTTTGCTTCAAAGCTTTCCAAGGTCACAGATTCCCTGACCTTGGGAAGTAGCTGCTACCACTTGTGAAAAAAACCCAACCCTTTAAAACCCAAGAAGATACGCGTGGGTTGTGGGGTAACCCCAAGCTCTTAACTCTCTCTTAGAGTGCTTAAGAACAAAGAGGAGGAAACTAAGCTGCAGTCTGACAACTGACCTTTCAGTCTTAGCATGTCCATACAGAAACACTTCTTTAGGACAGGGGAATCAACTTATTGCCTTAAACAAAAAGTGTTTTATTCACAAAGCAAAAGATAAAGTACACAAATAAGGTGATAAAGTATATGTGGTTGCTACCTGTTCCAAAGCAACTGAAGAAAGTAGGTTAAAGCACAGAGAATCACTTCCCTGGGAATTAGTTTGGAAGTTACAGTGTAGTTTGGAGGGTTTGTGGGGGGAAAGGAGATATCAGCCATCCTAAGAAGTCCCGCACCACACCCAAAATAAAAAATAAACTGATTGCGTGTGACTAAACATTTCCTTTCCACTTACATATCTGTATGCCCAGGTCATGTTGTGGTCTGAATATTTACTGGATTCATTAAGACCTGCATAGGCTTAAAAACACATCTCTGTCTATCTCCTCTCTGCTCCATCCCCAAACTGCCGCTTTCTGCCCTTGCTCGGCTCCTCCTGTCCCCATTCCAGCCCTTTCCCCAAGCTCCTGCCCTGTCTTTTTCCAGCTTCTGCTTTCTCCACCAAGTGATGCAGCGGGCTGGGCAGGCTAGGGCTGGGTCATTTAGTGCTGCTGGTGGCAGGCCCCCCACTAGTCACCCTGAGCTCTGTGTCCCCCTGAAGTGTCCAGCTCTCCAAAGTGAAGGTCACTGGGGGTTGTCCCAGTCTGTTCTATGGCTCTTAAGATATAAGCCCAAACACTGGCAGAGCCAGGCTCAAGTTCCTGAATATCAGTGGAGAATGGACAGCATGGGCCCATGTAGGCCACCTATGCCAGCATGTTCACTTTTAAGGCTTTGTCACCCCGATGGTGGTTTAGTGCAGAGAGGAAGCCCCTGGGGCTCAGAGAGGCTATATGGCAGTTCATGCCAGGTAGTTATCTATCCACCTGGAGGAGTTGGCCTGTGCCTGTCCCTGCTACTGACAGCTGGCTGCCCTGAATGCAGGAGCGGTGAAATACACATGATTTCCTGGCCTGGAGCTGCTGACCTCTGTGGATGGGGATACCCACACATACCCCACACCCCTCAAGGCAACGTGCCACCACCCTCCTTTGGAGGACCCCTTCCACCACAGAGGTCCCAGGCAGGGGACAAGCTGAGTGGAAGGAACAGTGCAGCCCAAAGGCACTAGCTGGGGCATTTCTCTCTGACCAGGAACAGCTGTGACCATTTGCTAGATGGGTGAAGTGAGGGAGGCTGCTAGGAGGTTGGGCCTTCCTGCCTCGAGAGAACACCTTGTGATCTGCAGAGTTGTGTGAGGTGAAATGAATAAGTGTCAGGTTTAAAACAAACACGATGAAGTATTTGGAACTCGGCGCCAGGGGCTGTTGTGAAAGCCAGCACTATGTCTGGGTTCAGAAGCATTGGATAAGCGCATGGAAGGTAGGTCCATCAATGGCTCTTAGCCAGAATGGTCAGGGAAGGACAGAACCCCATTCTCTGAGTGTCCCTGGGCCTCTGACTGCTGGGACTGGACAGCAGGGGATGGATAGTCAAAATTGCCTCTGAAGCATCTGGCACCAGCTCCCGTCCCAGACAGACAGGGAGGATACACTGGCCTAGATGGGCCAGGGGTCTGACCCAGAATGGACATTCTAGTGTTTTAAAGTCAGCAAGCTAAGGTCTAGCAATTAGGGAGCGAATGGGTGAAACGCTGCTCGCAAGAAGGATCGCTGCCCCAGTCCTCAGGGCACCTTGCTGGCCTGCTGCAGCAGAGTCCAGAAAGCCACCTGTGATAATGAGCTGACAGCAGCCTTTAGCACAGAACAGGTCCTTATCTGAGGGGCTGAGATAAGTCAGATCCCAACCCAGGGCAAAGGGAGCTGCTAGCAAGACCTTAAGACTTTGTTTTTCCTTGTTGCTGCCTCCTTTGCTGTGAATTGCACCCAGGACTTTACTCTCTCCCACGGCAAGCCCTATGGGAGCAGCCCACTGGGGCCCGCTACCACCCAGCAATTGCCTGTGCAAGGTCATGTGCTCTCCTGGGGTGTGAAGAAGGACATGATTTTTCCTCTGACAGCCCCTCTGTCCAGGGCTTGACAGACATTGGTAATTGCTTGCAAGGCCAGACGGCAGAGTCTTCAGACCAGCTCTGCGGCCATGTCTGAAACTGTGAGTAGACCAATTAAAGTCAGTTTGCTTAAAGTTAGGCCTGGCCTTATGCCCCTCCAGAATGTGTTCTGCCACCTATTGATTTTAAGGGAGAAGAGTTAAAGGTGCTGATAAGCTTTTGCACTGTTTGAACAAAGTTAATTCACAAATAAAAATAAAAGCTACTTAAACGAGGGCAGGAACATGGCTTTCCACCGAATCTGCTGCTTCTGTCTTGGGGTCTGGGAAAAATAAAGTAAAACAAAACAAGCTAAAAATGTGTTGGGAAGACCAGATAGCCAGGGCTTTTGAAGTCTTTTTTTTTAACCGCCCACCCCACAAAAGGAATAAAGCAGATGGTATAATTTATTTCCTCATTATTTTGTCTACAAATTGAGCCTCATATTCGCCACACACTTTATTCTCTCGATTTCAGGCCATGTGTCTTTTTGTTGTTTATTTAGCTTAATTTTGACACAGTCCTTAAATCACATTAGCAGGCTTTTTCCTGTTTAGACTAATTTAATTTCTCTTTCTGGTTTTCTTACATTTGTTTGTAACACTTCATATTAAAAACAGCTTGACCTATTTTCTGTAGTGAATTCCCAACCCAGCAAACAGAGATATCCATTATTGTAACATATTATACCGTTTTACATACTTTTCTGCTTTTAAACTTACAAATAAAGTATATTTTTAAGTCCAGTCATTGCAACAGTTTCTGTCTCTTGCCACTTGGCTGGTGCAAGCAAGCCCCTTTCCCGTTGCCTGGCTGGACTGCAGCCTGGCTAAAAGCCAGATAGCTGAGCCCAGTGGGTTGGTTGTGGATTGGTTGTGGGTTGGTTGTGGACTGTGGGTTGGTTGTGGATAGCAACCAGAAGACTGAGTGAGGATATGAGCAGGTGAGGATGTTTGCCTTCTGGGTGGTGCTAGTGCTCCCAATCCTGGAGCTCGGTAGATTGCCAGTTACTGTTTAATCAACTCTTAGTGTGAGTCCTGGAGACATTTCTCATTTCCATCAGGCTAGGCAGCACGCAGGCTTTTCTTGCTACTTCAATTCCAGCCTTTGCCACCTCCGGACTGGATTGCGGCAACACAGTGTGTGTGGATGCACCTTAAATGCCAGCAAAAGCTGGTGCTGCCTGCCCAGGGAGAAGTCTTCTCAGGCACACATGCTGACAGGGCTACAAGATGCCTCTTGCAGGTGTCTGGATGATTCCAGACCAGTGAAGCCCCAGGTAACTCAGGATCTGCCTGTTTGAGAGACTGCCTCCTTCCCACGCTGTAGTGCTGAAACTGACATAGACTGTTTCCAGATCTGAAGAAGTGGGTCTGCCCCATGAGAGCTCGTCACCTAATAAATTATTTTGTTAGGCTTTAAAGTGCTACAGGACTGCTGTTTTGTTTGTAATTGAGATAGTGGCATTACTCCAGTGTGAAGGTGCAGGGGCAAGGAATTCGCTGTATGGGCCTCTTTGGAGGTCTCTTCCCCCAGCTCCAGACTAATCCAGGTCTGCTGACCTCTGGCTACACTGCAAGGGTCTTCTTTGGAGGAGGGGGAGGTTGCTCAGAGTGTCGTTTTGAGAGGGGTGAGGGGGCTGTAAAATTCAGTCCCTTCCAATTAGATGTTTGTAGAGTCATTTCTCCCTATTTGTAGTGTGCCGTCATGGCACTGTGCCTGCATGTGTTATGGCTTGAGAACATGCTAACATGATTGGATGTCGGGAAGAATGTTGGGAGCGGCTAAGGCTGTGGAGCTCTCCAGCTATTTGGGGAGTGTTTAATAATAGCTCAGCAACTGCTTAGATCTAAAGAGAAGAATTTTTGGGAAGCAAGACATGGAAGATCTCCCTTCCCGAAACACAGATTAAGCTGTAGGTTCCTCTGTTTAGGCAGAAGATAAATACTTACTGGAGAAAGCTACTCAGGAGCCATTGTTTCAGGCTGTGTGTAGACTCAGGCATAACCGTGGCAGCTAGGGACTTTTTCCTCTTTTTAAAGTGAAGAGTAAGAAGCTGGACCCTGGAGTCTGCGGTGAGGCCTAGCTCTGTAGCTGAAGCACCTACAGGTGGTGGATACAGCTGCCCCCATTTTTGGGGCAGTAGAGCTCTGTGCATTAGCCATGCAGGGGAGAAGGTGTGAGAGTCCCACTTAATGCTGAGGCCTTTTTTCAATCCACATGTTTCAGGGAAGGACCAGGTATCCCTGGCTGGGAAGCAGGTTAGCCAGATCCAGCACCTGCAAGGCTCTGGGAGTCGGTAGCTCCAAATTCCTGCCCACCCACAAATGCAAGTGGCTTGGTGACATGTCTGGATGGGAAGCCCAGGACTCAGGAATGCTTGCAGTAGGTGACCATAGCTCCATGTCCCAAACACGGGATAGGGAGATATGGGGGTGGGGGGGCTGGCTCCTCCAAGCCCCAGGGAGCCAGGAAGGAGGCAGCAGTCCCCAGCACTTCCCGGGAGCCCAGGGAAGCCACAGTTGCTGGTGATTCCCCCAGAGCCCTGGGAAGCTGCAGCTGCCAACGACCCCCCCACTTCCCAGAGGCTCAGGGATGTGATTTCCACCAGCTGCTGGCAGAAAAGGTGTGGGGGGGGGGGGACGGCCCAAATACGGGACAAGCTGTCCCTTTTAAAAAAATAAGTCAGAATGCCTTTTTGGCATCCCAAGTACAGGACCGTCCCGCCCAATACGGGATGGATGGTCACCTTAGTTTGCAGCGATACATCCTGGTGGCAAAGCTTGGCTGGAGTGAGCTAAGGGCATGCCAGCCCTGAGCCCAGACCTTGGTTTGTCCTAGTGCAGGCTGTCCGATTGCAGCCTGGGGGAGTCTCCCAGCTCATTTACCAGCCGCTGGTTGTCAGGCCTGGCCCTCTGCTTGTTACCAGCTGCTGGGCCAAGCAGGTGGTGAAAACACAAAGTTACAGTGCATCATGGCAGGCACAGCCAGGCAGGGTTCCTCCAGCACCCTGCTACCCCAGGGCCACAGGCTGGCTTGACAAGCCCCAGGAGTGCAGGGAGTAGCTACCCAGGAGCGTGGAGCTAGGTTTTGAGGGAGCAGTGGTCAGCAGGAGGGGCCCATTCCGCCATGTAAATGTCCATAAACATGCCCAGATGCCAAGGTGATGGGCACATTCTTAGAAATCCGTAAGAACCCCCTGTGTCTGAAGCACTCAGAGACAGGGGAGGCCATACAGCAGCGGCAGCACCTGCACGTGAGTGCTGGAGGGCACAGACTCTACCACAAGGCCCATAAAGTAGGACTCTAGGTGCTGTCTCGTGGGCATATGAGAACAGGCGTGGAGAGCTGGGCTCTGAAGAGCTGCCCTGCCCTGTAGGGGTGGAGGAGAGGGGAGCTGCCCTGCCAACCAATCAGTCCTGCAGTCTTGGAGTGAGGGGCCCTCTGTGACAGCTCCCTCCCCTGCAGAGGCCTTGATCTTTCCCATCTCTCCCTCATTGCTCTTGAAGAGCCTGGCGGGGCTCCGGCAGCCACTCTCGGCAGAGTTCTGCTTCTCTTCAGCACCCCGGCTCCAGCAGCGAGGAGCGGGCGCTCCCATGCACGGGCGGGATGATACATACTGCTCCGTCCAGCCAGTCACAGGTTGAGGGGCCAGAGTAAGGGGGAGAGAGCGATGGCTGGGAGGCGGGCGGCTTGGGACTGGGTGTCCATAAGCCCAGTGTGCCGTTCCCTCCGCACCTGTGCCAGAGCAGCAGGAAACAGCTCATGGGCTCGATGGGCTCCCCCTGGTGCCCCTCTGCTAACATGAGCCCCCATCGTGGGGCTCGCGGGGCTCTGAGCTTGGTCGCTCCCAGGTGATACATATGGGGGTCTCCTTCCCTCGGGCCCTGCTGAAAGCATGTAGTGCCTGAGGAGTTGTGGGGTGGGGGTGGGGCACGTGCTGCTAGCTATGCCCTCAGGCTCAGCACTGCAGCCAGGGGGCTGTCCCTCGGCAGCCAGATTCCCCTCCCCTCCCCTCCCCTCAAGTGGTGCCCTGAGGCCATTAATTATTGCAGTAGAAGAGCATGAATGTGCGCCCCGTGTTGGCCAGGGAGCAGGCACTGGGCAGACGGGTTTGTTAGAAGTGAGGGTTGGTGAAGGGAGCTGCAGGGTGGGGGGAGGAATGAAAGAGGAGGTTAGATGGGTGGGAGGTGGAAGGGAGGAGTGGCTGGGAGGACGGTTTGGGAGGCTGCTGGTGTGGGGAGTGGGGAATGGGGCTTAGCGGGAGGTAATGGGAGAGGCTGCTGGGAGGGAGGCTTGGAAAGGGAGGGTTGGGGAAGGAGGTACAGAAGAGGCTGCTGGTGGGAGGGAGGGGCTGGGGATTGGGGAGGGAGAGGCTGCTTTGGTGGTGAAAGAAGCAGGGAAAGGGGGTTGGAGAGGCTGCTGGCATGGGGGAGGGAAGTGGGGAAGGTTCATTTCCAAAGGTGGCACTGTAGCACACTTGGCAGAGCGGAGTCCCCCCCACTAGCCTGCGAAGCAGGTTGAACTGAAGGCCCTCTACAGGCTATAGGAGGGTGGAAGCCCCTGACCATGAGCCCCTGCCTTGCTTCCCGCAAGAGCAGGCGGGCGTCTTCTCCCATCCATATAGAGGTGACCTTCAGTCTCAGAGTGGGGTGGATGGAGGATCCTGGCCAGGAGCAATGTCCATGACCCCGACAGTGTCAGCATTTAGAGTCTCTGCCCCTCAAAGCCTTTAACTCGCATTCCCTGCCAGCTGTGCTAGACTGCCCTGGCGGTCGTATCATGGCCAGGGGCTCACTGGAGCTGTAGTTTGGACTTAGCTTTGTGCCAGTCCCACAGACCCAGCACTCTCCCTAGTCTCAGGGCCAGCACACACCCCTGAGTCTGGCTCTGTGGTGGGGCTGAGCTGCCCGCAGGGCTGCAGCCTGACTCAAACAATGTGAATTTGTTTGTGCCCACTGAGCCGAAAAGCAGAGCCCACACCCCCACTGCACCGGCATTGCGCCAGGCTGTGGCTGGGATGGCTGTATCCCGCAGGGCCCCAGACAGATGGCTGCACCGGTGCCAGAGGGAAGGGGCCAGCAGCACAGGCTGGCACAGATAGCACAATCTGGTACCTGTTTGTCTGAGTGCCCATCACCGGGCTTTCTTCCTGGGCTGCCCTTCTGGGCACAGCAGGAACAGCAACCCGCTGAAGCTCCAGCTGCGTCGTCAGAGGCACAAGTGGGCTGCCTCGCCTGTGCACCTGAGGGCGCAGCGAGCGCTCTTAGCGGCCACGGGGTGTCTGGGTGCAGTGACAGCCCTGTCTGCCTGGAGGTGAGGGACGCGCGGGGCGGGGGGCACAACTGCCGCTCTGTTTCTAGGAAGGGAAGGCTGGTCTCTGGGTCCTACGCACAGGCGCTGTCTGTTCTTCCCCAGGAGAGGGCAGCCATCATGCGTCTTGGCATGGCCAGTAAGCCCAGGCTTCTCAGGACAAATTTTTGGTGGCCTCACCATGTGGCCACGCAGTCTTGCAGGTGGCTGCCCTCATATTTTTGCCTAAAGCACGCGGTGGCTGGGACCTGAAGCCTCACCCCTGGGGGATGGAGCCTGAGCTGTGCCTCGAGCCTGGTCCTGAAGCCCCCGTGTCTCCACAGGGGGCGGGGCCCTACCCCGCTGGCAGCGCCATCAACCAATACCAAGGTGAAGCATCCAAGAGTGACGGTGAGGGGCCACTGCTTTGCCCCACCCACATCACAGCCCAGGATGCTGAGAAACCCTGCACTAATCCCTGTGAAAATTGTTTGGACTGCCCCTGTCTCCTGTTACAGCCAGGGCTGGGTCTGCGGCCCCCACAATACGGCATTGGCCTGACCCAGCCTGGCTCTCAGCTGGGAGCTGTGCAGTGATGGGGAAGCCAGCGATAAAAGTGCGAAAGGAAAACACTCAGGCTGTGTGTGCTGGACTGAGCTGGGAATTGCCTGCCCTGGGAAGGAGTGGCTGGGCAGAGTGCTGGGGCTGTGTGCTACCCGTCCTATACCTGCCTTGCCCTTCATGGATGGAACCTACTGAGGCATCTCCATCTCTGGCCTCTGTGTTGCTTTGAAGCTTCACTTTTCTCTACAGCCTGCTTTATGCAGCTGCTTCTAGCAAAAGCTTATTGGAGAGACGAGCAGGGGTGGAGCTGGCCTGGTCTGTGGCACTGGACAGCCCTTAATGCTTTCTTGCTGTCAGCACCTGGTGCTGCAGCTTCTCAGCATTCAGCTACAAAAATCTGTAGCCTTTGAGATTATGAAGGGAAAACTGCAAATTACGACACCAATGTCAACGTTGCCCAAATCTGCAGAGAGCCTGACACAGTTAGCTAGCTCTAGTATCAGAGGGGTAACTGTGTTAGTCTGTACCCGCAAAAACAACAAAAAGTCCTGTGGCACCTTACAGACTCACAGATTTTTTGGAGCATAAGCTTTCATGGGCAAAGACCCGCTTCGTCACATGCATGTACTAGTTAGCTGTAGCATGTGTGACCTCAGTGAGGTGTTTATTATGAAGCTAGATGAGGGCAGAGCGTGTCAGCCTTGTGAATTCTTTCACTTCAGGATACATCATGCAAGAAAGGAGAAGGAAGATCACCTTATGGAGACCTGCACAAATCCGTTGTGAGTGGTGATGCTGGTGGGTGGGATGCAAGCTGTTGGCAGAACTTCGGAGAGGACAGTGACATACTCTTCCCAGTCGGAACCATGGAAACAAGCCAGCCTGCACAGAGAAACCAGGTTAGTTCCCAGCTGCCCTGCCACCTCTCCCACACTTCCTGTTCAGACACCCAAAGTCCAAGCTCTGAGTTGTGCTGTCATTCTCTGTCAAGGGGCCGCCCAGCAGGAGCTTTCTGAGCAAGAACAGGGGAAACCAGAGGCAGCCAGCCAGCTCCCCTGGCTCTTTCTAACAGAACCTCAAAACTTTCAGGTGACAGACCTGGTGGTGGATCTGCCCATGGATCTCTGACCCAGCCTGGTAAAGTGAGGTGGTAAGAATAAAACAGTGCATCATCACCCCTGCTCTATGGACTGTCTCCAGAAGCTAAGAACACCCCAGCTGGTGGCTGTTGTTACTTGGGTTGGTGTTTTAATAGAGACACTTGTATTATTTATTTTTGTCTACAAATGAATCAACCGATGTTAAAAATCTCACTTTTAACCAGTTCCTAGGCCCCTGCTTGTGGGTCTGTTTCCTGTGGTCAGTAGCCTGCTGGCAGCTGAAATAGTGCCAGTGCCGGGTGTGTGTTCCTGGCACAGCTGATTCCACTTTTTGAGAACAGCCGTGAGAGGGCAATCTTTTCCTGCAGCTGCAGGGACGTGCAGAGTGCGATTCTGCTCCACGTCTGCCATTCCATCCTAGCTGTGCCCTCAGCCCCACTCGGGGCCACCCCCCACCCCTCACTGTGTAACCAACACCGTCAGTTCCGCGGCAGCCCCTGATTCTCAGCACTATTCACACATGGTGATTTAAGGGACTGCTTCCAGCTTTGAGATGGGAAGCATCTGCTACACCACTTGGCCAATTTCCCCCAGGACCAGGCAGGGCTCCAGGTTCCAGTTTCAGAATCAGGGCAGGAGCTGCTGCTGCTGTAGCACATGATCCACTCGGGGCTCTAAAGTCATGCACAGCTTCAGGGAGGCAGCAGCCCTAAGCTGGACGTGGTGAGTGAGCGCTCCTGCCTATCCAACAGCTGTGTCCCTGCTGCTGTGTCTCCCACTGCAGCAGAGCCTGCTCTGCAGTTCAGGTTCTGCTGGTGTTCGGACCAGGTTCACTCAGAGGCTAGATTCTGGGCCTCCCGCCTGGCAGTGAGGGATTAGCTCAGCAAGCTGGCCCCAGGTGCGCTGAGAGCCTGAGGCAAGTGAGGGTTTCCTCAGTCCCAAGGATGCAGACCATGGCGGAGGGTCCTGCGGGGCTGGTTTTATGTCCTCGTTTGCATGTTAATGGGGCACTAATGATGGAAAATCTGTGCTGCTGCCTGCTCTCGCAAAGCCCTTTGCAGCAGCAGTGAGCCTTTGGCATCCTGCCCACAGCTGTCAGCCCCCAGCCTCAGCTTAGAACAGAAAAGCCTCTTGGAGAACCCCTGAATGGATTAGGGTCACCGGGTGCCAGGTTGAGCTCTGCAGACAGAGGGCTTGTGTCCACAGAGCAGGAACTTTCTCAGTTCCTCAGCCCGTCCCTGAAGGGACTCCCTCCAGAAGGGAGCTCCATCTCAATGATTCCTCTGCTCCTTGGCCTCTGCTGAGACTGTCAGCAAATGGGCCGGTAAGTGCCAACAGTGATGGTGGGTTTTGTGCCATGGACTCAGGTCCAGTGGGAACTTGGCTGAGAACCCACCAACTTACTTCACACATGGACCCTTGAACTTCTGTCAGAAGGGGACAACTCAGTCGCTGTTGATCAGAGTTATAATTGGAACCAGCCCAGAAGATAATGTCTCCTTGACCCAGCCTACAACCCTGTCCAATACCTGCTACACTGAGCTCTGTTTTGGAACAAAATGATGGGGGTGGGGTGTGACACTCGATTTCTTGGGGCCAGCTGGCAATGGACATAGGAGCAAATGAGAGTTACAGGCTTGTAATTCCCCATTCGTAGGTGTCCGTGGATCCCTATCTCTGCGGCCGTTGTCTGGGGTGAGGGTGGGGGATAAGAAGGCCCAGGCTGTGTTACAACTGCAATGCCAGCTTTTCCCTGTGTTGGGGAGAAAGCGGGGCTTTTGCTAGCTAGCAGGACTGATACTTTTAGAACTCCTGGGTCCCGTTCTCAGTTTTGCCACAAACTCTTATGGCATTGGGCAGGACAGTTCATATCTCTGCCTCAGTTTCTCCATCTGTACCTCCAGGATAGTACCTGTGCCCTATATGTTGTGGAGGGTTTGTGAGGGTCAGTTAATGAATGGTTGTCGAGTGCTTCCACTCTCCAGACAAAAGGTTCTATATGAGTGCAAAGTGTAAAGGATTCTAAGCCCACTGAGGTCATACAAATATTGACTGCTTTCAGAGACTTAGAAATCAAATATTAGCCCAGGGGGGAAATATTTCCTTAGATTAAATGGTGTATTGCCCAATGCCTAGGCCAAATCTCCTTTTCTGTTGCTGCCCTCGAAGGGAGTTGTTTGTTTTTGTTTGTTCTCTTTGGATTTTGTTACTTAAGTAGAAGAACTGGGTGGCTGAAAACAAAGGAAGCTTTCATTAAACATTTTGTAGGAAATGGGATGTGTAAAAGGCGCTCATGTAGCACATTTATTATGGATTTTAAAAAGATAACTGAAGAGGAAGGAAGCAAATGGCCCATTTATAAGGAATTTTCTGTCCAATGCTTCACATTTTGGAAGGTTTCAGAGGCTCCAGTGAGCTGGATCCTGGTTCTGCTACAAGCAAAATTGGCTTTTAGCTGCATCATCCTAGATGCAGTGAAACAGCCTCTTTGTTTTCCCTTTGTTCCAGATTTGTTGCTAGCCTGTAGCAGAAGCGAATTGTCATGACACCCTGCTGATTCAGCTGTGTCAGTGAGAACATTGCAGAAGGTGGAGCCACAGCCTTGCCCTCTCCTGCTTACCAGGTCAGGGAGAAATAGTGGGCAAGTAGTCCCTGGTTGTGCCCTCACACACACACATCTTTCCTTTAGAAAAAAAAAGCAGTCCAGCAGCACTTTAAAGACTCACGAAATAATTTATTAGGTGGTGAGCTTTCGTGGGACAGACCCACTTCTTTCGAAATGGGTCTGTCCCATGAAAGCTCACCACCTAATAAATTATTTCGTGAGTCGTTAAAGTGCTGCTGGACTGCTTTTGTGTTGTGGTAGAATATAGACTAACATGGCTATCTCTCTGCCACTACTCAACATCTTCCCTTAGTAGGCTGTGCCAACACTATAGGGGCCCTTACTTCCCCTTCGGTGCCAAGGCAGGAATTGTAATATGGGAACTGACCAGTTGAGGGTGCAGTAATTATGATTTGTAAAGTTCTCAGTGCTGATTCCTGCATGAAGCCCTGGTTTTCTCCGAATTTGAGCAAAGGCATCTTAGATTTCTTTGGGTGTCTGTTCCTTCCAAACAGCTTAGACACAGTGCTGTGATGGCACATATATCAGGGTTATTTTGTGGTCAGTGACTGAGATATTATTGGAAAGGTATTTTGCAAGACCATCGCTGCTCTGGCAGGGGCTCCTAGCTGTATGGGGATTAGGTGGAGTCACAGGATGCAGCGTGATTCATCCGTGTTGTAATGAAAACCTCTACACATGGACTGCGAGTCACTAATTACGTTTCAGATCCAGGGCTGCTTAAGAGAGGTAGTTTCACCATCTTTAAATGTGTTCTTGTGGTGATGGGAGTTACTGCAGGAAGGGCAAAGAATTTCATAAATATCAGTGAGTGGGCCCTGCCCTGAAATTACTTCCATCTGACTCAGCTCCCCGAGTGAAGCCTGCTTCAGTTTTGCTTTTGGCTGTTCCAGAAGGTGTCGTTTGCCAGGTGGAGTTTGAAGAAGCAGCTCAGCCATTTGGGTTTTCCTTCTTGGGTAAGTTCTCATCCTAACTCTGCAGCACTTGCCTGCTTCGTGGTGATGCCGTAGCTGTGTTAATCCCAGCATGTCAGAGAGACAAGCTGGATGAGGTGGTGTCTTTTATTGGACCAACTTCTCTTGGTGAGAGAGACAAGCTTTTGAGCCACACAGAGCTCTTCTTCAGGGGTTAGCTCAAAAGCTTGGCCCTCTCGCCCACAAGAGGTTGGTCCAATAAAACATATTACCTCATGCACCGTGACTTCTGTACCTGCCAATATGGCTGTAAGGATGAGTGATTTAGGCCCTGCTCCGGCAATTGCACCCACAGGAGCCAAAGGTTTGCCTGAACAGGTCCAGTTGTACGTTCAGCGCCTCTGTGTGCCAACAGCCCTTTGAAAGTGTAAAATGCTTTGTGTCTCATAGCAGCTGCTGTGCAACTTGGTAGGCTATTGGATTTTAAGTCTAGGGACTGCACTGAACGGCAAGTAATTCACAGGTTTGTGAGTGAGTTACGTGTTGTCTCTTGAGTAGTTGGAAGCTTGAAAGCATGAAACACTGTATTGATTGTGAACCTTTTGGGGAACACAGTAGGCTGTACTTCTCCAGTCCTAAAGTAGAGGTTTCTCTAATACCCTCCCAGTCAGATGGAGATGGTATCTCCCTTCCCCTAGCATTCAGACGCTGTACACCTCCTTAAGAGCACACACTTGCTTCCTGAAATTACTTGGGGGGGAAAAAAGGGCTTTGTTGGTGTCTTGTTCAGAGTGTTTGTGGAATCCTAGAAGTTTTGCTTCACTTTGCCGTCCTGAGCTTCGTGTGCAAAGGGCTCCCTAGAACACGCAGGACCTGATTTCAGAGGGGCTGAGCAGTCTGAGACTTCTGTGGGAGCTACTGGTGTGTCTCAGACTTGTTGAACTTGGGACCAAAGGCATATTAAACTAGAGCTCATTAACTGTTAGGTTCACTGAAGCAGAGGGAAAAGCCTGTGTCTAATCTTGTTTGTTTCTGGTGACTTCCAAAGCTTTTTTTTTAGGTTCTGTCTTAACTCCCACGGTACGATTTTCCCATCCCTCAGGACAGTCGGTCTAGAGGAAAGAAATAGACTGACTGTAGGACGGGCTCCATGCGCTCCTTGTAAGATGGGCCTGAATTCTGCATCATGCAGCAGATGGGAGAGTCGTTAAGAGCTTCATTTACATGCCAGAAGGATTTTAACAACTTGGATCTGAAATGAATAATACAGTCAGAGGAGGAGCCCGGGTGTTGTTTATTTGGCTGCTTTATCTTATGCTGTCCCCGTCTAATTGCAATTTGCCACAGAGTTTTGTACTGCAATAACTAACTGCAGTAGTGGAGTTGTCATGGGGCAGTGGAGGAGGTGGTTTGACACTGTGGGACAAGGACATTATCTGGATGTGTCTGCTAAAATTGCAGCTGAGAACTCAACAACAAGGAATGCTCTTTAATTTGTCATTACTAGCTTTCAGAGACAGTGTCACTCTGAGGTGAATGGGGTGGTTCACCCCTCACCAGGCTATTCTTTCAGGCTGTTTGCAAACTCAGGTGTCGCTGCTTTGCTTGTGTTTGGATCACATTTTGACAGCTTTTTTGCAAAGGTAAGGGCTACAAACTGTCTTTCATTTTCTAACTGACAGCTCTGTGCTGGAGCAGGGTTCTTCAGTGAGGGCTGGATTCTGGATATTTCACAGCTGCAGAAGTCTGCAGTGCGTAGTCTTGCCCAATGAAAAAGAGAAGCTGGCGGTCTATTGTAGGTTTTCCTGTCTTTCCTTTCTGTCACCATCTGAAAGTGACGCAGAGTCGGATGGCGCTTTTGTATTTTTCTTCCCATAAGACAGCTGCAATGGGAGGGATTTCGGTCACAGTTGTAACTTCTGTTTCCTGTCATGACTGTTGGTTCTGGGTTCTTTGTGACCTCGTCTGGCTTAGTTACACATAGGAAGAGGGTATTGTTTATGGTGATCACAATTCCTTACGTGTGGCGTTTTCCAGGGCATGAGCAGAGGTTTCCTGTCGTAAAATGGTGTGTTTGGAACTAATCTAATGTGACCAGTTTAATCTCAGTATGTCCGCTAGAAATATGGCTGATAGTGTTTGTCTCACCACAAACCAGTCCAGGCCAACCCTTGATCAGAGGAAAGTAACTGATTTCTGTGTTGAGCCCCATCACTTTCTGCACCATGTAAGATCTGATTTTAAAAAACCATTACAGCTCCTGGTTACAAAGGTGACTCCAGTGGCAGGCCATCCCAGTCTGCAGACAGCTCACTTGAAAGAGTGGCTCTCCAGGAATTACAACTGCCTTTTGGTTATTGGGTTGAGAGTTAATCCTAATGAAGACTGATGTATCTATCTACTGTGTACCCTATAGGTCAACCTCTACAATGGCTAAGAAAGACATAAAGAAATTGGAGAGTGTCTAGAGGAGAGGAAAAACAAACAAAACAAATTGATCAAAGATTTGGAAAACCTGACTGGTCTGGAAAAGTAAATAATTAGCATATGTTTAGTCTTGATAAAAGAAGAATTTGAGGGGGGTCACCTGGTAACAGTCTTCAGATATCTTAAGGGCTGTTATAAAGAGGACAGTGACCAAATGTTCTCCATGATCTAGCTGAAGGTGGGACAAGAAGTACTTGGCTTAATCTGCAGCAAGGGCGATACAGGGTAGAAAACAGGAAGCATGGTCTACCTCCAAGGCTAGCTAAGCTCTGGAGTAGACTTCCAGGTGAGGCTATGGAATCTCCATCAGGCCAGGTGAGACACTCACCTGTCAGGGAGGACCTTGGTTAACTTGGTCCTGCCTCAGCACAGGGGGCTGGACTAGATGATCTCTTGGGATCCCTTCAGGCCCTCCATGTCGGCAATTCTGGAACACGTTTAGAAGAGGCGCTAAGTGGTGTTCATAATGGGGATGGCTGGCTCTGTTTAAAAACACATCTTTTTTTTCTAGTCCAGATGTACCCTAAGCAACAAGCCTCAGCAGAATGGCCTTGTCTAGGCTAGGGTCTATGAGGTGACATTGGCTTGCTGAGGGTGAGGGCTATATAACTAATATGGTAAAACTCATGCAACCCCCACTGTGGCTGCAGTTACACTGGTGTCAAGGTGCCTTTTACCAGTATAGATTATTTCCGTTGTGGTCTAAAGCACATTTAGGTATGTATAACTGTCACACTAGGAGGTTGTACTGCACTAACTGAACCAGTACAATTAAAGGGATACAGTTAGGCTGTGTCTATACCTCCGGCACTGCAGTGGTGCAGCTGTACCGATACAGTAGTATCAGTGGCTCAGGGGGCTGGAATATACACACCTCTGAGCGATGTAAATTTCACTGTCATAGGCTGTAATGGAGACATCGCCCTGGTGCGTAGCCAACACCTCATTAGCCCAAGGTACATCTCCTTTAACACACATTAAAACTGCTTGAATTAAAGCTGAGGCCTGGCTTACGCTCGGAACTTACCCTTACGTTAAAAACACACAGAGGCATAGCTGTACTGACCTAATCCTGGCTGTTGACAGCGGTAGGTCGATGGAAGCATGCATCCATCGGCCTAGCGACCGTCTGTCTGGGAGGTGGAGTACCTGCGCAGAGAGGAGACCCTCTCTTGTTGGCATTGGCAGTGTATGCACTGAAGTGCTGCACCAGAATGTTAGCTCTGTTGTAGCGCGGTAAATGTAGACATGGCCTTAGGGCTTGTCTGCACTGCCGCTTTCCTCCCCTGCAACTTTCTTGCTCAAAGGTGTGAAAAAACACCTCTCCCCCCCCAGTGCAGTAAGTGGCAGTGCTGTAAATCACCAGGGTAAGCAGGTTCCCAGCACTGTTACCTACTCTGGTGCAGGTGGTTTGCCTAGAGCGGGGAGAGCTCTCTCACAGTGCTGGTTCTGTGGCCACGCTGCCGCATTAAAGCGCTGCCACAGCTGTGCTTCAAACTCGGCAGTGTAGACAAGACAAAGCCTTAGTCTCTCTGTCCTCCAAGCTGTGCTAACGTCACACCCCTCCGCACAGAGTCTACACAAGGCCAGAGACAGATAGAGCTTACGTGTCCCAGTGCTTTGGGAAACATATTGCAACAAGCACCCAGACTGGCAACAGCGACCGTGGGACGTCAGCCAGAAACGGAACTGGTCTGATAAGGTAGGCAGAGACTCTCAGCAAGGAGGTTGTGCAAAGAGGGCTGAGAGTCTCTGCCCCTTGGTTTTGAAGAACAGTGTTGTGAAGCTGAGGAGGGATGGTTTATTGGTTAAAGCACAGCCATGGGAACCAGGGATCCTGGGTGGGGTCTATTCCTTCCTCTGCCCTGATTCACCAGGTGATCTTAGGCAAGTCACTCACTCCCTGTGTGCTGTAGATTCTGCAAGCTGAGGAGGAAACTAAGCCATGCAAAGGCCTGCAAAACTGAATTTATTTGTAAAGTGCTTTGATATCCTCACATGGACGGGGCCAAAAATGGGCAGGGCAGTTGCTACCTGGTGATGCTACAGCAGCTCTTTGGAGTAGCAGTGAGTTAGAGAAGCAGACCAGTCAGAAACAGGTCTGATGCTGGCCCTACGCATTCCTTTCCCTGGCGGGTGCGTGCTGAGGACCAGGCTGTGAAAATTAACTCTTTGCCCAGGTGGAGGTTTCTTGCCTCTCTAGAGTGGAGCTGGCAATACTCTGTGCCTCAGTGGGGACCCTGAACTCGGCTGAGGAATAAGCCCAGGAGCAGCAGGTGCAGAGGAGGAACTGAGACCTGGGCACACAGTGAAGGGAGAGGAGGCAGCCAGCCCGAGTCCCAGCAGGACTTCTGGAGCCTCTGGGATGATAAATAGAGCCTGGCACCTCCTGGCATAGCTGCCTGTGTAGGAGGTGCCCAGGACAGAGAGGGGTTTAGAGAGGAGGGTCCTTGCCCCCTGCCAAGGACGCTGGAGCCTGCCAGAGAAGTCAAGAGCCTGGTTAAGATTCATCCCCAGCCCCTTGCCTTGGAAATACCAATGACCCACTTCGGGCCCTGGGCTGGTTTCTGAGCGGGGCGGGGGAGGGCGCACGTGGCGCGGTGCAGCGGGGAGGGCAGGGAGCCCTTTCCTCCCTGGGTAGCAGCCCGGGGCCGCACCGGGCGGGGCCAGCCATGCAGCGGGGGCGAGTTGGAGGGCCTGGGGGGAGCGGGGAGGGGGATCTGGTGCCGGGAGGGCTGCGGGGAGGAGGGAAGGCCCCGGCCGGCGCGTGGCGAGGGCGGGCCGGGGGCGGTGCCGGGCTGGCCCGGCTCCGACTTGTGCTCGGCAGGCGCAGCGCGGGAACAGAACTGCGCGCGGCCGCTGGGAGCCGGCGGAGCAGGTGGGTGATGCCGGCGCGCGGAGCCCCTTCCCGCCCGGGGCCGGCTGCGGGAGGCGCCCGGGCGGGGGAGGGGAGCTGCCCGCCCAGCACGTGGCCCCTGGTGCTGGGCAGAGCCCTCTTCCCGCCAGCCGCGGCTGCCCGTGCGCAGCCCATGGCCCCGCTGGGGGGAGCGCGGAGGCTGTCAGACGTGGGGGCGAGTCGGACGGGAGAGGGCTGAGCGGGGAGGTAGGTGATACCCGTTTGAGAACCGCGCTGAGGAGGGGGGAGATGGTGCTTCCGAAGCTGTGGGAGTAGGACAAGGAGCGATGATGGCTGCAGCTGCAGGGAGAGGGAGGGTTAGTCTGGGCAAACTTCTGACGTGGCGGGCTGGGCGAGCACTGGCCCGAATTGCCCAGGGAGGGCGTGGGGTCTCCATCGCCGGAGATGTTGAAGGTAAGCAGCTGCCGGGGATGCTCTCTACTTAATCCTGCCCTGAGTGCAGGGGATGCGACTTGGTGACCTGCCGAGACCCCCTCCAGTGCTGCGCTTTTACGGTGGCCCGAGGTGTTTGTGGGATTGCACAAGCAGTTGCTTTCCCGGGGGTTCCAGTCCACGGTGTCTTGTCACTTATGTGCGTGAACATCCCAGGCGCAGGAATCCGGCAGCACCCAATGAACTGGGCGGACGTAGGGAGGTGCCTGGCATCAGCACCTTGGAACGGGGCAGGTTGGTAGGACGTGTTTGGAGCGTGTTTTCCCGAAGCTGGGGAATGGGTCATTAATCCCTGCACACTGCGCCCTTTCAGAGGTGGGGCTGAAAGTCCCCATAATGGTTACTCCTGAGGCAGCAGCTGGGGGAGAGTGGTGGTGTCCCATCTGTGCTGTGAGCCTGGCCCTGATGCAGGACTTTACCATATATAGCCTTGGCACTGGGCAGAGGTGGTGTCTTCGGTGCCCAGTGGGGGCAGCCGGGGGTGCCTGTGTTACAGTTCTTACAGCTATAGTACCAGAGATGGAGGTGGGGCTTTGCAAACCTTCAGGAAGGCAAGATCCCAACCCTGAGGAATATACACTCTGGTATGGGCAGGTCCTGCCCAATGTGTGAACCAGCTATGCTGGAGGGAAGAGAGGTGCTGCAAGGGGTGGTGGATCAAGGAGGTTTGGTGTGTGGGAGTAGGGAGGCTGCTGCTTCCTGATGGCCATGGGGAGCTACAGCACCCCGCTATCACGCCGTGGTTTTGGAGGCGGATGAGCTGGAGGGCAGAGTGGGTAGCGTCCTGTATCTGGCCACAGTGCTTGGCTTCTGCACTCCTGGCTAGCAGTTGTAGGGAATGGCCAAGGGAGGAGTTGCTCTGAATGGGGCAACAGGACACCACTGAGGTTTTAGTGAGCATCTCTTTTCCTGAGAGCCACAGCTGTATTAACAGTGAGTCTGATCGGAGCAGGACCCCATAGAACCACACTCTGCGCCCTGCGTCCACTCCTCCGTGGGTTTTATGGAAGCCAGATCAAGGTATCCCAACCTTGTTGGGCACTAGTGCCAGTTTGGAAGACTAAGATCTCAACTGAACCAGCCGTTGCCCACTGTCTGCTGTCAAGCTGTGGATTGGGTGGGGGGTGACCAGGATGGTAATCCTCCAGTGCCTCCCTTTTACTGGGACCCCGCTCTTTAAATACCCCTCTGAAACCACCCCTCCACTCATGCATCTTTTGAAGCGGGTTTTTGCCCATGAAAGCTTATGCTCCAAAATATCTGTTAGTCTATAAGTGGCCACAGGGTTTCTCGTTGTTTTTGAAGATACAGACTCACATAGCTACCTCTCTGATACAGTGCCTTCCCGCAATTCCCTGGGAAAGAATTCAAAGGATTGCTCAGCTTACTGTGGCACAAGGAGCCCTGGGAAACGACCCCAGCAGTGGGAAAGCTAGTCTACCCTGCAGGATTAGGGCAACATAGCTAAGTGTTATGGGGTGTGAAAAATTCACTTGCACGTGAGGCATAGTCAGGCTGACCTTATCCACGCTGCAGATGGTGCTTGGCAATGAAAAAGTTCTTCTGCACACCTAGCTGCTGCCTCTCAGCGGGATGGGTTTACTGCAGTGATGGAGGAAATCTTCGCATTGCTGTAGTAGTGTCTAGGCTACAGCAGCTTGACAGCAGCTGGGCTGGTGCAGAGTTTCTAATATTGCTGTGCCCTGAGTGCCACACCTGGCAGTGACAACACAGCAGCTGGTGTGTTATGTTGTAGTGTGGCTGCTCTCACTCAAGCTAGGCCAACCTGTGAGGAGTAACATTTGTGTGGCTCACTCGCATTAGCTCTGCAGGGAAGACACACCTTCAGAGATGGGAGCACAAAGGAGGTGGGTGAGAGGGAATCTGCTTCAGACCATTCAGCAGGGCTGGGATCCCTGGCACAGGAAGTGAGGAGTCTGGGTCTTGCAGGGTGTCTCTGGACTCCCTTCCCTTCCCTTCCCAAGCCACTTAATGAGACCAGAAATCCTGCCAAGAGGAAGGAAAGCGAGTTCCTCATTATCTCCCAGATGGATGAAGTTGCTCACATTTGAGGATGAGCGTTACTGTTCTGTCACTTGAGGACTTGGCCTGACCTGACCTGGCCTGCGCTTTCTCCTTACTGTGCCCTGCCTGGAAGCCAGAGCACGTGGAGCAGGGCTTCCTACAGGCAGCCCAGAGCCTGCCACCTTCTGCAGTTAGTCCCACATCCCAGATTGTCCAAGGAGGAGGAAGCTACTCCCTGTGACAGAAAGGGCGGGCATAGCTCCTGGGCTGCCAGGGAAGGGGGGCTTCCAGGTTCCCAGCAGCGGGGTAGCAGAAAATCAGAACCCTACCTGCCACCCATCTTCAGTGAAAGGGAACCATCTCCCTGGAAAGGTCAGCTTTCGACTAACTGGCATTCTGTCCCAGGGAGAATTTCAGACCAGCTCTCGTTGGGAGGGAAGTCACCAGGCGGGGAAAGTGGGATGCGCGGAGGGAAGAGTGGGGACCTGCAAAGGCAGGAGAGAGGGAGAGAAACAAGAGAAGGTGAGGAAAGGAAAAAAAATAGTGCTGGCCCTAAAGTATGCTGTCCCACTGAGTGATGCTGGGGAAACAACTGATGCGCACACACCTCGCTTGGTACAGAAGGGCATGTGCTCCCCTTGAGCTCTGTGCAAACCATCCCTGGGAGAGCACTGTCTGAACCTCCTACCGCAGCCCAGCATTAACATGGAGTTCACCCATCTCTGTGCAATGCGTTACCCCTTTCCCACAGACCTCACAGGCCAGCACAGAATTTGCACTGTGTGCCCTTGCCTGGCTTCTCCTGTTACTCATGCTGGTCCAGCTGGAGGGGAGATCTGAGCATGTTCCGGGGTCAAACCCTCTTTAACAACAGCAGGCAGAGCCCAGCTGTGTCCATCTGACCGGAAGCCAGATGACGCCCTGCTGCTGATGGGATGGGCTAGTTCCAGGGGTGGGCAATCATTTTTGTTGGGAGGGGCCTCTCCAAGAATTTGATGAGTGGTCAAGGGCTGCTTTCTCTCATTACATTACTGGAGAAGGTGTTGGGGGCAGAGTGGAGCTTGAGGTAGGAGGTTGGGATGCAGGAGGGAGCGTGGGGCCTGGGAGGAAGTTTGGTGATGGAGGGGGTTGTCCTGGGGCAGGGAATTGGGGTCCCCACCCAGAGGAGATAGCAGTTTTCCCTGGGGACTGCTGCAGCCTGTCTCTTTCCTCCGCAAGCTGGCATGTGGTGAGATTCCCTAAGGAGCGACAGGCACTCCACGCTGTGAGGCACTGACAGCCAGGCATGGGAAATTCCCCCGGAGACATATCCAGGTGCTCTCTTCCTCAGTGCTGAGCCAGGGGCACTGGAGAGCTGCCAGTCTTATTTTCCAACCAGTTGTGTCTGTTTCTGGCCCCTAGACGAGGGCAACGCCTTCCTCTCTTCCCAGAATATCTTGCATCAGAATCTTGATATGAGTTTAAAGCCATTTCTGGTAAAGCTGCTTATTCCTGTGGTGTTGCTCTGCACATTACGGGGGACTTTTTCTTTTTGGAGAGCTCCCGTCCCCTCTTTGGTGCCTGCTGTTAAGCCTGCAGCAGGCTCTGTTCAAAAGCTGAGTGGAAGTTAGGTTGTGCCGTGCTGCCGGAGGGGCCTTGCAAGCGGGACAAAGGGCTGAGGGGCCTGACAGTTTGTGCTTATTAAAGATCTCAAGGTTCGTTGGGCAAGAAGAGGAGCATTAGCTCTACTCTCACGGGTGACTGGTGCCTGAAGGGAAAGGGAAGGGCGCCTCATTTAGCAGTTACAATTTTGGCAGGGGCACAGGGAGCGGTACACCTCCTGAGTGCTGCCACGAGGGGCCGTGCAGCAGTGGGAATGTGCAGCAAGGCAGCCCCAGCACCTGCTCTCCAGCTGGATTTCCCAGCAGCAAGGGGAGCAGCACGGCCAGAGAGCAGCTGGAGCTGGGGTTGCCTTGCTGTGCTTTCCCTTTCCCTTTGCTGGTGAACGTGGGGAGGCCCAGGGGGAGCATGAACAGCCCCTCCCTGCCCTTGCACTGACCACAAGTCACCTATCCGTGGTGTCCTGCCCAGACTGAAATTCAAGCTGTTCAGCTTGGCCTCTCGAAAAGCTCCCTTCCAGTGCAGTTTGGAAGTTGCATTCTCCTTCCTCTCCTGTTGCAGTGTAGGTCCCAGGGGTGCCAGGAGAGCCAGGGGAGGCTGGCTGCACTGCTGGGACAGCTAGCCGGGGTGCAGCCATTTCTGTGCTTAGTGCAAATGAGCCCTGTGTGTCTGTGAAGCCTGCACAGCGAGTGTCTCCTGGGCAGAGGGAGGGAGGCTTCAGGGCACAGTTTGCTCACTCCTGCCCTTTCACCAGGCTCTAGCTACAGCGGGGCCTGCTCAGCCTCAGCTCCTGCAGACTTACACTGAGAGATGTGCTCTCTGGCCAGTCCTCTCTCTGTGGCAGCTGTTGAGTCTGAGGGATAGAGAAGGATTTCTCCTTGTAGAGTTGCAAGGCCACTGGGGTTCTGTGTGCGGAGTGAGGGGATGGCAGCCCCCCATGTGAGGGCCTCGCTATCCATTTGGTGTGCCTCAGAGCCTGATGTAGCAGGAGTCACAGCCCAGACAGCTGGGCTGGAGGAGCAGGACGTAGCTGTTGCCCGTCACTGCTGACGCCAGCCAAGCCCTGCAGGAACTGACTTCCAGCCACTCAGGGTGCTCTCCGACAGAGAGAGGGAGAGAGCAGCCTGGACTCGGGGGCAGAGCACAGGCAGGGGATCCAAGAACTGCTGCTCCTTTTAGCCTGTCTCTGACACCTGCTCACTTTGTGGCTCTGCCACAGTCTTGGTTCCTATCGTACTGTCCAGGTCCCTCCTCACCGCAGCCTTGTCTAGACAGACGCGGGCTTTCCTGCGGGAGGGGCAAGGCAGTTGGCTGCCAGGGAGACTGGCCACAGTGCCGATAGCCGTGTGAGCCAATGTTGTTTCTAGGCTGGAGTCACAGCCGCTGTGTAGAGCACAGATCTCAAAGGAGCCACACCAGTGTTATTCCTGCCACTCCCTTGCACGCCCAGGGGGCTGGCTGCCGCGATGCTGTTGACTGCAGGATTCTGCACTGACTTTTGGACCTTTAATGATCTTTGGGCAAAAGTGGGAGCTGAAGTGGGGACCTCACAGAGCCATTTGTGATTCTCCCAGAGCTGGGGGGAGACGGGTCTCATCCCCCGCCCTGCCAGTTAACCTCCACCATAAACCCTGTGTCTGAGACTTTCCACAGGGATAAACAGCAGCCCCAATAAATCCCTTCAGCTTAAACAAAGACAATCCCTTGCTCTGGTGATTTGCACGAGGCAGCTGTGCCAGAAAGCTGTTAAGTGGGCAGGGCTCAGCCAATGAGCACCAGGTCATCCATGAGCACAAACACTCCAGCATGTTTAGACAGTAAAGAGACTGGGCAGGCTCTAGGGGACTCTGACCCATCTCCAAGCGGGACAGCATCAGCACACGTAGTTGTCCATGGAGGGGCTGGCCTGCTCAGGCCTTGGCCTCAGAACAGGGGCTGCTGGCTAGAGTTCCCTGTAAGCTGAGTGCTTGGGTGGCTGCCCAGGAGAGATTCAAATGCCACCCCTCTAATTTCAGAGCGCCGACAGGATCCACAGCCGGCAGCATGTGTTTCTGCTGGTGGTACACATCTGTACATGCCGTGGTGCCTGTAACAAAATTTATTACGCACATGGATGGAAAAAAATTAGAGCCCTGCACATGGCCTTACGGTTGTGCCTCTGGGTACGATGCCTCCCTCTGGTGGTAGATGCTGGGGGAGACAGGGTCCCGCACCCCTCATGTGAGCGTCTAAGCGAATAGTGCCACACAGTTCAGATGTCCTCCCTGAGCTGTGGGGGTCCCTCCAGAGACAAGTCCCTCCTGACTTTCAGAAGAGCTGAGCCCCACAGCTCCAGCAGAAGCACATGGGAGCTGGGTGCATGGCACTCCTGATGACCAACCCCTGGCCTTCCAGGTTGGGAACCCAGAATGTAGGGACGTGTGTTACCCCGGCTTGCCCTTGACTGATGTGGGCTGGCTGCAGGTGGGTACCTCGCTGCTGGGGGACAGGTTACTTGCTCTGTCTGGCCAGGTAGCAGGCATCTCATTTGTATTGCAGTGTTCTCCCCAGCTTCCCTCAAGATCAGGGCCTCACTGGACTAGACCAGGAAAACCCCTCTGGGCTGCTCAGGCATCCTGCTGATCCGGATTCTTGTCCCATCTTGCCTGTGTGCCTAGGGAAGGGATTCCCAACCTATGGATTGGGACCCAAACAAGGGTCACCATTAGATTTCCTAAGGGGCAGCGACTGGGCAGCTCTGAGCCACAAGTGGCTCTTTAAGGAGCCATTTGTGGCTCCCACTGCTCACTCCTCCAGCTCCTAGTCCCTGCCCTGCTCTGCTGAAATGGAACTCAATTTAATTGCTTTAACAGCTGGCAGGAGGGCTCCAGCCATTAAACTAATTAAATTGAGTCCCATTTCAGCATGGCAGGGCACGGAGCTGTCCACGCTGCAGGTGGGGAAGAGGAGTAGGAGGGCTGGGGGAGTTATGTCGAGGAGCTGGTGGTCAGGCGAAGAAGCAGTGGGGAGCAGCAGTGGCACTCCTGTGAGGCAGGTGGGGGGCATTTTGAGGCTGTGAGGGATTTAAGCCTGGGGACGTAGGGGGGCGTGAATCAAGATTTATAAATTTTTTTCCCTGGGGGAGAACCTCCCACCTCCGGTTTTGAATTACCTTGGGTCACAGTCTTACTGAATTGTCGAACCGGGTTGTCATCTCGAAATGGTTGGGAACCGCTGGCCTAGGGCTTCGGGGAGAGCTCCTGGGCGTTGTTGGTTGGGGGGGTGCTTGTACTGAAGGGGTGGAGCTAGCATTCCAGCCAGCCCTTTGCCATGGGTGGTGCCCTAGGGTGCATTGCACCTGAGTGCTCTCTGCCCCAGGGTAGGAAGAGGCTGTGTCTCTTGGGCTACCCGCTCCTTGTGGCCATGGGGAGAGCTCTGCCCCATCACTGTCATGGGAGGAGGTGACCTAGAAAGCAGGGGGTCCCTCTCAACTGGTGGGGGCCAGAGGGAGCCCCGTGGGGGAGGGCATGTTAGCCGGAAAGTCTCCCCAACCCAATTCCAGCTGTGCTGCTGGGGTGAGGAGACCTGGCCATAGCCTTGCCCCCACCATGTGGTCAGGCTTGTGCCTGGGACACCCCTCCTCCAGCCATGTGACAAACACCTCTCCTGCCATGGCAGAGCAAAGCAATGCACTCCCGCTTGCTGTCGCGGGGCGTGGGGAGCGAGTGGCCCTTTACCACCAGACCAGACGTGGGGGAGAAACTCCTGATTGGCCTGTAGCAATGTTAGGGGATGTGACTCAGGGTGCAGCGTGGAGAGCTGAGGCAGGAGGGGTTGGGAAGTTGGGCTGATGAACTAGTGCACTGGCCTTCCGTCTCTACAGAGCTGGGTTCAAATTCCGGCTCAAATCACAAGTGAGAGGAGAGTGCTGGGCACAGTCTGTTCTCTGCTCTCTCTGACGTAACGAGCGGCCTCTCTGCAGAGCACAGGCACAAGTGGAATGGGGGTACACAGCAGTTCCGACTCCGAGCAGCTAGTGTAGCATCTGCCCCCATCCATCCCTTCCCTAGCTCTGACCTGTCACACACCTGCCCGCCTTAGGAAGCTGAGCTGTCAGCCAGCACCAGGGCAGCATCTCCCAGATGCCGCTGATCCTTGGGGCATGTGGATTCTATTCCAGCTCCTCCACTGACCTGCAGAGACCTTGAGCAAGTCACATCTCCTCAGCTTCCCATCTGGCAACCGGAGAGGCTGCTCTGCCCTCCTTTGCAAAGTGCTAGCGGGCCTGCTGCCGGCGACCGGGGAGTATTGGTACTCGCTCAGCAGCCCTGAGTTGGGCCAGACATTTCCTGGGCCCTCGGTTCAGCCCCACAGCCTCTTGCCTTGTTCTTCTCCCCATTTGTGGGACAGCACCGGCGTGCCCCTTTCCCATCATGAGCACAAGCTGCAGGGAGCTGCGTCCCTCCTCTGTCCTTGTCTGGTGAGGGGAGAGGGGCCAGTTGGTCGCGGGGGCCCAAAATAGTCGCTGTGTCTCCGTCGCACCGATACTAAGAGCTGGTCATGACTGGCAGAGAGGCAGAAATTGCCACCTGACACCCCTCTGGGAGCAGCGGGCAGCTGGAGGAGCTGAGTGGGAAGCCTAGCTCGTGGGGAGCCTGCCAATCCCAAGGAGGAACCCAGGGCCTCCCCTCCCCATAAAGCTTTGCGGCTTGGGGAAATGGTAGTGGTCCGCCCACGGAACATTTTGTTCTCTTCTGGCTGCATTTCCCCTTCCACCACTAAATTGGAACCAGCTGCAGGGCAGTGAGTCTCACTTTTACAGCCACATCTCCCTAACCCAGGGAACTAATAATAGCCAAGCCGGACCAGCTGATTGGTGGGAATAACTGAGGGGGGGCTAAACCTTCCCCAAGAGGAGTTGCATGGGTGCAGTGCCGCCCCCCCCCCAGCTCTGCAAGGGGCCCCTTGCCCTCAGGGCCTGCCCTGACTCCACGTTTCCCCAGAAAGCCAGGCTCTAACCTGCTGTGGGCTTCTAAACATTATTGGAAGAGGCCAGTTTGGGGCAGCTCTGGGGCACTTAACCCTGGCCAGCTCTGGGGCACTTAACCCTGGCATGCAATTCCCAGCCCACAGCCAGCTCAGAACAGCTGTTCCGATTAATTCAGGTTGCTCTTCCACCTGGGAGAGAATGATTAGGGAGGAGCGGGCCCAGAAAACACCAAGCTCTACAACTGCAGAGGTGGCTGCAGTTCAGCGGCAGGCGAGTGATCCCCACATGGAGCACATAAGTGCTCTTGAATGCCAGGAGCCATAGAACAGCCAGTTGTCTGCAAGTGGGAAGAGCCTTAGTCAGGCATGTTCGGCTCGGCATGTTCCCAGCACTTTCTTTGGGGAACCAGCAGCCACCCTTATCGTGTGGGGGCAGAGGGAAGCGTATGAAATCTCCGCAGCCTTTTCCCTTCCCCCTCCCCTGCAAGAAGAGCTGCGCCCAAGGGCCCCGAGCTGCACTGGCCACCCACTCGCAGAGGGCAGGCCACCGGAGGACAACAAGCAGCCAGCTACTTAGAAGTGCTGTTGTGCTGGAATCAGCCTCCGCTGCCCTGGGAAGGCAAGCATGGTGCAGGCTGCTACAGGTACACCAAGCTACTAAAGAGTAGCTGTGCCAAAGAGGCCCAGTTCCCAAGGGGCAGGTGCTTATAATCTCCCCACCCAGCCCCTGGGGTGCTTTGAGAGAGCCCCAGTCTGGAGGAGCTACAATTGTGCCTCTGCTCATCCATACTGGCTTCCCATCTGCCCTCGCTCCCATTCCTGGCATGCTTCCATCCTGAGTCTACACCCTGGCACCCAGAGTGAAGCTGCAAGGTTGGACTCCTCCCCCTCATTCCCACTCCCAGTACCCAGGGACCTCTTGCGAGCTGCCCCATAGAGGCATACTGTGCACGCTTCATTAAATGGGAAAGGAAACCACAACATAGAGTTTTCAGACCGCAATCAATAACATTATTGGAAGATTTTTAATTTAAAAATGACAATAGATTGTAACTTTGCACTTTATTTAAAACTTATTTTCTGTTATCATTTTTATGTATTTTTTAATTTTTTCATGCACCCCCTACAATACCCTCATGGACCCCAAGGGTCTGTGGAACCAACAGTGTAAACTATTGTACAATTGTCTATGGCTGCAAAAACTGAGAACAGCCGATTGAAAACCATCAAACTATAAACATTGAAACCACTTGGCAGTAGAAAGGAGGAATGCGACGGAGGGGGATACCCCATCTCTGACTGAAAACACAATTCTGATTAGTTGCATCAGGTGGGGAGAAAGTTCCCTTGCATCTGTTCACCAAAGGTGTTCATAAAAGGTTGGCTCCTGGTTTCTCTGAGGCCATCCATTTCTGCAGGAGACTGGATTTCAGGGGGAAAACCTCCTATATTAGCCAAAGAGGCTGGTGGTGGCAGAGAGCTCAGACTTAGTGGTCACAGGCAAGACTCCCTCGCTCTGGAGTCAGTGAGTGACAAGTTCTGCGTACCCTGAGAACCATCCCAGTCAGTTCTTGGGGAACTCGGACTAGGAACTTGTCCAGTCAGCAAAGTGGTTCTTATGTGCACAGGTCTTGCCCTCTGCATCCTATCCCTCCCTTGGAGATCCTGAGTGCGGCGCAGAGCAGAGAAAACTTGTGATTAACTATGAAGCTAGCCCCCCGAGTTCTGCTCTGGCCCTGGCTGTTTCCCTACTGCATTGATCTCCAGAGACCAACCCCTGGATTTCTGGACACCTGGGCTGTTTCTACACAGGCCACTTCCTTCAGAAGTGGCATGCTAATACACGGAGTGAAAGATGCTAATGAAGCACGGATGCAAATTCCCTGTGCCTCATTAGCATCACATCATGTGACTTGTAGTCCAGAAGATGGTTCTTCCGGACTCCAAAACGCCATGTAGAAGCGCGGCCCCGGGGGGCTTCTGGGAGGCCCCTTCTTCCCAAAAATTTTCAGGGGCCGCGCTTCTACACAGCATTTTAGAGTCCGGAAGAATGGTCTTCTGGACTCCAAATCATGTGACATTATGCTAATGAGGCATGGATGCAAATGTGGAATTTGCATCCACACCTCATTAGCATCTTTTGCTCCGTGTATTAGCATGAAGTGGCCTGTGTAGAAACAGCCCTGGAGTGCACGTTTGCCACTTGTGTAGAAACAGTGTCCCATTGCCCCCAGGGTGTTAGATTCACCTTCATTCGAGAGTTTCCTTCCGACACCCAACACTTGGCTGGGTGTGTAGTGAAACCAAACAGACTTTGACGTAGCTTAAAATACAGACTCACATAGAAGCAAGTATAAATATTGGTAAAATAAAAAATACAAAATGCCGTCTAGTGCCTGTACTCCTTAACAGGTCCCTTTCCTGTCTAAGAATTTCTCACCCAGGAGTCAATGTTTTCAGTGCTTGTTAGGTGGTCAAAGGAGCTGGGACCCACTTTTCCTGGGACCTGCTGGCAGAGTGGTTAAAGCCTTGAGCCCTTCTTTCTCCTCATGTCCCATTGCAGACCTTCTGTCTCTTTTCATAACCAGGGCGTTTTGGTAACTTCCCTTCACCCCAGTGGTCTCCTTATTCACAATCTTTTCCCTGGGCTCTTGCTGTGCTTTATGAAGACCCAACCCTGTGTCTTGTCTAGACTGTCAACAACTGCCTGAGCCAGGTTAAAGAGGTGCTAGTTCTCAGTGTCGATTGCATCAAGTCTAAGAACCACCCCATCCCCCCAAGTGACCACTTTAACCTCCTGCAGCTTGGGAACACAATATTCGACATGATACACAACTCTTCTCATACTTTCTGTGCTAACATCCCACATTAGCCGTGACCACCATTAGTTTTCAGCAGAGAGAGAACATGGCCCCGTCGGTGAAATACGGGTGAAGGTGAGGATAATAGGGAGACATGCCCATTCCTCTCAGGTTCTGTTTCTTTCCATGCAACAGTCTGTAGCCCTTCTTTTGGGCTCATGTCCATGTTGGCGGGAGGTGGCAGTATAGGGGAAACCCATATCCATCCTCTACTTTGGTTTCCCTGTTACCCACACAAATTTCTTTATCCACACTCAGAGACACACACGTGCACACACCTTTACCCAATGCGTAGGGCTCAAGGCGTAACCCTGTTAATTTAAACTCCCATCCTTACCGAATTCCGGGGGTCAGGTGTAATTCCCTGCCAGTATGCAGGATCCGTGCCACTGAAAAAGCCTTACACAGTAATATTCTTATTCTCTAGGTATTTACAATTACTGGGAAAACAGAACACGTGCTAAGCACACAGTGTCATGCTCACCAATTCTCATAAGGCAGGCAGACTTCACCTTTTGGCACAGACGTAGTCCCTCTCTGGATGCTGGTTGCTGCACCTCAGGGTTGAGTCCTCCTTAAGGTGTTCCTTCTTCCATCTTTCCTGCTTGATGTTCTTTCCTTCTTTTCCTTTTCCTTCTTGGACCCCAGTTTAAGTAGTGAAATTTGAGTCCTGCTTAGCTATACCTTGAACTATTACTTTATTTTAATTTTATTAACCAATCATAACATAGAATCATAGAACCATAGAATGCTAGGACTGGAAGGGACCTTGAGAGGTCATTGAGTCCAGCCCCCTGCCCTCCTGGCAGGACCAAGTACTGTCTAGACCATCCCTGATAGACATTTATCTAACCTGTTCTTAAATATCTCCAGAGATGGAGATTCCGCAACCTCCCTTGGCAATTTATTCCGGTGTTTGACCCCTCCTGACAATTAGGAACTTTTCCCTAATGTCCAGCCTAAACCTCCCTTGCTGCAGCTTAAGCCCTTTGCTTCTTGTTCTATCCTTAGAGGCCACGGAGGACAAGTTTTCTCCCTCCTCCTTATGACACCCTTTTAGATACTTGAAAACCACTATCATGTCCCCCCTCAATCTTCTCTTTTTCAAACTAAACAAGCGCAGTTCTTTCAGCCTTTCTTCATAGGTCACATTCTCTAGACCTTTGGTCATTCTTGTTGCTCTTTTCTGGACCCCCTCCAGTTTCTCCACATCTTTTTTGAATTGCTGTGCCCAGAACTGACACAATACTCCAACTGAGGCCTAGCCAGCCCAGAGTAGAGCGGGAGAATGACTTCACATGTCTTGCTCACAACACACCTATTAATGCATCCCAGAATCATGTTTGCTTTTTTTGCAACAGTGTCACACTGTTGACTTATGTAGCTTGTGGTCCACTATAACCCCTAGATCCCTTTCTGCTATACTCCTTCCTAAGCAGCCACTTCCCATTCTGTATGTGTGAAACTGATTTTTCTTTCCTAAATGGAATACTTTGCATTTGTCTTTATTAAACTTCATCCTGTTTACCTCAGACCATTTCTCCAATTTGTCCAGATCATTTTGAATTTTGACCCTGTCCTCCAAATCAGTTGCAACCCCTCCCAGCTTGGTATCATCTGCAAACTTAAGAAGCTTACTTTCTATGCCAATATCTAAATAGTTAATGATAATATTGAACAGAACCGGTCCCAAAACAGACCCCTGAGGAACCCCACTTGTTATACCTTTCCAGCAGGATTGAGAACCGTTAATAACTACTCTCTGAGTATGGTTATCCAGCCAGTTTTCCACCCACCTTATAGTAGCCCCATCTAAGTTGTATTTGCCTAGTTTATTGATAAGAATATCGTGCAAGACTGTATCAAATGCCTTAATAAAGTCTAGGTTACCACATCCACTGCTTCTCTATTATCCACAAGGCTCGTTATCCTATCAAAGAAGGCTGTCAGATTGGTTTGACGTGATTTGTTCTTTACAAATCCATGCTGGCTGTTCCCTATCACTTTACCACCTTCAAAGTTTTTGCAGATGATTTCCTAAATTACTTGCTCTATTATCTTTCCTGGCACAGAAATTAAACTGTCTGGTCTGTAGTTTCCTACATAGTTCTTATTCCCCTTTTAATAGATGGACAGTATATTTGCCTTTTTCCAGTCTTCTGGAATCTCTCCTGTCTCCCATGATTTTCCAAAGATAATAACTAAAGGCTCAGATACCTCCACCATCAGCTCCTTGAATATCCTAGGATGCATTTCATCAGGCCCTGGTGACTTGCAGACATCTAACTTTTCTAAGTGATTTTTAACTTGTTATTTTTTTATTTTGTCTTCTATACCTACTCCTTTCCCACTAGCATTCACTGTGTCAGGCATTCCTTCTTCAGACTTCTCGGTGTAGACCGAAACAAAGAAGTCAGTAAGCATCTTTGCCATTTTCAAGTTTCCTTTACTGTTTCTCCCTCCTCACTGAGCAGTGGGCCTACCCTATCCCTAGTCTTCCTCTTGCTTCTAACATACTCAAAACAAAAAGCAGTCAAGTAGCACTTTAAAGACTAGTAAAATAGTTTATTAGGTGAGCTTTCGTGGGACAGACCCACTTCTTCAGACCATAGACAGACCAGAACAGACTGGTCTGTCCCACTGGTCTGTCCCACGAAAGCTCACCTAATAAACTATTTTGCTAGCCTTTAAAGTGCTACTCGACTGCTTTTTGTTTTGATAGTGTATAGACTAGCACGGCTCCCTCTGTTACTTCTAACATACTATAACAGAATTACCTAGCCAATCATAACTCACCACCTTAAGTGATTTACACCTAGCAAAATTAATCATACGGCAGCTGGGAGCAGTTACAAACCAGACAGAGATTGTACAGAGAACAGTAGGAAAGTGAAGACAATCATCATAGGATGGTGATTCCACAACCTCAGCTATTGATAAGTCATTGCTTGCCAGACGAAATGCTGTTAACTCAGTTTTCTGTACCTATCTTGAGATCTGTTTCTTTATCTGGTAACCTTGGGTGGTGTTATAATGTGATCTTCTTAACAGCCTGATGTGACACTATCATACTGAAATATAGATGGAATGTGAGCATATGACCTGCAGTTAATGGCTGTTGCTCTTTATTCTGGCTGCCGAAGAGCTCTAGGCCTCTCAATATGGCTAGAGAAACTATATTGGTTATACTGTTACATCCCAGTCCTGGGCTCTTGAAGTACTGGGCCAGGGGTCTGTAACCAAAATAGTGAGAAGAGCCATTTTTTCAAATTTTGGTTACAAAATCAATACTTCAGGAGCCGCAATGCCTGTGAGTACCAGACAGTCCTTAATAAATAACAGTCAAACCCTACTGTTACCCCTATTTTAAGACCAGTGTGTACACAATGATTTGTAATGTGATCCATCTAAATATTTAACCCTTTTCTGAGTCCTACTAAATGCCAAGATGACACTTATCTAGTGGCGATGAGTGCCAGAAATTAATTGGGAATCCAAAGGGGGTCAATTTAGGAGCATACAGTATAGCAGGAGCGAGGAAACTTTTTATTTTGGGTCCCACTTTTTGTCCATCCAATTAGCCGCACCCCCTCCACCCCGGCCCGCAGCCTGTCCAATGCCCCAGAAGCAAACAGCGGTCTCCCATAAGTTATGAGCTGTGCTCCCTTGGCAATGGTGGGGTGAGGAGCGGAACCAGCAGAGCGCAGAGGGGGGAGGCTGATTGCACTGTGCCCCCGTCCCACTTTGCGGACCCCTGTTAGCTGTGTGTTTGTGCAGCTGCTCAAGAAAGTTTCAACTGCTGCCCAGCTGACTAGCAGAGCTCCCACAGCTAGATTTGAGTTTCTCCTGGTGGCACACATTCGCACGGGCTTCGGTACAGAGGAAAAAGGTTATTCTGCATGTGGATGGAAAAAAATCTGCTCACAGAAGGAAAAGATTAGATGGAATGTTGCTGACAACCACAACTTACTTTATGCCAGGGCTTGTCAACATGAAAAAGAGAAAGAAGAACACACACAACAGGCACAGGCCTCGCATGCCTGAAGAACAAACTTTCTCTAAACTTTTTGGCTGTTGCCCACCCTGGCTCAGAACTTCTGCTGCCCTGTGATTCTCCTGCTAATATTGCTTGTTAATTTCCTCCTTAATCATATAGGGTTTCTTTAATTGGAAATAGGAAATGCTGCTTCTTCCTTTTGTGGCAATTCCTTTCTTGCCCCCTGATCTGCCCATGGGGGAGCTGGTTTGCCCCATGTCTCCTGAAACTGCCCCACCTTTGGCTTCTCACAGAGTGGCTCATTTCTGGGGCAGCAGGATGTGCATCCCCAGCATGCATCTGTCTGACGTACATTCCTGCTGGCTTAGTTAACCTCCTGGGGGTATCCTCATGCAAATCATGGGAGGGTGGGGAAGGGTTAGCACCCCTGTGGCTAGCCTCCATCTCTCTGGTTATGTATAGGGCCCCTCAACATGGGGCAGCTCTCTGCCCCACTGAAACACGAGTATACAGTCAAAACAAAAAAGCAGTCAAGTACCACTTTAAAGACTATTGGTTATTCCCTGCTGGCTTGCTCTGCTGTTCTGCGTTCTTGTGAGGTCCTGGGTGCTGGCCGTTGTCAGAGACAGGCTACTTCAGGTCTGACCCAGGGCAGTCAGTCCTATGCTATCCCGTGTGGCTCCAGGAGGAACAAGGTGGTAATTTGCCAGTCACATGGGGCAGCACAAGAAGTGTTTCAGCAGCTCAGGATTGAGCTCCATCTAGTTCACCATCCTGCCTCGGCCGCCGAGCACATGGACCAGAGGAGGTGAGAAGTGGCAAGGGGAGGGTATGTGAGACAGGATGATGGATTCTGGCAGGGAGCATCCTGCAGGCCGAACCTTAACCTCCTGCTCATAGGTGTTAAGGTCTGGCCTGTTATCTGCTTGCCAGGCTCCACCATCCTCTGTGTGTTACGTATGTACCACTCACCTCCCTTGGTTTGTAGGTGTCTCCCCTGCCAGCTCCCAGCAACCTGTGACTGATCCAGAGCACAATGGAGGTGTGACCCTTTGCAGCATGTGTCCCGAGAGCATAGCTCCTGTGCCCCCCTGCACGGGGTACCACACCCTCCCCACTCCAAGCTCCTCCAGAACTCAGAGGTGTCTTGGCAAGTGGGAGCTGCTTGGCAGCATAGACGGGATGCCTGGGAGAGGCTATTGGGTCCCCACTCTGCTCTTGGTGGGCGTTGCTGTGGATGAGGAGCAAGTCTTTGATCTGAGCAAATTCCTTTCGCTCCGCTCTTCTTCGCAGAAAGTGGCTTTGTTGACTTGACTGTTTAACTAGGTAGTGGGGCCTCTGAGGTGGTCTGAGCGAATGGCGCGCTTCTGCCCTCCCACCCACCGCAGCCACATGCTGAGAAACTCTCCGCACAGTCCCTGCTGCTCTGACATGGCAGGGAGAAGGCAACAAGAGAAATGTGGTTGAAGAATCAAACAAAATGTTTCCCTCCTGCCCGTCCCAGCCCACCGGTCCTCTAGCTCTTTTATTCTCCTCTGCTGCTGGCCTTTTCTCTCTCCCTTGGCGGGCGCCTTTCTCCAGCACTCTTTGACCATTAGGGACACGCTAACCCAAGCGGGGAACAGCTCAGAAGTGGGAGAGGAGTGACAGCTCTCTTGATGAGGGGCTGTGGTGACCTCTGTGACAAAGCCAACCCCTGAAGCTGGGTCCAGGCCTAGCAGCAAAGGGTGGCTCAGACCTCCTCCAGTTACCAGGACCTTTTCGGGGGGTGTCACCCACCACCTCCGAGTCCCCTGTCACTGTGTGCTCACCCTGAGGTGACGTTCTCCTGTTGATGCAGGGCTCCCACTCTGGGGGTGGAGCATGGCCGCCTTTGCCCAACGCGCAGCTACACGGCACTGTGAGCCAGCGCGCGCTGTGGGTGGAGCTCTGCGGGCGTGAAAGGGTGAGAAAGAGTGACGGGGGCTGAGTGGACTCGGTGCACTGGGCTGAGGCCAGGACGCAGGGCCTAGCAGCCTGCAGCAGCAGAAGTGCTGGGCGGTCTCTGGTGGGCATAAGGAATCAGGGTCCCTCTGCAGCGTCTCTTAGGAAAGAGGCAGAACCTGGGCTGAGCCGCAGTTTTGGCATCCACGAGAGCCGCTTATCTCCGCTCGTCTGACACAGCAGCTCGTCAGGCAGGGTGCTTCGTGTTTTCTCAGAAAGAGGCCCCGGGTCAGTTCTCATATCTGTCCTTCCCCTCCCCCGTCTGAAGTGCTGTCTCCGCTTGTGGGAGTGCCCCAATACCATCAGGGCCTGTGGGACGTCTCCCCGGGTGCAGCCTGAACTTGGGCGTGGTTTCCACAGCGACCTGACTGAGAGAGACGCACCCTGCCCTTTTGGTAACTCTCTGCTGTTCTGTGACATGCCGCGTGGCTGGGGTGAGGGGGAGCCTCGCCCCCAGCCAGCCGGTCGTTCCAGCTGTGGGACCTAAGGTCTGCCCTGGATAACAGGTGTGTTTCCACTCTGTCACAGGCTGAGTAGCAGGCGGGTGCGGAGAGGGCTCCCGTCAGCTGCAGCAAAGAGTCCAGGGGCTGAGTCCTCTCCCATTGCGAGTGCACCGCGTTGTCTGCGCCGTTATTTCAGCGGCTTGAGGGGTGTCTGTGGGAGTCTCTCTACGGGTCTGTGTGTGTGCTGGCATCTATGGGATGGTTCCCCAATGTGCACGATTCTGGAAGAGCTGGGCATGTGCTCTGTGCCCCGGTGCACAAAGGAGCCGGAGGCAGCAAGTGGCTGGCAGGGTGGGGCAGTTCGTAAAGGGACTAGGGAAGGATCTTAGGAGTCCCCTCCCCCAACTTAATGGACCTCCTTTTCCATGGGGAGCTGCTTAGTCTGATGTACACCTGCAGTCTGTGCTGCCAGTTACAGCAGGCAGTGGGAAGTTCCGCCAGGCAGCCATACCGGACGTGCACGGTACAACTCAGCTCTGACTCCGAGCCCGAGGGCCCCTTGGAACAGTGGCAGCACGGGGAAGCATGTGGGATGGTCGGGAAGCGGGTGGGAGCGAGAGCGCCGGTAACACTGTGTTCCCGGCACTGTGGGTGCCTGTGTGAGAGGAGTTTATCTTGTGCCTGAGCAGGGGGAGTGTGGCTAGAAGAGTGACTAACGGGGAGGGTATGAGATAAAGTAGCTCTGCACCTGTTGCAACCAACCGAACCTCTGGGCATGTGTGTTACACTCCTGCTCTGTACTCATCTGGTGCCAGCTCGGCGGCAGGGGCACCCCTGTACACCAGGCCCCAACTCACATCTGCTTGTGATCACTTGCATCCCCTGGGTAACTAACCAATGGCACCGTAGCCCTGGGCCACCCCCCCCAGCAGGTCTGGTTCTCTTTCACAACAGTGTAAATCAGAAGGGGAGCTAGACTGGGCTCAGAGATGCCAGGAGGGCTGGCTGCATTGGCTTCACAAGTGTCATGGGGTAGGTAGGCCGGCTCTGTTAGCTTAGGTTCCGCACAGCGTGGGGAACGGTGCTGGTTGGCTTTGGAAGCGGCTGGTGCCGTGGGCTGCAGCGTGAAACTCAAGGCAGATCTCAGCGTTGAAACGCTCCTGCCCCACTCCCGGGGCAGCTGAGATAAGAAGGAGCAGAGGGCTGGGACAGATAAAGCACCCTGCATTGTGTACAATACCTCCTCGGTCAGCCTTGTAGTTGTGCTCCTCAAAAGTACTCTGCGCAGCGAAATGATGTGAAGTGACTCCAATTTCCCCATAAGAATTAATGTAAATAAGAGGATTAGGTTCCCGGGACATGTGCTTTTCAGCAGACAAAAGGCAGCAGGTGGATAGACAGTACAAGGTTTAAACAATTTTAAACAAACAGTTTGAGGCTCTGCAGCTGGGTTGAGGTAGTGAAGTCCGAGGGTGGAATGTTTCCCAGGGGATGTCTTGTTTCTAAGTGATGAACTAGCACTCTGCCGAGGCCTCAAGGGTTAACACGGTGCTGTTAATGTAGCTTCACGCTCCTCAAGGCAGCATGGGCTGAGGCAGGACAGACGCACAATAGAAACAGGAGAGTGGCTGCAAACACATCCCTGCAGAAACTGCACCTGGGGATGAATCCACACTGTTCTGCTGGATTCCACCGCACTTCAAGTACACTGTGCTTGTAAGTAGACCAGGAAGCCCAGACACAAAAGACTCTGCAGTCTGGTGGGGAGTGTAGGGGGCTCAATGGAGGTGAGGGAGGGGACTTCAGGACCCCGTCTACACCCCCAGAAAGCAGGAGGCTCCAGGAGCAGCTCCAGGGGGCAGAGGTAAGAGCAGCAGGGGCGGTGGTGGGAGTGAGGCTGGGGGGGAGCAGCTGTGCACCTTTCAGGGAACTTGGGGGAGCTGACGGGGGGCTGCCAGCCCGCTCTGTTTGCAAACCCCTCAAGCACAGGCTGCTTTTCCAGACAGCTCTGCACGTCCTGAGCAAAGCAGCCAGCCACGGGTAGTTGTGGGGGAGCGTTGCACAACTTTCAACCAGCACGTGCTCAGATAGATGGCAAAGGAACACGGTGAACCGGGGTTGGCTTAGGCTCTGTGAGGAGCCACTGTGTGTAAACTGCTCCCCAGGCGGGCTTTGTCCGACAGGGACTGGGCTCCACTCGCCCGTTCCCTTCCAGAGCACTGGAATTGTGTCTCACCTTAGGGGCTGGTGGGTTTCACACACTTTGACCAAGAAAGGGTGTGTGTGTGTGTGTTTGGGATGAGCATCTTAGGGCTGTCAGCAGCACTGGGTGGGAGGGAAGCAGGCATGACTGTGCCCATCAGAGATGCCCCAGCAGGGTGTGGGAACCTGGGATCTAACTGCCTCGGAAAAGTTTTCTCCTTTTTTTGTCAACCCGCCATACAGAGCCCCTGTTGCCCCAGGGGATGATAACCCTTTGTGCGGAAACAATGGAGCAGACACTGTTGTCAGTGGCTGTTCAGAGACAGCCTTGATCCTGCTGCCTGTTCCCAAGGAGAGTCACAGCCCTCAGCTTAGCCCCATATGGGAAGTGGCTGTGGGTCCCCAGAACTGGGCTTGGCTGGGCTGGCGGGAGCAGGGAATGGGGCTGTCTGAGACGGGGCTCAGGAAGGAGGTGAGAGGATGACAGGAAACTGGCTATTTCCTCCTCGGCTGTTTGATGGTGACTGTGAACAAAGGGTTTGCCTTCAGTCTGAGAACAGACGCTTCTGGCGCTCCCCCCCCATACATGGGTGTGCCCCTGTGCCTGCGCCCACGTCCAGCTGTGCACACAGCCTCCCCCTGGTGTGAGAACACAAGAGACTTATGTTTACCACAGTCCTGACCTGCACTGAGCCAGACAGTTCCAAATTAGTGTGCCCACGGCTCCCTGGCTCGTGTGCAGGAGTTGGCACCACACTGGCAGCCGACATCACCTCCTGTCCTGCTCAGTACTCTGCGCACGTCAGAGAGCGTAAGCCAGAAGGGAACCCCAGAGCTCCTCCTCTGAGCACCTGTGTTTCTCAGGCCAACAGCAGCACCTGCCCGCTGCACCCAAGAACTGGTATGAGGCCAAAGGAGACGAGGCTGTCACGGGCCACGGGCAGCGGGTAGGGGTGCTTGAGGTGCCTGCGTGCCCCCTGCAACGGCGGAGAAATGATTGTGCGATATACCCAGATAACCCTGTGAGTGACCGGCACCCACATGCTGCAGAGGAAGGCAAAACACCCCCCAGGCTGGGGGAAACTTCCTTTCTAACCCGTATGGCCGTCAGTCAGACCCACTGGAGCGAGCACCAGCCAGCCAAGCCCCTGAGTGCAGGGGAGAGAGAGAGCACACTCCATCCTCCTCGGAGCTCTCACTCTCCCCGCACACTGAACCATTTCCCGCCACAGCCACCCCTGATGCTTTAGCAGAAGGAGATTAAAATCACCCTACCCCCTCCCAAAACACGTGGGTAGAGGGGGAATCCCTCCTGTGCCCCTGCAGGTAGCCGTCTGAACCAGGAACTTTGAGGAGCGTGACATAACCTGGAAGGGAACGCCAAGGCACGCCTAAGTTTGTCCAGCTCTCTGACGCCTGGGTGGGCGTTTGCCTCTACAGCTGCTTTTGGGAGGCTGTCCCAGTACGTCTTCTTCTGAGGGTTAGAAACCTTCTTCTAGTTGCCATCCCGAGGGTGTCCCTGGCCAGTTGCTGCCCATACGTTCAGCCGTACCAACGCACAGCATCAGTGCGTTTGTGGGTTCAGCATCAGTGAGTGTTGTTCCATGTCAGCCATAAATATATTAGCATATTGTGGGGACATGTGGGTGCCCAGAGCAGTTCCACTACTTCCAGATTAGTGGAACTGCTCTGGGCACCTGCATGGCCCCACAATATGCTAATATATTTATGGCTGACCTGGAACAACGATTCCTCAGTTCTCATCCCCTATTACCTCTCCTCTACTTAAGATACATTGATGACATCTTTATGATTTGGACCCATGGTACAGAGACTTTGGAAGAATTCCATAGGGACTTTAACAATCTGCACCCCACCATCAATTTATGCCTCAATTACTCCATGCGAGAGATACATTTCCTGGACACTGCAGTACAACTCAAGGATGGCCTGATAGGTACCACACTGTACCAGAAACCCACTGATAGCTGTACTTACCTACACCCTTCTAGCTTCCATCCTGCACACACAACTAGATCCATTGTTTACACTTTACAGTCAAGCCTTTAGGTACAGTTGCATTTGCTCTGATCCTACTGACAGAGACCGAAAACTACAAGATCTTTACCAAATATTCATAAACCTGAATTACACACCAGGAGAAATAAAAAAACAAATCGACAGGGCCAGACAAATACCCAGAGACCAGCTACTCCAAGACAGGCCCAAAAAAGCCAAGACCAGAACACCAATGGTCATCACCTACAGCCCCCAACTCAAACCACTGCAACGAATTATTAAAGACCTACAACCTGTCCTTAATCAGGATGCCACACTCCAGAAGGCCCTAGGTGACAGGCCTGTTCTCTCCTAAAGACGACCTCCCAACCTTATGAGGATTCTCACCAACAGCCACAGTCTATATTGCAGGAACACCAGTCCTGGGACTTTTCCTTGCAACAAAGCCCGCTGCCAGCTTTGTCCACATATCTATTCTGGAGATACCATCACTGGACCTAACCAGGTTATTCACAGAATCTCGGGCACATTCTCGTGTTCGTCAACTAACATCATATATGTCATCATGTGCCAACAATGCCCAGATGCTTTGTATATTGGACAGACTTCAGATTCCCTCAGACAAAGAGTTAATGGGCACAAAACAGACATAAAAACACTCCTGATCCACAAACCTGTCAGTCGGCATTTTAATGGAGGGGCCATTCTGCTAATGACAAGAGTTTGCGTGTTACTGAAGAAGAATTTTCACAACACTCTTCAAAGAGAGGCTGCTGAACTCTCTTTTATATTCAAATTGGACGCATTAACACATGGTTTGAACTGAGATTGGAATTTTCTGGGTCACTATAGGGTCTCGTTTGCATACTTGGCTTAATCTAATTCTTGACTCCCCCCCTTCTGCCCCTCTACTCTCTGATTTGCTCACCTTGATAATTTTTTTTCTGATTTGTCCACCTTGATTACTGTTTTTGGTTCTCTGTGCCTTAAATATTGAGACTGTTCTGGTATGGCTATGGTCTGAAGAACTGGGTCTGTCCCACGAAAGCTCATCACCTAATAAATTATTTTGTTAGTCTTTAAAATGCTACTTGACTGCTTCTCTGGAAGGGAGCGCGCTGGCCCAGCATCTGCCTCGTGCAGGCTTTCTGAGCTGAGCCGAGCCGAGCCGAGCCGCGCTGGGTGCTGTGAGGGCGGGGCTGTGTGCTCTGGTGGGGTGTCGTAGGATGCGGCGTGCTGGTTGGCTGTGGTTGGGTTGCCCCAGGCAGCACACAGGCAAGGTCACGCATGCTGGCTGCTTGGAAGAGCTGGCTGCCTAGCAGGTATTGGAGAGTAATGAGCAGAGACCTGTGTGCTGGCACCAAGCCAGCACTCTGGTGAGAACTAGAAGCACTTAGCAAAATGAGAGCAGGCCAGAGCGTGGCGTTATCCTGTCGGGAGCACCCTCTTCCTTCTCCGAGTGACAGGGACTCCCGGCCAGGCCGGGAACAGACGAGTGGTCCCCTTGGGACAGAGAGGAGTCCTGGAGAGGAGTGCATGGGGGTTGGTGTTCCCTGTAAGCGCAGCGCTGGGGTGGCCACTCTAGCAGCACCCCACTGATTAGCAGAGGCCCACAGCACCCCAGCGGGCAGCCTGTGTTTCTGTGGCGGTGCACATCTGTGCATGCCTTGGGGCATGGAACGCAATGTATGCCACACAGAGATGGAAAAAGGGAGCGGGGACACTGGTGGGGACCTGCTGGCTCAGGGCGGAAGAATTAAATGAGCTGTGACAGGGCCATGTACTGGGCGCCTGGACTCACTGGTCTTCCTGGGGCAGCAGCTTCCACCTTGGTGGTGGTCTTCCCAAATCCCTTCCTGCCCTCGCGTGTCCCCTGGGTGGAGCTGCTCCCCTTCCTCGGGGCTTCCCCCCCCATACACCGGGGCTTTCCCATTGGACCGCCGGTTGTTTCTGACCTCCCTTAGGCTGTGCTGGAGCTTAGGGAGCAGCCAGCTGTGGCTGGGCACTGGAGCTCTGGGAGGTGGCTGCAGGGGATAGTCCTGGCAGGGGGAGGTGGCTGAGATGCACAGAGAAAGGGACCGCCCTGCCGTCCAGGGCATGGGGCAGTGCCACCTGCAGCACGGAGTGAGCCAGACTGGGGCGCCCAGACCCAGCCTGGGAGCTGAGGAGTGAGTGAGTGCCCAGTGCAGAAAGAGGCGAAATGGGCAAGTGCCACTCGAGGACTCTTCCTGATGGGGCCATAAGCCCTGCAGCCTAGGGGAGGAGGGGACTGGCCCTTGCTCCCCCAGGCGTGTGGATCCATCCACGAGGCTGAAGAGCTGTTGGTGTAAGTGGATAAGGCAGGGCCAGGTCTCCGTGGGAGCAGATGTGGATGGAGCAGGTGCCTAAAATTCCTTGTCACGAGCTACCAGTGAGGGTGTCAGGGGAGCCTCAGCCCAGAGGAGACGTGCTGCGGAGCACATGGCAGAGAACAGGGGGAGGGAGATGCACACCAGCTTAACGGAACCTATCGGGCGCCAGAGGTGGGCGCTCCCCTGGTGTGGAGATGGGGTAACGGCTCCTGCTGCGGTTGCTGCTGGGCTGGACACGTGCTCAGCCTGGCATGGAGCAGCCAGGCCTGCCGGGTGGGACCTGCTGGGTGTGGAACAAAAGGGCCTGCAGCAGAGGGGCTGGGGAGCTGGGTGTGGAACAAATGCCACCTCAGCTCAGCCAGGGCAGAAAGGGTCAGTGTCAGGGCAGGGCTTCCCTGCTGGAGGAAGGGGCTTCAGCCCTCTGACCTTCCTCCCAACGAGAGCCCTGGGTCCCAGCCTGTCCTGAGCCAGCCGTCCTCCCCTTTCTAAGGGCTCCGAGCAGCAGCGGTCAGTCCAGGCAGGTACTGTTCCTGTTCAGAGTGCAGCTGAGCCCAACCCTCTGAGAGCTCACCCAGGGAGGGGCCCGCCTTGGCACTGAGACCTGCGCTGTCCAGTTCCAACCAATCTTTCTCTGTCTGGTTTAGGTGTGCAGGAGGCCAGAAGCACAGTGAAGGAGAGAGGGGTGCTGGGAGCTGCCAGACCTTGCTGACTGCCAGTAAGCACCATGACGATAAGTGGCAGCCCCACGGACAGGTAAGGCTGATCCTCTGAGTTCGTGCATGCACTTCCCCTTGCGTGCTGCTCCTGGGGCCAGAGCGGCCCCTTCTGGCAGAACCACAGCGGCTGTGGTGTGCCTGGGCCCCCCATCCCAGCACCAAGTGACAAACAGCCAGAAGAGCCCAGGGACCTGCGGGATGAGCCCACAGGTGCCATGATCTTGGACAGCCAGTGTCCCTGGAAGTGAGAGGCAGGGTAGTGGGAGCTGTTCCTGTCCCAGAGTCCAGAAACCCTGCTGCCCGCCTTCTGCCCTGGCCCTGCCACTGAGGGCTTGGAGAGCAGGCCCAGGGCTGGACTCTGCGCAGCTCCCGGTGCCTTGCTCACAACAGAGGAAGGAAGGCCGGGGGCCAGGGGCTGGTGGCTCTCCCCTCCCTGGGAGGCTCTCCTCTTGTCAGTTTTTCCATAGCAGATAGGCTGCAAACATTCCTCCGTGCCAGGAGAAAAACAAACACTGAGACATGGCCCCCTCCCACCTCCGACTGCTGCCAGCACACATCTGGCTGCCCCCGGCCTATGAGCGGCCAAGCCTCGGCTCTCTCCCTCTTTCATAACCTGTTGGAAATTGCTGTTGGGCCCCAGGCAGCTGACCCCTTGCACTCCAGCTTAATGTCAGTGGGAGGAGAGGATGCCTCCCATTCACAGGGATCGGCACAGCCCCTGCCCTGGGCCGCTCTTCTTCCCTCTGCCCCTTCCACAGAGAGCTGCCCCCTCCTACAATTGGGAACTCTTTTCCTGCCTTAGCGTCAGTGCCCTGTGGCGCGTGAGAGGGACAGCCCCCTCCCCACGCCTCTTACTCCTCTTTTGTGGCACAAAATGGGAGCCCAGTCTCTGCTCTGGGAAGACACATACTGTGTCCCAAGAAGTGGGAGCCCTTAGTGGTCACATCTGACAATCCACCTGGCTTTACTTCTCCAAACTCAGACGCATCCGCCTTCCCACCGGGGACTTTCAGTTCAACAGGGGGTTCCTAAACCAGCAGGTCTATCATTAGGGCAGCCGGTAGGTGGCAGTCTCAACTCTAAGAACATAAGAATGGCCAGACTGGGTCAGACCAAAGATCCATCTAGCCCAGCATCCTGTCTTCCGACAGAGGTCAATGCCTGATGCCCCAGAGGGAGTGAACAGAACAGGTAATCATTGAGTGATCCCTTTCTACATCCATTTCCAACCTCTGACAAACAGAGGCTAGGGACACCATTCCTACCCATCCTGGCTAACAGCCAATGACAGACCTAATCTCCGTGGCCGTTTCTGAAGTGGCATGCTAATAAACGGCCCGAAATATGCTAATGAGGCACGGATGCAAGTTCCCTGTGCCTCATTAGCATAAGGTTGCGTGGTTTGGAGTCCGGAAGACGTTCTTCTGGACTCCAAAACACCGTGTAGAAGCGCGGCCCCCGGGCGATCTTCCGAAAGGAAGTCCTTCTTCCGGAGGCCCCTTCTTCCTGAAAAATTTTGGGAAGAAGGGACCTCTGGAAGAAGGTCTTCCTTCCAGAATACCCCCCCGGGGCTGCACTTCTAAACAGCACCAGAAGAACGTCTGCTGGACTCCAAACCACGTGACCTTATGCTTATGAGGTGTGGGGAATTTGCATCCATGCCTCATTAGCATATTTCAGGCCGTTTATTAGCATGCCACTTTCGTGGAAAAACGGCCCATGAATTTATCTAGTTCTTTTTTGAACCCTATTATGTTCTTAGTCTTCACAACTTCCTCCTGCAAGGAGTTCCACAGGTCTACTGTGTGCTGCGTGAAGAACTTCCTTTTATTAGCTTTATACCTCCTGTATAAAGAGGATGTGGATGTGTTGAAGCAGGGTCAGCAGAGGGCAACAAAAATGACAAAGGGGCTGGAGCACAAGACCTATGAGGAGAGGCTGAGGGATTTGGGCTTGTTTAGTTCACAGAAAAGAAGACTGAGGGGTAATTTAATAGTGGCCTTCAGCTTCCTGAAGGGGAGCTCTAACAAGGAGGGTGAGAAACTGTTCTCAGTGGTGTCAGATGGCAGAACAAGGAGTAATGGTCTGAAGTTAAAGAGGAAGAGGTGTAGGTTGGATGTCAAGAAAAACGACTTCACCAGGCGGGTGGTGAAGCATTGGAATGTGTTGCCTAGAGAGGTGGTGGATTCTCCATCCCTCGAGGTTTTTAAGTCCCGACTTGACAAGGTCCTGGCTGGGATGACTTAGTGGGGGTTGTTCCTGCTTGAAGCAGGGGGCTGCACGAGATGACCTCCTGAGGTCCCTTCCAGCCGTATGATTCTATGATTCTGTAACCACTCTGCATGCCTGTTCAATTGCATTAAGGCCTAGGTCGGAAAAAGTAGCTATTGGTTAGTGCCTCATGCTGGACGTCTAGGACCCTGATTCTCAGAAGTGCTGAGTGCTCATCACTCCAGAGAGAGCCTGTGGGAGGGTGCTCAGCACCTCTGTAAAACCAGGCACAAGAGCTGCTCGAGTTGGCCCGCAAAATAGGATGTCACACCCTGGACATTGGGGCCCGAATCTGTAATCATTTGCCACATCAGAATCCAGTCCAGGCAGCTCAGGGTGAGAGGTGCAGCCCAGCTCCCCAATGGAGCCCTCCAAAAAGACTTGGGGTGCCTGCTGACTAGTCAGCTGAATGGGATCTCCCAGTGCTACCCCAGGGCCCAAGGACTAAAGCCATCATGGGATGCATAACAAGCAGGATCTTGAGTTGGAGGAGAGGGGTTACTGGTCTGTTGTGTTTGGCACTGGGGTGACTGCTGCTGGGAGCATGCCCAGTCATGGTGCCCACAGGCAGTTAAAGAAGGATGTTGGTAAACTGAAGAAGTTCAGAGAAGAACCACAGGAAAGATTACAAAATTAAAACCAGGTCTTAAAGTGATTGCTTCAAGGCGCTCGCTCAGTCCGGTTTAACAAAGAGGAGAGCTGGAGTGGCTCGGTTCCAGTCCATACGTGTCTCTGCAGGGACAGTCTCCTCAGTCTACCAGAGAAAGGTGTAACACCATCCAATGGCTGCACGTCCAAGCTAGAAAAATTCCGCCTGGAAATAAGGACACAGAGTTTTTACAGTGAGTCATTACCCATCGGAACAACTTACCAAGGAAAGCGGTGGAGCCCTTCACTGGCAGTGAAGACTGGATGTTTCCCTAGAAGCCCGGCTCTGGGGACTGTTCTGGGCAGCTGTCTGGCTGGAGCGCTACCAGAGCTCAGACCAGATGGTCACAATGGTCCCTTCTGGTCTGGGAACGTGCGGTCTGCAAACTGGCAGGTGACAACAGTGCTCCTTAGAACGGTGTTGCAGAATCCAGCAGGAGCATCCCAAATCCAAGTCTGTGTTCTGTGAGGGAGGTTGGTCAGTGCCAGCCTGTGCTATCCTGAGGTCTAGGCTGCAGGGCAGGGGTGAGGGGCACTGGCACAGCTGTGCAGGGAGCCCAGGGCTGGGCTAGCAGAGGGGCTGTAGGGAGGGGTTGAGAGGCACTGGCAGAGCTGTGTAGGGAGCCCAGGGCTGGGCTAGCAGAGGGACTGTAGGGAGGGGTTGAGAGGCACTGGCAGAGCTGTGCAGGGAGCCCAGGGCTGAGCTAGCAGGGAAGATGCCTTCACTGCCTGAGTGCTGTCCCTCTATGAAATCTAATTATTGAGTCAATGCAGCCTTCCTCTCTCCCCTGTTCTGAGCCAGGAGATGGGGCAATGTCCATGAGTCCTCCTACCTCCTGTCCTACTCCAGGAGCAGCCAGTTCAGAGACACCCCTGACTCTGTCCTTCTCTTGCACAGGTATAAAGCTGTCTGGCTGATCTTCTTCACACTTGGCCTGGGGACGCTGCTGCCATGGAATTTTTTCATGACAGCCACCAGAGTAAGGCCCCCGGTGCCCCGTGTGCGTGGGGAGGGGTTAAGTGTGTGTGTAGCGTGTGTGATCCAGGCATGCGCTGGAAGGGAGCCGGCGTGCGCTGGGAGGACGTGTGTGTGATGTAGGTACACGGGATGGGAGCCGGCGTGCGCTGGGAGGACGTGTGTGTGATGTAGGTACACGGGAGGGGAGCCGGCGTGCGCTGGGAGGACGTGTGTGTGATGTAGGTACATGGGAGAGGAGCCGGCGTGCGCTGGGAGGACGTGTGTGTGATGTAGGTACACGGGAGGGGAGCCGGTGTGCGCTGGGAGGACGTGTGTGTGATGTAGGTACATGGGAGAGGAGCCGGCGTGCGCTGGGAGGACGTGTGTGTGATGTAGGTACACGGGAGGGGAGCCGGCGTGCACTGAGAGAAACGTGTGTGTGATGTAGGTACACGGGAGGGGAGCCGGCGTGCGCTGGGAGGACGTGTGTGTGATGTAGGTACACGGGAGGGGAGCCGGCGTGCGCTGGGAGGACGTGTGTGTGATGTAGGTACACGGGAGGGGAGCCGGCGTGCGCTGGGAGGACGTGTGTGTGATGTAGGTACACGGGAGGGGAGCCGGTGTGCACTGAGAGAAACGTGCGTGTGGCACAGGCGTGTGCAGTCTAGGGGTGTTGGAGGTGGGTGTACTGATGTGGCTCTTTCCCTTTTAGTATTTCACCAGCCGCCTTGGGGACACCCAGAATGTCTCCTCCCTGGATCGCGTCGCAGAGCAGAACATCTCGGCCAAGGGCTGGGAACCTCCCCCAACCTACCTGCAGGCCAGGTTCAACAACTTCATGACGCTGTGTGCCATGCTCCCCCTGCTCGTCTTCACCTGCCTCAACTCCTTCCTCCACCAGCGGTGAGTCTGGGCCCTGGCCGTCTCGCAGCTCTCCAGGGCTCAGCCCCTCTGGCCAGGTGGGGAAATCAGCCTCCTGCCAGGTCCCTTCTGTTCCCCAGAGCCCAGCTGGCCCCATCCCCACTCGACACAGGCAGACCACCAAACTCCTGGCCTGTGACCTGGTTCCCCTCTCTGGCAAGCCTACCGAGGCACGTGCCTCCCCAGCCCCCTCAGTCCTGCTGTGGGGCTCTTCTCACCCAGAGGGGGTCTCTCTGGTCACCCTGCAGGATCCCCCAGAAGGTCCGTATCCTGGGCAGCCTGATTGCCATCCTGCTGGTCTTCATGATCACAGCTGCCTTGGTGAAGGCCCCCCTGGAGCCGCTGCCTTTCTTCGTCATTACCATGCTCAAGATCATCCTCATTAACTGTGAGTGGGGCGCTGGGCAATCCTGGATGCTGCTGGGATCAGGGAAGCTGGCTCCAGAGGGGTGGAAAGAGGCAGCTGCCCTGCTCCAGCTCTCCCTTCACTGCTCGCCTGGGTGGGGCCAACTCGCTCTGCTGCCACAGGGTCTTGCGTCTGGGTCTGATTGCCTGCCACTGAAGGGCATAGCGGCTGCTCCGCCAGCAGGAGGCGCCGTGGGGAGCAGGGCGGGGACGCTGGCCATGATGCAGCGTGGCTCTCTAGTTCGTCTCTCGGCAGGGGTGGGAGGTGGGCACGGTCTGCGTCACCTGTTTCTCAGTCCTCATCACTGCCTGTCTCTGTCCTTGCAGCCTTTGGTGCCATCCTCCAGGGCAGCCTCTTTGGACTGGCGGGGCTGCTGCCTGTGAGCTACACGGCCCCCATCATGAGCGGGCAGGGCATGGCAGGGACCTTCGCCGCACTGGCCATGATCTGCGCTATCGCCAGTGAGTGACTCCCATGCAGCCCCACCTAGAGCCCTCCACTGCCCACCGCCTTTCAGCGAGACCAGGCGCCGGATTGGTGGAGGGGGGAGCCGGCTGCCCTTCCGCCAGCCTGTTCAGAGCCAGCTGTGAGGGCACCTCTGGGGCAGGGCGCACGTTGGGGTCACTGAGGGTGTGTAGGGGCAGCTCAGGGGGGCTCCACAGGCTTCTGCAAATACCCTGTGCTGGGAGGGGGCATTCTTCTGATGGGAGGGGCCTGGGGGGTCTCTCCCTCACCCCGCCTCTCCCCGCAGGTGGCTCAGAGTTGTCAGACAGCGCCTTTGGCTACTTCATCACAGCCTGCGTGGTGATCCTGCTGGCCATCGGCTCCTACATCCTGCTGCCCCGCCTGGTAGGACTTGCCTGCTGGGGACACCAGGGAGAGAAACCCAGCCAGCGGAGCTGGAGCATGGGGGGGTCTGCTGTGCTCCACAAGGGCCATTGTGCCAGGGGAAGTCAGCCTCATGCCTGTGCCTCCAGGCTCCCCGGTGATGCTCCATGGACAGCCCCCATCCAGTGCAGCAGAGAAATCCCCACCCCACCCCAAGTGAACACACTGGGGGGTCTTGTCAGTCACGCGGGAGTGCGCTGGGCTGGGCTGGGCCAGCCAGGCACACGGAAGCAGGCTGGGCTGGGCTGGGCTGGGCTGGCCAGGCACACGGGAGTGCACTGGGCTGGGCTGGGCAGGCACACGGGGGTGCAGTGGGCAGGGCCGGGCCGGCCAGGCATGCAGGAGCATGCATGGCTGATCTTGCCAGGCACAGGGGAGCGCGCTGGGCTGGTCTCACCAGGCACACCTGAGCTCTCTGACTGGCCTTTCTGCAGGACTTCTTCCGTTACTACTCGATGAAGGACAAGACCAAGTATCAAGCCCACGAGGGGCACAGTGAGCAGGAGACCAAGATCGACCTGATCAAGAAAGGTGAGGCATGCTGGGGGGAGGAGTCTGGAGCAGAGGGGCTGAAGGGAGAGCTGGGGACTGGAGGTGGTGCTGGGGAGGCTGCTGGCTCCAGGGCAGCATGTGGCCCACCCCAGAACTGCCAGGGGAGGGGGAAGTAGGAGAGCTGGCTCAGAGCCTGGCTGCACCTGGGGCCTCCCACCCTCCTGGGGCCTCCCCTCACCCTTCCTGTCTCTCCCCGCAGACGAGCCTAATGGGGTAGAACAGAGACATCCAAATGACTCGGCCCCTCAAGTCCCCTGCCAGAAGCCCTCTGTCTTCAGCATCTTTAAGAAGGTATGTGAGTCAGTGACACCCCCACCCAGCCTGGTTGTGGACTCTCAGGCCAGGTCTTTCCCGAGGGTGGGAGGCCCCGGATCCGGTCTCTCCCAGCATTTGAATAATAGGCCCCGGCTCTTTCCACCTCCAGATCTGGGTCATGGCTCTGTCCGTCTGCTTCGTCTTCACGGTTACCATTGGGGTCTTCCCAGCTATCACCGCCGAGGTGAAGTCCACGATTGCCGGGAGAAGCAACTGGGGTGAGTGTTGCTCATTGTTCATTGCGGGGGGACCAGGGATGGGATGGGCTGATGGGGCCGCACCCCAGCAGCAGAGCTGGGAGGAAGGGGGTCTCCAGGAGCGGGGAGAGGACCCAGTGATATTGCTTGGGAACCTGAGAATCGGATTGAGCCGCTGACAGGCTGGGCACCAGCTTTCCCTGCCAGGCTTGGGAAGGATCTGTGGGCAGCAGATCAGACCGGGCCTGGTCCCGTCCTGGCTGCTGAGGAAGAGGGAGAGCTGGTGGTCCTGGAAGGGGCCGTGTTTTGGTGCAGGGCCTGATCCCCATGTCCCCTGTGTCCTGCACTGGGGGGGCACCTCACGCAGCACTTGGGGAGGGAGACGTGCCGGTGTCTGTCCCTGTCCCTGTCCCTGACCCTTCCCCTCTCTTCAGAGCTGTACTTCATCCCTGTTTCCTGTTTCCTGATGTTTAATGTCTTCGACTGGCTGGGACGGAGCCTCACCGCCGTCTGCTTGTGGGTAAGCGCGGGGCAGAGCAGAAGAGGCGAGAGCCAGATAGCTGGGCCCTGACCCAATGGGGGCACACTCAGCCAATCAGAGTCCACCCCTGTGGCTGACAGCCCAGCTGCCAGTGCTGGACACAGGGGAGCGGGTGCAGGCGAGTTAGCAGGAGGGGAAGCGCGCCGTTCTGATCCTGGGTCTGGACTGCTGAGTTAGAGCAGGGTGCTGCCAGTCAGGACTCCTGTGATCTGTCCCTGGCTCTGGCTGCCTCATTGAATGCCCTTGTGCAAGTCAGTCCCCTGCTCCGTGCCTCAGTTTCTCTGCCTGCACAATAGGGAGTTTGGTGCTGACCCCGACCTCCCAGTGGGCAGGGGCTGAGGGTCTGTATGTGTGAGGGAAGGGCAGGGGGTGACTGTCCTGGAGAGACAGGGACAGGGACAGGGAGCCTGTCCCCCAGAATTCTGTTCTGCATTTTTAGGCTGGAGAAGCCCAATGTACTGTAAATTTAGGGTGTTTTCCTGGCTGAGTCTGACACACATTGCTTGAGTGTCTGTAATGAACGCCCTGGGAAGTGGTTGTATTGGGCATTCGTGTGGGGCCGGAGAGAGCAGACAAGCAAGGGGATGGTGCCCTGAGACACACCAGCAGCCAGGGCAGAGAGAGAAGTGGAGAGCCCAGAAAAAAGCCAAGGACATAGAAGGCCCCTTAGCGGTACTGGCAGGAAGCCATCTGCTGCCTGGTGGATCGCGCCGAGGGCAGCGGCTGCTCAGGAGGAAGGAGCCCAGGCAGCTGAGGCAGATGGGCTGCTCCGGCAGTGCCGGTGACAGGACTGGACTGGTGGGGATGGCAGCTGGCAAGTGTAATTAGTCAGTCTCTCCCAGTGGCCGGACACAGGACCCTAGCTGGGGCAGGCCCTGAGTTCCTACAGCACGTTCTTTGCCAGGAGTCTGGCTGGGGGGGTCGCACCCCCGTGCTCAGGGCCTAGCTAGCTGCTGGATTTAGGCCCAGGAAGGAATTTTCCACGGGGCCAGGTCGGCAGAGACCTGGGGGGTTTGTCTTGGATCACTTGTGGGTTTGAGCTAGAGTCTGTGGTGGCTGCTCTGTAACTCAAAAACTTTAAATGATGGTCTGAGGCCACCAGTAACTCAGCCAGTGGTTTGGGGCCGTCACAGGGCGGGTGGGCGAGGTTCTGTGGCCGGTAACATGCAGATGGCCAGACTGGATGATTGTGATGGGCCCTTAGAGTCTGGGAGCTGGGGCCAAGAGAGAGCAGCTCACCACAGGGGAAGGAGGAGGCGGGAGAGGATGGAGCAGAGGGCTCTCCAGCAGGGGAGGAGGGCATGAGCCCATGGGAGAGTGGGTGGCCAGGAGGTCACGGCAGGGAGCACGGAGGAGGTCAGGAATAGATAGCTACATCTGGCGAGTGGGAGGGGGGTCAGGGTCCAACCTGCTGCCCGTGGGGTTTAAGGAAATGTTCCCATAGTGCTGTTTTCCCGGCTGTTTGGCTTGCCTGAAGCCGCCTCTTCAGTGCTGCCTCCTTTGTAAACAAACCTGCCTACAGCTGCACAAACAGCTCTCGGGGTGGGGGCTCCACCGCTGGCCAGGGCTGTAAGGCTGCTCAGTGCTCCCAGGGCTGGGCTGGGGCTCACACAGAGCACCAGATAGGCTGTGGTCCCCTCTGGCAGCAGTGCCCAAGGCCCTCTCTCTCTGTCTCTCTCTCTCGCCCCCTCAGGCCTGCTCCATATGTTTGCTATGGGTCTGGCCCTGTCCCAGTAACGGGGCTCAGAGGCCCTTCAGGTGGGCCGTAGAGACTCTGTGAGCTGGTCTGTGCCCAGTAGCCACTCTGCCCTGGAAGTGCCACCTGACGTTCTCCAGGCCTGGCCAGTGGCAGGGAATGGAGAATGTGGGAGAGGAGACGTGCGCACACGCCCCGGCCCACCAGCCAGCAGCATGTGTTTCTGTTGGTGGTGCCCGTTGGCTCATGCCTTGGTGCATCTATCGTTTATTCTGCCCCTGGGTGTTAAAAATTAGAGGAAACACTGATTCGGAGTGCTACCATTGCCACAAAGTAAGAGGTGTTTGGAAACAGATCTGCTTGAGTGTGTGTCATGGGCCCCGTACTGCTAGCAGGGCAGCTGGGGGATTCTCTCCTACATTCCATGTGACCTGGAGTGGGTGCTTGAGTACAGGTCACGCCCTGGGTCAGGTTGTGAGTCCAGAGCTTGGTCTGCTGTGACTCTCTCTTGCGCATGCTGCTGTGAGTGAGGAGGGTCTCTGGCTTGTCTTCCCCTCCATGCCCCATGCTGTGCTGCCTCCTTTCCAGTTCAGGCTGTTGGTTTGAGTAAACTCTTCCGGCATGAGCTACCCGGGAGTCAGTCCGGTCCAAGCCAGCCAGGCGCTGCCTCTCTGACGTTCTCACCCCGTGGTAGGGTCACAGCATCTGGCCCGTCAGGCTCACCCAGCCACATCTCTCCTGGCAGGAGGCCCCAGCAGGAGATGCTTCCAAAACAGCTTTGAAGAAATGGGATGTGGCTGCTCGTGGTTTGGACGGGCTGCTTGGCTAGAGGCCCCCCTTCCCTGGGGAGGTACTGCTAAGCCACCAGGGTGCTGCCTTTGGCTGGGCCCATGAAGACTGGCCCACCCCAAACCTGGCACAAGCTCGTTAGGGCTCTCATGCCAGCCCAGCCCCCAGTGCCCAGCAGGGGCCCAGCAGAGGGGACAATGAAGGCTGGTGTCAGACGGCAGTGGTGAATGCTGGCTCAGGGACCTTGGTGTCCCTCCGGGGTGACCCCATTGCAGCTGCTCTGAGGCGGTCTGGCCAGAACCGAGAGGGGCCGTTGTGTGTGATGTAGGTGCATGGCGTGTCCATGGGGCGCATTGTGGCACCTAGCTGGAGAGAGGGGCAGCGGCAGGTTGCCGCTCTGCGCACTGGCGGGGGCTTGGCAGGACAGGTTCGTGCCACCACCGAAGCCGCGTAGGCTCAGCAGACAGGGTCGGAGGGAAAAGGACCTGAAACTGGCCCCGCCAGTGGGGCTGCAGCTAGCTGGGCACAGGGTGGGGAGCTGGAGTGGAAGGGCTTGGCCCTCGGACGGGGGAGGGCAGGAGCTGCGTGCGTGCTGGGCTCTCACACCCACCATCAGCCTCTTGCTTTCCATGTCAGTTATTGGCCCAGCACCCTGCTGCCTGCGGCCACCCAGAGCTCCAGCAGCACAACTCAGCAGGCAGGACACGGCCCGGCCCAGCCCAGCCCAGGCAATGAGCCTACAGGGTGACAGGTGCTTGGGGCTGCCCCAGTGATGTCCCTGTGGCCCACTGGTGAGGGCTGCAGTAAAGGCGTTGCTGGGAGGCGTTCCCTGAGGGAGGGGACTGGGCAGCCCCCCCACGGTGCTGCCGTTGCGCAGGCAGGCACAGCACTGAGCCACGTGGCTTAGGTCAGGCTGGAGTTGAGTGAGACAATGGGAACCACCCTCAACAGCCCCCTTCCCTCACTCCCGCGACCCTGACAGGCCTGTGCTTGTGTCTCACCCAGCCCGGTAAGGACAGCTGGCTCCTGCCCTTCATGGTGGCCACCCGCATGGTCTTCATCCCCCTCTTCATGCTGTGCAACGTGCAGCCCCGCAGTCACTTGCCCGTTTTCTTCTACCACGACGCCTGGTACATCGTCTTCATCGTCCTCTTCTCCGTCTCCAACGGCTACCTGGCCAGCCTCTGCATGTGCTTCGGGCCCAAGTGAGTGTGACCTGGGGCCAGGGCAGGGAGCCAAGCAGCCAGTTACCTAGCAGCTGCACGAGACGGTGTGGTTGATTGTGCCCCAGGGGCCCAGCCCGGGCATGGACCCCTTGCCCAGGCTCTGCCTTAAGGGACTGGGGGTTCCCCTATCCAGTGGGCTGTGTCCCAGCTGTCACTGTCCCCGTGCTACAGAGGGAGAAATGGGGACAGATTTGCCCTGGATTACCCAGGTGTCCTGCCTCCCAGGAGTGGGCTTCAGCCACCGGTCTTCATCCTCCCCAGCCCAGAGCGGAGCTGCACCTTTCTCCTCCTGCCCTGGAGAGAGCAGTGAAAGGGCCTGGGCTGATCACTGGGGGCCCGGCTGCTCCCAGAGCCAGGCTGCCAGCGCAGGGAGCTGATGCAGTCGGGCTGGCAGCCTGCAGTCTGTCAAGGCAGAGGGGCGGGGGGTGCTGGCGCCAGGAGCTGCAGGGTGGCGCTTTGCTTGACACTTGGCAGCTGCGCGCTTCTTGTGAGCCCATAATTCAGAGCTGGGCGCTCCTCCCGGCGGGGTGTGTGGCCAGGCTCATGCTGTGGAGAAGCCCTGCTGCGAAGCAGGGCCTTTGCTGTGCCTCCCCCAGGGGCCCTGCCGCCCAGACCGAGGTCCCCTCCCTCCTGAGCCCCTTTCCTGCTCCCCAGTGCCAGGGTGTGGTTAGAAAGTGGTGGCCGTGCCAGCACCTTTCCCTGAGCCTGGCCTGGGCTCTGACCCCACCCCATGCCCAGTGTGCAGCGAGGGCTTGACCCTGGCCTGACGCTGACAAACTTTGCTCCGAGGGCGCAAGAGCCTGCCACCTGTGGTGCTCTTGTGCTGCTCCACAGCTGGGCCAGCCAGCTCCATCAGAGCGACAGGAGCCCAGGTCCTCTGCCCCGGGCCGCCAACATCAGTGCCCTTTGCAGGCTGCTCCCCCTCACAGGCGTCCTTCCCCCCAACCCAGCGGCCCCCTGCCAGCTACTAAACTGCTCTCTGGCAGTGGAACAGTCAGGCTCTCACGTGGCCGCAGCTCTCCAGCCACGGAGGGTGGAGAAAAGAGCATCCCCCACTCCAACCCAGAGGCCACAGGGCAGGAGCCCTTGGGAGCACCGATCTGGGAGTCAGGAGCCTTGAGTCCTCTGCCACAAGGGGTGGGCAGGCAACCAGCCCTGTGCCTTGGTCTGCCCCCTGTGAGGAGCCCGGAGCTGAAGGAGCAGCTGTGCAGCCAGGGGGCTGGCAGCAAGGAGGTGGGGAGTGAGGGCAGTGGTGTGGGGAGCAATTGGGGTTCGGGGGAGAAGAAAGGCGATTGTGCGGAGGAGCTGTGGGGCAGGTGAGAGGGGTGGCTCTGGGGAGGACAGGCAGGGAGCAAGGGCACTGGAGTGGGGGAGAGAGGGGGCAGCCCGGCTGCTCTGGTTCCCACATTTTGTTCTCCTGGTTAGTGTTAAGAGAAGCCCCACATCTTCCAGCCCCTCGGCTGGGGCGGGGCCCTTCCCCAGGACCAGCTCCTCCTCCGTTCCAGACTCTCGTTCCCTTTCTCTCAGTGCCGAGGGGAGAGGTGTTGGAGCTGCAGGGCCTTGGGAGCAAGGGGCACCCATTCCTTCAGGGGGGCTCCGTAAGGCTGGGCCCCAGTGCAGCTGGGCTGACCCTTTGCCCCTCTTCCCTTCCAGGAAGGTGCTCACCCATGAAGCTGAGACAGCTGGAGCCATCATGGCCTTTTTCCTCTCGCTGGGCTTGGCCCTGGGAGCCGTGCTCTCCTTCCTCTTCCGCATGGTGATCTAGCCCAGCAGCGGCATGGACCCCGAGGCTGGGCTTGGCTCGGCTCAGCTTCTCGTTCCTGGCCAGCTCACAAAGGCTGCAGCTATGGATGACGCCTGCGCCCTGCTAGGAACTCTCCCTGCCTTCACAGGCCCTGGGACCTGGGCCCCCACCTCCACCCTGCCCTGCAGGTGGCTTGCTGGGCCATTTTGCCCTCCCCCCTGCTTGTGTGATGGCTCCAGGTCTTGTGCCATTATCTCCCCCCAATCCTGTGTGTGCCACCTGGCTTCCCTCCCCCGATTCTGCTGCCCAGTGTTGTGTGAATCCCTCCTACATCCTGCTGCCAGGACCCTGCCTCACCCCAAGCCTGGGACCCTGGGCTCAGAGAAGAAGAGAGGGCCTGGACTCCCTGCCCCCGGGGGTCAGTGTGACCTGCTGTCCTCATCCCAACCTGCTCTCAGGGGTCCTGCAGTGTTCACCCTTGTCCGGTATCTTCCCCCACACCTCCATGGGAAATGAACTAACCCCCTTGGCCTGCTGTAGGCCTGGGGCTCCTCCCTCTGGCTGCTCAGCCTCTCAGCCATGCATGGCTTTATCCAGCCCTCCCTCTGGGAGGGGGGAAGTGTCCATGGGTGCGGGGGCTGGAGCTACAGACCCAGTGTGTGCAGTGCCTTAATTACCAGCCCCTCCTGCCTCCCACCTGCCATGGTCTTTGCCTGGTGCCTTCCCTCCTACCCCCTGGCTGCGCTGCCTGTATCAGACATTGCAGAGCTGTGGCCGCTGCTTCCCGCTGCAGTCCTTGCCTACCGCAGCAGGAGGCGCTGCAGGGAAGAGAGCAAACGTGGCTGTGGGGGGCCAATGCTGGAGAGGACCAGCATTCCCACACTTGTGGCCTTCCCTGGCTGGCTGCCCCTTGGCGCGGGTGAGGCCTGGCCAGGCCTGTTTGTCTCTGTAAATGTGCCTGTACAGTTGCCATTTTTCTATACGAAGAGCGACCGTGCCTCTGGTGTGCTGCCACTGACTCCCACGTCACCGGGGGGCTGGAGCGCGAGCGTCACGCAGACCTGGGCCCAGCGGAGCCAGGCTGCCCAAGGCTGGGGGGTACTGAAAGGACCAGTGTGAGGGGCCCCAGGGGCTGCTCAGAGCAACATCTTGGTGTCTGTTCTCAGCTGCTGCTCAACTCTCTCCTGCTGGCCTCATGCCCCACTGGGTTCTCATTTGGGGTGGGGGGGGGGACCAGGGGAGCTGCATGGGCAGTGAGAGGGTAGGAGGTCCCAGGCATAAACCAGGGCCTGGATGCACGGCCACTGCTGTGCCTGCCAAGAGCAGGGAGGGCATTGCATGGCTAAGTGGGGCTGCCCTGTCTGAGTGCTTGGGGGTCGGGTGGGAGTGCAGGGGTCTGGGTGACACTGGTGAGCTGGGAGCCAAGCATGTAGGAGAGCAGGCTGACCCACAAGCTGGGGGGCACAAGCAGGCTGGTCTGTGAGAGCTCAAGCTGCTGTCCTGAGAGGTGCTGAGCCTGCAGGGCAGGGGGCTGCTTGCCTGAGAGGTGTGGGGCAGGGGGTGCTGCCCTGAGAAGTGCTGGGCGGGGAGATGCTGTCCCGAGAGGTGCTGAGCCAGCGGGAGGGAGACTCGCGTCCATTGTGCAGAACTGCGGGCGCGGCAGATGCACTGGGTGGGCTGGTGCGGCACCTAGTGAATACAACAGTCAACTGCGTCGCTCCATCCCAGCTCAGCATCTCTGCACCTTCCCCTCTCCTTGAAGCGGTTTCCCCAGCAGGGGCTCCCGGCTCTCCCCAGGGACAACCAAGGTTCTCCTGAGTACCCAGACTGCCTGTCCGTGCACAGACGTACACCCGCCCGCCGCACCCAGCATCGCCCACTCGTGCTCGTCAGCACGGTCTAACGCCTGGCCAGGGTAGCTGCACACCAGGCACCACATCAGGCTGTGCAGAACCCCGGGGTTTGCGCTTTGGGTCCCCCCAGGATATGCACACACTGACCTGAAGGGGTGATCACAGCGCGGGGCGGCAGGCTCGTGAGCTAGCCCAGGCGGGTGCAGGTGCTGCATGTGAACAGAGCCCAGGAGTTGGGGCAGGCCGTGCTGAAGCCCCTGCTGCTGTCTCTAGCTGCTCTTTTTAACCATGCTATACCCAAGCAGCAGTCACACCCCCGACTGTTACCTCTGGAGGTGAAGGTAAACCAGCATGCCGCTCGGGTAAGGAGCTGGCTGGGGGGCTCGGCTGCAGGAGGTGGTGTGGCATTCTTCAAGCCTGGCTCCCAGGGCTTCCTGCACGCTGTCACACAAGGCAGCAGGCTGGTGAAAAGGGCTGGCTGCAGCCACCTCTCCTGTCCCGCGGCCCCGCCCCCCAATTCAGCCCTGATGGTACTTGCTGCTGGTCCCTCTCCTGTCAGGGAGCGAGAGGAGAGTGCATTGTTTGCTGCACTCCTGCCTTTGGCTGGGCTGGGCAGGGGGTAAACAAGCTGTGCACTTTATTGTTACTCCCTAACAGTGTCAGGAAGGAGAAGAGCATGCAGCATCCTGGGATGAATATTGGATGGGGGAAGGCTGCAGCTTCCCTTGCCCTCCCTGTATCTCACCACACAGCAACCTCCTGCCCTAAACCCTCCTCACCACCAAACCCTGACACGCCCACTCCTCCTGCCTGTGCCCCCCACACCCTCAACCCCCGCCTTGACTCCTGCTTCCTTCCACATCCCCACCCCTTGCCACGAGCCTCCCCACCCCAATCCTGACTCCTGCACCCCATATCCAACCCCCTTCTCACCTGACCCCTCACCCTGAGTCCCATCACACTCCGACAAACCCCAGCCCCCTGCCTTGAGCCCCCCTTCCCACTCCACCCCACATTTAAATGTCTTACAGTTAGTGTAGCACCAAACACAGCCCTGCTGCCACAGCCCCTCCTCCCCCACCCTACAGCAGTACCTGTAAATATGTTTCTTTCACCCCAGGTTCAAGTTGAGGGCCATCATCCTGGCCGAGGGTGAACAGTTGTGTGGGGCCTGGAGAAACATTCCTGGAATGTCTAGCGTTGCGTGCACCATTGTGTTCAATCATGTGCGTTCATTAGCAATTACCTCCAGTTAAAACAGGCTCACAACCACCCACATCGCCATAGGCCAGAGCTGCACACTAACGTTGACCCAGTTACATGGCTTTGGGGAGTGAAAAACAGTAAACAAGCCCGTACCCTAGGCTGCCGTAGTTGTTGAATGGCCCAGGGACGGCTATGGCCCTGATAGCGCCTCCCTTAGAGGAAGGAACCACTGTGCTGCTCTCCCCTTCCCCAGCTGCTGCTCGGGAAGGCCCAATAGTTACATCTCATCAGCCCCGAAGACCCCCTGCCACCCATTCCCACCCTACCACACCTCAGCTCTCCCAGAGGGACCCCAGGCTTTATGACTCGCTCCCTGGCTGTGCTACTGGGGCTTGTAACAGGTTGGGTCACAGCCCTCCCCTTGAGCTTGTCAGCTGATGAGCTGATCACACCATTGAGCCCCCCACCCTGCCCCCTAGGGTGCCCCCCACCCTATCCTGCACAGCCAGACCCTCTGGTTCCCCCCAGCAAAGGCACAGAGGTGGGGTCCCAGCCCACCACAGAGTAAGGCCGATAGTGATAGCAGCTCGGCTCTGGGAAGGCTCAAGCACAGGCACTTGCCACAGCACGCAGGTACACAGCCCCTGCGGGACTAGAGCCCCGGATAAAGCCATCTACGCTGCATAAAAGTTTATACAGAGTAAGCTCATAACTCACTTGCCCCTTTATCAGTGACGCAGCTGTGCGCACCTGTGGTTCCCCCACAGGTAACATCACTATTCACAAATCACCAGCCACTGGGCTGCTGAATTCCTTGAGTGCTGCTAGTTGCCTTCACTAGCACATCTAGAGACAGGAACAGGTTTATACTTCATACTTGTAATTTCACATACAGGCACACACAGAACACACACATTGGGCTCGCCAGGGGTGCTACATTTTGCATCAAGCAAATCTGAGTTAGGCATCATCCTATTCCAGCGCAGACGTCCATAAAGCAGATGGAGGCGCACGGACACTGGGCTGGTGACACTTGCTACAATGGGGGTTTGTGACCTGCCCCCTGGATGCAGGAGGCCACCAACCAACTGGCTGATAGCAACGCTGTATGCTCAGCTCCCCCTGAGCTGTGGCTATTCTGGCCATACGTACGCAGTTCTGTCCGTGCTCTGCTGCTTCACCACCTGCACCACCCTGCTGAGGGGAAGAAGAGGAGGCCACCACCTCGCCCTGGGGAGGGGGTTTGTGACTGAGCTCCTGGGGTGGGGTGACAGCCCACGTTCCTGAGGGGGACCATGGGAGAGGTGCAGAGCCCACCCCCCAGTCCAGCTGCCCCAATACGGCTACTGCCACCACTGCCCCCCTGCACCAACCCCATTCCTCATCTGGACCTGCTTTGCCCCTCAACGGGCTGTTTGCTTTGCCCCCTTTCCATCTGGGACCGTGTGCAGCTGCCCCATGAGCACTTGGGGACACACCCCTTCCCTCCTGGGACTTGGTCCCCACGGCTGCATTTGGCTGGGGAAGCTTCCCACGTCCCCACCTTGTTTTCCCTCCTGCAGCAGCTCACCCCCTTGCTGCCCCACCCAAGCCCTGTAGGTTTGTTTGCTGCCCCACCCTTGCAGCCCTGTTTGTGCCTCCCTCCTGTCCTGCGGCCCCCTCATTCCAGCTCTGCCAGTGCTCCTCACACCAGATCTGCAGCCCCTCCCGTCTCCCATGGAGCGCTGCAAAGCCCCGTGTGTCTGGCACAACATAGAGCTCATGCCCATGGCCACAGCCGTGTCACCCAGTCACTCTGCCCAGGTCCTGTGCCTTGAAGAGCTGCAGTCTCTCTCAGGCCAGACACATGGGTCCCTTGTTTTGAGAAGAGGAGTGTGGGTGTACTAGCCAGCCAACCCCAGATATTCCTGTTCCCCTTTCAGCCCAGGCATCCCATTCCCATCCCCATCCCCATCCAAACCACCCTCCCAGGCCACCAGACACTGTAACCTTGCATTCTGTCTGGACACGGAACAGCCGAGCTGGAGGAGGAACTGCCCAGACGGCAAGATGTGCCCAGGCACAGGGATGGCCAGGATGCACAGGCATCTCAGGAGGGTTTGGATCAGCTCCTGTCCGGGAGGAGGAGGAGACAGCCAGAGGACACAAGCTCCTGCCCTCGGGACCAGGGGATGTCCATCCCAGATGAATGAAGTCACCTCTAACCTAAGGGCCCTCCCAAGATGCTTGGGGGTGGGAGGTCTGGGGAGAAACCCCACAAACAGTGGTTGACTCTGGCCTCCTCAGTCATTTGCTGTCTGCTTCCAAAGGGCTTGGGCCTCAAATGAAACTGACTGGTGCTCAAATTCCACCTCACTACCTGTTGCCTGCTTGGGAAGCAGACACCCCCTCGGAGCACCACCTGCCCAGCTGCAGAGCTGAAACGTGAAGGGAAAGGTGGGGTAAGGCCACTGGAGAGACTGGAAGCAGTGGGATGTGACATCTCCCCAGGTAAGGGCAGTTCTCAGCTCCTTTGGGTTTCTGGAAAAGCCCCGATGCCCCAGTGGAGACACTCCACCTGGGAGGCTCTCTGGTCTGCAGGGTCCCCCATCCCCGACTTCCACCTCTTCATAGGGGTCTTGGTTCCCACTTCCCCTGCACAGCCCCCTATGATATGGCCTTGGAATTGCTCCCAAGGGTCACAGGCCCAGAGCAGAGATTCTCCTTGTGGCTGCCCTCAGCCTGCGGAGCAAGAGTTCCCAAGACCCGTCCCCACTGACCCGTGCGGGCTTGAAGGGCTGCCACTGAGCAACCCAGCCCAGTCTTGGCTGTTACAGTGGGGCTGCACTGTGACTGCAATGGCTCCCCCAGTGTGTCCCAACCACTGTGGATAGGACCAGGTGGGGAGGAGCAGTTTCCCCCGGGCCCAACATTGGCAGCGGCCAGCTCTCCAGGCCCCTTTGAAATGCTGTGGCAGCACCGCTCCAGCTGCACGCGGCTGTGAGGGAGTCAAACTGGGGGCCAGCGTCCCAGTATGGGCAGCAATGAGAGCTGACTGCTCTTGGCCCCAGCCCTCCGAGGGTGTGGAGCAGCGCTCACTCCCACCTTGCTCCAGGCCTGCAGCAGCTGTTGGCAGTGCTGGATGCAACCCAGACTGGGTCACAGCACTGTTAGCTCCCATCTGCTGATCATGGTTACACCCCAATCCCCATTCAGAGATCCCCAAGCCCCGCAGCAGGGGAACAGAACCCAAAGCTATGGCAGGAACCAGGGCCTCCTGCAAATAGCCAAAGCCCCATGGCCACAGCCTGCCACACCAACACTGAAGCCTAAAGCCAGGGGGCCCTGCTGGGAAGGTGGAGAACTCACCAGCTGCTGCTCCTCCAGCATGGTGCCTCAGGTGTCTCCAGAGAGAGCCAGGGCCCAAACCCTGCTAGCAGCTCCCAAAACCAACACCAAGGGGATGCATCCAGGAGCAGCAGGGAGAGGCCACTCCTTTGCAGCTTCCCCACCATCACAGTCCAAGAGGCCTTGGCCACAAGAAAAGTTGCTGGTGGCCACAGTTGAGAAACACTGCCTTAAGTGGTGACACAGGGTGCATGCCAGAGCTGCAGTCACTTCCACTCCACCAGCTTTAACTGAGGTGACAAACTACAATCAGGTGTCTGAGGTCCCTGCAGCATTACCAGTGAGGGGGGTATGAAGAGACCATCCTTTTCACCTCACCCTGAGGCCCAAAGTGGTTCACCAAGGAGCTAGCAGGACAGCACAGGAGCGTCAGCTGGGAACAGAGCTTTTTATTGGCTCAGGAAGTTAACAGACACCAGCCTCCTCCTTCTTATTTGTTTTGGAAACAGGAGCCTAACATTGATGAGCGATTGCAAAAGAAGCCAAACCAGGAGTACGGGAGGGAAGGGCACAGAGCAGCGTCACAAACCCAGGCCTGGCTAAATGGAGCAATGGCTAGCAGTCAGAGCCCGGCGCTCCTGGGTGCTACGCCCATAGTTTGTGCTGGTCGGGACTCTCCGTTGGAAACGCCGGGCTCTCAGCCCATCCGTAACCCAAGGTCATTCAATGAGGCCAGCTCCCGAGCAGGAAGCTCTTAAGCCCACTGAAGCCCGCAGCAGAGCAGCGCAGCGCAGGCAGGTCAGGTGCTTAGACCCGTGCAAAGGCTGTGCGGCCCTCGCAGCGCTTCTCCCAGGCGGGTACGTTCCCTCCCCGGGTTGCAGACAGGGAGTCGGGGGGGGCGGGAGACGACACCCGCGCGTCACCTAGGGGCAGACCCGGGAATGGAACCCAGGAGTCCTGCCCCTGGCGCCCATCACCAGCCCGCACCGTCCTCCCGCCGGCGCCCTGGGGCGGGGGCTGCTCTCCGGGGCCTGCCAAGCGCCGGCCAGCGGGGCCAACAGCTGCAGCGCCCGGACGCCACTGGCTGCGGGCCGCTTTGCGGGCCGGATCGGGTGCAGCCCAGGACCCGGCATGGAACCTACTGGAAGAGGAGCCGCCGCACCGTTCATCTCCCTCCGCTGCCTCGCAGCGCAGCTCAGGAAATAGTCCCGCCCGCTCCTCCCTGGGGCCGCACGTGGTGACCCGGCCGGTCTCCCCGCGCGCGGCGCCTGCGTTCTACTCCCGGCCCCGCCCCCGCGCCTCAGTTTCCGCCAGGCCGCTTCCGCGGGCGGAGATGGTCCTGCCGGGGCTGGCCCGGCTCAGGGCCCCGCCAACGAGGGCGCCAGGAGGGGGGTTTATGGGGAGCCCCCCGGTGTCAGGCGCTAGAGCCGGGTGCGGGAGCCCTACGCCCCCGGGTGCCTGCTGCAGTCTGGCTCGGCCGGGCCCGGCCGGGCCGGGCCGGGCCGGGCCCTAGGGAGCAGCCCGTAAAAACCCGGCTGCGTAGGTCTAAGTAGGGCCTTCAGCGCCTGCGTCGCGGCACATTGCCTGGAAGCTTAAGTGGGAAACAACGTGTGGGCCCCACCCCCATAGGCCGCAGTAGGGGAGGAGCTCGGGCAGCGGCTGCCTGCCCCGGAACCCCCCTCCCCCCACGCTCGCAGTTCCGCAGCTGCAGCACCAGCGGGCGATGAGCCGCGCCCAGCTGCCGCCGGTACCTGCAGCTTATCCGCTGGCTGGGACGGGGGCGGCCAAGCCCCCAGCCCGTATGTGAGCCAAGCACAGCCCCGTCGCGGAGAGCGCATTGCCCACGACGGACACCAGTGGCAGCTGCGCTTCCCGCGCCGCTTAGCAGCCCCGAAGTAACTTCCTTGTGTTGAGGAAGGACCCAGCTGCCCCTCAGGCTGGAGCCGGGAGCTGTAACGCTGCCCTGCGAGCCCGGGGGGCCATTCCTGCCTTCCCTGCTCCCGCCCTGTTTTGACTTGAAGTTGGGCCCTGTTGTGGGAGCACCCCTAGCAGCTGGGAGTCGGGGTCACAGGCGGGACAGAGCTGCGTGGGGAGCCGCGGCCATTCGGCAGCCTGTTGAGTTATGCAGAGAGCACCAGAAAACCATTGTTCTCCCGGGAGAGCAAGTTTATCCTGTGAAGTCCAAACACTGGCTCCGGACCCCACCCTAAATTTAAAATACCTTTAACCCACGAGCTAAGTGCAGGTGCTTGGGGGGGGCGGGTCTCTGAGGTCTGGGAAAGCAGTGACTGTCCCCTTCTGTTGGGCTTTCTGTAGTCTGAGGGATCTGGCCTACGCTCCCCAGCCACTGCCAGGGCTCCAGTGAAACTCCCTTTGGATACCTGTGTAACTAGAGGTGTGTCTACACTTCGAACTGGAGGTGTCATTTCCAGTGTAGGGGAGGAGCTTGGATGAAGGTAATATGCTAAAAACAGGACTGCTTGGGGGAGGGCAGCAGGCTGGGTTAGCCCCCCGCCAGTTAAGTGCCAGGAGTCCTGGACGTGGTTTAGCCACCACAATAAACCCCCTGATGGAGATGCATTGAAACCAGTAAACATGGTACATTACCAAATTGAAGTCACACAGGGCTCATCTGCCCCTGACATGCAACAGTGGAGGTCTGCCATCAGGCCTGGGAAATCCACACCCCACAAGAGAGCTTCAGAATTCCAGCCCTGTCTACACCAGGGGCTAGGTCGGATTACCTAAGTCACTTGAAGAATGAATTTTTCACCGTCCTGTGCAACATATCTAGGTTGGCCTAATGTTTTAGTGAAGGCCAGGCCCCAGTTCGAGTATGAAGAACAGCGGTGTAAATGCTTCTGTGTGAGAGGTTTGTACTGGTGTGGGCATCAGTGCAGTTAGTTATGTCTGTGGAAAAAAGGCCAGGTGTGGATCATCCCAAAGGCAGCATCTAGGAAGTGGGTTCTGAGAGCAATAGACATTTCCCACCCCAGGGCTTCCCCCATTTGAAATCTGCCCCCCACCCTACCTCAGCTGGATAACTGAACTGCTTCTTACCAAGGGAGCAAGAAGATAATACCCACCTGCTTGCCACACAGGGCTGTGAGTTTGCAAACCTCCTGTAGGGCCCTTCTGTGATGCAGCCAAGAACATTTGCACCCTGAGAGGGCTTGCTAGGCTGCTTCTATTGGCATAACTTTGTCCCCATTAACAGGGCCCTTGGTGCACTTATTCACTCTGACAATTACAGCAACACAAAAACTGCATGGAGGTCAGTGCTGAACACAACCCCCCAGTGCAAGCAGGGAGAATGCTGGCTCCCACCCTAAAACATGATAGGGCTTTTTGATCTCCAGGCCTTTCTCTGCATCCAAGGAAACTCATGTAGTGAAATGCCTCAGAACTGCAAAGGGCAGAGAAGGGGAAGAACATGGAACATTCTTCTCATGCGGTCCATACCCAAAGTCTTTTGGGACAATTGCCCCAGGTTTTCACAGGTGCAAAGTGGGAGTCCATGGACCAAGTTCAGTAGGTGACTCCAAAGTTTCATAGATTTTAAGGCCAAAAAGGACCACTCTGATCACATCCTTTATAACACGGCCTAGAGCCTCCCCCACTGGTTTCTACATCAACACCCTCCCTTCCGGTTGAGCTTAGAACATACCTTTGAGGCAGCAATCTAGTTTGGATGTAATGATCACGAGTGATGGAGGACTTCCCACATTCCTAGGTCATTTTTTTCCTCCCCGTGGTTAATTACCCTCACTGTTCAAAATGGGCACCTTATTTCTGGTCTGAATTTCATTTCACCGAGCTTCAGCTCCAACTGTTGGATCTAGTTATACATCAACCAAGCCTATCAAATATGCCCAGTTTCTTGTAAAACCATGCTGTTTGACCTTGTGCACATTCCCCTCTTTTAGTTCTTTACTCTCTGTGTCCCCTGTCAGCGTTGCCATAGTTTGCCTCCTATTGATGCCAGGCTAACCAGCCTTTAGCTTTCTGGCTCGTTCAGTTTACCCCTTTTAAGTGTGGGCAATCAACTTTTTCTCAGTCTTCTTGAAAAGCACAGGTAAGGGAGAGTGGGCCCAGGAGAGGGGATGCAGGGGTATGAGGAGGGCAGAGAGTGGAAGGGGAACACGTGGCTGAACTTGGAGTAGACCTGCGGGGGGTTACAGGGTTCCTGCGGATGTAAGTGACATGGAACTGACTATTAAGGCGAGTCCCAGGAACCGAGGGGGATGAGGTCTCAGGAAGAACCCCTGAGAGAGGAGAGGCACTAGGGCACGGGAATGGGGTGTGAGGGGTTGAATTAGCGGTAGGACTCAGCGGCGGGGTGACAGGGTTATAAAGGGCTTCCCGGATCCTGCCGGGGGGCGGGGAGACGGAGCTGCAGGGAGAGTGAATACCGGGACCCACAGCCAGCCAGGCCCTTTTAAGGCGGAGGGAGCCGGGGCCGGCTGAGCCCTATATAGGCCGGGTGGAGAGAGCGCTGACTTCTCTCTGCGCCGGCCGCGCCGCAGTCCCAGCACCGGCGACCGCACCTGTTCCTGCCCGACTCCCGCCGCCCGCCGAGGTAACGCGGCCGGGCTCGGTTCGGCTCCGGGCGGGGGCCCACGTGGCTCCGCTGGGCGCTGCCATGCTGGGGGCGGCGGTCGGGGCGGGGGAGTCACGGGGGGACCGGCGTGGGTCGGTCGGTGCTCTCGGCCGCGCTCAGCCCGGCCTTGCCTTGCAGATGCCCGAGGCCGTGCAGCATGGGGAGGAGGAGGTGGAGACCTTCGCCTTCCAGGCAGAGATCGCCCAGCTCATGTCCCTCATCATCAACACCTTCTACTCTAACAAGGAAATCTTCCTGCGGGAGCTCATCTCCAACGCCTCCGATGTGAGCACGGCGCGGGCTCCGCGGGGCGCTGCCGGCTTACTGGGCCAGCCAGGGATGTCCCCTGCAGGCTGAGGTCCTGGGGATGAAAGGGCCCCAGGGAAACGCCTCCGCCCTGTTCCGGGCCAAGATCGCCAGCGAGGGGACCGGTGAATGGCAGTTGGGCTGGTGGCCAGCTGATCTAGGGAAAGGGCTGGAGAGCCCCAGATAATCTCTCCCCTGCCCTCGTATGCTCGCTAGACCGGTGGAGCATTACGCCCAGAGGTCCTGGTGTGAGCAGATCTCGGGGGGTGCAGCCTGGTGGAGGTGGCCCCCATCCCCCAGGTTCGTCTGCTGCCTTGCGGGGAGCTGGAGTGAGTTGGCGTTTGGTGTCCCCTGTTGGTTTTCAGGTTTCTGCTGTGTGCGTGGGAGTGAATGAGCCTGTCTGTCTGCCCAGCCTGCTGCTGGGATGGAGTAGCTGTCATGCTGTTCTGATGCAGGGCCTCTTATTTTGCTCTCTGGTTTGAGTGAAGCCAGGGTCTTTGTGTGGGATGTTTGTTGTGGTGATGCACGCTCTTGAGCCCATGAACGCCCCCTCCCCAGAGCAGGGAGAGCACAGGATCCCTGGAGCGGGTAAGTGAATGGTGGGTGAGCCTTGTGAACAGTTTCTGTCCTTCCCCAGGCCTTGGATAAGATCCGTTATGAGAGCTTAACAGATCCCTCTAAGCTGGACAGTGGCAAGGACCTAAAAATTGACATCATCCCAAACGCCCGGGACCGCACCCTTACCGTGGTGGACACTGGCGTTGGCATGACTAAGGCCGATCTCATCAACAATTTGGGCACCATTGCCAAGTCTGGCACCAAAGCCTTCATGGAAGCCCTGCAGGTGAGTGGCCTTCAGGTGGTGAGCCTGCCTTTGGATTGTGTGCACCCAGTGGGTGTGGTTATCTACTGGGCTTCAGTCCTTCATAGGGTCTTGAGACTTCAATGCTCAGTGCGTGTCTGAGAAACAATCCTTGTCTCAGCTTGCATCTTCCAAGGAGTAGCTTCCCATGCTCTTGGCTTGTCCATGTGTTTCCCTGCTTCCTCCTGCAGAGAGGAGATGAAGGTGCCCTGTCCTTTCCGTCTGAACTTGAAGTTCTATCTCTGCATGTTGACCTTCATCCCAGCTCCTGCTGTTAGGACACTCCTGCCTGCATCACAGGCATCATCTGCCTCTGGTGTCCTGCTCTCTTCAACCTGTCTCCTTCCACCCTTGCAGGCCGGTGCAGACATTTCCATGATTGGGCAGTTTGGTGTGGGCTTCTACTCCGCCTACCTGGTGGCTGAGAAGGTGGTGGTCATCTCCAAACACAATGACGACGAACAGTATGCCTGGGAATCATCGGCTGGAGGCTCCTTCACTGTTAAAACCGATCATGGTATGTACTGAGGAGGTGGGGTCTGCAGGGAACCAGCCACCTTCGTCCCCTTTGTCTGTTGAGGTGTCTGTGAGGAGGTAGCTGTTCCCTCCCACCTCATCTGCTAACCATCTGTGCTAACCAAAGCCATGGCTCTTGGCTTGGTGCAGGGCCAATGGTAGCTGTAGGTCTGGCTTCCATGGATATGGGCCTTGGCTTCCATTACACACACTGTGGTGATCCTCCCTTTTAATTTAGCCATGGGCTGCACCTGGCACTGACAGTTCTCCAGTCAGCTCTGTCCAGTGTCCGTGGCCACTAATACCACGGCCTCTCTCCTGGTGCTACAGGTGAGCCCATTGGGCGCGGCACCAAGGTGATCCTGTACTTGAAGGAGGATCAAACAGAGTACCTGGAGGAGCGGCGGGTCAAGGAGGTGGTGAAGAAGCACTCCCAGTTCATTGGCTACCCCATCACTCTTTACGTACGTACCTGAGAGACGGTGGGACCTATGGGAAGACCAGATGGTGCGTGGGGGTGGGGGGGCAAGCTGAGAATGGGGAGAGGATGGTACGTTCTGCCTTGAGCCTTCCCATCCCCCCAGGGGGTGCGTAAGCAGGGCTGCCCTTAGGATTATGGGGCCCTATGCAGTACTGCTAAACTGGTGCCCCCGTGCCTGACGGTGGGTGGGTGTGGGGGTGAGAGTTTGAGGCGAGATTTTACAGGGTTCAGCAGCACACTAATTAAATATTTTGAAACCAATTTTAAGCTGGGGTGGGCAACCTATGGCCTGGGCCTGTGGAGGGGGCGGCGTGACTGGAGCACCAGCCCCGGCTCCGCACTGTGGAGGGCGGGGGGGAGCCTCAAGCCTCGCAGGCCTGATCCAGGCAAGCCAGGGCCTGAGCCGACCTGTCAGGCAGAGGAGAGAAAGCAGCACCTGTGAGCACCCTGCTGGCCCCTCCCTCCCCTCCCCCCCGATACTCCTATTGGCTGAATTGTGGGCAGTAGGAGCGGTGGGGGTGGTGCCGGCAGGAAGCTCTTCCCTAACTTGTGTTGAGCTGCACTTGGTAGGTCCCCTCCTGCCCAGACCCCATATTCCCACCCCGCTCCTGCACTCCTTTCCAGACATGTCCCTCCTGTGCCCTCTGTCACGCCCTGACCCCCCACCCCACTTCCAGCTCCCTCGCGCATCCTCCCTCGCACCTGGACCCTGCTTCCTTATTCCCAGCACGCTCCTGCAGCCAACCTCCTCCTGCCCCGATCCTACATCCCCCCCCCCCCCAAGCACTGACCCCCTAATTTTGGCCCCTCCCCGGAGCCATGGGGGCCCCCACAAAATCTACGGGCCCTGGTCTCCCTAGGTTCTGAGTGGTGCTTGAGTGCAGAGAAGTGAATATTCTCCCTGCTGCTCAGTTGGGGCCCACCTCTGTGGGTTTTTATTTTCCTCACTTGGGGGTCAGGCAGTGCGAGCCGGGGGTCTTGTGTTTTGCTTCTCACTTGTGTGTGGCCCCCAACAGATTTTTCTGTGGGCCTTAAAAAGGGTCCCCCACCCCTGTTCTAAATCAAGGCCGCATGGACCAACACAGTTGATTCAGAACCTGACTGAGGCGGTTAAATGTCTTCGTTGCCACTTGGATGGCTCCTTCGTTGCCTCTGCTGCTGATTGCCCTGGCAGGGTTTTCCACGGTTACCCTAGCTAGGTCCTGCCTGGAGGAAACAGTGCCAAAGGACAGGGTTAGGACAAGGCGGGGGTGGACATTAGACCCCAGTGGTGCCCCAAAGCGGGACATGCCCTGTGCAGTCCGCATCTGAGTAAGGAGGGCTGTGTGTGTGAGAGCCAGCGGAGGGCATGGCCAGATTCTGAAGGGCAGGGCTGGGCACTTGTTTGCCTGCTACAGGAGCTGGCCAGCAGGGCGGTACAAGCTCTCTGCTTCTAGGGGGTGAGGATCTCAGAAGGGCTGAACTGCTCCCTCACTCTCATCCCTAAGTATCTGTGCAGGCGCTCCGGGGGCCCTGGCTTAAATTAGCTGGTGAGGGGGTAGAGCTGCAATTCCAGACCTCTAATGGACCTCTGTTGCAAGAGCTGTGGGAGATTTCATTAGCTGGCGGTGGCCAGGGAGCTGTATCCCATTGGTCAGCCCAGCCGCTGGGAGGCGCTGTTTGCAAAACACGAACCCGTGCTCCCCTGCTGCATATCGTGGCAGTGTTTAGCCTTTGCCTGTGCCCAGCGAGACAAACTCCTCCCTTGGGGCAAGAGCGTCTCTGTTGCTGCCCTAACCTGTGCAGAGGAGGCTCTCAGCCAAGTAAGTGCCTTGGAGATGACCTGTCTTGCTCCCTCTCCGTGCAGCTGGAGAAGGAGCGGGAAAAGGAAATCAGCGACGACGAGGCAGAGGAAGAGAAGGAGGAGAAGAAGGATGAGGATGCAACCTCCAAGGATGAGGAGAAGCCCAAGATTGAGGACTTGGGGTCAGATGAGGAGGAAGAGGAAGGTGACAAGGGGAAGAAGAAGAAGACCAAGAAGATCAAGGAGAAATACATTGATCAGGAGGAGCTGAACAAGACCAAGCCCATCTGGACCCGCAACCCAGATGACATCACCCAGGAGGAGTATGGGGAGTTCTACAAGAGCCTCACCAATGACTGGGAGGACCATCTGGCTGTCAAGGTGCGTGCAGGGGCTGGGCACACAGGTGCGGGCTAAGGGCCATTCATCTTCAAAGCAGGGTGGGTTAGTGCATAGGCTCCCCCTTGCTTTGTCCCGGGGCGCACTGGTGTATAGAAGGCCGGGACCAAAGGCTCCATTAGCCGTAGTGAGACACAACTGAGCTGCAGCTGGTTCTTCTTCGGGGGGAAGCGCATCACTGGGCTGAGCCTGTCTGACCCGTCGCTGCTCATCTTGCTGTGGAGCCTTGCAGGTTTGCTGGCCTTTTGGACAGCGTGACCCTTGCTATAATCCCCTGCTTCATCTGGGTGTGCGGGTTCTCCTGAGGCCCCGGCGGCTGCTGCTGCTGCTCTCGAGCACAACTGAAGAGATAGGAACTGCTGCACTGGGGGCCTTAGTCCCTGCCGTGCAGTCACTGGAGGGGGGCGTGAGGACTCTGAGGAGGACTCTAGCCTTGCTGTCCCACCTGCTTGTCTAATGCGTTGTATAATCTGCTCCAGCGTCAGGCTGTGGGGGTCACGCCTCCCTCCCACCATCACCTGGGCACGGTGCCTGCCTGGCGGACCTAGCGTGCAGCCTGGCCAAAGGGAAGGGCCTCCCCAGGGGAGGGCTAGAGGAAGGAAGCTGTGGGAGCTCTGGTCAGCTCGGCCCTCCTGTGTCTCCCCACCTGCAGCACTTCTCCGTGGAGGGGCAGCTGGAGTTCCGCGCTCTGCTCTTCATCCCGCGCCGCGCCCCCTTCGACCTCTTCGAGAACAAGAAGAAGAAGAACAACATCAAGCTGTATGTGAGGCGCGTCTTCATCATGGACAGCTGTGACGAGCTCATCCCAGAGTACCTGAGTAAGCACCCCCCGCATCACGCTGCCCGGGGGCTGAACTCCCGCTCCAGCTGGCTGCAGGTCTCTCCCCAGCTGTGGCGCTGCTCCCTCTCCATTGCATTGCCCCAGGACAGCAGCACATGGCCTCATGGTGCTGCTGGGAAGGCTGCCCACTCTCGGGGCTCCCTGAGCCGCGTTTCCGCTCTGGTGCGGGGGGAGGGTGGGCATGTGGCATTCCTAGCCTGGCTGTTCTGATCTCCTCTTCTCGGCCTTCTGGCCTTCCTCTGCAGATTTCATCCGGGGCGTGGTGGACTCTGAGGACCTGCCTTTGAACATCTCCCGGGAGATGCTGCAGCAGAGCAAGATCCTCAAGGTGATCCGCAAGAACATTGTCAAGAAGTGCCTGGAGCTCTTCTCCGAGCTGGCAGAGGACAAGGAGAGCTACAAGAAGTTCTACGAAGCCTTCTCCAAAAACCTGAAGGTGAGAGCTAGCCAGCCGGCCCTGTGGGCGGGGGTGGCTCTGTCTCGCCTCCCTGTGGGTAGTGGCACTTGAGGAGCCAGGCCTAGTCTGGTCTGTTCCAATATCCTCTGGGCTGAGCTCACAGCTCAAACCTGCTCTCGCTGGCAGGGCTCTGGGGTGGAGGGACTGAACAGTCGCTCCTCTTAGCAACCAAGAGGGCAAGTGCTGCCGACGGAGCTACCTGTGACACCCCAAGGTGCTTTAACGGGAAGGTTTCCCTGATGGCATCTGGCTCCAGCCTGTGCCCTTGGGTGCGGGTGGGGTGTCTGCAGGGAGGGGGTTGGATTTCCCAGCTCCTGCAGGCAGGGAGTGTTCATGAGCCGTCTCCTGGAGCCCGGCCTGTAAACCACCACCCCTGCCCCCAGCTTGGGATCCACGAGGACTCGGCCAACCGGAAGCGCCTGTCGGAGCTGCTGCGCTACCACACCTCGCAGTCAGGTGACGAGGTGGCCTCGCTCGCTGAGTACGTGTCCCGCATGAAGGAGTCACAGAAGAGCATCTACTATATCACAGGTGAGGGCTGTGGGGAGCCACACCTCCCCCCACCATCACCTGGGCATGTTGCTTGCCTGGCGGACCAGACCTAACCGCCGCCTCCATGGTGTCTCCAGGGAAGGGTCTGTCCCTCAGATGGAGGACTGCTCAGTCTGCTGCATTCAGTGTGGCTAAGGCACCAGGAGGAGGGTTAGATTCCACCGTCACCCTAGAATAGGACTCAGCCGCATGGCTCCTCAGGTTGCTGGTGTGACTCGGGGACTTCTCCTGGCCTAAGTCCCTCGTGCTCATGGGGCAGGCAGGCTCCACTGAGGCTGAGCTGGGCCACTGCCTAGGGGAGCTTGAAGCTGGGGGAGTGTATGGAAAGATGAGCCTTCTCCCAGAAGGGCTAACACTGAAGCACTGAGAGTGCGTTGTAATACGCCCTGGGCTGTTGCCTGAAATAGAGCCATTTCCCTGCTGCCTAAAGAGGGTCTCGTCAGTCAAGTGCTTTGAGTTCCCTGGCTGGGAGGTGGGTGTGCAAGTTCTGTGGTCTCCATTCTCTACGGGACTAGCCAGGCTTTATCCCTAGTACCATGGGGCCAGCAGATCCTTGTCCTAGGATTCTGGCAGAGACATGGTCCCTTATGTTGCTGAGGTCTGGCTGGTCCCTGCCAGGGGACTGCCGGAGACCCCAGAGCACAGCCTGCTCCGAGCCCTGGTGACCTCCTTGTTTTCACCAGCGCAGGTGAGAGCAAGGAGCAGGTGGCAAACTCAGCCTTCGTGGAGCGAGTGCGGAAGCGCGGCTTCGAGGTGGTGTACATGACCGAGCCCATTGACGAGTACTGCGTGCAGCAGCTCAAGGAGTTTGAAGGCAAGAGCCTGGTGTCGGTCACCAAGGAGGGGCTGGAGCTGCCTGAGGATGAGGAGGAGAAGAAGAAGATGGAGGAAAGCAAGGCGAAGTTTGAGAGCCTCTGCAAGCTTATGAAGGAAATCCTGGATAAGAAGGTTGAGAAGGTAAAGGGTGGTGGGGCTCAGATCCCAGCCCCAGGCTGAGTCGCTCTGGCTCAGTGGAGAAGGACAGCAGAGCCCCACCGAATGCAGACAAGGGTTGGAGCCTGGCTTAGGGCATGGCCTGGTCTGCATCAGAGGGTCAGCTGAAGGAGACTACCGGTCTCTGCCTCCGTGCTCCCTGTGAGCTTGTGCAGCTGCTCAGGAGAGGTTCCGCTGCCACCCAGCTGATTAGCAGAGCGCCCGTGGCTAGGTGCAGTTTCTGCTTGCAGTGCCCTTCTGCATGTAAAGTGTATTCTGCAAAGCAGCCCAATACTGGTATTGATTGTAGGCTGGTGCTGTGGGCATGTGCACTGGGTACCCAGGCGGTGGCTGAGCTCTGGTGCTGTCCCAGCTGGTGGTCCTGAAGCTGGCTAGGAAATCTACTTGCTTTGGGGCTGTCTGGTCTCTGGCCGTGGAGGTGTTTATGGCCACGTCCCAGAGGAGAGGCCAAGCTGCAGCCAGCACTCCACTGCCTATGGCCATTTATGGGTGTCTCCAGCTGAGGCTGATGTAGGGGCTGGTGTCTCTGTATGTGCTGTGACCAGACCCAGTCTGTTCTGCTCTTGCTTGGCCTGATAACCCTTGGGCACCTCCCCAGGTGACCATCTCGAATCGGCTGGTCTCCTCGCCATGCTGCATTGTCACCAGCACCTACGGCTGGACAGCTAACATGGAGCGCATCATGAAGGCCCAGGCGCTGCGGGACAACTCCACCATGGGCTACATGATGGCCAAGAAACACCTGGAGATCAACCCTGACCACCCCATTGTGGAGACCCTGCGCCAGAAGGCCGAAGCAGATAAGAACGACAAGGCTGTCAAGGACCTGGTGGTGCTGCTCTTTGAGACGGCCCTGCTCTCCTCCGGCTTCTCCCTGGAGGATCCTCAGACCCACTCTAATCGAATCTACAGGATGATCAAGCTGGGGTTGGGTAAGTGCCCAGGTGACTGGTTGAGTTCTGAGGGCAGACTAGGGCAGGAGCTTTTCCCAGCATGTCTAGGATCCAGAGACTGTTCATGGTGGCACATTGTGAAGACCAGAAGTCAGGGGCATGTTAGCCAGTTGAGTTGGTCTTTGGTTTGAGCACATGAGGCCTCCTTGGGAAGGAGCGGTAATTCTTATCCAGCCTCCAGGAAAGTCTCTGTAACCCCTCAATCCTGGTTTATCCTTTCCTCTGTGTATGGAAGCAGTGGCCCTAGGGAGAGCGTTCCTGCCCTGGCTCACGGCAGGAAGCGCAATGGAGGGAGGTGCCTGCAGGAGGCAGTCTCCTGCTCTTACACAGCTCCAGGAGGGCGTAAAATATGCCCTCTCCCAGGGAAGGGAGGCGCAAACTGTGCAGCGTGCTGGGCCTGCACTCCCGCCAGCAGGTGGGAGGCCAGTGGGGTGTGTGGGTAGCTCATGGGAGGAGAACGGGTTGGAAAACGAGCTTGAGATTTCAGTACATCTCCCACAATGCACCACTCGTCTGTTAGCGCCTGTGGTGCATCGTGGGGAATGCACTGGGGTGAGTCTGGCCCACAGCGGAGAATGGAGGCAGGAGGCCCCAGGCCAGCGGAATGGAAAGGTAGTGTGCTGGGGAAAGCAGACGGGCTGGGGCACAGAGGAAGCGGTGATGGAAAGCTGGGCTTCTGCTTCAGCTTGATTTTCTGGAAGCATTTTGCGCCCCCTGCTGTGGGGGGGGCTGTGGCCTGACAGAGCTCTGGGTTTGTGACGTGTGCTGAGCTTCTCCACTCATGTTCTGTCCTGGGGCTGCTCCCCTCAGTGTGTGAGCCTGGGGGTGGCCCCAACCATGACCAGCCTGCACGTTTCCTCCCCAGGTATCGATGAGGATGAGGTGACCACAGAGGAGCCCAGTGCTGCTGTCCCAGAGGAGATCCCCCCACTAGAGGGAGAGGAAGATGCATCCCGCATGGAGGAGGTGGACTAATGCCCCCCTCATCTTAACTCCCTGCATCCTCTGCTTGGAAGGGGCAGGGTCTGGTCCTTGTCACTGCTACAGACTCCTTGGCTCACCTAGTGTCCATTTCCCCCTGTCAGTAGTGGGTGGGATGGCAGGGTCCCAGCCCTGTCTAGTCCATCTCTGTCAGTCTGCGTGTGTTTGAACCAGGTGCTTGAAGTGGGTTCTGCTGCTGGATTCTGATTTCCCCCTGGCCCTCGGGCAGGGTGGGGTTGTGTTGATGTTTCACTATCAAGCACGCAGCCCTCCCTCCAAGCACAGCAGGGAGCCTGGCCCCCACCCCCGGCTGCTGCCTGCAGCCCACAGTAGGATGGTGTGTTTTGTCGGCCATTTGGTTTTCCATGGTACTGAAATTAAAGTATCAACTAGAGAATGTGGTTTACAGGGAGCCACTGCCTTGGCTGTGCCTGCTCCATGCAGTGGTGGGAGAGCCAATGGGGTGGTGCCTGGGAGGGGGGTGGCATTGTGCCAATGGGGTGGTGCCTGGGAGGGGGCGGGGGGCACTGTGGCTGTTGTTACCCCTGCTGGAACTTCAGGCTGTGCCCTGCATGCACCGATCTGGGCTTGTCCTGCTCTGTTGCCTACTCTTCAGCTCCCACCTGGAGGGTGCTTCACTGTGCCAGGGGCTTCCTGAGGGGCTGGGTTACTGTGCCTCTGCCTCTCCCAGCTCAGGCTTTTCAGCTGGGGGTAGCGGGTAGCCACACCAATGCTGTGGGGCCAAGGCAGTCAAGCTGGCTTGAGTCGGGTAGTGCTGAGCTTAGAGTACGTTACTGCAACAACAGAGCTGGTTTTTACTGCCTTAGCGCAGTGCCCTCTCCTCTACCACTAGCCTGTGTCCTTGGTCAATCTACTGGTGGCCTGTTCTGTAGAGGAGGTGCAGCCGTTCCCTGGGTGGTAGGGACAGGAGCAAAAGCCTACTCCTCCCTTTGCTCCCTCCAGCCAGCCCCACAGCTAGCCCAGATCTCCAGGTGGGTACCACATGCTGCAGCTGTAGGGCTGCCTCTGCTCAGCAGCAAGCCCCAGGGGGCTTGCATGCACCAGGAGCATCAGCACGTATGTTTTCCTGGGGTGGAGCCTGCTCTCCACGCCCCAGCCTGGGGTGGGGGAAAACAGTGCCCAGCTAGCAGAAGGAAGCCTGGGGGTAGTGGGTGGACCAAGGGGGGGGGAGAGGCAAGACCCCCAGCCTCCCTCTAGGAACTGTGTGCGCCCCTGCCCAGAGAGCAGCTAGCCTGTTGCCCCTGCCTGCCCCGGGCTGTGCTGCTACCCCCTCCAAGTATGGGCTGAGTGTGGAAGGCAGCACCTTGCCTGATGCTTACAACTTCCAGGTCCAGCTGGGAGGTCATCAAGGGGCCGCAGATGTGTGGAGCGCGGTGCTGGGTGGGGAAACAGGTCTGCTAGAGTTGCCTGGGAGAAATGAGCAGCTTTGGAGGGTTTTAGGTCATAAGCCAGCTCCCCAGTGCTCTGCACATATACCTACTTCCTCAGCAGCTCTGTCCACAGGGCCAGGCGCCCCCAAGTGCTTTGTTGGCTCCAAGCCAGGAGCTATAGCCTGTGCAATGCTTGGACAAAATGGAGCAATCACCATCTTGAATGCAAAGGGACAGAGCTTACACCTCCCATCATGCAAGGGGACTCTGTCCCAGCACCTTCAGGCTGCAGTGCATGCTGGGAGTTGTAGTTCTCCCACATAGCACACATTCAGACATTTCTGGACATGAAAACAAAAGAGCAGTCCCATAGCACTTTAAAGACTAACAAAATAAGTTAATAGGTGAGCTGTTGTGGGACAGACCAACTTCTTCAGCCCATAGCCACACCAGAACAAACGCAATATTCTGGTATGGCTGTGACCTGAAGAAATGGGTCTGGCCCATGAAAGCGCATCACCTAATAATTTATTTTGTTAGTCTTTAAAGTGCTACTGGATTGCTTGTTTGGTTGCATAGTATATAGACTAACACAGCTTCCTCTCTGTTTCTGGACATGTGCTGCAAGCAGGGCCAGGCTGGTCCTGTTAGCACAATATGTTGAAGCAAAAATATTTATTCTTGCAAGCCAAAAACAAAAAAAGCTTGTGAGAAATCAAATGTCGCTTTCTGCTCCTGCCTTTTTTTTCCCCTCAAAGATGAGCCGCCACCACCTGGAACGCACCCTTCCCTGATGGGGAAAGCAGCTGGAGCCAGTACGCCACTCTGAGCTGCACGTTCCACAGGGAAGGTAGGAGGCTAGGCTGCAGCCCCAGGCAAATGACCACTCAGCTCTGGGAAAGATGGGCACAGACTTGCTGCAGCTGCACAGCAGTCCCCTGATCCTACACAGCCCAGCAACTTCCCTGACTCTACTCTCTCCAGCCTCAGTCTGGGTACACATGCCCTTGTCTCCAGCACCTCCACAGCCCCGTGTCTTTGCCAGCCCTCCTGCCTCCACTCCAGGCTCTAACCGCCCTAGGAAGCTAGTCTCTGAGGGGTAGCCCTATTAGGCTGTAGCTTCATCAAAAAAACCCAGGCCGTTCTGTAGCACCTTTTAAAGATGAACACATGTATGTTGTACATAATGAGCTTTGGGGCTTGCCCACAAAAGCTTATTACCTAACACATGAAAGTGCTACAGAGCCTGAGCTGAGACAGAGCTTTGTAATGCTCAGTGTCCCTTCCACACTCTGCGAGGTCCGAAAGGCGCAATTCTCATTATCCATTCAAACGCCCACTTTTCTGAAGCTTGGTGTGCTCTTTGCCTCAGTGGTATTGCACAGACCAGTACTTAGCAGGAACGGCTCCCCCTTTCTCCATTTAGACTTGTGCATCTTTCAGTGGCCAAGCAGCCCCATGTTTTGCTATATGACAGAGGCTGACAAGCAATGCCCCCGCTACCTTGTGGAAACCATGTGAGTCCTCTGGCTCCCCACCCATTTCAGGCTCTTTTCACAGGGGAGTATCTCCCAGCCTCTGGTCAGTCCAGCCATGCAGCTCTCACTCCCACCCCCCCTTGCAGCTCTGTGCTTTCCAAGAGCAGGTGAACACAGTACCACGGAAGCAGAGCTGAGCACTTTAGCCTAGCAGGGAGCCTGGTCTCTGGCTCTGCTTCAGCTTCCCAGCCTGCTGGCTCCTGCCAACCTGATTTCCATGTCCACTGAGGTGTGCTCCCCACACCCTCTGGGGATTGGCCCAGGACTTCACTCCCTTGGGGCCTGTTCCAGCAGTGGAGGGTCTGGGTGGCAGGTGTGCAGCAGGGCAGAGGGTAGCCCACACCCGGGTGCAGAAAGCAAAGCAAGCAGGGGCCCTGGCAGAACCTACAGGAGGGCTAACCAGAGTGTGCTACCCACAGACAAGACCTATTTACACAGCCAGAGACATGGGACTAAGATGCCTCCCTGCTACAGAATGCTGCACTAGGAACAGAGACCAGCCAGCAGCAGCAGAGGGCCCAGGCTGGAACACAGTGGCTGTGTCAACACTTGCGTTCCTCTTTCAAAAGAGGGAATTCAAAAATGCAAATGAGGTGCAGCTTTACATGACACCTCATTTGCATATTCTTTCAAAGAAGAAAAGCCCTGCAGCCGCAGCTCTCTTGAAAGTAAACCCCATCTTCAAAAGAACCCTTCCCTTTTTTATGGGAAGAAGGGGTCTTTCAAAGATGGGATGTGCATCTGAAAGAACCATGTCTACACAGCTCTTCTTTTGAAACAATATGCAAATGAGATGCCAGATATGTAAATCAACCTCATTTGCATTTTTGAATTCCCTCATTTGCATGCCTCCTTCAAAAGAGGAATGCAAGTGTAGAGACACAGGCTGTCTATCAGCAGATAGGAATAAGGGGATTTCAAAGGTGGCGGGGTCCTTTTGAAAGGTCCTGTCTGGATGAGCCATGCGGGAACGAAAAGCAGCAATTAGGAAGTGCTGCAGCCGGTGGCATGCTAACGAGGTGCTGAATATGCACTTCAGCGCCTCATTAGCATTCTTCGATTTGGCCATTAGCATAGCCATTTTGAAGTTTTCTCTAAGTGTAGATATAGCCAGGCAGTCTGGCCCCAAAGCCCATAGGTGGGCTCTGCCTATACCGAGGGTGGCCTGCTGGGTAGGGCCAGAGATTGGCACTCAGAGGAGCAGGGTTCATCACCAGGGTCGCACCCAACCACTCCTGGGCAAGCTCAGGCTAACACCCTGTAGCCATGTCTACACATGCCGGCTACTTCGAAGTAGCCGCGCCAACTTTGAAATAGCGCCCGCCACGTCTACATGTGGCAAGTGCTATTTCGAAGTTGAAATCGACATAAGGCAGCAAGACGTCGAAGTCGGTATCCTTATGAGGAGATGGGAATAGCACCCTCCTTCGAAACTGAACGTCGAAGTAGGGCACGTGTAGCCAACCCACGTCCCGCAACATTGAAATAGCAGGGTCTGCCATGGCCTCCATGAGCCGAGAGGTTGAGAGACGCTCTCTCTCCAGCCCCTGCAGGGTTCTGTGGTCACCGTGTGCAGCAGCCCTTAGCCCAGGGCTTCTGGCTGCTGCTGCAGCTCAGGATCCATGCTGCATGCACAGGGTCTGCAACCAGTTGTCGGTGCTGTGGATCTTGTGCTGTTTAGTGCAAGTGTGTCTGGGAAGGGCCCTTCAAGGGAGCGGCTTGCTGTTGAGTCCGCCCTGTGACCCTGTCTGCAGCTGTGCCTGGCACCCTTATTTCGATGTGGTCCGCTTTGGTGTGTAGACGCTCCCCTGCGGCGCCTACTTCGATGTAGTGCTGCCCAACGTCGACGTTGAACGTCGATGGCACCAGCCCTGGAGGACGTGTAGACGCTATTCATCGAAATAGCTTATTTCGATGTCACTACATCAAAATAAGCTATTTCGATGTAGCATTCACGTGTAGACGTAGCTTGTGTTGGTTCCCCAGCTGTCCCCTGGGACTAGTACTGCTCCCCCTGTGGTGAGAAAGCCAGTGTTGGTGCTGTTCAGCCCCAAGGGCGTCCCTGTCCCTAGACAGAGAGCTTGCAGGAGGGCTGCCTTCCCCAAGCACAGTCAGACCCCACCAGCCAGGGGCACTGTTTGCAGCAGCTTTTTAATTTAATAAAAAGAGAACAAGTTTCATTTAAAAGTACCAACTCATTCCCCTAGCTGGCAGGGGCCAGCTCTGTTCAGCAATGAAACGGCTATTAGGTCAAACACAGCACTGGGCTGTGCCCCGTCTCCAGGAGCCGTGTGTACCAGTGCCAGGCCGCACCTCCTGCTGGCAGGAAAAGGTGAAACGAGGGATACCCCAGGAAGAGGATCTTTGTGCTTTTCTAAAGGGTAGGAGCCACTTACAAATCCCTGAAGCCACAGAGCAGACATCACCCTTAGGGGATCCTGGGAGTTGCAGTTCAATCCCATGACTAGTGAGAGAGAAATGAAAAGCAGCACAAAAAGCTCATGTCTGAGCGTCTGCAAGCAGCGCAGCGCCTGCATGTGTCAGCCTCAGACAGCGCAGTGCACTGACTGGCCAAGCTAGGAAGGACACGGCACCTGCCACAGCGCCGCTGCAGCTCTTTTACCAGCCCTGGATGGGCCGTGGCAAGGAAGGCTCCTGCCCTGTTCTCTACAGCGCCCCACCATTGGGAAAGGCTGGGCCAACGTGGCTGGGAGCGCCCCCCAGGGAGCAGTCCTGCCACACTCCTTAGACCACCTTCCTCGGGGAGAGGCTGGAGCAGCTGAAATCTCACCTCCCAGCCAGCACTCCTGTCCCTGCTCCAGACACCACCTGCTGCTGGAGCAGCCTGAGCCTGGCACTTCCCTCACCACCGTATATATTTGTAAAGGCAAATAAAAGATAGTGTTTTCTTGCTGTTCCCTTATTATCAGCTCCGTAGTGAGGAAAGGAAGGGAGAGTGCACCTGGAGACAAAGTGCCAGGGAAGAAAGCTCCCCTGTTCATAAATAATCTTCGAGAGAGGCCCCAAGTACCACCCAGAGGAGGAGTTAATCCCCTGGCACTCCTGGGAACTAGCTCTGCCCCTTGCTCCCTTTTCGGGGCCATCTCAGGGAATTGAAATACTTTGACTTATTAAGGCAACAGGAGAAAGGTGTGGGGGTAGCTGGAAAAGCACCTTGCTCCCCCCAGGCCTGCTCCAGCCAGTCCAGGAAAAGCCATAGGCAGAGGAAGTCCTTGTTTCCCCCCTCTTCAGTAGTTCATGAAGAGAAGAGAAATAGATGAAGTGCTCTGCAATGGGAAGGGGGAAGAGAGCACCCTCTGTCCCCTGGTCCCTAAACCTTCTGCACCGGGGCCTCGCCAGCAGGCAGCTTCTTGCTACGCTTCTTCATGCGGCTGCGGGCGTAGACACGCAGAAAGAGAGCCACAAAGACCACGGCCACGCCCAGCCCGCCCACCACGGTGATGGCATGCCCATAGATGAGACAGGAGAGCAGGATGGCAAAAGCTTGGCGCAGCGTCATGATGATGGTGAAGACGGCTGCCCCAAACTGATTGATGGTGTAGAAGATGAAGAGCTGGCCGAAGGCGGAGCAGATGGACAGCAGCACGGCGTGGCCCGCGAACTCGGAGTGGCGGGCCATGAAGCGAGCTGACTCCAGCAGGGCACCCTGCTCCAGCAGCGAGCCCATCGTGAAGAGGCAGGAGAAGACATTCACGCCGAACATCATCTGCACCGGAGACATCTTGTACATGAAGAGGGCGTCCTGCCAGTTGGAGGTGAAGCTGTCGAAGAGGATGTAGCCGGCCAGGAGGACCACTCCGGAGAAGGTGGTGACGGTTGAGAGATGCTTGTCGGGGGCGCTGGAAAGCAGAAACATGCTGACCCCCACCGAGATGAGCACGGCCGTCAGGTACTCCCAGTACTCGTAGCTCTTGCGGGACACCAGCTTGCCCATCAGCATGACCGGGATCACCTTGGAGGCCTTGGCCAGCACCTGGGTTGGGAAACTGATGTACTTGAGCGCCTCATATTGGCACCAGCTGCTGAGGATGTTGGAGAGCGAGGCAAAGGAATACTTGTACATGGGGGCGCCGTGACGCGGCTGCTTGGTCAGGGCACAGTACAGACCGGCTACGGTTAAGGCCAAGATCCGGTTCATAAAAACCAGGAACTGGGAGTCTTTGAACTTCTCACCGGGATCTGTCTCGGTGGCCCCATATGTACGGGTCATGACACGCTCCTGGAGCACGCCCCACGTCAGGTAGGAAGCCTGCAAGGCACAGAGCAGAGGCTGGCAGAACAGTAGGGTTGGTAGCTAGCAGCCACCACACACAGGGAGGAACAGGCCTGTCTGTGCATCTCTCCATTTGCACCCAGCAGGACCTGTCCACCTTCTCCCCCTACCCTGCACAGCCAATAGGCCCAGCAAGGAGATGGTCTCTATCACCACCACGGCTAACTGGGGAGCAATGCACTGGCCAGCCTGGCTACTTCAGCCTCCCTCCCACAGCACCCAGCATAGTGGTAGGGAGAAGTCATTCTGGCTCCTGCCCTGAGGGCAGCACTTCATCACCCAAAGACCAAGACAGCCATGCTCCACCTGAGCTCACCTCCCCCTACAGGTAAGGCTGGAAATACTGAACAAAAATGTGTGCTGGCTCTCAAGATTACAAATGACACAGGAACTGGCAAAATAAGTATCCCACAGTCACGTTCATTCTGTCCTTGTATGCTTTATGTGATACACTTCACAAGATAAACATTTCTCACTTCAGCTGCCTGTTCAACCAGCAAAACAGGACTAGACAACATGACAAAGACATGACCGAGAGAGATCCTAGTGCCAGGGGAACTTCCAAGCTGCACTTCCTGCTCTTTTGAGCTACAGCCTTGGTAGGGCGTTCCCATTTTCTTAAGTCATTCTTAAAAATCAAAATCCATTTTAATTGCAAACCCAGCAAAGGAAGATGCCCTCATGGAGACGATCATCTGTGTATTTAAGCACTTACATTGCCCTGCTGCTCCTCACAGGCATAATAGGAACAGCCAGGATGCATTTGTAAAGAACAGATCACGTCAAACCAATCTGATAGCTTTCTTTGATAGCATAACGTGCCTTGTGGATAAGGGAGAAGCGGTGGATGTTGTATACCTAGACTTCAGTAAGGCATTTGATACAGTCTCGCATGATATTCTTATCAATAAACTATGCAAATACAATTTAGCTGGGGCTACTACAAGGAGGGTGCAAAACTGGCTGGATAACCATACTCAGAGAGTAGTTATTAATGGTTCTCAATCCTGCTGGAAAGGTATAACAAGTGGGGTTCCACAGGGGTCTGTTTTGGGACCGGTTCTGTTCAATATCTTCATCAACAATTTAGACATTGGCATAGAAAGTATGCTTATTAAGTTTGCAGATGATACCAAGCTGGGAGGGGTTGCAACTGCTTTGGAGGATAGGGTCATAATTCAGAATGATCTAGACAAATTGGAGAAATGGTCTGAATTAAACAGGATGAAGTTTAATAAGGACAAATGCAAAGTGCTCCACTTAGGAAGGAATAATCAATTTCACACATACAGAATGGGAAGCAACTGTCTAGGAAGGAGTATGGCAGAAAGGGATCTAGGGGTTATAGTGGACCACAAGCTACATATGGGTCAACAGTGTGATGCTGTTGCAAAAAAAGCAAACATGATTCTGGGATGTATTAACAGGTGTGTTGTGAACAAGGCATGAGAAGTCATTCTCCCGCTCTACTCTGCGCTGGTTAGGCCTCATTTACAGTATTTTGTCCAGTTCTGGGCACCCCATTTCAAGAAAGATGTGGAGAAACTGGAGAAGGTCCAGAAAAGAGCAACAAGAATGATCAAAGGTCTAGAGAATGTGACCTATGAAGAAAGGCTGAAAGAACTGGGCTTGTTTAGTTTGGAAAGGAGAAGTTTGAGGGGGGACGTGATAGCGGTTTTCAGGTATCTAAAAGGGTGTCATGAAGAGGAGGGAGAAAACTTGTCCTTCTTTGCCTCTGAGGATAGAACAAGAAGCAATGGGCTTATATTGCAGCAAGGGAGGTTTAGGTTGGACATTGGGAAAAGTTCCTAACTGTCAGGGTGGTCAAACACCGGAATAAATTGCCAAGGGAGGTTGTGGAATCTCCATCTCTGGAGATATTTAAGAACAGGTTAGATAAATGTCTGTCAGGGATGGTCTAGACAGTACTTGGTCCTGCCAGGAGGGCAGGGGACTGGACTCAATGACCTCTTGAGGTTCCTTCCAGTCCTAGCATTCTATGATAATGTAATTACTCTCCTACCTCCCTCTGTAGCATTGGGAAACTGAGGTACACAGAGATAAAGTGACATGACCCACATCACGCAGTGAGCCTGTGAGAGAACCAGGAACTTAATGCTGGTCACTGGAGTTCCCAGCCAGGGCCTTCAACCATAAGGTCATCCTTCCTCTCCTCTCCCTGCTGCTGTGACTCAAAGGAGCAGAATCGGTTTCCTTTTTACCTCAGATGAACTTAAATACCGGAAAGATTGTTTTCAGTTTCCGAACAAAATCTACACTCAGGCTCTGCCCATAGATAGGACATATCCAGCTCAGAGGGGAGAACACAGGATTAAACTGCATACACCGAAGCAGAGCAGAAGACCAGAACAACATAATAAATGGCAGCCTGTTTTGGTGCGTGAAGAGCACAGAACAGACAGCCTCTTCCAGTCTATCAGACGCTGGCGGAGTGGCTCTCCGAGACACTCCACGGACCATGCTGGCAACCAGCCCGGAGCTCACAAAAATGGAGTTAGCCCATAGAGACCAGATGTCCCAGCCTGCAGTGCTCCCAGGCAAAACTCCAGGAGAACACTGGATGGAGGGCGTTGGTCTCCCACCAACTGGCAACCTGCAATGTCATCTCTCCACCTCCCCCGACAGCAGGATGCCCCTGAACATGCTGAGGCTCTACCTGGAGGCCAGTAGCACAGAAGAGCAGCTTGAGGACCTGCTGGGCTGTTGAAGACTCCGTGGTCTCATTCCGGGCTGCCAGGGAGCTGTCGTCTGGGTGTGCAGACTTGACCTCGCTGCCAAAGATGCAGGACTTGACAACAGGGAAGCAAATGCCGCGGCCTGGGGGATTGAGAGAAGCAGGCAGGGTGTGTTAGCCTCCCTCCAGAGCTTTCTTCCCTCCCAGCCCCTCTGCCTGTGCTTACCAACCCACCCACCGCACTGGCCCGGGGCAAGGTAGAGCCTGGGACCTCTTATGGCTGTGTCTATGAAGCACCTTCAATTGGCTCACTTACACCCTGCCCTCCTGCTTTGCCAAGAGGGCCCTTTCCAGCTGAGAACAGGGAGTAGGCAGGCTCCCAGAGCACAGAGCTCCCCATTTTGCAGATCTGAGGGGCTCTGCCCATTATTCACAGTACCCAGTACCGGCTGTTGCTAACAGACTTCAGAATATCTAACAGGAAACAGGCACAGCGAGGTGAGCCCACACTGGAATTGCTGGGGGGCAGGCTTAGAACTGAGATGCCTTGCTCCACTTTTACCTGTCTCCAGGTAATTCTTTCTCTTGAAGTACTGGATGAGCAGAAACCCAGGCACCATGATGCTCGCATAGCCCGCAGCATTGATGAAGAAACGGAAGAGCCAGAAGTCCCCCCACGAGTCCTGCAAGGTGGCCGACACCTCTTCGCTAGCAGCCATGGTGGGAAGAGCAGCCAGCACAGCAGCCAGGCACAACCTGCCAAACGAAGGGGATACAGGCAGGGAGCTGCAGGGGGCCACTGGCCCAGCCAGTAACATCAGGGTTTGCCACAACGCATGAGGCATGTGGCAGATTTCCCCACCTGCTACGCAGCTCCAGAGCCATCAAGCACCCCCCGCCCCCCGACAGAGAGCAGCACTCTTCTGTACTGCTCTGAAAACCTTCTTTCCACCGACATTTGTCCACCACAGCCACCACGTCAGCTGCAAGCTGGGAGCGTCAGATCCCCTCCTCTTCCTATGGGTGTTACCCAAGTGCACCGGCAACATGGTGAGCCACAGCTCGGCCCAAATGGCACATGGGCGTAAGTTACCAGGGACCGGCGGCAAATTCTCAGCAGTTTGATATATGTCCCAACTCAATGCCATTCAGCTCCCGAGCCCCCTCCCCACTTTCAGTTGGGTCTTGGAGTCTTCACCAGCTGTTGCATCCTGCCCCAGCGGTGGCTGAAGCAATTCCAGAGTGCAGAGCGCCTGGCGGTCAAGGGCATAAGAGCAAAGAATGTTTTCTCTGTTTTTAGGAGCCAGGGTGTTTGCAGCCCCGAACGCTCAGGCCCTCAGAGTTAGAACACAGTGCTAGGACCACAGCCCTACACGCATGCCAGCGTCAAATGCTTTCCCTCTCTGGGGCTCTCACTAGCACCTGTTTAATTTTCAGCCAAAACTTTTTTTTTTGGGGGGGGAGGGAGGAAGCCACAAAGTGGAAGCAGCAGCTCCTGTTTCAGCCCCTTCCTGAAAAGCAAACGGCTTTGGCACAGGGGAGGGGATGGGCTTGGCGGGGAACTCCCCCTCACACATCCTGCTGCAGCAGGACAAATCTATGTTTGCTTGTACAGTACACGAGTAAACAGAGGAAAAGCAGCAGGACAACCAGCGAGTGAGTTCCCAGACCATCATTTCCCTGTGCGCCTGCCTCCAGGGTTTCTGTTTAGAGAAATTGAAAAGGGCAGCCAAGGGAAGGAGCAAGGTGGGGGAAAGGGAAGGGGAGGGAAGGAGCAAGGTGGGGGAAAGGGGAGGGGAGGGGAGGGCAGGGCAGGGCAGGGCAGGCAGTGACTCGGCACATGGGGACTGGGCACACAGCGCTTAGAACTGTGGCATCCAAGCGGATTATGGCACATGCAGCTTAGGGGGCTTGGGCGGCGGCACAGGCAGCAGCCCCTGGGGTGCTACATGGTGGCAGCAGCTCAGGCCCCGCACAGCTGGCTCGAGCACCGCGCCACGTGGAGCTGGGCAGCTCCGGCAGCGTCCCCAGCGAGTCACCCGAGGGGCTGGGGAGTAGGGTGCCTGGCTGCGGGGGCAGGAGGGCAGAGCGCCTGGCAGGGGAGGGGGGACATGGGGCAATCAGGTGTCTTGCTTTGGGACACCACTGGCTTAGAACAGGACAGGCCATGCACCCAGGCTGAGAGGAAATCACCCTCCAGGCCAGAGACAGCCTCTGGGCTCAGGAAGGGACTCTCCCACAGGCATATGCGGGGGAGAGTTTACCACCACCTGCTTCGGAGTACCCAGCCCACTAGTCTGCCACCATTAACACAGCAGGGGCCGCAAGGACCGACTGGCGTCCTCCCCACCACAGGACTGGCCCAGCATTACCCTCTCCAATCCGTCCCCTGGGGAGCACTCCCTCCAGAACTGCAACAAGGCCTGCGCGCCAGGCAGGGAACCGGGCCAGCGGACGCAGGGCTCACTCCCGCCCCAAACAATGACTTCCTACACACACGTGTGCGCCTGCCCGTGGTGAGCAGCCTGCGCCCGAACCGCCGACTAAAGTAAATCAGGGTGCTTGGGGGTACAGGACTCCTGGGTTTTATTCCCAGCAATCACTGACACTCTGGGTGGCCTTGGGCAAGTCGCTTCCCCAGCTGGTGCCTCAGTTTCTCTGTTTGTACAACAGGATGATGCTAGTACCCTGCTGGGGCTGCAAGGCTGAATTCATGTCTCACGTGCGGTGGGACCCTCTCCTGGCAGTAGCCACAGAAAGGCAGTTCCTTACAAGAAAGTTGTGCTGCTGGAACCTCTAGGGAGCCTCCCTGGGGGGTCCCGCAGTATCAGGGCTATGCTGAGCACAGGTATAAATTTAACCCTTAGCAGCCTAGAGGCCATGTCAGTAAAAGGGCACTAAAGCCAGGAAAGAAAGTTGTCTTTGATATCCCACCACTTACAGCTCCTCCCTTCCCTTGTGGGGAAAGGTCCAGGGGCCTTTCCTGTCCCTAGGCAGCCCTAGGGAGGAGATTCCCAAATGAAGGACCTTGCCAAGACAGACACCACGATTTGCATAGAAAATTTCCTCCCTCGTGCCTAACACCAGAAATTACCACCTGCAAGAGAAGTTCAAGCTGCTGCTCTTCTCTGGGGATAGTTTTGCGGCCTGATTCACACGCACTGACATATGCTGCAGCGCTGGATGCTGACATGGCAGGGGGACAGTTCATCTACCCTGGATTCCCTAAGGAAGAGGGGCCCACCAACACTTCTGTGCAGGCTGGGTTCTCACTAGTGACATTTAAGGCATTGCTGACTTAGCTCCATCCCACAAAAACATCACCTCTGTTCCCCTCATGAGCACCAACTGTAGCAGGGGACACGCGCAGGGTTCTGGTACACTAGCCCCTACACATCTGGGGTGAAATGGCATACACACCCACACCTGATTTGTCGGGACTGTCCTTCCTCAGAATAAAATTCTCACCGATCACAGCGACTCTGGCGTCTTGGGCACTGGGGCCGGGGCAGAAGCGCCCTCAGCTTCACTGAGGTCGGATTTTAGCTAGATTTAACCGCAGGAGCTGGGTCAGGGCTACCAGTCATGGTGTATCCTTCCCACCTGGTACTTGAACCAGCAGCTGTGCTGAGGACTGGAGGAAGGGTCAGCCAGGGAGAGACCTAATGCCAGACTCTACTACTGATAATCCAAGGGGATAGCAAACGGCTTCATCCAAGCCCTTGTAGGAGGAGTAACAGCTCTGGTATCCCAGGCCCACAGCAAAGCAGAGGGTGCAGCTGGACAATGGCTCACTCTGTCCCTGCAGCTAACAGCTTACAGTCCCCGCCAGACAGCTCAGCTCCCTCCCCTCTCCAACAGGGCAGCTAGTGTTACAGGTACCATCCGCAGCCACAGCACCTCTCAGCAGGCATGAAAGGAGCTTTCATAGCCTCAGGCCAACACAGCATTCAGGAAACTGGGAGGACAAGCTCAGAGAAGGTGCAAGTTTCTGACACACAGTCCCAGAGCCAGGATGGGACAGAGTTCCCTGACTCTCCCCTCTCCCTACAGTTTCCAACTTAGCCTTTCTGGCACCTCAGCACTTGGGCCCAGGGAAAAGGGTCAGGAAAGACCCCTCTGTGGAGAGTAAGACCCACCTAACCTAGCTCAGCTCTAAGATCACCAGGAACGGGAGGGAGCTCCCAGCCCCATGGGCTCCCTGCTCAGCTCCCAGCCTGCTAATGAAGTCATAGGCTCCTCCAGACTCAGCTCTGCCAATGCCCCATCATCCCGACCCACAGCCTCCTCCTATCCCTGCCCTGGGCTCCCCACAAGCAGCTCCACACAGGCCCCTCACTCCTGACCTCTCCATGCCTGACATTGCGGCCTGTGCCTGTTTAAAGAGGCCAAGCCGAATGCCAGTCCCAGTTGCAGTTACTTTTCTTCAGCTCCTCGGAGAGTGGGAGGTCACACGACAGGCTATGTTCATCTGCCCGGCGGAAATTCCCAACCCACTCAACGGATGAGCCGTGAGCCCTGGATTCCTTCAGCCCACTGGCCAAGGCAGTGCCTGACCTGCCAGTAGCACAAAGCCTGGCGTCAGAGGGGGATGCACGTAACACAGCTGCAACAACTCTCTTCCGCAGCAGCCGTTGGGGCCACGGTGACCTTCGCAGACCTCATCTAGCTCCAAGTGCCCAAAACTACCAGCTGGAGACTCCTGTGGTGGTGGCTAATCCCAGCGTAGGACAGAACATCCCTCAGTCAACAACAGAGGGCCTGGCTCCAGGGGCCTAGTGTTTTCCTAGCCTGGGAGGGGCACTCTGATGTGGCGGGAGGGAGCATTTCTTGCTTCAAAGACTTTAGGGGCTGGGTCCTTTGCCCCCATAACTAACAGATGATGCCAAATCGCCCATGCTCTGCCTTTTTCATCTACCTGTTTGGACCAGATTTTCCAAGAGAGCTCAATGGGCATCGAACAAAGGGACAGATTTCCAAGAGAATTTAGTGCCTCGCAGCAGCTCTGGCCACAAGCATCACCGCGGGAATGGAGCACTAGAGAAAATAAGCTCCGGACTCCGGTGCTTCAGCAGCAGCTGAACACTTGTTGACAGTCTGGCCCCGAAGTAGCATGCTGAGCTCCCCTCTGCAGTGAGCCGACCTGCAGGAGTCCTGGCCAGGTCAGGGGGGTCTGGGGAACGCTCTGGGCGTGGTGGGGGGAGAGCTTGGAGACTAACAGCTGTGACCCGCAGCAGAGCCCAGGGACATCTGCCTCCAGCCTGTTCTGACAGAAGTGTCACATGCCACCGGAGAAGCCCTTCCGAGTGGCTCCCCCTGAATTACTCCTTCCACCCCGCAGCCCCAGGCTAGAAACCCCCATGGCCCAGCCGTGCCACGCTTGTTTCTGCCAGGGCTGGCGTGACGGGCCAGGAGGAAGCAGGGCGGCTGCGCTGGGCGCCGTACAGCGGGGGTCCCAGCAGAGCGCTGCCGGGGGCCCCGGGCTGCAGCCCTGCCCAGCGGGCCGTGGCGCTCTACCCGAGTCCCGGCCGGGCTAGCGCTGGCCCTGCTTGCCAGAGCCGGGAAAGCTGCTCGCAGCGCCCGGCCCGGCCCGGCCCCCGAGCGACTGCCCGGGAGAAGGGGCTTCCTGGGCTCCGCAGCAGCTGCCTGGGGCTGGCCCGGGGCGGACGCAAGGCCCTGCCGGCCCGGGGCTCGCCAGCCGACGGGGCCTCCCGAGCGGCTCCCGGCCGCCCACTGCCCCAGGCCAGGCTCGGGCAGGAAAGCGCCGCTGCGGCGCAGGGCCCCGCTCCAGGGACGCTCCGTCCCGGCCGCCGTATCGGGTCCTGCAGGCGGGGCCAGCCCGGGGCCGGCGGAGTGGGGCCTCCGGCCCGGCTGCGTCCCTCCCACTCACCCGCCCCGCGGCGGCCGGTGGGACCCACCTCCGGCCCCGGCTGCCGGCCGGGCCGGTGCGAGCCGCTCCGCGCCCGCCCATCAGCTCCCCGCGGCGGCTCGGTCCGGGCCAGCTGCGGCGGCACAGAGCTGCAGGGCCAGCGCGCAGCCGCGCCACGCCCCACAGCGCCGTCCAGCGGCCGGGAGGGGCCCGCGGGTCAGGGAAAGGGAGGGGAGGGCCACGTGGGAGGCAGTGGGGATGGAAAGACTTGGGGAGGGGGCAGCGCGGGGCAGCAGGGGCACGTGGGGGCTTGGGGGCAGCGGGGGGATGTGGGGTCGGGACAGCGCAGTGGGTGGGGCAGAGGGACGGGGGAGGGGAGGGATGCAGGGGCAGAGCAGCGGAGAGAGAGCTGAGTCCGGGTACCTGCACTGGCAGGAGGAACATCTGTGCGTTAATCCTCCCGCTGTTACACAGCTGGCGCAGCTGGGGCCAGCCTCTTGCTGCCTCTCAGCCCCGGCGACTCCCCCACCCCACAGCACAGGGTGGGACATTTAGGGCTGCTACCTCAAGTGTCTGAGTCAGAAGCAGCTGCAGACAGGCCTGTCACCTGCTTGCCCCCTTGGCTGGCTTTAGTGCCCTGCCAGCCAGCACGCTCCCCAGGCACAGAAAGGGCCAGCACCTCCAGCTCCCCACCAGGCCCTCCAGGCACCGCTGAGGTGTGCAGGGAGCACAGGGGTAAGGTTCAGTCCTGTACTGGGATTCAGGCTCCGGCAGGATGCAGCTCTGGGCTCACTTGCAAGGGAGCCATGCGCAGGGCAGGGAGCAGCTCTTGGCTCAACCAGAGCTGGGCTACACAGAGAGCACAGTGCTTTGCTGGGGAGCTGGGCTGCCCCCCAGAAGGCTCATGGAATCTCATGCTGGGTACTGTAGCCAACACAGCTCAGTATCAGCTCACCCCCGGGGGGAAGGGGTGCCTGCTCCTGGCCTCACTGGTGCTGCTGCTAGCAAAGGGAGCAAATCAGAGCCCTTGGGAAGGGACTCTTTAGGAAGAGGAGCCTCCCTGGACTGAATTTCACATAGGCCACCAAAGCAGGACTAGCTCCCACTCTGAGCATTTGCCCTAGTGACAAAATGCTCCACTGAAGAAAAGCCGTTGTTTCTTCTCCCAAACTCAGGATTTCGGATTACTTTACCCATCCCTTTTCAGGAGAGGAGGATTCAATCGTTCTTTCAATTGTACAGCGTTGCGTGCTGAAGAACCGAGGAACAAGTTACTCACCTCAGACCATGGTAAAGAGGTTGCCAAGATACAGAGAGATAGGCCTGAAGCCCCAGCTTGCCCCTTCACCCCTACCAATGCTGGCCAGAATGGCCATGCTGGATCAGACCAGTGGTACATCTAGCCCAGAACCTGTTTTCTGCTGGTGGCTGGTCCCTGGTGCTTCAGAGGGAAGGACAAGAAGCCAATGAGCAAGTAAGACATCCCAGCATCCAGTCCCACCTCCTGGCAGGCAGAGGTCTAGGGACACCCAGAGCACAGGGCTGCATCTATGACCACCTTAGCTAACAGCCAACCAGGCAGCCATGAATGTATCCAATTCTTTTTAAAGCCCCATTCTATTGTTGACTCTCACAACATGGCCTCCGCAAGTTCTACAGGGTGAGTGTGCATTGTGAGAAGTATGTCCTTTTATTTGTTTTAAACCTGCTGCCTATTCATTTCATTGGGTAAACAGACACTGCCTTCTTCATTATCTCCACACTGCTCCTGATTGTGTAGGCCAACACACCCCTGCAGTGGTGAAGGCCTAGTCGGTTTGTTTGCCTTCCGTCTTCTCTTTTTAAAGCTGAAAAGTCCCATTCTTGTTCATCTGTCCTCAAAGAAGAGCAACAGCCAGAAGAAGGGAAAAGACCTGAGGAACTCACCCCCAGGACCAGAGCTGTCAGATGCTGGTATGCAGCAACCACCATCCAGAGAGACTGTGACTTTGGGGAAGGGTTGGTGTTTAAATTAACAGGATCATGCTCCTCCATACTCTTATTTTTGATGCCCTGCTCTGTATCTTTGAGATGGAGCAACCAGAAGAGTCTGGATGTAACAACAGGTTGGGGTATAACAGGAGCTGCTATAGCTGCATCATACTTTCTGATTGATTATCTATCCCTTTCCTAATGGTTTAACTGTTTTTCCTCCCCTTCAATACTGCCACTGCACACAGAGCAGATGTTTTCAGAAAACTAAGCCTGGAGACTCTGACTTCTCTTTCTTGAATCATCACAGCTAATGGACCCCAGCAGCTTGCATGTATAATTGGGGTTATGTTTTCCAATGCGCATTTCATTGCATTTACTAAAGATTAATTTCATCAGGCATTCTGTTGCCCAGTCACCCAGTTTGAGACACACCAGACCCTACTTCCCCCCAGCTGGTGAGACTCAAGCCCAGAAGCTCTGACTGCCACTTCCAGGCCCCTGCTCTCTCCACTTCAGTCCTCTGAGCTGCACAGGCTCCTGCAAAAAGCTGTTTGGAATGACCAAGTGCAGCTCAGCCAACACATCCCTGCAGTGGTGAAGGCCCAGGCGGTTTGTCTGCCTTTGGGACAAGGCCCGAGTGTCCGACGTGCCAGGCTGGCACCAAGAATTCTCCACCCACCATCCCAGCACACCGACAGTCAGTCTCCAGCAGCCAGCTTAGGGCACAAACGCTTTCAGAATCACAGCTCCAGCACAGGCAGTAGGGTGGTGCCACAACTTCACCCCAGCTCCCAGAGTGCTTCCTTTAGGGGCTGAGCCCCCAGGCTGGCCAATCCCTCTATACAGAGTCACGCGGGGGCGGGGGGGAAGCATCAGCATGGAGTCTGTTTGCCAGAGGACTGATCCTTTTATTCTTTAAGTAACATTTGAATGGCCCTTCCCTAACCACCAGCAACAGTTCAGGCCCCCCCATGCTTCCCAAGTACGAGGCCAGGGCTCCCTTGTCACAGGCATGAGAGCATTCAGCAAACCACACCTTGCCAGGGGCTCAGCATTGAGAATCAGACACATAGTGAGCCCTAGTAAAACAGCAATGTGGGGGGAGCCGCAATGCCAGCAACAGCCACGAGGCAGCAGCACAGAACAGACTGTTGGAGACGCTTGTTTTAAAAGGCTCCACACTCAAAAAAAAATCCCTCTAGCTCTTCTCTCACCTCCCCCCACCACCTCCACTGTTGTAGTCCTGACTCTACTGCTAACCCTTGTTCCCCAGCCACAGCTCTTCCTGCTTGTCCAGTCCTAGGCCTCTCCTGGGCAGACCTGCCAATTGCATCAAAAGGAAGACGGAGCCAATCTGAGCAGCCCAGGGCTACTGCCACTAGATTTTGGCTGAGGCCGCTAAACTCAACACAGTGGTGTCCACAGCATGGTGTGAATAAATGCTAAGCTGCAAGAGAGAGTGAAATCCAGCCCATGATTTGGAGCAGCTCAGAGGCTCCACTGAGGCTCCCAAAGTGCTTGCTAAGAGGTTTCACAGCTTTTCCTGGCGAACTCCATTGCAGCTGCCTTCCAAGAACTGGGAAGGAAGGATTGGGCTCTCCAGCACCTCCTCGGAGGTGGCACCATCCAGGATTTGCCCCCATGCAAGTAACAGCCATTCCGAAGCAGCAAGCTGAGAATGTCACCAGCTCCAATGGGGTCACAGGCTCTGAGGGCTGCAAACCTGCTCCCACTTCCACAGCTCCCCACCTGCCAGCTCCCAAGCGCCACAGAGTGGCAGCCGCCTTGCGGGTGGGGAGGGGAGAAATGTGGCAGCCCCAGGAGAGGAAATGACTAATCATCAAGAGAGGAAAACGGAGGGGCACAGCCGGGAAACGCACTTTGTCCAGGGCAACACACCTACTTAGCAGCGGAGCTGGGAGGTGAGACCCAGGTCTCCGAGTTCCCCCTCCCGCTGAGAGTCCTAGGCTAGCAGGCTGGAAATGCCCAAGCAGCGAGTATTATTAGTCAAGCTGGGCTCTTGCAGGGAGCCAGGGAATCCCAGGGAGCAGGGGATGGGACTTCCGTGAGAAGAGGGAAACGGACCTGCCCTGGTTTCTGTACCTCCCAACCTAGCCCACCTGCACGAGGAGGAGGATTGTTCATCTCCATCTCTGGGCTGCCCCAGCCCCCCGTTGGAGAGGGCCTGGCTGGGGTAGGCAGCAATTCTGCTCCTGAGGGAGCTGAAGCCTTCAAAGCCACAAAGAGCCAAAGTGTGCAACCTCCAGTGCTCACTAGGGGAAAAACACGAGACCCAGAGCCTGGGCAGTGAGAGACCCTGAAACTGCTCCAGCAGTGGCAGGGAAGGGGGGACAGCACGCCCCACCGCACAGTCTGGGACCAGGAAACCTTCTCCCAGTTGCTCCTCCATACAGTCCAAGACTGGAGTCTCCGGCTGGCTGCTCCTGTCGCAGGCAGGGGAAAGATCCAGCCCCAGTCCTGAGGCACCGTTCCAGGGTCACAAGCAGCCCCCCCAAGCTGCCAACTTCTTCCAACTGCCACCTGCTCAGGGCAAGGGCGTTTGGGCGGAGAGCTGGGGTCCACGCAGGCTGCTACAGGGGGAAGGATTTCCTGAGCTGGCTCTGCTCCTGCCAGCTGTAGTGCGAAGGCTGGGCAGGTGAGGCCCCCTGGGGTGCAGGGGCAGCCCCCTCAGTTGGTCAGTCTGGTCACTCAGTCGGAGCACACCACCAGCTTCCCTGAGATCTTCAGGTCATCGAAGGGCAGGAGGGCGAGGAGCTGCCAAGGCAAAGGGCCAGGAGAAGCCAGGTTAGCACCTCCCTGACAGGCAAGGGGGAAAACACGCCCTGGGGACGGAGTCCAGCTGGAGCCAGGGCCTACATTGCCCAGCCAGCCCCAGGCACCCCAAGGGACAGCACAGCGAATGCGGCTAGTGCTGATGAGGTACCCAGCCCGTCGTCATGCCCCTGTGAGCGGGATAGGGACAGGCAGCACAATGGCAAGTTCCCCTCAGGTGCCGCTCCCACCCTGAGCCCTACGGCACTGCCTGCTGTGCTGGGCATAGCCACCACCTCCAGCACTCCTGTGTCAGGGCCAGAGCCAGCGCACGGGGTGCCCCACCACAGGTTTCCCCCCAGGGGAGCGTGTGGATGGACTCACGTCATCATTGCCGTCGGCGAGGTCCTGGGCGGTCTCATCTTCCATGTTCCTCAGCAGGGTGTCAGCCCCCGAGTGGTACAATATGGCCGCCATGGCGGCGTCCTTCCTGCCCACAGCCAGGTGTAGTGGGGTGCAGCCGTTGTACATCAGTGCGTCCACATGGGCCCCCTTGCTGAGCAGGTACTTGACTGCCTTGTGGTCACGGCTCTCCACTGCCAGGTGCAGGGGTGTCTTCCCGCTTGTACCATCCTGGAACCGGACGTGCACTGGGCGTTAGAATGGGCCCATCGCTGCCCTCCCCCGCCAGCCGCCAGCCACCAGTGTAGGGCACACGACAATGGGAGGGAACCCCGATGGGGCACACAGGCTGCATCACAATGGGCGCCTCCCCTAGCATCTGGGGACCTGCTGGCCCCAGCCTGCTCCCAGCCGATCTGGAGAGGTTTCCCTCTCTGCTTAGGGGAGCCATGGCAGGGAACTGGGTAACTCCACCTGCAAACCTGGTGCCTGTCAGTGCCTGCACCCCATGAAATCTTCTGCCTGGGGAACCAGCCTGAGCACCAGCCAGATCCCTGAACTGGGAGACTAGAGGGACACCTCGGGACACTGAGCTGGCAAAGGTGCCCAGAGCAGTACAGCTGGCAGTGCCAGGGCGGTCCAGGTACTACCTGGACATTGATGTCAGCTCCACTCTGCAGCAGCAGTTCCATCAACTGCAGATTCCCCTTCAGGGTGCTGATGTGCAGACAGGCCAAGCCTGGGGAAGAGAGAGATTCAGAGGCCACTATTACTGCACTGTATCCCTGCAGTGTTTGGAGCGCCAGCCCAGCACAAACAGAACAAAAGGCTGGTCTGTGGCCAGAGCAGCTCAGCATGGAGCCTCGCCCCCACCGCACACCTACGCTGCAGCCGGTTGCCACATCCGGCACCCCTGCCTTGCGCCTCACCTTGCCAGTTCTGGAGTTGCAGGTCCTGCGGGCTGCTTCGAGGCTGTGTGCTCTCCCTGAGGGTTGGCTCCAGGAGCTGCTTGGAACACTCTATGTTCTGCTGCTCGCAGGCCACATGAAGAGGGGTGTTGCCATTGCGGTCCTGCAGGGTCAGGCTGACCCCTTTGTGGATGAGTGCCCGCACCACGGTGGGCTGCTCCAGGAAGACAGCCAGGTGAAGTGGGGTCTGCAGGCAGCACGACAGTGAGAGGTTAGAGGCTGCTTGGGGGGCCCACAGGGTGGGGCAGTTGGCAAGGGGTGACAGCGGGGCCACCTGACAATGGGCCATCCCATGCAGGGCCCATAGCAACAGTGTAAGCCACCAACCCCGGAGTCCCCCCGGGGGAGGGAAGGGGGAACATAGCCATCCTCATTAGGGGTACGGGGAGATCCTGGCAGCTCCACCCCAGGGATGCTCCTGATGGCTTGGGGCCTCTGCTAACAATGTGGCTGGCTGAAGGCTTACGTGATTGGGTGCTGTAGCTGAAAGCAGACACCTGCAGCCGCCCCTGGGGTAAGAGTCGCAGACCCAGGCATGGGGCATGAGGAACAGGGCCGGGGCTGGGCTGTGTGGGGAGCGGTGGTGCTGGACAAGTCCCTCTGAGGGCTGGCAGGGGATGACCTGGACTGGAGCACACCCCCATTTCCACCCCCAGCACGTACCTGGAACAAATCGTTCTGGATCTCTAGCACCTCCCTGGGCAGCTGGGCGATGCAGCACAAAGCTAGCGCCGGGAAGCTGTGGATGATTGCCAGGTGCAGCAGCCTGCACAGGGAAGGGACAATGGGTCAGTGCGGCGGTTCCCATACCACTCCCCAAGAGAGAGACAAACATGGCCACACTCCCCCCCCAGAGCAGGGAGAGGAACCCTTCCATGCCCAGGCCACATCAGCCTGGTGCTGCCAAGTCCCCAGCCAGGGAGGCAGATCCCAAGATGCCCAGTCCCAGGTGTTGGGCAAAAGGAACCGTGAGCTCCCTGCCAACATGGGCCACGTAGAGAAAGAGGCTCAGTGACAGTCACGCTCCAAACCGCTCACCCAGCATGGGCAGGGCGGCAGGATCCTCCTGCATGGGGCAGGCCCAGGTCCCACTAGTGGCAGTTCTATGGCCCAGAGCCAGGGGGCTTCCCCTTTGCCAGTGTGGTATCATGTGACCCCAACACACTCTTTGCTGCCCCAAGCGGTCCCCACCTGAGCTCAGGACCCCAGGACCCAGTACAGTCACCCCCACTGCAGCTAGCCAGCATCCCCCATGCTCCAGACAGGCACACAGAGTGAGGCTCAGAGGGAGGCAGCCGGCGACGAAGGATGGTCATCCTAAGAGTCCAAAGAGCTCCACAGGCAATGGAGACCCGTGGCTGCTGAGCTGGCAGGATGGGGAGAGTGAGCCAAGGATGAGACTGAATCCCACCTCCTGTGGGCAGCGTGAGGGAGGGGATCCTTATACCCCCTGCAGAGCCCCTCAGGACTCAGCCCTCCAGCACCAGACCCAGCAATCTATCCTAGACTCTCAGAAGCAGGCAGGGCAGAGTCCTTCCTGCCAGGACCCGAACCCGAGGGCCAAGGGAGCCTGGAAAACCTCCCCCAGGCCCAGGGAGATGCTGCCACAAGGGAACCACAACCTAGCGCCAGCTGCAAGGGGAATTCCACTCCTCCCCCTCCCTGCAGCCACAGCACTTCTGTTTTCCTGGCTCAAGGGCAGATGACAGGGGCGTGGGACACAGCCCAGGGAGGGAAGCAGGACACTGGCTGAAGACCACTTGCCATTTTCGGGACTAGGGCATCACCCAGAGCTGGATTTTTGCAAAATGCCAGCACCCACTGGGGGAGAGTGGCTGCCCCAGCTCAGACCGGTCTGCAAATGAGCTGGGCCAGGCTCTGCAGGAGGACAGAGAAAAGCCAGCTCTGGCTCCCCAGCCCCCACCCTCCCCCCACGCGCAGAGCTGGGTTAGGGAGTGCGGTGGACCGATTGAACTGTACCTCCCAGGACTCAGCACCCTCCACTGCTGGACCCAGCTGCCCCACTGGGGCCCAACTCTCAGCCCCCACAGAAATCTGCACAGAAGATTGGGGCCCGGGGCCCCAGACATCAAGAGACACGTGTGAGAGCCCATGAGCCGCACTCGTGCAAGTTTCACACCGGTCCTTGTCGCACCCTGAGCACTCACGCAGTCAGAACAAGAGTGAGAGACCTGAAGGGAATTTCCAGCCCTGCAGAGAGAGCCTGTCATTATTTCAGCGCCAAAAGCCACCCCCAAGCAGAGCCATGAACCCCCTTGTGAGCACCCTCTTTAGCCAGACCTGGCCCTCAGCCACGTGTCTCTCAGCACTCCCAAGGTACCTAAAGGTTGAAACAGCACCAGCAGTCTGGCTTCAAGGCCTTGTTCCTGGCTTGTCGGGCTGAGAGCTGGGTTAGCGCATGGGGTGTGTGAGGGGTGAGACTGAGGGGGTGGCTGCATGTGTGCGACAGGCTAAGTCAGAGGCAGGTTTTGCATTTCATTCTGATCACAGTGAGGTCTCTTATCTCCTGTGGGAGCCAGTTCCAGGCCAAGGCCAGCTCCTGTGAGTGCACCATCTCCCACGTGGTGGGGGACGGCTCACTGGGGGAGCTAGGCCCGACCTTCGGGTAGGTCTGAACACCACGACAGCGTCCTTGAACCAAGCTCTGCATTGCCTGCAGAGCAGTGCACTGGGCTGATGCAGTCATGGGGGTGGGGGATCTATAAGGGACCCGCTCTCTCTCAGGGCCCGGGACTTCACCGTGCATTGCAGTAACTGGGCCTGGGGGCCAGGAATGGCCAGCTTGGGGTCTCACAAACTTCTGACCGGCTGCAGGTGGGATCAGGCAGGTACCACTGGGGCACCAACTGCACTGAGGAGCCCCCAAGGGAAGTTATAGAAGAGACAGGTTCTTCCCCATGCTCCCCAGCCCCTGCCAGCCACGGACCATCCTGACAGGGCTCAGCTTTCATCATCTGCTCCCAGCCCACGTGCCACCAGGGCCAAACAAGCAGAAGCTGCTGTTCAGGGTGAGACAAGGGGTGTTACGCACTCATTGGGGGCACCCCAGCCAGTCTGATCTCAGCAGCTCCCCCACGGTGACCACTGCAGGGAAAAGGCTGGAGTCTTGGGGGCCCCCGAGGGAAGGACAGGTGCCCAGAACAGCGCAGTGGGCCTGGTAGCTGATGTAACTAGGCTATTGCAGAGTGGTGGAGGGGTGGGCTTGGTTTGGAGGAGTTCTACACAGGGTGACTTTGGTGCCTGCTTAGGGGCATTTCCCTGGGACAGAAGCGTGGGTCTGTCAACAGCCTGGGGTCCCACCTCAAGCTGGTCCCCATCAGGCAGAAGGAAGAGGCAAGCCAAGCATCTGTGTTCTGCTGCACTGTCCCAGGGGAAGCCCCAGGTCACATGGGCATGGGGAATTCCCTTGCAGCACGGGAGGGAGCGGCTGCCCACCCTTTGAGCAACAAATGGGGGTGCAGGAAGGGGCCTCCTGCACAGCCAGTGCTCCCAGCATAGGGGAAAGAACAACTGACAGCTGTGGGAGGGAAGGGGGCATTCAGCCAGGAAAATACCTACTGGAACCAGCCGCTGGCTGTCGGGGCTGGGGGGGAGGAAACATGCAGGGTTTCCACTGGACAACACTGGAAAGGGGCACTGATCAGGACAGAGGGGCATTAGCAGAGCTGGGTGTAGCTCAGCCAGCATCAGCGAAAGCACATGGCCCCATCTGCTCAGCAACTGCACCATTACCAACCCCAGGGAAAGTGTGCTGGGAGCTCAGTCCAGACAAGGTCCCTGGTGGCTCCTGCATCTGGGCCTCCTTCCCCCACTGACCAGGGACAGCCCCTGTTTCTATAAGCCAGCTGCCCCCAGCATCCCTCCCAGTCCCCTGTGCTCAGCAGGGCTGTGGGCAGGGCCTTGCTCCTCAGCAGGTACACGCTAGCCAAGCCGGGACTTTCCAGGGCAATTCTGACTGAACTTTAAACTTCTGCCGCTTTCACTTTTCAGCGCCAAGCAGCTCCCAGGGGACTGAGGCCAGGCCAGGTATGAACGTACATGGTGCCCGCTGCCATTCCTACCAAGCCAGCCCCCTCACAGGAATCCCCCAGCCCTCCAACGCACACGCCACGTCATCCCCAGAGCTGGGAGCTGGGGAAAGGTGGGCCAGTCACACGCTGATGGCTGAAACCCCGAGTCTGGCAATCCGCCCCCAGCTCTGGGTAGAGAGTTGGGGTGGAGGCGGCTGTGCTGCATGACCCTGACTGAGCGAGGGGACTCGCCTCCTCTGCCCTTGAACCGGAGGGTACAGAAGCACCCACCTTCCCAGACTGCTCGAGCTCTGAGGTCCACTGTGTAAAGGCACTGCTCTTAGTGCTGCCGCTGGTGCGGTGCCTGGACTTTTGCCAAGAGGTCAGGTCCATACCTAGTTGGGAGCATTTCCCCTCCCCTGTCTCATATCCACACTTGTTCCCCCGTTATCACGTGGCAGCCAGTCCTCAACTTCCTGAAACAGGCACAGAAAGCCCAGCGGCCTCATGCCCTCAGTGTGCAGAACCAGAGTGGAGGGATGAGCCAGCGGCATGAGAAGATGCTGCCTCAGCCCATGGTACAGAGTGAGGTGTCATAATGACGCAAGCAAGGGGTCGAGTTTATCTTGTGCCAGAGTGGAAACCCCCTGACCCTGCACCACATGAGGCCCAGAGACCTCAGCCTTACGCCTTCCTAGGCCTCAATATTGCCAGCAATGACCATGCAGCAGCTCTGAGAACACCACTGGTCCGACCAGCTGCCTGGCCCACAGTCAAGAGGACAACACCAAACTCAGACCTGAAGAAGAGCTCTAGGTAGCGCTCGCCAACAGCCTAGTAAAAGCTATCTCCTCACCCTCCTGTTGCTCCAGTCATGTCAGTCGCAGGATATATTATTACCCTAAAGAAGGCTTCATTGCAAAGCCGCTGAGCTTGCCCCCAGCTCACACCTGCCCAAAAGCAAGGAAATGGGCAGGCAATCCACTGAGCAAAATATACCCTCTACTCCTTCACCTACAGGACTGCACCGGCCTGTTGCCACGGCTACCGTACACCACTGACCAGACACTGCACCCTTAACTCTGCCCCTCTCTCTTCCTCCCATCAGCTTGTTCCCCCTCAACACTACCGGTTGTGGAGGACTGACATAACAGGTGGCTGCACTGGGCAAAGGGATGCGTGCAGGAGGGCAGCTAGAGGGGGTGATGGAACCCAAAGGGTAACATGGCCCTGTGGACCGGTCATTCAACTGGCAGTCAGATCTCCCATCAGCATTCTCGGGGATCTCAGGCAAGGGGACCCTTCCCCTTCTTCAGCCTCCATTTCCTCTCACACCATTTGTCTCCCTCCTCTATTCAAAGCGCTCACTTTGTGTTTGTCCTGGGGCTCCACCGTGTTAGGTGTGATCTCAGCTGGAGCCCTCTAGGTTCGGCTGTAATGGAATCAATCTTGAAACAAACTAGTTGGACAGGCAAAGCAGGAGCACAGATGAAAACATACATTCATCACCATTCTCTGCTGCATGGAATTCAGAGCACTCGCATGTGGGTCATAGCATCTGTACTGCTCCCTCTTCTCTCCCATCAAGCCACATGGGCATTGAAACCCATGAATCGCTCATGGAGATTATCTTTAGTTTAACCAGGAGAGACCCAGTTGGAGCAGGAGAGTCTGAGCTCTAATCCAGAGACGCTCCCAGTGGGCTTAGTATGCAACAAAACCTGTGACATCTTGGCTGGTCCCAGGTTAATTACACTGCAGGCTGATTTTATGCAGAGCGTTGAATGGCTCTGTGCCCTGCCCCACAGGGAAAAAGTGGCGGAAGGAGGACTGGAACTGAATCCATGATAAACAAAGGGAGGTGGCTGACTCACTGGGAGGGTAATCCCAATCCCGTGGCAAAAATACCACTAGCATCACCACAGACTCATTGCGGTTGAAGTACGGGACTCGAATACTGGTCTGTTCTCAGCTCCACCATTGCCTTGCTATCAGACCCCGGGGAAAACACTTTGGCTTTGTGCCTCAGCCTCTCCTCTGCGAAATGGAGTTGGTAATACAAACCCCAATTGGGCAGCACTTCCTGGCAGTCGCATTCATCCATGCAGCCTATAGGTATCCAGAACCAAGGATCAGACTTCTGACTAGATCTGTCCTACAACTGCTCTCCCCACCCCACTCCCTCTTCCTGCTTGCAGGTTAAAGAGAAAATTCACACCCTGCTCCAGGCACTCCCCCAGCAAAGGCATGGGAAATCACGCCCCCAGAAGACACTTGGCTGTTCATGGGAGGAAAGTAGGAAACGGGTCCAGCAGCAGGAAGATTTGGAAAGCAGAGCACACATTCCAGAGGAAAGCAGCAGGGGAATTCCACTTATCCTGTTCTCCCAGGCTAGCCCAAACCTGCCCTGCAAACCCCTTCCTCAGAGAACTGAAACTGACCAGCAGGAACCTTTGCCACAGAACTCCGCCAAGGCCTCTCACGCCTGAGCTGCAGCACCTCCGCTAGCACAGTCCTGAGCTCTGCCTGCCGCTCCCAGATCTGAGGGCCCACCTCATTCTGCCCCACAGCCTCTGCCATACCCACCATTCCGGTTCTCCCCAGATACATATCTGCCGATGCCCATCGATCCCTAACTCACACTTTTAACAGCAGGAGGTGGCTTGAGAGAAAGAGAAAAGCAGAGGATAATGGTGAATGGAAAGTTCCCTGCTAGGGACAGGAGCTGGGCATGAAAAATCCACTCACCCGGCCAAGATGGAAACTCTGCTGGAAACTTTTACAGAAGTGAGGTGTGACCCCCGTGTGACCAACGCAATGACGTGCAGAGAGACAGCACCAATGCTGCTCAATGCTGGGGGAAGGGGCATTGCCCCCAGCACCTGGAGCTGGGAAGCCAAACCACCCCAGCGTAAGGCTCTTCATGCGAGAGCGGGTCCTGTAGCAGAGGCCATGCAGCCCAGAGTCCTCTGCTCAGTTTTCAGGCAGGCAACCCTCTGATTCGTGAACACAGGAAACTCAGCCCCCCTCTCTCATCGTACCCCCCCAGCTAAGAGCCCTTCTTGGGGAGCCAGCATACGCTGACCTTGTGAGGCTCCCAAGAATTCACCTGCTGCGTGAGAGTCGGGAGATGGCAGCAAATGCTTTTCGGAGGAGGGGCCCAGCACGGACTGACTGATTTGGGGGTGGCACAGAATTCAGCCAGATGGAGACTGGTGTCTTTGGACTTCAAGTAGCTGTGGTACCCACCCATCAAGAAACCAGGCAGGAAGAGCTGTGGCTTGAAGCACTGATATGTTTCAGCCTGGCTTGCTGGCGTAGCCTAAGGCATATTTTTCTAGGCCTGGGCATGGATACTGCTGCATGAGCATATACCCCAAGCCAACCTTTCCTGTAGCCTTCTGGCCTGCCATTGGGAAGAGCATCTGCAACTAGTACCTTCTGGGAAACAAGAGAAGAGAGTCAGAGAGCAAAATGGAAGCAAGAGGCCTCTTCATGGCCTTTCAATGAGGAATAGAAATGAGTGATCCTACCACCCCAAACCCCACAGAAGGGCAGAATTTTAAGATTACTAAAATCAGTGGCATGTGGGGAGAATCCCAGAATAGAGGAGCGAAGAAGGTGTGAAAAATGGATGCACAAGCACCAACAATTCAGACTGGGCTAATCTTACTCATGCCAAGTGGTACCTTCCTCTGCAAGCAGCCCCGCTGGTATCAACAGGATGATAACATCAGATCTAATACAAGGGTGGCAGAATCTGGCCTGGGGAATTTAGGACAGAGAAGCCCCACTAAATCCCAGAATTGTTCCCGGTTGCCGATTTACTAGCATTTTGTTGGGTTTAGCCTACTTAAGCCTAGAGCTGGGAGTGTCCCTTCGAGCACCTAGCGTCCTGAATCCCCTGCACGCACAGCCCAGAACATGTAAAGCAGCAGCAGAACATGCAGCCTAGTGATGCCCTTGGTGAACAGGCTACCTGGACATGTGGTCAGCAGCATAGAAAGACACTAGCACCTCTGGCTCCAGACCGCTCGAAACAAGAGACAGTCAGTCACGATGACAAACCCCACTTGAAGAGGACATTATGCCTTCTGTCTGACCAGCTGAAGAGAAAGAATCATAGGTGGTAAAGAAGGAGAGCCTTGTTGGACCATCCAGTCTTGCAGGGGCCAGGGAAGGACTGGTCCCTAACGTTCACTTACTGCAGTTTGATCTTGAGCTACTGAGGCTGCTAAACCTTCCCCGGGGAGCCAGTCACAGCCTAATGTGTCTCAGTGTCTGGAAGCATTTCTGAGATTCAGCTTAAATCTCCATTTGGTTATTTCCATCCCATCCCCTCCCTTCCTGGGCAGCAAAGGTTGGCAGGTTCTCACAGCTTCACCAGTCATCCACAGCCAGACTTTTTAAAATCATTCTCGATGAATCAGCCCCACCCCCACCCTTTGTTACTTTTCCCTCTTTGAACTCCATCAAGCCTACCCTGGCTTCTCCCAGCCTCAGAGACTCTCCTACTCCCCCTTTTGCACATACTGTGGTGTGAAACTGAAGGGCACAATCAGCACTATCAACGCCCTACTAGAGAGGATAAGTGAGTGGTAGTGTAGGAGTAGTGACTTTGAATGTGAACTACCTCAGCCACACTGCTGCAAGACAGCACAGCTCAAGGTCCAGGGCTAGCAGTTGGTCTCTAGCTTTTGGTCACCGTGGGCGGTGGCTGACTTTGTCTGCATCAGAGACACTCAGCTGGGGTGCACAAGGCCCACTGATTACTAAACAGCCACAAGCAGGCCAGAGCCACATGTCCCAGGCAAGGCAAGCAAAATTCTCAGCAGCCTTAGCCATAGGCAACTCTCATTACCTCACCTCGCCGCAAGGAGGAGACTAAACCTGCATTCCCCCTGGGGCTGGGAGCTGAATTAACTCATGAATCCATCCTGACTCTGGTTATCAACCCCATTCCCCAGCACGTGATTTCACATCAGCAGGCACGGAAGTAACCACGCTCCTGGGGAGGGAGGAAGTAAGGCTTCCCCTCCTCCTCTGAGACACCACAGGCAGATTCCAGCGCTAGCAAAATAGCTCCGCTCCATTTCCATCTGAAGGAATCACCAAGTCTGTTTCCCAGGCAACTGCTGAGCTGAAGTCCCCTGCGCTCTGCCCAAGTGAGGGGGCTGCAGACACCTCCTATGGGGATACTGGCTGTCATCTAACCGCAAGCTCTCCCACACGTATGAACTCTGTGAGCATGAGGGCTCCCACCATGCAATGAGCCAGTTTACCAAGGGCAACATGAAGCAGCGCATGATGGGATATGTAGTCCGTTCATTCAAGTGCAGTTGGAGATTGCCCAGTAGACATACTGGCGTCTGAGGTGTAGGCCTTGGCCTGGGGAATTCCGGGGGCCATGCTTTGGCTGTAGCAGAGCATTAGCTCAAGAATGTAAGAGCAGGAAGAGGAAATACCTGGAACACATGGGAGAAGCTGAGGCATAACCTCCATGCCAGTTGATCCACTCAGCCTCTACCGGGGTGGGGGATGCAATCAGCATCTCCTTGTTGGGAGGACGGGGTCGGGTGCCCAGAGCTGGAACACGAATGAAAATCCTCGCCCACCAAAAATCATGGGCAGCCTGCTCTACCCCCATTCCCTTTTGAAGATCCCTCGTGAGGGTGAGAGGCAGGGAGTTTCCTCAGGGCAAGTTCATTAGGAGCACAGGACACAAATAAACCATTACTCTCTGGCCTGCCCACCCAGTACCAGCAGCCAAGCCTTTCCCAGGCTGGAAAGCCCCGCTCTAACGCTCACAGAGTCAGTCCACTGGGATCCAATTTAACAGAAACAGACAGTCATTTCAACAGGAGAAGCCAGAGATTACGAGGCTAATGCTGGAATGCACGTGGGAGCAGCCCACCACTGGAGCAGGTCACATGCCACGTCCCCAGGCAGAGCCCAGCCAAGATACCTCCACCGTGGCCTGTAGTCGCCCCGCTATTCCATTCTTTGGACTTAATCTCACCCAGCCGGTTCTGCCAACACATCGTGGCAGAATCCTGACCCACCATCCTTGATATTCCTCAATCCGGATGGCAATACCTCCTGCTAGTGCAGTCCTCGAATAACCCCACGCCGTAACTATGCTGAGCCCTCATTCTTGACCGGCAGCATTCCCTCTATTTCAGCTCTGCCAATATCCCTCTGTCTTCACCTGCTGTCCCCCTGCTAGTCTGCTCCTGGCATCTCCAAGCCAGAAACTACCAATTACACAACAGAATTTGCAACTCAGATGTGTTAACCAGGGATCAGATAGAAGCCGAACACATATTGCTTGTGATCAGACTCATTTCTCCAGGACTGGCAGGTTAACGCATTGACCCTTGCTGCATCACCCGAGTCCCATCTTGTTTTCAGAGTCAAGCTGGGTCAGTTCTAAAGGCACAGCCAATTTTTGGCTCAACTGCCTCAATCTATGTCAATTACACCTACTCCTTTGACATAAGTTTCCATCAGAGACTCCTGATGGGATTTCAAGTGGCTGGTAAACATGTTGATCTCTGTCTCCCCGGATGAACTTTCATCCCAAGTGTCAGGCTAATGACACAGGATCTCAGGCAAGCCCATAGGAAACTGTATCACAGATAGGAAGAACATCATTGCTGAAGAGCCAGGAAAGGCACTGGGCACCCAAAGCACATTTTTCCCCCACCAGACCATGAGTGGTTTGGCCACTCAGGATCCAGGACTGAATCAACACAGACAGTGGAGGAAACAGGAACTACAAGCTCCAAGCCCAGAACGTTTATGTTTTCATAATTAGACCAGTTACAAGGAAGCGCTATTGCCCAATGAACCTGCTGAGAAAGAATCAGCTTCAGTTTCTAGTGCTAACTCAGGCTCTGCCTCCCAGGATGAATTAAAGCAGGACACACAATGGGACAACTGCAACTCTCCTCTTTTTGCTCCTGGACCATCTACAATCAGACACAGGAGAAGCCTTTTGGGTCACCTAGCCTGCCTCCCTACAACAACGTAAAATAACCCTGGGCTCTCTCTGGCCTTGTTCATTCAGCCTTGCAAGTACTGTATTATCAGCCCCATTTTACACACAGAAAAACTGAACAGGCACAGGGAGGTGCTGGGCACTTGTATAACCACAGAGTTCAGCTGGAATTGCAAATGCTCAGCACTTCTTAAAATATGAGGCCCAAGTGCATTCGGAATAGCAGACAGAAGTCCAGCATCACTGCTCTAACCACTACAGAACATTTCCTCCAACACTTCGGGAGAGAATGCAGGAATCTGAACTCTGGGTTATACCCTGCAGACTGAATTCGGTCTCCCTTCTCTAAGCACTAGCTCACAAAGGCCTCGCTGTAAGTAGCAGATCGTTTCCCCCTCACTGGGTATAGATTTCCTGTTGTAAACGGCACAGAAAAGGAGAGAGAAGGGGCACATGCGCAGCTGCAGCTGTTTAGACAGTGCTGGAAAGCTGCCTCCTGTTGGAAGCTGCAAAAAGTGCAAGCCTGGATTAACGGCTTCTCCAGTTAGTTCAGGGCTTATAGCAGGGTCTGGTCATACCAATGTAATACACATCGGGCTTCAGTCACCCTATAAGACGGAGCCAGATACAGCAAAGGCAGCCTCTCCAACTGACTCCACCTCTTGACACAATAGGGAAGGGAAAACAATGATCACCCGGCACCTCCTAAATGCTGTGACTTTGTGGCTTGTCCGGATGATGAAACCTTCCATTGACCTAGTGCTGTTTACTACAGAGATTAGGTCAACCTAACTACCATGCTCAGGGCACAACATTTTTCACAACCCTGTGCAACACCTCAATCTGATTTGCAAGTGTAGCCAAGTCCTTAGGCTAACAACATCTAAAGCTGTAACAGGAGAAGAGATGCAGCATTAGGCAACTGCCTCATCAGGGAAACAAACACCTTGTAAGACCTGAATTGGCTTCTGCCACAGAACCTGCTAGCCTTAGGTTAGCTGCATAAGGAATTTTAGGTCAAGGAACATGAGATACATGCTGCACTGTAGCCAACTGACCCATGTTCTCTCACCTTGGTACCATTCAGCAGCACAGAGGGAACTAAAGTGTATCATAGTCAGGTCTTCCCCTATAAAGCTGATTTGATCACGTGGCTACAATCTAAAACTAAAACCATGTTTCCCAAAGTGCGGTATGCGAAAGGATTTCAAGGGGAGGCCACAGAAAATAAATTACTAAAAGTCAGGAAAGAAACATGGGGACGGCACTGGGAGGGGGGATACAACAATAAGGCCAAAATCCCAAAAAGAATATACAAATGGTTTAAGTTTGGGAAACACCGGTCTAAAATATTTACACATCCTCCTTTCCTGCCAGAACTGTGAACTCTGAGTTTTCACAGGTGAAAAGGACAGATTTTTGTACATGGAACCTGCTTCCCATTTCCCGGTAGCCACAAAACAAGAAGAAACTCAGCTTCTCAGTGGCACGTGCATTTCTGTATAATTCTGACCATGCGTCCCATCCAGACCCCTCACTCGGCCTGCATGTCCCACCTCCCAGAGCTGAGAAGTAAATGGGGACTTGTTCTGGTTTAACCTTAGATGAGCTGATAAATATCCAGCTCATTTCACTGGGGCGGAGAGCTTACCTATGACTCTGGAGAAGAGAAAAGGGTGACTCTGGGTGACAGGACATGGACTCTTCCACTAGCAGCCACCGAATTACAACCTAGCTACCTGGCTATCTCGAAAGACTTGCAGCTTGTTCTCTTTGGAGTCCAGGGACAGGCTAGGGAATGGGACACAGCCTGGCCCACCTCTGCACCCCCGGTCTCGACGTGACTGAATGCAGACCAGCGGTGGCCGAAGCCATTAGCACTCCATGGCCGTTTCGTGGCCCCGTGTGAGAGGAGCAGCTCGGTTCCCAAGGGATTAGTGTCCACACGCAAAGCCGCCCCCACCACAAGCCGCACTAACCGGATCCCCTTCTCAGGCCAAAGGCAAAACTGGGCTGCAGAAACAAGCCTCCCCGCCGCCCGGGCCTGGGGCAGAGCAGGGCCCTGGTCGCAGGGTCACTCACGTGTCGCCATCCTCCGAGATGTAGGCGAATGGCTCGAGCTGCTGCCCCTCCACCACTTCTGCTTCCTCCTCCGGGAGCTGCCCCAGCACGGCCAGGGGCTCGGTGAGGGAGGCTGAGCCGTACAACGAGTCGATCCTTTCCTCCGCTTCCAGAGCGCGGGGCCCCTCTTTGCCCAGGGGGCCGGAGTCCTTCTCCCGCAGCGCGTCCCCGAGGCCCGGGAGGTGCTCCCCTTCCCCCGGCGGGCCGGGCAGGGAGCGGATGGAGTGGATCGAGTAGATGCCCGAGTCACATTGCCCCTCTTCCAGCTCCGAGCCCTCTTGCTGCGCCTCCTTCTTCCTCTCCGAGCCCCGCGGGTCAGACATGGCGCGAGGTCGGCGGGCGCCCCCCGAGCACCCGGCGGGGTGGGTGGATCTCGGACGGGGGGTCCGGCGGGGTGAAAGGGAAGCGGGAGCGGGGCAGGGAGCTCAGAGGCCTGGCCGGGACGCGGTCCTTGGCCGGGAGGCAAGCAGGGGCCGCGGCGGTCTCATGCCCGGCGAGCGGCCTGGAGCTAGAGCCGGGGCTGAGCGCAAAGCCAGCAGTTTAGCCCGACAGCAGCGCTCCGCCTCCCCGGGCCTATGGGCCGTGTGCCCAGCCCCGCCTCCCTGGCAGCTGCCGCTGGGATTCCCCCGCTGCCGCTCCGCCCCCTGCAGCCTGCGGTGCTGCTGCTGCGGCCCTTCCCCGCCCCCCGCCGCGGGGAGCCAGGGATCTCCCCGCGCTACCCCCCCCCCGGGCCACTGGCAGGCCAAGCTCTCCCTTTCCCCGCCCGCGGGGCACTTCCCATGCGGGATTAACCGGCGCGGGCCTGGCTGGCTCCCGGCAGCACGGCTTGGCACGCTGCCCGCAAAGGGGCGGGCAACGCGAATCCCGCTTGGCAAGCGCCCCCCCTTTCCCGCGACGGGCGGGGGGCGGAGCGGGCCTGAAGTCGTCGCTCTATGGGCTGAGCTGTTTGCCCATTTCCCTGCAGGGGCTGTGTGCGCGCTGGGAGGGTGTCCTGGGCCCGCTGTCCCGCCTGGTGCCTGGGGGCTCTCGAAAGAACAGGTCTGCGGTAGAAGTGAGCAGGCAGCTGGCCACTGCGCCGTGTGGGGTGACAAGGCTTGTGCGTGCAGGAAATGATACTGCATCAGCCGCTTACCCATGACAGTGCTGGGAGCAAACTAGATTTGCTTTACACACATGCGTGTTTAAACCAATTTAGTCCTGTAGGATGCACGTCTGAATGGGACAGGACAGGCAACATGACACATAGGTGGTGCCACCAGGCCTGCCTATAATCTCTGTCAAGCTGGAGATATTAATCCTCCTCTGATCTAAAGCACAGAGAGGAGCAGCAATTAACCCAAAGTCACACATTAGTGACAGTGCTGGAAATCGAACCGGGAGCCCAGGTTGCTGGACTGGCCTGTGCCTGGCCAGCCCACAGCTATAACCACTGTATAACACCTCCTCCCAGTGCTGCACATCAGTTTAGGTTCAGAGGAGATCTCCAAGGTCCAGGCTAGGCCACCACCTTCACCACAGCCATTATGGGGTTGTTCTCTAACACGGATTTGCCCAGAATTTGTCCAGGTACATATTCAGGGCTTCCACCTCTTTCCTTGGAAGGCAGTTGGTGTCATCACTCAGCCAGTTCAGTGGGGGTCCAGCCTGTTTGGCTTTTCTCAGTTGCATCCATAACTCCTAGTTCAGAGGTGACCACCTACTTAGAGACGAAGAACCAAAATAGCTGTGAATAGACTGTAAATAGCCATATATATATGTGTGTGTGTCTCTCAGCACTCTCCTCCTGAGCTAGGCACCCCAGCCTCCCTGCTCTAACCCAATGCCCTTCCCGCCCCAAGGGCCAGGCACCCCAGCCCCCACCCCCACTCTCACCACAATGCCAGCGACTCACCAGAGCCGCCACTGCCATGTGCTTCTCCCACCCTGTGCTGGGGCGCATGCTCAGAGCTGCAGACAGCGCTCCCAGTGTGCAGCTTTGAGCAAGAGTCACATTTAACTGCTCGAAGAGCCACATGCATCTTGAGAGCCTTGGGTTGGCCACCCCAACCTACCTCTGTCTTGGATGCATATTTTTTCTTCCTGAGTGTTTACAACTTTCCGATGCCTGGAGGCAGTTACTTCCAAAAGGAAATGCCTCCTAGCACAGAAGAGGGAAAAGCTGAAGACACAAGAAACCCACTTGAGAAGAGCTCTGTGCCAGCCTAATTTACCCAGCAAGCACTTGGGGCCAGATCCTGAAAGGTATTTAGGCTTCTAACATCTATTTAGTCAATCAACAGAAACCAATGGAAATTAGGAGCCTAAATAGTTTTGAAGATTTGGTCCCTAGAAATCATGGTGAGAGGTGCTAGAGAAAGCCTAGATCAGATTGCACACAGAGCTCTAGCAATTTCCCCCCACCACGCTGCAGCTGTCGCTCTGGGCTGATGGGAGTAGTTCACACCAGCCAGTCAGACATCTAGTTCCAGACCTCATTGTGTATAAACAAATGTAGAAACAGTGCCCACAGAGGGGGTGGAGGGAAAAGAGAGGGGGCTGAGCGCAACTGCAGGAAGTCACTGGAGCAGTCAATAATTTAAGGTCAAAATTTTCCTCTTGCTCATGTGATTGATGTCACACTCTAGATTACTGTCTCTGCCTTTACACCCTGGTTCTGCTTGGATGTATCTGCATGTGACTTTCCTCTCCCCTTGGGTGCAAGAGAAGACCCAGCTCTGGGACACAGCTTTGCTGAGCTCTTGACTACAGCCTAGATCTTCAGTCTTCAAGGAGGAACAGCCTGTGCATGCGCTTCTCACTCGCATGCCCAGCACATCCTCCAGCACAGCAGTGGCTGAGCCAAGCGGTGCCAGGAATGGCCGGATGGCAGAGGAAGAAGAGGAAACTCTGGAGTCCAAAGAATGGTGCTGCGTCCTCCCACTTTCTGATGCCATAACCTTCCTCTGCCACAGCCAACAGCACAGGCCCCTGCCTTTCAGGGCATTCTCACCCTTGGTGCCTTCCAGAAGATAGCTTACAACTTTTGAGCAAAAGGGGAGCTTCCCAAGAAGCTCTCGGGAATCAGATCGGCCTGTAAATGTACAAGGGTGACCTCCCCTTCCCTTCTCCCACTGAATTTATGCTTTAATAGATGTTCCCTCTTGGTTCTGGTCACTCATCTCCTTAGGTGTCCTGGCTTTGTGTGTTTCACCTGTACCAAGTGCTGACCCCATTGTGGTGTTGCTGGAACCTGCTGTCCTGGATTAGAGGCTGATCACTCCCCTACGCCTGTTTATCATTATGTGATGTTCACTATGGGAAGCAAACCCACAGCTCTCAGGCTTGTTCTACAAAGCACCTCAGCCAGCCCAGTCCTGGACTGATTTACCGGCGACTTTGGCACTTGTGAGAGAATGTGGAGAAACAGCCTCTGAAGGCTGGTGGCTTCTATTTATCCATCTAAAGAGAGAGACCCAGCATATGAAATCCCCACTAAGCACACAAGTGCTGCAGGAACCCACTCCACCCACCAAGGTGTTCCATATTTCATCTGGAAGGGCCCTTGCTGTGTGTGGAGAGTTAGAGCCCTGTGAGGCATCTGCTCCTGGGCTTTTAGGCCAGCTAGACAAATCTAAAGTGGGTTATATCAAGTAGACAATTTTTCACCAGAAGCTCAGATCCATGAACTCATTGCACACATCAGCCTTCCTGGCTCGGTTAAAGGGGCTGATCCGCCCTGTGACTGGACTGATGACTCCCCATTTGGGAGGAGCTGGGATAGGCATAAAGAGAGGAAGCGTATGGTAAGAGAGCTTTGTGGGGGGGACTCTGCAGTCACTCCTTGGGGGTGGAGTACATGGCAACAGGCCAGGGAGAGCCAGCCTGAGATCCTGCCTTGGGATACAGACTCTGGCAAAAACCTCAGAGTGGTGAGCCAGCTGTAGGCTGCAGAAGAAACTCCACTGTTAACCCAGGGTAGGCTAGAAAATAGGATGGGAAGATAAGAACTTGCCCACGGAAGAATGTGAACCCTGGTGTGGCTCGGTAGCCTTGTGGCTAGATCACACAGTTGGTGGTCAGAAACAGGGGGTGCTAGCCTCCTGCCCCAGGAACCTTGAACCACTCTCTAGGTAGTCTTTAAGTTTGGGGCATGGCCCCATGAATCCAGATTCCCCTTAGTTGGGGAGTGGCAGTAGGTTCCCCCCTTTTCTCAGAGAGGTTGGGAGGGGGCTTACTTGCTCCCATGGCTGCTAAACTTGTCCTGAGATTGCTGAACTGGGTTCCTGTCTCCCTACTAGTCAGCCCCAAACTGAGCCAGGCTGTTTCCTTTTCTCCTCCCTCCAGGCCTGGCACTGATTGTAGGTGAAGGAGAACAGGTGCAGGTGAAGTAGGGCAGAGCTAGATGGGCCCAGAGGCTTTCTTTTAGCCCTGTGGTGCTGGCCCCTCCTTCCTTCACTCCCTCACACCTGGGCATAGGGTCTGTGGCCTGGATGCTGGAGTAGAAGATGGGTCCAAGCTTCCCTACCTGCCACAAGCGAAGTGGCATAGACTGGGTCATGCAGCGAACACTGCCTGAGACAGTTTACCCAGTAGGGCTTTCACACTGTCCCAGGAAGGGAGAACTGCAGTGATGTAGCCAGAGGGTAAAGCCACCAAGAGGGAATACTTGACTCCAGAGACAGACCATGGGTGAGACACCAAACAAGTGGGTAGGCATCAGGCTGGTCCTGAACTAATTCCCAGATGGGTCACAAGGAGTCTTCATAGCATAGCGAACCCTATGACAAGCTCCCCAATCTCACATCAAGTCATTGTATTTACCATAGTGACGCCTGTCAGGATGAGGGACCTACTGAGTTGGTGTGGTACAAGCCCCAGAGAGCTTACAGACAAGGACTGAGCCAGGGCCCTTTAGCTCTTCGAGCTGATGCTCTTCCAACTTGCTGCTTCTCTGCTTTTAGCTGGGGAGCTGCCAGACCTCTCTGGGCTCAGAGGGCCAGGCCAGGAAGACCAGTGCTAGTCTGGAGCTGGTTCCCTCTCAGCCAGGAGGAATCTCCCAGCCTGGCTTATACAATACTGGGATTTCCCCTGAACAGGGCTTGGCCCTCGACCAGAGAATGAAGGTTCTGAGTGTGGAATGCTGCTCCCCCACTCTGCAGCGTCCTGTTTACCCTGCTAGGCAGCCGGGATCACGGCCCCAGGGAAGGGCTATTCATCACTATTGAGAAGTGTGTGTATGTTCCAGGATGCAAAGCGTAGTTTCTCTTTAGTCATTGATTTTTCCCTTGCAACCTCAAAATTGAATGTCCAGTCAGTTGCGGTAAACCGACAGGAATCAGTCGGAACAAGCTGTGTTTAGGGATTGTTTTCTGTCCCCCTCTCCTTTCAAAGAAAGCAGCACTGTCCGTAAATAGGGCTGCTTTGTCATCTAGGCAGGAGATAGGAGCTGCTGTTGTTCCGGTTCAGCAGACAGACAACTTTCACACTTGAGCTACCTTAAGGCAGGTTTGTGGCTAAATGCTTCCCGTGGTATCCTCCACCTGCATCTGACATCACTTGCCCATCGCCGTAGGACTATAATCGAGAGGTAAATCTTCAGCGTCAAGACAGAGACCTTCACATGTGAAAGGATTTAAGTGAGGCTGGCTTGTGAGTTCCAGCCCCACTCTCTCTTCTCACACCGACCATCGTGCACACGCACAAGAACTGCAACATGTGCACTGGAAGGAGAGTGCGCAGGTTCGAGCTCAGAATTACCTTCTCCTAGACTGATGTGCCTATAAAGGCTTAGTGAGCTCCATCTGTTCCAGTTTGAAATCAGAATTTCCCTTCTCCTAAGTACTGTTGGTCCACAGTGCCTTAATCCATATTATTCAGTGTAACCCCTTGAGATCACTCCACACAGTGCTTCCTAAATCCACCACCCTTAGGATGCACCTCAACACTGCAGTGAAGGTCCATAGTGGACACCCACTATTGAGGATGACTGGATTAACATCCAGGAAACAACCTACAGAACTGCTGTCGAAAGCCTTGGTTTCCAAAAACGCAAGCACAAGGACGGGTTTGACGACAAGGACAAGAGATACCCAAGCTCTTCTTGATAAGAAGCATGTGACACACCTGGGTTGGCTCAGTGATGAAGAAAATGCCTCCAGGAAATCAGCACATATTTCAGGTAAGCAGGAGGCGTAAGTCAAATTACAGCTAATGACAGAGGATGAGCGGAAATATAAAGCAGTTAAACTTCAAGATGCAGCCACTAGACATGATTTTAAAGCGTACTATGATGGGCTGAAGGCAGGGGATGAGCCACACATTGCTGGCTCTACACTAGTGTGCTCTGCTGATGGCCTCACACTGATCACAGGTCGTGCTAAAGTCCTTGACATGCTGGACTGAACATTTTCTCAAAGCATTGAACCAGACCTCAACTTTTGACAGCCGTGTTCTTGAAGAGATTCCTCCTCAGGCTAATGATTCACAGCTGGTCATACAACCAGCTCTTGATGAGGTACAAAAAACTGTTAACCAGATGAAATCCGAAAAGGCACCTGGCAGTGATGCAATTCCATCATAAATTTATAAAGCTGTTGGTTGCCAGCTGATGTACCCTCTCCCCCATTTATTTAGCACCATTTGGGAGAAGGAGCTAGTCCCCCAGAACTTCAAAGATGCCCTGATTGTACTCATATACAAAAGAAAAGACCATGCATGCTGTGATGACCACTGGGGCATCTCTCTGCTCTCTATAGCTGGTAAGATCCTGGCCTGCATCCTTTACAACCAGCTTTCACTGCATGTGTTGAAAAATGGCATCAATCCTGAAAGCCAGTGTGGATTTCATGATGGTCGTGGCATACCTCCCAGAGATGTAGAAATTCTAGCTCAGGACAGATTATCCTGGCAGCAAACCATTGTACAGGCTCTCAAATGCTTCAAGAGTCAACATATCCAGGCACTACAGGAAAAGTGTAGGATCCAAAAAGTTTGCAGATTTTTATGTGACTTCTGTAATTAGCTCTGCCAACAACGATTGGTTTAGTCACTCACCAACGGTTTCACAACAGATGAGATCCATCATTTGACAGATCAGTCCACACAGATAATCTTTGCAGGATGATACCAACTGCCTGTCCAGTCCTGGGTCTTCCTACATCCTTCCTGAGTGTTTAACTGCCAGACACTTAGACTGTTCATAATGCCACAGGCTCAAAAATAGCCTCCCCTCATTATCAGATTGCTTTGTTGCCCACATTCTGCATAGTCTTCACACCAGAGACCTGCCTCAGATAAAAATACACCAACCACAGAAAAACCACAGACTGAAAGGTGGAATAGTGAGGAAGACAGATGAGGTACACAGAAAATATGTATAAAGACACGGCTTCAGGCTTTACACTTCCACGTTAGATAAAAGCCTTATTCTAATGAAAGTCACCTATTACCTTACAATTGTTCCCCAGCATATCCAGCCTCTTTAGGAAGGATCCAGAGTTCATGGACAGCCTCCTTCCTCAACAGTGTCCCCCATGTTCTGGAAGATCTTCAGTTCAAACCCTTGCCATTTTAAAACAATCTGCAGTTCTTTCTTTCTTTCTTTCACTATAGCTTTTAAATGTGGGGGAAGCTCCTTCCCTGTCTGAGGTTTTGAAGGCTTTTTGTTTTCCAGTTTCAAGATATTCCCATTTGCTTTGATGGTTCCTCATTTGTTGGTTTTGGCTGCACTGGCCAGTGGCTTGGTGCTTGAAGCCAGTCTCATCCGGCTGGGGAGGTCACCACTCTTTGCTTGTTGGCTTCACTGCCCTTTTGTGAGGTGATGCTGAAGTCACCTGACAGATATAATTACAGGTTTCTACATATTCTCTGTGTGTGTGTGTGTGTGTGAGAGAGAGAGAGAGAGAGAGAGAGACACAGTCATAACCATGACCTTTATACATATCTCCTAATGACTACTAAGTTCTGTGCACTACAAGCTTCTGTTCTGTAAGAGATATTACCTGAGAAACTCATATACAGTGAAATAATGTAGTATGCAGACTGTTGGTATAATTCTTTATTTGGGGGTATTTAAGTGATCTGTTCTCCCCTTGTGGTCCCTCATTGTCACAAAGGGAGTGGAGTGTGTCACAGAAGGCTTGCAAACTGGCTTCCTTTACTGGTTTTGCCAGTGACTTATAATTCTGGGCAAATTCCTTCCCTTTTCCCTGCCTCAGTTTCCCCTGCTATATCAGTGGGCTAATGCTCTCACTCCCCTGTTCACTTCCTAGGGGGAATGTGCAGGTCGTGTAATTATCAGGGGTAAAATGTTTTGAGAGCCTGGAATGGAGGGCTCTTAAAAGAGTGAGCAGGAGAAATTGACAAATTCAGTCAATGCGTCAGGTACAGAACCCAGGAGTTCTGGCTCCTAACTGCCTGTTCTAACTACTACAGTCCAACACTAGAGACACTGTCAGAATCACCATTACGTTAGAATGTCCTTTGTGTGTGTTTGTATCTCTTCAGAACATGGACAGAGAAGGACTTTAACCCTGAACATCATTCACCCTCTCCAGCTATTTAATTGCCTTTTGCCATTCACTAAGATATTCAAGGGGACTAGTTTCCCTTTCTTTCCCTAGACAGTTGGATTTTCAAGTCTCCTGGCTATGGTGTGTTTGTATTTCCAGCCTTTCAGCAGAAAGTTTCAAGCCACATCAAGCAATATTTTTAAAAAAAAATCAGGATATATATATATATATATATATATATATATATATATATATGTAGATTTAAACAAACAAATCCCAAATCCTAGTTCTGGGTCATAAAATACTTTCAGCTTTACAAATTACACAACTAACATTCCCATTGCAATCAGTCAATGAAACCAGAGAAAATTCTCCTTTGTTGCCCATAGGGGTCAGTATCGCTACATGTTGCTATCTAGCCTGTAATGCAGATTGCTGTAATGCAGAGTGCTGCTTCTGGTGGCTGGGGAGTGGATACTTCATGCTGTGAGTCCATTCTGTCAGAAATGTGCTAGAAGCTTAGCAAATAACAAGCAGTTCCGTAGCACCTTAAAGAGCTAACAAATTTATTTATTAGGTGATGAGCTTTCGTGAGCAAGACCCACTTCCTCAGTCTTACCCAGGAAAGCTCATGATCTAATACATTTGTTAAACATTAAGGTGCTACAGGACTGCTTGTTATTTATGAAGCTATGGACTAAACCAACTACTCCTCTGAGTCTAGAAACTTAGATTATTCTCCCAACTCTGGAAGGAGATTTCACAACCTAAGCGACTGCTCAGCACCAGCAGTGGGAGACGATCAAGTTCCTATCAAAGAGACCTGGGAAAAACGAAGGCTAGCTCACCAATCTCTCCTCCTGCTCCCTTCTGGCTCACAAACCTCTGCCACTGCCCTGTGGATTCAAACTTTGTCAGAGGTGTCATCCAGCCCAGAGCCGACATTCATGGGCTCTGCCTCAGTCCACTGCCTCAGCATTCCGCAGCCTCATTTTGTAATGATACATTGACGTTGGGGTAAAATGTTCAGTATATGGGGGCTGAGCTGACTGCAGGGCCTGTGGAGTTGTTCAGCACTGAGAAGGACCATCTCTTGCAGGAAATGGCTTCGATGGAGCTCAGCCCAGTTTCCAGAGGACGAGTGTCCATGGCACAGAAACCACTAGAAGCAGTGGCTACTAAGTGGCCCACTGTCTGTCAGTAAGTGAGCTGTGGATGGGGAAATCCAGAGGGGCAGAGCTCTGCTCCCATGGCAGGTGCCGAGGGCACAGTGTAGCAGCGTAGTGGGCAAGCACATTTACATCCAGACTGTAGCTGATTTGTAGACAAATAGAGCCCTTCAATCAACAGATCATCCTGCACTAGACTGCCCCAGGGGAAAATGTGAGGAAGAGGAAAAGGAGGGACTGATGGCTCCTTGTGCTAGAACCAGGTAGCACTCTCCTGTCAGAGATGGAGGTCACTGCCTCCTCGTTAGTCTGCCCTTACAGCTGTGCTAAAGAGAAGAGAAGAGAAGGCCCTCCTACACTTGTATGGGAACACAAAAGCATCGGGCTGTTGTCAAGGGCTGGGGTCCCAGGAGAAAGGCACAGCTCCCCAGACGTGATTCAGGGATGCAAATTGCTTGGACTGAGCAAAATCACAGGGCGGCTCCAAGCCAGTCACTGGAGGGTGTTGAGAAAACATCCTGTTGGCTGCGTAGGATAAGACTTGCTCTGCCTTTCTCCACCTTGGTGGTTACCTATCTTATTGCCTCAGCCAGCCCTTGGGAGGACACCCTCCCCCATCCTCAGGGCCAGCATACAGCCTACATGTCACTTACAAACCACCCAAGCACAGAAAAATTATGCGGTCTGGGGAGTCTGGGGCCTCCGTCCTCCCCTGCCTCTATCTACTCACCTGGAGGCAGAAGCAGTCCTGATGGGAAGATTCCACCTGAGAGAGCTCTAAAATTCAGTCAGTCGGAGGACGGGACCGCTCGCTAAGGAGGGACAAAGTGCTCCTGGTGCCATTAGCATTGCCTTAAACTTCTACCTATGTTCCAGCTCAAGCTACACCTAGCTCTTGCTGTTTCGCTAGCTTCTGGCTGGGCTCTGAGGCCCAAGGTACCATAGGAGGGGCTGTTCTATGTGGTTTCTAGCTGGACTGGAAACAGGCTGCTCATCATCTCACTAGAAATGAGATCTATAGTCTGAATTCCACATCACAGAAGACCCTGGACCCTGGAGTAAGGTAGGAATATAGGCACATAAGGACAGACTCCTTAAAAATGCTCAACATCCACCCCAAGAGGTAGATTTTAAGGGGAGCTCAGCAGACTGCGTGCTGACCAAGCTCTTGTGAAAATCTGGCTGTGACTCCTGATGGAATCTTAGCGGTAGCCCTAAGGATCAGCTACTTAGTACAGGAAATAGCTCTTGGCTTACCTTACTCAGAATCCTTCCCAGGAGACTGGCGGGTGTCTGCACAAGAGGAGAGGAAATGAAGGTGGTGGTGTGTTGTTATTAGCAAAGCTCATTGTCCTGGCGAAAGAGGTAATCCCAAATGTACCACCCAGGGCGAAGATGCTTATCCAAGCCCTGTAACTAATGAATTTAAAAAAAAAATCAGTTGTTGGGCTTCATTTTTCCCTCACATCAGTGTGACTCCATTGACTTCAATGGGGTTATCCCCAATTTACATCAGTACAAGTGAAAGGAGAATTGGGCTTGTTGCTTTTTAAACAACAATTGTCTCCCGTCAGCCACCCCAATGTTGCAGTGTTGGGTAGTGCATGGGAGCCTGAAAGTAACTAGAAACCGAAGGGAAACTGACCAGTCTGCCTTCACTGTCCCTGAGAACTCAAACACAAAGGATGAACAAACATCACGAACGGGGAAAAGGAAATGGAATGTTTAAGACCTTTTTAACCACAGGCCCTAATCCTGCAAGAAGATCCAAGCAATCACAGTCCCACACTTGTGGAGAGCCACAGGAGTTCCCCATTGCCCACCCATGCCAATCCCAACCATGGGATCAGAGACTTAATGACCTCCAGTGTTATTCATGTGATAGGGGAACAGATATTTTTTTAAGCCTGGCCATGTCATTTTAAGAAGAGTTTCTGCTTGCCTGTGGAACAGAGATAAGTGCAAGGTGCATTTATTATTGACTATGATGATTTGTTTATTATCTCTTATACAGAGCTTGCCCAGAACTAAGACAGAGCTTTGGCAGGGATCAGTGATCCACAATCTCAGGATTGAATAAGACTTGTTATAGCCCCAGGAAAGAGCTCTCTAATCTGCACCCACCACTCTCAGCTCTTGGGCCTGAGAGTCACCTTCCCAGAGGTGCCAGTTTGAAGGAGGAATAGGTCCACCTTTGGCCTTGATTCCTTGGCTTCTTGCTACTCCCTCCCTACCCACACAGGAGATTGGAACACCCAGAGTCTGGTCCACCTGTCTCCTTTAAGATCCACTTCTGGGGCGTGTTTGGTGCTTGCAGATGTATGAAACTGATATCAGCATGAGCCCACAGTGCAGGCAGGTGATGTACGAGATCTCCATGCACAGCTCTGCCCATGCCCCTTTATCTAGACCCCCCCGCAGTTAGTCCAGCTGCTTGTTTGTCCCAAGCTCAGGGTCTGGCACTTGTGGTGGTCTCTCCCAGCCCTAATATCAGTCCAGTAACAAGCTAAACAAGTGTCCTGTTCCCTCTAATCTTACCCATCCGAGTGCAGATTTTTTCCATCCACGTGTGGAATAATTTTTTTTCTGTGCACTAAGGTAGGTGTGAATGAGCATCACCAGTAGAAACACAACACCTAGCTGGGGGTGCTCTGAGTGGCATTTGAATTCTCCTGAGCAGCCACACAAGTGCTTGACTTACAGGGAACACTACTGTCCAATGAGTTGTATGGGGATGACCACGATAACACATCTGTTTAAGCATGTGAGCTGCTAGGGTAAATTAGGTTTGGCATTCTCCTCTCAGTTCCACCAGTGTAAATTTGGAGTAACCTCAATGGACTCCATGGAGGAGACATACTGGTGTAAGTGAAAGCAAACCTAATTTCTAGCTGTTTCCAGAAGTCCAAACAGATTCAGGCTGAGCTAAGCACTTGCACAAATTTCCCCTGCAAAAATTTGCCTTCTTACTGCCCATTAAACCTCAGAGACATCGCTCTGATGACGTGATCATAACTGGATCCATACCCAGCCCTCACCATCTTGCACAGATTCAGCTTCTGTAGGGTTACCATATTTGAACTTGTTCCTCTGTCTGTATCAGTATCTACCAACTCACGTTGTATTAATGTGTTATAGTGTAGATATAGTACATTGGTAGGTGATTTGGTAGCAATTGATACAGATACACTCCCTCTCAGGGGTGTCTTCTATTTTTGAAAGTTCAGATATGGTTCCCTAGCTTCTGTCCTTGGATTAATGTCCAAGCAGCTCAATACTGGGGGTTAGAAAGGGATTAATCAACACAGTGAATGTAGGAAGGACTGGATCTGGACTGCAAGGACTAGCAGGTGGGTAAGCATGTGGGTCTGCTGTTGAAATAGTGGGCTGATGAGCAGGAGAGTGGAGCTATGCAAAGTGCAGGTGACTCTACCCAGGGAAGAGAGGACTGCATCCAGCACTCCATGAACAAGTGATGAGCAGTGCTGTGCATTGCCCAGGTAACCAGCTGCTTCTGGTGCTGATCACATGTAACGTCTTCAGTCCTCCAAGTTTATTCCCTGGGATGTCCTCCTTCTGCCTACATCAACAGATGCAATGGCTCAGCGGCAGAAGTAGTGTGGGCAGGCAGAAGGAGGCCAGGCACATGGTGGGTTTTATTCCCTTCCCCGCAACTGATTTGTCTATTATACCTGGCCAGCTTTTTCCTTTGGAAGAACTAGATCGCTGGGGAGATGACTCACCTGGGATCCTGCTGCTTCAGTCTTGAGAGGTGACTCCAGTTCCATATGGCGCCTATCAGATTAGCCACGGAGAAGCAAGTCCCATTGACAAGTTCTTCCATCCAGCCTCCATAAGGGAGACAATTTGCACTCAGCTCTGGCTCATTTTGGCTCCTACTAGCTTGGTCAAGAGGAGGTGACTCCCAGTCTGAAAGTGCCTCAGCTCCTACCCAGAGGCTAAGCCCCTTGTGGTTCATGGTCCCTTCAGCTTCCCCAATTAATTCCCAGCAGGGGATGATGAGAACTGAGTTAACTGTAACCTGAGCCAGAGACAGCAGGAGCCAGGGTAATGAATACAAGGAGGACAACTTAGGCTCCCGTGTGACCCATTTGAGAGTGAGCAGACAGTTCCTATGGCACCATATTACCAAGAGAGGGGTCAGAGTAGGAAACAAAGGGTTTCCAGCTGTCAACATTTCCTATGTGCTCCACATGCCCTACAGCATGAGCCAAGAAACTGGCTGTGTGGCAAAAGCCACCACTGCCCAGGTGCATTGGGTACATCAAAAGCAGTCTAAATGGCTTCAGAGCAGTGAATACAACCAATGAGCCATGGCAGAGAGGTATCCTTTAAACTGGGCACCATGCCAATGCACAGAAAATAAAGGATATTTTCAGTAAGAATCTGTAGATTCAGAATACAAAATACCAGCACAAGAGCAGGGAACTCTCACTCCCTGATTTCAAATGCAGCTTCACTCAATATATTGCCAAATATAGCTTTACCACTTGGGTACAAACTAAAATCTTGACTAGTCATGAAATGATAAATCTCTTTTTGCTATAAATGCTGCAGAGGTGGGCACAGAGGTCCTGATTCTTCCCTGGGCTGGCACCTTGGAGTGCCTTTGATGACACTGAAATGGCAGTGTAAAGCACTGTTATTCTGATCTGAAAGCATTTTACATCCACTCTGCAGGTGTACATGACTCCACAAAGTGCCATTTGGGGAAATGACCACAGAGACACATCAATAAGAGAGCATCTTTGTCCCAGCCGCCACATCTTCTTATAAGTTCCCCCACCCAACCACCTGATGCTAAGGAAAGTTGGATCCATTTCACTCCACGTGGTACTGATTGGTAATCCAGAACTGCACCCCATCTCCATTTCTAAGTCCTACAGATAGGTAATTACCAGGTGTTAATGGATATTAAGGCAAAGGTTACACTGTTCCTTGTCTCCTGTGATGCACTCGAGAAAGGCTGCATGGTCTAGTGGTTAGGACAGGGATTGGCCATTAGGACTCCTGGGTTCTGTTCATGGTTCTGCTATTGATTCAGAGGGCAGACTTAGAGAAATCATTTCCAGTCTCTGTGCCTTAGCCTCCCATTTGTAATTACCCATGGGAAGTATCACAATATCACAGACGTTAACCTGGGCCTATGTGAAACTCCAGGACTCCTCCTAAGCAGTGGCAAAGGGCTGATTGTGTGAGATTCCCAAATGTGAGGCCACAGTGACGCAAGGAATTACCAGCTGAGTGAACAGGTGTAACAGCTTTGGAGCATTCCATTTACATTTCCAAATGTGTGAACGTTTAACAAGAGTGAACCTAAGGAGCCTGAGAAAAGTCCTTGCAGCCCTATCAAATGTCATGGCTCTGTGACATGCCTGCATCATTGAGAAAATGCTCAGGAAACAGCTGCTAGTTCAGCACAGTGAGCTTTAGAAGGCCATGCATTCTAGCCCCAGCTCATCCACTGTCTAGCACTCATTTCTCGGTGCACTTCCCATCACTGATTAACCAACACAACAGTTTTATGTTAGGGGAGATACATACCATGGACCCATTTCACATACATCTGAAGGTTTGTGCAAGGTCACTTCGGGCTGAGCTGGGAGTAAAGACACAACCCTCATCCGCCTTGCTACGCTTCCAGAAGGAGCAGGCCAAATGGAGAACTTGGCTATGTTGTTCCTAACCCTAGGGAACACTCCACCCCAGGCCAGGAACAGAACCTACAAGTCCTAATACAAAACATTCTGCTGCTGGCTCACCATCAATCATCTAATCCATTAGCAAAGCTGGTGCTGAGTCTCTGTCTAAGGGCTGGCCCACGTGAAGAGCTGCTGTCACTGGTCAGACCTTTACCTTAAGAGATCTATGCTGTAGATGTATTGGTTCAAACCTCCTTGCTAACTTGCCCCCCATTGTACCTCTGAGCTGGCTGACTGCTGTGTGCTCTTGTGTTGTCCTTTTTGACTGACCCTTCTCTCTTTGTGGGAGACCAATGGTGTTCCTATAGGAAGTTCATTGTGGAGGACCCCCTGCTCCAGATGAGGTCAAAGAGGCCTTCACCAGCACTAGACATAACCCATATCAAAATTGGAAATGTATGGAAATTATTTGCGAGTGTGCACACACAATACAATGGAATTTGCACACACAATCACACACGGAACTGCAGAAAACTTGGCAGCTATGCCCTTCACTGCTGTCTGCACTGTGCTGTGTGCCGGTGACTCCTTCTGAAGTGAACAGGCTCTGGGTCTCTAGGCTCTTCTGAAGGCTGTTGGATCCCAAGTCTGAGGAGGGAATCAGCTAAGCAGCAGGCAATAAGATTCACAACAGGCGTGCCTGCTTGCAGCTGTTGCCATGGAAACATTAGGAAAGAAGAGAGGAAATCCAACTCCCCTTTGGAGATGAGCTTCTCCAGCCTTACCCCCCCTGCTGCCCCACCCATTTTCATGCAAGCCTGCCGGTCCCTCTGAGGCATTTCTCCAGCTGAGGCTCACAAGCTCTGTGAAATACTCTTTCTCCAGCAGACCCCAGGGAAGGGAAGAGCTGCTGCAAAGAAGAACCCACCCAAGTTCAGCCTGTATTCAAACCAAGTGCCAGAGCTCAGAGGAAATCTGTTTAATTTCCAAAGGACTCAGCACTAAGTGGTTTCGCCCTGGTCTGGGTGGATCCAGGAGGAGCTGGAAATCTGCTGTCCTAAGGCCTTCAGCAGAGCAGGGCCCAAACCGTGAAATCCAGACCGGGATTGGAGTTCAAAGAAACAGATAGACAATGGTTGTAATCTTAGAGCTGTTCAAATACAGGGGGTTTAGGTCAGTCCCATCTCTAGAGGTTTGGAGAAGTTTTCGAGTGCTAGTTTGAAAGGACCCTCTTATACTTCACTGGCCGCGTCTACATGTGCACACTACTTCGAAGTAGCGGCGCCAACTTCGAAATAGCGCCCGTCACGGCTACACGTGTTGGGCGCTATTTCGAAGTTGAAATCGACGTTAGGCGGCGAGACGTCGAAGTCGCTAACCCCATGAGGGGATGGGAATAGCGCCCTACTTCGAAGTTGAACGTCTAAGTAGGGCACGTGTAGCCGATCCGCGTCCCGCAACATCGAAATAGCGGGGTCCGCCATGGTGGCCATCAGCTGAGGGGTTGAGAGACGCTCTCTCTCCAGCCCCTGCGGGGCTCTATGGTCACCGTGGGCAGCAGCCCTTAGCCCAGGGCTTCTGGCTGCTGCTGCGGCAGCTGGGGATCTATGCTGCATGCACGGGGTCTGCAACCAGTTGTCGGCTCTGTGGATCTTGTGTTGTTTAGTGCAACTGTGTCTGGGAGGGGCCCTTCAAGGGAGCGGCTTGCTGTTGAGTCCGCCCTGTGACCCTGTCTGCAGCTGTTCCTGGCACCCTTATTTCGATGTGTGCTACTTTGGCGTGTAGACGTTCCCTCGCAGCGCCTATTTCGATGTGGTGCTGCCCAACGTCGAAGTTGAACGTCGACGTTGCCAGCCCTGGAGGACGTGTAGACGTTATTCATCGAAATAGCTTATTTCGATGTCGCTACATCGAAATAAGCTATTTCGATGTAGCGTGCACGTGTAGACGTAGCCACTGTGTCCAATAAGGCTGTACTACACAGCTGAACGACAGTCAAACCTGGGACGACTGGTTGTTCGGACCAGCTGGAGAACATTAAAGGCTGCTTGGGGTACACTCCTGGCCAACCTTGCTTAGCTTCCGAGCGCTTTACGGTCTATGGTACAAGATGGGCTTTGGCTGCCAGCACTAGACACCCTGGAAAGAGAATCCTCTTTCTTAGACAAGGCCTTGGTTGTGCTTCCCCAGATTCCAGAGCAGACTACCTGGATACACAGAATAGTTTGGCCTTTTTTTAAAACAAACTGCTCCTAATGCTTTGAGCTCCAATATTTGAGCTTGAGCAGGAAGACTTGAAAAGTAGCTGGTTCCTAGAGTGACCAGACAGCAAGTGAAAAATTGGGATGGTATATGGAGTGGGGTGAGTAACAGGCACCTATATACAGCAAAGCCCCTGTTGGGATTGTCTCTATAAAATAAGGCCATCTGGTCTTCCTACTGGTTCCTGTAGCAACACAGTTCTGGCTACAATCAGCCAGTAACAAAAGACTTTTGGGAACAAATGGATCTCATAGTATCTGCAGCACAAAGGGTTTGGGAGCAGCTTTGGAGAAAGGTCCAAATTTTCTGATGCTGTTCTGAACTGCACCCCAGAGAGAAAGGGCAAATCAATGAGAGGAAAAGCTTGACATGAGAGAGACAGACAGACAGAAAGACTTGTCAAGTGATATGTACAGGGAATGAATATGCTTGATGAACTGGTTGTTCATTTTCCTGAGTGGTACAGAAAAAAATCACTGGGGCATCAAGAGAGCCTGCTCCCCTGTAATATGTTGGCTTAGTGTCCATGTAGGGCCCTTCTTGTTCAGTTTTGATTGTATTTAATCTTCCTCAGGAATTTATAGAGGGAAAACCTACTCAGTAGCTAAATGCTTTGATCAACAGAGTTCAATGTGGTTTGCTGCAGAACTAAAACAGAATTCAAAACACAATGCCACTTCTGTTTAAGAAAAACAATAGCTTTCTAATTCCCAAACAAAATATTTTAATTTGAGTAAAGAGTTTCGTATTGAACTTAGAATTATTAGCCTATGAATATTTACATTTAATAATTGGGCCACACCATCTGCACTGCAGAAACACAACTTCATCCATTCCTCCTGTTTTTGATTTTTAAAGCTTTGAATACTTCCATGTGCTGTGGAAGCTATTCTGAGACAAATGTTCATTTTCTTCCCATTTTAATGTGTGGGATCTTTAAACGGTTATTTGCTAACAGCTTGAAATGTCTGTGTGGTGGGTGTGAGATCCCTCAGTATGTTCAGATGTGCATGTATTTCAGAGTGTGCATGTAGGCCTCTTGTTTATTGTATCTTCTAGATCAGGGATTCTCAAACTTCATTGCACCAAGACCCCCTTCTGACAACAAAAATTATTGGATGACCCCACCTGGGGGTGGGCAGGAATGAAGTCTGAACACACCCAAACCCCACTGCTCTGGGTGAGAGGGGCAAAGGCCAACCCCCACTGCCCTGAACAGGGGGAACCAGGGTGGTTCAGCACCAGGCAAGTGCCCTGAAACCTGAGCCCTGATGCCCAGTGCTGAAGCCCTTGGGTCCTAACTTTGACCCTGGGTGGTGCAGCTGGGGCTTCAGCAAGTTTAAGCCAGTCCTGACAACCCTTTTCAAATGGGCTCATGACCTTCTTTGGGGTCTCAACCCACAGACTGAGAATGCTGTTCTAGACTAATATATACCCTTATTTAACAGGCATATACAGCTGGAATAATGTATTACTGCAATAGAAGTATTCCATGTATTGGATTTTCCTAATAAAACAAGTTATACTTTGAATACTGAAGTAGAATGAAAATCAGAAAAAAACCATAACTCTTTTTGTAAAAGCTGCTCTTTTTTTTATATATCTATTTTAACTGAAAACAAAGGGCTTATGTATATGATACCATGAGATTGGTGAGTTACAAGTTACAACGAGACCTCGTGTCTCCCCTGAATGGCTCAAAGCCATGGTGATACAGCGAATGCCTGCTACTTTGCACTCTGTAAGTTTCCCTCCTAACCTGAGCATGTGGGCTTTGAGCACAGAAGGCCCTGGGTTTGCTCCTGACTGGGGGGTATATGTTCATGTGGTTCTGATTCATTAACCCTCTAACACTGCCCCCTCAAAGCACATGTTTATTTCAGGCATTCTCACACCTACTGAAAGTCACAAGTATTCAGAGCTGATAAAGGACACCAGATTGCCAGGCCTGGGGCCTGAAGGACTCTAATCACATAACAGGTAGAGCAGCAGGTTAAATTTGCTTCACAGATGCAACCACCAATGTATCTCAGCCCTGCCTTGGGGGCACCAACCTCTAGAGAGGAAAGGAGAGCTCAGTCGCTCTGGCTTCTTAGAAGGGCCAGCAATGATCCAGGTCACACTCATGGGGAGAGTCCTGCATAGATGCAAAATTTGCATCTGCAAAAATGAGCTCTGGTTACCCACAGATGCGGAAATCCATGCGCATAAAAGAGAGATCTGCAAATCTGCAGGATTCCAGATATTAAAATGGGTATCTGCAGTTGTGGGTATCTGCACCCACAGATGCTGATACCAGCAGCTCCAAAGTGGAACCCGCTGGTTGGCAGGGCTCCCTCGGTGGGGTTTGTGAGCTGAACACCTGTATACTGCGACCCACCCAGCTCATTTCACTGCCTGGAGATCAAATGGGGAGGACTGGTCCTGCCCGCCCCGACATGGCCTGGAAGATTTCTCCATGCACCCCCTCCCCCTGCAGAGCCAGCCGCAGCCCTTTCCCAGCCACGCTTCTCCCTGGCAGGAGGGCTGCGACAGCAGCGGCCACGGGCTGCAGCTCCGCGCGCGTGGGGGGGGGGCAGGGGCTGGAGCAGGCGGGAGGGCCGTGCTCCCCTCGCGCGCTCTCATACCCCAACACGTGCCAGGCCGGGGAGCGAGGCAGCGGGGTCGCCTCTGCCCGCCGTGGCGGCAGGCGCGCGGAGAGGCTGGGCGGGCTCGTGCGCACGGCGCGCGGAGGGCGTGGGAGGGGCGGTGCGCGGCGGAGGGGAGGGGAAGGGGCTCCCGCGGGCCCGGCGCACAAAGGGAGGGAGGCGGCGGCAGCGCAGCCTCAAGGTCACACTTCTCCCGGCAGAGGGAGAGAGAGGAGCGAAGGCGGCCGCGCTCCCGCCCCCCCGGCCCCTCCTGCTGCTCCCCCTCCCCCGCCCCGTCCATGGGGCCGCTGCCACCCTCCCGCCCAGCGCCGCGGGGCTTCGGGGCCATGCGGGGCCCGGCGGAGGCGGCGGCGGCGGCTGCCCCGGCCCCGAGCCGCTCGGCGAGCGCCTGGCTGCGGGCGGGATAATGCGGCTGCTGGGCGCCGGCCAGCGGGGAGGCAGCGCGCCGGGCCGCCCGCCGCCATGTCCCCCCCAGCCTCGGCGGCCGCGGCCGACGAGAGAGGCAGCAGCAGCTCGGTGCCGGCGGAGGGGGGCCGCGAGGAGGTGAGGACGGCGAGCCCCGCTGGGGCCGTGGAGCGGCTGCATGCGGCCGGGCGGAGGGGCGGCTTTGCAGGGCGCTGCCGGGGCAAAGGCTTCGCCCCGCCCTTTCCCGTCCCGTCCCGTCCCGCCGCAGGACAGCCGGGCCGGGCCGTGCATCCAGTTACTACAGCTACCGCCCGCGGGGCAGCCTGGCTCGGCGCCTTCCCAAGGGAGCCCTGCTGCGCGGCTGGGGGCAGGGACTGGAAGGCAGGAGGCGCCCCGCAGGCTGCAGGGACGAGCCCGGGTGCGGGCGGGAGGGGACCCAGCGGGCTGTCTGTAGCTCCCGCTTGTATGGGTCAGTGGGCGGGAGACAGTTCAGCCTGGTCAAGGGTATGGAGCATGTTTCCCATCGGCCTAACAGGCAGGCGCAGACTGCGGGTAAGGGAGCCCTGCCCCTGTCCCGGTGGCAGATTTGGGCGGCTGGGATCTCTGGGACCCGCCAGTCTGGTGGGCAGCAGCACTGAATTGCCACAGCTAGGGGAAGCGCTTGTCTGGCAGCCGATCCCCCCGTAACCTAGTTACCTAACACCTGCCAGGGCAGATTTAGCCAGGCTATGGGTGTGAGAAGATCTGTCTACCTAAATACCATCCATAGGAACTGATAGTGCTGTTTCCCGACTTACAATCTATGCATCCCTCTCTCCAGTCTGGCTCTTGCTTCATTCTGTGCTCATCACCATGGCAGCTGAGTCTTTCTGGCTCAGAACTGGAGCAGCCATACAAACACAGGGACTGAAAAGCTCTGAGGGGTGGCTGGAAGGTGCATGGGATGGTGTGGAAAGGTTGGGTGTTTTGGGAGGCAGCAGGAACAGACGATGGCATTGGCTTATTTTCCCTGTCTAGTGGAAAGCCCTGGGCACTGACCTGAAAGGTGTTGGCTTCCTGCAGTAGAGGGAAGTTGTGGTGCCCTGCAACAATACAGGAAACCCCCTTGGGAGCATATGAGGGGCAAGCATAGGTACATGATTCTCCTGAAGGAGGTTGGACTGGCATTGGGGAAGTGGGAGGTTAGATGAGCAGATAGAGGGATTCCCCAGCTCTTGCTCTGTGGGGTGCATCGGGGATTTGGGATACAAAGGAGCTGCAGCTGCTCGTCTTGGTCTTTTTAAGGCATGGGGTGAAAGCTGGGGAGGCATGAAGTGCAGACTAGGGTAGGCTAGGAACCATGTGCTCCCTGGCTCCAGCATGCTGGTGCACTGTGGTCATCTTGAATATCATTCCTGTAGATGCCAAGCCTTGGACACGCAGCCAGAAGGAGCTGTCTGTGCTGCAGCCAGCCAGAAATATGGAGGGGAGGGACAGTCCTCTTGTTTAGTGGAGAAGCACCTTCACTTATTAGGGTCCCCTAGGAAATGAAGTGTTATTGACCACGATTAACCTCCAGTGGTCTGCGGGCAGTGCGACACTGTGAACACCTACCTGGGGATTAATGATGCTGGTCTTGCAGCTGTGGGGCCAGCCCTTGCCGGAGCTATCAGTTCTTGGGCTACGTGCAGCCAGAACTGTATTTACTCGGTACCCTGGGAGGACCATTTGGTTGCTGCTAGGAGGGTGGGTCGATAGTTGTTGGCTGCTGCATAACTCTGGTGTTCTGTGGACCTCCATTTACTTGGGAAGCACACGCCCGCGCGCACTTTGCTAAAAATGTGTTGAATTGTGAATGCATTTGTGGGAGACTTGAGCACCAGCTGGAGCATGACGAAGAGCGCAGGACGAGGAAGCTGTGCAAGTGTTGCACACACACAGCTCTCCTACAGACCCTCGCTCCTGACGTGTATTCTTGTCCCCGCCATTGCACTCCTGGGTTCCTCGCACAGAGCTGTCCCGCTGACCCACGTTCCGCATAGCTTCCTTGCCACACTCCCATTCCATGCCCATTAGTCTCCTGAGTCCAAGGCTTCTCTTGAGCAGATGCTGACAATTATTAGAGCCAAACTGGAGTGATTTTTGGATTGTAGGGAGATGCCCGCTGTCTGCTGGGACAAGGTCCCTCATCTCTTTCTACCTGAACCAGCAGGTCTGCAGTGGGAAAGGCTGAGTGTACTGATGCCTCAATGGGAGCTGAGTGCCTAGCTGATATGGTGTATCTTTTTTTAAAAGAGTGTTATTTTCGTGTAAGCACAGGGACTGCAGCGAGAGTCCTGGAGAATGACGGCTTCTATGTGTAGAAGTGTAAGATGAGCCATGCCGTCCCTAGCCTTGGGGTCAGTAAAATATCCAGTCTTTGATCTTTCTGCTGAGGCTGCCAACAAGGAAGTCAGTATAATATGACCCTGTTTGGGCTGACAGAAGGTTTGAGTCTGGGACCGACTGTGCTAAAAGCATGAGCTATTCCACTGTTTGAGCTAAAGGAATATATCCCTTAGCTAGCAGCTACAGTAGGCTCTTATCACCTTATGTGGAAACTCCATTGGAGCAGGACAAAGCCTCTTACTCTCCAAACTGCTCTGGTGTTTTTCATAATGCAGATGGTTGTCCCTTAGGAATCAGGTTGAGACACCATCTGCTCATTTCACATAGGTACCAGACAACCCACCACCCCCTGGTGACTTTTGATCCCTGTCCATCAGGGCAGAACTGGGAAAAGCAACATGTCCCCTTTAATGCCCAGTCATCATAAACGCTGGGGGGCCCTCTGGGTAGAGCCTGTCCGAGGCCGCTAGTCCTGTTGGGAATGAACTGTTTTCCCATGGAGACTGGGAGGACACGCTGGTGCCTTCACTGTTCCCAAAGACGGAGTGCCTAAGGAACATGCCCAGCTACTATCTCTGCGGTAAAGGCCCCTTGGGCGCAGCCTGTAGCGGACACTGGAGAAAAGGACAGGAGCCTGGACAATGGAGATGAAGGTGAGGGGGAACTGCAGTAGCTCTGCCTCCTTTGATGGTGCCTTGTATTGTCATAACCTAGTCTCAGAAACCTAGTACCAATTTGGCCACCGCTCTGCGTAACAGCAGGGCTGGCTGAAAGCTGGAGGGAATGCAGAAAATTCCTTCCTGTCTGCCGCACACAGGTACTTCTCTGTTCGGCCATGCAGTTCCACCAGGGATGGCTCTGGCCCCTCTACCTATCACTGGCCCGGTTCCGTAGAGCTCTTTGCTTCCATCACCACGAATGAGGTACAAATGAAACCAGCATCTTTCAGACATCCATTAGTGGCAATTCCAGCCTTCCCCAACTAACACTGCGGCCTGGGAATAAGCCGAGGGTACTTGAGTCATCGCTATGCCCCTGCTCTGAAGTGACTTCTGTGCGTGGAACACACCGTCCATGCATCCCTGTGTAATCTGGAAGTCTTGGTGCCAGTGCTTAAGCAGGCTTTCCTCTAGGTCTCCCTGGCTCCCTGATGTACAGCCTTCCCCTCCCCTCTGCAGTTGGTGGCACTGCCAGCCTTGGGCGAGCCAGGTGTTTGGATGTGGGGCACAGCTGCAGGGTTTGCACTGCTGGGGTCTGACACTCGCGCCGAGTGAGACAAGGGACATCCAGCCCTGGGGCTTTCCCACTGAAGTCAGTTGGGTTTCCCAGCTCTGACCCAGGGCAGAGTGCCCCCTCCAAGTCTGTTCTGGGGATTGGCTGCTGTAGGGGATGCACAACGCTTATTACTCTCTTATCTGATGTAAGCCAATCTGCAGGGCAGAGCCATGGTAACTGCTGCTAATGACTCCCAGCAGGCTAATCTTCAACTCGCTGCCCCTTTGTTCCAGGCAGAGGCCACCTGAACCCCACACTGGTGTCTTGGGGCTCATGACATCAGAATGTTGGTGCTCTGGCTGTGGGACATATAACCTTTCAAATCCCTGGACAGTCCCTACTCAGGTGATGCTGGAAAGCCGAGTGTTATGAAGCCATGGAGATGGACTGGGGGGAGCAGATGCGTGTACAGAAATCAAGGGTATTCTTGGTGGGTGAGATGGAGGGGTAGTGAGAAGTCTTTTCTCAGCCCCTGTGTGGGTTGGCAGATGGATGGCAGAGGCTGGAAAGAGCTATTGGTGCAGAGTTGGGCATGGGCTGGGTCCATTTAAGGGAGGACATAAGAGCCCAGGTGTCTGGGAACAGGTTAGGACACTTGTTAGGTAGAGGGGTCATAGATGTGGGCAGGGTTGGGCTGTTAGGAAAGAGTTCTGACTGGAGCCACAACTCAGCTACAGAGCTCTGGGGGCTCTCAGTTTGCTCTGTATTCAAAGTTGGAGCAGCAGTGAAGATAGGGATAGAACAGTGCCGGTTAGACTTTCTCCTCGGTCTCTTGGGAGCTGGGAGGAGGGGGTTCCCCAGATCTCAAGGTCAGGAAGCCTTTTGAAGAGTTTAGTCCAAACGGTGAGTGTGTCATTTTGTTCCTTCACTGCCTCCCTTCCATGCTGCTTTCAGTCACATGCCCTCACTTCACTGCCCAGTATAAGTTTTGCCCCTGCAGCAACCATTCCAGGTGGAAGCAAGTAAGAGAGGGTCCGTCCTGCTACAAGCATCCATAGCAGCACTGACTGCTTACTGCAGCTTTCAGCATCTTTAGTCTTAGTGATGGTGCTAGAGGCAGAACCTGGGAGTAGTTATTGTTGTGTAAGGGTATGGAAGTCGTGCCTCAAAGCACTTCATGCACATTTGGGAACTCCACCTTCACAGCCCACTGGGCTTAGGATCATTATTCCCACACAGAGTGGGAAACTGAGGCACTGAGCAGTGAAGAGACTTGATCAAAGTCATGCGGAGAGCCAGGGCTGGAAGCCAGGGTGCTGGACTCCTGCTCCTCTCGGTTAGTAGTAGAAGAATCTGTACTTGCAGAGGTGCAAGTGTAAGAGTAGATGAGCCAAACACTCACAGGTTAAGTACAGCCAGTGGAGGAAGCTTACAGTGAACTCAGCAAGAGGCTAACCCCATTTGCAATGAAGTGAGGCGAGAAGTTTGCCCTATTTCATTGGGCTGCAGTGAGCGGATTACAGCTGCACTTGTAATGCAGTCTCCACTGCTGAGAGAGAGACTTTTCCAGCAAAAAAGGGATTTCCCTTTTGTCGGCTTCTTTGGTGTTCTGGACTTTTCCATGACTCGGGTTTGCTTCCTTAAAGAGGAAGGACTCTCCATCCTGGCTAGTGCCTTCAGGCAGCCCTAGCAGATAGGCCTTTAGGGGTGATAGCTTCGGAGTTGTTGGTCTTTCACCGAGCGTAAATTTGCAGCCCCAGGAGAGGAGCATGTGTATGTGTACGGTGTGCACAATTTGTAGCAGGGATGCTGTGTCCCTGTAAGGCACTGCAGCATTTAAATGCTGCGTAGTCTCAGGAGGAGGCTGATGCGTGGACTAGAGCTCTACCGAACCCAGCTTCTGGGATAGAGGGTTTGCTCCGGTGCTTCTGATGACTTGGATAGGTAACTGCAAAGGGCTTCTCTTTGGACCAACCACAGGGCTACCAGGAAGCTACTGCACGGGGTGTCTGCCTCCTGAGCAGAGCAGGCAAGTGAGAGCATGTCGCACGCTGCACTGGCTATCAGCTGAAGTTCACGGTGCTGCTAATTATCTCCTGTCTCACACAACGTGGGATCCCTCTCTCTTCAGGACTGATACCCCCACCCCTGTCAAAACAGCACACTGAAATATTGGGATGGTTCCTTTTCTCTCTTTGTTACTGCAAACAAAGCCAGATTTCTGGAATCATGCTCCTTGTTCCCTGTTGCCCAGTAAAATCAACACGTCCTCAGATTAGCATGCACCGTAGGGATCTGCCAGAGGCCTTTTCCAGAGTCCCCTGTGCTCTCCTGCCCTCCAGCATTACAGGAGTTCTCCTGCTGCATTGTAAAGCAGACTCTGGACTGCTGGGTCAGGCTGCAACCCATGCTGTGTAAGGAGGAAGCTGGGGAATTCCTCTTTGATGGCCCCCTCTGCACTGTGAAGGGTCCCCAGAGAGAGGTGCTCTTGGGCCAGTCAGCAGTGCAGGACTCCTTGACTGTGAGGCTCCAATGGATGCTCTGCTGGGGAGCTGAAAGAGGGAAGCGAGGGGGTCCTGGAGCTCCTGTGATGCTGCCAGGGAGCAGAGGACAAAGGGAACTCCTGCAGTTCTACAGGGCAGGCTGAGTTAGGGAGCAGAGTAGAGGAGCAGTCTGGGAGATCTGATCTTGGGCCGGGCAGGGTTGAGATGGGGACAGAAGAGGAAGCCAGGGAGTTGCTGTGACTGTGTGACAGGGCTGAGGAGCTGAGAGGGTTCAGCACAGCTCTGAACAGGCCCTCTCCCTTTCCTTCCCTCCTGTTCTCCTTCCTCTCCCTTTCTGCTTCAGCCTTGCATTCACAGCCTCCCAAGCTCTACAGATGTGACACTGATTCTGTGTCGTGAGTTAAAGGGCTGGGACTGGCTTCTGTCAGACCTACAGCTCCCAATCCCATCACACACACAGCCAGCTCCCAGCTATCTGTGCTGAGGCAGTTGCTTGGAGACTAGTTCTACCTGAGAGACCCATCCCCAAGCTTTCAAACCCTGCCAGCTCCTCCACGCACACGCTGGGAGTTCCACATCCTTAATCCTCCAGCAGGAGCAGCTGAAACATGGGTTCTTGATGGAACAGGGAAGGGTTTTATCCAGCCACCCCCTCTCCGTCGTGGAGTGTGCCCTGGCTGCATTTTTCTTTGGTGTTCAACAGGTGGTGCTCTGGGTGCCACTCAAAGGTACGCTCCTAAAGTGGAAATCTCCCTGCAGCAGAGTGAAGGAATCTCAGTGTTCTGAGCCAAATCCATGTGCCATGCCTCTCGGGGGCAAAACTCCCCTTGGTAGCAGCAGGATCAGAACTTGGTCTGCAGGGTCACCTTTTGGCAAGCTTTGGAAGAAAGGATCAGAACTTTTTAGGAGGCCAAGTCACGACTGAGGATCTAGCCCTGGCCACAAAGGGGTTGTGGTTAAAGCACTGGATTTCCAGGTTCTGTTGCCAGCGATTCATTGTATGATGACCCTAGTTCAGTCCCCACCCTACTATGTGCCTCATGTCCCCCTGTCTGCTGTGGTGATACCAGTACAGGTCTGGCTTTGGGAGCAGGGGCATTGCAAGGCTGAGCTCATTAGATTCTGTAAAACATTTTGTGATCCTTGGGTAGAAGGGGCCAGAGGGGCTGCTGTTATTGAAAGAACAAGGGATTAAGTTTGCATGCACACTGCTGATAGTGTATTCATTCACTGCACCAAGACAGGGGATGCACCACAGGGTAAAAAAACAGGCACAGTTTGCGGTCAATAAGGCTGGACCCCATAAGGGAGCTCAGCTAGGTGTCCAGGGAGCTGCTGGGTCTAAGAACAATGATATTTTGGGCTTTGCAAATGGCAGCGGGTGGTCATTGCCCATACCCCATCCCTGTGCACCTTCTCATGGCACTGCATTCACTTAGACTCAGGTTCCCCAACAGACTTTCCATCGTACTCATGTGGCTCACATGTCTAAGCCCTCCAGCCCGAGCACCACAGAAGTCCAGCCCTGCTCTGGGGTAGAAGAGTCCAAATCAGAGGCCATATAAAGCTGGGTCTGGTTCTGAGTCCCTACAGTGTTGTTTGTCCATCACCCAGCCCACTTCATGTCAGATGAGGCACCTTCTGCAATGACTTGGCTTAGCAACCATTGGCAGTTCCCAGGTATATCCAGATAGTCGCATGTCAGGGTTTACCTCCCTCCAGGAAAGTTGTGACTCACTGCAGTCTCATTCAGTGCCTCCCTCCAGCTACTCTTCTTTCCCCAGGTGCCACCTACCCAGCTAGCTCTCCCTCTTTTTATCCCCTTCCCTCAGGTCTGATCCCCCACTGCAGGCGTGCCAGGTGGGGCTGAGGGAGCTTTCAGAAGCCCATTAACCCTTTCCAGGTCTATTTGGGGCTTGTAAGCCTCAGAGGGGAGTTACAAAAGAATGATGAATGCAAAACATCTGATTCTAGATCAGTCTAATCAGAGACCCAGACAAATAGCAGCCACAGTGGGTGATGCCACAATCACATGGGCCAATGTTGTCTCATTAGTTGCTTGTACTTACCCATCCACCTCCATCCACATTCTATCTCTGTTCTGATACCCAGACTGTCAGCTGGGGTAGGGGCCCTCATTCTGTTCTGTGTTTGTACAGTGCCTAGCACAGCAGGGTACTGGTCCAAGACTTGGGCTCCAATGGTAATACAGTACAATACAAAATAATAATAATGGAGAAGGTTTCTCTAGAAGCAGCTGCTTGCTCCGTGTTAGTGCAGAAGAGGCAGGAAGTAAAATGAGCCAGTCTAGACGGATTCCAGGGCCAAAGTGATGAGAAGCGTACATAGTTAACAGACAGCCTCTGGGCAATCAAGTCAAGTTTCTGTCCATTTCAATAGCCTCAAGTGCTGTCAGTAATGCAGGGAAGGCTTGGGATTATTATTTTGCCTGTTGCAGTAAATAATAGATTAGATTCCTGTTACATTCTTTGGCCCAAGGCACTTACCAGGTTGCACACATGAAGGGACTGCTCCCCTTTCTGTGGAAGTGCAGCCACTTCTGGGGAGGGATGCTACAGCCATACACAACCAAAATGATATTTTATAGGAGGGGAGGTGAATATCAAGTCCACTTTACATTTACAGGTCCACATATCATCCCACCCTCAAAGCACAGGAGCTAGGGCACTGCTGGAGATGTTGAGAGGCAGATGTTGCTCAGCTTAAACTAGAGGAGAAGAGCAAAAGTAAGGTCTCAACACCCCTTAACAATTGTTTTGCTAGCAGCTCATGAGACATCTCCCTGCACACTGCTGTGCTATTTGATGTGCATAGATTCACATCCAGGCTTGCTGCTCACTAACTTGCCATATAAACCAGCCAGAGGTCAGGCAGGACCAGTACTTGAATGGGACATCTTCCAGTAAGTGGTGTGGGCTCTTTGGGAGGTGCTCTCTCTGAGTTATTAGCAAACTTCTGCTATCAGAACAGTTTGGGATTCTCTAATACAGGTGCTGTGTTTTAGATGAGGGGGTAAAATAGGTATCCTGCCCAGTCCTGTTCTTTAAAGGCCCTAGAGCAATTTTCTCAAGAAGGATTATCACCCTAGTGTCAGGCCAAATTCTGCAGTGCTCGAAGGAAGGTGGGGTTGGGGGAGGTGCATGCTAAATGTCACTGTTGCAGGAAAGGGGGTGTTGGGGAACTTGCATGGGGGGAGGCTGCTGTCACAGTGCTGGGAGCAACTTGCATGTGAGAGGTGGCTGCTGCAGTGCTGGGGGGAGCTTGCCAAGCATGCCAGAGGTCACTGTTGCAGTACTGAGGTGCGGGGGGAATCTCAAATGCTAGAGCAGTGTTCCACTTGCAGTGCTATTTGTGTCAGACGTTGGAGCTGCTGGGCGATTTACAACCCGCTTTAGCTCTCCGCAGAAGGGCCTTTTGTGTGGCTGGCAGGTTAGCAGCGGGACTGCCATTCATGCTGACAGCTGCCCTGCAAGTGGAGTTGCTGCCTGGGGAGCCCCTCGCTGATTCACACACATGGCAGGCAGCGAGGTGGAGGGGAAGCTGCCACTTAACCTGGGGCTGCAGCCGGCAGCAAGAGTGAATCATGGCATAGGCCTATGGGCAAGCAGGGAATTGCCATTCCCACAGAGGTGCGAGTGTCTTTGCCTAGGTGTCCTGACAGACACAGCTTTGGCTTTAAGTGCCAGAGTGGGAGGGGTCCTGACTGCTCTACTGTGATGCTCCTTGATGAACGGAGCAATGTGACCACGTTCAATCTGGAGGGGAGGGCCAGCTGCCCATAGCGTCCAGGCAGGGGCAGCCCCGCAATGGCAGCAGGCAGGCACCGGTTCCCACCGTGGTAGTCACAGGCTGTACAGTGCGGGAATTGGGCATCTCTCTCACGGAGCATTATCCCCAGACATGCACGGACCTCTGGCCCCTCTCGCCTGCCAGCTGAGAGGATTATCTCTGAGGAGTAGCCTCTGAATGGGATCTGTTGACTCTGAGGACCGCAGTCTGTGATTTATTCTTTACCCAGCTAATTGGGGGAGCTAATCAACACTCTCGTCAGTGGGCTGGTTTTCCCCTTCTGCTGCAGGCTATTAATGTCTCCCCTGTTCTCTCTCCCCTTCTCCCCTGGGTGCCCGGAGCAGCAGCGGCCTGTGAAGCAGTCCCTCAGTAAGTCCCTCTGCCGAGAATCCCACTGGAAATGCCTGCTCCTGTCCCTTCTCATGTACGGCTGCATGGGAGCTATGACCTGGTGCCACGTGACCAAGGTCACCCGGCTGACCTTTGACAGTGCCTACAAGGGCAAATCCATGATGTATCACGATAGCCCTTGCTCCAATGGCTATGTTTACATCCCCCTGGCCTTCCTGGTGATGCTCTACGTGGTCTACCTGGTGGAGTGCTGGCACTGCTACACCCGCAATGAGCTCCAGTACAAAGTGGACGTGGAGAGCGTGCATGAGCGGGTGCAGAGAATGCAGCAGGCCACCCCGTGCATCTGGTGGAAAGCCATCAGCTACCACTATGTCCGGAGGACCCGGCAGGTCACTCGCTACCGCAATGGGGATGCCTACACCACCACCCAGGTGTACCATGAGAGGGTCAACACCCATGTGGCGGAGGCCGAGTTTGACTACTCCAACTGTGGGGTCAAGGACATCTCGAAGGACCTGATGGACCTGGAGAGCTACCCGGCCACTCGGCTCCGCTTCACCAAATGCTTCAGCTTTGCCAACGTGGAGTCCGAGAACTCCTACCTGACCCAGCGCGCCCGGTTCTTCACTGAGAATGAGGGGCTGGATGACTACATGGAGGCCAGGGAGGGGATGCACCTCAAGAATGTGGACTTCAAGGAATACATGGTGGCCTTTTCAGACCCAGACAACCTGCCCTGGTATGTGTCCCACTATGTCTTCTGGGTGGCGGCTCTACTGACCCTCTCCTGGCCCCTGCGTGTGCTGAATGAATACCGCACATCCTATGTCCATTACCACGTGGAGAAGCTCTTTGGCTTTGACTATGTGGCAGCCACACCGGCCGAGGAACGCTCCTTCTGCAGGAGGATGCCCCGTGTCAATACGGTCGACAGCACTGAGCTGGAGTGGCACATCAGATCCAACCAGCAGCTAGTGCCCAGCTACTCAGAGGCCGTCTTAATGGACCTTGTGGGGCTCTCCAGTTGCACGAGCTATTCTGCCTGCAGGTATGGGGGCTACCGGCAGAACTGTGAGCGGTGCCACAGGACTATAAGCAGCTCCTCCATCTTCTCCCGCAGCGCCCTGAGCATCTGCAATGGCAGCCCCAGGATCCCCTTCAGCAGCAGCCGCTTCTCACTGGGCCGCCTCTATGGCTCTCGGCGCAGCTGCCTGTGGCAGAGCCGGAGTGGGAGCCTGAACGAGCAGAGCTGCCCGACTGAGCATACCCGCCTCTCCAGCCAGGTCACCGTGGGGGAGGAAGACCCTCCCGCTTACCAGGACGCCCTCTACTTCCCTGTCCTTATTGTGCACCGCAACGAGGGCTGCCTCAACCATGACCACCGCCACCTCCATCGGAATGGGTCCTGCATGGAGACCTCACTGTGAGTGCTGGGCGACAAGGGTCTCTCTGTTGGTCACCACCACGCATCCAGACGCAGGGACTTGGGAACGGAGGGGATAGCGAGGAAAAGATGGCACCAGTGCCTCACTCAGCCCATGGGATGGGGAGGTCGCTGCCTCTTGGGCTCTGAGGATAAGCTCGGCAGCTTCTGTGTTTCCTTCCAGCCCCTTGGATGTCACGGAGGAGGGGGTGACAGCTTGTAGCATGGTGCACAATGACAGACTGACCGCCAGGTGCAAAGAATGGTAGCAAAGGAGGAGAGAGCGGGGTGCCGTAGTTTCCAGCTCTGCCTCCAGAGGCCCCGGCTGGCTGCAATGGTGCTAAATGACACCACCCTGTTGCACCTGCGCCCACCGCCCCTCTCCACCAGTGCTGCAGACTTACTCTCCCTGTTCTGGGCTGAATGGAGCAAGGACTGGCAGCACCGTCCCTTTGGGAGCAGCGATTAACTCTTCACGCGCCAAAGATCCTGGGGCACCCAGGCCCACAGAGGTGATGGGCAGGTTAGAAGAAATGCTCAAAACCACCAGGCCACTGCTTTCCCCTTTTTTTGAGACTGTGCACCGACTGTTATGCTGTTCTCAGCTGCTGGGATGGGCATCGCCACCAGATGGTCCTGGTGCCAAGAATCGGCCTCCCCTAGGTAACACTTAAAGCATTCCACGTACTTTTTCCATGCGGGGTTGCAAAGAGCGGGAAGCAACAGGGAACAAGCTGATCTGGCAGAGCCAGGTGGTCACAGCATGAAGCCGGTAGGTCTGGCAGGAGAAGGCCCAGCTGGCAAAGCAAACTGAGGAGACCGCTGTGTGCTGGAAGTCTTCTGAAAGCCAGCAGCTCCCCTGGGGCAGGGGTGAGGTGGCCAGATAGGAACCCCCCATGCCTTGAAGTGAGTGAGGTCTAGTGGTAATTACTTCAGCCAAGCACAGTGTGTCATCAAGGGAGGCCCTGTCAGGTTCAGCTGCAGTTTACCTATTAATAATAGAAGAGCAGGTTGGCAGGTCTCAGGAAGGGGAAATGTTGCATGAAGTCAAGCTGCCTCTGGCACACAGCTCTGAAGGCAAGGAGGGGCTGGAGGAGAGGTGATGCAGTTTTTATGGTCCCTGTTCACCAAGGGAAGGGCTGCTGGCAACCTAAAACAATGCAAGCCCCTGGGCCCATGTGCTCACAAGAGGGCTCCTCTCAGCGTGACCTCCAGCTCCTGCCTCCCACACTCTTCTCTAAGGGGTTTCCACTTGCTCTGCAGGGGACCACCCTATACAACCTGCCCTGCAGGTGCTTCCCTTCGAGCACAGACCAAATGGGTGGAGCCCCCCGGCCGGCCAAAAGGAGAAGAGAAACAGTTACATTCAAAGTACTCTGCAAAGGCCGTGCTCCCAGGTTCTGTACAGAGTCTGGGAGCAGGTGCGCAGGTGGTGGAAAACCTCACCAAGCCCTGAGGGCAGGAGCCAGTTCCCAGGGAGCAGCTAAACACCTGCAGAGGTAGAATGACTGCAGCTCTCTGCCTAGCTTTGGGTGCTGGGAGAAAACAGAACCTCAATTCAGGTGACCTTTCAGGTCCCCGTCCTGCGATGTGATCCACGTGAGGGGTCCCCCTGCATCAACTTGGAGTTCCGGGGGTCAGTGAGGCTCCACCTATGTACTGCAGTAGGGTAGCAGGATCAGAACCAACACAGGTCATTTTCTTTAACCTTCTCCCTGAAACTAGTGCTTGTGGGTGAGCTCACCTGCTGGTGGCGCTTGTTGGTGAGGCCATTCAGGAGCTGATCCTACAGACTCATGCTCCTGCAGATGACCTTCCTAGATGTGAGCAGTCACTTAAAGTCAGTGGTCCTACTCACACTGGTCAGCGGGGTGGGTCGGGTCCTTAGAGAAGCAGCAATGGACACCTGAGGCATTTTTGTCTGTGCCAAATTGTGTGTGGAGGGGGCGGGGGTTAGAAACAAGAGGATCATTTTGGAAAGTGGTCAAGGAAACCCCCGAGGAGCCCATTACCTGGCTGCAGTGAAATAGCTTTGTTCCCTGGTCATGTCACACCCAGGTCTGAATGCCACTGCTCTTGTAACTGTGGTATGGCCTGACTGTGGTTGCCCCTCCCCCCTTTTACTACTTCATATGCACACACCTTGCATGATCAGAGTCTCTGCACGCTCCTAGTCCTGTAAACCCTTATTCCTGCAAGGAGCCCTTACTCAAGGGGAACAGTGAGGCTTTTTGCATGAGGCAGGGTTTGCAGGATTGGGCCCATAAATTCTTAGTAGTGAGAGGGAAGAAGGAAAAGTAATCAAGGCCGAACTGCATTTTAAAAGAGATCCTTGTGCCTATACTAGGACGTGAGAAAGTGGTGATGAGGCCGTCTAGGCCCACAAGCTCTGTCTGTACTGCCCCTTTCAGTAGAACGTCAGCATGCTTATTGAGCTCATTATAGGATCATTGGTTTTCCTAAGGCTTCTTTTCCATTGTGCCAGCTGATCCATGCCCATTGAATGGCCAGGTTATGACAGCGGGCAGTGATCTTCCCAGGCCTTCCTGTCCTTGAGCCCCATGACATTCCCATCATCCACCATGGCAGAGAACTGTGTGGAACAACTCCCACCTCTAGTCAGCTGCAAGCTCTGAGCACAGGCAGCAGCATAGACTTCCACTGCTCCAGCTAAAAGACTAACTCCATTAACTAGCAGCTGTGGCAGGAGATGTCTGTCCCTCTGCAGGTCAGCCATGTAAAGGGGACAAGTAACACACCCTGAACCATATGTGTTATTGCATTTGGTACTGCCCTGGTCCAGTTCTGCTGTCTTGTTTTACTGAGTAGACCTTAGTGCCTGTACCACTCACTGCATCCCCAGCCCCTCTTCTCAGTAATGTTCTTGTGTTGGTCACTCCAGAATCTGCTTTAGCTTTAGGGAACTTCTCTAATCAGAGTTAATAAGTTGCTAACTTCTCTCCTCATTTCCAAGAGAAAGATCTTTCCCTGTGTTACTAACAAGACCTGAGATGGTTGGATCTGAAAGAATTTTAAACACCTCCTTGATTTTGCCCCGTTGCTGGTGAAGTTTTTGTTGGTCTGCCACTTACTCGATGAAATTAGGCTGGTCAGTTTCACGCTGAGTTTTTCTAGCCAGTTTCACTTAGTTGTTCTCAGGAACTAGATTCAAAAGTAATAAGAAGGTATGAAGTAAAGCTTTTTTTAAGGCCTCATAGTCAGTTCTGTGCTGGTTATGTCTTGTGCAATTCCCTTGCTCCCTCTACAAAACCTGCATTTTTGGTCTTAAATGGCAGTGACCCTTTACGAACTGGTAGGTATAAATAACTAGGCCTTGGGCTATCTTTCTGCTCTTCTGTTTCCATTGTTTTCTGCACACTATGCAAAAACTATGCTGCTGTCAGACCCAGATCTGGTGGAAGAAGCTACAGCTGCACTGGCTCCTCTTATATCAATTGAATTTGGCTGCAGGTGCCTCATGATGCTCTCACTCAGGGCCCTGGGCAACTCTGGTTAAAGTCAATGGAGTAGCTGCTAGTGACACTAATGGTGTGTGTCCTTGTGCCTTGGTATTGAGGAGTATCTCCACTGATATCGATGGGGTGAGAGTGGGGTATGTGAGAGGGGACCCAGGACCTCTTGTCCTTCCCCAGCTGTTGATGGCTTCGTTTAGGTCCTCCTTGCCCTATTTCTGTGTTCAGGTGCCTTAAATCCATGGATTTATTATAGGGGTTGGCAGGTCTTTCAGCCCCGGGGGAGGGTGGAGCCCCCAGGACTGGGGTAGGTTCGAAAGGTTTTGTTGCCTATCGCCTTCCATCACCAGCAGCAAAACTCTGCTGTCAGACACCCTGTCCCTTAGCTTCGTCCCAGTCCTGTTCACATCAGGATTCTTCTCCCCTGGCCTTAGCTTCATCTTGGTCCTCAGACAGCTCCATTTTCATTTCCACCACCCTCCAAATCTCAGTATAGAGCCTGCCCTGCCAGCCAATAAAAATAGGCTGCTGCTGCCTTGTTCAGAGGGTCCCTGCAGACTGAGGGGAGCCACCTGCTCTGGCAAAAGAACAAACTCCCCTGCCCAAGCCACACTTCCAGCCCAGTTCCTGTCTCAAATACAGCTTCCCTGCGTGGCCCCACTCAGTTCTCTAGTGCACTGGGAGAAGTTTTGCCCTGAGCTGAGAATTCACCACCACCAAAGCCTGACCCGGGTTGTCCAGTGCTCCTCCCAGCCCTCACCCCACCATCTCACTGTGGACTGTGATATCAGCTTTACAATGCCCCAAGGCCCTTACCAGCCCCAGGGAGAGTAGAAGCAGGTACAGTATTCAAGCCCAGGACCCCATATAGCAGCACTTGTACAGGAACCACTCAGCCACCACTGATTTGGGGCCACCTTTAAGAGCAACTTGCCATCTCCTAGGCCAGCCTTGTGCTTCTCGTTCCGCAACAAGGAGAAAGACGCCACCTGGAGTTTGCTCTCTCACCGTGAATTCCCCACTGGGAGACAAAGCCTTATTTTCCCTGCGAATTCCACCCTTTACTCACCAGTGCAGTGGCACCCAGTGGGGGAGGGGGGCAGATGCAAGGATACCTGGGGAAGCTTGTGCCGGAGGGGGCAGGGGGAGACACTAGCCATCTCTCTCTGATGTGAAAAGGGCAGGTGCACCTTGTGCATGTCTGTGTGTGACAACACACAACCCAGCCTCTAACTAACTTGGCTCTGCAGCACAATTACCTCCTCCCCGCTTGCCTGACGTTAGTCCATTAATAAATCCAGCTGTCCAGCTGAATTAAGAGTCTCCTCCCCCGTCAGATAAGTGAGCTTCTCACTGTGCAGCAAAGGACTCCCTTGGGCTCAGGGAAGGAAATGCTGAGATCAGAGACACCAGTGGCCAATTAATCCCTTCCAAAGCCAGCGGCGGTTCTGTTTTTCTGAAGTGCTGTCCTCAGGCAGGGCGTAGCACGCAGGGTCAGCGCTCCAGGGTAGCTGCCCTCCACCCCTGCAGCCTTCCCGTGTCCTTGGCGCTTGCTGAGATTCTGCTGAGGGGAGCAGTGCAGCTGCAAGCCCAGGCACTGGTACGCCCTAGAAAGTATGCTGACAGAAACTGTCACCCAATGCAGGTTCCTGGCTAGGGGGATGGCTCACAGCTGCCCCAACTTATGGGACTGTCTCACCAGACTTTCCTGGCTTCCCTCGGAGAATTCAGGTTAGGTACCAGGGACCATGTGAGCATGAGAGGAGCAGATGGACAGCTGAACAAGCTGCCAAAGGAATCGCTATCACTGGCACAGATGTCGCTGAAATCAGGCTCCAGGTGAGGGAGGGAGAACATGAGGAGAGGCTCTGTCAGCCTCTCTGGTTCCCTCCTCCCCCCAGTCCTGAGATATAATGGAGTTAGGCCTGTGCCTTGCCTGACTCTCTGAGCAGGGGCTTAGACAAGCCCATCCAGTCCATGCGTTCCCCTCTCTGTGCTGGGATAAGTCATGCTCAACAGAGTGGATCTTAGACCCTGTCACGGCTGGGCCTGGGCGTGGTGCACAGCCCTGGGGCTGAGGGGGGCAGGATGAAGACAGGAGATGGGCTGGGCTGAGGATGACAAACCCAGAGAAGATGGGCTCAAATCAGTGTTTCACAGGTGTCCCCCTTCACTATCTGACTGGGCATCTAGTCCAGCCAGGCGTGGGTTCAGTTTGCCTGGGCTCTGCATCCAGTGTGCCACTTTCTTACCTTCCCCCATATGCCTGTCTCGGGAGCAGGGGAGAATAGTAGCATCCAGAACTGGTGTATGTGTTTATGAAGGAGAGAGGGGCTAGTAAATATGTGTCCTGTGAAACAGGAGGTGAGAGGAACCTACACTGTGCCTAGCCAGGCTGACAGTGAAGTGGGAGACAGATGCTTTAATTCTCCATGAGGCACGTTACTAACACTGTCAGCAAAAAGCCCTAATTCCCCTATCTGTGGGGCAGCAACCACCACTAGCATTCTGCCCCATCCCTGGTGAGTGGGACTGAAGGACCTCCCCCTCCACCTCTCTATGTGACTCTGGGTTTAGCAGCATTGTCTGAACTGGCTGGGCTGTTCTCTCTGCAGTCTAGTGTCTGAGCTCAGCTGCGTCTGTGGCGGTGATGGTGATTTCTTTGGCAGCTTGTTCGATTGCCCGTCTGCTCATCTCATGATAGCATCTTTCCTGGTATGTAACGTGAATTCTCCCTGCTGTATCTTAATCCCATTACTTCTCCTCCATTGACTATTGAGAGTAATTGGCTCTGCTTCTCTCTGCAACATCCCTCTCTGCGTGAGCAGACATGTAGACTCTTTTCAACCTTCTCTGCTCCAGATCCTGAGTGCCCACTTTCTTCAACAATCTTATTACACAGACACTTGCTGGACTGTGCAGCCTCTTCCTGGCCAGAGATACATTCCATGTGCCCTAGTGTTCTGCCAAGAAGACACCCAGTTTGGCGGAGAGGAAAGAAGCAAAGTGTGGATGGGCTATTATCCTGCAAGCTATGCCTCATCTCAGGGCTGATTTCTCCTCTCCAGACAGCTCAGAAGATCTCTTCAGGGTGATTTGACTCTTCCTGTTGTGGGTGCATGGAGCTGTTCTCCTTATAACATGGGGAACGGGGAGAATAGCCCCACAGCCCCAACAGAAAGTATCCCTTAGTGACGATACGAGCATGATGGAGCTCAGTTGCAAAGAAAAGGGGAAGGGAAGGGTGAGCCTTTTTCCTCCCCATCCCATGTATTGCAGTCTTCCATAGGGTTTGCTTTCAGCACAGTGCTAGACACAGCAAAGTTTTACCTATGTAGCATAGTGCATTGGACAGGAGTCAGGCCCCATCCCTTCCCAGCACAGGCACCAGTGTAGCAGCTAATACATCCTTCATAGAGGAAAATGTTGAACAATACTCTTCAACTACTTTGCACTTCCTCTTGCTGCCAACATACGTGCTCTGCAAGAGCCCATCAGGTAGTGTAGACCCCTGAGGTTTGGCATTACTAATTAAAAGTGTGTGCGGGTGTGTGAATGTTTGGAGCCCAATCTGTTGCCCTCATTGTCATCATACAGTGGAACCCTGAGATACACACACTCAAGTTGCATGTATCTCAGGTTAACACTTCTCTGAGTGGCAGGGAGCTGGTTCCTGGCTCCAGGCTGCCCACCACTCAGGGGAGTTGGGAAACTGACCACTGCAGCTACACTGGTCAGTTTCCTGGCTCCTGCCCATGGTGGGCAGCCTGGAGCCAGGCGCCAGCTCCGTGCCACTCAGAGGAGCAGGGAAGCTGACCAGCATTGCTGCGCTGTTCAATTTCCTGGTTTCTGTCGGGCGGCAGCCAAGAGCCTGACTCTCAGCTGAAGCCCCTGTCGGGTGGCAGCCACTCCTGTTTGGAGCAGGGAGACTGACCAGTGCTGCTGTGCTGGTCAGTTTCGTGGCTCCCTGAGTTACATGAAATTTGACTCACGCAGGGTTGCGCTAGAATGCAACCTCTGCATAAGTTGGGGGTCTACTGTATTTCAGTGCTGCATTTTTTCCTTTGAAACTTCCCCAGCAGTGCTGGATTCCTAACTATTTTGCTAGATCAGTGCAAGGAAATAAAACTGACCAGCCTAGTCTCATTACGTGCAGAACACCAAACAACCAGCCCTGAGGAGGACAGCCCATGAACTTTCATAAAGCTCTTAAAGGTTTGATAAAGGCAGGGGCTTTTTATAAGCCAGGGAGCGAAAACTCCTTTGCATAGCCGTCCCCAAGCATTCAAAAATGAATCAAGCCTCCCAAGTGCAGAAGCAGGTTTAAAAGGTAGGGTTTTAAAAGATTAATACATTCGAGGTTCTTTTTATTTGCCTTTAGGTCTTTGAGCCCTTACAAGTCACATTTTCGAGCTCTTCTCCCCAACCACAAGGACTTAGAACTTCCTTTATTCTTTCAATGAAGCTCCGACTTACACCACCTAATGTGATGCCCAAGAGCTGGAGCTCAAAGAAGAACACCAAGCATCACAGGAGTTGATAACCCTGCTTTTTAGACCTGATGCTTATCCAGACAATCCAGGGCAGTGCTGACGGATAGCAAAATTTCATCATTGCAAATGCAGAGGCTATGGTTTACTTGACTTAACGACAACAAAATCTCTTTGCACCTAATAGTCAAAATCCAGAGAACTAGCCCTCTCCTGCCTTTGATTTCCCGAATAATTAACTGTTCTCATCTTTTCCCTGAGTTCTGATAAGGCTGAGGCAGCAACGCGAGGGCAAAGGGAAGAGCACTGCATGTGCTGAGCAGCAGTGTGTTGTAAGGAGCGCATGATGGCTGAGTCTGCCTATGCAGGTGGTCTTTTTGTGCAGGCCTCCATTCTGCTACAGGCTCTATGGGAGTGTTTCTCCGGCATCTGGGCAGAATCCCATAGGGGCCTGCCCCTGTGGAGCCAGCTGTAGGTTCGGGGCCTTAATCTTTAAGAAGACATAAAAGAGAGATAAGCCAAGCAGCAGCTGGTTACAGGGGCAATAACAAGTAAAATGTTACTCCTCTGATTACTGGTTATTTACAGTGGTAAAATAACATCCCTAGCCTCTGTTGCAGCCATTCTTATTACAACCCTGGTAATTTCTGGTTAATTATCGCAGAAGTGATATTTTACAGCTTTCAGGTTTAAAACTGGGCAGTGTAGCAGATGCTGTGCTGCAGTCTGTGGTGAGAAATGCAGTACTTGGGGTGGAGAGCTAAAATCGTTGCAGCACCTGACAGAATTCATATGACAAAGCTTTGGGCAGCAGTAGACCTCCATGCAGAATGAATGCTTTTTAAAAAAAATTAAATTAGGTCTCTGTTGAAGAAAATAAAATGTCTGGCCTCCAAGCTCTGTGTTATCCAGTAAATGGCCCCTGTTCAAGCATCAGGCCAGCTGTATATTCCAACCTAACTGCACATGTTGGCATAAAGTTCACACAGCCTGAATGTGTGATATGTTGGGTTAGATACACAATTTGGAACCTAGAGGGTTGGTTTTTTCCCCCCCTCCTGTTTGTGGGCACTGCTAACTTCAACAGCTATAATGAGCACTTCAGAAAGAAAGGAAAGGGGCACGGACAAGGTGCAAGTAGAAATTAATGGGCTGTGTTCATCCTCCAGTGGAGCTACAGAAGGGTGAATTTGGCTTATTTTCTCCACAGCTTCTTGCCCTTGAGTCCAGACTAATTAATCTGTTGCAATATTTATTTTAAGCCTGGAATTAACATTGGGATCTTGCTGAATAAATCACCCTCCAGGATCTACCTGGTCTTCAGCAGTGGGCTGATAAGATGCAGGTATCCCTATGGTCAACCCATTGTCAGGAGGTTCTGCTCTCCTCCCTCTGCCCTGGAACTTGGAGTTATGCTTTGATTTTGCAGCTGCATTGAAACAAACAGGTTGACCACGAGCACACAGGGCTAGGAGCCTTCTCTGAAACACCACCTCTTTCCAGACAAGATACCGCATTTTCTACAGCCTTCCTGCCTACAAGTGGAAAAGAAGATACAAGGTCTAAACTAAAATTGAAAGAAGCCTCATGTACTTCCCCTTCTCCTTATGCCTGGTTTATCTTGGGCGTAATGTCTGTATGAAGCCCAAGGAGATTATCTTCCTGCAATCCACGGTCCGTCTCTACCAGCAGGTACATCCACCCACCTATGCAACACTTTCAGAAAACCACTGAGGCTTCAGAGATCCATACCAATGTGCAGAATGTGCTTCTGGCAGAGAGGACAAAAACACAGCTGCCCTTGAAAACCAACTCATGGTTGGTGGTGGTGGTGTTTTGTTTTTTTAAGACTTAAGACTTTTAATATGGAAAATGAAACTTTATGGGAGAATGTGTGTCCTTCCAGAAACAGCACTGGTGCTTGGAACTTTGGGGATTGTGTAGCTTTACCCACTGTGATCAGACTTTAGTGGACTTCACAGGGCAAACGCACGCACGCACATACACACCACACACACAGATCGCTCACTCTCCATCAGCGCAAGCAGCTTCTGCAATCTTAGCTAGTCATTTAGTGAAAGAAACACGGCATAGCTACAATGTGTCAAGATGATTTAGTATTTGTATCAATCACATGACCCCAGTGTCCATTAGCTGCACTGTCCGCTGACATCTAATGAGTTCTGTGTTTGGAAGCAGTCTGCGTGAAAAGAATCCAAATCATAGACCTAAGAATACAAACAAGTTGCCAGAAGCAGGAGCAGAGACCTGAGATCAATTGATGAACAGGACGTGTCCATTGGTCAAGTTAGGGAGAAAGGTTTTTTGATCAGTTTTCTTCTGGGGAACATGTGGCCCTCAGAGATTACATTGGATGTAGGGAGCAGTAAGTGAGAGAATGACCTAATAGATTCTGGACATGCCTATGCTATAATATGCTACAACAAGGAGCTGCACTGCTGTCATGCATCTGATGAAGTCACACGATGCTGACGAGAAAGCACTCACCCCGGGCATAATTACTGCAGCTCAGTGCAAAGTGAAAGCTATGCAAGTGAAGGAGCAGCTCCTGCCAATGTAGTGCCAGTGTGGACAGCACAAAACTTTGTCACTCAGGGGCAGGTGGGAACTTTTTCACAATCCTGAACAACATAAATTGGATTAACTGGATTTGCCCCTTGAGAGAAACAGGGTGGGTTAGATCTATCATCTTTTACTGGATTAACTTACGTTGAGGAATGAGACAAGCTTTCCAAAAGAGCTGTCTGGAGCTTGAAAGCTCGTCCCTCTCAACAACACAACATGGTTCAATCAAAGAAGCTACATTACTCATCCTGCCTCTCCTGTATCCTGGGACCAACACAGCTACAGTTGCACTGAAAACTAATAGACTCTATAAGTCTATGAAGCTTCACTTACTAACTTGTAGAGTTGGTTGAAAAAAACCCTGTGAAATGTGTTACAGGAATTCCTCAAAAGTTTTTCCTGTTGGTTTGTTTTCTTTCTAATAGAGATACAGAAAAAAATATCTTGAACCATTTTTGGTGAAGCATTTTTTTCTTTTATGCTTGACAATTAAGTTTTTGATGAATAATTGATTCAAACCCCTCACAATTTGAAAAAAATTCGGATAGTTCTACTAAAAATGCAGGTCTTAATGGAAAGAACAAAACAGAAAAGGAAAGCAGAGAATGATAAATTTGCTACCGTCATAGCATTTCAGGAGTTGGGTGACCCAGAATAGATGCAGGTGTTTGAAATTCTCCTCTGCAGTCATCCAGGATCTGAAATGATCACAGACATGTTCCATCACAACGGCCTGGTGCATATGCACAGCTAAGAGCTGGACTCTGGCACAAAAATTTGGTTTCAGCTCTGAGTAACCCATTATTTCCTGCAACAGTTCAGTCAATGACAAAATGGTGCCTGTTTCTTTGGAAAGAAAGCTGCTGGCTGGCCTTGTTTGTGGTGGTTGTGCAGTTTCATGTTAGCTGCCTGCAGTGTATGAGCAGGCTGGGCAGTGACAGAAATATAGTGCCAATAAGCATGGTGGGAGGAGTGTTTTAGAGCAGTGTTTCTTAAACTTTTTGAGACCACAGAACACCAAGCAATAATATTTTTCATATGGAATACCTATGAAAATTTTCTTCCAAAAAACCCCCTAAAGAACAACATATACAGCAAAAACATAATGAAATAATTTAATAAGGTATTATAGCAATGATGAAATAACACTGGTATCTGGTTTTAATAACAGAAAATGTAGACCATCAGTGTATGGATCAAAAAAGTGTCAGACGCTGGCAGCACACCTGCGAGTTGTTCACAGAACACGGGTGTTCCATGGACCATAGTTTAAGAAATACTGCTTTACACGACCTCCCCCTGCTCCCTCCAGCTCTCCTCACATAGGGCACTAGGGAAATGCATTTAGATGGTTTCATTCTTACTCCACTGAGACAAAAGTACAGTTCTGCAGGGAGCCAAGATTAGAAGTACAAGTATTACAGATGGGGCAAAATATATCAGCAGAGCTGTGCATGAGCTTGAGGACCAAACAAAAAAACAGAGGGCTGGGGAGATGGCTGTGGCGATGAGGGCACAGGTGCTCTGGGTTGAGGCAGATAGTTAGGACTGAGGGGCATTGGCAGAAGGCTATTGAAGGCACAGAACTCAACTAGCCAGGGAGAGGGTTTTTCAGGTGCAGACTGAGAGCAATTGGCAGAGCCCAGGTGTGGAGTAGAAAGGGTCTTTTCCAGGCAGCAGTAGGTTAGCAGAGCTCGATGTGAGGAATCTTGCCAGTACTGTGCATGGTTCAGGCCAACCCTGTAGCTCTCATTTTATGAACATCACATTCATTCACTAATTAGTTTTATAACCTCGCTGACAGAAGGTTGCCAGCAATTCTGAGACTGGACACACGAGGCTCTGCCCCAGCCCTCAGACCTTTTCAGATGCTATGGAAATGATTGACTGTGCACTGCTGTCCTTGGGCAACCCACAAACCCCCCAGGACTCATCTTCCTCACCTGCCCCCAGATAGCCATTCTCCAGCACCTCTCGGAGGCTGGCTGGCATCATGCACAAAAGGCAGCGTAGGCAGCTGCAGTGATGCTTCTCCACCCCCACCTGCCCTGGCATCAAACAGAGGAGACTCAGTGGGAGCAGAGGGGCTGAATGGGCCGAGGAGCTCTGTGCATACCGGCCCTCCACAAAGAAAGTCCAGTCCCCATTTTCCAGCTCCTGCTGAAAATTAACCAGCCCATTTCACAAGACATTTCTGACGGTATCAGGACAGCAATTACCCCACTGTTGCTTATGGCAAAAGCTGTGTGATTTGGGCAGCCAGCCAGAGAGATACAACCCTTCCACTGCGTGCATTCAAATCAGATGTGCAGAAGCCCTGCTTGCTGTCTGCTACGTTAAGGAACCAACTTTTCACCTGTCTAGCTCAAGGGGGTGGCCCTTCCTTGCATATGTAACGTGAACACTCTAGTGCTGGTACCAACAATCCAAAACTCCAGGAGGCACTTTTTAAACACCCATCCCTCTGCACACCAAGAAATGCTGTCTCAGCTGATTGGCTCTCCCTGCTTTTGCCCATTCACATTGCTGGACAGGGTGCATTAAGCATTTGGGGAGCCTTAGCATACAGCCAAGTGGAGCAGAAATTGCTCTTAGACTTAGGAGCTGAAGGTCAAACTTCTCTAATTTTGTAATGAGGTCTCAAAGTTGACTTGCCCCTTCAGTGTCCCAAGGCACTAGGTGAACATTCAATCAAGTTGCCATTATTTCTCTTAGTGATTGTCCATGGCCTTACTTGGAGTTTTACTAAATGGTTTATTTGAAATTGTCCAAAGATGTGTCTACTAACACATTATTCATGTCAGACGGTCCATGCTGGTAGGGCCTCCAAGTCACATTGTTTTGTTTCTGCTGTCTGGCTGAAGGGCAAACTTTAATATGTCAGAGGAGAGAAATCAAAGCAGTTGCAAGAGGGCTATCTGAATGGACCATCCCATGAGTCTTTGCAATGACATTAATTTGTAAGCTAGATACAAGAGTTGGGCCATGTCTACACTAGCTCAAAACTTCGAAATGGCCTTGCAAATGCCCATTTTGAAGTTTACTAATGAAGTGCTGAAATACATATTCAGTGCCTCATTAGAATGCTGGCAGCCATGGCCCTTCAAAATTGACGTGGCTTGCTGCCGCGCGGCTTGTGCAGACAGGTCTCCTTTTCGAAAGGACCCTCGCAACTTTGAAATCCCCTTATTCCTAACAGCAGATAGGAATAAGGGGATTTCGAAGTTGCTGGGGTCCTTTCGAAAAGGAGCCCTGTCTGGACAAGCCGTGTCAATTTTGAAGTGCTGCGGCCGCCCGCATTCTAATGAGGCGCTGAATATGTATTTCAGCGCGTCATTAGTAAACTCCGAAATGGCCATTTTTATGGCCATTTCAAAGTTTTGAGCTAGTGTAGACATAGCCTTGAGCTGCTTGCAGCCTTTGATTATTTAAAGGAATAAGGTTGTGAATGTGGTGAAACCTCTTTTTTGCCATGTTAGCCCAGTTCTAACCCCTGCTCAGGGCAGATGCTGCCAAACAAACCTACTTTATTTGTGCATTTGCTGGAGGTCTGTTTATGATACATTTTGGTAACATAACTACTTCCCATGTTGAACTTATTTTTGCTGCATCACTTCTCTCCAGGAAATGAGGTGCACAGTATTGGTCTTGGGTCACATCTAGCTCTGTTGTAACTTTGTCAACATTGTTGGGAGTTGAGCCTGCCCCATTTGGCTGAATCTGGTCCTTGGGGTTTTCCAAGGTTACTGAACAAAATCTCGTCGACTTCAGCCATGTGACTTCTCTATGAAAATATTTTGCAAACAAAAAAAATCCATCCACCTTAACATAAAGTCCTAAGTGGTGAGTAATAAGTAACTGATGTTCTGGAGATGTCTTGAAAGAATTTTTTATAGCTGCTGTGATTGACTTCTCATGTTAGCGATAGCCCCTGCAGGTGCATGCCACCAGTGTGTTCCTGTGTGACTTGGAAGGGAGGAAGTATGTTGATTTGCAAGGGCTTTAGGGCACTGCTGTTGACATACTCTGAAGATGGATGTTGCGGCCAGCGATAACCTCACACCACATTCTGATCTATAAGGCCATACTATCAAGCAGCTAAAGGCCACATTTGCCTGGGGTCTGTAGGCAGCAGGGCCACACGTTTGTAGCCATTGTATGGAGCGAGGCACTGGCGTGATCCAACAGACTCTTTAGTGAGCATTTCTGGGAACAGTTTTTACTTTTAAATATGTCCATACAATCTAGCTCTGTCTCTAAGTACAAACAGTATATCACAATGTTGCCTTTTTGTTGGAAATATCAAAGTACAAAGATTGTAAACCAAATCGGTGTAATAAAAGTTCCAGATGATTCACGGATTCCAGGCTCAGCTTTGGGTTTGTGCGTCTGAGAGGCTGGAGCACTTGCAGATTAATCTGTAATGTTATTCATAGGTAATGAACACAGGACTAATTGGTTGAGGCCAGGACCACCTCCTTCCCTCTTCCACCCGCTGCTACACAGATGGAAAAGGGCATTATCCTGTGAGACCTGTCGTGGCTCAGTCCTCATGCAGGAGGGTCAAAGGACATGGGGAATCAATCTACTGCCCCCTTTCCCATCCTATCACCTCCTCAGGTGGACAGTAGATGGCCTAACAAGTACCTTCCCCTCCAGAGAAGAAGAGTGAGAATGAGGAGACAGAGCCTGGTCTGCCTGGTACTTTTAGGCCACACCTCCTTTGTTTCCCATTGTGGTTGGTGAGAGCCCTTCCTCTGAATGCAGGGGAAGCTGCTCTGTTTTCAGGAACATAGCCTGGCTTTCCTGCTGACCAGCATCCAGAGAGCAAACAGAGCTGCATGGGATGCTACAGCTCCTCCCCACCCCAAGGTTAATGAAAGGTTTGTACCCTCCCGAAGATGAGTGTCCTATTCAAAACAAGCCTCCCAGGCTCCCCAGGTAGTGCAGCGAGGAGCAAAGACAGGAAATCTATTATTTATGGAATAGCTCTTTAGCGGCAGCACACATCTGTCTAGAATGCTAGGCAGCGTTTGCTAAAATATATGCAAAGCCACAGCAGGGTCAGTCACTAAAGAAAAACTTCTGATCTGCAACAAACATTCCCCTCCCCACGCCCTGTGCAGCCCGTTTAACTCACCATTCAGGGAAAGCCTGAAATAGCAGCATTGCCTGATGGTCAGCTCTAGAACAGACCACTTAGCACAGGCGCTTCCAAATGATTTCACAGAAGGACAAAAGGCTGTTGCTTAGACTCATTTGAGCATGTTACTGGAACTCCCAAACTCCAAAAGCTGGTTGGCAACAAGGGAATCACACTTGGGTCTCAAACACTGTGGGGGTTTCAACTCAGAGGCACGTTGTCTTCATGAAGCCAAAGAAGTCACACAGATTCAGTCTCCGCTCCATGTTAATGCATGTGTCAGTATGATGTTATAATGCAAAGCATGTGTTTTGAGGTTACATGAGAGAAGTTACCAACCAAATTAGGATGTTGTTAACTGAGAATTTGTTCTGGTAAAGTTTACCCAATCCTTTGGAAAACTATGGCTGAAAAATAGTCTACACCACTAGTTTGGAAGAAAGACGCCATGGAAATATGGGTGCCTGGGTGTGCTTGGGCTCTACCATTCACAAACGCTGCACATGCAATATATTCACTTTACCTAAAGATTTGACTTTCCTTTACATCTGGAAACAAAGTATTGCCACAGCTGTTATCTGCTGTCCAAATCAAAACTCTCCTTAGGAAGCCCAGTTACACTGTTGGTAGAAAGCCCCAATATGGACAATTTTTAGGTTCCAGATCAAAGCTGACTGCTGGCAATGGTGAGTACTTCTACTGCTCTCCTGCTCCATGTTCACGAGGGCTCAGCAAAGTGAACAGCCTCAGTGAGGGCTAAATTGATGCAATCAAACTATTTGCAGTTAGAGAGAAAAAGTTTCCTAAATTTGTTACTGCCTAATGCAAAACTCATGTTCCATACATGGAAACCTGAACTAACAGGATATTAGGTAAAGCTCACTGAGCTCATTTACTATATACAAGGACACCAGACCAAGTAATAAGCAACAGGGTTCACTGACTCAGAACTTTGAGGATTAACACTTGTTCCACAGAACCAGGCCTCTCCAAAATGCATGGGTGAGGCTCAAGATAAATAAACAAACAACTGGGACGAGTCCATCCCACTTGTAATTTTTTTCCAGTCAGAGAAGGTACTCCAGAAGTGAACTTAGCCCAACAGGTATAATCTGTCTGTGTAATATGGCATCTAACCTGCAATGCATTAACTACTCTGTGACTATGAACTCTCCCTGCTACATCTGTACCAGCCTGTCTACATGAGGTTCTCAGCTCTTTTCGTAACACAAACCACATTTTTAATACCGAGCCTGTGTGTGTTTCTCCCTTCCCGTTCACAGTCACATGACATCCAAACAGCGACTTCCCTTGTGCATTTGGAGAGGAAACATTCAGAATTTGCTTTAAGTTTCTTTTAATGCCATTTAGCAGCTGGAAACAAACAGGGCCCTAATACCACGTGAGAGCAGCTGGAAACAAAGCCCCAGTTCTTCACAGATCCCCGACGAGCAGTCTGCAGACCACTAGTGGTCCAGGGGCTATGGTAGGGTGCCCTTCACAGACGGCCAGTTGGTTTCATTGGTCAGAAGCAGTAGCAAACACACAGCCTTATGTATAAGCCTGTATTTCTGGTTTGTTTGTTTGTTTGTTTTTTTCCTTTTTCTAGCTGTGTGTGGGCTGTTTTACAGTACAAAAACAAAATTGAGAAGCCTGTAGATCGTTCTGTGACATGAACTCCAGGAGATGAATTTGTAGGCTGGCCTTTGAGAGGTGGGTAGTAGGTTGAAATCAGCCACCCCTGGGGGTAATCAGCCCCTCAAGAAATGAATTGGGAGTCTCAGTGCAGTTCCCCCCGGGACAGGGGTCAGCAGCACTGCTGTGGTAGAAGAGCAAACTGGCATAGAAACTGAGCTCCTCCTCTTGCCTCAGAGGCAGCTCTCCAGGCTGTCTTGGTAGCGTGCTTGGAGGGGGAACCTGGCTGCATCTACTCAATGACTAAACAGGCACTTTTAGTTTCCCACTCATGAAAGCCTCTCACACAGAACCTGCTATGGACAGGGAATATAAACATCCAGTTTCATTTTAGAAGGAGGTATGCTTCATTAGTACAGATTCCATCCATGACACACAGCCTCTGTCCCCTTAAGAGAGTGACAAAGGATTAATTCCCTCACGTGTTTAAATGAACCAGCTTGAAGCTGCTGCTTTGTGCCACAAGCTGTTTGGTATGGGAAGGAAATCCAAAACAGGGCAGTCTGTTCACCAGAAAAACCCCTCCTTAAGGAAGAACAACCATGATAATTCGGGATTATGGTTAGTGGCTCCATATTTTCCACTCCAGGCCTGAGGTGAGCTCTGGCAAATGTCCAGCTGGTCAAAGCTTTTGTGCAGTAAATTCACGTCCCATTGTTTCCCAGATCACTCGCTCTTCCCTGACAACTGTGCCCCCACTTCATGGTGACAATCTTGTAATTCCTGTGTGCTGTTCCCGAAGGCTGGTTGGTGGACTGTTATTTACTCTCTTTTGCTCCCAATGCCAGTGACACCAAAAACCATCTTGCATCAGAACCAGGTGGGAGACCCAACTTTGGCACCAACTTTGAGTTTCCATCCATGGTGTTCAGTCTCATAGCAACAATGAGATGATTTCTGGCCAAAGGCCATTTCAAGATCTAGCTCTGAGAAGTACACAAGCTACTAGTCCCAGCAGGTCACCTACACACTAAGTAGAGAGGATGAGGTGGGAAAAAATCTATGGAATGGAGAGAGCACATGTAGTTTCCAGAACAATATGGAGGATTTTGTCTAGTCTGAAGTGTGTGGGAACCTAGCTCACACTCTGGAGTTGGAGAAATGGCAAAACCTTGACCACACAGTATGAAGGAGCCAGTGAGAAATCTCCTTTGGGGTCCAACTGCCAGGTAGGGCCTAGTGGCTGACACCAGGCTGCCTGGTATGGTTTCTTACCCCTCCCCCCCATCAGGAATTCATATCATTCGCCCACAGCTGCCCAACGAGGAGAGACATTTCATTGCTAAGGCTATTGTGGGGCATTCAGGCATGGGATAGACTAACCAAGGTCTGGGGACTTCTCTTCCAGGGAATTTGGTTGGTGCAAGGTTTTCAGACGGGCAATTTCCTGGTTAGCCTTCAGAGCTTGGTTAATGAGGTACTCACTTTCCTGCCCCACCTCTGCCAGCCGCAGGTCAAATTCAGTCAGGGTCTTGTTATCTGACATCCCTTCCAGCAGCTGCTTCCCACCATCCTGGAATCAGAAAGGAAACGAGCGTGAAGGGCCAACGAAAGCAGAATTGGAGGGAAAGCTGAGGCGTCATGTCCCCCAGCCCCAGAGCACCTGTCACTGGCACCCACCTAGTGCCTGGAGGTGGAGTAGGGGACAAAGAAGCACATGCATTGCCATCGCACTTGTCCTAAGCAGTTGTTCATGACAATAGCGTATCTTATCCCTCAGCAAGAGTCAGCCAAGCCTGAAATGTTACTGGCAGGAGAGCAGAACAGGGGAATGTGCACACAGTGCATATTAATGGCACCCTCTGGGTATCATGTCAGCAATTCGCAGGCTCCTGGCTGGTTAAGACTGAGCTGATAAACTGTTAGAGATGTGTCAATGTATTTGTTCAGCTCCATGCTAGCGAACATCAATGCCAGCACAACTAGGTGTACTGTTCCTGTTCCGGCTAATGTCAATGCAGGTCCCTCTGGCTGGTTTCTGAAAAGGAGGCTAACTCCTGGGACACCCGTGGTGAGGCAGAGCCTCCTAAGCAACTGAAGGTCAATACGCTGAGGACATTAAGCTGTGATGGAAAATCTGGCACAGATCTCGGGAGTTCTGGGGCTTTGGGAGCAGCTTACCTTGGTACCCTTACCTCCCTGACCTGTCAACACCCACCCCAGGGACTGGCCCAACAGATGTTTTCTGGAGGTGCTGAACCCCAGGTATTGTCAAACAATGTCAACAGATACCAAGTAAACATTCTGCTCCCACCTTGTGCAACCCCTCTTCTTGCCCCAACCTCCTTGAGGAGAGCAGGAAGTGGGAAAGGAAGCAAAGGAGTCTACCTTTGAAATCAGCAGGGATGCAGGCACAGGACCAAACGCTGAGTGTGTTGTGTCTCTCATGGTTCCACCAGGAGCCTGGGAGCCACAACTCTTGGCCTGGAGTCCCATGCTGGGATGGGAGTGTCATCTAATGGTTACAACAGGGGTGAGGAATTAGAAATAGGTTCTATTTCCAGTTCTACTAATAAACATGGGGCCACCTCAGGCAAGTCACTTCCTTTCCCTGTGCCTCTGGTTCCTCATCTGTAAAAGGGGGCAATGGTACTGACCCACTTCTCAGGGTGTGCTGGGGCTTCATTAATGAATATCTGCAAAGTGCTTGGAGACTCTCGGATAGAAGGTGATAAGCATTAGGGTTATTATTTCCAAGTATAAGCCTCCACTCCTTAGAATACCCCTTTCTACTTTCACCATTACATTCTGTCTCTTTGCTATTTAGAGACTAATAAGAATTAAAGCTACTAAATTGCTTGCCATCTTCTGTGCTCTTTAAAAGCATTGGCTAATAGATTGTCAGCTCCCCCCACCCCCGTAAGGTGGGCAGACAGGCATAGTAGGTTCTACTATTTCCATTATACCAACTGGGAAACTGAGGCACAGAGCACTTAAAGAACATTTTCCAACATGGCTGCCTAGATTTAGGATTCTTTTTCTACATGTAGGCAACTAAATAGAAGTGACCACATTTTCAGAGAAGCTGAACACCAGCAGTAGCTTTAGTGGGATTTGTGAATGCCCACCAGGTTTGAAAATCAGGCCACTTGGAGTTAGGAGCTGAATATTAGGCATATGGATACGAAAACTTTGGCCAAAGCCATATGATGACTCAATAGCAGAGCTGAAACTTATGGAAATGCTGCAGGTGAGCCGGTTTTCTAACAATGATACCAGAGAGAAATTATGAGGGTAATGCCTTTGTACCTGTACACTGCTGAGAAACATGCTGCAATGGGACAGATGCCATTTTAAATCATAATTTCACATGGCTTTAGCAAACTCACATCACTGTTTATTACCCAGCCCTCACTTCTCCAGCCCATGATGGTCTCAGAAGTATTTCCTGAATATCTGGGCCTGTCTTTAACTTGGAAACAAACCTCTCAATCCCCTAAGGCCAAATTCACAAAATACAGGTTTCAACTTGAGGGTCTCATTGTGTATAGAGAGTGCAGGGAGCGTGAAACAATAGAGGTTTCCTCTCTTTAGTGATGCCTGCCATAGCTTCAGCTCCTCTACATTCAATAATTTATAATCATCAAAACAAGATCGCTGTGGCAGCGAGTGCAATGGAGAGAAATTTGGCTTTTTGGTGAGGGGCAGCAGTTCACAGATGAAAGCAGCTCTGAATTTGCTTTATGTAGAATCACCCCCATAATTGCTTTGACTGCACTAGCTGCTGTGATGCCAGCAGACAGGAGTGACTTCTCTTCAGGAGGGAAGCAACTTACCACCCCTATGTGGTTGCATGCAAGGTTGATGCTAGTCAGAGCTGTGTTCTGAGCAAGGACCTGGGAGAAGACGGTAGCTGTTGGCTCAGACAACTCGTTGCCTCCCAGCTGGATAGATGTCAAAGTGGTATTAGTCAGCAGGGCATGGCCTATTGCCTGGCCGCCCTCATCCTCAATGCAGTTGAGGCGCAGGTTCAGAGAGGTCAGTGTAGAATTCTTGGCTAGGGCATGAGCGATAGCCTGGGCTCCTTGGGCCCGGATCCGGTTATTGCACAGGGTGAGAATTTCTAGCTTGCTGTGATTGATCAGCTTGCCAGTGGCTCGTGCTCCCCGGTCCCCAATCAGATTGTGAGACAAGTCCAGCTCCACCAAGCATGGGTGATCTAACATATTCCATATCAAGACCCGTGTCTTTTCATCATCCACTTTGCTCCGGCACAGCTTGAAGACCTGTGGAACACAGATATAATTACACTTGTTGGCACAGCAACTACCATCATATTTTGGGAGGGAGCTGCAAAAAGCCTAAGTGAGGTAGGTGCCCAAGTTCCACTGAAAGTCAATGTGAATCGAGCACCTAACCTATCTAGAGGGCAATGCCGAACTTCAAATGTGACAGCCATTGTTTCACCTCTACCTAAAATATAAAATCCTACTGTCTGCATGTACACCAGAAATGACACTGCTGCCTCCAAAAGGGAACTCGTGGCCATGGGATCTGTATGGCCACAGAAGAGCTCATTTCATTTAACAGGGAAGGCGATTGCAAAGCCTGTCATATATGCAGAGAGTGAGGGGTCATATTAGTCTGCCTTTCCTCTGACTGGTGATGTGTCAACTCGCTGAACTTCGGAATTAGTTAAACTCTGGAACAGGCTTTCAAGGGAGACTGTGGGATCCCCATCTTTGGAGGTTTTCCAGAACAGGTTGGACAGACACCAGTCAGGGAGGGCCTGGGTTTAAGGGTCCTACCTCAGCACAAGATACTGGACTTGATGGCTTTTTGAGGTTCCTCCCAGTCCTACTCGTCTAAGAATGTGAGGGGCAGAATTTCTGTACTGCTAGAACTGTGGAGCTGAGGGTTAAGCTATTGTCCAGAGAGAAACATCCACTGTATTGTAAGTTCTAACATCTCCCTTTGATATTTTGGGGAAATCTGTGCTGCTTTGTGGCCTCCTATCACATTTCCTTTTTAATGAACATTTTGCATGTGTTTGCTTGTAAAAGTTAAGAGACTGGCCTCACAGAGAAATGGCTCTCTGCTTATCCCCATCCCCAGGAGAGGTGCCACAGGAGAAAGGCCTATTCACATTAGTAAGATGCAGGCTTTACTGAACCTCAGGCAACACATGATAACAAACAGCACATAGCTAGATATTAAATTACAGGCAATCACATTCATTTCATATCAAACATGAAGTTAGACAGGCACTGGAAAGTCCTACCCTTAGCTAACAAACAGCCTGACTGATGGGGGAAAGGACAGCTTCACATATTAACTTTCTATTCATTTGTCCAAATTCAGACCTTGTGCAGGCAATTTTATGAATCTGAATAGACACAGACACAGACCTGTTTATATTACCTCTTAATTTTCCACATTGTGTGGCATCAAATGCTTTTCAAATACACTACCAGTTTTTGTGATTTGGCTGTGCCCCCTGCATGTTACAGTTTATCATGCCCTAAGAATATAGTTAAGCACCTAATTAGAAAAGTTTGCCTAAGAAAGACAAACTATTTCTGCCAAACACGTGGAAGCTACCCACTGGACTGGGAAGATTAATGTTGAGCAGTAAATACAACTGATCTCTTGGCTCTTTGCCAAGGCATTCTATCCCTGTTTCAGCTTATACTTCAACATTTAATGGTTAAAAAAATTAGGTTGGGTAAGTTACTTTCAAGGTGTGGCACTTCTTTATAGCATTGGCCAGAGCGCAACAGTCCTGATATGTGAAGTCAAAGAGGCTCCACTCAAAGTTCATGCCACAGTCTTTCACACCATATGTTAGATGCAGCTCTTCCAGGTGAGAAAGGGCAGTAGTAAGCACTCCTAGGTCATAGTGATGCATGCAGAATTCATCGACCCCAATATCGCTCCCGGAATCGGACATGTCTTCCTCTTCCTTCTTCTGATCCAGCTTCACCGGTGGCAGGAACTGATCAATTTCCAGCTTCCTCACATACTCCTTGCAGAGTGGGATGGCCTCCAGGACTTGATTGGGGTCTGTTGTGTTAGGGATGAAGTACTTCAGGATGTTCTCCAAGTGGCGCTCAAAGAACATCCGCTTCCAGCTGCTCCCATAGCAGGAGACATCACACACCGCCCAGCGCTCAGTGCAGCACCTCTTCCAGTAGCCTTCATCGCTGATCAGGTTGGCAGTCACTGTGAGGGGCAGGCCTGTGGAGATCTTGTCCAGCACTCTCCGTTGGTGTTCTGGTAGGAGACGGTCCACAACAGGATTTTCTGTACAGAATAAAGAAAAGGAGAGGTTATCCCCAAAGGCATTCTGAGTCTGAGGGGTTATTTGCACTGATCCAATTCCCCCTAGAAATATCCTTGTGAATAATATTCTAACCTAGACCTATTAACGTAAGTTTTTTTTACCATTTAGCAAACATTGACTTTATACGTTCTTTGGAAACAGCATCGGTTAACTTACTCTCCCTTCTGCTGCTCCCATAGTACCATGCTATGATAATCTTGTCAGTCCTACATAACTGGGGTTAGCGATTTTGTATTTTTATTTCTAGGTGGTGGACTTCCTGTTGTCTAAGTAGATAGTTAATGAAAAATTCTCCTCTGGCACACCAGTGTGAATCCATAATAACATCACTAATGTGAATGGAGCTGCTCTGGATTTACACTGCCATATGTGAGAGCAACATTTGGCTTGTTGTTTGGAGCACTTCCTCGTGGGATTATAACCTTTTAATGGAGAACATTTTGGGTCTGGACCTTCTAACTGTTCTTTATAAAACTTCTCTCGGTTTTGCACCTTTGTATAGTCTGCTAAAACAACTTCCCACTTTCTGCCCACTAAGCTCTCTGTCTTCTCATTCAAACCAGCCTTACTCAGTAAAGTGTTCCTTTCTCCCCCACTAATCTCTCTTCAATCACCTTCTCTGAACCTCTGCCCTGACTTTCACCTCATCTCTTTGACACTGGCAGCTCTTCGGGGCAGGAATTTCTGCAGAGTGCCATATGCATTGATAGTACTATATGCCTGATTCCTATTAACTTTCATCACTGTGATGGAATTGTAGAGCTTAGCAGTGGAGAGGTCTGTTTACATATAGAAAATCTTATTCTGAGAAGCCATTTTCTCTCCCTGGCAGTCTCTGTCTGCTGAAGATCTCTACATAAGAGGAGCGGTGCGGCTTTGCTTGGAGACCTCCGTCTGTATTCCCTCCATTTCCAGCTACACACTAACATCCTTGCACTGCAGTGACTCTTCTTTTTAACAAACCCTTTCTGAGACCTTCAGTGCCACTATTCTGAGTCAGCGGAGAGCATCACTAGGGATTGTAGCGTTCCTCCTTCTCAGTCCCCTTCCCAGTCTCATGGGACTCCCAGACCCTGGCAGCTTGGGACCCAAACTCTGAAACCCCGCTTGGCTGCTTGCTAGACTAGCACCCTTGCTGTTTCTTAGCAATTAACCTGGTTCAGATGCACACTCTCCACCTGAGCACGTCACCATTCTTGGGTTGTCCCATCACAGCTGATTCCTGTGGAAATGTTAGTGAGATCCTAAGATTCTATCCCACGCCCAGAGTCTTCATTCACTACTTGTATTCTTCAGCTGGGGCAGGGCATAGTTCTACTTCTTTCTGTACAACACCCAGCACAAGGGGCGTGACTGGGCCCCTGGACGCTACTGTAATGTGCATGATGACAAAGAGCAGAGAAATCTAACTTCAGTGGTCAGGGCAGAGGCTGAGATAGTGAGTCTAAGCAGGGCACGGAGGGAAACTGAAGAGTAACAGATATGATGAGCTGAGTTCAGAGCACCTTCTCATTCTATGCAGTTGTCCTAGTGAGCCAAATACATCCCCCTTGTAACTCAGTGGAAACCAATGGAGTTATGTGGACACATCTAGCTATTGCAACGAAGGGTCCTGTGGCACCTTATAGACTAACAGAAAAGTTTTGAGCATGAGCTTTCATGAGCACAGACTCACTTCATCAGATGCATCAGTGAGTCTGTGCTCACGAAAGCTCATGCTCAAAACTTTTCTGTTAGTCTATAAGGTGCCACAGGACCCTTCGTTGCTGTTACAGATCCAGACTAACACGGCTACCCCTCCGATACTTGACATCTAGCTATTGTGCAGCAGGAGACATGTTTTTCTCTGACTACTCTCTCCCTGTGTTTGAACTCAGCAGGACAGGCTTCCCATGTGGTCAGCAGGACTGCTGCAGGGAAGGGACTGTGGCTTACTTTCAAAGTTGCTGACAATGTGCTGGAGGCAGAGCTCGGTGAGGCATGGAACGATGGCCAGGGACCACTCGGGGTCCTCAGCAATGATCCGTCGCATACGTCGGGGGTTGGCTGCAGGGTTCACCACAGATGTTTTCCGTGGGGGAGAGACCACATTCATGTCTCCAGAAACTGGCTCCACCATCTTCAAGTGCTAAGGTGAGCCTACCTCCTTAGTTGAAATGGAAGGAAAGTCTTCATTAGAACCATGCCATCAGCACATATCCAGCCAGAGTTCCTGGAAAAAAGACAGTTTAAGCAAGGGCCAATAACTGGAACGTCTCTGTGGTGCTAAATAAACAAACCCAACAACAACAAAATGGTGGTGCTCACATGACATCCCTCTAATTACCATCACATTGCTCACTTTGCTACCCTTGTTTGCTACACATTGTCTGTTTTGCCTGATTTAGACTGAACCTGTGCAGGGCAGGAACTGTCTACTGCTGGTGTATTTATACAGCACTTAGCACAGTGGGGGCATTGCATCATAAACATAAATAATGTGATGGTATTGCTATATAAAAATATTAATGCTTTAGATGTTGAAGTTCACTGCAACTGTATTAACTCACAGCTGTGATTTTTTCACTACTCCACACAGCCGTCTGCCTCTACAAGGAAACATTTGTTAACTGGAGCTTCAACACCCCTGTGAAAGGGGTCAGTGTGATGGGGCAGATAGGCCCCACATTGGCAATGAGGAGGTAAAGGAGAACCTATGGACTTAGCTGAGCTCCCCCTGCCTCTCCTGCAGCCAACACCAGTCTTTCTGGGTTTCTTATTCCATCCACCAAATGGAACTGGAATAGAACAGAATGCAGCAGTCCTGACTGCCAGTCGCAACTCTAGCCACTGTGTCCGTAAAGACCAACAATCTCTTTTCTCCCTGTTGTGGATCAATTTTTTCAGTTCTTTTTCCTCCACCCCACCACAGACACGCGTGCCTCTCTCAGCCTTCATGGACCCATGTGCATGACAGCAGCTTGTAAAGAGTCATGCAGAAACTCTCAGCGAGGGGCTTGACAAAGAACAGACTAGGAAACCAGGTAACTTAATTTCTCTCAGATGACTCCTACTGTCTCCTTTCCCAACTCAGCATTCCCATTGGCAGTAACTCATACTAACAAATTATTTTGTTTTGGGGCGGGCGGTGTCTACGTGCATGACATACCTTGTGACCAGGAGCTGAGAGGCCAGTCCATATATGTATTTACACTTCAGAGCCCAGTTTGACTTAGAACTTGTGGCTAATCTAGAAATGGGCAGTAGATCATGACAAGATGTTCCTCCAAAAAGACCCTCCAAAAACATCCTACAATGAAGCCTGCAGCCATGTTGAATCATATGCCATATTGTTCCCCCACCCCACCCCCTGCACCTCTCTGCTGAGCAGTGGTTTGATCCCACGCATCTTTTCCCTTAAAAGGAGAGAAGCAGATGCTGCCACACAGACCAAGCTCATTATTTCTTTCCCCTTTCTGAGACTGCTCCATCTTTCTTTATAGCACTGACAGGAGCTGGCTCAGTCAGCACCAGCCCCTGTGTCTTTGATACCTTCGTAGCAGGTTCTGCCAATCCCCACAACCCCCCAAACTGCCTGTGGACACAATGAGAAAACAACCTGCTATGAAGAAAGAGAGGAGCTCTGTGAAATGCTCAGAACTAGAGAAGAAAAGGGAAATGGTTCCTGTTGTATTTGAGAGACTATGTCAGCAAAGTTTTACACTTATTTAAACATCAAACTATATCACCTGCAAGATATCAGCACTAATCTCCAACATGACCACTTGGCCATATTGTTTTTACTCTGGAAATATTGTGGGGTCTGCTCTGTTTCCATCCCTGCAAACTGTGTGCATGCAGGGTAGAAGCAGCTGCTGTGGTGCTGGTGAGCAGGTAGGTGATGCATCCCCATCCTTTTCTGATGCCCCAAATATTCCTTGTTCCCCATGATGCAGAGCACCATCCTTGAGTATCTTTCTTGTTCCTGACCTCCCCCTGTTCACACTGGCTGTGTCTACACTAGCCCCATACTTCGAAATGGCCACGCAAATGGCCATTTTGAAGTTTACTAATGAAGCGCTGAAATACATATTCAGCGCTTCATTAGCATGCGGGCGGCTGCGGCACTTCGAAATTGACGCGCCTCGCCGCTCATCCCGATGGGGCTCCTTTTCAAAAGGATCCCGCCTACTTCAAAGTCCCCTTATTCCCATGAGCAGATGGGAATAAGGGTACTTCGAAGTAGGCGGGGTCCTTTCGAAAAGGAGCCCCGTCTGGACGAGCCGCGCGGCGGCAAGGCGCGTCAATTTCGAAGTGCCGCGGCCGCCCGCATGCTAATGAAGCGCTGAATATGTATTTCAGCGCTTCATTAGTAAACTTCCAAATGGCCATTTGCATGGCCATTTCGAAGTTTGGGGCTCGTGTAGACACAGCCTCTGACTCTTCCCGCTCCCCATACAGAAGCACCTCTGCCCTCTCCCCTCATACAGGCTATGTCTATACCTGCAATTGATCAACAAAACTTTTGCCATTCATGGATGCTTAACCCTCTGACCCCCACCAACCCAACCCCAAAAGTTTTGCTGTGGCAAGTGCAAGTGAGAATTCTGCTGTTCATGGGATGGAGAAGTATTTTGTCAGCAGAAGAGCAGACGAACCGCTTTCACACACACTGACCGTTAGCGCCAGGGCTGTATCGACACAACTTTGTCACTAAAAGTGGCATAATGTAGCCATAACCTCAGAGTAGCCTCTGCTGCCTGTGGGCCAAATGCAATACAAATGTGCCCTCGGATTTAACAGAGCTTTGACCTGTGGAAACTATGCTCCTGGATGCTATGCTCTGCAGACAGAGCATGGGTCTGTCTGCATTATCAAAGTGATTGAGGTTAGCTCAGGATTAGGTAACATATGTTATCCAAAGCTAACCTCAGTCTCTTTCCTAACCTAGACAAATCCCGTATGTGATACTGCACAGTATGAACCAGGCAGCCACTAGACTGGACCCATGAAGCAGTTGTTAACTATGGTGCTAACAAAGTATATTTCTCTCTTGCTCTGTGTTTTCGATTCTCCATTGTTCCTACTTAGCATTCAGTGTGAAGATGAATATAGCAGGAGCGAGCTTGTTATGGTGCAATAACTATTCCACAAGGTGTCTGAATCAACTCAAAGGTTCCAAAGTGTTGCGGAGTGCCAAGTCTGACGCTGAGTCATTGATCACACTGAATCAATTCACACAACCTTTGGCATGGTAATTATATACCCTTGCTCCTGTTCCATGGCATGGCTTTCAGGGTGCAGTACCTCCATTCCAGACACAATTCCTTTGTGAAATGCTTAGTCCACTGTACTTTTTTTGTCTTTAGAGATCGGAGGAAGAAAACTATAGCTGATGTGACGAACAAGTTCCAGCAACTGAGTTTGTGTCACTTATATTTCAACCCTGGATGGATGAATGAATGGATTGATAAGACACTAAAAAGCAAATTACAATGACTTCACTGCAAAGGACATGAGGGAGATTCCCAGACCTAAGCCATTCTTTTTAGGTGACTAATCAGAGGAACTGTCCCAGATTGAGATGTTAATAGAGCAGGTTTTGGAATAAATGAATAAATTAAAGAACATTATGTCACCAGGACCAGATGGTATTCACCCAAGAGTCCTGACGTTGCTCAAATATGAAATTGCAGAACTCCCAAATGTGCTATACAACCCATTGCTTAAATCAGTCTTTGTAACAGATGACTGGAGGATAAGTAATATAAGGCTGATTTTTGCAAAAAAAAAAAAAAAAAAAAAAGGCCCCATAGGTGATCCTCGTAATTACAGGCTGGTAAGCGTAACTACCAGGCAAACTGCTTGAAACTCGAGTAAAGAACAGAACTGTCTGGCACAAAGAACAATTTGTTAGGGAAGAGCCAATATGGCTTTTGTAAAGGGAAATCATGCCTCACTAATTTATCTGAATTTTTTGAGGGTGGCAATGAACATGTGGACTTGTATGATCCAGTCCATATAGTACACTTGGACTTCCAGAAAGCCTTTGACAAGGTCCCTCACCAAAGGCTCTCAAGCAAAGTGAGTTGTCATGGGATAAGAGAGATCTTCTCATCAGAGCTGTTCCATTTATAGGACGGTTTGGGGCGACTGCCCTGGGCCCCACAGCAGATGCCCCAACAGTCCTACGGACAGGATGGTCTCCCCTACTGAGTTTAGCCCACAGAGGCCTGGTGCGTTACCTAGGGAGCTGGGCCAGCAGCAGGGTCGGGCACCCTTGCAGTCACCACAGTGGCGGGAACAGCAAGAAGCAGAGCGATGCAGCAATCTGCTCTGCTTTGCAATCAACTACAAGCCAGGCTGCTCCATTTCACCAGGACAGCAGGAAACACAGCGACTTGGCATCTGCTGTTCTGCTCTCCTGAATAACGCAGGCTCAGGGGAGCAGAGCACAGTGGGCTTGGGCTGGGTCACTCTGCTTCCCACCTCTGTAGTGAAGTGGAACAGCCCAGCTCTAATGCAGGCAGAAGAGCAGAGCAGGCTATTGAGTCTCTCCACTTCCTGCAGTTCCTGCCGTCATGGTGAGTGGAAAGGGGCCTTAACCCTGCTGTTGCCCCATGCCATGTTCCCCAGTAATTCCACAGGCTGCATCACTCAGGGGAGCTGGTTTCTGGTAAGGGGTATAATGGGGGCATAAGGCGAAGCAGGGGTGGGAAGACGCAGGGCAGAGAGGGGGTTGCTCAGGGCTCTGATTCCCCCCCCCGCCAGGGATTGCCCTTCCTCTCATATATCAGGAACTGTTTAAAAGATAGGAAAACAGGGGTAGGAATAAGAGGTCACATTTCACACTACAGAGAGTTCAATAGCATGGTCCCCTAAGAACTGTACTGCTAACTGTGCTGTTCAACATGTTCAAAAATGATTTGAAAAAAGGGTAAACTGTGAGATGGCAAAGACTACAAATGATACAAAATTACTCAAGATGGTTAAGTCCAAAACCAACTGTGAAAAAGTCACAAAGGGATCTTTCAAAACTGTGTGATTGGGGGAAAATAATGGCAGATGAAATTCAGTGCTGGTAAAGTGCAAAGTAATGCCCAGTAGAAAACAATCCTAACTATACTCATAAAATGAGGAGATCTAAAATAAGCTGTTATCACTTAAGAAAGAGATCTTGACATCATTGTGGTTAGTTCTCTGAAAACTCAATGTGCAATGGCAGCCTAAAAGCTTACAGAATGTTAGGAACCATTAGGGAATGGATAAAAAAAACAGGAAATGGATAAATAATAAGACAGAAAATATCACAATACTATATAAATCCATGATACACCCACACCTTGAATACTGAGTGCAGTTTTGGTCACTTCACATCAAAAATATTTTAGAATTGGAAAAGGTTAGAGAAGAGCAATAAATATGAGTAGGGGTATAGGACAGCTCCCATAGGAGGACAAATTAAAAAGACTGGGACTGTGCATCTTAGAAAACAGATCACTGAGAGATGGTAGGACAGAGGTCTATAAAATCATCAATGGTGTGAAAAAATAAATAAGGAAGTGTTATTTATCCCTTCTCATAACACAAGAGTTAGGGGGCACCAAATTAATAAGTATCTGGTTTACAACAAACAGAAGGAAGCACTTCTGTACACGATAAGTAGTCTGTGGAATTGATTGCCGGAGGCACTGGGAAGGCAAAAACTATAACTTCATTCATAAAAGAATTAGATAAGTTCATGGAGGATAACAACTTGATCAATCAGCCAACAACAGTCAATAAAAGTAACACATGCTCCTTTCCCCTTATTCTACACTACTTAAATTGCCTTCAATACAAAGGTTTTATATTAAATGACTAGCACATTTTCCCAGTGTTGCTTGGGTCCTTGTCTCAGTGCACCCCATCCCGCCTCCCCAAGATTCATACCAGGGCAGCTTGCTATTCTCCTTCCTCTCCCTGCCAGGGAACACGAGCAAAGTGCATAGCTCATGTGCCCCACGTGTTCCCCAGCCAGTGCAAGGAAGGCAGCAAACTGTGCACTTTCCTCTCACTCCCTGATGAAGGGGAATACCAGCAATGAAACCCAATCAAACTGGGGGTAGAAGGATCTTCAGTCCTCTGTCCTCCTCCCACCCTCCAGTGGCTCAGGGCTGGGGCAGTGCCAGGTGGGGGGGGAGGGGCGCCTTGCCAGCCCCTTTCACCTGCTGTGTGATTCTGTCTCTCTCTGTCTGGATGTATGAGAAGCAATCCCATTCCATGCACATCCCATTTTCCTGGCACAACAAAACCCTTACACACTGCTGCAAGTTTTGATAAGAGGAAGCTGTATATCAGATTTCGTGGTCCTAGCTCTTACCGTTCAGGAGGAGTCTTGAACAAACTGTTTGTTGGTCTGACAGACAGACAGACTCACTCTCTCAAATACATAGTAGATAGGCATTGAAACTGAACATGTAGTAGATTCCAAATCTGCTTTATTTATGTACTGATAAAAGCAATTTGCATTTCTGAATAAAGCTACTGAAAAGAATAATAAACTACATTTTTCTGGTGGTAAAGAATTCTACCCAATGATTCCACTTTGGACTGCTATCATTCTACCTTCTGCAGTTCTACTCTCTTTGGCCTAGTTAAATAAGGAAGTATACTCAGGAGAAAGGTCTCTGGCTTTTGTGCCCGATCCCATGCCACTGAAGTCAATGTAAAGAATCCCTCTGATTTCACAGAACCTCTAAATCAGCAATAAATCAGTCCAATAAATGGATTAAACATAAAGCCACATCAGTGTTACAACTCATAAATGTATGTGAAAGTATTTCAAGAACTCTTATGGCTCAACAGTTTACAGTCTGTCTTGCCAGAATTTTAGGGAGTTTGTTTCTTGTTGCTGTAGGACTGAGGAAACACTGGCTGACCTGCAAATGTTTTTATTATCACATAATCTAGATCTGGTCTGAGCAGGGCTGGATGATAACAGAAAATACCGGTGAGGTCAGTCTATCATTCTTACCAATGCTACTGCCACTGATGAACCTTGCAAACCATTTTTGCCAATATATGTTACGTTTGTAGTAAGCAACTATGCTGCTGACTTCCATGGGGGTAATGCTATAGCGTGGCTCAATTTTTTATACACTCACATGCATGCCCAACATACTGGACAAGGAAAGTGTAGTAGCTGCAGTCATGTTCGAAAATTTCAGATCTGGCAGAACTAGCTTTGCCATCCATTTGCTGGCATGGCTATCTATGTCAGCAACATGATGAGCTATGCCAGAGACAAAACATTATTTTCTATACTGCCTTTTACTTAGGCTGCCTGAGTCATCAGCAACATATCAGACACTCCTAGGTCATGGGGTCATTGTGTTTCTGAACTAACACCCCAAGAAAGTTAGCAGCTCTGGAATTAAACATCACCTGTAACAACACTTGCCAATCGGCAGCGGCTAACACTGTCTTGTCATCACATGAAGGGGCACTTTTTGTAAGGTAACTGTGAGAAAGGAGACATCCACGATGGGAATACTGAGACATATGGAGTCAACAGAGAGGTAAGGAAACTCTGCCCCATGTCACAACCCCCTCCTTCAATTAAACTCCCTCTCAAACCTCACACCCTAGCCTGTGCCCCAGTCCCTATTCTAAACTCCCTTCTGCATGCAACCTCCATTCCAGACCCGAAACTCCTCACGGAAAAATTCAGCCCTTGACCACTTACCAAAATCTTGGAGTGCCCCCCCATCAAAAATTATTTCCCACTCCTGCTGTAGCAGCATCCTGAATGGCAGCGACTTCATCCTCTTTCCTTTCCATGTAGCTGATCTCTAGCCCCCCAATAAAAATTAATTAATTTTAATGATTAATTAAAACAATACTTTGCTCTTCTTTAGCTCCTTCAATCCAAGGATCTCAGTTGACTTTGCAGCTAATTTAATTCCCCTCAAGATAGGCATATTACAGCTGGGGAGAATACGGTACAGAGAGGGTAAGTGACTTGTCTGGGTCATTGAGGAAGCCTATGACAATATTATTAATAGAACTCATTTCTGAATTCCCTGACCTTTGCTTTAACAGCCAGAACATGATCCTGTCTCTTTACTAATGACATTCTGGCATTCTTTTCTGTAAATGTCAGGGTCCTTAAAGGTGACCTGAAGGGCTTTCCATCTGCCAAGATCTGACTTCAACCCCTCCTCACAGTTCTGTTTCACCTATCACTGCAGACATAGCATGCTAACACCAGAAGCTGAAAAAGGCTGTTAGTGATGTGATCAGCAACAACAAGGAAAAAAGACACTGAGGGCTTCCATGCCGATTTTGGCAAGTAAGCAAAGCCAGAAATGATTTTCAAATCAAGTATTCTCCTTATCTAAGTTCTTACACTGAGCCATCTTCATGGTGCCAGAGTCCCAATTTACTGCAGACCCTCTCTAATTTGTACTTATGACAAGGAGGCCCATGCTGGATGATCAAACGTTGCAAAGTAAAGAGCAGGCAAACAAACATCATTTAAAGGAACCACACGAAGTATCACATAATAGGCCCTGACATCTTCTGACAAACACAGTTCCGATCTGATTAAGAAGGGTAATAGGGCCTTGTATGTTTTGTAAGAGAAACGCAGCCACAGCTCGTGACCTCCCGGCAGCACGGCGTCTTCTCCTAGGCACCCCCCTCTCCTCCTCCCCCCACAGCCGGCGTGACAGCAGTTGAGTCTTTCTGTAAGTAAGCAGTGGGGAGGGCGTGAGTGGCCAGAGGGGGTGAGGTTACTGCTTACACGAGGGGCACGTGCACGGGCAGGCGCTCCAGACAAACAGGCTGACAGCACTCAGCGCCCTGCTTCCCTGGCTAAGGGTGCATCACCCAGGCCAGGCACTCCCCAGGTTCCGTCGGAAGGAGCAGTCCAGCTGGCTGGGCTGGGGGGAGGAGGGCGCTAAACCACCCGGCAGAGCCACGTGGGTTGCAGGGCATTCCCTGGGGGGAGGGGCCCGGCCCTGCTCAGCGGCCCCCCCGTCCTCCCCGCCCACTCTAGCCCCTGGGCTGGGCAGGGCCCCCGCCACTGGAAACGGGGAGGGCCCGGCTCGGGGGATCAGAATAAGCTAACTCACCCGCGGCGCCCCCCCGCACCAGGCGCCACCTCGGGCTGCCCGCCCGGCCCAGCCGCAGTTGCTAAGGAAGCGGCCCGTTGCCAAGGGCGGGGCCGGGATTCCGAGGCCGGAAGCGAGTCGGCGCCGCGGTGCCGGGGGATGCGTGGCTGCGCGTTCGGCTCCGTCCCTCGGTACCAGAGCCGCGCTCCTGCAATGCAGAGGGGTCCGGAGCTCCAGCCGCCGCCCCCCCCCTGCAGGGCCGTGAGAACCGGGGCCGGTGCAGGTGCTCCCGCTGCCTGGAGGCGCTGAGCCAAGCTGCAGACCTCCCCAGGAGGAGCCGCCTGTCCCGGGAGCGCTGTCCCAGCGCTCTGGCTCCAAGGACCGTGGGAGGGAGCGCGCTTTGGTCTGGGCAGCACTAAGGCTGATTGGCCGGGGCCCTGCCCTTTGTGGGGTGCAGTGCTGACCCCTCCGCACACACCTTACCCCTGGGGGGTGGCAGTCAGCTCTGCCGATTGGCTGTCCACAGCCCCACTAAACAAATTAGCCAGCACCCCAACTCCCCCTGGGCTTGAAATGCCACAGCTGTGAGGAAGTGGGTCTGTCCCACCAGGTCTCATCACCTGATACACATCTCATAGGACTGAAAGGGATCTCAGGAGGTCATCTCATCTAGTCCCCTGCCCCCTTGGCAGGGCCAAGCACCCTCCCTGACATCTATTTGCCCCAGTTCCTAGGGGGTCTCCTCAAGGATTGAGCTCACAACCCTAAATTTAGCAGGCCAATGCTCAAACCACTGAGCTGTCGGTCCCTCTGATAGGTGATTTTGTTACACTTTAAAGTGCTACATGACTGCTGGTTTGTTTTGTTAGAATACAGACTAACACAGCTCCCTCTCTGTTACCATCCACCTGTATAGCTGGCATGCTACAAGTGTGGGCAAGCCTTGAGTCTCTACACCAGAGGTCAGCAACCTTTGGGAGGAGGAGGGTGCTGAAAGTTGACCTTTTGACCTCTATGTACAGTTTGAGTGCTGGTGATTCACCAATAGTCCAACTTACAAGAGCATCATTAATAAATTTAGATGCAGAGCTTTCCCGTTTATGTCAGGGGTTGGTAGCCAAAATAGCAAGAAGAGCCGTTTTTCCCAGTTTGGTTAAAAACTCAATATTCAAGAGATGCAATGCATGTGAATACAAGATGGTCCTTAATAAATAATGTCAAACCATACTTTTTGTAACCCCCTATTTTAAGAACAGCGCACACACAATGATTTGTAATGCAATACATGTTTACTGCAAGGCTTTCACAAACTTTTTACATATTCAGTTTCTTCACACTTTACATGTGTGTTTGGGTCTCTGTCTTCCTGACTTTCACACCTGAAGCCTCTCTCTTTCTCTGAAGGACCTAGGAGGAGTTATCCAATGTTTTGAGATCACATATAGTTCACTATTTAGATGTGAGTTGTTCATGGTTGGGCTTTTAGACATTCACTATTTATTGAAAATAATCAGGAATTTTTTTAACTTTGCAATTATAGTATTGAGAGTCACAAAGACATCCTTAAAGTGCCACAAACAGTTCCAGAGCCGCAGGTTGCAGACCCCTAATTTAGGTGGTGATTGGTAGCATCAGCTGGCCTTTTGTTAATCCACAAGCAGCATGGCTTTAAGCAAGCTCCCGGCTGCATGGATGTGGAGGGGCAAGGCTGAGCTCCTGCCTTGTATGCCGATGAAAATTGGCCCACGTGCCAATCTGGGCCCCTGTGCTGGGGCGGTGGGGGTGGGGTTTGCTGGTCCCTGCATTACAGAATCCTTCCCCTCCATGCAGAGATGACTCTCAGAGCACTACTGCTGCATTACAGAGGGAACTGCATCCAGCTGTGACTTGGTGTAGCTCATGTTTAGATGCTGGAGGTCTGATTGTCCACAGGCCTGGACCTCACATTCTTGCTACAGCTGGCAAAATGGGTGTAACACATTGCTGTTCAGATTTGTCTGTTTGGTATACACTCTGCACTGGTGTAAACGACTGTGTCAGATGCTGGGCAATGGAGAATCAGGCCTCCAGCTCTTGAAGGAGAGGAAAGTAAAGTGGGAGTTGGAGGGTGCTGAATCTGGGAGAACCCCTCCCTGTCACCTCATCTCAAGTCCCAGTGAAATCTGGACAAGTTTGCATCCTCTGAAAGGATCTGGCTCGGGGGGCGGGGTGGGGGGGCTGGGGGTGTCGATCTAAGTTCTTAGGTGTAACAAGTCATATTTTCTGACAGAGTCCCCTTTAAATGATGTGTCTCAAAAATCTTGACCCTAACCCTACAACAAGGTAACAGAGAGAAAGCCGTGCTAGTCTGTATACTATGAAAACAAAAAAGCACTCCAGTAGCACTTTAAAGACTAACAAAATAATTTAATAGGTGATGAGCTTTTGTGGGACAGACCCACTTCTTCAGATCATAGCCATACCAGAACCAACTCAGGGTACTGACTTACAGCAGCCCTCTCAGGATGTTGGCCTAGAATCGCCTGGGACAACTGAAAAGTCATCTGTGGTAACTGCTGCAGATCTTTCCCTGGAGAGCTTAACAAGCACTACTCTTAGAAGGGTGAATTCTTTGCTGTGCTGTGGGATCTGGTTTTGCCTCCATTGGTTGGTTTGCAATCCTTTTGGCTAATTCCAAACTGTCATATTTTCTGACAGAGTCCCCTTTAAATGATGCGTCCCAAAAATACTCTTAAGAAACCAGTTAAGATTATTATTTGTTTGCTCTGTTGCTGACATTTAGGAAGGTCTTTTAGCAGGTTAGAGACACTGCTGAAGAACGTAGATCGGTTCCCCCAGCCTATTTGCTCTGTGGCTATAGGGAGCTGGTGGAGCAGAGGACTAGAGGCTTAATTTTGCTGCTAGTCCTTTGCTTGGTGGCTTAACTCCAGCTTGAAGAAACTGCCCTATTGCCTGTTTGTTGTCAGTAGTGCTGCTGTTACTAGTTAATGCCTTTATTTTTTTCAGGGACAGTGGAAGGGCATGAACCCTGGACAAAATAGAAACTGAGTACACACAAGATGTTGAGAAATATCCAAAGTGAACAAACTGAAAGAGACAAATTAATATCTTTCTCCCATCCCTTTCACTTCTAATCATGTTAGCATTTCCTGGCTCAAACGGGAGGAACAAGATTTGCAGATGGATCGACAGTTGTCTTTATAAACGCAGATGAGGTGCTCAATGCTGACCAATGTGCAAACATGTGGACAGTCCCTGCCTTGAGGGAAGAGTAAGATAATTACAATGGTCCCTTCTGGCCTTGGCATCGGTGAAGCTATGAATATTAAGTGTTGCCAGTGCCTGTGATTCTATTGCGTGTCTAGGGAGAGCTTGTTTTCCTTTAATTAGAAAAAAAATGTTCCTTTCCCTCATGGTTGTGCAGAAGAGCTTCAAAACATGAGTTTCATGTCTCCTAAAGAAGCAGGAAGCAAAGAAAGAGACCCCCTAAATCTATCTTTTGTAAATCTCATGATTTGAAGATAATCTCACTGTTTTGTGACCTGGCTCATTAGAATGGTTGGCATTGGCAAGACTGTAACAACAATTTACGCAATATTTATTTATTGCCAGATTCTGCCACACTTTTACACCACAGGCAATGCCACTGTAACCAACGAGGCTGTGTGGGAGACAAGTTGCTGCTCATCTTGAGTAGGAGTTTCAGAATTTGGCCTCCAGTAATTTTTATTCTTGGAGGACTTTACAGAGGTCCCAATCCTTCAATCTTCATGCATGTAAACATGTCCACTGGGCCATTAATAGCCCAGATACTACAGAGATGAGGGCAGAATATAAGACTTGGAAGATTCTCCTCTCATGTACATGACTTCAGTGGAGCGGCTTCTAATTTACACCAGCAGGAGAATCAGACACATTGAGTTCAACGGGACTACTCATATAAGTAAGGGTTCATAGATTAGCAGGCCAGGAAGGATCACTGTGATAAAGTAGACTGAGCCCACGTATATTGCAAACCATGACTGAGGGAACTCTTAGTTCCTGTCTGAATTAGAGTCTATCTTTAAAAAAAGCATCAGGATGGGGTCCCGACCAAGTAATCTTCACAATGTCACCATGACTAAGTCTGATCAGTGGGTGACACTGATGATTCCCTAGTTCAACAACCATTAGCAAGTGGACTCTTTTATGTAATTGCTCCATGACACAGTGATGGATTTAAAAAGCGAGGTGGAGCTGCAGATGCCATAAGACGTTGCCCACCAAAGCGGAGCAATTGGAAGATACAGAAGGTCACATTTTGGGCTTAATTTCTTTGACAGCCTCCCCCTTAAGCAAGAAAGCAGCATAAGTGGCAGTCAGAAATAAGACTGTGGAATAAAAAAGGCAATGTATAATAACGCAATATACCTTCCTCGTTTTAGGAACCGGAAAGGCTGATTTTGGTAGAAGGAATACAAGAATGAAACTGGCAGAAGCTCCTGCGCTGGGGGTTGTAATGCTCCACCCTTTCTATATGACTAGATGGGACTGGATTTTCCACATTTGTTCTGTTGTAAAATGGGCTTGTGGGGGAAGCACTGAACTGGATATAGGTCTGCTATGGCAACAAGCCATGTGTCTGTAAACAGGCATCTGGAAGATGAGAACTAGATATGGGATAAACAGCTGCACCGATTCTTTGAAAATTCCCAACATTACAGTGAATAAAGGTTATAGGTATAGGTTGAAGGGTACAAACCCCCAGAATGCCAGGAACCCAACTTCTGTAACCAGGAGTAATGGGATGAAATCAGGAAAAGAAAAGGTTAGACTAAACATCATGAAAATGGTCCTTGCCGTTGAGCTCCGTTAAGTGCTAAAGTAGTCTTTCAAGGGGAGGATTGGAAGCCCCATCATATGAGACATCTCAAACTAGATTGGACAAAGTCTTAGGGAATAGACTGTAAGCAGCACTCCACGCAGAATGAGATTATACAGCTGCATAAATTATCACATCATTGCCTTCTTTCTGACTTGGCTCCACAATTCTGTTGCTCTATCTGAGTTTTCATTCTTTCTTTCTTTTTCTTTTTTGGGAAAGGCCTCTAATCCTTATGGCATCTAATATAACTTCCAGAATATGACACAAGTATAAATGATGCAGTGATGTCTGAGTTTCTGAGAGGGGTGAACTTGCTCATTCATCTCAATTAGGTGTTGACTTAGAAACCTAATGACAACTTCTTAAATGACAGTATTAGTGATTTAATTGCTGATTCTCCAGCTAATGTATGCTTCCATTGATGCTGGATGTAGTGACAGGTATTCTGGCACAGCACAGTGAGGACTCCAAGCCTATTAACCCAAGTGTCAGGTGTCCCTTGCAAAAAAATGAGGAGAGAGGAAGAGGAAATTCATTCCTAGTTTAGTACCAAGATTCTCATCTTCCTGAGCACTGCCTCCCACTCCTTCCTGGGCTTAAAAAAGACCCCCGTTGTCCTCCTTCCGGCTGTCAAACATCTATGGTGCAGGTACCTGTATGTACTGTCAGTCCAAAACTTGGTGGCACTCACTGGGTTTTGGGGGTAGCATAAAATCAGTTGAATTTAGCATCAAACTAAATGAGATTGTCCTGAAGCTACGGTATCTTAGGGGGACGGGTAGTGCTCCAATGTTTCAGGTCCCTGCTCTAATACAGGTTTAATATCTTTCATGGACACGATGGACCATGACTGTAAAGAACAAACCTAACCTAGCTCATGGAGACAGCTCTGGTGGGCTAAACAAGATGTGACATAACAGGGATTCTCCAGCTCAAATTTCTGTGTACTGTATGTCCAAGGATTTTTTTAGGGGGTCAAAGTTTTTTGTTTTTGTTTGTTTGTTTGCTATAAGGAAGCATTTCTGATGGAGACTGGAAGTAACAGCTGTAGGCAACAGAGAGCCTTGTAATGAGAGATGACGTTCTTTGAGGTCCTGAGAGGGGTGAAGGACTATATATGTCTGGTCCGGATGGGGCTTGGGTTTCTGATTGTTCGTGTGACTTACACTGAGACAGCACTACTAGCCCTGGCTGCTTCAGAGAGCCACAAGCCTTTTCCTTGGCCCTGCACAATGTGTTGCAATGCCTTACAGGAGTGCACATTGCTGTTACACAAAGCTGGTAAACATCCAGATGACTCAGAGGTGCACAGCATCAATCTAACTTCCTAACCTTTGCCTCCTACACAGAGCTGCACAGGAGATAGCAGGGCTGCAGGTGTCCTGCCCATGGCCTGGCTTCTTGAATTCTCTTTTATTTTTTCAAGTGAGGCTTCTCAGGTTTTCTTTGCAGCTGTCTCCCCAATAGCCCCTCCTTGGCCTGGGGCACCCTGGATGTGGCTCTCTGTGCAGCTGTGGGAGCATAGCTGATACTTTCTGTCCAGCAGAACTGTGGCTGAGTCAATAGGGCACCATACAGTTATAGGAAGAGGAAGTAACATTGGATTAGTGGAATTAAACATGGACCAAACTCTGCCTGCAGTCTCCGTCCAGCACCCAGAAGTGCTGAAATTAGGGATGCTACAGGGTGCTGCCCCATGCCCTGAATTAAAGACTTTCCATTAGATGCTGAATTTATAGTTTGGTTCAATGGTTCTCAGCACCTCTGCTATACAAATTGTTCCAGTGCCCTTCATCCACCCCCTCCTTTTAGGTCAGTGAAAGCACAAAGCGTATGTCCCTAGCTGAGGTCCTTGAGCCACAAGCAGTTCATGCTCATCTATCAAGGAAGATGCCGGTGCAAGCATATATCAGAGCTGTATGCCACTGGAATCCAGACAAGTTGCCAAAGCAGCCCCTGGAGTCCCAGAGTTTTGTTTGCAGAGTCTGGAGCTTGCACCATTCACACAGTGGATGCCTCGCCCCTGGCTGCAGGGAACACAGGAGTGGCCGGAGTCAATTTAGTACAGGCAGGAAATTCCCAGGGGGGCTTTCCCGGTAACTCACAAGTGACAGGCATCACTCAGGGGCAAATTAGGACATAGGAATGCTCAGGCAAAGGAGGGGGCTCAGCTGACTCTGTACCTCTCCAGAACTGGCTACTTTGCTCTGCTTCAGCAACATCTCACACCAAAGCAGTTACCCGTCAACTGATTTTGGTTATTGGCCTGTGGGGTTTGCACTGACAAAACAACCCAGCAGAGCAGATTTCCAAGGTCAAATGCCCATACACAGGGTGAGTTTTCTGCATGCAGAAGCAGAAACTGATCATACTGGCCAGAGCCCAGCAGAGTGTAGATTCAGTGCAAAACACTTCCCAGTCCTGCTCTGGTGCTGCTTATGGTGACTACATTTTCCTATGCCAAATATGGGACACTTGGCGTGGGGGTGGGGGTGGGGGAGGAGTGCTGCTGCTCCATGGCAGGGGCACCAAGGATGGGGGCTGCTGCCCTGAGGTGTGGGGTGCCTGGGAACAGGGCAGCCTCCTCGTGGCAGGTTCCCCAGCAGTAGGGGTAGCTGCCCTGCAATGGGGCTCCCTGGCAGTAGGGTGCTAGGTAGTGGGGGCTTCTGCCCTGCAGAGCAGCTCCCTGGCAGTGAAGGCTGCCGCTCCAAGGCATGGGGCTTTGGAAAACCAGGCAGCTTGCCTCCTGGCAGGGCTCCTCAGCAGCAAGGGCTGCTGCCTTGAGGCATGAGGTGTTGGGAAACCAGACAGCTGCCATGTAGCGGGGTTCCCCAGCAGCAGGGACTGCCAGTCTGCGGCGGTGCTCCCTGGCAGTGGAGGCTGCCCCCTGCAATGGTGGTGCCAGGAAGTGGAGTAGCTGCCCTGTGGTGCAGCTCCCTGGCAGTGGGAGCTGCTCTGCAAGACAGAGGGCACTCAGGAACAAGAGCCCTGCAAAATACGGGACAATTTGTCCATTTACTTAAAACCGTCCGGATGCCAGTCAGAGCTTCCAGAAAGGACTGTCCCTGTAACAACGGGACAGATAGCCTACTACTGCTCCTCACTCCCCCTCCCCAGTGCTCAGCTGCCAGGCCGAGGGCGCGCTGAACAGGTCATTCTTGTGAAGACGGTAAATCATGCACTGGATGAGGATGTGGTTCTAGTCTAGTCTGCAAAACCTTTCCTATTCCCCACCCCACACCCCTCCACAGTAGTACCCAAGCACATCTTCCAGTAGTGCAGCCACATAACTCATGTGCACCACGGGTGATCTATTTCCTCTCTCCCCTTCGCCCCGGGGTAGAGCTGGGCATGCTGGGGAGGGGTTTGTTTGGAGGTGGTGGGGTTTCTGCATGTACACATTGCCCTGGGTTGATGCTGGAGAAGGCTGGCTGAAGCAGTGGCCCATGTATTTGGAGGGGAAAGTACAGCCTGTGATGGCCCTTAGCTTCCAGACAGGTGTGTTCCACTGTCCAGACCAAATCCAGACAAACTGTCTCATGCACAGACCAGCTTTCCCCACGTGGCAGAAAGTTTCCTGGATCCTGAGGAGTGGCACTGTCAGCCATGACAGCCAATCAGTCAATTCATTCAGCTAGTGACTCAGGTCAGGCTATGAACTCGTGTCCTGAGAAAGGCAGGGTTACTGCTTCAACTCTCTGCAACCCCTACCTCCTAGCACACTCAATTTCATTTTGAAAGTGCAAGTTAAACAAGCTGCCTGTCTCCCACATCCCTGAGGCAGCAGAATCCCCTCTCGCCAATGCCTGAGAAAGAAACTGCTGCATCCTGGAAGGAGGAAATAATTCCCAGTGCAAAGCTGATGGTGAAAGGACCATCACAGAGCTATAGCATCTCTCCAAGTCCACCTCCGCCCAGTGCTTTCAGTCTCCCTGGCTCCCAGCAGGATGCCGGTGTCTGCTGACAGCTATTAATAGACTGGGAGAAAGTGAGTTCTGTCTCCTGCAGTTTGCTAGGGTGAATGGTAATTACCCTTAATTGGATTGGATTTGGTTCCACCCCGCTGTGCCAACGGAGAGAGAGGCTAACACTGAAATCAGCCCATCTGCTGCTTGTGATTGCTCTGTGGGAGCAGCTCTGGTAGGGGCTTATCTCACCGAGCCATCTTACAGCAGCTTCAGGTAGCAACTCAGTGCACTGAGTGAGGCCTTACTTACCCAGGAGGGCTGCAGATGTTGGCACCCTGGCCTTTACAGTGTGGACCAGGAGCAGTCAGGGGCGTCAGCAGATAAGGCCCCAAAGAGCTGTGGACTCTGAGACCATTTCTCTTTTAAGATCTCTAGAAAACGGAAAGACAAAACAGGAATCACCAGCCTGATTTGCCCAGTGGACCTGGACTCCCAACCACACTGCCTCAGCACAAAAGGTGCATCTCGCTCAGTGTCCCTGCCCCACTGCTGGGAAACGTCAGCACCGCCATCCATCTAGCTCAGTACCTGTCTTGGGTAGTGGCCAGCACTAGCTGCTTCAGAGAAGGTGCAAGAATCTGAGTTGGGAGCAGTTCTGAAGTCACCTGTCCACAGGGGAGAGTGTCTAATTGGAGGCTAATGCAGCAGGAGGGCTTAGAGCCAGATTCTATTTCATCCCAGCTCTGGGTTATCCATCCAAGACTAAAACTCTGAGCTGCACCTTCCAGGAGGCCCAGCCAAGGAAAGATTCCAGCTGCCTTCACACCTCCCCGGTTATGCTCCCTTTCCAGCTGGGGCCTCCTCAAAGCCTGCTGTCAATGAGGGAAGCCCTGGGCTCTCCTCTTAGTTCATACTTCTGTGGGCTGCTCTGCCAGCCCAGAACAGCTAGAGTGTTTCAGCCAGGGAGAGGCCCTGTTATGCCCTGAGCCGTGACAAAGCAGGGGGGATGGAGGACCTCCATGTCCTGTGCTACCTCATCTACGTGGTGCACTGCCTATTTCCACCTGGTTGTAAAGCCCGGAAGGGGGCTCTGGATGTCCAATCGGTCAAGGCTGTAGCCTGCTCTACTCTGTCTGTGTCCTTCTTCCCCCGCTGCTGCCCTGCACTCCTGCATTTCCAATCCCCTTCACAACATCCGGATGAATCTGCTTTCCCCTCCTCCTTGGGGAGAGTCTCCCTTCACCCTTCCTCCCACACCTTCGCCCCCAACACTGCATCATACGTGGGAACAACAACCGACCCCCAGGCTGACGTTTGCAGTCATCGAAAAAAGTGGCTGTGCCCTGATGTGTGAGTTTGACGCAGGAGTGAGCAAGATGTGCTTATTTCGGGGGGCAGAGGCGGGGACAGTGTTCCTCTCAACCCAGCTCCCAGCTCATTTCACGTGGAAACCGCTTGGGGCAGGACGGCGGGCAGCCTTTTTAGCAGTGGTGTAATGGCTGAGGACACTGGATCTCTCAGAAAACCAGTGACCAGCGTCTATCGGCCCGTTAGGCGCCAAGCACCTCCATGGCTCTGTGGAGCTGCTGTTGATAAGCACTGCTCAGAGACAACTTCTGCTGCACCCGGTCCCTGCAGTAGCTCACTTCCTCTGGTTCTGAGGGTGATGTGTGTGTGTTTCGGGGGGCAGTTTCTCCTCCAGTGTGAGGGATGCACTGTGCTCCCCCCAACTCCCAGCAACCCATCGTGAGGCTTTTCTCGGGGAAGGGATTGGCGCTCAGCCCCAGCATTATGGTTATTTAAAATTGGACCTGACAAAGCCCAATGGCGGCAAGAAGCAGTCCTGCCCTGCACCCAGAAGCCAGACCTCAGCAGGAACTCACACCCTCCACACTCCAAGGCCCAGCTGCCCCCCTTGGGACAATTTGTGCTCCCAGCGGAAATGGACAGGACTGGGGAGCTGCCCTGGAGCGATGTGCCTCCAACCAACCTGGGCTTGTCCTGCTGGGCCTCATCCTCCATGGCTATTATTTGGACATCGTCAGAGGTGCAGGATGTTGCTGGAGGTCCCCCTTGAGAAGGCTGGGAAGCACCCCATCCACTGCCACTTCTGCTGTGGAGCAAGGTGCAGCCCCTGCTGACCCCTAGGCCAGGGACCCTGCTGTGGACGCGCTCGGCGTTTGGACCCTGTAAACTGAGCGGTGGGGCGGCCGCCCAGGAGAGATTCAAATGACACTTCGCTGATTAGCAGAGCCCCCCCAGTGCCCATAGCGGGCAGCCCGTGTTTCTCTTGTTGATGCACATCTGTTCATGTTTTGGCGCATGGAGTAAAATTTGTTCCGCCCATGGATGGATGAAATGGGGGGAGCGCTGATCCTGAGGCTGGTGTACTGAGGGGAGGGGGGAATCGTGGTGCTTCCAGGAGCTGGCTTGTTTCCTGGCATGTGAACAGACGCATTAGCAATGCCCAGACAAGCCCTGGCATGCTGAAGTGGCTGGGCTAGTCCATCTGGAGCCTGTCACTGGGTGCAGCCTGCACGAGTGCTCTGTTCTTAGGTTTTCTCCCCCTCCACCCCGGCGACTTGCTGGAGAGAGGCTGGGAGCTCTTCCCTGTCCCAGCATGTGGGTGCGGTGCTGGCTGAGCCTGCTGAGGAGCAGGGAGCGAGGAGCTGGTTAAAGCACCCGTGCGAGGTGGCTCTGTCATGGGGAATTTCTGGACAGGACAGTCATGCATTGCTGGCAGGCTCCCTGGGCCTCCGAGTGCAGGTCTCTTCTGCTCTCAGTGGGGCTGGGGCGCACAGGGAGAGTGTCAGTTCAGCAGGCCTTGTGGCGCCCGCTCCCGAGCAGTCGTATCCCATCTGGGTCCAGCTCTTGCCACGCTGGCCGTTGTCCTTGCAGGGCTGGGCCTCCCTGCCTCATTGGATGGCCCCAGGTGGGACTCTGCTCCTGGCTGAGTGCTCCCTTTCCAGCACACATGCTGCGCAGGGACTTTGGTGGTGCCAGGGGCTGCTCCTGGGGGGCACCCGGCTCCTTCTGTGCAGCCCTTCCATCGAGAGCAGTTCTCCCCCGCCCCAGGACCCACGCCCCTACCACGGCCTTGTTAGCACGACTGCAGGGGCGCCGGGGGAGGGAGGGAGGAAGAGGCGTGTGGGGGCAGGGACTATAAGAAGGAGGAGGAGAACACACCTTCCCCTCCACGCTCTGCTCTCACCCATGTCTTCTCTGCCTTCCTCATCCCTTGGGCCGGCGTGGAGCCCAGCCAGAGGGGCCACAGCAAAGCAGGGCTCAGGGATGGAGGAGAGCGAAGGTCAGCCCCACCTGGAGCAGGAAAGAGCTCTGTGCATGCCTAGGGCTGGGCGTGGGAGCAAGGGGGGCAGGGGAGAGATCCCTCCTCCCCTCCTCGGGATGGACTCACACTGTGCTCCTGAGAGCAGGAATTCCCCAGTGGCTCTTCTAGCGCCGGGCACTTGGCCTGTGGAACTCACTGCTCTTGGAGACAGTCAAGGCGAAGAGCCTGGCGCAATGCCGAGGGCTGGGTGTCGCTCTGAATGAGAATAGCATTTGTCTAGCCAGTGCACCCAGCCCTCTAGCACCTGCACTCACACCTAAATAAGATCACTGCAGCTCTCAGCCTCCACACACGCACTGACCAGCTGCGGGGGCTTATGGCTGGAATCCCGCTGTAACTGAGCAGAGGAAGAGGTGGCACGGGGAGGGTGGGGGGCAGTAATAGTAACATAACAATAATACTTCGAAAGGCAGGTAGACCTCGTTCAGTGAGCCAGGTGCTGTGCAAACGCATAGCACAACACGGGTTCTGCCTTGGAGTGCTGCAGACTATGGACTACGGGTGTAATCCAGAGCAGCAGGCGCTGGGAAATCAGACTAGTAGGACTTGATCTGTTTCATCATTGCAGGAGCATGGGACGAAACAACTGTGGTGCCTGTTTGCTCCAGGACTAGGCAGGAGTGGGTGAGCTGGCTAGAGGGCCCCTGGGCTTTCCAGGTACAGGGGATAGGCTGGATCTCTGCCCCACTCTTGGCTGGCCATACCTCCTTTTCTAGCAAGGAAAGAACCTACCGTGGCCAGCTGGGCAATGTCCTCTGTCGGTGCTGCAGCGCGGGTGCACAGGCAAGCTGGCAGCCTCTTAATTATTGATGCTGCGTATAAATAACTGCTGGGCTAGGGAAGAGAAGCTTACGCTGGAGGGAGAGGCGGCTGGCAGACGAGGGAGGGAACCTGAGCACTCGGGCGGTTTAAAGGGCAATCGCTTTGGCCTCTCTTTCCCCTCATCTTCATAAAACTCAGTGATATTTGAGTTAATGGATTATCTTCCTTGTGCAGCCTCTGCACACACCTGCTGGAGTCCCAGAAGGGGACCGGGGGAAGCGTTGCAGGGTCTGGGGGGAGCTGTCATTGGAATGTGAGACAAACGGGGAAACAACAGAATTAGTGGAGCAGCAAATTCTAAGCTGAGTGGAAATCATTCCTCTCCATGCGGCAATGAGGTCCATGTTGTCTCTGAGCTGCCCCCCTTTCCCCGGCCGGTGTCTGGGGCTCAGAGCGGGAAGTTTCTGCTGAGAAGCAGGAGATGAAAGAAATCCAGAGAGCACGGAGGGTCGGGGAGAGGTGACCTTTGCCAGAGGACTAAATCAACAGTCATCCAAAGAAATCAATCCCTCCTGGGTAAGCCTGGCCTGGTGTCTTATGGTCCTATGAGGGATCCCACCAAGCCAACACGGGCAGTACATTGCTCCGCACTGAAATGCAGCTGTCTCTGGGGTGCAGCCTGGCCGCCATTTGACAGAACACTGGCAGCAGATTTGGAAGAGGGCCCCCCCCACTTCCAACTAGAACTGCCGGGAAGCTTTAAGGAAGCTGAAGGTGGGGGGTACCCAGGCAGGACACAGAGGTGGACACCGCTTCCCCTCTCAGAGGAGCCAGGGATGTAGAGGAACCACAAGTGGTCAGGGTTTTGGTTCACCTCCCCCTGAAGACATCTACTCCGAGGTCATTAGAGGCAACAGCACCCCCGTGAATCATCCACACCACTGCTGCCAGTACCGACACCCATTAGTGCTACACTGGAGATGGGGGCATTGTAGACTCAGAGGAGAGCTCTCCACACTAAGCCACCAGCAGTACTGGGGCCCAGGATATTCCCTCTGCCTTTTTCCATGCATGTGTGGAATACATTTTGTTACATGCACGGAGGGCAGTGAAGGTGCGCACCACCAACAGGAACACAGGATGACAATCCCCGTTGCAGTGGCTTCAGGGGAGCAAAGCTTTTCCAAATTAAAACTTTTTAAGAACTATCTACAGGCAACTATGTCTCATGAGAGGCTGGGTGGACTTGTTCTGTCCATTGAGAAGGAAGAAGCATCAAATTCAGATGACAGCAGAGTTTGCTGCAGGGAGGTCCAGGAAGGTGGATCTCAGAGTGTAAGCAGCATGACATTGATCATGATCAGGGAGGTGTTTTTTTACTTATATGAGCTTCATTGTAACTACAGGGTGAACCCTCTCGTCCGGCACTCTCGGGACCGAACAGGTGCTGCACAAGAGAATTTGCTGGATGATGGGTGGTCAGTATTGTCTAGCACATTACCAACACTTCCACTGCTTACTGGGCTCAGAGATGACATTTAGGGGTAAGTCACAGCTAAACAACAGCACAGAGCACCAAGAACCAGGCCTGGTGGCTGTAAATGACCTTTATGGGATTACGGGAAACACGGCCACGCCCATGATAAGTGGTTTTCCTACTAACTAAAATCATGCCAGATTACGGATATTCCTGGATGAGACAGTTCTGGATCAGAGCGGTTCAGCCTTTGTAAAAAAGAATTCCAATACAATAACATGATAATTATCCAACTGGACATTATTGATATTTAATCTGCAGCCAGCCTCCGCCCCTGAAGCTCAGTTTAACCAGATCACACCTGTCTAAAAATGTTAAGCAGGGGGCACACGGGTGACTTGCCGCGGGCTCTACACTCCCCCAAGGGATGGCCCTGCCTCACCTGGGGTTTCTTTTGTGACGGCTAAGCCAGTCGTAAAGATGGGCCCAGGGTTGGAACCTTCCCAAAGTCCGGGGGTGTCTGGACGTGCTGCTCAGCCCCTGTGCCAATTACAGCTGGGTGGCGAGTGGGCTTTTGCCGCACTCTCTTCAGGGTGGAAAGATCACGCTGTGGCCAAGGCAATTGCCCTGCTCAGCAGTAGGCCGGAGACACAGGCTGCCATTCAAGCCCGGGAGAGCGCTCAGAACCGATAGGAAGGGCCAATTGCTCCAAGGGGTTAATGGTTTGGCTGCGGAGGGTCTACTACAAACACAAGCCACTGGGTTTCCCTGGGAGGCGGGCTCCCCACCTCCCTGGCACTGGGCTCAGCGCTCAGGCTAGGCTCTGCGAGGGCGAGTACCTGCAGCTCCCCACAAGCAAGGGGGTGCTCAGCACCTCAGGGCGGGCCCCAGGAGCTCAAGCAAAGCGTGAAGCATACAAAGGTGCAAAGGTCTGTGTCCTTGCAGCAGGCCTGGGCTGTGATGAGGGGGAAGCACCTGTAATTAGTGGGGCGAGGGCAGGTGGGGGCGGGGATAAGTTTAGTCCCTGAAGCAGTTGGCGGAATGCAGCCTGGATGCCCCCACCCTCAGCTCTTCCTGCCATGATGCTGAGGGCTCACAGAGCTCGGCCATCCCACCTCTTCACTAGACAACCTGCCCCACGCAGACCCAGGGTCAGACCAGGGGTCGGCACTGGAAAATGAGTGCAGGTCCCACTCTAGGCTGTGCACCAGGCAGGGGAGCAGAAGCTGCCCCACAGGTGGTTAGCTTGGCCCACTCTCTGGCTGGGATGGCCACAGGAGCAAGTGGGACTTCGGAGACCGCAATGCCTGGGGTCCTGTCCGTTTGTGGCACCAGCTGTTTGGTCTCCTGGAGGCTTGCTGCACACCGTCTGTGCACCGACCGAACCAGGACACATACGCAAAGGGGGGCCGCTTAGTGCAGCTGGTACGGCTGTAACCCACACACTTACTGGGTGTATTCACTGTCCTGGGGAGGGGCCTCTAGACCACTTAGACAGACAAAGACACAGCCTGCCTGACAGCCTTAGGGGAGCGCCAGCTGGCTTTTAGCTCACACTGCAGCTGCACATGCACAGAGGTCCCAGGTTTGAGTCTGCCTGTCAGTGGTTACACAGTGGCTTTGTGTAGACACAAGAACCTTAGTTCAATTTAGCCTAAGCCCTACCACCCAGAGCTGTGCTTTTACACTCAGTTGTCCCCAGCCTGACATTAAATCAGTCCGGAAACTGTGGAAACCAGCCTGGCATCGTTACAATGACGGCGGCGAAGGGGAGAGAGCCAGGGCTCCCCTGGTGTACCTGTGTGCGACTGGCAAGTGAGCACATGACAGTACTTGTGTGTGCATGAGTAGGAGACTCCATGTGTAAATACAGGTGTGTGTTGAAGTGTGTGTGTGTGTGTGGTGTGAGTGAGTATAACAAGGCCGGGGCATGTGCAAAGCTGAGAGAGCTTCCACATATGTGCAAGAATCAGTGCAAATGTTCCGCTGCCTGAGTAGGAAAGTCCTCGTGTGCACAGGCATCCATGTGAAGCCCTCCGCTGGGTTGGACAGCACTGCCTTAAAGCCCAGAGCATGGACTGAGTGCTCCCTGGGCAGCTGTACGTGGAGCTGCCTGTCGCAGAGTGTGGGCATTCAAAGGCTTGAGCCTAGCCTCTCTCTCGAGGCAGTTTGCCTGCTCTCAGCACTGCGGTAGGCGAGTGCCTGCGTGGTATGCATGGTCACGTGAGCTGACGTGCGCGATGAGAGCAGGCGTGTGAGTCCATATGCACAAGTGTGTGCAAATCCCTGTGCATGGGAGTCTCTGGGCCACCTACTGTGAGTGCTGGTCTACCTCAGCCCTTCTCGACCAGCATTCGTGACAGGGCTCCCCCATGTTAGATGGCACTGCTCTCCCAGGCTCCCCCTGCTCCGCAGGCAGCAGCTGCTGAGTATGCCATGCCAGCCAACTCTGAACAGCTTGCTGCAAAGCCAGCTGGGCCCAGTACTGGGGAGGGGCAGCGACCCAGCTGGCTCTCTTGGCTGAGAGCCCAGAAAATGCACACTGGAGCCCACACAGCAAGGGTGCCCTTAGCCTTCTGGGGATGGGGAGCCAGGGAGGCTCTCAGCAAAGGAAGGCTGGGGAGAGTCGGAGCTGCAGTGATGGCCCCCCCCCCGCACACCTGCAGAGACTCCAGGGCTTACACACTCCCTTCCTCATGCCTGCATGGAGCTCCAGAAGGAGGTGCAAACAGCCCTGCCACATTCCCCAGGCACCGGGCGGAAATGCCTCCCCGTGGAAAGAGCACATGGGCCCTTTGGGAAAGCTCTGTCTCCGGGGTTAAGTATCGTCCCCAGCCTGATTATATCCTGCTTTTATGTGCTTCTCCAGGTGAGGGGCAGCATTTCCATGGGGAGCCCACAGCTGCAGACCCACCCTTCACACACACCCTCCCGCCCGACGCCTGGAGCCTGTGTCTGAGATCACATGCGTGGCCGGGGTACTCTCCAGAGTTCTGTAAGAACCTCCCTCCTTGTGGCTAGCAGGATCTGCCCAGCTCTTGGCAGGTCTCCCTCCTCAAATAGTGCCAGTCTGGCTCAGTGACCCTGGTGATGCCCGGAGGCAGCTAAGAGCACAGCAGGGGCCTGGGGCTCCTCAGGTTTGCCCTAGTTTCAGCAGATCCAGACTCTCAGTCTTGCTGCCTCCATTCCAGCTGGGGTCTGGGTTCTGACGTGGGGTGAGCATGAACCAGACAGTTCAGCTGTCAGCGCTCTGTCCTAGATCTCGCTGATGTCGAGGCCCTTTGTTCTGATCTCTCAGGGTTCCCCTCTACCCACCCGACTCCCCTCAATGCCCTGATTGGGGCCCAGACCCGGAGAACACCACTCCCATCCTGCCCTGGCAGGAAGTCCTGGGTGCCGCTTTGCGGATTAGAACTGGGCTGGGGGGTTCATGGGGATTCCACCTAGTGCTTGGCCTTTGGAGGGGAAATCACTGCTACAGGTACATCTACACAGCTGGGGGAGGTGTGAGTCCCAGCTTAGGTAGGTGTGCTCAAGCTAGCGCCCATCCGGAGCTGCATGGTGATGTTGGCACATGGTGTGGCTTGGGCTAGCCATTGGCATGTGTACCCAGGGGCCTGGCAGCACCATACTCTGGTGGCGAGCCGGAGCCCCTGCCTGCATGGCTGCAGCCATACTGCTATTTTTAGCTTGGTAGCTTAAGCAGAGCTGGCACACGTCTGTCTGCCCTGTCCGGGGATCACAGCTGCCTAAGACTCAGCCCAGAGGCCAGCCTGAGAAGCTCATCTGCGTGCCAGGGGGTTTCCAGATCCTGGCAGTCCAATGTAGCTTTGAAGACATGCTGGGGGGCGGGGAGGGAGAGGGAGGCTTTGTCTCACAGGGGTCCTGGACGGTTCCCATCTTTTAAACTCATCCCACAAGACAAGACAAGGACCTCGCCTCAGGAGCAGAGGGGCACAGTGGGATGATACATGTGACTCGTCCAGGGGAGAGCTGCTGCCTCCTCTTTGGGGGGGGACCCACCACCTGTACCTCTCCCTATGAAATCACTCCTATGCTTCCTCGGTTGCCCTGCGAGCTGCCCCTCTTTTCCTTCTGATCACTCACTACGTAGCGCCTCAGCCGAGCAGCTGGACGGCTCTCCTAAGCTGTGCTGTCCTTGCCTAGCCCTTTCTGCACACGGCTGGAGAGGGTTGGCCAGGGCTGGGCAGAAGGCATCTCATCCATGCACAGAGTGGCTGAGGGGCTCTGCTCTGTACCGACAGGGGGGAGGATTCTGCAACCCCCTGTCTGATTCTGTCCCCTCTGGGGCAAGTTTACACTAACTGTGCCCCTTCCCAGCTGCTTGCAAGGAGGCCTGAGGGCTGACAGCAGGACATGGCATCCCAGGCAGCCCCCTTGGGGTGGAGGAGGCTCATCCAAATGCCTAGAGCTGGCCAAGGGATGTCTTTAGCCTCCCTGAGCCACATGCCAGCCTCCAGCCTGGGGCCAGGGAAGCCCAGCTGCTCCCCGCAGGTGTCATGGCCAGGAATCCTGGAGTGGGACTAGCTGGGCAACGCCAGCTCAGCCTGGGATCGCAGGTGCTCCCTGGATCACTAGCACAACGCCTCCTGGCCAGGGAGTGAGGGTCGGGACTGGGGCATAGGGTGGACGTTCCCTCCCAGGGCGTAACTAGCACCTTGTGCAGGGGGCCTCCTTGTTTCTTGTTGGCCAGGAACTTGGCAGGTGTCATCTCCGGCCCAGGCATCACAAGCCCGTCCTAGGGGGCAGCTTGCAGGGCTGTGGCTGGGGAGCAGGTGTCAATGGCTGTGCGCCCAGTCTGGGCAGGGGTGGTGGGGTCCTCGGGGGGGGGGTTGTACAAGAGCGGAGGAGGGACGGGGAGGCCCAGGAATTAGTATGTGCGAGGAATGGAGAAGGTGGGCCCTCTCCTGTGCCTCATGACTCCTCCCCCCTCCCGATATTTGTGGAAGAGACACTCCTTGTCCATAGATGCCACACGGTGTGGTTGCTAAGCAGCCTGGCTCACGTGACTCGCCTTTGTCAGCCCGGTAGGGACCGGCTGCTGCCTGGAGTAGGGGGCTCTCGTGGGAACATGCTCTCTCTCAGCTGTGGGGTGGAGCAGGAGCATGTGCCCCTCCCCCATCGCAGCTCCGTGCATGCGGCTGAGTCAGGGGAGCAGCCTCCAGCCCCTGGCGGCTCTGGGTGCTGGCAGGTTTTAGCTGTAACGCAGGAAGGGCATGACCTGGTCACAGCTCTCTCCAGGTGCTTGTATGGAACCAGTCTGAGGTATCTGGCCCAAGCCCTGCCTCGCCCAAGCACTGGACCCATCCCCTGGCTCGGTGCCCTTTGCTCTGCGGGCAGGCAGAGGAACACAGGCAGGGCCAGCTCACCTGTGAGACGTGGGGCTATCACACCCCATGGCAATGTACCTCTGAACTGTCGGTAGCACGTGAGCACTACAGGTCAGCCCCAGGCTCGTTGTGTATCCCTGTGTGGCTGGATCAGACATGACTCTTGCAGAGACCTGCCCTTCTGCCAGGCCTGGCCTTAGACCAAGGCGAGTGAGGCGGTTGCCTTGGGTTCTGCGTCTTCAGGGCGCTGTGAGCACCAGCCAGCCCAGCTGCCAGCCCAGGGCCCACTCTCAGCAGGCTGCCTTGAGTCCTGTCCACCGCCCGGGCTGGCTCTGCCTTATTCCACCTTCCTAGCTCTCGCCTGGCTTGCCACACCAAGAAAGTCTTCCTGAACCGAGAGGAGCAGGTGTGCGCAGTGGGAATGGGAGCAACGAGTCAGCCAGAGATACTGGTGGGGTTCAGAGCCTCTGCTCTGCTGTTGTACGTACCCTGACTGATTCTGGGCTCCTCGCCTAATCCCCGGCTTCCGAGAAGTTACCTGACACCAGACTCACCCCTTCCTGGTGCCTCACACTCACACTGGCCCTTGACTCGTGGCTCAGCCGGCACTGCAAGTCCAAGTCCTAATCTGTAGGAGCGTCATGCCCTTCCTCCCTGCTCCCGCCTGGCAGGCGGCCTGCCTTGTGGTTAAGGAGTGAGCGTGGGATTTGGGAGCTTTGCACACACAGCCTCTCGCCAGTTTGCTGGCGACCTTGGGCGAGTTGTTCTATGGCTCTGCCCGTTTGCCCAGCTGGGAATGGTGGTTAGTGACACTGGCCTCCTTTCTACGGCGTTTTGCAATCTACACGACAAGCCCGATGTGCAGGAGATCTTAGTCCCGATAGTGACAACCTGGAGAACAGATCATACGCTTAGTGGCTGCTGCTGCTGCTAGGGGACTCGTTGTGGGCCCCCAGACTCGGTGCTGCTTGACGGGCCGGAGCCCATCCTGGCTCCTTGCGTATGCAGCATCATCCTTTCCCTCCGCATCGCTTCCCTGGGCATGAGGCTGTGAGGTTGAACCGAAGCAGCAACTCAAGATTGCCACCTGCTGCCAGGACCCGATGGCGAGCCCCTTGCGCTGCAGTGCTCTACAGGACCCGGAGCCTGGGAGCTGGGTTGAGCTCTCTTGGGTAACTCTCAGCACAGGGTCCCTGGGAGGAGGGGAAAGGAGGAAAGGAAGGACAGGTCCTGGTCCCTGCTGGTTTAGCATCAGCACAGTGCAGCCCGGGAAGCTCTCCGCAGTGCCCCGCTAACAACTGGTGAACAGAGGCCCCCCTGCTGGGCTCAGCCTGGTCTCCCCGACCCTGCAGACAGCACAATCGAAAACGCCGCAGCCCCTGCCGAATGTGAGCAAGCCAGGCAGAGCTGAGGGGTCAGCTGCCCATCACACCTGCCTCCCCTACCTGTCTGCCAGCCCACAGGGACCAGACAGCCACACCCCACGAGCACCGGGGAAGGACAGGGAGCGCTCCATGGATGGCTCAGGGCTTTCATCATCCCGTTTCCTCACCCCTGCGGAAGGACTTAGACTGGGGGCTGCGCAGGTTATTCAGGGAGGGGTGGTGAAAGAGAAAGGCCCACAGCTGGCACGTCTGTCATTTACCAGTCCATCAGACTTGCAACATGGACAAGACTCCAAGGAGCACAGGCCTGCCTGCCCTGCATGGAGCTTGAAGAGCCTCTGGGCCAGTGGCAGGCTTGGCTCTCATGCCCCGTCATGGCACTACTCACCTTACCTCAGTATCTCTCCAGATCACCCATGGCTGGCAGCCACCTCCAGCAGGGCTCGGGCCTGTGGGGACTTAGCCCTTAGCTACGCCACATTAAACGTCCGCCTCTTTTGGGGTGCTCATCCCAAACCAAAACCAAAACTCACCTCTCCCAGCCCACGGCGGGTCCCAGCCTTTCCACGTGGGCAGAGGAAGATTAACGTAAGGGCAAAGGGAGCAGTGAAGCTCAGGTCTATGTGGGAGAGATCCAGGGCTCCCCGTGCCTGCCTGTGAGGACAGCAACATATCTGGAGCAGCTGGGAGTCTCTCTTCTGTTAACTCTAGCACTGAGATTGCTTGGCTCTAAGCAATAGGAGGGAGGGGCCACCAGCTGGGCACAAAGAGCTGAGAAGCCTCCGGCTCATTTCATCTGTGACTGAAGCCCTGCAGAGCCCAAAGCGAGCAGGGTACACAGAGCAGAGTAAGCAACGGGCCTTGCCCCACCCAGTGACTCAGTTGCCACCAACTGTAAGTACTGCCCAGGCAAACAGAGCAGCGTGTAAACAGAGAGTGGGGAGAGGAGAGGGACACTGGGTCCCCCCGGAGCAGTCTGGCTCACCATGCATGCAGGAGAAGCAACCCGAGCAAGGTCTCCTGGGGCAGGTGAGTATGGACAGGGCTTCCTGGGGGTGGTTTGATCACAGGAGAAGCAGCTGGCTGGGAATGATTTAATTTTTCGGAGTGAATTTCAAGCTGGTGAAAGGTCCCAGTCTAACAGCCCTGGGCTCAGAGCTACACAACAGGAGCAGGTAAGGCCAGGTTCTCCCCACACTGCCCCTCAAATCTGCCTCAGCCCTGCCCCAAAGGGGCCGCTTCTAGAGAAGGGAGGGTTGCTCAGTCTCCACGCCCTCCATGGCCCAATCTGTTCTTGGCCTCTCTGCTTACATTGATGAGGGGGCCTGTTAAAGAGATATAGTCTGATGCGGATAAGATGATGCAGACAATTGGCCATTGGGCAACTGCGCTGAGGCCCACCAAACTCATTGCACATGGGCGCTCCAAGCAGCTGTCAGACGAGGACAACTCTTGGCGACTATTGAGCTGAGAAAGCCCCTCTCCAGTCAGTCTCAGTGGCTTTCACATTAGTCCCCCTCTCCCTGAGCAGAGCTGATTGTGACTGCTCCAGTCCATTATCCATCTCCCGTCGTGGTCGTTGCTTGAGTGCGCCAGGGAAAAGGACAGCCGGGACACTGAGCTGTGTGATGCTATTCCACAGGCAGCGGTGTCTACCTGACCCCAGTTACAGTCTGTCTAGAAGCAGGGGGATCGGGAGCTCTTGTCATCGGGATACACCGGGGGCTAGTGTGATGAGGGGGACCTTCCCTGCAGTGGCAGGGGCACAGGGACACTCTTTTTTGCTTTTGGGGGCTCTGGCACTTCAGTCACATGCCTGTACCCCTTGTTGGGGCCTCATGCCAGTGGGGTCAGCTGGGCGTGCAGCTCTGCCCCCCTCACAGATATGCCATTTGGTCCCTTTCCCTGCCCACAGTGATGTGCGCAGGCAGGGAGCCTGGAAAGCGCGGCCCAGCAGAATGCAGCCTTAGTCACTGTCCCTGAGCAGAACCAGCCGCCTCACGGTGAGCTGCCGGCGCTTCCCCCCGACTTGTGGAGATGGTTGCATTGTGGTGCTCAGACACCTTGGGCCAAGAATGTCCGGGGTTTGTCTGGACAAGCCTGAATCTTAATATTGATACAAGGAAAGAGTGAAAGGAGTAAGGAGCTTGTGTGACTGGCCTGGAGGGGGCAGGTGACATGGGAAGGCTGGGGAAGGGCACTCCCAGAGACACAGGAGTGCTGGGTCTGAACCTTCACGTGGGATAAGTGGAACAGACGTTGGGGTCTCTCTTTGGAGTCTGTGCTAGTGCCCGACACAAACCCAGCACTCTGCTTCGGGCAGCTGAGACCGAGGACTAGAGTAGCTTCGGCCATTGTGGTCGAGAGGCATGAGCAGAGCTGTGTGAGGGGGGCCGGGCTGAAATTGCAGGGCACTGGGGGTCAGGAGCGAGGGGGATTGGCAGCGATGTATGAGGAAGGTTGGCTCTGCCTGGCACTGGTTAATGCTGTCAGCCTGTCACTTTCCCATGCTCTAAATCCTCTCCCATTGTAAACAGGCAAAGTGAAGGCATATATTTAAACAAAGGCACCCCTCCGCGCTGATTGTTTAATCAGAGTGGGCAGGACAGTGCTTCCTGAGGCGTGTGGCACATGCCCTGTGGATCCAGCCATCTGCAAATTACACAGTCCCACACGGGTCTTCTGTTCAAGTCCCCATGAGTGTGGGTGGGGTTGGATAGGAGGCCTCCTGAGTAGGGGATGAGGAAAAAGTCCAGTGCCACTGGGGGTCCTGGTCAGAGGGTTGTGCTCCTAGCATGCCTCCACATAGTCCAGCATTAACTCCCTGGGCAGAAAGCAGCCCGGCTGGAGGCACGCCGGCGTCCATTCCAGCAGGGTCAGAAATCCAGTTCTGGTTTCTCTGCCTCACTGGCTGGGTCTGACCACAGGGTCCAGTCCAGAGGAGTGGGGAGATGGACATCCAGAGCAGGCTGGTCTGCTTCTCCGTCTGACCTGGTGGCTGACTGAGCCCCGAGCAACAGCACCTGCCCTGTGTGTATCTGCCTGCCCAGGAGCTCCCAGAGGAGACCTGAGCTGGGCAGAGGATGTGGGCTCTCTGTGATACCACAGCCATGGGCAGGGCTGGGATTTCCAGCCTCTGCCTGGGAGCCTTACTGCTCTCTGTCTGTCTCTCTCATTTCAGGTCTGGAGGTGCTGGAGGAGCTGCTGACCTGTGATGATCTTTTCTTGGAGTATTTCAATGCTTTCCTGGCTCTGCCTGTGAGTCCAGCCCCTCCCAGCTCCCCACCGTCACTGCCTGGGCTCTGGCTTCATGCACCTCACTGATCCCTGTGGAACTGCAGCCATTAGCAGGGGCATTGTCCTGCTTCACACCAGTGCCTGGGAGAGAAGAACTAGCCACTAGCCAGAGAAGTGCATGGGCCCCTGTTATCCAAAGGAACCCCCAACAAGTGGCTGTTGGTAGGGGGCAGGGGCTTGAAGGGGAAGAGGACAGGGCACTAGCATGGCACCTTCAGGGGATTGCCGGTGGGTGGGAGGTCAGGACATGGTATGCAGTGAGCCCTGTTCTGGAAGCCTCCCCTGTGCCTGGCAGCAGCTTGTCCTCAGCAGCTGATTAGTGTTCGTCTTCATTTGGGGGTGGTGGGGGACTTTCTAACACAGACACGTAACTGCTGGAAACAGGGCTACCCGCAGAGGGCCTAGGGCAGTCACAGCTGAGTTCTGGGGCAGCCCTGTCTCCTAGAGCGGTGGGTGCTCAGGGGCTGCCCCGCTGATGGAACCAGCCCACAAGGAATTCCCCACCTCCCCCGGCAGTGAAGGGTGGCACAGGGCTGAGAAATGGTCACTCACCAGCCGGCCTGAGCCGGGATTTACCTGGGGGCATGGCTGTAGGACGCAGGGCCAGAGGCTGGAGCACCGGCACTCCAGCTAGGCTAGGCTAGGCTCCTGCAGCAGCCTGAGAGTTGCCATGCCAGGTGTAGTACGTTAAATAGGAGCAGCCTCAGCGGTTTCTTTATGCCAGGGACTGGGTTGGTCCCTGGTTGCCTTCAGAATCACGACAAGTGGTACATACGTGGCATTGCTTAGAATCAAGATCAGGAGGCACCTTGGAGTGAGGGGCCTGTGTGGGGAGCCTGCAGCTGGGATAGGAGAAGCGGGGCTGCAGGGCAGGGGTGTGGGCCCTGTTAGCTGTGTGTGGGGAGCCCAGGGCTGGCATGGCAGCAGGCTTCAGGTGAGGGGCACTGGCTGAGCTCAGGGGAGCCCAGGGCTGGGATGGCAGAGGCTGCAGGGCGGGGGTGAGAGGGAGAGAGCACTGAGCCTGTTGCCCCTGCACTCAGATTGAGCCCTGCAACGTAACGGACTTAAAAGCAAAGAGCTGCTTCCTGGAGATGGAGCCCTCGGCGGCCTATCAGTCCCCAGTCCTGTGTCTGCCCCAGACTGACGGGAGGCTTTGCCTTTGGCCTAGGCCTTTCCTCTGAGAATGCGCTACGACCCACTCCGGGGGCAACTGCAGGAGCTGGATGGTTTCCTCCTGGGGTCTCCTAGCGAGCCTGGAACGAAGCCGAGCTCTGCTCACTATGGGGCTACGGATGCTGAGCGAGAGAGGACCCTGGCCTGGCTGAGGAGGGAGCGCTTACCCTATTTCCAGAGGTGAGTGTGGACAGACCTGTGTGCCCTCTGCAGGGTGGGATCCCAACTCCTCCACTGCATGCCACAGGGCCCATACTGCAAGAGGCAACACAGGCGTACTTATAGCTTTGGGCAGGGCCTCGTGCTTTGGGGGCAGAGGGAACTGAGTCCCCCCTTGCTGCTGCTCAGAGCCCTGTAGGGCTGGGTGTGCGGTAGTCCTCCGGCTTGGACTTGGCAGCAAGGGATGTTGGTGTGAACTCAGTGAGATTGCAGAGCAGCCTGGGGCCAGGGTGGCAGGGCAGCCTGTGAGGCTGGGAGAAGTAACTGGAGCTACATGTACTGAAGAGAGAGCAGCAAAAGACCTGGAAATCACAGCATTGCTCAGTGAGGGCCCAGGCAAGTGCAGCCCTAGGTGGGTGCAGGAAGGTACGTACTCAGGAGGGAATCTGCTATGAAAACGGCTTTATTTAATGAATTATTTAACCTGCTCTTAGGTGAGCTGGTGAAGGGCAGTTGGGAATATCCTGACGAGAGCATCAACCCTGCCCTTCAGCTCCTACCGTCCCAGCCCTGGGCTCCCCCTCCCAGCGGCTCAGCCAGTGCCTTTCATCCCCGCCCTGCAGCCTCCCACTACCCCAGCCCTGGGCTCCCTCCCCCAACAGAATCTCTGGATCTGTCTTGTTCCTTTTCAGTGCTGGGTTTGGTGACTGTGTGTTGTATGTGTGGCACAGCGCCATTGCTCAGCCCTTTTTTATTGGCCATCCTTGATGGCAGTGGCACTGACTGGCTGTTTGGTGCTAGGACGGCCCTTTACCTGGAGTACAAGTTGGCAAAGCTGCTGGTTCGTCCGCTGGATGAAGGCTATCCAGTCAGCCGGCATGAGATTCGTGGATACAGCCGTCAGTCTGACAGCACCGCCACCTCCAGCATCCCCAGTAACCCGTCAACGGCTGAGCTGCCCACTGGGCTCCCCAGCCTCAGGCTGTGGAGGCCCCCTAGTCAGACCCACACCAGCCCAGCCCACCTGGGTGAGTCCCCACAGCCATTCCAGGAGCATCTTCCTGTCCCCCAGGCAAGGAGAGGGGCTCCCTACATCAGCTCTCCTCCCTGTGCTAGGAAGGGAATAGGAAAAGGCCCATAAGGGTACACCCACCCTGCAATGAAAGACCCATGGCTGGCTCGCTGGCTCAGGCTGCAGGTCTATAAAGTTGCGGTGTAGACACCTTGCTTCAGGCTGGATCTTGGGCTTTGAGACCCCATGAGCAGAGATCTCTCGCCCACACCCAAATGCCCACACTGCTGTTGGCTCCTCGAGCCCACGTCAGCCGAGTGTGGCTTTGAGACTCGGTGCCGTGGGTTTTGAACCATGGGTTAGACATACCCAAAAGCCACCCAGCTGGCGCCTGCCCTCGCTGCCCAGGAATGGCTCCCCCTGCCTGCTGCTCTTCCCAGGCTGGCCAAGGCCCAAGGCACCATTGTGACTCAGAGGCAAGGCACTGTGGTTAGAGCCCACACTCCTACCCTGGGACCTTGTTAACACTGCTCAGGTACAGTGTAAAACCAGCCTAGAGCAGGCCTGCCCACAGAAGGGCACGGAGGGCTTTCTAAATGAGACAGAAGGACAAGCATGCCCTGCCCCCACCAAGGCTGTGTGCCACACAATCCCAGCCTTGCTCACGGCTGAGCTCACAGAATTTGTCTGCCTCCTTCTCTTCCTCCCCTGGTCCCTCTGACAACGTGCTGCCCACCCCCTCTCCCTTCCTCAGCGCTGCCTGGCCATTCCCTGCAGCGCTGGCTGCCCAGTCAGCTCTTCAGCTCCTCTGAGAGCTGCCAGGCCCTGGTACCCTGCCCCGGCGGTGGTGGCCCACTAGGAAGGGCTCATGGGGAGTCAATGGTCTCACCATGTCAGGCAGGGTCACTGAGGGTGCTGGACAGGGGAAGGAGACAAGGCGACTGGGCCCTCCCCTCGGCCCATCTAGATTCCACCTCTGTGGCTATGGTATCTAGGGCTGGGACTCCTGGCTGCTCACTGCCTGACCACCCCAGCTGTGCTTGCCCATTGCTCCCAGAGCCCTCCCCGCACCAGCTTGGAAACGTCCACTGCCAACAGCTGCTTGTCCTTGGGCATTTCTCCTTTGACCCCCCTGCAGCGTCCCTGGCCAGTGGCCTAGGGGAGCTCCATGGAGTTCCCGGTTGCCATGAGTCTGAGGGAGTCTCCCTTTGCAGAGGGGCTGAGCAGGATTTGGCTCTGAAGCTTCCTGCCTGACTGGCCCAAGAGTGACTAGTGGTGAGGCAGATGCATTCATGCCTTGCCTGTCCTCTCCTCCCTCCCTGGGCTCTGAGCTCCTCAGTGTTTGGATGGGAAACACCCAGGGCAAATGCAGCAAATGTGGGTGCTTCAGTAGAAGAGCTCGTCTCCGCCAGCTCGCACTGACCCCAGTGTGCGACTAGGAGGGGCCCAGCTTTCAGATGGGATGTAAATCTGAGGCCCTGCCCGCTCATCGTCATCAAAGATCACAGGCAATTTTTTCAGGAGTCTGCAGTGTATTAGCTCAGGTGTCCGGACCACGTTGCGAGAGGGACAACTAGGTTCCGTCTCCCTCGGTACCCTTCGCAGTTTCATTTGGGGACAATCTTGTGTATCACTTCCAGTCCTAACCCGTGGTGTTAGGGGGCTGTTAAGTGGCTGCTCCATCCCAGAAGTGACAGGTGAAGAGGTTGGTGACCTGCGCAGCTTTTCAGAGCTAATAACAGCTGGTTCCCCTCCTCCCTGAATGGATTTCACAGCTCTCAGTTTCCTGTCGAATCCCAGAGTGGGAGCTGGGGTCCCAGGCAGGGATAGCCCACAGCCTGCTGCACCGGGCCACTGTGGGCATTGGACAGGAGCTAGCCCCTGCGGCCCAGCCACCACAGGACTGCTGAGGCATCTAGACACATGGAGTCATTTGTGACATGTCACTTGCGTGGTGGTTGCAGAAGGATCCATGGACAGCTGGGTCAACGCTGCCACGTCTGGGAGATCGCTTGCTGCCCTGGCCAGAGGCACCGCCAGCTCTGCACCCACAACCGAGCACATGGAGTACCACCTGGGCAGGTAGGGTTAGGGAGGGCTAATGCACGTCCCTGTGCTGGGGCGGAGGAACCGGCAACATGTGGTAACCAGGCTGAATTTGGTAGCGCTGTCAACTGCACAGTCAGCCCAGGCTTGGGAATGGGCTGAAGTGGTAATGTGGCTCTACACTCACTGCCCCTTCCTGAGGCTGAGCACCTGTTAGCCCAGAACCTCAAAGCACCTGGCAGTGCTCAGCCTCCCTGTGCAGATGGGGAAACTGAGGCACGGGGCAGTTGTAATCCCCCCCGCCCAAGGCAGCAGAGCATGGGTTGGGACACAGCCTGGCCTGGCACCCTGGTTCCCAGTGTGATGCTACAACATTACCCAGGCAGCCTTTCTGCGCCTGGCGGCTGTTTGCTCATTGACACCCTGATGCGGACTGTCAGCTGCACTTGGCCAGCCAGAGAGGTGGCGTGAGGGGCTTGGGGAGGGCGGCCTGGGGCCTGGTGCTGTAGGGGTGGTAGGCTCTGCTTGCTGAGTGATGTGTGACTACCGGGGTGCGGGGCGTTGATTGAGGCTCCATGCAGCATCCTGTGCGCTCTTGTGAAACCCTCAGGGCGGAGGCTTGGGGTGGGGGGTGCTGGCTGGAGGGGCAGCGGGAGAAAGGGATTTGCTCTATCAGCATGAGGCCCTGTAGCAGCCTAGTGCCAGGTGTGGGTGCCAGACATGCAGCAGGAAGGGAAGGGCTGAAGAACAGGCTCCCGGGCTGATCCTGGGGCCAGTCACAGAGGCTGTCCCTTGGGAACCCTCTGTCACACTCTGCCTTGGGGATTGCGGGGTGTGTGTGTGTGTGTGTGTGTGTGTGTGAAAGACCAGCTGCCCCACTTGATAGAGACCGTTTTATCATCTGGGGGTTTGTTTTTTACAGGGACCTATCCCCTCCCTGACCCCAGCTTGATTTTTCACACCTGCTCTCTGGTCACCCCAGGTCTGGGAGCGCCCCCTGCTCGGTGCGCTGTCGGGAGAGGCCATTGCCTCACCGCACAGCCCAGGGGCCCCGGGGGCTTTCTTTCCATGCGCTTCCCTGGGCCAGGTTTGAGCCTAAGCCTGAGCTGCCTTTTCCTTAGCTCTGCGATGGGGGCGCCGTGTGCCGGGGGGGAGCACTGTGCTGTTTCTGCTGGGGAAGCTGTGCAGGCCGAGGTGTGCGGCTGCCCCAGGGCCACGCGTGGCATAAGATGGGCGGGTTTCTGGGGCCCAGGGCTGTGCTGAGGTGTTGTGTGCTGTGGCTGGAACATCCCTATACCTCTTCATGCCTTTTGTACCCTCTGCTACAGAAGGGCCCATTGTTCCCGGAGCGCCCACCCAGCCAGCACCCAAGGGCGTTTCCCTTTCTGGCAGGGGGCAGAGGGGTGTGAGGTGTGAGAGGCAGGGGAAGTCAGGCTGGGTGCTGGGGAAGGCAGGACGGAGGGTGTGGTGCAACGCCCCTGCATGCAGGCCTCCCTGTGAGTTGCCCAGGCTGGGCCCTTGGACACACCCCTTGCCCCTGTGCAGAGCAGCCCCTCTCCCATCTCTTGTGGCAGGTGCCAAGGGCAGCCAGGCTCAGGCGGCAGGAAGATGCAGTTTAACCTGCATGAACCCAGCGCCTCTGAGAAAGGAGGCGGGGAGGGACCCTGTCTGCTCCCTGGCTTTGGCCGTCCCGCTCTGCAGCAGCTGAAGGAGGAGGTGCTGGGGACGGTGAGCCGTGGCGGGTGGGCTGGCTGGCACGCCTGCTGAGGGAGATGGGATTAGCTTGGCCAGCTGCCACACTCTCCCCTTCTCCTGTGCCAGGCACTGGCCTGGGAGGCCCCTAGTGATCTGCCCCACCCACTTTCCTCTCCCTCCATCCCTCCCAGCTCAGGCCTCTGCCACCTCCCTCCTGCCCCATCCACCCCCCTCCATCAGGAACTACCAGTTGTGCGCCGGACCTCCGGGCAGGAAGTCTGCTTGTTACAGCTCCCCGGGTGTAGAACCGTGGGGTGCCTTGGGCTCCAGGAACAGCCCTTACCTAGAGCCTCTGTTAGGGCTGGCCGCTTTCCAACCACACCGTTCCTTGTCCTGCAGCGCGGGTGTCCCCGTTCTATGCTCATAGGGACCCAGGGTGACTCCATAGCCAGGAGAGCGTGAGGAGAATTGGGCTGGGCCCCACCACAGCAGCCAGTGGAGTGCCCTTGGGAGTCCCAGGGGTGAGAATACACCTGGCAGGTCAGCCATTGAAGCGCTGGGGCCCTAACAGGGTTGAAGCCCTGCCCCTGAGGAGCTGTATTTATTTCTCTGGCAGCCCCGGGAGGTGGGAGGGTCTCCCAGATGCCATGGCACCTGGGCCAAGCACTGCTGGTCTGGAAAGGTGCCTGGGTGCCCCTTGTTACATGTGAGCCTGGTACAGCAATTCCAGGAGGGGGTCAGCCTCCCTGCTCCCTTGTGGGGCTGACGGCCAGCCCTGGAGTTTTGCTCCCCCAGCCTCCCATTGTGCCCCCCCACCCCTTTGTGTTGCAGAGGGCTGGCATGGATGACTTCAAGGCGTTTCTCCAAGACACCCTTGGGACTCACCTCCTTCACTTCTGGATGGAGTGTGAGGCTGTCCTGGAGCACACCAAGGCCAGTGCTGCTCAGCAGGAGGCCCAGCTCCTCCGTGCCAGCCTCTGCAGGTAGGTATGGCTGTCCCCATGAGCCCCCTTGTTCCCACACTGGCAAAGGGGGCGAGGAGGGGCTGTGCCCCCTCCCCTTGTTTGCATGGGAGGGGGCATGGTGGAGCCCATACCAGCAGGTGGCCTCACACCCTTGCTGCTCGTAGGCCTGGTCTGCTCCCCTGCAGTACAGGAATAGGTACTGTGTAGCTAGCTGCCTGGCAGCGTTGCTCAGACTGGGGTGTGGTGATGGGAGACCCCCAGCTTCAACTGCCCTCTGGCGAGTGCCCAGATCTCCCAGCTGTGTCCCTGTAAGGAGCAGGGGAGAGCCCTAGGAAACCCCAGTCGTGCAAACGCAGACCAGAGACTGCAAATACAGTCAAGCGGCCTGGAGCCAGCTGGGCCATGATCCGCAGGGCTCTGCCTCAGGCAGGGTAGCCAGACCCACTTTCAGGAGCCTTTAGGGCCTTCAGAGGTCAGGGCGGCCTGAGGTGTGAGAGAAGGGCAGCTGCGATGGGTCTGCTCTGCCTGGCTGACACCTCTGGCAGCTTGTGGACCTGCAGCCACTGAGCATGTGCCCCGTAGTACAGGGCGAGTGGAGGAGCACAGGGGATGGGTCGCTGTCCAGCTTGTGGTCCCCTGGGGGTGCGGGTGCGTGGGGCCAGCTGGCTTGTCTGCTTCTCCAGTCCGGTTCTCTGCTGTGAGTAGCAATCAGTGGGCTTAGGAAGTACCCACAAGCCCTGGATCCCCAAGTGTTGAGCCGAAGGCCTGAGCTGCTTCCGCCTCTACTGGAGTGAAGTCATTGTTCTTTTCTTTGCAGGCACGTTCAGGACAAGTACAAGCTGAGCCTGTCCTTGGCCTCCCAGGTGAGGGAAATTACTGGGGTGTAGGTGTCCATCCTCTCCCGCTCCCGTGGAGCCTTAGCAGAGCCGAGAGCAATATCTGCTCTCAGCAGGTTCCGTGAATGTCACAGCTCAGCTGCTAGCTGAGGTGAGACAGCAGAGCCCGGGAGTGCTCTGTGGTGTCCTTCCTCCCCTGCCACCAGAAAAGGCCTCGGTTCATTAAACTGCCAGCTGCCTCTGCATCTGCTTTGCTCCTGCCTTTCACTGCCACTGGGGTCCTGCTGCTGCCTGATTCCCAGAGCAACCGTCCAGCCATCTGCAGGGATTGGCTCTGGCCTTAATGTAGCCAGTGGTCAAGGTGCAAAGTCTGACGTCCAGGCTCTGCCTGCTGCATCACTCACCCCAGGGCATCCAGGGGCTCCTGGCCAATGGCCTGTTAGCACGAGGCCATGACTGATCGCCCAGACCAGATGAGCCAGCCACACAACAGTGCAGGAGGGCAGGGCATGGGCGGGAGAGGGGGATTAAGGGAGGAACAGGGAGCCAGACACAGGGAGCATCCCTCCCCCACCACACAACCCTGCTACTACCCTGACTGATCGCCAGGTGCACCCTGTACAGAGGCTGCCAGTATGGCCCTATCTGTACCAGACTGGGCAGTGGTTTGATGGTGGGCTCCTGAGGCCCTCCCTGTCACAGCCCCTCCACAGGTACACCATGGGCCTCGATCAGCTAGGAGGCTGGTTCAGCTGAGTATTTTTTGCCCACTGGGTTCATTTATCTCCTGATGCTAAGAGGGAGAATGTGAAACCAGCACATTCTAAGGTCCTGGCCTCTAGGATCTGTGCTTGTAGGTGTTATCAGCCACAGGTCCTGCAAAGGCTGAATGGCAGCAGGGGCTGGGTAACTTTCCTCTCTGATGGTTCTGCCACAGGCTGGTGTAAGCCATGCTGGCTTGGTGTGGTGCTCTGTCTCGCTCCAGCAGCTCAGACGTAGAGCTCAAGCAGTTCCCAGCTGCTGGCAGCCCACCCAAGGGCAACAGTGGGATCCCCATGGAGCTGGGCATTGGGTCTCTTCCTTGGTGTCACAAAGTCACCAGGCTGAGGGCTGTGGTATTAAAGCACAGAGCTGTGGCCAACCCTAGTGGAGGAAACCCACACTGAGCCAGGCTCAAGCAGGGGCCCTGTGGGATATTCTGACCCCCCAGAGCACCGCATGGCTCAGTGAGGCCTGGTGGCAGCAGCAGACCCAGATGATGGGGGAAGGTGGTGTGGCTGACATGTGCTGTTCTCCCTTCTCTACTGGCAGGAGCCAGCGTGCGAAGAGCAGGGCAGCATGGAGGCAACTTTCACTGCCTTCAGCCGGAGCCAGTATGATGCTCTGAGACGCCTGCGTGCCTACTGGGTTCCCAGGTTTCTCCTCCACCACCAGCGAAGCAGGCCCCTCAGGTTTGTGCAATGGGAACCATCCAGGAGATGACGTGTTCGGGAGAAAGTGCCTCTCAGGACTTAGGGCCTGCTGCTGTACAGACAAACCACGAGAGAGCAGGGTAGTTTGCTGAAGCCCCCACCAGACTCCGCAGCCCTTGCTGGCCTCAGCAGCTGCAGAGGCTTCAAGGAGAGGGGAGTCAGTGGGTACAGCAGGGACTGAGAATCAGGACTCCTGGGTTCTATTAGGGGAGCCATAGCCAGTGAATAGAAACAGGGTTTCCTGCAGGGGGCCTGCATTCCCTTTCACGGACTCCCTGCCCGACCTTGGGAGTCCTGTCTCCTCTCTGGCTCAGCTCCTCCCCTCTAAAAAGGCGCAGACTGAAATGCTTGGAAAGCAGGTGGTGTTACAGATGTATTTTGACTCCATCTAGGGCTGTCTCCACCTCCGGCTCCAGGCCCCAGCCCAGGCTGCTGGCGAATGCTGACTTCCTGCGTGTGCACAAGGTATTCGCGCCACTTCCTGTTGTGGGGGACGGATGCGTGAGCCGCACGAATCGACCCGCAGCCGGGTTCAGCGTACGTGACCCCTCCAGAGAGTGTGGCTTGGCAGTTGTGTGCGTCTGCCCACCGTCAGGCCAGCCGGCTCTGAGGCAGACCAGCAGCATGAAGACACAACACGGCACGGCCCAGAATAAGGGTGGCTCTGGAAGAGCCTCCTGTGGCAGACAGTTGCTCAGTTGTAGATTTCACAGCGGGTGGCAGGGCCACCAACAAAATGGTAGAGGAGACAGAGACGGCACCCACCCAATCACAGGCCCCCTCGACACTAGGCTAGCTGGGGGAGGGGCCCTTATGTGCTAGCCCAAGGCTCACAGCACACCACAGTTCGAGTGGTGGAGGAAGGGATGTCACATGTAACGCCCCTCTGCCCAAGCTCACCACAGCCCGAGGCTCCAAGACTGAGAAAAACCTCTACCCTCGAGCCATAGGTTTAACCTCCAGTCTGAGTGCGGCTGTGGAGGTGTGGCGGGCAGGAGAGACTAGCCACTCTGAGTGTGAGGCTGGGGTCTCAGATGGATTAGACTCAGTGCAGCAAGTCCCTTCAGCTGGCTGCCCCGTTTCAGCTACGCTTCCATCGGGAGACGATGGAGCTAGTACGGGTACGTCTGCTGGAGCTGGAAATGACCAGCACCCATGACGAGAGCCCCTGCCAGCAGCTGTGGTGCTTGTAAATGGGGTGGAGCACAAGAGCGTGGAAGAGAAGGACCATAAAGGAAGAGAGAAAAGTTCTGCTCCAGCCCAGTCGTTCTTCCTCACGCACCTGAGATGTCCTTCTGCACTGTTAGCCAGCTGCCTGCCGTGCAGGACCCAAACCATGAGCCATAACAGAGACGCGTTTTTAACTCTTGCTGCACTGAAGGTCTTTCTTTGGCCATGACCTGAGGCAGTTCAGTCCCCACTGAGAGCCAGCAGCGAGGCTGAGAATGAACACAGGGCTGAAAACCTCTTCTTGCTGTCTGTCCAATGCAGCTTCCACACTTGGGCACAAGCTGGCGAGGGAGGATGGTGTCAGCTCGGCGGCCAGACCTCCCATGGAATCCCCCTGACACACCTCTGACCTCCCACCTCCTCCAAGCACTACGGTGGGATCTTGGGGCTGGGGGGAACTTTCTGCACTACCTGACCAGGTGAGTCCTGCCTCTGAGGCTTTCAGCCACCTCAGTGAGGTGGGGAATTCCTGAAAATGTGGACTTTGCTGTTGCATTGCTTCCAGCTGTGACACATCCTTGATGCCTCAGAGGCGAATGTTGGCTTATGGTAGTTTTCTCCAGGGGCCACCATATAGCTTTGTACAAACCAGCTGGGTTCTAGCGCTGGTGGTTGTTCTGGCAGAGATGTGATTAATTCTCTGTTCATACACCCCCAGGCTGATGCGCATTCCTTCCCTGCTTACCCTCTAGGTTGGAGGATGCTCAGAAGGTCCATAACTTCCACCTGTGGCAAGCACTGGAGGAGCACTGGGAGGCTGGGCAGTGGCAGGCCGACGGGCTCCAGCTCCACAGCTCAGCCTGGCAGATCCTCCATACGTACTTGGTGCACGGTGCACTATGTGATGTCGGTGAGCTTCTAGATAACTGGCTTTTCTACCTCACGTGCCTTCAGTGGCCAAATCCACCTGGTGCTGGGTTCAGCTGTGACTCGGTATATGTGGGGATCCTGGGCTGAATCCTAGAAACCTAAACCTGGGGGATTGTAGGGACTCAGGAGCAAACTTACTGGTGCTGGAGGACCCAGGGAAGTTAGTATGTGGCACCAGAAAGCATTCAGGGATCTACAGGGACAGTCTGAGCCTGAGTCTGAAACCAAAATGGATTGGGGGTCGGAAACCGAGGCGCTAAATGACCCATTTTCCAAGGTCCTGGTGACCACGTAGCCCTGCAACTTCCCAGAGCCAGAGGAGCAGCCTGTCCTCGGGGAGGTGAGTCACTGCCACAGCCATCTCGGTTGTTGGGACACAGGGAAGGCACTGGCTGGTGGATGGGGGCGGTCGACTACCTAGTGTCCTGCTCAAGTAGACTTGCTGCACCCTTTTCTTCAGAAAATGGCAGCTGTGCCCTGGGGACCAGCACCCTTCCTTGGACCCCTCCAGAGAACCAGAGCAAGGCGTGTGACGGAGGAGGGTTTGTGGGGAGTGGCGGTGCGTGACGTGCCAGCAGGAACCTCCTCCCCTAGCACACCTACCTTTGAAGATGGTTTTCCCAGGCCGACGCTCTGCTTTACGTCTCCCTGCAGGACTCAGCTCTGAAATGCCACATTACATCCTGCATCTCCAGGCAATGCTCAGCTCCAGCAGCCAACCCCTGGAGCCTTTGGCCTTGCAGCCGGTGGCTCAGCATGTGCTCGCTGTTCTTTGCGAGGCCTGGCTCCGCTACCTCCGCTGTGAGATAGTCACCTTCCTGGAGTGAGTCCCAAGGAGCTCTGCATCCTGTTCTCTGGGTGCTAGTCATGGGTGTAAAGCACTGGCAGGGAGGGGGGAGAGAATTTGATATTAAGGGAATTCAGTTCTTGCTTTGTCCACTGACATGTCTAACTGCACCCAGGGAGGTGGGCCTTACCCCTCTCCTTGGCGCCTTGCAGCTCAAAATGCTAACAGTCCTGGTGCCAGACCTTGTACAGTGAGTGCTCCTGCACCGTCGTCTGGTGCACTTCCTGAGAGCTACCCCTAGTCCCAAAGCCAGTGCTCACCCACTACCTTCACACAGCCGGCCTGCTACCCCGTCTCTACAGCCTCTTCTGCTGTGGGAGTCCAGGAGTCCAGGATTAGAGTAGCTGGGAACTGCTCTGCTCCGGACAGTGGCTTGGGGTGTCTAGTTAAGCGTGTATACTATATTATATATTTGCACTCTAGAACCCAGATGCCTGGGGGCAGGTGGGGGGATGCAGCCTACTATTTTGATAGTGATCTTACCTCTCTGTATCACTGTACCCTTTGGCATGCAGCTGCATCTGGGGTGGAATATGGCAACTATTTCCCCACCACACACAAACACTGCAGAGGACACAGTGTCCCACAACTGAGGGAAGTTAGGATGACTAAGACAACCTCTCCCTCTCGTGGGATCTACAATGTCCATAAGTGGTCAGGCCCTAAAAAACCCTCTCTACCATCAACCACTAGCATCACGTGAGGACATAGGGACAGCACAGGCTCATGGTTGGTACCCCTCCAAATCCATCAACACTGTGTCTGCTTCCCTGTGCATGCAGGCGGGGGAAGAGGGGATCTCCCATCTATGTACAGAGCAGGCCTGATGCTGCTCAACTTACGAGATCCAACAGGATCCTAGTCTAGTATGGCAGGGCTGTAATGAGACGGTGGCTGTACTGAGAACCTGTTTGCATCCTGGCAGGGCCAGGAAGGGGAAAGGAAATACCCTGTTTCCTGCCCAGGGAGGCAGAGAGCAGCAGAGGCAGCGGCAGAGAGCAGCAGTCAAGCCCCTGGGCTCAGGCAGTGCTGGCCTGGCAAGCAGAGAAGGGTCAGTGACACCAAAGGGCACCCTGGACCTGCTCAGCAACCAGGTGGTTTTCAAAGCCTACAGGAAGGCGGCTCAGGAAATGCAGGATGCAGGGCTTCAAAGGGTGCTGAGGCTACTGCAGAAGCTGGAGAGCTGCCAGGCAGCCCCAGAGGGCAGGAAGCGACTGAGCTGTGTGCAGAAGCTTCTGGACCTCTGGGATCAGCAAGAGGCTGGGGCGCTCAGCTCTTGCCTCCCCTGGGAGCTGAGGAAGAGACTGAGGGCAGAGGTGGGCCGGGGAAGAGTGAGCGCCTCGAGCCTGGAAGAACTCCAAGCTGCCTTGCATGCACACATTGCCCCGGCCTTCGAGAGCTTCTGGGCTGAGGTGAGCAAAGGGCTAGACAGGCACGGAGTACAGCCCTCCCGGATCCAAGAGGAGGGCTGGCTCAAGCTGAAGCCGCTCCTGCAGTTGCTGGCTGCCAAGGTGGCCCTCAAGCATCTAAGGAACGGGAAAGGTGTCAGAGGGTCAGCAGCTACGGCCCAGGCCAGCCAAGAGGACAAGGCCTCCTTCTGCCAGTTCCTCAGGGCTGCTGCCGAAGGCTGGCCCACCCTGGAGATGCTGCACTTCCTCAAACACCTGCAAACCCATGGCCCCGCTGTGCTGGAGCACGGCCTCCATTTCCAGCTGGAGGTGCAGAAGTTCAAGAACGCCCATCACAACAGGCCTGACAGGGCTCTCCTAAGGAAGAAGGTGCAGGTGATCCACAACTGCTTCCTTGTTTCCCAGCTGGAACCCCGGCTGCAGGTAGGCCCCACACTCTGACAGGGGAAAAAAGATGGGGCAAGAGGCTGGCAGGCAGGCCTAGGGCAAAAGAGAGGAGGAGCTGGGTCCCACCCCAACCCCAGCTCAGCTCCCCACTCCCCGGGCCCATCCTCAGCTCATTTTGGCTGGGAACCGCCCCGCTCAGCAGCACCTGCAGCTGGATTGCATAGGGGTGAGAAAGCCCAGCCCCAGCCCCTGCAGAATGAGAGGCCAAAGAGGTGTGGAAGGGGAGCTACCAGATCCCCGCTGCCCTCAGGGAGGGAGCGGGAAAGCTTTTTGCAGCTGCTAACGTGGAGGCTTGCTCCCCTGCCCCAGGCATTGAGCGTCTTTGTGGCTTGCTCTCCAGGTGATGGTGGAGGCGGAGAAGCTGGGGAGAGCAATCTGGGCAGCTGAGCAGGCCCTCCAGCAGGACACCCCAGCGCCGCCTTCGGGGCTGTTTGATGAGCTGAGGGACTCCGTGTTCAGCACTCTCCTGCCTTACTGGGCTGCGTTCCAAAAGGCCTGGCTAAAGCAGTCGCTTGCGAGTGCCCAGAGAGCCCCCGGTATGTGCACCAGCCTGAGGCCCAGTCAGACTGTGGAGCCCTTCCCTTCCCTTCCCTTCCCTAGAGGAGTGGAGGGACAGAGAGGGCCCGGACGGCACAGCTGCTCCAGGGCTCCCCACTGTGTGAGCCAGGCAGCTCAGACACCGCATTTCAAGCGAGCGAGGCTGAGGGGGCCTGCGCAGACAGCTGTGTGCGCACAGTTGCAAGTGCAATATCTCTGCTAAAGAAACCGCATGCATAGGGCTGGCTCTCATACCGTGGGCCATTGGAAGAAAGACCCCAGGGCTCACGTGAGGAGGCCATTCCCCGTGCCCCTTTGGGAAAGCACTGCCAGAGCCTAGCTGCTCGCCCTGGCAGGAGCGAGTCTGCAGCGAACGGTCCCTTTGCTTTACTTTCTCCCACTGCTCCAAGCTCGGCTTTCCCACGCTGTGTGACTCAGCTCTAAACCAGGCCTTGGTTTTGTCACAGATTCTGACTTCCGTGATTCCACAGCCTGAGGCAGCCGGGAGCTGCAGCGTCCCATTGCCTCCTGTAGCAGCCAGGAGCTGCACGATACCCATCACCAGAGGGAACAGGAGACCCAAGCTGCCATAGGCATTGGGGGACCCCCTACAGCTCCTGGCTGTGGGCATTGGGGGGACCCTGGAGCAACCAGCCAGCCTGTAGGTGCCCAGAGGCTATTTTGTCATGGCTATTTTTAGTAAAATTCAGGGACAGACCGTAGACTTCCATGAATTTCTCTTTATGGACTGTGACCTGTCTGACAAAATTTTAGAGGTGAATGAAGTTGAGCTCCTCCAGCTTGGCAACACCTGGAGCTGCTCAGAGCTGAAGCAGGAGGGAAAGGCCCAATGATGCTTCAGTGGGTGGGAGTGGTCACCTTCCAGCGAAGAGCCAGATCCCCTCCTGCAGGGGTTTTGGTTTTGGTGCAGGGAAACCTATGTCACCTCCAGCCCTGGGTGCAGTTCTCAACCCAGGGCTCCTCTGGGTGTGCCTCTGGTCCCTGGGTGCAGCTCTCACCCCAGGGCTCCTCCTGGTGTGCCTCTGGTCCTGGGTGCAGCTCTCACCCCAGGGCTCCTCCTGGTGTGCCTCTGGTCCTGGGGTGGTTCCAGGAACATGCTAAGACCAGTTAGACCTTTCACTCCTAACAATTGCAGAATGGTGGTCCTGCACTCAGGGATCAATCCCCCAAGGGACTGCCTGGTAGAATGGAGAACAACAAGAAGTCTTGTGGCACCTTATTGACTAAACAGATATTTTGGAGCATAAGCTTTCGTGGGCAAAGACCTGCTTCATCAGATGCATGAGTGGGCAGGGGGAGGTGGTTTCTCAGGGGGTTATTTAAAGGTGGATCCCAGTAAGAGGGAGGGCCAGACCTGACAAGGTCTATTCAGCAAGGTGGAAATGGCCCAGTATCAACAGCACTTATCAAAAGAGAAAAAAACAAGTCAGGTCAGACGGGGGGGGGGGGGTGTAGTAATTGATTGCCCCACCAGTCCCTGTCTTGCACAGGCAAAGTGTCGGCTCCACCCAAACCAGTAAGTAGCAGGGCCACCGTTACGCTGAGATCGCTCCTCCAGCCCAGCCAACTGCTCCCAGCACTAAGCTGCCCTTTCCCAGCGCAGACCTCCCTAGGCCGTACTGAAGTGGTTTCCATGTGCTGTAGGGGGGGAGAGAGGAACTCTCCCTCTCAGGGCTCCGTGTCACATCTGTTATGCTTCCCCGAGCCCTTTCATCCAAAAAGTGTCACAGAGAGAAGAATCCATGCTAGTGCAGCATGGCCAGCGCTGGGGTGGGCACCGTGGGGTCACTCCACACAGGAAAGCAGCGTGTCCTGTATCCAAACGAACCAGCTGGGGGCCCAGCGAGTGGCAGAATGTAAAGACCCATGGTCACTTGGCTGTAACAGCGGGAGGGGGGGCTACCTGTGTGGCAGCGTAAGAGGGTCTCTCGTGACACAGCCCAGCCCTTGGCTTTACAGCAGAGATGGCTCCCATGCCACCGTGGTGGGGACAGACCCAGTTCAGGCGTTTAGTCCCCCACAACTGCCAATGACTCCTCCTGAACTTCCCTTTGGAAGGTCTCCTGCAAACACTGACCATGCTGGGGCTGCACCCAGCAGGAGGAGGGGAGAATAAGGCATCCTGGGGTGCGTGTGGGGAGCCAAAGGAGAGGTCAGATGTGTTCTCATGAGCATCTCTCCCTCTGCAGTGCTGAGAGTCCAGCAGCTCCTGCAGCTGAGACAGGCCCTGTTTGAGCAGCCCCGGGACCTGCCACCAACATACCAGCTGCCTCCTCTGCAGCAGCGCCCACATGTCAAGGGGAGCAAGCAGCGGGGCAGTGCCACTTACACCTTCTCGCTCAGCAGAGGTCTTGCCCTGAAGGTCCATGCGCAGGTCCGCATCCCCCACCTACTGATTCAGCCAGCTGCAAACTCAGACCTCAGGCCTGGTGTTTCACCTGCCACCTGCTTGGCAACTTTGGTTTTGCTGCAAGACACGAAGGGCTCAGCTCAGCCTGCTGCTCGCACCTAAGCTACTTCCCCCACCCTCCCACCCACCAGTCCGGAAGGAGGTGTTTGCAACCACCAGTCATACAGTAACACCCACAACAAATGGTCCCTTGGGGTGGGGGGAGGTGGAGGATGGCTTCTGGGTTGAAACGCAGCAGCTGTTGAACAGCTGGCAGTAACAACACACCACAGCCTAAGCCTAGAAGTGACTGACACAAACCTGATGTGTGTCCCCCCTGCCTCCCAACATTATGCGGCCTTTTTGCTCCTGTGACCACACAAACCACAACTCCCTCTCTTTACGCAGGCCTCCAGCAATGACGACACAGGGCGTACTTCTGTGTTTGGAAGCGGCAAGAGAGCAACAAGAGTTCAGCTATCTCCCCTTCCCGAGGTACCGGTGCTGCTCTGAGCGGGACGGAACGCGCTCTAGTCTCCAAGACAGAGCTGGCACTACGAGGGGGAGCTTGAGGTGGCCACTGTTCTGCAAACTCAGGCACTGAGCTGTTTTAACCCAGGGAAGGCAAAGGCAGACCAGCCAGGAGCCAGCCCTGGGAATAGTGCCCATGCTGTAGGATGGCATGAGGTGGAAGTTCAAGACCCCCTGGTGCTGCAAGACAACCTGAGAGCTTTGGCCACAGTTCCTGTGCCAGTAAGACAGGCTGCAATTACCCAGAGCTAGTTGACCCCAGCTGCTGATGGGCTCAGCACGGCTGTAGTAGCTCACTGAACCAGTGACGGGTACCAGCTCTGCTCTCTCCCACCAAAGGCCAAATGCTGCCACCGCCACCGAGCACTGCCAGCACCTGCTCAAAGGACCCGGTTACCATTAACCACCTGTCATCCAGCTGGTGCTCTGCAGGAAGCGTCTCCTGGCTCAGCTGAGATCAAAGCAGTGTTGTCCGCATACTGTTAAGGGTGATGCCTCCAGCTCTGAGAGCTGCAGCCAAGGGGACAGGTCCAGCCTAAGCTTTGAGATAGGGACAGGCAGGTTACTATCTGACATAAAGAGGTGACATATGCAGAGTGAGTGAGTGTGTGCGCGCAGAAAGGTCACATTCCTTCCCCTCCACCCCCACCCCCCAGCCAAATGCGGAAGGGGAAGGGATTGGGAAGAGGAGCCAGTGTCAGCTGGGCCAGAGCCTCCCCTCTTCTGGGCCATGCTGCCTGGCTGCTGCACTTGTCTAGGCAGCCTCTGGCCATGCTGCCTAGGACACCCCAGTAACACCAGGGGAGAGAGAGAGAGAGAGAGAGTGTGTGCGCGTGGGGAGGGGCAGGATGTGGGTGGCACATGCAGGCATCACAGGGGTGGGGAGCTCACATGCCCCCTTTGGCTGGGGCCCCCTTTGTGTCCCTCCCTGTGGTCCCCTCTGACCCTATTCAGTCCCTCCCCTCTGTCTCAAGGCTGGAAGGAGCTGGGCAGAACAAGGTGCTTGTTCCTTTGTCCTGCCTGACTGAGCAACCCCCTCAAACGCACAGCACAGGTGAGGCTAAGGCTAACAGGCAGCCCTCCGCTCAGAGCAGGGTCTCACTCTAGGTAGGGTCTTACCTACTCTTCTAGGGTATTAACCAAGGAGGTGCTTGGTCTGGAATGGAGATGGGGTACAGAAGGGACCTCCTGGTAGGGGACTGCGGTGCAGGAAGGGCGCCCAGCACGCAGAGATGCACATGGCCCCCCCCCCCCGCCAGCTGTTTTAAGCAGCGAGTGGCAGGCAAGGAGCCAGCCCAAGGCTCTCGCTGGGCTGCGTGACGGTGGGGGGCCGGGGCTAGCCTGTGGGCCATATTTTACCTGCCCCTTCATTAACCTCTCAGCTTTGAGTTAGTCCCACATAAGGCTCCCTCAGGCTCTCCTGTTGAGGCTGTTCCACCGTGGATAATAAGGGTCACTGGGCCAGGGCCAGCGAGCCCACACGTCCAGTGGCTAGGGCAGATCCCACCTGAAATCTTCAGGGGGGGACTTAACTGGAGGGCTCCCAGGTGAGTTCCCTAAAGTGCTGGTCTGAGTCATGAAGCAGCCCTCCTCCCTCACAGCCTCTTCCAGAAATGGCACAGGCACCTAGCTCCCAAGAGGGTTCCTGGCCGAAACACAACCCTCCCTGCCCAGACTTGGGCTCCTGTCTCTGTGAGCAGGGTGGGGCTGAGCACATCCCTCTGGGTCAGCACCTCCCATGGGCTAGCTTAGGCAGCTACTGCATCTACAGTGCCAGTCTCAGCCCATGCACTGTGCTGGGAGGGCAGCGGCTGGTCAGGCTTTGACACATAGTGAGTCCCTATGATGTTAAGAATGTAAGTCACGTGCTGTGACACTCTGCATCACACCACCAAAGTACCTTTGGGCACCAGGCTGACCTCCAGCTCACCCTGTTACACATGGGGAAAGCTCCCCCTCAGGCTCAATGCTGTGGTGCCTACCAAGCTGCAGCAGCTGATAATGACTTGGCCATGGTGACCTACCTCTCCTGTTTACAGTGCCAAGCTGGCCCATTTCATGGTGTACTTTGTCAGTCCTTCTCTCCACCCACCTACTGCATCCTAGCATAAGCCAAGTTTTGCAAAGCCTAGAACCAGGGCGTGTTTTCACTTTCAACTGACATAGCTGGGGGCAGCGGCTGTAATAATACATTATGAATGAGTGCAGGGAAGGGGGTAATCTCCCAAGGTAACCTGAATCCTTGGTGAGCCAATGGAAGTGAAGTAGCTTTGCTTAAATCGAGAAAAATTGCAGCTTTTTCTCTGCAGATGGCAGGGAGAAAAACAGAGAGGGGGTGCCTCCCAGACAATTGGAATGAAAAAATTAGAAATATCCTGACCATCGCAAAATCAGCCATAGAGGTTTAAGTACAAGGGAAATGTATAGTTAGACAGAGTCAGGTTATGATTATTTTAAATTTGGTTGGACTAGCTTCTCTGTGTTTGCTTTTGTGTTGTTTGACTTATGTTTTTCCCCTGTAACTTTTAAGCTAAATCCTAGGGAAATATCTTTCTCTGCATGCAACCCATAATTTACTTTTCTCTTGTTTTGTGAATAAATCTCTGTTTTTAAGCAACTGATCTGATCTCTGTGTCCTACGGCGAGTCCATGCCTTAGACCAATAAGGTCAGCTACTGAATTACTGGGCATCTTTGCATGGTGTCTAAGCTCTCTCCTGAGAGAAGGTTAGGAGCTTGGGGTACCCCACAGGAAGACATTCCAAGGGTCTTCCTGGGTTAGGGGGTCTTTTCACCACTCAGGTGGTGGCAGCAAACTCCCCTCCACGTCAGGGTCAGGGAATCTGTGACCCTGGGAAGTTTTAACGTAAAGCCTGTGATAGGCAAGGTGTTTTTAAGTCTCTGTGGAGCCCCACTTTCTGCACTCGAAGTGTGGAGTGGGGAAGGAGCCCCTGACAACACAACAGTGAGGTTTAAATTACTCCAGTGGTTTGAGTTCAGGTTGAATATGCTCTTACTGCTCTTAAAAAAATCAACCAATTCTTTTCTAAGGGCAGTGCAGTCTGGGTCTTGCTCTCTCCTGCTACAGGCAGTCCCATAGATTGAGTGTTTGTACAGCCATGGCAACAGTGTTTGCTGGCGAGGTGTTCTGGGAAACGCGTTCCTGACTCCTGCCATTCCACCATGGCCAAGTTTGCTGTTCGCATGTGACTAAGAGCAAGGGCTGAATATGATTACGACAACGTGGGGTGTGCGAGGATTTTATACATCCAGTTTAGGCTGCATGTGTTTCCTACCATCCTGTAGTAATCCGAGTTGGGCACCTCAGTTTCCCTAGGGAGCGCATCAGTCCACAGGGGTGTGGGGAGTTTCACTGTGAGGGCTTCTGACACATATGCAATGGCCCTCCATGGCTTTTGTAACCTAGGCAACCAGGCCTCACTTTTCTTCCCCGGGAAAACAGGACAAAGGAGGGAGGAGGTACCGGGCTGGTTTGAATTGGAACTGGGCTGTTGAGTGGGGCAGTCTCCTCTGGCTGGTGGGGGAAGAAAGAGGGATAGAGCCCCAGCTCAGGGACCCCCTCTCGGCCCCTCCTCCCCAGAATGGATTGGACTGACCGCTTCTGGTTTTCTGTGCTGAGAGGTCTGTGCTACGCTCTGCCCCTGTAAACTAATTAACCTTCTGTTTTCCTGGCTGAATGACTTAGTGTCACATCCGACTAGATGGAGTGTAGGCCCTAGTGACCTCCCACACTACATGACAATGACAAACCCGAGGGACAGGAAAGCAGCCCCAAGAAGGGCGGCATTCAGAGTGGGGAAGGGGAGGAGCAGGTGTAATTGGGATGCACACAAAAAGCCAACAGGCCAAACAGCCAGAATCCATTCTTACCATTGATATCTCTGGGGCTGCAAGATGAGCTCCCCTGGGGACAGGCTGCAAAGCTCAGCCCCTGAAAATGGACACAGCCCTAGAGCCTGCAGAAGCCACCCAGCAGTGGCTGGGCAGCCTGAGCCAGTGAGCTAGGGCATGTTCCCAGCTTAGTTTCTGCACTGCTTGGGTCCCCTTTTTGTACGATGGGGACCATGCTATTATCTACGTACCCTGCTGCAGGTATAAGAGTATAACCAATATGGTTTCTCTCTAGCCATATTGAGAGGCCTAGACCTCTTCTGCAGCCAGAATAAAGAGCAGCAGCCATTAACTGTGAAGCTACAGGTTACATGCTCACATTCCATCTACATTTCAGTACAATAGCATCACATCAGGCTGTTAAGAAGACCACATCCAAATGGCACCTGCTGTTACCAGATAAAGAAACAGATCTCAAGATGGGTACAGAAAACTTAGTTAACAGCATTTCGTCTGGCAAGCAATGACTTATCAATAGCTGAGGTTGTGGAATCACCATCCTATGATGATTGTCTTCCCTTTTCTACTGTTTTCTGTATAATCTCTGCCTATGGTTTGTAATTACTCCCAGCTGCTCTATAATTAATTTTTCTAGGTGTAAATCCATTAAGGTGGTGGGTTATGATTGGTTAGTAAAATTATACTAAAATAATTGGTCAAGGTATAGCTAAGTAGAACTCTAGTTTCACTACTTAAACTAGGGTCCAGGAAGGAAAGAATGAAGAGAAGAAGGAACACCGTAAGGAGGATTCACCCCGCAAGACCCTGAGATGCAGCAACTAGCATCCACAGACTGACTGTCTGTCCCAACAATAGAAGTCTGCCTACCTGCCTTATCAGGATTGGTGAGCATGATACAGTGTGCTTAGCATGTATTCTGCTTTCTCCGTAATCGTAAATAACTTGAGAATAAGGTTATTACTGTGGAAGGCTTTTTCAGTGGCACAGATCCTGCATACCCGCAGGGAATTACACCCTGAGCCCTAGGAATTGGGTGAAGATGGGAGTTTAAATGAACAGGGTCACGCCTTGAGCCATGCGGACCAGGTAAAGGTTGTGTGTGTCCCTGAGTGTGCAAGGGATAAAGAAATTTGTATCGGTAACGGGGGAGTGGGGAGGGGTAGAGTGCTGCTTCATCCATGAACATCACTTTGGAGATAACCAGTATTGCTGGGAGAAGAGAGTTGAAGCAGCTGCCGAGGGCAGTGTTTGCAGAGACAGAACACCCAAGAGGCCTTGCTGCACCGGACCAGAAAGGAAACTGCAGCTAGCCAGAAAAAGCGGTCAGCAGCTCAGCCAATCTCAGTTCTTTATTAGCTTAGAATACCATTGCATAGTGCCTCTCCTCCCCGACAGCCCCTTGTGTGTGACTCACCTGGTGGCAGAATCTCTCCCAGCCTCAGCACAAGAGCAGGATCACCCCTTTAGCAGCCATAATGTCCCACAGACAGGAGGGCAGGGCGAATATGCCTCCTCCTGAGACAATGCCCGTGAATCCAGTCCAGCCAGAAGCAGGGAGCCAGCTGCCTCCTCCGGCCACTCCTTTGGGCTGGTCTGGCTGGTCTGACTCTGGCCCCTATTCTCAGGTTTTCCTGTGCAACAGGAAGCTGGGTGTCCCTGATTGATGGTGCTTGGCAGCAACGTTCAGCAGCAGGCACTGCATAGCCAGCCAAGACAGAGCTCCTCAGAAGCTGAAACATGGCACAACAAAGGGCTCTCTCTGTCTCCGCATCCCTGAGACGCGAGGCTGGCAGCTCTGCTGGCTCCAGCTGACCCCACAAAACGAGGACTTATCTTGACTTCAGAGCCTACTCCGGGCAAACTCCAGTGCAGCAGTCAAGGCCCCCTGAAGGTCCTTGGTGTTCCCACTACCCTTGGCTACAACGCCAGAGCCCCCTGCATTGCCTCCCATGTAGGTGCAGACAGCCAGGGCCCAATCTGCAGCAGAAAACGTGGGCAGGGCACTCTAGGGAGAGACAGAAAGAGAGGTTAGCCTAACGGTGGGCCAAGTGGCACCCCAGCCTGGATAGGGAAAGAAAGGGCCCACAGGGCCCATTCACAGCCCACAGACACCTGGGTCCCGGCTTCCTGAGCCGGCTGAGGCTGGCAGAACTGTGGAACCTGAGCCCAGTGGTTAGTGCTCTGCCCCGCCCTACAGCAGACCTGGGCCTCTTTCCCAGCCCTCCCTCAGACCAGCAGGGGTTAGAAGCACCGGGGCTGTACCCTCCGCAGTGTCAGCTTGGGCACCTTGTGTCTCATCCTGGACTCCTCCCCATGACTATGCAGCAGCACTGCCTGGCTGCAAGGGACATGCTGCAGCCCAGGGCCTGTCTCCCGAACGGGGCAAAGGTGGTGTCTGCTCCCCACACAGCAGCACACAGATGGGCCTGTAACCCTTGGCAGGCAGAGATTCCCTGCACGAGTGTGCTTACCTTGGGCACCTGACAGGCACAGAGCACCTCGCCGGACGCCTGCGGGCTGAGCAGCAAGACTGATGCCCCAGGAGACTTGTTACAAAGCTGGTTCACCACCTTCATCAGGATCTAGGCACGGCAGGGAGGGGCAGAGTCAGGAAGAGAGGGGAAACGCCTGTGCCAATTGTCAGGGATTTTTCATCCCTCGGGCATAATTGTCCCCGTGGGCCAGGGGAAACAAGCCTTTGGCCTTTAAACATCATTACAGGGGCAGGTAGACTCTAAAAGGTACATAGGCTGCCAGTTAGCAGCCCCCTGTAACGGTCACTCTGTGTCAGTTGGTTTCCCCGGTAACCTGAACTCACAAACACCTCAGAATCATGAATTTGAAATCCAGGCTCCTCATTGGGTACAGGTGAAGCGGCTTCTAGAGGCTTCCCTGGCCCAGAGGACCTGTTTGAAAGCATGCACTTGGAACCCTCATATGTAAATAGCCTCATGAATTATGTATAAGATCACAGAATATAAGGCAGCGCCGCACAGCGCTCACCGGCCCTTGGTGCGGATACGACTCTGCCACCTACACGGGGAGGTGCTGGCCCTTGAGGCGTCCACCAGCCCTAGGCCAGCTGCCTCAAAGGCGAAGACTTTGTGAAGAGCTCCGGCTAAGAAGCCTTTGCGAAGATTCTTTGAGAAAACACCATCTTCGCCCAGCAGGGCCCGCCTGCTGTGGTGCTAACTGTACCTAAGCACTAAAAGAGCAAAGGCAGCTCTGAGGTAAACAAGGCAAGAGGCGAACTGGCCTCACCCCCAGGGTGAGGTACTGCGCGCTTGCCTATTAGAGCCCAGAGCCTGCCATCACAGCGACACCTTCGACCTCGCCGCCAGCAAGCAGCTCGGAGGCGGATCTGGCGAGTGGCGAACTGGCCTCACCCCTAGGGTGAGGTACTGCACGCACACCAGTTGAAGCTCAGAGCCTGCCACCTTCACGGCACCTACGCTCCCGCCGCCCGCCATCTTGACATCTCTTCACCGGACTGGACTTTAACTGAACTGGACTTAGCACAACCGAACTGGACACATAAACCTGCTTTACTTTTTATCTATACCCACTCCCACCTGGGATCTTGGGACCCTCTACGACGGAACGGAGGGTGGCTCCTTCGTTGTTCCCTTCTCTGACGAGGGGAGGGAAGTGCCCGGGGGCTCGAGCCGGGCCTAGACATCCCAGGCAGGGTTTACCATTGTAGCCAAATACCGGCACATATAATTAATAATTAGTGATCATTGTTAAGTGTAAGTTAAGTTGCTATAGTTACATTACTTTCAATGTTTTAAGGTAAAAGTTTTAACTAACCTTTTCCCCTTTTATCCTTCCCCCCTTATCCTTGTTTACCCCCTCTCAATACACTGCAGGAGAAGGCACTGCCTCCCTACCTGTTAATCCTACCCAGTGACCTGAGGAAGACCACAAGCCTCCCAGGATCACTAGTTGGGCCCACTAAGAGGGTACCAGGGACCCCCTCAATATAAAGGGACAGTCCCAACTGGCCTTTGGGTACCAACCTTTTGGGTCGGGCCAGCAACCCGATCCCGCATGAAGGTGGGGTTTAGCACCCCCACACCGGCTCTGGAAGGAGACAGCAGGGATTTCTAAGAACCTGACAACCCTCAGCCCTAACTCCCTCTTTCCTTCTTCCCTTATCCCAGTAATCAAATCCTTTTCTTTTGCAGAAAAATAAAAATCAATTCAAGATCTAAGAACAAGTTATCAAATGGATACTGTTACAAAAATGAATGTACGTATCAATAGAGCATAAGAGAGTTTGCATTTGAAAAGCTGTTACTTGTTATAGTTTTAATCTTGTTGTGTTCTTTAATAAAGTTTGTAGTTACTTTGTTTTAACTGTCCACCCTTGTCCTAGTCTCACTGTTCCTGCTAGCCACCCCTTTCCAGGAGGTTCAGGGCAGAGTCCAGACGCTCACCTGGGTGGGCATTATCCGGGCTGGGTTTCGCAGCAGGGATTTGGTTTGGGTCCCGGCATCCAACGCATAGGGAGTCTGTTCCCTTGTTCAGGGACTCATTAAAATATTCTAATTACTTACCCATCCAGAGAGTCCCGTCACCAATGACCAAGCAGATGAAATACTAGAGCAGGCAGCTCCTGTGCCGACCAGCGCACTGCCCAGCAGAGCGGCTCGGCCTCTTCTGCTCTCCGGCAGTTCTGCCTCTGCACCCCCTAGCGGCTCCGAGCACTGCGACAGTGCCCCTGTGCCTCGATCCACGTGCCCCAGCCCCAAGCCAGCTGTGCCATTCCAGAGCCTGGCCCTTGCGACCTCCCCTGCATTGCAGGGAGCTTTCACTCACAACCACTCACCGAGAGCGAGGTGGCCGGGACGGTGTCGATGATGACTGGCTGCTTGGAATGCTTCTCCAGCAGGCCCTGTGCCTCTGCTGCAGCCTGGAGTGGGAAACACAGCACCGTGGCAGGCCACGGATGACGTGGGAGGGTGGAGGGGACATCCAGTGCTGCCGCAGGGGAAAGGAATGCTGTCGTAGGCTGGGGGACTGTCGGACGCCAAGGCGATGCCCAGACTAAGCCTCACAGACTGAAATCCTGATTGTCCACTGACCAGGCTACACGAGGCATCCCCTGCCCACGTGCCTCAGCCCTGCCTTGATCGTTCCACCCCCCGAAAGGAGAGGGAAGGTTACTCTCCATGGCCCGTTCAGACCCACCTCCCAGGTATATTTTGCAGCAACCAAGTAAGTAGCACTAGTGTTCTGAGGAGACTCCAGTTCTTAGAACTGGCTGCAGAGAAGGCTCAGTGACCAATCACTGTGCCTGCTGTGTCCAATTTGATCAGGTTAACGAGCACCACATAGACTGCAGGAGCTAGGACAACAAGCACAAGGCTGGGGGAAGACCCCAAGTCTGTTCCCTGCTCTGTTGCTGATGCTGAGGAGCCCAGGGATATTTTGTGGGTTTGTGCCTCAGTTTCTCCATCTGTAACACCAGGGATGTTGTTTACCTGTCAGCCAGGGGTCAGGAGCTCAGTGTTTCTAAACCACTTTCACAGTGTATCCCCACCTTTGCAGAGCAGGGAAGTCGCCCCTGGTGCAAGGCTAGTTCTAGCACTAAAACCAAAATGGACTACTCACTGGGTAGGTCAGGTGAATCAGCAGCATAAACGGTAACATTGAACTTCTCCTACACAGCTGGAAATGGCCACCCCTTCCCTGCTTTCCCAGGGACTCGACTGCACCCTAACAAACAGGCCAGCTATGGTTCTCAGGTACGGGAGGATCAAGCCGAGGGAACGTGGCCATTCAGCGTAGAAATCCAGGGGCCGTCAGCTGGCTGCACAGCCACACAAGACCTTGCTGCTGCGGCCTTACCTGCGTGACTTCCAGTTTTCTGATGGCTGTGTTTGCTGTTCGTTGCAGGGCTTTCAGAACAGCCTGCAGTTCCCGTCTCTGCCACTGGGGCATTGCAGTGCTGCTCACCTCCTGGAAAACAACCATCAGGTCAGACACACCCACGGGCTTTCTAGAATTCAATTCTTAATTCCTCAGCAGGCTGGCAGCGCTTCGCCTCTGCCTGAGCCTTGCACACCGAGGACCTGATTGGTCCTGAACCCAGAAAGGGGCTGGACCAGGGCAGGTCAATACCAGCCCCTCAGCTGCCACTGGCTGCTGGGCTCTGATCTGGGTAGCACAGGGGCCACTAGAGACCAAGTGGGCACGGAGGGGAGGGGAGGGCAGCTCTGGAGTCCTGTGTCCAGGCACCAGGAACACAGCCCCATGGGAGTGCACCGAGCACTGTAGCAGCTGTGGGGTTCTGCTCCTTCTGGCCCTTAGCTGTGGGTCTCTGCGGCCACCCTGCCTCTTCCTCTGAGTGTCCTCCATCCCTGCCCCGCCCCACTTCCTCTCTCCTGGAGCCTGAGCACCACAAATGGCTCATCTGCAGCACTCTGAAAGGCAAGGGAGGAGTTGCTGAGCAGGACCAGGCTTTTCCCTACACGTGCTCCAGCTGGGGACCACCTGTGGGGATGCCACATCACAGATGTTGCCCAACTGTGCAAGCCAGGACCACAGACGTAGAACTGGTGCTGCTGCCTCTGATCTGAGCAATCAGCAGCTGCCAGAGCCGGAGGAAAATATCAGTGGGTGTGGAGGAGGAAAGAGGTGTTACGATCTGTCTGTTAGCCCCAGAGCTAGACCAGCTTCTGCTGCTGCCACCTCCTCCCCTGTGACAACAGGGTCTCCAGGTCATCAGACGGCAGCAGCTTTCTGCCGCAGCTGACCTGAGTGAGACTAGTGCCTTGTGGCGAAGAGAGAGAGGACCCAGAGTTCTAACCACCTGTCGGGATGCTTCTGCCTAAGGAACAGAGCACTCACTTCAGTCAGGTGGCCCACCTCCTTGGAGAGGCTCTGCGCTGCAGGAAGAGAAGAGCTTCCCTGTTTCACTCGCACCGAGAGTGAGTCCACTTCTTTAGCCAAGGACTGGCCTGTTTCCCGGGCCTAGGAGAACAACAGAAACAGCCCTTCGCTCAGCAGGGTCAGGCTTGGGTGAAAGCACACAGCTTCAAACTTCACGCTTCCAAGAGGGAGCCATGTAGAAAGTGGCTGCTGGAAAGGTTGGTGGTCTGTCACCAAGTGGCTCTAGTTTGGGGTTTTATTAGTGATAAACAGGTGAGTGTCTAAGACACTGGCTATGTTGACACTGCAGGGTTTTTTTGAGGTTACTTATTTCGACATTAGAATGTCAAAATAAGTAACTTCAGAAAATCGCATTCACACAGCCACAGCATTGCTAAACAGAGCGCTCTCATTTACAGCCGCAGCATAGCGAAAGGAGCCTCCACGCCAGGTGGTAATCACTGTGCTTTGTTCACAGACATTCCTTTTCAACTTTAAAGGGGCAGGGAAGCAAAAGTTGTTCACAGAGCTGGAGTAATTATTTCAAGGGAAAAGCCCTTTAATCTCCAATTATCATGCTTGGCTATGTGAATGCTTTTTTTTTTTTTTTTTTTTTTTAAATCCCCCTCACTTTTTTGTCTTGGTTGAAAAAAGGGTTTTTTTATGGGGGAGAAAACAACCCTGCTGTAGACAAGCCCACAAAGACAATCTTGCTCACAGCTTTACAGCCATTGATAAACAGGACAGCTGTAGGGCACCCAGGCGGACACAGGACAGGCCCATCAGTAAATACCTCCTGCCACGTTTAAATGTTTGACAGCAACATGAGGGCACTGGCTGCAGAACTATGAGCCCATTATTGAGGCTGGTTTGACCAAGACATGTCCTGTGGGTGTTGGAGACCTTCTGCATCCCCCAAGAGCTGATATAGGATTGCATGGTGCATTTTCTAGCTGCATTGCTTTGTCTAGTGTTAACACCCCAGTGACAGGGCTCCCAGGGCTTTTTTTCCTGCTGATGCCCTCTACTCTCACAGCATGGAGTGTCTGCTCCCTGAGGTGCCGCAGGGATCCGGGCCTATGCTGAGCTGAGGAGGAATCCATGGATTTTGCCCCTGGAGAGCTTTTGGGTGCCAGCACAGAGCAGGGAGATCACTCTGCCCAGCCTGGCTACGTTCCTTTGGCTCTCTGCTGCTCGTTGGCACCCGCAGGCTAATTAATATGCGCAGCCCTGATTGCAAGCTGCTCGCCCCAGTGCTAAACACTACAGCGCCCTGGGGGGGGAATGTGAGCTGCTGACTCGAAGCCACAGAGGCGGCTTCGTGTCAGTACTCCTGGCAAGCAGGGCAAGCGCGCCTCGCAGCCTTCACTCTGCCCTGCTGGGAAGGGACTTGGAGGGAATGCACAGGGGAGGGCCAGACAGCAACAGATCTACGGGGGTGCGAAAAGAACTGCAGTTCCACCCAGGAACCTGCCCCTCCCCCAAAGGCTGCACTCCCCTTGCACGGCTGTAGGAGAGGAGGTGGGAAAGGGGACAGAGTCCCAAACTTCCAGGTGCTCACACACACCCTGGCTTCCCACGTGCACAGCATCTAGGGTAACTGCTCTGCACATGGACCTGCCAGCCAGGATCACGGCTGAGCAGGAGTCAAGGATCAAAGCCAAGAAGTAAAAATTGCTAGAATGAGACCAGATGTGAGCAACTAAAGGCTGCTGTGGTAGGATATGGAACTAAGGCAGAGGATCAAACTGCTAAACTCCTGAGACCTGGGTTTAAATCCCACCTGTGGAGAGAGGTTAAAGGTTTCCTGCTACTCAGTGCTGAACTGTCATCTCAGAAGTAGCAGCAACGAAGGGTCGTGTGGCACCTTATAGACTAACAGAAAAGTTTTGAGCATGAGCTTTCGTGAGCACAGACTCACTTCATCAGATGAAGTGAGTCTGTGCTCACGAAAGCTCATGCTCAAAACTTTTCTGTTAGTCTATAAGGTGCCACACGACCCTTCGTTGCTGCTACAGATCCAGACTAACACGGCTACCCCTCCGACACATCTCAGAAGTGGTGTTGCAGATTGAGATGGAAATGGGTAGACCTGCATGTGGGGAGCCCAGAGCTGAGCTAGCAGAGAGGCTGCAGGGAAGGGGTGAGGGGCCCTGGCAGAGCTGTGTGTGAAGAGCCCAGGGGTGGGATGGCAGAGATTGCAGGCTGGGGTTTGGACATGGGCAGAGCTGTGTGAGGGGAGTCCAGGAGTGGAAGCAGAAGGGGCTAGAGATCACAGGTGAAGTGAATGGCAGAGCTGTGCGCACACTGGGGGAGGAGGACTAGCCACAGGGCACCGGCAGAACTGGGAAGGAGCAAAGAGCAGGGAAGTCCTTAGTTTTCAGAGCCCTCAGACAAAGGCGACCTCAGCCTCTCGTGTCTCACCTGCTTGGCTTGTTCCCCAGTCACAGCGATGATGCGACTGATCCCTTTAGCCAGCTGACGCTCGGAGACAACGGTCAGATCCTTCACTGCTCCGGTCTGCAGCAAATGCCTGTGCGGTAGGCAGAGGGGAAGAGGAGAGGCTGGGGGACACTGGGTGTGCCCTTTGCCCTCATTCTCAGTGCTCCAACAGGTGGGCAGCTTTTGCTTTCCCCGTTCTCAGTCCGGACCAACCTCTCCTCCCCGTTAGGCACAGACTAGTTCAGGACCCTCCCCCAAGCCCTGCCTCTGGAGCTGGACAGAAAGACAAGCCAGGAGTCTCAAGGACATGCGCTCTCCGCACAAAGCCCTCTTTGACTGAGAAGGGAGCAGAGCACTTACGTTCCGCAACACAGCTCCACGGAAGTCTGCAGTGCAGCCTGAGAGTCAGCAGCCAGCACCCTCTCCACTGGCACCCCCACGGACACCACCCTGACCGGATCCGGATACACCTGAGAGGAGAGAGATCAGCTGCAAACAAACAAACAAGGAGGTTCCTTCTGGGTCACAGCACCATTCCCAGTCTCCAGTCACCCTCCCAGAGACCCTCAGCAGCTCACAGGCCTGCTCCTCCCACGAGCTGGCACACACAGAGTTTACTGCTCAGAAAGAGCTGAGGGAGCCAATCAGTGAGACCACGTTGCACGGCTCCAGGCCACCTCCACAGGACAGGCAGCCTGCACGTCACCTGATCTGAGGCTGCCTCGGGAACATACCTCCTTCGGCCGCTCTCTGGCGCACACTTCCCTTTCCACACTCTAGATAGAGATTCCCGGTATCAGGGAGTCCAGGACTGTACACCTCTGATGATCCTCATAAGCCCTGTTGGGAACTGACCCCTGCTGAGGTTTGGAGTTTATTATATGTCCTCCCACCGTACCTCATCCATGGTCCGGAGTCCCTGAATGCCACTTGCCAATGCCAGGGGGGCTTCTGCCACATACACAATTTCATTCTGGGCAATCACCTCCTGGATCACACCTTCCACTTCCTGCAGCTGCTCCGTGGTCACAGAGGCCTGGGAGAGGAGACCATCCACCGTCAGGAAACATCCCCCAAGGGGCACAGTGTCAGCCACAAAGGAAGAAGAGGTGGGTGTGAGCAGGAAGGCTCAGTGCCTGGAGTGCTGGGTTCTAGTCCCAGCTCCACGTCAGAGCTGGAACACAGGGCTTCCTCTCTGTGCCTGGTTCTCCCCACGTCACTGAGGGCAGGGATCATCACCACCCTTCCTTCCCACTGCCCACTCCATCAAACAGGCCAGGAGCAATCCAACTATGCTAGTAAAGCTCTTCAGAGGAGACACTACCCACGTGCTAGGGAGGAACGCAACAGCCTGTGTAACCCATCTGTGCAGCTCCCCCTTGTGCCAGGAAGGATCCGCTTGGAGCACTAAGGCACTGACACACATGCTACATTCAAGTCAGCAAGCCCCAGCCTGGAGATCCCACCAGTGGTACCCCAGGGTCTTCTGTACCTCCAAACCCCAGAGGTCACACGGGGCCACACTCTGAGCAGCGCTCAGGTTCCGCAGGGGAATGAGTCTGAGCGTGTTGTGCTCTCTAGCCAGCCAAAGTCTGGCTTGCCTCAAGAGGTGCTCGGCCGGGGTGCTCCAACCGGAGGTTGTGAGGCCATGACGTGGGTGCTTGCGAGGGGTCGGACTCCAGCATTTACGGCAACATTAAATAGAAATAAGGGGTTCTAAGGCATAAGGAGGCGGGGAGGGCACACTCAGAGGCTTGCTGTGTGAAAGGGGCCACCAATACAAAAGTCTGAACTGCTGTGCTAGGCTATGGTTATGGGACAATCCCACAACAAGGGCCGGTGAAGGGAGCTAGCCTGCCAGCACAGCAGCTGCTCCACCTAAGTGACACTCAGCGACAGCTAAAACAGACGTGGGGCTCGAGTGGTTAGCTCACACGACCACAGGCAGAGAAGTGAATCGGGGGGGATGGTTTATATAGACAAGGGACGTTCCCCTGACCCTCAGGGAGCAGCAGGAACCCTGCCCGTGTGGGGCACCTGGGAATCCCCATCACCTTGGTACTGAAGTCGAATCGCAGCTGCTCAGCAGTCACATGTGACCCTCGCTGTTCTGTCTCGTCTCCGAGGACGTGGCGGAGTGCAAAGCTCAACAGATGGGTAGCGGTGTGGTTCACCATGCAGGCCAGCCGCTGAGCCTGAACCACCAACAAAAGATGGTCAAGCAGGAGGACCTTGCAGTGCTTCTAGGGAGCGGGGAGCAGAGCACGTGGGTATACCCTAAGCAGGACAGCAGCCATCTAGTGCATGGGGTGTTGTATATGCACTAGGTGGACAACAGTCCAGGAGCCCTCCCTGGGGTCTGACTCCTGCTGGCTCCCCACTTCCATCTGATCAGTGCTGTACCGACTGCAGTGCAGGGTTAGATTCTGCTGGACAGTGTCCTGTATCCCTCTGGGGATGGAAGACAGGACCCCCAGGGAGCAACTCTCCACACACCTTTAAATAAGGAGAAACGTCCTAACTCAAGGCCTCAGGCAGATGGAAGACAGACAAAAGACCCTTCGAGCGGCAGCTCTTTGCCCTCAGCTGCTCAAAGCCACATGCCACTTCCAGCCAAGAGAGGATTAAGTGCACTGAGTCCTTACCTCATCCACGAAGAGCTGCACTCGGTCCCCAATGCGCAGGGTCTCTGGCACTGTGACCTCATGGATCACGTAGCCCCCAGACAGGTGCACCGACTTCACTGGCAAGAGCATGTCCTCACAGCAGAAAGATAGAGGGGTGGTTAGTGCAGATGCTCAGCGCCCTCAGCTTCCCTGGCACCACAAGGCATTCTGGGGAGTCCAGTGGCTGACTGAGTGCCCTGGAGCCTGGAATCTCCCATTTATCCCCAGAGCAGAAGCAGCAGGGCAAGTGTCCTGCAAACACCAGCTCATCCGCCCCATCAGCAGGCCTCGGTCCTGCCAGGGAGCGCCATCTCCACGGCCCTGTCATTCCACGTGTCTCTGAGTTGGCCAGCAGGGAGATAATGCCAGCTGTGAGCCTGATGCTCTGAGCCATGACCACTCGTCCCTTAGGCACTGGACTGATGCCGCTAGCTCACTTCACACACAGGGACAGCTTTTGGTTCACCAGGCTGGATAAAGGGTAGGACAGGCAGTAATGTGTGTTACTCAATAGCACCCCCTTTGGTTGATGTAGGATCAGCGCTGATGAGCTCTGTAGGGGAATCCCAGCTAGTTTTCCTGGGACAGAAAGGCAGCACTGAGGCCTGGAGGTGAATCTCAGGGCTGAGGGGGTAGGGAAAGGAGCTGTGCCACTGCAAAGCTGAGGTGAAGGTGCCGTATCCAGCTCAACGCCACAGCACTGCAGTAGATTCTGCTTTTGAATTAGAATTCCCCAGAGGCTTCGAGAAGCAACATACTTTGCAGGCGGTGGGTGGTGGACTATGTTAATGCTCCCTAGTGCCCTTGGGAAGGAGCGAAGGGGATGGATAGAGAGTGCGTCAGTTTCAGGCTGGGCACCACTTTCAGGTCTCGAGGTCTGGCCAGGCAGAAGTTGCTCAGCCCACAGGCTGTCTGATGACTGATCAACTTCTCCATGGTACTGGCCCAGCTGAAGAAGGCAGCATATGGGAAGGAAAGGGCTGTGAAGCAGGATGCTTCCCCAGCCGTCCCAGCACTCTGGGCTGCAAACAGAGGCTAAAGAGAGAGAAATGGAAGCATGAGGGCTAGAGAAACACCCAGGGGAGCCTGTCACCTGCCTGAAATGATCCCTGAGCCAGTGGGCTTCTCCCAAACCACCAAGCATCACCCATGGCCAGTGCCCAGCTCAGCGAATGGCTTGGAGAGAGGAAGAGCCTGAAGATGACCAGCTGGAGGACTCCGGCCAGCAGCCTGGTGCAGCAGAGGATAGAGGAGTCCTGGCCTGAGAAGTAATTCCAATCTCTGTCAGCAGACAGGCTCACCTGTTGTCCCAAGCGCACCAGGTAGCCCTGGTCATGTGCCTGCCCTCCCTGCTCGGCATAGAAGCTGGTCCTGTCCAGGAGGACACCACAGCGCTGGCCTGCCCCAACCTCCTTCTGAAGAGACTGATCTTTGTACAGCATCAAGACAGTGGCTTGGCATGGGCTAAACACTGCAAAGAGTAAGAGCAAGTCAGCAATGTGCACCAGTCCCTCGCCCACCCCAAACCGCACATACGCTTCTCTGCCTTCCCTTGGGAGCACACTCCCGGCACCCTCTTGTCCTACCCCACACACACAGACAGCAGAGCCTGTGCCAGGGGAGGAAGCCTCAGCAAATCTCAGAGACCTTGTCAGCATTCAGGGTATTTTAAAACCAGGCACATCACTCTGTGGGCAGACAGCTGGAGCTGAGCCACTGACAGAAAGGAAAGAGCTGTGATTCTTTTGTAACAAAACCTAGTACTTCACAGCTTTCACTCAGCTGCCTCCCGAGACCATGAGATATCACAGCCAGAGGGGACAGAGCAAGAGATTCTGACCTCCAAGAGCCCAGGACGGAAGGACATTCCCCCAAACTCATTAAAAGGCAATGGGTCCCCAGGGGGCCAGCTCCAACTATGACTTAATTAAGTACCACTGTGGTCACCACTCTGCTCTAATTAACGTACTGAATGCAAACTGCAGGCACAAAAAGCAGGAAGTTCACAGCTAGCCCTGCTGCAGCTACATGGTATGTGTATTTTAACCCTGCATGATGCAGATGGTGTTACTATGCCCCTAACATATGATGTTAATGGGTTGCAGTGTGGGAACGCTAACGGAACTTCCTGGCCCGTACTGCTACAGTCTCAACTGCGCTGAAAACTGAATTCCATGCCTCCAACGAGGGTGGTGCACTGGGGGGTTATCTTACTTAAGCAGTCCAGCCCTGCTGGGCTTTGGGATCACTCTGTGCACCCCTCCGCCAAATTACGAGTCGAGGATGCTTCCTGGATGCTGAGCCTCCATGGCCCACAGGGGGTGTGGTCTGAAGAGACCGTGCAAAACAATTACTTGTAGCTGGCTATGTGGACAGGGGGACAAGGTTAAAGCTGACTGGACAAATTCCATTCCACCTTGGAGCAGCTGAGGCGGAGCACTCAGTCACCAAAGCTTGGTTAGCAAAGGGTGTGAACTAGACAGTCTTTAGCAGCAAAGTCCGTCATCACTAACCTACCCTCATGCGAGACTCTGGCAACATCAGTCCAAGGAGCGCGCACACAAACTCTCAGCTTCACAACCATCAGCAAGAGCTGTGCACACCCGATGCATCTTCATCCTTCTCAAAGTATTGGACATACCCTATACTCAAAAAATGCCACTGCTTTGGGCAGTAAGGGGAGAGAGGGAGAAGTGAGGCTGATGAGGGGGAAGACGTCAAAGAAACACAAAGAGCCACTGCAGTGCGGCAAACTGACTCGCAGGGATGAAAAACGAGGCTCCAGTGTTACACAGCAGCTGAGAAATGGATAAGGGCCAGGGGCTGATACTAAGAAGGGAAAGTTTCTGCAGGGATGTCTCACACATCTTTGTAGTGTAGGACCCAGCTTAACAGCCAACCCCTCCCACTCGTGGTTGGATGCAACACCCACTCTCCATGGCACCTATAGCAATTGCTGTCACAGAAAAGCAACAGGAAGAAAGCATCGAGAGCTCCTTCATTCCTGCACTAGCAGCTGGAAATAAGGAGCCAGCACATGTGACCAGCTAGCAGCTTATGGCCCACCACCAAGCTGAGACTATCAAGGTCCACACTTGAGAAAGCTCCAGTCTGCCAGCAGGAGTGGCTGAGAGATGAACAGGCACCTATTCACAGAAGGGAACCAGGCTCATCTTCACTCAAGAGTTAACTCAAGTCATCTCCCTGAGAGTGACTTCTCCCAAGTTGTCCCAGCTTGAACACGAGCAGCTACTTTGCAAAACAACACTGGAGGTGCTGTGCTCTCCCCGGCGCTGCGCTCATCCCGTGTGCGAGGAGCACACCGCACTAAGACTTGGTCTATGGTTCAAGATGGCGTTGCTCAGGGTTGGGAAAATGTTGCGCCATGGATAGGCTGACCTAATCTGGGGTGGAGAGGCAGTTGGGTGGGTGGAGGAATTCTTCTGTCAATTTAATGGCCATATCCCAGAGAAAAGGATTACCTTCTGTCAATGTAGGAGGCACCTTATTGTATGGTGCCAGAGTGGCACGGGTGCAGCACTGTTGTTTTGCACCTGAAGAGGCTGTAATGTAGATGTACCCTAAGACTACTGGGTTCTTGGAGCTACAGTAAAAACGAACTGCCCCATGAATTCTTTCCCAGCATGAGAGAACTTGTTGGTCTTTTCTGGTCCTTCAACCAAACACATGAACGGGCAAAGGACATATATTAAATGCAGACGCGCTCAGCAAACAGCTAGATCAGGATGAGGTGCACTCCTAACATTGCCAACTCACATGATGATGTGCTTCATTGATCAAGCCCCAAGCTGGGATAAGGCTACAGCTCAGATTCCTACCCAGGGATTCATAGCAGAGGCCTGAGAACTGATGTCCAGGAAAAGCTCAGCTTCACATTCCTTCAGTAGTGCCAATGCTTCCAAAATTGCATTGCACTATATGTAAACTAGCAGTGGCATCTAGTGGTCACCTGTGCTAATGGCAAGTACCTAGATGGTGTGGTGAACTAAGTCCTCTGCATCTATTTCTCCTGCTCTGCCAAAAATGTCAAGAACTAGTGGTTTACAGATGGAACTCTGAACACCAGGGGCTTACCCAGGTAAGGTACGTTCACCAACCCCAGCACCTACACATCCTAGGCCCCAGTCCTGCAGACCGCCGCGACCTTGAACCCTCACCTCAAATACAATTCATCTACGCTACCCGGTAACAGCAGTCAACCCACCAGCTCAGCAATCAGCACAGAGTTTTACAGTGAGCATGTGTGCAGCAAACGTGCATATGATCTGCTTTGTACTCTTGGCCACAGGCTGAGAAGGGAGATAATACACAAGTCTATATTCAGTACACTGCACTCTCCATTATGACCAAGGTAACAATTCCTCTGGTACAGGGGGTAGTTAGCTAGCTGGATTGATCCCTACTACAGCAAACTTTCACACCCAGCATCCTATCATCCAGAATTCTCAAATAACTGGCATTTTAACCATAAGTAAATTAGTTACGTTTTCCATAAGTACAGTATAGTGAAAGTAAATACAAATAAATACAGCAAATACAGTGTAAGTTTACAGTGTACAATGCTACTCTGGTTGATAAATAAAGGACTGGACATACATTTTTGTTTGGTTCTTAACATCTACCCGTTTTGCTTTAGTGATATGCATTACTAGGTTTACCTCTCTATTATTGAGAATATTTGAACATCCAGCAACCTGCAGTTCTCAGGTCCGCCAGACAGAAAAGAGTTTACTGTATGAATCTAACGCTGCTCCTTCCCCTCCCACACTCAGGCTCTTGGGCCACACCTCAGCTCGTACCGTATCTCCCATCCTGCCTGAGGGCATAAGTGTATTTCGGCGAGTCGTCAGTAGCAGGCACACCGTCCTTCTGCAGCTGAGCCAGTGAATGCACATCCAACCGCACACCAGAGCCCTCCAGTTGCTCTGCCTGCTGGGTCTGAGCTTTCCGCTATTCAAGTGTGAAGAAACAGTTTGGTTTGTTGGCATCCTAGGAGCGCTTGCCACATAAGGTTAGGAGCTATGGCCTCTGATTTAATGGCTGTAGATCACCCTTGTAACACACACCGTCAAATCTGCACTGCCCCCAGGAAGCAATTAATAGCTGGCTGTTACTTCACCAGGGTCCCAGGAGGCACTCACCATTCACTACTCTATGCCATGCCCCAGGGAGTCACAAGCACCAGCTCACGTGCACTCTCTCTGCAGACCGTGCGCCCGAAGATGAAGGCCTTGATTTATCAGCAGCATGGGGGGGGGAGCAGGGGGGGAGCAGGAAACAAGGCCCATCCCAACCCTCACATGCTACCACATCAGTGCGCCTTTTCCTGCCCTTGATGAACTGAGGGGTGTTAACTCTTCACAAGTCATTCAACTATTGCCCTCTCTGCTGAGCTCAGTGCTGCTGTGTTCACTGGAAACTGGCCTGAAGAAGTCACAGGCCAAATAGCTGTCAGCAGTTTTACAGATTTCAGTCATTACTGACGAAAGCAGGCCCTAAGAACGGCCACACTGTCTCTCACCAAACAATCCAGCTAGCCCAATACCTTCTCTCCTGAAAGACACCAAAGCCAGATGCTTGAAAGGGAATGAACAGGGCAATCAAACGATCCATCCCCTGCTGTGCAGTCTCAACATCTGGCTGTCAAAGGCTTAAGGACACCCAAAGAATGGGGTTATGTCCCTGACCATCTTGATAGGTCCACCAAGACCATCTCGGTCTTGATGGACCTATACAATTCTTTTCTGAATCCACCTACAGTTTTGGACTTGAAAACATCCCCTGGCAAAGAGTCCCACAGGCTGACTGGTTTGTCTGAAGTATCTCCTTTTGAAGGTTGTAAAGCTACAGCCTACTAATTTCATTGGGTGACCACCGTTTCTTGTGTTACATGAAGGGGTAACTGACACATTCATTTTCTCCACACCACTTATGACTTTGTAGACCTTTCTCATGTCTGTCCTTAGTCATTTCTTACCTAAGATCACTTATTCCAGTCTATTTACTCTCCGCTGATATGAGAGCGGGTTCTCCCCCCTAATAATTTCTGTTGCTCTTCTCTCTAGCTTTTCTATTTCTAATGCACCCTTTTTGACCTGGGGCAACCAGAACTGCACAGAGTATTCAAGGTGTGGGTATACCAGGGTTTTATACAGTAACATTACCATGTATACAGTCTTATCTATCCCCCTTTCTTAATGATTCCCAGCATTCGGTTAGCTTTTTAGACTCTGCATACTGAGTAGATGTTGTCAGAGAACTATCCACTATGACTCTAAAATCTCTTTCATGAGTTGTAACAGCTAATTTAGACCCTATCATTTTGTGTGCATTGTTGGGATAATGGGGTTCTAAGGCACTTCTGCAGGACACTTCTTCAAACCCCTGAGCTGAAGGGGAAAGGAATACCATGATCTGGATGGAACACAGGGGTGAGGGAAAGCACCTGTAAGAGATTTCAAGTACACATGGAAACCCTGACCGGAAAGAATGGGGAATGAGCCCCGGTGATGGAGGCTTGCATGGGAGGTGGAGTTTTGTAACCTACCTCAGCATCTTCTTGAGCTAGCCGGTCCAAAGCTGGCCAGTCCAACTGGATTCCCCTTTCTTCAACCATCAAGCCAATCAAATCTAGGGGGAAGCCCAAGTTTCCGTACAGCGACCATGCCACCTCCACTGCAGAGAGACAGAAATGGCAACACAAACTCTAGGTGGCCATGGAGAGAACACAGAGTAAGGTCATGGAAGCACTCTCTTGCTTTCTCTGTGGGGCATCTTGTCATCTGCCTAATGAGACCCTCAGGACTGCCCCTCTCCATCTGTGCAGCCCACAAGGACAAGCTGCCTATTGCATTCCATCAGTGGCACTGTAGAATCACAATATTCCAGCCCTCAGCTCCCCTGGGCCTGTCAGCACAGACGTTTCCATGCAGGTTTGAAAGCATTTGCCCCCACAAGCAGGACACTATGGTGTATCTTGGTGCTGTCTCATTAGGTACACTATGGAGCTCAACAAAGAACACACACATGGGAAGATATCAGCACAGCGGCAGGGCAGCTCCTGAATCAGGTAGAATGAGCTGCATCAGCACACGATCCCTGCAAGCTCTGGAGTCAGACAAGCAAGGGTGGCTGCTGGAACTCCCCCATTGCCTTAGGCTACCAGCTGCAAAATCACATAAGTTAGTGAGCAGGTGGGGGGGCCAGAGATTCCTGTGTGAGAATATTTGAAGCCAAGTGTTAAGCCACACTCTCCCTATCACATGCAGATGTGCTGCCCCATGCGGGGTGTTGCCCTAGCTGTTCTGGTATTTGTATGGAGCCAGTCACTGCAGCAGCTATGTACCAAAACAGTAACAGAGCCCCTTAGCAGTGACAACTGCCTGTTTGCTCTGCTGAGCAAAGTGCTGGGGTAGTGAAGCTCCTCAGGGGTGTCTGGGAGATGGAGCATGCCAGTGATGTGGCAGCAGCACCTGCTTTACAGTATCAGCTCAGAGCACTGGGCCGGAGCTGTATTGTCACCCGGGCAGCAGGTGGGCAGGCCTCCCCCGTAGCTTTGATTTGGGAGTTGGGAGGATGCTGTCTGGGGCAGAAGAGCTGCACCTATTGCTGCCTGGCAAATAGCACAAAGGCAGGAGCACCATGGTACCAGCTGTAAGGCGTGTGCCTGCTTCCATTGCTCTCCCCTTCCTTAGCCCACAAGGCCTAGCTCAGCCTCACCTGAAACACTTTGCAGCAAGGGCCCAAGCCAGCCTTAATCACTGGCAGACCCCAGCTGCTGCTCCTTCCCCCAGCAGCCGTCTCCTGCTCAGTGACATGGGACCCATGAGCAGCGTGGTCTGGGGGCCTCCATTTAGCCTTCTCTTTAATTCTCCCTGACCTTTCGGATGTGCTGCACAGCATCCCTTTGCATGCTGTCGGAGAAGGGGAGCATGAGGGGCTCACTCTCTGTGATGTGGGTGTATGAGTTTGCCCTACCTCCGGCATGACCATGTTCTCCGAGGGCAAGAACAGGGCAGATTAAAGAATGGACACGGATACAGAAGGCAAGCTGGGAATTAGCAGGTGTATGCTGACTCCCCACAGCTGATGGTACGGGAGGGACTAACCTGGGAAGAGCCTGGAGGGACCCATCTGCTGCAGAGTCCTGTCTATGATGCGCCGGCCCCGCAGGAGGGAGGAGAGGAATGCAGCCTCGTTGTCATTGATGATATTCATAATCTGCAGGAAGAGAAGGAGCAGATTCAGCCACCTTCCCTGTGGGTGAGTTCCACCTAGGCCCACTGATGGGCAAAGGGGGCAGTTGCCTGAGAGCCCTGCATTCCAAAGAGGCCCAGCGCTCTGGCCACCATCGCTGTTACCTCAGCGGCAGGGGCAGCGTGAGCTCCAGGCCTCTTTGAAATGCTGTAGCAGCACTGCTGTGCCACTCCATGCAGCAATGAAGGAATGGGGGAGGGGCCCAGCACTGCAATCAAAGTGGCACAGAGAGCTGTCTGCCTTTGGGCCTGCCCCTGCCCCTTCCCCTCCCACCCTGCCCCAGAGCCTGCAGTGGCTGTCTGCCCAGTTGGCTCTGCTGCTTGACTGAGCCCAGTCACCAGAACCCAGCCCGTCACATGGCTTAGTTACTCAAGGGGCTGGGAACAGGCCAGGTTGGACCCGAAGGCAGCTGCTGTATTTGCTACCACTGTGCACCTCCTACACCTCAGCTCTGGGCTCATGACTTGCAACAAGGAAATAGTTACCTGGGGCAGACGCCTGCTGGGAGAGACCAGAGATCAGCCTTACAAGGCACTCCAAGCAGGACAACCACATCTGCAACCCAGTGAAAATTCTGCATGAGGCGCCTGGGGGAGAACAGCATTGCATGCTGCTGCTCAGCATCCAGGGCAACGTTCCCTCTGTTTTTACAAAGGTGTGGAATAAATTGTGTTATGTGCACCGAGGCATGGTCGGCCGTACGCCACCAGTAGAAGCACATGCTGCCAACTGTGGGAACTCTGCTTATCACCCGAGCGGCATTGGACTCTCTCCTGGGTGGCTGCCCAAGTGCTCAGCATACAGGGAACACAGACCCAGGGCTATGAGCAGAGCTGGGTGAGGAGGAAGTATGCAAAAGATCTACCCTATTGACTCCCGAGAATCTGGTTCTCTCTTTGGCTACGTAAGTATTGCAGTTTCCACAGGAGAGGTGCAAAGGGCACTCATTCTGGGAGGGGAACCAGGGTCATGTGCACCTGAGTTCTGTTGACACCAGGGCTGCCAGGTTTCGTGGGGGCACATCCCAGCCAACCCTGGCACAGGAGAGATCCTCTCAAGATCCCCAGTCAGCATCCAGAGGCCCGGCCACAAGACAGCAGACCCTCGATTTACATGAGCGTTCTGTTCCCACGAACCCTTGGGTAACCCCAATTTCATGTAACTAGGGGTGGCTTTTTCCCTGGAGGAATGCATGTTGCAAGGTAAGTCCCTGCAGGGGGTGCGGCACTGGGGAGGCTAGTGGTGAGTTGGGACAGTGGGAAGCGGCAGTTGAACCAGAGTCACGTGCGCAGCAGGGGCGGTGTGAACTGGGCCATGGGGCGTTTGAACTGGATCTGCGCGTGGGGGGTTTGAACTGGGGCCGATGGGGTTTGCCAGGGTGGAAGGAAGAAAACAGAGCTGTGCACAGAGGGTTTGACCTTGGAGGGGTGGGGGTGGGGGAGGTGAGAGAGAGAGAGAGAGAGAGAGAAAACTGGAGCTGCGTGCAGGCGGGGTTGAGTTGGGGCTGTGAGCGGGTGGTGAGCTGGCGGGGGGATTTCAACCAGGGTTGTGGGGGGCGTTGAACCTGGGCCACGTGTGGGTGGTGAGCTGGCTGGGGTTGAACTAGGGCATGGGGGGGATTGAGCCGGAGCTGCAGGTGGGGTGGTGAGCCAGTGCCACAGTTGGGCATGGGGGTGAGCTGGAGCTGTGCAAGGGCGGTGAGCAGGGCTTGGGGGGGCGGGGCACTGAACTGGGGGCAGCAGGATTTTGAGTTGCATTTAACTGGTGTTAATGCGAGTTAAGCGCAATTCAAAACTGTGTATTTCGATGGTTTACTGAATACACCTGCTAATTCCCAACTCACGTGCAGTATCTGGACCCATTTTCCACTCTGCGCCCTGCCCCCTCCCTCCAAGCATGTGCCCATGCTGGGAGTTGGGAAAACTCACCCCAAAGAGAGGAATCCCCTACCCCTACTCCAGTTTGATAGCATGCTAGGGGATGCTCTGCAGCACTTCCAAAAGGTCAGGGATAATTAAAGGAGAAGCTTAAAGGAGCCCCCAAATCCAGGCTGATCATGATTCTCATGAGGGGTTACTGTCTCTCTCATGCAAATTCCATGCTGCTCACCTGGTCTGCGCTCTTCCTCAGCTCTGGGTAGGCATCTCCCTGCAGAACAAGATTCACAGAGCATCAGAAAATAGCTGCATGTAGGATGAGTACAACAGCTGCCCCTCCCTACCTCCACTGGGGACACGGGCCAGTCTGAGTTCTTTTGCACTGGTGCTCCCCACCCCCGTAGGGTTCCAACTCAGGAATGCATCTAGACTAGCCAGATGCTTCTGCATGGCTCCTGCACCTTCGTCTGAGAATTGCAAAGTGCTTTGAAGCATTAAAGAAGCTTCTCATCTGCTGTCAAGGCAAATGCTAGCCCCCATGGAGAAACTGAGGAACAGAGAGACAGGGGCTTACTCACATGCAGATGTGAACCATGTGTCCCATCCCCTGATCTCACCATTTCACATCTTGCACCCCAGATAAAACCAGCTTGAAACAACTGACACTTTCTGGACTTCCCTGTGACTTTGGCAGGCTCCCAACTGGCATGAAGGCAGTGCTTCTTTGGTGGAAGACAGCACTAATTATAGCCTCAAAACCTTTTTCACAGAGTGGGAGCACACTTTGAGTAATAGCTACTGTTTCACAGCTAGTCCTCCTGCCCTTGGCTCTTGCTTAGATTCAACCTCACCTCTCATTCAGTACTGCATGACACTTCTGTGGAAACTTCAGAAAATGCTTTATGGCCCAAAGTAGCATCAGGGAAAAGCCAATGCATTTAGAGTTTCTTTTCATAGGATTGAGCAGGAAGAAAGAAAAAGGAGACAAGCCAGCACCATGCGACCTGCCAGCTCTTCAGAAACCAGTCTGGGAACGAGCACGCTGGAGGAGTGTCTATGCTGGCCGCCCCGGTCTTGTCTTTCACACTCATACATCATGCCTGTGCTCAACATACTGTTCATCACAAGCTCTGAGCCGTCAGCAGTAAAGAGGCCAAGTGCCACTGGGAGAAACACCTCACACAAAAAGCATCCCACGGGTACAATCTCCTGGAACAAGAGCACAAGAACCTGCTCTTGCACTCAGCTGAGAAGCATCAGGCTGGATGAGACCTGGGCCAATAGGCTGATCTCCCGCCCCGCAAGTAGAGCCCTTCGGACATACCAGAACTTCCACCACAGTAGGAACCAAGCTGGCCAGGAACCCGGGTGGAGCATGGAGAACTTCAGAGCAAAATCGGACAGCCCTGCGCAGTATGCGACGCAGCACCAGCCTGTGGATGATTTATAAGACAGCCACAGGAGTATTCCCAACTAGCACACTCCCCCGACACACTCAAAAGCCAGCTCCTCTTCTCTGTCAAACAAGCCAGCTTCCCCTTTTCTGCCCAGTCCCGCCTGCACAAGCCAGCTCCCCACCCTGTCCAGGTCTCCTCACACACACAAACCTGCCATGCCTTCTCCACCTGTATTCCCATACACAAACCCAAAAGTTAGCGCTCCTGGCCTTGCCCGAATCACCCCCCACACCCACTCCAGCTTCTCCCACCCGACACCTACCCCACCCTGATCCCCACAGGGCCAAACCTGCACAACCACACTGGTTTTCCATGCCCCTGTATTCTCTCACCTCCACCCAGAACATCCACCCTAGTGCTGCTTGTACCCTCCCTCCCCTTCACAGCCAAAAAGCCCTCTCCCCATTATCACATGTCCTTACTCAGCTCCAGACATGCCGGGGTACACGCCGTCAGCGATGCACACAGACAGAGCGCGCACGTGGTCTGCCACCACGCGGTAGGCCATGTTCACAGACCCGACGTCAGCCTCCCGCACCAGGCCCTGATACCCAGGCCCACCACAGCCCTGGGGAGGAGTGGGGACAGAGAAGGAGATATTTTAGTGGAGGCAACCAATTCTGAAAAGCACAGCTGCTCTGAAAGGCTTTTGGACATTAACACTGCATAATGTCGCTCTGGGTGGGTTTCTTCTGGCCCAATGCTGATGCCTGGGAGATTCCTCTTTCCTGCTGCCAAGTACGTGGTTAATTCCTTTTGCACAGTTGTGCCTGTCTGCCTTACACGTTAAATGTACCACATTAACACCCTCCTGGCACATGGGAGTCCAGGGCTCATGTATGTCAGAGTCATCATCAAACCCCATCTCTAACCACTTGGGGTACTACAATCCCAGGCCACCTGTAACATGAGTGATGATCTTTGATGTCCTAGCTAAATTCTAGCCAGGGAAATTCTCCCGTCTCACTAAACATCACTGCTCTTCACACTGGACACGTGTCCAGGCCTGAACTGCTGTGCGTTTGACACCTGCTACGTCCCACCCCAGAGGAGTCTGCATTTCAATGCTCGGCAAAGAGCCTCCATATACCTCGGACAACTGGCAGCTGATCATCACCTGGTGGTAGGGATGTTAAAGAGCAAGTAGTCTGGTAACCCAGTAACCACCAAATTTTTATTGGTTACTCGGTTGACCATCCCCCTAACCAGCTTCTCTAAATTTAAAAGGCTAAACTGGGCACATAGGCTGGCTCAGCTTCCAGCTCTTCTCACCTCCCTCCTCCTGCACATTTCTTTTTTTAAAATTTAAATGCAGAGAGTCAAGGATGGGGCGGGGGCACAGAAGGTAAGCCAGCCTGCAGGCTTTTTCAGCCTTTTAAATGAAGAGTGGCAGCAGGGGGTGGGTGGGAACTGCCTGGTCCTGGTTGAAGCAGGGATAGCAGCTGATCCAGGAACTCTCTATTTACTTGGGGGGCATGGGGGAGGCTGTGAGAACCTGTATCACTAAGTGACAAGCAGATGGTCTATTACATCCCGACCTTGTGGATGGCATTGAGTAGTGGGGTGAAGAGATCCGTATCGTAGTTGGATCGCTTCCTCTGCAGAACTGTCACCAGCCTTTCGAGGCCCATCCCCGTATCCACGTGGTGGTGGGGCAAAGAACGCAGACTCCCATCGGCCTCTCTGGCAACACGCCAGGCCCCACCCAAACACACAAAGCCAAAGAGAAGCAGAAATTAGTCTGATGTCAAGTGCTAATCAGTCTTGGGGGGAGGGAGGACACGGACTAAGGATGCGAGCAGCAAGGGGGAATGCAGGAAAGGGCACGGGGGGGACTCAACAGCTGCGGCTATGCAGCAAAATGGGGGCAACCCCCAGGGCACGACTGACAGAGAGCAGCAGGGCAGGGGAGAGAAAAAGGCAGAGGTGTAAAAAGCAGCAAGGGCAGAGGGGGCACTGGTCAGATGAGAGCAGTGGGAAGCTAAAGGAAGGACTGGAGACATCTCTAAGGCTCCTCCGTGCCTTCTGTGCTGCCATCTGCCAGTGAGGAGCAAGGAGTCCTCAAACATTAACCTCTTTAGTGAGTTGCAAGATTTATATTACAGAGCGACACTACATTCAGGGGCAGCTCCCAGCAATTGGTACCTGCAGTACTGCATGAAGACCAGGTTCCAGATCTCCACCACATCAGGGCTGTCTCGGTTCACCAGCGCTGCTGCATGCCGGCCGCCACCTACATGGTCATAGTGGATCTCGGTACAGGGGCCACAAGGGCCGGTCTCACCCATCTCCCAGAAGTTTTCCCTCAGTGGGAAAGGAAGCACACGATTGGGAGGTACCCTGAAAAGGAGAGCACCATAGGAGACAGGGTTAGGTAGCAGAGTGCACAAGCCATAGGATACCACATGCCAAGAGGAGGAGGCTGGGGGAACCCTCTCTCCGACTGTACTGTTACCTCACCTTCCAAACTCAATAGGGTCAACTTGTTTCTGCTCACCCTTTTCCCCTAAATTAATTACATTCTATTCCAGCTACGGTTATTGAGCAGGAAGAAAATGAGTCACAGCAGAAGGCCCCTGTTATGTTCATATGGAAGGAAGAAAAAAAAACCCACACACCCTTAGGCACTTGGAAGAAAATAAGTATGCAGAATGTGAAAATATTTATAAATTGGTACATAAATTTGAATACACATACATAAAAGTCAGTAACATAGTTCAACATTCTTAACAAGATGGATGAGCCTGAGACATCGCAGCCGATTGTGCTGTGCCCCCTTTATGAAATTTGATGTCCCCCAGAGGGCCACCTCCCCACTTTTTGTGCACCTGGATTTAAAATCACCAATTTTAATTAGCAAGACAGAAACCTTGATTTACACTGAAATTGATTTTAATTTTGTTTTGCATTTGTACCTTTATAGTTACTTTCTTAAGGAAAGGCTGATTCTCATTGTTGGCAACCTTTAAAAATAACGTGGATTTGCAATTTATTATAGACTTTGTTAACTGTGGTGCTTCTTTGGCTAACTTGGAGGATACAGCACACTTGCACATACATTTATGTAACCATTTTTATCTTACTGCATGTGTATTCAGGTTCTTGACTTAAATATTTTGATTGTAGAAAACTATGAATGATGCATTTTTACATGCACTGTGAAGGTTTTTTTTTATTTGCAGTGTGTGTAAAGCTCTATTAGGATGGAAGCTGACATTTTATTAAACAATGCACAAACATTTTTGTAAATAACCTTAAATATGGTCGATATATAAGCTGTTTAATGCTTCCCCCCCCCCCTCATCAAAATATGTTTTCTATTTAAAACTACCTGATTTACTAAACAAAGGGAGTATTCTCTGTATTTAGTGAATTAACCAGATTGTTTCAGGTCATTATGTCCTTCAGAACTTTAGAACTTATCCTCTCATCCTTCGAAGTTCAGAGATGGACTAATGCATTACCCTAATCAAGTGTAATTACCCACATGCAGACTAGAACTTAGGACCTCCAGAGTTCAGTGCAGGAACCTCTGCCACTTGAGCTAAAAACCCTCTGCTACAGTTTTTTGTCACATAGTACTCATCTGCACTAGCTCCCTACTTCGAGGAGTAAAAGGACTTTGAAGTAACCTGGACACTTCGAAGTACCGGTGGGTGAGCTGCGCCTAGAAGCAAGCCAGCACTGTGAAGTTTAACACTTCGAAGTTGCCGGGGGGCGGGGGGGGGAATTTGCTTAATGAAGTGCTGCATATGCACCTCAGCGCTTCATTAATAAACTCCCAACACCCTACTTACCATGTTCCCTACTTCGAAGGGACCTAGTGTAGACAAGCCCATAATGGAAGGAAAAAATAAGCTTTCCCGCTTTTTAGTTCCCAGCTGAAAGTTAAGAAACTACTTAAATAAATTCAAATGAAAGGAATATTCCCTCTGCACCTGTAACAAAGGATACTGATGTTAAAAGTTAATTTAGCACTTCAACTTTACTTCCATGTGTTTGGCCAGTGGCTTCCCCTAGTTTTGTAGTTTGACTTTCTTTAAAATTTGGCAGCAAACACATTCTATTTAATACTATTTTCTGAATTTAAGTGAAATTTTAAATAGACATTTAGACTTCAACATAAGTTGTAATTATCTGAATTTTCAGTGTTTATTTTTAACAAGCAAACCTGTACTTAAACACAATTCCTGACTTTAAAAAAAAAAAAAAATTAAAAATCATCCTTTTCTCTCACCCCCATTCACCTTTGATGGGAGGATTTCTAAGTTTGAGACAGGAGTTCCTGCTTCATAACACATTCAGTTCCAGGCCTATTGACCAAGTAGAGATTTAGTACCGTTGACTGTGATGGTGCAGTTATATGGACATCTTTATTAAGGTCAGGCCAGAGGTCATCGGTAATCATGCTTACTAACTCAGAGATGCATTTGAAATTACAATCTAGAGGTAAGACATTCCAGGGCTGCTAGGCCACTATAAAATTCATAGTAATGCAATGAAACTGGGCTCAAATAACAGAGTCAAAAAACTGACATATCCTTTACTCTTCCACAATTGCATTGTACCAGCTAAAGAACTAAAGGTGAGCAAACTCATACCTCTCATCTCTCCCCATGACACTCCTGTCCTGCTTCTCTGATGCACTTACCCTAGGTTGAGCCATATATCCCTGGTCTCTTCATCTGGGCTCAGCCCCAGTGAGGAGTCTCCTCCAAAATAGGTGATGTAGAGGCGGTCTTTTGGGATCTCATAGATCTGCGTTAGGAGCTCCCATGCCATGCCACATGCTTCCTCCTGAACAGAGTGAGGGAAAGCAAAGGAAAACTCAGTTATTCAGAAGCATCCAGGTGAGAGACGTCAACTTAAGCACAAGGGGTAGAAGGGAATTACACTGGAGAAACTAGTCTTGGCTGACATCTTCCTTCACTATGCTACAGTGTATCACTGAGCTCTAAGGGGCCATGCCACCAAGGAGCCTCCAGTTGTCAATGGAAAGGAGGTGAAGATCTCCCTGACAGTGACCTCAGTATCTCAGGATGGCCTGTCCAACAGGTGGAGCACCATGAGAGTGGTTCCCTGTTACAAAGGGTGCAGTCTTGAGGAGTAAGTCTCCAAGAGAGACATCAGCACTAACATGTATGGCGATGGCTGAAATGTGGTTGTCTGTTCCTCAGGGACTAGACTGCTTCTTCTACCCCAGTTTGGGTCACAGACTCCCTAGTCCATTCCCATTAACCACATGGTTCTCAGCCCAAGTCATTTGAAGCCTGGACCATTGTCTGTGGATAATTCCTGGAGGTAACCATCCAAGTCAGTCTTCTCCTTGGGAATACACTGTTTAAACCATGTGCCGGGGGAAGAGAGAATCAGTAAACCTTGGTGGCATAGTATTTTCAACCATCAAAAAAAAAAAGGCAGCCAAGTAGCACTTTAAAGACTAGCAAAATAGTTTATCAGGTGAGCTTTCGTGGGACAGACCCACTTCTTCAGACCATAACCATCTCTGTTACTATTTTAAACCAGAGATTCATTTCAGTCCCATCTTCTGTTGCTCAGCCCCATCCCCTCCCACCCCATTTGTCCCACACCATCTTTAAGACAACTACACAAATTGCCATTTTCATGTAAAAATTAGTTAAATATTTCACATACTGGCAGATTCTTTTAGTGATTTGACTGCTGGAAAATCAGCCAGCCCATCCAGAGCAGAAAACTTGCCATCAAACACCAGCACATGCTCTCCTGACCATGGTGTAAATCATTGAACTTCTAGCAAAAAATCCCAAGCTCATCAGAGCAGCTGAGACAGTATATATAGCACAGGCCCCATCGTGCACTTGACACTGATCCATGCCCTGAGGAGCTCAAGCTCTAGTGTCTCACTTTGAAGTAATCTCCAAAGGACCAGTTTCCCAGCATCTCAAAGAAGGTGTGATGGTAAACATCTCTGCCCACATCATCCAAATCGTTGTGCTTCCCACCAGCACGCACACACTTCTGGCTGTTCACTACACGCTGGTACTGGGCCAGTTCACTTCGGGGATGTGCGGTGCCCAGGAAAATGGGCTTGAACTAGAAGGGAACACACACACAAAAAACACCCACATCATTTTCATGTACTGGCCACAAGAATTAGATGCCCTGAGTGGGGCTTCTGAGTACTACTGTGCTGTAATTATTAAATAACAATCATGAGAAAAGCTTGTCACAGGATTGGTGCCCTCAAGTATTCTGGGCATGATAGAGCTGCTTGGAACAATTTCAGACAATAAGCAGTTTTGACAAAACCAAAAAGGTTTTCCAGAGACCTATCTGTTTCCATGAAATGAATCAAGGAGGCTTGAGACACGTTCTTTAGCTGTGTGTTTGGGAGATCCAAATTCATGTCCCTCCTTCAGAGAGTAGAGTTTTTCCATCCTGAATCAAGACAATGCAGGACTCAAACTCGGGTCTTCCACAAGTCAGCACCCCAACCTAGTTGTGGGAGGGATAGCTCAGTGGTTTGCTCACTGGCCAGCTCAACCCTTGAGGGGGCCATTTGGGGATTTGGGGCAAACAGATTGAAAACAAAATATGTCAGGGATGGTGATAGGTCCTGCTGTGAGGGCAGGGGACTGGATGCAGTGACTTCTCAAGGTCCCTTCCAGTCCTAGGAGATAGGTGTATGTCCATATAGTATAACCATCAGGGTATGCAAACTCCCCTCTTCGCCACCTCCCTTTAAACACAATTCCATGCCTGTGAAACATTCCAAAAGTTCCATTTTCAGTCCACTGTAGAAATTTAAAAGCTTCAAAAGCAGGTGAGAAGCAGAATTGTTGTCTTCAGCCTCGTCCACCCTAAAAGGACTCTTAAGCACTGCCTACTGCATCACTCGCCATGACAAAGGAACACGATAAGATGCATAAGGGCAGAAAGGATGTCCTTCTGGTCAGGGCACTAGTCTGGAACCCAAGAAACCGAAATTCAATTCCCACACCAGCCACAGACCGTCTGGGTGACTTTGAGCAAATGTAAGACAGAGACCTCACTCCCCTCCTTCACAGAGGCGTCCCCAGCATAAATGCCGTTAATGAGAGCGACTCACCCACATGCTAGACCGCCGAGGGCCAGCCAAAGGGGTGTTTTATTGCAGTGAGATGAACCACCCGCCCAGTGGACCCCCGGGGGCTGCCCGGAGGAGCAGCGGCAGCTCCCGGGATCGCAGTGGCGCTGCGTTACGCCGAGCTCACAGCTCGGAGCGCGTACACCAGCATCTGAAAGCTCCCGGACGCGACTCCCCCGCAGCCACGTGCTGTTGCGAGGTGCCAGGAGCTCGGGCCGCCCCCAGGGCTCAGCGTGTAACTAGCGGGGCGCTAGGGCTGGAGCGGGGGTTCTGCATTCAGCTCCCAGGGGCCGCGGGTGGGCATCGCCGCCGCGGGCACGGGCACGGGCACGGGCACGGGCACGGGCACGGCCGCCCCACCTGGTTCATGCCGGCGTTAACGAAGAGGAGCCCGGGGTCCCCGCGGGGCCGCACCGGGGCGGAGGGCACTAGCCGGTGTCCGTGCTGCTCCTGGAAAAAGCGGAGAAAGGCCTGGCGGACCTGCCCGGCCGGAGGGCAGGCGGTGGCGGCGCAGCAAGCCCGACGGGAGCCGCAGCGCCGTCCCGAGGGGAGCCGGAGCAAACCCCGTGCATAGCCTGCTGCTGCCATCTTAACTACTGGCGGAACTCCTACACCGCCCCGGGCTTCACGTTGTCAAGATACCATTCAACGAGAGGCGGCAGCAAGAGAGATCGCCCTGTCGCAGGGTATGGTGGGATCGGGGAGCCGTATGCCAGGAGTTCCAGTGCCTTTTTTTCAGCCTATTGCTCCCATGCTAGTCATTGGGCGTTCGGTGCATCATGTATTTATTAAGTTCTGCCTGCTGTGGCCCAAATATTTTTTTTGTCTTGGACTTTCATATTGCCAATGTTCAACAGTAATCACCATTGCTAAATACAAGTAGTAAAGTAATGAATCAGGCCCACAAAAATAATAAGACAACACTGTTGAAGTATTTTTCTTTCCCTTCAGGTTCCTGGAGACTTTAGGAAACCTTCACATCTTCTTTTCTAGTTTTTTTCTACTTGGACAGAAACTTAACTTTTTAAAAATGAAAGGAAAAATACTCAGTTATTTGTTTCCAAGAGCTGACATTTTCAGAAAGACACCAAAATTGTTATGAGTTGTGATGAAATCACGAGAATGGACAACTTCAAATAAAGGAAGATTACAACCTGGAGAAAATATTTCCTTTTCAAAATTGCATACCTACTACATCACAGATCAGTATGCCTGTGAATCCAATAAATTAGAGAGACCAGAGGACATGTTTTATTATTGTATCATTCTTCGGATCATTTGTGTACTGTCGTCCCTCTGTGCAAAATATAATTAGCCTTTCACATGTGAAGCTCATCTGAGGTCTTGGTATTGTCCCTGGGCGGCTTGGTATATTCTACTGAAATTAGGGCACAGGGTTGTCTCTACCAATACACAAAACACGCAGCTCTGTTGGGCACCCCAAAATTTGGGGCACCAAATTGCTCCAAATTTCCTGTTTCCCTATGTAGCTGCGTGTTGCATATGGGCTCTGGCAGCTGCCACACCCTGTGATCAGCCTTCCCAGCTATGGTCGAGAAGCAGAGAGCAGCCACACAGTTGGCAGCTAGAGAGAAGCCCCTTCAAAGCGTGGAGACCCTCAGCCCCTCCTGAGTCTCCCATCCCCTACTCGCTGCTACCCGCACCTCCACCCTGCTCCCCACAAAGGGATGGTGGTCACGGTAAGAGAGACAACATGCAGGGGCTGGTCTCCTCCAGCTAGGTTTGTTGGTATCAAGAGCAAGAGGATGGGGCTGGGAGGAAAGCCTGTCCCCTGGGAGGAGTGTCCTGTACATGGCCACAGCCAGGTCTGGATGGGTGTGAGCATCATCCCAATCCTTCCCAGCAACGTGCCCCAACGTGAGTCCACGCAGCCAGCTGCAACCCCCGCCCCGCGGCTAGGGGAGCACCGCACAGAGCAGCAGCCGGACGAGGACTACATCAGGTTCGAGCTCTGAATACTAGCAGACCAGGCTACCCCTCGGAGATACGGCTCTGGTATCGATTGGTTGGGCTGCGGCGCGCGCAGGCGCGTGGGGGGGGGGGGGAAATGTTAGTGCCATCTTTGTTGGGGGAGACGGAGGCTAGCTAGAGCCCGGAGTTGGATGGTGCCCCTCCCCTTTTAGCGATTGCTTCTGCCTGCTGCCTAGGCCGGCGGGATGGCGGAGCGCGGCGGCTCCTTGTCCTCGGAGGGCTCCGGCTGGACCTGGTGCCTCAGGCGTGTGGGGATGTGCGGCCAGTGGCTCCTGCTGGAGAGCGGCAGCGAGGTGAGGTGGGGGCGACCCGTAGCCTGGACAGGGGCTGGTGGCGGTGAGTAGGGGGGAGGAGATGGGAGAGCTGGTGGCAGGGGGCTGTATGGGGGGGAGGGGAAGAGGGGGCTGGTGGCAGGGGGCTGTATGGGGGGAGGGGAAGAGGGGGCTGGTGGCAGGGGGCTGTATGGGGGGGAGGGGAAGAGGGGGCTGGTGGCAGGGGGTGTATAGGGGAGGGGAAGAGGGGGCTGGTGGCAGGGGCTGTATGGGGGGGAGGGGAAGAGGGGGCTGGTGGCAGGGGCTGTATGGGGGGGAGGGGAAGAGGGGGCTGGTGGCAGGGGGTGTATAGGGGAGGGGAAGAGGGGGCTGGTGGCAGGGGCTGTATGGGGGAGGGGAAGAGGGGGCTGGTGGCAGGGGGTGTATAGGGGAGGGGAAGAGGGGGCTGGTGGCAGGGGCTGTATGGGGGAGGGGAAGAGGGGGCTGGTGTCAGGGGCTGTATGGGGGGAGGGGAAGAGGGGGCTGGTGGCAGGGGGTGTATAGGGGAGGGGAAGAGGGGGCTGGTAGCGGTGAGTAGGGGGGAAGGGAAGAGGGGGCTGGTGGCAGGCGTTGTATAGGGGAGGGGCTGTATGGGGGGAGGGGAAGAGGGGGCTGATGGCAGGGCGGGGATGAGGATGGGGATGATGAGTGCGGGGAGGCAGTGGGGGCTGGTGGCAGGGTGATGCTGTATGGGGAGATGATGGGTGGGGTGGTGGTTAGGGAAGGGGCAGTGAGGTGATGAGGGGCTCCCTGATGTTTCCATGTGTCCCACAGTCTCTGTGGAAACATGGTCCAGAGCCGTGTAGAGCAGTGGCTCTCAAACCTTCCAGGCTACTGGGCCCTGCTTAGGAATCTGATTTGTCTGGAGCAGTCCTAAATGTCGCCTCACTTCCAAACTACTTGCTTAGAAGATCAGACATAAAGATGCTGAAGTGTCACAGCACACTAGTATTGAAAAATGTTGTGCCATTTAATTTTTGCCATAAAATAAAATCTATTGGAACATACTGTATTTAGTTTTCAGCATTTAGTATTCTAGAGCAGTAAAAAAGCCATTGTCTGACCTTTTATTTTGCACAATTTTGGCTAGTGCTTTTTATGTAGTTTGTTGTAAATTAGACAAATATCTAAAGGAAGTGATGTACTCCCTGGAAGACCACAGCATCTCCCCTGGTGTACATGTACCTGTGGTTGAGAACCACTGATGTAGGTGAAGCAGCCCTGAGTATGAGGTGAGGGTTGGTTTCTATTCCAGCCCTTATCTCTTTCAGGGGAATGATTGCCAGGTCCTGCTGGCTGGGGGAATCCACATCCTGCTTCACAGGCACAGGGTCTCGCAGATTACTTCAGAGAGTCCCCTGCTGACCAGGATAGCCTGGGGAAATCCTTGACAGAGTGGTGGTAACTTTCTCAGAGTTGCTTGTGTAATAGTCTTTTAGACAAGTGAATGCCTTTTCCAGGGTTGCTATGGGTCCTGCCAGGTGCTAGAGCTCTAGCAGAGAGTTTGTGACAGAAGCATTTGTGACCTCTTGAACACACAAAAGATGGCGTAACATGTTTGTGGGTGGTAGCAGATGGGAAGCAGATTTGTTTTTCTTTAGCGGTCAGGGAACTGGAATGGGAGTATTCTCAATCTTTATTTGAAGGATAGGGGGTGCTGAAAATTTGAGCAATTCCCTACACCCGATTATGTTTACCAGATATTTATTAAACAAAATAGAACAAAAAGAAACAAGATAAGGCTTTAAGCAGTGAACTAATTTCCCTTCTCAATACTAGAACATAAGGATTAACAAGACATGAATTTCTAATGTGAGATGCAAGTGAGAACCTTCTTTAAAAACCTCCTCCCAGAAATTCCTGCATGTGGGCCTCTTCTAACACCTGATTTGGTAAAGTTCCTGGGAGGAGGGAAGGAGACCCAAAGTTAAAAAAGTTCCTGGCTGTCTGTGGGATCAGGTCCATTTGCCTGCTGACCATTGCTGTCGTTGACCTCTTCCTCCTTCATATCTTCCTGGCTGTTGTCACAGGCTGCTGAGTAATCTCTTGGGAGGCAGCCACAAATTCTTTGGGGACTGTCTTAGGTCCCCCCCCACCCTAGAATCCCATGCAGCTGCTCATAGAAACAGCATTTTTGCAGCTATCACCCAGAATGTGCATTTGGTTCCTTTATCTTCTGGCATGACTGCCTGAGCACCTTTATTTTCAGGCGGCGCTGCTGAGCCTCCCTGGTGTAGCCTTGTTTCACTCTGCCCTGTAAGATCTTGGCATAGATGTCTGCACTTCTTTTGCTGCTTTGTAGTTCTGCTAGCACAGCTTCCCTCAACCAATAAGGTTCTGGATCTCTGCACTCTCATCTGCAACTCTGTGAATTCGTGGCCAGATGTGCTGCTGGTCCACTCGCCATGGTGGTCAAACAGGAAATGAAATTCAAACTTTCCTGTCTGTTTCCTGCACACCTGGAGAACAGTGGAGCTGAAGGTGGTAGCCAGAGTGGTCACATTAGGGCATTGTGGGATACCTCCAGGAGGCCAAGAGTGTCAAATTTCACAACTCTCCATCTGCACTACCATAAAGTCAACCATGGAAGGTTGATTTTTGGCAATACTCCTTGTGAAGGGCAGGAGTACAAAAGTTGACCTTAGGGGCCCTTAAAGGTGGTGCAGTAGATCCTGTAGTGTGGACTGATTGCTCAGAAAATTGACCTAAGTCAGCTAAATTCTGTCTAACCTCCTAGTGTAGACCAGGACTTAAACTTACTTGACTATGCTTTTCTTTAAACTGTTTGAAGTAGTTTTCATCTCTTTCACCATCACACAAATACATAAACTGCACAAAAATCAATATGCAACTTACACGAACTATTAAAAATAATGATGATGATCCAAAATTGGAAGAAAATGAATATTTTCAATTCCTGCCTTTCTTTACGTGGCTATCTGTGGAAGCTTGGAAGCAGCATGGGCAGCTGTGAGACGAGAGGTGGGGGGATAGCAAATGTGAGCAGGGATGAGAAGCAGGGGGAATTGGGAGGCCCTGTGTGAAGGTAGTGCAAGTTGGGCACCCAGCTCTGAAGGAGCGGCGTGGAGGTAGGCATTGACAGTTCATTGCTATGGGTAAAATGTGCACATTTAGTCCCTGTCTCCCCCACCAGATGATGTGCCCCTCCGTTTGAGAACCTCTTTGGTAGGCTGAACAGCCTAGTATCAAGTGTTTGTTTTCCATATAGCTGCATAGAGTGTGTAATCAAGTTACCTATTTGCCTTCTTTTTGTTTAACTAGATAGACCCGAGGAGCTCAGTCATTCATTCATTCAATCATTTTCAATCAATCCTTCAATCATTTTCATGTTTCTTTTGAACGCTTTCAAATTCATCACCATTCTTCTTGAATTGCAGACACCAGAACTGGACTGTATTCCAGCAGCCGGCATACCAATATCAAATGCAATAAGGTCTTGGAGTACACGAACCCAGAGTACGTGACCCTGCTCTTATGCAGCTGACCCCTGATTCCTATAGTAAACCCTGGAAATGCGCAATTTCCAGTTGTGCTTAACTCTCTCCCGCTCAGTGCTGGCTCAGCCCCTCCCAGCTCTGCATGGCCCTGGCTTAGCCCCCTGCACCTCAGCTTTGCTCACCACCCGTGCATAGCTCTTGCTCACTCACCACCTCTCGGGTGTGACTCTGGCTCAACCCCCCTGCCAGCTCATCACCCGCACGCGGTTCTGGCTCACCACTCACTCCCATGACCGGCTCTGGCTCACTACCCCTCACGCACGGCTCAACCCCCCTACCTCCCACGCTGGTTTAAACCACCTGTGCGTGGCCCCAGTTCTATCCTCCGGCCCCAGTTCAACCCCTCACACGTGGCTCTAGTTCAAACCCACCCCCCGTCCTGGTTCAAGTCCCTCCTTCATGTGGCCCTGGTTCAACCCCCCTGCGTGTGACTCCAGTTCAAGCCACCCCCACCGACCCTGGTTCGAACCCCCTCCTGAACATGTACCTGGTTCCATCCTCCTGCCCCAGTTCCACCCCTGCATGCGTCTCCAGTTCAACCCCCCGCCCCCGGCGCATGGCTCCAGTTCAGACCCCCCCCGCCTGGGTTCAAGCACCCCCACGTACAGCTCCGCTTCAACACTCCTGCCCCAGTTCAACACCCCCCGCGGCTCGGTTCACCACCCCCATGCACAGCTCTGGCTCAACTCCACCCCTTGCTCTCCTGCAGCACTAACCCACCCCAGGCTTAGTGTCCCCCTCCCACCCCAGGACTTACCTTTCTACTGTATCCCCGGCTGCAGAACACGTGTTCCACCAGGGGAAAAGCTGGACCCCAACTTACACGAAATTCAGGTTACGCGAGGGTATGTGGAACGGAACCCGCGCGTAACTCAAGGGTCTCCTGCATAGAGGTAAAATAACCTCTTTGCTCTTTCATGAGATTCCCATTTATATATCAAAGGATCACTTTAGCCCTTTTGGCTACAGCAGTGGACTGAGAGCATATGTGCAGCTGATTGCAGGTCAGGGTGAATAACAATCTTTTTGAGCATCACTGGTTCCCAGTGTGCGGTTCCCCAGGGTGTTAAAATGGCCAACAGTCTGTGTTCCTAGATGAAGACCTTTATATTGAGCTGTATAAAAACACATATTGTTTGCTTGTGCGCAGTTTACAAGCTACACGGATTGTGCTGAATCAGTGAGCTGTCGTCTTCATTACTTACTACTCCCCCAATTTTAGCAAACTTTATCAGTGATGCTTTTATGTTTCTTCAGGTCATAGATAAAAATGTTAGAGTAGGGCCAAGAACAGATCCTTGTAGAACTCCATTAGAAACACCTGCTCCTTGTGGTGATTCCTTATTTACAACTGCATTTTGAGACCTATCTGCTAACTTTTAATCCATTTAATGGTTGCCATGTTTTATTTTACATTGCTCGAGTTTTTTATCACAATATCATCTGTTACCAAGTCCAAGTATAAATACAGCAGCACTGTTACATTTATCTTGCAGCCTTTGCTATTAATTATTGAGCCACAATGACATTTTTCATCATGTACTTTCAAACTGTGTTGATGATTGTCTTTAAGCTATGCCATGTTCTGCAGATAAATAATACTCTTGTGGCAGTAACAGGAAGGAGGAAATAGCTGAATTGTTCCAACCCTTTGTTGAATTCACTTAGAGGTTAAACAATGAACAATTTCAGCCTCTCCCAAGTTAGGGGAACCACAACTCCTGCTTTCTCTATTTACCAGGAAAATTCTTCTCTCTGAGTTGGCCTTCAGTGCCTGAACCTCCAGCCCAGACAGAGCCTAGCTGCCTCAAGTAAGATTGGAGAGTCACAGTGCTACACATCAATGTTTCTCTAAATTCTTGACCAATGCGAAAGACTTTATGGAGTTAAAGCTTCTATTGCTCTTATGGTTTTGAACAAGGGAAATGACAGGATGCCAGCATTGCTTTTTCTGAAGCTTTCATCAGAGGCTTTTTACTAAATATTTTACCCAGTTGGCAGAAGATGGTTTGTTGTCAGAGTACAGTAGGGTCACAGCATTTATGAGGGCTCAGTGTTGAGAACCATTCAATGCTGAATTTCGCGAATATCTGGACGTACCACATGGATGGCTAGGGCACCTCATGGTGGTGCCAAAAGTGCCACGTGGTGGCAACAGCAGTGTCATGCAGTGGCAAAGGTGCCTTGCGCAGCACAGGTGGCTACAGTGCCTTGTGTCGCACAGCGGCAACAGTGCAGGGGACAACAAGCCACTTACGAGTAATTGAATTTGTGAATGTTAAATTCACTGCTGTCACAACCTCGCTTACTCGCTTAAAGAAGGTTTGTTATCAGTAAAATGGACACAAATGTTCCTCACTCCTAAAACATCAACGTGTTTTAGGCTTTTTTAAGGTTTCCCTCTAGCTTTCGACTCTTAGACATGAAATTGTCAAATTCAGTAGAAGTTATAAATATATGTGTGTGGTTAGTGTTAAACTTGCTACTCTGCACCTCTGTAAAAACTACTGTACAAAGGTAATTCATCCCCAATGTTTGTTTTACTATATTTAGAATGGAAAGCAGATAGATCACTCTTTCTGTACTGTTGCTAATGGTGGCTATTAAACTTTCTTTTTCTTTAGGTAACTATAGGTCGTGGGTTTGGCCTCACCTACCAGCTGCTCTCAAAAACCTGCCCACTGATGATCTCCCGTTATCACTGTGTTTTCAAGCAGAATGCAAAAGGCCAGTGGACAGTTACAGACAACAAGGTACTGAGGTTGAATTGCGTTTTAATTGCATTGAGAGGTATTGAGGATGACCTCCCATTATGGAGCTGTGTCTGAACAGTTGTGAGGTCATAGTTACGAAGTACAGGTAAACTTGAGTCATGCTGTAATACAGTATAGTTTAACTTGGGTAACTGGCTTGTGAGAACGTATGCTTCTGGTTGTGCACCCTGAATCTGGAATTGAACTTAGCAGAGATCTAGAATGCTGACTCAGACTTATTTGTATTTGCCTGTAAGGGATGCTTCCTGTGTTTAGCTTCTTTTCTTTGACAGAGCGTATTAATGCTATCAGATAGCGAAATGCTGAGGGAAATATTGGTCCTGAGAATTAGTCTGTGAACTTTCCTGTACAAAGAATGACTATGAAGGTTGGCATTCTTGAAAACGATATTACTCTTGTAACGTTAATTAAATGACAAACTGGCGTCTGTATGTCTAGTGGAATAACAAAAGTTTAGCTTTAATAAACTAAAATGGGAGATGGTTTTCTGATTGTGAAACTGGTTTTGATTCCTTTGGGTGACATGAAACACAATGTCATCATGAAGCTAGAAAGGGTGTGCAAAGTGGGGGGCAGATCCCTCGGGGGAGGATATAGAATTTCATAAGTGGGGCACAGCATGATCAGTTGCTGGGTCTCAGGCTCCTCCATCTCATTAAAAATGTTGAAGTACGTTACTGTTGTTATGTGTGTATTCACATTAATAAGTTTTTACATTCTGCCTACTTTTCTTACACATGCCAAAAGGATTTTTTTGCATGTGAACATAAGCGATATTTCTGTTGGTTTGGATTACACTGGACAGGTTGTGGGGGCTCTGCTAATTGCAGGAACAAAAAGTGGGGCCTGGCATAAAACATTTGCTCACCGCTGAGCTAGATTAAAGGATTGAGATCTGAGTTCTAAGCACCTCACTATCTCATTTGCTGACAGTGGCAAGTTGGTGTCTCTGTCAATTCAAGTCCCTTTCCTCCCATGCTTTCCTTCAGTCTGGAAAATTATTAAAGTCAGGAACCTGATTGAAAATGAGTTAGATGCAACACATGAAATATTCTATAATGCACACTGACTTTTAAAGGATGCAGTTGGAAGGCCAAGACCAGGTGGAATAGCTAGAAGACATACGGTCAGTGTTATTAACATTTCAGTGGTATTTGTTTTGATGTACCCAATACAGCTGCAGCGTTGGTCAGTTTCCTGTCTCCTGTGAGGAGCTGGGAGCCAGGCTCCAGATCCCCACCAATCCCAGCTCCTGAGAGTGGTGGGGAGCTGAAGCTTGGCTCCCACCTCTCCACTGCTCACAGCAGACAGGAATGCTTGTCAGTTTCCTGGCTCCCCCAAGTAACACACAATTTGACTTATGCTGGGCTGCACAAGAACACAACCTCTGCATAAGTCAGGGGTCTACTGTACTTGAGGTCTGTTTATACATTTGCTATTTAAAGTTCTTCTAGCTCGGGGTCAGCAACCTTTCTGAGGCAGGGTCCCGAAATGTGACCTTTTGACCTTTATGTATAGTCAGAGTACTAGAGATACTTTTAGAAGTCACCAATAGTCCCACTTACAACAACTTCATTAATAAAGATGCAGATCTTTACCATTGGTCTATTTAAATCTCATTCCAGTTGGGTTTTTTCAAAAACTAAACATGTCTGGGATTTTAATACAGGTTTGACCTCTCTTACCCTGGATTCTCTGGTTCAGCAACATCTCTCATCTGGCAGGGCAACGGATGCTGCTGGACCAGAGAGATCCATCTGCGCAGGGTGCATCACAGCCATGCTGGTGGCAGGGAGTCCTGCTGGCAGCGCGCTTTGGGGAGCCCCAGAACAGGGAGCCAGGTCAGGGAGACCCACTGTGGGGAGCCCAGCCCCCGTTGTGAGCCCCACAACTGGGAGCCAGTTGGAGTGGAGAGCCTCACCAGCAGCTCCACAGCTGGGGGAGGACACCAAGCCAGGGGACCTTGCTGGCAGCCCCCTGTCCCCAGGAGGACACCAGGTGGGGCACCTCACCAGCAACTCCACAACTTGGGGGACCCAACTGTGGCTGGGGAGGGGACTGTGGCCCACGATCAGGATGTTGGCCACTTGCAGGCCCCAGGGGAACTGGGAGAATCCTGTGGGGGTGGGGGGATGGGAGCTGCCTTGGGCACAGAGCCCCAACGACAGCCTCACGGCCCCAGGAACCTTGTCCAGGATGTGGCCAATCTGTGGGGCTGGGCGAGACATGCGGGCCCAGGAGCTGTCTGGAGCACCTCCCTGCCATGCTGAAAGAATAGGACTCAATTTAGTTGGTTTAATGGCCAGATCCCTCCTGCTGGCCATTAAAGCAATTAAACTGAGTTCTACTTCAGTGTTTCTCAACCTTTTCTTCATAGAGTACACCCTCTTTTTAAGCATAAGTACCCCAGTACGCAAATTTTCAGACATGCAAAATCCTCAATCCCTCCTCTCCTCTCCAGAGCCAGGCAGCCACAGCCCTCTGCTTTAACCCAATCCTCCCTTCTTCAGAGCCAGGCACCCCCAGTTCCCCACTTTAAACCAATCCCTCCCCTCATCCCCCAGAGCCAGCCCCCCCAGACCTCTCCCACTCTAAATAAATACCCTCCCCCACCCACAGAGCCAGGCACCCTCAGCACAAACTGAATCTGGTGACGTACCAGAGCCGCCATCACCTCAGGAGCTGCGTGAGCCGGGACCTGAGCTGCTTCTGGGCCCTCATGAGCTGCGCTGGCTGGAGCCATGCCCTCTCAAGCTACATTGGCAGGAACAGTGCCTTGCGTGAGCTGCACCAGCTGGAGCTGGGGCCTGCGCGAGCAGTGCCAGAAAAATGACAGCAGTGCCGGGATAGAAAGGCTCCACGGGCTGGACACTCCAGGGCAATACCAACCTTTTTCTCATGGGGGGCAACAGTGATTCCTTGTTAAGCTAGAAATAGAGATGTCTGTCATATCAGTCAGGTAAGCCTGAAGTTCTAGTCCTGGTGTATGTAGTAGTGGTTGGAAACCATTATGCTAACTCATGAAGGGTAACCCCTTGCTGCACCTGCTGCATTTTGTCACCTCTACTATTTCCTTAAACTTGTTGTCATGTTTCTTGGGAATACTTCCTTTGCTGAGGACCCTATGCTCTGTACTAAGCACATGTTGTACTTAAAAGAATCATGCAGGATCTTTCTCAGTGTATAAGGCAAAACACCAAGTTGCTACATTTTTTACATCTTCCAGTATGCCTTCTCCTTCCTTTGGTGCTTCTTTCCAGAAACAGAACTGCTACTGGTTTACATTGTCCCCTCTACTTTCTTTTGGTATAAATTTAGTTCCTTTAACCTTCTTCGTAGCCTGTTCTCGATCTCTTGGTGATGTGTCCAAATAAATAATTCTTGACAAATCATTGCAGTGTCTCATTGATTTCTCTGTTTAGAGTTCTTCCTATGGGCTAGTCCAAATATTTCCCATTAAGCTTCTGACCATTGTTTCTTGTTTATACCATCCTAAGCAGCCTTGGATAGTTCTTTCCTTTTTTCCGCATGGTTGCCTAAATTAATTTTATTCCTAGCAGTTGTAGAAGAAAACCCTTATTAGTGGTAGAACTAAATTTTACGCACACATGAGAAAGGGACACTGACTCAGTTATCTGAATCATGCAGAAGCTAGAGGGGCAATTTGTTGAATTGTCCTGGCAATATTCTTTCTGAAAAGGTAGGCTGTGCTTGCAGCAACCAAAAATACTTCATGGAGGAGTTAACATAAACGTACATTGAAAAGGTTTGCTGATTTCTGTTTTTCAGAGTCTGAATGGTGTTTGGTTGAATAAGGAACGCCTTGATCCATCAAAGGCCTATCCAATAAGTGAAGGAGACCATATACAACTAGGAGTGCCTTTGGATAATAAAGAGACTGCTGAATATGAATATGAAGTGATTAAGGAAGAATGGGAGAAAGTTGGTCCATTTTTAGCCCCAAGGAATGACCATCTGATGGGAAAAGCTAAGGGTGCAAGAACTAAACGCAAACTTAGTTTGGAGGAATCAGAGGCATCTGGAGCAGAAGGCCCTTCGAATTCCAAATCCAAAAGGGACAGAGTGACTTGTGACAGTGAACCTTTGGGTAAATCACATGAAAGGGCAGAACTGGCCAAACAACCAACAGAAAACATGGATGTCGAGCTACCTTCTCCTGGACCAAGCATGGAGGAGGATAAAGCTCTAGTGTATTGTAATCCTGTGAACTCTGAGAAAGCTTTACCTTTTAGCCATAAAGACCAGAAAACCTCTAGTCTGGCACAGTCTTGGACTGGTTTGGAAATGCTGAGGAAAACTCTGGGAAATATAATGAAGCTGAAAGTCAGGATGGAGGAGAAAAAGACGGCTATTCTGAGTGTGAAGAAGAGCAGGAAGTCTGGCCAAAAAGAGATCAAGGTGATGGAGCAGGAGCTGCAGGAACTGCAGAACGAGTTGTGCACTGAACAGGAACATCAGCAGCAGAGGATGGAACAGCTGGAGAAGACATTCCATGAGGAGCAGCAACAGCTTCTGGAGGTATGCAGATTGGTATGGATATTATCATCCATTCCAGCATAGGGATGTAATAGAGTATCCAGTTGCACAACAAGCAGATGCTTATTGGTTAAGTAGTTAGTGCTACCAGTTACTCGCAGCTCCCCACTCAGTAAATAGGGAATGGCTCAGCCTCTACCTTTCTTGTGCCGGCATCAGGCAGTTTACCGTGCTGCTGCTCTGCATTTAAAAGCAGGTTGGCTCAGCTTCTTTTTCCCCCACCTGCCCACCCCTGCTGATCTTCATTTAAAAGGCCGAGCCAGAGCACAGGCTGGTTCAGCTTCCATTTCGCCCTCTCCCCTGTTCTGTATTTAAAAGGCTGAGTTGACACACAAGCTGTCTCAGCCTCCCTGCCTGTTGGGCACTGGGCAGTCCCATTCCCTCCTGTCGCTCTGTAGTTAAATGCAGAGCAGCAGGGGATGGGAGAAGAGCTTGATCCTCATGGCTGGGACAGAAGGTGAGCCAGCCTGCATGCCAGCTTGACCTTTTAAATGCAGGGCAGCAGGGGGGCGGGTGATTAGCCCAGTCATCAACAGAAATTTGGTGGTTTCTTGGTCACCAGATCACTTGCTCTTCAGTATTCCTATTGCAGAAGTGTGCCAGTTCCAAACATAGAGAATGGGTAGGGATGAAAGGGGCTGGACCAGTCAAGAGATTAGTAAAGAGGTTTAACCTGAAAGGCAGGTTCATCACAAATAGATAGTAAAGGCATTGTTGCCATCTGAAAGCTGAATGGCCTATGCAAAGTGAATGTTGTTTCTGTGTCCTTCCTTGTGGTTATAGGGAGAAGGATGACTGAATGGATCATTTAGATTGAACTCTTCTATTTTTACTCAACATAGGTTATCAACTCAAGACTGATTTGGATTCCAAGCCCTTTCCCATTCAATCAGGATAATCAATGGGAATTGTTACTTTCTTTGATCCAGACTAGCTAATGAATAAAGTGCAGCAAAGGCAATTTCCTTATCTGTAAATAGTTTTTCCTTCACAAAGCACTCATCTGGAAGTTTTACAGGGCCTGTATATAGATTTTTTTAAAAAAGCTCTGCTGTCTCTATGTACTTCAGTTTGTTAACAAGTATGGTTGTTAGCAAGAGAAAATCCAACTGAAAGTGGATTGGTCAGTCTGTCTAGTAATTGTGAACACTCAGGAAAGCCTATGTGTCCAGATTATTAGATACTTTATTGGAGAAATCTTGCATACAGGAAGAAAGATTTCTCCCTCCCTACCTATGCTGATGGAGGAATCCAAAGCAGCAGCGGGTGTTGTATACAATAATGTGGCAGATTAATTTCTTTAGATGTGTTCCTAAGTGGAGTTAGAACATTTCCATTTTGTCACTCAAAACCTATTACTTCCCTTTCTGTGCCTAGTGAACATTCTAGTTCAGTTAAAGCTAAAATAACTTGGAGATGTTCCGGATATTTAATATTGAAGGCTATTGTCTACAAAGAGTTATAGTGTGTAACTTTAGATTGTGCTGATGATTCGAGAGCCCTGAGATCATTAAAGGTAAGAAAGTTCTTAGGGTTCACTTCACACTAGCAAGACTTCTCAATTTATCCATTTCTAACGTGAGAGAAACTCTTATTTTCCTCTCTCCTCCCTGTTCCGCTAGCTTGGGGGAGTCAGCAAACTGGGGGTCAAATGCAGACTGCCACACACTTTTGACTGGACACTGACATCTTTTTACTTGCTTTTATTTTATTGTTTTCTTTTCTGTGAGGTTTGGACCTTGGCCATACCTTGTCAAAAATAATTGACTGCTCTTTCTGTAGCTATTTCTGACCTCTGTGTATTGCTTAGTCTGGTTCCATAATAATTGCTCTTCCCCCAGCAAATGTCTTTTTATGTCTTATTTTTCCAGGGAGTGAAGCAGCAGCAAGGGGAAGAGAATCTGAAGGAGCAACTGGCCCAGGTTTTGCAGGAGGTAATTTACTACAGACCTAGTTGTGGTCCAGCTGTGCAATGTGGGGAGTGCTTAAACTTTACCTGCTGTTCTGGCAACTGTCCAGGATCCTGAGGTCTGTCCCTGTGGAACAGATTGTAGCTGCTTTTCATCTCTGTGATGTAAGTGACAGGTCCCACACGCCCCAGTAATTGGCAAACAGAAATACCGTCGAAAAGGAGCAAAATTACACGAAAATCCAAATACGACTTAAAAGCTTTTGGTAGCAGTAATGAATATTTAACACGTTAGCTGGCTGGGCCTTGGCTAACCAGATTTTTATAAGCTAGCTGTCACACCTCTCTCTGCTACTTTCTTTTTTTCTAAATCAGCTTTTATTGGTGCAGGTTACAGTATTTTCAAAGAGTGTTTTTGTAGCTAGGATATGGAGAGCTAAGTTGGCTGAGGTAATGTCTTTTATTGGACCAGCTTCAGTCGGTGAGAGAGACTACATTCTCTGCTACACAGAGCTCTTCTTTAGCACTGGAAAAGGTATTAAGGTTTGGTCTACCGTTCAGAGTTAGGCTGATGTTAGGTCCCTTATGTTGGCCTAACTACATCAATGTCTGCACTACAGCCTGCTGAGGTGAGTGTCCGGCTACACTGACATAACTCCGTCTCCATGAGAGACATAAGGCTAATGTCGATGTAGTGAGGTAGACATAGGGTCTGCTCGGACTTCACGTTCCTGCTGTTGGCTGTCATTTTGGTCAATTTCACATCTCCAATCGACAGGAATCCAGTTCCCGGTGTGACAGGTTCGGTCACAGAGATCCTCTTAAGAGTCACTTGATCTGCTGAAATACCATCAACCCTCCCTGCCTGCCCTCCGCCCCACCCCACCCTGTCCTGCTGAGTGAGATCCTCTGTGCTATCACTGGAGGAGACAAAATTCGGGGATCACAGCCCACAGCAAAGCAACACAGACACTGAGGTCAGCTCAGGTTTGGGAAGGCTCAGTCAAAGGTACTTCACACAGCAGAGAGGGTCACAGCTGCAGTGGACCACAACTCTTAGACAAATTTGTCTTACCCTGTACAAAGTTTTACACAGAGCAAGTTGATAAAGTTTGCCCCCTTTATCAATGAAAGAAAGAAATGCAGAGCCATTTCCTTCCCTCCTAACAGTTATTTACATTGGGTTATGAATAAACAGAAGTGATTTTTTGTTTAAGTATAAAAAGTTTGTTGCAGGGATAGGTTCCTGGATTAGTGTTTCAGTGGTATTGTGTGGCTGCTAGTGATCAGCCACCCAACCTCAAGAAATACTCGCTAGTAGCCACACACCATACCAAAGAGAAACTAACCCAGAGACCTATCCCTGCAACAAACCCTGTTGCCTGCTTTGTCTAGATGAGATGCCATCACAGGACCTAATGACATCAGGCACACCATCAGGGGCTCATACACCTGCACATCCACTAATGTGACACATACCATTATGTGCCAGCAGTGCCCCTCTGCCATGTACATTGGACACACTGGACAGTCCCTGCATCAAACAATGAATGGACATAAATTAGACATGAGGAAGTGGAATACACATTGACCTGTAGAAGAACATTTAAACCTCCTAGGACAAAAAATAATGGACCTTAAAGTGGCCATCCTGTTACAAAAAGGGTTTTACTACTCGATTACAATGGGAAACATCTGAATTGGAATTCATTTGCAAGTTTGATGCATTTAACCTGGGACTTAACAGAGATCTCAATTACTTTACACATTTCAAGGACAAGTCTCAGAGAGGTACCATGTTAGTCTGTAACTTCACAAAACAAAAAAGTTTCCAGTTTTGAAGAAGTGGGTCTGCCTCATGAAAGCTCATCACCTAATAAGTTATGTTGTTAATCTTTAAAGTGGTACATCTTTAAAATCTTTAAAGCAACTGCTTTTTTGTTTTGTGATTACAAGGACTATTTCCCCACCTTTGATATTCACAGGAATGGCACCCGTCCCACTTAATTAACTTCTTCCACAGGTCCTATTAATGACAGCTGACACTCTCTTCCCCCGCTCTTTTTATCCCTTCTTCTTCGTCCTTTCCTCCTTGACTATATAAACCCTGGCTTTTTATTTTTGCTCCAGATCTGATGAAGTGGGTCTTACCCACAAAAGTTTATTGCCTAAAAAAATAACAGTATTAGACTTCAAGGTGCTACAGGACTGCTTGTTACTTATGCTAAGCTTCATCATGTATTTACATTTTCAACGAAGATCCATTTAGATGTTAATATTCCTGTTAATCTCTGAATCACCAGCCATAGTAATAGACAGGAAATACAAAGCTAACAATTGAGAGAGAATTTCTGACAATACAGGTTTCCATTTCAAAGTTCTAGCCTATCTAGCATTGAATGGCTTTAATTAGTGTTTACATACTTTTCTAATACGTCTTTCTTGGCTGATTCTGGGTCAGTTAGCTTGGAGGATGTTTAACTCTTTCTGGCCATGTGGCACACTTGGCTTAAGGTTTTTTGCAATTATGTAACAGTGGTAGCAACAGTGATATTTTGTGGTCATATTATAATTGGATAACCTCACGGTTATCCTAGACATGAAATAATACATATGTTGATTTTTTGAAAAAAAAAAAAAAAAGTTGAACTTGTATGAGAGTTTCAGGTTTATTCAGTATTTCCTTCGTTTATCCTGAGTGTTGTACTTTTGGAATCTCATGTAGCCCAGAACTAGTATTCAGTTTTTCAGCAAGAGGCTGAAGACAAAAATTTCTTTGCTTCTGACTGACTTGTCTTTTGTAACTAGCGTGTGTTAGAACATCATTTCCATGAGTTTCAGCTTAAAACTAAATTCTTCCTTTCAGTTGGTTTTTGGGAGCTCATGAAACATGCCATGTCTGTGGTGAAATTACCAGGTGATTGGAAACCCTTGAAACCTCTTGAGAGTTAACCCCAAAATTCCCTATGCCACTACCTGGTGTTGTGAGGCACAACTGAGCCATGAGTTATGTCTCCCCAGATAAGTTTGTATTTTATGACCTGCAGTGAATTATTTGATTAACCCATATACTGATATTACATGTGGGTTTTACTCTTTTTGAGTGTGAATATGTTTGCTTAGTGAGTCTTTTCCCGTTGTGCGTTACCATGTGACCTATATTTTACTTAGTTCGAGAAGACTGATCCTTCTGATTCCTCATCTAAAGAAGTAATTGGAGTCCTTGTTCTCTGAGGGGTTGTGCTCCTGTTGCATTGATTAAGTAAAAAGTTAGCAAAAATCAGTGAACTGAGTAGGATGCTAAGAAGAGTGTGTGTGTTTTATTGAGGCAAGTTACGAGAATCTGTCTGGATTTATATTTTCGCAGCATCGTGCTCTGATGGACGAGCTGAGTCGTAGCAAGAAGGATTTTGAAGAGATCATTCAAGCTAAGAATAAAGAGTTGGAAGAGACTAAGGTACTGAACAGAAGTTGCTTTCCTGTTTTGTTGAAAAGATCAGCACAATTTGCAGCCATGGGAGGAAGAGGGTGTTCAGTACTTTTCTCAAAACTTATTGCCTGGAGCAATGGAAATTTGCTTTTCTGATGGCAGGGACAAGATGTCTTGCTTGGACAGTGGTGGGCAACCTAGCGTAGCGAGTGAGCTGCATGAGTGGCCTTCCTTTATCTCAGTGGGCCATAAGGTTGTCATAACTAAGATGGTATTCCTCCATTACGGGCTAGTTTTGCTAACTGTGTTTGTATACCTAGATTTGTAGGATATGCTGACTGAACCATAGCTAGAGTCCTGCAAATCCACAGATATCCTCTTTATATCTGCAGGTGTGGAAATTCCTTTCCATACAGAAAGGATGCAAACCTGAGACAAGGAATCCCTGAGACTGTGTGTTGTAGCTGTCTTCCCTCCATCCCAGCCTTAGTTCGTAAACCCTTTGCTTCACCACCGGTGATCATGTGTCCCGTCCTTACAGGAGGAGAAGGAGAAGGCAAGAGCACAGAAGGAAGAGGTTTTGAGTCAGATGAATGATGTACTGGAGAATGAGCTGCAGTGTACAATCTGTTCTGAACACTTTATTGAGGTACAGTAACTGTAGTTGTTTCTCAAAAAATCAAAGCAAAGTTTGGTTGGGGTCTCTTTTTTTCCCACCCGGAAGTTTCTTCTCTCTAGCTTGGAAAATATTCACGCTAACTAATGTTCCCTCACCAAGGCATGTTCAAATGGTTATGTGCACCAAGATATGTGCCACCAGTAGAACTACAAACCTAGCTGTGGTTGTTCTGTTAATCAGTTGGGTGGCATTTGACTCTCTCCAGAGCGGCTGCAGAAGTGCAGAGCTTACACGGAACACTGACACTGGCTAAGATTTTTGTGTTTTGCTCCTTTTTCTGAGTATTAAGTCACTTCATGTTGTCAGTTACAGCTACACAATGAAATTTGTTAACTGGGATTACGTGGCTATAACTAAGGGTAAAATTTTACTCCTCTCCAGTTATTCTAGAAGAGACGTTCAACTCAGATTAAGCTTGAAATGTTGACTGTTAAAGCATGAATAGAAATTTATATTTTAATTTCAGTGGGTTATATGGAAATTTCTTCATAGCAGTGAAAACCTGAACACAGTGGCCTTGTTCTAATATCGGAAAATTAAACTCCATCTCATTTCATACGGAGTGGTGCTTCAGGAGATATGACTTGCGTATCTCACTTTCTTCACACTTCCACCTTTTAAGGTGGAAAACGTAGGCTAGTGTTTAAGGCACAGGACTGGAATTTTGACATTCTCAGTTCTCTTCCTGTGTGTCACAGATTTGCTGTGATCTGTGGGTGAAGTCTCTCTCCATTTGTTAGTTTTCCATCTGAAAAATGGGGATAATCTCTATGTATGTTAGCTGGTGAGGTTTGATTGTTACGTGAGTACTATCTGACCTTTGGACAGCAGGTACTACAGAGCCACTGTGATATTTTTTTCTAAGAAGGAATGTCCGTGTGGTGTGTTGCTAGTTTCAGAGGATTTTTTTCCTACTCTGATGGTGTGTGTTCTCCTGACCTCTACAGGCTGTCACGCTAAACTGTGCGCACAGCTTTTGCTCCTACTGCATCAATGAATGGATGAAACGTAAAGTGGAGTGTCCCATCTGCAGGCGAGAGATACAGTCCAAGACACGCTCATTGGTTCTGGACAACTGCATCGACAGGATGGTAGAAAACTTGAACTTGGAGATGAAGGAGCATCGGCTGGCTCTCATCCGAGAGCGCAAAGGTGAGAGGTGGGTGGAGAAGGTGTGATGTGCCGTCTCTGTCTCCATGTCCTCAAAAGAACTTCCTTTGGCACCTATAAACTGTGGGAATGGGAATGAATCCTAATTCCTATATGAGGTTAAGGCGACGTCAATGTTTTTCTAATAGGTGTTTTTCAGAGGTTAGAATGGGAATTAATTTCAGCATTCATGGCATAGCTAGATTTTTGCACTGTAAAATATTTTGGACATCTTTCTAAAGACTATATAGCATGCGCCCGACAAACCAGTGAGAAGACTTCACTATTAGAGAAGCAGCACTTGAATTTCTTAGGACATATTTTTACTAAGCTATCGTTTCTCAGAGCAGGTTTTGAAAAATTTACCATGTGACTTCTAGACAGTGGATTAAACTCAGCATGATTGGTCCTGTCCACTTGTCATTGAAACAAGAGTTGTGGGGGGGTGAACAGATTGATATCCTGGTAAAATTCCAGTGTTGGTAATACAATTCTACAGCCCTGTTTTTAGAGCACCACTTACCTAGGTGCTGAAATACAGCATTTATTCTCCTCTGTTCTTCTTAAAAACTGTTGTTGCTGTGTACTGTTAGATCACTACTTGGCTCCCCTATAGAGGTGGGTGTGTGATCCCTTTTATATGTACAGCTTTTTGGGATCCATGCTAACTGAAGTTGCTTTTGAAATATTTCTTGTCTTCCTTGGTGAAACAGAATGACATCACTAAATGCTGTCAATGCTAAATTGAAACAGACAGACAAACAAACAAAAACCCAGAAACTATTTAGTCAAATCAGTCTGATTCCCTCAGAAGATTCTGCACAGTTCAGAGAGTTTTCCAGCCCTGCTTCATGGATTTCTCTCATCTCTGCAGAACTGAGTCTGCTGTAGCTGTAATTTACATACATGCATATCTGCAGAGTATTCCAAAGCAGCACTGAAGTGTCTTGTCATGGGGTGAATGGTGACGAGATGAAATACAGTGAGGTCTCAGAGTACACAAGGGTTCCGTCCATGCACCCTCATGTAACCCGGATTTCACGTAAGTGGGATCTGGCTTTTTCCCCAGCAGAACGCGTTCTGTAGCCGGGGAGGCAGCGAAAAGGTAAGGCTTCAGGGTTGGGGGCAGTTGGGGAGGGTTAAGCCTGGCGGTGGGTTGGGGCTGTGGGAGGTGGGCGCAGGGGATGAGGCTGGGATGGGTAGGGCTGCAGGGGGGAGAGGAGTGGAGTTACGTTGGAGCTGTGCACGGGGTGGTGAGTCAGAGCCCTTCTCGGGAGGTGACCCAGGAAGCAGCGGGAGGTTGAATCGGAGCCAGAGCCAGGCGTGGGTGGTGAGACGGCAGGAGGGGTGGACTGGGGGTGGGGGGTTTGAATTGGAGCCATGCGTGGGGGGTTTAAACTGGGGTGGAGGGTGAACCGGAGCCATGCACGAGGGGTGGTGAGCAAGAGCCAGAGGTGGGGGTGGCAGGTGAACCAGAGCCATGTGCGTATGGTGAGCTGGGCCGCAGCAGGGGGTTGAGCCAGAGCTGGGCGTGGGTGGTGAGCCAGCAGAAGGGTTGAACTGGGGGTGGGGTGCTGAACTGGGGCTGCGCGTGGGTGGCCGAGGGGGTTGAACCAGAGCTGCGTGTGGGGGATTTAAATTGTGGCAGGAGAATGGAAATGGGGCCGCATGTGAGGGGTTTGAATTGGAGCCACGTGCAGGGGGGTTAAACTGGGATGGGGGTAGAGAGCCAGAGCCAGAGGTGGGGTTGGCAGGTGAGCCAGAGCTGCATGTGGGCAGTGAGCCGGCAGGGGGTGTTGAACAGGGACCAGGGAGGTTGAGTTGGAGTCATGCCTGAGGGGTGGTGAGCTACAGTTAGAGGCAGGGGGCAATCAGGAGCTATGTGCGGGTGGTGAGCGGAGCTGAGCCAAGGCTGTGCGGAGCCAGTGGGGTTGAGCCAGGGTCGGGGGAACGAGTTAAATGCAACTGGAAATTGTGCTACAGGGTTTACAATAGGAATCGGGGTCAGTCGGGTAAGGGTGGGGTTGCGTGCTGTGAGTTCGTGTACTCTGAGACCTTACTGTAGTGTCTTCATGGGAATTCACTTTATTCTCACATACAGGAAATCAGTGGTTCTCACATTTTATCCCCAGCTCAGGCCCCACCTTCATGTGAGCCAGATGAAGTATTTATCAATAGAATACTAAGGCAAAGAAAGCTTTATTATAGCCTTTATTTTGTCCTATGTAAGAGGAATGCATGGGTTTATTTCTATGCGGTGGTGGAAAGATTGACTGAAACTGGAATGAGCTCACTATAGGTGGATTCCAGAAGGAGACAGGCTCAACCAGGAATGGTTAGTTATATTCCAAAAGCACCTAGGAACACCAGTCAGAGATTAGAGCCTCTGCAAATAATCAACAGCGGACAATTCCTGCCCCAACATGTTCTTATTCTCCAGATGCTCAAATGGAGTCCTTGTAGTCCTCCAAAGCAGGGGTGAGCAAATATTTTACATCGGACCCCACTTTTCATCCCTGCAATTAGCAGGGTTCTCCCAACCTGTCTAATGTAATCCAAACTGATGGAAATTACTGTTAGGTTCATATCGGGGGGGTAAAAAACCCCCTTTTGGCCTGTGTAAGAAAATAAGTCTGTAGAATGTGAATACACATATATAAAAACAATAACATATTTCAACATTTTTAATGAGATCAATGAGCCTGAGACCCAGCAGCCAATTGTGCTATGTCCCCTTTACAAAATTTCATTCCCCTCTGTGGTGGCCTGCCCTGCACACTGCTCACCACTGCTTCAAAGTGCACCTTGCAGCCACTATCTCTGAGTTTTTTCCTTTTCACTCTCCTTACTGATAAGGCCCTGAAGTAGCCAGCTGACTCCACACTGATTGGTACCAAGAGTGGAGTTTTTGATTGGATGCCAAGAGGGAGAGTATTTGTAAGAAGTGAAGACAGTGTCTCTTTGCCCTCAGTGCGATTCCTGCTGCCCTATTGGAACTGGAATAAGCATACAAGGAATCTGAAAGAAAATTCCATTCATACTGTTTTTACAAAAGTATAAATAGAAGAGACAGGCCCCAGCCAGATGGTCTCTGGAGCTGCAGTTTGAAAAAACTTCCTGTAATGTGCACAGTGTAGCAGTAAGAGGAACTCTAGTAATTAGAGCTGTCTGTAATTTAGCCATCAGCTAACTACAGTATCTGTGTATGTTTTGAATGCAGAGAAACAGGATGTCTTAGTGAACCCAGCCACAGACAGTGAGAGCAGTATCATCTCTTCTATCTATTCCATCTTGTCAATGAGCAGTTATGACAGTGATGACTTTGAGGAGAACTCTGACTACGATGGTATCTATGATATCTACGATATCTGAACACCTGGGTCACAGACTGGATTGCCTGTGAGCCAGGCAGAACCGACCTAGAAGTGTTTGGATCTACAGCTATCAGAGGCAAATGGACTGGATGTTTAGAAAGATCGGCATTGAACAGCCTGGAATTTGAGTTGCAGATGAAGAATTCTGCTTAGCAGATTATTGGTTTTGTTTTTAAACGAATGTATAATTTCTTGCCCTTTAAAGCATACAAAGTGGAATTGTCATGCTAAATAAGTTTACATACAGACTTTGATTTCCACAATCACTTATGACCCTGGTCGGTAGCATAATGTTCCAGTTTCTCTGCATGCTCCATTGCTTATCTGCTGGGTAGAATTATTCCTATTTGAATGTTTATTTCCTTCATTAGAGCTGGTGGAGAAAATTGATAGATATTTAAGTAGGCCTCTCATTCCATCCAGCAGATAGCAGAGGTACACTTAACATACCAGTACAGTGCTGGTTTAAGATGGGTTTTTCTTGTCTGATTTTACATGGCAGTTTGTCTTTGTTGGCAGTAAGCAGTCATACTCGGCTGATTGTATGTGCCCTCTGATCTGAGCATACTCAGGTCATTGTAGGCTGGGGGTGCTGGGTCTCTGGCTGCTCTCTTAGGCCGTGTCTACACTAGCCGCAAACTTAGAAATGGCTGTTCAAATGGCCATTTCGAAGTTTACTAACGAAGCGCTGAAATGCATATTCAGCGCTTCATTAGCATGTGGGCAGCCGCGGCGCTTCGAAATTGACGCAGCTCACCGCCGGGCAGCTCATCCCGATGGGGCTCCTTTTCGAAAGAACCCTGCCTACTTTGAAGTCCCCTTATTCCCATCTGCTCATGGGAATAAGGGGACTTCGAAGTAGGCGGGGTCCTTTCGAAAAGGAGCCCCGTCGGGACGAGCTGTGGCAATTTCGAAGTGCCACAGCCACCCGCATGCCAATGAAGCGCTGAATATGCATTTCAGCGCTTCATTAGTAAATTTCGAAATGTCCATTTGAATGGCCATTTCGAAGTTTGGGGCTAGTGTAGACGTAGCCTTAATGTCATTTATTTTCTGTTGGGTAGCGATGGAGAAGAGTGAACTTCCCAAGTGTCAGCCCTAACCAGTGCTATACTTTCTCACAAAGCGTGTTAGCTGGTCTCTCTGCAGGCTTGAATGAGGTGGGAAATGACGACATCTAGGAACAATAACTTCAAAAACATAGTCTCTGCCAGAAGTGAAGATAACTTTTATCTCTTCTGAAGTGCTACTGCAATTTGAGTTAGTGGAATGTCCTGTCAGCCTGATGGGGAGGTAGCACCTGTGGCAAAACACAAGTCAAGAAGTGGGGAAGCACTGTGTCACGTATTTTTACTGTTTACAAAATGATGCTGTTCAGCTTGAACATCACTCTAGCCTTACAGCAAAGAAGATCCTCACTGAGGAGGTGGTGAAGAAATCTTGCCTCCACTTTGCAATCACCTGACTGTGGAGCTCAATTTTCGTTAGCCTGTATACTTGAGTCAGTGATGTTAGCTGAAAGGTGCCGTTTTACTGTGTGTGTGTGTAGGGGGGGAAATCTATTTGTAGTATTATTTCTCTGTCCATGTATATGTACTCCGTTCAGTGTTTCTTCTGCTTCTAAAGAGAGACATGTAAACCCACTTCTGCTGTTCTGCCTGCCAGCCAGGCACACAAACTTCATTCTGCTAATTGCTTTTGACTTTAATGGTAAAAATGGGCCATGATCTCATTTTTATAGCTCTGGTTGGTTAACGTTAAAAACATTTTCCCTTCTGACAGTCATAGGCAGCTTCAGCATTTTACTGTTTTTATGAAGTTATTCCAAAGCACTTGTGCATTCAGAGATTTGTATGACAAAATACACAGACCATTCTGTCCTGCATTTGTTGAGGCAGATATGCCATTAATTTAATATGAATGGAACACAGAGCACCCTAACCCTGAGAATGTAGTATTTCTTAATTTACGCTATCCTGTGCCAACAGAAGAACTAATTGCAGGAATGTGTGAAGGCTGATGACATTTCACAGGACAAGTGTGTCCTCCTAACATGATTTGTGTGATCAGGACTGTAACAGGGACAAAATGGTCTAGGAGCCAAGGTGTCAGGTCTCTAACAACCGCCTTGAACTTCAGTATAGTGTATCTCTACTGTTGAGGAGAAGTCAGAACCACGCTGAGGTTTCCTGTTCTCCTGTGCTCTTGACAGTCAATTCCTACATGTATATTCTCTTTTAGAAGTGCTAGTCAGGCAGGGGAGAGCCAACAGGAGACTGAGAATGTTTGACACTAACCCAGATCTCTGTGGAAGAAGGGGATCAGTGCCCATCTAGTGTGAGATAAGCTCTCTGGAATCCAAGGATTACAGATTTCTTCTGTCAGATGTATTTTGCCATGTTACTGTATTTTTTTTCTGCCTGCTTTATTTTTACTAAATATATTTATTTTGCTTCTTTGCTATTTCTGTCATTGTGTAATTAACACACATTCTCACACTTACCATGCTTGTTCTAAAACTTAAGTCAAAGAAATTAATTTTTCAGTGTGTCTGCAGGTGGTTTCTTTTTTTCCCTAAAGCCGTTTAAAACTACAATGTAAGGAGAAGTAGGATGGTTGTAACCTGCTCACTTTCCAATACCATCAGAACTATGTACATTGCATATAGATGAGATGATGTGATAGATGAGGACCAGGGAGGCATTGCTCCCCTGCATGTACAATAGACTAGCCCTTCACAACTCTAAATTTCCCCCCTCTAATACTGAATGTGCTTCTCGCAAGAAGAACAGTGGAAACACACTGAGGACAAACTGACCCAGAAACCACTACGTGAAAAGTGAGTTCTGCTAGGTGGGATTGCCTTAACAGGCACCACATTGTGAGAAGTATTTCAAATAGAGCAATAGCAGGCAGTTTCATTTACTGTGGGTTCTCAGGCACAAATAGGGTTCTTACATTGATATTGGTAACGCCTGTAAGATAAGATTTATATTACAGCGATGACAGGATACATGGTATGATAAGTGGATGTCTGTTGGAAAACAAGTAAGGATAAAATCTGGCACCTTCCATTTAACCTTTTCCCAGATTAAGGTTCTTGGCAAAGCTAACAGGCACAAAGTCAATTACTAAGAACATAAGATTGGGCATACTGGGTCAGATCAATGGTCCATCTAGCCAGTAACCAGTCTTTCAACTGTGGCTGGTGCCCAGAGTCATCCTGTCCCACAGTGTGACATGGCTGGGAACCAATGAACTGCTGCTGGTGCCCGAGGCTTCAGCTGTAACAAGTGCAATTGGCAATCAGGAGTGATCGGTCCTTTGTCATCCAGTCTCAAGTTGTGGAAGTCAGAGCTTTAGGGACACCCAAAGCTTGGGTTTGCATCACTGACCATCTTGACTAATAGCCAGTTATTGATTTCTGTATCTCACCCAGAAACTTGTCTAATTCTTTTTGAACATTGTTATGCTTTTGGCTTTCACAAGATTCCCTGATGAGAAGTGACACAGGTTCAAATTGTGTGAAGCAGTATTTCCGTATGGTTTTTTAAACCTGCTGCCTATTAATTTTATTTGGTCATCCCTGGTTCCCTTGTTATTCCAAGGGTTAAATAACATTTATTCACTTTCTCCACACCACTTATGCTTTATAGATCTTGATCATATCTCCCCTTAGTCTTTTCTGTTTCTGATGTTTATTGAAATGGGACAACAAGAACGGCATACTGTACTCAAGCAGTAGACATACCATGGATTTATATAGTGGTATAATTTCTGGTTTATCTATCCTTTTCCTAATGCTTCCTAAAAGTTAGCTTTATTTATTTAACATATTGAGTGGATATTTTCAGACACTGTTCACAGTGAACCCAAGATCGATCTTAAATGATTGCAGGTAATTAGCATCACTTAATAAGTACAGTTGGGATTGTGTATTGCTTTGCATCTATCAACATTGAATTTCATCTGTTGTTTTCTTATACAGTTTTGTGAGGTCCTTTTATAGCTCTTTATTGTCAGTTTTGGACTTAACTATCTTGAGCAATTTTGAATTGCCTGCAAACTTTGCTACCTCACTGTTTACCCCCTTTTTAGGTTATTTATGAATATATTGAACAGCACTTATTCCATTAGACTTCTCAAGGAGATCCTGTTATTTGTTTCTTTACACTGTGAAGACTGACCATGTATTCCTAATATTTGTTTTCTTTTAACCGGTTATTGATTCATATCCCATGATGCTTAAGAGCCTTTGGTGGGGGACTGTCATTCCCCCTCTCCGAGTGGGTTAACAGCAGCGTAGGGGAATGCTTCCCTGGAAGCTCTTCCTCTTGCTGCTCCCATTGTCCAGAATTACATCCAATAGGAGCAGTGAGGAGACTGGGGGGCAGAGCCACAGATGCCCCTAGGGAGATACACCTGATAAATGCAACACTGCTGCCTAGCTCTCCCACTCCCACTCTGCTCTTGCACCCTGCACTGCCCCCTGGCCATGCTCCTTTCTGTTCAAACTCCCCACCCCTTCCTGCACTCACCCTTCTACCCAGACCCCCATCCCTTCCTGTACCCTATGCTGGATGATGGTTTTCTGAGAGTGTGGCCTACCTGTTCCCACTTTCTTCTCTTGATTTGAATATAAAAACATTGGTTTGATTACTGAATCATTAAGTTTTCTGGGTATCAGTAATGGCCCTCATTAGCACATTTAGACTTAAAACCAGACTCACACTTCATATTTCTAACTTCACATACAAGAATGATACATACATAAAAATAGGATAGTCAGCAGATTGTAACTGTAAATAGATTTTATATGACCTGTTTTGCATAAATCATCTCTGTTATGCATAGTCATAAGCCAGTTTTCTTAAGGCATGGCGGGATGACATGAGGCTTTATTTATAAAACTGATTGAGAGCCACATAGCTTCCCACTGTGGATGGATGTTGGATAGATGTCAATGTATGTTTTGGGGTGGGATGAGGGGAACACTAGCCTAGCACTTTGTTTACGTTCCATGAAAACACTTAATTTGAAAATGTCTTCTGTGCTGGGATGATGGGAAGGAGGAAGAATCCATCCTTAGTGGCCATTTCCTGGCAAACATTATTCAAGCTGCTGTAGGTGTGGAAGAGAATCTAAAACTTAAGATCCTACTATAGAGCTACTGATCAGATTTTAATGGTTCCGTAGAGCTCCTTAAGATTCTATAGTGCATGTCTAGTTGACTTGCCTGGTTTGAGTGTTACAGTGATTCTGCACCTAAGACAGAGGCTGCTCAAACGAATCTGTCATCCAAGATAACACATCAGGGTGCTGCCCTGCCCGCTACAACAGAAATTGATCTCTTACTGAGAGACTTTCTGGAGTGAAGGTGCACATCACCATAAGATTTGGTGATTGTGGGGAGAGTACCAGGTTGCTGTACTGTTTGTTCAGGTTTGGCCAGGTGGCCCTAGACAGAATCTGCTGTTCTAGCTAGGTGCCTAGTTTGCCTATAACTAGACAGGATTTTGACCTAAGCTCTAATAACACAGCAGCATTTATAAATTGTTGTGATAAAATAGCCTTAGTACCTTTTGTTTATCTAGATTTTTAAAAGCAGCCCTGTCCAATCCATGTTATTCCTCGAGGTAAATGCTTGGTGGATTTGAGCTATCAACCCAGTTATGAAGGACTGCTGTACCATTGTATATAATCACACTGAAGTCCATCATTTCTCTTCTGCACTTCCATTCATCTTTGTGTGGTGGGCCTCAAGCATCCCCATCCCTTTAGGATGTGGTCCCACTGTGGATAAATGTTGGATAGATGTCAGTTTATGTTTTGGGGTGAGATGAGGGGAACACTAGCCTAGCACTTTGTTTAGGTTCCATGAAAAAGAACCTTACATGCTGTAAGGTACAGGGTATAGAAGGATTTCAGACAATTGAAGAAAATACACCAAGTCTCAGGGGCTATCCATGTTAGTTTGTAGCTTCACAAAAAGCCTCAGTGATTAACACATTTATTTATTAGGCAATGAGCTTTTGTGGGTAAGACCCACTTCCTCAGACACTGAAGAGGCAAGCTAAACAAAAGCTGCATGACTACAAGGCTTTTCAGTACTACTTCTGTTCAGCTCAGGCAATTTTGAAAACTGATAAGGATGTGCAGGTAGCATGAGTAACCCTTGATATTTCTGTACAATTTCTCAAAGTTGCCTGCTTTTTAATTTATCTTAGTTCAGACTAGTTCACATCAGCAGTTTCTTTAGCATCAAAGGACGCATGAATCTGTTCTTATTCCTGCCATTGTTCCAGGATACTATTTGAAAGTCTAGAACTTTAAGTTCAAGAACTCAACATGAAAATTATTCCTTTTATCTTCCCCTTTCATTGTCAAGGTTTGTGGAAGTTGACGGGGGAGATGATTTAACCTAAGCCCACAGGAAAGTGAAGCTGTGGTTTTGTATACTAAGATAGCCCATGGTGGGGCACAATCCGCGCTTCTTCCTAGAGCAGGGATGAGCAAACTTTTTATAAAATAGACTTAGGTCAGGTCCTACTTTTTAGTCCCTGAAATTAGCAGCCCCCTCTGCACCCATCTGATATAATCCAAACCAATAAAAATCTTGATGTTCATATGGGGGAAAAAAACCTTTTAGCACATGTAAGAAAATAAGTATGCAGAATGGAAAAACTGTTAATCCATATACAAATGTGAATACACATATATAAAACTAGCAACATATTTCAATGAGATGGATGAGCTGGAGACCCAGCAGCTGATCGTGCTGTAACCTCCTTATGAAAATTCACACCCCTGGAGGGGGCCCATCCCCCACTTGGCGCACCCCTGTCCTAGGGCAAGCAGATTAAGGGGGCAGGAGGCGGGGGGCTTTTATCCACGAAAGCTCAGGGCCTGATAAATACGTCGGTCTCTAAGGTGCCTGAGGATTGTTTGTTGTGGGTGGTGGGGCTGGTTCTGAAGCACTGCACCAGCAGGGCGCTGCCTGACGCAGGGGCAGCGTGCAGCGCCGGCAGGGAAATCAGCCCACCGAAGAGAGAACCCCGGCTCGCGCGCCGCCGTGCCCCAGCGCTCCTCCGCCGCACAGCCCCCAAGCAGGTGCAGCCCAACAGGCAGCGGCGCAGGCGCCCCGAGGCCCCGCCCCCGTCTGCAATCTGGCTGCGCGTCGCGAGCTCCATTCGCCGCAGGCGCGGTCGGCTGGCGTAGACGTCACTGGCGCGCGCCACGCGCGAGGGAGGACCCCGGGGCAGCGCGAGGGCGCGCCGGGGAAACGAAAGTGAGCGGAGCCGAATCGGCCTGGTTCTCCCGCCGCCGCTGCTGCCGGGCTATGGTGCCGGCCTGCGGCCCCGCCCCAGTGAGTGCCGCCCGCGGGGGGAAGGGCGGGGTCCTTCGGCCCCACTGCCCGGCCGCTTTCGCTCCTGCCTTCGCCGCGTAGGGCTGGTGCTGCTCCTCGGGGGAGCCGCGGGGGTCGGCGTTTCCCCAGGGCCCGGCTCTGCCCCTTCTATGGGTAGCGCCTCCTGCCTGCCCGGTGCTGTCCCCGGAGGGAAGGGGCTGGAGGAACCGAGGCCACCGCGAGTGGGACCCACTCCGCACTTCCCCGCGCGCCGTTAGATGCCGCAGCGAGCGCAGAGCTCGGCCCCCAGTGACCTTCGGGCGTTATCCCTGCCGGGCTCACGAACCTGTCTCACGTTGCGGCTTTTTTCGAAGGACTTAGCGCAAACCGTCCTGAATCGCACGCAGTAGGAGACCACTGCTGTCTCCTGTGGGTCTGATTTACAGTCCTGCAGCTCCCGCTGACTCGGCCAGTGTCTGTCTCATGGCAGAGATGTGTCCAGTCCTTTCTTTTAAAAAGCTGTTTCAGATCCACTGAGGTGGCTTTTTAGTTTTATGGTTAGTTTCAGTTATTTAATCCTGTTGCAGAATAAACAATAAATATCAGTGTTTCATACTCAACTGAGTGAGACTCCCAGAGCACTTCACTTACCCCAGCAGAAACCAGGTCTTGCTCTAGTGTATTTTCACCCATATGTTCCTTCACATTCCTTGACAATTTTCCCAGCATGCTCCTTCATGCTTGCTTGAGTTCAGAGGAAGATACCTGACCTTCACTTACTATTGCCTCCTCTTCCCTCCACAGCGGTTTTTATCTGTCAAACTCATGACTTGTAGTGGGAAAGATGCATGCATCTTTATTTACAATTTTCCTGTAAACAGGGTAGGAAAGCTAGCTTTAAAAAAAAACTGTTTGCAGGACCAGGTTTCAAAATGTTCTGCCTCCTTTGGAAGAAGTTTTCTCCCGTATACAACATCTCGGAGAAAATGGAAAAGATCCACTGAACTGATCTTATATTTCCTCAGTTTTTTACTGCTAATGTTGAATGAATCTCTGATATACACTAAGCAAAAGCCCTTCTGGAGGCAAATCAAATGTTCCCAAATGTGAGGCAAGCTCTAGTTAGTTACCCTCTCTTTTCTTGGTTGTGGCGTTTTATGTATAGTTGTAAATTAGATTGGTCAACAGTAGGGAAACTGCCAGGTACCTGAGTTTCCTGTGTTTGGATTAGAAGTTTAGAATGGGATCCACAGAAAAACAACCTCTTTAATCTATGGCTTTTATCAAAGCATGGTGCTCAAGTAGTGTGAAAAATCATGTACTGTGCTCACCTAATAGCAATATCATAGACCTTGCCCCAGCATAAAAGTATAGGAGAAAGTGAACTTGCTTGAAGCTTACTCTTTGCTCTCTTCTTGCAGTAAAAATGAAGAGACGAGCTGAGCCCGAACTTAACATCAACCAGAAGAGGCAGAAAAAGAGGGCAGAAGATCTAGGACTGAACCTCAGTTCCACTTCCGACGATGAACCTCTATTTAGTAATCATGCAACTCAAGGTAAAGTCAGAAGTAGTGTGGCCACTAGAGCTGTAAGAAGATGGCCTTGTGAGAGAAGTGCCTTTTCTTTTCAGGGAACTAGTTAATAAGCTGGAAATGAATGCATCCATTCTGGATCCCAATTCAATGCCTTAACTTCAACACTATCCTTCCTCTTTAGAAGGAAAGACTGCATCATTTCTGTATTCACACTTTGTGTGTGAGGAATGAGGTCTCCTCCGCCACACATAGTTTTATCTGGACACTTTTTACCACCATCTGCGAATAACAGTCATAACTTTTGTTTGCTTTGTCTCTTGTCTCTAGCCTTCCTTTGTACATTAAAAATAAAATGTCATGGATAGGCTAATCTGGATGACCTGAATTTCTCAAAAGATGCATTTTGTGAGGTCGTGCACCTTAATTGAAGTTGCAGTGTGCTGGATCCAAATGCATCCATTTTCTGTAGTGCTAATTTGTCACTGAAGTTCAATAATGATAAGAGTTTTTAAAGGTGGTTACATTTCCTTTCTCTCCACTCCGATGACTTTCATTCTCTTGGCTCTTCTGATGACCTCATGTAATTTGTTCTTTAGTCATTACCTGGATTTCCAACATTTAAAAAAAAAATAGATCTGAAATATCTCTTTCCCACATTTATCTACCCATTAGGAAAAAGCAGAAAAAGCATAGGTGTCACATTTGGATTCTCGGCAAGCTGCCAGGATAGCCATCAGTTTGGTGCAACTCAGGCATCTCTGTATGTGGGCCTGCCTACAGTAGGCTCAGCCACACTGGTTGCAGATGACAGTGATTGAATTTAGGGCACACTCTTAGGCTATGTCTACACTAGCCAAAACCTTCGAAATGGCCATGCAAATGGCCATTTCGAAGTTTACTAATGAAGTGCTGAAATACATATTCAGCGCTTCATTAGCATGCGGGCGGCCGCAGCACTTCAAAATTGACGTGGCTCGCCACCGCACGGCTCATCTTGACGGGGCTTCTTTTCGAAAGGACCCCACCTACTTCGAAGTCCCCTTATTCCTGTGAGCAGATGGGAATAAGGGGACTTCGAAGTAGCCGGGGTCCTTTTGAAAAGGAGCCGCGCGGCGGTGAGCCGTGTCAATTTCGAAGTGCCAAGGCCGCCTGCATGCTAATGAAGCGCTGAATATGTATTTCAGCGCTTCATTAGTAAACTTCGAAATGGCCATTTGCATGGCCATTTCGAAGTTTTTGGCTAGTGTAGACACAGCCTTACTCTTTTACATGGATAAGTTTATTTTGTATTCAGTCACAGGATTGATTAATGGCTTCTCCCAAACCAATTTATCCACTTTAAAACCCAATCTTCATCTTGGTCAAAAGCTGTTTCAAATATGAGATTATTAAAGCTGTTTAAATCATTCACCATTTGGTTATAACTCTCAGGACATTTAGTACTTCATTAATTGGTGTGATTGTGTATGGTAAAATTAACTTCCTGACTGGTTTTCCATTGAACTCACTTTAGATATCTCACAGGGCTAGCTCCCAAATGTTACTGTTAGCCGGTGGCCGGGTAATGTGCGGTGAGGTACTCCCCTGGGTCCTAAGCAACCCAGTTTTTACTGTTAGAGCAGGCAGCTCCCAGCACTCTCGCCCACGGCCAGGCTGTGGTAACCAAACGGTTAAAGTTCTTTTGTTGTGCCGGCTGTGTTGCAGTGACAAAAGGGTTAACAAAATAGTTAGGCTTGGATCTTAACTAGTTACAAGTTCATTAAGCTACAGTTATAAGCGTGGGGTTACAAAAGGCTATTGTTTACTTCTTATATGCTAGCAAAGTACAAGTGTTAACAAGTTACCTTACAATCCAATACAAAGATATCTGCTACCATCTAACACAATGATATCTTGATACTAGTTACAGAGCTCTAATTCTTTAGCTGTGCACAAAAAAAGTCAGAGACCTAGCATGGGTGTATCTTACCCTCTCTGCGTCTCTCGATACCAGAGTAGCCAAGCCGGATCGGTCACTCAGTTCCGCGGAAAGACGAATACGAGGTTGGGCGTCCCCAGTAGTGGACCTCGGGAGGCAATCACCTGACCCGACCAGCAGGTAGTTGGTGGAATGCACTCAAAGTTAGAGTTCTGCTGGGCCCATCTTTTATACCCCTTCTGGGTTACGTATTCTCTTTCTTATCTATGGTGCCAGATCATACTGGTCTGTCTTTGTGACGCCAGTTTGTTACAAGGGCATTTCTTCTTAGTTTGCACTTGTAAGACAAGAGATAAGCAATTTAGGAGTACAGGACATTCTTTTGTGCGGGCGGGGCACGTCCCCTTCTGGGTGATTGTGTGTGTGCATCATATTGATCAATGCCAGCTGGGGTGATTTCTGAGGATCCCCCACTCTTGTTGACAGTCTGGCCTGTTAGCCTTCCATCTGTACTTTCTGCTTCTCAGGGTCACGATAAGCTAGCATATCTGGGCCTCAATGAGGGCATCAAAGACTGTGCTGTCAGCAGCCATTTCCGTGCCGTGTGTGCTCCTCGGTGGGAGGGGGGGGGGAACGAGCAAGCTGGCTTGTAAGGGGGAGACTTTGTCTGGCTACAGTTACATATGTTACGTTGTGTTTCAATATCAAAAATATTGTTCCTTGTTTCACTAGTGTATTGAAGAATGTCTGTCTCTTACTCCTGGTCTCTTTCTTTTCTTCTAGAGCCAAGACTGTAACTGCTTCTTTAATCCAGATGGAAAAGTCTTAAATGAGAATCTTAAATAGTGTCTTGGATTCTCAATGATAAGTGCTTTACAGATTAACTGACAAAGTCCTTGTAGAGGCAGTTATGCCTGTCACTTGCTTTGGCAAAGTAATTCTTTGCCTAAAAAATTGATTTTTTTATGAGTATGATCATATTACTCCAATTAATTATACTCACATTACAGTGTTGCCCATTGCTGCTATTATGGAGTGTTCTCAAGTATGTACTTTCTGCTTTACATTTATTTTGCTCTTTTTCCCGTGTAACTGTGAAATTTTGATTTCTTACCTTCTTCACATTTAGACTGTGACTTTTTCTTTACGCACGAGTTTTGCCTGGTCTTGAGTTCTGTCTGGATAGCAGTAGTCAAGGTACCATGGTAGTGCACAGCAACTGTGCTTACAATGAATGGCTGGTTAAAAAACTGTGGAAGTGTTACCTGAGTGACTTCTGTTGGCTGAGATAGGAGTTGTAGCTGAACTTTTCTCCAACCCAGATTGCTTTGAAAACATTGGGCCTTGGACTGTATTCAGCTTAATATTGGAGAAGGCAGTCTGGTGTCCTGCAATGCAGAAACCTTCTTAGCGGCAATTGCTGTAAGTGTAGTAGCTACCTATAAATGCCACTTGTGCGGTCTCTCTAACTAGGATGTAGTCGTGGTGACATTTGTCAGACAGTCTCTGGTCTTATTAAATGTTCTTAGTCAATGGAAAGAGCTACTGAGTGGTCACTAAAAATATTCTACAAAACCCTGGTAGCCTGATGTCTCTGAAAGAGCTCTTACATCTTCACTGAGAAGGGAGTGTTGGTGCACAGGACCCTTGGGGCCAAGGTGAATTTATTTCAATCTCTGATTAAAATAATCAGTTTTAATCAGCTTTTCCATTTGTAATTCAGTTATTTTCTAAAGAGAGGTACATTCTCACTGGTTACCATTACCATTAATATAATGTTGATTTACAGCTGCATAGAGTCTTTGTTAGATTTAGTACATCTTTTTGCTACATAGGAGGGTACAGTATAACAATATACCTTTATTTAAATGGGTATATAACGTAATATTTTTAGATTCTTCATTGTATATTTTAGTATGTTTAGAAAACTGTGAGGAATATGTTGCTCATTGATTTATTAGTTTTGCTCATAGTTTGTGCCACACTGCTTGCTCTATCTACACACACACACAAATAGAAATGGCTGAATATGTCTTGCTGTTGGGGAAGTAACGCTATGGCTACATCTACACTTACCAAAAACTTTGAAACGACCATGCTAATGGCCAGATCGAAGAATACTAATGAGGTGCTGAAATGCATATTCAGCTCCTCATTAGCATGCCACCGGCTGCGGCACTTCGAAATTGCTGCGTTTCGCTCTGCGCGGCTCGTCTACGCCAGGGTCCTTTTTGAAAAGACCCTACCAACATTGAAATCCCATTATTCCTATGAGGTGTAGACGAACTGTGGGTGAGCAAACCGTGGCACTTTCGAAGTGCCGTGGCTGGCGGCATGCTAATGAGGTGCTGGCAATTTTGAAGTTTTGAGTGAGTGTAGACATGGCCTATATGTGAAAAAAAACATAATCAAATATAGTAAATATTTTAAATCGATGTTTCTTAAACCTTTTGAGGCCATGGAACACCAATCAAAATCAATAATATTTTTTATGTGGAAGACCTATGAAAATTTTCTTAAAAAAATTGTCAGACCAAAAACAAGAGAGAGAACCATATATAGCAAAAACAAAATGAGGTAATTTAATGAGGTATCATAGCAGTGAAGAAGTAACCTTGTATCTCATTTTAGTAACAGAAAATATTTACCTTCAATGTGTGATATAAAAAAGTATCACATGCTTGTGGCAAACCTGTGAGTTGTTCATGGAACACCAGTGGTACATGGAACATAATCTTAGAAACACTATTTAAATGACTCAAACTGTAGCATACAATCTTTATGGATGAAAATTCCAGACTTGAAAAATAGTGGTAGGAAGATACTACCAACACCCTGACCGGGATGGTGACGGTGATTTTGAAATTCTTAGGGAGATGAGAGGCAACACAAAACCCACTAATAATGATATATTTAATTAATCCCTGTGTTGAGTGGGTACATTTCACCCTAAGACAAAATGAAAAGATACTTTAGGGACCATTAATGTCTGCATCTTAGAGTAGCTGTTCTTGGAACCCACAAGGTGATAGGCAAGCTCCTGAATAGAACCCAGGAGTTGGTCGAAGAGGTGAATATAGTTAAATGCTTCGTATAGTGGTGATAACGTAATTAAATATAGCGTGCCTGTGTGTGTGGTAGGGGGAGGGACTACCAAAGAAGTGCACTATAGTTGCATTTAACATCAAAAAGTAAAACTAGTCAAAATGATGCTAATTAAATGGAAATTAAAAGGATGAGTCAGAAGAGTGCAGTGCCTGTAAGCGGTATGAAAACTAGGTAAAAACACTAGAATTTAGCTTAAGCCTATGTTTATATCCCTCTTCCCACCCTCCAAAAATAGTTAGAGGACCAAAAATGCCTCAGTGGCTAAACAACAGAGTAAAAGAGGCAGCTAGAAACAAAAAAGACAGTCTTTAAAATTTGGAAATCTGTTCTGAAGAAAATAGAAAGGAGCGTAAACTCTAATAATTGTAAAAGTGTTAAAAGAAAGGCCAGAAAAAGAATTTGAAAATGAATTAGCAAAAGCCACGCACACAAATAAAAGGTACATCAGAAGCAGGATGACTGGCAAATAACTAGTGGGCTAATGGATAACTGAGGTGCTGAGAAACCAAATTAATTCTTTGTATCACTTTTCACTGCAGAGGCTGTGAGGGAGATTTCCATACCTGAGCCATTCTTTTTTAGAAACTGTCCCTGACTGGGGCGTCAGTAAAGGAGGTTTTGGAACAAATGGATAAATAGTAATAAGTCACCAGGACCAAAAGATATTCACACAAGTGTATTGAAGGATTGCAAATATGAAACTGTAGAACTAATACCATGAATAAACAACATAAAATAATCCAATTTAAATAAAAAAAATTGATATTTTTTTCAAAAATAATTTGTATCTATCTTTCCTAGTCCCAGAATAGCGTTGGCTAAAGGACTTCTATATTATGTACAAAATAATGGGAAAAAAAATCTACAGTTGATGATAAGCTTCTTGGATCAGGCTTGAGACAGCGTATAGCAAGAATGTTGGAGGTTTTAGGCTGCTTAATCTTTCTGTGCCTCCTATCCTTTTATGGTCTTGATGTTGTATCACCTACTAAGATTGCAAGCTCTTCTGTTTCCCTTATGCTAACTTGGTGCAATGTAAGGGTTTAAAGACACACGTTCAACCTAATAGTGTTTGCTGCTACAGAGAGAATCTTTTGTTGCGCTGTTTAAGGTAAATCTAAAGTCATTGAAGGGCTGATGGAAACTCTGGAGTTAATTGAGAGCTCTAGTGGGGTGTCTCAGGAGAACGGGGTGAACAATGGACAATGGAGTGCCTCTCTTCTGATAGCTTGGAGCCGGGGTTGAAAACTCTTGTAAGCAGGAAACTTTCCTGGGCCAGTGCCTTTAATCTCTTGAGTCAGCTTTCCTTTTTAGAGAGGTTGTGTTTGTTCTTATGGTTGTGAAGGAAACCTTCCAAATATGACTCAGATACACCTGGTGCAGCCTGTTTCTGAGACTTTGGGGCTCTGGAAGGGGTGCAGTGAGGTGGGAGGGACTTGAGAGCTGCTATTAGGGGGACAAAGACCCTGGTCTTGCTCCTGGCTTGGTGGAATGCCAGCCACATCTGCTCAGAGTAGATGACTGTGGGCAGGACCTCTTTCACTCCCCTGGAGCACAGGATACGGAAGGTGTCAGTGTTTGGAACAGGAGGTCCAGCTGCCCAAGCAGACAGTTGCATTGTGGGGTTCCCATAGAGCCTTCTGCTTGGTGGATGATATTTGCTGGGTCACATCCCACAGAACCCTGCGTTAGGAAGATAGCGGGAAGGCTTGCTACCAATGGTCTACAGACTGGTCAGGGCCTTCCTGCTCCTTAGCCCACTGCTCCCTGTTTTGGGGTGAGATGGGGGTCTGGTTCAGAAGGAAGAAAAACTCGGTTCCTGTCACATTATCAAAGGACCATATGTGTGGGATGAATCATAGAATCATAGGCCTGGAAGGGACCTCAGGAGGTCATCTAGTACAGCCCCCTGCTTCAAGCAGGATCAACCCCTGCTAAGTCATCCCAGCCAGGACCTTGTCAAGCCAGGACTTAAAAACCTTTGGGGATGGAGAATCCACCACCTCTCTAGGCAACGTATTCCAGTGCTTCACCACCCTCCTCGTGAAGTAGTTTTTCCTAATATCCAACCTACACCTCTCCCTCTTTAACTTCAGACCATTACTCCTTGTTCTGCTATCTGACACCATTGAGAACAGTTTCTCAACATCCTCTTTAGAGCTCCCCTTCAGGAAGTTGAAGGCTGCTATTAAATCACCCTTAAGTCTTCTCTTCTGAAAATTAAACAAGCCCAAATCCCTCAACCTCTCCTTATAGTCTTGTGCCCCAGCCCCTTAATCATTTTTGTTGCCCTCTGATGAACCTGCTGCAACACATCCATATCCTTTTCGTACTGGGGGGCCCAAAACTGAACACAATATTCCAGATGTGGCCTCTCCGGTGCCGAATAGAGGGGAACAACCACTTCTCTAGATCTGTTCAAAATTCTCCTAATGCACTGTAGTGTGCCGTTAGCCTTCTTGGCCACAAGGGCACACTGTTTACTCATGTCCAGGCTTTCATCCACAATAACCCCTAGATCCCTTTCTGCTGTACTGCTGCTTAGCCAGTCGGTCCCCAGCCTGTGACAATCCTTGGGATTCTTCCGCTCCAGGTGCAGGACTCTACACTTCTCCTTGTTGAACTGCATCAGATTTCTTTTGGCCCAATCCTCCAATTTATTGAGGTCACTCTGCATTCTGTCTCTACCCTCCAGCGTATCTACCTCTCCCCCAGCTTTGTCTCATCTGCAAACTTGCTGAGGGTGCAATCTAGTCCTTCATCTGGGTCATTAACAAAGATGTTGAACACCACCGGCCCCAGGACTGAGTCTTGCGGCACTCTGCTTGAAACCGACTGCCATCCAGATATTGAGCCATTGATCACTACCCGTTGGGCCCAACCGTCAAGCCAACTTTCTGTCCATCTTAAAGTCCAAGGATCCAATCCGTACTTCCTTAACTTATGGGCAAGAATGTTGTGGGAGACTGTATCAAAAGCTTTGCTGAAGTCAAGTCACATCCACTGACTTCTCCTTGTCCTCAGAGCCTGTTACCTTGTCCTAGAAGCTAATCAGATTGGTTAGGTAGGACTTGCCCTTGGTGAATCCATGTTGGCTACTTTTGATCACTTTCCCCTTTTCCAAGTGCTCCAAAATAGATTCCTTGAGGATCCCCTTCATTATTTTCCCAGGGATTGAGGTAAGGCTGACGGGTCTGTAGTTCCCTGGATCGTCCTTCTTTCCTTTTTCAAAGAGGGGCACTACGTTTGCCTTTTTCCAGTCATCTGGGATCAGTCCCGATCTCCAAGAGTCTTCAAAGATAACGGCCAAAGGCTCGGCAGCGACATCTGCCAATTCCCTGAGTACCCTTGGGTGCATTAAATCCAGACCCATTGATGTGTACACATCTAGTTTTTCTGGATAGCTCAGAACTTGTTCCTTCCCCACAGATGGCTGCCCTCCACCTTCCCATAGTTCATTGTCTAGGATCAAAGTATGGGAGTTGACTTTGTCCATGAAGACTGAGGCAAAAAAGCATTGACTAAGTCAGCTTTTCTTATATAATCTGTCACTAGGTTACATCTCTCATCTAGTAACGGCCTCACAACTTCTCTGATAACCCTGCTTATTGCTGACATGCCTGTAGAAACCCTTCTTGTTACCCTTCACATTCCTTGCCAGCTTCAGTTCCAATTGTGCTTTCGCTTCTCTGATTACTGCCTGGCATTCTCCAGCCCTATATTTATGCTCCTCCTTAGTCAACTGTCCACGTTTCCATTTCTTGTACGCATCCTTTTTGAGTTTAAGGTGACTAAGGATTGCCTACCATGGATGGCTGGAGAATGACCTCTTTCTCTCTCTCAAACTGAGCCTGGGAAGGTGCAGTCCAGGATTTAAATTTTATTTTGTGGGAGTGATGCAGTATTTTGTGGAAGTTGGAAGGGCATCAATAATGGATGTCTCTCATAGGGATTTGCATGGCTGTATCAGAGGTTTGTACTGGTGTAGCTCCATCAGTCTGATTACCTCAGTATGAAGTCCTTGATGTTGACTGGACCAGAGAGACTTTGTGAGTAGGTGTTTGAGAAGCAGCTGGAGATCTTTACACTGACCTACCCCAGCAAGTGGGGAGAGTTTGACTGCCAACGTAACAGAGGTTTCATGTAAAAAGCTTTATTTTATTATTGTTTTTATCATTGATAAATCCTGACATTTGCCTTCCTGGAATCCAGTGTGCTGGGCTGGAATTGCACTCTAGGTGTCCAGCATGGCTTAGTGACCCACTTGGTGAATGTCCAGTGTAGCTACACGTGCTAGGCAGAAAGCAGAAGCTGTGTCTCCACTCTAGTAGGGAGCATTATCCACCAGTTCTTCCCTATAATCTCATTCAGTAATAGCCCCACTTCCCTGGTAACACTACCTCTAAGGGAGCTGACAGCTGCCCACTCCTTGTTGTCTTTCTTAGCATCTTGGGAGATTCTGCCCTATAGGTTCTGCCCTGTGCTGCTGACATTTGGGCTACGTTCCAACAGCATTTCAGTGTACTGCTCAGTTACAGAAGTCTGGGCAGAAGATGGTCTATACAAGCCTACAGTATTTCTGCATTGTACACATGCAAGATATAGAATTAGATTCTACATGTATGGTTCAGAGCGTAAGTGGATTACTGTGGTCCAGAATGACCTCCACCTTCCTCATTCACACTATCTGATACAGTAAACCTTCGTCTCTGAAACAACATCTGCTAGTCAGAAAAGAGTATGGTGTTTATTGCAAATGTAAATGTGAGCTTGTTCTCAAGGGAGAAATTGAGTGGAAGCCATGAGGTGACAGGGGGCTGGCTTTCACCTTACAGGTGGAACGAGGTAGCAAAATAGCTGGTATTTTGTTTTGACAGTTGCATCTGAAATCTGCATGCTTCCCAACAGCCAGGCTGAGCAGATGCTCCACTGTCCCCTAGCCTGTTGGGATGTGGATTTGGAATCCCAGTGTACAGCTTCTCTTCTGATTAGTGAAACAAGTGCGTGCTAATTTCTACCCTCTGTTTCATTTTCAGAGTCTTCCAGTAGCGGCAGCGGCTCTGACAGTGAGAATGAGGAGAGGCGACCTGTTTTTGGCTCTGACAGCAATGAGTTCAAAGGAGACTCTCTTGTGGAGGGCACCTCCTCCCGCTACTCCATGTATAACAGTGTCTCCCAAAAGCTCATGGTAGGTCAAAGTCATTTCTAAGCCTGTTGCTAAAACCAGATGAGCAGCTGAGAGTAAAATTGAGTGCATTCTGCTGTGAGAGGTGCTCCTGGCATACACCATTGTGCCTTTCAAGGCCAGGATTTATTCAGAGGGCTGTTCTGTCTCCACCAGTCACAGCTAGTGATGACTGTAACCCTAGGCAGATCAGATGCTAATTAAAAGGCTAGAACCACGGTGAATTTCATCTTTCTTGGTAGCAAAGGAGACCTCAGTCCAACTAACTACATGTTCCACACAAATCTAAGTCAGTCTTGCTCCACACACATTCTGTACAAAAATGTATTCCTGCTAGCCCTAGGCTGCGGAATTTCAAAGAGGCTTATGGCTCAGCAAATCTTGAAATAGATTTAAATGTAAATGCCTTGCTGAGCTTGAGGCGTTGGAGTCCTGCACCATTTGTGAAACTTGATGAAGCTCTCTTTTATATCACCTTTTCCAGACTGGGGCAATTTCCACGGAGGCAGCGGTAGGAGCTTTTTGATAAAGTATCAGGCAGGCTTTGCTTTACCATGCCTCCAGAGCAGGCCTTCCAAATATTACTAAAACACAATTTTCCCTTCAGGTAGCACCAGATCCCCCATGGGCTTCTGAGACCTCAGTCTGGGCTGGTGGCTGTAACATACGTAATTTCTAGAGCAAACAGATATCAGAAAAAGGGGCATGAAAGTAATGATACTCCATTGTGACAAACAGACCCATCAGTGGTGGTCGGGGGAGGGCAAAGGTGGCAGTTGTCCTGGGGACCAGCAACACAAATGGACCTGGAGCTCCCAGATGCTGTTATGGTGCCAGTGTCTGGAGCACTGCACTTTTAAGCCACTGCCAGAGTGGTGCATGGTGTACTCCAGGGAGAGGTGGTGTACCGCTGTGGGCAGCACTGACCGCTGGCTGCCCCCAGCCCTGCCCATTCTGCCCAATGCACCACCCCCTGTGAGGAATTGCTGATGTGGAGCAGGCCCTCCGCTCACCTTGCCCAGCGAGGTTGTCAGCCTTGATGGTGACATCTGAGTAGAATAGTTGCTTCTGGCACAGCTGGTTGGAGAGCTGCCGCATATTGACTTCACTTGGCAGAGCACCACGGGTTGAGAGTGAGTTCTGGCTGCAGTGGTGTGTGCACAGAGCCTGGCTACTGAATAAAGTATTTTACAAATGAAGTCCATTTTGGCCCTCAACAGTGGCAAAGCCAGTACCTGGCTTTCTAAGTATACTTCCCTAACTAGCCCTGTGTGCATTGGAGAGAAGACTCTTAGCATGATTTTGTAAGGTGTGGCATTGCTCACGGAAATGCACATGCCATACAGTATTAACCACTTACCTTGTGGCTGCCCTGCACTGCTTGAGCCTTTCCCCCCAGATGCCTGCATAATTTGTAATTTCAGGTGACCGATTCCTTTTGTGATCCTCCCATCTCCAGTAGTTACCTGCATTATGTATGTTTTTGTTGCCTCTGCTGCTCTGTAGCAATGGGACAGGGTGGTCTGAGGCCCTGAAAGTTGTAAGAGAGCCAAAGACCCAGTGGGAAGACTTGCTTGGCTATTCACTGCCCAAGAAAGAGAGCTGGTCAGAGGAAGCGATAGCTGTACCCACTGAGAGTGTTATGCTGGAGGGCAGAGCCTGGAGGTCAGGGCCCCAAGTGGAAGATGGGTGGTCTTTAAAGTCCTCAGCTGTAAACATTAAAATATCAAAAGAACAGCAAGGGATTCACTAGAAGAGGTGGGGGTGGTAAAATGATTAGCTGTCCAGCAGATGGAGTCTGAACAGTAACTATCAGCCAAGTTTGAAAAGCACCAAGATGAGCAGTACAAACAGGAGGTTTAACAGTGGGTTGAGGTGACACCTACAGGTTTTAGATGGGGGCGCATGAAGGTGACTCATCAGATTCCCTAAGTGGGCCATAGGGGGAGGGATGAGATGTTGGCCACAATTTTGTAAAGATTTTTCTGGCCAAATGTTCTTGAAGAAGTAGCTAAATGGTGTTAGTTCTGCCCTGAGTGTTAGGTGGTCAGAAGCAATTAAAAATGATAGCTGTTGATTGAGAGTCCTGCAGCGCATGTGCAATTTAAAAGGGTTGAAACCGATATTATGGACCTATTAGAATGAAGTCCCCAGGGGAACAGATGCATTTTAGTTACTTGACTATATAACTTGATATCCCAAGGCTTAGATCCTAGTTACACAGGGTTACTGCTAAGAGAATTACAGAAGAGTGGCTGACCATGTTTGGTTGTGTAGTGTGACAGTTTCTTGGGTGCCCAGGACTGAGAATCACCATTGTTTCCTTCCTCCCTCATTGCAAAAGTGTCTTGTTGGTGCTAAACTGGGTGTCCTCATCTGCCAGCCTTATCCAGTCAGGTGCCTCAGAACCTTGCCAGCTCTCACTTCTCAGTGGTGTGTAGTACAGGTGCATTGCAATCTCTGAGTCCCTCTGAAAAGCATCCTTTATAGTATCTGGATGCTCACAGAAATTACCAAGTTGTTTCCAGAAGAGACCGTACACACAGTTTGGTAAAACTCACAGTCTGGTACTTCCTAACATTATAGCATTGGAAATACATTTATTGTGAATCAATCATAAACTTCTGACCAAAGCTTAAGTTTGTTTTAAAAAAAAAAAAAAAGTATAAACAGTTATGCATGGAATGCAAAACGTAAAATGCAATCTTATTTCTATACTTATTAATTGGTTACTTTTCCTATTTAGTAAAATCAATTTCCTGTTTAATAAAGTAGATTCCTGTTTAATGAAGATTTTCATCCAAAGATTCATTCTTTGACAGTGATGCTGGTTTTCAGTCAAAACCAGTATGTAAGTGTTTATGAAAACTCTGTCCCATTCAAATGACTTCTTCAGTATATGGACACACCAAATGCCTTTCTTTTCCCCGTACGTGGTCCTGTAAACATTTGAAGTGTCTCCCCTTGTTTGTTCTATGGTGTGCTGACCCCACGTCAACTTCACATCCTCAGATTGACTCGAAATGCAACGATATCTCCCATAATGTTTGGCTTGTAATATTTAATTTATGGCAGAGACCCGAGTGGGTGAAGAGATGTAGAAAATCTGTCAGTCAGCTCTACCTTGCTGCATAGTTTAAAACATCTTTTCTGTAGGTGCACATACCTCTTTACATGTCATCTGGATACATAACCGTATCAATAAGTATCACAGCAGCTTTTGTTTGACATTGCTCAAGGCACACCAATTTCGTGTTATTTATCCATAGTAGCATGGCCTTGTCAATGCCATGTAGTGGATGAACACTGCAGCAATAGATAAATAGATGTCTGGTGGATCACGTGCTTAGATGCGATAAGTTAATCTTAGAGCATGCTCCCATAGAGGCCAGTACTTCACCAAAACAAGCAAGCAAGATGCTCCACTGAGTATGTCAGCTTCAAATCAACAGCAATGAAGACAAGTCCTAATGCTATATCAAAACTAGAGACTGTCCAATGGCACAGCTGTAAGGTGTCTTGTGTTGCAGCTCTATGCTGATGAAAGAGAGCTATCTTATTGGAATAATTAAGACACCCCCAATGAATGGCACTAGCTGTTCTGGCAGGAGAGTGTCTCTCGCCAACTTAGTGCCGTCCATGCTGATGCCTCTGTCAATGTCACTTATGTCACTCGGGAGTGTGTTCTCACACTCCTGGGCGACATTATTTTCAGTAATAAAAGTAGTGTAGACATAGCCTAAGGAGTAAACCTTTTGCCAGCTGGCAATAAGTGATTCTTGAGGTTGCAAGTGGGAATCCCTGGAGAGATCTAGATGGGTGAGAGAGAGAATTTCCAGGCACCACTAATAAGAATTGTATCAACTCTTGGACATGAAACCCACTTGGATGATGCCTTATCATTCCCAGGTGAAGAGCCTAGTAAAAGGATTATTCAGTTCCTTAAAAAGGTGTTGAAAAGATACCTCATCTGAGAAAGGAATATGGTTCTGCTTTCTCTTACTTTTATATTGAGATGTCATTTGAACTCCATTTTATTTGTTGCACAGCCATCAACCCTTGTGGGGGGTGCATTAGACCTAATCAGAGTTGGGGGAGAGAAACGGTTAATTCCTCCAGTGCTAGTTGTTATGTTATAAACATAGGGAGCATGCTCGCAAAAGACTTCCATGAAGCTAAAGAAAAGATAGAGGAGGCCCAGAATGGACAAGCGAGGTGATACAGTAAACAGGCCTCGGAACAATGGTGCAGAGTAAATTTCTGTTGTTGCCAAAAGTAAACTATTAGCTAAACCACAAGGCCTGTTTTATAGTATTAAGACAAAAAAGGTGGTGACTTATGCATTCAGTTTCTCAGGAAAGAGAGAGAGAATGCTTTTTAAACTGATTTGAAGGAAAACTAAGAATTTCGCATCAATTACCACCCTGAATCACATAATAATCTAATTACGATGGATAAAAAGAATAGGAGGCAAGAGACCATCCCACAGAGCTGTAGGGTAACTGCTGAACATGCACATTAGAGCTAGCGTCTCAGTAAATTGCACTGTTTAGTTTCTGTTGTTCCAAGAGAAACTGGCGTGATTCAGTATGTAATTGACTGGAAGGGCATGGTTCTCTCTCCAAAAGATCATGCCAGATTCCAGAACATCTGAAACTGAAAATGGAGGAGGAAATAAAGCCAGATGTTAACTCTATGAATAATTGAGTCCATTAAGGAGTCCTTGGTGCTCTCCATGAGTGAAAGTTTAAAACACACACATGCACATGCCTGGGGAAAGTTGCTTCTGTACAGATTTCAGAAAACTGCTATTTAAAAAATTGATAATTCTCCTATGCTCCAGATAGATTATTTGTTGGACTTTTTAGGCATTGCTAAATATGGTACCTTGGATTTAGCCTAAGGTTATAGGCAAATTCCCCTGGAGAAGGAGTTCAAATATAAAATTACCTTGTCTCAGGGACTATATCAGTTTAAGATAATGCTGTTTTGCTTGTATCAGACCTTAGCAACATTCCAGTGCCTTGAGGACTGGCTGTTAACAGCCTTAGGTAAGCTATGTTATGGTATGCCTTGATGATATGATCATTTGCAGTTGTGACAGGAAAGACACCTGCCACACACATTGTTAATGACAGGTGAGATAAGTAGAGCCATTTTACTGCTAATCTTCAAATTATATTCTGGGCAGTTTTGAGACTAGATAACAAGGATATATTGTTAGCAATGGAAAACATTAAGCTAAAAGAGTCTAAGGTTAAAGCAGTTATACAGGCTGATATCCCCCTCACAAAGAAAGAAGGAAATCTTTCCTGGGATTTGCTATTTATTATAATAGGCTTATTCTCCAGTTATCACAGATTGTTGTCCCTCTGACAGATTTATTAAAAAAGCCAGGAAAAAAGGTTAAGCTAGACTGAAGAATATCAAATCGCTTTTGATGTATTAAAAAAGGGCCTGTAGCTCAGAGCCTGTACTATAAATCCGGACTAAAAAGCTCTTTATAGCTCAGCCAAATGCATCTGAGGTAGGATTGGAGTTGTATTAATCCAAGGGAAGAACCGAGAAAAATACCTAATCTCATGTGTTAGTAGGAAACTATTCCTAAGGGGGCACTGGGGCAGTACTCTAGAAGATTGTCTTGCAATAAAATGAGATGTAGAAATGCGAAGATTTTACTTGTTAGGCTCCATTCTCATACGTCAACATGTGCTCACCTGGTTAAGTACAATGGAGGATAAGAACAATTGCTTTACAAAGTGTTGTTCAGCCCCACCTCTGTGTTAATTAGAGAGAACATGTAGCAGGGAAACAACACAGAAATGCTGACAACCAGCTGAGATGCAAACAAAAACAGTAGTTTTCCCTTAAGAAAATAGGCATTTGACAGGGTTGTCTGAGGCTTTGTGGAGTTGTACGAGTTGAGGAAGGTTTTTCTTTTTTTTTTTTTTTTTTAAGTTTCTTTGGTTTATAAAACTGCATTGTATAACCTGAGGTTGAGTAAAAGTGATCCAAATGGAGTATGAACAACATTTCCCTTTCCTTCCCAAAGTCTGCTTTTTTCTAATTATGCTGCATTATTTTCCTGTTCTAGTTCCCTTTTCATTTTCTTGGGGAATAAAATAGTGTTCAGAATTTGAGTGCTGGCACCTGGAAATTAATTGAATTGTCATGGCAGTAGTTAGCCAGGAAGAGGGGAACTAACCCAAGTATAAAAACATCCAGTGAGGCTTGGTAAGGGAGGCAGAGTCTGTGTCAGTCAGGGCAGGGAAAGGGTCAGGTAAGAGTGACTTTCCAGAGATTATAAATGGCGAGTGGTTCTGAAAGAGTGCAAGCCTTATGTGTGCAGGTAGGACACACCTTGCTGAACTAGGGGACTTCTGCCTAAGGAATGAAACTAGGATGTTCAGACCAGGAAGTTGAGAGCAGAATACTGAAACTGCTGTGCAGTCAGTTTGACGGCCGAAAGCTACAGACATGCTGAATCTGGATGTTGAGGTGTTTAAAGCTCATGAGCTGTGGCAGCATCTAGGAAGGTTTGCGTATTGAAAAGCCTTGCTGTGAAGTAAATTTTATATTTGGCCCCCTGCAAAGAAAGCATCTTTGTTTGAGTAAAGCTAGGTCCACCACATCAGAGGGCTCCGTATAGAGGATTTAGAGCTAGCATCTCCATAGAAAGGTTGTCTCCTCACCAGCTGAGATTTAAATATGATCACCAACCCCCACCATGGATTTCTCTTTCTAATAGGCCCTAAATGGAATACAGCATCCCTGTGTTTAGAGGAGACAGCACAGTAAGTGTCTTTCTGTGGCTTTCAGCTTATTACAAATAGTATCTGACTCTCATCGACGTATAGTGTCTGAGCACCACAATCATTAAAGGATTTTATACTTCTTACACGCCTGGGAGTTAGGGAAGTGCTGTTTCCATTTTACATATGGGGAAAGGAAGCACATGACTTACCAAAGGTGCCACAGGAAATCTGTGGATGAGTTGGAAATCGAATCCAACTCTCCTGCATCCCAGTCCAGTGCTGTAGCCATTAGACTAGCCTCTCTGCTATCCCGAGTCTCTCTCAAGCGTGTAGCTCTGATCCTTGCATTTGGGAATTTAAACTTTTTGCACAGTTGGGAATAAAGATTTGATGGTATCCATCAAAGTGTTTTCCAAATTGAGACTAATGATTTTATACGAGCAGGAAATTAAAAATCAGAAATCTTTTGGGTACAAAATCTTAGTTCAAAATCCAGTAGCCATAAAGGTCAATATGTAAGTAATTCTGTAGTTGTCAGATTTGACCTGTGTGATTCTTAGGAAATACCAGGGAGAATAGACAGTAGAAAGGCTGCCCATGGAGATAATTGCTGCCCAGCTGCTGTGGTTACCTTTCCCTCTTGGAAAGGCTGGTGATGAACTATGAAAATGACTTTTGCTGGTGTTCAGGTGGAGAAAGAAATAAGTTAGTAATTAAAATTAACTCCCCCTAAGCCCATGTTTAAAGTGTCTGTGTGTGAGAGAGAGGGGGAGAGACTACTACTGCCCTCTGTTGAACAGAAATGAGACCTGACCAGATAGGTTCTTTTCATAGTTGTGCGGCTGAGACCTAAAAAGAGTAACATCTTGAGAAGTGCAAGTTAAAGGCAATTCTTCTCTTAGACTAAGAGCTGTGTTTAAGTGGGGAAGAGTCCTGCATTGCTCCAGGTTCTGACAGGTGTAGTTTTAACTGACAATTATGGGCATTCAGAAGAGCCCCCCCAAAACTAGATAAGTTCACAGAGGATAAGTCCATCATGGCAGGGATGGTGCCCATAGCCTCTGTTTGCCACAAGGTGGGAATGGGCCACAGGGGAGGGATCACTGGATGATTGTCTCTTCTGTTCATTCCCTCTGGGGCACCTGACATTGGCCACTGTCGGAAGACAGGATACCTGGCTAGATGGGCCTGAGGTCAGACCCAGTATGGCTGTTCTTATGTTGTTATGCACCTGTGTTTTGCATCCAGCTTCATCCCAGTGTGAAACTTTCTGCATCAACATTTGTATGTTCCACACTCTGCAGTGACAAATAGTTGCTGGCCTCCCCACTGCTTTTTCATTGAAGCTGGTTGTTCTTGCAGAGCTGAACCTCCTCTAATGATGTTGTCTTTACAGATTTAATTCTCTAGATCCAGTTCTCATTTCATCATGGGAATGAGCCGGAAGGAGAATCCTGAACACCTTAATTGAGATTCATTAAACACACTCCAAACTTTTTAATCACAGCAGTGTGACGTGGTATCATTTATCTTGCTTGGGCACAGCATACATTTGTATCCAGATGCTTCCAATGTGCTCTTTTGCTTTGTCTTCCAGGCCAAGATGGGCTTCCGGGAAGGAGAAGGTCTGGGGAAATACAGCCAGGGAAGGAAGGATATCGTCGAGGCCTCCAGTCAGAAGGGAAGGAGAGGCTTGGGACTGACCCTGAAAGGGTTTGATGGGGATCTGAACATTGACTGGCGGGATGAGCCAGAGGTAACTGCTCCCTGTGTCATGCCTCTGTTCTGCTCTGCTTTGTTCTAGGCTGGGTTCACTGTCTTAGGGGTTTCTTGCACCTTTTGATGCAATTGGCTACAGGTAGGGGCCAAGTGCCTGGTCATATCGCTTGGCAGTTCTACACTGGGCTCCCGAGCCCCTGGAGGGATGCAAGCAGGTTTCAGGGGGTCTACCAAGCAGGGCATGCATTAGATTCACTGGGGTCCAGGGTGGAAGTGAAAGTCCCTCCATATGGGGCAGAAGTCTGAGGCCCTGAATCTCGCCAGCCGGGGCTGGAGCTGAAGCTTGAGCAACTTAGCTTCCCAGGGTCCCCTCTGGTGTAGTGCACCACGTGAGTGCTCACTATCCCTTAACGCCAGCCCAGACTTTTTCAGAAAAACTTTTTACTCCTGGAGGAATTCTGCGCCCCTGTGGGAGCACAGACTCATGCTGTCTGTAGTTTTCTTTGCTCCCCTGCAGAAAAATGAGGGAGCAAAAAAATCTGTGTGGAATATGTGGTCCTTCCCCAAGAGCTCAGGCACATCTGCGTGAAGGAGCTTGCAGTATGGGGGGATGGCAGGATGAGGAGGGGGCTGGGCATGTGGGTGTGGAGAGGCATTTAGCAGCTTGGGCTGGGTGTGTGCCTGTGTGAATGATGGAGGGAAAAACTCCGTCCCTCTCACTGTTATTGCGACGCCCCCCGGGCTTGGGAGGAATAGGCTGTGGGAATGAGTCTCTGTCCCCTGAGGCAGAGCACAAAGGTAACAACTAAGGCTTTTTCTACACAAGCTGTTTGTCAGCAAAACTTCTGTTGATCAGGCTTGTTATAAAATTCACCCCCAAATGACAATAGCTTTATCAACGAAAAATGCCATGTGAGCAGCGCTCATCTGGCAGGAGGACTCTCTTGCCAGCAAAGCTGCTGCCGCTTGTGGGGAGATGGGGGTGAAAGTTGTGTCGGCAGGAGAGATCTTTCCTGTTAGCAAACAGCAGCTACATTGCACACCTTTTAGTGGCATGGCTGTAGCAGCACAGCCATAGCATAAGTAAACAGGCTTTGATACTCCCATTGTCAGTTAATTGTTCCCATTCTTAGTTAATAACTATAATAGTAAAAGTGTGTGTGTGTGTGTGTGTGTGTGTGTGTGAGTGAGTGAGTGAGTGAAAAAAAATCGTCCGGGAGCCTAAAACAGTATAAAAGTCATAAGGCTCCTTTCCATTGTTAGAGTGGTGTAAAAGAGCCTTATTATAGCAACAAGAAGTCCTGTGGCACCATATAGACCAACAGATATTTTGGAGCATAAGCTTTCGAGGGCAAAGACCCTCTCCATCAGATGCAGTGTCATCTGACGAAGCGGGTCTTTGCCCACGAAAGCTTATGCTCCAAAATATCTGTTAGTCTATAAGGTGCCACAGGACTTCTTGTTGTTTTTGAAGATACACACTAACTCAGCCACCCCTCTGATATTTCTTATAGCAAATGACAGTAAGGGAATCTCAGCTAGGAAGATCTGTGTGCTTGTTCACTTTTCTGCTGCGCCCAAATAGCATAATGGGGCTAGATTACAGCACAGGATCTATTTTACTTGCCTGTTTAAGGCAAATAAAACATTTATTAAGCAGTCAATCAGCTGTCAGATCAGTCAGAAGCAAGCACTTCCCAAAGTAGCCAGCCAGGCCCCGATGAAGTTACCAAAAGGGTATTGATTCTTTTGCATGATGTGAACAGCCTTTTCATCACGAATGACAACCAGCTACAACAGATCCTTGTGCATGAAAATTTCCTACAAAGTCACATGAAGATGGGGACACATTATTTTGCACAGCAGAGTTGTTTCAGTCATGACCTATGGTTTGTAATTGTCAATGGTTTTGCATAAAACCCTCTCCAAACTGAAGGAAGATGCAGCTCCTGGGAAAGGCAGAAACTAACATCAGAAGACCATTACAAGTAGATTGAAAAGTAAAATATCGGCAGAGAGAGGCTATATAGAGGTGAGTGGAAATATATGAAAATGTTATAATACAGAAAAAAATAAGTAGCATAGAAGAGCCATAGCAAAGGGTTCTCTTCACTTTCTCTGAGATCTTGAATAGACAGCTCTGATTTTAAACTTTTTTTAAGTGATGAATATGGTCATTTTTTTGTTGATAATACACACCTCGTTATGTAACTTTTGCACCAATTTTCACATGATGTTTTATAGATTAACAGATATATTGTAGCATAAGCTTTTGTGGGCAAAGACCTGCTTCGTCAGATGCATCTGATGAAGTGGGTCTGTGCCCATGAAAGCTTACGTTCCAGTATATTTGTTAGTGTATAAGGTGCCACAGGACTTCTCATTGTTTTTGCAGATACAGACTAACACGGCTACCCCTCTGATGGTTGTTTTATAGACTGTAATTAAATAATGCATTTTTATTATTGCGTGAGTCTCTTCTTGGATAGTGGCATAAGCCAAATAACTAAATATTGTAGGTATGTGTGTAATCATGGATAATTTACTATGCTATAAGTATAAATTAAAATCTAGACATTCAGAACTAAATATAATACAAATAAATGTATTAATCTAAGATTAAACATGTTACATGGATAGTAGACATTTGTGCTTACTCAGGTATGATCTAATTTCTACTTTCATATTTGTACAGCATGGGTGAAGACACTAGTAGGTGCCAACATCCCCTTGTCAAAGACTGACCATCCACTTGTAGGAGAATTTCTTGACATCCGGGTCTGCAGTGGTAGTGCAGTTCTTGGTAGGACACAGCTGATTCAGACATGCTTGCCTGAAAGAAAAGTAAAACTTAAAACTGAAGCTTAAAGACAAGAAAGTTGCTGCTGTCTCTCATTCATGTTGTGATGATGAGGCAAAATCAGTTCTGAATGTACTGTTTGCGCCATTACAGTTTGATTGCATGTTACCTCTGGGATACTGTGTTTTAGATGCTGTTAATCAGTTGTTTCATGGGCCCTAATCAAATCTGTAAATGAGTACCAGCTTGATTGTGAAATGTTGCAGTTGATACTGATAATGCTAGTTACACCAAAGAGGCATTTGAGTTTACCTCACTGTTTCCAGATTTTGTGCATATCGCCAATTGTTAACTTAATTGGTGAGTCATTTAGAAAGTCTTTTTAGCTGAGTGATGCATTTGTAAGGCGCTTCCAAAACATAAATCTGGTAGTTGGAAAATGAGATACTTTCATTTTGTGAATCAGAAACATCAAGAGGAATCTGCAGGTGCCAAAACATCCATTCCTCCTAGCCCAGATGGAACACACTGGAACAGCTGCTTCCATGCTGTTCAGCATCACTCTGAGAACTTTCAGTTCTACAAAGAATTTTTTTTAATGAAGAGTTTTTGTGCAAACTATTCAGAAGTTGCTGAATGATTCAACTAAGTATACGCTCTTGAAGGCACGTATCACTTTTCTCACACAGAAAAGTGAACAAATTCTCAATTTAAATTTGACATTTGCAAGCAGGAAGTCTTGCTGCTTAAAGCATTTGACCTTCTGTAAGAATTATAGATACGTTACAGTACACATCTAGAGCTCCTTTCAGAAAGCACTTCATAGCTCTTCAAATTTAGGGAGGCAGAAAACTTTTCTCCTGTTGAAAGATTTGCTTGTCTAGATCTCTTTAAAGAGGCCATGAAGTTTCTGAAAAGATTGACAAATACATATCATTTGGACAGCCAAGTCTGATTTTTCTGAGGCTTGTAGGTTATTTGATGCTCCTTGTGTTTATATCTTGCCAGAATACTGAGTACTTTCAAGCAATATCTGTTTGTTCTGAGATATCTGTGTATGGAAAAGATTCTGCCTGAAGCTATTCAAAGTCAAGTTATTTTTATAGACCTCCAAGTGTTTTGGCTTCCCATGAAAGAGAGAATTCCAGATACTGCCAAACTAGCCTTGAAATGCATAAATGCTGTCTCGAATTCTACAGATGCCGAGAGAAGTTTTTCTCCTTAGAATTTGATATTTTCTGCCAGAAGGAAGCCACTAAGTGAGGAAAAATATTGAAGGCTCTTTGTTTCTTGAAAATACTGGATTCAACTGAAATATAGGACAGTGATTAATAAAACTATATGACTTCCATATCTGAAAGTTGGAGAAATTTAAAATTATCTATTTTACTTGAATTTAATGTTTGGCGTTCTGTAATGTAATATAAATGACAATCCAGGATTAGAACCCGAATGTACAGCACTGGTTTCCAGGTGATGGGCACTGAAATGGTATGTGTTTAGCAAAGGCTGAACAAGTGTTGTTTTTTCTGTATGATAGTTTAAATAAACTACCAAAGTAAGTGAAACTGGTGTGATTATATTGCATTATTTTGAAAGATAAAATTCACAGAATTTTTAAAAATGAGAAGTCCTGTGGCACCTTATAGACAAACAGATTTTTTGGAGCATACGCTTTTTTGGGCAAAGATGACATGCCTCTGACAAAGTGGGTCTTTGCCCATGAAAGTTTATGCTCCAAAAAATCTGTTAGTTTATGAAGTGCCACATGACTTCTCATTGTTTTTGCGGATACAGACTGACATGGCTACCCCTGTGATCCTTGTCAGAATTTTTAGTGTTTTGGTGCAGAATTCCCCCAGGAGTAACAGTGACATAGTTGGGGTGTGGAGCTTTTATAGCATGCGGTTGAGGGGAAGTGCTTAGAAAGAAAAAAGTTGAGAACCTCTGAAACTGATCACTGTTCTGGCTTGCTGTGCCTTCCTCTGGGGAGTCTTTCACTGTGTTTGGCATTATCAGCTTGGATAAAACGGGGTATAAAGGCAGAGGAGGGAAGGGGCAAGAATTTTTTGTGGTAAAATTCATTCCCATGCAGCTGATGATTAGTATGTTTTTCAGGGGTGTTTATTAGCCTGTTCCAAGGGAAGTGGAGAGGCACTGCATTCCTGCATCCTCTCAGGTCCTTTCAGCATGGAGGAAATTTGGGAAGGACAGACATGAAAATAAATCCTTGATCAGCATCCCAGCAATGAGAGAGAAAATGCGACCTGAAATTTTAAAATACCTGGTACACACAGTATCTCGTTAAAAAAAACAACGCTGAGCGCTACTGACATGGTTACAATCTGTGTAAGTAGGGAGGGATCAGGCACTCTGTCTTATGTATGTACTGCACTTGGCACAATGAAGCCTTAATCATGGCTGGAGTTTCAGGGCTCTGCAGTAACACAAATAATAATTCCAGTGGCAGAGCCAGCAGGGTGCAGCGCCTCTTCCTGGAGAATTGGAGTTTATGTTCGACTTTCCCAACAGTTCCTCTTGAGATTGTAAAATGTTGGTGAAAGGCATTTCCAGTGAGAGACCCAGTCAGTGTGGCCTGGGGAGAGCATACGTGGTAAGCACCCATTGGAAATAACAGCATTTTGTATACAAGCATCTTCCCTGCTGAAATGAACCTCTTTGGGGCGGTGTGCTTCAGCCATTTTATTTCTAGATATTGTCAGCATACTGGTCATACTAAAATTATTTGGGATTAGTGGGTCACGTTAGGAAGAAAGTTATTGAGCCCTTAAGACTCGTAGGACAAAGCCTACCATGTGAAGATCATGATGGGGTTGGGACGCCAATCCATTGTATTTATTAGGCGGTTAGATTCTGCGAAAAAGCATGAGCCTCCACTTGAATCTTCCTGTCTTACGTTTGCAGCCCAGTGCCTATGAACAGGTGGACTGGTTCCCAGAATGTACCACTGAAATTCCCGATGCCCAGGAGATGAAGGAGTGGATGACCGTGGGGAAGGTATAGCTCTGAAAAGTGAAGTCACAGCAGTTCCCTCTTTTCCTTACACTGGTGGGGCTCAGGCTTGAGCAGCTGGCAGCCTGCTCTGTCATGGAGCAGAGCTGCAGAGAGCCACAGAGGTTACAGGGATGAGAGCCAAATAAGTCAGCCCAGTCCCAGTTTGATGGCAGAGTGGTGTTTGGATTGTCAGGTTGAGTTGTCGCATCATTATGTATTGCTACCATTGATACACAAGATGGCATTTGGTTTTCATCACTCTCTTTGTTGTGTTCTGTGACTGTGTTTGATACAATAGCCTTCTCTTCCACCTGCCCTCTTCCTTGCTCCTTGCAGGGGTGAGCAGAGCTGGTGGCAATTCAGAGCTGTCTGCTTTCCTCAGCTGGGTCAGACAGCAAGGGGAGTGCTTCTGGGATTCACATTCACCTCTTCTGCAGGGCAAACTAATGATGCTGCTCCCGGTCCCAGCCTGACTCTCTTGCTTATAGTGTGTTAGCACACAGGAATGATGCAACTGGTGTGTTCTGGGAAGTGCTCCACTCAGACAAATGGCACAGCATCGGATAACTGAGGTGGGGGGTGTCTCATTGTTCTTCCCTAGAGGAAGATGGTGATTGAAGATGAAACGGAATTCTGTCGTGAAGAGCTTCTGCATAATGTCCTGAAGTGCAAGGTGAGCACGCTCTTCTAGTGAGCAGTTTAAAGGCTGAGGAAGAGAAGGGGAGGGAGCTTGTAAAGAGGCATTAGAGAGAGTGGGAAGCACAGTGAAATGGGACGCCTTTCGCCACCAGCACAGATTCACCCTGGGTTGGGAATATTGGGAAGTTGTTACTGCCTGGCTGTTTGGTGACCTGTGCAAACTGATAAGCCACAAACATAACTGATGTAACTGCACCCTCAATGGCCATGTCAGCAGAGCAGCCAGCAGCTGAATGGGCTGTGGAGATCTTCCTGTTCTGCCAGGCTTCACTTTCTCTCCCAGTTCGGACCACCCCTTAGGAGGTCAGGAAGAGCTTGTGCTGGGATTGTCTGATCTCTGGCTAAATAGGTCATGCACTGTGGGTTGTCAGTCCAGCACCATTCCCTGTCACTGAGCTCACTGTAAGATCTGAACACTGAGTGGGACCAGGAATGGACATAGCTAGGTGACTGAGGGAGGATGCCAGCTTCAGGAAATGTTCCTGTGTTGGTGTCACCCACTTATGACGCACCGTAGTCATAACCTGAGGGGACGAGATCACCATGGTTTTGGAACCACGGGAGTTGCTTGTGCCATGGCTGTCATAGTTGTGGTTCTGCCTTTGCAGAGCGTGTTTGATGAACTGGATGGAGAGGAGATGCGCCGAGCCCGGACCAAATCCAACCCCTATGAGATGATCCGGGGAGCCTTCTTCCTGAACAGGTCTGAAGGGCCTCAGAGTTGGCAGTATGTTTCTCTTTTGGCTGTAGCAGCCCGGTGAGTCTAAGGCAAACTCAGAGGTGCCCTTTTTGTGCCTTCACAGAGCGGCGATGAAGATGGCGAACATGGACTACGTCTTTGACCACATGTTCACGAATCCAAAGGACTCTCATGGGGTGAGGATTTCTCTTGTCCTTTGAACTGGCTGTGCCTTCCCAAAGGGAAGGGAAAAGGGGGGAATGCCTCAGGGCACCATTGAGGACAAAGGCTATTTTAAAGAGGCAGAGTTCCTGGCTTCAAGTGTAGGAGTCTTGCAGTGGGTTGCAGTAGTTTGCTTGCTTGGTAAGAAGGTGCTATTGGACAGTTAGAATGTTCCCCATTTCCTTTTGCAGAAGCCCCTAATAAAGGAGCGGGACGCGGAGCTGCTATACTTTGCTGATGTGTGCGCCGGCCCTGGGGGCTTCTCTGAGTATGTTCTCTGGAGGAAGAAGTGGCACGCAAAAGGGTTTGGCATGACCTTGAAAGGACCAAATGACTTTAAACTGGAGGATTTCTATTCTGCCTCCAGTGAACTCTTTGAGCCTTATTATGGTATGGGTCACGTGCGCGTGCATAGGGGGCGCAGGGTGGCATCGTTGCCTATATTACAGAGATTCATCTTCTGAGTAGGTGCAGGACTGATAGTCTGTTAGCATTAGGAACCTCAGAGAAACCTGCTCACCATAAGCATCTGAGAGCCAACCTTACAGTAGATGAGGAATTGTCTCGTTCCTTCCTGGCTGGGAGGGACAATATTGTGTCGTAAGATAGTCCCTGTTCACAACTAGAGGAGGGAACAATTTGTGCGTTACCAAGCCTGAAGCATAACTTTTTAAAACCAGGTTCTAATGTGGCTTGGTTCAGTCTGGCTAATGCAAATAGAATGACAGCAGGCCAAAGAAAATTGTACTGACATCTTTCTAGTAAGACCTGTGTTTGAGAGAGCTCTTGAGAGTGGTGCTGATGCAGATCTGTGTACTCACTCGCTCATTGTTGGTGATGTTAGATCAGCGGAGGTCAAAGCATTGATCGTCTGCATGTCCTGGTCTCTTGCAGGCACTTTGCAATCATGCTTATAGCTGTCTTTTCTTTTTCCCCCAGGAGAGGGTGGGATTGATGGAGATGGTGATATCACCCGCCCAGAGAACATCACTGCCTTCCGGAATTTTGTTTTGGACAACACTGATCGCAAGGGGGTGCATTTCTTAATGGCGGATGGGGTGCGTTCATTCCTCCTTTTATCTGTGATGAGTGACCACAGCCCTCAGCCCCAGCACAGTGGCGACGTGACATCTTTTCACAGTTGCTGCGTGAGGTTTGGAGAGACTTGTCATGAAATCTCCTGACAGCAGCAGTTTATTCCCAGGAAGGGAAATGGTTGTGAATCACAAAACTTAGCTGTAAACTCCTGTAAGATTTCCCTCCAGCGAACCAATAGATTTGTAAAGATGTTCATCATTGATGTATGTTTCAGGGTTTCTCTGTGGAGGGTCAGGAGAACCTGCAGGAAATTCTAAGCAAACAGCTATTGCTTTGCCAGTTCCTGACAGGACTCTCTGTCGTCCGGACAGGTATCTTCTCTTGTCTCTCTCCTTCCTTTGCACGTGGATGCTGTCGAATGGTGTCTGTGACCATTCCTGCTGTAAAGTGAGGTTCTATTCAATGTTGTAGGCGTGGCCTCCCTAGACCCTCAAAGATTTCAGGGAATTGTGTGGTGCCCCTGCTGTGCTCCCTCCAGCTGGAGAAGGGGCAAAATACCTAAGTAAAATCCCTGTTTTACCATTGATTTTTTACACGTTATCAGCTAAAGCAGCCTCTTCCTGAGCAAACCAATTGGCTGGCAAAAGCAGCCCAGGGCTCATGCAGTTCTGACTTGCGGCCTTTCTCATTTGAAACCATCATCCTGGCTTCAGAATGAAGAGCTGCTTCCCTTAGCGATGGCTGCCACTGCTGTAGGCGCTTTGGTGACTCTCACCCGCCTGTGCTGGAATTGGTTAGTGTTCTGTGTGTCCTTTCAGAGCAGTTGGTCCTGCGCTGAGAAGCTAGAGTGGAAAGGGATTAGAAACACTCACTCGGTGCTTGCTTGTTTTGTTGCTGGGCTCACAAGTATCTGCAGCTGTGAGCCAGCAGGCACTTGCCTCTCCATGAAATTGGACAGAGTGGCTTTCTCTGAGTCTCACCTAGTCAAGCATCTCCCATGGGGCTCTCTCCTGGAGGAACGAGACGCTCAAAGCTGAGTGTGTCAGTCTGGCCCTGAGCACGAGGAGTTTTACTGGAAGGTGAAGGGTGCATGCTCCTTTGCTCAAAGCTGAGTGCGTCAGTCTGGCCCTGAGCACAGGGAGATTTACTTGCAGGTGAAGGGTGCATGCTCCTTTGCTCAGATATGTTTTCAAATTAGATTTTCATTTCAAATCTAGTTTTTGAGGCTCTTGGGGAAGGGTGAGAGCTGTGCTCTGTCTGTGCTGCTGTGCTCGAGGTCTAGGGCCCCTGCGTTGGGAGAGCTGTGGAAGCAGTAGGCAGAGTGCTTTATTTTTAGGTGACATCCCTTCTATTTGTCTGGGAGCTGCCCCTCTCTTTTCTGGGTCTGTGGGAGTGGGGCGCTAGGTAGGGGGATGGTCTGTGGTCCAGCTTATTGAATTGATTTGTGAAAGTGTTTTTCTGATGTGGTTTAACTCTACAGAAGTGTCTTTGTGTGCATGCAATTGAGACACTGGTATTTCTCCCCTCTCTCCTTGTAACCTGCTGGCTGCAACATATATCCTTTGTCTGCCACAGGGGGACACTTTGTCTGCAAAACTTTCGATCTGTTCACGCCATTCAGCGTGGGGCTCATATATTTGCTGTACTGCTGCTTTGAGCGAGTGAGTCTCTTTAAACCTGTGACGAGCCGTCCTGCCAACTCAGAGAGGTGAGATTCTGGAGGAGCCCTTTCCCCTGAATACTGCAATGGCTGGATTTGTCCAACTACATGTCTCATGCAGACTCCACGACCAGTCTCAGCTGGGAGCTGATGCCTTAAATGCTGAGAAACTGACAGTATTTGACAGGCTTAAGAGACTAGGTACCAAATTACCCTGGTCTTTTTCTCCATATGGTATCTAATTCCAGTGTGAGAACAATGGATTTTAGTGTAAAGTCTGTTCTGTTTTGCAAGTTGCAAACTAAGAACGCAGGTAAGCTAGGGCATGTTACGTACAATACAGTAGTGTATTTCCATCTCTGTGGGTCCTGTAATGCTGCACAAGTTGTACATGTGGTGCCCCTAAAATGCAGCCATCTTCAGGGAGAGGGACAGCAGCCACACAACACACAGTGGGCCTTGCAATAGGGATAGGACGAGAAACTTTCCAAGGCCACAACTCTTACAAGACATGCCAAGGGAACGTTAATGTCAACACAGGACATGTTTTTAAATAACACCTTTGTATATTCACACCATTTCCCCATTGTTTGTTTTAGAGCCTTTTCCTTTGCAGCTTCCATCCTCTGAGAGCATCTTTCCTTTACCTCTACACTTATCTGACTTCTGTCTCTCTCCAGTATCATCTAAAAGTGGGCCAAATAAGAAATCCATTCCAGAGCACTTGTTAGAAGCCAGGCATCCAGAGACCCAGTCCTGTGCTTTAACCTATTAAAGGGCCATAGTGTTTTTGGTGCTCTTCAGGTGCAGAGTATGCTGTGGAAGAAAGTGAGACAGACATTTGCCAGTACAGGGAAGCTGTGCCTTCCTGTGCCAGCCACTTCCACTGCTATGCCAGATTTATAGTAGAGTTGTGAGGTAAGGGCTGTTACACCTGGACTTGGAACTGGAGTAAAACTGATCCTCTTTTATCGTTAGCTCTGCTGGTCTATTTCTTTAAAGAGGTGAGCATGTGAAATGTGGGGATTTTTAGTAAAGGCTGAGATCACTGTCTCCTGCAAAGAATCGGAAAAGAGGAACAATGTATCATAGCCCTGCAGGGGGCTAGCCTGCACTACTAGGAGCCACAGAAGGGTGCCCTGGGGCAAAGAAGCTCCTGATACCAGGGAAGTCAGAGTGGAGGGCTGCTGAGACAGGGTCTGAAAGGCAAGTTGAAGACGCAGAAGGACTGATTCCTAGTGGAACCTCTGGTTTGCTCTGCAGGTACGTGGTGTGCAGAGGGCTAAAGTCAGGCATTGACGATGTGCGGGAGTATCTCTTCATGGTGAACATGAAACTCAACCAGCTGCGTAGCTCCGACCAGGATGTAAATCTTGTCGTCCCCGTGGAAGTGATCAAGGGCGACCATGAGTTCTATGACTACATGGTCCAGTCAAATGAAAGGTGAGTGCAGAAGCAACAAGATGGGAAGCCGGTTCCAGGAAGTCGCTCAGGACCCAACTGTGACTTACAGCAGTGTAAGCCCACGAGAGCCCTTTCTTCGTGAGCTGCCAAACTGCTCATTTACAGGCGTCCTGAGAAGCCTGTGTAGCACACTGCCCCCGCCAGGGGAGTTGCACTGCGCGGCTGATGAGCATTCGCACTGGAGGAACAGACCTTGCAGTGTCGGGAACATAAAGGCTCTGCTCCCCAGTGCCCTTGCAGTCGTCACGGGGACATTTTGGGTTGTGACAGCCCAGCTCTGCTTTAAAGCAATCACACCTGCTCCTGGCACACAGCACTTTGTGCAGCAGGACAATTTGTGCAGTTGAGAACCTGCCCCAGGACTGAAACCCACTTTCTCTTCCAGGCAGTGTAAAGTTCAGATCAAGGCACTAGCCAAAATTCACGCCTTTGTCCAAGACATGTGAGTATCTGCCTCAGGAAGAAGGGGTGGGGCTTTGGGTGAGGGCAGAATCTTGGGCTGCACAGCTGTGTTCAGTTGTTCGCTTGCTTTACCATCTTCCTGACCCTAGCTGGGGCTTGGCTTGGCCAGCAGCAGGAAGCTTAATAGTCCTTACAGTTACCAGGCTAGCTAGTGTTATGGACTGTGCTGTTCTCGGCTCTCGGAAACACAGGGATAGCTAAGGGCGACTGACTATTAATTATGACAACTAACTAACTATTCATTTGTAACTGCTACTAGGAGTCACTATGAACAGGCTAGCAAAAGAGCTCCATACCTCCCAGTTCCCGTAAATGGGCCTATTTCTGAGAAGGGACACACAGGATTAGCACATAGTGTAAACCCATTATGGCACATGGTTGTTGGTTACACGAGGGTAGTAGCACTTAACTGCTCAAGCCCCAGCCGGAGACAGCATGGTGTGACGCACAGAACAGGGTGCCAGAGACCTCCGGAGAATGATCCCGGGTTCGGAGAGTAACTTGTGTAGCCTTCAGCAAATCACTGCACACTTCTGTGCTGCTGTTTCTCTGTAAAGTCGGGACACTGCTTCCCTCTTAGGACATCTGGGGGAAGGACGTCAGTGTTCGTGCAGTAGTGTGAAAAGCTCAGCTCTTAACAGTGCGGTACAGTAAACCCTCAATTTAATGGACCCCTATACAACGGAGACTGTCTGCCAGCCCCCCTCCCCCTTTAAATAAATGCTGGAGACTCACCAGAGCCCCCGTCAGGGCTGGAGGGGCCACCGGGGGCCAGAGGAGCCTGGTGGGATGGGCTGTGGTGAGGCACAGGAGCTCTCCTCCTCCAGCCCTCAGTGCGGGGAGCATGTTGCTGTCCAGCCGCTGCTTCCTACAGTGGCGGTGAGGAGCAGCTTTGGTGTGGGAGGCTGCTGCCCACTGGCTGTCTGGGGGCGGCCACGCTCTACCTTCACGCGGGTGGCTCGGAGCCGGGGGCTGGAGGAGCCGCAGTGCTGAGAGCTGCAGGAGGTGGAAGGAGCCAGGCTGGGATTCAGCTCCTCTCCTGGTGATTGGCAGAGGGAGATGGAGGTGTGAGGGGAAGAATTGGGCGGGGGGGGAAGGGAAGAGGGGGCAGAGGACAGGAGTGAGTGATGGGCTGGGAAGGTCAGTGCATTGTCACAAAGTAAAACCATTCAGATATAACAGACTTCCGTCATTAATGGACACCCCTTCCCCCATTAGTCCGTCACATCGAGGGTTTACTGTGGTGTATTTCATTAGAGCTCTGAAGTCCTGGTGATAGATGCCTCCCCGGCAGCCTCCTAGTCTGAGCTCTTTGCTGGGAGGCAGGGAGAGGCTTTGGTTCAGGTTATGAAGAGCGTGGATAATTGGGAAAAGGGTGGCTTCCCTTGACTTCAGCAGCCCTCTGGCACTAAGGCAGGATTGTATGTTTCATCCTCAAAGCAGCTATTCCACTGAGGCAAACAGTGCTGGGTATGTTAAGGTCGCAAGACCGAAGAGGCTTTCAGCTCGTTAACAACCTGTGTCGCTTTTCCTCTAGGACCGCGAGCGAGCCGCGGCAGGCTGATATCCGAAAGGAATGCCTCCGGCTGTGGGGGGTGAGTCATACGTTTGGGGATTCCACTCCTGCTGTGGCTCAGTGGAGGGTGGGAGAAGCTCCGACACTCCCTGCCAATAACATGAACATTGTTCCTGGGGGGCGACTATGTTCCTAACTGAGATCACTGTATATGCTTTGGGATGTGCTGGTCAGGAAGGGTTACGAACAGATGCTCAGTGTGTATTGCTTGTGGAGCAGGCTGTTGGTTACCCAAAGAAGCAGGGTTATGCTGCAGTTGAGACTATTACATAACCTAATGAATGAGCAATGTGGCCCGTAGGTCCCTAGGAGAAGACGACACTAAAAAACAATCTTAGTTTACAGCCTATCTTCCCTGTGGGCCTAGGGTTGCAGGGATCTTGTGGCAGCAAGTTCTCCAAGATAATGAGTGTTGGGTGAAACGGTATTGTCTCATCTGGTGCTGCTATTCCCATTATTGTTTATTTGTACATGTGCAGAAATCTGCCAGGCAATTTCCAAAGCCATACAGAAATAATAGAGGTCCTGAAAAGCTTATGACCTAAATTCCATGTTGAAATCACCCATCATATCCTGTGAAAGATGCTGTGTTTGTATCAAGCCGCATGCATTCTGCGTACATGCTCTCTGGCTTGCTGTACAAGGGGAGCCCAGCATCAGCAATATGGATGGAAAGATCCTTAGGGGCAGGGGTCGGAGTGTCTTCAGTGTTGGAGGAACCTTGGTTATACTGGGCGTGGGAACATGACTGTGCAAAAAGAAGTAAGACTTGTAATTGGTCCTTTGCCTGGCTGCAGATTCCAGATCAGGCCCGAGTTGCTCCATCCTCCTCTGATCCCAGGTCCAAGTTCTTTGAGCTCATCCAGGTGAGACCTTAAATTGCAACTTGTTCTGAACATGTGTGTGAAATGCTTTCTATTACTCAAACTACCGCAGGAGTCAGAGATGGACAAGACCAGCACTAAGTTGCTTACTTCAGCATATTCACTGTTGTCCAGAGTTTGCACTCCAATGGATAGATGATGTAGTAGATTGGTGCTGAGCTAGTCTACAGAAATTAAGCCACTCTGCACTGGATAGGGAAAGATGGAAGGAAATAGTGAGTGACGCATCAGAGGTCAATGGGCGCTGAGTCCATGGTTATTGGTGGTGGTGATGATGCTGCGTGGTGGGTGCCTATTTAAAAACACAAGGTAGCCTCATTGAAAATTACTTAAATAATGGGGTCTCCATTATGTCAGTTGAGAAACAGTTCCACAGATTTGGCATATGTCTCTTTAATGACCTGGAGAACATTAATTCTGATACTGTATAGGAGCTAGGTAATGAAGGGGTCTTTGGTAGGAGAGATCTTGCTCTGAAGGACGGAGCACCAGAAGGTTGCACATTTTTGAAGCCCTGAGTAGGATTGAATTCCCAAGAGGGCCTCCTGTTTCCTGACCCATTCCTATCCTGCCAGGTGTGCTGTGATCTGGCTTAGACTGAAACGCTGTACTGGGACTCTCATTTGTAGAAAGGGTGCTGAAAAGTAGAATCCCATGGAAAAGCCTGCGCGTCCATTGGCTCTTGGCAGTGCTATGAATATTCTGGATGGTCTCCTCCAGGCTCAGCAGCATTCCCCTTCACCTTCTGGCCCCTCCTTTATGCACACTTCTAATAAGCCCCCACTGCTTTGGGGCCTGGAAGGGGCAAGTTCCTTCCCTTTCCAGTGCAGTAGGGGGCAGTGGAAGCAGTCAGTGTGGTTGAGAAGTAGAGGCCAGGTTAGTTGCTCACATCAAACTCACTGCAAAGGTGAAAAGTATCTTCTGCTATTGTGGAGACAGCTTTAGCCTTGACTGTCAGTTGTGTAGAAGGCAGGTAAATAGCTCATATCCAGGTCTGTTCTTTTCCCTTCATGCCCTTTCCGTGGTGCTGTGTAAAGTAGCTCAGTGGGGAAATTGCAATAACTCCTCAATGCAAGTGAGCAGTTCTGTGGGTAGAACTCATGGTCTCTCCAGCTGTCAAGTTTCTCCTAGACCTTGTCTAGAGTGAGCTTGCTGACTTTTCCTCTACGACCCTGCTTAGTGCGCTTAAAGCCAGGCTAACTCCCATGTCCAGACCAGGATTTGCACCCATGTGTCTAACAGTTGTGATGAAATCAGGGCATATCATGATGCACACAAAGCTTTTGGGTTTGTTGTAACATCCATTGTCATATCTGTAGCGTATAACTCGTCTTTCTCCTCATGCTATTGCGCTTCAGGGAACGGACCTCGATACTTTTAGTTTTAAACCAACACCACTCACCTCAAAAACCCTGGAGAAGATCCGCCATGTCTTAGATTACCGATGTATGGTGTCTGGAAGTGAACAGAAGTTCCTGCTAGGGTTAGGGGTAAGTGCAAACAACTGGCTTGACAGCAGGAAGTGACACAGCTAATTAAGCTGTTGGTTTTTGGTTTTTTTATTTATTTTTTTTAAACAATCTCCCTTACCTGCTTACCCTGGTACTATGAGACGGGGCGAGGTTAAGATCACTGAATGTTTTGTATACCTTGCTCTGTCCACTCCCTATACTGCATAATCTTGGTCTTGAATAATCTCTCCTCTCAGAAAATGCTGCACTTCCTCCATCTGATCATTCTTTTCACTGTTGATCTCCGAGAAGAGTGTCATCTCATGAGCTAGCAAGGGGCCCTACCCAGCTGTGTTAGGATCTGTGTGTGGATTCCTCTGCAGCTGAGAGTAGATGCCTTCCCTGGTATTCAGCAGGAAGGGAGGAATATATTCTCAAGATATGGTCCAGCTGAGGCAGAGAGAACTTGCACTCCATTCCTGTCTGGGTCTAACTTTGCCTTCTTCCTACAGAAATCCCAAATCTACACCTGGGATGGTCGCCAGTCAGATCGCTGGACGAAGCTGGATTTGAAGACTGAGCTGCCACGGGATACCCTTCTCTCTGTGGAGATTGTTCACGAGCTGAAAGGAGAGGTCGGTGGTGGTTCTTTCCCCATAAGGGAGCAGTCCATAGTCTGCCTGCAGTTTGTGGTTGTTAGTAATACATGGTAGATGGTCTCACTGTGCGCCTCTGAGAGGACATGCGGGGAAGCTGTCCTGGGAGAAGGTCTTCCCTCCTGGTCAGGACTGGAGATACATAGATGACACACTGCTTCCCTTCCGTGGTGTTCTGCATCACTTCCATGGTTGACCTAGGGTCTGACTGAACAAACCTCTGTGGCTTTTGGCATTCGCACGTGCATACCTGTGTTGGGCAGTGCGGCTGCTTGCCCGCCACCTCCACTCCACGTGGCTGCATTTCAAGGACACGGAATACACAGAGATTGCGAAGTGGGTTTGGATCTGCTGCGACAAAAAGTGCTCCGAAAGCATCAGCTGGTAGTGGTGTTTGCAGCTTTGATCTTAGATCGTGGTAGTCGTCATTGTGTCATTTTTGTAACATGCGCATGAAATGGCTGAGCACGTTAGTCGTCATAAACTACGTACGGGAATCTTTAGCATGCAAGCTTATTAAAGTATGGTTCAGTCTTGATTCTGAAACTGTCTGGGGGGTGAGAGGGGGGATGCCGAAATTGTTCTGATAATCAAGGGGCTTTTCAGTGTAACCAGTAGAGGCTGTGAAACATGACCCTTTGCTGACCAGGCCCCAGCAAATTCACTGGGGGAGAGAACCTCTGGCAGAACAAGTTCCCAATGGCAGGAGGTGGGTCTCCTCCTCTGGAGGTGGGGATTGGAGGCAGGCATGCAGACGTGCGTGGTCTGCCTGGAACAGACAATGCCAGGAGACAGCCTGCAACCTAACCCCCTGTGGTTCCCTCCTTAGGGGAAAGCCCAGCGAAAGATCAAGGCTATCCATATCCTGGATGTCTTGGTGCTGAATGGCAGTGATGTCCGAGAGCAGCACTTTAACCAGCGGTAGGTAGGGCTGTGGGAGCTTCTCTTGTGTGTGGGGATGAGGGGTGGCCGGGAACATGGCTTCTGCAATGGCTGCTCTATTGCTCACAGCCCACAAGGCACTGAGAGCGCTTAAGTGATGCACTTGTGTACGGATGAATTGTGGAACCATCTTCGAAATGGTGCCTCTTCTCTTCCCCTACCACCTCTGTGCAGCAGAGAAGGCAGGGTGCCCCTTGGAGTCTGGAGTGAGCTGGTTACCAAATGGATAGACCCAGGACAGTTCCTTCCTCAGCAGAGCCCATCTGCCAGTCCTGCTCCCACATTCAGACATGAAGGGGCTCCTAACATGCACACTCCTTGCTGAATGGGAGTGCCTAGCGGAGCCTGTGGAGAACCATCCCTACTGCTAAGCCCAGCAGTTGCTAGTTGCAGGGCACCAAGCAGGGAGCGCTGGGTGAGCAGGCAGCCTCTGAGGTTGTTTGGGTGGCAGGGCGGGCAGATGTGCTGTGTGGGTGGAGGTCCGTCCCATTGGCATTCCGTCCTGTCCCGAGGCAGCTGTTCCTTACTTGTGCCCCAGAGACATAGCGAAAGTGCAGAATTCTCTTTCCCGTTCGTTCTAGGATTCAGCTGGCGGAGAAGTTTGTGAAAGCTGTTTCTAAACCTAGCCGGCCAGATATGAATCCCATCCGGTGAGTGTCCCTTCTGTCTGCATCCGCCTTCCTCTGGGGATTGCTGGGGCTTTGAGATCAGTTTGCTGGAGGAAGGAGACATGAAATGGAGCCTGGCTTGCTCCCAGGCCTGCTCAGCATGTAGCCAGTGCTCAGTCTCTTAGTGGTCACTAGAAGGTAGCGCGTGGCCCTTTGCATCTCAGAGGTGATGCTGGTGACTGGGTGTTTTCACTACTCTCCGATTAGCCATTTGGAGATCAGGCATGTGTATGTTATCCATCCCACGCGTAGCAGGAGCTAGTCTCACTTGCACACTTGTCGTTGCGCTAAGCCTCTGCTCAGCCAGCGCAAACCATATCGTGCCTCTGGCTATGCCTATGCCATTAGCAAGAGATCCCTTCAATCCCCAGGCGATGTGGAACGGTGGCTGTATGAAATAACGTGGGCTGGCTTCTGAGCAGCAGCACAGCGACTCTGCGTGCTGCCCTTCAGGGGCGGAGCCATGAACGTGCGGGTGTCTGTGGAACAGTGTGCCGGGGCTAAGATTCAGGAGCAGGGTGAACCTAAGCCCCACTCGCTGCCTCATCCTGAGGATTGTAGCTGTTGGCTACACCGACATCCGTGGCTGGGAAAGGAAAGGAGACAATTCCAGCCCCCTGTGTGTCTCTCTCCCCCCTACAGGGTGAAAGAAGTGTACAGACTGGAGGAGATGGGAAAGATTTTTGTGAGGTAAGCGACTAGAACCAGCGAGACACTTCAGAGCGGTCAGTGTTAGCAACTACCACAAAGCCAGGAGGAATCCATTGCTATGTGCAAGACAAGCGCCTGTGAGAACCCTTGTAGTAGAGCCTCTGGTCACCTGCTGGGCGGTTGTTTGTGGATCAGTCAGTCCCCCACCCTCATAATTCTGAATTGCAGCAGTTAGTCTGTTCTGGGGCTACACGCGTGCTAGAGGGAAGCAGTTTGCTTCGGCGTGTAACCTCATCTGCAGTCCCTGCACTGATAGCTGTTCCCAGGCCCAGGGAGCTCCCTTTTCAACCTGCCCTCTTGCGTACCAGGGAAAGCTGCACTTGTGGTAGGTTGGCGATTTGAACCTCTCTGTAATGGAAACTCTGGTTGGGCTCAATACTGCAAATCACTGAAATGGCCCTTGTGCCAGCCCTGAGTCCCTGGCTGACATCCTGTGCATGCACAAGGAGGTTAGGCTCCATTTCCCTAGCCCTGCCTTTGGGAGACATGGAGAACAGACGTGGCCTGTCAGTTTGTTTTGCTACATACAGTGCAATTCAGTTCCATTGCAGCTGCCTCTGAATTGTGTGTCCTCATGTGAACTCCTCCATCCCCCCTTCTCTCGGCACTCAGGTTGGAGATGAAGATCATTAAGAGCTCAGGTGGAATACCACGGCTGTCCTACACAGGCCGGGACGACCGGCACTTTGTTCCCACAGGACTCTACATCGTCAGGACAGTTAACGGTAGGGAAAGCTCTGCAGCCTGGTTTCCCTCACCAGCTTTAGGAGAAGGACAGAGTTGTGTTCGTTAGGAGCACAGGGCCAAGCTGTGCCCTGGTGTAACTCCCTAGATGTCAGTGAAGTTACTCAGCAATTGACTTTGGCCCATGTCCTGTTTCGGTTGGACTGGGCAGCACTGGGATGAGGGTGAATCAACTGCTGCTGTTGTGGTTTGATTAGCAGCTCTGGGATTTCGGTTCATTCACAGAGGTACGACTGACTGTTTCTGAGATCATCAATTTGTAACTGGAAAGATCTCTCTCCAGACTAGCTCAGGCTGGTCTCAGGGCACAGGCTGAGCCTCGCTGCATTGACAGCTGGAGGGTGCCCAGGGCCTTTCGGGGGCTAGAAGTTGAAAAGTGGGATTGCAAATTGGCATCTCAAACCACCAGCAATCTGATGTGCTGCTTTTCTGGTCCCACCCTCTCTTTGTCCCTAGACCCTTGGACCATGGCATTCAGCAAAAACTCCAAGAGGAAATTTTTCTATAACAAGTCAACCCAGGAGTCGACCTATGACCTCCCTCCTGAATCCATCGCACCCTTTCAGTGAGTACAGTCCTAGCAGCAATGCTCTGAGAATCCATCAGGCTTTCCCTGCTCAACCAGTTGAAGAAGCGCTTGTTATGCTAGTGCTGGGAGGGCTGCCTTTCACAAATTGGGGGGTGCTAAGCCCCCCTTCACCTTTGCCCCCTGGAATTACAGCACTGAACTCAACCACTGCTCTGACAGAGAAAGCAAGGAGGGGACTTGTGTGTGACTGTAATGAATGCTCTGCCTTGTCATTAGTGAGCACTAATGTGTCTGTAATTAGCCACTGACACATGCATTTGTTGCTATGCTAATATCGTTCTCTTAGAACAGTGTACCTAAATAAGCTATGAATATTAAGTGTCAGTAATTGTATGAATCTAAGGCTGCTGTGTCTGCAACAATTAGCAGCTCTCTTTTCACTCTGGGTGACTAATCTGCAGATATGGTGGGGACAGTGTACGCTCACAGACGAGCTGTGGGATGGATTTCTGCTCTGGTCAGGTTCATGTATCTCCAGAGCTCACATTGGCAGAGTGAGGGTTAATTTGATCCCTCACTCCCTTGTGTGCTGAGAGCTCAGCCCCTGCTGTGTGTCCTCTGCCTGCTGGCCCTGCCAAGTGCTCTGTTAGGTCCTTTCCATTGTCTGTAATGAAGTTACCTTGTTTGCATCACCCTCTGGGGAACTGCAGAAACATAATTCCCCTGATTGTTCCCAGTTTGAGCAAACATTGATTTATCCCTCCTGCTGCTTTGAACAGAGCTGCAACTAACAAAGCCATTTCCATGGAATGCACTTCAGTTTATATGCCACCCTGGGGTGTCTGGATTTGTGGTCGGCATATGCTTTTGAGCAAGCCCTGCCAGGTGATTGCTGTTCTTCCCAGCTGTAGCCGGCACCTCCTTGGTGTGGCACTGGCCGCAGACTGAAACTGATGTCCCTGTAACAGCCTTTGCTAACAGAGCTGGGTGTTTTAGTGCCAGCGGTAGACATGACACACAAGTTTGGATCCAGAGATGTTTGATTCAGTCTCTGCTAGAGGTTAATAAAGTCTCCTAGAATCCTGTCTTGTATGCTCCCAGCCGAGCTGTCTTCAAAGCAGTCGTGGGTTCTGTGTGTGGCCTGCGACATGTTGTGTTGACTATTCCCCATGCACGTAGTTGCCATATTCTGCTGATTTCTGCCCATGTAGTTTTTTTCCTACCAATGTTACAGAAGTGACACACGCACAAAGCCAAGGGCATGTGAAGTGAGGTACGTGCTGATTGCACACAACACTGACTGCGAGAACCATGTGCTCCCTCTGCAGCCAATCAAAGCGCTGCTATGGTTCACTAGGCACACTCTGCAAATTCTAGGCACGCAAGCAAAACTACCCTATCCTGGGAGACCCTCTTGGTTCTGACAGTCTGGTGTCCCAGTGAGATAGAGGCTGCCCATTGGTGCACTAAAGCGTCTGTGCAGCCTGGGCTGATTTCATCCCTTCTCCATATCCAGGGTTCACTTTGCTGATCTGTCTTCTCTTTCTGCCTGCAGCATCTGCTATTTCAGCCGTCTCTTCTGGGAGTGGGGGGAAGGCGTCAAAGTGCATGACTCCCAGAAAAGGCAAGATGCGGAGAAGCTGTCCAAAGAGGAAGTCCTTTCCTTCATCCAGGCGCATTATCCCTGACCCCGCCCCCCCAGCGTGGAATCTCCAGGGACTGACTGGCTGGTGCGGAGGCTGAGACAGGAGGAAGGAGACTTCCATCCAGGAGATGCAGGCCTTCTGTGGAGGAGAACTGATACCTGAGGGGAGGGATGGGGTTTGGTGCTCAGAAGAAGTGGGTCCAAGCTCCAGCTTGTGAGTTAAATGTGTGGCCCAGGCAACACCTGCTGTGGATGCCTCAGGTGGGATACCTGGAGCCAAGATGCAGTGCCCCTCTGTACTGTCCCATAGCTCTCCTGGCAGCTTTCCCCAGGCATGCTCCACATTACAGCCATCATCTCTGAGGTCCCCTCCTGTGTGTGCAGCACAATTAGGAGGCTGCCTAGAGTTCCCTGGCAGCACTGAGAGAAAAGGAGGCTGGTCACAGGACTGTGGGGAAGGATGAGATGAGGGAGAGAGCATTTAAATGGCCTTGCAGCTCTCCCAGCAGTCACCTCTGTCTCCTTTGCCTCGAACTGATGGGCTTTTGCTAAACACTGGTGTGACTCATAGGGGAGTGCAGGCTCTTGGCACAGGAGGATGGTCGTGTTTGGCTTTGTAACGCCAGCACTCCCACTCCAGACACACTTGGCAGGTTGTCAGAAGTTCCTGGATGCTAGCACCTTGGCGGAAGGAAGCCAGTCCTTACGGGGGGAGGTCACTAGCTCCAAGCCAGCAGCCTAGGTGTGCTCATGAGCCTGCCCTTGGACAGTGCAGAGATGTTCTGCTATTTGCAGTGCTCAGACCCATCCCCTGGTGTCCCCCTCTCATTGCCCTTCTCTGAGTGCTGAGGGATGAAAGCAGATGGGGGAAGGCTGCAGGCCTGCGGGGCCGGAAGCTTATTAGGGGAGGCCATGCAAGGACTTGTCTTGTGGGGAAAGAGAACTTGACTGACCAAGCTGGATAGTTAGGAGATGCAGTCCCACAAGCAGCTCATTGTAGGGGAAACCCAACTCCCGTTTGAATGGCAAAACAGGCTTTAAACCTCCCCTTCATCCCCCAGTACCTGGTGCAGACCTGTAGCCATGTCTGTAGCAAAGGACCAGCCCTGGGATTCTAGCATGGCCAGCAGGAGGTGTGTGTTCAGCAGATCGCAGTCAGAAATCATGAGTCCTTTCTGTGCTAGGGCCCCTACATGTCATGTACACATAGCCACCCACTCAAAGAGCTGGGCTGCCCTCATCGCCTGTTTTAACTTCATGCTGGGCTTCAGAAACGCCTCTGGCCTAGTCCACCACATGCAGCTGAAGTTAATAGGTGGTTGGCTGCTGTGGATCCATGCAACAAAGTCACTTATGTTTTCATATGCAGGTTGGACAAGCAGACTCGGGGGTTGCCTAGACTGTGCCTTAGAGAGCTGTGGTCTCCTGGAAACTAGAAGCAGCCTTTCAGATTCTCATCCCCCCCTTCACCCTTCCTCAGCCAGCACAGGATGTGAATGGGTCTGGATCACAGAACATGGGGTGTTTAGCTCTGGCAGAAGTTTTTGGATGAGATTCACCTCATGAGCAGGGGCAGTGTAAGGGCTGGGCATCATTTAAGTCACCCTTAAGCTCTGTGAGCTTTAAAGGGCTGCACAGGCCTCTGCTTTCCAAGCTCGCAGCCTTCCATGTCTGCATGATCAGTTGATGCTCAGGCACCTGTTTGTTCATCTCCCACTTGCTTGCTGTGAATGAGTTTAACCATTGCTGGTTTCTTTGCTCTAGCTGGTGACATGGAGCGGCATGTTCAGGCTTGAGTGCTGCAGCAGGGTGATCGTCACAACTCACCCTGCTTTGGGCTAATCCTGCCCTAGGCCTGTGGGTGCATTGGGAGACCAAGCGCTCAGCTTTGGAAGACAGGGGGCGCCCATCTGAAGTTGGGTATCCCGTTAGGCCCAGAAGAGCCCTTTTGCCCTAGTGTGTTTAGAATACTGCCTCCTGCAAGCTCAGGAAGGTGGCTGGAGAAGCATCAGACCTACTTTCCCTGGGCCCTGTAGCAGGAAGGGAAGGCTTGCCACTCCGTCCGAGAGCAGGAGGTGGCTCTGACTTGAATCTCTTTGCAAGCTTTAGTCCTCTGTGCTCCAGAGCCTTGTCAGAACGTGGCAGGTGGCTCAACAGCAGCCCCACCCTGGGCAGTTATTGGCTACTTGGTATTTGTAGAAGGCCCCTCCCTGAGAAGCAGTGAGGAGGCTCTGCAGGAGGGAAGGACATGCTTCTGGCAATGGCACTTTGGAGCCTGCACACTGTTGGTACTCCTGCTGACTCCACCGCCCCCCCAGGCAGCAATCATGCCAGCAGGAAGCCAAGGGGCCTTCCTGGAGCCTGTTCCTTTTCCTCTGATCCCTTTCTGTGTCTTCTGCGCCCTCCAGGCCCCCAGTGAGGGCCATGGCCCCTTCCTGTTTGTGGGGATGGAGAAGTCCCACAGAGAATACACCATGGCTAATGTAGATGCCCATTAGCCTGTATCTGGCACTGAAAACCAAGAGTGCAGAAGAATCTCAGTTGCCTGCAGGTAGTTTGAGATGCTGCCTGTTTTCCCCACTGCCTCCGCCCCCTTTGCTTTTAGTCACTTGTATTTTTTAAAAGGAGATGTATTTTTGGATGCACTGAACTACACCTCCCAGCCACTTGTGGGAGGCAGCACCAGCACCTCACCACTGCTTCCCTGCAGCAGGGAGAATGCAGAGGGACAAGGTTTGAGCCCACTTCCACCTCTAGCTCAAGACTTTCCTAGCCCCATTGCTCCCCTGGACAGCTTGCTTTGAAATGTCCTAAAGGAACTGACAGAAGGCCAAGAACCCAAAGAGGACAAAGCCATGAAGGTACTCTGCCTTGGAGCTGCTCAGCCCTAGTGGGGGAGAGGGTACGGAAGGGGGTTCAGTCTGATCATGTGGGACAGTGAATGCCTTAGTATCAAAGGGTTAGTAGAAAAGTAGGTTGACCCAGGGGTTGACCCAAGCTGCACTCTCCCACTGGCTCCAGGGGTAGGAGGAATGTTTCACTGAAGGGAATGTTTACATCTGTTGATTGCACAATTTATGGTATTAGGCTGTGTATCATTGTGTTAATTTCTCTGCTTACACTGTCTGTGTATTACCAATATGGTTCTTTAGTTCACAAAGGTTTTTATGCTCTTTGGTGTGTTTCCTTACACCATAGGGGGGAACACTCAACACAAACCACTCAGGGTATGTCTACACAGCAGCCTTATTTTGAAATAATGCAGCTATACACAAATGTATTTTGAAATACAGCACCTCGAGCCAGGGAGCCTATTTGAAATAGTGCCATTGGATGCATTCTGGCTTATTTTGAAATAGGCTCTATTCCTCTGTCTACACAGCTCCTATTTTGAAATAGTGCTATTCCTCCTGCAAAGTTTATGGATTTTGAAATAACATGCCTGCTATTTTGAATTTATTTCAAAATAGTTACATTGTATAGACACTACCAAAGTTATTTCAAAATGTAAATGTAGCCCCAGTGCCCCAACCTTGCTACTCCGTAAGTTACCTGTATGCCATCCACCCAACCATCTCTATCTTAGGGCCTTGCTGTAACCCAGCTCATTACCCCCGTGCATTCTGTGCCCCTCATATCTCCCCAGTCACCCTTCCTCATTTGCTTTCTTTCAGGCTATTTTAAAACTGTACTGGGAGGCTGGACAGAGCTAAAATGCAGGCTTTTGCCCAGCTGGTGTGTAAATAGCCACCAGCAACCTGTTCTTCAATCTACAGACCGCTGCAGGTGGCTGAAGCTGACAGCTCTGCTGCCAGTGGCCATCTCCTTTTAGTTTTTGATTTTCATCAAAATCAATAGGGTTCTGCATTGATGCCTAGAATGTTCCCTCTGACGTTGGACCCGATGGAATGGTGTATTGTGTAGTCATGGCATTACAGCCTGGCTGCTCCAGCCTCCACTGAAGGGCCTCAGGGTAGCCATGATCCAATGCCTCATAGTAACCAACCATCTGCCTTCACTGCTTCACCAGTGCTGCTGGTTGGCTTGCCAGCTGGGGGAAGGCTACAGGCAGCTGCATTTGTTTTTAGATAATGTTATTTAAGAAAAAACACAGCTTCGGAGCAACCCTGCTTTTAAACTGAGGTTGAACCTTTCTAGTCCAGAACTCTCTCATCCAGCAACATCTGTGATCCAGCATGGTTTTAAGTTTGCTGGGTGGCCAAGTCTCCCATGGTCCCACAAAGTTTTACAGCCACCAGTCCTGACTGTGTTCCATGCTGTTATTTAGCTGTAATTTACCCCTAAATATCTTTTAAGAGGCCAGTAGGCAGTGGAGGTATTAGCACTGCTGCTAGAAAATACTGACCTGCAGTCTGGCAAATTCATCTGACATTGGTCAAGTCCTCAGGGTGCTGAAGTAGAGAGGTTCATCCTGTAATGAAAGTTTTGACCCTTAGGGGCCCAGAAGGAGCCTGCTGTTCCTTTTCTGCTGGGTCCTGCCCCTCAGGGAGGGCTGTACATATACACACCAACACTCAGGGGGTAGGAACAGCTGTTCTCCTGCCCTCTTAGTTCCTTCAGCTGAGTGGCAGGATAACAGACTACCCTGAAGACACTTTTCAAGCAGTGACCCCTCTGGCCCCGATGGGTTTAATGGGACTATATTTTGAAAAGTGTCCCCATAACTGGCAATAATAAAGAGGGGGTTTTGGCAGACACAGCAGGAAGGCACAACGACTGAACTCCTCTTTGAGCCCAAGAGGCTGGCCTGTCAGCTCAGGGTTGAGGTACTGTAACTGCTTTCTCAAGTTCTGATTAGGCTCAGCCATGAAGATTTCGGGCTCCAAAACGTTATGAGCAGCAAGTAACAGAGGCCCCCCCCAGGAAAAAAGGAAGGAGTCATTTGTCCTCCAACAATTGCAGTCTTTGTTCCTTGGGCTGCCCAGGACAGTCAGGAGATGGCTCCAGCTGAATTTTGCTCTGCTCTCCAAACTGCCTTGTGCTGTGATGGTAGCTTCCCTTTGCCTTCAAGAGCCTCAGCTGTCAGATATAAAGATTGCAGTTGACTAATGATCAGAAAAGGTGACCAAGCCTTTGACTGGGAGGCATGAGAAGGCACAGGTCTTTGTAGTGGAGTCCTGTGGTTGGTAGTGGGAGTTTGGGATCACGATTACATCGTCCAGCAGGTGTAAATAACAGCAATCAGTAGTACCACGGCCACTGCAAGAGCTGCGTTCTTGCGATTTTCCTTTCGGAGCACTTTCAGTTCTGTCTCTAGAAAACAAAACCAAACAGATAAGATGCTGTTTCCCCCTGCAGCACAGCTGCCCCCAAGTGCTCCAAGAAAAAGCAAGCCCCTTTTCCTCCAGCACAAAGGGCAATTCCTTGCACAGGTCTGCTTCATCTGACTGCTGGAACCCACCAGGCAATTAGTTTCAGTTTCTTGTGAAGGCACAGAGCTGCTGCTACTCAAACTGCCTCTCATTGGCTGTGCCTACAGGACACCAATCTTTTGAAAGAAGTTCTTCCAGAAGATCTCTGCCAAAAAAAATCATCTTTTGAAAGAACATGTCCAAACACAAAAAGGTGGCTTGAAAGATCAGTCTGCTCTTTCAATACAGCATGTCCACACAGCTCTCGCTCTTTTGAAAGAATGGGTAAGGGGCTGAAAAATCCAGCACAACGAGGCCTGCTTTTTCTTTAACAGGAGGCGCTCTTCCTGCTCCAGGAGCAGAAGATGGCTTCCACAAGAAGATCCACATTCTTTTGATTTCAGATTGAAAGAGTGCATTGTGTGTGTGTGGACACTGCGTGTTTTTGAAAAAGGGCCTGATTTTCCAAAAGAACTTGCTTGTGTAGATGGGGCCAGTGTGAGGGACTGGATAGGGACAGTATCAGAGGTTTCCTGCCCACTTCACTAGTGGCTGAACATTACCAGCTAAGAGCTGTTTGGCCTCAGTATAGAAATTACCCCTTCTTGAAGGCCCAGGCCTGAATGGGCAATGGGGCCTGGATGCCTCCTGTGTGTGTACAGGGAGGTTATAAAGACAATGGGTACTGTCAGTGCTATACCCAGTCTGTACACCAAGGTCTCCAAGCCTCTGTCTGGCACCCTTCAACAACCACTAACGTCACATGGGAAATAAAACCCCAACCTCCTTTTTAAGTGTCACTGCCCCTGGCTGGGCTTCAGACACTTCCCTGGGATCATATGAATCAGGGTCTTGGAGAGAACTCAGCACACACCTCAAGCTCAAGTAGCCTTCCTGCTCTCACACATACAGGCAGCTGCTCTAATCGGTTTATTTTAGTGTCTCCTACATAATACATTGCTTCTGCATTGGCAACAGTTAGTGATTTTTACATTCTTTATTGTATCATCTTTCACAGTTCTTTAGCACTTTGCTAGTACAGATCCCTCCCTGCTGCTAACAGGCAGATGATGCCTGTGGCCTGGGAAGGCAGTTTGGCAGCTGGCAGGTGAGAGAGAGTGAGAAGCAGCACATGGAATAATTCAGCACCTAGTGCACTTGTTTTAAGGAGCACATGAATTCTGATTACTGCTAGTTTTGTGCCACTCAGTCTGAGATCTCAGTGCTTTGTGTGGCTTGGGGGGATCACCGCCCAGTTGACAAAGGGAACTGATGGGCAGAGACAGTGGAGAGCTAACAGCACACAACCCAGGAGTCCCAAGTGCTGATCCTCTGCTGTACCATTTTAAAGTCCTAAGTAGCACAATATGGTTCTGCCCCCTGCAGTGTTTTTCTGAAGCAGCTGTAAGCCATTAGCACTTGATATATGAGCCCCTGCCTTGGGAGGGGTTCCTAGAACCAGATTTCAACTCTTTGTAGCAGTGTTCAGTGTGGTAGTGGGTCTGCCCTATACAGCCTGGTGACTGCTACTGCACTACCACCACCACCTGGGACTCCAGTCTATTCAGGGACCACTGTGCTTCTAGCTTACTTCACAGGGGAGGGCTCTTAAACTATTAGGAGCACTTTACTTGTTAAGGGGCTCACTGTTGATGCTGTTTGTTCTGAGTGCAGCAGCAGGATATTCTGCTGCAGCCTCTTTACTAGCATGGAGAAAGTGAATACAGAAAAGTTATTTACTTGTTCCCATAATATAAGAACTAGAGGACACCAAATGAAATTAATGGGTAGCACGTTCAAAACTGATAAAAGAAAGTTTTTCTTCACACAGCGCACAGTCAACCTGTGGAACTCCTTACCAGAGGATGCTGTGAAGGCCAGGACTCTAACAGAGTTTAAAAAAGAGCTTGATAAATATTTGGAGCTTAGCTCCATAGTTGGCTATTAGCAAGGGGTAAGGTATGGTACCTAGCCTTTTGTCAAAGGCAGGAGATGGATGGCAGGAGACAAATCACTTGATCATTGTCTTCAGTTCACCTCCTCTGGGGCACCAGGCATTGGCTACTGTCAGCAGACAGGATACTGGGCTAGACGGACCTTTGGTCTCACTCAGTATGGCTGTTCTTATAGCTAGAGGAGTTCTGAGTCTCCACCCCCACAAGCCCTGCTTGGATAAGTCACCTATCACTCTCTGCCCTGTGTTATGTGGCTTCTGAGATGCATGGAGAAAGGCCCAGGCATGTGCGTCAGTGACAAGGAAATGTCTACAGGTGCCTCTGTTCTAGCAGGAACTACAAGGGCCCTGCACTGACCCACAGAGCCTCACTCAGCAGTCTACCGCAAACCTGCACAGGCTGCTACAGGCAGACCCCAATGCTACAAAGGAATGCATGTTCCCATTGAGTACTGAGGCAAAGGGGTGTGCAGCAGGGTTCTCTCTTTCCCTCCCTATGTGGAATACATAGTATGTACACCACTGTATGTGCTGTTGTGCTTCACCGGCAGAAACAAAACCAGCCACATTTAACATTTAAAAAAAAGCCAGCTGGCATGTTACTCCAGCCAGGAGAGGCTAGGCATTTGAGAACTCGCTCCTGAAAGACTGGAAGTACAAGAGAAGTGAATTACAAGATGCACAGACCCGTCACCACACTAACCACTACTTTGAAAGACTCAAGCCAGAGAATGTACGTGCATCACAGGAAGCGGCCTGTCGTAACAACAACAATACAAGTATGTGTTAGGGGATGAGTGTGAAAGACATGGGGTCTGTGTGCACATGCATGAGCAAGCAAGCTGCTGATGGGTAAGTTTCTGAGAAACCTCTGTGCTGTCTTTAAGTCACTGAACACTCTCCTGAACCTGGTCTCCCTTCCCCTGAGGATACTGAGTACAGGGGGAGCAAGAGGCTGTGTGAGGTGGGTTAATCTCAGAAATAGTGCACTACCCCTTTAAAACAGGCAGGCACTCACTGTTCAGACCCCAGCAGCTCAGAGTTCTGAGCAAGGCTGTGTGCCCTGCTCAGTAGAGGTGGGTGCAAGGATGGGGGAAGACTCTGACCTCAGCGCTCCCTTCCCCGTACTCTGCACAGCTAGCAGGAGGGTCCTTCACAGAAGCAGCTGCAGGATGGTGCAAGGTGTGGGGAGAGAGACCAGAACACTGCTAATCAGCTAGATGGCATATTAATCTCTCTTGTGCATGTCTTACAGGAAACAAGTGTGGGGCACACACAGCTCCCTGGGAGGATCAGGCCCTCAGTTCTCAGCTAAGCCACATGTCAAGAACCTGATTAAAGGACAGGTTTAAGAGAAGTTGAGAGGTGGTCATGTTAGTCTGTATCTTGGCAAAAACAAAAAAGCTGCCCTGTAGCACTTGGAAGGCTAATAAATCATTGTTAGTCTTTAGAGTGCAACAGGACTGCTTTGTTTTCAGAAGTTTTAAGAGGAGCAGCTGAAGGTGATTACAAGAACCTCAGTTCTGCCAGCAGGGGGCAGCGTAATGCCATGAAGTTCCTGTGCTGAGCACCAAGGCAGGCAGGAGGCATACATTTCTCAATTAGAGACAGGAACAGAAAGTGCAGGGCACTGCACCACATGCAAAGCAGGAGATGGGTGGGAGAGGTCTCCGAGCAGTAGCCACTCACCTCTGGGACATGCCTAGAGTACAGTAAGAGGAATCAGGCTATGCCCTGTTCACTTAGTCCAGTAGGTGGAGAGGTAAAGGCTGAGGAGGGCAGGATACTCCCAGAAGCACAGCCTCCCAGGAGTGTTATCAAATGCAGCGTTCCACACCTGGCTGCAGCGCTGAGCAGGGCTCCCTCTAATGTTTCCCTTGCAAGTGCAGAATGACTTTTCTTATGTGGAGGTGAAGTGTGACATACCACCACCAGATTGGTGCACACAAGTCACAGGGTGGGGCTGAGAGGTTAATAGCATGAGAGAGGGCTGAGAGCAGGGCAGAGCAGTGAGGTTTGGGTGGTGAGGGCTCAGGCTGGGGGTGGGGCCAGAGGTGCAGGCTGTCCTAGGGCTGCAGCAGGGACCAGACTCATATCAGCTCTTTCTCCCTGCAGGAGCCGCTGTGGGGCCAGGAGAGAGCATCCTTTCTGGTCTGCCCCCCCTCCCAGCGCTGCTGCAGAGTCAGGGGAGAGGCTTGCCATATGCTGCTGTGCATCCACAAAGCTTAGAGGGAACTTACGTGTCAGTGCAGATTGAGGAGCTCCACAGGGATGGCCTACTCCCTGTGCCAGTACTGACGGGATGGAGACACTCTTGTGAGAACAATCCTTTCTGATGGTTTTCTACTGCGCAGCCGGAAGAAGTTTCAATTGCGCTGACGTTCTGAACCTCTGTGGTGTCTTGGCTCAGATGGGGGGAGCTGGTTTGAAATGCTTGACCAGCAAATTGAAACTTCTTAAAGGGGCCTCATTTGTAGAGGGCAGGGGTGCAGCACTTCCTACAAAGCCAAACCCTTTTAACAGGCCTATGGCTGGTCCCTTCTCTAGGATGGCCGAGGCAGGATCCAACTCTTAGGTCAAATGTAGCTGAGGAGACCTGCCTCAGCATCTCTCAAAGGCACTTTCTGGCTGAGCCCAAGCCCAAAGGCAAATCAGAGTGGAGCAGGAGTCTGAATGGGAAGATGAGCTGCAGTGCAGACTGCAGCCATCCTGCCCAGCCGCTACTCACTCGCAGTGGCTATTTTGGAAGAAGGCCTTACCATAGGTTTCAGCTTCGGTCACGAGCAGGCTTCTCTCTCTCTCCAGCGCCTGTCTGCAAAGAGAAGAGGCAGCCTCACTACACACACGGATGCTATTGCTCGGCATGAGCTCATGCACTGCGTGCTGGTGGAAAGACTGCCCAAAAAAGGAGACACGGGCTGTGCCCAGAACGAGACCCTCAACCTCTCTCTCGGTGGGGCTGGCAGGCTGCCAGTCCTCTACTGCAAAACTCTTCTTCCCTGGAGACGGCTGTGCATGAATGACTATGACTCCCACTTTCAGGGCAGCCCGTCGGCACAACAGCACAGTGCTGCAGTGTCTGCTGAACAGCAGCTCCCACCTGGCTCTGGGGAAGTGCCTGTCCAATTAGCTGGGATAGCTGCTTCCTCTGGATCAAGAGGCTCTGCTGTCTGCTCCAGGAACAGGCAGGGCTTCGTACACCGAGCGCTCATTGCAGGTAGGACTCCACTGGTTCGTTACATTCCCCTGCAACCACAGCTTCCCCAGGGAAGACATGAGCTCTTCTGATCCAGCGAGGGGAAGGCCCCTAGGCTGGGCTGTTCAGAATGCTAGAGGAAGGAAGGAAATGCGGCACCTGGCTCTGGGAATGGGGCATGTTCATATGGAAGCTCAGGGCTGTCAAACCACCATTGGATACAAACACCCTTCTGCACTTTCACAGCTGGTCTCACACACAAAGCCTGACAGCACCCTATGGGTCCCATCTTTTCCCCCTCCCCAACCCTGCCAGCAGCAAACTGCCTTGGGCAGGTCTGGAAGAGAAGCCCCAGACCCTGACTCTGCCCATCAGATCACAGTTTCCATCTTGTTCCAACATTTCAGAGCCAAAGCCTGAATTAAAATTCTTCCTCCTGTTCCCAAGGCCACCATTGTGAACAAACTCCCCTTGGGCTCAGACAAAGGCGCTGAATCTGATCACAGTAAGAACTAGCTAAGCAGCAGTATCACATAGAATTCAGGGTGGTCAAAAACCCTGTATCTTCAGCTGCACAATGACTGATTAATCTACAGTTTAAAGGCTTGAAAGCTGCTGCAGCTCAGGAGAAGGGAGGGTATAAACTAAGACACACCTACAAATTATCCATCTTCCTTCTCCAAGCAGTCTCTGGGGTCCGTAGGGCTGTTTGCTCTGCTTTAGTGTGAAGCAGGCACTTGTGTATAGTTAGCTGAAGGAAGAGCAAGGGGCTATAAGACGACAGGGTACGTTAATAGCAGGAGAGGAAAAAGGAGTCTACAAAACACATCTGGGGAAAAGGAAATGCCAAATGTAGCCCATGAAGAAATAGGACATGCTGAACAGCCTGATTCTGGCATAGCTGTGCTGCTTTAGCCCTGCTTACACGCCTGCCTAGCTGGAGAAATCAAGGGGCTTTCATGCTTAGGAAGGAAATACCATTTAGAATGCATGGCCAGGCTGAACACATTCAGCTCTGCAGGACTGAGTGACCCAGAGACTAGGCAATGAGATACTAAACTGACTGTGAATCCAATCAGGCTTTATGTTGGGGGGTGGGGAGAGCTAACCTGGAAAGCAGACCAATCGTGGTGCTTCAGGCTCACCAAGTCATGGAACACACAGTAAGAAAAATCTGGACATTAGCAGAAGCATGAGCAGCCCAGCTTGTTCGCATCCTTGGCGGAAACACTGAGTGGATGTCACAGACCTAGGCACCTCCCCTAACAAATCTGTCCTAAGGATAGGAGCGTTATGACATGGATTGAGAGGGTAATACACTGAATTTGAGGGCAGGGGAAATGTCCAGCAGGTTACTGGCTGGGCCTTCTGGACACATCATTAAACTGACTAACGTGAAGAAGGGCTGGGTGAGGTGACATACAAGAGTTTAGCTCAGGACAAAGAGCACGTGTGAGATAAGGACTGGAGAAGTGGGGCGAGAGGAGGCCGAACTCTCTGCAAAAGGAGAGAACTTGAGCATGGCAACCCCTGGGGCAAACAAGGCGTTACAGGGAACACACGTCCAGAAACACTAAGGCTGAACAGAAGAACTTAATGGCAAGTCAGAGGCTGTGGGAGAGTTTCTCAAGGGAAATAGTAAAAGCACATTGCTTGGACACTTAAAGCTGAACAGAGCTTTGGAGAGGGGAGAGTATCTGGAACAATGGGCTCATAGGATCTAGTTGGTAGGTTGCTCTCGTGCCTTGACTCAATGGCTCTGTTCCCTGCTAGGAGGGGAGCAACAGGATTCTAACAAATGATGGAACTGAATCTTGACAGGGCTATGGTGAAGGCTGGGTGATCACATTCAGGGAAAGGCTCTGCCTATAGCATTACTAGCATTAGAGGACCATGCTACAGCAAGGTTCCATTTGGGAGTGGGAATGGAAACTGCTGAGCTCTCTCAATGCGCTGTTGAGTCAGACGGGCGCACTCTAGGCTATCACCAGGATCCCTTTTGCAACCAGGTCCCCATACAGAGTCACATGGACAGAGTCAAAATTGAGTTCCTTTGGGATTATTCTGATTGGATACCACCTAGCATTTGTCTTAGGTGGCTTTGAATATTCAGCACACACTAGCTACTGCACCTCTCTCTGTTCAGGCGGTTTAGGCAACAACAGTTGCATGCTGCTAGCCAGAACAGCTGTCTCCTGGGCTCCAAACAGGAAGGCTGGGCACTGCTTGGACTGCATGCACAGAGGGTTTACAAACAGAGAAGCTGAAGCCAAGTTCAGCACTCTCATGTCACCCTCCACCTCTCTGGAAGAGAAAGAAATCCAGATCTATCCATCTCTTAACAAGCTCCAACTGAGGGTCAGCCTGGCAATTCCAGCAAATTCCTGATCTGCTGGCAACAGAGGTTTTACTGAGTACTACCAACAAAGCCAGCCATCAGTGGTCTGCATGTGAGTTCCAGCATCACTGTCCAGATCTGAGTAGAGGGAAATCACCAGTACCTTCCTTCAGGACTGAGCTTGTCTCTGCGCAGCTTAAGGTCCACCTCCTTCATGCTTTGTCGGCAGAGGGACAGCTTCTGTTCCAGGCCATCAATCTGAAATACAACGCAACAGCCGCAGTCATTGGCATTGTACTTCCCTCCACAGCCAGCAGCTCCAGCCTACCCAGATCAGGAGAAGGGGTGGCAGCCCTCCTGTGGTGTCCTGCCACCTCATGCCTAAAAAAATTGCATGAACTATGTGTTTCATTAGACTCTGACCTCCTGGCTTGAGACACAATGATCACTACAAATAGATATTTAGCACTGGAAGAATTCAGCCTGACTCCATCCCACAAAAGCTGAGGAGCTAAGTTCTTGGGCTGTCAACTCCAGCTGCAACTAGGATGGTGCTGAAGACTTCAGTAGAGGCCAGAACCCCTCATTAAGATCGGACTCACCTCTCTTCACTCTCTCTCTGTCTCTTCTATGTTTGTCTGGGCTTTGCCCCTTTATCCACAGGCAAAGAAGTGACCTGATGGAGATTTACACAGTGAGGACGAGGATCAAGTGGGAGATGCTCTTCACCACAAGCAAGAATTTCAGGAAATTACTCAGATCTGAATTAATACTTCAAAGAGGAACAAGCAAGCTAAGGGAAAACAAGAGAGCATGAAGCACTTCAGCTGGGCTCTGTTATGGAGGGAGCAGTGCATGTCACAATCTCCTCACTAAAAATCTGTTAATTCCACTGCCTCCAGCACAGACTAGTTGTACAAATCAGATGAACAAACAGGCCCAACAGCGACCTCCTATATTTGGTTGACTACAGCGAAGAACAAAGCAATCTCCACTGCATCTGCCCTGTTGCCAGATCTCCATCCTGCACCACATGCTGAGGTTCAGTCATGATACAGCAAGAAGCTATTGCAGCAACTTAAGCAAGTCAACTAATTAGCAGGCTCACTTATTTTCCAAGCTGATGCCTTTATTCGGGAGGAAGAAAGGAAGGAAATGGGGGGAGGTAGTTGTGAAGCACAAACAGAAGTAACCAACATGCATGAGTTTGGGAAGGATTCCCCCAGGAATTAATTATACCACAGCTACACAGTCCAGCAGGGAATCCTAGATATTCCAAGCCCAGGGCTTTAAGCTTTCCAAAGGGAAAGCTCTGCCTTACAATCTTGCATTCGGGAGTGGAGGGAAATTCAGGGATAATTTGACAAGGTTACACCCAAACCCCAGCAAGATCATGGCCTTTGACATGAGCTAGCTTTGAAATCACTGCTAGCTCCACTCCAATCATCTTCCACTACACCCCTGTGCTGTACATGAGCAAGAGGCTGCAGGAGCAGGGCCAGAAAGGACAAGCCACCAGAAGAACTGGATCTCGCCTGGAGAGATACTTCAGAACCTGGAACTGGAGAACAACAGAGTTCAGTGTAAATTAACCTGCTGGAATTAAACCCAGCCGTGTCAACTTTCAAATCCCACAGCTTCATCCTCCAAAGCAGCGGGAAAGAGTATTACCACCAATCATTATGCGAGCAAATCAATGGCACTGATCTCTGATTAACCACTTCCAGCTCAATTGTGAACTAATGAACAGTTCTATCACACTCTGCTCAGGACAAGCACACTATGGCTGTCGCAGGGGCTCACACAGAGGGGTGCAGTAGAGCAGACTCAGCATAGAGCAGTGAGGCCAGTGGGCTCATTAGAGAGCAGCAAGCAGAAGAGGAATCTGCTGGAGTGAAGGCAGCACTGGCCCTTTTTAGAGTGAGCCTGCAGTAGAATTTTTCCACTAGCTACAAACTCTGATTTGGTGGAGCTAGCGACCCACTTCTTGCACCGCAGGGTGTGCATAGGGCACACATCTAAAGGCTGGTGTGGGATTTTGTAACCTCTGTTCCCACCCCCAGCAGTTCAAAGGGTGGGGTCAGGAGATACACTACACAAAAAATTAGCACCTAATCAGCAAGATTCAAGCCTCCCAGCTTCTTACCAGACTGTAGTTTCTAAGTTAGCAGTATTGTTATTTCTATTTCCATAGCACTTAGGAGCCCCAGTCATGGACCAGGACCCAACTCTACTAGGTGCTGTACAATCACTGATCCAAAAATCATCCCTGCCCCTAAGGGGCTTAAAATTTAACAATCAAATTAGGGATTACACACAGATACAGAAAAAAGGGGGCCCGGCTGACACTGATGAAACACCGAATGGGTGTTCCTGGGAACAAGGAAATCAACTGTTCCTGAGCCTACACAGCCCACAGATTGCTCTTATCCAGGGAACGTGATCTAGGTTTTGGGTCATGGGAAGGAAGAACATGCGTGGTCACGTTTAACTGGCGACTTCACCATTAGCACATTGTCACAGAAACTCCTCCAACAGCTTGTCTAGAGCGGGAGGATAAAAGGTGTAGTTGTAAAATGCATGAACACAAGTTACTTAAAACACTTTAGTTAATGCCCAGTGCAGTGTTTCTCAATTGTGGCCACAGCCACTGGGCTATGATGGGGATGCGGGCATGCCTCTTTATATAACCACTGAAGGAGCAGAAGCCAGTGAGTTTCTCACCTTCCCCAAGGCACATGGGCACTTCAGCCCACTAGCTTCAGACTCCATCTCTCCAGGCTCACCCCCCACACTCCCCACTACCCTTGGCCCCTATCTAAGTCCTAGAGGGAGAGGTAATGTATCCTTGGCCTTGCCAGGGCTGAGTAAATCTGCTGTGAAAATGGATATTTGTATTTGTTTATTAATATCACTTTTCACAGCAGACTTATTCGCTAGCTGAGAAGCTGTGAAAAGTGATGTTAACATACAAGTATCGCTTTTCACAGCAGCAGAAATACTACTTAGCAAGTCAAACTAAAAAAGCAAAAGAGACAAAAAACACAACAACATGCAAAGCACCACATTTATGTTTCTATTCTATTTCGGTCCAACAAAGAATAGGGACATCTGTAGATTTTTATTATTGAGTCCACAAAAAACCCTACATAAATTACCACTTGGACATGTATATGCTTATTTATATTTTATTAACTTTAGGGAAAAACAAATTTTAAGAGAAACTGTCAGAGCAACCATCAGCAAGAGTTGGTGACCACACTCTGAGCTACCAAAAAGCTTGTTGGGTGAACTCCTGGCCTAGCACAGCTGTAACACACGATACCTAACACATTCAACTTCTACCTTACTCTATGTGGACAAACCCCACAATAGATTAGTCAACTGCCAAGTGATTTAGTCATGGCCAGCGGTTCCTCCTCAATCTTTCTTCACCTTCCTGTACTCTCCAGTCCCTTCTCTGAGCCACCACCTATGGGCTCTTCCTTTTTGTTTGCTGTTGCTCAGCACACTCTTCAACTCATCATTTGCACCATTTAATGTGATGTAAGTAGGACTTTTTTGTCCCATGCTCCCTCACATTTTGACTTTCTACCAATTAAAATCCTCCAGATTCTTATGTTAAAAATTCCAACTATTTTAAATCCCTTGTCAGAAACAAAATTGAGCTCCCCCTGTTGGTGTGACAGATGCACTTCACAAAATCCCACTTTCCCCAGAGCTGTGCAGGCACCTTTTTTGAGGCTGTGGCACACACAAGCGTAAATCATCTCTACTATGAAGACAGAGACTAGGGAACATTATTAATAATGGACAAATTCCCTCTCTCTAGAATTTTGGTTTCTTTCTCTTGTTAATGGGTATGATAAACATAAATCAGGATTCTTAGGTTTCTGTTCCTGTCCCTAACTGACTCACTGTATTACCTTGGAGGCAAGTGACATCAGCTGTAAATTGGGGCATTGCTACCTACTTCACAGAGGGTGACAGGACTGAAAAGGTTAGCTGTTTGTCAAGGGCTTGCAGAGTCCCAGAGGAATGGCACTAGAAATGGGCAGAAGGCTCGGTGTGTGCACTATCCTGGTATGGCAGAGCCACTGCCTCACTTGGAAATTGAGAGTTGGAAGTTGGTCCTGTATTTCTCACTGGCTGCATACTCTTTGCAGCCCTTTGTTGCCAGCAAAAGAAGAGAAAAAGTAAGTGCTGGGGAAAAAAATCAGAGTAACCCAAATGAGAATTATCACTTATTCTGAGGGCTGCTGGGGAACATCCCAAGGGCACCACAGACTGTAAAACCTGAGAAACTATGAAGCTTCCACAGAATCCCCAGAAGCAGCTCTCTACAGAGCTTACCTAGAAACATCTGTGTGTTTGCACTTGCTGTACATAGAAAGCATTCGCTCCTACTAATGAACACATAGGTTATCTAGGATACAAACAGACTCATCGGAGGCCGTAGGAAATGAGACTGCACTGGAGGTGGTTTTGTGAGGGAAGCTGCACCAATTAGTCTCTTTACTGGCAGCCCAAGCCAAGAAATGAGTGGCTCACAGTGACCAAGCTCTTTCCCCAGCTCCCCGTGGCCCCTAAATGGGGTCCCTCCAGGACTGGACTGATAAGCTTCCTACATGTTGTGTACTTTATAGCCACCTGAAGTCTATTTGTTCCATAGCCAGATAGAGGACTTAATTTAAGTCAGCATCATCTCTAATTAGCAGCAGTCTCACTATAAAGTAATAACTGAAGCAGGTGTTTAATAACCAGCACCCAGAGAACAACTGGGGCTACTTAGTTGCCCCTTCACCTGTACAGCCACTGCCCTCCTGCTATGAGAGAAGCTCTTGGGTGGCAGACCAGTGCTTTGGCCCAGGAAAAGAAAGCTGCAGAACACCCAAAAGCCAGCTGAATCCCTTGCCGTGAGACATACCAGCAGGCACAGTAATGTTCACTGAAATCTGGCTTCATACATGTGCCATCTGGAGGCCTCTGAAAATACTGATTTGGGGCAAATTCAATCTAAATTGACTTGTATGTTTGTTACAAATCTCATTTGCCCAGACAGTCTCAGGAAGGGAGTGCAAAACCTATTGTGCATGGCAGAAAAGGAAAGAAGCAGCCTTGCTTACAGAGTTGGGTTGGACCCCTTTTTAATACATTTTGTACTGAATTAATAAAAGCATTCTTCCTAGCAGAAAGGCTAAAAGCACTTTTCAAGAACTGACACCTGCCCTCTGCCTTTATGAATCCCCTAATTAAGATGCTGGCAGACAGCCATATCACACATACACCAACATCCCACTGTGTTAGGTAATGAGGTTTTTGTCTCATGACCCTCATTAAGCAGATCAAAGCCAAACAAAAATATTGGGAGTGGGGGCAGACTGCCTTCTGGAAGCAGCCTTGTTATCTGGTGGTAGGTTCAAGGCATCTCTCTCCATTTATTAGTCAGTGATTCCTGAATCCATTATTTTAGGCTGGATTACTAATATCAGCTAATTTCAAACCCAGACCTGCTTGCACAGTGCAAATTTCAAATCAGGACCTGCTTGCACAGCGCAGTGAAGATAACATGGGAACCATCAGTATGAAAAGATGCTGGAGAGGGACTGGGCACATGCAAAGATGGAAGCTCCACCACAAAACTGCTGTGCACTGGACCTCTGAAGGGAAGCGGAAATGAGGACAACGTGGTGCTGGACTGCTGAAGTAGAAATGAAGAGCACGATTCGCACTTGGGGCACTACTGAGAGGCTGGCCAGTGACAGACAGAAGTGGAGGACCTTTGTTGCTGCCCTACATGCCAGTAGGCATAAAGGGCAATGATGATGAATATCAGCTCATCAGAGATTGAATTTGCCTGGGTTCACATGCCAACATGTTGGTTAATGGACCTATTTCAAGTTTCATTGTAATTTTATAACAATTTTACAAGTCAGCAAATCATTTAATCAGCTACAGACAGTATCATCCAGCAGGGCTGAAAACAATTTACCATATACCTACTAGCTAGAGGCTGATACACCAAATTGAAGACCACCAGTTCAGGTCCTCAATAGCAATTCCAAACACTGGGAAGAGGAGTGCTAGAATTTTTACCAGGCCCCTCTTAGGGACTCCATCTTTTGTTGAGTAGCTACCTCTCTTGGACCTGTGCCTTATGGATTCCCGATTGTTATGAGGGTGCCCAACTCTATTCCTCTCAGCCCCATAGCTGCTACAATGGGAATGAAAGCAGAAACCATCCACCTATTTACCATTATTGGAGGCTCTACCTTCCCCATGCAATTTGTTCCTGTTAGAACTGGTGTTCCTAACTTTCCAAAGCAGCAGCAAAATTAGACCATCACTTACCAGATTCTGAATAGTGCCTGTGAAACCAACCAGCCTTGCTAATTTCACCTGCTGCTGGAGCACAGGGAAGTTCTGAGTAGCAATCAGAATTTCCTGCTACAATTTAAGCCCCATCTGTGATCAGATAATAAAAATCAGACCATGTCATGTTTATAATGTGCATTCATAGAGGTGGGAAGCAACCACTATTTCCAAACCAAACATCTTCAGTGATCTGAACCTACTCTGCTAGGGCTTACAGTCCAAACTTTTTTCCCAGTAAGGACTGTTCTCCTCTGAGCTCTTAATCAGTAAAATACGGTGCCCGCAAATGACTATTTGAGAGGCCTAAATAGAGCTAAGAGCACAACACAACCATACCCTCCTCCCCAAACCCATGCAAATAGAGGTCTATAAAACATTTGCTTTGGGGGGGGGGGGGGGGCAGTGTCACACAAAACATACAGCAGAACCCTTTTCCATAATGTATTGCCTTATTTTGTATGTGTTCACTGGATTACCTCTCCACTTCCCATTTCTGTCTACTGAATTTCTTGTGGCTGGCTTTAGCTTATTTCTTCCACTCCTTAAGAACAGGTTGAGCTTTAATCTCATTCCCCAAAGGCATTTACTAACTGCTACCTCCTCCCAGGGAGAAAGGCCCTGCCCAGGTCAGAAGGAAGTAAACTGAAGAACAGGAACATGCCACGAGCAGAACTAGGGTCACAATTTGCAGAGGAAGGGCAGATTTGGTCCTAGAAGCAAAGGAGATTCTTGCAATCACAATCCTCAGAGCCCCCATGGATTTTGGGAGCAGGATGACCCATCGATGAGGACATTTCCCTTACACATACTAATCCACTCTCTGCTTTGCTTCCCCCACCTCATACCCCCACTTACTCCTGTCCCAACCCCCACCCCGCCCCACCTCTCCTCTTGCCCTCCCCCCAGCTCCCCTCTTCTTCGCCGCTCCCCCCGCACCCCCCACCTCACCTCTTCCCTGCTTCCAGCCCCACCTTTTACCTCCTCGGCTCCTACTCACTCCTGTACAGTCTCCCCTAGAGCCCTCGCCCCCCGCGCACGTCTCCTCGCCTATCCCCCAAAGACCCTGCTCCCCGCTCTCGGGATGGGGAGGGGTTGTCTCACCTCTTGAGCGACGCTCAGCCCCCCTCGCTTCTTACCCATCGCCCTCGGCTTTGCCTCGACTGCGCATGCGCACGGGTCTTTTCAGCTTCGGGCCACGTACGAACCTGCTGCCGGGGGCGGGAGGGGAATGTGGAGAGCTGAGTTGCCATCTTTGTGAGGGGCACACGTTAACTCTGCCCGCCATCTTTGTGAGGGGTACTCGCCGCCATCTTTGTGAGGGGCTCCAGTCCCTTCCTCTCTAAGGCGCAGCCTTTCGAGGCGCCATGTTTGTGAGGGGCGCCGCTGCTTGGGGCATGGCAGCAGCCTGGATGTGGATGGCCAACTCTCCCGTCTGCACGTACGGGACAACATTTGAGACAATTTCATTCAGTCAGGTGGCAGGAGATGAACGAGTGAGGCTTGGAGGAGGCATGCAAGCGAGCTCTAAAACCCGACAGGTGCGGGGAAGGCTAATAGGAAAACGTTATTTATGTATTTACTCCTTCACCGACTGCAAGCACCGGGGTCGGCCAATGAAATTAATAAGCAGCAGGTTCAAAACAGAAGGCAAGAACTCTTCCCCCAAGGCACAGCCAACCTGTGGCAGCCAAAACTATGTTAAAAATAAATTAGATAAGCTCGTGGAGGATATAGGCTCATCCACGCTGTCCTCTGAGGTGTCCCTAATACCTCCCAACGGCAGAAGCTGGGACATGGAATGGATCACGGGATAATTTCCTTGTTCTGCTTATTCCCCCTGAAATATCTGGCATTGACTGCACACAGAGACAGGATATTGGGCTAGATGGAGCATCGATCTGAGCTAGAATGGCTATTCTTAGGAAAGGCCAGAACTGGAAAAAGGATAAAGATTATATCCAGCTTAATAGGAAGTGTCCTGGCTACTTCCCTGTCCTGCTGCCAGCACCAAAATGAAGGCAACCAAATGAAAAGACTGGACAAGAAAGACAAATCTTTTTTGCAGGACTATAGACAGACAGATAGATAGATTCTCAATCTCTCCTGCACACAGCTGCCTGGAAGTCAGCCACTCACCACAGTCCAATCCCGCTGTTCAGGTAGGTGGTGGCTGCATACAGGTGGGATCCAGAGATTGGGACTGTAAAGCAGAAAGGCTTGCCCAGAGCTCCAGCCAGGAAAAAGACAATCCCTTTGGAACAGGCAAAGCTAACAGCTGTTCTGTGGCACATTGTGACCACTTGGAACTTAGGCGTGCCAGTGTGGTTAGAATTCAGATCCTCCTACGTCAAAGGCATAGGGAGGGACCACTTCAGCTAAAAGAGAATCTCCACAAAGAGTTGGAGGTACAGGGTCTGTAAGACCCAGCTGAACTGTCCTGTTTTGAGCTGTAGAGGACAGTGCACTAGTCACAGAGAGGTAGCCATGTTAGTGTGTACTCCAGCAAAACAAAGCAGCAAAAATGTAGCACTTTAAAGACTAACAAAATGATTTATTTGGCGATGAGCTTTTATGGGACAGGCCCACTTCATCAGATCAATTTCATCTCCAACACAGACTGACACTAGCCAGTTCATGACAGTATCTTAATAATGTTGTCATATTTCTACAGCACTTTTCATCTTGATGGATCCCAAAAGCCCTTTACTATAAAACACGTAATCTAATCTATCTATCTATATTATAGATTTTAGAGTCTGTCTGTCTGTGCTTGTTTGTTCAAGAACACTTCTTAAACTGTAATAACTATGACAATGAAATTTGACAGGCAGCTTCCTCTTGCTCTAACTTAAACCAAGGTCAGGGTTTGGTTGTGCCTGGAAAGTGGGAAGTGCTGGGAAGGGACTGTTTTCCAGAAAATGGAAAAGGAGGGGTACAGACCGGAGGAACACAATATTGAGAGTGGCCACTGGGAGCCCCTGCAGCACCAGTAGTGAGGCCAGCAGGACTGGGGCTCTGCCATTTTGCCTGCCAGAAAGACCAAGTAAGTAGCTTCCCTGCCCCAAACACAGAGCCTGCCCTGCTTCTTTGGAGAGCTGACAGGCCTCAGAGGGGGCTGCTGGAGAGGATGGGGGCAACCCCCAGACAGCCTGCAGGCCATGGGAAGGGGAGCTGAAGGCTGGAGGCAGCACCTGGAACCTTGCCCCACCCAGGCAGGCTGCAGGGGTCTTGTTGGAGGGACAGACCACTGGAGATTGGGAGCAGCTCCTGGAGGCTGGGTACCCTACACAGCCTGCAGACCATGGAGGTGGAGGGCAGCTGGAAGAGGGTCATCTCACCCTATGACCTGCCCCAGGGTGGGAGCCCCCTGGTGCCTGGCCCCCCCAGACAGCCTACAGGCCACAGGGTAGACAGCTGGAAGGGGAGCAGCCTACAGAGCCCCAGACCCCACCCAACAAACATGCAGTCCAGGATCCCTCCTGTCCAGGAGGAGTCACTGGCCAGGGAGTGCTGCCTTGTCCACCTCGGAGGACTGTCTGCTGGAATAGCACCACCCTCACCCCTGTGGGTGGCCCCGGTAACCCTCCACCTCCCAGGGCCCTGTCCTGAGACCCCTGCCTCTAATTTCTGTACTTCCCACCTGCCTTGGATTACCCATCCCCTGCCTTGAGCCTCCCCGCACCTTGCACCCCCACCCACCCTCTTCTCCACCTCACCCCTGAGCCATCAATCCAGCTTTCATTTTTAAAAAACACTATAATTGAAAATAACATGTGCATTTTTCATTTATTTCCAAAAAATTACTTCAGTTAAAGACCAGAACAACGCTGGGTACATCTGCTAGTAGTGCCTAAAGATGCTAACACATACCATTGAAATGCAATCGCTTCGGCGGGGGCAGGGTGGACAGACGTGACATCTATTTAAGAGAAAACAGCCAAGCCACCTGCTGTTTCAGAAAGGAAGAGAAGGCAACACCCGATAAAACAGGAGGAATGTTACTTGGGCAGAATGTAATGGTTGGGGCTGCAATGTTGCCGGGATGGCAGAGGTTAGCATTGCTGCTCTTTAAAAAAAATGCTGATGAGACAACACTCAGCTTGTACAGGAAACTTTTCATTCATAAATCTAACAGGTTTTACAAACTGGAAAAAGTAGTAGTGTCCCCCTCCTTAGCATCTGGGAAAACGACAGCACAGAGAGTGACACTGGCTTGCCTAATGGTACACAGGGTTTCAGACTCCCCATTCAGTGGTCAATCAGGTGACACACAGGGAACATGTAGGGGGATTACGTGCCCCCATAGATTTTAATTGCTGAAGCGGGGTGCCCTCACTCCATCCCTCCTTCTCCTCCTTTACAGGGAGGGACTGCCTCTGCAAGGGCCTTGTGCTACAGAATCCGTAAGAACCACAGGTTTAATATTTCAACCAAAAGGGACCTAAACTCCAGTTTCCTCTGGAGGGAGCAGCACTATGTTTTCTGACCAGTAAATAATTAGGGTAAAAAGAATAAACCCAGAAAGGATAAACTGGGCCCATTTCTATACTGGGCACAGGTTCCCAGCAGCTTCTCAGCAGCACCTCACCCCGAGCTGGGGAAAATGAAAAGAGAGAGGAAGACAGGTTTGTTCCAGACACAGTTCTTGTTTAGCAAGTGTAAATGCAATTTTAAAATGCATAGAAGTTGGAACAAAACCCATCTGTCATGGTTTGCAGTGGGACGAAATATTCATCAATCCTGCAGAAAGAATTTTCTCTCTTAGAAAAGTATGTATTGATTCAAGGCCAGGGTGGGGCTAGTACTCAGCTTCCTACTCCAAAAAGCACAGGACCTCACAGCTGTCAGTTCCCACCCAGGACTCCTTTGTTGCCACATCATTTTCAGGGGAGAGGATGGCCAATCAGTCCCTCCTCTTCCAGCCTCTGCTTCCACCACAGTGCAGGAAACAACACCCAACAACGAGCAATGTTAACGTTTTCATCCCTGTCAGTTTCAGATCTGTCAAGCTAATGACCTCATGATGCCGTTCACATGGCCCTATGCTTTCCCCATCAGCTCTGAACCAAAACCATCATCCCGGCTCTGGCAGTGTGTTGCTAACATGGCTCCCATGTAACATGTCTATTTCCTTGTTAATGTTGTTCGGGGTTCCATTTAGCCAGTGGCGCGGCAGTAAATAGCATTCTTCAGGAATAGCTCTGAAGTTCGGTGACACGCCAGCGCCTCCAACTTTCTGTTTAAAAATGCATTTATACATGACATGAAAAATGACTCCAAATATGTTGTTGTCAGCAATGGGCTCCCTGTGGCTGGAGCCTCAACTCAGGTAATGGCACCTGCATAAACTGCGCTGGGTGGAGGGGGGAGATTTTCTCGAAACACTTTTCAATCACTGACCTCAGGCACTAGGAGTCGGGGGGTTCCAGTGGGGAAATTATGCAGATGATCAAGCAGTGGCAGTTGACAGCTAAGGGGCCCCACTAGGCAGTATTAGCAAAAGGGTGCGACACAAACCAAAGGAGGCAATGCTGGGGCTGGATAAGGCCCTAGGGAGATGACTGCACTTGGGATACTGTGTGTGTGCAATTGTAGGGCCCATCCAACTGTGAAGGAATTACAGCCCTGTGACAAGGCAGGTGACGAGGAGCCACCAAGTCCAGAGAATTTAAATGTTCTGGTTCTTTGAGGGAAACAGGGCTGATAGTCACCTAAAAGAGTAAACTGTGTGGTAATTTGATGTAGTAACTGCTGTCCTCTAATCCTCCCCCTTCTTTGCCCTCTCCCATCAGAGGAGCTCAATGTGCTCCGCTAGCATTAATAAATAAATCCTCTCACATCTCTGTGCGGAAGGCTTGGCTCAATGCTCCCATTTCATGGGTGGAGAGATTGAGGCAGTGACCTGCCCAGGATCACACTGCAAGTAAGTAGCAGATCTGGGTACAGAACCTGGGAAATCCAACTCCTTGTCCCCAGCTTTGATGACTAGGCAGCACTCCCTGCTGGGATGTTTAATATTCCAAAAAGCACTGGGGGAGAGTTTGCCCAGTGATGGCATCATAAAAGGGAGGGGGAATAACTTGATGCTGCCGTAACTAGGAGTAAAATGGGGAATCTGGACAGAGCTGTTTTTTGGCGAAGGAGAACAGAGAGAAGTTACCAAGGTAGGGGATTAGGACAGAAATGGCTCTTTAACTTGCTTGCTAGGGCTGAGCGGGAGTTGAGAAAACAGGAGGAAGAGGTTGTGTTGAAGTAAATGTCTGGATGTGGAGAGCTGCAGTAGCACAGGAAAAGGATGGGTGGGTGGCAGTCAGGGGCTGGAGGGGACATGCTGGGTGAGAACAGTTCCTGTGTTCATGAGGACTTTCCCTAACACTCTGTTTCTCCTTCCCTCCTCTCGCCCCATAATATCATGGGGAACTTCCCTTGTGTACTGTAACTCCAGGGATGGATTTGGCCTGGGAGGATTATGGTGTGAAAGACATGAATTCTGACACAGCCTTGTTCACCTCTTTCTTGAGCTGGACCCCAGGAAATGTGGGCGTAACAGACATTGGTATCAGCACCCTGGTATTTTTTGGTAAGTTAAACAGAGAGAAGCCGGTGGCCTGAGTCTTTGGTTTGGCTGTATCACCTTCCGTGCTTCTACTTTAATGGGCTCTGCTCAAGCTTCAGGAATAGCTTGAGATAAGAGAATCAATTACAGTGACATTAATCAAATCACCCACCCCAAGACTACCTGTGTCTGTGAAGTGAACAATTCAGATGAGAAGGGATTCACAGCCAGAGCTCATGCTTGTCCTCATTGCCATGCATGGCTCCCATTTGGATGGGTCTTGCAACTTGCAAGCCTAGAACATGTGCTGGGCTGTGACGCTATAAGGAGTGAAATGCTTCTTACAAATTGCTGATTGCCTTCAAGCCCCATGAACTTCAGAGGCAGCACTGACTCTGACACAAGGATAGCGTAGTCAAATATTAAGTCTGCCAGACTGGCGTTGAGAAGTCATGAGAACAGTATCAGTTGCCTTTGAAAACTTTGTCCAGTCCCTGAGAGGTGGGTAAGCATCATTATCCTCATTTTCCAGCTCTGGAAAATGAGGTACAGAGCCTTTCACAAGCGGGGTACTAGAAGTTTGAGGAACAATACATGCAAGTCCTAAATCTGCAGCTTATGTCCATTCCTGTGGGTCCATTGTGCCTTGCAGCAACCTCTCTTAGCGGGTATCTATGACCTTCAGTGAGGGAAGTAAGACCACAAGAATGACCTGTTGAGTTATAGATCAGTAGTTTCCAGCCACAACTCAGGAACACCATGCAAATCCACATTAATGACGAGGGAAAGTGTTCATAAAACTTTTTCAAAAACTTGAGTTTGGGTTGGTTCCTATGTGATTTGAACCCATTTGCTAACAAAAAATGGAAAATCTTCAGGGCTAAGATAACATTTCGTTTCTGAATCGTGCACCAGGCTGAAGTCACAACAACTGAGCCCAGATGAGGAGATGACCTTTTAAAGATGGCACTTCTAGCTGCAGCTAAATGCACCAGCACTGGAGGTGACGCTCAGAATCTAGGAGAGGATAAAAAGGAAAATTCTAGACATAAGTTCATCAGCAAGGCAGGAGAGTTGGGGTTCACACTTGTATTTCCATAACACACCTTTGGTCGTGCTGGGTTCCTTTAGTCCAGGACGTGTATCCTAGAATCAGAGAGGTAACCGTGTTAGTCTGTAGCTTCAAGAACAACAAGAAGTCTTGTGGCACCTTATAGACTAACAGACATTTTGGAGCAAGAGCTTTCGTGGGCAAAGACCCTCTGATGTAGTGGGTCTTTGCCCATGAAAGCTTATGCTCCAAAATATCTGTTAGTCTATAAGGTGCCACAAGACTTCTTGTTGTTATCCTAGAATTGTGTCCACTGGATGGAGGTGGCAATGAGAAGTAAAGAGAGGTCACAGTTCATGGAAGGGGCAGCTGAGCTATAAATGGAGCCCTGCGGTGTCGCATGAGGGCAGGCTTCTAGAGTCATTTCTGAAATGGACACAACAGCAGCAAAAACTAAAGTGAAGAACTGGCTGGTTCAGGTTCAGGATGTTTGAGGTTGGGAGCTGCTGCCCGTTTGCTTCTAGTGCGTTAGTTGTCAGCCAGCCCTAAATAACGGATGTAGATTGGTTCAGAAGAGCCAGGGGAGTATGATAATGGGACCTTTCACTTCAAGGATGCTAGTTGCAGTGCAGCTCTGGGGCGTGGGAAAGGCAGGGGATTGGTACATGGAGCAGCTCATTTCTATGAATCTGGTTCTACTCCAGTTCCATGTGGCAGAGACTGTACAGCTGTGAAGTTAGAGGATTTCTCCCCCATCATTACTTACAAAAGCAGTGGAAACCTGTTTAAAATGTGGTGGGTGTTAATCTCAATCTGAACAGACTGCTGTTCACAGCATAAAACAACCCACCCCAGCTGGTAAAGAGTGTTTCGAACATGTGTCCTCCATGTTGTTGTGATCCTATGAAATGTCTCATTGTATCTGCCTATTAGGTGGGATGTGTCTATTTGGAGGTCTGTGAGTCTGGCGCTGTTGTGCAGAGCCAAAAGACAGAAAATACCAGGGTATGATCTTAAGGGCACTGATGTATACCTTGCTCTTAACATGCGGTTTGCATCAGGTGACAAATATAATATTAATATCTAGCTCTGACCATCAGTAGATCTCAAAGCACTTTGCAAAGAAGTTCAGGATTGTTATTCTCATTTGACAGATGTAGAAACTGATGCACAGAGAGGTGAAGTGATTTACAGGCCTGTGGGGCAGAGTTGGCAGAGTATAGGTCTCCTGAGTCCCATGCCAGTGCTATACCACTAAACCACACTGCCTCCCCAACCCTGTGAGAGATTTGTCTCTGGGAGAATTAGAAGCTGCAAGGTGCTGCCAGGGTAGTAGGTTCTAGCCTGCACTGCCGGGGGCACTGCACAGTTTGTTAGAAGACATGTTGAGTGGTGATGGGCTGTGGCATGCCACAGCTGATGCCTACAGACCTGTCACTAGCTATGAAAAAACACAGCTGTGTAAATTCACTCCTGTGCTCAGATGGCTCTCTGGAAAGACAAGCCAAGTCCTATCTCCTCTGCAGGGCTTGTGATTGACTTGCTCTGTAAAGTGTGCTCTGGGAGAGGGGATGCTATTTAAAAAGGAAGCGCATTATCATTGTGCTAAGGACTGCCCTTCCCACTCACTTCCTGGTTTCAGCCCCCCTTCACTTGCATTAACCTACAATTTGGGCCTTGTGTGCAGGCTCACCAGCAAGGCTGGGCCCTCGGCTCTGCCCAAAGCTTCTCTGCAAAGACGTCTCTCGTTCCCCCTGCTCAGAAACCCCTGAACGTGACAGAGAGGTGTGGGGACTGCAGGATAGTCAGGATGCTGAGAGTTCATCTGTACAGCACAGCAGGAGCCAGTGAGCAGGAAGGAGCCAGCTCCCACACTGAGGTCTCTGCAAATGTGAGGTGACAGTCCTCCACACAGCTCTGCACTGTTTTGGATTCTCTGAGTAGCCGGAGAGTAATTATATCTGTCCAGGTCTCTGCTGAGTTCCAAGGGAACTCACAGCTTGGCACTTCCAGCTGGCCTCGGATCAAGGAGTTAGCAGGGAGCCTGAAAATAGGATATTTCTCCTGATATAATTTCTCTAGCCCAGAATGACTTCCAGGATGATCAGCGGAGACAAACGCTCTCGAAATGGGAACCCAGAAAGAAATGTAAATGCCCTCAAGGCTGTGGTGGCCAAAGAGGCTGAATCTTCCTCCCCTCAACCCAGTACATGCTGACATATCATTATCTGTGAGCCTGCATGTGAAATGAATTGAGACTCCCCTGGCTATGATCCTGCTGGAACCCTAATGAAAAGTCCCTTCTCATTCTTGCACACAGACAATAAGAAATAACCAGAGAAACCTTCAGCCTCCCTGGGCCTATTCATTATACAACTAGCCTGAATCAGGATCAGTCTTTCTTTGATAATCTATGTGTGCCCCCCTGCTCCCTGCTTGAATATACCACGTGCATATATGTACAGAGAGGCCACTGTGCGTATATAAATGGGTAGGCACACAAAAAAATCAATGTATGTACCCTCCCAGCCCATTGTTTGGTAGACAGCCTGGGCTTCTGAATTTTTTATGGCTCCACTTAGCTTGGAGACAATCCAAAGGTCAAACTCTGTACTGTAGCTGCAGTCACCTTGTCAGTCTGCACAGATCACGGGGCTCTGGTCCTTTCTGAATCTCCGATCACCTACAGGGGACTAAATTACTGCCATTACACTGCAATTCACTGTACAATATTACTCTTTGATACCTACCTGCCTTTGTCTGGCTGCATGGCAGTGAGCGCGGTATGCATTATTTACCAGGCTACGCACACAGCCACCACCGCTGCACAAGCGGAGGGGAATTGGACCTGTGTTTTAAATGTAAAGGGGTGCCGTGTGGAGTTGTCATCACATCCCATGCAGAAGCTAGCTTGCAGTCTTTCACTTTCTGCCTCTGCCCTTGTTCAGACAAGATATGGTCACTCTCTGGGGGGCCAGCCCCTCCAAACTTTGGCCAGTCCCTGTAATCTGAGCACTCAGGCAGCCACCCAGGAGAGACTCAGGGGCTGCCCAGGTGATTGGTAGCAGAGCACTCACAGAGGGCTGCATCTGTTTCTATTGGAGGTGCACATCCGCACATGCCTTGGTGCACGTAACAAAATTTATTCAGACCACAGATGGAGAAATTAGAGGGCACATTGCTTTTGACCAAGACTTTGGAACAACCATAGAAATTTAATCCCCTTCCACATCCTGCAATCCAACCCGATCTTTGCCTTGAGCCAGCATCTGTTGGGACAGTATCTGGGGAGCCTAGTGCTGTGGAGATGCCCATCCCAGGCAAAGATAATCAATAAAGGTTGCAGTCAGGCAACCTCAGCACTTTGATTTAATGAACTCCTAGTAACTGGGGTTGCAGCAGTTGTGTTTTGCTTTATTGCAAAGTGATAACTACGGTGTAGAATGACCTTCCCTCACCCTAGTGGCACATCTGTGAAGGAAGATCTTCCTGAACACTGGTCAGGTGAAGAATGGGGTTTCCAGTTCTCTTTCCAAGTGCAAGGGGAATTAAGACCTTGGTCAAATCCTCCCACCTTGCATATCCCCCCAAGCCTTGCTTTCTGTCTGTGCAGGGGTGAGAGCAGAGTGGCCAATCAGTTACAGACTAAGAGCCAAAATAGCCATGGGTAGAGTGCGAAGAGCTGTGTAATCTATCTGTCTATCCAGTTTTATGTGCACCGAGGTATATGCGAATGGGCACCACCAGTACAAACAGAAACCTAGGTGGGGACCCTGCTAATCAGCTGCGAGGCACACTGGATAGATAGATAGATAGATAGATAATACATGGATCAATGCCATCCCCCTCCACCAGAGCCAGGCATTCCCAGTCCCTGCTCTAACCAAAGTCCCTTTCCCTCCCCCAGACCCAGGCACCCACCCCACCCCCCACACTAACCCAATCCCCCACCCCTCCCCAGAACCAGGGACCCCCAGTCCCCTACTCTAACCCGTTGCCCATTATGCCTGGGACTCACTGGACCCACCGCCAAGTGCTTCTTCTTCCAGGCACTGTGGGGAGGGGTGTGTGTGCAGAGCAGCGGTGAGCAGTCTGGACGCACGCCACATTTCATTCATCAAAGAGCCATGTATGGCTCAAGAGCTGCAGGTTGGCCACCCATGGGTTCGAGTGTGTCTTATCCTTAAGTAGTGTATACCTTTGATTACAAAGGTTACTGTTCCTGCGGTTTAAGGCAGAAGGCAGCCCTGCACAGTGAGGCAGAGGTAAGCGGAATAATATACACTCACATGCTCCAGCCACCAGTCTCTGGCCTGCTGAGATGGGTTGGGACCAAAGTTCCCTCTATTATTTTCCATCCGTGTGTGGAATATGTTTTTATGTGCATTGTGGCATATGGGAATGTGCACCACCAGTACAAACAGAAACCTAGCTATGGGCACCCTGCTAATCAGCTGGGGGGCACACTGGAATCTCTCCTGAGTGGCTGCACAAGCCCACAGCTCACATGGAGCACTGGATGGGACTCATCCAAAGTTATTTAGAATCCAGCTCATGGTCAGGATAATATTTACTCATTAGCTCAATGTCAAGAGGTGAGTGGCATGGGGAGGAAGAGCTGGTAAGCTTGTTATTACTACAGAAGGAGTCAGAGTGGAACTGGCCGGTATTTCAATAATGCCTGCTCTGATTCTTTCCCCTCTCCGCAGTGTGTATGGGGGACTCATTTACTCTTTCTCCACCATGTGTCCTTGGTCTGAGCCAGCCCCATTGCCGCTCACCATTAGGAAATAGAGTGCAGGTTGCCTTTTCAGCGCAGCCCCAAAAGCAGTCCTTATAGGAGAGAGATTTCTGATTGAACTCCTCCCTGTCAATTCCTGCTGACGATCTGATGCTGCACGATAACACTTCTGGGGAAATTGCCCGCAAAAAAAGCCTGAGTTTCACTGGGCCTTAGACTCTCACTGCCTTCTATTTAATAGCTGTACAGTAATGCCTCCTCTTCAGGCATCTTTCTCTGCCCTCAGCCCTGCTTTTATTGATCTGTGCAAGAGGAATATCAGATTAAATCATAGCCAGCAGAGGTTTTCAGACCTGGAGTCCTCACCCAAGGTTGTACACTGTGTGTGGTCTCACAAGCACCACATGCTTTCCTTTCTGTAGCAGGGCCTCCACTTATCTCAGGTTCCTGAATCTGCCAAGCCCGGCCCAAACTCTCCTCTCCAATGCCCTGCAGAGTGTGTAGCTGGATATTACACTGGGGCTATGGGGTGCAGAAAAGATGGAGTTTTTCCCTCAAACGCAGCCGGAGCTTGGGTCAACCAAGCAGTCACGTCACAACTGGTAATGCAGCCTCCAGTTTGTAGCAGCGGCAGGCTATGCACTCCTAGGATGGATGGGTATGTCTGGGCTAAGCTAAGTCAGCATAGTGAGTGGGTCCATTGGTCATGCTCCTTCCTTCCAGGAACACTAGTAGCACCCAGCTGTCCTCTGGGGGGCATGGAGCTGGGGAGCAGCCCCACCCTCATACAGCAGAAATGCTGCCACTGTGCTGCTTCTAGGTCCTTATCCTTGCACAGGGCAGGGGACTGGACTGTCTTTTAAACATCAGGAGAGCAGAAGAAATTTCCAGTAAACCCCCTCATCCGCAGAGGCAGGGACCTGGCCTTCCCATCTGTCTCACGCCATGTCCATATGTCACCTAGTCACAGCTGGGAAAGGCAGAGGCATCAGGAAAATGACAAATATCATGGCAGGGGAAATTAAACCAACTCTCTGCACTCTAGGAACCCTCAATCTGAGCAATAAGTGAAGGCCAGGCAATCATCCTCATCATCAGATATGTTGCCTGCTACTGAGAGTTGTGTTATCAGCCCCAGTGACTACACTTGATAGTCTCACCAGCTCTCCCGGACAATGTGAAGATTGCCTGAAGCCATATAGCTAAGGCTAAACCACATGCCGCAGCTGGACAATTGCCTTCAGAAGGTTATTCATGAGACCTTGGCTTTCTGAAGGCATCTTTGATATACAGGTTGAATCTCTCTAGTCCAGCTCCCTTGGGACCTGAGAGGTGCCAAACAAGGGAATTTGCCAAGCCATGGGAGGTCAATGTTGCCTCGCAGCATTACTAACACTTCCACTGCTTCCTGTATTTGGGGTAAATTAGAGCTAAATAACAGCACAGAACAGTAACAGAGAGAAAGCCCTGTTAGTCTGTATATGATCAAAACAAAAAAGCAGTCCGGTAGCACAGAACACTGAGAGGCCTGGTGGCTGGAAACAAACTCTATGGGACCACAGGAAACTTGGCCATACCCCTTGTAAAGGATAACTGGCTAACTAAAATCATGCCAGACTACAGACATTGCCATATTAGAGGGGGTCAACCTGTATTACTGTCGAAGGCAGACATCATCCATCACAAAGTCAAGAGACTGGCTCTCACAGGACGAGGGATATGTCTGTGCATATGGGTTAAGCACCGCCTAGTAATTTGATCATGAGATTGGGAGTCAGGAGTTGTGGGCCTTGTTGCTGATTCTGCTAATGACTTGCGTCCTATCCTTCATTTTGTTACTTATTCTTTCTCTGACTTGCAATTTCCCCTTAAGTGAAATGGAGAGAATACTAAACTGCCTTCCCCTGAGCATGAATCACTCACATCTGCCCAGCACAGGGAGACCCTCAGGAGAAGGGGATGCGGTGCTGCAAAGAACTATGAGTTGTTTTTATATTTTGTTATGGCAAATGCATCCTTGAAATTAATCAAAACTCTGCATCAAAGGGTTAAATACAAGGGCCACCCTGAAAGAACCTCACTTGGAACTGCAATAGGCTAAAAATGGCTTCTCTATTTGCCAGACTATCCCAGATGAAGGGAGCGGGCAGCTGATTTGCTCAACATATAATCAAGTGGCTGATATTGAGGACGGGAGGATTTTTAGTCGGAGTCCAGATATTTGATGACATTTTAGTCCGTGTGTGACTTTGTGCCACTATGTCCATTTGACGGCACAGATACAATGGTGCTGGCGAATGGGGTAGAGATGCTGTTCCCCTGAAGCGATTCTGAAAGTGCAAAATTTGTCTGTCCGAACCTTTGCTGTGCTTCTGCTATTGTCGGTCACAATCGCAGCAATCTGTGAATGAAGACACTTGAAATATTTGTTTGGCTCAGCTCATTTCTACCCAGACAAGGGATCGACACTCTTTGGCGCCCTGCAGTCCTCTGACAGCTCAGAAACTGGTCGAATGAGTACTGTGCACGGCCAGATACAGATGTGCTCTTCTAGCTTGTCTCTTGTAAGCTGCCCCATAGCTGGGAATGCCAGGTCTACACATCATCGGGGAAGGCATGGCAGGCAAGAGGTTGTAACAACGGGTCTCCATGCACGAGACACACATTTTCTTTTCTTATGTGGGATTTGAACTATAAATGACACAGACACGTGAGCCCCACAGTGCAAACATTACAACCCAGAGAGAGGAGAAAACAAGTCAAACTACTTATCCCATCTTCCAATGGCTAGTCCTCGAAACAACAGGAGGAGAAGCGTGCTGGCAGCGGGAGCGTGTGTGCTTGCGTGTGTGTGGCAGCTCAAAAAACCGGACAAAGCTACTTTGCATTCAGCCCCGGGCTGGTGCCTGCAGGACAATGGGGCGGGGAGGACCGCCCAGAGGGGCAGGGAGCGAGTATGTGGGGGATTTAGCAATAAAATTTTGGCGGGGCGCAGGAGGGTGGTGCACCTCCTGAATGCAACCATGCAGGGCAATGTGTTATGGGGTTGGCACACAAGGGGCGACATGCACTCCCTGTGTCTGTCCTCCTGTACTTACTGTCGGTACCATGCCACTTTCAGTGAGTGCAGGAGCAGTCCCACCCCTCCCCTGGAACAGCACAGCCCTAGAGCAGTGGTAGCTAGGAAGTTCATCGAGATAAGCTTGGACTGCTCCAGGGCTGTGCTGCTCCTGGGGAGGCGGGGATCACCCCTGCTCTCACTGGAAGTGATGCGGTGCTTCTGGAGGAAGAGCTGGGCAGGGGCAGAGTTAGGGGAGGGGTAGGAAAGAGGTGGGGTATGGGCAGGTCAAGGGAGGGAGGGGGTGATGGGTGGGTGAGGCAGGAGGGGGGAGGGGTGTGGGGTATATGTCCCATTCCCCGCTTGAACCCACCATCACCAGTCCCCCACGAGTCACCTGCAGTCCCGGGAGCAGCTAGGTGTTCAGAATGGCATGGCCAGCCACTGATTCGCTGTCAGATGGAGGGGAGGAAATATTTTTCTATTTGGAGCCTGCATGTTCTGCTGCCATCTCTATGAATCTTCATCCTAGATGGAAAGATGATATCTTGTTCCCACACACATCTGTCTGTCTCCCAATGGATTAACCAACAAGACATTGTATTTCCCCAGGGCCTGTGCATTTAGGATCATAGAACCATCGGTTTAGCAGGAACCTCCGTGGTCGCTAGTCCTGTGGTTCTCAGCCGGGGGTATGTACACCCTGGGGGTATGCAGAGGTCTCACAGGGTGTACATCAATGCATCTAGATATTTGTCTGCTTTAAAACAGGCTCCATAAAAAGCACTGGAAGTCAATACAAACCAAAATTTCATGCAGAAAATTACTTGTTTATACTGTTCTAGCTGCAGTACACTGAAATATATGTTTATATTTATTCCATTCATTTTATTATACATATTTATTATTTATGGAAATATGTAAAATAATTATATTTATAAATATACCCTTGAACCTCTCTGGTCTGGTACTCTCTTGTCTATAACACCCACAGTCCAGCAGGACCATGGATGATGTTGGACCAGAGAGCCCCTGTGGCTTGGAGCAGGAGCTGGCTGAGAGTCCAGCTGCAGAGGGGCTGGAGGCTGGGAGCAGACCCAAGCAAGCAGCTGGGCTGGGAGTAGAACTGGTCCACCATAACGGGGACCAGTGGTTGGGAATTCATCTGGGCTGGAAGCAGAGCTAGGGCAGTGACAGGGAGCTGGTGACCACAAGCCTGACTGGAGCCATCGGCAGAGCCTGGTGTCTGGGTCTAGCAGTGGGGTCAGTAGCCAGGAAGGGAGCCTAGGAACAGGGTTTGGTGGCTAGGAAGGCTATTGACTGCCCCTGATCCAGCCAACTTCCTTGTTTGGGGCTGGTCGGGTCCCCAGGATGCCAGACCAGGTAGGTCCAGCTGTATGGGAACTGATTTATTAGTAACTATGGTAAAAATGAGACTGTAAACATTTTTTCAATAAGTGTGCGCTGACACTTTTGTATTTTTATGCCTGATTTTGCAAACAAGTAGTTTTTAAGTGAGGTGAAAACTGGGGGTACACCAGACAAATTACACTCCCAAAAGGAGTCCAGCAGTCTGGGAAGATCGAGAGCCTCTGGTCTACTTTAATCCCTAACCAAATTTGCCAGAGTTGTTGGGTCTAAACCATTCAAGACACATGGATCTAGCCTCCTTTTGAAGTTCCATTATCCTACTGTTATTACATTTCTGAACATGCGATGAAGAGACAAGAAGCCGTATTACATTAGAACTGGACCCTGTCTTGGCCGAGAGCACCAGTCTGAACTCTGAGGTTCTGATGTTGCTTTAACTTTTTCTTGGAACCTATTTTTTATTTGGCTGGTGGCTCCTGGGATCAGGCCAGGATTGGTGATGCTGAAATACCACCGGACAATCTGCTCCTAACACTGAGATTTGTTGCCCCCAAGAGCTTTGGGCAGTTGTGAGAAAGTTAGGAAAATCATGTCTTTGGGATTCTTCTCCAAACCAGCTGAAGTTCTCCCATCACTACACAGGCAGTTCCCTATAAAGCAAAACAAAACAGCAGTCATGTAGCACTTTAAAGACTAACAGAATAATTTATTAGGTGATGAGCTTTCGTGGGACAGACCCACTTCTTCAGATCATAGCCACACCAGAACAGACTCAATATATAAAGCACAGAGGCCCAAAAATTGTGATCAAGGTTGACAAATCAGAAAAATTGTTATCAGGGTTGGCAAATCAGAAGAATAGAGGGATGGGCGATGGGGGTGGGATGTGGTGGTGGGGAAGTTAAGAATTAGATAAAACGTCAAAGTATGTGTTGCAGTGGGTTGAGTTGGGGGCCGTAGGTAATGACAAATGGTGTTCTGTGATTGGCTCTTTTGGGCCTATTGTGGAGTAGTTGGTTTCTGGGTATTTGTCTGGCCCTGTCAACAAGATCTCTACCATACATTCATAACCTTAATTACCCACCAGGGCCGTGTCTACACGTGCCCCAAACTTCGAAATGGCCACGCAAATGGCCATTTCGAAGTTTACTAATGAAGCACTGAAATGCATATTCAGCACTTCATTAGCATGCGGGCGGCAGCGGCACTTCGAAATTGACGTGGATTGCCGCCGCGCGGCTCGTCCAGATGGGGCTCCTTTTCGAAAGGACCCCGCCTACTTCGAAGTCCCCTTATTCCCATGAGCTGATGGGAATAAGGGGACTTCGAAGTAGGCGGGGTCCTTTCGAAAAGGAGCCCCGTCTGGACGAGACGCGCGGTGGCAATCCACGTCAATTTCGAAGTGCCGCTGCCGCCCGCATGCTAATGAAGCGCTGAATATGCATTTCAGTGCTTCATTAGTAAACTTCGAAATGGCCATTTGTGTGGCCATTTCAAAGTTTGGGGCACGTGTAGATGTAGCCCCTGTGTCTCAGACACAGGTGGAGTGTTGAAGGCAGAGCAGGGTCCAGCTGAGCTGATGACCTCAGCAGGCAGTGGGGCTGGTGGATCCAGGACTATCTGCACTGACTGGCTATCTCTGCATGAAGTGGGACCACAGGAGCTGTGGAAGCTACTTCAGTAGCTGGCATAGCTTGGCCGGAGGATTCCCAGTCAGCTGTGTTACTCACAGAGTTGATGCAAAGGTTTACAGCCTCATAGGAGCCTTTCCATTTCAGGCCAGCATTTGGCATTTGCCAATTGTGTCCTATTTCCTGTTGAGGAAAATCCATGGCCCTGCTCTATTACCGATGTGTAAGGCTGCTCAGCATGTACTCAGTCAGCCTACTGGGGGCTAGTTTATACACCGGCTGTGCCCAGACCCGCTTGTCTAATTGGCTGTGCACCGAAGAGAGTCCCCCTCCAGCTCTGAATTTATTAAACTGTACAGCTGACTTCTAAATTATCAAGAACATTTTTTATGGCTACTGGCAGGTCTTGAGTGGCAGCCAGTGCTGTGAGCAGCCAGGACCTAAAAATGCGGTTGGAAAGCCCCAGGGATGGATGGAGGGACTGATCACAGAGTTACCTGGAAGAACATTCTGGTGAAACCTTCAGAGCTACTCAGTTAGAGACCGTTTGGTTTAGTGAGTTTCTCTTCCCTTCACAGTTCATTATTAGAAGCTTTGGCATGAAAACAGGCACCTCGGCCCTTCGAAACCTCCTCTGCCCATGCAGCTTGGACCTCGGCTAGGATCTCAATCCCCCCTTTTGAATTGCAAAATCAACTCCATAGCAGCTGTTTGGAATGCTGCAGATGGGATATTCAGCCCTTGGATGGCGAATAAGCAGCAGGAGCCTGCAAAGATCCTGTTTTTCTGCTAACCTCCTCAGCAATTGAGGTAAAGGAAGAAGAGAAATGCATGCAGGACCCACTATATAAGCAGAATTGTTGATTGGGGTTTTCCTGGCAGTGCTGGCTCCTCATTAAGTCTCTCTTATGTGTAAAATAAAGCTGATAATAGTATTTAGCCTTTCTCTAGCACATTCCTTCTGAGGATCTCAAAGCATTTTACACTCTTTAATTAGCTAAGGAAGGGTTGCAGCTCCCTGGAGGGGGCGTTAAACACTGTCTGTACAGAGGGGGAAACTGAGGCACACAGAATGAGCAGTGTTCCCTGTGCACAAGGCAGCACAAGGAGCACTGAATCAGAGGCCCCCCAGCTGACGAAGTGGGCCTTTGTCCAGGAAAGCTTATGCTCCAATAAATCTGCTAGTCTATAAGGTGCCGCAGGACTTCTCATTGTTAGTATATCAGTGTGTTGTTATAGTATCTTTAATACATTAATACAATGTGAGTTGGTAGATACTGATACAAATACACCCCCTCTTTTTTGAAAGGTGAAATACAGTAACCTTAACAGATGACACCCAGTGTGGAGAACAGGCAAACTCTGTTGGTAACTCTGTCTTGCTTGTGTGATTTTGCAGAATCACCAGGTTCCTCTGAATTCGATTCAAGCTTAGACTTTCTCCTGCTACCCCTCCCCACTCAAGACTTGCCTCTTTAAAAATTCCATTTATACACTTCAAACACAAGCTGCAGCAGTGGGCCAGCAGCTGATCAAACTCTACCTTGTGCAACTAAAATAACAAATTCAGGTATACCATGGCGACTGCTAAGACTCAGTATTTTTCATTTTCAGACCACTGCCCAAACACTAGTGTGTTTAACACTCAAAATGCTGGTAAAGTACTTCACACACCCTCACTGTGGAGGGGGTATTAGTTTTTTTGTGCAGATGGGTAAACTGAGGCACAGAGACTTGAAAGCCCCTTTCCGGAGCTTGCTTAGTGATTTGGTGTCAGTCCTGGGATCAGGAAGCAGGAATTCTTGGGGTCTAGTCAGGAAAATAGACAGTGCCTCTGTGCCAAAATAGATGAATATAATGATTCACAGGGTTTGAAGCCAGAAGAATCCTCTGGTATGATTGCCTGTATTACACAGGCTATTAATTTTCACCCAGCCTCTCCTATAGGGAGCTCAATAATTTGCATCTCCCTTACACTACTCCGTTTGCCTTTGTCCCACTGTTTAAATTGTTACTGATGTTTGACGAAAGCCTGTCTCCCAGGAAGGCCTCCAGTCTTGATCTGAAGACATCCAAAAATGAAGAATCCATCACCTCCTCTGGTAGTTTGTGCCAAAGGTTAATCACCCTCACTGTCAATAATGGGGCCTTATTGTTTGGACAATTTGTGTTAGTAACAAAGAGGAAGATATAAAAAGTCAGGCACAGAGAAGCTGAATCAGGAAGCCAAAACAATGAAATAAATTGATAAATTACACAAGGTTGACCCTGGCAATGGCATACACCCAGAGCTATGTGCAGCTGTGGGCCAGATCTCACAGTGTTTTGATCATAGCAATCAGTCAGTAGAATGAAACTGTGTTCTTGTGGCTTTCCCTTCTCATTGCCTGACCCTATAACTAAACTCCCTCTAATGTTCTCAACCATGTACTGCATTTGCTCATGCCAGGTTTGTGCTGTTATTCAGTTAGACAGGTACATATTTCCCAATTTCTGTTTGTTTCGGCTTTTGCATATCCAAACTACAGACATGTACCTTGTCTCAAATTAGTCATCCAAAACCTAAGGCACCCCAAATGGGTGTAATGCTGACAGGCTCTGGCTGTCTTCAGGAAGAATTCTTCCTGGGAGAGTATATCGTCTCACACAGACATTCAGAGAAATCCTCATCAGCAGAAGTTAACAACCCTGACGGACGTTTGGCAGCCTCCTTTTGAAATGAGTTTGATAGGTCTCTGTTCAAATCCCAGGGGACTGGAGTCATGTCACAGTAACCACCAGCATGTCTGAGATTAGCTTGTTGTCACCTGCTCCCTAGTCGTCAGTCTCAGCAGAGAGGTGAAGATCTTAAGGGGTCTTGAGAACCGAACTGCCCTCCAGATTTTCTTCAGGATGGGGGCCGGTTGTGAATGCAGGGTGGCATGGTGTAACTTGCAATGCTGTTCCCCAGACTGTACCAGTTCTGTGGGTAAACTCAAGACTCCCGTTTCCACGCGTGTCCAGCTGGGGCCTTTCATCAGGTGAAAAGGCTCAGGTTTTGGAGGGCTTAGTCCCAGACCCACAAAGGGAACTCGCACTGAAGTCAAAGGTTACTTGCCTAACTACGTTGGAGGATGGGGCCTTTGTGCAGTGCAGTTCCTTTATTTTTTTCCGAACATTTCCGGATGTAGCTTGCCTAACTAATGGGTGAATTGCTGGTGAAATGCCTTTATTACATCCTGCAGGTAGCTCTTACCTGAACGCAGTAACTGGATAGCTTCTTGTATTCCCAGATCAGTCATATTCTCATCTGAAGTTCTTTATTCATCCTCTAAAATTGCTTTAATTTATATCTCCCCAATAGGCTATCAACCATGCTCTGCATACACTCTATTTAGCTGTGTATATAATTGTGTATGGTAATCCACAAAAACATCATTGCTACCTTGTTGCTGGGATAATAAGCATCCCTTTTTATTCTCTCGAAGAGGAATATTTTTATCTCCTTCCTCTCTTTTCACGAGGCAGGCTAATAATTTCTTGGCTTTATCACTGCCTTCATGGGTACTGGACTATTCCCCATGCAATGTGCTGTTCAACCAGGCTGAGTTCAGCATTTCTTCCAATATGTTAAGAGCACTTTGTGGAAAACTCTAGTTTTATTTGCCTCACATTCTCCAGTCTTAGTATTGACACGTCTTTTCCCATCTTAGTCTGTAACAATGTATTGGTTTGAGTTTTTGGCAGGTCACGCATTGTGACAGGGTACTTGAAAGGTTCCTGTGATGAGCGAAGGAGGAGTGGAAGCCAGGACTCCTGGGTTCTGTGCTGCTGTGTGGTAGTAAGTCACTTTCCCTCTCTGGGTTTTAGTGTTTCCATCTGCAAAACAGAGACAATACTTACTGACACACTGCTCCATAGAGAGCCATTGCGAGTCTTAAGCCATGCTTACACCATAGAGTTAAGCGCATTTAAGTCACATTGGCAATCGCAAACCACTGTAACTGTATCACTTGCGTGTGTTCACATAACACTCCTTGTATTGGAGAGTGCATTCGCAGTCGGTGCTCATGAGCTGACAAGATAAAGCCTTGCACTGTGGGTAGATCTCCCACTTGGTAAAATGCCACCCTCTGCCATTAGGAGTTCTGGGAATGGATCACAGGGCATCATGGGGGTGGAATCACCAGGATGCAGTCCCATAATTCCAAGGGCTTCCAACTGGGTTTCATGCTGCACCTTCCATCTCTGAATTCATGGGTCCTGCCCTGCTCACCAGTCTTGCAATAAGCATTATGAACACAGCATGAGGCATCTTTTACACTGTTTCATGAGCTACGAATCTGAATGGGAATCTGTGGCACGTGCCCTGCTGTGTGTCATGGAAAGGAACAATTCAAGACAGGTGTTGGCATTCACAGAGTAGTTGCACCCAGTGGACTGTTGCTGTTGGGCTTGGGAAACAGGCCCTGAGCGGTGGAATCAGATTGTGATGCAGGTATGGGACGACAGGCAGTGGCAGCAGACATTTTGCACGCTCATGGTCACCTTCTCTGAGCTCTGAACCTGCACAAGGACTCCAAAATGAGAGCTGCCCTAACAGGAGAGGAGCATGTAGTGATCACTGTGTGGAAGCTGGTCACTTCAGAGTGCTATCAGTTGGTCATGAAACAGGGCGGAGTTGGGAAGTCCACCACATCAGTAGTAGTGATACAAGAGTGCGGGGCATTTACTTGCCTCCTGCTACAAAGAACTGCAACTGGCAATGTGCGGGAAGTAGTGGCTGGCTCTGTGGCACTGGGATTCCCTGACTCTGGTGGGGCAATAGATGGCATGCATAACCCAGTATTGACCTGTAATGGGGGGGTACCCCATACTGTACACTAAGGAGTTAAGTAATTTTTTTTGGTCCTAGACAGCCCTAGCCCAACACACCAGCCAATGTGTCACTGGTGAAGGAATTTAAAGGCATGGAAACAGATCGCCTGGGGGCAGACCTGGATGACAGCAGAGGGGCAGCCCAGAGCTCCAGCAGTACAGAAGAGAGGGAAGGTGGAAGTTTCTGACATAACTTCCTCAAAGGCAACACTCCCTGCAGGAAGGGAGGATCCATCCCAGAATCAATCCAAAAGGGAAGTGCCCCTCTCCCCTGCAAAAGGGCCCTGCACTTTCATAATCCACTCTTATTTTCTTCATTTGGACTTGCTCAGCAGAGGGAATGCAGCGGTCCAAGCTGAGGTGGTGGTGAGGGGAATGCACGAAGTGGCCAGGAAGGACAGCCTTATGCAGCCCAGTTGCCAGACCACTGATAGCCCAAAGGGCCATGGGTCAGGGCCCTGGGAAGGTCCAGGCTTGCTTACCAACTACCTCCCTGCTGGCTGTGGTTTACAGATTGACCATTAAGCCACACTTCCCAGCGAACCCCCAAGTGAGAAGCTTTACATGGCCCCTGACCATCTTGCAGCGGAGTACATCAACAGATGGCTATTTCTCTGTGGTATTGCTGCTGCTGGTGGATCACCAGGGTGCTTTCACTGACAACAACATACGGTGGTCATGGAAAGTGCGTGATGCATACATCTTCAGGAACACTGGCCTGTACAGACAGTTGCATCCAGGGACTTTCTTTCCAGACCATAAGACTCCAGTAAGAAATGTGCACACTAATGGGATGTAGACATGCTCATAGCGATGCTGGGAGACCCAGGGTCCTACTCTTACTCTAGAGCCTCATGAAGTCCTACACCAGAAACCTTGACAGCAGCAAGGAGTGCTCCAGCAACACACTCAGCAGGTGCAGAATGACTGTAGACTGTGCATTTGGCAGAATAAAGAGTTGCCAGTGATTCCTTTTTGGCAGGTTAGACCTTAAGGAGGAGAATGTTCCTGTAGTCATAGAGGCCTGCAGTGCTTTGCCTAACAGTTCTGAAGCCAAGGAGGAAAAAGTTCCCTGGTCTGTAACATTGAGGTGGAGCACTTGGCAGCTGATTTTGAGCAGCCGGCTATCAAGGCGATTAGAGGGGTTCAAGGTGGGGTTATTCAGTTCAGGAAGGCTTTCAAGCAGCATTTTGACAGTAAGCCCCAGTGATGTGTCTTTTTGTAACGTTGCCTGGCCTGCATCATCTTCCAGCTCAATCTCCTTGTCCATTGCTTCATCCTCAGAGCTGACTCTGCTGGGTGCTATCTCCCCTCCCCAAAAGTATCTGTGGGGATCTGGGTAATGGAAGTGGAATCTCCACTGAGTGTGGTGTGCAGCTCCTTGTAGCAATGGCAAGTTTTCAGTGCCACACCAGATCAAAAGTTGGTCTCCCTTGACTTCTGCTACACCGACCTCATCGATCTTAACATGGCATTGCTGTGTGTCCCTTTTGTACCATTTCTCATCCATGCCACAGGCAATCAGCTCATAGATGTTAGAGTTCCTATGGCTGGATGAGAAATGCAACTGCACAGCCTTCTTTCTCCACAGACCAAGAAAACCAGCAACTCTGGGGTAGTCCAAGTGGGAATATATTTTTGTGGAAAGCTGGCATAGTCAGCTAGGAATATGAAACCTGACCTTTGTCAGCAAACTATGTAGTGTAGACAAGGCCTACGTTAGTATTGGAAAGTGCTCTGAGTCCTTCACATTGAAGCTATTGTACAAAGGCAAATGTTATGATTAGTGTTGCCTTGTTATCAGCCCTCAGGGGTGCAAGGACACTTTTGTGGTGAAGGCACAGAAGAATCTAGGAGATTTCGGTCCTACTCCAGACTTCGCCATAGGCCCTCTTTGGGAAATTAACAGATCACTTACTTGCATAGTGCCTCAGTTTCCCCATTTGTGAAGACAGGGGTTAAGGATTCTGATGAGACTCAGAAAGAGGTTGTGAAGCACATGTAAATGAAGCATCGTAAAAGACGTTGAGCCCTTCAGATGGAAGGTGCAATATTAAATGCAAAATATCATGTAAACGAATTCAGTTTGCTTTGCAACCCCTATTTAAATCCATTAGCACAAAAGTGTTTATTCTGTAGCTTCTGATAATTGGGACTTTTAACACGTTATGAATTATTAATGCATACGGAGGTCAACACATATTGTTATGCTGAGGAATTGAAGCTGGCCTTCATTCAGATAAATGTAAGAAACAATTAAGCTCCTTTACAGAATAGATGGCTGACACTATAAGAGCCACTACTCATAACACAAGGCTGGCCAGAAACTGAACTACGTGGGTTTTGCTGGTACTGCTGCTGGAAAATGGTGTGTGTGTGTGTGTGTGTGTCCCCACCAGAGACTCAGAAGGCAGCACCAGCTGGGGTTGCAGAAGCACTGGTAGCGTGACCCTGTCAGAAAGCCGAGAGAGAGAGTTTTTGGTAAAAATGTTGTTTACAAAGGAACTTGGAATGGTGAGAAAAGAGATCTTCTCTGGCTGTTTGATTCAAAGAAACAGAACGTTGTACATTCTTGATGCATGAACAGATTTGCCCCAAAGAAATACCTGACTCCATCATCATTTTCTGTTCTTAATGGGAACAGCCAACCAAAAATTGGCTTAACACTTGGTTCAGAAAGCTAACACCAATATTGGCCAGGTAGTAATCTAAGAAATGCTTATAGGAGAACAATGAATAATCTAGTCTGGAGTATGAATATATTTTGCTCCTGGGGGGCACTAAATTTCTGAGACCTCAACAATTGACAGTTGATGAACTAATACAGGGAAGGATATGAAAAACAATTTAAATAACTTCCAGTGAATTATAGGAGTGACCAGTTCACCCCAGTCCAATATTCTGTGTCTCACACAGTGATCAATATCCATCCAAAATGTTTCCTCCCTACCTCCATCAGCTGGGGTGGGTTATACTTTGCGGCAGGAGGGTCAATATCCCTTCTAAAAAGCTTCTGTTCACGTTAGAGTAGCAGTAGATGGTCTTATTAGTCACACAAATGTTTAATCCTTTTCTGAACACTGCTACGCTCTTGGACTCAGTAGAATCCTGTGGCAGTGAATGTCACAGGTTAATAATTTATTGTGTAGAAAAGTATTTCCTTTTATCAGTTTTAAATGTGTTGCTTTCAGCTTAATCATGTGTCTCTTGTTCTTATATTGTGGGAGGACCACCAGGAGCATCTAATATCTCTTTTGCCAGATCATTAATTATTGTGTCTGTCTTACACACACCCTCTAATTCATCTCTTGTTTATAGTGGAGTCCCAATTTCCCCATCCCTCTTGCTTCAAAGTCTCTCCAGGCCTCTGATTGCTTTTCTTTCTCATTGCTAGCCCCTCTCTCCCTTTCTGTTATCTTTGTATTACAGTAGAGTGACAAGAGCTGAACAAAGTGGGACTGATTCACCTGCGTGGTACTCCAGTTTTCTGGTGGTGTCACATTGTTGAAATCATGTGGCGTTGCCCTCCTGTAAAATTGGAGTAACACAGTGGTTAATCAAGCCCCTTATTTTAGGCCATTACAACAGGTACGGTGGGGTTTTTTTTCTTTTTCATTCCCATTTGTTATGCACCCAAAGATTGTGTGTATTTTCTTGATCTCTGCTGCACATCTAGCAGCTCTTCAAAGTGATGCTCAGCAATATGCACGAGTTATTCTGTTTATTTCTTCCAACACACATTCCTTTGCCTTTGTCGACAGACGGTTCCATCTGTCATTGGACTGTGCATTCACCTCGCATGGTGAAGCTCCCAGTACTGCCAGCCCCAAGCATTCAGAAATGATGAGTCAGCCCCATCTCCCAGTTATGGGATTGGCTTAAAAGCCCATGAGATGTCAAAAATTATACACTTGGCAGTCTTTTGATTTGAAACTTCAGTATGCTCTAGGGACACCGTTTCAAGCTTTCATCTGCAATCCATGAGGGCTAGAACCTTGGGGCACTCCATGCTTCATCTTCTGTACAGATAGATATGACATTGGCACCTTCCATATCTCCTCCATTCAGTAACCAAGTGTAATGGGCGACTGCATGTATTTGCTTCAGGTTACGTACCATCTAATCTCAGTCACTCGTTGCTCTTTAAATCATCACTTAATTCCAGCACCTCTTCTTATGAGACCCAAGTGCTGGGCAATACCTCATCTTTATTACCTCTAAAGTGTGGGCGTGGGATATTTACCTCCCTGATCATGGGCGGTGGCGAACACACTGGTGTGGGAGGCTAGTCTGAGGCCCCACCACTCTCATTCTGCTCCCCCTCTCTTATTGGAGCTTGGGATACACCCACACCCACATACACACACCATGTTCACTGCCCCCCAATATCCCCAGCCCCAATGCACCAGGCGGGTGGTGCAGCCGGAGTACCCACCGGCCCCAGAGCACTGGGTGGTGGCGTGGCCATGCATCCCCAGACCCTGGGCTTGTGCACATGGCCCCCAGACGCTTGGTCACAGAAAAGGAGGGAATTGGAATCAGACTGGATCAGGGGACCTTGGGGCAGAGAGCAGGAAGGGCCACACCAGGCTGTTCTGGGTGGCATAGCCTTCCCCTGCCTGTGCTACTTACCACCCAGGTCCCTGACATCCTCTTTGAGGAAAGCTGATAGAAAGAAATCACCCTGGTTCTCTGTTCAAGCTCTGGGAGGGAGGAGGAAGAGTGGGGAGAGAGCACAAATCAGGTGACTAAGAACCCTGAAAGCTCTGGTGGGGAGGGGGAGGCCTAGGAAGTGCAGAGCTTCCGTGCTGTGGTGTGCAAGAGGTGAGTGGGAGTGTAGGGCAGCTAGGGGTCCACGGGCCACAGGTGGAGGCCTGGTGGGTGGCCTGGGGGCAGCAGGTTGCCCCCCACTGCTCTATACTGTGGAAAAGGTCATGTCTGTGACCTGGATCTTGCAAAGCCCACTGTGTGGGTACAACAGCACAACAGCTGAGTCCCTTTGTAGGACAGGGAGCCTAGCTCAAGATCTGTTTAGTAAAAGTGGGCACATCAGTCCCTCCCCTCAATTCTGCCCTTGCCACACCATTTCTTACAGCCAGTATTGATTTATCCATGTAAGAGTGACATTTAAGGGCAATTTGTTCACATTTGCTACATGGCCATTTATAATCCTTATCTGCAGGTTGTTTAATCCTGCCACTCGAGTGTAAGGCTCTTTATCATCAGTCGGATGGCTCAGTAAGTGAAATGATACATCTCTGCTCATTAAACGGCAACTCCCCTTTGGTTGTGATGAGTATGAAGTGTAAAACATTTTAGCAACCCATTTACTTTTCATTTTCTCCTGCTCACTATCTGTCAGATGAGGCTTTGCTTCTTAAAATACTGTAGGATTTTTTTGTCTGTGCCTTTAACAACCTTTATATCCACCCCCCCCACCAACCTTCCATGGTAGAAACCCAACTGAAGTTTTCAGACAGCAATTCAAATCCGAATCCTTTCCCATATTTTCCTGTGCAGCGCCACATGGATCTTCCTAATGGGGCACTTATATACTGTGCCCCGGTTTGACACCTCCACTGTAGCAACAGGAAGACTAATGGCTAGTCACATTGCCAAGTGCCATCCATTCATACAAAGGCCCCAGCTGTCAGCTGCTGCATTTCTGTGCTCAGCACAGAATAAAAGTCAGGGGCAAAGGTATCTTTCAGGTGCTCCCTTTCTCTAGCACAAGCCGAAGGTTTGCCCTGTTTCTAGTGGACTTTAGAGCAGCCTAAGGCTTGGAGTGTAAAGAACAGCTGTAACTCAGGGCATTCTTGCTACCACCCCTCCCTGCCACTTGCACTGAGGGTTGGGAGATGGACCAGTGCATCCTCCCTAAGCCAGCTCTGTGGCTGCTAGGGAGGCACTCTGCATGGATAATATTCTCAGATGGATGTTTCTGACCAGAGCATTAAAACATTTGAATAAAATTTTCACCCTGAACTTTTGCTCTGGTTTCAACCCAAACCTTTTTAGAATTTTGCAAAGAGTAGTATTTATGAAAAATTAATACATGCTTATGATGGTTATTTCTCAGAAATATTTCCTATAAACTCAGGGTACAACATGAAAGTGTGTATTTTACCCAAATATTTCTACCCCACCCTAATACCAATTTAATGGACTAGCAAGTAGAAAACACTGTAAAATATTTCCATTGGTACAGAGCCACAGCCCTTAATAATAATAGATAATAGTAGTGCCCAATATTTCTGATTTAAACTGGGGCACTGTTGTGGTAGGACACACATGGTCACTTTATCTTGCCAAAGAGCTTACATTATAAAAAATACAAGAGAGATACACAGGGTTAGAGCCAGTCCACCTTGTCAGTTCCTGTGCTTGTATATGTGTGAAAAGGTTAGGTTCTGTACAAAATAGGCTGAGAGTAATAGTTAAAATTAGACAGATGAGAAAAACAAATCCTAGTTGCTTGAATGAGGGGCAAACCAGGAGAGTATATATAATTTAACTGTCATATTTATAGGCTGTCCTTATTTGTCCAGTTACCATCATTTTTTCCTGTTCCTTTGAAATATAACCAGGGCTACGTCTACACGTGCACCCAACTTCGAAATAGCTTATTTCGATGTTGCGACATCGAAATAGGCTATTTCGATGAATAACGTCTACACGTCCTCCAGGGCTGGCAACGTCGATGTTCAACTTCGACGTTGCTCAGCCCAACATCGAAATAGGCACAGCGAGGGAACGTCTACACGCCAAAGTAGCACACATCGAAATAAGGGAGCCAGGCACAGCTGCAGACAGGGTCACGGGGCGGACTCAACAGCAAGTCGCTCCCTTAAAGGGCCCCTCCCAGACACACTTTCATTAAACAGTGCAAGATACACAGAGCCAACAACTAGTTGCAGACCCTGTATATGCAGCACAGACCCCCAGCTGCAGCAGCAGCAGCCAGAAGCCCTGGGCTAAGGGCTGCTGCCCACGGTGACCACAGAGCCCCGCAAGGGCTGGAGAGAGAGTATCTCTCAACCCCCCAGCTGATGGCCGCCATGGAGGACCCCGCTATTTCGATGTTGCGGGACGCGGATCGTCTACACGTCCCTACTTCGATGTTGAACGTCGAAGTAGGGCGCTATTCCCATCCCCTCATGGGGTTAGCGACTTCGACGTCTCGCCGCCTAACGTCGATTTCAACTTCGAAATAGCGCCCAACACGTGTAGACGTTACGGGCGCTATTTCGAAGTTACTGCCGCTACTTCGAAGTAGCGTGCACGTGTAGACGCAGCTCAGTATTTGTAACCTACTTGAGATCTAACATAACCTTTCAGCACAACAGTTTCCCATCTGCCAGTTGATGAACTTGTTTTTCCTGAGCAAAAATTAAAATAAAAATTCCCCTCCTGTGCTAAAGCCCTTGCTCTCTAGCCCTAACCAATCTCCACTAAAGTCCATTGACGTGGTAACCTAGAGTTTCACTTTAAGGAATCTCTTGAGCAGACATGTTTAGCTTTTCACCCATTATCTTTTCTCTTCCTGGTTAAGACTGCACTCATCAGCTATGGCTACACTGTAGCCGCAACTTGAAATAACTTATGCAATTTGTGTTGCACAAATTGTGTAATTTATTTCAAGCTAACTTATTTTGAACTTGGTGCCAGCCACATAGCACGAAAGTTCAAAATAAGCATCTATTTCAAGGTTTCTGCTACCCCTTGTATGATGAGTGGTACTGGAACCAGAGTACTGCACTCAAAATAGCATTCTTATTTCAAGCTCAGTGTTTAGCTGTGGAGTTGCTATTTTATGATATATTTGCATCCCAAAATAGTAACTATAGTGTAGCATAGCCTCAGGGTATGTCCACACTACAGAGTTATTCTGGAATAGCTTATTCCAGAGTTATTGTTCCAAAATACACTGTTCTGGGATAATGCATCTACTCTACAGAGAAGACCCAAAATAAGCAAAACTTATTCAGAAATAGTGCATCCACATTCTAGAGAGCCTATTTCGGATTACAGCCCCTGAAAACATGGCTTTCAAGGGCTCTAATCCAAAATACTGTGTCTACACAGCAGTTGTTATTTCATATTAAGCTATTCTTGAGTATTTTATTTCAAAATAGCCCCTATTCTCTGTCTACACAGCCCCTACTCTGAAATATCTATTTTGAAATAGCACTGTTCCTTATAGACTGAGGTTTACCAAATTTGAAACAGCCATCCGCTACTTTGAAATCATTGCCAAATAGCAGTTGTGCTGTGTAGATGCTCGCAAAGTTATTTTGAAGTAGTGGCCATTATTCCAAAATCATTTTGCCATGTAAGACACACCCATAGATGCTCACTCCACAGAGCTCAAGCACCCTCAGGAAAAAAAAAAAAAAAGGTAGTGCTTACCACCCACTGACCACAGCTGTTTGGCAGGGAGTGTGGGGAAGATCAGCTGTTTGGCAGCTGGTGGGGGCCACTGAGAGTAGGGCAGGGGGCCTTGGGGGAGGAGGCAGAGTGAGGACACGGCCTTAGTGGCAGAGGTGTAGTGGTGTTGGGGCCTCTAGGTGGAGAAGGAGGGAGCACCCCTGGGAAAAACAAAAGTCAATGACTATGGCTGAATTGACATATTAGGATGCTCTTGATGTATTGAGACCCCAGCTGGGAGCAGGAAGCACCCTGAAATCTTGACAGAAGGCTGGTTTCATGCAATTTCAAGTCTAGCCTTGCCAACCATGGCAGTGTTCCCCTTTTGGGTATTTTCCCAAACCCAGTGCCCCCAGGCACTTATTGGTAGATGTCATTTATTTTATATTCTTGTCACTACACTATTATTTTTTAAAACCCGCTTTCAAAGCTTGTCTCTTCCCCTTGGATTTCCAAGGTGTAATCAAGAGAAAGTGCTACCCTGGCAGAGTTATAATACAATTGTCCCTGCTTCTCTAAGTTACTGTAACTCCAGGTTCCAGGAAATTAAAAATGTCACTATAATTGGTCTGGGTTGCCTCCCTGGTCTTGCTGGCTCACAGCTGGGGATTTGCTTCGTACCTCCAGTTGTCGGAAGGTGATCTGTTTCCATAATTTGCAGAATATCTTTAATCACACTCTCCAGGAAAACATCTCCATTCAGCAGGTTTGCGTCTCCAGGCTGCACACACAGAAATCTGGCACTCTAACTGTGTGACTGATTCCTTAAAGACTCCAATTTTTCATACTATCCCAGGGGCTGCTTTTATTCTCACTTACAGCATTCTCCAGCTCAGCTGTGGGGATGTAAACTCTGTGCAGGCCCCTCTTCCCCTGCCTCCAGTTTTCTTTGTGCTCCTTTTTTTCTTTGTCAAGGAGCAGTTTGCAATTTTCTGTTCCTCTCTTTTACAGAATGGTGAAATCCCAGCCAGTGCAGGACTGGCCCTTGCAAGCCATTCTTCAGGGTGCAAGGCATTTGCCCATTGTTGTTCTCAATGTCGCAAGTGATGGACTCCCTCTCAATCCCTTGGGAGATTTGTCAGTAACCTGTTACGCTAGGAAATGTCTCCTGGTGTCCAGCCTATATTTTCCATGGTTCCATTTCAGACCACTGCTACTATCTACCACCCTCACTACCCCTGCCCTTGGCAAAAAGCGAGGCCGACGCAGCTGCAATGCAGAAATATGAAAAATCCACATCCTGAGCAATGTGGTTAACCCAGCCTAACCCCCAATGTACGTAACACTAGGTCGATGGAAGACTTCTTCCCTTGCCCTAGTTGCTGCCTCCCAGGAAGGTGGAGTACCTACACTGACAGGAGTATCCTTCTTGTCAGTGCAGGGAGTGTCCACACTGACACACTATAGTGGTGCAGCTCTGCCGCTTCAGGGTTTCAAGTATAGACAAGCTCTGAATCCTGAGGCTTAAGGAACAAGCTTTGGTGGAAAGGGAAGGGTTCCAAACCAGCCATTGATCAATCCCACAGCAGATGCTGAATGCCTTGTTCCACTGACGCCTGCTCAAGGGCCAATGGAATCAATGGGAACCTTCCACCAGTGCAATGGGGTTGGGATTAAGCCGTTAGTGCTTGTTACTGAAATTATTTTAACCACACCTTCAGTCCAGGTTGAACCTCTCTCATCCGGCACCCTTGGGACCTGACTGGTGCCGGACGAGAGAATTTGCTGGACAATGGGAGGTCAATATTTTCTAGCATGGCCCAACACTTCCACTGCTTACTGGGCTCTTAGAAGACATTTAGGGGTAAATTACAGCTAAATAACAGCACAGCACAGAGCTAGGACTGGTAGCTGTAAACAAACTTTATGGGACCACAGGAAACTTGGCTACACCCGTGATAAGTGGTCATCCCGCTAACTTTTCCGTGGAGCCTCTGCTGCGTGGATGTGATCCGTGGTGGTCACTGTGCCTAATCAACTCAACCCACCTGTAGCATGATTAAAAAGGTGAACTTACCTGAAGTGTCCTCCCCATCAAGGTCCAAGAGCACTAGGTCCTGGGAGGAGGGGACTGGCTCCAAGGTTAAAAAAAGGTCCTCCCTGTGAGTGAGCTCCAATGCTCTGTTCACCTGCTGAGCATTCTCCTCCTGCTCCTTATCAACAAGGTCTTCCTCATTGTTGCTTGAGGCTGTCCGAAGAGCTGCTTGGGAGGTATCCATAGACAGCTGCGGGACACTGCTTGGGGTCCCCCCTAGAACCGCACGCGGCTGTTCCCAGAAGTGGCATGTTTGCGACTCTGACCAAACAGTCCCTTTGCCTGCTTTGTTTTCTGCTACGCCTGCCGCAGGCCCCCTACTTTCATGTGGCACTGCTGGGTGTCTCTGATTAATCTTTCTTCTTTGCTATTAGCTGTGGGGCATGCAGAGGGTAGTAGCACAAATCCCAGACTCGTTATGGACTATTGTGTCTTAGTGCAAACATCCCCCTATTGTTCTTTCACTGCTCATTACCCCAGTAAAATACAAGCCTCTGCACAAAAAAAGAAACCACAGTTTTTGGCTAGCAGACACATCCTGGTGTTCTCTTGGTCCCCATAACAGGGCTGCCCACCACCCAAGTACACCCTTCTGGCCCAGGGTTCCTCTTCAGTGCTCTGCCCCTGTTTCCCTCTCAGCCAATCCCACCATCTCTCTGGCACAGTACTTCTTTAGGGCAAATTAACACATATAAAACCAGCTTCTCCGCAGCCTTCCGCTGGGTGCTTCCCACTTCCTGGGGACCACTGTAGGAAACTCTCCTTCCTTGCTGCTTCCTTCTGCCCTTTACCTTGGGATCATCAGACTTAGCTCCAGGGTGGCTCGATCTGTATTCAAGGCTGGCTTAGCCCCAGGCTCTCCAGCCACCCTTTTTCAGTTCCTGGGTCCTTGCCTGAATATAAGCCCCAGCTCCATCGCTAACTGGAAAGCAGCATAAGATAAAAAGATTGTCATCCAACATCTGAGGTGCAGAGGTGAAATGCTCTGTAGTCTATTCCCAACTCTTTCCCCAGCCATACCCTGGGACTCATGTCGAAGATGGGGAGCCATGACCATGACACATCTGGAATAGGAGCTCCCACTACACAAAGTGCCATGGCCTGACCACAGCAAACACTGAGGAAGTCTGCAGAGTGTAGATAACCGGCGGGGCAGTGAGTATCTGTACCAGTGTGTGGGGGGCAGCATGCTCAAGGGGCCTTAGCAGTGGGCTAGGAGACAAGGACTTGTACGCTCTAAGGCGGGGTCAGCTGCCTTTGATAACTTCTTTGTGCTCATTTCTCAGCCAATCAAATGGGGACAAGGACCCTGGCATCAGAGACAATATTCAGTGCTTATTCCCCCCATTACTTACTCAGTGTGTGGCGTTGGGCAAAGTGTGCATCCCTGGGCAATCAGTGGTGAGTTATTTGAGGTCCTACACTTGGGCAACGGAACTGCAGCAAGGTCGTGACGGTCGCCAATTTAACACTGGCGAATGCAGTTATTCTCAAGTGGCTCATCATCCCCTGTACTACTGCTGCTGCTAGGCGCGAGGCACTGGAGCTGCCCGTGCGGTGCTTCTGGAGCCGCCGCGAGGTGCCCTTGCTACCCGTGCGGTGCTCCCAGATATTCGCAAAATTCGGCATTCGTCAGGGTTCTCAACACCAAACCCCCGGGAATGTTGTGACCTTCCTGTACTGTGATAGGCAGGTGGTCACTCTTTAGAACCGTCCAGTGCTTTGCTTAAAGAAGTCCAGCATAAGACAGCTTTAGTGATTCTGGATTAACTTGTTCCCTAAAGAAGCCATCTGGGGCGGTAGGGCACTCAGAATGGAAAAAATAGAGGGGTGTTACCTCCTGCCCCCAGTAACAGAAGTAAGGAGCTAAGATTGTCCAGTTGCTCAGTTGATTCACCTGAAGGGCACCAGTAGTGGGACTTCCAAAGGCTGAGAGGTGCAGAGGAGCTCCCAGAAGTTCAGACGTATATTTGGAGGCAAGTCTGATGAGAACAGGCTTCTTTGAGGGCATTTCAGTGCCTCCTGGCCCTGGCTGGGTCAGAAATGCTTTGAGATGGTCCCAGCCCCAAAATTTTAGTGCATCTGCTTCCAGAGCCAGATTAGCCTTTGTGGGCTTAGTGCCTGGACTGTGGCACTGGCCCCATTCAGCCTCTTCCCTCTGAGATCCCACCTGCCACTTGTACATGGGGAGGAGAGAGTGGAGAGGAGGGACCAGGGGAGATGCCTCTGGGGAAAAGGTGAAGCAGCGGCACGACCTCAGAGCGTGGCTGAAGTGGGGGGCAGGGCCCTGATCCAGGCCATGGGACCTTTCTGAGCATGGGCCCAGTGCCATGATAGCGCTGTAAACTCAATGCTATCTGCTTCTGGACTGAACCAACAGACACAGAGGTTCAGGTGGGTTCTCTGTCTCCAAATCACCCCCTCATTCCCTGCCTTTTGGTCATCCTGACTGGGGAGACTTAGTGGGGACAGACGCCATCCCTCACTCAGCAGCTCATGTACCTTAACTGAGGAGCGCTTTGAAAATCTTGTGTCACCTGGTGCCTCTGACACCGGGAGGAAAAGAAGTGTTGTCCTAGGGATAGTTTATCCCATAACTCCCTGCTGCTGGGTTTCCCACATCTTCCTCTAAAGCAGGACCTGTTGGCCACTATAGGAGACAGGCTACCAGGCTGGGTGGAGCCCAGGGCTAATCCAGTCTGTGTTCCTATGGAAGCATGTCAAGAAGCTTCTTATGGGACCCTGGAGACTGAAGAGTCTCATTGCACCACAGTCTCTCTCGTTCTGAGGCTGTGATACGCAACACACGCAGACAACACGGGTCTCGCCTTTTCTCATTACCGCTCTGTGCTCTTGGGCTCGTGACCTGTCTCTCACATTGCTGGCTGCTGCAGAGAGGTGCTGATCTGAAATGCTGCTGCTGCTGCTGCTGCTGGGTATTTAAAGAGTGCCGTTTGGGCTCCTTGCTGCTGCCTCTTCTGCGCGTCGCTGAGGTTGTAGTACCCTTGGATTGGCAGCAGGTGCTGCTGCGTGCCTGCTCTCTTACACCCACCATTATCCTCAGGGAGAGCCCACAGCCCAGCGCACTCATTGCCTAGAGCAGGGCAGCGGCTTCCCAGCAAGCACCCCTGTGACTCTGGCTCTGGGAGGGGAGGACACACACCAAGTGGGCAGAGGGAGCTCTGCTCCCTGGCAGTGAAACCTACAGCCATCTGTTTGGCCAGAAAAGACCATTCAAGTAGATGGCTCCATCCTGGGTCAGGATTTAGTGCAGGGGCCAGAGAGCAGGTTACTGAAATTTGAGGGGAGGGATAGCTGAGTGGTTTGAGCATTGGCCTGCGAAACCCCACAGGTGTGAGCTCAATCCTTGAGGAGGCCATTTAGGGATGGGGGTAAATAGATGTCAGGGATGGTGCTTGGTCCTGCCAAGAGGGCAGGGGACTGGAGTAGATGATCTCCCAAGGTCCCTTCCACCTCTAGGAGAGGTGTGTGTGTGTGTGTGTGTGTGTGTGTGTATATCACACAGTAATTACACTCAGTGTAGCTGGGGAGCTGGGAATTGGCAGGCGAAGACTCACAGTGGTGGCATCTGTGCCATCCCGGCCTGCCACTGGCAGGGGAGCAGCCAAGGAGGCAGTTGACCCAGGCCCTGGTATTTCATTAGCAGTGAGGGCTGGAGCTCCAGGCCCCTTTGAAGTGCCACAACAGTGCTGCTGCGCTCCACCTGCTCGTGTGGCTGTGATGGGGGGAGCAGGGGCAGTACCGTGGTCCAGGTGATGCATAGGGCTAACTGCTCTGACTACCCTTGGCCCTCCCCCGTCCAGGGGCACAGAGTCAGAGCCCACCTTACCCTGTAGCCCCACTGGTGCCATCCAATGTGAAGTGGATGTGTTAGTGTTGCAGCACTAATGGCTGGGTACAGGCATCCCAGCAGTCCCAAAAACATTTGAGGCATCATTGTTTTAATGGCTGGCCTCACAGGACACATGCTAGGCTTGGCCCAGATTTGGATCATCTTGCAATGACCAAGGACAGGCAGCCACTGTAACAGATCCTGCTCTAGCACGTGTCCAGGCGAGTGGGTAACATCAGTCGTCCTCAGGGCTTCACCACAACATTTACCTCTACCACTTGAGATGGGAAGGAGTAACTCTAGTTCTTGATGGCAATAACATGCTGCAAAATTCACTGTGTACTAGTCACCCGCACCCAGCCCGCACTTCACAAGTCCAGGCTGCCGACCATGCGTCATGCTGAACTGGAGGCCTGGTTTAAGCTCAATATAGTTTCTGTTGACTGCAGGGTGGCCTGCAGGAGTTATTTGTCTTCCCGGCTGCAGTGCCAAATCCCAGTAGATGGGACATATGCCTCTGGTAGCTGCATTTCAAGCCAAGGAAGTTTCACAGCTGGGTGAGAAAATGGGCAGAGGTGTTGAAAATCTTGTGTCACCTGGTGCTTCTGGGCATGAGTTGCCCTCTGACAGTAGGAGGAAAAGAAGAGTTGTCCTGGGGCAGTTTATCCCATAACTCCCTGCTGCTGGGTGTTGAAAATGGCAGAATGCCTCCCTCCCCACCTCACTCGCACTCCCCAGCTCAGCATCCCTCTGGGCACAGGCAAAGGAGCCCTGAGATCTGCACCCCTTTCCTCTGCTACACACTGTGGGCCTGACTCGCCTCTCCTTTATACTGGTGTAAATGACTAGTGTTCCTCCTGCAGTTAGTGGGGGGTGGGGATGTCAAACTGGTTTAAAACTGCTGTGTGCAAGGAGATGATCAGACCATTTTGACCCCTAAGCCTGGGGGTACTCAAACTTTGCCCAGCCAAGGGCCCCCCTGGGAAACCAGGGTATTAAGGACAGTGTTTAATTCTACTAACAGGGGGCCAGTTGTTGGCTTCATGATCTTGAACAGGAAGGTTAAGGTCAGCAAAGAGTACAGGTCCCAGGCACTGGTCCAGCGTGAGCCGAGTCACATTTCCCATTGCAGGCTCAGAGCTGTAGAGTCTGCAGGCCTCATTGCAGAGCTGCATGGGCTGCGCTTCGGCCAGCTCTGTCTACATCGGGCATTGCCTTACATCCGAACACCTTCTCAGAGTGCTACCTAGGCCGGGGCTGTGAAATCTCTTGGCTCGCAATTCTTGGCTGTCTTGAAGTAACAGCGCAACATGAGCCAGTGCAGGAAATTTGTATTTAGCAGGAAGATTCTACCCTGGGAAGAAGTAAGGCAGTACCCTGAGGTTTGGGGGATCCTTCTGTGCCTGCACCACAGTGTCACTAGTGTCCATATATTCCAGCAGATCTTCTGGCAGCATGAGCCCTTCATCACTTGAATCAGGGCATGTCTGACTGGGGCAGATGCTGGGACCAGCTCCCTCGCCCCTGCCTCATGCCTGTCCCTCTCTGATCAGGTTCCTTGTGCTTTTCGAGCCGTCAGCACAGAGCAAACAAAAGCAACCAAAGGGGCACAGCAAACAGTGCCCCGTGAGTGTGCAGCTCTCGTTCATCCCTCAAAGGGTTTGAAAAAGTAGCACCTCGCAGGCAGAGCTTGAGAGAGGGAGATGCTGTGGGAAGAAAGGCGGTAGAGCCAGATAGATGCTGTCCACAGAATGAGAGCGTGAGGGAAGCAGTATGGTAGATAAAAAGAAACTACCCAGAAGCCAGGTAGCTTGTAGTGTGTGTGTAAAACATGCATGTCCACCAGTTTCTCTGGAGATAGCTCTCTTTCCCTTCTGTGACCACGTTCCTGGCTCTCTGTGGAGCTGCTTTTCTTAGCTCTTGGTTTATCCTGAGCTGCTCGTTGTGCTGGAAACATCTGAATCCTAGTGTCCTAGTGCAGTCGAATGGGGTGGTAGCTGACTATGGCTGCTGCTCTCTCAGTCTCTCCTCACTTTGGGGGTTGCATTAAGAAGGATGCCCCCACCCCCAGCGTCTGGGCCCCTGGCATCTCAGCTGCGCACATGCTGGCAGATGTCACAGTTTGGCAGGGGTGGTGTCAGAAAGAGCGATAGAGAAATCAGGCATCTCATGCGGAGAACGGGCATGGAGGCCCTGAATGCCAGCGTGCCGCTGAGTGATGTCTGCCTGTTGAAAACACGTCTGTGATAAGCCCAGTCATCCCAGAAGCTCCAGGCCTAGTGTTCCCAGGGAGAGATAACATGGCTGTTTGACAGGACGCGCCGCCTTTTGAAAGGCTACAGATGGGTGAATAGCACTGGTGTCCTATTTACCAAGCCGTGGCTTCTTGACACTCTGGATGCCTCTGGCTGATAGCGGATCTGTTTTGCTCATCTCCCCCTAGAGCTGTTCTTTCAGTGCTCGCCCTCTGCACAAAGGGAGGCTGCCTCTGCACACACGCAAGAGCCAGCCTGGCCTTTAAAGAGCACAATTGGCCCTTTCACTAGTCTCAGCTGCCTTTCTCGCCAACAATCCCAACAGGAGCTGGGAGGGGAGGTTCCGGTGGAATGGCTTAGTGGCCTCCCTGATTCTGAGCCGCAGAGGGTGGGCGAAGAGCTTGAGTCTGGCTGTCTCGCTTTAGAAGAGCTCCAGGATCTGATTGATCAGAAAGCAGACAGCACCCCAGGCCTTTTGCTTCATTTGTTCCAGACAGTTTTTCTAAACAGGAGGCTAATTTCCCTGGGAGGAGAAGTTTATGCACTTGGACAAAGGTGGTGTGAATTTCACAAGGGATGAACAAACTTTGTCTTGATGAAAGATGATGATCAGATTTTTTTCCCAGCAGCAGCAGCAGCAGCAGCAGCAGCAGCAGCAGCATGTGAGTGCTTTGCCCCATCCTGCCCGGACCCACCAGGGAGCAACTAGCAATGCAAGTGTTTTGATATGGATGCCTATGGAGTCCCAGGTTCCACACCTCCCTTTGAAAGTCTTGGCTTAGTGTCTGTGACAGGGCATAGTGACCCTGCCTCCTCACTGAGCTGCTGGCCAGCTTTCCCCATCATGCCTTCCTCCAGGTGTGGAAAGACCAGTGCTTTTTTTCTGGAAAAAGAGATGCCAGAACGCAAGTCTGATGATTCCTCATGGGGTCAGGGTGTTCAGTTTTAATGCCCCGGTCCCTGCACTGTTGCAGGGTGGAAGGGGCTCCTGCCCAGGCTGGCGGAGGCTCCTGGCATGTCCCCGCACTGCTGCAGTACCAGCGGATGCTCCTGACCCATCCCTGCGCTGCTGCAGTACTGATGGGGGTTCCCGGCCCATCCCTGAGCTGCTGCGGTACCGGCGGGGGCTCCTGGCCCATCCCCGCGCTGCTGCAGTACCGGCGGGGGCTCCTGGCCCATCCCCGTACTGCTGCGGTACCGGCAGGGGCTCCTGGCCCATCCCCGCACTGCTGCGGTACTGGTGGGGGCTCCTGGCCCATCCCCGCACTGCTTTGAGGCTGGCAGTGAAAATTTTTCTGGAGTTCTAATGGAAAAAAGGTGTTGGAACTCAATTCCGGTGCTTCCCGCCAGAAAAAAAACCCTGGGAAAGACTAGCTGGCCAAGTGCTTGTGTAACACTTAGGATTCTGGCCCCTCACCCTGCCCCAAATATTCTTTTTCCCGGCACTCCCCTCAGATGATCTCCTCCCCTCTCTCAGTCCCTCCTATTCCTTCACACTTGTCTTCTTCTCACTCACTCGCCATCTCCCCCTCCGCCACTCAGACATTCCTCTTCTCATGCTCCCGCTCCTCGTTCCCCCTTTCCCCCTCCTTCGCCACTCCTCCTTCTCCCCCATCCCCTTCCCTGTCTCCTCTCCTACCTCACTTTCTCCACAGTGTCAGGTTACTTACATTTGCAGGGTCAAGAACCAATGCCTTTGGCCTGGGGGAAGCGTGTTCCTAGGTAAACAATGATTTTAGCTGGGGGCAGGGCCAGCAGCAGCCCACCCCTCCTTGCTACTATCGTGGCATTGTTCTGCCTTTGGGTGCTGAGCCATGTAGAAGAACCTCTCCTGCTCACTCATCAGTCCTGTCAATTAGAAGGCAATGTTTGATGTCTGGAGGAAGCTGGCGTTCTCCTTCATCCCTCAGATAATGAGTCGGTCTGCATTCCTGGCAACTCTCACAGTGGCAAGTGTGGGGCTCCCACCCTTATTCCCCTGACCTTAAGCATCCACGTACTGGGCAGCCTTGATCTTCAGGTTCATGAAGTTCAGCATCTGATGATGAGGAGAAGTAGGTTGGCTGTTGCTCACAGCATTCTCCTTCCTTCCTGCTCTCTGACTTTCATTAAAACATGCTCTCCCCATCCTCTGAACTACACTGGCCCTGGATCTAGGTACCCAGAAATGCATTTTATCTAAGCCAACCATGCCCTTCCATGTGGATTTCATAAAGCAGTGCTTCTTTTCCATTGAAGGCTGCCTGCTGGGAAGGGCTCCTGTGCACAGACATGACCTCTTTGCTCCATCAAAGATGCAGGGCAGACTATTTCAAAGCTAACCCCAGGGCAATGTCATCAGACCGTTTGGGAAATGACCACTGCCTTGCTCAGAATAAAAGCCAGAATTTCTTTCCGACCCTCAAAATTTCAGCTGGGGTGAAATTCTTCTCTGCTTGGTGACATTCTTCCCAGTACAGCCCTGATTGAAGCTTGAGCTCCCTGCCCTGAAAAATTGCTTTGGAAATAGATCCCTGCTTCCCAACCTCCCAAAAGCTGTTCTTTTCAGCCCCCAGGTTTTAGAAGGCCCTCAGGTTCTAAGAAACACGTCGCAGGTGACTTTACTAAAGCCTAATGTATGAAAAGGATTTAATAAACTGCAAACAAAATTACCAAAAATAATGTTTTTCCGAGGTGGTTGAGTTTTCAGTGATTAGGAAAATACAATTTCCTGTAATTAAATCTTAACAAGAAATGTTATTAAAAACACTCTGTCCTGGCTTCTGTAATAATTGCCCATTCCCCCAGAACAGTAAACAGAATTAGAGTCTGCAACATACGCTCCAATCCATGTGTCATTTTGATCCAATTTGCTTTAATATCTTTATCCACACAGAAAAGCTGAATCAAAAAAGAGTCTGACAGGACACTTCCCCAGGGGGACTGTGACAGGCAACTCGTTCCATGGGAAAAGCTGGGTGCTTGGTGGGGTGATGCAGAGACCCTAGTGTTCATGCAACACCTCTGAGAAACAACCAGGCTTTATTCCTTCCAAACATTTTTTTTCCAGCCAAGGCTGCTATACCTAATATTGTGCATTCAAGTATGTTCTGCAGGCCGCCATTCCATGAGCCACTAGATGTAGACTCGTCGAAAGGACACTGGGCAGGCAGGTTTTGTCTTATTAACTGTAATGATTAACAGATATTCTCTAGTGGATGCAGGAGACTCCTCCAGATCTCTTCCCCTAGGAAATCTGTATTTCTGCTGCTTTAACTATCTGCCCATATGAACACACTTGAGACTCCAGTGTGATTTGTATTACGGTAGTACTTAGAAGCTCCTACTGGGAGCAGACCTCCATCATCCTAGGCAGAGCATGCACACAAAGTGAGAGACAGTTCCTGCTCCAAAGAACACATGACATGAATAGACAAGATGGAGCAGGGAACTGGCTTGCTCACGGTCACACAGCTGATAGGCACAGAACTCAAGTCTCCCCACTTCTAATCCACTGCCAGATCCCCTGGACTAACTTGTCTCCCCCAGAACCGCACCAGGTGACCCACCTTGGTAGGTCTTCAGTCCCTGCCTATGCCTCTCCATCGCACAGAGGGATGTGTTTTCCCTTCTCCCCACCCCCTGAGCATGCTGCTTCTGTGACTCTCCTAGCAGAAGGAACAGAGAACAAAGACCTAACGCTATAACCAGATTCTTCAGACAGAAGAGCAAGGCATGGATTCCTAGGCCTGTGTTCCTTCCAGCAGGAGTGTCTCCTGGGTTTCCCACACAGGAGCTCAGAACTATAACCACTACGCCCAGCTAGCCAGAGTGAGAGAAAGCTGCAAATACAATGTAGGTCAGGGCTGCACTATAGATTTAATATGCTGTAAGGCAGCTCACGTTGACCTAACTCTGTAAGCCTCCACCCTACAGGGTTGCTCCTGCCAGTTAAGTCCTCCACTTCACTGACCTCATAACTCCACCTCCACAAGAGAACTAGCACTGAGGTCAATGTAGTTAAGACGATGCAGTTTGTGTGTTGGTGCCCCCAGCTGAGAGCTTCATGTGAAGCCAACAGCCTGAGCTGTTGGTGTCTGACAGTGGGGCTCCACCTGTGAGCCCGGTGCAGGGCTACATCTCAAGTTGTCAGCCCCTGCCCCACTTCAGTCAGTGCAAGTGCCAGAGGGGTAATGTGTGTCACTGGTAGGAGGAGCGCCATGCGCACATGAAAAGCTCCAGGAATTCTTGTGGTGGCTTTATGTGGACCTAACATAGGTCTGCTTAACTGTGTAGCATAGACAAAGCTGTGGTCCAAACACTGGTGTTTGTGAAGCGGGATCTGGCTCCACTCGACACTTAGCTGTAGCAAAATTGGCCTTTTCCTATAAGCAAATAGAGACTCTTAATTCTTTAGAACAATGCCCCGTTCTGGCTGCGGGTAGCACTCTCTGTGCCCGTTCCCAGCCCCTGCCACACTTCTTTTGGTCTCTCTCGTTTCCTTAGTTTTCCTAATTGAACTCAGTGTAGAATGGAAATCTCCATTGTGACCTGTGGTCAGACAGTGCAGGCTGTGACTGGGGAGACAAGAGGAGGGCCTCATGACCAGGCAGACTGCAGAAGGCCCCAGCTAGCCTGGACTCAAGTCTGAGCTGCAAACCTTAATGGGATGAAGAGAAACAACGGCTATTTTTCCACTGGCACCTGAAACCAGCCCTGCGCGACCGCACTGCACAAAGATTCGGTTGGTTTCACTCTCGCTACCGCAGACCCCCACCGTCCACATCCCAGCCCCTCTGTTCCAGCCTGGTTTCTCCTGTTCCTCATGGTCCCTTTTAGCGAGTGTGGTGTTATCCCATTTAGCAGGCTGTACAGCAGTGGCAAATGCTGTGCTGTAATCAGTAACTCAGATCACTAATATCTGCTGTGGGAGACCCCATTATGCAGCGAAGAGGTTGAATGCAGGGGGCATTCATAGGGTCAGCCTTTTCCAGAAGGGCTCTCTGGGGGTCTTTTGTGGCAAATGGTGGCACTCTCTTCTGCGGCAGTTTGTTATTACCTTTAATTCCTTCCTAGCGGCGCCCCCTACCCCAATGTTTAATGACACAACAGTCGTCTAGTTTCAGGCTCCCTTCCCTGTGTGTTAGCCGGAATGCTGCGCAGTTGTATAGTTGCGCTGCTACTGCATGGCTTGTATGGATGCGTCTGCTGCATGGCTAGTGCTCTGTCGAGGTGCTTTTGCTTTACAGGGCTGCAGAGTTGCTTCTCGTTGCTGCCTCAGGGCACTGCTGTTATGGCGCAACATTGCTGCTGCTGCTGTCTTGCAATACTATTTTTGCTGTTCCTGCTTCATTGTGGTGCTGCAATGGTGCTAAATTTTGCAGTGATGCTGCGTTGTATGGCTGCTGCCAAATATGGGGTGTCTGCTGCTTCAGCATATTGCCATGCTGTTGCGTTACATTGTTGTGACTGATGGTGCCACTTCTGTGCTCTTATATTCATGTGCCATTATACTTGGTGGGCTCAACTTTAAGCCTCCCCTCATTGTGGCTCTATAACCCTGCTCCTTCTGGGACTCTACACTTGTCCTCTGCTTGGAGCAACTTTGGCTGCCTTCTGTGTACGCTTGCCCACTCCTCAAACTCAGCTAGTAAGTTTCTCTCCCCTGCATTAGCCTGTCACTCACTTTTCCTGAGTTTCTTCACTCTGTCTCTGGAAGTTCAGACCAGCAGGATCACGGATGAATTGCTCTGTGGCTGCGTTCAATTATCTTTGGGGCTCATGCCTCACATCTTTTCCAATGTAGAGAGAGCCTTTGCCGAACCACCTCGTAAATGTCCCTGCTTCTCAGGCTGGAAATGTAAGCAGAGCTGAGATCCTGATGCAGGGGAAATGCTGGCACATATATCCAGTGGAGAATTGACTAAACATGGGCTGTGTCAGCTGGCTGACAATTTTCCAGACTAACCTGAACTCAGTCTGACAGCAGCCGGGCTGCCCCCTCACTCGGGGGCTAATTTTTAAAGCTAGTAATTGGCTGTCATTGCTGTCGTGTCAGTTTACGCTGCTCGCCTTCTGGCGCAGCCTGAGAAACGGATGGAGAAATGACACCCACAGGACAGAAGGAATTCTGTCTGAGACCCATGCGGTGGCAGCCAGGGATTGGGGGCTGGCTGAGCAGGACTGCTTTGGAAGGCTGTCGCTGCTGGTGGAGTTCATGACATTGATGTTTTGGTTCTTAGGTGGCCTTGAGAAAGCAGTGCCTTCATGCAAATAGGAGATGCTTGCAGCAGGCACAAGAGAGGTGGCTTTTGGGAGTTCTTTTTTGCCACAATAAAACCTGGGAAGATTTCTCTAGGAACTGTAGAGGTTCATAGAATACATAGTTAGGCATCTATGGGGAGGAGTGAGTGAATGGGATTTGCCCTAAATCTGAGGGGCCCAGAACAGTTTGTCCCTGGCTGGTCCTGCTAGAGATAGTCTTAGCCAGACTAAGGTCAGATCACTGTTGTAACCTGATATATGCTGGAGTGCTATTGTCCCTGCCATTCAAGGTGGTAGAGGCAAGGTTTCGGGCAGAGTGAAAAGGGGAATGTCCAGCCTGAAGGAAATTCTTTGCAGAACAGAAATTCTAAGATGTTTCGGATCAGAAATTTTCAATTTCAGTTGAAACACGACAATGTTATATTTGGGTTTATTGCGCTGCAGTTCCCCACTGAGATGCATCGCATCAAAGTTCTAGTTCGGGAGCCTGCTGCCCCAACCCCATCTCCCTTAAGTGCCAAGCTCTCTAACTGCACTGCGTGGCCCAGGATGTACCAAGAGTCATGTGGCTCCCATGATGCACCACACAGAACTTGATCAGAGGGAAATCTGCACTGCATCGTGAGAGATTTAGTGCTCCAGGGACCTTAGCCCATGGGAAAGCATAGGGGCCATAAGGGAATGCGCGATGCAGAAATGCAATTTCATGTTTTGTTGAATTGGCGTGGGGGCTGGATTGTGGAACGGCTTGGGCTGCAGATTGCGCCCGGGCCTGGAGTTTGAGACTCCTGGGTTAAAGAGAGCTTCTATACCTGCAGCTAATGCCAGACCGGAGGGAGAAATAAAGGAGAAAAGTGGGCTTTATTCAGGGCTGATAGTTGAAGAGGCAGGCCATAGCCGCTCCCCCGCCCCGGCCCCCCGCATGAGGTGAGCTTCACTACGAGTCTGACAGTGGCCATGGGAGAAGCACTGTGTCCTTGACTGAGACAGATGGCTGAGGAGACAGGGAACAGCCAGCAGTGAGTGAACTGTACTGTCTGACTGGAACGGCACTGGGGGCTAGCCCCCCTCCAACCTCCCACCTGAGGCTGTGCCACAAAGGGTCCACAAGGGGCTGCTATTCCATGAGCCACACGCACTACAGACAGTTGAGGACATGCCCAAATTGAAGGGACATAAATAGGAAGTAGCTCCTGGCAGCGGAGTTAGACTATCTGCCGGGAGGACTCTGCCAGCTGTGTGTCACAGAGACCCCTAGGTTGGACCCAGTGAAGAGGCATGGCTTGGCTTCCCCTATGCACCTGAGATCGAGATGAAGAGGAGGGCAGAAGTTTCCTGGTCTAAGGACAGGAACCTGGCACCTCTGCCAAGGAAGCCAGGGGCTAGAAGTTGGGTGTGGTAACCTCAAGGACGCCCAGCTCTCTGAGCACCCAATTAAAGTATCCCAAAGAATACCCAGCTGCTCTGCTTAGAGCTGAGACAGGCAGGAATTCCCTTCAGTCCAAAGGGCAATTGTGTGACATTAGTTTCTGGCTTTGCATTCATGGTACACACACACAATGCTCGTCAGGCCTATATTTAGAGGAACAGCTCAGTTGGGCTTTGCCACGTCCATTTCCTTGGTTCAAGTCTATTCAGACTTCTCCTCATTCTCCAGACCTCGCAGAATTGGAAATGATCCGACTTAAGTTTAAAAATTTGAAAACCCTAATCAAGCTGAGATAAGAAGATGTTAATAAGCAATTAGACATGGCAGTTGTTTCCACAAATCTGTCTCCTTGGTTTCCCCTTGTAAAGAAGATTCATGGCTATGCCAGTTATTTAGACAGTTTGTCCAATAACAAGGAGTGCCGTAGAAGCTCTCTGCTTGCAATCTGTGCAGTCAGCTGATTTAGAAGGCTGATGTACTAGCACAGGGAAAGGTAACTGCTCTGTCCACGCAGCTCTGGGCCGCTCTGGAAAGAGCTGTGCTGTTTGTTATTACATTGTAATTCGTATTGCAACTTGAGGTCAAAATGGCTTTCCATGTTTGCAGCCCAGATGCCTTTTTCTAAGACCATTCACAAAACAGAATATTTACTGTGGTTTGAGTGGTTGGCCTGGTCAGCTGCTAAAATAAGGAGCAGGCAAGTGGCATGGCAATTATAAATGGTTGAACTGGTTTTCTGATCTAAACTTCTGCTGATGTATTCTAATATTCTAACGTATGGGATTTAGTTTTTATTGTAACACAGTTTGCTTTGGGCACATAGGTCTCTGGCTCAGTCGTTATCCATAAACTTGACTACTGGAAAATGATTCTCACCCAGCTCTATTCACTCACTTGTCACTTCTCCACAGAGTTGAGGAGGGGAGTCATTCCTGCATGAGGGAAGCCTGTGCTTCCGCTGTTGTGGGGCTGCTGGGAAAGTCGGCCTATTCTGCACCCTGGCTGCCGGAGTGACACATGTACTTTGCACAGTCAGGGAATTCCTATCCATGATCATGTCTTTTTCTGTAGACGTACACTACAGAGTAAACCTTTCCATAGGGGATTCACTGATGAGACCTTTTGCTTGCTGTTTGCTTGGCCTTGGCCAGTAAAAAAGGGTCCTTGAGCAACAGTGACTCAGATCCGGAGTCTGTGTGCGTGTAAATCAGTGATACTTGAGCTGGGCCCCTGTTCCCAGCCTGAAAGTGACTAGGGAAGATGCAGGGCACAGAGCTGCAGGTCAATAACAGAAGTGCCTGAGATAAGGGTTACTATATTTGACCTTTCAAAACAAGACACCCCTGAGAGGGAGCATATCTCTATCAGTGTCTAGCAATTCAGGTTGTATTAATGTACCATATTCAAACACATTAATACAATGTGAGTTGGTAGATACTAATATAGATACACTCCCTCTCAGGGTATCCTCTTTTTATATGATAACTCTATCTGAGCGCCATCTTTGATACCGCAAGCATGTGCTTCCCAGGCTTCAACTTCTCCAGTTGATATTGGAGCCAGCTGAAGCATTTCTACTTCATCTACCAGCCTTATTCTGACATGACTGTGTCCGGCAAAAGCACAGATGCTGCAGTTCTGGGGCTAGGTAGGGTGGTGGATTGCTTCATTACACAGCTTGATGGTGGCATCTCTCCGTCTCTAATGGCGATCACTACAGTATCCAGGCATCAGCTGCCTACAGGAGAAAAGGCTCAGAACTCCCTTTGCCTCTATGAAGTGTTGTGATGAGCCAATTTCCCATCTGGAAAAAAAAATCAATTCAACAACAAATGCTGTCTATTTAACCAATGGATCCTCACAGAAACTAATTTATTGGCTGCTCTGGGTCCAACTGTAATTCTGCCCCAATAAAAGCCATTGATTCTCCCTGGAATTAGTCCTACTTTATTTCAGGAAAGCTGCAGTGCAGACTCTGCAACCCACACACTCCATCAATGTACTTTGCTGGCTGGTTTTTGATCTGTCAGAGTGTTGGAACAAAATGCCAAATACTCACTCCCTATGACACTCCTGGCATGTGTGGCTTCTTCTGACAATGCACCAGTTTATACTGCCACTATCCAGCCCAACAGCCCTCGGGAGTACCCATGCTGATAGCTCAGAAAGGCACTTTCTTGAAGGGTTTTATTTAAAGACAAAAGACAAAATATGGGAGTGGGATGTCTGTGCTGAGACCGTCGGAGTGTTTGGGGGCATTGTTCTTTCTATTGTGTTGTACAGTCAATATTCTGTCTTTGTTCCGATAGCAATCTTCTCTTGCTTATACAGGTTGAACCTCTCTATTTTGGCACCTTTGGGACCTGACTGGGGCCAAACCGGAGAATTTGCTGAACCATGTGAGGTCAATGTTGTCTAGTACATTACCAACACTTCCACTGCTTACTGGGCTCTGAGAAGCCATTTAGGGGTAAATTACAGCTAAATAACAGCACAGAACATGGAGAGTCAGGACTGGTGGCTGTAAACAGACTTTATGGGACCATGGGAAGCTTGGCCACGCCCCTGATAAATGGCCATCCGGCTGACTAAAATCATGTTGGACCACGGATGTTGCTGGGCAAGAGAGTGCTGGACTAGACAGGTTCAACCTGTATTAGGGTAATCAGGGTCTGAATGAGCTCTCCCCTAATATCCAATGATGAGCTGGGGCAGGGAGGGAGAGAAGGTTTTCAGGATCAGACTGTATTTACACGAACACACCTGCTCTGCCTTAGTATTCAACAGACAAAGCTGTATGGCCAAAATCATTAATTTTGGCTTGGACTGGGTTGGAAATCATGTTAATATTCAAAGCAGGGGTGAAAGATGTGATTGTTTATCCCTACACTAGTAAATGACAGCAGAGCTGGGCTTCCCATTCCCTGATCGAGGCAGTCCTCTTCAATAATCCACACCACGAGCAACTTAGCCTAAACTCCAGCGTCGACAGCATGAGGATGGCTGGAGAGTTTCTTCCACTGACATAACTACCACCTCTTGCAGAAGCAGATGGGAGAGCGCTCTCCCATTGGCTAAGAGCAGTGGTGACTGGTGACAAGGCTTCTGGGGGGCACCCTCCAAATGCCAGTGCCCTGCCCCCTTCTGCCCATGATCCACCCCCTCCCTTCACCTTCTCCACTACTGCATCCCTGCCCGCCTGCTCCTCTGGAAGTGCTGTGCCTCTTCTGGTGAGTGTGGAGCAGTCCCACGTCTCCCGTAGAGCAGCACAGTGCTGGTAGTGAGCACGAGTGAGAGAGACACTGGGTGGTGCATGTGACCGTCTGTTAACCCCTATGAGTTATCCCAGTCAAGAGCATCTTCACGGAAGCTCTATAGCAGTGCAGCTGCACTGTTGTAGTCACACCAGTGTAGCCCTAGACACCATCTGAACCTCCACTTGGCCACTGTTTAAAGACAGAGCTGACTAGACTCAACTTGTCTTAAATAAGGGTGGGTGTTTCGCTCCCAGTTGCCTGCTTTCCAGCCATGCTTCTGGTGTTTTCCCAACGTAACACCAGCACCCTGTCCATTTTTAAAAAAAAATTAAGCTGTTCTTTGCTACACAGCCTCAGGGCTTGTGGGAGGGGAAGTAGTGCCTCTTGGAGGTGCCCAGGGCTGGTGTTTAATTCCCCCAGGTTACTGGGTAGGGACTCAAGACAGTTCTATGTTGCATTGTTAAAAGGAACCCCTAAATATTGAACCTGCTGCCAGCTCCTTTTGGCAGGAGCATTACAAGGGGGTCACCCTGCTGGAGTTACCTTGCTGTGAAGACGTTGGTGAGAGCACAATCTAGGTACAGCTGAAAAAAGGGGACAAGCTAGTTCAGTGGTTTGAGCATTGACCTGTTAAACTTAGGGTTGTGAGTTCAATCCAGGTTAGATAGATGCCTGTCAGGGATGGTTTAGACAGTACTTGGTCCTGCCATGAGGGCAGGGGCTGGACTTGAAGGCCTCTCAAGCTCCCTTCCAGTCCTAGTATTCTATGAAACTGGCACGTCTGAGATTATTCCCCAAGAATACATTGAAGCAGCATTCTTTCCATGCAGACAATGGGGCCTTTGACTGTGGTTTGCAATAGAGACAACATTTAATTAAAAACACCCCAGCTAACAGACCACCAGTGGAAACCAGAGCTGTGGAACTACAAGGCTCTCCACCCCATGGGAGTTCTCCATGTGCCTCAAGAGCATTTGGCTCCAGTCTAACACAGAGCCATTCAACTGGGGAGGTTCTCATAGGCAGAGCAGTGTGAGACCAAGATTTCTGTTTTATGGGGAATCTGTGATTTCAAAACCTATTTTAGTTCCAACGTGGAACAAAACCAAGGAGCTTTGAAATCTGCCGTGCAATGCAGTTTTTGAAAAGATTTCATTGCGGGTCAATGGAAACATTGATGAAATCCAAACGTTTCATTGCTATGATGACTTCTTCAAAGGTGATATTGGCTGCGTCTACACGTGCACGCTACTTCGAAGTAGCGGCAGTAACTTCGAAATAGCGCCCGTCACGTCTACACGTGTTGGGCGCTATTTCGAAGTTGAAATCGACGTTAGGCGGCGAGACGTCAAAGTCGCTAACCCCATGAGCGGATGGGAATAGCGCCCTACTTCGACGTTCAACATCGAAGTAGGGACGTGTAGACGATCCGCGTCCCGCAACATCGAAATAGCGGGGTCCTCCATGGCGGCCATCAGCTGGGGGGTTGAGAGATACTCTCTCTCCAGCCCTTGCGGGGCTCTGTGGTCACCGTGGGCAGCAGCCCTTAGCCCAGGGCTTCTGGCTGCTGCTGCTGCAGCTGGGGGTCCGTGCTGCATATACAGGGTCTGCAACTAGTTGTTGGCTCTGTGTATCTTGCACTGTTTAATGAAAGTGTGTCTGGGAGGGCCCTTTAAGGGAGCGACTTGCTGTTGAGTCCGCCCCGTGACCCTGTCTGCAGCTGTGCCTGGCTCCCTTATTTCGATGTGTGCTACTTTGCCGTGTAGACGTTCCCTCGCTGTGCCTATTTCGATGTTGGGCTGAGCAACGTCGAAGTTGAACATCGACGTTGCCAGCCCTGGAGGACGTGTAGACGTTATTCATCGAAATAGTCTATTTCGATGTCGCAACATCGAAATAAGCTATTTCGAAGTTGGGTGCACGTGTAGACGTAGCCATTATGTATGGTAATTTGTAACATAATACAATGGAATAAATATAAATGAAAGTGGAATTCATTGATGTTTGTAAAGAGCAGTGAGATGCTTGCATGACAGATGCGTAGAATGAGACCGTATGTCTAGATACTGTAGAGAACAATCCTTTACAAAACACTTAACCCACACAGGTTAGAGAGACGGGGACTTGTAAAGCCGCACTACACAACAAAAAGACTCACACCTCAGCACCTCCCAGCCTCCATGCCTCTGCCCCCTTTCACTTTTCACAGCCGACTGTGAAATTAACACATTTATCTCAAATTGTCTTAAATAAGGAGACCAATTTAGAACAGGCTATATTTGCAAACATGTGAGCCTACAACAGTCCAGACAGCTGAACGATTACTATGTTGTCTCCTTCCACCCAAGCACACTGGGAAGAACAGCACCCCACGCTTGGTTTTGCATTCTACTTTTCCATCAGTTAGTGGCACCAGCGACCTGCTATGCGTGTGTCTCCACCCAGCCCGCAAAATCTTTTAAAGATGACAGGGACGAACATTGTTCTTCCTAACAATCAGTTCCCTTCCGTGATACATTAGTAGTAGTTTCCGAGGGGCAGCCGTATTGGGCTTTTTTAGCAAAAACAAGGAGTCCTCTGGCACCTGGAAGACTAAAAAATTCATTTGAGCATAAACTTTTGTGGGCTGGAGTGCACCTCATCTGTCAAAGTGGGATCCTGCCCACAAAAGCTTATGTGCAAAATAAATTTGCTAGTCTCTTAGGTGCCCCAAGACGCCTCATTGTGTTTATCAGTAGCCGTGGTAGCTTTATTGTCCTGGCATCTTCTGGAATGAGGTATTATTAGGCCCTTGCCAGGTGTGTCTGTCAGGCATTATTCATATTGTGAGTGGTGTCCATGCCTGACTGATCTCTAGGAGGACAAGGTTCCAGAACCAGACTGCCAGGTGTCCTGTATTCTCACCACAGGGCAGGCTGAAGGAGGCCCAATTGCAAGGCTTACACATGGTAGTATCCTAGAAGCTGTGCTCATCAGGAAACGATGGCTCTTACTTTGCAATAAGCTGAGAGTAGCTGAAGATGTCTGCAGTAAGCAGATAGAGTGAGTCCCTTGCTCTGCCAGTGGATAAGCTTCGCAACCAGCTGGTCTGTGTACACGTACCTCAGCCTTGCCTGAGAGAGATCCCTGAGAGGGGGAGAAGGGACCTCAGTGATCGCAGCCCTTGCAGTCTCCAGCTGCCACTTACAAGAAAGGGGCCTGTTACCATGCTTGTTGTGAGGGGGTTTGTGGGGCTGTGGTGTGGGCACTTCTCCACTCAGAACAGGACACAGGCCAGCAGCTTCTCACACAGAGGCCACTGAAGTGTTTGAAGTGGAAGAGGGCTATGGGGAAGGGAAGGGATAGTAGGCCAGTGTAGGGGAAATTATTCATCATCCTCAGGAGAGAGCGCCTTAGAGGTGTCAGCGGGACTGTGTGACAGGCTGGCAAGGTACTTTTGTGGAAAACCTTGAGGAAGTTCCAACCCTTTGCCTTAACTGATTAGCAGCTGCCATTCTGATTGGCCCTTGGCATGGAGACTGGGTGTCCTGAGAGACCTCAGCACTCTCCATTCCTGCGGCCAAGACTCAGACCATAATCCTCATGGCTTGTGGGCAACAGTTCCACCTCCAGGGCAAAATGGGATCTTCCCCCTGGTTGATCCAGCAGTAGCCATGCTGGGCACATCTCAACTGAGACTGGAGTCTCCTCTGCCGCCTGGGCAGAGCCGTGAGGAGCGACATGAAGCTAGTACTGGCTGGGGGGAGGTCACTCAGAGGCACAGAGAGCATATTTCAGTGCCTCTCTCAGCTCACCCACCACCTATGTCTCTCTCCAACAAACACCCCAACCTCCACTTCTTACAGGTACAGTCCAGAATATGTTTTCTTCTCACCCTGGTTGTCAGACATGGCTGGCCCAGGAGAGTGATCAAATCCATCTGCAGTGGGAGCTAAATTATTTGTATAGTCTGGAGCTGGTGACGTGGCCTTTGGACCAGGGTAGTTATTCATTTTTCAGTCCACCAAGTCAGTCTTCACGCCCACTTCCTCTGTGTCAGGTTTCTCCTCCCTGCCTCCCTCCCTTGTTCTGCCGTTGTCACATGCTCGCCTGGATGACAGATCAAAGGTCTTCAAAGCAGCTGCTCCAGCATTTCATCGTCGTCACACAACTTCATTTCCTTCTGTGCTTGGGACCATCCCACAGCCAGAAATGCCCTTGGCATACAAGGGAATAACACCGTGCTTGTGAGGACCTCTGGGTTGGGCCCGGGGAGCCCAGGAGCAATCAGGTGTCTCTGCTGCTTTGAAGAGCCACCAGATACATCAAGAAGAAGAATTCATGATGCCCCTGTGGTTCTGACAGCTCCGGATGACAGCGTCAGTCTTCATCCTGCAGAAGATGGATGATCTGAAGGAAAGCAGGAAGGTTCGAATGTGGAGAGATGATTGAACATCTCTGAGGGGAAAGAGTGAATATGACTTTGGGAGTCACTCACCCCTCTTCTGCATGCACTGCCTCCTCAGACAGCTTGGTCTGCTTGTGAAGGGCTGAGGGCTGCTTCCTCTGGCTGTGCTGAGAAACACTGCTCCTGGGGTGGTAGGAGAGAGGATTGATGAGGGCAGTGGGGCCTCGGTCTGGTTGATCACGTTGCCCTTTTTTGGCTGGGACCACAGACAGGATAAGGGACCTATTACTGCTACCACCTTCCACCCCCAGCTCCCTCCTGGTCTCATCTCTCCCCTGACTGGTTTGGGCCAGCCTAAGTGTGGCAGGGATATTGCCTGCCAACTCCCAACACCAATGTGAGATGGGGACAGAGACTGGCTCACTGAAAGAGAGGTGAGGGGAAAGCAGTTTAAGGGCCACCCCTGCACTTGGGTAGTCTTGTGGGGGGCGGGGCTTGGCACAATGACAGATATGGGGCCACTTGCTGGGACTCTCCCTCCCTCCCTTGGATTTGTGGATGCACGTTAACCCAGAGATGATGTGGAACGGCTCTTGCCTGCTCTGGGCTGACAAATGGAGGTGTCCCCAGGACATGCATTGGCCATGCTGGGCACTTCATTCCTGAGCCTTAAGAAACCAATTTGACTAGGGGTTTGCCTGTGCTGGGCAGAAGGGTACACAGGGAGGGAGTGCGAAAGAGAGGTAAAGTGGAGAGATGGGGGTAAGTGAAGGAAAAGGCAAAAGGGGAGGGAAGGAGAGATGCAGGACAGATGACTGGGCAACAGCTGGAGAAAGATGGGATAAGGAGTGAGGTGATGGGAGAGCTGTGTGTTGGGCATACCTGTACTACTGTGGTCATCTGAGTTCTTACTTGGATGTCCTCCCTAACCCAACTCCTGCCCACGCAAAAGAGCCTCTTGCCTAAGGTGGGCTGACCACTTACCTCTAGGTTGGTATCGTGAGCCAGCAACTCTGCTGCACAGACGTTGCAAGCTTTTCAATGCCTTTCCACAATCCCCCCTGGGCTGTGAGCTCTTGCCTTCTGTCTACCACAGGCCACTTCTGTCCTGGAAGTCACCTAGCAGTTTATACGCCACCAGGTCCGTATTTAACCCCTACTGCAGGCAACCTGCTGAACTGACAACATTTCTACACTGTTGCTGGCCTTTCCCAGCGCTCAAACAGAAGAGATAGCATCTGGGAAATCATCTCCCCAGCATGCTACCAGTTGGCCAGAGGCCACCCTCACCTCTGGTGTGAGGTCAAGAAGAGCTATGTTTGGAGAGGCTCTCCACAGTCTGCAGTTTTACAACTCTGCCTCCCAGGAGCTGGCAGAGAAGGGGATCACTGGATCTCAGTGCAGAGAGAAAATCAAATCCCTTTAGAACATGCACAAGAAGAGCAAAGATCAATACTCAACAGTCTAGCAAGTCACCAACAACGTGCCTGACATACAAGGAGCAGGACTGGTGCTCAGCACCTCCTCGAGCACAGCACCTGGTTTCCTACTGGATAAGCTTTGGACTCTGGGCTGTGCCAGCGCTTGTCAGGGAGTGGAGGAACTGGAGCCGGCACCAGAAGCCTCTTCTTTAGCCTGTAGCAGCTGGACAGTCTGTGCTGGAGACTTCTAGTAAACTATTCTGCTGTTCGATCCCTCAGCGTGCGAGCGCTGGGGAAACAACAGAGCAAGACAGAAATGTCAAAGCAAAGGGTTTAATGAAGTCCCAAATTAACACAGCAGAAATCTGTTCATCTCACAGGTGAACTGATAGAGAACATTAAAGTGATGCTCACATTTTCTTCCTCTCCTTCCCTGCCCCCCTTCAAGCAAGAATACGGCATACAAGGCTTCTTTTCCACGGCTCTCCTGGAGCTGGCCAAGGACCCTTTCCTGGCCAAAGCTCTCCTTTTAAGGGTCCAATGGTGCAGAACCTGCGGCGCTGAGGTCCAGGGGTTGCTGATGCTCCTGTGCCACAGCTGAGGGAGATGGGCAAGACGCCATCTTACAAAACCTGGTAGGTGAGGCCCGGCAGGGTTCTATCAGAGCATCCATGGTCTATAGCCACCCGGTTGGCTCACAGCCACTGCATAAGCCAGAATGTGAGCTGGGTGGGCCATCTCAGCAACGGTGCAGATTTTCTGCTGTTACCAGGTCGGAGGCTGCTTTTGCCTTCCTCCTGCAGTCCTTCTCCAGCATTGGTCCTGATTCTTGCTCCACTCCTGAGCTGCTTCTTGCTCCCACCTTGCTCCTGCTCCAGGCCTGGTCCTTGCTTCTCTCTGGTTCCTACCCTCTCACCATGCTGCTGACCATAGGCTACCAATCCTGGCTCTGGCTTCTGCCTCTGGTTTAACCACTGGTTCTGGCATTTGGTATCTTGCCCCAATTCCAGTCTTAAGCTTTGATTCCTGGCCCTGACTCTGGCTTAAACCCCTGGCTTCCACTCCTTCCCCCAGGTTGTGGTATTTGGCATCTGACTCCGGCTCTGTTGCAGCGTTATCTTGCCTTCAGTCCACCAAAGGTACAATCCACCAACATCCTGAAATGGTAAGGGCGTGATTAATCCTTCTTCCGCCAGGTGCTCTCACCTTAGGGTTGGGCTTCAGGAGCCAGGGTGGTAGAGGATAGGGTGGGTTTCTCACAATAAGAGGACAGAAACACCTTATCAATATCCATTTAGTGGGAGGGAATAAAGCCCCAGCTTGGAAGCTCTGGAGGTCTGAAATACTCTGGTGCCTAGCACCCTGCCAGCGCATCCCACACTGGCGTTCATGAACCCCCCGCCCCACTGTGATTGACTAAGGCCTGCATCTTGAATTACCAGTATCCCATCAGGCTGAAATGCTCACGCGCACCTTGTAAGGGGACAGACTATTTGGGAGCCCCATGCTCTCATTGCCAACTGTTATTTCAGGGACATTAGCAATCTCCATCATCCAGGAGTAAATCACAGCAATAATTGCCTCACCAACCTCCACCACTACAGCTGACATACCAACACCAAACTTGTTAGCCAGGAATCTGTTGCAGTACAGGGTAGCCAGCTTCCAGAGCACAGTAGCAAGCTGCCTCTGGACTGGTGTGGCTGGGCTCCATTGTCTGTATGTTCTAGAGCTGGTGGCAAGCTCCTCGCACAACTCCAGGGAGGTGCTGTTCCTCTGCAGGAAGTTCTAGGCCAATTGTTCATTCGTCCAGTGAGTGCTGCATGACCATGTGGTCCCACCACTCGGCACCTGCTTCAGAACCACTGGTCAGCACAGGGGTATTCCACCACCATTAAACGCGCATCTGCTATCTACCACTCCATGTTTGCATGCAGCCAGTGTGACTGCCTCACCGAGGCAACAAGCTACTGGTGAAATGCCTTCTCCCTCTTGTAAACCCAGCATCTACCACTGGTTCCAAGGTGAGAGCTGCATTAATGCCAACACCTGGAACAGGTCATTGTCCTAAGCAGGTCCCAGGGCTTGGCCCTGGTGACACAGAGTGCAGACAGAAATCTAGCTGAACCAGGCTGCAAGTGGTATGTTACTAATTTGGTGGATTAAGATCACTTCCACTCAGGGACTTGGGAAAGATGGGTAATTTCTCCCACAATACCTGTAAAGACTGCAACTCGGGCAGGGGCAGGCCTGGCATGTAGGGGGACCGGCAGCAGGCACAGCCGCTTCCTCCCCCCACCAGCCAGAGCAGGCCATGCTGGGGCTTTAGCGCCATCTTCCGTCTGCTTCCCCCTACAGTGGGGAGCTGGCACTCACACTCCGTCCACAGGGAGGGGGCCAATGCTCAGAGATGCACTGCGAGGCCGGAGTACCAGCACCAGCTCATCCTGCTGCAGTGGGGCAGGGGAGCCCAGAGCCTCATGGGGGCCGTAGGATCCCCATTACTGCCCTACACCATTCTCCTTGCATCTCCCAGCCTAGGGATAAACTGGGTGTGGGGAGGGTGTTGAGGGCAAGGGTGACCTTTCTGATCCCTGGCAACCTGTCTGGACACAGGGGAGCCAATGTGCAGCCACCTCTGCTCCTCCCTGCTCCCAAGCTGCCTCTCTGCAGCTCAGAAGCGTAGCCCCTGCCATGATAAGCTATGTTCAGTTGAGTTAGAAAGCCAGGGAAACTTAGAGGCTGCCTGTGTCCTGCAGCCTCAATAAAGAATCCTCTGCCATCATGCATACTGCATCTCTCCATCCTCATACACCTGTTACCAGAAATGATAATAGTTCAGTGTCTGAGTGCATTTCCAACACAGCTAAGGACACCTCAACCTGGGGGTCAGGTTAACTTGTCCCGGGGAGTGAAAGGCTCTTCCTGTTTACAGCACCTTGTCCTCCGTCCCTTCCCCATCACCTTCCAGTGGGAGAGAGATTTGATCATGAACATATTTAGACAATGTGTTCACTATTGCTTTTCGCGTTTCCTCCCATTCCAGTGTTACAGGGTGTAAAGGGCAGCTGCAAACTCCCACAGCCAACTGTGATTGAACAGCTTTAAAAAACAAAGAGAGAAGAAAGGATTGAATAAAAAAATTAGTATTAGCGCCAGGAGCGGTGTAAATCAAAGCCAGCAAACACAGGTGGGACAGAAACATCTTAGCCAGGTCTGAGCCGCTGGCAATTATTTATTCAGATCCCTAGATTATCAGTGAGGAGAGGTGCTCACAATAGATATAGATCTTGCAGTTGGAGCAAATCTGAAAAGGCAGCTGGCTGTGTGCCTATCGCAACCATTACAGATGTTTTCATCCGGCGTCAGGCTACTCATCTGTCAACAGAAAAAAAAGAGTGGAGGGGAGGAAGTCACCATTTTCGTTTTAAAATACAAGGAGGAAGAAAAATCACAGCACCCAATATGAAGTGTTTTCTACTGGCAGCGTATGGAGTAGCTATCGTTCGTAGCTAAGACGTGCAGCAAGGCAGCGAGCATGCCCAGGCACAGAGATTATGTTTACCATTGTTAATAAAGCAGTCGGGAGCCATACTAGACTTCCCTGAATTACTCTGGGCAGCATTTTCAGAAGCTGCTGAAGTAACACTTTTGGAAATGGGACTCAGGTTCCTAAGTCACCGAGGGGCCACCTATTCTCAGTGGTGCCAACAGCCGCCGCCGGCCTGGGGAGAAGGTGGAAGGGGGCCAGGCTCCCTGCCTTTTGGGCAGAAGGGCAGCGCTTATGGCAGTCAGCACTGTTCCCCAGCCTGTGCTCCCTCAGAGCCGTGTGGGGCAGCAGCGTAGCACTTTGCAGTGTTTCAATGGGGCCCAGAGCTCCAGCTGTCACTTTGGTGGTGGTGGTGGCAGCTGGAGCTCCAGGCCCCTTGGAAATGTGGGGTCCTGGGGGCAATTGCCCCCTCTGTCTCCCCCGTCAGCAGGCCTGTCTACACTGCAATTAGAGGTGTGACCCGCGGGACTGTAGCCTGGGTAAACACAGTGTGGCAGGGAATAGTTTGCTCCTGTCTTGCACCACAGAAACCCGCTCAGACTGCACTGGGTGGATCTTCCTCCTGTGCTATTTAGTGAGGTTCCTTCCACCTCCACCTTCACAGCTTGGTGCAGCAAGATTATTTGTAACACCCCTCGTGGTGACCTCAGCCCTTCTGCCAGGCCCCAGAGGGAAAAGCTCTCCCTTCCCGGAGGTCTCTCCAGCGCTGGGCTCAGCTAGCCCTGCTCTTCCTTGTGCGCTTTCGTATCAGACTTGAGTAGCTGGGCTAATTGGCTCTTTCGTTTCCCCATCTGATTAGATAATTAACTTCAGTTTTCCCCGTCAGCCTTTTCTGGAGCGCTAATTGGTGGCAAAGTGCTCAGGTACAGCCTTACCTGTTAACTCCCTGCACTCTGTCACAAATGCTCAGACTCAGGTCTGCCCAGTGGGGCGGAGGCAGTTGTCCGCAGGCCCCAAGGTTTTACAGGGGCTGGGAGCTCCAGCCACCAGCACTGCTAAATTGGCAGCAGTAGTGGCTGGGGCTCCGGGCCCTTTTGAACTGCTGCAGCAGCTCTGCTCTGGCTGCACGTGGCTATGAGGGAGTGGGGGAGGAGGCCCAGCACCACAGCCTAGGTAGCACTGACAGCAGAAACCTCTCGGCCCCGCCCCTTCTGAATGTGGCCCCGCCCTTCTCCTCTTGGTCTTGCCCCTTCTTCTTTTGGCCACGCCCCTTCTGGGGCACACAGCCTGGACTGCCTCCCACCTTGCCCTGGTGCCAGTGGTGGCTGTTCGCATTGCTGCCCAAACTAACTTCAATCTAGATAACACATTGAAAATAGCAGGTAACACAGGGGTCAGAGCATTCATAGGATGGTTCAGGGCAACCACCCCAGCTCCCCAATGGTTGAGGTGGCCTCATGCTTTAGGGGGATGTGGGGTTCAGGGCAGCCTTAAGGTAGTGGGGAGCCTGGGACTGGTAGCAGTGTTACCTGGCCCTAGACCACTCTGCTTCCCCCATTCCTAGCATTGCTTGAGGGAGGGGGCAGAAGTCAGAAAGAGGTGGGGGGCTGGGGAAAGAGGGGAGTGGGGGTGAAGCAGGGAAGGAAGGTGGGAAGCTTGGGGAGAATGGTGGAATGGGGGAAGAGCAGGGGGTTTTCTTGGGCCTCACACTTCCCTAGGAATGGCCCCGACAGTGCCGCACACTTGAGCGGGGACTGTACAAGCCTGCCCAGAGCCATGAGTACACACTCATGTTTCTAGCCTGTGCCTGGATTAAGGGGCTGCATCTTCCCCCCACTGCTAACCTGTGCTAGCTTAAAGCTAGTGCAGATATGGCTGCCCGCACTGCAGTCCCCCTCCAGCTGCTTGTCAAAATTGTACACTATTTGCATGACGGGAGCAACTAGAGAACGCAGGTGAGAATGAGACACCTTTGTGCTAGGTCAGGGATCCCAGCCTATGGGTTGGGACCCAAACAGGGGACGCCACTGGATTTTCTAAGGGTTGCCAGCTGGGCAGCTCTGACCCACAAGTGGCTCTTTAAGGAGCCATTTGTGGCTCCTGCTGCTGCCGCCCTCACTCCTCTGGCTCCCAATCCCTGCCCTACCGTGCTGAAAGGGAACTCAATTTAATTGGTTTAACAGCTGGCAGGGAGGGATCCAGCTGTTAAACCAATTAAACTGAGTCCCATTTCAGAGCAGCAGGTCAGAGAATGGCCCGTGCTGCAGGTGGGGGAAGGGAGTAGCTGGGCAGGAGGGAGCTGTGCGGAGGAGGCGGCAATGGCCTAGAGAAGGAGCAGCAGCAGCTGTGTGCGGGGCTCATGTGAGGTATGTGTGGGAGTGTGGTTTGGGGCTGAGAGGGGTTTAAGTCTGGGGGGCAGTGGGTGCATTCTTTCCCAGGGGAGAACCTCCCTCTCCCACCATTTTGAATTGCCTTGGGTCACAAAGTCTTCCTGAATTGTCAAAATGGGTCCCTGTCTAGAAAGGGTTGGGAACTGCTGTGCTAGGTGCTGTACCAACACAGTGAGCAATAGTTCTTGCCTTGCAGAATTTAGACAAGATGGACAAAGTGAAGGGGAAAATGAAGCCTTATTACTCCCACTTGACATATGGGAAACTGAGGCACTGATCGATTAAGTGACTTGCCCAAGGTCACTCTGGCAGCCTGTACTGGTGTAGGGGACTGAAGCCTGATCTCCTGAGCTTTATTCACCAGATTGTCCTCATGCAAAATGATGTGGTTTCAAATATCCCCAGTCATGGATAAACACCCCTTTTACAGAGAAGTGACAACCAAGCCTTGGAATTTTCTAAAAGGGAAATAATCTGTACCGATTAGGGCACTACCAACATCACGGTCCATGTCAGTCAATTTCATGGTCTCAGGATTTCAAAAATAGTAAATTTCATGATTTTAGCTATTGAAATCTGAAATCTGAAATGTCAAGTGTTATAATTGCAGGGGTCCAGACCCAGAAAGGAGTTGTGAGGGGACTGCAGGGTGATTGAAGAGAAGGTTGCAGTTCTATTACCCTTATGTCAGTGCTGCTGCTGGTAGGATTGATTCCTTCAGAGCTGGGCAGCTGGAGGGTGGCAGCTGCAGACTGTGAGTCCAGCTCTGAAGGCAGAGTCCTTGCCAGCGGCAGTATAGAGGTAAGGATGGCATGACATGGCATAGCCACTTTTACTTATGTGCTGCTGCCTGCAAAGCTTGAACCCTCCTTTAGTAACTGTCACAGTCTGGTCACCCAGCTCTGAAGACAGCAACATAGAAGTAAGGGAGGTGTAATATGGCATCGCCACCCTTATTTCACTGCTGCTGGCGGGGTGCTGACTTCAGAGCTGGGCTTCTGGCCTCTACCTGCCACTGTCTGGCTGCCCAGCTCTGAAGGCAGTGACATAGAAGTAAGGGTGGCAATACCATTAGCCCCTTTAAAATAACCTTCCCCACCCATCCCTGCAACTCCCTTTTGGGTCAGGACTCCCAGTTTGAGAAGTGCTTGTCTCTCCTGTGAAATCCGTATAGTTGAGTGTAAAAACACAGAAGAGACCAGATTTCACAATCCATGATGCATTTTTCCTGGCTGTGAATTTGGTAGGGCCCTAATAATGATTTTCTCACAGCAGTTAGCAGACATAACAAACCTAGTCTTGAATATATGCAGTGCTGTACATACATGAATCCCTGCCCTCAAACTCCATGCCATGGTCAATCAGCAGGGCAGGCTGGGAGAGGGTTGGCATGGTGTGGTAGGGCAGAGCAATCTGCTAGTTAGCTCTGGCTGCCACCGCTCTGACGAGTGTGTGTGTGGGGTGACTCTGGCTGCTGCCCCAAGCCAGCTAATCACCCTCCCTGTCTGCAGATAATCCCCTGGGCCACCGTGGGACCCATCCATACAGTGGTTGAGGAAGCCACAGCAAGGCCCTCCAAAGTGTGAGACTCAGGACAGGCACCTCGAACCATCCCTATGGATGGAACAGCTCTAAACTTCTGGATAAATGTGGCAGAGCAACATGGGGGCTGTGTTGCTGGTCTGGCTGGGCACTTGCCATGTAGCTGAATTTCTCGGGTCAGACTCTTTCCAAGCAGGCCCCAGTCACTGCACCCCCTTTTGTAGGTCATTGCTTAACTGACCCTGATTCTGATGACAGCTCTAGCTCTTGCTGAGTAGAGGAGGGAAGGGAATTGCTGAGGAGGCTTTGAAAAAGGGACTGATAATGCCTGGCCTCTGGATCTCCATTACTCTGTGGTTAACGTTGCCTGCAGTGGTCTGGAACCCACTGTCACCACCCCACCTGTTCTGCCTTTCACAGAGAGAGGTGGGAGGAATGCACAACAGTACCAGCAATGAGGGAGGGTAAACATGGAGCTGGGATAAGGTCTGAAACAGTTACCATACTTACTCAATACCAGTGTAAAGAAACAAGCTAAAAAGAATGGCCTAGTGCACGTAATGCAGGGAGAGAAGCCATCTCCTGGAGCCCAGGTGTGGCCTCATGGGGCACATCAGCCTTGGTGCCCTGTGACTTAACCATTAAGGCTATGTCTACACTAGCACCCTGCTTTCTAAAGGGGGATGCTAATGAGACAATTTGGGTATGCTAATGAGGTGCTGCCATGAATATGCAGTGCTCCATTAGCATAAAGGCGGCCGCGGCACTTTGAAAGTGCCGCTTTTGATTGTGTTCGGTTTGTCTACACAGGGTCCTTTTCGACAGGACCCTCCACATTTCAAAATCCCCTTCTTCCTATTTGCTTATAGGAATAAGGGGATTTCAAAATGTGCGGGGTCCTTTCAAAACGGTCTCCTTGTAGACAAGCCACACAGGCTCAAAAGCGGCATTTTTGAAGTGCCATGGCTGCCATTATGCTAATGAGGCACTGCATATTCATGGAAGCACCTCATTAGCATATCCCAAAGTGTCTCGTTACCCTCCCCCTTTCAAAAGGGGAGTGCTAGTGTAGATCCAGCCTTACTGTGCCAAGCTCACACTGGGGAAAGCTGAGAGAGGCAAAAGTATTTACGCAACCTTCTCCAATCCCAGGGATCGTCAGGGCTGACTCAGTTCCTGGCACCAGTTAGAGAAGGCTAAGGGCCAGTAAGCTGCCTGGCTCCCAATATACCCCACTTGCCAGAGGTGGGGAAGTAGGTAGCATAAATTGGCTATGCTGGCTTTATGCTTCCTGGGATTTCCCTATGCCTGTCTGGAGCCAAAGATCTGGCTGTGGCTGTGGTGTGGATTAAGACCACTCAGTTATTTGCTAAAGATCACTCATTAGCCATTGGGTGGTAGTAACCATATGCCACTACTGACGTGCTAAATTCACCCTGTGGCCTAGGTCTGACGTCATCACCAGGCCTGTCCCTGGGTAATATGATGGGGGGTTCAGGGCACAGCTAAGGGAATCAACCCAGGGTATATTTGCTTAAAACTGGGCCACTTACAGCCCAGGCTGTGATTTTCTTCTCACTAAGGCAAATCAATCTAGCCACAAAAGTACCTCTGCCAGCATTACTGGCCAGCCAGAAGCCACACAAGCAAACCCACAGATTCTCTAACTGCTACAAAAGCCCAGACCAAGACCCCCTATTCTCTGGTGAGAGGCTATTAAACCTATATCACCAACTCCATGCAGATTCTTCTGGGCCCCAAAGGGTCCAGCCAGAGTCCCAGGTCAATATATACTTGGATCTTACCCAAAGCAGCACACCATTCTGATCCTTTAGCATCTAAAATCTTAAGGTTTATTAGCAAGGAAAGAAAGATCAGGGGAAGAGAGAAAATTTGCTGAAGTGGTACATTACATGCCTCAGTTACAGTTATTGATGCAGGCCAGCCATGTTATATGCTGAATTCTTGAAAGTCTCCGTAAGCATCCTGTTGAGGGATGGACGCCTCCACCCCCAGTCCAGACAGGCTTAGTTTACAAGGACTGAAAGAAAAAAGATGGCCCTTGTCAAGGCTCATCTTAAAGCTTTTTACGCAGAAGGAAAATTGTTTTTTTCTCCTATAGGTCATGGGACCAGATGGGCCACTGTGACATGTTGCCATTGGTTGCTGCTTTCGCCGGTACGTCCCAGTCCCCTTGCATGGACTGGAATGGACGTTTGGGCATCTGAGCTCAATCCCATTGCTCAGCCCAGGTCACTTCACCAGATGGGTTGCTGTGGTACTTTCTCATTGGCTGCATCCCAGAGGACAAGCCTCAAATTCCTGATCTGTATATCTGACATCTGAGTCTTAGTTTAGTCCATCGCCCTCAGTAGGCAAGATGACTACACCTCCTATTGTGAATCTCCTCACATAAACGTTTCTAAATTTGGCTACAGAGCCCGTATCGATAACTGTGCCATTCAAACATGGCGCAGATATACAAGTAGCATAAACAGATTCAGGGCATTACCAGCTTTCATTAGACACCTCACTCAGGCCACCTGGCACAAAAGTTTGGCGCCAATTACATACAATGGTAGCATACATGGCTTCCAGTTTCAATTTAAAATCTAGTAATGTCACATCCTGCTTACCACATACCTGAGGCCAAACCTGATTCACAGTCGAGCCTGATTCCTACATTCTACCAGGAGGGCAGAGGGTTTTGCACATGATTTGGAGATTCAGTTCTATCATCGTTTGCACCCACAGAGTAGGTGCGGCCTGCCCCAAACTTAGTCAGGCTCCTGTCATATGGATCTTGGCAGGGAGCCTTGTAGGAACTGGATTTTTCCTGAGATTCCTGGCACCACCAGGTACTTCCAGGCTGGGTCAGGAAGCCCATGAGAATTTGCTGCTTCTAGCCCAAATCTGGAATCATGTCAAACTTGACGGCGCTCACCCTGTTATCAAACCTCAGTTCTTTGGGGCCTTGTGGCCAGTGTTGAGCCGCAGGCTGAAACTTCCTTGGAGCCCGGTTTACCTGTGCCTGGTGTGCATACAGGGCTAAGCTGCAAGAAAACCTACTGTGATCTTGAGGGGACCTGTCCTACTGATTGACTGTAGTGCTAGGTCTGTAACTTGCCCACATGCAATGAAAGAGGCAACCTTAATGTTAGGCACAGTGAAGGGAGTTTCCATGCGGACATGTTCCATTGACCACCAGTAGCGTCATGTTGCAGAGCTTTTATTGCTCAGGAGACGCCATAAGTAGGTGAGGGACACCTGCGTGTGAAAGAATCCAAAAGAGCCACCCGGGAGACGATTCATCCATCTCCGATGCCCTGATCTGCTTCTGCAACACACAGGCTCTGTGCGTGGGCTCATGTCTCCCTCAGTGCCCTGTCCCTGTTATTGTAACAGACTGTTACGACGAGCAGATTTACTCCTTCAGTTCACGTGTGCTAAAGGTCCTTGGTTTGGTCCTTGCTGGTGACAGTGATGTCTGTGTGTATGTGGCCATGGTGCATTGTACAGACATGGATGCACTGGACTTCTGCTCCAGGCATGTCTTCATTGGATGCTAAGCCAAAAAGCATGAGGAATGGAGTGCTCTTGGCCTTTATGGCGAGGAAGAGATGAGCCAAAGCTGCCTTGCTTGGTGTGCTGTGCTAATGCAACACTGTGCCAGGGATGGCATGGTGGGCTGGCTCACAGGAGCTCTGTGCTCTCCAGAGGCTGCGGCTGAGCTGCTGGTGTTGGCTGGCTGCGAATTGTAACTATGGCAGCAGCAGGTGCTGCGTATCAAAATGGCTTGGGGGCCAGTTTAAAAAAAAATAGAAATTCTAATAATGATGTGGAAATCAGAGTACTTGGGAGGGTGGCATTTTCTGAGTGCCTTTTGCCTGTGCAGGGCACGCCCCAGGGACCCAGTGAAATTCTTCGGTCCTGGAGGAAGCAAAGCATCTACACAGAGAGGTCAGCTCTTTAATAAGGCAGTTGGAAAAGGGGCAGGGCCTTTGCTGGCCCCCTTGTACTGTGGGGACTCTCATTCCATAGAGGGTAAGCTGGGCTTAGACAGGGGTGCTCGGACCCTGGCTGTGGAGTTAATCAAAGAGCCTGCAACTTCTCTGTGTTTATATATATGTAGATCTAAAAAAGGTGAAGTGTTGGGGAAAAATGACTAAATCGCTGCCAAGTGACATGTTGAGACTTGAAATCGAGTGGAACGTAACATTTTTTAAATTAGTTTTTCTGCAGTCCTCTCCCTGGCCTCACTCTCTAATCTTCAGCTCCTGGGAGATTTTGCTGCCTCCCACCTGTCTCCTTGTATCTTTTGCCAATTCATCCTGCTGCCATGAGGGTTGACATAAGGAAGCTGGACAGGTTCCTCAGGCAGGGCTGGACAGGGCAGGGCAGGCTGTATATGGGATTGATCCTGCCCAAATCCTGCATAGTGAGTGGAAGATGCTCAATGCCTCACAGAACTGCTAAGTGCTCCGTAGAGTCTGACAGACAAAGGCCCAGTGAGGGAGCTAAGTCCTAGGGATGAGTGGGTACCTCGCTCAGCCAGTGCCTGGCCTCCTTCTCCAAGCCAGCCAGCCTCGCGCAGCACGGACATTGCCAACATGATAGCGGGAATATCTCCTCTGTGCCTGGCCAGCACGACGGAAGGAGAAACTGCTCCAAGAACAATCTGTGCCAGGTGGGACGCAAGGCAGAGTCCCAGCTGGGGCAGCATGAGTTGAGGGTGTTTAGGTTAATGTCCTTCAGCGCATGTCTCCTCCTGCTGGCTGGCTGCAGCAACTCCAACAGGCTGCTACTGCTCCGCCACTCAGGGATGGGAAGGATGTGTCTAGAGCTGGTGCTGAAGGGCCTGCATTTGATTCCTACTGGTGGCCGTGCGTCCGTCTGCCCCCTGCCTGCGGTGTTATCGTTAGTTTCGGTCGCGCCCAGACAAGCTAGGATCTCTGTCCATTTGCGGCTCACACGACCCCCTCCCTCAGTGCCATGTACTCTCCTGGTAAGCACGTCTCTCAGCCAACCAGAGGCAAAGCTCTGGTATGTCTGAGGGCGGGTGAGTGATTATGCGTACAGGGCCATTGGCAAGGGCCCAGCCCTAAGGAGCGTGTGCCCTCACTCAGACGGAACAAAGGAAGGGAACAGAGGCAGGTGGCAGTAGGGAGAGCTCCTGGGAGCCAGTCCTGGGGACTTTGATTAGTTGCCTCCAGACCTGTGGCAGGGGGACAAAGGGGGTTCTGCAAGCAGCTCTGAGGGAATGTGGGAGGGACGTGGGGGGGCTGTTGGCCGCACTGGCTGGTCTAGTTTGGGTGAGTTAAATTTTCAGATAACAAAGTCAGGCCAGGAGCAGGAGAGTATCCCACAGCTGCAGTGGCAGAGTGGGGCGAGCTGAAGGAAGGGAGATGCCAGGGCTTTTGAAGGGGCCAGTGAACCCTAGCGGCAAAGCTGTTCCAGTGCAGAGACATGGGGAGAAGAAGGTGCGGAGAAGGAGCATGAGGAGCAGAGGAGTGAGCAGAGCATTTTGGAGCAAGAGGAGGCAGTCAGTGTTGGAGGTGTGAGTAGGGGAGTGCTACAGGCAAGTGAAGGGCACGTCAGGGGGTCGGTGCAAGGGATAGGGTGTGATATCCACAGGAGCATGGGCCAGGACATGCAATGCAGGATAAATGACTTAGAGAAAGGGGTAAGTAGTGAGGTGGTAAAGTTTGTGGGTGGTACTAAACTGTTCAACATAGTCAAGACGAAAGCAGACTGTGACGAACTTGAAAAGATTTTGCCAAACTGAGTGATTGGGCAACAAAATGGCAAATGAAATGTAATGTGGATAAGTCTAAAGTGAGGCACGTAGGAAAAAATAACCCCAGGTGTACAAACGATATGATGGGGGCTCAGTTAGCTACAGCTAATCAGGAAAGAGATCTTGAGGTTATTGTGGATAGTTCTCTGAAAACCTCCAGGTGGTGTGCGGCGGCAGCCAAAAAAGCAAATAGGGTGTTAGGAATTATTAAAAAAGGGATAGAAAATAAGGCAAAGAATATCTTACTGCCCCTATATAAAACTATGGTACGCCCACATCTTGAATATCGCATACAGGTGTTGTCTCCTCGCCTCAAAAAAGATATTTTGGCATTAGAAAAGGTTTGGAAAAGGGCAACTAAAATGATTAGGGGTTTGGAACGGGTCCTATATGAGGAGAGCTTAAAGAGACTGGGACTTTTCAGTTTACAAAAGGGGAGACTGAGGGGGGATATGATAGAGGTAAATAAGATCATGAGTGGTGGGGAGAGGGTGAATAAAGAAAAGTTATTTACTTGTTCCCATAATATAAGAACTAGAAGATACCAAATGAAATTAATAAGTAGCAGGTTTAAAACTAATAAAATAAAGTTCTTTTTCACACAGCACACAGTCAACCTGTGGCACTCCTTGCCAGAGGAGGCTGTAAAGGCTAGGACCATAAGAGTTCAAAGAAGAGCTAGATAAATTCATGGAGGTCAGGTCCATAAAAGGCTATTAGCCAGGGGGTAGGAATGGTGTCCCTGGCCTCTGTTTGTCAGAGACTGGAGATGGATGGCAGGAGACAAGTCGCTTGATCATTGTCTTTGGTCCACCCCCTCTGGGGCACCTGGCAATGGCCACTGTTGGGCAGATGGGATACTGGGCTAGATGGCCCTTCGGTCTGATCCCATAATGGCCATTCTTAAGTTCTTATGTTCTTACATTCAGTAGGCAAGACGGGCATTGCTGGCTGCTTGGTTTTCTCTGGAGTAGCTGTAGAAGAATGGCTGGGCAGGGTGGAGAGAACAAGGGTCCATCTCCCAGGCTGCTGTGAATCCTGAAGGCAGAGGATTGTAGAGTGGAGGAGGAGGGGTACAGCAAATCTGTGGGCTCTGACACCAGCCTGGAGCTCACTGTGAGCTTTACTGAAGCTCTATTAACACACACACACCCTGCAGTGCTGTGAGAAGTCATCTCTACCTACAGGCTCCTCCGTTGTCCCATAACTAGGAGCAAGGCATGGTCAGCAAGTCTGCTAGGCAGGAGAAGGCTGAGCTGACCCAAACAGTCCTGTTTAGTCCCACCCATGCATAACCCCGACAGATCCTGCTTGCTGTCAGGAGGCAATGAACCTGTGACCTTAGGGGCTAAAGCCATGTGCCTCTAGGGCATGAGCTAAAAGCCAGCTGGCTCTCAGCTAAGGCTGTAGAGCAGAATTCACTCTCCCTTGGCAGTGGTCTCGGTGCCTTTGGGGTTACACATGGTCCATCTGGACACCTCGTCCTGCTGCTAAGTGGCTCCAGTCCAAGCAGGCAGCTCTTCTTCTGGGAAGGGAAACCTGCCTGGACTGGGACTAGGGTAGCTGGGGCTGCCCTGTGCTGGGGACCTCTGGCACTAGGACCATGCCACCCAGCATCCCAGGGCTGGGAGTGTGTGTGTTGGAGGGTGCCACCTGCCACTTCAGGACTTTGGATCTGAACCCTGCCCACTCACCCAGTGCTCTGATGGGCCATCTGCTGCCTGGCACTCTGGGGGGTCATATGCCACCCTCTTGCCTAGCACTCTAAGGTTTTGGAGGCAGGTGGCCGCAAATGGGGGTGGAGAGGGAGATCTAGGCTTATAGGAAGAAGAGGGCAGGAGCATTGGTGCTGGGGTGGGCTGGGCCAGGGGTAGCCGCCTGGAGCCAGTGGTGCACCCACCACCCATAGAGTGAGGGTTTCTATGACTGAGATAATGAATCCTTTTCTATGGACCAGGTTTGGCTTTCACCTGGTTCATCTGGCCCCATGCAGTAACCCCACAAACACATCTGTTTTACTGTCGATGCAAGGAAACGACATTCAAACCCTCACAAGGTTTGCAGGATTGCACAGAAGTCCCAGATGCAGGCAAATGAATTGTGGAGAGCAGTAGGGTGGAAGAGATGGGGGGTGGCTTGCTTATTTGAAACCTCTGGTACACACCATGTATCTACGGTGCAGTCAGAGGTGTGAGCACAGCTTTAGGCTAGCTGTATTCTAGTACTGCTGAAAATAGCAGCGACGAGGTAGCTGCATGGACCCCAACACAGGCTAGTGATGTGTTCCAGTCAGGCCTGTGCCCCAATCAGTGCCATTGTTCTGTCACTGCTGTTTTCAGCTGCGCTATTGAGACTAAAGGGAACAGAAGTAGGTCCACCCAAGCTACCCTCATACCTCCATTTGCAGTGTGGCTGCACCCTCAGCGTGAGGGCAGAAGCCAGCTGGGGTGACCATATATGGCTGAGAACTTGCATGTGCACCTCTGAATGTGTCCCATCAAGCAAAGCGTGGCAAGAGTGCACCTCCATGAGACAAGGCAGATGTTACTGAAAGACACGCCCCTCCCGCCCCAGTCCCTGTTGCATCCAGACAGTCCCTGGCTAAGCAGCAGTCTCTTTCCATTGGAACTCAAGTTTCTGGAGGAATCTTCGTGCCTTCTGTCAAAGTTTCTTGGGGGTGTCTCAGCTGTGCTTCTAATGGCCCGGTGCTCACATCAGGAGTGACAGAAACCTTAGAATTCCATTTGGAGTGCGTCCCTTGAAAGCTTGTCGAGGTGGAGAGATGAACTCTGAGCCAGGCTGTCAGCTCGGATGAGGAGAGCTCCCTGGCTCACACCACCACACCTCTCCAATCCATCACTTTCCCTGCAGGCTATTAAATATTAACCAAACTGTGTTCATCATTAACATGCAGCAGTGTGGACCTTCAAGCACACGGTGCCCATTTGCAGGGCTTTTGTTATGTATTTTTCAGCACTTTGTCTCTTTGATTGTTCACCTTCCTCTGATGCACCAGGATGTGGTGTGCAAGTCAGCAGCAGAGAACAGAACAGATCCTTTCGCCTTGCAGAATAGAAGTTAGAGATAGAAAAGGCCTAGCAAGTCCACCCTTGGGAGCCCAAAGTTACTCCCTACAGGCTATTGGCCAGCTTGGTTTTCACTGGACCCACTGCTTCCCTGGGAGAGACCACCCCAGTGTAATTGATCTCGGGGAGCAAGTCATTTCTTGGTATTGCCCTTTCTTCAGTTCATGCCATTCCCTCAAGTTCTGCCTGCTTTGGATTCTGCTGCATAACCCCTCATCCTCTTTCATCCTCCCATCCTTCTGCTGGGTACAGATCGTTTGTGTCTTGTTTCCATCTTTCTTCAGTCCTCCTCTGGGCCTGATCCTACAGCCTTTGTTCACAATGAGCCACTGAGTACACCGGCCCATTGATTTCAGTAGGGCTACTCACATGTGTAAGGGCAGCAGGACCAGGCTCAGTACATCATTAATTCTTTCCTCCTGAACTGAACTCTCCAACTTCTTGAGCTGAGCAGCCAGGTGGGGCACTCCAACCTCCCTCAGCTCAGACCAAGCCTGTCTTAGCTTCCCACCGCTGCTTGTGCACTGCTACTCTAGCTGTGTGGGCCTCAGCTACCCTTCACAGCTGCTTGTGTTGCTCGGTTCTCTATTAAAAATAGATGCTGTGATGCAGACACATCAGCTGGGATGGGACTTAACAAGGGACAGGATGAGAACAGTTCCCGGCTACTCATTTCAGCCTTTGGGGCCGCTATCAGGGACAGGACATATGTGTGCAAATGTATGGGACAGGTGGGTGGATGGGGCAGGCTGGCAGTACAGGGTGTTGATCCCGGGGGAAGAAAGGCACCGAAGAACACATTCGAATGGAGGTGGACACAGCATGAGCCTTAGTACCAAGTACAGCGTCTACTTCGTCCTTCTTTCCTGCTGGCCCCAGGGGAAGCCAGAAACTGTGGCCACTGCTACAGAAGGAAGAAGCAAACTCAGGCTTCTTGCAGGGCAGCATGTAGCATGCCACCACTGAGCTCCCAGGCTGCCAGTTGTTTGCAGCTTCAGGACCCTATTGCATGCTCAAGAGACACCCCTGTATGTTGAGACAGGCATCTGATTTGGCCCCACTTGAAAGTGACTCAAAGCTTGGCGCAGAACTCCTCCTGCACAAGGGGAGCATTCAGTGCAAGCAAAGCAAGCAACTGTTTGGAGCCCTGTGTCCCTTGCCAGCTGAAGAAGCCAGAGGCGGAGGCCCGGTCTCCCTCTGAGTGCAGGGCCACCAGTCAGAGTTGCCAGCTCCCCAATGGACCCTCGTGATTTTGGGAGCAGCTTTGGAGCGGCAGGTTATTCATGGCCCTCTGGCAGCTTGGAGTAGTTGTCCCCACTTGGGACAGTCCAATGGAAACACTATTTAGCACTTCCAGTGTTTGCTGTGGTTGCCGAGCTACCCAACAGCCGCTTCATCAGCAGAATGAAGAGCCCTAAGGCCACCCTGAAAGCTCATCCGTTGGCACTGATCAGCAGCCTGCACCATTGGTGGGCGAAGACTGCATTGGCAGACAGGTTTGTTGTGCAGCCCCCATGCGTGGAGGTTAATGCACATGTCTACTGGGCAGTTTGGAACTTATTCAGTATTTAGCACTGAGGTTGAAGGTACAGCCCACTGGCCACCAAGAAACAAGTGGGAGCTGAGTTATTGGGTTTGCCATAGGCTTTGCTAGGTAGTTTTCTGTGGCCTCTGATATACAGCAGGTCAGATGAGATCATCCTGGTTCCTCTGGGCTTTCATAGCTATGAATTTTCTCAGTAACAACTGGGTCTTTGGTCTTGTTGTCTCACTGGATTTATTTTCCTAATGCTTCCCACCAGAGCAATGATGGGGGCTCTGGGAAAGGTAAGACACCTGTGAGGGGGCCTTTCCACCTTGATGGCCCTGATCCAAACCCCGTTACACACAACAGAAGTCTTTCAGTTGGGTTCAGTCCCAGAGGTACCATCTTTCTAAGCTGCCAGGCGGTGCTTGATCCCCACCCCAGCTCCCCCACATCCTCCCTCTTCCTGCACCTGCCTGGCCTTTTATTGTCGCTTTCTGCCCCCTCACTCCTCTCCATTGCTGCTGAACAACTGGTCACTGATGGACAGGAAGGATGCAGGGGGTGGGGGCACTTGGTCCATGGGGCTGCTGGAGGGCAGTGTTGTAGTGGGTAGAAGGAACTGATGGGAAGGAGGGCTGTAGAGCACCTGTTATTTTTTTCCTTGGGTGCTCTAGCTCCAAGCACCCACAAAGTTGGAGCCTATACTTCAGGGGCCCAGTGTTCCCCAGATCTGTCTTTAGCAGGCTCACACAAGGCAGTGGTTAAAAGGCCGTGGCTGGGCTCCATGAAGGCTCCCATCAATGAATCAGAACCAGTGACTGTGATGGTGCCAAGTCTTGGAGAGCAAAGATGGGGTAGACCCCCCTCTTTACAAGCTTTAACTTGGCACTGCTGAAATGCAATAATCAAGGAGCAGCTTTCACATGCGTATTTTTAAATGGTCTCACAAGTGTGAATTAAGTCATTCAATAATTAATCTGACACAGCTGAACTCCTGATTCCAGCACCATGGCCAAGGGTGTGGGTTCAGCCTTTGCTGACAAGTGTTGTGAGAAGTAATTGCTTGATGAAGAAAAGAAAGATGTTAATACAATGTTTGTCAATTTCCTCGTAGGAATTATCCTGGGGTGGGGAGGTGTATCTTGCTTTGGATGGGATTTATGCTGGTAATTTGTCACTAATTAACAGTAAAATTGGACTCGACATGGGAGGGACAAAATTCCAGGTGTTTTCAGTGAGAGAGGAAGAGAAATAAAACAATTTCTTTGCAGAGGTGGGCTGGGGGACAAAATGAGGAGATAGAAAGGGACTTACAATGCTAGTCAATGGTTTGACATCTGGGTGTACGCATTTGTCACAATGCACAGGACCCACACCCATGGGCCATGTCTGTCAGTTATGCTGGGAAACAGCAGCGTGACCTGCTGCCTGTGGCAGTAGACGATGATGTGGGAGACCTCAGTTCTGTTCTTCCATTGTCCTGCTGCAGATGAGGCTATTTGCTTGTCTGTTTAAAAGATAAACTCACTGAGGACTGTAAAGAGGACCCCAATGTTTAAGTGCCACCATAGCATTATCATAATGCCATTGGTTTTGCAGGGGTTTCCTGCACATCAAAATGGGACTGCTGGAGAACACTGGAGGCAGGGAGCAGTGTTCCCTCTATGGGCAGAATAAGTTTTGTTATGTTCGCCAAGCCATGTGGGGATGTGCATCACCAGTAGCAATGCAGAGAGTGCTCTGCTACGCAGCAGGGTGGCATTTGACTCTTTCCTGGGCTGCCGCCCAAGTGCTCAGCTCACAGGGAACACGGGCCAGGAGGGTTTTTAGCATGAACTCGTGCTTATGAACACCTCAGTGACGAGAGACATGTAATTTCCTAGATCACTGGACCATCACCAGTACTTCAACTGCTGTAGCTCCTAATAAGATTAGCTCTTCACTATATGCCACAGTTATAACTTCAACAGCACACCAGTTAATTCCCCAGAAACACAGACTGTTATCACCCTGGTAACAAAATCAGAACTTTAAGGCCAGAAAGGGTCAATAGATCAATCAATATCTATAAAATTAACTCCAAGCTCTTGATACAACACCACCACTAACGCCTTCTCTGTCTTTCTGTCTGCCTCTGCTATTTTCATGGTGCTTACAGCCTAACTGTGCCTCCCAGTCCTGGAGACTCCATTGAGAGCATGGCTCTTGTGTGTGTGCCACTCTCGCTCCCTTCCAGGAGCACGTTTCCATCCCTGGTAGCCTACATCGGACAGAGAGAGTGCCAGCCCGGTGCCAGTGAAGAGAAGTTTGCATGGCATCTCCACAGCAACCCCAGGATGCACGTGCCCTGTGTGGTTTAGAAGACTCTAGAGCGACACTGCTCCATTCTGATGGAATTCACAGCATGGAGAATTCCTCAAAGGGTTTGGGCAGGAACATCTGAATCTCTCTGACTGAAACTTTGGAGAAGAAGAGCAGTGATGGTTCCTGGTTAATAAATTCTGTTTCTCAGCTATTTTTTATGTATAACCCACCCCACCTCCAACCCCACAAACTCAGCTTCCCTTTCTTCTTGCATCACCAGTCTCTGATTCCTGGGTCGTCTTGGTATTCTCTGACCTTCAGGTGCCCACGACATGTCCTGCGCAATAGCCCCATCGTTTGCCCTTCCAGCTGTGACTCAGACACTCTGGCCCTGAGCACAGTATAAAGACCTCAGTACTACAGACTGGCAGCTTTGCCACAGAAGGAGAAAGAGGACTAAGACAGATGGAGGGAAATACATTTATACAAAGAACAAACTTGTCTTCTTAGAAAACCAGCTCAGTAGGTCACCTAGCCCTGTGTTATCTTTCTCTCCTCTGCCTCTGTGTGACCAGATAGCAGGCTGGATGGATTGGGAAGCTGCACCAAGACAGGCTGCAGATGGGAATGAAGGCTTTGATTAATAACAATCTTTCCTTGGCACAGTCTATTCCAGACACTTTGCTGCAGCTGTCAGCCAAGGAGTTGTCCTTGAGGAAGCAGCCAAGGAATACGACAAGGTTCTAAACTCTTGGGAGACAGAGCTAGCTCTGTCTGAGAAAAAGGGGTTTGGGCTCAAAGGATGCTGAGCCTCTCGGTAGGGTTTGGGCTCCGAATTTCAGTTTTCCAGTGGGCTCTTACGTCTCTCTTAGGAATCCAAAGGCAAAGAGCTGGACTGGGCTTTCCTCTGCATTTACTTAATTGCAGCTGAGATTTGGGGAATTCAGGTTCCTTCAAGAGCTAAATTGGGTCACAGAAATATAGACAAACTTGGCTGGGGAGAACCACAAGTCCACTCCCTGTCCTCCTGGCAGAAGACCCCAGAGGCCTTTTAACTAGATCTGTTGCTGACAGCTGGCAACTTCTCTATCACAGATTTAAATTCATTAGCATAGGGGCCCCCTCTTCTGTCATTAGGTTGCCTATTCCATATGCTAATGAGTCCCTGGCTGGGAAAACCTGTTCTGGGATCAGTGTGAAATGTCTCTGGGTTTTGTCCATGACACAGAATGAGAATAGAGGCTCATCCCAATTCTCTTGATCTCTGTGGCTATGGCTATATTGTAGCCGTAACTCAAAATAACTAATGCAATTTGCACAATGCAAACTGTGTAAGTTATTTTGAGGTAACTTATTTCAAACTTGAGAACAACAAGAAGTCCTGTGGCACCTTGTAGACTAACAGATATTTTGGAGCATAAGCTTTTGTGGGCAAAGACCTGCTTCATCAGATGCATGAGTGGGGGGTTGGTTTCAGAGGGGTATTTAAAGAGTGGGGTCCAGTAAGAGGGACCTCACTACAGGATTGTCTGGATATGTGGACTCTCTACTTAGACCCTATGCTACCAGCACCCCCAGATTTCTTTGAGATATCACCGACTTCCTCGGGAAACTACAATCCATTGGTGACCTTCCTGAAAACACCATCCTGGCCACCATGGATGTAGAGGCCCTTTACACCAATATCGCACATGAAGGTGGACTCCAAGCTGTCAGGAATATTATTCCTGATGAGACCAGGGCACAAATGGTGGCGGAGCTTCGTGACTGTCCTCACCCACAACTATTTCAGATTTGGGGACAAATTATACCTTCAAATCAGTGGCACTGCTGGGGCTCCCTCATGGCCCCACAGTATGCCAACATTGTTATGGCTGACCTGGAACAACGCTTTCTCAGTTCTCATCCCCTAGCGCCCCTCCTCTACCTGCGCTACATCAATGACATCTTCATCATCTGGACCCATGGGAAGGAGGCTCTTGAAGAGTTCCACTGTGATTTCAACAGTTTCCACCCCACCATCAAACTTAGCCTGGACCAGTCCACACAAGAAATTCACTTCCTGCACACTACTGTGCAGATAAGTGACAGTCACATAAATACCACCCTATACCAAAAACCCATGGACCGCCATGCTTATCTGCACGCCTCTAGCTTCCATCCAGGGCATACTACATGATCCATTGTTTACAGTCAGGCACTAAGGTACAACCATATTTGCTCTGATCCATCAGACAGAGACAAACATCTACAAGACCTTTACCAAGCTTTCCTCAAACTACAATACCCACCTAAGGAAGTGACGAAACAGATTGATAGAGCCAGACGGGTACCCAGAAGCCACCTGCTACAAGACAGGGCCAACAAGGAAAACAAGAGAACACCACTGACCATCACATACAGCCCCCACCTAAGGCCTCTGCAGCTCGTCATCAGTGATCTGCAACCCATCCTGAACAATGATCTTTCACTCTCACAAACGTTGGGAGGCAGGCCTGTCCTCGCCTACAGACAGCCTGCCAACCTTAAACAAATCCTCACCAGCCACTACAAATCACAAACCAGTGACTCTAGGCCTGGAACCAGCCCCTGGAACAGTCCTCGCTGCCAACTCTGCTCACATACCTACACCAGTGACATCATCACAGGACCTAACACCAACTATACCATCAGGGGCTCCTTTACCTGCACATCTACAAGTTCGTTTACCTCGGGTCCACCATCACTGACACCCTGTCATTGGACACTGAGCTAAATAGGAGGATCGGAAAAGCGGCCACAACTCTGTCCAGACTCAGCAAGAGAGTGTGGAATAACAACAAGCTGTACACTCACACCAAAATGCAAGTCTACAGAGCCTGCATCCTCAGCACCCTCCTTTATGGCAGTGAGACTTGGACCCTGTATGCCCGCCAGGAAAAGAGGCTGAACGTCTTCCACTTGTGCTGCCTCAGGCGCATCCTTGGAATATCATGGAAGGACAGAGTGACCAACACCGCAAGCTGGAATCTCAACCATGCACACCCTCCTCAGGCAGTGTCAACTCTGCTGGCGTGGCCACGTCCACAGGATGAATGATGGAAGGATTCCAAAAGACATCCTGTATGGTGAGCTAGCCTCTGGCAAAAGACCTCCTGAACGCCCCCAGTTGCGCTACAAAGATGTCTGCAAGAGAGACCTCAGAGAGGTAGACATCGAGCTGGACAACTGGGAAGAACTAGCAGACGACCGCAGCAGATGGAGGCAGGGGTTACACAAGGGCCTTCAGAAGGGCGAGATGAGGATCAGACAGCTAGCAGAGGAGAGGCGAGCACACAGAAAGCACAATAAGGACTTGCCAGACACCCACCACATCTGCAAGAGATGCAGCAAGGACTGTCACTCTCGTGTGGGTCTTCATAGTCACAGTAGACGCTGTAAATGAAGTCCTCAATTGAAACTATAAAGGGCGCGATCCATAGTCTATGCAGACTGAAGGATGCCTACTACTACTACTACTACTACTACTACTATAATATATGCCATCATGTGCCAGCAATGCCCCACTGCAATTTACATTGGCCAAACTGGAAAGTCTCTCCATAAAAGAATAAACGGACATAAATCAGACATCAAGAACAGTAATGCACAGAAGCCTGTGGGGGAACACTTCAGTCTCCCCCTGGACACTCAGTGGCAGATTTAAGGGTGACAGTCCTGAAACAAAAAAATTTTAAAAATCAAATGGAGAGAGAAATCTCTGAGCTCCCATTTATTTGCAAATTTGACTCCATTAACCATGGATTAAACAGAGACTGGGAGTGGCTCGCAGCTTACAAAGGCAGCTTCTCTGCTCTGGGTACTAATATCTCCTCATTAGACTCTGACAAAGGCTCATATCCCCTTGTCTGATCTGACTTGTTTTTTCCTCTTTTGATAAGTACTGTTGATACTGGGCCATTTCCACCTTGCTGAATAGACCTTGTCAGCTCTGGCTCTCCCTCTTATGGGGATCCACCTTTAAATACTCCTCTGAAACCACCCCCCCACTCATGCATCTGAGGAAGCGGGTCTTTGCCCACAAAAGCTTATGCTCCAAAATATCTGTTAGTCAAGAAGGTGCCACAAGACTTCTTGTTGTCCTTGAAGCTACAGACTAACACGGCTACCTCTCTGATACTTATTTCAAACTCGGTGCCATCCAAATGGCAGCAAAGTTTGAAATAAGTGCCTATTTTGAACTTCCTGCTACCCCTCTCGTAACGAGAGGTAGCGGGAATGAAATACTGCCCTTGAAATTGCCCTGCTATTTCGAGCACGATGTTTAGCCAGGAGGTTGCTGTTTCATGATACAAATGTAGACGTAGCCTGTGAGACCTCTCTCACGAACTGTAACCTAAAAGAAGACCTTACCAGAGCATTCACTGTCAACAGACCTTCATTTTAGCTCACGATTCCACACAAAGTCAGAAATAATGAACTTTGTGCTTTGTATGTGTGTGTGTAAGAGAGAGAGAGAGAAGGAAGGACAGATGATATCCTATCTAGTGGTTGACACCAACAACTATGATAAATTCTTAATGTAGCCAGTTTGTAACCAACTGAACCTGAAGTGTCCGCCTCTGATATTGGGAGTGTAAACTGCCCCTGGAAAAACCTTGCAGTAGCCTGGGCCAAACCACATCTGTTATTAGGGAAAGGACAAGGAACCTATGGAGAGTTGGATGTGCGTGTAACACTCACATTAGCACAGGAGTCTTTTCTATACAGCTTTTAGGAATGTGGAGCTGGGATCATGGGGAGTCTAAAATTATAGCGATGTAGGGCTGGAAAATCCCTCACAGGCCTGGGGACAGGCAAAGGGGGCAGTTGCCTCAGAGCCCAGCATCTCAAAGGGGCCTGGAGCTCCGGCCACCACCACTGCTACTTTGGCAACGGCAGCAGCTGGAACTCAGGGCCCCGTTGAAGTGCCGCGGCAGTGCTGGTCTAGCTGCACGTGGCTGTGACGGGCCCATGCCAGGGCTGAGGCAGCACTGAGAACTGACGGTCCTTGGCCCTGCCTCTTCTTGTCCTTGGTCCCACCCCATCCAGCACATGGAGCCAGGCCCCTTTCTCACCTTGCCCAGAATCCCGTGGTGGCTGTCAGCTCCACTGGACCCTGGATGGATCATCTAGTCCTCTGTACTGAGGCAGGACTAACTATGCATTATTCAGACCAGGGGTGAGCAACCCCCGGCACGGGTGCCAAGAGTGGCACGCAAGCCAATTTTCAGCAGCATGCGGGGCAGGAGCTCAGCCCTACCGCCCCCCTCCATGCAGCTGGGAGCTTGCGGCTGGGAGCCAGGCTGCCTGTGGTTAACCGAAGACCAGCTAATGCTACCAACCCCCACCTAAACGGTAATGCTCTGCCTCTTCATTGATTTAGTAATGGCGCTGTTGTGGGTAGGGCTGTTAGTGACTAAAAGGTATCACCAGCGCGCACTGTCACAGAGGTCAGAAGGTCAATTTTCAGCACTCTGCCTTGGATGGGGTGACCGTCTGTCCTGTTTTCTCCGGGACAGCCCTGTATTTTAGGCTGGCGTCCCACTTCCGGTTTTGACAAAATGTTAATTGACCCACAGGTTCACCCCGCTCCTGAGCTGCCCTTTCTTCAAGTCAGCGCAGCTGCAGCTGCAGGTTAAATCAATGAGGAGCTGCCGGACAGCACATACTGACTGGCCGGTACAGGCAGCAGCAACCCCGTTCCTGGCTCCTAGAGGCATGGGCAGCCAGCAACTGCAGCCACCCCCTGCAGGGTGGCAGCCCCCACAGGGCAGCCACCGCTGGAGCCAGGGAGCATCTCTGCAGCATTCCCAGGGCCTGGGGGTGTGGGGCAGATGGCAAGCCCACCCCCACCTTCTACAGGGCAACCGCCTCTGCAACTGGGGAGCTTCCCAGTGGGGCGGCAGCCCCTTTCCGGCACACCATGGCCTGGGGCAGCCAGGGAGCTGCACTTGCTCAGCTGTTGCAGCTGGGGAGCCAGCCCTGCTCCCTGGGGTGTCCCGTATTTGGCATAGGGAAATATGGTCACCTTAGCCTTAGAAAGGGTGCTGGCCCCTGACTTAGACCATCACTGACAGGAGTTTGTTTAACCTACTCTTAAAAACTGCCCGTGGTGGAGATTCCCTAGGTAATAATTTGTTCCAGTGCTTCACCACCCTTACAGGGAAGTTTTTCCTATGGTCTAACCTATAGCTCTCTTGCTTCAATTTAATTCCATTGCTTCTTGTCCTGTCCTCCATGAATAAGGAGAATCATTTATCGTCCTCTTCTTTACAACAATCTTTTACAGATCTGAATACCATTATCATGGCCTCCCTCAGTTCTTCTCCAGACTAAACAACCCCATTTTCCCCCCCAGCTTTTCCTCCTACATTGTGTTTTCTAGAGCTTTGATCACTTCTGTTTTTGTAGCACTGCCTCCACAGGGATTCAGAGTGGCTTAAGAATTACATGCAGAAGGATGAATTTTTCACTTTCCCAACCAATGTAATTAAAGTAGCCTAATTTTCTAGTGTAGGCCAAGTGTAAGACAGACAGATCTAGACCTGAGCACAAAATGCCCAACGTACTGTACGAGCAACCAATTATTTCATCATCTTTTAATGCTTGGGATCAGCTGCAGACAGCTCACCATTACAGTCAGCATTCAAACCAATGGGCACCGTTTGGAGGTACGGTTACACCTTTTAACGGGTCGCCAGTGTTTATCTGCATGTTGCTGATCTGTGGTGATTGATCAAAAAGTTCACATGGTTTTCTTCTTGTTCCAGACTGGACTGGGCATGTGAGCACCTGTATTAATGACACTCCCACGGAGGGCAAAGTTAACATTTGGTTTCTTGGGGATGCTTGGGCTGGCAGTGTGGAAATTTGCTTTCAATGGATAGTCACATCAGGACGCTTCATCTACCTGTGGGTATTTATACTGTCTCCGTCATCACAGTGTATGAGCGCCCGGCTATGACTGTTTCCAAATATCAGACACAACAAGGACATGAGCCACCTGGCTAGAGTCACACTAGCTGTGTCTACACGTGCACGCTACTTCGAAGTAGCGGCACTAACTTCGAAATAGCGCCCGTCGCGGCTACACACGTCGGGCGCTATTTCGAAGTTAACTTCGACATTAGGCGGAGAGACGTCGAAGTCGCTAACCTCATGAGGGGATCGGAATAGCGCCCTACTTCGACGTTCAACGTCGAAGTAGGGACCGTGTAGATGATCCGTGTCCCGCAACGTCGAAATTGCCGGGTCCTCCATGGCGGCCATCAGCTGGGGGGTTGAGAGATGCTCTCTCTCTCCAGCCCCTGTGGGGCTCTATGGTCACTGTGGGCAGCAGCCCTTAGCCCAGGGCTTCTGGCTGCTGCTGCTGCGGCAGCTGGGGATCCATGCTGCATGCACAGGGTCTGCAACCAGTTGTAGGCTCTGTGTATCTTGTGTTGTTTAGTGCAACTGTGTCTGGGAGGGGCCCTTTAAGGGAGCGGCTTGCTGTTGAGTCCGCCCTGTGACCCTGTCTGCAGCTGTGCCTGGCACCCTTATTTCGATGTGTGCTACTTTGGCGTGTAGACGTTCCCTCGCTGCGCCTATTTCGATGTGGTGCCGCGCAACGTCGAAGTTGAACATCGACGTTGCCAGCCCTGGAGGACGCGTAGACGTTATTCGATGTTGCTACATCGAAATAAGCTATTTCGATGTAGGCTTTACGTGTAGACGTAGCCACTGTGTAGTGGGCCAAGCTTTGGGCAGAGCCACCAGCGTGAGGGGCGTGGTTCTCCTGTGGGGCTGAGTGCCTGCAAACAGAGGAGGTGTCTGCAACAATTTATGGAGCAGAAAACCATTAGGCCCTTGGAATCATTTCCACAGCAACCAGCTAGGCTGTTGCCAACATGAGCTCATGGCCAGAATGGCAGAACAAGCTGCAGGAGTGGCTCAGCCTCTTGGGGAACAACATTCCCATTCCCATGCAAATGTGGCCCTGTAGCTGAGAGCGAGGGATGGGTGAGCTGGAGGGTATGAGAGGACTGGGCTAAAGCCGTCAGCAGAGCCGGTGCTTGTCGAAGTTTCCTAGTAGGCGTCAGCAGGTCTTGGGCGCTCCTTCTCAGAAGCGGGCTTGCACTGGTACAGTCAAGTTGCTTTGAGAGGAAATCAAATGAGCATTTACAAGCTTCCAGCCCATTAACAAGTGGGTTCATAAAACAGTGAACAAAGGCGAATCGATAGCCCTGTGACGGGAGAGGGAGCTGAGAGCGTTCGCTAATTACAGACATGCTGCTGGATGTACACATAACAAGGGGCCCTTTGCCGGTGGGGATAGAGTGGCTGGGACCAGGAAGCAATTCAGCACCTTTCACCTCTGGGCACCGTATGCATGGCTCTCTTGTAATGAGCTGCCCACTTTCCCTTCACTGGCAAAGAGGAGGAGGTGGAGAAGGAAGGAGGGGTTGCAAGCAACGGTGACTTGCCATGGGATCGACAGAAGGGGAGCGAATTAGCTAGGCTGTAGTGGGAGGGGAACTGTCAATATGAGGGGCCATGGTGAGTGATGCCTGATGGGATGGCTGTGTCGCTTCATGAACACCAGCCTATAATGACCACCCGAGGGACTGTGCAGAAGGGACAGCCCTGCCTCTCTGGGACTCTGCCTTCAGTCTCCTCATTCTCCCATTGGCATAGACATAGCCTTGATTCCTCTCTTAATGAGGAGTTCTGCTGCTCTTTCTTGCTTTGTGGTGCTACATGGACATGCCATTGGAAGGAAGGGACCTTAGATCCCAAATGCCCACAGAACTGATGCTCAGGCTTTGCTGGAGTGGAGCGCACCTTCTTCAGACTGCAGCGGCTTTGATTACCTTGCACAGAGGAGCCGTCTCTGGCATGGGATTGCTGGGATTCCCTGAAGCAGGTGGTGCTCCTTAACTCAGTCCTTCAAGGGGATGGCACCTGACATCCTTGTATGGTCGAGGTGACCACAGTACAGCCATTAGCCAAGGGCAGCCTTCAGGGTTGTAGAGGGCAGCCTGCAGCTGGCCTAATCTCTGCTCCAGAGTGGCTGCCACCTAATTAGTACAGCCCATTGCACAGCATGGCTAGGCTGAGGATGGAGTGCTGCACACTGGGATATGAGTCTTCACTGAGTGCACCTCCAGGTCGAAAGGTGTGAATGCCGTCAGACTGTTGTAGGCCTATTTTGCATAGCTCTTTTCCTCTGGACAAGCTGCCAGTGTTGCATGCAGTGTTGTTGTACCTGAGTTGGCCCCTACCTCACCCATCCTGGCTCATCTATGGTGCCAATGTGGCTGCCAGTGGGTTACAGTGAGTTCACTTGCTATACACAGAAGTCACCGCTAAGGGACAGCTTAAATAGGGGAAGATGATCCATCCCTTGAGGGACCTCAGCAGCCTCTGGCTGCCTGGATATAGTGGTGGGAGCAGTGTGTTCATCCTTGAAGCTGGATCTGCACAACTACAGAGGGGGTCAGCCGGTGCTTCTGGATTGGGAAGCTTTGCATGCAGAGCCTTTCCGCTCCCCTAGGGACAGGAACCCGCAAAACAAGAGGGAAACTACTCCCCCACCAGACAAACTGGGAAGCCTGATCCCATGCAAAGTGGAGCCCCGAAGATGTACACAGGCAGAGAGTGTGAGCCTGACACCCCTGGCAGCATGCTTGTTGTACTACCTCAGGCTTGCGGAGAAGGTTGTACAATCGATACAAGTGTTTCTGGTGGGGATGAACCAAGCAAGCAGTCCTGTAGCACTTCAAAGACCAACAAAATGTCTCATTAGGTGATGAGCTTTCATGGGGCAGACCCACTTCTTCAGATCTGGAATTCTGAGGGTGTGCACCCGCAGTGCTGACACAAAGAACCAAGTGCGCGTGCACAGAAGAGTTAATGACTGTGGTGGCTGTATGCCGATGTAAATCGGTCACTGTGATTTTGTACTGTAGACAGGGCTTGAGGCTGCTAATGGGGAATGCTTGATGACTCTAAAGTGTGGCAATGTCCATCCCTGCCCCAGCCTGCGCTGGCCATTGGCATCCCAAACTGATGCACTTGGTGCAGGCTAATCAGCTGAAAATGATCCCTGCATTCCCTCCTTCACTTTATCTCTCTCCTTTCCATCACCCGTCCCCTTCTTGCTCTTCTCTTGATCTCTGCTGGCCCCTTTCTCCAGCCTCTGCCTTTCTCCTTGTCTGTCTGTCTTCTCCCCTCATCCTCAGCCCAGCTCTCCTGCTCTCTTTCTTTCCCCCTTGTCTTTAATCTTTGCTCTTGGCTGAGTTTTTAAAGCAGCCGACTGAGGGGAACTTGCCAAAGGAACCATCTCATTGGAAGCAAAGCAGGGCCCTGTGATGCTGCAAACAAAGGGAGCCACAGCGAAGAGCGAAGAGCAGCTCTGTATTAAGTAGCTCTTTATCGTGGCACAGTGCGGGGCCCCCTCCCCCCCACCCATCAATCAGCCACACTGAGACAGTCATTTGTCAAATGAGTTCAAGCAGCCCTGTTTGCATTCCTAATGAAGGCAGCAGCTCACAGAGCCCCAGCTGTGCCCCCCATCCCCCGCCACAGCCCAAGAGTCCCTTCAGTCCCTTGTAGAAGAGCAGCGCTGAAAAAAACAAAGAGCACAAGCACCGCTGGGGAAGGACTCTTGTTTGGGGGGCACGAGGATGCAGCCCAAGTGGCCGATGACAATGACTTCAGTGACTGTGGAGCTGGAGGCTTCTGGCTACTGGGAAATCGACTAGAGTCTTTTCACAAGAAGGTTTCCTTGTAGTCGCAGCAGGGGCCAGGAACCAGGACTCCAGAGTTCTCACTCAGGCTCTCTGAAGGACTGTGAGGTCCCTTGGATAGAGAACAAGCCTGGGATACAGGACTCTATGGCTCAGATCCTAACTCTGTCAGTGACTCATTGTATGGCTCTGAGGGCATAACTGCTCTGTGACTCAGCTTCCTTTTGCATATTATGCTAATAGTAATACACAGCAGAGAGAGAGGATGATCTGGGGATTAAGGTGCTCCTACAGTGGCAAGGGTATTAACCAGAGTTGTGGGAGACCTGGCACAGATGTCTGTCCCAATCCTCAGATATATGTAAGTGCCTAACTTCCATCAAGTTCAAGTACCATTGAGGATCTGGGCCTTAGCTTTTCTGTGCTTCAGATCCTTATCTCTTAGGTGGGGCTAATGGCACTTTCCCACCTCACCAGGCTGTTGTGAGGAGAAATCCATTAAAGACTGAAGCGCTCTGATGCTATGGGGATGGGGGGAATAGCAATAAGTGTCAGAGAGAGAAAAGCAGTGCTGCATGAAGCTTGATTTGTTAAAGTGCTTTGAGATCCTGAGATGTCAGGCTTGCTGTAAATGCAAAGTGATTATTATTTCACAAAAGTTATTTAATATCCCTCCATTATATGCATCAGGGAGTGCATTCCCTTTGCCAAGCATTTGTGCATAATTTCCAGAGAGGTGCTTCTCTGAGATGTTTATTCAATGTAAATAAGTAAGTTTTTTGTAATTAAAGTATTTTACTAATCAAACTTGTCCTTGTAAATTTAATACAATTCTAGTCAAACATGTCATCCAGAATGGGCATTGTTGATCACTTCTATGCAAATCATTGACATTCACAGGACAAATCTGAAATCTTGGTGCAGATCCCGGCAAAATGGGTTGACCAGCAGTCTATGGGAAATACTCTCTTGGATCCAACCATTCATCTATCAAGAATGTCAAGTTATTATAACAGGAGAGCCACTCACTGGTATTGTAAAGTTGAAATATGCCTTCTAATAGGACTACAATTTTTCAGTTGCTAATGATTTTCTCATATAAATTCCTGTGGGGCTTAATTTTTTCATGATTGTTGTCTGCCTGATTATCTTTTTTGGGAGAAGGTGAAGTGAGGGAGGGTCCTGAGAAATCTGTACATCTATGGGTTTCTCTTTGACTAAATTTGTCCTAGACTGTCTATTCAAATTAGAAATTTTGCACAGATGCAACTCAACAATGGCCAGGCAGCTTTTGTTCAAATTTGGTTGGCTTTGTAGCTCTCACTGAGGTATGAGAGGCAACAATAAGCTATTTCTGAAGTAACACAGTGAACTAGTTTTTGGAGATGTAAGCAGAGGAATTTCTTTGCATGCATGGGCAGTATGATTTTCTGTTAGGTTCCTTTGCTCTGTCTATGTCTCAAGCCCAAATGGAGGCATATGTGTTCAATAGACATAGCTGTGGGCCAGTGAGGTGTTGTGAGGGGTTAGCTTACATTGCCTATACTACACTTGTCCGAGTGCAGACAGGACTCCGTATCTTTGCAATAGTATCACAGAGGTAGGTGAGTTAGTCTGTATCTTCAAAAACAACAAGAAGTCCTATGGCACCTTGAAGACTAGCAGATAGTTAGAAGCATAAGCTTTCGTGGGCAAAGACCCGCTTCGTCAGATGCATCTGAGGAAGTGGGTCTTTGCCCACGAAAGTTTATGCTCCAAAATATCTGTTAGTCTATAAAGTGCCACAAGACTTCTTGTTACATTTGTCATTCAATACCTGGAAGAGACCTCACGAGGTCATTGAGTCCAGCCCCCTGCCCAAAGCAGGATCAACCCAGCACCTCTGTAAGGATCTCAAAGTTAAGTATATGTAAATATTTATGTAAATATGTAGACATATGTAGATATTAACTCCTATATCTTCATGCCATTAAATATGATTAGGTTCTTAGTGTCACATTGGGTCTTACTTAAACTCTGATAAATCAAGAGAGAGAAGTAATTGTAATCCCTATGCCCCAAATCATCATTTCAGTAAGCATTGCACGTTTAGCTCCTGAATGAGACTCACACCAATTAACACAACTGCTGTAACCATTAACCCCCTTCTCATTAAGCAGAAGGAAGGCCACTATATTGCCCCCCTTCCCTAAATAACCTGCTGGATGGGGGTGAATCTGAACCAGAGACACCCATGTCAACTGACACTGAATAAAAGCAGGTATAAGGCGTCAAAAGATGACTGGGGATGAAGTTAAATGTGAAAAAATGGATTTGCCAGCAAGAGCTCCTGGGCTGTGCAGCAGGTCTCCCAAGGGAAGGGTAGGGACCCCGATGCTTGGGATGGCTATAGCAGGTCCTTGGAGAACACACGTAAGGGCCATTGCTTAGCAATGTATGGACAAATAGGTCTTTTCTGGTTCTAGCTGCTGTGAGTGAAATCCCAGCTCCTGGGCGTAGCTGGGGAAAATGGAACTACAGGGGAAGTAGCATTTCCAGGTTGGCTGTGGGGAAACTGACGAGACTCCCCACGGCTTCTACTGTAGTCAGTATCTTCCCCACCTCGGACCCCCTTCTTGACAGACTTGTTAAGATCTTAAAATGGCCTGTTTCCTATGGCTTACCAGCTCTCTGGCACTTGGTGAGCAAGGCGCTGCTTGCGTTTCATGCTGCCAGGCCAGAAGTTTGGTTCCCTCCACATAGGAAAGCTGCAATGGAGACATGCCCCATCAGGCAGCTGCTGAGGCAGTGCATGCCTCTGCGCCAACCTGGAACCTGTTGGTTGGTGTGCGTGTGTGTCTGGATGTGGAGGGTGGCTTGAGATGGGCTGAAGTGGGAACTCAGACATGGCTCATACTTGCTTTCAGGAATAGTCTCTTAAAGCAGTGGTTCTTCTTTCCAGGCTACTATACCTCTGAACCCTGAGCATTACCACCATATGACTTAGCTGCACAGGGTGTCCTGTGGTGTGAGGCCCCAGGTAATTGTCCTGCTTGCTAACTCCTAACACCAGCCTTGCACTTTTGACTTTCCCTCAGTCCTTCCTGTGATCTTGAGCCTCCAGGGTGAGAAACTCTGATCTAGATGAGCTGACTTATCTCCTGGAAGACTCTATGCACCTCCAGAGTGACTGAGAACCACTATTGCAAAGGGACAGTCAAAGGGTTCCATTTAGGCCAGTATCCTGTCTCTGACAGAGGCCAGCACCAGGGGCTTCAAAGAAAGGTTCAAGAAACCCTTCAGCAGATAAGTATGGAATGTTTCCCACCTGAAGTGTCATCCAAATCCATGGCAGGTAGTGGTTGCTTTACACTCTGAAATATGAGACTTTATTGTACACCCCTCCTCAATTGCTGTAAAATCCCCTCCAATGTTCTCACTCTCCAAACAAACCTTTTCTCAGTCCTGCTCTTATCTTGGCCTCAGTGGTGTCTTGTGGTAGTGAGTTCCACAGGCCAGTTGTACGTGTGGTGATAAAGTACTTCCTTTAGTTAGTTTTATATTTTTTGTTTGCCCCTTTGTTTCTATGTTCTGAGAAAGGGAGGAATTAGAAATTCCTGATCTTCCTTCTCTAGAGCATTGGGACTACATTTATACCAGAGTTATTTTGAAATAACAGCCATTATTTCAAAATAACTTTGCTAATGTCTACACTACGCACGTGTTACTTTGAAATGAATTCAAAATAGTGGGTGCATGTTTTTCAAAATCAGTAAACCTAATTGCAGTAAGAATAATACCTATTTTGAACTCATGCATCTGACGAAGCGGGTCTTTGCCCGTGAAAACTTGTGCTCCAAAATATCTGTTAGTCTATAAGATGCCACAGGACTTCTTGTTGTTTTTGAAGATATAGACAAACCCAGCTGCCTCTCTGATATTTTGAACTCGCTATTTCAAATGGAGCTATAAGGGAAGTAGCTTTAGTTCAAAATAAGTCATAAAGGCAACCAATGGCACTATTTCGACATAGGTTCCGTGTGTCCAGACACGCTGTTTCGAAATAGCTGGGTGCTGCTTGGAAAGGCATTTTGTGTGTAGCTGTGTTAGTTTGAAATAAGGTATTTTGAAATAGCTGGTTTGAAATATCTTCTTTCAAAGTAACTCTGTAGTTTAGACGTAGCCTCATAGTTTTGTATCTCTTTATAATGTTTCTGCTTCATCTCCTCTCTGTAGTAAAACAGTTCTGCGCTTGACAGCGTCTCCTGACCTCTGATCATTCTCCTCACCCATCTGAACCCTTTCTGCTTTTGTTAGATTTTTCTTTTTTTTTGTTGTACATAAGGCGACTGGCACTGCACAAGGTAGTCCATGTGAGGCGCACCATTAAGTACATCACGGCATTGTGGTATTTTTAATATTAACTGGAGACGGATGTGAGTCACAAAATTTGGTTCCAGTTCTGGGGTCTGTGTCTCCTTTCACAGCCCAGATTTACACTGTTGTGACGATGTAATGCCAATGGAGTTACTTTGGATTCAAACTAGCGTCACTGAGAACACAATAAGGCCGCACGTACTCGTCGTCTGCCCTCCTGAGGAATGGAGGTGGTTGGAGCAGAGGTTGAGGTTTGGCCCCAGCATTATAAAGCCCAACTATGCCATTCTAAAGCAGGAGGCAAACCTCCTCTCTCGGTGTGGTTTTGGAGGAGGTCCTTCCTGGGCACTGTCCCTGGAGAAGACCATCCAACACTTGTAGCTATCTCTTCTCATTATTAGAGACAGAGGAACAGAGAGAGAGAGACCAACTTCTTCTGTAGCTCCCAGATCCTGTAATGAACTGGCACACTGCAGGCTCAGGAGGAGACTTGTGCCCCCTCTGCCTTAATTTCTCTCCTTCAGTGAGGTAGGGTTTCATGGTTGGAGCAGGAGATTGCCATCTTCTTTCCTTCTGGGAGCTGTCAGGATATGCAGCCTGAGCTACAGGAGTTTGTTTCCTTGGATACCCCCTTATCACTCCTTCTCCTGAATGGGGGAATATCACCCCCAACAGTGACATCCCCAAGGAAAAAAAGGAACAAACGTGCAGCAAGAGAGTTGACTGTTTGGGTGTCTGCCTCAGGCCAAAGATGAGTGTAATGGCTTTGCTGGGCTTGAAGGAGCAGGGAATTAGAGACTTGCCAGCCAACGGGCAGCTGAGAAGAGGAAACAGTGTGAGTGTGTGTGTGTGTGTGTGTCTGTGTAAGAGAGAGAGAGAGAGACAGACAGACAGACATGGAGATGTGGGCAATGAGTTTGGTCAGTCTCAATGGACAGGAGTTGCATCACTCAAAGCATCCCACATTTGGAACTGGCTGGTATGTCACAAAAGAGAGGTTGTAGAGATTGGCTGGACCCACAGACATCAAACCACCCTACTGTCCCTCCAGCAGGGCAGGGGAGAATTACACTGTTAGGATAGAATGGGCACATCTAGCACCAGCCGTGGAGAGAGTGATTGCTCCCCTCTAGCATGCTCCTGGCCTCTGCGCCTGTTATCTCTGTGGCCAAGAGTAGTGTGGCTAGTTCTACCTATAAAGTAGGGCTTTGTCAAAAGCTGTGGCGAGTTCACACAATTTTGCACCTTGTAGCAAAGAACTATTTATATCATCCCTGCTGCTGCACTTGAATCGTCAGGTCTGCTCGGCTTGGTAAGCAGAGGTCAAGTGTATTGCTCTCCGGTCGTAGTGTTGTGAGCTGGGGGAAACCTTGTTACAGGTTGAGCTGAGCTAAACTCTGCTTGAGATTTATAGGTGTGAACCCCCCTTTCAAAAGCTCAGCGGCTGAACTTGGGGGAAACCCAGACAGAGGTGTTGGGGTCAGAGATGCAGGTGAAAAAGACTAATCTTGGTGCTGTGAGCAGAAGAAGCTGTGTTCTGCTATTGGATTCCCTCGGCCTTTCCACACCCAGGATGCCGTACATTCTTTACAAATGAACAAAACTGCCCCAAAGAGAGATCAGCCCCTCGCCCATTTCTCTTTTCATTGGAACAACCCACTAGACCCTGAGTGTGTGGGGAGCCCCTCCAGCCAAAAGGAGTGATATTGTAGTCCAGAGGCCTGGGCATGTTTGCATAGATAGAGTGGTATGGGGAAGAGTGAGGAGGTGTGGTTGTGTTGCAGGAAGGGAGATAGTGATAGGGGTGTGGTTGTGACAGGTGTGGAAGGAGCATTTGCAATGGGTGTGGTAGTGGTGGAGGTGTGGATAGAGGTGTGTGCGTGTGCACATACGTGTGGTCTCCACTTAAACCTTGGGTGACAGAGCTACGATACTGAGGTATGGAAAATCCTTGTCCTCGAGTGCCTTAACTGGGAGGACCTAACCCCTAGTGTCGTTACAGCGAGGCTGAGGGAAGAATACCTCCCTTGCCCTAGCTGCCATTGCTTGGGGTGGTGCTGTTCCTGCAGTGACTGAAAATCCCCACCTGTTGCTGTAAGCTGGGCATTTACTCTGTGGCGTTCCAGTGGAGGCATAGCCGTGGACCTGGGGCTGTCCAGGTGCCGCATCCCTAGTGCAGGCATGGCCTCAGAACACTGATGGGACCCTAAGTTTTGCCTTTTCCTTCTGCTTTCCCACCTTTCCTTGTCTCAGGCACCTCTCCGGTGCTCCGTGAACCTCAGCTCAGCAGCCCCTTGAAGAGCGGCACACGGCAGAAGCGGATCTTCCCGGTGCGTCAGTTAAGAAAACACTCAGTGAACAGTGATGGACAGTCATGGAGCTCAACTGAAACATATCTGGGAAAAAAATCACAGTGAGCTACAAGAGAACCTCTTTGAAGAGTTTTCTATGGGTCTGTGTCACTTGGGGTTTCTAATACGCTGACTACAGTGTAACTCTGAGTGTTCTTATCTAGGGCTAGGAAGCTTAACTTGGCAATAGAAGAAACCCCTTTGCCTCCCCACCTGTGGTCCCTCCAGCATCCAGGCCCCACATTCCTCCCTGAATGCTCAGGGAAAAGCAGCTCAGGGATGCAGGCTAGTGGACAGAACACTGTATGGGGACTCAGGAAACCTAGCTGCTGTTTCTGGATTGGCCCCAGGTCTGCTGGGTGAACTTGGACAAGTCACTTTGCCTCTCTGTGCCTCCCTTTCTCAGCCTGTAAAATGGGGACAATGGTCTAATCTCATTGTAAAGTGCTTAGAGAGTTACTAATTCAAAGAAGAGATAAGTATTTTTATTCTGAAACTGAGTGTCTTCAGCAGCCCATCCAGACTATAGCAGCCCCTGCGCCTGGGGCTGCCAGCAACTGGTGTCCCCAAGGCTGAGCAGGCCACACCTCGTTAGCTGAGGAAGCTTTCACGGGTGTTGCGTTATCTCCCTGCTTTCTCCTTTGCTGCGGTGTTTGGAAGATGCTTTCTGTCACTTACGCAGAATGTTCAGTCACTACCCCGCCCCCTTCCATGGAACACGGAGAGAACGTGAGCAATATTGCAATGTCCATCAGCCTCTCGGGAAATGGTATTGACCAGCTATGGAAAGAGCTTGTAATGAGGAGCACTTTACCCAGAGAGAACAGTAATAGGTTTCCTTCCCATCCCCTCCCCCCAGCCAGCAGGCTGTGTTTGCTCAAGAAATAACTTGCTCTGGAAAGGAGCCAGGAGGGAGTATGAATGGTGAGGGGGGCTCCTTGGCTGGATGTGCTCCGGACAGCTGTGTTCTTCTCAGCAAATACTGACAGTCCTCTCTGGATCATTGTTGGCTGGCACCCCAGGAGATGAGTAGGGTGTGGCCCGGATATAAAACTGATATCCGCAAATGCATCTGGATTTGCAAAAATGGCCTGCAGATATTGCTGGATATAAAGTGGTTTGCCACAGATTTGTAGGGTTCTAGATACAAAATCTGTATCTGTGTCCACATCTGTGTCCGCAGAACTGAGCCACAGACAGATGCGAAGACCCGTGGATGTAAAGCAGATATCTGCAGATTTGCAGGGCTCCAGAGACGAACAGTAGGAGAGAGAACCAGCCTCTTACGTCAGGGTCATTAATGGAGAGCCATCTATATCCTCTGAAAACATCCCTGCCCTGAACCCTTCCTTACATATTACCCCCAACCCTAATATGCCTAGACTGGCCTCTGCACAGCTCCCCCACACCTTTAGCAAATCCTGGTCCTTTTTAGCTTGCAATTACCTCTGTCTTTTCCATACTCCTGTCTCCTTCACCTGCAAATGCCCCAACCCCACTACACTCCAGCACGTGCCCTGTAGCGTCAGGCTCCCAAGCGGATGTGCATGGATTCCATGTTCTTCCATGGAAGATTAGCCCACCATCCTCTGACCTGTTTGCCAAGGCCTGTCTGGGTTTATGGCTTATGCTGTCCCTGGCCCCTGGAGATTCGTAGTGGATAGAAACTCTTCACCATGGCTGCAGAAAACTAGGTTGGTGTTGTTTTCTCAGGCAAAATGTCGTTGCTAACTGGTGTGTAATCTGGCTAAATCATGTGCTCAGCAACTGAATGCTTATCCAGGGTTTGCTGTGAGTTCTCCCATAAGGCTCTGCCCTGTTCCAGCTTGACTGGCTCCAGTTTTAGGCACATGACCCAGAATTCCCAGGAGCTTCCTCTGCACCGCGCTCGTTTTATTCAAAAGCTGCAGAGATGCCCCCGCCTGGGATTTCCAGCAAGGATTAGATAATTGCCTGGTTTTCACTGTTCCATCCATTCAATTCGCTGTCCTGCCTACATTAACCTTTCCTTTCCATTGCTTCGCTTATGCAGCCTGTGTTCCTTCATTTCCATTCCCTTTCTTCCCTGTTATCGGGGGAGACATCGAGGCCATGCAGCTTTCACTTCACGGCCGGTCACTCTCTTGTCATCGTAGCAGAGTTTCCTCTGTCTGCTTTTCTCCTTGTGCTTTTATCCTGATGCCAGCCGTGAAAACCACATCTGATCATTCCACGTGCCCAGCGATTGCCTCAGGACTGGCTGACGAGGAATTGGAACGTCTCAGGAAGAGCTGGAGCAAGTGAAAGCACTGGAAGTAGCCAGTCAGAGAGTTCTTGGGTGTAGGTGCAAAATGGATCAGGCTGTGCTTGCCTTTTATATAGCCTTGCAGTAATTAAAACTGGGCCAGTTTCTTAACCTCCTGAATTTGTGTCCACTTGGGATGAAACAAGTTTGGCCCTGACAGACGGAGGGTTAACATCTTTTGAGACATTTGCTTCAATAAATTGTCATGTACTAGTTGACCTGGGAGCGCCCTGCCTACCCGAGCCCTGGCTGCATTTGGGAAGGAAAAGGAAAGTTCCAGGGGAAGTACAGTAAACTCTTTCATATTCAGCAGCCCTGGGACCTGCAGGTTGCTGGAGAGTCAAATATCCTGGATAATAGAGAGGTGAACCTAGCAATGCATAACACTAAAGAAAAACAAGATCAGATATTAGGACACAAACAAAAATGTATGCCGAGTACTTTATTAATCAACAACAGTGGTATTGTACACTGTAAACTCATACTTGCATTAGCTTTATTTATTTGTATTTACTTTCACTATACTGTACTTAAGGAAAACGTAACTACAATTTACTTAGGGTTAAAATGCTGGTTATTTGAGAGTTCTGGATGATAGAATGCTGGGTATGAAAGAGTTTGCTGTGACAGGGCAAGGGATAGGGTTAGGGTTAGGAAGTGACCCCTTAGAGCAGGGCTGGGCAACCATGAATGGGGTGGGCTGCATGAGCAGCTCTCCTTCACTTCCCTGGGCCACAGCAGTACACGGCCCACCGGAGCTCCACCGCTGGTCCCATGTCTGCCCCATCTGACCCCCCATACCTCTCACACACCAGAGCCCTGTACTTATCTGCTCCTCCTTCTCCCTCCCAGTATTTTTGGAGTGTGCAAATTGCCTGATTTGCACTCAGTCCCCACTCCCTTCTCTTCCTTCCACAGCTGGAGTGCTGCAAATCAGCTGTTCACAGCATTCCAGCTCTGGGAGGGAGCGGGAGGAGTGGGGATGGAGCACAGATCAGGAGGGGGAAGTCATAGGAAGTGTCAGGCTCCAGGGTCCTGGTGCAGAAAGCATGTGGGGGAAGGAGGCTGAATGTGGCCCATCATTACCCGAGAGCACGAGGATGAGGTGTGTAGAGTGGATCAAGCTGGCCCAAGTTTCTGATCAGAAAACAAACATCTTTCCCTCTGGTGGAGAGAGGTGTGCGCCTGGGCACAGCTAACCAGGGCCATCCCTAGCAGGGCGTGGGGCTGAGGACAAATCAGCCTTCCCACTAATCTCCTCGCCATCTGCTTGGCACACCTCCTTGCCCTCTTACCTGCTGCTCGTTTGCCTGCTAGTCTCATCACTATGCCCATTGCCGCCCCCCAACCACCGGCTTGCCTCCTTACTCTCCACCCACCTGCTCTCCTCTCCACTCCCCTCCCACCTGCCTGCCACTTGTCTCCCCCTTCACTTCCTCACCCAGCTCTCCCGCCTCTGCCCCCTCCTCCAGTTGTACATCCGTGCGTGTGGACATGGGACAAAGGGCTAAATATCGGGACAGTCCTGATTTTGTTGCTATGTGGGGCCCAGGGCACTCACCCAGATTCACCCTACTCGGGCAGCTCTGGTGCTGAGGACGGCTTGTCATCCCACCCAGGAGAAGGCTGGATAGCTCACCAGAACGTCTGTGGAGTGGGGAGAGATGAGCTGCCAAAACATCAGGGCTCATCCCCTCTGAACACCAGCAGCATCCAACGGGGTGAGGAATTCTGCTCTAGGGACCAAGGCTGATTCTCCTGCTCCCCACCAGATAACTCCACATTGTCCTTTGCCCGCCCACTGGGACAGCTTGATGGATTTGGCAGGAGGAGGTGGTGGGATCACATTGCACCGGGCAGAGCCTGGATGAAAGGCTGTGAAAACTGCCAGTCTGTAGCAAGCTGGAAGAGCTTCCCTCTTGGTTTCAGTCTGGTGATTAAAGCAGCAGCCGATAATGTCATTTCCAATATAGCCCCATCCGGGTTCCCAGGGCTGGCACTCAGATCGCTGTCTGCATGGCTGGTTGACATGATCGAAGTATATCCCAGTTGTTTCGTTCTTAAGACTCTGAATGCATTTAGAAGAGGCTGGTCCCTGGCTGTGTATTCAGTGGGGCTTCATGTGGAGGAAAAGGCTACCTTGGCTATGAGCCTTTGGCCGTGAGTTACCAGATCCCTCTCACGAATGAACTGAACCACACCAAACCCGCTTGTGTTTAACAGCACAACTCTGGAGCACTGCTGCTTGTTTTGCCTCACTTTGCATGGGGAGGAATCCTTGCTAGCTAGTCCCAGTGGAGCCCAGTCTCTTGCCACTGGCCTGACTGGTGCTGTCTTCTGAGACACATTCCTTTACTATCCAGCTAGGCAGAGACCGAGTGGCTCCAGTTTAGTGCCTCTTTGCATGGGGCCTTTTGCTTGCTGTGCCATGTTGCTTTTCTACATGATGGGCCCACTTTTGTGGTGATTTGTTTTGGGAGCACCAGATAGGGCTCAGGAGACCCCCACTCAGGGCACTGTACAAGCAAGTGACATAAAGACAGTCTGCCCCAGAAGGCTCTTAGCCTAGGGCTGTGATAATACAGAAGAGGGGGATAAAGAGGTAAGCTGGGCAGGACTGGGAGGAGATGGGGACTTTGCTGATTCCATTGCTTCCAGTTATTTGTTGGCATGCTTTGATTCCATCAAAAGCCAAGCCTGACTCCTCATCTGACACTCGTTGAGTGGGGAAGTTCCAGCCAGGCCTCTGGAGAGCTCAGCATTGCAGAGCTGCAGCTCCAGGAGTGGGATGGAACAAGTTTTTGAGCAGGTTGTAAATGCCCCAAACATGAGACCCAAATTGAAACACTGGAACCCATCCCCAATTCCTGTCTACCTTGCCTGCCAGGCACTTGGAGAACAGTGCTTCGATGTGGCATACCAGAACCTTGCCCAGCTCTTGATCAGCTATGAGTTCTTCAGTAATTGCAGGAGGCATGATCAGTACAGGGGGGTGGGCACGGTGGCATGTTGACCATGGGTCCTTCATTTAGCTGATCCAACAAGAAAAGGATCCCACTAGTAGGGTTATTCTACTCTAGGAAGAGTAGTTGAGGCCAAGATGTGCTAGCTACATTTTCCCTGCTTTAGGCGCAGGTCAATACTCTGCCTTAATTTAGTTGATTTGAGGTCAACCTTGGGGGAAGCCTAGTGTCAACCTTGACCAGCAAAATCAGAGCAGAACACATTAGTTTGTGCCTGCCCCAGCAAAAAGGATAAGGACAATTGACGACACATTTGCTAACCTTGACCACTTTGCCAAGACTTTTCTACCCTTAGGGACACCTAATGGAGTAACTCTTCTACCTACTGTGCCAGGAGGCTTGTGCCTTTGGTACAGAAAGTTCCAGTTGCCCCTGAGGGGCCAAGTGGTATGTTTCTGAGTGAGATTCTCCTTGGCAGGGCAAGGTGGGCAATTTAATTGTTCAAAGCCAGTCTTGGGGGTTTATTGTGGGGGCATAAAATAAAACCCTTTGTGAGCTTCTCCACAGTGTATGGGACAGTTAGCATCATGTAGATCTTTCCAAGGCTCTTGGGCAGGAGTGAGGCAAGTCAGCCATGCATTGGGGAGCAATTTACAGACACAAGCTGTGAAGAGAAAACTAAATACTGAAAGATGAGTGACATTTTGGGAAGGGCCATGGGCCAACATGTCAATTTGCTGTCCTGTTGGATAATGTCTGTCAGTGATGTACACTGATCTTCAAGTGAGCCAGCTGTCTGAGTGACCTCCCGCTTTCTCTGGTAGAGGAGAATGCCTGATTTTAATGGACCCTAATCACAGCCCGAAAGTGCCAAATCATGACCATAGCACTCTAAACACAAGGAGAAATGCAAGGGCAAGTGCAAAGAGGAGAACTGAGCTCTTCACAGACTGCTGTTAACCACACTGCCGTTATCCGTCACTACTGTTCTTGTTTTCCTCAGAAAAACAAGCAAATAACAAACCCCACACAAATACTTCTCCGTCATCTGAGCAGTCAGTATCAAAATCCTAATTTTTAGTGTCCCTGGCCCCCGCGTTCATCCCCTGCCTGGAGTTCGGCACATTACTTCCCCAGCTGATTAGCATGCAGCCCGGACAATCCATGCCGCTAGCTAAACATAAACAGCCCATTTCTTTTTGCTTTTGTTTGTGTGCTGCTGACAGAGCTTTTAGTTCACGTGACAGGTAGAGGCTTAGCCGGGTGAGGTGCATCCTCAAGGCTGTTCCCTTCAGTCAGATGGCTGCAAGTAATTGTCCAAGTAATTGTCAATACAAAGGGGCACAAAACAGAGCAAACCTCCACACTGGGTGGAGTTCCAGCAAGCTAGTGGGGAGTGGAGCATCCTTGGTTCTGTTCCCCTCTCCAGAATGACATGCACTTTGGAATCAGGCCCGGGCACTGGGAATCACCTCAGTTCTGTACTCAGATCAGGCTTTGCTGTACACCCTTGGACGAGTTACTGCTCCTTTCCATGCCTTAGTTTCGCCATTTGTCCTCAACAGAACAATCCTGAATTTGCAGGGACTGTCTGAGTTTATATGGTATTTCCATTTCTGATTTCCATGGCCTGTAAAGATGGGGAAAGGACACTTCCCAGCTTCCTAAGGTTTTAGGGTTATTTAGTTCGTCTACAGAAGCTCTTGGAAATCTGCTCATAGAAGGGGCTCCAGGACTGGAGAGCCATTATAACTTGCCCTAACTGGGCACACTGGCAAGATTCCCTCCAGGAGCTTAGTGGGAGCTTTGGCCCTGCTACCTGGCTTGCCAGCCTGCTTGGAGCAATGGAGCGCCATGTGAGGGAAGGATGAGCACGTTTTTGCTCTCCGGTGCAGTGTCTATTGCACATCATTTGGTGCTGCGAGGATCCCTTTTATACCTATTATGTGGGCCATCCAGTGACCTGCAGGCTTCAGTGGAAAGCTGAGGGGGTTCTCTCGGGGCTGACCTGTAACTGACACCCTGCCCTGCCTGGGTTGTAATGCACGACACAGTCCCTTGGGACACGAGGCGCATTCATGTCCCAGCTGGAATAATAAAGAAGGGCGGTTTCTGAATGACTGCTGAAGGAACGCACCACGGAACTCTTTGCAAGTGATGTTCTAAAGTGCCTTTACAATGGATCTGACAGGTGCGTGAGCTGGCAGGGTTTGCATGTGGGGTGGGAGGGAACCGCAAAGTGACTCAGGTAATTCTTGGAGTAACGAGAAGAGCAAATCATTTATCTGATTAGACGTGCCCATGCGCCACTCGTCCGCTTCCAGCTCCCAGAGGAGGTGGCAAGCCTCACAGCACGTCTCCAGGCCCCATGAAAGGGGCTGTGCCCACTCCTGCGTGGCGCTTGGCATTGCAGCGCAGCAGCGAGCCAGCAGCCGCTTCGGGTGCCGTCATTTGTGGGAATCACTCACTACCCGCTTCCTGCAAGCTGCTTAGCATGAGCGCACATGGGGGGCCCAATGCAGTTGTTTGGGTCTGAGAGTCTTCCAGACAGGCACTTGGGGCTCAGTCCTGCACCACAGAAGTCAGTGGCAGTTTTCCCACTGACTAGGACAAGATTGGGATTGGGTCCTCTTGGCAACAGTCTCAGGTGTTCTTTTTTTTTTTTTGGCCTATGTCATGTGCTCTTAGGAGAATTTCCATCCCGGGTGTCTGTCCTTTTTTCTGACTGTGTCTCGCTTCTGTTTTCCTGGGTTTTTAATAGAGGTGCAGGGGGAGTGAAAAGCCCAGCACGGCGCCACTCCATTGACTCCCAGTTGTAACCCAGCCTTCTCAATGATTTCAGCACTAGGTTGGGAAAGAGTTAAAAAATGAGAGGCAAACAAAAATCCCAATGCCCAACAAAGCAAACCCCAGACGTTTCTGTATCACGAAGTGTGTTTGCTAAAACATGTGACGCTAGGGTTCTGATCCCACGTGAGGCTGTTACAGAAGAAAGAGCTTTACCAATTGGACATACATCGCCCCTCCATGTCACCTGGTTTGCTTTCTGGATTTCAGTCAGCTGGGACAATGAAGCGAGACCAGTCAGTCTCACCTCCTGGTTCCTAAGCACTGACCTAGCATTTCAGTGCTCCGAGCATCAAGCCCTGCAGGGGAAGGTTTAACCCGTCAGAAGGGGTGGTACCCCAGACACTTGCAGCTGGAAGGTATGCCTTAAAAATACCTTAAAACGAATCCAGCAGATTACCCACATTCTGAGCAGAAGAGGCTTTGCGAAAGGGGTATAACTAGGAGTAACGGGATGAAATTAGAAGTGGAAGATCAGGAAAAAATCTTCTTGACAGCGTGATCTATCAGGCTTATGAGTCATCTCATGATGGAAGACTGTTAAAATTAGATCAGTGCAAATACCTGTAAATGTGCAATGGGGCATAATCCAGCCCTGGTGCTGGGACAGGGAGGGAATGAGCTATTAGCTCTTTTGCATTGTAAGCTCTAGCTGCAGGGCTGCTTGCTCTAGTGCAGGCCTTCAGGGTCTCCTGCATTGATGCCTCCCTTCTGGCCCGGCTGTGGCCCATGAAGCCCCCTAGTGGCCTAACAATACAGCCACTAGCATTATCTGCTCTCACCCAGCACTCCAACCATGCCATACTTTCTTTAAATCCGTCCACTGGCTCCACCTGTCCCATCACATTCAGTTCAAGTTTCTCGTCCTTATCACGAGACCCTGCAGTGCTCATCCTCCCTTGTTTGGGCTCTGTCAGCCTCTGTTCGAACTAACCCCTGTCTCTCCCAAAGGGAGAAGGTGTCACTGATAACTTGGTGCATGGAATCATAGCTCTTGGTTGCGTCCAGCCCTAGAGAAGATAGATGCTTTCTACTTAACATGGGCAGAGCTGTGCTTTTAGCCCACACCATAGGGGCTGTAGTTGGAGACCCCCAGTTTGAGCCCAGCTGACAACTGCAGAATTGATGTGTCAGTCACAAAGTGCGTTGGATATTCAGGAGCGTGCCTCATAAGAACATAAGAACATAAGAATGGCCATACTGGGTCAGACCAAAGGTCCATCCAGCCCAGTATCCCGTCTGCCGACAGTGGCCAATGCCAGGTGCCCCAGAGAAGGAGACCAGAAGATAATGATCAAGTGATTTATCTCCTGCCATCCATCTCCTGCCCTTGTACTGAAGGCTAGGGCACCATACTTTACCCCTGGCTAATAGCCATTTATGGACCTAACCTGCAAAAATTTATCGAGCTCTTTTTTAAACCCTAATAGAGTCCTGGCCTTCACAGCCTCCTCCAGCAAGGAGTTCCACAGGTTGACTGTGCGCTATGTGAAGAAAAATTTCCTTTTATTAGTTTTGAACCTACTACCCATCAATTTCATTTGGTGTCCCCTAGTTCTTGTATTATGGGAAAAGGTAAATAATTTTTCTATATTCACTTTCTCCACACCATTCATGATTTTATATACCTCTATCATATCGCCCCTCAATTGCCTCTTTTCCAGACTGAAAAGTCCCAGTCTCTCTAGCCTCTCCCCATATGGGACGCGTTCCAAACCCCTAATCATCCTAGTCTCCCTTTTCTGAACCTTTTCTAATGCCAATATATCTTTTTTGAGGTGAGGAGACCACATCTGCACGCAGTACTCAAGATGTGGGCGTACCATAGTTTTATATAGGGGAAGTATGATATCTTTTGTCTTATCTATCCCTTTTTTAATAATGCCTAACATCCTATTTGCTTTACTAACTGCTGCTGCACACTGCGTGGATGTCTTCAGAGAACTATCCACTATAACTCCAAGATCCCTTTCCTGATCTGTCGTATCTAGATTTGACCCCATCATGTTGTACGTGTAATTTGGGTTATTTTTTCCAATGTGCATTACCTTACGCTTACCCACATTAAATTTCATTTGCCATTTTGCTGCCCAATCACTCAGTTTGCTGAGATCTTTTTGTAGTTCTTCACAATCCCTTTTGGTTTTGACTGTCCTGAACAACTTGGTGTCATCTGCAAACTTTGCCACCTCACTGCTTACCTCATTTTCTAGATCATTGATGAACAAGTTGAACAGGATCGGTCCCAGGACTGACCCCTGGGGAACACCACTCGTTACCCCCCTCCATTGTGAAAATTTACCATTTATTCCAACCCTTTGTTTTCTGTCTTTCAACCAATTCCTGATCCATGAAAGGATCTTTCCTCCTATCCTATGACCGCCTAATTTACATAAAAGCCTTTGGTGTGGGACCGTGTCAAAGGCTTTCTGGAAATCTAGGTATATTATTATACCTCAGTCCTTTCATGCCCAGGCTAAATGCAAGGAGCACGGGTGCCCTTAACACAGGCATCAGAACTCCAGTTCTGGGCCCCACCAACTTAATCAACAGCCTATTCTGCCTCCAGGGCTTCCCGGGGTAACGTATTCCGGAGATGATTGTTACTTTTCAGTGAATTTGGCATGTGGCTAGTGATGAGCTGTGTGCACAGCACTAGCCCCCCCTTTATATGGAAGTTCAGCCTGCATAGTCCCATCCACGGCTTCCTTGGCTTGCTACCTGTGCTCCTCATCACACGCCCCCCTTCAGTGACTCTGTGTGCTTGTGTCCCTGTGTGGGTGTACAGCTGCTTCTGTTTTTGCACAGCCTTTACAATGACAATCTGTTCTGGGGCACAGGCTCTGTAATTGCCCAGCCCAGCTGTTTGCATGAGAGCGTGCTGAAACCTAAGTAGTTGCAGCTCCTGGTGAACAGCTCACCCAGCAAGGAGCACACACCCCGGAGCAGTTACACCCCTTGGAGCAAATGGAAATCATCCCTCCCAAGGCTGGGGAAGCTGCTCCCTTCTGCATACCAATGGGGAACTTGCATGGAGCAGTGGCGCTCAAAATCTATAGCAGATAGGAGTATCGGGTTCCTCTCTTTCCGCTTGAGAGGCGATTGCTTCATGCTCACATGGCAGCTGCTAATTTTTCTATTTTCCTGCTGATTTATGAAACTGGGGGCCTGTCAACTCGACCCACAGGCACAAAGAGCTCTGCTTTCCCAGGCGGCCACTGCACGCAGGGGCTCTGCATCGTACAGCCACACCAAACTGTGGGCTGGGCCCGAGGCCATGGGCTGGGCCCACTGGTGGAGCACCCAGTGTGGCTCTACTTGTTGGGGGCACTGCTGCTTGCATGCTGAATGCTCGGGCGCCTGCCCAGGAGAGAGTCAGGTGCTGCCCAGCCAACTGGCGGAGCCCCTATAGCAGCCCGCTGTGGGCAGCCTCTGTTTCTATCGGGAGTGCACATCTACACGTGCCACGGTGCATACAACAACATTTATTCTGCCCCTGGACGGAAAAAATTAGAGGGAACGCTGATTGTGGGGAACGTGCAGCACAACGCTATGCGACGGCCCCTGGCTCAGTGGGACGGGTTAACCATCACTGTGCCGCTCACCCAGGAAAGAGAAGGTGGGAGGTGGGGGGTTGAGGCAAAGGAGGCAAGAGTGGGGGTGAAACCAGGCCCAGGCCAGTGACTTGCTAACAGCACTGTCTATTGGATTCTGCACCCCAGTCGCTTGATGAGGGTGTCACACTCTTCCAAAAGTTGTGGGAGGGGGCAGGGGCTGGCAGGGAGGGCCAAGTGATCGCAGCCTGTTTGGCACCCTCGATAAAGGCCCTGGTGCAGCCAGCGTGAAATGAAGAACTCTTGCTGCCGGTAAATATTTATTTTATATCAGAAATTAGCATACCAAATGTAATTAAAAAACAAAGTCGTGTGCATGCTCCCCCCGCACCCCCCGTTAGTCTGTCAAATGGCATCTTAGAATAACTAGTCAGAAGGAATGTGGCCTAATTAGCACGCGTTGCAGCCTACCGTCGCTGTTTGATAATTACACTGCAATGAGATTCTGAAACGAGGAAGGGCTTTTTCCTGCCCTTCCCTGGCACAAGCCAGCGCCGGCTGGTTTTCGTTCCCCCCCACCTTTATTTTGTTTTCCTCTTTTGGGATGTATTAGTGCCAACGTGCCAGAGCAGCCAAATGCCAGCCTCGGGAGGCGCTGCTCAAAAGCCCTGGGAGTGAGTGATGCCTGGCAGCACTGACGTTGTGTCTAATAGGTTCTTCTTAGCACAGCGGGGTGGCAGCCTTTCTGAGCGGCCGCGGAGAAGGGGCAGTTACCTTGCTGTGCTTCAAGCACATCTGAGCCTCATTCGTTTTCGTGCGCCCTGCTCGGCTGCCTGGGAGCTTGGCTGGGATGCTGAAAAGAGGTGAAATGAAAAAATCAGGGGGAGAGGGAGCTGCTCAAAGGCTTTTGGAGGCACCTAGGATTTGGTTCTAGAGGCTGGGGGGAAGGCTAAAAAAAAGTCCTAGAAGAACCAGTCCCAAAGGCCTTGGGGAATGTTGTTGGTGCCCGTCTTTTGCATGGCTGGTTAACTGCTTGTCATTTCTCGCTCGCTCGGTTGATCTCGCCATTGTACGTTAAACACAGTTTAGAGCAGTGTCTTTTTAAACTGTGTTCTGCGGAGCACTGGTCTTCTTTGAACAACTCACAGGTGTGCCCCGAGCCTTGGGAAAAATACAATAGTAACAGTAATGGAAAATACCGAAACATCGTTTTATTGCTACATCTCGCGAGAACACTAGTTATCTGGCAACACAGCAAGGTTGACTAACATTGTGCCAGCCTCCTCTCCCCTCTAATCTTCTTCTCCCATCCGTACAGCGGCACAGCAACTAGCAACGACGTGCAGTGCACATTTATATTTTCAGTTATTAAAACCCGCTACAATGTTACTTCTTCATTGCTGTGATACCTGATTAAGTTACTTCATTTTGTTTTTCCTGTGTATGGTGCTGTTTGTTTGTTTCCTTGCTTGCTTGCTTTGGTCTGACAACAATGATTTTGAAGAAAATTTTTGTAGGTGCGCCGTGTTAAAAATAGTATTGTTTGGTGTTCTGGGGTCTCGAAAAGTTTACGAATCACTGGTTTAGAAGACGTACTGGCTATATCTACAGTAGCCCTGTCTTTTCGAAAGCGGCACGGTAGTGAGCGAGGTCAGAAGGTGCTAATGAGGGGCTTCCATGAATATGCAGTGGCTCATTAGCATAATGGCAGCCGTGGCAATTGGAAAGTACCACTTTCAAATCGTGCGCCACCTGTGTAGACAGGAGTCTTTTGAAAGGACTCCCCCAGTCTTCTAAAACCCCTTATTCCTATTTGGTTTTAGAAATAAGGGCCTTTCGAAGACTGCTGGGGCGACACGGGTGGCATGTGATTTGAAAGAGGCACTTTCCAATCGCCACGGATGCCGTTATGCTAATGAGGCACTGCATATTCATGGCAGCACCTCATTAGCATCTTCTGACCTCGCTCATCACCATACCCCTTTCGAAAAGAAGGGCCTAGTGTAAATGTGGCCACTGTGACTCATATCCACCAGAAATGACCCCATGGAGGAAAGGGCTTGTTTGCACAGTACATATCACAGAGAGTCCATGACTAAGGGTACGTCTATGTTTACTGGAAGTTCAACTTGATTGCAGTTGATCTGCTGGGGTTCGATTTAGTGGGCCTAGTGGGGACATGCTAAATTGAACCATCGGGCTCAAACATCAGCCCTGGTACTCTGAGGAGGAAGGGAAGTTGACGTGAGAGTTTTTCCCTTCATCTGCTACTGTGGGGGGAACAGAAAAAACGGTTTATGATATGTGGACTCCAGCTACACAAGTGCTGTAGCTAGAATTGCGTATCTTAAATTGACTTTTCCACACATAGTTTAGCCGTGGCCTAGGACTCCCAGAGCTTTCCTAAGGTAGGTAGGTAGGTAGGTAGGTAGATAGATAGATAGATGCTCATGGAAACCTTTCTACCTCTGTTGCTACAGTCAAAATAATATTTTGTCTTCTCCAGCAAATAGCTATAGACTGACCAAGCGCAAGGCCAGAAGGGACCTCCTGGCTCTCATGAGCCACCAACACCACTTAGCTCCCTTCCATCAAACCCAGCAACCAAACTGAGACCAAAGCATGACAGCTCCTATGAGATGAGACTGTCATGTGCCACAGGCAAAGGGCAGGAGGGGTTGAGGTGCCCCAGTGCCTGACGCCCCCACAGTGGCAGGGCAATGATTATATGAGATATACCCAGAAAACCCTGCCAGTAAGCTGCTCCCCAGCCACTGCAGAGAAAAGTGACCAGGGCTGTCCCAGGGGGAGGGAGAGCAACCACCCCAAGTTGTCCCAGGTGTGAAGCCCCACGCACATCCCCCACCCCCGTGCCGCAGGGCCCATCCCCTCTGACCTCCCGGCCCATGGAGAAGCGGGGTTCAGCAGGCCAGAAGGGCATGGAGGAGCGGAGCAGGCTGCTCCTGCCCACATGGTGAGTGTGGCGCGGGTGGGAGGGAGGTGACCAGGGTTCCTTCTAACTTTTTCCATCTAGGGGCAGAATAAATTTTGTTATATGCCCCAAGGCATGCTTAGATGTGCACCACCATAGAAACACAGGCTGCCCACTGTGGGTAGCTGTGGGCGCTCTGCTAATCAGCTGGGCAGCACCTGACTCCCTCCTGGGCGGCCACTCAAACACTCAGCTTACAGGGAACGTTGCGGGCGGCTCCCTGCTACTGCCACCGCTCACCGTTGCTGCCACCCCTTGCCCCGGGTAATCCTCGTCTGCCCCATCCATCGGACTGACACCTCGGCCTGTGGAGGGGACAGTTCTGAGGGTGATCCAGCCACTCAGGTCATTTTCAACCTGACCTGGGGGAAAATGACGCAGAGGGCAATCCATGAGACCCCCAGGGTACAGAGTGTGCGCGGGGGGGCGGGGGGGTGCTCAATGAGACATCCTGACACCAGCACACCTGCCCCCTCCTCTGCCCCCCCTGGGCAGCTCCAAGGCAGAGGGCAGGAGCAGAATGACACCATGGCCAGCTGGGTACCTTTCAGGGAACTTAGGAGCTGATGGGGGGGCTGCCAGCTGACCCTGGTTCCAGACCCCACAGGCTGCTTTTCCAGAACATCCAGTATGGAATGGCCCAAGCAGGCAGCCAGACAATGTTCTGATGCAGCGTTGCGCAGCTGTACGTGAGGTGTTCCTGCGCTCCAGAGATGGCCTGGTTTTTCGCCTGGTCTCACGTGATTTGTCACTCTGTGACATTTGCTCTTTGGCAGTCTGATCTGCTTCTGCTGCAAAATTGCGTCCTGTTTGTTTAACTGCATAGCAGGAAGCCACGCGACAGGGGAGCTGGGGAAGCCTGTAGGGAGACGGGCCACTAGGAAGCAGACAGGGAACTTTGATGCTAACTTGGTGGCCCTTAGTTCAATAAAGTAACTGTAGTTGTTGGCTACCTTTACATTCCCTCAGCTGTTTATTCTTTCAAAAAATACTGGCTCCCTGCTAGCAACAGTTTACTCATCTCCACTGCAAGGGAGGATCCTGTGCTCAGGTGGGAACTAATCTCTAGGCGAAGGGTAACTCTGAAGAGACCACAGGTCTGTGTTCATGTGAAGTCCGTGGGGAAGGGAGAGGCGAGAAATAGCCCAGAAACAAAACTGGTTGCACTGGGAACAGCTTCCCCAAAGGCGCTTTAAAAATGGGGCTTTTCATGAGAGCAGGAGTGGGAAAAGCACCTGAGAAAGGAAGGCATTGACGGGGGAACGTGGGTGCTAGGGGTTAAGAATCTGGAGGCTCCAACAAGAGCTGTATCACAGCAGGGCTGAGCTCAGCTTTGGGCCCCACCAAGGTATTAACAAAATGGGGGAATCCCACAGAAAAGAGTCCCAAATGCTCTTGTGGGACCGGAGGGAATACGAGGAGATTGGAAAAGCTACATATCATGCAGCCACCCACGCCGCAGACAGATTTGCTGGGTAAAGGTGGTAGAAGAGGGTGTACTGTGTGTGCAAATTCAGAGAGCAACAAAGCACTCGATATCTTAACGTATTATTGTAATATTGTAATGTCTAAATAGGTGGTTCTGCTGGCTTGGGGCTGAGGTTCAGGTCAGTCTTTATTGTTTCGAAACTGGCTCAGCCGGCGCTAGCAACAAATCCTGCCTCCTCCCACAGGCCTCCTGGGGCAAAGTGTGTGCTGGGATATGCCTCCCTCCTGCTCCGGCCGGGCCTCAGGGAGCAGATTTTTAAAGGTACTGACTATTGGCATGTCAGGATGCAGATATGTGGCTTCTGAGATTTCCAAAGAGCGCCTAGGTGCCTAACTCCCTCTGATCTAAGGCAGTGCCGAGAGGAGTGTACTCAGAGAGGCAGGGGGCCTGTTGAGGTGAACTGTCTGCTAGGACATAGGCTGGTATTGACCAGGTCTCTGGAGGATTTTCAACAAACCCTAATGCCCCATAATGACTCTGATGGGGGAACTCTGTGCTGCCTGATTTACATCCTCTCCTGCTTTGTTATTAATTACCCCTGCTTTGCTACTGTAATTGGCTGTGCCCCGATTGCTCTCTGAAGTCGCTGTGGAGAAGCCCTCGCCACATCTGCCCAGCAGCTCACTCAGCCTAACGGGCTGGGTCTGTCAAGGATGAAGGAGTAGCTGGAGGCTGGGCCCTCCCTAGTCTGTGTCCCTGCGGCCAGCTTGCTCTGCTTATAGTCTCAGAACCATCCCTGCTGTTCTGAGGTAGCTGCCTCCAGGCTGAGGAGCAGCAGCTTTTCCACAGGAGAGGGTTCTCCCTAACCCAAGGGTCTTGCTTGGAGGAGCTGTTGATCCTCCCAACTTTCTGGGAAGTCTTTCCCTCACTCTGAGAGGGCTGATAAGATCCCTGTAGCAATACCACGATCGTAGCCGCCCCAGGCGCGGGCTTTCTAATTGCTGTGCGGCTGGATTCTCTGGGGCTCCAGCACAGTGGGTGACTGAATAGAAAAAAGGTTGGAGTTTCATTAAAGTCATTAGGAAGCTCCTCAAGGGGGAGGAGAGACAGGGAGGGAGGGACGGGGAAAGAGACAAAGAAGGGGAGGAGAAAGGAGCAAAAGAGAGTGTGAAGAAAAGGAGGGAGCTGGTGAAAGACAGGAACAGCAGGGAAATGTCTGAGGGAAAGGAGAGAGAGAAGTGTGAAGGGGTGGGGGGTGTGGTTCTTTGCTGGGGGTGTGGTTCCATCTCCTGCCCTCAGGCACCAGGGACCTTGTGCGTTCTGCATCCCTCCTGCCATCTCGGGAGTGTCACCATGGGCTCCTGCTTCAGGCTGCCAGCTCCTAGTGCAGGCTCTCATGCCTCTCCTCATGCCTGCCACTCCACTGTGAAAGCAAAGGGTCTCTCTGATTTTCTTGAGCGTCTGTTACTGCAGCAAGACACATTAAAGTGGCAACAACAGGTCCAGGTTATAGAGGGCACTGGCTCTTCAAGTCAAGTGCTCTGGAGAGGGCCACAGCCAGAGCCTTAGTTCACAAGCTGAGCTATTAGGCATAATGAAATGTAGAGCTGCCACATTTGACCTTTCAAAAAGGAGGGGAGCGGGAGAGGGAGTGTACCTGTATCAGTACTTACCAACTCATGTTGTATTAATGTGTTACAGTAGCAAAACAAAACAGCAGAAATGTAGCACTTTAAAGATGAACACAATGATTTATTCCGTGCTGAGCTTTCGTGGGACAGGCCCACTTCATCAGATCAATCTCATTTCCAATACAGACTGACCTTTATAACTACAGAGGTCCAAAATAAATTGCAAAAAACTGACAAATCAAGTACATAGGATTGATGATGGGAGGGGGGAAGTTAAATGTCCTGCCTGAGATAATTACGAGCATCAAAGGAAGGGAAGCAGTCCGTGTAATGCGTGAGGTAATTGATGTCTCTGTTCATATCACATGTTAATATGTCAAATTTGAATATGAATTCCATTCACAAATCTCTCCCTGTAATCTATTTTTAAATTCTTTTTGTTCTGGGACACAAATTCTCAGGTCTTTAACAGAATGGCCCACTCCATTGAAGTGTTCACAGACTGGCTTATGTGTATTGAGATTCCTGATGTCTGCTGTGTGTCCATTTATTTTTTGGCAAAGGTTTTGCCCGGTCTATCCAACGTATGTAGTGGCAGGGCATTGTTGACACATAATGGCACATATAACGTTGGTGGAAGTGCATGAGAATATGCCTTTGGTCTTGTAACTAAGGTGGTGAGGTCCAGTGGTGGTATCCCCAGAATAAATATGTGGACAAAGTTGGCAGAGGAGTTTGTTGCAAGGAAAAGTTCCAGGATTAATATGACTGAGGTGTAGCCTGTGATCGCTAGTGAGAATCTTTCTTAGGTTAGGAGGTTGTCTATAGGAGAGGACAGGCCTGTCACCTAGGGCCTTCTGGAGTGTAGCATCATGATCTAGAATAGGTGGTAGGTTTTTAGTGATGCATTGAAGGGGTTTGAGCTGGGGGCTACAGGTGATGACAAGTGGAGTTCTGTTGTTGATCTTCTGGCGCCTATCTTGAAATAGCTGATTTCTGGGTATTCGTCTGGCCCTGTCAATCTGTTTTTTGCTTCTCCCGGTGGGTGATTACATTTTATGAATGCTTGGTAGCGGTCTTGAAGTTTTCAGTCTCTGTCAGTAGGATCAGAGCAGATACGATTGTACTAAGGGCTTGACTATAAACAATGGATCATGTGGGGTGTGCTGGATGGAAGCTGGAGGCCTGTAGTGTAGCAGTCAGTGGGTTTCTGGTAGAGAGTGATGTCAGTGTGGCCATCAGTGATTGTACCACATTACAAATACCACTACTGCATTTCTGCTGTTTTGTTTTGTTGGAATACCGACTAACACAGCTACCTCCCTGTGTTACAGTAGATATAGTACATCAGTACAACATGAGTTGGTAGATACTGATACAGATATGCTCCCTTTAAGGGGTGTCCTCTTTTTCACGTGGTAACTCTAACGAAATGGGGGCGGAGGGGGAATCTCCCAATGCCAGCTGCTCCCCAGAGCTTCCCCTTACCCAGAAGAGTCCCCTTCCACTTCTGCTTCCGCTGCTGGGAGAGAAAGTCTCAGATTTGTCCTCGTGCACCTCCAGTGCATGAAATTGAGGTTTGGGTTTGACCCTGGATCTGGTATCCTGTCCCTTGCAGAGGCCAGTAACTCATTCCCCAGGGGGAGGAATCCTTCTCACAGTGCAGCTGTCCATATTGGAGTGCTCTGACACAGGGTGGAATGAAGGGACTTTTCCTTGCCCCTGCCCCTGGGGGAAATCAGCTGGTGCCCTGAACCTTGAGGTTTGATGACCCCCACCTCATGCACAGCCCTGTTTAGCCCCCTTGCCATACCCAGCTCCACAGCGACCGACTTTCCAGCCTTCTGAGGCAATGAGTTCCACAGCTCACCTCCATGCCCCATGTGCTGCTTCAGACTAAAGGTTCTGACCCCACCACCCCAAGGCCTGCTCCTGCAGGGTGTTCCCCAGGGCCAGATGATACAGGTAGAGCTGCTGCCAATGGAAATGTCAGTAGATTAGGGGGATTGGCGAAGAGATCCTGCATGGATGAGCTCAAACACTGAGCAGCAGACAGCCGTGGTGAAATGGTCCAGTGGTCCTTTCTGCAAGGGGAATTCTAGGACATTCGGTTTCTGAAGGGGGTTTGTGTGGGTGTGAGTGTGTCGCCCATTCCAGTCCTTTCTCCCCCACCCTTTCTGTCTCTGTGGCAGAGGCCTTGGGCAGCATCAGACCCCTGTTTAATTTGGCAATAACATGAATGCCTCGCCCTTATCATCCTTCGCTCAGGAGCGCTCCAGCAGCAGGAGGAACTCGGTGCCCACCTTCTCGCCACAACAATATTGCTCACCCCCGTGTCTCAGCTAAAGCAGCGTAGCTGTCAAATGCCCCATGTGATGTGCGCTTTATTTCAATTTCTCACCTCATTGCCAACAGCCGATCAGCCCCCGCACCCCCCGCCTGTCTTCTTGTTGCTTCTCTGCCTCCCTCCTCTCTCTTTTCTGCTCCCTCCTAGCCCTTTCTCTCTTTCTCCTGGGTCTCCGGCTCAGGTGCTTATCTCCTGGCTGGCTGTGTGTGTCTCTCTCTTGCGCTGTTGTTGCTCTTCTTGCTGCACGTGCTTTTTGCTTCTTCTCTCTCCCTGTCTACACTGGCCAGGCGTCTCTGCTTCCCTGTTTCCATTAGATTCAGTGTAAAGCCGCACACTGCAGACACAGTCTGGGATCAGTAGTCCAAATCACCCAGGACCCTTTCCTGTGCATACCCAACCCCAAAGAAGTCAATAGGGCATGTGTGCATGTGTGTGTGTGTGTGTGGTGAGGCAGGGGCTTGTCCCGTAGGAGCCACAGGGTTCTGGGCAGCAAAGACCATCCTAGGTTCTGAGCTTGCTGCCGCACACTCTAGTTCTCATCCTGAGAATCTGATTAACTCCAGGGGAAGCGGTGGGTACTCAGCTCTGCTTGGGGTCAGGCCTGCTGTTTTTTGGAACCTGCTGCCATTACGTTTAGCTCAGCTGAGCGGGAAAACTTGTAAGCTGAACAGTTGAACTTCCCCCAAAAGGGCAAGTCATTGCCTTTCTTCCTTTCCCTCGGCAGCTGGCTTCCTGGGCCAACTGGAGCCCTCCCCTTCCTGCACTTCAGCTTCTCACCCATGCTTACCTTCAGTCTGCTGCCCTCTCCTCTGGTCAAGGGAGGGAAGCCCACCAGGAGCGGGGAGAGGGGGACAGGGAGAGGAGAAGGGCACAGCTAGAGAGAAGTCATGTGTGCACAAGTAGAACGCGCATGAGGAATTGAGGGTATGGAGACCCAGGACGAAAAGGACTTTCCCAGGGATAAACTGAGTGGTTCATATATTCCTTGGCTCCCAGGGAGGATAGGGTTAGTTTGCTGTTTTGCCATGGGCAAGGGCTGTCTCACCTCATCCCTTGACTTGCATACTAAAAGCTACATTGAAACGCACTCGCCAACCCCCACTTGTGTGTAGCCAAATAAGAATAGCTAGGATTCAAGACTAGCAACCGCCTCTTGCAAAATGCGCCAAAGGAGTTTTAGTTATTTATATTGTGGATCACAGCACAGCACCATTAGCTCTTTGGGACAGGGATTGAAATTTATTTTGTGTTTGTTCAGCACTTATTACTTGGGGCCCAGACTACCTTGGCCTTTAGCCACTACTGCAACATAAAGGTTACATAATACTGCTAAGGCTAATAGTTGTGATTGGTATTACATCTTCACATGGTATGAGACAGAGTTTGCCCTTGAAAGCTTATAATTGGAAGCTTATAATTGGAACATCTCTTGCCAATGATGAAGTTTCCACCATGACCCTTGGTTAAGTTGTTCCAATGGTAAATAACTCACTGTCAAAAATTTGCACCTACTTTCCAGTGCGTATTGTGCTAGCTTGTCTTCCAGCCACTGGACTTTGTCACACCTTTCTCTGCTAGACTGAAGAGTCCATTATTAAACATGTGGTCCCCTTGTAGATATTTATAGACTGTATCAAATCACCTCTAACCCTTTTCTTTGTTAAACTAAACACCTTGAGCTCCATGAGTCTGTCTCTGCAAGGCATGTTTCTAATCATATAATCATTCTCAGGAGTCTTCTCTGATCCTTCTCCAATTTGTCAACATCCTTCTTGAATTATGGACACTAGAACTGGACACGGTAATCCTGCAGCTGTCACTCCAGTGCCAGATATAGTGGTAAAATAAGCTTTCTCTGTCGTCCTCTTTGTGTCACAGCCTTGGGAACTCATCTTGATCTGATTATCTGCCATGACCCCAAATCTCTTTGAGTCCCTGCTTCCCTGGATAGAGACCCCCCCACCCTGTAATTATGGTATTTGTTCCAAATGCATATCTTTACATTTTGATGCATTAAAACATATAGTCCGTGTCTACACTTGGCTAAAATTTCGAAAGGGCCATGTTAATGGCCAAATTGGAGAATATTAATGAGGCACCAAAATGAATATTCAGTGCCTCATTAGCATGCTACCGGCCGCAGCACTTTGAAAGTGCCACGTTTCACTCGTGCGCAGCTCGTCTACATGGGGCCCTTTTTGAAAGGACCCTGCAAACGTTGAAATCCCCTTGTTCCTATCAGCTGATAGGATTTCGACGTTTGCATGGTCCTTTTGAACAGGCCTGTGTAGACAAGCCATGTGTGATAGAAACGCAGCACTTCGGAAGTGCCATGCCCAGCAGCATGCTAATGAGGTGCTGAATATTCACTTCAGCGCCTCATTAGTATTCTCCGATTTCGCCATTAGCATGGCCCTTTCGAACTTTTGGCCGAGTGTAGACACAGCCATATTGTTTGCTTGCAACCGTTTTGATCCAGATCACTGTATATCAATGGTCTGTTTTCTTCATGATTTACCAGTCTCTTCTTTACCAATCAGCTGCAAACTTTATCAGTGATTACTTGATGTTCTCTTCTAGGTCACTAGAAAAATGCTAAATAGCAAAGGCCCATGAACTGATATGGGACCCACTGGGAATGGACTCTGTTTCTTGATGATTCCCCATTCTACCATTACATTTTGAGATCTACCACTTAGCCAGTCTTTAATCAGTTTAATATTTGCTGTGTTAATTTTGACCATCCCTCTTTGATAGTGACAAGCGTTTCATAGTTTGCTGGCTAAATGGAGTGCTGGCAATTTGGGTGGGAATCACCCATGCATCTCTGACATAGATGGAACATCGAATCACAGAAATTCAGGCCTGGAAAGGACCTCCTGAGGTTGTTGAGTCCGGTCCCCTGCACTGAGGCAGAAGCGCTATCAAATCTACAGCCACAGATTGGAAAGACAGGAGGTGACGTGTCCTCTGGAGATTAGACTCTTTGTCCAATGGCCCACTCATATCTCACTAGCTCAGCTGGGTCATTCAGCAGTAGGTGGGTCTCTTTTCCTTCTGTGTAAGAAGAGATTAGGAAAGGGCTGAAATACCAGCCAAGGGATGTTTAGCACTGGAGCACGGTGTCTGAGCAGGAAACAGGATACCGTCATGATCTTGTATTTCTACAGCACCAGAACAATTTGCAGAGTCAAAACCATGGCACAAACCTCAGACCAGGGTCCCTGTCTCAACCAGTGAAATGCAGCCACTTCCTGAGTGGAACTTGAGAGCCATGTAATAGCTACACAGCAATTTAGGATGGGAAGGGAATATTGTATCTAGCTGGAAACCAGTGAAGGGGAATTTAGGTTAGAAGAATATAACGATGCAAATCAGGCTAAGGGCACATCTATACTTACTGGCAGATCGACACTCCGGAGGTTAATATTTTGGGGTTTGATTTAGCGTGGCTAGTACGGACGTGCTAAATCAAACATCAAGGGCACTCCCATCGACTCCAGTACTCGCAGTCGCAATGAGTAAGGGAAGTTGATGGACTGTTTCTCTTGTCGACCTCCTGCTGTGGGAACGGTGCTGAAGTTCACATCAAGGTATGTTGACTCCAGCGACACAATTAACATAGCTGGTGTCGCATATCTTCATTCAGACTTGTCCCCCTAGAGTAGACCTGGCCTGAGTCACAACACCCAGGCTACCACCCCCAACTCTTGCTATGGGCCTTTGACCAGACTTCCCTGTGAGCTGTGTGCGTGTGTGGCCACACAGGAAAAATTCAGATGCTGCCCAGCTGAGCAGCAGAGTGCCAACAGCTAGGTATTTTGCTTCTGCTGGTGTGCATCTGCACACGCCTCAGTGCACATAAAAATGTATTCCACACATGGATGGAAAAATATCCGTGTATGGCTGGAGCATATTATAGGGAACATTGTCTTTGACCACACATGCTTCTGTCTCAACAAAGAGCAGTACACTCGCACTCTGCTGAGGCAATGGTTTAGAGGGAGTGCTTGGGGCGGGGGGCTGAGTAAGAGCAAAGATGAAGTCTGCAACTGGGCAAAAAAAAAAAAAAGGTTTAATTGTTGGAACTCAGAACGGTTTCCAGAGCTTCTAACATGAAGCTTATCAAATGAGAGGGCTGTTTTCAGCTTAATTGCTCTCCCAGGCAGGCTTGCTCCTTAATTACAAACCATTTTAACCCTCTCCCATTCCACTCCCTGCTGATTAAAAACATGCAGTACGAGGAAATAGACAATAGCCATTTTCAGTGCCTTGTTCGATATGCAGAGATGGCCCCTCTCCCTTTATGATGAGTCCATGTTCTTTTCTCTGGCTCTCGTAGGGTGCTGTATAGTCTGGAACTATCAACTTCTCCATCATCTGGAGGAGTGAGGGGAGTCCCTCGGATGGGTAGGATTTTTGCTGGGACAGTTTTCTTCCATGCATCTCTGACGACCCGCTAGTCAGAATTCAACCCTTCCAGCCAAATGGGTGGCATCTGAAAACAAGCTGCTTGTAGAGCTGGGGAAGGCGGGGGAGCCGTGGAGGATTGCCGAGGACAGGCGGGCAGCCACTCGTTCTGTTTCCTCCCTTTGTCCAGCTGCCACACACCTCTCCTGTCTGGGACTTGCGCCTCCAGCAGGCTGTAGTAAGGGGGCTCACTTTCATTGCTGGGTCCGTGAGGGGGTGCTGTGTGGTCGCTATGGTCCATGACAGACAGCAGGACCCTGATACCTCCTGGCTACCAGTTTCCTCTTGTTGCCCCCAGATATGTGCAGCTTGCACGGCCTTCCCCAGTCCCCTAACTCCCTGCTGCTCAAAGCTTCCCACTGCCCATTGTCCAGTCCCCAGCGCGGCCCCTGCTCCGTTACCTGTTCTGGACCTGTTGGGAAGCTGCTGTGAGGTCCAGCTTTTGTGGCAGGGGATGGCTGGGGAAGGTTTCTGGGTGTGAGCTGGGTCCTATGCCCCTGGGGGTAAGTCATAGGCCTGTGTCTTTGTCTGCCGGGGCCAGGCAGCCATTTATAAGCAGCCTGGGCTCCTGCCTGATGCTCGGCCCCGCAGCAGAGCCACAGGGCTGGGCTCCCTGCCTTCGCAAGCCTGCCTCCCATTCGAAGGGCTGGCAGGCATGCACTGGGGGGGCCCCACGAGGCTGCCCTTACCACACAGGGCATCACGTAGCTTGGGGCAGCAAATTGCTCCAAATTTTGTGGTGTCCTATGCAGCAGTGTATGGCACATGGGCCAGCTCTGGCTTAGCCCCATGCCACAGTGGGCTGTTCCCAGCAGGGCAGTCCCTTTGGAGGTGTGGGGCATGGGACAGCACCCCTGTTCCACTCTGCCCTGCCTCACCTCTTCCTCCCCAGCCCGCTCTGCTCTGCCAGCTCCCAGCCATACTGCGCCACTTCCCACCCCCAGTGACATAGCTGGGAGCCGGGGGAGCAGAGTGAGCTGTGGCTGGGCCACTCTGCTTCCTGGCATTCCTGGTAACCCCTGCTGTGTCCCTGCCTTGTTCCCTGCACCTCTGGGCCTGCCTTTGACAGCTCATGCCCCCGCAGCCCTGAGCTCAGTCCCCTCCCCTCTGCAGAGGGGCCGTGGAAGTCACCAAAATTTCGTGGGATGGGCCTGGGGCCCACGTGAGCTGTGGGTCCAGGCATGCGCGGTACTGGTTAATGCCCTAGCTCCTGGGGCATGCATTCCCCACCACATGGGTCACAGCATAGGATCACAACCCAGCGTACATTGCCAGGAGGTGTGTGCGCCCCTCTGCATCAGTGCAAAGTGGCAATCCAGGAGTCTGGGGGCACCCAGCTGAGCGTCAAGGTCTGATTGCCTAGCATGGAAAGGGAGAGCAGATGGGGGCACCAATGGGAAGAGCAAACAGCTCCCCTCCACTGCTACAAACAACCCTGCTGTGCTCCTGGGAAGCCATTTGCCCATCTGCCTGAATGCTGCCCCACCCACCCCCAGTGCAGCCAGCTTTGAGAGCCACACCCATGCAGAGGCAGGTGCCCGCTTGCCCTCCCTGACACAGGCAATAGCTGCTTATTTTGCAGATCACCAGTGAATGCAGGAAGCAAGGAAAGGGCACAATTGAGCATTGGTGGGGATGGGGGGGCTTGAGGCTCTATTGGGTTAAACATAAGCCATAAAACATATAACATGTCAAAGGGGTGGGAAAAAAGGGGTAAATCTCATTCACTTTCCAGGTTGCTGCCAATTCCACGTCTCTCCTGCTGCTTTTCCTCTCAAGTCAATGGAGATGTTTACACCATTGCTTCCTTGTGAAAGCAAACCCGATGTGGACACTCCATTCGGCTGCCAGGGACGCGAAGGGCCCCTGGGCTGCCTTCTCCTGCCCCAGAATCCATCCCAGCACCTGCCTTTCCCTACCCCAGCCACGATTTTCCACTCAACAAGCTCCGCAAACATTTTAATTTCATGCCCGGTTGTCGTTGCTGGTTTGTAAAACATTTGAATTATATTAGCACTGTTTAAGAGTGTGTCAGGCAGAGAAGCTGCAGCCTCCAGTGATTGCCGATTCCAGATGGTTAAGTGACAAATCTCACTTCTGATGTCTTAACTAGAGAAGTAAAGTAGGGGAAAAAATAGCAAACGGCAAGTGGAAACCTACTAGATCTGAGACCACAGCAGGCGGTGCAGGGAAGAGATGGCGGTTAATCCAGGCTGAAAGGAACACACGGCAGATGTTGCTTTCATCAGGGAATGTGGTGGGGCTTTTTCCTTTCCTTTCCTGAGACCTGTTGGGAAGAATCGCTTTTCTCTATCAACAATGCATGAAGCAATAAACACCTGCTGCACATGCCATGCCTGATCCTGTGAGGCAAAGAACTGTGCCAGATCAGGCCCCATTGTCTGTCCTCGGCAAATCCTGGGCTTTCTGTTTGAATGTCCCTTTTGTTTGAGTTTTGTTTTCCATTACTATTTGTATGACAGTAGTGTTCAAAGGCTCCCACTGAGAGCCTTGCCTTAGATGCACCTGCACATGAAAGACAATCACTGGCCTGAAGAGTTTGTAACTGAAATAGACAAGACTGAGAAGGGAAACTGAGGCACAGAGGGACCTGACAAGCCCTGGTTCACACGAGCAGGTCTGCAGCAGAGCCAGGAGTAGAAACCAGTTGACTTCTAGCCCTTTGTTCTATTGGCTGGACTACACTGCCTCACAACATAGAATGTTTTTTTTAAAAAACACAACACTCATGTCCGCTCCAGGGTTTTGGGTGCCTTTACAGTATGTTAACCTACTACTACCATTGGAGTTATTCCTTTAGCTCAGCTGGCAGAAATGTACTGTATAGTGCTAAAAGTCCAGTGTTCAGATTCTGCTGCCAACCTGTAGCAGGAGTCTTTGGATGAGCACCTCATAAAATATTGTCAAAATGAATCCCCTTCTTTTAACTCTTGCAGTGCAGCAGATGGTAGGTTGCTACATGGCCGCTGATTGGTTAACACCCAGTGGTTTAGGCCAGGAAGTAAAGAGAAATAACGCGGGTAAGTGATACAGCAGAGGGGAGATAGGGGCAGTGCTTAATTTGTAATGAAAGATGTGCCTGGGCTCAAGCAATTAATTAGGTGCCAGGTTCAAGCAATCTTTTTACTTTCCTCACTGATGCAGCAACCCTAGAGGGGCTGAAGCTAGGAGCTGCAGAGCCCAGAGGGGCTGGGGCTCAGCCCTGGCACAAATTAAGCACTAGGAAGGGCCCACAGGGAGACAGAAAGGAATGACACAGGCTGGAATTTGGTGAGGACACTGGGGGTAACACTTTGACTCTTACCATAGCACCTTCTGCTATGGAATGATCACAGTTAGAGCTCTGGAGTTGTCTCACCTCAAAGCAGCAGCACATTGCCCCCTAATGTCTCACTGGGGTCAGTGCAGACTCCAGGCAACAGCACCCCTAACGAGTATCCCACACTACTGCCTCCGGTACCGGGGTTTTACTACGAGTCTCCCATCCAGGCAGTGGTCTGACCCAGACACTCTAAGACTGTGGGCGCTCATGGAGAAGGTGGCCTTTCTTATGTCTCTTGCAGCTGCACGGCAGACTGGTCAAGAGAAATTTCGGCCCCTGGGTATCAGCTACTCTAGGGCTCCCTCCCTCCCATTTCCTCACCTTTTGGGGGCCTGCTGAGCTTGGGGCCCCAGTACAATTGTCTGCCTTTTTCCCCTCTCATGGGTCCACAGAAGTGTTCCCAGGCCACAGGCTACAGGCAAAAAATACATGAGGAAAATGAGGAGAGATGATTTCCTTGTATGCTACCGATACCCACCATCCCTCTAGTTACAGTTGTCTGTGTCTGCATGATAAAAATCCCCCCACCTCCTGGTGCTCATGTGGTGGGGATGAGGAGATGGGCGGGGGTAGGGGTGTTTGATAGAGTAGCCCATCCTGGTCTGAAATGAGTTTGAAAGGAGCTCAGTTTAGACAGTAGCGGGCACCTGATCACTTCACAAAACTACCACCGTCTGGCATCATTTAGCCATGGTTAACAGCAGTCGCTGTGCTGGGGGATGGAGGACTAAAATAGCCAGGGTTCCTAAACGCATTGCCTTCCTGTCCCCACATACATGTTCACATTCACCTGCTTCTGGGGGCCAAAGTGGGGCAGGGCCAGGATGTTCCCAGACCAAATTTGTGCTTTTGCTGTGGGTTGCAACCCTCTGGTGGCCCCTGCTTGCCCATGCTGAAGTGACCCAGGAGACCTGATTGGCTCTGCTGGCAGCCAAGCAGGAGAGCTACCCACTCTTCAGCTTTAACCTTGTCTTTGTTTCCTATCTGGAGATTAGGCCATGATCGTTCCTTGTGTGATTCCATAACACTACATAGTAGGGATGGATGTGGCCAGCTGGGCTCCTCCTTGCTCCAGGGCATCTCTGTCTCTAGCTAGAGAGGAGCTGTGTTAGTCTGTAGTTTCACAGAAGACAAGCGGTCCCATAGCACCTTAAAAACTAACAAATTCTAAGGCCTATAAAAGCTCATTATGGTTAGGGGATGTCTCTTAAAATAAGGGACAAGCGGTCACCCCGTATTTCAGCCACCTCTGTGTCACTGGGCTATAATTTCCAATCACCAACCGTTATCTAATCTGGGACTGGATTGTAACCAGTGGCTAAGGCAGTGGTGCACAACCCCTGGGTCACAACCCTCCAGGGGGTTGCGGATGTCTTCCTGGGGGTCATGGCTCCAGAGCCGCATGCGGCTCTTTAAAGAGCCGCTTGCACCTCCGAGCACTGCTGCCACTGATTCCACTTGTGGCTCTGGGGGCTGCCGCTGTATACACAATGCCCACTGGTAAAACTGAATTTCGCTTTTTTGTTTAAGTGACGGCAGTCTCCAGAGCTGCAGGGAGCCCCGGAGGAGGAAGCCCGAAGGGGAGGGAGCCACCTGCACGGTGCACATGAGGGACCTCTACGGCTGCAGGAGGGCTGAGGGGATGGGCATGGAGGAGCAGCAGCAGCACATGGAGCTCCTTGTCTCAGGCACGTAAATCCTAGGGTGCATGTTTTTGGGGCTGATAGGGGTTAAGCCTGAGGACTGGGGTGGGGGGAGTGGTTTGGGCTGATCGGGGTTAAGCCTGAGGACGGGTGGGGGGAGTGGTTTGGGGCTGATAGGGGTTAAGCCTGAGGACAGGGGAGTGGGTTTGCGGCCTCAGGGGTAGCGACACAAGTACAAGGAAATATGGGGGTTGTGGTTGAAAAAGGTTGAGCACCACTGGGCTGAGGGGAGAAAATCTCCAACTTCACCCTCTGATCCCACCAGTCTCCACTAAGGTGCAGTGTTTTGCTTCCACTCTATCCACTGGCCTCTGCTCTCCTGTCTGTTTAGGGCCATCCTGGCCCACCTCAAACCTGGGAGACTCTCCAAGTGATCTCATTAAAGTGGGGGGAGCCAAAGAGAGGGAGCTGAGAGTAGCAAGAGAGAAACTCCACATTCCAGAGTCTTGGAGAAGATGAAAAAAAAGCTACTGTGAATACTGGGAAGGAATAAAAGAGGGAGGAGAAGGGAAAATATACTCCCCCTTATTGCAGCGACAAAACATCCAGCACCCCCAGAGCTCTGCATCTCTAGAGTTTCTCCTGCCTGTCCCACTGGCCTGCAGCACAAGTGATGTGGTACCCCAGAAAGATTTGCCACTGCCAGTCAAAGCGTGTACAGCGCATAAAGTCTGCTGGGACCAGCATCCGCACGGCAGCAGTGCACAGGATCAAGGGAACACCTGCTGCAGCTCCACACTCGGAAACTCACAAGGGGACGGGCTGGGCCATCTCACATTCACAGGGGATGGATCACTTGATGATTGACTGTTCTGCTTGTTCCCTCTGGGGCACCTGTCAGGCATTGTCTACTGTTGGAAGACAGGCTACCGGGTGAGAGATGGACCTTTGGTTTGACCCTCTGTGTCTGTTCTTATGTTCACACTGAGAATCAGCTCACCCATCCATGCCAATCACATCTAAATCCTAAGCCACTCCAATCCTTGTCACCAATTTTCCCTTGCTGTGAGTTATCGAATCACTAATTACCCACTTGGATGTTCTGAACAAAACCCCCTCCTTTCCATGGAATGCGGAAGGAGACATTCCAGGAACTGTTAGAAAGCAACAGATGTGCTGAGATACCATGGAGACGACAGAGACTGATAACAGAGCTCTCCCAGGTCCACGCAGCCAGCCCTCTTTCCAGCAGCCCTCTAGCTGCTCTTTTTCGCAGCTCAGCCTCCAGCCATCATTCGTTAAGCACAGGTGCAGACTGGAGCACTGATGGCAACCGTGCCTCAACTGTCACCATTCCTAGGCCTGGCTAGCCAAAACGAGAACAACAACTTGCATGGCCTCCAGATTAATTCAGGCAAGTTCAACTTCGCCCTTTGAACTAACGGCTAACGGTGTGCAAAGCAACAACTAGCAACGCCGCTGGTCAGATTTTATGTCTCTAAAACAGTTTCCAGCCCGAAGGAGCCCAAAGCATTTGAGAAACTGGATACACTCAGCACCAGGGAAATGCAGCCACCTCTGACATGCAACACGAAGCATACCATGCAACAGGGAGGGAAAGAAGACATTTAAGTTAAGGACAGCACTACTAGCCTTCCCATAAATGCTGTGGGATCTTTGAGATGGACCAATAACTATGATTTTCAGTTGTCAGGTCTCATCTAAGGCTACGTCTACACTACAGCGAGCTGTTGACAGAAGTTACTGTTGGAAGATCTCGTTCGACAAAACTTCTGTTGACAGATTATGACCACACACAAAAAGCAGATGGCTGGGTCAGTTTGTTCTGATGACAGAGAGGGATTGGACTGCCTGGGTGCTCTTTCGACAGAAAGGCCAACCCGAAGCACAGCAGGCAGGGCTGCCTCGTGTTCCAGAAACCCTGTCTGTGGAGCATCCACGTGGCTTTTTTGACAACAGATTCTGTTGAAAAAGGCATTCTGTCTCATGAGGAAGAGGCAGAAAGCTGCTGACAAAAATGCCGAGCTCTGTCCACAGTATGTTGACCGAACACATTTTCAGTGTGGATGTTCCGCAGGCTTTGACAACAAAACCCTCTACTGGAGACGTAGCCAAAAGACCCACCCGCCCAGACCCAATTTATCACCTGCCAGGAGGAAACACTGTAAGAATTGTTTGTATCTAAAATCTGACAGGATATTAAACTGTCCCCTCTAGCTAAACAAAAAACAAGCAGTCCCAGAGCACCTTAAAAACTAACAAATTCTAAGGCCCATAAAAGCTCATTATGTTAGGGGATGTCTCTTAAAATAAGGGACAAGCGGTCACCCCTTATTTTTCATATGAAACATCCAGAAAAGCTGCCGGAGAAATGAAATGGGGTTGGGTGGAAATAAGGGAAAATCATATGAAAAATAAGAGATGCTGTTGCCCTTCTGAAAAATGAATCTCCCTTCTTGCTTCTTGCTGATATTGGGGAAAAACGTTTAATTTCCTGAGGTGTCCATGCCATCTCTGAGCCAGTGGGTCCCACCAGGAAAAAGGGACCCTGCCTGAGCCCAGCTTTGCCTGACTGAGAGTTCAGGAAATTTGTCTAAGCATTGAAATTCTGAGTCTCGTCTGAACTTTCACAGTACTTGGGAATTCAGCTGTGGTCCCTGATCTGACAGCTCTTCGGTTCTATAACTCTTGTACCAAGCTCATCGCTCTTGTTCCTCAGCAGCTTCCTGTGGTGGCTAAAACCCGTCAGGTGTTTGGGCTCTTGTCCACTCCCTCACCTATGTGGTGGTTTGTGTGAAACGAGCTGTGCCAGTGTGTGGAGTGCCCTTCTTGTTCTTAGCGGACAGGATCGCAGGGCTGAGAAGCATGAGGGTGATAGGACCGGCTGTGAAATGTCGCTGAAATGCTGCAGGAGAAAGGCAATGAGGCCCACGGCATAGTCACGTGACTGAGATTGGCAACGGCAAGCCAAGCTGCTGTGAATTACTGGGGGGCAGTTTGCTGGATCAGGACTTCTCCAGTCACCCAGCAGCGTCTGGATAATCTAAGCTTCCATTATGCCAGGGGTTGGCAACCTGTGGCTCCAGAGCTGCATGCAGCTCTTTAAAGAGCTACGTGCAGCTCTGAGCGCTGCCACCGCTGATTCCACCTGCAGATCTGAAGGCTGCTCAGTCAGCTGCAGATGGAGGGGTGGAGCCAGCAGGACTCCACGTGGGCAAAAGTTAGCCTGCAGGAGGGCTGCAGGGAGGGGCGGCTCAGCCTGCCCCTGCTGGAGCTACCCAGCCATGCGGAGAAGTAGATGGCACAGGGTAGCAGTGGCAGTGTGTGAAGCTTGTCTGCTGAGGCGGGTAAATCCTGGAGATGGGAGGTGAAGATGGAGATTTCGTCCCCTTAGCTCAGAGGTGCTCAACCTTCTTTGACCCGCAACTCCCATATTTTATTTCACTTGTGTCATGACACCGGGGCCCCAAACCTGTTCCCCTGTGGGGCTGAGGAAGAAGGGGTTAAACCTGGGGATAGGGGGTGATTTGCAAGATGGGGGGTAAAGTTTGGGGATAAGGGGGCTGATTTGGGGGTAAAGCCTGGAGAAGGGGATAACTTAAGTTCCTAACCGGTACAAATCTTTGTGTGTGCACTGTTCTTAAGTTAGGGGTGGCAAAAGTAGGGTTTGAGGTTATTTATTAAGGACTGTCTCGTATTCACATGTATTGTGGCTCTTGAGATACTGATTTTGTAACTCAATTTGAAAAAAATGTCTCTTCTCGCTATTTCGGTCACAGACCCTGAATTATGCAAGGGACATCTTCAGTCTTTACAGCTGCAGAGGAAACCTTCTGACTGTGCCTATGTTTGCAGAGAAGCATCCTGAGAAATATCAGGGGGTAGCCGTGTTAGTCTGTAGTCTCAAAACCAACAAGAAGTCCTGGGGCACCTTATAGACCACCAGATATTGTGGAGCATCAGCTTTTGTAGCAAAGACCCACTTTGTCAGATGCAGTGTAGTGGAGATTCCAGAGGCAGGTCTAACTATACAGGCTCATTAAAAGAGGGGGTCCCAGTCAAGAGGAAAGCCAGAGCTGACAAGGTCATTTCACTCAGGGAGGATGTGGCCTACTGCCAGCAGCTAATGTGAAGAAAATAACCCTGCCTGGTGTACCTTCCCCTCTCCATCTGAGTGGGACACTCATTCTGATGAGTAGCAATGACTGTGGCGCTGCTCATCACCCAGCTGGTCCGAGACGGTAGGTGGAGCCTGATCAGAGCACACCTCACATATGATTCCTCCCCAGGTAGATGGCTGCCACTGTAACCCCAGTGTAGGCAGCTGCTTCTACTTTCCAGTTCATTTGGGGAAGAACTTTGGGGTGGGTGAAAGCTATCTAACTGGCAGTCCCGGAGCCTGAATTCCCATTTGTTCACAGAACAGATACTGCACAGGCAGCAACAGAGCAAGCTTTCCTTATCCTCCAACCTCCCCACAGAATGCCCTCTGCCCTACTCTGGAGCAAAACCCTGCCCCCTGCAGTAGGGGAGTTGGGTCTCATTGCCTCATGCAATCTTTGCCTAGCTTCTGTTCTGAGGCTTCCATCAAGGGGCCGTGTGACCTCTGATTGGGTGGGGTTTTTTTAGTGAAACACTGTAAATGGAGCTGAGCCCCTCTTGTCTCATTACTTACTGAGCCTGCTTCACCCTCAGAGAGTGAGAAATCAGGGCAACCTTTGTCTGCACTGTCCCTGGAGCCACAGAGCTGCAAAGACTCTGTCTCTCTCCTCCAGTAGCTGAACCAAACTTTCTGCTATGGGCTTTGGAATTTCTTTTTTTTTTTTTAACGTTGGGTTAAATGCATCCACAGAGGAGAAAAAGTAACCAAGTTCTCCGGCAGCAGCAATTTCCTCCATTAAGCTGGCAGACGTGGGGAAATGAGGGAAGGCCTATTGACTGATTTTTTAACATGGCCCATTATATATCATGTGGATATTGAAATATTAATACTGCTTTCCCATTAAGCAGAGCAAGAGCTTGAATCCCCAGGGTCTGCCGTAAAGGGGAGGCATGGACATGGCCTACAGGTGGTACTCAGCAGGCTAATGAGGAAAGACAATATCATTTCTACACAGTGGAAGGAAGATGTCTGTTGCTTTGGGATGGCCGCACTGCGAGCTTGCTGTACCCCAGAAAGGAGACTCGCAAACCACGTCACTGAGTTGAAACATTCTTGGGCTGGCTGGGCCAAAAGACTTACGCACCTGGATTTTTTCCAGGCCAGTGTGGGGAGAAGGATGTCTGGCACTGTACAGAAAAGACGGACTTGCCTAGTGGGAAGCTGCTGTAAAGGGAAGTTCACACAACAAAATCACCCCATTCTTTGGGCATGGATTTCTATGCCTTCTCTTTAGGTGGTTTCCAGGACACTATGGGGCAAGCCTGGCCTCTGCTACAACATGCTCTTGCAGATGGTGTTCCCCAGAATTCCTAGGCACTCTCCACCCACGTGTCTCGTTTCTGTTAGCACCTGCTATAATATATATTCCTAAGATAAGCACAGGGGATTTTTGCCTGTCAAGGAGTCATGAATGATCCAGTTATACTTTGCTACCGGGCTATCGTCATGTCAGATCCAAAAGTATCTCAGCCTCTAATGGTGCTTTGCGGATGGGAATGGAAATATTGCCTAGCTGATGAGTTTAGCAGTGGCTGTGGTCTGGAGGTATATGGAGGTCAGTGAGAGAAGAAGTGTTAATGAGCCTGTCTTGTCTTTGCTGGCTGGGCTGCATGAACATTAGAAAGGAGACAGGTCCAAGGGGACCCAGACTAGCTGTTCAGTCTGATATGGAAACTGATCAGTGTCCCACATGCACCCCGTCCCTAAGTCCCTAGAGTACAAGGGACAGTCTGGGTGAAATTAAAATAACTGATTGAGAAGGGAGCAAAGGCAATAATGTTTTGTGCAGGACGTGCTTAATCTGTGGAACTCCCTGCAATGGGAATTTATTGCCCTGAATACCACAGGGCAGGATAACTGAATGCTGAATTGATCTTGTAGCTAAGTAAGCTAGAATAATACTAAGGGTGATAAAATCTTATGCTCCAGTTTATGAGCCATTCTCCAGGGGGCTTAGAAAGGCATTTCATTCCAGTCCTGAGTGTGACTTTACATAGTAATTGTGCCACACACACACAAGGCGATTGCCCCTCTCTTCAGAGCGGGATGTGTTTCAGTGGTGCTGGTATGGATATATAACTGCACAGTGCATTGGGGCGCTTCAGCAGGAAAGATGATCTATGGAGGGAAGATATTATTTAAGTCTTTCTCTTTCTCATTAGCTTATGACTAACTCTCGGTGTGCACAGATCTGTGATGCTGTGTGCTGAGGATGCTAGAGAAACTAAAATGGATTGAATTGCTTTCCAGGTAGTGAGACACATATGGAGCCTTTGCAGCCTTCTTTGTTTGTTTGTTTTTGCTTTTTCATTTTAAATTGACGTGCTAAAAGGGAACTGAAGAGTCTACTCAGTGACGGGAGTGCTCAGCCAGCCTAAATCATTTTTCAAGGGCAACAGGGAACAATGGAGAGTGGAAGCCGAGTGAACACCACAGCAGGAAAGGGGATTTGAAAGCAGCTTTATTTCTGATGCTCTGCGAAGGTTTTAAAAGAACAAGGACAAAGGAAGATGGAAAAGCAAGTGGTGACCAGCGCCTCTGAAAGTCAGAGAGCACTGGTGGACTGAATGCATTTGAAAATCACACTTTGGGGAGCGCACTTTGAAAGTGGCAACTTGATTGTGCCAACTCAGACTATTGGCTTAACAAGCCCATTAGCCAGAGGCTTATATTCACTTTTTCCAATATTCACTTCACCTGGAGGACATTTGCCCTTATGTGTAATGTTCCACAGGCAGGGAGGTACAGTAGCATGCCCTGTTGGAGAAAAGCAAAGGTGAGGGGGGAGATAGGACTCCTAGGTTCTTTTCCCAGCTTTGCGGTGGAACATCAGCCTTAACTTCTCTGGGTTTCAATGTCCTCAGCTGTTAGAGGTATAAATGATCCCAACCAAACTGTGATCTACTGAAGGACAAGGAATGAGTATTGTTCGGGGTGGAGGGAATTCCTTCTTGACCATCTGATGCTGTGAAGCATGGGAGCTGATTGTTTCTCTTTTAATGCATAATGACATACATTAGCATTGGCCGCACAATCTGCTGCCCCGTTAACACCTCAGTCCTATAGTTGCTGCACCACAGTTCTACCTGTTTTGTGAGGAGTTGTGTGTAGGGTGTCGGTTTCTGCCACCATCCCCTGGTTTTTGGATTCGGTAATAGCATAAAGGAGTCATTGCTTAAAAATGTTCGGTAGATCTTTTCAATAAGCTGAAAACGGTCAGCCCCAGTGATTACCCCTCAGCCAGGATTTAATCAGATCTTACCTCCTGAACAGAGTATTGTCTGGTCATTACTTGGGCGGGAGGACCCAGAGGAAAGCACGTGGTGCTGTGGCAAGTGGTGTTGGTGACTGACTTTCTTCTGAATCAGCAACAAACCCAGTTCCAATTTAGAGCTGCAAGAGGCTCTGTGCGTCTTATTGTCCCACCTTTTAGAGAAAGGCTAAAACTAAGGTTCTGGCCTCTTGTGGCCAATTCTGAACCTGTCGAGGTTACCAGCCCTGGTGTCCAGATCTTATTCCAAAGTGGTAACTACAGTGTGTCCATCTAAATGTGTCTGGAAATTTCCCCTGACCACAGTATTCTTCACCGTTCCCCGGGCGTTTGTAGCAGGGCTGCGTGCTGGGGGAAGTGCTTCGGTCTCAAAGGAGGCTGCATTGCCATGGCGAAGGGAACGATTCTGTGTTCGGGTCCCGTCCAGTGTTTTGCTCTGGTAAAGTGCTGGTGTCAAGTGACGTCCAAGATCTAAGTGGTATTACTTGGGAACAGTCTGGGGTGGCAGGTGCGGTGGCAGGACTCGATGGGGCCATCAGGATAGGGTTTGATGGAGCCTGGCTGCCCTCTGTCCCATGTGAGCCATTCAGTACCGCTCTGGCACTGTGAGCCTCAGCTTGAGTGCAGATGCATTTTATTAAATAAAAATGTATTTAATTGAATGAAGCTTTGTTGTTGGCTGGATTCCAAAGGCAGGCCAGCGGCTGCCTACTCTCTCCCTCTGCTTTGCTTTCAGCTTTTTAAACCCCAGCACATCTCGAGTACTTTCATTTACTGGTGTTTCAATTGAGAGGCTGCCCCTGAGCCGGCAGGTTTGAAGTGCTGAGAGCCAGAGCTCTGACTACCCTGTGGTGAGGCCTTTTTGGATCTACTCCTACACGTGCAGCCCCTCCCATTCACCCCGCCGGATTGCAAGGTCGCTTGTGGGGTGTATGGACGTGGGTGGAGAGAGAGGGAGCAGGGTAACGGCTGGGGATTGTGCCAAGGAAGAGGGAACCGGACTGAAATTGAACGGGCGTTGGCCAGGCGATGCCCCTGGCCCCTTTGCTGGCCAGAGCTGTGATAATGGAGAGGCAGCACATTTTGGTGAGATGCTGTGGGGGAGCCTGCAAGTCCTGCCCCAAGTATTTGGGGGTCATGTGTTCAGTCACGTTGAAATGCCACCCTTGTAATATGGGAGCAGAGGAAACAAGGGGCTGGCGACAGGGGCTCAGCACCCCCTGTGACAAAGCACTTCTTTGTGCCACGCTGGATCACTGGGTCATCCACCTGTGGTCCCCGCAGCACAGAGCCTCCCGCACCAGCGCTGATGCTGAAGGAAGAACATCCCCAACGCTCCTTCCTGCAGCTCCCAGGTTCTCCTTAACGTGTCCATCCTGCCCCCACCAGCCAGGCACTTATCCCAGTAGCCCAGCATGGCTCGGGATGCACCACAGGGAGAAATGGCCAGGGCATCTATGTTGTGGGGTTTTGCGTGGTTCAGCCTGATGTTGCTCACGCTCAGCTGCCCCCAGTCAGGTGACCTGTGGGTTACAAGTGGGGGAAAGCCCTGACTACGCAGAGGGACGGCAAAGTCCCCTCTGCAGGTCAGGTTTGGCGTTGAGCCACTTCTAAATGGAGACTGCTCCTGGATGTGCACTGGCTCCTGAACCGCTCCCCACGTCTGCCTCTTGGGTCAGTCGGCTGTGTCCCCGTCTCAGGGCTGCATGCACTTCCACTTGTGCTTCACAGGGGATGATCAGTCCTGAGTCCCCATCTCCCCAGATTGTAACACTGGGGCTCTGGCGCTGCTTCCAAGGAAGAGAGCAGGAAGGTAGGCAGGCTGGGGGGCCTGAGAGGGCGCTCCTTCTCTAATGATAGCCAGAGTTCTTGTCCGTCCTCTGCCCTTTGCGTAACAGAAAGGAATACCGTGGGCACAGTCGGGTGTTGCCTCACTAGACAGAACATGCAAAGCCCAGCTGTGTACACACACTGCTGCTCTGGCAGCGTTCTGGTGGCTTCTGGAATGTAAAGGCATGAGGGCCATTGGCGAGCTCACAAACAATGTAAGTAGTACCGTATTACCCATGGTCATGCCATATGTATGCTGCATATATGGAAGGGCAACATTTTAAAAAGCCTATCAATACATTAAATGCCATTAAATAGCCACCATGCTCCCAGGGGATGAAGAGGCAGTTGCTCCAGGGCACTCTGGGCCATGGCTACCATAGCAGCAGTGGCCCCATGCCCTTTAAATCACCCCAGAGCTCTGGGTGGCATGCTCCAGGCAGTGCTGAAGGCTGGTTGGCGGAGAAGTGGTGCATTCTGGGTGGCACAGTGCTGGCTGTCCCTAGCTCTGCCCCTTCTGCCACAGACCAGGGGGCGGGACAGACCCATAGCCAAGTCCCCTCCACATTGCCCTGGGCCCAGCAAAGTCTGTCGCCAGTCCTGCAAGTGCCATTTTAAATCTGAGAGCTGGATTATGACTTCTCTTTGGAAAACATCTTGTAGGCCTCACGCCAGTGTCTGGAACCACATCTGCATTTCGGGGTTTAGTTATATCAACCTCTCTTTCTGCAGTGTAGTATTAGGGTTGCTTTTAGAAGAAACAGGGACCTGAGGCTCGCTGGCACTACTGCAAGGCATCATCTTATTTTCACTAGGCCTCCCTGGGACAGAGCGTCAGCTTCTAAGCACACGTTCTACAGGGAGTGCAGGTCTTCTGCACGACATATTTGATGCCACTTCTACCGGGTAAGACAGGGGTCTTGCCTGCGATGTAATTGCTCCAGGTTTCTACAAATTATCTCAACAGTATCTTAGTTTTCTCCAAAATGAAAACACACTCTTGGATGTGACTATTTGTGGCAATTCAATCATGATGTTTCTGTACATGCCCCCTTGTAGATCAGGCTGTAACAAGTTCAGATGAGACCTTAAATTACAGCCATAGGCAACAGATCTGGTGTGTAAATTGAAGCAGCATGTGCCACATTCCTATAGGTGAAATAAAAATCTGTACTCCTGTGTTATATGCTGCTTTTATCTGAAGCCTGAACATGAATTGCTGGCTCAAAGGTGTGGATAAACCTTTCCGCTAATCCATTAGTGGCTGGATCTGAAGGTGCTGATGTGACGTTTGATACCATTTCTTTTCACAAACAATTGAAACTCTTCAGACATGAACTGAGTTCTGCTGTCACTTACAATCTGTTCAGGAACTTTCATCCATGAAAATAATAGTCTTAGCACTCCCACTGTCTGCATGGAATTAGCTGAACTCGTACCGAATATTTCAGCCTGTCTACAATGGGCACCTATGGCAATAAAAAACATATGTCCCATTAATGGCCCAGTGTGGTCTATGTGGATTTGCTGGCATAGAGCAGATGGTTGCTCTCAAGGACTGACTGAAATGTGTGTGGGCATGTGTTGTGTTTTGTTGATGACCTTAACATTGTTTTTTTATTTCCTTTATTTGTGTTTCATTCCCTGACCACTGCACAAAACTCCAGGCAAAAACTTTCATTTTTAGAATTTCTAAATGTCCTTCATGTAATTCTTGTAGTACGTATGACCAGGGCTTCAAATGAATAACCAGGCCTGTGTCACACCTTGCTATATATTAAACTGTGCTTTTCAGGCAGAAAAACCTGGGAATGGTTGTGTGCATAATTTCATCATAATGTGGAAGTTTGTGGTGGTCTCTGATTTCACTTCATTATCCTGACCTGCCATTTCCAACGGCAAGCGTAACAAGCAATCTTCATTCACTGGTTGGCTGATGCTTTTGAACTCACTATTAACAGTGTGTGCCCAGGAATATTGGCTATCCCCATAACTGTGCTGCAGCCTTTTCTTGCCCTGTCTTTAAGTTAAAAATTGCAAGCAGAGCTTGATACTCTATAGCCAAAAATAGCCAGTTTCTGTGGTGTTTGTGCATTTTGCCCTCACCTGCCCATGAAAATTTCTGTGTGTGATTTGACTTCTTACAGTTTTTACAGGGTTTGTCCTTGAACCAACCATTATTTGCATTGTGCGACTCTTTCTCATAATGAAAGTGTCCAGCCTTTGAGGATTGTTCATGCTGTGCTTTCCGCTTGACCCCCTGTTAATTTGTTGCACGGGTTACATGCAGATCCCCGGCATCACTGGTAGCTATTTCTATTGATACAACAATTTTTAGAGCACGTTTTGGTGTCAAATGAGCCTCAGTCAATAACAGTTTTGGGCTGTTTCATTTTGAATACCACGCACTAACGGGTTCCGTAATGCATCATTTAAATGCTTCCCACATTGGCAATGCTCTGTTAATTTCTTTTATCCAGGCCCATATTCAGAACTTGTTTCATTTTCTTATTGATTCCGTTTCTAAAAGCAGAAGGACTCTGCCATCACAGTGGCTTTGGGGAGAGGTGATTTTGTAAAATTTCCAGCAAACAATCTCAGCAAATGTTTTGTCTGCAGGTTTAATAGGAGCTGTTAGGCTACGCAGTGGGTTATAAATCTTAGCCCCCATTATGCTCAGTAAAACCACCTCCATTTTCTCATCAGTTATACTATTATCTATTATATACTGTTCTAGTCTCTCGAAGAGCTGGGCCAGTCCTCTACTGAGCTATCAAACAAGGCCATTCCTCCCCACCCTCCCCTGCAAAAACCAGACAATTATAGTCTTTTTTTACTGTATTTTTTTTGTTTAAATGAGCAAGTTGCTCACAGCCCCAGTGGCTTCAGACTACAGTTTTTTTTCCATGTTCCCTATGCTTCAGCAGTCACTGTCTCAGGAGCTCACCCTCCTCACCACAGGTTATGTCTTTGGCTTTTTACACAACAGATGTCCTGGGAAGGAACTGTAGGGCACAGCAGCGTCTAAAGCCCAACTCAGTGGGAGTTAGATACCTGAATAGCTTAAACACCTGGGTCCAAGTAACCGTGTTGGCTCAGTATACACAACGCACAAGACTTATGGACACCACTGCTGTGGCACGGTTCTGAACGTGCTAAAGGCCACTAGAGGGGGCCCCAACCTGTTTAAAAGAGTACACAGGTAGCACCATCACTGGTTGGTTTTGCAGTGAGGTGCACCAGAAGGGGCTGTGAGGCATTGCTCCCCAGGGATTTGGGAGTCTCGATGTGCTGCTCCAGCACTTGTGTGGTGTCAAGTGCTGTTCTGTGAACCGGGTGACCAGCCGCTCCGTTTTCGGTGGGACGGTTTTGTGTTTGGGATGCCAAAAAGGCATCCCGACTTATTCTATAAAAGGGACTAATTGTCCCATGTTTGCTACGCAGGTGCAGCTGCCTGCCAGAGAGCACGTATCGTGTGTCCGTATGTGCTCTCCGCAACAGAGGGAGCCAGCCGAGGCTCGGAGAAGGTGCGTGGGGGGGGGAGTGCCCCCCATCCCGTATGTGGCCATGGGTGAGAAGGTTACCCCATAGGTGAAGCATGTCCTCTGCATGGCAGTAAGGCCTAGTGCGGCTTGAGCACTTGCAGAGGTGAGTGGGTGGGCCTGATTTGTCTCCTTGTCCATTTCCCCTCGCCCCGCCACATTAGCAGCAGGAGGGAAGGGGAGAGAGTCCCACGGAGATGGGGAGGGCAGCAGTACTATAACCTCACTAGGGATAAATGAAATCTGTGGTGGGGATCCCAAGACGGGCAGGTGGCACTTGATTGTGCAGCTCTTTAAGGGCGTCGTCTTAATGTGTGTCAACAGCCACCTGGCAACAAATCAAAGCTGCCGCAGTTGTCGCAGGGCTGCTGTTCTGTAGTGTCCCACAGAGAAGCCTGGAGTGAGGCAGGCAGTGGAGCCACCAAGAGCCATGTGTCTTGTCTCCTCCGGGCACGGAATGAGACTGGCCTGGCTCTCTTGTTCTGGGATTGCAGATTATTGAATTGCTGGTGATACTGAAGCTGCTGCCCTGCCCTGGAGCATGGTGCTTGTGCTGAGCAAAGGGTTCAGGGCAATCCTTCTGCAGGCAGTGCCCAGGCACTACAAGCTGAGGCACCCCCAGCGAAGACTGCTGAGCACGGAGTCCTAGCACAGACTAGCAGAAGGCTGTGGGTGTACATTTCCCTGGGGCAGGGACAGTCCCTTCCCCGACCTGAGCCTTGTAGGAAGATATGGGATTAGGGCTGAATATGTTTAAAAGAATTATGCCCCTGTAGTGCTGGTGCCCCAGACAGGTTGTCAGTGATCGAGAGCAGTCCTGGCACCTTTTCATGCCAGTGTTCCCTGTAATCTGAGCATTTGGGCAGCTGCCCAGGTTCTGCCTAGCTGAGTAGCAGAGAGCCAACAGCCAGCAGCATGGGTTTCTATTGGTGGTGCACATCCACACATACCTTGCTGTACATAGCAACATTTATGCTGCCCATGGATGGAAAAAAATAGAGGGAACGTTGCTTAATGCGTGAGATTCAGCGGCCTGAGCTAAAAGACCCAGTGTCTTGGCCAAGGCTGTAGCAGGCTCACCAGTCTCTGTGGTGCAGCTGTACTGCAAAGAGAAACCCACCACACTGCGTGGCAGAGCCCAAGTCGATTGATTCGGGCTCCCTGGGCTCAAAGGAGAAGTGCAGCCTTTCCCACGCCAGGTGGAGCCCAGGCTCTGAAGTCTGGTGAGGCCAGGGTCCCTGAGCCTGGACTCCAGCTTGAGACTTGGTCTATACGAGGCAGGTAAGGTGCCTGCAGATATGCAATTCTAGTTAAAGCAATTGTGCAACTTACCTGTAATCAGCTTACTGGGCTATCCACACTGAGGGAGGTTGATGGGAGATTTTTTTCCCATTGACCTCCCTTACCCCTGGTGATAGCGAGGAGTACATGGGTCAGCTACCAATCCCATAGAGTTCAATTTTGCTTGTCTGTGCCAGGCATGCAAAATCAAACTTCAGAAGCTCAACCCGGAATGGGCAAGTAAGTACAGACAAGCCCTGAGTATCAACACTGCTGTTTTGAGCCTCAGAGCTTGAGGCCCACAAGTGGAGTCAACGTGGACATATCCTAAGTTGCATAACTTCCACCAGCCAGAGAGAGGGTGTCACATGGCATGAGCATGGCTCACACACCTCTAACACACCCTCTTGGGCCTCTCCCGCATGCATCTCTATTCTTTGCATCCCAGCAAGTGAGGAGCAAAAGAAGCACAATAAGTAATGAGTGCAAAGCTTCCACCAGCCCTATACCAGGGATGTGGGACCTGGTATTTTCAGAGGGACTCAGGTTGACAGAAGAAGAACTCAGTGCAGGAATTGGGGCAGACGATCTTTGGACTAGGTGAGGGTATATCTAGATTACATGGAAGATTGAATTGGTCAAGGTCAATCTTCCAGAGTTCGATTTCACACACCTGGTAGAGATGCATGAAATCGAACTATCTGCACTCAGCAGTTGACCCCTGAGCTCCTTGATATTGTGAGGAGTAAGGGCAGTCGAGGGGAGAGTTTCTCCTGTCAGACTCCCTGTTTGAAGACAGCCCGGTAAATTGATTGCAGATAAGTTGATTCTAACTATGCAATTGCCATAGCGAGGCTTGTGTATCTGCAGTTGACTTACCTGCCTAATGTAGACCAAGCCTTGAGACAAAATCATTCACCACTGCACTGCTAGCGTTTTACATGTGAGTAATGCAACATTGGATCAGATCCCTTTTCCTTTAAATTTACCTTGATTAATCTTTTGAATTATCAGAGGACTCCTTGTGCCACAGATTTATAAGCCCCTAATTTGCTCAGCGTTCTGGAGACTCCAGGCGGTCAGGAACCAAGACTTGCTTTATTGAACAAAACACTTTAATTAGCTGGAATAGGTCTGGTAGCACTTGCCAGACCTCACAGAAGGCTTATTAGTGCACACAAAGATCATTTCCAGATGTTAGAGGAGGACATGCCTAAGTAGGGTGACCAGCTATCCCGTATTGGGCAGGATGGTCCCATATTTAGGAAGACAAAAAGGTGTCCCTACTTTTTTTTTAAAAGGGATGAATTGTCCCGTATTTGGGCCCTTGGGGGCTGCGGGTTGGGGGCAAGAGTGCTAGCAGCTGCCCCTTCCCCAGGGCTGGAGTGGGTGAGGGCCACCAGCTCCCTGGGGCTTGGTGCAACCAGGAGGAGTCATCCCTCCCCCCATATCTCCCTGGCCCATATTTGTGACAGGGAGATATGATACCCCTATGCCTAAGTCACAAAGATCAAATCAAATGCAAATGTTTCCGAACTTCAGTGAGGTTCTGGCCTGCAGAGCTGTGTCAGCTCCATCTTTGCAAATAATTGAAACCATTTATTTTTCAGTTCATCAAACCTCACCCTGTGTGGCAGGTCACAATGAGGGCTTGTGTATAAACCACATGGGAAGGTCATCTAAGCAGCCGTTTTGAAGCTTTGGGTGAGCAAATAAAATCAAGCGCATGTTTTCAACCTTTCCAAGCTCTCACCATGGCTTCTCCCACTAACTGCAATTTTTTCCAGAAACCTGCTGAGTCTATCTTTGTTCTGGACAGGTGAAATCACAGGGAAAGGAGCTTTCAAGATAGTTCCAGGGGAGAGCACGGAAATCTTGGTTTACAGCTGAAACCATGTACTGCCATAAGTGTAGAGTGACTGTCAAATCTTCGGGATGGGCAGGCAGATTTTTGTTCAGGGATCTTGAACCAACCCACTTTCTGGGTGGTCTGAATCTTTCTTATGTTAGAATTCTGGCTGAAGGGGGAGCATTGTCTCTGGTACCAAATTAAACAGCTCCCTCTTGATTTGCTGATGGTCCCAGGTGAGGGTTGTGGGCATGGAAGGGCGAATGCAGACTTGCCTTGCAACAAAACCCATGCTTTCCTGTATTCCTCTCTTTCTCAGCTCTGGAATGCAGAGGCCACTCTAAGGGCACCACTGGGGAGATGGGCTCTTCAAAGACCAAACCCATCAGCTTTGCAGTGTGATAGCTCGTGTGACTCGAGCGGTACATAAAGTGCCCCCTCTGCTTTCTCTGTATAAGTGAGGCAGTACTAACACACAAGCTGACCTGCTGCAGGTTTCTCTTGCTAGTGGCTCCAACACCAACCAATTTCTGTTAATTTAGGGGAATACAACTGGTACCAGTGGATGCTAGGGATTAGTGCCTAGCTTTTTATGTTTCTATCATGTAAATCTTGATGTACATTAGATGCAGTCTCAAGGGCCATAAGGCAGGGAACGTTGCTATCCCCCGTGCTAATATTGCATAACATGCTAGCTTAATACCTGCAGTCATGGGTCTCTCTCTAGAGGCTGGCTGGGCTCGGTGATTATAGCAGCCGGCTAGCTGCTCATATTTAATGGAGTTACTCTTTCAGCTCAAGTGGCAGGTGCCTGTGCTGAAGGTCTGAGGTTTGATACATGCTGGTGATGAATGTGTGACCACAGTTTGATACAATTGCATAAACTAATGTAAAGCTAAGGGCTTTTAATGGCACACAGTTAGCAGATTCAGCTGTGCTGTGGGAAGTTGGATGCCGCTAAAGCTATTAGTGATGCAAGCTTCTGCTAGCATAATTCTGCCAAAGCTGCCAATTCTGGATGCCGCTGCTTCTGATACCAGCCTGATGGGATTGCAAACACCTCTCAATGGAGGATATAAATGGGGCTGCTCTGCTAGAATGGCTGAGGTTGGCTTAGCTTTTCCGATCATCTTCCTCCCAAGCCCTTCTACTCCTCAGCAGATACGCCTTCTGTTCACAGAAGCAGGTGCTGTTGTGGATTTTTTTCCCCAATGACATGCGAGATAAAAAGACACCAAATGAGAAACACAGAAACAAGGAGCGAAGAAATTACTTTTTTATCATGTTTAAATCCTGCAGTAGATTTAGTTTGTGACCAACATTAGAAACAACATTTTCATTATATTGTAAAATTAATCTAGTCAGATTCTTTGCTTAATCGCCTCTGAATGTGCTTGTCGTGGTCAATCTGTGTGTTTTCTGATATTGACATGCCCACAAATGAACTCATCAACCCCTAGGATTAGGAGCAGGAGCTAGGGAACAACTCTGCATTCTGCATGGGGGGCGGGGCATATGTCCCAAGAGAGATCCTCTCTTACTTAACCCTCGGCATCTCTAATGTGGCCCACAGGCACCATCATTAACTTCTCTGATTCCAGGACTGTGGCCTGTCTAGTCCAGTATCTCATCTCCCACTGGAGCCAAGGCTGGATGCTGCTGAGCAAAGGGTAAAACCCCCAATGTTTCCTGGTTATGCCACTTCAGGGTTCTCTGGTGGAGCTGTCTGGGACAGAAGGACTGCTGCTGAGAGTGCAGGGTGATGCTCTGTGGTTCTCTGCTTGCTGGTTAGTACAGGGTTGACATGAGGTCATCGTGGGACTGAATCTCCAGACATCAGGATGTGCCATTTGGTGGTGTACAGGGCTGGGTGAATGGCACAAATATAAGCCTCTTACCTGAGCAAGGTGTCTTCACTCCGGCTTTGGAGACTCCAGCTTCGGCTGGCACGGCATCATAATTGTGGCATCCATCAAAGGGTCTGCCCTCAGGATCTGCTGTCAGTGACTGTTCCTCTGATGTAATGCTTTCCCCTGGCCATTGGCTTGTTGCGCTATCACCCAATGATCCTCTGTGGTATTTTGAACCGCTTTCTCTGGCACAGAGAGGTCATCTGCAATCTTGCTCATGCGGTTGCATTCAAGTTTTATTCCAGCTGGTATCCAGACTCAGCAACAGCAAGCTCTGAACACACCAGTGACAGAGAGAGGCAGCTCTGCGTGAACACCTTTATGTTTCTGCGCCAGCACTCAATGGACCAGTGTTCTGGGAGCATGCAGAAGAGTGAACATACTACATTTGTCACCCAGTTCCCTTTAGGTTTAGATAATGAACAAATAATCCTCACCTCAGTCTGCTGAGAGCCTCAGAAGCTGTCATCACTGGTCTGGGGTAAAATATACCCTGCTCCGGGTGTTCCAGTGAATTGTGATTGGCTGCCTGGGGTGTGTGGGTGTCCCCCCTGTCTCCTACTGGGGCGATCCTGACTGAACCACTTGAGTGTTCCTCCATGCCACATAGTGGCAGAAGTAGCTGACTTTTCTCACAGGTGAAGGACTTTGAAGGTGAGGACTGGCTGCTCTGTACCCTGAAGCAACTTGTCTCTAGTTCTGGGGAACATTCTGTCCATTCAGTGGGCAGGGAATAAAGTGATCTTGCCACTGTCCAGGAGCATGACTTTGAGCAAAACATGTCACCTCTGTTTCCCTTCATGCCCTTTTTCGGTCTTGTGGGCTTACAAAGGAAGCTCTTCCTGGCAGGGACCTGCTCTGGCTGTGGGATGTACAGCACTTGTGGGACTCTGCTCTGAGCTGGGGTGTCTAGTCACTATGTAGTGCAAATTAATGATAATCTGCTTGCAACCCCAGGTGATGTGCTATAGCTAATCACACATGAAACGACTGAGAAGACTTTGATTCTGTTTTTGTTCTAACTGGAGCATCTCAGATCTCTCCTTCCGAGGACTGGATGCCTGTAAACGAAGGAGAGTGTCACCCATCCTTTAGAGGGCAGTGGGGAGTCACCTCTTCTTCTCTCCTTTCAGCACCAGAGCAGGAAATGGGCTCCTTAAAGTTCCCTTCAGACAGCTGAACCAAAGTGCCATGTGGCTCTGGCTGTGTTCTAAGCCTCACTCTCCCCAGCTGGGATCATGCTTTGGGCTGAGTTTACTCCCTTTTATGCTGGTCCTCTAGTCTGAACAGGCGCCTTTGATCCTTCAGCCAAGTAGATCAAGCGTCTAGGAAAGCAGCCCATCCATGCCCCATGTTGCTTGTTCTTTCATGGATGGATTTCCCTGCCAGCATGCCCTCCTCCTGTTCCTCCCCTCTTTCTGCAGCCTGTAACCATTTCACTGTCTGTGTCTGTGTAAGAGAGAAAAGCCTGAACAGAGGGGTCCTCGCTGAGGGAAGTGGAGCAGACTGGCTGTGCTGAGGGGTGAAGCCCACGTAGAATAGAGATCCCAGGCCAGTCAGCTGACATAAACCCATGCTGCACTTGTCATATGGTAGTGCCATGTGCGAGAAGGCCTGTCATTCCCAAGGCACAACAAGGACACAATAGGTTGGAGAGAAGTCCCTCAGCTCAGGAGTAAGGTAGCCTAACATGAACAAGAAGCTGGGATGCTCTGAGGTGAGTCTCTTGAGGTTCACCCGTATTTTGGCTCTGGTAACGTTCTGGCAGATAGATATGGTCAGAAATCCCCCGTCCTGCCTAGGCTCAGGTTCCCGCTCAGCCCTGCACTAGAACAGGCCACACATGCTCTGCTGTGCCAGCCCCACAAGCCAGAGAACTGTGCGGTGAAAGAATGAGGCAGAGCGCAAATGAGTTGCTGGAGGCCCTGTATCTGTAATGCAGCTTAGCAGGGAGCCTGCTACAAAAGCTGCTGAATGTTTTATGGTGTATTTAAGACCTGTGCAAAGTCTGGACGCTGCTCTGTATATCTCTTTTACTAGACAATAACTCGTATGAGAGAGCTGCTATGGCACGGCACTGGCCGGGAGTGCTGGGGAATGCTTGTGAGAGTGAAGGGGCGGAGATAGGTGTGGCCCAGCTGAGTCCTCAGCGGGATTTGAGCAGAGATGGGAAAGGGGCACTCATGGCCCAGAGAGGATGCTGCGGTTGCTCGGGCTGAGGGATTTCAAGATGGCTAAACGGAGCAAATGTCAGAACAAAAGAGGTTGCAGCAATGTGGGGCATACTGTGGCTTTCTCTTTGCTATCCCCAAACCATGGCTGTTTACAACAGGATGGGTCATACTGCAAGACAACACCTTTTCTGTGCTGCAAACAGCCTGAGTTAGTATGCAGGAGGTAGTTAGGGGGTAAGGGTCAGCTGGAGAACCATGTCACCATGAGGATTGCTGCATCTGTGTGTGCAGAGGTATAGCAGTCCACACCTAGCGTGACCAGAGAGCAAGTGTGAAAAATCAGGACAGAGGTAGGAATGACAGGACCCTATATAAGACAAAGCTACAAAAATTCATAGACTACCAGACCTGGAAGGGACCTTGGGAGGTCACCATATCCAGTCCCCATCCCTCATGGCAGGGCCAAGCACCATCTAGATCCATGGTGTCCAACCAGTTCTGAAGCAGCAGCCACTATAGCAAACTAGCTACATTATTCTGGAAATCTATTTATTGTTCAAGCCAACTAGCCACACTCAGCCGGCCAAACGGTCACATGCAGCTAGTGTGTCAGACACCACGGCTCTAGATCCTCCCTGATGGGACTGTCCTTATATTGGGACTGTACCTCGGACATCTGGCCACCCTCAGGGAGGCTGTTTGTGTTCCAGCAGTTGCAGTGGAGGGCTTAGTTGCTGTTGGTATTACAGCAGTGCCCACAGTGTGCTTGGTAGGCCTTGTACTGCTCCATAGAGGGACACTGCATGTGCCCTGACATGTGCACAGTCGATGAAGACAAGCAATAGAGGATGGTGTTGTGTTGTGGGGTGTGGAGGACAGGAGCGAGGAAAGGAGGCAATGGGTGCCTAAGAAATGTTGTACCAGATGAGGCTGATGTCCATCTAGTTCATTCTCTCATCCCCACCAAAAGATTGTGTCTGATGCTGCAGAGGAAGGTATAAAGATAATCCATTTGGCCAAAACCATGCAATGACGTACCCTGGAGCAAAACTTCTCCCACCCCATGTCCGCTGATCAGTTTACACTTGAACGCTGAGGATTGAGCGCTCTTGTCATTTTTGTTCCGGCTGCTGCCGCTGCCAAAACAGCTCCCATACGTGTAACTCTCCAGCCTTGGCAAGGTCCTTTTCATTCTGAATCATTCTACACTGTATTAGCCTGAGCTAAGGAAGAGGAGACTCACCTATGTGTCGTAGGGGCCATACTGCTAACAGATTCTTCTTTGGGCAAGCACTACAGCTCTGTACTTTCATGGTAGGAGAATCTGAGCTCTAGTTCCCCTGTCACTGTGGAGTTATGAGAGGCTGCAGTCCCTGTGTGCAGCATAATGACAGATATGATAGCAAAGACAAAAAGGTGGCATAAATATCTATACACCTATAAATCCATGGTCCTAGGTGGGCATGAATCTGTTACAATGTACTCCGTGTCCTGTGAGCTTTGCATCAAATAAAGACAGCTGTTACCTTTATGTCCTGCTCTAGCAAGGGCCACCAGATTTCAAGATCCAAGCCAAGCTATGCAGAGCTGGGCACCAGGGTAGCAGAGATCCTGTCCTTGGTTAATCCCATGTGCTGCAACTGGATCAGCAACTCGCAGAAATAACTGACTACTGAGTGGATTACAACAGATAAATAGGATGTTAATACAACTCCGCTGCAAACAAAAGAGACAAGCTCATGTAGACCTGGTAGGCCTGATCAGAATGCAGAGAGCTGTGAAACCTCATCTGATAGTGTCCAAAATGAACACACAGAAGAGGGCTGGATGGCCAGTGGTTACTGGGAATACCTCTATGTTGTATGCGGACAGACCTGCTCCTACCAGCTTGATTTCATATTACATGAACATGGTAACCATTACTCCTTGTTAATTATCCCTTATTTTAATATATGTTCTTCCACACCTATGGACTGTTTACAATCTACATTTATATCTAGGTTTTTTTGTACATACTGCTGGTGCACATCCATGTACTACCTCGGTATTGGTGTTGCACGTAAGAAATTTTAGTTGCTCAAAAGAAAATTCAGCCTGTCCAAGGATGGAAAATCTTAGCGGGAACACTGAGCCCCTGCCCTGCATGCTGCCAGGAGAGTCTCAGTGCATGTGTGGGGTTGGAGCAGCCAGCAGAGCCCCAGGTGCAGCCAAGACCCCAGCATGCAGGGCAACTAGAGGAGGGAAGGGGTAGGGCAGCAGGGGCCCCAGGTGCATGTCTACTGGCAGCAGGGGATGCTGGGGGAGAGGGGCAGGGCCAGGCTGGCTTGAGGGAGAGTCGGGGGCAGAGTCAGCTGGAGAGACGGTGTTCGGGGGAGAAGGGCAGGGCCCGCTGTTGTCCACATTAACAACAAAAGCACTCTCTCCTAGAAATTCCTGCATACGGGCCTGCTGTGGCCGTTTACAATATTGCCCTTGGAAATCTAATGGCAGATCAGTGGCTCCTACTTTGGGGTGGGAGTGAGGAGTGGGATTAAATTGAGGCGAGGGCTCAATCCAATTCCCAGGTTTCAAGCATTCCCTTTGGAAATGTCCACACCCATTGCTGACCTTCTTGTTGCTAGCCTAAGTGGTAAGACAAAGGACTGAACTGAGCTATGGAAACTGATTCCCCTCCTCTCACACGTAAAGGAGAAGGTCCCTCCAGAGATCTGTGCAAATCTTCTTACCAGCCCTGCAGATAAATGGGACTTCATTCTCCTGGGAAATGAGGCATACATTTTTAACAGGGAAGGTAATTAACCACTGGAACAACGCACTAAGGGTCTTGGTGGATTCTCTGACTCTGACCATTTTTAAACCAGAATTTGTTTGTTTGTTTTTTCTAAAAGTTCTGCACTAGGAACTGTTTAGGCTAGTTCACTGGCCTGTGTTATCCAGGAGGTCAGACTAGAAGGATGACCACAAAGGTTGCTTTGGCCCTTAAATTCACGAATTCTATGCCTGTCATTCCATCACCTTTCAATAGGGATCCATTTACTTAAAAAAAATGGTGCTGGGAAAAAATTAAAAACATATTTTTAAATTGGAACAAATTGTTTTAAAGCTCTGACAGGGCTAAGTAACACTTAGAAAGTGCAGAGTATTTCAAACAGATAGAAATAATGCCCTAAATATACCCACCTAATTAGATGTACTTTCTCTACAAAGAAACAATTCTAATGTTCCTCTTCTCTCTGTAATTAAAGAAGCATTTACCAGGCATTAGAACTTTTAATTAGGTCTAACATCGAATAAACTTGGAGTAAACTAAACAAATATTTTCTCCATCAGTAGATAGTTTTAAAACAGTGTTTGGGGGTGGTACATTTCAGATAACAATCATCAGCCAGTGTCCAGAAGGAGTTGATGAATGATTTCAGTGTAGCCTATTAAGTACCAGGGAATTATTAGAATCAAACAGATTTGAAAATAACAAGCAGCCCCCTAAGGGCATTAGTTGGGTAATAAGGAGGAAATATGACCACCCCCTCACTCCTTGATAAAGCATCTGCTTTCATGCTTAAGTGTGAAGCTATTTTGCAGTCTTTATTGGAAAACTCCCATTGATTTCAATGCGTGAAAGGAGCAAGCTCAAGTAAACAGCAGGTAAGCTTCTAATAAGATGCGAAAGTCCAGCTGAGTTCTCCACAGGTGAATATGTTCCTGCACCGAGAACCAGCACCAGGTCTATTTCTGAGCTGTCAGCATAGAGGGATCATCCCTCAGTGAAGGGAAGGCTGCAATATTGGGGCCTGGATAAGAATTCTTGCTGTCTGGACGGAGAGAGGTCCTTTCAGTGAGGAGAACTCAGGAGTAGTGGCAGGAACTGGATGCAAGTGTTGAGGGAGATAGAACAGTCAAAGGTGACTCTCAGTTTACAGGCCTGAGTGAGTGCCAGGAAGGATGGTGTGTTCTTAGGAGGAGAGGAGAATGTTAGTAGCAAAAACGAGTTCAGTTTTGGCCAGGTGGAGTTCAAGCTGCCAGTGAGACACTCAAGAAGGGATGTCAGAGATTCCAAGCTGCATGACTGGGTGGAGGGACTGGGCAAGAAGACTTATGAGATGTAAGCTATGTTACCTGCGGTAGAAGGAGTGTGCGCAGAGGAGACTGCTCAAAGAAAGAATGGAGAAGAAGAAGGGCCAAGGACTGAGCTCTGTGGATCACCATTGAGAAAGGAGGAGGGAGGGAGTGGAGGAGAAACTGCCAGAAGAGATATTGAAGGAATGACCAGAGAAGGCAAGAGCTCCATGGATCACCATGGAGGGAGGGAGTGGAGGAGAAACTGCCAGAAGAGATATTGAAGGAATGACCAGAGAAGGCAAGAGCTCCATGAAAAGAGATTGTGGCAGTCCCTGGAGCAAAAACATGGCGTGAGGGAGGTTGATAAATGCCATGGAGGGAGGGTAAATTAGTGGCCTTTACATCTGCCCAAAAAGACACTGAGAAATGTTGGTGAGAACAGTTTTGGTGGAGTGGAGAGGACTGATAAGGATCCAAGATGGAACTGGAGGGGAGAAACTTAAGGCAAAGTCTGCAAAGATGGTAGCTCTTCCTTTAGCATGAACAGCAGATGCTTGTGGTTTTAGAATAAGTCTTAAGTTGTCTGTGAAATCTCATTTATCCAGGAAACTGGTAGCATGTGACTTGAAATTACACTAGGAGCAGATGATCAGAGCAAATAGATTCCATTTATAATCATAATAATAAACCATTGCTTTTCTATAGCATTTGCTAGTCAAGGAACTCACAGCACTTTAAACTCATGAATGCATTAAACTTTACCACTCCAATCCTTGTGAGGCAGGCAAGTTTAATGGCCACCCATTTTACAGCTGGCGAAACTGAGTTTAGGTGACAGAGCTCAGGCTAAATCCCAGCTCAACTGACTTCCAGTCCTGGGAACAGCCTTCCCTTCTCTCCTTGTACAGCATGAATTTCCTGATTGATCTACTACTGTCCTAGAAAGTGAAGGTTGTTCAGCACCTTACAGGACAGATGTCTTTGGACTGTAAGTTCTCTGGGGGCGGGGCAGGATATCTGTCATTATAATATATTAATCATGTTATAAATTACAAGCCATATAAATAGGGCATTTGCCTCTGTATGGTGGCTGGTAGCGCTTTATATATCCAATGACTACTGAGACTTGGTGCTGTGAAATAGACTCACACTTGTCCTAACCTGTACTCACTGTGAAACCTAGCCATTAACCAGCGCGTGTCTTTGGTGCCACTGGTCCACACCTTCTTGTGTAGGGTAACCATATTGCCCTATGGCAAATATGGGACACTGCCTTCCGGGGATGGGCCGGGTTGGTGTCCCATGTCAGTGCTCCTCGGCCATGGGGGCAGCTGCCCCATGGTGAGGCACCAGGGATGGGGGTGCCACAGCCTCCCCGTGATGGGGAGAAGAGGATGGGGTCTCCAGAGCAGGGGTGCTGGTGTGTGCAACAGCTGCCCCACAGCAGAGCTCACTGGCAGTGGTGGCTGCCGCCATGGAGTGCTGGAGGGTGGGGCAGCTGCCCAGTGGAGTTGCTCCCTGGCAGTGAGGGCTGCTGCTCTGAGACACTGGCTGCTGGGGAACGGGAGCCCTGCAAAATATGGGCCAATTTACCCACTTTCTTAAAATAGTTGGGACACCTGTGAAACAGCTTAAATCAGGGACTGTCCTGGGAAAAACGGGATGGATGGTCACCTTTTGCTTGGGAGCGGCCTGTAGGGCAGCAGCCCTTTAACATCACATTCTCACGCTCAGCTGTGATCTGGGACAGCCTTTCAGGCACACACCATTATCTATCCGTCTGCCAAAGAAAAGCTGGCCGCTGGCTTTCCCTCCTCCGGTGCCGGCCAGGCCAAGGCACAGAGGCTGAGATGTAGAGCCATGCTTCTGCCTGAGGGAGAACGTGACAAACCCTATTTCCATTACGCTGGTGGCTTGGGGGACTGTCTGGGCCATTCCTGGAGAGGCCACAGGTTCCCATCTGACTCAGACTGCTGGGGACTGCTGCAAGCTGATGGCTGCTCAGGGATCTCTGCGAAAGGAGTTGTTTAGGCCTCAGGCCAATTTCTTCATGGCTCCCAGCATCCAGCCCACTAAGTGTTAAGGCCCAGATTCTCAGCAGTAGACTCCTGACTTTCTTTGATTTCCCTGGATGTAGGGAGCCAAAATGCCTGCTGAGGATGAGGCCCTAACTCGTCTTCTCACAGGCTGGGACTGAAGGGTCCTGGAGACCAAGCACTACTCTGGGTACTTCCATGACTTCATCTGAGTACCTCCCAGGCACTGTGGCATTGTCCCAACAACACGCCACTGAGAAATAGCATCCCTGGTGTCCTGCTGGAGAGCTGAGGCAGAAGAGATTTTGGTTGCTATGGAAACAGGCCCCCAGTGGGCAACACCTGATTAAGGGCTTCTCTAGGCCCCAGAGGAAGTCCGCAGCAGAGTGGGGAATTGAATCCAGATCTTCTGGGGCTTAGTGCAGGGCCCCAACAAGCCCCTTTCTCTTTTCCATCTGCCTTGCTCCCATTGTGGTGATGTCTGGAAGCAGCGGAGAGCCCTGAGCGTGACCTCTGAGCACCAAAGGTACTGCTGTTAGAAGAGGGCTGGGAGGGTATGGGGTGAGGGTGTTGTCTGTAGCTTGCTCTGCCCCCTGTTCAGCCGAGCTCTGTCTCCAGGGCTCTCTGTTCAGCACCTTTTATCTATGCTACAGAAATGAGGCCTGCGCCTGCTTGTGCTGGCTGGGGAGGAGCCGGGGAAGCAAGTGGGAGGGAGCTGGGAGTTAGTGCCTTGGCATTCGTGGGGCATGTTGCTGCCAATCGATATCTCACTGTAATTATCTCATTTACCCGTGTTTTGAATTAGATAACAAGGTTGAAGCCTCAACTAGACCATCCTTCATCCTTATACTTCCCCCCCTCCAGCAGAGGAGGGGGAGTGCCGGTCTCATTAGCTAGCAGGGCCGAAGGGAGTAGACGGCGTAATGAAACCTTCCAGCACCTCTGGTGGAATGCCTGGGCAGCTTCATGCACCCCTGGGGTTGGGGACAGTGATGTGGTGGGGGAGGCCAGGCTGGGGCTGCCCCGTGACCCCAGCACAGCCAAGGGGAGGCATCGGCTCCGCCTTGTGTGGCTGCAGTGTTGGGATCAGAGGCAGAGGAGACGGAGATCACAGGCTGTTCCAACTGTGACATTTCCACAGGGCAGGGCTCATTCATCATGAAAGCCCTGCAGATGCTGTTCTCCAGGCAAGCTGTTAACTGCTTACAGCCTGCTGGCTCCTGTGCTGGGCCACTCGCCTGGCTCCTGCTTGCTCCAGGAGCTCCAGCCTGGACTGTGCTGAAGAGGCAATTCCCAGACAGTGCCCAGGAGCGAGGCCCAGCTGAGAGCGGGACCCGTTGGGCTCGGCACTGGGCAGGGCTGAGCATGAGCAGTTCCAGCTTCGTGGTGGCAGAAGGAGCAGGTGGGCTGCTGCATCTGAGGGTGCTGCTCCTTGGGAGGCTTACCCAAGGCTCTTGCAGGCACATCTAGGTTGGTGCTTGTGTTGCTCCTGGGCAGGGCTGCGTCTGAGGAGCTCTCTCTCTCTGCGGGGGTAAGGAGCGCGCATTGATTGCCAGCCAGGCAGCAGCCGTTGTTCCAACCCCATCCCCACAGGCGCCTGGGCTCAGCAGGCCTGGTGACGTTGTGACAGGGTAGGCGGGGGCTGGCAGCACGAGGCAGGGGCTGTTTCAGCTCCACTCATGTTTGGCAGCACAGAAAGGCAGCTCCCAGATGTCTGCTTCCTCCTCCCTGGCTGGCACTGAGGGGGAGGCCCAGCACTGGACAGGTCTCATTGACAGAGGGGCTGAGGTCAGTGGGAGCAGCAGGTGCTCAAAATTGGGCCCACTGTCTGAGGAGACATAGCTCTTGCTTCCATCCAGCCCCATGGGGTGGGAAACCTGCCTGCAAGTCCCATTGACCCCTTTGGCGCCACTGTCTTGGGCCCTGGGATCTCAAGGCCTCAACTCCTGGTTGATGCTATTAAAGTGCATTAAAAGCAAAGGAAGTGCCCCCCCCGTCACAAAGCTTGATGAGCTCCAGTTCCTCACGGTCCTGTAGCATTCCCCTCACTTTCCTTTCCTCCCCATTCTCCTGCTGGGCTCAGCAGAGGTCTGCTGCCACGCTTTGGGCTCCTGGCAGCACAAGGTGAGACTCAGGTCGGGCCAGGAAATGGGGCTGAGTTGGGGTTGCGGCATGGGGGTGGCTGGCATTTCATGGGCAGCAATGGGCACTGCACAGGGCTGAGCTGGTGGCTAGCAGGCAAAGCACTCTGCCTCTGTGCCAGGAGGCCTCAGAGTAGGGGTCGGAAAGTAGCAGCCTGGCTCTTCACTCCTCGCTGCAGCATCTAGGTGACTTGCTCCAGAGACTAAGCCCGAGGAACAGGTGCCTGAAGTGGGATGGCAGTGGGGACTTAGGGACCAGTGGGCTAACAGGAGAAGGAAGCTGATGGACAAAACCCTCTTCTGAGCCTTGTTCCTGCATTACTGGGACAAGCCGCTGAGGAGCCTGGGCCGGTGGCAGGATGTTTCCAGCTGAGCATGCTGAGGGGGCAGCCAGGGCTGGTCTGGACCCTGCCAGCCATGCACTGACCTGGGCCGCTGGTGAGGGATGTGCTGTTATCTTCACCAGTTGACCCAGAAATACGTGGCCATGTGTGATAGGAAGCCACGTGTAGAGACAGCAAGGCAGAATAAGGATGGTAAACAGGTGGGAGGCTTACTGGTAGTTCACTCTGGTGGCAGTCAGCCGCACTGGGCCACAGCAGTCCTGGCTGCAGTTCTATCACTTAGCCAGTTAACCTTTTTACCATCTCTTGTTTCGAAGGCTGTAGGCTCACTGGCTCAGATTAACCATGTGCCTTCCAGCTTCATGGTCTCACACTCAGCCTCCTCATCGCCTTTGCTCTGCCCAAGCTATGAGCCTGTCTGCCTCTCACATTCACTTCTTCCACATGGGCCACCGTGTGCCTGAAACACCCTGTCCCCGCTTTGTTTGGTCCTGGCCCTCTTCTGGTCCTAAAGGCCCTTCTGCAAAGCATCACCGAGTCAGGTGGCCCAATAATCAAACTAACCCCCAAGTCCAAGCTGAACCTGGTGGTCCTGGGTCCCCTCAGCTGCTCCCTGCTTCCCCCTGCCCATACACACAGTGTGCCTGTAAGGAGGATTCAAGACTGACTCCTAGGAGACAGCAGGCCTTCTTCTGGACCCGAGATCTCCTGAGGGAGGATGAGGGGAGAGTACGGCTGGTGTCACATGGGCCTATCTATGAGAGGATGATGTGTCCCTCAGGAAAGATGCGGCATCCCGCTCCACCAAGGAAGGATAAAGATGAGTCATCTGCCAGGCTCAGCAAGAAGGACAGTGTGTCCAGACAGCCCTCCTGGGCAGAGGAGTAATGTTGGGGGTCGCGCTGAAGTGGTGGTCTGGCTGCACTGGAGCACGCTACGTGATTCCATTTGCGTGGCTGCTTTCTGAGCCTGGGGGTGCAGCTGGACTCAGCCTGGGTTATTAACACCATAAATCATGGAGACAGTCATGAAGGAGGCTGATGAAGCTGGTGCGGGCATGTAGGAAGGTTGGAGGGAAACGTGGTAGCCACTGGAGTTGCATGAGTTCTCCACGCGGCGTGTTATTTTAAGAATCTGTCATTTTTACCGCTTTGCTGTCAGCTCCTTCAGAGAAAGGGACCAAATTATTTCAGGGTCTCTGATTTCCTAATGGTCCAGGCATGAATTCCTAGCTGAGTGCTGCTGATAAAGACTGAGGGACATTATCAGAACTGGTGGGCTTGGGGCTCGAATCAGCATAGCAGGGAGGCTGCAGGTTGAGGTGGGGGACCCTGGCAGAGCTGTGTGAGGATCCCAGGGCTGGGATAGCAGAGGGGCTACAGGACAGGGGTGAGAGGCCCTGGCAGAGCTGTGTGAGGATCCCAGGGCTGGGATAGCAGAGGGGCTGCAGGGCAGTGGTGAGGGGCCCTGGCAGAGCTGTGTGAGGGGAGCCCAGGGCTGGGATAGCAGGGGAAGCTACAGGACACGGGTGAGAGGCCCTGGCAGAGCTGTGTGAGGGGAGCCCAGGGCTGGGATAGCAGAGGGGCTGCAGGGCAGTGGTGAGGGGCCCTGGCAGAGCTGTGTGAGGGGAGCCCAGGGCTGGGATAGCAGGGGAGCTGCAGGGCAGGGGTGAGGGGCACTGGCAGAGCTGTGTGAGGGGGCCCAGGGCTGGGATAGCAGGGGAGCTGCAGGGCAGTGGTGAGGGGCCCTGGCAGAGCTGTGTGAGGGGGCCCAGGGCTGGGATAGCAGGGGAGCTGCAGGGCAGGGGTGAGGGGCACTGGCAGAGCTGTGTGAGGGGAGCCCAGGGCTGGGATAGCAGCGGGGGGTGGGGGCTGCAGGTTGAGGTGAGGGGCACAGGCAGAGCTGTGTGTGTGAGTCACTGGACTAGCAGAGTGGGTTTGTGAGTCAGGATTGGGGCACGGGTAGTGCCACAGAATGCGGATAATAGATATTGCTCTTTCCAGGCTTTTGTTTTGCTTTGTTTGGCTGTGTGTTTGTTGGCCCTAAAAGCATGACCAGTTTTCATGGACAGAACAAGAAAAGAGCAATTCTAGGCGTGCAGCCCAGAGGAGCTGAGCGCGTGGAGGCTAAAAATGCCTAATCCCTGCCTGATTTTGGCTGCTAGCACCTCTGGTGCAGCCACGGGGGCTGTGTGCCCTCTCGGCTCAGACACCAGCCCTTCACTGAAATGGCTGTGGCTGAGGGCAGGAAGGAAGTCCTGGGGAGAGGTATATGTCTGCGTGTGACTGCCTTAGAAGCTAATGTCCCTCGAAGCCTAACATTCAGAGCACCAGCCTGGCTGCGGGTGAAGGCTGGAAACAGTGCAGCATGGCATGTGCCATCCCTCTTTTGGATAGGAGGGGGAGTACCCCCAAGCCCCCGTTCTTGGCTGGGCTGCTCAGCTGATAACCTATAGGCACCTGTGTAAGTGTAGGACAGTGACTCTGTGCCCTAATTTTGTTCTCCTGGCTAGTTGTATTGGCCTTGGCTTCTGGCCTACAATCAGCTGACCAGATGCCTTATCCCTTGCTTCCCCCCCACCCCCCCCTCCCGGCTTGCCACTGCATTGGCTTAAAGCTCCTGCCTAGAGGTTCTGCTCCCCTCTGGAGCAATCAGGTCTTTTCCGCTGCTCCGCCGCAGTCATGAGCCATGACAGGCTCAGAAGCAGAGCTCTGCTGGAAAACAGCATGGGGAGCTGAGCTGAGGAGGAGCATCTGGCGCTCTGGGCAACAGATGGCTGCAGCGGGGAGGCTGACCCCCAGCTCCCGCGAGCAAGGCAGAACCTCTCCTCGTACTGGCGTGTCACAGGCATGGTGCTGTGTGGCCCTGCTAGCGCGCCAGAGCTGGGCACGCAGCTGGAGTGCAGGGGTGCAGTTATTCCCAGCATTGCACTGCATAGGAAGACTGCTGGGCACAAAATCAGTGACTCTATGGCTGTGGGGTGGCCTTGGTTGAGTATTTGCAGTGCATCAAGCCCAAGAGAGTGGCAAAGACCAGGGTAGAGTGGGATGATGCTGAGCAAAGGAAATCATGAACTGTTTATGCATTAGGCTCCACTACCAAGGGAAGTGTTTGAAGCCCCTTATCATGCACCAAATAAACTTTGACTAGCCAAAGCCTTGGTGATTCATCAGTAATGATCTGTGAAATATGAACTAGATAAATTCATGGCGGATAGGTTCATCAATGGCTATTAGCCAGGATGGGCAAGGATGGTGTTCCTAGCCTCCGTTTGTAAGAGGCTGGAAATGGGCAACAGGGAATTGATCACTTGATGATTACCTGGTCTGTTCATTCCCTCTGGGGCACCTGGCATTGGCCACTGTTGGAAGACAGGATACTGGGCTTGATGGGCCTATGGTCTACCCCAATACGGCTGTTTTTATGTTGTTAATGATCCTATGGTGAGTTTTGTAAGCAACAAGGAGTTTCCCCTAGTTAAATTACAACGCACAACACTGTGCCAGCTCAATACACTAGCCTGTTTTACTTCCTGTCCTAGGCAGTTCTGTGGGCTCACCTCAGCTCACCAGCACCGAGGCGGGGGGCGTGCAGTGGTAGGCTGTGGGCTGTTCCTATCAGGCTAGCAAGCATGGTGAGAGCGTTTGAATGTTCCAGTGTTGGCTTGCCAGATGCTTTTGCTAATGCACTGCCCCTCAGCCCACCTGCTGTGACTGGCTGTTGAGGCGCAGCGGTAATGTAACTCTTGGCAGTGGTTGTGTGAGCAGTAGCAGGGCGCCTCATCAGGGCCTACCCAGGCCATGTGGATTTCGTGCTCTGATTGGAACTGGCTCTGGGCTGAGCAGGGTATTACTGCACACAGGCGCTGGCTCATGATTGAGGCCAAATAGATCTTCGTCACTGCAAAGATCCAAGTCCTCACCAGCAGGGAGAGCCTCTGGAGCAGAAGCGGGAGCACCAGCACTGCCCTCCTGGGTGGCACACTCGTATTCAATCCCTGCCAGAGAGGGCAGAGCTACTTATGTCTAGTTTTGAGGAACTGCCCTAACCCTGCTGTGCGCAGGCCTGGCCCCATCGCCGCTAGACACCGAGCCCCCTCCCCTCACAGCAGCTGTGCATTGGTGTCCCATGGCTCAGCTCAGATTGGCGTAGCTGCCGCACCTTACTTGCAACCCGATGAGATGCTATTACCCTCGACAGGGGCTGCACCATGGAGTGGGACCCAGGACCTGTCCCCCCATTGCCGCAGGGTGGCTCCGAAGCAGAGTTACTGGAGCTCAGCCTTGCAGAGGTGGAAAAAGTACCCAAAACGTTACTTGACGAGAAGTGCAGCTGCTGGGGGCTGGGAGTGGGACATACTTAAGTACAAGTTATTGGTAAATTACTTGAGTAAAGTGCACGTGCGTGCATACACACACAAAATTCACATCGAGTGTACTCAAGTACCCAGAAGTGAATGCAGCTGTACTTTTACTCAAGTGGCTTGTACGGTACTTTTTCCATTAAGGAGATTGGCTGTCTTTGCTTGTGCTGCCCAAGGCAATGAGGCATGCCGCCCAACTGAGTTTTACCTGGCCAGTCCAATTTTTGGCATCTGTGTTTGGGTGCCATTTAGGGTTGCCAGGTGCCCAGTTTTCAAGTGGCAATCTGGTAAAAAAGGGGCCAAGGCAACCCTAAATGGCACCTGACCCAAAAGTTCAGTTATTGTGGGGCAGGGGAAAGCGTGCAAGTCAAGCAGCTTACAAGGAAGCCTGGCAGTCACTTGGCTACTGCTCTCGATGTAGCGGGGGGGCGCTGGGACTGCATGACAGGAACTAGCTTTGTGGTAAGGGACCAAGCACCTGTGGAAATGAATTCCACCACCATTCTTTCGGGGGCCGGAGCCCAGGTCACCTGTTGTGATGTACTGTGTCTGTGTCACTGGAGCTCTGCCTTGCAGTCAAATGGAGCTACTTTGATGGTGGTAAAAGCAAGCACACTCATGTTAGGACATGCCCAAATTAAGGTGGTCCAGCCAGCCTCCAAGCAGCCCCTGTGTGCATATGCATTATGATGCAGTCGTTAATTACATGATCACCTAATGTTTTTTCTCCCCCCCACCCACCCTGTTCTCATGCAGCACACAGCATGAATGGGACTCAGTTAATGTCTTGTTAGTCAATAATTCTTCTTAGCCTCATCAGTCAATGTCTGGCCCCAGGACTTATTTACACACCCCATCCGATCCCTGCCTTGAATACACACATTGATATTATCATGGGTGTTTCTCTGGTGTGCGTGCAGTGTTCCCAGATTTATAATGACATTAACATCACACTGCAGCTGTTTGCGGGTAGTGTTGTGGTTAGTATCACCCCGAGAGATTCACGCCAAAGTTGTCAACAGTGTCTGCTCGTCCTGGCTTCACAAGATGAGCTGCTTTAGCCATGAAGGTTCAGCATTCTTGGCGACACATTGTACAGTCGCTGCTGAATGCCCAGCGTCCACAGGCTTTGTTGGGAGGCGGGAACACAGCACATCTGCAAAGCTAGTTCCACTCAGAGGCCTAGAAAATGAGGTGCATACAATTAGTGCCACGTGTGAAAAGTTTGGTTGTAAGAAGTTGCCCAGCAATACAGAGGAAGTCTGTGAGAGAGGTACAGAGAGACTTCAGTTCACCAGAGCAGCGTCAACTGCCTTCACCATTGGACCAGCTTCTCGCTTCGCTCAACTAGGCACCTTCCAGCTCCTGCGCTGAGAGAGGCAGGGGGGTCTACTGCCAACAGTGTCCTTCATTACACAGCCCTGATATATCTCCTGGGTAGGTCCAGCTTGTGCGCTGAAGGAAGCAGGAGAGGTCCTGTGTGTGTGTGGGGGGGGGGGGAGGGAATAGTATGTGATGGTGTAACTGGCACAAAGCCTGGCACAAAGAGACGAGAAGCATGGAGAGGCTAATGCTTCTCAACTAAGCATTTTTAACCTGGACAATTTTTTTCTTATTTTTCCCTCTCTAGCCTCAGACTCAAAACAGATAAAGTGTTTGTGTAGAAACTTTAAAAAAAAAAATCCATTGGCCTGATCCATTGGCCTGAAGCAAATACCTAGCATAAGAAATTTCCTCCTACGCGGTTAGCTTCAGTAAGGCTATAACCGATTGAAAAACAGGGTCAAAAACAGGCATGTGTTCGACAGCCTGACCTACGGGCACCGGGGCTGATGCCACCTCTAAAGCTGTGTGGACAGAGCTGTAGCTCTGAATATTTCTTGGGGGGGGGAGGTGCGGGGGGGTGCACACACACTTAGCCTGCTGACCTCTGCTGGATGGCATTAGACCTGCTCCACTGCATGTCATGTGTCCTGTACTGATAACCGCTCATGAAGATTTTTTTGTGGCACGTCAGTAGCGCTGTGCTTTTTCAGGTGGGGTGGGGGGTGAGTTCCAGCATGGCTGGTACCATTGAATTCCAAGTGGGTGTAATGGGTGCTGGAGCCCAATGACTTATTGCTTTAGTAATAGCAAAGGTAGTCAGCATGGCTAACACTTAAATAGCCTGCTGGCCCCCCAGTGGGAGCAGAGCTCCCTCTACTCTTCTATGAGTCTTGTGGGTGGCACCTTGCAATTAACAGCTATGGATTTGCCCTTTATTAATCCCCAAGCCAGGGCTTCCAGTTCCCACTAGCCCAGGGACTGAGAACCTGAGCACAAGAATCAAACTCAGGTGGCAGAGCAAGGCTCTGCCCATAGTGCCATAATGAAGCAGAGTGCACAGACAGGCTGGAATAGCTCTGTCCGTGTTTGTGGGCCAAGAACAGGTATCTCCCCCTGAGGCCCCTCCTTGGGTGCTTCGACCATGGGGGGGTAGCAGCTGTTCCACACAGGTAGAGCAAGGCTCAGAGCCTATCTGAACTGCTCCCTTGGCAGAACAGCCCTGGTGGGACAGTGCAGCTATACACTCAGACAGCTCCAAGCTTTTTTCACAGCCTAGACTTGTTTTCAAGCTGCTGCCCAGTCCCTGGTGGGAGAAGGCTGTGTGTGAGGAAGAAAGCAAGACCTGCTACTGCTTAGCAACCGCTGCAACCTCTGCAGCCTCTAGCTGGGCAGCTGAGCAGGAGGTGGGGCTCTGGGAAAGCAATCGTGTCAGCCCCATGTATTACAGAAGCATCAAGGATGCAAAGGAAAGGCTTCTGCCTTGGGGATAACAGATTTCCCCCACCAAATGGTGATGGGGTGACCTGGATCTAGGCAATTCCTCTGACAACAGCATCCCCAAACCTTTCAGGGCATCCTCCCCAGAGCTAACACCACCACAAACTGCAGGGTGGCCACCGAGCCAAGTGCCCCCCAAGCCTTTGAGCCCCCAGAGCCAAGCGCCCATATTAACCTCCACATCCCCTAGCCCCCCTCAAACTGACACACACGCTCGTTCATTTGAATACTGCAGCTTTATTTGAATGGAACAATCCACGCTGAGAACTATCAGTTACATGGAGGGGAAGTAGGGTGGGGTGGTGGGGAACTGTTTATAAAACATCTCACCCTGTTTCAAAGGTACCTCTGTTGGTCCCTTTGGAGTTTGTGCTTTTAGAGTTGTGATTGTGGATGTTGTGGTAGCTGCTGGCGAGAGGCTCTGCAGATGCCGCCTCCTGAGGAGCAGAGCAGTAGCATGGAGTGACGTGGCTGTGACATAGATGGCAGAGAAGAGGGCTGCTTTCCTGGGATTTACCCTGAATGCCAATGCGAAAACACAGAAACAAAAGAGCCTCCTCCCCTGTGCCCACAGAAACCCCCAAAGAAAAGTGCTCATGGCATCATCCCAGGTGTCTAATGCTTCAGTCAGGTCACTGAGTTCTTTCTACTGGCCATGGTGACCTGGAAGCAGAAGGAGGAGGGCAGTAGAGTTTCCCTGCTCCGAATCCCACTGAAGCAGCTCACTGGCCTGAGCTGATTCTGTCCATCATTCCTGCAGTTGAGGAGAGGATTTGGGCTTGATCGTCTTTGTGGGATGCAGCAGGGAAGTGTCCCTCTGATCTCTCCAGCAATAGGAAATGAAACGGCTGGGGGGTGGCAAACTGGGAAGGAGGGCAGGTGGACGGCTGGCTGGAACAACCCTCCACTGCAGCCAGTTCCCCAGGAGCTGATTGCTTGTTGGCGTGACAGTCCCCCCCACACCCGGCTTGGTGCAGTTAGTAAATGGGCACACCGATTCTGGGTGACAAAAAACAAAACTAATAGAACCAGCTGAGCTTTCCGACCCAAGCGGTGGCACTTCTGGAGCAGCTGGTTACTATTGCCTTGGGATCATTTTACATTTCGGCTGCTGCTGGCCTGTGGGCAGGACTCACAATATAAAAAGGCCACAGCACTCGGCCCGCACGGCAAATGGCATGAGCAAAGGGAGCACATAATGGGGAGAGCTCCAGCTGGGGAGGAAGGTGTAAAATAAAGTGTAAACCCAAGAGCAGGGGCTCTGTGTCAATGGAATCTAACAAAGCATTCCTGGCAGACAACCTTAATATGAGCATTGCTCCAGTTCCACCTGTGCCCAGGAGATGTAAAAATAAAAGCACCCAGGTTTCACCAGGGCAAAGCAGCAGGACTATCACAGTGAATGTTTGGAGATTCTTACTACTCCGCTCTGCCCACGAAGGCAATCACAAACATGCCCCCACCGGCAGGTTTTAGGACTCCCTGCTGATGAACACTTCCCCCAGCATGCAAGTCAGGCTAACTCCAACAGCTGACTGTCCCATGGGAAATCTCTGGCTTTCTGATCATCTCTGCCTCTGCAGTGTGCGCAGAAGATTTGCATGATGACAGCTGGCCGGTGTGCGCAGCGTTTAAAAGATACGGAAATTAATATTGTTCTCCTCCTAAAACGTGTGTGCAGTTGGCCGAGAAGGCTCTGCAGCAGGGCCCGGTTTAGGCAGCGCTGCAGTAGTGCCTGAGTGTCGCTCAGCGTATAGCCCATAGACACGGCACTAGAAGGTTTCCTGCCACCACGCTGCTTGCCAGGGCAGCTTTCTGGGACTGGTTCCCTACCCTGGGCTCCAGTTATGCACAGTATTAAGTGCCCCCAGCTGCACCGGGCCTTGGCACAGCTGCTGCTGCCTTTGGCTCTATCCTTTCAGTCTGCCACCTGTAGTCCCTCCCCAGTGCCACGCTAGCAGCAGCTGTCTCCAGAAAGCACACTCAGTGGATTGCCCACCCTGATGACCCCATGCTGGTAACCGCTCTTCCATTCGTTTAGGCAGCCAGCAGAGGTAGTGGCGATACCAGGTCCCAGCAGGTTCAGCGCTCCCTGGGTTCTCAGGAGAAAACAAGCTAGGGTCAAGCCGAGCCATGCTGGGGGAAGCAGGACAGGAAAGTAGGACTGGGTCTATTCATAGCTGCTGCAAGACCTGGTGTGTTGGTATAACTAAGAGTCCTTTTGGTCTGGGAGCACTGACGGCACCCCTAGCCCTCAGCGTCCAGACAGTGACACAAGGCAGGGCCACTATTATCTGGCCCATTGCAGTGCCTGCCCCAGGGCTGAGCCCCCAGCAACTGTCACAGGCTCAAAACAGTAACACAGGGGTGTTCTGCAGGTAACAGCCACACTCACCACATGAAATGACAGCCAGAGCTGGGAGCCAGACTAGAAGCCAGCTCCAAGCCTCTACCATGTCAGTTACAGAACTCCTGTGGCAGTGCGGGTGCCCTTATCTTTTTGGAGGGCCAAGCTATGAGAGGGTAACATCTCACACACAGCCCCAGCTGATTCTCTGCCTTCTGCTCACTGCCTAAGCCAAAGAGTTGTCAGTCGCCGCAGCCAGCTAAAACAAATGAGGTGAAGGGCTGCAGGCCAATTCCCATTGGGTGCAAGCACTGAGCTGCCTTCTCTGGGCTATGCTGCCTCTCAGCTACCCTAGGGGAAGGATCTTGCTGTCCATCAGCTGCCAAGGGGAAATCCCTAGCCTCTGAGCAGAGCTCATAGCAAAATGAAGTTCTGCCTCCTCCCATGGGAGCACATGGGCCCTCCAACAAAAGCGGCTATTCTCTAGGCCTTTACAGCTCTGCCCTCTGAGCTGAAAGCCCACCTCCCCTTTGCCACGCTTTCTGTTCCCACTAGCCCTAACCACACCCTGACCCTTGCTCTTCTGTCCCTTGTCCTGTGCCCCACACAGAAAAGCCACACTGTGAAAGGAAGCAGGGTTAGAGAGAGCATGCCGCTGCCTGAGAGCTCCATGCTAACAGCCTCTGCACTCATGCAGCGCCCCCCCAGGATGCGTCTGCACAGGCAGTACGCTGGCACCACACACTTGCAGAGGAAATACTGCTGGGCTTGCGGAGCAGGGCTCCAGGAGTGGGTGGGGTGGCGTATCCAGCAGGTAATCCCCGCCCCCACCCCCCAGCCCAGAAGTGTGACCGTACAGGTGGCACAGGGCTCCACTTGCTGGTTATTGAAGTGACTCCTGCAGTTTGACTAGCAGCCAACTTAGCACTTAACAACTAGACCTACCCCATAGAGCTCCTGCCAGGCTGTGGCATTTGGGTGGGCCCATTTTACCAGGAAGGGACCAGCTGGGAAATTCATCTTGCATTGTTGAAAACACCTTACCCCCATTTCCTACTGGCACGTCCGTGAGGACGGCTACTTGGGGCTGCTACTCGCCGGGGGGTTGGGGGGGACTGAGGCCCCAGGCTAATAAGTGCGTTGCCCAAGGCCACAGCAGGAGTGAAGATCTGAACAGACATGGTCTTGGCTCCTAGCCCATCCTTCAGCATTAGGTAGTTTAAATGACACCTCCTCTTTCATGCCAACATGGCTAAGGCAGCAGGAGGCTTGTAGGAGGGAGAGCCTTCCTGACCTGGCGTCTCCCCTGCCCCACCAAATGAAGGCCATGGCCATGACCTGGGAAGTTACTGTCCCCAGCACTCACTCAGCCACACAGCCTGCAGCAAGTCTGGCACGCAACCCCTCAGCAGGTTAAGCTGCTGTTCTGGGGTAAAGGCACCTGTGTTTGTCCTGTCTCCAGCCTTGGGGAGGGATGGGGAGACATGACGGCCTGTTAAGCTGCAGCCCAGCAGAGCTCAAGGGATGTAATGTCCCAGTTTAGGAGGGACCCAACCTTCACTTTCAAATTACACCCAGCCTGGCAGGGGCGTTCCGTCACTAAGTACTGGGATGCCCAGGGGCCACACCCAGCTGGACTCAAATGGGGCAAATGGCCACAGCTCTTGCATGGAGGTGCAGGCGGCCTGCAGAGATGACAGTCCCCAACAAGCTGTGTTCCTTCCCAACCTGATTACACGGCCTACAGGGGCATGATGTCTGCTGGCCGCCCTGTGTTAAAGACGAAGGTGGCTCAGGACAGCCTTATGCTTCTCCAGAGGCCAGATACCGGGGCCATACTTGGCTGCCGCTGAGTTAACAATGCCAGGCCTTGCACTGCCATTCAAGGCTCCCAAAAGCCCGCTGCACAGAAACAAGGGGATGGCCCCCAGGCAGAGATGTGTCTGTCACAGCCAAGCCAACTCACTACGCACTCTTTAAGGGTGGACTCCGCAGCACGCAAAGGTCCTTGCCATCATCTTGGGCTGCTGAGCATATTGGTGCCATCAGTGTCCTGCTGCTAACCCCTGTCTCCAGGCCACTTCTGTGGGGTGTAAATTGGGCCCTGTTCAAAGGCAATTCCAAAACAGTGTGGAATCTGTTGCTCTGCAAAAGTCTTGCTCATTTATGTGGCATCAGCCAAGGCTGACCAGGGTGAAGGGAAAAAGTCAAAGGTCAAACCGCAAGAGCTGGCAGCTCCAGCCAGAGTTCTAGCCCAGATAGCGCGTGCAAAATGCCCCACGCGTCTGAGAGGCAGGGAGCCCATCGGTATTGGGCATCCAAGGAGAGACTCACAACTTGCTGTGGTGCACATGGGGGCCTGATGGAGAGAAGAGGGTTCAGGGACGAATGTGGAGTGGTTGCTGGGGAAGCTGGTGCCACCCCATGATTTAGCCTCCCACCAAAAAGGGGCAGGGGAAAGCTTCCAGGAGCAGAGCGCAGTTGCCTTGCGCTGCGATACCACTCCCCAGAGAACCCAGCCCTCAGGGAGAGAGCCAGCAGTGATTGGCATGGCAGCATGTCTGGGGACAGGGCGGGTGTCTCTGTTGGCAGGGCTGCAGCACGTAAAGGGGATGGGAATAACACCACTCTGAGCTACTTGGTTGGCTCTGGGCAATTGCATCTGCACACACAGATTTGACTGCTCTCTCCACCCTGACAACTCCCAGATGCAGTGCTCTGCTCCGGCAGTCTCCCTCCCTCTGTCCATGCGGAAGTCTTAACCTGTCCCTCAGACACCTCACCAAGGATTCCAGCCACATGCTCAATGCGTGTAACACACAGCTCTTCACCCCACGGTACCTTGCTGCTCTTCTCGCTCACTGGGGCCAGCACCCACCCCCTGACTGCGAGGGCCATTATCGTTAACTCAGACCGCTCTCACCTTCAGGCTAGGTCCTACTCTTGTGAATTCCCTCTGCGCACCATGTCGTAAGCTGCAGCCTTTCCTATCCAGCCACACAGCTAAAAGCTTCAGCTGCGCTCTCACCCTCTCATGTCTCCATTACCGCAACATCCTTCTCTCCAGCCTCGACCACCGCTGGCTTGTCTGGCCTGCAGCCATTCAAAATGCTGCTGCAAAGCTCATCGCCTGAGCCCATCTCTTTGGACCACATCACCCTTCTCTTTGTGTCACTCCACTGGTGCCCCCTTCCTAGGGTATCAAATATTTTGCCTTCCAGGCCCTTCCTGGCCTCTCCCCTATCTAGCCTCCCGCGATTGCTAATGAGAGGTCAGCTCTTGCCTCTGAGCAGCTCACTCGTGCTAGCACTCAGGACATGCACTGACCCCCGTCCCTGGCCAAAATTTTAATTGTTAAATGAGGTGCCCCACAGACTCCCCCCCCACCCCAAAAGCACCAGTTACTCTGGGATCAGTCAGGCTGCCAGCCTCCAGCACCAGCTTGCTCCATTTTTAGATAACCCTTCATACATCCTCCCCTCTTGCCCCCAACGCTTGGCAGGCAGCTCTCTTTAAACATCCCAAGGCCACCTCATCACCCTCCTCCCAAACTCGCCTTTGCCATGAGGCCTGCAAACTATTTGTCAACAGGTAAGTGGCAGGTGTGCACAGCCCATTCCCTGCCATGCTGAATAATACTGCTGCACTGTTTCCTTGGATTCCCTGGTCCGTCTGTCCATCCGCAGGCATTGCCTCGTGTCCAATATGGAGGCTGTAAACTCTCTGGGCAGGGACTATTCTTTTGTCCTCTGTTTGTACAGCACCTAGTGTCATGGGGTCCTGGGCCAAAGTTGGGCTCTATAGGGCTAGAGAAATGCAAATACTACATCATAAGTAAGGCAAAAATCCCCTCTTTGAGTGGGGTGAGGCAGAGAACAAGTCATGCACTTTTACAAAGGGCCCTGAGGCCCCTGCTTTGGCACCTGTCAATGCCACTCTGCAGGGGGGCACTCAGAGCAGCAGGAGGTGCCGCTTTCCCCTTCAGCAGGGCAGGCCTAACCTCTTGCCTCACCTTCGCTGGGAGCATGGGAGAAAAAGGCACTAGCAATTGGCCCCCGCCCATGAGTGAACACAGGAATGATTCACATTGGGGAGACAGTGGTGGATTTCCTAGCTATATGGCAACATTCAACTGGACATTGTGGAATTGAACCTGGTCTAAAATCACCAGCGGCCATCCCTTCTGCAGCCTGAGAAGCACAAGACACCAGCCCAGAGGTATAGCAGCTTTCCTGATGCTGCTGGCTTGCAGGTCCTGGGAACAGACCAAGCCAGGAGTTGAACCACAGTGCCTGCTCTCTCACAGCCATTGAAGCAGCATTTCTGAGTGGGCTGGTGCCCAAAGGGCCTACTATACTAAGAAATTAAAATTGCACTTGCCTGAACAGCAGCTGGGAATTAAATGCCATTTGTAGCATGATGATTAATATACACACGGCCAATCAGCCTTGCCAAACTGCCATGAAACGTCCCAGGCTAAGCCTGTGAACAAGCATTTTTATTGTACCGCTTCCGCACTTCCCCCAGACAAAACTACTTCCCCAGAAGAAACAGTTTTGGAAGGCTGATAGTGCGCTGTGAGGCAATAAAGAGGTAGATTCACACACATCAAAGTTTTAAACTTCAGTTGGTTTTGTACTAGTTGAGAGATAAAACATTTAAATAATTTTTAAATAATTAAAAAAAAATACAAATGTCTCTTCCTGCTTCTCGCTTTCACTCTGAAGTGGCTTAGAGACATTTTTCCTCAGACTTTCCAACATATTTGCTCGTGACTTGAGACCTAATGTAACATGCTACTCGCGCTGCTCTCTACGGCCTGAACTATATAAAGAGAATAGAAGTTTACTACTGTACCAACCGACAGAGTTGTACATGGACTGCAAGCAGTGAGGGTACGCATTTGCATAGCTGAATATCCTAGGCTGATGATCTGTGACCAGGGCTGTTACTCAGCTGTTGAAAATTATAATCGAAAAGAAATATTTTTTCAGAATGCAGAGGCTTCTAATAAAAGTTCTTTTGGGAGTCTAACTATACAGTATCACTCACTGTATCTGCTACCCGCGCTCTATACCTATGCATGCATGCACATCATTCACATTTTGTTTCATGTGCTGAAAAGAAAGGGCTGGATATACACTGGATTACACCCACCTAGCAGTGGAATTGTGGCCTTTCTCCAGGTACCTACCAAAGATGTCCCTGTAAATAAACAGAGTCACTTTCATGGATATTGCACTTTTTCTCTTACAGGGATTTCCAAACTATGGCTAGGAATAATCTGAAATGTAAGCAGCCGTGGTGTGGAACAAAGCTGCTATCTGATGGTCACACGATAAGAGTAAAGGGCAGGAAGTGAAGGGTAATGTCTCCAATGAAACTGCTTCAGCCACTGAAAGAAGAACATGGTAATTAAATGCACAGATTACAGTTTGGCCAGGACACTGGTTTAGCACTAATGTAAAGCAGCAGGGGATCTCTAATGACAAGGGGTGCAGAACAGAGTTTTGGACCTCTGCTGAAAGCACAGTGCAGAAGCACTGACTCCTAACCACAAAGACTAGTACCTGGAGTTCCCTTGGAGGTCTCCCATCTATTTAACACAACATCCCCTCACATAGCTTGTGAGGACCTAGTCCAAGGTGAGCTAGTATCCAAGGAAAACAGCCTGTGTGCCCCACACATGCAGCCTCTCTGCCCCTGGAGCCAGGCAGCCTTGCTGCTGAACTGTCTTCTTCCTCTGCTCCACACACTCAGCCCTGCTGACAGCCCAATGAATTCCTTCCTTTCATCCTTAATAGGGCTGACAAGCTGAGGCACTTAGGTTAATGAATCCTCCGAAAAACACACCACCAGCTGCTTTCAAGCCACAGATAAAGAGAAAGGGAATCTAGGAAGGGAGGGTGAATGGGGGCTCCCTGAGATTTATCCAAGGGCAAATGGGCCGAAAAGCAGTGAACATTTGAGCCTGATGGCTGGAGAAGGCAACTGCTGACTAAAGGATAATCCAGTCTGCTCTCCAGTCCCACTGCCATGGAGCAGACTGTGACCCTGAGCTTGGGAATTGGCTCCACAGCTCTCTATGTGAGCTGTACGGGCCAGACGATTCAGCAGAGTAGGGTTGTAAGGGTCACAGGTTTCCCTTTTTAGGATCAGTCTATCTTCTCCTGTGTCTGGTCAACACTTATTCTTGTTCAAGACCTTGATTCCTCTCCTCCACTTCCCCTGCCAACTCTGCAGCGCACTTCCCGGTCCTCCTCAGGGGAATGTACGCTCACAAGAACTCACCCCATGTTCCCAAAACATTCAAAAGGTGCAGATTCATGATCTGCCTCCCCTGCACCTCGCTACATCTAGAGGGAAATATGGTTCTCAGGGCTAGGTCTATTGGACGGGAACATACTCCCAATACCACCTGACTAACTGCAAACAGCAACACCATAGGGAACTTTTACAGCTGATCCAAACCACTAGACAGCACTAAACACACCCAGCAGCCTGCACTGCTTGTGGAAAGCACCAGCTTTTCTCCAAGACTAGCTCAGATGGCCCTGGCAAAGCATAACTCCTGGCCTACAGCAACCAAGGAGGTAAGAAAGCTGCTTCCTGGAGAGACATTTCCAAGGGCAAAGAATTGAAGGTGGCCTTCTAAAAAGCTGGGGGTGGTTGATTGTGTTCCCAAGTGTCTGCTGGCAGTGGGGAGAGGTTATCACGCAAGGGCCCCACTGCAACTCCTGACCAATGTCAATGGTACAACGTTCTCCTGTTAGATGTTCAGTGAGACGAGGAACAGAGCCCAGGAGATGGAGGTGGAGGGACTAAGGAGAGGGGGAAGGCACAATCCTTATCCCTGGGGGGCAGGAAAACCATCTATTAGCCACAGTGTTTTGGAACCCCTTGGCTGGACCCTTTGATATCTTTTGGAAAGTCCTCTGTGAAGGGTCTCCACAGCCCAACATCCCAGTGCCCTTTCTTTGGCAGAGGATGACTGGATCGGACTCCTTTGGAGCCCAGCAGCCCAGCTCCTGCTCTGGCCAGGAGGCTCACTGCAGGATGACTCAGGATACTGTCTCCCAGAGGACTGGGAGTGAACAGTTGGATCCAGCACTGGAAGATGGGTCTCTTGGACAGGCAGGTAGCGCTCTGAACACAGGCCTCCCCATTGTGTGTGTGGAGGAAGCCAGGCCTCAGATGTTTTGGAAAGTCAAGTATTGCAGAAGGCAGTGGGAAGGTGTCACACTGAGCTGATTTAGCTACATACCATTGTCCAGAGAAGCCTAGATTTATTATGCAGTCATCAGCAATGCTGGGGCAGGGGCACACGTGCGAGGGACAGTACACCTGAGACAGGTCAGGGTACCTCTGCTGTGCCTTGGAGTAGCCTGCAGACTGTGCCTCAGAGGAAAGAGTGTCACCTAACAACTCCCTGGCATGCGCTGATCTGCTCTCCCTGAGAGCTCCAACACGGGTAACGTTATTCTGCGGAGGCAGGGGTGAGAGCAAGATAGGCTCAGAGCTGTTTGCAGCTGCACCAAGGCCAGTGTGGCTCCTGCTTGGCTAGTCTATGGAGACTTTGTTCCTTGGTTTGCCTGGTACAGCAGATACATACACACCACATCATCCCCAAGCCATGGCTGCAGGGGTGAACAGGACCGATCTGGCTGGAGCAGGGTCAGAGCCAAGAGGCAGCTCTCCTGAGGCATCGGCTTTATTCCTTTGTGGGGGCAGCATGAACTCCAGGAAGATGAAATCCCAACTTTCTCCCTACACATGGCCTCTTCCCCAAGAGGCACCAGAAGTGGAAACCAATATGATGCCCTCTTTGGAATCCAGCCTCCTGCTCTGCCCAGGCACCCAGATGCTTCAGTTCTCTCAGCTCCTCTGACTGTTATGGTGGCAAAGAGAACGTGACTGCCACCCCACATCGCCCAGTGGCTAATACATCCTGGTTACCACAAACCCTTGGTGCTCCGGGCAGCAGCTGTAATTTCAAATCCATTCAGATGGCACAAGGGTTGGAGCCTAAAAGAGGCCTGTGGAGTGGGGTGTGGAAACATAAGGGGCACAAATCCATGCCTCTCCCACAGTCTGAAAGGAAATACTGAAAGGCTTGGAAAAGGGAGGGCGAACAATGGAATGCAGAAGGAAACATGCTAGTTAACCAAAATATGCGGAGGAGGAATCCTGGCCCCAAGGGGGCTGTAGCTCACACTTCAATGCTCAGGGATGGACAAGTGCTGTCTGCACATCACCACCCTGCCAACTCCATCCCTCTGAGAGGCTTTCGTCTGCAGCCTTGGCTCCATCATCACCGTTTGTGCTCACAGCAGTGGTAGTGAGAGATGCAGAGAGAGAACCACCTGGCAGAGCTTGGTGACCAGTGCTGCCGTTGGATTGACCCAGGGCTTTTCCAGCACTCAATACAAGCCAGATGATGGGTCAACTCCATTGTTGTCTTCTTTGGGCTGGAGTCCGGGGGAGGGCACAGGGAATGGGAGAGGTGTGCGGTGTGGAGGGAAGCAAATCAGACATAGACAATTAAATACATGGAAGTCTGGAAGATGCAGATGGAGACACTGAAGCACATGCAGCATGGGGTGAGTGTCTATGACCACCAGCATGTGGGAGGTGAGCTGCCCCACGTGGAGGCGGGTGGGAGGTTTCGGCAGGGGCATTCCTGCTGGTACACGGTAGCCAGAGCCGGCAAGATGCGGGTGGAACATGGAGAGCCAAAAGGGGAGCACTGCGGTACACTGTCTCCTAAGCTCTGGGTTCTGCAGTAAAGAACGTTACAGTTCTGGTAGAAAGTTGTGCTTTAATATATATGTTTTTTGTTTGTTTGTTTTCGTTAAAACAAAGTTCCCACTTCCCTGAGGAAGTCCTGTCTGATGTTCCCAAGGAAACACGGGGAGGGGGAGTTTCCTCCTTCATTCGTTCTTTACGTTTGTCATTCCGTTTATTTCCTTCCCTCTCTTCTGGTTTTCTTCCTTCCTCTCGCTCCCTCTCTCGCTCTCATATTGTCCGTTTATGTTTTTTTAGCCATTGTGACTTTCTTGAGAAATCCTCCAGGTTCTAAGCTGGATCCCTTTTGCTTGGTCATGCTCGTCAGTCTTTGGTAACATAGGGACACTTTGGTGTGTCAGTGAGGAGGGGGAGGAAGAGGAGCAGAGGTGGCTGAGTAAGAAGGGAGCAGGAATGTCTTGGTCAGAAGACAGGAGCGCTCGCTTGCCATCATCTGAGCAGCACATAAAGGAAAAAAGTCAGTGGCCAACCGAGAGAAGATCTGTGCAGGGCTGGGACGCTGTTCCCTGGAAAGGCGACCGCTGCAGGCCAGAGAGAGAGAGAGTTTTAGAGCTTAGTTATGGAACACAGCTATACCCTGTGGAGCACGTCATCATTGTTGGTACCAGCCGGCACCACTGGTCACTGCAAACTCCACATGTGCTGGATACCTGCCGTCCCACCCTCTTTCTTCTCTCACTAGGGATCCAGGGGAAACAGTAGCTGGGACTAAGCTCATGGGACACCAGCGTTTGTGCTCAGGGACAGAAGTCAAAGAAAAAACAATGTCCCTTTCTCTCAGTTCAATGGAGCATCAAACAGGCTAGTACAGTGCATGGCTGTACATCCTGCAGCCCAGGAGTGAAGAGTCCCTCTTTATACCTGGCCCTACATATATGTGAAGGATGTATTTCCTAAGAAAGGAGAGAGATTGTTCAGAGCAGCAGGGGCTGTATGATGAAATAAAGGCACGGAAATAGCCTGAATATCAGAACTTATTTCATGCCTGCAAGATTCATTGGGGGAACTGTTTCCCTAGGCAAAAAGGACATTGCTAAAGACATTTAGAACAAGACTGAACAAGCAACTGCAGCATATATTATAGGGGATGGTCCTGCCTGGACCTCAGAGGTAGACTAAATAGGCCTCAGTACAGCTACTTCTGTCCAATCTTGAAAGTCTCAGATTCTCGGGTTACCTGACCCCTCAGTTCTCATGCAATCTGTCCCTCATTGGAGGACTTTAGCCTTAAAGGCTCAAAGAAGATCTACTCCCTTTCAAGGCTGCTCAAATGGCTAGTGTTAACCCACTCCACTAGTACAGGATCAGTGATGCCTCAGAAGCCTCTCCAGAACTGGTAACCCTATCAGGCAGCTAACCATTCCTCCACTTTCCTGCTGGAAGGTGGCACTTCAGTAACGTGTCCTCATACACTGAGCACGAAGGCAAATCCTCCCTTTAAAACCCACTACCATCCCTCCATGCCCTCCAACTTATCCCTCCCCCTGAGACCATACAGATGTCCAAGATGTCCTACATACCACCACTCAACAATCCCCCCACCAACATCCAATACCTCCCTGCACACCACCCACCACAGCATGACCCCCCAAGATCCCACTGACATCCAACACCCCTCTACATGCCACCTACTCAATGATCATCCAACACCCCCTATATACTACCCATTCCATGTCCCACCTCAGACTTCACACACGTCCAACACCTGCTCAACATCACCCCCACCAGACCCAACTGACATCCATCACCCCGCTACACACCAGCCACCCAACACAACCCCCCCAGATTCCACCAACATCCAACACCCACCTTCACACTGCCCCCCAATACAACTCCCCACAGACCCAGCCAGCATCCAACACCTCCTTGCACACCACCCCCGCAACACGATTCCCCACAGCCCAACTCAAACACCCACACAGCCCCTGTTGACAACCAACACTCACCCACCTCTGCAGCACACACACCAGCCCACCCACATTACCGATGCCCACACATAGCAACACAGAACCTAAAAGCACCAGACACAAACATCCCACCACCACTTACCCTGTCTACTTATACCTAAGCATCTTCTTTCTCTGTTCACAGCTATGTGCTCCTGCCAGCCCCTCAGACGCCTATTTCACATGCTTCCTCTACCTCACCCCCTCGCCAGGTGCCCACTCAGGCGTACTAGAACCTGCTCACACACTCACCTTTATTTGTCCCAATCGGCTTCCTCGGGCAGTCTCCCTTTTTCAAGGTGACATCGTCAATGGCAATGTCCCCCTCGTAGCCTGTGCCACGGACACCTTCAAAGATGATCTGCCGACAGGAACACAGGTCAGTGAGGGGGGCTGCAGGGGAATGGCCTCCCTGGCAGGCCACATGTATAGGGTGCCACAATCAGACTCCAGCTGCTCAGCACAGGTGCCACCCCCACTCCAGGGTCCCAGGCTCCTGCAGCCTAAGCAGTCTCTGTGCTCTACAGTCACCTTGCTGCCCCATGAGCAGACGGTTGCTCTCCCTGCTCTCTGGTCCCTGACCGACAGCCTCATGGCCGTTCCCCACAAGGTCCTTTCCCACTCCAACCCTCTTGCCCTGAGCCTCCCCCTCAGCTGTTACACAGTGTGGTTCCTTATGCCTATCACCTCCCATGTGTGCACCTGAGGGGCCCTCTCGGCAGGCCAGTGAGGGACCTAGCCTTACCAAAGCACTGGGGTGGCAGTACGCTGAACTGGGGCAGACCCCGCTGCCCACAGAGAGGAGATAAATTCCCACTGCACCGCTGGGGCATCTCCTGCATCTCCCTTTGGAGGCTCTAGAGCTCCCCTCCCTGTGCCCCGCCGCCCTGCTCAGAAATCATAGAAAGAGTGGCTCCTTCCTTCTCAGAGCCTGACATTCATCAGCCTGAGCTCCCTCTTCTGTTCCCATGGTTACCAAACTCTGCTGGCAGCCCAGGGGCAGAGACTCAATCGCTACTTGCTGGCAGGCTCGGGGACACACAGCGCCAGCTCTCACTCCCTGAGGAGAGGGGTAAAATCCACTCTCTGGCCTGTCCCCTCTCCACCCTCCTCCCAACTAGCCCTGCACGGCCCCATTGGTCCCTGCCCGGCTACCCCGGGGAGAGCACGCACTCCCTGCTCACCACCCAGCACTGAGCTGCACTCAGACTCAGGTAGCTGGAGGCTGTGTGGGGGATGAAGAAGGGTTTGGGCAATGTCCTAGGAAACAAGTCCCCCCCGCCACCACAGGATGCTAAACCCTCTGCCATCTCCCTGGGGGCTCAGCCCTGCCATGGTTGGTAACAGCCCTCCCTGTTGCACCTGCTCACACCCACCCCACAAAAACTAACTGCCAGGCCTGCCTACTTGGGCAAATTTACTTAAACAAATCTGTGTCTGATGCAGCCGTCGTGGGGGCCATCTTAAAACCAAGCAGTGTGTCTGGCCCTTGCCATTGCAAGAAACCCTAAAAAGAGCAACAATGAGCATCTCTACAATAACTGGCAGGCTGGTGCTAAGGGACTCATCCATGCAGCACCCGCATAGGCCAGAAGCCACAAGCAAGCCCTAAAAAGACCGGGTGTGTCCAGCCTGTGACGCTACCAGACCAAATGAATACACACCGCTTACTATGCCTGTGCAGCTGCAGAGATCACAAATGAATGAGCACAGCCCCGTTTGCATGGTCTCTACCATAACTAACCAGCCGACATTGAACAGTAGTCTCAAGCGTTACTACCTTCTTGGTGTGTTATGGCTTCCCAAAGTATAGGCACTTCATGACTATACCCCAGGTCAATGCACACAGACCCAGCAAAAAGCCCTACATCACCAACCCAGCTGGGCATTGCTCTAAGCAACCCTACAACTCCTCACAGGTGCATGCCCTTGCACTCACAAGCACACAGAGTACCCAGCCCAGTGCTCAGAAGCAACCCTGCAACAATACACCAGTGTGCATGCCTCCAGAGCTGAGAAAATCCCCACAACAAGCACACAAATACTTCAGTAACACAATGCACAGAGACAGCACTCACAAGCAACCGAGTAATCGGACGTGTTTCTAGGCCAATGCTCAACTGCAGGTTGATAGTAAGCAGTGCTTTTGTTGTTTAAAAAAAATGCGAACCGGTATGCAGTCAAATCCCCACCTGCCCCCCACCAGCCAAAAACACAGCTGGGGCTACCAAGGTACTAGTACTCAGTACCGGTAAGTACTGGCACAAAAAAGCACCGATAGCAATAAATCTGTGCTTGTATATGGTAGACTTAAACAAGAGGTTTGCAGAGGCATCACACCACTCTATACTCTTTCCTCCCTGAAACGGTCTGTGACTATTAACACATTCCCTCTTCTTAATTCACAGTGGGTCACTGCTGCGGTGCCCTCCCCTGTATCTTCTATAGCCTGTTTGTTCCCTGTTAGGGAATGTGTAACTGCATGGCTGGTCTGGTGACGGTTCTTCCTGGGCATAGCATGCACCCAAAGAGGGCAGCATCACTGGTGCCTGCTTACCTGGAAGGGTCCTGGAGGGTTGATGGGGACATGTGCTTGTTGCCACTCATTTCCTTTGTTCCCGCTGAGTGACCAGACTTGGGTGTCAATGGCCCGTTTGTTCCGCACGCGAACCAGAAGATTCAAGGAGCCTGCAAGAAAGAAACTGGACACTGGAGGCATGGGTCAGGCTCCATCAGCTTGCAGTATCCCAGGGGTTCCTGCTAAGGCATTAAGGACCCTATGGCAATGGCTCAACACAGCTGTCCAATAACTTCAACAAGGGTTGGTTACCTACACCTTGTAGGATCTGCGCCACAGAGATCACCCGGGGTAGGTCTATGCTCCTAGAGGAAGAGGACAGGAGGTGATGGGAACTAGTGAGGTCTGTAGGACTTGAATAGAGTTGTGTCAGTCCCAGCAGTGAAGCTGGAGGATGTACAGGGACATGTAACGAAGATGATAAAATGCTTGGACACGGGTGGCTGACTTACAAGGGAAGGTTAAAGGCATGAAATATCTGTAACTTGGCTAACATGCTACGATGGGCACAGTGACACTGCATCCCAGAGCAACCCTCCCAGCTCAGATAGCCAGACTTGACTTGAACCAGTGCACTAAAAATGGCAGTGGTGTTGTTTTGGCTTCAGCAAAGACGTGAGCTACTCACCTTTGCTCAGACTCCTGTGGTTGGGTGGGATTGACAGTGAGCTGTTATCAGAGCTGCACATTTGTCTACTGAGTCTGGGAGGCTAGTTCCCAGGTGCAGTTTAGTCATGCACTAAAGGAGAAAGATCCTCGAAATGTCCAAAGGGTGTGAGCATTAATGGGGAAGGGGGATTGCTCAGGAAGGTCCAAGGGGCTGGCAGTAGGAGTTACGGGATTTAACCAAAACAAGCTGGACATCAAGAAAAAGTTTCCAACACGGGGAGACACAAAGGTGTGGAATAGTTCCCAAAGAGAAGAAAAGGAAGCCCCACATCTGGAGTCACTCCAAGGTCACTGGTGAGGATGCAGGATTGATCAGATGACCTAACTTTCCATCTTGGATGCTTAGGAGGTGAATTTGACCATGCAAGAGAGAGTGGATCCTTCTCCTGGTCGTGCCCATTTTGCACTTGGATTAACACCACGAGCAGAGGTGTCATGTGAAACAGCCCATTTCTCTCTCTGGAGAGCTCAGCTGGTGTGGCAAGAAGACAGAGATAAGTGAACACAGCCTCTCCTCCATTGAAACACAGAGCCAGAAATGAGGGAAATCACTGTGGGAGCCACTAGGAAATGACAGCTTTGAGGCACAAGCATCCTTATGTCCTCCCTGCCCACTGGTCTCAGAAACTCCCAGTGATGGAATGTCTGACTGAAGAAGAATGAAGCCTGAATCTCATTGAGGCCATAGGGTGAATTGATGGTCCAAACAGGAACTAAATAACCCCATAGATCAATGTCAATGAGACTGTGTTGAGTGCAGCTAATTACAGCCGCCAGAGCTGGGCAGGTGAGAGTCAGAGGGAGAGAGGAAAGAATTAGCATGAAGCTGCCAGCAAGCGAGAATTAAAAGCAGCCACCCTCGGGTCTAACCTCATTCAGTGACTGACACTGAGACCTACCACACAAGAGCCTGGCTGAGCAGCCCATGGTGGGACACACAGGTCAATAAATGGACTTTGGTGGCCTAGGAAAAAAGAGAAGGTGAAGCAGAAAAGGAGAAGCATCTGGCATGTGAATTGGTGCCAACTAAGCATTGGCTGAGACCCAAACCACTCCTGCACATAGCCCTGTCAACTCTCAGCCTTTGCTCTGCAGTAACAGGGAAAAGGAGCAAAACGTTCCCCTTTTGCCCATCAAAGAGTTCTAGTAATACTAATAATATGCACTTCCCCAGTGAGGATCCTGAAGCACTTCACAATTATCAACAAAGCCTCACACTGTCCCTGCAAGGTGGGTCCATAACAATAGCCCCAGTCTCCACAGGAGGAAACTGAGTCACAGAGAAGCCAAGTCACTTGCCCAGATTGTATTACAAATCGGTGTTAAGAGAACTCAGGCCTGCTAATTCCCAGTTCCCCCAGCTCTAACTGTTAACTCAGACTACCTCCCTGAGCATTCCTGGAGAGAATCAGACACTCCCCTCACCTTGCTGGTCTCGGTGACTATGGCCTTCTGCTTGCTACTCTAATGGGCTCATAGGACTACTTTCAGACATGACCAAAATGATGCAAGACCCTTGAAATCAACATGGCTGCAGCTACTGGTGCCAACTCTTGATCTGGCTCAGAGCTATAGAAAGGTAAGATTTATGAGGACTTCCAGGCCATTGCTTTGCTTGCTGGTTTGTTTGCTATAATGCTCTGACGGTCCAGCCAGCTTAAATGCCTCACAATGGCAGTACCTCCCCTTGACAATAAACCCTGGGTGCTGGCTTCCGGATGGGACCATCTGGTATTGTTTGTAATAAGCAGTTCAGCTTCCACTGCAGCGTAACGACTGGGAATACTTATCTGGGAAGACGGGGAAGTAGTGGAACTTTACTGGGCTGACCGAGCTGGCTCCAGCCCACCCCAACCCTCAGTTTCTGCTGGGGCAGCAGGAGTGGCATGAAACACACAGATGCCTTTGCTGGGATTGTGGGGCACTGTGGTTTCTTCGCAAACCAGAGCCAAGCTTATTTGAAGAGCTAGAACAACAGGCTGAGAAGGTAGATCACACCCAGCATGAAGATCAACAGAAGCAGGTCTGCTCCATGCCATCCCAGCAGTGAACGTATGAGGCCCCCTGCCAACAACCTTCCACCTAGCAGAAAGCTTTGTGCGTGTAGGAGTGGGGAAGGTACCAGGAGAGGGCCTCGTGTCATGATCCAGGCTGATCCTCCCTTGGGTGCTGGACGTGGCATGATGCATGGCCTCATGCTTTTTTGGCTATTCCTCTTAAAACAAACTCTGCAAGCAAGACACCGGTGAAAGCCTCAAAGTCCTGACCAATGACCACATGTGGCTTTATTACTAAAAATCTGCTCAGTTGAGTGCTTCACCGAACCTGATCCTGATTCACAAACTGTGAGGGTCTCGAAGAATCAGCATCTTTTTCAAAAAAAAAAAAAAAAAAAAGAAAGAAAAAAATCTATCGATATCTATATCTATATATATATAGCCAAAAATTTCCCAACCACCTATACTCGCAATCTATCTTCCAACCTAGTTTTACATTACAATCACGTAAACGATTTCCCATGGAGAAATCCACACCCTTATGGACAGTTTTTGTTGTCTCTTCATTCCCATCTGACTTTGGCTTTTCCTCAAAACACCTGCTAATGATGCACAGAGAAGAGGAGGCCAGGTGTCTGCTGCTAGGGCACCGCAGCAGACAGGAACCCATCGTGACAGAGAGAAAGAGACAAAATCCCTGGGCACTGCCAGTCTCACTGGCACCTCCCTCCAATGGGGCGATTGTGGTATTTTGTTACCTGTATCATTTCCTCCTTGATAATCAGAGCAGACAATAAAGGCCTGTAATAAGTGAGCAGGAATCAATTAGTGTGTGAGAAAGCTGTGCCTTCTGCTGGATCCTTTAAGCCCAGAGCTGGCATTTCAGATGAGTGGCGTGTACACAAAAGAACACCAGCTGGGATGCCAGATACAGTAACCCAAGGGGATACTGCTAAATGTTACCTGCTTGCAGGATGAAAAGGTCTCATTGCAGTTGCCATGGGACAGAAACTTCACTCTTCTGTCGAAACTGCAACAAAAGTTAGGAACAGCTGACACGGCTTGGCCAGTTAGCCAAGGAATGGCGGCGGGAATCACAATAGCTTAAGCAGCAATGTGGCATTTTCCATAGCAGTTTCAGATAACACAGCATGTGTGTGTATAAAGTTGCTGTACAGAGAGCCTAACATACTGATCAAAAGGGAGGATACAACTAAAGTACAGATGGAAGGAAGCAAAGTAACGAAGAGAGAAGATCTAGATCTAGAGGCTGGTGCAGTGGATAGAGATACACACTTCTAGTATGCACAGTATTGAATCTCTCTGGCTCAATGGAGTACAGCGTGAAACCAGGTGCTGTGTGGGATCACAGCACAGACCCGGAGTAGCGGTTGGCTAGGTACAGTTTCAGATTCAATGATATTTGGGTCCAACTACAAACCAGTCAGATCTGGGGACTGGAATCCAAATATCACCCCAGAAATTCAAAAGGGGTTTGGGTTCCAGGTTAGAGAAACAGAGATGTAAATAAGAGAGCCACTTACCATACAATAGATTCATAGAGTTGACACAGTACAGTACCTAGAGTGGACAGATATACTACAGCTTTGCAGAGCCAACTGTAAGCCTAACAGGGATGCAGACCCTGACCCAAACAGAGAACAAGAAACTGTCCTCCTGTAAACAAGCCCTTAAGGAACTCCTGGGCACCGTTGTTTAACACAGCTGATCATAAAGCAAACCCAAGAGCTCAGAGCAGGCAAATCCCTGGAGCCAGCTAAAGCCCTCAAAAGGAACCGATTACTGTTCATAATCCCGGGAACAAACGCCGGCCTCCTTCCTCATTTAAATGAATGATAATGAAAAGCAATCAGCAGCAGGCTTGCGTTCTCAATTATGGTGCTGTGGCAGGAAGTTACCACTCAGAGGTGAGAGGCAGAGTGGGGAAAACGATCATATAGGTGGTGGATGGAGAGAAATACTATCAAGCTGCATTGAGCTGTAATTTATAGGAATGTAATTTGTCTCTATGCCATGATAAGAGGCATTTACTCTTCCATTGTCTCTAATGATGTTTTGTATGGCAGCATATGTGTAATAAACACAATTATAGGCTCTCAGCGGCCTCCTGATCCTGCCTGCTCAACGCTTTGTTTCACTCCTTCTTTAATAGGTGGGATTCCATCCAAGCTCTCTTGAGCCCTAGTCCTGCCTGTCAGATCACTCACACCAGACTCAAGGGCTCATTGCAGACAGAGACCCTCCTGCACAGCAAGACCTAGTAATTTCACAGAGAGCAGGCCCAGCAGCCTAATGAATACTGGAGCAACTGAATGCTGGTTATATGTTGTAAAGCACGACCATAGTAAGAGAACAAGATATGGGTCTCAAAGCACTTTGCCTGCACAAATGGGTTAGCCCTGTGTGATAGGTATATACTGTAATGAACTGGCTGGTGTGTATGCACACAGCTGCCCTCTATGGATGCTTTACTGTGTCTCATAGGCGCTATACTGCTAACCAGAAGGGAAGATTTTCCATTACTCGGTTGGTAGTGGTGTGAATTCTCAGACTAAGAGGATCAGCTTTCCCTTCTTGCTATTGTCATGCCTTTCTAAGCCAGCATCTAATGCCATGTAAACGACAACATGATGCTTTTAAATTGGCAATGTTCCCCACATGGCAAACCTGAGGAAATCAGTCACTCGTGCCCTGGAACAGGCAATGTTGTTGTTTTTGCCAGGGATTAAAAACACCCAATACTTAGAAGGAAGGGACATAGCCAGCATTGTTCAAATCAGTGCAGTCATTGTAGGCTGCATTGCCACAGGCAGAAACATGCAAAGGCAAAACAGTGTTGTAGGTGCCCAGCTGTTTGGTGATGTGTGTATCTTTCTCTCTGTCCCACAGGCCAACTTCTTCTCTGTTGCAATTTGACATCAGCGGGCATGCAACGGAGCTTCCCCACGGAGAATCTGGCTCATTCTCTCTAAGCTGTGATTAAGGGAGGGTGTGGGGGGTACTCCAGAACACAGAAATGAATGGCACAAGGCATTTATCCAAGAGGATAAAATTAAGGGGCATAAAGCAGCAGTTCATCCTGCAAAAACATCCATGGACCTTGTCTCATGTTGGCACGAGTCCTTCTTGGGTTTCACTCAAGGGATGTTTAAAAGGTGTAATTTTAAACAATTAAGATTTACTGGTCTATTTAAAGAGAGAGGCCCCACTGCCAACACAGCCAAAACAAAAGAGAGGGTGGAGTCATTGGTGTAGTGCAGGGGTCAGAAACCTTTCCAGGGCGGAGTGCTGAAATTTGACCTCTAGGTATGGTCTGAGTGTCGGTGACACTTTTTAAAAAGTTACTAGTAGTCCTACTTACAATTGGCACAGTAGTCTTCTTGTGACCCCAGTATTGGTTTATCAAGGCTTAGTTTAAAAGTATAAAAGGACATTTCTTGCTGGGAGCTCAAATGTTTTCTTTCCCCCACAATTACAAAAAAGTGCTGACTCCCAGGGGGGCCCATTGTTTCAGTGGGGACCCTACGCTCCAGCCCTGGGCTCTGGCAGGGGCCTGGCTGCAGCCCCATGCTCCAGTGGGGACCCCTTGCTCCAGCTCCATGGTGCAGTGGGGGGAGGGGGTCCACCCCAGCCCATGCTGAGCTCCTGCCTCATGCCCCTCTAAAGACATTCGCAGGCCGAGAGTGGCGTGGTCGCTGACCCTTGGTCTAGTGTTTGAAGAACAGGGACCAAGGATTCCTGGGTTCTGTTCCCAGCTCTGTTTCTGATCTGCTGCAGGAGCTTGATTAAGTCACTTTCCCTTCCTGCTGCGTCAGTTTTCTCATGTGTAAATGGGATAATCAGGGCAAAGGCGGGGGAGAGACAGGATCTGAGTATGCAAGTCCTGCTCAGGTCAGGCTGCCCAACTGCAAATCCCAACCCAAACTGATCCCCCTGCCCTCAGCCTCCATGTGCCATTGCACCCCCATCCGAATACACGGATTCCTGTGCACCATGTGAGAGAGGTAAGTCCATGGGTGTAGAGCGAACTCAGTCGGCCTGTGCAGGTTCCTTTTTCCTGACATCAGCTTGGTCCAATCCTTGCAAACAGTCAGAGTCTGTCAGCTCCCTTCCCTGACAGGGATAAGGAAGGAAAGAGAGGGGGCCAGAGCCAGCAACTCTCTCAGCTGGACACTTGATTATTTACAGCCCAGCAATGCGGAAAATAAGGAGCAACCTGAACTGATTGAGTCTTCAAACACCTGCATTCCCGTTGCAGCACGAGGAAGGGCTGAGGAAGCCTGGGTTGCAGCTCTGTATCTCAGCTGGTGTCTGGAGACGGTAACTGCTCTCTCTCTCTCTAAACAGGGCCGTCCTCTGTCCCTGGCCAGCTGGAGGTGCTTCCTTCGCCCATAAGGATCTAAAGCTCAGGGCCCACATGTCACTTGGGTCTTTGCCCCTACACTGGCACTAAGGACTCATATTTGCCCTGTGATCTCAATGTCATGATGAGCTGAGCCTTCCCTTCACTGTGGGCTGCTGTGCAGCTGATGTGCTGACTCAGGTAGATTACACCTCTGGCTGGACCTAGTATTCCCTTATGCACCCCCGTTCACACCAGCTCCTCCTAGATGCTGCCAATGAGCTGAAGGCTCGCTCAGGACTGGGGCTGCAGTGCTGTTATTCTTTTAGTACTGCATGTACCCAGAGACAGCATCTCTGCTCAGCAGAGCTCAGTCGCCCTTACGACCTTGATGGTGTGGAATTGTAAATATTGCTAAAAGACCTGTTCCATAAACATGGCTTTCCATTATATATTTGGCATGTAATGCTGTATTACATCTATCTACCCTAGTCACAGTGTCTGTTGTTCTTTTAGTGATGCCATGGTTGGGGAAAGGAAAGCATGTCCATAAGTAACTATTCTCCATACATTACAATGAACAGCTTTTTGGCCTTGCTTGTATTTAGCCTAGGTCAGTTTCAAGGGCCTAGCTGTCACTCCCAGAGCTCTGATGAGGCTGCTACTTCATGGACTACCCTCCCTGTGCATCCCTGGGCAATGAGGACATTGGTTCTGAAAGAGGCCAGGTTGGCCATTTGGACAGAAAGCTCTAGACTGGAACCCCAGTTCTAGAGACTGAGGGGGAAGGACATCACATGGTTTAGGGCTTGGCATGGCTCCTGCTGAAGTCTCTGGCAAAGCTCCCTTCAACATTAATACCAGAAGGCTGGGGCCTTCTCCGCACAGGGCAAACTTTCCACAGACTTTCCCTAACACCCCCCCCACCCCCACACCTGTTCCTGTGACCTTTCTCCAATTTAATCCACAGCCGTACAACATACCTGGGGGAGAGAGCGGGAAGGGAGCAGAGAAAATGGCCCTTCTCACACAAAGGGAGCTACTTCTCTTAATCACTGTATTCGGGGCCTAGGCACCAAACAACAGACAAATTAGGCAGGTGGATCAAATTCATCAATTTTTTTCAAAAGATCAAAGCCCTAGCATGGGCTCATAGTGAAATAACATATACACCCAGAGGTGCAAACTGTCATGGGAAGATTAATCATGGTAGAGAAGGGAGAAATTTGATTTTACCATCAAAAATGCCTGACAAGGGCCGATGTTTTCATCTGCAATGCTACAGAACCAACGTGTGATCCACAGCAACCCAGTGAGTCTGTTTAGCTCCGATGCCCCTACACGTATGGTGCACGCAGAAATAAACAGAGCTGCCTTCATTCCACTGAGTACCAGCAGAGCGGAGGGCTGTGCTGCACCTTTGCACATGACTAACAAGCCAGTGGGGGAAAACAACCAATGCACAGGCATGGTATGCAATTCTCAAACCTCTGTGAGCAGACTCTGCAGCCAGTTTCCAACTTCGCTTCTTGCAAACGCAAGGGCCACGCAACCCACTCCAGCCCAGCCCGCACTAACGACAACCCATCCCCCTACCTCTAGTACCTGTGATGGCTTCCTCCAGCCCTTTGTAATGCTGCTGATCTTTAAGCACAAGCCCAGAGCTCAGTGTAGGTGAATCCTAGAAGCACGCTGCAGCTCTCAGGAGGCCTTCATTACTGTTCATAATCCTGAGAACAAACATGGGACATCCTCTGCCTCATTTTAATGAGCAGTAATGGAAAGTGATCGGGCTTGCGTGTTCAGTTACAGCTCCATGGCGAAAGTGGGCATGGAGGAGGAAGAAAAATTGTGTCCAAACACCCTTTTCAGGTTCTTATGGTGAATGCTGAGGATGTGGGGCAGGCTTCCAACACCATCTGCTACACAGGGCTGGATCCCCACATGGCTAGGGAGCATCCCCAGTTCTGGTGGGTTCTGCAGGGATTTCTGTAGGACCCAAAAAAGATTCACAGGTTGAAGATTTGAATCCCAGACTCCAGTTCTCATCCGCATTGACTCAGGCAGCTACTTCTCCTTTGGGTCTAAAACGTCTCTCCGCTATCACTGCCATAAAACCAAAGTGGAGTTCAGCTCCACATCCAGTACGAGGTAGCTGGACGTATAACCAGCCACTGGTCAGCACTACTTTGGTTTTCTTTCCAGCCTGGGGCTGCTTTCACACGTGGAGCTGGGGACATACTCACGTTAGCTCTCTCATCAGTAACATGGGCAGCAGCAAGCTGGATCTGGGCAGATTTGGGCATGGGGCAGCTGTCCTTTGCCGCTGCTCGCCATTGCCCGCACTTTTAATTTGTTAGCTGGAATTCAGCATTTGAGGATCTCGCCTAACTTGCTAACTTCTTCTCTTCTGCTTAGGCTGGCTCCTCTTTGCCCTAGCGTAGGCAGGAGACTCCAGGCTTGCAGCCAAACCATCTTGCCCTGCCCACCAGTCCTGGACCCAATCTTCCACTGCACTGGGCAAAGTAGGACTCCTCTAGTCCAGTCTGCTCAGACTTCAGAGCTTTGCCTCTAGTTCAAACCATGCAGCTCCCACATGCTCTCCTGCTCCTGGCTGCTGGCTGTTAACAGTCAATGACTGGTCATTGGTCTTCCCCTGTGTCTCCAAGGCAATTCCATTCATCTGTTGACAGCCCTGCCAGATAAGTCATTCATACCATCCCAGACTGCCTTCGTGGCCTTCGCTTACTGCTTTTGGCCCAGAGGAGAAATTAGCTCCCTCACAATACAAAGTGAATGGGTAAACCGAGTCCCCCATTTCTTCATGAAACAAAGAAACTTCCCCCAGTTCTCCACATTGGGTGATCACAAGAGCCCCTCGCTTTCCCCACTACAAGTTTTGCCTCATTCTGGAACAAAGCCCTCTGGAGGGGTCTGAAGGGTTTATCTCCTCCCTCACTAACTCTTCAGGTGTATTGCAGCTCTGCACTGGGAGGTCCCAGAAACACTGGAAGGTAGCAGAGAGGAGCGATGCGGGGGTTGGTTCTGCCATGATTGGGAATGGGAAGTGTTGTACACTGGGGCTCACACTCTCATGCTAGTTTTGCAGATGGAAGGAGCTGCTGGAAAGCCCAGGGAATGCCAACCCTTTGCAGGTTTGCCAGTTTCTTGCTCAACTGTTGTTTGTTCCGTTGCCTGGGGGAAAATTCTCTTCCATGGTGCATGCAACACAGAGCCCCCCCGATCTGCTGTGATAGCTGCTCCTTTCTTCTCTGCCCCAGGGGACAGCCAGGTCCTCACTCCCGTCATGTCTGCTTCACAGAGACAAGGAGGGTTCAAAACAGCAGAGCTGTGGCAGAGAGGGCAAAGCCTGGCTGCTTCACTCTCAGGCACTGCTTTAGCTGAGTTTACAGTCACAGAGCTGGAGGATAAAAAGCTTCTTGGACCTCCCAAGAGAAGAGGCAGGGCCAGACCTGGGAACATATCGCAGACTAGGATGGAACAGGCATGTTTTATTGGGGAGGATTTGCCCATCCCTGTTCTATGTCTGTGAGCATCCTCCTTCCACCACTTCCTCTAGGCTTCCATCAAGTGTCAGCTGCTCACATGTTGCTTCTGACACACTCCATCTTGCATGGTGGGGAGTAGCTCTTTGCACCTTCAGCTGCTCAATGGATGCATAATTTACTCACTCCTCGAGCTCTCTGTCCACTGAAGTTTGCGGTCTTTCAGTCCTGAGACAAGAGCCCAAATGCAGGGCAGGCGCTAGACTCCAGGTGTGTAGGAGCTGGTGCATGCCAGATGGCAGGGACATCTCAGTGCAATGCCCTGGTAGGCAAACAGTGGGGAGGATCAGGAGGGAGCACCTCTCCTTCTTGTGGCACTGAAATTGTGCTCCAAGACCACTCTGTCCTCCTGCTCATTCCCCATCCACCATAGCCCCCCCAGAGGTGAACCTTGCAGAAGGATTGCATGCAGGAGAGGGTAGTGGCCTCATGGTTCAGCCCAGGAAGGATGTTTTAACATATTCTAATTTTTTCTACTTCTGGTTTTCTGCCTGGCAGACCTTTCCCCCTTCTGGGCTGCGACTGTGAATTCTGCAAGAACCTGTCTGTTCTGATGGGATTCCCATCCTGCTCCTGCAACCTCAAAAGGTGCAGACATTTGGGTGAAGCTCTGACCTCTCAAAGCCTTTTATTAGTGATGAGCTTTATTTATTCAGTGATGAGCTTTCGTGGGACAGACCCACTTCATTGGATCAATCTCATTTCCAATACAGACTGACATTTATAAGTGCAGCAGTCCAGAAAAATGCAATAAAACTTATTTGATTTGTCAGTTGTGATTGCAATATTGTTTTGGCCCTCTGTACTTATAAATGTCAGTCTGTATTGGAAATGAGATTGATCTGATGAAGTGGGTGAAAGCTCATCAACGAATAAATCATTTTGTTAGTCTTTAAAGTGCTACATTTCTGCTGCTTTGTTTTGTTGCACCAACATGGTCATGCATTTTACGATCTTTCGTGTAAAAAACATGCTAATTCCCAATGCAATATTCTGCCTCCCTACGACCCACTGGAAAAGGTGAAACAACTGGATTTTTAGCTTCAGCAGCCAGCAGGCAGGACTGTGCTTTGATACACTTGGGACAGCCAGCTGGTGTTGTTCCAAAGCGAAGCAGGAGTGAACACTAGCCCATGGAGCTGTTCTGCAGCTCATTACTTGGACCAATTAACTCCAGCATCGACACAAAATCTTCATTGACAGATCTGTATTGCTGGGCAGTGGTGAAGCAGTTAAAACTCCAGTTAGAGAACAGAAAGGTGGCCTAGAAATACTCCAGAGTAATGCAGATGTACAGACAGTGCTCCCATTTTCTTGTAAGTTTTCTGAAATGCCTGATAAGTTTTGGTTCCAGGGTCTGAACGATTGATGGAAACACCTCGTGCCCTGGAGAGGTGGCTGAACTGCAGTGGTAACAGCTGTTCAACCTGGTGCAAAGGTTCTGTCATCCTGAACCAGAGCCAAATTTGGAGTCCGAGTGGGGTCTCTTCCTATGAGTGACCGAGTTAAGCTCCTTCCCACAGGGACACCCCTGAGGCAACCAGACATGGGCAAATACTGCCAAAGGTCCTCTGCAGATATGCTCCAGAATCCACAGGAGAATCTGCGTTGCCTATTTGTACCTGTTGAAGATTCATTTCCCACCGATGTTCTTGCAAACAAATTCCCCCGCAGGAATGCTGCCAAACAGTGAATTGTAAGCAAACACAGGAGCGTGTCTGAAGAATACAAATGCTGGATGCGTAATTGTATTTGCACTTGAAGCTTGATCCTATGGGACGCATTTTCAAGGTGGGGGAAGCACAAGGGAGTGGACAGATCAGGGCCGTGGACTTATGGTAAAAAAGGGAGGGCAGAAGGGGTTTTAGTCAGAGAATGAAACATGAAGTGAATCTTTTCCTTGTCCTCGATATGGTTTTTTTTTTTTTTTTTTTTTCTTTTTTCCAGTTTTTAGACTCTAAGCTCTGGAGGAAGGAGACAGTTTTGTCTTATCTGTGAAGTGTCAGATACACTTTAGGTGCTGTATATAAATAAACAACAATACGAAAAAGCTCATACAATCAGAGAAAAGACGCACACTAGTTACTGGGCTCATGTCGGAGTACTTGGATTTCTTGGCCTGGGACACACAGGAGTTCACATAAGATGATCTATTGGTCTTAATAATCCACAATCCTACTCCAAAGCCCACTGAAATCCCTATTGGCTTCAGTGAGTTTTGGGTCACACATTACGGGTTCAATCAAAAAAGGTTGAACAACATAGAACAAATATCTGGGTATCTTACCAGGTATTTATAACCTTGCTCTTTATCATGGCATTTCAGCAACTTCCAAAAATAAAACAAAACAAGCTAACAGCTGCTATCAGAGTACACTGAAGTGCGGCCGGGCATTGAATGCTCATAGCCCACAGCAAACAACCCCAAAACTGATATATGTTTGCATGAAATAGTCAAATACATTTTGAAAAAACAAACAAAAAGTCAGGAAGAGTCAGAGCCCATTTGAGGATGATTCATGAACCAAAAAAAAAAAAAAAGCATGTTGACTAAATTATGCATTACAAAATTGTTCACGCAGCTCCTATTGCAACTTATTTCCCAAGGGCCTAGAAGGGATGTGAATCACACCCATTTGGAGAAACATGCCTCCTCTATTTCAACTCACTGACAGTCTTACAGAATACAGCGCTGTGCTCTTGGGAGACAATCTGACCTGTTTTATAAATGATGCGTTATAGCGTGGGACCCCCTTCATCCACTACTAAAAAGCAGCCACCACCAGGGTGGAAAGCCGCAGCTGCTTTTAATAGTGTGTAGTAACACTCCACAACTTGGGAAGTGATGAACATACAGCTCTGCAGGATGAATTTAGCCCCATTGGCACTGGATCTGGAGCCTGGAGGTTAACATCCTGAATCTTGCTACATGCACCATGGGACTATTAAGGCCTGCAAATCTTAGAGCCTCTGGTTCAGCTGAAAGCTGATACCTCTACGACCCTCAGCCTTGTACCACTCTTTCCATAGTGACTCAAAAAGAACAGCTCCTGCTGAATGCCCAGCGTCATTCCACTTTTCCCTTGGAGGCATCCCATCCAGCTAACGGCCAGGCCAGACCCCATTTAACTTGGTGACCACACAAGATCATAGGAACATCAGGACCTTTAACACTCTTGTCAGATGAGCTTGAGAGATGTTGGACAGCACCAAGATGATAAACCTGTTCCCTGAACTCTGGGATAGGTGGCAGCAAGTCTGAGCACAAGCCACACCTCCTAAACCAACAGGGAGGCTCAAAAGTGGCAAAGAGGAAGCCAGAGGTAGAGTTTTAAGTTTTAATTCTGGCCCAGCTCTCCCGCTCCAAGGGCTGATATTTTGGGTACAAATTCTACACGAAGCTGCCGGATGTGCATAGGCCACTAAAATGGGAACTCCCCCAAGTGCCAGTAGAGGTGTTTCCTGCCCTCTCTCTGGGGGAGCAGGAGCCTGGATGTAGCCCACACAGAGCAGTGACTAGCACTGGTGATGGAGAAATTAACCCTAACCATTTTGACCAAGCCTAGCAGTGACAGCATGAATCTGACGGGCGGGGGGGGGGGGCATCCTGTTCACTGATTGGATGAAAGTAGTCACATGATTGCCTGTTATCTCAAAGCACCTCCCATGCATACACAGTTACTGCTTTATGACAGATGAAGCATTCTGGGCTGGAGTCTGGGCTCTCAATCACACTAATGAAGCCAACTAGCATGGTGGCCACACATACGGCAGTACTTTGTCTGGGGAGCCAAATCCCCTACCCTGCCCCTGTCCCCTCCCTCCCCAACTATTCATATGGTCAATTGCAGTCTCAAATAATGAGTAACTGACAGAGGCACCCTGATCTCCACTACAAGCTGTGCGTGCACGTCTAGTGGGGGGGAGAGATGAGGTAGTGTCCTGGAACAGCAGCTCATTGGCACAGCATTGATCAGAAGCCCAGCTTCTATTTCAGCAAGCGGCACCATAGATAAATAACTGTGAGTATTGATAGGCGCAGTCATGGTAAGAGAGAGAGAGACTGTTGCAGCTCCAGCAATTAATTTCTCACAGCAGCACCTTGTAGGGAGTGAGCGTAGTGTGATGGTTAGAATGGGACAGTGGGACTCAGGATACCTAGGCCCTTAGCCCAGCGGTGGTGCTGACTTATTGTGATACCATGAGCGAGACTCTTCTCTGCATCTCAGCTTCCTCTGTTGTTAAATGGGGTTAATGATGCTAAACCCCCTTCATGGGGTGTGTGAATTCGTTCTTGTCAGTGAAGTGAGATGTAAAGAGAGTCTTGAATGAGACACCCTGGAGGACGACTAAGGACAATTCTTCTCTAGGTTTTCTTCTACTGGAAACAAAACGTTCTGTCACCCTTCACTGGAAAAAGGAGATTCCCCATTTCTAGGTTCCCCGTGGTATCCTGAGGTCACTGGGAATCCTACTTCTGAGGGGCTTAAGGGTGAAAGAGACAAGAGCCAAATAAATCAAGGGAAATAGGAAGGGCCTCCAGAGAGCTCCTGTACATCCTGCTCTTGGCTCAGCTGGGAGACATTCAGCATCCCCCTGCCCTGAAGATTTTCCACCCCAGCTACAAACGCTCCATTTGTATTCTGTTTCTCTCTTTCGTCATATCTATTATAAACGAGCAGTGGCTGGGAACTCTCCCAGGGAAGATTTGCCTGGATGGCGATGGATATTTTATAGTCAAATTGCAAGAGGAAACCAGCTTCCAAGTCATGGTGAGGGGATGCAGGAATAAAAGGTAACAAACTAGTTATTAGACAGAAATAAATGTTGCCTTTTACGCTGCTTCTTTTCATGGTGGCAGAGGGCTGAATGGAGCCGTGGGGGAGGACCAGCTGCCAGGGGAGGCTGGGGCTCATATGCATGCTGGCCCTGGGCCTGCTGCCACTGCTGGTCATGCAAAGGGGACACAGATGGGCACTGGCATAATGTGCCCAGGCTAGGTGGGTCTGGTGCAGTTACAGCGGCATACACATGAACACTAACGTGCAGTGTGCACACGGGGAACGGACAGCTTGGGGGAACTGAAAGCAAAGCAGCTCAGGTGCGCAGTGACTAAGCCATCACCCCCACAGTGTCCGTTGTAACGCATGGCTGGGTAAGAGGCCTCATTCCAGCTCCTCCGATGGCGCAACAGATCCTCGTGGAGACAGCAATGACCGAATGGATCAGAGAATTACAGCCAGACCTGACCGGGCTGGACCTGCTCTGTGGCGGAAGGACTGCAGCCTCAAGGGACTTTACATTTGGCATCCTTCAGCAGTGCTAAAGCTGCAGAGCCTGGTCCCACTTGACTGTGTGCTTGTGCAAGCAAAACTGTTCTTTGAGCAATAAATATGGCTTAAATTGCAGCAAGGTTGGTTTAGGTTGGACATTAGGGAAATCATCCTATCAGGGTGGTTAAACACCAGAATAAATTGCCTAGGGAGGTTGTGGAATCTCCATCACTGGAGATATTTAAGAGCAGGTTAGACAAACACCTGTCAGGGATGATCTAGATGGTGCTTGGTACTGCCAGGAGTGCAGGGGACTGGAATCGATGACCTCTCAGGGGCCCTTCCAGCTCTGGTATTCTATGAAATACGTACAGGAAATCAAGATTTAGCCACAGAACCTCCTATAGGGAAGAGCGTGTGTCCTTAATGGAGAAAATTAGCTCCTGTCCCAAGAGCCCTCAGGCTGGAGGGCTGCCTAAGGCAGTGAGCCTCCAGAGAAGTATCAAGTCCATGAAATGTGGTGGATGTTAGCAAAGATCCCAGATGCTAACTCAGATTCCAGAGGGATGAGAAGAGGGGCAAGGGACATGACAGCTCTGAAAGACTAGTCATCTTCCTGCTAGCAGTAGGGAAACCGACCCCAAAGTGTAGGCGTTTGTGGTAGGTTACCTTACAGAACAAGAGTTGGCGAGACAGGCAGTGTTAGGGTTACTGGCAACGTTCTCTGTAAACTGAGCATTTGGGGGGCCACCCGGGAGAGATTCAGGTGCTGCCCAGCTAATTAGCAGAGCGCCCACAACCACCCACAGCGGGCAGCCCGTGTTTCTACTGGAGGTGCATATCCACACATATCTAGGTGCACATAACAAAATTTATTCCACCAATGTACAGGAAACAATTAGAGGCAACACTGCTTATCGGGTGCTCTGGGACCATACTGATTTTTCAACGGGTGTCCCAGCAAACTATACTGAAGCCAGAATGACCCAAGACTATAGTGATGGGCACACTGCAGGAAGTCCAGCAGCAGGAAGAAGGTAAGTATGTGAACTCAGAGGTCTGGAAGGATGTATTGTTGGGACATAGTTCCAACAGGGCAGCGGGAAGCAATACTCTTTCCTCATCTCTGACCTGTGACTCTATCCAGTCAGTCTGCATTTTAAATTCAGCCGCTCTCTGTTCGGCAGCTCCCACCCCTGGAAATCATCACATGCCATTAACATTAAACACTCCAGCCACTTCACACAAATGGAATAGTCCCTTTGGGCGGCCAGAGGGAGGCAGGGAGGGTCACATTAAGCACGAATGGAGAAATGAACAAAAGACGAAGGACCTGAGACGGGAATAAAAACGGGAGCCAATTGTTTTCCAAGCTCTCTGGAGTGATGGAGTCTTTTACCCTGGCTTCATAGTAGGCAGGGTCAATGCAGAAAAGGTTAAAATTACAATAGCCAAAGAACTCCAGTGTATCTCTCTCTATCTGCATCCATCTCATCCCACTCTATTAAATGAGGGTGCTGCAAGGTTCCCGTGGGAAACTGGTCAAACTCTGAAGCAGATCTTTTTCTGTCCTGCACAAAGGGTTTCTTGCAGTATACCTGCATGAGATACAATACCCTCAAGCCCAAATGAGTAAGCCTGCAGGAGCTCTTTTTTCTCCTGCCACTCTTCCTTCCACCACTGGTCTGTCTCACTCTGCACTGGACTCATGAAGGGGGAAACCCTTCTAAGCCTTCTGGAGAAGGGCAGGGTATAGACATATACAGGTCAGTCTGCATCCAGCAAAAGCTCCTCATTGGCACAGTCAGGCAACCATGGCTGATCTGATCAGCAGGGGCCAGGAAAGCCCATGCACAAAGCTACCCAAGTACATAACTGTGACCTGATCACAGCTGAGTGATTGGAGGTGTCCAGCAGGCACAGAAAACCGGGGTGTTAAATGGGAGCAACATGAGTGTAAGTTCAGCATAACCTGCCCTCTGATAGCACCAAAATAGCCCAGCCCATTCATACAGGAAGTATGATAGTAGTGAGATCCCACTAAATCATCAAGAATCACAGAATCATAGGATGGGAAGGGACTCAACAGGTCATCTAGCCCAGTCTTCTGCATTTAGGCAGAGCCAAGCATTATCTAGCCCAGGAGTTCACAATCTTTCCAGCCTACTGGACCTCTTTCAAGAGTGTGATTTGTCTTGCATCTCCCCAAGTTTCACCTCACTTAAAAAACTACTTACTTACAAAATCAGACATAAAAATGCAGAAGTGTCACAGCGCACTATCACTGAAAAATGGCATACCGTCTCCTTTTTACCACATAATTATAAAATAAACTGATTGGAATATAAATATTGCACTTACATTTCAGTGTGTAGTATATACAGCAGTAGAAACAAGTCACTGTCTGTATGAAATTTTAATTTGTACTGACTTTGCTTCTTGTTGCAAAACTGGGTAAACACTTTAGATCTCGCAGGAGGGTATTGTCCCTCTTTGGGTTACAAAGGGGGGTTCATGGTTTCTGGAGGAGTTTGGGGGTAGGAGCAAGTCTTGAGTTGATATACCCCCTCTACAAGACCCCTGCAAACCCTGCAACGTACATACCCCTGGCTGAGAACCATTGACCTAGACCATCCCTGTGTCCTCCTCACAGGTCTCTGGGTGGACATCTTCTAAGTGACCACAAGGACAACCCTTGCTTTCTCATTGCAAAGAAGCAGTTCACATCAACTTAACCAGAGTAGTCCAAGTCAATCAGCAAGTACCCAGATCTTGGATCCCAGCCTCTTCTGCCTTGCCACACAGGAGCCATGGTCCCTGGAGTACATTCCCAATGACATTGACCTCAGTGGTGTTGAGGCAGAGCTGTTAATTAACCCCATTTACCAGAAGGCAGACATACTCCTGCCTGGGCCATGATTTTTCAGTCCAGCAGGTGATTAATAACCCAGTGCACTGTGGGAAGAGTGCATCTATTATTCAAATTAACGAAATTATAATCAAGAGGTGACAAATTAGCAATTACTCAGTAACTCTATAAACTCATTAGCATGCCAGGCTATTCTATAGTGCTTGCTAAGCACATGGGCTCCAACTCAACGGTGAGAGGAGCAAGGCATGGGGGGATGTCCTCTCTGAACAGCTTTGCCTCTGGATGCAACCTCCCCAGAGATCTCTGTCATCCTGCTAACACTTGCTGCTACACCCAAACTCTCCAAGCAACCATGAAGTCTCATTCCCCTTCTGTCCCACAAAAGGACAATGCCCACCTGCTACAATTCCCTCTGCACCCCTACAGAGTCTCCTGTGATAATACACCCGCCTGTTAGAAGGCAAGAGGCAGGAACATTCACAGCTGGGCAAACAAGGCGGGGCTGTGGGCAGGCTGAGGTGTGCGTGGAGGGGGAGAGATCAGATGACAGAGTGTGATGTTGGGCTATAACACGCGGGGACAGAAGAGCATGCACAAAGGACCACTTCTAGGGACACTGGTGGGGAGAAGGTGATCAAAGGAGCACAGCTTTGTTTCATGTGGGAAGGGGGTACTGTGGTTGAAAGGCAGCTGCTCAAGGTTTGAAGGGCTACTGCAAGATACAGGGTAGGCACTGCAGGGAACTGATGCCTATGTAAAAATATATATATAGTGAGAAAGATACACATCTCACAGAGCCAGAAGGGATCTCAGGAGGGCCTGGAGTCCAGTCCCCTGCCCTCCTAGCAGGACCAAGCACCATTCCTGAGAGGAGTTTGTTTTTTTTTAAAAAGTCTATTTACTGCAGATGCCTAAATGGCCTCTTTCAGGACTGAGCTCACAACCCTGGGTTTAACAGGCCAATGCTCAAACCACTGAGCTATCCAACCCCCAGAAGGGATACTAAACACGTGTCCATTCAGGTCTGTTCCAGGGTGGTGGCAAAGGATTACTTGAAGATAACAGGGTCTCAGAGAAGACATGGTTGGAAGACCACCTTCCCCAAGGGAGTCCCACCCCAGGCCAGTTGTCCCTTCCCAGGAAACTCACCAATGTGCTTCCCGTACATGTGGTAGAAGAAGGAGATGCAGTAGTACTTGGCGGTGATGTTGTACAGGGGGCTGATGAGCCGGGCCTTGTCTCCTGTCACCCGGGGCTTGGAGGCCTCAATGAACATGTAATAACCTACAAACCAAGAGGGAAAGGTGGGGAAAGACAAAGCTCTGGCTCTCCCACCCTACAGAGTAAAGGAGCAGCTGACAGCTTAGAAACATCCTTCAGGGCAGGCTCTGAACTAACCTAACATGGAAAGAAATTCTGGGAGAGGGAGAGTCAGGCTTGCTCTTCTCATCCCTGAGTGAGCAGCCTTTGCTCTGAAAACACCCAGCCGTGACCTTGGCCACTTGTGCCCTGTTGATCCTACTCAGGCTTTTTCGCTGGCCACTGGAGTATCAGGTGCTCAGGAGTGGCAGCAGGACAGTGAACTAGATGGGCCAGCAGACTGAACTCTTGCTTTTCAAATGCTGGGATTTTTTGAAGGGTGATTAAATCCTTCTCCAGCAGCTCTGGGATCCCCACATCTGGCTGCTTTGTGCAGGAGGAGAACTGGGGAGCGAAATGAAGGAGCGAAAGCAAAATGAAACTGGTCAGTCTAATTTCGCTGTCCCACACTGAGTGAGAAGCTCCAACAAATTTGCCCTGGATGCCATGAACTCTAAATAAGAATATCCTAGAGGACTTAGGACTGGAGTACACTCCAGATCTATACTGGTGTAGCTATGTCACTAGAGAGTGTGACAAACCCATATCCCCGAGCAACACACTTATTCCAACCTAACCACCAGTGTAGACAGTGGTAGGTAAGCAGGGGAGCTTCGTCCACGGATATAGTTACCTTACCATCTCTTATGGGGGTGCACTAACTACACCAACGAGAGCTCTCTCTCTCTCTTTGGCACAGAGCATCTCCATTAAAGCCGTACAGCTGCGCGGATGCAGCAGTTTAAGGGTAACCTTGCCCTTAGTCGTGCAGCTTTCCAATGCAATGCAACGCAACGCAACGTTACAATATTGTCGTTTATTTCACTGGTGTCCCTTCCATGCTGGAGCAAATTGGCAAGAAGAACAGTTAAAGGAAAAGCAATTAACTTGGCTGGTAAATCAGTCCTTCCCATTTGTTCTTGGTTCAACCGTGTGTGCTTATGCCCTTTCCAATGGAAAGTGGGCTATTACAGCTAGGCTGATATAGCAGACTATATTCCCTGTTCAGACAGGGGGCTTCTTGCACTGTACCCCACAGACCCTGTGTCAAATGAGCAGGTTTGAAATATGCTAATGAGGTGCTTCCATGAATATGCAGCACCTCATTAGCATAATGGCATACGCAGCGATTCGAAAGTGCGGCTTTCGAGTTGCACACTGCCCATGGAGACGGGGACCTGCCGAAAGGACCCCCGAGTTTTCAAAAGCCCCTTCTTCCTAACACCAGATAGGAAGAAGGCCTTTCGAAAACTGGGGGGTCCTTTCGGAAGGTCCCCATCTCCACGGGCGGCGCGCGATTCGAAAGCTGCACTTTCGAATCGCCGCGGACGCCATTATCCCAATGAAGCATTGCATGCTCATGGCACTGCCTCATTAGCATCTTTCGAACCTGCTCATTAACATGCCTCTTCCGAAAGGAAGGGGCTCATGTAAACCCAGCCAGACTTGGCAATCGCAGACCCCCATGTAGAGATAAGGAGGCAGTACCAAAGCAGGGAGCTAAGGAAGCACTCCTCCCCATTCACACTGTTAATTTCAGCTCTCAAAGATTTGCAGAAAGCGCTTCCAAGTGAACACGGCAGAGAGGAGACTTGGTGGGCTGGTGACATTACCCGGTTCCCTCCTTAAGGTAACATCTAGCTAGAACCAGCCTGGATATTCCTAAGTACTAGAGCAGTTTCCTGCTTACTTCTCTCTTGGGGACTTCAAAACAAGCATCAGATGGGACAAGGGCATTTGGCAGCAGGCAATTAGCTGGTAATGAGCTCTCACTATTCCTTTTAACAAAGTTGTGGGCGTTTTAATTGTGTATTTAATGCCAATCAGTAGCATGCAAATTAACCGCCTGCTCCCTGTGCCCCATGCAGCGCAGACACGTGTGCCTAGAAAGCAGATTGTGGGGATAGGAAGGCAGGATGCTGTGAGCTACAGCCCCCCTCACAGGGGTTTGGCAAAACACAGTGCAGTGGCTCTCCGCCCTCATAGTATGCACAGAACTGAGCAACAGGAAAACCAGACGCCTGCAATACCTTCTTGAGTGCCGCTGATATCGGTGGGTGGACCTGTGTTGACAGAGCGCTTGGGATTCTGGGTCAAGGCATTCTGACGGGTCCAGTCAAAGTCATCCATCTTGTCTTGCATGAAGCCACAGATCTTCTCATCCTCAAAGCGGCAGGTGTTATCTGAAGACGGAAAAGGGGCTGATCAGTTACTGCCCCCAAAACCTGCCAGCTTGGCTCTTTCACTCGGGAGGAGCACACAGGCCAGCGTTTCTGACTCGGCACGGTATGGCTGCGTCAGTGCAGAAGGAATCTAGGCTGTCACAGGCACAGGTGGGCATGGACCAGACCAATGAGGATGGCTTGAAAAGCTTATATACAGCTAGAGGGTGTGACCGTCTACAACAATGGAACAAAGATATTATGCTAAGGAGAAAGAAGGATCAGTAGGGTGCTCTCAGGGGGCAGAGCTACAGAAGGGTATATGGCGCATTTAAGCTAAATAAACTGGAAAAGCTTCCTAATAACAATACCTGCTAGACTATGGAATGATCTCCCCAGGGAGAAAGGTAGAAGCCTCATCGGTGGGATAGTTTAAACCAGACTGGACCAAGCTTGAGAAATGCTCTGTAGGGCAGAATCTGAGGCCACACCTGCTCTAGAGGAGGTTTGCAGTTATAGCTATAATGGCAAATCCCCCTCGTGGAGACAGCTAGCATTGGGCAAGGAGTGGCTTTGCTTCTGTAGTTAAACCATTTCCCCGAAGGGCATAAAAGCTACATTGGTGAAGGGATTCTTTTCACAGCAGAAGCTGCACGTACGTGGGGGATTTTGCCAGCACGGCTTTGTTGGTTGGGGTGTGATTCCCAGCCCACCCCCCCAAACTCCTAAATGATACTGTTATGAGAGCAAAACTGTAGGGTAGGCCTGGGCTGAAACAAGCAACACCAGCAAAAGCACATTTAGGCTAGTGTAATTGCATCAACGTGTTGGTACAGAAACAGTGTTACTTCATAAAGCGTCTAGCATAGACCTCGTTTTACATTGGCTGCATGGTGCAGACTGAATGGGCTCTGATAAGGCTTTTCCATCTCTAACTAGTCCCCGGTCAAGCAGCTCAGGGCCCCAGCACTGACACTGGCTGCCTGCACTGGAATTCTGCTGAAGTCAACAGGAGCTGTGGGTAAGAAAGAAATAAAGCAGAACTAGAAAAGGGTCCAGTAATGGCTGGTGCAAATGATTAGAGGCTGGAGAGAAAGCTCCAACAGACAGGAAATCGGAGAAAACTGGGGCTGCTCAGTTTACAGAGGAAATGAATGGGAGGGAGCATGAGTGAATGGTGCAGTTAAGGTAAATGAGTAGTGTAACGCTGGCACAACAGGTCAGTTCCGGTGTCACTACTGAACACTGACAAATACATCACTGGAATCAATCTAGCTCACCTCTGGGTTAGTATTGTTAAAATAGGCACTAGAAGTAGAAGAATGTGCTTAGTGTTTAGACATTATTGAATGCTTCTGAGTTGTGGCCTGCATTAATCTCACTTATAACATCCGTAACCAATATTGGAAGGTAATATTTTAGCATCTGCATTCTAAATCTCTGTAACTGTGTAAGTACCAGACAAGAGAAAGACATGAACTAGTGTGAAATGCAAGCACCCAACAGGGTCTGTTATGTCTTGCCAGATCAGGAAGGCCCATCAACATCAGAAAGACTAGAGTGGAATAGAAAGGGGACAAAACACTCTCCCCCGACAGCCCATGAAGATGAGGCATATAAGTGGATTCCTCCCATGAGAAGAATTTGCAGCTCTGAGCAGAAGTGGGAGAAACGGAATATAAACCTCTAACAAGGAGGAGCAATGTCTCATTGCTGATTGGCCTCTTAGAAAGAGGCAAGGTTTCTAGGCATAAGCAAAGGATCCCTAGCTGTTTAGCTTGGGATAGTCTCAATGAGCCTACAGAATTTTCTTATTACAGAAGCTCCTATTATCTTTTGAATGTTAAGGTTGTAATTCATTTGGTATAATGTATGTTCCCTGCCTTAACCTTGTACATAACAGAGAGGGAGCCGTGCTAGTCTATACACTATCAAAACAAAAAGCAGTCAAGTAGCACTTTAAAGACTAGCAAAATAGTTTATTAGGTGATGAGCTTTCGTGGGACAGACCCACTTCTTCAGACCATAGCCAGACCAGAACAGACTCTATGGTCTGAAGAAGTGGGTCTGTCCCACGAAAGCTCACCTAATAAACTATTTTGCTAGTCTTTAAAGTGCTACTTGACTGCTTCTTGTACATAACGTTTGTTTCTTCTCCCCATTTATTAACTATTTAGATAATTTATTATAGGGTTGGCTACAAGTGCTGTCTCCAGTCTGAGATCTAAAGTGCAACTGATCTAGAGTAAGTGGGTCTTTGGGACCAGGTGTAACCTGAATATTGGTGTGGGTAAGGAGCCATCTATCACAAAGGCAGGCTTACCTGGTGCACCCCAGGGAATGGTCTGTGACTCCATGATAAGGAAGGTTTAGTGCCTGAGGAGTTTGCAGTTGGGTGGTGAAATCTAAGTATGAAACTCACAGCCATTTTGGGATTTGTCCCCTATTCTTAACAGTCTGCTCTGACATACACACATTCTTGAGCCACTCGAGGACAGCTGGGCAGGGGACTCCTCTCCACTCTTCAGAAAGCCCAAGGGGCACTAGTGGAATTGTGAAGCAACAGGTTTACAAGTAATACAAGGAGAAAGGGACAGAGGCTAGCAACCCCCCTCCTTTGGGACAAAAGCTGAGCACGAAGCACCTGCGACTGTGACAACATTTCCCCTGTAGGCAGCTTGGAGCACAACTCTCATTTACATCAGTTCTTGTGCTTCCATATTGCTGTATCCCCAGCTAGTGTCATTCCAGATGTGGCTTGTTTCAGGCCTTGGTTGGAAGAGCCCAGGGATCACGTGGATTTCGGTAGCTCAGTCAGTGCGTGTGGAGAGCTCACCTGCAGTGTAGAACTTGAGGCTCTAAATTGTTGTGTTCTGTACGCTGTGTCTTCCTCTCCTTGATGGCGCATTGGTGGGGGGACTGCAGAGCGCCCACCATGTTAGACTTGGGAGAATGAAAAGGAGGGGACATTGACCTCCTCTGAGATCCACTGGTATCTGCATACAGTCCTCACTACCACCTGTTCCATACACTCTGTCCGTGAGGGATTCAACCACAGGGTTTCGCTGACCAGAGCAGCTGGGTTTTGCTGCTGAACATAGGCCGTTGGAGCTCAGCAGAAGACTGCTGAATGCAGTCATAGGGAGCTCGGCTGCCCACTTAACTGCTGATTAACCCTGGCTAAGTGCTCTCTGTTCAGTCCATTCATTTCTAATTAGCATCCTAATCCAAATTAGCTGTTACTTTATAGGGCTGAGAGTGGGGGCCTGTGCTGCAGCTGAAGCTGGAAGAGAAGGAGAGAGAAATGGGGACTGGACCTGGCAAGGGCTGGGAGAGCTGAGGCTTGGGGATCACATGTTCTCCATGTGGCTGGTTTGTCTCCAGCTCTGAAAGGCAGTAGAAGGGAGGCAGCAGCTGCTCAATGTCCTTTCCAGGGGGTTATGTGAATGAGATCCAGGCTCTGCTGTTTGCTGCACTGAGACTTTCAGCTTGTGACAAGAAGCTGGTAGCCAACAGCTTTCCAGGTGCTTAGTTTGTACCAAAACCCCCAGCTTCACCTCCACCAGGCCCAGCTCCGGTACTTATACGATCAGCCCAGCCCGAGTGAAATACATGCTCATGGGTTAGCCTGTGGGGCATCCCACCTCCACCTCACAGGCTGCCAGCTGTGATTAGCCAACTGCATAGTGTGCGCCTTTGTATGCCATTACCCACAATGCACTTCCCACTCAGAATGACTGAGCAGCATCCCCACTGTGGGGGACGCCCTGAAGAGACTGGGGCTGCTGGTGAGGATACAGCTCGACGTGCACGTGGCTGCCTGCACACAGAGCTCCCTTTACCATGACGTTGCCATACAGAGTGGCAGCCTCTGAAATTACATCTTTGTGAATAGCTCCAAAGAGAGGCACGTAGGGGGTGGGAGGACATCAAGTGAGGAGATCTGCTAGCTGGTTCTATGAATGGGCAGAGCAATTCCAACTCCAGGGTGACAGGCTGCACTTTCCACCAGCGGAAAATTCATTGAACTTGAACATTGGAACAAAACCCCCCAAGATGGCAGAGGGGTAGGAAGAGAGCAGAAAGGGAGACATTGCACCGTGACTTGTCAGGGCCCAAGATCTGGTGTGGGACATGCAGCCACTTTCCTGGGTGGCTCTTAGGGCTAACTGGGCCTCTGACTATGAAGAGCAAGGAGTGTGCAGCAGCCTGTGAGACCAGGGTGGGTAGTATGACGGGAAGGAATTGCAGTGAGCACTGCCATTTGACAGGTATCCCATGAAGCCCCGCACGGAATGGGCAGAAAACTTGAACAGGTAAGGTCAGAAACCACTACCACTGTTCCACAGGGGACCACCTGCCACTTCCCAAGATGTGGATTAGAAACAGAATTGTGGCCCTGTAACTCCCTTAATGTTAAAATATCCCCAGGCTGGAATCACTTCCCATGCACTGACATGTGGCCAGGTCTCAGACCCAGGGTGGCACCTCATACTTCAGGGGAGGACCAGAAGTGAGAGCCTTCCCAACAGCTTCCAGAACCTAATAATGCTTATGAGAAAAGCACACACCGGCTGCGGATAATCTCTCTTGTGGGGACCTTATGATGTGTAACACTTTGCCAGCCATTAGCTCTTCTCACCTGAGCCTCTCAAAGCACTTGCCAAATATTAATGAACTGGGCCTCTCAGTTCCTCTATGAAGCAGGGAACTATCTCCATGTTTCAAATGAAGAAACCAAGGCACAAAGATAGGAAGGGGCTCATCCAAGGTTAGAGGGAGTGAGAGGTGCAGCTGGAAATAGGACCTGAAGCCCTGGCCCTTCCTCCTGTGGTTTAAAATAGAAGGCCATGCTTCTACTCCTTCTAAGCCAAACAGCAAGACTGAAGAACCTCTGAAGAAGAAAACCATTTTCTCTGGATGCTGAGACACAACTGAAAACAGTTCTCTGAAAACATCTGCTCAACAGGCTTCAACAACCAAAGAGGTGAACAATGTTAGGAACCATCAGGAAAGGAAGAGATAATAAGACAGAAAATGTCATCATGGCAGGGCTCCTATGTGGCGCTGAGGGTGGGAAATCGGTACACTTTACTGGGACCCAGAGGCCCTGAGGAGCCTGGCTCAGGCTGCAAATTGTGGTGTGTGCATGGGCGGGGGCCCATGTTACAAGTCTGTATTAGGCCTGAAAAATAATTAAGCTTGGCCCCTGCATAATGTCACTATATAAATCTACAGTCTGCCCACACCCTATGGTCATCCCACCTCAGAAAAAAAGTAGCAGAAATGGAAAAGGTACAGCAAAAGGAAATAAGTACAGGTCTAGAACAGTTCTAGTAGGAGGTGAGATTAAAAAGATGGACTGTTCACCTTAGAAAATAGATAATGGGGGACTGGCTAGAGGTCTATAAAATGCTGTGGAGAAAGTGAGTATGAAAGCTCTATTCTTACAACACGAGAACTAGGGCTCACCCAATGAAATGAATAGGCAGCAGGTTTAAAAAAAATCAAACACGCAATGCACAGTCAGCCTGGGGAACTTGTTGTCAGCGGATGTTGTGAAAGCTAAACTATACCATGATCCAAAAAAAGAACTGGATAAGTTCATGGAAGACAGGCCAGGATGGTCAAGGATAGAAATCCACCTTTTGAGAGCTCTAGGCCTCCAACTGCCTGAAGCTGGGAGTGAACAGCAGCAGGAAGGAGAACTCAAAACTGTTTTGTTATGTTCACTCCCTCTGAAGCACATCGCACTGACCACTGTCCGAGAGAAACTACTGAGCTAGAGCAACTATTGGGCTGACCTAGTAAGGCCATTTTATGTTCTTATGAAATAATATTTTAATGACCGCCCCCTCCACACACACTCATTGCTGACAACAGAGCAGTAACCTGGCAGCTGACCCCACAAGTGTGGATGCAAACCCTGCCTCAAATTCCACCCACATACGCAGCTGTACAAGGAGCAAAGGAACCTCCCTGCTTCAAAATTAACCCATTGGGTTAAATATTGAACACAGAAGCTCTTCTCTGCATTGTCAGAGCCAAGGTGAAGCAGGATTCCCAAGAGCAGCTCTTCCTTCACCCCGCAGAGTCCCTCAATGAGCTTTGCAGCAACTGTGGCTGAAAGGGCCCTGGTCTTTATCCCTTGTCACAACCACTCACCTGGGAGCCATCTTCTGCCATGACTGTTAGCATGTCTAGGCTTCCCCACTTCTACACAAATGGAACCAAAGTTTCAACACCCGGCAGGGGGAGCCAAGCCCAGCTCGGATATTCAGGCATGTAAAGCAGGGAGCTATTCAGAGTCACAGACTGCGGGAGCCAGAAAGTGATTGTTACTTACCACACACTAAGCTGTGCACCCACACTTGTTATTATGGTGACTTAATGGTTAACACCTGGAACTGAGCTACAGGAGAGCTGGGTTCTAGCCCTCTCTGCTACTGAGTTCCTGTGTGACAACTGGCAGGTCGCTTCCCTCCATGTGTCAGTTTCCTCAGTTGTACAATGAGGATATTGTTACTGAATCATCTTTTGTACAGTGCTTTAGGACACAAGGATGAAGAGCGCTGCATAAAAGAGTGTTCACCGTCACCCTAACACTTTTCGCCAAAGGATCTCAAAAAACTTTTATAAACATTTATTCATGGAGCTTCAGAAGCCCCCTCAGAAGAGATGTAATTATGATCCCCATGGTACAGGTAGGGAAATTAAGACCAAGTGCGACAGCTAGCTTCATTTACACTCCGTGCACAAAAAGCCAATGACAGAGCAGGGAATGGAAACAGGTGTCCCCAGCTTCAGCCCATGTGCCTTGCCTTGGGTGGGGCAGACAACTCCAGGATCCCGAATCTCAGGCCCACGCTCCAACCACCCATCTTATTTCTCACTCCTGAACATTCACAACAGAGCAGGACATTCCACTTTTGCTGGAGCATCTACCATTGACCATTGTCAGAGGCAGGGCGAGGAGCACTAAACAAACACTGGATTACATGAATCTCCTTAGGTCTATTCAGGCATGGTAAATCCCTGAACTCCTCTTTATTACATGTAATGTGTGATAGATCACATGAATATGACAGGCAGTAAGATAGGAACACGACCCTGACTTAGGAAGGGAATGACCTTTGGCAGAGAAAGCAATAATCTCTTGTCTTTCATGACACATCATTTCCAAGGAGGTCAGAATGCTAAACTGTACACGCAGGGAAATCACTTCACTCACCACTTCTGGATGAAACACGGCAGCTGTGTGACTGCACCCAAGAGGTCAGCACAAGAGTTTAGACTACGAAATGAAAACTGTAACCAGTTGAACCTGCAGTAGGAATTCTGAGAGAAAGAACAGACTCGCCCAAGGTGGAATCTGGCCCTGGCTTATCATTCTTATGTAAGTACCAAGAAGTCCTTATTGACCACCAGGAGTCGGGGATCCCATAAAACAACAAAAAATAACCCTTAACTTTTTAGATGTGAATATATTTTTAATGGTTATGGGCAATATGGGCTCTAACCTCAATGTGCATGAAACTTAAGCATCCCATCCCTTCCCTTTGGATCGCTTCTACTGTATAACCCCAGCACCTGCCTCTGTAACCATGCCCTGTGCATGCATGGCACAACATCATTAATGTCTTATGAGGCCACAAGAGAATATGCATGAAGAAATAATTATATTAAACGACATGCCGCGTCTGTAAATTAATCACCATTATGTGTGCCCTGGATCGGGCTGCCATGGGCATTAATCATCTCATCTTTGCCTTTCACTCCAGAGAGCTGGGCATTCAGGAGGGAGTTCAAAGTGGAAGAAGGAGAGTTAAGGACAGAGAGAGGCACTCTGCTCATCTGTGGAGCTAGCTGTGCGGGGTGGTATTAACATGGCAGTATGGATACAAAGCCAGCAGCCTGTCACCTTACTGCTAGCCAGTAGGGCTGAAGGGAAGGACCATTTCTATAAAGCAGGGATGGCTAAAGCAATGAGAATGCAGTTGTTCTCACACCTTTAATTTCTTGACAGGACCCACAAGGAGCAGAATATGGCTCCTAGCATTCAGTGCAGCTGGCCTGCTTGTCTCAAGATGGAGGACAGCATGCAGGACCTGCGACTGCTCTCCTGTATCAAAATAAAGGCAGCTGCAACCTCACTCATTTTAGACCAAACTGATGCAATCTTCTGGCCCTTGTCAAGCAGCCAAAACAGTGCCCAGCCGGGCAGATGATGGAGGCCCTGCTTCTCAAGAGCCCAACATTGCCCCTCTTTAGCTAGGGGTCCCCCAGCCTCTCTTGAGAGCCCTGGGGAAATGAAACAAGGTGGCCAAAGGAAAGACTTGCCCAACTCACTGAGATGAGGTGTTTCTCCCATGGCCCAATGCAGAAAGGGATGTGTTCTGGGGACTCAGAATATAGGGCCCTGGCAAACTGTTTAATGTTTCCTCGTGGGTCTTCACCAGAGAATGCTAAGGAGCTGGGAGAAAAGACAGAGCTGCAGTCCTCACTCAGGAGAGGCGAGAACCAGAGGCACATGGGGCACTTGACATGTCAGGCTGCAGCACGGGGGAAGGGACATGCCAGTAGGAAGGAAGCCCCAGGATCGTACAACTGACTGACAGACAGACAGACAGAAAAGCCTTGTGACTAGGTAGGAAGCTATTGCCCTTAGCAAGGGCAGAACAATTTCCTACAGCAAACCCCCTAGCACAGGGTCTCACAGGCTGGCTCCTGCAGAAAAGGACCTGGGGATTACAGTGAATTGTAAGATGGATTTGAGGAAACCGTGTGCCCTTGTAGCCAAGAAGCTGAACAGCGCATGGGGGTGCAGTAATAGGAGCACTGCCAGCAGATTGAGGGAAGTGATTCTTCCCCTCTATTCATCACTGGTGAGGCCACATCTACAGTATTATGTCCAGCTCTGGACCCCCACACACTACAGAAAGGAGGTGGACACATGGGAGAGTCGCCAGCGGTGGGAAATGAAAATGATTAGGGGGCTGGAGCACATGACTTAAGAGGAGAGGCTGAGGGATTTGGGCTTAGTCTACAGAAGAGAAAATCCATAGAGGATGGAAAGAGGCTGTTCTCCGTGGTGACAGATGACAGAACGAGGAGCCACGGTGCGGGGAGGTCTAGGTTGGATATTAAGGAAACCTATTTCACTAGGAGAGCGGTGAAGCTCTGGAATGGGTTACCTAGTGAGGTGGCAGACTCTCCTTCCCTAGTGGTCTCTAAGTCCTAGCTTAACAAAGCCCTGGCTGGGATGATTTAGTTGGAATTAGTCCTGCTCTCAGCAGGGGGTTGGACTTAAAGACCTCCTGAGGTCCCTTCCAACTTTAGGATTCTACAACTGCCTCCCATCTCAGCCATCATCACCTAGATTCCTCCCCTCTCCTGCCAGCAATCATCACATCATTGCTGTAGCAGCTACAATACTTGCCTACGTGGAAAAGTAACATTAGGAAAATACTGAACACATTTCAAGTTCTTCCCATTTATTTTGGCAGCTGGATACAAGGAGAAGGACCCAGCACTATGGGACCAGCCTGCCCTTACTGGACCCCCAGCCGGTACTCTGTCAACATGGGAACCTCCGCCCTAGCATTTTACCCTGCCCAGGCTCTTGTGACTTAGGGAGTGGGGCTTCCATCCCCACCCACAGGAGATGATTTCATCACTAGTTCTAACCCATTGCAACCTCCCTAAACTATCCTCTTTCATACTTCCTATTCCTGTGAAACATCTGGGGCCTGATAATTCTGAGATGCAAAGCACTCTCGTCTCAAAGTCAATGCAGCTGTAGGTGCTCAGTACCTAAGAAAATCAGGCCCTGCAGCCAGATCCTAAAGCTTTGAGCTGGAAGTGTATCCCTCAGAGAGAATATCTGGAAGAAAACTTACTGGACCAAAGAACAGTGGTGGGACAAGAGACTTTGGAATACAGAGTGTGGGTGTTTGCAGGGGAAGAAGAGCAATGCTGGAAAACATTCTGCAAGAATATCAGGCAGATCCCTTCCCAATTCAGACCAGAGAGGAATTATGAAAGAGCCATGCTTTCTGGGGACAATGCTGATGGCAGCATGGTGCTAAGGTTAGGAGACCTGTAAGGGAGGCATATACACATCACATGTACATGGAATGTGTGTGTTTGGTGCATTTCTTCTGTTGACAGGAAGGGCTACAACAAAGAGCATTTGTTGATGGAGGAAACTTCCAGGGCTCACAAATTTCATGTTGTTTCAGGGGAACGGAATTAGCAAAGCCCCCCGTGCCAGCCTGCTTCCCTGGCATGGTGGCATCTCCCCATACTGTCTACGGAGTCTGGTACCTGCTAGGTCAGTCATGGGAAACTAGCGCTCAGTGAAGACAAACAGAAAACCAGTGGCCTCATTGCTTACCTGCCGGGTTGGGATAGTTAATCGCTGACAAAGGAAAGAGAAAACAAGAGGGTTAGAACAGCATTTGTTTCCCCAAGGAAAAAAAATAAAACCCTGAGCAGAAAACAAACATTGAGAAGTGGGGCTTATGCCCAAATCACCCACAACCACCCCACAGATGCCGAGTTGGAAAGGAGAGAATCCCTGTGTTTGGGACATACCAAGGTACTGCACTTGTGGGCTCAGTTCTATTTTCAAAAAAGGAGGCAGAAGCCCAGATGCAAACCTGTTGTTCACAGGAGGGCCCTGGATTTGTGTCTACATAGATTCTTATGGGAAATCCACTGGGAATGGGAAGGTTGGTATCCAATGGGGAAATCAAGGCAGCTTGATACCTAGTAGAAAACTGAAGTCGCTCATAGGACAGGGTCTGCCACCTTGCAGAAAACCAACATGGCCTAGGCACTGGTGTGCAAATAAAGGGGCCTGGGATCTCTAGGGAAATGGAGGCACCCTAGTGTTCCATGGGAACAGAGGGTTGTGCAGGATCACATGGAAATGGGATAGGTGGGTCTTGCATGCTCAACTGAGGGAGCCCGAACTCCTGTGTGAAACTGAGAAGGTAACTATCCGACAGCACAGCAAAGCAGCTTGGTGTGCTGCAGGAACGTGGTCAAGGCTAGCTGGGGGTGCGTGCAGTGATCTGCAAGATCAGGGAGAAGGCCCTGTGCTCCAGAGGAGTTAGAACACAGCTACAACACACTGGCTTCTTCTCTACGAGAAGAGCTGTGAAGCAAACTGCTTCATTCCCCTCCTCCTCCACCACCCCAAATCCTCCCTCCTTTGGGGTCAGTCTGCCTGGAACACAGTGCCTGTGACTTGTGGTCTAACATGAACAGTGGTGCCCAATATCATCCATCAGCAAAGAAGGCCACATAGCTTGACTGGGAACACTGGGCTGTGTCTATCTGGATAGCAAAGAACATAACAATATGTAAAATGAATCCCCCCACCCCTCAAATCTTTGCACAGGTACCATGACAAGGAAGTTTGCAGCATCCTGGCAAAAGGGAAGTGATGGCACCACATCACCATAACACAGGATCAACAAGAGGCTCCTGTGAGCCTCACTTTAGAAACACTCACAAAATTAACCCCTCAGTCTCCAGAAGGAACCACTGAAGGGTCCCTGCCCATGTGGCCTTGGGTGGGATGTAAGGGGAGATACCTACGTTCCATGTACCGGATGATGCGGGCAGCCATATCGCCAGCCCCAAAGTCAGTGATGGGTGTCAGGCGGACCTCATAACTCTGGGGAACTTTCAGGTTGTGCAGCGTGTGCTCCAATAGCAGGCCCTTCTCCACTTTCTTCACAGGAATTAACATTTGGACAGTGTTCCTCTGGTTCAGCTGCAGGGGGAAAAAGGAAGTCCCATGGAATCAATGTTAAAAATGTCCTGAAAATGAGCATCTGAAAGGCTCAGTGGTCCTTCTAGAACAGGCCTCCATGCCTTCATAACCAGGCCGGCTCGCTCCTTATAATCAATGTCCCGAGCAGTTTACTGCCATGAAATGGGCTGTAGAAGTCACTGTTGGCCACAGAATTGTGCTCCAGAATCTCAGCTTTAATTTAAAAGAAAAGAAACTTCTAGCCCTTATGGGTGGGGAGATAACCTTGAAAATGCAACTGAGTGCAAAGCAAGGCCTGCCTGACACCAAAACCTGAAATGTTGGCTCTGAGAACAGACCCATTCTTCTCTCACAGGGCCCAGGGACACCATGCACATAGAACAGCACAGAATACAGCATTTTTGCTGCAGATTTCATTCATTGCTGCAGCCAGGCACCCGGGGCATCAGTTCACGCAAGCATACCTACTGGATGAGCTTCACAGGTTAGTGGGCCAAGCCCAGCATCCTGGGTTTGACATTGGTGTTTCTCTGCTCCCTCCATAAGGGAGGAAGAGGTTCTAGAGGTACTTAGGAAAACAAAAAAGGAGAAAGCACCTGGACGAGATGAAATCTGGATGTGTGGAAGTCACTGGAAAGGGATGATTTTTACTTGGATGATGTCAATAAGATGCCGGATGAATGACACAACAGAGTTGTAGGACTCATGTTGCAGCATACTTAGCACACGTCACCTCTTTTGTCACTTAAGCAAACATCATCTGCTGCAAAGGTGGTGGGAGAACATTACTGAAAAGTGTCTGTGAGGAAGACAGGTTGAACCACCCTAGTCTGGCACCTCACGATCTGACCAATGCCAAACCAGAGAGCTTGCCAAACTATGAGGTCAATATTGTCTAGCAGCATTAACAACATTTCCACTGCTTAGTGGGCTCTTAGAAGACATTTAAGGGCAAATTAGAGCTAAAGAACATCACAAAACACAGAGAACCAGGATTGGTGGCTGTACACAAACTTTATGGGATCATGGGAAACTTGGCCACACCCATGATAAGTGACATCCAGTTAACTAAAATCATGCTGGATAATGGATATTGCCAGATCAGAGAGTACCAGATTAAAGGGGTTTGACCGGTAGTTGAAATTTGGAAGGGTCAGCATGGCTTCATGATGGAAAGGAACACAGCTAATGCCACGTTTGCTCTATAAATCACCTAGGAAAAGATCTGCAAAAAGAGACAGCAACCGAACCTGGCATGAGTAGAGTTGGAGAAGACAAATGATCACACACTAAAAGATTTAGTTTACAGTGGAAAAGTACACTGCAAGGATATGGCCACCTTATCCAGAAAAGGTATGATGGAGGGAGTACTGCAATCAAAAACCAAATGGAGCAACAGCAGAGAATTTCTGGTAAACATCGGCCTGCCCCAGGAGTCTGCACTGAGTCCTTTCTTTGTTTGCAGCTATCTTGGGTATGATAAGTGAGAATACGGAAAAGGATCCTTCTTGAGTAAGACAAAGTGGTTGTGGTGAAGATAAGCTGGTATGGAGTTTTCCAGCAGGGGCCTGAGAATTATATTGTTAGGATGATCCTTGCAATGATCATGGACAGGAGACACCCAAGAAGGAAGCCAAAAGACTCAATACAGTAAATCCTTGATTTTACAGACCCTGATTTAGCAGACTTAGGCAACAACGGATGTTTCCCCCAGTTGTTCCCAAAGTCTGCTGGGGTCTGTAAAATCATCCCCCCCACCCCGGCATAAAAAGGTTAAGAGACTTACCACTGCTACAGCCTGGAACAGCCCCCACCTCCTCTGCCAGAGCCGCCACACGTTCCTCCCACCTGGGGTGGATTCGTACACGGGCAGGCTGGCACTCGCATACGTGCCCCACCGCTGGTGGGAGGAGCATGTGGCAGCTCTGGCAGCAGCTCCTCCAGGCTGGGCAATGGCCCCTCCAGCTGTGCTGGCGGGTCCAGCAGCTTCTCCAGCGGCGGCAGCTCTGGTGAATGGTAGGGTTTGCTTGTTTGGTTTTATTGTGGCTGGGAAGAAGCTGAGAGAGTCTTGCAGGGGTGGGTGGTCAGTAAACCCTCACATTTAACAGACTTTCAGGAATAGCAGACACCTCCCCCACCCCCACTTAGTCCTTTATTTAAATTGAGGGTTTACTGCACTTGGCCAGGATATTGGCAGTCCTTAGACCAGTTTGCATGACAGCCAGACATACAACACACAAGGAGTTCTGGAAGAAAGCTATAAAAGTTGCCAGCCCCAAACAGGAAAGTGACAACACAGGAGGAGAGGAGAAGCGAAACACACCGACATTTTGTCTTCCACCTCCCCGCCCTGCAGGCACCTGCCAGCAGCACCTCTTACTCTGTACTTTTCCCCACAAGGGGGACTTAACCAGATGACAGTGCATGCTCCTGTCATTGTTCTACAGAAGCAGGCAGAAAGTGATCAGGGAGCTGGAATCTAGTTTGTAGCCAGGCTGACAGAAGACCCAGAAAAGCAGACCAGCAATCGACACTGTCTGGAAAACAGAGTGGCAGCCAGGACCCAAGGAGCTGAGATGAAGAACCTCTGGAGCTGGATATAAGCTTTCCACTTTTCTGACACATAAGAAGGAAGAAGACTACCTAGACAACATCCTGCCTACTGAGGCCCAGAATGCTGGGGCCTCTGAAGAAGTGAGCAAAACTGGAAATCCATTGTCAAAAATGCCTAGTGCTAAAAATGATCTCTGGTGAATTGTCTATCCCTGAGCATTTGAATGCTGAGTCACAGGGTGAGTTTAGATGAAGAGGGAGGGTATGTCACAGAAATTTTTTAACAAATTCATTGGCTTTGCAGAGCAATGTGGGGATTCTGATGCAGACTTCAGGGGTTCCCTTGGCCAAAATTTGGTCCTAGTGTGCTGCAGAGAACATGGGGACCTGCTTATAGTGTCTTCAGCATTGCCTTGCTCAGTCCAGTGTTCAAGACCCCAAGCAATGGGACATCCCTTCACGTCCTTTGATTGTCAATTCTGCTAACTGTCCCGTTATTGAGCCTACCCATGCAGCTTTAATTTTTGAGCTGACTGGACTTAAATGGCAGAGGCGTGGAGGTGGGTAGGGTAAGGTAGGCAGGTTCCAAAAATACAAGGGCAAAGCTGTGCGTGGGACACCCAGGACTGGCAAGTCACGGGAGAAAATGGAAAACTATGGGTCAGGACTAAGGGGCAAGGCAAGATTTGACACAGAGGCAAACCAGGCACATGCTTAAGGCTACAGTTTTTTTGAAACCGAAGTGGATTTGCTACAGCCTGAAGAAACGTCACTGACTTGAGCAAATGGTCTTGCGAGCTGGAGCACACCGCTCAGATTTGGCCCGAATGTTCCTCTGTGATGACAAGGTGTAACCAGTCCAAAGCTGAGGGCGGTGTAAGTGTGCTGTCAGATTGCAGTGCCTCTCTGCTCGCCGGAGTGAGTTCTCTCAGCCCATGCTCCAACCGGCCCCCCCATGGCAGAAATGGTTCTAATTCCCAGCTGAGCCTCACTTGGCCTCTCTCACCAGAGCCAAAGGCAGGAGGGCACTGAGGAAAAAAACCTGCTGCTTTTTCCACCAAGGTAGGGCCCAGAAGTGTACGTTTGCCTAGGGCCCAGTAATGGGTTACTCCAGGCCTACTGAGGACCTGCAGCAGAGCTGCATGTTGGAGCTCCAGCAGTGCAACAGCAAAGGGGCCGGCTGGTGAGGACAGCAGCGCTTTGGTGGAGCTGTTGGAGAGGACGTATACACACTCCCTTCTCTGTCAGCTTCTAGCCCCTCATTGACAAGCCACTGAATGCTCTCAGAACCCAGCACAGCGCTGCCACCTGTCTCCTTACATCAGAGCTCCCTGCACTCCTGGGCTGGCTCAGAGCTGCTTCCTTCACGTGGGGTTTTGGAGATCTTAGCTTTTCCCTGGACATAGTAGGGAAAAAAAGAAAACAAGGCCACCGGGGCACATTCACTTTCCTCAGCGTAAGTGCATTTTAACTCCCCACGTTACCTTCCCACTGCCCCACCAATATGCCCCTGCCCAGGAGGGGCCTTGCCAGGCGTGAGAGGGGCGCCCACTCTCCGAGGCCCATTCAGACTTTGACTTCTTTGCTGAGACTGTCCACAGTGGGGCCAACTAGTACCAATATGTGGTGGCCGTTCTCAGACTGTGGACTCCTGGGACCTGGGCTGACCCAACCTGCAGGGTCCTAGTGACTTGAAATAGAATACCCTGAGACACATCTACAGGACGCCTCACATTCCTGTGGCCTGGACGTCTCAGGCCATTCTATCAGTTCTCCTGGAGTCTGGGCTGAGTGGCTCCCCATCCTGCCTGGGATCGTCTCCTGCAGCCCCACAACTCACTAAGCACCCCTCCCTAGTCCTCCTGGGCTGGGATCTTGGCAGCACTGGCCCTGGGCAGTTTTTGGAAATATGAGTGTCTAGGCAGCGTCTGCAGCTAAAACCCAAACTTGCTGCAAAATGGGGGGCTGACTCCCTAGATGCTGGAACGAGGAGCATGGGGAGTACTGCAGCTCCACCCCCGCCCCCGGGCGTGGCTTGAAGTGGTTCCCATCATATACAGGCTTCCAGCTGGAGTCAAGAACTCTCAGCCCCTCCACTATAAAAATTGTCTCTGGCTGCCGCTCCCTTCACGTAGGTGAAGCCCTAGCAAGACTCAGTTTCAAGTGTTAAATTGCAGTGTGAGAGCAACCAAGGACTGGCTCCAGGAAGCCTCAGCCACCCATTTGCTCAGTAAGCTTGGAGCTTCTGTTTGGTAGCAATCACCGGCTCCGCCCAGCAGAAAACAACAGTAGAGCCAAGACTGGATCGGGCTCCCAGGAGTGCTTCCCCCCAGGACAGATGGCAGCAGCTCTGGGCAGAACAAGTTACGCTGCACCCAGCAGTCTGGGAGTAGTTACTTTTATTCTTGCAGTGCAATGCCAGGCTTCCCGCTCCATTTGCCCCTCCAGCTGTGCTCTGCTTTGCATCTGTCTCCCTTCCACACTCTTGCCACCGCCTGCTCATGCTATCCCAGCGCTGTGGCCTAATATCGCTCTGTTCAGTTAATAATACACACACCGGCACTGAGGCTAGGGAAACGCTGGCCCCTTTATTAAAAATTCCCAAGCCTCGGCAGAGTGGAGCACGCAAGACTCAGCAATGAGCTCATTCATCACTGGGCGCAGGAAGCTGCCAGCGGAGCCAGAGCAAAGGCACACAGCAACACAGGCTCATCTCTGCCTTCGCCTCCTTCCATTCGCAATAATGAGCAGGAGAAAAAAAGAGTACCATTCCCATCGGGCGCCAAGTGCCTGCTGCAGACACTGTGCAGGCTGAGGGGCAGGGCGGAGAGGGAGGGTATGTAGAAAAAGGTGCAAAGTGCACAGTAAGGGTGAAGTCAGTCCCAGTCAATAGGTGTGTACATACAAAAGTGTGCACTCGTACCTAGACATGAGCACCTGCAAGCACATGAATGCCCTGTGATGCTGGCAGACCAAGTGCCAGCTCAAGCCAAGGTCTCCTCCCTCCCCCATCACTGGTGAGCACTGACAAATACATTGCTGGAAGCAGTCTGGCTCACCTGTGTCTTAATATTGTTACAACAGATACTCAAATTAGAAGGCCGTGTTGAGTGTTCATACTTTACTGAACACTCACGAGTGGCCATGTGCATTCATCTCACTTATCGTGTGTGTATCCCATCCTGTAAGGTAATATTTGAGCGGTACTGTTGTGAGCTGCTGTGACTGTGTAAATCACCAGATGGGGGAGAGACACTAACTAGTGGAAAGTGCTTATCTGCAGCAATAAGTATTACATCCTGTCCAATGTAGGAAAGGTCCATCATCACCAGACGGATGATTACAAGACGTGAAAGAGGACGAAAGATGTTGGTTGTCCTGCCCTCCCTGTTGTGAAGACAAGTGATGGAAGTGAATTTTTCAGCTGAATCTGCATTGCAGAGCGCAAAGGAGAAGGAAATAAAAACCCTTAACAAAAAGAAATTGCATCTCTGCGCTGTGGGGACAGGATGGTGGTCATTACTATGCACACGTAAAAGATCCCCAGCACTTAGTCGGGGTTGGCCCCAAAGGACACGCGAAGCTTGCTCACCACAGAAGCTTCTAGTATTCTTTGATAAGACTAGCGCGTGCGTGTGTGCGTATGTTTAGCTGCCTTAGCCTTGAATATAGCTCTTATTTTCCTGCTTGTTACTCACACTTGCGCTGTTGCAGGCAGCTTTACAAACCCAGTCCCCTGCAAAACACACAAACTGAAAAGTGCCTGCATGCCAGCATCCAGGACTGGGTCTCCTACTTCCAATTCTTCCACTGTCACACAGGCAGGCCCTTCAGGCTTGTTACAGACCCATTCCTAGGTCTCAACCTAGTAGCTTGGGCAATTGCAAAAGGCCATTGGCAAGGCTGACCGACAGAACAGACCACTTCTTCCATGTTCAGGGGCCTCAAAGGGAGATGAAAGGAGTTAGGCTGGTTTAGCTATCCCTCCTATCTGCTTGTTAAAAAAATAATGCACAGGGACATAGTGAGCAAAGCAGACCCATAATACAACCCTGCCCTGGCTATTTCTTCTGCTTGCAAAGCCCGGGGGCATTTTTCCCCCCAATCAAATTGTTTTAATCACAAATAAAGAAGTAAAATGTCTTGCAACAGCTGAGTGCTTCAAATGATCCTACAACAAGGAAGCCACATCCCTGGCTAATGCCAACTGCCCTACAAGAACAACCCTGTGTTTAGCATGACTCCGAAGAACTCTGCCAAAATACACCAGTGTGCAGTCAGCCCAGCAGTCTCAAGCAACTCTGCCCCAAGTCAGGGAGTCAAGTCACCTGATACACTTGACCGGCTCTGTGACAGCAGATGCCAGAGTGCGCTGGACAGCCCTCATGAGCAACCCTGTAATAACAAATCAGCATTTGTGTGGGTCCCAGAGTCACAAGCAACCCTACACAAACAAACCAGGGTGGGCATCAAGACAGGATGCCACACTTCAGGCAAGGTTTGCATTATGATAACACGGACATCCTAGTGCTTGTGCGTCTCCATACAGCCGTGTATGCAGCGGCACAAGCGAGCTTCACTTAACAGACCCAAAGAGTGTGTGACACAGAGAAGCAAGCAGTAAGGGAACTGGCTTCGGTCCCAAGTCTCAGAGGGATTATCACAACCGACGGAAAAAAATGTATATTAAAATTTTGCAGAATACTTGACAAGCAGATTAGAGCAAAGGGATACAAACAACCACAAGCGCCATGATTCCCAGAGTCATTACTCATTCCTGCCACTCTCTGTCCTTATTTGTGCCAGCTCCCTGCTGTCGCAGCTTGGCGCGTGAGCACCAGCCCCGCTCTCCTATATCTCCTCTTGCAACTCTTTATCTCGCCTCTGTTCTTTCAATCATTCTAATTCTCCCGGACGTTCCTTCCTAGACAGCAAATGAAGGGCCGGTGGCAGTGTGCACAAGCCCTCCACAATCATCGGCTAAGCAGCACACAGGCAGGGTACAGGGAAAGGAACTCCCAAATCGCCCTCTCCAGTCACACGGGCCACTGTGCAGGGAACATAGGGTATGTCTACACAGCAGCCTTCTTCTGAAATGTGCTATTCCAGAATAGCTTATTTCATAATAACGCTGCTATGCACAAAAATGCATTTTGAAGAAGCACTTAACCATTTTGAAATACATCCTCTAAACACATAGGCGACATCTACACTTTTGAAAGAACTTCGTCTACACAGCTAGTTTGCAATTCAAAAACGGCACTTTCGACACGCCGGGTAGCTGCCGGTATGCAAATGGGGCACTGAATAGCATATCATATCAGTGCCTCATTAGCATTTTCAACCCTCTTCATTTACATGCCCCTTCCGAAAGGGCTGGGCATGGGTAGGCGTAGCCACAGGGAATAGAGCCTATTCTGAAATAAGCCATGGTGCATCCAATGACTCTATTTTGAAATAGGCTCTACGGTTACATCTACACTAGAAGCACCTGGCTACAGAAGCTACTGCCGGAAGAGACGTTCTGACAAAACTTCTGTTGACAGATCACAGCTACACGTAAGTGGCTTGAGCTTTTGATCCACTCTGTCAATAAAAAGCTCCTTTGCAACAGTAGCCAGTTAAGAACTGCTTCAGATGTGACAATGCTGGCAGGGAGAGGCCCAGTTTCTGTCTCCCACTAGTGCTGCAGAGCCTTGGCCAAGACACCCAGTTATGTTCAGGAGCAGTCATACTGGTGCTTGGCCTGTGGCAGGACTGCGGATAAAGCAATGGCAGCACTGTGGGACTTGTACTTTGAAAGGTTGCACAAGTCAGGATGGAAGACAGCCTCCCCCTCCAGTTCAGCATGTCTCAGCGGAGCAGGAGACAGACCCCTGACGCTGAGTGAATTCCTTCCCCTAGGGCTGTGATCTCACAGGCATGCCTGCAAACCACTCCTCTTCCACTGCCAGTGTAACAAAACAAGTTCCCGCTCAGACAACCCCAGGGGCATCCGAGGGGTTCTCCACACAGAAAGCCAACAATGCTGTAATGAGCAGCATCATAGCCTCCTACTAGATGGACTCAGAGCCACCCAGCTGTGTGTCATTAGCCTTCCACTGCTAACAGCTGATGAAGAATCTCCTTTGGCTCATGGGAGAGGCCTCTGTTTTGGGATGTGGAGGGTGTGAGTTCCATTGTTAATCACATTTTTATAGTAGTGCGCGCACGCACACACACACACACACACACACACACACACACACACACACACACACACACACACACACGCGCGCCTTTTAGAGGCAATGGTGAAGCTCCCGGGTGGCCACGGCCTTGTTAAAATAAAAATAAGGAATTTGGGATAGTGTTACATATTCAAAGATCTCTTCACGCTCTTGGAACCTCCACACTGTTTATGACAAGGGCTCATAATGTGCCAGCTACTCTGCAGACGTTCAGGAGGTGGGTCTCTGCCCCCAGGAACTCAGAGCCTGAGGACTGACAGAGAGGTGGACTAGAGTTTAAGGGAAGGAGAATGACAAGTACAGATTTTTCCACACAACTCAAGTAAGCAGCACGGCAGAAGTGGGATTTGAAGGGACTTACACACGGACCAATTAGGGGCTTTGCTGAGGAGCTCAGAAAAGCTGTCCCATGCACAAGGGACCCTATGGACAAAGGCATGGAGGCGACTCCGCAAGAAGCTGACAAGGAGGTGGATGAAGACAGGAATGCTGGTGGAGTAGGGAGTGCATCGGGTGACCATGCATCCCGTATTGGGCAGGACAGCCCTGTATTTTGGGCTCCAGAAAGGTGTCCTGACTTATTTTTTTAAAAGGGGCTAATTGCCCTGTATTTGGCCCCCCAAAGGCTGACCTTCTCCCTTAGCAGTGCTGAATGCAGCCGCTGGCCGGAGAGCACGTGGAGAGCTTGTGTGCTCTTGGGCCACAGGAAGAGGGAGCCAGCATGGGGCCCTCCAAAGATAGGGAAGCAGAGCACCAACTTACCCTGTACCTTTGGGAAGCTGGGGCAGCACCTGTGGCTGCCACCTCCCTCCCCTCCCGGCTCCCTGAGGCTCAGCAAAGCAGGGGAGCACTGGGCACTTCTGCCTCCTTCTGGTTCCCAGAGGCTAGGGGAGCTGGAAGGAGGCGCTCCTCCCCCACACACCTCCCTGTCCCTATCCTGTATGTGGAACAGGGAGATACGGTTGCCCTGGGAGTGACAAGCTTAGCAAAGGAAGCTATGCATTTGGGACAGAGTTCCACAGAGCTCCGAGGGTGACAACAAGAACATTAACTATGTTGTGATGACAGCTGGGGAGCCAGTCTGTGGATTCGCAGAGAGGAGAGACATGATCCCGTTGATGGGTAATAAAGAGGAGTTTGAGAAGCTGTATTCTGCATGGACTGACTTGCTAAAGAAGTCTCACAGCGAATCAGGAGCAAAGCTGGGATTAGCAGTTTTGTTCCAACCCGAACCTCCATTCACCCAAAAGGTTCATGGCTCTCAGAAAACATTTTGACTGGAGATGGAGAGCAACTCAAAATTGGACTGACCCCTCCCCTACCACACACACATCTTACTGCATTAGTAACACTCATGGACTATGCTTCAGAGAGATTTGCTAACCAAGGTCACATTTATTCGACTACAAAGGATCCGCAGAGATTTTTCTATGCTGTCATACAGGCAGCTCACTCCTCGCGGGGTATCCTGCTGAGATCTATTTACTTCTGCAATTCACCTTCTCACTATCTAATGCCAAGCCCTGGTTTCCGTGCATAAACAGTGACAGAGAGATAGCTGGGTTAGTCTGTATTCTATCAAACCAAAAAAGCAGTCATGTAGCACTTTATAGACTAACAAAATAATGTATTAGTTGACGAGCTATCATTGGACAGATCCACTTTTTCAGATCATAGCCTTACCAGAAAAGAATCAACATATAAAGCACAGAGGTCCAAAATTGTTATCAGGGTTGGCAAGTCAGAAAAATTGTTATCAAGGGAGGCAAATCAGAAGAGAGAGGTGGAGGAGGGCAGTGATTAGAGTTAGATAAAACATCAACGTATGTAAAAGACTCCTTATAATGGGTCAGGTAATTGCTGTCCCTGTTCAAACTATGTGTTAATGCATCAAATTTGAATATGAATGTTAGTTCTGAGCATTCTCTCTGTAGACGGTTCTTAAAGTCTGTTTTCAGCAGAACACAAACTCTCAGGTCTTTAACAGAATGGCCCGCTCCATTAAAGTGCTGGCTGACAGGTTTGCGTATTTGGAAATTTTTATGGCTGCTCTATGTCCATTCATTCTTTGTGGAAGAGTGTTTGCAATCTGTCTTCTACACATGGTGTGCAGGCATTGTTGGCACATGATGGCATATATGATGTTAGTTGAGGAACAGGAGAATATGCCTGTGATTCTGTAATTAACCTGGTTAGGTCCAGTGATGGTATCGCCAAAATAGATACGTGGACAAGTTGGCAGCGGGCCCTGTTGCAAGGAAAAGGTCCAGGATTAGTATTATTGTGTTATAGCCTGTGGTTGCTAGTGACAAGCCTCACAAGGTTGGATGGCTGTGTACAGGAAAGACCAGGCCTGTTACCTAGGGCATTCTGGAGTGTGGTATCATGATTTAGGATAGCCTGTAAGTCTTTAATGATGCGTTGTATAAGCAATATCAGAAGGGACCATGACTGGAGAGTCTGGTGTTCATCTGGGCCTGGACCTGCCATACAAGGGTTCATTTCTAAGCCGGTAGTGTCTTTCATTCAACATTGTTGAGGTCTCCCCCTTCAGCTGGTGAATTTAATCCATAGTCCCTTCTGCTAGTGTTTGAATTTTAGAACACCGGCCAATGGCAAAAACAGGAACAAGAGCACAAGGAGCGGAAACAAAACCAGCAGGAAAGAGGGTGGTGATAAATTAACAGAAATTCCAGGCAACATGGGGGGGAATCAAATTCATAGAAAGTGGGGAGCCCCTTCTGAGCATGCCCGTCAATATTCTTCACAGTGATTCAAACGTTTGCAGCAGCTCCCCTCCTAGGCATACAGAAATGGATTTGAGTGCCACCGATTTTTGCTTCTCAAAGATTAAAAATATTGTCCCATGGGATGAGGCTTCAAAAGGACAATAGTTTGTTGTCTAGGGCTTTGACCCTATTTATTTTTAGGCAGGCCAGAAATAACCTCACCCATTGCAGCCCAACTCCTGTTCTCTGAGCATTCAAAGAAAGGAAAAAACAAAAACAAAAACAAAAACAAAACAAAGAAACCATATTCTGCAACAAAGAGCTTCCCTGGGGATTAGGAGGAAACCCAGTTTTGTTGGCTTGTATCTGGCCATGTTGAACCCCTGGAAATGGATGGTAGGGCGATTCTGTTCAGATACGAAACCAACAGCTGAGATGTTCCTGTGAGCTTTGGCCAAACCTCTTGTGTGGTGGGTTATTTCCTACTCTCAGTTTAGGATGGACATATGTCAAGAGAATATGTCTCAGGACTGGGGAAATTACCCAGCTGGCTTTGTTTCCAATGGGAGCACTTGGTAAGCATGATTTGAATTACAGGCTTCCAGGAGGCTTAACCATGCTTACAGATATAAAATCTGCTTTGCATGGTCATGCACATGGGTGAACTAAAAATCAATGGCTTTATGTGCTAGCCAAATACAGTGGTTTGAATGTGGCTGGTAAACAAGCACGACATTCAAAGCAAATTCATTACTAAGGCCAAATGCATAATCCTAAAACACATCTGAGCTAGCAGTGAACTGTTATTAGGGAAGTTATTCCCCCTCCTGGGCTGAGGGGAAGAGAAAACCCAGCTCTAGATGGAAAAAATCATCTGGGCTGCAGGGGACAGCCTGCGCCAGCAAAGGCAGGCAACAGTCTCTCTCCTGCTCTCGCACCCACACGATCAGCTGCCCATCCTCATTAGGTGCCAAGAGCAGCAGTTTACAGCTTCCCAGAGAAGCCAAATTGGTGCTGTCATGAATTACTGTAACTGCTTGTTCCACACTCTTCAATGATGTCTTTCATTAGGGGCTGATGAGAAAGCAATATGTATTTTATTAACATATGTCCCCCATGTAAGAACAGACCTAATCTTCACTTCATCAGGAAGGGAATTGAGTGAAAGGCTCAGCAAAGCTAAAGGATGCCCGTCAGCTACCTGATCCCTGGGCCTTACAGTGGCTGAACCACAATTCCGATCCTGAGGTGAAGGGGTGCGTGGGGCTGGGATTAAGGTATCTGGCCAGGCGGCAGGAGGGGAAGCCATGGGCTTTACTCCTTCCTCCCTTGAATTTAAGTGAATTTAGTGCGAGCGAATGGCAAGTGTAAACCAAGCCTGAATGGGGCACAGCTCAACCAAAATGTTGGTGCCCCCCCAGAGACCCTCCCTCCCCTTTACACAAACAGTTTCTTTCAGATTGATCCTCCTACCCCTGCTCTCCAGCAGGGGTTTCCTCCTCATTTCCCCCCACACAACATTATCTCTTTCCCTCAGTCCCTCAGGTGTATGGCTGTGTCTACATGTGCCCCAAACTTCGAAATGGCCATGCAAATAGCCATTTCGAAGTTTACTAATGAAGCGCTGACATGCATATTCAGCGCTTCATTAGCATGCGGGCGGCAGTGGCGCTTCGAAATTGACGAGCCTTGCAGCCGCGCGACGCGTCCAGACGGGGCTCCTTTTCGAAAGGACGCCACCTTCTTCGAAGTCCCCTTATTCCCATGAGCTCATGGGAATAAGGGGACTTTGAAGTAGGCGGGGCCCTTTCGAAAAGGAGCCCCGTCTGGACGCGCCGCGCAGCTGCAAGGCTCGTCAATTTCGAAGCGCCGCTGCCGCCCGCATGCTAATGAAGCGCTGAATATGCATTTCAGCGCTTCATTAGTAAACTTCGAAATGGCCATTTGCATGGCCATTTCGAAGTTTGGGGCACGTGTAGACACAGCCTATAGGGCCCTACTGTTTGGGCTGGGGCCTCTCAGATCACAGGGCCAAGAGTCTAAGCTCCTGATATCATCTGCCCACGCTGGGGGACACCTGAATTGTCACCTCACCGCTGGAAATTCTCTTTGTCCCTTGCACAGACAGACCAAGGACAGACAGACAGGCAGGCCAAGGACAATGCTGCACCAGCAGGCCCCACTCCTGCCAAGGAGACACAACATCTAGGACTAAGAGGGAATGCCGTCGCCAGGGCCTGCCTCCCTCCTGATGACAGAATGAATTCTAGGAGGGGAGGGAAGGAGACTTTTATTGTAAAACAAAACAAAGAACAGAACTGTTTATCATTGGTGCAGAGCATCCTTAAATGGACCCTGCTGGCATACCACCCCCTACCTAATAGAACCATTTACCCAAGTCTATCCTGCAGCAGGGCACATTGGCAAATGGCTGGGCTGCCCAAGGCCCCCCTCCTACTTTAATTGCAACAGCAATTTTGCACAAAGGGAGACTACAGAGTCCTGCACAAAATGCTTCTTGATCCAAGCCACCTGCCCATTTGGCTCCCGCTGGAGCTTTGCCTGCTGGAGTTGTTGGTCCCAGGGGCTTAACCAGGATATTAAAAATGGCTGGCCAGAGGTCACATTATTGAGCTCTTTGAGCCTCAGTTTGGCAGCTTCTGGGTTATAGAAGCTTTTTAGTGTTTTCTTTGGTGGGAAAAGGTCATTGGACATAATTGTGAACAGTTACAGAAAGCAATTTCTTGCAGTGCCTATAACCCTACTTCTGGGGTTTAGAAATCCAGCTACCCAGCCTGCAACTGTTTCACAGTGTAATTCTAGAGGGGAGGGTTTTTCCCCCTTTTTGACAAAATAATGTCCTCTTCCAACAAATCAACACCGCAGAATCCCTTCATCCCCCAAGGCAGTTGCCTTTCTCTGTCATGGAGGGAGCCCTGGCCAGAGAAGCATTTCCATGCACCATGGGAGTGCGCACCTGGCTCTTTGAATTTGCTACAGGAGAGATTTCTTTGGCTCTGGCTCCTCTTTCTCCTCCACATGCGCACACAGTCAGCTTTCATGAATGAACAGCGGGAGAGAAGGAGAGCAAAAAAAAAAAAAAAAGCAATGGGAGGGGAGGGCAAATACACATGAAAAAGGCCAACGAGAGAGGGACAGTGCTGGAGGTAAGGTACAGAAAACGGCAAGTGAAGTAAGGTAGAGAAAGGAAGCATTCCAAGCAGCGTCCCTACCTTCTGACAGGGATTCAAAGATTTAGTAACTAGCATGTACTTGTTAAAGGCACCAAAGGGAGGGAAAGCATGAAAGGCTCTCTCGCTTGCATTTTTGTGCCAGGCTACCGTTCCTCTTCCTGGGCTAAGCCCTACGCATTACAGGCTGAGTATGCCTGTTCCTGTCCAGCTGTCTGTTTGCAAGGTGGGGTGAAACCGACATCTCACACCTGTAAGGCTGGCATAAGCTAGGGACACAGTGCAGATACCGTTCTCTCCCCCTTTTCTGAATTTGCATTCAGCCGAAGTCTGAGCTAGGGGAGAACATAGGAATGGCCATCCTGAGTCAGACCACACCACTTCGGTTTTACTAGCACAAATATTCAGGAAGAGTGAATTTTAAGATCAAATTTTCAATGAAAAGCAAATTTGGAATGGCTGATGGGATTGTTACACTCACAGGTAACCCTTTGGGCTGTGTAGCTTAGTCATGGAAATAATCCAGTCGAAGAACAGAAACGCTGCGTAACTGATGTGACTAACCTGCACAGCTCAAATTGCCAGTGTTCCCAAGTAGGGGCTTGCAAATGAGCTGCAGGCCCAGGATTACCAGCTCTGCCCGTTCCTGAATCACAGTCAAAACTGTATAAATCTGACCTTGTAATGAGCAATTTGTGAACAGAACAAGTCAAAATTAACCCAATTATTTGTTGTGAATCATTTGCTAAACTCCTTCTGGGGGCACTAAACAAAGGCTCATGAGCAGGTCTGACAGAACTTACCTTCCCCACACCATTCCACAGCCAACAAGCGGAACTGGTCTCAGCTCAGAGACACTGCTAGGGTGAAGGTTTCTGCACTGAACTGTCTCAGCTGAGAGTCTCTGCCTCCTGGTTAAGCATGCAGGTATCACTCGGTGTTTTTTCCTGGCAGTTGGAGCCATGCTTCCCTCACTGTTGGGCTGCAGCCCCAGGTGTGAGTCACTATGCTGTCCCCATGTGGAAGCAATTCTTTGGGACTTGGGCTAGTGCAGCAAGCGGACAGCTTGGCATTCATATTTGAAGCTGGAAGGGCGCTCCCTCTTCTCCCAGATTCAAAATATAAATCTAGTTTAGAGTCTTTGCAGCCCTTCAGACCTAGCAGAGAAACCTGCACACCAGTGGCTGCCCTCACAAGCACCACCTACTAACGGACATTGAGAGAGGGGAGCAGAGAAGATCAAATACTAGTTGGCAGAAGTGACTGCAACTGCATATACAATAGAGAGTAGTGGCGGGAGCAGCTGGAGCATGACCCTGCCTCCATTTCCATATATCAATGAGGATGCGGCTGCTTTGCCTGGGGCCTGACACAAAAATCTTATTAGGCTTCAGGAGGACTCGCTTGTCCATGATGCACAAATGATCTCTGCCAACAGTTCCCCTTTCACCCGGCGCAGCTTGTCACTCGGTTCCACTAAGCATCCCAAACCACTCGTCTACTCATGAACCTTAAAGTTGTAGTCCCCTCCTTCCTCTGCTTCCTGGCTCTATGAACTGAGAACTTCAAACTTTCCGTACTGCTGTTCACCATTCCACCAATGGCCACTTCGTCACCAAGCGCTCTGTCTTGCATCCCCTTATTTGTGCCAATAGTCTCAAGAAGGCAGTGGCACTAGGGAATTAAACTGATCAGTCTAGTGCCACTGGCTGAGCAGAAAATAAACAAACTGCATCAAAGGTGGAAAATAAATTCAATCCAATAGCCTTCCCCAGGTGTTACTCAGTTGAAGCACTCGTTACTCAGTGCAGGGGAGGACATTTTTTGTAGTCAATGAATTTTTATTCTGTGACAGTGTCCTATTATAGCAGCATTTCATGTGCAAATAGCAGGTTGGTGGCTGGGGAAGGCAAAAAGGAAACCGATTCAAAAAATCCTTTCCAGAGTCATATGCCATCCCAGAATGGGAAGATTGTCCCAAATAGGAGAGGTCTTTATAAAACCCAATCTTGGGCCTGCACTTGGTGCTTTCTGGCCAGATGTTGCAGTTCCCGTTCCTCCCAACTCTCTGGGAAAGGGAGGTGCTGGTATGAGCAAGCTGATGAAACTGACTCTCTCAATCTCGCCTGCTGGACTTACCTCACTTTGGACAAATGAATACTCATCATAGAGTGAGAGAGGTCTAAGTCTATAACCTGCTGCCTGGAGTGCTCTGCTGGGCTGGGGGAGAAGATCTGAGTCAATGTCCTTGGTGTATCTGATTCTGAGCAGGAGTTTGAATCTGCGACCCAATGGCTATTCCTGGGCAGGCCTGCATCTTTCTTTCTCTTTCATTTTGACCAGATTGGACCTGAGGAATCCAGATGTAAATTCTGTCAAAATGTAAATGTTTTACAGAAGTTTTGACAGAAAATTGTTTCATTGCTATGTTTTGAGCAGCTCTAGAAATGACCTTCCCAATCCCACAAAACAATGAATTTATGCCCTGAGCAGCAATTACCTCCTTTTAGTGCATAAATACCATTACTGGTCACAAAGGGGCCATATGTACTTCAGTGACAGATGTGATTGCAGCACGTCTAGACATACCTGAGCCAGCTTTGACCTAGTTAGCTCAAACATCAGTGGCCACACTTGGCTAAAAAGTCGAAATGGCCATGCCAATGGCCAAATCGAAGAACACTAATGAGGTGCTGAATTGAATATTCAGCGTGTCATTAGCATTTGCATGCTTCCGGCTGCGGCGCTTCGAAAGCGCCGTTTTCCAACGCACACAGCTCAGCGCTGCAGATAGGAATAAGGGAATTTCAAAGTTGGTGGGGTCCTTTCGAAAAGGACAAGCCACACAGCAGCAAAAAGTGGCAATTTTGAAGAGCTGTGGCTGGCAGCATGCTAATGAGGCGCTGAATATGTCTTTCAACGCCTCATTAGTAGTCTTTGAAATGGCAATTTGCATGGCCATTTTGAAGATTTGTGCTAGTGTAGACACGGCCATCAGCTGAGAAGCATAAGGGGATTTCGAAATGTGCAGGGTCCTTTCGAAAAAGGACCCCCGTGTAGCTGCGCCGAGCGGCGCTTTTGAAGTGCTGTGGCCGGAAGCGTGCGAATGCTAATGAGGCGCTGAATATTCAATTCAGCGCCTCATCACTATTCTTCAATTTGGCCAGTAGCATGGCCGTTTTGAAGTTTTGGCCAAGTGTGGCCACAGCCAAAGCAACTGCATGGACTCTAGAAGCCCATCTGGGACTTTAGTATGTACTCAAGTGGCTAGTCCGTGCCACCGCAGCTTTACTGCTCATTGGTACTGGAGCTTGCTAAATCAGAGCTACCTCAGGATGTTTACATGTGCTGCAATTATCCCTCTGGCTGTCATGTAGCCCTACCCAAAGCTATGCAGCCTCTCGGTGTGGGATTCACCTACTAGAAATAATTCTCTGTGCAGACTACCCACCGTGGGGCATGTGCGACTCTGATTCAGGAATAAATTAAGCTGTGTGTAAAGAACAGTGCTTCCTTTTACTTGTGCCACTGTGACTTAAACAGCCTCTGGCACATCCTCTGAGCTCTTATTCTAACATTACAGGAGACTGCTAGATAAAAAAAGAGACTGATCAGTTTTCACCAGATCCTCCTCCTATTTAAGAACTTCAGTGAGGTTCCTCTGACTCTGCTCTGTTCCAGGATAGCTCCGACAGTGTCTCCTGAGAAGAAAATCCTGCCTGACAGCAGCGAATGGAAGAATAGAATCTGGCCCAATGTGTACACAAGCAATGAAGTTCAGGATAATTATATTATGGCCATAGGCCTATCATCACTGTGCCACGTGGTGTCGTTTCCTTGGTGATGATCATGGCGTTGCCTAGACAGCACACGTAATCCCCATGAGCTGGCAAAATGTTCTCCTGTTTATGTAAAGTGTTCAGACACCTGAGTCTGTCTTAGGAGGAGTTTCATTAGCCCCAAGATAACCTCCTTCCCCTCCTCACTCCCCAAAACATCTCTGGACCATTTCCATTTTGCCTGAAGCAGCCACCATGCCTAGAGAACAGAAAGGACTTGGATCACCTCTTAGTTTAAGAGGCTGAACACTGGGTGAGGCACCCACCAGCCTGGTTTCCCTCTTCACTGGTTCAGAACCCTGTCTGTACTAGCTCATCTGTGCAAGGATATTTATGAACCTGGGGATAGGCCTCTAAGTTTGTTACGGTTTGGTTTCTTAGGAGCCCAGAGCTGCGTCCACAAGCTTGTTGCACTAAGTTTGCTTGTGAATGGGGAAACACACACACTGGTGTGTTCGCACAGGCTGGCTTGTGTGCTGAGCTGAGAACACTGGCTTTTTAAAAGGAAACAAAACAGCATGGAGAGCCGGAGACACCTCCCTTTGGAGAGCCAAGACCACTGCTTCAGTCAGCCAGCCAGAGGAAATAGGGAGTATCCCCACCAGCCTCTGGGCTGACTGCCTCTGTAGGGACTTTGGGCTTTTTGCGCTAACAAGAGAGAGCAACATGGAAAGAGACGGAGCGGGGCTGGAGGAGGGTAAAAAATATGTTAGCGGCAGAAAGAAACACAGTTTTACAGTGGATGGACCTCAGCATAAAAAACCTCCTGCTGCGCTGGCCATCAGCAGAGCTAACCTTCCACTCTAATAATCTCCATCATTAAATCCCTGCTAAAGCCCCTGTCCTGCATGGGGCCCCTGGCAGTTCTGTTATCTGACACCTCCAATGTGGCAAGCCTGGCTCCCCACTGCCTTGGGCCCTCATTAACACCCTCTGGCTGGCTGATGGGGGGAGCAGCAGCCAGCTCCCAAGCCCAGATAAGTTTTGTAGACAGCAGAGGATGTTTATCAAACACAGAGAGGATGAAAGCACCAACAAAGAGAGAGCACCACTCTTCCCCTACCCCCTCCAATCACTCTGATGTTGCACAGGGCCCATCTCATTAAAGACACGCTGGACTCCCTGGCAGGAATTAATCAGAGATGGCCACCTGGTTAGCTAATTTAGTGAGTGGGTCCAGGAGGGGAGCTCTCTCCGGAGTTAATGGAGAAGGAAGCAGTCTACCCCGCAGATGGTTGGCTGGTGCAGGTTGCTGAGGGGGTCTGAGGGACACTTTGCCAAGCAAATCTGAGTCTGTTCCAACCAGAGGAATAGTAAGAATGTGTTCGACTGGCCCACGCATCAAATTTAAAGAGGAAACGTTAGCCTCAGGTCCCCTCGAGGGGCCACGGGAAGATTAAACGTTCCTTCTGCACCCGTACCCTTTCCTGCCTCTTTCTTCCTCAGCCTCAGGTCACAGACGGGTTCCGTCTCATTGAGCACACAGTAATTCTGCCACTGTCCCCTGTAACCACCAGCTCAACTCCGATCCTTCCTCCAGGATGCAACCTGCACACAGTATTAGCAGGCTTTTCATTTCCCCTTAATGTCAGAGCAGAAAGCTCTGGGAGGGCATAAACCACACACACAGAGAAACAAGCGACTGAATGTTTTTTGCTTTTGTATTTTAAGTTAGGGTTCAGTTTGCTTGGGCTGCTCCAAATCCCCAAGCGATGCAGGCAGCTTGCAGAGTGTGCCTGATGCCGTTCTGTGCTAGAGAAAGAAAAATAATTCTGATTCAATGTGCCCACAGTCAAACCACCTGCGGCTGCAACTTACTAGCCTTTGCAAGAAGCACCAGCCCTGGCCAGCACTGGGACTGGACACCTCCAGGAGCAAGAAACATACACCTCAGCAGAACAGAACACAGTTGGGCTTTGGTGCCGAAGGAGCTTCCCTCCAAAGCCAACATGGCCACATGGTGCAATTGGGTGGAGTGCTGGCTTTTCAAGAGGTTTGAATGGCTACTGCTGGGGCTGTGCCTGGGCAGTGGCTCCTAGCTATGACAGGCAGTTTGTTAGGTTTAGGTTCATTTGTATCCAAATGGAAGTGGTGTGTCTGTCATTAGGCGGCAGCAGCAGTACCGTGAACAACGAAACCCCATCTGAAAATGCCCAGGCCTTCCCTTGTGGGACTCCCAATGCAGGAAACATGATGTCACATAAGTACTCAGTTCTCTTAATTTATAGCTCTGTTACCCTGAAATGTATGGCCTCATCTAACCCAACGGTCTGTCCAAAGCTGCTGAAAGGGAAGAGAGACGGCTGGAGTGACTTTGCCGTCGATCAATAAGCAACGCCTCTACTCCCACCCAAAGTGGTTTTCAGCAGCTGCAGTTGGCAATTTAAATTCAAGGGCTCTCCCGGGTCCTGAAGACCATGCCACTGTTTAGGTTTCTTTGCAGTGCGCACACATGCAGGCACGCACCCCTTAAACTGAACTGGGGAGAATGAAATGCAACCCGGAAAAGATCATTCTATTTATTATGCATTCTGCCTGCACCTCTTGTAACTTCTGCTCAGCAAGGGTTACTCACCACCTGGCTGCCCTCACAACCAAAAATCCCCCTCTTGAGTCTGACATGTCCAGGGTGGGTTGTGGTGCTGAGGAATGAATTCCAATGGGCCAGTGAACCTGGAAAGATTCCAGAATGCTGAGGCATTGATTAATTCCTCCTAGAGGGACAATAAGGCTCTCTCAAATACTGGGAACAGCTGACGAATGAGTGTACTCCTAGATCTGAAGAAAAGCTCTGGGAAGCTCAAACGTGGGTCCAATAAAAAGTATTACCTCTCACCAATTTGTGTCTCATGCCCTGGGACTGACACTGCACAGGACTGATCAGAAGATACATTTTCTCTGAGCAGAATGTTCCATCATAAAAGGGAGGAGGGAAATCCTTACTCACAGACTTTGCATAATAGGCCTTTCATTCCACCATAGGTAGCGCCTTGAAGCTAGAGCAGTATGCAGCAAGAAGAGTTCACAGACGAATACACTCTTAACATTTATCCAGACAAATTCTCTTCCCTTAAGGGCTCTTCAGATGAAAGCAATTTTTTTCCCAAGTAAGTTTCTCAGCACCTTTTGTGCTTTTCACAGTTGTATTCACCAGTATCCTCATGCTCTCCACTAGGAGAGGAACCCAGGAGATCAAATTACAAGACAAAAAGTTGCTCCTGTACTCTGCCATCCTGCCATGGGGAAAGTAGAAGACAAATTAAGGAGTCAAAGGTGGCACTCCCTAGTCACAGGCCCAAGAGACAGAAGCAGCTCTTGTAATGAAGATTGGCTGCCCAGGAGAGATTTTGGTGCTTCCCAGGTGTATGCAGAGAGCACAGAGTGACCCACAGTGGGCATCATGTCTTTCTATTGGTGGTGCACATCCAAACATGCCTTGGTGTACACAGCAAAACTTACTCCACTCGTGGATAGGAAAAATTTGATTGAACACTGGCGGGTGGTGTTGCAGTCACAAAGGTAAGGAAGATGGACAGGGCTTCAGAGGACAGAGCAAAAGCTCTATCTGGCCACTTTGAGTGTTAGCTGATGACAAGACATCCAAGGAAGAACATCAGAGAGACAGGCTGAGATGCACAGACTGGATGGAGAAAGGCCAGTCGGGAGTGCAGAGAGAGATCTGAGCATCACCAGCACTGAGGGTTAAGAGCCTGAAGGTGGATGAGATCATTCAGAAAGCCAGTGGAAAACAAGGAGAGGAAGGGAAAGGGCCTCTGGGGAAGGTGAAGGAGGACCACACCCACTGGGAGAACACACTGGTCAGCACTGCAGGAGAACCAGATGAGGATAATATTGTGGAAACTTACCACCTTCCACCATATCACCTGTCTGCATGTGTTCGAGCTCTCCCTGGAGCAGGGGATTAACTATAGTTTTTCTCCCTCACACCCCCACATTCATTATTCAGTGCCAGCTCCTCACTGTGGAAACTTTAGCATGTCAGAGGAATATGGCTGGACATGAGATTAACATATCTTACAGGAGAAAGGTTGGACATTGTGCACTATTGATGCAGCATTCAACCAGTCATAAATTTGTGCAAATGTGTTTAGAATGCAAATTCAGGAAAATATTCCTTATAAGAGTGTAATGACAACAAAAAAGAGAAATCATTGATGCTAACCATAAGATACTGAGAGTTGTAGACAAAGATTGTTGGACTGATTCTCTTTCTCACAAAGGCCTTTCTACTGCTCTAGCTGTGTAAATGCAATTTTTATCCTCTTTAAGGGCCTTTGGCAAAGTTGTAAAGGAGCCTCAGTATAAATAAGAATCAGATCCGAGACCACCTTAGATGGGGAGGAACTTGGCTGAGGATGAAAAGGAATGAAACCCCTAAACTATTCTGGAGAGTTGCAAAGGCAGAAGTGGCATTTCTGGTTATAGCAAATCCCATTTCACAGGGAAGTTGTTCTGTGATAAAATGACCTCATTATAAGAAAGCTCCCCCGTGTCCTGTATTGTGGCGATAATTTGCTAAGCACCGACAATGTGCTCTGCGCTGTATGGGAAACAAATATGAAAAATCCCTCCCTTGGAGAGCTTGCGATCAAGGAGAGACAAAGATTACACACACTATGTGACCCAAATGAGGAAGGCACTTAGATTCTTCTTTAATATTTTCATTTGGTATATACAGAATATAATCTTTTACTCCCAAACGTCACGCAAAACACATTAGCTACCAGGTTGCCTCAGACCCTAAGCAGCAGCAGAGTTAAAAACCTGGGATCTGCAAATCACTGGAGAGATCCCAAAACCTGCATGGAAGTATCCTTAGTCAGTTTACTATGCTCTTAAAAGTGTCAATGCCTTCCTGCGAGCCTAGCTAGCCAATGCCACCTCCAGTCTTCCCCATTCCACTCTGACCCTCCACAATTTGTCTTCCGCCTGCACGGCTCTGGAGACCTACCCCCCTGCTGCTGCAGAGTTTATGTAATTCCCCTGACTTTATTATTGTGGCTGTATGAAAGTCCTTCTGTAACACAATGAGTCTCCCCTGCAGTTCCAGCCTGGAGAGCTCGCCACTTTATTCCCTTTATTTTAATGAGCGAGGAGGCTGAATTTCCACTTGCCTGAGTCTCCAACCTACAATACTTTACTAATGACTGGTAAGGGAGTGTACTCATATGAAACCCCATTCAGAACAGGGAGGATGGAAAGCTCATTGAGCTGGCCTTTTAACTCAATCTCTCCTACAACAGACCAACAAACACTGACCTGAACAATTGGCCTTCCTCTTCTATACATTCATGGAAAAAGAGTGGCCAGACCCTCAGTTCCTGGCTACTCTGCTAAGAGCAGCTCCCAGCTTGCAGGTCGTGTCTTAGGTAAGCTCCTCACATCTCGCACAGAAAGCTGGCCTTCCCAAGCATGGTCACAGTGCAGGAGAGCAAGGACCAGGGACCTTACCTGCCGGACATCCAACCGGTACTTGAGAATGGGATCCACTGCGTCGGGCTCCTTCTGTGTCCACTGCAAGACATAAGAGTAGTTCTTGGATTGCTTCTGGCTCTGGGTGGGGTTGGGAGTGTCGTAGTAAAACTCTGGGCTGTAAGCTTTTGCTGGGAAAGAAAAAGAAAGAAGAGAAAGGGGAAGGGTGGGGGTGGGGTGGGGTGGGAATTTAAGTTACAACATGAGATGGCGAGGGTGGTGAGACTTCACTCCCCAACTCATCAGCCCAACTGCAGATGAGGAGGTGCTCTGCGCCCAGGGGCACAGGCTGGCGTCATGTCAAACATCTCATTTGCATTTTAAATACCATTCCAACCATATGTTTCCATGCTCCCATTTCCACTGCCTAACCTCCTGGAGTGATGGGTGGAAGAGGAGAGTGTAGTCTAACAAACCAATGACCCCAGCACATGCTGACACTGCACCAGTGAAGACAGCAATGGGTTTAGTTCTGTAGTTGAACTAGTTCTCTTCTCCCCCTGGCTGGCAGTTTAGACTGAGGCACCAACTTTCAAATGGTATTTTTGTTACTCCTGTTTCACCAGCCGCTTTACAGAGCTTCCTCCTAACAATCCCTGGGAAAACACCCTTTGGGAAATAGACCGTAGTTTTCTGTTAAGGGGAAAGACCTGGTTTCTAATCCAAAGTCTCCACCTAGAAATAAAGAGCTGCACCAGAAGAGAGAGTCAGAAAAAAACACACACTAGAAAGAAGCTAAGATGGCTGGTAACAGAAGGGTTTCCCACAGGGCAGCATTTTATCTTCCTCTGTCTCCACAGATAAGCTGCAAAGTGAGCTGGCTTTGCTGCAGGAACTGAGTTGGGAAAAATGAGATCCAGCCCAAAGCCAGTCCCAAGACTGGCCCTGAACCTCTTTGAAAATCCATCCCCTTCCATCTGTGCTCGTGGGTTTCTGGTGACAAGAATCACCAAACTGCCACACACAAAGCAGCTCTCCAGCCTTCAGGGGTTTGGACAGGATTCAGGGAAGCATCTCAACTTTCAAAGGCTTAACTAAAGGGAATCCTGTGCCTTCTGAGGTTCAACCAGCACCCGGGAAGGCCAGCTTTCTGTGTGAGATGTGAGGAGCTTACCTCAGATACGACCTGCAAGCTGGGAGCTGCTCTTAGCAGAGTAGCCAGGAACTGAGGGTCTGGGCACTCTTTCCCTGAATGCATAGAAGAGGAAGGCCAGTTGTCCAGGTCAGTTTTTGTGAGTGCTGCCCATCCTTGGATGCTGGAGCAAGGCACCAGGGCCACAATCTAATTTTGGACGCTCAGGTGTCAATCCAGAGTTTCATAGATTTGAAGGCAAGGAAGGACCATGGAGATCATCTCCTCTGACCCCCTGGCTAGCACAGGCCAGAGAACTGCCCCAAAATGACCCCTAGAGCAGATCTTTTAAGGAGACCTCTACTCTTAATTCTGAACTAGTCAGTGAGGGAGAATCCACCATTGGCAAGCTGTTCCAGTGGCTAATTATACCCCCATTTAAATATTTACACCTTACTTCCTGTCTGAATTCGTCCTGCTTCTACTTCCAACCATTAGATCATTTCAAACTTTTCTCTGCCAGAGCCCATTATTAAGCATCTGTTCCATAGGTAGGCACTTATAGACTGGGATCAAGTAATCCCTTAACCTTCCCTTTGCTAAGGAAAACAGATTAAGCTCCTTGAATCTATCCCTAACACAGTATTCCAGCAGAAGTTGCACCAATGCTAAATAGATAAAATAATCACTCTACTCCTATTCGGGCATCTCAGGATTGCATTAGCTCTTTCAGCCACAATGCTGCATCAGGAGCTCAGGTTCAGCTGATTATTTTTTTAAGACTTAGAGGGTCCTTGCTTCCAGTGTAACCACCAACAGGCAGACTTGAACCTGGGACCTCTGGAGCTTAGTGCATGGACTTCTACAGCATGAGCTCAAAGCCAGCTGGTTCTCAGCTAAGGCTGTAGAGGAGACGCATTCACTCCCTCAGTAACTGCTCCAAGTGCCATTACATGGGACAGGGACCCACCCGCAGTAGGTGTGTGAGTTACATCAGGATATGTTTCCCCCATCTTCTAAAGATACTCCACTTTGTTTATTCCTAGATGTAGCCCTTTACATTTAGCCACACCAAAACACACACTGTTTTCCTGCACTCAGTTTCCCACGCCATACCTCTCTCTGAATCAGTGACCTGCTCTCTGTTATTTACCTGTCTCCCTACTTCTTATGTCAGCTGCAAAGTTTTTCAATGACGACTTTGTGTTTTCTTCCAGGTCATCATTAAAAATGTTAATAGAGCCACTGCACCCAGCTGAATGGAGTAGCTCCAGGGATACACTCTCCTGATGGAGCTCAAAATCGGGCCAAAGAGCAAAAAGGAGCTAGGTAAAAGAAGGGCCTGAATCAGATGGCTTCTGGGGCTTTATGCAAGTCCAGGTGCAGGTATGAATTTCCCAAGCTGTGGCCATCTCTTAGTAGCATGGATTGCTGGAGTGCAGAGCATCCGTAAGTGTCACTGCCCCAAGCCATTCTCGCTGCCAGAGCATGGACCTGCCACTGTCCACCCAAAACATGGGCCCTAGCATGCTAAGACAATGCAATTGGGCTTGGAAGGATTCAATATTTGTTTTCTGTGAACACCGATGGGGGACAAAAATATTTACATCTAAGCCTTTTTTCCTTATTATTTTTAGTAACTTTACATTTTTACTCAAGCAAGAAGTTCACAACCAGCTCAGGTACTCATTACCTATTCAGCTTATATGGACTGTGAAAGCCAAGCTTCATAATGGATTCCAAAATGATGATAATTACCATCCTGCATAAAATTAATTCCCAATTCACGCTGAGAAATGGCAGCAAAGAGAAAGAGAGAAAAAAGAAAGCCTTAATAATGTCTGCAGCAAATCAGACACAGTGGGGCCAACAGCCATCATGGTTCCAGGGGAAGGCTAGCGGGGGCTCAACTCTGTGCCCCAGAAGGGGCGGGGTCAAAGGTAGAAGGGGTGGGGACAAAGGCAGTCAACTCTTGGTGCTGCTCGGATCGTGGCGCTGGGTCCCCCCTCTCTTCCTCACAGCCATGCCGAATTCAAGAGCAACGTTGCCACAGCAATTCAAAGGGGCCTGGAGCTCCAGGACTCCATGCAACTGCCCCTTTTACCCCCTCCCCTCCATCAGTGGGCCTGATCAGACACTTGTCAACTCTCCAGAAGGGAAATTTTAAATGTTGCTGGACTTCTTCCAACTGGCCCTGAGGAAAAGGAGAACCAGACAATTACTCATTCTGATCATGTGTTTTGGACATCAGATGTAAAAGAACCCAGAGAGTGGATGAGCACTGACGTTAACCTATGCCAGGGGAGTACGTGTAGAGAGTGGGAGATTGATGGGAGGAAGCCGGCCTAGAAGATTTGTTAATCTGTGACTCCGGGGAAGGGAGCAGGGTGAGGAGGCAGAGTGAGAGCACCTGGGGTCAGCAATTAAAATCTAGGGGAGCACATGATCAATGTTGCCACTAATCTTTTCCATCCATGTGCAGATTAAAACTTTATGCGCGCCAAGGCACGTGCGAAACACAAAACCTAGCTGTGGGCACCCTGCTAATCAGCTGGGCAACGTTGGAATGTCTCCTGAGTGGCCATACAGGCACTCAGCCCACAGGGAACATGACACGTGGCTCCCCCTCACATCATCTATGCTCAGAAGACTTTACATTGTGCCTGTAAAACTTTGTGACAAGCTAATTTTTTATTTGTGAAAGAAGCTAACACCCCAGATGCTCATGCATTTTAAGTACTGACATGGGCCCCAACATGGCAGTATCTGAGCACCTCGCCGTCTTTGATGAATCACCGCTCCCCATGACACAGGCCAGAACTACGTGATTTGTCTAAGGTCACACAATACGTTTGTGGCAGGACAGCAAATGGCCCCCAGAGGGCTGAGGTCCCAAAGGTTTTAGCCAGTGTGCAAGTTCTGAGGTTATTCTTTGATGAATGGGCAGAGATGTTTGAAACCTACAAGCTAGCACTAGAAAGCCCATGTCCCCGCTCTTGAAAAAGGCTGAATCAGAAGGAACACTGTCAGAGCCACCTCCTGTGCAGGTGAATGGTGCTGGTGGCTAAAGAGGATCCTGTCTCATGGGACTCAGCACCCAAACCGAATGGCATTAGCCCATGAATGACCAACTCCATGAAGGAATCCATGTGCCGGAAGCACTTCCAGTTCCACTAGGAATGAGTGAGCTTGCCAGGGACAGAGTTAGGTTTGGCTGAGCACCATGGACTACATTTCACACTGCTGGCATAGGTGGTGGCTGCAGGTTAGTGAGGAAAGGGGTGGAAGTTATGGAAAGAAACCTAGTGCCAGAAGCATGAAGGGATTGTTTTGGGGGAGAGGTCATAAAAGAAGAGGATGTAGCTAGTCAAAATAGTCTCTTCCCTGGAGATGCTCTCAGAATATCTGGAGGACAGCATGATACCAGTGCCTGAGAAATGGCTTAGTGGAAAGTGGGAACTAAGATAGATCCCACCAGCCTTCCAACTGCTCTCCTCTACCATCACAGAGAGTGAGAGAGAAGCAGCACTTAACTCTACAAATACCTAATCTGCATCAAGAGGGGTGTACATCTACCCCTGTAGAAACTGGGGCCCAAGTCAAGCCTCGGGTCAAGGGAGAAAAGGCACTAATGGTTGACAGAAGCGTCTAGGTCAGACGTGTGGTTTTAGCTCAGCTTCTGACCTCCCTTTTTGCTGCCCATGAAGCCAGAAAGGATTTCACTTGTAGTACATGCTGGATTTACACAAATCCCAGCAGCAAATCTACTGAGTAACAGCATCTGACCCTGCCTTGTTTTTATCTCAGCAGAAAGATCTGGCAAAACAAGAGGGAACTGATTTGAAGGAATGGTTTTGTTTTTGAAGAGGGGACTGGAGGGCTTTGGGAACTGGTGATGGGATGCTGAAATTTTACACGCCTGCTTGGTCAACATTTACAACTGATTACAATAGGCTTCAGCTGAGAGCAGATAACCTCAGACTGCTGTACTGTGGCTGACATGAAATGAGTTTGGTGGGTATCACTCCTGTTCCTTAGAGAAAGCGTTCACACCACAGAAACACACCAACTCAACTAGCCCCACTTCTAGGCGGTGGGAGTGGAGGCAACATGGACTGATGAGCCATGGACACCGAGCTCACCACTCAGCCCTAGGGGGAGTCCCTCCAGAGCACAGCGGAAGCACGCTGTCTGGGAGATGGAGGCTTTGTCTCCAGGGCTCACCAACCACCGAGCACACACTGAGCAAACCGATGAAAAAAACAACCAGGAGAAGGCAATGCGTAAGACTTACCAGACACCTGGAAGAGGCAGGTGGAGACCCCCACATCATTGGAGATGCTGCACTCATAGTTACCACTGGTCTCCCGGGTCACGCTCTCCACCTTCAGCTCGGAGTAGTCTTGCTGCTCTGTGGGGGGCAGGATCAAGTGGTTCCCATTGAAGTGCCAGTTGGCCGTGGCTACCCTCATGGGGCTCCCTTTCAGCATGGTGCATCGTAGGGTGACGCTGTGGCCCAGGCCCTGGCGGATGTCCTGAGAAGTGGGTTCCACTACTGGGGGGACTGGAAATTGTAACAACAAGAACAGCAAGAAAATCCATCACTGGAACAGCAGTCTGTCTCCATGGCTAGATCCTCACTGGCTGCCGCTCCATCTCCCAGGACAGGGCTCTGCTTAGGATTTATGGCACCCTACACAACACTATTAAACTGGCGCCTGATGGCAGCTGATGGGGAAAGGGGATGACATTTGCAGAGGTGTGACTTTATAATCTTCAGAGACACACTAATGAAATATTTTTAAAACAGATTTTAAGCTAAGATCTTGGAGACTAACACAGTAAATTCAGAAACTGACAGTATATACCTGGGGTTGGCAAATGCTTGTTAAATGTCTTCGTTGCCGTTTGAATAGCTCTTTCACAGGCTGGATGTTCTGCTAATAGCTCTGGCTGATTTTTCCACTTTTAAGTTAACTAGACCCTCTCTGTAGGAAGCAGAGACACAGAACAGGGATAGGAAGAGGTGGGGTATGGGGTGGACAAAGACCCAGTGGTACCTCAAATTTTTGTGTGCCTTATGCAACTGCATAATCTGTGTATGGGTGAGGACAGTCCTGTGCCAGTACTTGTGCCTCTGCTATTCTTGACTGTGTATTGCTCTCCTTTGCCAGAGTGGCAAAGATTTGTCCAACCAATGGCTTCATCAGCCATTTGCCATCCACTCATGAGTGGGCTGGAACAGGTTGCAAACACCCTCACTTCCATTACACAGGGGCAGCCCATGAAGAGCACAGGTCCCAGAATACAGGACTTAATCTAGATCCAAACTGATACGGTAGAACACTATATGCTGAGCCCTGGACTATCAGCAGACTGCACCTTCATATTAAATGCACAGCCCACATTGTTACACCACCACCTGCATTTGCCCCACAAGCCTTAAATCAGAATAACAGCAGTCTTAATCCCTCCAAGCTGCTGTGATCTGCAATCATAACACAACATAACATAACCTAACATAATCATAATCATATATAGCAAAGTAGCTCCCAAACACGGATACCAGTTTTCTCCTGTGCAGCTTAGTACAGAGGAGTGTTAAAATATATCAGATACACAGAGTCCCTAGGTAGGAGAAAACCTGTCAGCCCTCAGAGGACACAGACCCCACGCCAGGGTCGTGGAGGATTAGAGGGCTGTAATGGATGCAAGAAAGCAGAGATCTGCAAGATAGCACCATCCAGGAACTTGATCAGGAGACTGGATGTCAGACTGTTTTCGTGTTCACCACTGACTCACTGACCCTGGAAGGCAAATCTCCTTCCCTCTCAAGGCTTCAGCCTCCTTCTTAGTCACAAGGGGCTAACCTGAGGGTAAGAAAGCTATGAATACCCATTAAGCTCTGGAATGCTCTTTCAGAGCCTGGGGAACACATGTATGAAGCAGGGAGATGGGACACGGCATGGGGGCAGTATGAAGTGCTGCTGCTCAGGCTGTACCTATTGCATGCATTAACAGAAGACTTCAGTCATCGGGGCCATCAGTCCAGCACCTTCCACCAGTGCTAAACTCTGGATTGAAAAATAAAGGAGTGGGGAAAAGAACAAAAGCTCCTGTGTTCAAATGAGTGCAGCAGCCTCAGCGTGAGGGGCGAATCCAGCTCTTGGGCGGCACGAGCTCCACAAGAGAAAGCAGATATGTCCTTCTGCACATCCAGTGCAGTAACTAGTCTTCCTCCAAGTTCCTGGTACCATCAACCGTCCTGTGGGCAGCTGACTTCCTGTAGGTCTGTCATGACAAACCTTCTGTGCCCTTGGGGTAACAGCGTTTCCTCTGCCAGGCCACAGCTGCTTGACAGTAGCCATCTGATTTCCCAGGTACCTGGCCCAACTCTCGGCCTTTTGGTCCTTCGTCGCCGTTAAATGGATTAAAAACAGCCTTGGACTGAGCCTGCAGTGCCCTGTTGAGTGGCATGCTCAGCTCATTACAGATGTCTTGCTAGCAGTGTGTCTCAGCAGGTGCTTGGAGTACTGACTTGCCTTAGGCTTGCACGTCTCCCACCTCACGGTGTTATAATGTGAGAAGTTGTTTGATTAGACCTAGTGCCACAAATGTGTCGTCTTTCTCCCCAGCTGCTATCCCATTTCTTGGGTCACATCTGCTCCTCAGTGGAAGCTGGCGGGGCCTCGTGTTCTAATCAAGACCGGCTGGTGAGGCAAAAAAAAAAAAAAAAAGGAGAGAGAGAGAAGGCTTCAAAAACGACAGGGCATCGACAGACGCACTCGGTCAAAGCAAACAAGCTAGCGGGCAGCCATGTTTTTGTGTTCAGCCACCATTGCATAGAGGTCTGTGAGATCTGCAGAACCAGTGTAGGTCATTAGGCTGGAAAAGGGGTCACGAGCTAGACAAGAGGACCTCTTGCTGGCTACAAGAAAATCCTGTTCTCTAACAAAGAGTGTATGAGGGCAGAAGGAGATCAAGAAAGGAGCAGGGCTGGGTGAACCCAGCTCTTGCTTCAGGACCCAGAAGCAGCAGGGTCTACTGCAGTGCAGAGGGAGATCCATGGCTTTGCCATGGTGGGAATGAAGAGTCCCTGTTCATTCTGCACTGCCACCAAGGTTTGGGCCTATGTTACCATAACCCTCTTCTGCGAGGGCAGGGACAAAATAAACTTCTGCCTCTGGTAATGTTTTTCCATGGATGGAGATGCCCACATCCTCAAACACAAGACAGCACCCCATAAACTTTAACGCTTGGGGTTTGGGGAGCTGTCCTTCTAGATATACCATAAAACCAAGGTCTTGGTTGCTTGTTATCATTGAAGTCCCATGAGAGGCTTTAGGGCATTCGGGAACTAGCCCTGCTTTCCTGGCCATATTCCAACACACTGGCTCCCTAAATTTCCCTCCATTTCTCCCTTAAACTCTGCTATGTACTGCTGGTGTGTGCTGTAAAGCACCTGCTATGTTCCCCTCCAGAGATGGCTGCCTTCAGCATTACATGAGTAATCCCTGCACACACTGCCTTCCAGGATACTTCCGCACGAAACCAGCTATGCAAAATGCACAGGACTATTGTTTTCCCCCAGTGCCACATAAACCAGAGAACAGCAATGTGGCAAGAAGTATTATAAGAGGGGTGAACAGGGCAAAGCTCTCCCCTGCCAGCCAGCATTAGAGCAGCAATACTTCTCCAGCAGGCTTGTTCAGGTGCTGCGGCTGGGAAAACAGAGGGTAAGGCAGCCAGACTTAGCCATAAAATCATTGTGCAATAGGAAAACCCATAAACACTCACCTGCTCATTAGAAACCAATAAAATCAACCAAGTTAAGGTGCCTTCATGCAGTTATCCCAGGGATCTGAAAGCCAAGAGAGATTCCAGCCAGCTCCCTCACTGCAGCCAGTCCGAGAGCTTTGCAGTGAATGTGCTGCCAGGGTAGCAGGACCATTTCTAGCGGAAGTCCCAGGGAACTTGTGGCAAAATAAAGCAGGAGCCAGGGAAGTAGTATGATGAAATGACAAGTGTTGGGGTGAAGTTTTGGGCCCCAATCATAGTCCAATTGTCTTCATTTCCTGGAAATTCCTAGACCTGCGCTTGGGCTGCCACACCAGAGGAAAGAGCCACAGTCGCTGGTCCATAGCCAACCTTTTAGCATCCATTTTGTGAAGTCTCCTTTGAGCTTCGAAGAAGGGAGAAGCCTCATTCCTCACAAAGGAATCAAAGTCCCCAGGTGGGCTATCCAGTCCACTGTCTGTTACTGTGCAGCCTCCCATGAGGCGCAAGGTGGTGACACATGAAGTTTTCAGTGAACTGTGTCAGCACGGGGTCCACCTGTCCCACAGAAACATCCACAAACATCTAGAAAACTTCCTCCGAGCCCCACCAGAGGCACAGGTCTGCAAGTCATGACAGCAGCACACCTAAGTCCAGCCCCTGGCACAAAGCCTGAGAAAACAGGGTTTGGTAATATGACGGAGTCCTGTCCTCTTAACCCGGGACAGGGCACAGATTAACAGCAATGTCCCTCATGGCCCTCACCTCAAAGCAGCAAAGGTCACAGTGGTGTAGATTATTGGCTACTGAGGCGTTAACGGTGAAGACTGCTTCTTATGTGCTGCCAGGTGAATTGGAGGCAGCCTTCCCCTGAGCAGACAGGCAAGCTGCCACTGGAAGCTGGTACCCGTCACAGTACGTGGCCAGTCATAGGGTTTGTCTACACAGCAAAGATATTTTGAAATAACTTTGTGACCGCATACACAACGCAACCGCTACTTGGAAATAATTGCGAAATAGCAGATGTCTCATTTCAAAATTGGTAAACTGCATTCCATGAGGAAGAGTGGCTATTTCAAAATGGGTGTTTCAAAATAGGGGCTATGTAGACAGGGAGTAGGATTCTGGAATAGCTTATTTCAAAATAAAGGTGCTGTGTAGACATCGTATTTCCAATTAGAGCCCCTGGAATCCGAAACAGGCTCTATTGTGTGTGGACACACTATTTCGGTATAAGTTTTGCTTGTTTTGGGGCTTTCCTGTAGTGTGGGCACATTACTCCAGAATAGTTTATTTGGAATAACAACTCTGGAATAAGCTATTCCAGAACAACTCTGTAGTGTAGACATACCCATACTGTTCTAGGACTACTTCCTACAGCCCACTGAGAGTTGCTACATGTGTCCCTGTCCATTGATTCATAGCACTGTACATTCTCTTGTCACCACCTTTCTGTATCCCACAGCCCTGGAGTCTGCCTGCCAAACAATGCCCCCTGCGATGGTGGGAATGGAGTGCAAGTCCTTGGCTGGGAGGCCCCTTCCCATCTTCCCCTGGTCAGTGCCACAGCTCCTTGGTACTGGGCTCATTATTTATACCGTGCTTTACAACAGGAGAAAAATGCTATGCAGAAAGCCAAAAGACACACCCAGGTCCCTGCCTGGAGCTCACAGGGCAGAGACATGGATGCGTGATTCAAAGGGACTGAGAGGTAGAGGTTGAAAGAAGAAGGGGACTTGGCTGGCATTGGCTGAGAGGCTTCTGCTCTGTGGGAAGGCACAAAGTCAGGGATGGCAGAAGAAAAGGAGAGAACCCTGGGCAGGACAGAGGGAAAGGGGAGGGAGCCAGGCCTGGAGGTGCAAGTGACAGCACAGTGCTATAGTGTGAGCTGTGAAGAGGAGAGGGAGGCACTTGAGCTGCATGGGGAAGGGCAATGGACAAGCCAGTGCACAAATGCAAGGAAGATAAAGTTAACTGCAGTCAGAGGTCAAGCAACTCCAAGAGCAGCACCAGCATGGGCCTGAGCCCAAATCCAAACCCAGTCCCCCTGCCTGCCACACCAAACAGCTGGAATCTGGTCATTGCTGGCTGAAGAGAGATGAACTCCATCTTTCTTTTCCTAGGAAAGACCATGACCCTCTGAATGTCCTGGTTCTGGTCAGGACCCAGCTCAGAAATGCCCATGTGTATTAAGCAACGCACAATAAGAAGCAATTAGCACACCACAGATCTCATAGCACTTTACTAACACAGATGAATTCTCAACTGGACTGCCCTGGAGTTGCCCTTCTCACTATTTTACAGATAGAGAAACTGAGGCACAGGGCAGAGACCTGACTTGCCCAAGATGACATAGTCAGCAGCAGAATAGAGCCCTGGAATGCGTCTGCCTAGTTCTGTGCTTTAACCACCAGCTCAGGCTTCATTCGCTGTCACAAAGTGCCCATTGGGAACCTCTGGAGTATGGCGACACTGCCACAAACCCCCATGGCTGGCCTGGTTCAGCTGGCTCAGGTTCATGGAACTATAAACTTATGGTGTAGATGTCTGGGGGGCTGAAGCCCAAGCTCTGAGATCCTCTCCTTTTGGGGGTTCAGAGAAAGCCACTGTTTTACAGCCCCCAGAGCGCAAATCACCTGAACTAGGCCAGCCACAGGCGCGCTATTGTCTCAGGGCCATGCTTTCAAAAAAATCCGTGGCGTTTATTCAAAACGTAAGAAATACATTCCAATTGCGAGCAACAGGAACAGCGAAGTCTCTCTAGGTTAGCAAGCAGTTTCATGCTCAGCAGCCTTCAGACCACTCAGCTGTGCCGCTCTCTCTCCAAAGTTCAACACAAGCTTAAAATGCAAGCTGCAGCCGCCCACCCCAGACACTTCCAGCCAATAGGAAGAGACCAGCTCCTGCAGATTCCATTTTATCCCCTGTGCTTGAGCTGAGCTGTCTGACCCCTTAGTTCTCGGATTAATATGGTAAAAGAACAACCCGGAGACTCAGACTCCAGCGAGAAAGACTGACCTTTCTGACGAGGGATTGTTACTAACTGGGTTTGCATCACACACGTTATCCCAAGTAGTTGCAAAAAAAATAAAAACCTATGAATAAAACTTATAATTATGTCATGAAAACCAGCCCGGGTCATTCTCAGGGCCCTATTAGACACACCTGACCCCACCCATTTCTGTTCTATATTGTGAGTGGGAGCCCCAAGCTGCCTGGTATTCATCACATACTCACGCTGCCTGCTTCCTCATTCACCTTTTTCTGAGCTTCACCATTAACAGCACCACCTAATTAAAGGGTTCAGGCGCCCACCAGCTGACCTGCAGCACAGCATACCAAGCAGGGAACTCAAGAAGGAATCCCCTTTTTTTAATCAGAAGCACCAGACCACAGAAAGGCCAGGGCACTAGAGAAGCTGGAAATGAGTCTACGATGATACTAGTGTTGCTGTGGCTACTCCTGTGTGTCCATATCGGACCCTTGTATATGTGGAGCTCTATGTAACTGCTGGTAGCTGCCCTATCCCATGAAATATTGTGACAAATCCACTGCCATTGAGGGTGTTTGATGGCCGTCATGACACTATACAGAGGGCTGGCAGCAGCTTTCAACAGGTCGTGAGCCAGGTGGGCAGGGGGCTGCGGCTTTGGGAAGCCCAGAAAGGGTAGGGCCTCAGGCAGAAGGGGCGGGGCTGAGGCTAGCCTTTTCCACTCAGCCCTCAGCACGGCTCAGACTGTGCCTCATCAGGCTCCAGCAGCGATTTAAAATGAGGCCAGGGCCCCAAGCTTTTTTAAATTGCTGAGCTCTGGGGGAACTACCCCCTTTGCGCTCCCACCCCCATTGGCAGCCCTGACTGTACACATGGGAGCAGCAGGGAGAGAAATCCTCATTCTCCTGTTCCAAAAGCACAGACCCAGACTCCTCCCCACAAGCTCCAGGGGACATACGTCCTGTCCTGCTGTAACACAGAGCTGAGTCATTGGACTACCAGCCAGTAGCATGCCCAAGCATATAACCTAGTTGAAGGATGCTAATAAGCCCCAGCTAAAGCCGTTTTCCATATGGAAATACCTATGTTAGGGACATTTATATACTCAATCTCACCCCCTTTTCTAGTAAAATAAGAAACAGTGCAAACTATTGGTTAAAGTAAGAGAGCATCAATAAAGCTCTCTCAGGTCTAAGCTCAGCTTCCACGCAAACAGACACACTGATTTTGCACAGGGCACACCACCACTCTGTGACTCAGTTTCCACATCTGTGAAATGGGTGTGCTAGTACTAATACCCACCCAACTCCTCTTAAGGATTGTGTGTTGATAAAATGCTTTGAAGCCAAGCTCTACAATTTGCCATTTGACTTATACAGCTAAATGTGTTTAAGCACTCTCTGGAGCTGAGTGGGGAGTGGTGGGGAAGGGAGGCTGGGGTTCAGAGGAGAGAAGGGTAGTCTGAATGCTAGTCACATACTTTTATGTTTTTAAAAGAAGAGCAAGCTAAAACGCATGCACACGCAGGCTGAACCTCAGCTTTCCAGCTCTCTGCTTCTACTAACAGCTGAAGCCAATTAACTCAGCTAGTCAAACCTTGTTATTTTAAAGATTTTGTTTAGTGATTTACTCGGTGATTTTGATTCAGATATTAGACCACTGTTTGCCTCAGCAGGTGTCGGACTAGGTGGGAAACGCCAGACCTTTCACCCCACATACGCACCTCCAAAAAACAGACCTAGTCCAGATATACTGGAACTCTGCTTAGACTGAATGCCCAATTAATTCATGCTAACGAGACACTACACAGACAAGTACTCCCCTGCAGTGTAAAGCCACATCATTCCCACGGCTCTGTTACCTTGAAGTGCTAGATTTCCCCACACTTGGTTTCCTTAATTGAAAAAAAAATAGTTGAAAAAGATAAAGCATGCACAGAAGTGCTCTCTCTCTCTCTCTCACACACACACACACACACACACACACACACACACAGTGCAAGAGACAAATATATACAAATAACTCACACTGCTTGCCAGATCAGACAGAGCATGTAAGCAAGAGAGGAAGATTGAAATAATGAATATACCCATTTTAGAGCAAGATACAGCATGACAGTTTCTTCGTTACTAACATCAGTGGCACAGAGAAAATCCAGGATTTTAGTGCATTAGAGAGAAATACTATAACCAAGCCACTGTCAATTAGGGCTTCACTATTTTGTGAAATGCAGTTACGTGGAACTTCAAATCTAAGTTTTATCCCAGCTGTTGCCAGACCTATGCCCACCTTTATAACTAACAAAAGAATCTCCCTAGGCTGTTAGCATTATAGGATTTATGACACACAGTTGAGATTCTGTTCCCATTCTCTAGGGCACACTGTCACACAGAAGCATGCAAATTTACTTGTAATACCCTTCTAATAGCACATCAAGATGGCAACAATTCAATTTCTCTTGTGGTGTTTCTAGCCAACCATTCATTAATCATCAGTCAATATACCAAACTATACAAAATATTTTCCAAGTGCATCTCTTTGTAGATTTGGACAGGAAACTTTTCATCCTGCTTCGTAAAGAGCACACAGGGAAGTTACATACCAGTTAGGGTCAGGAAGTAAAGCACCCCAGTCCCCGCTGAAACTGCAGCAGGTATTCAGGAAAGCAAATGGGATCACCCTGGGCTTGTCTACACTTAATGAGAGATCAATGCTCCGGAAATCAATCTCCCAGGGATCAATGTATTGGGTCTAGCACAGAAACACTAAATTAATCACTGATTGTGCACCCATCAACTCCAGTACCTTGTGGGGTTGGGAGTAGTAAAGGAAGTTGACAGGAGAACTTCTCCTGTCAACCTACTACTGTGGGGATGCCAAAGAAATTTGGTTTAAGGTACACCAAGTCCAGCTATGCTATTCACATAGCTGGAGCTGAGTGTCTTAAGTCGACTTTTCCCCATGCGTAGAACTGCTCCCCTCAGACTAGAATTTGGCAAGATGCCTGTCCCAACATGCTTATAAAAGCGACCCAATGTTAGCTTCCAGTCTTTGGGCATGTCTTCTCCATAGGCTGGATCACCGGGCAGCAATCAATCCAGCGGTGGTTGATTTATTGCATCTAGTATAGGTGCGATAAATCAACCTCCGCGTGCTCTCCTGCCGACTTTGGTACTCCACCAGAATGAGAAGAGTTAGCAGAGTTGACAGGAGAGCGTCAGCTGTTGACTCACCATGGTGAAGACACCGCAGCAAACAGACTTCAGCACATCCACTTCAGCTATGCTACTCTGAAGTGGCATAACTTAGATCCACAGCCTGTCATGGCACAGACAAGGCTTTATATGCCACTAGACATTCCAAAGGCTGGCCCCCTTCACCACGTGGATGAACACCTCTGCACCCCAGCAAACCCAGGCTGGCAGATGGTGCAGTTCCTAGGGAAGAACCGAAAAGCTGCAGCCCCCCACTGCATTCACAGGCAGTGCACAGAGAAGCTCTCGGCCACATTTCACTCTGACTCCCCAAGCCCTTGACAAGGTCACATTGGCATTTATTCTAACTCTTTACATTTCCCCTTTCCCTCCTCCTCCCCCTCTGATCATCGCCAGCCAGGAGCACAGCTTTATTTTATGCTCCAGCTTAATTCTCTCTGGGGACAAACAGGGCCTCAGAGTTTTAAATGCCAGCAGAGTCGCATACGAGGGAAAAAGAGAATAGAAAGAAAATTGAACGTGCTGCTCTGCCTGATTCTTCTGAGCATCACAAAGGGCTGCAGGGAACCGGCGCTCAATGGCTGCCCGAGAGAGATGCACAAGCCCCAGCAATAAGGGCAAGAGTAGATGGCAGCTGGTACCATTTCCACCCTGTGAGAAGAATCACAGAGAGAAACGAAACCCCCAGCACTCGCGAGAAAGTGAAAGTAGACCCTCTAGGAGAGGGGATATCTAACGTATGGATCAAGGGACAAGCCTCTTCAGATTCCCAAGCAGGACTCTGGTACACAATTTCTGAGGAGACTGGTAATCTTCCCTCATTTTGTACTGAGACAGGACTTTGGGCAATTAGCGAATGCTGTTAGCATATACACGCAATGCAGCCCTGATGGATAAAGCTCAGTTATGGCACTGCCTGGTGGAGTTTCAGCACGTCGAGTTAGGGAATTCCTCAGGAAAAGAGGACAAAACTTGAGTGTGAAGCTCGGGCAACACTTCCTACTGCTGGGGAGCAGCGCTTCTGTATGTTAGAGTCTTCTTGTACCCAAGACATCATCTTTGAAGTCATAATAACAAAAAAGACACAGATGGAAACTGACATGCATATTTGCATCCAAACCAAATGACAAATCTTTGGCTTCTACAGTCTGCTCAACGAGGAGTCAATTGGCACCATCTGGATTTGATTTCTGCAGAGTAGTGCTGCCTACAGGGAACTGGACTGAGACCTCCTCTGATCCCCTACCGCTGAATTCATGTGAACCTCAGAACAGTCATCAACTAGAGAGGACCCTTGATCATTGCTGGCTACGGTGACCATGCTGCCCATGGCAAATACAGGCCACTGGCCACAGGGAATTTGGGGCAGGGGTTGCTCTCACATGTCAGGGCTCCTTGGCCATGGGGAGAGCTGCCCCATGATGAGGCACCAGGAATGGGGCCTCTGCAGCCTCCAAATGAGAGGGAGCAGAGAATGGGGACTCCACAGTGGAGTGTGTGTGTGCAGCAGCTGCCCCACGGCAGAGCTTGCTGGCAGTGGGGGCTGCCACCATGGAGTGCTGGGAATGGGGCAGCTGCCCAGCAGAGGAGTTCCCTGGCAGTGAGACCTGCTGCCTTGAGACAATGGGTGTTGGGGAACAGGAGCCCCACAAAATACAGGATGATTTGCCCATTTTCTTTAAACAGCTGGGATACCTGTGAGACAGCTTAAATAAAAGGACTGTCTCGGGAAAGACGGGATGGATGATCACCCTAGTGCTGGCTGGCTTCAGTTAGCAATTTGGAAGTGAAAGGTTCGGTATCCCATTACCAGCTGCCCTGGCATTTTATTCTGTATTTTTGGATCTTTTAATAAACCCACTGAAAGTTAAAAGCGGTGAAACTGCAGGTAAAGGAGTGCTGAAAATAGCAAACTGATCGTAAGGGAGGAGAAAAATCACTATTATAAAAATGCAATGAACCTCCAAGCCACAGGTGATCAGAACCTTTTGCTTTCAGCGGGGCTGCTGTAGACCCCCAACTTGGGCGGAGGTTGAGTTCCTGCGCAACGTAAGTCAAATTTGACGTTACTCAGGGGAGCCAGAAAACTGACCAATGTTGCTTCACTGATCAGTTTCCCACCTCCCCTGAATGGCAGGCAGCCTGGAACCAGGCACTAGCTCCTGCCACTCAGTTGCATTAACTGGACATTCGCGCAACTTGAGTGTGTGTATCTCAGGTTTCTACTGTATTGTTTTCCATGCCTTCTGTTTTGAGTCTACGTACTAAGCTTGGAGCACCAGACACTGTCTGCTGCTTCCAAAACAGATGGAAGTAGTGAGGGGATAGCAGCCAGAGGCAGAAAGAGTTATTAAAAAGAGGCACAAAGAGAGGGACCTGATGACAGAAGGGGAGAGTTCCACACCAGGAAGAGTCTGGTGGGGGAAAGAAAGCAGGCTAGGACACTTATAAGCACACAATATTAACTATTAATCGTTAATATGTTTAATTTGAATTTTTAGCCATTACCTATTATACAGATTAAGATTTAGAGGCTAGGCACTAGGAGTTAACAACAGTTCTCTATTTATTTACAGAACTGTAGATAAATAGAGCATTATTCAGCTTCTCCCAGAGCCCACCTCTCTCCTCAGATTAAGAGTCAGCCCTTCATCTGGATCTTGAGAGAATAGGCAAGTTGCATCTGCATGGTCTTTTCAGCCCTTTGCTCCCTCTCCGAGGCACCCAGGAAAGGAAGCTAATCAATGCCAGACCTGGAAGTGGTGTTTATCCTATGGATTATCTGTTCCCATGGAAATGCAGGGAGATGTTCAGCTTGGTTCTCATCAGATGTTAAAAGCATTTGGACATCACTAACATGGGAAGAATTCAGAGTGTCAGCTCAAAAGTGAAAAAATTCTCACTACCCCATTCTTAATTTCATCAGCCACCTTCTCCTTCTTCTCGTGGGTCATTTTCTGGGTCGAGGCCTGAGCTGGGATACAAGCTACGCCAAGGGAAAGACTGGTGGGCTGACTCCTTCCCTAACCAAGCACCTGCCCTCTGGCTGCAGTCAAAAAAAATAATGAGACAGATCCATTCATCCTTGTATTAAAAGACTGGGAGTAACATTGCTCAGTTACTACTTGGATCCATTCAGAAGGTTTGGTACTACACATTAAAATGCTGCACTAACATGAGTCCACCTCCCCTCCCCCTCAAGGAAAAGCCCTTGTGAGCTGGCGCTGTGGCAACACCACTCTGCAGGCAGGGACAGCAGGGCAGAGATTACACGATGTGTTTAAGGGCACACGAGGACTCAGTGGCTGAATTTGGTACAGAGGCCGGGAGCCCTGACTCCGGTCCCCAGGTCTAACTGCCTGACCCCACTCTTCCGCCTGGCACTGCTGGCATTAGAACTTAGGAGGTTCCTGGGTCTCCATCGTGTGCTCAGACTACTAGCACATGCTTCCTGCCTCAGCCAGGGCCAACGAGCCAGGCAATAAGAATTCTCTCCCCAAACCTGTATAATTTGACATATACCCCAAGCCCATTAGTGGTACTCTGGATCACCTTACAACAACTAGCTTAAGCAGCATTATTTAGGGCTTCACGGCTTCTGCAGGCTGCATGTCCCATGCATGGACAGGAACCACTGGTCTGAATTCATAGTGCTTTCTGCAGCACAAGGTACTAGAAGGAGACCAGTGACAGGACAAGCATCCATTCAAGGACAGCAGCCTGCTCCACTCCCACCGTTACCTCCCTCGCCCTCCCCATCTGGCGTCAGACCCAGAGAGAGATTTATTTGTTGGCCCACTTGCCAGAGAAACATATTTTGACATTTGATTTGCCAGACTTCTTCAGCGACAGACTTCAAACTGGGCTGGCATCAAAGAAGCATCTCCAAGAAGTGGAGTCCATTACTGCAGAGGTGGCAGCACCTCGCAGAGTCACCTTTTACTATCAAATGGAGAGGATTTAATCTGCAGCAAAGGGGAGCTCACTAGGCAAGGGGCAGGCAGTGCATTGCCCAGCGACAGCCAGGACCAGTGGTTCCCAACCTTCTCGGCACACTTCAGTGAGAACAACAATTCCACGTCACACCCATGTTTTTCAGCTGAATCGATTGCTCATCAATGCCACCTTTACTTCCATTTGCTAACATTACAGTCGTACTGGAGAGCTTTGCAACCCAATAGCTCGTACAACAAGCTAAACAAGGATCAAATGCATTCATGTTTCAAAGCCACCACAGCACACACCATCTACGACAGCAAGCACAGACACAGTCTCAAAAATCTGCTCAACTCAACCATTTCTACCTCTTCATAGCCCTAAACCTGTTCTGCATGCAGCATTCGGTTCAGAAATACAGACGGCACCTTTGCACATTATGCGTTTCATAGTTGTAACACTAGCGTTAAAGTATAATTTTTATTAAATAATGAAACTGATAAGTAATTGGAATTCAATGGATCAGAGCAAAATGCAAAGCAGAGTGAATAGCAACTTACTGAGTTAGTGGGAAACCTGGCCTGCCGGTATGCAAAAAGGGGGGGCACGTTGGTGGGGGGAAGGACAGCTACTGAGAGCAGACTTCGCTCTCTGCCTACGCAGCTCTACCAGGCTCTTGCCTCACCCTCCATCTCCCCTTTCCATAGCGGGTGGGGGGGAGGATGGGCTCCCTGCAAGGCCATTCAGACTAGGAAGAAGCATTTTAGCTGCCTCCCAGCATAAATGGGCCCTGTGGGATCAACATTTCCCTTGTGGCAGCTCTGCAAAGAGCCCCCATGGGGGGAAATTGACCAACTCCATGCCAGCTAGAACTCAGGCAACAATTCCCTCCCCTGCAGAGGCTCTGCAAAGAGCCGTGGCGAGCGGGAATTGATGCGGTTTCATGGCACACTTGGACAATTCTCATGGCACACTTGGACAGTTCTCATGGCACACTGGTTTAACACCATTAGCCTAGACCACCTTCCAGTTGCTTTGCTTTCCCCACTCCACCACAGCAGGATGGATTTTTTTCCAGGGGAGCAACGACTGGGATCCATTCTATGAGTGTCAGTAACTCCCATTCCTGGCTCTTCTGATTACACCGGAAAGAATTCCAGTGCCTCCCCCATTCTCACCCATGGCGCCAAAACTCAAGGATTAGGATCCACTTCTGAATCAGTTTTTACAGATACCTGCAGCCTAATGAGGCATCCAGCTTTTAAACTCCTTTGTGATGCCCCTCACTGACTGGGGCACCTCTAGCATTCAGAGTACTCAACAGGGGCAAGGCCATTTTTATGAGTTTGGGTAACGTGTCGATTGCTGAGCCCTCTCATCAGGGCACAGTAAAGGGATAACCCCACTGTGCATGTGTCTGGGGAGAATCCACATGGGATACTGCACTCTCATCTGAGAACCTTTGTCTCAGAGGGGTCACATCCCAGACCCAGATGTGGACAGCCTTCCTAAGCAGCTTGTGGGAAATTCTTGCTCTTGGTTCTGAGCACTTCATTACTATAAATGTGGTATCAGAGGGGTAGTCGAGTTAGTCTGTATCTTCAAAAACAGCAAGAAGTCTTGTGACACCTTACAGACTAACAGATATTTTGCAGCAATCGGGTCTCTGCTCATGAAATCTTATGCTCCAAAATATCTGTTAGTTTCTAAGGTGCCACAGGACTTCTCGTTGTTTATAAAGGTAATGGCAGAGTGATATGAGTTCAGAAAAGAGCAGAAAAAAAAAGATCAAAGAGGTGGAACAGATTAAGAGATTAATTGCTGGGGAAGGGAAGAACAAGTTAACATTGACTTCAAATATCTGAAGCATATAAACACTAAGGACAGGGAATAATTTAGCATGTAGCAAGACAGGGTAACTGGGAGTGACAGGGTCAACTTAAGAAAAGAAAAATTTGGCGTGCATATCAGGAATTTTTTCAATTCTTTACTGATTTAGGCAAAATCATGGAAGGATCAAAAACAGATGCAGCTAGTAAAGAATTTAAAGATGGCAGCCTTATTAATGCCAAACAACTTGATTATATGGGAAAAAAATCAGTCTTGTCAAATAAATTCCATGTTGTTTTTAGAGGTGATCACAAGTTTGGTTGAAAGAAGTAAAGGTGTCAACATAACAACCGTAGATTTCCATCAGACACTTGACTCAGTCCTGGATGACAGACTGATTTAAAAACGTTAGTACTTCAGTAAAATCAATGTAGCCCATGTTAAATGGATTAAAAAGTGATTAACTAATAGAAGGCAAAAAGAGATAGTAAATGAAGAATGTTTCTAGTGAGGTCCCACAGGAATCTCTTCTCAGCTCAATTCTGTTCAATAACAATGCTATCAATATTTTTGCAAATTTTCCCAGCCATGATTTTATATATAATCTTCCAGTTAATTGGCAGAGCACACTAAGAAGAGTACAGCAGTAAATAATGATGATGTGGATGTGTCTGTAATACTGACAGACCTGGATTGCTCAGTAAAGTGAACAACATGTGTTTTAAACCACAGCCACATGGCAAGGCCATGAGTCTAGGAACAAAGGATGTAAACTACACACAAAAGAACTATCCTGGAAATGTCTCTTAGTAGGACTTAGGGGTCCTGATCACTTTCTGAACATCAGCGCCCAATGCTATGCAGTAGCTAAGAGAGTGTATGCAATCTGTGGATATATGAGCAAGAAAATATTAAGTAGAGAGGTGGTATTACCGCCCCAGTAGAGAGACTATTCGTGGAAGACTGTGCCCAGTAATGGTATCCAAACTTCCAAAAGGATATTGAAAAAACAGACAGGAGTCCAAGAAATGCGAGAATGCTTAAAGATCTGGAAAATCAGCTGTACAGTGAGAAAGTAGAGCAGCTCAATCTATTTACTGTGTCAAAGAGAATGTTAGCTGATTTGAACACAGTTGACAAAACCTACATGGAGAAAGGATTTCTAATAGAAAACGGCTCTTTAATCTAGCAGAAAAAGGCATAATGAGGTCCTGTGATTGGAAGCTGAAGCTGGACAAATTTAGACTAGAAATAAATCACTAATTTGTAATGGTGAGGATAATAAATCACAGGAACAACGTAGCACAGGACATTGGTCCAGACCCTTAAAATTATTTGGGCCTGGCTGGACTCCCCCTCACCTTCAGGCTAAGTCAAGACTGGGTGTCTTTTAGAAAGACACACAAAAGCCCTGACTGAGCAGAGCCATTCCAAAAGAGGGGGACCACACAAGGGAGTGTCCTGTCCCCACCTAGAGGGGACCTGGAGATCAGTACTGCTTCACTTACCTCACAGTGGCACCCTGATCCGCTCTGGCTCATTAGGTCTCACCACAGCTTGCAGGTAGCGCCCTCCACTATGGTGCTCTGACCTGACCCTTTCATGGTCTTGGCATCTGCCCCAAGCTGGGCTTCAGTGGGGCAAAAGGGGATTAAGCAACACAGCATGGTTCTGATGCTGCAATTATTGGGTGTGGGTCTTTAGCCTGAGCTAAGCAGGAGGTCAGAATGATCATCGTAACGGTCCCGCCTGGCACTGAGAAAATGAAACTATTAGATCCATTAGTCAAGAAAAAAACAATGCTTAGCAATTAAAAATGCTTGCCACCTGTGCTGACAGATGAAAAATATCAAGGTGAGAATAAACCATCATTTGCTTTCTCTCAAGTCTGAGGTCGGTGTGTTTCGAACCCAGCTCTCTGCCAGTGGGGAGAATCTGTGAGGTGCAATGTTAGTCATAAAGGAGCCCAAATTTCTAAGGAGTTTCCAACAAAACAACAAATAAGTTCATGCCCCTGTGCAAAAAACTTTCATTTGCAAGGTCAGTGGTGCTCCATAGGCAGCTAAATGAAAACGCTCAACTGGGTGCTTCTACGTACAAATGCAGCTTTTGCATACGTGGACAAACATACCACAAAAAATGGGGCACGTCTCTTGAAGACCCAACAAATATTGGCCCCAGGTGCCCCTTAATTTTCCGCAGACTCAACTAGCTGCTGTTATTGTCTCATATCTTCAAGTTCTCCTTCACCCAGCAAAACTTCTTACACTGAGTACCAGTTCCTCTCCCGTCAGCACCAAAGCCCCAGTCTCCCATTTCACAGCACAGCAAGTGATTGACCAGGAGGCCGTATGCTATGCATATGCTATGAACTGTTAAGGAAATCCCAACAGAGCCACAACGTTCATGCCAATTTATATTGCATTAAACTGCTATTAGCTACTATATTCTGGCTCACAATCAGGATGGTAAACTATCTCTTCACTATAAACACTAAGTAAGGAAATCCCTGATGAGTGCAAATGCCGTTTTCATTTATTGTCCCCCGAGCTAGCCCTCAGCCATTCTCTGCAACCAGTATTAGTTTTGGCATGACAGCCAACTCCGGCTATCAGCTGCACACAGCAAACCTGGGCCCACATCTCAGCACATTTGCAATGGGTGAGATTTATACCTCGTTTATGGAGCAGAAAAACATCACTGCAACCTTCCTTGGGCTACAGAGGACTGGCTGGAGAGGTCTTCAGAATCAATCCCCACTACCACTACCTGTTGAGTCACGGAGGTCTCTGAAATGGGATAAGCTTTTCCTGTCTCATTCTGAGCAGAGTTTTCAACCTGCCCCCCCATGCTCCCTCCCTGCACTGCGGGAGGTCAAAAGACAAGCATCAAGGCTTGGAGACAGGATTCCCACCCAGTCAGGTGTGATGAGAGATTTCCTATGTTTGCGAAGGTCTGTTGTGACCAGAGCTATGTAAAATACTCACAATCCCACCTGAAATCATATGAAATGCAATGTTTCAGCACAGAAACATAAGACTCAGCCCAGACTCTGAAGGCCCTGGGCCCGTTGTGAGGTCTCTAGGGAACTCAGGAGAGATATGCAGACTCAGCTAGGTCTCGCAAATAACTTGGCACCTTTATCTGATTTCTGAGACCATTTAAGCCCCCAGAGCACAGCTGGTTAGGAAGAAGAGTCTGTGGTGAGGAAGCAGGGGTACAGGTGGAAGTTAGAATCCACATGAGCAGAAACAGGAAAATGCACAATTGCTGGGCAAAGAGAAAGGCCTGTCATTGCCTGGGAGGGATTTCACAGCCAGAAAAGTAGAGATCAAAATAAGAACAGGATCTTTGTATAAGGAGCTTTAAAAGAAGCCCATATGGCCTTCCGGGACTGCTGAGCTCCTAACTTCCCCAGCACAGCAGGCCTGGCACAGGGTGGGAGAGGAGAGACTACTGTAACCTGCCAAAGAACCCCTAACTACCCCTGGAATTTAGTTTGCATGGAAATGTTTTCCCTCCAACTGTAGTTGGTACTGTTTCAATTTGGAGTCAGGAACGGTGGAGGCTGATTGGAGTCCAGGGGCTCAGTCTGGATGCTTAGCTACCAGTCACCCCATGAGTGTCTCAGGGATGTCCGATGTGTATTAAATCCCCTCAAACCTTTCCTCACCCCAGAAGTGGTATTATATTCTTCAGACGCCCTTCAGATGCCAGCAGGCGTCCTCCAGCAAGGTCTGGGAGAGTGGGCTCTGCTCCAGTGACAGCAAAAGGAAACAGAGTTGTGTCATTCAAGTGCCCCCGAAAGGGCAGCCTGTCCTCAAATACAGCCAGCAGCTACACTTAATGCTGAATCATGGGACAAGGACAAAGCTACAGACACCCCAAAACCGGTAAATGCCACCAGCTAGCTGTTACTGCCCCTCCATCCAGCAAATGCAGGTGTTAGGGCTGGCTGGGTTTCAGCTCTCAACGTTACAAAGTCCATGTGCCCCTGGTTATCTTCTAAAGGCTTCGGCATGTAGACTGACCAGCCCTGGACATCACGGCTCAGGCCCTGAGGTAGCAGTTCTCATGCACTATTCCTGAGGCACTTCCGCAGAGGTTGAGAGTTGTTATGGGGAGGTGGTTTATTTTGGAGACTCACATTTTTCTTTTATCTCCTCTTCCTTTGCTCTCCCAATGCTTCCTGTCCTGTGGTGGCTCTTCCACCAGGTGAGACTGACGCCCCGTAACTCTCCAGGGTCTGAGAATTAACTGGGCTGCGTGCACCATTCAGCAATGGCAAGACATACACCATTTCCCTGCCTTGCTCCCAGCCAGCCCCCAAGCTCTCTTCTCCAGCATGCCAGTGATGTTTGTGTTCATGGGCAGGCCACAACACTGCAGATGGTCTGCGCCCAGACAACTACCACTGTGCACGACATCTGGGCAAAATGGTTCTGTCAGAGAGAGAGAGAGAGAGAGAGTGTGTGTGTGTACGTGCGCACACACACATGTATACATGGTGCATCAGAGGGCTAGATGCACTACAAATGGGGCAGGGGGTATTTCCATCCTGGGAACATTCAGCTAGATTAGAGATTGACCCCAGTTGTGATGTTCTTATTTAGAGCAGAACTGAACTTCCACAAACTCCAAGGGAGTTGATCTCAGACTAAGTTTGGGGCAAAGCTTCCGGAAGGATCAAGGGTCTTATTTCCACTCTTCTGGTTCAGCCGCAGCCAAGGGAAGAGAGTTAGTGGAGCATGAATTCCAACAGGACTATCTAACTCAGTGTTGTCCTATGAGCCTTATAACAGCACCAGGAGACCTCAACCGCATGAGGGCCCTGTTGTGCTGGGCATGGTATGAAGACAAAAAGTGACATTCACCATCCCAATCCATTATCTGCAGAATGCTCTCGCTCTCTCTCTCTCTCTCTCTCTCTCCCCCAGCTCCCCCACCCTCAAATTACATCTTTTTTGCTGGAGAGACTGGACAAAAATTAAGATCAAGGCAGTTAAGTGTATTTGTCTGTTCCCCATTCCCATCTCAACTGAGAACTAGATCAACACATTTAAGCCAGTTCTCATCCAGCACCACACAAATATTGTCTCTTGGCACTTGGAACTTATACACACAGCTTCATCGCAGTCCCTCCTCACGACCACAAAGATATTTACAGGCTGAACTACCCTCTGCACAAGGGCTTGAGGGGAAGCACTGGCAGGATGCTAGCTGAGAAGCTGTTCCTTGTCATATGCCAGGCACACTCCTCCCTGCTGACACTGAGATAGGTACATGGCTGCATTCTAGTGTCCTGCCCTCGCCCCAGTCACGGGACGTGGGCTGAAGTAGCAATCATCTGCCCAGAGCCCCGACTTGAGTATCAAGAACAACTAAGCAGCTCCTTCCTTCACAGCCACCAATCACCTGTTCAGCCAGGAGCAGCAGCGACAGTCTCTTTACCTTGGAGTATAATGTATCTGGCACCAAGCATGGGACATGTCAGCTTTGCCACCCTGCTTTTAGAGGCTCCCTCTTTCCGCTGCTTGTGTGTGTGGCCCTTCAGAAACTCTTTTCGCACCCTGCCTCACAGCCCTGAATATAGCAGTGTCCAAACAAGCCGTGCTGGGTAATTTCAATTACGTAAATAAAGCCAAACGAGAGCTCCCGGCGCAAAGAAAACTTCCCCCAGAACAGTCCCACTCGTGGCAGGGTATGGGAACCTTTCCATGAAGCAGCAAGCAGAGAAGAGACTGAAATGCCCCTCAGAGCTCTAACAATTACACGGCAAAGACTGATGTATTTAAATAAGCCTAAATCCTCCCAGTTCTTATGCCGAACAACTCAAAACAAACCACCTCCAAGGCCAACCCTGCGGCACCTGGCACAGCTCAGCAGCAGCGCTGCATTGAATGTCAGAGACCAGGAACTAGCTACTCTGGGGATCCACTGGTTTAGATTCGCAAAGGCTACAACTGCAAACACCATAAGATGCCAGGGACAGAGCTTCTTTCCTTGGAGAAAGGGCTAATGGGTGTGGAGCACAATGCACTGGATTAATGGGGGGGCCTAAGGGTCAGGCTGATGATGCTTTATAGTCAGCAGCAGTTACATCCACATCAGTCACCGCAACAACTCACAGATTTGACACAATCTGTTTCTAAAAGTCAATCCAAACGCCAGCGGAACAGCTGTCAAGGTCTCAGTCACCTAGAGCACAGGGCTGCCGGACTCTGCACACCTTCCCTGAATGGCCCGACAAACCTACAACTGCCGAGGGTTTCGTCGGTGTCACTGTGCTTTGCTGTGAAGTCCCAGACAGCCATACTGCAATAGCAGGCATAGAACTGAGCTCTACCCAAGCAGGGTAAGCCAGTACCACTGGAGCCAAGGGAGAATCTCTGTTGCCTGCTAGCAACCTACAGCCCCTGACACATAGCTGTGGAATCCTAAGTCTATTCAGCAAAGGGCAGTGGTACAGGTACATGCATGCAGGTATACAGACCCTGGGCAGACTATCCTCAGGAACAGAAAGTGGGTGTTGATCGCTGCATGTGTAGCCAGGAGCATAGAGGACAACATACGCCACTCCCAAGCAACAGCCTGCTCACTAAACTGCTGCAGCGTGATCAAGAGATGAACGTGGCAGAGGGGGGCATCCCTCGCAAAGTGAGAGTGGGTTACAGAATCAGCCTTTACATCTTTTGTGAGAAGCTGCCGTTCTGTTTACAGAGAACCAGGCTGAGGGCATGCATGTGACCATAACTAATTTTCTCCTTTGTGCTAAGAAAGGCCCCCGGGGGTTGCAAACACTTAGGAGGTGTATGAAGCCTGATTTCCCCAGGGCTTTGAGGAAAGATCACACTTCCTGGAACCTCAGCTGGTCTTTATTCATGTGGCTGCTAAAAAACAAAACAAAACAGAGCTTGGGGCAGGGGTCCGGGGCTCTCAGACCCTCCAAGCTGTGTCTCAGGAACAGAGAGCTCCACAGGATGGGGAGCTGAAAGAGAAGGATGGGGAGGAGGGCTCCATCTCCCCCACAAGGGAAGAAGCCATTTTCAGACCGTCAGTTAACGACATACACACAATAGCTTTCATTGGTGTAGCTAATGTCATGCAGAGGGGAAATAAGTGACGAAAGTTACAACGACCTAAGTGCCAGAGTGGACAACAGTGAGCATTATATGAGCGGGTGAGCATCTCCGCCAGCATAACCCCTGCAGCCCCAGTGAGCGGCTGTGGCTAAGCTGATGGGAGAGTTCTCACCTGTCAGCTTAGCACATCTGAACCAGCAGGGCTATGGCAGCATCCAGGCAGCTGCATGGTGGTAAGGTCTCTGGGGTGGCCATAGCCCCATGAGAAAGGTTAGTAGCAGCAGGTCCACCGATGGGGGGAGATGGCAAAGAAGGTAACTGTCCGGGATTCAGTGATTCAAAAGGCCTGCAGCTTGTGGTTGTCACCACTGCTACTGCAGCTGCAGGAGCGGCCGAACTCCCTGGCCCTTCAAATTGCTGCTGGAGCGCTGCGTGGCTATCATTTGTGGGGTGGGAGGGACAGAGCACAGCACACCCAGGGCAGTGCTGAGGGCTGGTTGCCCATGTTCCACCCCTTCCAGGAGCAGCGAGCCGGTTTGTCATAATAATAATAATTTGTAATAAGTTTGTCGGCCCTTCTGAGCAGCAGAGCAGCTTTGCTGCAACACGCAACAGACTCAACAAGTACAACTGATGAAACCTCTCCAGGGTAAAATTCTCCCAAGATGGTCCCAAACTCCAGCTCAGCTGGACAAATACAGTAAGATGGAGAAGGCAGCCCACAGCTGGAGGTAAGGGTCACTTCACCAGCAGTCATGCACCCCAGACCTGCGACATGGAGTTTGCTCCTCTGTGATTAGCTGCGCATAAACTAAACCACAAAAAAACTGCTAGAAGTTTATGGGAGCCAAGAGCCCAGTTCTAGTCAATCCCCATGACAGTCTGCATGCCAGTAGGACTTGAGATCATTTTAATGCAGCAGTTACTAGCCAAGCTTGTGGTTCAGAAGAGTTAGGGCACCAGCAAAAAGCTCTGACATTGAGAGATAGCTTCCATAGCTGACTGAAGCAGAGTTTAATGCATTTCCATTGCTAGTTGCGTATGTCCTCTAATTTTTTGCCCACTTATTTACTACATCCCTCCTCCTTTGCCTTGTGCTCTTCTGTTAGCTACACACATAGTAGGTCAAATTGATGCAGGCTATTACTTACCTGATGTATAGCACAGCAAAGTGCTTAGCAGGACTCCAAAGAGGGATGAAGGTACTGTGTGTCACCAGGAATAGCATTTGCAGATGGCATGAGCTAGAACAGGAAAATTTATCTGTGCTTACCTGACAACTTCCTTTGAGTAATAAACTCCACAGACTGCTAAAATGGGCACTTCAGCCTGCTTGCAGGTTGGGGGCAGAAACAGACCTATGGATCTCAGGCACTTATCTGGCCCTCACCATCGTAGCGAGTGCCTCAAAATCTTTAATATATGTACCCTCACACCACCTGCAGTGAGGTAGGGAAGTGTCATTTAGGAACTGAGGCGGAAAGAAAATAAATTAGCTGCTACAGGTCACATTAAGTATGTTATGGAGCAAGAACTCAAAGCTGAGGTTCATAGTTGCTACAACATGTACATGCGTTACCTCTCTTCTGCTTGAGATAACTTCTCCAGCCAGACTAATTCAAATCTGCTTGAAGCTACAGATTGGGTTTAACATCGGTTGAGGGAAAACAATTTCTCCTGCTGCAGAACACAGTAAATTCTGCCTATCAACAAACAAACCCAAATCTTTGAATGTTACTTTCCATTTCCATTCTCAACGATCCATCTGTCTCCCAGATGGGCCAGACCTGTGGACCTTTTTACTCAAAAAAAGGAAATTCTCAGGTAAGCATGGATAAAAGTTTTTGTTCTCTCTCATACTAAGCGCCACAAATCCATTATAATGGGATTTTCATAGTGGTGAGCCTCTAGGGTGGGAAGCAGAATTATCCTTTAAATATGGACATCCAAAATAAGGTAGATTATGTATAAATAATTATTCCACCTCCCCTGGGCACTGAGACATGGAGGAGAATTTTGCCAAAAGAAAGGAAAGGCATTGGCTACAACTGGATGATCAATACGCAAGCATGTGGTGAACCAATGGCCAGATAACAGGCCTCAATACAAAACACGCAACTGCTGTCCCCTGAGACCATCAGCACTCCTAATGATTGGGCTGTGATGCTCAGCTGAAGGAGGAGTATTTCTTGAATTTCCTTCAGGAAAGAATGCTGTGACAGCTGAGAGGACCACCTGCCTGAATTCAAAGTACAACTCTGTGGGCAGAGGGAGGGAGGGATAGCAGAAGCTTCCAATAGAAGAAGAGCGGGAGAAAATGCTAGTCATAGTCCAGCAGGTTCAAATAGAAGATCTGTAAGACAGAGCAGGGTCAGTTGCTCCCTAGAGCTCCAGAAGGGAGGACTGGGTGCCCTGGAGGCAGAAGGAAGTGAAGTCAGCACCCTGGACAGAGCAGTGCTGATAGCAGGGCTCGGGATGGTAAAGAGAGCTCCTGGCTGGCTGCTGGAATTTGCAGGCTGAGGTCCTGAGCAATGGCAAGGATGGTGCTGAGGCCACAGCGAAGTGACCAGAAATTGGATGCACTCACCATGGAAGTGGCAAGACAGTTGGTCTGCAACACTGGCCTCCAGAAGGGAGAAGAGGTTGTGAGACAGCTGGAGGATGTGTCACAAAGAGAACACACGATCCTTGAGTGACATGGGTGCAGGGGCAGAAATTATGGTGGGTGAGGCACCAACAGGAGTGTGCATGTTGACCTGGAAGAGCTAATTCCTAAGACAACCAGCAGGAGTCATCCTCATCACATAGGGCAATATATCTTGCTCTGTAGTGCCAATTATAGGCCAGTACCAGGGTCAGTTGAACTGGATGGACAACTGACCTGATCCAGTGTATTATTGGGACACATGTTAGAACAGATGTTCAGGTGTGGTGTGGCATGCGAGAGGAAACTGTAGTAGTGACAGGGCTGTCCTAGATCTTAGCAACTAGGCTTGGCTTTCAGGACTGGGAAACTTTCAGGTGGACATAATATCAACCCAGCAGGTTATGGCACTCAGGATATAACATACAGTTTGCTGCATTATATCTTGGGGCAACATCACAATGCAAATATGTAACAAAATGTCACGTCACTGTGATGAGACAACTGTCTCAAAAACAATAATTCCAAAAGGGTTAGAACTTTAATCAACTTCTGCCATCTTTGGTAACCATACAAATTTTTGTTCTGCCTTTATGATACTTAGAATCCAGAAATCAAATACTTTTCAAGATTAATTATTAGGTTATTGATGACTTTGGGGTATATGGTTGAGATCAGATGCTATTTGCTGCTACTCTCTCCATTGCTAGCAGGACCCAGGAAACTGCCCAGTGCATGGCAGGTCAGTTTCTTGGTTCCACCAGCACAGGGCAGCCGGGAACCAGGCTGCCACTTGGTTCCCAGCTCCCCTCTGCTTGTGGGACTGGGAAACTGAACTACTGATGAGGGCTAAAAAAGCTAAAAGCTTTCCCCCCGCCTTCCTCCAGTGGCGCAGCTGTCGGGGGAAGGCTGCAGGTATCTAGGGAAGCCAAAAGCCCCTTCTCTCTGCCTTTCCACATGCAGCTGGGGGAAGGCAAGGGGAAGGGGACACAGAGCAGCATGATGCATGAGACAAAGTGGGTCTTTGCCCACAAAAGCTTATGCTCGAAAATATTTGTTTGTCTCTAAGATGCCACAGGACTTCTCGTTGCTTTTGAAAATACAGACTAACTTGGTCAACCCTCTGATACTTTCCACACTGAATCCCAGAGAAGCAATTCTCTGTTTTTTAATCCTTTCTTAGTTGCTCTGGAACACCTAGTAACCAAGTAGTGTTTTACCAAGTGCATTTTCTTCGTTTGTTTGTTCTTGTTCATAAAAATCACCTTTTGAAGACGATGACTTGATTCCTGTGTCCTAGAAGACAGATGTTCTATGTGCACATGCCTAAGACTGCAAGCCATACTACTAGGAGAAATTACAGTTTTTTAGGTTCTCTCAGGTGGGAGAATTAAAGAGTGTGAAGGTGCCCCATAGAAAGGAATTTCCAAATGCGCCTTCCTAGGTTCTCAAAGAGGGTTTCGCATTTAGATGGTGGCAGGGATACCAATCCAAGGCCAGGAAATCTGTGACCATAGGGAGTTTTTAAACAGAAGCCTTTAGTAGCATGATATTTTTGAAGTCTCATGTGGGTCCCCACCTTCTGCACTCAGAGTGCCTTGAAATCCTTCCACAGTCCCATTTTGAGACTCTTACTGTGTTTTGCTGCATTAATGCTTGCCTGGTGAGTTTGGTCACCTTTTCAAAGAGACGGGAAGTGACTTAGTCACATCAAGCTGTGACCTGAACCCAGGGAGTCTTGAGTCTCCTAACACCTTGCTCTCACTACTGCACCATATTTCCTCATCCTAGCATTAGAGATGAAAGCCAGAAAGCACTCTTGTAAATCTATTACTTCTCCAGAGCTGCATAGTCCAGGGAACAGACTGCATGGTCTGTCATAGAGCTGCCCTCAGCCAGTTCCAGCACGTAACATGAAAGAAAAGCCACTTTCCCCACTTTCAAAAATATATAGATAATAAAAGGAATCAAAATATTACTTTTTGGCAGCTGACAGGTTTGTTCCCATCTTTCTTCCCTCCCTCCCCCATATTGCAACACTGCTAGCAAAGCTTATTTGTGAGCTGTTAGTCACAATACAGAACTATATGGGTAACGAGAAAGAAGAAAGGAGAAACAGAGAAACAGGTTCTGACATCTAATCAGATCTGCTGTATTGATTTTGCAACTTCAGCTTTGGAACAAATCAGCAAAACAACCACATTATCACCCAGAATTCACTCTCCCCTGTGTAAGCTGGTTCAAAAGGAGCTCATACAAACACACGCACCACCTGAGCAGGCTCTCAGATGGAGGGAGCAGGCTGGGGCGGGGCGGGGGAAACATGCTCATCACAGAGGCTTCAGAAGCCACACGATTCCCATTTCCGACAAGATTAGAATTCCAGAGCAAGCCACAAAACTAATGAGTTGCCCGCACTGGAGAACAGCATTTCAATTAACCAGAGCAAGCCCCTGCTGGGACATCTGGCTCTTTCCACAAAAAGGGAGACGGATAAACAGATGGGTTGTTTGTTTAGCCAAGAGGACAGGGTGACTCTAGCCTTCCCCTACTTTCCAGTTGCTGGGGTTTGTTTATCGTGAGTTTTATAAAGCCAAAAGGAGCCCAAGAGACAGCTCAAGAGAGCGAAGTCCACGGCTTAGGCACAAAATGGATACGCAGGCAGTGGCAGTGCAAAATTCTGCCATGCTGTTCTGCCTTGGAGGAACCAACCTGTGGGTAGGAATGATGAATTAGTTTCCTGTGAACCGTTCAGTGTTTGGTCACTCTGCTAAGCGGGCAGTCTTGGAAGGGTATGGGAACCGGGGGGAGAGTAATTTCTAGGGCCATGCATGGGTTCAAGTGTAACGTGGCTCAAGTCAGAATCGAGACAAACACATATTGCTGAAGGTAGATGCAGACAGCAAGAAACTGAATGCGTGTATCTGGCCAGCTTTGTCCAAGTTATCTGAGTAGGTTTCACTCCTTCTCTAATGGTGATGGAGGGAAGATGGGGGAAGTGGGGTTGGGGTTTCATGAAAGACTCTGTACTCTTAAATCATTTAGGCTCATAAACCAGAGTCAGGGATAGGTCAGGTTAGTGCAAATTAACATTCTCTCCACCAGCCCCTCGCTTGCTATATCCTCAAGAGGAGTTCAGTACTGCATCTTTCCTGATGGGACAAGCATTGCGAAGAGGGTTACTGCAATTACCTCAGCCTTCCACCCAGCCTGAATTATCCACTAGTCTTCTATTTAATCCGGAAGGTGAAGGGATCGAGTTGCCTGGACCCTGTCTGATTTAGAGGCTTGGATTCTCCTTGTCAGAATGCCACTTCAGGCAGCACTTGCTGGATGGAAAATGTTATTAGTTTGAAGGAAACATGGATTATCCCAGACCCCTACCTGCTCCACACATCAGAAAATCACCCATGCCGCCTCAGTACTCCAGCCTTGGATCTGAACAGCCTCCACCTCATCTGCTGAGGGATTATCACTGAGCAGTAAGGCATCATGACACAGGTGCTACGTCTACACGTGCACGCTACATCGAAATAGCTTATTTCGATGTAGTGACATCGAAGAATAACGTCTACACGTCCTCCAGGGCCGGCAACGTCGACGTTCAACTTCGACGCTGGGCAGCACCACATCGAAATAGGCGCTGCGAGGGAACGTCTACACACCAAAGTAGCACACATAGAAATAAGGGTGCCAGGCACAGCTGCAGACAGGGTCACAGGGCGGACTCAACAGCAAGCCGCTCCCTTAAAGGGCCCCTCCCAGACACAGTTGCACTAAACAACACAAGATCCACAGAGCCGACAACTGGTTGCAGACCCTTTGCATGCAGCATGGATCCCCAGCTGCCGCAGCAGCAGCCAGAAGCCCTGGGCTAAGGGCTACTGCACATGGTGACCATAGAGCCCCGCAGGGGCCGGAGAGAGAGCGTCTCTCAACCCCTCAGCTGATGGCCGCCATGGCGGACCCCGCTATTTCAATGTTGCGGGATGCGGATCAGCTACACGTACCCTACTTCGACGTTCAACTTCGAAGCAGGGCGCTATTCCCATCCCCTCATGGGGTTAGCGACTTCGACATCTCGCCGCCTAACGTCGATTTCAACTTCGAAATAGCGCCCAACACGTGTAGCCGTGACAGGCGCTATTTCGAAGTTGGCGCCGCTACTTCGAAGTAGCGTGCACGTGTAAACGCGGCCAGGGAGCAGTAAGGGTGGCAGTGCCCTTATCACCACCCAGTGGTCTCCGGCTGCCAGTTGATGCATGTATGTGATGTATACACACCTCAGGTGGGAATGGCAGCATGGTCTCTTAAGGGGACCTGAACTTTCATACTTTCAGCTACTTGTAACTTTGCCAAACTTTAACCATTTAAATTGAAATCTTCCATACCAATCCCCTGTCTCGGGCTGATTTGGGGGTGGTGGTGGTGGTGGTGGTGGTGGGAAATTCCAGCCAAAAATGGATCTGCCCCAACCAAAAACAAGACTTGGGAATAATATATTTTACTCCAGCTGAGTACTGGCAACCTTTGAGAAGAATTAGTACCCCCTGTGGTTTGGAGTACAGACTTCAAAGTTGCCAAGACATGGCTTTTGCGTCAAAGAGGTGCCTTCCGTTAACCCCATGGAAATCTGCCCAGATTTTGCCAGGATATAAACCTTCGAGGAGAGGAGTTGGAAATCACATTCTGAGCATGCTCAGTAAAGACTTGGCATTTTGGCAGCAAAACTTCCTGAAGATTCCATTTGCACTGTTGTGTTCTTTGCAATTTTCCTGCAATTGCAGCACTGGGCAGCTGCAGGCCTAAGAGGACCAGGCACCTGAATGAAGAGAGAAGGAAGTCCATATTTCATCTGCTCTGAAAGATTCCCCGGTAGGCCCAAATGGTGTGGAGAAGAAAACAAGAGGTGGGTCTGGGAGGGCAGGGTGAGAACATTAGGACAAGACAACAGCACAGGGAATGGAATCTGGGACTGAAGGCTGTTGGGGAGGGGGTGAGGAGAAACTGGGAGATGAGATTGGAAGTGGCTGGGCAAGGGGACTGGGAGCCAGTTGGATGGGGGAAAGGGATAATTGCTGAGGAACCAGAATGTAGGTGGTCTGGTTAGGCAAGGAGACTACAACTGAGCACCAGAAGGACTGAGAGGAAGAAGAAATAAAGGGTGAGGCGTACGGCTCCAAAAAAGTTCTAGGGCCAGCGTGGCCAACACATGGCCTGCAGGCCAGAATCCAGCCCACGGAGTGTTTTCATCCAGCCTGCGGAGCCAGCAGTGGTGCCATTTTGAAAGCCAGCTGTGGGATGAGCGGTTGGCAACCTGAAGCTCTGGAGTCGTATGTGGCTCTTTAAGCAGCGACTGACTCCTCCTCTGGCTCCCTGCCCTGCCATGCTGAAATAATGGAACGCATTTTAATTGGTTTAATGGCTAGCAGGTGGGATCCACCCATTAAACCAATTAAATTGAGTCCCATTATTTCAGCACGGCGGGGCAGGGAGCCGGGTGCTTCGCTGCCACGCTGAGGTGGCGGTGGTGGCTCAGTGAAGGTGCAGTGGGGAGCGGCTGTGTGAGGGAGGTGCAGGGGCAGTTTGGAGCTGAGAGGGGTTAAGTTTGGGGATGGGTTTGGATTTGGGGCTATTTTGTGCTCGGCCCCCTGGCACATGTAGAAAATTGCTATGTGGCCCCTGATGAGAAAGGATTAGCCACCACCCTTCTAAAGGGTGCGGGGAGAGCTGGGACTGGCTGAGCGGAGACTGGGAGGAGGGATGGAGATTGGAACTAGCTAGGTGAAGAGTATGGGACGGGAGCCAGGTGCCAGGATGGAAGAGACAGGACTGGTACAGAAATAGGCAGCATGAGATACAGCAGCAGGGGTCAGTGCTCGAAGAGAATCAAGGAGAGGAGCCTGTGTTTATTAGCACACACTCCCTTCCACAACCTAGAAAGGATGCGAGAGTCTCACCATTCCTCTGCTGCCAGCAAATATCTGTGAAACCCTCTGGCAACATGTCCATACCACCCTAACGCTCGTCCACAGACAACCTATTACTGCTGCCAGTTAGCCCATTAGCTCATGCAGCAAAGGCCTGTATGATGGATCTAGACAGGTTAAACGCTGCTGATGACCCATTTGGATGTGAGTATGATATCACAATAGAAATCCTTTTCTTTTAGGGCTTTTAAAAGCTAGGGAATTACCTCTGTCGGGGAAAAACCCCTGTGTTAAAATAACCGTGTTAAGAGAGCAAAGTCAAGCACTCAAAATCTGAAAGTGGCAGAATTAAGGCTGCATGTGCAAGCTTAATTTGACCCTTTTGTCCTCCAGAGAGTATGCGGTCATGTAATTAAAGACAATTCCCACGCCCAGCCCCTGTCCCAGAGGACTCCTGCCTCATTCAGTGTGCACGATGGACACCACTCACATCATGAGCAGCTATCCAATGTTTTATTGTCTCCTCATGAGTCAGATTGTGGTCCGCAATCTCATTTACTCTCCGCATGCTCTTCAACCCCTGCCCTGAAGACAAACTTCCTCCTTGGTTTTTCCGTCTGGCTCATCCCTGCAGTTACCAAGTGCTTCACAGATATTAATGAGTTTATTTTCACAACAGCCTTGGGAGGCAAGTGGGCGGACTCATTCCCAGTCTGGAAAGGAGTCAGAGAGATTAATGGCAAAAGTATGCACTAATTTGGGGTGCCCAATTTGAGATACCCTGGACCTAATTTTTAAGAGTACTTAGCGTTATGTAGCAGTTTATATGTTCAAATCACAGTTCCTATTAGCTTCAATTGCAGCTGCGCAGGTTCCGCTCTTTCGCGAGCCAGACCACAAGATGTTAAGTCAGGCACACGGAAAACACTTAGAGACCACCTCTGAAAAGTTTTGTTTAAGTGACTTGACCAACAACACATAGAAACCCTGTGGCAGGGATAAAAGTTCTGCTCTCCAGGGCAGCGTTCAACTGTCTTAACTGTGAGACCATCTCTTCTCTTCCTGCAGTCCCCTGCTTCATTTGCTACACACCTTTCAATTGTTGCAACAAAAGGAGGCAGGGGGCCTATCTGCAACAGTTCCCTTCATTGCATTACCCTGATTCATCCCAGAGCAGGCCCATCCTGAATGAGGCAGGAGGGGTCCTACAGAAAAAAAAATTGTGTGTGATCCTGTAATTAAGGACTGTAGCTTAGCACAGATGTATAAGAATCAAGGGTGAACAGGCAACATTAATTCTGACATTTCCTAGCCTCCGAGTGCTTGCCTTTGCAGCCATAATAATGGCGTTTTAGTGTAATTTGCGTGTGTGCAATGTATGTACGGCCACACACAGAGGCAACTACTCTGCCAACCACTGAGGTGATCGAGACAATGGGAGATCTGCAAGCCCCCACAGTTGGCTGGAATATGTTTTGATCGACAGGCATGTCTCCCCGGTATGGGCATCAGTTAAATAAACTCTTCAGAGTCTGCAAGATGAAACACACCTAATCCCAATGGATGTCAACTTTCTTTGAAAGCAGCACATTAGGCATCCCCTGCCCAGATTGAAGCAGGATACCAGTGAGTGTCAGTACAGAGGTAAGAGCTACAGAATCATGCTGTTATACTCACACTGTACGTTCAGCTGTACCAGGGCTTCCCGGGGTCTGATGTTAAAGCCATTGTACCTGGCAGTCTGACACTTATAGGTCCCACTCATTTCTCGGCTAACACTCTCCAGCCGCAGCTTTCCATCGTAGGTCTCCACCGTCATGACACCTGAGGGCATGGGGGCCTCCTTGTCTACCCGGGACCAGATGATGGGAGGCTTGGGTTTCCCTCGAACCTCGCATTGCAGCTCGGCCCTGGAGCCCTCCCGAACAGTGATGGTGGACTGGCCTTTGGGGACACTGATGGTTGGAGGCACTAGAAAGAGAATGACAAAAAAGGGACTGTATGTCAAGGTAACATCCTTCCAGCGTGGCACAAGGGAAATCACCAGCACCAGCAAAAAGTGCCACAACACCTCAACGTACTCCATATACCTTGGTGAATTACTAACAAACACTTGCGGAAACTGTCAGCATAAACCAGACTAGTCCCAGTGATCTAGGAAATACAAGACTCCTCATCTTTGTTTTAATCTTGTTAGCCATTAATTCCCCAACTGGACTTGGAGCCTGTAGCGCACATGCTAGGGGCCAATACGATCTCCTTACGTGGGCTGAACTGAAGACAGTGGCCTAAAGGCACATGCTTCAAATATTCCACTCCCAGCATCCAGAGGCATCCAGGAGGAAGGGCCTCTATCAATTTCTAAACCACAGAATAAGTCTGATTTGTTAAATACCTTCAGTATTCTACACTTGAATTCACTGTGCATCCTCAGTGAAGGGTGCAAAAGACCCATCTCAGAGAAATCCAACTTAGTGTGCGTCTACTGGTGGCTCACTCTGGCCAGGTCTACGCTAGGAGGTCAAATCAATTTTGGATATGCAAATCCAGCTATGAGAATTGCACAGCTGGAACTGCCTTATCTAAAATTGATTTTTGCCACTGTCCACACAGTGGGAGGTCAATGGGAAAAACTCCCCCAGCAACTTCCCTTACTCCTCCCAGCTGCCAGGAGTACCAGAGTCAACAGTGGTGCCATGACAGTTCAATTTACTACACTCCCACTAGGCACGATAAATGGAACTCCAGAAGATCAACCGCCAGCGTGTTGCTCTTCCCGTAAGTGTAGATGTACCCTCAGAGTGGAGGCAACTTGCAGGTGAGACCAGCCCAGTGCAGCCCCTACAAACCCATGCAAAGGGCAGCAAATCCAGGAGACCTGCTGCTTAGTTCTAGTTAGAACCTGAGCTACAATAATGTACAGCACTTGCACAAGGCAAATCCAGGGTCTGGAGAGGGGACCCTGCTCACTGAAGAAACTAAATGGTGCTTCTGCTCTCAAAAGAACCACTAGGCCTTTTGTGCAAGAAAAAAAATGCAGGTTCAGGTCCACCAGAATATTTCACAAATGTGTTTTAAATTTGCCATATTGTTTTCAAAACAAAATATTTTCAGTCATTTTGAATTGTACTTTAATACTAATGAAAGTTAAACACTTAAACATTTACTGTGATTCAAAATTATGTTTTCTATTTTTACTTTTTTGGTTTTCTGAAGTTGAAAAGTATTTGTTTTTGGTGGACCAAATATAAAAAGTGTTTGTTTTTGACTGTGTATGTATGTGGGAGTGGGGCGTGGGTCAGTCACCAAACTAAAATCCTCAGGTCACTTTCACAGCTCCAGTGACACATGCTCTATTGTCCAGACACCCCTGTTAGCCAAAGTTCATAAGGAGCCTAAGGGAGATGTCTACACAGAGGTAAACCCATGGCATGGAGTTTCAGAGCCTAGTTGGAGACACAGAGCTCAGGCTACAGGGGCTAAAAACTGCAGTGTGACTGTCTGGGCTCAGGTCCAGCCCAAGCCCTGCAACTCTGAGGGAGATATGTGTGAGATCCCAGGCTCCAGCCCATGCGTAAGTGTCTAAACCCTGCAAATGTATATTTCTGCATTCCAAGCTTTGTGAGCCACAGCCCTGCTGTGAGCTTTTTATCACAGTGTAGATGCGAACAGGGAGTTGACTTAAAGTTGACTCTTTGTTCATGCTCCAGGTTCTAAGAACAACCCTCCCAGATGTAAATGGTTTTCAGAATGTTGACATAGCAACGGTTTTCGTAAGGTTGACATAGCAACTGATACCTTTAGGTTTCAGAGTTAACATCCCATTGAGACAAACACAACTGTTCGCACCTCTCGGAGAGCTCTTGTGTGGCTCTCTGCAGATGGCACTGCGCTGAGATGACCTTGGACTGATACTTTCAAAAGCTGAAGGACTCAATATTTTTAATTTGTAAATGAAAGCTTAAAATTCTGGGGGTCATCTGAATCCAGACTGGTCCCTCTTCACTCAATTTGCCCTCTGCCTACTAGAGAGAGCGCTGTGACAGTTGCACAAACGTACAACACATAGCTGCATTAAGAGCATATTTAAGATGGCTCTGACCACAGTCTCCTTTAGTAGCAACCTCTCTATGCAACAGAGAAGCCGAGTTTTCAATTTACAGGTCCCCTGTGGGCTGTGGAATCTCATCAGATCCTCTCCTGTTTGGTGTGAAGAGAATGCTGCCCCTCCGCCACCGCTCAGCGCTGCCAGCGGCCGCTCACCTGGCGAGAGGCAATTTTCACCACAGGGAAAAACTGCAAATTGCATTTGGAGATTTTTTAATTAAAGTCATCTCTTCCCAGCCGCCCACGGGAGACAGCCAACTCAGCGAGTGGGGGCTGTTTTGCTGGGCAGCAGGTGGCCAGGGAATGCACAGCGGTTTCCGTCTTGCTGCTTCAATATCATGACTCGGGGGGAAACTCAACAGGCTCACACCAAACACAAAGGGGTGCTTTATTGCTCCTTAAATGCACTCAAACAGAGAGATGCCCCAGTAGGGACAAACACCACCTGTTGCCCAGTGTGTGTGGGGCAAGGCGGACGGTGGGAAGATTTAGCCTGAAGGAAGGCTGGCACTGGGACTGCTGCCTGCCCTCCCCTGGAGTTGTGACTAAGGCAGCTGCATTAATTTCCCTGGCTTCAGAGGAACCCAGCTGGCAGTGACTGTGGACGGGATGTTTCAGACTGTCACATTCCTCAAATCTGCTCTCTTCCCAGCCAACCCCCTACTTGGGGTGCTGGTGGCAGGCAAATTATGGCAACTTTGTGCCACCCCAGCTACCTCCTTGTAGGTTTTATTTTTAAACTCCTGAGCTCTGTGCTTACATTTGGATGAGCAGATATTGTCCAGGCCTTTTAGTGGGGACAGACTATGACCATACAGACTTTGCCATCCTACTCCGGTGATCTTATACACTATTGCAATCGTTTAGCTATTGCTCGGGGGGCGGGAGCTGGGGAGAGAGAGAGAGAAGTACACTCTATACTTCACTGATATAGCCAGATCTGGCTTACTTTGGCAGTTCTGCCACTGACTCCCCATGGGATTTGCGGCAAGTCATGTCAATTTGTGCCTCGTTTTTTTCAGCTGCAATAAGGGGAGTAGGAGCATTCCCCAGCCTCTCTTTTCAGTTAGGAGGACAAATTAGTTAATTTCTTTCATGCTGAAAAGCCCAGTACACCGTAAATGCTCAGCATCCCATTAGCACAAAGCATCGGGGGGCATTCTCGTTGGAACAGACAGTCAGAGAAACAAGAGCCAATTACAACACTTTCTGCAAAAGGCACAGGCAAGGCAGGGAATCAGATAGGTCACGGACAGGGATAGGACCAGCCAAAGCTGGTTAACATCACTATGAGTACAGAAACTTTCTGGAGCAGTTTGGAAAATGTGGACAGATTCCGTAGCCAGTTAGTTTCCCTCAGACTCTGTCACCATTTAGCTTTTGGCAGGTGAAATGTTGTCTCAGTTGCACCTGAGCAATTCCAGGGAAAGCAGGGAGGCTCCAACAGTGTAGCCGAGAACAGAATGTGATCTAACCTGGTTCTCTCAGAGAACAGAAAGCCCTGAGTGTACAGAACTAAGCTGACAGACTGGGGGCTCCCACTGAAGCCATTGACTTTACTGGAAGAAGGAGGGGGCCCTTTCTTAAGGGAAGGGAGGGTGAGATTTACAGTGCTTGATTCCTGGAGACAGCATTCAAGAAGTGCCCTGAAGATCAGAGTTGGGACACTAAAGCTTAACGCTGTTCATGGAAGGGGAGCCTATGTGACACACCTGTTATGTACAGGAGCTGCAAAGGAAAGCCTAAACTGACCTGGAGGGCTAGGAAAGGGTTAAGCTACGCTGCCTCTGAGGGAGGGAACTTGGAGGAAAGTGGCAAAGTGCCAATAGGAGCTAGAGGAAAATTCAAACCTGAAACTGAATCACAGCAGCATCTCTCTTTTGTTAAAAACACACAGAGAAAAGAAGGGAAGAAATAAGATCTTCCAGAACAGATCCCCACGGCTCCTCAGAAACTGAGAGGATGGAAAAGTTTAGCTAGTCATGTAAGGTTTATTGTTTTCATTGTTTGGGGGCTGGAAAAGTATGTCTGAACTGGCTATTTGTTCCTTTGGTTCTCTTCTGTAACCAATAGTCTGACCCAGAGAAAACCCCCGTGCTTTGCTTTAATTCACTTAAAAAAAAAACCCTAAGACATTTACAATGCTAGCAAAAATAGTCTTGTTTTAATAATAAAACTGTTTTTTCTTTGTTAACAGGTACTGGTGGATGCTTTGTGTCCTACAGGGGCTTAAAACTATGTGCCTGGCCGCAGACATATTACCAGAGAGCTCACAGCTCCCTGCATGATGGTGGCGGTTTTTTGTTTTGTTTGTTTTTGTGGGATGTTCCTGTTGTTTCTTTCTACCTCCTTTGGAAAATGATTTTGAGGGGCTTGCCCTCAGGGAAAAGATTCCAAGTGATGTTTCTTGGAAAAGGGATTTTTGTACACTTGGTGGTGGAAGCTACTGATTGATTTCAGGGAAAATTGAAACCAGGATATCATGCCCCCTGCCCTGACTCCTCAAAGCCTCAGGTTGCCCCTGACAGGGGTGAGGCAGCTCACCTGTTTCTGAAGAGATGTTCACCTCAACACTGAGGTCAGGGATGGGAGCCCCCTGGAAGGACGCAATGCACAGATATGTGCCGTAGTCACTGAAGCGCAGGTCTATGATCTCCAGGCTGCTGGTCACCGGTGGCAGCTCAGGATCATTCCTAGAAATGAGCAGTCGGTCCGAGACCCTGGCCGGTTTCCCATTCTTGTACCAGAAGTAGACGACCTTTTCCTGCGGGACGGCATCCACATGGCATGAGAGCTTCAGGTCCTGCCCTAGTTGGATGCTCTCACTCTCTTTGATGACATCAGGTGTGATCTGGAAGGTAGCGTTCCTCATGGCTAGGATGGACAGAGGTAGAAAGCCAGTTAGTGAAGACAAAATGCCCTGTGCCCTTAGGGGAACCCATGTAAGATGTCTACACCTGGCCCAGTGGGAGACAGTGGTTCCACTCATTCTGGGCCAAGGAGTCCTGCCAGCCCTATGCTCAAATGAGATCCCCATGTGAGGCAATGGCCCCGTTCCCCCAAGGTCAGCAGGGGTGCTGCATGTCAGGACCAGAAAGCATCAGCAGAGCTGTGGGAGGGCAGGACGGGTGTAACCACAGGCGCTGCATGTCACGAGTGGGGTGCATCAACAGAACTGCAGGCGGGAAAGCTTGCACAGCACGTTCTCCAGTCAGAGCTACTAGCCCCTTGCTGGAGCAGGACATTTACCCCAATTTAAACAAACAATGAGGTGCACTGGGATCCCACACTGTCGCCCTAAAAGCACATGCAGCAGCAGGACGTACATCGCACCAGCAGGTTCACTGTTTTCTTGGCTGGGTTCCCCACATTGTTGATGGCCGTGCAATTGTAGTAGCCAGAGTCTTCCATTCGGATCCCCCAGATGGTGAGGTTTCCATTTTGAATAAGGCTGTTGCGTGGCATAGGGTTGGGTGAGTGAGACCAGACCACCTCAGGCAGTGGGTCACCGCCTGTCAGGGAGCACTGCATGGTGACGTTATCTCCTGGGTTCACCACCAGAGTCTCATTGACAGACAGCTTCAGAGAGGGTGGGGCTGGAAAAGAAAAATGGGAACAATAGTGAGCTCTGAGATGACTCACGCCAGCCTGGGCATCACCATTTGTCCTTGGGAAAGAGAGGGTGAGGCTGGGTGAGTGTGAAGTGTCCATTAGTTCATTAAAAATATGACAGTGTCATCCTAGAGCCCTAACAAGACCACATCTCTAGCCAAGTCAGGGAACGTAGCCATAACAGGGTTCAAAGGCACAGAGTAGACAGGACCTCATGGAGACCTAAAACTGTGGACGCATCTAGACCGTCATCGCAAGGTGTGACTGCAGCTGGCATAGACGTACCTGAGCTAGCTCTGGTCCCAGAGCAGCAGGGTTGCAGCAGCGCACTTACTTCTGGGGCTAGCCCATGTTGAGTTACCCAGGGCTCCAGGGGAACCACAGCACACACTGCTCTGCAGCTTTCCTACTCCCCGTCTGAGGGCTAGTCTGCACCAGAAAGGCAATTCAACCTAAGTTATGCAACTCCAGCTATGAGAATAGTCAACCTACCTTAGGTGGCATTTCTGGTGTGACCCCACTGCAGGAGATCGGCAGGGGCACCGTCAGGGATCAATTCAGTGCATTCCTACTAGGCATGCTAACCCAGAAAGCTCAACCACCCCAGCGTCAAGCATTCCCTTAGTGTAGGAATACCCTGAGCTAGATATTAAAACTTACCTGGTTCCATCCCATCTGCACTGGCCACTGTAACAGCACATTAACTAGGTGCTCCGGCTCTCTGACACATGTAGGGCCCAACACTCTGCTCCATATCAGTACAGTAGTTCACACCCATTTTACATAAGTACAATTGACAACACAGACAGACAAGCAATGGAGAGCCAGGGCCAAAGACTCATTGATTTTTTTGTTCCCAATTCAAGTAACTGTGGCTGCAGAAGACCTTTACAAGCCAAGATGATAGAGAAATTAAAAACCAATGCAGAGAGTTTATTTTCAACAACATCAAAATCTCTTGCACATGGGTTTATTTAGTTTGCTTCCTCTGTATTATTTCTCCCATTCTTTAAAAGGGGCCTGCAGAAGCAGAGATGGAATAAAAGCTTAGCAACTTGCATTGTGGGGCCTACCTAAGCCTCTGCATACCCCCTGCTGAAAATGCTGTGTAAGTCACTGCAAATAGCTCTAGACCTCCTTCGGAAACAGCATACAGGAGACTGAGTGGAAGAAGTGGCGGTGGTGTGGAAAAATATGAAAATAAGAGATTCATTGAAACAGGTAATATTATATTGCTACCAGGGCTGGTCACAGTGACTCAGGGCCCCATCCAAAGCCCAGTGAAGTCCAAAGGAAGATTTCTGCAGTGGAGAAGAGAGAAAATTATCCCCACACTGTCTGAACTGCAGATGTCCCCTTCACATGCAACAAGTTACCAGATACAGCAGTCAACCTTCTGTTCAGATCAGACATACTGGCATAGCCCCTTCAGGCTCAGCTGTTAAAGGGACACATACTCCCTGAATGTCATACCTATCCATGGGAGTTCTTACGGGTGCTGTGCCTTAACTGGAGGAAGGGTGGGGTTAGGTGACACAGGCCAGCTAAACCGAACCTCAGTCTCTTTCAAAATCTAGCTCAAGGTGCTACCCAGCACATAGACTTGTCAAAATGTGGAGGTTAGGTCAGGTTTAATTAGCATGTGTTAATTAAGCCCACCCACCCGCATAGCCAGAGGTAGAAAAAGTACCCCCAAAGTTACTTGAGTAAAAGTACAGCTGTTTAGAGGATGAGGGGGACATACTTAGATACAAGTCCCTGGTGTCCCTCCGGAAAACTACTTGGGTAAAAGTACACACACGTGCTTGTGCACACACACACCATATCTTGATTGTACTCAAGTGTCCAGAAGTGAAAGCAGCTGCACTTTTACTCAAGTAACTTTTTGGGTACTTTTCCCACCTCTGCGTCCAGCCCAGAGAATAGCTAAGGAGCCTTTGTGTGTTCAGGGCAGCGTTGAGCTATATGGGCCCTCCCGGCAGTCAGGAGCAGGGCTGTGACTTAAGAAAAGCAGCCTGGCTGGAACTGCAGAAAAGGCACTTCCTTGCAGAAGCACGAGTGATTCGTGAAGACCATCTCACTTCACAACATGAGCATGTATTTTGTGCCTATAGTACTTACAGCAGACACCAGAAAGGAACATCCCTCTCCATCCAGCAATGCAGTTCCAGATGCCAGACCTGCTTAAATCACTTGGATGGCAGAACATATTATCTGCCCCTCTTCCACAGTGCACCACTAGAAGCAGCGGAAGCAGGGCTAAGAAGCAGTTTTGGAGCATGTCTGCATTAAGGAAATATCCCATGCAATCCACATTATGAGACTGCCCTGCCTTTCAGGGCAGATTCAGGGCATGGACAGCACTTTCTTTGAGGCAAGCGCTCTGACTGCCTTCTCAGTGCTATGATCCTGCTGGCTCAGCCCCAGGGGATGGAGAAAAGAACTTGTTGCTTGGATCAGGAGTTTCCAAACTGTAGTACTCAGGCCACAGGCAGTACAGGAGCTTGCTGGGTGACTGCCGACTGTAAAGGCAGTGAGGCCCAGGAACAGCCAAGACCTGTTCCATGATATGGCCCCTTTTAGGAAGCAGTATTCATGGGAGCTGCAGAATGGGGGCAGGTGTAAAGGAAACAGCTTCCTTCTTCATATGATAAAACCCAGATGGCAGGTGACTCCCAGGAGGAGCAGAGTGCAGACAAGAGGGAAGAATTGCAGGGAAGCACCTTCAAGAAAAGGGCTCCCCAGAATGAGAGCCAGAAGGAGACTGGGGGGCTGGAAAAGCTTGCCTAAATCAGAACCACCCTTAAGGAGGGTGGAGACCTGAAGCAATAAGTGTGACACTCCAAGGGCCACGGGAGGCTAGAATCTGCATATTGGTGGGCTGGAGACACCATCTTGAATCTTGGTGGAAGCCCATGAAGGAAGTCATTGGAGTTCCTTACAAAGGGGAGAGTTGGGACCAGTGTGAGAGGACATCTGCATGAAGAACTCTTCGGAGGGGCCAAGGGCTGGAGTGAGACTGACAGAGTTCCCTGGTTCAGTGAGAAATAAAGGGGAACTGGGAATATGAAGCACTGGAAGAAGAGTGAACTGGAGCTGCCTAGCATCCAGGTGAGGACCAGGGACCTATTATCAATAGAAGATGATACCAAGGTCTTATGTTCAGCAAAAAACCAAGTAAGAATTAGCAGAAACTTTGAATGTATGTGAAATACATTTAAGCATCAAGCCATTGGTTTTGCTTAGCAGCACACTGAAATATGTTGTCATCTAACAAATCTTCTGTGTTACTCAGATTACAAGGAAGACAGAATAATTGATGATTCTTTTTGATTCACTGTCTAAAACCCTGAGGTGTTAAAAATGCTGTAATATAGCACTTTAGATTTCTGTAGGCCTCTCTTTTACTATAGCCGTTTCTGCACAGGCCACTTCCGAAGCTAATACACAGAGCGAAAGATCCTAATGAGGCACGGATGCAAATTCCCCATGCCTCATTAGCATAACATCACGTGATTTGGAGTCTGGAAGACCGTTCTTCCAGACTCCAAAATGATGTGTAGAAGCGCGGCCCCGAGGGGGCTTCTGGAAGGAAGTCCTTCTTCCAGAGGCCCCTTCTTCCCAAAAATTTTCGGGAAGAAGGGGCCTCCGGAAGGAGGACTTGCTTCTGGAAGAACCCCTGGGGCCGCGCTTCTACACGGTGTTTTGGAGTCCGGAAGAACGGCCTTCCAGTCTCCAAACCACGTGACGTTATGCTAATGAGGCACGGGGAATTTGCATCCATGCCTCATTAGCATCTTTTGCTCCGTGTATTAGCATGCCACTTCTGAAGGAAGTGGCCTGTGTAGAAACGGCCTATGAGTTCAGAAATGCTTAGTCCTAAAAGAAATGAGCACCGAAAGAAGAAAATTCCTCATGATACTTCAGACATCGATAAAGAAGGTGTCCGTAAGCCAATAAAGTTTTGAAACAGCTGATCTAGCTCATTCATGGTCATGTATCCCAACCACCTACCGACCACTGTGACTCACCTCCTCGTACACTGCATGTGTCAGATGCACGCGCACACGCACACACACACACACACACACACACACACACACACACAAAACACACGACCCAGATGCCTCCCTTTTAAGGCTTGGCTAAACAGGTTGGATTGATTCAGCGTGCCTGGGCTCCTCGTCTTCTAGGTACTCACATCCTTATGTTTGGTTTCTTTCCGTCCTGCTCCTTACCCTATGAATAGATCTCAAAAGTTCTCTTCTGCCATCTCCACTTCATCTCACAAAAGGCCCTTTAACATCCCTTGTCAGCTCCATCAGTAGTTTCAGACAGAGCTTGGAAAGCAAGCCTCGACAGCACAAAGGCTGAGAGTGCGTTTTAAGTAACGGCCATAATAATGCAAAATAAGACATTGTTACATATTCATGAAACCTGATTTAACAGCATCGTTATTTCTGCCGCTCCTCTCCCTGGACTCTGCGTTAATGAGCTGTGCTGGATCTCTGAATTACAGCTCATGCAAACAAGGCTAGAAGGGCTGCTCTCTCCTCTGTGCAGGCAGCATAATTCAACAGCATAACTATAGCCAGAAAACTCAGAGGCTCTGCAGCCTGGTGCCCTGTCTCTAGCACTGGCCAGTGGCCCTCTTGTCACATGCACAAGAAGCACCCAGCCCACCTTGCAGGGTGGTTCCTGTGTGTGTGTGTGTGTGTGTGTGTGTGTGTGTGTGTGTGTGTGTGTGTGTGTGTGTGTGTGTGTGTGTGTGTGTGTGTGTGAGAGAGAGAGAGAGAGAGAGAGAGAGCGACAAGAGGGATATTGTTGTATATATACATCTATAGCCATATATTTGGAGGGGGGAAGGTGCCTCCCTCTTTTGCTGCCAGCCATAAGGATCAGCTTGAGGCTTGATTCCTTCAATTTCTCAGGGCCACAGCTGAAGATTATGTTCCTTCAGGGTCCCTCAACCTGGAGTTTTGGAAAATAGGTATTAAATCAAATGAATAACAGGCAGCAATCATGATCTGTGCATATGATGGGGTTTCACAAATCCAAGGAAACCCTTGGTAACATGGCTGGCACATCCTGGATGGACAAATCCCTACAAGTAATGCAGACATGATACAGAGTGCAAGACCATCTATAAGGCAGTTGCTCTGAGCCAAGAGACCTCCAGTCGTGCCCAGCTGACAATGTATAGTAGTCACCTCCCTTGACAATGAGCTGGTCTTGGCTGGGAGTTGCATCTCCTTGGCCAAGCTGGTAGACACTGCACTGAAGTGGTCTTGGCAGAGGGTCTCTCCCCTGGCAGAGCTGGAAGGAGGCAGAGATCCATTTCTTTGGAGGTTTATTCTTTTGCTGGGCTGGGGAGGAAACAGCAGTGGAGCACGTGTCAGAGCTCATTCAGGCTCTAATACAGCTTTGGGACTACCTAGAACCCTGTTGAGAGAGGCGAGGATAACTCAGAAAACGTGACCTCACATGGCAGCTGCTTCCTCAGGGCAGCTTATTTGTGTGTGTAAGCAGGCAGCAGCTGTGAAACAGCCACCTGCACAACTCAAGGCAGTGCATCTCCAGCTAGCAGACGTGATCCAAGCCCCAGCTCTGGGAACGGATACTGGATCACATGCTCCTCAAGTCAGGGGACAGAAGGTAACAATATGCAGCCATTGTTATGCAGGAGATGAATCTCATTTATTTGTAACCCGTGGCGATTCCTTTGTTCTCAGCTCAGAAAACCTGCTGGCAGAGTCTGCTGTGGAGCGAGGGGACCATTAAAAACAAAGAGTCGCTTTCAATTCCCTTTGAAGTCCAATTTGCTGCAGTAAAACTGCAGGAGAATTAACCAGCCGGGCTGCTTAACTTTGCAGAAATCAAGGGAGAAAATATCAGACATTCCCCTGCCCCAGCTAGATCCCAACACACAGGCTGCAACAAACCACACCTGAGACAGGGCTGGGTTCTGCAGCCAAACCCACTGGGCCAGCCTCAGAGCTCTAGAACCACAAAGCATCATCAGAAAGATCAGGAGGAGGTAGCTGCAGAAAACTCCTGCCGGGTGAGGACACACACAGAAAACAGGAATCAAAACTGATGCTACAGATGTTTGTGCTGCAAACACACCACTCAGCTGCTGCCCAAGGTCATTAATGAAGAGCCAATCCAGGAACACAAAAAGATTCCTAACTAGCAGGGCCAAGCTCCAGACTCCTCTGCAGATCTGCATCACAATCAGCCAGCAGTAAGGGGTCCCCCAATGAATTGGTGGAGCCCCTTTTATAGCCAAACGGGAAAGAATCATCAAACAAGCTGGGGGAAGATTCTCTGGCCTGACCTGACCCATCACTTTCCCTCAGAGGTCTGTACTATTTGGGTCTATAAATACTTTAAAAGATTGATTTCCACACACCTCTGTGCTCCTGGAGTTTTCTCCAGGAACAGACGCAAAGACACCATGAGTACAGGCTGCTCAGAATTCTGGACACAACCAGTGCTACAAGGAAGTTACTAATGCATGAGCAGAAGAAGGGAGGAAGAGATTTATGTGAGATCAGAGAGAATTTAAAAAATTATTCACATATAGACAGAGAAAAATTTTATACATTTTATACTGTGTATATAAATATGAATATATATATATATATATATATATATATATATATATATATATATATAGCAAAAGAGCAACATACATCTACTGTATGGGCCAAATGCTGATCTGGTGCAAGTGGCTAAGTAGTTGAGTAATTTAGTCATATACTGCACATGTATTGGCACTACATCTCATCAGTTTGAAAAGCCTTCTTTCTTGTTCATTCACTAAAGCGGCTGAAATAGAAAAGAAGGATGGCTTTTCTTTTTCTTTTCTATTTTTTTTTTTTTGCATTTATCTTGGAAGCCTGGTTCTGAAGAGGAATTAGATTCCATAACTCTATAAACATACCTCAACACCTCAGAAGCCAGAGCTAGAAAAGCTGTATGAAGCTCCATTCCCGTTGACTAGAGCAGGATTGTATTTTCTCTCTCTCTCCAAATCATGAATGCTCTCATGTTCTGTCCAGTCTAGTTGAAAATCCCTCAAGTAATGGAGCTTCCACATTTTGAGACACAATTGCAGAGATCTCACTGTTTGGCACCTAACATTTAACTGAGCTTTTCCTTTTCTTTAGGTATTTAATTATTTATACATAAAAACCATGTTTATTGTCTCAGCCCCTGGGCTCAGTTAGATCAATAAACATAATTTTCTACAGTATTAACTATTTCTCATCAACACGCAGTACCATCAAGAGTTCTGCCTTCATCATACAGAGATGACACAAGAGATGTAAACTACTTCGTATTATATTGGAGCCAGGTGAATAATTCAAGCAAGTACATGACATGACATCACATTACAGACATGAGTTCAGCCTCTCTCCTCTTTTAAACCACAGTCTATCCCAAAGCAAAAAAGCAATTTTCTTATATTTGTTCATTATGCAAGATATTTGACCATTTTTTGCTTCTTAGGAGTTTTTAAAAATCTATTGGTTGTGACCAGCTATCTGCAAGGATTTGATATACAGTACTCAGTTGTTAATTAGCCAGGACCTCTGTGAATGATCAGAGGATATTGTTTCTATTTCTTGACTGGGTAACCACTCAAGCATTCCTGTCATGAAGATTTGTGCATGTGGTTGTGAAATTCATTTTGATATCTGCTTTCCACAGACTTTCGGACTGGTAGAACTTGATGGCTTGAATGCTTTCAGAAAGAAGCTGCATGACAGGTATGAGCCAGGGTGGTGCAAAATCATCCAACTATTGCACAGAAAAGAGCTGGAAAAGTTTGTGCAGCATTTTCCCACACATCAACTGTACAAACAGCAAACCAGAAAATTGCTTTTATTTTTGTAAAATATTAGCTAGTTAAACTCTATGCAGGTCCCTCAACACACAAAAACAGGCTGTTTTTGTGATATCCCACTAGCTATGGGGAAAGATTACAGGGCTCCAGTTCTTTGTTCGGTTCATGCTAAGTTTTTTGTACTATGGACTTGATCCCATTCCTCCAGAAGTAAGTGGGTGTAGGTATTGGATTGGGTCTTGCTTCACCAGACCGGTGGAAGGGTAATAGCTATTCAGCCAGCAAGAGGTGCTCAGGGCTATGAGGCGTTGCTGTTGCTGTTCTCTTACCGGTTGTATTAGTGAGCTGGAAAGTGATTGATTTGTCAGGGATGCCGCAGACATTCCGGACGGACACCTGACACGTGTAACTGGCATAGTCCTGCGGCCTCAGGTTTTTCAGCTTCAGAACTTTGGTTTCCCCCTGGGAGTTTGGAAAGAAGCGAAACAGAGTAACTGAATGACAGGTGTACTACGAACAACATCCTACTACAAATCTGTGGTCTCAGAAGTGCTGATCAACAGGAGCGGTGAGGGCTCAGGACCTCTCTGGATCAGCCGACAGCTTGCCCCATTCCTTTATAAAAGGAGCAATAAAGTGTTCATAGAATCATAGAACACTAGGACTGGAAGGGGCCTCGAGAGGCCAGCGAGTCCGGTCCCCTGCCCCGACGGCAGGACCGACCACTATCTACACCATCCCTGATAGACATCTATCTAATCTGTTCTTAAATATCTCCAGCGAGGGAGATTCCACAACCTCCCTTGGCAACTTATTCCAGTACTTGACCACCCTGACAGTTAGGAACTTTTTCCTAATGTCCAACCTAAACTTCCCTTGCTGCAGTTTAAGTCCATTGCCTCTTGTTCTCTCCTCAGAGGCCAAGAAGAACAAGTTTTCTCCCTCCTCCTTATGACACCCTTTAAGATATCTGAAAACCGCTATCATGTCCCCCCTCAATCTTCTTTTTTCCAAGCTAAACAAGCCCAATTCTTTCAGCCTTTCTTCATAAGTCATGTTCTCCAGACCTTTTATCATTCTAGTTGCTCTTCTCTGGACCTTCTCTAATTTCTCCACATCTTTCTTGAATTGGGGTGCCCAGAACTGGACACAATATTCTAGCTGAGGCCTAACCAGCGCAGAGTAGAGCGGTAGAATGATTTCTCGTGTCTTGTTCACAACACACCTGCTAATGCATCCCAGAATCATGTTTGCTTTTTTTGCAACAGCATCACACTGTTGACTCATATTTAACTTGTGATCTACTAGAACCCCTAGGTCCCTTTCTGCTGTACTCCTTCCTAGACAGTCTTTTCCCATTCTGTATGTGTGAAACAGATTATTCCTTCCTAGCCGTGTCTACACGTGCACGCTACTTCGAAGTAGCGGCACTAACTTCAAAATAGCGCCCGTCACGGCTACACGTGTCGGGCGCTATTTCGAAGTTAACATCGACATTAGGCGGCGAGACGTCGAAGCTGCTAACCCCATGAAGGGATGGGAATAGCGCCCTACTTCGACGTTCAACGTCGAAGTAGGGACCATATAGTCGTTGCGCGTCCCGCAACATCGAAATTGCGGGGTCCGCCATAGCAGCCATCAGCTGAGGGGTTGAGAGACGCTCTCTCTCCAGCCCCTGCGGGGCTCTATGGTCATCGTGTGCAGCAGCCCTTAGCCCAGGGCTTCTGGCTGCTGCTGCTGCAGCTGGGGATCCATGCTGCATGCAAAGGGTCTGCAACCAGTTGTCGGCTCTGTGGATCTTGTGTTGTTTAGTGCAACTGTGTCTGGGAGGGGCCCTTTAAGGGAGCGGCTTGCTGTTGAGTCCGCCCTGTGACCTTGTCTGCAGCTGTGCCTGGCACCCTTATTTCGATGTGTGCTACTTTGGCGTGTAGACGTTCCCACACTGCACCTATTTCGATGTGGTGCTGCGTAACGTTGAAGTTGAACATCGACGTTGCCAGCCCTGGAGGACGTGTAGACGTTATTCATCGAAATAGGCTATTTCGATGTTGCTACATCGAAATAAGCTACTTCGAAGTAGGCTTCATGTGTAGACATAGCCCCTAAGTGCAGCACCTTACATTTATCTTTATTAAACTTCATCCTGTTTACTTCAGACCATTTCTCTAATTTATCTAGATCATTCTGAATTATGATCCTATCCTCCAAGGTAGTTGCAACCCCTCCCAGCTTGGTATCATCTGCAAACTTAATAAGCGTACTTTCTATGCCAATATCCAAATCATTAATGAAGATATTGAACAGAACTGGTCCCAAAACAGACCCCCTGCGGAACCCCACTTGTTATGCTTTTCCAGCTGGATTGAGCACCATTAACAACTACTCTCTGGGTGCGATTAGCCAGCCAGTTATGCACCCACCTTATTGCAGCATGATTTAAGTTGGACTTGCCTAGTTTGTCGATAAGAATATTATGCGAGACTGTATCAAATGCTTTACTAAAGTCTAGGTATACCACATCTGCTGCTTCTCCCTTATCTATGAGTCTCGTTATTGTGTCAAAAAAAGCTATCAGGTTGGTTTGACATGATTTGTTTTTTACAAAACCATGCTGGCTGTTCCCTATCACTTTACTACCTTCCAAGTGCTTGCAGATGACTTCCTTAACTACCTGCTCCATTACCTTTCCTGGCACAGAAGTTAAGCTTACTGGCCTGTAATTTCCTGGGTTGTTCTTATTCCCCTTTTTGTAGATGTTCATGGTGATCATCCCAAAGCTAGTCATTCTCTGTGTAAATTAAATAAATAAATGAAATCAGCAGCACAGCCATGTAACCTGGAAGCACTATGGGGCCTTTTTATGGATAATCTCTTGCCAATTTCTGTCAGGATTATGTTGCAGGACTGAAAGCTTCTTAACTACATAGAGCTAGATTCTGATCTTGCACAGTGATATCCCGGAGCAGCTCTAGTCCATGGAGTCACAATGTCATAAAACCAGGGTAACCAAGGTGAGAGTCCAGTCCTTAGTTTTTAATACTTGGTTAAATACAGCATGTGCAACAGCAGAACTACAAAAATTTGCCATAGGAGAAAAAAAAAGGATAATTAAGAGAAATATTTGAAAAAAAATGATCAAACTTGCCCCCAACCCCCTTTGCTCAAGATTCTAATCTCATTACCACTGGTATAATTCCAGAGTAACAACACTCACTGTAAGAGAGCCACCCTGGATTTTTTTATAGGAGTGTAACTAAAATCAGATTCCAGCTAGTCAGTTATTGGCACACAGCAAAACCAGAATAATTCTGTTAAATTCACATTAGAGGGGTTCTGTATATTTGCCTTTATGGGAAGCGCTAAGATGCACACACAGCTGGTCCCCTCCAATTCATATGCCTTTATACAATAGTTCGCCTGTTCCTTTTCCTTTCCTTCATGTCAATCTCTTTTTACGGATTTTTTTTTAATAAAAAAAAATCTAGAAATATGAAAAGATATCAGCTTGACAGATCCTCCCCAGATGACTGCATGGGACAGGACATGGAGCTCACAAACATTAATATACACTGAACATGTAGTATCTGACCTGGGTGAATTAGAAGATAAATTCCTAGGAGACGAATACCCAAGTGAAAAATACCTCCCTGGAGATCCGTTGCTATGCTGCATGAACAAGGGCATTTACAATGTGTATGTCAACTAGTGATTTACACACGGTTCATATGCATCCAGCTTATTGATCAGTAGACACATTAGACATAGGGCTGGGTAAACGTGTATAAACCTAGATTGTAAATTAGCTAACAAAACATATACTGTTTAAGCCTTTAGCTCATTTATTAAATGTCAGCCATCGAAACCCTATACTGACACAGAGTATCTGGCCTGACTGGCTGAGAATACAACAGTATAAGTGTAAGTGAACAGAGATTTGTTAAACATGAGGCTTCTGGGCTGCAAGACTGATTATGCCATCACACCCGCTTTACATCCATGTAACTTTGCTAACTTCTCCTTCTGGCTTAAGCCCAGTAGAAAAGAGTGGAGAATGAGGGCACCTCTGCATAAAGAGGGGAAGCCTACACCACTTTCCTTGTAGCTGGCATTTGCAGGAATGACCCACGCCAGCAGCGGATGCCCCTGGACAGAAACCCAGGGACATTCTGCATATGCAATACAGAAAACAATTGCTTTGAGTTGCACCATTTATGTTGACGATGTTCTCCACAGTCTAAGAGCTCACCATTATCCTGTTCTTCCAGACCGTCAGCCTCAGATGCTGTTAAAAGAGGAAGCCAGAGGAAGAAGCCATGTTCTAAGTCCTGAATTTCCTTACATTAGACAGCACTGAACTAGTCTGAAAATGTCCTCCAAACCAAAGTAGCAACACTGACCTGCAGCATTGTTTTAATTTATCACAGACTTACAGTGCTGTGCCCTATCCCCATCTTCCGCTCAGTTTTTCTTCCAAATGCTCACTTCCATGGCATTCAGGGAAGGTTTGTGTCAATAAACTATGAACAATGCTTCAACAATTGAGAGGTGGCCTAGGGCATGGGCACAACAAAAATTCAGACCCGGCCAGAATTTGCTCAGGGCACAAATTCAGGGGCTTGAGGTGTCTGAGAGATGTGAGGGGAGAAGCTGTCCCCTCAAGGACTATCCTTCTGCCCCTCTCCTCCTCATTGGCTCGTGGCATCATTCTGCCTCATTAACCAACTTCAGCAGCATCAGCAAGGCATTCACCGAGGGGCATTGAAGTCCATAGCAGAATTTAGGACACCATTTCCCAGAATGCTTTGGAATGCAGACTACCCAAGAGCATTCCCTTCTACCGCTACTACCGTTGCTAGGAAAAAAAAGGACTGGGCCGTGAGACAATGTGTACCTGGGGGAGGAAACAAGTGTAAAGAAGGGCGAGGATTTTGACCTGCACCCATTAAAGTAAGTGGGAAGAGGAAAGAAGAGAGTGGGGAGAGGGAAGAGATGGGGAGGGAGGAGAGAGACAGAGAGAGAGAAAATAAAACAGACAGGAAGAGTACATGTGTATTGTGGCTGCAAATGCAGCCATTTGGAAAAGCTCTTCATTATTAGCACTGTCAGTTCCCAACAATTATAAACACCCACACGTTTCCAAACAAGAAACTCTTCATAAATAGGAAGCACAGGGGACCCAATCAGGAACAGAAACAGTGCCACCTGACTCCTGGAACCAATCACATGGTTTGCTCAGTGAATCATTTCAGCTGTTCAAGTTAATTTCCACAAACTAGTCATTTAACTTTATGAGTAACTGACACAAATATGAAACCACAGCCGGCTCACAGGAGCTTGCCAAAAGAAAAAGGGCTACACATCTGTTGGCTGTGAATTGGGCACACAGCTCTAGGAGCAAACCTGAGGAGCAGAGATGGGGTATTGACATCAGCATGCAGGTAGCAATGGGAGACTAGAGGATGTGCAGCTGGAGCGATGGGAGAATGGTGAAGAGTACTAGGGCCTGTGGACTGGACATCGTTTCTCTCTTTCAGGAATATAACCAAACAGAATAACATGGCCAGGATGCCTGAGGTTTCCTGCCTAATCATCCTGGCTTCCGCCCCAAAGAGGGTGCAGTGCACTTGGAAAGACGTATCATTCTGAGAGTGGGATAAGAAATTCGAAGCTACAATCCTCCCTTGTGCAGGGACCCAAGATCACGGGGAAACTATGGTGGGTGCCTGGAGGAGGACAACATTTCCCTTCCAGCTATGATAGAGATTGATCCATGGTTATCATCAGGGCCAGGTGGGCTGATTTGCCAACAGAAGCCAGGGTGAGGTTTGGTGGTGAGTGACATCTCTCTCACCTGTGTGTAGAGTGGCTCATAGATGTCCACTCCATTATCCTGGCTGTGGGAGAGTGTTTCAGCACCCCGTTTCCAGATGAAGCGAGCAGGTGGGTTTGAGTTGACTGTGCACCGGAGGAAGACTGTCTTCTCCTGGTAGAAGCTGCCACGTACATCGCTGATGGTCTGGTGGACGGTGAGAATGGGCTCATCTAGATCTGAAAGGGAGTGGGGAAGGTCCACAGGGGTTATTAGCAAGGTTCAGGGAAGAGCACACAAAGTCTGCTGGGCAGCAAAGCTCCTGGAGGGAGGAGAAGAGGGTAGACTCCCACCCCTCCCACACACAGTCAGCTAATGAAAACACTAAGCTAGAACCTGAGAACATGGAACCTGAAGGGGAGAAACCAATCTTCTCCGGTGCACTCAGTTGCAGCTGCCATCCAGCAGTAAGATGAACTGATAGACTACCTGGCTGGACCCCAATGACATCATTCATGCTCCCAGGTGAGCTACTCTCCCCTCCCGCCCACTTCATTCTTCTCTTCTAGCTGACAGGCCTCTCTTCCTACACCCTTTCCCCTCTCTGCTCCCACCCTTCACTTCATTGGCCTCTGTCTCCAACTGGGGAGGGATTTCTCCTGAGAAGTTGGGGCTAAGCCCTTCTCTTGCACATGGCCAGACAATAAAAAAGCCACCTAAAGCTGATGAGAAAATAGGAACAACATATGGACAGGGATGGAGATTCAGCTCAGACATGCAAAAGTCTGATGCGACATCAGTTGTGGGGGCGCGCAATATAAGCACACAGGAACATCTGGATGCAGCCGCTCCTCTCCTGTTAAAAGTGTATCCCAGCCCCATCTTCCAGGTCCAATGTGCACAGGTAGGTCTCTCTTTAACCAGCTTCACACCCCTATTTGAAAAGCACCGCCAAAGTTTTCCTCTCCTACCCCAAAACTATCCATTAGATCGGGTTGGGGAAGCTATGCCCAGAGGCCCAGATCTGGCCCCCCGGCCTACTTGGATCTGACCCCTAGTGAGACTTAGGGCTTCCCCCCAACCAGAGTGGGGCAAGCTGATGTTCTGTGGTGCTGAAGCCAGGTCAGTGAGGGGTTGGTTGGTTGGTTGGTTGGTTTTCATGCTCATGGGAAGCCAGATCAGTGACTTTTGTTTTCACTGAATCATCGAATCCACTTGTGCGTGGCCCCGAGCTGAAAAAAGTTCCCTCTCCCTACATTGTCCCCTCCTCTCTACCCCCCCGAGAAAAACTGCCCTCCAAGTCCTCTCTCGCTTGCCTGTGCCAAAATCATGTTAATCTTGGTCCTCCCGGTGACGGGATTAACCTTTTATTTGACAGGATCAGAGGAAGCTCTGCGGAGTCTTCCATCTGTGAACTCCCCCCGCCTCACAGGTGCTGCCCACTGCAACCTCCCTGCGAGAAAGGGGCTTCTCGCCCTGCGCCCCTGCACTGCAGAATTCAATATTTAAAGAGAGCACAGAGCGAGGGGCTGGTGTGGAAGCCTGAATGGCAGCTGGATCTTCCCCAGACTCCAGCAGCTGAAGAACCCCAGGACCGGAGCAGCAGACAGCATCGCTGTTGAGATTAAGTGACATTCAGGCCCCCCATTTAAAGTCCTACTAGTTTGGAGACATGAGGACAAACTGGACCTCTGAGTCTGAAATCTCCCCAGCCCGTCTCACACACACCTAGCATCTGAGGAGAGGGCTGCTTAGCAGAGTGACTCCGGATACCTACCCGGCACCAAGTTCAGAATCAGGCCCCAACACGACTTTGAATGCTACAGCTGACTTAGCTATGGGGTAAGAACTCACGCACACACTGCCTTTCTGTGTGTCTCCCCGAGAACAAGCGCCGCTCTCTCCCCAAGCTCGTGAAGGGGAAGGGTGCTTCCCCATCTTTCCTTGCTCTTCCGTGACACTGGGTTTTAAAATATTGGTTCAGATGCTTTCAAATTTGGAAATCTGGCTAGAGGGGAAAAAATTAATGGGTATTAATGCACCCGCTGACTAGCGTGCCTTCCCCACAGAGATGTGTGCACAGACCGGTCTATTTAAATATTTTAATGAGGCATGTATTTTGAAGACAGCATTTGCAAAGGAAGCCAAGATTTGTTAGTCTGACAATGCCATGGTTCAGAGATGTGAGCAGAACTGTGAGCTGAATGACAGAGAGAGAGAAGAAAGACAGACATGAGGCCTCTCTATTTGTGGGCTGTGGCTACACTAGCCCCCCGCCTTTCAAAAGGTGGATGCTAATGAGCCACTTTGGCAGATGCTAATGCGGCACTGCTATGAATATGCAGTGTCTCATTAGCATAATGGTGGCCACGCACGTTTCAAAAGTGCCGCTTTTGAAACGCACGCCGCTGGTGTAGACATGGACCTTTTGAATGGAGCTCTTGGATTTCAAAAGCCTCTTCTTCCCAAAACCAAATGGGAAGAAGGGGCTTTCGAAATCCAGGGGGTCCTTTCAAAAGGCCCCTGTCTACACCAGTGGCGTGCGTTTCTAAAGCGGCACTTTTGAAACACGTGCAGCTGCCATTATGCTAATGAGGCACTGCATATTCATAGCAGTGCCTCATTAGCATCTGCCAAATTGGCTCATTAGCATCCTCCTTTTGAAAAGGGCGGGGTGGGGCTAGTGCAGCCAGGGCCGTGGTGTTAACAGGAGAGCTGACTGGATTTTATACTATCCTTCTCCTTCATCCATGACCCTGTGCAAAGCTTACTGCCCCCCACTCCTGCATTTCCTTCTTTTAGCCTTCAAAACATTAGAGGGCTCGAGTTATAGCTACCTCCCCTGTCAATGCTTACTCAACTGGATGCAAGAGGGTCACTGTATTACAACAGGAGACGTTCCTCCTACCCCAATGGGCAGAGCACACCAGCTCCCAGAATTCCCATCCCTGTCCATTTGGGGTCTCTCTATGGTAATGCAGGGTGCTATTTTCCTTTACATACCTAGATTTTCTCCTTCAAACCCTCTTTTAACAGCTACCAGCCCTTGGTCCAGCCCTACTATAAAGAACCCAGGAGACATGTACACCCTGGTGTGCACTAACTCCCCTGAAGTCAGTGGAGTTGCACTAAGGATACATTTAGCGCCAGGATTGCCAACTTGCCCACAGACCCAACTGTATGGAAAGCTTCAATAACAGCATTTCCCCTTTTCCGCTTATCTTCCCTTCCCTCCACCTGGAATCGCCCCAGGCAGCAGCATCCCTGCTTAGGGCAGCACGACCTCAGAAGTTTTTGCTGGCAACTGCAGCTTCCTAGATCCCCCTTCCCAGATCGGCACCAGATTGGTGGGCAGCCACCAATACTCAGCCACACGCTGCCTTGCTTTCTCTTCAAGGGAAGACTTCTTTCGGTGTCAGTCAAAGGATAGGAAGCTCTGAAAGATCTGGCAGTGTAAATAACAGCCCACTCTCTGCATCTGTGAGACTTGGCCTCTTTAGGGCTTCAGTCTTCAAGTCAGGTTAGAGCTTCGTTCTAGCAGGAAAAAATTGCCCTCAGGATCAGGATAGGCATGTGCTAAGCAAGACAGAGCCAAATCCATACTGGGTGCAACTCCCTGACTTCAGGAAAGCGACCTTAAGGATGGATGTGACCCATAGCATGTTTGCGTTTTGCCCTTTCCAAGATCCATCTGATCTTGACCTAAGAGAGAGAGAGAGACAATGCCCAGCCCTCCCCAAACCAGGACAGAGCAGTCAGCCTTCCAACTCTGGCCCAAGACAGTGGGATCACTCACTCCTACTTGGAACAATCTGCATGCACCTAGTGGATGGCCCCATGCAGTCCGCAGGATAGCATACTCCATGTTCCAGAGCACGCAGGGCTGGCCGCTGAGGACACTGAAACTAAAGGCAACACTGAGATTATGGGGACTATTTCCAATTATGTATTAGAGGGAGGGACAGAACGGTATGGTCTGAAATTCTGGCTCAGACAGCTAATGGCTGACCCTGCTGACCCTCAGCTGACTACTGCTCCCTTTCATATATAGCAAATACAGAAAGACGGCAGACTTCTCCCAGAAAACAAGCAAACAGAAAAGAGATGCATTACCAAGTCCATGTGCGGAGTAGATGTTAGTATCAGAAAGCCCTTGGCCACCCCATTGACCCCACAGTTCTAAAGGTCAGAGATGCATGAGGAACAACAGGACTCTACATCACTCTACTTCCAAAGTGCACCCCCCAAAGCAAAGCCCCCCCCCCAACTTACAATGTTCCTATCATGCGAGATTCTTCCCACAAGCCCATTCCTAAAGACACAGAGCCCAGACAGGCTGCTATGCCATTGGCTGAGAAAACCAAGTTCTCATTCTAGGGAGCAATTAAATGCCTGAACTGTAGATCTGAAAGGGGAAGGTTGGACAAGTCAAGAACTCCTAATGGTTTGGGAACTTCTCAGAACAAAGGCAGCTGGAATCCACAGAGCAAAGATGATTCCTCTCACAGAATCATTAGCTGCAGGAGGACTTACACGTGGCCCCTGTCTAAGCAATACGACGATGGTCACCCAACACTGCCCAGTGGGGTAAAGCAATGGGGCAAGGTGAGGGAGGAGAAGAGAAACTCAAATCAAAGCAGAAGGCAAAAGGCACAGCTGATTTAAAATCAGAACCTGCCTGAGCTGCACTTGGGATCCTGACTCTCAAAAAGTTTTGAGGGTGCTCAGACCCCTCAGATCCACCTCTAACACAAATTTTAACTAACTATGTTTAACTAGCCTCTCAGAACTGAAGTGAGCAAGGGCCTTGGTTTGGTGCCACCAGGATTTGGAGGGAACCACCTTAGTTGATGGTGCCAGGCGATGAGCATAATTCCCACCATGCCTGGAATCAGCTTGACAGAGTCTGTGCTAAAGCATGCCTGTCTGTTCTCCCCTTGGCAGAAAGTGTCTGCCAAGTAAAAGTTCCTCAAAATTATGCTAGGTCCCAGGTCTTTGAGCTCTCCCACAAGGAGGTATCCACCTGACAGCAGCACAATCCCATTCTGACCTTCCTAACGTCTGGCCACAACAGGCCATGTATAAGTGTTGCCTCCTCAAGGGGTAATAAATGGAATCTCCAAGGTGAAAGGCATCCAGCTAGAGCAGTAAAGGGCCAGAAGGTCCCACATTAGATCTCCTCCTTTATTGCTTGCATTGAGGGGTTCTTCGTTTCCCTCTTATGCTCACCCTGTATTTAGAGACATTCACAATTCAACCTCTTCAGGGGCATCCCAGGATCCTTTGCTCAGTTTTGACAGTGCTTCAGGTGAAGCACAGTGGCAATCAGTGCAATGGTTTCTGGCGTGTCCCAGGCATCTGAGGTGGATCCAATTTCAAGTGGAGAGCAAGTCAATGTCAAAAAGTAGGAAAACAGAAGGGAGCAGAAGCTGTTCACAAACAGCCCCATTTCCCAAGCAATCACTGGGGACCCTTGGATGGGATCATGGGTTGGCTGAGACAGACAAAGTCATGCTGCCCTGCCAAGGGTCTAACATCCCAGGGGGAAGGGACCTCTGGAGGTCCCACTTGGTTCCCAATTTTCCCCTTGTCCCTATGGGGATGAGTCTGGTTCTAGTCAATATAGAGTCCTGCTGGCCACACAGTTCTTTACAGACACACAGTAGAGCTGTGGGATGCTCTGGGCTGCCGCTAAATGACTTACACTGCACATCTACTCGAATGGACTTGATGGCAGGGACCCCAACCCCATTCTCTGCTTTACAGTAATAGCGGCCTCCCTGCAGCCTCTGGATCTTCTCAATCCGAAGGGTCTCGTTAAACACTGACGTCTCCTGGAATTTGTCCGAGGCACTGCCAGCAGTTTTGGTCCACCTCACCTGCAGGGGAATGGGAGAGAGAGGGAGGCAAACACAGCAAAAGGCTACACAGGTAGACTAAGAGCTGTGGCCCAGCTCTAAGATCCCTGATTACAGCAGCACCCACCCTCTACCCACACAGTCAGGCACACCCCTTGGCAGATGATCCCAAAATGCCCCTACCAGATGCCTGCAAGCGCCCATCACCAGCTGCCACCACACTAGTGCCCCACTGCAACCCCCATCTTGCAGTTCTTGTAACAATTCCTCCCATCTTGCTCTGTGTTCCCCTGCCATTGAACTCCCCTTTCCATTTGCAAACAGGCACCACATTTCCTCAGTCCTGGTCCAGTCACTCAGCCGGCACAAAATCTTTCCCAATCCCAGTTTGCTTAGAGCTAGGCTAGCAGACACAGGGCTTTCTGTGCTGATCCCTGAGTGAAAAGAGGGCATAAGTGGGATAGCCAGCCAAGCATACATGGCCAGGAGAGAGAGGGTCTTGCAGGCAGCTAACTACAAAGCTATTAGCACCTCTTCACTTGGTGTCTTTTAATCATTCTCCAGTCAATGGAGAACAAACACACACAGACCACATTGCGCTCTGGAGATTTCTAAGACCCCATACAAATGGGGGATTTTGCTATCCAGACATCCCTTGGCAAAGTAATACAACAGAACACGTTCCCAGAAACTGTTTGGAATGCACTGGAGGCAATTTTCTGTTTCAGAAAGTGGAGGAGATAACCCCAGGGACGCCCAATTTAGGCTTTGATGCACACTATCAGTTATAAATCTGAAGGTGGAGGGCAATTTGAGGAAAAGTGATCACAGAATGACTGATTGCATGATTGCAACAAAAGAAACGAGTGAACAAAACAATGGACTTCAAAAAAGCAAATTTTAACAAACTCAAAAAACTGGTAGGAAAGGTCCCATGGGCAGAAAATCTAACGGCTAAAGAAGTTCAGGAGAGCTGGCAGTTTCTCAAAGAGAGACAATATTAAAGGCACAACAGCAAACTATTCTGATGCAAGAGAAAGATGAGAAGACCAGTAGGAAGCCAATATAGCTCCTTCAGGAGCTCTTTAATTATTGGAAAAATCAAAGCGGAACCTCACCAAAAGTAGAAATATGGATGAATTGCTGAGGAGAGGTGCAAAAAGCACAAGCAAGAAGGGACAAAAATCAAAGGTTAAGGGCTTGCCTAGACTTGAAATGCTGCAATTGTGCCACTGGAACAGCAATGCAGGGGAAATGGGAGGACACTTACCCAATTCTTCCATTGAACTAGCACCGTCTACACCAGAGCTAATTCAGACTGAGTCACTCAGAAGTGTGGATTTTTCACACCCTTGAGAGATGCTAACCCAACTTTTTAATGTAAACCAGACCTCAGGCACAAAATGAGGTACACCTGGCAAGAGACTTACAAAGCAATATGAAGAGGGTTTTAAATACATAAAAGGTAAGTGGAAGACCAAGGCAGTTGTAGGTCCTCTTGTCTACACAGCAGCCTTATTTCGCAATAAGCTATTCCAAAATAGCTATTTTGAACTAGGGCTACTACACTAAAACGTAGCTATTGTGAAATACAATAGAGCCTGCACACACAGCGCTTATTTCAACATAGGTGCTGTTAAGACAGGGCATAGTGCTTATTTCGAAATGAGCACTATCCCATGTCTTAACAGCACCTATTTCGAAATAGCTATTTCAAAATAGGCACTATCGCTCCTGCAATGAGGTTTATCTATCTGAAAATAATGCACCCGCTAATTTGAATTTATTTTGAAGTAGCATGTGTGTAGTGTAGACAACAGCAAAGTTATTTCAAAATAACAGCTTTTATCTCAAAATAATTTGGCTGTGTAGCTGTGGCCCTACTTAACTGGGAAGAAAAGCTAATAACTGATGACATCAAGAAGGCTAATTCCTATTTTGCTTCAGTCATGCACTACATCTAGCAAGGTTAAAACAAGACCAAATGTACAACTACAAAGTGGAGCGTGACGGGCTAGGCAGAATTCCTGCTGAAAAAGGGGCTACTGTGGCTCACAAACTGAACAGATGAGTTAACAATGCGATGCAGTTGAGAAAAAGGCTAATATTTTGAGATGTATTAATCAGTGTCAGACAGAAAAGATGAGAGGTAATTATTAAATTCTCCTTGGCACTGGTGGGGCTTCAGCTGGAGTACTGTCCTATTCTGCACACCATACCCAAGAAAAGGGTGAGGAAATGCTGGAGAAACTCCAGAGGACAGCAATAGAAATCATTAATAAATAAAGAAAACTTGACTATGAGGAGAGGTTACAAAACTGGGCATGTTTAGAGCAGGAAGAGAGGACTGACACAGGGCCTGATAGCAGTCTTCAAACATTTTAAGGGTTTTTATACAGAAGAGTGATCAATCAATCATTCTCGATGTACTGAAGCTGGACAAAATGTAATGGGCTTAATCCGCAGCCCAGGAGATTTAGATTAGATACCAGGAAAAGCTTTCTAAGGATACGGCTAGTTAAATGCCATAATAGGCTTCTAGGGAGGTTGTAGGGAAATCCCCAACATTGGTGGTATCTAGGAACAGGTGAGACACACACCTGTCAGAGATGGTCTAGGCTTATTTGGTCCTGCCCCAGCACGCTCCATAGCCCTTCCAGCCTTACATTTCTGTGATTGTATAAATGGGATTATTTAATCTGTTTGGCTTCCAAAGCACTAGATGCAGCTGCTGCTGTCAACCTGTTGTGTGTCTCTCTTTTTGTTTGTGTTTTTTTTGTGAGTCTCTCTTTTGTTGTAAACACACTGTAATACAAGAAAAGGAGTCCATGAGAATTCAAACTATTTTACTCCCTCCCCCTCCCCCACGTTTAGTCTTAGAACATCACCTGCCAACTTGCAGGTCATTTCACAATGTGCTGCAGGCCTGGAGAAATGTGCCCTGAGAGAGACAAGTTCAATCTGCATAGCCAATAAAAGCTACAACCCAGGCAGCAGCAATGCAAGCTTTCCCCACCAAAACCCAGAGTGCAGTAAAGGAGGTCACTGCCCTTGGCCCATTTGTTCCTTGGCCTCTCAGTCTCCTTGGCTGGCTGCCTCTGCTCTCACAGTACGTCTACACTGCAGTCAGAGGTGTGACTGCAGCGCTGGTACACATACCTGAGTTAGCTTTGGCCTGGCTAACTTGAATAACAATAGTAGTGAAGGCATGGCAGCATGCTGTGTGCAAGCCCCTTTGGGAGTACAGGTGTGTACCTGAGTGGCTGACTTAAGCTGCCATTCATGCCACTGTGGAGCCATTGCTATTGCTTTGCAAGCTGGCTAGCATACACTTAAAGGCACCACAGTCCCACTTTTGAGTGGGACAGTTTGCACAGTGGGGATGCTGAGAGCCACTGACTCACACTGCACACGATGGAAGCCATTTCAGGCCAGGAGGAGAGGCAGAATCCCCAACCCCTAGTTCTAGCACCTGTGCCTTTGACTGCAATGAAGACATCACCAAAACAACACCAGTTGCTAAGAAGGTAGCTTCCAGCAGCGTGGACACCTATCTTCGAGCAGCTGGGCTGAGAGCCATCAGATCATTTTGCGCTGAACACAAAGCAGAGAGTTAGAGGATGTTCATTTACTTATGATCTTAGGTTAAATAGAGCTGCTGCTCTGGGAGGGAGTGGGCACCTTGATCCATGCCCAAAGCCAGTTGACACAGGGCTGAACTGGAGCTATTGCTCGAAAGAAGGCAGGTTCTACAGCCCATTCCCCTGCTGGGCAGATTGGCTCAGCTAATGGCCATCTGTGATGGATTTATTTAGCCTTGAGAAGCTTACGAGGAGATTGTTTTAGGACCCCAAATCTCAGAGCCTCTTGTTTGCACAGCCGCTTCAGGCAGCTCTTTAATCTTCCCCCAGCCTTTTCATTTCAACTTCATTTAAATAGTTGGGCTGCACATTTGAATACCTAGACGTAAGACGCAGGGAGGTTATACATGAGCTAAGAGAAAGAAGAGCTCAAATTGAGAGTAGTGGGGGAGAGAGAGAGGCATGCATGGGAGTGGGGCTAAGAGAGAAAGCAGGAGAGAGGAGGGATGTTGCAGATGGGCAAAGTAGAAAAGAAAGAGGGGGAAGCTGGAGAGAGAGATGGGATGTGGGCACCACTCAGGGTGAGCCAGTGTTCCAGGTTCGCCTGCTCTCTCGGGACATACACGCCCAGCATCCCACATGCACATCTGTGCTCTGCACACGCTAGTATTACACCCAGGTAGGTGTGGGGATGCCACATCATCTTGTGCAGCATTATTCTGTAGGCACATCAGTGTTCTTTAGTCCTGCCAGGCCCAGAACACCCATGAGCTGCACGTCACTCAGTGTTCTGTGTGCTCCCAGGCAGCATGGGCATCCATTCTCTCCAGGCCTCTATTCTACACACCCAGGTTCTTCCCACTGTGTATGTGATCCATGTGCCCAAAAGCCTACCCAGGGGCTCACCCACAGGGGCTGCGATGATGCATGAGGGGCATCATCCTGGTTCAGACAGTCACCAGCTTTTATATTCAAGACATTTTGCTGGATAATTTCTCACTTGAATTCTTTGGCAGGCCTGTGCTATCTCCTTCATCATTTTCTAGCAGCCAAGGCCCCAGAGACGGGCAGCACCTTGTTGGATAGGGCAGGAAGGCCGTGACTGGCAGGCATAGAGATAGTTTACCAGCAACAGTGCCTGTGGCTGGCAAGGCTGCTGTGGTGCAGGAGGAACTCTCACAGAGTAACTGGCTCCCCAAGGGTTATTTGGGCCTGAAGGATGGAGTTAGCTCTGGCTCTGGGGAATCATTTACACACATCAGTTGCTGCAGTCCTCTCACTTCTGCATCACAGGTCTGACTACAGCAGCAATCAAAAATTACTGCCCACTGGCAGCTGCTTGGCGGGCCCTGTATGAAATGAGCTGATGGTCTCAGTCCAGCTCATCCTGGACAAGTGCCACATGAAAAAAATGCTCCTCTCCCAGTTTCCCATAACTGATCCCCTTTGCTGGCCTAGGCTGAGATGCAAGGCTGAAGCAGCCATGGAGCCTGGGGGATCAGCCCTGCTCCTGTGTTGGTAAGGTGTGAAGGGGCAGCTTGCACAACCCTGGCCTAAGCTGTGCCTGTCCTATGGAGAGAGGACTGAAGTCTCCAGTGTTACCCACACAGCCCTGAATTCAAACACAGCAAATGTCTTTAGTTCATTCTGGCCCATCAGAATGGTAGGAGCTCTGGAGAGACTGTTGTGCTACCAATATATAGCACACAGGCAGCATTCCACCTCAGGTCCTGCTGTTCCCAAAACACAGTGCTCCCAACCACTCGTACGCGAGCTACAGGGGAATCTGGATGCGTAGGCTGTAGCCCTAGGTCTGGAGGATGAGCACTCATCTACTATCTCTGCTCCTCCGCCTTCCTTTCTTTGTGTGCAGCTGCCGTTGTGCTGCAGGTGCTGCCCAGAAAGCCAGAAGTCAGGAGAGGAACCTACCTCCAAAAAGCAGAAGACCAAAGGCAGTGGGGAGAAGTGTTTTCCAACCAACCCCAATGTCATGCCTCCTCCACAAAGGAGAGGCTAGAGCAAACCCAACAGAGCGCCCGGGGGGTGCTGGTGACAGACATTGCAGAATACTTACCTGTGGCCGTGGGTGTCCCGTAACCAGACACTGCAGGACCAGGGTGTCTCCCTCCCGGATAGTGTACACTCGTTCGCTGATATTATCTTCCTTCACAACACATGCCTGCCCAGCATGGATGATCTGGGCCTGAGCTGGAGCTGGGAAAGAGAATGAATTAGAAAAGGGAATGCCAGCAAAGCACAGGTGGCATTCAAGTCCCCCCAAAGCTGTCAGAATTGCCACAGCTCTCCCTCAGCCTTTGCTGGGCTGTGATCGTCCACGCAAGCCTGATCTCGGTATTGGAGACACAGGGGCATTGCTGCTCTGAAACCTGGGAGATTTTCTCCCTCCCCTGATCCGCTAGCATCAGTCTGTTTTTAAGTGACTTTAATCTGGCGGAAAGAAACTGGGATTAGTAGCTCTGGAGACTGACTAGAGTACACTACCCTCTCCAAAAGATAGTGTAAGCTAGTGATGAATACAAGCCAGGAACTTTTGAACCCTATTCCTACCTCCAAGGAGGAGGTTTTCTGGGACCGGCTGGGCAATCCCGGTCAGATCAGGAGTGCCTGCACCTGGAAAAGACCGTGATTTACCTTGCAGTGGGGTTATGCGATTTAATCAGTGAGTCACTCCCAGGGCCACTGCAGAGGTGTATACACACTGGCTCTGCTAGTACTTACCCCTCTAACAGGTAGCACAGACACCACCAGTAGGTGTAAGTCTCTCCCATGATGGCACATCAAAGTGCCTCAGCCCTGTTGGAGAGATGCTGCTCTAGGGGTGAGAAAGGACTTCATTCGCTGTGGCTCCTTAAGTCCTTGAGATGTTTTGGCCCAACAGGGGACAAATAGAAGCAATACTAGGAACTGAACCAAGACCACGTAACATTTTTTACATAGCAGCATCCTAAAGCAACACCAGTTCCTCCCGAGAGCTTGGCAGTGAAGCAGAATGGTTCCATGTTCCCTTACCAGTTCCATGAACCAACCAGCCCATGCCTCAGCTCAAACCTACTAGCCAGTCCTGGTAGGAGCAGATTTCAGAAGTAGTAAGGGGACATATATAAAAAGTATGGCTTGAGGGGACTTGCATAAACAATCATCCGGTCCACATGGCGACAGCACTCGTGATCTCTGCAGCATCTGGGAAGCATTGTATGTGACTGTGTGCATCACCATGGGAAAAAACAGCAACCTAACTTTAAGGAATGAAGAAACTTGCAGATGGTACTAGCTCAGTGGAGATTTGCCCTGGGGCATAAGTTCCTCTCGTGCTGCAGCACTTCCACGCAATTCAGATCCATGGCCCATGTAATTCAAGCTGGGGGAGCTTCAAGAGAGATATGAACAAAGGGCTTAAAGCAAAGAGTTTTATTATGTCTCCAGATCAAGCCCAGAGTTTGCAAGAAAACCCTATTCCATGAGCAGAATTAAACACCAGCTTTCTCACAAAGCTTGTTGCGTCCCTTTGGTACAGGACATTTTGAGTAAGCCACAGATCCCATCACTGTGCAACCTCCAGGGATTAATAGATAGATAGATAGATAGATAGCCAGTGTAAAATTAAAACATTGTTTTGTTTAGTTCTAAACTGTAATCTCTGTATTTGTTGTCAGCCAAGGCCCAGGCCAGGCTGCACTTGGACAGTGGAAAAGTGGGTTTGCAGCTGTTTTCAGACCAAAGCCTGAGCTGGTATAAGCTGCGGCCACACCATTACCTTTAGCCAATCTATGCTAATTGACAATAGCCAAGCCCCCTCCCCACCCTCCAGCTGGGAAGGAGGATTGCACTTCCATGACTGCTACCCCATTCCAAGGGGTGACGAATTGTAAACACACATCAGAGGCACAGGCTCCAGTGCAGCACAGGGTCTCCACACCAGATGATCATGCCCTCTCCATTATTACCTTTTCTCTGTTCCCAGTTCAATGACAATTTATTGGCAGGATCGTCAGATAAACACTGTCCACACAACTGCGAGCTAATGGAATCAATGCACTTATTGGAATAATATTACAGTAAATATATAGACGTTCATCTTTGCGGCTCCTTCTCCTTCCTGCCTCGAGCATCTGCAGAGACCTCCTGGGATAGTGCTCACAGGAGTGTCAGCATTAAAAACTGAAACGCTGAAAACAGGACTCAAAGCTACGCTGATCCAACTGAACAGACAAGAGACCTGCCACTCCTGAGCGGATGGGGGACTAGCTGTGTCAGGACAGGGGAGAAAGTGGAAGCACTTGAAGAAACAGAAAGGGTTTGGTAGCTGAAGGGTGGCTTAGCACTACAGCTAATGAGGAGGCAAGAAAAGCTGGTGAACTTAGCTCACACTGAAATTTCCAATGCCCCTGAGGCCCTGGCCTGTGTCTCTTGATTGGCTGGTCCAGCCCTGGGCTCCTGTGTGCTCCCTCAGACCCGCTAGGGCAGCTTTGTCTTGAGTCTGCAGCACTGATTATCACTTTTGCTGATTCCTGAATTCTGGATTCGGGAGGAATCTCCCCTGCTGATTTAAAACACAGACATCTTCTCCCCCCCGCCCCCACCACAGTCTCATCCCGAGTTCTCCCCTTGATGCTGTGCTGTTTGCATTCCAGCAGATCCTTACTGTCTCAAAGCTCTTTAGCTTGTACTAACAGCTCAGCTTCTGTCCCTTTAGCTTAAATATTTCCTTAAATTCCTCTGCGCACCCTGCATAGTGCGCACTCTAGCTCGCCTTAGATCTTCTCATTTCCGTGACTGTCTTAATGCCCCACTGCAGTCTCTGCTTTCTTTGCTCCTCTCCTCCCATTAACCATTTCCTGCCTGTCCGCTCTATCTCCCCAGCAGTCCCTATAGGCTACTCGACAGGGGTAATTTTATCAGCACAGTTATACTGGTCTAACTCCCCATGTGCACACAAGCATTCTGGAACAAGAGTGCCTTTTTCAGTTTAGTTGATGTCGCCCTGCCAGTGATATGAGCCAGGTCAGACAAAGGCATTCATATGCTGAAACAGAGTGTCCACAGGGTAGTTATACTGGTACCTGTAGTGGTATAAGCATAGTGCTAAATTTCCAGTTGTATACAGTCCCTCAGACACGTTCCCTGTAAGCTGAGCACTTGGGCAGCTGCCCAGGGGAAATTCAGGTGCCACCCAACTGATTAGCAGAGTGTCCACAGCACCCGCAGCCTGCGTTTCTATTGGTGGTGCCCATCTGCACATGCCTTGGGGCACATAATAAAATTTATTCTGCTCATGGATGGGAAAAATTAGAGGGACCACTGTCCCTAAGACTTGTTCCCTGACCTCTCTCACCCTGCCTCCCCACAGAGCGGTCTCTAGTCCAGTGGGTTTCCATAGTGCTCAGAAGCTACTTCTAGCTTTATTGGTAATTATCAGTGACTTGGTTGAGGACAGGAGTGCTGGAGTGGAAAGGGAGGCAAGGGGCCAGGGCTCTCCCTCTTTTTATCAGCCATAAGGATGAGTAAACAAGGGAGGTGCCTCAGGAGAAGGGGCAGGACAATGTTCAAGTCCCCATGGTACCTGCACTATTGGGAAGCTTCTGCCACCCCTGGTTGAGTTTCTTTGCAGCAACACCTCTACCCCCGATCACAGAGAAAAGCCCCTGGAAGGGTGAACCACTGCTGCTGCTCAGTCCTTGTCCAAACGAAGCAGACAGCTCTCTCCTGCAGGAAGAGCACGGTGTCTCCAGCAAGAACAGTCATTCCATCTGCCTTCTAAACCCAGTTTGAGCCCTAGTCTCTGAAAGGAGAGTTCAGAAAACCTGCTGCACCATCTGCAGACGGCTTATGAAAGCATTTGGCTAGCACATAATGGGAGTATCATCAGAGGGAAAAAAAACAAAACAAAAAAAAAAAAACTTTGCCTTCAGTGATGTTCTGCCTTGTGGGAGACAGCAGGGAGCTCACCAAGGGCAAAATCTACTTCTCACATTTTGCAGGAAAGATATCCTAGTGGTTGAATCATAATACTAGATGCAGCTATCTAGGTTCTGACCTCAACTCTGCTGTGCTGAACTGTCTGAGGGAAGTCACATTGTCCGTCTGTAAAATGGTCTGTGGAGGATTAATTACATTTGCAAGGTGCTCATGTGGAAGGAATATTATTGTTTCACATCATCCAGAGTCCCAAGGGGTTTTGGCACACAGAAAGCATTCCCCCTCCTCCCCAGGTGGTATCTGTATCTATCACAGTCAACAAGGCCTTGCAGGAGCCATTTTCCCCCAGGGAGGAACAGGAAGGTCAGACTGTGAGACAAGGAGGTTGGTGCACGGGACTGAAGCTGTAATTCCTACAACTCCCAGGCCGTGTCTACACTAGCCCAAAACTTCAAATGGCCATTTCAAAGTTTACTAATGAAGCGCTGAAATACATATTCAGCGCCTCATTAGCATGCAGGCGGCTGCGGCACTTCGAAATTGACGCAGCTCGCCACCGTGCATCTCGTCCAGATGGGGCTCCTTTTTGAAAGGACCCCAGCTACTTTGAAGTCCCTTTATTCCCATCTGCTCATAGAAATAAGGGGACTTCGAAGTAGGCAGGGTCCTTTCGAAAAGGAGCCCCATCTGGATGAGCCATGCGGCGGCGAGCCGCGTCAATTTCAAAGTGCCACAGCCTCCCGCATGCTAATGAGGTGCTGAATATGTATTTCAGCGCTTCATTAGTAAACTCTGAAATGGCCATTTGCATGGCCCTTTCGAAGTTTTGGACTAGTGTAGACGTAGCCCCTGTGAGAGTCCCAGTCTGAGCCCTGAGAAAGTGAAATCTCTTTTGGTGGATTTCCCTGAAACTGGCTTCCTCCTGCAGTGTGCAACACCAAAGAACCAAATGAGGCAGAAAAGGAAGTGATCCAGTGCACACAGGTGGCTGGGGCAGGATAGTGTCCCTAGTCTTCTCTCCAAGGCTTTCAGTCTGCTTTTCACACAACCAAAGGAAAGCTGCTTCAGCCCTTCTTGCCCACTCCCTGTCAGAGATCCCGAGCTGAGATGCAGCCCAATGCAAAGGGCTTTGCTTCAGACAAAGGACACATTACAACTTACAGCTGCTTTCAGGGAAAGACACAGCCTTTGATAACTTACCTATCTCACAGCACATCCTACTATTTCTTGCTCTGGAGTGGCCCGACCCACGGGGCATTTGGCCTCAGCACTGAGATTTCAAACAAGGCTTTCACTTGATATAGTTACACATAAAGCGAAAGGACATTGGAGAGGATAAAATAACTTTATGCCCAGTGCAATGTACTGTACAACACTATCACACTAATGTGGAAAGGTTATGAGACACCTGCTCTTTAGATGTCCATAATGATACAACTAAGTAGCAGAGGAGAGAGAAGTGATCTTGTGGGGAAGGCAGCAGACTGGACTCAGGAGGCCTGGATCCTGTTCGCTGCTCTGCCACAGGCAGCCTGTGTAAGTTAGAGCAAGTCACTTAATCTCTTGGTGCCCTGCTCCCTCTGCTGTAAAGAGAGGGCGACATTGCTTCCTTATGTCATGGGGGTGGAGGAAAGATCAATCCATTTGTTTATAAGGCTCAGAGATTACAGAGATGGAGGCAAGAGATGCACCGAAGGGACACAGAGAGGAAGGCAGAGCAGTGAAGTCTGAAACAGCAAAAGACAGACACCTACGGTGCACCCAAGTGCATGTACTACTCAGGCCATACAAGTTAATGGAGAGAATGCCAACCTTCTTCAGCATTTTTCCTCCAAACACTACTGCATGACAAGGGCCTGAGCCCAACCTGGGGCAAGTCACCAAGGAGAGAACCTGCTGAGTCTAGACACTGAAGAGGCTCAAGTTTTAGCCAAAATCCCTCATTCTGTACCAGTCAAACTAGTGGGGCCTCCTAGCTAAGCCCCAAACAGAAAGCAGAACCAAGCCCAAGGACTGCAATTCCAAAAGGGAGCCTCCCCTGGAAGGAGTTTGAAGGAACTGCTTTGAGTTGGGAGTCTTCTCCGGCAGAGCTCAGCTTCTTACAAAGCCAGCTCAACATGCCAGGAGATCTCTCACAGCTAAAACCTGCTCAGAATGACTCCTACTAGTTTGGCCCAAGGCCAGGCAATTCCCAGCTGAGAGTAGTTCAGTGCAATGCCAGTGTGGAGTCAGCTCCCCTGGGGCTGAGTTGGTCAAGTCTGCTCCCGCTAGGCTTACATTATAAGCTGTTCTTCACAGATCTTACACAAAATCCCCTCAGGCTCTTAGTTACATCAGCCCGGCCAACAAATGTGACCTGCCCTTTTGTTTTCTCATATCCATGTGCTATTACTGGGTGCACTTCTCTTGCAGTCTGCGCGTCAGACCCAGAAGTTCAATATTCTCGCTCTAGAAAGGATAGAAAAAAATCCATAAAAAGCAGCCTCAGGAGCAAGCCTAACAACAAACCTGCATCCATCCACCATGGCTAGCCATTCAGGCATTAGGGCAGAGAAAATGGATAGATCATACTCCTTCCTCTCTGAGCAAGAGACCACAAGTGTTGACAGCTCAGCTCCTCTGATGAATGCCACCCACTCCTCCATGCACAGCTCAGTAAAGATTGGAGGGTGGCTCACAGGGGAACTGGAACTCACCTGCACGTTGCGCTGCCTTACCCCAACTTTGGCTGTACCTGTTCTGTGCTTGGCTCCCTGTGAGAAGAACTTTCAACCCCCAAAGCAACGAATCCAGTACCAAGCAGCACACAGAAAGAAACTGGATGTCAGGTACAGCTTCAGTCCTTCTGTTCCCCTCCCGCCACCCAACACCCCCAGCCCCACCACCACGAAGGGAGTTGCCTTCCTCCTTCCTGCTGCCCCCTGTAGCTACGCGAGAGCCTCCTGCTCCTCATTAACACAGTTCTTCAGAACTACTCCAGTTTTACCAGTTGTGTGACACTATGGACCCCATGTCAGTAAAAAGCAGCCTCTTCGGCAACGAGTGGAGGTCAAACTCTGAAGGCAGAGCTTTTTCCCTCCCTTGCTGATCTCTCTGGATCAATCTCCTTGGAGTTGGAGAGAACACAGCAGTGGTGGGAGGGCAGTTTTAAATGCTGACTTCTAGTCCGATTGGCACCATCAGCTCAAGCTCCAACAAGCCAGGCAGCTGGCTGCCAGTAATATCCTCTCACTTCTCCTATCTCAAGCAAGTAGCAGTAGTAGCCAGTGGATGAGCTTTGCACTTGGCAACCAGAAAGAAGCAGAAAATCCTAAAGTATGATTTGTCAAAAGGAGGGTGCAGAGGTTTATTGGAATTAAACTATAAACCATTCTGTTTTTCTTGCTGAAATAGACTTTGGCTAGTTGACTACAATCCTAAGTATCGCTGTCATCTCCTGGATGGAATCACAACTGCTTCATGGTGTGTCATATGCCTTATACTGCTCAAACTAAGGAAGATTCTCAAGTGAGAGGAGTTTCTGCTCTGGCAGCAAAAGGCACGGAGTCTTATCCAGAGTTCAGAGGAACCTCACAGATTTTTGCACACATGACACAAAGACACGCACAAAGACCTAAGTAAACTGGTGCAGCGTTACTGTGGTTTTAAATTACAGGGTGTGTGAGATGATAGTGGGAGAAAGGTTTTCATTTTAGGTTAGAGTGCCACATACAGCACTTCTTAATTCATTTCAATCTACGTTAACTAATAAAGATTTGCTAAATTACTAGCTATGAATAATTATTGTGATTGTTGGATTCCTTGAACATAAAAGAATACATTGGGGTGGGCAACATACAGCCCATGGACTAGATCCATACTGCAGCAAGGGTTGGGGCTCCCCATTCGAGCAGGGCAAGCTGGGGCTCACACACCACACTCATGCCCATCTCCCTCACCCCCCTGCAGGCTAGAGAACTAGCAGGGCCCCAGCAACCAGAGTGGAGTGTGAATGATTTTTTAACTTGTTTTGGTGTGGAATTGGGGGGGGGGGGCTGTTTGTTTTGTTTTGTTTTTGTTTTCACTTGTGGGTGGCCCCCAACTGATTTTTTTTCTGTGGGTCACTGACTCCTGACTGAAAAAAAGGTTCCCCACCCCTGCAATACACAGTGGAGGGAAGGAAATGATAGAAAACTGGAAGAAGTTTTTTTTTTTTTTTTCAAAAAAAAAAAAAAAACTGAGGTAAAAGTCCCTCAGAAGTGAAATACAAGCTTGGATGAAATAAAATGGATCAATTAAGAATTCTCACATTTCTCAAAATGTCAAGAAATGCTGCAGAAAAATTGGAAAAGGTTTAAACAAGAATGTGATTTATTTTTGAGGGCATCCAGATCTACTCATAAGGAAGATGAGCAAAATATTGCCATCTTTTTGAATAATGCAGCTACAGAAGCAATTTCATTATCTAAATCATTTGAGCCTAATGTTAGAGAACAAGACACCTATGAGTTTTTCTTAAGAATATGTGAGGAATGCTGTTTACCAAAAAGAAATAAAACATTTGAAAGATTTCGGTTTCACTCAAGGAACCAAATGGAAGAACAGACTTTTGAATCATTTTAACAGATCTAAAGATAAGAAGTTAGATGTGTCTCTTCCAGAAACCGAATCACTTATAAGGAATCAGATGATGATGGGTATAAAATGTTGTGTGTACACAAAAGAGACTGTTGGAAGAACCCTACCTGAATCTAGAAAAAGCACAGACAATTTGCCCAAACTGCTGGATTTAGCTAACAATTATTGCACATTCTGGAAAGAAAACAAACTGATGTGAATATAAACTTAAGAAGAAGTAAATAAACAAGCCTATACTGTGTCCAAAAAAATCAAACATACGTGTACATGAAAGAATGCTCTTGAGGTGAAAAAAGGCACTAACCTAGCCCAATGTCCAGCATACAATCAAGCCCGTCACTTCTTCAAGAGACAGAACCATTTCACAGAAGTTTGTAAACAGAGAAGTCTGGACAAACCCAGAAATACATATTTAATTCAAAATACAAAAAAGTCTCAGAAAAGATATCAAGTAAGGAATACAGGACTGACAAAGGCAATATCAAATAAGGACACTAGAGGTGAAGAAAATTTGTTTCTAGGAATTTTGAAACCGAATCACTTTGAATTACAGGGAGAAATGGGCAGTTATTAATGGAACATGCATTTTGTATGCTACAGATACAAGTGAATAAGCTACTGTAATTTCAGAAGAAATTACAGGTGGTGTAAAAGTAAAATCTGTAGTAAAAGAAGGAACATATTAATTTACAATCTTTTAGCGATGAAAAATTCCCATTATGGATATTAGTTAATTACTGTTTTTAAAGATAATTGTGAAAATAAAAGATCTGCAGTAGTTAAGGGACAAGGTATTTCTATTTTAGGTTTAGAAACATGTTTATCTCTAGAACTACTGATAGAATTTAAGCTATTCAAATTCTGAAACACTGAAAATAGAACATCAATTTACAGAGCTATTCTCAGGCATTGGTAAATTGGATACAGTTTATAAAACAGAGTTTAATGAAACAAAGAAAACAGTTATACAGGGGCACCTAGAAAAACACCCTTAGCTTTAAGAAGTAGGGTACAAAAGGAATTGCAAAGGTTAGTCAATTTAAATATAATTAAAAGGATGGAACAGCCAACTAAGTGGGTGAATTCATTAGTAATAGCAGAAAAGAAAGATGGGTACTTACATTTATAGTTAAATCCAGAAGACCTGAATAAGTAAGTGGAAAAGGAATGTTTTAAAAATATCTACCAGGGAAGAAATATTTGGACAAATGCAAGGAGCAACACATTCTTCTTCAGGTGCTTCAAATCAATTTTGGCAAATACCATTGGAGCAAGAAAGCTAATTGCGATATGCATTTAACACACCCTTTTGGACATTTCTGTTTTACAAAATTACCTTCTGGGTTACGTTCAGCTGCAGAGCTAGCTGGCAGAAGATGTTTGAAAATAGAGGTAGGGCACAAGCGTGTAGAAATGACAGAAGAATATAGGGAAGAATTTTGGAAGAGCGTGATATGTGATTAACTAAAGCTTTATCTAGAGCCAAGGAAGAAGGATTGAAATACTTAACAAAAATACATGTAATTTTGGGAGTGCAAAAATTAGGGAGTACGGATTGTTTTGTAAAACATACAAGCCCAGGCACTGACAACATCCAAAAAGATAAAAGTGCACAGTCTAAACAATCTATGGTGTATATTCAAGAAAAGTTAAGACCTTGGTCTAAACAAGATTTAGATCTATTTGAGTAAGACAGACATGCATACATCATTTTTCACATTTCCTGAAATATCTAGATTATAAAACCCCTATGCCAAACAAGTTATTAATACATTAAAATCAATTTTTGTTTCAAGTGGCATTCCCATTCATGCAATGACTGATAATGGACCTCAATTTCAGTCAAGAGTGCAAAGGTTTTGCACAGCACTTGGTTCACACATCTTACTTCAAATCCATATTATCCACAATCTACCAGAAAAGTTGAAAATGGTGATCCAATTGTGAAAATATTTCTAAACAAAAGCATGCAAAATGAACATTGATTTATATTTGATGTTATTAAGTTATAGAATTCTAGCGTTATGATAAGGGTCATCATCTGCATGGTTGTTACATAAAGAAAATGTAGCAACAGATTACCTATTTTTCCCCCCACAAGAAGGATATAAAGAAGGGAATAGGTATAAATATTGTTCAAGTTTGTATCTAAAGGACAGGTTGAACCTCTCTAATCCAGAACCCTCAGGACCTGACTAGTGCCAGATGAGATAATTTGCCAGACCACAGGAGGTCAATGCTGTCTAGCAGCATTACCAGAACGTCTGCTGATTACTGGGCTCTTAGAAGATACGTAGGGGATAATTACATCTAAATAACAGCACAGAACACCGAAAGCCAGAACTGGTGGTTAGAAACAAACTTCATGGGACCATGGAAAACGCGGCCACATCCATGATAAATGATCATTCAGCTAACGAAAATCATGCCATATTATGGATGTTGGTGGATGAGAAAGTTCCAGATTAGAGAGGGCCAACTTGGATTATGGTAGAAGATTGCATGAACTACCTTCCTTGAAATCAATTATCAAGTACATATCTATAATTGGGCTCAGAAAGCCACTGTAACAAAAGTCAACGTCTCAATCTTATGATGTCATGAATAATGATGTCCAAGCACATAGGTGAAATTAGAGACATCTGTAACAGTACCCATCCAACCAGACTCAGCTGAAAAAAGAAATGGTATAGCAAAGCAACAAGAGTAGCAAGAAAATGAAAATGACATCAGTAATGAGAACTTTACAATACAGCAAATATAGCAGAGAGATGGTCATAGCTTCAAGGGAAACCTATTAAATAACCTACAGCAAACTGTTAAGGTAATTGTGATATGCACATTCAAATAAGCTCTGATAGAAGTTTAAAAAGGGGGGATGGGGTGTTATTGTGGTTCTTGTGAATAGAAACACCACATGGATGGAGGAGCAATTATTTCAGGATCGTGAGCGGAGTGTGGGTCTAGCACAAAGACAGTTTTGCACAGTTAGGAAAATATCTCTGCCAGAACAAGCAGTGGCTAAAACACGCCATGGGAAAGGATGGCAAATGTTGTGAAGGATGATTGGTTTGTTCTGGGGGTGGGGAGTCATTCTTTCATTATTCAGCCGGTGTCATTGATTTAGCTGTTAATGATAGAAACCAGAGGCTCCACTGAAACTTTAAACAAAACAAATAATCAGGCAAGCTCCTTCCCCTGAAGGCCAGAAAGCTGGGCACAAATATCAATGGAGTATTTGCAAAGGAAAATTCACTCTGGCTGGAGGCTTATTATGGAAATAATAATACACGATCAGTGTCCATTAACACTGTCATGAGGGCTGCAAATCAATAGCGTATTAATGGCTGGAGAAAGACCAGGCTGTGTCCGTCAGAATTAACTCTGCAACACAAAATAGAGAGAAAGGAGGAGGCAGCAGGCAATATCTATTTGAACCCAGGTGGCTGATGTCTTCATGTTGCCTCTAAATGGAGGAACCTGACTGGTCAGCACTACCACCACGGCCTGGTGAAGAAGTCCTGCCTGCGGTGCTGCCCCAGTGACACCCTTAGGAGGAGATCCCTGACAAACCAGAGAGAGAGTTAAATCCTAAGCAGGTTTTCAGACTCCCAGCCAGGAGCAGCCTTAAGGCAGCTGGATGCACCTTGGTCTCAGACCCTTAAAGCAAAAGGGCTGGATTACTCTCAGGAGTGGAGGAGAGATTGCTTCACTGACTAGAAGCCAAAAGGGGAGCTCTGGAGAGATAAGGGCATCAGGTTCTTCATGCTCCCCACCACTGCTTCCGCCCACTGCTCTAGACCTTCCCTCCCATCCTACTCTCTGCCTGGAAAATCCCTTCCTTCTAGGGCTCCTGGGACTTTGCTCTCCTCTGCCAAACCTGGAAGCAAAGTGGCCACGCTGCAAGAGCCGGCACTCCAACAGGTAATACTTTTCCAGAGTCACTGAGGAGCACTTTGCAGACTTGCCTTGTGGCGGGGGGCTTCCTCCGATTGGCTACTTTCCCTCTTCCAAAAAGTGTAAGCATCCAACCAGAGCAGCTGCAAGCAGCAGGTAAAGTTCTTCTGCCCTCCCCTCAGGAGTCAACATGTTTTCAGGACATGAGGAGGAGGTAACAAGAGTCGAACTGCTTAGAGTAGCTCTGCTTCCTCCACCTCCCTCCTCTTCCCCTCACCCCTAATGTGAACTACAAGGACTGTACCTATGCTCCTCTCCCATACCTACAACACCCAGGCTGGGAAGAGGGACGTCAGGGTTGCTACTGGCCAGGTTCTGTCCTGGCTCGATGATTACCAGAAAAAATATTTTAAGTACCAAGTTTTTTCCCCACTTGGAACCAACCACCCCTGAAATTTGCATGCACTTGCAGTGATCTTATGACTAGTGCAGGGCACAGGAGTGCAGCTGGCACCTGATTGGCCAACCAGGTCCTCAACCTACTGAAACCACAGTGGCAACTCTCACCACTGGGGACTGGGAAGTAGGATGCACATGAGGCTCACCAGTGGGGAAGGGTAAGGAGAGGATGGAGGAAGCAGGGGCTCCTGGGAGGGGACAGAATAGGAGCTCACGGGGGGGGGGGGGGGGGCAGTAAGAGCATTAGCTATAGTTGGCACTGGAATCTCTTCTGTGGGTGAGTAGGCAGGAAGACAGGTAGCCAGCCAGCCAATGGTTGTTTTTCTAACCTGCAGCTCAGAAGTGGCAACCCTAGCAGAAGGGATGGAGAGCTCCAGGAGGTTCCCCTCCCCCCACCAAAGAGAAGAAGAAATCCCCCCACTGACCGCTCCCTGGCCTGAAGAACACCTGGAGGTGCCTGAAGGGCAGAGGTGAGGCTCAGGGAGACAAAACAGATTTGAAGGGGCAGCACAGATGTGGAGGAGAACAGATGAGGGCAGGGCTAAGGGGGATACATGGGGTGTCACTATTTTCTGCAGAAAATTACAGACTCTCCACTTCTTCCACCTTCTTTAAGCACTGACCAACCTACTCCCCTGAACTCCTTTTCAGCATCCTTCTGGCACTGCCCTGACTCCGGCACTCTGAGCTGCTGGCCCTACTCAGTGGAGGACTGAAAACAAAGCCACCATGAAGCTAATCTAACACAACAATGCTAAGGCTCACAACCCAAAGGTTGTGTAAAACCAAGCCAAGCTCTGCTGAGCACATCTCTTCTCCCAGCCTGCCAGCCATCTTCTCCCGCCCTGAGCCCCATGCGCCTTTGCGCCGTTGGATTGCCTACTCACAAGTACAAGTACCGTACCCTGGGGCAAGGAATTTGCTTTATTTCATTTCTGAAGTGCCAGATGCCACTGCAGCATCTACATAAACCATAAATGTACAAGAATCCTTCCCCCTACCACAGAAACTTAGCCATTGCTGAAGTGTGCAAAGCAGCAGCTGCTTAACACTACAGATCACTGCACAACAAGCGAAGAACACTGTTTCTGATGGAAACTGCCAGGAGGAATGTAGATGTAGATGTAGAATGGAATTGCCCAGGATGCAAGCTCACCTCTTATAAAAAGCACCAGGACTCTGAGAAATCAGAAGTGGTCAGAACCTTAGCTTTACTTCTGCAAACAATGACACCTCCAGCACAACATCGCCCCTAGTAGGCTGGGAGTTTGCTCAAAAGAACCCTTCATTGAACCACCAGTGACGACTTCTGCAATATTTAGCTATTGCTCTTAAACACAAAAAAAGCAGAAGAGGAGTGTATGCCCCAGAGAGGACGGCTGATGTACCAGAGGGTTTGGGCAGGGGTTTTCGAAGCAACGGCAATAGATTAGTTTTCCAAGAAAGGTTCTGGTGGGCTTCAGTAAAACATGTAACTGTCAAAGCAGGATCATCCCTCCCCCGTAACCTGCAGCAGCTCAATATTTATAACAGTAGTGCAATTCTCCAGGTCAGAATATTACTTAATGCAAGAGAAATCAAGGAGTATTTGCAGGGGTTGTTCTATATACGGATCCTGTTACCTGGACACATTATACTCACACACTCTGAGTAACAGGAAAAAAAGAAAAGACCACAAAAATCTCATCTGAGCCCAGCTCCAGAAAGGATTCAGCCTTTCTTCACTTCCTGGGCCTTGCTCACCAGTCTCCAGAAGCAAAGCTTTGCTGTGCTCCCATATCTCTGTATCTTGCCATATCCTCCACAGAGAAAAGGGATGCAACGGACGCTATGCTGTGACCAAGCTGTGTTCTGCCCCAGCTGCAATCACAAGCCAATTTTTGTTTTTAAAAAAAGCCCATTTTAAGTAGATGCTGGGCTGGTGAAAGGTTGGAGCCTGGGGACTTCTCTGTATCCACAGGACGGGAACAGCATGGACAGTGGAAGTTCACACTCCCTTGCTCACCCATCCATCCTGCTCCCCTGCAGGAATCTCCTCTAGGGAGGGAAAGGGAGTCCAGTCTCCATGTCCTATTCAATCCTTGGCATCACTTTAGAGACTGACAATAAGGGGAGGGCAATTAATGCTAGTAGTGCTGGTGGTTTGTGAGGGGCACCCCCACCCACTAAAAGCAGGGTGGGGACCCAACTATTGATGTCACACAGGCACCTCAACACTAGCACTGAATGATCAGACTCAGAAATCCTCTTCAAGATCCTCCATTTAATGAGCCACCCTGCTTAGCCTGCGGGCAGCATCTCAACATACCGCCATTGTATCACACGGCAAGCAAGAGCACCCCTTCTGCCCCAGTGCCTTCTGTGCTGCAAATGCAGGTTGAACCTCTTTAATACAGAACACTCTCATCTGACAACATCCATAATCTAGCATGATTTTAGTTAGCCAGGTGACTACTTATTGTGCATGTGGCCAACTTTCCTGTGGTCCCATAAAGTTTGTGTCCAGCCACCAGTCCGATCTCTCAGTGTTCTGTACTGTTATTTGGCTCTAACTTACCCCTAAATGGCTTCTCAGAGCCCAGTAAGCAGTGGAAGTGTTGGTAATGTGCTAGACAAAATTGTCCTCCCATAGTCCAGCAAATTCTCTCATATGGCACTGGTCAGCTTCTGAGAGTGCCAGATTAGAGAGGTTCAACCTGGAATACAACAGCTACAGGTGTACCTCATTAGCTGAAAAAGCCAAACCCATAGGAAATGCACAGGATTCAGCTAGAAGCCAGCTGCTCAGTGCAAATCTCATGCCTACAGCTTTCCTTTCTTTCTTCTGCTTCCCTTCCCAAAGTTGGTGGTCGATTTAGCCAGCAAATCTTGAGAATCAGCCAGGTGCACAGTAACTGGGCAAAGCAGATAGTGGAGTTTAATAGATGAATGTCCCAAGGAAAACTTATTTCTGGCCAATAACCTTTGTAAGAAAGTGTGTTTTGCTCCAACCATCCCAAGGGGTTTGCCTCTCTCCTGCCATCCCTGCATTTTAGATCAGCTCATTCCCAAGGTCAGTGCTAGTGTGATTTATTTCCTCCTCCTCCGCCTCCTTTTTTTCCCCCCTTTTTTTTGGTACAACAGTGAATTTTCAACAAAGCCATCTGCGGCTATGGAACCAGAAAACAGAGAGCTTTGAAACTGGTTGCTGTTTTATTGCTGGACCATTTAAGTGAGGAGATGAAACCACAAGCACACACATGCAGCCTTCAGCCCTTCAACAGGGAAAGGAAAATGTCAATTTGCTAATTATCTGTTGACTGGATTAGCCACAAAGGTGCACGTGCCCTGGTCAATGAGAGACTATGGAATCCTTTTCATACAAAAAGTTATCAGGCAACAGCTGTGACTTCCAAATTGGAAAGAGAACAAAAGGCAGAAAGAGAACAGTCCTATACATCATTCCCTGGCAGGCTGCACGGAGAACATTTGGGGACAAGTGTAAATTTTCACCTCCCTAATCACACATGCACATCCCAAAACATAGACACACACAGGTAGAGACACGCATAGCAGGTTCATTTTAAAAAGAGAAAGTTCAAAATAAAGGAGACCCAAACCATAGGTTTTGTTTACAAATAAGGAAAGGAGGCTTCAAAAAAAATTAAGATTCGATGTGTTTCTAAAAAGATATACTCTAGTTCAAACAGAAATTAATTCCAGAGAGCCCCACAGCCAGTGTCAGAGAAGGAGGTCAGACTAGATCATGGGTCTTCAACCTGTATTTGGAGCTCCACGTGGCTCTTTAAGGACTCCTTTGTGGCTCTCAGTGTTATAATTGCAAAGTAAAACTAAAAAACAAACCCCCCCGATTATTTTTGATAAATGCCCAAAAATGAACAACTCATATCTACATAGCAAACCATATGAGGCCTCAAAACACTGGGTAATGCCCTCTAGCATTCTCCAGAGAGAGGCGGGGGAGCGTGGTTTGGGAGTGAAACTCAGGAAGACAGTGGTACAAACACACACGTAAACTGTGAGGAAATGGACTATGTAAAAAGTCTGAATGTTCTGCCGTAAATGCAGCACATTACAAATCATTCTGTGTGCAGTGTTCTTAAAACATAGGTTTACAAAAAAGTATGGTTTGACATTATTTGTTAAGGATCGTTTCATATTCACATGCATTGTGGCTTTTGAATTATTGAGGTTTTTACCGAATTGGAAAAAAATGGCTCTTCTTGCTATTTTGGTTGCTGACCCCTGGACTAGATTATCACTGTGGTCCCATCAGGCAGTTTTAATCTATGAATTACCTAAACTGAACAGGAGAATGAAAGCTTTCACACAAATCAACCCACATCTTTCACAATGTGAGATATAAAGGACCAGCCTCTTCCAGCTAAGTGGAGCTCAGGACCCAGAAGAAACATAAGAAGTAAACAGCAGACAGAAGGGAGGAGAGAAGGAGGAGGTTGTCAGAAGAAATCAAGGGACGTTCTGCAACGAGCCAGAGGCCACTCAGGGGATCAGCTACATTTCCGAGTATATCAGTGTCATCTCTAAGGCAGCAGGACGGTACCGTACCAGAAGAGGTAGAGGAATGAGGCAGGGTAAGGAAGTGACTCCTAGAAACTGAATGTACACCACACATGGCCGCCTGCAATTTACAGCTGAAAGGCAAAGATTGCACATGTGGGCCTATTTGCCCACTGCTGGACCATACAAGTCAGAAGTAATTTAAACCCCTGCAATGGAGGTCAGGAAACCGAGGAGGAGAGAGGAGATTCCAACCAGAATTTGTTTAAACCCTCCACTTTTTCCTCACTAGGGTCTGAAATAGATGGAATCAAAAATGTTACCTTGAACTCAAGTACTTTTGATCAGGAGTTCCTGCTGTAGAATGGTATGCAGCAGGGACAGAGCATTTCACGCTGTCTGGCTTGGTGTTTGCAAAGAATCTAAGCACCTTGATACCTAGGTCAGGTGCTACCTGATGAGTGTTTTGCAGCTTGCCTGAGGGAAGCTGGTGGATCTCACACCAGCTTCTTGGGGACATCGCAAATCCAACACAACTGGCATTAACCAGTCTGCCAGTGCCAGCAGAAAAGTCAACAAAGAAATAGGTGAAAGACACTGAACTCTCTTTTGACATCTAGACGCTGTCCTTTCACGGCAGGATTCCTGAGGCACATTTGGGGATGATGCAGGCAAAGTCTGCTCTGCTGCTGCTCACATTCTACCCATCCTGTAGAAATGGCTCAGTCTACTCCATCATCCCTTGTCTCTGTACTAGTCAAGCACCTCACAAAACATGGCTGCATTTATCCTCAGATAGCCACTGTCAGATTAGGAAGTATCACCTCAACCCTTCGGCTGATGGGGAAACTGCATTACAAAGAGATTAAATGACTTTTAAAACATCACACAGGCTGTGTCTACACTTGCATTCCTCTTTCGAAAGAGGTATGCAAATGAGGGAAGTCAAAATGCAAATGAGGTGCAGATTTGCATATCTGGCACCTCATCTGCTTATTATTTCGAAATAGCTTCTTTCAAAAGAAAACCAGCACAGACACTGTTCTTTTGAAAGTAAACCCCATCTTCAAAAGAATCCGTCTTTCCTCTCCTTATGGGAAGAAGGATTCTTTTGAAGATGGGATTTACTTTCAAAAGAGCAATGTCTACACTAGTTTTCTTCTTTTGAAAGAAGCTATTTTGAAATAATAATATGCAAATGAGGTGCCATATATGCAAATCTGCACCTTACTTGCATGTTTGAGTTCCCTCATTTGCATGCCTCTTTCGAAAGAGGAATGCAAGTGTAGACACAGCCACAAAGCCTGGAACAGAGCAGGGAACTGAATACACCTCTCCCATTCCAGACCAACCTTTTAATGGAAAAACCTGCCCTTAGTCTCCAGACTAAACTCACAGCCACAAACAGAAAAATGTTGCCATGCAATGTCAGGGGTCTACTTTTTTAAAACAAAGTTTGGTGTTTTCACTGGATTTTCCCCACCTGCCCTCCCAGGTCATGCAGCTCCAACCCAAAAACAACTATCAGCAAGTGAAATTGCCAATAAAAACCAAACCAGAAAGAAACACTACCTCACAGTTTCACTATCTAAGCCAGAGGTGGGCAACCTGCAGCCTGCAGGCCACATGCAGTCCACTGGAGCTCCACCTGTGGCCTGTGAACCCCCAGCTACCTGTCCACCATGCCCTTGTGCCTCTCACACACCTGGGCACTGGAGCCCCACACTTCTGGAGTCTTCCCCTTTCCTCCCAGCAATTTCAAACCAGCACTCGGCACTCCAGCCCTACCCCCTGCCCCACCCTCCCAGAGCTGGAATGTCGCAAATCAGCTCAGAAAGTGCTGGCAGGGAGCGGTAGGAGCAGGTAAGTGTGGGGCTCCAGTGCATAGGAGGGGTGGGGGAAAGGTGCATATGGGGGGGGGGCCTGAGGGACCACAGGTGGAACCTTGCGGTAAAGAAGGGCCACTTGTGGCCTAGCCTCTGTTCCTGGTGGCCCATCCCCGATCTAAGCAGCGAAAGGAAATGTCAGTATGGTTTTCCAGAGAGGCTGAGAGGGCTGTGGATGCACCACACCCGTGGAAACCAAGCCAAGAAGTTTTCACCTTGATAGCATCCCTTTAAATCCTTGCAAAGCCTTTGGTGCAGAGAGTCCTGTGCAGTTCCCAGTTCTTTCCCTCCCATGTGCCAGGAATGAATAACCACAGCCTGGCAGGCAGGGGAACGATTCCCTCCACTTCCAATAAGAGGAGCTGACATCTTCTTAATCTCAACCATCTCCATTGTATTATTTTCTTTGTTTATTGATCCTTTTATGCACATAATGCAAATTGACATTTAATAATTCAACCAAGTTAATGGTGTTTAAATATTAAAAGGCTTTTCTCTTTTAATTAGCTGTAGCAAAACAGTCAAAGGAGCACAAGACAGATATCTGTTTAAAGGGCTCTTGTCTGAATTATTTTGGGCCTTTTGGCCAAGTGTGTGTGGTGGGGGGTGTGGGGGAGGGGTGATGAATTTGAAAGGGAAACTGTACAAGTCTCCTGCTGGCTGTATGTAGATGGCAATCCAGATGGAGGCATTTGCAGAAGCTTTGATTCCCAGTCTCAGGAAGTTTATTCCTTTGTCCATTATTTGTTTTCTCCCCATTTTCTGTCTTCTCTGAATAAAGAGGGGGGAAAGACCATCCCCCATAAGAGTTGCCTCCTGTATGGGTGGAGATTTGGAAAACTCACAATGCAAAGTGGGCGGTCAGCTTTTTAATACCGTACTCCAAGACAAGAATCCATGTTTCAAAAGTGCTAAATTTGAAGGTTCATACATAAATTAAGGGTTAAAAAAGCATTACAGGATGGTTGTGCCGATTCCTAAAGCAGACATTATGGACCCAGGAAAATCAGTTAAAGAAAGCCAGGACATGGGACGGTGCAGAAAAGCACAGTTACATCTGCCCTGAAGTGATGTCATGAGTCAAGAAATCTCTGGAAGAGAAATAGCATCTTTAAAACTCAAAGTTAATCTAAGATGGGACAAGAAGCACTAAAATCCCTCAATCATAAGGTTATAAGATGGCCAGAAGAGAGGACAAAGGTTGGATTTTTTTGAGTGTAGTAAATTGTGCATATTCATACCTTAACTAGTTTGGATTTCTTTTAACTGTAATCTTAAAACTGAATTTCTTAGTTCTGTAATGCTTCATTTTGATACTTACAACATCCCTGAGCTATTGACCTGATGCTGTCAGTATCCCATGTACCCAGTACAATTAGATAAACTAAGTTATTAACTATTATTGCAATTATAACCTACTTTCTTCAAATATAATCCAGGGAGAAGATTTCAATGAATTTTAATTATATGTCACATTTGAATAGTCTGTGCTATTCCATTATTAAGATAATTCAGGACAAAGATAAGACTGACAAACATTAAATTTCTTAAAAGGATCATTTTAAAATTAATCTTAACTCAAATTAATTAATGGATTTACTTGTAAGTGCTCAGTAAATTCATTCTTTGCTCAAAGACTAAGTGCACTTAAAACTGGGATTTAATTTCTTTGTTATGTATGAAAAATGCAACATACTCTCTCCAGAATTACAGCAAAGTTGAACTCAACCTTAACAATGAAGCTGTGAGCAGTATCTCCATAACGCATACAAGCCAATGCATCTAAAGTATTTCCGGCCACCACTGAGCCTAAGGTAACAGGGTGGTTTCTCATAATCAAGAAGCCCAAGCCTAGTTAGTCCTGTTTCATTAGTGCCACTCTGCCACAACTATGCTGGCCTGGGTGTAGGACTTACAAGGGGTAAAGCCCAGAAGTTTTGGGCAGCCGGTAGAGGAGACCAGTTGAGCTGTGTTGTGGCTGAAGAGCTGAGCCACAAGACTGGAGAGTCAGCTCCTAGAGGGCCACCACAGAACAGGGGTCAAGATTCCCAGGGCCCCTAATAGACGCCTTGGATCCTGTTGCTCTGTGAAAGGATAATGCAATTTTGTTGGCTTTGGAAGGACTTTGCTGCTGGCCCAGGAGGAGCTGGGCAAAGAGACTTGAAGGAGGCCTGCTGGGAAAAGCCAGCCTAGGGTGTGTCTGGTTACAGCTGGCCTTGGATGCCCTGAATGAAGATTGAACTTTTAAGTAACTTGGCTGAAGGGCTAGGCCATGGAAGACCCAGCCAGATACAACAACCAGAAGGCCCAGCAACACCAGAACCATAAGAAGGATGATGCTTCTGTAGCATACAAGGCACCGTTGGGGTAGGACCTACACACACGCAGTGGACATTCAGGGACCTATGATCATTAGTGAGGACAGACCTCATGTCCTTCTGCTGTGAAAGCACAGCCCCTTCCCAGTGCCAAGAACCAAGGGAGGATGTCCCTTTAAGCAGAAGAGCAAAGGGTTTATCAGACACACTTGTGCATTTCTAGCATACTGCTAACAGAGGAACGGGAAGGCATGCCCAAAAACTAGCATGTTACAATTTTAAGGTTAAATTTTTATATTTCACATGAGTTGAGGTTCCTGCCTTAATCGCCTTTGCCCTCTTTTGTACGATCATAGGAATGGGGAGTTTCATTGCCCTATCAAACTCTGGGCATGGTTCCATATCATTCAAAATACTATGAGAGAATACAAAAGGAGCTGATTTCCTCCCACGGAGCTCTCTGTACACAAGCAGCATTTTACATCACTTCACATCTGCTGGGTGTTCATGCAATGAAAAATCCTTGATCCCATAACAAACTGTTTGTATTGTGTCCTGACTCTAGTTAAATAAATTTTTCCATACGTTCCCATGCAGCTGTGCGGAACAACTGGCCATGCTGCTTTCACTGTGCAGATGCCAGTCATGCCTGTACTTCTGTTTGCTGCTGCTCAACCCGGGGGCGGGGGGGGCGGGGAAGTGTTCTGTGAGTGAGCAGCTCTTCTGAAAGAGGTCAGACGTGAGGCAACCCTGGCCAGTTTTTGGTTTCCTAAAGACTTATTTATCTGCTTTGGCCTTCTGCAGTTGTCCTTGTACCTGCAGATATTGTTCAGTACAACTGGAGTCAAAGTCTGTGTATATTCTGGTAACTATCAAAATACTGCAGGATTTGTTCTGTTCCTAGGAATGGCTCTGGGCCAGTCTCTGTTGGGAAGAGCTCTCTCCAAACAGAATTTCCAGCTTCCTGTAGCTGCCCAAACTCCTGCAACCCATGTGCGAGAGGCAATTCTAAGGTAGCTCATCAGCTCCACGCCAAACCTCAGCCTTTGCCATCGCTGTTAATTTGTGCATCTAGCTGTCACTGTTATGAAACATTTGATGCATTCTGAAAAAATAGGAAACTGTGGAGAAAAACTAACTCCTTTATAACAACCGAGACTGAAGAGATAGGTCATGATAGTTGACAGTGATCCAGCCTACCCCTGCCCTTGGGAATCTCATACAAGCGGGTTTTGGAGCAAGAGATTTACAGAGCAAGGTTATGAGTCTTTTACACAATACCTGTGCAGATGAGAAAGATCATTTGAAATGCTGGGGCCTGCAAGAGGATACTGGGAAAGGTGGACTGTGCACATGGGGTGTTTAAAAAACAAGACTATTTGTCAACTGGCTGATGGCATTGGAAAGAGGGACAGAAAATAATTTACTGTCCAAGTACACAGTTTTCACACTTGCACAGTTGTCAAGAGGCTCATACACCAGATGACTCTAGGACTCACCTGGCAGCATGCAGGAAGGCAGAGGATAGCTGACAGGTCATCAAAGTAAGCAATCTGATCTCTGACACGGAGGAAATGGAGCCGAGAGACTGAAATGCTGACAGGCTGTGCCTTGAGAGGCAAGCAACAGAAACACAGGATTTCTAATGACAAAGGCTTTTTAGCCTCCTACCCTCATTCCAGAACTGAAAAGGCTTTAGCAGGCCAGAGTTTCCAACTGTGGCAGATTTAAAAGCCAGATATTCCAGCAAGAGTGTGAGAATCTGCCCCGTCCTGCTGCTTCCCTCTGAGGTACCACCCCAGCCTCACAACTTTCCCTGTGAGACTTTACCCCTGCCCTGCCTCTTCCACCTAAGACCCTCCCGCACAGCGCTCACTGCTTGCCCCCTTCCCTCCCTCTGCCCCCACACTTGAGTCAGGAGGAACTCCTCTGAGGAGCCCTGACTAAGCAGGAGCTGGCATGGGTAATGACCTAGCACCTCCCCAAAACACAGTGACTGGATTTTGCATGTCCAATCAGTAGATCTGACCAGACACTGTCAGGCCTCCTTTTTGATCAGACGTTCCAGTAGAAAACTAGACATCTGCCACCCTTGGGCAGGCTAAGACCTAGAGATATTTTAATGCCATTTTTCCTACATTTAATTTAATATTCATACACTTGGGCTTTTTCTTCCAGGTCTGTGGCTGCTGATGGGATAATCTAGTGCAGACCATCACAAGAAGACAAAAAAAAAAAAAAAAAAAAAAAAAAAACCAAACAAGCAGGAAGCGACTGTAGTCTCAAACTCAGGCTCTGTTCCTAGTTAAACACCTGCACAAAGAGCCCTGCCCCTAAAGAGCTCTCTGTGCTCCAGCAATGGCTGACCCCAGGAATGGGAAGAGCCCAAAGACGACATGTGAGACATGAGACTGAAGGAGGAAAAAGCTGGTAACCTCCCCAAATGAGCACTTTGTTGAATCTCTCAGTGTGCAAAATTGGTCAACAAGTGTACAGAGAAGAGGCTCTCTTGTGAGACAGATGATCAGTTATTTCAGCACTTCAATGTGGCTAAGGCCAGAGAGTGCAGGAGATTTTAAAAGGAAATCCACCTATTTGTATCTCAAAGAGTCGGCTTTGATCAGTTCTTATTTCATCATGACCGATTCCCCTGTCCTCCTCCTGCTTCAGTCTGGCCATCTCTGCCACCCATTGAAGTCCCCGGAGTTGTCCAGAGCTACAGAAAGCCTAGCTCCTTTTCTCACCGCTGAGAGAACTGACTCTCTAACTCTTGCCCTCTGAGCAATCAGATACCTCGCTGATTATTCAAGCACCAATCACCCTACACCATACATTCTGCAGCTAGTGGCTCAGGCAGTACTGTAGCACCCCCTGGCTTGCAGCCATTTCCATTGTACACAGGGTTTACAGTTTGATCTAATGGCTCTCAGCACACCAGTTAGTTCCAGCCCCCCAGCCTGCTTCATTTAAGATGGAACAATTTGATTGTCCATTTTATTTTCAGATAAATAAAAGTGCATGTGAGGAGAGATTCATTAGTATTACTCTTACAATAGCATCTAGAGGCCACAGCCAAGATCAGAAACATGTGGTGACACTGCTCTGAACAGATTACGCTCTACACAGATAAAGGCTGGGAAGAAATGTCGATTTAGCCTTGTTGCTGTCACAGGGGGAAAATAAAGGCTGGGCCACTTCATAATGCAGTGAGCACATAACAGCATGTTAAATGGCTGGGAAAGAAATTTATTGACCCTTGCATTGCAATGGCTGACCTTTCACCTTCTACCCTGGTGCGGTCTTGTCACACAGTCCACTTTGTTTTTTTTTAAAGGAGTAAAAGTTTGGTCACCACTCAACTTTTCTACTTCGCTTTGTCTTTCGATCTCAAAATGTCCACAGGAAAACAATGAGGAAACCCAGTAAGCTGCTGGTTAAATGGATTCATGTTTTCTTGGCCAAAATATTCCAACCAAGTCACCCTTTGATACTATCTGACTAGCTCCAACGACAAGTGATTACCCAGATCAAAGACCTTTTAGTGGCCAAGAAGCTGGACGTGCCAAACTACTCTACATGTATTATTCAGAGGAAGTAGAATGCGGTGTTGTGCAAAATTCTATATGTGTTCTGCTAGCAAATGTATTGTTGCTGTAACCTCTGCCACTCTGAGACTTCATCATTCAGACCCAATTCAAGGGATGGAGTGCAGCCTTGTAACTAAAGCCAGGAATTTAGTCACACCCCCCTGGGCTCCATTTTTGACCATCGCTGATTTGATGTGTTATTTTGGCCAAGACACTTCACCTCTTTGTGTCCCAGTTTCCTCACATGGGTAATAAGAATGACAATAATTACTGCCCTGCATTCAATTTTAAAGCTCATTGGTTTTTTTGTACATCCAAAGCCCTGTGTAAGTGCTAAGTATTATTGCAGTTATTACTGTCCTCAGAAGGCGGGGGGGGGTTATGCAGTTACATAATTAATGTTTGTAAAACAATCCTAGATCATCAAATAAAAAGTGCTAGAGATATGCAAATGATTAAAATGTGCCATAATCTGATCTGGGCTCTATTGTTCTGTGCAATGCTTGATTTAATAAACATGGAAGTTGAAAAGCATGTCTGAGTTGTGGCTAATGAGAAGGATGAGTTGAAGGCCAGCTCAGCGCCCAGTGTTAATTTAGGCTGAGACCATCCGTTCAGAAGACTGTACAAAGTGCTTTCTTGCTCCTGCAATGAACATGAAGTAACTCTAAGCCCAATTTTGGGGAACATACAAGTGCCCCCAGAAAAATCACTTTGCAATTAAGAATACGAAACAAGGCAGAGGCAGCACAGCCCTGAGCATCACACTCCATTAAACAGGCTGAGGAATTAAGCAGAGGGGAGACAAAACCAGGCCTAGTAACAGGGGAGCAAGGTAAACAAGTGCATAGGGTCCCAGTGTTTCAAAGAGGCCCAGAGCTCCTGGTCACTGCCACAGCACTGGCAGCCAGGAGCTCCGGGCCCCTTTGAAATGCTGTAGGAGTGCCACTCCCCTGCTATGAGCGGCTTCTGAGGCCTGTGGAGGGCAGCACCATGCTCCTGATGGTGCTGAGGTCTGACTGCCATTGGCCCCACCCCTTCCGCCCAAACCTCTACCCCTTCCAGGGCCATGGAGCCATGGCCCCCCAACACACACACACACACACCTTGCCCTTGGGCCCCGGTAGCTGTTGGGCCCACTGGACAAAGCTGTATGTCAGCAGAGCGTAACTGTGAAGCTTCCAGTTATTACAGATCAGAAAGATGGTAAAAACCTCAGAGCAATCGGTGCTTTCACTGTGCTCCAGTTCTCCAACTTCCAACCTACTAGCATAGGGGAGTAACGTAAGGGCCGCAAAGAGATCTCACTCACGTCTCAGTGCACGAGCTAATCCTCCCGTGGGAATGAAGCTTCCTGTCCTGGAGTTCCAAAGCTGCTAGCTTTTTAGCCTCTCTGATAATGCACAAAGCCAACCTTATAAAGACATATTTACTATAGGAGACAACTGCCCATTGATCTGTACTGTCTCACTGTTTCCTTACGTACCTCCTGTCTGCTGTATCTCCCAGTTGCCTCTTGTCTTCTGCTTAGATTATAAACTCTTTGGAGGCCAGGCTCATCTTGTTCCAGTTTCGTACAGCACCTCATACAGTGGGGTACTGGGCCATCACTGGAGGAGTACGTAATTACTCTCTATATCTATGCAAAACACACTCAGCAAATCCTCTGAAAGCGAACAATACGAGCATTTCATTTCTACAATAACTTGTTTCCAATCCAGGCCTAGAACAGGTCAGTTGACTTGCTCAGAAAGATTGGGATAAGAAGTCTGCCACCCCAAAGCTCAAACTCAGAGCAATGGTCATCAAAAGCAATCGTGATTGGACAGCTCTTCAATGGAGCACGTGAATGCTTTGATTGCAAAGCGAGATGGCAGGCTTGGTGCCTGCCTGTTTGGACCATCATTACTAATGCTTCCCTCCTGGAAGATCCGAGTAGGGTGACCAATGCTTACCCCTCTAGATCAACAAGTGAGTGGTGTACACAGAAAGAAAAGGCCCCAGGCTGCTCACTGCAGATTCTGCTGAAAGGCATGAGGGGACAATTAAACTGCTGCTAAGTTGACAGACCCCAAAGTCCAGAATGAAACATGCTAGGCTGTAACCTTTCCAGCTTTTTGCTAACTCCCTAACAGAGGTGGATGCAGAAACTGCTGCACAGCGAAGCCAGCAGCTTGCAAACTGCATGGGGAGACAGAGATCTTCTTGGGAGAATTATTCTCACTGGAGAAGGGCGATCAGTGGCAATTTCATTAGCTGCTTGAGTACCAGCTGCTTCCTGAACACGGCAGATGCTGAAAGGCTGAGTGGCCCCAGGACACGCACTAAACAAAAAAGCTCTCTGGATGTTCATGGCTGAGATTTATTTCCCATTTCTAATGTCTCCCCCCGCCCCACTGCACTGAGTAGAAGGGGATATGTGCACTGTGCCAGGTCTGCTACTCGAGGTGTAGCAATGACAGCTCCCAGGCACAGACACGAATCAACAGGACAGCCAAATGAAGCCCTTTTTTAAACGATTCTTAATCACTGTTTCACTTGAGTTCCAATGGGTCGCATGGGCCTTTCTGGTGTGCCAGCTGTCTCTGGCTAGCCACCAAGGAGGTCAAAATGAAGGCACAGTTGGCAAGTGGGTGTTTCAATGGATTAACTGGTGAAGTTCAGATGGGCTAGAGGGGCAGCCCAGGTACGGGGCCACACAGGCCTTTGGCTGCTACCCATCTCTGCAGATTGTTTCCCAAAAACCCATGTTCTCTGGCATTTTTTCCAGTCTAGTTTTAAATACTGCAGACAATGGAGACTCCCAGCTTGCCCTGCTTCCACAGCTTAATAGAACTTTGTTTTGGGAATGATTTCCTGATATTCAGCCTAAATTGCCCTCATTGCCTGGCCATACAAAACTAGGAAAGAAAATTAATGCAAAAGAGCTTCCATCTTGTGCAAGGTTTATCTATCAGCTCTGGGGTGGGGATTGTTCCTTTCGCTGCCATCAAAGCACCCGGCAGTGGGACCCCAACCCTGGTTCAGACTTCTATGTTCAACTGTAATTGACTTGATTAATGATGGTGGTAGCAGTAATTACAGCTTCTGGTTGGGCTAGACATGCCAACAAACAAGACTCTGCATTTAATGGGATTCTGAACACTGGCCAGTGACATAATCAAAGAGCCACAATGAAAGCAGCGTATACGCTTGAGTCATCCCCAAGGGGCTTTGAAAAACTTAAAATGAGCACCCTTCTTAATATAATAGGCACCCTTGGACACTCAGTCCTCACTCAGAAGGGATATTTCTCCCGACATTGAAGAGGAATACACAAGCAACCTCCTACATGCTGGTAATCCAGTTCCTAGCCTGCATGAACCAACCAAAACCATTCACCCAGGACACAAGAATCTCTGTTGCCTGCATTTTCCAGACCCCTCCTTTTAGGGGAAATGCTTCCTTGGAGGACACACTTACAATCACTGTTATGTGACCAGATAAAGGCAAAGGATTAGCATCACCAGCTGCTGTGCCAAGTACAGCATGGAGAATCAGATGCATATATGCAGTGATGGTGCCATTAGGCAGAACTATGCTCCCACATCCCCTCCCATAACACAGATCATAATTTCCATCCGTCACACCTGCTGCACTGCCTTTCCCAACACAGCCCTTATCTCTTTCTTCCTTTGCAGCCTGTTCTTCCTGGCTGCACTCACCCGGCTGAAATACCAGAGACTCCCCTGCCCTATAAGCACGTTGGCAGATCTTGTTACTGTTATCAGAAGCATCCAGGGTGGCTGGTGCGTGTTGTGGGAAGTTCAGCCCCTTCTGCACAGCTCCCTTCACAGAGAGTTTAGAAACCAAATAGCCCAGACTAGAGACATAATGCTGCCTCACACTTCTGGAGGCTCTTTCATGCCAAAAGAGCCTTATAAGCTACACCTGGGGATCACTCCAAGTCAGCCCTGAAAAGTGGCTGCCCTTGCGATGGTACATGGCATCTGTCGCACAGAACACAACACTATCCAATAGTTTAAGACAGAAAGAAAAGGCAGAGCCTGGATTTGAAAGAGAACGGGGATCTATGGAGGCAAAATGTAACTCCAGCTTGGGTGCTTTGGCCAATACTCTTGTAAGAAGAGCCAATGGATTTTTAGTACTCTCAAGTCATCAAGATCTCAGTTGTGCATTTCATCCAAATGGCACTGATCTCATCCAGCCAGTGCATACCTCCAACTTGTATTCTTCACCTCAACAAAGCCCCACTGGATTTGCATGTGTGATCAGGTAATTAAAGACGGTATCAATAAAGCATATTCGGACAGGATTGAAGTAAGGTTGCATTGGCCCCTTGAATAGTGGCATTTCCTAATTTTTTGGTGCTTGACTTTGCAACCTTTACGCTCCCTTAATATGTATGATTTTTATTGTAATATTTGCATTCATTTTGTGCGTGAAAGGGTATTTTTAATCAAATCAAGCACATCAGCTACACTCGGGACACTTTTGGACAGTCTTCAATGAGTTAGTTCTGGAAACCTTTTGTAAAACACTAGTGAGAGCATGTTAGATCTGCTCCAGCCTCTCTCATTCTCCATGGCCTCAGAACTAAATCTGCTGAAGCCTGTGCAAGGTCCATGCCCAGTTCCACAGTTCTTTGCAGTCTAATGTGTCAGGTCCTCACTGTCTATCACTGAGGTCCCTGAACAACCACCCGCCTCCTGGATTCGCTCAGCCCCTGAAGGTATCTCCTTCCGTCCCTTATTCCTGATGAACATGGGTAACTGGCTGGGCAATGCTGGCTTCTTGGACCCGTGCATGACAATACACAATGGGAAGGGACCTCAAGAGGTCATTTAGTCCAGACTCCTGCCTTTTCACCCACATCCCCATACTTTAACTATTTCAGTGCTGGAACCATAATTAGGCTTTGTCCAGCAACGATGCCTGCTACAGGGGTGAGAATTGGTATGAGAAGACAGCACAGCAGTATCACTGCATGCAGGGGGCATGGAGGAGCATGTGAGGGGCATGCACAAGTGAGCAGACAGGTGAGTCACAGGTGAGTGACTGCATAAGAATGGAGAGACGGGAATGCAACTGGGCAAGCTTATGTGCCTAAGCACAACAGGGCATATACCTGCAGAGACAGGTGAGTGCATATACAGAGATGTGTACACCTGGGTAAGGGTTGCAAACACATATAGAGCATTTGCACATGCACAGAGTCTTGCACTGTGGAAGCCCAGTGGGTGTGTCCAGGAATATGTACATATATGCAAATACCTGTGGTGCAGGTGTGAGGTTTGTACAGGTGTGTAATTGCATGGACAGTCTGTGCATTCCTGGGGAGAAGAAAAGTGTAACAGAGTCAATGATAAGAGCATCTAGCAGAGAGAAAAGAGGCACTGGCCCAGCTCCCTCCAGGACAGCCTCTCTCTTTACTCAACAGCTATTGATAATCAGGGGCCACAGTGAGGTTCCTGGAAATACGTCTCTGCTGAGCTTTCTAGGGAGCCAGGCAGCATGGGGAGAGGAGCCACAGGGATTGGGAGCATATCCAGGAAAGCAACAGTCCAAGTTCTGCCAATCGATAGAGCAAGGAGCAGGAAGGCTGTTTTCACAGCGCAGGTGGAAAGAGCTGAAGTTTCTTCTTCTCAGGTGGACACCTGACATCTCCTACTATGCCTGTAGTGAAGCCCATTCTAATGGCTCCCCAGTGAAGTCCAACACCATGGCCATCATCAGTACTTCCTTTTGAGAAAGCCTGCAGTGCAAGGTTGACGGAAAATTCCTGAATATTCCCTGTGGCGTGCCCTGCCTGACCCAAAAGGATCAGCTAAGTGCACCAGAGATTGAGAGTCAAAAGAGAACAACCCAGGAACCAAAGTTTCTCGCCTTAGCAGGACTGGCATGTGCCCATTTGGGGACTCCATTGTAGGCAGTTACCCAGACTGGCTGAGTCTGGAGCGCAGTGCACCAGTTTGTGGCTACAGGTAGAAGAGGATCCTGCTCCTCCCAGTCATGTACATGCATATCCACATTCATAGATGTGTAGTGTCAGCAACAGACTCATAGGTTTTCAGGGCCAGAGGCAACCGTTGGGATCATATAATCTGACCTCCTCTATAGCACAGCACACAGAACGGCCCCCAAATAACTCCCAGGAAAACATCCACTCTGGATGGAGAATCCATCTCACTCCTTGGTAAATTGTTCCAGTGGCTAATTTCGCTTAGGCTACAACTACCTTACCTCAGAAGATCAGCTGCTCAGGGTTGATCTTCTGGGGTGCCATTTCATGCATGCCTGAAACGGAGCTTTCCAGGATGAATGCCGACCCTGTAATGCCTTGAGAGCCATGGGGATTAAGGAAGGTCTCTGGGAGGAGTGCTTCTGTCGACCTTCTTCCATGAAGACAGGCATGGAAGTCTATGGCTAAAAAGCTGATTAAGTCCCAATTGGCGTAGCTAAAATTGCATCTCAGCCATTGACTACGTCTACACGTGAAGCCAACATCGAAATAGCTTATTTCGATGTAGCAACATCGAAAAGAACGTCTACACGTCCTCCAGGGCTGGCAACGTCGATGTTCAACTTCGGCGTTGCGCGGCACCACATCGAAATAGGTGCTGCGAGGGTACGTCTACATGCCAAAGTAGCACACATCGAAATAAGGGTGCCAGGCACAGCTGCAGACAGGGTCACAGGGCGGACTCAACAGCAAGCCGCTCCCTTAAAGGGCCCCTCCCAGACACAGTTGCACTAAACAACACAAGATACACAGAGCCGACAACTGGTTGCAGACCCTGTGCCTGCAGCATGGATCCCCAGCTGCTGCAGCAGCAGCCAGAAGCCCTGGGCTAAGGGCTGCTGCCCACGGTGACCATAGAGCCCCGCAGGGGCTGGAGAGAGAGCATCTCTCAACCCCCCCAGCTGATGGCCGCCATGGAGGACCCGGCAATTTCAACGTTGCGGGACGCGGATCGTCTACACGGTCCCTACTTCGACGTTGAACGTCGAAGTAGGGCACTATTCTGATCCCCTCATGAGGTTAGCGACTTCGACGTCTCGCCGCCTAACGTCGAAGTTAACTTTGAAATAGCGCCCGACGCGTGTAGCCGCGACGGGCGCTATTTCGAAGTTAGTGCCGCTACTTCGAAGTAGCGTGCACGTGTAGACACAGTTATTGACTGCCATGTCTAGTATAGACATAGACTTACTATTAAAAATTGTCACTTCTTTCCAGTCTGACTTTGTCTAGCTTCAACTTCTAGTCACTGAATATATGGTACCTTTTTCTGGCAGATAAACAACCACATTAATAATGATATATTCCTCCATAGATACGTATATAGGCTACAATACAGTCTCTTCTTAAAAAAGAGAAAGTTAAGATAAGCAGATTGATCTCCTGGAGCCTATCACTATCAGACCTGTTTTAGAGTCCTTTAATTAGCCTCCTCGCTCATTCCGCAGTCCTCTCTAATTTGTCAACATCCTTCTTGAATTGGGGGTACCACAACTGGATAGTGTTCCAGCAGCACTCACACACATGTCCAACACAGAGGCAAATAAACTTCTCTTCTCCTAGTCGAGATTCTCTTGTCTATGCATTCAAGGATCACATTAGGCCAGAGTCACAGTGGAAGCTCATGTTCAGTTGATTGGCCTCCAGGACTCCCAAATCTTACAGTGTCAGTTTCCCTGGATAGAGTATCCCATTCTGTAAGTGAGCCCAGAAGGGGTGTCAACAGCCAGGGCCCACAGAGCATACTTACAAAGCCATGCTCAGACACCCCAGGGATGGACTCATTACAAGTAGCCAGCCAGACACACCCAGACCCTTTAGCTTTGTGCCAGATGGAGGGACTAATTGTTTCCACTTCTCCCTTTGAGAACTGGCTCACAGACATGGGAGTGGGGGGTCAGACTCTTCTGCTCCCTGTTATCTCATGGAGATCAGACCCTCTACCAGATCATGGCCCAGCAGAGTGAGTGAGAGACATAGCTCTGATTGGGGTGGAGGACCGGGGTTGGGGGGAAGGGATGCCCTGTCAGACCTCCTCAAAGATATGGGCCTGTGGCTTTAAACAGACCAGTTAGCAGGGCACCAAAACGATCAATGAATCTGCTAATTTATTTATTATTTCAAATATTTTATACCCCCTCTTTATTTTCAAGGCAGCTTATATTTTTTTTTAAAAATATAAACACATATAAAAAGATTTAAATACACAAAAGTCCAAAAGGACATGAATCCTACTAAAACATCTCAAAAGGCAGTGCACACACAAAAAGTCAAACACCAATAAAAGCACGAGTGAAAAGGGTGGCTTTAGCATGGCGCTGAACCAATGTTATTGTCGACACCCTGCAAATATTCTGGGGAAGAGAATTCCATAGCCTGGGAGCAAAGGCTGAGAAGACCCTGCTCCATGTTGATGTTAATCTTATTTCCCTAAGTGGGGAACAGTGAGCAGAGCCTCCCCAGCTGACCTCAATCCCCAGGCAGGTTCAAATGGGAGAAGACCATCATTTAAATACCATGGACCAAACCTACCCAGGGCTTTAAGAGTCATAACCATAATCATACCTTAAATTGTGCCCAGAAACATACTGGAAGCCATTGCAGCTGATGAAGTACACCTATTCCTCAATTTACAAACATAATTCTTGCTGTGTAAACTGTTTGTAAATCAAATGTAAAATGTAAAAATTCTGACTGATCCCTGACTCACCCCCCCAAAAAAACAGTTATTTTTCCCAAATATGTTACAATAATATACTAGCATAAAAATGACAACAGTACTACTTTGCTGCTTTTTTAATGACATTTATTACCACTAGTCAGTTCTTGGATAGTGGTGAACAAGGTGGTGGTGATGCAAGTTTTGAGGCTGAGGGTTGAGGATCAGCTGACAGAGATGAGGGTTTAAAAGGAGGTGATGAGGTTGAGGGTTGAAAAAAATGACAGAATTGAAACTTGTACTTCAGCCCTCTTTTTCCTGTCATACAACTCCTGATAGCATCAAACAGCTTCATGGATTTTTTGCTTGCATGCTGAACTCCATTCTAAGTCTGGGTCATTGTCACTGAGAACGTGTAGCTGCCTCAATTCACTGGAGAATTTTGAGAGTGTTTTAGCGTCCAGCATCTTTGTAGTTCATCCAATTCCTCCTCCTCTTTTTCTGATAAACTTCCTGCATCCAGTTGAATTAATTCTTCGGTAATCAATTCTTCACTGTGTGACAGTAAAAAGGTCTTGACCATCATCTGTGCCAACCACATTGAATCTGGCTTGACTTGCCAGTTGCAAAATAGAGTATGCATGTCTTTCACCACACCCTCAAAACCATGGAAATCATGAACATATTTCAGCAACAGCTTTTTCCAAACACCATTTGGGATACTTCAAGTAATTTTATTCCATGTAGTTGTGATATTTTCTATAGCCATCTTGACACTGTAATTCTTCCACAACTGCCTAACTGTGGGTTTGTCTTCTCCCCCTGATGCGGTAACAGTATACCTCATCCCCAGTTGCAGATAGTAAGCTTTGAATGTAGCAATGATGTCTTGATCCATTGGCTGAAGGATAGAAGTGGTATTTGGGGCCAAAAAAAAAAAAACCTCCCAAATCTTATCACTATAGTCTTTGACATTGATAGGGTGACTGGGAGCATTATCAAGGATCAGCAGACATTTATTATCCAGATTATTTTCAGTACACTATTTAGAGATGAATGATGAAAGGTAGCTTGTTATGTAATCAGCAAAAACCTGCTTTGTCACCCATGCCTTTTGATTAGAATGCCAGACCACAAATAATGATGCCTTGTATAAGCCTTTAAGCACCCTTGGATTTTCCAAATGACAAACAAGGAGAGACTTCAATTTCATGTCTCCTTCCAAATTTTCACCAAGAAGTAATGTCAGTTGATCCGTCGAGGCCCTGAAACCTGTTGGTTTTGTTTTATCCCTTATATAAAGGTTTGAGACGGCAATCTTTTCCAGAAAAGCCCCATTTCATCAACATTAAAGATTTGTTTTGGAAAATATCCACCTTCATCAATTATTCATCGCAATGCAGCTGGGAAAACATTAGCTGCCTGAACATCAGCAGATGATGCTTCACCTGTCACATGCAGACTATGATAATGTGAACGCTCTTTAAAGCACTGAAACCAACCATGACTTGCTTTGAATGTTACTTTGTCAACAGCCCCAACTTGCCTCTCTTCCTTGGCTTTCTTCTTCAGGTACTCAAACAAAGACAAAGCTTTCTCACTTATGATAAAGAAGCTCAAAGGTATGCTGTGTGCATTATGTATTAAATATCTTCCAAGTGTACATATTATTGCATCCCTGGCCTTTGTTAGTCGATGCAACTTTTAGCTCCACCAATGTAAATTTCTGCCATTTCTCTGATCTTTTCTTTCTGCATGAAGTTCGTACGCACTCTTGATGCTGCCAAGTTCATTGCCAAATGTGTTTCTTTCAACTGTTGACCCACTTCAATTCTTTTAATAACTTCAAGTTAGGGGGAGGAATAGCTCGGTAGTTAAAGCACTGCCCTTTTAAACCCAGGGTTAGGAGCTCAGGCCTTAAAAATGCCATTTAGAGGTCTAGGGCAAACAAATTAAAAAAAAATTTCTTGGTCCTGCAGAGAGGGCAAGGCACTAGACTCAATGACCTCCAAAGATCCCTTCCAGTTCTATGAGATGTGTATCTCCATATATATAAATATATATAAGTTTGGTAGCCACAGGTATTGCTTTCCTTGGTTTCTTGGCCTTAGTGTAGACTCCTGAAGAAACTTTTTCACATCTAGGACCCATGAAAATGGCAAATAAAGGTATCTGAAGATTAATATCACTCACAGTCAAGATGATACAAATACAATGAAGCACACAAACTAACTGGGAAGAGCTGAGCAGCTGAGGGAAATGAATCAGCCTCACACTGTGTTCTGCTGTATTCCTCTACATTCATTACTCACAAAGCGGATGGTCGGAGGAAGCTAGGTTCTTCTTTGTAGCAAAAATATGTTTGTAAATTGAAACAGTTATAAATGTACATTATTGTAGCAAAAATTCATAAACTGAAAGTTTATAAATAAAAGGATAGATGTACTGGCACAATGTGCTCTTCATAACAAGTGTTGGTTAAAACTCGGGCAGCTGCATTCCGGACCAGCTTAAGTCTCCGAAGGCTCTTTAGAGGCAGTCCCATATAGAGTGCATAACACTAATCCAGTAGAGACGTGACAAGAGCATGGATCATGCTTGTTCAGGAAGGGTCGCAGCTGGTGGATCAGACGAACCTGCCCAAAAGCACTCCTAGCCACTGGAGAAATTTGATTTTCAAATGTTAGAAAGGAGTCCAGGAGAACTCCTTAGCTGCATACCAGTTCTTTCACGGGAAGAGTAACCCCATCTAAACAGGTACAATGTTCTTCAACACCTGGACTCCTGATCCACAGGACCTCAAGTCTTATTTGAGTTCAACTTCAGCTTATTAGTGTTCATGCAGTCCATCACTGCTGACAAACGCAGGTTTAGATCAGTTATCGCCATACCTAGTAATAGTGTCATAGGAAAATAAATTTGCTTATTATCTTCATATCGGTCGCACCATCCTCCAAAACTCCTTATGACCTCTCCCAGCAGCTTCATGGAGATGTTAAACAACACAGGGAACAAGATGGAACGTTGTGGGACCCTGCAGTACAATTGCCATGGTGTCAAATAGCAGCCCCCTAGTTCCACTTTCTGAAAATGTCCTGACAGGTAAGATTGGAACCATCGCAAAACAGTGCCTCCAATACCCAACTGTAGGGTGCGAGAAGATATTGTAACGGTAAAGAGTGCAGTCCGACCCCTCTGTGAATCCTCAGGAGAAGTCCAAACAGACCAGTCTGTGCAAGGTGAACAGCTGCAAAACAAAGTACGCTTGCCAAAACTTCAAGGCTACGCTGGCAGTAGGCGACAAGAGATAGTAAGAGTAATGCATAGGCAATTTTAAGCAATCTTAGTAAATGAGTTTAAGCTTTATTAGTTAGTGTTAGGAGGCCTGTCACAGAGCCTCTCCCCCAAGTGAAGCTCCGATGCGTCGGGTTTTCCCCCACTGGTGACTGCGGCATTTCTGGGGCTCCCATCGCGGGTGTCATGCTTTCAATAAACCAAATATAGCACTCGCCTTCTGGGTGCAGCCTCGTTTCTGGGGAACCCGAGCCTGGTTGGTTACACCAACTGCCCCAGGCATTTCAGAAGGATACCATGGTCAATTGTATCAACAGCCGCTGAGAAGTCCAGAAGAATTAACAGACACACACCCCCATCTATCTCCTGACATAGGTCATCCACCAGGGCAACCAAGGCGGTTTTAGTTCCAAAGCCTAAAGTCAGACTGAAATGGATCTAGTCTGTTTCCTCCGAGAATGCCTGAAGTTGCAATGCCACTGTTCTCTCGAGCACCTTGCCCAAGAATGAAATACTAGCAACTGGGCAATAGTTACTCAAATCATGTTGGTCTAGAAAAGGTGTTTTAAGTATCGGTTTTATCACTGCTTCTTTCAAGGCAGGTGGAACTATACCAATCTGAAAGCAGCATTCATAAGCCTCTGGAACCAACCAGTGATCCCTTCCTGGCTAGCTCTAATAAGTCAGGAAGGGCAGGGCTCAAGCAAACATGTGGTTGGATGCACTCCTCCAAGCACGTAGTCCACCTCTTCAGTCTGCAATAACTGAAATTGTTCCAAAGAAGACTGGACTGGGCCGACTGGATGGTGTGCTCATCCCATACCCCGCTTACATAGCAACCAGCGTCCAACTCAGATCAAACCAATCACAGCAGGAAGCCGAAAGTGCCTCCATTTCACCATAAGTGCCAGACTGTAGCAGGCCCCGCACCACTTGAAACAGTTCTGCTGGACAGCTTTGTCCAGATACAGGACAGATGGAAAAATAGTTTTTCTTCGCTGTCAGCACAGCTATAGCGTAAGCTCGCAATTCAGCTCCAACCCGCAATCCATCGCACTCAGCTCTAGTTCTCCTCCAGCAGGATTCTAGCTATCGCGCAGATCGTTATGCCGTCATCAGCTCCCCAGAGAACCAGGGAGCGAACTTGGCCAGACTAGCTCAAAGAGGGCACTGAGGCACAATAATGTTAACTGCCCAGGCTACCTCAGTGTTCCTTATTTTAATTAGGGCAGTGACAAGACCATTTGTCGTAACAGCTGAATAATCTCCCAGGGACTTCAAAAAGCCTCTGAGGGAGAACCATCTTAATCATTCCCCCACTTCTGTGGAGGAGAAGTTCAACAGATAAGTGTAAATTTGACACAGTAGTAATCAGTCCATGACAAAGGGAGTGTAACCACATCCCTTATCCCCAAACCACTATCACCCTTTTTCCAAAAGACTAGAATGAGTGTACGACCTGCAATGTGTCTTAGGATAGTCCTAACATCATAATATCCATAAAATCTCAGGCTGGACCAAACAGGACAGCCTCTGCATGAATATTAAAGTTCCAAAAGCCTTGGGATCCTCAAAACCTCGTCTGAGACCACTTCAGCCAGCTCAAGTATAGCATCTGCCATACAATGAGGTGGATGATAAATAAGTAGAATACCCAACCTATCCTCGCCACCCAAAGCCATCTAATACCATAGAGCCCAGGCTATCCCTCATATCCCTCCAGCCTTTTGGTGTTATGCAGTGTGTAAGTGCAGATAGCCTGTATCGTAACAGTTGCACCACTTCCTCTGGCCTCCAATCATTCCTGGACAGCTTGTCAGTAATATCTCTCTTCCTTCCTTCCTAAACCTTCTGCAGAGGTGGGCTAAGTGCCACACTGCTGGGGCTCCACACCATGCCACTGGAGCCAAGCTGTGCTTCAGAGCCAGTCAAAGGGCACCCCTCCCCCAAGGACAGGCGCTTGCAGGTGGACCATTCCAGCAGGTGGGGCACCCTACAGCTTATCCCACAGCAGCTGCTCAGTTGGATTCTCCTGACAGCCCAGTCCTATTAGGGAAGGAGATTTGATCAGAAAAAAGGCAGCACTGCCCAGAAGTGTCACTGCTCAGTAAGCTCTTGGCAACAGCAAAATGGGGATAATAACCTCACCGAGAGGTTAAGGAGAAGTATATTTAAAAAACCCTGATAGTGCTTTGAGTTACACCGCTGGAAAGTGCTATACAAACAATAGGAATAGAACTACTGTTGGCCCCCATGCCACAGTTCAGCCCAGTACATAACTAACTTCAAGCACACGCTTCAGTACTTTGCTGAACTGGGGCTCAAAGGAGCCTATGCGTAGCCTCCTCCTAGCATAAGGAATTATATAGGGGGGAAACCACATTTAAAAAAATCTCTGTTTGATACAGATCATTCACTTGGCTCCAGTTAATAATATTGTTGCTCTGCTTTTGTCATCGGGGTCGGGGTGGAGAGGGGAAGGCGCAGGACTTTAACTGAGGCCTGGGGATCTCTTTCAATAGGAAATGCACTGAAAATTCTCAGTATCTGGTGCAATCTGTTTCAGTCCAAAAGGCAAAAATAAGAGCTCTTGCCAAGTATTTTATGAGCCCTAGATAAGTCTTTTAGGAGCACCCAGAGAGAAGAAAACCCTCAAGCAAAGGGCCTCAGCCCAAACTTTGCAGCTCTTTGATTTCAGAATCTACTAAGAGGCTCTCTAGACTACATCACAGAGTAAGAGGGAGAGAGTTCTCGTTCAGTCAAGTCTAGATGCAGCTCTGCCAAGAGACGCTAAGGAAGTGTCTCTTAAAGGCTTTCAAGAGAGGGCTCACAGGAGGCCTACAAATAGTTTTCTGTTTCTCATACATACGGATCCAATTTTGCCCTCATTTACACAACTTCAGCTCTGATGGAGGTGAATGTGAATCACACCTATTTAACAGAGGTCAGAATCGATTTTGATTGAACGAGTCTGATCAGGCAGGGTTTCCAGCACACACAACTTTAGATCAAGATCCACCCTATACTGATAGAGCTAACAAGTCTGAAATTCCCCTACCACCACATACTTGGCAAGCATCCAAAGTGACCATCGCTCAGGACAGGTGAGGTGTTTCATACGCCATGGTGGATTGGAAATTTTGTAGTCAGGAGATTTCCAGGTTCTCCAGGCTCCAGCTAAGCCAGAAATGCCACAAGCACAATTTCCTGGGGCACATTTTGGTGTTTCTTTTCCTTTTTCTCCTAACCAAAATGTAAATGTAGTGAGGCAAGTGGAAGACAAACACCATAAAAAAGGGTCATAAACCAACCTTGCCTGACTTTCAAGAGACTCAGATTTGAGCTGGCTTCAAGGTCATTTCTTATGTTATTCAGAATGGGTCACTTGTCACAGTGCAAAAACACAAATGATATATTTAAAGAGATACTGTTACCAGAGAGAGACAGCAGGAGTGGCTGTCGCCTGCTGAGACAGGACTTTAAGTCTAGTCAGTGCCATATGGATGCCCAGGCAACTCCTGAGATATGCAGTAAAGGTCATACTTATAAATCAAGTGTCAGTACCATGTTCTAAGGAGTCTGGTAACAGGGGACACCACCCCAGTGGTGCCTTGTACTTCTTTCCTTTAATTAAGCCACAGAGCAGATTGTGGGGGTTGATGAGGGGGAGGCTAGGTAGACAGAGTGTCTGTGGGGTGGAGGAAGGGGTGGGAGGGATAAGATCTGACACAAGTGAGACTTGGTAGCACTGAAGTCCTTCACGAGGCTATCTGCAGAAGAGAATGGATCTTTTCCAGCAGCAATCCCTGCATTACTGAGAAACAGGCCAGGCCCTATTTCCCCAAAGTAGCAGTGCGAGGAAACTGAGTTGAGCAATGGGGTGGGAGCTGCAGAACAATCAGCTATAACAAAACCAAGTCACCTCGCAAAGCATCCTCTACTGCCAGGCAGCCCCTGGAGCACGAAGCTGCCCAAGAATTCTGGAGATGAATTAAGGGCATTTGAGAGAGATTCTACATGTAATTCATGTCCCTCCTTACAGGACTCAGCCTCTGCTCCCTCTCTCCCCGGAGAGTGCTGAGTGAATGTTATTGCATTCAATTCAGCGTCCCTCCTCTGCTGACTAACAGTAACTCAATATCACTGGGCCCTGCGGACCCACATGATGCATTGTTCTCACTGCACAGAGATTACATTGTTTAGTGGACACGTTAGCCACAAACAGCCTAATTTTATTAGCTGTCAGCAATGATGATGGCAGCCTGTCAGGCGCTGAGAGAGGAGATTTTCAGAGAGCAATGCCCATGCATTGATGCACAGAGTGTCCCTCTATGCAAGGGCAGCTAGGGATACGCAGGTGGAAGAAGGCTCTCTGGAGGCTTAGCTAATACAGGACGCCTCTTCCTCTTCATTCTCATTATCCCTTTGCTATACCTTGTTGCACAAATCCCATCTACTCTGGTCTGGTGTGGGGTTCCCTCTGGGAATTGGCTCCATATATTGAGTGTAAAGAAAGTTATCACATCTGTTTCCCCAGGAGAGGGCCCTGGCCTGTTCCTTTTCTGCTACAGAAAAGGCAACACTTGACACTCATAATTACACACCAAAGATGGGCCTGAGTCACAAAGGCCAGCTCTACATTTAAGCCGATCTGCAGGTGAGGGAGAGACCCAAAGGTGGGTGTTGAATCCTGGGGTTTGGTTCAACCCCTCTCCACTCAGCCCTGATGCAGTACTTCAATCTGCAAAGGGGTGTCTAAAAAGTGAATTAATCCCTCCTCCCTACTTGATGATGGTGAGTGTCGGTATATGTATTTTTAAGGTGGAGAACTGGGGCAAAAAGAGATTAAGGAATTGTCCAAGACACAAAGGGAGTCAGTGTCAGAGTCAAGCTCTCAGGGTTCAACCTGGAGTTCTCTGTCCCTACCAGAAGGTGGTTCTAAGCTATTAGTGGGGAGAAAGGACAGTCTCCAGTGATCTGCCTCTGCTATTTACGTTCCAGCAGCTCAGCCACATGTTTGCCAATCTGTCCTCAGATGAAATCAGCCTGGCAGAGAATGCAAGTGCCTTCTGCTGTAGAGCGGCCACGCTGCATTAGCATCAGCTGCCTGGCAGCTGTCAGGAGGCACATGTTCCACACAGACAAGTGAAGGGTTACCGGGGTGCCTGAGGGCCCATTCTGCAGCACTGGAAGGGAAGTCAGCTATTGAACTATTAGGCCTAGCAGCAGGGGACCAGGCTGGGTGGTTCCTATAAAGGAAGGACTGTGGAAGCAGACAGGGAGAATTGAGCAGAGAGTTCATATCCTGAGATTGGCCTCAAAGGGAGAAAACATCACAAATGACAGATTCCAGGCAGCTGCCAAAGAAGCCAGGAGCCACACAGGGAAAGCTGCTTAGCAACAGCCTGGGAAAAGCAGCAACTGAGGAACAAACCTGCAGGGAGAGCAGCCTGGAAAGTGCAGCTCCATAGACACCTGCTTGCAGGCGAAGGCAGGGAGCAACTTGGGGAACCAGCAAGGGACTGTAACCAACAGTCGCCACGTGCCAATCAAACCACCCCTACAGCAGAGAGTGGGCTGAGGATCCCCTACCACCTCCTTGCAGGAGGGGCAGTACAAGCCTCCAGAAAGGAGCAAGGACTATAAAAGCCCAGACTGGGGCTGAAGGCCCATTACACGGTCTCTAAGCCTTTCAATTTTCACTTGGACTTCTTGGTTACCTCAGCAAGGAACTGAGCTGAAAGAGGCCCCGGCTGGAGGGCTCAGACACAGACAACTTAGACTGTGGCAGAACTAGAATGGTGGGAATAGGGGTGTGGGAGGCAAAGAACCCTGCAACATCATGACCTGAGAGCAAGGGGTGCTGTGGCTGTTGGACCAACTGCTTACAGCCAGAGTCCTCCATACCACCAGACAACACCTCCCAGCACCGCCTGTCTACACAGCTAGTACTGTGGAATCATCAGCTGTCTGCAAGGACGGTGCTACAAGTACAAGGCATTCTTTTCCATCACTAACCACCCTTTTTGGTGATGGACAGATGGAACAGGAGAACCTCAAAAGCAAAATAAAGAGAGAGAGCAAACCTGCCTAGGAAGTGTCTTCACAGGCAGTCACACTTAACTGCAGCCTGCAGTGGTCACAGTGGCACTCATGCTGTAAAACAGCGCCTACAGGTAGGAGCCTGCACCAGCGCTAGCAAATCTGACAAGAGAAAAGCATCAGTGCCAAGCTGGGCACACTGGCAGTACATGACTTATCTCCACAGGGGCCTCTGATCACATGCCTCTCTGGCTCTCTCTTTGCTGCAGATGGCTCCTACCCCAGGTGTAGGCCTTTCACTTCCAATCTGTCTCCCTGCTGGAGCTCACGCCTTAGCAATCCCCCACCTACTGCTGGAGACCCAGCTCTGCCCCCAGCAGCCTCTGCCCCTCAGGCACTAGCTAGGCAGGCAATGGTATCTTCCAGAAAGAGGTAAAATTTCACTTTCCCTTCCAGCTCAGGGAGCATCCATAGAGAAGAGGGGGTCAGTCTGGGAAAAAGGAGATACATGTGGCAGGGACACTGCATTAATCTATTACCAGTAAAATCGCATTGGCTGCTAAATGGGTGGCCAGGTTGGATATGAGAATCAGCTGGAAACTGGAGGGTACTGCCTCACAGAACGGACCACATGCATAGACCTCCCTGTTATCCGACCAGCATCGCTCAGACACAAGCTGACCTAGGCCACATCCTGCTGTGGGAAAGGCACACGGTCTTTGCCTTTCCAACAGGAAGTGCCCAGCCATTAAGTATGCACGTGACATCTGGCCTGGGTTCCTGATGTAGCCCAGGGACACCACAGCTGCTCGCACCCTGGTCTCCCCTCCTCATAAACAGAAATACACAAAGTGCCTTTCATGGGCCATCACCACCAATGGTTTCATGCGCCCTCCCCACCCCCAGCCCCGCAACTGGTGCAAAGACTCAGCAACTGCCAACTGGTGCAGGACAGGAAGTGAAAAACATACCTTGCCTGTTCTTTGATACAGACTGTACGAAACACGAAGCTCCTCCATTCACCAGTAGGGTTACAAGTCAAGCTGAGGTTTCTCCCTGTGCCATCACCTCTCTCTTGTGCAGTGGCCCCAGATGACAGAACACCAAGACCATCATTCAAGAGAGATGTAGAGTTTCTGTAGCACTTGTCATAGTCAAAGTGTTCCAGTTTTGTACAAGTCAGACAGGCACCAGCTGCAACAGTGCAAGGCAATGTAGCCACTGTACTTCACTCAGCAGCTGCTCACACATCGACTGAGGCAGCATAAAGGAGTTGCCATTGGCACCATATAAAAAGAGCCCTTCTGCCGTGACAGCCCATTACAGAGGGACAGAAACTGCCTCCTTAGCTGGAGAATAGGAGCCAGAGTGATAAAACACTAGTGTAACTGAGCAAATTGGAAAGGGTCCAGAAAAGAGCAACAAGAATGATCAAAGACCTAGAAAACATGACTTATGAAGGAAGACTGAAAGAACTGGGCTTGTTCAGTTTGTGAAAAAAGAAGATTGAGGGGGGACATGACAGCACTGTTCAGGTATCTAAAAGGGTGTCATGAGGAGGGAGAAAACTTGTTCTTCTTCACCTCTGAGGATAGAACAAGAAGCAAAGGGCTTAAACTGCAGCAAGGGAGGTTTAGGTTGGACGTTAAGAAAAAGTTCCTAACTGTCAGGAGGGGTCAAACACCGGAATAAATTGCCGAGGGAGGTTGTGGAATCTCCATCGCTGGAGATGTTTAAGAACAGGTTAGATAAATGACTATCAGAGGTGGTCTAGACAGTACTTGGTCCTGTCTATATTTCCAACAGCCTGCATGCCACAGCTGAGAGAGATTTCCCAGAAGTGCACAGTGGTGCAGAGTCTGTGCAGGCTACAGGAAAGAAGGGTTAAAAACAGGCAGATGGAATGGGACATGAGCAAAGCACTCTCAGCAAGCACCAGATTGATGGTGAGCACGTCACTCCCAGATAAGAGATGTAAATGACAGAATAGCCATGGAAGGCAGCTGTCAAGCAACCATGTCCTGCCCTTGGTTTGTGATGATGGGATGTGGCTGGTTTCATTAGCTGAGCATGATGACCTACAATACCACACTGGGGTGGGCAGACTATCCAGAGACCAGAGCTGTCTCCTTATCACGATCTTCAATTAACCTTCTAGAAACAGTCTAATCTTCCCTTGAATGACACATGGGCACCAGGATGCCTTCAGAGGTTACCTGAGACTGGCTAGTCCTAGGGTTTTGAATGGCCACCATGACAGAGAGAGAGAGGTCCTCACCTCTTACAGGCAACAAAGATAATTAGAGGTTTGGGATGACTGCTACATGAGAAGAGATTAAGAAAACGGGGCTTTTTAGATTAGAAAAGAGGAAACTAAGGAAGATAGGCACCTAGAAAATCATGACTGGTATGGAGAAAGTAAATAAGGAAGAGATATTTACTTGTGCCCATAACACAAGAACTAGAGGTCACCAAATGAAATTAATAGGTAGCAGATTTAAAACAAATAAAAGGAAGTATTTCTTCATGTAACTGATAGTCACCCTGTGGGACCCCTTGCCATAGGATGTTGTGAAGGCCAGGACTTTAACAGTGTTCAAAAAAGAACTAGACAATAGCTATTAGCCAGAATGGGCAGAAATGGTGTCCCTAGCCTCTTTTTGTCAGAAGCTGGGAATGAGCAATAGGGGATGGATCACTTGATGACACTTCTTCCTGTTCATACCCTTGGAGGCACCTGGCACTGGCCACCGTCTGAAGGTATAACACGGATTGGATGGACCGTTAGCCTGACCCATTATGGCTGCTCTGTGTTAAAGCCAGACTGGAACTCTAGAGTCCTGCTGGGATCACCACCCACTCACGAGCTCTCTTTTCCTGTCACCTCCCCATTGCTGCTGGTGTCCAAACCCAGCTTCAAGCCGAGAATAATTAGTAAGTCGTGGGGGTTCACTCTAACAATACAAGATTGGGAAGTACACTTAAGGATCCTAGAATGGCTGCTTGCAGGGAAGTGGGGTTATTATCAGAAAGGAAGTAGGGGGTGTTATGCCTGCTTGGGGCAGGGGATTCCTTACACTTGGCTGGGGGCCTGGAGAGCCAATACTATGTTCAGAGAAGGGAGGAAGAGGAATCAAAGAGGGGGAGAGAGAACAGTTTCTGTTGTGGAGAACTAGCGGGGGCTGATTTCATTCCAGAGTGAGACTCTGCCTCAGGGGGCTTTTTTGGGTGGGGGGCGGTTAAGCTCTTCTCAAAACTTGACTATTTTTCTAGGTCACCTCCAGAATCTCTACATGGGTACAGCTTCAAACACAATATACATCATGGATCAGGGAGCAGACAAATTTATAGCCCAAGAGATTCAACCTCTTGCAACACAGAGTGACCCTGGAGCAGAGTCTCAGAAGATTTGAAGGTGTCTAGGCCTGAATGCTCTTGCTTGGATAAATTGCTTTCCTTTTGCTTCCCAGCTTCATTGCCCTCTCTTCTTTCCACACAAATGCAGGATATAGCCCAGAACAAAACAGAGCGGGGTCTCAGTCAGCCCAGGACAGTCATTACCCTCTCCTGGACAGCGGGAAATCAACTTCTGTCTCTCAGTCCAGGGCCCAAATGTCTACTGTACAAATTGCCTCCATTTTGTAACCTGATGCCCCTCTCGGTGGGGATCACTACCCCATAGGCTAGAATAGGGTATTTCTCTCATACCTAGAGGTCCACCTCTTGGATTCCGTGGAGGGACAATGGGAAAGAGCATGTAGAGCTTGCCCTGCTGTCGTGCCCATCTGTGAATACTTTTGTGAAGCATAGATTTTTAGTCAGAAGAAACTTGGGAACAACTAGCACACTCTTTTCTGGTGCAACATGATCTCCTCTCCAGTGTGGTTGGGCAGGCACATGTAAATGAGAGTCTGAGCAAAAGCCTGTGTAGAACAGACTTTCTCTGGCATTTCAAAAAAATCTAACCTCTCTGCTAGGCTTGTAGCCTCACAACAATATATATTATATATATATATATATATATATATTTAAATGTGTAAGGGAATACACTGGAATGCATGAGTCCGCAGAAAACACAGAAGGAAGTGTGGGCTGCTCTCCTTGGTACTGAACTAAATGGGACCTAGAGAACAGTTCTGAAGAAACATGCTGCTTCTTCTCTAAACCTGAAATCTAACAAAACCACGTGATATCCAGAGGCTAGTATTCTACAGAACCCTCCCTTGGCTCTGATACATAACTTATTAGGTTTTCTACAGATAACCCATATGTTTTCCCAGAGGGCGTCTATGTTCTATAACAGTGCTACAGTCTTTTGCAAGTTTCAGAATCTCCAGCAGAGGAAACCACTGGACTCAGTCCATGTAAGGATCTGGGGAAGTTATCACCTCAAGTATTTTCTTTTCAAAGGACATCAGTTCAATTCCCTTAACTTTTCCCTAAGACTAGTTCTCAAGACAGTGCATTGTCATGGCCTTCTGGTACCCTCTCACCCACGCACTTTATTTCTTGTGGTGTGGTCCTCTGACCTCCCCATAGAATCCCAGATGAGACTGAGACTAGGGCATTATACAGTCAAAGCAGCATCTTCTCCAAGATGACCTGCTTCTTGTGTTACTTGACTACTGACTGCAGGGCAAAGCATTAGCAATACAGTGAAAACTATCTGGTTCTCCTTGTGGCCAATCTCACAACCCAAGAGCATCAAGACAATGGAATTAAAGAGCAACAGGTTCAGAATGATTAAGAGAATAGGGGATGATGTAAAATAAGTGTACAGGTACTGTATTACGTGAGTCAGTCCACCTTCCTCTAAAGCCTCAGGGACTGGCCATGCCTAAAGCAAGATACTAGGATTACTGGAGCAATTATCTGGAGTGGAACTCTGAAGTGCCTGTTCCTGAGGGGATATAATCAATTGTGCACATCAAGCAAGTATCATCTTGGATTTTAATTGCCTTCTTTTGTTTTGCCTTTATGACACACTTGCTCCCTACTGCCCTGAAGACAGGTGCTCAGCTTGATGGGCTCAGGATCTCCCTCAAAACACAGGGAATGGGCAGATAAGAAGAGGTTCTGATTGTTGCACTCAATGTCCCTCTTGGCTGGACAGAGGAGGTGTAGCTTTTTTTGGTAATTCTCCCTCACCCCACAGCACACAAATGAGCATTCTACTAGCTGTAAGAGCAACAGGTCCCAGCTCTGACACTTAAAAAATTCCCTAAATATTACAAAACACTCACTGCCTGCCTTCTCCATGTCAGCACCTACAGATGCCTCTGCTTGACTGCTTTAAAAAGCTCAAACTTGCACACGTTTTCTTGAAGCTGAAGTTAGAGCTCTCCCTGGAATCCAGGCTGGTTCCTTGAAAGTTATGGCCAAGTCAAGAATAAACTTGAGCTTTTAAAAAGCTGACTGGACTTAAGGCTCTTGTTACCCCCTGCCCCAGCCCACCTTCACTATGAATATACACACCTTGTAGGGCTGGAAGGGACCGTGGGAGGTCCTCAAGTCCAGTCCTCTGCCCTCTTAGCAGGGCCACACACCATCCCTGACAGATTTTTTTAATCTGTTTGCCCTGACCCCTAAATGGCCTCCTCAAGGACTGAGCTCACAACCCTGGATTTAAGCAAGCCAATTGCTCAAACCACTGAGCTATCCTGTCCTCCCACTCACCTATCTACCTACCTCTAAAAGAAAATCCAGGTGTCTCAATGATTGGCACTATACTAAAACCAAAAGCAGTAAAACTGAAGCAAAGCCAGGGTCAGTTTCCAAAATCTGAAACAATAATGGGGGTGACTAGCCAACCCTCCTGTCTCCCCTATTGCCCTTGTGCGTTCTTCTACCTATCACCTCTTATTTCCCTATAAATTCAGGACTCCTAAGGGCTTCCCATGCTGAAATCTCAGAACAAGTCTCCCACATGGGCTGCAAACAGCTGAGAATTTATGAGCTGTTGTCATCAGTCCCTTCCTGAAGCCTAATGGCCTATTGAGAATTAGGAATTTATTCAGTTGGAACACACAGACAGTATCAAGAAGGTACCCTTCAATTTCTAGTGCCCCTAGCAGTGGGAAGTTATCAGTCGACTGCAGCCCAAGCCTTTCTGGGATTCCCAGAGTCACTCCCACACACATCCCTCGCTACAAAAATGGGGGGCTTTTGGGGCTGAGATGGCATAACCTGTCCCCCATTACATCACAGAGACCTTTAGGCTAATTCTCAGACAATGACTGTCACAGCAGTCCACACAATGGGTTGCAGGGAGCTTCTGACATCAGGCCTAGAGAGACTACCTCAGTAGGAGACCAGAGACAGAACTGGAGCTGCTTGTGATCAAGCCAGAAAACAGCTGCCCCTCCACATTTTTCACTCCTCTTTTGTTTTTCCTCTGAGGATCTCAAAGTGCTCTAGAACAATAGGAATAAAGGCTGCCAAGGAACTTCTTTCTCACCCAGATTGCCCCTGGAGAAGTGTCTCCATTGGCAGCCAGAAGCTCAGGGCATTGAAAAGGAGAACTCGTCATCCTTAAGACACTGGTTCAAATCACCCCAGAGGGCAGACGGCTGTATGGCAGCTCACATGCAAGGGGTTGGTGGGTCCCAGTTGTGCTCTTAATTGAAAAGGGTCTGCTACACAAGAACTCTACAATGAGCACCCTTGTGCACATTGTCAAATAGAAAAGGCAAGGGGCTAACAGCGGAGCTAAAGCTGAAGCATTAATAGGAGGCTCAGTATGCATTTGAGGGAAGTTGAAACAACCACTGGGTGGGAAGAGGGCCTTGGGAGCTTGTATTGCCTTGTATTTGTACAATCCTGGCTACTTAAAAGGCAGGAGAGGAAGCACTGCAATGTTCTTCAATTGAATTCAGTCTTCAGGGCAGGTAGATTCAAGTGGCCAGGACTGCAATATAGATGACTTCAATCTTCACAGCTCCTCTCAAACTGACACCTTGGACCAGCAGTAAATTCAGCAAGAAGTGGCAGAGTGTATGTGCCTGTGCCCTTAATGACACACCTATTCCTCTTTGATAAACAGTTCTCTTCAAAGGTACCTCCCTGCCCTTTGTTGGTGGCACTGACAGGACGTGGCCCTGTATCCTCCCGCTCTGGATGGGCACAAAGAGCCACGAAGCTCCTCGGGGAGGCAAATGCTTACTAGATACATGGGCAGATAATGAAGAGAGTGACAGGTGGAGGGCAACTCTGGGTATTAACCAGCTGGCTGGAGCCTGACAAACACCATCCAGCAAACCCCCAGGAAGGGGCCCCCTCTGTACATGGTGCAAATTGGAATACAAATCAGGGAGAAAAAGCTTTCCTCTGTTTGAACAAATTGCTATAGATTCACCCCCGTCTCAGGTCAGAGCCCCCAATGGGAAATATTTTCACTGGCTGACTGCTAATAGACTCCAGAGCAGCCACTAGATCAATAGCTGAATAAGAAAATTAGCTGAAGCACACAGTCTGATTCTGCCTTGCTTTGAATTACAGCAGGCTCGCCTGTTTATTTCTTTCCCTCTCCCCTCCCACCGCCTTGTTCCCTGTTTGCCCGTCTATCAAATCTAGTCATGTCTGTGGGACTGTAACAACGTACATGCAGAAAGATGTAATTCCTTTGGAAAATATTAATGCATGTAAACATTTTTCTAGTGAAATGACAGGGCTAACGTTTCCCTCAGAGGAGAGCGCTCTGGAGTGGCACTGGGATATTCACTCACACACAAACAGTCGGTGTAGCTGTTCCACAGAACACAACAGGAACAGGGACTGGAGTCATATTAGCCCTTTCCCTGTCAGGGAGCTCAGGGGCATGGACATGACAAGGTTTTGAGTGTCACACATACAAATCATCAGCTGGCTTAGGCACACGTAATGGTGTGACGTTACACGGGGTGTATTTCAGATCGACACTTGGAGTGCATCGACATGGCAATCAAATGGCCATGGAGGTAATGTGTCAGCTGATTCAGGCTTGTGGAACTCCAGTTGCAAGGCTAAAAAACAGCCCTGTACCCCTTCAGGCTCAGGCTGAACCTGGGCTCTGAGACCCAGGAGGGGTGAAAATCACAGCCCATCCCTGTCCTTCAAAGAGTTGATGACAGTTAAGTAAAGTGGCAGATTGGAAGTGAAGAGGTAGAGATTACATGTAGCTTCTCACCAGCTTTTGACTAGAAACGCAGAAGGGTCTTGCCTCCAACCCCTCAGTCTTGTCACCCCTTCCTCACAACCCAGACTTCTGCGTGCAGTCTGCCTTGTTTTAATCTGGAAGTGCCCATGATCAAAAGCCTCGAAGCACCATTTAAAAACATTATTTAAAAGGATCCAATTTACCCAAGGATGGGAGTAAAATAATTCCCTCAAATCCTTTCCTTGGCATCCCACTCACCACAATGTCCCCTCTCCCACCACAGCCCCACTACCACATACACCCAGACCCACATAAAGAAGAGAGAATTGCTGGACTTCATATGCAGATATACCCAGCTGGTTAGTGTGAAGTATAGGGAGCGATCCCAACAAACTCAACAGGAGCCTGCATCCTTTTTGCTCCTCAGCCACACTGAAAGCTGCTGAGACCTGCTGAGCAGCCCCTGTGCAGTGCATCCCCATAAGAAACTGAGCTAAAGAGTCATAACATGTATATCTCATTGCCCCAAGCTACTATCCATAGAGAGGAGTTGACCCCCCCACCCCCTGCCTTGGCAGGGGCATCGTTCAGAGCTTCAGTGCCCCTATAGGACTCCTGGATGATTTCTGATGCATGAAGTGCTGTCAGAGCCAGGAGTCCCCCTCCCACCACATCCCACCTGCTCCTGGCCAGCAGGTTGCAACCTTTTCTCAAGGATTCAGCATCTCACTCTACCTGTTGGGCCATCTGCAAAAGGGAGCTGCCCACCTAGGGATATTCCTTAAACACAGGCACACACAAACCCTTTGCTTCTGTAGATCAGGAGGTAGTGATAGTAGTTTCTGGAAAACCTGAGACGCTTCCAGAAATCTCACCAAACAATGAATTGACCCCCAACAGCTATCAAAGTCAAACACCGTTCCATGAAACCTCTATAGCTGCGACCTACCTCCACTCAGGGGAACTGCAACAACTTTTATAGTGGGAGTGCTGAGAGCCATTGAACCATACCATAAACCCGACATCTTATCGAATCCACTTCAAGGCAGGGGGTGCTGAAGCACCCCCAGCATCCCTAGTTCCAGCACTTATGCCTCCACCCAAAATACAAGACTGCCCATCCATGTACTAACATAGCTTCTGTCACAAAATCCCTTGAGTTCCTCAAACTCATTGCCAGATTTTTCTACTCTCCATCCTACTCTGTTCTAGGACTCAGCCAACAACTGTTTCAAAACAATAACTTTTTTAAACTGTGCCACATGATGTTCCAGACCTTAAAAGGAAAAAAATACATATGCAGAAATCACACCCAATCCCCATGGTTCATATTCTTAAGAACTCCAGACACCTCCTGTGTAACGGTCACATTACAACAATCAGCTTTTGGAAGCTCCAAGATTCTGCTTTGGGAAGACTTGTATGTCTTGGAGAGCTGTTGCTCTTCCAGTTCCTTGTTTTCAGAAGTAACAATGTCATGGTATCCTCACCAGGCCAGTGAGAGACAGGAACAAAACATTCTCACTCTTAGAAGCTGATGTTGATGGTGACTGTGTAATTACTGTTTTTTTTTCTAGTAACAGCAAGGCAACGTGTTTCTTCATTTCTCTATTCACTGGCACAAGCATGTAACACCTTTCCCTGCTTCCATCTTCCCCTGGAATTTAAAACTAATGCTCTTTGGTTTATACATAAAAGTCTGACAGACTTGTATTGTGGGCTTCTTCTGCTTTGATTTGCTTCAATTGAATTCTGAACTGATGTTCATTAGTAGTTAGCTCTGCTGGAATTTTCTGGGCTGGGGTCTGTAGTGCTGAGCTATAAGTCTGCGATGCAGCATTGCATGATTGTGCCCTCCTTTCTTTCTCTTGCCCTTTTAAGTGTGTGCACAAAACAGCCCACTAACTTCCATGAAGCCGAGAGATAAACGGTGATCAAGTGTGATTTACCAAACGTCTCATCTTTTTAGGCAAACCATATGCCTCCAACATCGCCTGCAATGGCCCAATAGTCTGAGCGGCAAAAGCATTTGCAATATAGTATGGATTAGTGCCGGCCACCTGGAAAAAGCATCAGCTACAAGTATGTACATATGTTTACTCCAATCAGGGGGAACAATAAATCAGTGTGTTGTCTTTGCCAAGGCCTAAAACCCCGCTGCTGTGAAGCAACTGCTAGCACTTTTTGGAGTTCACACTGACTAATTTCTCCTTATATATCTTGGGTTAGGTCTGACCCCCACACTTCTAATATTCATTTTGCTGTGGTGACATGCAGGTCATCCAAACATGTAAACTTTATGGTATTAATCTTATCACCACAGTAAATAATTCTCAGCTGTCAACTCCATTTTTCTACAGGGAATAAGGATGAAATTTCTCATCTACTATATGATTTGGCAAACCAGAAAAACTACATCACCTTATCTTATTTCTGAGAGTAACATTTTCTAAAGCACTTAAATCCCATTTTCAGAAGCGACTCAGGAAAGTAAATATCTTTGGGTGCGGGGGGGGAGAATCAGTGGGAAATAGGAGCCAAAGTTCCACATCCCCAAAACGTAGCTAGGGGTCTAATTCTCAATCCTTAGGCCCTGACTACCTTTAAGGATATGTACTGCCAATCACTTCTCAAAGTAGGCTTACAGTCTGGTCTACATGAATCATTTAGTTTGCAACCAGCTGGGGAGAGCATTTGCACTGTGCTCAGATGATGGACCATGCTGATGTGTGCTAACAGTGTGTGCTGCTTTAGCCCATTCTGAGATGGGAGTAGACCCAAGAACTAAACTGTTAGTGCACTTCAGGAAGATGCACAGAGACAGTAATCTAGTGCAAGGTAGAGTCATACCCCTGCTTATGGCAAACTAAATATTTGTGTAGACAAGCCCTCAAGCTTCTAAGCCACTTAGGTGTTGGAAAAAAATTTAATCTTTTTCTCAAGCAGTAATGGGAAGATTCTGAATCCTGATTCCACTTCCAATTGTCTCTGTCTTTCTAGAGGCAGTTGGGAAAGCAAGCCAGGGTTAGCAAGTTCTACTCCAGCTTGTGCTGAGCAGAACACTGATCTGAGCTTAGATTAAAGCCCACCTCCGAATCGTGGTGGCTGCAGTAGGCAGAATACCTTCTTTGGGCCCTTTTTAACTCAAGGCTTTTGATCAGCGATCAAGGTAGATTTCTTTTCAAATGTGAATTTTAATTGCTCCAAAAATACCTCAGTTGAAAAGGCAGCACAGGGTGTAATTCATTTCAGCCTTTGTTAAGCATTTGTGGAATAAATGTTAATGGATTTCTCTACTCCAACTTTACACGTGTAAACAATGACAGCTCCTGCATGTAATGAAAAGCATCACCTGTTCATAGTTATATGGGCTAAAATGTACCAGAATGGCAGAATTTCTCAGATTTACTGTTCCTGCTTTAAAACCTTTGCATTTCTTTTCATTCAAACCTCCTTTACATTCATCACCTCCGGTCTCAATTACTATCAGCTTCTGATCCCTGGCTTCCCCAACACACATTGTCACCCTGTCTCTGTACAGAGTATTTCTCTGAGATACTCCTTTTTGTTCATCTTCTGATCAAGTCACCCCCAACTCTGAATCCTTCTCACTTCCCGTGGCTCCCACTTCTCTTCTTTATGCCATTAAAGTCAAGCTTCTTGTCTTTGCCTTCAGGGCCTTGCAAAACTCTGCCTTCTCCATTTATCCAGCTGTCTCTTTTACATCACACCTCACAATGCCAGCTCTTAATGGCTAATGATTCCTTATTTGTTTGCTTTCACCATCAGTGAAACAGTTAACACTGCTATTTAAACATCATCATCAAGGGCTTTAGAATCAATCCCCCATTGTGATGAATTGGACCATTTATCAAAACAAAAAGCAGTCAAATAGCACTTTAAAGACTAGCAAAAAGTTTATTAGGTGAGCTTTCATGGGACAGACCCACTTCTTCAGACCCTAGCCAGAACAGAACAGACTCAATATTTAAGGCACAGAGAACCAAAAACAGTAAGCAAGGAGGACAAATCAGAAAAAGATAATCAAGGTGAGCAAATCAGATTTGTCCTCCTTGCTTACTGTTTTTGGTTCTCTGTGCCTTAAATATTGAGTCTGTTCTGGTCTGGCTATGGTCTGAAGAAGTGGGTCTGTCCCACGAAAGCTCACCTAAAACTATTTTGCTAGTCTTTAAAGTGCTACTTGACTGCTTTTTGTTTTGATAGTGTATAGACTAGCACGGCTTCCTCTCTGTTACTAGGACCATTTATGTACCTCACAGAGCTATACTTCAGGCTGTCTGCAGACTCAGGCAGACACTGCTGTATCACTTTGCAAATATTTCATACCTGGAGGGGTTACTTTCCCCTAAAGGCTGCTATAGACTTCAATTGTTTGTTGTAAAGGAAAGCTCAGACTCTGAATCACTGCCAGAAGTCAGCTTCCAAAATAAACACCAATATGCTGAGCCATCAGGAACCAGCCCAATTCAATCGTTGATTTTATTAGGGTAGATAAATTTTAAATGAATCTTCCACAGTAATTGAACAGCTTTTAAAAGTTATAACTTAAGCCAAAATATTTTTGGTTTAAAGTCACATTCTAAATGGCCTTTTCTTCCTAGGACAGGATGGATCCACTTAGAATCCATGCTAGACCCCAAGCAAATAAATACGTTCTGGAAGAAAGCACATTTCTCTCTCAATCATCATTTCAGATTTTTGCAGTCATTTTAGAACCTCTTCAAGGTTCTTCCACATTTTCCCTAACTTAGAGGATTTTTTTTTAAAAAAAAAGTACTAACTAGAAAACAATTTAAGCTTTGGACAATTTATTCATTGGGCTACCCCAGGGATATTAATTGTGCCATGCAGAAGTCTTTCAGAAGGTGTAAAGATGGTTAAGGCACTAGAATAGACTAAGGGCATGTCTTCATTACAGGGAAGATCAACCCTGACATGTTTAATCTTCCGGTGTTCGATTTAGCATGCCTAGTAGGGGGACACTACATCGAACTTACAGGGCACCTACATCGGTGCTGGTACTCCTGCCCCTCTTTCAGATTAAGGGAAGTAAATGGGAGCAAATGCTCCTCTCAACCTCCCTTGGCGGAGATCGTGTGGAAGCCCAAGTTAAGGTACATCAACTCCAGCTGCCTAATTAACATAGCTAGAATTGCATACCATAATTTGACCTTCTGCTATAGTGTAGATTTGTCCTAAGGGTGTGTCTACACTTTTGGGGTCAAAGCATAAAGACGCTGACAAAGACATGTGAAGTTGATCTCTCGGGGCTCCACAGTCGACCCCCTGTATTCCTGGTCCCACAAGGAGTAAGGGAACTTGATGGGAGAAACACTCCAGTCAACCTTCCTCAGTGAGGACAGACCTTACAGTCAACTGCAGATATGTCAATTCTAGCTACACAATTGCCATAGCTAGAATTGTGTATCTGCAGTCGACTGTAGGGTCTAGTGCCTTGGTTTTCAACCAGCATGGCCTGCTGTGAAAACTGTTCAAGTGTACCATGAAATTTTGTCAATTTCCCCTCACTGTGACTCTTTCCAGAGCAACTGCAATAAGGAAATTGACGATCCTGTGCCAGCTGGGACTCAAGCCGCAAGGGTGCCCGAGTCCCAGCTGGCACAGGGTTGTTCAGCAATTTCCTTCTCATGGTGGTTCTTTGCAGCGCTACTGTGGGGAAATGTCAACCCTGCTTCCTGGCCTGAATGAGCTAGCGAGGAACCTGCCTCCACCCTCTGCTGTAGGAAGGGGGAGAGAGGAACAGAGCCTGTTGGAGCCAAGACATGGTTTAAATGCCATGTCCTGGCTCCAACAGGCTGGTGGGGAGGGGAGCCTGTTTTCAGTGGTTACTCCTTTACTCAACATCCCTAGTATGGCGTTGAGCAGATTTTGAAAATGCGTCTGTACTCGCTGTCTAAGATGGTGTACTCTGTGGTGGATTTGAAACATTAATGCATTTGATCCTCATTTAGTTTGTACGCGCTACTGTTGCAAAACTCCCTAGTAAGAGCAAAACCATAGCTAATGTAAGTAAATGTGACATTTATGAGCAATCGATTCAGCTCTTAAAAGTGGGTGTGCCGTGGAATTGTTTGTCTCATCAAAGTGTGCTGTGTTACTGAAAAGGTTGGGAACCAATGGCCTAGCGTAGACCAAGCCTAAGACTTGGTAGATTTGAGCTCCATTCTCATCGCTGCCATAGATTCATGGTGGGACTCTGAAGGGAGGCACTAAGTCACTTAATCTCACTGTCTCAACTCCATTACTTTAAAATGGGGGTTAACACTGTGAAAGGAGGAAAACTGTAAAGACACATCTGGTAAAGATTTTTGAAAATGATGGTGGCCATATGACTTATTAAACAACCATAGATGTGCACTCAGTGATCGAGCCAGAGCCTTAAAAAAAAACTACTTTACACAGTCAATGGAAATGCTTTGGACAAACCAAGTTTTATGAACTTCTCTCCTCTTGTCAAGTAACCAAATATACCTAATGGTTTTGGACCTAGTCATCAAATTATCTCTAACAGGAGTTTGATGATAACTTTTTAAGCATCTGTGATGAAGCAGGTTTTATTCCTCTAGTCAGGTTGCATGTGTTTCCTACCATCCTATAGCAACCCAGATTGGGTGCCTCAGTTTCCCTATTCACAGCATCCGTGCACAGTTGGTGATGGGAGTTTCTGTGTGAAGACTTCTCACTATACTCAATGGCCGTCATGCCCTTTGTAACCTAGGCAACCAGGTGACACCCTTTTTCCCTGGGAAACAGGGCAAAGGAGGGGTCTAGCTGCTTTGAACTGGAACTGAGCGGCACAGTGGGGCAATCTGGTCTGGCTGGGCCCCCTATCCCCCAGATGGAGTGTACTGACTGCTTCTGGTTTCTGTGCAGACAAATCTGTTCAGCACTGTGTCCCTGCCAACTACTAAACATTCTGTTTTCCCAGCTGAATGAAAGAGAGTCACATCTGACTGTGGATGGGGTGCAGGGCCTGGTGAACCCCACACTTCATGACAGCACCATGAAATCGTTTTTCTGCCATCAGTTTTAGGCAAAACACACACCCCCGTCCATTCATTGAACTCAGCAGCAAAAACTATTCTTTACTTCTGATTTCTTTCTACGTTCTTCACATTGCTTTCCTGCAGGTTCTTAAAAATAAAAAAGGCACAGGGTGAGTATTAAAAATGTCATACCACTTTCTATTAAATCCAAGTCATTTTGCCATTATGCTTTCTCACTGAACCCTTCTCCGAATCAAAAAGAGATGGAATTTTTTGAATGTTGTCACCAGATCATACAAATGACGCACTGTATTCCAATTCACATTTATCTTGTTAAGCCAGTTTCTGCCAATTAGTGAAGACCCATTTCTTTAGTAACAAGCAGTAACAGCAAATAACTATCCTTGTATTTTATGGTCACCCGCAGATATCCAGAACCTTTATGTCATAGCTTGACCTTAATTTTCAATACTATGTCACTTTCAGTAACACTTGCACATTTTTGTCCAGAAATTACAGTGATTGTAACACCTTTGATGATCTCCATCCTCATCCTGTCATTCTTTCCATTTACAGTAACCCAACAGGAGCACTGTTGAATCCTATTTGCTCTATACTATAAATAGTTCCAAATAGTGATTTTTTAAATCACAAGCCATTTTATCATGGCTAGGCACAGATTTTCACACGTGCAATGGTCACTAAGTGAGCTCTGTGGGACTTTCCTTATGTAAGATGATAGCTAACATGTTAGGCTACGGAAGGGCAGCAAAACACACTGCATCTGTGAGCATATTGCAAAAGGAGAGTGAAGTGCAAGGAAACAAAACAATGGCCAGATCTGTACAGGCCACTTGGACTCCCTAAGCTCTGAAATATTACCCCTCTGTTGCCTGGAGCTTTGTATTCCAATGCTACAGAATAGTGACCTGGTCATCAGGGGATACCAGCGGCTCTAAGGGGAATTTATTCTTAGCAAAGGCAAGTGTGGGATCATTATAAGACAGCCCTTTCAGGAGCCAGTGTAATTCCCTGATGGGACACCTCTCCTTACAGGTAGAAGGCACTAAAATGATACCACCATGTTTACAGCCTTTTATTATTAATAGAACACCAAGAACGTGCACGATACTTCAGACAAGTACAAAGGTCCCTGCTCAGAGGAGCTTAAAATTTCCTGAAATCCCAGAGATTTACAGATTAATGATAAATCCCCTCATAAAGGAATGCTGTTAAAGTTGCTAGGCTGCCTACCCCACTCAGGCAAAGTGGGAAAGGCCTGGAAATAAGTAGTTAAGTCGTCAGCTCCCATTTACATTCAATTCCCTCACTCAGCCTCAGCTACTTCCAGCCACAGCCCCAGCATAAAAGCTAATGGTGGTAAAGCACGGATCCAGAATGAAGGAGATCCAATGCTCTTTGGCACAAAGGCCTCCCCAGAATGTTAGGGTGGCAGCAGAGCTACGGGAAGCACACGATACTTGAGTACAGAGCCACTCAGACTCAACGGCTGGTGTCCCAAGCATCTCTGTGCTGATGCCCTGGCTCAAGAAAATTCTTCCACAGCATTGCTGTCTCAGTGCACCAGAGACACTGGGCAAAGATCCTAGGTTTCTTGCCCAGTAGGCCTCCTACCACAACCCTGCCTTTCTCCATACACCAGCCTCATTTCCCAATAAACCCAGTGCCCTTGTTTAAATCCCTCCTCCACTCATCTCCGGCACCCCACCTCTCAGAGCCCATCTCCATATTCCCTGCTGCTCAGCCTGCCTGCCTGACCAGAGACTTACATGGCCTCAGCTAGCATAGTATCTGAGCACCTTCTCCTCAATATATTTATAGAGGAAAGGAAAGATGATCCCCAATTAAGGAGGTATCCTTCACCTTCATAGGCCTACATTTGAGTCCTTGCTTTGCCACAGATTTCCCTAATTTCCCACGTGTGAGTTGTTCAGGGTATGTCTACACGTCACTTAAAATCCCCTGTCTGGCCCTCACCAGTTGTCCCAGGCTCACAGGCCTTGGACTGAGGGACTGTTCAACTGTGGTGCAGGCACTTGGGCTCAGGCTGGAACCTGGATTCCAGGACCCTGCAAGGTGGGAGGGATCTAGAAAGACAGAACGTCCACATCAAAATCCAACAGCCTTTTAGTCCAATCACAAGTCAGCTGGCCTGGGCATCTAATTGCAACACAGATGCACTCTTAGTTTCTACATCTGCGAAAGAGGGGTAATAACATCCTTGCGGCAAGACTGTGCTAGGAGGATAAATAATTGAGGAGGAGGTGCTCAGGTACTATGCTAGCTGGGACCATGTAAGTCTCTAAGGACTAGACAGCCACCACTGGGCAGGCAGGACTGGCAAAGGGAAGGATCTAACAGCTATGAACAACTCCTTTGACTAATCTTCGTGTATCTCTGTTAGTTTATCCCTTGTAAGGGGAATAACTTGAGGGGCTTTATTTTCCACTGCACCATGGTGTGTTCAGGCATGTTGGAGAAGGGAGGTTTTCAGGGCACTAACAGAGGGAATTCTCCAGCAGCAATTTCTAGCTACTCACTTTCTACTCAGTACATAGCACAACAGGAAAAAGACAAGGTGGCCTATGAGTTAGCTATTAACAGAGTGTGAGTGTGTGAAATTTGGAGTTTGTGGGGTGGTGGGAGTCTGGCCAGAGGAGCCCAAAGAAATAGGAGAGCAGAACAAGCTTGTTAAAAAGGAGCCTTTTTACAATTTTCCTTTTCACAGATAAGTAAGTATCTTAACTCAAGAGGTAACAGAGAAAACTCAGATGCCCTCAGAGGACAATACCAGGCCAAATGCAGAGGCTAAATTCAACCACTAAAGCTTGAAGCAGATTTTAATCTGACTTCAGGTGCAAGTTTCAGTGCAAACCTTAGCTCTAGACACAGAGGAAGGTTCGTGAATGACCCTTCTCCACAAACACGTGCATCAGTTTCCTCATAAGCAGAGCAGCACTATCACTGGAAGCACCATGTGCACTCTTCAGTGAAATACAGCAAATAGCTTTCCATCTTTTCTACGGAGTTCACTATAAGCCATTTATGAGTGCATTTACACACACGAACACTTGCAAGTGTTTGTGTATGTGTATGTGTGTGTGTGCGCGCGCGTGTATGCACATGTGCAGGAACGTGGCACAGTGACAGTGAGTCAGATGGAAAACAGCAAGCGCAAGTTGATCCTGTCTCTAGGGAACTCAGGTTTGGGGATGGATACATACACCTGTAGAAGCTATAGAAACGGGAATGATGTAGACAAGAGCTCCCCCTGCTGGTCAGATGTTAAGCAACAAAACTGACTCCCCAGCCAGCTAAGCGACCAGCCACCTGCGGTCAGTGAAAAACTTGAGTGGACATAGGTGAGATAGGCCAGGCCAAAGCAAGAGCTGGAAAAACTCAGAGAAGCAAGATCCAAAGTAGATGTTCGCACAGAATGGTGTACTACCCTGGAGATGATGCTGATGCATACTCCTCCACTCTAAAGATCACGCAGAGCTTAGCAGTAGCTGGGGCTCATTTGCAGTCTCAGTCGCCTTTCAATTCCCCAGGTGTTAAATAAACAAACTTAACTGATGTCAATGGAATTATAGCAGTATAAACTGGAGTGAGCAAAGGGAGACTCTGGGACCTTGCTTCTCGGAACACTCCATGCTGAGCAAAAAAGGTCCCTTCCTCAGGACAAGTCCTTCCAGGCTATGGTTAGCAGGACTCCCAAGTCACTCATCACTTCTTGGTTGCTGTCCTTCTCTAGCTTAACTCTTTTATTGAGCCAGGACTAGTTGTTGCCCTGGGTTCCCCTTTCCCTGCTCCAACTATTGATCCCCTTCATCATTAATTTATGTGGTGGTTTTGATCTCCTCCATAGAGGAACAGGCATTTTCAGATATGTTTTTATTGCTAAGCTAATTCTGAGCTTGAAAGCAAACCTCGGAGATGCTTAAGTACAAGGGAGAATTAGAGCTGTTTTTAAAAATTAAACCAATACATTAGATCCTGAGGGGGTAGATCTCTCTAATTAAACATTGATGGGCACGCACACAAAAACCCACAAATATTCTCCTTCCCCACACTCCTCACCATGTCTCTTTCTCTCCTGGTAGAGCCAGGCATCCCTGCCAGATCTGCATTCTGCTTCATGGTGTCACCACCACTTCTCCCAAACCTGGAGAATATTGGCACTGGTTCTGAATGAAACAAACAGCTTGCCAGTGAGCAATACTGAGAGTTACCACCTGGAAAAGGTTGACTGCAGAGAGAGGGGTGTTTGCATGGACAGGCCTAAAACTTTCTAGAGTGTAACAGTCGGAAGGCTCACCTCAGTAGTTCTCATCTCAGCTCTGGTGAACATGCTCAACGCTGTCAATATGGAAACTACACACACACCAATGTATTCTTAGGTGAACATGCTGAGTTTCGAACAACAAAGAACAATGTACGAGGCCTTTCAGCTGGAAAGAGAAAAGCGCGTTACAGACAGCGTACTCATTCACCCAGAACTGATAAGCAGTCATGTCTGAGGATGGTGCCCAGCAACCATTCTGCACCACTAACACTAAGGCCTTGTCTACACTAGAAAGCCTTTGCCAGTAGAGCTGTGTAAGTTTGAAATACATCATTTATTTTGGGGGGGGGGAGGAGGTGGGAAGAAAGCAGTTTCAGCCCACCCAAAACTCTTGGCACATTTGTGTCAAATTCCCTGACTAATGGCAGCCAGAGCAGTTTTGGAAGGACTTAGGCAAGTCACAAAGTAGGGGGTGGGAGCAGAAGGACCTGGTTCCTTCATAACCTGTAGTGTAGTAGCTCAGGCTCTCAGTGGGGATGTGAGAATCTCAGGTTCAGTTCTCCCCTCTGCCTAATCTTGAGCAGGATTTAGAATTTGAGCCTCCCACATGCCAACAAAGCATCCAAACTATTGGGGAAGCCAAAGCAGGTCTCTTGTAATCCTGTGTCTTAATGAAGATATAATTTCTCACCGGGTATAATTTGTGAAATCATCATTGGAGCCAGGATCTGGACTTGGGCTCAAACCCACCTCACTGAGGTTAAATTTATGCCAGTAAAAAATTCTATTGGTATTATAGTTCCTTCTTATTCTCTAAGCAAGCTAAAAGCAGTCCAGTAGCACTTTAAAGACTAAAAAAGTAATTTATTAGGTGATGAGCTTTCATGGGACTGACCCACTTCTTCAGACCACAGCCACACCAGAACAAACTCAATATTTAAGGCACAGAGAACCAAAAATAGTAATCAAAGTTGACAAATCAGGAAAATATTATCAAGGTGAGCAAACCACAGAGCAGAGGGGCAGAAGGTGGGGGGGAGTCAAGAATTAGATAAAGCCAAGTATGCAAAAGAGCCCCTATAATGAGCTAGAAAATTCCCATCCCGGTTCAAACCACATGTTAATGTGTCAAATTTGAATATAAGAGAGAGTTCAGCAGCTTCTCTTTCCAAACTGTTGTGAAAATTCCTCTTCAGTAAAATGCAGACTTTTAGGCCATTAACAGAAAGGCCCACTCCATTAAAGTGCTGGCTGACAGGTTTGTGAATCAGAAGTGTTTTTATGTCTGTTTTATGCCCATTAATTCTTTGTTTAAGGGTTTGAAGTCTGTCCAATATACAAAGCATCTGGGCATTGTTGGCACATGATGGCATATATGATGTTAGTTTAGGAACATGAGAACGTGCCCGTGATTCTGTGAATAACCTGATTAGGGCCAGGGATGGTATCTCCAGAAGAGGTGTGTGGACAAAGTTGTCAACGGGCCTCTTTGCAAGGAAAAGTTCCAGGATCGGGGTCGCTGTGGTATAAACTGTGGTTGTTGGTGAGAATACTCATATAGTTGGGAGATTGTCTGTAGGAGAGAACAGGCCCATCACCTAGGGCCTTCTGGAGTGTGGCATCCTGATTAAGGATAGGTTGTAGGTCTTTAATAATGTGTTGCCGTGGTTTGAGTTGGGGGCTGTAGTTCTGTTATTGGCTTTTTTGGGCCTATTTTGGAGTAGCTGGTCTCTGGGTATTCTTCTGGCCCTGTTGATTTGTTTGTTTTGTTTTGTTTTTTGATAAATACTTCCCTAGCCTTCCCGCCGCAGCTACACCAAAACCAGCTACTCCAAGACATTCGTCTGGCCCTGTCGATTTTGTTTTTTCTTTTTGATTGGGGAGGTGCAGGGAATAGATGAGCAGTTTGGGGAAGAGACACAAAAAAGAAAATGACAAATAATTTCTGTAACTGAAACTGCAGAAAGAATTTTGGAAAGCGGAACGGAATTATGCAGAGCGAGTTCTGTGTGGGGCACAGGAGCTAATGCTTGGGCTGACAGGGAGCGTCATAGGATCTGTAATAGCTCCACATCAGTCTGACTTCATACTTGAAAGAGACTAGCCCCAGCAGTATCGTGCCCCATCACCATTGCCGGTGTCCCTCTCTGGTAGCAGAGACTGATAGGGAAGAGCACCACCACTGAACCACATGGGCCTTTGCTTGAAGCACCTCGGCTTTCCCTTTGGAGCTGTTTACTGTAGCCACACACTCGTCTGTCTTACACATTTCAGATGACTTGAAAAGCGTATTTCCACAAAATCCGACAAAAACCTGACATGGTGATAATTTTATCAGCTATGTTGCTCATGTCAAATTATTCAACATCTGTCTTCATGTTCCCACAAAAATTAGCATAGGGTAGTGGTTTCTGATGACACCTATAGTGAAATATTTTGACTTCTACCAGTAAGTTGCAAACAACCTGTCAGGAGGATAATGTCAGTTTCCAAGGAGTGCATATTAAAATAATCCCAGGGATTGTTTGGAGCACAACTCCACTGACCTAACATAGGACTCTGGCTACACAAAGGGAAGGATCTGACATACGATACAACAGGAGGATAAAAGGAGTCAAGCTGAATTTGTAGAGTGATGCTGAGAATATTTATTTCAAGGATATTAAGGAGTTACTAGCCAAGCTCAGGAAGCATTGGCCCAAACTGGCACACAGTGTGAGATTATGTTTATATAGCACCATAAGCGTAAATGGCATTTCATATACACAAGACAAAGGTTTTGTCCTGAGGCACTTTTGGACCTAAATCCAATGGCCAACAAAGAAGAACACCTGACCACAAAGGAAGGGACAGATTAGAAGGGGCCAAGAGGGCCACTGTGTTTATACAACTACCTACGAGCCACTTTCCAAAATAAAGAACAGACAGGAAACAGCTTCCAGGGCCAATCCTGTTGCCTCTGAAGTCAATGGTCAAACTTGCTAACCTCGGCATAAGCAGGATCAGTTTCTAAAGAAGCAACCCCTAAAGGGAGGGATAGGAACGGCAAAAAGGCTGCAAAGGGTACCATCTGGCACTGTGGCTCAGCTGGCGAAACATCTGGACAAAAGCAGGGTAGAGCCAGGAGTGGAGCTGTTGGTTCAGATCAACTGGCTAAAGATTAATATTACAGCTTATCCATGTGCACTCACAGCCCAACGCCAAAACACACAGAGCTCACCAGAGATGAGGCATGAAGTGGATGTAGACGCGCTAAGAGCAGAGGCCTGGGCTCTGGAATCAGGAAGCAAACACAATACTTGTGTGGGTTAAATGAGAGAAAGAGAGAGTGAGGGTTTGTACACTAGCCTATGACATGTTTCCCCAAATTACTCGTAAAACAGAAGCAAGGAAAGAGTCTCAGATTTTTATGCTGCTCACAGCCCACCCCCTCAGACTCAGAAATCTACAGCTGACTCACAGGGTCATGGAGTCTTGAGAGAGAGAATTTACTGGTCAGTTAGTCCCATCCTCAGAGGCCAAGACAAGTTTGCTCCATATTGCAAGCACTTTGCCCTATCAGACTTTTATGAGCCAAACAACAGCATTCTTCCAGCCTCACCATTGGGAGACCATCATACCTCATGTTAAGGACATTTGCACTGAGCTCCACGCTAGCATTCTTACTTTTCATCCCATTAGCATGTTGTTATAGCTCTTGTCTCGACCCCAAGACACTCCTGACAGGTGGTTCTCTTGTTTTCTGCAGCTGGAGTGGAAGGGCCAACAACCCATCATCTTTGACTCTGCACAGAAGCATGGGGAAGCTGACAGTCTATCAGTTAAAATGCTCCATCAATGCTTGTGAACTGCTGTGCATGGAATAAGCAGAGCAGCAGCCCAGTGCACACAACCTACAGCAAGGGCAGGGGAAGATTCTCAAGTCCACAAGGATGGGGAAAGGACACTTCATCTCATTTCAAAAATCCCAATTTGTAGTGGCCGAGCCGAAAAAAAAGAAAAAAGAAAAAAAAAAAAACCAACCTCCTGGCTGAGCACTTCAGTTCCTTGGCTCTAATTGTTCAGTGCTTCCCAGCTAGGAGATGTATTTCCTCCTGTCTGTTTTTCTGCATTTTGGGGCATTGTTTGCTAAATGTCTATCACAACCCCCTGCTTTGCCTTAGCATGTGGGTTTTGAGGAATGGCAAAGGCTAACCCTCAGAAAAGGCACAAGTTATTTGGAGGTGGATCTCCATCTAGGACACAGTCAGCAGTGGGCTAGCAAGAGTTGCCTATTGGCTCCCCCACCAACCTGTCATAATTTATACTAGATGAACGGATTGCTAAAAAGACACGGCAAAGTCAGTCAAGCAGAGTTGACTAGATGGATTCAGCTAATGAGGAGAGGGAAGATTACTGGGTTTCAGACACACTTCAGCCATTGTAACAAACAGCAATTTGTGTAACAAGCCTCTTCAGGTAACAGGTTAAAAGTACCTTGACTCCTAATTAAACTGAGCCTCCTTTGCAGGCACTTCTTCCCCTGCAATGCCTCACATACATTTTATTTATACCACGCATCTCAATAAACCTCTCCAACAACTCAGCTCTCCTAGACAAAGGTCTTTTGTACACTTCCATGGGGGGTATTATTTAAAGGGTACATCACGTGGTTATTTTATCTGATTTAATCGCACTAGATTTAGTCTAATAAAATATATTTATAGTCCTCATACAAATACCTCTCCTCCGCTTCCATCTCCACCATTAGACTATTTCTAAAGAAGGAAAAAAAAATGTTCTGAAAACAAGGTTTTTGAATTCCCAACATTCCCACATTAAGTGCCACATGAGACGAGCATTTCAACTGCAAAAAACACTCCTACGGTATTTAGCTTGGGGCTACAGCTAGAGATTAACATTTGGGACAAAAATAAGGGAAGGGTTAGCAGCACACATTTCTAATCCTGTTTTAGATATTCTTCTAAATATAATGGCCTCACTCAAGCACCCTGTGAGCCAGCAAAACAGCAATTTCACATCTAAACAAACAGCTTTGGCAGGAGATTGTACAGAGGGAGTATTAGGAAAGCGACTGGAGGAAGGATTGGAAAAGAAGATATGAAAACTATTAGTCACCATAAAAGTTTGTAGTGTGCTGACTGCAGCGTACTATGTTCTGAGTAGCACTCACAGAGACAGCTCTATATTAAAAACCCTGATTCTCTGTACAGATAGTTTAGCGGGGGAGAGGCTGGATTTTTCCTTTATTTCTGCAGTTGAAATAGCAAAGTAAATATGAGTAGCGTACAGTTCTGACTCTAAAAATGCCTTCATCTCTGCTCTCTTTTGTACACTTTCTTTCTCCCTCTCTCCCTAAGCATATAAAAAGTCGGGAAGACAGTCTGAAGATCTAGTTTTGCAGCATCTCTGCTAAAATATAAATTGCCTGGTGTGGATGGCTGGGTAAAAATATGAAATGCCACACTGGAAGGAAGGTGTTTATAAAACAGGAATGTGGCAACAGCGAGCAAGCTTGAAACCGATTGAAGAGGCCTTCTAAAGCAAGGGAAACGAGTGACGGTTGGACAGCAGTAGTCCGACTAATTAAAAATCAAAGTTTCTCTAGGAGCAGAATACCCATCCTCAGGGATTTAAAAAAACCCTGCACATTGCAGGTTTCTGTTGCCATCAATACATTGACTTCCCATCTCACCGCTCTTGGGTGCTTCCTCCAATATCCCCCTGAACCTGCTACACTCTCTCCTCTACCCACACACATAGTAGGGGAGGAAGGATGGAGCAAAGCCTCTACTGAAAGTAGTTATTGTACTAAACAGATCCAAACTGAAATTAATATCCCAGCCCTGAGGTGGAGAGGAAGAATCGTTTCCCCTCAAAGGAGTACATCATTAAAAAGTGACCTACAAAGACTTAGCCACAGTCAGTGAGACTGAACTCAGCATTACCAGAGCTCACACAAGAGATTAGCTATGTGTTCTGCAAAAGAGGCCTAAGATAGGAGCCCCCTTACTGGAGGTCTGTCCTCAGAGCGGTGCCCTTATTAGAGGAAAAGGGCACATCACAGAATCAGAGCTTGGAGAGGGACTTCACAGCCAGGCACAAAGGAGTGGGAAGCCTAGAGAAGGCAGATTGTTACCACCAGCCTATCCTGGAGGGTTGAGGGTAGTTTCTGTGTTGGAAATGCAGCTCCCCGGTACAGCCGAAAGCGGAGTCACTGGGAGGGGGGGCGCGTTTGGGAGCTGCAGGTGCTTGCCAAAGCAAGTCCCGGGGGCCCTGTCAATTCAGAGCCCGGCTTCAGGACACCGGGCTCGGCTCTTCTCCTCCCGGCTGCCCCGCTGGGAGCGGGGGAGAGAAATCCCCGCCGGCTGCGGGAACCGCACCGCGCCGGGTGTCCTCTGCGCTCGTCACCTGCATTCATTTGCAAACGGGCAACACCCCCAGGAGCGGCTCAGGCCGGGCGCTGCCGAGGAAATCGTTTTCCAGCGCAGCAGCAAAGCGGCCCGGCCCGGCCCGACCCGGCCCGACGAGAGGAGGGGGCTGAAGGCAAAGCCACCCGCACGGCCCCTCTCGGGCTCACCGGGGCGACGCTCGCTTTCTCCACCCAGCCAGCCCGTCTGCGCCCAGAGCCCCCCGCCCGGCCACGTGCGTGCGGGCTCGCAGCGTTTACCTGGGGGGGCCGCCGGCTTTCCCCCCCCCCCCCCCGCCTTCACCAGCGCCTTGTTGTGGCTGGGATCGGGCCTCTCCCCCCGCTGCAGGTGGCGGAGGGAGCCCCCAGCGCCCTCTGGCAAAGGCCCGGGGCGGGGCGAAGGCTGCACACCCCCCGAGCGCCGCAGGAGCAGCCCAGGCAGGCGGCTGGAGAGGAGGGGGTCCCCGTCGCAGCTCGGCGCTCTCGTTGGGCAAGTGCCGGTCGGAGAGCCACGGGCCGGGAACGGCTCGTCCCTGGGCTGAGACCTCGGGCCGAGCCGGGGGGGCCCCACCTGCTGCCGCTGCCCCCCCTCCCAAGGGGACACGCAGGGAAAGCGCCGGGGCGAGTGGCGGGAGCCCCCGGGGCTGGGACCCCGCGCAAGTCCCCCCCGCTCGGGCTCGGGCTGCCGCTCGCGGGGCCGCCGCAGGTGCTTCGCTAACTTTGAGCCGATCGCAGCCGGGGTCCGCCCCGCGCCCCCCGGCCGGGCCCCGCTTACCATAGACCCCTTCTCCCTCGGCGCACGCCGGCACCACGGCCAGGAAGAAAAGGCCGAGCAGCTCCATCTTCAAGGCAGGTCCCTCATAGCCGGCGGAGGGCAGCGGCCCCGCAGCCAGGCAGCAGCCGGCGCCGAAAGCCCGCGAAACGCTCCCGCATCCAGCGCCAAGGCGCAGCCAGGGGGCCGGGCGAGCCGTGCCGGGGCCCCGAGCGCCTCCGCCCAGCAGCCGAAGTCAGCCCGCGCCACCCGGGCGGCTCCGATCTCGGCGCGATCAACTTGGCCGGAGGCGGGGAAATCCCTGCCCGAGTTGGAGCCGAGCGCCGCGGGAGGGAGCGGGGGAGCCCCGGCCCCAGGCGCACCCAGCGGGCGCGGAATCCCAGCAAACTCCGGCCGAGGCAGCCCGCCCGCTGCTTCCCCGCGGCCGGCGCACAAAGGAGCGCGGAGCGCGGCCCGAAGTCCCGGGCTTCCCGAGCCGGCTGCCAATCGGGGCGGGCTGCGGAGTCCCCTCCCTCCCTGCCACGGAGGCGCTGCCGGAGCCCCAGGCAGGAGCCGCGCGGGGCGGGGCGGGGCGGGGGGCCGGGCTCTGCCAGCCGCGGGGCGGAACCAGGGCACGAGGTGGCTCTGCGGGAGGGGCGGGGAGGTGACAGCGGCTCCCACCGGCGTCCCCCCTCCCCCAGCCCAGGTGCACTGCAGCCCCGCGCCGCTGCCGGCTGGGACGGGGCTCGAGGGGCGGGGAGGCTGGAGGAAGTTGGCTCCAGCCGGCGGGACGCTCTGCAGGCAGCGCCCGGCCCCGCCGCGTCCTCGCCGGGTGTGAGCCCGGACAAAGCGGGGAGTTTCCCTCCTTCCGTGCCCGGCTCCACGGCTCTCCGAGCGGGCGGGGGTCCCGCCGCGGGCGGCCCCGCAGCAACGCGACCCGCCGGCTGAGCGCAGCGCCCTGCCCGGTGCCCGCTACGCTCCCGGGGGGACTCGCGAATCCCGCCAGACCCGGCGGCAAGTTCTGCCCCCCCCCCCCCTTAAAAGGGCGGGAGCCCATTAAATCCGCGGGGCTTGGGGACAGCCCGGCCTCCTGCCCACCGCCGCGGCCGCCCCGGGCAGACCGAGACAAGGACGTGGGGCTGGGCCGAGAGCGGAGCCGGGGCGGGGGGCTCCCATTTCATCGCCTCTCTGCTTTCCCACTGCGGGGAGATGCCCGGGGCCGCCCACACCGACCCGGCTTCCGCCAATCTGGGACCCATCCCCAGGGGCCGGGCGCTGCACAGCTGGGCGGGAGCAGCGTTCCGGTACGCGGCCGGCCCGGGGGTGTTGCGGACAGCGGGGCTCGGGCACGTGCTTTGGCTGTGCCCGTGCGCGGGGACCAGGCGCCTGGGGAGGGGGCGTGTTTGGCGGCTGCTGGCAGGGCGGGGCGCGAGCGGGGGGTGCTGCGCGGACGCGGTGGGGACGCCCCGGCCGCAGGCTGAACCGGAGCGCGGCGGGCGGGGCCCGGGGCGGACCAGCCTCCCGCGTCTGGAGCCGGGCGGCGAGCAATCCCCGCCCCTAGCAGAGCGCCGGTCCAATCGCTGCCGGCCCGGGGCAGCGCCGCGGCTGGACTCCGCCTCCCCGGCCCAGCCCGGGCCTGGGTACGCGGGAAGGCAGCGCAGCTCTGAGGGAGGGGGCCTCAGGCTCCTGCCTTCCCTGGCAGCCGCTCCGCTCTCTCCCAGCCCGGGTAGAAACCGCTCCGCGCAACCCGCGCCAGCCCGCCCCCGCGGAGGGTGTGGGAATGCTGAGCGGGCAGCGCTCGCCTCACAGCCGCGGCCGGGCTCCGGCGAGGAAGGCGGCTGTCCCGCCCGCCCCGCACCCCGCTCGTGCCCCGCGCAGCCGAGACGTGCCGGACTGCGCCCTGCCCGCCCCTCAGTGGAGCCTCCCGCCAGCGCGTCCAGCCGCGGGCGCCCAGCTGCGCTCCCCTTGGGGCGGGGAAGCCCGGGCAGACCCAGCGGGGCTCGAGCCGGAGTGGTGCCCCGCTGCGCGGGCAGGGGGGGAGTCAAGCCAGCCTCGGGGCACGTCCCCAGCCTCTCCTCCCGCCTGTCCCTGCGCAGGGGAGGGGGCGACCCGCTCCCGCCTTCCCGGGCTGCCTCCCGCGCCCTGGGAGGGTGCCGCCTCCTGCCACGCCCCGCGCAGGCAGCTCCCGGCACTCCGCAAACCCCAGGTAGGCGCTGCCCGCCAGCGTGTTCCTGGCAGGTCGTGGCAATGTCCGCCAAGCGCCGGAGCCGGGGCCCCCCTTGCCCTGGAACAGCACTGCGCGGCCCGATCGCCAGAGAAACCTGCCCCAGGGGCTGCGCCTGGTTCCCTGCGGACAGTTTGCTCACGGGGTCATTCCAGGCGGGAGCCGGAGCAGGGGGAAAGCCCGACCCAGCGCAGAGCCCCCCTAAAGGCCGGGTATCTAGATCCGCCGTGCGGGCGATCTCTGAGCGCCTGGGGCCCAGCTGTGCCACCCCGCATCACCAAGGAAAGCAGCTGCCTCTGCTGATCGCACGTCCTCGGCTGGCTGAGGGTTGCCCAGCCCCTCTGTGCCTTGGCTCCCCGAGGCCGGCCGCCGGAGCGGGCGCGGGGGATGGGGTTAGGCAGGAAGCAGAGGGCAAAGGCGCACTGGCAGGTAATTCATCGCCTGAGCAAGACTCCTTCCCCGGGTTAAACGGACAGGCGGGAGACCCGTCGCCCCGAGACCGGCTGCCTACTAATTCATGCGCTGACAAATAAGCAATTAACAGACATGGCCGCTAATTAGTTAGCAGTTATTTCCATTGTAAACTCTAGCCAGCCGCGGAAAGGGGCAATAACCTACAGCAGTGCCAGTAGCCGCAGGGGCCGACAGTAAGGGTCAGTTTCCTATTAGTGGGGCGGAGGAGGTTATACCAGGGCCATCTTCTTCTCCAGCTCAGAAAATTAGGGGATGGGTAAAGCTGAGTCAAAGGAGCATTCCTTCAAGTAATGGTAAGTTTCCATCCTACCAGTTGGCCGCAGGTGTCTCCAAACTTCCCCACCGATAGAAACGTTTTCCTGACTTTTGAAAAGTTTCAGCCAGCCCTGCTTGGGGTGAGATTTAATCCATCCCCTGGCAGCGGCCTCTACCCTAGCCAGGGCTACAGGAGACAGCTGCTGAGAGAACCGCTCAAAGGCTATGTCTACACTAGCAGAGTTGTTGTCGACAGAAGTTACTGTCGACAGGGAAATCTCGAGAGTATTCTGTCAATGGATTGCATCTACACGCAACTTGCTGTGTCGAAGAGAACTGCCAGGCTGCACTGCCCTCTGATGCCAGAGAACGGAATGGTGGCTCTGCAAAGAGGGCTGCATGGCAACCTGAAGCCCTCTCTGTCGACCCAAGTGTCTACACTGCACTTTTGTCGACAGTATTCTGTCCAGAGATGTTATACCTCAAATTTTTGAGGGATAATACTGTCGAGGAAAATTCAGAGTTCTGTTGAGAGAATGCTTTAAGCATGTGGACGTGCCCTATGTTATGTTGACAGAAGGCCCCTTCTGTTGACAAAACTCTGCAGAGTAGACCCAGGCAAACTGTATCTACGCTACAGAGTTCTGTCAACAGAAGTCACTGTTAACAGATATTTCCTGGCAGAACCTCTGTCCACAGAACATGTCCACACCTAATACAGGCTCCCCCTGTCAACACCATCTGAGAGCAGCCAGCCTGCCCAGCCCTCTGTCAACAGGACAGCCAACCAGAAGCTCTGCAAACAGGGCTGCAGGGTGAACTGGAAGCACCTTCTGTAGACAGAGGGCCCTAGTGCATCCATGCTATTTTTGTGTCAACAGAATCTGTGGACAGGGGTACTATGTCTGGTGCAGTCAAGACAGAACTCTGCCAGGAAAACTGCTGTGTTCTGTCAACAGATTCTCAACAGAATGCATTTGTAGGGTGGAAGCTCCCTAGTTTACAGACCCTTCTGTCCATATAAGGTGTGAGTGTAGACCCAGCTAATGACTTTATGTGGGCGGGGAAATGAAACCACGGGAGACCCAACAGGGAATTGATCACAACTGAGTGAAGCAGGAAAAGGCACCAAACAGTGAGACGTGTCAGCTGTTTTCATCAGAAGGGCCACACTGGGTCAGATCAAAGGTCCATCTAGGCCAGTATGCTGTCTTCCACCAGAGGGAGTGCCTGGTGCCCCACAGGGAGTGAACACAACAAGCAATCATGGAAGTGATACCTCTCCTGACATCGACTTCCAGCCTCTGACAGGCTTTGGCCACCCTTTCTACCAATCCTGGCTAATACCCATTGACCGACTTAACTTCCATGAATTTATCTAGCTCCTTTTGGAGCCCTGTTAAAGTCCCGGTCTTCCCAACTGCCTCTGGCAAGGAGTTCCACTGACCTACTATGTGCAGTCTGAAGAAAAATGTCCTTCTGTTAGTTTTAAACCTGGTGCCCATTAATTTCATTTGGTGACCCCTAGTTCTTTAGATATCTTATGTTTCAGATTTAACACACTTGTAATCCCTCCCATGGAGAACTATATACTTAAATGACTATTGGGGGAAGCATATGGAGTACTACTAGCTTGTAATCTATGAAACCCTTTTGGGGGTTCTTAATTTAGCTCTTAATCCATATCAAGGATTTGTACCAGGAAAGAATCCTAGAGTTAGCTGGGCAGTACCAAAAAAAAAAAACTAACCTTATTCCAAGTTCTAAATTAATTTGCTTCGCCATTGTCACACCCCTTTTATGTGAGCTTTCTGTAAACAGTCAGGGTGTGTCTACACCAGCAAGTCCATTCGAAATTCAGGTTGGAGGATCACGTTCTTTCAAAAGAATCCATGGAGCGTCTACACAAACACCCTGCTCTTTCGAAAGTAACTTCGAAAGAATGGGGCAGTTCCTTTGAACCTGGTCCTCTGTTCCCGAGGTGGGAAGAGCTCCCTCCTTCGAAAGATTATTTCGAAAGAAAGCAAGTGTAGACACTCGGTCACAGGCCACTATTGCACTGAGCCACTAACTGATCCTGGCAAATGAGAGTCAAAGTAATCCGCCAAAGTAACCACATTGTAAATTAGCTCACCCAAGGGTTTTGCCCTAGAAGTACCTGTGAACTCATCCAGTTAGGGGCTAAAATAAAATAATAATAATAATAATAATAATACTATCATAATCAGAATTAACGGACTAATCAGCCTCAAACAATGCAGATGGGGGCTGGCAGGGCCCAGTCTGAGATCAGCCCATGGAGTTAGACAAGTAATTGACTAAGGAGCGATTAGAAGGAAGGGATGCGGTCGGAGCTATTCTGGGCGCCACAAGAGCCCACCCTTGTTGAATTGTTTATGAATTGTGTGCTCAGGTAACGTTTACAAGTATTAACTCTCCGCGTTTTCAACCAGAAGCCAAAAATCCTCCGGCGCTTTGTGGCTCTGGCAGAGAACTACAGGGGACCGAGAGCCTCCAGCGCCTCCACGTGTCAGCGACCCACACGGGTGGCTGGCCGCCTCCCGCAAAGCGTTGCTAGAGAACACATTTGGCTGCCCTCCCAGCGGAGGGCTAGCGCCTCGCCTCCCTTTGCCGGTCCCGCCTCGTCCTGTCTTTCGGAACTATTTACACCTCCTCCTCCTCGCCTGCTTCACGGCTTGGCTGAGAGGCAGGCAGAGGTGGGGCTCGGAGCGGCGCCCCTACGGCGCGCAACGGCCCGCTGCCGGAGGCGATCGCTGAACCGGACGAGGCCGAACTCCGCGCCCTCCAACCATTCACTCACTCACTCATTCATTCATTCTCTTTGTGTCGCGTTCGCCGGCGCGCTCCCTCGCTTGGTGCCTTTCCCGGTGACGCGCGGATGCAGCTGCACCAATCACCTCCCGCCTCCTCTGTCTGACAGTTCCATCACCTCGCTCGAGTCAATTTCCCCCTGCGGGCCACTCCCACGAGTCTGGCGAGCCCCCGGCGGGGGGGAGGGGGGCGTTCCATTGCCGCGGGGGGCGCGCAGGGGGCGCGCTCTCTGCCACTGTCCCAGTCGTAGGGCTTCCAAGGAGCGAGAAGGCAACGGGCGGGGGCGGGGCAGATGAGCACCCAGCGAGGCGCTTAATTTCGGTGGGAGCCGAGATGCACAGGAAAGGGGGCAGCGGCCGCAGTGATACAGCAGAAGACTCGGGGGGCTCAAGACACCGTTCCCCCGAACTGTGCTTCTGTTGCTGGACGCTCCCACACCCTCTGCACGCCCGGTCCCAGCTACAGCCCGCGGCTAAGGTGGCCATAGGGCCTCGGCACGTGCGGAGCTCTGCCTGCTCTCAGCAGTGATCCTGCGTCCTCAGAGACCTGGCAGCTCTGGGCTGTGTCAGCTTCCTCCCCAGCTTCAGCCACAGTATGAACAGCGCCTCGAACCTGCGGGCTATCCTCTGCCCTTTCGATTAACTTCTTGCCTTCCAGCGGCCGGCCGGCACCGAAGGAAATCCGCTTCTGCTGCTCACCTTTGGTATATCGTGTCCTCCCTCACGCTCACCCCCCCCCCCCCCCGCGGGAGCAGCTGCTGCAGATGGGTCACTGCCCGCTGTGCGGGGGAGGGGGTCTGTTGCTGATTTCACCCCCCGTCCCGTGGGGGTGTGGAAGATTTACCTTTCACTGGTAAGGTTTTCGGGACCCCTCTCCTATGGCCACTGTGCAGGTAGCTGCTCTTTTCCCCTCTGTGCCTGCCCTCCGCCTTAGCCCCTCTGCTCTAAGGCCGGCGCCTTTGGGCTCTATGTTCCCCCTCTCTCTCCTCTGTCATTGCTGTCGTACAGGCTGCTGCTGCCTTTCTCTGCGGCAGGTCAGAGGAGGGGCTGAATTCTAGATGCAGAAGGGTTGGTACCCTGCCCCAGCCAAGGGAGCTCCTGCCTCTTGGTTTGAGCCCTCCCTGGTCCTCTCTCTCCCCCTCCTCCTGTATTGCTGCTTTCTTTCTCTCTCCTCCCCAGCCTCCAGTTAGTTTGAAACCTGCAGCACAAGCACAAAAGACCCCACACAAACTGGGGCTAGTCAAAGAAATTCATGCTCCCCCCCCCCCAACCCCATCCTATTTTAACATACATCTCTGGGACTGCTATGTCAAGTGTTTAAAAAACCCTCTTATACAAGGAAACGGGACTCTACTCTCCTCCACCATCACCAGTGGCTGGCATCATGATTGCTAAGCCTTTTGATGCCAATGAACTGAAGCCACAGATCTCTCCTGGGAATGGTACAATGCTGCTGGAAAGGGTGAGAGCGCAGCTCCAGAAACAGATGGGAGTCAGCCTGAGGTGTAAGCGCTAGCAGGTGTTGTCACTGCAAGGAAGCTGCACTGTTTGAGCTGCTTGTTTCAAAGCCTTTTAAATCCACCCTATTGCAGAGAACAGGTTGGCATGCATCTGTATAGAATCTGCAGAGTAATTCCCAGCCGAGGCCAGTTTAACACCAGCCTAATCGCTCAAACCTTGGGGAAAGGGAGGACCACCCTCAACCAGGATCAGCTTTGCCTGGGAAGCATTCATTCCCTTGGGTGCAACTCCTCGGCCCATTTTTAGGGCCATTTGAGACTAGACCACAAACATATGCCAGATGCATGCACCCCCTAAGACCACCTGCTGGAGAGTAGGCTGTCCTCATATCATCTCTGAGTGTGGAGTCACAAGAATCTGCTTTTGGCAATCCTTTTAAATGCCCAGAAAGCTGATCGGTCAACATTGTAGTGAGCAAGTGAGGGCCCACTGCCCCTGTATGCCCCCAGAAAAGGTCCTCCTGTGACTAGAAAGAGCAACTCTCATTAGAACACGGCAGAGGGAAATATACCAGTCAAATACTGTTGATTTTCCTTCCCCCTCCTCCCCATTAATCACAGACTGCAAATAGCTCCAAAGCTACATAGAGGAGCCACTCCGTAACAATGCAGACTTACTGCGGAGATACTGTGACAAGTTCTGTGACAAAAGTGATCCAGGTCTGTACCAAGTCTAAGTATTTATACTGTGCTCATCAGTGGGAGGGATCTGATCACACTGCCAGCCAGGATTTCTGTAATGTCAAGAATGGAAGAACACCTGAGGGGTTTTAAATAGAGGAGTGATTAGGGCCTGTGTGCACAGCCCTCACACAGATAGCAGCAATCACGACTAGGGCCCTATCAATTTCACGGTCCATTTTGGTCAATTTCATGATTTCAGCTATTTCAGTCTGAAATGTCATGGTGTTATAACTGTATGGAACTGGACCCAAAAAGGAGTTGTGTGAGGGCCACACGGTTATTGTAGGGCAGTTGTGGCACTGCTACCCTTACTCCTGCACTGCTGTTGGTATTGGTGGTGCTGCCTTCAGAGCTGGGCAACTGGTGAGTCATGGCCCTGGCTGGGAGTCCAGCTCTGAAGGCAGAGCTACCACCAGCAGCAGCACAGCAGTGGTGGAAAAGGATGCATTGCCACCCTCATTTCTGCATTGCTGCCTTCAGAGCCGGGCACCCAGCCAATATTACAACCACTGCCCTCTGGTTGTCCAGGGGACAGAAGGGTGGCAATGCTGTGACTCTCCTAAAACAATTTTGTGATCCCCCTGCAACTCTCTTTTGGCTCAGGGCCCCCAGTTTAAGAAACACTGGCCTCCACTGGAAAATCTGCCTAGCACAGGGTAAAAGCACACAAAAGCAGGAGTCCTGGAACAATTTTTATAATGGGGTGCTGAGAGCCAGGGAATCCAACTGCAAACCCTGTCTGTAATGGAAACCACTTCAAGCCATGGGGTGCTGCAGCCCCCCTGCACCTCTCATTTTAGCACCTATGCACAAAAAGACACCAGAAGACACCAGATTTCAGATACTATAATGCCTTTTGCATAGCTGTGAATTTGGAAGGGCCCTAGCTATGTCACATACAGTTAGAGCTCCATCCCATGATAGGGGGCTTATGCCTCTGCAGACACACCTACCTCAAACATCCATCCACCCACCTCTACTACCAGCTGCTTTAATTCAACGAATACAGTTCTTCAGGGGCATGACAGACCTCTACCTCTGCTTTCTCATTGGCCACTCACCTGTTTACTACATCTCACATCACCAGCAGAGACAGGCTCTTGTGGTAGGATATGGTTGTTCACCCATTTGATTTTAAAATGTTACTTTTGTCTAGGTGCTCAAGAGACAGCAATGCCCAGCCTGCTGAGCAATTCCAAATGTCTGTTTCTATCCAGGTGCCTAAATGGGAGTCAGCAACCCTGAGATGTAGAGTGTTTTCAGAGCCAGAGAGGGAGGGAGGTTGCTGCTTCATTAACACTTCAAATTTCCAACTGCCTGGGCTCTTTTGCTTTTGGTTTGCAAGTGTCTCACCCCCTTTCCACAAAGCTGCATCCAAACTTTTTGGCACCATCTCAGCTCTGTTTTGAACAGCTTCTTTGTTTTCCCTTCTTAAGACAGGAAGTTCCCGTTCCCCTTCCCTGTTCTCCTCCTTGAAGCTGGTGTTGCAATTTAGGTCAGCTGTGGAGCCTTAACCAGCTTCTCCTCCAGCTAGCCCAATGCTTTCTACAAGCCAGCCTTTTCCTGCTTATGGCCATCCTGCTCCATTTATGCTGGTCTCTTTCCTAAAGCTCATCCCAATTGGCTGGCCCTCTCACTCCCATTCTGCAAAAGGACTGGTCCCAGGTTCTTAAAGACACAGAAACAGAATTTCCTTCAAGGACTGCTTACTTTCTCACAATATATCCCAGGTCCTTGTGTTCATCAGACAACTCTAAATCTTAGAGGGCTACTATGCCCTATTAGAGGATCAGCTGAACCCTAGGCAGCATTGCCCTTACAAGTGGAGACAGACCATTTTGTCAAGTAATACAACAGAAGAACCCTACTCTTGGAATCTTAGTACAAGCAGACTGCTCCATTTTTCACCCCAAAATTGTTAGAGTCTAAAGCTTTAGAAAACAATCTGTCCTAATTTGCATGACTATTTTTACAATACATTTCTCTAGAAATTCCATTTAAAAAGAGTAAGTCATTACCATAAATCCAAGTAATGTTGGATTGTGCCTAAAATGAACCAAAGTGAGAAATCCTAGTGTGAGGAGATAACAGAAGTAACAATCATATTTGTGCATTTCTCATTCCTTTGCAAGTCTCTAAACACACACACACACACACAAAATAATTCTTAACTCCTCTTGTGCAGTAGGAAAAAATGAAAGACACATTTAGACAGCAAATCAGAGACAAAGTCAGAGCTTCAGTTCAGGACTGCAGATGCCTAGACCCCCAACCCTAAGCATTAGACAACACTGCCACATTTCCAGGTACAAATGCAATCAAACCCCTTTACCACTGGGCCAGTGAATTACCACTCCCTAAAGCTCATCCCAAGTGGCTGGCACAGAGGGGAGCCTTGTCCCTCCCATTCAGCAAGGAGACTGGTCCTAGGGCCTTAAAGAAAAAGCAACAAGATTTCCTTCCAAAAATATATAATCGCTGTATGAACTTACATCATGCCTATCTTCTTAGCATATGTGCAAGATGCCTCAGGATACATCACCAGATTTGGTCCACTCTCTGTACCCAGCCCAAGCTGAGGAAGTTAATGATCCAGTCAGGGACTGGACCATGAGTGCCACAGGGGCCAGCAGCTTCTGTGGGCTCCTGGACAAGATGCATGGGGCTCCATGCAATGGAAGGGGCAGGGCCTTGGGCGGAAAGGCCGGGGAAGGATATCCAGCCCTCAGCGTTGCACAGAGTATGGTACTGCCCATCCAGCCCTCAGATCTGTACTGAGTGTGCAACATGGTGCTCCAGCAGCAGTTAAAGAGCCCAGGGCTCCAGTTGCTGCACCAGTGGCTGGGAGCCCAAGACCGCTCTGAATTGTGAGGCTGCAGGGCAATTTCCCCTTTGGCACCCCCATATCAGCAGGCCTGGTGAATGCTGATCCAAGCCCCCTGCTGAAGTTAATGAAAATGCAAAGGAGATATATCTCTTCATTCCCTGCAGTTCCTCATCTTCCCTGGAATAAACACCCCCGCCCTCACCCACCACCCACGGCAGCTTCAACCCGATCCACCTTTCACAGCTTCCAAAGGGTTGAGGTTTGATCTTTCAGTTGCAGACATAAACAGCACAGTCGTGCTAGCTGATACTAGATCATATCACTTGAACCATGCCATTGTGTTCTACAAAGACCATGGAGATAAACCTCTTTGGCATGAAACATAAGACTCATGTGTCTGCATTAGTGTCCCTACAGTAAGTCCCCTGGAGACAATGAAACAAACCGTTTGACACACACCTTCTCAGCATTTCATAAGGTCGGGAGATTGTGGGAAGAATACAGAAAGCTTGAGATGATAGCCTCCTAGCTTAGCTTCATGGATCTCTGTCAGTCTGGCTTCCAAGATAGATCTAAGGCTATGTCTACACTACCCCAGAAGATTGACCCACTCAGGGTTGATCTTCCAGGGTTTGATTTTGTGCATCTGATATGGACGTGCTAAATCAATGTTTCAGGAGTCTCAGTTTGACCCGTGTTCTCCTCACAAAAAGTGAGGAGTGAGGGAGGTCAACAGGAGAAACTCTCCCATCAACCTTCCCCACTAGAGACAGCCAAGTTAGCCGAGCACAGATATGTTGATTCTAGCTATGCAATTGCTGTAGCTAGAATGGCGTATCTGTGGTCAACTTACTTTGCCTCGTGTAGACATAGCCCAAGTTAACTTGGTGTCACTGAGACTCTTTCTAGTTTGAATGCGCTGTGTGATCTGCCCTAGTCTCTCTGGAAGATGCGCTTTTATTACATATTACACACATATTAGTGCCTTCTGTACACAATGTAGCTGCCTTCCTGGATGACAATCCTGTGAGAGACTGAAATAAGCTATTTAACAATAATCACAATATTTTTGCAACAGGAGCATGCGTTCCCCCTAAACACTATTTAGGTCCCCCCAAGGAATAGCAACATTAGCTCTAGTGCCCATGGCACTAGACAAAAATTCCACCGCTTGTTTCTAGCAGCTGAAGTATTTTTCATTAGCTTCCCATCCTGTCTAAACTCTTGCATGTTGTCACAATGTGTTTTTAAACAGTTGCTCCACTCTACCCCAACAGTGGCTGTGTTTCAGTGGAGGATGAAGTGATTCCTACTGCAAAACCAAACAAATCTTCCCTTTGCAATCCAATTATGGTTGCTGAGTGACAACAGTGACTTCCCTCGTGTATCATTTACCAATCTCAAGCACTTAAATGCAAGGAAGGAACAGTTAAAAGATACTGTAAATTTTACACCACCCACATAATAAACCAATTATTCTTATCAACCATAAAGTAATGCATATTTCTCCACAACACAATAACCTGCTCTCTAAGAGAATGGTATTCAGCTGGGATCAGAGTTAAGGCTGTTGTGTTCTGATGAACTGTACAGATAAGCACAGAAATGTGTGTTGCTGCCAAGTTTGTGCATTTCCAATACTGGCATTTCTCAAAAGATGGGGGAAAGCCTCTGATTTCTCCCTTGGAGTCCCCTCAGTCAGTGCTGTAAGTGTGTGTTGAGGGGGAACCTCCCCCTCCACACACATACATATCTCAGAAGCAAGCAAGGTTTGGAGGGAACCCAGGGCAATCATGAGCAATGTGGACCACAGGAGAGGACAGAGTCAGAGGCTACATGGGGATAGGGAAGTTTGGTGTGTGGGCGGGGGGGAGTCTGGAAGTAAAACTGGGGTGAAGAGGCTGAAGAGTTACTGGTGTGGGGCAGGGTGGCTGGGAGGTTGTAGGAGCATGGAGCCATGGAGGACATTGGAGAGGTGCATAACCTTGGGCTTTCTCCTGCTCCTCTTCTCTTTAGCCTCCCCAATATTCCCCCACTTCTCCTCCACTCTCCCCTCACTGCTCCCCTCACTATCTGCCAGCTGTCCCAGGCACCACCTCCTACCTGCAGGCACCAGGCACCTGGTGGAGGAGCTGCAGAAAGGCCAGCTGGCTGCCGGAGCCCAGTGCTACAGCATTCCCCACAGAAGCACTTGCCTCTGTACTCCCAACCCAGCCGAATGTCAAATAGCAGATGGGACAGGGGCTCGTTTGTGGGCACAGAAGTGGCCAAAGGCTGTGCCGTCTTACACTTGACAAACCAGATATACCCCTGAGAAGCTGGGTGTAGAATTCTTATCTTACAGCTGCAAGCTGACAGACCCTACCATTGAAATCTAAAGGAGGGGTGTCATTTCATTGCCTCATACAGAACAGACCTTTATGTCCTTTCTCGCCAACAGTGGCAGTGGCTTGGAACAAAAGGTGAGTGCTCACAACACCTGGAAAGAGGGAGAGGTGCCAGGTAGAAACTTTGCCTACCCAAGCCACAGAAAGGAGGGTGTTGCATTCCCATTTAGTGTGCAGCTGAATAGAGGGCAACATGTTCACACACATATATAGCACCCAGTCATGCTCCCTCAGTAATCAATGGCAAACTTCTATTGTAACAGTGGGAATAGTATCAGGAGATTCCCACTGAAATCAGCAGGAGTGGTATAGGGCACCAACAAAATCATTAATCACACAGCTTATTTCCAATCCCTTTTCTTCACTTATAGCGAGTTCATGAGCTTCCAACTAGCTGTAACTGTATAGAAAGGTTGAAGGATAAGAAAACAAAATGTCTGTGAGCGAAAGAGATCTCTACAAAAGGGAAAATGACAAAGAGGTTACACTTGTTATTAACTGAAACTTTTTTGAAACTTTTCTTCAAATATTGCATATGTATGTTTCCCTTTGTTTCAGAGTCAATCTCATTTTCAGCCATATTTCCCAAGTCACAGCTCAACCTTGGGCAATTGGGAGTCATCATAAATTTAAAAAAAAAAAGTGCAGTTGTACCTTCCTCGGGGTAGGGACCTTGTCCACTGCTCGTACAGCACCAAGCACACAGTGTTATGTTGAGTGTTGACAAACACACACCTTACTGTTAATTTTAATATATTTTATGTTGCACGATGAACACCAACATATTGTCGGCTGAGTTGTTGGAAGTCAGTAAAATGTAATGGAACATTCAGGGCCTCAGGCATCATAGTGCAGAATTTAATCTGCACTAATCTGCCCAAGCCTGAGGAAACAGTGTGCAGCATTTACTTATTTTATAGTCATTTATCAAGCGCTTGGGGGTGAGAAACGCTACAGCCCTTATGTATAGAAGAGATTATTAAACATTACAGATAATATATGTTCAAAAGGCATATTTGCAAAGTCAAGAGACAGACCTGGCTTCTGAGACTGCACTGAGGCCTGATTTCACACCTCTGGGACACTGTTTGTTAGCCTTACAGTTGCCAAGAGTGAATCAAAATGCAGAATTCTAATTCCCCCACAAGCCTCTGAGCCCATCAATCACCAGTGAAGGGGAAATACTGAACTTCCAGCATCTTGCCTTCTCCAGGAAAAGCCGACTGCTGTGTTTGCACACTAATCTCTTCTGAGACTCCACACTTTGTCTCCTGCCCCCGACTCCCTCACACACACAGCCTACACCATACATATGGATGGCTATTTGTGGAAAATAGCTGATGAGAAGATTAAGCCTGGAAGGGGGAGGAGAGGGCAGACTAGTTTTTTATTCCCTCTGGAAACCGCAGTTGAGATTGGACCCAACCTGCCAGAAATCAAACAATACACAAAGCATACAACCCAGGACTTGGCTTTAATTGGCTAGGGGGTAATAGAGCTGTGAATTTTGTAGCAGAGAGGAGTAGATGAAAGCACACAAGGAGGACAAGGTGCTGCTGCAGCTGTATCCTCTGCAATAACTGTCACTGCTCAGCTCTTTCCATCTGACAGAAGAACCTCCCGGCAGCTGGAGATGAGCCAGTTTCATGTGCATTGCCTTGGAGTCTCTGGAGAACCCCAGTTGCTCCCATTTTGTGTCTGCCCGTGGGTTTGAGGCAAGCAACGCAACTCCATCTACCGCTAGTTCCAGCTGCAGCTCATGAGCACTCACTCCCACTCTCCCCACATCTGCCACGGCAACTGAGTTGCAGATGAAAGCCAGAAGACGTCAGCGCAGCTCCAAATGCTTCACCGCAAGGAAGTGGCTGGCTACCCAACTGAGGGTCACACTAGCCCCCTGCCAGAAGTCTGAAGGCAGCATCAAATATGCTGAAACTAGAGCAGGGGTTGTCAGGACGTATTATTTGGTGGCCTCAGAGTGTGGCCACCAACACTTGCTGGTGGCTGCTTTCACACTCTTTCCTAAACTACTTAATTAGCTTTAGAAAAAACCATGCACAAAGAAGTATGCACGCAGACAAGTCCAAATCACTGTAATTATGTATTGTTAGTTCGTAAATCTGTTTAGTAATGCCACTTTTCATAACATGCAAGAATCACTTTTCACAGCAGATTTACTCAGCTCTGGCAAGTTTGAAGACAAATTAAGCCCTGGATGAGGGCATCAGGGGAGGCAGCTGGGGCCAGGGAGGAGGGCTGGAGCCAAAATTCCTGTGGGCAGAGACCAACACCACACAACTGGAGCCTGGGGCCAGTGCCTGAAGTTGCTGGGCAGAGCTTGCCACCACACCACACCAGGGCTGATGTCCAAAGCCTGAGTCCAAACCCTGGTAAGGTGGGAAACTCAACAGTTGCTGCTCCTTCAGTGTTGTGCCCTCGTGTGTCCAAAGGAGGCAGGGCTCAACCCCTGCTGGCTCAGCTGCAAGCCCTAACTCCTGACACCAACTAAGGCACCACCTTCAGGGAAAAAATCGAGCTGCTTAATTCCCTGCATGGAACTACTGTATGAGACGCCAGCAACCAACACCAAGGCAATGCATGCAAGAACAACAAGGCAGGGTGAGCAGGTCACTGCTTCTCCCTCTGCCCCCAGTCACAGCCCAGAAGACTGTGTCGACAAGAAAAGACCCTGATGACTGCATGCTGCCACTGGCTGCATTTGAAAAATACTGAGCGAGAGCCAGGTGAAGCGTGGCATGTGGTGACATCAGGTCCCGGCATGCAACACACCCCGTTCTCTATCTTGAATGGAGAGAGTCTCTTAGCCAAACCTCCATATACAATAGTAGGGTGGCAACCAGCCTTGTTGTAAAACACCATGAGCCACTTCTAGTTAACAGGACTATTGGAAACTCCAGCCGATTCCACAAGGGATCCTTCAGCTGATCTCTATTGGCTTGTATTGGAGTTCCAGGAATTGGGAGACCAATAAACTAGTTGATCAGTTTCCAAACCCTAGTTGCTAGCAGGTACCAATAGGAATCAACTGGTACTTTTAAACTGGAATTTTCAAGGAGGGTAGAGTTGCCTACTCCATTGCAAGAGAAGTCAATGAGAGTTTATAAAACACAGACTAGGTTCAAGTGTTAAATGTACCCACAGAAGAAAAAGTCCAGCTTAAAATTGATCCTATGGCAGCAGCAATCAGGAATTTGGCTTTGAGGAGGAGGAGTTTGCTGCTGACCTGCAGCTAGTGAGTAGTCAGTTATTCCTGAAAGAGCTGTTTTAAAGTGCCAGATGAAGATAGGTAAATAGGTTCTGTAGTCACCAAAGAGCAACAGCCAATCCAGTCACCCCCTCTCGCATCTCCTCACATGATGGTTTCTGCCTATGGAGACATAAGTTTTTAGAAGTGATGCCTTTGTTGTTTCTTCTTCTATCAAGCCCATCCAAGATCTGAGATTCTCCATCATGGGTGGCACCCAAAGGGGTGAGGAAGAGGGACTGACAGATGTCAGGCAAGGTGATCTGACTACAAAATGATATGCACTTTGCAGGTAAGAAGATAGTATGGGAGAAATGTCCAGTTCAAGATGGCAACAACCTTCCGGGAATCCATAGTTACTCCCCTGGGAGAAATAACCTCAAAATTCCATCATATTTTGATCAAATTCACACTTTTCTAATTTTGCAAAGACATAGCTCAGGCAAAGCTATTCCGGGATTCCATGCACACAATGATCAGGAAGAATCTGGTCTTCAGAAAAGATGAGGATATTATCAAGGTATATCACTACAAACAGATCTAGCACATCCCTAAAGATGCTGTTTATGAAACGGGATAAGGTCACTGAAGCTCTCCACAGTCCAAAGGGTATCACCAGATAGCTGAAATATCCACACTGGGTGCAGAAAGCAGTCTTTCACTTGACTCCTTTCTGCATCCTAAGCAGCATATAGGTCTAGTCTGATAAAGACCCTAGAGGGAGCAAGCCCTCTCAAAGAGTTCATTCATAAGAAATGGCAGCAGTGGTACTTCTTTGGATGTTTTATTCAGTGCCCAGTAACACAACCAGGGAGAGCCATCTTTCTTAGCCACAAAAAAAAAAAAGCTGGACCTCAGCTAGGGACATGAAGAATGACTGAAACCCTTTTACAAATTCTCCGGGGAAGAGTCTGCCTGCCTGCAGTTCCAGTGCAGGGAGAAAGTAGATACACTCTAAGGCAGCGATTCCCAAACTTTTCAGCATCACGTCCCCCTTTTTGATTTTTGAGGAACCCTCATGCCCACCAACCTCTTCTTTACCATTATCCAACTCCCCCTTTAACAAAATAATTAATTCATAATTTAAAATTTAAAATAAACACCAAAACTTGGTATAAAAAATTTATTTAAAATTAAAAATAAGCACAAATATTTTTCTTGGCCCAAAAATTTAATAAAAATGTAATTTAACATCAGAAATAGCAGAAACAAAACAAATTTAATGTGAAGGATGCTGCTGCATTTCTTTACAAGTTGGGAAACGCTAGGTTTGAAAGATGAAAGTGTGAAACACAAATCGTTTTCAACATTCAGTTGATTTCTTTGTTTCATTTTTAACATGACTAAACTTGAAAAGCTTTTTTCACAGGTGTACATTGACGAAAACAGTAGACTAATACGTAGCGCTTCTTCTCCAACTTTTGAGCACATTAGGAAATATTTTATCCAAAATTCCTCCACGCTTAAGTTTTCAAAATTATCTTTCACATGTGAATCATATTTTATTTCGAGTGCTTGTTCTTGCAATACTTCTGGTAATGTATCGACATCAGTGCTGAATGGATTGCCCACTAATTTATGAATGGGGTTGCCATAAAAGTTGTCTGGAAAATAGCAGATGAATTCATCATCAAGGCAGTCCAGATGAAACACAGTTTTGTTCTTCACATCTTCTTTACAAAAGGTTCTTGGAAACCTTCATTTTCCGTGAGTTATGAAAATATTGGAAATACGAAAAGTTAGGCAACTGAGTTTGTTTGACATTTCCAAAGCTGGATTTTTTTCTGTAAATGCTTTAATGGCATCATGGTGTGCTATAATGTTTGCGGCATTTTTTCTTTCCAGCTTCAAACTGAGCTTGTTCAAAGATTCAAAAATGTCCATGAGGTACACCAGTGAAAGTTGAAACGTTTGGGCCATAAACATGTTATAACTCTTCTATCTTCTGTTGCTTGAGGAAAGTTTCCACTTGGTCTTTCAGTGTGAATAACCTTAAAAGCATGTGCTCTTTGGAAAGCCATTGTACCTCTGTGTGAAACAAGACTTTTACGATCCACTCCCAAATCTGCACAAAGAGCTGCAAAAAGTCTTGTATTTAAAGCACTTTTCTTCAACAAAACTGACAACTTTGATGGCCAAATTCAATGAGTCACGTAGGTCATCTGGAAAGGTTTTAGCAGCCAACACTTGTCTATGTGTGACACAGTGATTTGTGGTTACGGCTGGATTTTTTTCTTTCAACAACGTCGCAAATCCAGAATGAGAGCCAAGCATCACTGGAGCACCATCTGTGCCTACACCAACCAATTTTTCCCATGAAAGTCTATTTTCTTCAAAAAGGTTGGAAATTGTTTTCATAACATCAGAAGCTCCTCACTCCCCAAAGCAGCCCCGCACTGCCTGAGCAGTTGGAGCTCGCACAGAGCTGGGACATCCACTCCTCCCCGCCCACCATGCAGGAAAGCAGCAGGTTGAAGGAAGCCACCGGTGGGCAACAGGCCTGGCTTTTCAGGAAATGTGCTGGCTGTTCAAGGAGGGGAAGCAGCACATATGCTTCCTGCAATACCGGCTCTGACGTGCAGCTGTGGGACCTTCCCCCACTCCCCATGATACAGGAAACTGGTGTTACCTCCATTTTTGCAGGAGGTAACACCTACATGGGCTCATTCTTGGGGTGAGGGCAAATGATGTGGGGGGGGCAGTTGGATTGCCTCATGCCCCACCCCAGGAATTTCTTCATGTCCCCACCAGGCGACGCCCCCCAGTTTGGGAACCTGTGCCCTAAGGGGACCTTGATTTCAGGCTGGACGTCTATAGGACAGTTAGTGTGAAAAGGGGCTAAGATGTTAAGTATTCCTGACAAAAAATTCTGTAAAAGTCCTGGCATTTGGCTGGTACCCCACAGATAGCTAGGGAGGTTGTTATGGCTAAGAAGGATCCATTCAAACTGGGCCGCATGTTCCAAGATCCACACAGTCTGAGGGGAAAGGCCGGGCTCACTTGGAATCACACTAGAGAGAAACTTTAACTTGCTACTGGGCTAAGGAAAAACCAGGACCACTGGTGGTTCAGGGAATTATAATGCACTGTGCTTGACTCTGGAAGGATGTGGGGGCCATGCATGACAAGCCACGTGATGCCAAGAATTACTAGAATGTGCAGGAAATGTATCAACCAAACTGTAGGAACTTGTGATGACCCCAAAGAGTGGTGACCTCTGAGGATGCAGTTTCTTATATGACTAGGCCTGATGATAGAAGAGCCCTGCTGACAACTTCTATGAGATCATGGACAGACTTATGCTCTGTCAGGGCCTTATTTGTGAGGACAAATTCTAGGTCCATACAGTTATTGGAGGCACTGGAGTCCATCAGTGCGAATAGGGAGACCTCTGTCAAAGGGGGTTGTCATGGACAGAGCAAGAGCCAAAAGGGTGGTGAGTGCTCAGTAGATGTTGTCAGACTATGTGAACGCAAGCGTTGGGGCAGTGAAGAGGAGCAAGGGGAAGGGAGAGGAAGTGCCAGCTATACCCAGATCCATATGTTAAAGCTGGAACCTGGCATTTTTTCACCCAAGAAAGAGATCAGCTCATTGTCCTAGTCCAAGAGGTAAGTTTGTGGGTGTAATAGAAGCAGGAACCAACACTGGTTCAGGAAGCCATGGAACTTTCATATTTGATTTGGGGTACTCAGACTGCCATGGACCAAGGCATGGGCAGTCATACCTAGTCGTCAAAGCCAAAGTGAAGGAACCAGGAGATACGGACTGAACAGGGCAGTAGACTGGAGTAGGGCAGGAGCAAGATGGAGCAAAGTCTGTGAACAAGCAAGAAGCAGGAAGCAATCACAGCTGTGGGAGTAAGCTCTGAGCCTGATGCTGCTCGTGGACATGTCTATTGGTTCCTCCAGCCAGTCTGCTGGTCTGGCCAATCAGGTGATTCAGCTGCAAGTTCTCTGCTGCTTGCTAGCAAGGCAAAGCTAGCTAGGCCCAGGCTCAGCTGCAAGCCCTAGTTCCTGACACCATATAAGGTTATTGCTTCCAAGGAAACACGAGGCTACTTAATTACTCGCATGTAGCTATTGTATGCAAATTATTTGATTAGCATGATTTGCTTATTAGTAATAATGTGCACATGACTAAAAACTTTCCTTTTAATATTCTTCTGGTAGAGTTAATGCTAGTGAATGTCAGATTGACAGCCCTGGTACACTGAGGCATCTTTTTCTCAATAGTGCAGCAGCAGGGCAAGCTTCCCTCATGCACTGAGACATGCCGGCACAGTGGCCAGGGACAGATGTAGGGAGAGCAGTATTTGGTGTGCGCTGCATCTGCCAGTAAGCGCAAAGCACGAAGGTGCCTTTGTGATGTGGAAGCCAAAACCAAGGTCCACCCAATTCATCTCATAAATGGGCCACTAAAAATCCATTTGATGGGAACAACTTTCAAGCTCTTCTGTAGTGGCTAGAGGCAACCTGGTGACTTATATGAATAAGGCTCAAAACCTCCAGGTTAATACTCTGAGGCCTCCACTCTCTCAATTAACACCACAGCTGGGAGGCCATCAGCAAGTTTTGGCTCTGGGCCCTTCAGGCTCCCAGTAGAGATCTCTACCACTTGCACTGAAGGAGTAACTGGTCACTGGGGCAACCTTGGATTCTGTGGGTTACAGAATGTTGAGACTCAGGAGTCCCAGGAAGGGAATGTGAGGTACCATTTAGACTTGCAATGATTACAGCCAGGGGACCAGATCCTTAGCTGGTGCTAATCAGTATAATTCCACTGAATCCAATGACTAGACAACGTTTTGCTCCAGCTGAGGATTTGTCCTAGGACATTCTAATACACAGACTGGGTAGATAGTTTCTCAAGAGGCTGTGGCTAAGTGGATGGCACCTGGGCCCTATTCCTAGTTCTGCAATCTGTAACCTTGTGCAGCTTCACCATAACCTCACCTGTAACATGGAGGATACTTGTTTGCTAAGGTAGAGGGCAGAAGGCCTTGCCCAGGATGAGGGCTTGTGATGCCCAGAAGTATTAACACTAGTCACAGGAAGAGCTGAGACTCCAACTCCTGGAGTCCTAGCACAGTGTGCCTTCCATTAAGCCAGAGGGAATTCTGAGAGAGCAGGTTTCAGACCAGGTCTCCTTCTGGACTTTAGCAGTCATGGTACTGAGGGATACAGGACAGTCCTTTAGATTTCAAGATGTGACACAATCCTAACTACGTTTTCTTCCAGGATGTTGAGCCAGTGCCTGTGACAGCTGCTCTCCTCAGAGCTCCAAGGGAAGCCTAGTACCTCGGAGTTACAGCTGTCTGTATGGGCTGCATGGCCTAACACACGTGCACCCACAAAGCATTTCTGCTCGTTATTGGTAGGATAACCAAGGAGATGCTCTTTCACTGAACACCACTGCTGCTGCCTCAGGACAACAGCTGTGAAATTCTACCGCAGAGTATTAAAAAGTAGTGCCAATTGGGAGCTGGAACTAGTTTATTATAAACTTTGGGCCGGATGTGGGGGATAGCTGAGCACCTTTAAAACCACACGAGTTCGAACAAGCACACACAGCATATTGCAGGATCAGCCCCCTCATTTGTGGCTGGGTGAGGCAGGATGGGTGTGATTTCCCTTTGCTGCAAGTCCCCTTCTTCATCCCTGGGCCTGTTCACTCAGGCTTCTCTACAATCTCCTCTTCCCTCATCTCTGCAAAGGCGTCTCTGAGCTGAGAAGGCCAGGGCGTGATCTGTGTACATAAAATTTGTTGTTTTCCTGAGAAGTATCAGGGAAGGATCTGAAAACCAGCTGCAGATGTTCCCAAACTTCTCAACTTTCTGCTCTATTTCTCTGGTTAACCTTGCTGACTCAGAACAACAAAATACATAGCCTGGAGGAAACAATGTTCCATGTGTTTTCCCCCCACACTTTCCAAAGGTATTTTACTGGAAAGGGTTTGGAGGGGAGTTGTTTTTCTAAAACCTTTAATGTCCATTGCATCCTTTGTATGGAGTCCCATAAAGAAGTCAGAAATGGCTCTTAGAAGCAATTTTCCCCAGGCACAGGGTAGAAAGCATGTTTGCCTTCCCTAGGCTTGTAATGACAAGGAAGAGGAGGTGAGGGGGCTGCTGTAAAGTCAACAGAAAACATGTCTTTTGATTTTTCCACTTAGATGTGTTTCTTCCACATCCCTCTTTCTATTGCTAGACTAATAGGTGTGCTGTTCTCACCAGAATCCTTCCAGCTCAGGAAGGCTGAACTGGCCTTTTTACACAACTTTAAAGTTGCTTTTTCGTCAGCTAATGGGGTTGCTACTGAGCCATGCATGATGCTCCCTCCACCCTATTAGCCAAGCGCTCTGCTTTCATGAACCTGTTGGCTGAAAAAGCAAGAGATGAAGACAGAATCAAATCCAGCCTCCTACCAGGCAGCAGGAGGACATAGAGAAGGTGACTTTTGCTGATGACACCACTTTGATGAAGATGCCCTGGTGGGAAAGGGTGAGACTTCTGGCCGAAATAATAGGAAGCAGAATGTGAGGGGGAATATTCGTCCTCAAAGTGATGCGTAAATTCTGCTCCACAATGGTTTGTTGTACACTAACTGGCCCATGTGACACAAAGTTCTGAGTGTGCATTGATATAAGAATGTTCAAAACAGGACTATATTAGCACTCATTTGGAAACTTCTGGTGCATGCCCATGGGATACACCCAGGCTAGCTAGTGCATGATATGGTCATGAGGATTAAAATCACATCCTCTCCTCGCGAAACCCTGTAACGGGGTTCAAGGGTCCCCAAGCTCTGCACCCCATCCACAGCCAGGAGTGACACTCACTCAGCAGGTGGAACGAAAGGCTTATTTGGCGACAGGAATACAGTGTGGTACAGACTCATCAATACAGCCACCAGAAACAGTCAGTCTAATCCATTTTGGGTAGATGAGACCCTGTGGGGTCCCAAGCTGGGGCCTTGGCCGCCCTTTGTCTCTCTCCCCCAGCCCAAGCTAACTGTCTTCCAACTCCCACTTCTAATTCCAAATGGCCAGGCCCCACCTACCCCCTGTTTCCCAGGGAACAAAGGTGTCACCTGTGAGCTCAAATTGCCACTATGCACTGATGCTGCCTAGTGAAACTTGGGGAAATGGCAGGGAACTACAGGGAATCAAGAAACACATGTCCTGGGGAATGCAACCAGGGGAATAAAATCCCCCACACACACCCACTTCATCACAAACCCCAAACAGCTCTATAGGGATCCGCTGCTCTGGGATGCTGTGCAATACCCAGTGCAGTCTATGAAGCCACCAACCACCTCTGCAAGGCTTCCGCATTGCTTGTCGTGGGATTCAAACCCAGAATCTGGAGAAAGGGTAGGGAAGGGAATTTGCTGTCCTCCTGAAGTCCATGCCAGTTTGTGTCCATTTACAACCAAATGTAGTGCGATGGAGCTGGGACAATGGCCAGCGGTGGAGCAACTGGCCTCTGGAGCTCTTTACTAAGAAGCTGCCCCTGAATTAAGGTGCCTGGACTCAGCCACTGAACTCTGTGCAAGGCCATTATCCACTCACGCCATATGACATGAACCTTGGTACAACACACGGTATGGCTGGCCCCCAAGATGGACTGGATAGACAAAGAACAGCCTACCTGCAGGAGGCAGAACTGGGATTGGATCTTTAGGTCCTGGCTCTGCAACTTAGAGGGGCCAAACTCAAAAGGCTGGAGCAGAGACTCTGTAGCAAGACTGGCAGGAGACAGGTTCACAGCTGATTGCACTTAGTCACACACAGCAGAGCTAGGATGCTCTACCTCGAAGCAGCCTCTGACAAAGTATTTCCCGCCCATGCCCCTTCTCAGGGTGTTTCCTCTGTCAACCCAAGATAAAAGCAGGAAGCACAGAGGCAGGCAGACACAAGCAGCAATTTAATGGGAATTGGGGTAGACTAAGAACGGGTGGGGCCCTGGGACAACATAGCCACAAGGTGCCCCTGCCAAGATATGAAAATATTAATGTAACATTATTTATACTTTAAATTTTTATTACTATTACATTATTATTACTCTTGCTGCATAATAAAATTACCCGTAAATTGATTTTAAAATCAGAATGACATGCCTCATTTCTCTTGCTCTGTGAAAGTGAATTGTTTAAATAAAATGGGAGTTATGGAGCCTGGGAGCCCCACATGCCTGGGGGCCATGGGGCAACTGCCCCCTTTGCCCTTACGTTAATCTGCCACTGATGGGAATGTTAATCAGACTGTTTTAAACTTCATAAAACGCTCCGTTTGTGTGCTGAGCACTTGTTCCCACAGCAGACGCCGTTCATCACTCCCCAATGCCAAGCAGTCCAGCCCAGTGTAGACATGCCAGACCAGAACCGAGAGGGGCCACCAACCGAACAGGTCTCAGACACAACTGCAGAAGTGAGCCTCGTTTGGCTTGTCTTTACAGCTGACCAGAACTGAGCACCAGACTCACCCAACACATAAAGACGAATAACTACATAATTAGGTTAAAAATATTCATTAAGATAATTGCATGTTAATTATCTACAGGATGCTGTTACTGCTCTGTCGAGTCCCATCTGTGTGTGCAAGCAGGAGTGAGAATACTCAAACCAGAAAGCCTGGGAGTGAGATAGCGACAGCTCTTGAGGTTAGAACACTGGAGTCATGAGCGTAACTGTTGTGACCCTGTGTTCAAATCACAGTTCTGGGCGTGAGTGTCGGCTAACATGGAGAGCTAGGGAGAGGGATTTGTAGTCAGTGCTCTAAGGTGATATTCCCTGCTCTGAGTCTCTGTATGAATTTGGGCCTCAGTTTCCCCATATGTAAAATTGGAATAATACTTCTCTTTCAGGAACGAAGTGAGGATTAATTAAATTTGTAAAGCGCTTTAATACCATGTGAGTGGAGCTAACACAGGGCAAAGTTATTACTGAAGAGAAAAGACAGTGAAAAAGTAGGGACTGAACCTGCCACCCTTCCTCTCTCATGAAGAGACATGAGGACTTCAGTAGACCCACTTGGAAGGTTAAAGATGAATCGCACAAGTAAGGGACTACATGATGAGCACCACAGATGAGCATATACCAAGAGCTAAAAATAAGGAAGCACAAAATTACTATTCCATTTAAATATCTAATGTCAGAGCCATGGAGGATGGTTTCCACTAAATACTTCTTCAAAAAAGGAGAAAATTCCTTCTGACATAATTATGGCCAATGCTACAGAAGGCAGAACAGGGGAAGTGCCTAAATATTTTATGCTGAAATTCATCAATAATGAAAGACAAAGACTAAATTGCATAACTGCCACCTTGAAGTTAAATAATATTTTCAGCAGAGGGAAAGGAATATGGGACAAGTCCACAACCAATAAATTTATTTCAACACATGAATAATTTAGGCCAACAATACAACAGCATTTAAAAGAGAAGAAGTCTCAATAAGGAGCCAGAGGAGTTTAGATGAGAAAGAATTTACTCTGCAGTTGGGATCCTGTGTGATTTTTAGCACTGGGAGACTAATTCATAAATTAGTGGTTATTTGATTAATTTCACTTCTTTTCTGGCTATGTATAGACAGATTGTGCTTTTCACAGTGTATTTGTTATTTGAACAAGTCTGGCAAATTAATCTCGCACAATGGCTAGTTTGTTGCAAATATTCACTGTGAAAAACTGGAGCTGTTTTGATGGGGTCAGTCACCTTCTGTGTTTCTGATCTCTGGCTGGATGAATAAACTCTTTGAATATTCACTATGAATCTGAAATTTGCTTTTCATGCACATTCTCCAATAATTGCTTAAGATTCACCCTTTCTGCGAATGGTTGGGGTGGGGGTGGGCAGAGGTAGTGTGAACACAGGTGAAGAAAATTCATTTAAAAAATTCACAAAAAAAAAAAAAAGAGTTTGCAGCGGTAGCTTGTCTCCAGCAATGCTGGCGCTGTTCCTAACCATCCTTCTGAGGAGTGGGAAGGAGAAGAGTCTGCTAATCCATAAATAATTCTATAAAGGCACTGGCAGATGAAGTTTCATTCTGGAGTCGATTATTGTCACGGGTATAGCTCATAATATTTGTAGGTTCAGTTAAGCACCCAGAAGCATGCATGCTTCGCTGCCTTATCAGGTCCTCCATAACACACTCTTGTTTCTGGCTGAGACCCCAGCCTTTCTCACAAAGCCCCAGATGGAACAACAAGGCATAAAAATTAAAAACAGAAGCAAAAGTTAACCAGACTTAAAGCCATTAGAGAAAGGGCACAGGGCAGGTTTGGGAACAAAGAATGGGATGAAGGATTAATATCAGAGCGCTTGCCTCCCAGGAGCAGTCTTGAGGGTCACCCAAGAGTCAGCAGGAATCCACAGTTGTGACTATCTCACAGCTATTCAACAGCCTGTGGATAATGAGTTTGGCTGATTGTAAAGAAGTAGAAACTGCAGTTACATTTGGGGTTAACTGCCCTCCAACCTGGAAATCTCAGGAGACAGACCAAGTGCTGTGTGCAGTTATTGTGCCTATTCCCTTTCACCTTTGGGTGGTCCCACAACAACAGAAGGAAGCACCAGTGAAGGAGAAGCATGAACACACACTGCCTCTGCTGCATCTGTCATGTGGACTAACAAGGCTCCAGTCTCCAAGGCTATGTCTACACTAGAAGCTTTTGTCAACAAAACCCGGGGAGCGTCCAGATTCTGAGGGCGTTCTGTTGACAGTAAACAGACTGAATGCAGCACTTTTGTTGGCAGTCTTATCCTGTTCCGCACAAGGAATACGCCTCTGTCGACAGACAGCTGTCAACGGAAAGCTGGTCAGGACGTTCCAGGGGGCCCTCTGTCAACAGACAGGGCTTTCGGGACACCGAGCAGGCCTATCTGCTGTGCTTCCAGTTGGCTGTTTTGGCGGGAGAGTGGCAGGGCAGTCTGGCCACTCTCTGTCGACAGAGCAGATCGAAAGAATGATCTGTTTGGCAATTTGGCCATGAACTGTTCGCAGAAGTTTTGTCAGAAGATATCTTCCAACAAAAACTTCTGTCGACAAATCGCTGTAATCTAGACATAGCCCAAGGGTATTAGTTAACCCAGCTTACCATTAAAAGAAAAAAGATTTTGAAAATATTTGACAGGAGATTGAGGTGCAAGAAAGAGACACAAATGTGTGTCAGAGAAAGAGACTGACAGAACAGTGAGAGTGTATTATTGTGTCTGAACTGGTGTATGGGCAAGTTGACCTATTAAGTCATTTCAGGATCTAATGTCTTCACTTCACCTATCCTTAGTTTACCATTAAGAAGTCACTTATGCAAATTCAATTAAGTATTTAAGATTTTCCTTCCTGTAGTTCTCTGTCTCATCCACTCTCCATCTCATCTTAAATGACAACATCTTACCTCTCTGGCTCCTGTTTCTCTCTTCTGCTATTAGCTCAGCAATTGTGTGATTTAATGCTCCACAACAGTCTGAGCTTTCCTTTGTAGGAGAGACAGCAGACAAAATAAAGCTCTGTGTTGCAGGGATTAGTGCTGTGGCATTTCAACTTGGGAGCTCTGTTTCCAAATCCCACCTTAGATCAACAATAAAAGTGAGATTCTCAGTTATTCTTCATGTTCACCTTAAAGATAATAAACCACCAAAATGCTATGGAGTTTGGCATAACATGATAATCAGAATCTTAAAACTGGAATTGCAAGCTCCATGGGTGGAGCTGTGTGTGTGGAGCTCAGGTAAGGGGCGCTGGTAGAGATGTGTGTGGGGACCCCAGGAAAAGCCAACCTGGCAGGACCTAAGGTGGCCTGTCATTGGCAGAGGCTATAGTCAACTGGAGTGCAGGGCACTGAAGACCCAGGTCCCAAGGCAACTGCCTTGCCCTAAGGCCCAGCGTGGGATAACAGGGGATGTAATTCTAGACTATTATATGGCAGGGCTGGGTGAAACTTGCACACTGTCTGCTATAGCTGCTGTTATTCTGGACTTTTACAAGTAAATTCCAACCATTCAGTCCCCCAGATTTTATCCTCAATGTCTCTCTACAGCTGGCCGTTGCATTTTACAGGTGTATTTCTCTCTGCCTCTCTCTCTCTCTCTCTCACACACACACACACACACGCGCGCACACACAGTTGTGTGTAAGTGTCTCAAGTCCTACAGCAAAAGCAACATTCTAGAAAGGGCATGGAAGTGAGTCTCAGTTAAGTGCATAATTATAGAGTACTTGGGGTTATTTTCCTTTTCCTCTAAAAATGCACATTGGCTCTGATTTCTCTATCTGCAGATTTTAAGCTCATAATTAGCACCAAATTACTCACACAAGTGACAAATTTTGTGCTTTCAAGTAAACAGACAAAATACCCGCAGTTCATAAATTGCATCTCGGTGCTGCAGACACCTGGCTCTTTCCTGGTCCCATGCAGCCCACGTGTGTTGTGGGAGGGACAAAGGAGAAAAACTCTTTCCTCAGGGAGCTGGTATGGTAAAATACATGACAGAATCATCCCCAGAATCACTGCCAACTGAGTGCAGTGCAGACGGGTCATTTGCTGGGGACTGCCAGTAGAATGGACACTGGAGCAGAGGGGTATCTCAAGCCCCAGTTCTTGGGACACTTGAAAACTAGACTAGATAAAGTCCTGAAAAAAAAAGCAGTGTGTAAGGGACAAATCTGTCCTGCTCAGGAAGGTGGAGGAGGATGACATACACAGATGGGACAACCTATGGTCCGTGGGCTTCATGCAACCCATCAGGGTTCTGTGTATGGCTCATGAAACATTTTGTTTGCCATTGCCCATGTGCAGGGTTGCCAGATTTTCCTGTGTTTTGTCCACATTGCTTTTCTCTGCAGGTATTACTAAATTGAGAAGTGCTGATTGCACACAACACTGAGAGCCATGTGCTCCCTCTGCATCCAATCAAAGAGCTGCTACAGTTCAATCAACACAGCCATATCTACACTAAGAGAAATTTTCACTGGAAACTCTGGAGGGTGGCAGGTCAGGCAGGTGGGGAGATCTCTCTGGCAAATGGAAAAAGACAAAAGTGGTAGGAAAAGAAACATTTTAAAGCTGGAATTGCACAAGTGGAGGAGATTGTATGAAAAAATGTTAACCAAATGTCGCAGCTTGTGTGGCATCATAATCCCTTAGTTGTTACGCATTAATATGTAAGGGATGTTTGCAGGAGAAAACAGGATAAAACAATTAGTAGACAGCATCCGTTCAAAGGAAGGCAATTCTTTCCTATGTGCAATATCATGTGAATACATCAGAAACAGGGCACATGACAAAAACAATGGATATAGAACTCAAGTTCATTTTTAAAGGTGAACTGAAATGATATAGATATAGAAACCCACACATATTACAAAAAACTATTTAAGCTCTTAAATAACAATACTTGGCATTTTTGTCACCACTTACACCTGAAGAAGTCAAAGTATTTTACAAATGTGAATGAACTCTCACAACCCACTGTGAGGGAGAGGAGTTTAATTAACCCCATTATACAAATGAAGAAACTGCAACCCAAGCAGTTAAGCCATTTGATTGAGGGCACACCATAAATAAGTGAACAAACCAGGAGTAAGAACTGAATCTGAGCTCTGACTGAGTAGCTGAGCTGCTACCAAAAAGATCCAATTTCATCTATATCAGCTACTTTACTACAGACTTCAAGTGCAGCAAAATCTTCTTTGAAAGGAGCACAGAGTGTGATCCGGGGAATAACAGAGCTAGTGAGCTTTACCTCCATACTAGGAAAACTGGTTGAAATGATAATATAATTATAACTTGTCTTGATTAGGATATAGTGGGCACTAACAAGTAGAGCAGATACAGAAGGAAAACCATGCCTCTCCTATCCGCTAGAATTGTTTGAACATGTCAGCAAATAACAGATGAAGGAAAACTGGTTGGTATAGTTTATTTAGACTTTCAAAATGTCTGACAGGGTCCCTCACAAGTGATGCGTAAGCAAACCTGGAGTGAAAGTTTTGTATCAAAGATTAAAACCTGGCTAAGAGACAGAAAAGAATATAAATGGAAGAATAAATGCTCTATTTCCAACACAGCAAGAAGTTAACAGTGGAGTGCCTCAAGGTTCAGGGATTGGCATTGTTTTTTGTATATTTATTAACTATTGGGGAAAGGGAAATGAACAGAGAGATGGTAAAATCTGCACATGGTACAATATTATTTAAGTCAAGACTAGAGGAGACTATGAAGTACACACCAAACGAGGAAAATGGGCAACACAATGGCAGATTACATTTACTGTTAACAAGTGTACATTGGAAGGAATAATAATTTAACTACTCATGCATTGCTAGTTCTAAATAAACCAACTATTCAGCAAAAAGAACTGGGCCCTCTTGGAGACAACGCAGCAAAAACATCAACTGAGTATTCATCTGTGGTCAATAAAGCAATGACAACATTGGAATGTATAAGGATTAGACTAGAAAATGCTAAAACTATTGAGATGCCATTGTTTAAAGTTCATGGTGTATCTTCATCTGAAACACTACTGAGTTCTGGTCATCTTATCTCAGAAAAGGTGTAGCACAAGTAGAAAGGCTCCAGAGACAGCAACAAAAATGATTATAGATATGGAAAGACTCTAAAATTTCAGGCTCTTCCGACCTAGAACTATTTACTCTAGAATGATTATTCTGTTCCTTTCATTTACAATGTTCAATAACTGTTAGAGAATGTACACTAAATGCTCCTATTTACCCTCTTTCATGGAATGCCCCTTTATTCATAGGATTATGAAAATGAGAGACTACAGATTTGAAAATAATAAAAGGAAATACCTTCTTACCTACACCTCATTAACCTGTGGAACTCGTTATCATCATATTTCATAGGAGGCCATGAGCTTGTCAGGATTCAAGGAAGAATGAGATGTGTGGATGAAGAGAAGACACACGGCTGTGGATAATGAGAACAACCACTTTTATATTAGAAACAATTACAAATGTTGAATGGATATAAAACTTCATGGTACAGGGGACAAGTCAACCACTAACTAACAGAAGTTAAGAAGAAACTTCCCTTGTGGACAGTAAAAGCATGTCCTGTGGCACCTTATAGACTAACAGATATACTGGAGCACAAGCTTTTGTTGGCAATGACCCACTTTGTCAGATGCAGACCCCTCTGATACTTGGACAGGTTATTCCCTAATCATGCACTTCAAGGTCTTTTGCATTTTTTCTGTTGCTTCTGGTACTGGCTACTATCAGAGACAGTGTACTAGACTGGTGAATTGCTAACCTGATCTCAGACAGCATTTCTTATGTCCCTACATCTTCTGACTTCCAGTCCCGTCTTTTTATCACAAGACACTCTTCCCCTCATATAAACTGCATGAAGGTACCCCTAAACAACTGAACATTTCTATCGTAATTTCCTTTGCTCCTTTGAACAATTAAACTCACTTTTCCCAGCATGAGGCATGCTGCTAATTTTGACTTGCCCAGGTCACAATTTTGTGAGCATCGTCAGTCCCAGAGCTACGGCTGGAAAGCGAATTTTAATGATGGTAATAAAGAAAAATCTAAGCTGGGCTTCCTGCACCGGGGCAGCTAAAAGTGCATACTTAATTATTGCCAACATGCCTCTTGGCTTCATTCTATTTGCCCCAGGCAAGCAGTTAACTGAGTTTTTTTCTCCTTTCATGAAGATTATTTCTGAGTGGATTTTGTGCTGGTGAAAGGTGTTGGATTGACAGCTCTGGAGACAGAAGTCCTCTGTTATGTGATAGATCTGGAATAACCTTTAACAGTTTTTATTAGGTCAACCTGTTAACCCTTTTGCTTATGCAGGATTGTTCTCTCAAAAATATCCTTAAACTATTTCCCCCTCCCACTTCCTTTGAAATATAAATCCTTAAGTCTCTTCCAATTCTAAATTATATGTTCTGATCCTCATCTTCCTTTTCCATGCTGAGGTGACATGGAAACTATGTGTGGGTGTCTCCCCAACACAGAGGAGTTCATTAGAGGATAGGGTGATGCTGGAATCTGTAGTCAGCAGGGAAACTATATCTGAGGCTGAATTGTGAAAATACCAGTCACTTTGTGGGCCACACTTTTCTTGGGTCACACTCTAACCTGCTCTGAAGTTTTCCTATAAAGTGCTTGTTTCTAGTTTGAACGCTAACATCTGCTATGTTGGTGGGCCATCACCTCAGTAACTGAGCACTTCCTGAGTTTAGCACCATGCCACTCTTTATGCACAGTAAATATCAGAGAAGTGGAACTCAGATGCAGAATGATAAGTGAACTTATCCAAGGTCACACAGCAATTCTGTAGTAGAACCAGCACTCTCAAAATACACACTTCCTGCTTCCCGGTCCAGTTACTTTACCCACAAGACCATCCTTCCTCTAGGGGACTGCACATCTAAATCCAAAGAGTTTTTGAAAGAAGGAGGGCAGCTCAAAGGGTAGCTTCAAGGTGAAGTTGTTGACTGAGAAGATCCCTGAGACTTGTGTGGAATGTGAGAAGTCCAGACACTTCTGCACTTACCCTGCCAGCTGAGCTTTATGAATGGACTTCTGGAGTTCTAAGACCCTCTTAGTTCTTTTCCCTCCCATCCTCCCCAGAGTACATGTTCTTCTGGGCTGACATCCTGGGTTGTTCTCTCTGGGATGGGGTTCACATTTATGTTGAAGTTTAATCAAGAATTTGGGTTCCATTTGTCCCTAATTCTAAGAATAATCTGATGGCCGTTCCAAGTTATTTTATGAAAAAATAAGGCAAATAGAGAAACTATCTTAGAAATGTGGGTCATACCCACAAAAGCTCACAACCTTACAAATTTGTTAGTCTTTAAGATGCTCTGGGACTGCTTATTATAAAGTAAAAATGGACAGCTTCCAAGGTGCATTTTTATCCCCATTGTTCAGACTGGTAATGTCTGCCTTATTCTGACTGCTTGAATGAGTTGCCTTGCATGCTGGTCCTTCTGTTTTCTCCCCACCTCTACCTTCCTTGCTACTTAGTCATATAGTATTATGAAAGTGGAGTAAAGAACTGCCCACATATTCAGGTGGCCAGTATGGCATGCAGCATCCAAAATGGTGCCTATCACTAGGAAATACAGCCACAACAACTCTATGCAGATTATTCCCGTTCTAAGTCTGATTCAGGTACTGCATTTCTAAAGGGTGTTGGCTGTCAGTTAAAAAAAGATGTAGGCCAAATTTGCTCCTCAGGAGACTCCTAGTTCATCTACCCCACACTGTTAGTGCCTATGAGCAGATTCCTTGCAGAAGAAAACCATAAGGCTATATGCTGTTTTCAGTTAAAACTAGTGTACATTCAGATTCATTTACTGAAGTCAGTAGCGTTACTTCAGATTTTCCCCCATTATAATGGAGCAGTGTAGAGGTCTAGCAGGGACAGGTTTAAAAGCTGGCCAGAAGGAGCCTGCACAAACCTGACCAAGCAGGACAAGGAATAGTCAGCCAATCAAGGCAAGGCTGGGACCTATAAAATGCTGCAGAGCCAGGGGAGCTCACTCTTACCCTGACCAGCAAGGGAGAAAGAGCTGGATCCCAATAGGCAGAGCCATCTCGCCCACAGGACACTTCAGGGGAGCTGCCCCAAGCCCCATAGTTTGGTTTTTGTTTTGGTGGCGGGGAGCACAGCAGACATCTCAACTGTGCTATGGATTAGATCCGCAGAGTCCAGGGTGGCTGGGGTGATTACTTAAGGGGTATAGCATGGGGTGACAGCAGGGGTCTGCCTCCGTCTTCTGCATTGATGGGACCTAAAGCGACTTGGCAGCCTGCTCCCCTCCACCGCTCATCTCCTAACATGCTCACTCAGATTCACACAATGGTGAAGCAGAACACAGCAGCCTGGGAGATGGGCGGAGTGGAGCCAGCTGCTGGGGTCTTCCAGCCCCTGCCATTGTGGTCAGTGAGGGGGGCTGACACTTACTACTGCCCCATGCCAGGCTCCCCAGTAAGCCCATCTCATGTTGCTTAGGGAAGAGAGATTAAGGCAAGAGTCGGAATGGGGTGGGGCAGAGCCTGTGGCACTGGGTGGGGGGTTGCCCCAGGCCCTGAGCCCCCCCAAGGACAGTCTTGCCAGTAATAGAGGAACCAGCAGCACCTCGAAGAAAGCAGTGCTGGGCAGGCTCAGGGGAGCAAGAGACAAGCTTCAGCCTGATACTAACTAGGCTGTGAGCCCTGATACAAAGCCAAGAAGGTGCAAGGGTCATGGAGCAGTGGCTCAGGGAGGATAAGTAGCCAAGGAGAGAGAAGAAGAGCAGGAAATAGCTGCTACCTGAGGGACCCAAAATAACAGGCACACTTGGGTCCTCCCCATCCCTTCCTCTTTCCCCCACACTCAGCTGTCCATTAGCACAGCCTTTACAGACTGCAGCATGCCCCTGAGACAAGGGGCTAGACTTCTGGGGCTGCAGTTGGGCACTCAGATGAGTGTATGTACTAAAAACTGCTAACACCCTGGCAGTGGGGGTGGGAGGAGACTGGATTGGTGGTGGGCACTCCCAGAGGGCAGTGTCCTGCAGCAGGCACTGGCAGAGCCAGGGACTGAAACAAGTCCAGAGCCAGAAGCTGGAGACAAGGAGAGTAGAACGATGACATGTGAGACGCTGATGAGGAGGCATTGTACTCAATGGACTGAGCTAATTCCTGGACTTACCAGGAGGAGGCCGCGTTGCAATGAGTCCAATTGTACTACAAAGAGAATTCCACCACGATTCACAAAAGAAGGCAGTTATGAGAGGACTGGATAGATGATCTTTGCAGTTCCAGAGAAAGCATCTGAGAAGGAAAAAAATAGTCTTAAGAACAAGAGATCCTGAGCAGACATAAGAAAGGAATTAGGTATTGAAGCAGTTCTCAGTAGCATCTTCATTACACAAGAAGATGGGGACTGTGTGGAGTAGATGGAGAAGTCAGGACAAAAATCCAGGCTGTGTCAGATGGCTGGACCAAGTCCAACCACACAGCCCCCTTCTGTCTGATATTGTTACCCTGTGATTAACAGGACATGGCTTGGCTAGCCGCACAGATACCAGGAGACTGGCCAGGCCTGGAATTCTTCTCATCTCCACATCACACAGCCTAGGAGAAGAGATGGGGAGCCCATCTGGGGTCCGACTCAAATCCTATGCACAGCGCTAGATCATGCACCCATAGCATTGCAACGTGGCACATTTCATACGTTTCTAAGTGAACGATTTCCAGTGAAGTAACACAAGTGATTCATTCCATCTGACAGTCTTTTGCATGTAAATATTTTATATTCCTATTGAATATTTTTGGATGATTATGAATTCTTGATGTGATGAGGGCCCTGCTATGTATGAGATGCAGGCAGCAGCAAGGACTGAGCAAGGAGGAAAGGCATCCAAGAATAAGAAATATGATATCGTTGCAAAGTGCAGATGAAAAGGAGCTTGGGTGAAAATGCAGCACTCACTTGCTCTCCCTTCCCCCCTCTCCTTAAGAGTTGAGCTTATGGACTTGGACTGGAGCACAGAGAGAGCAGCTTTGGATATGGATGGACTTAAAGCTGCTCTGTTTTAGTGGCTTTGGCACTATGAAAGGTATTGGATTAAGGGCAGTCAGGACAACAGATTCCTGAATTATGCAGTGACAGCAGTTGCTCCATAGTTAAGTTTGCAGCTGAGTTGGCATTAAATATCTAATTTAGTGACCTTGGCTAGAAACTCTCGAAATGGCCAAATTGGCCTCCAAAGTCAGTGGGTTAAGTCAAGGCCTATCATGGAACCCTGCCGCAAAATTGGAAATTTATTTCGACAAGAGATTTCCCGTTTATGACATGCTCAAAGAAACAGCTGGGACAACCACAGCTGCAAGTTCCTCATGCTGCCTACCCATGTGCCTTATGCTTGATGTGGAGGGACCACCTCTAGACTGTCTATACACAGACTTACACTGAAATAGCTGAATATGTGTATTAGAACTGATTTAGATATTTCTATTCCAGTTTCTGTGTAGACAACCTCTGAAACACTCCGTTGAGACTGTCAAGAATAATGGGGAGAAAGTGGACTGAAGTGGCCAACCCATTTCAGAGAATCCACTGACCCAAAAGCTAAATGTTAATGACCGTGAGTGACCTCTAGTTGGGCCAGATTTTGACTTGTTGGCTTCAAACTGAAAGTCTGCATATATCCCACTCCCAATCCCCTGCTCATCCAGTCTCCAGGCCTAAATTTCTGGTGCCCCAAGCAACACGGATAAGAATTTGGTTTATAGTGGAATGTTTACAGTTCTGTTTGTCCTTTGCACCTGGTCACAGCAAACTGTAGCCTTGCAGGTGAAGTGGCACGAGAGACAGGCTTCCTCTCTGATGTCCCTAGAGACCAGGGAATTCTAAAGCCCTGGTCATTCTGTGGCAGAAACCAAACTAACACCTCATATCCGCAAGACCGTCAGCCAATCTGAACAGGGCCTAAATCAACACTAGTTACACAGAACAAAAACAACTCCTTGTAAGTTAGATGAGCTCCAGCTGACTTCATGTAAAATCTGCAAGCGCCTCTCTTGCTCCCAGAGCAAGACTCTAACCTCCCCACTCTATTTTCTTAGTCCCCTCCTTTTAAAGTGGCAGTGTACCTTGTAGCTAAATTGGTTGGTGCTTCTCCAAATCAAAGCTCTGGAGGAAAGATTCACCCACAACCACAGTGTCCATGGAGGATCCCCAATAACTCTGATCTTTAGCTAGCATCCTGTACTTTACAGGCAAGCCATTATGTTCCACACCTGGGATCCATAGGTCAGCAGCATTCAATGGGGAGCTCTAATATCACTGTCACAGATGAATTCAGTTGCATAAGGATTCCACAGAGGACCCATGCTAAATTGTGACTCTAATGTTGGCATCAGCACCTTGCACTCAAGACCAAGCCTTCCACGCGTCTCCAGAGTGCAGTACTGTGACTTGGCTTCAGTAGAATTTAAGACTGATGAATTCACAAGCTTTAAATCAACTGCCAGCATCCCTTGCTGCCCCCCTGCTGAGGGCTATTAACATAATGAAACAGAAGGCCTGTGAAGTCAGATAACAGACGTCTCAATCTTTGTTTACCAAGAGATTTAGGGCGACCTTTCCTCAATGGATCCTTCAATTTTGTTCTGAGGTGTGTAAATAACACCAAGCGGCACCTCATAACCACACACAGGCATGCCTGCCAGCAATGTCCAATGTGCCTTTATTTCCCTTCACATGCACTCACAAGTGTTACACAGTAGCACAAGTGAGAAGGTTTCTTTTTAAAAATACAGATTATGTGGAAACAGTTCTCAGGGCAAACGTGCATCTCAAGCCAGATCCCCCAATACACAGTCTCACAGTTAGCTGGACACTTCTAAAGATCAGCTGCAAGTCACTGGCAGGACCAGAAATCGAATTTCAGGCTGCCTTGGTTCAGCCCTGACATAACACTGCTTCTCATCAAACACTTCATCCGGACCAGGCACAGCACATCTCCAGCCCTACAATATGGGTTGTATTTTTTGACCCCTGTTCCCCATCTCAGGCAATGTCTACACTATAAAATAAAGTAAAATTTATCAAAGTCGACTTTGTAACACTGGGTTTTATAAAGACAGAGCTGAGTTTTTGCACCGCCCCACAAAGTCGACTTAGTGGGAACGCACTAAGTTGACTTTGTGGTGCAGTGCAAAAACTCCCCACTAAGTCACCAAAGTCTAAGTGTTGCAGCAGTGCATTGTGGGAATCTACCCCACAGTTCCCTCAGCCCCGAAGCATTCCGGGTTGTTTTGCTGGTGTGTTACGGGGAAAAAAATGCCCTGCAAGTGGTTGTCGGTGTGTGATGTCATCTTCCCACACTGCACTGGCCTCATTCCCCTCCCACTGAAAACAAACAGCTATTTTTCAGAAGTCTCTTTCCTGATGAGAAAAATTGTTTGAGTCATCCACATTACGGACCTTTTAACCAAATGTGTCCTGTGAGCACCCACTGTCATCTTCCCACACTGCATTTCCCTTATTCCGCTCCCATTGAAAGCAAATGGCCATTTTTCCGATGGAAAAGCAGGGAATCTCAGGCAAAAGAAAACCAAACAAGTGGGCTTCAGAAAGTGAAGGTGAAGTACGTCAGGGAACTGTCAACCCCACATACTACAATGTATGTGCTCTGGGACCACCCAGCTGACTGTGACATGTCAACAGGTCGCTGAGCTACTTTTCCCAGCTGAAGGACCAGCTGACTTGATGCTGTTCACAGGTTTCTTATTTGGTGGGAGGGCAGCCCAGAAAATTCATGCTGCCCTCTATGGGACCAGCCCCCCTGCAAGCTGTTGTCATTATTCTGTCAGTTGTGTGCCTAGGCAGTGGGAGGGAGGAGGAAACAAGCCCTGAAAATAGCTGCTGCTGGGGACAGGCTCCCCAGAAAACCTCAGCTGACAGGGGCCAGCTGACGGACCAGTTGACTTGGTGTGATCAGTGGGTTATTAGGTGAGGGGGGGAGGGGCAGCCAGCCCCTGGAAATGTTTCCTGTGTGGGAGCCATCCTCCCCTGGAGTCAGCCCCCGAAAATATTTGCCATTGCAGGAGCTAGCCCCTGGCGCTTGGTGAGTCCCCAGAAAATGTGAAGCATAGAAGCCTTCACCTTGCACAGGGCAGGAACTGCTGCTGTCTGGAAGTATGGTCCGCAATGCACACCCACCATGTGATATGGTGGGGCGGTGGCTAGCCCGCCAGCCACATGGCACCTGTGGGAGAGTGGGAGCTGCCCCCCGCCAAACAAGAAGCACAGCAAAGGAGTTTCTTGGCCTCTCCTGACAAATCCTGTGCAGGGAAGAAGCCTTCACTCCACACAGGGAAAGATATGCTGCTGTCTGCAAGCAAGAACCCTGAAGCCCAGCCACTATGTGGTGTGGTGGGGCAGGGCCTGGCTTGCCAGCCACATAGAGCTTGGTGGAGGCGCCAGCGATGTGGTCCGGTGGGGGCTAGACTGCCGACCGCATGGCGCCTGGTGGGGGGTGGGGCACTGCCCCGTACAAATGTGAAGTGCAGAAAGGAAATTTCTCAGCCTGTCCTGCTACATCCTGTGCGGGGAAGAAGCCTTCACCCTGTGCATGGCAGGGCATGGTGCCCCGCTGTCTGATGTGCTGCACCCTGGTCCCCACAGCCAAGCCGCCATGAGGTGTGGTGGAGGATGCTGGCTCTCCTGATGGCTCCATGCTGGGGCTCTCTTTCGTGGCTAGATGCGATCACCACGCTGATCATAGATATGAATTCAGATTGCTGGGCTTCCTGTTTCCTTCTTCCTGAACACCTGGAGCTCAGGGGAGGTGAAAGCGGACAGAACATACACATTCTGGGCATTGTGGGATACGTCTGGAGGCCAGTAAAAATCAAAGAAATGTGGTTTCCACACTAGCATTAATTCAACATTTTAAATTCGAACTCAACATTATATCGCACCGTTGGTCAATGGAAGAATGTCATCCATAGCACCCCTTAAAATCGACTTGTGAAGACAGTTGCACTGTAAAATCGAGCTAAGTGCTTGAAAATCGACTTTCTGCTGTACTGTAGACATAGCCTCAGGGTTAATGTGATGCAGCACTTGTGTGCCAATGCCAGGGATAAATATAGTCCATCTCAACTACCATCAAAAGTAGCTCCTTTAATAAACTCAGACCTTGTGTTTCTTGCCTTTCCCCTGCTTACATACAGTTAAAATGGCAGGCTACATTGTCCTAATGCTTCACTGGCTACATAGAAGGCAGCAGAGGACTGGCCATCTGGCCTACTGCTTCAGTGCTTTCAGGAACAATGAGCATGTCCTAATTGAAGACCAATGCAGTGGAGCGGTTATTATCCCAGACCCTCTGTAGCATAGGAGCAGAGTCAGATCCCCTTTCACAGTGCTCCAGTGCCACTAGCGATACCAGTTCAAAATCAAAGATGACAGAAATGAGTGGAAAGCTTTGCAAGTCAGCCAAACCCCTGCTTCCCACAGCCACCTCTGAGAGAGAAACACTAAGAAATAAAAATGCAGGAGCTCAGAGCTATGAACTGTACCGCACCAAGATGACTCTATGCTGAGATTCAGACAGGTCTCATGAGCCAAGCAGGTTTGGGTCCAGTAAGTACTCGGACTGGAGAACTTGAAAACCTATCAATCAATCAATCAAAAAACAAAACAAAACAAAACACAACAGGTATTACAGGAGAGAACCAGATACAGTGATATAGATCAGAATTATAGCACAGTCTCCCAAGATGCCTGGACTCTAAGCACCATTTGTTGTTTTGAAGCCAGAGAACTTAGCCTATCATGTGTGAAAAGTTGGACCAACTTTTTTCTGGTACTCACTGTGTGCCAACTGAACTTTCTTCCAGTCAATGATTCATAAATTCATATACTTTAAAGCTAGAAAAGAAAACTATGATCCTTTAATCTGACCACTTGCCCAACATAACCCATAGACTTTCCCTACTACACATATTCTACAATCTAAACACAAGAGCTAAAAGAGCCACCACATCTCTATTTCTATATGGCTGCTGTCTACATCAGTTCTGATCGGGATTTTGAGCTAAGTAATCTAATTGTCTATGCTGCAGTGGCTGGGGCACCAGACTGGCTTGATTCTGGGGTTCTAGTTCTAACTTGCTGAATGAGTAGCCTCAGGCAAATTATTAATTTCCATTGAAATCAGTGGAAGAGCCTAAATACCTCTGAGGATCTGTACTTTAGTCTCTCTGCTTTGTTTCCCCCGTCTGTCACGGGAAGGTACCAATGCTTACACACCTTCGTTAAACCTCTGAGGAAGAGGAAGAACACAACGTAAAAAAAGACCAAAACTCTCAGATGTGCCAGAGCTGCACTCTTCAGAGCACAGGAAGGTCCATTGGAAAACTGGCTACAGTTGCCTGATTCTCCAGCCAGTCCTTTGGCATGCTCCTGGCGGAGGCCAGAGTGACTTAGGGGACTACTCTGAACTATGCTAACTAGCAATGGCCCCAGGAGACTGTCTGCCATGTGGGGAGAGCCAAAGCACAGTGTGGTACATTCACACCTCCTCCATGCATTCCCACACCCAGTAGGCCAGAATTGGGAGGGTGATAATGTAGGAGCTATGTGCCAAATGAACATGTGGGAAGTCCTCACCCAGGGAGATGCAGCCAGTTTCCATCCTCTTTGCACAGCCAGAGAGATACAAATAGTATAGAGGAGGATCAGAAACTGGCCCAGTAGTAGACCTATACCTTCATTTATCTGTGTGCCATTTTACGGTCACCCTTAGCTAGAACTGCTGCATAATTAACTGCTTCATCGCCCCATTGGAAACAGGGAGCCCAGCCATAATGTTTGAGAAGAGAATGGCTGCAGACTAGATTATGAAACAGGAGAGCAGAGAAGGAAACTTCTCTTATAAAAAGGCTATCGTTGAAGACACACTGTACCAATACAGCAAGGCAATTAGTGTATTTTATAGAAAGATGAATGAAAGCATATTACAGGATATTACCGATAACCAAGTTCCTAGAAAAAAACTGGATGATATTATGGGGTGGCACTCGAATCATTATCGTCTTAGTTTACCATGGTCCCAGTTTTCAATCTCATCTCCCTTTCAATACCCCTAAAAACAAACCCAGTCTTGCATAAATTCCACATGCTCCATTTAATCCCAGGGAAGATTTTTTTTTTCTGGGAACACTGAAACATAAAAGATGAAAAGGAACTTTTAAAATATGATGTTTTAAACTCCCCTTCCCTCTGGTTCAGTTTGAAACATTTTCTAACCCTTTTTAGATCACTGAATCTCCAGAATGGTTGGGGCAAAAGCCACCAACAGTGTTGTTGTTTAGGGTTGGCCTTGCTGAAAAAAGCATTTTAATCCTCCTTTTTCTTTCGCCAGGAGGAAGGGACCAGCCTAGCACGGGAATTACAGAAGACATCCAGAACTGGTTTTGTTTGTGCAACAAGCACCACTGAAAATATAAACAATGTAAACAAAGGTTGATAAACATTAAATGGCCTGCTACTAAATCCACAGCTTTTGACTCTACAGCTGCTCAGCTGAGCTAGGCCAAGGGGGCATGGAAGGGGAAGCAGGAGATCTGGGGGAAATACACAGACACAGAACTTCAGAAGGGGACATAGAGGTGACTCAGAGATGCTTGAATGGAGCAGGAGAGTAGAGACACATGGATGGATGGATGGATGGATGGATGGAATGGAGACAGGTTTCCTGATCTCAGAGTGGGGCACTCTGGGAGAGGAAAAGAAGGAGGGCAGCAAACAAGTGGTGACTGGAGAGTGGGTGTGGAAGGGACCTGGAGGAACATATACAGATAGAGAACAAAGGTAAAGCTTAGAGCATGGAGCAGAGGCCTAGGATGACATAAAAGGTTTGTGCATATGTGGGACTGGGGGAGGCATGTGGGTCCAAGGAATGAAGGTGTAGCACTGAGGAAGACTGAGAACAGGGGGTACTGGAGGAAATAGAAGGGTGGCTGGAATGGGTTGGGAGGGAAGAGTATAGTGGGAGGCTGAAACAGACTGCAGGATACTGGGAGGCATAGAAAGGAGCTGTGGATGGGCAACAGAATGATAGAGATGGGAAGCCAAGCAAGGCATGAACCGGGTGGGCAGAACTTCTCATGAAGGGCAGGAGCCGGGGACTGAGGCATGGAGTATGCCATACAGTGCGTCGAGAGACCTTTACTCATATTAAAAGCTATCTGGGCTAGTCCACCTGATTACACCATCTAACAGCACACTTCTACTGCAGAACAGAACAAGGGGGCACTGTTACGTTTGGGTGGATTGCACAAACTGGACCAGGTGAGAGTAAGCAATGAAGGATGAGATGGCAGAAGTGAACTGGCTTTGTTGCTTAGCTGTTCATTTCCAGACTTAATTCTCTCAGTTTGATTTAGTGAGGAAAGAGTATTTTTTAAAGAGTTACTTGGACATGAACTTGCAGGGTTACCTGTTTTTAAACCAAGTTTTTGTCTGTGGGAGTAATAGTTAAGAAACATTATATGGTGATATAACTATTTGTACCTAGAACCCATGCTTTGCTCAGCTCAGAACAGAGTTCTGCTAAACAGCAATCCTGACTGGATATTGGCAGCTTCAAACACTCTTACAGGATCACTGCAGCAGTATTTTAATCCTCAGGAGTATTACTGCATGACAAGTTGGGATAAGTTCAAATTAAGATACGCAACTCCAGCTACGGTAATTGCACAGCTAAAGTCAACTTCCCTTACTCCTCTTGATTGCCAGGAGTATTGAAGTCAAATGGGAGCGTCCTCGAAATTCAATTTAGCACTAGACACGTTTGAAACTCTGCATACAATCTGGTCCATCATTTTATCCATTTTATTAATGTCTTTGTCCCAGCAGGTTAAGAAATTCCTGTTACAGTGCCTGTAAACTAACTGTCACGGGTGAGGGGGCATAACTCACCACCAGCGCACCCCCTCCAGGTCAGAATGTGACATTACAGGGATTTTTCCCACTCTAGCGATCCCTGCAGGTATGTTGGCATCACAACATTCAAGGCAACAACTGAGTACTAACACAAAGATACACATCACCTACGAGGTGTTTTCAGCACTCCTCTTCGTACACAGCAGAGTACCCCGGTTGTTGTCCTGTAGCCTGTATCGCATACTTTCATTACAAGCATACACAGAGGGCTGGTGGTTACAGTAGATATTATATGCCTTGGGTCAAATAACACATTTCCAAGTGAGCAGTAAGGGTATCATATGCTGGTCGGAAATGTGGCAAGGCCAGACGTTCAGGGTGAAATGAGTGGGGCCTACATAAGCCCAGAACCACATGCTGTCTAGCATGGTATTGAGCTTCTAGAAATGACCCTTTGAGTGGTTTGGCTAACTAGCTGCAGCCCTGTGATTATGTCCTGCTACTGTCAGAATTCAGCCTTCCCATTAGGCCCCACTGATTCCACCTATCTTACACGGAAACAGGATTTAATATGCATTAAACAGAGACAAACACATTTTAGAAAGTGTCATTTTTGTCTTACACATGTACAAATCATGCAAACAAGCCATCCACAAGTCTACCCAGGAATTCCTGTCCTTTCCGGCTTCCTCTCTCAGCACTGGGAGAAAGACCTTCTTCAGGACTTGTACCAGTTTACAGCCAGGACAGAGAGAAGGGCTGTTATGGCCTTATCAGAGAAAGCATATCCACCATCCAGCAATACAACATCCCCAGTACAGTAGCTGGCCAGCAGGCCTCTTTTAATGCAGCCCATAGAACCTCTCAAACCAGTGGGTGTCAATCCAGTCCGCAAGTTCCCACCCCACCCCCTCCTCACTATCTTTCTTTTCTAAAGAGAAGTGGCCCAGCACAGATAAAATAGGATCCCTCCCAAACTCAAACTGAAGCCCCTCCTCAAGCTTGACAGCTCAGAGTGGTCTATATGTTATTACATATTTCTGTGTGTCCAGGAGGTTCTGGAAATGCCACAAGTAAGCTTGTGCAAATGGCATTTTTCAGCAAATCTGAAGTCGGAGGGGCATCCAAACTTCTGGGTGCTTGTCTGACCTATTCAAAACTTTGCCCGAGCCCAACTCACCCCTTCCTCATTGTCCCCTAGAGCAGCACTAGATGGAGGTGACGCAGCTGAGTTGACCCCTGCCATGTGTTTAGTATTTTCACTGTGTCACAACCAGATTAACCCTTCAGCTCAGCTGGACAAGCCGATTAAAGGGCTTGTTTCATCCCTCACTAGGGGTTTATTCTTCATCCATCGTTTCCCTTCTTTGTTCCCTTGGCAGTGTCTGTTTACCTCTCTCCTCACCACCACCACCCCCAGCCCCACTCACCCTCTTTTGGCTCCGACGACTCTCTTCCAGCAGGGTGAGCTGCCACAGACGATAACTGTTCTGTTTGTCCCGCTTCAAATATTCTCACTTTCCTTTCATCTCCTCTATTCAGATGATCCCTTCTGCTTGGGTTAATCTCTCAGCACTTCCACTGCTTTCATGTTTCCTTCTGTTGCACCTCCTTCTAGTGACTGTGGCTCCATGTGCATGCACACGGGCATCTGGAATTTCAGCAAAAAAAATGAAGGCAAGAGGCAGCTCTTACACTGTGAGCCCCCCTCTTCAAACTCCCTGTTAACTCCTTTAGCCATGTGGCCATCTTCTTGAAGAGGTATGTGTGTCACATGACAAATGCATGCGAGAGCACCCCCTTCTGCTGCAAGCAAAGACTGCAGCTTTGGATGACAACTGAGATTGGAGGGGTTAAATCTTTCCAGTCTCCCACTGTCCTTGATGGACCTGCCCAGACAATCTCACCTTTCCCTTCGTGATGGGTAACAGCTGTAGCAGCAGGCTTTTTCAGGCTCCTGCTGGTATCACTCCCTCAGAGCTCAGAATCTGAATTTCAGACCCATTTATCCTCCCTCAGTGTATTGCCATTGGTTGTTGGATCCCTGAATTCTTCCCACTCCCCTACAATTGCCCTCCACTGCCCAATCTCACCCCTCCCATAGCCAATTTTCCTTCACTTCCCCTCTCCCTCTGTTCTTTGCCCTGTATTCCTCCTACCCTTTAGGTTTCCTCTTCCTTTACCAAGGTCCCTCTCTTACTGCAGCCACCCATCCTTCTTCCAATTACAACCCTAAGTGTTCCCCCAAAAACAAAAGCTATGGGCAAGTGAAACATAAGAACTATTTTTCAAAAGGCAGGGAATTACGCTTCCATGTGTCTGTGTTCACCCAGGTGATTTGAATTGCATGGTGGATCCCTTTCCACTAGTCTCCTTGGTCATGTCTACACTAGAAGCATCTGTCAGCAGAAGTTACTGTTGGAAGAGATGTTCTGACAAAACTTCTGTTGACAGATTGAGTCTATACATACAAGCAAATCAATCTTTTGACCCTCTCTACCAACAAAAGGGCCTCACGGAGCATCTACATGGTTTTTTTGTCGACAGTTTCTGTAGGCAAAACACATTTTGTGTGAAGATACTCTGGGAGTTTTGTCTACAAAACTCTCTAGTGTAGACGTAACCCTTATGTTTATCTTTATTGCATGTTAGTTCTCTACAGGAGCACTCATATCTTGCTTTGTTTGTACACTACCCAGCACAATCAGTCCCTGTCCTGATTGGGGCCCTATTTCCACAATACAAATAATAATAATAATGAAGAGTCACAACTGCTGGGAAGAATTGAAAAACAAACCAAATGAAGCATGTAAGGGAATGAATATTTAATGCTCAGTTGCATGACTTCATCTTCTCTTACAATCCTGTATGTTTCTATAGCAGCCTTCGGAAGAGAGACACGCAAACAGGCTGGATTGCTCAAGGCATATATTATACCCCAGACTAACACCGCTACCTCTCCATGACAGACAGTACGGAATGATGGATGGGTGGCAGGCCTAGGTGCTGGAACTAGAGGTACAGCGGATGCTGCAGCACCCTTTGGCTTGAAGTCGTTTCCATTACATTGAGAGTTTGCAGTTTGGTTTAATGGCTCTCAGCACCACCGCTATAGAAATTGTTCCAGCGCCCTGGTGGCAGGTTGCCCCCTCTTCCAGTGGCCACGGCTGTGTCTCTGCTGAAGCACATCAAAAGCATTCACCCTCCCTAGAACCAGTTACCATCGTGAGTTCCGCTCTTATCCCCACTGAGCATTTTGTTGTTAACTTCAATGACAGCAGGAGCAGGGTCTTGGACACAAGATTTGTGTCACTGAAGAAAATTAAATGAATTCAGCACTGATGTAAGCAGGAATAACCCAGTGGACTTCATTGGAGAGGCACTTGCTGAAACCAAACCTGAATTTGGCCCATACATTTTATACATATATTTAGTGGGATAACCATTTGGGTAGAGGTTAGTATTTTCTACTACCTGTGTGAAAAGCACAAGCATGAGGGGGTAAAGGGGGAGGAGTTCTGGCGCTGAGTGGGCAATGGGCCACCTGTGACCGTCCTATCCCTAGACATGGGCTAGATAAGATTTTGCTGTTGCTGTTTTGGTGCTACTTGCAATTACTCGCAGGGAGAGGAGAGGACTGCTACAAGTACCACTTGTCTTCCTTTTTTGAGACAGGCATCAAACATATTTGAAAACTTAGCTGACTGGCAAGCAACTGCTAAACAGTATCTTGCATTGCAGCCTGTTATTGCAGTTGGGATCACTGACCATGCTGTGAGGCATGGGAAAGGTCTAACGCTGAGAACTGCATCCGGCAGATTTAGGAAGTGAAGCCATACTGGAAAAGAGGAAGCCAGCCATTTTAGAAGGGTAACTTCCATTGGCTAAAACATGCTAGGAGATGGGGCTGAGCACTGGGCCATTTAGTGAAAAAGGACCTCTCTTCCATCACATGGCTGGATGAAAACCACTGTGTCTGATCCAGGGAGTCTACTAAAGCGCCATTGATCATGGGAGTGGAGGTTAATGGGGTGTCACAAAATTCTGTGGGTAAAATTCTGCCATCTGTGACACCTTTGAAAGCCCAGAGTCTTCATCTTCTACTCTTGGGGGCACTTGTGCAGCCTCATTCCATGTCTTCAGCCATTCTTTGCTATTCGTTGGCTTGGAAGAATTAGCCTTTAATCGGTAATTGCCAAACAAGTTCTTGCTCTACTCATAAACAAATGGGGGGAAATTTCGAATAATTTATGACTGAAATTTACAGGGAGGAAAAATTTAAATGTTTAACCTCATCTCTGAGAGCAAATTTGTGTGAGGGGGATGCGTGAGTGGAGTGTGGGTGTTAGTGAGCTACAAGAGAATTTTTGATGATACTTAAAATAAAAACATTAAGAAGCTAACGTTATGAAATACGATTATTATCAAGCATGAATTTATATCTGGACCGGGTATGAAGCTCCATGTCTGCAGTCATTACTCTTTGAATTAAATCGCAATTAGTATCTAAGTTCTTTCTTAAACTTCCAGCTAGCAGAAAAATGTAAGTCAGTTTTAAAATAAAATTACTCAGAAATGAATGTTAATATTATACGTCAAATTTTTTTTAAAAATTAAAATAAAATTCTTTTGTTAAACTCCTGATTTTTGCTTTACCTCATCAGAGTTAACAGCTGCATGTTGACAATTTGTTCATTTTCATTGTGTGGTGTCAATAAATGCCTCCCTTTGAATCTTTCAGTCTTCTTCAGATTCCAGCTTTTTTTCCCCTATCTGCCTGCTCATCCTAGAAGACGAGTACCAAGAAGAGTTTTCCTTTTTCCCTATTCTGTTCACTCCCTCTGAAGCACTTCCCTCTGGCCACTGTCAGAACACAGGATACTGAGCTAGGTGAACCATTCGTCTGACCCAATATGGCCATTCATGCGTTCTTCTTGTGCATCATCACCAGTAAAAAATATTCTGTGGCTCAAATCCTGCCATCTGTGAAAGCCCAGTGTCTTCAAATTCTGCCTTTTGAGGCACTTGTGCAGCCCCATTCCCTCAGTGGGTTTTCACAGTTATACGTAATTGGAATTTACCAAACAATTTTTTTGAGGCTGCACAAGAAATAAAATCCACCCCACCCCTTCAGCCACACTGGCTCTGCAAGGCTGAAGGAATTGATACAACTAATAAAAAACTTACTTGAATCATCCAAGTAGCCAAATCTGATTCTGATACACACAAATGGGGTGGATCTGTTGATCACGAAAGGAGGGTTTTACTTTGAAACTGGGCCTGAGAGTCTCACATACGCACCTTCCCTGGTCTGAGCCCTCACGGTACCCTGGCATCTGTAATAACTGGTTACATGAATAGCTAGGGAGGCTGGATAAATCACCTGACAAAGAAAGGCACACAGAAGCTGTACAGAGTAGAGCATGGGTTGGACTGGTCTTCAAATGGTCGAATCCTAGTTCCTTTGAAAGCCCTAAGAAAGCTGGAGTTCAACCCCAGAGTATCAAGAAGCTCCACTGCTTGAAGACTAATTAAAGATCCCCCTTGAGAGAGAAGCAGTACCACCGAACACCTAGAAGGCCTACACAAGTCTGAGAGCACAGAGTCCATTGCTTTGCCCTCGCCATTGTAAGATATCCAATGCAAGAGTGCTAGCCTTGGGATTTTATTCCACAATCTAATGCATTTCATAGTCAAGAATTTCCTTGGCTATTTAGTTCTGGGCTAAATAATGTAATGTGTTGCTGTTCGGTCCTCCATGCAGAACTTTTACCTGCTGTACTTAGTTTTGTACCACTGCATTGGTAACAAGCTGGGAATCTTTCCAATAGTTGGAGAATCACCCTCAAACTGGGTAGAGCAGTCCCCCGCTTTCTCTTCTTTTCCGCCCTCCAGCCATCTGAGCTTCCACATCAAATCACCCTCTGCCGCTCATCCTGGTAAGCAGGCCATTTCCTGGAAATCTCAGCCATGCAACTGAAATGTCTTCCACTGGAGGCTTCTGCTCCATTGTTCCAGTGGCACAGCCTCTATGAGTTTCTCACCATGCTGCCGCAGCCAGAGGAGGCTGGCAGATGTGCCCCCAGAAACAAGGAGCTAAGTGGCATTACTGAATCTGTAATTGGCTGCCATTAGCAGGGGTCACTTTCAATTGCTTCTCACTTAATGAAGCGCTCACTGTTCCGTCCTATTATTTCAATCAGCTGGAAGGCCGAAGCTGCAGAGATGCCCTGTGATGATATCCATCGGCAGGGAGACACCAGTTCTTTTCCTCATATGCCTTAGATTCCAACCAGAGGACCCACTGGCCCTCAAAATATTAATTCAGCTTTTTGGTTGTGAGGATTTTTTGTTGTCTTTTCCCTATGCCTTGCCCAACGTTCCAGAGAGCAGAGTGAATATTTGATTGCAGTAATTAGTTAATCAGTAACAGGCATAATTTTTCCCTGATTAATGCTTTGAATAATCATTGCGCCCTGTCTGTAGGCAGTTCTGTTATCAGAGTCACTTTGAAAACAGCTTTGAAAGTATAGCTCTGCACCCTCACTGATAAAATTAGAGAGGTCAGACATTCCACCCTGTCTCCTTCTCCAACTGCTCCTTCATTTATTTTGACAGGGAAGAAAGGAGAGCTAAGAAGTTATTCCTCTCTCCCAATTCCCTGATCTTCTGTTCCCTATCGGTCAGCACCAAGAGGGAAGAATCTGGAAGAAGACTATAGTCAGTCTTTCTGGCCCACAGAAGAATTGCTGATATGAGATGAGACCATCCTGGAAACCTCAGATTCCAGCAATGAGGTGCAGGGAAAACACTGACTGCAAAGCTGAGTGCACTCATCTCCCTAGCATGCACCCACTGAGGATTTTATCACTGCTCCAGGGATGTGCACATGCTGCTCACACAGCTGCATACTGCATCTCTTCAGTAACGACTGTCAGCTACTATATATTTGAGTCAATTTGTGCCTCTGTCTGTGTGGCCGTCCATTTGTTCAAGAACCTCCTAAACAGTAAGAGCTAGGGCCATCAAATTTAGTCTGCAACTTCCCCTTATGATAACTTAAAGCGAGATCAGGGTTTGGTTGCGCCAGGGAAATGGGATGTGAATGTTTCCCAGCGAATGGAAAGAGAAGAATCTGGTAGCTGGCACAGATATACTCCAGAGTGACTACAGGGGGAGCAGCAAGCAAGTATGCTCCTGACAGCTCCAGAGAGCCATAGAGCAGCCACCAGCCAGCCAGTCCCCCACCACCCTGTCCTGGCCCCAGAGAGCAACACCGGTGGCCCAGCAGCATGGCTCCTGCCACACCCGCAGGAAGCAATACAGCTGCCCAGACAGCATGGCCCCCATTGTCCTGGGCCAGCACCAGGGAGCAGTGGCCAGCCACCCCTACCCCCCACACTCATATCCCTCCACCTCCCAACCCCCATCCTCCTGTACCGCCATCCCCTGCCCTGTCCCCACACACACCTCCCAACCCCTGCCCTCACTCTTTCAGCCCCCTGCCCTGAAGGGCCCAAGCAGCACCAGGTAAATCATCTAGTACACACACAAGCATTTCAGTAAGAAGGGACTGTATACAATGCAGATTGAAGGAGAAAAAGGCATGAGCCAACACTCCCAAGACAGTGTGATCTGCTCTGTAGGCATCAGAACCAAAGTCAAGAATCAGCATCTTTACAGAACACATCCATCCTCTCACAGGATGTGACTAGCACTGGAAAAGGACCTCCACAATCATCTAGCAGAAAGACGTTCAGTACGTGGAGAAAGTCTGAGGCCAATGTTGCTTCTTTTCCCAATGTTGTCTAGGGGCAGGAGAGCTGGTTTGGATAAAGGAAGGACCAACCCAGACACCATAGCATGGCAAAACAAACTGAAACGCCACTTCTGTATCAGTGACCTGTAAATGGAACTGAATAACTATCAAAATTAGACAGAAATAACAGGGATATTTCAACTTTTGTGCATGTAGAAAAAGAAAAGCAGAAAAGGAAGGCTCCAACACAGCACAGGTGCTCCCATATAGAGGCAGCTATATGGGAGAAGGTTCTCCATGGCAGAGAGGATAGTATTACTCACGTCCAAATACATAGGATCCAAGAGCAATACAGAAACTAAAGCGGGTACTTTGTCATTTGCTAGAAGGGGATTATACCTGCTCATAAAGAAACAACTAGACTGGATGTGACCCACAAGCTGTCCTTCCCTTTTCCATGCATGAAAGAGCTGGGTCACTATGACAGTAAAGTCAGCAATAAGATGAATGTTTATGACATATCAGTGAATTGCATTTTTGCTTACATGACTTCAGAAAAGCCTTGTGTCCTTCAAGGACTGTTTCTGCCTAAGAGATTCCTAACACATATTCCAGGCATGTAGAAGAGCTGGAGCTGTATGCTGAGGGAAAGACACACCACCTCCTTGGCCTACTGCTCTCCCCTTTCCAAGGGAGCACTGAATCACGCACCAGGGGCAGAGAATCACGGATTCCTGCATCCAAATGTTTTGCCTGAAAAGGTCTGCCTATAACTGCCCCATGAACTAGACTCCATTGGGGGATGGAGCTAGTGGCTGGAGAATGCTGATTGATGTCCAGTTCCTTTTAGGGGGAATTTTGCATCATTTGGGGGCAGGGGTCAAACTGCACTGAAATCAAAGGGAGAGGCAGCAGTGTTAAATGTAGGCATACTTATTTCTGGCATCTGAGGGGGCGTGGATCTGAGGCACATCCTTCAGTCCCTACCCCTGGGCTGCCCCTCTCAAACTGTAGCAATTCACAGTGCCTGGGGTACGGTGACATGGAGACTGAAGACCCCATATCTAGGCAGAAAACAGAAAGTCCCTGCACTGATCTTGATGAACAACCCTACCCACTGTCATTTTAAAAATACCTCTGTGTGTTAACACCAGATCATATCAATTTAAGCTGAGCAATAGTAAATGGCTTTGCATTTTACACAAACTTATTTTCCCAAAACCTACCCTGTGGGTCAAGTTAGACCTGACCTTGTTCAGACACTCACTTCGCTGACTTGTCTTCACCAGGAAAGAAACATTTCTGTGTGTTCCTAATGCTGGGTCGTGCTGTACTCTCTCTTCTGAAGTTCTTTCCCCCACCCCCTGTAACCCAGCTATCTGTTCATTGTGCCTGTCTGATTCTGGTTGACGTAAGGAGAGATGTGAAGACATCTTAAGGTGGTATCTTTTATACTGGAGGTACTACAGAATCAAAGCCAACCGTGGTTATTGCTGATGTTAACGCTAGGTCCATGTTCTGTCCAAATTCCAGTTCAAGGAATTTCGTTCCACTGTCTTAAATTTACTATGTAGTTTAATCTTCTTCACTTCCTGTTCTTAACTGTTGTGCAGTGTCCCATACTAGAGGTAACTTCATTTCAGTGGTGGGTGAAGTGATACCAGTCTGCACAGTTTGTGACCAGTCTGTGATCAGTTTACTGAAGCCTTAGAAATCTTTGGATGAAAAGTGCTATGAAAAGGTGTGCCATCCTTCATTGTTGTACAGACCTTGGACCATATCCGCTCACATTGGAACACTCATAACTCCTCAGCCCACTACTTGAAGCTGATGTTCTAATCTGGCAGCAGCCCATACCTAATGATTCAATGAAGGTGAAAAATCTACATAATGTACTTGTGTAATGCTACATGCAGGTGAATGTGGATGGGAGCATTCCTTCCCGATCCCCAAAGGAGAGGTGATGCCCTGAAAAATGAGTTGATTATTTTTATCTCTTGCACCTTATATTAAGCAGCAGTCTGTTCTGGTATGGCTATGGTCTGAAGAAGAGGGTCTGTCCCACGAAAGCTCACCTAATACATTATTTTGTTAGTCTTTAAAGTGCTACTTGACTGCTTTTTTGTTTTATTAGTCCTAACCAGTGTACCTGGTGCCTTGATTTATGCGGCAGAACCAGGGCATAACTCTGCCATGCCCAGAAAGGCACCAGTAGGTTTAATTCAGCATCAGCAGCTAACCCATAGTCCTTCCATCCTTTCAGTTCTTGTATCAGTATTCATCACACCGAGTACTCATTTAGTTTTATTTATTGAGGGACTGATTTGCACAGCAGGGCTCAGCTTTGTTTATTCTCTGCTATTATCATTGTTACCTTTAATGAAGACAATGAAGAATTTAAAATAATTTAAAAAATTCTCCCCAGTTACCATAGCAACAAGCTGGCACTTTTTAATACTGCCACCATTCCCATCTGTTTCTTTCTTTTAAATGACAAAACCACTTCCTCCCATTTCAGCACCAGAAGACGAAGGGGAGGATCTCAAAGAGAGGCCAAATCAAAGTTCGGCTACCAAGTTTCAGAAATAAAAATTTAGTCTTTAAGGTGCTACAGGACTGATTGTTTCTTGTTCAGCTACCAAACAGCTCACATGCATGACCTTTAAGGGAAACTCCTACCCAAGCAATAATGGGAGGAGGAATCTTACTTCTGCAGCTCTGGGAGGAGGTTTTCTAGAGAAAAAGAATCATCATAAGCCTCAGTGATCAGGTGTCTGAGTTCTCACCTTTACCTAGGAGAGAGATGGATGGTGAAATGGGTCATGGTGCTAAAATGGCTTTCCACTCTATTGCTGCTAGACTAAACCAGACCCCACATCTGTACATTAAACTTTGAGGAAGGCTGGACAGGGATCTGAATCCAAACGTAGTGGCTTGGCCAAGTTTTGAAAGTGATGGATGCAGGGAAGTGAGTTTTTATGGTAGGTCAGAGACAAAAAATGTCACAACAAACTGCTTTTCACAGGTCTCTGCAGGGGCAAGTTAGGCTAAATAAGCTTTGATACACTAATATTTTATCATCTCAAAACTTGGATGACTTCTCTTTCCCTCAGACCCATGGGATAGATTCTCATTCCCTGTTTCCTCTTCCATGACTCTTCCTCCCAGTCTATTAGCCCTCTTTCCTCCATTTCCAGATGCTGCTTTCATCTTCCCTACAGCCCAATCTATCCAACCAGACAGATTTTTCCCCCCTTCCACCACAAAATGGACACATATTCTCTTCCTTCTCAAGTTCTTAATCATCCTAGCAACAAAAACAGCCTAACTCACCCTTACAGATGACTGGCTGCCACCAGTCAGATAACCTGCCTTTGTTTTGCCTCCAATTCACAGCTTAATCTGAAACCTCTTGGACTAAGAGATTCATAGCCCAAGGATCTCTAGATTCTGCCTTACCCCAGCCTGTGATCACAGAAGTGCAGCAAGGTAGCACTAGTGATGGACCGCCCTGAAAAGATTTGCTTGAAGTGACAGCTACAGATGTGGATGGTATATTTTCAAATACATCTCCTGCCTCTTTGGATCAAAAATCCCATGAGTAAAAGTAACTGAGAGATAGCTGTGCTAGTCTATCAAAACAAAAAAGCAGTCAAGTAGCACTTTAAAGACTAACAAAATAATTTATTAGGTGATGAGCTTTCATGGGACAGACCCACTTCTTCAGACCATAGCCATACCAGAACCGACTCAATATTATGGCATAGAGAAACAAAAATAGTAATCAAGGTTGACAAATCAGAAAAAAAATTATCAAGGTGAGCAAATCAGGGAGTAGAGGGGCAGAAGGGCAGGGGGTGGGAGAAGTCAAGAATTAGATTAAGCCAAGTATGCAAAAGAGCCCTTACAATGACCCAGAAAATTCCCATCCTGGTTCAAACCACGTGTTAATGTGTCAAATTTGAATATAAAGGAGAGTCCAGCAGCCACGCTTTCAAGACTGTTGTGAAAATTCCTCTTCAGTAAGACACAAACTTTTAAGTCATTAACAGAATGTCCCACTCCATTAAAATGCGGCTGACAGGTTTGTGGATCAGGAGTGGTTTTATGTCTGTTTTGTGCCCATTAACTCTTTGTCTAAGAGAGTTTGAAGTCTGTCCAATATACAAAGCATCTGGGCATTGTTGGCACATAATGGCATATATGATGTTAGTTGAGGAACATGAGAATGTGCCCGTGATTCTGTGAATAACCTGGTTAGGCCCAGTGATGGTATCTCCAGAATAGATATGTGGACAAAGCTGGCAGCAGGCTTTGTTGCAAGGAAAAGTTCTAGGACTGGTGTTCCTGCCATATAGACTGTGGTAGTGGGTGAGAATCCTCATTAGGTTATCCCACAAGGAAAGGATGCATTGGGAGATCTGTCATGCTACCTCCTCTCAGCCAGGCTAAAAACACCAGCCCTGGTTTCACTGTTATGTGGACTTCCTTGGAGATGGACCAGAGATGAATGTAATTCCATATGAATGGCCTCTTTCAAAATACTTAATTTCTTCCACTGCCAGCTGGAATCAGATCACTCAGGAGGCAACCCAAGACATTTAATTATAAAGTAAATTAAGTGGTGTGATTAGTGCCTAACAGTGCCAACTGGCAAGAGGCACAGAAAAGATTCATAGAGGTTACCAGGATCTTCTGGCTCTGGTGTGTACATTCTAGTTCAAAGGGTGTCATGTGAGGACTCAAATAAAAAATGTCCATGTCATGCTGATCATCAGTATCCCTGTGAAATACGCACATGGACGTTGCACCAAATATCATGTTACGCAAAAAATATCAAAAATCATATTCTTAAGGTCCAGTGACTAGTCACCAGCAAACAGGAAAAAAGATTTCCTGTCAGACAAAAATGTTTATCTGGCTATTTATATGTAAATTAAGCATTCACCCTCCATTTAAGGTTGCCCTCCTCTAATCAGTCTGAACTGAATGCTTACAAAGGTTTGTGAAAACTTCAAAGGAGAAGTAACAGGAAGAAGTAAACTGTGGGAATATGTGAGCAAACCTTATCTTGAAGTACATTTGGGAGAAAGAGCAAACACCCTGGTATCCTTTACCTAGGATGCAAATAGAAAGCAAGTTTCCTTTTCAAAAGGGGGGTTTTAGCCAGGCTTTGAAAATACTGAAAAAACTTAGGTTATGACAATCTTCTTTAGACAAGAGAATAACTGCTTAGTCAAGTTTAGTCTCTGCTACAGTGTATCTTTCAGAGAGAGACAAACTAGATTTACAGTTTTCAGTAATGGACAATCTGCCACAAACCTTGATAAGCTGGTCCAACGCTTAACTACATTCAAGGCTAAACATTTCACTCATTTTATGTATTTTTTTTAAAAAACATTCTGGTTTTAATAACTTACTGTATTAGAAGCACAGGTTAAAGAGAATTGGCTTTTATTTTAAAGTTCTTGAGACAAGATAATGAACTCGTTTCAGATTGCAAAACAGGAGAAAAATTAATATACAAAAAAACAAATCAACACTTTGGTTGATTTGAAATAGGGGTATCTTATCTATTAAGATTTTGCATGTGATGTGGAGACTTCTGTAGGTGCAGGGATCTGCCCAGATTACCGTCACCGCAGGATCTAAGCCTGCATTGCATAACCAAATACTTTTTCCCCCTATTGAAATTCTAATGGAGGAATATTTTGAGTACTATATTTACATGCCAACATCACAGAGTATCCTTTATAGATGAAGTCATGCATTCCAAGCCATCTCTAGGCAAACTTATCAGCAGAGCTATTAATAGATTAATACAGATTCCGCTGTGCCATTACGCAGCCAAAAGGCAACCTTGCAAAGTTCTACCTACCCCACTGCCCAACTAGTGCATTATGATTTTGTTTACTATGCAGCTGTTTGCAATATCCTTACTTCCTAGCACTTGAATTTCTTTTCTTTGAGAATGAACTTACCTGTTTTCTCACTCAAAATACATCTCAGTTCCTGGTTTTTAATAGAGCTATGCTCTAAGTGTAACTAACAAACTGAGCTGCACTGTTTCTTAGTGATTAGCAGGCCTGGTAATGCAGTGACTGTTCAGTAAATAAAGGGCTGGATGAGGCAGGGAACTCCGGGAAGGGAGGCCCATGATTCATGTGTGCCTTTCATTAACCTGTTCAGAGAGTCAGTCCTGGAAGGTGCTATTGCTGCCAGAGGCTGGAGAGTTTAAAGAGCTGATCCATAGCAAGCCCCAGCAAACTTCTTCACATTAAAGACTAGTGATGGTGCATATGGACTGTTCTAAGCCTCACAAAAGTTTGTTTTCTTTACTTTAGTTTGCCTGTCCCTACTCAAGGAATTGGTTTCCCCTTCCCATCTCCAGAAAGCAGCAAGCTGGAGGCAGTTTAATGTTTTATTATGAGCCCTCAAGTTCACTAAATCCATCTAAAATATATATTAAGGAAGTAATCTCACTTTCCTCAGATCAGCTAGGGACAACAGGGGCAAATTCTGCTCTCACCTATGCCAGATTTACACCAGTGTAAATCCACTGAGGTCCAGCAGGTTACTCCAGATTTGAACCGTTACAGTCACCTCCAAGATGTGCCCTTTGGTTTTGCAACTGAAGGTCCAATGAAGGATGGAGAAGAAGCGGCCAATACCAGATGCTTAAAAGTAGGGCTACAATCTCCTCAATAAACCTGACTGCTCTGACAGTGTATTTGGATGGAGGCAGGGGAGTGGGAGACCAGTGAGGGAATCCTATTTGATTTCCATGGGCACTCGGCTGATGTCCTGAAGTTCTGATGGCTTTTCTGACCTCTCCAACGTTGATTACCCCAGCTCCGACGTCATGTATTTCTTGCAGGTCAAGGAAGGACAGGGTTAGATACTGATAAGTGAGACTGTAGTCTGCACAGTGTTATAAATAGTGTCTTCCCTGCAAAAAGTAAGGTTGAAGTCCCAAGACAACAGCCAGAAAGCCAGATATAGTTAAGGGCAATCCCACAGAAATCACCAAGTATCTCTTGCATCCAAGAGGATCCTGGCTTATTTGTTTCCTTTCTGCTCTGGTGCATTCACAATATTAGCTGTGCCTCTTCTGCAATCGCTTACCACACTGGATTTTTCTGCCATGCAATAGTAGTTGTTTTTGACATACCCCTGCCAACTTCTTCCCAAATGTTTTCCCCAGATTGCAGTCCCAGCACCCTCGAATTCTCTCTCAAACAGGCTATCTACTGTTTGGTTCTTTGTCTGTGCTCATGTCGGAAGGTTATCTATTCCATTTGCCCCTTCACCAAGGTAATGGGTTATAACTGAAAACCATCCTCTACCTGTTTCATTCTGTCCAGCACCCTCAGATTCACACAGGTATTAGGAAACCACTCTAGGCAAATACAAAATGAAATGCCACGGCATGTTAAGAGTTAACAGACCAATGTTTCACTTTGGCTATATCTACCCTAGCCAAAAATTTCGAAATGGCCATGCAAATGGCCATTTTGAAGTTTACTAATGAAGCGCAGAAATACATATTCAGAGCTTCTTTAGCATGCGGGCGGCCGCAGCACTTCAAAATTGACATGGCTCGCAGCTGTGCGGCTCGTCCCGATGGGGCTCCTTTTCGAAAGGACCCCGCCTACTTCGGAGTCCCCTTATTCCTATGAGCAGATGGGAATAAGGGGACTTCGAAGTAGGCAGGGTCCTTACAAAAAGGAGCCCCGTCGGGATGAGCCGCGCGGCTGTGAGCCACATCAATTTCGAAGTGCCGCGGCCGCCCGCATGCTAATGAAGCGCTGAATATGTATTTCAGCGCTTCATTAGTAAACTTCGAAATGGCCATTTGTATGGCCATTTCGAAGTTTGGGGCTAGTGTAGACATGGTCTTTGGCAGGTTTATATATAGGTTTATATCCTAAGTACACTTACAAATGAAATAAGTTTGGTGGACTCTCATCCTAGTCCCAGTTAATGCTTAGCACAAAATTACCCTGACAATAGTTTCTATCAAGGAAAGGACCAGGGATGGAAGATCAGGGAATGCTGCAGATTAGTATGAAATTCCTTTGTAACAATAATATAAAGACTTGAAAGTGTGACAGAAAGTAGAGTTGTAGATCAGGAATGATGCACCTCATGACTGGAATAGCAGGGGAACTGCCAAAGGCAGGTTGAGAAATGAGATGCATGGATTGATGTGCTGCAGAGGGGAGCCTGCACACAGCACAGAGTGGGTAAGCAAAGATTCATCCATTGGCTTCACCCCCAGTTTACAAGTGCCCATGTTGTCATGCCATTGGGACTTATGAGCCTTCTGCAATTAAGTAGACTTTTCTGTGATATTTGGATGAATCCCAGGCATGCCTCAGTTGCCCTCTGTTCAGTGTATTGCAACCCAGCAGATGCAAATGAGCTAATGCTGGTCCTGAAAAAGTGCAGGGGTAGCACGGGGGTATCATCTCCTTAAGGCGTGGAATGAACAGGCATTAAAGAATTGCCTGAAATGGACTCAAAGCAACAGAGGGCCCACCAAAACAAAAAGACACCTCAATGCCTGAACAAATTGGCACTAAACAGCAGGGAAACACCAGCAGGTATGGAATGTGAACAGAGCTGAAAAATAAGATGTCAGGTGACTGGAACAAGGGCTACCTTTTAGGAAGGACTCAGGAGCTCTGAACTGGGTAGAGAAAGGGGATGAGGAGAGAGCCAAAGATGGAATCTGTTACAATTTGCCTGGCTCATCGAGGTATGGGCTTGGCTGGGGCAGGGGGTGGGTGGACTACACATTAAGCTCTGCCTCTTTTTGTTAACTTAAAGTCTTTCAGATGCCATGCACCAGGTGATTACTAAAGTATCACTTTGTTTTTGAAAAAGCTCCCCAACTCACCTAAGAGCATGGTACCCGAAGAGGACAGTCCAAGCCTCCCCGTGCAGTCTGGTCTGGCTGGATTCACTGCAAAGACAGGCATTGTGAGTGCTAAAGGCCCAGTCTGGGAAGCCACAGGCGCATCCTGGTGGTGCGTTGTGGGTCCTAACACACAACCGGAGTCACTTCAGAAAGACCGATTACAGGCAGGGGCAGAGACCAGAAGAACCTGACACTCCATTACATGTCCCCTTTGCTGAATGATCAAGTTACTTGTGCTGCCAGAAGCATGAGGACTTGCTGTCAGAAAGCAGCTGGAAGACAGCGCAAGTTCCTTGCACTGCTTCCAATCCCCCCTGTCCCACACACCCAGGAGGTGAGATGGGGAGTTTCTATTTGCCTCCTGGGATTAAATTTTGGCTAGTCTCTCACCACTTGATGAGCTGATGGTCATGCAACATTAGAAAGTAAGGAATCTCACCATTTATTACCCTGCCATTTTTAGTAATGACCCTGCAGAGGCAGTGGACGGAGACATATGGTTTACAGGAGAATATCCACCTCTGCAGATTTGTTTTACATTTTTATTTATCACATTTGTCTTACTCTCCCAGCACAGCCATTCCTTATATGGCGTACAAGGGGGAAAGCAATAAAGCTGAAATGCAGCGCAACAGGCAAGGATGCCACTTACACAGGAATTGGCAATGGCTCATCTGGCTCAGACTCCTGCTTTCTACAATTGCCACTGACAGATCCTGCAGAGGAAGGCCTAAAACCCCACAATGGACAATTGTGTGATAATCCCCCATAACGGCAGTTGGGCAGTCCTGGCTGATCAGATTCAATATAGTTATTTCTTTTCCGAGAAATTTTGCACAATTGATTTCTAGAAATACAGAAATCTCAAGACAAAGAGATCCCACTCACTGAAGATTTCCAGCTCAGTGCTGCAGACCTGAGTGGTTACAATAATTTTGGGGAAAGTACTTAGACTTTTGAGTTATTCTGCAACCCTCCAAATGTAACCCATCCACAAAGTGGTTCATAGCTGCGAGATGGGCTCTGTTCAATATATCTAAGGTTCTTCTTGGCAAATAACTAAAATGGCTCACGCCTCCACCCAGAAACCTGAGAAAATTAAATCCACCCTCCTGGGATGCCTTTAAGAGACCAAGAAGATCTGAGACTATGTACAAACACAAGTCCCTGTTAGAGAAAAGAGAACACAGCCATAAACTTTGGAAAAACTCAGCCACATAATATATTCATCTAGTAACTTTGCCAGTAATCCATCTAACTCTGGTAGCTGGTCAGTAGTTTGAGTATCCCATAAGTAAGAGTCTTTAGGCCTCTCACCTGTCCATCAAGCCCAACTCATGGTTAGGCTTAATGAATAATAGTTGCAGTCCTAGGCTACATCTACACGGGCAGCCTCTGTCGACAGATCACTGTTGACAGAGAAACCTCAGGGGTACTTCTGTCAACAGAGAGCGTCGATACATAAACACAGATCAAAAGAGCAATATGCTCTGTTAACAGAGAGCAGCCAGACTGCCCTTCCCTGTCTCAACAGAATGGCTGACTAAAGCTCTGCAAACAGGGCTTCTCAGGGAACCAGAAGCCCTCTCTGTCAACAGAAGCATCTACAGGAGCACTCTGTCTACACATAACTGCCAGAGGCATTATACAGGAACAGGCATAATGCTACTGACTGAGCAGCTGAGTTTTGTTGACAAATTCTCGACAGAGAGCTTTAACTGTCGAGATGCCCGGCAAGGTTTGTCAACAAAAGACCAGTTTTGTCATCAGAAGCTGCCCATGCAGACGTGGCCCAAGCGTCTGAGTATGCTTGTCTCCAGTCTCATGAGAACTGCTGGGTGAGTCACAACTGGAGACTGTACTGCCTATGGCTACACAGCAATTCTCCAAAAATGACCATATTGTTGAAAATTAATGTTTCCACTTGTGACAGGGTGAATCAGCCCCACCATAGTACTTAGCCAGTTAATCGCTCTTTTTGGGCTGAGGAGGCCACGCCCCCACAGCCCTGCTCAGCACGCTCTCGCTGGGGACTGGATATAAAAGGCAGCAGCTCAGCTCATTCAAGGTGGATGGCTGGAGAGGAAGGACTTGTGTTGGAGACATCTGCAGGAGAAACACAGATACCACGGCAGGGAAGCCCTGTGTGCCTATGAAGCCAAGAGCCCAAGGAAACCTGGAAGGTCTGCTTTGTAGATGAACCCAGTAACTCCAACACCCCACAGAGGGCAGCATCAAGGCACAGGCTAGGAGATGACCTAGAGACAGTGAGGGCATGGTACCTCCCAAACCACTGTTTCAGTGCATTACAGTTGGGTTGGCTGCTGGCCCTGTGATGGGCCTTCCTGCCCCTCTCCCCACTGTTAGGGACATATGCATGGGACTAGGGAAAAAAGGTCACTGTGATTGACTGTGGCCATTGGGCCACACTGCCCTGCTAGCAAGGGCCTCTATAAGTGATCTAGGCCACTAAGCCACCCTGTCCAGATGGCAGACTGTAAAAACAGACTTGGGGCATTAGGCCATGATGTCCCATGTCTGAGGGCAGAATATGGGGAGAACAAAGGCCTCCTTCCCACTCCAAGTGCGAATGGGGCACAGCAGACCTGTGACACCACCCTACATTCATCCATATCATGTATTTTTTGGAAGTTAGGGGTCAGTTATGAATGCATAGATGAGGTATAACGTAGAGCTGTCATGAGAGGTCATAAGCCAGTAGGCAAGGTAACACTTTCTCATCATAGTTTCATGTTTTTGCATAGCTCCAGAAACACTGCAACATAACCATGACTATAATTTTTACTGTTTAAGGTACTGAAATTAACTTAAACTTGGTGTTCATTTGTCAAAGCTTTCAAAGAACAATATATTAAAATATGTTTATTGGCTTTGCTTGGGCATGCATTATGTTTTCAGAAATTATGATTCTGTTTAGAATCTGGTAACAATAGCAAATATCAGCATTTTGCAATATACAGGGAATATGTTCACATCACATTCTTAATTTCCAAACTCTCTCTCTAGTGATGAGTTTTCTGCAGTGCCTTTTTTGTTTAAAAAAAACAAAACAAAGGCAGCAGTACTCAGCTGGCTCTCTGCTCCTTCCCCACAAGCCAGTCTTGTGGCTGGGGCTGCAGAGGTGCTGGTACTGAGTACTTGCCGGTTATGGCACAAAAAAAGCACTGGTTTTCTGTGAATTCTTAATGTAATGTTCCATTTTTAAGCTTTTATACATACATTATAGCAACTAGTCTGCCAGGTAGAAGGTGTTAATTTGTAATTGCCTAAGCATGCAGTATCAGCCTTTGAAATAGTCTAGAAAATAGCTTTTTACTTCCATCACAAACTGCACAGGTCAGTTTTAGCATTAGGGATGACAATACAAAGCTTCCTACAGGACTTCAGTCAACATGCTAAATAAACAAAAATGACAACTTTGTTCCTCCCATATCAACATTAAAGGTCCAGAAAATATGACCAATGAGAGAAAATTCAGAGAATTGGATTTGTTTAATTTGGGACAGAGAAGGCTGGGAGGGGACATGGACAGCAGCTTTCAAGTACCTAAAAGGGTGTTATAAGAAGGAGGGAGAAAAATGATTTTCCTTAGCTCCTGATGATAGGACAAGAAGCAATGGGCTTAAATTGCAGCAAGGGAGTTTTGGTTGGATATTAGAAAAGTTACCTAGCTGTCAGGGTGGTCAAACACTAGAATAAGTTGCCTTGTGTGGTTGTAGGATCTCCATCATTGAAGATATTTAAGAATGGTTTGAATAAATATCTAGCAGGATGGTGATGGTGCTAGGTCCAGTTGTGAGGGCAGGGGGCTGGACTTGATGACCTCTTGAGGTCCCTCCCAGTTCTAGTATTCTGTCATTCTATGATAATGATAATATACTTTGAGAATTTTACCTCTGCAGGGAAATTACAGTACCTGAAGACAGGGAGGACACAAGAACCTTAAAGCCTACAAAGACAAAGACTAAACAAATTTTGAAAAATGTGTTAATTTGTCAAGAAAATCAAAAGACTGAAATACTAACAAAAGCCACTAGTACTGCACAGAATTCAGTGATGCTGGCAGCATCTGCCAGGAAAGATGAATTATATTGGCAGCTACTGGATGAGTTTTCTAGTTGAGATGCTGTGCCATCAATACTCTTATCAGTGGGGTTGCTTGCAGATATACTCAAACAAGTCACATCTGGCACATGTCAGAGTTGTACTGAACTCAGAAAATAAAACAGACTGTGAATCTGATCAGCAAGCATCACATTCACCTACTTCTATAGCCACCAGAGCAAGCATGTCTGCCAGGGATTGGTCCTGTTGCATTGTTTGCTTGAGAAAAAGCCCACAAGAGAGACAAGAAACTTTACAAAATAGAAACCTCTGAAACAGCAACCAATCTAAGGGAGGCAGCTCTTCAAAGAGGAGATGACATGTTGCACAGACTATCCGTGGAACAAGTGATTGCTAAGGATGCAGTTTATCACTCCACATGCCTTTCCTCCTGCCTGAGTAAAACAAATCTTAAAGCAAAACCATCTCGTTACACAGCAACAGTACAGTAACTGAATGACATTGCATTTTATCACCCGACTGAAGAGACAATGACCTTATGTGCAACAAAAAAGATCTGCCCCTGTCCAAACTACTGCAAAGAAGAAGCCCTACTCCCCTCAGCTGTAGAAACTCCAAGCTATTCCAATAGCAAATTATAGGCAAGATCAGAAAAAAAAAAAAAAACTACAGTTCTGCAATATCATTCAGAGCAGAGCCCAGTGAGGCAAGTGACAGTCTTACCATTGTTATATGCAACACAATAACATTAGCCGATGCTATCCAAGCTGCTAATAAGCTGAAGCAGGAATTTAAGTCATCCATAGGTTTTACGGACGTTCTTCTGGCGAGTGAACCTGATGAACAGCTTTCAAATGAACAAGTGGCTTCGTATAATGCCGTTTCAATCCTGTCTGAAATAGCCCAAATGAAAGCCTCAGGATATTACCCAAAGCCAGATGATTATAGGCAGGTCAGCTATTTCTGTGTCCCAATTGATGCAGGAGTTTGTCCTTTGGTTGATAAATAGGCATAGAATTCAGCCAGCAATGAGCATCAACCTTGCAGAAGACATTCACAGAAAGTGCTTCTCAACTGAATGGTTTTTCACAGCTCCGGAATTACCATACCTGGGCTGTAAGCCTACCTGCACAGCTACACCAGGAGTTTGGGTCTCAACATAATTGACATATGGCACTTGTATGGATTCTGCACCTCTTGGAATGAGCTGAGGCAGTCCACCACTAGTGCCGCAAGAACTGCAGTAAAAAGACTCCAGAGCGGTCTGTTCATTCCACATGGAATTGTACCACTTCGTGCCAGTGTAAATCTCATCAGCAAGGGAGCTGATAACATAGACATCAGCACAGAGTCCACTGATGGAAAGAATACTTTCCATTCAATGGCTACGGTAGTATTTCAAGAGTCCCAGCATCACAAGAAATATCACTAAAGCATGGGAAAGAAAAGTCACTTACTTCCCCAGGCAATCAGTTTTTTATGACGTGTGCAGCATTTGAAATACCTAGAACACACCACCCAGAACCAACGTGCCATGAAATAGGACTTGAGAAAAAACAACTATGCTGTTAATCAGAACAATCTGCTCTTCCCAGAACTGTGTACATACAGAAGTAACAAAGACTATGGCAACCCACATCCTCTTGACAGAGATCATGAGGACCAAGATGACGGTGTTGACTAGAAATATTATCAGCACTACTGCATTACATTTTGGTTACACAGGCACAGGTTTATTAGATCTTGTTTTACCCTTTTGTTTTTTTGTGATGCTAAGACTACAAAGAAATCTAATTTTATGTCTTGAAATAAAAGAGTAATTAAACTCTGAACAAATGCAAATATTTCAAAGTGGCCATTTTCATGTGGTGTCATTATTTACCCCCCAGTTTTATGATACTGGCACTGCCTGACAGCGCCACGTAAGGCTCCTTCTTAAAGTAGCCATACTCAGCTTTTGAACTATGCATGATGTGCAGGTGTGGAAAAAGGGCTTGTTCAGTCAACCAAATTAGTGGGGTGTGCCACATGCCCTACTAACCCCTTTTCAGCTGAGTGATTTGGCTTTATCAAAGCAGCATCTGCCAAAGGGCCTCACCAGAGTACACTCAGCTCTAGTGCCGTCTTCTGTGGTTGATCTCTCAGAAGAACCCTCGGTAGCAAAGTCCCTATGAGGACAAAAAGCCAAGAGCATTTAGGACCCTCTGGTTGCTGCAGAATGAGCACCTTCTCCCAATGTAAGAGCTCTTTCCTCTCTTGACACCCATTATCTCCCACAATCCACAGGCATGTATAGTCACGGTGACTGCTCCAGTCTCGGAGGAACTGAGTGCTCAAGATGGTGGGAGCCTATGCAAGTGAAGCTCAGAAGGACAGCTCTTTTCCCTTTTCACTGACAGCAGAAGGATAGAGCTCTTTTCACTCTGAAGCTTCTGGCTTGAAGGTTTACACATAGGTTGGGGCCCTCTCGCTGTAGTAGGAATCATGGCTCTAGATCAGATTGATCATAGCTGCTCTGCCCAAGCATGAAGCATCCCAGGAGAGAAGGAGTGTGAACTAGTGACCTCAGGCTGGCCCTGATAGTGTCTGCTTGCCTGAGATTTCCTGTTAGTTACTAAATAATCTCAGTAGAGCTTTCAGAGTTTAGGAATAGGCCTTTATGCAGGTTAACCCAAAGTCCCACTACAATAAACATCACTGCCCGAGACTGTTCTCTCCCAACAGTGCGACACTGAATGCAGCTACAGTGTTTCACACCATGCCCCACCTCTCAGGTATGTCTCCAGTGTCACGCACCCAGACTCACCCCAGCCCCTTGAGCTGTGGTGCTGATCTCCCGTCTCCTTCCCAAGCATGATTCCAACATACCAACCCAGAGACACCACCGACTCACTCCTCTTCCATTTCTCAGCTTTCAGTACTTCCTGGCCTCTCACTTCAGCTCTCCAGCTCAGAAAGCCAGCAGGCATCTCCCTCTGCTGCCACAGCTCTCTGGCCTGGCGAAACTGCAAATCCCCCCTTAACAGCCTTCTCCTTCAGGGGCTCCCTGGCACCTGCCTGAAGCTCTAAGCCCTGTCCTGCTTATGCATGGGGGGGCCATATCTCCCTGTCCTAAATACAGGAGAGGAAGATATGGGGGGAGGGGCAGCTCCTCCCAGCTGCACCAAGCCCCAGGGAGCTGGCACACCACACCCCCATCCCTGCTAGCCTGGGAGCACTGGCAGCCAGGGGCACCCCCGGCCCTGGAGCCCCAGGGAAGCGGCAGCTGGGGGCACTCCCAGCCCTGCCTCCAGCCCCTGAGGGCCTAAATACAGGATAGTTTGTCTCTTTTAAAAAATAAGTAGGGATGCCTTTTTGGCCTCCCAAATACGGGACCGTCCCACCCAATATGGGATGGTTGGTCACCGTACTTATGCGCTCCCACTCTGGGCTCCTCTTTCTCAGGATTCTCAACTCCCAGGGGCAACTCCACACCCCTTGTTAACCCAAAATAGGGAGCATCTGGACTGGAATAGGAGATCTGGGCCTGATTTCATTGAAGGGGCCAGCAATACTTGTTACAAGGAGCTTCTTCTCAATCCTCCCTTATACAAGAGTCACTTTATTCTAGCTGATGAGAAGAACAGGAGGATTAGCTTCCCTTTGAGTCCTCTTGTTGTCTCAGCCATGTCTCAAGTTGGGCTGAGAGGAAGATCTAAGTGTTGCAGAGGGCTGAACGTCCAGAACTTGAAATTCCTGTATCTTTTAATGCTTTAAGCACAAGGTGAACAGTAGCAGCAACTTGCTGTTCTGGAGGCCACTGGGGTCTCTCACAGGTCAATCAGCAGAAGGAAATGGACCAGCCTACCCGAGACTGAGCTCTTTTTGACAAAAGGTTTCTCCCATTGTTTAGCTCACCCCATGATAGTAACGGCACTGGTAAAAGCTGTAGTCTCAACAGCATTGGGTGTTTTTCAGCTGCATTTTTTGCATCTGTTTTGATCTTGGCTGGACTTACTAAGTACACATTATGCAAAGCCAAGTCCCATTATCTCTGTTCCTTGATAAGGGCAGGTGCACACAGCTCAGTGTCTCATAGATTCTCGCTTCTCTATGCATTTATGGGACTTCATTAACAGCAGCTGTTGGCTCCTGGCCACCTATCTGATTTCCAGTTTGTTAATCAATAGAATGGGAGATGTTCTCATGCGCAGTGTTTAGTTGGAATTGCCCTAAGGAACTTTAGTTTGTACCTACTTAGGTATTGCCAGGTCTGGTTGCCCTCTTTCATCTATTATAGACTGAACTTGTCAGAAAGTTTAGGAGTCCACAGAGGTGTTGTGCTAAGGTGACCAAATGTCCTGATTTAAATGGACACTCCTGAAATTCAGGGCTTTGTCTCATATAGGCTCCCATTACTCCCTCATCCCCATCCTGATTTTTCATACTTGCTGTCTGATCACCCGATGTGGCACCAGCATGGGATGGGAAACCAGCTACCTAATGTGGCTGTCTGGTAATTTCCATTCTCTCCTAGGGTATGTCTACACACTGGCAGGGATTGTCATTTGCAGTTCATATAGACATAACCTCACTAGCTGCACATTAGCTAGATAGTGACACAGGCTTCAGCACTCTCTTCACAAGGGAGCATGTACCATGGGGGCCAGGGATCACCAAAGCCCATGCCAGAGCATCCTCACTGCTGTTTTACACGAGATAGCTAGAGTACAGCTATTGTATGTATATCAATGAGCTGCAAATAACAAAGGCGCCTGCAGTGTAGATATGCCCTGAAAATCACAGTGGCAGATAAGGCTACAGTTCTTCCTGGATGATTCAGGTCCTAATTATCAAAAGGGGTAAAGCCAGCCTTGTACTAAATCTCCACACAATCTCTGTGACTGCATGCACTAAGCAGGTATTTGCAAACATCCACATGCACACACATATAACCAATTTGCCCAGGCAATTTGTGTTACTGAAGGTGCAAACTATGCATGAGCTCTGCAGACATTTGAACACACCACCTGAGAGTCCCTGAAAGACCTGGCTCCTCTTATACTAGCAGGGGAGTATGATCCTTTGGGAATAAATTACAAGTGCATGGTACAAAATTCAAGAAATCCATATAATGGACACAGATCCAAAGGAGGAGTTGGGATCGGTGGGACTGACAGTCTAAAGCTCTTTTTCCATCTACTCATCCAGATATGTTTTTAAATCCAAATATGATAGCACCTTGGACTGGTGTCATCAGGAAAGCAGATGGGTTCTGCTGGCATGCAACTTGGCTTCTTTGGTTATTGGAGCCTGCTGCATCCTGTTGACAGGGGAATGTAGTTTCCAGCGTCTGGATGGGCTTCTATCTATTCACAAATGCAACTGCTGCTGCCTCGATTCTCAGGCACTAGACATTGCCAGATGGGGCACTAGCCCACTCCGATTTCACCAGGATGTACATGTGACAATAGCCCAATTTCTGCTTTGCATTTCCAAATCAGGATATTACTGAGCCAAGAGTAAATATAGGTATATCATTTCTAATTGATTCCAAGTCGAGCTACTGCTGTCAAGCTGCAAAAGGTCAGAGAGGAGGATTGTACTTTTCACCCAACAGAAAACATAACTTGCAAGTTCTGAAACTTATTAAAGGGTGTGTAAAGAGGTGCCACTTGGGCTCAGGTCACACACCAATGAATATTTAGTACTTCCTCCTCCTCCATAAATGGCACAGAAGTCCCCGTGTGATTGTACTCCCATCTCCAAACATTTTGGTTAAAGGTCCTTTGGAATTTTTTTGTCAAATTCTCTTTCAGTTAGGGTTGATCCAAAACTGCATTTTTCAGTGAATTTTTCACTCACCTCTCATGTGTGCCCACCATCCGGCTGAGTGTGTGTGCCTGCGCTTGCCCAGTCTTTTTGCCTTCCAGCTACACAGCCCTCTGGCTGAGTCACCATTCAGGTGTCAAACAAAACCCTTCCTGGGTACATAGTTAATAGGGCTCATCGTGGTGCCATCACTAAAGTTTCTCACTTTGTTTCCCCACTCAGAGAGAGTGGTGTCTTCAGGGCTTCCCCTCCCGGAAGGGATTTCTGTCCCTCCCTAAGGGCCTTACCGCTGTCCACCAGTGTCTATTGTCCTCTCTGAACTGAGTGGTATCTCCAGGGCTTCCCCTTCTGGAGACTGTGTTTTGGTCATTGCTCAGCCCTTCTAGTTCCAGCCCTCTGTCTGTGTCACTAGCCTCCACTTCTCCCTCCCGCCTTTCTGGGAGGCCAAAGTCCAGACAACTTCCCAGTTGCTAATGGGCGGTTGTGGGCTAGCAGTCCTGCCCTCAACTCCAGGCCCCAGCGCAGGGACGCTATAGAAAGCAGCTACATGCCAAGTCCAACTTTGCAGCTGCTACTTCCTGGGGCCACTTCCCCATGGGTCTACCAAGTCCCAGCCTTCCTCAGGGCTCTACCTGCAGTCCTTCAGGACCCACCACAGTCCACTATGCCGGCCAACTCTACACATGGAGCTCTCCAAGGTGCTGTTGTTCCCTCAGATAACCAACCAGCCCTGGTGTTCACTCTTGAAGACTCCTACCCACTGAGCTGGCTCTGGTGCTTCCGCTCCTTTTTACAAGACTTATTGGCTCCTAATTGGTTGCTTTGTTTGGCTGACCATCTAGTTTCCCCTGGAGGACCTCTCTGTGGCTCCTGGAACAGTGCGTGGCAGGGCCACAAGCCTCCAGTAGGGGGCCTCAGGGCTCAGTCCACCCTATCACAGGACACAATTGAAAGCAGGAAACGAATTTATCCTTCAGTCATCATTTATACTAATAATTAGTGATGTCTAGTCATTACTGGAGACTGTTCCCAAGCAAAAGGGACTCAGATCCGGTGGACCTCTTGGGGGAAAGAATCATAAAAAAGGGGAACAGCCACTGCAGAGCATGTTCTCCTCCTGTCTGGAAAGATCCTCCAGTGAAGTTAGTGCTCTGCTAGATTTTGGGGATAAATCAGAATAGAGAGAATACAAGTACCATTCCTGAATAACCTGGCAAGTTGCCATGTGAAAATATGCTTGGGTGTTAAGGTTTTTGGAAGCAGCACTGACTCATTAAATCAATGAGACTTGTGATCCTTCACCCCATAGACACTTTTGAAAATCTGCCCCTAAGTAATGTTATGGTAGAAGTCACTGGTGGTACTGTTACACATATCCATACAAGTTATTTTTCATAGCATGCAAGCAATGTGTAATCAATAAAGAAATGATGTATTGTTAGTTTGGTGGTGCGCAGACATTGGGAGGCTTGTGGTTGTAAACAGTAAAAGAGTTTGCTCTCTCTCTTAATCTTTCTGACTAGAATCTATCTGGGGAGCAGAGATGCTTCCTGGGAACTGGGCAGTTATTCCCAAAAGCAGGGATTACCTACATATTGGTTGATAACATCTGCCCAAGGATTGCACTACAGAGAAGAGTCAATAAAGCAAGTGACATTAAGAAACTAGCTAGACTCTCTGTCACTGATTTCCCATGAAAACAACCCACAAGGTCCCAAAATCTGTTACCTCTCAGAAGAGGAGTGACAATCATTTCCAAAAATACTTATTAATTTAACACTCATTTGACTTAGTTTCAGTAATTAAAATATAGTAATTATCTTCTTATTTAAGAAATCTGGACACCTCTGTTCTGCAGGGCCTATTTCTCCTGACAGCTTCCTACAGATATGAGCTGACCCTAACAAATCTTTGGGTCCCTAGAGCTTTCATACTTGTCACAATGCTGCATACTGAAATCATCTGAAAATCTGTGGTAATAGCAGGACTAGCACTCCAAGTCTATTATGTTTAGGGTGCATCACAAAGAACCATTTCACTGGCCTGCTCCAAAACACATGTGCCAATCTCCACAAAGAGGTGTGTGATCAGTGTGACCGGGTGATGGTTTTGTCTGGGCAGGAGGCTGACTAAAAATGCTACAGCCAGGTCTGCTGATTGAAATATTCAGTCCTCGTTGAGGTTGGGACTGAGCCAACTGCTCAGCTAATGTGGTTGTGCCTGATATGGTCTCCCACAACATTCTTGTCCATAAGTTAAGGAAATATGGGTTGGATCCTTGGACTATAAGATGGATAGAAAGCTGGCTTGATGATCGGGCCCAATGAATAGTGGTCAATGGCTCAATATCTGGATGGCGGTCTGTTTCAAGAGGAGTGCTGCAAGGCTCGGTTCTGGGACCGGTGTTACTCAACATCTTTATTAATGACCTGGATTAGGGACTGGATTGCATCCTCAGCAAGTTTGTGGATGACACAAAACTAGGGGGAGAGGTAGATTCGTCGGAGGGTAGAGAGAGAATCCAGAGGGACCTGGATAAATTGGAGGACTGGGCCAAAAGAAATCTGATGCGGTTCAATAAGGAGAAGTGTAGAGTCCTGCACCTGGGGCAGAAGAATCCCAAACATTGTTACAGGCTGGGGACCGACTGGCTCAGCAGCAGTATGATGGAAAGGGACCTAGGGGTTATGGTGGATGAAAGGCTGGATATGAGTAAACAGTGTGCCCTTGTAGCCAAGAAGGCTAATGGCATACTAGGGTGCATTAGGAGGAGCATTTCGAGCAGATCTAGAGAAGTAGTTATTCCTCTTTATTCGGCACTGGTGAGGCCACATCTGGAATATTGTGTCCAGTTTTGGGCCCCGCAGTATAAAAAGGATGTGGATTTGCTGGAGCAGGTTCAGCGAAGGGCAACAAAAATGATTAAGGGTCTGGAGCACAAGACCTATGGGGATAGGCTGAGGGATTTGGGCTTGTTTAGTTTCCAGAAGAGAAGACTTAGAGGTGATTTAATAGCAGCCTTCAACTTCCTGAAGGGGAGCTCTAACAAGGAGGGTGAGAAACTGTTCTTAGTAGTGTCAGATGGCAAAACAAGGAGTAATGGTCTGAATTTGAAGAGGGAGAGGTGTAGGTTAGATATTAGGAAAAACTACTTCACCAGGCGGGTGGTGAAGCATGGGAATGTGTTGCCTGGAGAGGTGGTGGATTCTCCATCCCTTGAGGTTTTTAAGTCCCAGCTGGACAAGGTCCTGGTAGGGATGAATTAGCGGGGGTTGATCCTGCTTGAAGCAGGGGGCTGGACTAGATGACCTCCTGAGGTCCCTTCCAGCCCTATGATTCTGTGATTCTGTGATATTACTGCAGTAACTGCTGTAAAGAATCATAAAAGATTATGGTGAGAAGAAACCACAGGCAATCATCTAGTCCAACACCCTGCTTGAAGCATGACCAATCTGAAAGCTTCTCAGCCTGGGTTTGTCAAGCCTGGCCTTAAAATTCTCTGAGGACTGAGATTCCACCACTTCTCTAGGTCACCCATTCCAGTGTTGCATCACTCTCTTTGAAAATAGTTTTCCTGAATACCCAGCCCTAGAGCTCCACCTCTGTAACTTGAGACCATTGCTCCTTATTCTATCATCTGCCACCGCTGAGAATAGCCTGTCTCCATCCTCTTTGGAATCCCCCTTCACTAGGTAAAGGCTGCTGTCAAATCCCACCCCCACTGCCCGCCCCATTCTTCTCTTCTGCAAACTAAATAAGCCCAGTTCCCACAGCCTCTCCTCATAAACCATGCACCCCATCTCCCTAATGATTTCTGTTGCACTCCACTGGGCTCTTTCCAATTTGTCTATGTCCTTTTTTTGGGGGAGGCCCCAAAGTGGTCTCAATACTCCAGATGTGGCCTCACCAGTACCATATAGAGGGGAATAATCACTTCCTTTGATCTGCTGACAGTGCTCCTACTAATGCACCCCAGTATGCCGCTAGTCTTCTTGGCAACAAGGGCACACAGTTGATTCATGTCCAGCATCTCACCTATTATAAGTCCCAGGTCCTTTTTTGCAGAACTGCCACTTTGCCAGTCAGTCTCCAGCCTGTAGCAGTGCGTGGGATTCTTCCATCCTAAATGCAGGACTCTGCACTTGTCTTTGTTGGACCTCATCAGATTTCTTTTGCCCAGTCCTCCAATTTGTCAAGGTCACTCTGGACCTGTTCCTACACTCTGGCATACCTACCTTTCCCCCAGCTTAGTGTCATCTGCAAATTTGCTGAGAGTTCAAACCAACCCATCATCTAGATCATTAATGATGATGTTGAACAAACCCAGCCCCAGGACTGACCCCCGGGGGATTCCACTTGATATCAGCTGCCTTCTAGACATTAAGCTGTTTATCACTACCCATTGAGCTCAATTACCTAGCCAGCCTTCTGTCCACCTTCTAGTGTATTCAGGTGGAAGGAAGCTGTCCCTCTATATTCTCCATTACCAGCTAATGGAAACCTCATGTGACTGGAAGCCTGGATTAGTCTTCTGCCCCATGCTTCTCAGAAGACTTCAGTGGCCATGCTGTTAACTATAAATCCCTACAATCACAACAGTTGTTATCGTAAGTCTTTATACACCCTTAGTTCCCCTATTATTTAAAGATCCCAAAACTCCTGACAATCCAAAGGCCAAACCCAGGGAGGTGCTGAGCAGGTACAATTCCCATTGAAATCAGTCGGATTTTCAAGTATTCAGTGCCATGAACAAATAAAAAATAACTTCCCCTCCCAGAAAGCACAGAAATCAATTACCTCTAGAGAGAATCATGGAAGCTGTTTCACAGCACACAGCAACAGGAGCTTAGGACAGGAAATGAGGGGCAGCATGGGATCCAAATGAAAGTGCAGAGAGGATTTAAGGAGGTAGATTGTAATTACCAAAACAGGAATTTGGCCCAGAGAGCCTAACCAGTTTTCCCTGTAAGCTGAACACTTGGGCAGACACCCAGGGTAGGGTCAGGTGCCACCCAGCTGATATAGCAGAGTGTCCACAGCCACCCAAAGCCAGCAGCCTGTGTGTCTATTGGTGGTGCACATCCACACAGGCCTTGGTGCACAAAACAAAATGTATTCTACCCACAGATGGAAAAAATTAGAGGAAACACTGATCCTGACCACTGCCCGAAACTCTCTGGGAAACAGATTGTGTCTTCCTGTATTGAGAACAATGCACAGTAGTTCATGGATGCTACCAGAATATTACTAATGCCACCATTCATGTGTGTCTGTGGGGCACCATCGGTGCAAAGAAAAAGACAGCTGAATGCCACATAGGGCCTTGCTTCTTAAAAGCTCCAGGCACTTTGCCTTTTGTCTACCACTTGGAATATATATTCTGGCTATAAACTGCTTCTTAAAGAGTTCCTGCACTTTGTACAAATAGCTATTTATGATACGCTGTCAATATTACTCCACAGAGAGGAGCGTATTGGGGATTGATGGAGCTCAGAGCCTAATTCATCAGTCACTTTTGCAACAATCCCTAAACAGATTTTAATTGTGAGGCCAGATTTACTCCAGTCATCTGCACAGCAAACATGTCTCCTCGCTGAAATAGAAAAAGACTTGATTCAGGATGCTCTTTTCCAATGTATATGTTGCATCAGTGTCGATAAAATATTTGCTGCTGCAAAATGTACGCCTGTCTCCTGTATAACGTAAAGCTCCTGGGAAAGGCAATGCTACCAGATTTAACACTGTTGAAACTTCTCAATTGAAAATGAAATGAATGGAACTTGAAACAGCCACACAATTAAAGGCACAATGCTACAAATCCTTGCTTCTCTCCTTCCCATCTTTACTGGAATGAGCTCAGTGCAGGTGAAAGGTGCTGGATTGACAGTCCTAATGACCCAAAACCTTCATTTAGCCATAGAACGAGGTCAGCACAGACAGGGACACCGAACGCTTCCTCCCCCGCCGACCTCTCTCCTGCATGTTGCCCTGCCAGTGTGCTTCAGTCTTGAGGCACATGGAGATGAGTTCACTTCCTAAGACCTATTCAGTTATTGGCCTCTCTGCTGAGACTGCCAACATGGGAGCCAATTAAACTAGCAGTGAGGGTGGCTTGAAGATATTGACGACTGTGCACAGAGATCCATCAACTTATTTCAAACAGCCCCTGAACAGCTTTTAGTCGCTCCTGAGCTTAGCTAGGTTCAGATCAGTGCATTGCAGTTTCCCAGCACTACCCAGCCTTGCTTAACTAGGTTCAGATCAGTGTACTGTGGTGTTTCCAGTTCCTTATCCCCATTATCTGTTATTCTGATGGAACTTCCTGTTTCCTGCAAGAAATCATTTGCTTATTCTCTTATTGCCAACCACAACAGAATTGCAAGGGAAGACACTTATATTTGGTGACTTTTATGTCAATGCAACTTTGTTCACAATAGGCCTCGATCCTCAAAGCTATTTAAGCACCTAATTCCCATTGAAAATCTTCCTAGATCTGGACCAGACAGTCACCTCAGCTGTCCAGTCCTGCACTGTCACAATACTTAAAACTCAGTACCTGATCCTGACACACTTTTCTTTTTCTTTCTTTCTTTCTGTTTCTTTATGACAGTATCCTCAGGCCTGGATTACAAAGACTCTTTGCAGCTCTGTGTGCCATTTTAACCCAGTTAGAGCAGTTTAGTTTTACAGTGCCTAAGGCACTTCCTAATAATATTTAGCTCAGGTTAAGAGTGCTCAATATGGCCTGACAGCTTGTTTACACTGGGGAGGTGCAGCTCCAGAACTCCCTGTATTACTACTCAGGTGAGAAATTCATTCTCTGGAATCAATTGACTGACATTTACAGGCATCATAGTTATTGTCTGTGAAAGTGTAAAGTTCTAGCAGACCTATTTGCATTCAGATTTGCATATTTCTCCCAGGGCATTATGGGTAGCATTGGCAAATCTGTTGCAGTTTTTAGTGAGCTGGACAGCTGAACTTATAAAAATATAAAGTAATCATTACTGATAACTAATGGACACTGTCAGGTTAAAAATCTTATGTTCTGTATGTTACAAATAGCACCTGATAATCCTGAAAATGAAAGAAATTTTCAGAATCTAATTTTATTTTCACTCTTTCTGGTGTTTGCTTGTTTTTGGTCTTTCTCTCCAGTGGCCAACGATGGCTGACTGATCAGTTTCATGTTAGCTTCCAGTCAATTTCACTTTTTGACTTTTATGAACTAACTCAGCGCAATGCAGCAAGGGAGATTTAGGTTAGACGTTATAAAAACTACTACAGGGTAGCTAAGCACTGGAACAAATCACCTTGAGAGACTGGGGAATCTTCACTGTAGGATGCTTTTAAGAATAGTTTAGAAGAAACCTTATCAGGAATGGTCCCACTAATCAGGGCTGTCCCTTGGGAGGGGGAGTGGGGCCTGAGGCAACCCCCTTTATGCCCCAAGCATGGGAACAAGAGTAACCCCCTGCCCCAGGCCCTGCTCCTGCTCCACTCCTGTCCCGCCCCCATTACACCCTTTTCCCAATTCCACCTCTCCTAAGATAAAGGACACAGAGGACTGCCTGGGAGAGTTTTGCATAGGGAGGCAGCAGGGGTCACCCCTCCGCACTTTCTTCAGCAGCAGGCGCTGGAGTGACCCAGCAGCTTGCTCCACTCACCTGCCCATCTCCCAGCCTGCTGCACTCTGGTTCACCACAGAGGCATGAAGCGGAACACCTGGGGCACAGCCTGCCCCCTTTGTTTCCCTGAGCCCTGTATCACTTTGGAGAGCAAAGCAGGCTAGGTCTGGGTCACTCCCCTTGCCATCCCAGGGGTGGAGTGGAGCTCAGCAGACAGGGAGATAATGGCAGAATGACACAGGTTGCTGTGATGCCCTGCTTTGCACAGCTCCCACTGCCAGAGTGAGTGCAGGGAGGGGGACTGACCCCTGCTGCTAGCTCATGCCAGGCCCTCACCTAGTCCCCCAGGCCATCCTGTTCCCGTGGATTCCATCCATAGGCCTCTTGAGGTGGCCACTGCAGGGCCCCATCTGCCAAACTGCAGGGCTTGGGGCGGAGGCCTTGACTGTAGCTGGGGATGGGGACGCTCCGTAGATAATGCTTCGTCCTATCACAGTGCAGGGGACTGGACCAGATGACCACTTGAGGTTCCTTCCAGTTCTATATTTCACTGAGAATGTTTGGGGAATGGCAGTTTATTTCAACAGAACTGGTTCCCTTGGAATTTTTCTGAACAAATCGATGGCAGCAATTGTATCGGTCTTTTTGTTTGTTGGGGCAGTAAGATTTTTATTACAGAAACCTAACTTTGGGGTCAAATGGCAGCCTCGAGATAGTGGCTTGAGGAATGTGAACCACTTAGCATAGGCCTCCTGTGCCTGGGAAAGGAAGAAAATATCTTGATACTCTCTCAGCTCTATTTCTGGGCAGCCTTCCTCAACAGCAGGGCTTTCTAGATGAAAGAGCTTGATGTGACTCCTGAGCCACTGGGCCAGTAAAGAGTTCTGCACAGTGTGAAAGGGAGAGACCTCTCAGAAATATAGAACAGAGGAGCTTCCAGTGTCAACGTGGCAAAGACTGCGACACGGGAAAGAGTGGGGTTTCTGTGTGATAATGGACAGCCCAGGAGTGATTTCTAACTCCTTGGTTTGCCGCTCAGTAGCCTTGCAGTGCCTTACTCCCTCTTCCCCCACTGGAGAAGTTAGACAACAAGAATATGGACATAAAGAGCAGAAGGAAGGCCAGTAATGCAGGCTGTGGTCTGGCAGTTAAATTCACCATCAAAACACCCTAATGTATTCTAGAGGCATTTTAAGTGCATTGCATTAAACACAACTGTAATATAAAAGCAGAACAGAAATACGGCTTTGAATTCCCCATTTGTGTTTTATTGCTCTATTCTGAGTACTATAAAACACATGGATATTTGCATGCAAGATGGAGCATTAGGTGACCCTGCAACTCAACTAGTAACATACTTGATTCGGGATAGGAATGTTAGGGGCTCATGATCTCCACCAGGTTCCTATTTACAGGTGACCCAGCAGCAAAGGCAATGGCTATTTTTGGGGTGGGGTGTTGAGCTGTACACACAGATGCACCCTTTGGACGGGTTGAGATTGGTTTGTAGACTCTCCCAAAACAGATCCCATTGCTTCAAATGGTGTCCCATCTGGGAGACTTGGCAGCCTCCACCACTTCAAGCTAGTGCAACAGCTGACAGCAGTTTCTAAGTCCTGGGCTGGTTCTGGAACCCTGGAGCTGGTGGGTCACATGATGCAGCACTCCAGTGGTGATTTAAAGGATGATTACCCCTTTGCCCATGCTCATGCCTGCTGGACTGTCCATCCATACTCCAGATTTCCCAGATTTCTTGCCCACCCATTCTCATTTCCTCTCTTCCCAGCTCCCTGACTCCCATTTCTTTGCCCAGCCAGCCCTAGGGCACATTCCCTGGTTTATCATCTGATTAGTCTGTCATCCCTATCTCGGTGCCCAGGTGCACCCCTGCCCAGGCTCTCTGTCTCAGTTCCAATCTCCTCACCACAGGTTCTTTGTCTAATTTCAGTATCCCTACTTCCCCCACCTCACCCCAGCCAATGGCACCCATCTCCTTGCTCTGGAAGTCCCATTTCTCATCAGATTCACCTTCATTCTTCTCCTATCTCCAGTGTTTCTCAGTTCCAGTCTCCTTTTAAAAAATCAGGCTGAGGCAGACGCTTGGTATGAAAAATGCCAGCCGAAATATTTAAAATTTGGCAAAGCTATAAGCAACTGAAAACAGGGTCTTATAAATGGGACATGTCAGGCAACCTTATTAATCGGTACTTTTATCAACCCAGCTTGAAAAAAATAAAAAATAATAAAGCTGAGGCACTGTCAGGGATTGATGTGTCAAAAGAAGAGATGCTGGAACAATGTGATTAATTAAGTAGCAATATATCACCAGGCCCAAGAGCTCTGAGGGAGCTTAAGAAAGAAGACGCTGATCTTCTAACAAAAGTATACAGAAAATCAACTTATAAACTTGAGGAGAGAAGGGTAGCAAATTTTGAACTTATTTTTTCAAAAGGCACTAGGAATGATGCCAGGAGTTACCAGTCAGGCCTTACTTAGTCAGGTCCATGATAAAATCATTGTAATGATATTTTACAATATAATTACATAGCACATGATCAGGATACAACAGAGATTAAATAGCATAGTTTTTACGACAGAAAAATAATATCTCACTAGCCAGTTAGAATTCTCTGAACTTTCAATAAAATGGTGAAGGAGAAATAGTTGATGTAATTTAGTTGGACTTCTAAAAAGACTTCAAGACAATCATAGAAATGTAGGACCAGGAGGGACCTCAATACATCAGTCTAGTCTTCTGCAATGAGGAAGTACTAAGTGTTATCTAGACCATCCCTGAAAGGTGTTTGTGTGACCTGTTCTTAAAAACCTTCAGTGATGGAGATTCCACAATCTCCCTAGTTTCCTTTTCTAGCACTTAATTACCCCAACAGTCAAGATATTTTCCCTAATGTCTACCCAAAATTCCTCTAGCTGAAATTTAAGCCCATTGCTTCTTGGCCTGTCCTCAGCATTTAAGAGTCACAGTTTATCACCTTCCATTTTATAACAACCCTTTACATATTTAAAGAAGTTTATCAGCTCCCCTCCCACCCCTCTCCCACACACATTCTTCTCTTCTCTGAACTAAACACACTCAATGGCCATGTCTACACTAGCCCCAAACTTCGAAATGGCCATTTTGAAGTTTACTAATGAAGCTCTGAAATGCATATTCAGCGCTTCATTAGCATGCGGGCGGCCACAGCGCTTCGAAATTGACGTGGCTCCTTTTCAAAAGGACCCCGCCTGCTTCGAAGTCCCCTTATTCCTATGAGCAGATGGGAATAAGGGGACTTCGAAGTAGGCGGGGTCCTTTCGAAAAGGAGCCCCGCCGGGACAAGCCGCGCGGCGGCAAGCCGCATCAATTTCAAAGCGCCACAGCCATCCGCATGCTAATGAGGCGCTGAATATGCATTTCAGTGCTTCATTAGTAAACTTCGAAATGGCCATTTGTGTGGCCATTTCGAAGTTTGGGGCTCGTGTAGACGTACCCAATTTTTTTCAATCTTTCTTTGTAGGTCTTGTTTTCTAGACCAATCAACCCTTTTGTTGCTCGCCTCTGGACTTCCTCCAAATTATCCACATCTTTTCCCCAGTGTAGCACCCAGAATTGGGCACAATACTCCATCTGGGAGGCCTCATTATTGTTGAGTAGAATTATTTCTTGTATCCTGCTTATGAAACTCTTGCTAATACATCCCAGTTTGATATTCCTATTTTTTTTTTTGCAACAGCATTACGTTGTTGATTCATATTTAGTTTGGTAGGCCTTATGACCTTTTTTGCACTGCTCCTTCCAAAGCAATCATTTCCCATTGTATCAGAGAGGTAGCCGTGTTAGTCTGCAGCTTTGAGAACAACAAGAAGTATTGTGGCACTTTATAGACTAACAGATATTTTGGAGCATAAGCTTTCGTGGGCAAAGACCCACTTCAGCAAAGACCTGCCCACAAAAGCTTATGCTCCAAAATATCTGTTAGGCGATAAAGTGCCTCAAGATTTCTTGTTGTTCCCATTTTATATTTGTCCAACTGTTATTCCTTCCTAAGTTCAGTACTTTATGTTTGTCCTTATTGACCATTTCGCCAATTTATCAAGATTATTTTGAATTCTAATCCTGTCCTCCAAAATGCTTGCAACCCCTTCCAGATTGGTATCATCTGGAAATTTTATAAGTGTACTCACTATGCCATTATCCAAACCATGTAGGAAGATATGAATAGAACTAGACCCGGAATAGATCCCTGCGGGACCCCGTTCAATATGTCCTTCAAGCTTTGCTATGGCCTTTTGATAACTGTCTGAATTGTTTTCCATCCAGTTGTGCACCAACCTCACAGTAGGTTCACCTAGGTTCTATTCCTTAAGTTTATTTATTTAAAACACAGCAAACCTGCTTCTCTTGTGGTATGCACGCAGAGACTACTGTGCCTGTAGCATGGGAAAATTTCCCATGGATGACAGTGATGTGCAAAGTGAATGATGCAGAGGAAACTGATGTCAACCCAGGTTACCAGAAAAGTCTCCAATGGGGCTGCCAAGGTTTTCTGGAAGTGAGACTATCAAAAGTCTTACTGAAGTTGAGACACACCACATCCACTGCTTCCTCATCTATTCACAAGGCTTTTTCTTCTGTTAGAAAAGGAAATTAAGTTGGCTTGACAAAATTTGTTCTTGAGAAATCCATGTTGACTGCTATTTATTACCTTATTTTCTTGTAGGTGCTTACAGACTGACTGACTGACAGATTGATTGACTATTTATGCCATTATCTTTCCTGGGTCCAAAGTTAAGCTGACTGTCGTATAAATTCCTAAAGTCATCTTTATTTTCCCTTTTTACAGGATAGGCATGCTATGGCTGTGGCTACACTATCCCTCCCATTTTTTTGGGCAGAAGGGTGCTTTCGAAATCAGGGCACCTTTTCAAAGGAAACTCAGCTACACAGCTATTTTTATTTTGAAATCAGCACTTTTGATGGCCCAGGGGGCCACAGTTAGGCAACTGAGGTGCTAAATATTCATATCAGCACCTCATTTGCATTTCCGAACAGCCATAATTTACACGCCCCTTCCGAAATGGAGGGGTAGTGTAGTCACAGCGTATCTGCCATTTTTCCAGTCCTTGACTATCTCCCCACCTCCACAGGATCTCATAGATCATCTAATTTGTCTGAGTAATTCTTAACTTGTCCTTTTCCTATTTTAGCTTCAAATGCTATTTTATATATATTGCTGTTCACTATGTTAGCTGTCCAATCACTGCTCACTTTTTTGGTGAAAACAAACAAAACCAGCATTTAACAATTTAGCCAGTGCAGCAATTTCTGTTCCAGTCTTTCCCAACTCATCGAATAATGGGCCTACCCTGTCCTTTGTCTTGTTCTTGTTTCTCCTGTACTTGTAAAATATTTTTATTACCTTTTGTGTTCCTAAATAGTTTAATCTTTTTTTTTCCCCTTGGCCTGGGCCTTTTTAATGTTGTCCCTACATGCCTGTGTGTATGTTTTTTGTACTCATCCTTTGTAATTTGACCTACTTTCCACTTTATTCCATTTTGACAGTCTCACAAATGAGTATTTAGACAGCTAAGTAGCCGTCCGGTGAGAGGCCAAGTACTGTCACAGATCAAACACTGGCTAAGGGAAAGAAAAGAAGAATAGAATAAAATGGACAATTTTCATCCTGGCAAAAGATCACCAGTGAGGTGAAACAAGGATTTGAGCTAGGATTTAGTTCAATATGTTTATCAGGATCAGGAAAAAGCTGTGAACAGCAATGTGGCAGAAACCGCAGATGACACCGATTTATTTAGGTTAACCAAAACCAACTGAGACTATGAGATCTGGTGTGTGCTCTAGGATGCTCTAACTTACAGGGGCCTCACTGGCCTCCAGAGCTAAATAGACACCAGAATATACAACTGTACCATAAAACCATCTTGGCCCTGTCTACTCCTAGTCTGCACCAGCTGTGCTGCATTTCTGAGGCTTAGGCAGCAAAGATACAGCTGGATCCCAGGTATAGGTTTTCTCAGAATCACAGCTATTACATTATGGACCCAGGTTCATTCCAGGTATAAGGCCACTGAAGTCCATGGAAGTGCATCAGAGATTACTTTGGTCCAATATTTATGAATTGCCCACCGTTTCAAGGTCCCTCAGTTCCCAGTGCAACCCTTCTAGAGTACCGTTAGGATTAAAGTGTTAAAAGGAGAGTTGTCTGCCCGCTTCAAAATACCTCCCAGCAAACTCTTCCCTATGAAACACTCAGGCTCCAATTACAAGGTAACTCTCTGTTTGCCGTGTTGTATGAAGTGGGACCTAGTAGACAGCACACTAGAGCAGGCTGCAGAAGACTCAGATTCTACTCCAAGCACTGGCCTCCAGTGGACAAATCCCTTCACCTCTCTGTGACTTAGTTTCCCCATGTATAAACTGGGGATGCTGATGCTGACCTAATTTGTAAAGTGCTTTGAGATCTACTGTTGGAAATTGCTAGGGGTGTTACCAGGCTGGGCGTTTGGCATGAAAGCTTTTTGGCTACAGGACTCTAATCAGCCCATTTGCGGATAACACAACAGCATGTATGTTTATGGAACAATATAAATTATATATTTTTTCAACCACTGGTCACCTCAATCCAGATCCCTTGTCCCTGTGCAGTTGTGACAGTGGTACCTTAATTTCCCTAGGAGGAAAGGAAATTCAGAGAGGCTCAGCCTAAGCTGCTCAGGGAGTTAATAGCTTTATTATCTCTGATCCCAGTACATAGGAATTCCCATATTCACACTCCCATGGATGGGGCATCTCCTTCCTCAGCAGCTGGCATCCAGTGGGTGATACCGGGCACATATGCATAGATCACAGCTCCCAACCTGTCAGATTGCCCCCAGGTTTAACTGCACCACAAACAGATAACTGATGGTGGATTTCTCAGGCAGCAAGGCTCTGTGCTCAGCGCATGACAAATACTCCCTGCTCACCCTTGAATATTTCATTGCAGAAAGCAGTGAGCAATTAGAAGCAGCTTTCTTTGGCCCTCAAAGTGTTGGGTTTGGTGGGATTATCCTCTAAAATCCTGTAAAAAGGGGTGAGAGCACCACACAGGCTCCCACAACATCCTGCTGCACAGCATCCCCAAATCAATGGGTAAAAAGAAGGAAGAATAGACAGTATCAAGTATGAGCAACATTGATCTGCAGGGTGGCAGGCCCCAAGTAAAAACTAACTGCCCAGGAGACTTTATAAATGGCCACAGTTGTTTCAGAGGCTGGTGTCATGTTAAAGATCTGCTGATGTCTGCAAAGAGAAGGCCCAGGATCCAATCCTCTATGCTGCTGAGCACTTCATCGGGCCCTCATCTCTTGGATACATCATTTAGTGGAATAGGGGCTGCTGCCAAAGGCACCCAGATGTATCTGCACATTGAGCAGATGCTACTTTCCCTCTCCTCCATGTCATTTTCCTCCCCCTGGCCACACACATTGTCCCAAGGGGATTATAGGTATAGCAGATCTTGGGGACACCTTTTCTCAGAATCCCTTATGTTGCATTGTGGCACCAAATTCACTTCACTCCCCATCTCCTCATTATTTAGATGGCTCCTTTCTTGGCCATACATGTGGGCACCTCTGTTCTCCCAGCCCTCAGTTTGACATGCCTCATTCCTGCAGGAAAATGCTGCCCTTCCATGTTCCGCTTCCACCACCTTGGAAGTGAAGCTCTGAACAGAAGAATTCCTGCCCCACTCCATATCGCTGTCCTACTGAGCAAGGATTCCTTCTGTCCTACTGTGAGCCAGTGTCAGAGGGAGGGTGATCATTTCCTCACTTGCTCCTAATAAAAGTGAACTGAAACTGGAGCAAGAAGCATAGCATCCAGCCACAAGCAAAGGATTGGCTCCAAGACCACCTATTGCTCTATGCCATGGGTCCCTGTTGCATGCTGAGTCAAGCTGGACTGCTGTGTGAGGCTCCAATCACTGAACCCCTGTGTGCTCTAAGCCTCTGGAGGCTGAGCAGGACCTAGACACTGACCCTAGCTTGAGGGCCCTAGACATGCTCTCATAATGCAGATTCTCTGGGTAGCCTCCCTTTCCTAGAGCTCAGAGCCATGGCCCCACTGTCTTGCTCATGGGACCAATGGGGATTCCCTAGATTCTCTCAGAGTTTAAACACATCTCACAACTACATCTGCATGGGCTCTCTTGGGTGACAGAGCAACTCCTCAAGGGCATGCAGCTGGTGCAACACCCTATACAGAACATTAGATATTACCCAAGAGTCTAGAATGGTGGTTCTGAACCAGGGGTACATGTACTCGTAAGTGTATAAGGGGGCCTTCCAGGGGCACATCAACTCGTCTAGTTTTATGTGTCTAGTTTTACAAGAGGCCACATAAAAAGCAATCGCAAAGTCAGAAAAAACTAAAATTTCATACAGTGATTTGTCTCTACTGCTCTATATACTAAGCACCATACTTCTATCCAAGTTGATTTATTTTAAAATTATATGGTAAAATTGAGAAAGTAAGCAATTGACTAGTAATAATGAGCTGTATCGCTTTCGTATTTCTATGTCTGATTCTGTAAGCAAGCAGTTTTTAAGTGAAATGAAACTTGGGGGCATGCAAAACAAATCCAATGCCTGAAAGGGGTCCAGGAGTCTGAGAAGCTTGACAGCCAGTGGTCTAGAACACCCTCGCTCATCAATTTAATCACAAAAGAAATACATAGGCACATAGAACAATAATAAACTCTACACACATTTCCCTGCTTCTGTTTCTTCACCATTCTGGAGCCCTCTTTTGGGTTGGGGAGGAACAATCATAAGCGATTTGCTGGTCAGGGAAGAAAACATCTCCAGCCCAAGGCCCCAGCAGAGCTGAGCAAAGCTAAAACAAGAAGAGGGCAGGCCGCTGATCAGTGAAGAGAAAATAAAGCCCAACTGAACAGCTCTCAGGACAACCCTTTGCTTACCCAGCCTCGGGTATGAGTTCTCTAGGGTTGCCGGGATCCTCATGTTGCGGCCTCTGGTTTGACTTCTCAACCCTGCCACTCCTTAAGCCAACTTCATTTCTCTGACTTTGGTTAGTCCCATAGATAACCATGTCCACCCTGCTTCAGAAGCCTTGCTCATCTCTTCCCCTCCTGCCCAAAAAATCCTGTGTAACTCTCTGTGCATACTTTCCGTCCAGCCTGTAGCGATGCCATGGATTTCAAACACCAGCTGCGGAAATGATTTGTTTTCTTTGTGCCATATTTGGGAAAATTCAAATCTCCAGACGCCTCACCAACCCACTGCAGTTGGTCAGGAGAAAACTGGTTCTTCTGGGCTTCCTTCAGCTAGCCTATTCTCCCAAGATGCCTCCAACTTACTAGGCAATTGCTGAATTTTTATGAACTCCTGTGATTGGGTGGACTAAGCCCCAATGTCCTACAGGTGGCCAGAGGCCTTGCCAAACCCCACCCAAGGGAGATGAGCAGGAAAGAGGTCCTCCAGGCAAGACAGAGTGGCCATCTCTGTGACAGCCAATTACGACTCGGCAAGCCTGTATAAAAGAAGCTGATCAGGCAGGGCCTGAAGTTGTGTCAGTTGGAAGCTACAGAGAAGGAAATAGACACTGGTGTATTGGATAATCACAGGATGACTATGAGAGGCACCTTACCAAATTCGTGAATGTGAAAAAATTCCTCATGGAGCGTGAAATCTGGTCTCTGCCCATGAAAGTTGGCCTGATGTGTGTTTTTCACCTATATTATACAGATTTCGCTGAGGAGGTCAGAATTTCTCAAATTGAGGATCCTGACCCAAAAAGGTGTTGCAGGGGAGTGGCAAGGTTATTTTAGGAGAGTCATGCTCTTGCCACCACTACTTCAGAGTGAAGGCAGCACTGCCACCAGAAGTGGTGAAGAAGTAAAGGCAGCAGTACCACAGTGCCCCCTACCTTGCAATACCTCACCCAACTCCTTTTTGCTCCAAGATCCCTACAATTACAACACTGTGAAACTACAAATTTAAATAGCAGAAATAATGAATTTATTATTTTTAAAACCCTATGGCCGTAAAATTGATCTAAATGGACTCTGAATTTGGTAGGACCCTAACTATGGGTAACCACTGTGATGCAGCTGTGAAAAAAGGTAAATACAATCTGAAGATGCTTCTGTAGAGCTACTTCCAGAGTGTTATTACCATTGTGCAAGCCACAATGGCTTGAACTTGGATGAAGTTTTCTAACTTTCCAATATGGAACCACCCGCTGAGGGAAGTAGTGAGGGGCAAAAAACTTAATTTGTTTCAAGACAGAGCTTGTTAAATTTATGTAGGGGTTGGTAAAATGAGGTTGCTTATAATGGCAGACATCCATGCCTGCTATTAGCAAATAGCTCCAGTGGCTTCAGATGTGACACTAGACAGGGAGGACTCTGAGCTAATACAAAGAATTCTTTCCCAGGTGTCTGGCTTATACACAGGTCAGCAACCTGAGGCTCCGGAGCCACAAGTTGCTCTTCAAAGACTCCTTTGTAACTGCCAACACTGTAATTGCAAAGTAAAAAGGAAAACCCTCCTGATTATTTTGGATAAATAGTGAATGTCCCTTACAGCACAGCTATGAACATCTCCAATCTAAACAGCAAACGATATGTGATCTCGAAACTTTGGATAGTTTCCCCTATTAATATGTGCAGTTCATTGTGGAATATGATACCATATCTGTGTTTTGATTGTGCTGCTTAATAAAGTCTTGATTGTGAAAAGGAAAAGGAAGCTGGTGGCATTCCTGCTGTGAAGGGCAACACACATTTTAAGAAAGAAAACTGAAAGGTGAAGTAAAGTTGGCATCAGTGAAGTGGGTTTGAGAGTGAAAGTCCAGAAGATAGTAGTACAAAACACACGCGTGTCAAGTGTGGAGGAAGAGAATACGTAAAAAGTTTGTGAGTGTCCTGCAGTAAACATGTATCACATTACAAAGCATCACGTGTGTGCTGGTCTTAAAATATAAGTTACAAAATGTATGATTTGACATCATTAAGAACCAACTCGTATTCACATGTATTGCAGCTCTTAAATTATTGAGTTTTTACCAGATTTAAAAAAATGCCTCTTCTTGCTATTTTGGTTGCTGACCCCTGGGCTTGTAGGTCTCGTGCACATGCTCTGAGCCTAACTGGTTGCTATATTTGGGCTTGGGCAGAACTCTTCTCCTGGGTCACACTGGCAGAGACTGGGGAGAGAGATGGTGAGTGTCAGCTTCCTATGCAGTGGTGGGCAAGGGTAAACTTGCTTGTTTGACCTATGTAAAGGTGGATTCCTTGTACCTTGAAGTCTTTAAACCAAGATTTAAGGATACCAATAACTCACCCAAAGATTAGGGGCCTATTATCAGAGTGGGTGGGTGAAGTTCTGTTGTCTGTGATGTCCATGTCAGACTAGATGACCGTGATGGTCCCTTGTGGCCTGAAAGTTGATGAGTTAGAGAAGAATCTTTCAGTGCAGCTGAACATTTCTGGATCCACTGTAAGTTCAAGGCAAGAAAAGGTGGCACACAGAGTACCCACTATATATATAAGCAGAAGTATTCAAAGACATACAGGTCACACATGTGGGAAATCCAGGGCTGTAAGGCACCTTGCTACTACCTGCCCCTTGCATGTGAGAATAAGTTCCCCAACTCCATCAGCTATGGATAATCCACACACTTCCCTCCCAGTCTGCCCAGGCCTCACTCTGTTGCTGCAGGTTAGCAACAAGCACATCCAGCCCCCAAGCCTCTCTCTGGAATGTCTAGCCCAGTTCCACAGTAGTTACCGATCCACTATCCCCATTTTCATCAGTGAAATGGCATAGACATTATACTTATAAAGTTTGCAGGTGGTAGCAAGCTGGGAGGGTTTGCAAGTACTTTGGAGAACAGGATTATAATTTAAAATAATCTGAACAAACTGGACAAATGATTTGAGATAAACAGTCTGATGTTTAATAAGAACAATTGCAAAGTGCTCCACTTAGGAAGGAAATGCAAATGTAAAGTACTCCACTGTCAAACATACAAAATGGGAAATGACTGCCTAGGAAGGAGTACTATGGAAAGGGATCTAGGGGTAACACTGAACCATACGATTAATGAGTCAATAGGGTAATACTAATGTTACTGCAAAAAAATATTATTCTGGGATGTGTTAGCAGATGTATTGTAAGTAAGAAATGAGAAATGATTCTTCTGCTCTACTCTGCACTGATTAGGCCTCGACTGGAGTATTGTATCCAGTTTCATGTACCACATTTCATAAAAGATGTGGACAAATTGGAGAAAATCTAGGGAAGAACAATAAAAATGAATAAAGGTCTAGAAAACATGACTTACAAGGGAAGACTGAAAGAATTGTGATTGTTTAGTCTAGAAAAGAGAAAACTCAGAGGAGACATGACAACAGTCATAAAGTATTTAAAAGGTTGTTACAAGGAAGAGGTAGAAAAATTATTCTCCTTGATCTCTGATGATGGGACAAGAAGCAATGGGTTTCATTTATGGCACAGGAGGTTTAGGTTGGATTTTCAGAAAATTTTCTAACTGTAAGGATGGTTTAAGCACTGGAATAAGTTGCCTAGGGAGGCTGCAGAATGTCCGTGACTGGAGATTTTTAAGAGTGGGTTAGACAAATACTTGTTTGATGGTCTAGATGCTGCTTGATCCTGCCATGAGTGCAGGGGATTGGACAGGATGATCTCGGGGTCCTTTCCAGTCCTATGATCCTATAAATTTGGCTCCGTCTGTGGATAAGCCTTCGTTATGAAGAGGACAATATGCAATAAGCACATGGCCATTCAGAGAGATAAGTGCCTCTTCTTTCCTATCTGACATGAGCATGTTTATTAGCTTAATTCACATGCCTTAAGAACATATTTTAGTACTAATAGATAATTCCTTATCTATTATCCATACATAAATAAATTTTGCAATAATCATGGCAATCAGAGGGCTATTGACTGTTCATAGAGACCCCACACATCACCCTTTGGCAAACTCAATATGCATGCATCTGATTCAAGGGATCCCTGTAAAACTCTGTGCATGCCCTGTGCCTTCTGCAAATTTGCACCAAGAGGTTTCTGAGTCGCACATAACAGGTCATGTTGCTAGCAGAATGCCAAGATGGCTGGGTCCCCTACAGGATACAACTAAGAAGAGCATCTACCCACTTTCAAACAAAGGTAGCTTGGGCAATTGTATCTGATCATAAGCATAGTAAAAGAATCACAGATTATCATGTATATTGTACATCATTTGTAACATTGGCATTTTATTGGCCCTTGTACTCAGGAGCTCGCAATTTAAACTGGGTAGTGACTGTCTCCCCATGCAAAGAAAGGTGACATGAAAGGGAAGGAAAAGAACCCAAAGAGAATGGAATCCCATTCCGCCACTCTTGGGAGAGCATGGATGGATATTGTTAACAGGTCCTTTATTAGGAGGAAGGGATCTGTATTTAGTTCTTTGGGTGATCAGAAGAGTTGGTTGGACAATGGCTACACAGAAAGAGAAATTTTTAACGTTCCCTCAAAAAAAAACAAGTAAGTAAAAGAAAACCAGTTTTTGAACCAAATAGCTTTGGGGTGTCTGATTTTCTGAAAATACTTTTCAAGGCAAACCGACACATTCTGTAAGAATTTTAATTTAGTCAAGACCCAATTTTTTTTAAAAAGGTTGATATGGAAAATATTTGACCAGCCCTAATGATCAAAAGTTGATAGTGTCAGAGCAGAGAGTCTCAGTCTCTGACTTTATGTCTCCCTGTGTGATTGAATGTATATGACTTGTCTGCTCATGAGAAACACCAAATCACTTACATGTCGGCAAAACTGCTGGTGGCTTCTTCCTCACTTTCCCAGAATCAGAGTTGTGCCTTTTGCTAGACTGACACTATCCTCTCTATGTGTAGAGTAATTTCACCAGGTAGAGAAAACCCAAGGTTTGAGTGTGACCTGCACACTTTCACTGCGACAGAAATCCTTGCCAGGAGAACAAATAGGGCCAAACACAGAGGCAAATTATAAGGTGGTATAAGTTAGCCTCCTCTCCATTCCAATAGATTACCTTAGACCTTTCACCCATTCTGTAGATGGGAAATTGGTGCAATTTACATACTGGGGGGCCTGAAGAAGGTGCAAGGGTGATTTTGCTGGCATGTTTTTGCCTCATCTTCTTACGTACTTCCTCTGGTACAGCCATCATGGCTACAACCAGCTCCTCGGTGTCAGCTATACGAATTTTGACTCCTTTAAGGCATGTCTACAGTTTTCTATGCTATTGTTACTATATTGGGTTATAGAGCAAAAGAAGTGGTGAAACCCTTTCCTGTAGACACATATATACTTATGTAAGGGTTCCAATTCTGTTCTAGTTTATACAGCCGTGTGAGGATGTTTAGATCAGTGTAACTGCGAGCTCACTAGGGATTGTATTGCTTTGATAATAGTGGCATAAAATCAAACCCTGCACTAAAATAGTTAAATCAGTACAAAGCCTCTTTGTAGTCCAGCCCTTAGACTCAATGGGCCAGTGTAAGGGATAAGATTTCTAAGGGTTTAGAGTGAACGAGTCTAACTTGGCACAACATTCCATACACACTGAGGCCGGGTCTGGACTTGGGGAGAAAGTTTATATAAGATACACAACTCTAGCTATGTAAATTGTGTAGCTGGATTTGACATAACTTACACTGATTTTCTGTGCCATCCCCACAGTGTCAACTTCCCTTATTCTCACAACTATGAGGGGTACCAGGGTCAAATGGTGGCACCTGCAGCATTCAATTTATCAGGTCTAGTAAGGACCCACTAAATCAAACCCTGGAAGATTATCAGCCTCTGGACGGTTGACCCTCTGGAAAGTACAGACAAGCTCTGAGGAGGCCCGAGGATGATGGAAGTTTTATCAGTGGCATTCTTGACTTACCTGGAAATTAAAGTTGCAAATCTGAACGGCTGGGAATTCTGTTGTGGGTTTAGAGGATAGTTTTTGACCACCTCCTCTCAGAAACACCTGTAAAAATAGTTGGATTTAAAAACTTCTCTGCTTCTTGTCCCTCCACTTTTCCTCTCATTTCTTCCTTTGGACTGCCCAACAGCATCTTTCTGTGGATCACCCTTCTCGAGTGGAGGTAGCCAGCTACTCCCCAGAGTCACTGCGTTCTGACTACCCTCCAACACACACACACACACACAAAATGCAACATAAATTGCCATTTGTCACTTCACAGATTCCTTCCCAGCCACCTTAATTTGTGATTTCTATTTCAGGAACTCCATGCTGGAGCATTGCTGATTAATTCCTCCTGTAGGAACTAAAAGTAGCTGTAATCCCAAGGACTCGGGGAGGAATAGGGGGAAGGGCTCTTGAAACATCCACTGTAAAAATCGACAGTCTTAATTGTGGCATGGAAATCATAGCAATTGGGCTGCCTGCAGAATGATTTAATTTGTGTCTTAATGGACATGATGCTTTGCTGATAAAAGCCTGGAAGTGCATTTTAAAAACAAAATTGAAAATGATTGTTCTGTCATTGCCTGATGAACATTCCACTTGCAACGTGTATGCTCCTGCTTGGAGAGTGCAAAGGGAATAAGAAGTCTAACCAACACATTTGCGCACTTGCCTGTTTGTTAACCTTGAAGTATGGGGAGGTGAAGGGAAGAACAAGTAAACAGGAAGTTCTCCAACTCTGAAAGTAACACGTTGGGAAGGGGGAGAAAAACTACAGAGCCAAGAGTCAGTACTCAGTGAAAGCTCCAGAGCTAGGCATAAGAGATGCAGGGATGTATCGGGGGCTTTGCAGGTTTATTGGAATTAGAGATGAACCCAATCCAAATCTCTAGATCTCAAGAATCCTCTGCTTTCGAGTAATTCAGACCCAGGGGCATAAGTCACTACTAGCTGACAGGGACAGCCGTTCCACAGAATGAGTCAGACCCAAATGCTGAAGTCAAACACCTCAAACTGGGCCAGGTGGTATTACAAGCTATTAAGCCAGCCCCTCAGATGACATCTTAAAATGAGGGAATTTGCCAGACCTGCTAGGTGAAGATATTTTGGGGGTCAGGGAAGAACTGTTCACCTGGAGTATTGTGCCCAGTTCAGGAAAGCTTTGGAGACGGTATGAAGGACAACAAAATGATCAAAGAAAACAAGACGTATGGGGGAACACTGAAATAATGAGGTTTGTTTAGTATGGAAAAGAGAAAACCAAGAAGGGACATAACAACAGTTTTCAAATACCTAAAAGGTTGTTACAAGAAGGAAAGAAGAAAATTATTCTCCTTAACCTTTGATAACAGGACAAGAAGTGATGGGCTTAAATTGCAGCAAGGGGCATTAGGTTGGAAGTTAGGAAAGCTTTCCTGTCCGGGTGACTAATCACTGGACTAAATTGCCTAGGGAGGTTATGGAATCTCCATCATTGGAGGTTTTTAACAGCGGGTTAGACAAATAGTGGTTAGAACTGATCTAGATGGTGCTGTGTCCTGGTGTGAGGGCAGGAGGCTGGACCTGATGACTTCTTGAAGTCCCCCCCCCCACCACATTTCTAGGACTCTATGATATTTTAAATCAAGGACCAGAATGTCATACAAATATTAGGAAACTCAGCTGGTATTTGGAACTGGGCGGCAGTCACCCTTTCAAGTTATTTCATAATTGTCTATCATGGTATTTCTGCATATGTGATACTAACCATTGCCACAGACATGACACTGAATCACTGGTTTAATCTGATAGGACAGTGCCTGTTTTTCATAACGCACCATGAACATGAAACTCCTGGAGTCCCCAGCATTGCTCTCCAGACACAGATCCACCTCCTAGTACAGGTTGAACCTCTCTAGACCAGCATCCTGGAGACCTGACAAGTGCCAAACAGAGAATTTGCCAAACCACAAGAGGTCGAGATTGTCAAGCAGCATTACCAAAACTGCCATTGCTTACAGGGCTCTTAGCAGACATTTAGGGGTAAATTAGAGCTAAACAACAGTGCAGAACACTGAGATCCAGGCCTGGTGGCTGTAAGCAAACTTCATGGGACTGCAGGAAACTTTGCCATACTCAACGATAAGTGGACATATGGCTAACAAAAATTATACTGAACAACTGGTGCTGCCAGATGAGAGAATGCCAGACTAGAGGGGTCCAACCTGTACTCGAAAGTGTTAGGAGCTGCTGCCCACCTTCTCAATTATCTTGAAGTTGCTGGGGAATTGCCAGCTGTAGCATTGTCTCAGGCAGTGAGCTTACAATAAACATTTTTCAAGTGCTGTATCTGTGGGATTTTGTTGCCCTGGTTTTGCTCTTGCCCAGGAATTCCTGCAGATTATCAGATCACGTTTTTTTCTTACCTGCCCTCATTTTAAATTAAGTGTTCTGTTTTTGTTTTGCTGGATATTTTCTGCTGTTTATTCACTTCCTGGCTGTAAGGCAAACAAGGGTGGGAGCACTTTTCTTACTGGTCTCCATCCCCCTCTGCTGCCCAGACATTCACATTAAAAGAATCAGAGCAAGAGGGGATTGGGACCCATTTGAAGGAAAGAAAAAAGGAAATTAATGAAACCTTGGCAAATAGCATGTTGAAAGTCAAATTATTCTAATGATCAAAAGTCCCACTTTAGTTCCTGTCAGGAAACCTTGGGGCAATCAGAGGAAAATCCAGTGTTATCCTGAAAAAAAAAAGACATTTGAGAATAAAAAGAGCCTGCAGATGCTGAAGGGATAAGGAAGCTGCACAGAAGTGACATGAAAGAAGCAAACAACATGAACACAGCTGTTACAAAGCAAAGGGGCAAGATGCAATCATCAAAAGTTCTGATTCTTCAGCAAGAGAGGGACAGGTCTCCAGATATGAAACTTAGGTGGAGTCAGGTCCTCTTAGCAAGACAGAACCAATGTTTGCATGTATTCAAAGGATGGGTGCCAATACTCAGTAGATAAGATTCCAAAGCTAAAGTGAAGGAAACAGATGAGACAAGCCCAAAAGACTGGGACCCGAGGAGCAAAAATTAGGATCCTACTAGATTCTAGAAGGAGGGATAAACAGCTTGATGAAGTTGTGAGCTATAGTGGGCAATACAAAAATAATATATTTAGCTACTACAAATAAAGGACTCTGAGTCATACTGTTGTTTCAGAAGCTTCAGGAGGAAATGAAAATTCCAATGAATGCATACAGCGATGAGATCCAGAGACAAAGCACTTGGAGCCAAGAAGATGAAGGGGTCGGAGCATATATGCTTGATAGCCTTTCCTCCTGGTAACTCAATTAGGTCTCAGTAATGGTGGGAACTGTGTATCTGCTTGCCCATCAGAAAGCAGAAGGGGGTTCATGCTCAGCTACACCTAAGTCAGCAGAATGGGTAGGATAGAGGGAGGTGAGCCCCCCCTCCAACTCTTACTCAGACTGTCTAGTGAGAAGTCCCCTAAACATAAAGTAATTTCAAGTTTTGAGTGATAGAGAAAATCCCACTGAGTTGCTTGGGCTCTCCCTCCTCCAACCTACCAGTACTCAAATAAATAATAATTCTTCCTAAAGAGGAAAATCTTGTCCCTGAACACCCATAGCCAGAGCCTGAATCCACTTTGTAATGGGGTGGCATTTGCTTTCCACAAGCATCCCTGCCTGGTCGAGTGCACATGTCTGCATAGCCTCAATTTAAAGCCTCTTCAGCAACTCAGACCTCCAACCCAGTCACACTTGGTATGGATCAATCAAATCCCTTTCAGGTATTCATTTAACAGGGGCCCATCTAAGTGCTTTCAAGAGCGTCCCACCACAGTCCATTCCCCACTTAGACAGGGAGTGGCGCCTCCAGGACTTCCCCTCCTGGAGATAGAGACCTCATCCTTATCTCAGGACTCTACTGCCAGTCCTTCAGAATTTATTTATAATCTAATCTCACACGCTCTGCACTTGGAGCTCTCTGTGGTTCTGCTGCTTGCTCAGGAAGTCAGTCCCATAGGTCCTTTCTCCTTGAGATCTCCCATAGCACTGAGCTGTCTGGTCCTGCAGCTCCTCTTATAAGGGCATCCAGGACCCTGACTGTCCGCTTCCGCCAGCCAACATTCTAAGCCTCCCTTGGAGGACTTCACCATAGTCTACTGGGATGTGGTGTGGCAAGGCTGCAAGCCTCCAGCAGGGGGCTTCAGGGGCCAGTATGTCCCATCACACACTTCCACCAGGGTCAATCCAGAGTTAATTTCAGTGGATCATTTCCAGAGCTACCCCAGCATCACTGAGCTCACAATCAGATCCTCAGTCATCTGATATGGGGAATGTTATTCCTTCCCTCTCCTCTATATTTTCCTGCAATCTGTAATGCCTTTCAATAAACGTGTTACAATGTGCTATTTACGAGTCTGCCACTTTATGACCTTTGTATGCCTTCCCTCCCTGCCCTTCCCCTATCCCCTCATAGTACGGGAATTTCACAAATCACTACAGATTAGTCTCATCTAACATAGTTACATGCATCACCTAAATACCCTCTTCAAAAACTGCCTTTCACCGCAAGGACAAAAGAAAAGAGAAAGAGACTCCTGCCGGCTGGTCTGCTTCTTGGCCTGCACAGAGTATATGTGAGGAAAAACTCCAGATGCAGCAGTATATTGATCTAAATTAAACACACACACAAAATCTAATTGAACTGACAGGGAACTGGTATTTAAAGGCAGAAAATTAGGGCTGTTAATACAATAATGAGCAGTTGTGCTTACTGTCTGTGCCTCTGACATTTCATATTGTCATCCCACCAGTTAATCACTGCCTCTCCCCCTATTGTGGGAGCTAATGTGTTTTCATCCATTCACCCAACAAGGTAGCTCTCCCATTGTTTGACAGTTACTAATATATTCTACCTGTTAATGAGGCACCAGGCCAGAGCAGCACAGATGATGGAGTTAATAAGTGTGTGTCTGTCCACAAGGATCACTTTGCTGTAGGCTCAACTCCTCCTCTTTCAGGTCTATTTAGACCCACACACTTGGCTTGATCCCCTCTCACATGGTCTGAATCAGAAGTTAAACCACTGAAACCAACAGAGCTCCACTACTGCAAAAAAGAGGAGGATCAGAGGAGTGTGAACTGGGGGTTAGAGCACAGGATGGACAGTCAAGACTCCTGGATCCTACTCTTCTATGTGATTTTGTCCAGCGCCTGCCACAGAGCAGCTGCTGAGGCAGTTGCAGTTGCAGTACACAGCGTTAGCTTTTCACATTGTTCTGTTTAAACATCTATTTACCACTAGCTCTTGAAGTATTATGGGCATTGAACAAAATAGGGGGCTTAAGTTTTTTCAGATTTGTGACATGTTTGCATGCTCCATTGTCTTCAGTGGTAACTGCAGGTGGTGGGGGGCCTCTGACAGTCAGGTCCCTCAGGCTTTTATTTTTTAATGTGCTGTGTAGTATTTATGAGATTGCTGAGCAGCTGACTCTGGTCAGCTAAACACGAGGTGATATACGATTATCATAATACTTCATACTAGGATTATACAGTCTTTTTAATTCAAGGATCTCAAAGCACTCAAAAGTGAATAAATATTACCCTCATTTTACAGATGGTGACACTGAGGTACTCAGAAAATAAGTGAATTTCCCATGTTCATACAGTCAATCAGTGGCAGAGTTGGGACCAGCGCCCATAAATCCTACTACCCAGTCTCCTGCTGTAACATTTCTTGTTTTCACCAACAGAGGCAGCATGGTGGGACTGCGTTTCCCACTCATGGGGATTTGTTTGCTCTAGCCATCTTTCACGCTAACTTGTGAGCAGATTGTCTCCATGGCTTTTCCAATAAACTTGGTTTAATCGCTTGAATGGATTCTTGACAGCAATACTGTAACAGAAAAGGGCAGCATCCTTTCATAGGGCAGCCCCCCTGAGATCTTTCACTGACTCACAGCCTTTGAAATAAATGTTGCATTATCCAGAGCAAATCCTTCAATGAACTTCCTGCCAGAGATATATAGCACAGTACATACCTACCTTGGCACCACCAACGGGTGGGTGCATATACCAAAGTGACTTCCTACTTCCATCCTTATCAACACCCAAGAAGGGACAGGGCCATTGCACTTCTCGCTTCACGGTGAGGGTCCGTAGAGTTGACTGATCTCCATTGTCCAAATGGAGAGAAGGAAATTCAGAGAGAGATGGAAGAGACGTCCCAGTGGCAGCTACCATGAAAAACAAAGCAAAAGGAACTAGATCACGGGGGAGAAGGAATTGGCTGTGGAGTATCTCAGGCCTACACAGCTAGTTTGAATTGATCACAGGCTGATAGAAAGCATAACTACACATTGTTACCGGGAACACAAAAACACACATACTGGGTCAGAGCAAAGGTTCACCTAGGCCAGTACCATATCCTGTCTTCCAATACTGGCCTATGCCAGAGGGAATGAAAAGAACAGGTAAACATTAACTGATCCATTCCTAATCACCCATTCCCAGCTTCTGGCAAACAGAGGCTCAGGAAACCATCTCCCCCCATCCTGGCTAATAGGCATTGATGGATCTATCCTCTACAAATTTATCTAATTCTCTTTTGAACTCTGTTACAGTCCTGGCCTTCACAACATACTCCGGCAAAGCGTTCCCCAAACTGACTGAGCACCGTGTGAAGAAATACTTCCTTTTGTTTGTTTTAAACCAGCTGCCTACTCATTTAATTGAGTGATCCCTAGTTTTTGTGCTATAAGAAGGAGTAAATTACACTTCCTTATTTATTTTCCCCACACCAATCATGATTTTAGAGACGTCTATCATATCCTGCACCTTAGTCATCTCTTTTCCAAATGGAGAAGTCCCAGTATTATTAATCTGTCCTCATATGGATCCTGTTTCATATGCCTATTTTTTGCCCTTTTCTGTAACTTTTCCAATTTGAATATATATTTTGAGATGGGGCAACCACATCTACTCTTGCTATAATGTGACTGTACCATGGATTTATATAGAAGCAATATGATATTTTGTATCTCGTTATCTATCCCCTTCATAATGATTCCCAACCTCCTGTTTGGTGACTGCTACTGTACATTGAGTGGATGTTTCCAGAGAATTTTCCACAGTGACTAGAAAATCTGTTTCTTGAGTGGTAACAACTAATTTACACCCCATCATTTTATATGTATCGTTAGGATTATACTTTCCAGTCTGCATTACTTCGCATTTATCAGCATTGAATTTCATGTGCCATCTTTTTGCCATCACCCAGTTTTGTGAAATTCTTTTGCGACTTGTCACACTTTACTTTAGACTTAACCATCTTGAGTAGTTTTGTATCATCTGCAAATTTTGCCACCCTCACTGTTCAGCCTTTTTTCAGATCATTTATGAATATATTGAATAGTAATGGCCCCAGCACAGACATGTGGGGACACCACTATTTACCTCTCTCCATTTTGAAAATGGATTATTTATACCTACCATTTGTTTTCGATATTTAACTAGTTACTGACCCATGAGAGAACCTTCCTTCTTAAAAAGTGCCACAGTGTGTTAAAAACAACCAGGTAAAAGAAGCAGTCAGAGAGAGAAAGGCATGGTTTAAAAAAGGATAAGTTAAATCCTAGTGAGAAAAATAGAAAGAATTCTGTCAAATGAAGTGTAAAAATGTAATTAGGAAGGCCAAAAAGGACTTCAAAGAACAGTTAGCCAAAAAAAAAAGGCGGGGGAGGTAAATCAGAAGAGGAAGCCTGCTGAACAAACACTGGGGCCATTGATTGATCAAGATGTTAAGGTGCTCAAGGACAATAATACCATTGTGGAGAATGAACTCTTTGCATCAATCTTCATGGCTGAGGATGTTAGGAAAAGTCCCAAACCTGAGTCATTCTTTTTCGGTGACAAATCTGAAGAATTGATCCAAACTGAGGTATCATTAGTGAAGGTTTTGGAACAAATTAATAAACTAAACAGTAACTAGTCACCAGGAGCAGATAATACTCACCCAAGAGTTCTGAAAGAACTCAAACGTGAAATTATGGAACTACTGACTGGTTTGTAATATATCCTTTAAATCATCTTTGGTACCAAATGATTGAAAGATAGCTAATATGATGCCAATCTTTAAAAAGAGCACTAGAAGTGATCCTGGCAATTACAGACTGGTAAGTCTAACTTCAGTACCGGACAAATCAGTTGAAATCAGGGTTTTTGTTGTGGCGATACATGCCAGCACCATGTACTAGCACCTCCTTGCCAGGGTTCCTGCAACTGGGGCTGCTGGTAGGGCTCAGCGCCCCAGCCAGTCCCCAGCTGTGGAGCTGCCAGAGCTCCTGCCACCCCACAGCAGTGCAGGTCCAGGAGCTGGAGCTCCCACAGGCTCCAAAGCAGAGTGGAGCAGGAGCTGGAGTCCCAGCCAGCCTGCAGCAGCACAGGGCCATGAGCTGGAGCCCCCATCACCCCACAGCAGTGCAGGGCTGGAAGCTGGTGCCCCCACTGCCCTCCAGCAGTGTAGGGCTGGTAGCCAGAGCCCCCACTGGCCCCACAGCAGAGCAGGGGCTGAGAGGCTCCCATGGGGCTGGGAGCCAAAGACCCAATGCCCCACAGCAGTGTGGGGCTGGGAGGCAGAGCCCCTGCTCACCCCAAAGCAGCAGGTGCTGGAAGCTGGAGGCCCCACCGCCCCTCTGGCAGCCCCAGCCATGGGAACCAGGTATGGGGGAGGTGCAGAGCCATACCAGTTAATCTTCTTTTTCTACAGAAAAAGCACTGCTTGAAACTATAGTAAAAAAAAAACAGAATTGTTGGACATATGGATGTTTGTAATTTGTTGGGGAAAAGTCAAAATGGTTTCTTGTAAAAGGAATACATGCCTCACCAATCTACTACAATTCTCTGAGGGGGTCAAAAACCACATGGACAACAGGGACACAGTGGAAATCGTGTACTTAGATTTCCAGGAAAACCTCTGACAATTTCCCTCATCAAAGGCTCTTCAGCAAAGTATGCAGTCAGGGGACAAGAGGCAAGGTCCTCTCATGGATTGATAATGGGCTGAAAGAAATGAAATAAAAGGACAGAAATAAATGGTCAGTTTAAGAATGGGGAGGGGTTACTAGCGGTATCTTGTAGGGTCCATACTGGAACCTAACCCATTCAACATTTTCATAAGCATTCTGGAGAAAGGGGTAAATAATGAGGTGGCAAAATTTGCAGATGGTACTAAACTGCTCAAGATAGTTACGTTCAAATCAGACTACGAAGAACTTCAAGAGGCTCTCACAAAACTTGGTGAGCAGGCAACAAAATAGCAAATGAATGTTGATAAATGCAAAGCAATGCATATAGGAACATATAATCCCAAATGTATGTGTGAAACGATGGGCACTAAATTCGATATAATCACTCAGGAGAGATCTTGGAGTCATTTTGGATAGTTCTCTGAAAGTATCCATTCAATGCGCAGCAGCAGCATTAAAAAAAGCAAACAGAATGTGAGGTATCGTTTAAAAAAGTAGAGAATAAGACAGAGAATATCTCATTGCCTCTATATAAATCCGTGGTACGCCCACATCTTGAATACTGCATGCAGATGTGGTCGAGTCATCTCAAAAAATATATCTTGGCATTGGAAAAAGTTCAGAAAAGGACAACAAAAATGATTAGGGGTTTGGAACAGCTGTCATATAAGGGGAGATTTAAAAGACTGGGACTTTTCATCTTAGAAAAGAGGAGACTAAAGGGGAATATGATAGAGGTCTATAAAATCACGACTGGTGTGGAGAAAGTAAATAAGAAAAAGTTATTTACTTGTTTCCATAACACAAGAATGAGGAGTCACCAAATGAAATTAATAGGTAGCAAGTTTAAAACAAACAAAATCAAGTATTTCTTCCCAAAATGCACAGTCAACCTGTGGAACACCTTGACAGAGGATGTTGTGAAAACCAGCACTTTAACAGGGTTCAAAAACAAGGAGATAAATTAATAAAGGATAGGTCCAACAATGTATAATAGCCAGGATGTCTAGGAATGATGTCCCTAACCTCTGTTTGTCAGAAGCTGGAAATGGATCCCTTGATGATTACCTGTTCTATTCACTCCCTCTGGGCCATCTGGCTCTGACCACTGGTGGAAGACAGGATAGTGCGCTAGATGGACTTTCGGTCTGACCCCTATTGGCCATTCTCATGTTACCTCATGACAGCTTACTTTGCTAAAGATCCTTGTTTGAGGGACGTTCAAAGGCTTTCTGTAAGTTTACATACATTTGATGGCTGTTCAGTATTTAGTGTGAAGTGACTCTGGGTCTCAGTCCATTCCTTGGGCACTAGTTGCCCACTGTCAGCCAAGAGGCCAAGGACTGCCACAGAGACTAATCTCCAGCTCACTGCTAAGCCACAATGGAAAGAGAATTTGCCCTGTTGCTGCACATGCTGTACCTATTGTGGAAATTAAAAACAAAAAAACCCTCAATCTCCACAGCTGTCAAGCCTCTGTTAACAAAAAAAGTCAATGGATACTACCAAATCTATCCATTCCAGATTTTTCTCGGCTGGTGTCTACTATAGCAACATAGTTGACTTTACCAGAAGACCTGACTGAATGGCAAGAAATGCCCAGGAGACCAGGATGAGCAATAGGAGAATTTTTCACTATGCTATTCATATTTCCACTCTATTTATTGCTAATGTAAACAAAACTCACTAATTTCCTTGTGCTCATACCCTAAAGCTCCTTGCTTTGCAAGCCAGCTTCATCTTAGGAAACAACCATTGCTCTACTGCACCAGGGCTCCATCTAGCCCACTATCTAGGCTGTGATATTGAGCAGCTGCAGATGTTTCAGAAGATGATGCAGGAAACCCTGCAGTGGATACTTTTACAATAACCTGCCTTCACACAGAAGACGTTTCTTCCTAACCATTATTTGTGAAAGGTTGACTTATGCCATGGAACGAGAGGATCTATGTTCCTTCTCATGTAATTGTGAATGTTGCTGTTGTTCATATTTTGATCCAATCTTTCTTTCTTAATCCCGCTTAGCTCCTTCCCTCAATGATATCTTGTGGAAACTCGTTTTGCGAATAATTATGCATTGTATTAAAAAAGAGAGAGAGAGAGAGAGATTTCCTTACACCAGTTTATAATGTGTTGCTTTTCAGTTTAATTCATTACTTCTTCATTATTCTATAGTGAAAGAAATTAAATAGGAGCATCCAATTTACCCTCCTTAGACCATTCCGTATTTTGTATCTGTCTATCACTTCCCCTCTTAATCATCTCTCAATAATAAACTCTGACAGTCTTTTCAGTCTCTCTTCGCTCAGAACTCTGTCCTGGCCTCCGATCATTCTTGTCACCTTTCTCTGAACCACCTATATTTCTGTGAGCTCCTATTTGAGATTGAGTGTCCAAAAGAGAACACAGCATTCCAGGTGAGGCCATGCCCACTATTTACATAATGGCATTCTCGTATTCTCTCAAATGTTTTTTCTCCCATTTCTAATAGATCCTAGCACTTTGCTGACTTTGTTTTAGCATCACAACATATTATGTACAGAGTACTACTTATATTGAGCTTTTTCTTCAATTAAGGCAGAGCACAAATGCATGAATGAATAGTTTGAATGACCTGCCCCTCTTCCTGCTTAACAATGGACCCATAATCCTTTACAGACTATTTGCTTTGTGCCCATTAGTGATGTCTCTCTGTGTCCATTACCAATTGTCTCTCTCCATTTGCCTGTCGAATACGCTTCCAAGTTCCACTATCTAGTTCTGAGGATGTTTGGGTACCCCAGAGACCCAGTCTGACCTCCTCAGTCCCTTTGCATACTGATTCTGGAAGGATGGGTATTTTGTTCCAGTTTCTGTACACAGCCATCAGCAACAGCTCAAAGCTGGGCCAGTTGGAGCATTCTTTGCTTTCCCCACTGTCATTTTCAGTAAACCCACTGACGCAGGCTGGAGCTGCTGGAAACTAGTTTTGAAGCCAAACTCTCCTGTAGCCAGAGACAGGCTGTTTGCTTCAGACCTAGAGACAAAATAAATCTCTCTCCCTCGAGAGAGGAGCAATATTAGTGGGTGACATTCAGGCTCCTGCAGGGAGGAGGAATCAGTCAAATAGCCCGGCTGCTGCTGCTGCTGCTGCCAGGGCAGCTTGAGCTAGTCGGGTTTCGCTTCAGTGACTTGGGATGATAAAATCCAGAGGACAGTCAGCAAAGGCCATTGTACAAGCAGGGACAGCAGAAATATTGTTTGACAGAGAGAGGGAGGAAAGCAAGGTGTGGGGGGAAGCAGGAAAGGGTGCTGACTCAGCAGCACTGGAGTGACAGCACCACAGAGAGCATTCGCACACCTCTCCAGGGGAGATGGCCCGTCTAGAGGCATGTTGTGTAAATATGCTCTCTTCACCTCCTGCAAACTGGTCCCCCAGGCTCTATGCACTATTTCCAGGCTGAGGTTGAGGGAATGGGGAGAGAAGGACCATACTGTCTGAGATGGGGTGAATTCATGGGTGAATTCGTTGTTTTACCAGTCATGCACCTTTTTTTCAGGGCTATGCTCCTGACTCTCTGAAATGGAAGGTGTGTTGGGGTATAAGTGGGGTGTGTAGAATTAGAGACCCCCTCAGTGGGCAACTCATCCCTCTCTTTTCCATTATGTCAAGACTGACCTGAGTATCCCCAAACCATCCTCTGACAGGCAGATGTCAGGTCCCAGCCTCCAGGCAAGTCTACCAACTTCCAGAGCAACAACTACTTCACCTGAAGCATTCAGAGACAGGTGGTTTTCTTGAGCCCTTCCAGGGCCAGAACTGAGGGTCGCACTGGCTCCCATTGAGCAGCTGGTAATTTCTCCTTCCAAATAGGTACAGTTCCCTTTCCTAGCTTTACACAGGGATGTCAGCTCACCATTTTTAAAGCTACAAGGCTTGATAATCATTCAGTGCTGGTGCTTGCCCATTGTACCCCTAATCAGGAACATATTGGGGGTCCTTCATAAAATGCATACATTAATCGAGACTCTCTTGAGGTGCTCAGGGCCCTAAGCAATTGCTTAGTCCGCTTATGCCTGGCACTAGCTCTGTTCTCGTTTACAGTAGGATCCCTTTCAACCACCCTGACAAAGTAAAAAGGCCTTTAAATAGGAGCAATTGATGTGACCTTTAAGGCCTCTTTACACTATCAAAGTGCTGTAAAGGGAGCTTAGTGTACATGTGAATCAATCTCATGACAATCTTATATACAGGACACCAGTTAGTGGCCTGGCACTAATTTAAATCCACCCAAGGCCTTCAGCTTGGGTAATTTAAAGGAAAAGGGAAAAGAGAAATTCCACATTTGGGGAAACAAAGAAAGAACTGTTATTCTGACAGGAGATTTTAAAAATACCACCAAAAAGGTGGCTATTTGAAGCCGCTGAGGGGTTTGGAGCGTTAAGACGAGTCACATGGAGATGAATGGCTGGGTCAGCAATCCGGTTCTCAGTAGGTGCTAAAATTCATCAGGGCATACTAGAAAGGCATCACTTGGACTCCAGATATGTATGGCATATTTATAGCCTGATTTTGTAGGAAGTCTTTTTGAATTTGTATGAACTGCACAGAGACCCAGTGGATTACTGAGAGTTATCCTTCCAGCATAAGATAAATTAGTTTCATAGACGATGTAAGCAAATATGTCAAGCAATTACTTGGTACAGCCAGCAGAAGCAGTTGATCACAGTACTGTGGAGGTTTTTTTTTATGAACAACGTTAGTGTAACCACCCATGAGTGCACTCAAACATGGGACCGCTCGAGTTTAATACATGAGCCTCTATAGTTTGAGCTAAAAAACAGCCGGATCTCAGCTAAGGCTGTAGAGGAGATTTATTCTGTCTCTAAGTGGTCTTGGTGCCACTACATGGGAAAGTAAAGCATACCCTCTAGGCATGTGGGTTTCATTAGCTCAAAACATTGGCTCAATCTGGGTAACCTGATGAAGCTGGTTAGTTATGTGTTTATTTATTTTATTGCAAAAGCATGTGCTGCAAGAGCAGCAAAGTTGTGAGCAATGTTGTGCTTTTTGTCCTTTTTAGGTTCCTGACAGGTATCCAAAGCACCAAACTGAACAGCTAGCCTGCCAGGCATGGCAATATCATTGGGTTGTGCATGCTCTACAGAGCTTTCTGTCATCTATTCACTGCCATGAGCAGCAACTCATTCCTGACCTCTCCTCTTGTGCGTGCAGGGGCAAATCAGTAGATACAATTTCTGTGTGTGCAGCACTAAGTAGTGGATTCACCCAGTGTCACAGAAGAGGAGTTATTCTGTAACAGGGCTGCCTGCGTGGCCCACAGAACAATTCTGTAGCCTCCAGAACACAGAGCTCTTGCCTTCTTGGCCTGTCAATTGCCCCACTCTCTAAATAATTATGGATTTTATCATCAGTTTAATTTTTGAGGGCCAAGGATGAATCTCCAAAATACCCACCCAGATAAACCAATGTCGATCAGAGTATAAGACTGGAGTCTGTGCATGCTGTGTTGAACTGACCGCCTCAGAGACACCACCGGTATGTAGGAGGTCTCAGGTGCAGTGGTCTGAGACTTTTCAAAAGAGGATCATGAGAAATGGGAAGAGAAGCACAGGAGAAAAATGTTCATTTAGTGGTCACTTGTACTGATCACCCTCTTGCCTACCATCCAGCTCACTAGTGTCTGCCATGTGCCACTTGTCAACTCCTTTATCAGCAATGAAAGCAGCTGAGACACAAGAGGGTCAGCCAAGTGGCAGCATCACCTCATAATTAACTAAATCATCTCTCACCTGTAGCACTAGGATAGGGCTGAGAGAGAGATGTGGCAGCTTGGAGTGAAATTGGAGGTGACTTTCTGCAGCTTACCCTCCAGTTATTAGTGAAGGAAAGGAGATGGGAGTGGGGTGTCCTCAAGGAAGGAAAGTGGATCTGCCTAGAACTGCTTAGCTCCTGCTGTCTTAGGAGGTGTCATTGGGATTTTGACTCATCGTGCAGAACTGCTGTTGACCTTTAGACCATAGGGGCCTCAGTTAGCATCTCAGCTGCAGCGAAGGATAAGTAGCAGCTCTCCTTTGTGGTTGTGTCCTTTCTGTGTTGAGTCACCAACAAACTGTTAGGCAGGAAAGGAGTAAATTCCACTATCTTGGCTCTGGGACATGAACCCACACAAATGGTCTGCTTCCCTGGCTTTCTGTCCCAAATAAACTGGCTGGGAGCAAAGGAGAGGAATTTGAGATCTCAGGAAAGCTGCTTATAAGCTCTAACCCCTATTATTTCCTTTCTGTACGGCCTCCGATCTCAATGGATAGAAAAAGCCTGTTATAAAGTATACACAATATATAGAAGTCCCTTCACACATCATACAGTCATCTCTAGGGAGTGGAGATTAGGTGTAGCAGCTGCTCCACAACACACAGCAGCTTAAGATCAGAAACAAAGACCGGATCTTCCAAAAAAACAGAAGTAGCAGGGATAGAATTAGACGAGAATATCAATATCCTTAACTTTTGGGTGGAGTCCTTTGGGACTGTAACAAACTGAAGAGACTAGTGGTTTTGCTTTTTAACCTCTCCTCCATTAAAGGGTGCCTTTAGCTGCTTAGCACCCTCATGCTGTCATGCCAAAACATTAATTTGGTAGTGACTCAAAGGACCCTGCATGCCTCACACTGACTGAATTTCCACCACGACTTCCTGCAGCACCTGTTTTTTCCCTAAGGGGTCTCCCATCCAAGTACTGATGCAGACAAATTCTGCATGGCTGGGGGACAGGGGGCGTGACGAGAGCAGAGCTCAAAAGGGCACAGTTGCTACTACACACATCATAGAGCATTCAGAGGCTACAGTACTGATCACCGCAGAAATGCCTACAAAGAAATAATCTGTCTTCTCTCATATAGCTTCTTCCCTTCCCAGCTGACACTGGCCACAAGTATCTCCTGCTTCCCAGACATGTCTGGCCCAAGCAGCCAAACCATTGTTCACTAGCTGCAGTAGCCCTGACACTACGACACTCTGCAACTGCCCCAATCTAATGGTTTGAGATCCTGGAAAGGTTACATGGGATGAGCTAGTGAGATCAGCAGCCAGAAAATCATTCCTGAAAGGCCCCCTGGACAAAGAGCTGAGGATGGGTACCCATTATTCAGTTTGATCTCCCCAGCAGGGTTATCCTTCAGTCTGGGAAACCTCCTTGCAGTCTCAGAGCTGCCACTTGGCTTTTGCTATTTCCCCAGTCATACCTGACTAGCTAAAAGTTTTATCAGCCACAGCCATAAATTACCATGACAGTTCCTAGAGACATTCAGCCCTTTTGTCTCCTGCTCATTTCCTCTCTGTCCCTCACCATTGATCAAACCTGCAGAGTTTCAGACTGTTCAAAAACAAGAACAAAGAGGACTCCAACTCCAGTTAATTGAGACATAGAGAATGTTGTGAAGCATTTGCAGTGTGTGTGCTCCGCATAATTAAATCAACTTCTTGATATTTCTGATAATTTTGATGTCTGTTTTTTTTAAGCCAGCAATATGAGTAATGTCCGCAGTGGTGTGCTGCCATTTCAAGGCTGCAAATATCCCAAAACTCTCTTACAAGAAGTGGGCTCAAGTTTCTGCTTGCAAAGAGTGAGAAGACCACAAGATGTACTATTAATCAATGGGTAATTCAATAAGTCTTTGGCGGGGGGATCTCAGAGCTTGGCTCATGGCAAATATGATATCCCCCATGGAATGTAAGAAGTATTTGTATTATATGCGCTTTGTACCTGAGAGCAGAGAAGAACGACTGAGTGGGAGGGGGACAGAGGCCTGAAATGGTATCATTATACTGTCTCAAGGTCACTGAGGGGGTCTGACGAGGAAGAAAAAGCAGTGAAAGCCCATGCTTTTCCAATATGCAGCTCATGGGCTGTAACAGGCCCTGACAGGCTGAAGCTGGAGAGCAGGAGTTATGTTTCAATCCATTAATCCCCAGCCTGACTTCCAATGTCAAAGAACTGTTGAGGGTACCTTTTCATGCAGAGGTTCCTGAACCAAAAGGTCAGAGACCTCTAGGTGAGCTTTGAACTAGAGGATTGTAACCTACAGAAGGCTACCTCCAGCAAAAAAAAAAAACACACACAAAAAAAAAACCACGACAATGCACTCATCCCTCACTATACGAGCACAGTTGGTTCCCAACTTTCTGCTCAAAGGTGAAAACTCATAAGAGGGATGCCAAATTACGATTAAATACACGTTAAAGTCTGTGAGTGGTTCCTCGTGCTCCTAACTGGGGCAAGGAGTGGCAGCAGGTGTGCTGCTTTTGAAAGGTAAGTGAACCTTGGGTGGGGGGGGCGGTTGGAAAAGGTTAAAGGCTGAGGGTAGCTTGGGGCCACGAGCAGGAGGGAGGGTTAAAACCTGGTGATGGCGCTGGTCGAGGAGGTGGCGGCTGGTTCCTGGCTGCAGCAGCGGTACCTGTTGGGGGTGCAGTGGGCCGGGAGGTTCATGGACCAGGCTGGGGTGGGTGTTGGGAGTGGGCAGGGCTGGGGGTGTGCAGGGAGTTGTGAGCTGGGGGTGTTGGGAGTGGGCCAGGCCAGGGCTGCGGGTCTCCCAACCCCCCTGCCAGGGACCCCACAGCTGGCTCATATAAGCAGGGGAAGTTCACTCTTTTGGTGAGCAAAGGTACATATGTATGTATGTGTATCCCTTGTTTTAGCAAGTACTCGTAAGTCAAGTACTCATTAAATAAGCAATGAGTGTAGCATCGTATATTTCTTGAGGGCCCTTATTCCCAAAGGATGCCAAAGTCCTTTGCAAGCATACAGGAATTGCTGAACTGAGCAAAGAAGTGCAGGTATTTGTGGAGGAACACACTACAGCTGTTTAACAGCAACGCCACTCAGTCTTGGATGGAAGGTGAAGAAGCAGCCTGTGATGCCTTTGAACCAGCAGGAAGAGTTGAGATAATCAGAATGTTACAAATGAACCAGGACTCCACAGCCGAATCCGAAACTCTTGTGAATATTTGCGAAAGGGTCTCTATTTCCTGGGACTGGTTACGGCCTCAGGCTAGACTCTCACTCTGCCAGGCCACAGGTGGATTCAAAGGGGGAGTCGGCATGAGTTAGCATAGCCCAGATGCAAAGCACTGTGAGTCAAACCCTGGGTTCCTTCCAGTCACAGCTCAGCAAGTCACATTGACCAACACTTCCAAAGCTTAGCACCTAGAGAAATGTTGGCTTCTGAAGCGGTGGCCTGAATGTCAAAAGTGCTGAGCTCCCTCTTTAATGGGATCAGAATCAGTCCCATGGCAACTAAGACAACAGGACAGAGTGAGGCCTTTGCTGGCTTGGGTTTTCTGTTCCCCTCCAAGAGGGTCTAGTAAGGGCAACACAACCCAGCTGACTCTAGTCGACCCACACAGAACACCACCACACCCAGGTGAGCAGCTGCAGACACCACCTGCAGCACTGTATGGAGACTCTGCTTCTGCTTGGTTGTGCAAGGGGAAGCTCCAGATCACAGCAGCAGGAAGAGGACCTCCGGGGAGATCAGGCCATAGGGTTGACATGCGAGGTGACTTGCCTGGCCTGTTCAAAGGACATACAAAGCCCAGTGTTCAGTCTGTGGACCAGTGCAGTCATCAGCTGCTGAAGTGATCAGGTACCAAGAAAGTAATTGTTGGTACCAAGAAAGTAACTGTTCCTTACAAACTTGTTTGGGGATTAGTGTTCAAATTTTCCAGTCTTCTCACCAGGCCCCCAAGTCAGGCCAAGTGAATAATCTCCAGATAACAGAAATAAAAAATAGAACAATCAAGAAACCATGCTGAACAACAAGTGTATTGAATTGAACAGCCCTTATCTACTTCAATAAGGGCCAGAAGGCTTGGAAAACTTGCAGAAGCCTGACACGAGAGGAGTTTACCAGGCGTTGCATGCTGCTCATAGGCACTGCAATGAAGAGACCACATTCTGCCTCGATATTCCAAAAATATCGAGGGTCAAAGGCTTATGCCAAGTAATGAGATTTAGAAATAAAACCCAGCAGCCTGGGCAGTTCCATGCAGGGCCACAGTTTCATCCAGAAACCCAAGTCATTGTCTAGAATAATTTGGAGGCTGTTTTTTTTTTTTTTTGGTCTGGTATAATCTGAATGTGTGACCCCAACCCAGTCATTAAGTAACGCAGGAGACGAAGAACAACAAGGCATCTTTGTGTAAATAAAGCCTCAGCAGATTATAAACACCTCTTCTCCATGCTGCCCATGCAATTTAAAAAGGGAAGTGGCCAAGCGCCATCCTGTTGCACGCATCTGCAGCTCTCTGTCCCCTTGAAAGTCTTCCCATGCTTTCCAGAACTCACAGACCGCCCAGCCTGTCATCCGCCTGGATCCGGGAAACACATTCCGTGTCAACACAGCACTGGATAAAAACTGAGCTCCAGAACAGACTTGTCATGACATTTACTAAACCTTTAAGAAGTTTTCCCTCATTCTGCACTAAATATCAGTTGCTTAAGATAATCTGTGAACCTGTAGAACGGTCATTAGGCACTCCCCAGCGACTAGTTAATTCACAGTAAATTACAGTCACTGCCAAAGAGATTGCAGGGAGGTTAGGAGGAGATTGGAAGCGGCAGGCAGTAAAGCACTGTACCATTTACCAAAATAAGAAAATAGAGCAATAATCAAATCTGTCTCCCTTTGAAGAACAATGGAGCTGGGAATATGGTAATTTCCAAGCTCTAGGGCCGCAGTCTCAGCTATAATAAGTGTGTGGAAGAGGCTGTTTTACAAAATGGCATTCTCTGCATGGGGTCACAGTATGTAAAAGATGTCAGTTGAAAATGGTGTCCTCCATGCTGCCTGGGGTCATGGGAAGTAGCCCATCTGCAAATGAGGTCATGCAGGGGTAAAGTTCAGGAACCACTGGTCTAGGAGATGCTACTAGGGCAGGGGATCAGTTTATGGATCACCTTTCTCATTGCACTCCCTATCAGTACCTGCCTTGGTCTGGGGAAGCTAATGGTCCAACCCATGGAACAAATTCAGTGATGAATCCTAGTCAGGAAGCACCCAAGGCATGTTGCATATACAATGATACAGAGGGGATCAGCTTTGTACATGTTCCTGAATGACAGCCCTGAGTCATTATACAAATAAAAGAAATGTGAAAGGAAAGCCATGCATCAGCCTGCTCTGCTCCATCAACAACTTCCCTGGCACCTCTTGTCCTTCTTTTCCCCCTCCCCTCTTTCTTTTTCCCCCTCCATCCCTTGCCTACCCTAATTTTCCCCGTACTTCCAACCTTTCATTCTTTATGAAGAAGGAAGAGCAGCTTTTCACCTCTCAAAACCATTGTCTTTCTGCCCAGGCAAAATCCTAGGCAAAGCCCAAGCCTAGTGGAATCTCAGGGGCCTGGGACAAAAAAAGCTTTGGGCGTGTAACATTGCTCCACTGTGGCACAGGTGAAAGGAAGGCTTGCATCACCCCTTAAATCCTTCCTCTTAGACAGAAATCCCAGGAAACTGGATGAAACCTAATGAGCTAGGACCACACACCAGATTGTACAGGCCCCACTGTGTTTGGTTCTGAAGCCAGCTTCATGGCTGCTGGAGATGTAGTGAACTCCCATTCATACAATCAAAGGCCAGATGGATTCTGTACTAGATCCACAGGGACTGGGGGGAAAGGATTCTTTGCAGAGGGGCTCGGGGGACCATTATCAATCTGTCATTATCAATCAATAAGGTTCTCCCAGGAAGCACAAAGCTCAAATTTGGAGCCTACTTTTCAGAAATATTCTACAGCTTCCTTCATTAATGAGCCATATCCCCAGAGCTTATGATCGGGACCTGGTGCTCTATCTTACAAAGGCAGGTTTGTATGGTTTTCTTGGCTGCCATGGAACTTCTAGGGGAACGGGATGGGATTCAGAGCTAGATGGTTGAGCTAGTATCCTACCCAACTCCATGGCAGGGAATCATTGGGGCATGCTATGAGGTACTGGTCACTTAGAGGTTTGGTAGTGTACCAAACAAACTACCAGCTTAGGAGACAAGCACTACAGACACTAGGTTCTTTGGTGGGTTCCCAAACATATTTATACCCTTTGAGTGACAAAGACGATCCCTTCGCCGGGGCTGCCAAAAATAAACCTTGCCAAGCTCCTTGGCACATTTGTGTAATGGCCAAAACAACCAAAAAAAAAAAGAGAGAGAGAGAACCTCAATAGGGAGACCAAACACCAGAGGCATGAAGGTAACAGCATCCTACTGCAACTCATCCCATTATCAACATGCTAGCAGATTGCAATCCTGTGTCCTGCTGCTGCTGCTGGCTTCTTGCCCACAACAGGGTGCACCCCATCCAGTTTTCAGCCTTCCTATCCCAGCTCATAGGCTGCTCACTCTCTGCCCAACCTTTCCCCCACAGCCAACTCCAAGGCTAATGGCTGCAGCCAATCCTTCCTTGAGCCAGATCCCCTATGACCTCTAGATGTCATTTCTTTCCCTTATGCTGTGGCAGTCACAGTTTGTTACTAGCTGGAAGTTGAGCTGGGGGTTAACCCAATGCTCAGTGAAGACCTGCAACAGGTTCGTTACAATCCTGATAGCCCAGTGATACTCAAACCTCAGAGACTGAGAAGCCAAGTGATTGATCAACTTTCCTCAGATGAGCCCCAGTTCTAGGAATGACAGGAGAAATGGTTAGGTTTGTATATTATTCTCACAACAAATAAGTAAGTGGATAGCAATTGGTTAATAACCTAGTAAATGCATCCTGACTGTTTAATAATTAAATCACAGAGTGTTATAATATCGTGTGCTTCAAAGAGCTACAGGAGACACGTTAAAGAGTCACTTGCAGCTTCAGAACCATCTTCAGAGTGTCACTGTGTGAGATGCTCCACAGGCCAACCAATGGGACGGGCAAAGTGACCAACTGCCCCAGGGTCTAGCAATTCAAAAAACCCCAGGGCTGCTGCTGCAGCTACTACAGCCCTGCACCACTCTGCCTCCAGGCTGCCTGTTGCCTTCATCCAAACTCTCCTTTCCACAGCTACTAAAATTTAACTGCATCAAAAAACTAATTTGTGCTGCGTTGTTTTCTACCTGAAAATATACATGTTAACCTATTGGGAAGGCTTCATTTCTGCTTCCAACCAGTATCAACAGTCAATCAGAATCTGTCAACATAGCAATTTTATCATCTCAGACTTAGGTCGCAATGCAATCACCATGGGAACCAAAATAGTAACTATGGAATAGCTGCCTTAGTAACAACAACAAATATGTGGGTATAAAATGGCAGTTGTAGTAAATTTTGGTTAACACTTTAGATTAAATAGTCGCTATATGAAACCAGGAGTTTATAAATTCAAGGGATCTCTCTGGAGAAAAGGGGCTTTTAAAGTGTTACAAATTTCTAATTTTGTTGCTGGCCATTTGTGCTTCAGGCTGAAAGTGGCATATGCGGAGAGAAAGCGGTCTTTGCTTTGACAGTGGGTTCACTTGTTTTCTGTGTAACATGTACTTATGTCCTGCCTATAGAGGCAACCTGCTTTTCTGGCACAGAGATTTCAATTGAGATGTTTAAATGCAGGGAGGAGGCTCTTAGTTTTGGAGAAATTAGATGCAACTTCTCCTTTAGTCTGCGAACTTGAACCTCCTGTGAAGTGCGGGAATAGAAACACTGAAATTGCTATACCCAAACAGACCAATGGTCCATTTAGCCCAGTATTCAGTCTCAGGTTTGGGTTATTACCTGATGCCTTACAGGAAGTAGTAAACCCCCCTGCCACATTAATGCAACTGTCCAAATACACAATGCTATATTTTGGAGACAAGGGATTTTTCCCTGAGGCCATCAGTTGATGACTTTGCTCCCTAATAAAGGATAACAAGGTCCAAAAGACCAGGCATGTTTAGGAAAAGTAAGTGTTCAGTTTTTCATTCCAGGAGCATGGGCACACTCAGAATCTTTGTCCCCTGCCTCCAACTGGAGGCACTGAAATGAAACAAAAAATTCTGGGTTTTCCTAAACATGTGTTGTCTCTAGCATCTGTCAATTCCCCTAATGCTATTCAGCACAAGTGAAATGTGAACCGTTTTAAAACAAGAGATGACAAAATGGTTAATTTCCAGGACTCCTTTTTCAATTCTGCACTGAGGTGAGGAGATGGCCTACTAAGCTAAGAATCAAGACTCCCTAGAGTTATAGGTTCAAATCCCAGCATGGTTATCTCAACCTTTCATCTTTCCAATGCAGATAAATAACATTCCATGCAATTAAAGTCACTAAGACAGTTTCAAAAAATCAGGCCTTCAGGTTATGCAAGAGCACTGAAGATCACATATTTTTTGCCATTGTAATACTTGTGCCCGAGTTACCATCTAGCCTCTATCCCTGGAATCACTTCATTTCATTAACTCTATAGCATTTATATAGAATTTGTGAAGACCTTTGGGTTAAAATAATGAGAGCAGAATAATGGTTAATATTATCACTGTTTCTTTCTAAAGTAAAAGGTGCAGCTGTCAGTGATTCATGTGTCTCAAGATTAGGATCCACTGAATTCAACAATTAGCAAACAAACAGCAAAAGTCGCTGTTCTGGAGGTCAGGTTACTGAGACAATTTGTGGCAAAAGCCAGTGGATATCAACTTCCTCTTCTAATGAACAATCCCCACAAGTGAAAAACCAATCATTTGGATTAGTATAAACAATTTCAATGACCCTTACTCTAGAAGAGCTTGTTCTAGCAAATAATGACTAGAGAGAGAACATTTATTGAAGTATAATGTTCAGGAAGGCTGTCTACATTCAGTACCTGGGGATAGGGTATTTTCAATGGAAGTCCTGTGCTTAGATTCTGCCTTCTCTGTTAGTTCTGCAGAACCTGAATGAATTGAATTTTCAGCCAGTATGGAAATATCCGTATTAAAAGTTGCACATATTCATTTTTGAGCATGTGTCTTGACACTTGTCTCTCGTGCTTGTAAAAAAAATTGTGCAACATACGTATATTCTTGCTCGGGTCCTTAACTCATTTGGAGGGTGGCTCTGGGGAAGGGATGGAGGCATGAGGGGGAAATCAGGTCAGCCTTGTGGCTGTCCAAGACTGCGTTGCTTAGCCAGTGGCTGGTGTCCAGTGGTGCTGCAGCAATGGGGCCTATGCTGCCCAGTCCTTGCTGGTGGTTCCTTCTGGGCCAACCAGGCCTGTGCTGCCCTGCTGCTGGTGCTTTCTGGATGGGACCCCAACAATTAGGGCTGCGCTGCCCAGCCCTGGCCAGTGGCTGCTCCCCGCAGGAGCTGTGGCAGCAGGGCTCCCCTCTGCTTCTGGCACTGGGGCCAAGAACTGGAGGAGAGGAGGGGTGTGGTTTGAGTTGAAGCTTTGGGGCAGGTAGCCTGATGCATGCAGAGCACCAGCTCCAGCTGGCCACTCTCTTATTCAGGCAGCCACCCCCTGCTGGTCACTCTGTAGCATAACTGTCCCCTGAAATTTCTCTCCCTTTCCGTACCCTGCCCCCACCACAACCCACTGTGGTCATTGCGAAGCATAACTGTCCCTACTATCAGACCCCTCCCTTTCTACCTAATGAGAAACAATCAGATTCCAGGCACATCCCATTGTCCTTGCACAACCAAACCTTGACCTTGCCTTAAGCAATGATAAGAGGAAGCTGCATACCAAATTTGGTGGTCTTACCATTTAGGAGGAGTTCTTGAACAAACATTCATAGATGGGTGGATGGACAGACAGATTAGTGGTTGTCCATCGATCCGATGATGACCAATCTGTGCAGATCATCTGTTACTGGTCTCATGGTGTGCCCTCTGGTGACCGTATAAGCCAATTCTAGAGGTGCACATTTTGCCGCAGGTGGTGCATGGGAAGTTTGCAATCTGTGGGTTGTGCATTGCTGATGCTCTGTGATGTCGTTCGCGTGCCTCTTGTAGACACCGGCAGCGGTCTTCCTCAAAGGCAATGCAGGTATTGCTGACTGTTGCATGCCACTGTGTTCTGTCACTGGCAGTGTCCTCAAGGTCCCTAGGTTTGACACTGCTGTACTGCAGATTGGCTTTGATGGTATCCTTGTAGCTTTTCCGTGGACGACCTATACACCGGATGCCCTGGGAGAGTTCACCATAGAGAAGCTGGCAAGGGATTCTGCTGGCATCCATGCGGCTGATATGACTGGTGCAACATAGTTTTGACTTCATAATCATCACTTCGATGCTTGTCATCTGGGCTGTCTCGAGGACCTCAAGATTGGGCACTTTGTTTTGCCAGTGGACCTTCATGATGTTACAGAGGCAGCGCATGTGGAATGCTTCGAGCTGCTCGATGTGATGCCTATATAGTGTCCATGTTTCACACCCATACAAAAGAGATGAGAGAACAACAGCTCTGTACACAAGCAGTTTTGCTGACATCCAGATATTATGGTGGTTTTGAACTTTGACACGCAGACAGCCAAGTCCCTGGCTCGCTTTGGATATTCACACGTTGATCTCATCCAGTGATCCATCACTGGATATGACACTACCCAGGTATTTAAAGTTCTCCACTACTTTAGCTGAGTGCCGTCAATGGAGATACTCGGGACAGAAGCATTTGATCCAGGTGCAAGTTGATGGAGAACTTCTGTCTTTCCAAGGCTGACAGTAAGTCCGAAAAGTTGCAAGGCCTCAGCAAACTTGTTGACAATGTGCCGAAGATCGTTTTCTGTGTGAGCCATGAGGGCACAGTCATCGGCAAAGAGTGCCTCAGAAAGGAGTTTCTGCACTGTCTTAATCTTTGCATTCACGCGACGGAACTCAAAAAGTGAACCATCATGCCAGTATTTCAAGTATATACCTCGGTCCAGATCTTCCATTGCATGGTTAAGGACGCATGCAAAGAACAGGTTAAATAAGACAGGAGTGAGAACACATCCTTGTTTCACACCGTTGGTGATGTTGAAGGGGGCTGATGTGGCTCCATCAGACAGTACTTCACCTGTCATGTCGTCATGGAAAAGGTATCTAATCTGGAGAAATTTTCTTGGGCAGCCAAGTCGTATTAGAATGGTCCAAAGGGCTTCCCTGTTGACGGTATCAAACGCCTTTGTCAGATCTATGAAGAGAGCATACAGGTGCACGTTCTGTTCAGTGCACTTCTCTTGTATTTGTCTGACAGTAAACACCATATCAGCTGTGCTCCGGCCAGGTCGAAAACCACATTGACTTTCAGGTAGATTTGCCTCAGAAATACTGGCTATTAGGCGGTTCAAGATGATGCGGGCGATGATCTTACCTCCAACGGAGAGGAGGGATATGCCTCTGTAGTTTCCACATTCTGCTTTGCTGCCTTTATTCTTGAAAAGGGAGACAATAATAGCATCGTGGAGGTCCTGTGGTATGTTTTCATCCTCCCAGATGTCGATGATCACGCTATGGAACACTGCTAGTGCTGCTTGACTTGCCACTTTATATCTCTCTGCTGGTATCCCATCTTTTCCAGGAGCTTTTCCTGAACTCATCTTTCTAACAGCTTTCTTAATCTCATCTATAGTGGGCGGAAAGTCAAGATCTGTCAGGACAAGTTGTTGTGGAATTTCATTGAGGATGTTATTATTCACGGTCAATGGTCTGTTAAGGAGGTTGCTAAAGTGTTCTCGCCATCTTTCATTGATGCCCTCTTTGTCTTTGACCAGCGTTGTGTTGTCTGATGAGAGCAATGGAGTAGTCCTTGGTTTAGAAGGTCCATAGACAGTCTTAATAGCACTAAAGAACATCTTTGAGTTGTGCGTCTCAGCACAGTGCTCAATTTCTTTGGCTTTGCTCTCCCACTAGCTGTTTTGTATCTGGTGAAGGTCTTTCTGTGTTTTGCCCTGAAGGTGCTTGAAATGGTCCCATTTGGAGGCTGAGGAGAGGTCATTCTGCCATTCAATAAAGGCTTTTCTCTTTACTTCCAGTGCTAAACATATTTCTTCTTGGTTCTCATCGAACCAATCCTGATGTATTCTTTTCTTTGGTCCAAGCGATGTTATTGCTGTGTCAGTCACTATCTGTTTGAACTGATCCCACTTTTTGGTTACCGTACCGATCAGTTGACTGTGGGATGTTAATTTGTCATCGAGACTCTTCTGAAAATTGTTGAAATATTGGGCATCCTTCAGTTTGGCTATGTTAAAAGCAGGTCGCACATGCTTAAGGCATTTGTACTGAGAGGGAGCAATGTAAAGTTTAAGAGACATCCTGACTAATCTGTGATCTGTCCAGCACTCTGTCCCTCGCATTAATCTGGTGATCAGTACGTCTCAGATGTCTCGCCTTCTGACAATGGCATAATCTATCAGATGCCACTGTTTAGACCCAGGGTGCATCCATGTCATTTTGTATTTACCTGTTTGTCGGAACAGAGTGTTGATAATAGTCAGGTCGTTTTCAGAACAAAGGCTCAAAAGGAGTAGTCCATTGCTGTTCATTTTGCCTACACCATGTGGCCCAGTTACTCCTTTCCAGTTCTCGTTGTCAGCCCTGACTCAGGCATTAAAATCTCCAAGTAGGGGTAGTTTGTCTGTTGCGGGTGCGGCCTTGATCAGTCTGTCGAGATCTTCATAGAATTGCTCCTTTGAGTTGTCAGGGCATGTTAGAGTGGGTGCATACGCACTGATGATGGTGGCATGATGTTTGGCGTTTAGTGGGAAGCGTAGTTTCAGCAATCTTTCATTGATACCCACTGGAAGGTCTGGGAGTTGAAGCATCAATGAGGTTTTTATTGCCAGACCAACTCCATGTATTCTATCCTCTGTCTGAGTCTTACCCTTCCAGAAGAAGGTATAACCACCTCCTGGTTCACTCAAGAAACCTTCCCCAGCCAATCTTGTTTCACTTAATGCTGCTATATTGATGTTATAGCGGGCTAGTTCTCGAGCAATGAGAGCTGTCCTTCTCTCAGGTCTTGCAACAGCTTCTCGATCCACGAGAGTACAAACATTCCATACACCAATGGTAAGTTTTCTCAAATTTTTGTTTTGGTTTCGACTGCAAGTAGAGTTGAACTGCCAGCCGTGGCTTGCTGGCCAGTTATTGTTGTAGGGCAGGCAATTTTTAGGCCACCTTTTCTAGGCCCCTCCCTTACTAGGGTGAGCAGTGCTGTCCTAAAGAGGACTGCTCAGATGCCTGGGATGCTGCTGGGCAACTCTGCTGCCCCAGGTACAGAGCTGGACGACCACTTGTCCATAGGCCGCCTACATGCAGGATTGGGACTACAACTCCCAGCGGTAACCTCCACCTGTCGCTTCGCCCCTCCCCCATCGCAGCAGGACTTGGGTGATGTGATGATATGATGATTTGCACAGGACCTGTGCATGAAAGCTTTTTAAGTGGTAGAGCCGTTGCACAGGAGCAATCCCACTCTCTCAACCTTGGAAGCCAGGCACCAGTGGTACGTAGAATCGTCACAACTGGTAACTTCTTTGGTTGCAGTGGATGACCTTGACGTCTTTCATGCCTTGTCAAACCCTTCACTTTCCACAAAGCGTTGCAGAACTGCCTTCTTGGACGTTGGATCTAAACGATCTCTTCTGCCCAGTCCGCCGGAACTGACTTCACATGCTGGGTAGGCACATCCGAAAATTCACCGAAGGTTTGAGCCCCATTGGTTACACTCACCTGGTTTGGCCGGCCTGTCAAAGCCATTGCCCGGGCTGTGGCCACTGCGCATGCTTCAGCTACTTGGAGCCACAAGTGAGAGCTGAGTGACAGGCGGGGACCGAAGTGGATGGACTACCCCCGAAGGGGTACGACAAGTCCCTCCAACAGAGGTACTACCCCTCCCTGTACACCCCATACACCCCGGACAGACAGATGCACATTTCTAAAATACATAGTAGATTTACTAAACACATATTCTCCCTCCCTCCTGCCCACAAGAAAAGCTACTTAACTGAGCCCAGTTATCCAGCACAATAAGGCTCCAATGTTGTTCACAGCCACTAGACCCTGATATTATATAAACTGATAATAGAGGCATATATCTTCTCTCCTTCCAGCTACCCATCTTTTCCCTAGCTTTTGCCAAATGAAAGTGACTATTATGAGCACTCAGAATCCTTTGCATCTGTGCCTCTTAAGACAGTTTGACATCAGATAAACCAGTCAGAAGGAATTGTAAAAGACTACGTAACCTTAGTCAGTGTTTTCCTTACATATTTCCCCTGTGAAAATGCACCACCACTTCTTCAACCTCCTTAATCCCCTGCTAAAATAAATCTACAACTTTTAGTTCTACTCCAGTAAAGTGAACTGAGAAAATACTGGATGTTTGGAAGGAAAGTGTTGAGCCCACTAAAAAGAGAGATGCTTTCCTACAGCCGAGGCTCCTCTTACCAAATCCTAAAATGTCTTGCCTGCCCTACATCTGCCTATATTTGAAAACTACGTACAAAGAGATTTGGGAAGGGAAAAAAGTCAACGATGCGGGTAAGAACATTCCATACAGCCCCCTTCAAGTCCACTGGCCAGAAGAAGGGTAGAATCAGACAATGATAGCCATTCTGGAAAAGGAACAGGGCCCATTAGCTTTAACTTAGGGCAACTGGTGCACAGTGCAATGTAGTGCATGAGAAAGAGAGAGAGTCCGTCTCTGTACAAGGCAAGCCATACTGACCAGAAGAATTCACAGGAAAAGGCTCAGATCTAATCTCTAATGCTGAGAGCACCATGAGACAGTTGCATGCAATAAGTGACTATTTACCTTTGCTATCTCACAGAAACAGTTCTGAAGTCCCATCAGGTCTGTTACTTACTCCTGCAGTTACAGCACAACTTTGTTTGTGACAAAAAAAGTGACTAATTGTTGCTAATTTTTTCATGCTCACGACATCTGTTCAAAATAAAAGAGCCAAATTAGAAAGCAACATATGCATCAGTCTGGAAGCATTACATTGCATATGCTGACTGCAGTCAGTCAATCCTGGGTGTTACTTGCTAATGCATCCCAGATGTAGGCTGCAGCTAGGTATTATGGACATTTGCCAGCTCTGTACAGCTTAAGAGTAAGGCTGGTTAAAACCTGGGATACTGAGCTGGGGTAGGCAGGTACCTTAATAGTGGATGCAGGGAATGCTGGGAGTACAACTCAGCTGCATGCTGGAGAGATGAAGGATGCTTCCACTGCATGCAGATGGCTGTAGGGTGTGGCAGGCAAATGGCCCAGTGTCACAGACAAGGGTGTGTGCAGACATGCCTAGCAGTTAGAGCAGTGGTGGTCAGAGCCCAAGGTCAGGCCCTGAACAGGGAATGAGGCAGAGAGAGAAGCACTTGCAGGTGCAGATGTAAGCATTGATTTACTGCTGCTGTTTAGCTTAAATGTAGACCAGTAGGCTCCTTGCAGCCAATCATGCGATTCTGCTACAGCCCAGCTGGGCACAATAGCCAGCCAGAGGTCTAGGCCAACTAGCTCCAGCCCCAGCTGAAGGAACTCAGACTCATAGTCCCTGACACACTGTCATGCACAGATGTTGGGGGCAATGTTGCTTACATACCATACTGAAAAGCAGATAAAATTCAGAGGTGGCATAGCTGCCCAGTTTTGTGCTGTGCCATGTGACATTTTATGCAAATGATATGACAAACTAATTTGCATGTTTGCAACTTATTTGCTCAGAACATAAATTTCAGCTTTAAATAAATTGTGTGGATTTAGCAAGGGTGAAAGTATTTGCTTGACTGCCTTGATAAATTAAATTCTCCCTTTATTTATGAGGCAGAAGTAAGGCAAGCTCACATGCACTCAACCCTGCCAGCTCATTGCAACCTTGAGCTGGTAGACAGAGGCACTACTTCTTCTAGGAGTAACAGGGAAAATTCAATCCCCATGGCCCATGACATCTTTTGTCTCTCTACAGTGAATAGATGCAGAACATGGCGATAAGTTTGTGGAGAGGAAGCAGGAACCGAGACCTAAAAATTATCACGCTTGAATTTTCCTTTAGTTTAGACAATAGATTGTCACATGCAGCTAGAAATGAAGCACATGACAACTAAGCAGCTGTGAAGATGCCCTTTCACACTGCCACGTACCATGCCTGCAAGCACTTGTGTCATTTAGAGGGTTCTCTCTAGAATGTGTGGATTTCTGCTTTCAGGTACAAAATTTAGACAAGATCCTTGACGTGCTGCATTCTAACCACTTGCACTGTTATATTGGCCGTGTCTACACTGGCACAAAACTTTGAAATGGCCATGCTAATGGCTATTTCAAAGATTACCAATGAGGCACTGAAATGCATATTCAGCACCTCATTAGCATGCTGCCAACCGCAATTTTGAAGAGCCACAGCCAGCAGCATGCTAATTTGGCGCTGAATATGCATTTCAGCGCCTCATTAGTAATCTTCAAAATGACCATTAGCATGGCTATTTCGAAGATTTCTCTTTGTGTAGACGTAGCCATTATGTTGACTTCTTGGATTTCCTGCCACCTTCCCTCACGCCAATCATTTGTGCCTCTCTTGTAGGTTCAGTACTGCAGGAGAATGGGGTGCATACATGCCTGTCCTCAAATGGATCGAATCAGACTTATCCAACTGTGCGGCTCGGACTCCATACTGCTAATAGCTAATGGGCATTCTCCTTCCGCAAAAATTGTAAAGGACTGTATTTTTGGAAGATGGGGACTCACGTCCTCCCCCTGGTGTGTTTGTGACAATCTACAAGGCCAGGGTTTGCAATGTAGGGACCAAGATTGTCTTGGATTTGTTCCAGTCCTGATGGTCAGACATGGGAGTGACAAAAGAGAAATGAGTAATGGAAAGTTAACCAAAAGGGAGTGGATTTCAAGATGTTGTCTAAAAATAGAACACTGCCCCACGTAACCCCATGCCTCCTACTAGGAGACACTGAATTCTAGGTGCACCTGTGCAAGCCAGTTGGCTATAGTCTGCTCTTAATATTCTATGCAGCCTTTCAACATGACTCTTGACAGAAAAATTACCAACTTTAATGCACTTGTGACTTACACAGTTCATTTGCACCTGTATCTAATTTCAGACTTGCTGAAATAACAGAGCAATTCAGCAATCAAAATATGGTGGGGGAAAAAGCAGAGCTGCCAGTCACCAGCAGCTGCAAAGGAAAAAAGCTTTCCAAGCTGGAAAGACAGTCGATTCCGGAGGGCTGCAGCAGCATGTAGTTCTTTCTATAGGAAGAGACGTAAAGCTGAGATCATGGCCCTTTGTGCTCAGTGAAGATCCCATGGCTGTTTTTCATCAGAGTTGGGATGGCAGTCCTATACTCATGGCCAAATTCCAGGGTGGATAATTACTCCCTAAGTGCCCCTGCAGTTTAATTTGGAGAGGTTGTTCTAAGCTGTCAGCTAGAGTTGCTGTGCACTATTTAAAGGCTACTCCTTTTCATGCATGGAAGGTTGTGGCCCGTAGATAATGGGTGAAATGACCTCTAAAGAGAGTATAATTCGGTTTATAGAGCACTTTGAGATCTTGGCATGAAAGGTGCTATATAAATGTTAGCTTATCGTTATTGTCAATCTTAATAATGTGCGAGAGAGAGGTTTTAAGCAGAGGACTGGGAATCAGGAAGTCCTGCCTTCTAACCCCAGCTGTGTCACCAACTCGAGCGCTGTAATCTTGGGCATGTCACTTCATGCCTTTGCTGCCATTCCCTGGGAGTAGCTTAGGGATAATACTTACTGACCTGCTTTGCACAGCTATTGGGAGTTTCAAGTAGTAAGTGCCTGTGGCTTGCTTTAAACATGAAGGGCATCACATAAATACTATGTATTATTAATATCTTCATTGTGCATTGCCCTACAACACTGGCTATGTACTGCATTATGCTGCTTCAGAGAACCAAGCTTTGCTTCCCATAGGCTTGCACAACTCTCATTTGAAAAGAATTGATTTACAAATCTGTTGGTGCACTGCCCCTCCATTACAAATGAAATAAAGGCTGTGTCTACACTAGCCAAAAACTTCAAAATGGCCAGTTTACTAATGAAGCGCTGAAATACATATTCAGCGCCTCATTTGCATGCGGGCAGCCGCAGCACTTCAAAATTGACACAGCTCGCCGCCGCATGGCTCGTCCAGATGGGGCTCCTTTTTGAAAGGACCCCGGCTACTTCTAAGTCCCCTTATTCCTATGAGCAGATGGGAATAAGGCGACTTCGAAGTAGCCAGGGTCCTGTTGAAAAGGAGCCCCGTCTGGATGAGCCGTGTCAATTTCGAAGTGCCGCAGCCGCCCACATGCTAATGAGGCACAGAATATGTATTTCAGTGCTTCATTAGTAAACTTCAAAATGGCCATTTGCATGGCCATTTCGAAGTTTTTGACTAGTGTAGACGTAGCCAAAAAAAGATTAAGCCACAAGGAGGAAAAGGCCAGACTCCAGCACCGGATGCTTATGGACCCCAAAGAGCGCATATTCATTACTTGACCATGTAGTGAGAGTGTTATTCACTCGAGGAACATTGAAATAAAATATGATAGGTGGCTAGCAGTGGTCTTCCCACTCTTGCTGAAATTTCCCACCAGCAATACCCTGAAGCAACAGCATTTTGATTAGAGTAGCAGAGTCACAGGGAGGGCTGTGCACTTAAAACCTTAGAGCTAGTCTTGGAAGCAACACCAGGTGAACAGGTCAGAAAACGGGTTTTGCACTCTTCACACAAAACCTACTCACAGGAGCAGAGTTCCAAAACAAGCCCAGGGTCCCACATGGTGCAGAGGACATGCACGCTGCTGCCTTCTATTAGTTCACCCAGCCGTGGAGCTCTCTGGGACTGGTTCATATAGGACCCAGAGCACTTGAGCACTGATTCTGTTCTTCCTTGCGGTTTGAGAGCTAAATAGTCCTCATGTGTTCCTGATATCACTGGAACAGACAGATAGCGCTGAGATGGATCCCTCTGAGCTACTGTGGCTCACAGGTAATTATTACATAGTGTCTGTATTCATATGGGACAGCCATCCACATATCAGTTGGCATTCATTGATCCCTGCCATGAGGTCCTATTCCACAGCAAGCCCTCATGTGTCCTGCCTCAGGGTTGCTGCTTCAACACAACTCCTGTTGTCTGGATGTGGCATTGCAGAACCTTTTATCGCTGTTTCACCACCTTCTCTTGGGCTACCCTGGCCCCATGAGTGTCTTGACCCTCCAAGCCTGAAGACTATGCAGAGTCCGGTTCCTTCTGTGGCCATGGGGTCCTTCATCCATCTCCAGCATAAATATATATAAAACAAACCTTGAGCCCAGCGAAGCTCAGCAGGCTACCCCTTCTTCACAGCCACCCTTTGACTGAAATAGTCTCTTCCCCAAGCTGTGTCCCAGGCTCCTGTTTCAACAACCCAACAGTACGGGCATGGGCACACTCCCCTCCTAAGTCCTGTTGATCAGGGAGGTTGCAGCTTAGCAAGTTTCCTACTTCCCTCAGTCTTCCTGCTTCCCCTGGGAGTAGTGGGTCTGCTTTTCTCCCTCTCTGCTTCTTAGCCTTCATGCAGGAAGCTTTCTAGATCAAAGGCACTTCCTCCTCCTCTACTCTGAGCATCCCAAAAAGTCAGTTGCTCTCACAGCACCACTCATTTTTGTTCCCTGTAGATCTATACTACTTTCTGAATGCTGTTTGGCTCAGCAGGGATACTCTCATTATTTTCTTTTTCTTTGAGATAGATTCTATCCACTGACTGGATCTTCGAAAAACCTTTTCCAGCTCTCCAGTTGGGAAGGGCTTTCCTATTACCTTCTCTATTCCAACTTCTGAGTCTTGGTAACCTTGGCAGCCTTCATCACACCACCCCTAAAATTCACCTGCCTGAGTTGACTGACTTACCTTGGTGCTCTGCTCTTCTTCTGAAAAAGCCTTGCTTCCTCTTCCTGGCATACTTCCAGTTCATTCCCTGGGGTTATTGCTTTCATCTCCAAGCCCTTCAGCTTTTGTTCAATCACTGGGTCATTTTTTTTATTTCAGGCTGGATTTTCAGCTGGTTTGAGAGATTAGTTAGCTCCTTCCATAGCAAAGAGCATTACTGCTCCCACCTTCTCTTCTTTCACATGGGTCAGCTCCTGCTGTCACTGAATGGCTTTTACAGTATCTTTGCAAGTGACAAATTGGTCTCCTCTAGCTCCCACTGATTTTGGTTTGTAACATGAGGCTTTAGGCCTGGACACTAACCTTGAAAGTGGTCTCCTCTTTCAAATCACCTGGGTCAACCACTGTGTGGTTTTCTGGATAATTGTTCATACTACTGCCAGTACTGCAGCTTCTGTTCTGAATCCCATCTCAGTGACTACCTGTGGGCACACAGCCTGCTGTTGAAACCCCAGTAGTCCCAACACAGTGGTCTTCCTGGAGATCTGAAATGTTAGATACCCTTGTCTTGATACCAGCTCCTTGTCAAGTCTCTTCCCTGCTTGCTATCTTACTGCGTATCTCCAAAAATGTGCCAGAACCCTGGCCATGCACTCTAATTTGATTCTGGATTTGCTTTCTCCATAACCCATCTTCTTCTGAGGAGTGCAGTGCTACTGCTTCATAAACCCTAACCCTAACCCTGGAGATCACTAGCTTAGTGGCCCACTCCTTTTCCAGGGTAAACTTGAGATTCTGTAGCTCCTATCTTATGGCTGCAATCCATTCCTACCTATCCTTGTAGTGGGATTAGCAGTTCTTCAAAAGTAACAGACACTCTGCCTCCCTTTCCTGCCTTCAAAGAAGGCAATCTTATTCTCAAGGCCTCTATTCACGTTCTCAAGATCTCTATTGACATACTATTTTTTGAAGCAGTTTTTCCTCAGCTTCCACCAGCTCCATCCAATTCTGCAGCCTTTGTTACTGGTGCATCTCTTCTTGTTACACTCCTGTAGTCAGGTCTCAGATCAATCACATCATCAACAAATGCAAAAAACTTGCTTTCCACCTGGTTCCACCTTCCTGAGCTGCTATTCAAACTATGGGGCAGTTCTATTACTTGTCTCCATCCGTGCAGAATGTTTTCATTGCCAAATACAACCCTCTTAGCTTCACTGGCTAATATAAAATAGTCATTTTCCCATACCTGCCATGCCCTTTCCAGATCTGCTTCTACCTGCTTTATTCATTTATGCTGTACTGTTGAGGGCTCCAGGAGTACTTGAGAGTGTTTCTTTATATCTAGGATTTGCTCTTCCTGCACCATTATCAGACTATCCATTTTCTAAGTAGAAATCCTTCATCTGGACCTGCAATTTATGAAATTGTTTTACACCAATCTGGTGGCCAACTATTCCTTTGCTCCCAGAAGCATGAAGTCAGTTTCCAGCTGGGTGCCCTCTGCCATGTAACCCTGCAGTCCTTTACACCTAGTCAAAGTCCCCCAGTTCTTATTGACTGGGGTTCAGAATGAAGACAGGAGTACCTTCCATAAGCAACACAGATTGAACTCTCAGGCCAACTTCCCCCATTTAAGTTTATGCCCCAGGGTCTGTTTCCTTGAGTCCTCAAGATGCACCTATTTTAATAAACTCAATCACCCGACAGCAACAGTTCAGCCACCCAGATGACCAGCTTTCAGTAAGGAGGGATCTTTCTCTCTCCCACTTTCTCACAACGAACACAGATGATCTCATGCTTTCTTGCTCCAAAATGGGTCCCCACTGTTCTTTGGCTTAAATAGTCTGTCCAACTGTCTTGGGGCATGACACATCTCTAATGGTCAGAAATGCTCCAGTTCTCTCAGTACTCTAGGCATCTGGGAAAGCCTCACTGTCACTTCTCCCAGAAAGGACAGACCTACTTTACATGCCCTGCTTGCTTGTAGTCAGTGTATGTGATCGGACAAGGCTCACATCTTCTTTCTTGTTGTCTCATCCTCATTGCCTCTAAAAATAAGCAGGCGGCCCGCCTGCAGCTACTGCTGGCTCCCCTTACACAAATTTAGGAGGTAAATGTTTCATCACCAGGGAAGGTATTCATGTCTTCTGCTCAAATGTCCCTCCTTGAAGGAAGGAGGCCTCACAGTTCCATTGTGGGGCTGCACCCCAAAACAAACCCCCTAATGTGGCAAAGTTGCTGCTTCAACGTATCCTCTTCAGGCAGAATGTGCTACTGCAGTACATTTTGCCTCAGTTTCCCCTACCTTTTTTTAAGACTACTCTGACCATAGGAATGGCCTGGCCTTCCAGCCAGACCACTTTGCACAGTCCAGCCCCTTCTAAGGCTGTGGAGTCCTATATTTAAGTTCAACAGGAATGTACTAAAACAACTTTTACCCAAGCTTGGTTCAAAAGACTGTCTCTTTCTCAGATGCACCCTAACAGCGTTAGTCTATTCCCCATGCCTCATCCCACACTCCCATGTACATCACTATCCTGGGCCTGGCATGATTTCTTTGTTGGCACTCTCAACTGAGAGGCCATGAACTGACTGAACCATGAAGGTTGAGTGTCCCCTAATCGCTAAAGGCAGTCCCTGCAGGGCAAAGTGAGTCACATTAATGATACAAGATGTAGGAGAAGTTGTTTGTAGCTCTGTATCCGGGACTAGCAACTCAACACTGCAGTTTAAGATGCAAAGTCTTTAATTAGTCTTTGCAGCACTTGCCATCACCACTAACAGAGGTGGATGTGACTGTCACTCAAGATTTGTAGATTTCTTTTTTTCCTTTTAACTTCCCAAGCAATTAGGACCCTTGATGAAACTGCGTAAGTTGGAGTTTCTGAAACCTGGACAGGGAGAGGGGGGTTGCATTTTTGTTTTTTGAGGGGAAGTTTGCCCTCCCACCTATTTTATCAGATGAAAGTGATTTAGGATCATTTTGCGTGCGCGCGCACACACACACACTCCACAGCATCTCTGCTGACAACTTACATGTTTTTTTAATTAAAATTTTATTGCTTTTCCATAAAAAGTGAAATGCCTACAATAAGGGAGCACGGTACAGTACAGATAACAAGCAGTTTGTTTAGTTATCTTGCAGGAGATTATTTCTGTTATCATTGGCAAGTTGATTATTGTAATTATTGAAAAAGAGAGGGCTGAGAAATAGAGAGTGTGAGAAAGGAAAATGGGGAATTAAAAGATAACAGTAAAAGATAATAATAGTTTCCTTTGTTCTTTTTTCTCTCTTGACAACCTTCTGTATGTGCTAAATCCCAGTTTAATGCTAGAATCAACCCCTCCTGTTGCTAGCACGCGCTCCATCCTCAATAACACTAGGTCTTTAAACCCTGGGTGCCTGCAATTAACTTTTATACTAGAGAACACTAGGAATTGTCTCTCCTGTTAATATTTCAGCCCTTTGAATATCACAAAATGTTTCTTTTCACCTCTTGATTCTGAGCTCATTAAGGTGGGTTTTTTGGTTTTTTTTTTGGAAATCTACAGAAAACCTGTAACTTAAGTGTACATAAGACTATCTAGATATGTGAGAGGGAGAGAAAGACTACATGCAGCCAAGGGAAGCAAAGTTAACATCAATTCTAGAGGTATTATAATCTAAGGGCCAAAATGTGAGGCTGTGCACCATGAAATCTCAACTCTGGCATTGACTTATCCTGTTACCTTGGTTAAGTCACAAGGGGTCTATTTTTCTAGAGTGATGAGTATCCACAACCTCAATTACCGCAGGTGCTTTGTAGCTCTGAAAACCAGGCCACTAACCTCCCTAGTGAGATTCTGGGCTCACAGCCTAACGAAAACGGGTACCAAGATGGTTGTACCACAGGGGCCCAGTGGTAGGTCACCAATTCTGTGTCACCAATTCTTGTCAGGCCTGATGTGCTCACTACACCTAATACACTGTTGTCATGACATATCTCTAAAAGATAGCATGTAGAAAACCTGTGGCTTGTGTACGTGTAATAATATAGCATTGGAACCCAACATTTCACTGATCATTAATATACTTGCATGATGTGCACACAGGGTATGAGCAAAAAAAAAAAAAGAAGAAATGGATAAGTGATAGAAATATGTTCTTAAAAGGCATTTGGCAAGCAATACAACTGCCTACCCTGCCCTAAACAAAAGAATGCGTGGAAGGGGTTGTCTGACCAGCCTGCTCCCCAGACAGAAACAAAGGGTGTATTTACATAAAAGGTAAACAAAGCCATCAAGCTCAGTAAGGGAGGAATCAGCATGTCCAATAGGAATTCAAAGAGTGCCACACTTGTGGCTGCAACAAAGGGTCCTGTGGCACCTTATAGACAAACAGAAAAGTTTTGAGCATGAGCTGTCATGAGCACAGACTCACTTCATCAGATGCAGTACCCCCTGGCTCTTAATAAATGCCCTCCCCTTCCCCCAGAGCCAGGCTCCCCTCGATGCCCCATTTTAATTCAATGCCAATGACTTAACCAAGCCGCCACTGGATCTGCTGCTGGGGCTGAAGTTGCTGCCACCACACCCTCCTCTCACCAGGTGGTGGGGCGTGTGCGCGGAGCGGGTAGACAGCGCTCCCTGCATGCAGCTCTCAGGAGGAGCTGAATTCAAAGGCTCTAAGAGCCACATGCAGCTCCAGAGCTGGAATCCCCACACCGTGGTGTCCTGTTCACCATGTATGGTGAGTGGCGATCATATTGGGCACTCTGGGTCTAGATGGTGCTCGGTCCCAGCCATGAGGGCCGGAGACTACTCAATAACCTCTTGAGGTCCCTTCCAGTTCTAGTCTTCCATAAAGGTTTCACCAACTCCACCATCTCTTCATAAAAGGAGAAATGGATTTCTACCTGAGATTAGTTCTCAATGGTTTAGTAGACCGGTGCCCAGCAACCGTGATCACCTCATGACACACTTCAGAACTCAATATAATTTCACAGCACACCCAATATATACAACCCAATCTCCCACCCTTCCCCCAGAGCCAGGCACCCCACCAGCCCCCCACCACTCTAAATCGATGCCTGTGACTCAGCAGAGCTGCCGCTGTGAGCTTCTCCCACCCAGCAGCGGGGCGCACATGCAGAGAGGTGCACAGCACTCTCAGCATGCAGCTCTGAGCGACACTAATCGCTGCTTCGCAGGACAGCAGCTTGCCACAGGACCCCAGCTGCAGAGCTCTGTCCTAGACTACAAAGACAGGGATGGATACTATAGCTCCATTTTACAAAAGTATACTGGGTAAGGTCTTTTATAAAAGCTTGGGACACCGCTGATCAATATAATTCTGAAATATATGTATTAATACTTCATGAGGCATTATGGATATTCACTAATATTATGTTTTAAAGTCCATGGCCAAACACAGGGAGAAACAGGTTTTTCTCCCAGACCGGAGGGCTATGTCTGCACTCGACAGTTTTGTACACAAAACTCGTGGCGCATCTACACACAAAATGCATTTTATCTGCAGCCACTGTTGACAAAAAAGCCATGTATATGCTCCAGGGTCCCTTTTGTCAACAGAGCAAGTCAAAAGATCGATCCACTTTTACGTGTAGACGCAATCTGTTGTCAAAAGTTTCGTCGGAGCATCTCTTCCAACAGTAACTTATGTAGACAGATGCTGCCAGTGTAGACATAGCTGGGGAAAGGTAGCCACCCATGTAACTTAAGCACTGTGGAATCAAAACAATGAAACTCCATTTATATATGAAGCAGTAGAGGGATGGGACGTCAACAGGAAGGAAAGAACAGCTTGAGGCCACCCTGCCTCTTAAAACACAATAAATGAACTCAGAGCTGCAAGGCAAGACAGAGCAATTTGAGCATCATTCACCTGGAAGACAAGGGAAACCAGTATCTAACACTTCTGTGGAATGTCATGATTGACAGAAACTCAGCCATGGCTGGAGAGGAAAAATAAGATTGGTAAGAAATGTACTTTGAACCAAAACCTTAGTGTGTTAAGTCTTCAACAGTAGAAGTATGTTTCACTTTTATTTGCTTATAACCATTGTGTCTATTTCTTCTACTTGAACTCATTTCAGACCTCTTTTTCGTCGTAAACTTGTCTTACTTTTAATGCAAACGAGTTCAGTGCTATATTTAAATTGAAATGATTGTTAAGTCCAGTTAAAGTGATAAGCTAGGCTTTTGTCTTTAAAGGAGCAAATGCACTTTCTTACTTCTCTACAAGTTCCAGAAGAGTGCTGGACACTTCAGGGCAAGTGGTTTTGGGGAAACTCAAGCTTGGGAGTGTGTTTAGGTCACCCTGCAAGTAGTAACTGAGAGTAGAGATCAGGGTGAGGCTACTGTGTTGTGTCAGATTGCTAGAGTCACAGTCCTGAACCAGGGCTCTAGAGGAACTGCATGCTTTCTGCTGTCTGGGATGTGAGCCCCAGCAGCAGAAAATTTAAAGCACCCAAGATTACAGGGTAAGCGTGACAGAGAATCTCATGCTTTGGGGTTCAACCCAGAACCATTACAGTAGCTTTAAGGTACCTTGGCATCTTCCTGATCCAGGTCTATTCTGAGAGTGGGAAAGACCCTGGTGTAACCGAGGCTGCCCTGGCGGCCTAGCTAAGTTACGGTAGCCCCCTGGAACTGTCCAGCGTGTCACAACCACATCACCAGGAATTTCCGCAGTGCTGTGTCCTTTCCCCAGCTCCACTCCTGGCATACTCCCCTACACCAGGGCTTGTGAGGACGCCTTCTGCAATGTCGTCACCAGCAGGAGAGATTGTTGCCCATGTGCCCCAGGACTTTTATGAGAAGTAAAATGGCCAGACCAGGTTTGAGGAGCTTGCCCCCTAGAGCCTCCATACCTGTAAAATGGAGGTAATACTTACCTACCTGACAAGTTTGAGGTTTAATTAGTTAGTGTTTGTTCTATCCTACCGTAAAGAGTTCAGTATTTTAGAATGTGGCTGAATTGTGATTCCAACAGAATAAACAAAAACCTATTTAGCCAGGAAAAAATATTATACCTCGTAAAGTACTGGATTTGCTTGCTTTATTTTTGCTTTCTAATTACCTCAGTAAAACAGCTAAGTGTACTTTTATCTTCACACCAGCCTATTCTATCCTATATAGGTTCTTCTACAATACACACCATAGTATGTGAGCACTTGTCACTAGAGCTTTAAGCAACATACATAACCTCTGACATGTGGTTTGTTCTCTCTTTCTCTGAGGGCAGATTTACTATACAGTGGAGTATTTTGTTTTGGTAAAAGCAGTTTACAGTTTTCTGCACATGTTCTTGGCTTGGAGAAGGCAAGTCCCAGAAGTACCCCTGGCATTTTCAGTAAAAAGCAGTGAGATTTGGGATAGCTTTTGATATTTGCTTCTCTGGGTGTTTGTTCCACAATGTAACAAGGTTTGTGCACAGACCCCTTGATCTTTGGCTCCATTTGTGCCCACAGGCCACCCAAAGACCTCCCTTTTGGTGCAATCACCCAGGTGCTTTTATCATCAGTTTAAGTTCCCACCATCCTCTATTTACCACACTTCAGACTTGCTACCTCAGGGACCGCTAGCTTCTGCAGCTAGCCTTCTGCTCCTTGGCTCCCCCACTTACTTCCTTCCTGCCAGCCTGAGGTAGCTCCATGGCTAATGAGACCAGCAGCTTGTTCCCCATTTGCCCCTTAGGTCAGGGCTTACTCAGCCAGCTCCAATGAATGTTTCCTGCTACAGTTGGTGTGACAGAGCTCTGGGTCAGGCTTCCTAGCCAGCAGCCTGTCAAACAGTCTCAGACTGGCCCTTAAACTTTTGTCTCCCATATAGACAAACATCACTTGTTTCACTGTGCCAGAGGAACAGAGTTGTTGACCACAGTCTTTATACCAGAGCTTTAGATGGGATTTTAGGTACCCTGGCCAAAAGACCATTAAGTGTCTTGAAGATAAGAACTGAAATATCAAATGGAAACTAGGAAATGGCTGGTAGGAGCAGGAGATAGGTTGGGTGAGCAGATGTAGTGTGGTGCAGGATTCTATGTGAGGTGGGATTTCCTCAGGGCTGACGACTTCACACACAGAAATATTGCATTGGTGTGCATAAAAGAGGTTACAAAGGCACATATAACTGAGGCCAGTCCATTGTCCACCGGGATAGGATAGAGTTTCCTGGGCCATCAGATATGATAAAAAGCATTACTCAAGGATGCTGCTACATGGAAGCTTGACATCAGCAAGAAATCCAGGAACATACCTAAAATACTGATGGAATTGACCAATTATAGGTGTGTACCTTCTACCAAAGGAGACTGGACTGGGTCTGCAAGCCCTTTACCTGGTTTCCTCTACCCATCAGCATCACGTCTTGCCCAAGTTCTGCTTCAGTCAATTGTTTTTCATCTGTGAGCTGATCTCATTTAAGTACTGAGCCATCTTAATAACACTGGCATACTCAGATGTGGTGATGGACAGAAGGAGCTGTGGCTCATCTGCATATTGCTACCACTTGAGTCAATGCTATCTGCTCAATTGACTTAGAGGCTGCATGTAGATATTGAATAGGCCTCGTATCCCCTGTAAACTGAGCATTTGGGCAGGTGCTCAGGTGAGAGTCAGGTGCCACCCAGCTGATTAGCAGAGTGCCCACAGCCACCCACTGTGGGCAGCCTGTGTTTCTATTGGTGGTGCACATCCATACATACCTTGGAGCACATAAAATTTATTCTGCCCATGGATGGAAAAAATTAGAGGGAACACTAAATAAGCCCAGTAAAAAAAATTGATTCTCGAAGGACTTCCACAACTCGAGTAAGGTCTAGTGGTGGAGAAATATTTTCCCACTACTACTCAAAGGGAGTGTCCCTCCAGAAAAGACTCTAACATTCTAATGTATTATCCTGGACCCCAGTCACTGCTCTCAGGAGAGACAGCAGCATCTAATGGCTGACAATGCAGCAGAAGATCATCCATCAGTACAAATAAAGCCATTTGAGTTCCATGTCCTGGCCAGAGACCAATTGAGCCTTTGTATTATTCCAGGAATACTGCTGAGACACAAACCTCAAATAGGTCCAAGGGTCATTTCAAAAGCATCCAGACAGTCAGGTGCATATCTGAACATTCTCCCAACAGTCCAAACCTCCTGAAGCTAAGCCACGGAGCGAAAACAAGAAATCAATGTTCTGCCCTTTACTGCTCCTTTGTGTTAGATAAATACAGCACCACATGCTTGTTCCTAAATAAAAGGCTTTTTCTCCTACATTTATATGCATCCACTTTGGAATATTTGATCTTGGCTTCCTTCTCATTGCTGGATGACCCGAGTAGTGATGTCATATGAATCTCTAAACTGGAGCTGTGACTTTCCATGCCTTCAAATGGAAAGGGAATGTAACAATCTGCATCCCCTCAGCTACCTGAGCTCCAGAGAGCTGAAAGCAACAGCCCATTCACCACCTGTTATGACATCCTTATTCCTCAGCGTTAAAGTTCTTGACAAGAACTTCCAGCTAGGAGAGGAACATGAAGATTTCACATTTCTAAACATAAAAACAGAACAGATAAACAAGTTCTTTCAAGAGGGAAAAACCAACAATTTAAAGTAATCTTTATACATCATAAACCCAGAGACCAAAACAATTTGTTCAGAGTATAGAAATCTGGTGAATGTGGAGTTTACTGTGAGATTTAGGGTATTTTCTGCTTCAGATGAGGATGAGAATAGCCCAAGAAATCCTTCTCATCTTATTTCATTCTCTGGTCCCAGCCTGAGACAAATGAGAGAAAATGGAAAATGTTTCAAACCTCAAAACATTTTTTTGAAGTTCAGCTCACGTTTTGGATGCATATTCATGTCACTTTTTATTTTTGTGAACTGATTTGCTTGTGTGTTTCTTGCCATTTTTATATTTCGTCCATGAAAATATTGTAAAAACAAACTAATAAGAGTGAAAAACAGTAAGTTTTATGTATATTGCAGGAACTTGTATATGGTGCAATTTGTTAGGATCTTTGTTGCTCCGGCAGCAGCGTGTCAGGTTCATCTTCCACTCAGTCATCAAGTTACAGTTTTATGGTCCCAATTTATAGTGCTGCAAGTTTAATATAGTAGTGTATTGTAAAAGGGCTTTTTAATTAATATTTTAGACCCCAGAAAAATACCACAAAGGCACACAGCAGAATGAGTGATGAAATTTATGGGGTACTTAGAATATGGTCTGTGGCATCTGTTCACAGTAAGGATTCTGGAATTAATTATGGACCCATCTGCCAGTGGTACCACCCATATTGACAGGAGCTGAGCATCAGCAGCCTGCACAAAGGAAGGAGGGTACAGCAATTCAAAAGAAATGCTTTGGAGTAATGTGGAAGGAAGCACAGTCTATACAAGAAGGGATCAGCCCCTCTCCTCTGGGACTCTGCTAAGGTTTCTCAATTCCAGCTCACAGAAACCCTGCTGTCTTAGTTCTGGGCCTCAGTCCAGCTTTGCCAGAGTACCTCAATCCTCACGTCTACCAGCTCCCGCTACCCTAGTCCCAGATCAGCTGGTTAACTTAACCTTGATTCACAGCACAGCACAGCACACCTTGCTATTCCAGTCCGGTCCCCAACCACAGCTTTGCGAACACATTTAATCTCTGATCTACAGCACCTATTACTACTTTAGTTTTCCCACCTCATTAAATCTGCTACTGCCCCTGAGTCTTGTCCTACAACACAGCCTCCCCTCCACTACTCCAGTCCTGAGTTCCCTATGCACAGCTCTAGCTCAGTGCTATTCGAGCCCCTAAGACTAGCTGGGCAAGCATACTGAACCATCCTGAATTATGCAGCAGTTATGTGATACGAGCAAAAGTCCTCTGGGGATTTCTCAGAGGCAATTTCTTCCAAATCCAAAGTTATGTAGGATAAATCCAGTTCCGTGGCCTCTCTCCTTCTCCTTCACCTTCACCAGTGCAGCACATTGGAGGGGATGCTAGGGGGTAGGAGATGTGCTGCATATATTAGAAGGCGCCTGCGGCTAATTGTAGGCCTAAAGGGACTGCAAATCATATTAGGGAAAAAATGTGATGTGGAAAATAGATAAACAGGACGTTAACCTTAAGGATCTAATTTATACTGACAGCAGTGTGTTACCCTGCCCTTAATTCTTTGTTTGCCTAGACACTGAGGGAGTCTCAGAACAGTAAAGAATTTTCATACCAGAAAAACTTCAGTGCCTAGACATGTATGGACATGACTGTAATGAAGTGCCTGGTGTGTGCAAGCAGCACTGTCCTCTGCTGGCTGCAATATGTCAGACCAGCTCAAGTTTACACAGGCTGGCTGCACTGCCTGAACTGGCACAGCAGCTTCTTTCCCTTGCCAGGTAGGGAAGTTAGTAGCCCTGGATGCTGTAGTGCTGATGTCTTCTTTGATTGGCTGATGTCTGGGGTGTTTGCATGGGCGTGGCCGCAGGCTCACTTAGCCTGAACCTCATATACTCTAGACTGATCAAAGCTTTGCTTCAGCTGGTGTTGTGGGAGGGGGAAAGACCCTGTGTGAAGCACAGTTGTACAGGTACTGGTACATGCACCCCAGACCTCTTCCCTCTGCTGGCTCAGATGCTCACCAAGTAATAATCCATCTCCTGAGAACAGAAGCCCCAACTGTCCCATACCAGTTCCAAATACTGAACATCAGTTGTAACAGGCAGTGTTCACACATTTAGCTGGACCTATCATGCCTGCCCATATCTGCACTTTATTCACCCACCTTGGAAAGCTACAAGGATAGAAGGAGGAAGGGCTGAAGGGAGCAGAGGAAGGGCAGAGTGAGAACAGGTTCAATAGCCAGGTTGCTCACATCTCTGTGTCCTTCAAACAAATCGCACCCCAGATTCTACTTGCCCAAACCTCAGGATCCCTCAATACTTACCCCATCTGCCATCCTATCCCCAGAAACTGGCAACCCCATGCAACATACTGACTCCACAAGCCTCTACAGTCACCTCTGCTTCCCCTCACTTCCTGCTCCTACTTGTCTCCTACTCTCCTGCCATCCCCCACATCTCCAACAGTTAAAAGACTGAGGAAGATGACAGACATTTTCTGCTCACCAGTAAGAAACAAAGCTGCACAAAACCTGGCAGATGTTCATGAGGCTAGCTAATGACTTGGTGTCTGCATAGTCAAAGGATGCAGCCCCCTATTGCTTGCCAATTAGAAAAGCACCCTGGGCTTCATCTTAGTGTGGGCTGAAATTTGGCATTTCTGCATTTAATTTCCTTTGTTTTCTAACTGTAGCAAAAAATCATAAATAAATGGGAAAAAATAGAAGGGCAAGCTCTTGGGATCTGGTAATAAAACTGCATTTGCTAGCTGGCAAGAGATTTGCTGCACACTTTTGGGACATATCTGGCATGCCTGAAAATACCTGGTCACATCTCAAATTGCTGTACACACCCAGTACATGTCTGGGACTCCCACGCCCATCTGGTCTGGGGCTCACCTTGGACTTCTGAGCTCTGCCAGGACTCAACTGAGAACATCTAGGAAACTCCCAAAAGACCTGCAAAATTTCCTGCGTTTCAGACTTTCAGTGTTCTATTCTCTGGTGACTCATTCTCCCCACAGCCTTTCAGGATCTGACAATATTGCTTGCAAAACCAAAACTTACCCGACATTGAAGGTGGTTTCAGAGAAACAAATTGTAAAAACACATCAGGAAAGGGGAAGAAGGAAAGCTTCTGCACAATACACTCCCTTGATTCATTCTGAACACCTGCTCACTCAAACAATAGCCCACCATGTCTACACCCCAGCCATTTCCTCCTTCATTGAATTCTGCTCTAGCTTTACTCCCTGAACTTTTCTGTCAGCTTCGTCTCCTTGCCTCGCACACAAATTTGTCTGACTGCTTGTAATTAACTGTTGATTATTGTGCAAAGCACCAGCAAGAAAGTCCAAAGTGGATCATTAAAAACAGTTAGACGAACAGCAGTGGAAAACCACCTGCTGCCAGGGGAAGGAAAGCAGCACGTGGCAGCCACGTGATCTTTGTTTAATGAGGCCTGAGGCAGGTTGCTGGCTACCAGCAGGGGGCACCTCACACTGGAGTGCAATGCCTAACAATTTGAAACATGATTGTGAGTGACACTGTAACAAGCCTATGTACGAAAGGCACCCATGGGTTAATTGTCCAGTTGGAAAAAGCTAATGAGATCTCCTTGGCTAAAACAATGGGATATGCCTTGGAAATGCAAACGGGGACTTAGGTTCAGAATTTAGACAGTTGCCAAGAACACAAGAAGACCCCTGTTTGCAGTGCAGGCTATCAATAAACCTCACCTTCATTGATGTCTTCCTACAAAACATTCTAACAACCCTTGGGACTGATCCACTGCTTTGTCCTTTCCAAATACTGCACAGAAAAGAGGTTCAAAATAGCTGTTGCTATCCCATCATTTCAAAGGTGGGCAGATCAGAGGAACCTGTGCAAAGTCTCATGAACAAAAACATGAGCAAGAGTTTAGCAAGCTCCAAGTCAAGCCTTCAGGTGAGAGCACAGTGTGGACTGTGTCTGGCCAACAACTCTGAGAACAAAATGGCAGCTCTTTTAGCATACAGGTGGCTGCTACAGCATCCCCTTCTAACTACCAGCACTGGAGACGTGGCCAGGGAGAAAGGACGTGGACAAGCTTATCAGAACAAGCTGATCCCTGGGGAGGCATTGGCAGCTGACATGAGTAGATTAAAGCAGGATGCTCTGATTAATACCAGAGACTGGACTGGTACCCAGATAGTCCCAAACCTGCAATGGAGTAAAGCACCGTTAAAATCCCTTTTCACTCGCTGGCACTGAGAGCTCTTCAATCAGACTGGGGAACCAGAGCCTATAACTGGTTTGGGATTTTTTTTAGTACAGTGGTAGCTCATATGGTGCAGGTGCCAGTGATGGCACTGCCTCTGGTACCCTACATCCTTCTCCTCACGACCATTCAAACTTCATTATATCACTTCCTAGTAACTTTGCACTGAGGAAATCCAGCTTTCCTCTATGATAAAAATAGTCACCCCAGTGTCTCTTTTTAGAAAAAATTGTCAGTGGAAACCTTTTAAGAAACCATCTTGCTGTGAAATACATTTTTGTTGCTTGAAATAAAGTGTCCAGGCAAAAGTCAGAACGGATAACACAAAGTGCCTCCTCAATTCTGTGTCAACACAGATCATTTTTACATCATAACAATAGACAACACAGGGTGTGAGGCAGGAGGCGGAGAGAGCCTACACAGAAACAAACTATTTAAAATAAATAGCTGGAGACCAAAACACTGGAGTCAGGGAGTGTTGTTCTCCCTGATTATAGAAAAAGAAATGGCCAAGCTCAGGATTTTTACATGCTATGAATGTGTGTCTGCCTCAGACTCCCAAATGGCTGGGAGCTTGTGTCATGGAAGGGCCTTCAGATGTATGATAACTGGGCACAAGTGGGAGGGCGAGAACATCCAGACTAAAAAACAGTTTCTATCGGTCCCTAGAGCAAAGAAGAAAATAACTTCCCTTCAAAAAAATAAACTGTGTAACATGAACAGTTTGGTAGTTAATGCCTTTGGTACTGAGCTTCCTCCATGGAAGGTCACACATTCAGAATGGGGGCAAGCCAAGTTTCCACAGCAGTGCTGGAGGGGCACCAGGATGCCTCCTGGCATTAGGGTTGCCAGTCCTCCAGGATTGTCCTGAAGCCTCCAGGAATTAAAGTTTAATCTTTAATTAAAGATTATGTCATGTCATGACACCCCCAGGAATATCTCCAACCAAAACTGGCAACCCTGTAACAGCACTTACAGCAGCAATGAATTTTCATTTAGCCTCATATTCCCAGCCTGAAAAAAAACAGCAAAATGCACAAACTCCCATTGACTTTGGACGGAAACCAAAGTACACTTCTGCACATTTGGCTGCCATGTAAACCATCATCAGATGAGTCACAAGTATCATTTTTACAAGAAATTTTTGTCAAAGCTGACCAGCACTGGAGGAGAGGAGAACCATGCAAAGGCAGGAACCTATGAAGATATGAAGCATGGTTCTAGTCCCACTCCACTGGCTTTACACCATTGTATCTCCACTGACTTAACTAGAGTTACTGAGTTACTACTGATTTCCACCAGTGTCAGTAAGAGGGGCATCTGTCCCTTGGAGACAGAAGTTTGGTTGAGATTCTGAGTCACAAAGTTGGATTGATTCTCTGAACCTCTTTGGCCTAGAAATAGAGCAAGAAATCTCAATATTCTCTATGATCCTGAGCGCAGATGCTCTCCCAGATTATTAAAGGATCCTTGGCACCCATGGCAGAGATGCAGATGCTGGAAATGGGACAGAGACAGGCAGCATGCTTAGTAGGAGACTGCTACTGCTTGCTGCTAACAGACTTTAAATTAATTTAGTCCCAAGAGAGGGGCATGCGCCTGCCTCCTCAAAAATTACCACCTTGTGAGAGAAGTGAGGTAACGTTTCACACCTGATTGCTACTGTTAAATTTGGAATTCACAGATTCTCATATAAAGGTTTCACCAACTGTGGCTCAGTAATACCACCCTTCTCCATTGCGTTTCTACTGAAAATTCAGTCACCAGGTGCCTGCTGCCATTCCATAACCACCTTAGGAAGGCAGAACTGCTCTGCTCAGCCATACAGAATGTGAGGTCGTGACCACTGCCAGTCACTGGCTGGATTCTACAGAAGAGCTAAGAAAAGGAGCACAAATGAGAGCAGAGGCAAGTCATGTGATCTATGAACAACTAAAGGAGAGACTGACAGGCTGTGGCAGCTGGCCAGTCCTCGTGTGTCTGCAACAAGGTCAGCGTACTGAGCATGCTGCCTGCCACAAACCAGAAAACTATGGGGCGGGGGAGGGCTGAACACTTGAAGACATCACTTTGGGGCACTGAAGATATCACCAAGACCACTAGGCCACCTGAAGGAGGGGAATAAAGGGAGCAACTGCATAGGGCAGTGGTTGGAGCCCTAGGCCCCTCTGAAATTCAGTGGGAGCATCATTCAGCTTTTGAGGGTTGGTAAGGGGCCAGTGCCATGGTTTGAGCAGCACTAAGGGCTGACTGCCCAAAGCCCCACCCCTTCTGCCTGAGACTCCACCCCTTCAAGGATGTGGAACCAGGCCCCCCACACCTTGCCCCCAGGCCCATGTTGGCTGTCAGCCCTACTGAAAACCACAGAGAAGTACAAGGAGAGGTAGCGGTAGCAAAATAGTAGATTTAGGAGCTGACATTTTGGGGATTACCCAAACCACCTGCCTTATAAATTTTGGTGTCTTAACCCTACGTGGTGGTGGTGGCTCGGAACTCTGACACCCGTAGTCCTCCTACAAGCATAAAAGTCTCATCCTGCCTTCCACCTGCCTAACTAACCCTTGCAGAATGACAACAACCCTTCCAGTCCAAAGTCTGCCCAAATCCATCTATCCTGAGTTAGCTTTCACTTACCAAGCTAGCAGACTTTTCCCCACTGGTTCATCAGCACCAAAGGAATGAAACCAGTTCCTGGGTTATCAGTCTGGGACACATACATACTATATGCAATTTGCACAACTGAATTATTTAATAGAAAACCCACAAACTTTAAGATCAAACAGAAAAGGAAAAAGGACCTCAGTCACAGCTTCAGGTTTACACATCTATTAGCTAAATTCCCTTTTCTACTATAAGTTACCTATTGCCTTCCCAGCATAGGCCCACTGCAGAGGGGAATCCAACATATCATGGACAACACCCGGCCTAGATGCAGCTAGATTTTGGCTTTCAATTTCTGAATAGCCTTCTTGTCAAGACCCTTCTTTTTTTTTTAACAGGGTTTGGTGGGGTGGGTGTACCTGCTCTCAGACTCTGCTGATTTATGGTGGTAAAAAGTTCCCTCCTTTCTTAGTTTTCCAAGACTAGGGGTTTCTTTTCAATTTCAAGTTATTCCAGTGTTTCCCATTAAACATAATGGCCTGTCACTTGTCTTTCCCTGGGTGGGGGCAATGCTAGGTGCATGAAGCTTGTCTCATCTGGTTGGGAGACAGCCCCTCCCTGTCTGACCATCCACCTCACTGTTCTGAGATTTGAAACAGAATGCTGCAGCCAGGTTATGAGCATAGTGTTATATCTACACAGATACATAAATTCATAACTACAGTCTCTATACATATCTCATAATGGCCATCAAGTTCAGAACATTACAAGCTTTCACAAAAGACCTTATACACTATAACACTGTTTACAACCAGTTGGAAAAACCTGAAATGTGTCCTGGGCTGAACTCTGATGATGTTTTTAAAGGTACATTGATACAATTTTGCAGCTTGAAAGACACGATGCTAGATGCCACAGGAAAATAGCTGTCCCATGAAGCCTATTGCTTTGAAAGAAACAAGGCTTAAAATCACATTAGATGTTTGTTTTAAGGACTAATGCATTTAGCAATTGTAAAAGCTAACTGTAATGGCTTGTTGTTTGTCCACTAAATCACATTATGCTCCAGCAGTAGGATTTACTTTCTGCTTTCCCCTGCTGTTTCTACTTCATAACGTTGAATTTTTCACACATCTTTGCCTCTAGCTTCATACAGTTCCATTTCAGGCCATGTATGTATTTGTCTGGATCCAATCCGGGGAAACCTGAAAGATGTCTTTGAAAGATCTATCCCACCACCAGTTACTTGGGAGCAAAAAAGGCAGGATGTTCAAGTCAACCAGGAAAGAATGGTACTTCCCTTGCTAAAATTAGAGGCAACGTGGAATAATCAAAATTCACAAACATGAAAAATCCAAGGGTTCCAATGTTCTTCCTGGGCAATGTTATTTATTATTTCTATCATGGCAGTTTCCCCAAAAGCTCTCAGAGACTGGGGCCCTTGCCAGCGAGGCACTGTCTGTAAAGAAAATATATGGTTCAGTTTATGTTGCAGTGTCTTGAATCCTTCTGTAACAGCAACGAAGGGTCCTGTGGCACCTTATAGACTAACAGAAAAGTTTTGAGCATGAGCTTTCGTGAGCGCAGACTCACTTCATCAGATGCTGGTCTTGGAAATCTGCAGGGCCAGGTATAAATAAGCCAGTTATCCCCACCCTTGCTCTGGCTTATTTATACCCAGCCCTGCAGATTTCCAAGACCAGCATCTGATGAAGTGAGTCTGCGCTCACGAAAGCTCATGCTCAAAACTTTTCTGTTAGTCTATAAGGTGCCACAGGACCCTTCGTTGCTGTTACAGATCCAGACTAACACGGCTACCCCTCCGATACTTGAATCCTTCTGTCACTAGAGGGAAAGAGGACACTGTGTAGCCCTTTTGATCCTTGACAGTGAAAAACAAAAGATAGTTTGCTTAAGGAGTCTGATCTAGGCCAGACTGAAACCATGGCCAAAGGTAGGAATCCCTTGTAATTTATCATAGCTCTAGTAAACTGGATAAGAATGACACCCTAGGGACTCAAAACTTCCTATTTATCTTCAGGACGAGCTTCCCAAACACACCACTCCCTGACAACCTGCCACAACCCTCCCCTGAAGCCACTTCTAATAGGGAGAGAACGGTTTGATCTTCATGACTCAATTAGATAGCCTTTGTCCCATCTGCTGAGCATAGCAACCAGATAGCAACCATGAGGCTGTTTCTATTTTGTGGTTGTGTTTAGTAGGAACTGGCTTGAGAAGGCCAGACTGCTAGTCCCTAGTGTATACAAATCATGAGACAGATTTAAAAGTTGAGCTTTTAAAAAAAAAACTAATTTGGGGTTTCTTTCATTTGTCTTCTGATTTTATGTGCCTTGACTGACATTTGTTCCACTACCAGGAGTGCTAGAAATTTACTTTTTAGAAAGAGTGAACAAAAATGAGTTAGAAAAATTTAGATAAATTCATGGAGGTTAGATCCATAAATGGCTATTACCCAATATTGGCAGGAATGGTGTCTCTACCCTCTGTTTGTTGGAGGCTGGAAAGGGATGACAGGAAAGGAATTACTCAATGATTACCTGTGCTGTTCACTCCCTCTGGGGCATCTGGCATTTGTCACTGTAGGAAGACAGGATACTGGGCTAGACGGACCTTTGGTCTGACCTAGTGTGGTCATTCTCATGACAACTGGAGTCATTCTAATGTAATTACTTGGTTTCCAGAAAGATAAATGAAAAAAAATCTAGATCCACTCCCCATCCCCTTTCATATAGGTCACTAAAGAGCTCATCAGGGACATCAAATTTCAAACGTTATCAAAATGGGACAAATACAAACTTTATTATGTATTCACAGGGTCTGGAAGAATTTGGCTCCCCACATCTAATCTTTTACTCAATGGGAAAAGATGTTTAACTTTGAAGTCTACTGACCTCTCAAACACCCCTGTTAACCTTTTTCAGTGCTTATCACTGTATTCAAATCCCCCCACTGATTTCAGCTGCCCTCTTTAATACATATGAATGACATGGGGACATTGACATATTACCATCAGGTGGCATCCAATATTTGGCTAACAAGCTGCATCAGGAAGTATGTCATTGGCCAGGAAATAGCTTCCTAGAATCTTTTGGAAAATTCTGCCTTGCAGCTGTTAATGGATGGTGTTGAATTATTTGAGTGTTAATGAGCCTATGATGAAGAGCACTTCATCCTGTGACAAAAGGTATATTTAATAGTGCTGAAAGGTTTCCTAAAGTAAATTTTAAAAGGTCCTAATAGTGCAATGAATACTCCATTAATGTATTTATTAATTACAGTGCCTCCAGATTTCAGCTCAGCTGCTTCAGGAATGCAGGATGCAAAACCCCCAGCAAAGGAGGGTGACAGTAATCACTAAGAGTCTCTGGAGCACAGGGATGCAAGCATTCACACCAGGAGGCAGAAGTGGTCCTTAGGACCAGATGAAGAGGCTGGGCTAATAAAGGGGATGCTGAGGCACATCATGGCCTTCCAAACTGGTAAAGAAGTACTGTGGCAGAGCAGACTAGACCTGCTATTTAAAGATTCTCGCTGTTCTGTTCTGTAGTGATTCATAATATTTAGGGCGAGAAGAGACCATAGATCATCTAGCCTTGCCTCCTGCATAGCCAGAGCATTACCATTACTGTTACCTCTCCCCACAGCTTATTCAGTTCTGACAAGAACTCCAGCCTGGGTAGCCCCTTGATTTTCTTCATTCACACCTGTCCCCTTTGTTTCTTCTTCCTAGCTACCTTCTGTGCACAGAAAAATCATCTCACCCTACCTGCCAAGCCACAACCCACACCTCATTCAAATTCCTCCTCCACCTTCACTTCTGCCATGATATCTAGAGGCCACGAATTCACTCACAACAGACTGAAATCTTTAACAGAATCCTTGTGAACTGAAAGTACCTAAGGCTGAGTAACCATGTGCTGCAACTGTTGTAACCTTGGTCCTTGTTCACCTAATGCCACTCTACTGTTCATTGCCCTCACTTGTGGCCAGGCCCCAATGGAGGGTAAAGGCGGAATCACCGCCAGACCGCTTTGAAACGCTGTGGAGCACTGTGTGGTTCTGAGGGAGGATGCGGGAGGGCCGGGGCTGACTGCCCAAAGCCCCACCCCTTCCTCCCTTGGCCCTGCCCCTTCTAGATACCAGACCCAAGGCGGCTATCAGCACCACTGCGGCATCTAGTCTAAAATGAGACTGAGAAGTTCAAATTTTGTCTTTGAACTTAGAGCCCTGTAAAAATAATAATTGCCCCTCAATACCATGTCACAATCTTTTCAGCAAGAACAGAGCAAGAAGCAAGAAGACTGGAGAGTCACCACTCCTGTTCATGGTTTTGCAGGTCGTACTCTTCCACCCCTCCTTGCTGTGAGAAGGGGAAGTGGCGGTCCGTACAAGTTGTTATTGTACACCTCAAGAAGCTTAACAACCATCCTCAAGTAGCCTGTTAAGGGAAAGAAGGGGAATTGATATAGTCTTCTTTAATCCCACCCAGATCTCTGCTGGGACGCTATTTTCTTCATAACCTCTAATAATTGCAAGGAGCGTCATTCACGTTCTGAATAACAAATACAATAGTCTGTCCCCCTGTAGCATCTTCCATCAAAGCACTTGTCAGATTTCCCAAATCAAGCCTCAGAACACCTCATTATTGCCTTTTTCCGGACAGGGAAATGAAGGCACCGGAAAGCAAAGAGACTTGCCTGCAGCTACACAGTGAATCAACAGCAGAGATGGAAATCTGATTGGTCCTGACTCCTTTCCATTCTCTAACTGCACACTTTATCAGCTGTCCTGCATAAACATTTGTGATCATGTCCCCACTATGTGAGCCCCATTTCCACATTTCATGACAAATCTCTCCCCTGCCCCTCAGTCTACAGAATGTTAACTTTGGATCCAGAATACCAATAGCTGCCGTCAAATGGGAGGAAAAAGCAGACCCACCCCAGCTGTGTCTTACAGAGAATGGAGAACTGCCCTGAATACAGGCAAGGCCCCACTCAGGTCCTTTCTGCTCATCCCTTCATCTTCCTGCAACCAGTGTCTTGGAGTGAACTACAAGTTTATAAGCAGTAGAGAACACTAAAGAAAGAGGTCCTGGTTGACCAAAAACTCTACATACCTATTGCTAACAGCATGCCTATGACAGCTTCAGGCATCTCTGTTTTATACACTGTTCCAGGTGTAAATCCTGGGAAAGTTGACAGATTTCATGGGAGAAACGATAAGCTTCCTGCTGTTTGTCATGGGTGACCAGAGAAGCACATAAAACCACAAATAAAGCCATTTGTATTGCTAAATGAGTCTTGAGCGGAGTGGTTTTTCGACAAAATATAAATAATAGAAATTAATTTGTCAGCCTGCATATGGGGCCGAGCCTGCTCCATGGCAAAATGCTGAGGAAAGCTGGTTGAAATAATTATTCTCGACTTAAGCAATCATTCTTTTTATTTCTGAAGGCTAATGGAGTGAAAATGCAGCATTTCAGACCTTTGCTAATGACAGAGTCAGAAATAATGATCGGGGACCCTTATGTTCCTCTCATAATGAGGAAAGCAACATGAAATGATAGGGATTCAAGCCCTGAACAATCACTCGTTCTTTATTTAAAAGGCAAATGGAGCATTCAGATGAGTTCCTTAGGTTAATGGAGCCACAAATAGGGTTTTGGGGCATGGATTTTTCATAGATATTGCCCATTCTGCATTATCTTCTCCGGAGGACAGAAATATTTACAGATGTTGGGATTTCACTGACACAGAGACCAAAAGGTAATAAACAGAAACTGGGATGAATTCTTCATTTCCTTCTCACCTCCCTACCATACACAGTCACATGGGACAGCCACTAAGACAGGTCGTCGTTCCTCCTGGTCACAGTGCAAAACAGGCGGGAGACAGAGCAGCTGGAGTGCAAAAAAATATTTTCTATAGCTGTGCTAAGCATGCCAGTGCTGGGTGGCCACAGAGGAAAGGAACGGTTTAGGAGGCAGCGCAGGTGATACCAAAAGCATAGCTCCTCACTGTGGTCTTTATTTAATATATCCTGCAAGCTGTTCAGGTGTAAGGAAAAGAAAGCGTGGGCCTGTGAAACCTCTTCTCCTTCTACTTCCCTTCTACCTTTATCTCCAGTAAGCCTCAGACAGATGCTCTATTCTGGCGCATGCCTGTGGCACACACCTCCTGCTGGCCATCACAGGGATTATCAATCAGTCAGCCAGCGTGACCTCTGCTGCCCTCACTCCATAGAACAAATTCATGTATGGGTCTTTTCATGACCCTCAATTCTCCTGTCAGGTATGCCTCAAGCATCTCATGAAGCTGCCTGTCTGCACCTGTCAGAGAGAGTGTGCCTAATTCCTCAATGGACTTCACGCTCACTTAGTTACATCTGATTTACCAGGGTAGTAAGCAAGATGACAACGAGGCTCAGGGATGATCTCTATCACATAATCCTGACTCGGGGGTGCCTATCCTCCAGGATTGCCTGGGAGTCTCCCAGAATTAAAGACTGGTCTTTAATTAAAGATTACGTTATATGACAAAACCTCCATGAATACATCCAATCAAAATTGACACTCCCACTCACTACCTTGTACATGTGCATACTAAGGGAAAATGCCTCTTCATCCTTAGCTCCCATGAGACCCACTTCTAACAGCAGAGTTGTTACAATACTTCACATTATGGTCCCTTAATTTCAGGTCCTTTAATATTAGGTTAAAAGAGCCAAACCCCTAGTACATCTATTTAAGTGTCAAGTATCGGAGGGGTAGCCGTGTTAGTCAGATCTGTAACAGCAATGAAGGGTCCTGTGGCACCTTATAGACTAACAGAAAAGTTTTGAGCATGAGCTTTCGTGAGCACAGACTCACTTCATCTGATGAAGTGAGTCTGTGCTCACGAAAGCTCATGCTCAAAACTTTTCTGTTAGTCTATAAGGTGCCACAGGACCCTTCGTTGCTATTTAAGTGGTTATTCAAAAGTAGAGAGTAAATAACCCTTTGAATAAGTTATGAAAGAGACATAATTAGGACAATTAACAATCTCAGGCAATATATTATTCAAATCAATGCTAGACCATAGGAGTTAAAAAGAGCACTTTAAACAATCAGTAGGCTGTTTGTAACTTCGGTATATATATCACAAGCCAATCTTTTGAAAAGAAATAGATAATGGTTCAAAAATATATATAGTTTTATCAAAACTCATTCAATGTTTATGTAAGAGAAAGGAAATTTAATTCCATCAATCTGTCTGGGTTAATGCCAAGAGAAACAAATTTGAGAAACTGGTTCAGTTCTGAGGTATCTATTTAAAATAAGCTAATTCCTTTCCTTGCGCTGGGATCTCATCAGCTTTCACAAGCTCAGCAGCATGGGATTTATAGAATCATAGAAATGTAGGGTTGGCAAGACCTCAAAAGGTCAACAAATCCAGCCACCTGTACTGAGACAGGACCACATAAACCTAGATTATCCCTGAGCAGGTGTTTTCCACTCTTCTCTTAAAAACCTTCAGTGTCAGGGGCTTCACAGCATCCTTTGAAAGCCTGTTCCAGAGCTTAACTACGGTTATAGTTAGAAAGTTTTTCCTAATAACGTAAATCTTCTTTGCTGCAGATTAAGTCCATTATTTCTTGTCTTATCAGTGAACATGGAAAACAATTTATCTCAGTCATCTTTGTAACGGCCCTTAACATATTTGAAGATTTGTCAATTCCCCCCTCAGTCAGCTTGTCTTCAGACCAGACATTTTCTAGGACCTGTGAGGAATGGTTTTGTGTGAATGGATAGGAGATCACTAAGGCACACACACATTTGATAACCTAGAGTAACATATTTCAGGAGCCGGAACAATGTTAAAACTACCATGGATAAGTGTCTACAAAGCCTTATCCCAATATGTATCACCTTGCTCTGGGTTGTATTAACGTGGGCCTGTGATGGAGTGCACTCATTATGATGGTGCCTCCTGCTGCCCATTGGCTGGGAGAGCTAATCCCTGCAATGTACCCTCTGTTGGTGGTGCCTTTCCCATCTTTCTCTTGGGCCCAAGCACTGCAGTGTGCTCTTTGTAACTTGGCCTTCTGGCTCTGTCACAATCCGAGTGTCATCCTCCTGGGGGTAGCTATTACTGTCCACCAGTTAAGCCACCTCCTTATTGGCAAATGGGGAGGACCCAGGCTCATCCACTACTCTGGGTGCTGGTCCAGGACCCCTGTAGATAGCAGCCTTCTGTTGAATCTCTAACTTCATTGAACGCTGCTCCAGGACCAGCTCCCTGTGGCCCCATCGCCTCCTTCACACTCTGTGGGGGGCTTTCAGACAGGAAGTCACGCCACCCAGATAGGAGCTCCCTCTCGCCTTCCTGGTCCCCACTCAGCAACTATTCTGAGCTACTACCCTTGCTGCAGCCTGCTATGAACATAGTTCTCATTCCTCGAGTTCCCTGCAGTAACTGCCCCGCTCTGCAGCTCCTCCTGCCCTAGCCCACTAGGCCCCGATTGGCTGCTTTGGGCAGCCTCTCTCCGGTAGACTGCTTTCTGCACAACCTCCTGAGGCTGTTAAGGAGGATTGCCTCCCTGCCCCACTTACCCTCTGCTCTTTTCTGGGATACAATTTGGCAGACCCCTGAGATTTCCATTATTCTTTTCTGCTTGGGAATGGGATGAACATTTTATTACCAGGCCCAGCTCATTCACCAGTCCAGATCACTCTGTACATATACCCTGACTTCATCGTTACGTGTCATGCTGCTAATCTTTGTGTCATGTGCAACTTTATCAGCTGCGATTTCATATGTATTTCCAGATCACAGATAAAAATATATTAATAATATCAGGCCCCAGTGATCACTGGGGAACTCCACTCAAAAAGTTCTCACTCAGCGATAACTCCCCACGGGAAGTCATTTTGTGAGATCAGTCAGCAGGTTCTTAATCCATGTAATGTGTTTTGCTGTACAGTCCTGGTGTTTTGATGAGGATATTGTGCTGAGCTACATCTTACAAAAGTCACAGTCCCTTTATCAACCAAATTTGTAATCTCATAAAAAAAAAGAAATCAAGTTTGACAAGACCTATTTTCCATAAAATTGTGTTAACGTTAATTATATTCAATCAGTAAAGAATGAGAATATATCAACTTTTCCTTTATTTTGCTTGTAACTGATATCAGACTAATTAACCTATAACTATCAAGGTCATCCCACTTGCCCTGCTTTAAGTTTGGCAAAAAGCATTAGCACTCTTCCAGTCTTCTGGAATTCCCCAATATGCCAAGATTTATTTAAAAAAATAATTTCAGAAGGCCAGAGTCTCCTTGGGCAACTCTTATAAGACTCAGATAAAAGTTATCCAAGCCTAATGATTTAAGAATGTTTATATCTAAAGGATGATAACCAACATGCTCCTGAGTTACTAATGGACTGGGATGTAGTTCATCATCCTCACGTGAATTGAGTAGATCATCCTGCTTCTTTCAAACTACAGAACAGTAATATCTGCTAAACACTGCTCCCTTTTCTGCATCATTAATCGTTTCATCATCTCTGTCTAGTAATATATCTATGCCATTTTATTCCAGATATACTTAAAAAATTCCTCATTATGCCTGGTCCTCTCAGACCCTAGCTTTTTTTTTCCTTTTAGCTTTCCTCTTACTATCAGATTCAGCCTCTCCTCTACCCTCAAAAAAAAATAAACCTGCAAAGAATTTGCAAATATTATACTGCCTCCCCATCCATTGACTGAACCCCATTCCAAAGTTGGGGTGGGTATAACACCACCTGAGAGAAGGAGAGTCCAGGAAAGAGGGCAGAGGCAGAGATCTCCCCAGCAATGCCCTCAGATCCACAAGATTCTTGCCTCTTTCAGTACATCTACAAGTTAAGAGGGTCACAGGTAGAGGGGCCAAACTGCACGTGGAGAAAAATCTAAGTTTCAGCTCCCTGAGTTCCATGGCCATTATGTGGGGTTCTCTGTCCCATCCTCAGGGCAAAATACAGTCTAGAGAGGTGAAGTGCCTTACTGAAGGTCGCACAGCAAGCCAGTGATACAGGAAGGACCAGACCCCATAGCTCCTAAATACCACTCCTGTGCCTTCCTTTCAAGTCCATCTTCCCTGCTTCTCAGTCCTCATTCCTGACCACCTATCCTATCTAGTCTGCACCTCCACACTTACATCCAAAAGAAAAGCTTTCCAGCACTTAAAGTATCTGCTATGAGAAGAAGCTTGTTACAGTAATAATACATTCAATGCACACTCGCCACATCCTAATAACTAGAGTCACGCAGAGAAATCCTCTTAAAGCAAAAGAAATACCACAAGGAGTGATAAGAATGTTCAAAGCTCTCTGTAGCAAACAAGGAAATAAAAAAAGATTGCTTGACCTTTATATACTGTAACTAGATCTATGGTGTCCAAGGAACTGCTCCATCCTAGAACCTCCTGAGCAAATAGCTGATCCCCAATATAGCTACTGTCCTACATGTCTCTGTGTAAAAGCCCCATGACAGCACTCAGCTTCTGCCAGTGAGACGGTCACGAGGGTTATGAGGAGCAGTGGTTGCCAACCTTTGAGGAATTGTGCTGAGTCACTGAGCTGAGTCCTCAACCACAGCAGCTCATCTCCTTCACCTCTGCTTCTGTTGTGGAGGTTCAGCTCTTCCACAGCTCAAACTTTAGCCCCTTGACAGGTTAGCATATGTACAGAGAAACACAATAGATAGTGGCTGTGTGCCAGAGCACAGCACACTAAGGCGGGAAGTGGGAGTCTGGCTGGCCAATCACAAACTTCTAAAGAACTAGACCTATTATTTGCAGCTGTAGTTAGAAACCACTCACTGAAAGGTGAAAAGAGTTCATGTCCTGATTAGTGACGTGCCATACTCCCAGAATCAACCAACACTGGGAATACTATGGAAGCATTATGATGGTCACCCAGGGGAATAGTAGCAGGCAGTGCATTCCAATATTTACCCCACAAGAAGCAGAGGTTACCCAGTGAAATGGAACAGACAGCAGGCTTAAAGGAAACAAAAAGAAGCAGATCATAAGTCTGTGGAACTTGTTGCAAGGGGATGTTGTGAAAATCAAAAGTATAACTGGATTCAAAAAAGAATTACACAGGTTCATTGCAGAGGATAAGTCTATCAATGGCTCTTAGCCAAGATGGTCAGGAATGCAACCTCATATGCTAGATATCGCTAACCTCTAACTACCAGAAGCTGGGACTGGATGACAGCGGATGGATTACTCAGTAATTGTCCGTTTTGAAGCCCTCTGAAACATCTGGCATTGGTCTTCTCACAGTGGCCAGATACAGAGCTAGACGGTCAATTGATCCAACCCATTATGGCCATTCTTAAGATCTTGTGGTTGATTCTTGAAGCATCATTCATAGATTTTTGACTTTGCCACAGGAATTAAAGATTTATAAGTTGTGGTAGTTTTACAATACATATATACCCTTTCCAAGTGTTCCATCCAGTAGATGTCAATGATGAACACACAGTGTGCTACAGACTCAGGGGTTAAATTTTCAAGTGTCCAGAGCTCATGACAGAGGTGAAATTTGCTCCTATTTATGCCACCTAAATAAGGGCCAGATTTGCGGAAGTGCTCAGTTTCCAATGTAATTTATTAGATGATGAGCTTTTGTGGGACACAACCATTTCTTCAGATCTGGAAAATTCTGATAAATGGTAACTGAGACAAAGAGAATTTAACAGGAAGATAGAAAAAAAATGAAAAAACTGATGAATCAGCTAGATAGGACAGAAGGAGCTGGGGGTGAAGGGAGAAGAGAAATAGTTTCTGAAAGCATCTAATAAGTTAAGCGAGCTGCCTGGGATTACTACACATATCAAAAGCGGGGAAACTGTCGTGATCTATAAGGTAATTGATATCTTTGTTGAGTCCAAGGTGAAAAGTATCAGACTTCAGAATGAACTCCAATTCAGATGCCTCCATTTGTAATCTGGTGTTAAGGTCTTTGTTTTAGAATGCAGACTTAAGTTTTGAATGCTATGACCTCCTACATTGAAATGTTCACTGACCAGTTTATGTGGATTCAGATTCCTAATGTCTGATTTGTGTCCATTCATTCTTTGGCAAAGGGATTGTCCAGTTTACCCAACAGAGTAGATGCATTAATCTCAGGTTAACGCGACGCTGAGCGGTGGAGAGCTGGCCCCTGGCTCTGGGCGGCCCACCACTCGGTGGAGATGGGAAACTGCCCAGTGCAGCAGCACTGGTCAGTTTCCCAGCTCCTGTGTGTGGTGGGCAGCCCGGAGCCAGGGGCCAGCTCCCCACCACTCACAGGAGCGGGGAAACTGATCAGCTGCTGTACTGGGCAGTATTCCCACTCCTGTCAGTGGTGGCAGCTGAGAACTTGACTCTTGACTGCCACCACTAACAGGAGTGGCCACTGCCACTGACAGGAGTAGGGAAACTGACCAGCAAAGCAGCTCTGGACAGTTTGCTGTCTACTGTAAGTGACAGGGAGCTGGGAACCAGGCTCCAGCTCCCTGCTGCTCACGGGAGCCGGGAAAATGACCAGTTCATCAGTAGTGTTCAGTTTCCCCGCTCTTGTGAATGGCGTGGAGGTAGAGCTTGGCTCCAGGTCCATGCCACTAACAGGAGACAGGAAACAGTCAAGCGCTGCTGCGCTGGTCAGTTTCCCGGCTCCCCCAGGGTAATGTGAAATTTGACATAAATGAGGTTGTGTAGGAACGCAAGCACTGCATAAGTAGGGGGACCAACTGTATACATAGTAGAGGGGCATTGCTGGTACATGATGGCATATATTACATTGGTGGAAGTACAGGCATACGAGCCCCTGATCATCTAACTGACTTGGTTAGATCCAGTGATGGGGTCTGCAGAGTAAATATGTGGACAGAGTTGGCAACGGGGTTTGTGGCAGGGAAAAATTGCAGGATGTATTTTGGCACTAGGGCATGTGGTTGCTAGTGAGAATTTTGCTGAGGTTAGTCGATTGTGGGAAAGGACAAGTCTGTCACCCATGGCCTGTGAGACAGTAGCATCGTTTTCCAGTATAGGTTGTAGATTGTTGACAATGCTCTGGAAGGGTTTGACTAGGGGGCTCCAGGTGATGACAAGTGATGTTCTGTCATCAACCTTCTTGGGCCCCTCTAGAAGCAGCTGATTTATGGGTATTTGTCCGGCCCTATCAATCTGTTTTGGTTTTTGTTATTTTTTTAAACTTCTCCTGGTGGATCATTAAGTTTTATGAATGCCTGAGAGAGATCTGAAAGTTTTTATTCGCTGTCAATAGGATTGGAGAAATTTGATTATATCTAAGCACTTGCCTATAAATGATGGATTGTGTCACGTGTCCTGGATGGAAGCTGGAGGCATGTAGGTAAGAGTAGCGGTCAGTGGGTTTCTTTTAGAGAGGGGTATTGATTTGGCCATTAGCGATTTGTACTATGGTGTCCAGGAAATGGATGTCTCGTGTGGATTGGTCAAGGCTGAGATTGATGGTGTGGTGCATGTTGTTGAAATCCCTGTGGTACTATTCAAGAGTCTCTTTACCATGGTCCAAATGATAAAGATGTCATTGATATGGCATAACTAAAGGAGGAGTAATAGGACACAGAAGCTGAGGAAACACTGTTCCTAGTCACCCATAAAACTGTTAGCGTACTCTGGGACCATGTGGGTGTCCATAGCAGTGTCATTTCTTTCTTTCCATAGAGTCGTTTCTTTGGTCTCCCTGTTTCAAGGGTCTTGCTCCTGCTCTGATGCTGAATGAGAAGCTGTTTGAAATGGGAAAAATCATTTCCAGCCCAGGTGCTACTTATAAAGGTACTAAATTAATTGTTACATCCAGACATGAACCCAGGTATCACTGCAGACAGCATAACGTACAGCTGTGGAAGAAATAAAAGCCTAACAAGGCATCAAGATGCAAGAATGAAATAGTGAACCATACACCTTTGTATAAATTACGGGTAGAGCATCATCTGAAACTCTGTACTGATCACATATCTCAAAAAGCATATTGCAGAACTAGAGGCAAATCAGACAAGGGCAACAAAAGTGATCAAGGACCTGGCAAAACTCTTATGACAAAAAATTGGGCTTGTTCCTTTACACAAAGGAGATTAATAAAGGTAGCATGATAAAATAATGACTACTCTAGAGAAGATAGATCAGGAGCTTCTGTTCTCCGTGCTTCATAACACAAGGAGACTTTCAGGGAAATTAAAAGGTGGAACACAAAACTGATACAAACATTTTTCTTACAAAACTTAGCATTAGAACGTGGAATTCATCACCACAAGAAGCTGTTGAGGCCAGGACTTAGCATGATTGAGAACTGGACTGGCTGTTTATATGGACATCAAGATGACCAGCTCTGTCCTAATTAATGTTGGCAAGCATTGCAGAAGGGACATTCAACCTCCTGCTTCAGACTTTAAGCCAATTCCCAATTTCTAGAGATCAGAACAAAACAGAATGGGGAGGGGGCAGATTACCCCACATCTGTTGACTGTGGCAACTTAGCACTTCCCTCTGAAACAGCTGGAGCTGGTCATTAGCACAGAGAGGGTATTGAACTAGATGAACCTCAGGGCTGATCCAGATGTTTATGCTCTTTCTTGGCTGCAAGTTTTGGGACAGTGATGCAGAGCATGGAGCAGGGGTTGATCTGTGAAATCCTTACATAACCTTGAGAAGCAGCATGGCCTCTGAGACACTAAACAATCTAGAGAAAGGAGCTTACCCGAAGCTGTGAGTAAACCTAGCAGCCAAATCTCTGGCACAGACTTTGTCTGTTTCCTCTTCCAAACAGTTCAAGAGTTGGGTGCCTTTGCTTCCAGACCTGTATCTGAAAGATAAAAGAATTAGCAGGGCTTCTTTAATCTCTGTGTTCACCCAGATAAGACTATTAGAGGAATTTTAAAGGTTAAGGAAATATTTATTTTGTATTAAAATGAAAGCATATCACAAGGTGTATCCCTGTATCGCAGCATCGCAGCAAGGACAACACCAAGCCATACTGTTCCTGACACCTGACTGCAGGCATAAGTGTGACATTCACTGTGCCCAAGTTGGATGAATGTAACAAAGACATTGGCTTGTACTTTAAACACAGTTTATGTCAGCTCTTCTATAGAATACGTGTGGTCCAAAAACTCCCCTTAGAGCTGCGATCCATTTTCAAAGTCCTTTCAGGAACTGGCCTGCATTTCAGCATGCAGGAAACCCATAGTCAGATCCTGAGTGCTACCCACCTACTGATGGAGGGGACAGATCTTTTCAGTGCTCCAGATACCCAATCTGATGAGTGTCACATTTAGCCTAGACCAGCTTTTCTTCAGCCACCTCCAGCTTCCACTTCCTCTCAATTGCAGGGAAGGATACCTTGGTGCCTGAGGCAAAAGGGAGAGAGAAGGGGTGGCACCCGCTAAGGGGGACGAGTATTTCCAAAAATCAAACTTAAAAGTGGGCAAGAATTGGGAACAGCACACACATTTCCACTGCAGGCAACGCAGCTTTTGTGGGCTAAGAAGCTTCCTCCCTAAAGGCTGAATAGTGATTCCACCATTTCTCTGCCTTGGGACCCCTTGTAAAGATCTAAGCACAAGACCTACCCACAGTCAAAATACAAGGTGAAAGCGCATGGATTCCCCCTGCCCAAAGCAAATAGACTTCCATAGAAGGAAGCTCTGAAAGAGTCTCTGCATGGACGATTCTAAGACGAAGCAGACGAGGGACACTTCATTTATGCTCTTTGCATCTCAGCAAAAACATTTTTCTGAATTCACCACCACCACCTGGGTGAAAGATGGAACATGTCCGCACACCTACCACCAACCACAGCACCAGAGGCAAATTCTTTCCTCAGCTATACCCGTGTAATCCCACTGACTTTAATGAAGCAACTCTGCTATAAAGGAAAGGATACTTTGGCCCAGTCAGGTTTTAAGGGATTGAGATGACATTAACCTCATTGCCTCAAGAACTATGCTTAAACATGGTTTCCTAGAAGGGACTTGAAAATTTTCAGATCCTGGCACAGGACAGCTCTCATGCCTCAGTTTCCCCTCTCACCCTTTAACTCTATGTCTATTTAGATCATATGCTCTTTAAAAGAAGGACTGTTTCTTACAATGAGTTTTTACAGTTCCCAGCACAATAATGCGGCCATAACAAAAAATAAATAAGGCTCTATACTTGCTTGTTGTAATAAACAGACACCTGAAAAATGGAGCTTCTCACTGAGTCATTTCCAGAGAGGGCAACACTACAGTGAAAAAGCTCCATTTGCCAAAGCAACCACCCCCACAGATGTCACCATTCGGCCCGTTCTCCCCTGGCCCCCAACCTCCAGGATTCCTTCTCCTCTCAGAGGAAACACCATCCTGAAGTACAGGTGCCCTATCTACTTGACAGGGGGAACGGGAGCGACATCAATTTGGAGAAAAGCACTAGTGTGAGGCCAAGTAGTTTTTTGTTTTTGTTTTTTTTAAAAAGGGGAGATATTGAATTAACTGCGTCCCACCATTTGTCTGTCACTTGTCTTCCCACTCCTTGTCTACAGTGATGTAGAATTCAATTTCCCTCCAGCCCCAGAGATTCTGGCTGGTAAGCCCTCCCAGGGACTGAGCAGCCCAGACCGTGCCAGGCACCTTCACTGGCTTTATTGTTCTTTTTTTGCTATATTCCAAGTCCAGCAAATCAGTAAGCAGAAAGGACATCTCATCACCACATCACCCTGGCTCAGCCTTTAATACTGCTTGTTTTCTTCTCTCAGCAGTCCATTTGGTCACCTATTTCAGGGGTGCGCAAAGTGGGGGGCCTGAAATTTCACAAAGGGGACACAGCACAATTGGCTGCTGGATCTCAGGCTCATCTCTCTCATGAAAATGTGTTACTGTTTTTATGTATGTGTATTGACGTGTACATGTCAATTAATACTTATTTTCTTACACATGCTGAAAGGGTTTTCTTTATCTGAGCATAACCAAAATTTCCATCAGTTTGGATTACATTAGACAGGTTGGGGGGTAGGGGGGCTGCTAACTGCAGGGACGAAAAGTGGGGTCTGACATAAAAAGTATGCTCACTCCGACCTAATTACTAGTGTATCAGCCTCTCTATGGGTGCAAATGATTTCCATTAAATATCCACACCCAGACTGTCTGCCTCTCTCCTGCTGTAAGGACGCCCAATGCCCTGTTTGCATTCTGCGCTCCCGCCCCCCACAGAGGGCTCAGTGTGTAGCTGCTGACAGCACTCTGTCACGGGGATGTACCCTCTCAAGACAGATCAGGAAAAAGACAATTAATTAGAACATGCGGGGATCTAAATACTTATAAGCAGGAAGGTAGTAAGGCTTAGCCTGAAGCAATAGCAGGCAAAGGCAAATAAGTACTATAGTGCCATGTGTGGTTGTCCCTCTTAGATTTACAGTGCCAGCTAGCAGAACACGTTTGCAAAGTCTCTAGTCAAACAGAGTTCAGTAACGGTTAGAAGTCAGAAAACAGGAAATTCTTAGGGAACAAAATAGGGCTCAGTTCCCACCATCGGAAGGCCAGTGATGTGAGCAAAGCCAACCAGGGTCTTCCAGAGCCCAGTGACCTAGTTCAGTTTTTCTTTAACTTTCCTATGACACAGGGATGCCAGCTCTTGTGATTTCATCCCAAGTCCCACAAGAGCTTATGTTCTTTGTAGAGCCTCATTGCCTGGAGACAAGAGATTATTTGACAGGCTTTGCCACCATCCCCACTTTTTTTTTTTTTTTTTTTTTTTTTAAAAACAGCAAGTTCTACTCATGGTGAAGAAAAAACTGAAAGCAAGACTTGAATACAGCTAAAAGGCTCAGCAACCAGGAGGCAAAGGAGGAAGTTATTCCCAACATTTTATAGAATTTAAGTCTTTTTTTTTTTTTTCACACTATGGTCTCATGATTTTGAGGCCCAACTTACGTTATTTGAACCTCTGGGCTTGGCCACACTGGGACATACTTCTTAAATAAATATGCATGTCCTTTTGGGCACCAGCTGCATTCTTTACTTGAGGCTGTCCACCTTTTTATCACTCAAGTATCAGCCAGGGACAATGGTAAAAGAGCCCTCACTCCAGAGTTCCCAACTGCGAATGCCAGCAGAGATCAGAGACTTCTGGCTGGTTGGTTGTTCAAAAGTTAGATTTCTCCAACACAGTAACAAATGTAAACTTCTGGAGCACTGTTTAGCCTGGTCAGGCTCAGGCGGGATTCTTCCCCGCTACAGATCAGTAAAGGGCCACTCCACCACGCTAAACAGTTGTGCATGGGGAATCAGTCTTAACTGCACTAGTCCCAGGACTCCAGCCTGTGATCAGGCCAGGCAAACAGTCAGACAGGCCCAAGCCCTACGGCAGATGGTCAGGCCTCTTAGCAGGGCAGAGGGCTGCCAAACACAGGCATGTGCCTACACCTGTGAGAGGGGAAGACTGCCACTCACAGATTAGGAGTGGCAGGGGGGCACAGGCACACCCACTCCACTGTGCCCCAGCCCAGGGCTCTATCAGCAGCAGCAGAGAGCCCTCCCAATGGGATCCAAACCACAACACGCTGACTCAGCTATCCCTGGGCCACTTCAAAACTCACCCTCGGGTCATACCTCACTGGGCCACAGGTTGGGTTCCTCCCTGTCTGGGTGAAGCAGGGCCTCTGTCCCAGCTCAGGCTTCTCGTCAGCGAGGTCTAGCTGGCAACCCAGGCCAGTCTTCAGCGTGGAATCTCAGAACCAGAATCTGGCTCCTCCAGTGGCTAGGGCTCAGCTCTTGGGCTCAGCTTTTACACTCGCTTTTCCTACCCCCTGGCTTCCCCTCTGCTTATCAGGGCTCAGGGTGGGGTTCTTCCCCTCCAGATCAGCGAGGGGCCACTCCACCTCACTACACACTATAACAGTTTTACCATGGAGTCACAGAGTCTCCTTGGGCATTCCAGTCTATCTGGCCTCCTCAAAAAGCTTAACTGAGTGGCAGTTGGTTGCTATATACCAAAGACCACAAAATATTCAGGTTGCTCTTAGCGCCAAAAGACCAGATCAGCTTGTACTTTAGATCTCTCACCAAAGACAACAAGACTTAAAATATATCCACCCCCCAACCAGATTCACAATTTATTAGCCAGGAAAAAACAATGAGTGTGTTACTACAAAGTTAAAACAGGCAAACTTGTATACGCAAATGACTTACCACGGATGGTTTTAAAAGTGGATAGAATTGTAGTAAGCTGTCAGATCTGAATGTCTTTTAGGGCTCACCCAAGCTGACTCTGAGGATCTCTGCTTCATACCTCTGACCTGGTGGGAGTCCAAAACAGGAAGAGAGAGATGAGAAAAATTGCCAGCTATTTCTATTTCCTTCTTCCAGAATTCAAGCTAATAGGATGTGCTCTCAATGTAAAAGGGCAATTAATAAAATCTTTTGTTATGTCACACAATGGCCCATTTATCAAAACAAAAAGCAGTCAAGCAGCACTTTAAAGACTCGCAAAATAGTTTATTAGGTGAGCTTTCGTGGGACAGACCCACTTCTTCAGACCATGGTCTGTCCCACGAAAGCTCACCTAATAAACTATTTTGCTAGTCTTTAAAGTGCTACTTGACTGCTTTTTGTTTTGGTAGTGTATAGACTAGCACAGCTTACTCTCTGTTACTAATGGCCCATTTAGCTTTGATAGGGCTTTTAATAGGCCATCATGAACAAGAGGTGATTCCTCCTGACAGAGTTCACACTTTCAGACCAAACATTTCTAAAGCAAAAAAAACCTACATATTACCATGTAGCACATGGTAAAGATGTCAGTGAGCCTAATGCATGGGGCAACTTACAAGCGTGTGGTAACATCTAATCCAGTGGTGGGGAGGGGAACCTATGGCCCAAGGCAAGTTTCCACACTGTGGGCCAGAAGCCCCAAGCCTCAAATTCTCCCCCTCTCCCACTCCCTCCAGGGCTTGAGCCACAAGCACCAAATTGCTCTGCTGTGATGGGACACTTGGGTAACCAGGCCATTAAAATTCCAGTGGGCACAGAGGCAATCAGGGAAGGGAAGGTCTATGCGCTGTTCATGCCATCAGCACCACCTCCATAGCACCCATTGGACAAGAAGCATGGCCAACAGGAGCTGCAGCCGCAGTGCCTGTGGGTGCAGGCAGGGAGCACCATGCAGACCTGCCTTGACACACCTCCACCTAGGGGCTGGACGTATGGGCCACTACCAGGACCTGCATAGAGCCAGTGCAGGTAGGGAGCCTGCCTTAGCCTTGCTGATGCCACCTGGAAGCTGACTGAGTCAAGCACCACTCAGCTAGAGACTGCACCCCAAACTGCCTTCCCCAGATCAGAACCCCCTCTGCACCTTAATTCTCTGTGAGACCCCACTTACACACCAATCTCTTGTCCCAGTCCTGAGCTCACTGCCACATGCCAGAGTACCCTGCTGCACCATAAATTCCTGGTAGACTGGAGTGCCCAAGAAGACTGCCCTGGGCACCCCCCCCAGCACCTGCACTCTGAGCCAAAGCCCTCACTCTCTTCCGCACCCCAACTTCCTGCCCCAGCCCAGAGCATCCCCTTACACCCACAACCCCTAATTACTGGCCTCATTGTGGTACCTACAAGAAGCCCCTAATCTCCAAGACTCCCCTCTCTCATGGGGCTTGATTTGTGAGCCCTGCCTCACCCTGCAGTGGGGGGCAGCACCACGTTTCCCTGCCAGCACACAAGAAAGTCACACCTGTGTGGGGCCTGTGACTGATCTTTTTCTGTGGGTCAATAGCCCCGATAATATAAATGTTCCCCATCCCTAGTATAACTGATAAAGATAGTTAAAGGTTTAATACCCATCTTCACCATGCTAACAGACAGGAGAAATGGATGGGTTTCCAGCAATGAATGTGTCAGTGCTGAGCAGAGGCCTAACACCTGGCCAACAGCTGGCACCTGGGGTCTACCAATATCACACCCACCTTCAAAGCATTTGGGCTTATCTCACTGGCCAGAACTCCAGCTGCAGTCTCCTGAGTTCTGTTCAGCCTGAGCTGGGTTAGATTTCCTTTAACAAATCGACCCTTCTTGCCTCTGGTTCAGCATTAATTGATTGGAGATGCTTTTAACTGTTCCTTTTGTATTAATTTTTTACAGATTGGGTTTAGTTTGATGAGGCAGGAAACCTGAAACTGTTCCTGGCATCTCTTAGGTACTTAGAATAACTGCTGTAATGCATCCAGGGGAGGCGCACACAGCAGCAGAACTGGTAATGGATAGGACTTGGGAGGGGGAGCAGTTGGAGGAAGAGGAAGGGGGGGGGCATCAGTGGTCACCTATCCATTTCCAAAAAAGACAGCAGTAAGTGATTGCTTACCTGCGTCGTCTTTTATATTAAACAATTTTCCCAGCAATGCAGGCTTTTCCATCAGGCCAGGGCTCCTGGCATTAACACATATTAAATACACTCAGGAGAAATATGATCAAATGTTTGAAGTGTCTAGTAAATGTGCTGTTAGCCATCCGCCCAGGGAGGCTTAGTGCATGCTATTGTGTTTTGCTGAATGAGAGAAAGTCTGGAATATTAGGCAGGGAATCCAAAGGCAATTTTATAGGCAGTATTGTGAAGGTCTGGAACACACTGCTAAAGGATTGGAAGCATTTCTATTAGAGCCATCAAATTACTTGGTATTCTTAAACATTGAAATGGCATTTTACATTTTAAACCCTTCTGCCTGGTACCTACAGAGAATAAGAGGCAGAAGTTCCATCCTTAGTGACAAAAACCTCCCCTTCCCTCCTCCAAGCTGAACTGCGATATGCTATTAGACCAAGCAAAGGAGTCGTGATCACTTCCCACCCACAGAGTAGCAGCAAATACTTTAGGCCAAAACCCTCTCTCGTACATAACTCTATTGAAGTCGGTGGAGTTACACCACAGATAAGATTGGGTGATTCTGTTGGTCCTCTCATGCTTTCAGAGGGATGGTCTGGATCATCTAATAGGTCTTTTCCTTACGTTATTTGTTCCTTTAATGGGATTTGTCATATTTTTCATTCTGGAAATGATGGACCAGCAAACCACCATCATCAAAACAACACTACTCTATAGGAAGGTAATCAGTTAAAAAAAAAAAGCAGCAGGATAGGCTGGAATGAAAATAAAGTGAAAATGCATGAAAGACAGAGAAGCTACCCACTGAGGCTATGTCTACACTACAGAGATCATAAAAAAGAAGTCCTCTGGAAGATTTCTTCTGCAAGAACTTCTTTTGAAAGAGTGCATCCACATACAAAAAGGTGGATCAAAAGAGCAATCGGCTCTTTTGAAAGAGAGCATCCACACAAGTTCCCGCTCTTTCAAAAGAACAGGTCAGGGATTGAAAAAAAGTCAATGCCACAAGGACTGCACTTTCGAAAGAAGGGCCGTACGGAGCGTCTACACACATTTGCTTTCGAAAGAAGGCGTTCTTCCTGAAACTGGAGTGGAAGAGTGCTTTTGAAAGGAGAACCGCAGCCTTCTGATTTATTTTGAAGGACTATGTTGTGTGTGTAGCTGCTCTGTGGGATCTTTTGAAAGAGCCCCTTTCTTTTGAACAATATTTTGAAAGAACTTGCTAGTGTAGACATAGCCTGAATGTGTGTGCACTTGTGTCTGTTTCTGAAGCTCTCAGGTCCTTGAGAAGGAACCTGGGGAACACTCCTTTTTTGTTGATAGTAGGGTTGCTGACTCTCCCAACCAGAGGCCATTGCTGCAATCAGTTAGCAAGGGATTCCCCTCCCAACCCCACCCCCACTAATTAGTCAGGTGCGTTGTGCAGGGTATTAAACCACTGCCAGAAGCAGGATACCCATGTAAGTGGACAATTGCCTGATCCAGCCAGCAAAGCCTGTGGCCCTGGATTTATTAGAGTTTGTGGTGTTCTAATTGCAAAGCCACTTCCATTGTCAACATGTCTTTTCTTTCACACAGAACGTGATGGATAGATTTAAGTCAGAGGTATCATCCCATAGCAGCAACCCATCCCATTACCTCCTCACCTGCAAGGGTCTCCACACTCCCACCCACGAGCAGGTCCTGTGGATCAGCTCCTACCCTTTCACACCCTCACCCAGTGCTTTCCACTCACTAGTGATCAGCTGTTCAGATGAGTGCAGGAGCCCTGGAGGGAAGGGGCAGGAGTGATGTGGCAAGCCATGCTTAGTTGAGAGAGCAAAAAGAGGCAAAATAGGGGTCAAGCGCGCGCACACACACACCCAGCAACTCAGAAAGATAGCACCTCTGGATTTGAATTAGCTGCTCTAATGTGATGCATTCCCCACACTGGCCCTGAGAGGATAAATTAGGTCTAATTAACTATGCAGGCTGAACCTGCAGGAGGAGCCAGGGAGCAGGAACTGAGTAATTAAACACAAGGATTGTCCAAATAAGGAGACGTGGCACCTATATGAATCAAGAAGCAGGCTAACGGAGGAGGCTGCAGGAAGCCAGGCTGCAGTCACTGCCTGGATGAAAGGTATTGGGAAGTTTGCAAACTTGGGAGGGGTGGGAAGCCAGGAATGTAGGAGAAGGCTCAGGGGAATAGCAGCATGGAATAGCCATGCAGGGCTTCGATGCCACTCAGAAGACCCCTGCACTGGAGCCTGGAGTAGAAGGCAGACCTAGGCTCCCCTATTGGCCACTGACCAAGTGGCACCAGCAAGACAGTGGACTAGAAGATTGCCTGGGTCACAATGGGAGTGACAGAGACATTGAAAGGCTTTTATACCCCAGAAGGGGGGAACTTGTATAGTGACCTGACTGGCGGGCCAAGTCAAGAAGAGACAGGACAGGGGACACACCACAAGCTGAGGGCGCAACACCTGGCTGGAACTAATAGCCAGGACAGCCAGCAAGAGGCAGCCACTTGCCATGAGCAAGCTCCGAGACAGCTGCCATATGTTATATATTTCCCAGACCATTACATCCTATAGCAAACATACTCAGGTCTGATAATCTCAATACAAATAATAGCAAAAAAGAAAAACATGGAGAGGCCAGAAGAGTCTTAAGTTCAGAGAGATTTTAAGTTCTCAGTTAAAAAAAACCTCAAGCAGCCCAGTGGCACATTAAAAACTAGAGATTTTATTAGGACATAAGCTTTCATGAGAACCAGCTCACTTTGTCAGATGCATGACAAAGTGAGTTGTCACTCACAAAAGCTTATGCCATAATAAAACTGTCAGTAATTAAGGTGTCACAGTACTTGTTTTTGTTGAAACAGATTAACACAGCTACCTCTCTGAAACCTTCATCATTTAAGCCCTCCCAAAAATCTTACTCATTGGTCTTTTTGGCTGTCATTTGTAGAGCTAGATAGGAAGCAGTTTCCCCATCCCTCAGAGAGCTTTGAGACTCTGAAATTTTCTTCCTCTATCCCCTTTAATTGGGATAAAACCCTCTTGAAGTTACCATGAACTGAAAAAAGTTCAAAACATTCAGTTCAGCTAAATCAAAGTGTTTTGTTTCAGTTTTGCCTCCCTTTTATTTAGCCTTTGGCTGTGTCTACACTAGCTCCCAACTTCAAAGGGACCATGGTAAGTAGGGTTTCGGGAGATTATTAATGAAGTGCTGTGGTGCATATGCAGCACTTCATTAAGCTAATTCTCCCCCATGGCAACTTTGAAGTGTTAAGCTTCGAAGTGCCGACTTGCATGTAGCCATGGCTCATGCACGGGTACTTCGAAGTGCCTGGGCTACTTCAAAGTCTCTTTACTCCTCAAAATTTTGCATATGCACCGCAGCACTTTGTTAATAATCTCCCGACACCCTACTTACCATGCTCCCTTCAAAGTTGGGAGTTAGTATAGACACAGCCTTAGATTTTAAAATTTAGATTTCAAAGCGAAAAGTCAAATTGTAAAAATCAGAATATTTCACTCGGAAAATGTTACAACATTTTCAGAGTGAAATATTAAAACATTTCAACAAAAAAAAATCAGCATGTTTTCAAGTCATGAGATTTGTGGAAATGGCTTCTGATGAGCAAACTGTTTCATTTTTGTTTGTTGTTTTTTGTACTACAGGTTGAACCTCCCTCATCCAGAACTCTCTCATCCAGAAACATCCATAATCCAGAATGATTTTATTAGCCAGATGACCACTTATCATGGATGTGGCCAAGTTTATTTACAGCCACCAGTCCTGGTTCTCAGTGTTCCGTGCTGTTATTTAGCTGTAATTTACCTCTAAATGTCTAAAAGCCCAATAAACAGCGAAAGTGTTGGTAACGCTGCTTGACAATACTAACCTCCCTTGGTCCGGCAAATTCACTCACTCAGCACCAGTCAGGTCCCAGGGTGCCAGACAAGACAGGTTCAACCTGTAATTGACTGAAAAACTTACTAAGCATCAGCTCTACTCATTTCTCTTCATTCTTCTCCCTATTGTATTATATTTCTTTCTGTGCCTCTGATACTTACTCAAACCCTGTGAGACTAACCAGCACAGTGTGTTTACGAAAGCAAGCAAGAATGAATACCTAACGCACAGTATCCTATGCGGAAGACAAAGAAAGGTGGTAATGTCATGAAACAATAGCTGTGTGTGTGTCACAGCCTGAGGGGGAGAGAGTGCAGAAATGTGGGACTAGAATATAAACATCTGAGACACTTCTACACTGTTGATTTCTTAACAATGATTTTCTGACAGGGCAGCATCATGCGAGCAGACAGTGCAATGGTCTGTTTCTGAACAGCCAGCTCCCAGCAGTCTTCGTTGAAAGTATCTTCCTCTTAATAACTAAAATCTAATGTTATCTTAGACACCTCCCACGCCCTTTGGGAGGGAACTTTTAAATGGCCTCTTATCCAAATGGAAAGGCTCTGATGGTCTGGAAACTTTCTATTCCCACACACCCATCCAGCTGAGCAGATGAAATATTATTGCCTTAAATGGAGTCAGTGGCTTGGTGGCATGGTTCATCCAGGGGAGTCACTCTACAGTTTCAAAAAGAAACAAGGGGAGCGGGAAAGTGCTTTGTAAATCTCTCGTGACCTTTGAGAAAAAGCACGGGAACAGGGAGAAGCAAATCTCTTCCCCAAGATTTCCCGCAATGCAACATTTTCATTGCAGTGAAACAGAGCACCACGTCCAAAACCGGGCAGGAACAATCCCTCCTAAAAATCAGGGCCGCTCAGGAGAAACCAGGAAATGCAGCAGCAGTGTGCAGCTTTAGGTGCCAGCTCTCAGCTCAAAGGTAAAACCACTTGCTAAAGATCCCGTGGCACATTTTGTGAGACACAAGATGTTAGACCCTGAAATCCTAACCAAATCCCCAATGAAATTTTTTATAGGCCTAACTGGAGCAATCAATAACTGAATTAGTCGTCTCCCTGAGAAGCAGAGTTAACGACTAAAGCTAAAACAGCACATTTCAGGCAGGATGGCTTTTGACTTCCTCTAGGTGTCCTTTCACAAAGACATAACTGGATGCTATCTTTCTTCTTCCATGATCCTCTCCTTCTTTCATATGCTTTGGGTGTTCTCACCCTGCTGACCAGTTCACAAAATGAAGGTAAGCTAGATTAGAAGCCTTTGGAAGGTTAGAGAAGACACCTTTCCCTTTAATGTAGACCAGTCTCCATCTGTTTCATATCCCTCTCGTGTGCCTGTAACAGATACAAGCAGAATTGATTTTTTTCCCTCCAGAACCACTAATTGAAGGCTTGCTCTGATGTAATAGTACCAGTAAAATTTCCACTTGTCATCTCTGTTTTGTCTTGTTGGTGCTTGCCAATCCAGCACTGAGACCCCCAAAGGGGAAAATTTTTGAGGGAGGCCAAGGGAGAAGAAGCGAAATAGGCTGAGATGACAAAAATAATCACTACAGGGAAAATGAGGTTGTACCGCAGGCAGGCATTTAACAACCCGACACATAGCTCAGTAAATAGTGTTTCTGGTAGTCCCTACCATCCTGGGCTGGGGGCTCATCAGAACACACATACTAAGTAGCTCTGGCTTTGATCTGAATGTGGGTGGGAAATTGCCAAGGAAAATGCAGGGTGCTACAGAAAGTGGTGCAAATTTGGGATTCAAATTGCTTGAGAAATATAAGATGATTATCAGCCTAGTCTGGTTCAGAATGGTGTTTGGCAGGAATAAAGTGGCCAGATAACAACTAGGAAACTGAGATGGGATAATGAGCAACAGGCATTTATATAAGACAAGGCCTCAAATATCGGACCTGTCCTTATAAAACTGGGACATCTGGTCACCTTCACCGGGAAAGAAAAGGCTGCACAGATAATGGTATAGACCTGTAACACACTATTCAGGCCTTGTCTGCAGCCTAGCCTATACTCACAACCTAGGTAATTTAGGGCTTGCCATACTATGGGGAAGATTGACCCGTTCAGGATCAATCTTCTGGAGTTTGATTTCACATGCCTGGTAGAGACATATGAAATCGAACTGCCTGGTGTCAACAGTCAACCTCTGTACCCCTCGATATTGTGAGGAGTAAGGGAGGTGAATGTGGGAGTTTCTCCTGTTGATCTCCCTCTGGGAGGATGGCCAGGTAAGTTGATTGCAGACAACCTAATTCTAGCTACGTAATTGCTGTAGCTAGATTGTGTATATGCAATCGACTTACCTGCCTAGTATAAACCAAGTCATAGCAGCATTGCTCAGGTGGGCGTGAAAAATCCATACGCAAGAGCTACACAGCTATGCAGACCTGCCCCCAGGGGTTGATGCAGCTAGGTCAACTATGCATTCTTCCATCAACCTAGGTAGCATTGCTCACGGAAATGGTGTTCCTTTAGCAATGGAAAACCCCCTTCCACCTGTGGTCTCTCCACACCATGAGATTACAATGTCATAGCTATGGCAGCATTGCTATGCCACTAGAGCATCCATAGTGTAAACCAGTGTTCCCTGTAGGCAGTGCGCTTGTGCAGTCACTCAGGAGAGATTCAAATGCCAGTCAGTTGATTAGCAGAGCCCCCAGTTAAGTTTTCTGTTTTTCCTGGTGATGCACCTTTGCACATGCCTCGGTACATGTAAAACAATTTATTCCACACAGGGATGGCAAAAATCTGCACATGGCTGGAAAAGATTAGAGGGAACACTGGGTGTAGACAAGGCCTAAATTGCATACTAAAGAACGCGTAGCAGTGGGATTAGCCACCAAGCACCTCAAGAGCAAGAGCCAGTCTTAGACAAAAACTTTCGGTGTTCCCTGGTGCCCTTGCAGGCCTAAATCTGTAAACTCATCTATTAAGCATCATTAGGAGTCTCACTGGATTCAGTGGGGATGCTTACCCACGTAAAGTTACCCACGTGGGTAAATGTTTACAGGATTGAGCCTTTTGTTAGTCCTGGTGAAGTGAGTGAGTGTTGCAGGTGCTGTTGGGCTCAGCCCTACACTTGGCAAAAACAGAACTTTCAAATCTTTAGAAAGACTTACTACTGCTTGTCTATCTTCATGGCAGGACTCTCAGTAGAAGTTGCCATTGTACTGATGCTTCCCATGCAGGAGCTCTTGTATGGGGAAGGCAGAGGTAGGACTATGAGAATGCAGAAGCCCCTTAAAACATAGAGAGCGCTAGGGCTTGTCAAAGCTGTTGTAAAATACATTAAGTTTAGTAGTTAAAACAAATTAATTAGCTAAAAAATGTTGAAAAAGCAGTAGCCTCTGTTTTCTATGAACTCAGAGGGGTTTGCCATCTCAATCTCAGTCCAGTCCTACAATCTATCAGGCTATTAAGGCAAAAACTTTCTAACTGATAAGTTTTTACAAAAAAAAAAAATAGATTTTAACATGTAAACTTTGAGATTCACTCTTTAGAACTAGCTGCATGATTAGACTAACCAGTTGGAGTGGTTAGGAAGAATTGCATCATATCACACTAGTGGTTTGTTTGTTTTTTCCTTTATAAGCATCAACCAGGCTTAAGGCTAAAATTTTCCCTACTGATGTGCTTAGCCCTTTAAATTGAACTCTTCTGGGTCACTCACCTGTTACCTACACAGGGCGAGACTCAGAAATGCAATATAAATAAATGATAATGTAAGTAATTCAGTTCCAATTCAAGCAAAGTGAACCTGAAAAATGAAATTTTCTTGTCAAAGTCATTCCACTTTTCAAGCCCTCATTTTCCTAACAATACGTTAATAACTGTGTGTTATGGGAATGACTAGCTTAGCAGGAAACGTTAGAACTTGTCAAGATTTCAGGGGAGGAGGGAAACGTGGTGGGGTGATTACACACTGTGGCCTTGCCAAGCTTTACACTAGCAAAAATAACAAGGTATCAATTTGAGACCATTCCCTCCTCCCCCTCCTTCCCAATCCTATTTACTGGAAAGGAACAATGAAGACTGCTGGCAAATTAATCTTGCTGGAAGTCTGTCTATAGGGCTCTGTCAGAGCAAAGGCTCCTAGCTCTGCCTCCTGTACATCTTTGACCATTAAGTGTCAGTGCTATTGACCCTAGGGAGCACTTAATGGTGCCATTTATTTTAATTTCATATCACTTTGCATCGGTTCTTTAGAAACACAATTTCAGGAATTGCTTTACATTGCGTCAATACCAGCTAGACCGCTTGAAGGCAGCATGCAGTTTCTTAAAGACACTCTGCCCAAACTGTGGGGCAAATCTTATTTTTTTAAATTATACGGGTTTGCAAACTCTGTGGATTTTTGTAGGCCTTTCCTCAAATAAGTAGAGTTTCAAAGCTTCTACTTCTATTTTTTCAATTAATTGATGTCCTTCGACCAATATCAGGCTTACTGTATAAAACTTACACAATGCCTACACTCAGATAACCCAAAGCCAATAGGCTCTCACCAGCACTAAAATACAAGTTAGTTTACAAATGGAAAATAACAGAAAAAGCCCTCTGCTAACTGGTGGGCTCACTGGGGACAGCGTTTCAAGATATTCCATACAATTAGGAGCATCTCAAATCCAGAATATATGAGTCTGCTTTTTTAATATCCCAATTCTGGAGACCATTCTGACCTATATACTAGAAGGTATTAAGGTGCATAACTACATATACCTTTGAGGTTCTGGACCTAAGACACCATTATGGTTGGGGCATAGTAAAATAACGATTATAGAAGATGGAAAGCTGCTGACAAATCGGAGGGAACCTAGGGAAAAAAAAAACGTTAAAAGAGACTGAGGATGATGCCTTTTTTGCTAGCATAGGGTGGCTTTGGGAAGTGGGCGAATATCTGAAGATGGGGGGTGTGGGCGCATGCGCACGTGCACACTACTGCCCTCTAGTGGATGAAATCAAAACTACATAACCATGTGTCAGCTGGGCAAATCTGTCATGATTTATTCAGTGACTGTCACCTTTTTTCTGGTCTGTCAGTGCCATTTTCACAATTTTAGTTTTTGAAAAAGTATTTTAAATTTGCGAAAAAGTTCTCAGCCTGTAGTCCTTTTACAAGCAGCGTGTTGTGAAAATTAAGCATCCACCTTCTCAGCTGTTTTGATTACTCCAAAAGGTGTTACAATAGGTGTGCATTCTCTGATTTGATTAATAGACTTCTTAGTATCACATTTCCAGGGCAAATACATTTGCATATGAAAAATTCACCTTCTCTCAACATTATGCAGTATCCAGTTAAAATTCCTATCAGTGAACTCATTCCCTGGAATCCTATCTTCCCACTTGCTAAGGCCCAGAGAAGGAATATAATATTAAAAAAGCCACCTAAAGAAGAACACAGACACGTTACTTCCGGTGAAGATGCACTGCTGTGGGAGTCAATCCACGAGTGTAAACATCTTTTTCTACAGCTACAGTTTCAAGGATCTACGTTTCTGTCAAGTCACTTTCAACAGTAAACACAAAAGGACATTTGTGTGGCATGCAGACAGTTTTGAGATCACTGTGAGTGAGGTCTCTCAAATGTTTCAGAGCAATGCCTAGTACATTTTGTGGAGAACAAGACCAACAGGTGTGCAAAGAGGTTCCAAACAGTTCATTTAAAAATGCAGACAAATGTAAGTGATAACATGCTTATGGCAGCCATTCTAGCCAGAGACTGTCCTGAGCTAGCAGCTAACCAGGATTCTTCTGTCTCTCAGCTGAGGGGGGAGGGTCTCCGCTTTCCCAGCTGCGTGGGAGAATCTGGTTTCCATTCCTCTTGATGCTGTGGAATTTGGAAGGACCAGGACTGCACAGCATTGGGATAACTATTCAATTCCTATAGTCGGTGGCCCCAGACGATATGTAGCCCTCAACTGTCTACAAATACTTGAGGAGTAAGATTGTGTAGGATGGCACAGGGATATATAGCTAAGGCCCTTCTACACTAGTGAAACAACCAGGTCTAGGGACCTAGCTGCAATACAGTTAGGGCCTACTCACACTACAGGTTGAACCTCTGGACCTGACTGGTGAGGGATGAGAGAATTTGCCGGACTATGGAAGTCAATATTGTCTAGCACATTACCAATACTTCCACTGCTTACTGGGCTCTTAGAAAACATTTAGGGATAAATTACAGCAAAATAACAGCACAGAACACCAAGAGTTAAGACTGGTGACTAGATACAAACTTTATGCGACTGCAGAAAACTTGACCACACCTAGGATAAGTGGTCATCCAGCGAACTAAAATCATGCCAGATTACAGATGTTGCTGGATGAGAGAGTTCTGGATTAGAGAGGTTCAACCTGTACTCATTTAATGAAGTTTTGAATGTTCATGGGCTCTAATAAAAAAGGGATTAAATTATACAGAAAATATTTTAGGCTGAACATCCAGAAAAAATAATTTTCTGATGGTGAGATCCACCAAGCTGTGGAACAGACTCCCAAGGGAAGGCTTGGCAATTCCTTCACTTGGGGACCCTAAAAACAAAATGGGCCTCCCTCACTTCCCCAATCTTGTCCCAAGTAAGTCATTTTCCTCTATATGTGATTTTATTCTTTTGTTTAGAGCTCCTAGTGCTGGGGAGAGGATGCATTTTTTGCTTCCAAGTGAGGAAATATATAGCTACCCCCTTTCATTCTGTTACCCTACCATCTCCACCTGGTCCCCACACGCACCTAGCTCTAACACCTGTGTCTTCTAGGATCAACCAATCACATGATCCACGGGACCTTCTCAAAGCATGGGACCCAAAGTACCCACCCCAATTTGCTATACCCAAAGGATGGCTCTGGTTCCTACTCTTTATATAGCAAACTGCACAACTCACACCTGTCTGCATCCTCTGGAAAAAAGAGAAGCCTTCAGCAGCCCCAACCCCCTCCGTGCTCAGCGACTTATTTCAGCAACCCCATAGCTCAATGTTCCAAATGATGACTCTATCTCGTACATCTCCCCTCTACATGGATGGTTAGAATGTCATTCCAGAGGTCTCAGCAGAGCAGCAAATGCACAAAAGGATCATTGATGCAAATGAAAAATTTTAAATGAAATCAAATCTTCCTCCTCCTGGGAAAACAACTCAGGGAAAACACAAACCTGTCATGTCAGAAGAATAGCTTAGTACTACACTCCTAAATAGGAGCTGATTGAGTCTTAATCCCACTGAGTAAAACTTTACTAGTTCCTATTAATAGTTTATTATATCTGATAGCTTCCTCTCCTCCAAAATTCTTTGTACATCATTCATATGGAACTTTTAAGTGGCAAAGCAGAACCCATGAGATGAGGCACTTTTCCATTTTAATAATATTTTCACACACATCCTCTAAGCCAGTCACTGATGCAAACACTGTATCCCTATCATACACCAATCATAGTTAGAGTAGCTAGTCTTCAGAGGATGTTACAAGCTGAACTGAACACAACAGTCTCCTGTGATGGACACCAAGGCTCCTGGCTAATCCCTGACATTCATTCCCTTATTTATGTTCTTTGCTGTAACTGAATACCAGACCATTACGCAAATCAGAGGATCCGAGTATAAGTATTACTGTTACTTGTGTTTACAAGTAAAAAAAAAAAAATCCTTCCTTGAGTTTAAGAACATAAGAATGGCCACATTCAGCCAGATGAATGGTCCATCTAGCCCAATGTCCTCTTCTGATGGTGGCCAAAGTCAGATACTTCAGAGGTGTGGCACACTCTGTACTTCAAAGTAGCACCCTGGAACCCCCTATGTTCCCCATTATCATACGGCTGTGGTGTATTTTGGACAAGGTACCCATGTCACAACACAAAACTTCATAGCAGCTTGAAGAAAGCATAGAAGTCAGTAGCATGATCACTTGGCCTCAGCCCTCCTCCATGACCTGGATCTCACCACATAGAAGATGCGCTGGAAGACAAAGACTTTGAACAAGGGAGCTCGGTACCAGGTTATAAGGGGTTCCAGTCTGTGTACTGAGAGACTGCAAGCTCCTTTCACTCTGTTAGGGTGAGAGACTGATTCAAATCTTGCTTGGTCTGTTTAAATTAGACTATAGACTGCAAATTTATAGTTATAATTACTTAACTTTCTGTAGCTAATAAATCTTTTTGATAGTGTATCTAACGCAGTGGGCTTTTCATTGCAGTGTTTGGAGAATCTCTGCTCAGGCAAACATGGGGTGTTGAACATCCACACTCTGTTGTTACAGTAGCAAATTATGTTCAGGAAGGTCACAACATTTGCAAATTTAACAATCGCAAATTCAATTATTTGCAAGCTGCTGGGGTAGCTAGTTTCACTTTCCCATGCCGGGCTCAGCAGGCAGAGTGAGCTTCTGAGCAGCTCTTCTCCCAGCCTGCCAGCCCTGGTTACCGCTGCAGGGACCCACCTGAGGTCACTGATGTGGCAGCAGTGTGAAAGCAGAGGATTCCCCTGACCCCCTGCACACACACTGGGCGGGGGATCCTGCCCGCCTGGGGCTGTAGGCAGAGCAGAGCAGGACAGGGGTGAGGCCAGGGCACAGGGCCACGGTACCTGTGATGGAAGTTGGCCTGGCCTATGTACAGCGGGCCACCCAGCCCTGCCTCCAGCTGGGGGCATGGCCCAACCACTGACAGGGGCTCCCCACAGCCCCACCATGGGGCTCCACTTCCCCACACTGCTACCCAGAGCTGCCCGCAGTGCCAGAGCCTGGGAGCCTGCAGAGTTCTGCTCCCCCAGCTGCCTGTGCATGCAGGGAGAGCACGATGCTGGGCAGTGCTGGGAGCAGCTCCAGGAGCCAGGGACTTCTGGGATGGGGATCTGCATAGGGCCCAGGGAGTTTCCTTCTGACCTCCCAGAAGGAATTCAGCATTCACAAAAATTAAACACTCTCGAGGGTTCTCAACACCAAACCCTCATGAATGTTGCAACCCTATTGTAGTGAGCTTACACTAGTCAGGCTTCCAACCAGTATAAGCTGGTACCATTCTGTGATGTAGGGCTGGAGCTGGGGGAATTGGCGGGACTAGAGCTATCATTACTATTGGTAGTTTATGAGTGGCTAAGAGATCATTCATGTAACTCAGTTCATGCCCTTGTTTGTGGATGGCTATGTAAGCGCAGTGCCTGCCAGAGGCTTGTAGCGTGACAACATCTGCGTGAGAGGCAGTGAAAGCTAAAGGGTTTGGAGGGTTCAGCAGTCTCACAGTCCATGCTGCACCCTGGGGAATGCCTTTGCAGAGGGAATGAACAGAAAAGGGCAATTTATAACATGAGCCATCCCCTGCCATCCTGCCCAAGCTTCTGACAGTTTAGGGACACCCATAGGATGGGATGGTGCCCCTGACTGTCTTGGCTAACAGCCAGGGATGGAACTATCCTTCAGGATCCACTCTATTTTTTTTAACTGACCCCAGTTATACTTTTGACCTTCCCAATATCCCACATCAACAAGATCCATAGGTTAACTGAGCATGAAAACTATGTGCTTAGGTCTATTTTAACCTTCATTATATAAAGGGGTAAATTACACTTCTCCACTCCTTCTCTATGATTTTCACATCTTCCTCCCCTTAATTGTCTTTCTTCCACGATGAAAAGTCCAAATCTTTTTATCCTCTCCAGATGTGGAAACTGTTCCACGCCCTTATTCATTTTTGTTGCCCTTTTCTTTCCTTTTTCGATTCCAGGGTATCTTTTTGAGATTAGACAACCAGAACTTTATATTCAAGATGTGGGTGTGCCATGGATTTCTAAAGTGGCCTTACGCTACTTTCCATCTTATTTTTCTGTTTCTTTCCTAATGGTTCACATTGAGCAGATGTTTTCAGAGAACTATCCACAATAACACCATTATTTCCTTCTTGAGATGTAACAGCTAATTTAGGCCTTATTTTATATGTATACTTGGGATTATGTTTTCCAGTGTCCATTACTCTACGTATGTCATCAATAATTTTTTTCCAAAAGCTAGGAATGGGCAACAAGGGAATATATTACTCACTTATGAATATTGTTAACAGCACTGATCTCAGTACTGGTCCTTCTGAGACTCCACTATTTACCCCTCCCTACTATGAAAATAGAACATTTATTCCTATTCTTCATTTCCTAGTTTAATCAGTTACTGAATCATGATAAGACCTTCCATTTCATGATTTCTTACTTGCATCAGAACCTCTGGTGATGGACCTTGTCAAAGGTTTTCTGAAATTCCAAGTACACTGTGTCACTGGATCAACCCTGTCCACATTTGTTTGACTTCAAAGAATTCTGCTAGGTTGGTGAGGCATGGTTTTCCTTTACAAAAGTCATGTTGACTCTTCATCAACATATCATGTCTACCTATGCATCTGATAATTCTTTTCTTTTCTATGTATCAGAGAGGTAGCCGTGTTGGTCTGTATCTTCAAAAACAAAAAGTCCTGTGGCACCTTATAGACTAACAGATATTGATTAACAGATTCTGATGAAGTGGGTCTTTTCCCACAAAAGCCTATGCTACAAAATACTGGTTAGTCTATAAGGTGCCACAGGACTTCTTGTTGTTCTTTTCTGTCATTTCAAGAACTTTGCCTGATGCCGAAGTTGGACTTAATGGTCTGTAATTGCCAGGATCACCTCTGGAGTATTTGTTTAAAAATTGGCATTATATTAACTATCAACCAGTCATCTAGTAGAGAGGCTGATATAAATAATAAGTTACTTATCATAGTAGTTCAGCGTTTCATATTTGATTTCTTTCAGAATTTGAGTGAATATTTTCTGCTCCTAGTGACTTTTACTACCATTTAGTTTATTTCAATATCTCAAAGTCTTTAATGCCAGAGGGGACCATACTGCTCACCTAGTCTGCCTGCCTGCATATTGCAGGCCATAGTATCTCATCCACACACTCCTATAATAGACCCACAGTCTCTGGCTGAGTTACTAAATTCTCAAATCCTCATTGGTAACTTGAAGTTTTTAGAGAACCAACCATTTACACTAGTTTCAGCTAGGAAGCGATATCCCTTGCTGCAGAGGAGGGGGGGAAAAATCCTAGGATTCTGCCAATATGACTAGGGGACAAATTCTTCCCAATTCCAAAAATTTTGACCAAGCATGTCAAACATGTGGCACAGGGGCTGCATATGGCCCAATCTAATTCTTTTTTTGTTTGCACTAAGTCCAGCCCACCCAGTTACCTTGTTTAACCTAGAAACAGAACATGCCTGCGAAAGAGCCAGAGGTTGCAGCTGTGAGAACTGGGAACTGCTGCTGAACATGCTGGGCAGCCCCTCCCTCCTCCCAGTCCCAAGGCATGGACCGAACAGGCAGGGCCACAAGAGAGCAGGGCTCAGTTCAGGTGGAGCCAGGCACAGCACCACTGCTGTTGTCACGAGAGAAGCAAGGCTGAATCCCACGGGCTCCACAGCGAGAGGCTGTTCTGGTGAGCTCCTGGGGAGTCCCCAACCCTCCTGAGGTGAAGCCTTCCACCCTGAGCCCTCTCCCTCAGTCCCGCCACCACCTGAGGAGAAGCCCTTCCTCTCACAGATCCACCTGAGCCAAGCTCCGCATGTGCATGAGGCAAGGCCAAGCCAGGCCAGCTGGTGGTGCAGAGACCCCCTCGTGGAGTGCAAGAGCCTCACCTGAGGAGCTGGTGTGAATCTCTCCCGGGCGTGCACCTCACGGATTCTGCTGGCACTGGGTTCCAGGTGGCCCTTGTCCAGCCACCCCCGACAGCACTGAGTCAGTGGCAGGGGGTGGCTCATGAAATACCCCCATGCCTTCCAGGCAGTGCGAGCAGTTGTGGGGCCAGTCGCACTCACCCGCTCTGCCCTTCCCTGCCACAACTAGCCCCGCAACCGCACGAAGCCCGCTGCTGTGGCCTCCTGCAGATCTCAAAGCACTGCTCTGCCCCATGGCACATGCCCAGCTCTGGCCATCCCAGGGGTTTTCACACAAGCCAGCCTAAGCACCAAGGAGCAAGTGGACCAAGGGGCTCTTTGTGAAATCCCCTCAGGGAGCCCAGCCACACCAAGGATGGGCCAATTGCAGGAGGCTCAGAGATCAGCACTTCCTCTGGCTTAACTTGCCTCGCCTCACGGAGCACCTAGGAGCCCAGACCTAGACCAAGTTCCCCTTGGTTTAGCTTCTGTACAAAACACCATAAAAAAAGGCAATCTCTGAGCTTGACCAACTGGCTTCCTAGACAGCTTTCCTGAACATAAGTGAGAACAGGAGACAGATCCCGATTTAACAAAAAGTTACAAACTTGCCAAGCTTGGTTTAGGTGTTGGTTGGCAGCATTAGCTGGTCTTTTGATAATACACACACAGCATGGCTTCGAACATAGAGCTGCATGGGGGAGGAAGGGCCGGGCTGAGCTTTCACCTCACGTGCTGAAGAAAATTGACTCATTTGCCACTCTTAACATCTGCGCCAGGGGGTGCTGACCCCTGTCATATAAGGTAGGTTTCCCATTCCTCTGATCATCCTTGTCATCCTTATCTGCTCTAGTTCAACTTTGAATTCATCTTTAATAAGACACAGAAGATGGAATTGTACTCAGGCAAAATATAGAATACCGAGTACAAAAGACCAGCTAATGCTATACTAACACCTCACAGCCACATCCCACTAGCAACTCATAGCCATCCTGTGGTCAGACAGAACACCCAGGTCTCTTCTGTCACTTCTATAAATGCCCAACTTACAGCAAAGCTCCTGTTAGTCCTCACATTCACTTTGAATTATCCCATTTCTTTTACTCTGACTTTCAGTCATCCAGATCATCTTGTATTACATTTGAGTCCTCCTCTGTATTGGCAATACCTTTCAAATTTGTATCATCCACAAACTTAATTAGCCTCAGAGAGAGAGCTGTGCCGTGTTAGTCCATATACTATCAAAACAAAAAAGCAGTCAAGTAGCACTTTAAAGACTAACAAAATAATTTATTAGGTGAGACAAAAGCTCACCTAATAAATTATTTTAGATGAGCTTTTGTCTCACCTAATAAGTTATTTTGTTAGTCTTTAAAGCGCTACTTGACTGCTTTTTTGTTTTAATTAGCCTCCTCTGCTGACATCTCAGACAATTCCTTCAATTTCTCACCTAAAAAATGGTTTAGGTGTGGGAACCTCCCTTACATCCTCTGCAGCATGGTTTCCCAAACTGGGTGGGTGTGCCCCCCTGGGGGGGTGTGAAGAAATCCCAGGGGGGGGGGGCAAGAGGTGAACCATCCCCCCCATCATTCCCCACACCCCAGGAAAGGGCTGGCCTTTGCTTCTGGCTCTCAGCCCCTGCTATTTTACATGGGTGACCCAGTGCAGCTGCTATAAAAAGCAGGCAGCCAGTGAAGACCCATATGGAGTTAGCTGCCTCCTGCAAAGGTGAGTGTGGGTAGGTGGAGGAAGAGGAGGGTGGGGTTAGATGAGGGGCTGGCGTTGCCTGGCTCAGGTGAGGGGGATGAGGTAAGAGCAGGGAGCTGGTGGTGCCTGGCTTTGTGGGAGGGGAGGGACTCAGGTGGGCAGCACAGGTCTCAGGCAGGTGGGCAACTGGTGTGGGCAGCTCTGGCAGCTGGCACAGGGCTCAGGCAACTGCCCAGCTGGGGCTGCATCAGGCTCCCACAAGGGAGCAAGAAAAACCATTTGTGCTTATTTTTAATTGTAAATAACATTTTTATGTCAATGTATTTATTTTAAATTATGAGTTGTATTTTTTTTTGTTAAAATGGGGGTTGGATGATGGTGAAGAAGAGGTAGGGGGTGAGGGTTTCTCAAAAATCAAAAGGGTGACAAGATGACAAAAAGTCTGGGAACTGCTGCTCTGCAGTGAAGGTGAATTCAGGCAATTCATTTAGCTTCTCTGCAAAGGCTTTGTCTTATTTGAATGGTCGGTTAGCACCTTAATTGCCCAGTGACACCACTGATTGTTTGGCAGGCTTCCTGCTTCTGAAGTACTTTAAAATAATTAATCTCCTAGGGGCAGGCTTTTAGTCTGTAGGGTCACAAAAACCAAGCTGTTCTGCAGCACCTTAAAGACTAAAATTACCTAATAAAACAAAACATGTTAGTCTTTAAGGTGCTACAGAACTGCTTGGCTTTATATAATACTGTAATTACTTACTTACCTACTGAGTACTAACTCAACACCCACCCTTTTCTCTGCTCAGATGGGAGTAACTATGGCAGAGCCATGAGTTATCAGCTAATGTCAAACAAACAAATCTGGCTGGATCCTCTACCACCACCTAAGCAAAGTTCAACTACAAGGGAGGGCCAGAGTGAGCTGGTTATGGCTTCCTGATCCATTGCTGGCCAAACGTGGTGGAAATTAGGGACCTTGCATTAGTGAAAAACTGGCCCAGGAGAGCTCTGTTTTATTCCCTCTCCCACTTTTCCTTCCTAGAGAAACCTTTTTTATAGAAGTGCAGGTTCTTCCCGCTCCATCTCACCAGTCTTACACAAGGGGACTGCTTCCTGTGCCAGTTAGCTAATGGACACTGAGCCCTTCCTCAGGATAAAGGAAACCTGTAGTTCCCTGTTGAACATCATCATTTGTTGCTCCAGGCCCACCCATCTTAATATACAAGAAGTCTTGTGGCACCTTATAGCCTAACAGATATTTTGGAGCATAAGCTTTTGTGGGCAAAGACCCGCTTCATCAGATGTGGGTCTTTGCCCACAAAAGCTTTTGCTCCAAAATATCTGTTAGTCTATAAGGTGCCACAAGATTTCTTGTTGTTCTCGAAGCTACAGACTAACACGGTGACCTCTCTGATACTTGTCACCATCTTAATGTATTCACCTCCATTAGTGTTCTGTCCTTCCTCAAGGGGGCAACCCACACCTTAAGAACTTTCAAAACAAAAAGCAGTCAAGTAGCACTTTAAAAACTAGCAAAATAGTTTATTAGGTGAGCTTTTGTGGGACAGACCCACTTCTTCAGACCATGGCCAGACCAGACCAGCTTACTATTGACAGTATATAGACTAGCACAGCTCCCTCTCGGTTACTTAAGAACTTTGGCTCTCTGCTGATAATTTTGTCTTGAAACAGTCTACTTTGTACCATGTGAGCAGCAATTAATCCGTGTGTAGCCAGATCCCCCAAGCAGCAGGGTGGCCTATTAGTGAAGTCCCTGTGTTACCCAGGGGCCCGGGGTGTAGGACTTCAGTCCACTTAGTAGAGTCCGTACCTTCAGTTTGGGGCATGGCCCTAAGAGTCCAGCTTCCCACTCCTTAGTGGGGTTTTCTTTGGGATTTTTCCCCCTCTGTGCCTGGGGGGAGGGGGAGGTTGCAGCTGGTTCAGGTCCTAGGGACAGCAGAACCAGCTCCTGCCTCTTTGCTGGTCAGTCACAAACAGAGCTTGCCTCCCTCCTTTAACCCTCCTTCCATGCCTGGCACTGGCTGCAGGTGAAATGGGGTGGGGCTAATTGGGTAAAGGGGCCTTGTTTAGCCCCTGCACTGCCAGGCCCTCCCTTCACTCCCTCATCCCATAAGCTCAACAACAATCTTAATAAAATCTAGTCTAGTAAACTGGAAGGAATACTCTCTTGGTACAGCTCTAGGTCCTCCAGCGAACAGACTTCATTAGTGACAATTGACTAAGCCTGTACACCAGCCAAAGGCTTCAGTAAAGGAAGTGTTGACTTAATACATTCTGGCTAGTATATAAATAGTTATATGGAGCAGATAATGCAAGTATGCATTAAGCACTAAAAACATTCAGCACAAATATTGGAACAGTGATATCGCCTAAACTGCCTTTTACCATAACCCTGTTCACTTATGCTAAGTATCCCATCACATTGTGCATTTGCTAAATTAAATTTTTGGCAAAAGCACAGAGGAAACTTGTTCTATGTCTTAGTACAAGCTAGGGAAGTACCTTCACAGATCAGTATGTGAAATGCTAGTATCCAAAACAAAGATACCAAAGGAACTGATCAAGAAGTTAGAAAAATGGAACAAACTGATGGGTTGGATTTCATGTGAAAAATGTCTAACCCTGTAAAATCAACTAAACAATACTAGGTGAAATATATAACCTAGAAGCACACCTTCCGCCTAGGCGAATATAACATTGCTGCATGTGACTCCTCCTCAAAGATGGATATCATATAGAACTTCATTCCTGTACCACGTTAATAAATCTGACTAGTTATTTTGTCTCGAGTATATTTCATAACAAATTATAAATGCAGTCAAGCAATTGACTATACAATTTACCAGCAGAAGAACAAATCAGCTCCCCGTTTAAGGCTCACAAATATTTGAGCCACTCTTCCAATCAAGGCTCTGGTTCCATTTGCTATATATATTTAATCCCAGCTGCTTCAATATCACACTCACAACAGGGCATCTGGGTAAGTGATCACTAGGGAGTTGAGGAACATGACTGGGAAGAGTGCACAGTACAGCACCTACCTGTACTGGGTCCATACAAAAGGAGACAGCAAAAGAAAGGCTCTCTTGTCCTAACATCATCTTGGTGTTGCTGGGCTTGTTTAGTTTAGAAAAGAGAAAGCTGAGAGGGGACATGATAACTGTTTACAAGTACTTAATAGAGTGTTACAAGGAAGAGGGAGAAAATTTGTTCTCCTTGGCCTCTGAGGTCAGGACAAGAAGCAAAGGGTTTGGACTGCAGAAAGAATGCTTAGGTTGGACCAGGGGTCTGCAATCACATGTGGCTCTTTAAGGACTTCTTTGTGGCTCCCGAAACTATAATTGCAAAGTTAAAAAAAAGAAAAACACACCTCCAGATTAATTTCGATAAACGGTGAATGTCTAAAAACCCAAAAATGAACAACTCATATCTAAACAGCAAACAACATATGATCTCCAAAGGTTGGAAAACTCCCCCAAGTGACCTCCGGGGGCGGGGGGGAGGGAGTAGAAGTCAGGAAGACGGTGGTACAAACACACACACACTAAGTATGAGGAAATAGAATATGTAAAAAGTTTGTGAATGTCCTGCAATAAACGTGTACCCCTGTAAATCATTGTGTGTGCACAGTTCTTAAAATAGGAGTTACAAAAAGGCTGGTTTGATGTTATTTATTAAGGACCATCTCATATTCACATGCATTGTGGCTCTTGAATTATTGTGTTTTTTTACCGAATTGGAAAAAAATGTCTCTTCTTGTTATTTTGGTTGCCAACCCCTGGGTTGTACATTAGGAAAAACTTCCTAACTGTCAGACTGGATAAACAGTGGAATAAATTGCCTAGGGAGATTGAGGAATCTCCAGTGATGGAGATATTTAAGAGCAGGTTCTATCGGGGATGGTCTAGATGATTCTTGGTCCTGCTGTGAGGGCAGGGGACTGGACTTGATGACCTCTCGAGGTCCCTTCTAGATCTAGTGTTCTATGATTCTATCTATGAACTGGTGAGCATCCTCAGTCTGAGGTACAGTTCACACAGCTATGCAAGCTACCCCCAAAGCACTCGATATCTTCTGCGATGAACTGAAGGAGGAGCAAGAGAAGGTGACCCACAGGAGTTGTGCACTCTGTGGAGTACTCAGAATCAGTCTGCATAAGGTATCCATGACTTTTGCTCCTTTCAAAGAACCTACTGGTAACAACCAGCCCTCTGCTGTGGTATGCCTAGGATACTTTCTAAATGCTGTGAACTGCAGGGTTACAGAGCATGTTCCCTTTCCTATGCATAGGGACATGCACCATCAATTTACTCAGGAATCCTATTCCACAGGGAGAACATCCTATCAGTCCTGGGCATGGTAGAGGGCATATACATACTACTCTGAGGGGACCAAGGGAGCTGATGCAGCCTATGAAAATAGGAAATACACCTAATCCATGAATATTGTTACTGTGAAACAAGTATGGTATTCACAGCTGTGGTGGCTAGATATGCAAGATCCTGCCACAAGTTCTACATCCTGCCTTTCCCACACAAAGCATTTGCCCAACTTCCAGTCTGAGCCCCCAGCATCTGCATTTAGTGGCAGTGAGTGCTCAAGCATCGCCTAGCAACATTCATTTGGGCGCGGGGAAGGGGAAGGGGTCACTTTTGTAACTAAGATGCCAATCACTACCTCATAGGATTGTACATCATTTAGTAATGGAATTTAGGGCTGTTTGTATATTGAAAGTTTCTCTGTTGGACAGATAAAAAGAAAGAGCTGGATCTAGCCTTGGATATAAAAAGTCTTTTAATTTAGGAGCATATAAAAGTGTTTTGCTTCTATATTGCAGTGCTGCTGTAAGTGATTGAAGGACATAAGAACATTATTGAGGAAACAGTCCTGCAAGGTTATAATCCCTTTATGAGCCCAGGATTTGAAATATTTATTTTTGTTTGCAGGCTGAAATTGAGCAAATCCTCAAAAGACAATGGTTTAGATGTGGTAGCTTTCTCAGTTTATGTGAGTTTTGCAGGGTGAGGGTTGTTTTTAGCTGTGTCAGGTAATCCTTGTTTTAGATAGGAGTCTAAAGAATTCAGATGCCCAGAAGATGACGTGCTATTCTGGTCAAACGTTTGCAGATTTAAAACCTGCCAGCCAGAATCCTCCTATGCCTTGTACCTAGGCATTCACCAGAGCCTGTACAGAGAGAATAGTAAAGGATGCTATTTGGAGTGGGTAGCCACTTGGAATAAGGCATAAATTATAACTCAAGATGCCAGGAAGTGGAGAATCAGGCACATTTTAAGAGCATATTTTGCCACAGCTCAGAGTGCTTCAATGACTTGCTGATACCACTGCAGGCTTTGAAGTTTAAAGAACAGTAGTTGAGGGTGCTCAGAACCTTACAAGTGTCACTCCTCAGCTCTTTATTCTAATCTAGAAAGAACATGAAGATCTAAAGTGAATGAAAGTCCCAGCACATAGAACAGGGATCCTTTTAAAAAACACTCCATGGTCGCACTTAACAGGCCTTCACTTAACCACAGGAAGTAGCTGGGGATGAAGGAAACCCATCTTCTCAGTTGAAAAATATTGTTTTTGCTTTACTTCCCACAGTATCATCACCACTTCATTACAAAGAAAGAAATCCTGCCATGTACAGGGTGATCCCTCAATCCCTGCTAGGCACACTCTCCTGTCCCCTTGCCTAATTGTATGTTTTGAGCCAAATGTACTGAAATTAAAAGTAATGGAATAATTACTATCAGGGTCCTAAGGATAACAAATTCTGTTTTACTGCAACTTTGGGGGGTTTGAAAACAGTGTTTGTTCAGTAGTGGGAAAAAAACCAGAGACTGTGTTTTCACTTACAGAGAGCAATAGACTCAGCCATATCTTTAAACTTCACTTGTTTGGTACTGAATTTTAGCAATTACAGAAGCTACAGTGTGAATTCATTGACACAATGGAGGTTGCCCTGGGAGTCAAGGGTTCCCATGTAGCAAGATCAATGGTTCTCCCTTTTTTTCAAAAGCTATAATACAGGGCACTTTACTCTCGCACACGCATAAAAGCTCAACAGTCTGACATGCCTCTTACTCTGAACCTGCAGCAGCCCCTTTTCTGTCCGTCCTAAGTTCACCATGCCTCACAATTCTCACCTGTAGCACTGCCCCGCAAACTCACTCCCCCCGGTATTCCAGTACCACCCACCTACAGTTCTGCTGCTGCTTTTCAGATCCAGAGCTGCAGCCTCCCAGTGCTTTCAGTCCCAGACTCCCTTCTCAAGGCAAGTCCATATTTAAAACACTGCACGGGCACAGCTGTGCCACTGTAGCTGATGGGAGAAAGCTCTCCCATTGGCATAGTTCATCCATTTCCCCCAAGAGGTGCTGTCTCCACCAGGGAGCGGGCTGGCATAACTACATCGCTTGGGGGTGGATTTTTCACATGTAGTTATACCTGTGTAAGGCCCCATGTACACTAGCAAGCTTACAGCAGCACAGCTGTCCCAGTGCAGCAGCACCACTGGTAAGATGGTTTGTGTAGCCACTCTATGCTGACAGGAGAGCTCTCCTGTTGACATAATAAAACCGCCTCCAAGAGCAGCGGTAGCTATGTCACTGGGAGAAACTCTCCTGCCACCATAGCGCTGTCCACACCGGCGCTTCTGTCAGTGTGACACCCCAGAGCAATATAGGTTATACCCACAAAAGTGGTAATGTAGACAAGCCCTTAGTCTGTACTGTAGACGTCAGACTACGTGATAAAATGACAGTTCTTTATCGGGCGGTCAGCTGTATTGCCACACAATTTTGTATAATTGGCATTCTCCATTCAGGAGACTTCCAGGAGTCAAATCAGGGATGTTACTGTATAGAATTAAGATGAAACATCAGTGCTCTGTAGCATGTATGTGCAGGAACCCATAGAGAATGCTCTTAGTCTCTTCCTTCCTTGAATATCAATTATTCTTAAAAATGTAGGGGAGGAGGAATCAACAACTCATCTTTTTACTGAGTAACAGCTATTGCAGAGAAACCTGCTAAAATAAAAGGAGTAGACCGAGAGCTAACAAACTCACTGGCACATAAATATTCTGTTCTCTAAATATGTCAGTATAGCAGCACAAATGTAGCTTTTCTTCTTCAGTTAGAAAAAACTATGAAGGCTTCTGGGACCCAGTAGTACCCTGAATGATGTTTACAATGAACTCATTCAGCATGTGGGTGGCTCTCCTTGGGACCCGCACAGGTTCTTTATGTAATATAAAATTCCTTGAAGAACCCGGAGATGAGATTGACCTAAAGCTCAGTGCTTCAGTTCCTCATCTGCAAAACAAATATAACTTCTCTACCTCATGGAGCTGTTGTGGGGACAATGCTCAACCTCTGGAAGGTGCTCAGAAATGATGGCATTGGGTACCATGCATGTGTGACAAGGCTAGCCTCGCTCCTGGGCTCCAGGCCTCTGTTTAGTCCACTAACCCCATGGCCAGAATACCGTTGCCCTTTTTGAGACGGGGGTGGGGGGCAGATGGTCATCTGGTAGGGGGAACCCAGGCCCCACCCACTCATTCCAGGTCTGGCCCAGGGACCCTGTGTGGCTGCTAGCGGTAGGGGAGTGCTCCCCTCATTATGAACACCACAGCTCTTCCCTGGGCCACTTCCCCAGACGATTCCTACCCCCCAAACCTCCTCCACGAGGTGGCAGTGGCGGCAGCAGCAGCCTGTTCTCCCTCCTGGTTTGGCTCCTCCTGTGTGATCAGCCTGCTTGACCTTACACCAAATCTCAGGGCCTCCTGGGCAGGGGCCTTAGCCCCTTGCAGCTAAGCACTCCTCTCCTCCTCTGGTGCCTTTAGAAAAATTCATTTTGTTTTGTTTGCTCCGCTCCTCCCAGCCTACTGCGCAAAGGAGTCTTTTAAAAGCAGGCTTAAGTGGGACCAGCTGCACCCAACCAGCCCAGGGCGGCTTCCTCCCCAGCTGCTCACACTCTGTGCTTGTTTGCCTGCCCTGCTTTTCCCTCTTGTTCTTCCCCTCTCCCAGCCTTACCTTGTCACACACGATAAATAGATATATATAATTGACTTGTTACAATTACTTGTCATTAGAGGGCAGTACTGTCTAGAGTTTAGAGGTTTCCCCAGCTGTACCCTTGAGTCAGCCCTGGGAAACTTACTTCTCCCTCAGTGCCTCCATTTTCTTATCCATAATATGGGATCAATAATAAAGACCTACCTCCCAAAGGGTTGCAAAATGAAAATCATTCATGTTTGCAGTGGTGTCTGATTCCTAGTTGAAAGATGCCTGAGAACTGCAAAGTATTAGTGCCCTTGGCTTGGTGTGAACCTAGTATAGCTGTTTCTGAGCCCCTACGATTCCAGCAAGAAAGCAGGGGTGGCAGAAGTTGCTCTCCTCTTGGCCACCCTTGAGCAAGCTCTTGTGAGCTCCTTAGGACATGTGCTTTGGAAAGTGATGACAGGGCATATCAAGGCCTGTCTCTCTAGCACATCAGCCTCAGGTGCTTCCATGGCTCTGACTGCTACAGTTCCAGCTGCTCTCAGAGCCTATATAGCTGTCTGTCAGCCAGCCGTACAAAATGGGAAGTAAGCAAAAGCAGAGGCAGTGAGAGAATCCACCAGCTGCACTGTAAGTTTGCCCTCCAGAGCCTCCTTTCCTTGCCTGGTGGTGGTGGTGGAAGTCACTCACTGCCAGTAGCCTACAACAGAACGCCAGGCAGGATAGCCAATACCCCACCAAAGGCTGCAGCACCTGCACTGCAGGTTCAAACATAGTCAGGAGCTTTCATCCTCTACAGCAAAAAGCTATGGGAGCAGTTGGAATTTTACAGGCTCCAGCATATCCCTTGACTCTGAGGAGAATTCATAAACTAGGTATCTTGTGTGGCCAGCACTGGTCAGTGACCGGCTGTTCCTGGGTGACAATGTTTTTGCTGTGTGTGTCATTTTGCAATGTTTATAGTATATGGCTTTTTACACACAGTGCTCTGCTTACCTCCTGCTCTTTTCAAAGAGCTGAGCAGTGCATACAAAGGAGAAATGGCAGGAGCTATTCATCTATTCAGGCTGAGAGATTTTTTTTTTTTTTTTTGCTGCAGTGTTGCTGTATGACCAAATGTCACTTTTAAAACTAATGGCAGCATTTCCAAGAGAGAAGAAGAGATGAAAATCTCCTGGGTTTCTGCAAGGGGAAGACTCTTAGCCTAGAGGAGAACAGCTAGCAACACCGCCTGAATTCTGATAGCCTAGGAAGCTTTGCTACCTATTAGCTAATTGATGCACTAGTGACCTGAAAGAGCTGGTTCAAATCACCTTTGGGGCCATCTTTAGCTTTATTTGGTGATGAAGCTTCACCCTTCCACCCAGAGGGAGAGAGGTACAAGAAGGGTAATTTAAAATGGGGATGCTCAGATATCACAGTGAAAGGCACTGCAATAAGCAAACAGAGATGGTATCCTAGAGATTAAGAAAGACTTATTCCGGAGGCATACTACAGAAGACCAACAAGAGCCAAAAAATGAGCAAAGGAAATAAAATATAAAAGGAAAGTGACATTTGGATTGTATTGGGGTTTCTGTTTGCATGGCCCTAGCACTGGAATGTTTGAGGAACCAACTATTTACCCATCTCCACTTTAGCCTCTACCCTGCTGAGCGGTCCCCCAGAGGAACAATCATCATTCCCAGCTACACAGAATTAGCAGTAATGGGATTTTAATCAAATAATTAAAATACAGGCCTGGGAGTTATTCAATGTATTTACTTTTACCTCCAAATAGGTGATATTCCCAGCATGACATTTGTAGAGTGAAACCACTCTAATGTGCTTTTCTGGATTTCTAAAAAGAATAAGCAAAAACAAAACAAAAATAAGTTTAAGCAAAATATATCCATTTTACTTCAAATGGCCCTAGACTCTTCAAATATAACAATGCAACGATCAAATCAAGGTTACAATTGAAATTCAATCAGCAAATCCATGGTTCAATTTATCTAGCTCACCAATTACTACAATGAGTAATTAAATCAATTTATATGGTTACCACAAGAATTACTTCAATACTCCACAGGACAGTTAAGGAAGAATGAGTTTCTTTTAACCTAATTAATTGGCTTAAGAGTCTGCTAAGAAGAGAAGCTGATTTTTGCCTTTGTTTTGAGAAAGTGTAGATCTTTTCTTAGGGCTTCCTGCTTAGTTGTTCTGAACATACAACCTATATTGAATTTAACTTGCTTACAAGGGCTTGTCTACACAGCAGTTCTGAAACTGTTTCAAGTTGTGCTAATCCACTTCTAAAATGCTAGCATATGCAGGCTGTAATGCCCCAATGCACTAACTCCACACTTCCTGTGAATGCTGAAGTCCTCTTGCAAAGTTGAGTACGTTTGAACTGAATTAATTCAGTCTCTTGGGCATATACACACAACAGTAGCCCATTGCTTCTTGTACGCCTCCAGTGGCTATCCCACACTGCTTTGAAATCAATCATTTATCTGTCTGTCTGTGTCCCTCATCTGCATTCCCCTGGCCCCCCTCTGCCACCTGCCACCCCACTCTGGTGCCAAATTCCCCAGTGTCAAACCTGCTCTTGATTCTTTAAAAACTGACTCCAGGCCAGATTTTTCCCCATTTTCTCCTGAGGTCAAATGAATCAGTATTCTTGTTATAACACAGCAGTTCTACCCCACAAACCATGTTGTACATCTTGTGCTGCTGCTAGGACACGGGTGGGCAAAATATGGCCCGTGGGCTGTATCCAGCCTTTTTAACATTTCCGTCTGGCCTGCTATGACTCCTGGCAATTTACAGGGGTTAGCATCATGAGACTTTTGACTGTCCCCTCGCCATCTCCGGGCTGTGACAAATCCCAGAGAGCAGCTGGCAAGAAAACCGGCCAATGGGAACTATGGGGGTGATGCATGCAGGCACAGACAGTGCAGAGACCTGCTACCCTCCTTCCTACCAGGGTGCATGCACAAAGATGTGCCAGCAGCAGCCTGCTGCCTGTGGGAGTGGCATGGGACCACAGCATGCAGGCAGGCTGCCTAAGTGGCCTACTACGCTGATGGCTGGGAGCTGCCTGTGGTAAGTGTACCCGCTCCCATGCCCCTGTTGCAAGTCAGAACACCCTCCTGCACTCAAACTCCCTCCCAGACCCCACACTCCCTCCATTAATATATTAGAAATGTCAGCCCATGACCACTTGCCAAAATTAAAGGAGTGCCCACCCTGCAAAACTTATTGCTCACTCCGTGCTAAGAGCTGAGGGGAGAGACATCAGTGCAAAAAGTTCTTGAGGCCAGCCACCATAATAAATACCCGTTTGTGGCCATTGCAAAGGCGTTGGCTGCACAGGGTTATGACTGAGATGCCTACCCAGATAACGAACAAGCAGCTCAGGAGGAGCTATCCTGAAATGAGAGGTGCAGTGAAGACCTCATCCCACTGGTGCAACATCACATACTCAGCAGTGCAAGAGGTGGTGTCCAAAAATGACTTTGTCTGGCTTTGAGTGACAAAATACAGCCCAAGAAGCCTATGCATATTTGAAGCTTTCACCATAGTAGAACGTGGTTCCAGGCTGGCCAACAATAATTCAAAGGTGTTGGCCAACTCAAGGTAAAAAAAAGGTATTGAGACATGGGACTATTCAAAAATTTGAAGCCACCTGGCTTTCCATAGTTCATAATTAAACCAATCCCAGGATGCAACACTGCTGCATGGTGAAGTAAATGACATAAGATACACTCCAAGAACACAGTCCCATGCACCTTGTGTACACGCGAAGCAAACTGAAAAACAGAACAGATATTCTACGTGTAAACTATTGGTTCAGCTTTTGAACTGCATTTTACCAGACACGTAGCGAAAAACTTCACAAAAGCCACCCTCTCTCCATGCAGACAAACCTTTAGCTCATTTCCCTTCCCCTACCAGTACAGGCTCAATGTCTTTCAGCATCTGCTGGCACTTTTACACCGATACAAAAATTATTAAATCAGACACAGCAGCTCTGAAACATGTTTTTAAATACAAACTAATCTCTTACTACTTAAACAACAATGGGGGAGGAGGGCTAGGGTCTCTGTGGAGAAACCACTGATGACTGATCGGAATTATACAGGATTCTAACTAGAGCTTTGTAATGACACCTTCTTGGAGCCACTAACTCAGCTGGTCAGTCTGAACTGAAACCACTTCTGATGTTAGATGTAACTTGAGCTCAGTTTGCATGCACAGAGGTGGTCTTTTCTCTTAGTTATAGCCCAAGATGAAAGTAAGCAGGTGAGCCCTGGTGTGCAGCTCCAGCAAGAGCTGGCTGAGCTGCTGCTAAAGCCAGCAGGGAGCTATTTAAAGAGCTGGCAGAGACCTGGGATGCAATAGGACAGTATCCGTAAGAAATTCTAAGTTACTTTTCCCCCTGGTTACAGCTTCAAAAATACCAGTCTTTCACATCTCCTTCTCCGGACAGCCAGGCCAGGGATGAGAACAAGATATAAGTTCAGGTGCCATTGCTGGTGTGAGACAGCCCCCTTTTCTCTCTGCAAGTTTAAGTCTTTTGCAGGAATCACACACCAAAAATTAGGTATTTTGATCTGAGGGCATAGCAGAAGATTCCAGGTGGAGGAACATTTTCCTGAGAGGTCTGGTGGTGATCACAAACAGATATCCTTTCTGCAAATAGGCCCAAAAGAGGAGGAGTTGGAAACAGATTTATGTCCACACTAAGCCGAGATAAGCATCTTAATTGTCTCAATATAATTAATGGCTGGTCATCATCACACGTTCACTTGTATATTCATGACCGTCAGTAAGCGTGATGAGGAAAGCAAGAATTCAAAGGTGAGGGAAGAGTTTATAACGACTTAACACTTCCTAAATAACTATACTTCAAACCAGAAATGATAAATATTTGGCCAATCAAAGTTGTTCATACCTAAATTCAAATATAGCAATATGTATGAACTGCTTTGCCTATGGAGAGCTCCCACATCCTTTCTGCATAAGGATATATCACAGCATGGCCAAATACTTCTGATCCTCAACACAAGAAGCCAGGAAGCCGACTGAAACCCAGGCATCTGAACAACAGACCAAAGTGTAACTGACTACAGTGGATCAGCTACTACAGATTTGATTAGGGAAGTGCTGCTCTGGATGCAAGACAGGGTGCTCCAGCGGTGGGACAAAGTGCTCTAGATACAGGGCAGAGTGTTCTCCAGGAGTGAATGAGGCACAGAATTGCCAGGCCCATGGGCAACGTGGGGAGGGCAGCAGCTCCACACTCCTGGAAGGGGTGTGCCTCAGGAGAAAAGGCCAGGGCTGGGAGAGGCATGGCTAGGGCAGACAACCCTCAGTTCTGCCCAAAGAATGTATCCCCCACCCTCAGAGTCACCTGGAGCACACTGTCCAAGGCTCTAGCAGCGATTTAAAGCATCCTGGCCTGGGCGGGGGTGTCATAAGCAGGGGAAGACAATGTCTTCCCAAACCACCTTACCTGGCACACGCCAAAGGCCCACAGGCTCCCTCCCCAGTCTGCTCTTGTGGTAGCAGAGATCGGGGAAGTCAGGCTGGGGGTTTGAGCCGTGCCACTCACCAGCTCCCTGGAGCTCCAGGGCTGCGCTAACCCTGGCTGGAGGGCCAGCAACCCCATCGTGTGTATGTGGGGAGGATGGGCAGAGGTCAGTGGCCACAATGGGAGTATAGGGCCCTGGGTGGAAGAGGCAAGGCTGCAGGGGTGCTTTCCTCCCTAAGTGATGGGCTTACTGCTCATGGGCCCAGGGTACCAGCCATCACAGCTGCTGCAGTAGTAGGGAGGGGGGCTGGGAGTCCCAGGCCCTTTTGAATCCCCAGGCCATGGGGCAGTTTCCCTCTTTGTGTCCTCCTTTCAACCCCCATCAGCAGACCTGGTACTCCAGAGGCAGCACTGGGTGCTCCAGCTGACAATGAGGTGCTCTGGTGAATGAAGTCTGAGAGGTACAACCATGTTAGTCTGTAACTTCACAAATACCAAGCCATCCTGTGGCACTTCAGAGACTAACACATTTATTAGATCATGAGCTTTCATGGGTACAAAACACTTCCTCCGATGGGATTGCCCATCAGGCTAATCCCTTTGATAAAGTGGGTTTTAACCATGAATGCTCATGACCTAGTAAATGTGTGTTAGTGAATGAAGGACACAGCCATTCCAGATGAGAGATGTAGCATTGCAGGGGCTGACTGCTGCAGTAGTGGGATGAGATGCTTGGTAGTTCAGGTAAGACGTGAAAAATCCAATTCTATTTCTGTTACTAGCAACTAAACGACTTTCCATTTGCCATAATTAGTGGTTTCATTTTTAATAATTTGATAAGCAAGGTGCACTCAATCAATAAGGGGAAGGTTAGGACTGAAATACAAAAGTGCTTATTGACCAGCATGCCATCCTCTCCCTGCTCTCTTGGCTCATTTGTCATATTGTTTTAATGAAAACAATGCTGGTTCACAGCACACAATAGAAAATGGGTCTGGGGCATGTGCCAAGTGCTCCAGCACAAAATAGGGCTTCTGCAACATTCATTTTGGAAGCATCAGCCGGACAGCTCCCCTCTTCAGCAGTCCTTTCAACTTCTCCACCTTGGTAATGAATCGGTGGTTCCTCCTCTGCTGACTGATGTTTTCCCTGGAGTCATGGCTGGAGATGGAGCCCATAGTCTCCCATGAAACAGGTTAGCAATCAACTCAGGGGCATTAACCTTTGCAGTTTGGCTGGTACTAGAAACTGAGTGAACCCAGTTATTTTGAAGGAGTGAATTGGCAGGGCATGGAAGGGGTTGCAATATGGAAGAATGGTGCCAATGTCCCCACAATTCACCTCTCATAAGGCCCTTACCAAACACTCATTCCCTTCCAAGGGGTTGTATGTATTGCTCAGTAACATAACAGAGCTCCAAGGCAGGATTGTGCTTACAGGATGAAAGTATTTCTAGTTCTTTTCTCTGTTTTTTTTTCCCCCTTCACATCCCTGTGTTGGAATTTGAGATTACCTAATCTGCATCTCCTCTTGGGATCCTTCAGTTGGACACCTGGTTCCAGAGACCTGAGCATGGTCTGGAGGGGCTGTGGCTGGGTTTGGCAGGAAGCTGTAGAAATGCGGGGTTGTCAAAAATGGGGGAAGGGGTTTTAATCCAGGGTCTTATTAGAGGAGATGCAAGAAGACGGGGAGGAGGTAGCAGCATCTTATTGAGGAGTCCTGGGAGGTTTAAAATGCAAGTTAGGGGCTATAAACAGCTCCCACCCTGCTCTGAGTGTAACTAACACACACACACACACACACACACACTTACCCCTTTCTGAGGTCTGATTTTATTTGCAGCTCAAATAAAAAGCAACCACACATGAACTTTCTGCCCAAGGTTGGCTGCTTCCAAGGTCCTCCCTGAAAAATTTGTCTGCAGCCCTTACCCCCTACCTGGTCTGAACCAAATCCACCTGCTGGAATGACTCAAATATTTCACTTTACTTCCATGCAGTGTTATAGCATTTGGTAACAGGATGCTTCAAGAGATGAGTACCACGGTCCTAGGCAAGGTCCTTTAGGCCATGTTGTCGCTGTGAAATTCATTCGCAGCTGAAAGTTGGTGCTAGTTATGTTTGCATATGAATCAGTGCAAAATAAAATTTAGCTACAGAAAGAGACACAACCAAGCTACATTCAGTGCTGGCTTAGTGCCAGTCATGGTCAGCAACAGTTCATTCTCGTGGGGTAGATGAGGCCTGTCTTATTCTGTGGCTGAGGCTGGAAGGTTATACTCCTGCAAGGAGAACGTGGAAGTACATTCATGAAGCACATCAGATTTTTAAGAGCTAATAATATAAAAATTAGGCCAACTCGGTGAAACAGTTACATGGTAATTGTAGTCGGTGTGTGGAAAAAGCTTGTTAACATTTGCAAACATCCCCTGGCTAGGAGGACTGCAGAACAGCTTGTTGCCATCATTCAATCAAGTCTTCAGCTCTGAACAGCTTTTGTAACTGAGTGATTTCCCTAGTCAGAGCTCCTGCCATTTCACCTCTGCTTGCAATACCACAAACTCTGTGGTGTCAACAGGGGCAAACATTCTCCTTAAACTTTCACTGGCCCAGGCTAAACTAGCCTTCCACCTCTCTCCCTCCAAGAAAAAGGTTCCCACATTTGCTGCAACCCTGGTAGCCCCACCAAAGGCAGCAACTGCAGAAACTCTGGTGGAGACAAGGCACCAGTATTGCATCAAGGCACCAGTATTGCCTTCTTCAGAGCCACTCTGAGCAAGGTTAGGTGATACCATGATGAAAATGGTGGCATCTGGAGCTGAGCTGCTGGAAAGCTTTTGAGGAAAAAAGGTAGACAGTCACAGACTCTAAGCCAGACTAGAATTTCACATCTTAAGGACTGAACAAGGAGAGCAGAGGTTTTCAGCTCTTCTTTCTCTGGTACCCTAAGAAAACGCAGCAAATGGCAGCTGGTGCTTCTTGCTGTGAAACTTTAATTCCTATTGAATTTTTTACAGGCATACTCATATATAATACTAATGAAAACAAGACAAGATGAAATAAAAATAAGAAAGAAGGGAACCTGGAACAAGACTTAGCAATACAGGATAGAATGCACTCCTGTTGCTGTTGATTATCTTGACTGGATACTTTCTTTCATAGTCAAAGCTGATCAAAGAAGTGGAATTAAAGGCAGTTTTAAGATATCTTGAGGAAAGAAGCCAAACACTGGCTCTAGGATGTGAACACCTGGAAAGCAATGGCAAAGACGTGGAAATACAAGGACAGGTTTTAGATATAAAACCCAGCTTTCTCTTCAGTTTCATGAAGCTGACACTATCTGAAGGTCATCTAGAGGGCAGGACTTAAAGAGTCACATGCTTCATACAGAACGTCCCTTGATCTGCCTGCACCAGTCTCCTTACTCTATGCCAGCAATGGGCAACCAAGGCTAGTGAGTAAGTTATATGAGTGGCCCTCCATTTCCATGATCTACAAGACTGTTATAACCAAGACAGGGTCCCAGGATAGGATAGTTTTGCTGACTGCGTTTGCGCATCTAGAATTTGTGGGATGTGCAAGTTGAACTGTAGCAGCACTTCGACTGGATGTAGAGGAAGCACACGGCTCTCACAGTCAATGTTGTATGTCATCAGTATGCACCTCACTTCATGTGCCCTTGCTTTATGTTCATGTCCCTTTAGTAACACCAGTAGGAAAAACCAACAGATGGAAACCGGTGTGATCTGGCAACCCTGCACATGGGCAGCAGGAAATAAAATGTCTTGCAGACCACACACATAACCCTGGTGGTTCATATGAAGCCTGGGGATCACAGGTTGTCACTTTTCTATATTCAGGCTTGCTGACTGGGGGTAAGGGGCAGTTGCTGGGGCCCAGCCTTTCAAGGGGACCCAGAGCTCCTGCCACTGTTAGAACTGCTACTTCAGCAGCAGCAGCCAGAGCTCCAGGTTCGTTTGAAGGGCTGGTAGCACCGCTCCGCAGCTCCACACAGCCGTCGGGGACCAGCATCATGGTCCCAGCAGCACTGAAGGCAACTCTCCTTGGCCCTGCCCATTACACCTTTGGCCCCACTCATTCTGGGAGCATGGAGCCAGGCCCTCTTCCCACTCTGGCCCAGGACCCCCAGTGGCTGTAAGCCCTGCTGTCTATCACTAATCATGCAATAATGAACCCAGAGTTCCAGATACTCTGACTTACTGGTCCAACATAAAAAGAAGATACTTAGGTGTTTTGTTCACTAAGAGTGAATATGAATGACCATGTTTGACTCCACTGTGATCTGCCTTTTTGGGCAGTTAACTCCAGGAGGAAGAAAATGAGATGGACAGCACATGAACAGATTTAAAACAGATTCAAAATCTGGATTTGAAGCTGCTAAAATGTGATGAACTCTTCACAGGATTTTGAGTCAAAAGAGCAGAAAGTTCATGGGATACTGGATTTTACAAAATTCCCTCAATTTCTTACATACATGCCCTGTTGGGCCCAGCTACCTGCAAACCAGAACAGGAGAACAGAGCTTGCCTTGGGTTTGTCTAGCCTGGAATCAAATCAATAGAAATAAGGAATCCAAACCTAATCCCCAATAGTCAAAGAGGTGCAGATTCATAACTGTGATGTTAGCCTGTCTATTGTGTGTAGAGCTCATTCCCATGCACCCAGTGAGCTATGCAAGTGTGCATACGTGACAAAGAGAGGGTGTGTGTACACATGAATTCAGAACAGATCTTCCATCCCCAGATGCGCTACTATTGAATTCATTTCCCAATTATTACAGACTTGATAATCCCTTTATGTTTAAAACTCTTCCCAGCTCAGGCAATTGAGGCACTGTAGAACAGCAATAAAAACAATTCAAAACACTGAGTAGGTAGGCTACAGAGAGAAGGAGTTGCGGGAAGGGAACAGATATGGGCTCAAACACCCTGTGAAATAAAATGTTTAAAAGGATTTTAAGATTTAACCTCTAATATGTGAGTGATGTTGGTACTGAGCAGGTCACACACACTGGAATCATCTACAGCAAAAGCTCGATTGCCTGCCAGCAAAAGACTACAGTGAGATGCCTAAAACATGGCTGTGCCCCAGTGCCTATAGCAGTCAAATTAAGCTGGAAGGAGAAAAAATATTGAATACACTGCAGCAAGGATTTGTGCCATTAGGGGCATTAAAATCCAGCAGCAGCAGCTTATATTACAGTCAGCCCGCCACTTTGTACACAACTATGTTACAGAGTGCAGGGTAAGTGAAATATGATGAACACTCTTCCAACCAGTAAGCGACTAGGTGAGAGGCTACATTTTGCACATGCTGCAAGTGACGTGGAAGCCATGCTAAGGTAATGACCGCAAATGAGGCTTTTTGAAGGTGCCTGTGTTTCCTTTGCAGAGTGGTCCTGGGATAAGGAGTGGTGCAGACAACACAAAGTCCAGAGTGGTAGGAGACAAGAGCGATTCATTCCTGACTGTCTTTGGGCTAGCCCAAAACAAATGCTGGCTCTCCAGCTTTCTCCCAAAGAGCGTCCTCCTGTCTCAAAGAAACAGCCTCGCAACAAGCTCTTTCCAAGTTAATGCTCCTCAGGTGACTTTGGAATATGGAGCAGAGAGACACAGGTAACGTCATCAAGAACTTCACAGGCAAAAGCTTTGTGGTTTGTTGCAAGCTGAGGGTTACTGCTACATAAAAGGGAGCTAAGTCAGATGATAACTAGCTCTGAGGATGCTACCAGCTAAATAAGCCTGTTTGTTGTGTGGCAGGCAGAGCACTGATAGTCACTCCTGCTGGGCTATGTCAGATCCCTGGCCTCTCCCACACAGAACCGAAAAAATCATGCCTACCTGCTGTTTCTTACAATCAACTCTGAGGTCCCTGACATCTCTTTCAATGCTACGCTGTGACTGGAGCTTTTCTTGGAATGAATGGAACAACACGCAATGGGACAAATTCATCTCAGGTGTCACGTCACCGGTTCTTTGTAACTAGGGCAGGGATGAGTTCGGCTAAGGGGTACGATGGAGCATCCTATGCAGTTAATGCCTGCACAGTGCAATTTGACTCAAAAGTTGGACAATAGCATTTGAAGCAGCCACACTCCTAACAAGGCTGGGGGCTGGTCTACCCTTTAACTGTAAAGCTGCAGGCAGCAGTGCAGCCATGGGCAATGAGTATAAGAGGTAGGGGAAGGCAATACACTCTGCCCCCACCACACCCTGCCATGACCATGGCTCCCCCAGACTCCTGGAGCTGCCTGGGCTTCAGCCATGTGCTGCCAAACTTCCCCATGCTCCAGGGCCAGGGCAGGATGGCTGCCTGCCTGCCCACCCTCCCTATGCTCTGGGAGGGCCAAGGTCACTTGGTGCCTACCCTCCCAATGCTCAGGGGAGAGGTACCAGGGAAGGGCAGGGCTGCAGACCAGCTGTGCTCTGTGAGGGCCAGGCCACAAGTGCTTCAGGAAGCTGGGATGGGCCACCCATGATCTGAGGAGGTCACAGAAGGCGGTGGGTTGCCCATGCTCTAGGGTAGTTGTGGGCCACGGGCTGCCCGTGCTGGGTTTGGGGTGTTGCAGGCTGCCTGTGCTCGAGAAGGCTGCCTTTACAGTGGGGGACTTGGCTCAGGGTCCAAGAGGCACCAGGAAGGTGTCTTCGACCTCTTCTTTGTACCACTTGTAGAGGGGCAAGTGCCCCACTACTGCAAGAAATGAGTTAATACAGTCTGGAAGGAGCCTGCACAGCTCCCTAGTCAATGGATGAAGCTCTTGCTCCTGCAGGGAGCCAATCGGAGGGCAGCTTGCTGGAGAAGCCCTGCATATAAGGAGCTCCTCCAGCAGAGTTGGATCAGTTTGGTCATAGCCAGGGAAGGTGTAGGACCAGCTCCCAGAGAGAGCTAGCACCTTTGATAGGTTAGTGCTAGGAGCTTGGGGAATGCACCAGCCTGACTCCTCCTGAACTGCTGGTCCTATGGTAGAGGCCAAAACATGCAAGGGACCCTGAGGGAAGTGGCCCCGGGTGTCAGAAGTGGTCAAGGGAAAGACCAGGAGGGTAGGACAGGCTGCTGCTAGAGGGTCCTTGGGCTGGGATTCAGAGCAGCGTGCAGGCCTGAGTCCCTTCCCTCCCCCTTTGCACTGCACCTAGCCACACCACCTGTGGCTTGCTTAAGGTAAGGGGCTAGATCAGGCGTGTCCAACCTGCGGCCCTGGACAGCTAGTAATGCGGCCCCACAAGATCGTAAACTTTTAACATCATTGTGTGATTTATATACATTAACTATGTTATATATCTTGTACGCGGCCCAAGACAATTCCTCTTCACTCAATGCAGCCCAGGCAAGCCAAAAGGTTGGACACCCATGGGCTAGATAGGGGCTACAGCTGGCTACACTGGTGAGTGCATTGGACCAGGACTGCTGGGACCCCTGGAACGGGGCAAGGGACTATAGTTGGCATTGCTGAAGGGCAGTGTCCTGAAGAGGATCCAGCAGCAGTGGAGGACACACTGGCCAGAGGGAGAAAAAGCTAATTCCCTCATCCTCTAGATGGAGGTGCCACGGCAGCGAGTTGCACAGCTAATTGTCAATATATGGTATCAATAGAGGCATCTAGGCTAGCTGGAGCCTGCACATGAGGTACCTCATCCTTAATCTCCTTGCGTGGTCCCCAGACAACTGCTAGAGCTGAGCTACTTTGTCTCATTCCATGTAGGCAGCCACCAAAAATGGGCAGCATAGGAGGAGGCTGGTCCCTGCCTGTGCTGGAGTTTGCACAGGCCCACATCCACCAAGCAGACATGGTAGGGATCATTAGTATGAAAGAAAATGCCTGAAGGAGAGTATCTCAGTCAAAAAGCATTGGACTTGCTCATTCAAGCAGGGGCAAGGCCCACTCCAATTATTTGCCAGGAGGCTAATAATGAGTCCTGGTTATACTTGGTTAGTGAGGTAGGTTGGGTGGCAGAGCAAGACAAGCAGCATTAGTTAATAATGCCCTGAATTTCTGGCAGTCCCCATTAAAATATTCTGGGAGGCACACTGAGATTTCTCAGCCCAGGTAAACTGCCACAGTACTCGCCTATAGGACAGCACTCTCATCCTGCAGTCAGGCTGCCTGCTTTCCCATCTGGCTAGGTCCAGCATGCTGTGACAGTTGGGGCCTGCAGTGTCAGATTTTCATCATGGAGCTGGGTGGATTACTTGCACAGAGTTTGGTTCTCTGTTGGGATCTGCAAAGCTTGGATTCAAAGCATGGGGAGCTCCTCCTGGGACTGATCAACCTGTTCAAGAATCTCCAGTATTCTCTGAGGCATGCTAGACAGAGACTGACCTACTGCCTCCAGGGTCTGCCAAGGTAGGCCTTCACCACAGGCTAGTGTCGTCCAGGCAGTCAAGATCTTGACATAGGCAGTCACTACCAAGGGTCAGATCCAGGCTGACAGTGGTGGAGGAATTTGTAGTTAAATTCCAGGCCAAGATTGATACCAAAGATTGGAGTCCAATTCAAGCTTCTTGGTCCAGGTCAGCAGGCAAAGTCCAAATCAAGCCAAGGTCAAAAGTGGCCATGACAACTATGAGAGATGCACACTGTTAACTGGACTGTTTATATAGGGCACATAGCCAACCAGAAGCAATCAGGCTGCTGACTGTCGGACCCCTCGAGTTGGAACTTCCCATAGTGTGTGTCGACAGCAGGTTGCAATAGTCCCGTGTAAGCTAGTTACGGCAGTTGCTGGGTGGCAACATGGAGGTATTTACTGGCTAGTAGCTCTTCAGTTTTCAGTTCATAGTCCCACAAGGCCTTACAGTCACAGATATTCACCAGTGGAACCAGTTTCCTCTGCTCATGCTTGTCATATGAGAGGTACAAGAGTCCCCTACCAACGCCTTCCCATTCTACCAACTTTCACAAGAAATGTTAGGCCTCATTAAGGAGATGGGGGATGAACAGTCACCCAAAGCTGACAAAGTGGTACACAAGAGTCTGAATTCAAAGCATCAGAATCCTTCAACAGGAAGAACCTTCTACATGTTTAGAGCACCCAGGAAACAGCCCCTATAATAAAGCAGCTCACCATCAGGAGTTTCAGCCTGGGGACTAGTTCCTCTAATCATTTCCCAATGCAGGACCTCGTGAGGTGATACTATGAGTGTGATCTGTGAATTACAACAGCCACCAAGAGACGAAAGGGTAACAAATTTAGCACATGAATATTTTAAAGCCATGAAAGGCTCAGGAGAACCTGTTTATAGCCCCCTAACACTTGGAACCTCTAAGCCTGCGGTAGCCTTATCTATAAACATTGGTTATTTAAAATTATCCACTCATGGGGTCTACCTCTGCTTTAGTTGGTGAGAGATTCCCCCTGTCCCTCAAGACTGACTACAGGAGAGAGTGAGCAATATATGGGGGACCCCACAGCACGCAACTGAGACTATACCTCACTCTTTCTGAAATAATTCCCTTTTTTAACCAGAGTATATACACACGGCAACTTGGTCCCGGAGATAGAGAACAATACAGGAATGCTTGAGCACTTGCCTTAGTCACAGCATCCTTTGCAGAAATCCTGAAATGTTATGCATTGTCCTCACCATCATCATTACCACCACCACTCATCATTGTGGTGACTTCCCCAGGCATACAGGCTGGGATACGGCTATTGTGCAGCCGCATAAGAGCTATGCCACCACACACCCAGAAAAGGCAATAATCTGTTACTGAACCTAGGAAGACCACCTAAACTTGCACCTACTGTACTCAAGGTGCCCAGCATGACAGCAAACCCCACTGACTACCATCTGGGCAAAAATGAGATGCCTCACCTCAGGTACTCCCTCCTGAAGGGCAAGGTAGAATCCGTGGTGGACAAGGTGCAGGCCCTCCAGACATATCCCAAGCCAATCTCAAAGAAAACTGGTATGCTATGTTTTAGGATGAGCAAGATACTACCAATATTTTATTCCCAACTTGGGCCACTGTGGCCCCTCTTACAGTTGTCCTTAGAAACAATAGCCCCAAAAAAGACTGAGTCAACCAGTCATAGAATTGAGGGTTGGAACAGACCTCAAGAGGTCATCAAGTCAAACCCCACCTGAATCATCCCAGACAGGGCTTTGTCTAGCTGGGACTTAAAGACCTCTAAGGAAGGAGATGCTACCACCTTCCTAGGTAACCCATTCCAGAGCTTCACTGCTCTCCTAGTGAAATATATTTCCCAATATCCAGCCTAGACTTCCCCCACTGCAACTTGAGACCATTGCTTCTTGTTCTGTCATCGTGGAGAACAGCTTATCTCCATCCTCTCTGGAATCCCCTTTTGGGTAGTGTTGAAGCCTGATGAAAAGCCCTTTCAAATTCTTAAGGTCCACCTCCGTCAAGAACTCATCTCGCATAACCCTGACTTCAGAGACTTCCTTCTACAGGCTGACATCTCCAATGATGTATTAGGGGCTGTTTTGGCCCATCTGAGGGAGAGCAAAGAACACTTTACCAGCAAATTATTCCCAAGGTGGAAGACCTACTCCACAGTTAAAAAGAAGAGGCCTTGATAGTAAAGTGGGCAATGGACTCGCTCCAATATTACTGCTTGGAAATAATTTCACTTTAGTTACCAACCAGGCTCTACTACATTGGGTGTGTAGGAAGGAAGGACCAACCTGGGACGAGTTACTGCTTTTTGTCTTAAAACATTCTGGGACTGAACTGCTCATCCTCACTCAGAAGGAAGATAAGACTAAAGGGCCAATTAAGTTCTTAGCTTGAGCCTACCTCAGCAGACACCAAATTGTCATCTTCTTCCCTCCTTCAACCCTGCTGGGAAGGCCCATAGGCGCACTGGGGCACCCGGAAGGTCTAACAGAGGGAGTGGCTTCACTCACACCACTCCACTCCACTGCCCTTTCTGCTGAGTTATACATCAGTGCAACTCCAGAAATAAACCCTTGGCACCCCATATGGCTGCTCACTCAACTACACTTCAGACACTGCTGCACGTGAGAGTTCATCTCTGTAACAGCTTTTAGGAAAAGGCTCTCTAAATCTAGGATTTCAACCACATCATATGAGTAAAAATGGGGCCCATTTATCCCTGATACAACTCCATCATCCTGGTGCAGTTACAAAGAATTTAGCAGAATATGAATTTTTGACTCTAAAGAAAGACAAGTAATTGAAAGTTGGTTGTATTCTGGATTTAATCTGATCTGCTGGGGAAACAGCAGTCCCCTTCTAATCAGAAATTGTTTTAAATGTCACCTTTCCAACACAGTGATGTTTTTAGAAGGCAGGCCACAGCCATGGTTCACATCAAACCTAGACAAAAAAAACAGTAGCCCCAATTCATAGGTAAAGATGAGCTTGGCTTGACCCAGACCTAGGGCAGGGAAGACAAAAGTGACTATACCACCTTTGCATTCACTCACAGGCTGGTAGGAAGCTAGTTTGTAGAAAGCCACGTCTTTGTGCGAAGGCTCCTAGAGAAATTCCTGCTTTACAAATACCCTTCCCAAAAATACACGTTAGTGACCCAATGATGCATGGTGCCGAGTACTAACTGTATGGTGCTGAATACTTCCAGTTCCCAGTAAGTCAATGGGAGCTGAGGGTGCGCTATAGCTAGCAATTTGAGGCCCTAGGACTTTACTGAGTCAGGAATCAAAATATGATTTTGAAATACACAAATGTCACAGATTTCTTAAAAAACAGAATCCAGTTATTAATGTTAGTCTGACAAATTACTAAAGGTGATAAGATCAGCATCCCTTCAAATATGAGAGACTGGACTCCAATACAACCCCCACCAGACTCTGTGTATCAGGCAGGGCCACTACAAGACCGGGAACATCACCCTTTAACATTAATGCCTGAAAGAAGCCAATATATCAAAGCAGGTAGAACAGGATAAAATAGGCCAAATGGTATAATTAAATCCTATAGAAACAATTCCATATGTTGAGTAACCCATAAGTGCTGCCTTTCTTCCCTCTACCCTACCCACCAAAGACCTCCCATTATGTCACCTTGTGCATTATTAGTGTCACTGGACTTTTTATCTACCAGTCAAAAGTCCCTGCACATCACACACCGATATTGTCTTTTCCTTCTAGCTCTCATAAAAGATGACATTTTTGACATCCCCCTCTGAACAAGGGAGGAGGGATGGGAAGGCAGCAGCAGCTATTCCAGCATGAAATGCACAGCTCCAGCTAGTTAGCAATCCAAAGCGCTGGTGGACAAGTGATGTCTCCAGTAGATTTCTGCATCAGGCAGGAGGGAAGTGAGCTGAGTGGCAGTGTGCAACTCTGTGGCAGCAGGTGTCAACTGCTGAAGAGGTGATTAAGTGTTCAGAGGCACCTTCAAAGTTATCCATGGCTGTTTTCATCCTCTTTAGGACTGATTGTGCTTTTTTGGTGTTTGAATTACAGGGCCCCCTGGGGCTTCCCTGAAGGAACAAGGTGCTCAGGCTGGGAAACTGCTCTGTGCTGTGGAACAAAGTCCTAGAGGAGTTAAACAAACTGTACAGCACAGGATGGAGACCTGAAAAGGAGGTCTCATATTTGGGTGTATCTGACAGAGGTGTTCTTTTCAATCCTATCTTCCTATGCATCTAGACCTGGCATGTCTCATTATGGACACAGCTGGCTTCTGCCTTTCCCACATTATTCTGGTTAAAAAACAGAATGCACTGAGAATATCATGGTTCCATCGGGCCTTATGTAGAAAAAAGAAGTGGATTCCTAGCAACAAATTGAAAACTCTAGCTCTTGAATTCTGCAACCACAAGTTGGTTCACTGGATAGTAAGATTCAAGTATCCCTCTGACATCATTTTCTTAAATTCAGTTACTGCCTACAGATTATTCGGAAATAAAGCAATCAGGGCCTGACTCAGGCCGTCCTGTGGAAAACTCTTCTTGGACAAGGATGCATCATAACTGGAAAAGGAGAACAGGATTAGTCTGGTTCTCACTAATAGAAAACACTACAATAATGCTAATTAGAGCACATCATGTTTCTTTTAAAGCTTTACTGAGTCTCCATCCCTTAGCTTCGATTGAGGTGTAAATGCATGAGAAACATGGCTGACAAATTTTTCCAAGATAAACAATGCAAAGTAGTTGTGAGTAACAGAGGAAATAAAATCCCTGTGGCTCGGAGAAACACACACTGATCAGTCTGCCATACATCTAACCATTCTCAGAAAACTACTGTGCAAGATGTTGCTGGAAGTGAGGATGGATCACAGATGAAGTCAGGAGCACTGCACACCTAGATACAGAACATCTGGGTCAAGAACGGCAATAGCCTTCTAAAGGAGAGGAAGAAAATGGCGTCTTCCAAAACTATTCCTCTCATGCAGTATCTTTTACTGACATCCCTCAAAACCAGTACCCAGGAGCAGTGAAATTTACTGACATTCACTCCCATAGCTAGACAAGAGGAGAAGTGTTAGGCTGATAACTCTCTAACTAGCTTGATGGCACCACTTTGTATAAGCACACAAACAAACAGTACTGCCGCACTTTAAAGACCAATAAATAAGTTTTAGTCTAAATAAATTTTAGTCTTTCAGGCGCTACAGTACAGCTTGTTTATCAAGCAACAGACTAGCCCTCTAAGGTCAAAATTTCTCTGTCTGTACTAACACTCAGGGAAAGACTATTAGGTCAGATTCTAATTTCATTTACACTAGAGTAAACTTGGAGTAACTACACGGTATTCAGCAGAATTACACTAGATTTAGGGTGGTGTAACAGTTCCCATTGATTCAATGCAATTACTGCAGATTTATCTTGGTGTCACAAATTGTGCTAATTTCCTCTAGAAAAAGAAAGATAAAGATTATTAGAATGTGGCTTATACCTTTACTCTACAGACATACAGAAGCGCTACAGAGCAAGTATGATTTTAACAGCTAAAATTAAACAAACAAAATGCTCTCTCCATTATCATTCTAAATGGAACATAATCTCCTTCCCCTCGCTGGACTGACCCCTATTGAATTAGCCAATTATACCTTACATTGCCATACCACTTTTCATTCTGAAGAAGCCAGTGGGACTCTAATCCAGAACTTTAGGTAGAGCACTCTACCTCGCCTTGGCTGCACATGTGCTCGTTAGTTCAGGGTACTTTGGTTTTGAGAGCAGCCCTTACTGCTCTCTGTAGCTGCTGCAGCTTTGGAGCCCTCTACTGGAATGTATGCATGTGCACAGTTCAGTTAGAAGCACAGCAAAGATTCTGCTTCAATCAAGTGAAAAGGCATTTTGCTCACTGTGAGGAGTGCCTAACACTGGAATAAAGGTCCATTCATTTCATTTCAGTCCAATACCATTTCCCCTTGTTCTTAAGATGCGCAGCCCCCCCAGCTTTCTGAACACAGAATTGCTGCTGGAAGGATCACAAAGCAATTTGCAAACAGCTCTCCAAATTTCACTCCAGCATCCCTGGTGGAATATGGCAGCTGTCCTTCAGCGCACAGCACCACTATCTAGCCATTCAGCTGCGGAATGGAAGGACACCATATCTACTTGAAACTGTGACCAAATTTTAAACAGAACTAATATGATTTTGCAGAATGGGATTTATCCCGGCTGATATTGCTATTCTGGGATGACCACACAACTCACAATTGTTGGGGCAAAACTCCTGGCAACTGATAAATAGCTGGAGGCCAATGAAATCAGAAATACTGTACTCAGAAAACAGCTCTGAGAAATGACCCAGCAGCAGGTGAGAGAGAATCAGTTAGATCTTTTTACCATTCTTGGTTTATGCTGTGCAAAGCTACCATGTGGGGAAAAAAGGTTTAATTTACAGCTACCAGCTCTCTGCTGCCTCCATTTCAGCCAATAGGTGTGGTGACAGGAGCAGTAAGAATATCAACCAATGGAATTAAAACAAAAAAAGCAGTCAAGTAGCACTTTAAAGACTAACAAAATAATTTATTGGGTGAGCTTTCATGGGACAAACAGAAAGCTGTCCCACGAAAGCTCACCCAATAAATTATTTTGTTAGTCTTTAAAGTGCTACTTGGCTGCTTTTTTTGTTTTGATAGTCTATAGACTAACACGGCTCCTTCTCTGTTACTATTCAACATGCAATGGAATTAAGCGTGTAACTCCTCCTAACAGTAACGGTTTTCGAGAACAACAAGAAGTCTTGCGGCACCTTACAGGCTAACAGATATTTTGGAGCATAAGCTTTTGCGGGCAAAGACCCACTTCATCAGATGCATTAGGGTTATTTAAATTCCTGCACCACAGTGGGAGGGAACATGTACATCCCATCACAGGTCCTTGAGAGTCTACATCCCACTGTGAGTGCCAATGGGTTAAAGGACAAATAGGGGCCCAGGTCTGCGGAGCATGAGCCCACCAGGGAAAGTTTAAGGAAGGAAAGCTAGGGAAGAAGGCAGGCCTATCCTGAAGGGACTTGAGCAAAGGTGCAAAGAAGGAAGCTGTGAGGAAGACTTCCTGCTGGACACAGCTGCAGGTGAAGTTGGGTTTTTCTCTTGCTCTCTCATACTAGACTTGGAGGGAAACAGACGACACGGAATAAACAAGGCAGGTAGCTCCGGGGAACTCCAAAGCATCTGCCATTGTGGTCTGTCATAGGGCCTGGGCTCTCCTACCAACTGCTCTTGTTGCAAGAGGATCACAAGCTTCATTTTCAACTCACTTTGGTCTCTGGAAAGAAGAGGATAAAGGTGGCAGAAACACCGCAGTGACAATAAGCCATGTACAAGGGCTAGGAACTGGATTCAAGGCCCTCCCTGCTGGGAGGGAAAGGACAGTAAACTGGTGTGCTAACCAGTGTGCAACCTGGCCTTCTGCAGACTTGACTACAGGACCAAATTTATGTGTGGCATAATCTGACATCAGGGTATTTCCAAGCACATGTGAGTTTAGCCAATAACCTGGGTAATTGGAACTTACTGGTCTGATACTTGTGATGTCAGAAACTTTCTACAATCTCTCACAGAGAGGAAGACTAGATTTCCAGAATGCCAGAGGTGACACCTGGGCAGGGCCACATAAGCTCACTTCCCCCCCCCAACCTCTGCCCTCAGACTTCTGCCTTCCATTGCCAACAGGCACCCACCAGCACTGAGGGGCATGTAGGGTGAAGCCATTTCAGTTAAGGGGGCTCAGCATGGGCAGCTGAGTCCCAGGTCTGTCCATGAGAGACCATTCCCCTAGGCAGCACACCAGGACCAGGCAGAGCCAATGGAGCAGGCAGTGCTGCTGGTAGCAGGGAGCTGGGCAGGGGAACCAGCAGCAGCTGCTGGGCAATGCAAAGACTGCCATACCCATAGAGCCTGGGCAAAAATGGCTCACCAGGGCAGAACTCAGGCAAGTGGCTGCTGTCTCGGGCACAAAGTTTAAGGGAGGGAGAAGCCCTGTGCTATCTGGGGCCAGGGCCCGGGGAAGTCAGGGAGGGGTTAAAGAGAGCTGTAACCACTGCCTGGAGAGGCTGCTGTGAAGCCTGCAAGTCTGGCCTACCCCAGCCCAACTCCATTGTTCAACTGAGGGGCAGAGAGGTTCCCCCATGTGAGTGTTGTGTGGAGCTCTGGGAGGCTTTGGCACGTGTAGGGCTCAGCTTCTCCAGGACAGCACCTCATGCTGGAAGGTCTTGGGGCTTTCCCAGAGCATCAGACCAGCCCAAGGCAGTTGGGAAGGAAGGAGTTTTGCCAGCTATGCCACAGGTATGCAGAGTATTCCTTCCAGGGACTGATCCTGGTACAGCATTGGGAGCAAGAATGCACCTCACCAGGGGTTTGTGGACATGCAGTGGGGCAGAAGGGAAAAAAGAAAAGCAGGAAGGGGACAGTGACAGGAGAGCACAAAGGAGGACTGATAAATGAGTAATGGAGGCAACGCTAAAGGCAGCCAGTTCCCTCCCACTATCCACCATTACACATTGTCTCTGCAGGTATATTGTCTGCTTCAAGTTTCACGTGAAGCAAAAGTTAGCTATGTTGCATGGAACTGCGGAGAGCAGAAGAGAATGCTGAAGGATGTCACTTCATTCTTGGGACACAAATACAATGTTTATTTTCTCTTTGCATGCATGAGCTCATTTAGTTTCAGTTCTCAGCTGCCCTCAGAGGAAAATGCATATCATTTTAGGGGGATCCTGGTAGCTGCCACCAGCAGAGCACCATTTCACACACAGCAGTTTCACATTTCAGAGCAGCCAATAACTTTAAATTATTCCTGTAGCAATTCAGCTTGAATCAAAGCCAGTCTGTTAACTGCAAAGGTGAGCTAGTTGGCATCAAGAGGGAGCATGGTTAGAGCTCCAGTCCAACTCCAGTCCTACCACTAACTTGCTATGTGACCTTCAAGTCAATGGGAAACTAACAGGGGATGATACCTCCACCTGATCTAGACCTTTAAGGGGGCCTCATGACTTTGATGCTTTGCTGTTCCAATTGCCTTTACAAAAAGAGAGGTGGCACTGGCTAGGCTTGGATAGGATCATGCCAGGAAAAGCTTAATTCTGTGAGGTCCTTTCATAGCTCAAAGAAGTTGAGAGAGAACATCCAAATCTTTGTGGGAGCCTGATTTGTGATAATAAAAGATAGCTGACCTGCATTAGTGGCAAGTGGGCTTACAGGGAGTGGGATGAGGTGTTTCCAAGGGAAGAAGTCTGCCAGGTGCAAACACCTCCCTCTGTTTATTAAGGAAGTTCAGGAAATGTACAGGGGCATGTCAGCCTAGAACTCAGGCTTTACTGTACAGCAGAGTGCAAATGGGGAGAAAAATAAGCAATGGGCTGCACACCAGCACTGCCTATTCTCTTGCTGTATTGCAGCTTTCCATCTCAGTCCCCCTACTCCTCGGTTTTAGAGAAAGATGTAGGAGACTGAGGAGAGAGCCAAGAGGCAGAGGATAGGTTATGATGGAGGTATCCAGGAGGACCCTTCTCACACCTGGAGACAAAGTATAAGCTCAAGAGAAGGGACACACTGGGCCAATGAGCACCAGAAGAAGAGGCTAAGCCTCCTTCTGTCCGTTTCCCTTGCCCCTCCGCATAGCGGAGGGCCCCTGAAAGTGGCAGCAGCTTACTCCTGCAAGGTTGCCCTGAGCACAGTGGTGGTTCCTGCTCTAGTTCCCCTGCAAGCCAAAGAGTTTTGCAACCAATGGCTGCAGGTGGCCTGTGGCACTGGCCAATAGGAAGGAGATGGGACAATATGACTCCTCTGGAGCTGACTGCCAGGGTGGACAGCTACACTTCTGGACCTCCTTGGAAGGTGGTTTTATTTGTTGCATAGATTTGGGTTTGTTTGGACCAGCAGTCTTGAGAGATGTAGGTGGGTGACAGAATCAGATGATTTAATGTTATCTAAAGCTAGCGAATCCTCTAGGAGGAAGTGTTTTCTTTAATTTAATTTACTCACTCATCTGGGGGCAGGCTTACATGAGAAACTAGAAAGCCTAATTGTTCATTAAGGTGGTAGGCTCAAGCCAGCTACAACTGGCTAGAGTAGATAGCTGCATTCAAAATACACAGACTGCTTGGAGTAACAAGTTTGAATCCAGCAGGGCCAATCCAGGCCATTATTCCCAGCTAGCTAAACCGAGTTCAGCATACGCTCCTGTGTGTGAGCCTGTTGTGGAAGGCCTTAAAAACATGTCAGTTGTCAGGACAGACTAGACCCTGTTGCTCTTATATAAAAGCTGGGATTTCCCTTATGTCCTAAAGGATTATTTTCTCTAGCTGGGCTCCAGCTACTTCGGTAGTAGGCTGGGGTTGAGGGAGTAGGAGTAAATGAAGAAACAGAATGCATAAGATACACTGACCTGTCTAAATACATATAGGGCAGGACAAAAATCCAGAGTGCTTTCTGAGTCGGTACCAGCAGAGTTTTGTATGGACTGCCTTCAGCTAGCTATTGCTATATTTCCCCCTACTCAGGCTGGCTCACCTGATCTTCCCCAGCAGTCAGTACTATGGCCAAGTCTTGCTACAGACAGTTTTATTCTTCAAACAGGAGCAACTCTGGGCTAGAGCCACCAGAGGCTTTCCCACTTGCCTCTCTGTGCTGAAAGGACACTGACACCCTCCACTCAGGTCTTTCTACAGCTCCTCACCTGAGCTCAACCTTTCATAGCAAAGGCTTGACCCCTTTCCAGCTGAGCCTGATAAAGTGAGGAGGGCAGCCTGGGTGACCCCAGGCCTCCTTGCTCTGAAATGGGCTAGCCACTATTTAAAACACTTCCATTCACTGTGCTGAGATTTTCCCCTGAACTAGGACCTCAGGATTTAGCCCTACTTTATGAAGTGCTTTGAGATGAAAAAAGAACAAAAAAGTGTTGAATAAGCTGTTTGTGCATGTTTGAGAACAGTATATTAGTGAAGAATATTATCCTGAAGATTCAGCACAGCTTGCATGCTTGTGAAGAGACTTGCACTCAGCAAGACTCAGCTAGTTGTTCTCATCAGAAAATAAAGAGAGAACCTATAAGCACATTCAAAACAAAAAATCTGGATTAAGTGTGGCCCTTATAGCCTTTTCAGGGCAGATACTAGACCATGCAGTTTCCTAGAGATGAGTTCCACAGTGTAGTCCTCCTCCGATTAGGCAGCCAGCATTACTTCAACCCTGTGACATCTGGAACATGAGACAAATACAGTACCATTAATTTAATTTTATTTACATTTCTAAGTCATTTAGGCAGAATGCATTGAACAGAAGTTGATTGAAACTGTCCTGCAGGACTGACTTTAAGCACATTCAGACACACAGTGCTTTATAAATAATGACAGCATTTAGTACACAAAAAGACACCCACTTGGATGGAAGGGTTTGCAGGAGTTATTAGCAGATGAGGGGGAATTAAAAAAGCATTGCCAAGAGTAGAGTTATGTTAAATTCTTCTGCTATGGAAACCAGTTTAAACTGGAGGCTTGTTTAGCCAACAACCTGCTGCAGAGTGTATTGACCCTCCATGTACTCTGCGCCATAAGTTTGTCAGCTGACTGTATATGGCAGATGTATGAAGCTGTGAAATACAGACTGCTGGGCCCTACACTTGGAATGTAAATTCTATGCCAACAAAAGAGGTTCTCCCACAGTTAATCCATCTTCCTGAGAGGAGACAGAAGAATTCTTCTATCAGCCTAGTGCTGGATCCTCAGAGGAATAAGGCAGACCAATTGTACCATTCAGAGGTGTGGATTTAAGCCTCACCTTTTAGTTATGTCAATTTTCCAGTGTACACCAGGCCATACATAGGCCTAGTGGCAGCACAAGGACACCACCACTCTGGTAAGCAATTCATGAGCCCCCACCCCCATAGAGGAAGGGGATTGTCTCAGATCTGCACCTGGTAGAGCATGCCCTTTAGGCTACATGGGACTCACATGGATGCACTTGCCACACCATTAGCAAGGGCTACTGGGCATCTCTCCAGCAGGCTAGTGCTGAGCCCACCAGACAGTGTCTCTTGACTGTTGCATTACTGCTCAGGGCCAAGGATGAAGCCTCAGAAAGGAAAAAGAGCCCACATGCACCAAACTGGGCTATAATAAAAGAAAGGGAGAAAAAAGAAAGGAGCAGCTTCCCCATGATATAGGCCTCTCATCCAGAGCCATCCCAGCAGGGCATACCAGGGAGGGGGTGGGGGGAGAAGGGAAGAGAAGCAGGACCCAAGGCAGCATGCTGAGAGCCAGGTTCAGCTGGTGGGAAGTGGATGCCATGTTCAACAGGAGCACAGGTCCCAAGGCAAATCACCTTGCCCTAAGGTCAGACCTGCTTTCTTCAGGGGGGCTCCTAGACCAGTCCTCCGCAGTTCCAGTGCAAGTCTGAGTCTTTTCCCTCCCTCCACTTGAATTATGGGTTATAGACCCTCCTTCTGTGGTGGCAGGGACTGTGCAGACCATCAGTCTCTTCACCGCTGGGGAGCTCAGGGCAAAAGTAGGAGAACAGTCTAAGTGCATCTGCCTCCTTTAACACCTCCTCCAATGCTGGCATAATTTCTGGATATAATGGGACAGGGCTATTGCAGTCTCCAGCAATTCTGTAACCCCCTCCATGCTCTTTCAATGTTTATATACCCAGATGCAGAGACATTGTTCATACTACCACAGCACCTAGGAGCTCTAACAAGAGCCACAGCCTCACTGGGCTGAGCACTGTACAAAAACAAAGATAGTTTCTTGTCTTGAATCGTAAGCTCCCTGAGGGTAGAGACACTGGACAGACTAGCAGAGGAACAATTCAGGTCAGCATGACAGGCAACAGTCTTAGCTCACCATCAGGTCTAATCCTTTTCACAAGTGTTTTGTAGACATCAGAAAAGCTCAGGTAGAGGGACCTGCAAAAAGAATAGTTTGATAGCTTTACCCAAGTGGCTGGGCAATGAAGAAAAATAATCCTGAAGGTGCTTGTTAGAGGCTGGCAGCATGGGCCAATCAGACAGGACTTGATACCTCATTAATGAGAAAAGTAGGTGGGGTGTGATGGTTGATGTAAACAGCATACTGGAGAATGCGATAATGGGCAGATGCGGGCTTGAGTGACTGTCCCATCCTTCTTATCAGGACTGAGGGAGGAGTTTGGAGGGATAAACCAGCTACGTGGATAGTATGGGTATGACTTATGTTTTTATGGAGAGCAGATGTATGTAATTATCAAACACTAAACCCAAAAAACTCAATTGTTAATTAAACTTGGATGAGTCCTTTAGAAGTATTAAAGGCAAGTGTAAAGGCAGGAATAATCAGTAAAAAATATTACTGTGATTAACAGGAAGACATGATTGCTGATAATGCTCTATATAACATTAATAAGATCAGTTATAGACTGACCTGATGTCCACTGTTTAGTTCTGCATTCAGAACTGAGCTTAAAGAGTGCTAAGAATTTTCATGATGCATTTCACATAGGCTCTCTATAGAATGCAGGTAGCCATTCCTTTAAAAGGTTAGCACGGATATTTTAGGCTAAAATTGAGCGAACTAAAGATAAGAGTACTGGATAAATATGAGGCTAGTTGGGAGTTAAGCTAATGGAATGAAGCCCAACACAAACTCCCTCATGCTATGAGGATTAGGATGTGGGTAAAATAATTACATGAAAAGGAAATATTGGAAGAATTATTTGGAAAAGCCATCTCTCCAGCTGTGGGTTTAGAATAAGATAAAAGGGAAAGAGTGTAGCATCCTATAGGACAGAAATTTTGCATTTCTATATGGTAAATACAATCACCATTGCTGGCTAGATACTGACAGTTCTACCCAAAGGGAAAGAAATAAGGTAAACTAGAAACAGCTCTGCATCCTTGCACTTGGTGTCAAGAAATCTAAGAGGATATTTAATTTTGTAGCCCCCTGTGAAGGAATAGTGTTAGCACTAAACTGGCCTTCCACAGCAATGTTTCTGGTTTATCATCATGTTTATTGTAGATTTAAAAAGGGGGTACCTCTGAAAAGAGGTAAGATCTGATGAATGGTTTTCTGAAAATAAGAATGAGTATGCTCTGCCATGAGGCTAGTACTAACATGGATTCCAGCACATGCTGGGACACCTGTCAGTGAAAGGGGATATGAAAATGAAAAATGCTTTGAAAAGAGTTGCTATAAAATTCCTTTGAGTTAGCAGAATTTAGAATTTTGTTTCAGAAGGAATAGCAAGAAATGTGAACTAAGGAGAAAGAGGAATGGGATGGGATTGAAGAGGAGGACCTCCAGACACCATATACAGTGAGCTGGTAGATGAGGTGAGAGCTGGAGTTACAATAACCAGACAGCAAGTCGGGGAGGGGAGAGAAAAAGGCGGGGAGGAAAAAGACACCCACACACAAACATAGGGATAATGGTTACCTATATAGAACAAAAACCTAAATACCAAGAATGTCTCTATAGAACTGGGACATCTGGTTACCCAAGCTAGAGCTGGTGAGGCAAGTAGCATCCAGGATGAGGAGACTAAATCATACTGTTATTATGAGAGGAAGAGCCAGCTATAAGTGAGAGGTTAAAGAGGAGTTAGGGAGGTACCAAGAGTGGGCATGGGAGTGATCAGCAGAGGGGTGGGATAGGATCATGAGGCCAGGTGGAGTGATTAGAAGAGAGTTTTGGGGGTGGGGGGAAGTCACATTGTATTTGATCAGTTTTCTCCTGAAAAGGATTAGTAAGATCATGTGCAGAGAGAGCAGAGACTGGAGGAAAGAGTCAAAAGGTTTCAGGGTAAGGGGGAGGGGTTTTTTGCAGCAGTCCAATCCAAGCCTCTCTCAAACCCTATATGTGAGCAGCAATCTGGGGGTCCCTCCCTGTCTGCTGGCATCTGATCCCTGCTCCACTGTGTGGGCCAAAAAAAAGTCTACCTGCTTCCCTGCCCACTTCCCAGCACCTTGTCCCTGTCATGCAAGCCAGGTTCCAGAGGGGTAGGCTTGCCTTGCTGAAGGCATGATGACAAAATGAACATAAAGGCCAAGAGACAGGGTATGAGACAGAGGGCTGATGTGATACTGGGCCTTTCTGAGCCCCACTGAGTGCTTCCTAGGATTTGAAGGTCACTGCCCCTGGGTTGTCTGAGTATTGGTTCTTGCCCGTGTGCGCATGCACGCTGAGAACTAGGGCCCTGCTACTAACATCTCAAAGCAGAATAATTCTCCCCTTTCTACCATATCAGAAAGAACGTGATTGGGGAGGTGCACCGAGGTATCCCATAGCAATTGGGTGGCCAAATAAAGAGAGCACTGCCTAGCTCTGCCTCTGGCCTATTGAATGACCTTGTCAAGTCACCTCCCTTCTGTGTGCCTCAGTTTCCTCATGTGTAAAATGAGGGTAATGATGTAAAGTTCTTTTGTGATAAGCTGATTAAAAAACACTTCAAAAGCTCAGACTTATGCATCTTACTTAACCGCAGTAGGATGTCAGCTGCAAGCCTAGGGAAAGTTAGGCCTGCCTGAGCAACCACTAAATTGTCTCAAACTGCTCATATGTTTGTACTATTTTATATGTGAAGTTAATTGGCTCTGTGCTTACTTGAAATTTTAGTTTCTGGGAGACCACAGTGGTAGGTGTGGCAACCTGTTATGAAAGGATTTCATGTTAAGCGAAGCAGTATTTTGACAGACAAGGGGCCCTATCAGATTCCAATCAACCTCTGAGGAATCTGGCTGCAGAGAAGCAATGGCAGGTTGCCTAAAAGGGACTTGGCCAGGTGGCCTGCTCATGTGACAGGCTTCAACTCAGCTGTGCTTCCTCACAGGAAGGAGCAAAGTAAGTCCCACCACATGGGCAAGGGTGTAAATAAAGCCCTGAGGTTCATCCCTCTATTTCAGCAGCATCTTGGCCATGAGCTGAGCCTGGGAGGGCTGATGGCCCATCCTACCAGAGGATGTATGCCAGAGACTAAGATAGCAGCTTATTCCACCTCTGCTGCAAGCCTGCATCAAGAATTTTGTGACAGGTGTCTGCATATTGATTTCTTTAACAGTTTTACTCAACTTTTTTATTAATAAACTTTTAGATTTTAGACTTCAAAGGTTTGGCATAGTGTATTCTTTTGGGTAAGATGCAAGCTATACATTGACCTGGGAATGTGGATGATCCTTTAGAACTAGAAAAGCTTGTTTTGGTAGCCTCATCTGTTTAAGGAGGGATACCAGTTGTGCCATAGGGGAAGCTAGAACAGCTGAGGGAGTTGCTTGTGTGGCTTCTCACTGGCCCCTGTGGCAACAGAAGTGCTTTCTGTGGTTGGTTTAGTATGCCTAGCAGTGGAGGACCTCCAGTCTTGGGCTGTAAGTTGCCCTGTTTTAAGCAGTTTGCCATGATTTGACCCTCTCTGCTGTGCTCAGAAAGCCTCCAATATTACAACTTGCACTCTGTGCTTTTCTGTGGCAGAGAGCCCCCTAAACAAAATAAGGGTCACTGTAGCTGGCTCCTCTTGCAGTGGGGAGGGACAGTTCCCTCACAAACTGGAGGTGGGGAAGTGGACTTTCCCCAACACTGACACCACCCAATTTTCCAGGGTTAAAAAAAGTTGAAGAGGTCTGAGATTTCATGGGGTTGTCTACCTAATACTGAGTATTAGGAAAATAAGAGGTGAATGCTTCTCTATCACAGCCAGGGAGTTGACAGACTTGCTGAGCCACTAGTCAAGGAGGCGGGGGGAGGCAAAAATTCACTCAGAAGGGATGAGGTCTTGTTTGGAAAGGGCAGGGATGCAGCAGCCAGCCCTCAGTGCCACACAGCACTTGCCTCCCAACCAGCTGGGAGAGCTGCTGAAAGCACAGCACTCCAGCAGCAATTGGGAGTGCTCATGGCTCCAGCCACCACCACTCCTACCGTAGCAGCCATGGCTAGGAGTCCAAGGCCCTTTTGACTTGTGGGACTCTGGAGCAACTGACCCTTTGCTCCTCTCCTGCCCCACCCCACAGCAGCAGGCCAGATCTGCACAGTATTCAAGCACATCCCAAACATTAATGCATTTCTGCTCAACACACTTGTTAAATAAGTACCATTATCTCCACTTTTACAGGTGGGGGCACTGAAACAGAGATACCCAGAGATTTGGCCAAGCTCACACAGCAAATCTGTGGTGGAAGGTGGACTTGATTTCCACCCCCCACCCCTCCAAAATCAGTATTCCCTCTAAACTGAGTGCTGGGGAGAGATTCAGGTACTACCCAGCTGATTGGCAGACTGCCCACAGCATGTGCTTCTATTTGTGCACACATCTGCAGCACTTGCCTCAGTGCACATAAAATTTATTCTGCCCATGGATGAAAAAAATAGCAGGAACATTGCCCTGACCATCTCCAACTAATGCCTTACCCTCAAAGCCTTCCTCTGAGTTGGAAGTGGAAGACAGTATCTAAACAGTGTCCGACACATTTTATCCTCCTATCATCCATTTCCGCTGAATTTAATTTGATCCAACTGCTGATCTGTATGCATTGATGTGATTATGCTAGTGCATCTGTGCTGAATGGCATATACTAATGGATGCTGTTGCAGGGAAATCTGTGGTGTCTCACCCCTTCTCAAAGTGCTCACATATATAAATGAAGAGCAGGGAATTAGGATGGATCATTGTGGGACCCACTTGATAGAATCTGGGGGTTGGGATTAGCAGTTACTAGCTGTTGGTCCCATTGACTGAAACAGTAAGACCAGAGGTAGTCTGATCATAAGTTAGGTACAGGGAGGGCATTTTCCAAGCACGAGAGGCAAAGACTAGAAGTGGGCCTGTGGTTTCCATACACTGCTGAAGGAATAGGCTGCTTCAGTGTTACTACGGTGATCTGTACTCTACTCCAGTGCAAAGCCTGGCTGTGAAACCTTGTAACCACCTCAGAGAAGCGGAGCTCTGGTCCATCTAGTCTAGCAAGCTCTTTGGCAGTAGTCAGCAAAATACAAGAAACAGCAGTAGACATTTATAGAATAATCTGCTGATAGGGCCAGGGTGTGTTTTTGTTTTTTTTTTTTTAAAGCAAGCTCTTGGGTACTGAAGCAGGAGGGTTTTATATCCTTTTAGGATGAAAGAGAAAAGTTATTCTATTTAAAAAGAACATCCCCAGTGACATTACCCATATAAATGCCTAATTTTTTGAATCCTCCTAATCTCTTTAAGCTTCATGTTATCTTGTGAGAATGAGTTAATTATGCACTGAATAGAGTATTTTGTTTCATCAGTTTTAAATGTTGCAGCCTTTCAGTTTCATTGACCATCCCCTGATCTTTTTAGTATGGGCATGTAAATAATGAGTGAAGGAGAGAATATACACTTGAGACTCTTATTTGGGGTCTCTCTCCTAGTCATCTCTTTTCTAAAATACAAAATAGTCCAGACTTTTGGCCTTCTCACAAATATGTATTACCTATATCTGAGAACCCTCTCTCTTTGTGCTAAGCCCTTTTTGAACTAGCATGGCCAGAAGCGAGAGCCCTATTCCAAGTGTTCCTATGCTGATCTCTATAATGGAATTAGAGCAGTCTGAGTATTTTCTAGAACTAATTCCTTATTTACACTAGCAGTATTTGTTTTCTGACCACTGCATATTGAGGATCCACATTTCCTTTTTCAGCAGTTAGTTTAGAACCAAATTATTTTTTCTACCAGGCCTTGTCTGTTTGTCAATAATGGATTTCAGCTGCTGTAGTGCTGTCCATTCATGAGACCCCACCACAGGCCTTCAGTAGATTTGACTAATCCCAGCAATTGTCAGGTACAGATGTTACCACCTTAGTTAATTCTCTTTCTAGATATTAATAATTTAACACTGGCTCACAAATGGAACAGCAAAGCACCTCACTGCAGAAAGCAAGTCACTTATTCTCAATCTATTTTTATGTCTTAGTTTCTGATCTATGACCAGACTTTGCCTCTCACCTCATAGCTACTTAGCTTCTTTAATAGCCTTGTCAGGGAATTTGTTAAAAGCTTTGTAAAAGAGTCCAAATGAGTTTCCCATCTCACCAGCATGGGGTTGTCTACTGAGCTAGTGGTGCTGAAGGCAAGTTCTTACCTGATCAATGTGGGGCAGGATATAGAAGCCTTAGTGCTATGGATTCAATACAGGTCTCCCTTGGGCTCCCACAGCCAGCTTTTTTTTGGCAGGGCTTGTACAGAAAGCCAAACACCCCTTTGAGTAAACCTAGCTATAAGCTGATCACAAGCCAAAAAATGAGTCCCCTCACTGCAGCAATTTGAGCCATGAGAGGCATGTGTTGTGCCTTTTTATATTTCTGATTTTAATCTGCAGCGTGCTGACAGCTTCGGAAAGATCCCTCTTAATGGGCTTTAGTAGCAGTGCAGCACTAAACTTATACAGCACCTGCCATGCCAAGGCATCCCAGCAGACTTTCCAAATAATAGACTCTAAAGCTTCTGCTTTCACATGCCAAAGGTAAAGCTCAAGAGGACAAAATTAAGTTTGGATTTTAAAACATTGACAGGCTTGGCATTATTAATTTCAAGAGGGCAATTCATCACTGCTAGAGAGGATTGTGAGGGAGAAGCTAGGAGGAGGATTAGCAGAGGAGTCTCTGAATCAACTTGTAACTATATACAGTGATTAGAATCATTCACACCCTAGTGACAAACTCAGCAGTTATTGCTTATTTACAAACAAACAGTTAAGCCTGATATAGTCAGAACAGCTCATCCACAAGAAGGGGGACAGAAAGTAGTGCTTTGGGTGCATCAGAACACTATACTAAGTGTGCATGTAGTCTCCTTCATAAGAAGATCTCAAAGCACCTTATATGTTAGCCCCTCTTTGTCCCCTCACCTGCTTCATTCTGGAAGCAAGGGTATTGTTGTACCAATTCCCTAAATTGGAAGAGTGACATATGGAGCAATCCAAAGGCTTGTCCAAACAAGTCCATGACAGTACTAGTAGAAACCCATGAGTTCTGGTTACAGCCATGCTCTTCTAGTTACTAGACAATAAAGCCTCCCAGAAAGTCAACACTCAATAGCCTGATTTTAACCTTCAGTTCAGCCCCAGCACTAAACACACAACAGAGCTGCTTAATAAAAAGCTGTTGATGGCACTAAATTTAAGTATTGTGTGGCATGGTCAGTCTCCTTCCTGAGCCCCAGGTCCTCTGATCAGTCCATTAGCCCCACTATTCAAACCCCATTACCCTTGCTAGGACAAGGGGGGAACCCCCCATCTCTACCCACTCATCCAGGTTCCAGCCTAGGAACCTTGAATAGCTGCTAGCAGTGAGGGCTGACTCCCATTGCCCTTACCCCTGCAGCTCTTCTCCCTGAGCCACCTCCACAGTCAATTCCTCCCATACCTTCTTCTATTAGTTGTAGCAGTAGCAGCAAGTCCCCCACCTTTGTTTAGCTCCTCAAGCAGACCAGCTTCCCCCAGTCTCTGGAGAGCCTTCAGGCCCCCTGGGTTGCTAAGAAGCAGCTCTTCTTTTGCAGTCAACAGCACAGCTTACCTCAGCCCTTACCCTGCATGGAGAAGGGCTTATAAAGGTAGCCCTGAGTGGGATCAGCTGATCCTAATTGAGTTAGGGCAGCCTACTCCTCAGCTGCTCCCACTTTGATTGTCAGCCCAGTTTTTTACTCGTGCCTTTCCCCTCCTGGCTCCACCCTGCCACATAATGCTTCTATGTTTGGAGATAAAGAAGTCCAGATCAAAAATACTTTTAAGTCATTTGAGATGTACAATTTAAAAGCAGTGTAAACAGAAGGAGAATCAAACTTTTCAAGGCATCTGATCTTTTAGCTGTAGATGAAGTCTGGAAGACAATGAACGCATGCCACCGCTGAAAGGAGGATGCCAGAGCTTGCTGAAATTTATATACACGATTCCTAGTAATTTGATAATGACAAGAATTTGTTACTCTATATAGAAGCTGATGAAAACTATTTTGGGAGATTCTGAACCATTCAGACAGCTCCCACCCTGTGCATACAGTTGTTAGAAATATAGCAAGCAATTCCTGAACACTGCAGCTTTTACATACCTTAATGCTCAGTAACTGTGAAGATGAAATGATTCTCCAGTTGGCCAAAGGTATCATTTCAGACCCAAAGATAATTACAGATCTAATACATCAGTAAGCTGCAATTAGCACATGAGGCTGCAAGTTCCCAATTGTAACCGCTAAGGATTTCCAAGCTTCTTCCAACTGGGACAAATAATTTTGGAAATTGTGAAGAATCTTTGTGCAGAAATGAAGGCAGTTTTTCCTTCTCCATTTTAAGATTATCCTCCTTAATTTTAAAAGTCTTCCCACATTTGTTCCATTCTGTCTCACAACCTGTGTCTCTTTCTACTGGCCCTCTACTCATAGACCACCAGCCACTTTGGCATACCACTTCACAAGTTCATCTGGAGTTCTTGCCGTTAGATATCAGACTCTATTTCTGCATGTTTTGATTTTCCATCTACCTTCAAATCTTATCTGAAAACATCTCTTTTCTCCACCTGCTCATCTTTTACTTCTTCTCACTTGCCTAGTTAGAGGAATGCATTATTTCATTCTCCATTAAACATTCTGGGGTAGCAACAACGTAGTTGCTGGAAGTTGATACGACCAAGCAGAAAATGCACACAGGCTAAATCAGTAAGTGCTTTTCCACAAAAGAGAATAGTTATAACAGACTCAAACAGATTTACATCAGCAAAACCAAACTTGAAATACCCCCAGATTGGGATGCAGCCTAGTCCTATGCCCCACTTACAAACCCCACCTTTTCCAAAGACGTATTTCCTTTCTCAGTTTCTGGAGCAGGCAATGCACAGTTCTTTGACACCCTAAGCAAAAGAAGGAGGCTGAGCTGAGAATGGACCCTTGGTGACTCAGAACCAGGTAGTGCCCTGCCACCTTGACCATTGTAATTCGTTGCATGACGTTGCAACTTTCTTCCAGCTGCAAAAGTATCACCTGATGCTGAGTAATTCAAAATACTAAGGCGACCAAGTTCTGCAAACGTTATGGGATGCAGCAGAATGTTCCCGGGTGTGTCAGACTCTATTTATTGAGAAACGAATTCCAGCATCTGTGAGAATGTAGAACTGAAGTCAGTGGGATTATTCATTCAGTTGGGTACTGCAAGTATGAATAAAGGTGACAAATTCAGACTGCAAGTGGGAATTATTACTTCATTTCCAACTCTTGTTCCCTCCAGAATTTAGATATGACAGTGATGTGGGGACATGTGTTATTATAGGTCCCCAAGCAGCAGGGAGGCTTGGCAGCAAGGATAGTTCTCTGTAAGTAACAAATCTGGTACCATCCTAAAAGGAGCCAAAGAAGGAGCAGGAAAGGACAACAGTGAAGGTTAAGAAAGCCGACTTCTGCCTTTTCCCATCATCACTTCCAAAGAACGTGCAAATAGCTAGGGAGAACAGCTGATGACTATCCTCAGTTACATTGGAAATTAGCCTGTTGTGGGTCCACGACACTTCCAGTGTGCTGGGAGCTCAGACAGCAAAAGGAATAAAGTAGACATGCAGGCGCTGCATAGGATTGACATGTCTTGTGGACTGGCTCCTCCTGAGAAGCCCTGCCATCTGTTTGTGAAGCCTAGGGGCTGGGAAGCAGCCTTTATACCTAGAAGCTTGGGCATGGAACTTATTCTGAGAGAGCCTCCAGGGAAGATATGGAACACATGAAAGAATGTCTGCTCAAAATTCCATGGGAAGTGAGGACAAAGAGTGTTTCAGTGGAGAGAGGATGTAGAGAGGTGATAAGGATATTCTTTACCATAGAAAGGGATTTTAGTAGCATTATGCATATTAGGACACATAATAATTATTCACATCTTGTTATAAGTAGATACAAAACCAACAAGGAAACCAGTGCCACCTTAAAAACTAACAAATTGATTAGGGTATAAGCTTTTGTGAGATACACCCTGCCTTTCCTTCACTTCAAGCATCTGAGGAAGTGAGTTGTATCTTATTAAAGACTAACACATTTATTAGGGCCTAAGCTTTTGTGAGATACAACTCACTTCCTGATGCCTGAAATGAAAGAAACTCAGGGTGTACCTCACAAAAGCTTAGGCCCTAATAAATTTGTTAGTCTTTAATAAGATACAACTCACTTCCTCAGATGCCCTAATAAATTTGTTAGTTTTTAAGGTGCCACCAGATTCCCTGTTATTTTTGCTAAAACAGATTAATACCGTTACCTCTCTGAAATAAATATCTGTAGTGGCCTTTCATTCATCCTAGTGTAATGCCAATAGACCTGGGTCACTAGCACCTGGGACTGAACCTTTGATCAGAGGGGCTAAAGCCCAGGCCAGCTAGCACTCACCCTAGTCTGAAGTCTCAGTGCCTCTGGGTACTACACCAGGGTTACCATATTTGAAATTTCAGAAAAGAGGACACCCCTAAGAGGCAGTGGATCTGTAGCAGTATCTACTGACTTACGTTGTATTAATGTGTGTACTATTAATATTAATAGTATAGAGTATATTAATACAACATGAGTCGGTAGATACCACTACAGATCCTCTCACTGTGGGGTGTTCTCTTTTTGAAAGTTCAAATATGGAAAACCTAAATCATGCAGTATTTCATTTTGGGAGAATGTTCTGTTTAGTTTTATCCATTTTATCCACATGGACAATGGACGTGAGTCCTGTTCCAGAAGTTGAGGGGTCCTGTGTTTAGGTTTTCAGAGATACTACCCCAGACTCACCCCCACATTAATGGTTCCTATACTGCAGGGCAGGACTCAACTTCCCTTTTTGGGTATTGTGCCTTGACACACAGGATTGCAATGTCACTCATGTTTGGCTGTTCTGTTCCTTTCTTAGGATAACAAAGGGGTATCTGGGCCAAATCTGAGTGAGTGGCACTGTGAGCCCATACACCAGATCATAATGCCAGACCCCTCATTCAAATTTGGCCCAGCCACACATACACACATCTTGTCTTGACACAGCGGCAGCAAGGCCAAACCTGACTGGTACTATGACCTTGTGTGGCAGGTAGTAAGGTCTGGAGTGGGGAGGTGGGCCCAGACCCACAGGACAGGAAGGCAGGAGCTGCCACTGTGGTGTTTCACTGTATTTGGTCTTATGCATTATTTTATGTTTGATTTCATCTTATTTCACATTTGCAATAAACATGGTGCACTGCCCCCCCATGCTCACTCCAAAATTTGAATTGCTAAATGGAGTGCCCCGTATGTCTCCTCTGGCTTGTCCTCCTGGCACCAATCATCCATGCTGAAAATGTAATAATTTAATCCCCCACCTTCTCTTTTTCTGCTAGTGATTCCCACTGTTTTTCCCATTACCCAGGTTTGCAGCTTTGCTATAAATTTTTACTCCTCTTTCTACCATCAAATCCTCTTCTGCATTTCTTGAATTAACCTTTTCCTATCTTGCCATGTAGTCAAAACCTCATTGTTACTCTGGTCATCTATCACTTTGATCACCACAACCTCTTCTCTCTGGTCTCCTGCGTTCTACTTTGCTCCCCTCCAATCCAGATAGAAATCTGCTGTACAAATCATTTTCCTCTCTTGCAGGTCAGATTATGTCACTTCCTTATTTAAACACCTTCCATTGGCTTCCCATCACTCTTTGCATCATAGTCAAACTCCTAGTCCTCATCTTCCACGTCCTATATCATTCTGCTTCTATTTATGTGGCTGCCTGTAAGAGTGTGAGAGGAAGGCCAGGCAGGACAGGGGTTAAAAAGAGCCTATTGGCCCAATCAGCCCCACTGTGGTTCACCTGAAGCCAGTGTCAGGCCTGGAGGAGTATAAAGGGAGGGAAGCCAGCCTAGTTTGGGGCTTACTAGCCAAGAGGTAGGAGCTGGTTCTGAGGTAGCAAGGGCTCAAGTCAGAGCTGCTACTGAATTGGCTGCTAGAGGGCATGGCCTTAGGACCCCCTCCCAGGCACAAAGGGGGTGGAAAGTTCCTCTCTGGGTACCTCTCTTCTGCTGGTGAGGGAACTAGGTTCTTGGGGCCCTACCCTGAACTTACCAAATGTATTCTTGGGTGGGGCTGAAGACCCACACCCTAGCAAGGGCGCCTAGCCACTAAGTCACCCTGTCACTGGAGAGAATTGCTCACACTGCCCTATTTTTTGTAACTGTCTTTTTTTGGCCACTGTTGTCTTTGCAAGCCCCCTTTATAGTCAACCAGATGAGAATACTTATGCCTGTATGCTGTATTGCTTGTTACTTTATAAGCCCCTTGGAACAGGGTCATATCTTCCTCTGTGTATTTTACAGGATGGAGCACAATTTCCACACTCAATAAATAATAATGGAGGGGCGTTAAGCACTATCTTACAATCAACAACTGAATCAGTGTGTCTTTGATAAATAGCTCTAAAAGGCAAGCAATCAGTACACAGTTGCTTTCGCTTGGCCTCCTAGCATAAAGTGAAACCATAAACATAGAAGCAGTAGAAAAAATGCTGTTGTGTGGGTAAGATTTTTAAGAGCTTTAAACTTGTTTTGCAAGAACATCATGCAAATACAAAACAGCTGCTCTATATTACCTGAGTTTTCAGCTGCAATCTCTACTTTTTCAGGTTTGACCCTGTCAAAAAAGTAATTGGTGCGACTTAGGAAATTAGCCAAGCTGCAGTTACCACTTCTGAAATATTACTTTTGATCTTGCTTCTGTTGTACGGATACCACAAGTGGGAAAAACAGGTTTATCTCAGCTTGGCTACGTCTACACGTGCCCCAAACTTCGAAATGGCCATTTCGAAGTTTACTAATGAAGCACTGAAATGCATATTCAGTGCTTCATTAGCATGCGGGCAGCAGCGGCGCTTTGAAATTGACGCGCCTTGCCGCTGGGCGGCGCATCCAGACGGGGCTCCTTTTCGAAAGGACGCCACCTTCTTTGAAGTCCTGGGAATAAGGGGACTTCGAAGTAGGCGGGGCCCTTTCGAAAAGGAGCCCCGTCTGGAAGCGCCGCGCGGCGGCAAGGCGAGTCAATTTTGAAGCGCCGCTGCCGCCCGCATGCTAATGAAGCGCTGAATATGCATTTCAGCACTTCATTAGTAAACTTCGAAATGGCCATTTGCATGGCCATTTTGAAGTTTGGGGCACGTGTAGACATGGCCCTTCTGTTACTACCATACTGCTGGAAAAAAAGACAAAAACCCTGAATAAGCTCTGGAGAAAGAAATTTAAAATTGTATTTCACATCTTTTCTGAACATGACATCATTAGATTCCAGGAACATTTTCTCATGCAGCTAAACAATTAGACCTGACTGACACAGTTTTTGTAGGGGAATTAATGCTCATCCCAAGTGTGCTTAGAAACATCAAGTCAAAGGTCAGAGAATTGACAGAAGGATGGAAATAATAGTTGATCACATATTCCCTGAACCCTTCCATCTTCAAAGAACAAAATCCATTTGTTCAAACTGAAAGTAACTGGAAGGCATCAATAAATCTTAGAGTACGAAGAGTTACATGTTCATTCAAAATCACACTATTTAAAATTTACTATTTATTATTTGTATTACCATGTTTAAGAGCTCTTGTTGGAGACATGGACCCTGGTGTGCTAGGCATGGTGCAAGCATAGGTCTAAGGGGCAGAGGAAACAATTCTAAATGATTCCCTCCCTGTTACTGGATCATATCCTTCTGACATAAGTTATTATTCCAAAGAGAAAGAAATTTACAGTATTTTAAATCCTTTAATTTGTGTACAAGAACAATTGCAACTTTGGGACTCCTTTTTTTTATTTTTTATTCAGCAATAAGAGAATGATTTGTTAACTGCTGAATCACAATTTCGTTTCCTGCCTTCAGAGCCTTTGCTTCAAGTCTGTTAACCGCAGGGTCTTTCCTCTGATTGAGTCCTTTGATGTTTTAATTTCATCAGGTGTTTTTCTATTTCTAATTGAGCATTGGCATGTCTCTTGAACTTATGCATGTAATATGGAGTGGAAATGTCCTTTCTATCATTTGACTTGTTCTTCATGGGTTTTCAACATCTGTCCATGAGTGTCTCTGATGGGCTTCACCTGTAATGGTCTGATTCTTCCTGAGAAGTCTTGCTATTCTATAGAGCTGCAAGAACTCTCCCCTCTCTTCTGCTTCTTCTTTCCCTGCAACAACATCTGGATGAAAGAACAAGTGCCACAAGACTGGAAAGATGGTATTACTATGGCATTGCCAAAAATGAACGCTCTTACTCAGGGCATGAACTGGAGATGTACTGTATTGCTAACAGTCCTGGGCTCAGTACTGACTACAGTTACACTGAACAGAATAAAGAAGACAGTGGATGAAATATTAAGTGAAGAACAGGCCAGACTGTGTTCAGATAGATCATGCTGTAAACAGACAGCTGCTCTGACAGATTTTCAGAAAAGCTACTGCTTGGCAAAAGATCCATTATTATCAATTTTATCATCTTTAAGAAAGCATTCAATAGCATCCCCAGAGAGACCCTGTGAAATATTGCTAGAAGCTGTGGGCTCTATTGATCAACATAACATTAAGTTTACATGATGAAAGTGGATGCACAGTAAGAATGGATAGAGGTCTGGTGAGTGGTTCAGTATTGGGACTGGCCTGAGACAAGGGTGTGTGGTATAACCATTCTGAATGCAGTCAATCCCTATTTGCATTAAAAATATACTGGTGGTGAAGCGGGCAACAAAAGGCGTAATGGATGGTGTAAAATGGTTGGTGGAGATGGGTGTCATGACACTAACATTGCTAACTGCATTGCTTTACTAAGTATGAAATGAAGCTGAATGCTTGTCCTTACACCAGAGAAAGAACAGGAAAAAACAGAAATTGTACCAAGAGTAAATACAGAGAAAATCAACATTATGAAGGTAAGAAACTGGACAACAGGCATACCTGAATGAAAAAATGTAAATGGAATGATAAGAAATTGAACAAGTAGAAGAGCTTTGCCCTGTGGAGAGTCTGATGACATGTCAAGTGGCTAAGATAAAGATATTCATACAAGATTATGGAAACCAACATCACTTTTGGAAGGAAGGTCAACAGACGTCACCACACCAAACTAAAGATTAGATTATACCAGGCAATTGCACTGAGCACACTACAGTATGAAGCAGAGACTCGGTTGATGACAGCATCTAACAAAAAGTAATTGCAGGCTGCCCATCACAGCTGGCTGAAGAAAATACTACACATTTAATGAAAAATAAACCAACAAATGTGAGAGTAAGGGAGCTGATAGATAAGGACTTGTTAAAAAGAAAGAAAGCTCACATGGCTGGGACAGGGGCACCCTATGGAACAAAGGAGTTATGCTAAGCAATTATTGAATTTGGTACTTGAGGGAGGAAAGAGAAAATAAGGAAGGCCAAGGAAGAACTGGGAGAAGACAGTGGCAGTGGATATCAAATATATTGGTATCACTTAGGCAGAGGTATAACAACTAATAAATAATCACAATCATTGGAGGAACCCGACTGCCTGATGTCAGCAGAACAAAATGATCTATGGTAGGATAACACAAACTGATGGTATGTAAGAAAGAGGAGCTTGGGTTAGTGACTGGTTAGAAGAGTTAAGTGCGTGAGATGAAGGCATTGACTCAGAGGGACAGCAGAGACTGTTGGATAAGGTACTCTATTAGGAACCTAGCCATAGGGGTTCTATTCCTAGTGCTGTCAGTAATGTGTGTGACCTTAAATACTTCATCTTCTGTGGCTATTTCCCTGATTGTATAATGATATTTATCTTCTTTTGTAAAATACATTGCGATCTTCTGCTGAACAAAGTTGTGTAAAAGTTTCACCTAGTCAGTCATTTATTGCCAGGAAACACTCAGCACAATGGTCCTTATTATCCATTCATAGACATGACCATTTATAATAGTAATAACAGTTCCAGCTTATATAAAACATCTGCAGATGTTAATTTTCTGCAGATTGTTTCATTATTAGCCACTATCAAACCTATGTAGGGTTTCTATTTGCCTCTTTCTTCTCCTACCCATTTTTTATAAATTATGACTAATTCTTTGGCTTTTTAGTGTTTTATGTGGCCTTCTTAAATTGCTTATTTCATAATGCAAAACTCAAAGTGCCCTACATGAATGATAGGGAGGGCATAATAAATAAAACTATTATTCATAATATTTATGATGGCCTCTGGGTTAGTAATTTCTTAGCCATTAGTGACTGGCTGTGTTAAGAGCTTTCAGTTTCACACTGGATCCTCAGTTCCTCCAGCGAGGTATTAGCTGCCAGGAAATGTCATTCCCATAGTCAGAATATAATAAAATATTAAATAATATTAATTGCACATTTCCACCAAAGATTGAAGTGCATTACAAACATGAGTTATGCCTCAAAGCCTCTGCATGACATAAGTCATCAGGTCACCCCCAGTTTGGGAAACAGAGTGCACACAGCAGTGAAGCTATTGGCTCAGTGAGTCAGTGCCACAGCTAGGAAAGAATACAGGAGTATTGATTCTGAACCCTGTGCCCTACCCCTTAAAATATGTTCTTTCATTTAATTGTTCACATAAATGACCCCTGTGTGTGATGATGATATGCTTGTGGAAGTCTCATGTCAAATACAACGCTACATGACTCACATCTCAACATAAGCTGGTGCCAGCTTCGTGCTTTGCCAACACACCGATCACTGATAGAAAAACTGAAAAATTCAGTTAGCTTTCTACATTCTAAAGCCCCTTTTTTATGAAAGATCTAACATGTTTGTTGCATAACTACAATTAACACATGTCCTGTTTACTGCCCCTTTCAAAGCTCTCATCTTTACCATCATCAGAAGAGTGTTTTAAGAGAAAGAGAATCATACCAGCTGACTGGAGTGGGAGAAAGAGTAGTGATTATTTCAATCAGATGAAGTGTCTCTCTAATAGATTGGCACCAGATGAGTCGCTTTTCTCTTTTTATGGAAACTTAGATCTTAAGATGGGAAAGAAGATGTGCAGCACTTATGAAATACTCCACCTGCTCCACTCTAGGGTTGTGCTTGTGTACCTCAGTTGAGCAGTCGTGTTAGCACAAAAATAGACACCACAAAAATGGTCTGATTATATATAGGCACAATGTTATCTAGAACATTTGTCAAAGAGAAGGTTTGAGAAACAGACCAATGTTAATGTTTCCAGTTTTGCCTCTTATCATTGCCTGACCCTGAGCACGGGATGGGTCACTTAGGCTGGTCATGTAAGGCACTGAGAGTATGTCTACACAGCAAAGTTATGCTAGAATAGTTTATTCTGGTGTTATTATTTCAAAAGAAACTATTCCAGAATAATGCACCTACATTACAGGAAGCCTCAGAATTAGCAAAACTTATTCCAAAATAGTGCATCTACACACAGTAGAACCTATTTTGGATTACAGTCCCTGTAAGCACTCTGATGCAAAATACTATGTCTACACAGCAGAATTATTTCTGAATAAGATTTTCCAGAATAGCTTATTTTGAGATAGCCCCTATTCCTTATCTACATGTCCCCTATTCTGAAATATCTATTTCGGAGTAGGTGTTATTCCTCATACAATGAAGTTTACCAAACTCGAAATAAGCCATTTGCTATTTTGAAGTTATTTCGAAATAGTGGTTGTGTTGTGTAGATGCTCACAAAGTTATTTCAAAATAACTTCGCTGTGTAGTCATACCCTGAATGTCCTCAACTCCTATTGATTGCAGTGAACGTACACAGCAGCTTGCAACACGGATACGTTAGGGCCCATTCTAGCTGCCCTGGAGGTATAGGGCATGATGCCCATTAACTTCAATGAGAGACTATTACACAGTCATACAAACTTCTGTTAGGACAGTCTTCCTGATATTCAATTTAAATGTTCTTTTGTTTAATCCTTTTATTAAATTCCTTTGTGCCACTTTGAAAAATTCTCTTTCCTCCTTCTTTGTATCTCTTTCACCTGTGTAGATGTCATTTTTTCCAGTTTCCCAAATGTAACCATTCCTTAGCCAAACTACTTCAGCTCTTCCAAATTTTCCTTGTTTTGCTTCCTATTCTCAGTCCTCCCAACAATTTGTCTGCATCTTACTGCTGGAAAGTACCCAGAATCACTTTTCTTGTCCATTTCATGATGGATTTCATATAAGTAGTCAAATTAAATCAGCTGATTTTGCTGCTATATGGCTAAAGTGCCATCCTCTAGGGCTTCCTTCAGTGTCCTTTCTTTCCAAGTTTTCTTCCTACCATTGAATGGATGTGTTTCTAATTACTTTTTCTTACATGCATTTGTTTGCATTTGTTCAGGTCAAATTATATTTTCTTATTTTCTGCCCACATGCCAATCCTCCACTCGTTTCTTGTCATACTTTTCCCTGTCTACCCTGATGTCTGTAACACCTGCCAATTTAGCAGCATGTGAGAATTTCCTCAGTTTTTTTAGCCGTCTTCCAGCTCATTGTTCTTGTTAAGCAAGACCTTATTCAGCACCTAGACACTTTCCCTCAACCTGGTCAGGACCCTTTGTTTATGGACCTTCAGCCAAACTTCAGCTTACGTGACAACATATCTATCCAAACCAGCTGGAATGCTCTATTAAAGTAAGATGTTTGGAGAAAATGAATCACAAATACATTTTCCCTTTCTTTGTGAATTTGCTGAAACTCAATTATTTTTTTCCTTTCTAGACAGGTGGCTGTTTGCTGGCATCTGCAAGTCCAGGAGTGGGAGTTCAAGAGAAAACAGGTGGGAACCCAATGACTAAAAAAAGTAAAATAGCATACCACCTTGGGTGCATTTGCTGCAAAGTGAAGTGATATATATGCTAGTTGATGAAGTTTGTTGGGAGCTTTGGATGAAAAGAGCTTTGTATGAAAAGGACTATAGAAATTGTTGGTTATTATTAAGGATGCTCTGCAGAACAGCAAGGCTTTGACATAAGGGAAGCCCTACCAAGGACAGCACACTGAGGATCTGGTGCATTGTTATTATGTTACTTTAATTTAATAGAATCATAGAACAATAGAGCAGGAAGAGACCTAAAAAAGCCATCAAGTCCAGCCCCCCACCCTAGGCAGGACCAAACCCATCAGATCAGCCCAACCATGGCTTTGTTGAGGCGAGACTTAAACACCTCCAGGGATGGAGATTCCACTACTTCCCTGGGTAGACCATTCCAATGCTTCACCACCCTCCTAGTGAAAAAGTTTTTCCTAATGTTCAACCTGGACCTTCCCAACCGCAACTTGAGACCATTGTTCCGTGTTCTGCCATCCGTGACCACTGTGAACAGCCTCTCTGCAGCCTCTTTGCAACCTCCCTTCAGTAAGTTGAAGGCTGTTATCAAGTCCCCCCTCAGTCTTCTTTTCTGCAGACTAAACAGTTGCAATTCCCTCAACCTTTCTTCACAGGTCATATGCTCCAGCCCCCTAATTATTTTGGTCACCCTCTGCTGGACCCTCTCCAGTGTAGCCACATCCTTCTTATAATTGGGGGCCCAGAACTGGACACAGTACTCCAGATGCAGCCTCACCAAAGCTGAATAACAATCACTTCTCTGGATCTACTGGCAATGCTCCTCGTGATGCAACCTAATATGCCATTAGCCTTCTTGGCTACAATGGCACACTGTTGACTCATGTCCAACTTCTCGTCCACTACAACTCCCAGGTCCTTTTCTGCAGAACTACTGCCGAGCCAGTCGGACCCCAGCCTGTAACAATGCTTGGGATTCTTCTGGCCCAAGTGCAAGACTCTGCACTTGTCCTTATTGAACCTCATCAGATTTCTTGCAGCCCAGTCTTCAGATTTCTTGCAGCCCAGTCTTCCAATTTGTCTAAGTCACTCTGGAAGCTATTCCTACCCTCCAGCATATCTACCTCTCCCGCTAGCTTATTGTCATCCGCAAATTTGCTGAGGGTGCAATCCAACCGCTCATCCAGGTCATTGATAAATATGTTGAACAGAACAGGACCCAGAACTGAACCTTGGGGCACTCCACTAGAAACCGACTGCCATCCCGACATTGAGCTGTTGACCACTACCCGCTGGGCCCAACGTTCTAGCCAGCTTTCTATCCATCTTACCGTCCATTTATCCAATCTACATTCCTTTAACTTGCTGACAAGAATATTGCGGGAAACCGTATCGAAAGCTTTGCTAAAATCAAGATAAATCACATCCATTGATTTTTCCCCTTTCCACAGAGCCAGTTATCTCATCGTAGAAACTAATCAGATTGGTCAGGCATGACTTGCCCTTCATGAATCCATGCTGACTATTCCTGATCACTTCCCCTCCTCCAAGTGCCTTACAATGACTTCCTTGAGGAGCCCCTCCTCGATTTTTCCAGGGACTGATGTAAGACTGACTGGCCTATAGTTCCCTGGATCATCCTTCTTTCCTTTTTTAAAGATGGGCACTACATTTGCCTTTTTCTAATCATCCGGGATCTCTCCCGATCTCCACAACTTTTCAGAGATAAAGGCCAAGGGCTAGTCAACGACATGCGCCAACTCCCTCAGAACCCTTGGATGAATGAGGTCCAGGCCCATGGATTTATGTACATTTAGCTTTTTTAGATAGCTCCTAATCTGTTCTTTCCCCACCAAAGGCTGTCCACCTTCATCCCACAGTGCATCACTTATTGCATTAGTCTGGGAGCTCTCATTGTCCGTGAAGACAGAGGCAAAGAAAGTATTAAGTACTTCAGCTTTCCCTACATCATCTGTCACTGGGTTATCTCCCTCATCCAGTAGGGGCCCCACACCCTCTCTGATCGCCTTCTTCTTGCTAACATGTTTGTAGAAACTTTTCTTGTTACCCTTCACATTCCTCGCGAGTTGCAATTCCAGTTGCGCTTTCACCTTCCTGACAACTGCCCTACATTCTCGAGCTATACCTTTATATCCCTCCCTAGACATCTGTCCAAGTTTCCACTTTTTGTAAGCTCTCTTTTTGTGCCTAAGTTTTCCAAGGATTTCCCCAGTAAGCCAGTCTGGTCTCCTACCATATTTACTTCTCTTGTTGCGCATCAGGAGGATTTCTTTCTGCGCCTTCAATAGGGCTTCCTTAAAATACTGCCAGTTTTCCTGGACTCCTTTTCCCTTCATGGTAGCATCCCAGGGGATTCTGCCCATCAGGCTCCTGAAAGAGTCAAAGTCTGCTTTTCTGAAGTCCAAGGAGTGTAATTTACTGCTCTCTTTCCTTCCGTTTGGTCAGGATCCTGAAGCCTACCATCTCATGATCACTGCTTCCCAGGCTGTCACCCACCTCTACCTTCCCTATTAGTTCATCCCTGTTTGTAAGCAGCAGGTTGGGCTGCGCACAACCTCTGGTTGGGTCCTTTAGCACTTGTACCAAGAAGTGATCCCCAACATTCTCCAGAAACTTCCTGGACTGCTTGGGTACCATCATATTGGTCTCCCAACAGATGTCAGGGTAATTAAAGTCCCCCATGATAATGATCGCCTGCAATCTGGAAACTTCTCTCAGTTGTCCAAAAAAAGCCTCATATACCTTATCATCCTGATTTGGCAGCCTGTAGCAAACACCATCCACCACATCTCCAGTCCTGCCTACACCGCTAAGCTTGACCCATAGATTCTCAACACGCTTTTCTCCCTCTATGTACTGGAGTTCCAAGCAATCATAGTGCTCTCTTACATTCAGTGCAATTCCTCCTCTTTTTCTCCCTGGCCTGTTCTTCCTGAACAGTTTATACCCTTTCATGACAGCACTCCAGTCATGAGAGTCATCCCACCAAGTCCCTGTTATCCCAATCAAGTCATAGTTCTTGGACTGGGCCAGGGCTTCTAATTCCTCCTGCTTGTTACCCAGGCTTCTGGCATTGGCGTACAAACACCTTAGATAACAAGTCGATCTCCCCACCCTCACTACTCGAAGCAGGGGTCCACTTTTGTTGCACATTCCTCTTTGCATTTCTTCCCAGCATCCAAGTTCCTTTCTCCCCACAGGGTTTTGGTCACCGTCCCTCAGCAAACCTAGTTCAAAGCTCTCCTCACTAAGTTTGCAAGCCTACTTGCGAAAATGCTCCTTCCTCTCTTGGTTAGATGGACCCCACCTCTTCCCAATAATCCTTGTGCCCAGAACAGCATCCCATGATCGAAGAATCCAAAGCCCTCTCTCTGACTCCACCTGCATAACCATGCATTTACTTCCTCAATTTGATAGTCCCTACCTAGCTAGCCCTGCTAGGTCATCTCAATAACCGTTCCCTCAACTGTCACTTACTTTACTGGGGCAGAGAGCAGAAGAAGAGCCAAAGTATTTGAGATTAGTAGGTCTCCCTGCCATAGTGAGGTACTACAAGCTACATCAGTTACAAGTGGATCACTATGACTAGTTGCAGTATGGTTTGTGGATATGGTGCAGGTTTTGTATGCCTGTGTATCTATCTATCTAGCCTCAGAAAAAAGATTATACGTACATATCATTAACTTAACAGTAACATTATGAGAATGTAATTAGATCCAAGCTGGGTGTCATAATGTTTAGTAATAAATATAATAGCTAGCTGTTACATAGAATTTTTCATCAGTAGATGTGAACACACTTTACAAATGAAATTTGTATCATGATCACCATTTTACTTAGACTCAGAGAGGCTAAAGTGGACTTGTCTATGTACCATGCTATATGGAAAAGACCTTTCTCTGTAGCCATATTGTAAGCCTAAAACCTTTGTCTGCAGATTAAAGAGCAGGAGCCGTTAGGTGAAAAGCAGGAAGTCACATATTCTATCTAAATTGCATTAAAATAGTGTATCACCAGGCTTTTAAGAAGGAGACCCTGTCCTGATGGCACCCAATATCACCAGTTAAAGAAACAGCTCTCAAGATGGTTAAAGAAAAAATAGTTTAATAGCATTTTTCCTCACAAGAAGCTACTTATCAGTAGGGCCCTACTAAATTTGCAGTTCATTTGGGTCAATTCCATGCTCATACGATTTTTAAAATAAGGTTTCATGATTTCACCTATTTAAATCTGGTATTTCATTATGTTCTCATTATAGTGGTCCTGACCCCATAAGAGCTGTGTGGGGATTGCAAGGTTATTATATGAGGGGTTGCATCACTACTACCCTTACTTCTGCACAGTTGCTAGCAGCAGCAGCATTGCCTTTGGAGTTGGAAAGCTGGAGAGCAGAGTCTGCTAGCCAAGAAGAAAATTCTGAATGCAGTGCTACCACCAGCAGAAGCACAGAAGGATGACATGGTGTGATATTGCCACCCTTACTTCTTTATTTCTGCCTGCAGAGTTTGGCCCTTAGCAGCTGCCCATCTCTGGCCACCCGGATCAGAAAGCAGCAGGAGCAAAGTAAGAGCGATATGGGTATGGTATTACCACCCTGACCTCTGTACTGCTGCTGGCAGGGTACTGCCTTCAGAGCTGGGCACCCAGCTAACATTACATCCACTGCTCTCCAGCTGTCTAGCTCTGAAGAAAGCACAGAAGTAAGGGTGGCAATACCAGGATCCTCCTAAAATAAACTTGTGATTTTCATGCCACTCCTTTTTAAGTCAGGACCCCCAGTTTGAGAAATGCTGGTATCCCCTGTGAAATCTGTATTGTGTATGGTAAAAGCACACAAAAGGCCAGATTTCATGGATGGACATCAGATTTCATGATCTGTGATATGTTTTGCACAGCTGTAAATTTAAGAGGGCCCTATTTATCAATAGTTGGGGTTGTGAAATCCTCATTCCTTTACTGTTCTATTATTATTTGTTGTCTGTATAATCTCTGTTTTTTATCTATTTGTGTCCTGTATCATTAATTTTGCTCAGTGTGGATCAATTAAGGTCATGAAGCATGAATGGTTAGGTGATTCTGTTGCAGTACGTTAGGAATGAACAGTAAAATTATAGTAAAATAACTGGTTAAGGTACAGCTAAATTGCACTCATTTCACTATATAAACTGGGGTCCAAAAGAAAGTTCTTTGGGAACCAACTCCAGGACACAGCTCCACAATCAGAGCTTCCAGACCTCTATCCAGCGCCAATGACACTGTGCAAAACCCAGAGTCCCCCAGATGGACCTGATGCTGACTGGCTTCATCAAGAAAAGTTAAGCTGTCTTATTGGGAGTTGTGAGCATTGTATGCTCAGCATATGCATTCTGCTTTTGGTAATTGTTAATAAACAGGATGAGCCTTCTGGTTTACCTTTTCAAGGGGCCATGTAACAGGTGTATCGCAAAACACAGGGACATTTTGCGTGGAGTTTTAACACTATTGTCCTTTACTTAATCACACAAGAAACACATGGATCTATAAATAAACCCTACTTGAATTTCCCTGCCACTGTTTCCTCACCACTCCAGGGCATTTTTGGGCTAGCTTCAGAGACCTTTACACCTTCCACTCCAGCATATGGCTTGTGTTCTGAAAAATAATGCCTTCTCCTCCTCAGTCAGCTTGCTTTTGCTTAGCTTGGTTCATCCATCCCCTTTCTTCCTCTTGCCCAAACTTCTGGTGTGTCTTCCATAGCCCTCCCCCATGAATCCTTTTTAATACTGTTTTGTCGTGTTTGTCACTTTGTCTGTTTTGGGAATTGTCCATTCTCCCAATGCCTGCCCCTTCAGAGGGAATGGAGAAGAAGTGGTTTCCTGATACAGTGACTCTTTAGCATAACTATAGTGTGGTCAAAGCACATTCATACAGTGAAGTAGTCTATGTTGTTCCCAATCTAGTGGGTACCTGCTACAGGTGCTATCCACACTTGTGAATTCCACTTTTACATAGCCCATTCAATAATACAGCCATTTCTATAACAAAGGCTTCATAATAGCAACCAGAATTCATACACTGTATATTTACATTACTCAAATCATCACATCAAGGTCACTGAACAAACCAGTGGTAAAGCCAGAAACAGAGTTCAGGCCTCTTAAATCACAGACCAGTGTGCTAACCACTAGGCTGCAAGAAATCCAAATGTATTAAGGCACTGAAATGCAGAATTAAGATATCAAACAACCTTAACTCTGACCTGTAGGGATATAATGCAATCACTTTTATGATTTAGGTATTTTAGTATTTGTGGTCCCATATGCAATTAAATTGATTAAAGACATTAATTTTCCCCCTCATGGCTTCACTACAGGGCAGAGTTAAGGTTACTTGCGTGTCTTGACTGAGCATTTACCTTCAAAGTGGATACTTAACACATACCTGTAAAGTTTTAACCTTAAATTACTGCTGATATGCACTTTTTAACATTAATTTCATCCATATTTTGGTTGGATATTTTCTTTAAAGAATTATTAAAATTTCCATGCATTAATGCTAAACAAGAAACCCACAGAAAATTGTACTAGGTGGTACTTCTAATTATATGAAGATTAGTATTATGACTGTCAGAATTTTAAGAAGAACTTTTAAAGGACAGATTCACCAATATGGGCACCAAGGCTACATAAAACTGCCAGAGTACACCAGCCAGTTGAGATGCATCACCAAAGCAGTGCAAACTGCCAAAATATATTGGTGAATCTGGCTCTTAATTTGCACAGATTTTATTGGTCTAGAGTAGGGATAGGGAACATTTGGCCCGCAGGCAGGATCTGGCTCAGGGCTGGTCTTGACCCACTTCACAACGCTCAGGGCTCATCCTTATATTTTTAATTATAATACTAATACTTTTCACTTATGTAGCACTTTCCATCCAAACATTAAAAAGCGCTTTACAACAGTGGGTCAGTATCATTATTCCCATTTCACAGCTGGAGAAACAAAGGCACGCAGAGCCCAAGGTGGTGACTTACTCAGGGTAACATACCAAGTCCGTGTTAGTCTCTTCAACCCCAGTTCAAAAACTTAAATGGTAGAGTCCACCCCCACCTCAGTTTTTGTAAAGCTCAAAACTACTAACTGCCTATTTTAAATATCTGTTTTACTCTTCTCTTTTTCCTATTATACTTTCTGCAATTTGATTACTTCAGACAAGAAAGACTAGTTTCACTTTTTCCATGTCAGTTTTTTTTCCCCTTTTATGTATGGTGTGTCTGTTGCCATACATAAAGGAAATATATATACTTTCAGTCTAGATTATTGTTATTTTACAGAAAGAAAAGCAAACACAAATTTTGTGTACAAGAGACAGAAAGCAAATTCTCTAAGATACACTACTATCTTGAATCTCTTCAATCCTGTTCCCAGTGGGCAAGCAGGTAGTCTTTAAGGATACACTGTACAGAAAACAGATAACTAACACATACATATCTCATGGAGTCCTGTGGTACCCTATAGACTAGCAGATATTTTGGAGCATAAGCTTTTGTGGGCAAAGACACGCTTCATCAGTTCATTTTACAGTGTGACAATCTCTCACTAGAAAATACTAAAATGAATATTTTTTTAGCAAAACAATCCCTTCCACTACAATTGATAAGTAACACTTCTTTCTCAAAAATTGCTGTTGTCTTAGGTATTAGCAGGTTTCTTCTTACCTCACCCACATTTGGGGCCAAATTTAATTTGATTCTGCATTTGCAAAGTACAAAGGGTACAGAAGATAATTTCCATAGCAGATTGGTTTAAATGTAATGTTCATGTAAAGTTAGGCACCTTTGTATGGTTTAGGTGGCTTTGGCAGAATGCAGGGGTGGTGAAGCACTGGAATATTTCACCTAGAAATCTGGTGGAATCTCCTTCCCTACAGCTTTTAAGTCCCAGCTTGACAAAGTCTTGGCTGGGACGATTTAATTAGGACCGATCCTGCTTTGGGCAGGGGAGCTGGACTCAATGACCTCCTGAGAATCATGGGACACTAGAACTGGAAGGGACCTCGCATGGTCAACAAGTCTAGTTCCGTGCTCTTGTAGCAGAACTAAACACCATCTAGACCAACCCTGATAGGTGTCTATCTAGCCTGCTCTTAAAAATGTCCAGTGATAAAGATCCCACAACCCCCCTAGGTAATTTATTCCAGTGTTTAGCCACCCTGACCGTTAGGAAGTTTTTCCTAATGTCTAACCTAAACCTCCCTTTCTGCAGTTTAAGCCCATTGCTCCTTTCCCAGCCTCAGAGGCCAAGGAGGTCTCTTCCAGCCCTAGGATGTTATGAGTGGGAATAATTTTGAGGATAGACAGCCCCATGCACAAAGGAAGGGAGCGTGCAGGTCCAAACCGTGCGGAACAAGAAGTGCCTAGACACACAGATGGGCTCATGAGACCCTTACTAAGCAGCCGGACGAGGACTGCGGGAAGAGACTTTGGCTGAAGAGCTGGGAAAAGGAGCCGAGCGATCCCCGGCAAGACACTAGGTCTTGAGCAAAGACGTTCAGGGGGTCAAGGTCACAGGCTGTGGCGGGAGAGATGGAGGGTCTGGAGGGAGAACCCAGGAGTCCAAGCCCGCGGACCCAGCTCCCAGTCACGAGCCGCTCCCTGGCACGAGAGTCCCCGGGCGGAAAGCAAGACAGGGCAGGACTGAGTGGAAGACGCCGGCACCGCAGGGGGATGCTGAGGTGCATTCCGGATGGTGATAGTGAGGCGAAGAAGGAACGCCGCCGTCCGCTCCTACTTCCGGGTTCCCCTCCTGGCTCATGCGCCCGCCCATCCATCGTTTCAGCCCCAGTGCCATCTTCCCGGGCCGTACCATTGCGGGCATGTGGTGGGAGGTAGTCCTCTCTAGATATTCTCTTTGTTCCTGTGGCCCTGAATCCTCTCTGCTCTGATGCGACTCCTTACTCCAGGCTATCGACGTTCCCAACCATTATCTCTCTTGACCCTCGTCCCTAGTGTGGTCCAATCTCCCACGCAGGAGGAGAATGGTATACGCCACTTCCACCTGAGGTAGCGGCCGGGCGAGACCATCCCCGCGCACCACGGGGGGAGGAGCTAGGGGCATTGTTGGGTCAGGGGGTGCGTGCGGCTTACGGCTACAGCAGGTTCGTCACAGCCGCCGAGGAGAGGGAGGGGCGCCGCCAGGACCTTAGTGTCCCTCCAGGCGTCGCCGGGCGCGGCTGCTCCCCTTCCGCCCCCTCCCCATTACCACCGCAGTGGTAGCGCCCGGCTCCAGCTGACCGGCCTGGAATCCCGGCTCCGAGCCCCGGCCCCTCCGCTACCAGCGACCCCCACCCCGGCCCCGCCGGAGACTCGGCCCCGCCATGGGAGACGCCGGCAGCGAGCGCAGTAAAGCGCCCAGCCTGCCGCCCCGGTGTCCCTGCGGATTCTGGGGGTGAGTGCGGCCTGGGGAAAGAGGGAGGGGGCGGGCGGGTTGAGGCCCGGGGGAAGAGGCCGGCCTGGGGTCTGGGCTGCACCCTGGGGCTGGGCAGGAGCAGAGCTGGGCCTAGTGGCGAGGCAGGTCGAGGCCCGAATTACTGCTCTCCTCTCGGGCCTGTCACCGAAGGCTGAGCCATCCCCTCCCCCACCCCCGTCGGGATTGCCCCCGGGGAGGGGCGTGTGGCCCCCGCTGTGCAGAAGGGGCTTCCCCTGTCAGAGGGGCTCCTCCCCCAGGCCTATGACTGTGCTTGCTGCATCAGAGAGAGAGGGAGGGTAGGTGGTTGGCTCCCGATTTACAAGTGCTGAATAGGGGTGGGGATAGCAACTAAATCATCCCTAAATACCCTGTCTTTGTTCCCGTTTCTGGCCATTGAATAGTTTTCAGTAGTGGGGGCCTCCCACTTCTGTTTGTCTGCGGTGCGTATTATTATGTATCACATTATTACTTTTCAGTCCTCTCCCCAGGTCTCTTCTTCCCCACACACTCCAGCTTTGACACCTTTATGTGGCCTCCCCTGTGGCCTTTAGAAAATGTAGAGAATTCTTCATCCAAAGGTTCAGTTTAACTGAAACTAACACACCTTGTTTTTGAGCCCCCAGGTGGAATAATAATGGTATCAGCAAAGCAGCAGGCAGACAACTTTCTTGAATTCTGAGCCTTTATTTCAGCCCTTCATACATATGTCTAGCATGCAGCTTAAGTCCCCCTTGAATCTGTCAGGTTTTAGGTCTGTAAAAAGCCATATACACTCATATGTATGAATAGCAATATAAATTAAAAGCTGTCCTGCTGCCACTTTACAAAACCTTTCCAGCAGACTTTGTGCCAGGGATGGTCCATATCATTTGGACAATCCTGTTTTTTTTAAAGGGAGAAGTCCTCCTCCTTTGCTGGAGGGAAAAAACATAACAGTCCATTTGATTCTTCTTCCACTTTCTGGGTTGTGCCTGGTATAGATGTTTCCTTTATCCATTTTTAGCAGATGTGAGACATGTGGAGTATGCTGTCTGAGACATGAACATAAAGTGTTTCTAATATGTGCAGTAAAGATATAGGTCCTTGCAGTTCTTATTTATATAGTGTTCAAAGGATATGTAACTGTGCAGAACTGAGAGAGTCCACATGAGATTTATACCTGTCTGTGACTGAACTTTCTTGGGATTTATATAACATAATTTAAGGCACTCTGGAGGAGTGGAAGGATGCGTATGAAGAGTGATTTAGACCTGGCACTATACAATAGGCTACATTTGATAGGTTTTTTTGGACTGGCAGAATTCTAAATTAAATCCCATTTGTGAGTTATGGTACAAGTCTGAACTTTGACAAAATGATGGTCCCATTGGGAATGAGCTTACAAGGCATATTGTAAATACACAGCAAATTGTTACTTTATTTTTGATTTACTGGACTCCTGAATTAATGCTTCATGCTTTCAGTAACATGACTGTAAAGGAGTTGCTGCTATTTCCATTATGGCCTGCTGGCTTCTGTGATCAGTGGTGATGTACAAAGCCACTGAAGGAATTACATAACTTCATCTCACAGCTCCTTTCATGCTGAGGTCAGTGTCCTGTGTTTATGACATCAGTGCTTTGTCATGAAAAAAATCTAGTGCCACCAGTGGTGACATGAGGATGTGAAGAAAATGGCCCTTTAAAGATGCTGCCTGCATGTTCTTAATGGACCTGGCTTCCCATCACACAAACTCTCCCCACATCACATTTAGTACTAACTGTCCCCTTTTGAAAGGATGTCATTCCAGCACTGATTCCCCCAAGGTAGGGTTGCAGTACATTGGAAGTAGAACTGCATGGAAAAGTTCATGTTCTCTACCTGCAGTATTGATAAACAGGACTTACATGCATTTTTGTCAGCCTGGCACCTTTCCAGAACACAAATGTACTTTATCAGAAGGAAGGGAAAATAAAAATATTCTGTTTTATCACAGGCTCATATTCATCATTGTGTTACCAGAGGCCAATGTTGTTAAGCATCCTGTGAGTGGATGGCTTATGTACACGTGTAGTTCTGATCTTTAAAGACACACTTGTCCTCATTTTCTTTGTCCTTGTTTATACTAGAAATAGTTTATTGGTAGAGCTGTATTGCTGTAGCTATGCTGGCAAGCCATCCTAGTGGAAATGCAGCTTATCATGAGCCTTGGGAGGACTCCTGATCCTTGAACTAGTGGGTAGGAATTAAGTGGTGCACATCTCACTCTTTTCTCTCAGAAACCTTGTGCTGTTCAATGTTCCCTGTTTCCCACAAGTCAAGGCTGCCCTTGATCCTGAATCACACTTGTGGTAGAACAATGTATGCTAAGCCAATTGACTAGTCTGAACTAACTCCAGGAAGTTAGTCTTGGCTAAATATGAAAAGGTTGTAATTATTTTCATGTGGTGAAACATAGAAGTTCTGTGTAATGTTTAGTCCTAGCATTTGCCTAAAGTGAGTGTTCTCTACAGTAATCCACAAACATTTGGCATCATAAGAAAAATGTGAAAAGGAACGTTACATATAAAGTAAGCCTTTCATGTAAAAATACTTACTTTTGGCCCTACGTCCCAAATCTGTGTTTATGTGAAATAAGATGTCAGTAGTTCAGGAAGTGCATTTTCTAAAAAGTAAGTTATGAGGGGAAGGAGGGAGAATTGCATATTTTATTGCTGTTTTCTGATGCATAAAAGTCAGAAAAGTTTTTAAAAACATTTCCATGTTTTCATATTGGAAATGTAGCTCCTGTCTAGGCTGGAAGATTCTGTGGAGATGTACTGGTTGTCTACTGGAAATCTAGTAAAATGGTGACGTTAAAAGAGTCTGTTGTGAATTGAACAACTAACAGAAGGGATTTTTTGTCTGACTATGTAAAACTATCTTTAAACATCTATTTAAGATCAATTATTAACTTCAATTATAAATGTTTAATCTTTTTGTTAAAACTCACCTTAACAACCCCTGAAAGCTCTGAGGCTTTCAGACAAGATCAGACTTGACATTCCTTTTATTTTAAGGGGGAAAAACAAAAAATACCTCTGTTATTCTTTATGCATCATTTGAAAAAACAAAAACAGAACAATCCCTTTAAATCCTTTAGGTCCCATGGATCATTGGGTTGAACATTACATTTTAATAAATCATCTCAGGCATCGAAACAGATACCCTCAATCAGTAAATTGAGTCTGTATTAATCTCTTAGAACTTCATTTACAAAAGAATTTGTTTTCACTATCTTATGCTTTGTTGAGTTTCAGACAGTATGAACATTGCTGCATTGTTTGGGGTTAGTTGTACTGAACTTAGGTTCTTTCAGTTGCCTTTTGAAATTACAGATTATAGTTCACATTGGTAATTTTCTTTTAGGGTGGCAGATTTCAGAAACCTATGTCTTGTGCAGTATGTATTCCAGGCAAGCTGTATTACTTTCTACTTGAAGCTATTCCGCTCAAATTTAGGACCCAATCCTATTCTTAGTATCATGTGGGCAAATCCCCATTGACTTTGGAAGGGCTTTCTCTGTACAAGCTCAGGGATGCATTTATGTTTAACTTGGTGCAGGACTGGGACCTTTGTGATTAAGTAGTCACATACATGGGTTAGTAATACAAGCTGAAAAACCAGTTGGACTTCTAGGAGTTGATTGTAGGGAAGGGAGAGGTAAAAGAAATAACTTGACAACTCCATTTGTGCTCTAGTGAATATTTATCTCCTTTAAACACAAAGTATTCTATGCCGTGCTTTAGAATCAGAAAAGAAGGAAATATGTTAATAAGCATAAAACAAGGGAATTCCAGTCTCAAAATGGTGGCTGCCAGCAGGAAGTTGATTGAAAACACAGTATGATTAGTTTCATCCCATCTTACTTCTGTCAATTTGGTTCTGTATTCCACTAAAGCTGATAGCAATATTGCTTTGAGAACAGGCTAGCAGGGATTTGTAGGATGTTACCACTTGACCTGCCTCTCACTGACACTGCTGGTATCATATATATATCAGCATTTCCCAAAGTATGGTCCGTGGCCCAGTACCGGTCCGTAGAAAATATACAAATTATTTTTATGTACTATTATTATTGTGAATAAATAATAAACAGTGAACATTTATTTTTTCATTTTTCTTATATGTTTTTATATTTTTGGGCTGCAAAAAAGGTATTTAAAAAATGGGTCCCAACTATATAAAGTTTGGGAAGCCCTGATATACATGCTGGCACATTCACATTGTTCTGGGAAAATGCAGAGTTTCATAGTTGTTACTGTATTATCTTGCTGCAGCCACATTAACTTGGTCCCTTTGATGATTTTCTAATACAATATGAATCAGCAGATAAACACAATATAAATTTAAGGTTACACGATTAATTTCTGATTCTGGATCAGTGAAGCATTCCTTTTTTCTGATCAAATAAGCTGTTTGTTTTATTTTTTTTAAAGTCCTTTGATTTTAACAACGCTCTCTTTGGCCAGTTTTCAGTTTTGAGATGGATGCTTTTTACCTCCCTCTAGGACCCTGGGTTATCTTTTCAAAAATTCACTTTCTAGTGAGAGGAATCCATACCTATCCTGGTGTTACTCAACTGAAGGGGTCCTTGTAAGCTTCATTTTGTTTTAACTGGTGCCAGAATACCGTATCCTTGCCCCTAAACCAGGCTTGAATAGACAGTAGTAGAAATATGCACCTTTCCGTGACAATTCTTTTCTAGTGGGGCAAAGGCAATGCAATAGATTAGTGGTGCCTTTCTTATCTGGGGCCTCAAGTTCTGTGGCCAGGTATTATGAAATGAATTGTCGATTTGTTTTTGATGACAACAATAGTACGGTACAGGTTGTTACAATTTATGTTGCCTGAAGTCTTTAAAGAAGACTGGATTAGGATGACAGTACATAGGTTAGGTCAAGGTTGGGATGCATTGAAGTAGCTGCGGGTGGATCGTGATGCTGTCGGTCCGGATTGAGGTGTATTTACACAGCTGTGGCAAAGAAGCTTACTTTAGGGCTAGCTCTAAAAAAAACCTGTTATTTCCTCATACTAAATGGAGTGAATTCATTTAAATCCATAGTAAAACAGAAAAGCTAATAATCCACTCCCTTTAATCACTGTTTTTTTAATTTATGTGAAAATTCATTCTCTGATAGAAGAGCTGAAACGTAATTCTTAAAAGGAGGCAGCCGTTTTATCACAAAGATTTGTAGGGCCCTATCTGGGGTCACTTTCCTAGGCATACACTGGGTAATTAGCATGGCTTGACTTAGTGGTTATCTGCTATTTTGTGTGTGTGTGTGTGTGTGTGTTAATGTGACAAATACTTGAACTTAACGTTTCTAGTGTACTATATATGAACACATTAATACAGTTCTCTTAGTATCTTTCCATGAGTGTTTCAAAGCACTTTATAAATAAGGCCTTTCAACAGCTGCTGTGAGCTAGGTGTTCTTTTGTGTTTTGATTTCTGTCTATTGGCTCAGCAGCAACAATGAGGCTAAATTAAGTCTGTCCACCCACTTCATGGCTTTGTAACTAGGTATTATATTGAAATGGAGGAAGCCTGTAAGAGAATGTGTTGATCCATGGGACATAAAGAGAGTTAGTAAGGATGATAAAAACACTTCAGAGAAACTGAAATTCTTTGAATCACTCTTCATCATACAGGATATTAAAGATAAGAGACATGGGAAGACTTCGATACAAGGTGGAAATTAAACAGATTGTGACTTTTACCATGTTCTCTCTGTGAACTAGTTATATAAAATAATGAATAATATAGAGCAAGTAAGTCAGATGCAAGGGAAGGCCACTTAAATCAAAAGGTAGTCAATTTAAAATTGAAAAAGTAGAAACTGTTGAATTCAGCACACTCCTGTCACAAGGGATCAACTTCAGGACAGGAGCTAAACTATTTCCAAAGTATGTTTATTGCTGAAGTTGAATCAATGAAGAGAAAGTTGCTGGCCTATCGCATAGAGCCACGTTTTGTTGAAGTAATAAACTAGCTAAACTGGAGAAACAAACACGAGAGTAGGCAAAGCAAAAATGCTGAATATGATGTTCCGAGCATGGCATATGAAAATGTCTTCTTTAAGAAAACCTACTGGTAAGCTTGGTGAACTACAGAGCTGTTCATCTCTTCAGTTAAGATGGTGAAAAATCTAGCCACCTACACCATTTGTCCATAATACCAGCTTTCACATGTGAAAAAAAATTGTTGCAAAGATAACATCATGGAAGTAAACTGATGAGAAATAAGTGATTTCCCCCCCCCCACCCCCCAACTGTACTACATGGTGAAGATTGGAGCAGTTTGGAAGCACCGGAGTCTTAGGTCTTATGTCACCTACAGTCTGTCTTATTAGCTTCTAATTGGTTTGTGACTGGTATGTTTTTCAAACTATGGCCAGCTGAAAGTGTTGTGACTTGAGTAATGCTAACATTTGCTCCATAGTTAGAACTATAAAATGTTTCTTTGGTTATATACTATTTAATAAAATAGACCATCCGACTGTATAAGGTGTGTCATTCAAGAACCTGACACTGGTTTTGTGCTGTAGACATGGTATTCTTTGCACATTGTTTTGATTGACTTAATTGGATTTGTGTTTCTGTTCATTTTAAATTATTCTAATCTCTTGAGTGAACATAACCTTTTGTCTCAAGGACATCTCAGTTTTAAGTATAAACTTAACTTTCATAATTGAAAGGAATATTTATCTTCACTGATACCAGACTGTGTCTCTCTTAAAAACTTTTCTGAACATGAAGCTCAAAGGATTACATTCTTGAAGTAATGAAAAGTAGAGGCTTGAAAACTGATTTTTTGCCTTCAGTCATGCTATTCTTTTGACTATGGAAGGAATGAACTGTAGAACACACAACTTCTGCTAGTCTCATGAAATGAGTTGGTTGCATAGTTTCACTGAGTATCTTGGTTTTGATTGGAATATTTTGACATGGTATGCAAATTGTTCTTGGATTTAAGAATGGCTTTGAAATTAGATTACTTGTGTCTACAAATAATGCAAGTCTCTTGTGGCAGTACTTATCTGAGTCTATCAGAGATGGACGTACCATGTTTTCACAAGAGCATACGTTTATATTCTGAGCCTGAAGCTACGGTGAGATTGTGTCCTGTCCTCTCAAATTAACGTTTTTTCAAGATCGATTAGTTAACTCTCAAACATGTATGCTAGTGTACTTACTCTGTAAATAGTTTAGGAGTGTGCCATGCAGTGAATAGAAGTATATAATGTTGATTGTGATGAAATCCTCTTCTGGGCTTCAGAGAGAAGCCATATGTTCAGATAATCAGTAGAAAAGTGAATTAGTCTGCCCCCCCCCGCCCCCCCCCCCCGCTTCTGTCTTGGTCTTTTTTAGATTTGCTGAAGAAGTAATGCCCCTTCCTCTAGTCATACTCAAATAACCTAAGAGGATATTTCTCTTGTCAGTGTAGTAGGAGCAGGGGTTACTGATAGAGCCCTTTTATGATTTTTTTTAAAAGTAAATTGTAAATGGAATGTCTCATTATGGAGTGACATTTGGCTTCTCCAGATGCCAAGTTCCAAGGTCTGAGTATTTCTTGTTACTTACAAAACAAATTATTTCCAGGGCTTAATGTAATATGGGGGCTTATATAATGAAGACATTGCCAATGACAAATACAAGATTTGATTCTGAAAATGAAATTACTGTGTGGGTGACTAGCATCCATGATGTCAGGTAAAGGTTCATGGCTGACAGGTACGCAGTAGAACTTGGGTAGCGTCTGTAGACTCATGCAGAAACAGCCAACTATTACTTCAGCTTTTAAAGAGAGTTCATTGTATAACAAAATTGTGTCTTGATCCTGCATTCATTGAAGTTGTTGGGAATCATAGGCATACAAGAAATGTGGGAATGGTCCCATGTACTGCAATAGTTTGTTAACACAGCTTAAGTGGTGAGTTTTCAAATGTTCCTGGAATGGAATTCTGTCTTGCTGGAGAGCTTGATTCAGAGGCTTTCTCTTTCATTCCCCATAGTGTGTACCACCACTTCCTTTTCTCCTTGGCAATTGAAAAACAGCCCTGAGGCAACTATAGCACCTGTGAACATGGAAGAACATATTAGAAAAATAACAAATTTTCAGTTCCAGCAAGTATCCCGTGAGCTCCTCATGTTCTGACAGCTCAGTGTTTGGGAATCCCACTGCCTTAGGTTGTTAAAACAGTATTATAAACATCACTTTTCACTATTTGTCCTGCTTTGTTTTCACATTCTCTCAACTTGAAACCTAACTGCCTGCACTGATTTTCAGTATTCAGGTTATCAGTCCTGTAGTGTTTTGATGGTAAATGCTTCAGGGAAATGTTTGTTTGAAAAAACAAAAAATACTTTTTATTGGTATTAAATAATTTAGAAAACATTTCTGTTGGACATAGGCTTTATAAAAGTTTGTTTACACAAAAATGTATTTTGCCCAGATGAAGTAGTGCTAAGTAAATTAAAGGAAACACTTTTTCTGTACAGACTATTCTTTATAGAATAAATTGTACATGTGTTAATGTGTTCATGCTGTTTTTTCAAAAACAGTTTTAAAAAGCAACCAGGCAAATTGATGAAAAAAGAAGGGAGCATTGTCTGATGACTTTAGTAAGAAACTGATGGAACTTCTGGATTCCATTCCCAGCTTTTAAATAGACGTGGTCTGTGATTTTGGATGAGCTGTTTAATGTCTGTGCTCTGGGTTCATCCTTTTAAAATGGATGTTTATCTATTGTGTCACCAATGTTTGTAAAGCACTTTGAGTTCCCAGAATGAAAATTGCTATAGAAGTTAAAAGTGTCTTAAGGCTGGCACTAGAATGAGGAAGTTAGGGAAAAAAAGCGAAATAGCTCTATCATAGAGAATCCAGAGTCCTGCCTTGTTGGTTTAATCACTAAAACAAAATCAGCTTTAGCAATATCTACACATTATGAAAATTGGCCTTATCACCATTATAGTAGTGTTTTGATCTCTAATTGTATGCTGTTTGTGAGAGATGTCTTGGAGTAAGTTACATATGTATTTTTAAAGTATGCAAAGCTGCTACCTCTCTTTAGTTTGCCTCATTTAGTGAGGAATCAAACAGTATTTGAAAGTGTATGGTTATCCTAGATGTTGATTAGATCCTATTTTTGGTGCGCACTTTCATCAGTGTCCTGCAGTCTAGCTTGCTGGAGAATCAATTATGTGTCTCTGAAACTCTTTTTAACAAAAATCAATTGCAGGTCATTGAAATGCATTTTTAGCTTGAGAAATAAGATTAATCTGAGGCCCAGTATTGTTGATAACAGTTTGAAGGAGCAGGTGTTGATTTTTAATGTATTAATGCCATTAACCAAGATGTTGAAGTATGCAGTTCCAGATCTAGGGGAGAGTTTCCCAAACTGAAAATGTTTGCGTACCCTTTTTGAGACTTCAGTCTTTCACTTATCGCACTTGGGAAACATTGTTCTAGGAGTTAACCCTAAACCTCTGACTGCTTAGATCTTGGGTGTGATGGGTTATACTTATCCTGCATTGGGCCTTCAAGGGTTAATCCTGGTTACCTGGCTGAGAAGGCCCCACCCCAAGGGCCCTGCTGGGCATACTCCACCTGGGGGCCATCTATAAAGGCTTGTGAAGCAGCTCAGGACTGACTGCTGCTGGACAAGGTGGTGTTCTTGGAGCTCCCAAGGAAGAGCAGCAAATGGGCCCACCTGTGGGAACCAGTCAATGAGGAATGTCCAGAGAAGCCCCTGTCTGGAGAAAAGGAGCAAAAAGACCGCAACAGTGAGTTCAGTAGGAAATAGCTCAGGGAGGGGAGTTACCCTCCTTGAGAGCTCAGTGTATTTCAATCAGGTTACCTGCTGAGCTAGTGGTGGACCACTCTACCACTGAGAGGGGCCTGGACTGGAATCCAATAGAGAGAGTGGGCCCAGTCGTCCTGTCCTATCCCCATTAATCCCAAGAGAGATGCTACAATTGTTGCCATTGACTTTGGCTGCTAGGCCACACTACCTTGCATGAAGGGGCATTGATGCTGACCGTGGGACTGTGGCCAGTAGTCCTTATTGCCCTGAGAGTGTTATTGACTCTGGCTGCTAGGACAGACTGCCTCATAGAGATTAGGTGTAGTTATTGTCCCTGGACCATTGGAGTTTATATGCATGGCAGGTGGAGCACCCTTTGAAGGGCCTCAGAGTCCTAATGCTGGTGTCCTCTGGAGGGGGCTGGGTGTGCTTACCCCATGACACTAGAACTGAATGATGGGGGATGAAACAATATTGAAATTGCTCTGTTCTATTCATTCTCTTCATTCCAGCCAATGTCAGAAGATGCATACTGGGCTAGATGGACCATTGATCTAACCTGGTGTGATTGTTCTGTTCTTAACCTCTTCTTCCCCTCTGGATATCTACAGTGTAAGCTCCTTAGTGATAAACTTCAGTAGCTTCACACTCAGTGCCCTTGCCTGACCTTCTGGAGCTGGCTTTGGAACAAGGGCAGATGTGCCTGGGGTACATCAAAACAATCAATAGTCTACAAACAAATCCAGCAGCCTAATTAGCGGTTTAGGGACAAATTTAGAAGATTTATCTTTGTTTCCCCATGATTCTGATGTTACATTGCCATGAATGACTTCCTAGATCAGTTATGTTGGTTTTAAAATTTTGATATCATTCCAGTTCTTCATAACCTGTGTAAATAACAAGGTAAATATGAGTTGACGGTGTGACATTGTTGCAAAAAAAGTAAACATCATTCTGGGTGCATTAACAGGACTGTGGTAAGCAAGACATGAGAGGTAATTCTTGTGTTTTAATCTGCTGATTAGGCCTCAGAGTATTCGGTCCAGTCCTGGGCACCACATTTCAGGAGGGATGTAGAGGAATTGGAGGGGGTCTGGACCAGAGCAACAAAAGTGATGAAAAGTCTAGAAACCATGCCCAATGAGGGACGACTGAAAGAATTGCGGTTGTTTAGCTTGGAAAAGAGAAAACTAAGAGGGGACATAACAGCTTTCAAGTACTTAAAAGGTGTTACATGCAGGAGGGAGAAAAATTATTCTCCTTAATCTTTGATAGGACAAGAAGCAAAGGGCTTACATTTCAGCAAGGAAAGTTTAGGTTGAACATTAGGAAAAAACTTCTCAACTGTCTGGGTGGTTAAACACTGAAATCAATTGCCTAGGGAGATTGTGTGCTCTGCAAAAGTGGAAATATGTTAGAGCAAATTAGATAAACACCTGTTGGGGATGATCTAGATCATGTTTGGTCCTGCCATGAATTCAGGGGACTGTACTTGATCTCTTGAGGTCCCATCCAGTTCAAGTATTCTGTGAATCTACAAAGGGATGCTTATTTTTAAAATGTTCTGGAGATACTGTATTGTGCATCAAGAATGAAAGAAGTGTTAACATATAGCAATGATAAAAATCAGTTCACTTTTTTTAGAATAATTTTTGGGGTTTGTATTTTGGAAGATTGTTTTTCTTTTTCTTTATAACCCAGAAAAATCTCAGTACAGATTTGACCCATCCTGGAGAATTTCAATCAATCTTTATAGCTGGTATGCTAAGTAATTTATAATGCCAGACAGTCCCCTGCATGTCCTACTCAGTGCTGTCTGGCTGTTGAGAATACAGTTTTTAAAACTGGACTCAGGGTATGTTAACACATGTTGACTTATTAATGATGATTGTTTTTTAACTGGTTGTATTTTAACAGTGGTTGATACCAGAAAATAAATATCTTGTTTTATTTTGCTACAGCTTTGATAGAGCAGTCATCAATTTTACCTCCTTTTTACTTTTTGTAATTGACCATGAGTCCAAGTAACCTTGGAAGAGCAAGAGCCTTTTTGTGGCCCTTCTCTAAAATGTTTCATCCATTACCAGTGTTGGGGATCTTGTGTCAATCTTTGTTCATATTTCTATAGGAAAATCTTGTACTGGATAAGTTTTGAAATCTGTTCAGGCTCAGCTTCAGAAGACTGAAATATTGATAATTGCTTGAGGTTCCAAAAGTCTTCCATGGTTTTCTCAAACATGGGCTGAGTAGTTAGTTTTGGTATAATTTAATGCAGGACATTTATAGTGGATCAAAATAAATTTAGTAGTTTTTCCATATGGTTACTTGTTTTTGAAAGTTGTGTAAAAAGCAATCTATAATCATATTTGAAGTCTTCCAGTATTTTCCTGGACACTTGGGCTATGTATTTAATGCGAGCGTACAAAGTAAATGAAAGTGTCTTGGAAATAACTGTTAATTTGATGGAAGTTGACTCCTTTTTAGCTTGCAAAATGACCTTCCAAGTCTCATCAATGCCCATGGTAGAAACATTGAATATTTTAATGCTTATAATTTTTCTCTTAGATTTTCTGATAGCACACTTCTCCTGTTTATTTACTTGGATGCTAGATGTAGGAAGAGTGCTAAACAATTAGTTTTTTTTTTGTTTCTTTTAATTAGCAGTTTTTCTCTTGAACACCAGAACACTCTCTATTCTCTGTGTTAATTTTTAATTTGTGTGCCGTCCCCATAAGTGTGTGTGCACAACGTTATAGAAGCAGTAGAATCCAGGCAAGCCACGGGCCGGATCCAGACCATAGGCCTTAGGTTCCCCACCCCTGAGTTAGACTAAGGGTAGCAGAATGTACATGTCACACAGACATTTTATGTGGGCATGTCTGGGCACAAGCAATTTTCTGTAGTCTGAAGTTCTTGCTTTCACTTTATTCTAATGCTGCTTTCTGGCATTGTTCTTTGTTGCCAAAATATCCCTTGCTGTTAAAAATCTGAGCAGTAAATCTCATAAAATCAGATTTGAACTTATCCTATTTCCCTTCTCCAGTTAACTGAGGATCTGGAAGCGCCTACGAAACTTTTAAGAAATGAAGGAGCTTGGGTTAAAGGCTTCAACATATTCTCTACTCTGACACCAATTGGTTGTTGAACTTCTGCTGCCTTTTCTCCCATCTGTAAAATGGTGGTTATATGTACCTCACTTGGTGTAATGAGGCTTAATTTTTTGATTACACACTGCTTTTAAGTTTTTGAATGGATGGCATAATAGTGAAGAATAGTTGTGTCTTGGTAACCTCTGTCATGTGGGAAGTTGTGATCTTTTTAAAATCAGAGCTGACTATATCACACAGCTCTGGTTTACTGACATCTTGTCCTGCATTTATTTGTTCCCATAAGAGTGCTTTTGTGAAGGGAGGTATTATTTATGGTGAGTGGAGAAACTCTGTTGTAAGTGCAGAGCCAAAGAGTTGGAACTGCCTGCATTTCATATCTGCAAGTCTCTCAAAAGGTTTTACAGCACTTCCACACTGAAGCTAGGACTCCATTATTATCCATTATTCTGTGCTATAGTGTCTCATTTTACTATTGGTGCTCTCATGTGAGTAATTCAGGCAAAGCTAGTGAGCTGCCAGGTTTAAAAGTGAGCATTTCCCGTGCTGCCAGAATGACTTGCAAGGGTATGTTCAAAGAGAGAGTGCAGTGTGTGCTACTGTACAGCAAACCCCTCTGTGACTTTTCTTTCAAATAAATTAAAACACTGCAAATACTATCTCCTGTCCTTTTAGAACAATAACTTCAGATTCATTAAGAGCTCAGTAGCCTGATATCTAATAAAGTCAATCAGTTAATGTTTTACGTACCATTCCAAACTGCTTTACATTAACAAAAATCCCTCTTTGTTCTAGGATATCTTTTACATTTAACTTTCTGTCATTTACAGGTACATCTCTAATATGAATATACAATGCCTCTGAAAAATATTGGTATTGAAAAGAAATAACAAAAAATTCAAAGAACAGTCTAAAAAAGTCTGCCAAGTGGCTCTGAGGCTAGAACTGAGCAGTTCTGGTATTAGTACCATTACTTACAGGCTGGGGAGGAGATGGAATGTATAACACCTTATGGTGTTCAGAGCCATCCTGTCCACAGGATTAGGTTGGGTGTCCACCTCAGGCCCAGAGCGTTAGAGAATTACCTGGGGCAGTCGGTGGTGGCAGCAGCAGGGGGTTACCCCCATCCTCTGACCCTGTCCCTCCTGCAGTCACAATGTGGTGTGAGTGGCAGCCGGCTCTGCTCCACCACAGCCTCCTGGCCCTCTGAGCCCCACTTCTCAGTGGCGGGGGAAATGGCCTCTGCTTTCCACTACCTGTGGAGAAGCAAGACTTGGCAGGCTGGGAGGGTGCTGTGGAGCAGGCTGCCACTCATTGTATGGTGAGTGTGGGAGGGAGGTCAAGGGTAGGCAGCCCCCTGCTGCTGCTGCCTGCCCCAGGTAATACCCAGCCAGGCTGGGCAGAGGTGGAGCAGGGAAGAGGTGAGGCATGAGGTGGAGAGGGAGCTTCCCCCTCTTGGAATGGCTCTGATTGCGTGCATGCGCATATAAATAGTCAAATGAATTATTGGGTTCTGATTGGAATGAGAGGGCCTCTTGATGTCATCAAATTCTCTTTGGGAACTCGTAATTTTTTCTACATTTCTTGTTACAGACAGGTCAGTCATGGCCCAGAGGTTCCCGGCACTCCCCATCAGTAACAGTTCAGGAGTGCTGGTACCTTTTTGAATATGCAGTCATTACGTACATTAAACTCAAGAATAGCTTGTTCCAGAGTTTTGCAGCCTTGAAGATGGGCAGAATTTGATATGGAAAAACCACAGGCACCCAGTGATGAGCCATCAGGCCTGATTTGTCCCTTCTGTCTTTAAAAAATTAAGAAATTGGTTTAGGACTCTATCCCCTCCCCATTCCCCAGGTCCACTTCTTATATACCTATCTATTTCAAATGTTTGCATTTTGGTGCATGTATGCTCATAGAATTGAGCTGGCTAATTTAGCAATACGTCCCCTAATGAACAGATAGCGGGTGACTCTATCAAAAACTGCCTGGGACCTGAACAAAGTGTGCTTTTCTTCCTTTCTCTGGGCAACACATTAACTTTGAGTACTTCATGGTACAGCAACAGATTTTCTTTTTGTTTAAAGCAAATGGAATGCAAGAAATAAATATTAGCTCTCCTACTGGTCTTAGATTTTAATCCAAGCAGAATGTTTCCATTACTTTTAAAATGCCAATAGAAATGAGACAAGTTAGGTAAGGTAATATATTATATATTCTGGTAGCAACACGGCTACAACACCACTGCAAGTAATAGAAATAATCTTTGAGCAGTATTGTGACACTGTGTGAGAACCTGAAAGGGAAATTGATTGGTCTCTTTTTTGCATCGTTCAACTTGAATAGCGAAAATAAATTGCAGTGAAGTGAAAAGTAAACAGTATTAATAACTGGTCCCTTCTTTTTATTCTGAAATCAACTGGCTTGTTATCTGAGTGAAGTTCCTCACATGCATAAAGGTTTATCAAGTCCTATTACTGTCTGTCACGGCTTGATTTCTGTGACTTAGTCCCTGGTCAGCCCACTAGTGAGCAGGACTGCCCTGTGATTTTTTTTCTTATTCAGATCCAGTTCTACCTGCTAGTGGAGTCTGGGTTCTTAAATCCATTTTAATAACTTCTGCCAATTGTTTTGACTGTTCTCGTTTCTTATGACAAACCAATTAATACTTTAAAAAAGAAATAATGACACCATATTTAAATTAAGCTGTGACTCAAGGCATTTTTTGTCTTGAAGAAATAACTGCCATTAGTTGTGACCCTTATCTCTAGGTGACACTTAGCCTAACTGTCTGCCTTTAAAGTTTCCACAGCAACACTACTGAAAAAGCGATTGGCACATTTAAATATGTTCAGTGTTTGAGTTAATTTTGCCATGGAAAACTTAGCTTTTGAATTTTCTAAATAGTATAAGGTTCACTTCTCAACCTTAATGTTGCATTAACATCAGTTTTTTGCTGCATTTGTAATGTCAGGTGGTGGTCTGACTGCAGTCTGACAAGGTGCGAATGAAATTTTAACAAGCCTTTTGCTATTTTGATGCTGTCTTTCCTTGCTGTTTGTCTTGTATGTGTTCTTGATCTGTGAATGCATAGACCTTGTACGATTGTATAAACCACCTACCTTTTTAACTGAGCATGTTGGGGGTGGGGAGATCAGCGAGTGAAAATGAGGAACTGAACTTATTTCTTTTTCTGTCTTCTGGGTCACTTGACTTGGGACCTGACTAAATTATACACACTCAGGTGACCACCTTTAGATTTTAGCTATGTAACATGTTGAGCCTCACTACTTCTGAGAGAGTTTGCAGGATGTCATATAATGACGCATATTAAGATATGCTTTTGAAATTGTGCAATAATTGGAAACCTAAACTGGACAGAATTAGGCCAGAGGAAGGCTTTAAGTACTTGCAGTAGGTGATTTAAATCTACTCCTGCCTGACAGGCAGACACTAGTGAATTTTATTATAATTTTCAGCTTTCAGTATTTTCAGCTCAAGTAGCTGAAATATCATTAAATTCTTGGAGCTTCAGACATGGGAAATTGATTTGGTTACCTTACTGACACAGAGGTTTCATTTTAATGCCATCACCTCAGTTTGCTGTTTTGCTAATCAGTTTCTGGTTCTGTTTAAAAATGCTGTTGCTGTAGGCTTTAATTTAGGATAAAAAAAACTGGAGTTTAGCTGTAACTAGCTTTTATAACAGGAAATAGAAAATTTTGCAAGTTATGCAAAACCTTAATTTCTTTGTAATTACTGAGCAAGGCTCATCATTGCAATAAATTAAATGGCCTGTATGCATGCTATCTTTGATTTAAATTGTGTGCAATTGAGTGTCAATATAATAGTTAAGACTGTTCATCTATAATGATAAATTTTCAGGTTTTACAAAAAAAAGCAAAGCCCATTTTTGTAGGAAGTGTCTGCAGTCGGGACCCAATTTTAAAGACTTAAGTCATTCTGATAGCATTTCTGCTGATATAGTTGTTGTTAAAACAAAACCCTGTGCTCAGTTTTGGTTTTTAATTTTTTTTAAAGTGTAAGACTTAAGACATTTTAACCAGGAAGACTTCAGTAAATGAATGTGTGCTAGACAGTTTTCTCTCATAATCAGTTTATCTCAGTAGTACCATGCAAAAATGGAGCACCAACAAAGTTAAGGTTTAGCAGAACAGGATCATGAATATTCTGGGTCTTACTAGCTGAACAATCAGTAATGATTTCCTTCCTCCTGCTGGGCTGTTAAATCTCTTACATATTTTATGCAATCATTCTGCTTGCTAGTTGGACAAATCCCCACACTTAACTGAAGTGGTAGATGTTCATACTTTCAGTAGACTACAACATGTTGCTTCCAGTAGTGTCACGTGGCACAATTTGTCACATCAAACAGTGCATATAAAAGTCTTTTCACAGCGGAAGTTCTCTTGAGGGCAAGACATCATAGGCTGAGCTGGCAGCTCCACCTATAATTAAGATTAGTCATGAGGAGGTAGCTGTGTTATTCTGTTATCTTCACAAAACAAAAAAGCAGTCCTATAGCACTTCAAAGACTAACAAAATAATTTATTAGGTGATGAGCTTTCATGGGACAGACCCACTTCTTCAGATCTGGAAATTCTGATAAAAGTAAACTGACATGGTGGGAATTTAACAGAAAGAGAGGGGGAAAATGAAATGAAAACTGACGAATCAGCTACATAGGAGTGGGACAAAGAGGGCAAGGAGAGAGGGAAGAAGATTACTTACTGCAAGTGTCTATTAAGTTTTCTGGAACCCACTGGCCTCTATACATACTTACATGCCTCCAGCTTCCTTTCAGGACACATCACATGATCCATCGTTTATAGTCAAGCTCTTAGATACAACTGCGGCTGCTCCAGTCCCACCGACAGAGACCAAAAACTTCAAGATCTCTACCAAACGTTCATAAAATTTAATTACCTGCCGGGAGAAGTGAAAAAACAGATTGTCAATAATGTGCTGGAGGGGATTGAGTTTGGGTCTATAGATGATGACAAGTGGTTTTCTGTTACTAATTTTCTTGGGCTTATCTAGACATAGCTGGTTTCTAGGTATTTGTCTGGTCCTGTCAATCTACAACCTGTACTGGAATGTGATTCTATACTCTCACAGGCTGTGAGTGGGAGAGCTGTGCTTTCCTACAGACAACCACCTAACCACAGCAAAATTCTATCAAACACATGCCATACCACAGAAATACTTACACTAAACTTTTCCCTGCAAGAAAGCTTGTTGACAATTCTGTCCACACATATACTCTGGAGACACCATCACTGGACTAGCCATGTTAGTTACATGATCGGGGGCTCATATTCCTGTGCCTTCACCAATGTAATATACGCCATCATGTGTCAGCAATGCCCCTCTGCTATGTATATTGAACAAACTGGACAATCGCTTTGTTAAAGAATGAATGAACACAAGTCAGACATTAGGAATCTGAATCCACATAAACCTGTCAGTGAACAGTTCAGTGGAGCAGGCCATAGCATTCAAGACCTGAAAACCTGCATTCTAAAACAGACTTCAGGACCAGATTACAAAGGGAGACATCTGAATTGCAGTTCATTCTCAAGTTTGATGCTTCACACCTTGGTGTCAACAAATATATCAATTACCTTAGGCATTATAAGACAGTTTTCCTCATCTTTGATATTTGTAGAGATCTCAGGCAAAGCACTTCACCTAATAGACACTTGCAAGTGAGTAATTTTCTTCCATCTCTCCCTCTCCTTTTGTCCTATGTAGCTGATTTGTCAGTTTTCATTTAATTTTTTCTGTCCTTTCTGTTAAATTCACATCATGTCAGCTTACTTTTATCAGAATTTTCCAGATCTGAAGAATAATTTTCTTTGTCTTCAGAGTGCTGCAGGGCTGCTTTTTGTTTTCTAATTAAAATTGTATTAAATACATTTTGATTCTAACTGTGTTAAATACAACAATTTAGAAACCATCTGAACTTCATCTCCACAACAGGACTGAGCCATCTCATATAAAATTTAAGTTAATGAGGACGTAGCTTGGAGGAGATTTCAGACAATCCTGAGATGGGGGATTGGACACAGAGGGGAAAAAACCACAGCCAATCTTCGTTCTAATCATATTTTTTTAGTATATTTATGTAGCATCCATAAAGTTCCATAATGTTTCATGGAGACTGTCACTCATGACCTGAAAATACAAGGAATTTTTTAAGGCAAGTTTGTGATGCACTAATCACTCAGTTTGGACAGATGATAGAATATCATTTCCGCTTCCACCCCATTTGGCAGCTGTTGAGGTGTGAGGCAGGCAGGACGAAGGGAGAGCCACAATGGAGGCAGGTAAAGTGAGCAGGCAGTTTAGCTGTTTTGTGGTCAGAGGTAGCAAAACTTAAGTTTGAGGATTTGAAATTTTATGCAAATGTATTTCAGCCTGTGCGAATTGCAATCTTCAAGCTTTCATGATGACAAAGCTGTGATAGACATCTTTGTTATTTGACTTTGAATTTATAGAATGCTGTATGTGGAAAAATTCTAAAAATACTCAGCCAAGGGACCCCATTTGAGTGTGAATGCTACCTGTCCACTATAGAATGCAGAAATAAATGACTTTGAAAAGCTATGGGTGAGGTATATGTGTTGTTTAAACTTAAGTCATAATAGCTGCTCCCTCTGTTTAAAGCATTGGTTCCCATGCTTTTCAGCATCATACTCCCTTTTTGATTTTTGAGAAACCCTCACACCCCCCATCTCTTCTTTACCATCATCCAACCCTGATTTAACAAAAAATTCAATTTGTAATTTAAAGTAAACACACAAACTTGGTATAAAATTTTTATTTAAAACTAAAAATAAGCACAAATTTTTTTCTTGGTCCAAATATTTAATAAAAATATAATTTAATAGCAGATATAGCAGAAACAAAGTGAATTTAATGTGAAGGATGATGCTGCATTTCCACGAGTTGGAAAATCCTAGGTTTGAAAGATGAAAATGAGCAACACAAATTGTTTTTGACATCCACTCAATTTTTGTTTTGTTTTCAATGTGACTAAACTTGAAAAGCCTTTTTTCAAAGAGGTATGTTGGTGAAAACGGAAGAATAATACATAGCGCTTCTCCAACTTTGAAGTACATTGGGAAATGTTTTATCCAAAATCCCTCCAAAGTTGAGTTTTCAAAATTATCTTTCGCATTTGAATCATATTTTATTTTGATTGCTTGTTCTTTTAATACTTCTGCCAATGGATCGACATCAATGTTGAATGGATTGTGTACTAATTTATGAATGGGGTTGTCTGAAAAGTTGTTGGGAAAATACCGGATGAATTCATCAGCAGGGCAGTCCAGATGAAATGCAGTTTAGTTCTTCACATCCTCTTTACAAAGTTCTTGGAAACTTTCATTTTCAGTGAGTGATGAAAATGTTGGAAAAGATGAAAACTTAGGCATCTGAGTTTGTGTTCGACATTTCCAAAGCTGGATTTTTTCTGTAAATGCTTTGATGGCATTGTGGTGAGCTATAATGTTTGCAGCATTGTTTTTCCTTGCAGCTTCAAATTAAGGTTGTTCAAAGATTCAGAAATGTCCATGAGATACTCCAGTAAAAGTTGAAATGTTTGGTTTGTAAACATTTGATATAACTCCTTTTTTCTGTTGCTTGAGGAAAATTTCCACTTCGTCTTTCATTTCATATAATCTCGAAAGCATCTCCCCTTTGGAAAGCCATCGTACCTCTGTGTGAAACAGAGTTTTATGATCTTCTCCCAAATCTGCTCAAAGGGCTGCAAAAAGTCTCGTATTTAAAGCACTTTTCTTCACAAAATTGACAACTTTGATGGCCAAATTCAACAAGTCACATACGTCATCCAGAGTGGTTTTAGCAGCCAGCACTTGTCTGTGTATGATGCAGCGAGTTATGGTTATCTCTGGATTTTTTTCTTTCACTAATGTCACAAATCTAGAGCGAGAGCCAAGCATCGCTGGAGCACCATCTGTGCATACACCAACCAGTTTCCCCCATGAAAATCTATTTTCTTCAGAAAAATCGGAAATCATTTTCACAATGTCAGAAGACTTTGATGTGGTTGTCAATTCCTTTGAAAAAAGCAGTTCTTCTTTCACAGTTCCATTGTTAATGAATCGAACATAGAAACACAACTGACAGAATTCTGCTACATCAGTGGTGGTGTCACACTGAATTGCAGAAAAAGGAGAAGCCAACAATGCCTCTGCAACTTGAAGTTTAAGATCTTTCACCAAGTTTCAGGAATGACAGGAATTGACAGGTGACAGGAATTGTCAGAAAATTTCCAATAGGTTTTTCTTGCTTTTGACACCAAGCACGATATCAGTTGCTTTCAACAAACAAGGTTTCACAAGAGTTTCTCTGATTATCTGCTCTTTCTTGGCTTTAGCAATGAGCAATGACAGTTCATAAGATTCTTCTACCGCTTTGGTCGATGCTTGATGAAAAGCTCCAGTAGTGTCCAGCTTCATGCATTTCAAATTTTGAAGTTTAGCAGCAAAAAAACGTTTGGGTTGTCTGTCAAAACACTGACGTCCTTTGTCAGCTGTTGCTCAAGATGACTAGGTGTCAAGGGGTCATTGCTGAGGACTGTCTGGCATGCTGCACTTTGAGGATGATTGCTCCCGTTTTCTTCCATGACAGTGCAGCCATACTTAATATAGTCTTCATTGTACTTCCTTTTCTTAATTGTGACCATAATATATTAATTAAAAAAGCTATAAAAATAATTTTTCCTGCTTAGAATAAATTTAATAGATGAAAGTTACTTTGATAAGTTGTCACAAACATTTATTTACTACTACATATGGACACGTGCTGCCTTATATATACCCGACCACCAGTCACTGCGCAAGACCAGCTATCTACTCTCATGATAGAACAGCCCCAAATACTCCCATGAGTATGCTAGAAGGTTTGAAAAATGTATATGGAGATACACATCATGATAACATCTCATAGAGCTGGAAGGGACCTTGGCAGGTCATCGAGTCCAGTTCCCTGCCCACTTGGCAGGACCAAGCACCATCCCTGACAGATTTTTTTTTTTTTTTTTAATCCATTTGCCCCAGACCTCAAATGGCCACCTCAGAGATTGAGCTCACAACCCTGGTTTTAGCAGGCCACTGTGCAAACCACTGAACTATCCCTCCCCACTTGCCTTCTACATCATTCTTCAGCTTCCCCACTGACCGAACCGGTACCCCCTACATGTTGAATAGCAAAATATACATTTGCATTTTTGTGGTATGAAGTTTTGAAAATTAAACTTTTTTTTTACAGCAGTGGCATCCAATCTTTTACACCTAAGATCACTTTTTAAATGTCAGGGCAAGTCCCAAGACCCTACGCATTTCTTGAGGCCCCACCCTCTCCATTCGTCTCCTCTCCATCCTTGCTGTCCCCAGCCCGTACTCACTCTCACTGGGTTGAGACAGGAGGTACAGGCTCTGGAGTAGGAATGAGGGATTTAGGTGTGGGAAGGGGTGAAAGGTGCAAGCTCTGGGAGGGAATTTGGGCACAGAAAGAAGTGGAGAAGGGTCTGCTGGCTCAGGGAGAGGGCTCCAGGTTGAAGAGTGTTGGGGTTTCTGAGCAAACCACAGGCTTGTGGATGTGAGAGTATAGGAGTTCAGGCTGGGTTGTATGAGGGGCTCAGGGCAGGGGTGTTGGGAGTATAATGGGCTCAGGACGCAGATGTGCAGTGTGTGGATTGTACAGTAGTGGTGTGGCAGAAAATGGGATGTGAGAGGCTCAGGACAGGGGGCTCCAGGCTCAGGATTGAGGTGTGCGGGCGGATGCGGGGGTGTTACGATGCTTTTGGCAGATGGGGGCTTGGCTCCAATTGGGGGCTTGTTGCCCAGGCTTAATTTTTAAATGAAATCTGTCCAACACAAACATTTCAGTGTTGTCTTTATTTATGAGGGGGGCAAAACCTGTACTCATGGGGGTCTGGACCAGGGGAGGGGACAGCTCGGCTGGTACCTGCGGTTCCCGCAGCTGCGCACCAGGTCCAGGATTTCAGGAAGCATTTGCACTGCTTCTCCTCCCTAAACAGCTGACCTGTTTCTTGAAAAGCCAGGTCTGTTGCCTGCCAGCGAATACCTTCCACCTGTTGCCTCCTGCATGGGAGGCAAGTGGGAGCCCTGAGTCAGTGCCAACTCCAACTGCTCAGGCAGCGCGTGCCGTGCTTCCCACTCCTTATGGCAGCCTTGTGCAGCCTCAGAAGTTGGAGCTGTGCGGACCTAGGACGCCAACTCCCCCTCACCCCCCACGCAGGAAGGCAGCAGGTGGAAGAGACCCGGCTTTTCAGGAAATGTGCCAGCTGTTTGCTGCCTCTGGCATACAGCTGCAGGATTCACTGCACACCCCACACACCAGTGCTACCTCCATTTTTGCAGGAAGTAACACCAATGCAGGCTCTTTCTTGGGGTGGGGAAATTGACAGGGAGGCTTGGATAGCCTCATGCCCCTATGGAATTTCTTCACACCCTCCCAGTTTCAGAAGCTATTATTTAAAGTGAGTGTTATTTTGAAATGTTTCCATAATGATGCAGGACTGATTCTTTAGTTGCAAATCTAGTGTATCGAAGGTGAAGAATTATGTTGCTAAAAATCAATGGTTTCCTCTCTATGCTAACAAAGTTTCTTGTAGCTTGAATAATAGCTTTCTATATGAGGTAATGGAACAGGGGCTCATTTTTTTGTGACTTACTGCTTATGATCACTCTGTACATGGTTACAATTTCTTGGATAGGATTATCTTCACAAATGTAGTAAATAAACCTAATCTGAGAGGAATTGTGTGCACTCTGGATGAAAATGTTTTTTTTGTTTTTTTTTTTTAATGCATTTGTGAAGATGATCCAAGTCAAAGACATTGTAACCATGCACAGTGACCATGAACGGTATATAACAAAAATGAGCATGTGTCCCATTTGTGTGAATGTAGGATGAAGTAAGCGTATTAATTCGGATTTAACTCCTCTATTCTCAATAAAATAATTCAAAACCAATGACAGTTTCTCCATGGTCTTCCAAAGCAGGTCTCTGATGAAAATAGCAGAATGGCTTGTATAAGATGTTGCCATGATGCATGTTGGGAAGTTAAGCTGTCCAATTACTTTAAAATATTTTATATTATGAGCTACGTCATTGTATTAGATAAGTTTGAAGATTGAAATTTGTACTTAGTGCTTTAATTCAAAGCACAGATACTAGAGGAAAAACAAAATACCAGCCAGTGGAAAGGTATAGTCCGTTGTCAGTCGATGAACAATATGGATGGTTGCCTCTCTAAATAGGGGTTCTTAAACATCATTGCATTGCAACCCCTGTCTGACAATAAAAATTATGAAACAACCCTGAGAGTGGGTGGAGGAACTAAAGGCTGATCCTGCCTGAACCTGTCCATCCTGGGCAGAGGAGCCAGAGCCAAAGCCAAAGTCCAGGGGCTTTAGCAGCTGGTGGGAAGGCCTGTAACCTGAGCCCCAGCACCCAAACCCTCCCAGTCTTTAACTTCAGCCCTTGGCCCCAGAAAGTCTAACATCAGCCCTGGTGACCCCATTAAACACAGTTGCAACTCACTTTGGGGTCCGAACCCAAAGTTTGAGAATCACCACTCTAAATTCTTCAAAAAAAGTTAGCTATATAAAAAGTGACTAATAATTCTGTATGTATGCTTCCTTTGAAGTTATTCAGTGAGTTTGAGGATTTCTTCGCAAGCCACTGAAGTATAGTCAACTGCGCGGTGGGAATGTGGCAGCTAAAGAGAGAGGTTAGATAGACCAGAATGCATTTAGACATGGTCTCAGATCAGGATGCCAGGTCTGACACCCATTCTGGAAATTAGTGCCAGATCTCTGTTCTGTTATTTGCAGCAGGGGTGAGCAAACTTTTTATGTCAGGCCCCACTTTTTTGTTCCTGTAATTAACAGCTTCCCTGCAACCTGTCTAGTATAATCCAAACTGACAGAAATTTTGATTATGTTCATATGGATGGGGGGAAAGTTTCAGCATGTGTAAGAAAATAGGTATGTAGAATGTAAAAATGTTGTTAATCAGTATATAAATGTGAATACACATACACAAGAACAATAACAGTGTCAACTTTCTTAATGAGATGGATTAGCCTGAAACCCAGTAACCAATCATGCTATACTCCCCCTTACTAAATTTCATGTCCCCCACTTTGCGTGCCCCTGATCCAAAGGATGGTGCGACTGGTAATCCATCTCATCCTTGCAGTATGCTGGGATGTTGGATTGGTTTAGCAGCAGAAGGAAAAGTGCTACTTGTTGAAAGGCCAGCATCAGTAGCAATTGCAAGCTATGTTGGATGTCTCTCACATGAACACTGATTAAATTAATGCTTTATACCCTGTGACCTTTTCTGGGCCAACATGATTAATAGCATCACAGATTTGCGTAGCATACAAGATTAATTCAGAATCTTGTTTTTAAAAAAAAAAGGTGGGGGAAAGGTGTGCATAAGGTTATGTATTTACATAGTAAGGTGCACAGATGTTTTGATAGTTAATTTAACTTGGTTACCTTTTCAATTCTCTTTTTAAATGGGGGAACCATTTTAATGTAACATGTAAAAACCAAGACAAAATACGAAGGACCATTTGCTTAGTTCAAGAGTCCTTTCTTTTTTGTCAGGATAATACCTGTCTCTTAAGGCAATGCATTTCGGGTGGCCTAGTTCACTTCATGATGTTCCATCCTTCAACCATGAAATTTCAGTTCTGGCTAGGCCCAAAATTTTATCTTCATAAATATGCTGTTGATCCAAATATTTCTACATAATAACTTTCTAGAGCTCTCCAAACGCTTTGTTTTTTCAAAAAGCCACAATCACCTGAACAGCTCTACTATGACAAACCAGTGTTCATGTGCAGTATAGGAAGTGTGGACTGCTTGGGAACAGATTTCATTTTTCAGATTTCCAAGAAGTTACCCTAAATTGTGAAGGGATGGGAAATATTTTAGATTTTTTAAGTGAGAAGAGCATTGACAGTTTTATTTTTTTTAAAGAAAAGTTTGAAGGGAGTTTGCTTAGTTCAGGATGTTGATTTGGATTTGTTCTAAGGAATATTTGACAGCAAATATCACTTGATACTTAAAATGAAAAAGTGGAGTGACATACTATAGGAGTTGAAATAAAAGCAAATGAAATTTGTGGGTTAAGATTATGGCCATTAATGTAATTTCTTTAAAGGGACTCTGATTATATCACAGATGTCAAACTAGTGTTCTGACTCCAAAATCCTGGGAATCTGCATCATGAGATCACTCAAATTAGTTACTATTAAAAATGAAAACTAAAAAGAAAATATAACACTTCTTTGTGTAAATTGTTTAATATTTGTCTATTTAGGTAATGAAAATAGATTAGGCTAGCCAGTTTTACTTACACATTTTCATTTATAACTACAGTGTTTTTAGGTTTTTAAAATTACTGATGAATAGTTATTTAACAAACTGGTTCAGTAGAATTAAATAACAATTACAGGAACACTTCTGCATGCTTTACCTTATTTGTTACTACTACTTCAGTGCTATCCATGTGTTCTGTCCTGTACAAATACAGTCCCAGCCCTGACATGATTAAAATATAAGGTGAAAGCTTTCAATAGATCGCAGTGAGGTGGCTGCTCTGTTACACACGAAACTCTGACCCAGAATCAGGTTGTCTATGAATGATTTAGCACCAGGTTCCCCATGAACGTGCGGTGTGCAACGGGTGAAAGGCGGTTCCCTTCTCCCCACGCTCCGGCCCTGACGTGAGTGGCTCTCCTCTCAGAGCACTTTTTTCAGTGAGGTCTTTTGCTAAATCTAAACATGAAGCAGAGTTTGACTTGACAACAGCTATATTAAAATGTGCTGCTTTTTCACTTTACAGGGAGCAACTTACTTCTAAAACTAGAAGAAGAATTTATCATGTAGAAGTAATGTGATGATGTGAAGTATATTAGTAATTCAAAGTGTTCTGCATAGAACTGATGAAAATGCTAAAATGAAGGTGCTGCAGAAAGTAATTGGGTACAGGAGGAGTGATTTGGTACAAATAGACCAGAAGATATTTGACCTTAGCATGCCTTTGTATTTGCCCACAGTAGATCAGCAGTAAGGTCAGGAGAAATATATGAGAGAGAAAACTCAATGAGTGATGTATAACAAGTTTTAGAGAAAAAGGTAGATACCGACCTCTTAGAGAATGATTATAGCATGTCTGCTTCCAGATGGTGGGTAATGCAAGAATGTTCTGTGTTTGAAGTGAAATTGCTTATCATCTGGTGGAACAAACTCTGGCTCTTGGAGGGACATGCTGACACGATGTGCAGTTTTGGGACAGTAGTTGGAAATGTTGGACAGTTGCACAGGAAACATAGAGAGAAGGCAGTCTTGTAAGCAGGCACCATTTGGTTTTGTCTAACTGTGAAAGAGGGTAAATCAGCTCAAAGAAGAGAGAATCCACCCCAATCTTTTAGACAGGAAAAGCTGAAGAAAGGTGTTGATGAGATAGAACTACACTCAGAAATCTCAGGGAGATCCTGTTCCAGCAAGGCAATTTGAAAGAGAGTAAGAGGTGATTGTGAAGCTCTTTTAGAAGAGTGCCAAATGATGTTTTTAAGGTATGTGGGTAGGGCCTTTAGATGTATTTTTTTTGGTCTGGTCCCCACAACAGAGGGGTAGATTAAGAGGCACATAAGTTGTTATGGATTTTTTTTCCACATCTTCTCAATCATTGGGTTAGGTTTCTTTTAGATGGTGGACTCAAAGTTATAAATAGTTTGGTACCACATTAGGGGACCACTGCCTATAGCCATAAACTTTCACATCAATACTGGACAAAAGAGCTTGTTCATATCTTTTGAATTTTTCTGAACAGTGGCAAATAAACTGTAGGAGACTAAGGGTAGAATGATGGGGGAATGTGTACACTCTTCCAGGAAGCTGCTAAACAGTGGAATCTTGCTTGGTGTTCTGTTGAAACTTGTATTTCTTTAAAAAAAAATTTAATTCAGAATATCTGCACCAAAGTTACCAAAGATGCCCTTCTGTAACAGCTTTAGGTGTCATGACATCAGTACTTTAAAAAATTCAGAAAAACACAATCAGCCTCTCATCTAGCAGACCAAATACCCGTGAAATTGAAATGATCTTTTATCCAGGCTATATGAAGTTCATAACGTATAATAAATTATTAAATATGACTTCCAAAATTCTAAGTTTTCATGATGTGAGGTTTCTGAACAGGTCAGACAATGTGCATATTTTAAAAATATTGTGGTATGGCTATATTCATTTTAGTTTAAACTTGATTTTGGGAGCCTCACCTTCACCATAGATCATGGAAAATCAAGAAATTTAAAAGTAACATAGTTATTTCTGATTTTTTTTTTTTTTATGCATTTTCTTGGATAAGTAGACACTTTTTTCAATCTCATTCATTTTTGTACTGTTAGGTGAGATTTTTTTTTAAATAAACCCAAGCATATAAAACCAAATTCACGTAAGCTGGACACACACACACACTCTTTCTTTCTTTCTTTGTGTCCACACAGACTCTAATATCATCTAATTAATCTGCTTTACATTAACACCTTTAGTTAATTTGGAATAATTTTCCTAGTGTTCCCCTGTGTCATTTAAAAAAACAAAGCCAAGTTAAAAAATAAGGGACAACCTTTTTTTCTATATACTATAGACCAGTGCAGATCTTGTTTGCTGTTAGCATTTTCTATGAAAGACTTCACGTAGTATATTCAAAACATTAGCTGATTTGGATGCCTGAGTCCCACTGAAATTCAAGTGCCTTTGAAAACTTCCCACTCAGTGGTATTAAGTATTTTATCCCTGGTCTTGCCGCCCTTACTCATGAGTAGTTCTGGTGAAGTCATTGTCTGTGATTGGGCCAAAAAGAAGTGCAGTTCCGAATAAAGTTTTAGATAATTCACTTTGTATCAAAATAAAAAGGCTTGTGCGCATTAACTTTTCTCACTCTATATAGAAATGTATTTTAAATACTCCTCTTATTCCTCTGTGCTCCCGCCTCCCAGTTTTAACAGCTTTGAAATGGATGATTGGTTTTGTAACTAATGTTACAAAGAGGATCTGTTAAAATTTTACACTTAGTATTTTGGTGTCGGGCTGCATAGAAATAGCAAACATTTTTTGCTCTTATTCAATAGGCTGGTTTTAGTATTATATCCACTTTGCAAAATTAGGCATTAAACACCAGAGTTAAGGTGGAATACTCCATCTTAAACTCTGTCTGTTTTGTGTATACCCATTAGAACAGACTGTAATTACATAATCATATCCTAGCTTTCAATTAATATTTCAAATAGCAGACTCTTGTCTACAGCATTTTATGCTACAAATACACTCCCTGGTCATTATTTTTGTAGATTTATAGTAATTTAATTGTCATGATAATTTAATCTACATGATTTGTTTAGACATTCTCCTTTCTTAAGGCAGGAGTAAGGAAACTTCTTATGTTGGACCCCACTTTTTGTCCCTGCAATTAGCAGGGCCCCCAACCTGTTGAATGTAATCTAAACTGATGGAAATTTTGGTTATGTTCCTCTGGCAGGGGAAGGATGGGGGAAAAAAGCCCTTTTGGCAGAAAAGAAGTATGTAGAATGTAATTAAGTGTATAAGTGTGAATACACATACATAAAAACAATAACATTTCAACATTGTTTAATGAGATGGATGAGCCTGAGACCCAGAAGCAGGTCGTGCTGCACCCCCTTATGAAATTACATGCCTCCCTCCCCAAGGAGTCCTGCCCCCCTACTTTGATCACCCCTGCCTTTAAGGTACGTATTTTAATAACATTGTCAGTCTCCAACTGTTGTATTTATTCAGAGGATATTTTTTTCGTTTGAAGACAGATGCATCACTGAACAGTAATTTATTATTGTAGCTGCTCACAAGCTGTTTCTTCCAGAAATACACTTCCTGTGTTGTATTAACAGTGTATTTATGACTGCTTCTTTGACAGTCTATTATGTAGCAGTGTATCTAATTTGTATTTTCCATGTGACCGATCTCAAAACTATCTTGAGTTAGAAGATTACTTTTTCCAAGTATTGGTTGTACTTGTAAATTATGTAGTGAAACTTTTCTTAATGAGTGAAAGTGTATTCTTAGTACACGTAACTTTAAAACTGTTTTCCATAAAATGGCTTAATATTTGTGCTCACAATAAAGTTTAACGACTGGCTTACAAACCAGCAGTCATGTAGCACTTTAAAGGCTAACAAAATAATTTATTAGACAATGAGTTTTCATGGGACAGACCCACTTCATTTGCCTGCACTTGTGACAATAATAAAATTGTTGAATTGTAAGTGTCTAGTAGGTTTAAGAAACAATATTAAACTGCATGTGCACACAAGCAATTACACATGCAACCTCAACTTTAGTAGTCACTGACTTTTCAGTGCTTAATTATGAAACCTTAATGTTGCATGAACCTAGACCTTTAATTTCACATTTAATTTCTTAAATTTGGTAAAATGGCAAATTGTTTTTTGCTCAAAGTTAAAAGAAAAATCTGTTGTTGATTAGAGAACTAGCATATAAAGTTTCAATCATAAAGATTAAACTTTGTGAAACCTTTACAATCTGAAAATGGGGTTTTAAAATGGAAGCACTTTTTTGCAGCCTTCACTATGCTGGTTTTGCAGTTCTGCAGTTCTTCTTATAATTACGAAGGGGATCACTGGAATTCAGCTATCTCTCAGATGAAAGCCATAAGTGCATCACATAGCAACGTTCTACAACACTTCAGGACAAGAAATGAAAATCTTGTGAATAAATTGAAACTTAAGGAGGAATTGAGTACCACAATCTATTTTTTCCCCACTCTAAAATCTAGCTAAGTATCTGTGGTTAAAACACAGAACTTGGGGAATTCAGACTTTTAATGCTTTTTTTGGTACAAGTTAAGGATTTTATACCTAGGATTTTCATCTCGTCTTTGACCACACAGTGATGTTCTCAGACTTTTGGAACAATTCAGCCTAATTATATGAGCTAAGGATGGCATGAAAAACCTCAGGGTTATTTTAAATCTACTTTGCTATACATTTCTAAAGCATATAACAGTGTTTTAGGTCCTTATAGTAATGGTAAACAAAACTTTGGTTTCCAGAGTGAAGTACTTTAAGCTATTCTATTTTGCTTTGATTTACAAATAAGTTTTCTTTGAAAGTGGTTCATGCCCAATGTGAAGCTCTATTGTATTAAATGCGTTTCTCCCTTCCTTAAGAAAGCCGCCTACGCAACAAACAGCATGTTTATGCATTTAATATTAAAAAGTCAGTAAACATGGGAAGTTAACATTGATACAGCAAATCCAGATTAAACGTGTTTTAATTTTAAATGTGCATTTTATTATCCAGATGTGATCATTCTCTGAATCCTGGTGTTTGAGTGAGTTCTTTGTTATTGGGTAGGCAGGAGGTGTTTTTTTAATAGGAAATGTTTTGCAACCTTAAGTGAAGTTTTGTGTGATGACTCGTGAGGAACTCCTCATACCTTAAATCAGGGGTGGGAAAGCTTTTTGGGTTGGGGCCCACAGACCCACAGAAAAATCAGTTGGGGGCCCACATGCAAAGGAGGGGAGGAACCCAACCCATTTTCACAGATGCAGCCCCTCCACTGAGTCTAGTTGATTTTGTGCGGCCCCCTAAGCTCTGGGGTAGGACCAAAAATGAGCATTTCAGTGCATGGGAGGAGGATGCTGGGGATATGGGGTCTGCGAGGGAGGTAAGGTGCAAGAGTGGGCTGGAGGTGGGGGTCTGGGTGGAAGGGAGATTGCAGGATTGGGCTGAGGGTGTGATCTGGAAGGGTGATGTAGGAGTAGGCTGGGGATAAAATCTGGAAGGGGGTGCAAGAGTGGCATGGGGATGAGGAGTTCAGGCAGGAGGACGGGTGCAGAAGTAGGTTGGGGTGGGGATATGTGGCGTATGAAGAGATGGTGAGGGGGTCTTGGGTGAGAGGGAAGGTGTGAGAGCACACTGGAGGTGGGTGTCTGGGCAAGAGCAAGGATACAAGCAGGGTTTGGGAGTATGGGTCAGAAAGGAAGGGGACAAGGGATCGGGAATGCAGGGGCTCACCTGATGCAACTGACGGGGAAGGGATGCAGTCGTTCTGTGTGGCACTGCAGGAGAGGCAACTGCCTGTACCACTTCCTGCCTCTCTTGTTGGCTGTTGTTTGGTTGGAGGAGCTCCCTCCTGCCTGGCAGAGTCCACAGACTAGATCAGATCCCAGCTTTGCCTGGATCGGGCCTGGGAGGCTTGCGTTCCCTCCTGCCCCTGTAGCTGCCTAAGCCGACTGGTGCTGGCACTTGAGCTGTGGCTCCAAATGCATGGCTGGAGTGCCAGTGCTGGCTTGCGCGGCTGCTGAGAAGAGACGGAGAGTCCTGAACCTTGTGGGCTGGATCTAGGCAAGCTGTAATAGGTTCCCCACCCCTGCCTTAAAGTCAAATGTATCTGTGTAAAACTAACTTCAGAATTTAAAAACCTTCCCTGTTTTGTCCAGATTGGTTGTTGCATGATTGTATTGTTTTGGTGCCTCAAATGGCTCTTTTCTTTGTTACCAGGCATCCCTATTATCTTCTTTTTCGGTCTGAAAACAAAAAAGCAGTCCAGTCGCACTGTAAAGACTAACGCAATAATTGATTAGGTGATGAACTTTCGTGGGACAGACCCAGTTCTTCAGACCATACCCATACCAGAACAGACTCAATATGTAAGGCTCAGAGAACCAAAAATAGTAATCAAGGTTGGCAAATCAGAAAAATAATGTGCAGGTGAGCAAATCAGAGAGTAGAGGGGCAGAAGGTGGGGGGAGTCAAGAATTAGATTAAGCCAAGTTTGCAAAAGAGCTCCTATAATGACCTAAAAAATTCCCATCCCAGTTTAAACCACGTGTTAATGTGTCGAATTTGAACATAAAAGAGAGTTCAGCAGCCTCTCTTTCCAATCTATTGTGAAAATTCCTCTTCAGTAAAATGCAAACCTTCGGGTTATTAACAGAATGGCCCACTCCATTAAAATGCTTGCTGACCGGTTTGTGGATCAGGAGTGTTTTTATGTCTGTTTTATGCCCAATAATTCTTTGTCTAAGAGAGGTTGAAGTCTGTCCAATATACAGAGCATCCGGGCATTGTTGGCACATGATGGCGTATATAATGTTAGTTGAGGAACATGAGAATGTGCCTGTGATTCTGTGAGTAAAGTGGTTAAGTCCAGTAATGGTATCTCCAGAATATATATGTGGACAAAGCAACTGGCTTTGTTGCAAGGAAAAGTCCCAGGACTGGTGTTCCTGTGGTATAGACTGTGGTTGTGGGTGAGAATCCTCATAAGGTTGGGAGGTCGTCTGTAGGAGAGAACAGGCCTGTCACCTAGGGCCTTCTGGACTGTGGCATCCTGATTAAGGACAGGTTGTAGGTCTTTAATAATACTTTGCACTGGTTTGAGTTGGGGGCTTTTTCAGTCTGTTTTTTATTCTACTCCATGCTTGGTCACTTCCAGACTGGGCTACCCCATAGTGCTCTATGCGGGATTTTAATAGGGTAATGTGCGAGAGAGGCTCAAAAGGTCACATGCCCCTCCCTAAAATGCTGGGGTGGGGGAAGGACCAGGAACCAGAGCTGGAAGGTAAGGGAGTTGCCAGAGCCTCTCCTCTTACAGCCACACTGCCTTGGGCCCTCAGCACCTGAGCTGCTGTCCCCGACCCAGGCTGCCTCTGTCCAAGCTGACTCCCAGCTGGGATGCTGCTTACCTAGTGTACTGCAGTGGCTTCACTCTCCCAGTCAGCTGCTCTGCTGAATTGGCAGCATCCCAGGCAGGCAGCAAGGCTGGAAACTCCCTGGGAGAGTGCATTAGTAGCTCCACATGCCAGAGGGACTGTGGCTGGCACAAGAGGACAGAGCTCTGCCCCTGCCAGGTAATGTGGGTTTGGAAATACAGGGAGGGGGTGGGGGGGGCTGAGCCAGAGGCAGGGCAGGAATGAGTTATGAGAGTAGGTCCTGGGGGATATTTCACCCCCCACCACGAAGCTGGTGCCTCCTTGTTGTCCCTCCCCACTAGTTGTGAGACAGACCATGGAAACTGAGGGTAGGTCTCTACTGTGCATCTCAGCAACAAGGCTGTGCTGAGACAGCCCTGTTGCTAAAAGTCAATGCGTGTGAAAGCTGCTTGTCCATACTTTGGCCAGCAAAATATGTCTGCCCCCAACCAGTGGCTTTTGCTTTGCTGTCAAAGAGCTCATTTGCAACTGTAATCATAGAGCCTGATACCACCTTAGGCTACAGTTATACTAGCAAGTTTGCTGGCAAAATCCCGGTTTTGTCTACAAAACTTGTGGAGCTTGTGCGCGCGCACACAATTTACTTTGTTGACAGTATCTGGACAGAACAACACTTTTGCAGATTCTGTTGACAAAAAAAATTGTGTAAATGTAGGGCGACCATATCTCCCTGTTCCAGATATGGGACAGGGAGATATGGGGAGAGTGGCGGCTCTTCCCGGCTCCCTCAAGCCATGCGGAGCTGGAAGGGAGGAGGCAGCTGCCTGCCCTGGGAGCCCCAGGGAAGCTGCAGCCCCTGGCTCTGCCTGGGAGCCACGGGGAAGTGGAAGCTGCCCATGCTGCCTTTCTTTCCTGAGGCTCAGGGAATTGACTTCTGCCAGCAGCCCAAATATGGGACAATTCACCCATTTAAAAAATAAGTTGGGATGCCTTTTTGGTGTCCCAAATGCAGGCCCATCCTGCCCAATACGGGATGGATGATCACCCTGTGTAAATGCCCCCAGGGGGCCTCTCTCAACAGACCAGGCATCCACAACAATGGGCAGCCCTGTCTGCTGTGCTTCCAGGTCCCTGTTTTGTTGAGAGAACAGCCAGGCATTCTAGCTGCTCTGTCGACAGAGCGGAGAGCTATCCCAATTGGCTCTTGTGTATGGCCACACTCTTTCAACAGAAGTTTTTGGGAAATCTCTTCCAACATTGACTTCTGTTCTCAGACTGCTGTAGTGTAACGTAGTCTTAGACTATTGTCGTGCATTTGTGACACCATTGTTGTGGGATTCTCTAACTACAGGTCTCTGGGTGGATGATGCGGTATTAGCTAAGACCTGTTATCACAATCTTGATGAGCTCTTCCTGGTGGGGTGCATTAGACGTCATAGTACTGGACCCAAGCTTTGGATCCCACCTTCTTTTTGCTTTTTGGGCCTGGACAGCGTACACACCTATCTCTGACACCTCTTTTGGTAACATGGACTCTGTGGGCCAATCATCTTGGTTTGAAACTGGTTCTGTCTTGTGCATCTAGTAACTGTGTTGCATGCTCACAGAGTTCCAGCTGTGGCCCCTCACATTTATTCTTTTGTTCTCTGGGGACTAGGTGGCAGTAGGAGCAAGGAACACACAAACTCTGCAAAGGAATTCCTAGACACATACTTACTGAGAGAGCACAAGATACATACAGAGCTACAAAAAAGTAACAAACATCTTCCAGAATTCTTTTGCTCCTCTTTCTTCCTTCCCCGTCCTATCTTCTGGTTCTGGCTCATCTCTGCTATCTCTCTTATTTATAAGCACATTTTAAGGCTTTGTCTACACTGCCAATTGAATGACATTTGAAGGACAAACTTTTGTCAATCATAGGTGCTTAATACACCTGTCCTTCCACAAAAGACAAAAGTTTTGTTGCAGCAAGTGGCAGTGCGAATGGCCTGTTTTTGTTAGGAGTGCTCTCCTTTTCACAGCGTGAATCCCACTAGTAGGGGGTGAAAATATTTTGTTTGCAAAAGTGCTAACAAACAATGTTTATACTGCTGGACTTTTAGTGACAGGGCTATTGACTTCTTAAATTTTTCTTAAACTTTCTGTAACTTTTTAGACCAGGAATCCCAAACAGTATTTTTTATGTGGAATATCTATGAAAATTTTCTTCAAAAAGAAAATCATCAGACCAAAAAAAAAACCAAACCAAAAACATATGCACCAAAACCAAAATGAACTAATTTAATCAGGTATCATAGCAATGAAAAAGTAACATATCTGGTATTAATAACAGAAAATCTATACCATCAGTGTATGATATCAGAAAAGTGTCAGATGCTTATGACAGACGTGCGAGTTGTTCATGGAACACCGGTGTTCCACGGAACATAGTTCAAAAAACACTGTATTAAGGTATCAAAACAAAACAGCAGAAATGTAGCACTTAAAAGACTAAGAAAATGATTTATTTGGTGATGAGGTTTCGTGGTACAGACCCGCTTCGTCAGACCAGTCTTATATCCCATACATACCGACATTTATAAGTGGAGAACCTAAATAAATAAACAAAAGGGCAGCAAAAACTGACACAGGGATGAGGGGCAGGGGGATATTAATTATCCTGTATGTCTACACTATACTGCTTTTAGAGATGTGGCTGTGTCAATGGACCCATTGTGTACACAGTGGATACATTGTAGGCACTATTGCCTATAAACACCTTCTAGCCCCTAGGAATGGTGTTTTACTTGCCTCCCCAAAGCTTTTTGGTTTTGAGGGGAGAGAGGGGTTAAACACCCGTGAATGACAAAAGCTTTGTCTCTCAACTGTCAGTGGCAAGGTAGACGAAGCTTTAGGAATCCCAGAGTGAGAGACCTGGTGCCCATTCCTATGCACATCTCTCCCTTTGTATTTGAGGGGCAGGATAGCTCATAAACATCAGAGTAAATCACTTGTCTTTCCAGGGGGTTTTCTGCTATCCTGTTAGAATGAGGATATTCAGTTATTGATGGTCTTTAATGTCTGTACCATTCAGGGACATCCAAGTGTCATTGCCCACCCACACCCAAAACACAAGTAACATGATGCAAGGATCCAATGAAAGACGGCCAAAAGGGAAGATTAGGTTCACACAGATTCCCATGCTCATAACTGTACAGCCCATAATAGTTAAGGACCTGTCCGTGTCAGAAGCTGCACCTCTTGCATGTAATACTGCTAGAATGGGTCAACAGAGATGGTGGCACAGTGTGTTCTTTGAGGGGCCCTCAATTTTTGTTCTTCATTCCTCCTTTATTTAGTGTGAAGTAGCCAGTCTGACCTTACAGGCATGCTATAAGGCTTACCTGTTTGGTGAGAGAGGTTTTTAGTAACCATGGATATTTTCTGGTGCCAGTAGGGTTGTCTTTGGGTTCATTTTTCATCTGTTTAATGTCTTTTCTAGTCTGGTGGAGAGGAAAACTCCTGTTTTACCTCATGTCATTGCTCTTCAGTTAAATTCAGGGCGCGCACAATCATAGAATCCTAGGGCTGGAAGGGACTTCAGGAGGTCATTGAGTCCAGTCCCCTGCCTAAAGCAGGATCAACCCTAACTAAATCATCCCAACCAGGACTTTGTCAAGCTGGGACTTAAAAACCTCTAGGGACTGAGATTCCATATATAGCACACGAAGCACACAATAGATGTCGTTTTAATTTATCAGTCAAAATATATCAGTACTGCCTGAGGTCCTGTCTACACTGCATTTGTTTATTGGGAGCACTGATATCATCAATATAGCGGTCCCTTGATCCAGTTACAGCACAGTTAAAAGTTGTAAAAGGGATAGAACCATTAAATAGTATAAATAATAAATTAAGATAACATTTTGAAATTAAAACATTGGTAGTATTGACTTAATTACATCATGGTTAAAGTATTTTTCTAAATCAAAATGTGTTCCAAAGGCATATAAATTCCAGTTAGACTCAGAATAAGGAGGGAGTGAAAGGGGAAAAGGTCAGTTGTTGATAGCTAAACCATCTTGCTGTGAACTCTAAGGTCATTTGAAGTGCTTGCTGATTGCAGAAATGCAATCTTTATTTACTATATTTCCCACTAAATATGTGAGTGGAACTCCTGTTGATTCATGGGGTATTTGTGCATGTCTCAAGCAGAGAATAGGCCCTTAGAGCCCCAGGAGACCTAAAATTCTAAACATTCCAGGGCATGACACTGAGGCGTACTAAGGTCTCAACAGCCTCAGTACTCAGGAATGATTCGTCTATGCAATTAAATGCATTGTCCTATCTACACTGCTGTATGGTAGCATAGTTTAATTGTAGAGTAGCTGGGGACTTAATGTAAACCTCTGGTTTTATATGCCACAGCTTGCCTACAGAAGGCCGTTGTTCAGATGTGATGTTCCACTTTCCTTTGACCTTTGAATTGTTTGGAGCCCTTCAATAAAATCATATAGGCTTTTTTTTTAATATCATGCACTATAAATGCTAGAAATGCCGTTATGGTCACTGACCTTCAGCAGTAGAGAAGTGAGAAGAATTTTTCCAAACCTTTTGGCTTGATATGTAAAGGGCACTACATTGTACAGCAGGGGCTCATCACCGAAGACTAGAGTGTTCACCCAGAAGGCCAGTCTCATTCACAAAAATTCTTTTTGAACTGTGTAATGGCTTTGTACAAACTAAAAAGTCTTAGATGTCTCAAAACACCTTTGGGAACAAAAGGCAGTAAGAAGGAGCTGGCTGGCTGTCCCATTGTCAGCTGAGAGGAGAAAGTTGATTTAAAACTCTTATTCGCTGCAGACCATTCTGTTATGATAGTTTGAAAAAGCTGTTGGACTTCCCTGTGAGCTTTAGAATGAAATGCTCCTGGTATGTTACAAGACAAAGATGTATACAGCTTTAATGTGTTTTCCGTGCACAATTCACTTGAATAGTAGCAGAAAATGCAAAAGTGGGTATAACCTTTTGGCTCTCCAGATGGAACTGCTGGCATCAGGATGGTTCTAGTGCTTCAGCTGACAATTGAACAATTAAGTCGTTGACAGATAGTGAATTAAAACAAAACACACCAGCAGTCATGTAGCACTTCAAAGACCTAACCAAATAATTTATTAGGTGATGAGCTTTTGTGGGAGAGACCCACTTCTTCAGATTTATTAAGATAGCTCTGAAGAAGTTAGTCTGAATTAATTTACTATCTGAATAATTCTGTATCTATTCAGATAGGGAATTAGTGATACAAGTTGAAATAAGACCTGTAATTACCTGCCTGTCCTCTAGCTTTCAGACCTCTGTTTAGTGGGATTTTTTTTTAAAGTCTAAGTTATTAAATTGTTCAGACTGCTTAGTTTTCATAGTGAAAATAGTGTTTTTCCTTTCTGCAAAAAAATCAAGAATTGGTATAAGGGAGATTTTAAAATAATGTTAAATGCTTCTTTTAAAGATCCAAAGGCTTAAGGAACCTCACAGAATTTGTATGTGCTTTGTGACTTCTCAGTGAAAAGTAACAGTTGAACAATTCAGTCCTTCTGATACATTACATTACATGATTATAGCCAAGACCTGGTATTACCCTGACAGTTGGGAAAGGGTTATATCTCTTAAGTGGTTCCTGGGTTGCCTAGGATTTCTAAGAAAAGATTTGAAAAATCATAAAATGTTATATAACGGTAGCCCCTATTCATGTTGCTATAGGTGCAGCCTGTGAGTTGTTTCAAAGTTCTCTGAATCCACAAATGGTTTACATGCAGGAAATAATTATAGGAAACATTAACTTAAGGCTTATATTTCAGCTGGCTGATTAACTAGAGGATATCAATACTGTTTTAAAGGCAGGTTTTAAAGGAAAAAAGCCTCTTGCTTGCTGCTTTAAACATCCGGAAAGTTTTTTTTAAAAAAAGAAGCAGGATTTTTACCTTATGAAATATTAAGAATATCAAGTCTTTGTCAGATTCTGTGGAGGTCTAAAGAACTGCAGTGGGAAATTTTTCAGACTTTAATTTAAGGGGTGGGGAACATTTCAAAAGATATGTTTCCCTTCTCTGTTGATCAAGAAGTTTTGTCTATCTCTTATTTAATTCAAGAGATTTACTAGACTAATCACATGTTTGTTCTGCATTTGCTTTTTTGGGTTGTATTTTTCTTGTGATGTCATTTCCCCTGATTCTCCAGTCCACGTGGTTAAGTTAAAAGGATGAACAGAAGGGGAAAGTTTAGACTTTTTTTATTTCATAAAATTATTTGAGAGAAAATGAATGGATATTTGTTTGATTACTGATGACTTTCTAATACTTGCTGGGATAATGTCCTGTCCCGAGGCTTTTCTGTTTTGTAGTTCTAAAATAATCCAAAGATTTACTTATTTCACATCTTAGTTAATATTGACAGATTTCCCTGTTCTCGTTACACACAACAAGTGCTTTAATACACAGGATAAACTTTCTGATGAGGCATTTTCAACAAAAATGGCATTGAGAATTAGTAACTGCTTCCCATAGAGCAGTCATGTAGATTTATGGTGCAGGGCTAGGATATTCTACTGTAGTGCCCAGTATAGATAAAATCTGATTCAAATTTGCAGCGTAGATGGGACTAACTAATGATTGCATTGCTTTGGATATTTAGTAACATTAAAATCATGGCGCAAAACTTACTCTGTTTTATCTGTCTGGCACTAAAATTGTGATAACTTGACTCTAATGCATGACTTTCTCATGATCAGTTTTTATCAGTACTCTCTCTGGTTCAGCTGATCAATTGTCAGTATCACCTTATCAATTTGCAGTCACACCCTTAGTTATAAAATGCATACAGAGGTTACAATACCTTGTGAATTACGAATGCTTAGTCCAAGCAGTTCTTCTCTATTTGTCTTGTAATGTAGCAAAACGACCCTATACAGTAAACCCTCGAGATACACGCAACCAAGTTAACGAGACACCTCTGATAGGAATGGGAAACCGCTCCTGTCTGTCTGGCAGCAGCCTGACTCTTGCTGCTCTGACAGGAGTGGAGCAATAGGTCCTGTCAGGGACAGCTGCCTAACTCTTGGTTGCGGACCCTGACAGAAGTGGTTTCCCGGTCCCTGGAGTGGCAGGGAGCTGGAAACAAGGTGGCAGCCTGGCTTCCAGGTCCCCTCCACTTGCAGAACTGGGAAACTGACCAAGGCGACAGCCCTTGTCGGTTTCCTGGCTCCAGGGAGTGGAGGGGAGCTTGGAGCCAGGCTGCCCCTGGCTCCAGCTCCCTTCCAGTGGCTGGAGCCAGGAAACTGACCAAGGCTGTTGTCCTGGTTCATTTCCTAGCTCTGCAAGTGGAGGAGAGCCAGGCTGCTGCCTGGTTTCCAGCTCCCTGCTGCTTGGGGGACCTGGTAAACTGACCAGCCATGAGCTGCTCAGTTACCTGGGTCCCCATAAGCAGCAGGAGCTGGAAACCTGGCTGCCCCCTGGTTCCTGGCTCCCCTCCACTCTGGGACCCAGGAAACTGACCAGCCCTAGTGGTCTGGTCAGTTTCTCAGCTTGAGCAAGCACAGGGGACAGCACAGGGGACTCAGGAGCCAGGCTGCAGCCTGATTCCTGTCTCCCCTCAGCTTGTGTGAAAATATGAGTTATGCGGGGGTTGCAGGAATGCAACCCCTGTATAACTTGAGGGTTTACTGTATGTAAATATTGTCTCCAGATTCTTATAATGATTCTTATACCCCTGTAGTATTTGCATACCCATGTGGTCATCATTACAGGGCTGCTAGGTTCTTCAGCAAGATCTTGGTGTATTGGCTCAAACTAATAATTCAGTTGATTTGGTATCTACAGCAATTGCAAAGGAAGGCAAGCAATGCCTACAGTGAATGTAACCAATTGTTCAGTGCTGTAGGAGTGGAGACACCTCTTCCTCATTTCCCTTTGCATGTAATCTCAGTTGAGGTCTTGCTTTTTTTCCTCGTGTTGTCCTAGTTTTCACATTTGCAGTTATTTTTAATCAAAATAATTACTCAGTCCTTTAAATGTTGCTGAATTATTTATCTTCATTATGTCCAGTGGCTAATGACTCTCATAGGTTGTTTATATGTAGTGCATAATTAGGTCAGGTGCAAATGTAATGCAGTTCTTAAGTTACCATAAAGAAGAATTAACTTTAAAAACAGGGCTACATGAATGACATACTACAAGGGAGTTGAAAGCAAAATCCTAGTTCTTTGCTCTTGTGGGATCTTTTTTTTAATTTGTAAACTATCGTTGTTCTGAGACTAAAATACACATGAAATCCAAGGCCCTCATCAAGGGGTAGTAAGCAGGGAGGTTGCCTGGGACCCCATTCCACAAGTTCTCCTGTGAACCTGTTACTTAGGGTTCTGCTTTCGCTACAGGTGGTAGGATTCAGGGCCCAGGGCTTCAGCCCAGTGCAGTGGGACTTTGGCTTTCTCCCTTGGGGTACAGCAAGTCTAATTGTTGTCATGCTTGGAGGGCCTCCTGAAAGTTGCTTGTGATTGAGAATCATTGATATAAAGGACAGTTCTTCATGAGTACAGGGGAATGGACTGAGAGACCTAGGAGGGTTTTTCCAGATTCTGGCTTCATTAATGTAAAGTAAAACCCTGCCTGTCTATATGCTGCTCTTGCAATTAATCTCACAGGTGTTATAAATCTTTAATTGATTTGTATTTTAATATTAAAAAGTGGAAAATTTAAAAGTTAAAGCTGTTCAAGTTCCATATAGATCATGGAGATTTGTGTTGGTTCACCTCTTGCCTTGAGTCTCCATGAAATAGTAATCCTTCAAGGACTGAATTACTGTGTGGTAATGTTTTCCTGACAGGTATCTGGTCAATTTTCTGGCCAGATGACTAGTGAAGTGAGTGATGAAGTTTGATGTGGAGACCTGTGTTCTAGCTCACCAACCTGGTTTGTGCTCTGAGTACTCCATAGGACAGCATGGGGAGCCTATAGTCTGCAGTCCAGATCCGGCTTCTGGCTTTTCTGGATTTGGCCCCTGAGGTTTCAGGGCTTCCCACCTCAGTACCCAGTCGGTGGGATCAGGGATGTGGAGCTCCAAGCCTCATTGGCCAGAGTCCAGGAAGCTGGGGCTGAATTTGGCACATGAGCTCTGCCTAGCAAGGGGAAGAAGCGGTTCCATGCACTGCCACTCCTGGCTCACCTACCCCAGGTGTGGGAACAGCAGTGCTCAGAAGCACTGCCTGGAGTTTTTCCACCCAGGGCTCTTGTTGGCTGGGATTACGGCCAGTAAGAGCAGTGGGGGGCAGTGCCTGGGTTTGACACAGGGATACAGAGCCATGTGTGCCCCTGGAGAGCTGTACCAGGTAAGTGTGTTCCCATTGTCCAGACCACTCCTGCATCCCTTTTCAACCCCATCTCACTCCTGCATCCCACTCACATCCAGATTGCCTACATCCCAACCCATTTCTAAGTAGCCCCCTCCCACACTGAACCCCTCATTTTTGGCCGTTCCTGAGAGCCTAGGTGAGCCCACAAAACTCTACTAGCCCTGGCCCCCCTTAGGCTCTGGGGCTGATGTATGAGGGGAGTGTCTTTTTTTTCTTTTCTCTGTTTTTTTTTTTTTTTTTTTTTCTAATTCAGGAACCACATCACTGATTTTTTGTTCTTTGCCTCTCACTTGTGTGGCCCCTGATGGATTTTGTTTTTTCTGTGGGTCGGTGGCTCCCGACTCAAAACATGTTCCCCACTCCTACCATAGGTAGCTCACTGAGGACACAATGATTTTTATGGCTTTGCAATAAACTAAGATTAACATTGGTGAGTGTACTGAAGGGAGTTAAGTTCAGCTTTCCGTATCAAGAAGGATAATAGCTGTAATATGGGGTCTTGAACATAGTGGGTTAAAAGTAAAAAATGTCCTGAGCGCTAAATGTTATGCTATAAGAAGCACATGGGATCTTTTTCAGGGGAAAACGAAATAGGCCATGTTTATTGAAAATACAGTAGAGTAAGCAGTTGGCGTATGCTTTATACAGAGACACACATTGTCTGTCTGTCTGTCTGCAGATGATACATGGTTACCAGCCCATGGTGGCTCAGTTCAGTCTTACTGGCCAGGCAAGGCTGACTTGAGGAGTAAGGGTTTCTCTGTGACTCCTCTCAGGCTTGGCTTCCAGGACTGAACCCAGAGTCCCACAGCAAGAGCTTCCCTTCTTATAAATTTAAGTTCCCATTTGGGTCTCCTTTGATGGTGACTGTGGGGCTGTTCTTCCTTTTCTGTCACTCTTATGGGGTGTGCGTGTGTCTCTGCCTGTTTCCAGAGTTCATCAATGCTGCTAATTCAATTCAGCCTGAAGACACCATTCATGTTTTCTGTTATGTTCAAAGTTTCTTCCTATTATCTTTAGTATCCACTTCTTGATCACGTGGACATCTGTGGTGGCTTCACTCATCCACATCCTCCACTCACACCCTAAACAATTGTATAGAGTTTCAGACAAGATCAATAATTACTAGAAGACGCTACTCAGTTTATCATACAGACAAAGGATACAACTTCATTTGTAATGCTAAAAGGGAGCAACACATTAAACATGTAAACATGAAAGAGACAGAGAAATAGAAGCTACAGAGCTTGTCATTAAACATCATACTTAGTCCTGTGACAAATACTAACTAAAATATACATTTTTACTACAAATGGTGGGTGGCTATCTTATCCCCTCCTATTTACACATGTGGATGTTAAAATACAAGATCTGAAGTCTTGCACCCTTGCCCGTGTTTGTTTTTTAGCTCTGTTTTCAGGTATGAAACAGGTTCCACCAGTCCTTCCAGGGATGGTCTGCGGTCATAAACTAGCGTGTGGCTTAATGGGTAATTTTCACTTATTAGATAGTCATTGAGGATGACCACGTGAGCTGGCAGGCTTCCCTTGTAGATCAGTGTTCTTGCGCTCTCTAATAATCCTGCTGCTGAGTGCTGGTCTGGGTTTCAGCAGTGTTGTAGTTTGCCTTGCCTCATTTTGCACCTTTCCTTTATGCAAAAAGAAAGTTATATAGGTAAAAGTCATTTTTTCGCATCCTTTCCTGTGTCACATCTATTATTATGTAAAAGCCTTGTAAATAGGTCAAGTTTTACTTCAAGGTAAAACCTGTCCAGTAGTTCACAAAAGACTGTTAAAAGCAGAATTGCAATACTTGTCCCTAATGTTTTGTATTTCTATTTGATTACTAAAATATGTTACTTTTCTGCTGTATTTAATTGAGAAATTCCTATACCGTAATCCCTCAATTTATGTGGAGGTTTTGTCCTGGGCAACCTCTGCATAAATTGAATTGAATTTTGTGTAAATTTGGTGTGGGAGGGGAGGTGGTTCGGGGAACGGGCAGCTGGGAGAAGTGGGAGAGGCAGCCACGTGGGAGAACTGGCACTGCAAGCAGCCGTCTGTCAGGGACTGCAGCCTGACTCATGGCTGCTGCCCCTGACAGGAGCAGTTTCTCGATCATGTCTGGGGCAGAAGTTGCATTAACCTGAAACGTGCAGTGTGATTGCACATATCGTCAGGGTTTACTGTAACTTACTGGCAACCATTCAGTCTAGTAGGACAGATAGAGTTTGCTCATTTCTGACGCAGTTGTCTAATGTCTTATGGCCATTCCTTAGTATTTTTCTTTACCCCCGTGTTACAGATGAGAGGAAGAATAAATGGACACGCAAACACTGCAGAAGAATTTCATTGACTTTGTAATGTGCAACAAAGGGGCTAGATGTCTGTAGGCCAGTGTTTCCTCTAACTTTTTTCCATCCGTTGGCAGAATAAAATGGGTTATCTGCACCACCAATAGAAACATATGCTCCCCACTGAGAGCGGCTGTGGGGACTGTGTTTGTCAGCTGCGTGGTACTTGAATACTTCCTGGGCGGCCATCCAAGCACTCAGCTTACAGGGAACACTGCTATAGATTTTTCTTTTTCTTTTTTTTTTTTTAAAGTCCTTCTCCATTCCCTCTGATGCACACATTAGAATTGGAAACGTGGAACTAATTTAAAACATGCTGCAACAGAACACAGAGCAGAGACTAGCTCTTGTTCAGACTTAAACAATTAAGACCTCTCAAAAGTCCTACACTGTGCACAGTTTACCCAGACAGGACATTCTTAGGTGTATGTATGACCTCTGTCTCAGTTCCAGGTAACTGCAGCCATGCTTCCCCTTTCTGGTCCATCAGGGGTTTCTGGTGATCAGCAGGCATCTCTCTTGGGCAAAAGACCTGTGTGCGTCTCATCTGTATGGTGATTTTTCCAGGTCATGTTGTTTCCTGCTTCTATATTCTCATAAAGCCCATTTACCTGAACAGGCCAGTCTGTGCTTTGATTTTGCTCCTGGGGATTGTACATGGTTATAATTGCCAGTGGTCACACAGCTCTTTATAATCAATCGCATTTCTTCTTAAGGTATAAGAAGATGTTACAACTTGGGTGAATACACTTACTTATCCCCATGTTCTTAATTCCTGCCACAGGAGTTGTCATCTTCACCTACAGAACTACATCAACTTAGTTCGGGAAGATCTTCCACAGATATTGAAGGAAATAGCCATATCTCTCACAGCCTCCATCATATTATCTGTTGCCTCCCAAATATTTAAAAATAGAAATAACAGTAACACTCTTCTTTTCCAGCCTGTGTGGGTGGTAGATTGATTCACTTTTAGCAGGGTTTCTCAAACTTAATTGCACTATGATCTCTGTCTGATGACAAATGTTACTACATAACTCCAGGATGAGTAGGCAAAGCCAAAGGCCAAGGCCAGTTGTCCTGATGGGGAGTCCAAAGCTGAAGCCCAAGCATTACAGAGCCCCAGCTAGAGCTGAAACCTGAGCTACTGAGGCCCTGGGGCTTGGGCTCTGGACCCAGGCCCAACAGTCTAAGCCAGACCAGGTAACCCCTTAAATTGGTGTTGCAATGCACCCTGAGGGTCTCAACCTGCAGTTTGATAACATAAGAACATAAGAATGGCCATACTGGGTCAGACCAAAGGTCCATCCAGCCCAGTATCCCGTCTGCCAACAGTGGCCAATGCCAGGTGCCCCAGAGAAGGAGACCAGAAGACAATGATCAAGTGATTTATCTCCTGCCATCCATCTCCTGCCCTTGTACTGAAGGCTAGGGCACCATACTTTACCCCTGGCTAATAGCCATTTATGGACCTAACCTGCAAAAATTTATCGAGCTCTTTTTTAAACCCTAATAGAGTCCTGGCCTTCACAGCCTCCTCCAGCAAGGAGTTCCACAGGTTGACTGTGCGCTGTGTGAAGAAAAATTTCCTTTTATTAGTTTTGAACCTACTACCCATCAATTTCATTTGGTGTCCCCTAGTTCTTGTATTATGGGAAAAGGTAAATAATTTTTCTATATTCACTTTCTCCACACGCTTCATGATTTTATATACCTCTATCATATCGCCCCTCAATCGCCTCTTTTCCAGACTGAAAAGTCCCAGTCTCTCTAGCCTCTCCCCATATGGGTCACGTTCCAAACCCCTAATCATCTTAGTCGCCCTTTTCTGAACCTTTTCTAATGCCAATATATCTTTTTTGAGGTGAGGAGACCACATCTGCACACAGTACTCAAAATGTGGGCGTACCATAGTTTTATATAGGGGAAGTATGATATCTTTTGTCTTATTATCTATCCCTTTTTTAATAATTCCTAACATCCTATTTGCTTTACTAACTGCCGCTGCACACTGCGTGGATGTCTTCAGAGAACTATCCACTATAACTCCAAGATCCCTTTCCTGATCTGTCATAGCTAAATTTGACCCCATCATGTTGTACGTGTAATTTGGGTTATTTTTTCCAATGTGCATTACCTTACGCTTACCCACATTAAATTACATTTGCCATTTTGCTGTCCAATCACTCAGTTTGCTGAGATCTTTTTGTAGTTCTTCACAATCCCTTTTGGTTTTGACTGTCCTGAACAACTTGGTGTCATCTGCAAACTTTGCCGCCTCACTGCTTACCTCATTTTCTAGATCATTGATGATCAAGTTGAACAGGATCGGTCCCAGGACTGACCCCTGGGGAACACCACTAATTACCCCCCTCCATTGTGAAAATTTACCATTTATTCCAACCCTTTGTTTTCTGTCTTTTAATCAATTCCCAATCCATGAAAGGATCTTTCCTTCTATCCCATGACCGCCTAATTTATATAAAAGCCTTTGGTGTGGGACTGTGTCAAAGGCTTTCTGGAAATCTAGGTATATTATGTCTACTGGGTGCCCCTTGTCCGCATGTTTATTAACCCCTTCAAAGAATTCTAATAGATACGACTTCCCTCTGCAGAAACCATGCTGACTTTTGCCCAACAATTAGTGCTCTTCTACGTGCCTTGCAATTTTATTCTTTACTAGTGTTTCTACTAATTTGCCTGGTACTGATGATGTTAAACTTATTGGTCTATAATTGCCAGGGTCTCCTCTGGAGCCTTTTTTAAATATTGGCGTTATATTGGCCGTCTTCCAGTCATTGGGTACCGAAGGGGATTTAAAGGATAGGTTACAAACCACTGTCAATAACTCCGCAATTTCACATTTGAGTTCTTTCAGAACCCTTGGGTGAATACCGTCTGGTCCTGGAGACTTGTTACTATTCAGCTTATCAATTAACTCCAAAACCTCCTCTAATGTCACTTCAATCTGGGAGAGTTCCTCAGATTTGTCACCTAAAAAGGCTGGCTCAGATTTAGGAACCTCTGTAACATCCTCAGCCGTGAAGATAACCAATGTTTTATGTCATTACAAGAGAGAGGATGACTTATTTAGGGATAGCTAAGTTGAGTAAGTTAGTTTTGTACGTAGTTATGATTGTGGTGAGGGTACCCCTTTGCTCCCCAGCAATCTATTGCTTTTTAGAGAGAGTTCCATAACCTAGGTCCAGCTCCTATGGAAATTCTCTAGTACTCATGAGCCTTGGTATGTTGGTCAACAGATTCATTGTCATAATGGAATGTATTACTCATAGTTGCAGGAAGAGAAACAGTCCCTTGAATAGTTAGGGCTAATCTACGAAGCTCTTTAAATATCAGGACAGAGGGGACCTTGAGTTGGACTTTATCGTTCAGTGGGAGCCAGTTCAGAGAGCAAGCTTTAGGGTGATGTGTTCACAGCAGTCTGAATTGCAAAAACAGACAGGTGGCTGAGGTTTTTACAAGTTACTGTTTTTCCATGGAATGAGGCTTAATTTATGAATAGGAGTTCACTATTAATTTTGGTTGCATCTTTGTTTTGGTTCTGTGTTAAAGGGCTCTTATGAGTGGCTTGGAGAGGCCTGGGTACGGTGAAGAAGTTGACTGCTGATGTTTAAAGGAGGTTCATGTGGTAGTCATCGAGATGACTGAAGTTCTGCTGTGATGATGATTAGCAGTCATTTAATTAATGGAATAACCAATTAGTTGATGATTTGGAAGTGTCTTAGACTTAGCTTTAAGCTTTTTAGGGTCAGAAGAAGTTGCAAAAAATAAATTTGAAGCTGGTAAAAGTACTGCCTAAGTTCAATTCTTTTCTCATTCTTTGTTGGAGAGTTACCTATTTTTCCAAAATGTTTCCAAAATAACTATTTGAGAATATAAGCAACAGGGAATAGACTTTTGTCTGTTTAAAAATAAACATTTAAGTTTACTATTGAGAGCAGTTTTTAAGTTTGGAAAACATTTATTTGTTTAATAATATGCCTGAGTTTGTCTTAATTAGACTGTTGGCAGTACTGTATTTACAATGGAAACTAAAGTACACTGTCATGTAGACCTATCCCATTAATGAGGGTTATTTCAATATAAAATGTTTTATTTTTAAGTGTTTTTGTTCTCTCAGTGGCAAAAGTTATAGCAGAATTGTCTAATACACTTGCTCGTGTTACCGCATTTATTCGGTAAACCAGCTAATCTTTATCTTTGGTGCGTAGGATGCTAGTCTTCAGTCATTTTAATAGAAGTGAACCAATAAGGACTTTATAGAGCAGGGATGGGCAACCAGGAATAGTGGGTGGGCAGCATGAGTGGGCCTCTTTTACCTCAGTGGGTCACAGCAGTCTGCAGCCCACTAGGGTTCCACCTGCATTCCCGCAAGTCCCCTGTGCGCCTCCTGCATATCGGAAGCCGATGCTTACCTGCTTCTCCGCCTCCCTCCAGCACTTCCCAAGCACAGCAAATCATCTGATTGGTGGACTGGCCCTGCTCCTTTTCCTCCGTGCCAGTGCTGGAATTCCAGGAATACTGGGTTCATAGCATTGCAGCTCTGGGAAGGAGAGGGAGGAGCGAGGACAGCATGTGACTCAGGCCACTCATGGTGTTCCAAAAGTGCTGGGAGGGAGTGGGGACGCATAGGAACTGTGGGGCTCTGGTGTGTGAGAGGCACCTGGGGGAGGAGGGTAGCTGGTTGTCCTCAGGCCACAGGTGGAGCCCAGTGGGGTCTGCGGGCTGCAGGTTGCCCACAACTGTTTTAAAGAGTACTCCTTTTCATTACACGTACTCACTGTGTCTGGGTTCACTGTACTAGTTGTTAGTCACTTCATATTTGGGCTTCCAAGAAATGTGGTTGCATTAAAGGAAAGTAGGCAATCATATGAAGTTGATTAGTGAAATGCTAACTGTATTTAACTGTTTCCCTGTTCCTGTTTGGATGCTGTCTGCACTTAGTCTAACCTCATGAGAAGATTTAAGTAGTAATTTATTGTTTTAGCTCCTCTACTTTCAGATGGACAGGTACCAAATAACCTGTCTTGCCAGTACACTTTTATTTTGTGCCCGTCCCACTATAAGCTACCCTTCTTGCCTGCCTCTTTAAAATGGTTGGATACTATGCATTTCTTTTGAATACTCACACACAAATGGCTCAAAAACATAATACACTATCAATACTATGGGTGTTAAATGATTACCAGAGGACACTTTCTGTCTGAAGTAACTGTATCCTAGGCAACAAAACTCTGGAAACCAAAGGCTGTGAAGTTATCTCAGTATACAGCTATTACAGTGTGTTTCTTTGTATTCTGAAATGTCTAATTGTCTCAGATATATTTAATGGGGCTAAACATATTTTTCCACTGCAAGCAAAGCTGAAAGTGTTGGTGCAGCACAAATAGCGAGAATGATAAAATGAGAAGCTGAGGTAGTTGTTAATGGGTATGTGACTGCTAAGTTAAATGGAAGCAACAAATCAGAATGTAGTGATTTGCTTGAGGTGTAGTTTCTGACTGCCACCAGAGGGTAGTATCATTAACTCTTCAGCAATCCTGTACTCTGACTCCATTCTATACCAGTATAATTTGCATGGGGCTCACATGTGAGTCCTATACTCATGCTGAAGATGTATGATGCTCTGCAGTGATCAAAATACCTGTTATGTGCCTTTATTTTAATCATTGCTGAGAGAGCCCCATTTGAACAAAGTTAAATGGGATAGAACTAATGGTCGTCTCCCTGGAAGGGCTTGAAAGGAGGCATGCCTGGTGGAACAAGGCCTGTTAATTGTCTTATATAAAGGAGACTGAAGAGAAGAGGGTCCAGAGGAGCTGGGAGGCACAGAAGACCTCACATGTGCCTAGGCAGGTATGTGTCAGCAGCAGAGAATCTCTACAAAGGTTTGTGGAGAGGATAGAAATGTTATAGTATGGGTAAGGAAACAAATTAATCCTTTCTCTTCCCCCTGGTGAATTAGTTTGGTAATTTTTTTTTCAAGCCCCACATGTAATAGGTATTTGCTCAAGTCTTCTTGTGAGATAGAAATAATGGAACAAATTCTGCTCTGATAAATTCACACTCCTGTAGCTTTTTTGATTTTCTCCACTGTCTGGTTTATTAATCTAGTGACAGTAGCATTTTCTGGTATTCAGGAGATCATTCTTCACTTCCCTTTCCTGGTATCTTATTTTTTGCTTGGCAAGAAATTGGAAATGTTGCTGACTATTGCCTTGTAACTGAAGAGAGATGCACTAGATGATAAGAGACTGGTGGTGAAGGGCTCCAAGGGAAATCCTACTTGTTCTCCTTGCCCTAAAAGAGCATTCACAGTGGAAATAATTAATTTTATTTATGGGCGTCTCTGTAGCACTTAATACCGGCTGAACCTCTCTCGTCCAGCAACTTTGTGACTTGTCTCGTGCTGAACGAGAGAATTTTCTGGACCACAGGAGGTCAATGTTATCTAGCAGCATTAGTAACACTTCCATTGCTTAGTGGGCTCTCACAAGACATTTTGGCTAGGGCTGCACTATAGCCCTAGCTTAAAATAAGTTAGGCAATTTGTGCAATGCAAATTGCATAACTTATTTCAAGGCATCTTATTTCAAACTTGGTGCAGGCTACACTGCACTGGCGTTTGAAATGAGTGCTTATTTTGAGTTTCCCAGTAACCCTCATTGGACAAAGTGAGTGAAACACCATACTTGAAATATGTATCCCGAAATAGGAGCAATAGTGTAGCCTTAGCCCTTGAGATAAGTTAGAGCTGAATAGTAGTGCACAATGCTGAGAGCCAGGGTTGGTGGCGCTAAGCAAACTTTTTGGAATCTTAGGAAAGTTGGCTGCACCCATGATAAGGGGACATCCAGCTAACTAAAATAATGCCAGACCAGGGATGTTTCCAGACTAGTGTGTGCTGCACTAGAGCAGTTTAACCTGTATCAAAACCCATAAAGGATAAATGAATGTATTTTCATGATGGTCCTGTGAGGATAGGGAACTGTAATCTCCATTTCTGAGCTGTGCCCTGTGAGGTGGTAACTTGGCCTTTGTCACACAGAGCTAGGATTAAAACCCGCATTTCTTCAATCCCATTCCAATACTTTGCCCCCAAACTGTTTTTTCCTTTTGTGTGAATCTTGCGTAGTACCCAGAGGTACTGAGACCTTATCTGGGGTGAGTGCAGTCTCTGCCCTACAGCCTCGGCTTGAGAGCCAGCTAGCCTTTAACTTATGTGGTAGAGTGCAGGGCTTCGGACCCTACGCTCACAGGTTCTGTCCCTGGGGCCAGCAACTTGGGTCTGTCAGCGTTACACTTGCAACATGCATTAAATGAAAACATGCTAGAATCTATTTAAAGCTAGTCTAAATTTCCCTTCCTGATTCTTTAGAAGCACTCTATGCTGGAAAAACAGTGTTTTCTTGCCAGTATGGAGAGAAAATATGGTGCTATGGCTGCACTGGTGAACGGTGTTTTATGTCATATACACTGTTCGATATCTAGAATGAAATGGTTTACTAGCATTGTAAGAGAAACCATAAGATGCCTCTAGGCATGGGTATGTGCTTTAGCCATGGCAGCAGTTCCTTTTCATTATTTTTGTATATATAAAATATAACACCCTTAGAACATTCTTATTTAGTCCCATGAAAGGGCTAACAAAAAGAAGCAGCTTGATTGGACAGTGAATTTTGTCTCTTGGCTGTTAATAATTGTGTTAATGCATCTGCTATGGGGTCAAAGTACTTGCACGCTGTGATATTTTTCTTCTTTCCCCATGACCCAAAGCCCAATTTTATTCTTGGCTTCTTGAAATTAGAGACTGGAAGTTAAGTTGTACAGAATTTGATTGCTTCTTTTTGAATGACTTCGCTATTTTGAAAACTGAATAATAAAGCATGCATGGCCAACGTGTAGTTCCAGGCTAACAGAAGATCTGAGAGGAGCTTAACTGTAGCTGATATAACCAGCACTCACCGTGTCATCTTATTTGAGAAATAATTTGTAATATCAATGATACTATTATATTGTTGTGGTATAGAAGGGACAACCTGAGCTGGTGTAAATTTCATAGTTCATTTGATGTATGTCATTTGAACTACAATTTACACAAGCAGAGTGGTTCATTGTGACTGGTAGTCTACTGAGCCCCGCGCTCATGTTAAAAACGAGAAATCCTGTGGCACCTTATAGACTAACAAATATTTTAGAGCATAAGCTTTCGTGGGCAAAGACCCACTTCGTCAGATGCAGTGTAGGCTACCCTCTGATACTCTTGGCTGTGTCTGCACTAGCTCCCTACTTCGAAGGGAGCATGGTAAGTAGGTTGGTGGGAGGTTATTAACAAAGTGTCACGGTGCATATGCAGCACTTCATTAAGCTAATTCTCCCTCGTGGCAACTTTGAACTGCCGGCGCGCGTGTAGCCACAGCTAACCTGCCGGTACTTTGAAGTGCCTGGGCAAAATTTTGAGGAGTGGAGGGACTTGGAAGATGCCCAGGCACTTCAAAGTACTGGCGGGTTAGCTGTGGCTACATGTGAGCCAGCACTTCCAAGTGTAGCACTTTGAAGTTGATGTGAGGGAGAATTAGCTTATTGAAGTGCTGCATATGCCCCACAGCACTTCGTTAATCTCCTGACACCCTACGTGCTATGCTCCCTTTGAAATAGGTAGCTCGTGTAGACACAGCCCTTCTGTAGCAAGTAATTCAGATGATCTAAACGTAGACATTAAGCTTAAATATTAAAGTATTTAAATTATTGTAATTTGTACAGAAAGCGTGGCATAGTAAAATTATTGCCTTTTTTTAAATGCATCTTTAGTATATAGATGCTGTTTCTAGACTTCAAAACAGTGACCGTGTGGAGGCATTGGACTAAATTTCTAGTGCTACCTGCTCAAAAATTTGTTTCTCAGAAAAGTGTGTGTTGTTTGGTATATGATGGAAATCACATGAAATAAACAGCTTTCCCTGTGCTTAAATGGAGAAAAGAAAACTTATCTGAGCCCCAGACAGTAGCCTTTAATTGGTAATCAATTTTGTAACCATGGAAGATTGTGACTTAATAACCATGTGAATTATTAGGAAAATGGAAAGAGAAAAGTCCACTTTCTAAAATGGTAACAATTAAGTGTGCCATTTCATTGCATAGTGAATGTAGACTCCTTTCATTTATTCCTAGTACTGGAAGCTGCTTATGGGTAATAATTGGTGTTTAACAAGTTGCACTAAGGCATTTACAGCTTTTTATTTACTAGGAATGTGTGTTACGTAAATGAGGTTTTGTTTTTTTTTAATTGCTCCCTGTTTCAGTAGTTCTAATAAAGGACTTGAGTTCTGTAAGATGATCTATTCTACACCAATGGTGCAAATTTGGACTTCTTATGGAGGATAAGAAGTCTGATTTTTCTTATGCAAGAAATCCATGTGTAATTGATTTAAAAAACCACAGTGGCTCCCTTGCACAGCATTTTTTCCTTTCTCAAGAGCATCTGTAAGTACTGCTTTATAGACTAACCTGAAATTTGTTACTTATAACTTATCATTACTCTTATTTCTGACTGTACTAATGATCGTCATTGTTTTTGCTTCAGAATTCTACATGTGTGCACCTTCTGAATTTCCTTCATGGAAAATCTGCCTAAATCTAGGCTTTGATTAATTTATTGTTTTGCAGAACACTTCATATTTATTAATATCTAGTTGGTTCATAGCTTTCATTTTTTGTTTCCTTTATCTCCTGGGGCCATGAAGGATTGGGGTCTGTTTGTTTGTTACCTTGAGCATCCGCTCAATTCTATTTAAGGGTTATTTAATCTCCACTGAAACTTGTAAACTTGAATGATTTTACTTTTTATTTACTTAATATTGTTATGGTTTAGGAGGTTTTCTTCAGTATTATCACAATTTCTGTTTTTATTATAACTTAACGATACAGTTTGAACCTCTTTAATTTGGCACCCTTGTTACCTGACCAGTGCTGGATGAGAGAATTTGCTGGATTACAGGAGGTCAATATTGACTAGCAGCATTACCAATACAGTAGACCCTTGAAATGCGCAATTTCCAGTTGTGCTTAACTTCCATTAGAGTGAGTTAAGCACAACTCAGAATCCCACTCCTCCAGCCCTGGTTCAAACCACCTGTGGCCCAGCTCCGGCTCACCACCTCCCACGTGTGGCTCCAGCTCAAACCCCCGGTTCAACTGCCCCTGTGCATGGCTCCAGCTCAACCCCCCACCCTGGTTCAAACCTCCTGCGTCTCAGCTCACCACCTGAGCACAGCACCAGCTCATCGCCCCCACCCCAGTTCAACCCCGCACCCCCCCCCCCACAGCTTCAGCTCAACTCACCCGTAGCCCTAACCGACCCCAGGCTTAACCCCACTACCCTCTTCCTGCAGCCCCAACCCACTGCCAGGCTTTACCCTCCCCAACTGCATCCCCCTAGCTCCAGGACTTACCTTTCAAAAGGAGCTCCAGCTGCAGAATGTGTGTTCTGGTGGGAAAACTCCTGCCCCCAACTTACACAAAATTCGAGTTATGTGAGGATGTGTGGGAACTTGAGGCACTACTGTACTTCCAATGCTTACGGGACTCTTTGAAGACATTTGTGGCAAATTCCAGCTAAATAGCAGCACAGAACACGGAGAGTCATGATTGGTGGCTGTAAAGACTTTATGAGACCACAGGAAACTTGGCCACACCCATGGTAAGTGATCATCCCGCTAAGTAAAATCATGCTGGATTACACATGTTGCCAGACAAGAGAGTGTCGGACTAGAGGGGTTCAACCTGTTGTGACCCTGAAGTTAAAATTAAGAGGAAGTGATGTTTGGAAAAATCCTTCCTCCCTTTCAGCTGTTAACGTCCCGAGTATTCTCTTTGAACTGAGATTTCGTGCCCAGGCAGTGTTAGGCTAAATATGAATTTATTTATGCTATAATTAATTTAGGCAATCACTAGAAGTCCAGGTCTGTAATTTCTAGAGTGGATGCTGAAGTTGGAATGTTATTGGCTAGTTCTTATCCAAAGTCTTAGTAACAAGCTTCTATTTTAATTGGATCCCAATTAGAGACCACTACTCTGAGAAAAAATCAGTTTGGACAAAGACAGGCGTAGCAGAATAGTCTAGTGAAGTTGGTGATTGTATGAATCCCATCCTCCTCCCCCATTTGATCCTTCCTGAGCATTGGTGATATAACAATCACTTGTAGCTGTCTACTGGTCTCTTGAAATTATTTCTCTGTACCTCCAGACATTCAACGGTGGTATTCACATGGATTGTGTTCTCTGCAGCAGAATTAACTCTGGCAATGAAACTTTGCTTATTGAGTGCAGAAGACTTTGTCAGTGTCTGAACAGCATTCTGTTTCCTGAACTTCTTTTGTCTCGTATGTCTGCATAGTGTACATGTGTACCCTGTGAGCTCCCTTTTGGCAAGCTGTGGACATCTAAAACTGTGTGCCAACTAACAGCAAGATGTGCCACCCCAACTAGCATCCTACGGTAGAGTGTGACTGGGGTATAACAGGCTGTACATAACACATTCCAGTGTTAACTAGGAATACTTCACATATTACTTATTATACACCTTCACTTTAAATGTTTGAAGAGTTGAAGTGCTATATTTCTCTCATATGATGGGTGCACCTCAAAGCTGGCTGCAGAGAATTAAAGATGTGTCCAATAGCTGCTGTATAATGGCAGCATTCAATATAAAACTGAGTTGTGAGACAAAATCATTGCATTAGTTGTTAAAGAAGATTCTAATAAGATATCATTGGAAACACCTGTTCAGGGTGCAGCTATTGCTTTTCAAGCAGCATTGCATTATAAGCATAGTATTCAAAGAAGTGTTTAGCCTAAAATATTATCACCGAACAAGAAAAACAGGGAAGTTGAAAGTTGAGGATGCTGTTTAGTCTTACTTCACCTGGATAGAGCTGCTAGATCACAGAGGTCAATATGAGATATGACTGTGAGGCAGTACTATAGGATGAACTCTGTGTTGGTTGATGCTTGACTTTGCTTTTGTTTGGACCAACCTTTCACCATTTTGTAAATGTTCTCACTTACTGTTGAAACCTGCATCAATTTGTGGGGACTATTTGTTTTTAGAAAATGATCTTGAAGGGGGTGGATCAGAATGTAAAAGCATCTTTTTACAGAGAAAATTTTGTAATTATTCCTATGTAACCTACATTCAAATGAGTAAACGCCTTGAAGCGTGAACAACTTGAATGGTGTCTGTTCCTCATTCTAAGTTGCAAACTTTTATAGGCATATTCAATTTGTAAATGTCTGAAATTTTCATCATGTTTACTTTGTTCACTGCAGATGTTTCCTTCAATATTCATATTACAGAAGACTTGTATTCTCAGAAGACTTGACTCTTATCATTTTTTGTGACCTTATATCTTCATCTGTATTAATTTTGCATGTCTGTTGCCTGTTACAACATACAATAACAGAATCATGAGTCCATATCTTAATGTGTGGGATAATCAGTATTAAGATTGAGATTGAATTTATATTATATTCCTCCTTTTTTCATTTGATTGTGGCTTTCTTAACCTTATTTTTGAATTCCATGCTTGACTTTGGCTTAAATGATTTTTTGCAAGATTCAAACCTGTATAGGTACCTGACTTTTGCATGTGAGAAATTCTCTAAATATTATCATTGAGAAGTCCCATGGCACCTTATAGACTAACAGATTTACTGAAGCGTAGGCTTTCATGAGCAAAGACTCACTTAGTCAGACCAATGAAAACTTATGCTCCAATAAGATGCTACAGGTCTTGTTTTTGTGGATACAGACTAGCATGGCTACCCCTCTGATACAAATATTATCAGAAACCCAGCAAATACAACTCAGTCATGACCTGTACCAGTTTTCTTCAAATATGATTTGCTTTGTAGATCTTAATAAGATTATCTGGGGAAAGGTGTACAGGAGCTGGGTAAGTATTGACAAGTCCCATATCACGTTACCTGAGTACCTGGTCTAAGGAACAAGGTAGTTGGATATTGTAAAATCTCAGAGAGAGTTGTGTTTCCATCTAGGCGCGAAAGCAGTGAACAAAAATTATGCCCGAGAGCAAGGGTTCTCTAACATGATTGCTCCGTGATCCCATTCTGACAACAACAATACTTCATGACCCTGGGAGAGGAGACCAAATCTTAAGCCTGCCCAAGTCCCACCTCTTTGGGCAGGGGGGCTGAATGGCCAAGATCCTGATACTGTATTATGACAGATTCTGGCCACAGTTCAAAAATCTTTAATATAAAGTTACACAAAATGGATCCCAAAACTTTAATTCTAAGTGGACAGGACATGGCCCATACATAGACAAAGGGTCTTTTAGATACTCAGCATTAAACAAGAGCTAATGCAGTGTAAATCTTGGGTGTGAAAGCAGTAGTTGGGGCCCATCTTAAATTATAGCATTGTAATTCATTGGAGAGGTGCCCAAAAGTCTGCTTTCTGGTTGAGAAAAACAGAACAAACCTTTTCTTAAATTGGGCTGAAGAAGATTAAACATGTCAGAATGAATGATGGTGTCTACCCTTCACAGATGCCAATCTGAGCCCAGAGAGGGGATAGCATTTATAATTGTGCGAATATATGTATTGCTTATTTGTTCCTTTGCGTCTCAAGATCATATAGAAATTTACCTACGGAAAGCACCTACTAGAAGGTGCCACCTGATGTTCCTAATGAGTAGGAATTGGAATTTAACCTATCTGCTACAAGAGAAAATTTAAGGGATAATACTTTTGTATTCATATGTAAACATGGGTGGAGCACTTGCGTAATCTTTTAGATGGTTGGCTTATTTGTGCTCATTATGTCTTGCTGCTTGCATATGTCCAGGGGTTTTGGGGAACGTCCATCCCCTTTGCTTCCCTCTGCCCATTGGCACTCTATATAATTCATTGTGATCAGCTTTTTGTCAGTTTTGCTGAGCCCAAAAAGCAAAGTGACATTCTGCCAGCTGTGTGTAATAGAGGCCTTGTGCATGAATCCACACTTTTATTCCTTCAGGAGCCAAAGGTGAACCCTCAAGGGCTTCAGTCACAGGCAGGGGGCCTGCACACTAAATCTTGTTGCTCAGGGCTGAATTGCTTGGGCTTTAGCTTCAGCCTTGAGGAGTGGGCTTAGGCTTCAGCCCCAAGCCTGAGCAAGTTTGTCAGCCCCCCGATCCCATTCAGAGGGGGTCACGACCAGCTTTTTGGGATTCTGACCCTCAGTTTGAGTACCACTGCTCTAGAGGAGTAAGCAGAAGGTGGGTAGATCAGAACTTATGGTTTCTGTTTCCACCTTTGCCCTTCATAGTCTGTACATAATTGACATCCCTTGCTTCCTGTATCTTTTGGCCCTGGAGGAGAGGGGGAAATGAAATATACAGGATATACACGGGAAGATGTTAGTGATTTGAGGACAGGGAATGTCTGACAGTAGCTTTTTCTGCAGGAAAATTAACTTCAAAAAGAAATGCAGAATAGCAATATGAACCATTTAGACTTTGCTGGAAGGAATGGCTTTGCTTGATAGTATTTCATTTTCTGAAAATACAGGTTGAACCTAGACTGAGCTATCTCAGCCTTTCACCTTCAGTTTAGCTACACTGAGTTCTGTGTGGTTACTTTGTGGACTGTCCAGGCAAGACTGTAATAGAAATTATGTCAACTGTGTGTAGGTATCGGGGCCCATGATATCCTACCTATCTGTCTGTCTGCCATATCTAAATGTATGTCTACGCAGCAAAATTATTTTGAAATAAGGGCTGCTATTTTGAAATATATGTGAGCATCTACACAATGCAACCATTATTTTGAAATTGGTAAACTTCATTCCACAAAGAATAGTGCCTCTTTTGAAATAGATATTTCAAAATAGGGGCTATTTTGAAGTAAGCTATTCCAGACAGTTTGTTTAAAAAAAAAAAAATGCTGCGTGGACATCTAGGGACTCTAATCTGAAATAGGCTGTATTGTGTGTGGACACACTATTTCAGAATAAGGTTTGCTTATTTTGGGGCTTCCCTGTAGTATACACGCCTTATTCTGGAATAGTTTATTTTGGACTAATAATTCTGGAATAAACTGTTCCAGAATAACTCTGTAGTGTAGACATACCCTGGGGTTTTGCTGTAGTCTATGTACATTTCTCCTCTCTGCTACTGTGACGTGTCTTGTTTGTTGGCTGACTGCTGATTTCTGCTGCAGAGGCTGGTGCACTTATTGCTTTTGAATTTGCAAATTTTATGTAGTGCTTCAGTAGGCAAGATGCAATATAAATGCAAAAGAATACTACAGTATGCTCAATGAGTACAAGCTAAATCAGAATGGCTCCATTTTAGGGATCTAACAGGATGCTTTTTGAGTAGGAGAGACTGGCAAGTGGTCATCACAGAGGCATTTACGGTCCTGCTCCCCATTCCATTCCAGATCCAGTACAGTGTTCTAGTCCACATGAATGAACTTTTACTCAGGCCTTTGTCTGTTAATACAAACATTTTCCATCTGCAGCTTGCCAAAACTCCTGCATTATTGTGGAACACTGACATGGTGATGTCTCAGATTCCAGGAGTCGTAGGCAGAACTTTCATGGTAAAGAGATCCAACCTTGATCAATACAAGCCCAACAACTTTTAGAGCACAGTGTGAGAGAGAATTTCTTGCACGTCTTCCCATTCTGGGGGAGTGCCGAAGTATCATCTTTAAGACCACATCTGTGTTAGAGAAGCCATCACAAAATCTCGTTGGTATTAATGCCATTTTAACTGAACCAGAGTTACCGTTATTGGAAGATAAGTGTAGGCAACTATCCTGACTATTTGCTATGGATTGTGCTGTGGTGTTGAAAATGGAGTTGGTAGCTAGCTCATTTGTTCTAGAGTGGCTCTCTCAATGCTGTCAAGCTCAGTTCTGAACTAAAGTTAACAATTTTTTTTACTAATTTATCTAGTGTAGACAGGGCCATAAAGAAGGTAAGAAATAAGGGAAAGAAGGCATGAGGTTGCAAGTATCATACGTAAAGAATAACTAACCAAGAAGTAGATGCCTTCGTTTAATGTTGTATTTCATTTTCTAATTTGTATTCAGCACCTAGTTGCTAAAATTGGACACATCTTTCAAAACACTAAGGTAGAAGATTCTGAAGGAGCAGATTTGTTGGGGGTGAGGAATGGTTTATTAATAATGGCACTAAAGGTACTGCCCAAACAGAAAGACTTGGCTCCTGCCTGTCACAGTAGTACTGAGTTATTTTGAGGCAAAATTAGCATAACTTTTATTATGGAGATGGATTTAGTTATTGCTAAGTGAAGAGGTGAACAGAAGCTAAATTCTGAATGCCGGGTTTTTATTTAAAAAAGTAGTTGATAAAAATTAAGGGATACATTTTCCTGCCAAGCAATGGTCAAGGGTGGTTGGATACTTGGTACATTAAATTAGATGGTTTCTGGTTATGGAATTTACAAGCTTCTTTGGTAATCTGTTTTTCTTCCAAAATGCAAAGAATATACTATACAAAAAACCCTTTCGAATGCAATGTCCAAGTAGCGAAGTAAAGTGAATAATGCAACAGTTAAATATGAAAGGCCATCCTTAAATTTTCCCCTCTGAGCTTGTATATTAACATTGGCCCACATTGTATTCTCATAATGACAAATTTCAGTTAGGCTTTCTTATATACATATAGTATGTGCATTTTTAGGCTTATTTTACTTTTGTTTCCTCAACAAAACAGGCAATATTGAAAGAAAATGGGTTGAATACTTTTTACAAGTAAATATTTGAAGATTGAAAGTTGAATCTCTCACTCAATGTTTGTTTTCTGCAGTGTTATCCTCTCACACAAGTTGCATGTACACAAATGAATCTCTAACTTGAGTTAAATGGTATTTTTAACCATGAGCTGGCTGGCATATTAGAGCATATGAGTTGAAGCTTAAGTGCTGCTGATGCTTGAACAAGAGCGGTATCTGGATCCCCACTGCAACACCAGTTAATACAGAGAGTAAGCCGTGCTAGTCTGTACACTAGCAAAACAAAAAGCAGTCAAGTAGCACTTTAAAGACTAGCAAAATAGTTTATTAGGTGAGCTTTCGTGGGACACACCCACTTCTTCAAACCATATCCAGACCAGAACAGACTCAATATTTAAGACACAGAGAACCAAAAACAGTAAGCAAGGAGAACAAATCAGAAAAAGATAATCAAGGTGAGCAAATCAGAGTGTGGAGGGGTGGGGGGGAAGATCAAGAATTAGATTGAGTTCAGTATGCAGACAAGCCCCTATAGTGACTCAGAAAGTTCACATCCCGATTAAAACTATGTGTTAATGTTCCGAATTTGAATATAAATGTCAATTCGTCCGCTTCTCTTTCTACAAAAGAACGATAATTTCTTTTCAGTAACACACATACCTTGAGGTCATTGACAGAATGCCCCATTCCATTAAAATGTTGACTAACTGGTTTGTGGATCTGGAGTGTTTTAATGTCTGTTTTGTGTCCATTGACCCTTTGTCTAAGGGAGTTAGAAGTCTGTCCAACATACAAAGCATCTGGGCATTGTTGACACATGATGGCATATATGATGTTAGTAGAGGAGCATGAGAAAGTGCCCGTGATTCTGTGAGTAACCTGGTTAGGTCCAGTGATGGTATTTCCAGAGAAGATATGTGGACAAAGCTGGCAGCGGGCTTTGTTGCAGGGAAAGGTTCCAGGACTGGTGTTCCTGGGGTATAGACTGTGGCTGTTAGTAAGGATCCTCGTGAGGTTGGGAGGTTGTCTGTAGGAGAGAACAGGCATGTCACCCAGGGTCTTCTGAAGTGTGGCATCCTGATTAAGAACAGGTTGTAGGTCTTTAATAATTCGTTGCAGTGGTCTGAATTGGGGGCTGTAAGTGATGACCAGTGGTGTTCTGTTCTTGGCTTTTTTGGGCTGATCTTGGAGTAGCTGGTTTCTGGGTATGCGTCTGGCCCTGTCGATTTGTTTTTTTACTTCTCCTGGTGGGTAATTCAGGTTTATGAATATTTGGTAAAGTTCTTGTAGTTTTTGGTCTCTGTCAGTTGAATCAGAGCAAATGCGATTATACCTAAGAGCTTGACTGTAAACAATGGATCTAGTCACGTGTGCAGGGTGGAAACTAGAAGGGTGTAGATAAGTATAGCGATCAGTAGGTTTTCGGTACAGTGTGGTACTAATCAGGCCATCCTTGATTAGTACTGTAGTGTCCAGGAAATGTATCTCTTGCATGTTGTAATCGAGGCATAAGTTGATGGTGGGGTGTAGATTGTTAAAGTCTCTGTGGAATTCCTCTAGAGCCTCTGTACCATGGGTCCAAATCATAAAGATGTCATCAATGTATCTTAAGTAGAGGAGTGGTAATAGGGGACGAGAGCTGAGGAATCGTTGTTCCAGGTCAGCCATAAATATATTAGCATCTTGTGGGGCCATGCAGGTGCCCATAGCAGTTCCACTAATGTGGAGGTATAAATTGTCCCCAAAATGGAAATGATCGTGTGTGAGACCAAAGTAACAGAGGTCAGACACCAGATTGGCTGTGATGGCATCAGGGATGGTGTTCCTGATTGCTTGTAATCCGTCTTTATGTCCTTACTAACAGCCACAGTCTATATTGCAGGAACACCAGTCCTGGAACCTTTCCCTGCAACAAAGCCCGCTGCCAGCTTTGTCCACATATCTTCTCTGGAAATACCATCACTGGACCTAACCATGTTACTCACAGAATCACGGGCACTTTTTCATGCTCCTCTGCTAACATCATATATGCCATCATGTGCCAACAATGCCCAGATGCTTTGTATATTGGACAGACTTCTAACTCCCTTAGACAAAGGGTCAACAGGCACAAAAAACCAGTTAGTCAACATTTTAATGGAATGGGGCATTCTGTCAATGACCTCAAGGTAAATGTGTTACTGAAAAGAAATTATTGGTCTTTTGTAGAAAGAGAAGTGGACGAGTTGACATTTATATTCAAATTCGGAACATTAACACATGGTTTTAATCGGGATGTGAACTTTCTGAGTCACTATAGGGGCTTGTCTGCATACTGAACTCAATCTAACTCTTGATCTTCCCCCCCACCCCTCCACTCTCTGATTTGCTCACCTTGATTATCCTTTTCTGATTTGTCCTCCTTGCTTACTGCTTTTGGTTCTCTGTGTCTTAAATATTGAATCTGTTCTGGTCTGGATATGGTTTGAAGAAGTGGGTCTGTCCCACGAAAGCTCACCTAATAAACTATTTTGCTAGTCTTTAAAGTGCTACTTGACTGCTTTTTGTTTTGACAGTTAATACAGTTTATGTAGTTATTAATCTAATCACCCTGTTGCTGAATCTCTGTGAAGTGTTTCACAGTGTAACCACTTTTAGCAAAGACAGCCTAGCTCAAATGTAGTATTTGGAAGATATGTCTGCATAGCAACTAGGTGGGTGCTCGCAAGCATGTATAGGCATATGTACACTTTGTGCTTGAGCTCACATGCCAAAAATATGAGTGTAGCTTCAGAGACATGGGCTCCATGAGGATTGTACTTGGATGGCTAGGCTGAGCTGCTGCCCATTCTGCCAAATTTCTATTTTTAGAGCACTAGCTCAAGCAGACCTGTTGCGTTAGTCTAGCTCTTCTAGGAAGCACCCTTCTAGCTGCTGTGTAGACAAACCCAGAGTGTAATAACTGAAGCCAAATTGCAGTAAAGACAGGACCTCAGACTTTTTTTAGATCTACTCAAAATGGAGTGATTTACAGCCTTAGCTGGCTCAGTGTTTTAGGCTATACTCAGCTTTGAATGTCCATGACTTTAGACACATTTTCCTCAAACATGAATAGTAGATGTGGAAACATGCTGTGTATACTATAACTTACTTGTGAGGCTGTAGTTCCCAGGTATGATTGGTGTGCTATACATGCAGAATAGAAACTAGACTTTCTTACTATAGTCAGTGTGTATGGTGCCACCTATAGTTTGCCTCAGCACTTCCCATTATATTATCCTGGTTTTCAGTTGCTTGTAACTTCGCCAAATTTAAACTGTGAATTCTTCAAGTCCATGTGTCTCCTTCTTGCTGAGCTGTTTTTAAGGAAAGGACAAGATTAGGGAAAAACACAACCACGTTGTTGAGAAACATTATCACGTCAGTGGCTTGGAGCAGTCACTTGAAACGTGGGGTGGCCTTTGATTCAGCGATGCTTGTTTGTATGCTTTTTTATCTTACGAAAATGCAGCTGCCTCCTTATCACCCCTTTATGTCTTGATGTGAGTCTGCAGTTGGACACAGCTCCACCTACTCAAGGTTTCTCTGGTTCCACGTCTTTCTGTTTGGTACAGCAATCAGCCCTTCCCAAGCTCGATGGAATTAGTCTGTCCCCTTGAGGTCAGAAAGTGGTAGAGATCCATTTCCTGGCCCCAGAGTATGTGGCCATTGCTCTAGCAATTTCCCCAGCTCCTTTCTTCTTGAGCCTTTTCAGGAGCTTCACCCTGAGTGCATCTATCTTCTTTGAGGCTTAAGTTCCTTACGGGCTTGGTTGGCAAATAATCATTTACAGGTGTACTGGAACCCCTTTTCCTTCTTAAATGGCTTTGTCATCCCATGCCACTTCCCTATGAAAAAACATCCAGGTTTGGATAACTTATTAGGCTTTGAAAATTCTCAATTCACATGTGCTCAGAAGAAGTTTGTTATAGCATAGCAGCTAAAGCCCCCAACATTATCTGCACTGGGCATGTTCTTTCTTTGGAGCCTGTTACCTTTGGCATTCTCACTCTTCAGTGTATTGCGTCTGGGTTTTACTCTCATTTTATAGAAAAGTTAAATGATTCTGTTAAGAAGCTTGTATACAACTTATACAGAATATCCAAGGGGTTGATCAAGGGTCTAATTAACAATGCTGATTTGTCCTGCACCCTGTACAAGATGAAGTGTTGTGATATGGGTGGCACTGATGAAGAGCAGCATAAAGAAATAATCTAACCCTGTATTTTAATTTTTCCTTTAACACTAAATAATCTGCTGGCCTACTTGATGAATACATACATGTGCTACAGTATTTCTTTTATTCTGTGCCAAGATTCAGCTCAACAGATTCTTCAGCAGAATTATAAACCTTTGCACATTACTGTATAATGGAAACATTGACAGATTCTTAGCTACAGTAGTATGAATGCATTGTTCTAACATACATATAGTTGTCTCAGGTTGCTGAATACATTACAGTATGCTCGTTGTGTCTGTAGCAAGGAGGATTGTGTACAATCTTTGCACATCATGCCATTCATTAATTATTAAAGTGTTCCTTAAACATATGACCTCTGGTAGGTTGGATGGGTATCATTCAGTGAGCTAAGATGTTTAGGCTGCAATGATGTGGAGATCCTCCTAAATTATTCCTATTCTGGAAAAGACCCAGGAAGCATGTAACATGATGCATTTAATCATCGTTCCAATTACAGTGTCACTGAAGCAGATCATTGTTTTCCTACTGCCAATTCATTGCAACTTCTAAGTTGTAAAAAGATCGTTACCTGGCATGCTGAAATGTCTCACAGCTTATGTACATGGCAAATCAAAATGGGCGTGATTTGTAGAGAATACTAACACGTTACATTTCAACTGTCCTGCATGGATCCTCTTGATGCATGGTAAAAAAAAAATACCTACTCCATATTAATGGAGTCTGAACCAGCTACCTTTTAAAATGCAACAGCAAGGTCTACATGAGACAGTTGAAATGCAGCTTGTTACTATGTTGTTACTGGATTGTTACTATGTCACATGCTTCTAGTATGCTGTGCTGGCTGTATAGAAGCCCTTGGTCCCAATAAAAATGCAGGTTTTGAGATTTCTAATTGTTCTGAAATTTTGTGTTGTGTTCAAGTGGACATGAAGTTAACTTTACCACACATACACACAGCCTGTCTTCTTCAAATAAAAGTGAACCAGTATTTAGGGAAATCTGGTTCTCCTTGGCCATTTGAATAGGTACATCAAGAAAAGAAAAAATCGTATGCTTTTTGAGAATGGTGCAGGTGTACCAGTGCTGCCCATGGTGAACATGCGTACACATTACTAGCACTAGCTCAGTTGTTACTGGAGGATGGTTTAGAAATTTTCTAGCACAGACAAGGTTTAGGGAACTGAGTTTCTTACATGGTGACAAGTATCAGAGAGGTAGCTGTGTTAGTCTGTATCTTTAAAAACAAAAAAAATATTAATATTAAAATATCTGTTAGTCTCTAAGGTGCCACAGGACTTCTTGCTGTTTTTGAGTTTGTTACATTACTCCTCCACACTGCTAATAAGCAAGCTCCTATTAGATTTTAAATATGGTTTTAAAAATAAAGTGATGTGAAAAGAGAGCTGAACAGATTTTCAGTGCACCATGAAATATGGCTTCATGACAAAGCCATTAGTTTCTCTGAGGTACACCTAACACTGCTTTACAGAAACTAATTTCATTGGGAAAGCAGAAGGCACTTGGATATTAAATAGATTTCTGGATAGCCCTTCTCAGTGTCTTCCTAATGCTAAAAATTAAGCAGCTGCATGCTCTTGAAGTTCTAGATTGAGTTTAGATTTGAGTTACTATACTCGTGCACAGTACATGTAGCAGTCTCTGCTCTGCGGATTTGCAGTTAGGATTTAGGTCATACCAATGTGAGTAAAAACAGTTAATTACATATTATAGCTTTGTAATTTATTGCAAAAACACTGGTGGGTACTTAGCTGGACTTTATGCCTTGAGTCATGCCACTCTTTATGACAACATGCAGCTGCCCTGCTTCTGAATGGAATATTGAGTGGAATAGTGACTAGAATCCAGTGAAATGCTTTGACACATTTTAACTGAAGTGGATGAGCTCAAGTGTTAATGTAATTTCACTAAGGGTAGGTAGAAAAATGGGAATAGTGATAACAGGACTTAAGAAGTCTTTATACTGCTTAGTAACTGAGAGGTAGCTTAGAAACAGAGAGGTAGCTGTGTTAGTCTGTACTCCAACAAAACAAAGCAGCAGAAATGTAGCACTTTATAGACTAACAAAATGGTCACTGAATAAATCATTTTGTTAGTCTTTATACTGCCGTGTGCTGTGCAGATTGTCAGTAAGTTATTATATATAGTTGAGACTTCAAATAGGTTGATTTTCACAGTTCTAGTTCCTCTCTGCACATACTTCTCTTTCCCTTATGGTCCTTGGCCAACTTTTTTTTAAAAAAAAGCACACACAACACCCAAAAAAAAAAAAAAACAACCCAAAACTCGCTAGTTTAGGCTGAAGTTTGGTTTATGAGGCTTTGGGCTAAAAACCTTAAAATATTTTTGTAGTCGGAGGTGGTTATAAATGTTAGTGATTTTAAAGATTTTAAAATGAAATGTGTTATTCTAATCCTTAAAATAGTGTCTTCATTTGCTAGGGAAATTTGCAGGCATTAGCAAAGAAAATGAAAGATGGCAGTTCAAATTACCTTAGAATTTTCTTTTGTTGTTCTGCTTTTTGGTAGGATGTAAATATCATTTTAGTTTTCATTTGGTTCAGGACAGACTTGTAGATTTCTTACACTTTCAAAGTCCCCATGTTGCCGCTACTACTTTTTCTCATTTATCTGTTTTAAGGAGTGTTTTGTTCATTTTGGATGCTCCTTAGCTATCTAAACCTCACTTTAGACAGCAAGGCCTATAAAATTACATCTAATCATTCTCCATCTTCCGGGATTTTCCAAGGTGCTTTGAAGTATACTCTGCCTCTAATTTTCTGTCATGCTGCTTGACCTGGATAGCTTGTTTCACCTTGTAGTTCCTGAATCCATGGGGTAACTTTACATCAGTTAAATGGTTTCTTTTTGCCACTGTCCCTTCAAATTGCTTTTAACTTCTTACTCTCTCTCTAAACTAGTGCTGTCAGTTAGATTTGATTTATCCGTATTCATGGACGTTTGACTGCAGATTGAACCTCTCTAGAGCTCCAATGCCGCCCCCTAGGGTCCCAGCCACTGGCCCCTGTGCTGTCACCTGGGGTCCCAACCACGGGGATCTGGGGCTTGGCAGCCATCCCCAGCTATGGTCCCAGCTTTGGGCAATGATTGATATGAACTGAGGTAACAGGGTAAGGGCACAGGAAACTTGGCCCTCTCGATAAAAAGTGGACATCTGTCAAATTAAAGTTATGCTGGACCATGGAAGTTGCAGGGCCAGAGTGTGCTGGATTTGAGAGATTCCACCTGTACTATTTTAAATTATTTAAAAGGGTAAGTTGTAAGTTAGCTGTAGAAACCCATAGTTTAACAGACACAAGTTGTATTATAAAATTCCTGTACTGTAAACTCTTTCATATCTGGCATTCTGTCATCTGGAACTCTCAAATAACCAACATTTTAGTTACATTTTCCATAAGCAGAGTATAATAAAAGTAAATAAAAATACGTACAGTGTAAGTTTACAGTGTACAATAGTACTTTTGTTGGTAAAGGTCTCTACACCCTCACATAACTTGAATTTTGCGTGTGGGGGGAGGAGGGGGCGGGAGCCAGGAACCAGGTGGCAGCCTGGCTCCTGGTTCCCATGCACCTGCGGGAGCTGGGGGAAGCAGGGGAGAAGCCCTGCTGCAGCAGCTGTCTGCCCATCCACCTGGCTTTCTCAGCTGAGGGAGCCAGGTGAGCAGACAGCTGCTGCTGCACAGCTTCTCCCCTCTGGGGGAAGCAGGGAAGAAGCTGTGTTGCAGTGACTTCTCCCCAGCTTCCACCAGCTAAGTGAGCCGGGGACTGGAGCAGGGAGCGGCTCTTGTCAATTTGCACTTATCGGGGGTTTACTGTACATACATTTTGTTTGTTTCCTAATATCTAATCTTGTGGTGGGTTTTTTTTAAAGTGTTCTGCATTGCTAGGTATACTTCTCTGTTATCCAGAATAGTTGAATATCCAGCAACTGCCTGGTCCCAGAGTTGCCAGATATGGAAGAGTTTACTGTTGTATGCAATTCTCAGTTAGATTTTACTAAGTATGCAGTTGACATGAATATGTGCTTAGCCATTTAAATTTTTCCTCCACCTACCCTTGTTTTTCTTTTGGAAACTCCTGGTTTATTGATTAGAAGTATTATAATGAATTTTATTTCTTATTTTTTCCCTAGGTCTAGCAAGACTATGAATCTCTGTTCCAAATGCTTTGCTGGTAAGTGCACTAAAAGGTTTTATGTTTTTGTTCACCTACCTAAATCACATTGTTGCCATGACCCTTGGAGTTTATGTATGAAGGGTTGTTTTTTTTCAGTGTGTGAAATCAGATTCTCCTTCCTTTGGTACTTCATTTGTTTGCTCAGATTTGTTGAAACAGTTTCCAGCGTATGTAAAGCAAGAGCCTCCTGTGTAAATACACCAATCAAACCTTCATGCAGTAAAGATAACAGAAGTCTGAAATGCCCTTGAACTGTAGAGCTCCAGTCTTCAACTCATGTAAATATGGCATAGCTTGCTTGCATCAGTCTGGTTTGGAATTTTGAATTCAGTAGGTCAGATTTTTACTCTGATAATAAAACAGTAAAATCTTGTATAGTTGAAACTGTAAAAGAGAGAGGCCTGGTTATGGAATTCATTTCTACTGCCCCATGGTATTTACTATCCAATTTGTGCATTAAATCATTGGTTATTGACCATCAGGCTTAAAAGTAAACTCTGCATCATATTTTCTAGTTGCAAACTTGTTAAATAGCAGCAAATGCTGTGAACTGTTAGCAATGTTTTGTCTGTCTCCCCTAGCTTACCCCTTTTGGAATTTCTATTTAAAGTCTAGGAAGACCCTTGCTGTAGGAGCATAGATTACATACAAATTCACCATATTAAGTTAACAAAGGAATAAACTGATGCAAAATGTGATATACCTGAGTTCTCTGAAGCATTGACATTTCAGAATCCAAGTAAATATTAGATGAATAAGTATGTTTAAATATCAAATACACATCTATATATTTGAGAGGTAGGTGAAAATATTTTTATTGGGCAAACATTTGTTGGTGGAAGGCTTATGCTTTAGAGCTACAAAGAGCTCTTCTTGGGAGAAGGGGATATACTTTGCTTTCTTCTTCAGACCCACGGAAAAAATCTGTAGCTTGAAAGCTTGTACCTACTAGCAGTACATTTTGATCTCATAAAAGATATTACCTCACCTAAACCTGTGTGGTGTCCTGAGAGCAACATGACTGCAGCAACACAAGCAGCCTGTATATTTGATAGCTATAAACTAACAATCTTGCATATCTTGTAAGTTAATGGACTGTTCCAGGCTGTACACACAGCAGATCAAGTACTTTAAACTTTGATTTTTTTAATTGATTTCTCTTAGAAGAATCAAGTTTAAGATAATTAAAACTGAGAAAATCTCTGTTCTGCAAGTCTTGTTTGAAAAACCCCTCCCTTCTGAATAAGCCCCTTGCATGAGCTTTTTCTCACTCAGTGTGATATTGTTCATACCTCTATGCAGCAACTTTAAAATGTCAAGTATCCCTTTAGAGCTGTTTTAGTCTGTTTTCTGAAATGCACAATATTCTGTGAATTTAAAACTACCACATCCATTAGACCGTAACAGCCTGGGATCATTGATCAGACTGCTACTAGTCATTACTGACAGGATGAGAACTGATATTCCAGGAGTGGCAAAACTTGTTTTTGCTATCTTAGGTCCCAGTTATGGATTGTTGGTAATCTTTATATGGCAGGAGTCTTCTGTAGTATTCATTAACTGGTGATAACAAGTATGCTTTCCTCTAATCCTTTCTCTCTTTTTAAAAAAAGTGACTAATTTTCCTCTGGATTTTGTCGCGGGGGGGGGGGGGGGAGGAGAGGGAGGATTTCAGCCAACAAGTAAAACAGGAAGACAAAGACTTTATCTGTTTCTGTAAATTGAACCACAATATTTGTCAAGAAAATTATCAAAAATCCGAAAGTTCATAATTTACACCTCCCCGAAATGCCAGGGATTCTTCCTTTTGCATTTTTCCATTAAGATGTCAAGCTAAAATAATGTGTTGTAGCATATATGGGAGCATTGTTACCTATCTTGATCCTTGTTTTCTTTCTCTTTCATTTTAGAAAAAAGAAATCCACACAATGAAAAAGGTTAGTAACTATGCGGTTAAGTAACTTTGGCTTAAAACAAAAAACGGAAGGTGGCTCTCTTCTATCCCCTTCCTTTGGAGAAAAGAAAACAACCATACACTCTGATAAAAATCATATTTTAAGTATATCAGATAAGGAGGGCAACAGGCTGTTGAGAAACCAAGCAATTAATTGCTGGGTTTGCGTTGTAGTACAAGTTATGAAAATAGTGTCTTCCTGCCTGCCTTTACCCTTTGTGCCTTAATGCCTTGCCAAATTATATACAACTCTCTGACTATATAATCATGATTTGATATAAAATTTCTCTGAAACATTCATGAATATTGCATAATTCGTCTTCAGTTGTGTTAAGAAATGAGATTACGTTGGCATAGGCTTGGTCAGAACAAAGGGTGATGCCCAGGAGCTGTTGTCTTTTGTTTTTTGTTTCTAAACCAAATACTAATGACTGCCAAATGGCTATGGGGATGAACACACAGGGTGATCCAGTAACTTGTTTGTTTAACTTGTGGTCAAAAAGGAAAAGTAGCATGATCATGGCGCTGGACGCCAGGAATTTCTTATTGGTAACTGTCAACTTTCCTATATTGAGAATGGAGATTGTATTCCCCTGCCTGTAACAAGATTTGTAAAGACTGATTGATCTTATTTGTATAGGCAGAAGTATGTTAAGCATTTTATAGGCAATTGTGAAGAGAAACCCTCCCTGGTAGAAACAAAAATATTAACCTCAAACGGTCTGAAAGTTCATAGGACTAATCTCCATGACCACAGATCTGTCATTTCCTGGTGAATACTTAATTCTTAAATTGCACAAAAATGGTTTTTGATGCTCTAGAGAGAAGAATTTAAAATTAACAAGAAAAAAATGGAGAGGAATCAAACCTATCTATTTTAAGCACTAATAGAAATCATGGATCCTGACATGTTCAAATGCTTTCAACAGAAATGCTTAAAATTAACACTGGATTGGCAAAGTACCTAAGAGTCTGTTGGTCTTCATTTCACAGTGTTGCCTAACAGCTATCTCTACCGCACTGTTTCCTGTACAGGTTCAGTCCAAATGAAACCTTGATATTGATTTCACTGCAAACTGCTAACACACAACTTCAGACATCTCACATCTCCAAAATACAATTTCTATATTGTGATATTTTTTTCCTTCCAAACTGGAATGTAGAATGGTGAGAAAATGCAGATGGACAGGTAGACTAGCTACTTCACTGACACCACATTCTTCACGGTCACTGTAACCTGTCTTGTCAATTGGCAAACTATTAATGCTCAATACTTTGAACTGCTAGACACTCGGTGGGATTTTTCAAAAGCGTATAGCATTAATGTAACTCTGCTTCCATTGATGTCTATGGGACTCTTACTATAGTCTTCAGTGAGAGCAGAGCTAGGCCAGTGCTCAGTGTTTATGAAAATTCACCCCTTAAATTCTAGGCTCTTTCAGGCAGGTGCTGTTTTCCTATATGTTTATATATCACCTAGCTTAACGAGGTCTCGATCCTGAGACCCTGGGGACTGTTGCAAAGCAAACAGTAACACCAGATATTTGTGTACTCTAATAACATGCCATAAAACTGAGTGCTTTTTTCCCTAAATCACTGTATAAGTATATTTTACCTTTAGTCCATTTGCTCACAGACTAGAGGAAAGTAGTTGTTAGTGGAGAAGACAGGAAAGGAAAAGGAATGCAAGTAATAGTTCCAGCTTGCCCAAGGGCTAATACATGAAACCACAGGTAAGTGTCATAGTACAAGATGATATGGGGGAGGCACACAGAGACCACTGGAAGTAGAAAAGAATAATTTTAAAACATCAGTGAGAGTCAAATATTTCTAACAAAGGTCTTGAGAGACTTCATAATGCTCTCAGTGAGGCTATAATTGAAGGTATGTGTGAGGGAACTAGACCCAAAGCATCTTCCATCTCTAACTTGTTTTAAATACTGCTATTAGGTTTTCACATTTGCCTGATCGACTGTATCAGCATTTTCAGTTTAAGAATACATGTCTTTCTCTGAGCTGTGCTATGACATTGTTTACATGTGGTGAGTTCTGGAAGGAAAATTGTCAGAAAACAAGAGGCCTAAATGTCTAAATTCTTAGTTCTCCTTCATTTTTCACTTGAGATAGTGTGTTAGTGCATGAGCAATCAACTTAACAAATAAAATTCTGTTAATTATGATCAGAATCTGGAGTGAAGTGGAAATCATTATTGCTGACCACCAAACTGGAAGTGTTTCAATATGTATGCAGTATCTATATGTCAGACTGTAAAGTTTTGTTACTTGAATGCAATATTGATTTTTATTTTCCTTTTGAGTTTGAGGGACGCTTATAACAAGAAAAGAGAGAGAAAATAGATGGCACTGCTTTGTCTAAAGTAGGGTCAAGTGTAGAACACACCAACTCTCTCCATTGGTTTTCATCTTTTAATGTAGATCTGGAAAACTATAAAAGCCATTTCAGTTGCAAATCTTTATTCTCCCAGAATTCATCTGCATCCTGGATTGTGCAGAATTAATGTATTAATTTCAGCATACTTTAAACCTGCCACTTCCATTGAGGAAGCTCATCGCTATAAGGACTAGGAATGATTTGCTTAGGACTCATTGAATAGCTAGAAGATTTACTCTTCCATAAAACCAGAAATTCTCCTTTTATCTGTCTACCTGCATGATTTTCCTGGATTCACAGAGGTAGCTTCACCCTGATTGTTCCGGGCTGCAAATGAGTGGAATCAAAATAGGGTTCCTTCATGGCAACGTAAAGTTGCCACAGGGATGACCTGGTGCATACTAGTTTCCAAAAACACACATTGGTGGTGGGGGGTGGGTGGTACCTTTTTCAAGACAATTTTTCTGTCAGTAAATTGCAGAGCAAACCTTCAGTCTTTTGGCTTGCAGTGTGGAATACTATTAAAAAAAATACATGGACCTAGCAGATGACAGGATAAGAAAAAAACAATACTACCTACCAGTGTTTCTCAACCTTTATTTAAAAAAAAAAAATAGGTACCCCTTAAAAAGCACTCCCAGACTTCACGGACCACCGGTTGAGAAACATGGTACTAAGGTAATCTGAGGTCTTGAAACATGTTCCATTCAACCTTTCCAGATTACTGTACCCCTTTCAGGAGTTGGATTTGTTTTGCATACCATCAAGTTATACCTCACTTTAAAATTAATTGTTTACAAAAGCATGCAAAAATATCATAGAAAACTGCTACTGAAAACTTGCTGGCTTTCTACCATGTTATTATCCAATAAATTAATTGGAATAGAAATATTGTACTTACATTTCAGTGTAAGGCATATGAAGCAGTAGACACAAATCATTGTCCAAATGAACTTTTAGATTGTACTAACTTTGTTTTTTATGTTGCCTGTTTTTTAAGTTGCCTGTTGTAAAACTAGGCAAATATCTAGATGAGTTGATGTAGCCCCTGGAAGACCGCCGTGTAACCACAAAGGTAATTGTACCCCTGGTTGAGAAACGTTGCTATATAGTATAGTGCAATAAATGGCAAACCATGTATGTAGTTTATTCATCCATTTGCCCCTGAAAGAAACCTGTGTTTATAAATGAAATATCAAAAATCCAACGTGCTTGCATTGTTCACGTTGCTGTGATTGCCCTCTCTATTGATGTGCAGCCTTATGTTTTAGTGCTTTGATGTTGGAAGAGCACTATAAGAACAACCTACAATTTAAAAGCATTGTCTTTTTCGGTACACTTTTTTTTTTTTTTTAGGAATGCCCCAGAATGGTGTCTGTATTAGTCTCTAATATAAGCTGACACCTCCATTTGTATTGCTCCATTAGGCTGGATCTTTGATCATGGTGAGTTCTATGGCCAGATCTACATAAGATCTGAAAGTCAATCCTATATGTGCAATTCCAGCTACGACAATTGCATAGCTGGAATTGACGTATTTAGGATTAACTTATCTGGCCATCCTCACTGAGGGAGATCGATGGGAGAAACTCTCTTGTTGACCTCCCTTTCTCCTCGTGGTAGTGAGGAATACAGGGGATGACTGTTGAGCCCTGATAGTTTGATTTCACTTGTCTGCACTAAATGTGCTGAATCGAATCCTGGAAGATAGACCCCAATGGGGTCTATCTCCTGGTAAGTATAGACGTACCCTATCTGTACGCGATTTTGACTTGCACGTCTTGCAATAATGCAAGTTGAAATAGTGAGAGGCAGGGAACTGGGAACCAAGCGGCAGCCTGGATCCTGGCTCCCCTTCACTTGCAGGAACCAGGAAGTTGACCAGTGCCGCTGCTGACAGGCTTCCACATGGTTCCTGGCTCCCCACCGCTCGCTGGAGCCAGGAAACTGATCAGCACAGCAGTGCTTCTTGGTTTACTGGCTCCTGCAAGTGGAGGGGAGCTAAGCTGCTGCCTGGTTCCTGGCTCCCTGCTGCTCATGGAGCAGGGAGCCTGGTACAGCCAGGACTGAGGGACCGGAAGGCAGCAAGGCCCCTCTGCCACCTGCTCCCAACTTTTGCAAAAATTTGACTTATGTGTGGTTGCCCAGGAATGCAAGTCGGGTCTACTGTATTCATATCTGTCTTTGATTGTTGGATGCAGAATGTTTACTGCAAGACTGTTCATAGCAAAATCAGTTGACTAGCATTTGAGACTCAGGTAGTGGTCTTATGTTCCAATCCATTTTATTTATTTATTACACACACACACACACACACACACACACACACACACGTTCAAAGTGATAAACATTCTTTTGAAAATTGTGTAGTCAGTTACCCCGCACATCATGACAATATAACTTTATTAATAGTGTGTCCATCTACAGAGTACAGAAGCAACAAAGATACTTATTTAGCATTCAGCTTATTTTCACTTAGTCTTCTAGCCAGCCCTCTCCAATTGCTGGTGAAAGCTTACTGTCTTTAAAGGGAAGGGAGAGAAGAATGCCAGAGATCTGGCATATCATTTGCCACCATTAGCAAGACTGAAGGTTCTGCAAAGTGCGATGACCCAGGTGATTAGTGTTGGCCCAGTTCATTTAATCAGGGTAACATATACGATCATGTGGGAAACATATATTTCTATTCTAAACTCAATTCAATTAGTAAATCATAAGCAAACAAGACAAAAGATAAAGTCCTAATCTTTTGGAGGAGAAATAGTATTGAGTAGGAAATCAGTTCATCCAATTATAGTTGCATTCCTAATTTACTTTATCTTTTTGGTTGATGATGAAATCCTTGTCCAATTATACTGTAGAAGATTCCCCCTACATATGGCAAATAATCAACATATCCAGGTATAGGATGGGCAGGAGAAGTATACGGCAGTTTTAGAGGTATGAAAACAATATTTTGGGTTACTCATTGAGCGAATATAATTTACACCTTTTTCAAAGTTGAGATCCTGCCCTCTTCTTTATAGCTATAGAGCAGAAGTACAGGTTGAAACCCCCAAAAGCGGCATTATCTCATTAAACAACATCTGTTGCCTGAAAGAACCACAGATGTTACTTGACCAGAGAGGCTGGGGTGGGAATTTAGTATGAAGAGCCTGTCTGCCATGGGCAGGGGAGCCCGGTGGGGCTTATGTCCATGTCCAGATGCACTGCCAGCCTCCGCAGGGCCAGGCCTACACCTGGGACCTGTGGAGCTGGGGCCCTGCTGACATCCTGTCTGGGGCTGCACCAAGAGCCTGCAGGGATGTGAGTGTGCTGATCACCATGGGGTCCAGCTCGTGCTACAGCCAGTGTCCCTGGGGCCGGGGCCAGAGTTGTCAGCCTGGCCCTTGCCAAAGTCAGCCGCAGGGGTCATGCCAGCAGCCCAGTTAGAGCTGAGTTGGTGCCATGTGCCCTTCGTCATGGCCGTATCAGGAGCTGGCACCCGCAGGGTCTGGGCCATGTCTGGCAGGCTGGCTGGGGCTGAAGCAACCTTCGCAGCCAGTAGTCTGATGTCTCCAGGTCAGTGTCAGCCCAGCAGGGTCCAGGGCCAAGGCCCAGGCAGGAGGAGAGGGGGCCCTGGGCTGGAATTGGGCAGATTGGGGGTGGGGGCATAAGAGGAACCAGCAGCAGACTAGGTGGCCAGAGCAGGGGACCACCCTTCATCCAGCAAATTCCTTATCCAGGACCAGTGAGGTCCTGTGGTTGCCGGACAAGGGAGATGGACTCTGTATTGCAACAAGGTCCTTTACCCTTGTAGCAGAATTAGTGTAATAATGGTATGAGGTAGAAAAAGGGGGGCTGTGTTTCAGGGATGTGTGCTCTCCGCATGTCATGAGGCCAAGCTGCATAAGGGCTCCCTGTATACAGGTGTGCAACAGAAATGTTGGAAGCTTCTCTGGTGGCTCAGCCGCTCGGCTGATCTGCCGGCTAGGGTTTTGCTCCCCATTTGGCCATTCCCCTTCTTTCCCCAGACAAAGTAATAAGCAGCATTGTGAGAAGCCATGGCCACAGAGTGGATCCACTGCTGCACTGTAACTTGGGGAGGAAGAAGAATTCTTTGGCGCCTTGGTACTTAAGGTACATGCTGGGCCAGAACAATTCGTGTCTTCCTTTCTGGGTGTTTCCATGGTTGGAAGACTGTTTCGTCCAGTCACAGGAAGAAGTGTCTTCACAAACCTAAATGCTAGAGATACAGCACTCTTATGATGGGCCTTTACATTTTGTAGCAATTGATGGTAAGTTTCCAACGCTCTGAGGTACTCATCCTCTTCGTGACAGGAGTCCAGATGTCCTAGTGCACTCAATGTAAGGTGTCTGAGCCCTTTTGTTAGGGAAGTGGCAAAGCTACCAGTTGAAGAGGCCGTGAAGAGTTCCATTACACTTGCAGTGCTGTATTGCTTCAATGTTTTCATAATTCCTATTTCACTAAGATCACAAAATATTTTTGGCTGTTGTGACTTTGACAGCCTGGTAGTTTGAGGCTCATTTTTTGGTAAACCATTACAAATTGCACTTTACAGTTAACTAGAAGTGTGACCTCTGCTAGATGCTAGCTGCCTGAGAAGACTGCAATGCTTGTTTTCTAATGTTAAAATATGTTTGTATCTGAGCAATTTTCTTTCTTGGTATTTTCCATGCCTATTGTTATTTCAAGGGCTGGCTAATCCCACTAACTTTGACTACAGAGCAGAGCATTCTTTTGCCTTCTGTTTTGGTTTAGTTTTTGTACAAAAAGCTTCTTTTTTTATTTTGTCCTGTGCCTTTTGTTCTTTGTAGTGAAGACTCCATTTCCCTCTATTCCATAAATATATTGTTCATCTAACTTCTAGCTCATTAACCTCTCCATGCTGCCTGCTGAAAAACCAGCTCTAATTTAGTCCCTTGTGTTCTGGTTCTCAGGTGATTTAAAAAATGTTTAGAAATATGACTTAATTGCATTGATGTTTGCGCATTGTCAGCATGAAAGCAAAGATGAGTTGCATATTTAGACAGTGCAACCTGCAGGCTTAATTGATTAAGACTTCTCGTTTGTAACTCCATTCTCTTTTACATGTGTGCATAAGGAGCGGGGAAAGAATCTTTACTATTCATATTTAGCAATTTGGGTGAGTTATGGAAAAACCTATGCTCTGTTTTGTGTATTTGCTCATTTGGAAACCTTGTAGAGCTCATAGAGACACTAGTGATTTGTTCCCTAGCCTCCCTGTGGAGTTTGTTCCATATTACAATCTAATTCCACGTCCATGTCGCACACTCCTGAGCCGTTAATTTGTACATTTCAGTGCAGTTTTTCATCGTGTTTTTTGTAATCCAAACTGAATGTAATGAGCTGTGTGCTTTGGGGACCCAGCCTTGCCTTACCAATTAGAACAAGTGGTTACTGAGAGAGTATGTTTTAAATAAAGCATGGCACCTCAGGGTGGGACCAGGAAATGTTTGGGGAACAAAGAAATTGTTTAACTCTTTCTTTGCAAAAAGAAAGTGGTCAGTATCTGAATGCATTTGTAAACTACTGACTTCATTCCTTTAAGATATGTGATCCAAATTCATGTTTTGTCACTAGGATAGAATTTAGTTTGTCATTGGAGATGTGTTGAGTATTTAGAAATGCAGCAGGATCTCTCTCTGTCTCTCTCTCTCTGGTGTACCCCCTGTTTTCTAGGATCTAGTGTGAAATATTATACAGCGTACAGGCAGCTAAACTCCCTCTTTTCCACCTCAGGGTCCAGATGAGGACAAACACTGGAATCGAGGGGAAAAGGGGCTAGCTGGAGAGGTGTTTTGCAAGGCTTCAGAAATGTAGAAATAAAAAGAGCTGAATGAAGTTTTTTTTACTCTCTTTACTTGCCAGATGAACCTGTTGTTATATTTCGTTCAGAAACTACTGTTAAATCTATTAATTTACCATATAGTTCGCCTGCAGGTAGTTTAGCTTCATTTTGAGAAAAATAAATAAGCATGTTAATAAAAGTGCAAGTTTCTCTTCAGTTGGCTGATAATCCACAAGTCCATTCCACAAGGAAACTCTCGGTGCCATTCCATTACTTAAGATACCACAGAAAAAAGGAGTTTTGGGCCCTTTGATATTATGCTTCCATCTGCTGCAAAAAGTATCAGTGGTTGTGCCTGCCTTTGTTTTTGCAGGGGTTGAGCTCCTGCTGAATTCAATCAAGACACAACAAAGAACATGGAGGTTAGGGTTGTTTTCCTTTGCTTTCCTCCATAGCTCAGTAGTTAGTGCATGGGAATTGAAAACCTAAGGTTGTAAGTTCAGTTCTTGAGGGGGCTGGGGCAAATAGATTTAAAAAAATCTGTCAGGGATGGTGATAGGTCCTGCTGTGAGGGCGGGGACTGGACTGGATGACTTTTCAAGGTCCCTTCAAGTTCTATGAAATATGTATATCCTCCTCTTCCCCTAGAATACGCCTGCTTTTACACCTTAGGTATGGAAGGAAATCGGACTGTTTACCAACTATCTCTAACTAAGGACACAGAAAGAAATTAAGTGAATAGTCATCATCATTTGGCTCTGGCAATATTTCAGCAGCCATTACATATATGAGCAAGAAGAGACCAAAAGCAAAAGTTTCCTCAGGGAAACTTTTTAGCTCAGCAATACAAAAAAAAGTATAGTATTGAAAGCTAGAACTCTACTAAAAAGGCTCAGTCATAGGCCACTGGCTCAGCAGAATTGGGTACCTGAAAAATGAGGTCTGGATTTAGAGCCCTAGTTAAAAGATAGGTGGCCAGTAACTAGAGCCACCTGAAATTTTGCTTTGTTCTTGGGGAATTTTGTCTAAGGAGGAGGATATCGGGTCCTGCCTCTGGGTGCAGGGGGCTGGGAAGGTCAGGGTGTCAGATCTTGGGGGCAGTGTTTGCAAAGCAAGTACACTCCACTTCACACTGCCGTGGCAACTGGTTGGGCCCAGCTTCCTACTACAGGGTCACCCTGGAGTCACCTGCAGCACTCAAATCGTTCCCCTCCCCTGTGACAGAGGGACAGGTGGGCTAAAGCTCATTGGTGCTGTGACACTGCAACCTCATGTGTCAGATCACAACACCCCTTATTGGGAGCTGGGCCAAGACTTGTGGGTCAGGAACCACTGCTGTATGGTGAGTTTTTTGTTTTGTTTTATGATTTCTATTTTAGTTCCTCTTTTATATTAACACAAACCATGGTGGGGGTCTAACAATAACTCATCCCATGCTTACTTGAGAGGGTGGGTGGTGTTAAGTTTAGGGTGCTAGTCTGGAAGTGGGTAGTTCCAGGTACAATTCCTAGTTCAACTGCGGGACTACCAAATGACCCCGGGTAAATCATTTAGTATGTCAGTGCCTCAGTTTCCCATAAAATGTGGATAATAGCACTTCCTTCACTCACGGGGTATTGAGGATAAATACATCAGATTGAGAGGCACTCAGCTAACGCAGTAACGGAGCCATATACGTAACAAAGGTCTGCCTGTGCACTCTGGGGAAGAAAATACATCTCTGCAGCAGGTATGGCTTTCTAGTAAAAGTATCTTTCGCTCTCCTATGTGTCACCTCTCAAGTTAGGCATCTGGTGAGTTGGCAGTTCACAATTACTAGATGAAGCTGCTCAAATATAGGAATAGAAGGTTTGTCCTTTAGCTCTACATACACAGATCACTGCCACCTGAGATGTGAGGGACACCCTATGTTCTCTGAAAACTAGTCACCAGAGGGCAAACTACTCAAACACATTAGCCATTATAGTTAGATATAATTAGTAACTTTGCTTAATTGCATCCTGTTTGTTCCCCCGCCCACCAATGGTAGCTTGTATAGGCTTGCAAGAAGGATTAATTAGGTGAAAAGAAGCAAAAATAAATAGCTAGTTGTTTCTGAGCTTGAATGCCACAAGTCAGCGTTTCAAATCAGGTTAACTTTTCAAAAGAATCTGTCGTGGAAACTTCAGATCTTCAAATTCAGAGTTGATTTATTCTCAAACTTTGCAAAAATATTCCCCTTAGATTTCAGAGGGAGCTTGATGGTGTTGTGGCCACATACTTTAATGGGCACAGCAAGCTGGGAGCTAAAAAGGTTCATAATTGTATTCAAACTTAATTGTGTAGAGACTAGACTCTAAGGGAAACCAGGGTTTCCTATTCTAGAGTTGTTTCAGCTGCCAGGATTGAGAGAGAGGCCATGGCAAACAAAATGTATTCAGCAAAAACCTACTAGTGTGGCTATTGCAGGTTATATATTACATTTTTTTATTTGCAGAAAGCATAGGATGTTGGTCAAACCCATGCTCAGCTTAAATGCTTGAACATACAAGAACCGTCTTCTTCATGGATGATTGTGTGCATGTAATACAAATGGCCAGAAAGATCACTTGCATGATGTGTTGTCTTGTGGTTCGTGAAAGCTTTTGAAATGTACCTTCAAAAATATTAAAAGTTGTGAGCCATAAGAGCCATGGTCTGTCACTTAAATTCTGCAGAATGCAGCTTTGGTAACTCTTGCCTGTTTGCCTACTCATTTTGGGTACCTAATTTTGCCTAGGACCTGTGTTTTTCCAGCATACTTAGCATTACATAGTGTTTTATATGTTAAAGCATTTGTTCTCAGCCCTGGGAGTACACGTTTCTCTTGTGGTGGGGTGGGGGGTGCTGAGGTTTTCTGGGGAGTACATCAACTCATGGATATTTGCATAGTTTCTCATCAGGTTACATAAAAAGCATTAGCTCAGTCAGTGCAACTAAAATTTCATAAAATGATTTGTTCATATTGATCTGTATGCTGTACAAAATGTAAATACAGTATTTATATTTCAGTTAATTTGTAATTACACGGCAAAAAGGAGAAAGTAAGCTTGTAAGTAAGGTTTTCAGTAACAGTGTGCTGTGCTACTTCTGTATTTTTATTCTGTAAGCATGTAGTTTAAGTGAGGTAAAACTTAGAGCTATGCAAGACAAATCAGACTCCTGAAAGAGATGATGTGGTCTGGAAAGGTTGAGAGACACTGTGTTAAAGCATAACTCTCATGGACTTAACATACAGATGTAGGTTTAGCGTTTTTGCAAAATAGGATCGGGATGTCTTAAGTGTAGCCCGTAGAATATGAGGAATACACAAGCACCTATCAGAGAGGTAGCTGTGTTGGTTTGTATCTTCGAGAACAACATGAAGTCTTGTGGCACCTTATAGACTAACTGATATTTTGGAGCATAAGCTTTTGTGGGCAAAGACCCGCTTCATCAGATGCATGAGTGTGTGTGTGCGGGGGGTGGTTTCAGAGGGGTATTTAGAGAGTAAGAGGGAGGGCCAGAGCTGACAAGGTCTATTCAGCAAGGTGGAAATGGCCCAGTATCAAGCACCTATGAAATTTCTGGTGTAAATGACTTGACCAGCATCATCTAAGTAGTATGTAGCAGAGGAATGGAGTAGTCTCCAATTCTCCCTGACTCATTTGCTACACACTACAATTGCAGTTATAAATTAAAGTGAACAGTTGCGTGGGGAATAATTTTGTTTAATATGCAACTCTTGATTTCATTCTGGAGCACCATCTATTTTGTGTTCTGAGTAAAGCAGAGGTCCTTTGGAAAATATAATTTATTATGTATGATGATACACTCTTAAATTATGTGCTCAGTATGAGGCCAAATTAAAGTTGTGCGGGAAACATCAATTCTGGAACTTCCTAACTTTTGAATGCTTAACTTTAATATTCTTTTACGTGGTGTTTTTTTATATTAATCTCTGCTGCTTTCAAAAGTTAACAAAAACTCTTTCCTATAAATTACCACGTGCAATCGCCAATACTATTAACTCCAGCCATTCAAAAATCCTGAGTTATGTCTCAGATTGTTAAGACTTTTAAAGATTTTTCTTTGTATTATTATTCCTTAGCTGTTATGGTGTACTCCAGTTACATTTTCAATCTATTCTCCATGAGCGAGCTATCTGTTTTCTGAATAAGAGCTGAGATTCTGCTATGATCACTTAATTCTAGGAGCTTGGTGCTTTAAGAAAAACACCAAATAGCATTAGAATTTGTCACACGATCATGGAAGCTAATAACATGGAATCGTATAGACCCCCCCAAATTGGTCCTCAACAGGCATGGAGTTGGATTCTCTAAATAGAAGACATGAACGCTCAAGCAAATAGTAAACTACTAATAGTGCAGTAGTAGTTTTTTCTCTGTGGATAAGCAACAATAGAAGAATGAGACACATTTTGCCCTGAGCCTCTTAGGTCTTCTCTACAATAGAGGAATACTGAACTTTGGGAATTCTGGGTTCAGTTCTGTGTTCTGGAAAGCAATGTGATACAGTCTCTGTCTTTCTTGGCTCCTGTCTCCTTAAACCTAGGTGCTGGAGCACCCAAGGGAAAAAATTAGAGGGTTCTGAGTACCCACGAGCAACCAAATTTCCCCCCCTCCATCTCCCTCTCCCTTCACCAGCAGGGTGAGAAGAGGCAGGGCAGGGGTGAGGTCTTGGGGGAATTGTGGAGCAGAGGGTGGGTCCAGCACTCCTGGGCTTCAGGAGAAATCGGGGCCTATGCCTCTGTATTCCAGTCAGATTTCCTTAGTGCCAGGGACAGCATTGAGAGCACTGTCTTACTCTTTGTACTCTCCTGTTGGTCTGGCTGCATTTATCTGCTGTCTCCTGTCTTCTATTTATTGTAAGCTCCCTCTGGTTTTTGTTCTGTGTTTGTATGGTGCCTAGCATAGTAGGGTCCTACTCCATCACTGTGGCTCATACGCACTACAAATAACACAGGAGCAAGTGTCTCACTGCTCTTGGTTCTGGTGTACAGTGGCACATTAACTCTTAATAGTCTGGAGGAACAATTATACACATCCTCAGCCCTGAATAGTCCTGGAATGTGCTCTGTTGGAGTAGAATACTGTTTATTTGGTGTGAAGCTCTTTGAAGATGGCATCTGTAGAGAAGGAATCTTCAGATTTTCTTGCTGCCAAACTATAACAAGTTTCTAAGAGCATTTGCAAGCAGCAATTTTCAAAGGCTTGAAATGCTGCCAGACTTCAAGAAATTTCACAGGGACAGCAAAAGATGGTCTCTGACCCTGGTATGACTTTGTCACAATTCAATTCCCTCTTCCTACGTGTGGAAAGATGCTACAGCTTCTCAGTGATACAGCTGCAATAGTTTAACATTCACAAAATCTATCTTTCCCCAACTCTTCTCTGAAATGGCTTAACCATTTTAACTGAAACTCTCCCAAAAATTTAGCCTGGGGGCAGACATATGGCATGGAAACTTCAGCCTGAACCATTAAAGTTTGGCAAAGTCTCAGCAGCTGTGAAAGCAAGGACTTATAATGGAAAGTGGTAGTAGTAGCATCCTTCAGTCTACCTAGACTATGGATCGCGCCCTTCGTAGTTCCGTTTGGCATCCTCATTTGCAGCGTCGGCTGTGACTGCGAAGACCCACACGAGAGTGACAGTCCTTGCTGCATCTGTTGCATATGTGATGGGTGTCTGGCAGGTCCTTGCTGTGCTTTCTGTGAGCTCGCTTCTCCTTTGCTAGCTGTGTGATCCTCAACTCACCGTTCTGAAGGCCCTTGTATAGTTCCTGCCTCCATCTGCTGCGATCGTCTGCCAGCTCCTCCCAGCTGTCTGGCTTGATGTCTACTTCCCTGAGGTCTCTCTTGCAAACATCTTTGTAGTGCAGCTGGGGCATCCAGGAAGTCTTTTGCCAGAGGCTAGCTCGCCACACAGGATGTCTTTTGGGATCCTTCCATCATTCATCCTGTGGACGTGGCCAAGCCAGCAGAGCCGCCGCTGCCTGAGGAGGATGTGCATAGTTGGGATTCCAGCTTGCTCAAGGACGGTAGTGTTGGACACTCTGTCCTTCCGCTATATTCCAAGGATGCGCCTGAGGCAGCGTAAGTGGAAGACATTCAGCCTCTTTTCCTGGTGGGCGTACAGGGTCCAAGTCTCGCTGCCGTAAAGAAGGGTGCTGAGGATGCAGGCTCTGTAGACTTGCATTTTGGTGTGAGTGTACAGCTTGTTGTTATTCCACACTCTCTCGTTGAGTCTGGACAGAGATGCGGCTGCTTTACTGATCCTCCTATTTAGCTCAGTCTCCAAGGACAGGGTGTCAGTGATGGTGGACCCAAGGTAAACGAACTCGTGGACAACCTCTAACGTATAGTTGTCAATGCTGATCGATGGAGAAACAGCAACGTCCTGAGCAAGTACATTTGTCTTCTTTAGGCTGATGGAGAGCCCAAAGTCCTTGCATGCTTTGGAGAACCGATCCACCAGCTTCTGAAGCTTGTCTTCTGTGTGTGACACGACAGCAGCGTCATCTGTGAACAGCATCTCTCTGATGAGGACTTCCCGCACCTTAGATTTAGCTTTCATCCTCGCAATGGAAAGTGGTAGGCAACTTCAATATGGACTGCTCTGCCAGTTCTGGCTGAAAATAATAAAGTATTCAGTACTGCAAGTAGGCTAGGCATTTCAACCATATGTTAGAGGGAGGAAACTGGGAGATGACATACTGAGTCAGACCAACCATTGTCCATCTTTCCCAGTATCTTGTTTCCAGTAGTGGCCCATACCACAACTTCAGTGGGAGTATACAGAACAGGACAGTTTCATAGTGTTCCATCCCACCATCTGTAGTTGGTTAGATGGTTTTGATGCTTTATTGCAGAAAAATTTTACTTTTTACGTAAATCCTTGTCAAATTAGTCGCATGTGCTTAAGGTGACGTCTGTGTCTTATTTATGCTAATCCGTCCTTCAGTTATGTTTCACATTCCCTATCTTTAGCCACATTTCATAAAGTTTCACTTATTAAAGCATACTTCTTTGAGTTCTTTAGGTGGACTCACTAAGGTCTGCAGGAGACTCATGTGTCACCAAACTATATTGTTCATGTGATAGTCAGAGCACAGGATTAGGAATCTGTATTTCAGCCTTCTGTATCACATTCTGCCATTGATTTTGTGTGTGGGTAGAGTTTCGTCCAAGTCATTTAGCATCTATGCCTCAGTTTCCCAATATATTATCCGTGGTTTGGAATACTAATTCCGTATACATTGCTGGAGTGGATTTTTACATTGTATTCTCCTTGAGACTACATCCTAAATCTATTCAGTTGAAATTAAAATCTTAATGTATTTATCTCTCAGGACTTTCCATCTGTTCTCTGTGGTCTTCCCTGAAAGCACTTGGTGGATTTCTCCCCCAGTGTTTGATTATTGAGTGCTAAAGTTCTGGATGCCCTGAGACCTACATAAGACAACAACTTACTCCTTGTGGCATAATTCCACAGTTTTGGTCAATAAAGCTGAAACCAGATACAAGTGAGGTGGTTTGCAGTCATCTTTTGCTAAGACCCCCATATTTTTGGATTTGCCTAATCGCTGCAGTGAAATAGGTGATGTACTAATCTTAATGGATGTTACAAAGCTAAGCTAGTCTATTTCTTTAATTGGGGACTAAGGGGATTTTTGAATTCTCTGAGTAGTATGTGGATGATATACATTGAAGAGGATTAAATTTTGTTTGGATTTTATTGCTAAAGTACATTTTACTGGGCATTTGTGTCCTGGGTCAAATTGAAGAAGTTGGCTTATTTTGCTTTTAACTTTTCATGGATGCCAATAGTCTGATGGGATTTTTTTAATCATTAATATAAATCAAAAAAGCATAAATGAATTACTTTCATGTTATATAGTGTTATTGAAACATTGTTTGTGAAACCCTTGGAGATTATACCTACAGACCATCTCCGATATGGTAAAGTATTACATTAACAACTTAGCAAGAAGTCATCATATATGGACTCCCAGACCTTAGATAGCATGATGTGGTGTATGTCAAAACTGGGGTGCATTGGCAGAACTGTGGAGAAGAATTTCTGTCTGCATGCAACACAAGCTGTAGAGACAGTCAGTGGGTGTTTCAGTTTTATGGGTATTAATTCACCAAAAATAAGTGTGCCTTTGGAGAGGATGCTCAGAAATTCTTGATATTATATAGAGTAGAACAGGTATCATTTGTTTCTCAGTAAACTTTACTTACCTCAGGCCAAAGTTGTTTTCAGTGAACTAAGTACGCATTTAAAGATACATTTCTCTTCTTCATGGTGGTCATAGGTTTTGCTCTTTTACCTAAAGGTGTTGCATACGTTATATCTTCCTTTTGAAGGAAAAAAGAAAGGAAAGCTGTGTACTTGGAGGCAAATGCCACGTTCTGGGTTATTGTCAGGCTGAAAAATTATACCCATTTCTGCTTCAGCAGCTATCTGCCACTGTATCTCAACTGTGTTCAGTGTAGCTTTTTCTACCCTTATTAAACAAGCTCTCATTCACCTATATTGACATGTGCTGCCTTGCAGTGTGTGAAGAAGTAGCAGGTTGATCCTAGTATAGATGAGAGCACTCTTTCACTGTGACACTTTGTGTGCATCAGCAATGCTTCTGTATCACTTGGAGGCAGTTCCACTTAAGACTTGTGCTGAAGGCTCTTCACCAGCAATTTAAAAACTACATTTTGACAGTACTGGCTACTTTTTTTTTTTTTTTTTAGAGACTAGCATCTAGAGAAGACGGTGATAGATACAAATAAACCTGGCAACACAGGCACCTTTCATGGAAGCTTATGTTTACCTACTTGCCCTGTGGCAAGTTAATGTTAGAAATCCCTGAGTAAATTGAAATATGTGCTTTTTCTTTTGTCTTGACTGTTTTCTTCCTAAGAGTGGGAATTTAAAAATACAAAAAAAGTTCTTGCATATCTGAAAACTCCATTGCTATGGAGCATCAGATAAACTAGAAGGGCTTAGCTTCAGTTACAAGGAGCAGTCATTTGTTTTGACATTCTGAGCACATGAATAGTACAGCTGATGCATGACTGCTAGCCAGATGTAACTGGATTGGCATTTATAACAGGGCCATTTACCATTTACTATCTTCTTTTTTTTTTTTTTTTTTTAAACTGGGCACTTGAATTTGTGAACCACTGGACTGAAGCAGGGAGAGTGTTTGTAAATCTAAAAGTAGATTGATTTTCAGGTACTGCTGGCAATCTACTTTTGTACTTCTGGGGTAATATTAAGTCTCTAGTGCATTTCTTTCTATTAAACTCCTGCACCAAAGAGGGTTTTGATGTGCTTCAGACAGGGGAAAAAAAACCCCACGTAGTGATATTCATTGACTAGGTGTAGATTGTGGGAACTTTTGTCACAAAACTGTGTGTGTGACTGGCGGTGGGGGTAACAACCAAGGGGGCTTTTTGGACGTAAAGGTCAAATTTCATGTATTTGTTCCTATCTAAAGCTCTCTGACAGGATGAAGGCTATTTCACTATTGATTTATAAGATATTTACCATGAATTGGTACCGCATAAACAGCTGATATTAAGAGCACTTCTGTCTTCCCCTGGCCCCAGTCTGTAAACTGGAAGTGTGTGTGTGTGTGTAATAAAACATTTAATTTTTATTGTGTTTTTTCTGTCAATCCCATAATAAAGTATGAAAAGTCCATTTACAATAGAACAGAAATAATTGTTTTGTTTTTAACATGCGACCGTTTTCTCTGCTGCATCGCAAGCACCAATAAGTAACTCCCTGTGGAGATAGAATGAATTGTCAGTTCTGAACCCCTCTCCTCCCTACATACACCTGAGTCTAAGAAATTAAATCATACCTTATCCTACGGGGATGGAAAATTCATAGCTCACTCAATTCTGACTTTTGCAAATGTTATTACTGATACTTGATATTTTATCCCCTCTTAAGGGATTTCAGAAAAAAAAAGTACTTACAATGTTAAATCATATGCTGCATTATGACAGATTGTTCCCCTTATGGTGGTAGCGATGGAGCTGAAGGGAGTTGTACAATCTTTTTCTGCATTGTTTTAAATCAATACCCTGATATTTTGTGCAGTACTATTGGCTAAGCCATGGACAGCTCTTCATTCACCTGAAATCTTAGCTTAACTATTTGTTCTGAAATGCAAAACATCTTTTTATAGTCAAACACTTGCACCCTAGCAGCAGAGTACCTGAGACGTGAAGAAAATAAGGGTTTTTTGTTTGTTTTTTTTTTTGTAGAAGAATGTGTGGTAGGATGCAAAGCATTTTTAACGCACCTAATCAAGTTTTAGCCTCTCTTAACACAGACCATGTCAGTTAGAGTTTAAAAAAAAAAAAAAGCGGTATTTGCTGATTTATTTGTAAAACATGCTGTGTTCTGTATGGGCAATATAGAGCTGTCTAAAACATATAACCCTTGCAGATAAGATTGATAAGAGCACATATGCAATTATATTGAACATCACAAGCTCCTCTTTTTAATGTATTTTGTAAAGATTCTGTCAGAGGAATTTCTGAACCTTTCTGGAAGTAAACATTTAAACAATTGTTTTATAAAGCTCTAGAGGAAAATTAGCTGAAATAACTTTTCTTTGAACCTTAAAACTACCAATCACACCACTGGTGACACTCATGCTTCTTTCAGACTGAGGCAGTGTACCATGCTCTTTTTCTGTTGGTCCCAAATGTCTGATGCTAGGTCTATACTATGGAAGTAAGTTGATTTCAGATGCACAATTCTAGCTATGCAATTGCATACCTAGAATCAACATATCGGAAATCGACTTACCTGACTGTTCTAACTAAGGAAGGTTGGGAGCATCTCTCCCATGGACCTCCCTTACTCCACACAATAGAAAGGAGTATGGGGTTGACTGCTGACCCCAGAGAGATTGATTTTATGCATCTTTGCCAGATATGCAAAATTGAACTCCAGAACATTGACCCTGACTGGGTCAGTCTTCCTAGAAGTATAGACATACCCTGAGCAAATTTACCAGCACTGTATGTTAATGCTAGGCTGATGTGGTATTTAGTCACTGTAGATGTGTTGATCTAAATAACAAGAGTCCATTCAGATTCTTAGCCCACTGGATTACTAAAGATAACACATGGTTTTTGTGTTGTAAGACTCTCCACATCATCCATGTCTAGTCTGGACTTTGCCAGGTTTCATGAGCATACTTTATAAGAGACAAGGTAAAAGTGATTCTGTGTAAGGTCTTAGTGTACTTTTACATTTCCTCAATCCTTTACCTCTGCATATCTCAAAGCTCTTTACGGGCATTATGGAGCTTTTGCCCCCCCCAATATTATCCATGGTCAAGCTTTGGCTTTGGCACTGGACTATCTTCCCCCTCCATATGAAATCTTTGAATATTCACTGTAAAGAGTTTTATAAAAATTAAGTTATGTGACTTTTTATCCAGTATCTAATTTTGGTATTTTTCCTCTCTTTAAATTACTTAGTATAAAATTCTCATAAGTGAATTTATCAAATCCCACATTGCAGTAACACTTTTACAAAATGGAAAGAATTAACACAAATGTCATAACTATTATCAGACACATTTAACTTGTACACTGTTTTATATCATGGTCTGGGAATTGTTCATGCTTTCACCAATCAACTATATAGTCATGCGAGCTACTTTTGTGATATGTATATATTTAGAAGTTGCAGCCTCTACATCATGGGTGTCCAACCTTTTGGCTTGCCTGGGCCGCATTGAGTGAAGAGGAATTGTCTTGGGCCGCATATAAAATATATAATATAGTTAATGTATATAAATCACATAATAATGTTAAAAGTTTACGATCTTGTGGGGCCGCATTACTAGCTGTCCAGGGCCGCATGTGGCCCGCGGGCCGCAAGTTGGACATGCCTGCTCTACATAATAAAAATCAGTGCCTTACTCCAGTAAACGTTTCCAGATGAGCAACTGATGCATATGTCTCTGGCTGAATAACAACTGTGTTCTATACATAACATGGCAAGTGTTATCTAATCTGTGTGTTTTCACAGATTTTTAGTGCAAAATCTTTGCACTAAACAGGCAGACAGATCAGACTGCACCAGTAAGATAACGCACAATCAAACGTTGAGCTGTTCAAATTGCATTAACATGGTGGTGATTTGAAAAGAAACTGTAAAAAATGATACCTTAGTGTTCCATATTTATTCGTCCTCCCTGTCACATCTGTTCAGTTTACGAGTCAAAATGAGATTTCTCTCTGCAGCAGTAGAGGCTCAGCATGGTACTATATCTCAAAACCAAGCTGTGGTCTTTTCTATAGAGCCCTGCAAATCTGTGGATATCCTCTTTATGTCCGTGGGTTTCCACATCAATGGATGTGGATGTGATTATCTACAGCTTGTTTCTGTGGATGCAGCTATGGATGCAGATACAGAGTTTGTACCTAGAACCCTGCAAATTTGTGCATATCTGTGGATCGTTTTTGAGGATGCACATTGCTATTTAGAGTCCTGTGCAGACATAACTATTCTGGCGTATGCCCCATCACTAGCAATAAAGATTCTGGAACTGGAGTTTTGCTGGTAGTTTGTCCAGTATATGATGGAGACTAGAGCATGGCTTGCTTTGCTTCAGTGTGCTGATTCTGCCGTAGTGACAATAAAAAACTGTTTAAACTAAACAGATGTTACTTTGACAATGCCTAAGAATCATGTGTAATTTCAAAGTGTGTTTTTTCCTCACTTTGCTGACCAGTCACTACAGTGGATCATACAATCCATTTTGATACGATGCTAACATTATCAAACTGTGGAGTCCATTCTGTTGATGTGATCACAAGGAAGAAGAATGAGCCAGTGATGCTTGTTAAATTGCACAATGTGAACTTGGCTAAATTTGTAAATGCTTTGATTATACCTATCCATTTGCATAGTGACAAAACAGCTTGTATGAATTAGTATTAACTAAGCATTTTATACTTGCAAAATTCTCATACTAAAATTTATTTTAGCATTGCAGTTTTAATCAGGGTGATGCATGTAATATGATAAAATACAGTATAAATCAAGCTTTGGTATGGCTGTTAAGTATATCAACAGAAAATGTTTGTATTTGATATTTATAAAGCAGCATCTGGTTACAGTGGTGATTTCATACAGTGTCTCTGGATTGGGTTCATCAAAATAACATTTGCATCCAAAATCATGTTAACAGTTTATCTTGGCAGGCTCCTTATGGTGCTGCTCTGTTTTCACTTTGATCATGGAATTGAGCAGTTGTACATGAAGGGGAGGAAAAAAAGCTGTCTCTTCTCAGTTGGCAAATATGTCTTTTCTGTTCTCCCTTTTGTGAGGACTGATTTCAGGCTGCTAGTTTCCATTATAGTCAAGTTTTCAGTCTCATAACTCTTTGGAATTTCACCTATTTAAATTTTCAGTATTTGGCTCCTGCCTGAAAGTGACTTGTATTTTAAAAAGTCTGAATGAAAATGTTTAGGTAAAGTGAAGAGTTCACACTAAAAAACTTGCTTCTAAAAAAGGTTTTAGTGTAGAAACCTTGAAGTTGGATAGGGAAATTGCCCTTGCTAAAGAGTAGCATATGGACATGTTCCAGGTTAAATGGGTTTTGACTTGATATAAATGCTAAGTTTTGGGTATCAGACAGCTTATGGTGTAGATGATTTGTTTTTTGTGTCCTGAGCTTGAAAAATGTGCAGCTAAGGGTTGTTGCCTTATGTGTGGATAGCTATTTAGTTATGCACTGAACGTCATAGGATCTCTTAAATATTTCTGGAAAATGCAGAGTCTAGCAGCACAGATATGAGAGTTTACAGTGATGCAGCTGCATGGGTGTAGCTGGGCCTCTATAGTCCTCTAATGTAGTAGCTCTCCAATTGACTTAGCTACTCCAGCTCCTGCAAGCTGCACTAGCTATGTCAGTGAGAGATGCTCTCCCAAGTACATAGAATTGTTCACACAGGTGTGTATGTCAGTATAACTTTTTTGCTCAGTAGTAACAGAGAGGAAGCCGTGCTAGTCTATACACTATCAAAACAAAAAGCAGTCAAGTAGCACTTTAAAGACTGGCCAAATAGTTTATTAGGTGAGCTTTCGTGGGACAGACCCACTTCTTCAGACCATAGAGTCTGTTCTGGTCTGGCTATGGTCTGAAGAAGTGGGTCTGTCCCATGAAAGCTCACCTAATAAACTATTTTGCTAGTCTTTAAAGTGCTACTTGACTGCTTTTTGTTTTGTTGCTCAGTGTGTGTTTATAAGATATGCTTACATGAACTGTAGTGTTCACATAGCCTAAGAAAAGGACTTGATGAAATGTTGCCATAGCATTTGGCTCCTGGCCCTCTGCATGTTTCCTTGGATTGAAGTTTGAGCCTGTTCTTCTATTGGCTGGTCTTAAGTCCTAAGTAAAGCCTTTCAGACTCATTCCTGTCAGAGGTAGGTAATTATCATTTTACCCCCTTTTACAGATGGTGTAACTGAATCCAAATCCAGTTAGATGTCTAAATTCCTGTAATATTTCATAGTGCCCATTTTCTGACTCTCTTCTGCTTTCCTTTTCAGGGTGAGATAACCAAAGATGAATATCAGTCTATGTTTAGTTTTGACTGATTTTGCTAGAAATGGCAACAAATGTGCTTTCGTTTCTTGGGAAGCTGTGGTGAGTTGTCCTCTGGACACAGCTCAGTGACCTTTACCTATAGAGTAAGGGCTTTGGTGTATTTTTCCCTCTTAGAGGCTATGTCTACACTAGCCCAACACTTCAAAATGGCCTAACAGCAGATAGAAATAAGGGGATTTCAAAGTTGCTGGGGTCCTTTCATAAAGGAGCCCCGTCTGGGTGAACCATGCGGCAGCGAACTGCATCAGTTTCGAAGTGCTGCGGCTGCCAGCATTCTAATGAGGTGCTGAATATGTATTTCAGCGCTTCATTAGTAAACTTCAAAATGACCATTTGCATGGCCATTTCGAAGTTTTGGGCTAGTGTAGACACGGCCAGAGTGTTGTAAATCTGGAGTAATCTCAATGGAAGTAAAAGGACTTGTGCAACCGATGCAGAATGAGAAATGGATCCTAGGTGCTTCTCCATTTGGCTTTGAATTGTTAATTTATTCCCAAGGGCATTGTGAAATGATTTGTACTCCACTTTTCATTAGAAGTTCTCTGATGTAGGAAGTAAGATTTCATTTCTGCCTTTGTGAATGAGGGGGAGAGAAGTCAATCAACCCCAAAGATCAAGTGTCGTCAAACTGTGGCTCATGAGTCACATGTAGCTATTTAGTATTGGGACTCCTGGAGGCCCCCAGGAATCCCCCACCACAACCACTTACAAGACTAGGTAGGAGGGAGATCAGGGCTTCTGTCCTACAGGGAGGGGATTCTAGGGGTTATAGCCTAGAAGTGGGGTATTGGGACAGAAGCCCTGCACCTCAGCAGATGCTGCCTCGTGGAGCAGGTTGTACATGTCTCAGGGTTCTCAGGTATCTAAAGATTGTTGTATGTGACTCAGATGGTCAGTAAGTTTGGCATTTCTGCTTGTAAATCTTAGAGACAGAAAACACTTTTCAAGTCATGTAGTCAGGCACCTATTGCTATTTACTATAGTAGATATTCTAATGTATGGTGCAGTCTGTTTTAGTTATTTTAAGTGATTGGGTGTATGTGCGTGAGTTCCTGTTTTATAATGTCCATCAAATGGCCTTAAACTGGGATAGAAGTAGAACTGTTTCAAAATCAAAAGTTCCCTCCAGTGGAAAACTCTGACTCTTGGAAAATTGTTTACATTCTGAATCAATTAAATCCTGAAATTTGAAACTTTCCTGTAAAATTCAGTTTCTTAATTTTTTTCCAGAGCTGTCAAAATATTTTGTTGCAGTAAGGTCAGAATATTGTAATACATAAATATGTAAATGTAATATGTCAAAAAGAATCAAAATTATAACCTTGACGTAACTCTTCTTGACTTTTTTCCTTCATTTGTCAGTAATGGCCATTTCTACTAAATGTTCCTATTTCAGTAGTTTTCAGCTAAAATCTGTTCCATTGAAATTTTTTTAACTACCTCTAAATATAAATTTGTTTCTCATTTACACTTTGCATTATTTTTAAGCTTCTGCTTTCTTAGTCATTTCTGTATTGCATACAATCATAGCAGCAAAATGCTTGAGTTTAGTTAGCAGTTCAGAGCTATCTTAATTTCTTTCCATTTATTTGTTTTAAGCATGCTACCAGAGATAGGTCTTTACTTTTTTCCCTTTTGGAAACAAGTTTGTCTTTCCACTCAAAGTGGGAAAAGACAGGTGACTATTTTGTGGGCTGCCAAGTGTAAACAGGGATGAAAGTACTGCTGAGAAACCTGCAATACAGCTTCCCATAGAGCTGTTAGTTGGGTACAGGTGCTGGAAACTCTGATTACATATGGTTTAATGAAGATACCACTAAACTGAAAATGGACTTAAATTATTTATAAATTTTACTAACATTAACAAGGTGATAACTGATTAGAATAGAAAATATGTAGCAGCTGTTCAAAAGGCTGCATGTCATAGTTGCTGGTTTTCATTAGTAGTTTGGGCTTTTTCTCTCAGAATTTATTTGCTATTGCTATTGCTTTGTCTTTCAATTATATGTGTCTTTTTATTGCCTTAAAGTGCATTCTTCCCTTCTCTGGCTTGTTCGTCAATACTTTGATGCATAGGTAAAAATGTAGAGAGAATGCTTGTGTGATTTCTTCTTTCCCAATGTCAACTGTGTTTGTGAGGCACCTGTATGGCTCTTGCAACTATCCATAGCATAGGAAGCCTTTTATTTCCATTACAAATCTGAATCTGTCCCAGGTTTGTAATGAGTAACTTCTGTTAATGGGAGCGTGGCCAATAAACTGCTTGTAACAATACAGTTTTTGCCAGATAGAAGTCCATGTTACCAAAGACCTTCACAAGTGAGATCTTTGGTGACAAGCTTGCTGAGGACTGAATAGAGAAGGAGTATGCATGCCCACCCCTGGCATACCAATATAAGGAATCTTTTGTTAATATTGCTTATGCTGCATCAGTTCTTAGACTAGGCTGCTGTTGCTCCTTTTTTGGTGCTCCCCCTTGCAATATTGCCAATCTCAACTGTTCAAAAGTAATGAGAATTGGTTTAAAATCTGATTTTATAAAGAGCTTTTAGACATATTTTCCTTTCTGGTTTACAACCTTTTTGAGTGAACTCAGGTAACATTTTCTCAGATTTTGTGCATAACCAGGAGGACTTGAAAAGTGTTGCTTTTTAAATGAAAGCTGAGTCTCTTGATTTCAGGATCTGGGGCTTAAGGAAAACACCAGCTATAGAGAGGACAGCAATGAAGTCCTGAGATTTGCAGTACAGATAACCTTAATTTATATATGATGAAATGCTTCTCTTCATGATATTCCTAAAATGAGGGGGAAATCTGTTTTAAAATAGGCCTAAGCTCTAGGAATTGAGTCTTTCCCCATCTCCTCTATTCTCTCTTTGTCTCTCAATCTGTTTCATTATTCTGTATTTTAAAAATTCTGCATGGAATCCACTCAGGCCTTTGACTTTGTATTTACTTACTCCACAACCTGTTCCCTAATCCTGGCAGTCTCTGGGTTCTTGGACAGTCCCATATTAAGATGACGGAGGTCAAGTAAGTCCCTGCATGGAATCTTCTTAAAACTGGAAGGGCTGCAAAAATGAAAAAGCAATTGAACCTTCATTTATAACTGCAGAGGATTTAAATAACTTCCTGTCTTGAACTAATACACACCTTTTTAATATGCCTTAATACACCAAATAATACACACTGTTGTTGACTGCACCCCACAAATCTTTACCATCCCTTTCTCCATTAACATCTCCACCTAGTTTGCAGTTGTCATCTTCAATATTTGTAATTAGCTTTGTGTTTATATTCAATCTAGGTATGCTCTTTTCCATTTATGCTGGTGCAAATTACTGTACCACATTCTGTAACATGTTACTCTCTTCTAACTCTTCTCTAATAAAAACACTTTGTGATCCATCATGTGAAGGATGCTATATAACAAACTGTATTACATTATACTGATCTGTCCTTATAACTCTGGAGGCAATTGTACCCTGAGTGCTTGTTGATTGCTTGCTGCCTATGGGAGAAAAAGGTTGCTAACTCTTTTTTTTAAGAGCTAAAACCCCACAGTAAGCGTCAGAAGCCATCTGTAAATCTCAGGAATATAATTCTTCTCTTGACCTGATTGTTTTCTACAGGCTGTTCACTTCATTCACTTTACACTTGTGTTCTGGTTTTATTGGAACTCTTTCTGCTTCTAAAAGGTTTTTACCCATTTGAATCTTTTTACTGCAGTGGAAATAGGACTTCCATAACTTTTGCATCAATGTGAGGAAAGGGCATGGAGAACTGCTGTTCTTGAGACTGAGCCCAGCTCAGCTTAATTTGTCAGTAAGTGCTAGGGATGTTCACATTTAAGTGAATGGATGAGGCTTACCAGTTATGGTTATTCGATGGGGGCCACCTACCACATACGGGGGTTGTCTAGTGCGGACGGTGCAGCCCTCTTCCACCAAGGTTTTAGGTCCCAGCTTGATGAATTCCTGGCTGGGATGACTTAAATGGGTTTGATCCTGCTTGAAGCAGGGGGTTGGACTCGACTACCTCCTGAGGTCCCTTCCAGCCCTATGATTCTATGGGACCAGCCTGGGAATGCTGCAGACAGGGGTGCTCCAACTGGACCAGAGTAGCCCTGGTCCCTGGCTTTGTGGGTGGGGGCACTCCAACCCAGCTGGAGCATCCCCTTTCCATAGTTATCTCACTCAGCTGTGTTAGACAATACAATGGGATAGTTTCTTGTTCTGTGTAGCCCTCTAGCTGTAGAATTGCACCACTGATCATTGATGGTGAATTACAGTCATCACTTTCTTCTGTAGACATGACTTAAGCTTCCTCTGGAAATGTGCTATTCTGGGTCTCTGTTTACAGATGCCTTTGCTAAAACCTCTCTAAGGTAATGCTTACTGTACTTCACTCAGATATTTTGGCTAGAGAGGCTTAAAGTGGAGGTGAATTTCCTGATAATTCAGCAAATGATGTCTGAATTATCACCTCTTCATTTTTCAAGCAAGGAGGCTTCCACCATGAAGCCCCTCAGCCCTTGCTTTTTTCCACAACTTTACTGCTGAATAGGAACTGAAACTGTGTAAGCAGTGTATGTGGTTTTGTTTTTGTACATTGATATCTGGTTGTGCAGTAACGTATCAATAGCCCTCAGATACACCCTGCCCTATTAGCAAAAATTTAGTGTTGCAAAAATGAATTTGTCAAGAGTTTTATGGCTTCATGATCTATCGTACAATATTAATCCTGCTGCAATGTTATTAAGTCATTTTTCATCTCCCCTCAAATTAATGTTGACATTCTGTTACTAGATTTGTTCTTGTCCCCAGATTAAAACATAAAGGAGAAAAGCTTTCCAGCTAGAATATTAAAATTAATTACAGAGTAAGCAGTAATTTTGCTTGAAGTAGAATACTCCTAGAAGGACTATAATGTGAATTTGTTTCTTTGCTTGCTGCCTGCTTTCTTGCATGAAAAAGTACTTCAAGAGGCATCAGGAGAACAAAGATCACAGAGGCCACATTAAAACAAAGGTGAGAGAGGATGGATTCATGGGTTCTTCTGCTGTAGACTTTCCATTCCAATTTTAAAAAGAAAAGTGACTCTGGAGAGAAATTAAAGTTGCATTTAAATTTTTGATCTAGACTTGTATGGCTACACAGCCTGTGGTACATCACTGTTGCCTCAGTGCTTTTGTGATGTGGGCAGTGCAGTCACTCTTCATGATAAGGAAGATTTCTCCCAGTGATTTAAAAGAAATGGCAAAACCCAATGGCAAACAACCGAATGAGTGGAGGGTGGTAGATTTTTCTATCCTGGTACTTTTCAGTGCTAAAACGTTTATTGCTGAGAAGGGGTGTGTGTCATACCCCTGAATGATTAATTTTTTAGCGCTAAAATGCAAGTTGTTATAGGCTTGTTGGTGACCTATGCTTTGATCTGAGATGTAGGTGATTTACTAAGATGGCAGAAAACTGATTGGAATTAAGTAGATGACAATACTATTTTAGGGAAGCACACTGTTTAAATTTGGCTGGGTGATTTGGGGTGGAACTGATAATATTCAAACAGTTTTACAATAGATCACCACCTCTTCCAATTCAGCTTCGGTCAATAGATAGAAGTCGCCGTCATTGAGAAATAGGAATTTAGCCTATGGAAGATAGAATTTGTTTTATCCAGGTGGATAGCTGTCTACATCACAAACCCTGCAGACTGGCCCTAACTGGTACCTGTGTTTTAATCCTAACAGAGAAATCAAATACTGAATACCCATGGCAACAGAACTCTATCACTACTAGAAGCAGAGGCATTTCTAGAGCAGTCAGTCTAAAACCCTTTCTATGTTCTGTTACATACAATTTTGTAATACTATATAGTTCACACCCTTCTTTTATTGATGCTGTGTTTTTCTCTTTGGGGTTGATGGGCAGCAGTAGGTAATGTATACAGCCTTTAGTATATGATATGGGATGTTATTCTGCCTTCAAGAAGCACAGTTGTGACCGCCTCTGGTGTCTTGTCTTCTGTCTGATCTACACACAGTTACATCCAGTTAACTAAAGGCCTGTTTTTAACATCAGCTCTTTTCAACTAGTGGAAGAACACTGCTTTGAATTTGATTCAAACTTGGCACAGTGTTTTAGCCAGAATGGGTCAGGTGGGTGGGCCCTGACATTAGGTGGACAGGCAGTGGGGTGGGTATGAGCAATAGGGATAACTTCTCAGCCCTTTAACACCCACCTGTTAGGAGTAGCACTGTCCTTACAAGTGGAATAAGAATGCAGCTTTTTCTCTGTTGCATCTAGCTCCTGCTGGGAGTTGGCGGGGGGCACAAGCTAGAGGGTATGAAACCATAGACTCTGAGTTAGCATTATTGGGAGCACAACTTAGTTGATTGTTAGGCTTTGGGTTTTGTCAGGATGCTGAAAGCGTGAGACTTGTATCCTGCCCATGCCAGATTTCTCCCTCTTGTTTAATTCACAAACTATGCTGTAATATCTTCAGTTTTGAACAGGTACTGGTTACACTTCCCTGGTCTGTCACCTTCAGTGCCAGCCCAGTTCTGCGTGAGGGAATTTGCCAAACCATGGATGGTATCTTACTTCGGGCCCCTCAGCACTTTTGGCTGCAGCCAGAACTCTGCAACTAGTCCCTGCTGTGCTGCCCAGCCCCACTGGCTGCCTCTGCTCCTGGGCTGTCTCCTCCACAGTGGCTGCCTGGCCAATAGCAGGCCGCTGCTCCCTAGCCCTGGCAGTGGTCATGGCTCCCAGGTCACTTTCGGGCCCTGCTTTGGCTGACGGGCTCTGTAGTCCTGTCGGATCATGGATGTTGCCAGACCAGAGACTACTGGATTTCAGAGTTGCAACCTGTATTGAAATATTGTAGGAATTGTTTACATAATTTTAATATGTTTACTATAGAGCTGTAGATGAAGTTATGCAGTTGCAGCCAGCTGTGAGTGAGAAGGGTTCTCTCCATACACACATTTTTCTTATTGTGAGCTGTTGCACTTCACCAGATGATAGGCTCTGGAATGTAGATATTCAGTCTGGTTATGACCTGCATATGCTGAAAGCCACCTCTAAGAGGGGAGGAGCTCCCAGAAATAGGCGTCTAGTTTACATGGGCACTTCACAGTGCTGTAAATCTCTGTTCTTAAGAAGCAGGTGTGGTTTTTTCATACCTTTTTTGAGCAAGAAAATTACAGCACAGGAAAGTGGCAGTGTAGACTTAGCTTGAGAAGATGCTAAGAAGGAGAACTTCAATGTGTTAGAAGCCGTTAAGTTAATAGGAAAATACCTATTTGTCCATCTAGTGCATCTTGCAGACTCTGCAGTATTATTAATACACGTTTTGCATGTGCCTTGGTACGTTCCTGCAGAGGGCAAGTGACCAAGTGGTATTGAGAGTTTGCACAAGGATAAATTTACAGAAAAATAATATAGCTTTGTATACACCTAACCTCTGGGAGTGCCTAAGAGTGGTGAAGCATGTGTTCCTCAGAGCCTCAGGCTAGATCTGTATTACATCAGGGATCTAGACTCTTGAGATCAATCCACCAGTAGTTGATTTAGCGAGTCTAGTGAAGACCCATCAAATTGACCTCAGGTTGCTCTGCAGTCGACCCCTGTACTCTATCCCCAATGAGAAGAGTAAGGTGAGTTAAGGCCGGGGTGGTGGTGGTTGGTGGTGTTTCTGCTGTCAATCCCCTATGGTGTAGACCCATAAAGTATGTCAACTCCAGCTATATTGTTCACCTAGCTGGAGCTGCATAACTTAGGTTGACTTTTTGCAGTAGTACTCATTTCTTAATTTGTTTCGCCACCTATCACTTTAACTTTATCCAAATGGCTCACCCTGGTGTGTTCATTTGCAGAAAGCTTAAGAAACGGGAACAACAAAAATTAGATTTGAAAAGCTTGTGCACACCTCAGTGTTCTTTAAAAGTCTCTTCTAACTGAAAGGTGAATAGGTGTTTCTAGGAGCAGGACCCATTAGTAACAGAGGGTTGGTGATTACTTCTGCTTTCTTCTCTCTCCTCCTGCAGTGTAAGACTTTTACATCTCACCTATCATCTGGCTTGCCTCCCCACAGGCAGGAATAATCTCATAAGGTCATGAGTTGCTTTATATCTGATTATTGTAGTGTGCTCCTGTAGCACTATCAATTGAAGTCTATATTCTCTAACTCATCCTCTTGGGCTGAATGTTCTTGTGTCTTGATCTCAACCCAAACATTACTTTCTTAAAGTAGCAGAGTACACTTTGATCTACTTAAATATGTAAAGAGAAGTGGGAACCATTTCTCAAAGATATTTTTTTTCGGGCCTGTATTTACTCTTTGATTATTCATGCAACTGTAACTTCCCACTCAACACGTACATAGCTTTGGGTAAGGTTTTTGTGCATTGCCATGGTTTAAATATTTCTTTTGACTTGTTTTAAAATAGAGTTCATCCAGGGTTATGATTTTTTCTTCACTTGAGGCCTTGTGGACGAGCATGCAGGCAAACACATAACCAAAGGAAATCCTGAGAAGTACTGGCCAGTAAGCCTAATTTTGATATGAGGCACGTTGGTTGAAACTGTAGTTAAAAACAGCAGCATCTTCAGTGTATTAGAATTTTTGAGGGACTAAGCAGACACTTGGACAAGGGCTATCCAGCTGATGCAGTGTACTTGGACTTTTAGAAAAAACATTGACAAATTCCTTCACCAAAGATTCTCAAATCAGGCAGTTATGGATTAAAACGGAAGGTCCACTCATGGAGCATGCTGTAAGTGGTTAAAAGATAGGAAACAAGGGGTAGGAACCAATTATCAGTTTTGTCAGCAGAGAGAGCTAAATAGAGAGGTCCCACTTAGAGAGGGTATTCTTGCTTAAATGGCACTAAGAATGCCAGAGGACATGATCTTTTGCCACTATGTTGCTCATGAATTCATATTGTGATGGTTTCTGTGGATTGCATCTGATTGTAGAACACAGTTGAATTTTAGTTTAAATCAGTTCTAGTTTTATTTTATTATTCAATATAAGTAAATATTGCTTACAAGAAATTAGCAGGGATAGTTGTGCAATAGGATCCTCTCCCTCATTCAGTAGCTGAATATGCTGACCCAGGATATCTCAAAGAATAAGGGAGAAAGTTCAACATATGACCTTTTGTTTTCCAAAACACAGTGAATTATGCTGCCACCTATAGCTTAACAACAGATTCTTCTCAGATATATTTTCTTTACATAAACACTTAACAGCTTTCATGTCCTTTTTTGGGTATAGAAATGGAGTGATTATAGATCTGTCAGTAGGCTGGTATACTACAATAAGCATCAGGAGGAACTCTCCATATTATTGATGGCTCCCTGAATAGCAGTTTCTAATGTGTTACGGAGCAAGGCTTGGATATTGAGTGGTTAGAGTTCTTTGTAAATTTGAGGTGCTATTGCAGGCTTTCTCGTTTAAACTTAGCTCATCCCATATGCATATGGTCTACGTATTGTAAAATGATGTAATAGAGGCAGATGTACATTAAAATATTAAGCAGCAAGCTCTCACTGTTTATCCTGTATGTGAGCAAATAAGGGAAAATGTATTCTTTGCTAAGCTGATAAATCATTTTTGATAATATTCTCTCTTTTTCTCTCTGCCCTTCTTCCCCACAAATTTATAAATGGCAAATGTGAGCTGCATTTTAAGCAACATTTCCACCATCTGGACAGCAGTCCGTTGTTTAAATTGGATCTTTTTCAAATCTTGTAAAATGGGGGTTCAGAACTGTTTCTCTCCCCGCCCCCCATGAGTGTTTAAATTTGTTCACCCTGGAAATGTAGTGAGCTATTTTTAGAATAAATATTTGTCTCTCTATGGTTACCTGTTAGAGAAACAGAGTAAATCTGAACTTTAAAGTGACAACACTGGACTTATTTGATTTGACTTTTTTTTTAATATCAAGACAGAACAGATAGATAAAGGGAGATGATGGTAACTAACTCTGAAGGGGATTCTTAGGGAAACAATGTTTGCAAATTACATTTTTCTTTTTATAGTAAACTCTGATATTTAGCATCTAGGGGACCATGAGGTTGCCATATAATCAAATATTCTGGATAACAGAGTTCAGTAGTCACGCTGGGTAGGAGTGCAGAGGAACCTGCCATCTGTACTCACGTAGCATGACGGGAGTCATGGCAGCACTGAGTGGGATTGCTTCCCCTCCTTCCCGCTCCTTGAGGGGTGTGTCTGTACATAAACCCCAGCTCAGGCTCCCTGCACTTTGCTTCCTGGCTCTGTTCTTTGTTGTCAGACGGCCATGGGCCTAGGCAAGAGGAGGCAGGTTTGCAGCTGCCATCTCCCAACCCAGGGCTCTGTATATCCCTCCAAGGTGCAGCCGTGCAGTAGGGGGGAAAAGGGGTAGCACCACAGGGAGGAGAGCTGCAGCTCACTCAGAGTGTTCCCCCCTCTGTTGCCAGCTTTCCCCATTAAGGTCAGGCAACCAGGCATCAGGTTCAGAGGAGAGCCAGCCTGCCCCCACCCACCTGTTATCTATTTAAATTATCAAAACAAAAAGCAGTCAAGTAGCACTTTAAAGACTAGCAAAATAGTTTATTAGATGATGAGCTTTCGTGGGACAGACCCACTTCTTCAGACCATCTGGTCTGGCTATGGTCTGAAGAAGTGGGTCTGTCCCACGAAAGCTCACCTAATAAACTATTTTGCTAGTCTTTAAAGTGTCACTTGACTGCTTTTTGATTTGGTAGTGTATAGACTAGCACGGCTCCCTCTCTGTTTCTATTTAAATTGTTAGCTAACTACATGATTAATGGGGTTACGATTTTTTAAGCATGTCTTTTTAGTTTCTTTGGGGAGCAGGGTGCTACGATGTAAGGTTTGTCAGTTACCGTCTAACTGTCCCTCTAGGAGAGCCACTTCCAGCTAAACCAATGAGATTTTATTGCTGCCAGCTTATTACAATGTGTCTTGTAGCCTTTGGGGGAACAGGGACAGAGCACAGAGTTATGCCGGTTATTTGAGAGTGCCTGTTACTCAAATATGGGTTAAACAAGTTTACTGTATTCAGTATTACAGTTGTATGCTCTCCATACAGAAATTGTGGTGTTGAGCTCTTATTTCTCTGCCGTGAGTGGGAAAGAGTAAGATGGACAGCTCAGAGGACATTTTACCTCAGAGCTCCCTCCTCAGGGCAGAAAGAGTGAGAAGTGTATAAGGAAAATATTAGTTTTGAGAATTCAGCAAAAACGTGAATCTCTTGAGGAGACCAATCTTAGAACATTTTTGTAAATGTTAACAAAATCGAAATTGATTCAAGTTTACAAACTCTGTGTTGAATGCTATTCTTGTTGTGTTTTCATGAAAACACCAAGTGAAAATAGTACCTTCACTTCCATGTAATTTTAATCTGTGCTGGCAAATGATGTGCACTCAGCAAGCAAACTGAATTCAGTGATTAATAGATGACAATGAAGTTGAATTAGCATCAGATCACAGGCTTAGTGTGGCTTCATTGGTGATGAAAATTGCAAGTCAGATATAAATTCTTTTTCAGGTTTACTAATCAATGTTACGATTTTTTTTTTTTTTTTTTTACTATTTGAATAAATTTTCATCTCAAAGTTTAATAAATCAAGCAGAGAGTGAATTGGTATCCACCTGCTATCTTCCTTTTGGAATGGACAAAAGAGTTATTGGAGTTTTATTATCAATTTAATCTTTTAGTATTGCGGCAACATAGACATAGTGAGAAGATGGTCCCTGCACTGAAGAGCTCACAGTGTGAGTATAAGGGAAAAGAAAACAGGTGGATATAACAGACTAGTAAAGAAAAGGTTACAAATAGAACTGAGCAAGAATTGGATTCTCTGTTTCATGGGAAAGGGAAACCCTCTTGATAGTTGTTGCTATGCAAGTGTGGATTAAGTGACCTATCAGAGATCATATGGGGTAGGCTTCAGCAGGGTAGGAACTTAATTCTCATCACCCAAGTTTCCCCCTTCCTCCCCAGTCCTCCAGTAATTGAACTGTAAAATGCCCTCCCTCTATTTTGAGTTTAGTGCGTGTTTTCTTCTGCTGAGATCTGAAGTGTGTGGTGAAGGAAGGCGTGTAACTGAATAGTCTATGTTAACTTTTGATAAGTAAGTGGGTAAAATACTGGAGTTGCTGCTATTTTGTTCTGTATGGCTACTATTTGTAGAAACTATAGAGAGAAAGACAGCTTCTTTCCATGGATGTGACATGGGATGACATTACATTAGATGTGACATGATGCATATTATCCCATGTGTTGGATTTTTATTTCTGGTATTAAGTTGGCTTTAGCATGGAGGTTACTGTTGGAAAGTCTGTGTAACAGGCACTGAATACGGTGGTCCATGGCAAGCCAGAATAGCCAGAATATGATTTAAATGTAAATGCAGGCCATGCAGAGGTATTTCTCAAATTCTCTGAGTTCTCTTATGGCTCAGTTGTTCTCCTGTTGAAATCAATGACAATTTCTATTAACCGGGATAAAAGCAGGCATGAGGACACAGTATCCCAAACGTAAGCCTTTGCTGAAAATACTGGAATTTACTTTTATTTCTTTCTTACCTGCCATCAGCTTTCTTGGTAGTAGAAGACTTGAAGTTTAGATTGAGACAAAGTAAACCATTTTATTAGCTTTATGATAAAGATTTGATGTAAATGGCAATGGGATTCCACCTTTATTCTTTGGCAAATACACAGATATTCTGAAAAGATAAAATATGTGGTCTCCAGATGTGGCAGCATCTTTACTGAAAATTTAAATTTGCAACTTATTTGTAACTCTAATCTTGTAAATTCCATGAAAATGCAGATGCTTATTAAGCACTTCTATACATAAACACATGTTAAGTACTTCACTGCATGTTGTTTCTCTGTGTGGTAATTCAAGGCAGAAAAGACTTATTACCAGAGTTCATAGTCTGGATTTCCAACTCATGTGTACTTTACAACACCTGCAGTTGTATAAAAAAGGAGGGAAAGACTTGTTGAGCATGGCTTGACATGTACATTCCCAACTGATTTGACAGTTCTTAGTGGAAATCTCCCTACGCAGCTGCCAATGGAGTAACAGTTGATCAGCTGTATTGAATCTGACAGTGAATGAAAAGGACAGTGAAAGGTGAAGGTAGAAAAGAGAAGGAGACAGCATCATAATGCTTGAGACATTTGTGAGAGAATATTAGGTCTATTGATGCATTGTGCTGTGTCAAGGGCAGAGAGGAAGCTATTGACTCTTGGACAGATCCCATTAACTAGGTTTTTTTGCTCAATTTAGAAAGCTTCTTGGTAGAAATTTAATTTGTTAACCTGACACACAAACCTTTCCCTCCTGTTAAGTTGGTACAAAGACATGAATTTGTGTCAGGCCTTTTGTGTTGCCTCTTTTCTTATTCAGATCTTTAGAATAAATATCAAGCTGAGTTGCCTTGGACAGCTCAAGGTATACGTTAGAACAGTGAATTCCATTTTGCGCTTCCTGTTGCATGACGTTGTCCTGCTCCATATTAATTCAGAGACAGTACTCCAGTTTGGATTTCCTCATGGGACTCCTCCACTGGAAAAATGTCAGTCAGACTTAGTTTAAAAAAAGATTCACATGTCAGCCTCGGTGAATGGTAGATGCACAGTCTTAAACTTTGACTCCTCTATACCAACATCGCTCTCTTAGTGCAGATTTTGGAATGTATGTACTTCAGAGTTACTTTATGATGTGGTAGAAACTGATAGTTCTACAGCTTGAAAGAAAAGTAGTAGTGCTGAGATTGTAGTGCTTAAATGAGACATAATTATCTATTTCAAATGCAATTACATCCTGAAATATGTATATTTATATTGATGATACCTCTTATTTTCTGTCCTTCTGTTGTGAATTACTCATTTGAAGCAGCTATGATTTTTATTTTATTTTTCAGCTTAGATATGGAACCTGTCTTAATTACACTCTGAGTACAATACAAAATTTAACCAAACAAAATCGCTACACCAGAAGATACCTCCTCAGAGGCCTGGAAAGGTAGATGGGGCTTTGCTGCTTGCCTGGACATCAACAGATGTTGGGGCTTCACAGCTTCCCTGGGAATGCCAGGTCAGCAGCTCCCAGAGATACAGAAGTACTGACTGCATCCAACCTGCTCTCAACAGTCACTGTTCAACAGAAGAGATGAAGTATGTCTACACAGTTTGTGGTAGTGTGCCTCTCTGCCTGAATCAATAGACCTGGACCTGAATTAGTGTTGCTCACACTAGTGCTCTAAAAATAGCTGTATAGGCCATGCTTTTGAAGTGGGCTGTGAAGCCCCATTCCCAGCTTCAGAACCTGGGCACTATCTGAAGGCACAACTTCAAAGCTCTGTCTATTTTTATAGCTCTGGTGCAAGTCCCACTAGCTCAAGTTTCTCAGCCTGATGTGGGAAGTTTGCTTCCACAGGCTGTGTAAACATACCTTAAAATAACCAGAACCGAAATCAGAAAAGGGCTTTATAGCTTATTATCAGCATTTTGAATTGCACCCAAATATGATCTGGAAGCCGGTGCAGCCCACTGGAGCACTGTGTGAAACACTACTAAATAATCAGTCATTGTGCACTATATTGCTCTATGTTGCGCAAGGCCCATATCCCACAGGAAAGGTCATTCAGTCTAATATGGGGAAGTAGCAACTGTTATATGGACAATCGAAAGCTGTCAAGAATCATATAAAATTCTCTCGGTTGTGTATTATAACTCCTCCGGCAGAAGCTGTGTTGTCTGACTAGAGCAGTGGTTCCCAACCTTTTCGAGACGGTGACCCATTTTGACAACTCAGTTAGGCTTTGTGACCCAAGGCAATTGAAAACCGGAGTTGGGGGGAGGTTCTCCCTAGGGAAGAAAAATCTTGATTTGCCCCCTCCCTCAGGCTTAACCCCTTCACAGCCCCAAACCACCTCCCTACCTACCTCACACAAGCTCCACTACTGCCTCTGCTGATCCTTTGCAAGGCCACTGCCGCAGCCTCATCTGCACTGCTCCCCCCATGCCTCCTCCTCCCTTCCCTGTCCTGCTGCACTGAAATAGGACTCAATTTAACTGGTTTAACAGCCTGATCCCTCCTGCCAGCCGTTAAATCAATTCAATTGAGTTCCATTTCAGTGCGGCAGGGCAAGGACTGGGAGCCGGAGGAGTGAGCAGTGGCAGCAGCAGTGGCAGGAACTGTAAATGTTTCCTTAAAGAGCCACATATGGCTCAGAGCTGCCCAGCTGGCAACCCTTTAAAAAAATCTAATGGTGCCCCATGTTTGGGTCCCAATCCATAGGTTGGGAATCCCTGGACTAGAGCCTTAATTGACTGGTTTTCATGTAAGAGACCCTCCCTTGCCCAGATATTTGGAAGGCTAAATATCTGTTCCAGCTAACGCCAAAGAAATGGAGACTTGAGGCAGCATATTGATGGCATTGCAACTCAGATAATCTTCTTTAGCAGTTTAAGAAATTTTTCCGGTCTGGATCACTATAAATCAAACATGGGAATAAGTCAGGAAAAGTCTTAATGGTTTTAAATTTTAATGAACTTTTGGTTATGACTATCGAGCAAACCATTGTTATCCTTTATTTCTCTCTCTCTCAAAATCAAAATATCCCAAATTAATTTAGCTTCAGATCCCTTTCTCTAAACTCCCTTTCCAGAGGGCTACAATGAGCGTGTGGAAGGAATGGTGCAGCTTGGGAAGAGTGCGTAAATTGATTGTCTCCCTCTCTCCCCATTTCCTGAAAATGGAGTACAGGCTGCTCTGAGAGATTTCAAACTATGGAGTCATTTTATTTGGTTTTAGACTTTTAAATAAAATCTTTCCAAATACCCAACAATGTGCACTCCTCTCTTCAGGGACCAACAATGAACTCTTTATACCAGTTCCCATTCATTTGCACCAATGGCATATCTCCCTGTTAAGGAAATCTGCTAAATAAATCTTACCTGGCATCTAAACCTTTAGAGGGGATAGAGAGAGTTCAAATATACATTGTACAACATTCTAGAAGTTCTTCCATAGAGGTTTTTGCTGAGTTGTGTGTGATTAATACTCATGTAAAAATGTTATTTATAAAATACATACAAATAAAATGAAGAGCTGGGAAAGAGAGACTAAAGAAATCAGTGTGTGTTTACACACACACACACACACACACACACACACACACACACACACACACACACACACACACACACACACACCCCAAAATTTTGCCCTATATGTGCCAACCCAAGCATAACTGTGGGAACTTCTAATCTCAAATCCTAATCAATTGCATTACTCCTCTAGTGAAGGGTAGAATAACTTGCTTTATATTAGTACTATGGGCCAAATGATTTCTTATCATGAGTGCCTCAGTTCAAATATTTATATATGATGGAATTCTAAGCTGTTCTTGTCAATACTATTAAGTTTATTTATGTTTTGCTTAACTTTTAATATAACCGGGTCTGTGCACGAAAATAACGCATACAGTTGTTTACTTGCACAGGACAGTAGTTGGAATCCAAAAGAGAATAGGTTCAAATTTATAGTAAGATTTTAAAAAAGCACTGTGATGCACCCGTTATGGGTACAGACACACACAGGTACGTTCTCTGAAAAGAACTCTGCCTTAGCAGTAAAGTACTCAGGATAATGTTTGTCCAAGAACATGCCTGAAGTAAAATGGTATATAAGTGCAAGCAAAATACTAGTAACTCCCTGGAAACGATGCCACTTCTAGAAAATATTTATTCTAGCGAGAGTTTTGTGCCCTGATGGTCAACTTGCAGCCCGTCAGCCACATCCAGCCCATCAGGGTTCTATGTGCAGCCCATGTAACTCTCTCCTTCTTCTGTGCCTGGGGCCCTGCACTTACTTCTCCCTTCCCTCCCAGAACTTCTGGAGTGCTATAAATCAGTTTAAGGGATGGGGCACAAAGTAGCCAACTTCCAGCTCTCTGAAAATCCTGTGAGAAAGACGGGGAGTGAAGGGACAGGGCATGCTCAGGGGAGCAGACAGGGACGAGGCCTGTTGGGGATTTGAAGGATGGGGTGGAGTGGGGCATGGCTTGGGGTGGAGTGCAGCCTGCTGTTGAAGTGTTGAAATAATGCACATTTTAAAGCAAGGGCAATGTGGTGTGATATTTGCGTCCTTTCTTTGTGTCTTAATTACTTTTGCCAGCAATTTAATTTGCCCCAGTAATGGATCACATTGTGTTGAAAAGGTATTTTAAAGAGAATCAAGTGCCAAGTATTTAATCTTATTTTTGGGTTATGGTCAGTGCACATGCCTGATTTCAATCTTGCAGCCCACTGACATGAAAGAGGGCCACACGTGAGGTCTGCTCACTAGCTTTGGTTGTCCATTGCTGGTTCTTTGTCTCATCAGCATCATTTGGGGTATTGTCTGACCTTCAGTAGGGTACTAAATGTCAACAAAGCAAGTATAAGCCCAAAGTCTTGAGTCTTCCAACACTGGTGGACATTGTTTTCTAAGTCCTTTAGTTCCACTCTCTTCAGGTTTTATAAACTCCTTGTCCCTGTATTTTGTGACCAGAAGTGAATTAACCAGAGTGACTGTCGTGTCATATGTTGGTTGTTCTTTCTCTTCCTTTCCATAAGGGAAAATTATGCTGAGGTAATTATTTAACATACATTCTGCTGTGTTATGCTAGAAGAAAACTAGGTCTCAAAAGTGTGCTTTCCACTTGAAGAAGGTGGGGATGATGTTTAGAGAGTTTTAGTTTCTGCAGGGTTTAGTTCCATACTCCTAGACCAGTCCTTTGGAAAGTTCTGTTTTATGCAGATAAGCTTGATCTTGCTGTAGGCTGGGCTGTCCAACACAATCACCATTAGCCCCACGTAGCTATTTGGCCAGTTAGGTATGGCTAGTTGTCTTGAACAATAAATACATTTTCAGAATAATGTAGCTAGTTTGCTCTAGCAGTAGCTACTATACTGGGTACTTCTTCAGAACTGGTTGGACACCGTGGTGATAGGGTGCAGGCCCATCGAGTGTGGCTCAGTTGTCCACTGTGATCCTTGTCCCTGAGGTTTAGGTATCTTCCAGGTACCACAAGCACCTGGTTCTGTGTCTCACCAGCATTGTTTATCTCCGCAACCAAATTCTCTGAAAAATAAGAACTGAGCCCTTGTCTGTACGGTATTCTCTGAGAAGCCAGTATGGAAGATAGCATTTGATGTACTTACAGTAGCCTGTGTTGCTAAGAAGACAGACTCCCAACATTCTTTAGTTGAGAGCTTGCAGTTGCTGGAATAAAGTCTGGATATTGTATGTGAAGTAACAAAGGTTTATTATAACCAGCTGGCGGAGTGATTCTGAACTTGGTTGAGTTTCAGAATGCACTGACATGCACCAAGTTATGATTGGTTATATAGAGAGCTGATAGTCAGAGGAAAGACTAGAAGCAGACCATAAGGAAATGAGCATAATCGATGACCAATCAGTGAGCAATCCAGATGAATTAACAAACAATCTGGGAGTTACAAAGAGTTTCCATGTGCAGTTTACAGAACATTTTATCTATAAACAACGAGTCCTTTGAAGAGTGCAGTCCTCAGCACTGAAGTATAAAGTGGTGATATCTCATCTGTAACACATCAATGTGTAAAGCAGTGATGCCTCATCTGGCATCCTGATGTAATCTTCGCATGGACATGATCATTTGTGTTATCACTACAGACTCAAAGCACGTGGGCAATGCAGAATCAAAGCAGAAGTTAGTGAAAAAATCATGTCGGTAACCCTTAACTATAGTCCAGTTCCCCTCCCCACAGGGTCCCTTCCTGGAATGTGGCTGCATAGGGACTCATTTACATCAACTGGGATGCTCTCCCCAGATGGCTGGGGTGGGGAGGCTTACCAGACTCTATTTTGGAACAGAGGTTCTTAGCAAATATCATGGCCTACTTCAGAATTTTATCCTATTGCAGTCTCACAGGTTCATGCCCAGAGTTGTTATAATTTGGCCAGGTGAAGATATATCAACTATGATATATCACAGAAACTTGGTGGGATAATACGCATCGTTGGAATACTAGTATAGAAGGATACAACTTACTCAGGAAGGATAGGCATAGTAAACAGGGAGTAGCTGTTGCCTTACATATCAAAAATGTGCACACCTGGACCAACGTGGAGATGGATGCAGGAGACAGACATGTTGAGAGTCTCTGGGTTAAGTTAGAAGGGTTAAAAAAACAAGGGTGATGTTGTGATAGCGTCTACTACAGACCACCTAGCCAGGTAAAAGAGGTGGATGAGACTTTCTCTAAACAATTAACAAAATCATCCAAAACACAGGACTTGGTGATGGGAGACTTCAACTATCCAGACATATGTTGACAAACTAACACAGGCCGTGTCTACACGTGCCCCAGACTTCGAAATGGCCATGCAAATGGCCATTTCGAAGTTTACTAATGAAGCGCTGAAATGCATATTCAGCGCTTCATTAGCATGCGGGTGGCAGCGGCGCTTCGAAATTGATGCGCCTTGCTGCCGTGCGGCGCATCCAGACGGGGCTCCTTTTCGAAAGGATGCCACCTACTTCGAAGTCCCCTTATTCCCATGAGCTCATGGGGAATAAGGGGACTTCGAAGTAGGCGGGGCCCTTTCGAAAAGGAGCCCCGTCTGGACGCGCCGCGCGGCGGCAAGGCGCGTCAATTTCGAAGCGCCGCTGCCGCCCGCATGCTAATGAAGCGCTGAATATGCATTTCAGCACTTCATTAGTAAACTTTGAAATGGCCATTTGCATGGCCATTTCGAAGTCTGGGGCACGTGTAGACACAGCCACAGTGAGGCACAGAATATCCAGAAAGTTTTTGGACTTTATGGATGACAAGTTTTTATTTCAGAAGGTGGAAAAAGCTACTCGGGGGAAGCAGTTGTAGACCTGAGTTTAACAAATAGGGAGGAACTCGTTGAGAATTTCAAAAAGGAAGGTAGCTTGGGAGAAAGCGACCATGACGTCATAGAAATGATGATTCCAAGCTATAGTGAAGAGGAGAACAGCAAAATAGAAACAGTGGATTTCGGGAAAGCAAATTTTGGTAAACTCAGAGAGATGATAGGTAAGGTCCCCTGGGAAACAAGATTAAGAGAGAAAAACAGCTGAGGAAGGTTAGCAGTTTTTCAAAGGGATATTTTTAAGGGCCCAAGAGCAAAATATACTGCTGCATAGGAGAACTAGAAAGTATGGTAAAAGACTGCATTGGCTTAGCCAAGAGATCATGCATGATCTCAAAATCAATGAGTCATATAAAAAGTGGAAAGTAGGAGAAATTACAAAAGATGTATATAAGGCAACAATGCACGTACGCAGGGACAACATTAGAAAGACGAAGGCACAGAATGAGCTCAAATTGGCTAGAGACATAAAGGATAACAAGAAGTCATTCTGTAAGTATATTAGAAGCAGGAGGAAGACTCAGGACAGTGTAGGCCCACTATTCAATGAGGAGGGACAAACAATATCAGGAAACAAAGAAATGGCAGATGTGCTTAATGACTTCTTTGTTTCGGTCTTCACCAAGAAGACCGATGCAGAAATACCTAACATAATGCATGCTAGTGGGTAGGGGGTAGGTTTAGAGGATAAAATACGTAAAGAAGAAGTTAAAAATTACTTAGAAAAATTAGGTGTCTTCAAGTCACCAGGGCCTGATGAAATGCATCCTAGAATACTTAAGGAGCTGATAGAGGAGATTTCTGAGCCGTTAGGTATCATATTTGAAAAACCCTGGAAGTCAGGAGAGATTCCAGAAGACTGGAAAAGGGCAAACATAGTGCCTATCTATAAAAAGGGGAAAAAACAACCCAGGAAACCAGAGACCAGTCAGTTTAACTTCTGTGCCAGGAAAGATAATGGAGCAAATAATTAAGGAATTCATCTGCAAACATCTGGATGATAATAAGGTGATAGTTAGCAGCTAATGTGGATTTGTGTTAAAAAAACAAAAAAATCATGCCAGACCAATCTGATAGCTTTTTTTGATAGGATAACAAGTTTTATGGATAAGTGAGAAGTGGTAGATGTGGTGTACCTAAACTTTAGTAAGGCATTTGACATGGTCTCACGTGATCTTCATATCAGTAAACTAAGCAAATACAATTTAGATGGGGCCACTATAAGGTGGGTGCATAACCGGCTTGATAACCATTCTCAGAGAGTAGTGGTTATCGTTTGCAGTCACGCTGGAAGGACATAAGTGGGGTTCTCCGCAGGGATCGTTTTGGGACCAGTTCTATTCAATATCTTCATCAGCGATTTAGATATTAGCATAGATAGTACTCTTATTAAGTTTGCAGATGATACCAAGCTGGGAGGAGTTACAACTCCTTTGACAGATAGGCTCGTAATTCAGAATGATCTGGACAAACTGGAGAAATGGTCTGAGGTTAACAGGAATGAATAATAAGGACAAGTGCAAAGTACTCCACTTAGGAAGAAACAATCAGCTTCATACCTATAGAATGGGAATCGACTGTCTAGGAAGGAGTAGTGCAGAAGGGGACTTAAGGATCATAGTGGGTGGACAGCAAGCTAAGTATGGGTCAACAGTGTGGTGCTGTTGACAAAAAAGCAAATGTGATTCTAGGATGTATTAACAGGAGTGTTGTGAGCAAGACACTAGAAATCATTCTTCTGCTCTACTCAGCACTCATTAGGCCTCAATTGGAGTACTGTATCCTGTTGTGGGCAACATGTTCCAAGAAAGATGTGGAGAAATTGGAAAAGGTCCAGAGAAGAGCTACGAGAATGATTACAGGTATAGAGACCATGAGCTAGGAGGGAAGACTGAAAGAACTGGGCTTGTTTAGTAACAAAGAGGAAGCCATGCTAGTCTATACACTATCAAAACAAAAAGCAGTCAAGTAGCACTTTAAAGACTAGCAAAATGGTTTATTAGGTGAGCTTTCTTGGGACAGACCCGTCTGTCCCACGAAAGCTCACCTAATAAACCATTTTGCTAGTCTTTAAAGTGCTACTTGACTGCTTTTTGTTTTGGGCTTGTTTAGTTTAGGAAAGATAAGACTTAGAGGGGACATGATAGTGGTTCTCAAGTACCTCAAAGAGGGCTAACCAGGAGGAGGGAGAAAACTGTTCTCCTTGACCTCTGAGGATAGGACAAGGAGCAATGGGCATAAACTGCCGCAAGGAAGGTTTAGATTAGACATTAGGAAAAACTTCCTAACTGTCAGGGTGGTTAAACACTGGAATAACTTACCTAGGGAGGTTGTGGAATCTCCATCACTGGAGATATTTAAAAGCAGGTTAGACAGACACCTACCTGGGGATGATTTAGATGGTGTTTGGTCCTGCCAAGGGGGTGGGGAACTGGACTCAATGACCTCTTGAGGTCCCTTCCAGTTCTAGAGTTCTATGATTCTAAGATAAAAGAATGCATGACTGAGAGCAAATCAGCCAGACGTTTCTGATGGAATCATTGCTTATGGTGCATTATCTGTGTACATTGCTAAGAAAATCAAGAAGTTATCCATCAGTGCCATTAATGTTGTTTCTTGTCTATGTCCCAGCCTAAATTTCTGGATTGTTCAAGTTTAGTATATGTGCTGCATCTAAATGAGTTTAAAAGTGACTTTTGGCTAACCTCATATGGGGTAGTGGATGGCCAGTCCAGTATATGCAGTGTGGGATTTAATCTTTATTGGTCACACTTTTGCTTGCTCAAAGAAGGAAGGCTAGATTGCTTCTGTGAATGAGACATTGATTATCTTAAGAGACATATCAGTTGTGCATGATTTACACTGGATTCGCTGTTCTTTGGTAGAACCTCCTAGAGATTGTCAAATACCACTTCTGGAGTGAATGGACACAACTGAAGGAATTGAGATGGGTTGTGTTTACATCCGTGCATAGGAAGAACAGATCCATGCAGCCTGAGAACTTTCCTGTACATGTGGATTTCTTTTCAGTGAATTAGACAGGATTTTTCATGGTCTTGGTGCTGTGTTCTGCTCTTGATGAGGTTAATGAAGCAGTTAGCAACTTGAATAGCTTTTACAGTTATGATTTGGCACTTTTGAGGTAGAGTTGGGGGAAGGAGGAACATGGTGCAGCTTCTACATACACAAAGAAATTCTTTGGTTTTAGCCTGTTTCTGCATTAGATTTCCATCTCTTGTCATTTAAGTTTGTGTCCTCTTCTGTCAAAACCAGGGAGGTCTGTTTGGCTACACCTGTGCAGCTCATCCACTACACTGTTTGTGGTGGAGACCTGCTAACCCATTTGAGCAGAGCATTGCTTGGGCTTAACTCCACCTCCACGAGAGGTTGTACTAATGTTGTCAGGAGATGCTGTCTGCACAAGGAGTAGCACTATCTACACTAGTGCTTAGGTTGGTGTAATTTATGTTGCTCAGGGGTATGAATAATTCAGTTCTCCAATGATGATGGGATTTGTGAGTTTTCTGGTACCTGCCCGTAAATTAAATTGCGAGATATGTTCAGGATAACAGCCGAATTATTATGTTAATTTATGTTTGTTTAATTATGATCTCTTAATTTATCTGAAGTCCAAAATGTGACTTGCTTTGTAGATTGAATTAGAAATGATTTGTGAGAAATCTCTGGAAACAAACGACGAGAGAAATTCATGTTCACTTCCACTCTGTTCCAGTTTATAGAAAAATTTGCTGTTTTCCCCTGTGTTGCACTGTGGGTAGTAATGAAACTTACTAGCACTCTGACTACCCAAGTCTTTAAAATAAAACAAAACCCTTAGTTGCTAGGCCTACTCAGTGAAATGGAGTTGGGGCACAGAAAGGAAAATGCCATGATGAAAAGAAGCCACTGTGAGGAATAATGCATTTTCAATTGCTCACAAAGGGGAAAATTCGGCATTTTTAACCTGAGAGAAAAACGTAGTCAACATAAGCACCACAAGCCCAGTTCCACATTCCATAAACATGCTGTTGTGGCCACGGGGAAAGTGATAGGATCTGACAGCTGCTAGGTCCTGAACTATATAGGCAGTGATTGGAAGAGGTAACACACAGGGCTGCACGTTCAGCCCAAGATTTTTTTACTCCTATGATGCTCTATTTTCTTTCAGTACTGTCTACTTTTGATCATAGTCTGCTTAAATGATATATATCTTTGCTATGAAAGATGGAAGAAACTAGTTTGGTTCGTGTATTAATACTGGCATGAGAAAGATGGAGTGGGAGAATGGTGCCCAGTCACTGAAGTACATGTAATTTGGTTTCATAGAGTCATTCATTGTAGAGTCTTCTTCCCTGAGAAACATGAGACACAAAAATAAGGAAAAATAAACAAACATAAAAGCCAGAGCAGATTAGACAGAATGAAAATTGACAGAGAACTGGTTGGCTGCAACTCTTAACGGGATCAGAATTCAAATAGAATGCCTACCATCCCACTGAGTAGTTTAGGCAAAAGATGAGTGGTAGAATCACAATAAATGATTTCTGCCTTATGACAGTCTTAAGTCAGGGGCATGCAGCCTGTGGCTCCTGAGGAACATGTGGCTCTTTAAGGACTTCTTTGTGGCTCCAGATGCTATAAATGCAGAGGTCTGGGGAGAACCCTCCTGGTTATTTTTTGATATTTTGGTGAACATCTAAAAGCCCAGCAATGAATAACTCATATCTAAATGGCAAACACTATGTGATCTTGAAACATTGGATAACTCCCCCTTTAATATGTGCAGTGCATTGTGGGATATGCGTGTGCACTGTTCTGAAAATAGGGGTTATAGAAAGTATGATTTGATGTCATTTTTTGAGGACCAGTTTGTATTCACATGCATTGTGGCTCTTAAATTATTATTTTTTACCAAATTCAGAAAAAAATGGCTTTTTTTGCTCTTTTAGGTGCTGGCCCATGTCTAAGTTATAAGAAGCAGGGAAGCAGCTCAGGTAGTTTTAACTTGACTGCAAAATTGATGACAATCCTAACAATTAGGATTGCTGAACTAATATATGCACCATGTGATTTTTAGATGTATATTTCATATTAGTAGCAGGAAGCCTGTGTTGACAGTTACTTCTGTGTAAAGGAGCTGACAATGGCTGAGAAATTAAAATCTGGATGGCAACATACTCTGAATCCCAGTGGTAATTGAGCATGGTGGTGATCTGAACATGAAGAGTTCTCAAAGTGTGTAGCGATTTCCATCGTTTCATACTGACTCAACAGACATTCTAGGCTTTAGGGTGAGGCAGTGACAATCATGAACTTTTATGTAAATTATACAAGGAAATCTGCTATTAGCTGTGGAGACTTCTATAAATTATGGAGCTCCTGAAAACTTAAATGTTTAAATGATCTTCTGTTAAGGATGTAAGAGGTTTCTGGTTTGATTCTTCTTGAGTTTTATATTGTGTAGTATTCACAATGAATTGCAATGTCCTCATGAAATTTTCTGGTGATGTCCTTTAACCTGAAATTTTCAAAATTTCCTTCTTTAGGATATGTTGTAAAACCTTGATGTGATAGTGTCACTTTACGATGGTGAAAAAAAAGCTTTTATTGCAACTGCCACTCCTTCCTTGCCCCTCCATCCTCTTTCAGAAACCTGTTTTCCCTTGTATAATTTAAGAGGGAAAAATAGCCAGTATCTCTTGAAATTCTCTGGTAATCTAGATATAGTAATCCACTTTTCCTGGGAGGTGCTTCCTTACTATGATGATAATCCAGTAGCACAGAAAACCTCAAAATATTATTCTGATGTGAGCTATTGCTTCACTAATAAATTTTGCCTAATTTAGTAGGTCTGGTGTGAAAAGGCAACATTAATGAAACCAAAAGTACTTTTGCTGTTCAATCTGCAGAGTTTCTTAAATTTGTCTATTCTTTGCATCTCCTGAAATTGTTGAGGTTGTAATTCATTTGTGACAGAAGGTTGCAAGGAGGAGCAATGGAAAAGTAAACTGGACCAGAATCATGGTACACTTTCATCATTGTAACTTACTTGCCCATGGAACTCTATTGATTCATATTCATTACTCCAGTATCATTTTGAATGTATACAGGTGTGGAGAAGCTGGTAGTTTGTTTAAAGTAATTTTGTGAGTGACACAATGGCTGGCTGTCAGTGGCCACAGGAGAGGTCAAGAGTAGCTGCTTAATAGACCTAAATTTTTACTTTAACTAACTGCATGGTAGAAGCCTTTTGCTTTCCTCTCCTGTGTTGTTGAGCTTAATGTTAAGGGTGAGCATTCCTTAAAATCAGGATTGCTACAATGGGGGCGAGAAGTGCTGGTATATGGAATCTCCTTGCCATTTCAGTACTAGAATTTGATTAAAACAAAAAAGCAGTCCAGTAGCACTTTGAAGACTAGCAAAATAATTTATTAGGTGATGAGCTTTCATGGGACAGACCCACTTCTTCAGACCATAGCCATACCAGAACAGACTCAATATGTAAGGCACAGAGAACCAAAAATAGTAATCAAGGTTGGCAAATCAGAAAAACATTACCAAGGTGAGCAAATCAGAGATTAGAGGGGCAGCAGGGGGTGGGAGAGTCAAGAATTAGATTAAGCCAAGTATGCAAAAGAGCCCCTATAATGACCTAAAAAGTTCCCATCCCAGTTCAAACCACGTGTTAACATGTCGAATTTGAATATAAGAGAGTTCAGATGCCTCTCTTTCCAATCTATTGTGAAAATTCCTCTTCAGTAAGATGCAGACTTTCAGGTCATTAAGAGAATGGCCCACTCCATTAAAGTGGTGGCTGACAGGTTTGTGGATCAGGCGTGTTTTTATGTCTGTTTTATGCCCATTAATTCTTTGTCTAAGAGAGCTTGAAGTCTGTCCAATGTACAAAGCATCTGGGCATTGTTGGCACATGATGGCATATGTGATATTAGGTGAGGAACATGAGAATGTGCCTATGATTCTGTGAATAAGCTGGTTAGGTCCAGTGATGGTATCTCCAAATAGATATGTGGACAAAGTTGGCAGCGGGCTATGCTGCAAGGAAAGGTTCCAGACTTCTTGACCCTCCCCCCCGCACCTTCTGCACCTCTACTCTCTGATTTGCTTACCTTGATAATGTTTTTCTGACTTGTCAACCTTGATTACTTTTTTTGGTTCTCTGTGCCTTAAATATTGAGTCTGTTCTGGTATGGCTATGGTCTGAAGAAGTGGGTCTGTCCCACGAAAGCTCATCACTTAATAAATTATTTTGTTAGTCTAAAATGCTACTGGACTGCTTTTTTGTTTTGATAGTATATAGACTAGCAAGGCTTTCTCTCTGTTACTATTAAGAATTTGATTGCGTAAGTTCAGAGCTTTTACAGCACTAAAGCTGCATTAGACAAATGCCCAGGTAAAGCATGTTTCAAGTCTTAAAGAAAATCTGGGCTGTTCACACATTCACAAAGAGTCTCAGGTAAACTCATTTAGCCCTCAGGCTGTGTCTAAACTCTGAGCTACGAGTGTGATTTCTCTGCTTGCAACACACATTTGTGCTAGCATAAGTAGAAGCAGCAGTGTAGCCATAGTATCATTGGCAGCAGCAGCAGCAGAAACACAGCTCAGCTATGCAGAGTACAGATCCACTGGCACCAGGCAATCAGAACTCAAGAGTATGTGTACACAAGCAGGAGAATCACATCCTTACTTCATAGTGTAAACATAGCCTCAGTCATACTGAGCCTCCAGCTAACTTCTGAGGAAGGTTTTTACTTATAGCAATACTGTGTAGGGAATTGCACACTCCTTTGTGCTCTTTTCTTGGATATATTTGCCTATTCTAGTGCTGACCAAAGCCTGATGACTAGGTGAGTTCTGTAATCCAGGTCAACCTAGAAGATTATAGTTACATGAGAGTACAAATCACACTATTTTTTTCTAGATATCTTGTAACAATAGTTTTTGGAATGAGATCCTAATCTGAATTCAGATACAGAGCATAATTTAGCACGGAAGTGAGTACGTTTTAAGCTGACATGCTTTGGTCAACTTGTTACAAAATGGTGTACCAACAAAAGAAAACTCGTGTAGCCTGTTACAGGCTGTTGATTGTATGTAATTTGCTTGATTCAAGTGTCATGAGTATAATTTCTGTTACTCTTGAAGAATATATGCATGTATGCCACAGCAGCATGTCAGCCTGGCAATAATCAGGTTAAATCACGGGATGGGGCCGCAGAGAAAGTGGAAAGAGACCTTCACGATATTAGCTAGCATGTTGGGAATACCTCTTTCCGAACTAGTTTTCTGTAATTATCCAAAATAATGCACTTAAATAATAGTTTTTAGGTCTGTTCTTCAGTCAAACTGTCAGATCCACATAATTGGTAATTAATAATAGATTATCTCACCCAACAGCCTATGAACAAGGAAGAATGTCAAGTACTCAGTTTTTCCACAAAACTCACTGGAAAACTTGAGGTTCATAATTGTTGAAAATTGTTGAGGTTCATATCATGTAGTCTTTGTTCACTTGCACCCAAATCATCAGTTGACTTCCATTTAGAATTTTGATTCTATTCTGTGGGATGGTCACTGGTTTCTTGTGGGCTTGGGAGGATTGATTTTTACTCAAGAAATGTCAGTATCTCTTTACTTCTCCCTTCCCCCAAAAGTCACTAAAATATTGCCCTTTGTTAATGTTCAGAGTAGGAAACTTTGAAAAAGAGTTACTTGACAGCTATACAGGCCTGCCAGTAGGGGCAGCAAAGAAGACAATTGCCCAGGGGCCTGGGTAATTTAAAAAGGCTTGGGGGCCCTTGGCTGCTGCCACTGCTAGCAGCACATCAGGGCTTAGGCAGGCATCTTGCCTGCCCTCCCTCTCTGCCATGCCCAGAAGAGGCCAGCATGTTCCCTCCGTCTTCCAGGGTGTATGTCTTCATGTGCTGCCTCTGCTCAAAGTGGGAACTCCACAGTTCTCATTGGCCAGGAACTGCAGCCATGATTGCCATGTGAGCAGTACTTGCAGGCAAATGCAGGTGGGGATACTCTGGCCCTCTAGCTAGGAGCCACTGCCGAAGGAGTGTGCTGCTATCTTTTGGGAGCTGCTGAAGGTAGAACACCACCCTGATGCTCCTCCTTCACCCTAGCCCACCGCCATGCTCCTCACCCCATTCTGCATGCTAACCATCTGCCTCAGCCTGGTGAAGGGAGTGATTGTAGGAGAGAGGAAGCAGTGGAGGCAAGGGCGTTAAAGTGAGTTTGGGGGCGGAGTCTCAATGGGTGGGATAGGGACATGACCTCAGGGAAGGGATAGGCTCAGGGTAGGGGCAAAGAAGTTTGCATTTGCATGGTTAGACTGTCAGCAACCCTACTATGCATCTTCAGGTGTGCAGCACCTCCCAAATGTCAGGTGGACCATGTCTGCATGAGCGTGGCTCACGTATGCATCAGGGCCATTCTGCCCTGGGGTCCGGAATTGCTGTCGGCCAACCTGAAGCTAATAATGGTCTGTGTGCCACCTGCCTCTACATTTGTATGTTAATACCTCAGGAAAAAAATCCAGTTTTCCAGATGTCTTTTATTATTATTTTTGTTTGTACTACTGTAGTACCTAGGAGCTCTAGTCATGGGCAAGGATCCCATTGTACTGGGACCATATATATAAAAATGGTATAAAGACTGTGGTGCTTACACAGAAATTAAGAAAATATAATACAATAATCTATTTCCTAATCAAGTATACATAACTTATGGAGTCAAGAGCCAAATCGTCATTCTGATGGCTGCTCTGTGTAGCCTTTGGAATGATGTGCAGGCTTATTGGTTGCCAGAATTGTAGAGCCTTCTCTACTTCTTGAATAGTATACCCCACTTCCCAGTGGCCTTCACATACAGGGTATGTAGTGTCAATCTTGGGCTGACAGTGATGTTTTCTTGTGTGTGGAAGAGGAACATTGTTGGTTCTAGCCTTGACTAATTGACAGTAAAGCAGGAGGGTGAAAAAGCAGCCTGACTGAATCTCCTGGCAATGTAATCTGAAACAAAACTATAAGAGTAACAGTGAAGGTTAAAATCTCATCTCTGCATGCACCTTCCCCTGCAAGCCTCAGGCTGCTCCAACAAGTGTTATGCTTCCTTGGGACTGTGGTAAACTTTGCATAGCCCTTATGTGGGAAGACTAAGACTCTGAGGTGTTCCTTTGTGATGGAGTTGCAGACATTATTTGTTTTGTTATACCTATGCATCTCATTCCCACAGAACTGGTTATAGTGCCAGTTCTCACCTACATCTTCTACACTGAGTATTTGGTCTTGCAGGAGTGAAGCCAGCCTATATGAGAGCTCTGGCTACAAAAGAGCTTAGCTAAAGCCCTTTGATGGGAGTTTACGTATTAAAATGTATGCAACTTCATTAGTGAAAAGAAATTGGCTTGTCTATATATCTTTCAAATGCAGGTGTTGGAGGCAGGAGTAAAATTTTTATTTCAAGTTTTAATAGCCGCAAACATATTTTTATTCTGTTTTACGAGGATCTGAGTGTATTAAATCAAATAATTATTCTGCCTGTAATGATGGATTTAAAAACTCATTTAATTAACATATAATTATTGAAATTTGCATAATTAATAAGCCATAGCTTGCCAAAAGGCAAGCCTTTACTACTAATGAACTTCTGTTTGATCAGGTTCTTAATGTTTTAATTTTTAGATAAAAAAATGGTATAATAGTGAATGCATTTGCCATTGGTTAATCTGTCTAATATGGATGGAAGATAAAACACATGCATATAAAGTAAGTTTAGCAGAGATACAAAACAGTTTAATGTTTGACCATTTCCTTGCAGTGACTAGGAATTCGACTCTCACATTTATTTTATATGTCTTCAGTTTGTGGCTTTTTTATATAAATGGCTATTAACTCCATAGGATCATAATAAGGAAGCAATATGGGTAATGGTAATGATGCTCTCCAGCTCATTCACTAACAGGGCAGTTGTGAAATCCGACAATGGTTATTATGCTCCCCAACTCACTCACTAAAGGTGGAGCTGTGAAATTTGTCCACAAGAACAGCTAATATCATTTTGGCTTCATACTTCACTGGTTCTGAGTTGGAATATCATGCCCTAGAGAAAGGTCAACTTAATCCTCTGTGTTGTGAATAGTAAGTAATTTATATAGTGTTTCCAGTAGAAAAGCAGTTTAATGGACCTGAAGGTAATGTTTAATAACTGAGAATGTAAGTTAAATTGACCAGCTGTTACATGTGTCTGCACTTGCTGTAATGACATGTGAAATTGTGAGAAATTTCACACATTGTTTCATTTTATTTATTTATTTATGAGAAGTATAACTCTCAGAATTAAGAGAACACCCTTTCAGAATTGAATGCACATCCATTGTTTATTCAAACTCACTGTTCCTCAGTATGCTCACTCCTCTTCAATGCTGTGTTTTGAAAGTACTGCATAATACTCCTTGTCACTCAGCGGAAACAGGTCTTTATTGCAAACGGCATGCTGCGGCAAACTTAGACTCGGCTTTTCTTTTCTTTGTGCAAATGAGTTGCATCCAAGTAATCTGCTTCCTGATTTCATTTGGAAAAGTTTTCAAAATAAATGTCTGATGGGAGAGCTGTTAAGTCTTCCAATATGATAAAGGCTATTTTTAAAGAGCATGTGATCATGAATAGGACCGACTACCAAAAGGAGGCTGCCAGGCAACTCTCCCATACCACATTCTACAAGCTGCTGTTCCAGGGTCCCACTGAGGAGTACACAAAGAAACTACAGCATCTGCTCAAGACCCTCCCTATAAAAGCACAGGAACAAATCTACACAGACACCCCTAGAACTCCAACCAGGTTTATTCTATCTACTACCCAAGTTCTATAAACCTGGGAATCCCAGATTCCCCATCATCTCAGGCATTGGCACTCTCCCTACAGGATTGTCTGGATCTGTGGACTCTCTACTCAGACTCTATGCTACCAGCGCTACCAGCTTTCTTCGAAATACCAGCAACTTCCTTAGGAAAGTACAATTCATTGGTGACCTTTCTGAAAACACCATCCTGGCCACCATGGATGTAGAGGCCCTTTACACTAATCCCACATGAAGATGGACTTCAAGATGCTAAGGACATAATCCCTGATGAGACCAAGGCACAAATGATGGTGGAGCTTTGTGACTTTGTCCTCACCCACAACTATTTCAGATTTGAGGAAAATTTATCCCTTCAAATCAGTGGCACTCTTAGGGGCACCCACATGGCCCCACACTATGCCATCATTTTTATGGTTGACCTGGAACAATGCTTCCTCAGTTCTCGTCCCCTAGCGCTGCTCCTCTACTTGAGCTACATTGATGACATCTTCATCATCTGGACCCATGGGAAGGAGGGTCTTGAAGAGTTCCACTGTGATTTCAACCATTTCCACCCCACCATCAACCTCAACCTGGACCAGTGCACAGATGAGATCCATTTCCTGGACACTACTGTGCAAATATAAGTGATGGTCACATAAATACCACCCTATACCGAAAACCCACAAACCACTATGCTTATCTACATGCCTCCAGCTTGCATCCAGGGCACACTACCTGATCCATTGTGTACAGCCAGGCACTAAGGTACAACCGCTTTTGTTCCAATCCCTCAGACAGAGACAAGCATCTACAAAACCTTTACCAAGCTTTCCTGAAAATACAATGCCCACCTAAGGAAGTGAAGAAACAGATTGATAGAGCCAGATGTGTACCCAAAAGCCACCTGCTACAGGACAGGCCCAACAATGAAAACAACAGAATACCAATGGCCATCACATACAGCACCCAGCTAAAGCCTCTTCGGCACATCATTAGGTATTTGCAACCCATCCTGGACAATGATCCTTCACTTCCACAGACCTTGGGAGGCAGGCCTGTCCTTGCCTACAGGAAGCCTGCCAACCTTAAACAAGTTCTCACTAGCAACTTTAGACCACAACAAACTAACTCTAAATCCTGCGACAAATCCCTGTGACAAACCTCGCTGCCAGCTCTGCTCACGTATATGCAGCAGTGATATCATCACAGGACCTAACATCAACCACACCATCAGGGGCTCTTTGACCTGCACATCTGCTGATATAATATATGCCATCATGTGCCAGCAATGCCCCACTGCAATTTACATTGGCCAAACTGGACCATCTCTATGTAAGAGAATAAATGGACATAAATCAGATGTCAGGAATGGTAACGTACAAAAACCTGTAGAAGAACACTTCAATCTCCCTGGACACTCAATAACAGATTTTAAAAGTAGCAGTCCTACAACAACAAAAAATTCAAAAATAAAATGGAAAGAGAAATTTCAGAGTTGCAATTCATTTGCAAATTTGATTCCATCAACCAAGAATTCAACAGAGACTGGGAGTGGTTGGCCATTACAAAAGCAGTTTCTCTGCTCTTGATGTTCACACCTCCACATTAGAATCTGACAATGGGCCACATCCCCCCTGACTGAACTGGTTTGATTTCTCCTCTCTTGATGTTCATAACTCCACATTAACTGCCGATAACGGGCCATATCTACCTTGACTGAATAGACTTTGTTAGCTGTGGCCCTCCCCTTTACTGGGACTCCCTCTTGAAATCCTCCTCTGAATCCCCCCCTCCAATACATCTGGTGAAGCAGGTCTTTGTGCATGGAAGCTTATGCTTCAAAACATCTGTTAGTCTATAAGGTGCCACAGGACTTCTTTTTGTTTTCTGAAGATACAGACTAACTTGGCTACCTCTCAGATACTTGTGATCAATTGTTCTTCATGAACCAGGATGACCAGGAAAGCACTCCATGCTCTGTATGTGTCTAACCATTTGACTGCTTAAAAGCTGCAAGTAGATGATATCGTGGATCAGTTGATAGTCCTGTTCTGGTCACTACCTCTGAAGCACCTATTACTGGCCACTACTGGAAGACAGGACTGAGTTGTTTTGATTACTTGTTTCACATAAGATTCTTGTGTCCACTGAAGGTAGCACAAGAAATAATTAGTTTAATCTGCAGCACGGGAGATTTAGATTAGCTATTAGGAAAAATTTTCTCACTATAAAGATAAATCTAAAGCCAGAAAAACCCAGGGAGATCAAACTTTTACTCATGATGGAGAGCTCATCGCAGCTGGCCTCTGACCCAGGCCAGGGGACCCTCTTGCAAGCCAGTTTCTGAGTAAGTGAACTATCTATTTCCTATCTGAGCTGCTCTCTTGGAGCATATCTAAGATTAAGAGCTGAAATTCTTCATGGTAGTGTTCTGAAGACTGTACTACGAGTTCATCAGGTTAGGATCCTACTTCAAAGAAGTTCATTTCAGCTTCTCTAGGTCTGCAGCTTGATGCCCACAAGGCTTCTGGTTCCTCAGTTGACAAGACTCTGTTAAGCCTAGGGACTCCAAAGTGTTGTGCTCCATTAATTCAACCTGTTTACACTGAGTACAAAGAAGACTTTTCAGACTGCACCTGGATTCCCCTCGAAGAATTCAAAACTCTCAGTACTGTTGTTTACCTTATGTACCATTAGTTAGATTCAAGCCATGGACGTGGCACTAACAACTCTTCCTAAATTTCAGTTTTGTTTTCCCTGAGATCTGCATGAGTCCAAGCCTCCCAGCTGAGTTTTGCTTGGCTTCATACTGTTTTCACTACCCATGAATTCCAGATCTTATAAACACCTGTTCAGTACCAGTGGTTGTGCCACAAGTTTCTTCAGCTGCACCACCACTTCTGAATGACTTGGAGGAGGAGAATTATGATAATTTTGCCTTTATCTCTCAAATACCTGGCCAAAGATCTCCAATCCATCCCTGCAGAGGTGCTTTTACAGAAGTCTCTGAAGAAATTGATCTCACTGTTGAAAGAGGTCCACAAGCACTGTCTTTCTGATATAGGCACCCATGGATGCTGCCACTCATGCCATGAGCTCCACTCCCTTGGCTGTACTGGGACTCTGGACAGACTATCATCGGCAATTCTCTCGGATCTTGACTACCACAGAGATGGACAACATCCCTCACCCTCCCTCTCCAGGAGACCAGAATCTTAGGAAGAAACCTTTGAGGAACAGGAAGCTAGAAAGAGATCTCCACAAGCCCTATGTTACTCGTTCCCTAGGTGAAGAGGTCATGCCACTTCCACCATCCAGAGCTATCAAGAGGCTCACAGATTCTTTGCAGATCCACTTTTTGAAGAGGCTAAAGAACTACATCATAAGCTGCTTGGCATCCACTGCACAGCTTCATCTGCCTGCACAATACTGATGGTTAAAGATGCGCTGCTGGACTCTGCAAGGTTATCTGCCACATGCTGACCTCAATTCTGCATCTGTGCAAGAGGCTGAACTAAAATACATCCCTTGTAGGGACTCAAAATTCTTATTTTCTCATCTCTTTTTTAACTCCCTGGTGGTCTAGGTGATTAATGAACATGGAAGGCAGCACCCTGTAAACCAGTGCATCTTTACTGTTCAGAATCCCAAACTATCAGGCATTAATAGTAAAGTGCAATCACACAAACCGTGCCAAGCAGAAATCCGTTATTGAACATCGACTAGTGGAACATAGAAGGCAATTCCAAGCAATTGCTGCAGAATACTGCTTACCAGACCCTCTTTGCAAGTCTCTTGATGCTACTAGTACTACTGCTCATTCAATTTTTCTGTGGTCGTAATTTGCAGGAGGGCTTCCTGGCTTCAGCTCTTAGGATTTTAAAAGGCAGTCCAGAATACAGTCAAAGACCTTCCTTTTGATGGCATTAAACAGTTCACTGACAGCACAGACAAATTTCTGCACGCATTAAAGGACTCCAGGTCCCCTTTACATTCTCTGGGGATCTATGCACCTAGCCAAAAGAGAGAGTTGAGTAAGTTCCTAGAAGACATGGAGATCCCACTCTACCACATTCTCAACTTTAGAGGCCGTGTGAATATCAATTCAAGAAAAAGAATTTCCAGAGGAGAAAATCACCCACCTCAGAGCCATCAAATTCTTAGCACATGACCTTGAAGCACTAATTTTGACAGAGTAGTCAAGATCCTAAGTTGTCATCTCCTTTCATATCATCTACACTGATTCACCTGCCTGTCTCCCATTACCACTTCTTGCAGATTTTGCAGTCCATAGCTATAAACAACTGTGTTTTAAAGATCATCTCCCTGGGATACTTCATCCATTTTACTTCCCTTCTACCTACTAACCTCTTCTTCCCCTTCCCTCTTGATAGACCCCTCCCACAAGACCCTGTAATAGATTCTTTTCTACTCTTGGGTGCTATAGAACCAGTTTTCATGCAGAAGATGGAAGGGGTTTTATTTCAGGTATTTTCTAGTTCCAAAAAAAGTGATGGTTGGAGATCTACCCTAGATTTAAGGCTACTCAACACTTTTGTGGAGGCATAAAAATTCAGAATGGTGGCATTTTCAGAATAATAGTGTCATAGGACCAGGGGCTTGGGTTCTCAGTCCGCACAGTATACTCGGGGGTGGGGGGAGGGGTCAGATGCCCCCAGGCCTAGCATTACAAAGGGGACCAGAGCTCCAGCCTCCGTTCCTACTACGTTGGAAGGGGCAGCGGCCAGACCTCCAGCTGCTTTTGAAATGCTGCGGCAGCATTGCTCCGGCTGCTCTTGGCTGTCAGGGAGTTGGGAGGGCAGGGCGGTCAGTGCTGCAGTCCAGGCAATGGTGAGGGATGACTCCCCGTGGTCCCATCTTTTTCACTCTTGTCACTGCCCCTTCTGGGCTGCAGAGCTGCCACCTTGTCTGGTGGCCCATGGTGACTGTCAGTGCCATTGCTATTCAGTAAACCACAACTCTGCTTCTTATGCTGCATTTTGCTTGGCTGTACTCTTCTTCAATACTGAACTATATATTAAAGCCCCTGCTCTTTAAAGAGTAGTTGTAGTATTTGTAGTATAAGTAGTACTTGGTAGTTACCTGGAGTGGCGTACCAAGAGTAACACTACTTAAAGTAGAAGAACTGGTTTCTCTCCTGTCCAGTTACTGAGTCTCTTCAATTGTATCCCCCATGGGTGTTCCCCTATCTTCTCTGTTTCCCCTCTGCTTCAGAATTCTCTCCCGTGGAGCTTCATGCTAGAGAAATAACTGAAGGTGGTTCATCTGTATAGTGCTATATAACCAAACAGAGCAGGAGACCGAGTATCATGCATGTGCAAACTAAACAGACACTACTAGGAGAACTCTCTGATCAAAGGCACAGGGGGTGGAAGCACACCTGGAATGGAGCCCCTGTAGGGAAGTTTATCTCAAAGCACCATAGTTACCGCACAGAATGAACAATTATTTCTTCACAGGAAGCTAACTGAAGAACACTAAATCCACTCTAAATGAACTCTTGCTGTTCAAAGTAACTTCAAGGGTTGAGACATGAGCTAAAATGTACCTTCAGATCAAGATGTATTAAAGAAACTAAACCTTAGCTTCAAAAACTCTCTAAACAGGCTGGGTGCCAAAATATCAACCACTTCCACGATTCACCAAAAGTTAAGTGTAAGCTTTTAATGTATAATCTGAATCCTTAAATTACTTTGAGTGCAGCTACTCTTATGTAGTGTTGAATACAAATCTTTGATGGTTCAAAAGCATACAAGGTGTGCACCTACCTGTGTGTCATTTAAATGCTCAGAGGTGAATCTCAAAATAATTGTGATCTTTATTTTCAATAGAATTTATTATCCAACTCTCACCATCCATGGTGTAGTCATCTTGCTACAGGTTGAACCTCTGTATTCTGGCATCTTGGGCCCTGACTGGTGTTGAACAAGAGAATTTACCAAACCATGGGAGGTCAGTATTGTCCAGCAGCATTACCAATACTTCCACTGTTTACGGGGATCTCAGAAGACATTTAGGTGTAACTAAAAGCTAAATAACAGCACAAAACACTGAGAGCTGCGCGTAGTATCTTTAAACAGACTTTATGGGACCATGGGAAACTTCACCACAACCATGGTAATTGGTCATTCAGCTAACTGAAATAATGCTGGATTACAGATGTTGGCAGAAGAGTGTGTCGGACTAGAGAGGTCCAGCCTGTAGTAAGAAAATGTTTTAACACATGTAGCTTGGGAAGTAAGTTTAAGGGGAAAATTTTCAGTCATTCTCTTAACTTTAAATCAGTAATCTAAAAAAATAATCTTTATTTTGTGTCGAGCGTAATTTTGAATTTTTAAAAAGTTATTTTTAATTTAGGTGAAACTGGTCATAGTTTTGAGATGCTTTCATCATGATGCAGCAAATTATCCCAAAATAAGCTAGCTGACATCAATATTTGGTTAAAAAACACTCGACTTGTAAGTGGAAATTATTAGAAATTTGGTTTTTTTTCCCTGTTGAGACTTGTTTCTTGCCATGTTCAGATTCTTTGACCAAGTAAATTGCCGTTGTTTTGAAGGGGTCAGTTACTACATGAGAACCCTGTCCTCTTTTCTCAAGTTACATACTCTGTCTAGCAGAGGCCAGAATTGTTTAATGTTGCTGTTCAAAGGCTATGCAAATTGTGAATTAGGTATTTTTGCTCTGTGGGACAAGTGAGCATGCTCTTTATGCATGTCAGGACGGAAGTGCCACTGACTAGCCATCAGATGTGGGTGTGTGAATTGTGTTGTCTTTCTTTGCAGCTTAGTGAACAGCTGGTACCCTTATTGATGATCTCCCTAGAGAAAATGATTAGATTGACTGGGGTTAATAAACTCTTCTCCAGGCATGTTACTCCTTACAGTTCAAAGAAGGTATAGTGACCTGGAAAGTAAATGTGTAGGAAAAACTACAATAGTCATTACAAGTTAAGGAGTTATTTAGTAAGAGAAGCATATACAATATTCCTTGTATCCAAACGTCAGTTCTGGGTTGCACTTGAATGAGGTCCTTGCCCATTCTGCCACCTGTGTTCTGGACTAGATAGAATCTTCATATGTGAAATCATCCTAAATTTAATACACAGAACACTGCTGATTTAAGCATAGATTTTGTGTGTGTTTGTTTATCCAGGAACTTGCAACATGCCAATTGACATAGTATCTTGAGTGTCTTTGTATACAGATAGGTGGATATGAACATAGTTTCTCATTTATATTCATTGTTTGGACTAGTTAGTCACTGTAGTCTGGGTGTGTTAGTATGTGTATTTGGCAGCTGGGCCACTGGATAGGAAGTTACAAGACGTAGGTTCTATTCCCAGATGTACCCCAATATGGTATGGCTTTGGCAAGGCACTTCAGCTCTCTCTCTTTCTGTAAAAGGAGGATACTTGCTTCATCAGTGTATCCAAATCTACAGATTAAGTGCTGTGAGAACCAAGTATTATAAATATTTAATTAGGGTGACCATATTTCCCTATGATGAACACAGAACACCAAGTAAAATTGCTCAAATTCAAGCAAGTTCAATGGCAACTAATCAGAACTATGTGGTACCTTCTCCCAACAAGGGCCAATATGGGGGAGTGGGGAGTGAAGCACCATTTGACCTTGACTTCAAGTTCAAAGGGGGCCTCAGATTTAGACATTTGTTAATTTTTTGGCATTAGACAGGCTAGAAAAGCATTTTTAAAATAAAAAAGTATTCCAATTCTGTCTCGATCTCCTTTGGAACCTTATTTTGTTTTCATGTATCGGTTTTTATTTGTATTATGATAAGGGCCCTCAAGCTGGGAGTGGCCAGGGTTCCTCTGGACCTGTGAGAGACCCTACTCCCAACATGCTTTAAAAGCTCCAGGGCCCATCAGGAGATGGGGGCCATGAGGGCCTGAGCTGAGAAGGGGAGGTCTCAGGTATAGGTGTAGTATGACTTCTGTTTTGAGGCAGGGCCCAGCAGGCTCAAGCCAGCTTCATATGTCAGGACAGGGAGACATTGCCACCTTCACCCTATTCATGCTAGTAGGGCACCCATCCTGGCTTGGCTCTGTGTGTGTGTGTGTGTGTGTTGTGGGGGCTGGAGGCTCAGCTCATAAAGTTTGAAAACAGTTCAGGGTGCAGGGAGAGTTACCTCAGGGTATGGAACAAAGAATTGCCAGGGGCCATATGTAGGCAGAAGTTAGCTAGGGGGGATGTGTGCAGGCAGCTCAGGGTTCAGGGAGGGATAGCTAGGGACTGTGAGTATAGGCAGCTAGCTCAGGGTGCGGGCAGGGGTAGCTTAGGATGCAGGTAGGAGATAGTTTAGGGGACAGGCGGAGGGTAGCTTGGGGCTATATGTAGCCAGGGAGTAGATCAGGGTGCAGGAGTGGACAGCTAGAAGCAGTGTGTAGACGAGGGTAGCACGTGGTTAAGGGGAGGACATCTAGGGGCTGTGTGTGGGCAGGGAGCATCTCATAATGCAGGGAGTGGGTAGATGGGGGCTGTTTGCAGGAAGTGGCTAGCTCAGGGTACAGGGAAGGGATAGCTAGGGGCTGTACACAGGCAGGCATAGCTAGAGATTGTGTGTAGGTAGGGGGTAGCTCAGGGAGCAGGGACAGGGTAATTAGAGTCTGTGTGCTGGAGGTCTGTCCTGCAGCCCCTGCTCTCTGAGGGCTCTGTCAGCTATGGAGCTGGGTCCCCCACTCTGCAGGTCAAACTGGCTATGGGAGCCGGCCGGAGAGAGGGGGAGTGGGTCTGTCCCTGGGACTGCACTGAGCTTTTACTTAAGGTTTGTTTGTTTGTTTTGGGGGGAGAGCACACAGGGGTTGCCAGGGCTTTGGCATTCAGTCCTGCATCTCCCAGCTTCATTGGCAGGAGAGAGGGGGAGCAGCCAGGATCAGGGCTTCAGCCTAGTGGGAGGAGCATGCAAGGTGTTGGGGGTCCAGCTGGGTGGGGGATAGTCTTCAGCCTGTGGGGACAGGCACACCAGGGATTAGGGCTTCAGCTTTCAGTTCCTGTCTTCAGCTCAGTGGGGTCATCACCAACTTGGGCATTCAGCTCTGCAGCTCACTGCTTCAGGAGGGGGGTAGGGAGGTGCTAGGGATTGGGGCTTCAGCCCCACAACTGGAAAGAGCTGGCAGACTCCACTCCCCCCAACCCCCAGATTGAGAAAAGCTGCTTTAGGGTGCACATGGGGAGGGGTGAAGCACACCCCCAAACCCTAAACCTCCATCACACAGAGGCTGCCTATCCTCCAACTGGCTTGGTATGTGTGTCCGCCTGAGAGCACCACATTCTGGGCACAGACTGCTCTGCAGTCTCCTGCCAGCCACAAACAGGAGACTGCTGAAATTGCACTGACCATGGCTGCCCCACAGGGGGAAAGTTGGAGCTCAAAATATGGGACAATTAGCTTTTTTTTTTTTTTAAAACAAAAAACAAAAAAAGGTTGGGACAGTTGATTTAAATACAGGACTGTCCTGTCCAGAATAGGACGGATGGTCACCTTATATTTAATTGTACTTCATCTGTCAGGGTAGAGGTAGTCAGCCCTTTAAGATAAGCTAGCACAATTGTTTCAGTTGAACACTATTATCCAGCATTCCATTATTTATGCATAATGCCCTAACAGTACTAATGATGTGGGTGTCATTGGACAGTAGACAGCAAATGACCAGCTTTAATTGGATAAATCTTCGCACTCATCTGCATTACTTTACTAGGTTAATTTAGTGTCATTGAGCAAATATTTGCTGAAGTGAATTACTTAAATTATAAGAGCAGTTGGTCTTCTATGTGATTTCTGTCTTGCATGCCCTAATGTTTGCTGCTTGTATGTGATATTTGATTATCTTTCTCTGTGGAGCAGTATCGTTCCCACAACACAGCCATGAGAACAGTATTTGTCTTGCAGCCTACAGTCTGTTGCTGAAATAACTGAAAATAACAGAAGTGAGACAATATTACATTCTTAAGTCTGTTATTGCATCTGATGGTTTTGTAGCTACCTGTCAAAATAGGTTTTTATGCCTTTTATGCCTTTGGAGGTCTTTGTCTCACTTCAATAATGTGCAGTGACCTTTCTGTCCTCACTTAAGGCAACCTTTGTACCTAGGAATCTGATATCTGAGCTATATATTCATACATCTCACCTGCTACCCTGGACAATGGGGGCTAATTTTATAGTCATTCATTCAGTCATGATACATTTCAGGAAAGTTCAGCTTTCCCATTTAATTTCAGGTTTGGTACTGTTAATATAATAAATATTGCCAAGGTAACAATAGTACAGTATGTAGTTCCATGTTGCTTTCTTCGCTTGAATTTTAATTTCATATTGTGCATGTGACTGACAGTATATTTCACATAAATGTGAGTGAAAGGGAGTGAGAGACAAGTATTGCTTTCCCCCCCCCCTCCCCGCATTGTTACAAGTTGAGGAATAGTTTAGTAAGAACGGCCCATATACAAAAGTCCTTGTATCCCAAAGTCTCTTCCAGTGCGATCTGGCCTGGGTTTTTAGAGTTACAACCAACATCAGATTTTTAAATATGCAAATTATAATGTGCTAGTTCTGTTCAATATAACCTTGCTTTCACTACCAGCCATCAGTCCCCATGTCTTTGCTATAATGTGATAGTTGGTAGATGTAACATTTGGTTGCACCTAGCCTTTATATACTTTTGCTAATATTTTTCATACTTGCTGCCAGTATTCTTAATTTTTCCATCCATGGATAGAATAAATTGTGTTATGTGCACGTAGGCATGTGTGGATGTGCACCACCAATAGAAATAAATACTTTCCACTGTAGGCACCTGTGGGCACTCTGCTAATCAGCTTAGCAATACCTGAATCTCTCCGGGGCAGCTACCCAAGTGCTCAGCTTACAGAGAACACTGCTTACTGCTCCCAATTAATTTAGTCCCTAGGACAGAAGTGAGGAACCCCCAGTCTGCACTCCAGATTCAGACCCTGAGGCTCAGGGCTTCCCTCCCCAGCATCTGGCCTGTGGGAGCTGGGGAGCCCCAGGCCTTGTGGGCTGGATCAGGCAAGCCAGGGCCTTACTGGGCCCATGGGCTCTGTGGTTGGGGGAGAGGGAGGGGAGCGTTTGGAGGAAGGAGGAGAGAAGGAAGAGTCTTCAGGCTTCATGCACCACCATCACAGCTACTCGTCCCCCAGCTGTGGGAGTGGCAGGCACTGTATGCAGAGAGGCTTTCACCACCATTCTGTCTGGAAGTTCAGCCAGGTTGAGCAGTGGGGGCGGGGTGGAGAGAGAGGAATGATGTGATGCCTGACAGTGGCAGGAGAGGAAAGCTCCAGGCAAGGCAGTGGCATGTGGAGGTATGTATCCCCACCCTTAAACAGCTCCTGCCCCCTCCTCCTACCCACACCCATCATGGCCCACCTGCTCCTGAACCCTCACACTGCTGCTCCCAGCCCACTCCTACACCTTACCTCCCACCCAGATCCCCCAACCCCAGCCCACTCCTGCACACACCCAGACCCCAAACACCCACTCCAGCCCACTTTTCCTCCCACCAAGACACCATACCTAGTCCCCAGCAGCCCCCTTCCACACACAGAACCCAGAATCCACCATTTTTGGTCCCACTCCAGGGCCCTAGAATACTTAATCTGGCCTGGGGGAAAGCCCTTAACCTTTGTGCCCCCGCCTGCCCCTGCACTTCTCCATTTCCATGGTGCTGGAGCATGAGGGGAGTGAAGTATATCAGTCAGGAGCCACATCAGTGCGGGTTTTGTGGTTTTTGCTTCTTACATTTATGTGGCCCCTGGCCCAAAAAAGGTTCCCCTTCACTGCTCTGGGAGTAACAGTGGAAGCATTAGTGTAAACAGTGCTCCAGCTGCCTACTAGCACTTCAAGAACTGTCAGAAAGCTGATTATATGAGACGTGATACTTAAAATGACAGTTGACCCCATTGCCTTGTTTACACTAATGCTCCCACTGTCGCTACCACTGATGGAGATGTTAATAAGTGGTAGTGATCAGTGGTGGGAAATAATAGGGAAGAACTATGAGGTAAACAAAATGTGTGTGAGTCTTTGTATAAATAAATGTAAATCTTTAATTATGAAGTCATATTTTTAGAGAGAGTGCCTGTTCTGGGTTTTGTTTGGTGTATTGTTATCAAAAACTTGTTTCTGTAATTAGTAAAGCTGGCCAGAACAAGTTTTCCAAAATATTATTTTTGAGAAATAAGCTATTTCATCAAAGATGCATCTTTGATTAAATTGTTGAGAAGTTTAGTGAGAAAAGGAGACTATAGCATGTTCCTTCAGTCACAGGCCTGGATGTATGAGATCCAGATTCAAGTCCCTGGACTGCTTAATTTAGGGCAGAGTTTTTCAACCCCAAACACACTCAAATCAGGCATTATAGGGTCTTTTCCCAAGCCAGTGCACAAAGCAACAGGCTACAGAATGTCACAAAATGGAATTGTGATCTTCCAGTAAGGATTTCTTAGTTTATTATTCACTGTTCCTTGTCCCTTAATGTTTTCTATTCGTCAATTTTTTATAAATGTATAGACATACTTCTATATTTTTTTTTAAAATGTACCACATTGTCTAAGAATAAAATAAAAGTTGCTGGTGGTAAAGTTCTGGAAAGCCCTCATGAGATATCTATATTGCTTATTAATGTTGAAGTCCCAAGGGAGTTGCATAGGTCATCCCAAATGGTTGGTGCTAAACACTTTGTGCCATGCCACATCATTAGGTATTCCTGATATCACAAATTCAACAAAGAGAAGTGATTATTTCTTTTATCCTACCACTTACTAAGCCAGGCTTCCTGAGACTCAGGAGTCCAACTCTGAAAGGTTCAGTGAGAAGAGAATAGTAACTAATGCACCAGGCATCTAAAAATAATGCCCCCCCCCCAAAAAAAAAACCCCACCTACATATAACCTGTATATGTCACAACTGGTTAATAATAAGTACATTGGCCTATTAGAAATCTGAGTGTGTTCCTTTTCTAGTACTACAGGTAGGCAAGGTTACAAAATTTAACCTTTAAACCTCTTGTCTATATAGTACCTGTTCTGAGCTGCAATTTAATTTTGCCGAAAATAGCTTGATATAAAGAAAACTTGTTACAATTTGACTTTACAGTATTAAAAAGGTAATAGTTTAATACTGCACAGGAGTCTGGCATGTTCAAATAAGTCTTTGTGATGAAATATTAATACGTAGGGAGCAGCTGAAGTGATGAGGAGCATAGCTGTAATCAAATTGATCATACATAACATTGTGTGCATGTATATAAAAACAATACAATATTACAAGAGTTGGCACCCTGTTGGTTTCAGTAGTCATGCTTGTTAGGAAAATAAGCAATGTTTTTACAGGGAGGCAGGTGGAGGGAAATGCAGTAATAGGTGATTGAACTGGGAAAATGTAACCCGTCTTGATAAAATCCCTATGCCTGAAGTTACAGATATAGTCATGATAATAAAAAACAGAGGAAATCTATGGAAAGGTTTGCATACTGAAGGCTCCAGCATACCATATGGAAACAGTGGTAAGGATACTTGAGCAGTGTACCAAAAGGTTGTGGAGAGAGTCCTCATTAAATTAGTCCAATAATAGAAACTAAATGATTCTTCCATTTTGTCATAAATTAACTAGAACTGCTATATATGTCTTGCGTGCGTTTATCTATACAAGTACAAAATAATAAAAATTAACTGCTGGTGGAAGACTTTCAAAATCAAAACAGGCAACTAAAAGAGACTCTGAGCAGAGATTACTAGCATATGTTAATGTATTTTGGAGGATTTCATCTTGATGGTTTATAGAAAAGAAAATACAAGGAACTACTGTTTCTGTAGCAGGCAAACCTTTTCAGATTCTAGAGGAAAATTAGTTTTCTATCATACACCCACGATGTAAAATGTTTTCTTGAATAGTTTTCCTACTTACCAACCTTATTTAAACCTTCTAGAAAATTATTAGATGGGGATTCTATAGGAAATCAAATCCAGGATTGTTCTTTGGGATGTTATTGGGTTGGTTTTAAATGGTGCTTTATAAATGATTGAAGCTTAATACCAAAAACCACTGCAGAATTTTAGCAGATTTTCTGTATAGTTAAAAGAATGGAACTGTCTTGAGAGGAAAAATTCAAGGAATACCCAAGCAAAATAGAAAAATTCAATAACATTGTACTAGAAAAGAGAACACAAGATTTGCTAATTCTGATCTTTTGGGCAAGATAAAATGTTGTGTATTTGTATGGGGAAGTTCCCATAGAAGTACAGTATATTGCCCTATATAGGCCATGTCTACACTACCTCTCCCTTTCAGAAGGGGCATTTAAATGACACAGATAGGAACTGGTTAATGAGACACTGATATGAATATTCAGTGCTCCATTAGCATAATGGCAGCCAGTCATGCTTTGAAAGGGTTGCTTTCAAAATTCAAACTGGCCATGTAGGTACAGGAGCTTTGAAATAAACCCTGGGACTTTGAAATTCCCTTATTCCAAATTTGTTTTGGGAATAAGGGAAATTCAAAGTCTGGTGTTTATTTCGAAGTGCTTGCATCTACACGGCCAGTTTGCATTTCTAAAGCAGCACTTTAAAAGCACAACTGGCTGCCATTATTTTAATGAGACGCTGATATGAATATTCTACTAATGAGGCACTGAATATTCATATCAGCAACTCATTAACTAGTGCCAATCCATGTCATTTAAATGCCCCTTCCAAAAGGGAGGGGTAGTATAGACACGGCCATATAGCATAATAAAATACAAAATGTGGATTGCAGTATATGGATAGGATGACAGGTCTGCATGACAAGTAACCTAAACATATCGTCTTTGTCTGAGAAGATACACTATAATACAAAAAAAGCTATGTAAATTTATAAGTGCTCTAAAATAGGCCGTCATGATTGACCAATGCATTGCTACCAGGCTGGAATAACTTCTGAGGTTTTGCTTAGTGAACGACAAGCTTCATTCAGCTGAAAATTTGAAATTTAACCCTTAGCCCATGAAAGTATGCTTCATGCTTGGCCATCCTCTAATTTGTGAATAAATATTGCTGCAACTGTGAAAGAGCATACTACTACTAGGCTCAAGGTAAGAAAAGTGATTAATGTAGCCTCTTACAAATTGGGGAGGATACATTGTCATGTCCCATGAAAGGAGATTAGAACTTTCTCACGCATTCCTCCTTCCCCTTCCCAAGCCCACTTAGGCTTTTGTGAGTAGATGGGTACCTGCAGTGAAGAGAACATTGGACTAAGGATGGATGGAGGATTATTTTTACTTCATGTAACTTCAGACTTACATGAGGCTGGGGATATTGCTTGGTCCCACTTATAGGGTGTTAAAGACAAGTTAGAGAAACTTTTCTGTGCCAAAAAGAGACTGTTGTGGTTTTTTGTAGTCTCAGGACACCGAGTCTAACAATGGCAACATATTGTTATAAGAATATACAAAATGGAGTCTGATTTCTGTATCAGTTGCACAATTCAAAGTTTTGGGACTTGAAAATCAGTGCAGGACCCAGGGGAAACATTTTAACATTTTAATTGTGTGCCGAGTTCAACCAGGAAGCTTAATTATGAAAGGTCATTAAGGTTAACATTGTTGTACTTCCCTCATGGCTAACCGTGGTGGGTTTTTTTTTTAAGAGCTTCTTTTAAGTGGGTCAGTCACTGTAAATTTTCAGTAAATGGAGTCTCTGCCTTAATGGATTTTTTCTTTGCAAGAATATTAACAAGAACAAGTTAAAGTTGTGCAAAATTAGTTCAAAATAAAAGGACTTATCAGACTACTTAAGCACAAGCTAGATTAGAAGGTGTGGTTAGATTCCCTGACCCTTTTATTTTCCTCGCCAAGTTGCTGCTTTTAATAAACAGGAATATATTGTTACAGCTAAGCAATTCACCTCTGGATGCTATGGTGAGGCCATATTTATTGTAATGAAAAACTGTTGCATGGCCTGTTTTCTGGCACAGAATTTATGTGAGAAGCAGAGGAATTTTGTATGTTGAAATTTTAAAAAACAAACGAACAACTTTATACCTAGTGAAATCTAAGCCTATCAACCTGATAATTTTTGTATGTTTTATTTTATTTCCTCACCAACCTTATCTGTCATTAGATTGGGTGTTCATCAGGGCAGGAAATGCCTTTGCTGCTTGGCAAGTGTCTAGCATATTTTGGGCTCTGCTATAATCTAAATAATGTGGTATCTTGAATCTCATTCCTATCCCGTAACAGTTCAAAGAAGCTTTGTTACTGCCTATCTTTTGCATTGGCGTGTGGGAATCGTGATTCAGTTTCATTCCTACATCCACGGCACAATTTGGTGGAAGCTGCTTGTTTCATTCAAGGTTGGAAAGTGTTCAGTGTCACAAGGGTAGCACCCACGAAGGGGCCAGGGAGGGTATGCTTTCCTTCTGAAGGAGGCATCCCACCCAATCAACTAGAACCAGGGCTGTGGTGCAGACTCTTAATCATGTGTTAACTGGAGGGAAGAAATTGGAGGATAATCATAGTAGATGTAGGAATACAGTAATTAAGTTTCTAGCAAATGTTTGTTGTGATATTTCTAGATCATAAGTGCTTTTGAAGATTTTACTCTGGACATGAAGAATTTAGGCCATAACTAGTAAATGACAGGTTGAACCACTATAACTCAGAACTCTCTCATTCGACAAATTCTGTAATGATTTTAGTTAGCCGGACGACCACTTATCATGGGTGTGATCAAGTTTTCTGTGGTTCCATAAAGTTTTACAGCCATCAGTCCTGGCTCTATCCTGTTAGTTAGCTGTAATTTACCCCAAATGTCTTCTAAGAGCCCAGTAAGCAGTGGAAGTATTAGTAATGTGGAAGAAAATATTGACCTTCCATAGTCCAGCAAATTCTCTCATCCGGCACAAGTCAAGTCCCGAGGGTGCCGGACAAGAGAGATTCAACTTCCTACATTGAACTTTTAGGTAAGAAATTTCCACCTCACTTAGGTGCTTCCAAAAATGTAACTACAGGTGATTAACCCTATTCATTTTTTTTTAATGCTTAAGAATTCCATTTACAGGACAAAATGTATGTCAGTTATTGAAATGTTAACTTAGAGGACAAAAAGTAGGCTCATCCATTGTGGGTTCTGTGAATAAGCAAATGGCAAATGAAGAATAAGCCACGTTTCCTTTTTGGCATTCTGTTAGGCTGCTTTTTCATTAGAGTTACTCTGGCTGATATTTAAAGCTGGTTAGTAGTGTGCCCAGTGAGTTGTCATTCTTGGGTTAGCTATGTTTTTAAAATAAAGTCTGAAAGCTTGATCTGCTTAATTCCACTAAACCAGTGTTGCAGTTTTTGGAGGCACTTTGGCACAGCTTGTCTTTTCACTTTGTTCAGATAGAATTTCAAGATAAATGTGACCTCTTGGAAGCTTTCTTCAACACAGGGGCTTTCCTTAGTGTTCTCTCTGCAGAGCTGGATAGATGCCAGGATGCTCACAGATCTTCTCAACTGGTTTCATATGTAAATTGATTTACTTTAAAAACAAAACCATCCCCTTGAGAGCCTGTATCATGGGTTCCCAAACTGGGGGGTATGAAGAAAGAAAAGACTGATCCCCACCTTTCATTCCCCCCACCCCAAGAAGGAGCCCACTCACAGCAATGGACTCAGTTGGTTAACTACCAATTGAGTCATTCCTTCAGCACACAGGGGCACTGTGAGCAACCCCTGCTGCTTTACATGGGCGACCCTGCAGCCAGTATAAAAAGGAGACAGCTGCAAAGACCCACGTGGAGTACCCTCCTGCAAAGATGAATGAGTGAGTGTAGGCTGGGGGAAGGGGGAGAGTAGGATGAGGGCTGGGGGTGTCTGGATGGGGGAGAGTGCTGGGGCAAAGTGGGGGCTAGTGGTGCCTGGCTTGAGGAGAGGAGAGGGGAGGGAAGGGCTCAGGCAGTTGGACCGTGGCTCATGGAGTGGCTGCGGCTGGTGGGCAGCTCGCTTTGGGGGTGGGGTGGGCTGTGTGTTGGGCAGCATTCGGGAGGAGGCTCTGGCTTGGGCGTCTGGCCTGGGGCTCCATCGGCCAGCCCAGGGCTCAGGGTGGCTTGGGCAGCTGGCCCCAGCAGTGGGCGGCCCGTGGCTCTCGTGGGCAGCTGGCCCAGCAGTGGTGGCCCATGGCTCTGGTTGGCAGATGGCCCAGAGCTCCGGAGGCTGGCCTGTGGCTCACAGGGCTCCAGTGGCTTGGGCCAGCAGGCTAGTGACTCAGGCCGGAGGCTCATGCAGCTTGGGTGGCTCGTCCTGGCAGTGGGCAGCTCTGGAGGGCAGCAGTCCCATGGCTCGGGTGGCTGGCCCACTGCTGGTGGGGCTCAAGTGGGTGGCCGGGGCTTGGGCCAGAGGCTCGCAGGGCTTAGACGGTTGGCCCCAGCAGTGTGAGTCTCTGGCCGCTCAGGTGGGTGGTTGGCCCTGGAATTGTAGGGCTTAGGCAGCTCGGTGGGCAGCTAGCCGGTGGCTTGGGTGGCTGGCCCATGGCTGGTTGGGCTCGGGTGGCTGGCCGGTGCTTGGGAGTCTCGCAGCCGGTGCTTGGGTAGCTCACGGAGCTCAAGTGGCTGGCTTCAGCAGTGTGAGGCTTGGGCAGAGAGCTCGCAGGGCTCAAGCGGCTGGCCTCAGCAGCGCGGGGTTCAGACAGGTTGGGTAGGTGGATTTGGCGGCTGGCCTGGGGCTCAGGCAGCTCAGGGAAGCAAGCAGCTCTGGTGGCTGGCCCGGGACTCAGGCGGCTGTCCAATCTGGCCTGCACCAGGCACCGCAAGGTAGGTGCTGTGCTGTTTAGTCTGGCAGGTCCATAGTTGGCCCCGGGCTGAGGCTGGCACAGTGTCTGGAAATCTGGCCAGGGCTGCAGCTGATCTGCTGTGCTTGCAACTCTGGAGCCATGCCAATAGCCAAGGTGGGATGGAGCGGTGCCCATGTAGCCAGGGCCATGTCCAGCATGGGGCTGGAACCAGCCTTCACAGCCTGTGGCTTGGGCCCAGCAGGAGGTCAGGGTCCAGCAGGAGGAAAGGGAGCCCCAGGGTTGGTGGGATGCTGAGGCTTGTGTGGTTGACACGCAGCTTAAGGGGGCATGGCTCCATAGAGTCACTGGTAGTTTCTGGGGTTAGGGGGGGTAGTGTGCCTGACGAGGGGAGGGAGGCAGTGAGCAGAGTTCCTGGCTTCAGGGGGTGGCACTTGGCAGCAGGGGGCGGAGGGGAGTGTCATGTGGCGATCCATAGAGAAACAGAGAGGTAGTGGACAGGGCCCTGGGGCTTGCCCTGACATTTAAAATGTGATCTTGAGTGTAAAAATATTGGAGACCACTGCCTTAATATTTTTTTAAATTTCATACCACAAAATATTAATTTTTTGAATTTTGATATGTAGGGGTACTGGTTTGGTGGGTTGGGAGGCTGAAGAACACTGTAGACCTCTATTGTGAGAGTAGGTAATCAGTCTTGCGCGGTTACTAGTAGTGGGGCAGAACGTGTCCATATGTAATAATGGTAAATAAACATTCATGATAACTTATCAAAGTAACTAGCATCCATTAAATTTATTCTAATCAGGAAAACTATTTTTAGAGATTTTTTTATATATATGTTATGGCAGCAATTAAGAAAAGGAAGTACGATGAAGATTACATTAAGTATGGCTTCACTGTCATAGGAAAAAAAGGGGATCGATAATCTTCAATATGTAGTATGCTGCACAGTTCTCAGCAATGACTCCTTGAGACTTAGTTGTCCTTGAGTGACACTTGACAAAGAACCACAGGACTTTGACAGACAAACCAAAAGAGTTTTTTTGCTGCTAAACTTCAAAATTTGAAACGCGTGAAGCTGGCCGCTGCTGGAGCTTTTCATCAAGCATCAGCCAAAGTGGTAGAAGCATCTTGTGAATTGTCATTTGCTCATCGCTAAAGCCAAGAAAGTGCACATAATTGGAGATACTCTTGTGAAACTTTGCTTGTTGAAAGCAGCTGATGATGTGCTTGATGTCAAAAGCAAGAGAAAACTATCTGAATTTTTGCTTTCCAACAATTGTGTGAAACGTAGCATCGAGGACCTGGCAGAAAATCTTAAACTTCAAGTTGTGGAGCAGTGTTGGCTTCTCCTTTTTTCACAATTCTGTGCAACGATACCATGGAAGTAGCACAATGCTGTCAGTGGCTTGTCTACGTGGAACTGTGAAAGATGAACTGCTTTTTTTTTCTAAAGGAATTGACAACCACATGAAAGGCTTCCGATGTTATGAAAATGCATTCTGACTTTCATGGGGAAAACAGGTTGGCATATGCACAGACGGTGCTTGGCTCTCACTCTGGTTTTGTGACATTAGTGAAAGGAAAAAATCCAGTCATAAGCATAACTCACTGTCATGCACAGACAAGCGTTGGCTGCTAAAACCTTCCGGGTGACCTATATGACTGTTTGAATTTGGCCATCAAAATTGTCGATTTTTGTGCAGAACAGTGTTTTAAATATGAGATTTTTTGCTGCTCTTTGCACAGATTTGGGAGCGTATCATAAAACTTTTGTTTCACACAGAGGTACGATGGCTTTCCAAAGGTCAAATGCTTACAATATTATTCAAACTGAAAGACGAAGTGGAAAGCAACAGAAGAAAGAAGAGTTACATCATGCATTTACGGACCAAATGTGTCAACTTTCACTGGCGTACCTCATGGATATTTTGAATCTTTGAACAACCTCAGTTTGAAGCTGCAAGGAAACAACACTGCAAACATTATAGTGCAGCATGATGCCATTAAAGCATTTACAGAAAAAATCCAGGTTTAGAAACGTCAGATACAAGCTCAGATATCTAATTTCTTGTCTTTTCTGACATTTTCGTCACTTGCTGAAAGTGAAGGTTTCCAAGAACTTTGTAAAGAGGATGTGAAGAACAAAATTGTGTTTCATCTGGACTGCCTTGCTGACGAATTCATCCGCTGCTTTCCAGACAAATTTTCTGACACCCCCATTCATAAATTAGTATGCAGTACCTTCAACATTGATGTTGATATGTTGCCAGAAGTATTGCAAGAACAAGCACTCAAAATAAAATATGATTCAAGTGCAAAAGATAATTTTGAAAACTCAAGCTTGGAAGAATTTTGGATAAAATATTTCCCAATGTGCTTGAAAGCTGGAGAGGAAGCACTACATATTATTCTTCTATTTTCATCAATGTACCTCTATGAGAAAAGGTTTTGAAGTTTAGTCACCTTAAAAACAAAACAAAGAAATCAACTGGATGTCGAAAACCATTTGTGTTGCACACTTTCATCTTTCAAACCTAGGATTTGCTAACTTGTGAAGAAAATGCAGCATCATCCTTCACATTAAATTCATTTTTTTCTGCCATTTCTGATATTTAATTACATTTTTATTACATTTTTGGCCCAAGAAAATCTATTTGTGCTCATTTTTATTTTTAAATAACATTTTCATATCTTTTTTTGTTTATTTTAAGTTATGAATTGAATTTTTGTTAAAAAGGGGATGGATGATGGTAAAGAAGTGGGAGGGCATGAGGGTTTCTGAAGCATCAAAAATGGGGCATGATGCCAAAAAATTTGGGAACAACTAGCCTATGTGGTAAGTCCCACAAATTCTCTCTTCAAATCACTTCTGGAATCCTATTGTTCTGAGGAGTTATTTTAAGTGTACCCATTAATGCTTTTTATACTTGAAACAGTTTTGGAGAAAGGCCTAGTTTCATTTTGTGTATTTGTTTTGTTAGTTGTGAAGATATGCTTATGTACTGTATATGAAATGTAAATTACAGATTAACTTTTTAGATACTACTCTTCATAAAAACAAACTTATTTTTTCTCCCTGACATACATCCTAGCAACTCTTGCCTATCCAAACTAGCAAAAAATGCTACTGATTTCTGTCTCGTTACAATTCTCTCCACAAGATATGTCTGTTGATTTCACCAGCAGATTGCTGCTTCTTGGCTCAAAGTAGTGGAAACCACAGCCAATCTATTGCTTTTACTGGTGCTGGGCTACAGGCCCAGAGCAAGGAGACTTCATATGAAATTGCAGAGATTTGCGTTGTAAGCGTTCTCTATCTCGAGGGCACTCAGTCTTCATTATACTCGAGAAGCTCTTCTGCCAACAAAAATTGTTACACAACCACCAGAGGCAGTAATGAAGCCTGGGTCTACCTGAACCTCACTGCCTTGGGTAGGGTGGGGGGCAAGCTCTGAACCCCGCACCTCCAGGGAAGGAGTGAAGTGGAGAGAGGAGGCAGGCATAGCTGAAGCCCTAAAGTTATTTCAGCTTTGAGCACTGAGTGATGGGTCTTGTGTTTCAGTCCCAGGCCCCAACAAGTCTAAGGCTGCCCTGGCCACTTTGAGGTCCCAATCCACAATTTGAGAACTGCTCATGGGTCAGTGGTCTCCAATCTTTTTATGCCCAGGATCTCTTTCTAAATTTTAAGGGCAAGCCAAGATCTGCATTGCCCCTTCTCCAAAGCCCCAGCCCTCCCCACACCATCCCACCTCTTCTTCCCCTCACTTTCACCAGGCTGGGCAGTGGGTTGAAGCGCTGGTTTTGAGAGAGTGTTCAGGGCTGGAACAGGTGCTTGGGGTACAGAAAGTGGTTCATAGTGCAGGAGGGAGTATGACGTGCTGACTCTGTCAGGAGTTCAGGGCTGGGGCAGAGGATTAGTGTGCGGTAGGAGATATGGGTTGCTAGCTCTGGGGGGTGGGGAGTGGGCATGGGGTGCTGGTTCTGAGAGAGGGTTCGGTGGGCACTGGAGGTTGGGATGCTAGCTCGGGAGAGGGGGGCCAGGGTTGGGAAATAGGGTGAGCTGGCTCTGGGAAAAGGGGTCAGGACAGGAGTCTGGGGTGCAGGAGGAGGTATGGGGTGCTGGCTCTGGGAGGGATATTGGGGGTTGGGGTGTAGTCTCCTGTTGGGTGGCAATTACTGCCAGGAGATCCTAGTTGGTAATGCGACAAGGGAGAGGCAGGCTCCTTGTCTGCCCCAGGCGCACACAGCTCCCAGAAGATGCTAATGTGACCTGGTGGCCCTGAGAGTGAGATTTAAGGGACACATGCATGGTTCCATGCACTTCTCCACTTTGCCAGCACCACCCCCTCCCCTCTGATTGCTACAGTTGCCAACAGGAGTTTAAAAAAAAAATTGGAGTTGGAGGGGGTGGCGTTTGCAGGCAGGAACAGCACATGGAAGCTCCCGTCTCTCCTGCTACCCCCAGAATACACACACACTAGACACTGCTGGGAATGGTCTGCTGTTTTGGAATCAACCACTGTTAAGTGACCACTGATGTAGGTGGTCTAAATTCAATATAGGGAAATGTTTCAAAATTTCAAGACTGTGCTTGTTGTGAGAGCAGGGATTCTCACCATGCTTTTGCCATCTCTTATTGAAGAGTATCTTTGTAGCCAGACAAAGTCTCCCCCTTACAAGCCAGCTTGCTCGCTGCCCCCCCCCACTGAGGAGCACACAGGGCACGGAAACGGCTGCTGACAGCAGTGTCTTTGATGCCCTCATTGAGGCCCAGATATGCTAGCTTATCGTGACCCTGAGGAGCAGAAAGTACAGCTAGAAGGCTAACAGGCCAGACTGTCAACATGAGGGGGGGGGGACCCTCAAGAAATCACCCCAGCTGGCATTGATCAATATGATGCACACACACAATCACCCAGAAGGGGACGTGCCCCGCCCGCACAAAAGAATGTCCTGTACTCCTAAATTGCTTATCTCTTGTCTTACAAGTGCAAACTAAGTAAGAAATGCCCTTGTAACAAACTGGTGTCACAAAGACAGACCAGTATGATCTGGCACCATAGATAAGAAAGAGAATACATAACCCAAAAGGGGTATAAAAGATGGGTCCAGCAGAACTCTAACTTTGAGTGCATTCAACCAACTTCCTGCTGGTCGGGTCAGGTGATTGCCTCCCGAGGTCCACAACTGGGGACGCCCAACCTCGTATTCTTCTTTCCGTGGAATTGAGTGACCGATCTGGCTTGGCTATGCTGGTATCGAGAGACGCAGAGAGGGTAAGATACACCCATGCTAGGTCTCTGACTTTTTTTGTGCACAGCTAAAGAATTAGAGCTCTGTAACTAGATGTCATTGTGCCAAGATATCATTGTGTTAGATGGTAACAGATATCTTTGTATTGGATTGTAACGTAACTTGTTAACACCTGTACTTTGCTAGCATATAAGAAGTAAACAACAGCCTTTTGTAACCACACGCTTATAACTGTAGCTTAAATAAACTTGTAACTAGTTAAGCTCTGAGCCTAACCATTTTGTTAACCCTTTTGTCACTGCAGCACAGCCAGCACAACAAAAGAACTTTAACCGTTTGGTTACTACAGCCTGGCTGTGGGTGAGTGTGCTAGGAGCTGCCTCCTCTAACAGTAAAAAACTGGGTTGTTTAGGACCCAGGGGAGTACCTCACTGCACATTACCTGGACACCGGCTAACAGAATTGGCCAACAGCACATTACCTGGCCACCGGCTAACAGAATCTCATATATGATCCTTCTATGCCAACCACAGCAATGACTGTGGAAAAATATTCGACTGTGTATTTCAGTTGATTTGAATGCTATGTGTTAAGAATAAGGTAATGCTCCTGTTAAAACTTGACTGCATACTGTCTCCTGCCTTCTATTATATACAGTGAAATAGTACACAGTGGTAGTAAAGCTATACATTTAACCAACTGAACAGCAGTAGCAACGCAGTGTAGCCATGTGCTTCTGTGCATAAATGTTTGTAGTACTGAGCCCTTCACGTGTCAAGGGTAGCTCTTCCCTTTTAGTTTCTGAGGGTTATGAAAGGGGAAAGGAAAATGTTGGCTGCTAGAATTATAGATCTCCATAAACCTCTTGAACCACGCAGCACAGAATTGGTTATACAAAGCTGTAGAATTAACATTTCCTTGTACGCCATTTTTAAATATGCTTGATTTGGATAAGGTTTCATAAAGGCCCTTTTATAATAGGGGGCCAAGTGTAACACTGTAGCTTTCTTGTCCCTTTAAAGGCTTTCAAAAATGTCTGAATTTTTGCCCAATGTATTCTTGAGTTTTGGTCAATTCATGATGCAAATTTATTAAGACTTTCGTTCCAACTTAAAAAAATTCACTTGTCTGAGTTTGAGGACCAGTCTTTTAACAGCAAAAAGTAGTTATTTTTTAAAATTGAAAACATGAAATGAAGTTTGTAGTGTGTTTCGGAATTAATTACAGTAACCACAGTTGGTGACTGCTATTATTAGCGTGTGCATAATTTCCATTTTTAATATTATATGAGGATTTGTTCAATTATGATGAAATACAAAATGCATTGCTAAAGGTGGCCCCAACCCAAGATTTTAAATGTTAACGTAGAGTGTGATTTACTACCATGATTATTGTAACTTAATATTTCTGCTGTAGTAGCACCTTGAGGTGTTAGGACAGTTGTCCCATTATATTGGCCACTTCACAAATCTATTTCCTGCCCTGAAGAAATTGAACTAAGAAGAGTGACATGCCAAGGATGGGGTAAGGGCATTTACAGTCAGATATGTAAAATGCTTATCTGTTTTTGGAAACAAGTATCCTTATAAGCTATTGGCTGTACTTACTGCCTGTCACCCTATCTATCTTCAGCTGATTTATTGTAGATCTTGGTGCTCAGAAGGGTTTTAAGGCAGTACTGAGTGGGGGAGAGAGTAGTGGCTCTGCAAGTTGGTTCAGGAATGGCACGTTCCATGCATAAGGAAATACCTCAGTTTCCACAAAACAAGTAGCTTGAACTCCCATGTTGTATAAGAATTATTTTAATTTGTATTTTGTTGCTTTGCAAGTTTAGTGACTATCCCAAGCCTAAAATGTCTTGACAGTCTATTTAAAATGCATTAAATAAATTGACCTGTCCTTTGCCCCTTGATCAAGTACAAAGCAACAGCATAGCTATTGCTACAGACATAACAATTCAGTGTAACATTGTCACCACACACACACACACACACACACACACACACACACACACACACACACACACACACACACACAGAGAATCCTCACCCACGTGCTGTGGTGGACTTTGGTCTTATGGTGTAAGTACATTACCTGAGGCGGGCTGTTACAAAATTCACTCATTTTCACTTGTGCAACTCCCATTTTCCCTCCTCCCCTTTTTTATGGGCAGCATATTTGTAGCGTGGACTGTTGTCTTTGTGTAAGATCCCAATCCTCAGAGGGCTACCTCAAAACAAATAGCTGAGAAGTTAAAACTATGTTGATTTGATAATTTACGATACATGTGGTAAAGGTTTTTTTAGAAAATCCAATAACTTCCTTTTAAGCCTTGCCTTTAATTAAGGGGTTTGAATATTTTTGATTGTAAAGGGTTAGTTTTTTAAAGTCAGTGCACTGATTGGCTTTTCTGTCAGTAATTGTGCAATCTAGATGTGATACTGATTGAAATATAGAGTTGGAATTTTGTCATAAGTTAAAGGGAATCATCGTTTTCAGTACGGCCACATCCAAAAGTATCTGAAGAAAATGTAAGTATGGTGGGGTTGTTAAGATGAAAATCTACTTTTAATTCAAACAATCTTTGACATGCTCTATTCATGGAACTTACAGATCCATACAATAACATTTACTTCACTAAACAGAGGTGACTACTAGCTTGTGCGCTGAAGCAAAAAGGCTCAGTAAAAAGACTTGTGAAATTAAAGACTTTCGTCTCCTTGAAAGCAAATGCAAGAGATGTATCTTCCCATTTTCCTCCTTTCTCCCATTAGGAATTCTCTTATTGTCCAGATTGCTTTAGATCTCTTTACTAAATGAGTTTTGTAGGTCTGAGTTAATTTTCTGCCACTATCGTTTCAGGCTGATGACTGTGTGTGTTTGTGTGTCCATTAAGCACTGCCGGCACTTGTCCACCACTTTCTACCTCTCCCATTAAATGGCTGTCAGATGGTTTACAGAGCTGTTCTCTTGGTCTGCATTAATTGCTGCTAGCCAGTGGATGCAATGAAAAGCATCCATAAAACAGAACCATAGAGTGTGTGTGGAGGTTGCTAAAAGTAAATAGAAATGCCACGAGCAGTTAGGTCAAATTTCATAGCAGTCATATCATTGTGGTTAGTGGAAAAGAGGTGTCATTTCTTTTTAAATTCTTCCCCTGCTCAGCTAACCTCTCTCCTGTTATTCCCACTCCCCTGCAACAACAATAACAAAAAGAAGAAAAAAGGAAATAGTGTATATCTAAACAAGTGCATATTGGTAGCATCTTGGGTAAGGCACTCTCATTAAAGTTGTATATAGCACCCTGCTGAGTTTTACGATTGGTTCTGAAATGAAAATCTCTTAGAATTAGATCAAACGTTATCCTAGCTGAGATAAATAATGTGAAGAAGGTTAATGAGTTGTCCATGAAAGTCAGCATATAAAAAGTTTACTACAAAGATGGGGCTTTTTAAAAGAAGTAGTGTGGCGGTTGGAACTGGGTTTGAGAGGCTGACACCTCATCTGCTTGCCTTTCAGTTAAATAGAAACAGCATGTAAAGTATTTTTGCAGAACTGGATGATTTAGCCTGAAGAGCTTTGTCTAATAAAGATGCCTTTCTGCACTCACTAGTATGTTGCTTAGATGTATAAGTATTTTTAAAAAATGCTGAATTTAGAAATCTACTTATTCCTAGAAGATCTAAACAAGATTGTGGCCCATTGTGTTAGGCACACTACAAATATGTACTGACTTGGTCATTGTCTACTGAACTTAGTCTAAAGGAACAAGATGGACATATGATGAAAGGGGGAACAGAGGTAAAGGCAAATTGATTTGTTCAAGGTCATATAGTTGGTCAGTGACAGAGCTGGGAATAGAATGCAGGTTTTCTGAGAACTAGTCTGGGGCTCCTTCCTTTGTACTATACTGCCACCTAAGAATTTTTCTCTGTACTTTCCGTTCCTTCCTTTTTTACAGAGCTCTATGTTGCTCACCAATAATATGCTTTCCTCAAGACCAATGTTATCTATCCATCATCATAGCCAATGCTGTTTTGGATGTTATCAGTAGTGCATTTTAAATTGTTGTCCCTTTGTTTTCAGTTGTTGTTTTTATTTCTTCCTGGCAATGTATTGGGGTTTATTAATACAACAAAACCTGCTGAAAATCTGTGCAGAAACAATTAATTCTTCTGGGTAAATACTGGGATTTATTTTGGTGGATGAAGGGATGTGAGGACGGAAGTGTTCAGTAGAATAATTTTTTGATTAACAGAATTTAGTGTGGTTTGCAGCAGAACTAAAACAAAACTCAGAAACCTAAACCTAAATGAGACAAAACCTAATACCACGTCTTAGTTTTAAGAAAACAATACATCGCTAATCCAAAACAGAACTTATGAATTTTTTTATTGTGTTCTGATACAGATTTTCATTTTCTCCCTGTTTTAGTATGTCAAATCTGAAATGGCTATCTGCTGACAGTTTGAAATATGTACCTGGTGGGCATGAGATTCACTGGTATATTCAGATGCACGCAGCATCAGAGTTGGCATGTGTTCCTTTCTGTTATGTGTCTTCTAGATTAATACATAATTTTACTTCAACAGACGGCTTTGTATATACGCTCAGGCTGTGTCTACACTAGCCCAAAACTTCGAAATGGCCATTTCAAAGTTTACTAATGAAGCGCTGAAATACATATTCTGCACCTCATTAGAATGCTGGCAGCCGCGGCACTTCAAAATTGACATGGCTCGCCGCCATGCGGCTCGTCCAGATGGGCTCCTTTTCGAAAGGACCCTGGCAACTTTGAAATCCCCTTATTCCTAACAGCAGATAGGAATAAGGGGATTTCGAAGTTGCCAGGGTCCTTTCAAAAAGGAGCCCCATCTGGACGAGCTGCACAGCGGTGAGCCGCATCAATTTCGAAGTGCCGCAGCTGCCGGCATTCTAATGAGGTGCTGAATATGTATTTCAGCGCTTCCTTAAGTTTTGGGCTAGTGTAGACACAGCCTCAGTCTAATGTAGTATTGTAATACATGCATCTGAAATAATGTATTGTATGTTCCTACAAAAAATTATTTTTATATAGTTGAATGATACAAAAGTAGTGTGAAAATTGGGGGAAAAACCATTAATACTTCTGTAAAACCCAGGCTCAGTTTTCAGTTTAAACAAATTCTTTACCCAGAAAAAAAAAAAAAAAAAAAAAAAAAAAGGAAGGTGGGCATAATAATGAAAGAGCACTTTTCTTCACAACTCTTTGTCACCCTCATAGAGGTTAATGCTGCTGCTTCTAGTGTTCATTGAACAGTCATGAAATGATTAGATTTTCAAGAAGTCTTAAGATCCATGTCAACTACTCCATACACAAGTTAATGGCTGTGTCTACACGGGCACAAATCTTCGAAATAGCCATATTTCGAAGATTACTAATGAGGCGCTGAATTGAATATTCAGCGCCTCATTAGCATTAGGGCGCCTCCGGCTGCAGCACTTCAAAAGCGCCTCTTTCAAAAGCGCATGGCTCAGCGCGGCTACACAGGGGTCATTTTTGAAGGACCCACACCTTTTGAAATCCCCTTATTCTGATCAGTGAACGGTATAAGGGGATTTCGAAATATGCAAGGTCCTTTCGAAAAGGACCCCTGTGTAGCCGCGTTGAGCCACGTGCTTTCGAAAGCGGTGCTTTTGAAGCACCGCGACTGGAAGCATCCTCATACTAATGAGGCACTGATGAATGTTCAGCACCTCATTAGTAATCTTTGAAATGGCCATTAGCATGGCTATTTCGAAGATTTGTGCCTGTGTAGACAAACCCAATGTGTTTCTGGATTTTATAGAGATGCTGTGTACAAATACAAACATTTAAAATGAATCTTGGAGGTGAGACTAAGAAATCTGCTTTGTCATAAGCTTTTTTGGTAACACATGAAGGTAAGACGAGGAATTTGAAATTGCTACTTTGAGTCACTTTTAGAGCTAGTTTTCTCTTGCTTTATAGAGACAATGGCTTCACTGTTAGTTGAAAAACAAAACAAAACTGAATTACTTTCAAACAGACTGTGGAGGGAGGAAACAGCTAGCTGCAAGTCACAGCAAGTGAAGATGATGTTTATTATTATACCATATACCATCCTGCACATCTGCTAATATAATATATGCCATCATGTACCAGCAATGCCACACTGCAATTTACATTGGCCAAACTGGACAGTCTCTCCGTAAAAGAATAAATGGACATAAATCAGACATCAGGAACGGTTATGTACAGAAGCCTGTGGGGGAACACTTCAATCTCCCCCCGGACACTCAGTGGCAGATTTAAGGTTGACGGTTCTGAAACAAAAAAATTTTAAAAATCAAATGGAGAGCGAAATCTCTGAGCTGCAATTTATTTGCAAATTTGACTCCATTAACCAGGGATTAAACAGAGACTGGGAGTGGCTCGCAGCTTACAAAGGCAGTTTCTCTGCCCTGGGTGCTAGTATCTCCCCATTAGATTCTGACAGTGGCTCACATCCCCCTGTCTGATCTGACTTGTTTTTCCCTCTTTTGATAAGTACTGTTGATACTGGGCCATTTCCACTTTGCTGAATAGACCTTGTCAGCTCTGGCCCTCCCACTTACTGGGACCCCACTCTTTAAATACTCCTCTGAAACCACCCCCCCACTCATGCATCTGATGAAGCGGGTCTTTGCCCGCAAAAGCTTAAGCTCCAAAATATCTGTTAGTTTATAAGGTGCCACAAGACTTCTTGTTATTATCTAAGTTCACTGTTAGAATCTTGCTAGATCGTTCTGAATCCAGCAATTTGTAACACTTTAAAAGACATTAGTATTCTTTTAAGTTTTGCATTTATTATTTGGCCTAAATGACTAGTGATTAATTTTTTCTTTTCAGATAAGATTGATTAAATTGTTAAAAGTCACTTGATAAAGAAATCACTGTGCAACTTGATTGAACCAGAGGGATTTTGCTAAGCAGGAGTGACTAGTGAGTTATAAAGGGGACACCAGCTGCAGGAGAAACGTAACCCCTGTACAAGACTTATTCCTGCCCTCTGGCCCCTGTCCGCTTCTCATGGTAGGTCATGGGGCTCATTGGGTGTGTCTACACTTGCATTCCTCTTTCAAGAGAGGTATGCAAATGAGGTAAATTATGAAAATGCAAATGAGGTATAAATTTGAATAAGTGACATCTCATTTGCATATTCTAGTTTCAAAAAGAGCTTCTTTCAAAAGAAGAAAGCCAGTGTAGATGCTGCCCTTTCAAAAGTAAACCGCATCTTCGAAAGGATCCTTCCTCCCATTCATTAAAGGGAAGAAGGTTTCTTTCAAAGATGGGTTTTACTTTTGAAAGAGCAGCATCCACACTGGCTTTCTTAATTCGAAAGAAGCTCTTTTGAAATTAGAATAGGCAAATGTATACCTCATTTGCATTTTCAATTCACCTCATTTGCGTATCTCTTTTTGAAAGAGGAATGCAAGTGTAGAAGCACCCATTGTGCACTCTTCCAGGCAGCCTCTGGCCACGTCTGCCTGGGCCCCAGCCAGTGCAGCACAACTGTTGCCTGGGAGAGTGCAGCCATTGCCCTGAACTGGGGAGCATTCCAGGCAGGCAGCATGGCGAGATCTGGAAGAGGAAAAGATCTAGCTCCAGCTCTTCCCTTCTGGCTCTTCTGATGGTTCCTTGTGTGTTCCCCTCCCCAGTTTAAAGGGAGGCATGTGACCATGTCTGTACCTCCAACACACAACCTCTACCACTAAGGGTTCTTTATTATGCAGACATAAGAAGCACCCTTTACATGAAGGGCTAGTAAACTGTGAGTCGTCTTTGTGCCTTGGCATAGGGAAGCACAGCTTCATTAACTGAAGCTGATCATATGGAGAGCAGAATTAGACCTAAACATCTTGACCATGTCTACACTAGCACCGACCCCTTTCAAAAGGGAGATGTTAATGAGGCACTGCAATGAATATGGAAGACCTCATTAGCATAATGGCACCTGCAGCACTTTGAAAGTGCTCCTTTCGATCAGGCGCGGCTTGTCTACACGAGGTCCTTTCAAAAATGTTCCTGTGCAGATGAGCCATGAGAGATTGAAAGCGGCACTTTCAAAGTGCTATGGCTGCTGTTATGCTAATGAGGCACTGCATATTCATTGCAGCGCCTCATTAGCATATCTTGATGTTTGTCTTTAGCACCCCCCTTTTGAAAGGGGGTTACTAGTATAGACGTAGCCCTTGTAAGCGTCGGGTGAAATTTTGTTATTTCAGACAAGCGGACAGAGCTTCTGTGGTTTTGGAGAAAATCTAGCAAACATTCATACATAAACTATGCTCCCCATGAGGATATGTTGTTTGAGTGGCTTACCAAATGCACGCATTAACTGCTAGGCATGTAAAAGATCACTATAAAGATAAATGTATTTTATTGTTAGGTTATGTGTTTTGAATATTTGTGAAACTTTAGAAATTGTTGCTTCTTATTTCTTGTGCCTCTATAATGGAAAGTTCAGTAATTATCTGCATTGTGCTGTTGCAAAATCTGTTACTTTTTATTTCATTGTGAATTCCTTTGGAAAAGACGATTTAATCTATTGCCAACTAAGGATGACTTTTTTTTTAAAAATAATTTTGTCTGTTGGACACCCTGTGATTTTTCATAATTATTCTTGATGTTCTCACCTAATAAACAAGACTAGCAATTTGTTTCTTTTCTCTGAGGAAACTTATAGTTTAATGGGTGAAACATCAGACATAATGAAGAAAAATGGCTTGCCGTACACACCAATGTAAGAAATGCATCTTTATGAACTTTGTGTTTAGACTTTGAGATAGCCAGAAGGTCCACTTTCACTTCTAAATTTCATTAATCCTGTACATTTAAAAATGCCATTGCATTTCACTGCCATATGAACGAAAAAAGACTTCCGGCTTTTTCTTTCCTTGTATATATTCCTTTCCAAATTTCATCTAATCCTAGTCTTCACCAGCTTTCTTGTAATTTGCATTACATCTTAAAATAGTTGTCTTTCATGTATTTGCATATTCTCTCCAGAGAAATATGCATCTGATCAGTCACCATTAATGGCAGTTATAGGTCTCTAACAGAAGGAGGGAAACAATCTACACTACTTCAGCATACTGTGTTCCATTCATGAAATCTCTAAAAGTTGAAACTCAAAGCTTGTATTGTGTTGTATTGTATTGTTTGTTTGTCTAAGTCAATGGGGCATAGCTTCCTGAATTTCTCAGGCACTCTTGATGATTTTCCCCTCATATGTAATACTAGTCTGAGGTTTAAAAGCGAATTGGAATACACATATTACGGTCTATTTTAAGAACCTATATCAATAAAGTATAAGCTCAAGTAGTGGTAGTAGTAGTATATTGTAGCACAAATAGAGCTCTAATCAGAGAACAAGGGATGGTCCACTGTTTAATGCTCTAGTCTAGGATTTGAGGGACCCAGTTCCAATTTGCCAGCTTGCTGTCTTACCTCTCAAGGGTTTTGTGAGGATGAATATATTTAAATTGAGCGTCAATGGCTATGTCTACACTAGCCAAAAACTTTGAAATGGCCATGCAAATGGCCATTTTGAAGTTTACTAATGAAGCACTGAAATACATATTCAGCGCCTCATTAGCATGCGGGTGGCCACAGCACTTTGAAATTGACGCGGCTCACCACTGTGCGGCTCGTCCAGATGGGGCTCCTTTTTGAAAGGACCTCGGCAACTTCGAAATCCCCTTATTCCTATGAGCAGATAGGAATAAGGGGACTTCAACGTAGGCAGGGTCCTTTTGAAAAGGAGCCCCGTCTGGACGAGCCGCATCAATTTCGAAGTGCTGCAGCTGCCTGCATGCTAATGAAGCGCTGAATATGTATTTCAGCGCTTCATTAGTAAACTTCGAAATGGCCATTTGCATGGCCATTTCAAAGTTTTTGGCTAGTGTAGACATGGCCAATGAAATATAAAGGTGATGAAGGCTGTACCTATCTAAGATCCAGGAATGGGACTCCATTGTGTTGAATGATGTAAAAACAAAACAAAAAAAGGCACATTTCTCCTCCCCAACAGCTTCTGGCCACATGCACATTAATACAGGATTCCCATAGTCCTCTTCTGTTTCCCAAAACCAGCATTCAGACATTGGTTGCTTATGCTTTTGTTCACTGAAGGATGACCTGTACCTTCAACAGCGTGGAAACTTCAACATCTGGTTCTCTTCTAGATTCCCTCCTTCTTGTAGATGAGGGGCTCAGAATTCTGAATTCAAGTCTTACCTGCTTAGCAAAAGAGGAACTGGCTTTCCAAAACTTAATGTACAGTATTTGTAGTTTGATTGTGTGTCTTTTGTTAGAGAGCTGAAATGCTTTGTTTCATGATTAATAAATCAATGCAATTCACAAGTAGATTGGCCCATGGCAGAGTTTATGCATGTTTTCAGTTTGTATGTTCCTATAGCTAAAACGTTATGAATGGCTGAGGAGCTGATTTTTTGTTTCCCATATGATTTGAATGTGATATAGTGGATATATCTGTTTTTCTGGCACCCGTTCTTGTTTAGTGAACCTTAACTCAGAAATCAGCACTTCAGATTTTCAGGCAATGAGATAACCATGGTCCTCCCCTAACAAAAAAAGTCAATGATTATCAAACTTTTAATGTTGCAACCCCCACAAACCTATTATGTAATCTGTCCACTCTTCCCTGGGAGCTGCATTTGGAGTCCCTGAGTTGAAGATAGAACTAGTTAGCTGGTGCTCCTTCCCCAAGCCCCATGGAGCTAACTGAGGGCCCACAGCACTTCCCTCGCTCCATGTTCCTCCCTTGGGGGCACAACTCACAGTTTGGAGACCACTCATCTAAATGGATTAAGGTATAAGTTCCAGATTCCATCAGCTCCAAAGAGTTTATTAATATAGATCCTGTGTCTCTGTTTTCTCCCCTCCCTGTGTCTGTCTTCACCTTCTTGTCTTTAGATTTTACCAAATGAGAACTCAACAAGTACTTTGGTTGGCTATTAAATGCAGATAAGTCTGCAGATGGTTCTGATTTTATTAGTCATCAAAGTTTATCTTTCATAAAATTCTGCCTTCCAATGTATTTATATAAGCACATCGCATGCATATGTGAAGATTTTCATCAGACAACAAAACATGTGCAAGCTGTTTCTTTTATGAGTCTGCTTTGTCTGGTTATGCTAAAATAAGACAGTTTAACCTTGGCTAAATATTTCTTAATACCTTGAAAGATCTCCTTTGCAAAGTTCTGTGCAAAACAGTACTTCATTCTTCTGTCACCCTCTTTTATATATAAGAAATATTTTTAAGAAATATGGATATTTTTGATTTACTTAGAATTAAACCTATAAAATAATTATGAATGTACCAAGGATTGAAAACCCCAGTGGTGTCTATGTAACTTACCCAACTTGGACTACTGAGGGAGAGTCACAGAGAATCAAAGCAAAATTTTGAAGAAAAACTGTTCTTCATGGTTGCCTTGATAAGTATGAAATATTAATATTTCTACAAAAGGCTGCTGCTCTCAGCAGAGGCTATGTAACCTATCTGGATAGCTGAGGGGGGACAGGTTCTGAATCAGCAAAAGTAAGAGAGATCTCACCAAGGTAGCAGAGCTCGCTGAAGCAAAATGCAGTGGTAGTCACTCGTTTGTGGTTTTTCCCCTAATTCCTGTGCAGTGTTCTAAATGCTCATTGCTCTCTGTGCTTCCCACTTTATGTGGAAATGGGTGGTTTAAGTTAATGTTTTTTTAGACTTAATTTATCTAAAATACCAAACAGAATATTCTGTAGTTGTAAAGGCTTATCTTTACTTATCATAAGAGCATAGCATGTGTTGTAGGGACCCTTGTTTTTTCCCATCTTCAGCCATCATCATAACACTTGGTTCCATTGTTAAGAAAATTCTTTTTTGACAATGCCTTTTGTTTCCCACTTTTCACATTGTATTTCATGTGGTCAAAACAAGCCATGTTCTACCCCACCAGGATGCAGAGAGCCACAAAACACGTCAATTAAGGGCTATAGTATTGAATGTCAGCCCATTCTTCTCCTTTGTTGGAACTTAGCTGAGCAAGAAAATGTGTGATGTATAGGGCAACCTGGGACCCAATGGACATAGCTAGTAATAAGCTCTGAGAGAGGCTTTCTTTAATGTGCTGTTTGAAGCACTTTCTAGCCAAATCCTGGCAAATAATTAAAATACTGAGCTAACTAAATGGCAGAATAAGTTTTTCATCATTTTCTCCCAGAATTCCATATCTCTCTTGAAAAGAAATTAAGTGTGACCAGAGTTTAAGGTAGAGTCAGATATGGAGACAGATGTCCGGGAATGTGCAAAAAGAGTTTCCTTGTGGAAGATTTATCTGCCAAGGCTCATCCTGAGGAGATTTAGGTACAGTATGAGAATAAAATTCCAGTAAATTCATGTTCTTGGAAATATCAGGAGTAGAATTTTTGGCTACCTTCTTCACAAACAACTGAAAAGAATGGGTATTACCCAAAATGCCCTGTATTCAACAGTAGTGTTGGGTTATGGCTGGGCCAAGACACTAAGCATATGGAAGCCCAAGTGGCATTGTGTTGCAAGGAGTTCTGAGGAGTAGCCACTGTACACCATTTCTCGTCGAGGTATCCAAGTCAAAGGTGACACAATACAAATCACCACTGTAAACTAGTAGGCTTCTTACCTGGCTTTTTACAGCTGCTCAGAAGCAGCAGCATGTTTCTTGACCTCACATGTGGGGCGACAGCCACAGGGCCTTTGTGTGTTGCCCCTCCCTCTCCCTGGCACTGGCTCCACACCTCCCATTGATCGTGAATTCCCTCCCATGCTCCAAACCATTCAGCCCTTGCTTGCAGCTTCCTCCTGCACAGCCCCAAATTGCTCATCCCCAGCCTCACCTCAGAGCTCACATCTCCAGCCAACATCCTGACAACCTCTTGCACCCCAACACCTTGCCCCGGTTTTGTGAAAATGAGTGAGCAAATAAGAGTGTGAGGGAGAATGAGCAGATGGAGCCTCAGAGAAGGGTGCTGGGCAAGGATGTTTAGTTTTGTGCAATTAGAAACTTGTCAGCCCTAAGTAAATCCTTTTCTCTGGGGCCCTTGGTTTAGTGGAGTCACGTAGGAAAGTTTCTTGATACTTGGCTTGTGGACTGACACCAGTCCCTGAAATCTCCCTCAATGTAAGTTAGGGAAGTCAGCAAGCCACTCCCTCATGTCAAAAAGGTTGAGAAACACTGGTCTAGGATCTTGAGAGGATGTGTTCTTGAAAGACGCGAGTGTCGTTTCCTTGGACTTCTCAAAGTCTTCCCCCTCAGAAGTTTTACAGCTCAACAGGAAAGGAAGCTGTTAATTTAGATTTTGTACTTCTTTGCTGTAGCTGCTGCAAGATGTGTCTTGGGATACCAGTAGAAACTCTCCTGGATCTGATATTGATGCTAGCTATGTAACTAACAGAGGTATGAAAGCTCTAGGGGATCCTCATAGGCTTTTAATCTGGAGATGAACGGGAGAGTCAGTGTACGTACTGAGAGAGACTCTTCTAAGTCTACTTGCAGGGCTTTGGAAGTTGGACTTAGTAGCTGTTCTGAGGGCTAAAGGGTGGCTAATAAATCCTGTATAGGACATGGTTCCAGCTATGTTTTGTATCCAGTTCTTCTTTTTGAAAATGTTGTTATCTTATAAGTTTCCTTTCTCAAACAAAGTGGCTTTTTCTCTATCTGTTCCTCTAGCCAGTCACTTTTATCAGTTTACAGTCCCCTGAAACTTTTCAGCTTGTGGAATAAAGAGCTATGGACCAGTAAGCCATATTGAAAATAGTGTGTAAGTCTTATAAAATCCACTTGTTTGCTGGGCAAATATAAACTTTAGGAAGGTGATGAATTGGACACAAGCTTCAGGAATACTGAAATAAATTAGCACATTGGAATGTGGGCTGAGCTGATGAAAATCCAAAAGAGTTTATCTTATTTATAGGATGGTCTTGATAAGATCTTGGTATGTGTAAACTTCTTATAATATATACCCCATCTTCCATCTCATCTTACTTTTATATCCTATTTAAAAATGAAAAGGAAATTAAAATGTAGAACTACAAATTTCCTGACTTATTTTGTTAAATAACATGCAGTTTACACCATAGTAATTTTTTGAGGTTTTGTTTGGATGGCTGTGTTTTACGCTCATTTACGCATGCTGATACGCATCCATGTAATCTGGTGCAAAAGGTGAAACCCAGTGATGCCTGGGGAGTGCTTTTTATCTCTTGAGGGTCAGAAAAATTTTAAAGTCCTGATTTTCCACTTTGACTTGAAAACAAATATGTCAGTTAAATGTCACACTGAATTTTAAATAGTTTATATCTATAGGTTAGTATTTGTATGTTGAGTCCTGGAACATACTTGAGAATTAAACGGAAAGATCACTGTTCCATCTATAACCATTTATATTATATATTGTGATACCTTTTAAAAGGTACTGACAGCACTTAAAGCTAAAAAATTGCATCTGCACCAGTGTCTGCTCTGTATATTATCAAGATGCAGGCATTGCTCTGAAAGGGGTGCACATTCTCTAGTGTTCTTTCACTGTGGAGAATTTCTGTAGTTTGCAAAGTTTTCAGAAAAGCCTTGTGTGCAAATGTTTTGATATGTTCTGTACTTGGTATTTACAGCTGCATACTGCCTAGACCTTATTTTGTGGATTTAAGATGACTCAGAAAGGATATGTAACCCTCTATTAAAAATGGCAAACTCCCACTTATGGATGTTTGGTATACTTTCTCTTCCTACTTCACTGTATGCACTGGAAGGCTATCAGTGTTTGTAGATGCTAGCCATGGGACATAGGGAGAAAAGTCATCTGTGTTAAGGTTACTTCCAGACACTGGTCCCCAGATCAATAGCTTAAATGCTTACAAACAGTTCTTTTCTTCTTGTTTGAGGAGAACACTGCTTTTAGTGGAAAAGTAATCTGCACATCAACTAGAAAAAGATCTGTGAAGTGGCTGAATTTGATCAAGAGACAGTTAGTAAAGGCAGACATGTTAAAGCACAGAGCCAATCTTCCATACTCTGAATTTAAAAAGAGATACAAATGATGCTTTTGGAGATATCTCAGTATGAATAACTCACTTTGGCTGAAAGTTGTAGCATTCAGTTCTTTACTGCAACAGATCATCTACATGTTTTGTATACTTTGTCTGCTCTCACTGAGCTTATAAGGGAGACAAAGGTATTTTCTTAGGAAAGAAACCACAGGTTAGATTGCACTTTGAGACCGTGAATTACTTTGGTAGTCTCATCTGGTTTAGATCTCCACTTACCTCAACCACCTGAGGCTCTGGCATATTTTGGTATGATAAACATGAACAGATTGCATATGGAAACAAATAAAATTTCAGGTGTGTTGGCAATGACGTATATGTGCCCAGTTATAAAATAGTCACTATGTTCTTCACCCTGCTGTACTCCAACCAAGATATTTAGTGCATTGCACTGCAAAGTTAAAATAAAACAAATTTAACAATGACAAATATGATACTACTGAATTCCTGTTTCTTCAGAGTTGATATGAAATGTTTATGTGGCTTGGCTAAGCTTGAACCAAACTTACCTAAGTTCAAGCCAGGCACATATTTGTAAAGACAGGCAAATGTTTTTTTGCAGTTAAATGAAAAGTTTTCCTTCCCAGCATACTCATTCAACTATGGACCATTCACGTTCTCTACTATCTCAGCATACTTTATGTTCAGCTTGGGTGTCCTTACACACCTCCCTTCTTAACTCGAAACCCCTTTCCTTTGTGTTAAACGATAAGGATAGATTTATGAAATATGTAGTTGACTTTGATCAGTTGTGTGGTTACTGGCTTTGTCGCATATTTGTGACTTTGTACAAATCATGTCACCTCTGCACAGAAGAACATAAGAATGGCCATCCTGGCTCAGGCCAACAGTTCACCTAGCCCAGTATGCTGTCTTCCAACAGCAGCCAATGCCAGATGCCCCAGAGGGAGTGAACAGAAAAGGTAATCATTGAGTTATCCCCCTCTCGTCATCCATTTCCAACCTTTGACAAACAGAAGCAAGGGACACCATTGCTACCCATCTTAGTTAATAAGTGTTGATGGCGCTAAACTCCATGAATGTATCTGGTTCTTTACTGAACTCTGTTAAGGTCCTGGTCTTCACAACATCATCTGGCAAAGAGTTCCACAGGTTGACTGTGTTCTGTGTGAAGGAAAACTTCCCGTTGTTTGTTCTAAACTTGCTATCTATTAGTTTCATTTAGTGATCCTTGAGTTCTTGTGTTATGGAAACAAGTAAATAACTTTTCTTTGTTCCTTTCTCCATACCTGCCATGACTTTATAGACCTCTATCGTATCTCTTCCCCCCACTTAGTCTCCTCTTTTCTAAGATGTTTTTCCTTTCTTTGTATGGCATCCGTTCTAAACCCTAATTGTTTTTGTTGCCCTTTTCTGAACCTTTTCCAATTCCAAGATTTTGAGATGAGGTGACCACGTCTGTATGCAGTATTAAAGATGTGGGCATACCATCAATTGATATAGAGGCAGTAAGATAGTCTTGTCTATTTCCCTGGCTGCAAAGTAGGCCTAATATAGATTTGAAAATTGTCATGAAAATGTAACCAGCTGTATCGACTGAATTGTGGTCTTTGTATTTCAGATCTTTATTTAAACTTACAAATTTAAATAATATTGTGTCATGGCTAGGAATCATCATAGGAGAAGCGTATGTTCCTCTTTGCCGCTTGAGTGGTAACTTATTAATACCCACTGAACATACTGGTTGTAGTGATGCCAGCATGCCTGTCTGTACAAATCCAATAGCAAAGTAAAATGAATGTGCAGCCAGATGTTGAATGTACAGGAATGAAATCTTAGGGGTCTTGTAACCACAGTGCTTATCCCTTATACAGCTGATGAGGTCTGATATGGCCTTTGGGCACTGAGGGCCAAGGAGAGACTAAAGAGTCATGCCAGTGATGCAGCTAAGATAGCATTATGTTCTTAACTGGCAGACTTAATTGGAGGAACAGACTGTAGATGGCAGTTCCGGAGTACATTGCTGAGGTCATGATTTGATTACTAAAGGAGGAGGTGCTAATGAATGTATGGTCTGTCCTAGCTATGCCATTTATATAATGAGGATATGACACGGTCTTTAGTGTTAGAGTGGCTTTCCCCATCAGTGTAGAAATACTGCATTACAGCACTGCGGTAGCTATGTCAATAGAAGAATTCTTCCACTGACATAGCTTCTTCTACACTGGGGGTTGGATGGCATAGCTCCGTGAGTCAGGGATGTGGACTTTTCATGTCAACCTAACTTTTAATTATATACCAGTCCTAAGATCGGCAAGATGCTAAACATGCCTTAAACACATACATACACTCACAATGTGTTTTGGAAGACTTCATATTGTTTTACTTGCTATGTTACTAATATGAAAGTTTGGAACTTGTTCCTTGCAGAACATTTTGTCTTGTTTTAGTGAAGGCTAGGAAAGAAGGGATGTCGGGTGAACACTTTCTTGCCTAGAGTTGAGAGATGTAGTTGATTAAGTGAACTATCTCTAACCTGTCTCAGTGATGAATAAGGTGGAAATGGAACTGTAGGGTTGGCTTTTGTGTTTGGGCTGATAAATAGAAAATGACATTTCACTTGCAATAGGTTGTTTGCTATGCAAATAAATGTGAGCGGACTCTTGTATTATGCATGTATACACAGTGAATTCTTCAAGAAATTCTTTTATGTGGATTTGGAAGCTTATTTCTTAGTGATACTGGTAACTGTCAAGACCGTGAATGAAATCACTTTATGAAAAGTGTCGTGAAATTCATACTAATGGAAGGGCTTCCCCTGCCTGCACAGATTACGTATTTAATCTTTTCCTACTATACTTGCTTATCCAGAAAGGGCAAAGGGTCTCTCTTACTCTTTGCTCCTGTACATCAATTCTGTTTTAAGCAGAGTTGGCTGATGTTACATGTGTGTGTGCGTGTGCGTGCGTGCGTGCATGTGAGAGAGAGACAGAGAGAGCAAGCAATGATCAGCTCTGTGCAAGGATTATTCACTCTTCAATAACTTTATATTTTATTACTTAAATTGACTTTTTACCTGTTGATCCACTGTTAATTTCTCATTGTAATACCTATAGTAGTACTCAGTGCATAAACTTAGCTATTGTTTTAGTGGAAGAGCCTTAAACTACTTCTTAGTCTACTAATTGTGAAGAAATAGGTACATTTTAAGTGTTTTCTTAGAGGTTATATAGTTTTCACTGATATTACACTGATGTATCTTTGGCATTCATCTAAAGCTGCTGCATGGAACAATTATTATTAATAGATATTTTGGAATAAACAAATATTACTGGAAAGGATGCTGTCAACATGCTCCTGTTTAAAAAAAGAAAAAAAGATTTTAATATTTTTCCTTGACAGTTTTCCTCTCTGTTTGGTGAGCATTTTTTCTGTCTTGTTTTTTTTTTAATAATACTGAAGTCAGCGTTGTCTTTTTGAAACTCTACGTTTCACGCAGAGAGCACCTTATAAAGCTCAAGATAGTTTTGTTCTTTATGATCACTGACAATAGAACAGTCAGTAGGCGTTTGAACATTGCTGCTGCAGGGCAAATGCGGATCATCAGACAAGTGTGCATACTTCATAATATAGGGTTCTCAGTTCCATAGCCTTGGGACTGCTAGATTCATAGAAACATACCACCTAAAAACTGACTTCAATGTCCTGTTTTATCTGCAGTGTGCTAATGCTGCTATAATCAATTTAGTAAAAAGTCTAGGCCCAAAATTTAAAGTTCTGAGTTTAATATGGACACCGTATTGCTATAGATGGTCCATTCAAGGGATTTCAGAACTAGGGGGTCGAACAGTTAAGACTCATAGGACAAAACTCTGGTGTCTGGAAATTGCCACAAGACCAGTTTCACTTCTTCAGGAACTCAGGTGATGCTGTGGGTATGTCTGTGCCTAGAGAGACAGTACCAGAAGAGGTATGTTGTCACAGCTCCATAGAGAATGCACTGCCTACACCAGCATAATGTTTGGTGTAGGAATACCACCTCCCCAAATGATGTTGGATCCATTAAGGTAGCAGTACCTATGCTGCAGGTTTTGTAAGCATCCCTAAGTTAATCAGGGGTATGGATTTTTCCTACTCTGACCAATGTAGCTATACCAACATAACTTTCAAGTGTAAACTGAGCCTGAGAAGAGACTGGGCATAAGTTTATGAAGTGAAAGGATCGCTTTTATAAGCAATCAAAAGTGTAACTGCTTCTTTGTCTGTGATATATTATTTATTTGTATTACCGTAATGCCTGAGGGGCCTTACATACCACTTTCTCCCTGTAGTAATGTCATTGATAGAGAAAACACACAACATGGTAGATAATGACACCCGTTTTTATCCTACATAATTTATAATTCACAATCTTTGTAGATTATAAATCTCCTTTTGACTGCTTAAGCTCAGATATATTTTCCATTTGAATAATAAATTACTCCAAAAGAGTTGCATTATCCACGTTTTCCACTGGAGGGACAAAAATGCATAGCCCTTGGTAGATCATTTTTGTTTTTTTTTCCCCCCTCTGTATGCTAAGGAGAGCTTTTTAAAAAACAAAAGTATATCCTGGCAAATTTTGCTAATTTTTACAGTATGGCATTTCATTTCACAGTACTTGGAATACTTGAGAAGCTACTTTTGTATTCTGTGAGACTCAATGGGTAATTAAAACACCTGTAATCTCTACCAGAAGGAATGTAATTTTCGTACTCTTTTAAGTAAATTATTCTGTTAAACTTATGACAAATCATACATGTGTCCATTGTAACACACCACCATGTCACATTTTCTTGCTTGTATAGGTTTATGTCAACACTGTAGCAGGGAGCAAGTGACCCAGCCTGAATGGATAAACTTGTGTTAGCTGGATTGGCAGTAGTAAGCATAAAAATAGCTCTTTAGTCCAAGCTTTCAACGGTGTTATGACATCCAGTGACCAGAGCTCAGACCCATCTTTTGCCCTGAGTGTGAACTTGGGTGGTTAGCCATGCCTCTCTCAGTACCCCAGCATCCACAGAGCTATTTTTAATATGCTAGTGTGAGTTCCACTAACACAAGCCAAGATGGGAGATTGGCTCATTGATACAGTGTAGGCAAATGCTGTGTGAGCAAAAAAATTTGGCATTGTAGCCACGCCCATGAAGATTCAGGGAATTCTGATAGTTGGTCAGTCCTCTGTAGTCTACCACTGTGTATGCATATAGAGCAATGACAATCAGACCTTTTTCTAGGAAGTGTTCAGATTGAGTTACCTTCAAATACAGCAACTAATGTAAGTGATAGTAAAGGCTGTCTGTATTGCTACTGTGTTTCTGATTCCCAGTGTTCCACAGTGAGAATTTAATGCGAATGCAGTTATTTTACACCCAATGAGTTTAGTGAAAAGTTTTCTTTGCTTGACCTTTTGGATTCATAAATATAGTCAATATTTCTTTCCTTAGTGATTTGACACTTATACATGGGGGATGGAAAAATTTAAACATGCATTATTAGTTGTTTTTTTTTCTTGTGGAACAAGCTGTACAATTTTGAAGGACACTTCTCAACATTAACAGGAATTAAATTGCTCTCTCTCCTGAAAGCCACTTCTCGTGCAGGATGTAAAAGATTCTGATTAATGTTTTCATCTGTTTCTTTTTAGGTATTTGTTTTTTTAAAAAAGAAGTGGGATGAATAAGTAATTTCAGTAATTGGGTTATGTTCATCAAACACAGACAACCTCTTTCTGATGCTTTTCTCAGTTTGTTCGTGCAATGTTTACTTTATTTCCAGACATCCAGGACTATATTCCTGAGCATACACGTTCGGTATTCAATTGCTAATATGAGAACAACAAGAAGTCTTGTGGCACCTTATAGACTAACAGATGTTTTGGAGCATAAGCTTTCATGGGCAAAGACCCGCTTCATCAGATGCATGAGTGGGTGGGGGGGTGGTTTCAGAGGGGTATTTAAGGAATGGGGCCCCAGAAAAAGGGAGGGCCAGAGCTGACAAGGTCTATTCGGCAAGGTGGAAATTGCCCATTATAAATAGTAGGTATCAAAAGAGGAAAAAACAAGTCACATCAGACAGGGGGATACGAGCCATTGTCAGAGTCTAATGGGGATATCTTAATACCCAGGGCAGAGAAGCGGCCCTCGTAAGCTGCAAGCCACTCCCAGTCTCTGTTTAATCCTTGGTTAATGGAGTCATATTTGCAAATAAATTGTAGGTCAGAGATTTCACTCTCCATTTGATTTTTGAAATTTCTTTGTTTCAGGATGCCACTCTTAGATTTAACACACAGCTATTTTTAGTATGCTAGTGTGAGACCCACTAACACAAGCCAAGATGGGAGATTGGCTCATTGATACAGTGTAGGAGGTGAATGCTGTGTGAGCAAGAAAACATGGCATTGTAGCCACACCCATGAAGATTCAGGGAATTCTGATTGGTGGTCAGTTCTCTGTAGTTTGATTTTGAAATTTCTTTGTTTCAGCACTGCCACCCTTAAATCTAAGGGTGGCAGTCCTGAAACAAAGAAATTTCAAAAATCAAATGGAGAGCAAAATCTCTGAGCTACAATTTATTTGCAAATTTGACCCCATTAACCAAGGATTAAACAGAGACGGGGAGTGGTTCGCAGCTTACAAAGACGACTTCTCTGCCCTGGGTGTTAAGATCTGCCCATTAGACTCTGACCATGGCTCATATGTCCCTGTCTGATCTGACTTTTTTTTTTCCCTGTTTTGATACCTACTATTTATAATGGGCCATTTCCACCTTGCTGAATGGACCTTGTCTGCTCTGCCCTCCCTTGTTCTAGGACCTCATTCTTTAAATACCCCTCTGAAACCAACCCCTCCCCCCTGACTCATGCATCTAATGAAGCGGGTCTTTGCCCATGAAAGCTTATGCTCCAAAATATCTGTTAGTCTATAAGGTGCCACAAGACTTCTTGTTGTTCTCGAAGCTACAGATTAATGCAGCTTCCTCTCTGATAATTGCTAATACGGTTTATTTCTCAATTTTTGGTTGTTTACTAAAAACAGTGCTTTCTCCAGAGTTAAAAATTTTTAAATTTTGAAGGTTTGTTTGAGACACACTGTGAACTCTTTCCTACCCTTTTATAATCTCAGATATTTAGCAGAAGTTTGACTTCTAATATTACTTTTTGTGCTCTATACAAAGTATACACAGCTTTATACTTCACAGATTCATGCATTAGAGGAGGCGTGTCCAGCCCACAGGCCACATGCGGCCCTGGACAGCTAATAATGCGGCCCCACAAGATCGTAAACATTTAACATTATTATGTGATCTATATACATTAACTATATTATATATTTTATATGCGGCCCAAGACAATTTCTCTTCACTCAATGTGGCCCAGGCAAGCCAAAAGGTTGGACACCCATGCATTAGAGAGACCTTAAGCAAATGGTTGGCACCTTGCAGTCCAGGAAAACATATTAGTCACTATCAGGGTAAATTACATGTAGATGTTGAATTTTGTTAAAACCAAGTTTTGATGGAAAAATAAGACAAATGGAAATAATCACAAAACTTGAAAAAAAATTCTGTGAAAATAACATTAACCTGAAGTATCTGAAACTCAAGCACTGTGACACCTAGAATCTAAAGTAAACCTAACTTATTTTCATTGTTCAAGATGAGGAAGACAGAGAGATAATGGATCGTCAGTGACAACAAGAAGAAATATCTTTAAAGCACATCATCATCAACAACCATGGCCTTAGCATCTGTTGGTGTAGGATGCCTCCTTCACTCCATATTTCCATGTCCAGTGCAGAGTGGCTTAGTTTCTGTAGTCTAGCTCCGCACCAGTCTACTAGATCATCTACCCATTCTCTGTGGGGTCTGTCTCTCCTATTCAAACTGTCCATTATGGCAAAAACTAGGGTTTTGACTTTTTCACTCATCGTTCATTCTGCAGATATGCCCAAATAGCTGTAAGTTCCATTGTATAACCTTGTGTAGTAGGCTCTCTTTTGGCTGTATCTTCCCATATAATTCCTCATTGGTGACATTCTGCATCCATCCTATTCTCAGGATCTTTCTATAACAACTCTTCTCAAATGCCAATATCCTTCTCTTTGAATCTTTCGTTATCACCCATTTCTCACATCCATATAACATCCTGCTGAATACAGGTTTTCAAGGCACTCAGCTTCTTTCCTGAGCTAATTGCTTTGCTTTTCCAGATCTTATCTGTTGCCTTTGCACTCATTCTTGCTTTCACTATTTTAGTTATTTCCTTCTTACAGTCTAGATCTTATGGTATGTTGCTCCACAGATATGTGGATTTTTCTGCTTTCTCTAGTTCAATCCTGTCTACGCTTACCTTCCTTCCTATTTCCTTATCTCCAAATATCATTGTCTTCATTTTATCGATGTTCATCATCAGTCCATACCATATCCCTTCCTCATTTAACACCTGAACCATTCTCGCGAGCTTCTGTTGATTTTCCTCAACGACAACTGTATTGTCCATGAACCTCAAGTTGTTATATCAGCGCATGGGATGAGATTTAATTACTACCTCTTCCTTCATGTTATCCATCGCTCACTCTAGGTGTGCGATGAACATACTCGTCAATATAGGATGTCCTTGTCTCGTGCCTCTGCTCGTTCTAAGCCAATTTTCCATGCATTCTCACCACTGCCTCTGCATTGTCAATGATATACTTCAACAACCTTATCAGTCTGCTATCCACTCCATAGGACTCCAGCACCACCCAGCTCAGTTTCTGAACTATACTGTCAAATGCCTTCTGAAAATCGATGAAGCAAATATAGATGTTCTTGTTCTTTCATCAGGCTTTCTCAGCTATCAATTTTAGTGCCAATATCTGCTGTTTGGTACTTCTATCTTTTCTGATTCCCACTTGCTCATCCACTAGATGTTCTTCTGTCTGCGATCTCAGTCAGTATCATCAGCAGCACCTTGCCTAGATGACTCATTAAGGCAGTCACCTTGTAGTTCTTGCACTCGAACACACTCAGACATTTTTAATAATTGACATTATGATAGATATATGCATAAATAAATGGTTGTTCACAAAATATGATTAAGTAGTAATTTTAGAATTATTTTTTCCCCTTGACCCTCCTTTTTAATCAGATTTGAGAGTAAATGACCAGTCTTGGTATTTTGTTTTAAATTGTATCCTAATCATCTGTGTTTAGCCTCTCATTCCCTGATTGTAAGTGCCCTTTGACTTCACCTGGATAAATAGGAGCCCGGCTCAGTTTAGGCTCCTATATCATTGCAAAGGGCAAGACAATCTCTGGCAATTGTGGCTGCATGAAGAGGCTGCAGATACCACTGTTGGCACTGACAGCAGCTATTTTATAATGTCTAAAAATTCTACCCCAGTGCGTTTCTCCCCAAAAAGGAACACATGCTCGATATTCCATGAAGTCCTTTGGGGATTTCATTGTTGCTACTGATTTTATGTAGAAGATTCGCAGGTGATTGTGGTGGTTTTATTCTGCCATCTCTAACTTTAGAAATGATCAGCTGAACAGCAAAGAAGTATACGTGTGCGCTTCTCTTTGGTATCCTTATAATAATAATGTGCAGTTAAGGAAAGGCAGTGTCATAACCTCAAGGTTTTCACTGACTGGATTTTGTAAAAGCTAAGAAAGTTAAAGAAGTTACATGGTAGATGAAGTTAGGAGCTGTTCCACCTCCTAGTAGCTCTGTGTGGAAAAGCATTACAAAAGTGACTGACTCCCTCATCTACAAAGTGTTTGTCACTGCTGGGCATGAAAGAGATGGTGATTTGTTGGAAACGGGGACCACAAAGGCAAAACTGCGACTCTCAGACTAGTTAACTTGCTTTATCTAGATCCTCTCTTTGGAAAAATTTAACATTCCCAGTACATCATGGGTGGGACAAAGAAAAGTATTGTCTCCTTTCCCCACAACCCTCTTATAAAGAAAATAAGATTCTTAGGCTTTTGCCTACTTCTCTTCTCTCTTCCAGAGAGCTGTATAGATGTGTGCCTTTGTTCTAAGACAAAGGTTCCCAACCTTTTCACAAGTTCAGACCCTCAGTCACCCCTCCCCCCATGAAAGCCAATTTTAGAGGCTATGCACACTTCATTAAATGGAAAAGGAAATCACAACATAGATTTTTGACAGCAGTTAATTACATGATTGGGGGATATTTAATTTAAAATATATAATTGATTGCAACTTTGCAGTTTATTTAAAACTTAATTTCTATGATCATTTTTATTTATTTTTATTTTTTTTTCATAGAACCCTTGCAGTACCCTTGTGGACCCCCAGGGGTTTGCAGAGCCCAGGTTGGAAACCACTGTTCTAAGGAAACAAATGGGTGGTTGTGATGAATCTGTAATATACTTAGAGCTTGAGAATGTTGTTTGCCCAATTCATTGAGTGGTTGTTACCTTAACTAGGGATGAGGAAAAAGGCAAGCGCCATCTAGCTGTTAATTAGAAGCAGAAAGAGTCCGTTTAACACAGACATTTTGTCCCTTATGAAAATTCTTCCAGTTCACATAGGAGGCAAATATTTGAGGATGCTTGAACTGTAAATGAATCTCATTGACAGAAAATGAGGCAAACGTCCTTTTAATTGAAGCTGTGTAGACTGGAGTAGAGGAATCAATTAAAAATAGACATGTTTTGAAGTTCCAGGTTTCTCTCTAGACATCAGAAAGGTCATGTCAAGGCTGGCTATGAAGATACTAGGAGTACAAGAGAAGCTAATTGAAAGCTTTTTATTGAAACAATATTAGTTTCTACATACCTTTTGATTCAAGTGTCCAGAGTAAATGTGAAGTATAATTAAATTCTGTATCCATCAATTAGTAATCCAGCTTTCAAGGGCCCTCAGTTATTATGAATATAGTTGTAAAAGTTCACTTAATTTTAGTCCATTTCCTTGGACTCTCCCATGTTGCCAGGTTCTTTCTTTTTGTGTCCGTTTATTTATCAAGTTCTGCTAATCACAGTGAGAGAATTTGTTACACACAGCATTTTGGTGTGTGTATATTCCATGAAATCACATAGAAAGTGGGTGGTGATTGGTGATTTGTCAGGGAAAACTTTAAATCATAAAATTTGAAATCTCCAACCCTGCTTGGATCCAATGTGAAATATAAATTTTGGAGTGTAACAGACTAATTCTGTAAGAACTCTTTGCAGCTACAAAACTCATCATTTCTACTGTGAATCTGATCTCAGAACTGTATTCGTGTCCATGGCTGTGGTCACACTTGACTAAAACTTCAAAATGACCATGCTAATGGCCAAAGCGGAGGATACTAATAAACATGCTGCCGGCCGTGGCACTCAAAAGTGCCACGTTTTGCTCTAACACAGCTCGGCTGCATGGGGGTCCTTTTCGAAAGGACCTCACAGACTTCAAAATCCTCTTATTCCTATCAGCTGATATTCATTTCAGCATCTTATTAGTATCCTCTGATTTGGGCATTAGCGTGGCCATTTTGAAGTTTTAGCTAAGTGTGGCCACAGCCTATGTGTAATTGATATTTTAACCAGTACACTCTTTTGAAAATAAATAAACTTTAATTAACAGGGGTAGGCTATAAGTTTATATTTGAGGTAAAGATCAGAAATATCCATTGACCCCTGGAGGTAATGTGTCTGCGCCTATGGGATTGGTAAACCTTTGCTTGTCATGACAGCTGGGTTGAGGCCTAATGTTGAGTCGCTTTAAGGGAACTGTGTTGTTAGCTTCTGGGTAACCAGAATTTGAAAGGGATTATAGATGCTTCTTTATTAAATCTAAGTATTGGAATAACCACCAGCCTTGGGGAGTGGCTCCCCCGTTTTTTTCAGTTTGGTCCACATTGTGTAACCTCATTTGGTTCCCGAGGAACTCTTGTCACAGGAATCCATATATGAAAACTACATTGTGTAAAGAAAACAATTATTTTACTAGCTCCAGCAATAGAACCAGCTGTTAAATAGCTGGCATTCTAAATTTTTAGTTTGCAATAAGACACTTTTCTGTAGTGGTATGCAGCACTTTTCCACAGTGCATGCTGTGTAATGGTGTCGGTGTGAATGCTGACTACTTAGGACAAGGTATCCTATATCAGGTAACATGAGAAATGCCAATTACCAAAGTAATAGCTTCAATATATTAATGAGTTTTATGAGTCAGAATAAATAAGCTTCCTTGTCCTTAACATTTGCAGGTTTTATAGGCTGAAAGTTCTTTCACAATATTGTCAAAATGTAGGCACACCAGTTTAAAAAGTGGCAGACCCTTTGTTAAAATGATAGATTTATTTACTTGCATTTGTCTGATTCTCTTACTAGTGAATGGCACAGAGAGTTACTTTTCATCAGCTGACAGTCCAGGCAATGTCTCTGTTTTGTGAGAGAGTTACTGGCAAGGAATATTTCTGCAGGTGCTAATGAAACTATTTTTTCATCACCCAGTCAATCCATTTTGCATTGCACAACTACAGTGGAGATAATAGGAGCATGTGGTGCTGTGGAAATGACATTGTTTTTAGAATAGCTATATTAGAGCCCTAGCTAATCGAGTTCCTACAAATACCTCTGCTCACTTGTACATAAATCCATTTATCTTCTTGTTTTTCAAATATTTAACTTTGGAATTATTAGTTTCTTAGACTTTTGATATAAAATCTTTCCTGTTAATCACATTGTTCAGCCCATCTTGTTGGCTTCTGTTTAGTAGTCACTCTTAAATGTTGCTGCACTTCCCCAATAGCTGACTATACTAAAGTCAGGGCATCCTGGTAATGAAGGAGGGATTTCCTGAGCCAGAAGACTATGACTATAGTCTCAAGACTATGTAAGGATTAAAATAGCCACGAGGGAGACAACTTGATATTTTTATTCATACGCAATTTTCTTTTGCCAGAAGGAAGATTAAAGTTACCTAAAAGGAGTGTCATTGAATATAAGACTGAGGGGGGAAATGAGCATGTTCTATGCTGTGTCTCCAGTAGTTGTATTAAAATTAAATATAATCTTTGTGAGCAACTTTTTATACAGTTTAACACAGATTCCTGGTCATCCCAAGAAATAGGATGAAAACAGGTACTTCCAGGAATACAGCTGTCACTTGGATTTATATCTCCGACTTTGGCATGATATAGTCCCACCGTCGTCTGGTCACCTTCACTTTGCCTTTGTAGCATGGCTTGTTTTTGGATCTATGATGTCTCCCCTTTCTGATGTTTGAAAAGAAAAATTAAATGTGAAAACCTAGGTTTAGCATACAAATTACTGTAAAAGTTCAATTTAGTATTACCACTACCCTGTGTTAGAAGGAATTATGGTAACAGAGGGAGTACAAGGAGGCCTAAAATAAACACTAAACTGAAGCGTCCATGTGGAGAGACCTTTTCAGTTAGTGAATGTAGGTTCTGCATCAGATGCTGTTGTTATATGTTACAAGAAAGCTGCAAAGTACAGGAAATCAGACTTCTGCTAGTTTTCTGGAATCTTTGTTGGATCCCTAGTATTGTGTGTCACAGTGCACATGCAATAATGTATTTTTAGTATGTTGCACTAGGGAAGGAGTATTTCTCATTTACCCTGTCTGGCCCCACTTTTTCAAAGGAATTTGCATGCCTGTGCTTTCAAGGCTCTTTGTTGTGTACCCCCCATTAACACCTTTGTCTTTCTTTTCCCTTCATGTCCTCCTTCTCCCCTCTGCGCTCTCAACAATGCCAGCCTTTCATTTAAACCTGCCTAAGTACTCTGAGTGAATCAAGACTATAAAGATGTTTTTTAAAATGAACATTTATTAAATGTCCATAGAGCCCTGACATTCTATCCATAGCCACCACACTCCTTTAGTTTGGCATTTTTCACTTGTTGCCTAGATATGAGAGAACCTCTACTGTATGTGCTGCTGTTCCACACAAAAACATTCTCATAACTACAGTTATCTCGCCTTCTCTCCCCTTTCTAAATGTGTTTCATCTGCCTATGGCCTGTTGTTATTAGCTGCCTGAGGGACTGTTTTTAACTACAAGTTTGTACAGCACCTAGCATAATGGGGCCCTGATCCTGTAATGTAAATAATTGTTTAAATTCTATATTTATAAACCCCTCAGGGCAGGCTCCTTCTCTGTTTACCTGTAAGCTGCTCAGCACATCCTTTTGCATAGTACAAAAATACTGATAGTCCAGTGTGGAGTCCAATTGACTTTCCTGGGTCAGAGCCTGTGGTTGTGTTCAAATGTATATTTAGAGTACATAAGTGGAAGTTTTTTGTGATGGAACCTAGCTTATTATCTTAAATGCACTTAAATATAAAAGGCACTTGACATGCTTTTAATATGTTGTGAAGCAGGAAAGTTAAACAAATAATTTATTTTGATATTTAATTAACTTGGAGTAATGCCTTGACTAATCTGAGTAAAGAGTATTAGTTGTGTTTCCAGGCCCCTGGAGAAAAAAAATGAAATGATGCAATAACTTAAACAGTACAAGGTATCAATTTAAATATCATAATATTCATATTCCTTTTCATGCAATGCTTTCAACATATACCTTCTTTTAGACATGAAACCATTTTCTGATTAGACTGGAATAAGTTAAAAGTCTCTTGTGCATGTTATTGTGGTGCTAATGGATTGTTAGACATTTGTTGTAATGCTTCCACATTAATTTATGCTGTGCAAAAAAGAACATGATACTCTTGCAGGCAAAACTGTGGTCTGCACAATAATGCTGCATAGGAAGCAAGTGTTCTCCAAATAACTTTTTTGCTAGTTTCATACCTCTAAGCTCTAGGTGCAGTACAGATGAAAAAAAATCAAAGGATGGAGTAATTTCAGGAATAAACCAGATTAATTGTAACGCTTTTGGTAGAAACTTTATTTACTTAGCTGATTCAGATATTAAGTTTTGACAATACTGATACTTCTCATAATGTGTGTCATTTGTTTGACTGTACCATCCTCCTCATTACAACATCAATATTTGTAAAACAAGGTATCAGAAACTGCTAACTCTTACTCTTAAAGCAAGCAAATACTTCTGCTTAAATTCATGGACTTTTAGTTGCAGCTATGCAGCTCTCAGTTCATGACATGTTAGCAAGTAAATAAAGTGGCTTGTATAAATTCATTCATATTATAAAATGTAGATGGAAATAGCTCTCGAGTGAATTCTCCCTCTGTTGTGTGACAGATATGGCTATAGCCACGGTATCCAATATGTTCACCACTCACGACATGTGGCGACTAGGAATCTGAGTTGTGCTGAATACAAGGGTGACCAACCCGCAGCTCTTGATCTTCATACGGCTCTTGGGGGCTTTAAGTGCGGCTCCTCCTTAGAGCCGCATGTGGTGAGTGCTGTCTGTCTGCTCCACACATGCGCCCCACCACTCGGTGGATGAAGTGCATGGTGGGGGCCCTGGCAGTGGCTCCAGCAGCGACTCTGCTGGTGCCTCCAGTGAGTCACCGGCATTGAATTAGAACGAGGGGTAGGGGCTTGGGTCTGCCTGGCTCTGGAGGAGGGCATTCAGTTAGAGTGCAGGGGGTGATGGCTGGGAGTACCTTGCTCTGGGGAACATAAGACATAATTAGTAAAAGATGCACTGATTTCTAATAATGTTAATAAATGGATCATTTGATTTTTTTTTTTAATTTAGTAAGAAATACTTACCTACATTCTTACATTATTTAACAAAGTTTTATGTAGGACTGTGGTATCTAATAGGCTTTCCATTTGCCATATGTGGGGGGAGGCGGTGGGTGGGAGGTGGGGAGAGGTCACAGGAGGGTGTTGTGCCACTGCTGCCCTGACTTCTGTGCTGCTACTGTCAGCAGCATCACCTTCAGAGCTCTGCAGCTGGAACTCTGCCACTCTGAGGGTACACCTGTCACAAATAGCAGTATGGAAGTGTGACGGCATGGTATTCTGGCCAATCAGAGCAGCAGAGGGTGCCTTTGGCGGGAAGGGGGTGCAGAGCAAGTTGCATCTGGGAGTGGTGCAAAAGTAAGTGCATCCCTGTCACCCAGACCCCACACCCCCAGACAGCTCCCATGCCCACTCCCACCCCATTCCTGCACCCTGCCTTCCAGACCTTCCTTTTAGATCCTGCACCCAAAACCCTCCACCCCCTCCTGTCCATGCCCCCTCCTGCACCCTCTTCCTGCCCAGCTCCCCAGCTGTGCCCTACTTCTGCCCCCTTCCTTGCAGACTTTTCACCCCACCCTGATTCTTCCCTTCCAGCCTCCACCCCAAACCCTCCCACATCCTTCCTGTCACTTAGAACCCCTCCCCCCCGCCTGCTCCTGCGACCCTGCTCCCACCTAGGCTTCCAGCCCACTCCTGCACCCCGATTCAGCCCATCCCCCACAGCCATGGCTTTCATACAGTCCTAACCCAGAAAAGGTTTCCCACCTCTGTCATACAGGGTACTACCCTCAAAAATACAACTAGCTTTGAGAATCTGACTGTATATTCTGTTTTGAGATTGGCAGCTGCTGGCTGGAAAGAAGACAGAAAGTTTCTGCCAGCATTAGGGGAACTGACAGCTTCCCTGGGCAAGGTGTTGTGAGTGTTTCAGGGCTGGGGCGGGGTCAGCTCCGCAATCCCCGAAGGGGGCAGAACCAAGAGACAGACAGCCCTCCCCCAGCTTGGTCAGTGGGCCTGGCCAGAAGCAGTTGTTCAAAATGAAGGCAGAGGTAAGAGATATTGTAGAATTTTGTGAATGGGACCGAGCCCAGCAGCTGCACTTTATGCATTTCTCTTGGCTAGCTTACTTTTACTCCTTCAGGCACGAAGTCGTTAGGACTTGGGGAGGGTGGGGTTTGAAGGGGAGGAAAAGAGAGCGAGTGCGCACATTGAAATTGATGTCAGTAGAACACTGCACTTCATAATGTATTCTGTAGGGAGGAGGACAATGCATAAAATGCTAGGGAAAGAACATAGTAAGGGGCAATCGATTGGCAGACTGTGGGCCAAATCTGGAGTGCCCTATGCCTTTGAACACACCACAAAATCTTTTCATGTATTTATCTTCATCACTATAGTTATTTTCTCTGGAGTGTGAACCTTGAGTGTACCTTGCCAAGAAATTTGGACCTTGAGAAAATAATTGATTACCTCATGACACAGTACCTTTCTTGTATACCTGTAAGTGTTAATTGAAACTCATCTGGGTATTTCTGTTGAAAGTTACAAAATAATATTTCAGTACAGGATACTGAAAAGTACAGAAGTATCAGTATACTAAGGTGGATTTTTAGTTATTTAATGGTTCACCTGGCCATTGTCTATACTAGCATTCCTCTTTCGAAAGAGAGATGAACATGAAGGAAATCAAAAATGCAAATGAGGAATAGATTTACATATCTGATGCCTCATTTGCATATCTGTCTTTCAAAAGAAGAAAAGCAGTGTAGACGTGGCTCTTTCAAAAGTAAACCCCACCTTTGAAAGAACCCTTCTTCCAATTTTTTTAGGAAGAAGGGTTCTTTCGAAGATGAGGTTTACTTTTGAAAGAGCCATGTTTGCACTGCTTTTCTTCATTCGAAAAGTCCTTTTGAAAGGATCTGCAAATGAAGTGCCAGATATGTAAATCGGTGTCTCATTTGCATTTTTGATTTCCCTCATTTGCATGCCTCTTTCAAAAGAGGAATGCTAGCATAGAGACAGCCCCACAGTTCTCGCTTCTTGTCATAGGGAAAGCAACAAAGAATGGAATGTAAAGAAGAGTCTTCTGCATGCAGACCATTTTCATTTAAAAAGGTTTTTTAAATAACAGACCACTTGGTTCTAACTAGCTCTTATTCTGGCTTTGTCTTGTTGAAGTTCTTAATGATAACATTTGTAGAGAATTTTATTGAGATTTTTAATTAAAAGAATTTTAGAACTGTCAGGATACAACTACCTGTTTTGCTAGCAGTTTGGGTTTAACTGGCTTCAACATTTTTGGAATTACTTTTTTTTTTGGGCTATAGGAGTGAGAGTGAGATGATTAAAATTAAAAATGCAGTGTATCAAAAATGGGTCGTCTTGCACTGTAGCTTTACTACCAATCTTTAGTACTACAATCTTTACTATCAATACAATGTTCTGTAATTAGCTGTAGTTATATGTACTGAGGCTGCGCTCTGTTATTCAGTGTTTGTTGGTTGCAGCGCTTGATTTCCAAGTGACAGCTGTTTAACCATACTAAGTACTTTAATATCCTTGTGCTGTTGGATCTCTACTAATGCATTTTGTTTTCTAATATGCAAACTATTCTGATGGTGTGGGTTCTTAATGTCAGCAGTGATGTGAGGTTCTTATACATTTGAAAGACTGATTCTAAAATAGTTAACTAACATTACCATTTGACATTTTCAGAGCACTAAGATGCTTCTGCAAGGCATGTAATGGGCATGCTTTCAAAAAGTGGTAACTTATTTTTAAAAATTTCTAAGTTTTGTCCTCTGACTTTTCAGTAAACAACAGAATCTTTTGAAAATGGTGGAATTTCTATTTTAGACCACTTGTATCTTTTGAATTCTATGTATTTTATTGGGTTTTTTTGATAGCACTAGTGTGTCATCATTAGGACCAATAAAACTCATGTCTAGCAGTTTTTAGTTGAATTTGTGTTCCAAAAGCAGTGTGATTTATTTGGAAGAACTAAAATATCTCTTTCAGCTGTTTGTGGGCAGCAATTTCCATTTTCTTCCTGTCTCCTTTTGACTTTAAAGAAACCATTACAAAAAATAGACATGCTCAGTTACCTCACAAAGCCGATCAAGTGTGAGTTCTTTGTGAGCTAATTGGCTTACCAAATCCACTAGAAGTTCATAATGAATAAAGTATACCATTTTGAATGTAGAATATCCTAGGGCCTTTATGGCTAAAAGAATATAATTATGAATACTGCTGCAATGTAACTGCTCTAGTCTGCTATCGTTTTCAATACTAAGCTTCTGGGGAATGACAATACTGAACAATGAATTTTTGTCAGCCTTCTCTGCCCAGTTTTAAGCAGGAAAGTTTTCTTAGTAGGGTGTAAAAATGAGTAGCCTTTGGGGATAGGGGCGGGGAGCCTGGATTGAGTGCACATGCTGAGCAAATAAATAGCTTTGGAAAATGTACTATAGTGCCACTGCTAGCTATGTTGTTATTAGGCGTCATGACTTTCATTATACAAGTTGATTCTTAAAATATCTTTAAAATACACCTGTAAACTTGCTTTGCAGATGAAACTTAACAGTTAGCATAGCTTTCCCCAAAGCAAACTGTGTGTACCTATGTTGGAGGAGGAAGAGAAATCAGCTGAGAATTTTTGACTTGTAGGATGTTAGTTAATTTCTAAATCTATATTATAACCCAAAATTAATGTTTTTAAGTAGCTTTTGCAGAGTAGTAAGTGGTGTCTGTTAGAATATGGAGTGTAACCATTGTATATTTTGTTCCAGTGTTCAAAGGTTGTAGGTACTTTCGTTTCTTTCACCTTAGCTTACTTTTTGTGCAACGTATTCCATATAAATCTGTCATAAAACACATTTGATCTATTCTCTACTCTGTCCTTTCATTTGCAGATAGGGACCATTTAGTGCAGACAGTATGTACACCATGAGAGTAAAGGGTCAGATTTGGTAACCAGGCTCAATGGCCGTGCTCAAACTGAATGTAGCACAGCTGCCAACAGTTCTCATTTGACCAGGACTGTCCCAAGGTTTCAAAACCTATCTGTGATAACTGCTATCTCTGCCAGTGTTGCAAGACTGTGCAGTTGTAGCAGATGACATTTTTTTCTATGAACTCTTCCTTGCCAGGCAGGAGCCCCGAGTCCTGGGCTGAGTCTTTTGTAGCTCAGCAACAGAAGCTCCAGCTTCATGCTCCTGGCAGCTCAATCTCTGGCCTTCTCTAAACTAGGAATATGGATTGTTTGAAAATGTGAGCTGGCATGATTTTAAATGTTGTTTTGTAGCTATTGTGCAGACACAGGTACTCCTTTAAATACATGTTAGCTGTTTGGAGATACTATATATAGGAAGAGGCTAACTGGGAGCCTAAAGAGGGATTGCAAGTAGCTTAAGCTTTTTAAAGGAGTTCTTCTGCGTTTAAAAGTGTTTGAAAGAAATGAAAATTTTAAGGAACATTTTTAAACACCTACCTATTTTCTTAGTCTAGGTAAGCCCTGTGCCTGCATGAGATGCTAAGTGACTGTCAACATACACTCATCCCTTGTTGAAGGAGTACTTTACTTACCAGTACTCGCTAAAAAGAGAGACTCATGTACCTGCCTTTGTTCACTAGATGAGTGAACTCCCCCCTGCTCATACAAGCCTTACTCTCCCGACTTGCAGATCCAACTCGCTGCAGCCTGAACCCCCTGCAGACCCAACCCGCAGCAGCCTGAAACCACCCCCCACACCCACTGGCTCCACAGCCCCAACCCGCCACAGCCTGACACCCCCCCCCCCAACTGGCCCCACAGACCCAACCTGCAGCAGCCTGAACACCCCCCCCCCCCCGCTCTGCAGTCCCATCCCGCCTCAACCTGACCCCCCGCCTTCTCTGCAGACCCTGCCCACCCCACGGACCGAACCTGCCACTGCCTGCAACCCTGCCAGCCCCACAGACCCAATCCGCAGCAGCCTGACCCTTCCGCCAGCTCCATGGCCCCATTCTGCTGCAACCTTAACACCCCACCAGCTCCATGGCTGCAACCCCCCAGTATTTTTCTAAGCTTTTCTTTACAATTTGTGAGGACACAGCTGTCCTCAGGGAGGTCATTGTCTGGATCCCATAATAGAGTCATGAATCCTGGGTTAATGTATTCTGTTGCTACAGTTGAAATGTGAAGTATAGTCTCTGGTAGAAGGTGGTGCGGAAGGGAGGCAATTCTGTAATTTTTCTTTGATATTTAGCAAATGTGACAAATGAAAAGTTTGGGTGGGGGGGACATTTATATTTTTCTTTAAGCATTTGACTTTTCTCCAGTATAAATGGAGCATATAAGGAGTTCTCTTATTTTAAGGAAACTTAACTGTATATAGCTTGGCAAAAACCAGATAAGTGGGATGGTTATAGATGATTGTCTGCAAAGATTTAAGTAGTAGTAGAGAGGATGGAGGATTACTCAGTGTTTAAGAATATCAGAAACAGCAGCAGCACGAAAAGAAAATTGTAGGTTTTAGTTGTTAAATTTCCTCACTTAAGTGTCTAGCTACTGGAGCGATCATCCAAAGAGAGGGCTGAGGGCTTGTCTTCACTCTGTCAAATTAAGGACTGTTGGGGTGTTACCTGCAGAGCACACCCAAGTGTTGCTCTTTAAATGCCATCTGAGAATGCTGCTGACACAAACTAAACTGTACCTGATTCACTTTAACATAGCATAGTCCAATTTGAAAGATGACTAACACAGACTAGGAACCTTTTCATTCGTGCCTGCAGTGTCCGTAAAGGGCAGTTAAAGTGCAACTCTTCAGTGTGTTCTGTAAGTCACACTCCTGTGTTCTGTAATGCGCTGCAATGTAGATGTAGCCGTAGACCAAGTTTACACTAGGCATTAAAGTCAATTGTAGATACTCAATTCTAGCTACAGCAACTGCATAGCTAGAATCAACTTATTTACAATCGACTTACCTGGCCGTCCTCACAGAGGGAGGTCGATGCGAGAAACTCTCCTCTTGACCTTCCTTACACTTCATAATATTGAGGACTACGGGGGTTGACTGTCGACCTCAGATAATTTGATTTTGCACATCCCTATCAGGTGGATTTTCCCTGTAGTGAAGACATACCTGTAGACATCATCATCAGAAGTATTCAGATAGCAGGCTAGATAAAATAGTTGGAGAAAGTAATATAAGGGCAATGCATATTTCCTTCAGGAAGGCTTATTTGCTCTGGCTTACCAGCTCTGAACTTTCCTATCGTTGCTACCATCAGATCATCTCAATTGGTGGGAACAATAATGGGGTGCAGTGGTGTAGACAAAGAGTCAGGCATTTTACTCACTTTATGTAGAACTGTTCAGAATACAGTGCAGTGTAAATATTCTTATAGTTGGATTTAGTAACCCAAGGAGCCTCTTCCACTTCTTACCTCCTCAGATGCATATAACAGCAAGTTTGTGTTTACCAAGGACAAATAAACTCTGGATGCTCATTTAGACCAGGATCCATGGAACAAGGACGGTCATCTTCTTTGACAGAATGTTTAGTGTTGTACTTGCTTGTTAATAACAAGGAAATTCTGAAGTAAAGTTTCAGATTTAGTATAAATAAAAAATATACGGCTACTTCACCATTTTATTCTACAGCATATGTACGGAATCAGTTGGAGTGATGTTAACCTGGCCGTGTCCTCAATGAGTTTTAGACTTTTCTCTCTCTCTCTCTCAATTCTGCTGCTGCAAGCATAAAATGAAATGAGTAGCCTTCAAAGCTCATTCTATTTTCTCAACCTTGTTTTTGATAGATTTCCAAAAGAAGCAGCCTGATGATGACTCCACTCCCAGCACAAGCAACAGCCAATCAGATTTGTTCTCTGGAGAAACGAACAGTGACAACAGCAATACCTCGCTAACTACGCAGACTGTTAACTCCAACCAGCAACTTTCGACAGAATTGAATGTAACTTCACAGAGTAAAGAGGAATGTAAGTGCATGAGCCCTGAGAAGGAGAAAACAGGAAGCTTAAATACCTGCTCTTTCCTCAGTGCCTTTTGTGACTAGCTCTTATTAGAAACTTATGACCTTTCCTTTGGGGAGTAGAGGGGATGGAACATAATCGTGAAAGTCAAAACACATGGGCTTAATTAATAAATGAACAAACAAAATAGGGACCACCATCATTTTAGAAAGTATTTTTATACTGATGTGCAGCTATTTAAACTTCAGTTGTGCTGATTTTGATTGACAATTTTATCCACTCTGTGAAATTCTGCCCCCCTACATTATTACAGGTAAACTATTGTATATTGTGGTATGGAAACCAGAATCTTATCCATTTGGTCCATATATGACTATTTTAAAACCTTTTCAAAAATTACTATATACAGCATTACCTGTAGTATAGGGTTGGTTAACCTGGTGGTAAATCCCTCACAGAACTGACTGTTAGAGGATTTCTGACTCCATCTCCTTGTTCACATTTCTCTGTTTGTGTATAGAACTGTTACAGACTAGAATCCTGTCTAAATGCAGAGGTAAAGTGATCAGATGTGGCATGCACAAACTTGGAGCTAATGTCTTCCTCCTTTGATATTTGATATTTGGGAAAATCTAAATTTCTATATAAGTTAATGTTGTGTGATATATTGAGTTAAATGTTTACAATTTATTACCCTTGTAAATAATGTGTGATTTATAGTTTCATTTTCTTCAGTCTAAAGCCTTACTGTCTGAAAGGTGAGCTATATAGAAAGAATTTCTTGCTCTGAATATCCTTGTATTGAAGGAATGACAGATATATATGCACGTTCCAAGGAGAATGTATTTATATCTACATGTTTTTTTAGAAGGGATGCTTTTGGAGATGGCAGTATTTTTAAACACTTTGGGTGTGTCTACACTAGGAACTAACTTCGAAGTTAGGCACACTTCAAAGTAGCCAGCAGAGAGTCTACACACATTGTCCCTTACTTCAAAGTTAACTTGGAAGTAGAGAGCCCAATTTTGAAGTCCTTACTCCCTTCCCTGGAGTGGAGTCATGCCCTTCTTTGAAGTTTAACTTTGAAGTAGGGTGTATGTAGACGCTCAACTTCGAAGTCTGTTATTTTTGTAGGGTAGACACAGCCTTTGAGTTCTTATTTATAGTAGTTGCCTCAAAGTACTAGGGCTGAAGAAGATTTGGTACATTGCATTTGTTGGGTTTCAGTTTGGTTAATCTGAGTGGTTTGAACAAGGCTCTATATATCAGTATGGATTGGTCCAATAAAAGATATTACCTCACCCACATTGTCTCTCTAATATCTTGAACCAACAACAACACTGCTTACAAGTATAGGAGTAAGACAGTGCATTTGTACTAACCATAACATAAATTTTTAATTAAAATTAGATTGTATTATGTTGAGTGCAGTGTTTGGGTACTGTCAGTCTATGGCTGGCAGTAATGGGCACCTCTTACTAATTAAACTTCAAGGCACTCTGATATCAGTTGCTGTAATAAGAGTTCTTTTGCAATGTGACTGTTGTTGTCTTTCCTTCACACACACAGTTGCTGGTGGCCACCATCCCATCACTTCCCTCTGTCCAGCGCTTCTCCATGGAAAAACCTATGGGGTTCTGTAAAAGCAGGTCTTACAGCACCTTACCTAGAGAATTCAACAACACGTTGGGCCTTCACAGGTCTGGGGCCTTCAATCCCCTGCTCACTCATAACCCAAGATCTACTACTTGGTGATACAGGGCACTTCTTCCATGCTGCTGAGTCAGGTTTTGTGAAAATGTTTTCATTGAGACTTGAGTTGGATTACAAGGAATGTGTATGGGGGTGGGATTGGAGAAATAAAATGTGTTCCATCAATAATTGCTACACGCTTATGAATGGATGTTCCAAGGTGACCGATATTAGTCAGCACAGCCAACAGAGCATTTCAAAATATTGCCTATAAACAATTTTTTACACTTTCCTGCTGGGATGGCTTTAGTTTAAGTGAAAAACAGTAGTGAGATTTATTTACAGTTCCAGCTAGCTATCTTTTCTGCTCCCCACCTCTCTAATGAAGCTCAGACTAGTGTAATTTATCAGAGATAATTATACAACAGATGGAGCTTTTCTGATGGATAATGGTCTCAAAGTGGAAGGTTCTTTCCAATAATGAAGAATACCCAAACTTCAAATCTTTTTTTATTTTAATTTAAAGGAGTCTTTTTCTATGCATTACTTATGTATTTTGTACCTAGTTCTACAAAGCATACACCTCTCTCATTACAGCAGTGTTCCAAGAAGATTGATACGTTGCGGTACTGTAAGATGATGTACAGCTGCATGCTATACTGAATAGAATTGCAGTAATTCACCAGGAATCAATGTATGGGATCATTAAGTTAATCCTTAAACAAGTGTGGAAAGACTGCTGTGCTCAGAAGTGTTCTCTTTCAGGAACTGCTCAGGCTGCCGTCTTTCTGTCCCCTCCTTCCTTTCCATGCCTTCTAAATCAGTCCCACGCCAAGGTATTTGCCACGGTTGTTGAGTCTGTAGGATAAACAGATTGTCTAAATGACTTGCTGCTGTTTTGTTCAATTAACAAACTCTGTTCATCATTTTATAACAAGTAAAGAGAACCATACAAATCTTCTGTGGTAAGATTCATACTCTGTGGGAAGGGAAGGGTGTTTTTTCCTTTTTTGTCTTTAAGGGAGTTTTTCATCATCTAAATATTCAGTGAATCTTCTCTGAAGAAAGTTCCTAGGGTTAGATTTTGTAGGAGTTCAGTTTGAGACAATATTTAAATATGATTTCTTGCTTTTGTAGCTCTGATTGCTTTCCTATAAGAACATCATTTAATTTCTAGAGCATCTTGTATACATAGCCAGGTTACTAGAGGTTTCCATCTCCTGTATCACATCAGTGTCTGAACAGTTACCTGACCAATGGAAGGATTGTTGTGGGCTTAGCCAGTTTTCTGACTGATAATTCTCTTGCAGAATTAATGTAGGTCTTGTAAGAGTTGCACACTGTGTAACAGTTTTAAGATCTTTTTCATGTGTGTTACTAAGGGCATGTCTACGCTCAATGGGAAGGTCGAATTAAGGTATGCAATTCCAGCTTTGTTAATTATGTAGCTGCAGTCAACCTACCTTAATTTGGGCTTCCACATCGTCTCCACTGCAGGAGGTCAACAGGAACAAATGCTCCCATCAACTTCCATTACTCCTAACAAGGGGCATTGGCACTGATGCTCCTGCAGTGTAGATACAGCCTGACACTTCACTTTTCTCTCTGGCGTCTTCAGACTGGTGAACATGCAGGTTATTTTTATTGATTTTTTTTTTTTAACCAATATTGGTCTAGAACCCTAGTCAGTTTACGGAAATAGACCATGCACATTTAAGCACTTTGATAACAGTGCAATTCTGCCTGCATCAGGGGTTGTACAGATTGAACTATCTGTTTAGTAACGGATATAGTTAAATCCATTTTTAAAAAACAAAAAACTGCGTTTAGCTCAGCTGTGTGTAATTATTTGTATTTTATCCCCTTTTCCACCTTTGTGTAGGATGTCATAGCATTAGTTACTTGGGTAGCATTAGTATAGTTCCTCTGGAAGTAGTTAGCTGGGCTTTTGAGTAGGCGGCTGTCCAAAGTTAATCTGCTAGGGAGGGAGAAGAGGGTGCAGAACCACTCAAGAAGGTTTTTTTCCCCCCTCTAAACACCAATCTAAAAATCTGCTTATTAAGATAAGGTTCTCTGTAGTTTGTTAAAGAAAAGGTCACAGTAGATATGGAACAATTTCACTTAATTTTAGCCTTTCATCTCCTCCTTTGGGGCTGTCATATTGTTTTCCTTTTTCTATGCAGGTGGAACTGTAGTTGACACCATGCAGGCTTAGAGCTAACTCTAGCTTGTGATAAGACAAGAAAAATGTCAGTGTGAAAAACTCTGACTTTGGCAGCTGAATCAAGTTTGATATTTCAGTTGTTCTTAGTCTCAGTTGACATTGTTTTATTTTAATTATGTGCTTAACTTTTTCCTGGCCTTTTTGAATTTTCAAATACTGTAATCAGAGAGGGAAGAGGGGAATTGCTTGTGTTTCTAGAACAACTCAGTGCACTAGGTTTCAGTGCTTAGGAGTGCTTAATTAATGTATGGAAACAGACTTTCTATCAGGTACCTATGGCTTTGACATGGTAGTGTAGACGCAGAACAATTATTAAAGGATTAGGCCAGAAGTTTCAGGGCTGACCACTGACTGTGCCTCAATTTTTGTGTGCCCATCTTAAGACTCCTAGGTCTGATTTTCTGATGTTCTGGATACTAAAAGTTCTCAGTGGTTCCTCAACACATCAAAAATCTAGTGCTAGATGTGTCAAGCTGTACACCTTAAGTCAATGGCCTCTTTTGAGTGATTGATTGCATGACTCATAAGTTTTCTGTGTAGTACTAGTAACAGCACAGTAGTGATGTTTATTCTTTCATTAAGCTATTTGATTGTTCTAGAAGAAGTGAAATAGCCTTTATAAGTGTGAAAATATTTTTGGAAGTTGAAATGTATTTGGGCTTCATGTACTGTGCCTGAAGGCCAAGATTCTTCTCTATTACAGAGCTTTATCAGAAGAGTTGAGGTGTATTATTTTGACTGTTTTCACAATGTAGTTGTTGGATGTTGAGCTTAAGCTTCTGAGGGCGAAGACTTGCCTAACTACAGCTTTATAAAATGCCATGCATACTCCTGTGCTTGAAAAAGAGAGCATATTTTAAATATTCCCATGCTTTCAATGAGAACTGCATCCCAGTTATTCTGGGTCTTTCAGAATTTCTGCATGAAGGATGCAAACAGATACTTATACCCTTGTCTGCAGGTCTTCTCTCTGACAGGCTCTAACAAAACCATTTCCCAATCACTTGTGATTCTTCATGTTTTTACCTTTTGCTTGAATAAGTCAAAATTAATAAATGACTCAGACATGACATCTCTCCACTGTATACAGCAGACCCTCAAAATGCACGATTTCGAGTGGTACTTAAGTCACATTAACACATTTTAAGTGCCACTCAAAATCCCATTCCCCTGGGCCTGGCTCTGCCCAGCCCCTCTCACCACCCGTGCCTGGCTCTGGCTCACCCCCATGCCTGGCTCTGGCTCAACCCCCTCCGCCTCCAGTCCCTGTTCAAACCCCCTGCCAGCTCACCACCCGAGCATGGCTCCGGCTCACCACTCCCTCTCACAGCTCCATGCCTGGCTCCAGCTCAACCCCCGCCTCCCCCTAGCCCTGGTTCAAACCCCCTGTGCATGGAATCCAGCTCAACCCCACCACCAGCCCTGGTTCAAACCCCCACCCCCGCGCACAGATCCAGCTCACTACCCCCACATGTGGCTCTGGCTCAACCCGCCCCCCCCCCGCCCTGTTTCAAACCCCCCACGGCCCAGCTCACCACCCGAGCAAATTACTATCCTTTTCTTTAAAATGAATGCAAAATTCTATTAAATTGTGCTGGGTTGCAACAATGGCCTGTTCTATGACAGCATGGTTAATTTTGTAATTAATTGCATTCCTGCTCATATTTAACAACAGGTACAAATAAAACAGTGGCCTTAAGGAACAATGCATGAAGTTTTCCTGGGAACACACAAGATCAACTGACATCAGTCCACATTCTCATTGGAGAGCCCTTGAACACACTTCTCAGGTTAATGTTTGCTAGTGCTGTAGTCTGTTATTGACATTTATCGCATAATGTTGTAAGGCCCCACTATACTCAGGCTTTTTGACTTAATTAGATGATTGATTGAGAGGTGGAACACTTTAGTTAAGGGACAATGAGAGTTGTAGCTTTGTCTTTTCAGCATAGCATATGCACTCTTGCTGTATGCCATAAATGTGTAGGCAGCTTGAGACGATGGTACGTAGAACAGTGAAATGAATGCCTTTATATATGACATATTAATTTTTAAGCATGATTAAAACCAGGAAAATGCTGCCAGGGTTGTTTCCTCCAATTTAGGCTGGCCATGGAAGTACAGATTTGGCAATACATTTTGTTTTCTTCATTCATTTGACTGAACGGCCCAAGAAAGCTGACACTGAAACTCATATCTATACAAGTGTGAGTAAAGCAGTTCTAAGTCTAATCCCTAAGTGTTATATTATTACATGACTTTTAATAATAGTTTTAAGTGCAGATTTCAAAAGCACCTTGCAAACATTGAAATTCAACTTATTAGGCAGGGAAGTTTTGACATGGTTCCTGGGGTGCAACATGGATTGTGGGACTGCTTTGTCCTCCAAAATCCATTAGACTGGGGGTATCCCTCATGCTGTCAAGCTACTGTCACGTTTCTGTCAGGCACTGCACTTAGACACCCTTGAGAAGGGACACACCTAATTGAGTTACATGAATGGTTTCCCAGACACTCATGAACAACAGAGAGGCTCCAGCCAATTCCCCCGGGGGTCTCTAGTCTTGCACCACAGAACTGTACCATCTTGCACTGACCAGAAGTCTGGCCCACTGCAAGTTCATTACACTGGAACCCCAACATACACACACTTCAGTTGTGCATATCTTGGGTTAACATGACTCTGAGTGGAGGGGATCTGGCACCTGGCTCTGGGTTGCCCACCGCTAAGGTGATCAATTTTCTGGCTCCTGCATATGGCAGGCAGCCAAGAGCCAGGCACCAGCTCCGCGCCACTCAGAGGAATGGGGAAACTGAACAACGCTGCTGTGCTGCTCAGTTTCCTGACTCCTGTGAGTGGTGGGCAGCTGGGAGCCAGGCACCAGCTCCCTGCCACTCACAGGAGAGGGAAAACTGAACAGCACTACTGTGTTGGTCGGTTTCCCAGCTTCTGTCCAGGTGGGGCAGGTGAGAGGCCTGACTCTCAGCTGCCACCCCTGACAGGAGTGGAAAAACTGACCAGTGCAGCAGCGTTAGTCAGTTTCCCCTCTCCTGTGAGTTGCCGGGCAGCCTAGAGCTGGTCAGTTTCCTGGGTTCTCTGAGTTACATGAAATTTGACTTACATGGGGTTGTGCAAGAATGCAACCTCTGCATAAGTCAGGGGTCTACTGTAATTAGTTCACCAGTTCTTCATAGGTAAGTGGGCATGGGGGTATGTACTGGGGACAAGAGCGGAAGAGTGGAGATCGGAGGGAGGCAGCAGGGGGAATGGCAGGGGGCGGCAACCAAAATAAGAAGAAGAGGGTTTTCTTTTTGTTTTTGTTTGTTTTTTTTAGTGGAGTAAAAAACTGTATAGTTCAAGAGCCGCAACATGTCACTACAAGACGGTCCTTAATAAATAACATCAAACCATACTTTTTGTGACCCCTGTTTTAAGAACAGTTCAAACAATGATTTGCATGTGATGCATGTTTACTGCAGGACATTCATGAACTTTTTTACATGTTCCTCTCATGGTTGTATTTTTTGTTATTGGTGAGTTTCTCATTGCAAAGGAGACATAAAGGGAGCCTAGACGAACTCAATGTAAATGTGAAGGATTGGGTCCATTCAGTTTGAAATTCTGTTTTCATCTTCGATTTTCCTCTTTTTTTTTTTTTTGGAAGCCATTCCAACCCCACTTTAATTATGCCAAATTTGTTATATTTAATATCACTTTTCTTTCTGAAAATGCATGTTGCGCTTCGCTGCAGGAATGCTGCAAGTTTCCTTTTCAAAATCAAGACTTTATTAGTAACATGATCAAAGCACAGATACAGTATCATATCTCACAATACATTGCGCATATTAAAAAGGGATTGATCCAAATTTTTGACGACATATAATATTTGCTTTTTAGATATGAGTTGTTCATTTTTGGCGTTTTAAATGTTCACTATTTATCAGAAATAATCAAGATGGTGTGTCTTTGTTTTGTTTTGTTTTTGTTTTTTTTAAACTTTGCAGTTATAGCATTGGGAACCACAGGGAAATCCTTAAAGAGCTGCAGGTTGCAGACCCGGGAGCTATGGGCACCAAAATACAAATTTGCCCAGGGCACCATTTTCCTTAAGGCTGGCCCAGTGGAATACCTTATTATAAGCACTAACTACGTCAACCAGACAGCAGCAAAGATTTTGTTTAGTGCTAATTAGTGGTGTTTAATGAGAGAACCTTCAGTCACCTTTTTGGCTTTTCGTGTTTAATCCTTTTATCTATGTTTAATGGGAGTATAACCTACTGGTATGTCTTCACTGCATCTAGAACCCTGTCTCCTAGCCTAGGCAGACGAACTCCTGCTAGCAGAGCTTGAACCAGTGTGCTAAATGTAGCAGCATGGATGTTGTGGCTTGGGCTGTTAAGCCTAGGTGGTTAACTTTGGTGGGCTTCACAGCCCAAGCTGCACTTGAATCACAATAGGTAGCTGCATGAGACTCGCTCCTGCAGTGTAGACTTACCAAAAATTGCTGTACAGCTTCCATAGCGCGTAGGCAATTTTCTCAGTTCTGCATGTTTTCCTGCAGAAAGACAATGCTCTCTCTGCAGAATGAACTTACACAAGTTTAGATTCCATTTAGTTTATACCTTTGTGTTTGTGCCACTAACTGATGATTCTTTTCAAACTTGATTATTCAGATACATTAGGTTTGTCGCTACTGATTAAGGAAATGCATAATTAGATTAGCAGTTTGGGCAAGTTTCCAAAGCTATATGGTCTTCCCAAATGCTATGCCCTCTCTTTATTTCCTAAAGTTTCACAAAATCCCTCTTCACTATACAAATATCCCAAAAAATCCAGCTCTTCTTTTGATTGCTAGGTACTCCCTTTAGGGAGTGTACATGGTTTTAGCATCTAAGTAGAAGCTTTCTGGGAACTAATGGCCTTCGGCACACTGTGCGAGCTCCTTTCCAGTGCTAAAAGGTCAGACAAGGGTTCAGATAGATGTTCACTGCCCTTTTAGAGTCCTGTGAACAGGCAATATGGACATTTTGTTCTCTTACATCCTTTTCAGTTCATATGGCACACTTTTTGAATCTATTCATGGTTCTTAACATTTTTGAAAATGTTTGACTTTAGTATTAGTTTCCATGCTATTACACAGTCTGGCTGGCTTCAGTCCCACCATGTATCTTTCCTGGAGCTAGTTGGTAGATTGGGAAAACCAGACTGAGAAATCCCCAGGACTGAGCCTGCACATCAGATTTAAAAGAATTCTGGTTCAAACAATATGCCTTCTGTAATGGCAGAAAGAAAGGTTACTTAGTCAGTGGTTGGTTCCTTCAGTGAACTGACAGCCCAGACTCCTGCTTCCCATCCATTTTCCCCACACTCTTCTTTGGCAGTGAATAAATGGGGGAAAGGACCTAGTGTAGGCCAGAGCTTCTGACCCTCATAAAAATGTTGAGCTATTTGAACTGTGGAACGTGTATGTAGTAGTCCCAACAGAACTGCTTTCCAGAGCTTTCTGACTTACATGTCAAGAGTGCATGTGTTCCCCAAGGTGGGATCTGTGCTGTCCATTTGTTCTAACCAGTTACTAGGTTTTCACAAATGGTCAGTCTTTCTCCTCAAATAGCATACTCTCATACCTTAGCAAATAGTGCATCATAATCTCCTTTGATATTTTTATGTTTCTTTTACGTTCGTAGAATCTTTCATTTTAAATAAAATTATCCTGGTGAGGAAACTATTGTAGGTACTTATAATATTAGAGTATTGAACAAAGGTTCACAAGCAAGAACATATGCAGGCTTTGTTATTTTATAGATCCATTTTAAAGGATGCCCTAACAAGAGTCTTAGTCACTAGATATTTTACATTAGTGTATTTTTAACCTTTATTTTTAACATTGAGACTCAAAATTATTTGAGAGTAATGTTTTGACGTTACTAATATATTTAGTTATGCTGCAGGAAATCAGCCATCAGATGACGGAGTGAAATTGACAGGGAATTTAAAAGGGATTATGTGTTTCTAATTAGTCCAGTGTGCTTGTAGATGGAAATTAATTATATTGTTATGTAAATGTCATGCTAATTAAGAGAGCATATTGAAGGTGTAATAAATCTGCAAAAGAAATAGGTAAGTTAACTATTTTTATGTTTTTATTAATATTTATAGAGAGTTTGGAGAGAGACTGGTAGAGAAATGTTTGATTATCGAGCTACAAACCATTTTTAGCTGACTGCTTCAAAATCTGTTTTTCCTAATTGCTATCTATACTGCACAATGTTAACAGCAGCCACAGTGGGCTAGTGATACCAAAAGCCAAAAATAATCAGACATTGCAGCTATATTAACAAGACTTCATGTGTATATGTGTAATATATAATTAGTGTTTTCAGGGTTATGAAGTGATGCTCTTACATAGTTACCCGCACGTTGTGTGCCTGAATTTTGCAAATAAAATGATGATGTCAGTTCGTGTCTTTGTAGCAATCCTTGTAATATTTGAAGCCCCAGCCCCTGGAGTGAGATTTTAAGGGAAGCTCATCTCTTGTTTAAAGAACAACCGTACATCCTGGAAGGCACATGAAAGAACTGAAATTCTTTAAAATCTCATGATTACTAAGCTAGCCTCATGATTTCTTAAATGATTCCCCCAGCCATCTGCTTTCATGTGGCCACCTGATGTTAGGATTACCACCCTACTTCCCATGGGTTCTTAAATATTCCATAATAGGTTTTCTTGCCTTCATAATGCTGTTCCTTAGAGTCGGTCCATTACAAAAACGTAGTGCAAAAAATGACTAACAGTATAATCTTTCTCTCTTCTCCAGTGATGTGGTCCTTAAAATCCCATGAGATCTTATATGTTGTTGTAGTACGTAACATGCCCTGGTGTCTTCCTCTGTAGCTGGGTTCTTCAGCCATCTTAGTCCATCCAGTCAGAGTACAATCTTTGTTCACCGAAGCAACCCCCTTTGGGGAGTTGATCTTTGCCATGCAGTGTCCGTCACCCCCCTTGCTGTTAACCTCTTCTCTCAGGGAGACCAGCAAGTAGGCCCGTTCACTGCTCCCCAGCCTCTTTCGTTCTGATCCTGGCTTGGGGCATCAGCTGGCAAATCCCTCTGCAGATCTTCTGGCGTCAGCCTTCTTCAGCTTTTTAGATCCAGCTGTCCAGCTTGGAAGTCAACAGGCAATTCCCTCTGCTGCTCTCTTGCCTTCAGGTCTCTGGCTTGGAGAGGTCAGCTGACAAACCCCTTCTACTGCTTTCAGCTTTGCCACAGGAACCTCCTACAAGTTCCTTCCGGACATTCCCACCTCTCACATTCTCCCTGATCCATTATTATAGCTCCAGGTACTACTCTGGACTCTTAATTGGCCAAACTGGGGATGTCTTTTCAAGCAAAGGGCATTGATTTTGCTTCATTTGGCAGGAGAGCAATTATGTTTCCAGTCATTTGGATTATGCTAAGAATTGAGCAACCAGTGTTTCATGTGCAAAGCACATGTACTGAGTGAGCATTTTGTGAACCATAGTTACACACGCACTGATGCCAGGTACTAAGATTTTGATACTTATGGGGATGTGTTAACTTAAGCCATTTGTTTGTAGCAGTTCTATGAGGACAGTAATTTGTTTTCCTAACCAAACTGTATGAATTGTACACTTCCCTATTTCAAATAATAATGTAAAGATTTCTTAATTGTTAGTAAAGCAGTGGATTCAGCATTATGATTTCTGCATATAATTGCATATTTGAGCCCACCATGCACAATTATTATTCATGACTACTTTTAATGCTGGAACCAAAAACACCCATGGAAGAAAATGCTGCTCAAGGCACACAAACGTGTGTGTTCTGAAGCACTCTGATATATTTGCATGCAAGTCCTAAGTTGCTTGTTGTTAAAACCTTACTAGTGTGCAAAATCAGACCCCTTCGAACGTCATATCAAATGCGGCAATAAACTCCTGTTACACACCTGGAAATGCAAAAGAATGAGGAATAGTTGCAATTTATTCTGTTTTTAAAATGGCAGAGGTTTGGACTGTAGGAGTGTGGGTAGCAATGCACATCAAAGTGCTGCACTGTAACTCCCCTGTGTATGCTGCATGTGCAAACTGAAATGTTCTTACTGCAGTGCTGTTTGAAAATGACTGTGTTAATTGTGAGCTAAACTGGGTACATCCACACAGGATCATTTTAGTGCGGGACTGGTGTGCATGGGAGTTCCCATCCCTGTAGTCTGACCTGCCTGGCAGCATAGACATAGGTCCAGTTAGCAGCACATCCAACTGTTTAGGACCAGACTTAGTCTAAGCCTTTTGCTTTATACTGAATTTGTATTTATATTGAATTGTTGGTATTTTGATGGCCCAAGTCTAGTAGATCAGATGTAATTTTGGGTTCTAGGTGTATAATATCCAATTATCCAAGCTACAATGTATTATTATTGTCAGTTACACGTTCTGTCAATTTGTCTTTACTCAGTATATGGTTTTGTGTGCATTTTACTTCAATACAGTGAATATGCTGAATTGGTTGTTTGTTAGTTTAACAAGTTCTCTGGAGAGCTCTTCCATGATGATGCATGTTGAAATATGGTGGGTAGCCTAAAAGCAATTTGCCACCAAACAAATACCAGATGAGTGGGCAAGAGTCCAGAACCTGAGAATAAAATTTGTCCACAGAGGTAATGTAGTCTATGTTTTTATATGGATTATATGTAAAACCAAAGCTTTGACTACTGGTGGTTTATGATTGCATCATACTTATTCCATTTTGGTCAATACTCTGACTGTAATTTCTTCCAGCAGTTTCAGTTGGATATGCTGTTCTCTTTCTACCCTAAACTACTGTGCAGTTTTGCTGTGTGCTGCTCAATAGTTACTACATTCCATCCAAAGAAAAGTATGTTTCAATGATGGGAGAAATGATTTTTAGAAAACGGGACAAAAATGTAGGCCTGGTATAAGCAGCTTCAGCTCATTAAAGGCTATGACTTTTTGCATCTATTTACGTGACTTGATTGTGAAGTGCTATTGAAACATAGTGCAAACCTCCTATTAACTTCAGGGGAGCCATGATTTCATCCCAGGGACTTTTTGTAGATTGTCTATAGGAGATCCCAGCTCTGTTGGTATGTAGACTCACTTTTGCCATTGTATTTCTCTGAAGATGTGTCTAACAAGATATTTAGTGCAGTTAAAAAAAGTCATCCCAATATTTAATTTTAAGTCATATTTAGATAGTAATGGGAAGGAAGGATTGGAGGACAAAGAGCTGAATAATCTGGACTGCCTACAACCATAAACTCCTAGGAGGTGTGTATGTTTGAGTACCTGTACATTCCTAGGCCTATCTCTGATTTGATCAATCTGCAAGATGGCAAATGCTGCTCATTAATGTGCTTTGGGCCTAACTTTATTCTCCTTTTCCAGGTGGGCCATGCACAGGTACACCTCATGTCACATTAACCACGCCAACCAAAAGATCCTGTGACTCCGGTAAGTTTTGCTTTCTGTTAGGCTTTGCATAATATGTAATTGTAAAATGACAAGCAAATGTAGTAAGCGTACCAGGAGAATTGCAGTGGGAAATAAACCTTGGTGACCTGCTGTTGAGAGTAGCAGCTAAATCATGAAAAACGGGAGAAACTACATTTATAGCTTTTGCAATTAACATGATATAGCCATACAAAAATATAAAAGTAATCTTGTTGGTTTAATCTAATTTAGACCTATGACAATCCCACTTTAAAAGAAAAAGTAAAATAGCAGAGCAGTTAGATGCACCCTTCCTGACTGACCTCACAATACACACAAGGAGGAGCTGATGTTTGCATCAGTTGATACCAGGGTAAATTTGATTTAGATCAGTTTTTGCATGCCCTTGTCTTAAGCACAAATATTGCAGTACTCATTGCTGAATGGGGGCTAGTTCCAAGTATAGTTAAGGACTCCCTCTCTTTCAGGGCTTAAGGCTTTCTTCTTCTGCAGGGACTCTTGCAGGAAACATGTCTCAGTTTTTTACTAGTTAATGCAGTGCACCTTACGGTTGCCTTTTTTTTTTTCTTTACGTGGGCCCCCTCTTCCAGTAATCAAAGATCAAGATTTTTCTGTCCCGTTGAGATGTGAGAGTGCTTCTGAACAAAAAGTAACCTTGCTTCTGTATCCTTCTCTCTCTCCCTCTCCATAAACTAAGCTCAACTAGATACAGTCCTTCATACAATAGCAGCTGTAATATTTAACTAAAAGTTAGACTGTAATGTGGTTAAATAATGTTCAGGATAGATGGTCTTGAAAAATAATAGTAGAAAAGCACTATGTGAAAATGTGATCATAATCAGTAAAATGGCGAATAAGATTACAATTTGCCTTGGCATATGGGAGAAGCAATATTGCCTTAGATTAGACTAAGGCAGATGGAACTATTAGACGTGTTGAAAAATTTCTCATTAAACATTTAGATGTTTTCCCCCAGCAACTTTCTTATTCCCAGTTTGTGCTAGTAAACTGGAGAGATTTTTGGTGCCTTGATTCTGGGATATTTATCATATGTAATGTGCTTCTACAAGCTATCAGCAAAAATACAAAATTGCTGTTAGGGTTACCAGCCTCTCCTTTGGCATAACTGCTAATTAAATAAAGCAAATTTTTCCCAAGCTTCTTTTTGAAGTTGCCTTCTCTTCCCGGGTCAGGGCCTGTGTTATTTATTTGATGTCTTTCACTCTCCTGCGGCTGTGCTCCAGGAATTTTTATCCTTTTTTTATCCTTTCCAAAACAAAACTCATAATTACCCCCAAAAAACAGTGTTTTAAATATACATTTTTTGTCACTGTTTATCCTTCACTTACTTTTAGATTTTCTTCTAGATTTGACAGTGGAAATAAGCTAATCAATTTCAGTTTCTAGTTCTAGAAGGGTCTGGCCTGCAAACATTTCTCTTTGGGTTCAAATAAAATTGAAAAAGTTGATTTGTTAAAGCACCACTTGTAATAATTTTAAAAAATCAAAGTTTGATTAAAAAATACTTTTTTCAAAATTTACATTTCAAACAAATGTCATCAGTGGAGCTTTAATTAAAAATGGATGTGTTGTCTGGGGCTATGTTTGGGAATCTCACTAAATATAAACATTTAGTGGTAGTATGGGCTACAAAGAGGTTTACTAGGTGTAAAGAATCATAGAACACTAGAACTGAAAGGGATCTCAAGAGATCATAGAGTCGAGCCCCCTGCCCTAATAGCAGGGCCAAGCACCGTTTAGACCAGGGGTCTGCAAATGAAATAGAGAGAAGAGCCATTTTTTCAAATTCAGTTACAAAATCAATACTTTAAGAGCCGCAAAGCATGTGAATATGAGACAATCCTTAATAAATATCATACCATACTTTGTGTCACCCCTATTTTAAGAACAGTGCGCACACAATGGTTTTTACCAGTTAGAAATTTGTTACCCTTATCTCCAGGCTTTACCCACCTCAGCCTCCAAATCCACCCTATCCCTATGCTTTACCCCCCTTCTTGCAAACCTGCTCCCTACCCCCAGGTTTAACCCCTATCAGCCCCAAACCACCTCTCCCCACATCCTCATACTTAATCCCTGTCAGCCCCAAACCCACCCACCCCTAGGATTTACCTGCCTAAGACAAGGAGCTCCATGTTCTGCCACTTCTCCTCCATCCTGCCCCACCCCCTCCTGCCTTCTCAGCGCAGCTCCAACAGGGCAGGCTCGGCTGCCCCTCCCTCCAGTTCTCCTGCAGCCTTGGTTTCACCATGTGCAGTACATGGGTGGCTCCCTGACCTGCTGGCTGCTTCTTCTGGGGCTCCTTGCCACTGCTGACTCCACTTGCAGCTCTGGCGGCTGCCGTCACTTAAACAAACCCACTACATCCAGTTTTACCTGTGGGCATTGTTTACATGGTGGCAGCCTCTAGAGCTGCAAGTGGAGTCAGCTGTGGTAGTGCTTGGTGCCACAGGTTGCCAACCCCTTGTCTAGGCCAGACCTGGATAGAGGTCTATATAACCTGCTCTTAAATATTTGCAATGATGGAGAGTCTGCAACCTCCCTAGGTAATTTATTCCAGTGTTTAACCACCCTGACAGGAAGCTTTTCCTCATGTCTTCTATAAAACTCCTAACTTGAGTTGGGATTTAGAGGTGAGCTGATCAGGTGAATATTTTGTATTATACTCAAGGTAAGCGTAGTAACTAGGGTCACAAATACGGGACAGGGAGATTGCGGGGATGGCTCTTCTCAGCTCCACCAAGCTCCAGCGAGCCAGGAAGGAGGTGGCAGCTGCCAGCCCTGCCCAGCAGCCCAGGGAAACAGCAGCCACCAGCGCTCCCCAACCCCCGGGGAAGTGGCAGGGTTGCGACAGCCGCCCACGCTCTCCCGCTTCTCTGAGGCTGGGGGAGGTGACTCCTACCAACAGCTGCACCTGCGCAGCTGTTAATCAAAAAGGTCGGTGAGGGAGGGCTCAAATATGAGACAGTTTGTTCTTTTTAAAAAATAAGTAGGGGTGCCTTTTTGATGTCCCAAATATGGGACCATCCTGCCTAATGTGGGACAGATGGTCACCTTAGTAGTAACATTTCAAGTTGTAGGCACATTCCTAGGAAGTCAGTAGTTCAGTAGATAAAAATTCTGTATGCTATACTTTGCATATAATTCTTCATTTTGCAAGAATCACGTTTCCTCAGGTCTGAGCTTTAAAGGAAGAAAGCTTTGGTGTGAGTTCAGCTTTCACCGCCCCCTCCCCCCCTCCACACACCCCATCTCCCCTAGTGTAGTTTTTCCATTAGGTCTGCAGTATTAGCATTCAAGACAGAAAATTAGAAATTTGACCTACTTTATGTAATAAGATGGCTTCCATCAGGAGAATATTAAGGAAGATGTAAACCTTTCACATTTTATTAGCATTTAATGTAACCATTGAAGAAAGATCAAAACAATAAATGCATGAAGACAAGGAACAAGTGTTTTTTTCACAAAAATAAAAAAAGAGTTTTTACCTTGTGCACTTGCCAGCTTGGATTCTGGAGAAGCCCTCTGACAAAAAAAAAGAATCATTATGACACCAAATAGTGTTTTTCCTCCTTTTGCCAGAATTGATGGGCTCATTGTAAAAGTATGTAAGTTTTAAAGTGTGCCCAAAGGAAAATGATTATAATAGAAAAGAATGAGAAGTCTTAGAATGACTAGCTGGCGTGAGGTCATAAAGATTTTGAAGAGATAGAAGAGGTGTGAAAACGGTGTGGAAAAGTTGTTGGTCTTTGGCCTGCTGAATGGCTTTTTTATGTATTTTAATTTGTCTTTTATCGGTTAGAATTCATGTCAGGATTAATGGCTGACATTACTGTAGTAAGGTTTGTTCAACACTGTTTGGCATCCTTACCCCATTTACACTTGGGTCTCTCTCATGAAAGTATAGTATTAAATACTCTATGAGGATATTATTATTCTGCTATCTGACTGACGACTTATGTAATTCATAACAGAGAGATTTTAAAGCATTTTCATACAATATAGAGATTTCCTGGAAAGGTTGGTGAAACTTGAGTGCACTGTGCAAATTCTTGATTGTGCTTTAAGAAAGAGGGTGCAGTAGAAACACGTCAGTTGCAATAATGATTCAGTCAATCCACAGAGTTTATCCATATAGTTAGGTGATGGATTTGTAAGTGCCTTGCTCCACTGCTCATGGGAGGTTCATGAAAAACAAGGATTTTCTTATTAAAGATGTGTGCACTTTATTTGTAATTTTGCTTGGTGCTAAGGTTTCAGAAACTTATTTTGCATATCATTAGTACTTTTTTGGTACAGGGGTTCAGTTTTAGGAGCATGTTGTATTCATCCACCTGTTTGAGGCTGTGCCTTAGGAGGTGCTGAGCGCTCTGGCATTGATCTTTAAATTTAGGCATGTGCTTAAGCATTTTCCTAGCTCTGTGCCACAGTGCTCACCCCCTTGCAGGACTGACCCAACATTGCCTGAGATGACAATCTATTGGGAACTGCTTGCACAGGCACGTGGAAATGTCAATCAAATTATTGACTCCTTGACTGTGGCTGAAACTTTTTTGCAATTGCTTTTATCATTCCTTACACGATTAGTAACGACAAAAAACTTTGGTCTATCATTAATTAGCTCTTCTATTGCCCTGCAGAGGTAAAGTGTCTGACTTAACAATTTAAAAAGATTAGTGATAGATATTTTTATGATAAAAACAACTTTGAGGTGCTTTTGTTGTTGTTCCAATTGAACTTTTGAGGTGCTCTTTAGTGTTTGACTGTTGGAGGGCACTCTGTTAGCAATCCAACCTTCATAGAGCCTTCTCACCAGAATGAATGTGATGCTAGAAGAAGCCACAAAGCTGCATTATAAATCTCCCAGCCTTGGCAATAATAGTGCCCATTAGAGACACTTCTTTACCCTGCTCCATTCTTGGCTGTACTAATAGAACAGCGCATCAAACAAGGCTGTAAATAAAAGTTATTACCTAATAGGTGGGCGCTGAAGTGGAACGGACGAGAGCTGAGGCGTGGAGGCCTTATTACTGCTCATCAGCAATTATAAACAGGATAAAGTGTCTGGGACTTACACTGATACAGTGAGGGCTAATAGAGGCTGGAGGATGACACTGTACCATGATCAGATGATGTATACTGATGGGTTTTTACTGCCTCATTTTGCTGCCTATTTCTGAGATGAGTTGTATTATCTGTTCCATACTCCCATATCTATCTGGATAGACAGATCAGTTTCTGCTTTTGCCAGAAGGTGTTCTAATGTTTGCTTCACATACACTATACATTAGTTTCAGAGGCTGGTATCTAAGAGCATTCGGAAACCCCTTTTATGATTATAGTAGATTAAGATCCTAATTGTAAGTACTGTAATAAGCTTGTAAACAGCTTTAAGGGCCTACAGCTGCAATTTTAGGATGTCATTTTAGCATCACCATAAACGTATTCTTGTTTAATTTTGACCTACAAGTAAACTGGTGCTCATATGCAATCGGCAGCTGCCACAACTGAGCTTGTCTCCACAAACATTTACTTCATGGTAAACTGGAGTGTTTATCTACCCCTCACATGCCTGCCATGTGCTACTTGTCCATTTGGTAACTGTTTTCACACCCTATAAGTTCCCTAGTGGGTTTTTTGATTGACTCCCGTTTCAAAGTGGCAATGATCAAAGTGCACTAGAGAACTTTGAGTAAATGGCAAGCTACTGAGTGGTATATTTATACGCCAGATCAGTGCAGACTAAGTGTGCAGATGATCCCTGAGTTATGGGAGGAAGAAAAAAACTGCAGCTATTAAGGGACATATAGACACCTGATACTTCAATATTCAGAAAAAAAAGTCTTTTTGTGACCGTCTGTCATTTGCTTCCATTGAAGTCTCATAGACTGCTGACCTCTTTGTCTGTGGCTTTTCTGAAGTATAATGTTGTTGAAATTAGCCTTCAAATTAGAAGACTGTAAAAAGACATTTGCAGGCAACCTAAGACTTCAGATACCAGTCACTCATGCTGTTTGCTCCTAAACAATCATTCTCTGGGGTATGGAAAACAACATTTAGAAGTGAAAATGCATAAGTCATAACATTCTGGCATTTCTTTCTCTGAGTGAGTACCAATTATCTTGTACCCACACAAGTATCTGGACAAGAGGACTTGTAGCTCTCTCACTGGCCTTATGTGAAGTACCTTAAACCCAGAATATTTAGAGAAACTTAGTTGCATGTTGATTCTCTATCATTCTCTTCCTGCTATTCTTTCAACAAGTGCAGGGAAATGACCAAGAGAACCAAAAATTCATCATCACTCTGGGATCCCTTTTTCCCTCTAAGCTCTCCCTTTTAGAATATATGCTGATAATCTGCACTCTAGAAACAGTTCCTCTTCTTTATCAAGACATCAGAGCTACTCATTAAGAACACAAGGTTGGTGGGAGAGAGATGAAAGCATGCTAGGAAGTGGTCTCTGTACACCAGAAACCTAACTATTGTCAAGTTTTTCGTAAGTATTATGGTGAATGAGAGTTTTGAGAAGATAATTGATTTATGATAATGAGGTGGCTTTTTTGGGGAAGTGCCTCCATAAGTGTAAGGGGCATAAGGGGAGAATGCATGAAGATGCGTGTTTGAAAATTTAGCAAGTAGAGATGGAGGTTGTCATCCTGGGCTGATAGGAGGTGGGAGTTGACATTTTGGCTTTAACAGAGAGAAGTACAGAGTTACACCATAAAGGGCGTTGAGAGCGAAGACAAGCAGCGTATGTTTGTCACAGTGAAGGTGGGGGAGGGGCTTTGGAAGGATGCAAAAAGAGGGCTGAAAAGGTCAAAGCAGCAGATTAGGACGTTGATACTGAAGCTTGTGAGCCACAAATGGTTCTTCAGTGTCTCTTCTGCAGTTTATTGCAGCACATGATATTAAAACACCATGTGATTTAGTTGTTAGCCTCTCAGGGTACTTTTATTAATTTACTAAGCCTTTGTAGTTGATAAAATAATGCTTGGTCATTTTGCTATGATAATTACGTATACCCACACACCTTAAGTGTTTCCCATCATACCATTTAAATATAAAGATGTAGTAGAACACTAAATGAAACAATGAATTTGCTCTGTTGTGGCTCTTTGGGCAGTATTGATTAGCTAATTTGATTCCTGAATTACCACTGAGGGCTGAGTATCACTGCCCTAAGAGAATGCTGCTGCAAGAACCAATCTAAATGCACCTGAGCAGAGTGACATAGCTTTTAGAAAGGCCAGAAAAATGGATTGTGCGGTGATTGAGACATGTTGCTGGTTTCTCCCCTTTTAAATCATTTGTAAAAAGGAAGACTAACCCATACAGCCCCTCATTAAACATCTTGTCCCAACTGTACATTGTGGTTTCCCATTTTTTTGGGCTTTCTTCAATCCATATGGCAGCATTTGTTTCCAAGACAGTGTGAATGAAGTTTATAAGATATGAGACTATCACATTTTCAGATATGATGACATCTTTTTTTGTGAAACTGTATTGTAGCAAAAGTCATTCCTCAGATCCACTGAGAAAGGAATGGACACTGCACAGTAACCTTAAATGTTACGGTTAAATTAGGAACATTTAAATTTAGAGCACTATGCCATGGGGGATTTCATATTGAGATTAGTTGTTTGAACAGTTTGTGCCTCTGTGGGTTTAGTTAACTAGCCTTCCACTGCATCCATATAATTATTTTTAAAAGAACACACACACACACACACACACACACACACACACACACACACACACACACACACACACACACACACACACACACACACACACACACACTATAAAATGTTATTTGGCCTTATGCTCCCCACAGTTCTGAATTCTCTGTTTCATTACGACTATCCACCCACACATAGACTTTCAGAAAGCTATTCCCAAATAGCAGAACTGCAGCTCAGAATTTTAAATAAACCACATCTCCATTTATTGAAGGGATAGGGGAATTAGTGTTACATGTCATGCATTTCCCATCTATGCCCTTTTTCCAAAACTTCTTGAAAATATATATTAGTACAAGATTGGGATAGCCGAGGGCTTGCTTTTACCAGCTTGGGCTAATTTGTCTTGGCAGCCTTAGCATGGCAAAATAAAGAATGTATCAAAGAATCGTTGAGTCGTTAACTTGAACATGACTAATATCTGATTGAAAAAATTCGTCAGGGACTATGTTGCTGTCAGCCTGAAAGGGCTGAGTTGATTTCACTACAGAGTGCTGTTCAGGTCTGAAATGATAACTCTTTTACCAGTGGGCTTAAAACTAAAGAAAAATAAAGCTCTTTATAATTTTCAATGAGATATTTTGAATGTGCCAGTTTATTTTTAAGCAGTTCAAAATCAATTAACTACCCTACAAAAGGGTACTAGTACCATGTTTTAATTTAAAGTGTAGATCATCTGGTTGCTAATTCATGTACTCCTGATTTGGGGACAGTGTCCCAAAGATTATACCTGACTCCTGGTTAAAGCCTCAGGATCTGAGATCTGGTCTACGCCAGGGAACAAAGTCAATCCCAGATATGCAATTTTAGCTATGCCATTTAGCATAGCTAGAATCGATATATCAGGATCAACTTTATTCCCTGGTGTAGATCAGGGCTGTTTGGGCTTGTGCTGATGTCCCGTACTCCGCACGACAGCATGGAGTACTAGGGTTGACATCCGAGCCCGGAAAGATTGATTTTGCTGCATCTTCACACAAGTGGCAAAGTCTATCTGAAGATTGATTGTGGCTTGCTGAGCCCCCTGTAACTACAGACAATACCCTAAGCTTAATCATTCCAGACAGCAGCGGAGACATCCCGGTGAACAGGCTTTTCTATTTTCCATTTAAGAATTCATTTTCCAATGAAACCCTTCAAAATATACACATGTAATAGTAGATTCTTCAGTAAATCTGTTTACTGGAAGCACTTGGCCTGTTAGTTCCTTAATGGAAGGGATCAGAAGTAGCAGATGTTGTGTTAAGTCCCTCTAACTCTATCAGCGATGGGCAACCAAGCCAAGTGAGGGGATCACAGGAGTGGCCCACTGTCATCTCAGTGGGCTGCAAGATTGAAGTGGGCACGTGCACTAACCATGACACCAAGAATAAGATAAAATACATTGCACTTGATTCTCCTTCTTTGTTATGCCTTTTCAACACAATGGCTGTCTCTACACTACAAAATACCTTCAAAGTTGCTTACTTCGAAGTAGAGCATCTACACACACCCTACTTTGAAGTTCAACTTCGAAGTAGGGCACTACTCCACTCCCAGGAATGGAGTAAGGACTTCAAAGTTACCTTCAAAATAAGAGAAAATGTGTATGGACTCTCTGCTGGCTACTTCGCTGTAGTGCCTAACTTTAAAGTTAGTTAGTTCCTAGTGTAGATGCACCCAATGTGATTCATTATTGGGAGCAAATTAAATTGCTGGCAAAAGTAACAGAAGCATAGAGAGCATGTGGCTCCCACAATATTGTGTGAAATCTTCATGCCTCTCACATGTGCCCCTGCTTTAATGTGTCATTTCTCATTTTGGTCAACCTCGCCCTCCCCTGGAGGCTCTGCACACCATCCGCACCTTCCCTCAGACCTCTACCCAGCCTTTTCTCTGCCTTCTCTGCACAGTGCACACCATGCCTTCTCCTTCTCCTTCCCTTCCCTCCCAGCATTTACCAAGTGACATGAATCAGCTGAGTCATGCCCCAGCCCTGCTCTTTCAACTCTGTACCAGTTCTTGAATGCCATGAATCAGCTAATTCACAGCACTGAAGCTCTGGGATGAAGGGGGAGTGGGGACCCAGTGCAAATCAGGTGACTTACAGAGCTCCAGAAATGCTGAGAAGGTGTGGAAGGAATAGGTAAGTTCTGGGCCCCTAGCACACGAGAGGCACAGCAGAATGGGGCACAGGAAGGTGAGCAGGACATATACAGAACCTGGATGGGCTGCGTACAGCCCACCACTGAACTATATGCAGTGTATTCTTTCTCCAGTTTCTGCAGTCAGATTACATGAACTGTACAGTCACCAAGGTTTATTCTGCTGCTCTGTGTATTCTGTACAGTCGTAACTTTTAATTCTTCTTCGAGTGTCCCCGTGGGTGCTCCACAATAGGTGTCGGGCTTGCCCGGCGCCGCAGATCGGATCTTCCAAGCAGTTTCTGCCGGACCGCACATGCGCCGGCGCGCGCTGCTCCCTTGCGCGATCCTGGCCATGTGCGCGATCCGGTCCCCGCCAGTTCCTCTTAACCGCCGTCGGCTGCAGACGGAATCTGAACTAGGCTAAGGCCAAGTAGCGTATTCAATGACTTTAACTGTTTTTCTTAAAGTTTTTCAAGTACTTAGGCTACTGCAAGTTAGCTGGTTGTTGTTTTTGCAAAAAAAAAAAAAAAAAAAAAAAAGCAACAAACAAACTACAAGCGGGACAGCTTCAATCCAGTCCCAGTAACAAGCGCCGGAGGCCAGGAGCATAGGGCCATCAGCCCTCCTGCTGCGGCAGGCCATCGGAAGGGGAAGACAGCACAGAGAAGGTGCTAAGTACCCGTTTAACAACTGAAAGACTCACCAACAATGTCCTCTTCAGGATTTAAAAAATGTGAGTCCTGCCGAGAGGCGATGCCAGCGTCCGATGGGCACAGTCTATGCATAAGGTGCCTTGGGGAGTCCCATGTTGCACAGAAATGCTCCTTCTGTGCTAAATTAACAGCCAGAGCAAGGAGAGACAGGGAGATGCGGCTTAAAATGCTGCTTTTTGATAAAGCCCTCCAGCCAGACGTGCTGGAGCGGCCGCAGCAGGAGGGACCCTCCGGGGCCCATAAAAGGAAAGCTGCCTCCCTCACCCCATCAGCGCAAAAACGGAGGAAAGCCTCCCCAGCCCGATCCCTGCCAGCAGCAACAGCGAGCGGGACGGGAGGAGCGAGCAGCCCCCAGCCGCAGCAACAGCTGATCGGCAGCGGCACGGAGAGCCACGTGGAAGCAGCTCAGCCTCCGATAATCAGCCAGCTGCCCCGCACCGCAGGCAGGGCGGCGGCTAAACAAGCGCCGGTACCGGCGGCACCGACCCCCGGGGAACCAGCGGTGCAGAGCGCGCAGGCACGCAGCCTGCAGGCACCGAAGGACACCGCACGTGCGGCACCGCCTTCGAGCGTGCCTAGCACGGTGCGGACGGGGCCGGGATCCCCTGTGCATCAGGGGGCGGAGTTACCTCCTCCAGGGAGGGGGAAGGCTGCACACAAGAGGAGGCATTGCAGCCCCTCTCCGGACAGGGCTGTGGAGTTGCTTTCTCACAGCCCTCCGCTTATGTTGCAGACTCCAACCAGAAGGCAGGGGTCCCCCCTAGCCTACCCGGAGCCCCCTTCTCCATTTTTGCAACCAGCCTCACCCTGGCTGGGACCACCTTCACCCTTCCTGGGGTTTGAACCGCTGGACTATTATGCAAAATCGCTCTCTCCAGTGTCTCGACGATCTCCCTCCCCCAGACGCAGAGGGTATGCACCAAGGGAGTGGTCTAGGTCACCTTCCCAAGAACAGTGCCTATACTGCCATGGTCGCCCCTACCACGCGAGGCATAGACACCATCGGCAATCTACTAGGGAAAGATCCCCACAGACGATCTCGTACCCCCGAGGGCAATTGCGACCAGGGACAGAGACTCAAGCATCTCAGGGGGGACTGGTTATGGAACCCCGAGATTTTCCCTCGCAAACCTCTAGCGAGAGGGTGTATCATCACCAGCAGGAACCGGAAGGGTCCAGAGAGACGTACCCCAGCGGTTCCTCGCTCTCCTCCCCGGACGAGGCTACGGCCCCGGGGGACGTCCATCCTCCGGACGATCTCAAACAGTTTCAAGAGCTGTTTAAGAGGGTGGCCTTCACGAAAGGCATCCAGACAGCAGAGGTGCAAGAGAAACACCATAAGCTCCTCAAAAATTTGAGACCTCCGGCCTCCTCCAGAGTAGCAATACCGCTTGATGAAGCGATCTTAGAGTCCGCCACTACGATATGGCAGACCCCTGCGACTATTCCGCCTGTCCAAAAGTGAGCGGATAAGAAATACTTCCATGCTGGCGAAGGGCATGGAGTTCCTGTGCAGCCACCCACAGCCAAATTCCTTGGTGGTGGAGTCGTCGCAACAAAGATCAAAGACATCTCAATTCAGGACAGGGGGAACAGACAAAGATGCCAAGAAGCTAGAGCTGTTCGGCAGAAAGGTCTACTCCTCCTCCACTTTAACGTTGCGAATGGCAAATTACGCAGCGCACTTAGCGAACCATAATTTCGACAACTATTCCAGGTTAACCTCCCTCATGGACTCGCTTCCAGAGGACAAAAAGCCGGTGCTCAAGGCCATAGTGCAAGAAGGCTACGCGGCCTCGAGGACGGGAGTTCAGATCGCCCTGGACGTTGCGGACACAGCAGCACGTTCCACAGCAACGGCAGTGGTGATGCGAAGGGAGTCCTGGCTCCAGACTTCGGGTATACCGAGGGATCTGCAGGCGAAGATAGTTGACCTTCCCTTCGACTCGCAGAAGCTGTTTGCTGAATCAACTGACTCGGTCCTTCATTCCAGTAAAGATTCAAGAGCCACACTCAGGACCCTGGGGATTTACACCCCTCCATACACAAAGAAAAGGTACTACCCTCAACAAAGACGGTACCAGTACCAGCAACAGCGCCCCCAGTACCACAGGGGTTACGAGCAAAGGCGACATCAACAGCATCAGCAGTACAGAACTCCCAGGCGACGCTCACAACAGAGCCGTGCGTCCTCGGGGCGGGGCCAAAGGCCACAAGTTTGACATACAGATCCAGGGCTGCGCCATCACTACCATCGCACAAGGTCATCCGAAGCGACTATTCCACCATCGCCTCCGACCATTCTACGACCAGTGGCAAAGGATCACCACAGACAAATGGGTGCTGGAGATCATAGCCACGGGGTACGCCATCCCCTTCCAGTCGCTCCCACCGTCACGACCTCCACCCAAGCCCCACCTCCAGGAGGCCTCCCATGTAGCGAGGCTCAGGCAGGAGGTGGACCATCTCATGCTCATAGGGGCAATGGAAAGAGTGCCGGAGCAACTGCAAGGGAAAGGGTTCTACTCCAGGTACTTCCTCACGGAGAAAAAGACAGGAGGCTGGAGGCCCATCTTAGACCTTCGCGGCCTCAACAGGTACCTGCGCAAGCAACGTTTTCGGATGACCACAATCGCCTCCATCCTTACAGCACTGGACGATGGAGACTGGTTTGCAGCCCTCGATTTACAAGACGCGTACTTCCACATAACTATCCATCCGGCTCACCGGCGATTCCTCCGGTTCATGGTAGGCAACGAACACTTCCAATACAAGGTCCTACCGTTTGGCCTCTCCTCGGCCCCCAGAGTCTTCACCAAGACCTTGGCAGTGGTGTCAGCCTACCTGCACAGACAGGGGGTATTTATTTTCCCGTATCTGGACGACTGCCTGCTCAAAGGGGCCTTGAAGGGGGAGGTTCTGCGCATGATACACGTCACAGCAAACACGTTCTCTTCACTCGGCCTAGTTATCAATCTGGCAAAATCAAAAATAGACCCCACACAGGACATAGAGTTCACAGGGGCTCGCATAAACTCGGTTACAGTGAGAGTATATCTACCAGAGGCTCGCTTTCGGGCCATCGGTTCCCTCGTGCAGGTCATCACCTTCAGCCCTACGGTGCCGGTCTTGACGTGCTTGCAGCTGCTGGGCCACATGGCAGCGGCGACGTTCGTAGTACAGAACGCCAGGTTACGCATGCGCAGCATGCAGCACTGGCTGGCGAGTGTATACAAACCGGCAGTACACACCGTTCACAGGGTGGTGTCGCCCACAGCCGGGGTGCGCAAATCCCTACAATGGTGGGTAAACCCCAGGAACCTGCTAACAGGGGTACCCTTCCACCAGCCGCAAATATCGGTTCTTCTTACTACAGATGCCTCCCTCATAGGGTGGGGAGCGCACATGGGCGAAGAGGTGACTCAAGGACTGTGGTCACCCACGGAACAGTCACTACACATAAATATGCTGGAGCTCAGAGCAGTGTTCAACGCCTGCAGACACTTTCGAGACCACATACAAGGCAAAGTCGTCGGGATCAGTACAGACAGTACCTCCACCATGTTTTATATAAACAGGCAAGGAGGAGCTCGATCCCGTGCCTTATGTGCGGAAGCAATCCGCTTATGGAACTGGTGCATCGCCAACAATATAATCTTGAAAGCCTCATACTTGCCGGGTGCGCACAATGTGAAGGCAGACCAGCTGAGCAGGCGTTTTGCACTCACACATGAGTGGCAGATCCATCCCGATCTGCTACGGCCGATTTTCCACGCATGGGGTTTTCCCCAAATAGACCTGTTTGCCACTCAGCACAACAAGAAGTGCCCACGATTCTGCTCCAGGGCAGGACTGGGATGGGGGCCCCTGGGGGACGCGTTCGCGATCCCGTGGAGGGGCCCCCTGCTTTATGCGTTTCCTCCCACAGTGCTGATCCACAAAGTCTTGCAGAAAGCCAGGAGGGAAAGGGCCCGGATGATCCTGATAGTCCCAACGTGGGATCGACAACAATGGTTCCCCCTACTCCTGCGCATGTCGGACCATCCACCGATGCCTCTTCCGGTGGCGCCGGATCTGCTCACGCAAGCCCAGGGGTCCATAGTGCACCCGCACCCCCAAAGCCTGCGACTGCAAGCGTGGTTAATCCATGGCTCAGCTCCCTAGAGAGCACATGCACAGTGGAAGTACAGCAAGTCCTAGAAAGTAGCAGGAGGACTTCCACCAGGAAGACCTACAAGCAAAAATGGACTCGCTTCACGGCTTGGTGTTCTACCAAACAGCTGGCCCCCCTTTTGGTGCCTATAGCTACAATACTAGAGTATTTACTGGACCTCAAGAGAGGAGGACTCTCGCTATCCTCGTTGAAGGTCCACCTTGCCGCCATCTCGGTGTTCAGACATGAGGAGGAAGGGCACACGGTGTTCGCCCACCCTATGGTTACCAGGTTCCTCAAAGGGTTGGTAAACCTATACCCCCCTCGGAAACCGATTCCACCTTCGTGGAACTTGGACCTGGTGCTTACCACGCTAATGGGACCACCGTTCGAGCCCTTGGCCACGGTTCCCCTCCGCCTCCTTACAATAAAGACGACCTTTCTTCTTGCAATTACGTCAGCTCGTAGGGTGAGCGAGCTCGCGGCAGTCATGGCAACGCCACCCTGCACTGTTTTTTCCAAGGAGGCGGTAACCATACGGCTGCATCCAGCCTTTGTTCCCAAAGTTTCTTCCGAGTTTCACATTAACGAACCTATTGTTCTACCCTCGTTTTATCCAAAGCCTCATAAGTCCAACGAAGAGGCGCGCCTACACCTCCTGGACGTGAGGAGGGCGCTAGCCTTCTACGTAGACAGGACCAAGTCCTTCCGGAAAACGGATAGACTCCTAGTCTCCCTCGCTCCCAAATCGAAAGGAGAAGGTCTTTCCTCGCAGAGAATCTCAAAGCACATTGTATCCTGCATAAAAATGTGCTACGAGCTCAAAAAGACTCCTTTATCGGCCACTCCCAGGGCTCATTCCACTAGGGCGGTGGCGGCATCAACAGCCTTTTTCAAGGGCGTTGCGTTAAGACATTTGCAGAGCGGCGACCTGGTCATCCTACAACACCTTCGCCAAACATTACGCCCTTCACAGGGTATTCCAAGAGGATACCCGTCTCTCTGCAGCGGTCCTCTCGGGGACAAGCTGCACATAATCCGATTACCCACCTCCTATCTTGGGTTACTGCTGGGTAGTCACCTATTGTGGAGCACCCACGGGGACACTCGAAGAAGAAAGAAAAGTTACTCACCGTAGTAACGGTGGTTCTTCGAGATGTGTCCCCGTGGGTGCTCCACTACCCGCCCATCCTCCCCGCTTCGGATCTCTGTTAGTGTTTTGCAGGGGCACCCGGGGCGGTTGGTCGAGGAACTGGTGGGGACCGGATCGCACACATGGCCAGGAGCGTGCAAGGGAGCGGCGCACGCCGGCGCATGCGCGGTCCGGCAGAAACTGCTTGGAAGATCCGATCTGCGGCGCCGGGCAAGCCCGACACCTATTGTGGAGCACCCACGGGGACACATCTCGAAGAACCACCGTTACTACGGTGAGTAACTTTTCTATATTCCATTTTCTAATAAGATACGTAAACACACACCTACAATGTACATCATCCCCTTCATCTCCAGTCCTACTCCCACAAACCAGTGTATCACGTGTAATCTGAAGGAAGCAAGAAAAGACTGATCTGAGACACTGCAACACTTAAGAACTATGAATTTAATCAAGTTAAAACAAAGTCTGTTTGTGTCTTCCCTGAACTTCAGTTTCATTGTTGTACTTCTCCTCTAGCCTGGAGATGGGCATTTCATCATAAATCCAGTGTTGATGCTCCTAAGCTTCCCTTCAAAATGAAGTGTAAATGTTTCAGCCAAAACCATGATTTATGTTTTACTGCAGCTGTGTGAAAGCCTAAGCTCTACAGTAACATCTACGCAACACAGCAAGATCTGCTTCTTTTCCAGAGGATAGTACCCCTGCCCCAAAAGCAAAGTGATCCAGAGAGAATGTGAATTTAAGATGATATTAATAGGAAATAAAAGTAGTTGGAAAATGAATTGGCAATTTAATTTTAAAATCTGTTCTCAAATGTGTTACTTTTTATCAAAATAGAGTTTTTATACTTTAAATTAATGACAAAGCAACTTATAGAGTGAGACTGTTATTATTAGGTATATGTTTTAACCTGTTCTATAGTTATTCACAAACCGTATTTTGAAGCAACAATGCAGAAAGTGCTTTGCTCAGTAACAATCAGGATAGCTTTACACAGCTCCTCCTTTGTTACATTTGTTTGTCTCAGCCTTGGAAACACTGTTATTCGAGTAGTGGTGAGGTGAAGAAGCAACATGTGATTTTTACACACACACACACACACACACACAATATTGTAACAAGTAGCATCTACCCAGAACCTTTGGATTATTAGCCTGAAAAATGAGCTCCTTGAAAACTGTCCACCTTCTGACTAATATGGATGTGGCTTGTTACACATAGAACTCAGTATTTCAAAGCTTACATAAACCTGAGGGTATTTCTAGAATTGTAATGTTACAGCTGGCTTACCCATTCTTTCCAGTAAGTACATGTGGTACTCTAAATATAGTGACTTCTCCCGGTGATTTCAAGAGAAGCAGGCCGCTGCTGACTCTCTTTTAAAGTTCCCACATTACATGTACAATAGTGGCCAGTGATTTGTGTGCTACAAAAGCTGAATATCATTGAATCCTATTTATATATAGAATCATAGACTGCAAGTGGTGATGAGAAATGTTCTAGTGCAGCTTCTGCCCTCAAAGCTGGACTAAGTATTATCACAACGATCCTTGACCGTGCTCATTCCATCTGCTCTTAAAAACCTACAGCAGTGGAGATTCCATAGCCTCCTTAGGTAGTTTATTCTGGTGCTTTAACTACCCTGTCAGGAAGTTTTTTCTGCTGTTCATCCTGTCATTCCTGCAGTTTAATCCCGTTGGTTTTTTGCTTATCCTCTGGGGTTAACAACCATATGCATGTATAAATACACTTAGGTCTTTTTTGGTTTGTTGTGAATACTGCATGGATGGGATGAATGTGAGAGCTGATTGCATCCAGCTGCTTTTCAGAACTCTTCATGGCATTCTACTTGTGTGAGCACATATGCTCAACCTACTTGATCACTTTTCTCGAATGTCTGCTCTGCGTCATCTCAGAGCTCTCTGTCTGTCTGCAATTGTCTTGCCCTACCTGTTTTGAACAAATTCCATAAGGTAGATCATTCCCGTTCTTTAAACCTCACTAGCGCTCCTCCTTTCAAATGGATTTTCTATAAACTGCTGTGGGACTTGGCGCAATATGGAATTATTATTTTAAAAGGGTTTCAGTTTCAGTTTTTTGAGTGCTAAAATACTAATTTTTCTGAATGGAAAAGAAGCACTCCTACAAGTTATTTTATCATTTTTTCATTGACATCTATAAAATGTTTTTGGGAAGTTAATAGTTCAATTTTATTATGAAGATAAAATGTCAGTAGCTGGAGAAGCTGCTTCAAAATATATCTGGTTTGCTGATATTCTGAAAGTAAGAGTTATATGGTGTTTAATTTCCCAGCTGTAACAACTTCCTTAGACCTCCTTGGATTTCCATGGAATTTTTGCACTGGATAAATTTTCAAAAACTATCAAAGGTTATCACAAACCCAGCATCGTGCTTGTCAATCACTGGTTGTTACTACAGGTGCATGGGTGTGTATCTGGCAGCTGGTTTTAGACAAGCACCTCAGCTGTTTGCCCCTATAACGGACAGCAGACAGCTGGTGGCAGATGGAATGTTTGAGAAGGCATTTTGTCTTTTTCCACATTCATAAACTGATCTGCTGTTTTGGGCTCTGGAGACTTAGTCTTCTTGCTGTCAGGTGATTTGGGAAGTGAGCCAGTGTAATTTGGACTATTCTCACTTATAAAACGACGAAGCTTTTCTTCAACTAGCAACAGTTCAGGCAGCTCTATTGTTTTATAACACATTTAACTTAACTGGAATCCCTTTATTAATCTATCAAAGGAGGTATGTAATGCAGGTGCCTTACTACATTTGAACATGTACATTAACTGACTAAATTGGGTCTATAAGTAACAATATGTAAGCAATTAACATTCCCAGACTAAATACAGGCATGACAGAAATGGAAGTACACAATGGGTTGGAAGAGAGTGCCTCTGACTTCTTAACAAACAAATGCGTGAACCCTCTGTAAGGCACAGGTGAGCAAAGTTGGGGGCCCATGAAGTTTCATAAGCGAAGCATGATTAACTGCTGTGTGTCAGGCTCATCCATCTCATTAAAAATGTTGAAATATATTACTCTTTTTCTGTATGTATTCTGTATTTATATGCCAATTGTTTTTCCATTCTATGTATTTTCTTACACGTGCCGAAACAGGGTTTTTTCATATGAATATAACTGAAATTTCTGTCAGTTTGGATTACATTAGACAGATTGGGGACGTGTGTATGGGGGGTTGGGTGGGGGTGGGACTGCTAATTGCAGGGATGAAAGTGGGGCCCAATGTAAAAAGTATACTCTCCCCTGCTGTAGTGTGGCACAGTTCAACAATAATAGAAAGCAAACCAATTTGACAATATTTATTAACATTTAAAAGAATACCATGAAATTAGTTATTTTTCATGAAGTTCTACTAATCATACTTTTAGATTAATATTTCAAGAGTTTTAAATATCTAGTTCATTTATCACTTAGGCTATTTACTGCCTTCATTTCATTCATTTTAGTAGAGTTAGATTGGTTTGTTTCATTTCATTAGCAACCTCATTACATTACCTTCTACCAAAATATGCTTTTTTTGCTCAGAGTATCAGTATGGAGCAAAGACAACTGCTGAAAGTTAAGAAGAAATCTGCTGTTTACATCCCCTCCCTTTGGGTTTGTCTTCTATTTCCGGTGCACAAATTGTTATCCTTGTATGATTGTCTTAGGAAGCTTACAATCTAAATTTAAAATGTAACATCCTTATCTTCCCATTTGCCTACAAAGCACAATAGAAACTAGTGATCCTCAAAACATAAATTGTTCGTATTTTTTTTAAAAACAAGAATATTAAGGTTTCATAATTAAGTACTTAGAAGTAAAAAGATTTAAGGTCATCCACATAATCTTAGTTCTCTTCCAATGTGTATATGAATGCATTACTTTTGAATTTAATAATCACCCATCAGTTCTCAAATCCATATACCATACCATTTTAAATATGCCTGTCTAGCATATTTTATATTTTCATTCATGTATACATATACTATTTTAATTGTCATAATAGTCTCACATACCATTGATTTAGACTTGAATTAACACACCCAGAGATTTTTTTTTTTTAAACTTAGAAGCCAACAAGTTCCCTTAAGAAATGTAGCTATGTTGGCCCTGACATATGGTATAGATCAGCACTGGGTCAACTGAATTTTTCCATCCCCCTAGCCACTGAGGAGATGGATTACCTATGCTGTTGATAGATACCTCATGTTAGTGTAAGTAGTGTCACACTGAAGCACCACAGTGGCACCATTGAAGTGGTGCAGCTCTACTGCTATTTCATTTTAAATGTAGACAGATCTTTGGTCACTGAAACAGTATTTGGGGTTTTTGTGGGGTTGCTTAGGAGCGGCGAAAATTTACAGGTGGAATTGTTTAGATGGTTTGTAGCTTGTTCTGATGCACACATGAGAAGAGCAGTTGTTGATTTAATCCTGAGTGGAATACAGGATCTGGTCCAGAAGGTAAACATAGCTGGTCTGCATTGTACTGGTGATGACAGTGTAATTAATTTAACCTCCTGGTAGGGAGAAAAGTACCAAGAAAACCTGTCACAGTAGTATTTAACTTCAAAATGGGAAACTGCTGAAAAATGTAAAAGCTAGTTAAATCGAAATTAAAAGGCACTATTACAAGGTGAAATGCTTGCAAGCTGCAGGGAGGTTTATTTTTAAAACACCATTAAAGAAGCTCAAACCATATTTATACCCCAAATAATTATTATAAAAACTTCAAGAACACAAAAAAGCCTTCATGCTAAACAGTGTAAAAGAGTCATTTAGAGCCAAAAAGACACTGGAAATCAGATCCTAGTGAGGAAAATGGAAATGAGCATCAGCTCTAGCATGTCAAGTGTAAGAAGTATAACAAGACAAGCCTAGAAAAAATTGAAGAGCAACTAGTGGAGGACAGAGAAACTGAGGGAGGTGCAGGGGAAGTTAAGTACATCAGGAGCAGGAAATCTGCCAACCAGTCAGTCAGTCAGAGCCACTGAATGATCAAGGTGCTTAAGAAACACTCGGGGAAGACAAGGCTGTTGAGAAGAAGCCAAAATGAATTCTTGCATCAGTCTCACTTGTAGAGAATGTGAGGAAAACTTCCACACCTCAAGCATTCTTTTAGCTGCCCCATCTAAGGAAATATCACAGACTGAGGTGTAAGCAGAAATGATTTGGGGACAAACTGGTGAATGGAAGATGAATAACTTAACAGGAGCAGATGACATTCACTCAAGAGTTCTGAAGGAACTCATATGAAATTGTGGAACTATCTGTCCTGTGTAACCCAATGTTAAAATCGTGCTCTGTACCAGATGATGGGATGGTAGCTAATGTAACACCTGTTTTTAAACAAGGTTTTAAACAAGGCAATCCAAGCAATTTCAGATCAGTATGTGCAACTTTAGTACCAGGCAACGTGCTTGAAACTATTGTAAGGAACAAAATTATCAGCCTTGTACATGAACATGATCTGTTGAGACAACACAGCTTTGTTGAAATTGGTGAGGTAACTCTGAGGGAGTCAGCAAGCATGTGGATAAGGATGACCCATGTGGTATAGTGTACTTTGACTTTAGACAAGAGGTCTCACCAAAGGCTTTTAGAAAAAGCAAGTGATTAAGAGAGGTTAGTTTTCACATTGGCAAATGGTAAATAAAGAGGTCCCATCTGCAATGCTGTTGATAAATTATCTGGAAAATGGGATGGACCACTAAGGCTGCAAAACTTGCAGACAATGCAAAATTACTCAAGATAGTTAAGAAAGCTAACCGTGAAGCATGAGAAAAGGTTTTACAGAACTATGTGACAAAATGGCATGCAAAATTCAGTGTTAAAAAGGACAAAGTAATTTAAATTGGAAGACATAATCCCAAGTATATCTACAAAATAATGAAGTCCAAATTACCTGTTACCACTCAAGATAGAGATCTTGGTGTTATCCGTATTTCTCTGAAACATCTGCTCAATGTGCACAGTAGTCAAAAAAGTGAATGTTAGGAGTCATTAGGTAAGGGATAGATGATAAGACAGGAAATATTATTCTGCCACTGTGTAAATCCATGATACACTTACACTTTGAATTCTTGTTGTCCTATTTCAAAAAAGATTGGTTAGAATTGGGAATGTTATGAAGAATTGCAACAAAAATTATAGGTGTGTGGAACATCTTCCATATGAGCAAATATTAAAAAGACTGAGGCTGTTTGCTTGAAAAAGAATTGACTAATGGGGGATATAATGTAGGTCTATAAAATCATTAATAGTGTGGAGAAAGTGAATAGGGAAATGTTTTCTACCCCTTCTGTAACAGAAAAACTAAGGTATCGCCCATTGAAATTTATGGGTAGCATGTTGAAAATGTTGTGAAGGCCAAAAACACATATTGTTTGTTGTGGGCTTAAAAAACAAATAAATTCATGGATGACAGATCTGTCTGTCGTTATTAGCTGAAATAGTCAAATATGTAACCCCATGGTCCAGGTTGTCCTAAACTTCCAGCTGACAGGGGCATCTTGCACTGGCCACCATCAAAAACTGGGTAGTGGACTAGATGGACCATTCACCTGACCAGGTATATCCATTCTTATTGTATGAGGACATAGTGTACCAATCAGTACATAAGATTGGAAGTAGGGATAGCCTCTTGCAAAGTTTGAGATGTGTAGGCAGTGAATGAAAGGCCTCTTCTAAATTTTTCTTGGTGCTTAGCCGTTCATGAAGTATAGCATTTTGTAGTCTCCCTATGACCTTAGTGAGAAGTCCTTTTTCAAAATGTTCTGTGCATGTACATAGTGTGTTTTTCATCAAGTGACAACCTGGTCAAATCAAACCAATTTTCACAATTAAACCCAGTCTCTACAACTTGTCAATTAAAAGTATTTCCCTTTGAAATCTCAGTTTTGAATACAATCTTTTTTTAGTGCTAAAACAATTTAAAATTAGAGCACCATCTTTTATAATTGAGAAATTTGCTCCCTTCTAAACAGCTTATTTTGAGTAAATTTAGCTTTTAAAAAAGCCACTTATTCAAAGAGTGAAGCCTAGAGATTTCAGCCCAAAACATGTTTCACAAAGCTTATAAGTAATACAAATTGAGTGGTTTGAATAAGAATTTGAGTAAGTTTGCATGTAGTCATTGCTGTCACTCCAGCTAAAATAAATAAGGTTTCATTTTTCAGGTGTGTTTTGTTCCAGTCCCCTCAATAATTTCTACATCCAAAAGACCCCAAAACTCTTTTGGCTGAAATTTTGTATATATGACCTCCTGCCATGGTGGGGGTTGCTTTTTTGGGGGAGGGGGAGGGGCAGATGAAGCTGAGGCGATTGGAGAGGGTCAGAATTTTGTTCAGCTGTTTGAAAGGTGTGATTTTGGAAGACCAGCATTTTACCTTTAGAAAGTTTTCTTACAATTGTTTGTTTAATCTTGTATCTAATACAATTTTGAATAGGAATTCCAAACTGATGTCTTCATTAGGACTCAACATACATACCTGCTGAACTGTTCTGTAGTTAATGTAAAAGTTACTGCTGTTTCTTGGTGTGGTACAGAATTTCCACAGTGTTGATTTTCATGAGGGAGTTCTCTTTTTTATTTGCTGTTTTGCAGAAGCAGAAGAAGTTGTTTAACAAAGCTTTTGAGTTCTGCTGGAATTCTTGGAGAGTCTGAGAACTCTTTAATTGTTTAAGGACACTCTATATAAGTTTGACCACATCAAGCTTTTAAAAAAATCTTTCCCCCCCCAAAATCCTAATCAGATTCCCAAAGTTCTAGAACAAGAAGGTTATGAATATATGTTAATGTGAATAATAATGCTAGATAATTTTAGTAACATGAGAAAAGAAATCCTTAACAGGATAGAAAAATGGACAGTTGTGTTAATTTAGGTGGAATATATGAGTCCAAAGGGTCAAAGATGTTAACACTTGCTGTCACAGTCCAACACTAACCAGTGTTAAAACAAGATTTGGGGTTTGCTGTACAGAGATGTAAGCCTGCTTACTACCATGGCAAACATGCCAAACCATTAAAAATTACTGAAAACGTTTATAGACAACACAGAAAAGAAGGAATACTAGTAAAGCATTTGACATGTAAACTATTAAATAAGGGTTTAATTTTAAAAGAATCCCTTGTATCCATTCCCATTAGCTGGAGAGTTTGGGGGGGGCTTCCCTTTTCTCTGACCATCTTAGATGGTATGAAAGATTGTATTAACTGTCCTTTTGATGGAAAGAGAAGTGAGTTGAGATGGGCTTGTAGCTGTCACTGCTACTGCCATTAAATTCGATCCTGTTTCTTAGAAGACAAAAGGAAACACAGACTAAAGGAGACGAGAAACAACCCAAACAGACAGAAAATGCGGTTTCTGTCTCTAGTGTTGACTCTCACTTGCAACCTCTGCTGGCAAAACACAAGCACAGCAAATTCCAAGTACTGAAAATTTATACCAGCATTGGGGTGCATAGGGCATAGCTTTAAACTGCCTGTCTGAGAGGCTAAGTGTGGCTTCTATTACACAGGAGTTTAAAAGTGAGAAGACAGGAAAGAGAAGAAATATGGTAGGCAAGGAAAGACTTGCACAAAGCGGGGAGGTGTGTCATCACAACCCAGATGGTGTTCAGAATTTACCTAGAGCCAATGGATGTGGTGATCTTGGGCAGATTCTGGTCAGAACATGTCTTAGGATGAGGATGATGAAAGCATAGCAGTGGCATAGTGAATCCTGGGGTCTCAACAAGAGGTTGGGGGCAGCTATGATGGTGAAACTTGGTCCTCTCCTACCCTTATTAAGCAGCTATCCCACTTTGCTTCATTTCCAGTATTTTAAGAATCCCCAAAGCGAATGATGGGTTGAACATTATTTTGTCCATGAAGTTAGGCCCACTTTTGACGCACCAGTCTTGGTTTGCTGTCTTCCATTCCTGTACTTTTCTTGTTTACCATGCATACCCTTAACATGCTGTCTGAGTTATATCAGTAGGCCTTTTTGTTTGCACCAATTCAGTCATTTCCCTTTTGCACCTTTTCCCACCGACTTTTATGGCTATGGGTTATTGAGATACTTTACAAACTTTCACACATTTTTTCACAGTTGAGCTCATAGTTAAGGTAAATTTGAAGGCCCAGTTGTCACAGAAGGCCTTCCAATTAAATGCTGATAAGGAAATGTTTTGTGGATGGGGTGTTTGAGCTGCATCCTAGAAGCACTGAAATATTACATAAAATAGGAGTCGTCTGGCTAATTTTATGCTATGGTAGGACTTTTGGATGGGCAACTTAATATGGAAGGAGTTCAGGTAATCACACATAGAACCTAGATCTCTAGAGTGCTAGAAACAAATGGAAAAATTCATTACATTTTCGTCCACCTCACTAACAGCTCATTTGCACAATTCAGAATACCAGAGAACAATTAATGGTTAAGGAATCTGTGAAGACCCCAAAATAAGAACCAAAGCATTCATCTTCCAAAGAACACCAATGTGGTAAAATCTTCAGGGGGCTGGCGGGGGAGGGGGGCAGGACCTGACCCTGACTCTGGGCTATTGCTACATAAACACTAAATTCTTTTACTTCTGAGTCACTTTACTTTTAAAAAGTGGTAATCAGATGTGCAAGGGCACTGTTGATGAGGGGGACCGAAGTGTAATAGAACACCTCTATTAATTTGCTTCTAACTTTCTGTATCTTGACAGACATAGCTCAATTTTTTGTTTATTATGTAACAGAAAATGCTTTTTTTAGAATTCCAACAGGAAGTGATGGGTGGAACTCTATGAATCTCTATGAATTGTGTTTGTGACAACCATCTGTTTTGCAGTTACATGTGGTGTCACCATTCAGCTTTTCTTCTTCAAGTAGGAAGTGAAGTTGAGCTAATATGAATGCTACATTGACACAGTAAATTCAACTCAGATGAAAAGCAGGAGTGCCCCATTTTCCTTAAGTGTCTCCTTTATCTAGAATTACTATTTGGGCTCGCTCCACCATATTAGAAGGAAACCTGATGGGTTCTAAATGGAATTCCATATATGCTCAACCAGGATGATGTGGATCCTGTAGGGAGTAAAATAGGAGAGAGGACCCTCAAGACTCTGAGGATGACACCTCTGCTTTATAGGGAACCCTTTGTCCCTGCCCCCAGATATACGTCCTGTAGAAATCCAGGGAAATATAAAGTGGTTCCGACTGAAATGGACAATACCAAGTAGTTGAACACCAGTATTTCTGACCTGCTTTCAAAATATACATTCTGGTTGTTTGATGCAGAGGTACATCATCCACAATATAATTGCCAGGATTTCAAAATAATTAATTGTTGTCATAAAGCGTATCAAAGAGGAGTAGGGGCTAGCGCAGTTGTTGGAGAAAATGGCTACATTTTTTTGCTATATTCCAATCCCCTTGAACTACTGGTCTTTCATTGCTGCAGCAAACAAGTAAATACTGTTTCACAGATGTGTTCTCTTTAGCGTCACGTGAAATACAGGATATGAGGTTTATTTAAAAAAAAATCTGGCAAATAAAATAGTAAAAACAAGATAATGAGGCTGTTTTCTCTTAGATATACCTATTGTGTGCTTCCAGCATCTAAGCAGAATGTATAATCTCTCACCTAAAAACAGCCTAGCCAAAAACCAGAACACTTCCTAGATTGTTTAAAATCTGTTTGTTTTTTAAACTTGTGACTACATGGGGTTCTTTGGGCAGAGGTGTTAATAGCTTAAGCCCCTTTTTAAAGGGTCCGAAGAGGGATGGCAGTGATGTGTGAGGGTTTGTTAATGTTGCTCTTACTGATGTTTGCACAGGCATTTGGGATCAGGTCAATCTGTCAGAATGGGATGGGTTTAAAAAACACCTGATTGAGTGCCTCAGAAGCTGTCATAAAGTCAGATTAAACAGATGCATTTCTTTCTTGAGGCATGCAGCAAGCAAAGGGATTTCCTTTCTCTCCTGCTTCTTTCCCTTCTCTTCTCCCAGTAACCTCTCTGCGGTCGTCCCAGTCCCCCAGCAATGTCAGGAAAGAGTCAGAGTGATTGTTAATGAAGCCACATGTATGCAGGATCAAACTCCACTGTGGCAGGAGAGTGACTAGAAGGCTGGGATTCAGTTCTGACAGTCCTGACACACTTATTTGGAAATAATGGGGTGAAGGTGGGTCGGGGGAGGGGGTTGATATCTGTTGTTCTTCTGAACTCTCCAATTTAAAATCTAGCTCTGCTGAGTTACCAGCTGTCTATTACTTTTAAATGAGTTTGACAGAGAAGCTACGATTAGAAGAGTCTGCATTCTTAGAAGGGTTATATTAGAAAAATCCAAATTTCCCATCTCTAAGGGTGTGTGTACACTACAAAGAAATTTTGAAAGGGTGAGTATTGGAAAAACAAAATTGAAATAAGGGATTTCGAAATAGCGCGGCTACACACGCAAAACGGATCACTGTACCAATCCACTATTTCAAAAGAACACCTTCCATTCTTCGAAAGGGAGCGTCCACACAAGAACACAGGCTCTTTCAAAATAAGCAGCTGGGAAACACCACACACGGGGTCACATGGCCAACAAGCCCTTCTGGGTCCCACAGCCAGCAGCCACCTTAAAGGGCCCCTCCCAAACACATCCACCCTGCACACACACAGCACCACAGAGGAGTACACAGCAATGCCTGGACCGTGCTCCAAGAACAGAAGGAGAATGGAGCAACAGCAGCTGCCCGAGGCCGATGCCCCTACCCACACCGGGACCCAGCTGGTGATCGCCATCCTGGGGCGTGGTGGAGGCCCTGGGGCCCACATTCCCCCCAACAGGGGTCCTGCAGGCCCTGGCAATGGGGCAACCGCTGCTCCTCATTCCCTGTCCCCCACGGTGCCTCTGGAGTCACCCCAGCAGTGGGGACTGGTGGGAGAGGCTGGTACTGGGTCAGTGGGATGATGAAAGGTGCCTCGAGAACTTTAGGATGACAAAGCAGACATTCATGGAGCTGTGTCAATGGCTCACACCCGCCATGCAGCATGTGGACACCTGCATGCGGCCTGCACTCCCAGTTGAGAAGCGTATGGGGATCGCCCTCCGGAAGCTTGCCACTCTGGACAGCCATCAGTCAGTGGGACACCAGTTCGGTGTGGGCAAGGCCACTGTTGGAGCCGTCCTCCTGTAGGTAAGTCAGACAAGGGCCCCGCACCCATCCCAGGATGGGGGAGGAGTGGGGGGCCCTGGGTGGGGGGGCGGCAGGGGAAGTGGGAGGGGCCAGGGGGGCTCCCTGATGTGCAGGCCCCACATGTCGGTGCTTCCCTTCTACAGGTGGTCCAGCCATCAGTTGCCTCATTCTGCGGAGGGTTGTCTGCCTTGGCAACTTGGATGATGCCATGGTGGGATTTGCAGCCCACGGTTTCTCAAACTACTTCAGTGCACTCAATGGCACCCATATTGCTGTCCGCGCCCCAGACCATAGTGTGGGACGCTGCATAAACCGCAAGGGGTACCAGTCAGTGGTGTTTCAAGCACTCGTTGTTGCCCGGGGCCAGTTCTGTGACATTTGCATGGGCTGGTCCGGGCGAGCCCACGATGCCCAGGTACTACGCAACTCCTGGCTGGAGCGGCACATGGAGGAGGGCACCTACATCCCTGCCAGGGAGCTCCCCGGGGGGGGACGCAACAATGCCACCATGTATAGTGGCCAATGGGGCATACCTTTTGCAGCCATGGCTGATGCACCCCCTACACTGGCCACACCACCACCAGCCAGGACATTTTTAACTGCCTGAACCACTCCCGCAACACTGTTGAGCAGGCCTTCGAACACCTCGAGGGGCGTTTCCAATGCCTGAACGCACGGCTAGACGTCAGCTTTCCCAACATCCCCAGGATGGTTGTGGCCTGTTGTGCTCTGCACAGTATAATGGAAGGCAAGAGCAGGAGTGTAACATGCCAGGGTGGTCTGTGGACTGTGGCCCCAGCTATGAGCAGCCACCCATGGCCCTGTGCGGCCAGGCACACTGGGGAGGGGTTAGGGTCCAGGAAGCCCTCCAGGAGGCCTTCAAGCAGGAGTCACACTGACCTCCACCTGGCACATGGCTCACACCCACCCTGCAGCATGGCCCCCGCCACATACAGGGGACACTGGGGTGCAGAAAGAGGGTATATTAACTGGGGGCCAACCATATACATGTGAATAAACACCATCCAAGAATTGTGTGGGGTCTTTATGGGAGCTAAGTATGGGGGGAAGGGGGGGAGAACTATATACAATGGGCCAGGGCCACAGTCATGAGCGGGCCTAGTCCCCCCACAAGACCCCCCACGGGTATGGGTGCCCCTGCTACCCAGGGTGCAGGGGCACTGTCAGGACCAGCAGGGGGCTGGAAAGACGGGGAGGTAGGATCGACCATGGGCTAAGGGATGGGGTGGGCTGGGGGAGGTGGGGGGTGGTGTGCTAGGAGGGCCAGGGGGGAGATCAGCCAGCGGCCCAGGGCAAGCTGGGCAGACGGGGTGAGGGTGGGTGGGTGGGATTGGGGCGGTGAGTTCCGGGGAGCGGGTTCGGGGGCGGCGGGGGGGCCGGCAGAGGGGGCCGGTTGTCTGAGGGCTGGGGCCGCCTCAGCCCAGACCTTCCTCCACCAGGCCCTGTCCTTCCGCTCCATCTGCAGCCACTCCCGGATCACGGCAGTCTGCTCCTGGATGGCTGCAGCGTGGGCCTCTGCCGCCTCCTGTGGGTCACAGTGGTGTCGTTGTTGGGCCCTCCAAGGCTGGCCAGGCGGCAACCTGGGTGATGGAGAGGAGGGCTCTCCAGCTCCGTCAGATAGTGGCGCGGGTGTGGTCCAGCCCTCAGAGGGCGATGCTGTGGAGACACAAGGGGCAGAGAGGCCTCCCGTTAGTGCTGTTGCCCAGGCCCGGGGACTCCACCTGCACCACCCCCGCCATCCCTGGACCATCTCCCAAGTTGGTGCCTTCCCTGCTGACTCCCCACCCTTGGGGTCCCCTGTGCCCACCGGGACCTCATCTGTGGGGCGCTTGCTGGCTGGAGCCTGGCCCCTGCATCCCTTCCTGGTCGGAAGTGCTGGGGTGCTGTCCTAACAGGTGCAGGTGCTGGATGGTGCTGTGCCTGGATCTGGGATGGGGCAGGGGACCGTGGGATAGGCCCTCCCCACCCAGGCCGCCTGATCCACCCATTACCTAACTGGGGCTCCAGAGAACAGGTCGAGGGACACCGGCCTTGAGGGGGCCTGACTGTAGGTACCAGAGCTGACCGCAATCATGAGTGCCCCTCCTCCCCCCCAGTCGCTCCCTGGCCCCGCAGGTGTGGTCAGGCTGTAGGGTCCCTGCTGTTCCTGTGGGTCCGTCTCCCGGTCGCTGTCGGACCCGCAAGTGTTGACCAGCACCAAGGGCTCGGGGACATCCTTCGGGCAGAGGAGCTGTTTCAACACCCAGTTGTGCAGGCACCTCAGGCCGGCCCCGGCCCCCGATCAGCTGCAGGCATCCCTGGCCCGGCTATAGGCCTGCCTCAGCTCCTTGACTTTTGAGCGGACCTGAGCAGCCATGCGCTGGCGGTGTCCCCGCCTCCATAGCCCTAGTGACAGCCGCTCAAAGGCGGCTGCATTGGGGGGCTGCCCAGTGCTGTGGAGCAGCACCTCTTCTTCTGCCCAGAGGCCAAGAAGGTCTTTCACTTTGGCCTCTGTCCAGGAGGGGCCCCTCCTTTTCTGGCCCTGGCTCTCCTCGAGTGACCCCTTGGGCTGGAAGGAGGGGGTCCCCAGAGTGTGGGGGGCTCGCCATCCAGCTTATCAGCTGTGTGGCATGTCTGTCCAGCTGCTGGAATGTGTAACGGGCAGAGCTCATGCTCCTCAAGCCCTGGGTGTGCTCTCAGCTTCCTGCACAGGTTTCTGGGGCCATGTGGCTTTAAGGGACTAGCCCAGGGACCATAGAGCCCTGCCAGGGCTTGCTAGTGCATCTCTGCACTCCCTGGAGCCGCCACCATGGCAGACCAGAAATTTCAAAATTGCGGGCCTGAGCCATGTCTACACGTGCACGCTACTTCGAAGTAGCGGCACTAACTTCGAAATAGCGCCCGTCACGGCTACGCGTGTTGGGCGCTATTTCGATGTTAACATCGATGTTAAGTGACGAGACGTCGAAGCTGCTAACCCCATGAGGGGATAGGAATAGCGCCCTACTTCGACGTTCAACATCGAAGTAGGGACCGTATAGTCGTTGCGCGTCCCGCAACATCGAAATTGCGGGGTGCTCCATGGCGGCCATCAGCTGAGGGGTTGAGAGACGCTCTCTCTCCAGCCCCGGCGGGGCTCTATGGTCACTGTGTGCAGCAGCCCTTAGCCCAGGGCTTCTGGCTGCTGCTGCTGCAGCTGGGGATCCATGCTGCATGCACAGGGTCTGCAACCAGTTGTTGGCTCTGTGGGTCTTGTGTTGTTTAGTGCAACTGTGTCTGGGAGGGGCCCTTTAAGGGAGCGGCTTGCTGTTGAGTCCGCCCTGTGACCCTGTCTGCAGCTGTGCCTGGCACCCTTATTTCGATGTGTGCTACTGTGGTGTGTAGACGTTCCCTCGCAGCGCCTATTTCGAAGTGGTGCTGCGCAATGTCGATGTTGAACATCGACGTTGCCAGCCCTGGAGGATGTGTAGACGTTATTCATCGAAATAGCCTATGTCGATGTAGCGTTCACGTGTAGACGTAGCCCTGGAGTGTTTACACATGCCCTATTTCGAAATTTGGTTTAGAAAGGGGCAGCTCTTCACGGTCCCAAAAGTGAGGAGCGGTTTTGAAATTTGGGCCCCTTTTCGCCGAAAACAATTTCAAAAGAGGCTGTTGGGTGTGTAGACACTCCACAGCCTCTTTCAAAATTGGGCCCCCTTTCAAAATTAGTTTAGAAATAAGGGGCAAGTGTAGACACACCCTAAATGTGGAGTTGCAGTTAGTGAAAATGGGGAACAGTGTGATGTGTTACTCTGTAGAGAAAACTACTCATGATACTTTTGGATGGCTCAGTTTAATTTTTCCTGCCTTCACAAGAAGAAGATTGCAATTTTACACATGCAGTTAAGGAGCAGAAAGCCCCCTTTTCTCTTTCTCCACCAGGCCATGTTAGAAGTAGGAGCCCAAAAATCTGTTGGTCACATGTCCCCTTGTTTTGTAAGAACATGTCAGTACCTGAAAGCAGCTTTGTTATAGCTTATGATGGTTGTTTTTGCTTGTAATTGATTGCTTTTAATTACAATTTACTACTCTTGACTTCTGTGGCTTCATCAGGATAGAACAGATAAAACTGTCATATACTGCTGCAACTTGTCAGTATATGTTTTACTTTAATCCTTTGGAAGGCAAGGTGATCTGGGGGAATGAACAGCAAGTGGAGTCAAAGTTCTGAATTCTAATGTCACTCTTCCACTGTCTGTGTGGGCAAGTTATCAGCTCCCTGCTTCAGCTTCTACATCTATAAAGTGGAATAGTGCTTCCCTGATTTGGGTTTTGTCATGAGGATTTGGGGTTTTTTTAAGGTATTTGACCACATAATACTAAATATAATTTCTAAATGATCAAATAACTAAGTATGCTATTGTCCTTTAAAGTTAGACTAAGCAACTTCTGTGTGTTAACAAAGCCATATTTAAACCAAGCAAGCCAGGAAGATGTGTGCATATGTAAGGTTTTTTTAAAAAACCAAAGAAATAAAAAACTAAAAAACAAAACTTGTTTCTATGATATGAGCCATTTTGTCTGTATATTCAATTAGTAATGTACTAATCAACAGGAAACGTGTAATTAAATATTTGGATGTAATTATTAATTATACAGTTGCAAGCCTGACCCTGGGTAGCTGTAGATCTAATTTGGTGGACCCTCTCCACAGGACTTGGCTACAGTAACTATATTAGACAATGTTTGGCACGTTGATTTGAATTTCTCATGCAGATGCCATAATAAACCAGTAGGCCACTGTTTATTCCACTAACTTAATTTAACATGCAAAATGGACGACTGAGAAGAACTAGAATGGTTTATTTTTCTCCGAGCAAAATATCTGTGTGAATAGCCATTTGGAACTGGTCATGTAAATATTGAAGTCAGTGATGAGTAGGTGGCAGGTAGTGGAGTGCCTGTTATTCTCTACTGTTGACCAGTGAAGAGATGTGCTGTAGCAGACTTTATTATTACACAGTATGAACTGGACTACTGTTTCTGTGGGAAGGGAGTACTCCTAGTGTATCAGGTGTATATTCCCCTCTTAATCCAGCCCAGCCTAATGATATTGGGTACAGCGGAACTGATCCAGGTTTGCTGCTCAATACTGGCTTAGGATTCTTGGAGACTACTCAGACAATCGTTGTCATGGAACTTCTGTCTCGTTGCACAGAGGTGGTTTGAAGTAAAGTGGTACCAGTGGATCCATAACCACAAAGTCCCAGCATCGATTTCTCCCTCTTCCTTTCTAGATTGTTTCACAGCCACTGTCTTTGTGGTATTTGAGGGTCCAGAGGGGAAGCACATTATATGCTAAGTATTACTACAATCCTGTATTTATTTATAACTTATGCACTGGCCATGTGCTTAGAACGTTACAAGACAGATTAAAAAGACTGGCATAGAAAACTAGATGCATTGAGAAATCGAGAAGCAATCACTGTAGATAATCTTATTTAAATGTAGTAAGTCTTTCATTTGTGGGCCTCACAGAAGCGACTCTTTTGGTGGGCTATGAATGAGCTTTAGGTGCCCAGTATGCTGGTCTATGAGGCAGACGCCTATGGATATTGCAACACACAGAGCAGCGTGGATGAAAGCACAAAGACAAGAGTGTGAAACTGGTAATTGTATGCCAGTATAAAAATACTGGTAAAATAAGAGAGTTAGGGAGAATTATGTGACAAGATCTGAAACAGAGGTAGACGAGTTATGTAGCGATTTGAGTACCAGAAAGTAGAGTAGTTTAAATTGTATTTGGTGGGCAAGATGGGAAGTCATTGGAGCCAGTTAAAAAGTGGGGTGAGATTCAAGGTGTGCCCAACCTGTCTTCATGTGGGGTGAGGGCACATAGCAATTTTTAGGTGTTCCAGGGGCCAAGCGTAAAAGAGACTCAAACCACCACCCTCCATCCCCAGGCTTAAACACCTTACAGCCCCAAACCACCCTCCTGCCATGCTAAAAAATAGGTTTCAATTTAATTGGGTTAATGGCCAGATCCCTCCTGCCAAGCCAGGGCTGGTGGCAGTGCAGTCCAGATAAAAAGGCTCCATGGGTCCAACGCTCCTGGTCTAATTACGTAACTTTGAACAGACAGAACTTTTTAACAGACTAGCTGGGACCTAACCCTAATATGAATATCAAAAAAATCAAATAGGACTTTAATAGTAATCAATATGGAAAACAACAAGGATTTCAATAAGTGTTTCAGATGTTATGCTAATCTTGCAGAGTGGCTTTGTCACTTGGTAATGACTGGCTTCCTCACCTCTTTACAGGTTGTTCTGGCAAAGTACAGTGCATTAAATTTGGTCCTAAAAATATTCTTGCCTATGAAAACTTTATTTTAAAAAAATAGTTCAACTCATACAAATTAAACAGGTTTTCCATTGTCATAATGAACCATGCAATGGCTTTTAAAATTAAGGTGTTTACCAGGCCAGAGTCCTACCAGGAAGAGACATTTATTCTGTATTGCTGAATGTGTGTTTTTACAGTTGGTGTCACTACAGTTACATGGATTTTTTCCATCCAACACTACAACACTGACCCATTTCAATGCTGGCTTTCAGCAGTGGATCTCCTTGAAATAGCACTGCAATCAGTTTGATCTGTTGCGTAGATGGGAGAAAACCACTTTCAAGAAGTGATTGAGACTTGCTTTTGCTGCAACAGTACTGTTGAATTAGGTTGCCTTCCCTCCACCTCTCCTTAGTGCAAGGCCTGTAATGTTATAACAGAGTTGTTCCTTAAAATTTTGTCCACTTAACGTACCTTTTTGGAAACCAAAGCCTTTTGTTCCTGTGCACAGGTAGGTTAACTTCTGAGCAGGTGGATGTTGAATCTAGGAAGACTGTGGTTACAGAAATAAAATGGAAGAAGGAGGATTTGCTTTTTGTTTTAAATATTATTTTGTCCCTAGCCCTGGGGGAAAAGGGCGTGTTAGAACCTAACAACATAGAGAGGGGAGCCTGTGGTATTTGGGAATGCCCACTCGCTCTCAGTCCCATACTCCCAGTGAGGGTTTTCTCTTGTTCTTCTCACCTGAAACAAATGCATACCTAACCGTTTTAGCCTGAAGGAACTTGGTATAGTGAAGAGAATCCCACAGGTAAGATGGCAAGCTTGAGAGTGGTATCCATTCATCTTAGAGTTTTTTATAGTGCTAATCGCTGTGGTATGACAAAGTGTCATGTGCAATAATTAATTATCTTATCATTCTTATGACAGGTACACTAACAATTGTGGCATCTGCTGATTTACACCCTCAAGGAGCATGTTTTCTCCCCTGCCCTTTCTACAAGAGGAAATTAGTAAATAAGATTATTGATGGAAGTAGTGTTGTGCCGAGTTTGAAGAGAATACAGGAGTGCTTTGAATCTATAGCATCCAGGGGTTTCATTTATCTTGGTGATGTGCAATCATTTACATTTAGATTGTTATCCTTGTAGAGAAAGGGAGGCACAGTATGATGCTGTGTTCAGTTTTCACAGCTACAGTTAGCACACTACCTCTTAAAACCCCAGTTCTATCCAGCCAGGAAATAGACAGAACTCATTTTCAGATGTCTTTCATCAGAAGCCTCATTCAGTTGTTAAGATAGGGGAAATAAAGTCATGTAGAAGACATTAAATGAGATGAAAAATGAAGCTTGCAATTGTTTAGGATGGTGTACGCGCTACGTGTGTCTGTGCACAACCGAGCCACGGCTGGGAGAAGTTATCCAGTTCCTTTCATGTTCAGTATTGTGAGCCAGGACGGGGTCCTTGTAGGGAACACAGATAATTGCTCCCTTCATTGGCTCCTGTTTTGACTGTTAAAGAATGTATAAGTGCAACAGAATAGGAAGGAACATGCTGCTTGCAAGTGACCCGAGATGAAAATATTACACCTTTAATCTATCTAGGACAGGGCCTAAAAAAGGAGTGTCTAACATTTTCCCCAAATATTTGTTCTGAATACGACAGATTCACAGTCAGAGAGCGAGGCTTCTCCTGTGAAACGGCCACGACTACTGGAGGACAGTAATGACAGGCCCGAGGAAACCAGTCGATCCAAACAGAAGAGCAGACGCAGGTGCTTCCAGTGCCAAACAAAACTGGAGCTAGTACAGCAGGAACTGGGATCATGTCGCTGTGGTAAGTACTGGCTGTCGATATTGTTCAAATTTAGTTTTCTGACAGAATGACACTAGATACCGTTGCATGGATGAGAAAATGTAGCAGTCCTATTCAGAGCTGTCTGTGTGAGAGACAGAGAGGATCTAGTTTTCATTAGTGGCAAAAGTTTACATTGTCAGATCAATTTCCACTAACGCTTTGTCCTGATGTGGAGCCTTCTAAAGGGTCTCAAACCATTTAATGTGCATAAATGAATATAGCTTCATAGCTTCCTGTGAGGTGGATGAATGTTATGCCCAGTTTACAGCTGAAGAAGCTTGAAGCATAGGTTAGCTGGCTTGCTGAGGATCACACAAAAGTGTGCTGCAGAACCTGGAGCAGAAGCACAGGTCTTCTCTGTCCTGTATGTAAATTACCGGAGTGTCCTTTCTGCCTGTATAAGAATCCTACCTTTAGATCGGTTTGTAACTTTCTAAAATAAAACACCCCTTCCTTTGCATGAACACTTCTACGTTTGATCTCATCCCAAAGGAGACTTTTCAAAGAGTTGAGAAAATTGTTCAGCTACTTGAGTATTTTGGGGAAGGAAAGAGGAGATGATATTGCTTAAGCTGCCCACTGTTGCCTTATTCAGATAGCTCTGAAACTAATGCACTTTGGAACTAGAAATGTTACATGTAAAAGGTGTTTTTTTAAGAAGTGATGAATGTGAGTAGATGCCGTCGGGGGAAAAATAATATTTCATCCACGCAATTGTATCTGTTGTCATTATTTTGTAACACACTAGACAACACCATTAGACTTGGTTACAGCAAACACATGGTAGTTTTATTTACATAATATAGTAATTTTTTTCATGACTCAATCATGTATCAATCAAGTTTTTGCTTCCAGCATACCACGCTACCTAATCCTGTTTGGTATTCATTCACTTGCCCCCAGCTTCGAAGGGGGCATGTTAATCAGGGCAATGGGAGTTTACTAATGAAGTACTGCAGTGGAATATGCAGTGCTTCCTCAGGCTAATTCTCCCCTGCGGCAACTCTGAAATGTCAAACTTCAAAGGGCCAGCATGCATGTAGCCACAGCCACTTCAAAGTGCCTGTGCTACTCCGAAGTGCCTTTACTCCCTAAAATTTTGAGGAGTAAAGGCACTTCCAAGTAGCACAGGCACTTCAAAGTGGCCATGGCTACACGCATGCCGGCACTTTGAAGTCTAATACTTTGAAGTAGCAGCGGGGGAGAATTAGCCTAATAAAGTGCTGTGTATTCACCGCAGCACTTCATTAGTAATCTCTCATTGCCCTGATTAACGTGCCCGCTTCAAAGTTGGGGGCAAGTGTTGACCTAGCCTTAGTGAAGTCTGTCAAGCTGTTTTCATGGTGCCTCACTGTGGTAACTGAATGTTCAGAGGACTTGCATGCACAATGCATCTGTGGCTTATGGACCAATGCAGTCTGGGATATCCTACTACGTAGAACTGAGAGGAAGTATTATCCAAATAGGTTATGCAGGCGTAGTTAGGGATCCTATCTTCAGTGTAAAATGTCTCCAGAAAATAAGTGCTAAGCTGTACAAAGTTGTCTTTGTCGAACATATTTAACTCCCTGGTATTTTGGGTATTAACCATAGATGTGCACAGGAACAATGCTGAGAATCGGCCAAACCATGAACTGCTTATAACATCAAACATTGTAGTTTACAGGCTTTAATGGAAGCCGATTGAAAACTCCATTCTGGACATTCATTGTAAGGCACCTGGTGAGATTTTCAGCACCAGTGTAGGTAGCCCTGCTGTCTGTCACGTAGCTTGGTATATTTTCTCTTCCCAGCATGATGGATGCAGAAGATACAGCTTATTTAGGCTGTGTTTGTCACAGTTTGAATGTGGGAGTTTGTAAATGCCTGCCTAAAATGCACACAGAAAAATACTCAACATCAGGCTCAAGAGAATTTTGCAAGTATAAAAATAAGTGGATTGTGTAATTTTAGTACCATCAATTTTTGCTGTACTTTGCACATGCTAAATTTACATTTAAAGATAGTTTTATCTTCATATGATAATTTATCTCGTTGGCAATCAACATACTCTTACTGCTAGTTTGGTAGAAAAGTATTTCTGTCCAAACAATAACACCCACAAATATTAAAAATCTACACCTCCCCAACTAAGTATGCCTCAGGAGAGGAGATTTCAATGTCTAAGCCAGTGACACTTAACCAGTGATAGCATACCACTGGGAGTATGCAGAACTCCCAGATAGTACATAACTTATCTAGATATTCACCTAGCTTTACAACAGGCTACACAAAATCATTAGTCAGTCCAAATTAAATTTCATACAGAGAGTTTATACTGTTCTATATACCATGCACTGAAATGTAAGTACAATATTTATAGTCTAGTCAATTTATTTTATAATATATGGTAAAAATGAGAGAGTAGTTAGGACAATTTTGTGTTTTATGTCTGCTTTTTATTTTAATTAGGTGAAACTTGGGGGTATGTAAGACAAGTCAGACTCCTGAAAGGGGTACAGTAGTAAGAATGTAAATCAAATGCGTAGTCTATATACACATTTTGTACCAGAATAATTATTTCAGAGAGAGGTATAGTTTTTTTACTGAAAGATTTCCATTGCCACAACCCTGAGTGAAAACAAAATTAAAGGAGTTTTATGGTGCTTTATGCATAGCTTATCCACTGCTTTGTATGGGAATAGCTATACTGATACAACTATGTCCACAGTAGGAAGATCCTTTCAGGTTCCCTTGAAGTAGCACCATCTTTCAGTGTGGGCTTTTAATTGTTTATGTATGATACATAGTTTACAAAACCTAAACTGGGGGCCAAATTCTTCTTGTAGAACAGGAATGAGCAACCAGGAATAGAGGGTAGACTGCATGAGTGGTCCTCCTTTACCTCAGTGGGCTGTAGTAGCCTCTCATGCACAGGGAGCCTCACCTTCACCTGCTCCTTCCCCTCCCTCCTACCATTTTCATAGCGTGCAAATCACCCAATTTGCTCTCTGTCCCCATTCCTCCTCCTGGCTTCCACAGCTGGAATGCCAAAGACAGCTGATTTGCAGCATTCCTGATCGAAGAGGATGAGAAGGGGGGACTGAGTGCAAACCAGGTGGTCTGAGGTGGTGCTGGGATGGAGAAGGGAGGCTTAGGAAGTACAAGGCTCTGGTTCCCTGGTACACAGTGGTGTGTGGGGAGGAGGGCAGCATGGGATCTGTGGGCTGCAGGTGGAGCTCCAGTAGGCTGCAGGTTACCCTCTATTGTTGTAGAAGAAGCCAGAAATAAAAAAAAATTAGATTTCCTGCAGCCACCTGGCACATTCTGTGTAGTTTCCAGGAAACACTATTAATAACATAAATAGATTTTAGTCTATGCAATCAGTGAGAGAAACAGGAATAGAAAATGCTAATACTGTGCATGTCCTGTGATAAAATTAATAAACAGCACTGGAGGGAGCTCAGCTGGCATATTACTTGGCTTTAACGATGCAATCATAGTATTTTATTTAATGTATATGTATTATAAATAAAATGCACATACGTGATACGTTAACATAAAAGTTTGTTATGAGTTTGGGATGGACGCGCTACAAATAAAGTCCACAAAAATGATAAACCTCTATACTTTTATTCATGAAAGCATTATCTGTCACAAATAGAGATGGTAGTTTAGAAAATGTTGCAGTTGAGTTTATTATTATTTGCCTGACTCATCTACCTGCACAGTCAGGCTGCTTTAGTCAGGATGAACAAGCTAGAGTGCTAGAAAAATATATATTCTAAAACTCTAATCACTTAAGATGTTGTATAACTCAGTCATGAGTTAAGGTTGCCATTTTGCAAGCAGTCACAATTACAAATAGCTACTGGGTGTTTCATTGGAAAGTGGGCATACAAACTTCCTGCTGGGAAAAAATAAATGTGTGTCTTCAGAGGGGTGTGCAGAATACAAAACTTTAAATTTGACATTGATTCAAAACTAAACTTCATTCTTCTTTGAGGTGAAGGAAAAAGCAGCTTTGGAAGCTCCTCAAAGTTTTTGCATTTTTAAAGTAGTTTGCATGGTAATATTTGGTTTAAAAAAAAAAAGTGGTCAAAAGTACAAATAGTGCAGTTTTTCTCAGTAGCAGAAAGAATTTATTGTATGGTTCTTGTGATTGTATGTAATTGCACACAAATCCTCCTAGAATAGACATAAAAATCAATATAGGCTCCTCTAACCACTGACCACATCAGTTGTATTGTCTAAGATTGCACATTGGCCCAAGTAAAAAGCCACTGGCTTAATCCCCAGCAATGCAGTCCACTAATTTTTGTAACCTTGACCTACTGGCATTCTAGGAAGAGCACTGGCTAACTTGCTAATAGGAAGGGAATATTGGACATTGATTAAAATGGAAGAATCTGCAAAATAACTATACCATACATATATTGTGTGGCTTTGGGGTATGCTTTGTTGTATTCACAGGGGAACCAATAAATGACAATTCCTCATAATTCGTAAGAAGAAAACTAGGAGTTATAAGTAAACTGTTAGGACAAGCTATGTTTTGTTCTGATTCAGCAATGAACTCAATTCCCAGAAAACACATTTTCTCTTGATTCTTGGAATGGAAGTTTTTTTCACAGTCACATGAAGTGGGAGATAGGGTGTTCCATTGTTCAGCTGCCCCACTGCTCCCATGATGAGAATGAACATTAAACATGAGAGATAGGTAAACAAAATATGCATGGCTTTTCTTTGAATTCGGTTCTCTTATTTTTTTACCCTTTTTTTTTTTTTTTTTTAAATTCTCCCAAAATGTCTGCTGCTTCTCTGGAAGGGTAGAATTAATAAATAACACTCAAGAGATAGCTCTTCCAACATAACGTGCCTGTGCTTTTCCTTTTGTAGTGCTGCACTTGCATGTTGATAACCCATTTGGGGCATACATTTAAATTGAGCCTCCATTATTGTGCCTTTAAAAAGCTTCCCATGAAGCGTACAGGAATTTCACTTTTGACACTGTACATTTTAATTCTGATTTAACTAACTTTCTCATTTGTGTGTTGTCCCCTTTATGAAAGTAAATGCTACAGTGTTGGGCCACTGTGCTGTCTTCTCTACCCCAGGGTTGGTAAATCTAATTATATTATGGTCACTGTTACCAAGCTGTATATGCAGTGGTATTTCCCATCTACCCTGAAGTTCTAAAGCAAGCGTCTATTTCGGAATATTCCATCCACTAAATGACCATCTAGAAGCTCATTAGATAACGCTATCTGCTGAGGAGACACCTCTGCAATCCATTAGGCAGTGTAGATTTAATAAATGTCCTTCACAGTCTGCCCTATTCAAGAACTTGTGCTCTCAGAAATTATTGTTGAGATGTATGCTGCTTCAAGGCTGTTACACCTCTCCAGGTGTCATCACTCTCCTGCATGACAATGCACTTCAGAGAAGCAGGGCCAGACATGAACATGATACCTTGAAAGGCAGCAGAGATCTTCTGCAAACTGTCCCTCTTGCTCCCACTGCCTCTCAGAGAAGGGCGTAACAATGGATCCAGTTTCATTGACGCTACATGGAACTTCACACAAATTTAACAGTACTGTAGGGCTTGGAGGAGACGGGGTAGGAAATAAAACAATTTACTACTCTGAAGGGAATCCCAATAAAGGTGTTTTACGCTCAAACACAACATTTCTCAGTTGTAGAAAGATTGGGCTTTTTATATATTCACAATCTTTTTCATTCCCCTTTCCCTCTGTACAGCTTATTAACTGCTGACAAGAAATTCATCTCTCATAAATAATGCTTAAGAGCCACGGCTATATAAATTGGATGTGTTATGAATTGTGATGGGCCTTTTTGTAGCACTCTGTGCCTGAAGTATGAAGAACAGAGGATGTCATTTTCATTAATTTCTAATGAGGTGCCAATTAAAGGCAAGGAAGGCACTCAGAAGGGAAGAGTTACAGAGCTCCCCTGAATTCTCTACCCTGGGGCTGTCACATGAACACACTGCCAAGCTTTCTCTGAAAATTCCATTAAATTACAATCTCATCTGGAGCACACACAGACAAATTCAGCTTCCCTTTGATCTTCAGAAGAGCAATTTGTAAGACAGTTCTGAGCCTTCTCTCACAGTGAACTGGGGGAGGTGATAGGAATTGTTAATTGCCAATGCACTTTGCAGGCTTCAGTGAGGAAGCGAAATTTGAAAATGAATTCTCATTCTCTGTCTCTCCGACTGGATAACCTTTAAATCAACAATATTGAAGTAACACCAGTTTCCTATGAAACCTTTCTAGAAGCCAATTACACTAGGTATGTGTTCAGACAGATGATTCTACCATTGTGTGAATCCTTGAATGGTTTAGTTCCCTATGATGGATAATGATTGCATAAAAATACTGTTATTTAATATTTGGTTCAGTGGGCAAGTAGATCAGCTATTGCCTTAGGAACCTTAGCTCCTTAAAGTGTATTTTAATATAAACTTCCTGCCAAGAGTTTAAGCAATACTGAATTGAGCAGTGGGTCATGTTTGCTGTGCAAACTAATCTGCCAATTCAGGAGGGCTTGTGAGCAAGGTTACGAGCCATGAGCAAACTTGTTGACTATCAGATTTAAAAATGGAGATAGTAAGGTTGTCAGTAAAATGTCAAGATAAAGTTAAATTCTTCCTTTTTTCAGTGTAACAATTTCCAATTGATTATTTGTAAACTGGATTCATAGGCTTTGCCTTAATGAATGATAAGATCTATGTGGCCATTAACTGAAGCTGTGCACTTTTTCCAAAGTACTTTGCAATTATAATAATGTAAATCATAGATGTTGTTTGGACAGAAAATGTTGCTCAATTTTCTGTCAGTATTTCTCCACAGCAGATGAATATTTATAACCAGTAAACTGTTTAGTCACTAAAAATTGATTCCTGGTACCACTTGATTTTTAAAGCTAAACCTTAAAAGCCCGTAGAGGTCTCTGTTAACAGTGTTGGATTTACAGTGGCTTTCTGGAGTGGTGTAAAATCTCAGAAAACTGATCTTGAGTGTGTCTGTACTAAAAATCTCTTAAAAGACTTACAAGGATGGCGTAGGGGATTGGCAGTAATGGGATTTCACCTCTTTCGCCATTTCAAATCCAACCCTGGTCAGCAGTGACAGAAAATTACTGCTGTCTGCTGGCTTTTTAGCGATTCCTCTGAGAAATGAATTGGAACTGAACTGCGAGCACCTCATGGACATACATGTTCATATCCCAAAACCTACCTTCCCTCTATAAGAAGTGTTTTTAATTGGCATTCTGTTACCAGTCTGGGCAGAAGCTGAGCTGAATTGGCCATTGAAATTGAGCTTTCCTTTAGATTAGGGATGTGCAATAAGCTGGAAGCAGTTTTCCATCATTAGCTTCTATCAGGCCTCCATTGCTTTATTTCCCTGCATGTCCGCGGGTATAGCTGTTCGCAGCTCCCATTGGCTGCGGATCGCTGTTCCTGACCAATGGGAGCTGCAGGAGGTGGCATGCACTAGGGTACCACTGACACTGGATTCTATTGTGGCTTTAAGTAAATCACTTGCACTTGTTGCCTTATGTGAAAAAGACCTGGGAGCCCTGGCTCCTAAACTGAGACTCCTGAGTCACTCCAGGCTCCTAGGGGCTGCTAGACCTTGTCAGTCCACTAAGGCTAATGAGGTTCCAGGAGCTGAGAAGTCCCAAGAGCCATAGGTGAGCAGGGAGTGTGGGTTTTGGTTCAGGCATATGTGTGACCTTTAGTCTTACTGGTCATGTGCAGAGTCAACGAGTACAGGAAATACAGTGTAAACTCAGCTTGCTTCTCAGCCAGGGGAAAAAAGTGACCTTAAATCACTGTCCAGATCTTTTCCATAGCTTTACAGCACAAGAGGGCTTCTGAACAGAACTCCATCCCGCCACCTTCGTCCAGAAGAAAGAGGTTATTGATGTAGATCCTGAAGTAGGAGCCAGGAGGGAAAATCTCACGGGCACTTGCAGTCCCCTAAGCAAGAAAGGGGAATAGAACATAAAATAGATTACACTGAATTTTCAGCCTAAATGTAGAGCTTTTTGTTTCAGTGGTTTGGTCAGCAACTCTGACTATTGTCAGTGGATTAATCAATTTACAGCAACAGCTGTAGACAGCTATTTAATTCAGGGCATAAATAATCTAATTGAGGAACCATGTTGCAAGTTAAAGCACTGGGGTCATAGGCACGTGAAGGTTTGAGGTCAAAATACATGAAGCCAGATAAATGCCCTGGATATATGCAGCTTGCACAGTGCTTCAGCATGGAATCTTGTCATGATTTATCCTGTCTCTTTAATAACCTTATCTGACTTCCATTTCCATTGGGTTGAAAAAAACAGAAGGTACACTTACTGTATCAAATCACCTAGTACTGCTTGCTTGTTTTAATTAAATTATTGGATACACTATGGCTTTTAATTAAATCCTCAACTTCTTGGTGTAGTGTATTATTATAGATTAACTTGATGTGCAGAAACTGAGACGTATGAATACTAAATCAGAGTGATTGCAAAGTATGAAATGTTCTGTGCCCAAGAATCCTTACACTTAATACCCCAACACAGATGCTTGGGTGGCTATATTCCATCCATTTTACCTTTTTCAAGGGAGAGGTTTTTTTAAAAGAATTCAGGCTGTTTACTCAAGTCTCAAAGCCTTTGGTGCACATTGATTGCTTCTCTGTATGGGTCAAAGACTCCTGAAATATCTGAGTCCTAAAAATTCACAGTCATAGACTTTAAGGACAAGAAGGGCCATCAGATTTTCCAGGGTGACTTTGTGTACTACAGGCCACCAACATCACCCAGCACCCATACAGTAAATCCAGCACCATAAAGAGATCCTGTAGGAATTTACTATGTGCCACAGGCAGAGAGTAGGTGGGGTCAAAGTATACCCAAGTGCCCAAAGCCCTGCAATGGTAGAGAAATAAATGAGAAAAATGCTAGGATTCTCTGGGAAACCCACACCTGCATGTTGCAAAAGAAGGTGAAAAGGCCCAGTGGTTTTCCCCCAGTCTATGCTGAGGGAAATTTCCATCCCAACCCCACATACAGTAAATCCCCGACTTACGTGTAGGTTGCATTCCTGGGCAACCACAAGTAAGTTAAATTTCACGCAAGTCTGGACTGGGTGCGGGAGTGGCCCTGCTGCTTTCGGTCCCCCAGTCCTGGTTTTGCCTGGCTCTTGGCTCCCCTCCACTTGCGGGAGCTGAGAAACTGACCAGCGCTGCTCAGTTTCAAGTGGTGGGGGGCCTGAAACCAGATGGTTCCCCTCCCCTCCACTCCTGGTTCCCAGCTCCCCTCCACTCCTAGGAGCCGGGAGCCAGCCTGCTGCCTGATCCTGGCTCCCCACCACTCATGATTTCGACTTGCATGATTGCAAGAAATTTGCAAGTCAAAATTGCGTAAGTTGGGGTTCTACTGTACTGTGATCAGTTAGGTGCTGAGCATGTGAACAAGAACCAGCACCCCAGTCATGTCTCAGAGAGAGAATCCCAATAGCACTCATGAATTTGACCTGTTCTATCTCAAAACTAAATTGTTTGCCAGCCTATTGGAAGGCTGTTCCAGAATCTCATTCATGTGATCATTACAAATCTTCTGTCTTCCATCCTAAATTTCTTCATGGTCAGTTTGGATCCATTTGTTTTTATGCAAACATTGTCCTTTAGCTTAAATAGCTCTTCACTCTTCCTGGTATTTATCACCCAGTGTATTTATGTAGAGCAATAATATCCCTTCTCTGACTTTTTTTCTAGGCTAAACTAGCCAAACTCTTCTACACTTCTTCCATAAAGAGGGCCTCCATTCCCCTGATAATTCTCATAACTCTTCTCTGCACCTGTTCCAGTGAATTCAAGTGTGTTGAACATGGATGACATGAACTGTACACAGTATTCTAAGTGGTTTCACTAGTGCCTTCTCCAGTGGCATTAATGCTTGAAATGCCTCATGACCTTAGCCTTTTTTACAGCCACATCTCAGGGGTGATGGTAGTCATCCTGTAATTAACCCCCACCTACCCAGGTCTAGCAAGAATAAATAGCAAGAGAGAAAAATCATGATTGGTGGCAAGTGGGGAGATATTAGGTGCCTCTATAAAACAAACCCTCAGATATCAAGTTGGTCCTTTTGATTTTGGGACATCTTATCCTGGTCTCTTTCTTCCTATGTTGCTAACAACTGATGAGTCCCAGTGTGTAGCAGAAATTAGTATTAACCCTAAATGCATGACCTTGCACTTTGTATACTGAATTTCCATCCTGTTTGTCTCACTCCAGTTTTCAAGGTCATCCAGGTTATCCTGTACAATATTCCAATTCTCCTCTGTATGGAGGATGTTTCTCAACTTTTGTATCATTAGCAAATTTCATTAGCTCACTCCTATTTTTTGTGTCAAGATCATTAATAAAAATATTCACTGAGGTTGGTTCCTAGACTTATCATTGGGAAACGCCACTACTTATCTCCTGCCAGTCTAATAATTGGCCTTTCAGTACGACTTCATTACCTTCTTCTCTTCATTTAGTTCCTTATCCACCTTACAATTTTCAACTGATCTCCACCTTCCCTAATTTGCCTAATAATTTCCCATGTGGTACCCTGTCAAGTGCTTCACTTGAAGTCCAAGCATATTAGATCTACTGCACTACTTTATCTTAAAAAATCAGTTATTTCTGAAGTAACTGGCATGATCTACTTCTGGTAAACCCATGTCATATTACCATTGCTTTTACCATTTATGTCCATGAATTAATTTATTCTTTCCTCCACAATTTGTTCTAAAACCTTCCACATTACTGAGAACAGACTAACAGGTCTGTAATTGCCTGGCTCAATTTCCTTCCCTTCCTCTCCACATTTCTTAGCATAGATATAACATTAGCTTTTCTCCAGTTATTTGGTACTGTCACCAAATAGATTTATTACAGATCCTGGCTATCTGACTAGCAATCTCACATGCCACTTTTCAGTATTTTGGAATGTAAATTATCCAGTCCCCTGATCTGAGTTGCATTAAGCTCTTAAAGTTTTTCGTCCACCTCACATGTGGTAATTTCCATTTCCAGATACTCATTTCCATTAGCCAGTCTGTCTTCATGCACATTTTCCATTTTATCATCTTTATTGAAATTGGAGGCTAAGTATTTATTTAGTTTTTGGGCTATACCTAGATTATCTTTAATCTCCTTCCCAGCGACACTGTATAGCTTCCCAACTTCCTCAATCCTTATTTTTTTATTCAACTTGACTTTTAGCAATTCTCACTTTATTTCTACCTTTTCTAATCTCCACTACGTAGCTTTTTTATTGATTATTTTCCCATTCCAGATAAGCTCTCTGGAGCAATTCGGGTTCAAAAGTGGTACATGTGAATGGCCAGTAGCAGGCACTGACTGGAATAGTCAAATCTCATTGTGCTTTTAGATTGGTGTAGGTGCTCAAAGATGGAGGCCTTTTCTGTGCTACTTCAGTTACTTGAAAAATGTAACTGGAATTGATGTAACTTAGGTTGACTTACTGCAGTATCTACACAGCACAACATTGGTGGGAGAGCCTGGAGTAATGGAAAATATGCTGCCTCAGTTTAGTGGGGCTTCATGAGACGTACTAAACTGATACCCACTGCATTGAGAACAACTGGTCTGTCATCATATATTTGTCCTTCTGTGGAAGATTGAAAAGACACATTGCTATTGCAAAAGTATGGTGAATCCTATTCTAGCAAATCCTGTTGGTCAGCTGTTTGGATCAATTTCCTGTATGCTGGAGACAGCAACCTCCCTTGAAAGTAGAGGTGAGAGTGTACACCCAATGTAACAGAAATGCTAAGTCAGCAAACAATGAGAAGTTTGCATCCCTGAGACTGACACAAGGATGGTAAGAGCCCTTCTGAACTTAGCAATGCAATACAATAAGTTTCTCAAATAGGCAATAGCCATTTACATATTTAATTCAGCTCTTGCCCTTTAATTTTTAACATGGTTTCCCTCAGTAAATTTGTGCTTGAAGCTGATTAGCTGTCCACTACCACTGCTGACAATCAACTCTTGCTGGTAGCAGGAGCTACTGTGATCAGAGTTGAATGTTTTAATTGAATAAGAATATTTTGTATGAATTTTTGCCAGTTTAGTCTCTGCCTTAAGACCTACATGAGTACCTTGGATATATTATTTTTTTCTCAATTTCCGACACTAAAAGTATGTGGTTTAGAAAAATAAAATGCAAATTTGTGCAAAAGTTTTTCTATTCTTTTTCTCAGCCCTGCCTCCTTTGTTTTTCCCCACTTAAACTATAGGGTCTTTGAGGCAGACACGCTCTACATGTATGAATTATTTTAGGGCATCCTGTAGATTAGGGCCTTGATCCAGAGTGAAGCCTCTGTATGATACTGTACTATGAATATTAATAATAAGGGATAATGAGATGTCAAAGGTATCCTTATAACAAACATTATCATTTACCATTCAGACTTCTTGTGGTACATTATTCTTCAAGATAGGGGAAGTGTAAACTAGGGACAGTGCAGTTACCACTTTGACCCAGTAGTGGAGGGTTCTTTTATACTCAGAAATAATTTCACAAGAAACCCAGCTTTACCACTCTAAGGCTAAGCCCAGAGGTCTCCCAACAGAAGTCTGCCACTTCAGGAGTGTTCTGTCAACATCCTGGTCATCTTTCTTCCATGAAGGAGAAGGGACATCTCAGCAGAGGGGGGCTTTTTCTGACATTTGGCACCGTGTGGACAGGCCAAATGTCAGGAAAGCGTCTCCCAACAGAGAACGGTCAGCAGGAGAAATATGTTGCGCAATTTGCATATCTTTTGCTGACAGATCTTGGCAATCTAGACATAGCCTAAGTAATCTCTATGAAAATTAGGTACTCTGTCATGTGTAGATGTTTAATGATACAAAAGCAATCCTTGAACCTACTAGGCATTTTCTGTGCACTTATATCTTATGAAATATTTTTTCCTTGGTGGACACATTATGCTCAAAGCAGCAAGAAATGTCTCCCTGGCAGACTGTCTTTTCTTATTCCTGAAGTTAGGGAGTAAAATCAGAAACTTGAACATAATCACTTTGAGAATTTGTTAATATAGACAACAAAAAATTCAGCATGAACTTTATTTTCATATGGTATAATTCTGTTCACAGCTTATGTCACGGTCAGTGTAGCAGAGATAATAAGATAAATAAGAAAGTGGATCTGAAATTAACACAAATTGGGATACAAGGTAGTTCGTAGGTTTGTGGCGCAAATGTCTCACATGATCTCTAAAGCAATCCCCAGACTGTCTTCAGGAAAACGGACACTTTGAAACATAGGCTATATGTGACTAAACTTGGAAATGCAAAGTCTCTGTGTCAGAGTCTATAAAGGATTCCTACAGAATCTTTAACTGTACCTGTTCAATGGCTACTACAGGATTAAGGTGATATCTTCTCCCCTTTGTGTAGAAGCTCTTTCATTTATTCCTGTGGCAGTCGTGTACCACTGATGGCCTTCTCCCTCTATATATGGTTTTGTATGATGTCTTAGGCCCTATTTATAGGAGAGGGAGGAAAACCGAGTAAGTCAAAAGGGAAACGTGCTTATCTGTCTCCCTAGTTTCATCTCTCGCTCTTATGCACAGTCAAAGGTATGAGAAGAGAAGTACTGTCTATCCAGTATTAGAACTGCAAAGTGAATCAAGAGCACCTACTAACTGTCCTGAGGCATTGAGGTATAGTTTTCTAATTTGCATCATAGATGTCATAAAAAGATATGTTTGCCATATGACTCATATATGCAAACGGGAAGACTTAGTGTAAGATGCAGGAGTATGTTTCTCTGTCTGATGACTTCCCCTTCTGCTAATTTCACTTCAGTTATCACTTATGTTGGTAGCTTCTAGTGAGCACTCAGTTAAAACGAACATCTTTAAAAACAAAAAGGAAGGCTAACAGTGATCACAGGAGGCTGTGGAATAAACAAGGTCATCAAGGCACATGTGCCCATCTATTGTTGCTGTGATTCCTGGAATGTATCTGTCTGAGAGGGGGAATTAACTTGGGGGATCATTTGATAAGTTCTAACACACTTTGCCTTAATATCTAAAAAACCCTAATGTTAAGCACTCAGGACTATCATGAGGTAGCCATGTTAGCCTGTAACTGCAAAAACACTCATGCATCTGACGGAGTTTGCCCACAAAAGCTTATGCTCCAGTAAGTCTGTTAGTCTATAAGGTGCCAAAACATTAAGGAGTTAACACTTCCCATCTTTTGCTCTTGGAATAGAAATGACAGAAGGATCATGTCACTATCTGTGACAAAAACTGCCTTGGGCCATTTTCCCTGGAATTTTTAAAAACTACATTAATTTGGATAAAAAAGGTTTATCGTAATGTGACTCATCTCTTCCTTTGGGGGTGGGGAATTGACAAGACGCCCAGAAAAAGCATGTTGAAAGCATAAGTGTTACCTTCATCCCTGCCATATATAAAGTTCACGGAAACAAGACTTGTTTGGCTCATTTATTTTCAAAGGTCAATTGTGTGGTGGATTGTTGGAATTTGTGGGGTTTTTTTCCCCTTTTTTGTATAACGTCATTACAAGTGAATGTTGTTAGAATTGTGCAGTGAAAGTAGACATTACATGCACAAAACATTTCTTACAGAACACATGAAAAAAGGTAATTATAGCTTGTGCAAGAATGGAACTGTCTGGAAGGAGAACAATAAAAGATGTCAGTGGAAGAGAATATTTTTTTAAAAACTTTAAAGTGACTGTGTACAAACTGCATTGGGAGCTTCATTAAGCTGGACTGGAACACAACTTTGTTTCTTTTGTTGGCTGTTCTTTTACAGCAGTCTGAGGGGGTGAGTATCAGGGGAATAAACTAGGTCCCAATGTAATCTACAGAGCAACCATTTCTAAAATACTCCATACAAGTCTCTAGAATATTTGCTTTGTAGCTACTTGTTCTATTTTTACATTTGTTTTATTGGTTTTATTTCCATTTGAAAAAAAGCAGATTATACTTATTTCAGGATTGCCCTACTGTTTGGTGGCTTAAATGTTAATGGTAGCTTTTAAAACAAGTAAGTCCTTTTTCTCTTTGGAAGGGGAACATTGCATAAACACTCTGCTTTAGGGATTATTAGAGTTTGTGAAAGTCTAATTGTTTTAAATAGTGCAGCATAATTTTGTATGCTCAGTAGGAGGTAATCTCTTCTGCCCCTCCCATACACTATACTGGATAACGGGCCAGTCATTTCTAGCCAAGTAGAATAAGTTTAATTCTTTCTCTGAGGCATGGAAAGCCCAGGAATGGAACAGAATGTAACACAGACCTATTTTACTCATGGAATACTTGCAGCTCCTTTGCCCTTCCATAGGCTTGATGAAATAAAATGTATTAAGATGCTTTAATGTAGATCTCTGTTACAAATTCTGCCTTGGGCAGTGGGTCAGTAGACACAGTGTAATCAAGATATTTCTGCTTGCAGAGAACCACTGACTATAGCCACCTCCTGTCACAGGCATGTACTTACAAATGAGCTCTCTGGCCTTCTAGTTGGCCTGATCATCAAGGAGTTTCTAGCTCACTGAAAAGATTGAATGACTCTGCAGTATGTATTTTAGAGTTCCAGATATATGTTTACATTATCATTCAACCATGAAATTTTGTGTGTCTGTATAGGAATTTTCATCTGTAAAAAACTTTGCTCTGGTAGAGCAAAGCTTTTGTGATTATTACAGAGGAAAATGTAATCTCTTAGGCAGCTAAAATCAATCCTATGCCAATTTGGGAATTAGTACAGGGACTATAATCAGTTTAGGGAGTGGTAGATGGAGCTGTCTCTCTGGTAACTTGTTGCTAAGGGTTTTGAATGATCCATGGTTTCTTCAGGGTATATGGTATATTCACTGTAAATTAATAAATTCCATGGCCGGAAGAGATCATTGTGATTATCTAAATAGATCTCCCATGTAACATAGGCTATAGAACTTCTTCCAAATACTTACCGAATTCTATTTTTAGAAGACATATCCTATGTTGATTTAAAAACTGTCTGTGGTGGAGAATCCACCATGATTCTTAGGTAAATTGTTTCAAATGGTTAATACCTCTCACTGTTAAAAACTGATACCTTTGTTCTTCCAGTCCGAATTTTTCTTGCTTCTTCCGGCTGCTTCATCCTATTATATGTTTCCCTAGTTAAATTGAAGGGTCCTGTGTATTCATTCCCCATGTAGGCATTTATAGACTGTAATCAAGTCAATACTAACTTTCACTAAAGCTAAATATCTGGAGCTCCTTGAGCCTTATCACTATACAGCTTTCCCAAAAACTGCTGTAGTCAAACCTCAAGGTATGAAAACCTCGATCACAATGTCCAGATCACTGTCCAGCATCATTGGGTCCAATAGTCTGTGTGCAGATGCCTTTATTGTGGAGTGTTGAAATGGAAGAAAGTTCTTTGAAATACTCCCGTCTTCCCACCACCATCTCAGTCTAGTTAGGGTTTAGTTTCAGTCACCTTCTCTTTATGAGGTACTAATGTTAACCAAACAAAGCTTGAAGGAGATGATGATAGCATCTGGTAAGGAAGGTATAGAGCTAGGTATTTTCTATTCGCATCAAGCCCATGTTATCTCACTAGGTCCCAAAGGCTCCATGTAGGTATGGAATGGCACAGGGGAGAGATGGGAAACTTGCAGGGCCTTGTATTGGAGATACGAACTGTTCACGATGGCTCCATAGGTTAAGACACATTGGCTGTGTCTACAATTGCCCCCTTCTTTGAAGGGGGCATGGTAATGAGGGTGATGGGTGGTTACTAATGAAGTGCTGCGATGCATATGCAGAACTTCATTAGGCAAGTTCTCCCCTGCAGTGACTTTGAAGTCTCAGTATGCCATGTAGCTGCATGCACTTCCATGTGCCTGCACAACTTCCAAGTGCCTTTACTCCTCAAAATTTTGAGAAGTAAAGGCACTTCAAAATAGCACAGGTATTTCGAAGTACCCGCAGCTACATGGCATGCTGGCATTTTGAAGTTTGACACTTCATTAGGTAAATTCTTCCCCATGACAACTTTGAAGTGCTGCATATTCATTGCAGCAGTTCATAAGTAATCCCCCATCACCCTGATTACGGGGGCAAGTGTAGACATAGCTGTTAAGTTCTTCTTCGAGGGCTTGCTCATATCTGTTCAACTTTGGGGGGGCAGGGGTGTGATGATAGAGAATTGCTGTAGTTTATCTGTAAAGGGAGAGGGATTTTGAATTAAGTGAGCGCATCTGCTGTGGCTGAAGAATAACTTTTATTCTGTATAAACCTAATTGGGGATAAGATGAGAAAGGAGTTAAAAACATGTTTGTGTCACATTTCGAAGAGCTTAGCACCTAGTAGTTCCCATTGTGTCTATAGGTACCTAAATAGGAGTGGAGCTGTCTCAAAATCTGGCCATAGTTGTAAGTGCTGAACATGCTGGAAAATCCATTCCTATGTCTTAGCAAAGAGAGTGTTTGTGAATAAACTTCAAGAGCATTTTCAATGGGAAGCATTGATTTGCAAACTTTCTGCATACTTATAATCTAGATATGCATACACATTTACGATCTGCCAATATCCTAGTTCTGTAGTAATCTTAACATCTTGCATGTATTCTTTATATAGAGTTCTAAATAAATGCATATACTTGCATTCCTAGACAATACTTCACTTTGGTATGCAATTTTTGTAGTACCTTCATCGCTCAAGTATCTTGATATTTTTAGGTTCTGTTTGAACCTCTGTTTATTAGAATTTCAAATCAGCAGAAAAGTGTAAAATTTCTCACAAGAGAGGTGAAAGAAGCTTAAACATACGGAGCAGAACTCTGCACAGGAATCAGTCTGTGGTTTTATTAGACCACTTTCGAAGAGACTCGAAGTAGAGTATCTGTGAGGAAACAAGTGAGTTATTAATTAAAATTCAGAAGTGGCGTGAGCTGTAAATTCCAATGGCTTTGAACTTGTGCCTCTTTCATTCAGGAACAAAGCTGACAAATGACAGCACTAGCATGAAACTAGGACTGAATTTAAATCCTCAAGTGCTTTGACTTTGGCTGTGTATCTTGGCTTTGCTTCCATCTACCTACCCAGGGAAGCTTCCCTGGCAAAGGCTGCAAGGAGGGTCAGTGTTGCATATAGAATGGTTTGCACATATGGCTACAATCCCTGTGCATAACTTTGATAATTTACAAGTTAACAGCCAGTGTTTCAGAAGAGAACTGCTCGCTTTCACTGTAACAGTGTTCAGAGATGGTTCACTAGTTAATGTTTTCAAATTAATGACCCAGAAAACATTACAATTTTTATAGCATTTTACCGTTAGAGACTTTCATCAGATTACAATGGTTTTTTTTTTTCAATTGTACAAATGGAGGCTTTTGGAAATATTAAACCCCCCACTAATGTGGAGCTTTAAATTGTCTTAATATTGGTTGATCAGTCTACAGCTTGGAACACCCGTAACACCCATTTAGCATGCACCAGGATATTTTTTTCTACTGAGTTATCCTGACAAGAAAATGAACTGTATTGTTGATTTCCATTTGTGCAAATTTAGAACCCCTCACCCGCAAACTTTGTCCCAACTTTTCCCCAGTGAATTACTGTGCCATTTGTTTTGTTTCTAATACTTCACCTGCTACTTCGCTGGAATTTTAGCAGCTTGCTGCTTTCAAAACTCGGAATCTAAAATGTCAAGAATATTTAAATGTGTTTAGATTCTTTTAGTAGCTTGGTGGAAGTTTGTAATAATGTTCTTCCATATTCCCATCTAGTGATGTGAACAGTTTCTTACTTAACAGGGACACAGCAGCATGCACCATCATTTTCACACAAAGTACACGCAGAAGTCTGATGTGCTGTCCTTAGGTAAATAATGCTGCTTCAGTGACCTCCATTTGAAATGTATATTCTCCAGTAGAGTCCTCAGGAAGACTGATGGGCAGATTTCATAGCTGGTTTTTGTTGCGTTACAGACTTTCTTTGAATCATGCTTCCAACATTTTTGGACTTACCGAAATGGCATAACTGCTGTAAAGAGAAATGTTACACTGGGTGCAGTCCTAAACCCCAAGGTCTCATTGATGTTTCAATGAATGCATTGGAAGCCTCATTTTGATAGATTGCAGAGAATAGCTCTTTATTATACTTAAAAGGTCCTACAAGGTATTAATGCCTACAGTATGCCTTTTTGCAATGCTGCAGTAGATGAATGTAAAATAGAGAGCACGGCTGATAGCCTACTTCTGACATGAAGGCCGTGTCTACACTAGCCAAAAACTTCGAAATGGCCATGCAAATTCGAAGTTTACTAATGAAGCGCTGAAATATATATTCAGCACCTCATTAGCATGCGGGCGGCCGCGGCACTTTGAAGTTGATGCAGCTCGTCGAGACGGGGCTCCTTTTCAAAAGGACCCCGCCTACTTCGAAGTCCCCTTATTCCCATCTGCTCATAGGAATAAGGGGACTTCGAAGTAGCCCAGGTCCTTTCGAAAAGGAGCCCTGTCTGGACGAGCCGCGCAGCAGTGTGCTGCATCAATTTCGAAGTGCCGCGGCTGCCCACATGCTAATGAGGCACTGAATATGTATTTCAGCGCTTCATTAGTAAACTTCGAAATGGCCATTTGCATGGCCTTTTTGAAGTTTTTGGCTAGAGTAGACGTAGCTGAAGTGTAGCACACTGAGATCTGCCACCTGGAGCTGAAGACTTTTTCATTTTACCATATTTTTGGTATGACTGCTTTTGCTAAACTAGCCTTATCTGACAGCTATTTTCCCCAGCAAGAAGTTATTTTGCTTGTTAGTTAAAGTGTGCTAATGAAGGCACTTCTGCATTTCACTGCTAAAATCCTGTAGGAGAGACAACCTGTATCCAGTATCTTTCAGTAATGAACTTAACAGTAAATATACCACAAGAGCTCATTAATCTAACTCTCATTTCTAACAAAGAGGGAGCTCTTGTTTCTCAGGAGACAGTTTCACCTCTAAGTCTGGACTGGTATTAAGGATAAGAATAGAGGGAAACATATTGACCTTTTCTCCTAGTGCACATATATTAATAATGCAATTGCTGTCAAAGTTGATGAGCCTGGGATGGGAATTGGCACTGCCACACACACAACTGACTACACAGTGCCCACCCTGGCTCCCTCGGCTAATGAAGCAGGAAGAGAATACTGAAGCAATACTGCTTTGAACTGGCGACAGTCTTCAAAACTATGTTGTTACACAGCCAAGCTCCACTGGAATGATGCTTGGCTCATTTAAAGTTGGTCAGTTTTGAAAATTGTATCGTTTACCTATTTGAAAGCTCAATGCACATGTAAAAGGCTGTGTCCACCTGGCCACTTTCAGTGCTAAAATTTTCGTCCTTTTGGGGATGTGAAAAACACTCCCCAAGCAATAAGCTTTAGCACTGAAAAGCACTGGTATAGACAGTGTTTTTATTATCAGGAGCTGCCACTGCTCTTGCTCTTTCAGGGGAGGAGGTGGCTTCTTGCTGGGAGAGCTCTCCTCTGGCAATAGTGACTCTACTATATGGTGGTGCAGACATACCCCAAGAAAAGCCAATAATATAAGTTTTGTCTTTCAGTACAATGTTAAAATCCTCTATGGGATATTCGTTATTTTTAATGCTGGAAATTTTATTTATTCATTTGTAGGCATCATCACTATTTTGTATGATACCCTGTAAATTTTTTCATATGGGGATTTTAATGCATATCTCTCACTTGCACATATTTAAAAAAAGCTAAAGCCCTAGCAAAGAGAGACAGCTGAAAATAGTTTCAATCATTCACTGCCCCCATTGGAATACTGTGACTCTAAATTAACACAATCCATTCAAGAAAAGTATCAAGGTACCTTTTGTGGACAGTTTGATGAATTTCTGCTCAGTGTGAAGCTGCAGTTTAAAAAAAGATGAATTGAAGAAAAACAGAAAAATTTGATGGGATACCTTTATCTCAAATGCTGTGTAAATGATTGTTCATCTTGTATCAGAAAGGACATTGCAGAATTAGAGGGATCTCAGCAAAGATTAGTGAGAGTGACTGACGGGGCTTGGAAGAACTCATATACAGAAAGGATGGGATTGTTTAAAGGAAGACAAAATAATATAAACTATGATAGTTACATAAAAGTCATCCAGCAGAGAGAGAGGAAAAACTTCTACTCTTCTTGCTTCATAACACAAGAACAAGGAAATGAAGCTGAAGTGTGACAAATTTAGAACCAATACAAGGAAATACATTTTTACATAATGCATAATTAGACTCTGGAATTCACTGCCACAGTATGTCATTGAAGCCAAGAATTAGCAAGACTCAAAGGAGGATTGGACACTTATATGGATGACAAGAATATTCAGACTTGTTAGCTAATTATGATTTTAAAGAAGTGGAGAGGATATGAAACATCACATTGCATGGTTCAAACAAATTGCTACCAGGGGTAAGGATGAGACCTTCCTGGTAGGACAGATTATCCCATATCTGTTTACTGCATGGTTTCATACATTTTCTTGAAAACATCTGGTGCTTGCCAGTGTCAGAGACAGGATACTGGACTAGAGGGCCCTGAGGTCTGGCCCAATAGGGTCATTGCTATACTCCTGTGCTGTTCAGTTAGTACTGGTTCAGCAGTCTCTTTTTTTCAGTCAGTGAAAAAGGGAGATGCAATCTCAGCTGGAGATGTTCCCAACCCCATTGTGCCTGTGAGAGAATCAGAAAAGTAGCCTACTAAGCTGATACCCAAGGGCATTCTTATTTGAACCAACTTTACCAACTGAGCTCAGCTTGGTACTTCCCTGTGGATGCCTACTGTGGATCAGCAATTGAGAATAAATGGGGACAAGGAGAGAGGTTTTATAACCTAATTTAGTCTGAATCATTGTCTGTTATGCTTTTTGACATATCAGTAGAGGAACCTCCCTCGTTGTTGTTGGTATGCACAGAATTATTTGCTCTGCAGAAGATGAAGATTTGAAAATAGAGAGGTCTGTAGCACATGCCATTGGAGCTGTGAGCCAAAATAGCTTCAAGCTAGTTTTGTAAAAATAATCTCTCATATTTTTGGCATACCTTTTTAAGAATCTTACCCATGTAAAGGTAGTCTGTTGATTCTCTCATTTCTTTAGCGATGTCTTGTAATGCTGTTTTAAAAGTTTGAAATCATTGTGGTTTTACTCTGCTTCAGTTGTCAAGTGTTCTGTGAGAGGCAAAATCTTATCCTTTGTACTATCGTGCCTTAGGGATATTGTTGGTATATGTTATCAAACAAGTTTTCAAACATTGTGGATTATGCCAACCTGGTAAATGTATGCTGCTGTTGTGCCATATTGTATCAACGCATTAGTTATCAGAATACAGTATTTTTACCTTTCAAAGCCCTTTAGAAGCACTTCTTGTAATGTCACTCAGGTGAAAATCATCCTCATGCTACAGACAGGGAAACTGAGGCAGAGAGCTCTGTTCAGAGTTACCAAGTGTCCATGTCAAAGCCAGTATGATCATCAGGACTTTCTTATACTCACTTTAACGTTCAGACTATATGTGTAGAGAGTTTGGTTCCCAATCCCCCTAGCTTGAAAAAGGCTGGCTGCTGTAGAAGCATCATTGTACACCTTTGAAGGTTAAAGGTGACATTTATTATTGAACTGCACAGCTCTGGAAGATTCAATGATATTAAGTAGCTTGGAGAGGAAGGGAGAAGACTGTGCGTAGCCAAAAAGGATAACAGCATCACGTAGCATCAGAAGCACAGGGAATCCTCCTGGGTCCAACAGGGAATGCAGGCACCCTAGGAAAGAGAGTGGCATTCAGTACAACTGTTTTAGAGGCTGTTTTAGAGACTTAAGAAATCTGGGTTCTTTATGCATCTCAGCAGCAAGGTTGGTGGTGTTAATGATGTCAAAATTTTCAAAAATAACTTCTGGTATTGAATGCCTTGGTATTTGGGTCTCCAAAATGAGACACCCTGGATACCATGCTCAGAAGCCACAATTCCAACCAAGGGCATACAATACCTCTGAAAGTCAGCACCTTGGTATTTCTAGTAGGGCATCCAAAATCAGACCTGCAGAAAATGTTTATTTTACTCTGTCTCATTTGTAAAATAGGAGTCTTCCTTCCTCACAGAGAGGTGGGTTGCAAGTGTAAAGTACTAATCTCTGAGTGGTAAACAACTAAGTTTTGTCTGTGATACAAAACAGCACTGAATTCAAAGTTCACACCAATATTATTGTGACAATATCATTAAAACAAATGAAAAATGTGAATTTTGTGTTGATATTGAAAACCCACTAATGCTGCTCTTCTGGGTGACATAGGATTTGGCCATTTCCAGGGAGTCCTTAATGCATTCTTTCCTTCTCCTTGGCAGGTTATGTGTTCTGTATGTTACATCGCCTGCCCGAACAACATGACTGCACATTTGACCACATGGGACGTGGGCGTGAGGAAGCCATTATGAAAATGGTGAAATTGGACCGGAAAGTAGGGAGATCGTGCCAGCGCATCGGCGAAGGGTGTTCCTGAGTGCAAGACTCTGCAACCAAATGCTGTTCTTAGTTCACTAATGTTAGCCTTATTTAGGACAAAATCAGCCAGACACCTTGTACTGGGCAAGTTTCAGACTACAGCCAATCAGTTTCCTTTCTTTAGCCAACCGTCCTGGTACTGTAGTTTAGGGGTTGATGGTGGTTGAAATTGATTTCTGGCTGGTTATGAAGGTGCCTGCTAGCCAATGTATAAAATTAAAACATGAAGAAATATTTTTTTCGAGCATGGCTAGTGGATTCAGAACACAACAAAAGAAAAAAAAATCCAAAGGCTTCTATTATTGCTGGAGTCAAACTCTAAAAGCCTTACGCTGGAAACCTTCCAGCTGCAGAGTTAAAATAAATAGCTGAGTAGAAGCTGGTGTAAAAGTTTGCTATGCACACAGCTTTCAGACAAACTGTTTAATGTGCAGCCTTTCACCTTTTCACTTGTAGTTAATCTTGGAGAGGTGAAACTCTAGTAAGAGCAGCTAGGGTAGCTGCTAAACCCAGAAGACCTGACTGGTCACCCGTGCCTTCATCATGCGTGGCTTTTGTGGTTAGGCAATGTCACCAGCATCAGGGATTCTGTTGGGAGGGAATACCTTTCTGCTTCTTCCCAGGAAGCCTAAAAGAGAGGGGGACAGAGATTCTTACAAAAAAGTTATATCTAACTTGCTGCAGAGAACCTGTTTTTCTTCATTTAAATTACAGTGATCTCATTTTAAAGCTGGCTCCATTCTAGAGCAGTAAACAGCACATGTTCTGTACATGGCATCCATAGAATTTCTGAGCATTGTCTGACCAGATTCCACGTTTGTTATGTATGCTGACCAGTGCTGCCATTGCCACCAGCCGAAACCTGATTGGCTCTTGTTTGCATTTTGCTAAGTGCAGGTATCTGATAATTGATCAAATAAGGCTAATTCACAGCACAGTAGCCAAGGCTGGATTCTACAGACTGACTTTCTGTAGCTAGACATATATATTGGGGGGGTGGGGGGAAGGACATTTTGTAGCAAACGGAATTCAGTAACAGTATTGGGGAACAACCAGGAAAGCATCCCTCATCAGCTTGAGTTTTACTCCTCACTTCCAGAGTGTTAACAAGATAATCAAATGGGCTATGTCAGCCTTGTTTCTATGCAGCCTGATGCTCTCATGAAAATCTCTGCCCGCATATATTGCAAAACAGGTGTAGCAAGTGAATGTGAAAGGCATTATTACATGGAATAGAAAACTTTGGATCTGATGTTTAGACGTATGTGCTCTTTTACGCTGAGTCACATAGAGCTGAACTACACAGATCTTGTTAGTCTGTAGCAAAATAAATAAATAAAAAAGGAAAAAATCAGCATGTTTCCAGTAGGTACAGTTTATGCAGGTCAAGAGGATTCATGCTGATTTGGCTCAGTTGTCATATGTGGATATGGTTCCCTGACCCAAGTTAGTAAAGCATTAACAATCAGGTAGTTTAGTAGGAAAACAGGGAGGGAGGGGGTTTTATATAGTTTTGAAAAATTGGGCTTCTGTAAAACTTCCAAGGATGAAGCAACATATTGTCACTCCAGAAAAGGTGCATGTGGGGGAGTGACCTTAAATGTCACCCCCTATTCTGCGTGTGTGAAAGGTAAATAATTTCATACAGGCCAACTTAATTTTTAGTTTGGTAGCCAGAGAAAAATGGTCTCATTAGATGGTTCTTTTTAAAATAAACTCAGCATCAGACTGTATTAGTGTGAATTAACCATGAAGTAAATCAGAAATGTTCCATCATGTATAAAATGCAAGCTATATAACCCAACAAAATTTCCATTGGTATTTTCAGGAAATGGTCCACTCCATCCTGGTGACGGGGCAGTCTGATGACATTCTTAGTATTTGTCATGAAGAGTTTAAAAATCATGGATTTCAGCTGTTGCTGAAATACGCACTTTCTTTTCCTCTAAAATCCTAACATGCTCTTTGGTGGACCTTCTGATGATACCCAGTACGCATCCACATTAATACTGATGCTGTTAAGCCTTCCTACTCCTTTCTTTAACCCTGTTATTAATGCACAGTTGGTTTGAAGGTGGCTCTTAAGAGAACACTACTCAAAGTTAATGTGGATTATGGGCAATATTCACTTTAAAAAAGTGGGGGGAGGGGTTGTTCCTTTGCAGTATCTGTTCTGTGAAGTTTGTTAAACGTAAAGAAAGCTTAAGTTCTTGTATCTTTAAAGAAAATCTTATTTAACCCTTTTGTGTTCTAGATTTACTTACACATGTAGCCTAGAGCTCAGTTTTAGTTTAACATTGTGAAAATATTAAAAGAATCTTGTAACTTTATTCTTTTCCTCCTGCTAAAAAAAATTAAACCAAGCAGATTAAAAGTTTGAATTCCTCTCTGACTATTCCAGCAGGTCATACTGATCTGCATTGTTTCTGCTGTTTATGAAATCTGAATGGGGAGAAAAATATATCAACTTCGGGCCAGGCCAGTGATTTCAAATTGTGTTTAAAGTTTTTGGGAGTGGAGCAGTATTTTCTGCCCATCATTGGAACTAGCACCTCTGCAGAGTTCAAGTTTAGTAATTTCTTTTGTAAGCAAATCTAGTTAAATCTACTGTAACATCAATATTGGGAAGTAGCTTTGTGAGGTTAGTCACATTTAGCATTCAAACAAATATTTTAAGTCCCATGCATATGTTATTGCACTGTTACAGTGGTATGAGAAGTAAAGAATGTCCTTTAAAGTAAATGTTTTTTGACAGCTTCTTCACTTGCAGTAGCTGTACTCTGAATGTAAAGTTCCATAGTTATGAGTTGTTCATAATTGATATTTAGGAGCTAAACTATAGAGACTGGATCTTGCATTGCCTAAAATGTGGAACCAGTTGAATAACAATGGAATGTGTTGAACAAGGAGACAAAGTCAAACCGGTTCTATCTAAATTAGTTTTAAATGAATCATGGGACATGTACCCCATTTTTTTTCCTCAAATGAACTGTACTTCCAAAGATAAAAATTGTGTATTGTGGTTCTTGCACACCACTTCAGTATTATAGCAAGGTTAGACACAATTAGAGCTATCCCACCTACAACTTCCAAAGAGGGAGCCAAGATTTCGGGGGGCGGAGTGGGATTTATCAGCTAGGAAGAGCAGAGACCCACCTCCAAAATCTTTTCTTGCTCTGCAGCGGCTATTGTTTTTCTTGCAAGACTTAAGCTTTAACTACAAGTAAATTTGGGGCAGGTCTACACTAGACCTGAAAGTCGATCCTCGATACACAATTCCAGGTATGACAGTTATGTAGCTGGAATCAACTTATCTGCCCATCCTCACTGAGGGGGGTTGACCTCTCTCTTACTCCTCATGATAATGAGAAGTACAAGGGCTGACTGTCAAGCCCTGATAGTTCGATTTTGTGCATCCTCACTAGGCACACAAAATTGAACTAAGAAAGATCAACCCTGACCGGGTCCATTGCCTGGTAAGTGGACCTTTAGTGTTGGTGAAAGTGCTATGCTAAATCTTGGCATTGTGTGCCCTACCACTATACTTCAGTCTGAAGGTGTAACGTTCCTGGGTGCTGTATTCTCAGGGCTGGTCAAAAAGATTCAGTTTAAATTTTTCTGATGACACTAATGAATGTTTTCTTGTGAAAAGTTTCTGGTTTTTGACCTCCTCTCATCCCCAGTCCTCCAAACCATATTTTGATCTCCTGAATTAAGTTGACTTTGTTCTTATTCTACAAAATTCAGTTGTGGCTACAATTGTATTTCTTCCTCATGTGACTGATCTGTGCCTAGATCTCCAAGACTGAAAGATACATGCACAAACCCAGTATTCTGCCTTACAATGTTTATTTTTAATATCAGTCTCCTAAAATTTAAAGGAAAGTAGAATGTTATAAAATGCAAATTTTATAATGGGTTCCAGATGCTCCATCAGCAAAATCATTAGCAGCACACAGACAGGATGGCCTTTGTTACATTATTAAACACTTAAAGCCATCACTCAATGCTCATATGTCACTAGGTATATTAACTAATGTTGTCAATCATCGCTACAGGAAAAATGTAGAGCGTTTAAACTGGAGTGCCAGCAGGATGTAAGAGTGAAGGAGGGCTGGAGACAGAGCATAGCCCTATAAAGCTGTGGTTTTTCAATCCTTTCTCACTTGTGGATTCAAACATTTTTTGAATAGAGGTGCACACCCTTTAACATTCTGTAGACCATGGGCTGAAAGTCACTGTTCTGTGGTCTTTGATGTGGTCTGCAGACTACCAGTTGAAAACCACTGCTATAGCATATCAGATTCAATTCTGGCTCCAACCTTCCCTAGACTGAACTCTGCTTACTGATGTCAGCATATTTTCTTTATTAGACAAACTTTTGTCCACTATGATGCTGCCCTCAAGAAACATTAGAAGGATATGTCATAGCTGTCAAATCAGAAGCTCTTGTGTCAAATCTTTTAAGCAATGTGACTTGTCCTACCAAAAAATATTGCTTCTGTTTAGCAGAGAACACTGAAGCTTGGATTTGTTATTAGTTTCATTTGAAGGATGTGAATGGGTTTGTCTGTTTTTATGCAAACTGTCAAGGGGCTATCTATAGGCTTCTGTAATGTATTTTTGACTGTACACTTACACTTTTTCCTCGTTTGATGTAGTCCCCAAACTAACTTGGTGTGTGAAAGTAGTGTTGCATGTGTTCTGCCACAACACTCTCTTCTACTACAGTGGATTTGCAGCATTCCAAGTAAGCCAAAGTAATACCAATTCTCCTTTTGCAACCCCTAGAATGTAAGATCAGGCAAGTTTTAGCACAGGCTATTATTCTGTAATGTTCATGGGGGCCCATGATCACCACTGACATGTACATGGGTGGCCCTACTCCAAAGACATCAGACATACAAGGGTCCTGTCCAATCTGGTGATCTGTATATGGACTGACTTTTTACTGAGTCTCCTCAATCCCTTCCAGGTGCCAGGCACCCACAGTACACAATGTCCTGCAGGCTACAGATGGGAATCAGAGCAGAATGAAAATGGAGAATGTACAAATCTACATGCATATACTAATTATATCCACTCAACATCTATAGTCAGCCCTGATCACAAAAGTTATCACATACATCACCAACTGCCAATCTATTTACTTAAATAAATAAATAAACTGGGTACTGTCCTGGTATTGGATTCAACATCTGGAACTCCCATTTATTACAGATATTTTTTAAACAATAGGGATTAAATTTGCTTATTTTGCTACTACACTTGCAATGTAATATCTATTCCCTAATGAACAAACTGTGTAAATTTGGAAGATAAATTATATACCTAACTCAAAATAGAAAAAAGATTAAACATATGACACATACTAAGGAAAGTTTTCTTTAAAATGTTCAAAAACATCAGTAATTGTATTCTTTCTGTTGGGTTTGTTCAAGGTAAGATTAAGCAGCTGGTATTCAAGAGGTACATGTAAGAGAAAAGAGATTAAAGAAAGCAAAGGAAATGTTTCCTAAATGAGCGCTTAGACTCTTGAATGTAGTCGTCTGTAGAACTGGTGGAAATCTGGCTGCTTAACTCTATATGTAGTCTTAGGAAAATTAGACTTTTCTATGTAAATGTTGATTTCACCCTACACACACAATAAAACTTCCACAGATAATGAAAATGGACAGGTGGGCAAAAGAAAAATGCTGCTTTAGAATTTCCATATTGACACATGATGCAGACAATTTGTTTTGGCTATAGTGTTTTAAACTTACTTAAGCTCAACATCTATGGTCATTAAATAATTGTCTGAGCTCTTCTATAATTTTAGACAACTTTGAAAATTTAAAAATAAAAACTGGTATTATCTACTGCAATTATAAAAATAAAACCAGACTTCTGCCAAGCCTTCCTTTAGGGAATAAGCCACCTGAGCTGGAGGACAAGTCTGATTTCATAGTAGTTTTCTCAGTTCCTGAGACACTTTGCTAATGAAGATGGGGATCTGATCAAAGTCCTGACTTTTTAAAAAACCACTCTGAGTTGCCCTGGAGTACAGCTCTACCCATGTACACTTTATGCATGCTGAATAGATTGGTAATGAAAGGAGAAACCCAGATTTGGAGAGGTTTGGATTAAATCCCAATTAGCTAAGCGTTAATCGATTACGCAAATTTACATTCACAGCCACCATTCAGCATACACAGTGTTTCTTTTTGCTCCTCACTCACTACTGGCTTTTCTTTAGGCAGTTTCAAAATGGCATTGCTTGTGTGCCTTGGTTAGTCAATGAAATGTTTGGTTTCTTGTAAAGTAGGTACCTGAATGAAGCAAGACCTATCATGTTGTTGGAAGGGAACACAAATTCATTACTTATACATGTCCAGTCACCAGACTATGTCTTGACAGATTTCGAGGTAGAAAGTGGCCTGTCAATGATCCCTATGCTCACAAACATTTCCTGTATCTTCTTTCATTTTTCCTCTTACTAGGTCCTGTGACTTCTTGTGGAGTAAAGTCTAGATAAATGTGGCCTCTTAACCTCACTTTCTAGAAGCTTTTTCTGAGCTATTTTCTGTCTCCACTTACTCATTCAGGGCTGCACCTATCCATATCTATTATTTTTTGCTGTGTGCATCCGTCTGTCTATCCGGGTAATGTTCTACCATGTTCTACTGGTCCCAGCCCCTCCCCTGGCCAGTGTGGGGCCTGGCCCGTACACTATGGATGTGTATTACAACAAATTTCTATCTAGAACTTTCTTCCCAACCCAACTTCTGCTTGCAGGCAGAGCTTCAACAGGAACTCTGGTACTAGAAAATGTTGTAGCTGTTTTAAAGTAATGGTGCTGCTGTCAGCTCACCAGTCACCTTCAGAGTTTAACAGCCTTTCTTTGTGCTCCACAAATCCATCTGTTACTATGCATGATCATTTTCACAGTAAACTATAGCTGAGGGTATAATGTAGTACAGTCAGTCTTTAGAGCATCATTCTTTAAATAGCATTCAATCACATCCATTTATATCACAGCAACAAGACTTTTATTGCCAATCAATCTCAGTCTACTTGTAAATGAAGATCTTAATTCTTAAATGCTAAATTACGTTGCTGCGGCTATTTAAAGAATGATGTAATGGTCCCTTCTGGCCTCAGAATCTATGACTCTGTTTACCCCATTTTCAAAACTACATTCATAGTTTCAATCAAGTACATTTATTAAAATCCAGACCAAGCAGTCTTGCCCCCTAATTCTTTTAATGTTTGAGCTTTGGCAGCTTGGTGCGAGCAGAGGGGCTGGTGAGCACCTTTGTACTTTGTGCCCCAAAGATCTCAGTAGCAGCCTCACCAACTAGGAGCTAGTTTTACTGGCAAATGTGTGTGTGAAAGCTGTAGTCCTTGTGTTTTGTTTCTGACTAGGTACAGCAAGAAGTGCCAATATGTGTTGTGTGAAACACTGGGTGGTGCATAAAGAAGTAGACTATATTAATCATGTTAAAGAATACAGCCTTGGTCTTTGACAAGCCAGGAAAGGAAATATCTGCTTCAATCTGTTTTCCCTGACAAAATGTTATGTGATTAAAAGGAGGAAGCAACAGGAGGAAACTGAGTTGTCTAACACTTGTGAAAATACATGCAACTGCTCATTCATGGACACAAGTGTTCCTACACAATTTATTCAACTGTCATGAAATGGAACTTAAATGATGCTATGATGTCAATGCAGACTACATATGCTGAGCAAGGTAAAGTTAAATGCTGTCTAATTCAATCTGTCATTAACTTGCAATGGATGGAATCCTGAGACAGTCACTTAGCCTTTCTGGGCCTCAGTATCCTCTTCCATATATAATAAGCTTTCAACACCTCTCACAGTTGAGGGCAAGGGTTGATTAATTAGCATTCTGACAGCAAGTTGAAGGTGGAAAGCACTTTATGGTGCTAAGTATTTATTACTAAAGATTAAACTGTTTGCTGCCTACTTGCCAAGCATGCTGCCCAAAAAGCACCTCTAAGATCGTGCTGTGTGTTGGGGTACATCATAATATACCTGCGGGACTTCAGTAAAATGGGTAAATTAGAGTTGTTAACATAACGAAGGAAACTAGGATTGCTGCAGCACTAAATCCTGGGGAATAAAATGGAGACACTTGACCTGATCTGTTTTTTTGCTGGCTATGAATTCCCTTCACACTCTTAATGTAGATTTTATGGTGCGAATACTGTGTTTTAGATGAAGTAGTTGGGAAATGCAATTTGTGGCTGTAGGCTAATCACTGGGCAGTCTAGTTCTGAATGTGTGAAAATCATATATTAGGATATCTAATGACCTTGTTAACAACAGTAACTTCATGGTGCAATGACAAAGTAAATTCTGTGCCATAATCTATGCAGAAAGTGTTTGCACAGGCTCCTTTGGGCAACTTAACCTTTTGAAATATTACACATTTTAACATCTTTCTGGGTTGAGAATAAACATTTTACTTGAGTGGATTAATTACTTATCAATTTTGAATTTAAAAATAACTGACGAATACACTGATTTTTTTTTCCCAAAACCTGTGAAATTTAAAAGTTCTTAGTGCTCAGCCTGTGCCCTTGTTTGTTTCACTCCAGGCAGAGGTAAGTACATACCAAGTTGCTACTGTGTGTAAAAAATCTGAAATACAATAAAGCTCCTTAGAGAAATGCCATCCCCAGCAACTAGAGTCCAATCTATGCCAATGTATTTATCCAGCTAAATAAAGGTACAGAAGACAGTCTGAAACCAGGTATATGGCTGATCATGTTTGGGGACTCTACAGTAGTTGAACATTTATTTGCAGCCATGAACATAGCACTTTGTTTGCATAAGAACTACTGCTGTTTTTGCCCTTCTCCACTTCCCCCTAACTTACTGGTGAACTTATTTGTTGCATCTTGTATTAAACACACTGTCACTGGGGAAAGACCTAATTTTTCTCACATTTGTACAGAGCATAATGAGAGCTTTTCATGCTAGTCTAATAAAAAGTTACATCTTCTCAGACTTCGAATGTAAGGCTATGCCACACTTGTCCATAGACTTGCGTTATGATCTAGGACCTCACTGTCAAAGTATTAATTGTTTCTATACAGATAACATAGAGGAACTAAACTTAAAAAAATGAAGACACGTCAATTTCATGCCTTTTCATGTATTCATTCTGAATGTACCCTTTGTTTAAATAGGGCATATCCTGGCTTCAGTTATGTGCTATGCACAAACACACATACCCATTCCCACTGAGATCCTAATCCTAAAAGGTACTAAGCACTTCCATCAGCCAATGAAGGCAACTTAAGTAGAACGAGCTCACCACTGAGCGCTATGTGAATATAAGGTCATTAAAGAAAGGGTGAAATTAATCCTGCCTGCCCCCAAGAGAAACACCAAGAAGGTCCCACATAGACATGTAACTGCAGGATGACCTAAAGAGGCCTCTAGTCCTAAGGCTGCTTACCGATTTTGTAAGGTCAGCAAAAGCACTAGTGACTTGAAGTCAGATCCCAGAGCACAGGTGTAGCATTTAAAAAAAAAACACTGCTCTTTGGTCTGTTGGTATAAACCACCAAGTCAGACTGTGTGCTAGCAGGGACCATACAAGTCCTACAGTTTGAGGGATTTAAAACTAATTGCCATCATCATGCTACCAAAAGTTCATGAAACAAGTAATATTCTGTACTACAGCATTCTGACAGCTGTTTCCAAAGAGGGAGAAATGCAGAAGGAGCCCCCATTTTAAATGTAATTTTTTCATAATGTGTTTAATGGAGGCACGGGAGAAATAAACTGACTAGGGGTACACTGAATGACACACAATTAGGAACAGAACCCTAGGGTCTCTGTTACCTAGTCCTGTGTTCCCTTTACTCAAAGATGCCTATTTAGTATGTTAATAAAGCATAATAGTATGAAGAGTGATTTTTAGTGACTGAACTTGGTTGGAAGTCACCTGTCTCACAAATATAATCCAGAGTAGTTTGCTTTTGAGGCAGGTTTGCAGATATGGAGTGAGTGGTATTGTAGCCAACAGGGACATAAGCACCTATGAACAGGATTGATGAGCATTTCAAGATGGAAGATAGGTGTTAAGCACGTGTTTTAGGCTGTCTTCTGAATGATTCTGTAACACCCATCATTGGCAGTACTGCCATTCTAGCCTGCAGTCACTAGGGCTATGGATACCCTATAGTACTGTCAACAGAAGTTGCTGGCAGGAGAGATTTCCCGAAAAATCTTTGCCAGTGTGGCCATGCATAAAAGCCAATCAGAAGAGCAGAGCACCTGGACTCTTGCCAAAACAGATTCCCAGAAGTACAGCAAGCAGGGCTGCCAATTGTTCTGGCTGCTCTGTCTGTTGAGAGAAGACCCCCTTCCCAGAGCATCCACACTGCTCTTTTGTTGACAGAATCTATCAGTAGCAGTGTTATGCCTCATGGCTGAGAGGCAGAATGCTGCCAGCAAAAGTAAAGCATAGGAGATAACTATCTCGCTCTATGCAATACTTGTGTGGTTTCTACTGCAGTATTGTGTCCAGAGTAGGGTGCTACACTTCAAGGAAAATGTGAACAAACAAGTTGTGTCCAGAAAAAGAACAAAAATGTTTTGTAAGAGTCTCAGGTGGGAAGGTGGAAAAAATCAGGCATGTTTAGACTAGATTCAAGAGGGCTGTGGGGGGGACATAAATTTTAAATGTGTTATGAATTGTTATGGAGAGAATGACAATTATGCTTCAGGTATCAGAACAGTAGCTGAGTTAATCTGTATCTTCAAAATCATTTTAGTCCCGTGACACCATATAGGCTAATATTTTGGAGCATAAGCTTTCGTGGGCAAAGACCCCTTTCGTCAGATAACCCTCTTCTGGAACCCCCAACTCATGCATCTGACAAAGCTGGTCATTGTCCATGAAAGCTTATGCTCCAAAATGTCTGTCAGTCTATAAGGTGCCACAGGGCTTCTTGTTGTTTATGCTTCAAGTCATTTAAGGTAGTACATGTACTAATTAGCTAGTTTTGCAGCACAGGGGATTAAGGTTAGACCTCAAGAAAAGCTTGAACAAGAAAGATAGTTCAGCACTAAAACACTTCACCTAGGGAGATTGTGGAATCTCTGTCATTGTCAAACTTGTTCTTAAAAATCTATGTATACTTTATGACCTCAAGGTACCTTTCAGCCCTATGCTTCTAAAATTCTATGAACTCCTGGCCTCTACCTGTATTTTTCATTGCTCTTAACACTCGTGCAATTGTCTTTATCTTCACTTTGCAATTATTCCAAGAAAACTCAAACATTTTCCTGGTACATCTAAACTAGGATCTCGAAAGATGTTTTACCATAACAACTCCATCACAATTAATTTACTGCAGACCATGGAAAGAGCTATTATCATTAACAGAAAGGTCAGGAAAACTAGCCTAGCATTTAAGCCAAAACATCTAAAAACTTTATTTTGTGATCAGGTCTGTCACTCTCAATTTACAGCTGGACCACACAGAACTGTAAGGACAGAATTACACATTATACACAGTCACTCCCCTTTCTCTGCAAACAAGGAAACTAAACAGAAGGCAACTGCCAATTATGTGGTGTTTGCTTTATCCACTAACATTTTCCATAACCTCCATTTCTTGATGTCAACAAATGACACTAATAGAGAAACAGAGATAACAGCAGGTCCCTCTGAGCGCAGAGGCAGCACTGGGTCTCAAATGATGGACAGTTGAGCAGTGTATGCCAGATGGCCCTAAAACCTGTGGTCTGACCGTGCTCACTCCTTAGGGCTGCTCTCTGCAGTGGTATGTAAATAGGGGACAACTACAAAGTTGTGCAGGAATGGGAAGCGTAGAGTTTGCATAATTACTCTTTTTTTCTCGTACCAGGATTTGTGTGAACTTGTAGTAAAAAAATTTTTTTAATTAAAAAATAAAGTCTTTTTGCACTTCCTGTGTCAGCTGCAAAGACATTTCATGTATGTAGGCCACTGGAGTCTTCAAAGCGGTCTGAATTATCAGAGCACTTGTGTGTCATTAAAAAAAATAATAATAATCAGGGCTTGTGTCTAAACCAGGGGCTGGCAACTTGCAGCGGTTCAAGGAGTCAGTTGTGGCTCTGGGTGCTACCTCCACTGACTCCTCCAACAGCTCCCTGCTGCCGCTGAAATAATGGAACTAAGTATAATTGGCTGAGCGGGCAGCAGGGTGGTGGGGAGGGATGGTGGTGGACTTCACAGAGAAAGTTATATTGTTTTGTGTGTGAGGCACTTTCCTTCTAGTATTCCTTTCTGAATGGTCTAGTCTACATAGTGAACTCCTCCTTTCAGAAGTACGTAAGGAGTAAACCATTCAGCCCTGTGACAAAGGAAGAGACTCAGCCTTGGAAGAAAGAGGACTCTCCTTGTTTCTCTAGAGCAATGTTTCCCAACAATTGGTCCATGGACCAGTGCCAACCGGAGAGCTCCACGACAGTTTAGGAAGCCAGGAAACCAGTCCATGGCATCAAAAAGTTTGAGAAACTCTGGAGAAAACTGTTGAAGTAAAGCTCTGTTAAGCTGAACCCACTGGAAATCCTGTTTATTTGGGCAAGTTCTGAATTGTTTGCAACTTCTTCATAAAGTCTAGTTTCCTTGATACTAGTCATTAAAATACCTTGTCCATAACATTGGACACTTTGCTCTGTGGAAATGGTCCTTTCTCTGGAGTACAAATGCAGGTGAGCCATTCTGGTCCTGAAACAGGCAGCACTACATGTCTGCCCCTTTTTCATCTGAGTGGCTAGTTTGAAGGTCAGAGCTCTGGACATTGGACAAAGTCTAACTGGTCTTCTCCATTTTCATGGGCAACTTCAATATGTCCAGGCACTGGAATTGCAGCTCCAGCACAGCAGGTAAGTCATCACTGAGTCCTTTCTGGAAAATATCCAGCTCTTGTTTTAAATTAATTTGGTGACCTTTCCAGCTCAGTTTTAGACTGTGCATTAATTGCTTTTGGCCCTCTTTGATTTCTGAAAACATTGCCTTATCTTGATCTATCTTAGTTCAACAGGAAAACCAGCCCACATGCTCTGTCCTTGGAAACTGGATCCCATGCTTTACACACATTCTCCTTTCTAAACTGAGCAGCTAGTCAGAGTTCAGGGCCCCAGGATGTTTCAAACAGAAGTTCAACTTGATGAATGAATCTGGTATTTTCTTTATACAGTCTTTGCAAATAAACAAAACTGCATCAAAGTCCTGCTTTCTCCAACAACAGAACCAAAATAAAAAACAAAAGGACAGTTTCTTTACTTATCGCTCCAAGCCTCTCTAACCAGAACCAGATTGATCCAGAACTTTTTTCTAGGCTTCACCAGTATCACACCACAGTTACGTGCTGCTTCTTGATGCCTTTCTCCAAACACTGAGATCCTCCAATGACAAACACTATCCTATTCCACTCCAAAGGTTCAGTTACTTCAGAGCACCAGCGCCAATATAACTCATTATACTGTACACTGAGAATATCCTCAAATTGATCAGACCATGACTGGGGCATTAGTTCAAGACTTGTCTTCACACATGTCATATTTCTCAGGGCCAGTTACTACTTTTAATACAATCCTCTTCTCATAGCCTGGCTCTGTTTCTACTGTCAAACTGTAAACCATTTATATCTGTACAGTACCATCTACTGCAGCTTTTCTGAGGTTAATAACTCCTTTGGGTAAAGCTAGCTTGCTGAATAGCTTGTACAGGTCCAGGTTTATCAGTCGGGGGGTTAAAAAAAAACAAACTTTTTAATGTAGCAAAATCTCCAAATGCTTTATGCAGGGGGATTCTATTTTTCTGGGTTTATTTTTAGCATTTTTTTTAAGTTTTATGTAGCTGTCCAAGCAGTGGGGGAAGCAGGATTGCCACTACCTCTAAGGTTCCAGCATGAACTTTAATATAGCAGTATTTCAAAGAGCAACTATGCTCATGTAGACTAAGGAACCTACGCTGCCCACTAATAAATTCCAGGTGTACCAATTAACACGCAACATGCATTGCAAAAATGAGACTCTACTAGTTCACATTACTGCAATGGACAAACAAGTACTTCAATACAGGTAACCACTCCCAGTGTTTATCCGGTAAACAATGATTTTAAGTATGTATTGATTTTGTGGGGCGGGGAGGAAAATTAAGAGTTTGTCAGTTAGAGCTGAAACCCAGCTATACATTCAACATAGATGAATCATGGAACACATCAGCTCTTTCACAGCACAAGGCAACACTACACCACAGTTTGAAATTGGAAGAAGCGCACAAAATCTAAATGAAGCAGCAACCCTCATTCAGGGCTCTTTGCGATGTTTAACCACAATACAGAACATAGACAAGATGCAAGTTTCATATCTCACACAAGAGCTGGACTTTGCAGAGGCACAGTACCTCCCCAGGCAGGGCGAGTGGCACTGTGCTTAGAGCAAGTTGCCTCAGCTGCTACATCAATCACTTTTCCTGCTCCATCTGTTTTCCTTAGAGCTCTTCCTACGCAGTCCCAGTCAGGCATGAGCCAACTCAATTTAAGCGATCTGACAAAATTACAGCTCAAAGGGGTCTGTCTGAAGGCCAAGGCTCCCTTTAACACCACACCTTAAGTTGGCATAACTTAAATTGCTCAGGAGGGTGAACAAATTGCGCCACCAAGCGACATTAAAGAGCTTACAGTGGCACAGCCGCAATGTTGCAACTGCACTGCGGTAAACTCTATTGTATCAATGTCCCAAGCAAAATTCGGTTCTAAGAGTAGGACAATGTTCTCTAACACTACACTGGGCTGCACACCTTGCAATGGCTCTGCCACTCTACCCAGGTGATCATAAGGTGTAACCTGCAGATAGTCACTGAAGACCTGGCGCTACTTACTGGGGGATTGGTGCCACAACAGCTGATCCCCCAGGGCCAATTTAGCAGTTGTATTGAAAACCCATTAAATAGACCGGTGAGCACATTCTCAACTCTGGTGTTCGCCTGAACAAGCAATGGATGGGAAGTTGACCAAAATTACAACGATTCCAGCTATGGTATTCACATAGCCAACATTGTTTAAATTACATCACCATTGCCCCATAGCGTAGACTTGCCCTAGGAGAGGGGAGCAGCTGGTCGCCATTAAAGCACTCAACCAACCCCCGCTGTGGATGGTAGTTTTGTGTCTAGTAGAGTAGTGCCCATTGATAAAGCATTGGCCACACCAATACGTTTGTTCAGTTAAAAATGTTATCAGGCAGAGACAGGTTTTTGTCCCCCCCGCCCCCACCCCCGAGCAACAAAAGTTAATGCAAGTGCAGTGTAAACACAGCGTGAACTCTGAGGGGGTCAAGCACTTTCTCTGGGTGGGGCACCTATCTGTGCTGCACTATAATAGGCTGACCTCAAACTGGTTTTAAGGGGGGAGGGGGGGCGTGCTTACCAGCTGACAATTCTGTTGTCCTTACCAGCAAGGTGGTAAGACAGAAGCTATGACTGCAGCACAGAGCTATACCAGGGGAGCTAGTTTTGCTCTGACGAGCTCACGTGTAGCTCCAGCAACAGTGAAGCCACAGTAGCAAAGGGCAGCACTACTATCCACGCCCTAGATACCTACTCAAGCGAATGCTGCCATGACTATTGTTCTCAAGCTATTGTTACTAGCTGAAGGCTAGCTTGGGTAAACCAAGTTACATTTCTACACCTTGTTGCAAGCCACATCTGATTACTGATCAGGCTGTCCCCTTCCCAACACCCAAGCACAGCCATCCCCTTCATCACCATAAACACAAAATATTTTTCTTCACCTTGAAGGCTTTTCACAATTTCTTCCTCCCCTTCACTTGGCCAAGGACCCTGTTCTTGAACATTCATTAATCCAACTGCTCCTCAAACACCTTTTTTTTTTTTTTTCTTTCATACACTGCCTCTTCTGCGTGGAACCAGTGTCCTCTAAAGGCCGAAAAGCCTCATTCACTACTTGCAGACCCCTTCGCCTCACTGCTGTCCTGTCTGCAAAATGTGACAATGGCTGGGAAGGTGGTGAGGTGACGTTATCACTCAGCTCTCCTCTCATGATGTAAGTTCTTTGGGGGCAGAGAGAGAGAGAGAGAGAGAGAGCCAGACTGTCTTACCACTGTGTGCACAGTTCCAAGTATACTGGCCTATTTATCTCGGTCTTCTAGGTGTTTATTGCACTACAAATTCATAACAATAACTGCAGCAAGGAACTAATACTCCTCCTCTATGTGACAGGCATGTGGGGAGGACTAATTGACGTTCATGAAGCACTTTAAGACCCACAGATGAAAGCCACCTTGATGATGCACATGATTTCTTATTCTGTGCTGTATTTCAGTTCTAAATCCAAGGTTAGCATTTTTCTACCTGAAAAGATTTTTATTGTATTGTAAAATGAAAAACAAAGTGAAACAAAACAGCACTTTGTGCTTTATTGTGAAGACACAAGCAGCTCAGAAACAAGCGCACATCATTGAAATAGATATAGCTGAAGTTACATACAATAGAAAAAGATAATTAAATAGCATAAGAGAGCACTGAACTTTAACTGGCCTCCAGAGACTAAAACAAATTTCTCGTCTCTGTATTTATTTCACCATCTTGTATCGAAACTACAGGACAACCCTAACAAGCACAACTGACCTCTTAAAAAAAAAACTCTGCAAGAACATGAGTCAGCCCTGTGACATTCTGTGCATTTAAGCTCTTCCATCTCCAATGAAAAATTAGTCCAGTGCCCTCGCCCTGTCATTTGCCAGTGTGAAGTTGAGGGCAATTCTTGTAAAACTTATCCACCTGAGTAAGCCACCCCCTGCACTCCTGTTTGGAGAGGCTCCCTGGGTTGAGTGCCTTATACTCCAGCTTGTGGAGCCCAGAGGGGAGATGATGCTGTTTAAGGGGGTTAGTTATGCCATGTATGGGCTTGCTGTTCCTAGGAATAGATATGCTCAGCCATCAATTAACAGCTAATTGCTGGAATTACTCTTGTTCCTTTGCTGCAGATGCCAGAGAGATCAAACCAGACCCATTTGCAGCTCTATTTTTAATTTAGTACAATTGCTGCTTTTTCATTCCGTAAAAAGTAATTAAGTGACATGCTACCCAGCGAACACACAGTTCAAGGATCAGGATGTTGTTAAAGAAATGAAACAGGCATGAGACTATCATAATTAGTGTACCAAAGTGAAGGTTTCATTGTTATTGCAAGACTTTCCTGTCCCATGCAACGCCCTGCATCCCTCATTTCTCTTTTCTCTGCCTTATTATTGGAGTGCTCTCTGTGCTAGGATGATGAAGACAGGCAGAGTGGTCCAGAGGGGCTGGAAATCAGTTAGAAAGTATTTCCCTTTTCCCTAATTCAGTGGGTCAGGAGGTGCACAGAGCCACATTCCATTTGTGCTGAAATGATTTTGGAAGGGCAGTGAAAAGCAGTGTTCCTTGTGTGCATGGGCAGCCACTCAGGAGAAATACAGGTACCACCCAACTGATTAACAGAGCACACACCCCCAGCCACCATCGTGGGCAGCCTGCGTTGAATGGGGGTACACTTCTGCACATGCACTGGTGCACATATGGTTTATTCTACCTATATGGATGGAAAAAATTAGAGGGAACCCTGGTGAAAAGCCAAGAGAAGGTGTGTCTTGTATCACATGAGCCCATGAAACAGGCAGTCAGTCTGTCTCCCTCGCCTGTGGTAGCTGTTGAGAAAAACTACACACCAAGGCCACTGACCATGTTACATCTCTCTCATTTAGCTGCACTAGTGAACTTTCCCCCAACTGTCTGTCTCTTTCTGTCTCTTTCTCCAGATTAGTGTTAACAGATACACCTGTATCTTGTCAAAGCTTCCCACTTTACAGCATCTCACGCAAAATGGCTCATAGACACTTGAATGACGAGGGCATGGCACTAGGCCCAGGAATTCAAAGTGGCAACAAATTGGATTATTAAGCATTAGAACATGAGGACAGAGGGAATCCCATAAATTCAATACTTTGACACTACGTCTTAACAGAGATAGCAATTACCTTACACTTTACAAAGACAGCCTCCCCACCTTTGATATTTGGAGTGATCTCAAGCAGGTCACTTCACTTAATAGACTCTTACTCCTCCCCCCATAATCTCCCTTTCTCTCCTATGTATCTGATTTGTCAGGTTTTTTCAATTTTTTCATTTTTATCTCTGTGCTATATAGTCATCATACAATCCACATTCAGCAACACTTCCAGTACAGCACTAGCTCCAGATCTGAAGAAGTGGGTCTGCCCCACGTAAGCTCATCACCTAATATTTTGTTAATCTGTAAAGTGCTACATGACTGCTTTTTTGTCTTGTCATTCCCCCAATGATTCACAGTGTTGAATTCAGCCTGTTTCTTCTAGCTTCCAAGATCTAAATGAAGCCAGTATCACAGGGGTAGCCAGGTTAGTCTTTGCCCACAAAAGCTTATACTTCAATGTATCTGTTAGTCTGAGGGTGACCATTTGTCACATACTTGGTAGGATGGTCCCATATTTGAGTGGCCAAAAAGGCATCCCTACTTATTTTTTAAAAAGGGACTAATTGCCCTGTATTTGGGCCCACCTCCACTGACCTTTTCTGCCATCATCTGCACAGGTAAAGCTGCTGGTTGGAGAGCAGGTAGGTCACTTCCCTGAACCTCAGAAAAGCAGGTGAGCGTGGGCAGCTCCAGCGTCCCTGCTCCTTCCCTGGGGCTCCCAGAGAGGGCTGGGGACTGCTATTTCCCTGGGGCTCGGTGGAGCCAGGAGGAACCAACCCTTCCCCCACCCCCATCTCCCTGTCCCGTATTTGGAACAGCAAGACATGATCGCCATAGTCAGTCTGAAAGGTGCCACAGGACTTCTAAATGCAGCAGTCACTCTTCACTGCCCTCTCTTAAGGGCAGATTCCCTCCAGAATCCCAGCATGAGGGAAGAGTGTATGTGACGCCAGCTATCACTCTTACTGTATGTTATTCTTCAGAGCCTCCAATTTGGAAGGAAGTAGAACAAGGGTAGTGGACACCACTCAGCTCCCTGCCAAAAAGGCAAAGATTTCAAATCTAGACTGAACAAAACCCCAGAATATTCAACTAGGAAACACGTCTGCTTAGACACTGGAGCTGGTAAAGAAATTTTCAACAGAACAGATTTTTGTTGGAAATGCTGATCAATCAAACATGAAACTTCACAGGTGTTCAGAGCTCTTGTACACACGTTTTTTTCATGGGAACAGGTCAATTTTCTCAAAAGTTTGCTAAGATCCAAGGTGGAATTAAGTCCTGGTGAAAGTCAGAGGGGAAAAAAAAACAAAAACAAAAACTCATTGACACCAGAATAGCTCGATGGCTATGGCGATCAGCAAGGCATAAGAGACCAAGGTTCAAACCCATGCTCTGCCTGAATCAGGCCGGGGAACTGAACCTTTGTCTCCCACATCCTAAGTGAATTTTCTGAACACAAGGCTATTAGCTATGCTGAGTGGATGTCTCTGAATCTTTCCTGTTGGAGCTGTTCTACTTTGTATAAAAAAACTTAAATATTTATTGGAGCAAGGACTTAAAAGTGCACACTTGTGTCTTCCTCTCTCATTTCATTCCAATGCAAAACAGGAAAATCTTGAAAAATTTCAAGAGACAGGAAAAATATTTTCCTGACTTGTTTTAAACAGGCTTCTGGACAGACCAGGAGTGGGAGAAATATGGCCTGCCATGCCTTCTAATTTGGTCTGCCCCTGCTGCTCTCTGTCACTCTCTGTGCTGTGGACAGAAGGCTTTGCATGCTACCCCCAGCAAAATCTCTCAGTTCCCATTGGCTGGTTTCTGGCAACTAGCCAATAGGAGCCGAGAGACTTTGCTGGAGTTGGGGGGCAATGTGTGAAGCCCTCTCCTTCCTGAGTGCAGGGAGCCACATGGAACAGCCTGTGGCCTGGGGCTGCTGGCAGGCAGGCAAGCTTCCCTGAAAGTACTCCTGGCCCATAGCTTCTCAGATAAGCACCTCCCAGCCATGCCTGCCTATGGTACCCTACTCCAACTCCATCCCAGACCCTGCACTCCCTCCTACAAACCTCCTCCAGGCCAGATTCTTCTCCTGCACCCATACACCCTCCAAGGCCCTGCACCCCAACATCCTGCCCCAGGTCATCACCCAAACCTCTGCATCCTCTTTCCCTGCCCCAGGTCATAGTCCCCTCTCATGCACCCCAGTTACCTAGCCCAAGCTCCCTCCTGCACCAAATCTCAATCCCAGCCCCACCAATCCCCTTCCATAGAAAAGTGCAGCTCTTGACCACTTACCAAAATCTTGAAGTGCCCCCCCCATCAAAAATTATTGCCCACCCCAGGGATAGACAGAGGTCGGAATGCACAGTAACAGTTTTCCTATGAGGAGAGGGGGCAACAAAATTATATGATTCTCCTTCCAGAAGATCATCCTAGATGGAGTCGTCACTGAGCAGCTTGAGCTTCAAAGGTCAGTGACAAGCAAAACTCACTACACAGGAGTCTCGCATTGCAGGAAAGTCACAAATTTGAACAAAAGAAAAAGAAGGGCGGGTACAGGTTTTTGCTGAGATCATCTCTCCCTTCCCCTCTCTTGAAGGCACCTCTATTCTGAGCATCTGTTTCATCAGCTTGGTCTTCCCACTTACAAAAAGTCATGCTGTGGTTTCCTTTAAGCCCAGGCCACTTCACTTATGTGAGTAAGACAAAGGTAAGCTCCTCTCATACAACCGAATAAAGCCCTAAAGAAGACAGCAAGCACTGTGCAGATTCTTCAGCCCAATGCTAGTCTTTATGCAGCTTCCTGAAGATAGATTCCTCTACCTGCAGGGCTTTCCTGGAAATGGGTCAAATCAAATGTGACTATGCTCGTCTGTGACAGAGATACGCAGTCTGTAACAATCTTCACTGAAACAACAGAAACAGTACTATGATGCAGACCATTAGGTACTTCATTTACACAACAAACAAGTAATAGTCAGGGCCATCCTGAGGCGCAAGGTGGGGCAGGGCCTGGGTCAAGCTCCCCATTGCCCCAGGCAAAGGGGGCCAGGGCAACCCTCTTATGCTGCAGGCCCTGCCCTTCTCCAGACCCCGACCCCGGAGTAATGCTGCTGAGGGGACTATGGGGGGGCGGGGTCTGGTGCAGCAGCAGAAGGGGTTGCTCCCCATTACCACATGGGCAGCAAGAGCTCTGCAGCCTTCTCCATCCAGGCCACTGCAGCCTCCTTCTTCACAGCAGTGGGAAGTGGAGCGCCCTGATGCCAGGACACTTCTTCTCTCTCACTGTGGAGAAGGAAGGCAGAGTAGGCCGGGAAGGCACGGCAGCAGAGCTCCTGCCGCTCATGTGGTGAATTGGAGAACAACCCCTGCTGCAGCAGCAGGTTCTCCAAAATCCCCCAGTCCCTTCCGTCCAGCAGGGCGGCTGTTGTGGGGCCCCCAAAAGTGCAGGGCCTGGGGGCAGACACCCACTTCATCCTATGGACACAATGGCTCTGCTAGCAGTGAAAATATCCATTAGCTGCATTGCCCTCCTGCTCCTCCCATCTTTTAATTAGGAGCTTCATCTTGGTGGCAATGGGCGGAGTGGGGACTCAGCACATACACCAATTCCTTGCAGTCAAAACATTAAACATTCTTACTGAGTCTCTATGCACCTCTGCAAATACATGTCAGTCCTGACCCACAACATCGTTACTTCTCTTCTGGACAGCAAGCCCTGTTCTCCTGAAGTGTTGGACTCTTCTTAGAGCCCATGCACCTCAGCATGAACCCACTGTACATCACAACTGTATCACTGAGAAGAAAACAAAAGACTATAGAAAGGAAAATCACAATACATGGTGGGGATATTTAAGATGAAGCAATAAACTTTAGTGTCTCTCTTACAACATGAGCACTGCTTCAAATCAGTTAAGCCACATTCAGATGAATTCCAGGGAACAAAAGCCAACTGGCGGTCTCTCACTTGCAAAGAAATAGAAGTCTTGCCCCTCCTCTTCACGAATCCAAAGACAGGAGCTGAGACACTTAAATCTGCAGATAATCACCTCAATATTTCAGAAGAAAGGAGATTGATCTAAATCCCAGACTCAGTACAGCAGTAACATTAGCAGGAACATTAGCCAATGGTGCAGGAGGTGGCATAGCCAGGAAAATTCTAAATACACGGAAAAATAATTCAAATTGCTAGAAAGAACACTGCACTAGAATGGAGTTGTAGCTTACAATATGCACAGAAACAAGCAAGTCACACAGGAGGCATAAACACGGGCAATCAGCATTTGAACGAGCATAAACATGATTAAACCAATTTACATAGCATTTGTACACAATAAAGGGCACGATTTTACAGACCAGGAGCAAAAGTAATGAACAGAAACAAATTTCTCCAGTCTATTGGTTGGCACAGGGGATTTGGAGGGAGAATGCCTGAGTGCCATTCCTGGTTGTTCTGACTTCCTTGGTGATCAGGAACATGTCATTAAATCCTCCACTTTGGTTTCCCCATCTACAGAATAGAGATGCTAATGTTCAGACACCTATTTAAAGATATTCTATTACTCTTGTCTGACAGGAGCTACATTAATTTAACTTACATTTAATAGTCATTTCTATGCTACTTATCAATTGTATTTGCAGTCTTCACAATTTTATTCAAGGCATCACCTCATAAATTTCAATTACCAAGTGCAAATCATTATTATTTATTAATTACTTGCCTAACTGCCTGTTTTGCACACCATTACCCAGCTGATATATGCAAACGTAGCTTACAAATGAGCTACAAGGTGCTGAAGGCACACCTAGGCTGTGTCTACACGTGCCCCAAACTTCGAAATGGCCATGCAAATGGCCATTTCGAAGTTTACTAATGAAGCGCTGAAATGCATATTCAGCGCTTCATTAGCATGCGGGCGGCAGCCGCGCTTCGAAATTGACGCTCCTTGCCGCCGCGCGTCGCGTCCAGACGGGGCTCCTTTTCGAAAGGACACTGCCTACTTCGAAGTCCCCTTATTCCCATGAGCTCATGGGAATAAAGGGAATTCGAAGTAGGCAGCATCCTTTCGAAAAGGAGCCCCGTCTGGACGCGCCGCGCGGCGGCAAGGAGTGTCAATTTCGAAGCGCGGCTGCCGCCCGCATGCTAATGAAGCGCTGAATATGCATTTCAGCGCTTCATTAGTAAACTTCGAAATGGCCATTTGCATGGCCATTTCGAAGTTTGGGGCATGTGTAGACACAGCCCTAGTGTATGTACATTTGTGGGTGTGAAATATTTCTGAAAATGTAGAATAGTAACAGAGAGGAAGCCGTGCTAGTCTATACACTATCAAAACAAAAAGCAGTCAAGTAGCACTTTAAAGACTAGCAAAATAGTTTATTAGGTGAGCTTTCGTGGGACAGACCCACTTCTTCAGACCATAGCCAGACCAGAACAGACTCAATATATAATGCACAGAGAACCATAAACAGTAAGCAAGGAGGACAAATCAGAAAAAGATAATCAAGGTGAGCAAATCAGAGAGTGGAGGGGTGGTGCGGGGGAGGTCAAGAATTAGATTAAGCCAAGTATGCAGACAAGCCCCTATAGTGACTCGGAAAGTTCCCGTCCTGGTTTAAACCATGTGTTAATGTGCCGAATTTGAATATAAAAGCCAGCTCGGCTGCTTCCCTTTGAAGAATGGTGCGGAAGTTCTTTTTCAGTAACACACATACCTTTAGGTCATTAATAGAATGCCCCATTCCATTAAAATGTTGACTAACTGGTTTGTGGATCTGGAGTGTTTTGATGTCTGTTTTGTACCCATTAACCCTTTGTCTAAGGGAGTTAGAAGTCTGTCCAACTGGACAGTGGACCCCTCCACTCTCTGATTTGTTCACCTGGATTATCATTTTCCTCCACAGCTAATTAAGTTGGTGTTACCCATGAAAGCTCATTACCTAATAAACAAAATTGTTAGTCTTTTGGGTGCCACAGGACTGCTTGTTTTGTTCTTTTAAATGAAGGTAGCCCTCTAAGACTCCTTTCCTGCCTAGTTTGAAGCCAGAATTTGAAGCCAAGTTGCTTTCATTCCAAGAAAGTGCCATAACCTAGGCTATTGAATATTCTGGGGTGGACTTTTGATTCTTCCTGTTGAAGCTGTCTCACTTTATATACAGAATAAAATATTCACCAGGCCACACAGAGGAAGAGCAGAAGATTGCCTATATACCCAAATAGCAAAGGCACTCACTCGGGATGTGGGACAGTCAGGAACAAATTCCTGCTCCAATGACCATTCAGTCACAGAGAGATAGCTGTGTTAGTCTGTATCTTCGCAAAACAAAAAAGCAGTCATGTAGCACTTTAAAGGCTAACAAAATAATTTATTGGGTGATGAGCTCTGGTGGGGCAGACCCTCTTCTTCAGGGTCTGCACTATTTCCAGATCTGAAGAAGTGGGCCTGGCCCACCAAAAGCTCATCACCTAATAAATTATTATTTATTTATTATAAATCAATTATTCTGTTCGCCTTTAAAGTGCTACATGACTGCTTTTTTGTTTAATGACTAGTTAGTTATACAAAATGAAACAGCTTCAACAAGAGACACACGTGTCACAATACACAAGGCAGTCACCCTCACTGAGGGAGACCCAGATTCACTTCCCTGCTTCAAATCAGAGCAAGAGGATGCAAACCTTGGGCTCCCACATTCCAGGGGAGTGTTTTAACCACTGGGCTACTGGATGAACACATATGAACACAGAGACACACATCATCTGCATGGGGCCCGATTCAGTAGGTGTGTTCAGAGCATGCCTGCTGGATTAGGCAAGAAAAGCAGTAGAACACCAGCTGTGAGATGTGCAGTGGGGTATATGCATGAACTACAGCACTGAGCTGTTTGATGTTTTCAGGACTTAGGCCATTTTGCACATTGCCACCAGCAGAAATTCAGCATTGAACTATTTGATGCACATACAGTTAGGTGGCAACTAAGCAGACGGTCTGAGGATCTCAGATACACCTAAATGTTGGATTTTGGTGCCTGCAAAAGCAATAAGTCACTGAAGTCCCTTTGTGGATCAAGGCCAAAGTATCCGCTACACTAGAATATAAATAGGTAATTCAGTATCATGTCTTTTGCAAGCAAAGACAAGGAGGCACTGTAGTTCTTGCTCTTCATTAAAAGTTAAAGGGAACAGCTAAACACGATCTTGGCTGTCAGGAAAATACTACAATCCCTCAGAATTAAAACAAACAAAATTTATAAAAAATGATCAAATGTTATGAGAGCCATGATTAGACTAGCAAAGATAACAGATAAGAAATGAACAAATTACTAGGAATGTCTTGTAAATAAATGTAATGACAATGGAATTACTGTCAAATCAAATTATATGTCATAAACAGCAGTTCCAAAGCAGGCTAAGTGAAAAAGAAACCCAATTGATTACTCAAAATGAAATGAGAAACAAGAGGAAATCTCCAGCATAGTAAACACCTCTTGATCTAATAGGCACACCTCAACATCCTTTGGCAGCCAGCACAAAGCCGAAATCCACAATCGGTCTTCTGCACAGGAGTCAATAAGAGCCACAGGGTCCCCCAGAATAACAAGACAGGAGAATGCTCCCAAAGGTTATGTCTATTCTGCAGAATAAGTCTGTGCTTTACCCCAGGGTGAAGTCTAACACTCTTTGTGTCTGCATTGCAGTTGCTGTAATCTGGGGCTCAGACCTTAGATCCCAGAAACCCACAAAATCCAAGGTCAAATCAAGCCAGGATCTGGACCCTATTACTTTGTAGCATGGCTGCTGAAACACTGCTTAAATCAGGCCCTAGCAGTCATCCAGAGAAACCCACAATTCCATGCAACAAAGTCTTTAAAATTCTCTTTATCCCAACAACCTGCAATCTGGAACAAAGCCATCCCCTCTCCCTTGGTCTGTGTTAACCTGTTCTTTTCTGCTCACCAATCTGCAAGCAGACTAGGTGACAGCCTCCTGAGTTTGAAATGGGTTTGGTAGGCTATGCAATCTTCCTGTAACTTCCACAGCACTCAGTAAAATTTCCCCACAGTGCACAATGATCTAGAGCAGGGTTAGAGCAGTCAAAGTGGGTAGGCAGGGAGTGAACATGCCCTAGAGAAACTGGAACATGGTTACTTGGATTCAGGGTCTGTGCACTACAATGTGGAAACCATAACTATGGGTTCAAACACAGTTAAGTCTTACTTTAAGATTTAGATATAATGTAGACACTCATGCTCAGAGTACCCTAACACAGGTCAGTTGACTCAAGTCCCACTAATTCTTAAGTCCCATTAACTCTGAGCTTACACTGAAATGAAACCAAGATCCCACCAGGGCTGCCAACAGAACTGCCAGTCAACTGGGCAAGGTGAGAGAGGTTGCTCTGGGGCCCCCAGAGGGATGGATGCCTTGGGCAGAGTGGGAGCAGCTGGGGTGTAGCCCTCCCCCCAACAGTCAGCCAGCCCAGCCTTCAGTACTGCCTGCTCTCTGCTGCTGAGGGCTCCAGCAGTTTAAAGGGCCCAGGGCTCCATATGTCAAGGGGAATAAGGTACACCAGTATATGCAACTTTTATCCCAACATCACTATATTCCTAAATAGAGCCGTACCAATAGAACCACATCCGTTTTCAGAACAAACCAACAACCCCCCCACCTAACATAATGAGTAGAAAATTGTGTAGACCAGGCCTAAGAGGCGGTAACAGGGCTTCTACTTACTCAAAAAGCCTGACCTTCTTTACAATTATTAATCTAACAAGGAAACCCTCTCAAACCTAAGACAACAATCTCCCCTTCATTCATCTCCAAAAAATTAACATGTTTATGATGATAAAGTTTCCTTATATTCTTGCAAGGTACACATAACAAGACGCATGCTCTCGCCAAGCCAGAGTGCTCACATTTCTCACCTCCATACCAAAAATATTTTAACAGTCACTAAACTGACCTTTATTAGCGGTTGATCATGGAACCATTAACATAGAACAGATGAGAAAAATGTTTGCATGGTCCAGCATGTAAAGTCCCAGTTTACTCAGTCATGTCTCAGCAGGCCTACTGGGAGTGGTGGGGCTTCCCACTGATTCATCCTGCAGGCCATTTCACAAGAGATCAACCCAGACACTATCTCCCCGACCTCCTTCCAGTCCCTCATCTTCCCCACCTCCCAAACTCAACCGCCCAACCTCTTACCTTCTCCACCATCCCAGCCGTGCTTAGGTCTCAACCTGTCCAAGTTATGGGGCCAACAGAAACAACCACGGGCTGTGCCCTGAGAAACTCGGTTCCCACTGCAGCATGGCATCAGGGAGCTCGCTTGGCTGCACAGGTGCCCCACTCCCTCCCCAGGCCCTCTGGGGACACTTGGGCAATTAAAAAACAGCACAAAGAAAGTCAAGATCCCGCCTCAGTTCCTCTGTCCCCACAAAGTCACCGCCCCTCCCAGCCCAGCCCATTCTCCCCCTGGTTTCTCTGTCCCGCAGCCCCAGCCCCAGACACCCCTCCTCTTGGCCAGCTCTGAGCACCCCCACGGGCAGGGACAGGCATCGCCTGGGTGCAGGACACGCGCCTTTCGCTGGTGCACCGCTCGTCTGGGCTGAAGGCGGAACAGCCTCGTGCCTCTTCTTCCCTCCTGGCCGCAACTTCCGCCTCGCAGCTGCACAGAACCAACCGGTCGCCTCCAGCTGCACTGAGCTTCAGCGGCTGGTAGGCGGAGCCAGCGCGCCCTTTCACTCGGGCCCAGCGGCCCAAGAGCGGTATCTTGCACTCTCTAAGCCTGAGGCCGGCGTGGCACCTGCGCCCCCTCTGCAGCCAGGTCTAGCTGGTGTGCTTACAGCTCGTCGGTCCTGGCTTTACTCAAGTGAACAGGCCCAACAAGCTTTGAAATAGCCATAGCTAGGTATCTAGATACACCTGACCTTTCACACAACCAAACCCCTGCAAAAGAGACACCCGAACAATTTTGCTTTGGTCAGGCTCACACCCATTCTCTGGGACAACTCCATGAGCATAAGGCTAAGTCGTCTCACTGTTCATGGACCATTGTAATAGTAAACTCGCTCTTCCACCTCCCAGTAGTGTGGCCAGTGGGTATATGCTACACCAGAGCAGGCCCCACACTGGGACAGCTAGGGACATTGTTACCAAAACTACTTGCTGGAGCTTTGGCATTTAAACAAGCCACAATTAATTTGTGATCAGTGACTATCATTCTACAAGTGGCCCACCCTGCGGGGCAGTAAATCAGGTGGCTTGGTTTCTCCACTCCTGCCTCTGAGGAACTCAAAAGACTTTAGGTATGAGGCAAAGGGGTTGTACAGTTCCCCTAGGGCGAGAGTGATGCTGGATATACAGCCCCATAGTTGTGATGCTATGTGACTACTTGAGCAGAAAATGTGGGGAGGCTGAGGCAGCAGCATCTGATCACTTTATTAGAGAACAGCCCTAGACATGGGCTAGGAAGAAATCTTAGTGAGAGGAATGGAAATGAGGTTTGAAAGTAGTGTTGCCAACTATTAAAAGATAACAGAAAAATCTTGCCCTGCCCCTCGCCCCTTCTCTAAGGCCTCACTCCCACCATTCACCCTCCCTCCGTCACTCCCTCCCACCCCCCAAAAAAACCATTATTTCCACTTGGCTGGGCAGGGGGTGGGGCTCAGGGCTGGGGAAGGGGGTTAGAGTGTGGGATGTGGGCTCTGGGAGCGGCTGAGGCAGGGGACCAGGTGTAGGTTTGGCTCCAGGTGCCACTCACCTAAGGCAGGTCCAGGAAACGCTGATGTAGCTCTTTGGCTGCTAGACAGGGTGGCTAGGTGGTTCAAAGCCCCGTCCAAAGCCACAGATGTTGCCTGCACAGATCCAGTTAGCCACATTCCCAGCCAACGGGAGCTGCGGAAATGGGTGGAGGCAGTACCCAGAGTCCTCCTGACTGTCCCTGTGCCTCTGTGTCAGGGAGACGTCCCCATGTCTGGGAGCCTGCCTGTGCCACAACCAGTTGCCAGACAAGGGTGATGCATCAGGGAGGCGCACAAAGGGTCACATCCCCAAACACCTTGATAGAGGCAAAGGATCAGCAGAGTCATCCTGTCCATCAAAAACAGCCCCAGGACCTGTGCTTTGGGGGCGGGGGTGCAGGGCAACCTGGAGCAGAAGTCGGGGTCCTGGCATTGACAGCAGGGGCTAGTCACACACTGCATTCACCAGTGACAAGCCATGTGGCCTGGCCCCAGCCCAACCAGCTCACCCGGCTCCCAGCCACATTCCTCAAGACAGTGGGGTTGGAGGAAGAGGTGGAAGGGGGCAGCACCGAGTAGGAGTGGGGGCAGGGTGGGGCTGGAAGAGCTGTACCCTTTCCCCAGGCTAAGTGTGTTGTGGGGAGAAGTCGCTTGGGAGGGGGCGATCATGTGGCCTCCCCCACAGTTGCCACTCACGCCAGGGTCCCTTTTTGACAGGGATTTCCGGTAAAAAAACAAACAGCTGTCAACCCTATTTGAAAGGAGTCAATGAGGCATTTGAGACTGAGAGCCTAGAAAGTTTTTGCCCTAAATCCACATTACAAACATAGCAGAAGAGAGGGGTAGAGAACGAAGGCTGGGATTGGAGGAGCATTGAGCAAGGGGCCAAAGCCAGCTTGCCTTACTGACAAATCAATAACTCTATTGGCATTATTTATTATATATTTATATATGAGAGTGCCCCTGATGTGCTAGGGACTTTCCAGCCATTTCAATGGGCATGCATGGGGCCACACAAATGGGGCCTATTAGCTCTCAAAAGAAAATTATTCAGGAAAGGAAATTTTGTTGTGTTGAGTTGGATCCCAGCTGTCATTTCTCACCCCCGCGTCTTCCCACTATTTCACTTCTCTCACGTTTCCTTCAGGTAGCTTCCTTTGATTTGCCCTGCTACTCCTTGGTGGTAATAGCCTAATCTACATAGGTATTTCTTAGGTGCCCATGAACTTGATACCTGATAAGAATGATGTCTTCACTCAGGACAGATCCATAACCATTCTTTTTACAAATACTCATCCTGTATTTGAACATCTGTCATGTCTAATACAATTATTTTTTAATTCTTCCTGTACAAATCAGACCCCGCTGGAGCTCACCAGACACTAGGTGCTGTGGGGAAAGCAATAACAAAAGGGTAAAATTTAATGCAAATACCAAAGGATTTCACACAAAGCAGTATTCAATATAAGCCTGAAATAATTAACGGCAAAGAAGGAAATTAACTTAGTACATCAGTCACTGGTAGGCAGCATGAGAGTTTGCCCAAAGCACATTTTATAGGAGAATCATTCTGGGCCATGAGGAATCCTGATCACAGTCCTTCATCTTGTTTAGTTGAGGATCAAAGAGCAAAATAATAACCTTAACCATGTGACCATATAACGCTAGTAATGACAACCTCAATATATCACCCTGTCATTTGTCTTGTAGAGTATGAAGATCAGAAAACAGATATAATTAAATAATTGGCAGGGTTTATTTCCCACTCTTTGCTTGCACTGTACTGGGACTGCATTCATTTGTGATGTTCTGCAATAAATTATGTGAAAGAAAGAAAAAAACAAACATTTTCTACTTTGACTTCCTTAACAGTATGAAGTCTGCAGATCACTTAAATCTCTCTTTGTGTTCTTGACCGAACAAAGGTTATTTAACTCACCTCCTTTATTTTTTAATAAAATTGTCTGTAAAATGTATGAGGCTCATCGAAGGGACAAGGTATATGAAGACAGAAAATGCAGAGTCAGCTAAGTAAGCTGCTAAATGTAATAAATAAGTAACAAGAGGAAGCAGAGGGCCTAGGAAGATGTGCTCACAAAGATGTGGAGAATGCCCAGAGACCTGTGTTGTAAGGAAGGGAAAGGCTGCCATTCTGTTCCCGGACTGACATCCAGTACTGAGAACATGGAATAGAAACCTGCCACTTCTCAGGCATCAAACCAGAGTCTAACCACCATCAGTTCTAAGACAACAATTCTTAATGTCCTACACCGGCAAAAAAAGAGAAGCAGTTTCAAGACATGACAACAATAAGCATCATTTACTGCACTATGCAGATAGACTAGACTCAGATTTTAACCACATAAAAATACCACATTGTTCAATGATCACTAGAATCAATTCAACCAAACCTGGGCCCCTTGCAAAAACTATTTGATTAGATCCCATCGGGGCAAGGTTTGAGACTCACCATGTAATATTAGCCCAGCCTCTCCTCCCCGCACTGCTCAAGCTAGGGTTTTAGACCTGTAAGGGGAGGGCAAGACAAATGTGTTGAGAACTAGGTGTATGTTGGAAGAAATGAACTGGAGAAGAGAAATTTGTGAACAGCTGCAGCCAGTTTAATGATCTTGGGCAGCATGGTGGACCTCATCTGCAGCACCATACAGCACCAGACTACAACCAACAAACATCATAGTGTTTTAATTTGTCTCTGGGCTGCAGCATCCATGTGATGGTTTGGCAGCACTGCATGAGCCAGTCCTGACAGTCATACTAAATCCTGCAGTGTCAGTGACGATGCATTATTTTCAGGCCTGATGACAGAGGGTGCGGGGGATGGAAAGGGTGCATTGCCCCTGGGCTCAGCCTTTCAAAGGGGCCCAGAGCTCCAGTTGCCAATGATGCTCTGCCACAGTAATTCAAAGGGACCCAGAGCTCCAGGAGTGGGGGCTGAACATGGCTGGGAGGAGCAGGGAAGGTGGCCCAATTCCTTGGTCCCACTGGGATTGAGGGTTAAATGCTCTAATATTTTCGAAGACAAACTAGGTGTGATACAGAGGTCCATTGGTACTAGCTGTCAAAGGGGTTCCCTATTCTGCAACAGTAACTCCTAACAGGCCTGAGATACTCACTACACTAGCACACTGCTTTCATAGTAACAAGCAGTCCTGTAGCATCTTAAAGACCACGAAATGATTTAATAAATTTGTTAGTCTTTAAGGTGCTAAAGGACTGCTTGTTATTTGTGAAGCTACAAACTAACATGGCTACCCTTCTGAGACTTTTTTCATAGTGTTTATCTATAAAGAATGTCATGGATGGAAAACCAGGATCATACTGGTCATTAATATTATCTGAAATGTATGTACTGACACAATGTAAAGAGCTATGGGTAAATATACAAGAAAATAATTTTTAAAGTCTGAATCAAAGTAGAGTTGACAAACAGGTTCTTGCCAGACAAAGGACATACATTTAAAGCAGTGGAAATCCACGAATATCTGATTTATATCCTCAGATTGTTTCTGTGGACCACAAATTAATACAGATACAAAGTTTACACCTAAAGCTGTGCAAATCTGCAGATATTGGCAGCAGGAATATAGCCATTGGTGGGCCACTTAGCATCCAGGCCCACTCAAATCATGCCTGGACCCCATTCCTTGTCGGGACTACTGGGCTAGCAGGTGGAGCAGGGCAAGCCCCAGCACCTGGACCCCACTCTCTGGCAGAGAAGTAGAGCAAGCAGAGAGGGGCAAGTCACCCATTTTAACTAGCCTAGCGATGGCATTGGGCCAAAGATCATTTCTGCGGAACAAAGATCAGCTGCAGATATACATTTTGTATCTGCAGAGGGCTCTTTGTATATTCACCTATCTCTGTACTCACACGTATTAAGCATTGTATTCCAACTCAGTGGCAACCAAATTTACATATGAAGTCAAGAAAGGTACATCAAGTCTCCAGAAACTAAACCACAGGAGACTGTCCTGTCTCTGGGGGCACAAAAATAAACTTTGACTAATATACAATGAATGTAAGGAGACATTTCATTCTCCATTTGCTGAGGAAAACCCCTAGCATACTTCTTGAATACACAGCTACTGGATTGTCTGAAAACAGCTAGCTCTGCAAAAGACTGAACCATCTGTGAAGAATCTATTATAAAAGAACAGCAATCATTGATAAGTGTAGAGTCATGTTTACCACCTTGTTTTATATGTATGCATTTCTTGTTTCTTCATTAGCCTTTCTGGCTTCTCTTAAATATTAATTTCTAATATTAAATATATAACTCCACCATGAAACTTCTAGGGGCTCCATGCCAGTCCCAAGCTTGGATAAAGGAGGAGGGTTGTTCAGATGAGTGACATTCGAGAGTAGTTATAGAAAGATCCTAAGAATAGAATGGATGCAGAAGCTCCCCAATGAGGAATTATACAGGAAGATACAGCCGAAAGAGAACTGACTGCAGAAGGTTATACAATGGAAGTATAAGATACTTGGGCATATCTGCAGAATGAATGACAAATGAAAAGTCAAAATCCTGTTATTTGGCATGATGGATGGTTTGACCAGGAGAGGCAGACCCCAAAGAGAATGGGCAGATGATATAGTAGATAGGCGTGGAGCTAGTCTACAGAAACTAAGCCACTCCGCGCTCAACAGGGAAAGATGAATGGAAATAATGAGGGAGGCCAATGGGTGCTGAGACCATAGTTGTTGATGATGACGATGACTAAACTCATGATTCTTTTCACAATAAATACAGATATATATCAGTGATGTTTTATAGGAGTTGATCCTTGGTTGAATCAAACAGTCATGGTACACTGCCCCCAAACATTTTGCTCCTGTGAGTATTCAGTAGAGAAAGGGCTACATGGAAACTACTTAAAGAGGCTCTGGGACTGGGATGCATCTATTTTTAGCATGCAAGATAAAATAAGGGCTGGCATTACTATAGGACAGTGGTTCCCAAACAGTAACAACACACAACCCCTTTCACAAAAATCTCTAATCTTGCAAAACATTCCCCCTCCTCTAAAAATTAATATTTCCTGGACTTTTCTCCTTTACCTGGGCAGAAACTATAAAAGCAGTGATCTTGGAAATATGAAATTTGTTTTACTGATACACATGTTACATGGTATTTATTATTTATTATTACAGTATTAATTTTATTACATTATGAAAATGGCAGCACTCTTCCAAGATTTTACTTATGTACTTCATATCACTTTGATTAAGCCTGTTATAAGACAAGGCTCCTATGTTTCATCAAGGAATATCAGATGTAAAACAGCACAAAGATATTTAAGAAACCAATTCAAATAAAGAGCTCCTGCCACTCAAACATTTAGGTTTTGAGCAGCCCAGGTAAATAACGCATGACTGCATCAAAGCTTAAACTTATTCATAATAAATGTTAAAAATACCATTAACAGCTTAGTTAATTTTAAAAACAGCAAAAATATTCACATCTATTCCCATTTCCCCTAAGGAATTTTGAAGTTTAAATCTCTTCAGTGTGATAAATGTGCTTGTTTTGATTTGCATAGCTCTTAGAAATCTGAAACCACTGGAGAAAGATGAAGTCTCAGGCTGGTTTGGTATTGAGTCTGCTTCTGTATTTGGTTTTCAGATGTATGTATGAGGAAAATGCTTTCTCACGTCAGTATGTTGTTAAAAATGGTAACTAAACTGTAGTAGCTTTGTTTTGACAGAAGGCGATGCTCGTTTCTTAAACTCAGCTGAAAGTTAATCGATGACAGGTTTCTGAAACTCCTTTTCAGTTGTAATCACAGGAGATCTCAATCAATTGCTCTTTTTCCTCGGTGTTCAATATCTGTGTTGAGAAACTGATATAGTCAAAGTGATTGCGAATCCAGTCATCATTGTCTGGCATAGCTGCAAAATACTCCCTGAACATCGTAGAAAGTACTTTTAGGTGTGCAGTTATGTTGGTTTTAGTGCACTCATCCAACCAAAGTTTATGTTCTGCCAGGAAGTCATGAAGAGTAATGAAATGTTCAGTTTGATTGTTTTGCAAACACCTTCCCCTGAACTGCAATTCCTTTATCATGGATTCAACTTGTTGAAAAATCTTGTATAGAGTCCTTAAAGAGACAAATGTAGGTAAGTATTCCTCAAAAAATATCCACTAAATAAGCTAGGCTCTGGATATGGACATGATTTTCTATACAGCTGGTGAGGAGGAAAGGGTGACTGTTGGGGGCGGGGGGTGGAAAAAAGACTAGGATTTTGTGTTCTAAGGTCAAACAAGTGCACAAGGATTTTGCACTGTGAAGGCCATCTAACTTCCATAAGGGTCAACAGACAATTGTTTACGCTATCCATTTCTTCACAACGTAAATGAAATATTCAGGATTTTGTTGGCTGCGATTTCATTAAATTCACTATTTTCACTGCAATGTCCAGCACTTCCTTCAGTCCCTCAGGTGTTTTGCCTTGAGGACTTGCCTATGGATAAAGAGGCATTTGATTACTCCTTTTTTGTTCCTGCTGCAAATTTGGTATACCTCCCTATTGCTGATGTAGTCCCATCAATGTGAATTCCTAAGCAGCAAGACTGATCTATTTACTTTTCTTGAAAATATTCATTAGTAAGACTGAAGATACCTTCTCCACTGAACAGTCTTTCAACTGTAGGCAAAACAAGTCCTTTTCAACCATATTTTCATTCACATACAGGAGCAAAATAGATTAGCAATATCAGTTAATTCATCCAACTGTATAACATAATATGGACTATTTTTCACTCTGTGTATAATTGCGATCTCTATATTACTTATTATGTCATTAATTCTTTGTGACAATGTATTATTGGACTCAAGATCTATGTCAATCCTTTTTGTACCCTTTTCTTTGAGCATGCAAAGAACTGTGTTTTTTATACATGGACCAATCAAACTCTCTGCTACGGGATGGGCTTATGACGTCTTTGCTACTTGGTTGTTCAGTCAGTATGATGCTTTAAGTGCATTTTCGTTAGCAGTACTTGCTCTGGATACAAAATTGGTAATATCATTTGCCACACAGCTAATTTTTGTTTGACTAAAATCAATAAGCTGGTCAAGTTGTGGGGTATGCCTAATTTCTAAGTGGAGCTGAAGTTGGCTAATAGACTAGAAGAAGGCTAACTCCCTTCAGCCTAACACCCCATCCCTTCCAGCAAGCCCACAGCTAGGCACCGGTGAGGCTGGCAAAGTCTGTCCTCAACCATGACACTTGGACACTTCCCATTTTCAGCCACTTATCTACTCCTGATTGCACAAAAGTTCAGATAAAAATGACACCATGAGAATGTTAAGAAACAAACTAGTAAATAAGAGGTTTCAGCATGTCTCATTGGAGCAAAACAGCATTCCAGAAAGAGTGACTGAGTATCAACTAACTCAGGGGTGAGCAAACTTTTTGTGCTGGGCCTCACTTTTCATCCCTGCAACTAGCAGTCCTTCACCTTTAACCTGTCTAATGAAATCAAAACAGATGTAAATTTTGGTTATGTTCATATGAAAAAAGCCCCACTCTTTCAGCACATGTAAGAAAATAAGTATGTAAAATGTAAAAACTTTATTAATCGGTATATAAATGTGAATACCCATGCATAAAAACAGTAACATAGTTCAACGTTTTTAAGGAGGTGAATGAGCTTGAGACACAGCAGCTAATCGTGCTGTGCCTCCCCCTTAGGAAATTTCATGCCCCATCCCGCAAAGAGGGCCTACCCCCCCACTTTGCGCATGCCTGAACTAACTAAGGGACCTGAGCACCACTACAATGACCTTGGTTCTGGTTTCACATGCAAACACTTTTTTCTTCCACCATCAGGACCAGCCCAAGGAGGGCGTGGGGCAAGAACCCTCAGTACAATGCTGCTCCACATCCTCCTTTGCCCTACATGCTGCCCGACTTCTCCTGTCTGCCACAGACAGCGTCTCAGCTGCCCATCCTGCACACCACTCAGCTTGGTCTGTCTGCCCAGTGATCCATGGGGTTTGTGCTGTTGCCCCATGTGGGTAGGTCCCAGCTGCTGTCCCTCACTGCTATGGCTCCTAGACGTGACTGTCTCCCAATATGGATTTTTTCTGAAACACCCTTGTAAATTTTGCAAACCCCCAAAGGGGTTCATGAACCACAATTTGGGAACCAGTGCCCTAGGGAGATTGGGTTGCTAACAGACCGGAAGTGTCAGGGAGCTGAATTCAGTTAAGCACAAGAATGTCTCCCTCTCACTGGAGGAACGCAGGGGGCAACAAGGTGATTCATAGTCCTGGGCACCCAAAGCACATCATGCTAGGGCCAAAGTTTTCAAATATGGTACTTAAATCAAAGGGACTGGATTTTTGGAGGAGCTGCAAAGTCTCAACTGCAAATTCTCAACTTTTAATGAAGTAAATGAGATTTGCTGATATACCAAGCACCTCTGAAAAGAAGGGCACTTTTATTTGGGTGCCTAACTATGGGGATAGAAAATTAAGTCCAAGTTTGAACATTTTGACCTCAATTTTTAAAATGCACCAGTCTGATGCATAACACAGGTTTCAAGCGGCTTGTGGCAAAAGTCCTCATTTCCCACTAATGCTAACAACAACACTTTGTCTCAGATTGTCTGTGTCAGCACTACAAGGTGCTCTGGAAATTAATGGGGCTGTTCTGTTATGCTAATACCCAGCTGCTCATTAATAGAGCTGTCCCCTTTCTGTGCCAGAGGACGACTGATATTTGAAAATTCTGAAACTGGCAGGGGAAAGCCCTTTTCACCGTTCCTCAAGAGGAAAAAGCCTATGAAGAGATTTATTTTACCATGAAAACACAAAAGAGCCCATGGTACGTTAATTTTTCATATGGAGAGTGTATAAACAGGTCGCATGTTTAAATAATTTACCTGGAGTCCTAGAAGAGGTAACGTTTTGTTTTTATCTAACTCATTCATTTTTCTGAGAAATAGGCTACTCCCAGCTCTGGAACATTTTCCAGTGGATATACTTATATAGACTCCCTGGACCTTTAACTCATGCAAGATCAACCTTCAGGGCCAGGCTTACAATCTGAATTAAAAGCACATCACTAGAGGGAAGAAATGAATCTTTTCTCAGCACCTATCTATACAATAAATGAATAGAAGAAGCCTACAAATCTTGTCCTTCAGGATTAAAGAATTGTTAGTAACAAGCTGTCCTGTGGCATTTTAGAAAATAACACATTTATTAGGTCATGATTTTTTGTGTGTAAAACCCAGTGGGTTTTCCACGTACTGCCAGAGTGCATGATAAAAACACTGATCCACTGGTCCTAACTCACCACTGAGCCTTATTCAAACCTTACTACTGGATTCACAGCTATCAGTGTCGCCTCTTTCCACTTCCACATCTGCAGATAGCAAAGAGGAGTTTGTCTTTCCCTATGAACCTCCCATGATATTCATGCTTTTGTCTCCTCCTAGTTGAATAACTGCAATGTGCTTGTTCTGTGTTACTCTTTAAGAACACTGAAAAATGATTCTCCAGCTTCAATTCACAAAGGTGTTTTAATCTCTAAAGTTCCACACTGCCTGAGATCTATCCATGAGATCACCACTTTCTGTATACACTGTATACTACCATAAAAGTGGAAATCAGCTGAGGCACTGCTGTCCCTAAATTTATACTCTTGAGAATTGGGGGCAGGTTATTCTCAGCTGTGGAACTTGCTGCCTTCGCTGTGTGCTAGTGCCTGAAAGGTTTGCCTTTTAGCTAAGCATTTGCTTTGCCTGGGGTTCAGTCTACAGAATACTTTTTACCATATGCAACAAAAAGTCCCATGGCACCTTATAAACTAACAGATATTTTGAGGCATAAGCTTTCGTGGGCAAAGATCTGATGAAGTGGGTCTTTGCCCATGAAAGCTTATGCTCCAAAATATCTGTTAGTTTATAAGATGCCACAGGACTGTTTGTTGTTTTTGAAGATACAAACTAATTCAGCTACCCCTCTGATACTTTTACCATATGATGCTTAATAGAAGAAAGGCTGATGTTGATCAGTGCAACTGAGCTACAATGACTGAGGCTGGATTTTTTTGCATCTATATTATACACAGAGTCTGTGGCAATGGGCAAATAATATGCGATTGATTAATAAATCATCATCACAATCACTGAGAGCTGCTAGTGAGCCATACAAAATAATTCCTTTGTCTATAGAAGTACCACAGAGTTGTAACAGGCTGAACATTGATGAAGGAAGCAATTCCCAACTTTTGACTGGCAAAGAAATAAGAATTGATATTCTGATAGTTTAGGTATTATCAGTTATAGGAATATAAATAGGCTAGAGTGAAAATTAGAACAAAGAGAGGAAGTCTTTGATAGGGAAAGAAAAGTTAAATATTTAACAGCATTAAATGAACAAAATGGGAGACTTATTTTAATTGATCTGTGTAATACCAGTCTTTGAATAACTTCTAGGGCAATCCTTTGTTTCAGAAATCTCAGCACATGCAACAATGCCAAGTTCCCAGGGAACATCTCTGTTTCAAGAATTGACTAGTTAGAGAGATTAAGGCACATGACACATGAGAAACTCTCCTGTTGCTCCCAATAGTTCCCCAACATGAAACATCTTAAAGTAATAATGCAGCATTTGTTCCAAGACTGTACATTATTTGCACACCAATAAAGACTTTGTAAACCAATGTGTATCAGCACTACTTGGTTACTTTCTCCATAATAATGAAGGTACCCATGCTCACACTACCAAGTTTTATTGTCAAAAACAGTGAGAGCGTTCAGATTGCAATAAAACTTACACCCTTATGAAAGACATTTCTCTTTTTGACTCCCTTTATTGCCAAAAAAGAGCCAGCATAAACACTGCAGTTTGTTATGTCAATGGATATGGCCTCCATCAGTATCCCATAATGCCTGTCCTGAGAGCTCTGCTCAGTGTTTTGATCTCTGCTGGCCTGTAGGCACGTGCCCCTTCCCCTATGAAACTCTGGGAAGTATCTAACAGCTGAGTGAGCTAGTCTGTTTGGGTAACAAAGAACAAATCATTGGAATGCTCCTCTTCTGCCTGGCACTAGGAACCCAATGACAGACAGGCTGCTATTGCAGTAGGGAGCGGGACAGATTGCTGTACTGGTTTGACATTTCTAAGCACCGAGAGCTCACAGAGCTACACATGATGCTGCTCCCAGCAGCTATGGATGCTGTGGGAGAACTCAGAGGGAATTCCAACATGCATAGGGAACAGCTCTGCCTTTCCACAACATTGCATTGTGTGATACTTACCCACAGTTCATTGCTCACGCTGTTGATCATGTACATGATCTGTCGACTGAGGGAGCAAGTAGCTAATTTTGTTTTGTTGACTTTTGGATGTTGACATAAAAGTTTTGTCAACAAAACTTGATAGTTTAGACATACTTTCAGTCGTCATAACCGTAAATCTCCTCAGTCTATTCTAATCATAAGAGTAAGAGGTTACATCAGTGTTTCTAATTGTGTGCTACAAAATGTCTGCATTAAAAAAAATAGGATAGAAAATAAAGAGATTTCAAGACACTAGGTCACACCATATGGCAGATGGCACATGTCAGGGTATTTGTCTATGGGGGCCTAACTGCATTTACCTTGATGTGAAAAGTCTTCAGCACCCAGGCAGAGTATTCATCTGTGTGCCCAGATGCTGTGCCAATGGAGATTCCACAAGAACAGATAAGGCATTAGCTGTGTCCCAACTATCACATGACCTGTTGTGATCTATCATTCAATTTATGCACCTATTTCAGTAAGACTGAATTTCTAATAGCAGGCATTGCAACTAAGGCTGCCTGCAATTTGCAGTTAAGTCATGTGATCCTTTACATCCCTTTTGGACACCACTGGTGCACAGTGTTCACATATATTACTTTTGATTACAAATATTTGCACCATAAAATGATAAACAAAAGAAACTGTATTGTTCAATACAAGTTCTGTAGCTAAATCTCTTTCTTGTGAAAGTGTAATTCACAAATTTAGATTTTTTTTGGTTACATAAATGTGCTCAAAACCAATGTAAATCTTTAGAGCCCACAAGTCCACTAAGTCCTAAACCTTGTTGCTTAGCCTATTCCTAAGACAAACAACTTTGTTTATATTTATGGGAGATAATGCTGCTCACTTTTTATTGACAAGGTCACCTGAAAGTGTGAACAGGAATTCACAAGGCACTTTTGTAGCCCGCGTTGCAAGGTATTTACATGCCAGAGATGCTAAACATATGTATGACCCTTCATGCTTTGGTCACCGTTCCAGAGGACATGCTTCCATGTTGATGATGCTTGTTAAAAAATGCATTGATTAAATTTGTGACTGAACTGTTTGGTCAAAACTGCGTGTCTTCTTTTCTGTTTTCTCTGAATTCTGCCTATGATGATCCAGCTTGTTTGTTTTAAGAACATTTTCACAGCTGATTTGACAAAATGCAAAGAAATTACCAATGTGAGATTTCTAAAAATAGCTACAGTTTTTGACCCCAGCTTTAAGATTCTGAAATGTTGTCCAATGTCAGAGAGGGACGAGACATGGAGCATGCTGTCAAAAGACGTAAAAGACCAATGCTGTAATGCAGCTAGGAGAGAAACTTAACCACCTAAAACTAAAATCAGTCTTCTGCCAGTGGCATCTGACTGGGAAAACGAAAACGAGCACACTTTGGTGTGCTCTGCTTTGAACTGTTATCAAGTAGAACCCATCATGGATGCATGTCCTCTGGAACGGTGCTTGAAGTATGAAGGGACACAGGAATCACTAGCACATCTGGCACATTAAGCTCTTGCGATATTAGCAAAAGTACCATGCAAACACCTGTTCTCTCTTTCACGTGACATTGTAAACAAGAAGCAGACACCACTATCTCCTACACATTGTAACCAGACTTGTTTGTCTGAGTGACTGGCTGAACAAGAAGTTGGACTGAGTGGACCTGTATGTTCTAAACTTTAAAACGGTTTTATTTTGAATTAAGTTATTTTTGGTACATAATTCTATATTTGTAAGTTCAACTTTCATGATAATGATATTGGACTACAGTACGAGTCTGAGATGAATTGAAAAATACTGTTTGTTTTGTGTTTTACAGTGCAAGTACTGGTAATCAAAATAAATATAAAGTGAGCACTGTACACTTTGTATTCTGTGTTGTAATTGATACCAGTGTATCTGAAAATGTAGAAAACATTCCAAAATATTTAAACATTAACATTCCATTAACAGCACGATTAATCATGTGATTAATTGCAATTAATTTCTAAATCGCTTGACAGCCTAATTGCAACACTCAGAACCTCAGTTTGTGAGCAATCTGTAGGCTAAAATATGTTCACACATAATCCTCAATTAGTAATTTCAAACAGCAGACTCATTCATAGAAATCGTGATCCATTTGCAAAGAATTTACAAACAGAAGACAGGGCTGAACTCAATGAGAAAATAGTTTGGCCAATCCCCAGTATTAATGTGTCGGGGGGGAACAGCTAACACCACATTCCTGTTTATCCACCAAATAAAGACACCTGCAGTAGATCAAAATACAGCAGAAGCAGAAGGTTCAGTATCCTTGGTACAGAGGAAGTTAACAGTGTCTTGTCAACTGATTCAGAAACAACACATGGACCTATGGGCAGGAAACAGGGAATGATAATAGAACAAAAGGGCAAGCCAAACATTCTACATTTCCAAGACAAAAAGCACATGTATTTATAAACAAATCCGCTGTCCGGCTGGATCTGTTTACCACCTGCCTTATCTCAGAGTCACAGCTGAAATAATAACAAGGGATTTCAGTGCTGGCAGGTAGTTTTCAATATGACTCATTAAAAGTCAAGGTGACTTGGCAGTGGGAAATGTCTGCTGTAAAACACACTAATGCAAATATCAGAAACTGAAATGTAAAAAATATCCTCAGTTAGGGCTGATTTGGTGTTCAGGTCTACACCAATGATTCGGTTTGGGGAGGCTATTGTACAAAACCTCCATGTTAAAGATGGAAAAGACCATTATTCAGGCCAGGGAAAGACTGAATCTTGTTGGGGGTGTCTGAAAGGAGCTGGCAAGATGAAGAACTGCTAAACAGGGCTGTGCACATCATATCACTTGCCATATTAACCATTAGCCTTTGTGAGACTTTCTCTTTATATGCTGGTGGATTCAAAGCCTTTGGCCTGCTTCTCTCCTGCCTTCTGTGTCTGGCATTGTATATAGCTACTTGCTGAGAGGGCTGCCACCTGCTTGACAGAGACAGGCAGAGTGAGAAAAAAAAAGGGACAACTTCTACCACTGACAGTTGTAGGCAAAAGCTGAAACCTCCACCAGCACTCAAGGCAAAAAGGGTAGATGCTGATCAGCAGTGTCTGGGGTTACACTGGATGAGGAGCTGGATATAAGCCAACAGTGTGCCCTTGTAGACAAGATGGCTAATGGCATAAAGGGGTGCATTAGTAGGAGCACTGTCAGCAGATCGAGGGAAGTGATTATTCCCCCTTATTTGGCACTGGTGAGGCCGCATCCAATACTGCCCCCCCACCCCTTACAGAAAGAATGTGGGCACGGGAGAGAGTCCAGCGAAGGGTGACAAAGATGTTTAGGGAGCTGGAGCACATGAGTTATGAGGAGAGGCTGAGGGATTTGGGCTTATTGAGTCTATAGAAGAGAAGAGTGAGGGGGGATTTGATAGCAAGTACCTGAAGGGGCAGGGTTCCAAAGAGGATGCAGAGATGCTATTTTCAGTGGTGACAGATGACAGAATAAGTAACAATGCTCTCAAGTTGTGGCGGGGGAGGTCTACATCGGATATTAGGAAAACACATTTCACTAGGAGAATGGAGAATCCCTGGACTGGGTTGCCAAGGTAGGTAGTAGAATCTCCTTCCCAAGAGGTCTTTAAGTCCCAGCTTGACAAAGCCCTGGCTGGGATGATTTAGTTGTGATTGGCCCTGCTTTCAGCAGGGGGTTGGACTGGACGACCTCCTTTGATCTCTTCCAAATCTATGATTCACCTCTGATACCCATGATGTACATCCACCTTTCTTCAAGGTTTCTGTTCTCTTACATCCTCTGAGAAAAACCCACACCCATCCTCTGCCCCATGGTTTTTCCTTTTTCTTATAAACATAGTAGAGCAGATCGATATTAAGCGAAATATTTAGCATGCATTCTAAATTCTTACCTACCAGGCTGAAGAACTGGGGAAGGATGTCTCTTTCCGTTCATTGTTTCACCTATGTATAGTTGATTTTTCACAGGCTTCGCAGAGTAGCAATCCAGTTCAAACAAACAATAGTGCTGGGCGATATGTTTACCAAAGTGACCAGAAAAAGTGTTCATCTTACTTATTCGTTGTGTGACAGTAACGAAGCATTTCTGATATCTGATCTGACTTGATTTTTCCATTTATGCCTCTGAAGCAGAGCAGCAGAATGTGCAGGAGCTGAGCCGAAAAATTCTGTGGTTAAAAGCCAAGTTGAAAATTGACAATAATGCTTTTCAGCCAATGACCACAAACCACTTACCAAATATTCAATAACTCAGTCTCATAAACCTCTATGAGACAGGGCAGAACCATTTACCCCATTTTACAGAGAAGAATACTGAAATACAGAGAAAGGAAGTAACGCAAACAGCAAGTTGATAGGAGAAGCAAAAACTGAAATATAGTAATTGCCATTCCAGATCAGCCTGGTCCACCAAAGTTTGAGCCCACACTTGCTGAAATTAACAGCAAAGTTCCCATTGTCTTGAATTCTGCAAAAATGGGGCCCTAGTCCAGTATCTTGTGTCTCTCAGTGGCCAGCGTCAGGTGCATCATAGACAGATCTAAGAAACTCCACAATGAGCAATTATTGAATAATCTGCTCTTCCTCATGCCCTTCAATTAATGATTTGTTTATATCCTAAATCATGAGTTTACAGCTGTCACAGCTACAGACTAAATACTCCTTTCTGAACTACCCGAATGCACCCCCTTAGATATTGGTCTTCCTGCCTTTAACTGGGACCAGACACCTGTGTTTATTCCTTTGAAGTGAGCAACCAATGATATATAGTGACCAACAGCCTTCCTAAAACAAAAACGATGAGAATTATCTTTTTTCCATAGAGGATTTTAAAACAACAGTCTACAAATTTGTCTCTCCTGAAGTCCTGTCATCCCATGTTGAGAACCTAGGCTGGCTTTGTTTCTCAACCCATCTGCAGAAGTCCATGTATCTGAGACATGTTCTTCTCATAGTTCTCCCTCCTTCTACCAGAATTTTTTGGTTCTCCTGTGTCTGTTGGGTCTTCTCGGCCACTTCTGATCAAACAGTTTTGTAGTCTGTCCATAGAAAGAATGATTGAAGATAATAGTTCTGGCATCGTCCCTTCTCAACTCTTAAATGATTGCTGATCGGGGGCTATTGTAAAGCCATTCTCTTCCTTTCTGCCTGTATCCCAGCAGCCACCTATTGGATTAAATATTATATTTTTAGAGTAAACTCCATCCCAATATGGAGGTCAACATACAGTATTCACAGATTAAGACAGGGAACTCTATCCATCACAATATCCCAACTAAAGCTGATAATTTATCCTGTTCAGTCTAGTTGTAGGTGTTCTCATTCTCAAAGCCTTTTTGAAAGTCTACATAAAGTTTCTCCTTTATCCTTTATTTGACCTTCTCAAAAATCCGAGATTAGGGAGGCACCACTTTCTTTACAAAGGACACTCAGGTTTGTCCTTGTCATATCATGTTAACCTAGGTGTTTAAAACAGAGCTGGAAATTAATCAGGTATCCTAAATTCCTATCTGTGCCTTCACTACAGGCTGTCCTTCTGTCCAGGGATTATTTGCTTAGTGCTTGATTCAGATTCCAAACCTTCAAAACTTTGAATCAGTACAGCAAGCTTTTGCTAATACACTTTGATGAGCCATGATAACAGTACTAAAGTTTAACAAACTTGGTCAAGCAGTTGCTAAGTGAGTTTCTAGTGGTGTCTGGAGAAACCTCTCTCTTCCTGGAGAGAAAAAAAGGTACTTTAATTTTTAAGATAATATTCTTCTTGTGAAAATTATAGACAAATAATTTTGGATGCTAAAATCCATCAAAACAGTGTAAGCTCGATCTGCACACTATCACCATCAATTGGCCTGAGGTCTAAAATTTAGGGATTTATCTAGGTTTCTTAAAAGACAATTAGTGCTGAATGGGATGGTGTTTATTGTGATGTAAATACCTGCCTACAAGGAATGTGATTCAATTTCACTAATTCATTTCACATATACTACCAAATAGCTATCTGAACTAATGACTTTCTGTCTTTGATACTGGATTTGTACTCAGGCTTGGCAGTGAAATGTTTTTTATCCTATTTCTAATCTCTCAATAGACCTCCCATTTAATATTCAATAGTCTCCAACCACTGATACTAAGGAACTGTAGTAGTTTGGGGAGTTAGCTCATTCTATCCTGAATGTCAGAAGGGAGGGAAAATAAGAGGAGTTGACTGAGTGTACACGAAAAGAGGGGGAAAAAGCCCCAAACCAATGAAGTCCTACACAAGAGGATAAGTTATAGCTACAGACTCTCCCTCTATACATTTTCCCATGACATATCTACTGATACCTAAATTCTCTTAATTTTGAGTAGGTTAGTTTTGCCTCTAAGAGCTAAATATTTCAAGGAGATGAAACAATATTCCTCCATCCTTCACCAAAGTCTTCCATGTGAGGACCTTTACAGTGAATTATGCTTGAGCGTGTCTCTGCAAGGTAAACCAGTATTCTCTCTTTGTACAGAAGGGGAAAATGAGACACAGAGAAATAAATAAATTCTGCTGTGAGGTGAGGGTGGGGGGTCAGCAATGAGCTCCAGTTCCCACCTGAATACAAGACAACTCTCCCTTAGTAATCTGGGAATGTGGATGGTCTGGTGCCACAGCTGGAGTGAAAACATTGCTTTCCCTGGCAATATGCAGAATCACAAAGCAGGTCTTTTTAGAGATTCTTTACTTATTCATTTTAATGGCCTTTTCTTTCCTTTTATAGAACAACTTCCTTGTTAGAGTTTGTGTTAGTGAAGGAAGGTAACGATTCAGGACACTGTTGCCCTTGCAGTTTGCTATGTTCTCTCGGGGAGAAAGTTGTACCCTGGAGCAAATTAAATTTAGCTTTGTTCTCCCTAAATATTTGACTACTTTGGTTTTCTCTCTTATGCTTTTTCTTTTTGCCTCTAATCCAGGATACATATTTTAGTGGACTAGGTAAGGGATGTTTCATACCCTTTCATGGAAGATCCCAATGGAGGGGCAGATTTACATGTGGAATGCTATAAGTAGGGCAGGTTGGAGGGCCCACACATATGGTTGGGGATAGGTGCTTGAACTGCATCAATGTGCCAAGACCAATGGAACTCTGAGATATCTGCTAAAGACCTGCAATTCAATGCTACATTCCAGGACACAGTTGCAGTACAGCTCCCACCAGAGGTTAATGCACATTTGGCATACGCCCTGCTCTTAGAAACAATATTCTCTGTCCCTGCTCCTTGACCTCAGCACGGTCACACAACAGCACACACCTTCCTTACCCAGCTTGCTGTTGGCTTTCGGGTCCTGTCTCCTAAACAGGAAAGCTTTGGGCTATCTTTTGGGGAAGCATAATCCTACACGGAGCGTTTCACCCGTGACACAGCCTTCCTTTAAATATCTTCATTGCTTCCTTAGTAGAGACAAAGTTCTGTTGCAGTGATCTAAATCCTGTGACGAGAAACATTCGAAAGAAACAGAAACTGAACCACAGACACGTGATCTGAAAGGGAGTCATCATAATCTGTTGCCTCTAGGTATAAATGAAAAAAAAATTCCAATGTCCCAGCTAAGTGAGCTAAATTGCTAGTGAGCTGAGGCAAATCTGTATGCAGGGCCAACCCAGTCCTGTGAAGACTGGCTGCTTTCCTTAAGTTTAAAACTGAAATTATATCAGGATATTATGCAGGGAGTCCTGTTGTCACCAAAGAGATCTTTCAGTAAGTCATTTCATTTCTGTGCAATTCAGTGACCCAGTCTGTAACATATCCTCAAAGACATACATTTATTTTCAATTATTAATGCTGGTTGACTATGTAATCTTAAAGTTTCCCCCGAAACCTTCCTTCCCCAGCACTTACCTGCTATTTTGTTATTCCTGCTACGAACTTATGACTGAGATTAGATTGCAAATTCTGTGAGGCAGGGACATGTTATCTGATTTGCACTGTGCAGGTACTTAGTATATTTTTGGGTGATTTAAAATAGTACTTACATAGTAATAAAATAATAATGAAGAAGAAAATTATACTGATTTACAGAATATCACAAACTTTAATTAATTTTTCTTCTGTGGCTTGCTTCTGTTACAAAGGATTCTGGGCATGCTTTGGCGTTAATGACGCTAAGCTGAATGTGGTTAAACTGTGAGCAATGAAGACAATAATTTTAAGCCACACTTCTTGAGCTTTATTGTGTCTCATGCATTTGTTTGCTTTAACCCAATTTTAATTATATAACAGTTTAAAATATTTGTACAGGACCCCATGCCCATTGGCTGGAGGAGAAAAGGCGGTGCTATACAGATGGTATATATATCAGTATTTTTTACTGAAAGAACAGGGAAGGGTAGAAGACTGTGTTATCGCTCCTGCTTTGATGGCTTTTGCTAGGCAGCCACTGTTGTCACCCCACTTTCTCACAAATATCCGCCCTCTCCAAGCAGGCTGCATATAATAACCTCTGCGTTTGTTGTGGATATTTGAGTGCCCGATACTCTTGTTCAGGACGATGTTCCTAGGGTGGTGTTTGTTTAATTTATTTGTCTTAATTGCTTTAAAATACCCACTGGGTTGGTTAAGGCCTGCAAGTGGATCTCTAGTCACTGCTCCTTGGATCTGAGGTGGTCTATAAACTATATGCGCAGGGCTATATAGATGACTGATGCTGTTGCAAAAAAAGCAAACATGATTCTGGGATGCATTAACAGGAGTGTTGAGAGCAAGACACAAGAAGTCATTCTTCAGCTCTACTCTGTGCTGGTTAGGCCTTAGTTGGAGTATTGTGTCCAGTTCTGGGCATCGCATTTCAAGGAAGATGTGGCGAAATTGGAGAGGGTCCAAAAAAGAGTAACAAAAATGATCAAAGGTCTAGAGAACATGACCTATGAAGGAAGGCTAAAAGAACTGGGCTTGTTTAGTTTGGAAAAGAGAAGGTTGAGCAGGGACATGATAGCAGTTTTCAGGTATCTAAAAGGGTGTCATAAGGAAGAGGGAGAAAACTTGTTCTTCTTGGCCTCTGAGGATAGAACAAGAAGCAATGGGCTTAAACTGCAGCAAGTGAAGTTTAGGTTGGACATTAGGAAAAAGTTCCTAATTGTCAGGGTGGTCAAACACCGGAATAAATTGCCTAGGGAGGGTGTGGAATCTCCATCTCTGGAGATATTTAAGAACAGGTTAGATAGATGTCTATCAGGGATGGTCTAGACAGTACTTGGTCCTGCCATGAGGGTAGGGGTATGGACTCGATGACCTCTCGAGGTCTCTTCCAGTCCTACTATTCTATGATTATCTCAGGAAGCCCTGAACAACATAACTGTGTCTTCTGCTAGGGTGTGGGCATTTCCTCCCTTGCTACAGTGGTCTTTATTTTCAAATATTTTGTTTATTCCTGCACTACATTGATTGCTTCATAGCTGTTTAAGCTGCATCCTTATCCTACCTATCAAATCCTGCTAAGCATCTGTGGCACACTCATCTTCAACTGAGTGCCTTGACAGAAAACTACATAACAGCCTTCACTAAGATTAAATGGAACAGAAACAAAATGATGATGCAGTTATAATGAGATCATAAGGTTTCCTCAAATGTCCCTGAGGTTTTACGAGCGTTCTGGTTCCTCTCATGACTTTTTCCAGGGTTCGTTTACTGTGTGACGGGGGAAACGAAGAGCAAGGGGGAGAAATTCTGAGCAATCACTGTCCTCGCCATTTCTGGGCAGTTGCAGCAGCAGTAGCAGTGAGCTGACCTTATCTATCACTGATGGATGCTCCCCATAAACACAAACAATGCAGGCAAGTGGCTGATACTGCACTTCTTTGATAAAACTCCATGATTTAGTGTGTAATACAGTGGAGCTTACTGGGTAACTTTAGTATAAAACTCAGAATTTACAATAGATCACATCTATGTAACTTTCCCACCAAACTCTGATTTATATGAGGGGAGGAACTGTGGGAAAATATAAAACAACAGTGCCTGCAGGACTGAGCTGCCTTGTTACACCTGTGATAGAGATTTTGCCAGTTATCTGTGAGTCTTGGGGAGCTGACTCGTACAAAGCCGTCTCCCCGTAAATTAATTTATTCATACACCTGTATCCCTATTGGTCAAGAAAGGTGTGTGTAATCTTCCATTTACAACAGTGGTGTCAAGTGAAATACTTATAAACAACCAAATAGTCCAGGAGAGACCCTCTAATATGGTCTTTCAGTAGCCTCTTATTCCTATTTTGTTCTTTTATTTATTTGATCTTTTAGAAGAAGAACTGACAGAGAAAATCTGGCCTAGATCTGTGCAAGCAGCCTAGATCCTCACCATAATGAGAGTACACCTCATTCCCAGCCTACAATGCCTGTATACCCAACAATATTCCCAATTTCTGCAGGAACCTCTTGGTTTATTTGGACACTGTCCCATTCTAGGGCTTCCTAGAAAACAACAAAGATGCCACAAAATCTTTATCATATTGTCATTTTTATAATATTTTATCATTGCTGATACGCCCATACTATATTGCCTGAAAATCTCATGACATCCCTCATGGTTCCCTCATGACATCCCTCATGGCTCTGTTTGCCTCAATGATGCCATTATAATAAGACATCAAATGTATTCCCTTTAATTATATGAACAAACAGGACAAATCTTCTAGACCTCATGATAGCAATGATATGTCACACAGTTCCCATCCTGAGTAGACACCCATAACCATACCAAGATGTGCTGTGACATGTCTATATGTTACTTGGAACTAGCAAACTCATTTTACATTGTGGTCCAATTTGGCTTAAAGCCTGTTCTGTAGCAGTGAAAAGTCATTGTACTATCTCAATGCTCCTATCCCATCCCCAAGTACCTTAACTGATCTATATTTCCTTGAACTTTTTTTGTTTGGAGTCTGTGGATGCTCCCTCCTCTATCAGAATAAATGGCATTAGGCCATATTGATGCAGCATAACCTAGTGGAAAGCCATGCGTTGTTTAGAATGGAATCAGTGAGGCAAGCAGGGCAAACACGCAGTTTTGTGAAGATGACTGTTTATTACCATATTACAAGAAATTATGTTTTAAATTATGTTTTCCTATATTAAAAATCTTTTAAGTGCCTCAATTTGACAGTGTAATTCAGTTACCCCCTTATTTTGACTGTGTGTGGGTTGCACAGTAAATCAACCTCACATAAGTATTTCTAAGGTCTACATCATGGAATGTCTGCACACTGATCCTTAAGGTTGTATCATGCTGTAAGTATTCTGAACTAAAGACTTGCTAAAAGACAGATGTAACAAGTCACTTCACCAGGGAGCGATTTTATTATGATGCCTCAAGTTTTGCTGAGGAGTTCTGTGCATAGGCAATGACAAGCTCTCCTGCTGTAGCTCAAGAGCATGAGAACCAACATCAGGGCAGATTCTCAAGAACTAGGACACAAACCTCAGATTGGCAGGCAGTGCCATACTTAGATTTCATCAACCAATTATCAAGTATAAACTCAAAATGCACTATAGCAGCCATAGCATGGAGTCAAAGGCTGTCCAGTTGGGTACTCTGATCTTTTTTGCCATCCAGATAACCTTACCTTTTTCATAGATAGTTCCCTAAACAAAGCATCACAGAATATTCACGTTAGTCTCAGTTCCTAAGGACCAGTCACTTACCCCAGGTCAAATGAAATTTAGATTTCACAAAGACAATGCTTGTAGCCAATCTTATAATAAATGATCTAAAGTTTTATTGTACAAGAAAAGGAAATAAGATAATCATTTACAACATTTAAGTCAATGAATATACACATGCAAGTGATTTAAAATCTTAAATTTCAAAAATGTCCCTTCTACAATAAAAAGAAGTCGTCTGTGGCATTGTATAGGCTAACAGATTTATTGGAATATAAGCTTTCATGGGCAAAGAACCAATTTGTCAGATGAATGAGACACATGCAGCTATAAAGTGCCACAGGACTTCTCGCTGTTTTCATGGATACAAACTAGCATGGCTATCCCTCTGATACTTCTATAGTAAGCAATCTCTCTATGTCCTTGCTTATGCCTAGAAAACCTTGGCCCCCAAGAGTTTCAGGCAGTATAGCGATGTAGTTCCTTCATGTTAGGGGTTTTATTCTTTTCCCCTTGAGGGCTTTAAGATGAAAACTCAGCTGACAGGAGTGATTTGCTTGCCTGACTTGCTTTCATGGTGGTGAGGAGAGAGTAGTCAACTAAGTTTTTTGTCCTCTTTAATGTTCCACAATCATTTGCGTGGTATTTCCTTTTGTGTAGGATACAACACCATGGCTATGTCTACACTACAACGATCTGTTGACAGAAGTCAGTGTCGGAAGAGATCTTCTGACAAAACTTCTGTTGATAGAGTGCATCTACACACAAAAGCAGATACAAAAAGTGATCTACTCTGTCCACAGAGAGTGGCTGGACTGCCCGGCCACTCTGTCACAGAACGGCCAACCAGGAGCACAGCAGACAGGGCTGCCTGGTGATATGGAAGCTGTCTGTCTGTCAATAGAGGCCCCCTTGGAACGTACCCATGGCTGTTTTGTTGACAGATTCTGTTGAGAAAGGCACTCTGCCTTGTGAGGAAGAGGCAGAAGGCTGTTGACAAAAGTGTTGAGTTCTGTCAACAGTATGTTGACAGAACACATGTTTAGTGTGGACATTCCCTAAGCTTTGTCAACAAAATTCGTGTTTTGTCAAAAAAACAAAAACAAAAACAAAAACAAAAACAAAAAAAACAAAAAACACCTCTAGTGTAGACATAGCCCATCTGTTGGAGACCACATGTCAGCAGTCAGTCCCCCTCTCTCCTGCCTGGTGAGTTACACAGTTAGAGAGTACTGTAATATAAATGCTCAAATATTAGTTTTTAACATGGGGGCATACATATTGTGAGATTATTGCTAGCATTTTATAAACACTAAACACATTTTCATAATCCCAATATCTATTTCACTAAGGTGAGTCAGACTGATTCCAGTGATGCATTAGTCAGTGTTCAGTTGAGACATGGATACAAAGGTATGATCTGGCACCTCGTCTGCTAGCCTCACAGACAGCTGTATTACTGAGAGGACTAAGAAGCCTGATTGGGACAAGTTCGGTTTAGAATGCCCCTGTTCAGTGCTTGATTATTTCTATTCACTCTTTGATGTTTCCACCGCTTCTCATTGCTCAAATGTTCAATTTTAAAAATTCTTAACAATTTGCATTTATAATTGGGGAGGATAATTAAATGAACCAGGCACACAACACTGATCTGCTAAGGCTACTCCTGTGAAAAAAAAAAACTGAAAAGTAAAAGAAAAACTCCTGATGGAATATTCAAAGCAGCATCTACAAAAATAACATATGGGGATTGTGATGTTGAATATATCAGAGAAATCAAGAAAGAATATAGCTCAGAATAAGTCAACATATGGCAGGAATCAGCAAGGCTCAGGTAGTTCCCAGCTAGTGGTCTGTTCTTTTTATATAGGTCATAGAGTAAATCTTAATATCAAAATAAAACAAACAGATGGAAGGCCAAAGTTTGCACGTGAGCTAAAAGCAACTCTACATGTGGCTGCAACAAGTAATCCAGGAAACACAGTGATGGTCCATATTAGTCCGGACTGATGCCTCCGTTCCCCAAGTGAAACATCGTGAGTGTAGTCACCTCAATTCCTCAGCATGCAATCCAGTTTTAAGACTGATAATTGCAGCAAAAAATGAAAAGTAAAGGGTCAGCAGACTTCATACTTCAGGGCATCAACTGATCACATGAGGAGATAAGAGACATTTCTGTTTATTTAATATTTTTATACCATACCCATCACTATGATATCTATTTAAGTGAAAACATAGCTCTCTCTCTCCTCCCCCTATTCTGTAGGACATAGCCCCTGACATCCTGCCTGCTCAGCTGCAGTACTGGACTATAGGCCAGGTATATTAGAGGAATTTTTCACTTGCCTCTGAAGCATCAGGCATTGCTCATTGCCAGAGGCAAGATACCAGACTAGATAGACCAATGGATCAATGTGGTTTGGCAACTCCTATGCTACTATGAGTCAGCAACTCTTCTCTGTTCTTTTGGGGTGCAGATCCATATGTTCATGAGCTCACTCCATTTGCTGTGATGCACCAGCCTATCCAGCTTACTTAGTCCTGGGTCCTTCCTGTACCCCTGGCATGTTAGGAAGTCTATTTTTGCCATTCACTGAGATCATTCACTAGTAGAGGTACTTTTTCTTAGGTGATGCTAGAGCAAACAATCCCCTCTCTCAGTCTTCTGCCAGTTTTTCCTTGGCTTTCCTAATTTTCTCCTTCCCCTCTCGTACCCAATTCAATGCTTTCTTAACAAGTCCTCCTCCCATGTCCCATATGGTGTACGTGTTCCAGCTGTCTTAATTTTCTTTCATTATACTTTCTAATATGCTCTGTTCTGTCAACTTCCTTATTCTCACATTTGTTATTTTGTCTTGTCATTAAATGTGCAGTATCTTCCTCAGCATGCGTGATGGGTAGCATCCAATCACTTTCTGTTAGCCACAGTCATTGTCTGGGTACTACTTCCAAACTGTAGTGTACTCATTACAGTTACTTGGTGTAATCTGCCCATGAGTTAGCTTGACATGCAGACCTCTTTTTGATCAGATGTTGTGCATCTTGTCAGAAGTGGTCTTTGCTTTCCCTAAACTCATATGAATATCTTTATCGCAACATCTTCAGATGTCATCACACTGCCCAGACAGGAGATTTGAACCTGGTTGATTTCTTTTCCATCCACATATGCCTTTACATCTGTTGACAAGTTTCCTACCTTCACTAACTTGGTTTTCTCTGCATTTACCTTCAGTCCAAATTTTGCTCTTTCCTCTTCAGTCTTTGATGTATCTGATCAGCATACCAAGATGATGGAAGATGATGTGCAGGAAGATTGGATATAGGCCTGGGGAAGTGGTTTGAAACTGTGACTGGAGTTAGACAAGAGTACGTTTTAATCAATTCTTCTTTGTATTAGCAATAAACTGGGTGAAGAAACAGGTAACAACAGTTTTATGGATAGTGGAGACAAGTTACACAAACTTGACTTTGCAATGACATTGTTTTACCTACCTATCACTCAGAGAAAATGAACTGGCAATATCCAAAGCAAATCTCCCTCCTCTCCCTGCCAACAACACTGACAGAAGCCCCTGGGAAAATAACTATTAAGCAACATCTGTGCTCTTCCCTATCAATCACCATCTCAACAGCCCCAACAGTGAGGAATGACATAAAGGATCTGCCAATTTTACCAGAGCCCAAACTCAGAGATGGCAGAGATTAGTGGAAACTCTGACACAAAAGTGATAAAGACCTAGAGACGCACCAAACTGTGTGAAGCAGCAAACTGCAGCATTCTTAAAAGCATTATGTGCATCCTGGTATAGTATATGTCAATTTTTATAATAAGAATCTCCCTTGAGAACTTGCTGTAAGATTAGTATTGTCATCTGTCTAGTGTCATCTGTCTGGTGGTAGTACTTATTATTGTCATCTGTCAAAATGATTAAGCGAGCTAAAAACCTAAATATTTTAGCTTTCATGATAAAAAAAAATCTATTGCACAAAGAATCTCTTTTTGCTGCACTCCAGTCATGCACTTATGGAAGAGAAGAGGAAAGAAAGTGGGGATATAGTTGAGCAGGAGACAGGTGTGTAAAATCATTCCCCTTGGGAAAACAAGCTAACATTACATGACCTGCCTGTCAGCCTCAAAGTCAGAGCACTCAAGAAACACGAGCCATTTTACTTGTGTACAAAGGAAGAAAATTAGCATGAAAGCTGCTGTTGTACACTCCCAGAAGTAGAATTCATATGGGGGCTATTGTCTAATATCTATGTAGGGTTTTTATGGGACAAAATTCATCAATAGCAACTTTGCCATACTATCGAGACACCATTTAGATTATTGATCACCCCCAAATTCTGCCAACAAGAGACTAAATTGGAAACTTGCTAGGCTTCAGGCAACTGCTCATAGTTGGCAAAATGCAACCAGCTTGCCACTATCACACCTTTAATGTGGTGGTCTGAGCTGTAGGGAATACAAAGCCTAGTATGGACTATGGGCTTCACATGGTTCCAGACAGCTACAAGTACTGGTGCCAGTGTACTCCAAACATGTCATTAAAAACTTGTATTGCCATGACCCACATTTTTTGCTGTTGGGTGTAGTTTGGTCACATCGGATAGACAATAAGCTGTAGTCCAAGCTGAACTTGAAAAACATTTTTGTGCTGGTTGCTCAGACAAGAATTCCAAACTGAAGTGAACCAACACATCACTTAAAATTTGCTCATTGCTAGTGAGAACAAGCTTGTTAAATACAGATCAAGATAGGATGCTTGTGTTTCAGCAGTATTTTAAAAGCTCTTACAGGCATCAGTAGAGTGCCATTTTCATTATGTATCATGCCAAGCTAATCTAAAATGACCAGCCACGCTTTCTTATCGAGTCTTCCACATACAATGAGCTTGAGTTAGCAGAAGTTGATAAGAATAAAGAATCATCATCTGAAGGGTGGCAGAAGGTTTGTCCTTTCCTCCCCATCCCCCTTTCTAACAACTGAGAGAACTCCCTCCAATAGTAAAGGCTCGTGGTTTGTGTCTTATTGGCATAGCTGTTCCCTTGTGATGAGCCAGCACAGGGGAGTCATTTTCAAAGTAAATAAGTTAGAAAAGAAAAGATAAAAGAAAAAACCTGGAATACAACTGAATATGAAGCAGGTGTTTATGTTACAGAGGTTGCGGGTATGAATACACGCAAGAACACAACAGCAACATCTCTTCTTGAGAAAACAATTTAATCACTCCAGCCACATGTAGGGAACCACAACTGCTGGCCCATACTCAATGAAACAAATTATTTGTGAACTCAGTGGAAAGTTCTTGAACACTGGCAGGCAGGCAGACCTTACACCCACAAATGCCTGACCAGCACTGGATTTCTTCCTGTGAGACACAGGGGCTGGGACTAGTCTGAACAGATAAGGAACAGATAATGGGGAATTAATATTTTTGGGTATGTCTATACAGCAGCCTTATTTCAGTGTAAGCTATTCTGGAAAAGATATTCTGGATTAGTTTATTTTGAAACAACCCTGCTACATACAAAAATGCATTTCAAAATAGTACTTAGCTATTTTGAAATGCAGCATCTACAAACATAGAGCCTACTTCAAAATAGAATCATTGGACGCACTATGGCTTATTTTGAAATAGGCTCTATTCCCTTTCTTAACACCACCTATTTCAAAATAGCTGTTTTAAATAGGCGCGATCCCTCGTAGAATGAAATGTACCAATTTCAAAATAGGTCAACCACTCGTACAAAATTATTTCAAAATGGTGGTTGCATTGCGTTGATGATAGGATAGCTATTTTGAAATAACAGCTGTCATTTCAAAATAACTTTGCTGTGTACACCTACCTACAGGCTATGGTTAGATTAAAGGGTTTTGTCAACAAAACGGATATTTTGTTGACAAAACCCTCAGAGTGTCAGATTCTCAAGGGTGTTCTGTTGACCATATGTACTTTTGTTGACAGCTGTACCCCACTTTCGATGTGGAAGAATGCCTCTGTTGACAGAGATCTGTTAACAAAAAGCTGGTCTGGATGTTCTGGGGACCCTGCTGTTGACATAAAGGCTATCAGGATGCCAGGCAATCCTATCTGCTGTGCTTCCGGTTGACTGTTTTGCCAAAAGAGTGTCCAGGCACTCTGTCTGCTCTCTGTCAACAGAGTGGATTGCTCTTTCAATCTGCTTTGGCGGTCTGGATGTGATATGTCACAGAAGTTTTGTCACAAAATATCTTCCAATGAAAACGCCCACTGATAACACTCTAGTCTAGACATAGCCTCAAAGTCTAGTATCATTATTTATGCTTGATCCATTGCTCCCAAGAACACAGGAGGTGACAGAACAAGGTGTTCACAGACTGGTTTAATTCTGGGTCATTAGCACCATCAGAATGTAACAGTCACAAAAATCTTCTCTAACAACCTTTTGAAAGTTGATTTCCAGCCTGTATTTAGTCTTTGACAGTCTGTTACTTCTCATGGGCTATGTCTACATGGTTGTAGCCAGACAGAGTCTCCCCCTTACAAGCCAGCTTGCTCGTTGCCCTCCCCCACTGAGGAGCACACAGGGCACGGAAATGGCTGCTGACAGCACAGTCTTTGATGCCCTCATTGAGGCCCAGATATGCTGGTTTATCGTGACCCTGAGAAGCAGAAAGTACAGCTAGAAGGCTAACAGGCCAGACTGTCAACATGAGAGGGGGGGTGAACCCTCAAGAAATCATCCCAGCTGGCATTGATCAATATGATGCACACACACAATCACTCAGAAGGGGACGTGCCCCGCCCGCACAAAAGAATGTCCTGTACTCCTAAGTTGTTTATCTCTTGTCTTACAAGTGCAAACTAAGTAGAAATGCCCTTGTAACAAACTGGAGTCACAAAGACAGACCAGTATGATCTGGCACCATAGATAAGAAAGAGAATACGTAACCCAAAAAGGGGTATAAAAGATGGGTCCAGCAGAACTCTAACTTTGAGTGCATTCGACCAACTACCTGCTGGTCGGGTCAGGTAATTGCCTCCCGAGGTCCACAGCTGGGGACGCCCAACCTCGTATTCGTCTTTCCGTCGGAATTGAGTGACCGATCCAGCTTGGCTACGCTGGTATCGAGAGACGCAGAGAGGGTAAGATACACCCATGCTAGGTCTCTGACTTTTTTTTGTGCACAGCTAAAGAATTAGAGCTCTGTAACTAGTATCAAGATATCATTGTGTTAGATGGTAACAGATATCTTTGTATTGGATTGTAACGTAACTTGTTAACACCTGTACTTTGCTAGCATATAAGAAGTAAACAATAGCCTTTTGTAACCACACGCTTATAACTGTAGCTTAATAAACTTGTAACTAGTTAAGAGCCAAGCCTAACTATTTTGTTAACCCTTTTGTCACTGCAACACAGCCGGCACAACAAAAGAACTTTAACCATTTGGTTACAACAGCCTGGCCATAGGTAAGAGTGCTAGGAGCTGCCTGCTCTAACAGTAAAAAACTGGGTTGCTTAGGACCCAGGGGAGTCCGTCAGCCTGTCTTGGCTGCTTGCAGCGACGAGCTCTCTGCTCTTGTAGTTTTAAACTTGGATGATAACAAGGGCATAGTTGGTACCTCACCGCACATTACCTGGCCACCGGCTAACAATGGTGCACTGCTGCCAGAAGGGTCATGCAAATGAGGGCACTCAACAATGCAAATGAGGTGCTCATTTACAAATTGCTTGCCTCATTTGCATACTCTCACATGATCACTGTCCTGACAGAGACTTTAGTAATCACAAAACAAGCTGTGTAAACTGGGTTCTGTCGATAGCACCTTATCCCTGACGAAAATGATGAATAAGGGGCTGTTGACAGGCGGGGCTTTGGTCAACAGAACCCAGTCTACATGGCTTGTTTTGTGGTGATTCAAGCCTTTGCCGGGACAGTGATCACGTGCAAGTATGCAAATGAGGTGCACGATTTGTACATGAGCACCTCATTTGCATTGTTGAGTGCCCTCATTTGCATGACCCTGCCAGCAGCAGCACACCATGTAGACATAGCCATGGCATCTAGTCAGAGGGGGACAGGCATGCATGGAATCAGAGAATAAGTACAACTACAGATGGGAAGTCCTTAGGATGAGAGTTTCCAGTGCATCCAAAGGTGGGCACTTGCTATCCTCTCCAGCTTTCAGTAATACCACTATCCATAGGAGAAAGATTTTAAGTATTCACAAGTCCCTGCAGAACTGCAAAGACAAAATGACAGCAAAAGCTGCAATTTTATGGGCATTTCCTTTTATGCACACTCCAGCGTCCTTCACAGGCATCTGAACCACACACTTCTTCTGACAGTTGCAGAGACATCACTTACCTATATAAAGCGAACAAGCCTAGCCAATGCCACAACAGTCTTAGCAGATTTCATCTGGGGAAAACTTATGTACCAGCAACAAAAGGATTCATTCCTATTTTCATGTTATTTACTTCTAAGCCTAGTTGGGCCTGTTATTTAATACTAATATCAATAAGCAGGGAAATACAACTAAGACTGCAGTCTAACTTGAACATCTGTGAGTAACTCCTAGTGATTCTTTACATAGAACAAGGCTAGAATGTGGGTCACTCTCCTTACCATTACATTTTCCTTTGCACTAATAGATGGCTATCAGGAAACATTTGCTAATGGTGAGATCTGCTAGGATGTGCAAGTGTCTTCTAAAAAAAGAGGGGTAAGCTCTATCACACAGGCCATTTAATATTGTGTGTGGCAAGGCAATCAAAGGAATAATCCTGTACCAGTTCCTCAGGGCAGGAGACCAGTAGAGCAGATACGTCTCTAACAAGTAAAAATAGTTTTCTCCCAGCAGTCAATAACAGAGCAATTTTTGTGCACTATTCCAGAAAAGAACATTCTGGAAAGAATAACACAGGCCAGAGGTGCATCTATTAGTGCCATGTTATAATCATTTGCAGACATGTCTAATATAATTAAATTACAAAGTGGTTAGAAAGCAAGACATTTTCTAAATCCTGCTACCAATTATGTTAATGAGCCTCAATGATACATAGATAGTTGACAGCTTCATGAAACTGAACGGATTTGTAATGGTCTAACAGCCCCAGTTTTGCACTGGGTAGCTTCCCATTCTTCTGTCTTTGAGGTAGGTTCTTGTATCATTCCCATCACTGTGGCATGTGCACATTCTGCTTGTGTAATTGCCCACAGGTAGACTTGAACCTGGGACCTCTGGAGCATCCCCTAGCTGAGGAAGCATGCCCCAAGCTTCAGCGACCCAGTTGAAATCCTGGATGACCACCCACAGGCGGACTTGAAGCTGGGACAACTGCAACTTGGGGCAGGAACCTCTACAGTTTGAGCTAAAAGCCAGCTGGCTCTCAACTAAGGCTGCAGAGGAGACTCACTCTCTCTCTCTGTTTAGGAAGGCTAAATGCAACTACATGGGACAATGAACCACACCTAGCTGTGTGGGTTACACTTGCATGCCTGCACTCTCATAGGCATTGTCTCTTATGAAATCAGGAGCCCCATCTGTGTAATATCTGCTCAGCTGGTAACTTCAGAATGCAGCCCAGGACCTGCCTTATGAGAAGAACCCAAGCTGGAGTTAGGTGATGCTGAAATACATTTACTTCTATGTGCTGGCTTTAGTCTAGTAAGTCTGCCATCCTCAACACAGTTTAAAAATTAATTTATAAACAATGGGTCCAATTTTCAAATTTCACAATTGCAGGAATCATCTATGTAATTTAGAAGTCCAAATACCAAAACTGCACTCACAACAGACCACACACATACACACCTGACTTGCTTGGCTCCTTGTTCATGCCAGGTCTGAACAAATGTATGTGTGCCCCTGCATATGCTCCCCCTTGAAACTTGGCTTCACGCATAGAAATGAATAATTTTGCCTGTCACCAAAACGAAGCTACTTCTGCACTGTAAGTGGCAATTGCATTAGTTCACAAAAGTACAGCATGCACCTATACTTCTTCAATGTTGCTTTACACTGCTAAACAGATTCCATCCTAGAGACAGCTATTTTTGAATGTTAAGTCATGCAGCTCCATCGTACTTGCCCACCTCACACAGGTCTGGACTAACAAGCACTATGAAAGTGCAAGGTTCTGTTAACACTTCAAAGTTTTGATCTGTGTATTGATATTGGGTAGGAATTGGTTTTGCAAGCCAGGAAGAAATCTGTGCAGTAGTCAGACATCTTGTGTTTGGTGGAGTAGAGAATCTGTGCAGATCTTCTGTTTCTCCCTCAATGTCTTGGTCCATAAAACAACTAGAAATCAAAACAAACAATCACACAAAAAACTCTCAGCAGTTTGATACTGTAGTTAATTCTGTATCTGCTAGACACAGGCAACTCAGTGACTGCTTTGCACTCAAAGATATCCCTGTGATGTGCCTGCAATTTGTAAAGGGAGCTCTATGGCTGTGCCTCTCTCTATCACTGACTTTTGGAAAATCATGGGGAAGATTTTTCTTTCTGTTTTCTTCTTTGGTAGCACCGTGTGTTGATGCAGCAGGGGTGAGAAGGCAGGGACTCAGGAATATAGAAGACAGCTTAAGATCTTTATACAGATTTTTTTTATTCTTGCCTTGAGCTGTGATGCAGCCACAACCTATGTAATTACTCTCCCAAAAGACATTACTTTCTTTAGAACAGAGGTACTTACTTGGCAGCTAATAGAGGGTGAGCCACAAAATGAATTTGAAACCAAAAATGATCCCTGTTTATGTGAATTTTGCTCCATATTATGAAGGTAAAATTATGTGTTTGACATGATCTGTACCGTTTAGCTTTTCCAAATGGCATTCAAAGGCCTGCCATGATGTTGTTACAAGCTTAAATTATCACTGACTAGAACAGGTGAGTCTGTCCTTTTGAATTAGAAACAAACTTTGGAAGAGGGCTCCAGGGTAGAGTGTAAAAATTGTCTTTTTGTAACTTGGCTGCATTTCCCCTGTATTTTCCCTTTGGATCTCTACCAATAGATGGTGATATTACCAGTACAAAGCACTTGGTGAGACTACTAAAGCAAGCTGGCATTTTCTCAGAACAGTGGTAAGTGAAGTACATTTTCCTCAATGCTGTCCTTCTTTAGGTTTCTTCCTCCTATTGAACCATATATTTGATACTCTGCCTACTACTACTCATGTATGAGTTACTTGCTATTATATTACTATATATATTATATATATATATTATATATATATATTATATATAGTTACTTGCATTATATTGTATGAGCTTGATGAAGCCTTGTTATGGGTTGCATTAAAATTGCAATTGATGCATGTGAACAGAGACTTTAACAAATGTAACTGCAAAGATTAATGAATCCAAATGCCCCACCCAAGTGAAGAATGCTGTCTGAAAAGAAGTATGGGCCTGTAAATTAAGAAACTACTCCTTCAGCATTTGGTTTCTACTGTGTTTGGAGAAACAAGACTTTATGCATTTTTTATAAATAAACCAGACTGCACCATAGAAAATACCAGATTTCATCATCAATTTCTACTCCCAGTTGGAACATCCCAAGAACTGTTGAGTAGCTGCTCAGATCAAAAAGGAATAATATCAAGTATATCCACAATTTGCCTTAGAGCTGCACTGGCAACATCCCACAAGACTCCAGAGCTACCCTTGATTTGCCAAGATGGAGCAGAAGTATGTCCCATGCAGACTAACTGTACAGCATGCAATGCTTCCTCTGGATTGCTTTGGGCTGTGAATCAGATCACATGGTGGAACTCTGTGACCTGCATTTACTCAATCATGCATTAGATAGATACAATTCCAGTAGTTAAGTGTCTTGACATCAGTGCTCCAGGAATCAAAATAGGTCAGTTGCCACAGTTCAGTGAGGAAGATCTTGTTCACCAATATGTAAGCATTCAACTTTAAAAGAAGCATTTACGATTGCAAAACTGATCTTAAATACAAACAAACAAAACAAATGTAGTGATGTCTGCCTGAGTCTGCAGAAAGCCTGCAACGGTAATTCTAAGGGCTCGTCTACACTACCACCTTCCATCGGAGGAAGGATGGTAATTAGGGTGTTGGGAGTTTACTAATGAAGTGCTGCCGTGCATAGGCAGCACTTCATTAAGCAAATTCCCCCCCACGGCAACTTCAGAGTTTTAAACTTCAAAGTACTGGCATGCGTCTAGCCGCGGCTCACCTGCCAGGACTTCAAAGTGCCAGGGCAACAACCTAATTACCATCCTTCCTTCGAAGGAAGGTGGTAGTGTAGACAAGCCCTAAGAGGTGTGAACAGGGCAACTAATGTCAATTGTTCTGAAATCTAACAATGTAAAAGTCAACATTATTAACTGTGGCACTGCTGATCGAAGCATGCATGGATAAATGGTGCAGATCATATGGCTTTGGACTTGGCATAATTTTCTGTAATACCTCAATTTGGTGTCACAAGTTTTTGGAACTCTAATTGTGCGCACTTTTTTGGAGAGTAACATCATTTACCTTTCCCCTCTCAATCTGAGCTCTGCACTGACTAGACAACAGGGTTTGCACATTTGTGTACAAGGGATGACAAAAAACTTATAAAGCACTCCACAACCAGTAAAATTCTGAGTCCTCTGTGCATTAAGAGTCAACACTGTGATAAGATATATGGAATTCAATTAATTGATGCTAGAGCGTTAGTTGATGTCAGATGAAGGGCTTTTTGAAATTCATTCAGAACACACAAGCCCCAATTTTTACACATGATGTTGCAAAAGTTAGGCAACTGAAAGCTCTGTTGAGGGCTCCAGATTAAACTGGCCTGATTTTCAGGCATTCCAAACACCCAAAAGTTTTACAGATTTCCAGGACAACTGTCACTACTAAAAAGCACACCATCTTTATATAGGTCCAACATTTAAGCACTCGTTTGAAAATGTTTGCTTTTTTTTCTTGGTAGAATATAGAACATTCTTTTGTAAAACATAGAACACAATCCCCATTCCTTTTGCCTTCTTCTTTCACACATTTCCTACCCCAGAATCTACAATAGTATGGTCCAGTAGCAAAAGTGCAATGAGGCTGTGTACTTCAGCTGTTGAACTCAACATTTCCATTGGCTGCTGCAATTCACACTTACACATGAGCCTACTGGGAAAGCATCCTGTGGGCTCTATCTTTTGATTGCAAAACACTTGTATTTTGTGTTCTGTGCCAAAATGGGCCTTGTCATTAATTTGGAACTCTGCCAAATCCTGCTGATTACCTCCATTCACAGACATGGCATGTTATGGCACCAGATGCCGTTCGTTAAAACTGGTCGTTATTTTCTCAAAAATGCCCAACAAGAGATTAAGCACAAAAGATCACTTTATTCCTAAAATCACATCCACATCACCTTGCAGAGGTGCACTTCTAGTATTCAACTTTGTAAATACATATAATTTTTTTCCTTCTTAACATCCTTATTTTAAAGGAAACAAACTGAAAAATAAATATGAAGCGTAACAGTTTAAACTTTCCATTTGCTTTGAGCATTGTCTGGTCTGGCATTCACTCCAAGGAGTTTTGTTCCTCTTTGAAACTTTAAAAAAAAAAAAATCCAAAGCCAGCTCTCCAAAATTCTCAAGTAATCAGCTTTTTCATCCCCTTTAAGACAAGACAGTCTACAGTATGCTTAGAGTGGCTTATATCAGTTTTAGAATTCTAAAATCCCTCATTACTAATACACACTTTCTGGGATACAATGTACAAGGATATAAATGTCCACAGAAAATTCCACATTATAAAATGTTTGGTAGCATAAAATTCTCCTGGTGAAGAGTTCCCAAAAATGCAAGGAAATCAGTACTAAAGAAGTTTGATGCCTTGATCAATGCCTATCTTACAAGACCAGAAAATTCCCAAAGTTATTGATTGCAGAACTGCACTACAATCTGGGACTGAAACACTACTTCACATCTAATTAGTCAAAATGACTAGCAATGCCCATAACCTGCAATATAAAATACGCTCACCAAAGTTGTCAGAGCATGTTGTGGATGGAATTATTCTTACATGATCAGCACAGCTCACTGTAATCACACAGCTCCTTCTAACAAATAGTGAATCAACAACAATTTTTTAGAGTTTTACAGTTAAAAATGGGCTACGATACTGTAGTGCACGAAGGATCTTCAAATGCAGAGAAGAGATTGGATATGGTGAGTATTTTGCTTCACATTCGCTTTCCATTGTCAAAAGCAATGCCCCTTAAAGATTCCAGCTGAAATGAGGGACATAAATGGGACTGACTAGATGTTGCTCTGAGCTCACCCCAGTAAGTACTACTTTTGGGGGCAGCATTCTTGACAATAAATCACTACATGGTTGACTTGTTTATCTAAATCTATATAGGCAGCTTAAGAGCACTCAACACTTCTATGGAAGAGAAAGTATTCCGCTTCAACACATCTCTGTTCACAAGAGTGCGTGAGGTAGTTTAGAAACAAACTATGGAAGTCTATGCTTAAAAGACCTGGTAAAAGGAGAAAGATGGCAAAAGACAGTTAATGCACAAAACCACCATTACGTAGCACAACCAGCAGTCTCTGCTCAGGGGAGGAATGGGACCAAAGAGTTTGCTGCAGGTTAGCAATGAAGACCATTGAGAGACAATTAGAGAAATCCATAACAGGCCCCATGTGCATTAAGCCTGGCCCTAACATTTCTTTCATGAGCTTTGAAACAAGATCAAAATTTACTCTAGAAAGGAAATCTAAGTGTATAAAATTATAATAATGAAGCTAGGAAAGGAGATGGAAACACAAAATATAAGAACCTTGTGTCTCAAGAGTCTAAGGAACAGAATGGGTTATGAATAGGATTTTTGAAACAAAAGATAATTAAGTTTTCTTTGTATTTGTTGCTTAGGAAAGACATGCTCAAGGATTCTTTCAAGATTCATTTTTGCCAATGCAGTTTACTGAAAAATACACTCACAATATGATAAGTTTATCAGTGGATTTCACTGGTGCATTCCAGTAGCGGAGAAATAATGCACAGTCTAGACTACACAATCATTGAAGTCATGGCAATCCCCTCATTGACTTCCGTAGTGCTAACAGACTGAAAGCAAAATGCTTCCCTGTGGCATGGATAGATTGTCTTAAACTTTACTCATTAATATTTCTTAACTTTCCACTGTGTAAAATGAAAGTTTGGCTTCTAATGATTTGGGACTTGTATAACTTTACTCAGTTATGGGATACAGAGGTGAAAAGTTTAGATTATAAACATTCAGAAATTTAGTTCCAAAACATGCAGAAAAAATATGAAGTAAAGAGCTATTGAAGATTGCAGCTATAGCAGCAGCATGATATGTTAAGCAGGAAAGGAGAAGAAGAGCGAGGCCAGTGAATAGATAGAAAAAGAGGAGCTAGTGGGCCAGGGGCCAAACAGTAGCAGGCTAGAGCCATAGAAGTTTGAGGTCTCCACTGAACTCTTCCCCTGAAAACTATTTCAGCATTATTCCTCTTTGTCTCTTCTCCATGGCTTTGTATCTAGTGTTGTTATTGTCCTTTCCATGATGAAAATCTAGATGATAAAATTCTTTAAATTAAAATTAAAAAATTAACCAAAATCTATGTAGAAACCAGACTGAAATGCATTTCAGAATTCTGGTGACATAGGATTTGGGATTCTGGTGACATAGACTTACAAAATATATAAATACAGTTTCTAAGCTATCAGCATGCTTGCAACTATAATTCTGTCTCATCAGATGGCTACAAGAGAGCACTCTTTAATATAAGAGTATATTGTATTCTTACTCTTACCCTTACCCATGTTAAACTCTTACCCATGTTTAACCCCCTAAACTTGTTATATAATCTCACTTCACAACTTTTAGATGCTTACCTCCTAATGTCTGCATATTGTATTTTATCTGTACAACAGACCCAAATTAGGAAAGTCTTTGTTAGCAAGTGCGTAAAAGTGGACAAACACAAATGCCAAAACAGAATATTATCAACCCTTTGCATAAAGTTATGAAGTTTTGGATTTCCCAGTCCTCCCACCAGCATCTAGTTTTACTTTCTTACTGTAAGCGCCCATAATGTCCTAGGATAAACCTTAGTCCACTTTTAATAATAATCATATTTTTCTTATATTACATCTGTGTTTTCCTATTGCACTATACAGTCCCAAAAGCTAGAAAGCAGAAAGAACCTGCTTCTGTTTCTTAGTAAAGAAAGCCATGTGTTATACCTTTGAAAGTATAATTTCTACATGTGTCAAATTTCTATGAAGAATTTAGCACCTGAATTAAACAAAAAGCAATAAACATATGCAGAAGGCGCCAAGCAACAATTCTCGTAGCTGACGGTACTACAAGGGAATGATTTAAATATTTTCATAAAAGGAGAATACTAATTGATGTGAAATTCTTTATAGCACCTACCTAAAGGTAAATTCCACATATTAAGCATAAATCACCTGCACTACACAGAGACTACAGGTGTTTTTTTACAGTCTCGGAATATTACCAAGAAACAAATCTACTGTATTTCCTTGTAGGTGTGGAAGTTTGCTAGTGCATCAATTATTATGGAGTCAGTATACATGACACAGGGTCTCAAGGCATAGGCTCTAGTCGGAATAAATGTAGTACAGCCCCACTTATCTAAAGGTTTCAAAAGAGATTTGACACCTTTGGAGAAACAGCATATTGCTTTATAGAGCATTTAAGTCAGTTTTGTATGTGCCCCAGAACCCTCACAGAAACATACCATAGAGTGCTGGTGTGTCTGCCAGCTTCCATGACTCACTGGACAACACTGAAAATCCTGGAAAACAAGTTTGAAGCTTCTCTTCTTTTAACTGGGATTTGGTTCACTGGGATTGCTCACACATAATGTATGGGCTGAGGTGATCAATAAGGAAATCATTCCAGTGAAAGTTGTGGGGACACATTGTTAGTTTTTATATTGTACTGCAAATGCAGTCCCACAGCACTTCCATTACCTCTACTGCAGCTCAGGGCCTGTCTTAAGAGTGGGAGCTCCTGTTTATGCCCTATGAGTATTTTAGGGTTCACTGGATGCACTCTAAATGGCAATTCCCAGGACCCTTCCGTAAGGGATACAGCTCTGTGTTCTGAACAATATTGTAATTATCATTCCGTTAGACTGGGGGGTGAGAATGGGGGTGCGGGGGGAGAGAAAATGCTACGCCTTATTTGCTACTAACCCTTAATGCCAGCAGGGTATTATTACTCTGAGTACAGTTTGTTATTCAGTTACTGTCACACTTCATATATGTTACAAAAGTTACAGTAATAAAATGCATAAAGTAACTCAGCATAAGTGATGTGTAACTGAACTACATCTGCTGAAAACTGTAGCCATCCTATGGGAAAATGGCAGGAATTTTCTGTATTCCCCATGAGACTCCTATCTATCACAGCTGTCATTTTGGATTTCCCTTATCTAAGATAAGCTATATGGCGATTTCAGAAACTTGCACTGCCACTGAAGCATTTTTAATCAAAAACAAAGGGCCCAATTTTCCCAGGAGATAAGGGCACAATTCCTACTCAGTCAGAGCTTTCTGATGAACATTTGCGGGTTTCCAAATGTCACTTACAAAAATTGTGTGTAGGATGATTGGCAAATGTACAGCCCACACACTTACACAATCACCCTGATTTTTAATATGGAAGCTCACTCCTTGGAAATGACTGGTCACAAACTACAAGAGAACAAAGAGGGTCCTCTATTTTCTGTGGGTTGTGTTACTGTCTTGAAGATAGATATATACAATTTTCTTTATGTTATGCATATTACATTCAGCCAAATTACAAACATAGCTCAGCTGGGCACAACAGGAACTCCCAGGGACAGAATGTCCACTATTTCACCACTTGTGTAAAATCTACATCTATTTTAAGTGACCCCCAAAAAGGGTGTAATACTCTGCTAAACCAGAATGGTAGCATTTCATATCCCCTTGCACAGGTATAGGGCCTTAGCTACATAAGAGTACCTGGTACTATTGTACCTCAAATTAATTTATTTACCAATTAGCCAAATTTCACTAATAAAATTTTAAACGGTTGTCTAACCCCCTCTCCTCCCTACAGAAAAATGCTTGTTCTAGGATACACTGAGGGATTGGGACCAGAAACAAATATTAGCATCTGAGAACATGGGCCTTTGGAGCGTCCAGATACAATATATAGTTGTCTAGACAAGGTGATTGAGATATCTTTTACTGGGCCACTTGCTGGCTCAAGACACTAGCTTTCAACTACACAGAGCTCGTCTACAGGTAGAGCTCTGTGCAGCTCTAAAACTTGTCTCTCGCCAACAGAAGTTGGCCCAGTGAAAGAAACGATTTGTCTCACATTGTCTCTCTAATATCCTGGGACTACTAAGGCTACACCACCAGTGGAATTAACAGTTGTGTTAATTACCTCAAAATTAACTGGCAATCAACTAATTTGAGTTACCAGATCAAGACTATAGCTCAGATAAATCAATAGACACACAACTAGGAGGCAATGGGTAATTAGGCTGCACAATCTGGAACCTGTAAATTAATATGTCTAAAACTGTCTTTGCACTTCAACAGCACAGGACTGTTGTTCTTATCAGCTCTGATGTCTCCAAATGGCTACAACCACCACTACTAGGTCTACCTAAATATTTATTCCAAACTTACCCCAAACATAGCTGACCACTTTTCAAAACTCATAGAAAGAAAACAAATACTTACTTAAAAGGGGGAAAAATTACAATTCCCATTTGCCATAAAAGTTAAAAAACTAAGTCAGTCTATTTTCTGATTCCATATTTTATATTTTTGGGTGGGCACAACCTACATGTTGGTCAAACAGAACTAGTAGCTCTATCTAACAATCCAATAATAAACTCTAGTAACTTTTCCTTCTAGTCTTTGTGTTGATTCTGGCTATGCAAGATATTGTTAAATGATCTGCAGACATTAAAACTTCTTCAATTAATAAAATATGAAACCCTGAAAAACTGGTTTAATTTACCTACAATACTGAATAACCAACATCATCACTGGGGTCCTGCTTAATTTGTGATATTGCACAAATTGCAGATTCTGCAATATTAGGTCTCCACTGCAATTCTGTCAGCCCAGCAGCTGACAGCAGGAACCCAGCCCTCAGACGGACACCTGCAAGTAGGAGCCCTGACTTTCAGTCCCATGCACGCCAGACAGCAGGAGCACCATCCTTCAGTCCCATGCATGGCACATAGTGGGAGTCCCATCCTTTATCCTGGTGGCTGATAGCAGGAGCTTCTGCAATCATTCCCATACACAGATGACAGAGGGAGCATGTTTTCCAAATTAACACACCACAGAGGTCAATTATCACTTTTCAGCAATTTTCTATGTCTTGTCCACAACTCAACTGCAAATATTGGACAATTATCCCACAACTGAAGCAGGGCTATAATCATGTCCTTTCACCTTCTACTGTAAGAAGAACCTACCATCTTATCAAGGCAGATAGGAATGAAAAATGTTCTAATTTAATGTTATAATAAAGATACATTAAAGTGCAGATACATTAACTGCATTTTAATTTTCCACACACTAATAAGTGCTGCATTTTGGTTGGAGTTATGGTCAGGACAAACATGGAGAACTGATTGCTAAAGTAAGATAAATAAATAGTGCTCCAAAGGAAGCAAACTGCACTGAAGCATCAAGTTCCCATTTTACAAGAAAGGGTAATATCCCCCTTGTGCTAACTCTCTCACATCAGCCTTGGATTCACTGGCTTTGTTATAATTCAACCTGAACATGTCACTTTTGCAGAAGATAACAAAAGAATAAAAAGTGCACACTACAAACTCCTGGAAGAAAACAAACTTAATCTTCTTTGCTTGTTCCACATTGCTTCATTGTCAAAAGTAACTTCTTAATTGAAGTCTCATGAAATGGGAAACTGTGCCTCTGCATTACCAAATGTCCCTTCATGGAAAAATAAAAACACTTGTTCATTCCAGTGAAACACCAGTTTCCTTTGCTGGAGAGAGTCCAACTTGCATTTTTGTGGCTTTTTAAATTAAAGAAAGACTAAATGGATCGTTCAGGAGCTTGTTGTAGGGTTGTTTGACAATGGTCTGGAAAACAGAACTGAGCAATTTTTGCTCAATTCAAAATCTCATTTTCCAAGAGAAATCAGTTTTCTAAATACAACCTACTCTTGATCAAAATACGGTTAGGTGCCAGACATTTTTGGGAATAAAAATGTTTTTAATATATTTGGAAGAAAAAGACAATTAAAGAAGGAAACTCTAAAGGTAACTGCTGTGCGCCACATGAGCATGATGCTAATCTAAACGGAAGTTAGCACTGACAGAAAATGGAAGAAAACAAAACAAATAGGAAAAAATCAGAGGGTAGAGCTTGTCATTTTAATGTCAGTGTCCATTTAAGTGCTAAATAGAAATAATGCCTCTATGATGAAAATATAAACAAATGCTATTAGCATAGAGATCTAACAACAAAACTGATAGTCTGACAGGAGACAAGAGAACATCTGGTCAGCCTTATTCTGTTTCAGTCACAGATAAAATATACATATATGATAAATACTACAGAATAACTATATATGCACCCCATCATCCTGAAGGGACCTACTTCTTCATGATACATCTTAACAGCTTACCTATGCTTTTAGTATTTTTCATTGGGAAACAAGCTAAAAACTCAGATTGGGGTTCACACAAATCATACATAAATATCAGAATTCAATTAAGGAACAATCCCACAACAAAAAATATCCTATAAATATTGGAAAAAGCTGAGGCCATTCATACCAAACTATAAAATAATTCTGTGTGATTCTCTTCCTGCCTCGCCACTGGCATGTTATTATGTGGGAAAGAGAATGTTCATGGCAAAAGAGCCTACCAGGTAAAATATAGATTTTATGAAGTTTTAAAAACTGAGCAAAAATAAGTTCAGTAACATATGACTCTGTAACCATTAACATTATCCTTCTTATACAAGACTAAAATTTTCAAACCATGAAATATAAAGTGGTGGACTTATACTGACTTGTACAGGTTTGAAATTTCAGTGCTGACACAGACAATGACTCACTTTAGAGACTGAAATAATTGTTAAAGGGGGACTAATTAGGGTGTGAAAGAGGAATGATGTGACTGGGAATCATAATGTTAAAAAATTCCTGTTTGCTTATGAGGTGATTTACTTGACCCGTGGTTGACAATTTTCTTGGATGCTAGAAGTTCTACAGGTTCTGCTGCTCTGCGCTTTGAGAATCTCCCTCACATGTAATCTTCTGCAGATTAATTTTCAAATTCTTCACATCCCAGAACTGGTGTGAATACAGGCCTTGGATGACTAGTAGATGTAATCAAAAACCTAGAGTGTATAGATATTTTTGATCTATGAAGCCTCAGAAGGCAAGATCAGAGAGAATTCCAGAATGAGGGCTATAGACTGATGGCCTCTAAAGAGTCTTTTTCTTTTGGCTCATCTATATTCTGTAAAATAAATGTCCATGTCTAGAAAGCATATATTTAAAAACCATGCAAGTCGTCTGTGGGAATCTACACCCAGGGAGAATTGGTACAGAACCATTTCATTCTCATGTTACATCACTTCCTACAATGGAGGCAACTACAGTTAACAAATTTGGAAAACAATATAATTTGTTTATTCACAGTCTGAGAACATTGAAATTAGTTTTTAATTTATTTGTACTCTCTTATGAATGTCATCAACACTGACACTGATGGCTCAACACAAGACAGACAAGGCAAGGTCCATGCAATGGCAGTATGTCAAGCAAAGATTACAATTGTCTTGGGGTTTTTGTTTTTAAAAAAAAGTTTAGTTTAAAAATTTTCTACATCTCTACTTGAAGAACTCTCTATCCAATAGTTAGCCTGATTTCCACTATGCTGAGTTGCTAAACGAACACGGTAACCAGCAGTCAGTGCTAGCTGATGACTCATGAGCAACACTGCACATGCAAATCACTGCAACTGAGCACTATGAAGGATAGCAATGATAACTAATAAAACATATCATGTAACGTCCATGCATCTCCAATGAGCATCATCTTGATTCAGACAATGGAGTGGGGGGGGAGGAGAAACAGTCTGGGGAAGGAATATGGAGCTAACAAAGATTGAAGATGTATCTAGTGATAAGGGAAAAATAGAAAAATGCCAAAGTTATTCAAATTTACAGAAATATATATCAGAAAGAGGAAGCATTTATTTTCTTCTCTGTCAAGTCTCTGCTGTTTTTCAGCCACCATGCTGCCTATTCCTTCATGCGTTTAGCCTAAATGATATCAGAATTAAATTCTTTCAGGTTAAGTCAGTGTGACAGATTGATATACAACTCATCACATCATTATGTTCAAGCAGAGGAAAAGCATATTTGACTTGAATAACTCTGATTTGTCATCTGGTTTTGCTCTGGCAAAGGTATGTTAGACCAACAGGAAAAAAAAAATCCAGGTTGATAAACATGGACAATAAATATTCCACAGGTCATATACTTCATGAGCATTATCAATCTTTCCTAATTATTTTTGCCAAATACATCAATATTGTTTTTAAAAACAGAGCCTCCTCTTTCCCCACTGGCAAGACTAGTGAGATGTGGAGCTTTTGCTAAGTCACGTGGAATGGAAATGAGAAGATCCAGAAAGAACCCAACATGAAAAAGCTCAAGATAAAAAAAAGAAGCAGAGAATCCAATCATGTTTCAAAAGGGCAGCACACACTGAGATGTAAGTTACTAAGTAGGAACCAATGAAGAGGCAGATCAAACTGCAATATTCAAGTTAAATCTTTTCCATGAAGATTATGAAAGAAGCTTGTAAGTGGCTTTTTAAATCCATGGACACTGTAGTCTATTATTCTTTTAAAAAAAGTAAGTGCTAATTCTCATTTTTGTATTGCTGAGTCTGATCAGCAGCATGTCATCTGTCAGCTGTAATTCTGATTTTCTAAACACAACAAATTTGACAAATTACAATAATTTTTGTAGAAGTATAAATAAAACTTGAAAAATCATCTTTAAATTAAGCAGATAGTTCCGTGTGTCAAGTTGGAAGCTTGACTATCAATTTTCCAGCTGGAACATAGATAAGAAATGACAATTTTGTAAATCAACAACTCAAGTAAAATCAGAATTAAATACAGCATTTATGAACTAATTTGTTTTTTATCATGAGGGTTTGTCCTAGTCACATCAGGTGATATACATGCCTGTTACTTCCCAGATCTATTGCACTGTGTGTGCTACAGCTAAAAAGAGAAAAGTTGGACAGCCTATCAAAATGATTTAGAAAACATCTTTGTTTATAAACAAATATGGATTAGAATAATTAAAAAAAATAATCAATTTCTCAGATTGATGCCATGAAGATAAACATTCTATTTCCTAATAGGTGCTTTCAGATAACAAATAATTTCCTTCCAGTCACTATTCATATACCATTTTTGTATTCCAGTGTGGCTCTGCCTTTTCTTTCCTTTCATTCCTCCTTCCTTGGTTAGATTAGAGAGGTAGGGCATTAATGGGGGACCTGATATAGATTGAAGACCTATTTTCTTCGCTCCTGGAGACCACCCTGATTTGAGCAAATTGAAGAGAGTGCAGCAGTCCCTTTGTGTCCTTGGAAAGCCTTCCCATTTCAGCACTTCCAGCTGCCAGACATGGTCCCCTTTGTTCACTGAGAACAGGAAAAAAGGTGCCTGTACAAGAAGGTTGTGAATAATTTCCTATAGCATCACGGAGAGTGCAAAAGCTCCTTTCCTCTCTTCTCTATGGTTGGTGAGAATGTGTACGTGAGGTGGATCCATTGAGGGAGTGCAGAGAACTGGTGCTCGAGGTTCGAACTGGGCGAGAAACAAGCTGTTGTGCGCCAGTGCCCAGTTCTGTTGTTGCTGCTTCCTCATTACCCTCTTCTATGTGGGCACTGTTTTGTGCTGGACACTCAAAATGCACACAGTGAAATACCTGGAAAAAATGGAGAGAGAAAGTAAAACAATTAAACATTATGAAAAGTGTGAACAGAAGTAACCTTAAATGAAGCACACGGTGCCAAAGGGGTTGATCCAAGCGACAATGTTTCATCATGAGGTTAACTGTCTGTATTCAGAACCCACAACTGCTATGGTTGAAACAAATACGAGTAACAGCTAGGTAGGAAGCAAAAGCCTTAATAGTTGATAAGCCTTTATGTTTTGTAGTCTTTAGTTTGAGGTGCTCAGCCTGAAATTGGACAGATAACTCCACTGCAAGTGAGGACATTTTGGTAATTTGAAAAAATCCTTTAGCTTGCAAAGCAGCATATCTGTAATCTAAAAGCTATCAAATGACAATGAAAGTGCCTTAAATTCTAGAAGGTCTAAACATTCATGTTATCTATGTATTAAAGTAAAACTGTAGTGCAGATTATGCTATCTCTGTTGTGTTCTCTTAACACCTCAGCAAAGGCAATATTTTGCAGGTCCAAGGAAACCACTGCTTCATCAAATTCGGTAGCCTGCTCCAAGCAGCGGTCCACACTTAAAGTTGCAAGATGCATATGGGTCACTGTGAAAGCAGTACGTAGAGTAATGCCTTCCAGACCCTGAGGCTTAAGTACTGAAACAGGAGTATTTGGTTAGTGTAGCTGCTATATTAGCACTTGTTCATGTAACTATGCAGTGGGTCTTTTTAAATGCCATTAAACTTTTTGTGTCAATGATTTTCCCATTGCAGTGAATTGCACAGATTTGCCACCATCTGTGTAAAGAAACCTTTCCTTCCATTAATTTTAAATTTGCAGCCAATCAATTTCTTTGAGTGTCCTCTTGTTCTTCTGTCATGGCACTAGCTGAAGCAGGATGCCTGATGAGTTTTTACTAAGCCATTCATTATTTTGTACGCTTCTATCATGTTTCTTCTTATTCTCCTCTTAACTAGTTCAAAACTTTAAAATCTCAACTCATATCCACATAAAAATTCACAGCTTAGCTGTCCTTTCCCAGGCCTTTCAAGTTTAGCAATATCTTTTTTGAGGTCAGATGACCAAATCCAAGCAAACCACACAAAGTGTGGACATCTCATTGATTTATACAAGACCATTATAATATTATCTATTATTTGCTATTCTCTTTTTAATACAACCAAGAATCCTATTAGTCTTTTTCACTATGACTGCACACTGAGCAGACACCTTCATTGAACTGTCTACAGTAGTCCCTAGATCTTTTTCCTGAAAGTTGCTAGCTAATTTAGAACCCAACAGTGTGTCTGAAACCAACAGAGCTTTATTCACAGTCATGTTCTTTGTAGCTGTCTTATTATAATTTCTTGTGTCTTTCTTGGTGCCAGAATTCTAGAAGGTTTTTTTTTGTTGTCTGCTCTGCTATTTTCTCTCCATTTCTAGGTGTGATATATATGATATGTTAGCTTCTTTTGTATAGTCAACTAATCTCTGCACTTGCAATTGTGTTGCTTTGCCATCTTTCATTAAACAGATTCTTCAAAAACTGTGATTACTTGCCAGGCTTTAAAGTTTTGAAGGTAACAGGCAATGTCATTTTTCCTCCTTTCTTAAGTATCAGGATTGAAGGAAATGGACAACAGATGATCAATGCATCTTTACAGTATGCTTCTTTCCCAGCAATGTGGTGTGGTCAAATGGATAGGGTACAGCTTTGGAAATTATGCAGATAGTGTTTCTCATCTAAGATTTCATCTTCTATTTATAAAGTGATGCAGCTATTAGTAGCCATTAGCTTGTAAATAAATCAGAAAAACTTGACTCATAAATTATACCTTTAATTGCTACTGTTTCTTTTCCATACCAGGCTGTGAAGTTCACCTAGAAACTGCTACATTGATACTACGGTGGACGTAACAGATGTTTTATCATTGTTTTGCTTTAACATACATACAGCTGTGCTGCTGAAGGCAAGAAAGGATTCAGAAGTGTACTGGATGCATCAGCTCCACTCAGTATTTGATTTATATATGTTACCATCTGCTGAAGTAAAATGAACTTGTGCTTCTTTGTAAATGCAGAAATCAAGAGCTCAATATTATCCTTTAATATGAGGATTTCTTGTGCTTTTCTAGGAGATTTGATGCAATTCTGGCATCCAAATAAAGAGAAACAAGCCCCTCTACATTATGTTAATCAAAATGAACCAATGACGAAAAAGTTCAAAGAGAACAAATATTCTTTATCTCTTGTTTTAAAAGATAGAATGCACACGGAAAAAACTGATGAACACCTTTTGTACTGAAATATGCAAATCCAAAGAATATTTAATCTAAAAACCTGTGGTCTTCAGTTCTGTCAACAAACGGTAAACGAAGGAACGGACAGATGAGTTTATAAGAATTCTAAACATTTACAAAATGGCTCAAGGTCAAATCACTCTCCCAACTACCAATGGCAAAAAAATCTCAAACCATTCACTGCCATCCCGAGAGAAGCACGGAAAACACAGATTGGCTGTGTCTAGACTAGCCCCAAACTTCGAAGGGGGAAGGGTAATTAGGATGTCAGAAGATTACTAATGAAGTTCTTTGGTGCATATGCAGCACTTCATTGGTCAAAATCTCCCCTGTGGCAACTTCGAAGTGTGAAACTTCAAAGCGTCATCTTGCATGTAGCCACAGGCACTTCGAAGTGCCGTGGCTGACCCATGGCTACACGCAAGCTGGCACTTCCAAGTTGCAAACTTCAAAGTTGCTGTGGGGGAGATTTTGACTAATGAAATGCTGCATATGCATCACAGCACTTCATTAGTAATCTCCTGACACCCTAATTACCATGCCCCCTTCAAAGTTTGGCGCTAGTCTAGACACAGCCAATCTGTGTTTTCCAGGCTTCTCTCAGGATGGCAGCAGATGGCAATCTAAAAGCCATAAAATCCAGGCTCTGACAGACCAAGTAGAGAAGTATATCCTAAAACTGGGAGTTCTTCAATGAGAACAGGCTGTCAGCAGCCTGTTTTGTTTAAAATTACACTGTTTCAATCAAGAAGCCTATTACTTATGGGCCAATAAATCTGGTCATTTGATAAAGAATCATACACAAGCATCATGTGCCCAGATTAATTTCAAAGCACGTGCCCAGGTTAATTTCCTATGAAACTGAGATAAGAAATCCTGAAGGAATAAAATGAAAGGAGCAGAATAAATTATGGCTTGAGTATACATACAATAAAGGCAGGAAGTAAATGGTAAGAATTTGCCAAAGAGAATCCGATCCAAACAATTAAAATGATGAAGTAGTAGTGTAACAAATCGAAACACATTTGTGAAAAAAAACAGTAGTCAGTGACTTCTGAGTAATGAAGACATGGCAAAATAGAATAACAAATTTTGCATATGTGTAGAAAAAGGTTGGGTGAAATCAAATGGGATCAAATTATAAAAAAGGGAACAACAGAGGACAAATGGAAAGTTTTCAAAAACATATTACTGTATGCCTGCCATCTAGTGATAAACACAGTAAGGGTAGAATTAAAACGCTAATCTGAATTAACATGGTGTCATAAAATACAATCAAGACTAAAATAGGGCTATGTCTACATGGTGGTCGCTATTTCAGGATAAAAAGGTATCACATCTGTTGTCTCGAAAGTTTTCAAGGTAATGGGTGCACAATTATAGCATCCCTGTAAATTGCCTCATTGCATGAAGAGTAGAGGGATGCTTTGAAATAAGGTTTAGACAATCCCACTTGCCGAAATAGCCTATTTTGAAATCTACTCAAAAGACGATATGCAATTTGCATAGTGCAAATTGTGTAGCTTATTTCGAGCTTAAGGTTCTGTGCAGACATAGCCTTGGTAAGATACACATCATCAAGTTCATAGGAAGATTACAGAGTGAAATTACAGGAGGGGAAACCATGGAGGTAGAAAATAAAAAAAAAAATACTTAAAAAGAAGTTAAGATAAATGAATGGAAGACACAATCTAAGTACATAAGAAACAAGAAGTCAGTGAAGAAGACACTTGCATTTCTAAGAGACAGCATTAGGGGAATGTGATAGAAGTAGTGAATTCTGCTAAAAAATAATGAATTAATTATCTCAGGCTAGGTTTACACTACAAGGGTCTTTCAAAAGAAGCCCTTCCAGAAGATCTCTTCCGAAAGAACTTCTTTCAAAAGAGCATGCCCACACAGCCCCCCACTCTTTCAAAAGAATGGGCCAGGGGGGGAAAATCAGGCCCCCTGTGGACTACTCTTTTGAAAGAAGGGCCTTGCAGAGCATCTACACGTTTCCTTTTGGAAAGAAGGTGCTCTTCCTGAAACAGGGAAGGAAGAGAGATTTCAAAAGGAGCACCACATTCTTTTGATATACTTCCAAAAAAGAACACTTTTTGTGTGTAGACACTGAGGGATCTTTCGAAAGAGCCCCCTTCTTTTGAAAAATCTTTCAAAGAACTTGCTAGTGTAGACACAAGCCTCAATGTTCACAAAATATACGGGAGAAGTAGGCACACATCTCCCAGAAGAAAATGAGGAGGGAAATCAGGATCATGCTGAATGATTTTAAAAAATGTCAAAACATCCAAAAAGTAAATAAACTTCACAGTTACATGCTACCAAGACCAAAACCCCAAAGGAAATGGCAAATATTAACATTGTTCAGACATACCTCATATCTTTTGGAAACAGGGAAGACAGTGGCAGATGGGAGAGAAGCTTGTGTAATACCTATAATTAAGCAAGATTCAGATTCTCTATCTTTTAAGACATCTTAATCAAAAGATGCAGGTGGCAGCCTACCTTGTACCAAGCTGCAATTCAAATCAGAGTATTCTTGAGCTCATAAAAAGTTGTATACCTTTGTATTTGTGTAATTCTTTTTTATTTTTTTTATTTACTGCTTTCTGATACAAATCATTTTACATTTTCAAAGCACTTGATGAGCATTAACTAGATAATAGTCCTTATGCACCTACCACCTCAAAGGCATGTCTGTAATTATTATCCACCCAGTTTTACAGATAAGGAAAACAGTAAGGAAGAGAGTAACTTGCTCAAACCACACAACACAGGAATGGCAAAGCAGGGATTAGAAATCCTAGGCCCACTGAAATCCATGGAAGTTTTGCTACTGACTTCCATGGGGACAGAATTTCATCAAAACAGCTCTCATCACCTTCCAGGAATAAGGAAACCTGATAGCCAGCTCACCTGCCAGCTTAACTCCCAGGCAGTCTAACCAGTACAGCTGGATCACAATTGAGATGCCTAACTGGTCAAACCATCCAACTGGCTAGGAGATCACATGACATGCTCTGAAGCTAATAGCTCCAGCAGGATATTAGCTGTTCAATGCATTTGCTCGCAGGTGGGATTACTCCAGAGCCTGCTTGTTCTTGGCCTTGTTCCTGCTATGTTCCAAACACGCAGAGCCAGCACTGCTTCTGCCCTGCACTCAGCCATGCTTTCCTCCAGATAATCTGGATCTGACACTTAGCTTTGATTCCCGTCTGATTCCTGCTCCAACCACTAGCCATGACTCTTGGGGCAATGTCTAGCCATTATTGCTTGTTTCCTAGTCCCTGTCTGAGCAGCCCACAAAGTAGAAGCCATCAAAGGGGTTCAATTCTCTCTGGCATAGATCCCACTATGACAAATGCTTCTCCATTGTAGGCTCAGTATTCTGCCTTGCAGGTGTAGAAAAAGGCCCTGAATGTACATACTTTGGCCCCTGCTTCCCAAGACCTAAAGATTCCACTGTTGGATAAATTCAACAGTGACTATATCAAACTCTTTGGATTTCTCAGTTTGGTCTGGCTTCTGTTTCTGTTACAGCCAAGAGCATTCCCCACTGACTAAGCCCAAATAGGATTTATAATCAGTTTCCTGACTGAGGAGGCTCTGGCCTGGGATTCCTTAATCATGGGCAAATTATAGAACACCTTTGGATCAGGCTGAAAACTTTGTGCAAGCCATGGTTGTAATTTTTTATAACCCAAACCACAGAGGCTGCACTTCAGACATTCCATTAGGGGGAGGCTAATTGCAAATTTACCACAGAAAATCACTGCCTTGTAGCAGATGTTGAATAGAAAGACAGAACTTTCAGTTTGCCCTCAATATAAAAACCAAAGATGAGTTAGCACCAATGCAGTCCTTGCCTAGCCTGGACAATATACTTGAACTGTGCATTAAGAGTGAGAACTGTCTGATGGAGCACTATCAAGAGTGAAGCTCACCAATGTTCCTTCTAATTTTTCCCATCCATGAATGGAATAGATTTTATTTTACACACTGAGGCATATGGAGATGTGAACCACCCAGTAGAACACCCAGTAGAACACTTGTAACTGACTGAGTGTGCTCTGCTGGTCAGTTGGGTGGCATTTGAATCTTTCTTGGGTGACCACCCAAAAGTTTAGCATACAAGGAACACAAAAGTTCACCCTCCTGTGACCCAGTGGTTCCCCTAAGACCAGTTTGCTAACCACCAAGTCTGCCTCCATGGACTGACCCCATGCAAAATGCCCTTGCCTCCTCCTTCCCTTCAAAGACGGAAGAAAAAAATGAGAACAAATGGGAGGCTTATGCCTGTACTGTAAAGAACCAAACAATTTGCATGTGGCTATCCTGGCAGGCAAACACCATGTCTCCACCCCAACAGAGGTGTCCAGGCTGATGTTCTTTCCCTCTGTCCCAGGACCCAGTATCAATATTTGTTTTCCAATTCTCTGGTAACAGTTAACCAGAACCCAACATCTGAGATTCTCCCTCCAACTTTAACCCTTCCCCCCATGTCTGAGATCCATTTGGAAGGGTTGGTGGATTTGCGTGACTTTGGGAATTTCCTGGATTTTGATTTTGCATGAACACTGCCCATCCAGTCTGAAACCTCTTCAGACATGGTGGAGTGTATCAAAGGGTCACTTCTCTTGCAAGGCCCAGTTACCCACAAGACTGCCCTCTTGGACATTAGTATCCTCCAGTTTGGGGTGATCCTAACACCACACTCTCAGATTACTCTCAGCCTGCTCTGGCTCACTACCCACAATCTGCATATCCATTGGCAGACAGGTGCACTACATTTCAGTTCTTTGCACAGTCAACAATCTTGTCTCCTAAAACTTAGCCATGGGCCAGAAGACTCCTGTGACCCATTCTGCCTCTTCAGAGAAATGGTGTACATTAGTTCACAGTGAATGTCTGTACCATCTATATCTCCTCCTGCCATCTGTTTGATATCTGCTAAATACCAAGAATTTAAAAGAATAATGTATACTCCTTGCCTTCCTGTCCAAAAATTACTGTTTCACTGATTTTCATCTGAAAGCGGAGATCTCTTTCTGTTACATTTACTCTCCTTCTTTTCTTACACTTTAATTTTCGAAAGAACTTGCAAAATTTTTCCATCCATCCACCCACCCAGGGCACTAATATTCCTTATAAAGGAAGAGAATGGACTCTGTGTCCTTGTTTGGAATTCAACAAGCTAAACAAGGTTATCAAACATTATCTGTAACCTCTGCCCTCTACCAGGGAGTTCATTAAATGACTTGGCTCCTTCATAGTCTTCAAAAAGTTGCACCTCCATGGAGTTTATAATCTGATAAGGATCAGCAAGATTTATGCATGGATCCACCTTCCAAACCTGGTCTGACATATGGGACAACGGCAGCCTTTGAGGACAGGCACCACCTTCTAGAAGGGGCCAGGTACCTTACCCAGATCCTCACAGATAAAAAAAAAACTGTAATACAGTCAGACAACTTAACAAATGCAAGGTCTGCTGGTCCCTCTCATCTGTCTGATTCAATTTCATAATCCCCAATGCCAAACAACTAAAAGGCCAATGCCTTGTCCTCTAAGGATGAGTACTTTGACTCTGGGAAGGGAACTCCATCAACAGTGAAGGTGTCCAATTTTGCTAACGGAACAGCAGACAGAAACTTGTTGTCTTCCATCCATTCCTTGTAACCCAATGACCCATTCATAGCTTAGATCCACCCAGCCCTCGATGATGCCAATACCCAGCCTGGTGTCATGTTTAGATTACAGGATGATGTAATCTTCCACACAGGTGGAATTTACATTCTGGAGGGACAGCTTAGGCTTTAGGACATTAATCACCACTTTGGCCACTTCAAGACCTGGAAATGGGTGTCAAGAACTTTCTGGCGACTGGACCTGAACATCTCTGTCAAAAAGTAATAAACTGTCTTGCAATCTCAGTCCTTAAACCAGGCTTGAAACTATTTGCTTCTTTCCAGCCCTGTCATCTCTGCCATGGATTGCTGTGTCCATGGACTTCATAATGGAGCTGCCTTGCTCTCGGGGTACACAATGATTTTGGTGGTGGTTGGTTTTTCATCAAGATGGTACAAATCATTCTATTCTTTGCCATCCCCACTGCCCCAGAAATGGCTTGCTTTTATCTAGAAGAGTTTTTCATTATCACAGATTGCCAAGAGGCATTGTGTTGAACTGGGCTCTCAGTCTGACTGGTTTCCAAAAGGAGATTCTAAGGTTTCTGGGCATAGGCTCCTTCATCTCATCTATATACCACCTGCATACCAACCAGCAAATGGAACATGTCAATCAGACCTTGAACAAAACCTTTGCTGCTTTTGAGCCATTGTCCAGACAACTGGGTTTCCCTTCTTCTCTATGCTGAATTGTGTATGATAAAGTTTCCACCCAAAAAAAAGTCCCTCTTTTGTCAACTGTGGGTTTCATCTGTGTTTTCATGCAGCTATTCTGTGAAATCTCTGATACCTGCTGCTGCAGATTTAACTTCTTACCTATGCCAAGTACAACAAGAATAGAAGGAACATCTGACATAAGCTAAGTTAGTATTTCTTAAACTATGTTCTGTGGAACTCTGGTATTCTGTGAACAACTCGCAGGTGTGATACAAGCGTCTGACACTTTTTTGATATCATACATCGCCAGTATATATTTTCTGTTATTAAACCAGATACAATGTTACTTCTTCATTGCTATAATATCTGATTAAATTACTTCATTTTGTTTTTGTTGTATATGTTACTGTTTCTTTGTTTGTTTGTTTTTGGTCTCAACAATTTTTTAAAAAGAAAATTTTCATAGGTGTTCCACATAAAAATATTATTATTTGCTGTTCTGTGGTCTCAGAAAGTTTAAGAAACATGGTGCTAAGGCCACCCACCATTCTGACCATGCATGACAACATTTGGCTACCCACTTGGAAACTTGGGTCAATGTGCTCCTTGGATAAATTAGTCTAGTGTCTGGGTCCAGTTAAGATTCTGGAACAGGTCAATTCCTGGACCCATGCAGTCCTCCACGTGTCTGTCCTGAAGACTTATATCAAGAACCTGTTTCTGTCCCCATCCAATTCACCATCCCATGTATCACAATCCAAACACATGAGAAATATTTGGTTTGACAGATCCTTGACTCCTTACACATTAGGAGGAACCTCCAATACTGAGTTGACTGAGAGGGTTATAGTCTGGATGAACAATCCTGGAAATAAGTGGAAAACAGTCACACACCTTGGACCCGCTGAGATGTTCACAAAACCTTTGCTGTTAAATCTTGCCTTGGTGCCCCCAGGAAATGGGAGGGGATATTGTGAGGAGTACAGTAAAACCCCAAATTACAGGGCAGATACGTTCCTTGCAACCCCTCCTTAACTCAAATTTCACATAAGTCAGGGAGGGAGATCCCTCCCTCCTCCTCCAAACCCCTGGGAGCCTGGAGCCAGGCTCAGCAGCAACTGGTCCCTTTCCAGGTTCCCGCTCAGTTGCGGGGAGCCAGGAGCCAGGTGCAGCAGCACTTGGTCAATTTCCTGGCTCCCTGATGCTTGCAGGAGCTGGGAAAAAGACCAGGTGCTGCTGTGCCTGGTTCCCAGATCCCAGGGAGCTGAGGGGCTTCCCCCCATCTCTCTCCTCCTCCCACTCATCCTCCAAGTCCCTTGGAGCCAGGTGCAGTAGCACCTGGTCAGTTTTCCAGCTCTGTCCCCCCTCCTACCAGCAGTGGCATCTCCCTGGCTCCCCGCAGCTGGGAAAAGCTAGTGGGAAGCCACGGGCTGCTCCTTTCAGTGCTCCACTGCTGGCTCGAAGTGCTGAAGCAGGCAGCGGAGTGCTGAAAGGAGCAGCCCTGCATCCACCTCCAGCTGGGCGAAGCCAGGGGGAAGCTGCTTCCCCCAGCTTGGGGAAGCAGGTGGCTGGAGCCTGGGATTTTGATGTTTGCATTAATACAACTAATGCGTACGTTGAACTCGCGTGAAGAGGGAGTTTACTGTCAGGTCCTGCAACTAGCTTGCTCACCTGCTAGCTTAACCCCACTGACTAACCCCATACAAATTGATCATGCCACGTCCTCCCTTTGTAAGGCTGAGGGGAAAAAAAGAGAGCAAATGATTATCTTATGCCTGTATTACAAAAAACAAGGCAGTATAATGAGCAAGCTGGGCCCCAAGTGAGGTGCCTGATTGGCTAAACTGCCTGACTGGCTGAGGGAATCACCCACCATATTCTTAAGATCAGTAGCAGGGTGCTGGCTGCTCAAAGCATTTGATCATAGCGGTGATATCTCCTAGACCTGCTTGTCTCCAGACTTGTTCCAGCCGTGCTTCACTCCTGCCAACCAGCCTGTGACTCTCAGCTTTTAATTCCTGACTCCTTCTCCTGACTGACTCCTGCTCCAACCACTAGGCACTACCCTAAGGCCAAACTGCCTACATCCTGGTCCCCAACAGTTCTTAATCCTTTGTACATGCTACTAGGTCATTCCGTTTCATAAATTTGTTGCAGTGGTCTTGTACAACTACTTCAGTGTCACAAAGTATGGGCATTTTTCTATTTTTTAAATATTTTCCAGTATCATGGAGCATGACTCCCAATTCTAACAATGACCTGTGCAAAGATATGCTGTTGAAACCTTCAAACCAGCCCTACTAACAATTGAGGAGAATCTAGGAACCATGGATTAGCAATATTAACCTTCACAGTGAGGAAGAATAGTAGAAATGTTTAATCAGAGACAGAATATGAGAACACCTGGAAATGTGTGAATTAAGAAGTATGCATGTTTTCACAGATGGAAAATCATGTCAGAAAAATAGTATACTGTTCTGAAGAAATGAATTAGCTGATGGAGGAAAGGCAATCAGTAAAAATATTTTTCTTGGTCTTGAAGAAAATCTTCTGATACAGTGCAGCATGAAAGAGCTAGTTTAGGAAGAAAACTTCAGAATCTGAGTGCTAAAGATTTTCCTTCCTGACTTGTAACCATATATTAGTGGCTTTTATGCATTAAGAAGTTAAATACACATAATATAAAGGACTGGATTCTCATTTACACTAAGAACCATTTATATTGGTCTGGAAGCATAAAGTGACCCTAAAATGGATATAAATTATATCTGTGGCCTTAAACTTGGTGTAAATATAATTTACTCCTACTTTAGGGCCATTTTACACTGTCAAAGCAGTGTAATAGAGCTGTAATGTAAATTAACACTAAGGGCCAACAATTCAAATATATCCAAATGGAGATAGTGTGAGGTAGATGGAGGAGACTATTGGGTCAGAGCTGCAGTTCTTAACCTGAGGTGCACACACCCTCTGGGGGAGCGGGATGCCCCTTCAGAGGGGTGTGAGACATGCCAGATTTTTTTAGAAGGTAAATCATCAAAAACACAAATTAAGCACAGGCATGTGAGTACAACTACTTTGTTTCATGAAACCTGTGTACTTACTAACATTATATATATTTTTAATAACATAAAACTATTTTACATATATTTAATAGGCATTTATAAGTGTATAGGCCCCCCCATCTCCATTTTGGATTTTTGATAAGGGGTGCAAGAGCATGTTTTGTGAACCAAAGGGTACAGGCTGCAGTAAAGGTTAAGAAGCACCGGATTAGAGGAATAATTTTATACATTATACCGTATGTATTTGTGACTTTGAAGAAGAGCTAGATAAAGACATTAAACAGATGATGTAGAACTGTGTTGGGGGTAGACAAAGGTACACCAAATTCAAAGCCTGATGGAGCAAAAGCAGAGGAGCTATCAGGACAACATATTGCATTTCAGTAAATGCAGTGAAATTTCAGATATGAAGCTCAAGAGATAACCTCAATTATCACTGAGCACATGGTGTAGTACACATTAACACTCTAGATCAGGGTTCAGCAAACTTTCCAAAGCAGGATGCTGAAATTTCACCTTTTGACTTCCATGTATGGTCCAAGGGCCAATGACACTTTTTAAAGTCACTAATGGTCCTACTTACTACAGCTTCATTAATAAATACATTAAGATGCAGAGCTTTACCTCTTAGGTTGTGGTTGGTAGCATTAGCTGTTCTATTGTTAATCCACAGGTGGTATGGCTTTGAGCAAGCTTCTGTCTGCATGGGGGAGGAGAGGTGGGGCTGAGCTCCAACCTCGCACTGATCAGAAACAGCTTGCATGCCTCTTTTGGCATCTGTGCTGGGGGTTGCCGACCCCTGCTCTAGATCCTACTGCCCAGTGCTTTATAAAAAATAAAAGTAGAGCTATCAAACACTATATAAATTAGAAGAAAATGTTTTGTCTTTTATTGAAGAGACTAAGCTACCTTTGGAATACCGTGCAATGTTTGCAATGTGCAAACATAAGGGGGACCAACTTTAATACTAGTGAAAAGGCTGGCAATACAGAATTTGGATGGGATTCTTCTGAGCAGTTACTTAATATATATCAAAACAGCCAATGCAGAGATAGGTGCAACTTTCATAATATTACTCATCTTAAGTTTAACAGAAATAAAATATTTGGAACAAAGTTTACTGTGGAATATGGTTCTTTCTGACAAAAGAGGGTATAATCTAAATAGGCATAATGGTTTCTTTCCAACCTGTATCTGCAATACCACCTTAAGCTACAGTGTGAATAGCTAAAATGTGCAGCTTCAGGTCTTTAGCAATGTTTAGCTATTGGAGGTCCAGAGGAAACTTATTCAATGGACAGAATATCCCATAAATGCCTACAGCATTCTTTCCTGGACTTTCTCTGAAGTTTCTGATACACGATACTGTTGGTGACACATATCATCTAAAATGATCTGTGGTTTGATCCAAAAAGGCAGCTCCTAGGTTATTAAATACTGCAAACATTATTTATATTTTGTGGAGAGTGAGAGTTATCTGACTGATATCAACCTTTGTAAATTCAATAATTAAATCAAAGGAGGCAGTAAAGATGAAACTCACAGGAAACAAAACAATGGCAAAGAGAATGCTCCTTGAGGAAGCCATGGGTGAGGATGTGTGTGTGTGGAAATAATAAACTGAAGAATATCCCATCTGGCTCCATCCAGAGTTAAATGGTTTACTCTTCCCAAGGCTGAACCTAGGATAAAAGGAATCCTAATACTCACAAAGGTTAGAACAGAAAGGACTGTCTATCCAGACTGTGTCAGTGAAAGACAGACTGACTGAGACAAAGTGCTGCATCAGGATTGGCTGCTTTTCCTGCCAGAGAAATTGTTAGCTGGATTGAAAGAAATTCATAAAAGACGGGAAGGAAAGCTGAAGGTGTAAAACAGAGCCATTTGCATAGGCCTTTTATTGGTTTTTAGACATTGTTCTTCTTGTTTTGTACCTTAAAAGGAATGAATAAATAATATGGTGTTTGAAGATGCTCCTTTTGTGAGCATACAAATACTAGATTAGAAGATTTACCAGGCATTCCTGAGGTCTGTAACAAGTATTTTTGTTTTTTTTTTCATTTAAACCTTTGTTCCGGGGTGGGGCTGGGAATGAGGGGTTCAGTATGCAGGCTGCCCTGGAAAGAGATAATCCCAACCCTCTCTCACTACAGCAGCTTGGGGCCGGATAACAAGGACCTGTCCATAATAGCCACTGTTCCTGCAGTGGGCACAGTCAGGGGAGGGGTACATGTCCCCTGGCAGGAGGACAAATACACACATACAAAAAGACACAAACAGACAAATTCTCTGAAATATATAGCAGATAGCTGTCCCAATTGGGTTATGCTGTCCAGTCCCCACCTCTGGCCTTTGTTGCCCCCTCCCACCGTTGTGGTCATTCTGCAGTATAACTGTTCCTCCTACCTGCCTACGCCCTTTCCATTTTATGAGAAACAATCAATTTCAGGCATATCCCATTGTCCTGACATAACAAAGCCCTTATCTTCCTTTAAATTATGACAAGAGGCAGCTACAGATTAAATTTGGTGATCCTTGATCTTACTGTTTAGGAGGAATTCTTGAAAAAACAGACTCTCAGACTGATGGACAGACACACAAAGTATCTAAAATATATAGAAAATCACATGCTTGTGAAGAGATACTCTTACAGGTGCAACATCAACTTGGGCCTGTGTCAGTAACATGATTGGGAACCAGGGACATTCCACATCATAAATCTAGTCTAACAGTGATTAGATTTCACTGTTCCTCACACAGTGAAGTGCTAGGAGACAGGCCTATAACCTAAAGAGTGCACTCTATGTGGAATAAGTGAGGTTAAGGTACAGTTTGTCCTGTAGTAAGGATACTATGACTTTCATCGGACAATTTTTGTTGTTGCTTTTTGTTTTGTTTTGTTTTGTTGTGTTGTGTTTTATAACTGGACAAAGTAGTCAGCAGTGATAATTAAAACAGTTAGAAATAAAGTTGAAACAGTTGTTGGAAATGATCACCCAAACTTCTGAAATATTCTTTCACAAATATTAAGCCCAAAAGCCAGGAGAGAGATGATTCACAACTTTAAAGTAAATTCTGCATCTGTAGCTCATCTGTTGCTTTGCCAGAAGAGCTAGTACAGATGAATTTTGGAGAGAAGGGGAATTATTTAACTTTTATCACCATTTCAGGTGCAGTCTCAAAATCCAATGTAGTGTCACGTTTATAATGTCCCAGGAATTCTAATGTTAAATACATGAATAAGAACATATAACACTCTTGGTTTTAGATATATTCAATTGCTTGCATAAAAGAATTTGTTGGATTCAAGTACCTTTTTGGTTCCTTATTTTGAAAAATGTACAAACATTTTAAAAAGCTGAATAATTTATCTGCTTCCCTTTGTAGTTTCTGCTTACTGAAGCTATTCATTATTTATTTTGTGGTTTAAAATTACTCACATTTTACAGGAATAAATCTATATAAAACTCTTTAGTAAAGAGATGAGAACCAACAAAGACTGACAAGTGTAGATAATGACAGTCTACACGACAGTCTACATAAAGCAGAAATGGGATAAGCTTTCCTGGTGTGCTTTCGAAAAAATTCGATGGGAGGCAAGAAGGATCCTGGCTCCAAATTTCTGAGAACGCACTGATTAAAACCAAGCTTTGCAACAAGATGCAGATTTTTTTAGCATTTAAACTATTTCTGATCTTTGTTCTCATGGTATACTTCCCATTTCAGTGTCTTGCTCATTCCCTTTCCAAGCTTCTGCTGAGTTTTGACAGCTGGTTCTAAAAGGCATGCATGATAGAAACCATTTCCCCAGCAGTTTGTATTGACAGGACTTGTGAAATTTCACTCTGCATTCCTGCTGTTGCCTTGCCTAGGACAACACTCCCATATAATAAACAAACTTGGACTCTAATGAAAGGGTGATTTGGAAAAAATCAGAGTCCAGATTAAACATCCCAAAAGACGTGTAGAGACCTGCTAATCTGTCTGGAGAAGGGGTATTTGAGGAAAGTGAGTAGTAAAGATTCACTCTGGTGTTTCGTGCCGGTAACCTTTCCTCTACAGGTAGCTGGCATATTAGATTTACAGAAATGCACTAAATGGATTGAGAATGTAATGCATGTATTATTAGACAGTTGCTAGCTGTTGTATAAAAAAGTTAGTTTGTTTTCCTTTATGATGGAAGAGGGAGAAATATGCATGTAGAAGACTAGAGACATGCCCTCAAAACTGGCAATATTATGAACACAGAAATGTTGACGTGCCCTGGCGGTGGGAATTGGGAACACAGGCATGGTTGTGTGCAGCAGTTTATCAGAGATGTTCTCCAGTTTGTTCTATTACAGTAAAACCCCGAGTTATGCATAACTCAAATTTCATGTAAGTTGGGAGAGGGCGACCCCTCCCACTTCCTCCAAGCCCCTGGGAGATGGAGAGGGGCGCAACAGCGCCTGGTCAGTTTCTCAGCTCCCTGCTGCTTGCGGGAGCCAAGAAACTGACCAGGCACTGCTGCTCCTGGCTCTCTGCTCACTGGGGCTGAGGGGCTTCCTCCCTGCCACTCCCCTCACCCCTCCCTTGTTCTCTGAGCTGCCAAGAGCCAGGCACTACTGTGCCTGGCTCCTGGCTCCCAGGGCTGAAGAGCTTCCTCCCCCTCCTCCCAGCAGCACTGTCCCCCTGGCTTCCTCTAGCTGGGAAAGCCATGACCCCCAGGCTCCAGCCATCCACTTCTCCCATCTGTTAATACGGTTAACACATATGTTGAACTCGCGTAAAGTGAGAGTTTACTGTACAGTTTTCTTTCTCTTTTACTGTTTTATTATTTTACTGTCTCCACATTGTTACAGACAGTTGACGGGCCAACGAGGATGAGGATGGCGTGAGAGCAATTTCAGTGGAATGCAATGAGCAGAAGGCAGATTGGAGAGAATCAAGGATGGAACTGGAAAGAAAATCCAGACGATGGCTGTAGACAGTACATTCAATGATCTTAGAGATGACAGTGAGAAGGAGTCGTCGAAGATGGAAGGGAGGTGGGGGGGGGGGTCAAAATTGGTTATTTTGAAGATGGAAGAGATTAAGACATGCTTGCAAAAAAACCCCAGGGACATGTGAGACATTAAGGAGAAGATTAAGAAAGAGGATGAGAATGGACATGAAAGAGATCATAAAATGGGGTGGGATGGATTCAGAGGGGCAAATAGAGGGGCAGGAGATGGATAACAGATAAACTTCTACACCTGTGATGGGGAAGAAGACGACCTGTATTGGGAAAGGGAAGGTAACTGGGGGGTGGGAGGAGGACAGGCTGTATTTTCTCTTCAGAGGAAATAGCAAAATCCTGCATAGAGAGAAATATGGAGGCAAGAAGAGGGGAGGGTTTAAGGATTGAGTCAAAGAAGAAGGAGGAGAGAACTAATTTGTAAGGAAGTTAATCAGAACGGTCACAAGATTTCTACCACAGATTTTCTGCTGTGTGAGTGCAGGAAGCTGATGTTGGAAGTGGGCTGGTGATTGAGAGAGGAGACCTTGTGATGGGAGAGACAGGAAAAAGAGTCACAGATGAAGGATCCACCAGAGCGAAGCAGAGAGAACCCAAAACCCCATTGGAGGGAGAAGGAAAGAGAGGGCTGAGAACAGATAAGAAGTCATCCAAACCGAGGGACTGGAAGTCACAGAAAGCTTGAGTGACAGTATTGGAGATTAGGGGGACAGATGGGTCATACTGAAAGGTCAGACAGTGATTGGAGAATGGGAACTCAGCTACAGGAGATCAGAGAGAACAGAGCATAGGCAAGACCAAGTCAAATGAATGACCACTTTCATGAGTGAGACAATAGAACCAGGGAGGCAGGTCACATGAAGATTTGAGGATGTAAAAATCTACAGCTACGGGGTCAGAAGGATCATTAACATAGAAGCTGAAGTCATTGATGAAGAATGTGGGAGGCTGTGAGAAAAGAAAGTGCGTGAGAGAACTATAAATTGAAATCAGAAAGAGTGGCTAACGGAGATGAATTGGGTGAATGATAGATGACAGCAACACAGAGAATAATGCCACTTGCACTGTTGCTCAAAAGAAGTAAAAGGGTGGGAAGAGGACATGTAATAATCCTCTTTAAGAGAAGGCAGCAGCCAAGGTGCTATCTATCTTGCAGTTGTATTATAATAATGCTGAAAGGCCACAAACACAATCAGGACCACATTGTGTTGCTCTGCAAACACATAGGAGGATGTGGTTCCTACCCCACACAGTTTATAAGCTAAGGCTCTAATTCTGCTAAGATGTACACATATATTCAACTTTATACATATTGAGTGGTCCCACTAAAGTTGATTGCAAAATCAGGGCCTGATTTGAATCAATGTGTAGTTAGTGTCTCAAACTACAGGAGTGAGCAGGGAAATAAGAGAAAGATCACATGGTTACATACTGCAGGTTGGCTAATGCACAACATGATGTTTCTACTGCAAATAATTTGATTTCAAAACAAATAAATAAAATCAGCTATCCTGATTACCACACAGTATACTGATTGCTGACTGATTGCTTGGCTCACTGATTTATATGTAGAATAATCCTATTTATACATGATCTTCTTTTGGAAAATCAGATTTTTTTAATCATCATTTATACGGCATCTTAAAAAAAATCAATCAGTCAATCTATGTTTTTTCCCCAGTGAATTTATAATTCTGTGATCATTCCTAAAAATAAACATGTGCACCTAAGTATTACTGCTAGCCTTCAACTATGTTCAGCAATGCCATGATGAAAGCCAAACATTTGGAGCTGATCACCCCTACAAAGTTAGGACAGCTTAACGTCATCACTCAGAGCTGTGAAGAATATCACACCTTGTAGTGATGTACCTAAGATGACCTAAGCTGTAGTGTAGGCTCCATTTGGTGTAAGGAAGTATTCGTTGGTTGACCTAGCTATCACCTCTCTGAGTGCACTAGTGGTTTTAACATTTTTCTGTGAAGAAACCTGTACAGTTTGGAAAGATAATGAGAAAGTGAGGAAAAAACGACTACTTCCTCAAAAGACTGCTAGAGAAGCAATAAACACAGGTACATTTTAGGCAGCACTAGTAGTTTACAATGGAAACAGAATGAAATCTGTATATCCATCAAGAATATAATAGATTTTCCCTCTTAAAAACTGCCCCATACCTCGTTAGCTGTGTTGTGAGTTCCAACTATTCTGATGAAGGATGCAGGTTGTCTGTCAAAAGAGACTGTTTGCCAAGATCTACAAAAGAAAGAAGAGGGACATACCGTATTACACAGAGTCACCACAGGTAGCAGTGAAATACAGAAAGAAAATCCATTGAAGTGACAACACAGACTGTCATTTCGTGGAGCCAGATGGGGACATACTTTTCATGGCCTGAATTTCCAGCAGCCTGGGCTCAGTTTAGATTTTGTAAGTGCCTTGATTCTACTTAGGTGTATTATATACACAATCCAGTACAAAAATTAATACAGAGAAGTTCAACTTTATGGTTAAAGACCTTTAAGAAAACTTTTAATAGAAAAAATGGTCAAAATTCTAAAGTTCCTTTATATTAATTTCTGACAGTGTCATCAATAGATATGCACAGGAGGAATTGGATGTTAGTATTAACTACCTGTAGAAACCAAAGGAATTTCAAGGACTACATTAAGGCAAATCGAAGCTGTAGGCACACAATGACTTAAACCCTCTAGCCAAAGATTGCACCCCATTGGCATCACCTCCAGTGTAGTGGCCTCATACCACACTTCAAGTGGTAGTGGTACCACCCTCTCTTTCTAAAAGAAGTAATATGGGGTCCCCTTTATTCAGCCAACAATGGCAGGAGCTGAGATATAAATGTTGGGTAGGAAAGCAAGACTGAGTGCACTGTACTCTTCTCCTCCTGCCACACACAGTCCTCTGTTTTGGAGGGTAGAGGTAAGGTGAGTATTAGTGGGGGCCCCCAGAGAAGTGGGTCTCACAAATCAAAACCCCACTGTGATGGACAGGTTACGTGCAGCCAGAAGTGCTAGAACCATTCTTCTCAAGTGATCCCATGACTGAAGGTGCTCGGTCCCTAATATTGGTCTTTAGTACCTATGCTCTATCTGGCTCTAGAATCTACCCAAGTCTTATGGGGCTATGTCTACATTGCAGCCAGGCACCAGTGGTTGGCCTGTGCCAGCTGATGAAAGGGGCTGTTTAAATGTGCTGTGAGTGTTCAGGCTGCAATCCAAGCTTTAGTATTCTCCTGCCTTGAAGGGTCCTAGAGCCAAGGCTCCAGCCTGAGGCCAAATATCTAGGCCACAGTTAAACAGACCCTTAACCCAAGTCATCCCCAGGTTTTTAACTACAGTGTAGATGTACTCTTAATTACCCTTTGCTTGCTTGTTTTTGTTCCTGAAAGTTTGGATCATTGACCTGTGCATTTATGACCATGGTATCTTGGTCCCACACATCCTTGATTGCTATCATGATTACTGCAGTTTACACAGCCTATTTCTAATCAGTATATTGGCATGCAGAACTGTGAAATCACATAGTATTTTTATCTAACAGATTTCCAGTCCATAATTAGATTTCTTCCTACCACATCAGATAAATGCAAACAGCGGTTTTTCAGTGATTATTGCTAATTACAAATAAAAAGATCAAAACCAATTTATATTTAGATTAATGTCAGGTGCAAAGTTCATTGTTCTCTGGTCTCTTTACTAAGTCTTCACTATATAAAGCAGTTTTATTGAAAGAACAAGACCACTTACTCAGCATGTTAACTTAGTATTTCATTATAACAAAGTAAAATACATCAGCTACTAGACGACTTACCCAGCATTGCCTGAGTTTAGCCGTATTGCATGTGGGGGGCTGTGCAGGCTTCCAACTGGCTTCTTCCCAGTGCTAGGCCAATGCAAGGAGGGATCATGCTGCTTACCAGCTGGCTTCTCCCTAGGGCTGGCCTGGGATGGGGATGGAGGGAGCTGTGCAGGCCTCTCACTGGCTTTTTCGTGGGGCTGGCCCATGGCAGGAGTGGTTGCACTGCCCACCTGCCAGCTTGTCCCTGGGATTGGCCTAGGCCAAGGGGCCACACATGCTGAGGAGTCATGAAAGAGGGTGGGGTGTTCAGGGCAGAGGGTGGGGGGCATAGAGCTCAGAAGCCGGGGGAGTTGCCAGGGCTGCCCAGGGCTGTGCTGGTGCTCCAGTGGCAGCTCCCTGTGGTTGCTTTGCTCTGGTGGCCGCCTCAGGTGCCCTCTTCCACACTGGTAGGCAGATCCATAGGGCCACTTGGGGCTGTGCTGCTTCAGCAGCAGTGGCTGCCAGAGGAGCCCAAGGCCATGCTGTTGTGGCATCAGCTGCTCTCCAGGGCACCTGGGGCTGTGCTGTTCCTGTGGCAGCAGCTCCCTAATGTTGCCCATGGAAATGGGGAGCTACCCTGTCTGAGGGCTAGGGGGTGCGGCTGTGTGGCTCAGTGGGAGAGCCATGCCCAGCACTAGCATGGGAACCTTGTGCATGGATGGTGGATGGCAACATTCAGAGTCCCTCCTACAAATGGCCACTGTCTTACTGGTGTGGCCACCAAATTTTGGTCACAGTGAAGTGTAACTATGCTTCCTAGTAGCTCCTTCCCTTGCCAAGTTAGGGAAAACAATCCCATTTCAGGTACATGCTGTCTTCCTGGCACAACCAAACCATGAGTCTGGATTAAGTTAGGAGTAGAGGAAGCTGTACAGCAAATCTGATCATACTAACTCATACCATTTAGGAAGAGCTCTTGAAAAAAACAGACTCACAGGCCACCAGTCACACAGTCTCGCAAATACACAGTAAGAAAAGCAAGAAGCAGAAAATCATAGGGAGTGTCTAAACTGCATCTGGGATCTGTGACTGAAGTGAATGCAAACATATTGACACTAGCTTTGAGCTAGCTATATCAGAGTTATCTTGAGTTAGAATAGCAGTGATGTCATGGCAGACAATGGAAACAAGTTGCTCTCATTTCACTTTTAGGGATCTCACTCATTACAGAATCCAAGAGATACACAGTTCCCTAAGTTTTATGTAAATGGTTTTATATGTAGCAAATTTGGTATACTGGAACTGCAATCAATTTATGTACTCCAGATGGTATACTTACAATCATTAATCAAGAAAAAAATGCAAGCAATACGACAAATCAGCTCCCATAAGTAAAAAACCTTGTCCCCCACCTCACCCAATATACTGTGAAATCACCTCTGCATTGTGATTTTTAAAAAGAAAATTGCTTCCTCAACTTTTCTGTTTTAGAGTCTGACTTTTAAAACATAATCCTTTTCTTTAACTGGAGTATCTGATGTGCACACTTTATGAGGAGTCATAACGTTGTGTAGCAGGCTTTGCACAAGATTGTGAAATCTCTCCTTCCTAATAAAATACAGCTGGGTTACACCAATAAAAATATGCTAACATTCTGATTTCCGCCATTCCTTCAAGATCACATATCATGCTAAAAGTATGAGGAGGAGAAACAGGAAAGAATAATACAGTCTGAAAGTCTCCATTTAACAGCAATATCCCATTATACTGGATTTTAGAGGGTAGGTGTATGCAGTAATATATTTTATTAGACCAACTTCTGTTGGTGAAAAAGAGAAGTTGTTGAGATATATAGAGATCTTGTTCAGCTGAACAACGCTGCAAACATACTAGATTTATACTTAATTGCATTAACATTTATTTTCAGAACTATGACCTGAATGCTGGATACGAAACTAATCTTCAGTAAAACCACCATTACAAAGTGAATTGAATGATTAAAAAATAAAATAAAATAAAAATAAAAATATAAATAACTAATACAATTCACTGAACTTCATGAGGAAAAGAAAAAATCATTTTCCTGGCCTTCTTCGGAGTAAATTCAAATGTTCATACAAGAAACAAGACAGCAACAGAAAAAGCGACAAGAACATCAGAGCCAGAGCTTTGTTGCTCCCATAGCCATTTGACTTGAACTAGGAGTCTCATCCCGATAATAAACTACTGATCTCTTCTTCACAAAGATGGTATTACTGTGTCTAGGTTAAAGTTTTACTAGTTTTATTTTTGTGAAGTTGCATTCGTTTAAAAACGACGATGAATCTCAGTCTGATCTAACTTACAGAAGTTTTACGGCTTAGACTTCAGTGGAGCTATTTGTGATTTACACATGTGAGATGTGAATCTGCCCCCGCTTCCCAGAGGTACCACATTTATCAACACTCGTTGCTTGCACATCATGTACTGTTGATTTGTATTCCTTGTGGTTTGGGTCCCTCCTATTGTTGAGATATGGCTCTCTCTTTATGCTCTAACCAGTGGTTCCCAACCTTTTCCAGACCAGGACCCATTCTGACAATTCAGGAAGACTTGGTGACCCAAGGCAATTCAAAAACCCGGAGGGGAGTGGGGAGATCAGAGCCGTAACTAGCTAATTTTGCGCCTGGGGCAAGAATATAAAATTGTGCCCCTCATGTTTATATATTCATAATAGTTATTTCACAGAAAAGGGGAAATTAATAACATAACAACACTACATTTGCTATTGTTAGTCAGAGTTGTGGTGGTGGAAAGACACTCATCCCCAAACTGCTCCCCGCACCTTAAACCCCACAATCAGGAGCTAGGAGAGTCACACTCAGGGGCTAGGAGTCACAGGGACCCCCACAGCTGGAAGCTGGCTAGGGCAGAGCCCTGGTCACCAGAGCCAGGTGCAAGAACCCTGGCTGGGGCTGGTGGGGGGGAGACCCAGACCCCCATAGCTGGAAGCTGGCTGGGGCCGGAGGTGGGACCCCCGACCCCCAATGGCTGGAAACTGGCTGGGGCAGAGACCCGGCCGGCAGAACCAGCTGCGGGAACCCTGACCAGGGCCTGGGGTGGGGAAGACAACCTCCTAACCCCCACAGCTGGAAGCCGGCTGGGGCAGAGCCCTGGCTGGCACTGCCAGCCACGGGAACCCCGGACAGGGCCAGAAGGGGAGACCCCCACCACTGCAGCTGGAAGCTGGCTGGGGCAGAGCCCTGGCCAGCAGCGCCAGCTGCGGGATCGCTGCTGAGGTCTGGAAGCCAGGAAGCTGATCAGCTCTGCCCTCCCTCCCAACCTTGGACTCAGGCCCCTACCTTAGCTGAGTTGGGTGCTGCTCCTCCAGTTTGCAGTTTCCGCCCTGCAGCTGAAATGGTTCTCAATTTAACTGATTGACTTAACTGCCTAATGGCTGGTAATTCAATTAAGAAGTTGAGAACCACTTCAAGAGTGTGAATGGCTTCTTAATAGCCACCTGTGGAGATGCCCAGCCCAGCGGTGACCCTTTTGAAATGTAATCACGACCCAAGTTTGGATCCCCACCAATAGGGTAGGAAACCCCACTCTAAACACAGAATCAGATAAATATCAGAGAGGTAGCCGAGGTAGTCTGGGGCAGCTTACAGACTAACAGATGTTTTGGAGCATAAGCTTTCGTGGTCAAAGACCTGCTTCGTCAGATGCACGAGCCTATGCATGAGTCAGATGCATATAATCAGAAAGGACTCTTTCACTGACTGTCCTTATCTTTGTATGGCTGTGGGAGTGTAGGTATATTCTCAATGAGGTATCCTTGCTTCTTGAGTTTGCTTCCCTTATTAGTCCGACTGAGGCTGAGGCAGTTAACTTTCAGGGCCTATTGCAAGGTCTATGTATTCACTTAGGCTATTGTATGAAGTGCAAGATGCAAAAAATGAGTTTCTGTTTTATTCTGGAGTTGTGGCTCTCTTACTAGTAATATTTCATCATGTTAGTTTGCATTAATGCACATACATGTACATGCAATTTATGTAGTGAAAAATAAATAATTATTTTTATAGACTGGACATGAAGACTAAAAAAAGGGATTCTGGAAAGGCTAGATCTATCTGATGAAGTGAGTCTGTGCTCATGAAAGCTCATGCTCAAATCTTTTCTGTTAGTCTATAAGGTGCCACAGGACCCTTCGCTGCTCCTCTCTCCTAAGTGACCAGAAATATTGCAAAACTATGCTATGTGAAGGGTGGCTTCCCAAGTGAGGAAATTTGTAGTTATGGGACCAGGAAAAAGTTAATTCAGGCACTCTACTATACCATGTAAGTAGCTATAGATCTATGTGTAGCAATTCTATAGATCTGTTTATAGCAGTTCTGAGCTCAAGCCAGATAACAGTACCATCTTTCAATGCAGAGCCTCCTAAAATGGGAATAAGCAACAAATACTGTCATCTGTCAGATGACATTGGGACAATGGGACAGGTGCTTCTACCCAGTCATGTATCAGTGGATGTGACTGACAGTAAAAGACATTGAATAAGGGGTAAAGTACATTGAAGAGTCTTTCAACAACATTTTATACGATTGCTCTCTGCAGTGACTTCACAACTTATCAGAAGATGAATCTTTACTGGCTGCCACAAAAATGCAACTGGAAAAAGTATCACAACTACTTCTTTAATCATATAAAATGATGTAACAGGTTTGAAGATTTTCTTGAGGATTTGAGGGGAATTTTTTTTTTCAGTTTTTATTAAAGTTAGTTCAGGGCAGCTTTACTATGTTTTGGTGCATACTACAACTATTGCCATGCTGGTTCATCACTTAAGCTGCGTCTACACGTGCACGCTACTTCGAAGTAGCGGCAGTAACTTCGAAATAGCGCCCGTCACGTCTACACGTGTTGGGCGCTATTTCGAAGTTGAAATCGACGTTAGGCGGCGAGACGTCGAAGTCGCTAACCCCATGAGGGGATGGGAATAGCGCCCTACTTCGACGTTCAACATCGAAGTAGGGACGTGTAGACGATCCGCGTCCCGCAACATCGAAATAGCGGGGTCCTCCATGGCGGCCATCAGCTGGGGGGTTGAGAGATACTCTCTCTCCAGCCCTTGCGGGGCTCTGTGGTCACCGTGGGCAGCAGCCCTTAGCCCAGGGCTTCTGGCTGCTGCTGCTGCAGCTGGGGGTCCGTGCTGCATATACAGGGTCTGCAACTAGTTGTTGGCTCTGTGTATCTTGCACTGTTTAATGAAAGTGTGTCTGGGAGGGGCCCTTTAAGGGAGCGACTTGCTGTTGAGTCCGCCCCGTGACCCTGTCTGCAGCTGTGCCTGGCTCCCTTATTTCGATGTGTGCTACTTTGGCGTGTAGACGTTCCCTCGCTGTGCCTATTTCGATGTTGGGCTGAGCAACGTCGAAGTTGAACATCGACGTTGCCAGCCCTGGAGGACGTGTAGACGTTATTCATCGAAATAGCCTATTTCGATGTCGCAACATCGAAATAAGCTATTTCGAAGTTGGGTGCACGTGTAGACGTAGCCTTACTTACAACATTAGAGAATACATTTTGTTGTTATCAAACAACCTTCCAGTATCCACCACCATTTTTCCTAACTTACTGGTAGGCTCTAATACTGTGTGGCTAATTTTAACAGGGAGGGAGGAAGATTCTGCCAGGATAAGTTATAGCACAGTTGTCAGCAGTAAATACTTCCAAAACTTGATATAAGAAATCTGCTGAACAAACCATCTTGGTGTATTTCCTCTTCCTTCATTTTTTTTTTTAAACTTGAGTTGATCTTTTTCTACTCTCACACAGTGTCAGACTGGTTGATTCACTTTAGATTTGCGGCTCAAGCTGAGGCAGTCCAGGTTATCACTTTAACACTGACATAATCATTACCTCTAGCTGAGATCTACATCGTGAAGAAAAGACTAGGGAACAACAGCCTACATCCAACTTACACTAGGGTCCTCAAGCTGAAAGGTGGCACTACAAGTTGCTTGGCCAGTGGAATTCCCCTGGTATCACATCTTCATTTTAAAAAAAGAAATTAGCCTTGTTATAGCCCTAGGGTGTTTTATTTAATACTGTACAGCTCACCTCAGCCACACACACCCAACTCCCTCTTTCTGTCTGACTCCCCTAAGGAGATGCAGTAATTGATAATTAGCATTCCAAAGCCAAGCTTGCATCCTGTGAGCCTTCATATTTAATTACATTTTAACTATATTCGTCTTCGATAATAGCCTGAACATAATTTAGATAATTATCTCTCGCTCTCTTATTCTCTTACTCTGTCTGTCTCACTTAAAGCTCTTTGCAACAAAAATCACTTTCACTGCTCAAACATATAAAGTATCGGAGGGGTAGCCGTGTTAGTTTGGATCTGTAACAGCAACAAAGGGTCCTGTGGCACCTTGTAGACTAACAGAAAAGTTTTGAGCATGAACTTTCATGAGCACAGACTCACTTCATCAGATGCTGGTCTTGGAAATCTGTAGGGCTAGGTATAAATAAGCCAGAGCAAGGGTGGGGATAACAAGGTTAGCTTAGTCAGCAAGGGTAAGACTTACTACCAGCAGTTGATCTGGAGGTGTGAACACCAAGGGAAGGGAAGCTGCTTCTGTATTTAGCCAGCCATTCGCAGTCTTTGTTTAAGCCTGAGCTGAGGGTGTCGAATTTGCAGATGAATTGTAGCTCAGAAATTTCTCCTTGGAGTCTGGTCCTGAAATTTCTTTGCTGTAGGATAGCTACTTTTAAGTCTGCTACTGTGTGGCCTGGGAGATTGAAGTGCTCTCCTACGGGTTTTTGTATATTGCCATTTCTGATATCTGATTTGTGTGCGTTTATTCTTTTACGTAGAGACCGTCCAGTTTGTCCGATGTATATAGCAGAGGGGCATTGCTGGCACATGATGGCATAAATTATATTGGTAGATGTGCAGCTGAATGAACCCACGATGGCGTGGCTGATCTGGTTAGGTCCTGTAATGGTGTTGCTGGTGAAGATATGTGGGCAGAGCTGGCAACGAGGTTTGTTGCATGGATGGATCTCTGAGTTAGAGTGACTGTGGTGCGGTGTATAGTTGCTGGTTAGGATTTGCTTCAGGTTGGCAGGTTGTCTGTGGGCAAGGACTGGTCTGCCTCCCAAGGCCTGTGAAAGTGGGAGATCATTGTCCAGGATGGGTTGTAAATCCCTGATGATGCGCTGTAGAGGTTTTAGCTGAGGACTGTAGGTGATGGCTAGTGGTGTTCTGTTGGTTTCTCTCTTTGGCTTGTCCTGTAGTAAGAGGCTTCGTGGCACACGTCTGGCTCTGTCGATCTGTTTTTTCACTTCCTCAGGTGGGTATTGCAGTTTCAAGAATGCTTGGTAGAGATCCTGTAGGTGTTCGTCTCTGTCGGAGGGGTTGGAGCAAACACGGTTATATCTTAGTGCTTGGCTGTAGACAATGGATCGTGTGGTGTGTCTGGGATGGAAGCTGGAGGCATGAAGGTAGGCGTAGCGGTCAGTGAGTTTACGGTACAGGGTGGTATTGATGTGGCCATCGTGTGTTAGCACCGTGGTGTCCAGGAAGTGGATCTCCTGTGTGGACTGTTCCAGGCTGAGGTTGATGTTGGGGTGAAGGTTGTTGAAGTCCCGGTGGAACGCTGTGTAATGGCGTGCTGGTCAGTGTTGCATTGAAAGTATTCTTTGAGTCTGAGACATTTCAGACACCCTCCCAGCAGCACAAGAAGAATAACTCCATGTGGACTCCTCCTGAGGGTAGAAATAACAGTCTGGACGTATATATAGAATGTTTCCGCCGACGTGCACAGGCAGAAATTGTGGAGAGACAGCATCGTTTGCCTCACAACTTCAGTCGTGCAGAATGCAATGCCATCCACAGCCTCAGAAACAACCCTGACATTATAATCAAAGAGGCAGATAAAGGAGGAGCTACTGTCATCGTGAACAGGTCTGACTACCAGAAGGAGGCTTCCAGACAACTCTCCAATACCAAATTTTACAGGCTACTTTCCTCAGATCCCACCGAGGAATACATAAGAAACTACACCATCTGTTCAGGACACTCCCTACACAAACACAAGAACAGATTTATACCAACACACCTCTAGAGCCCCATCTGGGGCTATTCTACCTACTACCCAAGATCCACAAACCTGGAAATCCTGGACACCCCATCATCTCGGGCATTGGTGCTCTCACTGAAGGACTGTCTGGTTATGCAGACTCTCTCCTCAGACCCTATGCCACCAGCACTCCCAGCTATCTCCGAGACACCACTGAGTTCCTGAGAAAACTGCAATACATTGATGACCTACCAGAAAACACTATCCTAGCCACCATGGGTGTAGAGGCTTTCTATACCAACATCCCACACAAAGATGGAATAAATGCTGTCCGGAGCAGTATCCCTGATGATGCTACAGCACATCTGATGGCTGAGCCCTGTAACTTTATCCTCACACACAACTATTTCAGATTTGGCGACGGTATATACCTTCAAATCAGCGGCACAGCTATGGGTACCCGCATGGCCCCTCAATATGCCAATATTTTCATGGCTGACCTGGAACAGCGCTTTCTTAGCTCTCGTCCACTAACACCCCGTCTCTACTTACGCTACAGTGATGACATCTTCATCATCTGGACCCATGGAAGGAGACTCTGGAGGAATTCCACCGGGAGTTCAACAACTTTCACCCCAACATCAACCTCAGCCTGGAACAGTCCACACAGGAGATCTACTTCCTGGACACCACGGTGCTAACACACGATGGCCACATCAATACCACCCTGTACCGTAAACTCACTGACCGCTACGCCTACCTTCATGCCTCCAGCTTCCATCCCAGACACACCACACGATCCATTGTCTACAGCCAAGCACTAAGATATAACCGCATTTGCTCCAATCCCTCCAACAGAGACAAACACCTACAGGATCTCTACCAAGCATTCTTGAAACTGCAATACCCACCTAAGGAAGTGAAAAAACAGATCGACAGAGCCAGACGTGTGCCACAAAGCCTCTTACTACAGGACAAGCCCAAGACAGAAACCAACAGAACACCACCAGCCATCACCTACAGTCCTCAGCTAAAACCTCTACAGCGCATCATCAGGGATTTACAACCCATCCTGGACAATGATCCCCCACTTTCACAGGCCTTGGGAGGCAGACCAGTCCTTGCCCACAGACAACCTGCCAACCTGAAGCAAATCCTAACCACAACTATACACCGCACCACAGTCACTCTAACTCAGAGATCCATCCATGCAACAAACCTCGTTGCCAGCTCTGCCCACATATCTTCACCAGCAACACCATTACAGGACCTAACCAGATCAGCCACGCCATCGTGGGTAAATTCAGCTGCACATCTACCAATATAATTTATGCCATCATGCGCCAACAATGCCCCTCTGCTATATACATCGGACAAACTGGACAGTCTCTACATAAAAGAATAAACGCACACAAATCAGATATCAGAAATGGCAATATACAAAAACCCGTAGGAGAGCACTTCAATCTCCCAGGCCACACAGTAGCAGACTTAAAAGTAGCTATCCTACAGCAAAGAAATTTCAGGACCAGACTCCAAGGAGAAATTTCTGAGCTACAATTCATCTGCAAATTCGACACCCTCAGCTCAGGCTTAAACAAAGACTGCGAATGGCTGGCTAAATACAGAAGCAGCTTCCCCTCCCTTGGTGTTCACACCTCCAGATTAACTGCTGGTAGTAAGCCTCACCCTTGCTGACTGAGCTAACCTTGTTATCCCCACCCTTGCTCTGGCTTATTTATACCTGGCCCTGCAGATTTCCAAGACCAGCATCTGATGAAGTGAGTCTGTGCTCACGAAAGCTCATGCTCAAAACTTTTCTGTTAGTCTATAAGGTGACACAGGACCAAACATATAAACAGACTCTTGGGCCAAGTGCTTTCATCTTTCCAACAGCAACAGGTGTCACTAGAAAATTCAATGACTCTGTGCATCCAACAACCGATTCAGGAAAATATTCTTTTTTTTTTTTTTTTTAAATTTTATTGTTGCAGGTGGTAGAAGAAGAAAGAAAGAGGCATTACTATATAGGCAAATTATAGCCTGTATCTCTATTATGGCACTTTACTTCTTACAAGGTGTAATGACTTTTCTGCCCAGTTTAAACTCTTGCCTGGTAACTCATCTGAAAATGTGCAGTCTTCTTCTAACATGATTTGTTACACAAAGGAGTTGAAATAATGACTGTTTGCTTTAATGTGCTTCTCTCCAAAAGTAAACAAAATACGAGGTTTTCTGTGGATGTACTGAAGCTACGAAATGCTGCATGTTGCAGGATCTACTTATAACACAGTAATAGTGGATGCCGTTAAAACCCCATTCAAGCTTCCAGTGCAAAAAGCACTGAACCATGGTTCTGTATTATGCTCCAGTAGGCCTAATTCTTAGGCTATGTCGAGACTGCAGGCCCTTGGCAGAAGTCTGCTGCGTCAGGAGCGTTCTGCTGACATCCGTCATGTCTGAGCAGAGGGGGTTTTCCCGATGGGGCCAAATGTTAGAAACCTCCTCCCTCTGCCAGAACAGTCAGCAAGACATATGCAAATATGGTGTGCAATTTGTGTATCGTTTGCCAACAGTTCGCAATTTAGACCCATCCTAAAGGTTTGTTATGACAAAAAAACACTTCAAACTAGGGAGGATACGTATGTAGCCCCCTCCTGTTCACTAGCCTATTGTAACGTTAATCAGCAGCGGGAAAGCCTTGCGATTTCTTCCATAACTTGGGAGACTTGGGTCTGAGTCTCCTTGGTGTGCTCTGCTTTGTGTATTAATGTGTGTGTACCTCAGACCAGACCCACTCAGACAAACCACCAAGAGCAGGCTTTATTTTGTAGAAAAACGCAAAACAGAATCACAGTTCAGCAGCTCCGCTCCTCTGCCAGCAGCCTGCACGCTGCTTCAGCTCAGTCTCTGCTGAGACCCGGCTGGGGGCAGGGTGCACATTCTACAGCACAACTCCCCTTTCAAACATGTTTTAACTCCCACAGTAACTAAACCCCACAACAGCCAAGTCCATGTCCTCCCTCTGTGTCACTTTTCTGGGTGCCCCAAAAGCCCTTTTTGGCTCTACCTGCAGAAAAACACAAAACAGAATCATAGTTCAGCAGCCCCACTCCCCTGCCGCCAGCCTGCACGGTGCTTCAGCTCAGTCTCTACTGAGACCCTGTTTGGGGGCAGGGTGCACATCCTGGCAGGAACTAGGGAGTTCTCCCAGCATGCTGCAGTTTGTAGTCCACAACTTGTAGTTCCCAGGGCTGGGGCTGAAATACACTGGTCCTTGGGCTACACCTGCTACACTGCAACAACAACCGTATCTTAACTGCATGAGATACTACCATGTTATAACGAAATCTAGCAACACTCTACTTTTTTATAGCAGAGACAGATATTAAGTGCTGCTTTGGTCCTATTAATATGCACTGGTAGCAGAGTTTCCCCCCTAAAACATGAACAAACACAAACTGAATTTACATCAACCATGTTAAAAATGGACACTAGGATCAGTACATGTTTTAAATGGCCTCCTGTCCATGCACACATAAATCTGACAATTGCATTGATATGAAATGTGTCATCAAGCAACCAACTAGTATGTGCAAACTCCCATTTGTAAAAACAAAAATGTGTGTATCATACCAAAAGGCAAGCCCATGGTATCCACAGCAAGCACTGCAACATGTTCTGCATAAATAATATACTTCCTCTGTTATAACCAATATATCAGTTTCCACTATGGAGCAACAACAAACTTTAAATGGATATGGGCAATAAAAATACTGTGGAAACAGTCATTGCAGTTGTACAGCAGCCAATTTTCAAATATTAACAAACTGGCAGTTTTCTTTTTCTTTTTTATTGACTAATTGCCTGTAAATTTCCAGTGTAAAAAAGAAAGCTCATTCACAGTTAGAGTGGTGCCAAAATAAAATTAAATAACCCTCAATCTGCTATTCTGGGAAATCTCTAATTTAGCACTTTACTATAAGAACAGGGTAAATCCAGCAGCTGCATGGCCACATAATCCAGCCAAGTTAGGGAACTACACTCAGTACTCCTCCCTAGGGACTGGGTTGTGGCACGGTGAAGAGAGAAAATCATATTGTAAAGAGACCCTCATAAGAAAAGTTTCGGTCACTTTATTTTTATTTTTTGAATTAAAGCCAAACTCTGCATTCTTTTACTCCTCATGTCCCTCAGCTGAGGGCAAGGAGAGCTGTAGTTCAGATTCTACCCATTTGTGATGCACTGTTATGATGTCTTCCAAAGAGCTTGGCATAATCCATAAAAAGACTATCAAACCTGATACTTCTCAAGAAGCAATATGGATGCCATCTCAAGTGGCTGTGTTCCCTCTGCACTTCCTTTTAATAGAGAGAAAGCTAAAAGCCACCTAATAGTGCATCTTGGTTACATTTATGTTAGATTCCTTTGATGTGATAGTGATGAACAAAGACAAAAAGTAGAGCAAGAGGACCTGAAATGGTAAGAGAAGTGTTTAAAGAAAGATATAACAAAATCTCTTAAGTAAATGAAGAAGACTAAGCACTATACATTAGTCACAGAAGTATCTGTTACACAACAGCAGTATGCACTAACAGGTAGACATATGCTACCCTCTTTTGAAGCAGTATCTTAGCTTTAAAATACAGAGATACAAATGAATTAAAACACCAAACAAGAATGGTAAAAATCATACATCATTCCTCAGTGGTGCTCCATCCAGGACATCAGAAGCTCTGCATTCCCTAAAGAGTTAGCAATTAGCCTCCCTTTGGCTAATTTATTTTTAATACACTTTATCAGATTAATGTATTGAGGCCGCTATCTGTCTATCAAATACTCTAAGAACACAGGGAACTACTTTATTTAAAAATGAGTGTAATATAAAAAGAATGCCACTGATTATAACTGGAGTATCCTTTCATTCACAGTTCACTATGCCATTGTGAAGTGAATTAGGATGATATGAGAGAAGATGTTAATGCACTTTGAACCTGGCCTAAAAAACTTACAGTACTGGACCTGGCCAAAAGAATTTATAACACTTCTATTTTAAATCTCTGCACATAAACATACTGGCTCCCAAGATCCAAGCATAATGAATTACATTATTTACATGTGTGGTTGCAAAACCAGAGGGTAATAACAAAATAGACAACCTATTTTGGAATTCTACCCAATATGAACTGAGTTTTATTCTGGGCCTTCTAAGATTAAGTGACTGTTATAACTTCCTTATGGAGAAAAGCTTCTGACAATCCCCCAAAAGCTTTTTATTCTGAATATATGTCCCCTATGGAAGACAGGCATCCCATAAGCATTTGAACAAGGATTTGAAGCTGTGACTTCTGCATGGATTAAAACAAAACAAAAAGTCCCAAACTATCAACAAGGGATCTTCTAATGAACTAATATAAAGCTTTAACAGTGTGAGATTTATAGGAGAGATAAAACACAGACCTGATAGTGCATATTTATGACAATAAAAAAGATAGAATTATGAAAGAGATTTAATGAAGTCTACACTGACTTCCTGACATCTTAAAAAAGCTGCTAATGAAAAAATACATCTTTTTTACGTAATTCCTCCTTTCACAACTTCAGTGTAATATTATTAGAGAAAAGTACTTTTTTAAGTACACAAAGAAAGTTTTTATAAAATAGTTAAAGCTGAGTAACAGTAAAACAGAAACAAGTCACTAGGGCTATGTCTACACTAGCCCAAGTCTTTGAAATGGCCATTTTGAAGATTATTAATGAGGCACTGAAATGCATATTCAGCGCTTCATTAGCATGCCGCCAGCCACGGCTCTGTGAAATTGCCGCTTTTCACTGCCACACAGCTCATCCAGATGGGGATCCTTTTTGAAAGGACCCCACAAACTTTGAAATCCCCTTAATCCCATCTGCTGATAGGAATAAGGGGATTTCAAAGCTCCCGGGGTCTTTTAGTAAAGGACCCCTGTCTGGACGAGCCATGCGGCAGTGAAAAGCAGCAATTTCGAAGAGCCGTGGACGGCAGCATGTGAATGAGGCGCTGAATATGCATTTCAGCACCTCCTTAGTAATCTTCAAAATGGCCATTGGGCTAGTGTAGACATGGCCTAGGGTTCAGATTTTCAAATGTATTCAGACAGCTAACGCTGCTGATACGTGACTAGTAGGATTTTCAAAAGTGCCAGTGAGATTTAGACACTTAAGCTCCTTAGGTGCTTTAAAAGATCTAGGCTGGTGTCTATCTGTATCTTCAGGCACCTAAATACTTTTGAAAATCTGGCCCTAAACTCTAAACTTTTCCTCATTTTTATTTTGTTAACCAAAACACTGGGAACCAAATTTTCCAACATGGCCTCAAGTACACACACACACATGGCCTCAAATACACACAGAGAGAGAGAGAGAGAGAGAGAACATTTGATTGGTACATTTCTGGTGCCTACACTCTTTCAGGCAGAAGATTTGCAAGCACAGTTTTGGAGGGTCAGCAGATCCTATATTGACCACTGTTGTGCATATTTATTTCCACTGTTTTTTATGGATTGTGTACCTGTAGCTCATGGTTGTTCATGTAACCATTAAAAACTAGGATCATAATATATGCAGTAACACAATAAAAAGATGCTGCTTAGACTTACAGCACATTTTCATCCAAACCCCTATCTGTGATCAATTCTTGATGATTTAACTTTTCAGACAACTAGAACAGAAAAGCTGGTTGACAGCAAATAAATAAAATTTTGGTGTGAGAGACAGAACCCTGTTCCATATTAACCATTTATTTTATGGTGTGCAGGGCAATATGATATTTATCACTCTACTCCCACACGCTCCTTTGGGGTGTCATTTCTTGGCCTACCCATGAAAACTTCACATTCACAGCAATCGACCCTTTAATATTGTCAGTAACATCTGACATGTTAATTCCCCAAGGAATGTAGTAAATTGTAGCATCACATCCAAAAAGAACATATACTGGTAAAAAGATTTATCAGTCTCTATCTGTCTGTATCAACGTACAAACATGTTAGAGACTGCTAATCAAGGGAGAAAATTCCTCTACTGTCCTCACCATACTGAATTAGCTATTAACTTGAGTGTGGGAAATAAGGCCACTCTGCTTGCAATTCAGACATGTGCAATTTGCATAGCAAAAACAGTGACCTAAATTCACAGTGATTCTAAATTGAACTATTTTAGTCATGAAATATGACAAGAAAAAAGAAAAAAAAAGTGCAATTTTGATTTGCATTATGTCATAGAACAGGGAGATGATATGTTACGTTCACTTGATTTGGGGGAGTCTAAACTCATTTCCCTACAACTCAACATCAAAAAGATGCAGACAAATTGGAACGAGTTCAGAGAGGATGACAAAAACGATAGAGAGGTAGTAGGGAATGGTTTATAGGGAAAGATGAAAAACCAAACAAAAACTAAACTTGGCTAAGTAACAATTGAGGTAGTAAACGGGACAGAATGACTAATAGACTATCTGAAGAGTGTGAAATCCAAAAAACAAGAATGATTGTTTAGTGTGATATAGGAGAAACAATGAAGTGAAATTACATAGAAATATTCAAACTGAATATCAGGAAAGATTACTAATGGTGGAAATCTAGTAAATCAAAGAATAGTCACCCACAATAAATGTGAAAGCCCCATCTCTTGAGTCATATGAAATTAGTCTGGCTGAATATAATCTCAGCAAATCTACTGTAGGGAACAATCCTACAGCAGACCCCAAGGAATGAACCTGAAGGCCTAATAATTCTGCTCCATCTCTAATTTCTATGATTCATGTATTTAATTTGTACTGATAAAAACTTTACCTAGAATGAATCAATAGTTTAATATTGTGTATGCTTTACAGCATTTTGTGCAAGTTGGGTGGTATTAACAACGCTACAATGTTTTGGTCAGCCAAGGCAAAACTGTGACTTGCAAGGGTATAATGAAATTAGATCCTGCATGTCAGCAATTTAATTAGGACTGATCTTTTCAGAAGACAACAGAAATGTCACCTTTAGCACAAGACATATTAATTTACCACTGGGTTTGTGAATCTAACAGCCCCATGATTTAATGGCCACTTATGTAACAAAGGGCAACTACAAACACTAGGGTAAACAGGCACTGGGAGAGCAACCTGCTACCTAGTTTGTGAACATTGAGATGGTTTCTATTAATTAGTTGCTAAATGACCATATGTATACACTCAACTTCACATCAAGCAATCAGCTGTAAGCTGCTGAAGGCAGGAAAAAAGGGGTCTGGGAACAGCCCCCAATCAGTTCCCCCTCTCATGCAGCCTGCTGGATGTCTGGGAGAGGAGTGAGGCTTGAGGGAGGGGGGTGGTTGCCTCCCTCTAGCAGTGGCTCCCCCACAGTGTGCAGTTGTTGGGGGGGGGGGTGGCTACCCCCCTACAACTGCCCCGCAAGCATGCAGACTATCTGGGAAAGGGCCAGGTACCAGCGGCTGCCCCACTCCAGCTGCCCACCATGGCCTGAAGGCACTCTGGAGGTGGGGGGACCCAAGCTTTAGGGGGCTGCTCCCCCTCCAACTTACCCTTGTGATCTGCAGGCTGTTCGGAGGGAGCCACACTCTGAGGAGCTACCCCACTCCAGATGCCCCCAACCCCCCACAGTCTGCAGTCTCAGCGGACCCAGGCTCCAGAGTGCTGCCGCCTCTCCAGGTGCCCCCCCCCCACCAGGCACTCCCTCAGGCCATGGTCTGCAGGCTGTCGGGAGGGGATAAGCTCCAGGGGTTGTCCTTCCTCCAAGAACCCACCTGCTTCACGGTCTGCAGGCTGTCTGGAAGGCCACACTCTGGGGGCAGCCTACCTCTCTAGCTGTGCCTCCTCCAGCAACCTTCCCCCATAGCCTACAGGTGACGGGGGTGGGGGTGGAGAAACAGGCTTCAGAGGGCTTCCCCCACCCAAGGCCTGCAGGTTGTCCAGGGTGGGAGACAGGCTTCCAGTGTGATGACCCCCAGCTTCAGCTATACCTCCATGTCCGAAGGCTGCCCCCCTGTAGCAGTTCCCCCCTTTACCAGCCCTCCTGCAGCCTTCAGGTGGGGTAAGATTCCAGTGGGGGAGAGGTGCCCACAACCTCCAGTACTCCCTCCCATGGCCTGCCAGCTGTCTGGGGATGGCCCTCCCCGCTCCAGAAGCCCCCTCCACAGTCTGTAGGCTCTCCACGGGGGTGGGGGAGAAGGCTCTGGGTTTGGGACAGGGGAGCTACTTACATGGTCTTTGTGGCAGGCAAGATGGTGGAAGCCCCAGCCTGTTGGCCTCTTTCTTAGTGCTGTAGCTAATCTCAGTGGCCACTCTCAGTATCACATCCCTTAAGTCTGTGCCCCTCCCTTTCATCTCCCTCTGCCCCCTCCCTTTCCGTGTTCTGAAAAACAGCCCCTTTCCAGCACTTCTCATTTTCCAGGCACAACCTGGAAACCAAACCCTGACCTCGGTTTTAGTTAAGGTAAGAGGAAGCCGCATACCAAATTTTGTGGTCATAGCTCTTACGGTTTAAGAGGAATTCTTGAACAAACATAGCACTGACAGACAAACATTCTAAAACACATATCACCAATACTTTGTAACCTCTATTTCATCAACTAAGAATGTGCCCTTGATATGGGGGTGCAGAGCTGGGTTCAAGTGCATAGATTTCAGTAACACACAGATTAGTTTAGCAACCTATTAGTAATTTGTTAGGTTCAGCAGATTTGGTGATGGTTGTGCAAAGTTTAGCCTGTATCTCCAGAGCTGTTCAAGGCTGGGAGACAAACTGAAATGTGATGAGTTAAGGGTGCAACATACAAGGAAGTAAGATTCATACATCCATAGACTTTAAGGCCATTGTGATCAGTTAGTTTTAGTCTGATCTCCTGTATATCAGAATTCCCTAACTCTCCAGTACAATATTTTTAGAAGTCCATGAATCTAAATTACTGTAATGTCCAGAAAGTGGCATAGGTCGCTGAGGTTCCTTTACAGCACCTTATCGACAATCTCTAGCTTTGGTCCCATGATTGTACTAAACACTATGGAAGGTGCATAAAACATAGCATGGTGGAATATTAAACTGAGGAACATTGATGCCCTCTACAAAGCAGGCCCTAACAGAAAAAAATAACTTATATAAAAATATTATTTGCAGCATAACTATAAACAAGAAATCCTGGATAAATGTACATTTCCATTTTTTGCACACAATTTATTGTAAAAATATTACAAATGCTTGATTGAGTTGGATATTGTCAACCACTAGCTACTTGTAATTAAGGAAAAATAGATCTGAGAGTCCCCCATAAGAGGAAAGGGTAGCTTAAATGAAAGGACAATTCACCACTAACAGTGGAAAAATCACAATGTTATGGTACAGCAAGTCAACTAAGTTATGAAAAACCAAGAGAGCAGTTCTGAACTGGCTTTGGTTCAGGAGCAATCAACTATGATAGAAGATAGCAAAAACACCTTGTGTCAAGTAACATCAGAACACTCTGACTGTGAAACTCCTAAAGTTGGAAACTTAGGGATTTAAAAAAAAAAGTGAAAAAACAAAAACAAAACAAAAAACAATGGTGTAATTGCAATAGCTGAAATGAGAGATCCTTAATGAATTAATACAGATTTCTTGTCGGGACAGAGAAAGGATAAAATCTGGGAATAGTCAAGAGATAGCAACAAGTAGACTAAAACAGGAAAGAAATGGAATCAAAAAAAAGGGAAAATCAAGTATCCAGGACTGCATCCAAGTTTTCTAATCTTGGAAGTAAAGTTAAAGTCAGAGGTGAAGCAGAATTAGACACACTGAAGAAACAGAATACTCTCTCTCAGGCTATGCCTACACTACATGATCAAGTCTATTTTAAGGCAGTTAGCTCAATTTTACAATGTTACCGTCTTCACTGTGAATGCCATTAGGTCGGTTTTAGGGAGCACTAAGGTCAACATCTGCTCATTCATAAAGCTATCTTTCAAAGCCTCCCTGATTTTCGTTGCTTCTGTCTGTGGATTGCTGATTGCCCTTATGTAAAGCTTTTCATAAACACTGCCCAGGGCATCTGCCTCTGCCACTCAGGCTGGCATGACATTTTCCCGCTTTGGTTCACAAATATTATGGACAATAGAGCATTCTGAAACGATGGTAGGGATGTTGGCTTCACAAAGGTCTGAACAGGTCAAAAGGTACCTGAATCTGGCTTTTAAATAGCCAAAGGCACTCATTCCACTGACATTCTGCGCTAGCTCAGCCCATAGTTGAAGTGCTCCTTGCTGCAGTCAAGAATGCCTGTGTGATGTTACTGGATTTTTACAAAAAGTATAAAGCCATTTCTGTGGCCATTGTATAAAGTTTGCACTACATCTTGTGCAAGTGGGCTAAGTGAGGTGTCTAAAGAAAGCTGGTAACACACTGAATCTGTTAATGCTACTTGTATATCTGTGTCACATTTGTATGCCAAGTTACAGTTATTGCCTTCATACTTGCATTAGAAATGTTTTAGTGCTAAGATTCACAATAGGAGGTGTGATCACCTCCCCAGTCACGTGAAATGGGTTGAACAAAGGGACAGAGGCCAAGATGTTGAATCCACATTTTATGGAAATTTATTGAGATTGATCAGCTGGGATGCAGCCAAGGGCAGAATGCCACACCAGGCATCTCATGAGGTGTTCCCCCATTGCCTACATGAAAGCCCCTGGTGGCCTGGGGAACCCATCCCTCAAAAGGATGTATTTTCAGAGACTCTCAAGAAAGCAGTTTATAACATTGCTGGCTTGCATCATTAGCTTTAATTGATGTATGTAATGTACCATTTTAACAATTTTTGTCTCTCATTCTATTCTTTCTTTTTTTGCCAATAAACCTTTAGATTTTAGGTTCTAAGACCATGGTACAGTGTGCTGTTTTGGGTAAGATATGAGTATATATTTACCTGGGAATGTGGCTAGACCCTTTGTGGCCTGGAAGCATCTGCGTGGATTTGGTAAAATAGGCTTTCATAGCTTCTCACATAAGTAAAGAGGGTTGCTGCTTTGAGCATTAGGAACGGCAGAAGAACCTGTGGGTTTGTTTGTGTAGCTTCTGGCTGGCCAGTGTGGCTGGCACAGGTATTTTTGTGGCTACTTTTGTTTGCCTTATTGAGAAGAAAATTCCAGTCTGGGCTGTAAGTGGCCCAGTTTTAAGCAATATGCCCAGGACTGGTTCTCTCAGACTGGCCCAGAACCCCTTGTAATATTAGAGCCTGTGTATGGTTTCATGAGCCAAGGGAGCAGAGGGTAGGCAGAATCACCCAGTATCACTATGGGCATCTCCACATCACCAATCTTGACTTCCTGGTCTGGGAGAAAAGCCCCATCCTGAAGCTTAATGTACAGACCTGAATTTCTAAAGATGTGCATGTTGTGCACCTTTCCCAACCACCCCACAAAGATGTTGGTGAACAACCTTTGTTATCCACCAAAGCCTGCAACACTCTGGAGCAGCACCCCTTGTGGTTTATGTACTCGGAGGCCAGGTGGTCTGGGGATGTGCATTCCATCTTTCGCCCCGCTGCAGTAAGGAAATCCCATGGCAGCAAAGCCATCCACTATGTCCTGGACATTTCCCAGAGTCATGGTCTTCCACAGAAAACAGGCATTGATTGCCTTGGCTACCTGGATCACTGTGGCCACCACTGTAGATCTGCCGACCCCAAAATGATTTCCCACTGACCAGTAACTGTCAGGCATTGCAAACTTCCACAGAGCAATTGCCACTCGCTTGTGAACTGTCAATGAAGGTCTCATTCTGGTATCGCAGCACTTCGAGGCAGGGGACAGCAAAGCACAAAAGTTCCATAGAAAGTGGCCTTGCACATCTGGAAATTCTGCAGCCACTGCTGGTTGTCCCAGACCTCCAAAACAATGCGGTCCCACCAGTGTGTGCTGGTTTCACATCTCCAGAACCAGCACTTTACTGCATGTAATGCATCCAGGACAGCCAGCAGCTCTGCATTCCTGGTCTTCAGTCCTGCAATATCATCTGAATCATTCACATCTACGTCATCCTCCCACTGTCTTTGTCTAATAAAATACTCTACGACACTTCAGGAAGTGGCCATAATACACCGTGCAATGGCTCTAAGCCATTCAGAATCCCTGCTAGCACCATGCAGCGGTGTGAGCCAGGGGCAGACTTTTAGAAAATGACCTGAAAAATTTTGCGAAATTCCTTGGGCCATTTGTTTTCTAATGACGGGGAGGGGGAAGGGAGGCAGAATTGCACTTGGGGACAATGACATCAGACACACACAAGCACTTGCGGCACATTTTTCAAACAACATACTGGCAAAAAACCCCAGAATGCAACGGGACTGCAGGCACTGTGGGATAGGTACACATAACACATTGCTGACACAGTCGAACCTAGCAAAGGTCAACTTTCTGGACATGTGTGGACACTCACTTTTGACTTTATAAAATCCAGTGTTAAGAAGTTGACTTCAATGAATTTGACTTTATCTCACAGAGTAGACATAGCCTAAGTAACATCTATAGAATGTTAATTTTAAATATGATACTATTCTCTAATAGACCAGAGCTGTGCCATGAGCAATCTCGAGAGTGATAAAGAATTATTACAATACTGTAAACCGTAAGAGGGTAAGAACAGCAACATGGTAAGCTGAGGATGAGTCTTTTGCCCTCATTAGCTCATTAAGAAGCAAAATAGAGAGAATTAAATACTGAGAGAAAATATTTTTGTAAAGGAAAATTTCATTCATCTTAACCATGAAAGATGAACTAAATAATTTCAGTGACAGCTCTCAAGGCAAAATAAATAAATAAATAAAAGAATAACTACAATAAGTTCAAAGTATTCTAAAACAGATGAGTTCCCTATGCCAGCATTTGTTGCACAGAATATATATTTTGAAAAGCCTGAGAGTGAAAGCGACTAAGTCAGAACCTCTGTTTAATGACAGATCAGCTGCACATCTGGCAATCAGTGCATCACTCTTCCCTTCTCTAATGAACTGTGCATGCCAGTGGCCATGATCTCTGGTGTCTCAGCACAAGTCATTTCTGCTTTCATGTAGTTCTAACTCTTAAGTTATATTTATAAAACGGGAAGCTGTCTGGCAACAATGTGACATTTATAGCAGTAATGGACACTATTGTGGGAACATCATATCCATTTCTGCTGAATTTGAACTATATAAGTGTCAGGCAAATAATGGACTGATTAAAACATCAGGTTTTTTTTGCTGTAACTTCTGATTTAAGTTTTTATATATTTAAATTTTAATTTAGAAAAATCTACGTAAACTGACCAAGCAAATTCAAAAAGGGTGTGTTTGTGTATATAACTTATTATTCAATAAGGAAAATATAACAAGCTTACAATCCTTACCATGTAAATATCAGAAGCAAAATGATAATTATAACAATTGCTTTTGTTTAAAGAAATGTTATATAGGAAGACAGTTGTGATGTGGCATTCCTTAAGTTTTATGAAAAATGCTTATGATAGGAATATGACATAACTGATATATGCCTTGCACATAAGATATTTTGGAAAGGTTATGATTTCTTGAACATTATTATTCCATTTGTATGCACATATCATTTTGCCATCTAAAGTTAGGAACAAGGATTTCTGTATCTGTGTTTCACACTTGCTGCTTTGGGTAACTTCCACTGCTGATGCCCACAGTACTCCCCCTCCCCACAGCACATAAAAGCAAGATACGCGCATGTTGAGTGTGTGTATCTCAAGGGATTACTATAGTTAGCATGTTAGTTTTAGTGAAATACAGGTTGAACCTCTCTAATCCAGACCTCTCTCAGCTAGCAAACTCCATAATCTGGCAAGATGTTAGTTAACCAGATGACCGTGTATCATGGGTGTGACCAAGTTTCCTGTGGTCCCATAAAGTTTGTTTACAGCCACCAATCCTGGTTCTCAGTGTTCTGTGCTGTTATTTATGTCTAATTGACCCCTAAATGTCTTCAAAGAGCCTAATAAGCAGTGGAAATGTTGGTAATATGCTAGAAAATATTGATCTCACATCGTCTGACAAATTCTCTTGTCCGGCACCAGTCAGGTCCTGAGGGTGCTGGATGAGAGAGGTTCAACCTGTAGCATATAATAAGCATGTTAATTTTTCCATAATTGCAACCTCCCATTTTTAACCACTCTTCTATAGTTGCACTATTACACTGTTTCCACTAGCAAGCCCTAGAAAGATTACAGAAGAATCATTTGGTAATACATATCTAACAAATTGTGATACTTGGTTATGGATTGCATCCAAATGCTCTCTCATGTCTAGACATGGCTACCTTACACGCATTAAATCTCTTCTTTCACCACAATTTCTCCAGGATGCATCTCCATTCAATCCACATACATTTATTAACCTGATTGGTGTGAGGTGCCAATAAATCAATATCTTAAAGAAATTTTCTTTTACTGTTACACTCTGAGGAAACTGGTTCTTTTTTTCAGATCAAAGCCCATTCCTCTACCGTAATTTGTCTCTCCACATCTTTTCTCCAGCATGTCTCCAAGACTTGAGAAGTCATTCTTCTGCTCTGCTCTGCACTGGTTAGGCCTCGGCTGGAGTATTGTGTCCAGTTCTGGGCACCACAGTTCAAGAAAGATGTGGAGAAATTAGAGAGGGTCCAAAAAAGAGCAACAAGCATGATTAAAGGTCTAGAGCAGGCGTGTCCAACCTGCGGCCCACGGGCTGCATGCGGCCCTGGACAGCTAGTAATGCGGCCCCACAAGATCATAAGCTTTTAACATTATTATGTGATTTATATACATTAACTATATTACATATTTTATATGCGGCCCAAGACAATTCCTCTTCACTCAATGCGGCCCAGGCAAGCCAAAAGATTGGACACCCATGGTCTAGAGAAAGTGACCTATGAAGAAAGGCTAAAAGAATTGGGCTTGTTTAGTTTGGAAAAGAGAAGATTGAGGGGGGATGTGATAGCGGTTTTCAGGTATCTAAAAGGGTGTCATAAAGAGGAGGGAGAAAACTTGTTCTTCTTGGCCTCTGAGGATAGAACAAGAGGCAATGGACTTAAACTGAAGCAAGGGAGGTTTAGGTTGGACATTAGGAAAAAGTTCCTAACTGTTAGGTTGGTCAAACAGTGGAATAAATTGCCAAGGGAGCTGTCCCCAGTTGGCTCAGGGTGTCCGCCTTCCCAGCTGCTCACACTCTGCTTGTTTTCCTGCCCTGCTTTTCCCTCTTGTTCTTACCCCCTCCCAGTCTTACCTTGTCACAAAACAAAACTGTTTTGTTTCCTAACTGACCAGATACCACTGCTTCTATTAATTTTCTCTATGCAAGAGTTACTCTAGTAACCTGAGAAACATAATTCCTGACTCAGAAGTACTAGAATTGGGACAGGAGGCCAGTTACAGTTAGATTTGCTGTCTAATCCTGTTGGAGAAGTTTCTCCGCTGAAAAGGTAATCACTTATATGCCAAGATTCTTGCAATCTGGTTTGCAGTAGGGGTTAAGATGGGGACTACCAGCAGTGGGTGTCACCAGTAAAGGAAAAGAAGTTATTTTTATACCTGCAGAGTAGCCCTTGTTAAAGGATGTATGTACATTTCTGCAGGATTTGATTTTTATTAATCCATGGCGGCATAGCTGTATTTACACTGCCACAATTTTCTTCTTCACTGATGGTCTAGTATTAGGCTGAATTAGTAAAGGTCAGTAAAGAACCTTTTCCAACTTAATTGGAGACCAAAACTAACTATAACTGGCCCACTGCCTTGCGAACTTACTTTCAAGTCAGGCTTATATATTTCTCAACTCTCTAGACAGTTTTTTTTTTAAATAAAGAAAGCTCAAATAAAGACATTTATCCTCCTGAACTACTTCCTACAACCTCAGATACACAAGAGTAGCATTTTGTAATATTGTTCATTCTTGCATACTTCACTTTCATTGCCATAAGGGTCCAGTGTATCTTCATTGACTTACACTTGAAATACCTTTCTAAGGCATACATATTAATCATTTATAGCTACAATGTATATGCTTATGCAATCTTAACTATGGCTGCTGTTGCTACAGCTGCTATAGCAATCTAAATTAAAAACAGGTTAAATCAAGGATTAACTCCCACACCCCTGCCCCTCAATATCAAGAGATATTATACCCCTGGAATGGCTTTTTAACATTTTGATCTTCACTTTGGATATTTCAACTTCACAAGCCCCATAATTTACATTGCTTAACATTTACAAATATCAAAAGAACAAAACAGAAGATAAAAGGTTGTAGGCTATATTTTCCAAAAGATCTGCTCATGTTGCAAATGCAAAAGCATCAATTACAGCTGTAAAAGTATGTGTGCAAGTTGCACTTGGGAGTGCTTTTATTTCTCTACTGGTGACATTTAGTAGTAAAACTACTGAAACCTAAAAGAATATAGCAAAGACACTTGTGGAAGGAGTGGTTGATCACTGTCTATCAAAAATAATTACATATTTCAACCTTTCCCAACTGTGATTAGTCATTAACCGAGCACCCAAATTTAGTTGAGGCTTCTGCATACATAATTATAATTTATTTAAACACATCCCCAGTAATAGTTTTTTCTCCAACACCTACAAATGAAGTTACTGAGGGAGATATTGCAGTTTTGAAATTATTTTGAAAATGTTTAACCCATAAAGATATGGTAATAAAGATGATCAGGAATAGAGGTGATGGGGATATTTTGGGGTGGGGTTACTTCAGGAGAAAAAACTTCATAGGCAGAAAATTGGCAAGATATATTTAAACATAAATATGAAAAAGTAAAAGTTGATTTGGTTGTGGGAACTGTTTACACTTTGATATCCCTGAAATTAACATATCTGTCTCTGTAATAAAATCAGGTTTTCACATTGTACAGATTTTCCTTTTATTCACGGAATCACTTGATAAAGTGAAGGAGAAACCAAGCTGTACAACAAGAGCAAAGAAGAGAAGCCAAAGATAATCCTACGGTTAAAGTAAAGGATTAGGAATGAGAAGATCACAGATGTTCTGTGAGAAATGGGGTATGTAACAACCTCAGGGTACTTCAGTGTCCTCATCTAAAAAGTGAAGGTGATAACATTTTGATACCTAATAATGGTGTTGTGAAGTTTAAATAATTAAAAACTACAAAGTAATTTGAGGTCTTCCAATGAAAGGTGGTAGACAAGGGAAAGTACTATGTTCTAGTGACAGAGGAGGAGGAATCAGAATGTAACTCTGTGAGTTTAATTTTCTCCATCTATTTTTGGAAAATCCATTATTACTTCACATGTACATCTGAGGACCAGTTGTTGGGCCATCTTCTTTAGGTTACCAAAAAAGTATTACTATTGCATTCTGAAGAGACTATTATATTCAGAATTTCTGGATTCTTTTAAACGCTCTTAAAAAACAAAATCACATTGGTGTGAAAACCTACTGCAATACTTAGTTCATTAATAAACATCCAAATTTATTTTAGATTAGATAAAACCAGTAATAAAATAAAACTTTTTTTAGAGGGAACAAATACAATTTTAAAAATATCCAGGAGGACTCTCCTAGATAGTACTTTTTTTCAGGGCCCAACTACAGTGTATGAAACTTTTAATTTTCTAAGTGAAAGATTAACATATCTGTCCCTTTTAAATAATGATCTTTATTAGGCTCATGGTTAAGAACCTGTTGCTCTTTAAAGGAACTGAGATGTTTGTGATGTCTTGTTATACCTACAATTTATTGAAAATTAGAGATTGTACATGTTTGTAGTACGTTTGTTGTTGAAGTATTAAAGCAAGTCAAACCACTGCAGCAGAGGAACTCACTGTATAAGCACCTCAAACCAGAGTTTCTTGAAGTGCTTAACCAGCTTTTGACAACTAGATAATTCCACAGGTGCAGAGAGAATTATTTTTTTTTCATTTCAGATCAATGTTGAGAATCCAGCTGCATCTAGGCAAGAAAATATGGTTACTCACCTATGTAACTGTTTTTTGAGATGTGTTGCTCATATCTATTCAAAGTAAGTGTGTGCACACTGCATGTGCAACTGCCAGAAAGTTTTAACCTAGCTGCTACCCATTAGGTCGGCTGTGGAGCCCACTAGAATGGTGCCAATTCAGCAGCCTATATATGACCTTGCTGACACTGCCAACCCAACTGCCTCAGTTCCTTTTTGCCAGCTACTCTGCCATGGGGACAGGAGGGTGGGTACTGAATTGATATGAGCAACACATGTCAAAAAACAACCGTTACAAAGGCGAGTAACCCTTTTGCTTCTTTGAGTGCTTGCTCATGCCTATTCAAAATAGGTGAATCACAAGACTTATACAGGAGACCACATGTGGCTGACTCAAGAACAGGGGCCCCAACAGACGTATCTTGTGTGGACTATTTCACAATAGAATAGTGTGTTGTGCAAGACTGTACAGAGGATCAAGATGCAGTACAACAGATTTCCAGGAGAGGAACATGAGCCAGGAAGACAGTTGAAAAAGCCTGCCCTCATATAAAATTTGTGCTGTGATGGGTGGCAGGGCAACATTGGCAAGGTGTCTGTGCACAAGAGGTGATCCAGGAGGAAATGTGTTGCAATCTGCCATCACTACGCAAAGCTGTGAGAACCTGTGGAAGGGCTTGGTCCTGTTGATGCAGAAAACAAGCACCAGTCTCACATCTAGAGAGTGTGCTCTGCTCCTGCAGGGAGCTATGAGATTTAGGACTGAAAACTGGAAGGAAAATATCCTGACCAGTAGGAAAGCTGGAACCCACCTTTGGAAGAAAGCTGAATGAGGACCAAGTTGATCCTGGTCTTTATGGAAAACCATGAATGGGGGCTCTGACATAAGAGCACAGAGCTCAGACACCCTTTTGGCAGAGGTAATAGCCACCAGAAAGGCCACTTTTGAGAAAAGGTAAAAAGGGAACATATGGCCAAGGGTTTGAAAAGGGGACCCACAAGCACCCTGAATACCAGATTATGGTACCAAGCTTGGACTGGATTGAGAGCTGTTGAGTGAAGACTATCCATAGTAGTAGTAGGCATCCTTCAGTCTATGTAGACTATGGATCGCGCCCTTTGTAGTTCCATTTGGGATCATCATTTTCAGCACTGACTGTGACTGTGAAGGCCTACACAACAGTGACAGTCCTTCCTGCATCTGTTGCATGTGTAATGGGTGTCTGGCAGGTCCTTACCGTGCTTTCTGTGGGCTCGCTTCTCCTCTGCTAGCTGTCTGATCCTCACCTCACCCTTCTGAAGGCCCTTGTGTAGTTCCTGCCTCTATCTGCTGCGATCGTCTGCCAGCTCCTCCCAGCTGTCCGGCTCGATGTCTACCTCCCTGAGGTCCCTCTTGCAAACATCTTTGTAGCACAATTGGGGGAGTCCGGGAGGTCTTTTGCCAGAGGCTAGCTCGCCATACAGGATGTCTTTTGGGATCCTTCCATCATTCATCCTGTGGACGTGGCCAAGCCAGCCGAGCCGCCACTGCCTGAGGAGGGTGTGCATGGTTGGGATTCCAGCTTGCTCAAGGACGGTGGTGTTGGACACTCTGTCCTTCCATGATATTCCAAGGATGCGCCTGAGGCAGCGCAAGAGGAAGACATTCAGCCTCTTCTCCTAGTGGGCGTACAGGGTCCAAGACTCGCTGCCGTAAAGGAGGGTGCTGAGGATGCAGGCTCCATAGACTTGCATTTTGGTGTGGGTGTACAACTTGATGTTTTTCCACACTTTCTTGCTGAGTCTGGATAGAGTTGTGGCTGCTTTTCCACTCCTCCTATTTAGCTCAGTCTCCAATGACAGGGTGTCAGTGATGGTGGACCCGAGGTAAACGAACTTGTGGCCGACCTCTAACATATAGTTGTCAATGCTGATTGATGGAGGTTCAGCAAAGTCCTGACTAAGTACTTTTGTGGCGTTTAGGCTGATGGGAAGCCCGAAGTCCTTGTGTGCTTTAGAGAACTGATCCAGCAGTTTCTGAAGCTGGTCTTCTGTGTGTGACACTACAGCAGTGTCATCTGCGAACAGCATATCTCTGATGAGGACTTCCCGCAGCTCAGATTTAGCTTTCAGCCTTGCAAGATTACACCGTTTCCCATCAGATCTTGTGTGCAAAAAGATGCCCTCTGTTGAAGATCCAAAGGCGTGCTTCAGGAAGAGTGCGAAGAAGATCCCGAACAATGTCGGAGCAAGGATGCATCCTTGTTTGATGCTGCTCCTGATGCTGAAAACATCCGATAATGTGCCGTCATATTGGATGGTTCCTCTCATGTCTTCGTGGAAAGACTGGATCCTCTTGAGTAACCGTGGTGGACAGCCTATCTTGTGGAGCAGTTTGAACAGTCCATCCCTGCTGACCAAGTCGAAGGCCTTGGTCAGGTTGATGAAGGCAATATAGAGTGGCTTTCTCTGCTCCCTGCACTTCTCCTGCAGGTGCCTCAGAGAGAAGACCATGTCAATGGTAGATCTCTCTGCACGGAATCCACACTGTGATTCAGGATACACCCTCTCAGCAATCTTCTGGAGTCTGCTGAGGATGACACGAGTGAACAGTTTACCAGTGATGCTTCAGAGGGAGATTCCACGGTAATTGTTGCAGTCGCTTCTGTCTCCTTTGGTCTTATACAAGGTTACAATGTTAGCGTCACACATATCCTGTGGAACCTCTCCCTCTCTCCAGCACTGGCACAGTAGCTCATGTAGGGGTTCTAGGAGGGTGTCCGTGGCACACTTGATTACCTCTGGTGGTATACCATCCTGGCCCGGGGCCTTTCCTACTGCAATGCTGTCGATGGCTTTCTTCAGTTCGTCCACAGTTGGTTCCTGATCCAGTTCATCCATTACTGGTAGGAGCTCGACAGCATTGAGGGCTGTATCAACCACAATGTTCTCGCATGAGTACAGCTCGGAGTAGTGCTCGACCCAGTGCTCCATCTGTTTGGCTTTGTCGGTGATGACTTCACCAGATTTGGATTTCAGAGGTGCCATCTTGTTCTGGATGGGTCCTAATGCCCTCTTGATGCCCTCATACATTCCCCCGAGATTACCAGAATCAGCACTGGTCTGGATGCTGCTGCATATCTCGAGCCAGTAGTTGTTGGCACAGCGCCTGGCTGTCTGCTGTACTGTTCTTCTGGCTGCTCTGAGTGCTTGCAGGGTACTCTGGCTCAGTGAGCGTTTGTACTCCAGGAGTGCAGCGCGCTTCTTTTGTGTTTCCAGCTCTTCTTCCAAACACTGACAAGGCTGTGTTGTAAATTGTATCCCTCAGATGCTGCCATCTGGATGTCACATCGGCACCCCCAGGGCTGCTGCGCAGATTCTCCTCGAGGGTCTCTCTGAACTTTTCGGCTCTCTCTGAGTTTGCTGTCTTTCTGGCATCAATGCGGGGCCTTCCAGTTGGTTTAGAGAGGTACAGCTTCTTGGGTCTCACCTTGAGTTTGGAGCAAACTAGCAAGTGATCTGTATCGCAGTCGGCACTATGACAGCTGCGTGTCAGGAGGATGTTTTCGAGGTTATCACATCTAGTGATGACCACATCTAGTTGATGCCAGTGTTTCGAGTGTGGGTGTCTCCACGACACTCTGTGCTGTGGCTTGGTTTGGAAAAATGTGTTTGTGATGTACAGATTGTGGTACATGCAAAGTTCTAGAAGACGCTGTCCGTTTTCATTCATTTTTCCCACACTGAAATGGCCTAAGCAGGAAGGCCATGAGTCATGATCAGCTCCAACTCTTGCATTGAAGTCACCCAAAACGTACAGTTGTTCGCGAGCAGGTATTTGCGCAATGGCAGCACTAAGCCACGTCACACAACTTGTCTTTTATGTCTGGTGTGGCATACAGGGTTGGAGCGTCACCGCTGATCAGATGGACCAGAGCTGTGCAAGTTTGAAGTATGAGTTGAAGGAGTCTTTCTGATCCACCCATGATTAATTCCACCATTTGTAGAAGGGTGTTTCTGATGGTAAAGCCAACATCATGCTCCCTGGGTTCTTCTTGGGCTTTACCCTGCCAGAAAAAGGTGTAGTCCTTTTCCTTTAAAGATCCCGAATCTGCGAGTCGCATCTCTTGCAGAGCAGCAATGTCAACTTGGAGCCTCTTCAGTTCCTCATTGATGACAGCGGTCTTTTGGGTGTCGCTGATGTCCTGAAGATCTTCAGTCAAACCGGTCAGCATGGTCCGCACATTCCAGCAAGCAAGCTTTAAACTTTGATGGTTTCCTTTTCTTGTTGATTTTCTTATTGGTTTGCCTGGTGCTCAAATTTCAGTCACTTGTCAGGTTTGGGAATCTTAAGCCTCACGCACCCAGTAAGGCAGGTGAAATGTGGCGGGACAGTACCCTACTGGCTGGGGCTGCCCAGCTTGAGGCGGGCGGTGACTGTCCAGTGAGATGCGATGATCTCTCCCACCATCGCAGGCAACCCCTGGTGCTTGTTCTCTATGCCAATCGAGCAAGAGCTTATAACCGGTATCTGTTACCTCCCGTGTTGGTTCAACGCTGTTAAGCGATGCTGGAGTACCTCTCCAAGCGCGAGCCTGGGCAATTTTTTTTTTTGGGACCCTGGGCTGCCCAGACGCCAGTGTCCCCCTCTTGGCTTTACTGATATAGTCCAAAGGAGAGGATAACCTCTACGTTTGGTACCAGCTCAGCTGCAGGAGTTGCCGGGTCAATGCCAGAAGTTGGCACAGAACTGCCTTAGGACTCCCCTCCGGATTTTCTGTCAGGGTTTACTCCCTTAGCCTTGCTCCTTCCCAGGATAACCCATAAGGCAGTGGGGCATGGAGAATGTGGGTAACAATCCCACTACCTCTTGCACCTCCCTGGCACCACGTGTCCTCATAGCTCCCCATGGCCTGATGACCTCCTCACCTCCCCACCCCTCTGCCTCCCATCAGCTACCATCACCCCCAGATTCCCCCCTCCCCGCCCCCTTGCCCCCCATCCACTCCCATGTCCCCCCACCTCACCACACTGCCCCCCATCAGCTTTCATCGCCCCCAGGTTCCCCCCCACGGCTTCTCCGCACCCAGCCACGTGCTCCTGCAGCCCCACGTCCTAAATGAAGGGGCCAATCTTGCGGCCCAGCCGTGCTCTGGGTCCCCGCCAAAGCTTCCAACTCTTCTTCTGGCTGCGGCTGCCCCCGGAGCCCCATGGAGCTGCTGCGGGCCGCGCATGCAGGGATCACAGGACTGGGCCTGAAAGCCCAGGCAATCTGAGCCGGGCGTGCCACCACCAGCCTCTATGGGAGCCGCCACCCGCACAGCCATACCACACGCCCCCAAACCACATGCCCACCACCGACACCCCTCGGTCTCGCCCCGTCCCCTACACTCCCCCAAGCCAACCTGCGTCCTGCTGCCCGTGCTGCACCCTGGGGGCGGCAGGTCCCTCAGCAACGGCCAGCAGTTGGGAATGCCACCACTGTCACTATCTTGCTGCCCCTTACCCCTGTAGAAGTAACTAGCTCCCTCTAAACTCCCCTCTCAAAACTCCCTCCTGTTAGCAACCACCCTGCTTGAAAGCGCCCCGGTCACAAGCTCCCTGGTCGCTTGCCAGCAGGGTTTAAAAAGCTCTGGCCTTCCTGAGAGCCCCTCCATCTGACTACCGCTCAGCCAATCAGCACACAGAGTTTAGATTTCAAACCTAATCAAGGCTAACAGCTTCCAACTGCCAGCCTGAGCGCACGGCCTTTCAAACAAACAGACAGCTCAGCACTCCAAACACCAAACAGACAGACAAACAAAGGCACAGAACCCCCAAACCCAGACACCCACACACTCCAAAGAGCCACTTACCCGAAGGTGCTGTAGTTTGCCCCCTCCTTCCGCAGGAGAGCCCCTCTCAAAACTCCCTCCTGTTAGCAACCACCCTGTTTGCAAGCGCCCCAGTCGCAAGACTATCCATACCCTTGAGATATCACCCAACGAAGCAGCTTGTGAAAACAGAAGGACTGCATTCCACAGGATGAAAGGCCAAGATGGCCACCAGGTGGCCTTTGAGTGAGGAGAAGGCCAGGCCCTGCTGCTTCAGAAAAACAAGGTGTTGCCTGTCCTTGAAATCAGCCAAGGAATAACCCCAGACAAAGGGTAAACTAGAGCAGCATTGAACTTTGTTTATTGGTGCAGATTCTTAATGGTACAGCAATGAGCACGTGCACACACACACACACACACAACACATTCATGCTCGCAGTTTGGAAGCAGGCTGCAGGTGTGGTGTAGATTGCTTTCGATTTTGCAGGTGACTGAGGCTGGCCAGGCTACAATTTCCTGGAGCTCAGCTGCAAGGCAATGAGAATACCCAAAATCCCTTCAGAGCCAAGGGAAGGCTCTACTGCTTCCAAGCTTTGTGTACTCTTACATCTTCTCCTTGGAGAAGATTCACCTGGCCATCTGTTTCTTTGATTTACACTGTTTTGTCCTATATCCATGAGATATATGCTGTACAGCCTTATTATTGGCAGTTGCTCACTCATACCACAAATGCACACAAGCCATATTGTACATTGTTTAAGTGCACTTGGTTAAATACATTGATTACACATTCATAAGCATGAATACAATTGATTGTCTAGATATACAGAGCAACACAGGTTTAAACAGGCATCTGACATTAGTGGGGACGTTTTGCTGCTCTCCATAATAGGAAACCACCAACTGCATTTGAAAGAACAAGCCTCAGGTGCTAGACAGAGCATGAAACTTCTTTACATCACACTTCGAGAAACGAATGTGGGGAAGGCAACATGTGGCTACACAAGGTACTCCAGCACTTGAAGTATGGAGCCCGACAGAGGTGTGAGGCCATGCTGCAGCCACCAGCAGAAAAAGCATTTTCACTTAGCCAAGTATGTTCACATTGTAGACAGTTTCTGGTTGCTGAGGAAGATGTGATGCACATGTTCTAGCCTGACTGCTCAACAGGTTTTAGCCACAAGGCCACTGTGCCATGAGGTGAAAGGTGAGGGTCTAGGTGGTGGAGAAGACCATGGCCCTGAGTGATGAGGTCTGGAAGCAGGGTAAGCAGTATATGAGGACCAAGAGCTCCATCAGCAAGTGGCACCAATGCTGGCGGGCCCAGGCTGGGGCTATCAGGATGTTTGCCATTGCCGTGCAGCACTTGATGAGGACTTTGGGAACAAGTGGGAATGGGGGGAAACAAAGCAATCCTGGGGTCCCTGGAACCAGGAATGTGTCTGCCAGAGAGCTTGGACTGAAGCCCTGGAAAGAGCAAAATTGCAGGTACTTGTAGTTGTCCCAGGCTGCAAAGAGGTACGGCTGCAGAAAGCCCCATTTTTGGAAGAGAGAGTGGAGGACATTCAGTGGAAGTGACCACTCATGAGCAAGGAAGCAGTACCTGATGCAGTCTGCCAACTGGTTCTGGACCCCCAGAAGACACGATACCTCCAGGTAGAGCTAGAGTGGGCTATGAATAGTTCCCACAGATGGAAAACTTCCAAGCAGAGTGTGGACAAATGTGCTCTGGTCTGACGGTTGATGTAGTATATAGCAGTCATGTTAGCTATCAGGACTGCGACATGGCAACCCTGGAGATGAGGAAGGAAGGCCTGACATGCGAGATGAATTGTTCAAAGCTTATGTTGATGTGGTGAGACAGCTCTTCCACTGATCTCATCTCCTGAGTGGCGAGTTGCTCTAGGTGGGCTCCCCAACCTAAAGCAGATACGTCTGTTACCAGAGACTTTGTAGGCTGCAGGCCATGAAAGAGGACAGTTCATGAGGTGGTTTAAAATAATGCAAATTGCTTATCTTATCAGGAAAATAAAAGAGAAATCATAATCAAACTAACAAAACATCTTGTTCTTTGAAAGCACGCAAATTCAGGTAGTCAAAGCAGAACTTTCCTCTAAACTATGTGTTTGAGAGAAAGTATTTAATCCTCAATTCTGTGTAAAGTGATTGAGAAAAGTCACTAAGTCTGAAAGGAAGATAATGAGCCATATACAAAGAAATAATGGAAGGAACAAGTCTGACTCTATAATCTATGATTTTGCTTTAAAAGGTTATCAGCTGAACATGGCCAACTCATACAAATTCAACAGATCAACTGCAACTGCATGTTGGCTTAATACTTTCAAAAAGTCACAGGCATCAAAATGGCAGGTGAGATATCTACAAGAGGGCTGTGTACAAGACAGATAAATGACAGCAATGCCTTGTGATGAAAGCACCATGGCATCTCATCATCATGATTTACAAGACTTACAAGGTAGCACAAAATCAACAATTCTGGCAGCAGCTAGCCTTGTTCAAATCCAATAGTTGCAAAGATGAATGTATATTCGTATGAAAGGCTAATGCAGAGTGTGGCTAGCTTGTTCTCCAACTCCTAAATATGCTGTAGGGTCTGAGTTCTTTTACACCTTACAGAAAAACTTAATGTTCCCTATTAAACAGTAAAGCTAGTGCTACACTCATCCCGAGCGCTGGCAGCTTGACGCAAATGAGCAGTCTCAAAAATTGAAAATCAATGCTCATTTGACTATTTGAGCAGCTAATTTGCTTATTCATAGCAGAAAACAAACAATGAAGATGCAGTTCTTCCAGCAAACCCACCTCCCTCTGTTGCCAGCCTCTTATGCCTGAAAAAATCAGGGATAAGGGGCTGCCAACAAAGGGGGGTTTTGTTGGCAGAACTACATCTGCACCGCTCATTTTCTGCTGTGAATACGCAAATGAGCATCCATTTTGAATTTTCAAGACTGCTTATTTGCATCAAGCTGCCAGCACTAGTAGTGTGTGTAGCACTAGCTGAATTCTCTTTGGTGGGCGATAGTTTTTTGCTAAGAAATGCAATGTGTTATTTCTTGTTCTCTTCCCCAGTTTGCAAGCTTCAAGATATGCATTAATTTGCATCATTTTAAACACTTTCTTAAAATCTCAACTGGTTAACAATGGTTGTCTCTGATAAAATTTGGTTCATTGTACCAAAGCATTTTTCATAGTCATCTCATCAAATCATTTTTTCTGGCCTTGTATTCTGACAGGTTTGTGATAGGAGCAGTGACGTCACTGAAACCTCCCACAAATTTTTTGACAGTAGACCAATGCATAATTAAATAAATTTTTAGTTTTGGGGACAGGCCAATTCAAAATAGCTTCCACTTTCTGGTGATCAGGTTAGATGCACCAAACGACCCTAGTTAAGAGATTTTTGCTGCCTCCACCACACATTTTTGCCACCTTTACTGTGAGGCCTTCCTCCTTGAGATTTCTCAGTACCTTCCCTAGATGTGTTTTGTGTTCTTCTTAGCTGTTGCTAAGCATAGCAATATCATCTATATAGCTTATATGAAATTCCTGGAGCACACATAATACCTGACAAGCTGCCTCTGGAACATGACCCATACATCAGTTAATCCAAATGATGGTACTTTAACCTCAAGAAGTCCAAAATCAGTAACGAATAAAGCATGGGTGGTGGGTGAACGTACCTAGGAGGAGGCTAACCCCTGATTCCTCCCCCTCTGCTCAAGGCCCTCATCCTTTCACTCCCCTTCCCCCTCCACTGGAGCCTGAAGCACACCCATGGACGCCAGCCTCTCAGTCCCAGCACTGAGTGGGTGTTGCAACAGGAGCATCCCCTATCCCTGGGAGGGCATTGTTGCTGGAGTCCAGCTCCAGCACTGGGCAGGCAAGAATCATGGCTGGAGCATTGGGCAAGCAGTGCAGTTCCAGCACAAGAAGGATTTGCGGTGTGGCATGGCCCCAGCCCAGGGGTGTTGTGTGCACTGCAGTCTCCAGCCTGCCTACTCAGGCTCTAGGCCACAAGTGATTGGGAACAGCAGACAAGAGAGGGTGGAGCATGGGTAAGGCGACATCAGATTCCTTGGAAAGGCAGAGCCATCACCTACCTAACACACTTGCTGTCCATGGAATTCAGACTTTTCCTGTGATTATATATCCAAGGGAACTTGCTGGATCCCTTGATTAAATTCACAGCATTTAAATACTTAGCTTTGCTAAGAAGAGTTAACATACTATCCACACAAGCATCTGGGACTGAAACTACATTATGCTTTCTACAATAAAACCTTACTGTACAATCCTCCTGTGGGACATAAGGATAACTAAGAAAGTCAAGAGTCTGTCTGAAACTGCTACCATTTCCATGTCTAGCACACTTTGCATCTCTCCCTTGATCAGTTCCCTCATTGACCCTGCTGGTCTGTGAGCCCTACTGGTTACTAGGTGTGCTTCACTAGTGTTAATGTGATTGCTCTCATGAAAGCCGGACTAGATTTACTAAAAAATACCCCTTGCTGACAAGGCCTACTAATAGTGGAGACAAAGGGAGCAACTGCCTGGGGCCCAGAGATTCAAAAGAGCCTAGTGTTCCCACCCACTGCTGCTATTATGGCAGCAGTGGCATTTGGAGTTCCTGGTCCTTTAAACTGCCACATGCGTGGTGTGCAGCACACTCTGAGTGGCTCTCAGGGTTCCCTGGAGGTGGTTGGGGGTAAGATGGCTGCACGCTCTGGGCAGCATCCAGGACTAGCTGCCTCCAATCCTGCCCTTTCTGGGAGTGTAGATCCTGCCCCCGCACCTTGCCCAGGGAACTGGCAAGTCTATCAGTCCCACTATTTCTGATTTGGTAATACAGCCACGACTTCTCTTTTCTAGTGGGGTTATGGTAGCCTTTCACTGGAATTAACAATAACCAGGTATTCCCCTCCCCCACCCCAACTTATACATTTAAGTCTAAGAGAGGCAATACTCTATGACCCTCATCTGCATTACACAGCATGTTGACTATAACCTTCTTTTTATGTTTGTAGTCAGTTCATATGAGGAGCTTGGGGTAAGCCCTGAGTGTAGGTTTCTGTGCATGCACTTAATTTGGTCTCTATCACCTCAAAGGGATCCTCCCATAAGTTTTGTATCTTATGCTCTTTTACAGGGACTAAACACCAGAAACAAAGCACCTACACCAGTGGTTCTCAATCCTTCCAGACTACTGGGCTCCTTGCAGGAATCTGATTTGACTTGCATACACCCAGCTTCTTCTCATTTAAGAACTACCTGCTTATAATACCAGATTCCCACTCCCTAAGTGTCACAACATATGAGTACTGAAAAATTACTTACTTTCTCCTTTTCAACATATAATTATAAAATGAATTAACTGGAACATAAATATTGCACTTACATTTCCATATGATATTTGAGCTTGTTTTTCACTTGCAAACCATGTCTGAAGCCACAACAGCCAGGGCTGACACTGAAGCCTTCTACCTGGGACTAAAACATCTAATTTAACTTTGGGCAGGCCCCTGGGTAATTGCTCTCCTTGCTTCCCCGTAATGGCAGCCCTGCACTTGTGACCTTCTCCTCTACCCATCCCTGACCCTAAATATCCCATAAGTCTCCCGGGAGTTGCAACCTCCTGGTTGAGAAACACTGAGCTGATGGGTGGTCTAGAACAATGTTTCTCAACTTTTTTTTTTCTACATAAAGTCCCCCTTTTTCCAAAAAAAAAAAAAAAAAAAAAAAAAAGGGTAGGTAACCCCTCACACCAGTTGAGAAACAGGGTCCTAAGGTCTGAAGTCTTAAACATGTGCCATTCAACCTTTCCAGATTACTGTACTCTTTTCAGGAGTCAGATTTGTTTTGAACACCACCAAGTTACATCTGACTTAAAAACTGCTTACCTACTAAAACATGCAAAAATATCAGAGAAAACTACTACTGAAAACTTGCTGACTTTCTACTATCTTATTGTCAGATAAATGAATTGGAATAGAAATATTGTACTTACATCTCTGAGTAAGGCATATGAAGCAGCAGACAAGTCATTGTCTGAATGAACTTTTAGACTGTACTGAGTTTACTAGTGGTTTTATGTGGCCTGTTGTAAAACTGAGCATATATCTAGATGAACTGAGTACACTGTGGAAGACCTCTGCATCCCCCGAAGGGTGTGCATCCCCCTAGTTGAGAACCACTGTCTTATATCAAAGGTTATTCAATATGCCTTTTTGTCATACCAAGCTTTTAGCACAGCTTGGCTTTTCTCTGCGTCTTGGCAGATTATGCTGTGCTAGCTCCATAACAAGATTTTAATTCTGCCTGGAATTTAGATGTGTTTAAATTTGGGGCAACACCTCTTTATGTGCTCGGCAGTGTCATACACAAAACTTTTTCTTAGGCCCTCTTCCCAGGCCACGAGTTTGCAACTGGATTGCTTAGACGACACCTGTTTGGGGCATATTTGGCTTTGCCTCTCCCTCGTTCTTCTCATGAACAAAGCTGGGAACCCTTTTATAACAAGGCCTCTGCCTTTCATTTTGGGGCTGTCTTTCAGTAACCATTCTGACCTCTACATGCAGATAGCAGCTTATGTAACCATCAGCACTGTCTCAGGGCACTTTTCTTAGATGGCAGTCCTGATTTCATCTTAGAAAGCAATTAAGTGTTTTTAGGCAAACCAATCAAAACTTACCATAGTCTCCTTCTCCTCTTTACCTTTTACATATTTTTGCACACAATTACATATTTTATGCATACATTTCTCATGACTGATAATGATATGGTCATGATCCTTCAGATTTCTAAATGTCAAACAGGATGATTCTAGCACAATGTGAAACCCTAGCAACACAGACTGCTTACATTTATCATAGCTCATTGCTTCCCTCACTTCATGCCAGTAAAGACTTGGAAAGCTGAAACCACAGATTCTGGGAACCAGACTAGACATTCCATTGGCCTGGCATAATCCTTTGCAAGCAGTTATTTTTCTATACAGTGTGAATTTTTAAAAGGTGGGGAGAAGTCTGTCCTAAGTGGGTGAGTTCTCAGAAATTACTTACAGACTGGGGAATACCATTCTGTTGCTCCAGTATTCAGAGCTGCATTTCCTGTGCCACCATTAGCATACGGTCTCTCTTCTACTTTGATTGCTGCCATTTGTCCTCTGCCATCTAGTTGGCCATGGCCTCCAAGGTCATCTCTGTTCATCAATGGTGAGCCTTCTCATCTGTTGGCTTTGGCTGCTTCTGTTATCTCTAAACACTGCTGGTTTCTGCTACCAATGCAGCTTTTCTTTCTTGTGCTGCAGCTCATGCTGTCATCTCTTGGATTCTCAGCTTTGCCAGTGGCACCTGGTGTGCCCAGGCTTCTTTGTCTTTGTGGAGCTGCATTTTGGCCAGCTCTACCTGCAGCAGGGGATTAGTGTCTGGCTGGCTTCCCAACCCTGGGTCACCTTCCTCCCCCTACTCCTGCTCAAAATACTTGACAAACAAGGTTCTCAAATCCTCAGCCGCTCTCTCTTTGTGGAGAAACTGTATTTTCAGCATGAGCTCCAAAGCTCATTCACATCCATTGTGTGTAAACAGTCTGAGTCATTTTCCCATTTCTGGGTAAGACATGTGCTGTATTTCCCTTATTCCAATAAACAAACAAAAGAAAATAACAAGTCAGATGTTTTGTACTTCTCTTCCTCATTTTTCAGTCCTTTACCATTAGCTTAGCAAGTGTCTGGAGTGTGAATTTCAATAGGCTGATACTGGGGTGCAATTCCCACAATCACTATGTCACTGTGACATTTTAGAGATCTTCGAGACTGAGAATAAGTTTGCATACAGCCAGCCCTCTAACTCTGGAGTCAGGTGTCACAGACACGCAACCTCCCTCCCACAACTCCCCGCAAAAGCTGTGGGTGGGAGGGGCAAGAGACCAGAGCCTCTGGACATCACAGACTAGTGCCCTACCCATCCCACCCCAGCACTCACTAGCAGTAGTCAGAGGAAGTAGTCCCTGCCCACCTCACCCCACCCCGGCCCAGCACTCACTGGCAGTAGTTAGAGGAAGCTGAGCACTGTGGCTCCACTCCCCTGGTCACATCATCGTGAAGAGGGCCAGGACTATGTCCCCACACTCACCGGCGGGAAGCAGAGTGAGGCAGCTGGGAGCCAAGGGAACAATGCCATGCTTGTTCTGCTTTCCCCCACCCATGTAGGCAAGAGGAATGGTCTACCACTTCTACCAGTAGCAGGCCTCCCTGCAAGTCCCCTCAGGCTGTGTTGCCTGGGGGAAGAGGGTGGGGTGAGGGTGGAACAGGTGTGGGGAAGAGGATGGGCTGAGCCGAGGTGGGGAAGAGACAGGCTGAAGGCGGTGGTGATGCAGGGGTAGGGAAGAGGTAGAGTATGGGGTGGAACAGTGGTGGTCCAAGGGAAGGAAAGAGGCAGGGTGTGGGGGTGCAGCATGGGTGGTGCAGGGGCGGGGAAGAGGTGGGGAGGAGGCAGGGCAGGCATGGGGCCTGAGGCAAGATTGTGCTGTCTCAACGCTCCCCAACCTATGGATGGCATGGGGAGGAGTCATATGGGTTGCATGGTCACATGGATGGTGTCCCCTCTGTGCCCTTCTTCACCTGTCATCCCTGTCTGGAGTTCCTTGGTGTCATAAGTCTATGATTCAACATCCTGATACTAGCAACGAAGGTGTTACCTTGGCTTCCACCAGCTTTGTTACTAAATCTATCCTCCCTGAATTCCTAAGTACAAGTACTTGGGCCAATCTCCTCTGGTTTATCACTCCAAATAGGGCTAAATCAGTCCCCAAGTTATCAGTTCATTTTGTTACTTTTACACACACAGAGAGAGAGAGAGAGCTGCTTCAGATAAAAGTAAACAAAAGTTTATTTAAAAGAAAAACTACAGACCCGAAGGTGAAATAGTGAGGGAAGCAAATATGAACTGTATAGCAAACAATATACCATAACAAAGAAAATAAACAAAAAAGATGTAACTTCAGGCTTTATCACTTTCAAATGATATAAAATCTCATTTCCAATACCAGCTACGTATTGCCTTAACAGTTCCCATTTGTATCTGCTGGCTATAGGGCAGGATCCCATAATCATAGATGGCCTTCCTGGGAGAAAAAACTTTTAAGTCTTCTTTTTAACATACTTTCTCTTCCTGCACCCACTTTTTTTTTTCTTTCTCTTCAGCTGCAGGTGACTTCTGGCTATTCAGAGTGGGATACATTCCTTCTTAATTAGATAGCCAGGATGTCTTAATACCTCCCAGTAACTTGAATGGCACACCATTGTTTTTTTCTGGGTTGTTCATTAGTTAATTGAAAGCAGTTTTGTGCAAATACTTGGCTTGGAAAGTGCCTCTTCCTGTCTGAGCACTCACTACCCTGCTATGAAATGGTGCCAAAGTTTATGGAAACAGTTCTTCAAGTATACAAATAAAAAAAACCATAATCATGGTGCATATACATAACTCAAAATGACCTTCAAGTTCAGAATATTTCAAGATTTCATATACTTACTTGATATACTTCCAAAGGACAATAATACAGCATTCATTCAGTTGGTTCAGACACTCATTTTTGGGGCCTAAACCTTGGGATATCTATCTGTATTCTGATCACCACAAAGAGTATGAATCTATAAGTACAGCAGACAGATACCAAAGAGAGTGAGAGAAAAAAAAGCCCATATTTAAAACATAAAATATATACATTTCTGAACTCTCAAACCAAAGCATTGTAATGCTTTATGAGCTAATGTCTACTAGGAAGTCAAAAAGAAAAATGAAGGAGAAAAAAAGAGATTGCATTTGTGTATGCACAATACAACTAGCTCTGTACAACTGTGTCCCTGAGGGGTGTGAAAAATCCAAAACCCAGAAAAATGTAGTTGAACTGACCTAACCTACCTTCCCACATCCCCTCCCTAGAGTAGCGTGTGCTAGGCTGATGGGAGAATTCTCCTGTCAACCTATCACCTCTGAGGAAGATGAAGTACCAATGCCCATTGGTGTAGGTAGTATCTTCACAAAGAAACACAGTACTGCTGCAATGTTTTAAGTATATATAAGCCCTCAGCAGGAGTGAACTGTGCAGAAGTAGAGTTAGTTTGTATTTAAGATGTAATCTCTTGTAGAAAATAAAAACAATAACTTAATAGTTGGCAGTTTTATCATCGTAGCTGTTCAGCTAATCGTCAAGATTCATGTCCCATGAGAGGCAAAAAGTCAAAGCCACTCAAAAGCTAAAGGTGGTTTAAGAATGTATGAAATGATTTAATTAAAAACATCTTTCCTCTGAATATTCTGTTTAAATGAAAAGTTAAGCATGAGATATTCTCAACATATTTAACTTTGCAATTTCTCATCAATCTCCAAAAATATTTAAAATATTAAATTAAAAAAAATCTGATTTATTGTCACAGAAAGCAAGTACAAGTCTCTTCTTAATAAAGACAAGTGGAAAACTAGCAATTACTTTGCAGTATTACAAACTAAACATCCACTTATCTTGTTGCAGGACTAAAACATATTCAGTTCTTCAGGATCCATGTGGTTAAGTTTATTTTTGAAACAACAAAAGTAACATCAAATGTTCGTGGATTGATTCAGTACTGTAAAAGTAATGTTGCCTGTTACAGAAGAATATTGAGCTTTTGGATGGATCTTTAGGGTTTCACTCTTGTGGATCCAAAGGAGGAACAAACAATTTATTCCAGCCAATACAGCTGCAAGTACTGCATCCTTTTTTTCAGTAAATCTGGCATGGGTAAGTAAATTACATTCTGCCTTCTTTTGGGTTATAAATTTGCTTTTCATCATCAGAATGGATTCCTTCTTAAAAAATAATTATGTGAATTTCAATTCATGAACATTTCTTGTCACAAAACATTATAGAAAAAGCAAAACATAAATCCAGCCCATTTTGGTCTGTGAATTTGTCAATTTTTTGAGGCTTTTAAGGGTAAGCTTAGGTCAGTCTTGGGTGAGAGTAAAATCTAACATCTGAAGGAAATTTTATTGCAGATTCAGTCAAGTGACCTATTTTCTCTGAGACAATACTGAACCAATATCCTAGTATGGTTGTAGGGTTATTGTGGTATCTTTCAGAAGAGTTATAAAATCAGGAACCTTTTAATAGTAATGCTTTGTACCCTGTGCGCTGCCTTTCTATACTTCTCCTGAAGAAAATTACACAATATTTTTGTAGCTGAACAGCAGTAATGAAGACTATCATATAAAAGCAGGCAAAGCGGTACCTGAGACTGACCAGGGATTGGAAAACCTTTTCTGGATCCTCCCTGGGTCACCATTGGTGGACAAAGAAAAAAGATATTAGAGCTTAACCAGAGTTGGTTAAAATAAAAGCTATGAAACGAATCTTTAAACACAAAATATTCAGAATTCTGAGGGCTTCCTTAAATACCAAAATGAAATACAGGTCTATTTTCTATCTGTGAAACCTTATTCTGAAACACCCTCTCCCTTTGCTATACCAGGTACATGAGGCTGGTGCTCATTTTCTTCTTCCTTGTTTCTTTCAGAATCCTTTACAGTGTGAGCACATTAGCACAATGAACAAATATATACTTTAGTGCTCTCTTATTTTAGGATCTTAAGTTCAATAATTAAACAAAGTGACCCTTTTATGTCTATCTGACTGGTTCCAACACAAACACTACGAGTGGTGTAATGAAGAGATTAACCAGAGGACTTCGTTTATTCTTGTCAAGCGATACTTGATTGTAAGACATGCACTGGGGCAATTTCCTAGCTATCTTGCAGTAATTTTTGCTATATTTTCCCATTTAGCAAAGAAGGCTAAAAGTGAATCTTTAGAATCTTGGGCAATACACTCTGGAGTACACAAGACTAAGGTGAGGATAATTCAATGCAAAAAAGATATAATTATGGTCAAAACTACAATGTTCGACTGGAGAGGTACACAGCAGTTCCCTCTCTCCTGCTCCATTGGACCACAAGCCACATGTGAGAATATATAACAAATATGCAACACATCACTCTGAAACATGGATCTCTGGGCCATTTGTCTCCCTTTTCTCTGCAAAACAACTGAATTTGTCACCCTAAGCTACAGATTATAAATTCTTGGCAAATTTATGTTTTGCAATTAAATTCTAAATCTTGGTTGCAACACAACATATGTAACTAGCAAGTATTTTCCTCTTCTAAGTACTTGTACAATCTGGAAAAGGCCAAACCATGTTTTTTGAAAAATGGTTAAAAATTATAGTATGTACACATTAGCTGCCTTTCAACATTGACCTTTCTGCATTTCTTGACAACTGATTATCTACTATAGATATGGAATATATTTACTACATATTCACTATATACGTGGAAGAACACAGAAAAGTGAACCACTGTCGATGGACAGATAACTTCACTGGGAAAAGCATACTTATATCCTACTCTGAAACCGTAAACTACAAACAAAATTATACTTATGAAGTACAGGTTGAACCTCTCTAGTTCAGCACCATCGGGACCTGACAGGCGCAGAACGAATTTGCCGGGCCACAGGAAGTCAATATTGTCTAACAGCATTACCAACATTTCCACTCTTTACTAGGCTCTTGGAAGACACTTAGGGTAAATCATAGTTAAATAACAGCACAGAACATGGAAAGCCAGGATTGGTGGCTGTAAACAAATTTATGGACCAAGGGAAAGTTGGTCACAGCTAAGATAATTTGTCACCTGGCTAACTAAAATCATACTGGACTACAGACATTGCCAGATGAGGGAGTACCAGACTAGAAAGGTTCAACCTTTATCCTCCTCTCATGGACTTTTACATGGGATTCACGGAATCAGTGCTAATGGTGACAGTGCAAATGGCATCTTCATAGGAAATGAATGTTGGAAACTGAGCTTAGCATTTGGTAAGTGGAATAGCCAGTAAAATTGTAGACATGTTGCAACAACAATGAGATCTGGAATCTTTTAAACAGGTACCACAAAATATCACCCTAGCATGGAAGATAAACAAGGCTATGTCCATACAGCAGTACTATTCTGAAATAATCCATTCTGGAATAGCTATTCCAAAATAGTTTATTTAGAAATAACACAGCTACACAGAAGAATACATTCCAAAATAGCACCCAGCTATTCTGAAATAGCATGTCTGCACACCTAGTGTCTATTTCAAAATAGTGCCATTGGACATCCTTATAGCTTATTTGGAAATAGTGCTATTCCATGTCCTAACAGCGTCTGTTTCAAAATAGCTATTTCCAAATAGGTGTTATTCCTCCTGCAATGATGTTTATGAAATTTAAAGTAATGTCCACTATCTTGAATTTATTTAAAAATAGCATGTGTGTAGTGTAGATGGTTGCAAAGTTATTTTGAAATAATGTCTGTTATTTCAAAATAACTTTGCTGTGTAGATGTAGCCCAAGAGTCAAGTGGAGAAAAATGGTAAAGACAATGTGCCATTAGTTTTGCAATAATGAAAGAGTAACTTCCATTAGGAAGATGATGAAACTAGACTGAAATAATCACGCAGATAATTGGGGTCAAATTTTTAGGAATCGCATATGCATAAGACATATATTTGGTCTTATCTACTAAACAATTCCATAAATGCACTGGACAGAAGTTTCCATTGGAAAACTGAGCATTGTAAAATACCTACCATAGATTAGAATAAATTTCACAATAATATATGAGAGAACCTCAAAGACGAATACTTCAGTTGATATAAATTTTGGTGATAGTCATTTCATTTTTTTCATTTTGCTACTTATTTTATCAAAAGAAAGAATTATTAATCCAAAGGTCTGGCTCTTACTGGCCTTTGGTTTCTTTTGTTTTTAATATGAATTCTAGACTTCTTGACAGTAAGGTCTTCTAACAAGTACATGTCTCTTTTGTTCAAAACTAATAAACTCCAGCAAACTTATCAGAAATGTCTGCCCTTTTATAAAAAACAAAACAGAACCTGACTGGTTTTCATTACTGTCATATTGTGTAGAGAAAAACAGGATTTTATTTTGAAAAGAGAAAAAATTTAGCCTACATGCTGCATGTTTAAAATGACAATTACACAATCAGTGTGCATTAATTGGCTCCCGTTTAAGGACAGCAAGCTTTCCCTGTGAAGATAACACGAATGCTTCTGTCTTCAGCCTTTTGAGACTGAATGAGAGAGACGAGGTTAGAAATAGTCTGTCACTGGAGGCTTTGAGCACTGAATTATTAATTCAGGCAAAATACTGTATTAAAATACTATTACTCTGACCAAAGGCAACACATTCAGTGTTTGAAAGGAACTTTCACACTTGGGTAAACTATCAAATACAGTACTTAAACAAAATTCAATTTACTTTCTTTTTGTTTCTTATTATTTTCTTTGATATTCTTACTGATCATCAAAAATGTTTGTTGAAGTTTGAGTTTGCTACCTTTATAGTTTGCTCTACTCCTCCTGCTGGGAATGCAGCAGTCTGGTTTGGGGACCTCATGATCACTTTCAAGTCTACAACAGTCAACAGTCTACGAAGGATTAAAATTTCAGTGCAGGATCAGGCAGACAGACAAGACAGACTACAGGGGAAAAAGCTCTTATCCAAGCATATCTTTAAGAACAGAAAAGGGAAAACAGACTATCCCTAGCAAAGTAAATTGTTTTGGCTTAAATGTTCATCTCTTTTCCATGTCTGCGACACTTCAAGTCTCTCTCTCCCAAGCTCAAATTTCATCCCTAATTCTCCCTGTTTTCTTTTGCTGTTGTGGCATACTCTGCATTGTGGGATATATTAGTAATTTTTCAATGGTTTACAATAGAAACAGTATTAGCTGTAGCATTTGAACAAAAGGCAGTTATGGCAAAATTTCAGACAACCATGAACATGAAACAGTTATATTATATAACTCTTGTTCGTTGAGATGTGTTTCACAGGCCCATTCTAATGTAGGAGCATGTCTGACCTGAGCAGAGCTGCCATGATTGTTTTCTTCTTGCAGTATTCATCAGATCGGCTTAAGCACCCTCTGGCGCCAGATGCTCATAATACTAGCGTAAAGAGCCCAGCTGACCCTGCTCTCCCTCAGCTTCTTACCAACTGACTCCAATAAGAGAGGTTGGAGGTTGGGTTTTGGAAAGGACATATGCAACACATCTCAAAGAAGAACAGTTACAGAAAGCTTAATAACTATTTTTCTTCTTCAAGTGCTTGCATATTTCCCTTACAACGTTAGTGACTCTCAAACAATTGTACAGTAGGTGAGCCTGAAGACAAAGAACAGGCTGAAAGATTGCACAGCTGAAGTTGGCATCATCCCCATCTCACTGGGAGATGGCACAGTACATTGAGAATGTGTACCAATGAGCAGGTTGCTGTTTTGTAGATGTCCTGAATAGGGACTTCAGCTAGGAAAATTCCCAAGGGGGCTCGCGATCTTGTGAAATGAGTAGTCAGGTTAGCTGGGGCTGAGATGCCTGTGAGTTTGTAACATGCTTGGATGCATGAAGCAATCCAGGGTGAAATGCTCCAGGCCCTTTATTCTCTCTACTAATGCTACAAACAGCTGAGTCAATTTACAGAACATTTTTGTCCTTTGTATACAGAAAGCCAGAGCACATCTAACATTCAATGAGTCTAAGCACTGTTTCTCTCTGTTCGTATATGGTTTACGGTAGAATACTGGGAGGACAATTGCTTGACTTCAGTGTGGAACTATCTTTAGGAAGGAAGGACAGGTGTCTTTTCCTTTTCCTTGAAGGAGATTATATATGAGGGTTTGGATATAAGGGCTTGGACTTCAAACTTTTCTGGTTGTAGTGATGGCTGCAAAGAAGATCACTTTCAGGAGAGGTATAACAATGAGCATGTTGGTAGCAGCTCGTATGATGAGCTTTTGCAGGGAACAAAACTGGCAGCATTTTCCATTGTTTTAGGTTGCAAACAGGTTTATGAGGAAAATCTACCACTGCTGGAAAATGTCCATCTTCATTATCTTGAAGGGACCACTCATGGTGAAAGAAGGAAGACCTTCTGAGGTGATCTGTCATTTGGTTCTCCATTCCCAGAAGGTAGGATGCTTCTAAACCTACTGATTATGCAATGCAGAGCTTCCACAAGCAAACTGCTTCCTGACATCGGGGCTACATCTACATTAGGGGGTTTTGTCGTCAAAACTTGTAGCCCATGTATGCACAAAATGCGTTTTATTGTCAGTCCGTCAATAAAACTCAGCACTTCTGCTGACAGCATTCTGCCTCTCCACAATGAGGAATAACACCTCTGTTGACAGACAGGGCGTCTGGTTCACTGCGCAGCCATGTTTACTGAGCTTCCAGTTGGCTGTTCTGTCAAGGCAGCGGCCAGGCAGCCTGGCTGCTCTCTGTCAACAGAATGGATTGCTCTTTGGATCCGCTTTTGTTTGTGGACGTGATCTGCCGACTGAAGTTTTGCCAGAAGACTTCTTCTGACAGTTACTTCTGTCAACAGATTGCTGTAGTGCAGACGTAGTCACACAGAAAGAGCATGCTCCGTCCTGTCTCTGACATGCAATATGGCAGCCATGTTGTCTGTGGGAGCTGATACGATCTTGTTCATTTTGTGAGGTAAGAACACCCAACACCCTGATATTAATGTGGAGGTGTTGAGACCAGAAACCATAGCAGAGGGACCCTAGGTGGGCTCCCCAGCTGAGGTTTGATGCATCAGTTACTAGTAACATCAGTGGTTGAAGATGCAAATAGGGTATGAGGCAGTTGCACATCTTGTGCACTAACAAGTGAGATGCATGTCACTCTGGGTACTCCACTATGGGTGTCGGTATGCCCTCACACCAGTGCTCAGAGATTCTTCTATAGCTCTGGTTTCCTGCACCATGCATGTGCAATAGCTACTTCTTGTGCTATCTGACCCATGCATGGTGCAGTACGCCTCCTTTCCTTCTCTACCCAACAAATAGAGCAGGATGCTCCAAAGCAGGGAAAGAAGGGAGGGAAGTTGAACACCCATGGGGACATATATCCGAAGAGCCATCATTACTGCACATGGGGAGTAAATTCCTCTGCTTTGAATAGTATCCTCGTGTGTGCTCCACTCTGGGTGACTATAAAGCAGCAGTTGCTGTTTGGAGCGGGGTTTGGAGCTCGGTAACTACCATAGTAGATAACACCAATTTTCCCACTTGGATGGAGGAAGCAACAGAAGATATGAGAGTGTAGTGCTGTGCAAACATATTCCTGGAAGACCACATCACCATCTTGCATATGTCGTCCATAAGGGGTATGCTCCTGAGAAAGGCGGGAGTGGAGGGGACAGCCCAGGAGTTGCCATTTATGAAGCACATAACACGTGAATGCAAGTAGAGATCCGCTTAGACAGCCTCTGGGACTAGATGGCCAAGCCTTTGAACTGTTCTGCAGAGGACAGGATAAGCCTCAGGGATTTACATCGAGGTTTTGTGTGGTCAATGTAAAAAGCCAATGCCTGGCAGACGTCCAGGGTGTGCCTCACCACGCATAGGATCGGAGTGCAGCTTTGGGAATACCATCAATAAGTGAATAGGTTTGTTAATGTGAAATGGAGAGCGAACCTTAAGAAGCAACCTGGGATGAGGGTGAATGATGACCCTGTCCTTGGTAAACACAGTATAAGGAGGTTCGGCCATGAAGGTGGCAAACTCTCAGATTCTCCTGGCTGACGTGATGATGACTAAGAACAAGATCTTCATCGACAGATGAAGACAGGAACGTGTGATAGGGTTCAAACGGCAATTTTGAGAGGTACTTGAGTATGAGGTTAAGGTCCCAGATAGGGACTGGAGGGCGTACTGATGGGAAGGTGTTTTGCAGGCCCATCAGAAAACATTTGGCAATAGGATGCATGGGTAAGGAAGGAGATCCCATCTTCGGCCTGGTGGAAAGCTGCCAATGCCACAGGATGTACCCAGACAGTACTGAGGGACAAGCCTGACTCACAGGTGCAGCAGGTAGTCAAGGAGAACAAGAGGTGTGGAGGAGGCGGCATAGGATGGTTGGCACCCAATCAGAGAGAGAACTGCTTCCACTGTAGAGGTAGGACTTGTGCATGGACTCCTGTCTGCTGCTAACGAGAACTCTTTTCACCCTTTCAGAGCATGAGATTTTGGCATTCTGGAACCATGGAGAAGCCACACATGGAGATGCAGCTTGAGTGGACTGGGGTGCAGAGTGCAGCCAAAGTCCTGAGGCAGAAGGTCGTGGTGAGGAGAAATGGGACAAGGCATCTGACACAGGTAAGGATGCCAAATTTGTTTAGGCCACACCAGGGCTATCAAGATGAGGCAGGCCCGCTCCAGTCTGACCTTGACCATAAGCTTGTGACTTAAGAGAAGGGGAAGAAACGTGTAGAGAAGGGGCACATCCTACTCAGTGGAGAAGGCATTGCCAAGGGAGTGTCTCCCCGACTCGCTCTAGAGCAGTACTGGTGACACTTCCCATTGACTCAGGTGGCAAATAGGTCTATGAATGGTTGGCCCCCAAAGGTGAAACACGTGACTGAGGGCTGTCTTATTGATCTCCCACTTGTGGTGGTCACTGAACGAATGACTGAGAGCATCCACCATGACATTTAGCATCCCAGGGACATACATGACAGTAGGGGTGATGTGATGCCAGAGGCAGCAGGTCCACATCTTTATGACCTCTGCATTCAGGGACGGAAACCAAACCCCACCCTGACAGCTGATATAGTATATGCTGGTGCTGTTGTCCATAAGGATGTTGACCAACCTTCTCACCAGGTGCCTCTGGAAGTGCTTGCAAGCATAATGGGACACTTGGAGCTCCAGAAGGTTGATGTGGAGCACCTGTTTGGTGAAGGACCATTTGCCCTGAACCATGTGAGAGCCCAGATGGGCTCCCCAGCCCATAAGAGAGGCATCCATAATAAGGGTGACCAATGGAAGCAGCAGGTGGAACGGCACCCCCATGAGAACACTGGCTGGACATGTTGCCATTGGAGAGAAGCAAGAAACCATGGCAGGTTGGCCATGGTTTTGGACAGCAGGTCCCTGGCTGGAGTATAGCATGTGGACAGCCATGACTGAAGACAGTGCATGCAAAGTCTGGCCAGTTTGACCACGTATGTGGTAGTAGCCATGTGCCCCAGCAGCTTGAGTCAGACATGCACCGTGGCAGTCGGGGAAAGACATACTACCAGGATGGGATCACACACAGCCTGGAACTTTTGCAGGGGCAGTGTAGCCCTGGCAGTGGTGGTGTTTATGTGAGCCCTGATGAACTCTAGGGATTGCATGGGCTCAAACATGGACTTCTCGTAGTTTATGTGGAGATCCATGGTGACCCACATGATGCAAAGGGCCTTGGTGAACAACAGTCCCTTTAATCAGACAGTTGTCCAGATAGGGGAAGAAGTTGACCCCATATCGGAGCAAGTGGATAGCTACAACTGCCAGAGTTTTGGAAAAAAAACCCTGGACACGGTGGAGAGCCCAAATGGGAGGACCCAGTACTGATAATGGCGGGAGCCCCACCGTGAGCTGGAGGAAGCACCTGTGTGTTGGGTAGATGCTGATATGAAAGTAGGCATCTTATAGGTCGAGAGCTGACAGCCAATCACTTCTGTCCAAAGCCAGGACAATGGTCACGATTGTCACCATCTTGAACCGTCGATAGAGAACATATTTTTGTAGATTCTTATGAGGTCGAAGATGGATCTCCATCCCCCAATTTTCTTCTGAGTTAGGAATACATGGAGTAGAACCCCATGCCCCGAAACGCCACGCACATGAGAAGGGGCCCTGAAGAGGGGCGGGGTAGGCGGGGAGTGTAGGTGAGGTAGAAGTAAACAGGACAGAATACCCCTGGGCCACTAGGTCCAAGATCCACTCGTCTGAGGAAATGGTAGCCCAGCGGTGGAAAAAGGGGTGGAAGACGATGGTGAAATGGATGGTGTCCATGTTGTGTGATGGTCAGGACAGGAAGATCTCCCAGGTTCTTGACCACACCCTCAAAAAGAGAAGTTACTCACCGTAGTAACGATGGTTCTTCGAGATGTGTCCCCGTGGGTGCTCCACGATAGGTGTCGGGCTCGCCCCGGCGCCGCAGGTCGGATCTTTTCAGCAGTTTCTGCTGGACCGCGCATGTGCCGGCGCGCACCGCTCCCTTACGTGCTCCCGGCCACGTGCGCGATCCGGTCCCCGCCACTTCCTTGACCAACCGCCTTGGATGCTCCTGAAAAATACTAAACAGAGATCCAAAGCGGGGAGGATGGGCAGGTGGTGGAGCACACACGGGGACACATCTCGAAGAACCATCGTTACTACGGTGAGTAACTTCTCTTTCTTCCTCGAGTGTCCCCGTGGGTGCTCCACGATAGGTGACTACCCAGCAGTAACCCAAGGTAGGAGGTGGGTAATAGGTTTATGTGCAGCTTGTCCCCAAGAGGACCGCTGTCGAGAGACGGGTATCCTCTTGGAATACCCTGTGAAGGGCATAATGCTTGGCGAAGGTGTCATAGGATGACCAGGTCGCCGCTCTGCAAATGTCTTTTAATGCAATGCCCTTGAAAAAGGCTGTTGATGCCGCCACCTCCCTAGTGGAGTGAGCCCGAGGTGGGGGCAGTAGAGGAGTCTTTCTAAGTTCGTAGCACATTTTTATGCAGGATACGATGTGCTTCGAGATTCTCTGCGAAGAGAGACCTTCTCCTTTTGATTTTGGAGCGAGAAAAACTAGGAGTCTATCCATTTTCCGGAAGGACTTAGTCCTGTCTATATAGAAAGCCAGCATCCTCCTCACATCCAGGAGGTGTAGGCGCGCCTCTTTGTTGGAGTTATGAGGCTTTGGATAAAACGAGGGTACAACTATAGGTTCGTTAATATGAAACTCTGAAGAAACTTTGGGAACAAAGGCTGGATGCAGCCATAAGGTTACCGCCTCCTTGGAAATACTGTGCAGGGTGGCGTAGCCATAACTGCCGCAAGCTCGCTCACCCTGCGAGCTGATGTGATTGCAAGAAGGAAGGTCATCTTTATCGTAAGGAGATGGAGGGAAACTGTGGCTAAGGGTTCAAACGGTGGTCCCGTTAGCGCATTAAGCACCAGGTCCAAGCTCCACGAAGGTGGAAGCGGTTTCCAAGGGGTGTATAGGTTTACCAGCCCTTTGAGGAACCTGGTAACCATGGGATGGGCAAACACTGTGTGCCCTTCCTCTTCATGTCTGAAAGCTGATATAGCGGCAAGATGGACCTTCAACGAGGATAGGGAGAGTCCTCCTCTCCTGAGGTCCAGTAAATACTCTAGTATTACAGGTATAGGCGCAGCAAGGGGGGCTAATTGCTTGGTAGAACACCATGCAGTGAATCGAGTCCATTTTTGCTTATAGGTCTTCCTGGTGGAAGTCCTCCTGCTACTTTCTAGGACTTGTTGCACTCCCTCCATATATGTGCTCTCTAGGGAGCTGAGCCATGGATTAACCATGCTTGCAGTCGCAGGCCTCGGGGGTGTGGATGCACTATGGACCCCTGGGCTTGCGTAAGCAGATCTGTCGCCACCAGGAGGGGTATCGGTGGATGGTCCGACACGCGCAGGAGTAAGGAGAACCATTGCTGTCGATCCCACGTTGGGACTACTAGGATCATTCGGGCTTTCTCTCTCCTGGCTTTCTGCAAGACTTTGTGGATAAGCACTGTGGGAGGAAATGCGTAGAGCAGGGGGCCCCTCCACGAGATCGCAAATGCGTCCCCCAGGGACACCTGTCCCAGTCCTGCCCTGGAGCAGTATTGTGGGCACTTCTTGTTGTGTTGAGTGGCAAACAGGTCTATCCGGGGAAATCCCCATGCGTGAAAAATCGGTCGTAGCAGATCGGAATGGATCTGCCACTCGTGTGTGAGTGCGAAGCGCCTGCTCAGCTGGTCTGCCTTCACATTGTGAGTGCCTGGTAAATACGAGGCTTTCAAGGTTATATTGTTGGCAATGCACCCGTTCCACAATCGGACTGCTTCCACGCATAAGGCACGGGACCGAGCTCCTCCTTGCCGATTTATATAAAACATGGTGGAGGTATTGTCTGTACTGATCCCGACTACTTTGCCTTGTATATGGTCTCGAAAGTGGTTGCAGGCGTTGAACGCTGCTCTGAGCTCCAGTATATTTATGTGCAGTGACTGTTCCGTGGAGGACCACAGTCCTTGCGTCACCTTTTCGCCCATGTGTGCTCCCCACCCTATGTGGGAGGCGTCGGTAGTGAGAAAAACAGATATTTGTGGTTGGTGAAAGGGCACCCCTGTTAGCATGTTCTTGGGGTTCACCCACCATTGCAGGGATCTGCGCACCTCTGTCGTGGGCGACACCACCCTGTGGACGGTGTGTGCTGCTGGTTTGTAGATGCTCGCCAGCCAGTGCTGCATGCTGCGCATATGCAATTGGGCGTTCTGTACCACAAACGTTGCTGCTGCCATGTGGCCCAGCAGCTGTAAGCACGTCAGAACCGGCACCGTAGGGCTGAAGGTGATGACTTGCACGAGGGAACCAATGGTGCGAAAGCGGGCATCTGGTAGATAAACCCTTGCTGTGATGGAATTTATACGTGCCCCTATGAACTCTATGTCCTGTGCGGGGTCTATCTTTGATTTTGCCAGATTGATGACCAGGCCCAGTGAAGAGAACGTGTCTGCTGTGACGCATATCATGCGAAGTACCTCCTCCTTCGAGGCCCCTTTTAGTAGGCAGTCGTCCAGATATGGGAATATAAACACCCCCTGTCTGTGCAGGTAGGCTGACACCACTGCCAAGGTCTTGGTGAAGACTCTGGGGGCCGAGGAGAGGCCGAACGGCAGAACCTTGTACTGAAAATGTTCTTTGCCTACCATAAACCGGAGAAAACGCCTGTGAGCCGGGTAAATAGTTATGTGGAAATACGTGTCTTGTAAGTCGAGGGCTGCGAACCAATCTCCATCGTCCAGTGCCGTAAGTATAGAGGCAACTGTGATCATCCGAAAGCGTTGCTTGCGCAAGTACTGGTTGAGGCCTCGAAGATCTAGGATGGGCCGCCAGCCTCCTGTCTTTTTCTCTGTGAGGAAGTATCTTGAGTAGAACCCTTTCCCTCGGAGTTGCTCCGGCACTCTTTCCACTGCCCCTATAAGCATAAGATGCTCTACCTCCTGCTTGAGTCTCGCTTCGTGGGAGGCGTCCTTTAGGTGGGGTCTGGGTGGAGGTCGTGGCGGTGGGAGCGACTGGAAGGGAATCGCGTAACCCGTGGCTATGATCTCCAGTACCCATTTGTCTGTGGTGATCTTTTGCCACTGGTCGTAGAATGGTCAAAGGCGATGGTGGAATAGTAGCTTCGGATGACATTGCGCGATGGTAGTGATAGTGCAGCCCTCGATCTGTGTGTCAAACTTGTGGCCTTTGGCCCTGCTCCGAGGATGCACGGCTCTGTTGAGAACGTCGCCTGGGAGTTCTGTACTGTTGGTGCTGTTGATGTCGCCCTTGCTTGTAGTCCCTGTGGTACTGGGGACGCTGTGGTTGATACTGCAAACAGCTTCTGCGTGTCAAAGGGGAGATCAACGATCTTCGCCTGCAGATCCCTCGGGATACCCGATGTCTGGAGCCAGGACTCCCTGCACATGACCACTGCCATAGCTGTTGAGCGTGCTGCCGTATCCGCTACGTCTAGGGTGATCTGAACTCCTGTCCTCGAGGCTGCGTAGCCTTCCTGCACGATGGCCTTGAGCACCGGCTTCGTGTCCTCTGGAAGCGAGTCCATGAGGGAAGTCAGCCTGGAGTAGTTGTCGAAATTATGGTTCGCTAGATGCGCTGCGTAATTCGCCATTCTCAACAGTAGGGTAGAGGAGGAGTAGACCTTTCTGCCGAACAACTCTAGTTTCTTGGCATCTTGTCCGTTCCCCCTGTCTTGTACTGAGAAGTTTTCGACCTCTGTTGAGACGATTCCACCACCAGAGAATTTGGTTGTGGGTGGCTGAACAGGAACTCCATGCCCTTCGTCAGGACGAAGTACTTCTTATCCGCTCTCTTGTTTATAGGCGGAGTGGACGCAGGGATCTGCCATATTGTGGTGGCGGACTCCATGATTGCTTCATCAGCAGAATAGCTATTTTGGAAGAGGCTGGAGGTCTCAGGTTTTTAAGGAGCTTATGGTGTTTCTCCTCCACCTCTGCTGTTTGGATGCCTTGTGTGAAGGCCACCCTTTTAAACAGCTCTTGGAACTGTTTGAGATCATCTGGAGGATGGACGTCCCCTGGGGCTGGGGCTTTGTCAGGGGAAGATAGCGAGGAACCGCTAGGGTAAGCCTCTCTGGACCCCTCTGGGTCCTGTTGACGGTGATACATCCTCTCGCTAGATACTTGCGAGGGAAAATCTCGGGGTTCCAGAATCAACTCCCCCTGAGATATCTGCGTTTCCGTCCCCGTCCGTGATTGCCCTCGGGGATATTGAACCGTCTGGGGGCATCTGTCCCTGGGAGTATGCCTATGGTGTCTATGCCCCGCGTGATAGGGGCGACCATAGCAACACGGGCACTGTTCCGGAGATGGAGACCTGGACCACTCTGGAGGCGCATACCCCCTGCGTCTGGGGGAGCGAGATCGTCTGGGTGATTGAGATAATAGAGAGACTGATTTGTGGCAGTACTCCAGGGGTTCAAAGCCCAGGAAGGGCGATGGTGGTCCGAGCCATGGTGATGCTGGCTGTAGGAACGGGGATGGGGGCTCAGGGTATACTGGAGGTGACCCCTGCCACCTCGTTGGAGTCCGCAGCATAAGTGGAGGGCTTAGAGCGAGTAGCCCTGCAGCCCTGTCTGGAGAAGGGCTGTGGTGCCGGGTTTTCTGTGCTGCCTTTCCCCTCCCCTGTGGGGCTGGCTCCGCCCCTTTCCGCGTTGGGGATCTCGGCCCCGCTGTCTGCGCCACGCTTGGCACGCTCCGCTGCGGTGCCACACGGGTGGTCTGCCCTGGTGCCTGCAGGCCACGTGCCTGCGAGCTCTGCACCGCTGGTTCCCCGGGGGTCGGTGCCGCTAGCTGCGGTGCCGCTGGTTCCGGCGCTTGCGGGGCGGCTGAGCCTCTGCCACGTGCGTCTCTGCCACTCAGCTGTGACTGCGGCTGGGGGCTATGCGCTCCACCCGTCCCGCTCGCTGTGGCTGCCGGCAGGGATCAGGTTGGTGAAAGCTTCCTCCGTTTTTGCGCTGATGGGGTTAGGGAAGCAGCTTTCCTTTTATGGGCCCCTGCGGGTCCCTCCTGCTGAGGCCGCTCCGGCGCGTCTGGCTCGAGGGCCTTGTCAAAGAGCAGCATTTTCAGCCGCATCTCTCTGTCCTTCCTTGCTCTGGCTGTGAGCTTTGCGCAGAAGGAGCATTTCTGGGTGACATGAGATTCCCCGAGGCACCTAATGCACTGACTGTGCCCATCGGAGGCCGGCAGCGCTTTGCGGAATGACTCACACTTTTTGAATCCTGAAGAGGACATTGTGGTGAGTCTTTGAGTTGTTAATAGGGTACTTAGCACCTTCTCTGTGCCTGTTCCCCTCTCGGACTCAGCCTGCTGTGGCAGGAGGCCTAATGGCCTTACGTCCCCGGGCCTCCGCTGCTCTGCTTGCTACTAAGGCTGTAAAACTTTACTTTTTACTCTCTTTTCTTTTTTCTTTTTTTCTTTTTTTAAACAATAACAAGCTCACTTAAGCTAAAAGACTGAAAAAGAAACTCTAAACACTTTAAAAACATTAAGTACGCTAACTCTGGCCGTAGCCTGAGCAGATTCCGTCTGCAGCCGATGGCGGTTAAAGAGGAACTGGTGGGGACTGGATCGCACACGTGGCCAGGAGTGGGCAAGGGAGCGGCGCGTGCCGGCGCATGCGCGGTCCGGCAGAAACTGCTGAAAAGATCCAACCTGCGGCGCCGGGGCGAGCCCGACACCTATCGTGGAGCACCCCTGGGGACACTCGAGGAAGAACTATTGTTCAGGTTGCTGAGGCTGGGGCATTTGTAGGCTGTTGCTGCTGCTGCCTATTGGATAATTGCCGATGGGACCTATGGTGCTGGTGTGGTTCAAAGTGTGGTTGCTGCTGTTGTTGAAACTGCTCTCATGGCCTCTGGTAGGGAGTCTAGCGAGCCTGTTTAACTGGAGGAGTGCAAATGCCTAAAGTGCGCAACATGGTGTGGGAGTCCTTCACGGAATGCAGGACCTCATCAGATTTTGCAGTGAACAAGGGTTGCCTGTCAAAGGGGAGGTCCCCCACCTTCTGCTGTAAGTCCTTGGGGACCACAGAGGACTGGAGCCAGCATAAACACCTCATCACCACGGTGGATGCTGAGACTCTAGATACTGTGTCTGCAATGTCCATTGTGGACTGTAAAGCAGTGTGGGCAAAAATGTGGTCATCATGAATGACATTAGCAAGAGCTGGACGCTGTTGTTTTGGTAAGGCAGGGACCAACTCCTGCAACTTAGAGTAGTTCAAGAGGTCGTAATCAGTCAGCATAGCTGCATAGCTTACCACTTGCAGGAGCAGTATGCTGGATGAGCAAACATTGCATCCCATAATGTTTCATCTTTCATTGGACTTGTTCTGAGGAGTCAAATGAGAGGACTTTGATTTGTTGTGGACAGTGTCCACCACCAGCGAGTTGGGTTGTGGATGCATGAATAAAAACTCCACGTCCTTAGAAGACATGAAGTACTGCTTCTTGTTCCTCTTGTTGGTAGGTGGGACAGACGCTGGTGTTTGCCAGATGACATTGGCGGGGTCCATAATGGCCCTGTCCATGGGTATGGCAATCTGAGAGAAAGAAGGAGGGTGCGGTAGAGCCTATATTGTTTAACGGGCACCTCCTGCAACTCTTTTCCATGAGCCTGGGCTACCCTTTGGAAAAGCTCCTGGAATGCCCTGGCATCGTCCACAGGAGGGGGCGACTCTGAAAGTACCGTGTCACCTGGCGAAGATGGGGAGGGGTGCATAGGGAATCCCTGTTCACCCTCTGTTAAGGAATCCTCAGTTCCAGAGCAATGAGAAGGCTGGTATGGTGTTGATATTGTAGGTTGTGGTGATGGCGGACGATTCCTGGACATCACAGATGGTGCCAATAGAGCATGGGAGTACGTAATTGTGCCTGCCAGGATGATCACTGCAGCACAGGCTCGTGGTGATAGGAGTAGTGGTGTGCAAACTATGGTGGTCACAGCTGCCGGTATGCCATGGTAGGAGTCACGTCCTGCCAGGTGGGGTGAGTGGGACTGTAGTGATAGGATCAAAACACACTCCTACAGTCAGAACCACTGCCAGCCAGAGTGAGGGGTCTAGTTCCTGAGCCGTGTGAGAACCCCGAGCATTGGGACAAAAATAGAGATATCAGTGGCCACGGAGATACATGGTGTGGGCTAAGCAATGCCAGGCCCAGTGCTATACATGACTTGGATGGTGAGCTTTCACGGCACCACTTCAGTGCCGTGCTGTGCTCTGGTGCTGAAGACTTTGATGGCATGATGTCCTGGTGCCGTTTTGGTGTTGACTGCAGTGCCATACAGGAGTAGGCTGGTGCCTCGGCCTGGGGCACGTGCAGTGCCAGGACCTGCAACTGGTGTGAGTGGCATGGAGATTTTGAATGGTGCTCCTCTTCCCCAAACTGGAGGCAACCAAGGCCAGCAGTACTGACACTCCTGATGGCACTGGGGGTGCCAAATGTTTGCAGCTCATTTCCGAGAGTGTTCTTTGACTGGTGCTGGCATGGATGGTGCTGTGGAAACTGCAGTAAATTTTCCTGTTGGCACAGCCTGTGGAAACAGTGCCTGAGGCAAGGAGTGTGCCAGAGATGGGTCCACTGCCGCAGGAGGGGCACCAACCAAGGCAGAGGGACATGATAAGTCCATACCTTCAGCGTCCTGTGCCGAAGTCTTCACAGACAGCTGCTCTGGGACTGGTGTTTGGAGGGACTTTTCATAAAGGTAAGTTTTGAGCCTTTTAGCTCAGTTCCTCCTAGGCCTTGCCGTAAGAGTGGAGCGATGGGCTCAGGACTGCATCTGGTTGCCTTCACCCAAACATTTAATACAGGAAATGTAGCCATCAGAAACTGGTATGGCTTCCTTGCATGTGGTGCATCTCTTAAAACACAGGGAGCACAGCATGGTGATGGCACAGCAGAAAAATCATACACTAAAACTTTATCTATTTATCTATCTATTTGGTAAAACTAACACTAACAGGGAAGCAACCTGGATAGGCTACATAAAAGCTAACTACCAGGTAACTCTTCTTTTGCAGAGAGAGGATGAAGCTCCATCTAAAGCCAAGGGGAGCAGAGAAGGAACTGATGCGTCCCATGCTGTGCACGCACAAGGAGGCGCTACTGTTCATGCACGGTGCAGGAAACCACAGCTATAGAAGAATCTCAGCACCAGTGTGAGGATGCACTGACTCCTAAAGTGGAGCACCCAAGGGGCACTACTCAAAGAACATCCTGCACATACCACAGGGTGACTCAGCCACCATCTCATTGGATGAGGGACCTAACTGGGAAAAATGAACACTAAGTCCAGGTGATGATCTGAAGAAAAATACAATGTGGCTAACCAGGCCTGGAGAGGTCTGAGATGTAGCCTTTTGTGTTGCACTATACATGTGCATGAAGCCAAGTGGTTCATAAGGCCCAGACACTTCCATGGTGTCATGACCGGGTAAACCTGCAAAGATGTCACCAGGCTGACACTGACCCAAAGCCTTCTTCCAGAAGTAGGGCCCTCATCTGCATGTGGTCCAGAACTGCACCACAAAACACATTTCCAAAACAACCATGTTTCATTGGCACTGTATATCTGCTCAAGTATATAACCTACTTCTAAGAAAAGATGTTTTAAGCTATGGTAAAAAGCTGTCTAACTGCCTCATAATCACAGAAATGGGTCTCAACAACAATTTTCAGTACCTTATTGCCATGCCTTTTTGGAAATTCTCAGAGTAAGCAAACAGATGTTTTGCATGTGGATTCAGAGTTAATTTGTTCTGCTCTTTTTGTGGATCAGACAGCTAGCAGAGGGGAAGCGAGCCCACAGAAAGCACAGTAAGGACCTGCCAGACATCCATTATACATGCAACAGATGCAGCAAGGACTGTCACTCTCGTGTGGGCCTTCATAGTCACAGTCGACACTGCAAATGATGATTCCAAATGGAACTATGAAGGGCGCGATCCATAGTCTACACAGACTGAAGGATGCCTACTACTACTATTGCTTCTGCGCTGTTGGAACCACAAGACTGCTTCATTTAGTGCATCACCATCAGCTTTTCTTAATTTCTTTTGTGACTGTCCTTCACCAATACTGACTTTATGGATAAATGCTTGGAGATTTTTCTGTTTTTTTTTTTAAATGTTCCACTAGTGCTTTTGACAGATCAGACTCACATCAGAGATTTGCCTGCGTTGTTCCTTTTTTTCAAATGACCAATAATTTCTAGCTTTATTGTGGCAGAAATTGATTTTTATTTTCAAGGCATGGCCTACACTTTTATTTCAGAGCACAATCTGACTTTTGTGATACTTGCATTTTGGAAGCACAGCATGAACTTTACGACACTGGATAAAAATTGTGCCTGTGCATGCAACACCCTTTAGGTATTTATTTACAATAAAGTAGTTGGGCTCCTGAGACCAGCATCGGTATAGCAGAAAGTCTGCAATTGTGAAAGGCATTATATGGAAAGCGTACTGTACCTTCATGGTTCTCTGCTAACAGATCCTGAGTTTCAGGGTTGCTATACAAGGTATGGAATAATACACACCACCCCAACATGCTCCAGCTAGTGACTTTCTTATTTTCCTTAAGAAATACACCATTTTTACTTGTACACCAGTAACTAATTCATTTGCAATTCTATCTTCAACCGTGATTTAGATAATGGAACTGAGGGTACACTTATGAAGTATGAGGATGATATCAGGCTGGGAGGAGTGGCAGGTGTTCTGGAAGATAGGATTATAATTCAAAATGATCTAGACAAACTGGAGAAATGGTTTGAGATAAACAGGATGAAATTCAACAAGGACAAATGCAAAGTCCTACACTTAAGAAAGAGTACCATGGAAAGGGATCTAGGAGTCATAGTGGACTAAATATGAGTCAACAATGTAACACTATTGAAACAAAAACAAACATTCTGGGATGTATTGACAGGAGTATTGTAAGCAAGACATTAGAAATAATTCTTCAGCTTTACTCTTCATTGATTATACCTCAGCGGGAGCATTGGGTCCAGTTTGGGTACCATAGTTCAGGAAATACATAGAATAAATGGAGAAAGTCCAGAGAAGAGAAACAAAAATGATTAAAGGTCTAGAAAATATGACATGTGAAGGAAGTTTGAAAGAACTGTGTTTAGTCTAGAAAAGAGAAGACAGAGAGGCCATGGTAACAGGTTTCAAATATCTAAAAGGTTATTACATGGAGGAGAGAGAAAAATTATTCTCCTTATCTCCTGATAATAGGACAAGAAACAATGGGTTTTAACAGCAGCAAGGAAGGTTTAGATTGGACAAGCTAGCTAGCTGTCAGGGTGGTTAAGCACTGAATAAATTGCCCAGGGAGGCTGCAGAATCTCCATGATTGGAGGTTTTTAAGACCAGGCTAGACAAACACCTGTTGGGGATGGTCAAGATGGTGGTTGGTCCTGCCATGAGTTCAGAGGACTGGACTAGAGAACTTCCCAAGGTTTCTTCCAGTTCTAATATTTTATGATTCTTCTCTCTCTCTAAAGATTTATCTCCTTCATCGAACACTAACATTATGCCCAAACTAATTTTCAGTGAGGACAGCATGTTCAGTGCCTAACTAAATGGGAGGGTAGTTTCTCAAAAATAGTATTCTGCATTCAAAGAAATGACTAGAAATTATCAGATGGGAAATAATCAAATGAAATTCTCTGAATACAATACTAACCTATTAATATTATTCTGGGGTATAGCAACAGCAGTGTAATTTGTAAGATATGTGATGTAATTGTCCTGCTTTAGTTGGCATTAGTGAGGCCTCAGCTGGAGTGGTGTGTCCAATATTGGAAGCCATGTTTACAGTAAAACATTGACAAACTGGAGAGAGTTCAGAGAAGAGCAACGAAAACAAGAAAATCTATTTAAAAAAAAACTATTGTAAAGATAATTCAAGAGGGTTTCAGCTCTCCTATGACTGTTTGCAAAAGAGAACCTGACTGAATGACTGAGTAGCAGGAAAGACAGTGAACACGACTGTACAAAAAAACAAATAAAACAAAGTAAATTAACTGGAAAAATAAAACAGAAAACAATATTGCCTCTTCCTCCACTTTTAACTTTTGTTATGTATAATTGCATTTGGAGTTAATTGTAACTGTACTAAATACACATATGCTGGCGAACAACATAATGTATGATTTAGACTGTAAGAAGGAAATAGTGACTACAATAGCAAAAGCAAGAGCGAGTTTGAAGGAGATGGATAAGATCTGGAAAAGCAAAGCGATTAGCTTAGAAATGAAACTGAGCATCTTGAAAACGTGTGTATTCAGCAGCACATTGGACTGACGTGAGACATGGGTGATAACGAAAGAGTCAAAGAGAAGAATATTGGCATTCAAAAGGAGTTGTGATAGAAAGATTCTGAGAATAGGATGGATGCAGAAGGTCACCAATGAGGAATTATATAGAAAGATACAGCCGAAAGAGAACCTGCTGCAGAAGGTTATAAAACGGAAGCTACAACTATTTGGTCATATTTGCAGAATGAACGACAAATGAAAAATCAAGACCCTGGTATTTGGCATAATGGACAGTTCGAATAGGAGAGGCAGACCCCACAGAGAATGGGTAGATGATATAGTAGATTGGTGAGGAGCTAGCCTACAGAAATTAAGCCACTGCGCACTGCACAGGGAAAGATGGAAAGGAATAGTGAGAAAGGCATGAGACACCAACAGGCGCTGAACCCACGGTTATTGATGATAATCATGACGTATTAAATGCAAGTATTTCAGACAATGATTTTTCAAGCTGATGGTGTTCCTTTAATATTAACACCACTGGATTGTACTGTTTTTGTATTCACTGTGCTTTTGTAAGTTTGAACTTCAGGGCAGCGACCTTTATTTGTTTCACACAGACCATTTTCAGGGAAGCTGACAGAACTGCCTATACTTAACGTTGCCTCGGATGCCCCCTTACAAGACCTTTTAAAAGTTCAAATTTAAATTGTTCACATTGGTATTTTTCCATTCCAGGTGCTGGATTCAGGTTGATTCATTTTGGACTTCCAGCAAAACTGTTTGTCAGTTTCTTTAAATAAAAATAGTGAAAAATACACTCCTTAACCCACTGTTAAAACAGTTAACACGTCTATTTCTTGGAGAATTTCTAGCATGTTGGGTCTAGGGCTTGAAAATGGGCAGGAGAGGTATCATGGAAGTGCCACTGTCTATTCCCATGTGAAAAAGAATCACCCAAATTCCATTTCAAACATATTTGGTAGAAACTCTGTTAGAGTTTGAAAGCTGTATTATCTGAAGAGTCTGTTTGTACTGGCAATGCTCTTTCATAGGGTTGCAGGGACTGCACTGTTCTTTCGTTGCAATTGTTTGTTTCGACAGGTGAAGGGCTCTGTGGTGGCGAGCTGTGATGGGGTGGACTAGGCCCCAGGCCCCCTGCTAGAAGATTGTGGCCTTGCCACAACCTGCCCCAGGAAAAGAGCAGGAGGGAAGTCCTCTAGGCAGGCTAGAGTGGCTGCAGTGGAAGCAGCTAATCAAGGCCGAGCCAGCCAGTACAAACAAGCTGCTGAGCCATACATAGTCAGTCAGTTCCTCTTAGAAGCTCAAGCTATGTCAGCTGGAGGACTGCTGGACTGAGAAAGCAGCTCTACTTTGGACAGCTCAATGCAGAGAGCTCAGTGCAGACCAGACTGAAGACCAGCATGGGCAGTTGGTGAAGGTAAGCCCCATACCTGCTCCTTCTGTCCCAAGGCCACACCCCTTCCACCACCTTACCCCCATTCCTGTGGAGCCAAGCACCCAATCCTTTCTGGCCACCTGCAGAGCAGGGGATGCTGCGCTCTGTCCCAGCTCACCTTGGTGGATGGATAAAAATGAATTGATACAGAAAGAATATTTAAGAGGTCAAAATTCACCCTTCAGGCCAATTTCTTCCAATGGACTTTTCCCACTTTCAGAAATTAACTCACATTGAGACCCATCTGTTGGCCACTATATTGCTACTCATGTGCGGATTCCAAAAATATCATGTACATTTTTACCTATTTTAGTAAACGTGAGCCAAGGTGAAAGCACTTAATTTTAATTAGATGACAAATTTGCTGCAGCATGAGAAAGAGAGAGAACACAAACACACTCCTTCAGCAAATACCTCTGTAACCTAAGGAAAAGTTTCATGGGCTACAAAAGAGGAAACCAGGAATTCAGATCTCATTTCTTCTAAATGATATTTTATTTTCCCATGTAATTCACTACCCTTATTACTAACTGTACCTATAAACCCCAATTTAGAAAACTGTTAGGGAAGAGATGCTGATCTCCCTCCCACACTTTTTTTCAAAAATAAATTAGTAAAGACATTCTGGAAGATTACTGCAGGTAACCAATCTTATCCACTGTATCATACGTCCTTCTAGAGTGACCAAAGCAATTTTAGTCATTCTTTTGCTGAACATTATAAATCACATCCCCTCTCCCAGAGCCAGGCATAGACTCCAGAATTCTTGATCATCAATATTCTTCAGCTGGCTAGTAAATAGTCATGTAGCGCACTGTAAAAGTATGTCTGATCTATAAAGGTTCTAGTAATGACTTCTGTAGCTCAAACAGTAAATACTCTAAGCAGAGCTGTCACATGGGTATGGCAAATTGGGATGACCATTCCAAGCCCCATGGTTTGAGGGCTCCTCTGGCCAGCAATTGGACTCCTGGCAGCCAGCTCCACACAACCAGAGATCTGCTGCAGAATGGGTCCCTCAAGTCAGTGGAGGGCTAATTTGTCCCATACCCCACACTTCTCTAGGGACGGCCCTATGCCTATGTTAGGGATATGTAGATCAAGGAGTTGAAACCTACCACTGATCTCTGTAGAGGAATTCATATGCTTACATGTGATTCACCCAGGGAAAATGCCACTTTGAAACAGATATTGCAATTAGGAACCATAACAATGATTTGAGCAATATTAAGGCAAAACAAATTCTCACATGCACGGATTACTGGACAGCCAAAAATGCTAACCTACTGATGTAATTTTTATAATAAAGCCGTTCCATATATGGCATTCTATGAGATCGGTTGTTTGTGGCCATTCTGCATTGTGTGTTTTTCTCTCTCTCTCTCTCTCTCACACACACACACGCACACACACACACACACGCACACACAGAGAGAGAGAAAGATTTTCTGTTAGTATTAGTAGGGGTGCACCATATGGGACACTGGGCACACACCCCACTGTCAGTTTCTTCAGAAGTAGGGGGGTGGGTTATGGAATGGACATAAGCAACACATCTCAGAGAACACCAGTTATAGAACAGGTAACTGTTTTTAATTCTTTGGGTGCTTGCTCTTGTCCATTCCACATTAGGTGACGCCAAGCATTATCTGTGGAGGTGGACAGGAGTTCACGACTGTTGTATATCATAATACAGCTCTGCCAAACCCAGAATCATCTCTGGCCTGCTGAGTGATGGCATAATGAGACATTTACATGTAGATCGGGGTCAACTACCTTTCTGAGGTGGAGTAAAGAAATTTGACCTTTTGACCTGTATATATGGTCTGAGTTCCAGTGATACTTTTTAAAGTCACAAATAGTCCTACTTACAACAGCTTCATTAATAAATAAAGATGCAGCACTTCACTGTTTAAAAAAATTTAAACTCACTTGCAGGAAACTTTTGTTCGATCAGCCACCATGGTCCATTGCTGCTGATTAGTGGAAACCTCAATATAGTAACTATAGCTCCGATCATCACAGTCCCAGAGAAGTAACCTGGACAGGGAGAAACAGAATGCAGAAATGATGAGTAAAATGATCACTAAAACAAGCTGCTTGTTAATTTTTTAGTCTTTTCTGACTTCCCCTTAATCCTTATTTAGTGAAACTGTTCTACAATGTAACTCCAATACTGAGTGTTCCCTGTTGATACCCTTACCTTTTTACACGTTATTTTGAGTATTCCTCCAAATCTCAACTATTCACATGATCCTATATTAACACAGACACTCTATACTATATTCTCTATAGTCATTCTACAACATTTGTCCAGTTTATTTTTAATTTAGTTATGCATGAATACATGCACTATTTCAATTTCCAAGTGCAACTGCATCTGACGAAGCGGGTCTTTGGCCATGAAAGCTTATGCTCCAAAATATCTGTTAGTCTATAAGGTGCCACAGGACTTCTTGTTGTTTTTGTCAGCATATCACTGACTTGAAGATCTGTTTCACTAATGTGGCTGTGTACAGAGAGCACAGCTCAAAGGCCAGAAGAAAAATAAAACAGATCCGTCTGATTGGGTAGAATACTGTCGTCTTGTACATATTCTCTTACTATGGCAAACATACAAGGATTATTCATTAACAGGGAACTCAAAGTCTGCATGTGAAATAGGACTTCCTCATCTCCATGCATCACAAAATGAGTAGCCTTGGATCAAATCAGCGAAGAATGAAAAAAATAAGAACTGGCTTATTCTACTCAGGTCATGTCTTAAAACGTATCCCTCCTTCTACTCATTCTATATAAAGACTGTACTACTCTTGAGGAGAAAGCATTGAAGACCTTGTTAAGGTACTCCCTTTGCCTTGTGTCAGTACCCTGGTCACTGAAGGAAAACAGTAGACCAAGAATATGGTCCAACTTTATCAAGTGAGACATCTGGGAACTATCCAGCAATAACTTGTCCATAGCAGGTCATACTTCCTTTGTAATTTGTGTCACCTGGAGAAAGACCTTCTGCCCTTACTCTTTTGTTGCATCTGCTGTAGGGCTCTTGTCAGTTTTGGATAACCTGGCTCAGCACCATTTCTGGGACTCCACTGCCCTTCCTTTCCAAATATGAGGTTTAAGTGATGGGAAAAAGGGGGTCATCTTCTCACTGTACCAAACATTCGATGGTCCATCCCCATTTCCCAGCTATGAGATACGGCTTCCTATTTCTCTTCCACTTCTGGTTTATTAGGAAAATGAATCCCATGCTCAATGATTAAGTGGCACTAGGTACCTATGAAAAAATATTAATTTTAGAATCTAATATATCCACCAAGCCCCAGGCTGTGGACAGGAAGTTGAAATCACACATTCTTCTCAACTCAACATGGCAGTGAGAGAAATTCTTGTCCAGTACAAAAAAGGCAACTAGTATGATGCCCACAATAAAGTCTACAAACCCAGTACTACCGTAATGCAAAGGGGTGGTATAGTGGAGCAGCAGCCCCTTCCACCCCACCCCGCCACCACTGCAGAATAGCTTTCTCTGACATAAGGAAAGGTTTATAAATTTTCCTCTTGCGTGCATGGGAATGAATATGCTTATGCATCCATGGTGAACCTATGAGTGACAGAGCTCTGCCTCCTTTCCTCTTCAGAAGCAATCCCCTTGAGAAGCAATCCTTGAAGGGCCCTATGGTTTTCTTTCCCCTCAGATAAAATCTTCTCAGTTCTGAGGCTGTGTGTACTAGTACAGGAACCAGAAGCACCAAAGCTATGGTGGTGTAGCAATGTGAGTATAACCCTGTAGCGTAGATGCAGGCTACAGTGGTGAAAACGGTTCTTCCATTGCTGCAGGAAGAACACCGCCTCAAAAAAATAGTGAAGTTGATACAAGCAATCTTGCTTTGACCAACCTGCATTGGCCGCAGGGATTACATTAGTATAGCTTTGGACTTCAGAGTGTCCTTTTTCATACCCCAAGTACTGTAGTTATGTCAACCTAAACTTTAAGTGTAGACCAGTCCTGAACCTTGAAGAGGGGTAATCACATCATATATTTTTCTTAAGAAGCAGTGAAGCATTTTTAAAGTTGATTAATAGATGTGATTTTGCTTATATCTTACAGAAGGGCCTAAGCTGGCTGCCTATCATTAATTAGCATTGGTTCAGTTTACTACTAATTGCTTTCTTTGCTGTTGTTTAGATACAGAGCTCAAAAGTAAGTATGTTTCCAAAATTCTTATCTTTGCTGTTTGAGTTAGGAGTGACTGTAGGCAAACAACAGACTGCGCTTCCCTTCTTCAAAATAATTGCTCTCTCATCAGTCTGTGAACCAAAATTTTTAAATTGTAACATTCTAATTGGAAAGTCTGCATTATGCATATTATGGAAAACTATGTTACACTGAATGTGGGAATTTTTTTTTTAATCTTCTGTTCTTTTTCTTAAGGAATTAATTCTCTACGGCTGCGGCCACACGAGCCCCTCCTTTTGGGGGGCCATGGTAATGAGGTACTTCGGCAGATGCTAATGAGGTACTTCCATGAATATGCAGTGCCTCATTAGCATAATGGCAAAAATGCGTGCTTCGAAAGTGCCACTTTCGAAACACACATGCCCATGTAGCGTGGGGCCTTTCAAAACAACCCCGATTTCAAAAGCCCCTTCTTCCCAAAATCAAATGGGAAGAAGGGGCTTTTGAAATCAGGGGGTTGCTTCCATGTATAGTAGTCTCTTCTCTAAGCCCAACAACATCACACCTGCAATGGTGTTAAGGGCAGACAAGCCCTATCTGTAATGAACACTTGATTTATTTCAATTGGATTCCATAGAACAGCAGGTTTATTGGGACCTGTTCCTACCACAGTAATTAGAACACAACTGACCAATCAAAATAGCTGTTACTATACAGGCCACCTAAATTGTGAGATGTAGAGCTATGGACATAAGTAAAAAGAAAACTGTGGAATCTATTTAAAAAAAAAAAAAGGGAAAAGAAAAGTTCAGTCACATTATACTTGTTTTCTGTAGCAAACTATCAAGCTTGTATGTCTTTAACGATCTCTCACCAGAATACATACAAAAACAAAAAAGCAGTCACGTAGCACTTTAAAGACTAACAAAATAATTTATTAAGTGATGTACTTTTGTGGGGCAGACCCACTTCTTCAGATCTGGAAGAAGTGGGTCTGCCCCAAGAAAGTTCATCATCTAATAAATTATTTTTTAGTCTTTAAAGTGCTATATAACTGCTTTTTTGTTTTGTGATGATACAAACTAACATGGCTACCTCTCTGTGACTATTCAGAATGCTTAAGGTTAATAATTTCACTTCTTCCCAGTGAGCAATCTTTCTTGCTTTCAGATGCTACTTACGCTGTGACAAATATAACTGCTCAAAAATTATTCCACTCTTTTGAGTTGGCTGATTGTAGAGAGGTGAAAATGACCTAGCTGAGGGCTCAATATGGAGCCCTTTTCCTAAAGGGAAAATGCTGATCACAGTTGAACACAAGTTACTTTAGGAATTCATTTACTAGGAGTAAATGGGTCAAATCCTTGAACCAAAAACAGTGCTAAGGCCTCATGCTTCCATGATCCTATGCAAATGAGAACCTGGTAAAACTTTGGGTTTAGCATTATATTGGGTGCAGGTAAACTGGACAAATGTTTTTAAAGACACTCTTCAGAACTGCTCAACTCAAACTCAGACAGTTAATATTATTAAAAATAATAATTTAGGAACCTAAAATAAATGCGTCCAAAAGAAGCCTTTCAGTGCTCATGATTGCAATCAATCTGAAAATTAAAAATTCAGAGCTGATTCTGTCAAATTCCCAGAGGCATTTTCTCAGGTGTTGTTCAGAAGAAAGATCCAGCTATCTAAATTCTCCTTCCTCAGATCCTCATGCATATCACTTTTCCACAGCTGTTAAGACTGTTTGCCTGCTCAAGACAAGACTGACCTCAGAAGATTTCTTGTTAAAAGTCTGACAATGTAAGGGTAGAATCCTGGATGTGATGAGTATGCAAAACAAGCAATACTGATTCTATTTAATACTTTCTAATCATAGGCTAAATCTTCAGATGGATTACAAATACAGAAAATGTAAAAACATACATATTGGTTTCTTTTTAAAAGGCTGTAAAAAGTAGATAATTATGTTGCTCATTGGAATCCTTGCATTATCGGGAGCTCAGTGCAATTTCCTTGTGCCAGGTCTTCAAAGTTATGATTAGGAGTGTAAAATTCAAACATTTACAACAGCATGGTTGTAACTATTATTCTAACTGCTAAATGCTCTAATTAAACACAAATGGTGTATATTAAACACACATGGTATATAAGCAAAATTCTAAGTGGACATATTTTCTTTTCTGTGAGATGAGTTGTTCTCATCTCAGCAGCATTTGGTCCAGGACAGAAAGATCACGAAGAAGGAGATGGTTTTGAGTTATCATAAACAAAGTGTATTAATTTAAGAATGAAAAGCCACTCCCTCTAAGAGACTTAATAAGAATGATGAAAAAAAACACCTGACACTTCCTCCATTGGGATTTGTGAAAGACACAAAATAAGAGTTTGGCCATTCACCCCTTTCTTTTTTTTGAAAAACAAAGAGAAAAAAATACACAACCTGATTGGATTTTATTCTGCAAGAACTGCCTTTTCAGAGAAAAAGCAAAAGCCTCCCAGACATTTGCATGAATATTCACCAGTGCACCCTGTGCACAAGGACCACTTTTCATGCCACATGCACTAATGCTTCAAATGTATTCATGGCAAGCTACTAAGGTAAACTTCTGTAGAGAAGCTGTGTTTTGCTGTGATGAATATGGGATGGCTTAAAGGAGAATGTCTAACTACAGAAGAAAGAGTTGCATACACCATGGGAATCCATCAGTCATGAGCAATGCTGCTGATGCCACTGGGACTTCCCATATTAGAATAAAATGTTACATTGGCTTTCTTAGTAAATCCTGCTCTGTGGACTGAAAGAAATGCCAAGTGAACTGAACGTTCTTGCAGCTCATTCTCAGCAATATCAAGAACACTTATATCAACTTTCCCAGAAGCCCAAAGATTCTCCTACTATTCACTTAATCAGGTAGTGTTTATTTAGATTACAAATTTGATAACAGTCTGCAATTTATAAAGTGAATTTAAAATGCAGGCAAATATTTCCATGTTACAGCTGGGAGAACTGAGGTCCAGAGAGATAAGCAATTTGTCCTGTTCCACATGGCAAAACCAGGACAAAGCCTGCCATAGAATCCAAATGTCCTCTCTCCTAGCCCTGAGCATAGAGTGAACCTGTTGCTACTCACATTCATTATCCCTGATCTTCATATGCAAGTATATGCAACATTCATTTCTGGGTGTTTTACCAGGCAGTAGGCTGTTTATACCTTGTTCTCAAGCTTAAGAAATGCATACTGTAACTACTGTTATACTGGAAGGTATTAATGGCTGCCACCAGGTAGGTTTCTGATTTGCAGGACAATCACAGGCCTGGCTGAAGTTGATGGACATGCTAAACACCCTTCTCACACAATCCATATGAAGACTAATTAAATCCATTAATGTAATAACAGGCCTCATCAGAAGCGAAACCTACTTAAAGGGGTTCCTCATTGTAACTGCAGGAGTGAGGGGATTACTTGGCAAGATGTGTTTGAGAGAAGTAAAAAGACACGAAAAAAAGACCAGCAGAAAGTCAGCAAAGCATTCGTGAGTCTTAAGAGGGAATGGTGACAAGGAGTTCCTTGGACATGGAACCAGCTGAAAGGCAGGATTGGGAACTTTTGAGTAGAAAAGCTGCCTGCTCTTTTTTTCTACTGTGTACATGAAAATTAGACATAGCTACACTCTTTGTAAACAAACCAGATAGCACCAAAGAAATAACTGACTTGTATCATTAATTTCTCCTCCTGATGGAACAAATGTGCAAGGCCCTAAATATTAGCTAGGTCCAAAAAGGCAACCATAATTTTTCAACATAGCTATAAATGTCAGATGCTACCTCTTTGATTATTTGTACTGCATTTATATGCCAGTATTTTGCACTGGTGCTGCTTAGAATAAAAAAAATGGGCATATTTAATCCTGGGAGGAGGTGACTGGTGGGAGAACAGATAATAGTCTTTAAAAACATTAAGGGCTGTTATAAAGGAGGTGGTGATCAAGTGCTTTCTTCATTTACTGAGGGTTCGACAAGCAATGGGCTTAATCTGAATCAAACGAGATTTTGATCAGATACTAGAAAAAAAAAATCTAACTTTAAAGATCATTAAGCACTATACCAGGATTCCAAAGGAGGTTTTTTAGGAGCTGCTTAGACAAGTATCTGTCAGGGACAGTCTATGTACTTGGTTGTACCTCAGTGCAGGGGCCTGTATTAGGTGATCTCTCAAGATCCTGACTATCGCTACATTTCTACGGTTCTATATTCTCAATCTGTCAGTTTTCTGGAGAAAAACTTTTGTTCCCTGACCAATATGCTCTGAGTACAGAAAATAACTGTAGACACTCAGGAAGCTGAGAAAATACTTAATAAATAATAGTGCACCTCACGAGAATATATTCCCTTTTTGAATACCTTACAGGAGGTTCATGACACACACATAGCAGATTGTAATATATCAATACCATATATACAGCTTGATAGAAAACCAGTTTTGTATCAGAAAATATGCAAGTACAAGATAACTTTTTCTTTAACAATGTTAATGGGCAAACTTTAACAAACAGAATATTTTTATGCAGACACTTAAATTACATGCAGTTTCTGTACTCTCCCTTTATTTTACAAACTTATTTGTGTTTATTTGATTCTGCAGAGAAGCCATAATCCCACATACTTGTTTTGTGCTTATATCATCATTATTTAGAGTTATGACTTCAGTGAAGGATCAGGAAGGCATAAAATATTAGCAGTAAAAGAAGAAAGTAATAATTAGCAGAAATAGCTCAGGATAACTGGAAGCAGAACAGGTGTAGGAGATGATAAAGTAACAAATTAATCCAAGAATCTTTACTATTAGAAAGGCAAACTGAAGATGAAAAGCAACATATATGTGTCTGTCACTGCAGGTTGCACCTCCCTTGTCCAGCACCCTCGGGACCTGAGCAGTCCCAGACAAGGGATTTTGTCAGATGAGGGGTGGTCAATGCCCTTGCGGCTCCCCTCCTGTCTCCCAACCCCAGCAACTTTACAGACTTCCTGCTAGCTCCCTGACTGCTGCAGCTGCTCAGCTTGCTCCCTGTCTCTGTGGTTCCCTGCCTTGCGGCTTCCCAGCCCCGCATCTCCCGAGCTGGCTCTCCCCTGTCAACTCCCACCCTCTCCTCGCAGTTCCCTAGCTGCTTCCGGCTTACGGTTCCTTGGCCGGCTTCCTGCCAGCTCTCCAGCCTTGTTGCTCCCCAACCAGTTTCCCAGCCACCGAGGCCCCAGTTCTCACCACTGGCTCTCTTGTCACCAGGGCCCACTGGCTTCTGTTCCCTTCTCCTGCAAAAGCTCAGCACTGGATCCAGTAGGGGTTCTGACCCCAGCTCTGAGCTCCAGTGGGGGCTCTACCCCACTGCCCTGTGCTGCAGCAAGGCTGGCAAGGGCTCCAGATCTGGCCTGGGCCAGGCTACCAGCCACTCCTATGGCCCCAGCCCCTGCCCTGCTGATGTAGGTCCTGCCCCAGCCCTGGGACTGTCTGGTCCTGCAACATCCGTGGTCATGTCAGATGACGGATGTTGACGGATGAGAGAATTCTGGATTTAAGAGGCTGAACCTGTATTATTAAAGAAGGACAAGCAGTTAATATGGGATTACAGAGCTATAAAATAGCCCTGTTTATTTTAACATGAGGAAGCAAATAACATGCAGGCAAATACCATAGACCTTGTTAGAAATTGTGTACTTGTGGGTTGTCTTTTCCCTTTGGGAAACCCGTAGAAAAAAATCTATAGGATTATCAGAGAAATATAGAACTATAATATCATTAAAACCTCCAATTCAAGGACCGAGAGAAGAGAGTTACTGCTGATTTTGATACTGCATCTCTTTCATTACTAAAACATTTTTAGCAGTTAAATCAGTGCCTCCTTGTATTATGTTTGTCATGTTAAATATACAATTTACCACATTTCTGCTTCTCATGGGATTATAACTTTTTTTTGTTACTGATAAGGACCAACAAGAGAGGAAAATGTGAAAGATATTTTTAGTCCAATTAGAAAACAGAGTATGAGAAACTGGCTAAAGGATATCCTGCATCCATTATCTACTTCAAGTATAAAATTATTTGCCTTATGTGAGAGTCATAACTTTTCATTAAACTTCTTAAATGGCAATTTTGTATCTTCCTATCCAAAATTTAAGATACAAATATACTTATGTTTCTTTATAAAAATTCAGAATGTTTACAGGTATTTTGTTTTAATAGCTGCTTACTACGAAAATACTTTTAAGCTTGTAACAGGTAAAGGAGACAAATGGGTTAGATTTGCAATAACACATAAGCACAAAACAGGTTCCTAAGTTGTATAAACTTTGTATTTCCAGTTCCTTCTAGTCTGTAGACTACAAGCATCTACTATCCTTTTCAAAGAATCGCTGTTCTTGAGCTCTTGTGATCTGAATAAAGTAACAATTATAGAATTCAAAGCATGTTTTCATTCCTAATCAACAAGTTGGTTAGGGCCAGCCTATTGGTCTAGTAACAGACTTAGCTTCTGAAGAGAGGAGGAATTCACTATGTATTGATCCTCCATAGCAGTGGTGGGCAATTTGTGGCCCACTGGGGTTCCACCTGCAGCCTGCCAATGCCCTGGCTGCCTCCCTCTCCTATCCTAAGCCTCCCACTTCCCTCCCAGGACTTTCTGGGTACTGCAAATCATCTGATTCATGCTCTGGCCCTGTTCCTCTCCCTCCCTCCCAGGGAGGGAGGGAAAGGAGTAGGTAAGTGTGGGGCTATGATGTGCAAGAGGCATGAGGGTCACATGGGGGACTTGCAGGTGGAATACCAGTGGGCCATGGACTCCTGTGGCCCACTGAGGTGAAAGAGCGCTGCTCATGTAGCCACCCACTACTACTGGTTGCCCATCCCCGCTCTGTAGTCTACCTAAGAGACGGGTTGTTGAACTGTGGAAGGATCCTCTTTTTCCATCTGGAAAAACATGATCACTCAAAGGGTTTTTGAGCAAGTTAGGGAAAGAAGAACAGGACAAAGATTGGGTGGATTCTCCATTCTTCTAAAAAATGTAGGTCTAAATGAAGGGAAAACATACCTGACAGAATTTTTGTACTAAACTCAGCTTAACTCAATTCAGGAGTCTCATTCTGGGACTCCTGTTAATAGCAGCAGCTTTGATCTTTCTGGTTTAATTCTACAGCAAACTACTAGAGAGGAACACTTGCAAAGAAGCAGCCAAGTATTCTCATTATGGACAGCAATAATATAATGCTGATTCAACAGAATGGTGACTAAAGAGGGCCCTCTACAGTCTGAGACAAGACACCTTCACTACTGACCAAGGCAGTGTTTTTCTCCTTCAGCAAATGAGACTAAACATTTGTCTATGGTTGCCTTGTCTTACTATGGGGGAGAGTAATTTTTTCCACATTTGCTTTAAAGTCTGATATTAAGTTAAATGCTGGACAGGCATCAAGGATTTAACGTTTTATGAACTCTGAAATAAATGTTGCTGCCTAGAGTGACTGAATGGGCATTTCATTAGAGGCTCTGTCAGGACTGCTGAATTTTTCTGCAGTAGCAAATGCAATTTCATAAGCTACATCCATATGTATCTGGTTTTAGTTTGTTCTATGACAGGAATGAGCAATAATTTTTGATGTGCAGGCACTCCAAGAATTTGGTAAGGGGTCAAGCGCTGCATTCTTCCATGATATTAATGGAGGAGTTGCAGGGTCTGTGGTGGAGGCTGAGTGCACAAGGGAGGACTGGAGGGCAAAGGACTGGAGTACAGGAGGAGATGTGGGATCTGGGAGGGACTTTGTGTGAAGGAGGGCATTGTGACCTGGGGCAGGAGATTAGGATAGAGGGCCTGGAAGAGGGTATAGGTATAGGAGGTTGGGGCAGAGAGTTTGGGTTATGTAGGGCATGGGGGTCAGAGGGTTGTGGGGAGGGCAGGATGGGGCACCAGAATCAGGCTCTGGCTGGGAGACACTTATCTGGGTGACTCCTGGCTAGAAACCCAGCAAACTGCCAGCCTTCCATGCCTCAGGTAGGCAGCTCAGAGCAGCCAGCAGGCCCCATGTGCAGACGTGAGCTCGTAGGGTGGCAGGTAGGGAAGGGGTTCTCCCACCGCAGCCTGTTCTTGAAACAGGCAAGTCCCATTGGCCAGAAACAGGCCAATGAGAGCTGCAAGATTTTGCTGGTGGTGGAAGCAGCTCACAAAAACCATTTTTCCCCTCCCCACAGGCTCTGAGCCATTCACAGAATTCCACAGCTGGCTGCTATGAGTGCTGGGGATGGGGAGTGGGGCAGACAAGAAGCCTGGCTGAAGCTCCTAATGCACCTGCGGGCTGGATCCAAGGGCTTGAGGGTCTGAAACCAGCTCACAGGCCATATTTTGCCTCACCTTGGTGTATGATAAGTGAGTATGATTTCTTTTGTATTTTAAAAGGGGGAGGGGAGACAGGGGTTTATAAACGGTTTAGCACTATCACTTTCAATCTACAGTACTTGGGGATACTCCCCTCTCATAAGAATCCCTGGATGCCCCTTTAGAGCAGCTCTTCATGTGGTTTGTTCTTTTGCAGAAGCAAAAAGCTAGCAAATTTCAAGTTGAGAAATTGACCCCATGTTTTCACAGTTCACTCTCATTACAACTGACTATTAGTTTTATAATATGGAATAATATAGCTCATATTTTAATTTACGCTATTACACAAACCAATTATATAACCATCACTTTTGGTCCCAAAAGCTACCATTCATCTAAGACTGTTTAATCATGAGAATTATTAAAATTGGTTCTGCTGTAAGACAATAGATGGTGGCATGGAGTTTAATACAGAAAATAGGCAATTTCTTGCACTAACCTGATAATACTGAAAAGGATATAATGATTAGCCAACTGAAAGTTGATAGGAAAAAGAAATATAAACTGAGAAATTACCTAAATTAGTGATTACATCTACTCTGTAATCTTTTATGTGATCAGGCCTCTACAGATTTTTTATTAGTAAAGTTTAATGTTTTTAAGTTGGCATGAAAATGGTTTTATTATTTCTCAGCTACCAACTTCTAAGAGTCTGAGAACTGTATTTTTCCTTTCTCTATATAAACTGTGAGCACTAGATGAGGATTAGGGCTGTCGATTAACGAGGGAAGAATTAATATGTTAATTGCATGCCTTAACGCATATTAATTGACAGCTGGGGCTGCTGGCAGGGCTCGGTGCCCCTGCTGCTCACAGTTGTCAGGCTGCTGGGGTTCCTCCAACTCTGGCCTCTGCTGTTGTTGACCCCAGCTGCAGGGCTGGTGGGTGCCATAGCCTGTCTTCCACCTACCCCACCACCATGCCAGTGGGGCTCCTGGCAGGGTGCTGACTGGGGCTGGAGTCCGCATATCGGGGCTCCCCAGCGCGGCTCCCTGCCCAAAGCAGGCTGCCAGCAGGGCTCCCTGACACCAGCAGGGCTCTGAGGTCCAGGTGCTCTTTGGTTCAGCAACATCCATTGTCATGCTGGAGGAGGGATGTTGCTGGATTAGAGTGTGCCAGATGAGGGCGTTTCAACCTGTATTAGGAATAGGGGCAAACATTCTTACTATTGTTTAACTGTGTAATTAATTGTATGATTAATCATGATTTTTTTTAATTGCTTGACAGCCCCACTGAGGATATAGAAGTCCAAAATAAAGCATGTGAACTTTTCACTATGTAAAGATACTGACTGCAACATCACTGATCTTAGCATGCTCACCAGCAGCATCTCTGGATTTTAATGCTGAGTCATTTCTATAGCAATATTATCATAATTTCTGATGTTATGGTTAAAAATATATCAGGGTGTCTAACCCCTACACAGCTAACTTCAGTTTTTTAACTGTGCTTATGGCTTCAACTACCCAAGTTGAAATTAGGAAAAACAAGTTTATTATGAAGGCAATAATGATTTCCTGAAATTTATAAGGTGCAGGAGTATTGAACTAAGTGGTTCACCAATTCTGAATAAATGCAAAGAATAACTCCACTTCTAAAAAGTGCAAATTTACTGTTATTAACAACAAGGAAGACAGGACATGAAAAAATTTTAAGTCTCAGATCTTGTCCTTATCCCTTTACTGATCTTTTTCTTCACATTGAATCAATGTCTCAGATTTTTTTAAACTAAAAAATGACAGAAAAAAGAATCAACTGTTGCAAGGAGTTTGAATGTCAGTGGCTAGTCAGCCAGGTACTTGTATTAATAGAGAGATGGCTCAGGTGCCTTCGCAGGTCAGTTACTGCTAACCACTGAGGGTGCCAAGATTTCCATCTTCATTCACATGCACAGTAAATTCAGAAACCTCATTTCATTTTTATCCTGTCACATAAAACACAAATGCAGTTCCTGACAACATAATGTTACAGATTTACACAAAATACTACGTGATTTTCTTAATGTTTGTATATATGTTAATTATGCCAAATGACTATTCTGGCATAATTCCATTTACACACACCTTATTCCAGAAGGAGAGAGACATACTCTCGTTCAGCGTAATCCACAATGGAACATAATGAATAGGAACAAGTATGAAAACAATCAGCTCAATGGGATGAGTCTACACTGAGAGAAAGCCATGCTAGTCTATATACTATCAAAACAAAAAAGCAGTCAAGTAGCACTTTAATGACTAACAAAATATTTTATTAGGTGAGCTTTCGTGGGACAGACCCACTTCTTCAGACCATATCACACTGTACCAGAAACCCACTGATCGCTATACTTACCTACACGCTTCTACCTTCCATCCTTCACACATAACTAGATCCACTGTTTACAGTCAAGCCCTTAGGTACAATCGCATTCACTCTGATCCTACTGACGAGACCAAAAACTACAAGATCTTTACCAAATATTCATAAACCTGAATTACCCATGAGGAGAAATAAAAAGACAAATCGACAGGGCCAGATGAATACCCAGAGACCAGCTCCTCCAAGATAGGCCCAGAAAAACCAAGAACAGAACACCACTGGCCATTACCTACAGCCCCCAACTCAAATCACTGCAACGCATTATTAAAGACCTACAACCTATCCTTGATCAGGATGCCACACTCCAGAAGGCCCTAGGTGACAGGCTTGTTCTCTCCTACAGACAACCTCCCAACCTTATGAGGATTCTCTCCCACAACCACAGTCTATACCACAGTAACACCAGTCCTGGAACTTTTCCTTGCAACAAAGCCCACCACCAGCTTTGTCCACATATCTATTCTGGAGATACCATCACTGGACTTAACCAGGTTATTCACAGAATCATGGACACATTCTCATGTTCCTCAACTAACATCTTATATGCCATCATGTGACAACAATGCCCAGATGCTTTGTATATTGGAAAGACTTCAAATTCTCTTAGACAAAGAGTTAATGGGCACAAAACAGACGTAAAAACATTCCTGATCCACAAACTGGTCAGCCAGCATTTTAATGGAGTGGGCCAATCTGTTAATGACTTAAAAGTTTGTGTCTTACTGAAGAGGAATTTTCACAACACTCTGGAAAGAGAGGCTGCTGAACTCTCTTTTATATTCAAATTCGACACATTAACAGGTGGTTTGAACCAGGATGGGAATTTGCTGGGTCATTATAGGGGCTCGTTTGTATACTTGACTTAATCTAATTCTTGACTCCCCCCACCCCCCGCCTTCTACCCCTCTACTCTCTGATTTGCTCACCTTGATAACTTTTTTTTCCTGATGTGTCCACCTTGATTACTATTTTCGGTTCTCTGTGCCTTAAATATTGAGTCAGTTCTGGTGTGGCTATGGTCTGAAGAAGTGGGTCTGTCCCACGAAAGCTCACCTAATAAATTATTTTGTTAGTCCTTAAAGTGCTACTTGACTGCTTTTTTGTTTGACTGTAGGTATAGTGTGCTTCCCTCATAGAGTACAAAAAGGCATGCTACTGGGACTTGAGCTAGCATGTTAAAAATAGGAGAATGGACACTGTGGCTTGAGTTGGCAGTCAAGCTCTCCAGCTTAGGCCATCAGAGCCCATCTTAACTCTGCAGTGAAGACAGACTCTAAGAGTAGACATATGATCTTTAGATGGTTCTCTACTTTTTTCAAGTTGTGCTCTCATTTTTCTCTAAAAGCGTGTATATCTAGTTGCTCCATAGTGAAGATTATATCTAAGTTTGTTTTAATACAATTGACTTTTTCCCCCAATTTTTAAATCTTATTGTTGTAGTTTGGTGTTATCCATACAGATGTACAAGGCAGTCACTTTACATTTTAAAATTTTATTTTATTTTGGTTTTGTATTACTATATTTGACATCAAATTTTATAGATGTTGAGAAATTAAACACACTATGCTACATTAGAACAAAAATGTTTAAAAACAGAGAAATACTAAAATAGCATCAATGATATAATTACCGATCAGGCAATTTTAAACATTTCAGAGACAATTTACAGGAAAGCAATTGCATCTCTGAGGGTGCTACTGCCTTTTTGCTGTTGGTTCTTTAGAGAAGAAGAATTCCCTTACCGTATTGAGCCAATCATGTATGGCTGCGCTAGCTGTACCACAATAGCACCACTCCCCAGCTGATGGCATGTGTACCCGGAATCCCAGTCATAATTCTTTGTATCTCCATTTAACAAGGCATTGCGACTTCGACTTACACCCTCAATCACACTGGCACAATCTGCAATTGTTGCAACATTTTCAGAGGGAACTGTGAATTAAAACACAAAGAGAGCAAATGTGATTTGATAGACAGCAAATAAGTTCTTCTGTATTAACAATTTTTTATTTCTGGTGAAAAACAAAAAATAAGCATAAAATTATACATTGCTAACACAGGTAGCTATGGATTTGTTTCATGGGATAAATTAGAAACGGAAGAGTCCTCTAGACCCAAGATGTACAATTTTCACAGCATTGATTCCAGTATAGTTGTGTGACAAAAGTATCTATAAGTAACATTCAGGAATTACAATGAGGAATCTTGTGACACCTTAAAGACTTTAGGTATAAGCTTCTGTTGGCTAAATTTATTCGGGCATGCGCTTCTGTGGGCTGAAGCCTAGTTCATCAGCGGCATTAAGTGGCAATTTCAGGATAACTAATATTTGGGATGTCACAGTTGGGACATTAGCATTTTTCTATTGGTGTGAAAGGACCTATTTAATAGTTTCTGCTAGACAAACATGCCCATATTCAGGCAGAGTAAATAGAATGCAAATAACATGAGCATTCCCTAACCAATCAAGCAGAGGCAGGTAGTAGTAGAAATCAAATCCTGCATAGAAGTTATTATGTTTCCTAGCAAGGGGAGGAGAAAACATACCATACTGATCTTAACTTAATGGGAGTGCAGGAAAAGAGAGAAGATGCTAATTTCCTGTCTAGGAAATTTTTGTTTTGATAGTGTACAGACTAGCATGGCTTCCTCTCTGTTACTATTCCTGTCTAGGAGTATTGTTAAAATCTTACGAGGTTTTTCTTTTCATTTTTCCATGATTTTTTAATCCAAAATTCATTTTGGATCATGTGTCCATTTGTGTGTGTCTATAAACATGCCAGTGCGCCCCTCTTGTCAAAAAGTAAAAGGGCATACTAAAGCAATATGGTGCTCCAAGGCTAATACAATAATTCTAATTATTAATAAAACATGCATCGGTTATGTAGTAGAACTGTAATTATTTGACTTATAGCAGCAGTGACTAAATTCAGAAAACTGAGGCAATGGTCAGTGTAACAAATGGATGACTAATGGATGACTGATTATGACAAACGATCAGAGGGGTAACCATGCTAGTCTGTATCTGCAAAAACAACAAGTAAGTCCTGTGGCACCTTGCATCTGATGAAGTGGGTCTTTGTCCATAGAATCATAGACTGCTAGGACTGGAAGGGACCTTGAGAGGTCATCGAGTCCAGCTCCCTGCCCTCATAGCAGGACCAAGTACTGTCTAGACCATCCCTGATAGAATTTATCTAACCTGTTCTTAAATATCTCCAGAGATGGAGATTCCGTAACCTCCCGTGGTAATTTATTCCATTGTTTGACCACCCTAACAGTTAGGAACTTTTTCCTAATGTCCAACCTAAACCTCCCTTGCTGCAGTTTAAGCTCATGGCTTCTTGTTCTATCCTCAGAGTCCAAGAAGAACAAGTTTTCTCCCTCCTCCTTATGACACCCTTTTAGATACTTGAAAACCGCTATCATGTCCCCCCCTTCACCTTCTTTTTTCCAAACTAAACAAGCCCAATTTGTTCAACCTTTCTTCAGAGGTCATGTTCTCTAGACCTTTGATCATTCTTGTTGCTCTTTTCTGGACCCTTTCCAATTTCTCCACATCCTTCTTGAAATGTGGTGCCCAGAACTGGACACAATACTCCAACTGAGGCCTAACCAGCGCAGAGTAGAGCAGAAGAATGACTTCTCATGTCTTGTTCACAACACACCTGTTAATGCATCCCAGAATCATGTTTGCTTTTTTTGCAATCACACTGCTGACTCTTATTTAATGTGTGGTCCACTATAACCCCTAGATCCCTTTCTGCCATACTCCTTCCTAGACAGTCGCTTCCCATTCTGTATGTGTGAAACTGATTGTTCCTTCCTATGTGGAGCACTTTGCATTTGTCTTTATTAAACTTCATCCTGTTTACTTCAGACCATTTCTCCAATTTGTTGAGAAAGCTCATGCTTCAGTAAATCTGTTAGTCTATAAAATGCCACTGGACTTCTTGGTTCTATGACAAAAGAGAGTTACATATACTTAAGGCTGGACTGCAATTCTACAATAAACTAAAAGAAAGAATTAAAATTATTTTTGTAATGTTTTTAGAGGTTCAAAAAGCTCACAAACTCATTTGTGCCAGAATAAAATAATGTTTGAGTGTTAGGGGCATTTTTTTCTGATTCAGGAAAGATATCTTCTTAAGAATGTTCCTTTGCATGGACTGTTTCTTTTCCTAATTCTCATCTGTTGGGGCTATGGCAAGACTATAGTTGCTATTTCGGGAGACAAACCCATCCCAAATAGCAACTGTGGGGCTACATGTCACACTTGAAATTGCAGTGCTATTCCACTACTCCATGTCATGAGAGTGGTAACAGAAACCTTGAAACAGCCCCTTATTTCGAACTTCAGTACAACGAGATTCAAATAAGGTAACTTGAAACACCTTACGCACTATGCATTGCACAAATTGCATAAGTTATTTCAAGTTACAGCTACAATGTAGCCAGAGCCTTTAGGACTACTTGCTCAGTGGACTCTAGTCTTTTCCAATCTCCAATTCATCTTTCCGAAAAGCTTCCCATATTTCCAAAGCAAACACAAATCGTTACAGTAATAGTTCATTTATGAGTAGACGCCATTTAAGCAATTTCCCCAAAGATCAAGACAATAATAATATAAAGGCTTTTATTTCCTCTCTGAGCATACTGCAAGGATGTGTGGTTTGTGTGTGTGCACGAAGTGCTTTTGTCCACACTGTATTTTACAGAGTACTTTCATAAAAGCTTTTTTTCCCTTGAATTTCCCTGTATTCATCTCAGGCAACATTTTGAGCAGGTATAGTGCTCTCTTAACTAATTCCTTTCTATAATTCATTTGGCCTGAAAGCCACTGTCAAGATTTCAGACTTCATCTTGACAGTAAAGAGACAAATACATACTTTTACATTTATAAAGATGGCAGAAATTCCTTCATTAAAGATTTACTATTCAAGTCCAGCACCTTTCTAAAAATGGACACATGGGTCTTTAGATATTCCTTCCGTCTTCAGTTAAGCCTTCCAGAATTTCATCTAACATTGCTGAAAATGCAAAAAACTATGTTATAGGAATGCCTGGATTGCAAAATGAAGCCCTCAAGTTTGGATATGCAAATATTTAAGCTGCTTGTTCAACCTTAACCTTGCCCAATTGCAGCGAAGTGGTATTATGATACACAATTTAATTATATGATAGTAGACTATTTCTGATAGGGTCACAGCCTCTTTTCATATGCAGATGAGCTACTACTCAGTGAATAAAGCAGTTGTCCAGTTTTGTATATATAAAAAGTGTGTGTGTATGTATACGTAGATAGATAGATAGATCATGATTTATCAGGTGGTGCCTTGCCTTATTTGCACACTGTACTGCCCTTTCCCAGTTGTGATAGACAATCTAACACTGCAACTGGCAAGATCTGGCCCACCAAATCCTTCCATCCGGCGTGTGTATGGCCCCTCAGGCTGCAGAGTTGGGAGAGCTTCTGGTCCTGCCCCACTCCAGCAAGGTCTCTGAGCTCCCAGTGGCTCATTTAAGGTGCTGCTCCAATCTTTCAGCTTCTATTAACTAGAAACTGGGGGTAAAGCAGCACAATTTCTCAGCTCCCATTGGCTAGTTTTCATCCAACAGGACCTGAAAGATTTTGCTGGCTGGGGGGGCCGCACACAAAGCCGTCCCCCTCAAAAGAGAGCCATATGGAACAGCTAAGAGGACTGCCTGAGAGTGCTGCTGGCTGGAAGCTATTTAGATAAGTAAGTCCTGGCCAAAGCCTGCCTCTAGCACTGCATGCCAACTTCCTCCAAGACCCTACATCCCCCGCCCCTCCCCAGGCCAGAATCCTCTCCTGCACCCATATCCTCTCTAGCACCTTGCACCCCAATACCCCAACCCAGGTCACAACACCCTCCTTCAACCAAACTCCCCCTCAAACCCCATACCTTATCCTGCACTCCAGTCTTCTATCCTGAGTTCCCTTCTGCACCCAACATCCATCCCAGGCTACACACGGCCTCCATAGAAAAGTGCAGCCCTTGAACACTTACCAAAATCTTAGAGTGTCCCTCCATCAAAAAATTTTTGCCAACCCCTAATCTAACATATACCGAGTCACCATACAATCCTGTATCCATCCATACACACCTTCAATTAATACACTGAATGAGGCATGTCTCTTTCCATATTCATCTTCATATATTAATTTTGTTTTCACTGGACTGTTAGCTAAACTTATCAACACTTAACTCCCCTTGGGTTAACCTAGCTCAGCTGAGAGCGATCACACTGCCAAACAGCACTTCAACTGCATGGTATTTAGATTAACAGAACAGAACAATAGTCAGCAGCAATCAGCTTTAACCCATACCTCCTGAGGGGCTGGCTAGCTCAAGTCTAAAACACCACTTAATTCAAACTAGAGATTTCTGTATGTTAAGATGGATCAGCTTAGGGGGCAACACAGTGAAGAGAAATCATTATATGGAAAGGTGCTGGGCTGCTTCACATCCCTGCCTCATTCCACAAGTTCCCTCAAAAATCATACGTACTTGCACATATATCATTTAAATAAAATATCATTGCCTCGTATTCTTACATTTTCTGCAGAACCAGTATTGTTCAGGGATCCTGTACTGCCTGAAAATTTCTAATCTATTTGCATACATGCATATGTGCAGTGCCAATGGTATACAAGTCAAAGGAAGTGCACATATATAAAAATACATTTTGTTAATTCTTACAACTAAAGCAAAGAAAAACAGACTTTTTTCAGACCTGTAAAAGACATATCAGTAACCTAATATCCCATTCAAGTTCTTTTTTTTTTGAGTAAACTCAACCTGAAATGCTGTCCATATGGAAAAAAATGGTGTGTGTGTGTGTAAAAAGTTTCAAAATGGCGAAAGTGTAGTTCTTCATTTTTGAAAACAGTTGAACCATTTTTTTCTGGCTTTCAAAACAAAATCTCAACACAACCTATCCCCATTCCTCAGACTAGAACTAAGAAGAAATGTTCAAAATTTCAGCCCAAAGAGTAAAAATGTAATAAAGTTATGAGCAAACAAAAAAGACCCTTTAGAATTGGACCTGTACAGTACTAACCATAAATGAACAACCTTAACTCCACCCTCCTAGGAATGCCACCTGTTCAGCATTACCTTTTCCAAATTACTTCATTCAAACACAACCAGACTACCTCCCACGCCCTCAACTTTCTCTTCTGCACTCTCCCTTCACTAACCCATCAGCTCCATATATTACTAGTTGTGGGTGTCTGGAATAGGGAGTGCTGGAAAGTTGGTGTCCTTAAAGAGAGAGTGCTAAGACTGAGGTTTGTGGTCCATAGCAAATTGTAACTGTGGCAGTTACTGAGATGTGAGCTTGAGGTGGAGGAGTAGAGGTTGCCTTTCTTTTCTCTTCTTTCTGTGGTTTTGTGAGATATATTCAGAGGAGCCACTCCAGGGCCTGGGGAAGGTGGGAGAGGGGACTGGCTCTGTGCTCCAGAAGGGGCAGGGACAAGGGTAGAAGCCTGAAGGGGAAGGGCCAAGGGCAGACAGCCATCAGCACTGCCTGGATCACTGCGCTGGGCCGTCCAACAGCTGCATTTAGCAGCACAGCAGCAGGGCAAGTGGCATTTCAAAGGGGCTTGAGCTCTGGCCACTGCTGCTGCCAAAGAAGCAGCAGCAGCAGCTGGAGCTCCAGGCCCCTTTGAAACTCCAGACCCCAGGGCAACTGCCCCCTTTGTCTCCCAATCAGCAGGCCTAGGTATATTATGTGCATAGCAACTGTTTCACAATGAACAGGATCCGTCAGGTGGTAAGTATGAGTTGTGATTTGGGTGTGAGAAATGCAACAGAAGCAATATTGCCAAACACAAACAAACACCACGAAACAGAACCTCCAAAAGTCATGAGATTGGATAGACTGTTACATGTGTATGCATTTTTAAAATCATGCTTGTTTGCTTCCTGTTTTTGAATCTAGGAATATGTCTTTGGAGCAGTGTTAACTCTGGTGGTGAGCTAAGATGTTTGGGGGGCATATTCCCCGGCATTTTGTTCTACACCAAGCTCAGCTACTCTGTGATTATTTGCCAGTGAATTGTGGGAGACTTGTCTGTTCTTCTGGGCACATGAAGGGAACTAGGGGAAGCCACTGGATGACTAGCAGCACTAAATTCATTTAGTCTACATCCTCACTCCAAGATGGGCATGTTACCAGTCTGAGTGAAAGCCATATCCCCTTGTACTTGTTTCCCCTTCTGACCACTAATACTCACTAACTCTTCAAAGATAAAAGTTGAATTCACTCCTTTTCGGAAAACTGGAATGCAGCGACCATCTTAGCTACATGCACCCTAAACTTTTTTTCTGCACAGGCTTCAGAGAAATACAGCTCTCTTAACTTAGCACAGCCTGCGGTCTCTGTCCACTGAGAATAGTGGGAGATGGCAATCCTATTGAAAGAGGTATTTATTAATTTAGCTGAACTAGAGGATTTTACATGCCAACCCCAATGAAGGGCAAAATTTCAGTTATAAAGAGTAAGAGAAAAAATATTATCCTCCGTGCTAAATATTTATTTTCTGAAACTACCCACTGTACTAGATCTACTCAAAATTCATTACTTTACCAATTTTGCGTAACTAATAGCAGTTTTGAAATATATTAGTTGACTAAAAGACTAACGGCCAAAAATAAATTTCGCAAGGAAATCAATTCCAAACACTTCATATAAAAATTTTATGAAAAGGTACCAAAGAAGAACAACTCAGAAAATTCTGAACACATAATAAAATAAAACTGTGAAATTTCACAGGAAAAGACCTCATACAAGGAGATAAAAACAGGAATTTATGCTTGTTGCTGTCACAACACACATAATTATTGAGTTCCAACTACTGCTTCTAGAATGTGCTTATAAACTATCACATTGTTTTAAAATGGTTGAAAAAGAGCCATGTGAAACTTGAAAACTATTCATATGACTCTGCAGATCTAAAAAATCATCAAGATCAGTTTTAAATTAAGGACATCCCTAGAATCCCATTTTTAGTATGCTGCTCATGGCAGCAAGACAGAGGTTTTATAAAAAAGAGTGGGAAAATGTATATTCTTCTTGCTGAAAGAATGCACCATACACCGCTGAGACAAAAATCAATTCTTATGCCAGAAATACATTGCACAAGCCCTCTGATCCATGACAGAAAGCTACCAAGTACCACCTCTTCATCTGCCATATTAGAAGCTACCAAATGACCAACATGACACCCAAAAAACCCCTTCTGATCCTCCAGACCTGCAAACAGTCATTCAGCAAATTCCTGATTTATAAGCAAAATAAATAAATACAATTGTGTCAAACACTGGAAATGTTAACCAGGAAGGACCTGAAATATGTTATTGAGGACAGACATGAAATTACCCTTTCCCAGACAGTACAAACTACAAGGGTCAGCATCAACAAAGAAGACTGGTTGGCTCTTCTCTTTCCTCCTTGCCATGCAGACAGAGACTTCCCTAGGATTAAGGTGACATACAGATTGCTGTTTTCATTTTCGGGGTATGGGGACTACTAAACTTTGTATTAGAAAAGAGGCAGTAGGACAATGGCAGTATGAAAATAATGCTTTCAGTTTGTGGTTTGAGACATTGTATCCCATTTCTAGATACTTTGTGAACTGTGCAAGACATTAATTTAGCACTGCACATCTCAACTCTGTTCAATATTTCACTTGCACACACCAAGCCTACCCTACCTCTGTTCCAGTGGGTGATTTCTGAACTACTCTATGACCTCCTCACTCCTAGAAAATTATTACCATGCCTAGCTGGACTTCCTAATAATTGCCCAGAAACCTGCTTCACTACACACTGAATGTGATACTGTGGTCCTTTTCACAGTGGTAAATCAAACAATGATTCTAACTGCAATGCACAGAAGGTGCTATTCTGTTTTTGCTCCCAAGAGGAGTCTGCCACTCCCCACTGTGAATGTTCATTATCATCCTTCATACCTACCTGATAAATTTATTAAAAACACCATCTGGATGGGACTCAGCTCTGTGCTGTATTTTCAGTATTCCAGCCCTCTTCCTTTTTCCCACTGGAATTCCTCCCTCAATTTGTGTCATTTTGTTTACAAAAATGCACTGCCAAAGAAAGTCTTGTTTCTATCTATTTGTTTTTCTTTTTCTATGCCTCAGCTATCCAGCTATTACAATAACCCAAGCTGCAAGCGAAAGCAAAAGAGGAATGACTACATGGATGGGAATTACTTTTTTCACCTTCTGTGCACATAGCAATTTTGCTCAGGCAAATTTAATTTGCTGTTATGGAATGCAAAGAATACATGTTATAGTGTGCAGATTCAGTAAGCAAACAAAGTAAAAAATAACTAGCAGTGGATAACAGCAAAAAATACTTATCCAAAAATGATTTTACTGTGCCTGATTCTTATGCTGCAGCATAGAGTGGCCAATGGCCTGCCAGTATAGTTAATAAATTTAAAGGCGGTGTTACCTCCAGGGGGGTGACCTGAGGACCACGTATAGTATCTATTTTTAAAGATTACACTGACGTATCACTTAACTACCTTCCGTCTATGAAAAAAATGGGTGGCGAAAAAGGTCAGATCCATATATTTTCCCTTTCTAATTAAAAATAATTCTTTAAAAAAAGAATATAATTTAACACCCTGGATTTTACAAAGAAAAAGCTAGTCTTTGCAAAAGTAACACTGTATATTTCCGTATTTATATCCCATTTGGCTTTCACAGTTGTGACTAAACTAGCGTTCTTTCTACCTCACACAGCACCACCAGTAACAACAGTTTACTCAAGCCAATTACTCTCAATGAAACCAGTGCATCTTCAATGTTTTCAAGTGGCTAACTCTGGTGCAAGTGATTGGTAATTAGCAAAAAAAAAATGGTTGGTGAACAAGAAAGAATAGATAGAATAAGATGATCTTTGTATTGGCTTTCAGGAGTAACAGGAGTAATACAATCTGAACGTACTTAATAAAAGAAATATATATGATTGATATACAGAGAAAGCAGATACACTGAGTATGAAAGTACCATTTTACATATTAATATATTTTCGTAAGAGAGCTCACACTGAAATGCTGCAGACTTTATCTGTTTGATGTGTTTCTGATGAGGTCATCTTGGCTTTCCTTTCAACTGCATAATCTGGGCTTTTGGGCTAAAAAGTTGACTTACTAGAATGGATCACTAGAATTTGGGATTACTCAGATTCCAAAGATCTGTAATGCTGATACACTTAACAAAATACACAAATGCTGGCAGGGGTTGCTCAGAGATATTAATATATTTCAACCCATCACAGAGCTATTATTTCAATTAAAAGAATTGCATGGCTATTTCTTTGCAGACTGTAAGGATAACAATCAACAGTAAATATTACTAGATGATTTTTTTTTAATGTGAAGTGACCATTCATTTTTCTTGTCGCCTGTCTGACTGCCCATTGATCTTCCCTCATATCAGTGGCAAAAACATTTTCTATCTCTATTCAGCACACATTCCAGTAGGTTAAAATTTCTGGCAAAATGCATGTGTGAATACTTAATGCTGAGGAGAAAAACAAAAAATACAGGCAATTAGAGTTGTTAAAGCTGTAACTAGTTTTGTTCTTTCCTGTTACGTTAAAAATTTTTCCTCTATTTTGAGTGGAGTTTAAATGAACATCTCTTGATTATTTGTTAAAAAATAAAATAAAAACCCCATTAAGTATCCAGACTGTGTATTTAACTCATGTATGAAAACTTTTGTTCCTATTGCTGTCAACCCCATCTTCTCTGTTCCCCACAAACAAGGATTTACATCCTTCTGTTGCATCAGGTCCCTACTAAGATTGTGAGCTCCTTTGGATAGGCATTGTCTGATATGTCCGTACCTCAGCCAGCACAATACAGGTTGGTTGAGGGTTCCTAAGTGTTGCCCCTGTTGTAACACCACAGTACATAAGAAATTAACATAGCTGGCTTTTGTTCAATGCTAGTTTATAATAGCATTTGAAGCCAAACATTTTTGAGCATGAAAATCAAAGATGACAGTAAAGCTCTGGGGAGAATGTATATGCTATTTAATCTCTGCTACACAGCAAGTAGAAGGGCTACAATTAATTTTTTCTGTTAATGAGCCATACAAAACAATACAGCTATTTGTTTAGATTTGTTTTTGTCTTCTGATGAAGGTGTGGTGATGAGGAGTGCAGAGAAAAAATATATAGCAGTCCCTGACGGTGCAGGAGTGGGCTGGGATGTGAGGTCTGGTTGGAAGGTAGGGTGCAGGAGCAAGCTGGGGGACTGGGTGGGAGGTACGGTGCAGAAGTGGTTGGTGGAGGTGGTGTCTAGGATGTGGGCAGGGAATTGGGGTCCTTACGTGATGCACCTCTCAGGGGGAACACAGGGCTCTGCACTTGCAGGCAGCACTCCCTCCTCAGTCATGATTCCCACACAATGGGAAGGACTGGGCTGCAGCCTGCAGTTGAGTGCTGCTAGAAGCAATGCACTTGGCTCCATCTCAGGAGGGAAGGGGTGTGGCAGTATGTAGAGCTGCTTCCTCCCTCCCCCTGCACAACCCTTCATAATCCAGCCCTGGCCATGATTACTTTCTTTAAAAGAGTGCAGTCTCTGTTCCTCCACCCGCCTCCACACAATTTTCAATAGCAGCAGGTGCAAACAAGGGGGAAGTGTGGCCCACATTGTACCTAATCATACCCCTATTGAGGTGTGATATGCCATGCTTGCCTGCTTCTCCTTGAAGTCTAGGAATGTAAACACCCAAATCAGCGCTGCTTCTGAATTAATTAAAGATGACTTTAGTGTCAATCGACTTGTCTTTTGTTTCTGAAGAGAAATTTGATGTGATCCCTAACGCACACTTAAAATACACCTTGCATAAGGGAACAAATATTGCAATCACCATTAGCTTACACTTGCTTTGAGTAGAGCTCAGCACAGTGTGGCCCTCAACTAAACCAGTTTCCATTGTGCATTGCCATTGTGGACAGAGACAGATGGTGTATTAGTCCCAAGAAGGAAGAAGCAAGGAACATGGGCAACAAAAAGTAGGCACGACAACTATTGCTGCAGGAAGTAAAACCAGATATTCTAGGGATAATAGAAACATGGTAGAATAGCAGTCATAACTGGAGTACAAGTATTGAAAAGTATGTGCTGTTCAGGAAAGATAGAAATAAAAGTAAAGATGGTAGAGTAGCACTGTATATTAGTGATGAGGAAGACTAAAGAAGTGAGAAGTAATTGAATTAAAAAAACAAAGTTATACCAGTTTGGGGAAGAAACCTACCAGAGGCTCTTCCAGGAAAGTGCTTGAGGTATGCCACAGACACTTCAATATCTGATCTGAATATGGATAGAGACTTCTCATGCTTTTAATGAAATAAATACTACTGGTAATTAGTGTTTATGGAAGATTCTCATTTCCCACACATAAATTAGAGAAAAAGTCCTACTAATAACGGCAGTTTACTGAATAACATAGCTGACAGATTCCTTCACCAAGTAGTTACCAAACCAACAAGAGATGATGGCATTTTAGATTTTTTTTTATGACCAATTGCCACCTCATAGAAGAGCTAATTATAGGGTCAAAAAAAAAGCAGTCCAGTAGCACTTTAAAGACTAACAAAATAATTTATTAGGTGATGAGCTTTCATGGGAAAGACCCACTTCTTCAGACCATAGCCATACCAGAACAGACTCAATATTTAAGGCACAGAGAACCAAAAATAGTAATCAAGGTTGACAAATCAGAAAAATATTATCAAGGTGACCAAATCAGAGAGCTCTGTTACTAGTTACAGGGGTCAACCTTTGCTCAAGAGATCATGAACTAATTCAGTTAAAATTAAATTAAAGGATATACAAAAATAGGTGTGCAAAAAGAGCAAACTTTTAAAAATTAAGAGAACTAGCAAACTGGACTGGACTGAAAAACCCATGGGTCTAAATGTGGAGTAAGCAAAGAATTTAAGACAAAGTAGCAGACCCTATCAGAGGCCTGCTTCCCAAGGAAGAGGGAAACGTGCAGAGGGAAGGGTAACAGACCAAGCTGGTAAGCAGATCAAGTAGGTGGATAAATGAAAGCAGTATGCAGAGAAAAAGGTTGGCAAGGAAAGTTACCACTTAGAAGTCAAAGTGTGTTACCACTTAGAAGTCAAAGTGTACAGAAAAAATGAGAAGTTCCAAAGCTAAACAAAGTTGGATCTTGCAAAGAAAATTAAAACAAACAGTAAAACATTCTATACCCGTACAGCCAGTTTTTGACGAGTGTAAAAAGGAATTTAGGAATAGTGGCAGGATGGATAATGGAAATGAGGATATGGAAGTAGAAATTACCACATTCAGGATGGAAATCAAGCTCAAATAGTGCAATGGGAATAAACTCTGTGTGTGTGTGTGTGTGTGTGTGTGACCGTACAAACTAGCAGACGAAGCTGTAAACACAAGAGAATGATTTTTTAATGAATTAATAAATGTGGGGTGGTACCCTGGGACTCAAAAGTTATCTTTAAGAATAGGGAAAAATTATCTGGGAAATTACATGTTGGTTCATTTGACCTCAGTTAAATGCAAGGTCTTTGAACAAATTTTGCAGGAGAAAGTACTTAAAAGACAGAGAACGGTGATAACTGAGATTAAACATAACATGATTTTATGAGGTAAATCATGCCAGACCAACTTGATTTCTCTCTCTTAGAAGATGATTGTTTAGACAATCGAAACGACATAGGTCTAATCTACATGAATCTAAGTAAGGCATCCGGTACAGTTTCATGTGGGAAATCATTAATTAAATTGGAGAAGATGGGAATTAATATGAGAATTGAAAGGTGGATAAGAAACTATTTAAAGGGGACACTACAGTGGAACCTACTGAAAGGTAAACTGTCAGGCTGGAGGTAGGTTACAAGTAGACTTCCTCAGGGATCAGTCTTGAGCTTTATCTTATTTAATATTTTCATTAATGACTGTGGCACAAAAGTGGAAACATGGTCATAACATTTGTACACAACACGAAGTTGGAAGCTCCTGCCAATATAGAGGAGGACACAAATATCATACAAGAAGATATTTATGACCTTGAAAACTTGAGTAAGAGAGAATGGATGATTTTTAATATTGCAAAGTGCAAAGTGCACTTTGGAATCACCACCAGCAATTTGTCTACAAACTGAGAAGTTATCAGTTGGAAGCGACAGAAGATGAGAAAGACTTGGGTGTATTTGTTGATTATAGAATTACAGATTACAGGATGTACTGAGTGAGGTATTCTCAGCAGAGATAGGGAAATGTTAATCCATTATAAGATGTAATGGTGAGACATCATCTGGAATACCATGTACAAACTCATCTCTCATATTTAAGAAATATGAATTCAAACAGGAGCAGGTGCAGAGGAGGGCTATGAAGATGATCAAAGCAATGAAGAGCTTAGTTCCTGAGAAGAGACTCAAAGAGCTTGACTTGTTTAGCCTAAACAAAGGCTGAAGGAAGATATGTTTGCTCTCTATAAATACATCAGAGAGACAACTACTGTGGAGGGAAAGAAATTATTTAAGTGCCAATATTGACACAAGAACAAACGGATATAAACAGGACATCAACAAATTTAGGCTTGAAATTAGGTGAAGGTTTCTTCCCATGGAGGCTCAAATAAGCACTTGTCTTGCCCATGGTCACACAGTGGAAGTAACTGGCACAATGGAGTTTAAAAGCCAGGTCTCCTGACACCAAGTGAGGTGCACTAGCAATGAAAAAATAAAACAGCCTTCTGCTAAGTGCAACGTAAGCTTTTGGGGAAAGATTTTCTAAAGAACAAATGAAAATTAAACATCTAACTCCACATGAAAGTCAGTCACTCAGAGGAATGATATTCTATAACAGCCTGCAAAGGGAAGCACTGAAGAAAAAAACCTAACCGGCTTCAAGACTGAGTTTGACAAGTTAGTGGAGGACACGGTATTATGATACTGCCTATAATATCATATAGCTGAGCTGTGACTGCTAGTAGCAAATATCCCCAACAGCAAGTGCTGGAGCACCAGAAATAGAGGGTTCAAGCTACTGTAAAGAAGTCTTTCCCTGGTGGATGGCTGTTGAGCTTTGCCAATTTACTCAGGATCCAAGTTAGAGCCATATTAGTGGCTGGGCATGTTTCTTCCCCAAGTCATATTGGCAAAGACTCTGGGTAGTTTTCTCCTGTGACCTATAGTAAACAGTGGATTCTCTGTGAAAGAAAGTGTTTAACTCATGATTTGAGGACTTCAGTAACTCACACAGAGGTTACTGATCTATTATAGAGTGGGTGGGTGAAGTTCTATGCAGGAGGTCAGAATAGATGGTCATAATGGTCCCTTCTGGCCAACCCTGAGTCTATATCTATATAAACTACACCACACCAATTAAATAAGGAATTTTCTGAGTCACTAGAGGGGCTCGTTTGCATACTTGGCTTAATGCGATTGTTGACTCCCCCCTGCTTCTTCCCTTCTACTCTCTGATTTGCTCACCTTGATAATTTTTTTTCTGATTTGTCCACCTTGATTACTGTTTTTGGTTCTCTGTGCCTTAAATATTGAGTCTGTTCTGGTGTGGCTATGGTCTGAAGAAGTGGGTCTGTCCCACGAAAGCTCACCTAATACATTATTTTGTTAGTCTTTAAAGTGCTACTTGACTGCTTTTTTGTTTTCACATCAGTTAAGAGCTCAATGGGTATTCAAATATAGTTCCTGATGAGACTCCAGACATATTCTTTCTTCAGAAGTATCCACTATTACTGAAACGTAGTTTCCCTTGGAGGATCAATAAAAAGGGTAATTTTCAAAAGATACAAATGGGAGTTAAAGGTCAAGAATCTGGGTCCCACTGACTTTCACCCGGAGTTAGATGTTTAACTTTCTTTTGTTCTTAAGAAAATCTTTCCCCAGAATCTTACATTGCACTTAGCACAAGGCTGTTTCATTTTTTCATTGCTAGAGCACCTCATTTGGTGTCACGAGACCTAGCTTTTAAACTCCACTGCGCCAGTTATTTTCACTGTGTGACCATGGGCAAGACAAGTGCTTCATTGAGCCTCCATTTCCTCATCTATAAAATGATATTTAACCACATACATCAAGATCTTTAAGGTCTGTATTAAGTGCTAATTATTATATCAGCAGCGTTTATTAGTACTTAACACGTACGTAACATAAACCCTCAACATCTTTTGAGATAGGTATGTGTTATTTGCCACATTTTACATGAGGAAACAAAGAAAAAGTAGGATTTTGTCCTAAGATTATTCAGCGAGTAAATGGCAGAACTGGGATAAGAATTCAGGAGATCCTGGCTCTCAGTCCTATGCTCAAACCAGTATATACTGCTGACTTTTTGATTAACAGTCCTTTCCACTTTTAAAAGCTCAAATAGCAAGAACACGTCTTCAGTTGTACATCATTACAACAGCATCACTGATAAGAGGTATATGCCTTTCATTGCAAAAAATCACTGGGAAGCCTAGACACCCCCACAGTTCTTACAGAAAAAACTGACATTTTTCCTGCTTTAAATGGCAAGTGCAGACATGCATTAGCATTGTTCACTGAAAGCAATGGGAACAGATTTTTAGATCTACAGTGATATTGGCATTAGTAAATAAAACAGGCATGTGGCTGTTCTTTACTGTATAGGGAAAATAATTCCCAGAAGTATTTAGATAATCTCAAAATTTTCATAATTTCCTAAGGCGCAAAGCTGACAGATGTTGTTCGGAAAATCTGTTCATCTTCGAAAAAAGCTAACCTTTAAAAAGGGGAGAGGGAAACAAGACACGACAGCTTTGTGTAGATTTGACATTAAACTGGACAAGAAAACAGCACCTCACACTGCTTCACCATGGGGGAAAGAAAGTAATATTTCACAAAGCTGAACTGCATTACTAGGAAATTGATTTGGCTGTTTTCCCTTTGCTATATGCTTAAATGATTTTTTAAATAACTGCCATTGAGTAAAAGATAAGTGAATGATTATTTATTCAGTTTCTTTCTTTCCTTCTTTTTTTTCTTTTAAACAATTTCTCAAGAGGTACAGGATGGTCTGCAAATGAGGGTTCACAGTGATTCATAAGTTCTGAACAGCATTTCACAGAGGGTAACCAAGGACATTCTACTTTTTATATCCATCTTCTACTCTTTACTCATTATTCACCATTTTCCCTGGTATATTATATAGAAGTAGAAAGATAGACCAATAGATTGAGACAGGGCTAAAAGCCAGAAATAAATACAACAACATATAATATAGGCTTTTCAGATTGTACTCCCAGCGACCTAGATCAGACCTCAAGGTGGGGTAAAAGATTGCACAAATCCTTTTGCTTGCATAGTCCTTGACATTCCCTAAATTGAAGTTGCCATTAATACCAGATCTGACGATTTCAGTAACTCAGCCAGAGATTACAGGCCTACTACAAGAGTGGGTTGGCGAGGTTCTATGGTTTGTGACATTGAGGTGGTCAAATTAGAGGAACATGATGGTCCCTTCTGGCCTTAAAGTCTATGGCCGTTTCTACATAGGCCACTTTCTTCGAAAGTGGCATGGTAATACATGGCCCGAAATACGCTAATAAGGTGTGGATGCAAACTCCCTGTCCCTCATTAGCATACGGTCACGTGATTTGGAGTCCAGAAGACCGTTCTCCCAAACTCCAAAACGCTGTTTAGAAGCGCAGCCCCTGGGGGGTCTTGAGGAAGGAAGCCCTTCTTCCGGAAGCTCCCCTGGGGCCATGCTTCTCCACGGTGTTTTGGAGTCTGGAAGAACGGTCTTTCGGACTCCAAATCATGTGACTGTATGCTAATGAGGCACAGGGAATTTGCATCTGTGCCTCATCAGCATATTTCGCACCGTGTATTACCATGTCACTTTCGAAGAAAGTGGCCTGTGTAGAAACGGCCTATGAGTCTACTGCACCAGGGATAGTATAACACCGGCTACTGACTCCTGGGACTGCGTGTAGGAAACCAAAATCAGAGAACGGTAAAGCCAAACTCTGAGGCAAGAAAAGACAACAAAATGCGTAAGAAAGTTCATCACCTTTTGTGAACAGGTGATTGCAAACATGAGGGAGTTTTGAGAGGGGCACTCTCCAGGTGAAGAAGGAGCAATTCACAGGACCTTGGGGTGAGAGGCTGTCTGGAGTGTGTGCATTTGGGAGTTACTTGTGACTGTATTCTGGGCTTGTTTGTCTGTTTGTTCATGTGTTTGGAGATCCATGTGCTGAATTGTTTGTTTGCTTGTTTCTTTGAAAGACCATGTGCTGAGGCTGGCAGTTAGGATTTGAAATCTGCTCAGTGGTCGAGCTGTAGCCAGGTGGCAGACTACCAGTGAGGAAGGACACAGCTTGTAAAGCCTGATAGTAAGCAACCAGGGGAGCTTGCAAACAGGTGATTGCAAACAGGAGGAAGTTTTGTGAGGGGAGCTAGTTTCTTTTGACATTCTCTAAAACATTTATACTAAAAACGATATCCTAATCTACCACATTGAGTTTGCCTGACTGTTTAAATTTTGAATTCTGATTGCAGATGATTTCAGTTTCAGTCACTGTTGCAGTTGGGACTGTGTCCCTGGGAGGGATGGAACCTCTTTTGATCCTTTGTCCCCTTGATTGCCTTTCATCAGCCTAAGGCTCAGCCTTCCCCTGTGTGGCTAACAAGGGGGGGGGCCTGACTAAGGTTTGCAGGCTTTATAAAGCCAGAATCAGAGCAACCAGGGAAGCGAAGTGGACATGGTGCTGCAGAAAGGGAAGTTTTAAGAGGGAGTTTGGCAGAGGGGTTGCACTACGGTTAGAAAGACCTGCAACACCTGTACCAGCACTGCTCCTGTCTCCTCTACCTGCGCCTGTAGTCAGACAGACCTCCTGACCAGGGATGCCTCTACCCAGACCCTGGTCCAGTTTTGCAAGGACTGTGACTTGAAGTTCCCACCTACTGAAGTCCAGGCTGGGGGGACCATCCAATGTGAAAGGCGTCTTCTGGTAGAAGCTCTCAGGAAGCAGGTGCTGGAGCTACAGGATGAGGTAGCTAGGCTTAGGAGTGTTTGATTCCATGAGCAATTCCTGGATAGTATTCATGTGGAGACAGCTGAGGTTAAGAAAGCTGTCCCACCACAAAAGAGTACTGACACACCATCAGTGGAGGTGGAGATGGCTCAAGGGGGATACTGGCAGCTGGTCACTTAAAGCAGCAGGCAGTACTCCACTCCTGCTCTCAATCCTCTCACTGTGGTACTGGAAAACCATTATGCCGCACTGGATATGGAAGATACAGGAGACAAGGAATCATCCCCCTACAGCAGAGTCAGAGAAGCCTTGTAACCCCAAGGCTGGGAGGTCTGCTGACATCACTACAAGGACAAAACGTAGGGTAGTAGTGGTAGGAGACTCTCTTCTGAGGGGGACGGAGGCACCCATCTGTCACCCTGACATGTCATCCTGGGAGGTGTGGTGCCCGCCAGGAGCCCATATCCAAGACATTACGAGGCATTGTCGAGGATTATCTGGCCTAATGGCTACAACCCCATGCTACTCATCCACGTGGGCACGACTGATACTGCAAGGTGTAACCTTGAGCAGGTCAAGCATCACTACAGGGCTCTGGGAGTACATGTGAAGGAGCTGCGAGCGCAGGTGGTGTTCTCCTCAATCCTTCCTATCAAAGGTGGGGGTCCAGGAAGAGACAGGTGCATCCTGGAGGTGAATGCCTGGGTGCGAGAATGGCATTGCTAGGAGCACTTTGGCCTCCTCGGTCATGGGATGCTGTTCCATGAAGGACTGCTGAGCAGGAATGGAATTTACCTTTCAAGGAATGGGAAGGAGGTATTTGGATGTAGGCTGACTAACCTCGTGAAGAGGGGTTTAAACTAGGTTCAATGGGGATAGTGACCAAAGCCCACAGGTAAGCAAAAAATCTGGAGGCCTGGGAGTTGGTTTGGAAATGGGAGGGAACAGGGGATATAATAGAGAAAAAAGAGGGACTAGGCAGAACTGGGAGGCAAAAGCAAATCAGTATCTTAGATGCCTATATACAAATGTAAGACGTATGGGTAAGAAGAACCTGAAATCCTAATAAACAAACACAACTATGACATAATAAGTGTGACAGAAATGTGGTAAGATAGTACCCATGATTGGAATATTGGTATAGAAGGGTATAACTTACTCATGAAGGATAGGCAGGGTAAACAGGGAGGAGGTGTTGCCTTATACATCAAAAATGTGCACACCTGGACTGAGGTGGAGATGGATGCAGGAGACAGACATGTTGAGAGTCTCTGGGTTAAGTTAAGAAGCGTAAAAAATACAAGGGTGAGGTCATGATAGGGTCTACTACAGACCACTTAGCCAGGTAGAAGAGGTGGATGAGACTTTCTCTGAACAACTAACAAAATTATCCAAAACACAGGATTTGGTGGTGATGGGGGACTTCAACTACCCAGACACAATCTGGGAAACTAACACAGTGAGGCACAGACTATCCAGAAAGTTCTTGGACTGCACGGATGACCATTTTTTATTTCAAAAGGTTGAAAAAGCTACTGGGGGGAAGCAGTTCTAGATTTGATTTTAACAAATGGGAGGAACTTGTTGAGAATTTGAAAGTGGAAGGTAGCTTCAGAGAAAGTGACCATGACATCACAGAGTTCAGAACAGAGAAATAGAGACAATGGATTTCAGGAAAGCAAATTTTGGTAAACTCAGAGAGCTGGTAGGTAAGGTCCTCTGGGAAGCAAGATTAAGAGAATAAACAACTGAAGAGAGCTGGGAGTTTTTCAAAGGGACATTATTAACAGCTCAAAAGTAACCTATACTGCTGCATAGGAAAGATACAAAGTATGGTAAAAGACTGCCGTGGTTTAGCCAGGAGATCTTGCAGGATCTCAAAATCAAAAAGGAGTCATATAAAAAGTGGAAATTAGGAGAAATGACAAAAGATGAATATAAGCAAAAAATACACGTATGCAGGGGCAAGATTAGAAAGGCCAAGGCACAAAACAAGCTCAAACTAGCTAGAGACATAAAGGGTAACAGGAAGACGTTCTATACATCTATTAGAAGCAAGAGGAAGACCGAGGACAGGATTGGTCCACTACTCAGTGAGGAGGGAGAAACAATATCAGGAAACTTGGAAATAGCAGACTTGCTTAATGACTTCTTTGTTTTGGTCTTCACCATGAAGACTGATGCAGAAATGCCTAACATAATGCATGCTAGTGGGAAGGGAGTAGGTTTAGAGGACAAAATACAAAAATAAGTTAAAAATTACTTAGAAAAATTAGATGTCTGCAAATCACCAGGGCCTGATGAAAGACATCCCAGAATATTTAAGGAGACGATAGAGGAGGTTTCTGAGCCTTTAGCTATTAGTTTTGAAAATTCCTAGAAGTTTCAGAGAGAGAGATTCCAGAAGACTGGAAAAGGGCAAACACAATGCCCATCCATAAAAAGGGAAAAAAGAACAACCCTGGAAACTACTGACCAGTCAGTTTAACTTCTGTGCCAGGAAAAATAATGAAGCAAATAATTTGAGGAATTCATCTGCAAACATCTGGAAGAAAATAAGGTGATAGGTGACAGCCAGCATGGATTTGTAAACAACAAATAATGCCAGACCAATCTGATAGCTTTTTTTGACAGGATAACAAATCTTGTGCATAAGGGAGAAGTGGTAGATGTGGTATACCTAGACTTTAGAAGAGGATTTGATGCAGCCTCACAAGATCTCCTTATCAATAAACTAAGCAAATACAACTTAGATGTATAAGGTGGGTGCATAACTGGCTGGATGAACATTCTCAGAGAGCAGTTATTAATGGTTCGCAATCATGCTGAAAGTGGGCATAAAAAAGGGTATAAAAAGTGGGGTTCTGCAGCAATCTGTTTTGGGACCAGTTCTATTCAATATCTTCATCAACGATTTAAATATTGGCATAGAGAGTATGCTTATTAAGTTTGCAGATGATATGAAACTGGCAGGGGGTGCAACTGCTTTGTAGGATAGACTCATAATTCAAACTGGAGAAATGGTCTGAGGTAAACAGGATGAAGTTTAATAAGGACACATACAAAGTACTCCACTTAGGAAGAAACAATCAGCTTCATACATATAGAATGAGAAGCCATTGTCTAGAAAGGAGTACTGGAGAAAGGGATTTAGGGGTCATAGTGGACCACAAGTTAAATATGAGTCAATAGTTTGATGCTGTTGCAAAAAAAGCAAGCACGCTTCTGGGATGCATTAACAGGAGTGTTGAGAGCAAGACATGAGAAGTCATTCTCCCGTGCTAGTCAATGCTCATTAGGCCTCCATTGGAGTAGTGTGTCCAGTTCTGGGCATCACATTTCAAGAAAGATGAAGAGAAATTGGAGAAGATCCAGAGAAGAGCAACAAGAATGATTAAAGGTCTGGATAACATGAGCTATGAGGGAAGACTGAAAGAACTGGGCTTGTTTAGTTTAAAAAAGAGAAGATTTAGAGGGGACATGATAGTGGTTTTCAAATATCTCAAGGAGGGTTACAAGGAAGAGGGAGAAAAATTGTTCTGCGTGGCCTTAGGATAGGCCAAGGAGCAATGGGCTTAAACTGCAGCAAGGGAGGTTTAGATTAGACATTAGGATAAACTTCCTAACTGTCAGAGTCGTTAAGCACTGAAATAAGTTACCTAAGGAGGTTGTGGTATCTCCATCACTGGAGACATTTAGGAGCAGGTTAAACAGGCACCTATCAGGGATGGTCTAGATGATGTTCGGTCCTGCCAAGAGGGCAGAGAACTGGACTTGGTGACCTCTTGAGGTCCATTCCAGTTCTAGTATTGGAGGGGTAGCCGTGTTAGTCTGGATCTGTAACGGCAATGAAGGGTCCTGTGGCACCTTATAGACTAACAGAAAAGTTTTGAGCATGAGTTTTCGTGAGCACAGACTCACTTCATCAGATGCTGCATCAGATCCAGCATCTGATGAAGTAAGTCTGTGCTCACGAAAGCTCATGCTCAAAACTTTTCTGTTAGTCTATAAGGTGCCACAGGACCTTCGTTGCTATTCCAGTTCTAGTATTCTATGATTCTAGACCTATGTCACTGGACAATTAAAGAACTCTTTCAGAATCATCACATTAGAGGAACCTGCTTCTGCGTCAAACTCATAGCTCTGCCATTTGCTAAGAGACTGGCATTTGGTGTCTTAAATGTCTAAATAAAGTAAATCTGAGAGTCAGTCCTGTTCAAAATTTTTGATGATGAAATTCATTCAAGCAAGCACTGAGTTTTTAAAATTGGATGTCCTTGTTAAGCAAAATAATTACATCAATTCTGTAAGGATATATATATGGCTGTTTAACAACCTGATGTATTTACAAATTAACAATGTGCCACAAGGAAAATTAAACCTCAGCCCAATCATTTGCATTGGGGAGCAATTTCACAGGATCTCATTCATTTAAATCACTTATCTTGTTTATCAGGACAATAGATTGCAAACTGGCACGAAAACAAGTAGTGCTAGAAAGTGCAATTCCCATCTAGCTTTCCCTTAAAACTGCTAGACAACTGCCATTAAATTTTTTGGATACTGCTTACAGTACCTGTTTTACACATCTCTCCACACATTAACTTTTAAATGTCATGCATTGGAAGCTAATGTTTTTGACATGAAAATGTTGTATGTAAAACACAGTGACATAAAATTGCTATTATCAATCTACTGCATGAAATTACACTTCACTTTTATTACTTGTTTGCCAGGCTCCTAATCTCCACTTTACTGTCATGGCCATTATATAGGTGCTAGCTACACATTCGAAAATAATATGTCTGACAAATGATTCTCTGTATGGATAACTTCTTGATCCAACTGAATAAGTCTAATAAAGAGATTAAGTAATGTAGACTATATGCAGTTGCATGAGACCTCCCTCCCCGATAAAGCTTCTCTCACTGAGCCAATTTTTTGTTATTCCCTTGACTGATGTTTTAAATAAGAGGCCTCTTTTGTGTCATTTCTGGCAATTGTCCAGGAAATTGTTAAAAAGTCACACAGCTCTTCCACAGAAGACTGTGCCCCCTCAAATGAACTAACCAACATGCATTTCTTAATAAAACAGTCTCTTATAATGGCTGTGTTGTAATCTCATGTCTAGTATTTAATGACTGCAACACTGTCGATAATGTCCATGCAGTAACTGTATCTAAGAGCTAGTCTAAATAAACAGCTCACAACAACCTGGAGTGTAAATCCATAGGCACCTACTGCACACCTACTGTTCATGTGGACCCTGCTACCACGCCCTTAAAGTTTATTAGTGCACTTTTGGCTATTTCACACTGGGACAGGAGGTCAGCGTGCACCAGGAAACCTATGGTCCACAGTAGCAGGGACCACACAAACAGCTAGTAAACGACAGGCTAACGCACTGTATATTTACACTCCAGATTGCCATGCACTGTTTGTCTAGAACAGCAGTCCTCAAATACTTTATCTCATGGCCCCCACTTATCCCAATCCACATCCCTCTGGCCCCCAGAGCCAGGGACAGGAACAGGGCCACAACTCTCAGGGGGGTGGGGTGAAAGTGGGAGGGGAGAAGGAGGCTGACTTGAGTGGGCTGAGGCTGGGGCCCCAGGCATGGGACCAGGTGCAGAGCTGGGTGGCATACCCTTTTCATCCCTGTGGGGGCTGGCCCAGGTCCTAGCTGCTCCCCCCAAATGTTACTCCATGTTCCTCTAGACAAGCCTTAATACATTGCTTCAAGCAGATTTGACAATGTAAGGTGCTATATGTAACCACATTTGCTTCTACACTATCTACTGTTAGTCTTCTTATCCTCTTATATAATTCTAGAATAGTCCTTGTGGAGTCATTCACATCCTTAGTTCCTTGAACACTGACATATAACACAGGCCTTTTCTGCACTGCCACTGTAAGTCAACCTTGGTCACATTACTCCAACTACCTGAATAATATAACTGGAGTCATCATAGCTTATGTCAACTTATACTGGTATCTATCCTGTGCTGCACTGAGAGAAGATGTTCTCCAATTGACTTATCTTACTCCTCTCATGCTGACGGTATACCTGGGACAAATGTCGATTTAGCACATTTTCATCAGACCTGCTAAACTGACCCTCGCTGTGTCAGTAACATGCACGTTGATATCTGGTAAGCATAAACATGGCCTTAGAAAAGGAAGAGGCACTAACAGAAGGATCTTCATTAAGCAGCATAGTAAGAGCTAAATCCTGTGCCAGCACTCCAACTTGTCTCCACAAAAGGACTTATGCATTACAATACTAAGCGTCAGGACATTTAACTTTTAGGTGCGTAGAAAATCATTAGAACATCACAGAAATTCACAAAGCATGAGTTAGACGCCAAGGGTCTTATACAATGAACACGGAGCCAGCACACTAGGTAGGGAGATGCCTAAAATAGCCAATGTGAGATGCCAACTAAGGAGATATGTCCTGAGCACCTCCTCTCTCACACTTAAGCATGTAGCTCCAAGCTGGAAGAAGATGCCGATCTGACTAGCAATCCACAACCACATACCCCTCTTCTAGAGTCTGGCAGCTTAGGCACTTACGCAGTTTCTTGTGTGAATGAATTAGGCACATGCCTAACTTCAGACAAAACACTGGAGGAAGCAGAAGCAGCAACTTCCTTACATCATCTAATCCAGTAGCTACTGAACTCAGCAGAGATACGGGAGAGGTTAAATTCCCATACCCTCAGCCTGGTAAGAAAAGAGGAAGCCAAACATCCTATCTCTCAAAAGAGTTCTAAACACTAACATATGGGAGAAGCTGATGAGGATGTTCCTCAGTCTACAGGAGCCATTGCACCATGGATACATACTTAAGTGCTTATTGGACCAGAGAGAGAAAGAGAATGCTTCTCTTGGCTGATGATTAGAGCACACACCTGTGAGATGCAAGACCCATGGTCCAGTCCCTCTATTCCAATCCTCCTTTAATTACTTCTCAAAAGAGAAACAGCTTCAACATGAGAGACTGAGAAAGACCAGAATATCCCATAGCTGAATGGTCAGAGCACTCTCTTCAGGCATGTGGGAGAGCCCTGTTCAAACTGTTCTCCGTTACCTCAGACAGAGGAGAGGAACTGAATCTGGGTTTCCCAATCCTAGATCAGTGTGCTGATTACTGGTCTAACAGTTATACAGTGAGAATCACCACTTCCTGATTAGACCAGATATTGCGTACTGGATCAGGCTGCAATCAGTCTCTAAGTATGGAGTTCCAGACCTATCTGTGCCTCAGAGATCATGGGCAGGACCAGAGATGAGCTTTTAAATGTGCAATGACATAATCCAAGGGCTTTTCCACAGGAAGAGGGGGAGTGTGATAGCTGCAGAGTTAAAGGAAACGACTTGGTTTCCACTTCTGCTTCACTGCAAAAGACTGGAAAACACAATGCCAAAACTTCAAAACACTTGGCCTGTAATTTCTTGATGAGAAGCATGACTGGGAAAGCATAAAGAAGCTGAAGTCTAAACCTGTACCAATGGATGTAGGGGAGATGTATCATCTGCAGACCCTTCTGACTGAAGACTTACTAGCCATCTTGAGCTCTGGGTTAAATTGAATTATTAGTAAGATGCCCAAATAAAAAAACACAAAATGGCATTACTTTACCCATTTCTGATTAAGTCTTCCAAATACCAAAGCCTTTCAAATATATTACAACACACAACTGAATTTACAGAGTGGGGGCATGTCCCTGCTGTTCCAACAACCCTTATGAGAAAAGGGGTGCAAACACAATTTAAATATTTCTGATTCAAACTTTACCATTCTTCAATTTTTTGCAATATAATTAATTTCAACAATCCTAAGAGGTTCCATGGATATTTGCAAAACTTCAGAACAAATCTCAGGGCTTCCTATAGTCAATATACTCATTTAAACATCAATTTATTGCACTTTCAGTTTTGTCTTATAACAGTAACATGGAAAAAATGAATAAAGATCAGGTTAGCTATTCCTGTTATGATTAGCCTAGAATTCAGATAATTTCCTGGCAGAATTTTATGCCATTTATATGCTAATTGTATCACAAATAAATGGCATGCTTTCAAAAAACTGTTCGTCTTTGCTAAAATCTAACTGTGACTTTAACACGGTAACTTACCATTTAATGTTACTATTAAAAGGGATATTTAAGTCTTTACAACATTAGCAATAGAGACTGAGCAAAACCAAGAGTCTCCACTACGAGATAGAAACTGAAATGCAACAGCTTTAATTAGGCATCCATTGACACATGACTACTAAAACTGACAAAACAGCAACATGTCACACCAGAACTCTGCTAAAACCCAACCAAGTGTCAGACAGATATTATCTGAAAGACCAGTAAGTCAGGATCTAAGCTCATACATATACTCATAGGCTGGGTCTACGCTAGCTCCCAGCTTCGAAGGGAGCATGGTAAGTAGGGTGTCGGGACATTACTAATGAAGTGCTGCCCTGCATATACAGCACTTCATTAAGCTAATTCTCCCCCGTGGCAACTTCAAAGAGGCAAACTTCGAAGTGCCAGCTTGAATGTAGCCACAGCTAACCCACCGGTACTTGGAAGTGCCTGGGCTACTTCAAAGTCCCTTCAAAATTTTGAGGAGTAAAGGGACTTTGAAGTAGCCCGGGCACTTCCAAGTACTGGTGGGTTAGCCACGGCTACACGGAAGGCAGCACTTCGAAGTTTGCCGCTTTAAAGTTGCTGTGGGGGAGAATTAGCTTAATGAAGTGCTGTATATGCAACGCAGCACTTCATTAGTAATCTCCCGACACCCTACTTACCATGCTCCCTTCGAAGTTGGGAGCTAGCGTAGACACAGCCATGTTCACACTCTTATTTACTGAGCTGATAAAAAATGGCCTTTCAATAATACAGCTCTCACCCCCAAGTTGAAAGCAAATATTGCTACATGTGGCCTAAACTGTAGATTAAAAAACTCAAATACCTCATCCTAAGTAGTTCTTAAAATGTCAGCTCTGCTTATATTCTAATACACATGTATCTGTTACTGATTTGCACACAGCAGTGACAGGACTTCACATGAATTAGCACAAGATTTCAGCACCTTAAATTAGCGAAGACATTATTTATTTAAGAAGAGTTTTTACTCCATCATGCTGGTTTACTCATCATGCTCTGTTGAGAAACCGCATGTTTTTATTGATTTGCATTTTTTCTTTAAATGCAATTCCTCCCTACACTCTCTAATTACTCAGCCTTACTGGGTAAGATATCGTGCGAACTCCTCAGGACACAGATAGGGTCTTCTTATGTGTTTTATGGGGTGTCTTGCACAGTCTTGGACAATGTCAAAAAAATTTAGAAAGACGTAACCTGTTCTTTCATATATCTTTGTCACTGAGCGATGAGCCCCTTTAAGAAAGAGTGGCTGTTCAGTGCACCTGTGACTGATTACGTGCTACCAAATTGGGTTTAATTAAGTCAAGGCACATGTGAAGGAAGAGAGAGAAGACAGGAAGAGGAAAGGCAGAGCTGCTTGGGAGAAGCAAGGAAAGGGGTCACAAAAAATCCATAGAAAGCTGTCACAGTGATACATAGAGAATAGCAGGTGAGAGCTGCCTGGAAGGAGCAAGGAAAGAAGCACAGGATAGCTGCCTGGGAGAAACAGAATGTTTCTGCATATGTTAACTGGGAACAGAGAAGAATTGGCTAGGAGACAAGTGAAGGGTCTAGCGTACTGACCTTCCTGAGATGAAGAGCCAGTGACAGGAGGCTTGAAAGGGCTAAGTAGTCAGATTGTGTTTGGGTAGAAGAGTCATGAAACTGGTTACAATCAGATGGATGGCCAGGAGACGGGCAGAAAAGAACTGGGTACCAAGTGCTGGTGGACAGGTGGATGCCCTAGAAGTAATCTCCCTGGAAAGGGGAATGGAAACTTTTCTATGCTTTACTATGGGTTGAGGATTCTACAGATTACAGGTATACGTGAATAAAATGTGCCCACACATGGGACTCTGAATTGGACAGTGAAAGAGACTATACTCTTATGGCTAGACTAACAGCAAACTGAGGCAGGTATACTTGTTCTGGCTGCTGTAGAGGGCTCCATACATGGGAGCCTCCTTCTCACATACATACAAGTCTATAATGAGATTGCAAAGCTATTTTGTGGTAAATCTCATGAGCCACTGGAGAGTGATTGTGAAATTCCCTTGTTTCTCCATCGTATATGGCTAAACAGAGTACTAAAAGACTGACACTAGCTTCCCATAGTCAAGTCTGGGTGTTGCACATCAAAAACTTAGGAGAGAAATGTCTTACTAGATTTTTCCACACCGGTTTTGAAAACTATTTTTCCCTCTACCTTCACTGCTGCATGCATAAAATTTAAAAATTAGGCCTCCTCTGAATTCTGAATTTTACTATCCCAAAAGGAACTGAAATATAATTCAAAAAATACTGAATTTCATCTGGACTAAAGACAGTTCTTCAAATGATGTTACCTAGCAGCTACAGCAAGCTTCAAATAATCTTTATGTGAGATTATTTTGTAACACTTTCTCTAGTTATTAAACACAGTAAGTATGGCACAGAGCCATAATGGCGATTCATTGCTGTATATCGGCCTTAACATACTCACTACACGTACAATAGCGTTGTGATGATATGTACCCAGAATAAGGTATATAATATATCATGGGGAAACTAATAACTCAGTAATAATTAATATTCTTACATGACATATGTGTGGGGTATCTATAAAGAATTATGAAGGTGTGCCAGAATTATGTTCTTAAAAACTGTTTGCCAGCAATGCATAAGCACAGTTTGTACAAAGGGTATCTGCTTGTCTGTCTAGACTGGTCATCAGCTACACACAGTGTAAGTACATTTCCATAAAAGGTAGCCAAAGCTAACAAGCATGGGAGAAGATAGCCTGGCATCTACACCTCTTCATGAGAGAGAAACTTCATCTGAGGATAGACTTCCAAAGAACAAATTTCAAAGGAGTTCTGAGCACAAATGATAAATAACTGAATCAAGTGATTTTATATATATGATATTATTGTATAATAAAAGAGCACTGAGGAAGGCCTTTTATGGAAGCCGATGAAATGGGTGCATTAACACTCTATGGATACTAGCTGATATTATGCTTTAAGGTCTATAACCAAACTCAGGGAGAAACAAGTCTCCCCAACGGGTGGGAAGGTAGCTAGATAAGTGATACCAGTGTAAACTGAGCATTATGGAATCAAATCAGTGGAATCCCTATTTAGATATGAATCAGCAGGGAGATGTGAAGTCAACAGGAAGGGAAGAATAACAGATATCTATCTCTTGTAACAAGTTGAAAGAATTTTGGAAGATATAAACACAATGCCATTGTGGTATCCATCACTTAGGATTAAAGGGGCCAAGGCTCCTGAAATCTCAGAATGTTGGGTCCTTCATCTAAGGGGGTTGAAGTAGGGTGACCACATTGCTGTATGGCAAATACAGGAGACTGGCCTCCAGGGATGGGGGCTAGGCTGCTGTCCCATGTCAGGGCTCCTTGGTGATGGGGCTGCTGCAGCTTCCAATGGGGAGGCACCAGGGATGAAGGGGAGTGGAGGATGGAGGCTCCAGAACCCCCTGGTGTTGGGTGTTTCAAAGCCTTCCAGTGTGTGGGAGGGGCGGGGGGCAGAGAATGAAGCAGGAGTTGCCTCCCTGATGTGTGGGAGGCCAGGGAACGACGCAGACAACCTGTGGAGGGGCTCCCTGGGAGGAGAGGGTGTCACCTCAAGACACAGGGTACCAGGGAACAAGAGACCTGCAAAATATGGGACAATTTCCTATTTTCTTAAATAAAGGACTGTCCTAGGAAAAATGGGATGGATGGTCACTTTAGGTTGAAGTCTCTGGGAACTTAGTGATAAAAGAGTATTTTTGCTTTTGTTTACTTGCAACCCTTTCTACCTTTATCCTTTTCACAGATGATATGGCTTAATCCTATGTCCATTTGTTAAAATAAATTTGCTTTGTATTAGTATAAACCAACTCAAAGATGTGATTGAAATAAGAGCACTTATGGAACCCCAGTTGAATTAATAGCTACGGTATATTATCCCTTTATACAGCAATAAAATTAACTTCAGTAAGGCTATGTCTACACTAGCCACCCCCTTCGAAAGGGAATGCTAATGAGACACTTCAGGATATACTAATGAGGCGCTGCAATGAATATACAGTGCCTCATTAGCACAATGGTGGCCACAGCACTTGGCAAGTGCTGCTTTTGATCACACACAGCTCATCTACATGGGGTTCTTTTCAAAAGGACCCTGCACACTTCAAAATCGCCTTATTCCAATTTGGTTATGCAGATACCGGATATGGGATGAGGTGCTGCATATTCAGTTAAATTCATTCATTCAAGTACAGGACAATTTAACTGAAGTTACTAATTTAACTGGGGTTTCATAAATGCTCTTATTTCAATCACAGCTTTGAGTTGGTTTATATTAAAATAAAGCAGGGTTATTTTAACAAATGGACATAGGATTAAGCCATACCATCTGTAAAAAGGATAAAGGTAGAAAGAGTTACAAGCAAGCAAAAGTAAAAATACTCTTTTATCCCTAAGTTCCCAGAGACTTCAACATAGGGTGGCCATCCTTTCCATTTTTCCTAGGACAATCCCGTATTTAAGAGGTCTCACAGGCATCCTGACTTTTTAAAGAAAATAGGCAAATTGTCCCATATTTGAATGAATGAATTTGAATATGCAGCGCCTCACAAACATAATGGTGGCTACGGCTTTCGATTGTGTGCGGCTCATCTACACAGGGTCCTTTTAGAAAGGACCCCACACACTTCAAAATCCCCTTATTCCTATAACCAAATAGGAATAAATGGATCTTGACATCTGCGGGGTCCTTTTGAAAAGGACCCCATGTAGACGAGCCACGTGCGATTGAAAGCAGCACTTTTGTAGTGCTGTGGCTGCCATTATGCTAATGAGTGCCTCATTAGCATATCGTGAAGTGTCTCATTAGCATCCCCCTTTCGAAAGCAGGGGCTAGTGTAGACATAACTTAAGTGTTCAGTGACAGGGCTTACCACTGAAGGAGACCCTTCTGAAGAACTCAGAAGTTGGGACTCACTATATGTTACCTTCCAAGTGAGGTTTGGATTGACGGAGTCCTAAAAAATTTGCTGGCAAAGCAGCCAAATCAGTGTGTCAGAGTTGTCATGTAGCTTGAGAGGGATAGTGTAGTAACTCACAATGCTGAGAATCCCAGCAGATAGTCACACTAAGTCCCATACTTAAAACTTAATTAATCATAGTTACACTAGGCAGAGGTATGAAAAAACCCACCATGACCACCATAATTATGGAGACAAAAACCCCAGACCAGAGGCAGCCAGAAAAGATCTTTGAGGAGGTGATATTTCTATATTAGCAGAAATATTCTGTCAACATATGCTTTATCCACACTAGGTAGCCATGAAGACACTGCTATGCCTCTATAGATTCTGTAGGGCAGAAACTACCTTAAAGTCATTTCGCCAACCTACTGTGGAAACTAACACAGGAGCATTCTTACAAATATATGGGCTTTGCTTCTAATGTTATGAATAGGACCCTAGTCTTGCAAGGACACAATGAGTTCAGGCAATAAATCTGAAATGACTAAGTTAAAATAAAAGTTGTCTTTAGTAATTTACATACCATATAGATAACCACAGAATTCTAAAAAATGGCATATTTCTTACCTATAAGACCTTTCTCAAGCGTGAAGGTTTTATTGGTAAACATGCATTCAAACGCCACAATATGAAAAACTTTGTTCACTGTGTTGTGGGTGCCAACTATTCGGATGTACCTAAGAGAAAAAGGGAGGAAAAACAAGTTAAAGACAATGATGACTCACCCTCCCAAGTCACCAATGATTCATTAGAATGCTGCCAGTGCTCTTGCCCTGTCAAAGTATTTTGCACAACCACAGGAACTGAAGAATTGTAAAGATTTTTATGAATTTGACTATAGATATTACACCTATTCAGAAGTGCTGGCTCCAACAAAGTTTAGGATAATTGTTGCATATTTAAGAGATGTGAAATGTACCAGAATTTTACAGGATTTGGATTAGATGTATCTAGAAAATCAAAACAAAACATCTTCCAGATCAAACTTTGGCTGTTGATGTAATTTGCTTGTCCATAATGTCAACACAGTTCAGAATTTCAAATGTGCATCAGATTCCTGATTCTACCAATAGCCCTTCATATGTTGCATGTGTTTATAAACAGTTTATTTTTGTATAAAATGTGTGTATATCTATCTATGTAAACACACTATCAACAACTTTCTTCGACAATGAAAGATTTTATATGCTAAAACAAGCTCAATAAATCAATGTCACTTCCCTAAAGAAGCCATAAATTCTCTTTTATTATAATGCTTATTCTAATTCCATAGAGCTAAATTAACTCTTGATACACCAGACAACAACTTCTTTGTTGTTATACCTTCTACTAATGAGAGAAAAGTGATTTGAACAGTCAGGTTTTGTTAGACAAAGCTACCTCTAGGTTTCTCTCTTAGCTGTGTAGCTTTCACTTCTGAACGCTAATGCAAAGTCACATGGAACAGCTCTTGAACAAAATGGCCTCTTCGCCCTTGCATTACCTTGGAGGCTTCACCTTCTACAAACAAGTATTAACCTTGAATCAATCTACTCCACTTGGTTACCAAAGGGATCTGACAGTTCAGAGGTTAATGAACAGGTGAAGTCAGTATTATGAGTTCTGGAAAATCCCAAATGGGATACTATATGCTGTCTCAGTGGATCTAAAAAACAACCATGAAAAATAGTTGACTAGACGACAGCACTTCTGCAATTAGGAATTATCCACAGTGAAGGAAGGTGCACATTAAATTAACAGATTTCACTGAAGTAGAAAGTAGAATCTGTAAGACTTTTGCAATATCCTTCCCTCTGCTGTGTAAAATAACCTCTCATATATCTACTGTAATTTTAGTTCTAGCGCTGTTCACCAATACAGCAAACTTGTCTCACATTCTTCATCACTCCAAGTTAACTAGGCAAATTAAATGATGATTTTTAAACCTTTAACTAAGAGAGCTTTTTGTAGCTGGACCCATTTTCCTATCCAAATTTTATTTAAATCTCATCTACATGCCAAAAATGACTGTGTTAGAGGAACAATTCTTCAAAACCACTGTTGATAAATGTTTCATAAAATATGTATTTTCATTAATGTAAGCAAAGCAGAACTATTTAAAAATTAGCATTTTACAACCTTTTTACTCCATTTGCAAAGGTGGCTTAACTATGTACAATAAGCTGAAAACGTCTGAAGGATCAACTTTTAAAATAAATTTCCTAACATTATGATTTTACACTGCTGCCAGCAAATACATTTATTTATTTTATCTGCTGACTATTTCTAAGTTTTCACGTACCTTCAAAGTTATCATTAAATACACTATTTTGTCCAACTTCGGTGACGTGCTAAAGCACACATAACTTACAAGTTTCTCTAACAAGGAGTGGTAAGTTTCTACCTGCCCTAGACATAATGCAACACATGGAACGATAACTCTTGTGAGTAGCTCAACTTTGACGCTGGCTCCTGGAAGCCCTGGGATGCCATAAAACGCTGAAGCAGTCACATGATTTCAGAGGGAAACAAAAACATTCTTTCATACAGGAAAAGATTACTATACTGCATGCCTGGAGAGCAAAGTTCTCATCTCAGTTTTTTCACTGATTGCTGTTAATATTTTTGAACTCTTCGCAATCCTCATACTGAACCAAGACTTCATGCCACTATGTCAGGGGGAATTATCATTCACCCATTTCACAGATAGATATCTGAGAGATCACACAAGGTCATTTCAAGCACAGCTAGGAATAGAGCCCAGAAGTCTAATATAACAGAGCCAAATACACTTTTTCCCATGCAGCATTTCAGAAGCAATATGTCAGATCAGGTTCTTAGTAAACTGTACTACACCAACGTGGCTTGGTGTTAACCTCTAGTGGTTACATGTCATTTAAACTCATACTGTTGCTACTAGTTCTACATGAAGATTTCTAGTTCTTTATCTTAAGTGGTAGAAGATTATGCTCTTACATTTAGCAGTCCCAGGTCCAGTCCTCTCAGATTATCTGGAGGTATTTTTATATTTGACTTTGCTGAGGATAATTCACAGATTGCACGGCTACCAAAGCCAGAAACAGAAAGCAAAATGCTGATGCTCATAATTATACCGTGGTCTCAAAACTATTTGCAAGGTGTGTGTTGTTTCCCTATATAGACTGTTCCACACAAAGAAAACAGCATGCTGTTTTCCTCCATCAGTTACTCCTAAACATAGCAGGAGAGGTCAGTGCTGTGAATCTGAAGTTTGTCAGACCCCATAAATAACCCATGGGGGTGAAAAAATACATACAGGAAGTTCCTAACTTATGAATGGGTTGTGTTCCAAAAGTTTGTAAGACAGTTGTTTGGAATCTGGAATGCATTTTCCCAGAGAGACAACGTTATAAATGGCAGTTAGGTTTGCAGGTTAGCCCACAAAAGCCTATTTTAACCAATAATGAAGCTGAAATATTGTGTAGCCACGAAGAAAAATAGTAGAAATAGTTTTTTTATTTAACCTTTTATTCTGCTGCTTGAGGAAAGGCAGGTTTAATTAGAGGAGGAGGACAAGGTAGGTGGAGATTCTGAAGGGGACTCTGAGCATCTCCCAACCAACTCTGTGGCTAGACCAATCACCTGTCAGCCTCCAAGGGCAACAAGTCTCCATTCACCAGGAGGCAATGAGTGGCACAAGTGCTGGCTGAAGAACTCCAGATGAGCAGGAGCTGGCCATGCAGCTGGCCTTTGGAGAGAAGCAATGGTTTGCACTGCAAACCAACACTTCTATCTGGTGTCTGGCTGTGTGACCATTCCATGCTCCCCTGGAGTCCTCTGGCCAGCACTCGTGTCGCTCACTACCACCTGCAACTCTTGCCTGCTTCCCTGAGGTTGCAGGTGAGCTTTTGTTTGCATATGCAGATGCTTGTAAGTTAGGGAGTGCCTGTATGTACAAAAGTTAGTGAAATAACCCTAGCGCAACTATTAACCTGATTTTACATTGCAAAATGTATTTAGAGTGAATTTTGGTGCTATGTTAATATTTGTATTATTGTTGCATTTCTGGCATTTGTATTTTTACCTTTAAGAACAGGATGTGGTACTCTACTGTAGAGTCTTTCTTACTGAGACCAAGGAGCAAGAGTTTTCACTGTGGATCCCAGAGAGGGAAAGCACATGTCTGTGTAAACTCTGAAAAATTCCGAACTTGTAATAAACATATCTTTCAGAAAGCAAATATCAGGGAACTGAATGTCTCAAGTCATTGCTAATTTAAAAAAAACAAAAAACTTTGCTTATAGTATTTACTGATTTCCTTGGATAAATTTCTGGGTTTTGAAAAGCTAGTATTCACGTTTTGATTTTTCACTCAATTTTGGCTTTTTCTGAACCCCATAAATATTTTGGGTAAGAAACACACAAAGCTATGCTGAAGGGCCAGGATGAGAAGGTGAACAGAAGGCTGCACTCCAGGGGTACTGGAGTAACTCACCCATGGACTGAGCTCCCTTCTGACCCTAGTCCTTCCGCATGGCTCTGTCCACTTCCCAGGGCTACTGTGAAGGGCTGGGTTCAGGAGGGGAATGGATTAAAATGTTTCAGTCTATAAACATTTGGTGCCCCTTATGAGATGAGATTGGTGAGTTTCAGTTACAGCTCCCACATAAACTCACCACTACAATTAACAGTAAGCGCTCCTACAGTGTCTAGCAAGACCCACCCCTAACATGAGCTAAGTTCTTGTAAAAGGCTCCTGGAATAGGGGAACAACACTTCATAAATCACTATACAGTTGCAACAGATGACAACATTGAGATTGTCAGGCAGGTACTGGAGGTTGGCAGGGGAGTTAAAAATAATCAGACAAGCCAAAAAATTTGATTAATATTTTATTTCAATTGCATGATTTGGGGGCTAATATTCTGAGTTTTTTTTTTTTTTAAAAGGATCTGGCTTGTAATTTAAGTTAACTTTCTGGGGATGTCATGAATGAATACAGGGAAAGAGTTAACCCTTAGAGGGTCCTCTTTTTGTGGGGGGCAGTCAGGTAAGCCAATAGGAAGAAGAGAAATTCTTTTAAACTGAGAACAATTGCAATCTAAGGGGTCTTTGTCTGGGTCTGCAACTGAAGCCCGGACACACAAAAAATGCTTGAACAAATTCAGTAAATCTCCTGGCTGTCTCATAAGCAGCACATAGGTATGTAAGTACAAAGGAAATGTTTAGTTAGATGAGATCAGGTTATGGTTATTTTGGAACTGGCGAATTCTCAAGCTAGGTTGATTTTTTCCTCCCTGTACTCAGTGATTTCTAAGCTGAATCCCAGGAAATAATTCTCTGTGCTGCAACCAGAATGTTTTATTACAGCTAGCAACAAAGTAGGCATATTTACTTTCTGGATATTTTTTCCATCTTTTGTTTTTGTGAATAAATTACTGTTTTTAAGGCAATGATTTGATTCCTGTGTCCTAGAGAAGGGTCTGTCTATATTCATGTCTTAGACTAAAAGGTCAGCTATCAGATTACAGCTCTTTGCTTCCATGCTCTCTCCTCAGGGAGGGTTAAGAGCTTGGGGTTTATCCCACAGGGAGACTCCCAAGTGTATATTCCCGGGTTTAAGGGTTTTTTTTCCCCTCACGTGGGTGGTAGCAGTTCTACCAACCCAGGGTCAGGTAATCTGTGACCTTGGGGAGCTTTTTTAAGCAGGGCCCATAGACGCAAGGTGTTTTTCAAGGTTTTTGCAGCCCCACACATTCTGCACTCAAGAGTGTCAGGGTAGGGTGGCAGCCCTGACAGGAGCTGGCCATAATGAGCATTTGATGCACTGAAATTGTGCCAGTTTTTAGCAGCTAACAAAAAACAAACCAGCATTTGGGTGGGATGCTTCCAAGGAATAGCCCATGTAGCAGAAATTGAAAGAGATGATTTAGTAAGCAACGTTCTTCCCTTTGAATTGGAACTTAGGAACTTCGACACCCTGTATGACTATTAACAAATCGCTTAGTATGAACTATAAAAACACTGTTTTGATTACCTACAACTATTAAAAATATCCCATGGAAATATTCCGAAAGCAAGCATGTTAACTTAACTTGTGCATGATGATCAAATTGCAACATGGGAAATTAAATTTTACCTCCTTAAATTCTCCCAACAGTTTTAGCTGGACATGGTATTTCTTTTCACTTCCTGTCCTGGAGAGCACATTTTGAAACTTGTCCAGCAGAAGATGCTCTATGAAAAATGTATGACCACATAATCTTCACAAAAAAATCAATACTATCCCCACTGAAATATAGCCAGTCTATACAACTCAGCACCTGGGATGCAAAATTAATGCCAGATCTCCAGCTTGCATCAAAACCTAAGTTTCATTATCCATTTACCCCTGAAATAAACCCTGTAGTTTACTCACAGAAATCAATAAAATGGTCTTCATTAATTCTTATTCAACAATTTACAGTAAAAGGAATGTATTGTTTGAAGATTTGTTGTTCTACATCATAGCAGAGGAACAATGACCACAGATACCTCACTTTCTAGGCAACTGAATGAGAGCTGGAGGTTTTACTTGTTTCTCTTCCCCTTTCAATGTCATTACTCAAATACACAGGAGCTTGAGATTTAAACTGATAATAAGGGCACTGAAGACAACTGACGTTATCAAGTCCACAGAGGGAACTGCTCGAAAAATAGAATGGAGCAGTTCTCCTCCTCCTCAGTATCTCTAAGGTCCTCTGTAAGAGCTTAGCCATATGTAAGATAATTAAAACTTAAAACAAGGGTAGGGAAGATACATATGGAACAAACTGACCATCTCTGATACAAATGAACGTTAAAGGTATAAAAGTAGCTATCCAGAGTTCATTCTTTATCTTCCTTTTTTGAATCAATTATACACAATAAATGTGTTCGGTGTACATATGAAGATTAGGGCAGGAAATTACTACAGTTCCGAATAGACAAACAGGGAAATGTTAGAAGCACTTATGCTTTTCAAGCTAGTTTAAATTAAGAGAGGTAGAGCAAAGCTAAAGTTGAAGTATCTAACTCAGAATCAATCATCCACAGACACACATACTTATACTTCTAGCAGCCATAGAAGAGACTGTCCCTTCTATTCCTTACAAAAAGCTTGTCTATGGCAGGAGTTAGCTACCCCTGGCAGAGGTGCCAAGCGTGACATGAGAGCCGATTTTCATCAGCATGCAAAGCGGGAGCTCAGCCCCAACCCTCCTCCCTCATGCAGCTGGGAGCTTGCTCAAAACCACTTGTGAATTCACAAAAAAACAGCTAATACTACCAACCACCACCTAAATGGTAAAGGTCTGCATCTTAATTTATTAATGAAGATGTTGTAAGCAGGACTATTAGGCCGTGTCTACACTAGTCCCAAACTTCGAAATGGCCACGCAAATGGCCATTTCGAAGTTTACTAATGAAGCGCTGAAATGCATATTCAGCGCTTCATTAGCATGCGGGCGGCCGCAGCACTTCGAAATTGACGCGCCTTGCCGCCACGTGTCTCGTCCCGACGGGGCTCCTTTTCGAAAGGACCCCGCCTACTTCGAAGTCCATCAGCTGATGGGAATAAGGGGACTTCGAAGTACGCAGGGTCCTTTCAAAAAGGAGCCCCGTCAGGACGAGACGCGCGGCGGCGAGGCGCGTCAATTTCAAAGTGCCGCGGCCGCCCGCATGCTAATGAAGCGCTGAATATGCATTTCAGCTCTTCATTAGTAAACTTTGAAATGGCCGTTTGTGTGGCTATTTCGAAGTTTGGGGCTAGTGTAGCCGTGGCCTTAGTGACTTTAACAAGTATCACCAGCACTTGGACCATACACAGAGGTCAAATATTGGTACTCTGCCTTGGAAATGTTACTGACCCCAGTCTATGGCATGCCCTTTCGTATCTCCATTACCTGTGTACTCCTCCGTTCATTAGTTTAAGCTCTGACATAAAATGTAGCTTTGGTTATCTGGGATGAAGATTGGGGTTTGGAGCAGACCAATAATTCATTACAGTTCAGACTCTATACAGGTGAATGGAAAGCAATGGGCACTGGTACAGATACCAGAAAAATGTTAAGATCCCCTGATCTAAGCACTGGGAGGCTCAGTCTATAGGTATCCCTTTGTGAGCCCAATATGTAAGTCCTAATGCAAAGGTTATATTTAAAATGAACATGTAATTGAAAGTATGTCTGTCCTCTGCTTCCCTGTAGCCTGAAGGAGTGTTTAGCACCGGGGCTGAATTACATTTCTGCATATTAGCTGGAGCCTCTCTTTTGGGTATTATAGGTGCATTACTATGGGTTTTTGTATAATGTTGCAAATCTGTTTCTCTCCCAATTCACAAACACTGACACATCCCTTTATATGAGGCAACATGAGGACAGCAATTCAGGAAAATGCTGTTAATAATAATGTGGTCTGTATTCACAGAGCACTCAACTCAGAGTTCAGCAGCATTATGGCTTCAGTGTGGTTGCAGTGCACCATTTAATCAACAACTGTGTCTCAGCAATGTCATACTATGACCTGCAATCTTGAAGTGAAAATAACTGTACCTACTAAAATACAGTTCAAAATTGTCAACGTTTTCCATTCAGCTCATGGTGAGGGAATAGTGCAGCACACTATCAAGCTGAACATCTAGGTCCAGGGAGTGACCTTGAAGCTCTTGTCCCTAAGTCAAATGGAGATTGGTATGTTGCAGCTACATTCAACTCTGTCTATGGGAAGAAGGTGGCAATAGGCAAGAAATGATGTTTGTACAGAATCCTCTCTAGGCTAATCAACAGAGCATTACTAATTGGGATAATCAGAAACCACACATTTTGCTCTTCTGGCTTAAGAAATTTGGGAAAGGAAAAAAAGCTAAAATAAAAGAAAGTACATTGACAACAGATACTGCTTCACATTAACATGAAAATCTTTATTCAGTTTTAATTTTGTGCTATATATTTATTAAGCAATATCATTTGTCAAACCTGACAAAGAAAGGGAAAAAACAGGTTTTTTTCCCTAGCCCTTTATTTAAATATCAATCACATAAGAGAGAGAAGCTCACAAAGTATGGAAGCAGCAGCAGCAGCAGCTTTAATATGACCCAAGAATATTCTCTACAACATAAAATAAATGGGTCGGCAGCGTTCTCATTTGAGAAGGGATAGGAACATATGTTATAATTACATACCAAAGAATGTGTCTTTTACCTTGAATAATAGCTAAGAGTATTTCACACTAGTGATCGTCTATAATAAAACCTATTCCATCAACTAATGGTTATATATTTTTATGTTAATCTCAGTTAGATTATTTAAATACTATTAACACAAAAGCTACTTACAGTAGTATTAATACAATAGGGAATTAATAACTTAAGAACCCAGTCCTTCTCCCAATAAATTCAGTGTATTTTGCTCCCCTTGAGTTTCTCATTAGGTTAATAAGCAGCACTCTTTCCTGCCTTAATCGTGCATTCTTCCATGCGGTAAGAATTTATCTTAGATATAAAATCATTAAATACAAAGCTTTAACAATTCACTCCAGCATTCTGATTTTTAAGTAATATTTTCAGCTCAGGGGTATAAATTAAAGTCTATGTTTCATTTGCTCCAAACTGCAAAAAATGTTATTGCCTGACACTGGAAACATGATATCCTTCCAAGCGAAGCAGAATGGATTCAAAATGCATGGTACATCTTGGTAAGGGACAAACTATCCATGTCTGAAAGATAAATACCAGCAATACCCAGCTATATTCAATAAGCGTAAAGGCTCAAAAGGCTCCTGTGAACACCGTTCAACCAATTACATTGACAAAGTTTGCTTTCATGTAAGTAATCGCAAACAATCCCGTAAACACTGGAGAGATGGTTCCGAATGGTGAGTGATGGTGCAGTATTGCAACCATAGTTAAGGTTTCACAAAGAGTTTGGACGGAAAATTAAACTATCTAAAATCTACTTAAATTAGGATGTAAAATCCTGTTTAATGGGTTACCTGGTTAAACGCTATAGTTAGCCAATTAAATGGATTGGGGGGCACCATTAAAATTTTGGTGGGAAATACAGGAGAGGCACACCTCCTGAGTGCCACCAAGAATCACTTACTGTATTTTTATAACATTGTCAAAACTGAAGCTGAGACATATGGCACTGATAACATACTTTATGATGGCAGAATGCCTAAAGTTCTTTTTGTACAGGACTTGAAAAGATGCTCCTCTAACCCAAAGTAACACAGTGGTGTTTCTGGTCCTTTTGTTCAAGCAGTAAAGCTTCAAATGGGGTATGGGGACAGAAACTGGGATGGAAAGTGGTGAGAGCAAATGGGGAGAGAAGAAGAGCTTAAAAGGATAAAGACCTAATATACAGTTTTGAAATTTTATATATTTCACACGATAGTTTCATCTTGATTAACTATAAAGTAACTTTATCAAGATGTAGATGTCAGAAGATAGAAAGGCTACTGTAATTGTTTTGTTTCCAAAAATAAGAAACTGGAGGTGATGACTCAGATCATAAGTTTGAACTTATTTTTAATTTAACTGATGGATGAATGAATTTTGAGTGATTGGATGTATTAGGGTTTTTTCCAATTAGCTATTTTTCTATGATTTTAATATTAAACATTTTGTAAACTGGCATTGTATCATTTAAGACTTTTTACCCCAATAAGATTGTACTAGCGTCTTCAAAACTAGACTCATAATTGAATTTTTCATATTTTTGGGAGGTCACAGGTATCAGTTTCTGCATGCAAAACTCTGAACATTTTGAACTGCTAATTAAAGCAGAACTTTTTCAAGTTACTGGTACATAAATATAACCTAATTAAAGTCTGACTGGACCAGGCAGTATTGGTCAAAGATAATTCTCACATCTGATTTGTCTGAAGGCCATCAAGGGAAGTGCAGTGTGGGACACAGGGCCAGGTTTCCAATTTGGAACAGCAGCCATGTGCCTAGCAATGATGGCATTGTAGGGATACTTTACTTCACTAAAACTATGTGAAGCATGAAGGTCAGCGATAGCTGAGGAGTGGCAGGTGAAGACGTAAATATGGTCCAGGTGGCACAACCAATGAAGTTTGCAAACTATAAGGATCAAGAGAAATGCCAAGAAACCTTGCCTATTGCGTCAGTGAGCTCTCTGAGGGAAAAGTGACCTTCTAGAACATCTAAGGCTGGCCACCTTGTAGGGAAGGAGACACAACATTAATAAACAAGCTACCTTAGTTTGATAATAAGTTTTCTTGATTTTATTTTCATGTGTTTTCATAAAATTTATAAAAAACATAGTGAGTTACATTTATTTCCTCAAGCAACATAGATATATAAGGGTCTGGGATACATGCCAGCTGGTCAATATAAAAGCCAGACCAGCTCATCATAATTATTCTTTAGTGCTTGCAAGCAAGCAGAGATAGGCTTGAGAAATAGGGGCAGAACATGGCCTACTACTGCTAGAGAGAACACTCCCCTCCAGAATCTGGAAATGAAATGAGAATTTCCCAGTCTCAACAATCCTCTGCTGCCAGAACACAACTGTGAAACCCAACAGAAAATTGTTTCTCCCTCTGCCACTAGTGAGTGGTAGACAGAAAGGTTGGCAATCTGCTACCAGATACTCCAACAGCTCAACTGGCAGAAGGTTTGTACTGTAGTTAGGGCTCCAACTGGACTATAACCCAGGTTGGGGTCAATATGGCTCACCATCACAGAATTTCAGAGTAAGGATCAGTTTGTTGCTTATTTTTAATAACCTTTGGGAGGAAGGGGAATTGTATATATTTCCTATAGCTTGCAAAGTCAAGCATTCATGTTAGCAAATGGAAGAATTAATGTTGCCTGTACAACTTAATTCCCGCTCCTACCTTTGTGCATATGCATTATGATGCAGTCTTTAATTATGAGATCACATATTATTTTTTCACAGATTTCCTGCTTCATTTAATGGATAGAATGGATATTGTTCTGGGAATGAAATCAGGTCTGTTGCCAAGGAGGTTATTGTCCATAAATTGGAAAGTGTGAGGGTAATGTGGCAAGGAACATTAGGAACAGAGACTTTGAGTCTTGCAGTTATGGCACTAGAATGCCATCTTTGAGAACTGGATTTCGACTTTGCTTCTGCCACAGGTTCCCATGTGATGCTGGAGTTGTTTAAAACTATTTTTTTTTTTTACTTATGCCCTCTAGTTCTGCACCCTTCATTTTCTGGGTGCTCAGCTTGAGGCACCTGGAGACAAAGTGGTAGAAGCACTGAGTGCTCACAAATGCAACTGAAGTCAATTAGTAGGACACCGAAAATATAAAGGATTATAAAAATACTAAATACTCTGAAAAAAATCAAACCCCAAGTGTGTGCGTCAAGCTGAGCACTCAGAACTAGCCACCACTTTTGACAATTTTAGCATTAATCTCTGTCTCGGTTTCCCCCATTTTGTAAACCAGGAATGAAACCCCCTCTCTACCTCGTAGGTGCGTTATAAAGATAAAACTCTAATGAGTGTTTGTGAAGTACTTAGGCTGCATCTACACATGCACGATCTTCTGGAAGAAGTCAGCGCTGTACTGGAAGATCGCTGGTGTGTCTGCACATAAAAGGCGCTCTTGCTGAAGGAATCCAGAAGAACTTGCCGCCTCCTCTGGATTATGTGCTCTGCTCCCAAATCAGGAAGAGCACCTTCTTCTGGAAGATTCTTCCAAAGGAAGGTATGTGTCATGCTTGGCAACCTCTTCTTCCAAAAGAATGGTCCGCCATAGCAGCAGCCAGCTGGAGAGCAGAGACACTCTGAGAAGTCTCAGTGGGGCTCTATGGTCTCTGTCTCTGGCCACTTTTAAAGCTGCAAGGACGCAGGGACCCTGTGACAGGAAACAGAGTGTGGAGAGACAGGCAGCATGTACAGGGCTGCAGTTCACACTTCACAAACATGCTGGCAGTGACCACAGCCCAACGGATGGCCAACAGCCAGCCACCCTGCATTCCCCAGTGCACCCCCAGGGAGCCAGCCAAGGGCAGCCAGGACCCTGACCAACCCACAAAGTAGAGGGCCCTGTCACGGATAGAGTCAGAGCTCCAGGACATCTTGGGGCTCTGGAAGGATGAGGAGGCCCTCTGGGACACCATGTGGCACCAAAGGAACGCCCCTGCATTCATGCGTCTTGCCAGTGGTCTGGCTGCCTGAGGCTACCCCTCTTGGACCCCCAACCAGGTGCAATGTAAAGTAAAAGAACTCTGGCAGGGCTACCTGAGGGCCTGGGACAGCATCTGCCAGTACGGGCAGGCCCCAGCCAGTTGCCTCTACCTCAGGGAGCTTCAGGATCTCCTGGCAGGGGATTACACCTCCCCGCTCTGCCCCACCGAAAACACGGTGGCACCAGAGCCCACTGCCACACTGGAGGGGGAGGCTGCTCCACTCAAAGAGCAGCCTGGACCAGCCCCAAAGCCCAGTGCTCTACAGCTGGTGGGTCCCATCTGGGGATGAGTCCTCTGAAGGCTTTCTAATCATCCTCCAACCAGGCATCTCCAGACCTTCCCAAGGATGCCTCACGTAAGTGCATGCCATGGTGCATCCCCCAGAGAGGCATATCCGGGCCCCCATGTGATGGCCCAAACCCTGATGTCCCACCTCGGAGTGTGCCTGGGGCCACAGGCACACACGCAGGTGATAACCAGCACCTGCCCCTGTGGAGAGCCCTGCGAGCTGCACACATACACTGTGGGACCTCGGGGTGCATGGCTGTGCCCAGCCCACCCACCCCCCAGGCAGGGACTCCCCTGTGTCTGAATGCACTCCTGCTTGTCCACTAGCCTATTCCAGGGGTGGGGGTGGGGCACAGCCAGCACCATCCCCAAGGCCACGTGCCGCATGGGCCAGCATGCCGGGAACTCAGGCCACCACTACGGTGGCATCCCCAGGACATGCCTATCCCTTGGGTCGGGGTGGGAGCAGCTGCCCACGGGGGGGCATGGGAACCAGGGCCAGGAGGCATTTCTGACCCCACTTCATTTCCCTCCCCCATCCCCCATGTCTTACAGCAGCACCCTCCAAGGGTCAGGAGAGCTGTGCCAGAAGCCTGTGGCCCACTAACCCTATCTAGGCCAGAGGGCCCACCAGTCCTGGAGCCAGGCCTGGAACAGCCCTGGAGCCAGGCCTGGAACAGCCCCAGCACCTGCAGCCTGGTAGGCCTGCATCTGGAGGTCCAAACACCAGGGCCACAGTGAGGAGGCCACAGCGAGGAGGCCACAGCTTATACAGCCACCCTCCAGTAGCAAAACACACTTGCCAAGAGGTGGCTGGCCCTGGGCAAGGCCGAACTTGTGGCAGAACGCATGGGGGGAGGTTGTGGGAATGCTCCATATGGTGTGCAGGGCCTTCACAGAACTGCCCCCACAGCCTCTCACCCATGCACCTCCAGCTGCTTCTGCCCCTCCACCTGCTCTCATCCCACCCAATGCCCCTGATGCCCTCGCCACCATCCTTCCAGCGGGCCTTTCCGTGGCTGCTCTGAGGATCCTTAGGACCTGGCTTGTGGCCACAGTGGGCCCTGTGGAAGGACCTCCACCCTGCAAAGCTTCTCCACCGCTCCCCCCACTGAGGATGAGGCTGTTGCCCTGCACCCTTACCTCCCAGTGCTCCCAACCCCTTCGGTGTCCCAATGGGGACTGCGCATCCGGGGCGAGAGAGGAACCCACAGGTACCAGGGTTCACAGCCCTCCATCCAATTCCTTGAGTAGGGCTCCCTCCATCCCTGTCCCTGACACCCCACCCAAGCTGGAATGTCTCCCATTCCACAACCCCCCATGTACATAGTTTGGAAGCCCTAGTTACAACATACACAAAAAAGCAGATCGAAAGAACAAACTGCTCTGTTGACAGAGCACAGCCAGACTGCTCAGCCCTCTCTTGACAGAACAGCTGACTGGCAGCTCTGCAAAAAGGGCTGCCCGGTGAACCAGAAGTCCTGTCTGTTGACAAAGGGCCCCAGATCATTTACATGGCTGTTTTGCCGACAGAAAATTGTTGAGCAAGGTGTTATAGTTGAATGTGGAGAGGTATAATACTGCCAGCTGATGCGCCAAATTTTGTCAACTGTCTGTCAACAAAGCACATTTTGCAAGTAAACACTTTGCAGGTTTTTCCAACAAAAGCCCAATTTTACCAGAAAAACCCTCAAGGTATATAGTTTAAAAGGCCTAACAGTCAAATACATTGCCTTGGTGTAAAGTTTAAAAGGCCTAAGATTCAAATATACTGTCTCGGAAAGAAACTTTATTTTTTCTTAATTTAGTGTTTATTATTGGTGTTTATTTTCTTCTTTGTTTATTTGGTTGTTTTCTGAATGGAGTTTGGAAACAAAATGTGATGAATTAGCAGGCAGTGTTTGGGGACTAATAACTGCTCCATTTTTTGTATCCATTCAGTGATATGGACAATAAATCTAACCATGTGGGAATAAATTAAAACTTTAATTGTGCAAAACATGCTATAAACAGTCTTACCTATTTAGAAGACTAAAAGTAAAATGTTCAGTATTTGGAATTTTTTTTTAAATTCTACTTTCACCCACTTAAATATTCAGAGCAACAAATATGTGCAGCTTTAAAATGGACAACTTTCCCACAGCTTATATGGGAGGCAGGACTCCAGAAGGGTGGTCATGAGGCAAAGAGCAGAGGAAGATTAGGTAGGAGAAGGATTTTCCTGGGGGGGCAGTCAAGGGGTGGGGAGCAGGGTGTAGTCAGTGGATGAGGAGTGAAGGGGTATTGGATGGGGGCAGTCAGAGGGGAAAGCAAGGTGCAAAGCCTTCCTCAGTTGCCCATACCTGACATCCATAAAATTTTGGTGCCCAATATGGCCCTCAGGCCAAAAAGTTTGCCCACCCATGTTTTATCCTATAAATACAGATTTAATGAGAAAGACTAGCATTCTTGAAATTGAAGGTCCTGATCCAAAAGGGAATTGGAGGGGATGATGAGGGTATTTTAAGGAAACTGCAGCATTGTCACACTTACTTCCTTGCTGCTTTCAAAACTGGGTCACTGAAGGGCGGTGACTGTAGGCAGGGCACCCAGCTCTGAAGACAGCATACCACCAGCAGTGGTATACAAGTAAGGGTGGCAATACCATATCATGCCACCATTATTTCTGCACTGCTGAGTTCAGAGCTTGGTGACTGAGGAGTGCTGGGTGCTGACTGAGAGCCCACTTCTGCAGGCAGCACCACAGAAGCAAGGGTGCCATACCATACCATACCATACACCAAACTTAATTCTGTGCTGTTGCTGGCAACCACACAGTTTTCAGAGCTGGGATCACAGCCAGCAGCCACCATTCTCCAGATGCCCAGCTTTAAAGGCAGTGCCACTTCCAGCAGCAGCACAGAAGGGTAGCAGTACTGCCACTCCCTTCCCCCCTCTAAAAATAACTTTGTGAACATTTCTACAAATATTTTTTGACTCGGCATCTTTGCTTTTATAACACCATGAAATTTCAGACTTAAATTGGTGAAATAATGAAATTTATGATTTTTTAAAATACTACAACTATGAAATTGACTACAGTGGGCCATGAATTTGGTAGGGACCTATATGCTTGTGCCTCATAAATGTGGACATAACTGCTTTTGATCTCTGAGAGAGCAGTGGTAAAGAATGGAATGTGTAGCAAAACACCTGGGGCTAAACTGTGAATTTTAATGACATGTCTCTCTTTTTCAGAGCAATGACAGACACAAACAAGGAGTACAGACACTAAAAACATTACAGGCAGTTTTCCCAACGAAATTAGAAACTGTTCACTTTCCTGTCAGAAATGCAGCAGTTTCACACAGCACATAATTTCTATAAATCTTCCTGTGATTTGAGAGGAAAAGAGCCACAGTTCAAGGGCTGCATTAGCTCTCCTGCCAACGGACACTCCAATCCCCACCCCGCTGGAAATATTAAGAAAAAATACTTTAGAAAATGAAACCTTATCACTTTGGTGTTTAAAAGATGTTTCTGTAGAAAAGTGAACTGTATTGAACTATTAAATCTTTGCTATTTGACAAAACGTTTAATTTGGGGGTTTGATCCTGTTTGAAAATAATGAATATGTCTAGCTACCTATAAATTATAATGGTCTTGCTTGTATTTTTTTCCAAACTCCTCTAGTCAAAGTTGGCCATATTCCATTTTGCTCAAAAATTGCCAGGACAGCAATGCAGTGAAGGTCTGATGTTAAAACTTTCCTTTTTTTTTTAATAATACGTTTGTTTCATGTTAATGGGACTACAATAAATAAGTTATTCCCATAACTGCAAGGACCAGAGTAGTCTGTTAGACACTTAGTAGAATACATATCTATAAACAACTGAATGGATTGACACAAGCCAGCTGTAGCACAATCCCTTCAACTTGTACCTCTCACCCAAAAAATTATTTAATGCACATGCAACCGTTACGACTTGTACACTTCATTGCAGATAAAAATGCTTCTGATATTTTCCTAAACAACTGCACTGCATTTTACTTCTGCTACTTTCATTTGTACAGCTGACACATTTCATTCACGTAACTGGTGCCACTGAGTACAGTCTGGGGAACTTCTAATGCCACAGCTCAGTAACTGCCTCACAACAGTACTTGGGACACGTGTGCCAAAGCACAAAAATGTGCCTATTGTAGGTCCCTTTTTAAGCCTTAGAGTTCTAAGAGCGGCAGTAAAATGGAGACAAACATTAGCTGTTCTTGGGTATAAATTCTAATCCCCTAAAAACAGTGACCAAAAATATAATCTAAAAAGTGGAAGAGGAGTGAATGAGACGTATCTTTCAATAGTCCCTTTCCACTTTACTATGTAATGCAAAGTTTTGTTTGCCTTTTACAAAATGGGTTAATTACAAAGAAAAATAAATCTGATACATATAAAAATAGGTCCAAGACAATTTTAGGTTTCCTTTTTCACATGGGTCAGTTTATGGAAGACTACCACTAGCAGAACTACCTAACTCATATACTTTACAACTATTTAGAAGCAAGTAGCATTCACATTCTGATGATTACCTTCCTTATCATACAAAGACGCTCCTGTTTTAGAGATGCTCTTCATCTTATATCACGTACAGCTGAGAATACAATGGCATTAAAAGGTCATTGTGTGTTTGTTTCTCACTAAGAAAGGAAACAGTGTCATTCACAATCATCTAAGCTTCTTTTTCATGGCTACTCTGTCAAAAGCTCAATCCTTCAAACTCACATAGTTTACCCAACAGACTCATGGTAAAAAGAAAAAAGACCGAGAAGAGGGAAAAGAAGCGTTGCTAGTCTTAACCAATAAGCAAAATGGGCAAATTACACCTTTAAAAAGGGATGAAGCTAGAACAAAGGTGAAAAAGCTTCTCTCATCACAGAAATCAACAAACAGAATGTTAGGAATGGTTAAAAAAGGATACAGAATAAAAGAGGATAACTTATGGCTTCTATATAAATCCATGGCATGTTCACATCTTGAATACTGTGTACAGATGTGGTCATCTCATCTCAGAAGGATACACTGGCATTGGAAAATCCTCAAAAAGGACAACAAAAATAATTGGGGGTTTGGAACGGATGCCATGTGAAGAAAGATTAAAAATACTGGGACTTTCGAGCTTAGAAAAGGGGAGATTAAGGGGGGATATGATGGAGGTGTATAAAATCATGACAGGCATGGAAAAAGTGAATAAGGAAAAGTTAATTTACTTGTTCCCATAATATAAGAACAAGGGGCCAACAAATGAAATTAATAGTAGCAGATTTAAACTTAACAAGAGGAGGATTTTATTCATGAAGTGCATGGTAGGCTTACGGAACTCCTTGCTAGACTACACTGCAAAGACCAAGACTTTACCAGGGTTCAAAAAAGAACTAGATAAATTCATGTAGGTTTGGACCATGAATAGCTATTAGCCAGGATGGTGTCCCTAGTCTATTTGTTAGAGGCTGAAAGACAGGAGACAATGACTCCCTGTTCTGTTCATTCCCTCTGGGGCATCGGGCATTGGCAACAGTTGAAAGACGGAATACTGGACTAGACTGACATTTGGACTGACCCAGTATGACCACTTATGTTCTTGCAACTGTACACAGGAGAAAATACAATTGGAAAGGGAAAACTCAGTGTTCATTTTAACCCCTGGTGCAAAGATATGAAATACCTCATAATGACATGAACCACATAAAATCCTTACACACAACTCAAACATTTAACACTTGCAGACAAAACATATCTAAACCTGTAAATATTGCACAGAAGCAAATATATTTTATTCTATGCAACTGATTCAGATACAAGCAGCATTGTAATAAGTGGCTTCATTAACCTTATGCATTCCTCCTAGTATATTCACTAAACTGCTTACCCCAAGCCTTCTTAATCCTGCTTGTGCCGGGATCATTTGAATGAATGAAAACACTGATGCAGTTGTGTGATGGTTCCGTACAGTGTATATAGTAGAGGCTGAACCTCTCTCATCCAGCACCCTTGGGATCTGACTGGTGCCGAATGAGAGAGTTTGCCGAACCACGGGAGGTCAATATTGTCTAGCACATTAACAACACTTCCACTACTTACTGAGCTCTTAGGGTAAGTAGAGCTAAATAACAGCACACAACACTGAGAGCCAGGACTGGTGGCAATAAACAAACTTTATGGAACCATGGGAAATAGGTGGCCGTTCAGCTAACTAAAATCATGCCGGATTACATATATTGCTGGATGAGAGAGTTCTGTCTTCGAGAGGTTCAGTCATTAGCTGTACACTATATATAACTTTCACCAAACTGTGCAACTGATATGGTTTGAAGATATTTAAACAACTAAGCACCTGTACACAGAGAAACTTAATTAAGGGACAGAGACTGGTGTTGTCTTCCATTTAAGCCAGAATGATGAACTTGCACATAAAGTAAACAATTTAAAAGAAGTCTTCATTTCTAAAATTAGATTAATTTCCAAAATTAAAATAATAAACCTGCCAAATACAAGCGATAAACCCAAATCAGGCAATTTGTTCAAATCTGAATGTTCATATTCTGTATGAAAATGTATGGGTTGACATTTCAAATCCTCAGATCTGATCCTGCCTCTGTAGGTTTTAGGTAAGATGCCAATATAGAATGGGCCTTTTCTGATCACCTTTGGATATTGACCAAAAAAACGAAGTCCTGTAACACCAGCTGATCTCATGACTTCTGCCTTTTGGGTGCAGGAATCTCATAACAGTTGCTAATGAGATTCCATTAAATCTGCACTAAATCCCGGTCCTAGTTCAGCACTAGGTGAAACCTTATCCTACACGTAAAACCTCCACTGAAATCTGATACAAATGCATAGAGAAGATTATACACAAAACAGAAAATTTTATGTGTGTACCAGCACAAAGTTCATGTACACAAAGCCTATGTACACTACAAATAAAACTGATGGATAAGAAGTTTATGTGCATGGCATACAGCACATAAAATTTCTCTGCTGGTAACAAATGGCACATAAATTTTCAGTTACAAGAAATCACGACTTCAATGACTCAAAATTCAGACATTAAAACGCACCCTAGGGCATACATGTTGCACCAGATTTACTAAGGAAATACTAAACATTGTCTTGTTAGACACTTTTTAAGTTATCAGTCAAAAGGAAAGGCTAGATAGCCAAGAACATATTTCTGCTACAAAAACGCAGAGTACAAAGGTGAAAATTCATAACGATTGGCGGGCTAGTATAGGGGGTAGAGGAGTGGTGTGCAGACAGACAAACCAACCAACCAACTAAACAACTCGCCATCAAAACCAAACCCATCCAAGAGTCTGTGTCCTATTTTAAGTCCAGTTTTGAATACAATTGTAATGATGAAACTGGCATTAGGTTCTGTTAATTTAGGTATTATTTCACATTGGCCCGTATTATCACTGCAAAAGATCCAGATTATTGTAAATTATATTAAACAGGCAATAAAATCTGAGGACAGCTACATGGTGACAAATTTTTAAAGTGCTTGCATACACACACTAGAAATCTAAATAATAAGATTGGTGAACTAGAGTGCCTTATATTAAATGAAGATATTGATCTAATAAGCAACACAGAAACTTAGTGGAATGAGGATAACCAAAGAGATATCGTAATACCAGGGTACAAAATATATCAGAAGGACACAGCAGGTCATGCTGGTGGTGGATTGACACTATATGTGAAAGAAAACATCAAATCAAATGAAGTAAAAATCTTAAATGAATCAAAATTGTTCCATAGAATCTCTATGGGTAGTAATTTCATGCTCTAATATGAATATAACAACAGAAATATATTACCAAGCAACTGACCAGGGTTGTGACAATTACTGTGAAATGTTAAGGGAGATTAGAGAAGCTATGAAAACAAAAAAACTCAGTAATATTGGGGGGACTTCAATTATCCTCATATTGACTAGGTACATATCACCTCAAGATGGAATGCAGAGATAAATTTTCTTGTCACCTTAAATGATTGCTTCTTGGAGCATCTGGTTCTCGAACCTACAAAAGGCAATTCTTGATTTAGTTCTCAGTTAAGCACAGGATCTGATCCAAGAGGTGAATATGGCAGGACTGATTGGCAACAGTAAGCAAAACATAATTAAAGTCACAAGCAGTCCTGTAGTGCTTTAAAGACTAAAAAAAAATTATTTATTAGGTAATGAGCTTTGTGGGGAAGACCCACTTCATCAGATTTTGGAGCAAAAATGGAAATACAGGTTGTATAGTGGGAGAGGGAAGAAAAAAAGGAGGGGAGAGGGAGAAGTCACCAATCAATAATAGGATCTATGGAAAGAGAAAATTAAGTGGGATTGGTGCCATTCCTGAGAATATCAAAGGTGGGGAAATTATCCTTGTAATGTGTAAGATAACTGAGTTGAACCCCAGGTTAAATGTGTTAAGACTTAAGATTAAGACAACCTGTTGAACCCCAGGTTAAGGCTGCGTCTACACGTGCACGCTACTTCGAAGTAGCGGCAGTAACTTCGAAATAGCGCCCGTCACGTCTACACGTGTTGGGCGCTATTTCGAAGTTGAAATCGACGTTAGGCGGCGAGACGTCGAAGTCGCTAACCCCATGAGCGGATGGGAATAGCGCCCTACTTCGACGTTCAACGTCGAAGTAGGGACAGTGTAGACGATCCGCGTCCCGCAACGTCGAAATTGACGGGTCCTCCATGGCGGCCATCAGCTGGGGGGTTGAGAGACGCTCTCTCCAGCCCCGCAGCTCACTGGTGGCCGCGTGGAGCGGCCCCTTAAAGGGCCCCTCCCCCGCCCTGACTGCAGGAGGCTGAGGGAACGTGCAGGCTCCTGTCTGCACACGCGGTGCAGAGCCTGCCCAGCCCTCAGCCCCTGCAGCAGCCATGGCTGCCCAGCAGCCCCCCCAGCGCCCCCAGGGGACCCCCCCCAAGGGCAGCCAGGGCAGCCAGCAGAGCCAGAGGACCAAGCAGTCTGGGAAGCGGCAGCGGGGCCCCTCCTGGACGGAGGCCGAGCTGCGGGACCTGCTGGGGCTCTGGAGCGAGGAGGAGGTGCTCCAGGTAGTGGGGAGCAAGAGGCGGAACGCGGATGCGTTCGCTCGGCTGGCCGAGGGCCTGGCCACCCGGGGTCACCCTGCCCGCACTCCTGACCATGTCCGCAGCAAGGTGAAGGAGCTGCGGCAGGGTTACTCCCGGGCCCGGGATGCGGCCAGCCGATCTGGGGCCGCCCCAGTCACTTGCCCCTTTTACAGGGAGCTCAGGGACATCCTGGGCCCCCGGCACACCTCCTCCCCTCCGGCCACCCTTGACACTTCGGCTGACGAGCCCCAGCAGGCCCTGCAGCCGGGCTCCAGCCCGGAGGTAAGCCCCGCACCCCGGGGGTCCCCCCCGGAGGCCATCCCCGGGACATCACGGCAGGGGGAGGAGGAGGAGGAGGAGGGGGGCTCCTCCTCCACTGATTCCAGCCTGCAGATCCTCCTCCTGCCATCCCGGAGCAGCAGCAGGGCCTCCGACCCCCGGGGATCTCCGGACCATGGGAGCGGACCCACAGGTAGGTACCCCTCTCTGGTGGATACCCCGGGGCTGGAGGGGCGGGGGGAACAGAGATGTGTCCAGGGCCCCCCACACGCTCACATGGCCATGGCCCCAAGGACACCAGGGACAAGGCCCTCACAGCACTGCAGCCAGCAGCCCCTGCCCCCCGCCACCCTGCATGACAGTGCCTTGCCCCATCCCCAGGCCAGGGGGGAGCGGAACCTCGAGGGGCCCCCGGGCGGAGGGGGTGGGACACCCCGCAGCACCAGCAGGCGATGGAGTGGGGGGAGTGCCAAAGGGAGACCCAGGCTACAGATGAGCCACCCGAGCCGAGGAGCTCCCAGGGCCAAAGGAGGATCCTGGCGCTACAGCTGGCAGGTGACACCTGTGCCCTGAACAAACAGGAGGGAGGAGCCGAGCTGGCTTGGAATTGGGGGGCGAGGGCGGGGGCCACAGGTAGAGGCTAGGGGAAGGGAGAGCTGGTAGGCAGCCAGCCAGAGGAGGGGGAAAGCTGCATCGCAGAGGGGCCCCCCCTTGGGGTCTTCTCCCCACGACGAGTTGGAAGGACTGTCTCTTCCGACAGCTGGTGCTGTCACTCCTGCCAGAAACTGGCCAGCTGTGGCCTAAGAAACCTCTCCTGCTCTCAGACCCTGCGGGCTGAAGTGAGAGTCGCTCCCACCAGGGGACGGGCTGCAGGGCAGGGGGACCCCTGAACCCCATCCATCACAGCAGCATCTCCCGGGGACGGGGATGGGGAACCTGCAGCACAGGGCGGGGGGGAACAAAGGCCACGGCTCGGGGACGACACTAACGCCTGTCTCCATTCTTCTTTCCCCCCTCCTCTCCTGTGTCCTGCACCTGCACCGGCACCATCCGAAGGACCGGAAGAGAGCGCCGGCGAGGCGTCGGTCGTCCCGGAGAGTCCTCCGGGACCCTCGCTCCAGGGAAGCCCCCCGGCCGAGGAACCACCGGCCCCGCGGAGGGCAAGACGGCGGACCCCGCGCCTACTGCCGGCGGTGGCCACAGACCCCCAGCTGCTGGCCATCCATCGCCGGCAGCTGGAGGTGTCGGAGCGGCAGCTGGAGGTGTCGGAGCGGCAGCTGGAGGTGTCGCAGCAGTACATCCGGCTGCAGGAGCAGGCGCTGGCCTGGCGCCGCGAGTCATGGGGGGCCCTGGTGGACACTGTCAACCGCCTGGTTGATTTCCTGGCCCCCCATGCCGCGCCAGCCGCGCCACCACCCGCCATGGCCGCTCCTGCAGCCCCACCACCAGCTGCTGCAGCCGCCGCCGGCCCGTCCGCCGTCGCCCCACCACCTCCCCGCGAGGGCCACCGCACCGAGGGACCCCTGGAGCCACCCGAGACTCGCCGGCGCCGATATCTTCTGGTGGAGCCCGCTCCCACCCAGCCGCGGACCAGACTGCAGGCCCGCCGGAGCTCCCGGCCCGGAACGCCCACTGGGGGCCTGTAGGGGGTGAGGGGCCCGGGACGTGGCCCCCCCCCCGATGGACAGACTTTGGGGACTGGGTGGGTGGGTGCTGCCCCTGCTTGCCCCGTCCCCCCTGTAAATAGTTCTCCCCGTTCTCCTCCCTGCTTTTTGGTTTCCTTTTGTGGATGGCGCACCCTGCTTGGAGTTTATTGTTGTACATAGTTTTATTTGTGCCCATCTTGCTTTTGTTACATGTTTGTCCCTCCTTTTTGCTTTCCCTTTCACATGTGTATATTTTTCTATTTCAAAAAAAAAAAAAGGTTCAGCCAAAGAAAACATTTACGTTCACCCACAAGTTCGATCTGTCGTTTCTCCTGGACAAGGGGGGGGGGCGGTGGGGTGCCCCATGGTGGTGTGGGCGTTGAGGCAGGAGTGTGGGGGAGGAAGGGGCGGGCAGTCGGGGGCCTGGGCAGAGTTCACCCCGCGGCCTGGTTGTCGAAGTGGGCCCGCAGGGCCTCCCGGACCCGGGTCCCCTCTGGGTCCACCTGCCGACTGGGGGCAGCAGGTGGCTGGAGGTGTGCCCTGCCGGCCTCGGCGGCCCAGCCCTGAAGGAAGGTCTCCCCCTTGCTCTCGACAAGGTTGTGCAGGGCGCAGCAGGCACCCACAATCTGGGGGATGTTGTTGGGGCTGGCATCCAGGCGGGTGAGGAGACATCTCCATCGTCCCTTGAGGCGGCCGAAGGAGCGCTCCACCACCTGGCGCGCACGGTTCAGGCGCGCGTTGAAGCGCTCCTGGCTGGCGGAGAGGTGGCCCGTGTAGGGGCGCATAAGCCACGGCCGGAGGGGGTAGGCCGCATCCGCAATCATGCAGAAGGGCATGGTGGTGTCCCCCAGAGGGATCTCCCGCTGGGGGATGTAGGTCCCCGCCTCCAGCCGGCGGCACAGGCCTGAGTTGCGGAAAACCCGGGCGTCGTGGGTGCTGCCAGGCCAGCCCACGTAAATGTCCTGGAACCGTCCCCGGCTGTCCACCAAGGCCTGCAGGACGACTGAATGGTAGCCCTTCCGGTTCACGTATCGGCCTCCGCTGTGGTCCGGGGCGCGGATGGGGATGTGGGTCCCATCCAGAGCCCCGAAGCAGTTGGGGAAGCCCAGGGTGGCAAAGGCGGCAATGGTGGCATCTGGGTCCCCCAGCCTCACGAGTCTGTGCAGGAGCATGGAGTTGATGGCACGCACGACCTGCAGGGAAAGCACATGGGACAGCCCCAATGAGGGGTGAGAAGGGTGTGCGTGGCCCTGCCCTGGCCCCCCTGGCCCCCCTGGCCTGCCCTGCTCTGCCCTGGCCCCCCTGCTCTGCCCTGCCCTGCCCTGGCCCCCCTGGCCTGCCCTGCTCTGCCCTGGCCCCCCTGCTCTGCCCTGGCCTGCCCTGGCCCCCCTGCTCTGCCCTGGCCCCCTTGGCCTGCCCTGCTCTGCCCTGGCCCCCCTGCTCTGCCCTGCCCTGCCCTGGCCCCCCTGGCCTGCCCTGCTCTGCCCTGGCCCCCCTGCTCTGCCCTGCCCTGCCCTGGCCCCCCTGGCCCCCCTGCTCTGCCCTGGCCCCCCTGCTCTGCCCTGGCCCCCCTGGCCTGCCCTGGCCCCCCTGCTCTGCCCTGCCCTGCCCTGGCCCCCCTGGCCTGCCCTGCTCTGCCCTGGCCCCCCTGCTCTGCCCTGCCCTGCCCTGGCCCCCCTGGCCCCCCTGCTCTGCCCTGGCCCCCCTGCTCTGCCCTGGCCCCCCTGGCCTGCCCTGCTCTGCCCTGGCCCCCCTGCTCTGCCCTGCCCTGCCCTGGCCCCCCTGGCCTGCCCTGCTCTGCCCTGGCCCCCCTGCTCTGCCCTGCCCTGCCCTGCCCTGGCCCCCCTGGCCCCCCTGCTCTGCCCTGGCCCCCCTGCTCTGCCCTGGCCCCCCTGGCCTGCCCTGCTCTGCCCTGGCCCCCCTGCTCTGCCCTGGCCTCCCCCTGTGGGTTCTCTTACCTCCATGAAGACGGCCCCGACAGTGGCCTTTCCGACGCCAAACTGCTGCCCCACGGATCGGTAGCTGTCCGGAGTGGCCAGCTTCCAGACAGCGATGCCGACCCGTTTCTCCACGCTGAGGGCACGCCGCATGGCAGTGTCCCGGTGCCGGAGTGCGGGGCTGAGCCACTGGCACAGCTCCAGGAATGTCTGTCGGGTCATCCTGAAGTTGCGGACCCAGTGCTCGTCGTCCCACTCCCCAAGCACCAGGCGCTCCCACCAGTCGGTGCTGGTGGGGTGGCTCCACAGCCGCCGGCGTGTGAGGCGGGGGGTGGGGCGGGGTGCTGCAGGGGGAGGGGCTGAGCCCTGCTGCCCCGGGGGCATCTCCTCCCCTGGGGCAGGAAGGTGCTCAGCTGCCCCCAACATGACAAGAGCCAGGGCAAGCCCTGCTCCTGCCAGGAGGGCTGGCTGGACCTCTAGCTGCTGCTGCTGCGGCTGCTGCTGCTGCTGCTGCTGCTGGGGGTCCATAACTGCGGCGCTCGGGGTCTGTGTGCCTATCTGGCTCGTCAGACCGCGTGCTGTGCAGGCTGAGTGTATGTGGGAGGGGCCCTTTAAGGGAGCGGCTAGCTGTTGCCCCGGAAGCGCTAGTCCGCCCTGTGACCCTGTGTGCAGCTGTGCCTGGCATCCCTATTTCGATGTGTGGTACTTTGACGTGTAGACGTTCCCTCGCTGCGCCTATTTCGATGTCGGGCTGCGCAACGTCGAAGTTGAACATCGACGTTGCCGGCCCTGGAGGACGTGTAGACGCTATTCGTCGAAATAGCCTATTTCGATGTCGCAACATCGAAATAAGCTATTTCGAAGTAGCGTGCACGTGTAGACGTAGCCTAAATGTGTTAAACTTACAAATTAATTCCAATTCAGATGTCTCCCTTTGTAATCTTGTGGTCAATTCCTTTTGTAACAAGATTGCTACTTTAAGGTCCATTACTGTATGTCCTGGGAGAGTAAAGAGTTCCCCTACAGGTTTATGTGTATTTCAATTCCCGATGTCTGAATTACATCTATTAATCTTTTAGCGCACAGACTGTCCAGTTTGGTGAGCTGTCGGCTGCCATGGCACCAGATGCCACTGAGCTGGCTCCCCAGGACAGGCAGCCACTGCTGACCTGGGGCAGGGCTGCCAGCTGCCTGTGGCAGGGTGTCAAGAAGCCAGCTCCCCAAGGCGGGCTGCCGGCTCCCGGTTGCCTCGGGGCTGCGGGAGATTATCCATCTTCCAATTATCCAACATTCTGTTTTATTCCACACCACCCTACTACTACCACCCCAGAAATCAGGGTTTTACTGTAGTAATAGTAAAAGCACATAGGGATATAAACATTGTTATTGGATCAGACAAACGGTAAAACAAGAGGTCTCAGGTAGAGGCCAATGACACGTGCATCAGAAAAAAGTAAAGACACTGTAAGGGAAATATTGAAATAACCAAATCATAGGGGAAGTTCTTTCCAGAGCTAGTCAGTTTGTGGCTGTCTTATGCTCTGACACGTGGCACTTATATCTGTTAAGTGAGCACATGGATGGGTTTCATTCATATCATGGTGGACCTGTTCTGATGGTGGGGTTGTTTATGATTTTTGAAAATTTAAACAGAAAAAGCATGAAATCTGACAGCTTCCATCTTGAGAAAAATGCAATGTTTGTTCATAAACTATGTTCTTTTATTGTGATCAGATTGTATTTTAGTGGCTGTATGCAATATATAGTTTTGCACAGCTCTCTTTTAACAAAGACCTCTTCATATTTGCAGGTGAGAGGTGACAGCAAAATAGAGCCACTAAAGAACGTCTTCAGTCCACAGCACTGCAGTTATCAGTCTCATTGACAAAACCAGCGTACGAAGAGAATTGTTTCCCGGAAGTGTGTCAGTAAGTAATACTGCATTCTGTGGTTCTTGGATGAGACTAGAGAGAATAAACCTAATTTCAATGAGATTTCCTAGACCAAAAGAATTGTGCAAAAAACTATGTCCTGCTTTCAAGGATTTATTTATAACCTAATATTGTTAAATTTTCAGTCACAGAAGATGTCTATAATGCAAGTGCTTATGCTATGTTTGCACCAGTAATTATGCTGATTAGTCTCTAAGAAGAGCTATTAAGAGTGTCTGACTGAAGTATTTCTTGATTCTAAATTGACTGTGATGAACTCATTGACTCAGCAAGGCTGGCCCACTTTTTCCTGTGGAGAGTAAATTGATGAGTTAAAATATATAAAGAAAGATAAAAGCAGCATCACTGTTATAAAGATATCATTTTATCTCAAAATAGCCTTTCATTCTATGTGCAGTTTTAAATTTTAAATGTCCATCTTTGATTTGTTTTTAACTTCAAAGTTCTAAGAGAGTGTATTCTACCCCAGTTTGAGGTTAATAAGAAAGCCAGAGTCCAGACACTATGTAGGGTCATATACGGTGTAGTGTCTGAAAATGCTGGTTTTGCTGCCCCCTTTGCAGAATGTGCTACTTACTGGTCAAGTTCTTGCTGCAGGATTTAGGTTATTTTAAACAACAACAAACTAGCTATTTAAAACTTCTCTCTCTCTTTCTCTCTCTCTTTAAATACAAATAGTTGAGAGCAAGTGCTCTGAACCTTTTCTGAGTGCAAGCCTTTGCTCCCAAAGTGCTGTAAAAACCCATGGCCCACTGTGCCCTAACAACTGGGGGTTTTTTTTGCATAGAAATGGAAGGGCCAGTGTTGGGAAGTAGCAAGCAAGGCAAATGTCTAAGCCCCATGCCACAGGGAGCCCCCCACAAAGCTAAGTTGCTCAGGCTTTGGCTTCAGTCCTGGGAGGTGGGACTCAGGTCCCCAGGTTTCAGCCTCATGCAATAGCCAGCCCTTCTGGGAGCATCCCCCACCGAAATCTACTCAAGACCCTTCAGGGAGCCCTGATCTCTGATTGAGAACCACTGCTTTAAAGAACAATTAACAGAGAAATCACTGACACTGTTGTAAAATGGAGGCAAAACTCATTGTAAACCGTGATAGGCATCCACAGGTAAGTCAACCTACCTATAATCTTTCAGGAGTCCTTCAAAATATATAAAATATCAATTAATTCTTTCCAGAGCTTTAACTTCTGCACCTTATGAAAGAAATTAGGCATTATACTAATTAGTGAAATCATTCGTGTTCTCTCTATAAATTTTACTGTTGTCTATTCTAGTTAATCAGTGTTTTCTAGTCTGCATTACTTTTCTGTACTTTCCAATACATTCAAGAACTAGCTGCTAATTATTGCAGTTCTGAAAAAAGCTGTGCACAAATGACAAAAAGAATAAATTATTTAGCGGGTTATTCATCAGATACAGACAGTGCACTGGATTCAACCTTGAAAGTGGCAAAGGATCAGTTATTTTTAAAACAAATGGTATTTTACTGGAAATTATAAAGGTGGTATGGCAAAAGAGCACAATAAATTCACATGAACTGTAGGTCTATATTAGCCTGCAACAAACATTTCCAGTTAGCTCAGCAAGAGCAGTTCCTTCCCAACCAGAAAGATAGCTGAAGAGAAGTGTGGCTGCATTTTAATAGTTTTTGAAGAGCTATAAAAAAAACCCTCCCAGAATTTAACTCCAGGAAAACAAGTTGTGTGTATTAAGGCTGCTAAGTTTCTAACTGAACAAAACCAAATACCCTTGTCCCACCCACATCCTCAAGACTCCACCACTACTCACTTCATTCCCTCTGCCTCTGTTACTCGTTCTTCCCCACTCACCCCTACTCACTCATTTTCACTGGGCTGGGACAAAGGGCTGGCTACAGGAGGGGTGAGGGTATCAGCTGGGGTGTGGGCCCTGGGGCTGAAAGGTTTGGAGAACAGAAGGGGAATCTGGGCTAGGAAGCAGGACTGAAGGATTGTGAGTGTGAAAAGGGGCTCTGGGCTGAAGCAGGGGGTTGAGGTCTGGGAGAAGGTACAGCCTCTGCCCAAGGGGTATGGACTCTGAGCTGGGACCAGAGATGTGGGGTTTGAGGTGCTGAAGGTTTTGGGCTGGGACCAAGAGGTTAGAGCACAGAAGGAGTTGGGGCATGGGAGACAGCTCAGAACCAGTGCTGCCTATTAGCTCAGCACACTTGGGCAGCCTCCCAGGGGAGATTCAGGTGCCATCCAGATGATTAGCAGAGCACCCACAACCCATGTATCTCTATTGGTGGTGCACATCTGCAAATGCCTTGATGCACAAAAAATATACTCTGCTCATGGATGGATAAAATTAGAGGGACCATTGCTAAGGCCTGGGTATTAGAATGCAGGAGGAGCTGTGGGATGCAGACTTTGGAAGTGAGTTTGTGTGTGAGATGGGGCTCAGGGGTGGGTAGGGGGGTTCGGGTGCAGAAGGGGGTTTGGGCTCTGGTAGTATTCACTTCAGGTAGCTTCCCATAATCAGCAATATGTCTCTCAACGCTTGGTGGAGGTGCAATCAAGTGCTGCCTCTTCAGCTTCTACTGACTGTGGCTCCTGGCCCATGGGAACTGAGAAGCTGGCATGCAGGGCAGGAGCAGCACATGGAGCCCCCATAGCCATCCTTTTGCCAAGAGGCCAAGGGACATGACACCACTTATGGGGAGCTGTGTGGAGCCAGGTATGACACCTGCCAGCCCTGTACAAAATAGCCTTTTAACAGTCTGGTCAGAAATGCTAACCAGAGCCTCAAGGATCCCTATTTGATATCAGACCCCTGGCAACTCTAAATGTGTGTTTATGTGTGTGTGTGTGTGTACACATGTACGTTTGTATGTGTATTTTAAAGTATCCTTCAGAGCACATATTCAGGAAAATAATTACTTAACATAAAAGGACCCTTGTTCTTGCTATTTATTTCTCTCAACTCTGCTGGGATCCCTTTTATCTGTGGATCAAAATCATGCTTCTCATCCACAACTCATCACATTGCTCTTGCTGACTGAATAAAGGGTTAGGAAAAATCTAAGTCAACAACTCTACAAGAACAATTGGCAGCACTTCACTGATTTAATGGATTACAGGGTGTGTTAGTATACTGTGGGGTTTGTTTTGTGCATTGCTAAAATTTAACTTGGTATACAGTTTAAATATTCCAGCACCATAGCCATTCTAACAACATGCAGCAAAAAAACATGCAGCAATAAAACATGCAAGCAGAAAGGTAGTTTACTCAAGTTAGGAAGCACCTATTGTTATAATCTGTTTGTATTACTGTTGCACCTAGATGCCAGATTGAGACTGGAACCACATATTGTAGTAGGTGTGGTACATATAGAAACAGACAACCTCTACCCCAAGAAGCTACTGATCTAAAGGGCCAAAACCAGGGCTTTTTTTCCTGATAAAACGCACCCGAATGGAGCTCTGGCAACCTTTTTCCATGAGAACATCAGACACATTTTCACTGCCAGTTCTGCAGCATCAGGGACCAGGGCAGGAGCTCCCACCAATCCCACAGCAGGGTAGGAACTGGGGCAGAAACACCCACTGGTCCCTCAGCAATGCGGGGCTGGGCAGGAGCCCCTGCCACCCTGCAGCAGCGTGGGACTGTGGCATTAAAACTAAACACCCGAACCCCTATGAAGAATCATCAGACTTGAATTCTGGCACTGTTTTTTCTAGGAAAAAAGCACTGGCCAAAACCACCAAGGAATGGGAAAACCTATCTTCTTGGTTTTACACATGGAGAAATTTAATATTGCAGTTCCTCAATGCCATATTGGAAGTCCATACAAAAAGCAGTAATTAAAATCAGATCTGTTGAGTCCTAGAGCAGAACCTTAACTAAAAGATCATCTGCTCTCTCTATAAGCCACAACTAATTTATACCAATTTCACGTGACCAAATCTTCTAAGAAATATTTTAGCATAATGTCATCAATATTCAATTCACTGTGAAGGACAAGAGAGACCAAAAGGACTATTAATCACTGAAAAAAGGGAGGAATGATGTTTGACCAGAACACTCCTGTTTCGTATATAATAGGAAATAAATGTATTAGTTTTCTCATCTTTTCATAACCTGTTCACCTGCACAATAATTACACTCAGGTTGTCCTATTTCAAGTGTAGATTAACATTATCCAGTCATTATCTAAATAAATTGGTATTTAGGAATTAGGCAGACTTTCATTCTGTTAAAAATATGTACCATGAATGAAAACAGCAGAAGCTGTTAGATTTTTATCAAAATTATGAAAATTAATGGAATATATACTTTTGAAAACCACTTTGCCTTTGTCTGTGTCCTTGGTTTGCATCTCTTATTTTTAAACTAATCACACACTTCTATTTGGTACAAATCTGTTGCTGGCCACAACTCACATGAAGCAAGACTGAGCATCTTTGCCCATAGGTGCAATAAAGCATCAGTGAAATAAATTAAAATTTAACATGTAACGCCACATTAACGTAACTGCCTTCAAACGTGTACCAAAAAGCTTTTACTAACTCTGATAATGTATGCAACTAAGTCCCTACAAGCCCATATGTTACCAGAAAAGGGAGCCGAATGAATGAATTCCCAGTTCACTCTGTCTCTAGGCATTAAACAACAGAATTTCTGTTTGATAGTGTCCCTGTACAGCATTCATTTCCATTGGAAAATTGAGAAGTCTGACATTTCACTGAAGTTACAATATAACCTTGTTCCCTGTAAAAGCTGCTGTCTTAAAGAATGTCACAAATTATCACACAGTTTATCAGAAAATAATCTCCTTTGTGACAAATGCAATAATTTGTCATTGTAGCTACGGTTCTCAAACATTCTAATACCGTGGTTCCCTAACAGATATCTTAAAACTTGTTGGTTCCTCACAACCAAATGCTGTTGGTTTGTTTGTTTTTACCAACTCATGACAATAGATTCAGGAGTTCAGAAAATTTTGCAACTTTATGCAAATATGCACAGTTTGTTTAACTAGGTAACCCAAACATATTCCCAGTTTTTAAAGCTATAATTTGAAAATAAATATTTTTGGCATATTCAGACAAAGATTTTAGTGAGAATGGGCTTGTTTCATTAGTTGTTTCCCAAGTTAAAACAATGTCCATGTTTACAGGTCACCACAAACACCGCTGAAAAGGAAGACTCAAATAACAAAGCAAATGCAAGAAGCTCTTTCACAGCACCAGAGAATTCTTTGTATTTTTCTTCAACAGAAATCTGGAATTCCCAGTTTGTTAGATATGAAATATTGGTCTTCAGCATGTTATCTATCAACAATTTGAAAAGACTTTCTTGCACCAAAGCACTGATGGTTGAAATAGTCAACTTTTTGTAAAGAACAGGTTTGGAAGCCACACAGTATTCAGAAAATCTTGTTCAACGCCAGAAAAATATTCATCAACATAGGAACACAATCCAGACAAGAGTTAATATTTTGTCTTTAACTTCATTTTTATCACTTTCACTCTCTTCTTTTAACGAGGTTGATTACACTGGAAACATCTTAATAGTTCTCTATTCAGTGTGCACCACAAAAGCCAAAGTTTCTTCATCAGTCCCCCAATTCTCTCTTGCATAGCTAGCATATTTTAATTTGAAGTTCTATCTTGACGTTTTGCATTCAGCACATTCAATTTGCTAAGCACAACTACTAGGTAAGCTAAGCTAACATAATCAAGGGATCCACATTACACTTGTAATCTGCAAAATCTATGTCCTCCAGGAGTAAATTCTGATTTCATTTTACAATTCAAAGATGCATGGTAACAGTTTCCCACTAGATAACCGCGTGACTTCAATGAAAAACACACTTTCACAACCTGAAATTTCATAAAACTAAAAAATTTTAATAACTGTGTTGAGGTCCTAACTCACTTCAGTTTGCAGCTTCTTCAATGCCAAAAATAATGATTAATCTTATAGGGTGCATCTACACTAGGAACTAACTTTGAAGTTAACTTTGAAGTTAGGCACTACTTCGAAGCAGACAACGGAAAGTCTACACACATTTTCCCTTACTTTGAAGTTCTTACTCCATTCCTGGGAATGGAGTAGTGCTCTACTTCAAGTTTAACTTCGAAGAAGGGTGTATGTAGATGTGCAACTTCGAAGTTATTTTTGTAGTGTACACACAGCAATAGTGTATCTAAATTCCTGCTGGTGCCATTTTCTTTTCTTGTGTTGCAACCCTACTGTTGATTCTGGATCTGTCTGCTGCCACACCATTGCACGGTGCCACACATCTCCCAGATAAGACCTTCATCTATCATGAAGCTATCAAGGATTTTTTATATTTCTTTGCCAGTTGTTTGGGTTGGCATTTCTTTGCAAAGAAGAGTTCTTCAGCTACTGTAGTGGCTCTGAAAAATCTCACATAAACCAGAAATTGAGCTATGTCAGCTACAGCTCTGGTATCATCAAGCTGCGCTACAAAATACTGACTTTTCCTCACTTGTCTATCAACTGGTCCTGGACATTGTCTGCAAGGTCATCAGTGCATCAACACATGGTATTTTTTGACATAGGAATAATTTTCAGTGTCATGGTTGCTTGTTCTCCACTTACAATTCTACACACTCGCTGTTACTAGTAGAAGAAGGCTCTTGCCAATGATATGTGCTTGTCTACAATTGGAGTTCACATGGTCAGAACCTAAAATGCTTCCACGCTTTTTGCATAATAGCTGTCTCTCTAGGAATGATTATTTTTACAGTCATAATTCTTACGGTTTCAGGGAAAAAAAAGTGGCTTTTGTTTACAAAGTCTGGGTGTTCGATGTCTAAATGTATCAGCAGGTTCCCTGGCTTCCCACTTTAATTTATTAACACCTAAAAACAAATCACACATTGCGGCTGTTGACTTTCTGCAATAATACTAATAATAACTAATAATAACACTCAGAAGTCCAAATATAATATAGCTATAATTGTTCTGTTTACTTTGCACAAGAATCTGGTTAATATTATAATCATTCTCTTTAGCCAAATGTTTTCCACATACAGTCTTAGAACTTGGTAAAAAGCATTCCATTAGCAACATAAGACACACTGGTCTCTTCTTCAGACCCCTCCTCTGAAGTGCTAATGCTGCCACCGATGTTACCAGCACTGTGATGCTCTCTTTGTCCTTTGCACTAGAAAGTGCCTTTCAGCCAGCAGATTTCATGATGAATCCTCAAGCCAGGGGACTCTGCATGAGTGGAGTACACAGAGAGTCTCCTGGTCCCAGCAGCATAAGATACTGATATTTTTTAAGCTTAGTTTGACAATTTCTTAATTATGAAAAAACAAAAATAGTATATTAACATTTTTCTTCAAATGCTCATGGCTCCTTGACTTTCAGTTACGGAAGTAATGACTTACACAATGCAAAGCATTAACAAAATTTTTGCAAAATATGTCGCAGTGGAATGTACAACAGACGCATGAACCTTTAAAAAGAAAATTTAACTAGAGAACCAAACCCAGATACACATACTCAAAGAGCATATTTGTGTCAATATCATCAAGGGATCTAATATGAATGGTTTATTTATTACTACATATTTCAACAGATTAACTATTTAATGAAAGAGCTCTATGTGAAATTAAAGATAACATCAATAAAGAGCCACTACCTGCCTGTACACGAATAATCATATAACTTTTTATTGTTTTAATAAGGTTTCTCTGCTAATGCTTTCACTTTAAAGATAAATGCTCTTGCTTAAGAAAAACTGTGACTCAGCTCTTCATTTAGAAATCTTATCTGGAATTTTGTCTGGATGCACACAGTCAAGAGTGAGGAATTTGTAAATACGTGAAAAGTGAAGACAAACAATGCACAATGACTGCATCCCAACTCAGGCCCCACTCTCCAAAGCAGAAATCCAACCTTAGCATGGTAATTCTGTAGCAGGCCAGCTGCTGAGGTGGGGAAGGCATAGGAGGCAGTTGCCCCTGGGGCCCAGCATTTCAAAGGTGTCTGAAGCACCATCCACTTCTCTAAAAGTAGCAGCAGCAGCAGCTGGATCTCTAAGCCCCTATAAAGAACCAGCAGTACTGTGCCACGCTGCACGGCGCAGCTCTGAACTCTATGAGCAATGCTAAGAGCTGACTGTCCTAGGCCCCATCCCTTTTCAGGGCCATAGAGCTGGGCCCCCTCCTACATTACCCCAGAGTCTGTAAGCTCTGTTGCCCAGTGGAGATGTCCTGTTATAAATGTCTTTAATGCATGCAATGTCTCAGGTACAAAGAGACTAATCACAAAGAACCCTGGGTTGCCATGCCTGAGATGGCAATGCTAATGTCACATAACAGCAGCACTATATCTATGGATATATGCATGTACACAGTATTATAACTTAGTGCAGCACAGCACGATGTGGAGAGCATGCAGAAGCATATACTTGATCCAGTACTTGTGTATCAGAGTGGAAGCCATGTTAGTCTAGCCACAAAAAACAATGAAAGGCCTGTGGCACCTTATAGACTAACAGATTTATTGGCGCATAAGCTTTCGTGGGCAAAGACCCATGCATCTGAGGAAGTGAGTCTCTGCCTGCGAAAGCTTATGCTACAATAAATTTTTTAGTCTATAAGGTGCCACAAGACTGCTTGTATTTGTGTATGCACACCAATGCGGACAGAGCCTAAAGAACTTGTCACAAAGTCTGCACAAATCTGCTGTCCATGGATTTCATTTTCATTAAAATGCCAGGGGTAATTTTCAGAATCATCTGTATTATTTATTTTATAAAAATTCTATTCATTTTACTGAGCACACAAACTAATTGTGAACTTGGTACTGATTTATTTCAATACAAAGATAAACTGAAATAGAAGAGTGCTAGGTCTTGTATTCGTACATATTAATTCTCAGAAATCACATTTCAGCAGGAAGGTATTCATTGTTGTTTAATGTTTTAGTCATAGTGGTAATTGATGTCAGTTATGACAAAAAAACTATTATGGAGCTAACAGTACCCTTTCCACTGGAATATTATTATTCTTAGCCTAATAAAATAATCCCTCCTGTTTGAGTTGAAGGATACTTAATATTATTTATTGCCATATTTTGAACAGCTAAAAATTACAGAGGGACACTGGATACATTTAAGAGGTTTATAAAGTTGTGATCAGATTATTCTTTAACTTCAGACGGTGGAAACATAGCTTGCTCCATTAGCTTCCCTGGCTTCCTAACTATCTTAGCTCCAGCTCAAAAATTTCAGTTTCTGTTTTCTGAACTCTGACTCAATCTACTCTACCCCTCTAAGTTCATGTTCACTTCCTGTACTTTTCACTGATCACTTGCCTCCTACAATCTCCACCCTCACTTTCCAAAAGGTCAGGTGTAACCATAATATAATATACGGAGATACACATCTCAGATCTAATTCTTGATCTTCCCCCCCACCCTCTGATTTGCTCACCTTGATTATCTTTTTCTGATTTGTCCTCCTTGCTTACTGTTTTTGGTTCTCTGTGTCTTAAATATTGAGTCTGTTCTGGTCTGGCTATGGTCTGAAGAAGTGGGTCTGTCCCACAAAAGCTCACCTAATAAACTATTTTGCTAGTCTTTAAAGTGCTACTTGACTGCTTTTTGTTTTGACATCTCAGAACTGGAAGGGACCTCAGCAGGTCATTGAGCCAGTCCCCTACTCTCTTGGCAGGACCAGGCACCCCCCTCCCTTTGTTCTTCTTTTTTAATCTATTTGCCCCAAATGTCCCTCTGAAGGATTGAGCTCACAACACTGGGTTTAGCAGGTCAAGGCTCCAACAACTGAGCTATCATGCAGAACTATCAAGTATCAAGCATAGATGATGTGGTCAGACTTAATCTCTCACTACATCAATTTATGTCAAATTTTGAGATCATTCTTACGTGAATGATTTACTTGTGTTTCATCACTATACGTTTCTTAGAGTCATTGCCTCCACATTCAACAGTCATATTCTTGCTGTGAAACCAAGCCAGTGTAGTCTTCTCAACTGTATGTTTCTACTGTACCCACCTCCTCCCCAATCATAAAACACTATCACCACCAAAGCCCTCCCCTCAACACCTGCTTCCCAGTCCACTTAATCCATGATTCTAATCTTTTCTTCATTTGTTACCCTGTAGTGGGGTGGGATGGCCACCCCGCTACTTGGAAGAGAAGGACGCCTTCCAGCAGGCTTTTTATACAGAGCCTGGCCCCTCCCAGTCTGTGTTCCCTGCCTGGCAGCCTGGGAAGTGGAGGACTGGCTGAGGGAGATCGAGGCCTGGGTTGGGCCGCCTGGGCCCTTGCCGAGCCTGATGCCCTGGGTAACTCAGCCAAACCTGCGGCCTGGAGAAGACCAGACAGACTCTGAGGACTGACCAGAGTACCCACCTCAGCCTGCACCCTGAACCAGTCTGAGGCAGTGGAATGGAGAGGCCATGTAGTCATGCACTCGGGCACCCAGATCCCAGCTGGACCTGACACCCCATGAGCCCCGAGACATCAGATGGACTTTAGATATGTGCCGGGGGGGGAGAGACCAGGAGTGGCCCAGAGAGTAGAGAGAACCGTTAAAGGTACAAAGAGTCAGCATGTTGCAGTCTGGATTTCCCCACTGACCCACGCTGCAGACCACGCTGCTGTAACCAGGGCCTCGGCCAGGAAGCAGTGGCGTAGGTGGCCCGCATGGGCAGAGTGTCTGTTCTGTTTGTTGGCTGCCCCACCCTGAGCTAGGGCCTGGGCCACTGTGAGACTTGTGTGTTGCCTCACCCTGAGCTAGCGCCTGGGCCCCTGTGAACTGCTGTTTGCCACCCTGCCCTGAGCTAGGGCTGGGGGCTGTCAAAGACTGGGTTTGCTGTCACCCTGACCTAGGGCTAGGCCCAGATGTATGAGGTAATTTCCCCCAGCACCTGCCTGAGGTAAGGCAGGGGGCTGTGAACTGTTGCCTCTCACCCACCTGAGGCAAGGTGGGACACCCCCCCCCTCCGAACTAAGGACTTGGGGATTGTTGGATTCATGGCAGTGGGGCGGGATGGCTGCCCACTGACCTGGAAGAGGAGGAGCCCTTCTGGGAGCCCTGAACTGGCTACACGCCCCCATAATGTTTCACATTCGGGTCACTCTCAATTTCACAATCACATGTGTTTGGAGAGGCCATGCAATCCTCTGTCCCAGATGAACCAATTTGCCTCTTTAAATGTCACATTAACTGTTCCCATATCTGCCCCGTCTCTTTGGTTTGCAAATGAGTCTCACTGCAAATATCTTGCACTCTAGCATATTACATTATGCACAAACAACAAGCATTACACTAAATAATATTTTAATGCCCTTCTACTGTATTTAACTTCTACTATGTTGAACTCCTAAGGTCCCACACATTTTGTATCTTCAGCCTCAATGAATAAATTCCATGTTACGAAGAATTCAATAAAAGTATGTTAAAGATAAAGGTTGCTGTCAGATATAAATTCGCTTTTATGTTTTCTGCAAGCCCCTGGCCTTTCACACACTGTTCTGTTATGTCTTCACTAGAAATTCCATTTAGTATCAATCATTCTTTTTCAAGTTGCAAATTCTTCATAAATGATGATATTGGTATTTCTCTCTGCTGATGAATTAAAATGGGATTACAGAGCTTTAAAGTGTGTAATGGCTGTGATCTCATTCAATGTAAAAGGTATAAACAAATAGTTCTTTCTTGATCTAGATTTCCCTGTAGGAGAAGATCCTGAACATACACATATCAAGTACTACTTCTCTAGCTAGATCTGGAAAAATTTCAATGCCAATACCTTTGTATAATTGGCATAGTAAGAATCACTTATTCAAAGCATGATTTCTGTCTTCTGTAATTATTTCAATTATCAACTTTACACAGCAACTACTAAGTGAAAACATTAAAATTTAATGACATTTTATTTGAAAGGCTATTCCTATACATAAGAAGCTGTTTAAGAAATACAGTAGGGTCTCGACATTTTTCGAGAGCCACATGAACAAATTCAATTATTTGCGAGTGGCCTTGCTTCCCTGGGGCCAGAGTGCCGGCAGCTGCCACTTCCCCAAGGCTCCAGGTAGAAAGTGCTGGCAGCTGCCGCTTCCCAGGGACTCCGGGGCCAGAGCACTGGCAGTTGGCGCTTCCCTCAGCCCCAGGGCAGGGAGCACCTGTGCTGCTGCTTCCCAGGGCTCCAAGCTCCCCACCCCACCCCACATTCACAAAAATCAACATTCATGAGGGTTCTGAACACGGAACCCTTGGAAATATTGAGACCCAACTGTAGCATTATCCATTCTGCTCCATGTAAGCAATTAAAGAATTAGTGACTGTAATAGATTTATAATATATTCAAATATCAGGGAAGGTACCAGTCTTCAAAATGCAAAACAAGGTAAAAAAAACATAACTAAAGGAGTGAGCACTATTGAGAAATATCAGAAATGCGGGGCGGGAGGTGAGAAAAAGAAAAGCCAATCAAAACTAAGCTTTGTTGCTAATCATGTTTGTTATGGTAGTGCCTAAGGGTCAAAAAAGAATGGGGCCTCTTGGCATTAGTGACTGTACAAACACAAAGGGCTTACTACCTAAACAGACAGAGTGGGGAGGGGAAAGGGCTATAGCAGCAGAGGGAATAATTTGGTGTAATGGATGTCCATGGCATTCTAAATTTCTCAATGCCAAGGAGCACAGCTTTTATTTTCAAATATTTGTGGTCTGTATCACGTTAACTGTCTATACTTGTAACTTTCTCAGACACTCTTTGTAAGAAATATCCAAAAGATTTATGTTTAAAATTAAATATAACTCAAGGTAAAAAAGTCAGTTTTCGAAAAAGTATTTTCCCCTCTTTCAAATGAGATCTGATTTTACAGTCCTCCTTCTCAAAAAGTGACACCTGTTAACATATTTTGCTTTAAATGTTCATGTTTACAGAATTTTGTCACAAAAGACTTTCAGCAAAAGTTTGCTTCTTTAGCACAATGACCAAACAGTTAATATTTTATTTGGTCGGAACCCACCAGTTGCAGGTCAATCACATATTTGGACATTGAAGGGAAATTCCTACACTTTATTCCTCAGAATATAATAAAACAGATTTCTTGCACCAGAGACAGAGTACAATTTGTATAATACATGGCTAAGAGGTTAACAGTAATGTTTGCCTGAGAAGTACTTTAAATATTTTATTATTTAGAACAGTCTCTGGCTATAGAATTAGGGTTTTCAGTTACAAAATTCTTTGTTCACACTTCGATTTCTGCATCTACTTTTCCAGCTCTCTGTCATCTTTTCACTGTGTTGATAGTGCTAATATACGAATAAATAAAATAAATTGAATTCAATATAGTATGGGGCTATGTTTTAGTTCATTATAACTACAGAACACTACAGCTCATCATTTACACTATGGCTCAAAACTTAAGACATTTTTTTTAACATGAAAATGCCTGTTCTAGCCCTAAAACTTCAACCTTGAAATGACTCAGATTCTCATAAATAATAAAGGCACGAGAAACATCTGAAATGGAACTCAGAGTAAAGCCTTCATGATTTTTGAAACATTAAATCTTTGTCATGAAAAATACATTTTAAAAAGGATTACATATACTTTATTTTATGATGTATCCTGCCATCTTTTCTAGAGAGTGAAATTCTAGTTCTGTGTTTAGTAAAGGGATTGAACTATAAATGGAACTTGTTTAAGCAAATGTTGAGACTAGGGCTACATCTGCACTATAAGATACATTCAAATTTATTAAAGTCGATTTTATAATGCTGTTTTTTCTAAATTCGATTTTGAGTATCCTCACTTCCCACGGGCTCCCAACAAATTCGACATATTGTTTCCATACTGAAATCACCAAACCTACCACTGCAGCAGCGCACTGTGGGACCCTGTCCTACATTTCCCTCAGCCCTGTATTCTGAGCCAGGAGCAGCAGTACTCTTAGTTTCCCAGGTCCAGCAGCTTGTGGGACATGGGAAACTGACAGGGCAGCAGCCCTCATCAATTTCCCAGCTCCTGCTAGCACAGTAAACCCTCCATTTAGTGGACTAATAGGGCCGTCCATTCTTCCCCATAGTCCCTTAAATGTGAAGGTTTACTGCCCTTCTGAACAGGCTCCCCTAGTCCCAGTCCCACCCCAGCTCCACCCCCCCCCAAAAAAACCAACCTCCTGAAAACAACCCCCCCCCAAAAAACCCCAAAACACTCCTGCCTTACCCCCCAAAAAAACCCTCTTCAAAAAAACCTAAACCCCTGCCACTCACTGGCTCTGCTGGAAAAGCTGCTGGAGCCCGCTGGCTGGGGGCGCGTGGTTGGAGGTGGCCAAGGATGCTTGCGAGGTGTCTGCCTGCCCATGGGTGCCTGGACCCATGAGGGGCTTGAGCTGCCCAGCAGTGGGGTACCTGGCCCCACATGTGGCTCCAGTGGGCCGGCAGTAGGGTACCTGGCCCAGTGCAGCTTGAGCTGCCTGCCTGAAGGGTGCCTGGCCCTGCTCAGCTCGAGCTGCTGGGCTGCAGAGTGCCTGGCCCCTGCCACAGCAGTGCAGCAGCCTGGTCAGTTTCCCAATTCCCACTAGTAGCTGGGAGCCAGGTAAAGCACATAGCTTTGCAGGAGAGATAGAAGACACCTGTGGAGGCTAATAAATTCAATTTTAGGATGTGGCACTTCCACACTGGCCTTTAATTGAAGTTCTGAATTCAAGCTTGACACTATACCCACCAGGTAGCTACAATTTTGTAATCTTGAGATTAGTGCACCCTAAATTGAGCTAATGATATTTTCAGTAAAGACAGTCACGTGGTAATATCCAGCTAACTGCCTTAAATTTGAATTTATCTCATAGTGTAGACGCAGTCTAGTATAGGGACATTTTATTTGGCCTGGGAACATGCCACTCTTGCTGCTGTAGACGTGAAGTCTGAAATGCTCTTAACTGAGGAAGAGTGCATGCCCAGCTAAACTGTCCATCTCCTATTAGAATTATATAGATTAACAGAGCAAAGGCTTCTAAAATATTTTGTACCCATTTTCTCTTGTATTCAGAATCTATTTAAACAGTAAAATAAATATTACCCTCATTTCCTTACTATGAAAGCAGAGAGAGTAAAAAAGATTTGTTAAAATTGATATTAAGATATACGAATGTATTCAGTATTTAGACAATGAAATGCTTGTAGGATGCTATATGTGGTAATCTCACTTTCAACCTGTGTTGTGGGTCTGCATTCTGAATCTCTGTGTCAGTCAACAAATAAGTCATCAAATATAAAATGCTGGCTTCCTACAGAAAGTGTTAGGTTATTCTCACCAAGAGGGACCGCTGAAACCAAATGAGTCACTGCAAAATATTAAAAAAGGAAGACTTTGTTCCCACCAATAGTCATAAAGAGAAATCATGTGAACTCCTCCTATCAGTATGACCTGCTGGAAAAGGGAATAAAAATCCCTGATAGGAGGAAACTGGATCTCTATGCTGCTTGCACTTTGGGAGGACAAGATTTCTAAGCATAAACAAGACATCTCCAGCTGCTTAACCTTGGGTAGCTTTAGAGGACATACAGAACTTGCATATCACAGCAGCTTCTATCACCTTTTGAAACCTAAAACTGTAACTCATTTGTGTGTGTTTACCTGCTTTACATTTGTAAGTAACATTTCTTTTTCTTAGTTCCTAAATTTTTAATTAATTTATTATAGGATTAGCTGTATGTATTGTCTTTGGTACAGGAACTAAGGTATAACTGACCAGTGGTAAGTGATTAGTCTTTTGGGATTCAGAATAGCCTGACTATTACTGTAATTTTTGGTGTAAAGAAACCATCTAAAGCAGTGGTTCTTAACCTTTACTGCAGTCTGCACACCTTTCGTTCTCAAAGTATGTTCTCACACCCCTTATCGAAAATAAAAAATGGAGATTGGAGGGGCCTATACACTTAAATGTATATTAAATATATGTAAAATTGTTTTATGGTATTACTTATTACAAATAATAGAACAGTAGACATACAAATAAACACAAGTGCTGCCCAGAGATGTTGCAGAGTTTTGTTGTGGAAATAAACTGTAACCAACGCGTCGTGCATTAAGAAATACCCCGCAATGTGGCATTACACTGTATTTTCTAGCTAGATTATTTTACTACAATTAGCTTAAAAATTTGAAATAACTTTTTTCTTTGTATATTACAGTAATAGCTAAAAATGTATAATGTTAATACCTAGGCTTGATGAAACAAAGTAGTTGTACATACGTGCCTGTGCCTAATTTCTGTTTTCGATGATTTACATTCTAAAAAAATTTGACATGTGTTGGACCCCCAGAAAGGGCATTATGCACCCCTATGGGGAGGGTGCACTTCATGTTAAGAAACACTGATCTAAAGGAAAGGCCAGCTTATTTGGTTAATAAGATAGAGCAGACTATACTAGGGGAAAATCTGTGACTGCATGCCATGGCTGTTGCAGCGTTTGAGGAATTTACTCTTGATACTGTTTGAGTTCTGTACTTACAGAGGTACAAGACTCAAACAGTTTGGGGTATGTGTTCTGCTTCTTAACAATCTGTCTTCAGATTGGTACTCACACTTCTGAGTCACTCTACAGAGTACGACTATTGTTATTAGTTCACAATTAATATAGATGCTCCAGTTTTCTTACTGTTCACCAGTTATGGTTGGAGAATCAGCATTAAAATAATCCCTCTTCCCACAACGCCTGGGTAACCACACAGACATAAATATTGTTAACAGACTTGGAGGTTAGTGTGACATTAAATCCAAAAAAGGGTATCACCCAGGACATTAGAATTAGAATTTTACCTTTTCAATAAAAAAAAATCTTCCCAAGTCATTAGATTTTCTATTCTATCTAAACTAGAACTTTTACAGGAGGTGAAACACATGTAAGCAGAGAGAAACAACAGTATGTAGGGTATATCTATATAGCAGCCTTATTTTGAAATAAGCTATTCTGGAAGAGCCATTCTACGTACACAGAACCTATTCTGAAATAGAGCCATTGGGTGCACTACACCTTATTTCAAAATAGGCTCTATAAAACAGCCCCTATATTGAAATAGTTATTTCAGAATAGGCACTATACCCCATGCAATGAGGTTTACCAATTTCAAAATAAGCCAACCTCTATTTCGAAATTATGTCAAAGTAGTGGTTGCAATGTGTAGACAATAGGATAGTTATTTCAAAGGAATTTTGCTGCGTAGGCCTACCCTCAACAGATGACAATTGTGGCCCAGACTTGTACAGGATGCACAAGAGCAAGATGAAGGCTTCTTAAATTCTTCTCCTTCCAGAACGTAAAGAATCCAGCCCAAAGACAACAAGTAGCCTCATAAAACACTCAAATGTTGCTCTCCTACTAACACTAAGATCCTCAGAAACAGTAAATATTATTATAGCCATAGTTCACAAGGCTGTGTGTTTATTGTTTGTTTAGGTTGTGTCTAGGTTGTGTTTATTTTTGTTTAAATCATACCACTAGAAATTTGTTTCACTAGGAAATAGAATGGGCTTAATATTTTCCTCTTCATTCAGTAAAAGCTTGATTATACTCAAAGAGGACTTTTCCATCTAAAATGAAAAGCTCATGTGACTTTAAAAACATCCACAAGGCCTTGCTAAAACAAAACAACTGCCACATCTAAAATCAAAGATAGTATTTGTGAACTACAGTTCTGCAACCCAGGCATTCAAAGGGAAGTGGTAATTTTAGCACATCACTCAACTATGCAGTTCCCATCAAAAATCAAAAGGTTTGATCAGCTATGTCTACGCTACAGAGATCTTTTGAAAGAAGCCCTTCCGGAAGATGTCTTCCGAAATAACTACTGTCAAAGAGTGCATATACACACGAAAAAGCAGATCAAAAGAGTGATCTGCTCTTTCGAAAGAGAGTGTCCTCACAGCCCCGCTATTTTGAAAGAACAGGCTGGGGATTGAAAAATCAGGCCCCATGAGGCCTATGGCGTGTCTACACACATTTTCTTTCAAAAGATGCTTTCAAAAGGGGGCACTCTTCCTGAAATGGGAAAGGAAAAGTGATTTCAAAAGGAGTGCCACATTCTTTCGATTTACTTTCAAAAGAACATTTTTTGTGTGTAGATGCTCTATGGGATCGTTCGAAAGAGCTCCCTTCTTTTGAAAAATCTTTTTAAAGAACTTGCTAGTGCAAATGCAGCCACTGTGTCAGACCAATCGTCCAGCTAGCCCAGTAATCTGTCTTCCAAAAGAGTCAATGTCAAATTCTTCACCTTCTGAACAAAACAGACAATCATTTAGCGATCCAGGCCTTGCCATCCACGCCTACTCTCTGACATATGGAGGCTAGAGGCACTGAGAACATGGAGCTGCATTTCTAACCATCTTGGCTAATAGCCACGGATCTACCAATGCTCCATAAACTTATATAGTTATTTTAAAAATCCTATTACAGATTTGGCTTTCACAACTTCCCCTGACAATGAATACCACAGGTTGTCTGTGCATTGTGTGAAGAAGTACTTTCTTTTATTTATTTTAAATCTGCTGATTATTAATTTCATTGTGTGGCCCCTGGTTCTTGTGTTATGCAAAGACATAAATGACACTCCCTTATTCACTTTCTCCTGTCAGTCAAGTTTTTATACACCTATATCATATTCCCTCTTAGTCATCTCTTTCTAGTTGAAAAGTCCTGATTTTTTGATCATTCCTTATAGTCTCAACCAAATTTTGAGAGTTTAAAAAATGACATTGGTGTCTTAATCTTTCTAAAGATCATATGTACACTTATATCTTTCCCCATCCCCAGCATAGCTCTGAGATCCTGGGGTGAATAAAGCTATACTCTTCCTCAGTGACTCTAATGACAAAATCATCTGACAAGATCATTGTTGTGAAATATAAAATTTTTATACTGTTGGTCAGATACTGCAGTCAGAGACACACAAGAACAATCTAAGATAGTCAGAAATATGTATTATACGCAGGTATTTCCAAAGGATTTGAAAAAACAAAAAAATTGGCGGATTCAGAATACACTCATCCCTCACTATACAAGCACAATTGGTTACTAACTTTTTGCTTGTAGGTGAAAACATGTAAGAGGAACACTAAATTCCTACTAAAATATGTGTAAAAGTCTCTGATTGGTTGCAAGTGCTCCGAGTGGCAGCAGGAAGAGCTGCTTTTGAAAGATAATTTAACTTGGGGTCGTGGAGGGCTAAAGGCTGGGCATAGTTTGGGGACATGAGTGGGAGGGAGGATTAAAACATGGTGGGGGATTGGGTCCAGAGGGAAGGGTTCGGGCTGCTGCAGGTTGGGTCTGTGGGGCTGGTGGGGGGGTTAAGGCTACAGCAGTTTAGGTGCACAGGGCCGGCAGGGGAGTTTAAGTTGCAGCGGTTTGGGTGCGCAGGGGCCAGTGGGGTTAGGCTGCAGTGGTTCAGGTGTTCAGGGACAGCGGTGGGTTTAAGTTTCAGTGGTTCAGGTGCATGGGGGCCGATGGGGTTAGGCTGCAGCAGTTTGGGTACCTGGGGCCAGCAGGGGGCTTAAGTTTCAGTGCTTCAGATGCGTGGGGGTCAGTGGGGTTAGGCTGCAGCGGTTCAGGTGCTCAGGGACGTTGGGGAAGTTAAGTTTCAGCTGTTTGGGTGCGTGGGGATGGCAGGGGGTAGGTCTGGCTGTGGCGGGTTGGAGCCATTGGGAGGGCGCACATCTCATATTAGCGGGAAGAGTTCACTCGTTCAGTGAACAAAGGGTGGGTAGATGTGTCCCTCCTTTAAGTGAGTACTCGTAAATAAAGTACTCGTCCGACAAGGGATGAGCGTACATGGATTTTATCAAAGTACAGATGTATTAGCATTCTTCCAACACACAGGGAGGCATAAATAGAATATCCATAAATTTGATATTGTGGCATAAATGTTATTGCTAGCTAAGACCTATATTCAGTACATTCAGAGATGGTAGACAATAATCAGGAAATCCAAGTAATGCATCATCTTGAATTTCACATGTTAACTCTATTTTCTCCCAAAATAAATTTTGTCTAGACTAAAATCACAGAGAAGAATCCCTTATTTTAAAAATAGCTTTAAAACAGAAAATTTCCAGATATTCAGGCTGTTTGTCTTCCTTTACTCCCACTTACATCTGAAGTGAAAACTCTTGATTTTCTAAACACATAACTTAAAAGTGAGTAAATTTAAGGACCGTTTACTAGGATTTCTTTCTCAGTTGCCTAACAATGAACTGAATGGTACAGATGGACAGTATGACTTTAATAGTATAAACTGAGATTGTCTTCTTGGGAAAAAAATGTTCTGAAAAAAGGCTAATGTAAAAATTGCATGTGATGAAGTGGATTTTTGCCCATGAAAGCTGATGGTCCAATACATCTGTTAGTCTGTAAGGTGCCACAGGACTTCTCAGAAAAATTTAAAGAAAACTCAACTCCTCCAAGTACATACAGGTGTTTCCTATGTATTTCTACATAATATCACAGAAGGGCACCAGGACTTTTAAATTTTAGGAAAACTGGCAATTACCAGCTAAGTCCTGATCCTAGGAAAACGGAACACGATAACGATTCGTTCTTTTCACATAAACTAGTACTACTTTTATTTCTTTACCATATCTTCAACATCAGTGTAGTTCTTATTCAATTCAGTCTCTGGTCTTTAAAAAAAAATCTTTGGACTGCTGAATTTAATTGCTAGAACAGTGTCTGGTCCTAACAGGTCAGCATTGATCTCTCTAAACCAATTGCTTCTTTCATTAGAGAGAAAATGAAGTAAAGAGAAGAGGCAGGTGGGCTACTGCACAGGCAGCTGGACTTCATCTTCTTTTACCCTGCGTCTCCCTCGTTAACTAACAGCCAATCGATCAGGAACCTGCTCAGAACCCACAAATACTATTCATCACTTCTGACACAGGATGGTTTTAACAGCTCAATAAAGTAAAGAATATTGGGATATCCCAATTCTAGCTTTGCAGACTGTCCCCGTCCACACACGTTTTGATGAGAGAACAGTCTAAATGCGATGTTCTTTAACAAAATACAAAATTTAAGCATAAGGTAGCACTCAGAATATATTCCTACGAGTGAGCTGCCCTAAAACAAGATTTTTTGGAGCAGGATACCTAATATGAAACCTTGTATATAGTGAAGAATTCAAATCAACAAGGGAGAGAACCAAACATGTAGAGGGAAAGAGAATATTTCTTCACAACCCCCCAAACACATCACTAGCCTCAATGCTCCTTAGCTTGTTTTTTCCCTACCTGAGTTGGACCTCCCACCTGGCTCCACACACACATGGGGGGAAAGGGTCACAGGGTAGGCTAGAGACTCCGAACGAGCAGAACCCACATTAGGAGGTGGCAAGCAAGGCAACTGCCCAGGGCCCCACTGCCCAGGGCTGCAACCAAAGCCTACATACCACCTTGGGCTGAAGCATATAACTTAGCTTTGAAGGGTTCCTTTTGGCATGAGACGCCTGATAATTGTCATTATACCCCCTATGGCTAGCTCTAAATATTACCCAGAATCTACATGATATTTAAGGAAGGGGGTGGCAATTTTTTTAAGCCTTAGTTGGGGGACTGTCACTGTTTGTTAATTCTGAAGTGGGTCACCAGCACAAAAAGATTGAGAAACATTGCCTTAGCTGATCAAATTTAAGTACCCAATGCTTAGCTGCAAGGCGCTGTACAATCTCACTTCTGTCTACACCACTGTGTTCATATTCCTCACATCCCTGCTTGCTCCCTAATACTCATCTCTAATTACCTCTCACCACAACTCCCTTGTTCTTCTATTTCCAGCTCCACGTCTTCATTTATTCTGACCCCATCTTTAGAACAGTTCCCTGCATTTTATCTGCCAAATGCTCTCTAATTCTTCAAGTTACTGGTCAAAAGTACATTTCTTCCACACATTTTATCTACATTAGGATCTTCACCATTTCAGCTTTCACTCACACCTTTACCTGAGCTGTTGTTCCATGCTTTGTCTTCTCTATATCAAACTTCAAACTCTGCAGAGCATTTTGTCCTTTTTTTTTGCTCTCTGAAGTGCTATGTCAATACATTTTATATTATTCTCAATGCACCATCATGCCACCAACCCCACAAGGAGTGGAAAATAAGGAGAGTAAGCATAAGATTATATAAGGTGAAGGAAAGGAATCAGGAAAAGAGAAAACTAAGGAGACAAAAAGAGTAAAAGGAGAAGAGAATACAGGGAAAATAAAGGTCAGCACAGACAACAAGTAACAAGGAAAAACGGTGGAAGATCACCACAGGAAAGGCATGCTGCTAAGGATTATAAAAAAATTCCGGTGAAAGAAATGGCAATAATTGGACTGTGGAATATAATAAGAGGAAAAAAAAAAGTCAGAAGAATGAGTAATACAATAAAGAACGAAAATGGAATAAGGCAGTGGTTCTCATTTTTTTCTCCCTTTTCACACCAGGACTCCTGCCCTATTTATGCAAAATCTGTCCATGACTGTGTTCCCATTTAGCAAACAGGAAAGACAGGATGGTTATGACTCTCTGACATCTATTTGTCACACTCCACCCCATATCTCAGGTGAAGTGGGAATCTGCAAGACAGAATGGAGGGCTAGCTCAGCAGTTTGAGCATTAGCCTGATAAACCTGGGGTTGTGAGCTCAAGCCTTGAAGAGGCCATCTGGGGGTCTGGGGCAAATAGATTAAAAAAAAAAATCTGTCAGGGATGGTGCTTGGCCCTGTCAAGAGGGCAGGGGACTGGACTCAATGACCTCCCAAGGTCCCTTCCAGTTCTATAAGATGCATATCTCCATAGTGAGAAGAAACATACATGGAAAAGAGAAATACACAAAACATGTAGGGTAGCAGAAATATTTTTGCTTATAACGTTATTGGTTATATTCCATTGTCTGTTTCTGGAATGTCACCCACCTAGTTCCATAAATGGGGGTGGGAGGGGGTATCCTGGAGGTGAAAATATGTTGTCAAACTTCTGTGCCTAGTGTTCAGCCCATAACTGGATTTATGAGTAAATAAGCTTCCTGTCTGAATTTTAAGTCCTGACAAATACAGCAACAGTTTACATCTCATTTATCTGCAAGAGAAGCAAAACATAAGAGAAAACAACAGGCACTTGCTAAAATTACTGAAAGTTCATAATGAAATCAAATTATTTATAGTTTCAAAGTTTCCAAGCACTCCGGATGCTGAACATCAGACTGATTTCTGGTAGCAGGAAGCTGATATCTGGAAATAAGTACAAAGCTGGGGCTCATAAACAGCCATGTTTTTTATTATTATTTTGATCTTGCTTGATTTTTCCTAACATATCCTCATATTCCACAAAAACATTAAAAAACCTGCCTTAGAGACCTCTCCAAGGATACATCCCCATGCAGAAAGGAAATGAGCTTGAAGGAATGGGATGAGGAGAATGGTCACAAAACGGAAAAGTTAGAAAAAGATGAACCTTCACATATTAATAAAAGTCCAATGATTTCTTTCACTTTCTATAATGCTGACTTAGTATTATGTCACTAATCCTTTCCACATGCAAGCCCAAAATGGCAAATTACACATCTCCAAGTCTAAGTAAGTTTGTGGACAAACATTACAAGGGATGAAAGCAACTTTAATTTTTTACAAGGAGCTGAGAGTTGGGGTGGGAGAAGTGCAGGAGTCCAGGTGGAGTGCTAGAATCAGTGGCCTGGAGATATAGGAAGCAGGGGTCAGGGTAGGGGTTTATGAACGGCTCAGGGTGGGGGCTGGAATGTATGGGGGGTGCAAGAGTCAGGGTAGAGTGCTAAGGGTGTCGGGGACCCTGGGGCCAAGTTAACTTACCTGGTCAGGGCTGGGCTGCTGCAGCTGGGCAATTGCGGCTGAATGGGTAGCCAGGCCCATATCAAGACTGCCACAGCCAGACTGGGCCAGATCAGGATTACTATGGCTAGATGGGAGCCAATTCTGCCCCAACCCTGCCAGAGCAGGAGCAGGGCCAGAGTCAGGCTGCTGCTGCTAGATGGGGACTGCTGCCAGCCCCTCCCAGCAGCCATCTGGGAGCATGCAAGCCTCCCTCAGAGCATGCCTCCAGCTGACCCCTTCATTGCTGCATACATCACCTAGCTACTGGTGCCTGCACCAACCTGCAGCATAGAGGAGCATCCCAGCTGGTTTAAGCTCCCCAGCCAGCTCTTGCCAGAACACAGCTGAGTCTTACTGGAGTGGCACACCAGGGCCTCTGAACACTACCTGAAATCCTATACTAAAAAGAAAACAAAAAAACCCAACCAAAAACAAGACTACATGAAGAATATGTAAAGTAGCACTGTGGACTATATTGTTTTTAGGAGTGACTCGAAGCACTTACTATTGTAAAGGAGACATTTCAGTAAGAATCTTCATGAACCTCCAGTGGTAAATGTTTGCTTTGTGAGCCAGAAGTCAGATCAAAAGGCAGAACTTCCACATCAACTTAACACACTGATCTCAATGTGCAAGATGGGGTTTGGTCAAAAAATTCAAACGCAACCCAAATTAAAAACTGAAAAAGGAAGAAGATGAGGAGAGAGGCCTTTAACTGAAAACTACATGTTGCCTTCAAATACATGCCTTCCAGGGAAATATTCCTCCCCACAAAAAGGCATGCTGCATCCAGCTATAAATACCAAGAATTCTACCAAGAGCAGATAACTTATTATTCCTACAAGCATAAATGATCAAGAATTATCCTATCCTGAAAGCCCACTACACTGGCATGGAAGAGTCAATTATAATCATATTCAACACCAAATGCAGGCTACCTGGAAGCTCTGGAAAAGCCCACAGCTGACCTACATGAAAGTATATTTAAAGTTTATCCATTATTCATGACAGAGTTCATGGTTTTTTGCCTATAGACTTCATCTTTGGGATATCAAAAGCTGCACTGTATTTCAAATAGTCATTTCGCACTTTTCATAATGGACTATGGTGCATTATAAAAAGCTTGTAATAATATACTTGAGTGCTATCAAAAAAGAGGAATTTTGTAACGTAGTACCCAGAGTGAAATCATTTAGCTAAGTAACCAAACAAATGATGATCTGGGGAAATTCTGTTCCTCTTGGAAAAGCTGCATATTATGACAGGGTTGGATTGCAAGGGGGCTTGGGGGAAGAAATAGCCACAAAGACACTTTATTTTGTTCATTTGCTTCATGCAAACACGGACATATTTTTCTTACTGCAATTTCAAAATTCAGGACTCCAACTGTAAGGAATGAAGACATATGCTTCGGTTGTATTACCAAACTCCACCATGAAGCCTCTAGGGCAGTGGTTCCCAACCTTTTCCAGACAGAAACCCATTTTGACAATTCAGGAAGACTTGGTGACCCAAGGTAATTCAAAACTGTTGGGGTGGGGGAGCAGTGCTGTAGCTACATTTATTATAGTTATTTTATTATTATAGTTTATTTGAGTTGTGGTGGGGGGAAAGACCCTCATCCTCAAACTGCTCCCCCAGCTTAAACCTCATACTCAGAGAATAGAGGGGCTGTGGGGAGTCACACTCAGGACCTGGTGGGTTGAGGGTCTGGGGAAATCACTGTCAGGGGCTGGAGGATCACACTCAGCAGCTGAGGACATAAGGACAGTCACATGGGCTGGGGGAGTTACACTTGGGCTGGGGGGAGTCACACAGGCTGGGGGGGCTAGGAGGGTCATACTCAGAGGCTGGAGGGAGTCACATTCAGGGGCTGGTGGATTGAGAGGGCTGAGGGATCACACTCAGCAGCTGAGGGGCTAGGGAGAGTCACACTCTGAGGCTGGGGACAATCACACCTGGGCTGGGGCAGTGACACTCAGAGGCTGGAGGGAGTCACACTTGGGGCGGTGTGTTTGAGGCCTGGGGTAAATCACACTGATGGGCTGGGGGGCTGAGGGATCACATTAACCAGCTGTGGGGCTGGACGCAGTCACACTCAGAGGCTGGGGGAGTCACACTTGGGCTGAGAGGACTGGGAGATTCATTCTCAGAGGCTAGAGGTAGTCACACACACGGGCTGGGGCAGATACAAACAAAAATATGAAACCTGACAAATCAGCTATATAGAACAGAAGGGGGAAAAAAGGGGAAGGGGAAGGCAAAAATTACTTACCGTAAGAGTCTATTAAGTGGCTTGCCTGGGAAGGCTACAAAAATCAAAAAGGTGGAAAAGCTGTCTCTGTAATGTGTAACTGCTTCTCTACCTATAGAGATAGCTCCCAGTTGTGGCAGCATTAATGAGCTGCAAATAGCTCCTTTAAGAGCCACATGCAGCTCTGAGCTGCTGGCAACCCTTAACAAATCTAATTGCAACCCATGTTTGGGTCCTGACCCACAGGTTGGGAATCCCTGCTTTAGGGGTTCCATGCCAGTCCCAAGCCCGGATGAAGAAGAAGGGTTGGTCAGAAGAGTGACTATGCACTGACCATGAAACTTCAATACAAATGAAATCTGATGCCAATACAACTAAATGATAAAAGATGCCAGCTCGGATGTCACCTGGATAAATGAGGCCCACGACACCAATCGAGCGATAGGGGATGGGTTGAAAGTTGACTACCGAAAGAAAATTATAACTAACACATATCATTTGGAATATGGAACATCTGAACACTGTGCGCAATTGGAAAATTAGAGCTGCTTCGGAAGGACATGGAAAGATACGGATGTGATATACTTGGACTGGCAGAGATACGTCGGACAGCACGGGGAGAGATGTGCGGTTGCGAAGTCATTTGGTCAGAGAATGAAACAAAGCACAAGTCAGATTCCTTCTTGGCAAAAGAGCTAGAGGAGCATTATTAGGATACAAACTGGTGAGTGCAAGAACGATCTGAGATTCGCAGCAAAACCGTGCAACATCTTGGTGATTCAGGTGTATACACCCATGTCTGACAGTATGGAGGAAGAGACTGAGCTATTCTATAAAGGCTTGAAAAAGACGCTGGAGGAGATACCAAAGAGAGATGTGTTGATCATCAGAGGAGATTGGAATGAGAAGATTAGAACAGACACAGACTGGGAGAGAGTCAAGGGAAGATTTGCATACGGAGAAAGAAACGAGCAAGGTGAGAAACTACTAGAGTTTGCTACAGAGAGTCAGATGGTGATCTGCAGCACGAGATTCCAACAAAAGGACTGTAGGAAGTGGACATGGTGATCAAATGACAGGAAGTCCAAAAACACAACAGATATAATTTTGATAAGATGGGTAACATCAGTACAGTAGTGCCGAACTTTCCAAGGAGCGGATATAAACTCAGACCAGTCTAGTGATTACAAACATCAAGCTAAAACTCAAGAGAAAGTGTGAGACACAGTTCAAGAAGAGAAGAGATGTGGCGAGGCTAAGCAAGGAAGAAATAGAGAATGAGTACAGATCAGTGCTCCAAGAGAAGATTAGGAATGCGGTCACAGAGAAAGACCTAGATAAGAGAGTCGAAGGGATAGCCACTGTCACAGAAGAGGCGATAGAACAGACTGTTCCAGAAGAAGAGAAGATCAGTAAGAAGTGGATTACGCAGGAGACACTGAAGTATGTCCACGAGAAGAAAGCACTGAAGATTAAAAGGGATGTTTCTGAGAGGGCAGAACAGCAATATAGGGTGAAATGCAATGAGGTAAGGAAAGCAGCCAGAAAGGATGGGGCAAAATTGTTTGAGGAGCGGTGTGCAGGTATAGAGAAGTATTATGGCGAATGTAAGAGTAGATGGGTGTATAAAATTATTAGGAATATTAGTAGGAAGTGTCAGCCGAAGCAGATGGCAAATCAAAGATGAGAAGGAAAAGGTACTCATGAACAAGGAGAATATTGTGGAGCGATGGACGAGATATTGCACCGATCTATACAAAGCACAGTTGGACTCGAGTGTCTCAGAGAGACTGATCGAAAAACTGAAAGAGATATCTCCACTAAGCATCAAAAGTGAGACTGATATTTCAAAGGAGGAAGTAGGAAAAGCAGCGAAGTGACTAAAGAACAACAAGAGCCCTGCAAATGATAAGATCACAGGAGAGGTAATCAAAAAAGGGGGTGACAGTATGATTCATGAAATACACCGACTATGTAATAAACCTTGGAAAGAAGGGAAGGCACCTAAGGAATGGACAAGATCTCTGCTAGTAGCAATATACAAGAAAAGGAAGTATGATGGAGTGCAAGAACTACAGAATGATTGCCTTAATGAGTCATCTAGGCAAGGTGCTGATGACGATACTGACGGAAAGACAAAGATTGCAGATAGAAGAACATCTAGAGGATGAGTAATCGGGGTTTGGGAAAGATAGGTGTATCATACAGCAGATATTTGGTGCTAAGATTGATACCAGAGAAAGGTTAATGAAAGAACAAGAACATATACTCTTGCTGTGTCAATTTTCACAAGGCATTTGACCGTATAGATCAGCAAGTGACTTGGGCAGTGTTGGAGTGGTATGGAGTGGTTAGCATATGGATATGGTTGTTGAAGGATATCAATGACAATATGGAAGCAGCAGTGAGAACGCGCAGGGAGTCGGAAAGTTGGTTTAGAACAAACAGAGGTACAGGACAAAGAGATCCAATATCACTGAGTATCTTCCTCAGTCATCTAGAGAGAGTGATGGACAAGATCAAGGAAGAGGTAGAGAATATATCTGTGCATGGGAAAAGAATTAACAGCTTGAGGTTCGCGGATGATATAGTTATCATTGAGGACGTTAAGGAGAAGCTAGCAAAAACTGTGCAGATGCTAAATGAGGAAGAGAAACAGTATGGACTGATTATGAACATGGATAAAACAAAAACAATGGTATTTGGAGATAAGAAAATAGGAAGGAAGATCAGTGTCAATGAGATTGAAAGAGAATATAGAGAAGTTCATGTATCTGGAGAGCAATATAATGTATGATCTAGACTGTAAAAAGGAAATGGCTACTAGAATAGTGAAAGCGAGACTGAGTGTGAAGGCAGTGGATAAGATCTGGAAAAGCGAAGTGATTAGCTTAGGAACAAAGTTGGGTGCCTTGAAAATGTGTGTATTCAGAAGCATGCTGTATGGATGTGAGACATGGGTGATAATAAATGACTCAAAAAGAAGGATATTGGTGTTCGAGAGGAGTTGTTATGGACAGATCTGAGAATAGGATAGATGCAGAAGTTCACCAATGAGGAATTATACAAGATACAGCCAAAAGAGAACCTACTGCAGAAGGTTATATAACAGAAGTTACAGCTATTCAAGCATATTTGCAGAATGAATGATGAACAAAAAATCAAAACCCTGGTATTCAGCACAATGGATGGTTTGAACAGGAGAGGCAGACCCCACAGAGAATGGGTAGATGATATAGTAGATTAACTCTGCACCAATCTATGGAAACTAAGCCACTTTACATTGGACAGGGAAGGATGGAAGGAAATAGTGAGAAAGTCAGACACCAGTGGACACTAAGCCCATGGTTGATGATGATGAGGAGGAGGATATATTATAAGCAATCATTTTTATCCTATGCTTTGCAAGCAAGAATTGTGGAAGCCTTCACTTTTTCTGGGCCCAACGTAAAAATATATTTTAAACCATAACTCAAAACAGCTATTGATTATCAACAAATTGACTCTTATAGTACTTCCAAGACATAATACATAGCCATATTCTATTATGATAACACATACGTATCATTTCCAAGAGTATGAAATTATTTCCAATAATCTATTGCAAAACATATCCAAATTTTTGTATTAAACAGTTGCATATGAATTATGGATGCAGAGAGGGTACATTCACTATTCATAAACTTATTTCAAGGAAAAGAGATAGTCTAAAATAAATTACCGTGTTCTAAACAAAGTACCTGACTACAAATTCCTTATATACTGACAATATATATATCAATCACAAAAATTAAAATATATCATCACAAAGCACACATTTTAAGTTAACTTAATGCTAATTCTTAATTCTATCTAAAGCATGAATGTCATATGCTCCATGTCTGCAGAATATCCATTAATATTTCTGAGAAACAGTAGGCATACACTGACACAAAAAAGGGAAAGTAAAGTAGGAAGACACTCTTTCATTGTGACTTCTGATATAATGATCTTTAATACTCCTTTAAACACAAAATATACTACACAACTGCTGCAAGAGAAATACTATATTGTACATAGGTTATCTATGTTTGTAAAAAAAATGCTTCAATAATTTTAAGGAACTAATGTCTAGTCTTCAAAGTGGAAAGAAACAAATAAGCAGGAACATAACTTGAGTAATTAAAATGCACCAGGAACTTCCATTTGTAACAGTTTGTCAGTTTTACATAGGATCCTAGCAGCTATTTTGTACTGAACTTTCTCAAGGACAGATCATGGCTGATATCTTAATTTTAACAGTGAAGATATTTTATAAGGTAAACCAAATATTTTTGGAAGCTTAAAGTATTTACTTATGCCTCAGCCTGTTCAGAAAGAGATCAGCACTACAGGGATCACTGCTGAGGGTATCATCCTGATGGCTGTTGACAAGTTCCACTTCCTCTGAAGTGTAGTGTTCTCTAGCACAAATGTGAATGATGATATATCAGCTCAATGCGTCAAGCCACAGCTGCATTTGGAAAACTGACCAAATGCCTATGGAATGACCACAGAGTTAAACTCCATACCAAGGTCACAGTTTATCATGCAGTTGTCCTGAATATCCTGCTGTATGGCTCAGAGTCATGGAACATATATCACCACCATATTCTGAAACTCAGTAAGTTCCATATGTGCTGTCTGAGGAAGACTGCTCATGTGAATTGGTAGGACAAAATTCCTAACATGGAGGTTCTTAAGCTATGTGGTGTCATGGGCATGGAAGCAATGCTTGTGAACAAACAGTTTGGCTGGACTGGTCATGTTACAAGGATGGATGATACATGGATACCAAAAATGGTCTTCCATGGCCAGCTTGCCCATAGAAAGCACTCTATTGGCGGTCAGTACAAGCACTAAAAAGACATCTTAAAGGCCAATGTGAAATCATGTGGTATATCTCCCAGAGCTCTGGAAATTTTAGCTAAGGACAGATTGTCCTGGCAGCACACCATTGTACAGGCTCTCACATGCTTGAAGAGTCAATGTATCCAGGCATTACAGGAAAACCAAAGGATCCAAAAAGAATGTGCAACATCTGCAGATGGTGGATTTTTATGTGACATCTGTAATCGGCTCTGCCAATCAAGGATTGGTTTAGTGACTCATCAATGGCATTATGAAAGAAGAGCTCTGTCATTCGATGGCTTAATCCACACTTTTTTCAGAAGAACATTTTTGTTACTATGATAAATAAGATAACCTTATAATTCTAATATGGAATTATTTGTGGTGATGATTCAGGAAACCTCTGTATGATTCATGAATTCTAGTTGCTACTATGAAGTTACTGTTGTTAAAACTGCAATGTCATGTAATGGTCCTTATTTGTATGCATCTACCATGGGCTTACAGTGCTTAGGGCGTGTTCACTATGCTGGGGATTGACCTGACCGGGATCAACCCTCCAGACATCAATTTATAGTGTAATTAAACATGTAATAAATCAGTCTTCAAACATGCTCCTGTCAACTCTGGTACTCCAGCAAAATGAGAAGAGTAGCCAGCATCAACAGGACAGTCTTACTATGTGGAAAACATAACAGTATGTATGTTGACTGTGAAGGTAAGTGTAGACAAGGCTTTAGCATATATCCACCAGACCAAGGTGCTTTGTCTTTCAACAGATATTCTCAGGATATTTGCTGGAACTGGGAGATTACCCACATGTCTGCAAGCGGAGGGAGAAGGAAAGAAGAAAGTGGAAATTTACCAGAAGCAGGATGGACAGTGGTGGTAAAGGAGGGGTTTAAAGAGGAAGGTTCAAGATTGCACACAAAAAATACATTAAGCAAGAGAGAAGAAAGGGGTTGAGGTGGCGGCTTGGGAAGACCAGTCAAGATCAGAGAAAGTAAGCTGAGTAGAGAAGGCTCCATGTTTTGTAACAGCCATGCACTGCAGTTGAAGGATCCTGGATGGCTCTCAACTACTTAGATCCCAGCCCAAATAATATAGAGCAATAGTGAGGAAAGAGAGCTAAGGACTTATGAATACAGTTCATTTTTGTACAAAATGATGTATTTTATGCTATTAAAGTAATAGACATACCATTGCAGAATTCTGTGAGATGTTCCTGTGCAATTCATAAGTTACACTATTCATATACTGTCTGAAGTAGTAAAATGCAGACCCAGACATTGGAAACCATGTGTTTGAGTTATTGGGGGAATCTGAGGATTCAACACAGGTGACAGTTCTCATCAAGGTGTACCAGACACAAGCTCTGCACTCCAAGAATGCGCCCAAGGCCCTAAAGACAGTAGTAATGTATGAAGTCCATTCACATTGTGGCAATTTAAAACACACAGCATCTAGCTGGGAATCCCTGCAGAAAAATCTGGTGAGTGGTCAAAAGGGATGTTTGGCTGGATCTTTGACATTTGCACCCAAGAATCCCTGGGTTAATAAGAAAAATTGCATGCAAGATTCTTGACCCAAAACCAACACAAGTGTAAGAGAGACCCAAACATTTAAGATTGTAAGAGAAACAATCAAAGCATACCTAATTGTTCACACATGCTTTAATGTGTAATTGTGAGAATCTAATGTCTAGAACCTGAGGTATGATTTAGTTGATGCTTACTAGTAACAACATTTATCACAAATAGAAATATTCTAAAAAATTCAGAGGCAGAGAGACACCTTTTCTTACATTTCTTAGGTAATAACTGAGTACTCATTGGTAAATTTTACCTACAAATTACACAGCACATATTGATAGCAATAGTCAGACAGTAGAAGAAATACCATTTCTACTGGATTAATTCCTTCCATCAAATGAATAGTCATTGGTTCTCTTATTAAAAACATTTTAGTCTTTTCACAGTCCTGCTTTGTGTTATCTCCCTCTTCTCTATCTGGTGCCTGAATCCATACATAACATACAGGATCCCAACGTAATAAAATGCTATTGTGAACAGTCAGAATTGGAGAAAAATGTTTACACATTAAAATATACATTTGATCTGATAGCCTAATAGTTGTGTCCTACAAAATAACACACGCGATCTGGGTTTGTTTTCCTCTTATATTGAAGACCAAGACTGCTACAGAGGCATTGTGTTTAGCCCTGGGGAAGACACAAATTTTTACATCAGTAGCTCCAAAATATGAAAATTTTGAAGGGCTCTGAAAGATAAGCAGTATAGTCCTCTATTGAGGGAAGGGTGGTTGCTGAAACACAAAACTGATATAGGGTGGAGATTTAAAACGAGCATAAGAATACCTTTTAGGATGCAGTGTACAACTCAAAACTAAAACAAAAATTCCATGCAAAGTAAATCACACAGACAAAACTGTTCATTCCCCCTTTATTATCAAGCTTAACCTGATAATTAAAACACCTCTGGTCTTAAAAAAAGTAAATTACAAAAATTAAGTTATCACTGACAGAATTTTACAGTAATTGAGTAAAAAATGGTCTTTGCTAGGAAACTCCTGCCAAATGATTCTTATAATAATAAGTGGAAGGAACAAGGGTAAATATGGTAAACCAAATTTCTTAGGCAAAAGCCAATCAATATTTTTAGTTAATAAATTGCACCAGAATGATGCCAAAGAAAGGGGTCAGCTGATAGTTAAACAAATCAGTGAAACATTCTATTAATTAACAGAGTAGAATTTGAACCAGTCTATACTGCACAGTGCTTCAACTCAGCTACCAGTATCTTGATCAGAGAGACAAGAGTAGGCTCAAATAACTTCTCAATCAAAACTATAACAAGGCCCAATAAGCAGCAGAAAGAAATAGTTGCAACTAGGAGGAAAAAATTAAAAAGTTATATTTTGATATTGTGTCTGAGATTATTGAAAGTCTAGTGATATCCTTATTCCAGTGAAAAGACCCCAGAGGAAGAAATCAAATGATGTAACAGACAAGAAAATGTTAGTATAGTGTTGGAGGAATAAGGATGGAAAATTCTAGGACAGCTTTCCATGCAGACTACTTACAATACAACTCCACTTTGGCAACATCTTTGAGAGTCGGGAATCTTTTCTGAGGGGCCAAATTCTGAAGAAAGCTTTCTTCAGAAAGTAACAGGATGAAGGAAATACACTATGCAAAACAATTCAGGGAAAAGGAGAAACACTGCATCCCTCCCTCCTGGGGGAGTAGGGGGAGCATTGTTCAAAATTTTGAAGCACTTGGAAGAGGGGAAAGTGATCAAAAGTAGCCAACATGGATTCACCAGGGGCAACTCCTGCCTCACCAATTTGATCAGCTTCTATGATGACGTAACAAGTTCTGTGGACATGAGGAAGTCAGTAGGTGTGATATACCTTGACTTCAGCAAGGCTTTTCATACAGTCTCCCACAACATTCTTGTCCATAAGTTAAGGAAATATGGGTTGGATCCTTGGACTATAAGATGGATAGAAAGCTGGCTTGATGGTCGGGCCCAACAGGTAGTGGCCAATGGCTCAACATCTGGATGGCGGTCTGTTTCAAGCGGAGTGCCGCAAGGCTAGGTTCTGGGGCCGGTGTTATTCAACATCTTTATTAATGACCCGGATGAGGGACTGGGTTGCACCCTCAGGAAGTTTGCGGATGACACAAAACTAGGGGGAGAGGTAGATTCCTTGGAGGGTAAAGAGAGAATCCAGAGGGACCTGGATAAATTGGAGGACTGGGCCAAAAGAAATCTGATGCGGTTCAATGAGGAGAAGTGTAGAGTCCTGCACCTGGGGCAGAAGAATCCCAAACATTGTCACAGGCTGGGGACCGACTGGCTCAGCAGCAGTACGATGGAAAGGGACCTAGGGGTTATGGTGGATGAAAGGCTGGATATGAGTAAACAGTGTGCCCTTGTAGCCAAGAAAGCTAACAGCATACTGGGGTGCATTAGGAGGAGCATTTTGAGCAGATCGAGAGAAGTAGCTATTCCTCTTTATTCAGCACTGGTGAGGCCACATCTGGAATATTGTGTCCAGTTTTGGGGCCCCAGTATAAAAAGGATGTGGATTTACTGGAGCAGGTTCAGCGAAGGGCAACAAAAATGATTAAGGGTCTGGAGCGCAAGACCTTTGAGGATAGGCTGAGGGATTTGGGCTTGCTTAGTTTCCAGAAGAGAAGACTTAGAGGTGATTTAATAGCAGCCTTCAACTTCCTGAAGGGGAGCTCTAAAGAGGAGGGTGAGAAATTGTTCTCAGTGGTGTCAGATGGCAGAAAAAGGAGTAATGGTCAGAAGTTGAAGAGGGAAAGGTGTAGGTTAGATATTAGGAAAAACTTCTTCACCAGGCAGGTGGTGAAGCATTGGAATGAGTTACCTAAAGAGGTGGTGGATTCTCCATCCCTTGAGGTTTTTAAGTCCCGGCTGGACAAGGTCCTGGCTGGGATGACTTAGTAGGGGTTGATCCTGCTTGAAGCAGGGGGCTGGACTAGATGACCTCTTGAGGTCCCTTCCAGCCCTATGATTCTGTGAAATCTCACATTGAGCTGAGCTGCTTAAGATTCCAACTCTATTGGGGTATAATGTATAATTTTTTCAACTACAAAAGCCAATAAAAAATACAGCCCATAAAGCCAAGCACAAAGCATAATGAAGCTCAGGTGAGCTTCATGTAACTTTAGTTCAATGGCCCTGAATTTCAAGGTAATCATGTTCTATGTTTATTTCTCATAATCTTTTCCAGAATTCAATTTTCTTCAATTTACAGTATGATTTGCATAGAAAGCAAACAGAAATAAAGAGTCTCTCTTCTTCCTTATGGATTCCTGATCTTTTACAAAGATCAGAGATTGCATTTTGTTCACCAAGCACAGACCTCAATGTATTTTATTACAATGACTTCCAACCTTTTCTGGCAACCACCAATTTACTAGACTAAACCCTTGCTTGCACCAGCCAGCCAGTTCTTGCTGCATCTAATTTTAAGTGTGGTAGCCCACAGTGAGATTCTATAATTCAGAAAAAGCGATCCAAGCTCCATTATGAATTACAACTCTGCAACTGAAAGTGAGATGAGTAACAATGAAGTTCTGAGTCCTCCCACAGAAGGCCATTTAGGTAAACAGGGGCAGCAGCCTGCAATGCTAGTCACAAAAACAAAAATTACTAGTGTTCAGAAACCATGTGTTGATTATATTGCCAAAAAAGGAAGATTTTAATCTATTCCCTCTCCTCCCAACAACTGTTCCTAACATAAGAAATTAAATAAAATGATTAAAAACTAGACATAATTACAGGATTCTAATTTGATTATGTGTATATTTGATTCTAAATGGAAAAAATCTGCCTCTCTCTCTACCAATATGTTTTACTACACTTTTCAGAAATGTGAAGGCTGCAAATTCCTGCTTGAACAATTCAAAGATGAGAAATACGTCTCATTTATTTAGCTGAAAACAGTGTAACAGGTCTTCACTGAGCAGTCCTCAGACAATCTTTGAAGTACAAATTTATGTAAAGTACTAGATTAAACTACGCAAATACAACTTAGAGGGGGCTACTAAAAGGTGGGTGAACAACTGGCTGGATAACCGTACCCAGAGAGTAGTTATTAATGGTTTTCAATGCTGCTGGAAAAGTATAACTAGTGGGGTTCCGCAGGGGTCTGTTTTAGGACCGGTTCTGTTCAATAGCTTCATTAACAATTTAGATATTGACATAGAAAGTACACTTATTAAGTTTGCAGATACCACCAAGCTGGGAGGGGTTGCAACTTCTTTGGAGGATAGGGTCATAATTCAAAAGGATCTGGATAAACTGGAGAAATGGGCTGAGGTAAACAGGATGAAGTTTAATAAGGACAAATGCAAAGTGCTCCACTTAGGGAGCAACAATCAATGTCACACATACAGAATGGGAAAGGACTGCCTAGGAATGAGTAAAGCAGAAAGGGGTCTAGGGGTTATAGTGGACCACAAGCTAAATATGAGTCAACAGTGTGATGCTGTTGCAAAAAAAGCAAACATGATTCTAGGATGCATTAACAGGTGTGTTGTGAACAAAACATGAGAAGTCATTCTCCCGCTCTACTCTGAGCTGGTTAGGCCTCAGCTGGAGTATTGTGTCCAGTTCTGGGCACCACAGTTCAGGAAGGATGTGGAGAAATTGGAGAGGGTCCAGAGGAGAGCAACGAGAATGATCAAAGGTCTCGAGAACATGACCTACGAAGAAAGGCTGAAAGAATTGGGCTTGTTTAGTTTGGAAAAGAGAAGATTGAGGGGGGACATGATAGCAGTCTTCAGGTATCTAAAAGGGTGTCATAAGGCAGAGGGAGGGAACTTGTTCTTCCTTGCTTCTGAGGATAGAACAAGAGGCAATGGACTTAAACTGCAGCAGGGGAGGTTCAGGTTGGACATTAGGAAAAAGTTCCTAACTGTCAGGGTGATCAAACACTGGAACAAATTTCCAAGGGAGGGGGTAGAATCTCCATCACTGGAGATATTTAAGAAGAGGTTAGATAGATGGCTTTCAGGGATGGTCTAGAAAGTGCTTGGTCCTGCCATGAGGGCAGGGGGCTGGACTCGATGGCCTCTCGAGGTCCCTTCCAGTCCTACTCTTCTATGAGTCTATGATTAGTAATTGTTCTATACCAGCAGGGTTTCATCTCTCATTATTTTATTTAGACTACTAATAGAATATAGTACTAACATTTTAAAAGGGACAGAAAATGGAAAGCTGCCTTCACAATTTATCATACCTTTTACAGCTACTGTGGGTTTTCCTATAGATGAAAGATCTTTCTTTGTTTTATTTTCAAAGTGTATGTTTTACTGGTTTTACTTTTAACATGGCTTTCTGGCAGCCACTCAATTTACTGTGAAACCAAAACATTCTTCATCTACTGACCTAATGATTGTGTTCCACAATTAATTCCCAAATAGCATTCATTAAAACAACAAAACCAATGGCACTGCACAACAAGATAAACATTCAAAATGTTATTCTATTCTACCACAGGTTCAGTGCTTTTAAACAATAGATTTTTTTAGAAATGACCTGATATGGAGATAGCTGGAACAGCTAGGCATACAAGATCACATAACTGATGATAAATGTGATAACTCATTTTCCTATATGGAGTGTATGATGGCGCACCGGGACCCTAGAATTGCTCTTCCCTCTTAAATCTCTCTAGCCTAGGCTGTCTCTCACAATGCCTTGCTAGTGATCAGCTGCAAACCCTCCAGTCACTGTTACTACTCAGCACAATTGCATATGGAGTGCAACACCCAGTCAGACTGCATGAATGCTTCCAGAGCCACTCATGAATTTCTCAGAGTAAGGCCCCCAGAGAAAAATCCCCCCAGCTCCCAGCTCTGTACTTCAGGGGTATGTCATCTAATTTATTAATTGGTTTACAAAGTCGTCAATGGAAAGTGGACGTATACCAGATTTTGCAAAAACGCAAGCATGAACATCATGAACATGATGATAACATGAACATCACACAAACTGGTAAAGGTACTCAATAAAATATGTTACTGACTAAATGGACAGTTTTTATGTGGTGTTATGTGATACACAAAAAGGTCAGAGTAGTTAACAAATGAAAATAAAATATCAAGACAGTCTAAACGGGGTGACCTGTTGGGAGAGGGACTACACAGGGTGTCATGCACAACAGTAGCATCTGCCGTCTCCACCCACCATCAGCGTTACACTGCTTCCGGCGAGTGTGGGGCAGTCCCAACCCTCCCAGGCTACGTCTACACGTGAAGCCTACATCGAAATAGGCTATTTCGATGAATAACGGCTACACGTCCTCCAGGGCTGGCAACGTCGATGTTCAACATCGACGTTGCGCAGCACCACATCGAAATAGGCGCTGCGAGGGAACGTCTACACGCCAAAGTAGCACACATCGAAATAAGGGTGCCAGGCACAGCTGCAGACAGGGTCACAGGGCAGACTCAACAGCAAGCCGCTCCCTTAAAGGGCCCCTCCCAGACACAGTTGCACTAACCAACACAAGATACACAGAGCCGACAACTGGATGCAGACCCTGTGCCTGCAGCATGGATCCCCAGCTGCCGCAGCAGCAGCCAGAAGCCCTGGGCTAAGGGCTGCTGCCCACGGTGACCATAGAGCCCCGCAGGGGCTGGAGAGAGAGCATCTCTCAACCCCCCAGCTGATGGCCGCCATGGCGGACCCCGCTATTTCGAAGTTGTGGGACGCGCAATGACTACACGGTCCCTACTTCGACGTTGAACGTCGAAGTAGGGCACTATCCCCATCTCCTGATGAGGATAGCGACTTCGACGTCTCGCCGCCTAATGTCGAAGTTAACTTCGAAATAGCGCCCGACGCGTGTAGCCGTGACGGGCGCTATTTCGAAGTTAGTGCCGCTACTTCGAAGTAGCGTGCACGTGTAGACACGGCTCCACAGAGCAGCACAGCCCTAAATCAATGCAAGCTCTTAAGTCTGTCCTGCTTACCAGCTGCACCACTCTGAGGGAAGGGTGAGACTGCCCTCTGACTCTTTGGAAGCAGTGTGGCACTTCCAGAGGAAGAAGCAAGTGGGAGAGGAGAAGAGGGTGGGGCATGGGTAGAGCAAAGGTGGGGAGGGGGTGGGGTAGGGGCATGTGGTCGACACCCCTCCAGTAGCCCTGTCACCAGTCAAGACTGAGTCTAAACTCTCAACCTTATTAGTTTTGACAACTAGAGCAAACAGTTTTTCCTCGCCCCATTGGATATTGCAATCAATAGTGCACAGATTTCACCCTTGAAATCTGAGCCAGACCCCTCTACTGGACTCTTGAGAATGTCCTTTTGCCTGCTGCATGATGGGGCAGCAGAAAAGCAAAGCGTTGGACCCTGTGTTTGTTTTTATACTCTATGTCCCTTTGTTTGCACACCACAAGTCCAGGCATATCTGGGGGAACTGTTGAGTTTCCAGGCAAAGCTGAACAACTCCCCTGGTTTTAGCTCATGCAGGTGAGTCATAGTATTGTAGCTCTCTTGTTGGACAACAGCTGTTGACATCCCACATGGGCAGTTACTTAACTCAAGATCTGATTCCCCAACTTCCGGCATGTTTTATTGACAATCATACAATACAATCACATAATTTCATGTGACTTGATGATAATATATATTCATACTGAGAAATGACTTTCAGCAGATCATAACCTTTCCCAGTACCTTACAAGGCATGTTTTATATGCAAGATCACAATTATATGAAATGTCTAGAACCCTTCTGGATGACCCTTTCACCGCTGTCTCAGCAAGAAAGAACATGTTACAAGGATATCACCACTGGAAGAAAAATGCTATGTTCACTTATGAGAACTTGGCACTGATCTTCGGTAGAAGACAAAAATACAGGACATTGAGTCAGACATGGAACTCCTATATTTCTCTATATAAATGAAATACAGGACTTCCTAGCAACACATATATTATATTGGGTCTTATATGCTAAGATGATGATGGGTGCCCTAGAAATATCATCATCAGATTAGATAAAGATGTGTTTCAGCTGAATAATGAAGATTCCTAAATAGGATGGTGCTGCTGGTTTATTGCCATTGAGATATGATAATTTTTGAGATACTTTGATTATTCACCCCATATCAGGAAATATTTTAGTGATGAATGCTCAGCTCTAGCATGATGGAGGCACATAATTATGATACACCAAAATCAGATCAGAGTACATTTTTACAGGTGGGAAACAAACAGTTCTTACCTCTCAGATAGCCTTGAGAAAAAACTTCATTTTTATTTTTATTTTTATTCTCAGCTAGCTATTTCTCTGTGAAGTGATGAACTCTTTTCCTTTTAAGAGAATTCACTAGTTGACAAGCCAGCTGATGGAGCTAAAATGAGAGAGACTGCCGAGACTAAAGTCATCAAAAGTAGAGACACTCAATCTTTCTGAAATTCTGGAAAACTTAGAAGGACCCTGGCTGTCAATGCTGCAGCCACCTCAGACTTCTTTTTTCCTTTGATTTACAGCAACAAGAACTCAAGAAGAGCTTATGTAAATTATTAGAAAAGAACCTGCAATAAACCTGTCAGCAGTATTCAGTCCCCACCACAACCGCTACCTTTCCTTCAGTCATTTTGTTTTAGGGGGAAACGAGATAATTCAACAATGCACAATAGTTTTTTCTCTGAACACACATGAATTTCTCAAGAGAAACCTTAACAGGACATGCATGAACACATTTTCCCACTAAGCACTCTCTATCCATTTCATAGTCAAAGTTAGCTCCTTTTCACATATTAAAACAACTGAAGGGGAGCTGAATAATCCATCAACTGTAACATTTTAAAAAATAAAAAATATTAAATAAATTAATATCTTAGAGAGACACTTCTAAATAATGGGCTTCACAAAAAGTTTAAAAAGGAAAATCTTGAGTTGCAGGATTGACATTTTCAGGAACTATTAGTGATGCCAACTAAGCACAGACTGGCTATGTCTACACTAGGCCCAAACTTCGAAATGGCCATTCAAATGGCCATTTCGAAGTTTACTAATGAAGCGCTGAAATACATATTTAGCGCCTCATTAGCATGCGGGCGGCCACAGCACTTCAAAATTCATGCGGCTCGCCGCTGCGCAGCTCATCCAGAAGGGGCTCCTTTTCAAAAGGACCCCGGCTACTTCGAAGTCCCCTTATTCCTATGAGCAGATGGGAATAAGGGGACTTCGAAGTAGGCGAGGTCCTTTTGAAAAGGAGCCCCGTCTGGATGAGCCGCGTCAATTTCGAAGTGCCACGGCTGCCCACATGCTAATGAGGCGCTGAATATGTATTTCAGCGCTTCATTAGTAAACTTCGAAATGGCCATTTACATGGCCATTTCGAAGTTTTGGGCTAGTGTAGACATGGCCACTGTGCAATTAAATATTATAAGATGCTTACTCTCTACATGAGTATCTGAAAAGTACTTTAATGAGTTAGATGTCAGTGTTAAAATGAAGAAAACTGCCAATCAAATAAATTTTAAACAGCCAATTAATACATCCTCTATTGTAGGATAAGAGATGACCAATAAACAGGGAAACTGAACAAATTCATTAATAGCACATCCATTATTGGATTTCATTACTAATAATACTGCCTTTTAATTTGAAATACAATCTATGGGTTTGGTATGCTAAAAGACAGATCAATTCATTTGTCTGGTCTGCACCTATCTTAAAGATGTCTCAATCACATTCATCCAAATCTCACCTAGACAGAGATAAACCAAAGTGTTTATACAAAGTTCATCACACCACCTTCAGCAATAGTTCCCATTTCCAGAAACGCAGTTCAAAGTTTTGTTTCAAAGGTTCTTTTCAGGGAGGGACAAAAGAGAAGGGGATTGCATTTGCTTTTCCTCCCAAACACTTGTACAAGTGAAGATGATCTTTGATCCTTCTTTGTGTCCCAAGCCCAAAATGAAATTTATTGGCAACTTTATCATAGCACATATCTTTTAGGACTTTTATATGCATTTCCCAACTGATTTCCATCCCCCCAAATTGGTCACCTTCAAATTTGTGACTGGTTTGTGTATGCCATTTTGCCCTTACAGTAAACCCCTCAATTCTCAAAGGTGTGGCTGACAAAATGGAAGCTGCTGGACCACCCTCCAACAGAATTGGCTTCACTGAAAGTGGAGGGTGGCTCAGTATGTTTCAGAAGGTGAACACAGCATCAAGCACTTTTATTACAAGCAAAAAGCAACTCAGGGATGCACAAGATAAAAAGATGCAGGCGCATTGCTGCCACACTAATTTACAGTGGGGGGTGAGGGGGATAGCTCAATGGTTTGAGCATTGGCCTGATAAACCCAGGGTTGTGAACTCAATCCTTGAGGGGGCCATTTAGAGATCTGGGACAAAGAGATTTAAAAAAAATCTGACAGGGAAGGTGAAAGGTCCTGCCAAAAGGGCAGGTGACTGGACTCAATGACCTCTGAAGGTCCCTTCCAGCTCTATGAGATAGGTATATCTCCATACAGTTATAGCTGTGAAAGTTTCACACAACTTGCACATTAAATGGTTTAAATACTTTAGATTTCCATGTTAAAATAAAGGAAAAAATCTTATTGTTGAACTAAACTGGTTTATTTTCTGCAGTATATATATTTAAAATTTTCCTTTCAATTCTGTATTCATATTCATCAGGCCATTTCATAAAAAATTATGTACCTCTGGAAAGATGGAAGTGTAATGGATAAGTCTGTGGAGAAATCCCATATTTTTAAAAATCGAGTTTATTGTCACAGAATCATAGAAATGTAGGGACACCAGAAGTCAAGTCCACCCCACCACATAGTGGCAGGACCCAGTAAACCTAGACCAGGATCTTTCTGAGGTGGAGGGCAAAAATTTGACCTTTTGACTTCTATGTACAGTCCAAGTGCTGGTGATACTTTTTAAAATCACTAACAGTCCTACTTACAACAGTTTCATTAATAAATAAATAAAGATGCAGAGTTTTACCATTTAGGTGGTGGTTGGTAGAATTAGCTGGTCTTTTGTTAATCCACAGGTGGCATGGTTTTAAGTAAACTCCCAACTGCATGGAGGAGGAGGGGTAGGGTTGAGCTCCAGCCTCGCACGCCGATGAAAATTGGCTCACGCACCACTCTTGGCATCCGTGCCAGGCCTTGGGGACCCCTGACGTAGACCATCTGACAAGTGGTTGTTCAACTCGTCTTTTTAAAAACAATGATGAGGATTCCAAAATCTTCCCAGAAGTCCATTCTAGAACTTAACTATCTTCATACTTAGAAAATGTTTTCTACCATCTATCCTAAACCTCCCTTGCTGCAGATTAGGTCAATAACTTCCTGTGTTCTCCATTGATCACTGTCTGTAGCAATCATTTGCCATCCTCTTTCTAAGAGCCATTAAAATATTTGAAAAGCAGTAGCAGATCCCCACAGAGTCTTCTCTTCTCAATAATAAACATGCCAGTTTTTCAAAACTTTACCTCATAGGTCAGGTTTTCTAAATCTTTTGTGATTTTTTGTTACTCCCCTCTACAGACTCTCTCTAGTTTGTCTATGTCTTTACTAAATGAGGTGATCCGAACTGAAGACCTAGAGCTGAGGTCTTCACAATATTCAGTAGAGTGGGACAACTACCTTCTGTGACTTACATATGACACTCCTGTTAATACACACCAGATGAACATTGGTCTTTTTCACAGCTATATTGCACGGCTGCCTTATACTCAATTTGTGATCCACTACAACCTGCAGTTTCCTTTTGGCAGTGGTAATAGCTAGCCTAGGGATGATGTATGGGGGAGGGGTGTGGAGAAGCAAAAAGGGTCGTGTGTGACATCCCACCCCCTGCCTATGCAGTAGGGGAGTAGGGGTAAGGGGCCAGAACTGGCAGGCAGAGACAATCTGTCCATTGGATGGTTCATCCAGTTGTTCCAGGCACACACTTTGACAAGCTCTACTGGATCCAGGGTGTCCTGAGGGACAAGCAAGGGGCCTGGTGCCAGCAGCAGGGGTGGAGTTCCACCCTGCATTCACCAGTCGCCAGAGGAAGCGATGAATGCTGCTTGATATCATCTGGAAATTTTAAAAGCATACGCTCCATTATCCAAGTCATTAATGAAAATATTGATTAGTACCAGAGCCAGGACTGACACCTGAGTGGATACAGTTTCAGTCTAACAGCAGAACAGTGATAACTACTCTTACATATAAAAACAACAAGAATTCTTGTGGCACCTCATAGACTAACAGATATTTTGGAGCCTAAGCTTTCATAGGCAAAGATCCACTTTGCCTGTTAGTCTATAAGGTGCCACAGGACTTGTTGTTTTTGAAGATACAGACTAACTCAGCTACCTCTCTGATACTCTTACGTATGTGTAAACAGGGGAATGGTCCCACTATTGTGGGGAAATTTCCTGACTTTTACAATACCCCCATGACATGGTCTAGTACAGGGGTTGGCAATATGTGACTCCAGAGCCGCATCTGAATCTTTAAGGCTCTGAATCTCTGTGGCTCCCTGCCCTGCCATCACTGAAGCAATACTACAGAAGTCAGCAACACTTGGCACGTTTGGTGAGCTTTATGAACCAAATTCAGTTGGTTTAACAGCCAGCAGCTACAGGGGACCTTCCTTGTTGTGGGCAGGGTGGCAGGAGGGATCTGGCACTAGCCCATTAAGGCCCTGGGGAGGGAGGGCACTAAAGGCAGCAGTTCTGCATTGTCCTCTCCCTCCTTGCTTCCCCTGAACATATGTCTTCCATGGCACTGACTAGCTCCAACCGCCTTCCTCCCTCCCTGCACTCAGCCAGTATGGCCAGGCAGCCTGGCCGCTTTCTGTCAACAGACTGAATCACCCTTGTTTGACAGATTGCAGCCAAACTGCCAAAAGATGTTTTGTCCAAAGAAACATCTGTCAACAAATCACTGTAATAGCCTTTGGGGATGGGCTAGGGTGCCTGCACTCCAGGGTGCGCTCTCCACACTGGACACTTCCCTGACCCACCGATCATTACAGACAGTTCAAAATAAATATAATTTCTTACACAGTAATCAATTTTTTAAAAGAATAAGTAAAAAAAAAAAAAGGTTAAAGGAAAACATATCACCCTTCTCTGTGGCATGGCGACAACAAACATCTGGAATGTAAGGAACGTTCACAATCTGTTCCTCACATATCCCAGACCTCCTTCTCTAGCCCTGGTTACCCTGCAGGGATGTGACAAGTCAGACACTTGCTCTTGAACACCAGGTAGCAATTTTGTCTATCCAGCGTCAGCCTCTGCCTATCAGAGTTATGATCCCTCCTCCAAATCTGGTCACCTCCTGGATACGGGTGCCTGCCTGTGCTGGGCCCTCTGCCCGGGGTCCCCCTCGCTCTTCCCACCCATTCACTGCACCTGTGAACTGCTCCAGCCCCAGCACTGATACTGCTCTGCATTCAGCCCCTCCCTCCCCCTGACCTGGCCCCTCTCGCTCTCGTTGCTACATCGCTTCTTCCAACACAGGTCTGCTGTTTGGGATGCTTCTGTGGCTCTGTTCCCTGCACTGACCTGCTTTCTGAATTGCTTTTCTGGATTTTGTTGCTGAGACTCTGCTCCTAATCCAAATCTATTTTCTGGGTGGCTTCTTTGGTTCTCCTTGGCCAGCAGGGCTCTGGTCCCCAGCTCAGCTTAAGGCCTTGCTCTGTCCTTAGCTTGGTCCCCCTCTGTATAACCCAGACAATGCCAGCTTTTCTACAGGACAGGATCTTGCATGCACTTCTGATCCACTCATATGCCCCGTCAAGCAGGCTGCCATGGAGCATTGATCTCTCCCATTGTTCCTGGGAAGTGTCAGTTTCAAAGTCCTAATCTCCCATCAATCCTTCCCTTTCCATTTTGTACTCATAATTAACCAATCAAAAAACTCCACGGAGTTTTAGTAAGGGGCCCCTTACATATGTTTTTGCAACTAGTTGTATGGCCACCTTACAGCAATTTAATCTAGACAACATTTCTCTAGTTCACTTATGAACATGTCATGGGAACTGTGTCAAAATCCTTACTAAAATCAAGCTACATCACATCTAGTGCTTCTCCCCTACATATTAGGCCAGTAAACCCGACAAAAAAGAAAATTAAGTTGGTTTGGTAATATGTGTTCCTGATAAATCTATACTGGCTATTTCTTACAACTCTTATCTTCAAGGTGATTTCAAACTGAGAGGTGACTAATTTGTTTCAGTAAGTTTTTCACTAGCATTCAAAAAGTTGCACAATATTGTTAACCTTAAGAAAATTTGCCTCATTTATACAGGTTATGCAGACATATCTGTAAGAAAATGTACACAAAAAGCAATAATATGCTAGCGTGTAACACAGAGGGATTACCCTGCTTTTAGCTTTTAAAAAAAAATTAAGATTTCATCTATTTCTGACCTTTTAATGTCATAATCCTATAATTGAAGCAATTAAGTAATTATTCTCTGAGTAAGAAGGAATGCAATATATGTTAGAGAAAATCTATCATTTCCTCACACTGTTCTCAAAGAAATTCCTAAAAAGAAGCATTTCTTCCATGATGTTTGTGGTAACAGCTCCTCACAAAGTGGAAATAGCATTTCCACACTGAATTTCCTTTGCTGCAAGTATAAATTTTTATATACTATCTGCATAAAACATCTGTTCTTCTTAATACCAGAGCAAATGAACACTAATTATAAGAACTGTATTACCCCCAGTTTCTCCCAACCTTGCCTCTACACATAACATATTGCCTCTGCATACTTGCTACAAGGAGAGTCTACACAGAGTCTTTAGCTGGATTACTGAAAACAAACAAATTGGTGTAGTTTATATATGGCAAACAGAAGAAATTTGCTGTGAGACACAGTATAATTATCATGTAAACACTTGTCTTGACATTATCCAATAGACATGAGCTCTAGATTATCTTTCTACAGAAAAAATGGCCAAAGTGTGGCCCCTGGAGTTCCAAAATGCTACCCATATTCCTCCACTACTCACATAGGAGTCTGAACAATAAAAACTAAAATCCTAGCAGCAATCTCCATTTTGGGTTGTGCCACTAGCAGGGCCCTCCAGTGTCTACTGGATTGGCAGCCACAAAACCATAATCTACTGTTTTATACAAATGAGCTGCAATCTTGGCAAGTTATCAGTTATGCCCTTGGTTGGGAAAAGTTTGGACATCACTTCCCTAATGTTACTAGAAGGTCTGTTTCTACTATCCTTGTAGTCTAACCCCCACTAATTCTGCAAGCAAGGGTGATAACTGATGCAGAACTGCCCCCCCTCACCATAGGGACTCATGCACTCTGTTGCTACTATAGACAGAGCTCTTTGCATATACCAAAAGTTCCTTTGTCCCTTCATTCTGCTCCATAAGCTCCCTGTGTGCCGCTTCCCTGTCTCTTTCTGTTTCAGTGACTCCCTGCAACCCTGCCCCCTACTCTATGTGTATCCTACTTTCCCTGGACCCTATCCTCTCCCCATTCCAGAGATTCTGTGTGCCCTAATTTCCCATGTTATCCATATCAGGCCCCCCACTTCTTCAATGAGAGGATTCTCTTTGAGCCCTTCATTCCCTCACATGACAGTGGCTGTCTATACCACACTTTACATAGTACCAGGTTTACCATGACACCAAGGTGCCGGACAGACCCCCACACTTAAAAGGGGCCCATGACAACAGCTCCAGCCTTGATGGTGGGTCCCACCATGTGCCAAGCCCAGCTGCTCCCATCGCAGCTAGAGCCCTCAGCTGGCCGCATGTAAAAGGAGACATGCCTCACTCTGGGACCTCTCCACACACATTTACCTGAAATCCCTCCAGCCTGACCCACCCAGCACCCACACCCACTCACCATCCCCATCCCACCCTTCCTACACACAGCACAGCCCACAGAAGAGACCTCCCCCTAAGATATCACCAGCATTCTCTGTAAGCTGAGCGCTTAGGGTTGGGTGCACCCAAGAATGAGTCAGGCACTGCTTAGATAATCAGCAGAGTGACCATAACCACCCCCAGCCGGTAACATGTGTTTCCATCCCTGGCTGTTAAAAATTAGAGGGAACAATGGTCACCACCCCCATATTTAACCCCATGAAATCCCGGCCCATGCCTTATTGTCCCTGGCTTGCCCCATGCTCCAGCGAGAACCACCACACGCACAAACCATGTTCTTTTTTCCTCCAGCTGATGTACCACCCACATGGATGCACAAATATGCTCGGTGCCAGGCCCACAAAAGGTTAATCCAGCCCAGAATTTCCCCCACACAAGGGTACCCTGTTCTCTTCAAAATCACGGGCTCTGAATGTACCACATCCCTCCATGTCATCTCCTCCATTCTTTCCCTTACGCATGCCAGCGGCTTTGTGAACCCCAGTTGCACACATCTCTCCAAACCAAGGGCTGTACACATCCTGTAACCCACCTGCCAGGATCTCCATTCTTCCCCTCCCCCAGGTCAGGATGACTCTGTGTGCATCCCTAATTTCCCCATTTTCCCACTGTTCTTATTCACCATCTATTTCTCTTTCAGGGAGTTATTTTTAAACTCTCAATGGAGATGATATCTTTCATTTTAGTTATGCCAAATTTAAGCTAACAAACTGCCATCAACCATTTCTTACATCTACAGATAACAAATATGGCTCAAGCAGACAGCTCTGCTCACCAGATGTTATGAGCTTCATGTATTCTCCTTTCTCCCTTCTCTTGGCTTTTCCAGTTTTAACTAAAACCAGACCACTGATGTCTAGAATCATCCCTGAAATTTTTCAACCGATGGCATACAGTATTCTGAAGTATAGTGTTATACCTAGAGAAATTCCAAAATGTTAAGTGTAAGGCCTCACAAACTTGACCAAGTACTACCACAGGCCATGTATGCAGTTCAGAGAAGACTGCTCCCATTTCTTTCTCTTTCAAAAGTAAACAATTTCAAAATGCATAGAAAAGGAAATACTCAAAATAGGTGAAAACAATTTGTAGCAACTCTATCAGCTGAAATAAGGCTACCGTAACATAGGTGGCCAACAGAAGCGTTATAAGGACTTGCTGAAGGTTAACTTAAAGAAGTGCAATGCATTGACACTTGGGGACACTCACTCAGGATTGCCCAAAATGAAGAAAAGTAATACACAATGGTCCCCTGAATTTTGAACTTGCCTATCAACAAGCTGAGGAGGACAAGAAGCACAGGAAGAAGGAGATAATGGGTTTCAGTCATAGTCAACAACCTCCTGCAGTACATCTCTCTTCATTGTAATAGCACTTGTGGTTGAAGGACAGGCCTTACAAGCCACCTGAGGACCCACGACTCCCCTGGAAAATGATCAGACTCTCCAACAAGTGATCAACATCATCACTGATGCTTTAAGGATGGCCACACAGAAAGACTGGAAAAAGACCTGGTGTCTTATTCTCTTTTCTAGAATGCAGAAGACAGTACCTCCTGTTTTAACTTGTGCACTTTTCAATATCCCATACAGAAATTCATCAATGAATAGGATGGAACTATGGGGTAATTCTGGACAAATAGCTCTACTAATATAAGATCAAAGTCTAGCCAATATTAGCATCAAACTATGCTAAAATGATTCTCCCTCATTTCTTTTCTTTTTTAAAGTATGGTAGCTCTTTAAAAAAAAACTCCTGCCTCAAAAAGTCTAACTAAAATGCCAATGGGTAACAATTTGAAATCCACAACAGAGAATCATTACAGTCACATTTAATTATATGATTCACTGCTTCTTCTTTAACATGCAACGCACAAGGTAATAAATTAGAAAACATTTTCTACAGTCTGGTCCATTAAAATTATTTTCCTTTTTAAGCTTTGTGTCAACAAGAAAAATTCATTATTTTTATGGCATTTTAGTATGACGGAAACTCACAAGAATATTACAAAACAGATTTATCTTTCATTGTTATAAATGTTTAACTGGAAACCAGCTGTGTGGATGTCAGTTTTAAGATTTCAAATTTCTGAATTATAGATTTAAAATAAAAAACCCTATATTAATAAAATGTTAAGGTTGAAAGTTTAAATGCAATGAAGTCTGGAACTTTTAATGTATGGTCCCCACAGTAATTGTAATTCATCCCTTTGAGTATACTATCAATCTAATTTGGTACCACTTTATTCTGCATGTGACTACATTTATGCATTTAATATAGTGTGGCTGAGTTAACACTATTGTGGGAGCCACAAAACTTAAAAATTTCCTGATTTTTGTGTACTTAAATTCTCAACTTCACTTTCACACCATCATACTTTTTATCACTGAACTATCTTTAAAAATAATTCTGATCAAGAGAAAGGGTCTAGTGCATTAAATGAAAAATTGAAAATGGAATCATATTAAAAAGTGTGTTCTCTAGTGAATCACCTAGGTTTGTACATGAGATGGTAGGCTTAATCTCTTGTTTATTTTTAACACCCTACACAAAGAAGCTTCAATTTCTCAAGAATTATGCACAGTATGAGAGCATGTATTACACACTGAATTATAACAGATATTAGCAAGACAGTCAAATTATGGTTGCACAAACACCTTTAATTCTGTTATTTCCTAAATTCTGACTTTGTTTTGCAAATTTTAGTAATTTTCTTTTAACTCAGTTTGTGTGCCCATAATTTCCCAAGTTTAAAACAAAATCAAACTGAAAAACTCAAATCCCATCATGTAGTCTCATATTGACCTCCACATGTCATGAGAATGACTGGAACCTTTAGATCCATTGAACAGTATTCCACTGCTACAGCTAATGGATTAATTGATAGCAACAGTAGGTTATCATTACCTATGTGGACCAGGTCTAGAGGTGGATGGTGTCAGGATTTTTTAACATCTCTGGACATAATCGTCCCTGTGGGCCAGGGAAGACATGCCTTTGGCTGTGTAAAATCAATGCAGACACATGAAATCCTAAAGTGTCACAGGCTGCCATTACCTCAGCTAATCACTCCTTCCCCGAAGGTGACCGATTTGATTAAGGAATGGGCAGAAGCCCTTGCTTCTACTAAAAAGAGAGGCGTCTTCGGGAGAACAAAGTATTCTAAAAAGGATTTGATCATGGCTCAAACTCAACAGTTATTAAAAGCAGCTAATGCCATCTCCAAATTGGAGGCACAGTTGGGAGTGGCAATAGCGCAAATTAGTGAGTTTAATGATCGTGATCAAATTGCACAGACTAATCAGGGTCCGAATTTTCAAATCAATCAGGATTATTCAAACTGTCAAAAATCTGAATCATGTACCCCTTCCACATCAGCGTACCCTGTAATTGTAACCAAAACAGTAACAGATCATGAGACGCAACAATCTACCACCAACACCTTACAAAGGGAAAGGACGAAGGCTGAACTAAAGACTCTAACGGAGGATACTAAACGTCAGCCAGGAGAGCCAGCCTTGGTCTCGCTAGGGAGACTTATATTGGAACATGCTCAGGAGTGGTTGTCTCGGACAGAGGACAACTACCTTGCCACAAATGCCTCGTGGCGGGGTAGGGGCTGCTCCCTCTGGGAACTCCAAGAGAATAGGGTATGGCCAATAACTGTGCCGGCCTTGGCCATGCTCCTGAATAAGTCTTTCCTACAGGCTATGAGTATTCCTCCAAATTCCATTAAGACCTCTAAAGATCTGATTCGGAGCGTGGCAGGGTTGGCTGCCATGGACTAGACCCCTGTGGCGGGTGGTCCCATCGGCCTGACCGCAGCTCAAGCACAGGATCCACACTATTACATCTACATACAGAACTTCACCAGAATCCCCATCTCTGGTGGAGCTATTAGAGCTGGAGTCTCAGGGCTCCCATTTAAGGATCCTGGAGCTGTGCTGTGGCTCAGATCCACCGAGGATCAGGAATTCGGTCACTTATTCGATGTAGAAGAAGCTCTGCCTCAATTTGGTCTAAAATTTAATCCAAAAGAGCCAGAAGGACAGCGTTTCCGGGGGGACTTGGGGAATCCCCCGAGGCAACGTGGCCCCTTGAGGGTCCATTTCAATGACTCCAATTCTGCACGATATAGGTCTACTGAGTCTTTGACTCAGCCGTCGCCCGGACCTAGTCCTAATCCAAATGTGTCCTTACTAAAATGTTACCGTGGTGCTCTTATAGGGTACCTGACCCGGAAGGGGAAATCAATTTACCAACTACGAGATCAAACTAATGCCAATCTAGAGAGGGAGGCCATGGCTCTGGGGTGGCAACCTGACCGTTGGGTCCCCAGACCTGGCACTCCCAACCTCAGAAAGGGTCCTCCTCCAAAAAACAAGTAGGGGGGCCCGTTGCTCGGGTCCGTAGTTCTTGGTCTCTAACCACTAATCATGTTAATAATGTTCAACTCGATATAAATCATGACACACGCCCTCATATATGGATTAAAGATGAAGGCCATAAGAAGTGGAGATTTTTAATCGATACAGGTGCCCAAATAAATGTTGTTATCCCCGAGGTAGCCCACCGAAAAACCGGGGTAGAGTTACATGTCCAGGGGCTGAATCAGGTCAAGAAGGCCCCTATGGTGAAAGCCAATTTAGGACATATTAATGGACCGCTATTAAGGTTCAGGGCAGTCCTCAGGGATAAAAACATTTTGGGCATAGAGGCAATAAGGTCGTTAAATTTGCAACCGATTTTGGTGGCACTGCCCGTTGATTTGCAAGACCCCTTAATTGAGTGTCACTACCCTGAGCTTGTTCGACCGGACCCTTGGAAATTTAGGCCATTTCCAACCAGAGGGGAAGCAGCTTTGGTGGGAATCAACAAGCTAATTAATAATTTAATTAAGGAAAACAAGATTTACAGAATAAATGAAAGTAAATACTTCTCCCCAGCTTGGGGTATCCCAAAGCCTGGATCGGAAGCCCCGGCCCTCAAATTTCGAATGGTAATTGATTACCGAAGGGCCAACGAAAGAATTAGGCTGGTCCAGTATTCTGTTAAGTGGACTCGTCCAGCTATTGAGAAGGTGTTGGCCAACAAATTGTACCAATTTGGCTCAACAATTGATCTAAAGGACATGTTTTATCAAATTCCGCTGGACGACCCTCATGGAGTACTGGATTTCTCCTTCAAGGGACGCCTATACAGGTGGCGAGTGTTACCCCAAGGGTACCATAATTCTCCCTCGGTCACCACTCAGTGGCTAGCCCGGACCTTAGAAAAATTGGCAGTTCCCGCTGATTGTGAACTGCTCTACTACATTGATGATATCGCTGTGGCGGGCAGGGATCGATCAGTGGTTGAAAATTTTATCAACCAGGTAAAACAGCAGTTGATCTTGGATGGATGGAAAATCAACAATCAGAAAAGCCAAATTAAACCCATCCGAGAGTTTTCCTTTTTGGGCATTGAGGTCACGGCTGACCACTGGGCGACCGAACTCAATCAAAATCATGTGCAGAAATGGCTAGAAAACCCCCCTAAATCATTGCATGAAGTACAAGAGGTATTAGGCTTTCTAAATTACCACCGCTCCTTGATTCCCACTAAATATGCGCCCGCTCTGGGCGTTCTTCAATCAAAACTAAAGAAAAAGAACAGCTTAGCGTGGAGTGGTGCTCAATTAACAGTGTATAAATTAATGTTACAGTCTTTAATTAATCCATCAAAATTAAGACAAATTGATCACAGCTCCCCGGTAGTGATCAACTTCGAGCTTAATTTTGATCAAGTTATAGTCAGGGTGGAACAAAATAATCATGTTGTAGGGAGATCAATCAAAAAATTACTATCTAGTCAGATCGGATACGGTATCTATGGGAAGATGTTGCTCGCCTTAGAGGCTTCAATGTCCTGGAACCACCTCCATGGGACAGTAAGAGGCCCAGTTGTAACATCCCTCTACTGGCCCATGGAAGGGCACCCACTGGAGTTTGGTGGAGAAGATCAAACCTGAAACAAATTGTTATATTCAGCTAAAACCAATTGATCATCTTGGACCTTAGTAGACGCGCCTCTCCCAGAGGAATTAAAACCTTCCGCAACTGTCGTCCGTAGGGAAAGTCACGATCTGTGGTTGTTCTTCGATGGGAGCACCAGCCAATTAGTGAAATCAGGGATGTTCTGCGCCAAATGCAATTACCTAAAAATTGTGACAGAGGCAGAGGTGAGGGGCGTCTACTTGGAAGTCCAACATGCCATTGAAAAACACTCCACCGAAGCTCCAGTGTTAGGAGTGGACTCTGAATACGCGATCAAGATCCTAGTTAATGAAGGATCACCCCAAAAATATGAAGATTTGTGGCTCCAAATTAAAAATATATTAAAGAGGTCAAAATCGTGTATTTGGTTCATTCGACATTGCCCTTCTCATAGACCCGATTCAGACCTGCTACACAGTTTTCTGGATTCTCACCTACAAAGCTACAGTGGACAAAATCCCCCAGAAAATTCTAATAAAGTTGAAGTAGAATTTAATACCACCAAAAAACCTGATTCATTATACTTGGTCCAATGGTTACATCGGACCTGGGGACATTGGGGGCCTAAGGTTTGTCAGAAGCTTTGGAGGTCAGAATCCGGTAACCCTGACATAACTTATAAATCATGGAAACATGTAACTAGAAATTGTTTAGAATGCAATACAAATAAACGATTAAACCAAATTAAATATCAAAGAGATGCCCTGGGTCCACAACATTTCAAGCCTGGCGCCACCTGGCAGGTGGACCTAATGGGACCCCTGCTGGGGGCACATCAGTTTCCTAAGGCATTGGTTGTTGTGGACCTAGGGAGTCGACAGGTTTGGGCAGCGCCGACCAAAAGAACTACGGCTAGGGACATAGAAAAATTACTGATTAAATGTGCTGCTTGTTGGGGCATTCCCCACGAAATCCAATCAGATAAAGGCCCGCCGTTTAACTCAGTGCAACTGGATAAATTATGCAGATACTGGAACACCACATGGCATTTTCATCTTCCCTACCACCCTGAAGCAAATGGCATTGTTGAAAGAAAAATCGGAGTCATTAAAGAACATCTACGAATCACGAATTCAAATACTGATTATAAGGGTTGGCATCTATATTTAGATCAAACGCTTTTGAATATTAATAGAGCCACCTCTCGGTGGCTGGACATTCAACCCGTGATCAGAGAACCGTGGAAACCCGTTTATAATCAAGGAGACAAAGTTTGGGTTATGTTGCCGGGGAAGGACACACTACTCCAATCAAGGCTGAAATTGACTCCCCTGGCACGTACCCAAATACCTATCATTTAATTAACCCCAAAATCATTGCTCATCATAATTGGCTTAATCGAAGAGGACCCTAATTATGTGTTAATCATTGTTCTAGATCTTCTGCTTCCTCCTAATTATGATATCCAAAGTGATGCCAGACCATTGAGATCTAAATAACATGTACATCAGGACATCTGCTAAGGTCGCACAAGAGATGAATGTTTCTAAATGCTGGATTTGTTCTGTATTGCCTGACAGTTCAGAAGAGGGAGTACCCTTAGTACCTTTTCCCCTCTCCGACCAATACCTTACTCGTTCGCCAAGGTCTCCGTTGGACAGTAGCATCCCCGAGGAGGAAACATCCTGGGTGGATGTGCAATTAAATAATACAAACTACCTCATCGTGCGACCCTTCCCCGGCAACTGGTGTTGGTTCTGTAATGGGACTGAAATCATCAAAACCTTTTATAAACCTGTTGCTAGTGTCCATTCTGGAGTGCATAGACAAGAACAAATCATAGAAAAGACAGGGGTTAAGAGAATTATGGTAGGAAAGAGTAAATGTGTAAATCATATTGTTAAATATGGTATAATCGTGAGTGGACAATGGTATGATAATGTAAACCGATATTGGGCTCAACTTGACCCTATGATTTATGATCATAGCCGTTTCCTACACCCCCAATCAATTAGATGCTCCAAATGTGATTATGTAAAAGAACATGATTTATATTTATGTAATGCAACAAAGTGTTCAGAGAAAAGGTTTCCATTCACAGGGTATTACGCATCTTATATAGCCGGGTATATGACTAATCAGTGTAACTGCCCTATGATTGCTCTTACTGGACACTATTTTATTTGTGATAATTGTGCATATAAACAATTACCAGCAAGCTGGAGTGGCTCATGCTATATTGGAATGGTTCTCCCAGCTATCAGTGTGCACAAAAAATTACCATCTGGAAAAGTAAGAAATGTCTGAGAGTTGACAGAAGAGCAGGTAGAAATTATGAAGACACCACCAATTTATTACAACGAACTCATAGGGTGGGGATTTTTACCAAATTTGGGGGTCATTCGAGTAGGGAAAGTAATCATTAAGCTGCAAACAATATTAGAAATCATGGCAAATGAGACTGGCGAATCATTAATTGAATTGGCAACGGAACAAAAAGAAATTAGGAAAGCGGTAATTCAAAACAGAATAGCTCTCGACATGATTTTGGCAACTAAAGGGGGCGTTTGTGCTTTGATAGGGGAGGAGTGCTGCGTTTTTATACCAGATAATTACGATTCTGTAATCAATAGAGCAAAACATATAATGGAGGTGGAATACGTGCCACCCCAGCCTCCTTACATATTTTTAAATCCTTCCAAATGGGACCTATGGTCATGGCTCACGAAGCCATTAGGCTATCTTGGAGGACAGATTTTACAAGGGTTTTTAACTTTTATTGTAATCATTGTTGTAATTGGTTTGATTGTACTATTTTGCAAGTGTTTAATCGAGTGTTTAATGCAATGTTGTAAGTTGCTAATAACAAAAAGGAAATCAAAAATACGGGTACAAATTATAGAAGAAAGAAATCAAGTAATCACTGTTGGAATTTAATTCACAGATAATTTATTTAAAAATATTGTGTAAATCAAATTATGTAACGTGTTTTCAACTTACCAGGAGAGTTAAAAGACTTAAAGTAGACCTTAATTAAAATTGGCCTTGAAGGAACCCTTTGTGTTCCCAATTCTCATGTTGTCTGCAAACGCCAAAGAGCATGTCCCTTTCCCATGTGCCATGGGGGCATGTCAGGATTTTTTAACATCTCCGTCCCCATGGGCCAGGGAAAACATGCCTTTGGCTGTGCAAAATCAATACAGACACATGAAATCCTAAAGTGTCACAGGCTGCCATTTAGCAGCATTACCAACGGATTTCCAACAGTCATTTTTTGTCAGTTAGCTCCCCCGGTAACCTGAACCCATGAATTATTAATGATCATGAATTTGAATACCAGTCTCTGATTGGGCGAAAGTCTGGATTTCCAGAATTTTCCATGCCCAGGAGGACCTGTTTGAGAACTTCACCTTTATGGAAGTCAGGTCATGAATACGGATATAGAATTATGAGGTATTTATGAACTCAGTGAATATAAGCAGGGCTCACCTGCCATTCGGCGGCCCTTGGGGACACAGGCAAGGATTCTGTGCCCCTGTACAGGGAGGTGTGGCTGCTGTGGCAGCATCCACCGAGCCCTCAGGCTAGCCCTAGAGGTGAAGAACCATCCCGCCCATGCAGCAGCTGAATCACTCACCTGTGCTGAAATCACCACAGCGCCGCCACAACATTGCGGCGCCAACGGGCCCAAGCGGCGCCACTGCTTCCCAGCAGCACCAGCAGGGAGCAGCAAGCGGCCTCAGAGGGGAAGTGACCGGGTGGTGAACTGGCCTGCTGCAAGGCAGGTACTGCGTACCCAGTCACTGAACCCGGAGGCCGCCATCACACCTCTGGCACCGCCGTTGCCACCATCTTGAAACTTGACTCACCAATTTCAACTTACCTACCGGCCGTGACATTTACCACTGGACAAGACATGTAAAATTACCTAGCTATACAGACATTTTAACTATAACAACCTGGGACATTGGGACCCCCATTGGGGGAGTAGGGGTCACACCCCTACTGTGGGCTTCCCCGACGGGCGAGGCACAGTACCCGAGGGCTTGACCCTCAGGGACGGGCCTATAAGCCCAGGCTGGTTTCCAATATTTATACAAAGAAAAATAGAGAGCACATTTAATCAATAATCATTATTGTTAGTATTGTTGTTTACATATATATTTAGATAATAGCTAATATTGTTAGCAATAGAAAAGATAACGGGAAGGTTTAACCTCCCTTAACCTTGTCCCTATATTACCTTTCTCCAATTACTACGGGTGTAGGCAAAGCCTCCCTGCTTCCCATCTCTGTTTACCTAACGTGACCCAGGGAGGAGCATACTGCCTCCTTGAATCACATATGAAGTTGGGCCCGCAAAAGGAGTTACAGAAGGCCTCCCAAAAAGAGGAACAGCCTTCACTGGCTCCAGGGTCCAACCATTAGGGGCAGGTTAGCACCCTGCCCCCCATAAGGGGTGAAGCCAACAACTTCACTCCACCCTTTACAGGAAATGGAAGGGATTTAAATACCCTTACCTATTTACATCTATCCGCATTAAATAACCTAACCTACATTGATTTTTGCCTTCCAGTTCAATAAAACTAAAAGAAGAAATAGCATACGGAAACAATGTATATTGTAAGTCTCTAGTACTAGTTAGTCTTTATTATAGTTACTGTTTGTTCTTCTTTCTGGTATATAATAAATTGTTTAGTTATTTTGTTTCAACCAAGTCCTTCTCCTGGTCTCGTTATCTCGGCCAGCCACTTCCCTCTGGGAGGCTTAAGCGGGGTCTGAGGTGCGCCGGGATGACACTCTCCCATCTGTGGGTTGGAGCAGGGATCAGTTTAGGGTCCTGGGATCTGTGAAACAGGAGTTTAAGGCCTCCTTGTTACGGGCTCATTTTAATAGCTTATTTATTCTGACCAAAAGAGCTCGCATCAGATGGGACTGGGGATACCAATGAGGCACACAGATATTTGCTGCCAGCAGAGGAATTGTGAGACTCAGAGATCTTGTGACATTTCCCTTCAGAGCTTGGAGTGGAACACATCTGCCCATATGGCCTTGTCTGCCCAATCCATCCCACCCTGTCATTATCCCAATCTTGGTCTCTTTCATGTACTGGTTTCTTGCCCACATCCCACTTTCCTCACCTAGCCAATCCCTGTCTCCAACTCTCCGGCTTCTCATTCCAGTCCATCAAGTCCTTGTTTCACCCCAGAGGACTCTCATTCCACCCTGCTTCCCCACCCTCAGTTCTTGTCTTGTTGTTAAACCATTCACAATTTCCCTGTAAATGCTCACCCCAGCTCCTTGCCCCAATTTTCTTAACTTGCTCCCTCCACAACCCTCACCCCCAGTCTAAATTACTACTAGTTCCAGTTTCTTCCTGCCCTGGCTCTTGATCTCATTTGTTTTCCCATTCATCCTGGCCTTCAGTCACCAAATTCCACTAGCTCCCAGGCTCAATCTCTCTCTCCATACAACTTTTTTCTGCCATTTTCTATCTGCTTCAATATCTCCCTACCTCATTTTGCAGGCTCTTTGCACAGTCATTCCCATTTCTCCACCTCGCATTTGGCTCTTCATCAAATGTCTGCCTTCCCACTTGCCTGCTTCCCCCTCTCCACTGATTCACAGTCTACATCTCCTTGTACAGCCAATACCAGTCTCCACCATCTCCCCATTTGATCTATCCCCCTCCCACTTGCTGACTTCCAATCTCCTCCACTCAGTTTCTCTCTCTGCCACAGTATCCTTGCCTAGCTAGTCCCACCCTCTGCCATCCAAGACCCCAGTGTCCTCACATACTTAAACTTTCAGTCTCAATTTCCTTTTGTGCCCCACAGCCTCCTTGTTCCAATCCACTAACAATTGCAACACAAAGGAGAAGTACCTCTTCCAGTTTATGTACTCTGTGGCAAGGTAGTCTGGTATCAAGATAGGGATGTGCTTTCCATATATCGCCCCACTGTAGTTAGGGAACCCCATTGTGGCAAAATCACACACTATGTTCTGCATTTTTCCCAGAGTCACTGTCTTTTATAGCAGAAAGGAATTAATTGCCTTGGTTACCTGAATGACAACAGTCCCCACTGTAGATCTGTCCACTTTGAATTGATTGTCCACTGACCGGTAGATGTCTGGAGCTGCTAGCTTTCTCAGAGGTATTGTTGCTCACTTCTGAACTGCCAGAACAGGCCTCATTTTGGTATTGCAGCACTTACGGGTTGGGGGAAAGCAACTCACAAAGTTCCGTAAAAGTTGTCTTACACATGCAGGAGTTTTGTAGACACTGCTGATTGTCCCATACCTGCAAAACGATGTGGTCCCATGAGTCTTTGTTTGTTTTATGGCACCACAACTAATGCTCCACTGTGTGAAAGCATCAAATGCAGCCAGCATCTCCACGTTTCTCCTTGCTAGTATTTCACTATCCTCCTCAGAGTCTTCTTCACTGGCTACGTCTACACTAGCCCAAAACTTTGAAATGGCTATGCAATGGCCATTTCAAAGTTTACTAATGAAGCGCTGAAATACATATTCAGTACCTCATTAGAATGCCGGCAGCCATGGCACTTCGAAATTGACGCGGCTCATTCAGATGGGGCTCCTTTTCAAAAGGACCCTGGCAACTTTGAAATCCCCTTCTTCCTACCAGCAGATTGGAATAAGGGGATTTCGAAGTTGCCAGAGTCCTTCTGAAAAGGAGCCCTGTCTGGATGAACCGTGTGGCGGCAAGCCACGTCAATTTGTATGTATTTCAGCACTTCATTATGTATTTCAGCACTTCATTAGTAAACTTCAAAATGGCCATTTATATGGCCATTTCAAAGTTTTGGGCTAGTGTAGACACAGCCACTCCAAAGGCTGCATAGGCTCAGCACATACTGAAGCACAATGCATGACATGGTTGTAATAATGCCTAATGAGTTTGAAGCTGGACAGGTTCCATGCTAGCCTTGCAATCGCATTTACATGGCTACCCAGTGAAAAAAGGGAGCAAAACCACTTTTGCCATTGCTTTCCAAAAGAAGGGGGAGGAGAGAAGTGCACTATGGGAGACTGACGACACACCCAGAACCACGGCTGCACTTTTTTGTCCCATCGGACATTGGGAGTTTGACCCACAATGCAAGGGGGCAGCAAGAACTGCTGATAAATATTCACAGGCTGTGTCTACACTGAGCCTCAGTGCCAACAGGTTGATGCAAATAAGCAATCTCAAAAATGCAAAACGGTGGTTCATTTGCATATTCACATAGATAATGTACATATGAGACTAATTTGCATGTGCACAGCAGAACTCAATCAGTGTATGTGTGGTTCTGCCAGCAAAAGCCCCCTTTGTGAGCAGAACCATCTCTAAACTGCTTGAGTTCTGCCATGGAAATGAAAATTACCCTCATTAATATGCACATTAGCTGCACAAATATGCAAATGATCCATTTTGCATTTGAGACTGCTTATTTGCATCAAACTGTTGGCACTAGGACTTGCTGTAGACATAACCACAGTGTACTGCTGACAAAGGTGAAGCTGACCACAGTAATGGGGATGGCACTTCAACTTCATGTGCCGGTGTGGACGTGCATACTCAACTTTACCAAATTAAGTGCTACAAAATCAATCTGAATAAATTTAACCTAATTTCCTAGTGCAGACATACCCTTAGTAAAAAAAAATAAAATCCTATATAAACCTGACAATCTATAAAAATTAGAAAACTAAAGAAATAAGCACAAAACACCTACATAATCTAGTTTGAAACTATAAAATGGCACACAAAGAAATAACATGAAAAGTGAGAACTGATTTAATTTTTTAAAAAGTATATGGCAGCAGAACACAGGCTGCATGCTACAAGAGCCTGGTGGGAAGGCAAGTATGCTAGGAGCTGGATTTATGCCTTTTTATTCCCCACTTAGGCTCCCAGAGTGCATCCCAGCATCAGACATCTGTTGCAAGTTAAGACCTCCTGGCTCACTATAAAAGGCTTCCCCCCAAGCAGAAGGGGGAAGAAAGGCAGGCTGGAGGACAGGTTCAGAAGAGAGAAGTGGCTCAGTCAAGTACAGGGTGAAGGTGCTAGAGGGAAGTAGTGGGAAAAGTAGCTCAGGGAAAGGTTGGTGTGTTTGGGGCAAGGGAAAAGCCCCATCAGCTGCCTCTCATCTCACCCATGCCCCCAAATTATTGCAAGATTAAGAACAACGCATGATGTTTCTGGTTTCTTCCAATGAGAGTTCTCTACATCATGCCGGACACAGGCCAGCTAACTGGACAGACAATTCTGTGTGGGAAAGCAACTGTGATGTTCCTGTGAAACAGACAGTAGCCCATCACCACGTTTAAGACAATGCAGAAAAACTTTACTATAATAAAATCGCCTCCAGATAGTTACACTGAAATCTAAAGAGTTAAAGTAGACTTTGATCAGATAGCTTTGCTCCTTTACGTTAGAAGAACAGCAATTAGTAAGTTATTTGAGTCCTGCTTGCCTGAAACTGTCCATGTTATTTGTATTGTATGTCTTGCCAACATCGAGTAAACTCCAATCTTATCAAAAGGCTGGGATACAGGAGTGGGTTGGGGAGAGTGAGAAATGCTTCATGGTGAAAATAGTGGAAGTAGAAAAGGAGCCATTTTACTGCTGCAAACTCTGACAATTTCCTCTTTGCATTACAAAAAAGATAATAAGTGTCAAGCCACTTATTAAAGCATATGACAATTTTTAGGAAAAAAGGCAGCACACCCAACTCTGCAGTTATTTGACATGGACACATGGGAAACGAGCAAACCGTTTTTCTAACAGACTTTTCTGCATCAATGCCAATATGGAAACTAATATGAAAATGTTATTACTGTACTTTTTAATTCTTCTTCCAGCCTTTTTAATAGAATTTGTCCTAATTGATTCTGAGAAACTACTATGTAGACAAGCAGAAGTGTTTCAAAAAGATTTGGCATTAAGGACAAGACATGAGGTCAACTCATGCTGTGACAACCCTTTAGAACCTCAAAGAAAAATAACACTTCTCATGCCATACCCTTGGGACTCAACTGCAGTCCATGTAGCAAATCACTATTCTTAAGCTATGGAATGTTCCTCCCTGAAAAAAATACCAAACCATCATGCGGAAGATGTTGTTCCCCTGCTGTTCTAATGTTTTGGGTTGAACAATTACACTCACTGCCACTCAGGTCCAAAGTCAGGAGAGGAAATGGTGGTAGCAAAGCTATGACAACTTCAGAAGATGGTACAAGACACTAATTTCTCTCACCAACCTTCAGCATTATAAAGTTCTTTTGCAAGGGAGGAGAAAAAAAAGGATGAAAAGAAAGTAGTCCACCGGTCTAACAGAGGGATTTACAGAATACCCCATAAGAGGAATTTCCTTTGATAATAAAACTCCACAGATATTCCAAGTTTTATGTTGCTATTTAAATTTGAAGGTAGTTTTTGCAGTGCAACTGGACAAAAAAAATCCCACCCTCAGAAGCATCAAGTCAAATTCTGCATATGAACTTGTACAAAGCCCTTATATCAGAATGAAGGAGAAGAGTTAGAAAATGAAAATATAATGGAATTGCCATCAATTGGAGGAAAGCCCGATAGCATTTAAAAAAAGCAGTTAATCTTAGTTTTAAAAAATGGTTATATTTAAAAAAAAAAAAAAAAAGAAAAAAAAGGTGAATAGATAGCATACCGGGGGAGACATTGGGAGAATGTGCATGCATGTGGGCATGTGCATTTTTAAATTAAGGGTCTTTATGCACTCCTCTTTAGAAGGCTATTTTGGACAGGAGAAAGACACAGAAAACGTATTTAAAGGTCACCTCCTCTCCCTTCCCTTTTTTCTCTTTACGTAACTATCTGTGCTGCTTGTTTAGTTTCAGCTCTTCTGCTCCTTTTTCCAGTGAGTATGTTCCTTCAGGGCTTGGGAAAAGGTATGCAACATCTACAAAATGGCAAAAATGGATATTCACAAAGGACCAGCAAACACACAAAGTTATCAAAGTGTCAAAATATAAAATAAAAATGTTCTCATCTACTTCACTTAGTGGGGATTATTTGTTACAACATGTTGGTGCAAAGTTTTCCCATGCAAATATGATTATTTTAGTTGTTTTTATACCTTTAACTAAAACTAGGGAAAACTGGATGCTGGACTTGTACTCACTTCACCCTAACCTTCCAGGAAATAATTCATACATGATGAGAAAGAGTCACTGGTTATGTACTTCAAAAGTTACAGGTCAACACATACTCTCTAGACCTGTGGTGCCCAAACAGTTCTGAAGCAGTAGCCACTGTAGTAGCTATGCCATGTTATTCTGAAAATATATTTACTGTTCAAGCCAACTGGCCATGCTGAACTGGCTAAATAGTCACATGTGGTCAACGTTGGAACCCACAGCTCTAGACAAAAAGAGACAAAAGATGCTACGTGAATTTCGTTTGTGTCTTGTGGGGATAATGTAGGACAAAGACACTTTCAGCATGGAAAAGCACATTATTCGACAATCAGTCAGAAAAAGAACTGGAAAACTCAGCTTATAGAATAGGTCTGGGAGTTAAACCTAATAAACCTAATACAGTAGAGAGTATATGTGAATCATGTCATGAATGCTCTGGGAGATTCGGTGGCGATGAGCAGGAAGGAGCCAGCACCAAGAAAGCAGCCACCCGTGTCACACAGCCATGAAAAAGCCTAATACAGTCCTACCTATATCAGGTGAAGTGCTTCCAGTCGAGACAGGGAAAGAGAAGTTACTCACTTTGTGCAGTAACAATGGTTCTTCAAGATGTGTGTCCCTGTGGGTGCTCCGTGGTAGGTGTTGGACTTGTCCAGCACCACAGCTCAGAGACTTTTTGTTGAAGCACATATTAGGGCTGTGCAAGGGCTGTTGCTGGGGAGCCCTGCCAACACTGAATTGTGGGCTGGACCTCTAGAGCCCGGTGCCTGCACCATGCTAATCAGAGCCTCATGATCCCCTGGCTCTGGAGGATTAGGGAAGCAGCCCCAGCCAATGTGTAATTGTGGGATGGCCTCTCTAGAGCCTGCTGCCTCTGCCATGCTAACGGCAGCCTCTAAATCCACTAGCTCCAAAGGATGGGAGGCTGGCCTTGGCCAAAGCTCAATTGTGGGGTGGTCCCTCCTCTCTCAGCTTCACAAAGTGCATGGCCTGGGGGAGTCACACAGTCTCTGGGGTGTGCTGTTTGCTGAATAAATGCTCAGAGATAATTGTAGCTTGAGCACCTTTGCCAATCCTCTTGGCGGCTGTACACATTGGGGTTCTTTCCCAGGGGACCACTGAGGTGCCTTGTTGGCATGAACCATGAAGAATGGTTCCTGGCACTATTGCTATTCACAGGCAGAATATTCCTTGAGGGGGGAACACAGGTGCCAGCCCTACTGAATGCCGGAAAATTTCCAAGGTGTTCTTTCCCCAGTGGGACCACTGATTTTCAACAGTAGATGAGAGACTACCCACTAGAAAGAGAGGCACTCTCTCTTTCCTTTTCTTCCTCTGAGGGATGCTAAGCACTGCACACCAATGCCCTCTGAGATTCCCACCTTCCCTAATTTCCTTCTAAAATTTGGCTGTTTGACTTCAATGGAAGGGAATGAGGGCAACACAGTCTGGGAAGATGAAAGTGGGTGGAATTTTTCCCCATAATGCAGCAGCAAAAAAGCCCAGAATGCAATAGGGCTCAGGGGACTGTGGGCTAGGTTCCCACAATGCACTGCTGCAACCATCAAACTTTGGCAATTAGCGGAGATGCGCTAAGTTGACTTTATGAGAAGTGGTGCTTGTCTGATGGGCATCACTTGAGTGCTCAGCATGGCAGTTACAGCTTGTTCTTCCAGTGCTGATGATAGAGATTGCACACCCAATTGTGGCACTGCTGGTGCTGTTGAAGCGGGGACTGAAGCCGCCTTACACAAAGTGCAGCTTTAGTAAGTAGAGCCCAAGGCACTTCTGGGCTTTTGTATGCCCAATGTACCTGGCTTATCTCCCGTGCTCACCCAAGAAAGGAGAGAGCACGATGGGGAAGGCTTAGATCTTGCCTTTGTCCTCACTGAGGAGGCAGTGGAGTCCCTGCCAGAAGGGACAGTCTCTGCATTATTTTGTCCATTCAGCGCTGGCTCAAGACCCTTATCAAAAAGTAGCATTTTTAAACGCAGCTCCCTGTCTTTCCTGGCTCGAGCTATCAGGCTCTTACAACACAAGTTTTTCTGTGGAACATGAGCCTCTCTGAGGGAACGTATACACTCAAACTGAGCATCTGAGACAGGCACAGGATCATAGCACGTAGAATACTTTTTGAATCCTGGTAAGGCAGACATTGTTGATATCACAGAGATCCTTATTCTCTCTTCTCCTTTCTCTCTTTCTCTTTTTTAAAAAAAATGTGAGTGGACACCTCAGCAAACTATACACAATCTAGATCGTAACTATTAACTGAAGGAAGGTAATTCTAAATAAGGAAGAAAAAATTTCTCTCGTGTCTAGGGAGACTAACTAAAAAGATAACGTAAAGAAACTACTAACTATAAATCTAAATTTATCTATTCAACAGAACTGAGGAGAGAAAGGTTGAAGTCCATCTGTAGCCGAGGGTGGCAATGAAGGAACTGAGGAGACTCTGTGCTGCTTGGAAAAGTCTCTGATCTGTGGTGCTGAACGAGCCTAACACCTACTGTGGAGCACCCATGGGGACATCACTCGAAGAAGTGTTAGTATCACTATAAAAGGCACCGGTGAGATCTCATCTGAAATATTGTGTGCAGTTCTGGTCTCCAGTGGTTTTAGAATAATTAATTCAAACTGGAGTAAGTGTAGAGAATGGCTGTAGGATGGTCAGAGGAATGCAAATCCTACCTTATGAGAGGAGACAAAGAACTTGGCTTGTATAGCTTAACCAAAAAAAGGCGGAGATGATTACTATCTACAAAACCATCAGAGGGATAAATACAAGGGAGGAAAAGGAGTTATTTTCGCTAAGTGTCAGTGCTGGGACAAGAACAAATGGATATAAACCAGTCATCAACAGGTTTAGGCTTAAAAGTAGATGCAGGTTTCTACCCATCAGAGGAGTGAGTTTCTGGAACAGCATTCCAAGAGGAGCAGAGGGAGCAAAAAATTTAATTGGCTTTAAGACTGACACTGATGCTTATGGAATATAACGAGACTGCCTATAATGTCACGTAGCTGATCTGCAGCTCCTATAAGTGAATATATCCCCAATGGCTCATGATGAGCCACTAGATGGAGAATGCTCTGAGTCACCACAGAGAATTACTTCCCAGGTGTCTGACTACTAGATCTTGCCAAGATGTTCAGGGCCCAACTCACTGCTTTGTGAGAGGTTGGGAACTCATGGTCAGAATGTCAGAGACCTGAGAGATTTTAACCTTCTTCTGCACCATGGGACATGGTTCAATTATAGGTTTAAGCAAGTGTAAATGGTATATTCTCTGTAACTGCAAGTCTTTAAGTCAGTGTTTCCCAAACTTAAAACAAACATTCGTATACTCCTTCAGCCTTATTGGCCTACCCCCTTTCCTACTGCCGTCCTAGCACTTACCTCCTGATTTTTACTAATTTATTTTCTGACATGTACCCCTTGAAGTCTTTTTGTGTAACACCAGTGGTATGCATAGCACATTTTGGGAAACAATGCTTTAAGTCATGATTTGAGGGCTTTGATGACTCAGCCACAGGTTATGAGTCTATTACAATGGTAGCTGGGTGGATGAGGTTGTGCGGCCTGCAATATGTAGGCCAGACTAGATGATCATGATGATCTCCTTCTGGGATGCAAGTCTACATAGCTATGAGAAAGGTGGAAAACTGTAACAACAGCAAAGTTTCTAAGTTAAGGAGTTATTAAAGAATGAAAAATTTCTTAACATGTATTTTTCTAGATATGGTTACTCATTTAACAATACCTAATGGAGACTGCTAAAAGAACCTTGATTTTGATATACCTTATGCACAAACCTCAAACTACTGTGGATCATTAATTTCAGTGTATATTCTGGGATGATGCTCTAGCCCTACTGTATATCAAGGGCTGATTTTACTTGCAAACATATGTTGTCAAGTGAGACATCTAGCATAATGCTGAAAGAAAAACAGACTCACATTATTAATTTTATAGCAGACTCCATGCACATATCTGTTGGAGAGAGTTACCAGACATTTGTACATTTAACATTTTCTGTAGGCTACCGTTTAACTCAATCCCTCTCTTGTGAAAATTTTACAGTAGATTTGAGAATGTTGTCAGTGCCTCCCTGCAGATTAGGGGGACTCAGTGTATGTTGTTTTCATACCGTATTTGATACATAGCGGCCTGTTAAATGGTGGCCATGAAAGTGAACCCAGATCTCCTGTGTGACAGTAAAACATACTGTTGTTCTACATCATCAACTTTAGATATTTCTTCTTCAGTAAACACTTCCATTTTTTATTTCCTTTGATCTAGCTTCGATCTGTTTTAAAGTTCATTACTGGCAAGAAGTTTTCAAATACTGATTTACACCACCTTCTGCACACAAAATTCAGGAATTCTTTGTTGGCATAACTCGCTTTGGAATAAAATTCATTGTACACAAAAAACTCTTTCCAGCATTTAAAAAGCTATTCTTGTTTTTAGGAAAAAAAAATTGAGACAGAACTTTGATATGTCAAAAAAGGAGGTCCTGGGACATATGATGAAACAGAACTTTAAAATTTCCATTGTAATAATTTTGTGCCTTTCATATATCTTTGTAACACAAATCATACAGGAACATAAATAAAATCATGTATTTTCTCTCTCTAGTCTTCTGGTGTCCTTCAGTGTAACTCTCTCATTGTAAAGGTCTGAAAAAAAAAATCTATTATTGCATTTCAGGGAAGAAATTAAGAGTGCAAATAGCATGAAGCATGATGACCTAATCATCTGATAGATTAAGGGTCAGAATAAAATAGTTAAATGCCAATAAAGATATTAACTCACTTGTTGCATTGTGGCTTTTACTCTACTGGCTATATACAATAATAAGATACATTTCAAAGTGTTTGTTTTCAAGTAACATCAAACACTTCAAACAACAACAAATATACCTAAATACAAAGGAAGAGTTTCCTTGAACTGCAGAGGAACATGTGTGTCTTTGGACCAAACATGATGCAGCCAGAAACACTGTCCACCCCACCGTTTTGTTTTTTAAGTATTCTATTCAATTTCTAATGGTGTCTAAAATTTCTAATGGTGTCTAAAATCCAAAGAAGATGTAAATTAAGAACAAGCCTGGCACCTCCTTCTCCCCTTATCTCCTTTCCACTTAATTTTCAGTGTCTTCTTAAAGAGAGCTCATAGACCTCTAATCCCTCCTAAACTCTTCCGGGAAGATGCTCAACTGGTAGTCCCTCTCCCAATTCCTTTTTCCAGAGAGAACAAATAGGGGAATGGACAAAGAGTAGGTATTCCATCACTCCCTCAATCAAGTGGAAGCTTGGAGAAGATAAGAATCAATCTACCCTTACATGCACTTAGGGGTGGATATGATCCATATGCATTTAGAGAGAACCAGTTTGTCCTCTATATTACTTTAGTTTTGTAGGGAAAATTATAACAAAGTAGTTCCTGCAGCCCTTTCAAAATGGCAATATTTGCTGGATCACTTTAACAGCTTTTCAAGCAGCAAATCTACTTGCTTGGCAGAGCTCCTAAGAGAGAACAGAAGTCTCTCTACTACTGCAGACAGCAGAACCACTGAAAAATATCCAGAAGGTCTCCAACAGCAGAAATGCTTAGGTGGCAGGTGACTGCTGACACATGCCTAAAGAATATGAAGTAAAGGATTGTGTTCAACCTGTACTGAACCAGATACCTCCAATTAACAGAATTTATTTAAGCTGTTTGCTATTTTCTGCAAGCCAACTGAATGTCAGCGTCTTGGACCAGCCTTTCTTTAAATGTGTATTTGATGCCTTTTTCTTTTTTCTAGGTAGGAAATTTCCATTAAAATGTAATTAAAAACTGCTAATCATTCAAAAGTTAAAACTGTTCATGAGCTACAGTCACTCTACCTCCTTATGAAAGTCACCTATGTTCACAAAGAGGAAAAATATGTTAAGGTTGAAAGTCTAGACCAGTAACTTAAGAGTTAAATATGAGTATGTTTTAATCATTACAAAATCAAGCATTAGAAACTCAGGAAATTCAAAAAGAAGTTTATACTTAAAAGAAATGCAGAATTAAGGCATCAAAACAATTTTAAATTCTGCCATGTATTAATTTCAGGCAGTAACTATGCAATTATGATTAAGGTATAATAACGTTTATGGCCCACATCCCTCAGCCTCCATATTTTTCCTCTTATGGTATCCCTATATCAATAATGGGAATGTCTTTAGTTTAAAAAAATAATTTAGAGTATCCTACAGAAAGACCAAACAAGAAACATAAAGAGAATGTTATAATGCTTCTAGTGATCAGATGATATAAAGCATCACCTTAAATATTTTTAAGCTGTAAAACAGTGGATTCAGTGAAGCACTGAAAAGTTGGCAGAATGTCCCAGTGTTGTGGAAGGCAGCAGAAGCATCTGGTAAATTTCACCCTTACTATTAACTTACTTATAGCTATAGATAGCTACGTTAATTGACATAATATGAAGAGAGAACTCAATCTCCAAGTCCCAATATGTTTATTCTTTATGGGTTTCCCCTGCACAATTGCCCCACTTCCCCCACTGCCATCTCAATGTATGGCAGACCCAAAGCAGCAGGATCAAACAGCCTTCCAAGCACCAATATTCAAACTAGTATGGGCTACAGAATCTTCAAAGGGCAGAAACAGTTGAGTTAAGTAATCTACAAATTAGTAGTCTTAATACATGTCTAATCTGCCTCATAAGACTAAGTCACTACAACCACAAGACATTACATGCAAATTAGTTGTACTGAAAGGGTAGTGATTTGTTGAATTACGTATGAGGTCGCAATAGTACCCCTTAAATGTTCCTGAAGCTGTCTGTGGCTCATATACCTGAAGAAATTGTGAACAATCTCTAATAACTTAGTTTAATTACTTTCTTTCAAATACAGCCTCTGTTTTCAATTTCAATTAACTTTAACAATGTAGAAAGTTTGAAGACTTTGCCTAACTGTGTTAAAATCCTTTGGACCAAAGAAAAGACTGACAAATGGTACGTTTTGTGAAGGACAATTTTAACTAAAATTTAACTTACGAACTAACAATTTTATTTGTAAAATCTCAGAAAATTCATTCTGTACTCAGAGTAAGTGCTTTGAGTATGGGGAATAAAGTGGCCTCTATGCTTTAAATACAAATTGGAGATCAGTGCCTCCATAATAAATACAAAGTAAATTTCACTATCTAGAGTTCTGAGAGTGAAGCCCCACTCAAAAGAAATTAAATCAGTCATGTGTCCCATCAGTCCCTTTACGCATTGAAGACCTACTTATTTTATAGATCTTCTGCATCTCCCCTTACCCGCCAAAAGGGTGCATTCCACACTTTGAAAATGATGACTAAACCACACTTTTGTTCAACATAATCCAAGTGCTGCGAAAACTTGGTGGCTTACATTAGGCTACCTTTGTTCAAGCTAATTTAGCTGGAACACTAACTTCCTTATACCGTAATGGGAACACTGCAAGGGCATTGCTGGTTGAAAAGAAAACGTATTATAAACAGCTGAATGCTGACTGAACTATTCTAATGCTAGAGAGATAAGGGAGCTTATTAGGTAAAATGACAAAGTCAATAAACACACACTATGCTATTATAATAATGAATGTAACCATTACATAATGAAAACAGACATGACATAAAATACTACACAAATGTACTTCAAATGGTAGAAAACATACATCATGTTAGACTGTATTATTTAAGGAGTATGTGAAGATCTGATTGATGATTGTCTTGTAATTTTTTTAATGTATACATTCAGGAGGGCATGAATGCTTGCACATTCAAGCTCAGATTTCTTTTTATATGACGAAAAATTAAACCTAGAAACAATACTTAAACATAGTATTATTCCTTAGAAAAAACTACTAGCACTTGCTTGTTCTCCTTTCTTACTATCACTTGAATAGCTGTGCATCCTGCATCATTTCAGTCCTGATTAAAACATAAAATGTCTTTAGGAAATGTTATGTCCTAATTTATGGCTTAATTTAGTCTTATTGGTCAAACATTGCTAACACTGCATCTTTTAAACAGAACAACTTTATCTATTATCACACAACAAAAAACACATTAAAAGGAACCTTACACTTCTGACAGATGATAGTAAAAATGAGGAAATTTACAGTTAAGGAAGTAATGCATCATACATCTTCCCAATACCTAATCACAACAGGTTGTTTTAGGAGAACCATTACAATGATGTTCCCTTGTGCCCACATATGGGAGGACATATGGCAAGTTTCACTCTTGTCTTTGCTCTGATTGTTTTCTCTCTTGATTCTACTCAGCATTCTTTTAATGTAAGGGGAAAGAAACACAGAAGGTCATACAGCAATGCCAGGAACTCCTTGGTGGGAGAGGAGGTGCACCTTCACTGCAAAACAATGACCTCCTGCAGTAAATTAAAGAGTGACCCTGACTGGCTCCAAAGGGAGTCTCAGTAAAGGAGAACTTGGGGGAGGCGGGAAGAGATGATGGTTACCAGTTAGGGTCTTAAGAGTAGGGCAAATGAGGAGTTCCTGTGAATTCTGATAGAGAGAAGAGACATTTACTGCTATGGGTGAGATCATACCAAAGATTTCAGCAAATGTGGTAATAAAGACATACAAGCACAGATTAAAAACCTCAGTTGGAAACTAATATGTAATTTGGGGAACAAAGATTGGCTAGAGAGGCACAGGAAAGAACACATGTAATTGAACCTTCCATTGAAAGATTTATGTTGGCAGGCGAGTTACTGCAAGTAATTTCTTTAAACTTCAAAAAAGTAAGCACTTTTGTAGCACCTTAAAGAATTAACAATTTTATTTATTAGGTCATGAGCTTTCGTAGAAAAGAAGAGCATGCAGTTTACCCACATCATACTCCATGGTCCCACACAAATAAACATCTTAAAGATGTAAGATTCCTATTGGCTAAAGACTCATCTACAAACATGATCTATGTCAAGAATGAAATAACTAAAAACACTTTTTATACTACACTTTTTTTTTCCAACATACAGTTAGAAGGGATATTTGAAATACTATTTTTATGATTGCCTGAAAACAGGATATTGTAATAAGGAAGTCTTGCCATCATTTTAATTTGTTGCATTTCAAATACCAATACAATAGTCTTAGCTGGCTTTTCTATTCACTGGGAAAATTCAGACATTTGAAAACTACACAGTAAACTGCGTTTATATACCTTTTATTATTCAAAATACATAACATATACACTAGCAGTGCTGATGAGGTCTCTAGGCTCCACTGCTGAAGTTACACATTTTGTGACTGAAGTAGACAAAGAACCACTGCTATTGGATAAGACGCCACTTATTTTCCTGACTTGGTAGTTACACTAATTCTGATATTTCAGTCAACATGGCATTTACTTCTACTCCACAGAACAAGCGCATAAATAAAAATGTCCATAACACTGCTTTACAAAACTAAAATTTATTAGGATAGGAATCTGCAGTTAATCAACTTCTTCCTCAAATAGCAGCTGATAGTCTACTGAAACAGAATTAGTTAAAAACACAGCAGGGACTTGGAAATGTGAAGGGAGAAGGAAGAGAATAATTTATTTAAACAGAAAAAGATTATTTAAAAAAAAGTCTTCAAAACATGTTTAACTCCAGACTTTTTACCCAAATAATGTCTCATAAGATTGATCACAGAAAAAAGCCCAGTGAGACTGGCTGAAGCATTTAAGAGTAATGAATCACATTAATTAACACTATAAACAATGTTAACAGTACATTATTTTGATCTTGTTAAATAAAGGATTATACACATTTCACAAAATTATACGACATTAAACATTTAAGTAACTTGTAATGAAGCCATTACTGTCATTCAAATAAGTTTCCACAGTTAAAAGCTGCATGTTATGTATGAACTGATTTGGCATTACAAGAATATAAATCCTTGATTTCTTAGTGAGAACATGGACTGAAGGGACCAGAGAAATTTCTGTTCTTGAGTGAGAAGTTTGTAGTTGCACAGCACACTCTAGTGACCAAAAGTATTCAAGATCACTGGGACCTCTGAAGTCAAATGTCTGTTCACATTCAGACTTGTAAAAAATATTTTATCACATTAACATAGTACCCAAACTGTGTTAAGTGCTTTTCAGACAGGAAGATATTCCTCCCTGCAATGCACCATTTTCAATATTTCAACACCACATTCTCAATATCAGCTTTTATTCTTCCTTGGTGAAAGTTTACTAAAAATAATCTACGTATTTTAACAAAACAAAAAAGCAGTCACGTAGCACTTTAATGACGAACAAACAAATTAATTAGTCATAAGCTTTTGTGGAACAGGGCCACTTCTTCAGATCTGGAAACAGTGTTGAAAATGAACTGGCATGACAAATATATAGCAGAGATAAAAAACAAAAGCAAAAAACAAAAGAACAAAAGAAATGAAAACTGACAAACCAGCTGCGGGGGCAAAAGGTGGGGTGGAGGGAAAGAAAATTACAGCTACAAGATCAGGGACTCATATTCTTGTACATCCACTGATGTTATATATGCCATCATGTGCCAGCAATGCCCTAAGTATATTGGACAGACTGGACAATCAGTTTGCCAAAGAATGAATGGACACAAATCATACATTAGGAATCTGAATACACATAAACCTGCCAGTGAGCATTTCAATGGAGTAGGCCACAGAATTAAAGACCCGAGAATCTGTGTCCTACAAGAAAGAGACTTTAAACACCAGATTACAAAAGGAGACATCTGAAATGGAGTTAAATTCTCAAATTCGACACTTTGCAGCTTGGTCTTAAAAGAGATAGCAATTACCTTATGCATTACAAAGACTGCTTCTCCATCTTTGATATTCACACTGATTTCAAGCAAGTCACTTAACAGACACTTGGAGTAAATAATTTTCTCCCCCACCTGTCCACCCTTTGCCCCCCGCCTCCAGCTGATTTGTCAGTTTTCATTTTTTTTTTAAATCTGTTACATATTCGTAATGCCAGTTTATTTTCAGCACTATTTTCAGCTCTGAATAAGTGGGTCTGCCCCATGAAAGCTCATCACCTAATAAATTATTTTGTTTGTTTTAAAGTGCTACATGACTGCTTTTTTGTTTTGTGAAGATACAGACTAACACGGCCACCTCTGTCTAACTAAATATTTTAAACCATTTTTGCTATTTTCTACCAGGGTGAGTACAACTTCTTTTTAAACACAGCATAAATGGCAGCATAGAAAAAATATTATTGGCATTCTCATTCCTTTTCTTCACAAAGCACATGTATGAGAATCTCACTGATCCACTTGAAGATAATCATGGTTATGAACTTGTAAGTTTCCTTTTGACGCACACACATAGCACCATGAATGAACTTAAAGAAGGTTCCAGGATATGAATAAGGAATTGGTCAAATATGTCACCAACTTCAGCCTTGTGCTATGATAAAAATATGGATATTATATATATATACATATATATAAATTGTTATTTCCATTAATCTGCTTGAAAATGCTTTGAGTTAGGGAAAGAAATTAGAAAATAAATTTAATTTGTGTTTAAAGTTTAGCTATTTTCTTTATTAAAAATCACAATATTATTGCTCTACATGTGATATATAAAATTTTTTTCCTTATTTGAGAACAGGGAGCTATGACATTAGAAGAAAAAAAAGTGCATTTTCTGGTTTCTGCAAGAGTCCAACAGAGATATCTATTTGTCTTAAAGAAAAGGCTTTATTTAAAGGGTAGATTTTCATCAGGGGCTGCCTCATCTCTGTCATGAAGCTTCCCCATTAAAGTTATTGGACATATGGCTAAAACCCCATATGCTGTTTTTAAATGCAAGATCAATCCTCAGGGGCACAATTATGAAATAAATTAAAGTCTTGTTTCTTTCAGTCTTTAATTCTTCTGCTCTGGAAAATATCACTAGTACAACTACAGAACACCCATCAGCTGTCTATTATAATCTGTGCTAACTCTTTAAAACAATGACCCCAAACTTGTTAATTTGATTAAAGTTTGTGGGTCAAAAATTCTCATTTATTATTTTAGTTCAACACTGCAAAACTGTATATGCCCCGATGAAGTAACTTTTCCGATGGGCAGGCAAAATGCTAGTTTTTAGTATAATCACAGTGTAAGATGGTGGAGAAGTACACTTTATACTCTTGTTAATAAATTTTCAGCACTTCTCAAAGCTACTTTAAACCACACCTTAAAATATCCAATGATTTAAATAATTTCTTCTACTGTAATTAAATCAAGCATTATGCTTACTTTAAAGGACATAATTTTAAAAAACAGAATCCCAGACATTGTAAGAAATCTGTCTGCAAGCCTGGTGATGGTGTTTTGCTTTTAAAGTTGGGTGGACTTCTCTTTAGAGCCAGATCAGATTTTTTAAGTTTTATTACCCATGAATTCATGGTACAACAAGAAAACTCAAAGAATACAAATCTGAGCTATGACAACTAATGAAGAAAATCTTTCTAACAAGCCAGCAACAAGACACACAGGCTGTGTCTACACTACGAGATAAATCAGACATTCAATAAATTTGGTTTTTTAATCTTGTTCGTAGGCATTCGAATTTAAGTTCCACAAATCTTTGGAAATTCGACCCACTGTTTCTGCATGTCAAGTTTCCGTGTCCCTGTTGTCTTAATCAAGTTCAACTGTATGAGCAATGCCTTGTGGGTACCTATCCCTCAGTACCTTAGGCCTGGTTGCTTGTAGGTGTTTCATGTCCGAATGCCAGAATGCAAAGCAGTGTCCCAGAACTCAGAGCACCTAATAACTACATGAAAATGAACTTGAGATCATGCCATTTCCTACGGCATTTTCTCTGGCACAGTGCAAGTGCAAGCATGATTCCCCAAATGCTTCAGGTCATTGCAAACAGTATTACAGCGACTTCATGGTCCATTGTGCAATTTTGCTTTCTATTAAAAAGTGCAATGATGGTTCAGTATGATGAAGATAATGGTGGTGATGATGACGCTGGTTTTGAAGAAGAAATCTTTCAACTGTGGTCCAAGAACTCACAAATGCTGGCTGTCCTGAATCCACTGACAGTGGAGTGGCGGTCTTGGATTCGTGAGACCAGCACACACTGGTGGGATCACATTGTTTTGGAGTCCTGGGACAAATCAGCAGTGGGTGCACAACTTTTGCATGTGCAAGTACACTTCTATGGAACTTTGTGATGTGCTAGCCCCCCACCCTGAAGCACAGCAACACAAAAATGGGGGCAGCTGTAACAGTTCAGAAGTGAGTGGAAGTTTGCAACACTCAACAGTTATCAGTCCATGGCAAATCAATTCGGGGTTGGCAGATCTGCAGTGGGGTCCATGCTGACGTAGGTGGCCCATGCAGTCTGTTGCATCTCCTCAGGAAGACCATGACCCTGGGAGATGTATAGGCCATAGAGGATAGCTTTGCTGCCATAGGGTTTCCTAACTGCAGTGGGACAATAGATGGCACGCATATCCCCATTGTGGCCCCAGACCACCCGGGCTCTGAGTATATAAACCGAAAGGGACACTTCTCCATGGTGTTGCAGGCATTGGTAGATCACAAAGGTCGTTTCACCAACATTAATGTGGGATGCTCATGACATAAGCATCTTCAGAAATCCTGGTCTGTACATAAAGCTCCTGGACGGGACTTTTCTCCTCAGACGAGAAAATAAAGCTTGGCAATGTGGAGATTCCTGCTTACCTTGTGCTCCCTTGCCTTATGAAGCCCTACACAGGAGCCCTGGACCACAGCAAGGAAAACTTCAAACACAGACTCAATGCAGGTGGAATGCACCTTTGGCCATTTAAAAGCTAGGTTTAGATACCTATTGACTTGTTCGGACCTTTCTGAAACTAAAGTCCCCACTGTGATAACAGTGTACGTTATTTTGCATAATACTTGCGAATCCAGACAGGAGAATGTCTCATCCGCCTGCAATTCCAAAGCTGAAGCCATGAGCAGGACTTATTCGCAGCCATCCACATGGCCATTCACCAATTACCATGCAGAGAAAACAGCAATCAGGGACCCTTTCAAAAAGAGCTTCATGAATGATCTGTCATGCATGTGACAGCAATGTATTTCTCTGGTGTAATGCTAATCAGACCCCTCTCCCCAAACAGATTTGTGCTCCCCAATAATGTGAATCAATAAATCAACTGTGTCATACTGAAAGAATGCTTTTACTTGGTGGGAGGGGGTTAAGTTGCAGGAAGTAGAATGGATGTGGAGGGAGGGTTATTATCCTGAAAAAGGGCACCTGTGCTTTCAGCCCTCTATCTGCCCCTCCCGCCCAGCTCCATCTACCACAAGTCCTCTGAGGACCTTGGCATAGTCGTGGGTACCTGTGCTATTGGACCTCTACCCCACCACCACTCCCCACCTGGTTCTGTCTGACGCAAGTCACCTGCAGACTTTGGCTTAGCAGTGGGCAGCTGTACTATTAGCCCTCTCCACACCCACCTGGTTCCCCGCAACAATTTGCACACCCTACCACTCATGCATGCCAAAAAAAAAAAATCACACTTTGAGCTGAAAAGAATAAGTTTATTTTGGGTGGAGGAGAGGTTTAAGCAGCAGAGAAAAGAAGCACAGTCAAGGGTGGTGGAACAGCCTTTTGCACTGGCTCTTGTCTTCCCTCCCCACGTCTGAGGACCACAATGACAGAGAGTCCACTATCTCTCTTCAGGGGACTCCAGGCAGCAGTGAGCGGAGCCTGAAGTACTGTGTAGGGAGTCCCTCTGCAGCTGCAGCATGGAGCACAGGACCTCCATTGGGTCACTCGCAGCTGTTACAAGCTGTGCCACTTGCTTTTGCTGGAACTCAAGCATTTTCTGCCATCACTCAGCTGCAGTCTGTTGCCACTCAGCTGCATCCCTTGTGATGTCACTGGTTTCTGCCTCAGACTGCTCCATGGGCTGCAGGACGAGATCCTGCTTGTACCTTTTTCACGTCCTTGCTGGGGGTAGAAGCTGGAAACTGAAGGTCAAAATTGAGTTACAATTCACAGAAAGCACTTCCCCATGGAATGAATGGGTCTCTGTCTCTCCTATCAGGGAAAGTTTCTTTTTGCAAGATCACTCATTCAAGGCAACCTAAAGAAGCAAGGGAATTTGGATCTGATATTTTCCCCATGCTTCCTGCCCTTATACATTTCCCTGGAGGGCATTGCTGCACTAAGTGGATAGTGGGTGCTCCATTTCCCAGCCCCACCACCTTGCGGTCACCCATACCCATGCCCATACCCATACCCACCCACAACCTGCTTCTACCATTCAGAAAAAAATACTCACCAGAACAGGTTGGTCCCAGAGCCAGCGTTGAGGGGGCCTGTTCCAGCACTAGAAGATCCAGAATCTCCTGATGGGTCCACACTGGAGCTCTCTTGCGAAAGCTTTGTGGGATGCATAGGGGACACTTCCTGAGCTAATAAATTTGATTTGAAGACATGGCGCTTTCACACTGGCCTTTATCCAAAATTTTAAATTCTAACTTGATGCTAAACTCACCTGGTTCCTATGACATTATATCAATATTAATGCTCCTTAAATCAAGTTAATGGTATGTACAGTGAAGACAGTGACATTTTAATACTGAGATAACTGCCTTCAATTTGAATTCATCTCATAGTGAAGACACAGCTATATTCTGTAGATATATTATCCTTTTCACAATTAATTTATTGAGGTAAATAAGTACACTTATTCTTTTGAAATGTTACTATGAAAAACTGTGAGAAAAAGTATTTCATTCTCTTTTTTGTAGGATTGATATGGTGGTTTCATAACTTAGGCCTGGAAAAAGGTAAATTTGTGGTAGGGTGATTGTAAAACTGTACTATTATACTCCAGACTTACGTACCTAGAAAATGATTACACATCTTGCTTTAAAGACAAGAAAAAGTAATGGTGGATTGCACAAGGTACATAAATTATAGGCCCCTATTAGAGGATACACTATGGAAATCTGACCTAATCTGTATCCAGATTTGTCTAAAATTCTCTCTATGACCCTAGCTTCTGTTTGTCAGATGCTGCAGTTGGGTGACAGGATCATTTGATGATTACGTTTTCTGTTCATTCCCTCTGAGGCAATTGACATTGCCCACTGTCAGAAAACAGGATACTGGGCCACAAGGATTTTTAGTCTGACCCAGTATGACCATTTTTATGATGTCTTTGGGATAAATGACCTGGGGAAAAAGAGAGGAAAAAGGTGTTGCTTCTTAAACCTTTGAAGCCCACGGACCTGCAGCCAAATCTGTTCCCACCTTGTCACCATAGAGCCCTCTCAATCATGGCAGAACAGTTTCCTCAAAATCCATATCATGATTGGATTCTGCCTGCTAACTGCTGCTTATACCAATACAACCTCTTGTTAGTGTCCCTCCTTCCCTTGCTCCTGCCTCATGTCCACCTACTAAATTATTGTAAGATGAAATTACACCAGTTGAAACATTGTATGTAAAGAGTAGTTATCAATAGTTCACTGCCAAAGTGTGTGTGGGTGGGTGGATGGGGCGGGGAGAGGCTCACCTACTGGGATCCAGCAGGAGTATGTTCTGGGACAACTACCATTTAATATTTTCATTAATGATGTAAATAATGGAATGGGGAATATGTTTATAAAATTTGTAATTGACACCAAGCTGGGAGGAGTTGCAACCACTTTGGATGACAATAACAGAATTCAAAATTACCTTAATTTGGAGAATTGGTCTGAAATCAACAACATGAAATTCAATAACAAAGTTCAAAGTACTTCATTTAGGAAGGCAAAATCAAATGCTCAGCCATAAAATGGGGAATAACTGGCCAAGTAGCAGTACTGCTGAAAAACATCTGAGAGTTATAGTGGATTACAAACTGAACATGAGTTAATGCGATCCAGTTGCAAAAAAGGCTAGTATCAATCTGGGGTGTATTAAGAGAAATGTCATATATAGGTAGGGTGACCACATTACCTGTAGGCTAAATACAGGACATTCAGGATGGAAGGGTGTCCCAGCCAAAATGGGACAGATGGTCATCTTGAGTCAGGCAGTGGCTGCCCTGTAGGGGCTACCATGCTGCTGGGTGGTGGAGTGCCTCCCAGCTGCCCCATGCCTTTGGACGCCAGGAATCAGCTGCAGCCCTGTGGGTGACCTCTCCATGGTGATGCTCCTCCCGGCTCCCAGAACCATGCGGAGATTCAGAAAGGGGAAGCCGTGTCAGTCCAGTTCCCAGATCCTGCAAGCTGCACCTGGCTCCCTGCTCCATGAACTGGGAGCCCAGAGCCAGGCGAAGCAGCACTGGTCAGTTTCCCAGCTCCCGCAAGTGGAGAGAAGCCTGGAACCAGATGCAGCTGCTGGAAGCTGGGAGCACAAAGGCCTGGCTACCGCCTGATTCTTGGCTCCCTGCCACTTGCGGGAGCCAGGAACTGACCTGCACTGCTGCGCCTGGCCTGGCTCCCAGCTCCCGTGAGTGGTGGGGAGCCTGGACCCAAACACAGCAGCATTGGTCAGTTTTCTGGCTCCCCCAAGCTGTGGGGACCCAGAAATCAGATGGCAGCTGAGCCCTTGCACTCCCAGCAGCCATGCAAATATGGGGCAATTAGCCCCTTTATTAAAATAAAACAGGACACCAGGAAGGCGTCTGAAATATGGGGATGTACCACCCAAATAAGGACAGATGGTCATCCTATTTTATATATCTATAAAGTAGGACATAGGAGATAATGGTCCTATTCTATTCAGCACTGGTAAGACCTCAGTTGAAGCAGTGTGTCCAATTCTGAAGACCAAGCTTCAGAAAAGGTGTGACTAAAACGAAGAGTCTCTAGAAGCAAGTGACAAAAAATAATAAAAAGTTTAGAAAACCTGAGCTACACCAGGTTGTTTTTTTTTAAAAGACAAACATGTTTAGTCTTGAGAAAAGAAGACTGAGGTAAGAACTTAATATCAGTTAATAAAAGAAGATAGTGATTGATTTTCTCCATGTCCACTGGTGGTAGGACAAGAAGTTATGGGCTTAATCTTTAGCAAGGAAGATTTACGTTGGATAGTTGTAAAAACTCTTTCTGGCTATAAAGATAGTTAAACTCTGGAATAGGCTTTGAGAGGAGAGTGTGGAAATTCCGTCACTGGATGTTTTAAAGAAAAATTTAGAAGGTCTAAGTACAAAAGGTCCGTGTCTGTGCAAAGGGTGGGCTCGATATCCTCTCAAAGTCCCTTCTAGCTCTTCATTTCTATGATTGTATCACTCTATGATTTTTTGCTTCCATTTCTATAACAGAGAGTGTGGATTTTCCTTTGCTTCAGAGTTCTCATTCCTCATATAACAAAATAAATAGCCTGAACAATAAACTGTCAGCAGAGAAAGGAGTATGTCAGTTCCTAATGGACATCTAGGATGCTCAGCAACTTTCTTGTGCACAGCATTCAAGATTATTATGTAAAAATCACAGCTCACCATAGTTCTGGATGTGCATTTTAATCCTTAAATATTGGTTACACTACAGTATGTACTTAACTGAAGGTCAAAGCAGCACGTTTTGTAAAAACACATGTTAATGATCAGGAGATTGACTGGCAGAATTTGCTGGGTCCTATTTTGAGATTAAAATTTTTTGACTGTGATAATTTCAACATTTTATCTTATATTTGTCAGTTTAAAATATCCACCAATCAATCACCATTTTAATACCAGAAGATTTGAAAGCACTATAGATTAAACAACACAGAAATTCTACATTGATACTATCACCACCCAGCTTTTTGATTATCACAATGTTTGAAAATATATCCTTTTTGCAAAATAAAAACTTCACATCTGACCATTGTTAAATGAAAAAAATAGGCTGTGTAATGTACCCATCTTTATTAGCAATCTTTTACACATATTATACTGAAATATTCCATTTCTCAGGCAAGTGGACCTCTTCTAAACAAACCTTCTCAGCATCCTTTCCCCCCTTCTGTTTAATTAACAGTTTGATTTTGTGTTCTATTGTATTTTAGAATGGCCTTAACATGCACTTTATGAGTTTTCTTTTCTAGCTAAAGCCCCACTTTTCAAACAAACTGAACATTTATCTTTATTATTTTGTCTTTCTTCCCTTTCTAATACAGATTAGCAACACTGGGATAAAGTTCACATGAAATCTCTATCCATATCATTTTACCAAATCCTACTACCTCTATATCTTGCATCATTAAAATAGATATTTTAAAGGGTCAGTATATGTGGTACTTGATTCAATTCTTAGGCTACATCTACACTCAAAGCATCTGTCTACAGAAGTTACCATCTGAAAAGATGTTCTGATAAAACTTCTGTTGACTGACCGCATCTACCCATAAAAGCGGTTTGCTCTGTTGACAAAAGGCCCTCCTGGAATGTCTACACAACTTTTTGGTTGATAAAACGCATCAAAGTACAGCTTTGAATCTGAGTGTCTACATACACACTACTTCGAAGTTAAACTTCAAAGTAGAGCTCTACTCCATTCCAGGAAATGGAGTAAGGACTTCAAAGTTGGGTTAACTTCGAAGTAAGTGGAAAATGCGTGTAGACTCTCTGGTGTCTACTTTGATATAGTGCCTAACTTCAAAGTTAACTTCGAAGTTCATTCCTAGTGTAGATGCATGCGTAGCATGCTGTGACGCTATGTCTGATTTTGTAAAGGCAAGTAGCTTTAAGGGAGGTGAAACGTAGGGATACATAAGACAAACCAGACTCCTGAAAGGGGTACAGTAGTCTGGAAACGTTGAGATCTACTGTGTGTAAAATAAAACATGTTGCTTTTGAAAAAAGGAACACTGGGTTAACCAGTTATTAGCTTGTGTCACACTACATGGGCCAACAACCAGTTCGTACATGATGCATTTAAGTCAATTTCTCTGCTTATCAATTTATATTCCACATATACTGGTATTTTACAGTAGTTTTATAAACGGAATAAAAAACTTGTTTATTCCATTCATTTTTCAAAACACCAGTTAGAGTGTATGCTTACCCTGAGCTGGTGCAGCCTCCTGTCTCCTTACGCCATGATGAAAGGCCAGGGACAGACCTCATCCTTGCACTCAGGTTTACAAGGACTACAGCATGCTATTACCCAGACGGACTGAAGTGAGTGAGAGAGAAGCAAGAGGGCTAACCCCTCTGCTTCCCAACTCATCACTTACTGGTGCCCTCTACAGTTCCAGGACATATTTTCTTAGTATACTTGCAACACAACGGCCCCTAAAACTCCTATTAAGATAGACAGTCAAAAATGCAAGATTATGACTTTAAAGGTTTAGTTGTGGCCTTATTCATACCATTTGATTTCATTTGCAAGTATAATAAACAACCTCACACACATTCTATTTTGCTGAAGAAGTTCACTGTATTCATGCATATTTTAAAAACCATAACATGTCTTTTGTCTCTTCTGTAGCCCCACTATATACAACCTGCATTATTGTGTAGTCTAAAGAAAAATCCACAGATTACTTCTCCTGCTTGCAGAGGAGCTCTTAAAGTATCTTAATAGGAACAAGACCTTCAAACAGTAGCATGTGATGTCTCAGAAGTCAACATAATATATTTACCCTCACATCTTTCCCCTACTATCAGACAAATTGATATGTTACATATGAACTCTCAGAACAATACAAACTACATCATGTCTCCCATCTAAACAGTTCTGAAAAGGAATGCAGGCATGATGTGACTCTGTGATGCATATTTTAGTATTAACACTGGAAGAGTAGCAATTTTTAATGTCAGTTATTTCTAATCAATGAGCAAGCAGTATAAATACAACAGCTTTTACCCTGTAACCTCACACTCTTTCCATGTGACAATGCAAATGACCCAAATTCAGCAGAAAACAGAAAGGTGTCAAAGAAAAAGAGACAGAAACCCTTTTCTGCGCCCTTAATGAGGTCTCCAGAGCCACAGGCAAACCAATAACAAATTGTAGTTTCTACATATTGGGGGAAAAAAGGGAAAATAAAATAGAGCAAGAGAACCCTGGAGCATGTCATCTGAAACTAATTGAACTTAGCCATGCCAAGAAAATATTGGTAATAAACACTCCCCACCTAAATTAAGTTTTTACATCATGAGAAAAATCAAAATTTATGGCAGTAATTTCATCTAGGTTTTTCCAAGAAGTGCTTGCTGATTTTCTAGCACACAGTAGAAAAATCCCAGAGGAGCAATGTACACAGCAATAAGACAGACTTCTAAAAAGATACCATTTAATTCCTCACTCCTTCCCTCGCACTGCTACTACTATTCCACTTCTTTTTAGCTGACTATTAACTCTCTCACTGCAATATGCTTTCATCAGGTTTCCAGTCCCATAAAGATTATAACCTCCATGGATTAACACTTCAAAAAGAAGACACTATATCTTTGCAGGTTCATCAGTCATTCCTATCACTCAATGCACAGCCAAGCGATGCTAGACCTAGGATTAATTTGGGATTAACAAAAGGTGTCATAGACCAAAAGACAGAAACCATAAAACATGGGCTGGAGGATAACCATCAAAAAGAACATTTGACACCAGACTTCTCAAGCATTTGTTCCTTTAATGCTATAACAATCAAATCATCTGGCATTTGCAAGTTTCTTACTTTCACATTTTCATTCCATTTTTTCTGTCTTGGTTTGGCTTTATTTCCTATGAACATAACTTAGTAACACACACTTAATTTACTCTTTTATTTATTACATGGCTTCTGAGCATCTTTTCACTTGAACAGTAGGGCATGATCTCCTTGATTTGACTTGCTTTGTAGCTCCAGACAAGTCAGTATCTTTGTACCTCTATTATTTCTAGCTGCAAAATGGGGATAACATGTTAATCAACTTTTTTTAAAAGCCATTCTTCCATCCATGACATTTCCCCCCACCACATTCAATATGTCCTTCAAGGTTTCATTCTCTACCCACTGAACCAGTAAACAAAATCATACTGAAATTCATGGAACCATTTTACAGAATGATTTAAAACAACATATCTTAGGAATGTATTAACAGAAAGATGCCACAAAAGGGGAAAAAAAGAATTAAAAAAAATTCAAAAATTTTTCATGGTGAATGATCCCTGCAACATAGATACTGGAGAACTAGACCTATAAAACTAAGATTAAGACAATTTTCATGTTTTAAAATTATACTTAAAGACTAAGCAAAGATATTGCCTCTCAACCCCACTTCCAGTGCAGCCAATTGGGGAGGAATTTTAAGCAGACAGCAGGGAAAGTATAGAGCACTAAGACTGCAACACGAGGGCTGACATGAGAGCATGATCAACTGGGAGTGGCCCGTCTCCATCCCCACATTCCCCTGGTCCTTCATGTTTACCACCTGGCTTCTGCCACCTATTTAAGCTCCCAAAGGCTTTTTAAAAGTTTTATGCTCTAAGTAGCTTCCACAAACTTCCCTTGTCTTAGCATAGTGTTGGTACTGCGTTACTTAGGATATTGTGCACCTGACCAATCACTCATCACAGGATCAGAAAGGATTTTTTTTCCAGTGGGATCAAATTGGAAAGCCATTTTGAGTTTTTTGTTTATTTGTTTTTGTTTTGTTTTTACTTTCCTCATCACATTATAGAGGCACAGCCAGCTTACACCAATAAAGCAAAACTGAGGCAAAGCGTTCATTTAGGTGTTGGACCATATATAGATTATCTATAATCTCCACTCCATCCTCAGTGTTTAGCTGTCCCACACCCTCTTTATTTTCTTCACATGTATATGTCTAAAGAATCTTTTATTATTGGTTTTATTTTCCTTTGCAAGTTCCAACTCTATTTAGCTTTTGGCAGGTTCAGTTTTTCTCTACATTTTCTGACCATAAAGATTTAGGTTTCCTTGTTAATACAAGACTTCCTCAGTTCCTTGTATGCCTTATGCTTTCTCTTATTTTAGTTGCTTGTTCATCCGGTCTGGTCTCCAACCCTTCACTATGATCTTTTTCCCTTTGCTTGTGATGCAGGCTTCAGAGAGTGTCTGCAACTTTGACTTCCAACTGAAGTAATTCCAAGCCTTCTCCACATTCAAAACCTATATTCCAATCATGCCATGACACTATTTTTCATTATCCCCACACTATGTTCACTTCTTGTACCAGTAATTATAACTCTTCCACTGTGCTACCCAAGGCTCCTCACATGGTGTACAGACATCTTGGTTGTTTCCATTTGACTTCACCCAGATTCTTTGCCCATTTACGTACAGTCATTTTACTTTGAGCATTGTCTGACCGTCACTGTCAATGACACAACCAGCATCTTTCCTCCTTTTATTCATTTTTTCTACCTTTCATTGTTCCTTTAACCACTACTATATTCTCTAATCAGTTGCACTAACTTTCATTCCAGAAGTTTATTTCCCTCCCTATTCAGGGGGAGTCCATCTTTTAAGAGCATTTCTCTCTCTGTGAAAGCTTCCCGGTGGTCAAAGATTCCAAAGCCCTCTTTACAGCATCGTTACCTGAGCCATTTGTTCATCATCATAATCTTGTCTCAAACAAAGATAGCCTCTGACCCAAAGAGGTAACAATCTAAATGGAATACAAAGACAACAGATGACAGACCAAGGCAGGCGGAAAAGGCAAGGAAATAAGGAGACAGTATATCAGCATATATATCAGTACATTGGCACATCAGTAACATAACCATTGCCAAGCTTTTCAGTAGGCATCATAGTAAAAAGTATTTTAGGGAGGGATTTGGAGGAAGATAATTAGGTAGCTGTACAGGCGATCACAGGTAGTTCTTCCTAAGCGTGAGAGACAACGTGGAAGAAACCATGTAGGTGCTTGTTTGAAATTTTAATAGGTGGTTATGGATTTAAAGCATTATCAGAATCTCAGTGACCAAACCCCTGACACAGGTCAGCATTGCTTTTGCTTCCTCTATAAATAGCTCTCTCAAACTAATCTAAGTTAGACTCACTTTATGAAGGAAATGTAGGACGTCTACCCATAGAGGTAGGCAGGTGATAATCCCAAATTTATTATTTCAAAACCAAACAGAATGTAAGCACATTGACTATAGGGTTTCATGGAGCACCACATATGATATCAAACTGGGCATCCTCAGTTCCCTAGCCTTTTCTGCTCCGGCTGCAGGGGGCGCAGTGGATGAAAAACAGCTAAAAGGAGCTTTCTAAAGGTCAAATACTACAAATATTCAGGACAATGAGTAAATCATAAATAATAGTTTACAGGGTTAACCAACCTTGCATCAAATAGCATGAACCACTGATTTTGGTCCTTGATAGTTAATGTCTTGGGCTTTGAAAGAAAAACAACTAAAACTAAGAAATACTAATGACCTGGCCAACACCTAGAAGAGAGTTTTGTTCTATCTGGTCTCCCCAGGCTCCTTCAGAGACTGAGAAGCCCAAGCATTTGAAATCTGTCTCCTAACTTACCAGGAAAGGTAGCTCCACTCAATCCTATTTGCCACTATAGAGTGGATATGAAAATAATATAGCTGCCAGAATTTAACCTCAAACAAGGATCCCATAGGGCAGAGGGAAAAAATATATTTACTATAAACATCAGAAGTCCAAGTAAAAGATTTTACATTGTCACAGGATGATGCAACCATTGCCATTTACAGCTCCCTGATTCTCTGCCAGGTTCCACTCATATTCACCAGCTGAGGCTTGCTTTAGTATATTGTGCTTCAGGCAGTCTGCTCGTCTCACACCTCCTTATCATGACATACTTCCTACACTAGAGGGCTGTGGGGAGGATTATATAGGATCTGGCTCTTTGCCCATTGTGTAATCCCCACAATGGGGAAATACCAAGACAAAGGCTTGCAAACACACACTAATACCTTTGTATTGTTCAGATAATCCAGAAGGATTTATAAAACAACTAGAAATTCCTTGTTATGTTATTTCTAATATACTATCAGACAGTGTGGTTTAAGAAGTGTGGAAAAATAAGAGGCTTGGTTTTATTTTTTTAGCAGTAAAAAACACTAGTTTTTGTGCAAATGATTAATACTTCACTTTTCCATAAAACATTACATGAAAATTGGGCACTCCTATTCATGATGTAAATTCAGAACTCATGAATATGTTCTTGCCTAGTGCTGATGATACAGTGTTCTCTTATTAATCTACACTAAATCAGTCCAGCATTAAGAGATAAAATACATTTATAGTTTTTAGTTTCAGCCAGAAGTGAATTATTTCAACTGAATTCATTTTAACTCAAAAAAGTAGTATAAATTCACGGTGTTATAACAATATGTTTTCCCTTCATTCAGACACTTATCTGCGAAGGTAGAACGAAGTACGGCATAGGAAAATCTCTTTCTAGCATGTTATGTATGCTATGTAATTTGTTAGAAATTGAAATCATCAGCAATAATTTCCTCTAGTCCATCACTCTATTATATTTGTTTCTGTTGGAGTTTTCTAATCAGGTTTTACCAAAATATATTTTAAATCCTCTTTTCTTCTATGTATAAGAAAAATGCAACCTGAACAGAAAGTGGCACTTGTGTGTACATATTTATAACATCCCACCCCCGGGTAAACTTAGGGCTTATCTAAATGGTGTAGCAATGCACGCTAGAAGAGTATGAATTCTGAAGTGTAGCAAAGTATTCCACAGGGCTATGCTGACCCTGCTGGCACCACCTAAAAGTTTACCAGTGTGTATTAACAAATTCACAATATTTAAATGCATTTTAATCAATATGGGGGCTGGGGAAGAAGCCACAAAGGAATCCCTCCCACTGATGCTACACTAAATTAACATGCAGGAAAAGGTTCAGTTACATGTCCCACATGCCAACATTATAATGCCCACTCAATCAGTTTCCCAACAAATTTGTTCTTCTAATGATGCTGCAAGGGGGGAAAAGTTATAAAAATTCAGAAAAGTCTTTAAAAACTAGTTTTACTTGGCAACAAATTTACTACTATACATTAAAGCATAATTAGTTGTTGCCTGGCACCACTGTAGAACAAAGATTGCATGGGTGCCTTAATACTTTATTGCCACACCTGAACATGCTTTGATATTTAAAATTTTCTCAACAGTAACTCTGAATTTCTACTATTTGTAACACTTGTTTAGGTATAATTAAAATACTCCTGTAATATGTTTTTAATCTCTGTGTTAGTCATATATACTCTCAATCTTCAAGCCCTGTTTTAAATGGAGTTATTTTACTTTTAGTTATCTGAGCATATAAAAATAGGACCAATTTGATTAAGAAACTAAAATAACTTCTCCTGTGAACAAAAATCCTGCAGATATGAGAAATTAAATGCTACAAAAATCCCTCTGAGTCCGTAGAAAAATCCTAAAATATGCTGTTAAACTTGCTGCAGCTTTCTATTTGTCCACGATAGAGCTCTCCCTGTGACTGATTACAAATAACCAAGAAAAACTTTTCAGTCTTCATTTGAAAGGATAACAAATACACAGGATTAGAAAGAAATAACCTATGCTTCAGAACACCCCATTAATTTTAAGTAATCTAATGTCTCCCTTGCTAATTAAAAAAGCATGCAAAATATACAGCTTAGGTTTTTAAAGATATTGTTGCATAATGCAAGAGGATAGTATGGATCAGCTTAACACACTAAGGTTGTAGGGAAAAAAAAAACAATAAATTACAGTTGTGTAAAGAACTTCAGGGTATCTTCCTTTACAAACAATGCACTGACTTTAACTCAAAGGAATACTCCCAAATCCTGCTTTTTAAAGTTAAATATGGTAAGAGTTGTGCTAACTCTTGCAGGTCACATGGCTACCCAAGACACTTCAATAGCCAAAGTAATTCTTCAGTTTATAGAGGATCATTAGTTCCAGAAGGAAAACATCATAAGGTCTGCACAGAAGTTATACATCTTGCTTCTAAGTAGGTAGGGAAAGAGCTCTGTAGGGCAGCTCATAAAAAAAAAAAACCTGAGTTTTTAAAAGGGCCATCAGCTGCCCTTTTTGTACCATTTAAGAAATATTTCAACTTTAGAATCAATTTGTGAAAGGCATGTTTTTAACTGAGTTTCTATAAGCACATACTGAACAGATATAAAGGTATTTACACTACAACAAATGGAATATATTAAGGCAGTTTTGTATTGGTCTTCCTTCCAATTGATTACGTATTTCAAAGCAGCAGTACATTCTAAAATCTTACATCAATAAAGAGTTAACAAGTTAATTAACCTGTCCACCTTACAACACGAGTAAAATTCCAATGCACAAATTGAATATTCCAGGGTTTTTTGTTAAACAAACCATGCCTCTGGAATGAAACAGCGATTTTAATATCAATAACTTGTAAAAATCTTTCAGGATCTGCAGTCAAATCAGAGACCAGTGACATACATTGCCACCTAGTGGAAATATTACTTAACTAATAAAACTAGTCATTCCTGAGTTGCCAGACCAATGGCTCTATTTAGTCCAATATCCTGTTTTTAGTAATGTATTTTATGAAAGCTGAACTAATGCAATAATAGGATTCCAGGAGTTAATGTTTTCAGAAAAACACCAAACAGCATGAAACTCCTCAACCCCTGCAAAAAAGAAAAAAAAAGAAAAAATTGCAAGAGCCAGCAGCATCATATATAGTTCAAGAGCCTTTCTTCAGGGCTGGTCCTCTTTTCAAACAAAACCCAAAACAAGAGCATGAACTCAAAATACCAGATAAACTAATTGTCTCAGGCTTTCCCAGTTTCCCTCAAGTGGGAGGAGAAAAGAAATGTTCTTCCCCTATGGTAATCCTTCTGGCTAACAAGAAGACTCCCAAACTAAGACTCTTTGATCCCAAACTTATCTGTCACCCCCATCCCAGATGCTGGAAGCCTTATACTTGCTTGATTTCCTTAAGATTACACTGGATCCTACACATGTATCCTGCAACTACAGCGCAAAGATTTAAAAGAGCACAGGGACAAAATGAGCACACTGAGATATGCACATGTCCACTGTCCTCTCACAGTATGTACCAAGTATTTTTCCTGCATGGTTAAAATTAATTTAGTGCTTCTCTACATAAATGTTTATTTGAGTAACTTGGTAAGTGGACATACTTTTTTCTGGAACAATGATTTGTTCATGTATAGGGTCCAGAAAAGAGCAAGAAGAATGATCAAAGGTCTAGAGAACATGATCTATGAAGAAAGGATGAAAAGAACTGGGCTTGTTTAGTTTGGAAAAAAGAAGATTGAGGGGGGACATGATAGCAGTTTTCAGGTATCTAAAAGTGTGTCATAAAGAGGAGGGAGAAAACTTGTTCTTCTTGGCCTCTGAGGATAGAACAAGAAGCAATGGGCTTAACCTGCAATAAGGAAGGTTTAGGTTGGACATTAGGAAAAAGTTCCTAACTGTCAGGGTGGTCAAACACTGGAATAAATTGCCTAGGAAGGGTGTGGAATCTCCATCTCTGGCAATATTTAAGAACAGGTTAGACAGATGTCTATCAGGGATGGTCTAGACAGTACTTAGTCCTGCCATGAGGGCAGGGGGCTGGACTCCATGACTTCTCAAGGTCCCTTCCAGTCCTAGCACAGAAAAGAGGAGGAGCTGGCTGGGGCTGGGGCCCCAGCCAGCTCCCAGCCATGAGACTGGTGAGACCCCCACCCACCCAGCTGGAGTTTCCACAGTTAGGTCTGCTGGAGGGGCAATGGGAACTCCAGTTCCTGGGCCATGCTGCTGCAGGGCCAACGGGGACTCCAGCTCCAGGTTGCTACAGGGCCTCTGGCTTCCAGCCCCACACTGCTGCAGGGCTGGTGGGGGTTCCAGCTCCAGCCACAAGCTGCTGCAAGGGCTCTAACTCCCAGTCCCGCACTGCTGAGGGACCAAGAGGGGCTCCGGCAGCCCCGTAGCTGGGGCACAGAGCCATGCAAGCAGCACCAGCTGCAGGAACCTCAGAGGAGGGAGCGAGGGGATCCCGCAGCCCCACAGCTGGGAACCAGCAGGGGCACGGTGCCCCCCAGTCATCCCCAGCTGCAGGCTCCCCGGCTGGGGGGGAACATTGATGCAGTGGTGCCAGTACTCAGTACTGGCATTACTGCCACAAAAAACAGCCCTGGTCCTTACCTACAACTATCTTCAATTTGGGGACAATTTATATCTTCAAGTAAGTGGCACTACTATGGGTATCCACACAGCCCAACAACATTCTTCTGGCTGACCTAGAACAAAGTTTTCTCAGATCCCATCCCTGAGCACTCCTCCTTTATTTACACTACAGCAGTGGTTGCCAAACTTTTCGGCATGACTCCCACCTTCTGAATTTTGAGAAACCCTTATGCACCCCACCTCTTCTTTACCATCATCCAACCCCACTTTTAACAAAAAATTCAATTTGTAATTTAAAATAAACACAAAAGCTTGACATAAAAATGTTATTTAAAATTAAAAATGAGCACAAAATTTTTCTTGGTCCCTTGTGGATGCCTGGGGCAGCCCCAGCTAGCCAGATGCCTGAACCCTGTACCAGCCACTACAGCTGCCCATGCCAGCCACCCAAGCCCTGAGCTGCCAGAGACATCCCCCCACCTGCCTGCCAGCCACCGAAGTACCGCATTGCCAGGGCCAGCCACCTACCCGCCAGCTGCTCGAACCCTGCGAGCTGCAGCCAGCCACTCCCCCGCCCCCCAGCACACAAGCCCCATGCTGCCAGGGCCAGCCTTCTGCCAACCAGCTCTGCCCAGCCACATGCCCAAGCCATGGGGCAGGCATCTACCCGCCAGCCCAAGCCCTGAAATGCCGGGGCCCACTGCCCTAGCCCCACAAGCCCTGGGAGCCGCACACCCAAGCTCCTCCTCTGCCTTCCCCCAAAGCGAGGCACCACCAGCTCCCTGTTCTTACCCCATCCCCCTCCCCCAAGTCAGGCACCCCCCACCCCCTATCTAACACCATCCTCACTCTCCGCCAAATCACACTCATACCTTTGCAGGAGGCAGCTAGCTCCACGTGGGTCTTCGCCAGCTGCCTTTATATATATATATATATATATATATATATATATATATATACACACACACTGCCTTTATATATATATATATATATTATATATATATATATATATATATATACACACACACACACACACACACACACACACACACACACACACACACACACACACACACACACACACACACACACAGCGTGCCTGCGCCAGGTCGCCCACATAAAATGGCAGGAGCTGAAGGCTGACAGTGATGGCCAACTCTTTCTTGGGGTGGGAGGAATGATGGCTGGGGCTGGGTTGCCCTTGTGCCCCCCCGCCCCCTCTGGAATTTCTTCACATCCCCCTGGTGGGGCATGCCCCCCAGTTTGAGAAACCATGCGCTACAGTAAACATTGTTTTAACCAGCATTCAAACAACTGGACTTCTCAATTAACTGCCATTCGTCCCACATATGCATGGCCGGTGGCTACTCTGCTCTCCTGCCCAGAGCGGCTCCCTGCACAGCTGGCTCGGTTGCTCCCTCTTCTGGAGCAGCTCTGCCATTCCAGACCTCTGGCCAATGGGGGCGATTTCCCACAGGCAAAGCAAATTCTCTCTTGTCCTGTATGAGCATTGCCAGTGGCTGAGTTTGCTGAAGCTCTGCAGCTGATCAATGGATCTGTGGCAGCTGTGCCCTCCCTCCAGCTGTCTGCTTTAACTAAAGTCCGTTTGAGCAGGAGCTGCTCAAGCTCAGCACACAAACCAAATATTTAGTTGCTGCAAATTTGCCTCAAGATCATTTCCTCTCCTGGGCTGGGATTTTCAATGGAAAAGCTCATCTTTGGTCATTCTGCCCATGCAAGGCAGCATCTGACAGGAACTTATCCTCTCTGTGGAGCTGACAGCCTGCTAGAAAAGTATCTGGCATATTTGAATATCCGGCCACCTCCAGGTCCCAGGCCTGCAGAATATCAAAGAATTTACTGTATATTGTTGGCATCTTCATATGTACCCCCTAGTAGGATACAGAAGAATGGCAAGGAAATAATGGGCCCAGGACAACGTCCCTGTGTGGCAGGAAGAGGGTACCAACCAAACCCAATCTGACCGAGGTTCTGCTCCAGACCCAATCCCAGCCATCCAGACACTTAAAGCCCAGTTACCTGCAGAAGGAGAGACATAATCCTAGTAATAAAAGTCTTTGCCAAGCGTTAATTCACAAGTAACTATTTTTCTAGGCAAGAATGGAGTTTTCAAAAATGAACAAGAAGTCCTGTGGCACTTTATAGACTAACAGGTATTTTGAAGCATTAGTTTTCGTGGGCAAAGATGAAGTGGGTCTTTGCCCACAAAAGCTTATGCTCCAAAATATCTGTTAGTCTATAAAGTGCAACACAGCTTCTCATTGTTTTTGCAGATACAGACTAACATGGGTACCTCTTTGATATTTGTTCAAAAATGAATTATTTATAAGTTTTAAGTCCCAGAAAATACACCACACTACCCTCTTGATTATGCAGAATTTTTCTAACCAGAAAAACACACGGTACAGTAGCATGGCAAACGTTTGTCACCATTTCAGCTTTTCTTTCTTCCCCACACTACAGGAGAGTGTGTGAAAAGAAATCAATCCATTAACATCTGCCCAGAAAGAGCAGAGAGGTTTTTTTTGTTTTTGTTTTGACAGTCACTTTCACAACATAACTCAATATAGCCAGTAGAGATTGAAGATGGGTTCTACTATTATCAGTTCTAAAAGTTTTCAAATACAAAATAAGCCACAATATGAGCTTATACATCTATGGAAGAAAGTGGAAGTGATAAAATCTGTGCAAGGGATATTTCAAACTTAAATCTGCACAAATCTTGATTAATCAGCACTGAAGCTCTTTATGTAAAACACTATAATACTCCTGAAAGGAATACAGATTCTAAAATCAATGTTTAATGCACACATATAAAGAAGTGCCAGAATTGCCGGTCTTAGAGCCTGTCCACTTTCTACCAAGTGCCCCTTCCCGCTTCCCCATCTCTTCCCTCCAAAGGCTCCCCTGCCCCCAACCAGTTCAGCAGCTGGAGTCCACACAGCTGTGGGGAGCTACAGACTCTCATCCTGGGCAAGACACTGGAGGGCAGTGGGAGGAGTCAGGGACATGGGCTGGGGCCTCATCTTGACCCCCTCACCCTGGGCAGGTGAAGGGTCCTTGGCTCTCGGTCTATTGCAGCTTGACAACAGACAGGGCCTTTGGCAGAGAAGAGGGCACACTGGCCCTGGATTCCTCCACTTTTGCAATCCTTAACTGTATGTACAACTTTTCTCTCCTCTGAAATAACTAAAAATAATATACAATGATATTTCTCTATTCTTTTCCATCTATGCTGTGACAGGGTTAGGCCAGAAAGCTAGCTCAGTAAGAGAAAGGAAACACCTGGTAAAACAGAGGGATACCTCAAGGCAGTGAAGAGCAGCTCATCAGTGGAACCACTCAAGGAGGGGCAGTCACAAATCAATGAGAGCCAGCTCAGCTCACTTGAGGCTGCCCTAGTACTGTTTAAAAGGGCCCTCCCATCCTGAGAGCAAGGGAGGAAGGGGAGACAAGATTGGAGTGGTAACAACAGAGAAGGAGAGAGTGAGCTAGAGAACAGAGGAAGAACTTCAGAGGTGCCAGAGACAGCAGGTGAAGGGAAGAGCCCCTGAAAGGAGAGTTTGGAACCTCCCTCTGCCCAGGCAACAGAAGTGGAGTGGGGGCCTACCCCCCAGCTCTTTTAGCCCCTTCACCCAGGGACCTTGGGACAAACTGCACCTAGAGTATGTGGGGCTTGGGCTACCTACAGGACACTGAACAGGGCAAGGGGGTCTGGATCCCAGGAGCAAGACTGACTCTGCCACAGTGCAGAATTTTTTCCAGCTGTGTGGAATACATTTTTATGTGAGCGAAGGCACATGTGAATGTGCATCACCAGTAGAAACAAAAACAACCTAGCTATGGGCACCCTGCTAATCAGCTGGGCAGCATCTGAATCTCTCCTGAGTGGCCATATAAGTGCACCTTTTAGAAGGAACATTGCCATACAATGAAATGTTATTCAGGTCACTGATTTATATGTTTGCCATAATAATGAAGCACCTCACAAAAATGAATTAGTTTATCCTCACAACATCTTTATGAAGAAAGGAATTACTATCCTCACTTTACAGATGAAGAAACAGAAAAATAAGTGATCTGGAAGATCATAGAGGAAATGTGGCGAAACAAAGTGAACCCAAATTTCTCAAGTCTGGATTCATTCCCAAGCAAGATATTAGAAGTATCAAACAAGCTGTTACTAGAGGAAGCCTAAGAAAATGATAATTGGTGCAAGACAAACTTTAACTTGTTAGCTTCCTCAAGCTACCCACAGCCATCTTTAATGACTTTTTCCTTTTAGCATTTTTCTATAACTGAAAAGGTACGTTTTAAGCCAGCCCTGGAGAGGCACTTGCCAAACCCTAGTAATAGTCACTTATTTTTATTCAATTATTTTGTTATTCATTTCTTAGCAAATATTAATTTCTGTAGTAGGAACGTAATTTTCAAAAAAAAAAATCAAACTCTATGTCTCAGAAAATACAATAAACACCTCCCACTTGATTATGCAGAAGATTTTTATTTAAAAGACTTTGTGTGTTTCCTTTCCTTTCTTGTATATTGTTGCTAGCATAGATCTTGCCCACTCCTTAGGTGCTCTCCCTTCTTTCCATGCTATACTACACAGTCAGTGTATTTCCTGAATCATACTTTCTACACCTTATTTGATCAGCTCTCCTGTGACCTTATCTTTTCCAGAGCTTTTGTTATTCTTCAGTCTTTTCACTGATATTTCAAAGGAGGAAGTAGAAAGAGCAGTTTCACTTATAATGTTTTGTGGATATCTCTCCTTCAGTTTTTCGATCAGTCCCTCTGGGACACTCGGGTCCAACTGTGCTTTGTATAGATCAGTGCAACATCTCGTCCATCCCTGCACAACCTTCTCCTTGTTCATGAGCGCCTCGTCATTTCCATCTTTGATTGCCATGGGCTTCGGCTGCCACTTCCTCTTAATATTCCTGATCATATTGTACATCTCCCTAGTCTCACACTTGCTGTAATATCTCTGTATATCTTCACACTGCTCCCCTAGACATTTCGCCTTATCTTTTCTGGCCACTTTCTTTGCCTTGTTGCATTTCACTTTATATCATGGGCATCCAACCTTTTGGCTTGCCTGGGCCACATTTAGTGAAGATAGTCTTGGGCCGCAAACAAAATATATAATATAGTTAATGTATATAAATCACATAATAATGTTAAAAGTTTACAACCTTGTGGGGCCGCATTACTAGCTGTCCAGGGCCGTGATTGGACACGCCTGCTTTATATTGCTGTTCTGCCCTCTCAGAAACATATCTTCTGAGCACCAGGGTTCTCTCCTCTTGGACCAACTTCAGTGTCTCCTGTATAATTCACTTCTTATTGATATTCTCTTCTTCTGGAGCAGTTTGCTCAATTGCCTCTTCTATTGCCATGGCTATCCCTTCAGCTTGCTTATCTAGGTCCTTCTGTCTGCCCGCATTCCTAATTTTCTCTTCAAGTACTGCTCTGTATGCATTCCCTATTTCTTCCTTGCCTAGCCTTACCATGTCTCTTTTCTTTAACTGTGTCTTATACTTTCTCTTGAGTTTCATCTTGATGTTTACAATCACTAAATTGTGGTACAAGTCTATACCCACTCCTTGGAAAGACTGACGCTGCTGTAGAGATATTACCCATCTTCCTAGCATGATCGTATCATGTTCTTAGACTTCCCATCATTCGACTGCCATGTCCACTTCCTATAGTCCTTTTGTTGAAATCCTGTGTTGCAAATCACCATCTTGTGTTCTGTAGCAAACGCTATAAGTGTCTCACCTCTTTCATTTCTTTCTCCACAGCCAAACCTTCCCATGACTCTCTCCCAACCTTCATTATCTGTTTTCACCTTTGCGTTCCAATCTCCTCTTATGGTCAACCCATCTCTCTTTGGTATCTCCTCCAGCGTCTTTGTCAAGTTTTTGTAGAATAGCTTGACCTCTTCCTCCATACTGTCTGATGGGGGTGCACACACCCAAATGACTGAGATGTTGAACAATTTTGCTTTGAATATTGCTACCATCATTCTTGCACTCACCAGTTTGTGTCCTAACAATGTTCTTCTAGCTCTTTTGGTAAGATGGAATCCGACTCCTGCCTCACGCTTCATTTTGTTCCCTTATAAAATGACTTTGCAACCACTCATCTCTCCCAATGCCATCCAACGCATCTGTCAGTCCAACTATATTGCATCCGTGTCTCACCACCTCCTTTTCAAGCAGCTCTAACTTTCCATTTGCCCACAGCGTTTGGACGTTCCATGTTTCAATTTATAGTATATGTGTTAGCTGTAATTATCTTTCAGTAGCCAACTTATCAATCCAACCCCAATCGCTTTATTGATGCTAGTGACAACACACAAGAAAGGACACACATTAGAATGCAAGAACTAGAGAACAATTGCCCTAACAAGTCATCTAAGCAAGACGCTGATGATGATACTGACAGAAAGACTGAGATCGCAGAAAGAAAAACATCTACCAGACAAGCAAGCAGGATTCAGGAAAGACAGAAATACCATACAGCTGATATTGGCACTAAGTTTGATACCAGAGAAAGCTTGATGAAACAACAAGAACACCTACAATTGCTTCATCAATTTTCAGAAGGCATTTGACGGTATAGATCAGAAAGTGACTTGAGCAGTGCTGGAGTCCCACAGGGTACATAGCAGACTGATACAGTTGTTGAAAGAAATCAGTGACAATGCAGAGGCAGAGCTGAGAATGTGCAGTGAGCTACGCGGTTGGTTTAGAATGAGTAGACATATGAGAAAAAAGATCCGATATCACCGAATATCTTCATCACGCATCTAGAGAGAGTGATGGACAAGATCAAGGGACAAGGTAGAAGAGATATCTGTGCATGAGATGAGAATCAGCAACTTGAGGCTTGTGGATGATATAGTTATCATTGAAGAAGAAGAGAAGCTAGTGAGAATGCTGCAAGTGCTAAATGAGGAAGGGAAGCTGTATGTCCTGATTATGAACATTGATTAAACAAAAACAGTGGTCTCTAGAGATAAGGAAGTAGGAAGGATGATCAGTGTAGATGGGATTGAACTAGAGAACGTAGAGAAGTTCACGTATCTGGGGAGCAACATAACATATGATCTAGACTGTAAGAAAAAAACAGTGATGAATGGCCAAAACAAGAGCAAGTTTGAAGGTGACTGATAAGATCTAGAAAAGCAAAGCAACTAGCTTAGGAATCAGGCTGAGCATCTTGAAAATGGGCATATTCAGCAGCATGTTGTACAGATGGGAGACATGGGTGATAACGAAAGATTCAAAGAGAAGGATATTGGCATTTGAGAACAGTTGCTATAGGAAGATCCTGAGAATAGGATGGATGCAGAAGGTGACCAATGAGAAATTATACAGGCAGATGCAGCTGAAAGAGAACCTACTGCAGAGAGTTATCCAATGGAAGTTACAGCTATTTGGGTATATCTGCAGAATGAATGATGAATGAAAAAGTCAAGACCCTGGTATTTGGCATAATGGACAGTTCAAATAGGAGAGACAGACCCTACAGAGAATGGGTAGACGACAGTAGATTGGTGTGGAGCTAGTACACAGAAACTAAGCTATTCCGCACTGGACTGGTAAAGATGGAAGGAAATAGTGATGGAGACATCAGACACCAACGGGCGCTGAGCCCATGGTTGTTGATGATGCCAATGATGTATTTCCTTTAGGGTCTTCCTTGTCTTCCACATTTTCCTTTCCTTCACTAACTTTCTTCTGCTAGTTGCATATTCGTCACCCCCCTTTCTCCTACACACCGTAGAAAGACAAGGTTTTTTTTTCTCGTCTCTTTTATTCCTCTGTCCTTCAAATCAGCTCCTTTCTATAACGTTTTTGTTTTTCCATTTCTCCTCTTCTCTTAAATTTCACCATTCTTCTTCATCACCTTGCTCCTAAATCCAACCTCTTTTTCTTTCTCTCCATCATTAGACCCTCACTCATTATCCTGACTCCATACCCACACATGCATTCTCTCACTACTATCTTCACAACAAAAGGTGAATCCTTTTTCTATATCTGAAGTGCAGAGATACTGAGCTGCATTTACAGGCCAGGTGGACTGATCAGTTAATCCTCCTACACTTCGTTTAGTCTGAGCAAGCCGAACTTCAATTACATGTTCACCGTAGGCTCTGGTCAGCCTCTGCACAGCGTTTGTCTCTGCTACAAGGTGGATTGACACTGCAGAGACTGATCCACTGGTGAACAATATAGTGAGTCTAGTAAAGATCCATTAAATTAATTGTTGATCACTCTCCTGTAGACTCTGATACTCCAGCAGAACAAGATGAGTCAAGGGAGTTTTTCTGTTGACCCCCACCACCCACTGTGGAGCCCAGCATAATTACATCTAAGCTACGTCAATCTGAGTTATATTGCTAACTTAAGACAAATTGAGTAGTTTATATTGATTTATCCTTGTAGACCTGTCTAAGAGTGAAGAAAAAAGGTGAAACAGTAACTACTCATGAAGCTGCAGGAAAAATATGGCAAAAGAGCTGGCTGGAGGGAACTGCAAACAGTTTACTTCTGTTTAGTCTCAATAAAGTCAACCTAGATAGTCATATGGCTTCATATAAAATGAGGACAGTCCTCTTACAGAAGGGTTCTCAAACTGGGGGTTGTCACCCTCAGGGAGTTGCAAGGTGGTAACATGGGGGTTGCAAATGATCTGCTCCGTGGGGCTGACAGCCCCAAGCCACCATTAAATTAATTTTAAATCAAACTTCCAATCCCCGTTTTTAATTTATAAGGGAGGTCACACTCAGAGGTGTATGGCATGATACAAATCACCAACACAAAGTCTGAGAACCACTGAGTCTAATCACTACACTATTCTGCAAGAGGCCATGAAAAAAGTGACTCAACACCATTGAAAACAATATAGCATTACCTAATCTGAACAGATAAATGAAGAGTAATTGTAATTTGTCAGACGAGGATTAGACTTCACATGAATGACACTCATGAAATTCTTAGAAGACTCTACTTCAAAATCTGGAGTAAGATAAATTAATATTCTTCTAGCTAGCACTTTTCCAACATAAACCACTTTTATATGATTTTTAAAATGGGATGAGTGATTTTCCATTCAAGGAGGGAGTCAGGGTGGGGAAATGGAAGAAGAATGAAGTTTAAGTTTTCTGGGAGGAAGTTTTGCTGTTATGAGTTAAAATGCATTTAATGTGATGATCCTATTCACCACATTGGCTCTATCTTTAAAACAAAGAAAGGAACATGTTTATACATAGAATGTGCCTGGAACCTTCCCAACAGGGAATAAACTTTAAATACAATTGGCCAGATTTACCCATAGCACTTATAACATTAACTTCAACTCAATTACACCAAAGACTTTCCTGGCCCAATGTTAGTTGACAGCTGGTTTTAAAAATCCTGGATACTGAAATTGAAGAGCAAATCCACATCAATGCATGCCTCTGTTTTTGCACATAAGATATGAATATTCATAACAATTCAGAAATGAAATCAATCTGTTTTGCACTTCTAGAATGATTTTTCAGTGAGCTATAATTTGTTTAAGATAAAAAAAACAAACAATACACTTCATCATCTGTTTAGAAATAAGGAAAAGGGTTTGCTTTAAACACTGACATTAAACAAATTCAGCAGCTGGTCCTAGCTGATCAGCTAACTGAAGTAAACTAGAATACTTAATGAATGCACACAACATATTTACTTTTAACTTTTGCCCCCCTTTAAAAAAGTAGTTTTGCACAGGAACATCAAAACAACTGTAGAATTATTAAGATTTACAACATGTAAGTTAATTCACTGGGTAACTAGAGGTTACTATATAAAAACTATCACATTTTTTTTCCTGGATGAAATGGTCCAACAGATGCTACATGTTGAAAAGATTCCCAATGAGTGCACACAATTCGTATGAATATTAAAAATGAAGTTCACTGCTTTTCAACATGCAAAATATGTGTAGCCTACATTATTTATAAGAACAGTCTCTCATGAAAGTATAATCTGACCATAATGAAACAAAACACAAAACAGTCCAAACAGATTTCTTTGCTAAGCAAGACCTACCAAGAACTCTACTAGTTTTAATTTGATACTTAGATCAACTGATGTCAAGTATTTTCACACAAGCAACACTTTTTACAGAGTTTTATTTTCACATTGAAAGACTAAAAGTTGCAGAAAGTATGCAGCCTGAAACTCTGACTAGCGGTTTTGATGGTAAATCTGCAAACTAGCTTTTCCTCTTCCCCCAAGCTGATCATGTGTCAAAGAGGGCTCCCGTTCACATATCAGCATATGTTATGATGTTGGTTGATAAGGGATCTGACAAAAAACAAACTCCTAGAAAAGTTCTTGATGACTTTTTATTTTATTAGATTGTGGTCTTAAGCTTCAGAGAATTCTTCTTTTGACTCCAGTGAGGTAGAAACAACTCATTTGAAGCATAGATAGAAAGACAAGCCAAAGAGCAAGGGTACACATGAAGTCAGATGAATTTTTCTAGTCTAGATCATAACTTTCTTAGTTTGTGGATGTGTGCAGGGAGCGAGACAGTGTATCAACTTCAGGACTGAGGCTATGTCACCATTAGGTCTCCATAGCCGTGTCTACACGTGCACGCTACTTCTAAGTAGCGGCACTAACTTCGAAATAGTGCCCGTCACGGCTACACGTGTTGGGCACTATTTCGATGTTAACATCGACGTTAGGCGGAGAGACATCGAAGCCGCTAACCCCATGAGGGGATGGGAATAGCGCCCTACGTCGACGTTCAACGTCGAAGTAGGGACCGTGTAGTCATTGCGCGTCCCGCAACTTCGAAATAGCGGGGTCTGCCATGGCGGCCATCAGCTGAGGGGTTGAGAGACGCTCTCTCTCCAGCCCCTGCGGGGCTCTATGGTCACCGTGGGCAGCAGCCCTTAGCCCAGGGCTTCTGGCTGCTGCTGCTGCAGCTGGGGATCCATGCTGCAGGCACAGGGTCTGCAACCAGTTGTCGGCTCTGTGTATCTTGTGTTGTTTAGTGCAACTGTCTGGGAGGGGCCCTTTAAGGGAGCGGCTTGCTGTTGAGTCTGCCCTGTGACCCTGTCTGCAGCTGTGCCTGGCACCCTTATTTCGATGTGTGCTACTTTGGCGTGTAGACGTTCCCTCGCAGCGCCTATTTCGATGTGGTGCTGCGCAACGTCGAAGTTGAACATCGACGTTGCCAGCCCTGGAGGACATGTAGACGTTATTCATCGAAATAGGCTACTTTGATGTAGGCTTCACGTGTAGACGTAGCCCATGTGTGTCATTCACAGATTCCACAAGTTTCTGTAACCTTCATGACTTTTGCAGCAACTAGTGTGGCAGACCTCCATGACCTCCCAGGCACCTGACTTCGTGAGTTGCTACTCAGGCAGGCCCTGAAGCCAGCCACACTAGCCACCACTGGAGCATCTCTGCAGCCAGACATAGCAGCCACTGCTGGAGTAACCCCAGGGGGCAGCTGCTCTGGCTACTGCCCAGGTGGCCCTAGGCAACTGGTCCCAGGTACTGCCCAAGCCATGATCCCGAGGGCTGTTGCAGCAGCTACTGCTTCTGACCCCATCACCCAGACCACTGTGCCACAGCACCAGCCCCACAACCCCAGGACATCTCATACCAGCAGTGCCCCCTCCTGCCCCCCAAGATTTAATCGGGGTATTTATAGTAAAAATTCTAAAGAGATCACGAATAACTTACAAAACTTCACAGCTTATGATCCATCCATGACTTTTACTAGGGATAGCTAAGACTATATTTTAGTCATGTGTATCACCTCAAGACAAAAGGGAATTAAGAGTGGGAAATTTTAATAGCTAGGAATACATATCAGCTAGACCAGTGGTGGGCAACCTGCAGCCTGAAGTCTACATGCAGCCCATTGAGGTTCTGTGTGTGGCTCATGAGACATTTTGTTTACCATTAGTCTTACACAGAGCTGTCAGATACTGCTGGCTTTCGGGCACGTATGTTTTTTTTCCTATCAGTATTACATAAGTGACACACACTGAAAAGCAAGTGCACGTGAGGTGAGTTATTTGCTGAATGCACACAACTTTGAGTGCCAGTGCACTCCCTTGTAGATTCTAGGTATGTAAATACAGTTAAAAAATTACCCTATTCCAGGAGACTGTCTTGTTTATAATAATCTTGCAGCCCACTGAGATGAAGGAGGGTCACTCATGCAGCCCACTCACTAGCCTAGGTTGTCCCTCTCTGAGCTAGACAACAGGAAGGTGCAGCAAGCTGCAGACCACTGCAAAATGGTCACTTCAGCAATGCAGGTATTTGTATTTGACAAATTAAAAGGAAACCTACTCAAGCCAAACATTGGGAAAGATTCCTATGCATGAGTGATCCTATACTGGGGAGAGACAAAAAGTCTGTAACAGGCTGTCACAAAGAAAAGTGCTTCTGTGAGAAGGGCTCCGTTCTCTTCTTATAGTGAATGACTGGAGATGTGACTTCCAAGCTCTGGAACAAGATTCCAAAGCTGGAAACAGATAGTTGAGAATAATTATATCTTGATGTTTTCCTCTGTTACTATGGTTCAATAAAAAGAACCAAGTTATGTTTACCTCACTGTTAGACATAACCTGCTTCTTACATTTAGGCCATGTCTACACTTACAAAAGACTTCTAAATGGCCATGCTAATGACCAAATCAAAGAATGCTAATGAGGCACTGAAATGAATATTCAGTGCCTCATTAGTATGCCACCGGCCGCAGCACTTCAAAAATGCTGCAGTTCACTCGCCCATGGCTTGTCCACATGGGGGTCCTTTTCAAAAAAGACCCTGCCAACACTGAAATCCCCTTATTCCTATCAGCTAATATGGGCCAATCAGCTGAAAGGAATAAGTGAATTTTGATACTGGCAGGGTCCTTTTGAAAAGGACCCCCGTGTGGACGAGTCAACCATGGCACTTTCGCAGTGCTGAGGCCAGTGGCATGCTAATGAGGCACTGAATATTCATTCAATGCCTCATTAATATTCTTCAATTTGGCCATTACCATGGCCATTTCAAAGTTTTTTGTAAGTATAGATGTAGCCCCAGTCTACTACCACCATATTACATGACACTGTAAGTGTGATGACTGTCAGTCTCAACTCAATAACTTATGAGCAACTGGCAGGACCGGCAACAGCCATTGCCATAAGTTTGACCATTACCAAATACTCATGTGCCAGATACTACTTTGGTGAAAGCTAAGAAAAATGAAGAATCATGTCTGTCATAAGGTTTCAGTTATATGAGAGGGTGGAGAACCAGGGAGGTTTACTGGGGGCATAACCTGTAAATATTTTCTCTTTCTTATTTTTTCAAACTAGTTTTTGCTTTCTTAATCCTGAGATGACATACCTGAAGGATGAAAAAATAAAGTACTTTGATAGCAGTCAACACATCCAAAGCATTAAACAAAAGACCAACTTAGGTTTTTTGAAGACTATTTAAAGAAGTAATCACCATTCCACATATGCAGATACTGAATCAAAGATGTATTGAGAGTGGAAGAATCTCAACTTTAATAAACTTTAGGGAAAAAAAAAAAGTTAGACAGGCTTCCAGTGGCTGGAAAGACTAAGGAAACAGGGAGATGAACACAGCCAGCTGAGGAGAATATCAGGGGTACTTTGATACTGAATTAACTTGGGCAGGGGGGAACATCCTATGGACATCAATGAAAAGCCTCTGTAATAAGGCTTTCAAAATGCTTTTGGCTGTTTTGAGGTTTTATAGAGAGCTCCTTGCCTGAAACTCCTTTCCCATTTTATTTTCAGGAAGCTCACAAGTTTTCTAGAGCAGCAATGAAGGGTCCTGTGGCACCTTATAGACTAACAGAAAAGTTTAGAGCATGAGCTATCGTGAGTTAACTCACTTCTTCAGATGCTGTTTTCTAGACAGGGAGTATAAACTATATTAAACTTCACAAATCTATTTTGGGGCACAGTGTATATTTTTTCAAGTAAACTTCATCTTCTATAGAAACAAATCACTTATTGAAGGTATCTAGTGCTATGTTATTTTGTACTCAGTACCTTCCTCCGCAAATTCCATATTTGTTTGCAATACTTGTAAAAGGCTCTCCAGTCCTCTGAAATTATTAGCACCCATCAATGCACTTAATATGAACCATTTTTGTAAAGCCTGGACACATTATTATTACCACTCTGATCATTCACTAGGCATAGGATTATTATACTAAAACAACGTTTGAAATATTTATAGTACCAGACCCCTGGAGATAAGCCTGAAAGTGAAACATAGCTTCTTGAATGACAACTGCTTTGCACTGAATCCCATACGTACAAGGAAAAATGACTATATTTTACTGCACTAGTTTCAGAAACTTCTCTGAGGTCATTTGTACAAGAACAGATAACAGAGAAAAAATTACACTTCTTTTCTGGTCCATACACAAAAGCCACAGCTTTTCACTGGAGGATCTGCACACCAGATAAGGAACAATTACCCAGCATCCCAATGGTTAGATCTGTGTTGCTATGTAAGTCTTAGTTCTTGTTGTCCCATTTGTCTAATAAGAAGAGAAAGTAATTCCCTGTTCATGGATGAATGGATTCTAACAAACAATTTTATATTTTGTTTTTAAATTAAAATTTTTTCAAGTCATTTTCACTATGCTCATTGCCAAAGATCCTAAGTACCTTAACAAGAAAACTAAATCAAGGAGTACTTACTCATATGCCATTCCCAAACCATCTCACGTTTCAAAAGAGAAATAGTAATATTAAGAGATCAAAATCCAAGTAAGTTGTAAAAGTATGAGACAAAAAAAGCTCATTTAAAAGTATTTTCTACAATTACATTATTTTCCACAACTGTCTGCATGCCACTCTTCAGTTTTGTTTAATAAGAGCTTTAGTTAGGGACAATACCTATATAGAAATAAAGAAAAATATTTACCTTGAATCTGTGATGTGTTTAAGATGTTTAAAAAAATGAGAAAAATTTTCAATACAAAAGTGACTATACATGAACAAAGCAATACAGCAGTAACAGACAGTGGGTGGGCAGGAAGGAGACAACTTTCTAGGTGGAAGGGAAGGAGACAACTTTCTACTTAACACAAATCTTTTTGCAGTTTCCAGAATTTCTACATGAAACTACACTATTTTCTATACTGCAAGTTGGTCCACTTAGACAATTTCTTTGTTCTAGTTCCCCCCCCATGTTGCTAAAGCCGCCAAATTAGTGCTTATTACATTAAGAAGAGCCTGATGACTACTTCTGAGGTTTCCCTGGTGGTTTAATACTTGGAGCCCTGCAAATCCACAGATATCTGCTTTATAGCCACAGTAATCTGCACCTACTTATGTTAATGTATATATCTGCAGCTCATTTTGCCAATATGAATGTGGACATAAATTCTGTATCTGGAATCATGCAACTCTGAAGCTATCCACCTAATATCCATGGATATGTGCATCTGTGGATGTCAATACAGATATCTGAATCTCTTTTTTGCAGCTAGAGATGTGTATGCAAATACAAATTTTGTATCCACGCAGGGCTCTACTCATCTTCTGTCTCAGTCTTTTCTAATTTCCAAAACAATACAAACAAAAATAGAATGACTTTTAAAAGGCTCTTACCTCTACCAAGGAAGGACTATACATACACACACTATAGTTTAAATGCATTACTACATATAACACAAATTTCTAAGGTTTCTGGTAAAAAAAACAGTGAAAAGCAAACTACAAGTGAAAGAAAAGGAATAATGTAGTGACTGTACATGGGTATATTCTGCCTCGCAGAAAGGTCTCAAAATACACAAGGGTTCTGTTCCAAGTGCCCTTGCGTAATCAGGATTTTGCCTAAGTGGGGATCCAGCATTTTCCCCAGCAAAACACATGTTCTGCAGCTGGGGAAGCAGCAGAAAGGTAAGTCCTGGAGTCGGGGGGCAGTTGGAGAGAGTTAATACTGGCGGTGGGTTGGGACCGTGGGAGGCTGGGGGTGGCTAAGCCTGGGGTGGGTTAGGGCTTCAGGGGTGTAAGGGGTGCAGCTGAGCCAGAGCCCTGCTTGGGTCCTGAGCCAGGCCACAGCGGTGTGGGGGGGAAGGGGGGTTGAGTCAGAGCCGGAGCTGGGCACAGGTGGTGAATCGGCAGGGGGGGTTGAACCGGGGGTGGGGTGTTGAACCAGAGCCATGGGAGGGAGGGAGGGGTAGCCCTGAACCAGAGTTGCATGGGCTGTTTAAACCGGAGCGGGAGGATGGAACCAGGGCCTCATGTGAGGGATGTGAACCAGCACGGGCAGTTTAAACCAGGGCAGGGAGCGTGGGGGTGAGCTGGAGCCATGTGTGGGAGTGGTGAGCCAGAGCCAGAGCCAGGAGTAGGGGGTGAGCAGGAGCTATGCATGGGTGGTGAGTGGAGCAGGGGTGGGGGGGCTGAGTCAGGGCCATGCAGAGCTGAAAGGGGTTCAGCCTGGGCCGGGGGAGCGAGTTAAGCACAAACTGGAAATCGCCCTAAAGGGTTTACTGTAGAAATTGGGGTTAGCCACATAAGAGCGGGGTCGCAGACTCTGAGTTCACATATTCTGAGACCTTACTGTATATTATTTTTAGACTTAAACACAGTATATTTGACACTGCCTTACAATTTTCTGTTTAAAAAAATCTAAACCCCAACCAAATTTCTTGCAAATTTGTGTCACAGAACACACTAAAAAGACATATGCTTACACAACAAAAATAGGGATGAATTGAAGAAAACGTAATACACTTTAACCTCTTTAATCTGGCAACCTTGGAAAATAGGCTATGCTGGATTACAGAATTTTTGAGAACTTGGGCATTGTTCGCCATAATGAAGGTGAAACAAAGTTTACTATTAAAATTTTTGCATATACAAATCATTATATAGAGTACTGACATGGATAACAGGTCATAAGATAAGTCCTTAATGCACTGTATATAAACTGCTACTTTCTTTTTAATCCTACGTAGGTAAAAAGCAGAAAACCACTAATTGTACAGTACAGGGCTTTGCCATTTCTCATGTTTATAAGTTAAATTTGTGCTAGACAGTAGTGTGTGTGTGTGTGTGTGTGTGTGTGTGTGTGTGTGTGTGTGTACACACTTTTTATCTTATTGCATGGCATTTAAACTATTGGGTTTTTTAATCATTGTGGCGGTCCAGCGAAACTGAGCTCTCAAAAACAGATGTTCCTTTATTACAGGCACTTGAGCCACAGGCATCTCAACAGCGAAGAGAGCTGCTTTGTTTTAGTCACATCTTTTATCCAGACTCCAGCTCCCAAAATATTTACAGCATCATACAGGGGATTATAGAAGAAAGCAAAACTGCATTATTGTTCTGTTTCTTTTATTATTTCCCAGATCTATAACTAAGAGATAATTATCCACCAAATCAGCAAGTATTCTCCCCGTAGTTTATCCTGGCCTCAAGCCTTACTGAGAAGCATCCAAAATACTGGCCACTGACGAATAGCATGGTTTTCATGCTTGCTTTACAATTAGTATACAGTAGCTTGTGAAGTCTCTAGTATTAAGTAAAGATTTCGTTAATAGTGGTCAACCACTATACATTGCAGCATGGGTAGCAGGTCTTCTTTAAAGGATATGTCGACAGTTTCTTTGCAAGGGTTACAGGTATCCTCTAATGTTTTCCAGTCAGGACAAGCCCTGAGTCAGAATCAACAGGTATTGGTACTGAGAGCATCATTGCTTCCATAACAATTGACCGAGAGAAGGACCTACATTTCTGGATGAAAGTCATTGTTCCTGACCTTGTGTTTGGCTTATTAGCCTCTTGGGCCACCAAAAATATTCTCAGTACAGTAAGGTCTCAGAGTACGCGAACTCAATGTATGCGACCCTGCTCTTACGCATCCGACCCCAACTCCGATAGCAAATCCTGTACCACAATTTCCAGTTGCTCTTAACTCACTCTCCCCATGCTGGCTCAACACCCGGCTCTGCATGGGCCTGGCTCAGCACCCCCCGCTCTGCTCACCATGGATGCATAGCTCCTGCTCACGCCCCACTCCTAACCTCTGGCCCTACATCACCACCCCTCAGGCGCGACTCTGGCTCAACCTCCCTGGTCCTGATTCAACACCCTGCCAGCTCACCCCACATGACCACTCCTGGCTCTGGCTTACCACCCCTCACGAACGGCTCCAGCTCACCCTGCACCCCTGACCCAGTTTAAACTGACTGCACTGGTTCAAATATGGCTCCAGTTCCATCCTTTCTCCCCAGGTTAAGCTGCATGCATGAGGCTCTGGTTTAAGCTGCACACATGCGGCTCCAGTTCAAGCCATCTGTCCCTGCCCTGCACAGCTTGGGCTCAACACCCCACCCCCTCCACAGTTCAACCTACCTCCCAGTTAAACCACCCATATTCAGCTCTGGTTCAAGCCGCTCACCCCGCAGTTCAACCTCCCTCCCAGTTAAACCACCCACACGCAGCTCTGGTTCAAGCCGCCTGCCCCGCGCGGTTCTGGTTCAACATCCCAACCCCCGGTTCAGCCCCTCTGCTAGCTCACCACCCTTGCTGGTTCTGGTTCAACCCCTTGCCCCCCTGTGGCCCGACTCACCACCTGAGCAGGGCTCCAGCTCACCACCCCCTCACACAGCTCTGTCTCAACTTCACCCCCCTGCAGCCCTAACCCACCCCAGGCTTAGACCCCCCGCCCCAGCCCTCCTCCTATGGCCCCAACCCACCGCCAGACTTAACCCTCCCCAACTGTCCCCCCACCCTAGCACTTACCTTTCTGCTGCTTCCCCAGCTGCAGAACACGTGTTCCACTGTAGAAAAAGCCAGATCTCTACTTATGCGAAATCCGGGTTTACGCAAGGGCATGCGGAACAGAACCCTTGCATACTCTGAGACCTTACTGTATATATCAAGGGTGGGCAATAATTTTTGCTGGAGGTCAATTCCAAGAATTTGGTAAGAGGTGAAGGGCTGCTCTTTTCTAGGATATTAATGGAGGGGGTGTGTGATTTGGGAAGGAATTTAGGTAAAGGAGGGGGTTGTGACCTAGGTCAGGAAACTCAGATGCAGATGGAGATTGGGTGCCAGGTGCAGGATCAGACTGAGAAAAACCCTAGGAAGCTCCCAGCCAGCAGCCCAGTGTGACCCTTGGGCAGACTCCCTACCTGCTGCACCTCCCCAAAAGCCATTCAAAGCGACTGCATGCTGGGGCCAGCATGTGCTTCTCTACATGGCACACCATTCAGGGAGAGAAAGCAGTGGGTCTCCATGTGTTGGACATGCTCACAAGAATGGTAAAGGCAGCTTGCAATGGCTAGGTTTCTGGCCAATGCAAGTGCCAAAGATTATACTGTAGGCAGCATGCAGAGACCCCCACAAGGGGCACAACAAAGAAATGTACATCCTGGTCCCAGCAGCCAGCCACTTTGAGCAGTGTGCATGGGGCCACAGCTGTAAGGGAATTTATCTGAGGGTCTTACTGAGCTACAGGACATTCATGGTCCAGAGTACCATGGCAGGCTGAATCCAGCCTGTGTGTTGTATTTTACTGTCCCAGTAGAGATTCTCTGTGAATGTTGTAACGATTTGTGAGGAGAGCATAAGAACCAAGCATTATCAAAAACATGAAGACGACAAAGACTCTGTCCCAAAGAGCTTACACAACAACCCAAACAGAATTCCTCTTTTTCTGTCAAGAGCAGCATTATGTAGAGTGTTTACTTAATAAGGTGTGTAGTGAAGAGAAATATGAAGGAGATAATAGAAACATTAAACAGAATGAATGGATTACAAAAATGATACCCCCTACATAAGTCTTTACACCTTGGGATTTCTCCATTTTGTTAGTGGAAAGAACTCTGAAACAAAATACCTTGGTTCTATTTCTAAGTCTCCCAGTGACTCTGTTATATAAGTGCAAACAGTCACTTAACCTGTTTTTCAGCCGTGCAGATGTGGCAGGTGAAAACCCTCCCCCACCTTTGGGGAGGCCAAACCCCTGCCCCTTTATGTCTACCTATGCCTTCCTTCAAAGGCCAGAGCCATAGCTCCCCACCATTCCTGAGGAGGTGGAAAAAGGTGAGGTGATGGGAGAATTAGGATGGAGATAGGGAGTCTGGATGTTCCACTTGGCATAGGTGTTAACGGTTTAGAAGGGAAAGACTTCTTTTTACAACATAATTCTTTAGGAGTTTTGTAGTATTGAAAACTGAATAATTTTTAAAGTATATCCTGTTACTTCCATCACAGATCCTCTTTATTTGACTTTTCAGTTAGAGTTGGGTCTCCAGGTAAGTGATTTCCATCAAGTTTTAGCATTTGTTTGGGAAGGGGTATTTGAACCATTAGGCTGCAGCCTTTATCTTACTCTGGCCCTGCCCTGGGCAATGGGAGAACTAGCTAGGCCAGGACTGCAAAGTCGGGGAGAAGGGGGTTGTACACAGGCAGCAACTAGGAAACAAACAGGAACCTTATGGCCTGGGCATCTCTGGGGTAGAGAAGGACAACTGGGCCCAGTGGTTAGATGGGAGGTTGAGCCACTTTTTGGGAGAGATAAACTCATCATGGGAGATTTTAGTTGGAGACTGGAGAAGGCAGCATCAGGGCAAAGGGTGAGGATTTCCAAGCCTTTCAGTGCTGTACCACTCATGGGGGCTTATAAATTACAATATCTGAAAATCGTGTTTACGAATTAGAATGTAGGTCTGTTGTATGCAGAGTGGTGGCAAGATGGAAGGTTTGGTAATAGGTTTGTCATGGTGCGTATGGCTCTTAGAAGGTACGCTATGCTGTACTCAATACCATGAGGTACTGAAAGGTATCAGATATGGAATAATATATTGTTCCGCTTTGAAAGCTAGCAGTATAATTTATCTGTTGTAAATCCACTGACTCCAGTGAAATTAAATGTGGGGACAGGGAACTGGCCCAGTAGGTTTCATTCTTTTTATACTGCTGCAAAAATATCATGTGGCTTACACTGTTGCAGAACCCAGCCCCGGAGCTTCTCCCTGCTCCCAGCCTTCTGTCCTCCTGCACACACACTCATCCCCGATTTCCAGCAGCTCATTCACACACTCACAGCCCCTTGCCCTGGATCTTGCACCTCTACCTCTCACTGCCAGCCCACACTCTGGAGGACAGCAAGATGAGGACAAGGCAGGCACTTCTATAGAGCAATAACCACTCAGTGACAGATATTAAGCAATTTTACCAAGTGTTCCGCATTTCACATAGGGAAACATGGTCACCCTATTATCTGGGAAGTACTTGCAAAGGCAGGGGAACAGCAAGGAGACTTTAAAGGGTTATCTGAGTCTTAGAAGGGAGAGTGGCCTTGTCACAGAAGCAGAGTTCCTGACATCTGGTTAAAGCAACTCCAATCCTCAGCGGGTGGTTGCATCGTGGAATTATTATAAACTGGAATTGTTCTGCCCCTCGTTGCTTTTGCTGACCTGATTGACTGAAGCAATAGCATATTGTCTTTTGCTTCACAATCTTCAAGCACACCCATTTAAGTATTTAGAATTCTGAAGTCTGGAGAAGTGTACACTCAGGAATTGCATAAATGGTGACAGTGTAAATGCAAAATAGGTAGCTTGTTAATTGATTTTTCAAACTGCCTTCCTCTGATCTAAAGTGGTAGCAACATTTAATTTCACTCTATTATACCATGTTTCCTTAATGCTTTAAGTAAAATGAGCATTAGCGCTAATCTAAGTGTATACCATTATATACTGTTTATAAGTGGTATTTCAGAATTAGACCCATTGTACAGGTTAGCTCAGATCTATTCCTAGAGTCTCCCAAGGCACGTCATTGACTGTGCACAGAGCCAACCCAGTTAGAAGCATCGCCACAGTCCATGTAACTGCAGAGCTCCAAAGGGATGCAGGCTAAGGGTGATGTTTTCTTTGGAGTCCCTGAGACTGCATGACTCCAAAGATCTTAAGACTTGTAATGAACAGAATTGCTTGCCAAGAGACTTCACAGTATGCAAATAGTTGCAGACCTTTTCAGCTGTCCCAGGCTCTCAGTAACAAAGGAAACTAAAGCCCCAACAGTACATAGTGCAGGATGCAGACAACTTTTCCCTGGACTCATAAGCCCTTACTGGGGGACTGAGCCCCTGTTCCGCCTCCCCACCCCCACACTTTTCTTTTCTTTATTTTTTTTCTTTTTAAATGTTTAGAGATCTCAGAAGTTGATCTTAGGTCTTTGCTCATCAGAGCTGAAGCCAAACATGATGATGTCACAGGTATACCCTGCATGGGCTGAGGACATGTGGAACCACAAAACTCTCAGGACTTTAAGACTTCTAGATGAGTGAGTCTTAGGAAAGGCTTTATGATCTATCTGGAGAAGGGAAAAATAGTGCTTGCTTTGCTCCAGGAAACGATGCTCTTTCTGGTCACTGTCTGAATGCATTACTCATGCAACTGAGGCTCATGCACACTCAATCACTCAAAAAACCCCAACCATGCTTGTACATTGAATACCATTCTTCCACCACTTTTCTCTTTTTTAATCAATATATGATACGGCTCCTGCAATATTAGTGTGCCTCATAATTAAAAAATATAGTCAACACCTCTGTGTTGTAAAGAAGTATCATACATCATACAATGAAGTAAGTCAAAATGAGATTAAATTAACTGCCTACAATTCATTGAGGAAATTGGTGCAGAGTAGGGAATGATGCAGAGGTCTCAAAGATCTTTGACTAGCTTCCCAACCACTAGACCATCTCTTCCTCACTCAACTTTTTAAAGGTTGTAAGCTCCACAAGGCACCGTGTCTTTGTAGGTATTTCTACAACTCCTAGCACTACAGCTTCTCTCCTACAGAAAACTTTTGCTTGCAATGGGGAAAAGAAGGGAAAGAACCTTTTAATGAGGACCCTCTGCATCCAGTGACCTGCTTCTCTCCATTATCAAGGTCATCTCATGATTAAGCGCTGTCTTCTGGGGGAGGAAAAAAAAAATCTCTAACTGCTAAGGCATAAGAACCCTTCAGGAAGGGAGAGTCCTCTCCTGGGCTACGTTTGCTTAGTCTGTTGTATGGTTTTGCTACTTTATTTTGCATTTTTAATATACTTGGTATTCGCACATATGTACCCTACTTGTACCTGATAACTGACACTTTTTTCCAATTATAAAGCGTTTAATTTTAATTAAACCTAATGTCCTCCTTTTTCTGAATAGTTAAATGTTACTAAATAAAAATTGACATCAAGGAAGAGATTTATTAAATATGTACAGTGTATATTAATATTTAAAAGCATTTCAAGCTTCTCAGCATATACACAGCTGCTATGTGCTGCTTTTACTGAACGAACAAAATACTAACAGTCTTATCTCAGTGGACTATAACTAGAGGAAGAGAGAAAAGAATATGCAAACTGTTGTTCAACTGTGCAGTAAACATACTGAGAGAGAGAGAGAGCTAGAAGACCAAAGTTTTCAAACACAGTTCCCTAAAATTCAGCATGCAACTAAATTCATATTTAAGCATCTACAGAACTAGTCTGATTTTTGCAGATAAATTACATCTTCAGATGTGGGTGACATGTGAAAAATCAAGCCACTTATTTAGGTGTCTAAGAATCAAAAGATACACATGTAATATAAACTAACCTGCAGACACGAGCAGGAAAGTACAGCTTCTGCCAGGACCGACAAAGATATTTAGAGTGATCAATCACACGGATCCAATCTAGCTCATCCATGGACACCTCAATGTAGTAGGAATAAGACCTTTGGATTGCCAAATAATAATAATTAGAATAGAAATAGACAAAATTTATTAAATCACCCGCTTTCTGGAAACTGGTGTCTATGTAAAAATATATTTTCATGAAAGGGACACATATCCAGACTTCTCTAAGGCGATGGCATTACAAATTAGCTTTAAAAATAAATGTTCATGTTATCGCTTGTTAAAGATAGTTTAGGAACTACAAAGACTGGCCATATCACAATTCCTAGTAATAAGATGAGCTAAATTTAAAACCAGCACTGCAATTATGCCTAGTGCAATATTCACAAGATATTAGAGGAAAATTCAGCAGATCATAAACATTAGCCAGAAACCCTTAACTGGAAAATGCATGTTTACTGTGTCATAACATCTTTTTCATTGGTGTTCTTTATCAGTCTTGACCTAATTAGGTACTATTGCCTCATTATCCATGTAATTATCTAATGCTTTTTGGATTGTACCACATTTTTATGTAGTTCATACTTTGTCTCAATTAGCTCAATAGGCTATTTATGTGTTGAATAAAAGTATTTCTTTAGCAGCTTTAAAACTTGTTGTCCTTCAATGTTTACAAGCAGGAATGAAAATAAGCACACTAATTCCAGTTATCCTGAATTTGTGGAACTTTTGCACAACAATAAAAGTTAAACTTTTAAGATAACAGAAAACTTCTTAATATCAGTATGTTATTTTGAAAGAACAATTTGAGATTACAAATTATATTTAAAGTAATGTTCATATTGTCTACTTTAAAATAATGATAGTTAGCTACAGCTGAATCTCTGTAATCTGGCACTCTCTCTTCCGGTAACATCCATAATCCCGCATGATTTTAGTGAGCAGGATGAACACCTATCACAGGTTTGGGCAAGTTGCCCATGATCCCATGAAGTTTGTTTACAGCTTCCAGTCCTGGCCCTCAGTGTTTTGTGCCCTTATTAGGCTGTAATTAACCACTAAATGTCTTCTAAGCGCCCAAAAAGCAGGGTAAGTGCTGGTAATGCAACTAGACAATATTGGCCTCCCATGGTCCAGCAAATTCTCTTGTTTGGCACCTGTCTGATCCCATGGGTGCTGGATTAGAAAGGTTCAACCTACACAAAAATCCAGCAGCAAGGAGACAATTTACAGAATGTATATCATTAAGGACCTGGGATTAGTTTAAACACAAGGATGAGCTACAGTAAAAAATTAAGACTGAATCATGTATAATCGCTCAGGCTGTGAAGAATCCACACTCCTGAGCAATACAGTTAAAGTGATGTAAATCCCCACACAGGTAACACCAGGCTGACCGGAGCACTTCAATGTAGTATAGTGCTTCAATGTAAAAAAGTTGCATATTAAACACAATCAGGCCTGGAAAGGCTGGGGAAGGGAAGGAAGGAGGAATGGGTCAGGAAGGAAAGGAAGGCAGCTGCCCTGAGGCCTTGTGATTCAAAAGAGGCTAGGGCTCCTGGCACTACCACTATTGTCAAGGACAATCCCAATTTTACAAACCTCTAATAACTGTATTCATAATTTAGTAATCAACAATCTGGGCAATTTTACTACATGCATGTTACTAATATATTGCACAAACCTAATCCAAACAGAAATGTTTTTCATTAAAATTACACATTAATTAAAAGCATTTGTTTTAAAATTCTTTTGAAGGGTTGCGAACCCAAACACAAGAATATCACATTACTGAAGGAGAACCAGAATTGAAACTAACTAGCCCACTGTCATTATGAAAGTACAAATGGGAAATGTAGATAGAATACACTAAACCCTGGATTTAGCAGACTAATGGGGTGAGGGGTTTCCATTATTCTCGAAAATCCATTAAATGTGAGGGTTTACTGCTCACCAATCCCTGTCAGACTACCCCATCCCCAGTCCCATCCCTGCCACAAAAATAAAGATAAAAAACAAACCTGGGGACTCACCAGAGCTGCTGCCGCTGGATACAAAACCACTACCACTGGAGGAGCTGCCAGAGGCCACCATGTGAAGCTGCCACATCTGCAGCTGGAGGCACTGGGCAGCGTGCAAGAGCTGCCAGCTGCCATGCGCTTCTCCCACCAGGGTGGGGTGAGTACGTGGGCAGATGGCACTTGTGTATGTCCCCCACACCTGGTGGGAGGAACACATGGCAGCTCCAGTGGAGGAGGCAGTGGCTCCTCCAGGCTGCAGCAGAGATAAGTCCGTTAATTTTTTTTTTTTTTGGATGTGGGGGTGGATTTAGGATTTTACTGACCCCAGTAGACTTTGGGAATAACAAGGGTGACATCAGTAAAATCAAGGGTTTACCGTAAATGGAGAAAAATCAACAGCTATTAAAAATTATTTTGCCAATTTAAGCAATTAGTTTTAAAAAGGAATTTTATACATATAAGCACGTGGATAACTTCAATACTTGCCATATTAACCCCATAAAGTGAAAGTGATTTATTACATAAGTAAAAAGCAAAAAAACCTCAAGCTTATTCAAATGTTAAACCTTTAAATTAAAATGGTCAATGCTATCCCAACCATGACGTTATTAAAACTGTGAAATTCATGCGCATTTAACAAAAGTTAATAATGCAATATTTTGACATTGAGGCAGGTTAAGTATAATCAGTTGTCATTTCACTTAAATCAGGGTGACTTGTCACATACCGGCTATCTCTGTCCCAGAGTAGTATTCGTATGTGGTTGATTATTGACGGCTGACCTAGTTTAATTTCAATGCCAGAACGGCAGTCATCATCAATTGGGTGTCGGGAAAAACCATGATCCAAATCATAATTCTGCGTGTCCCCATCTAGTAAAGCCGACTTCAGCTCCCCTTTTACAACCTGGGCTCCATATTTCATTGTTGCGATGTTCTCACCTGGTACTAAAAGGAGAAAGAAACCATTGTTTAAAAGTTATGCTGTTAGGGCACAAAAAAATTAGCAGAGATTTTCTGGTGGCTACACAACTTCAGGTTGTATCAGGACTGTGCGAGCCTAATCCAAATACCACTGAAGTTAATGGGTATCTGCTGCCTCCACGGTCTTTGAATTCAGACCTATCAGTTGGACCCCTTGTCTGCCAAAGCAACAAAATCTAAACCTTGCCACAGTATCGTGCCACAAAAATCTAATAAAAATAATTGGAGATAATGATCCTTAACTTCATTTGTAAAATACAGAGATACATGGTTGAAAAGTGTTGAGCTAATGTATTGTTGATTTTTCAAAAAAAAGAATAATGTTTCTCGCCCTCATAACTATAAAGAAAATGCTGAAAACATGACCTGAATGCAAAATGCATTGTCATCTTCCTTACTGTATAGGCTGGTTAGTAACAGATTTGGTGTGTAAATTTTCCCGTTCATTTCAATGTGGCATTACACCTAAAACCTAGATAATCTAGTTTAAAATATCAACATTCTGACTATTGCATTGATGAACATGTTAGCAGAAATACCTCGCTAAGATGCTGTCCAAATAATTACAGAGTGCCTCCTTTGCTTACACAAATGCCAAAAGTCCTGTCTTTTATCCACATTACAGTCTCAAGCTGCTCCCACTCCCAAATGAATTTTGTGAATATCCTTATATTTACAAGAATACAGGAGACTAAAAAGGAGTGAACATCATAAAACAGATTGAATGTGGTATAAAATAAACATAGGCTGCTATTTCCAGTATTACTTATATTCATATTTAATTTTTTCAAACTCAAGATTTAAATGACGCTCCTGAGCAATCCATGAAGCTTGCTGCAAAATTTAGGTCCACTTGAAACTTAACAGCAAAGCTATTATTTTTATTACAAAATTAACATTAACATGTGACAGATGCCTGCATTAAGGGTTTGATTCATTTTTACATATAAGGTTTTGCAAATGGTTTTCCTTAAGGAATAAATAAGAATTTTGGCAAACATGCACTGTGCTGTAATTTACATACTGAAGCAACATTTGGACTATGTGGAGTTAACGTTTGTCTGTTTTCCATTTAATGTTTGTCATCCCTGCCATTGCAATTCTTCAGAAAAAGAGTGAACAAAGGTTTAGGAAACTATTCCAGTTCTGCCTCCATGGACAGATAAAAAGTTCAGTCTCAATTCAGCAATTTCAGATATTCTCAAGCATTTTAAAATTGCATATGTATTTTCCAATTAGGAATACATCACTCATTTCTATTGGTAAATTACAAAGCTATAGATAGGGTTCTACCAAATTCAGGGAACCATTTTGGTCAATTTCACAGTTACACGACTTTAAAAATTGTAAATGTCATGATTTCAGCTATTTAAATCTGAAATTTCACCATGTTAATAATTATAGGGTTGCTGACCCAAAAAGGAGTTAGGGGGTGGATCACAATGTTATTGTGGAGCAAGGGTCCTAGTATTGCTACCCTCACTTCTTCACTAGTGCTGGCAGCGGCACTGTCTTCAGAACTGGTCAGCAACACAGCAGTGGCAACCGGCCAGGAGACCAGCCTTGAAGGCAGAGCCACTGACAGGAGCAAGCCACAATAAGGATGGCATAGTATGGTACTGTCTCCTTTATTTCTGCACTATTGGCAAGGGACTGCTTTGAGGGCTGAGCGTTTGGCCAAAATCCACCTGCTCTCTAGGCATCCAACTTTAAAGGCAGCACAGAATCAAGAATGGCAATACTACAACTCCCCTAAAATAACCTTGTGTCCCATATGCAATTTTCTTTTGGGTCATGACCCCCAGTTTGAGAAACATTGCTCTCCCTTGTGACAACTGGATAATATAGGATAAAAGTACACAAAAGACCAGATTGCCCAGTTCGTGACACATTTTTCCATGTCTGAATTTTGTAGTGCCTTAGCCACAAAGCAGGTACATTTTGAAAGTCCATCCCCAACAAGTTTAAAAAAATATACTGATGCTCACTTAGCATTCCCCTGTAGTTGAGGTCCATATCCCGACTTTCAGAACGAACTTTAATGGCATCCAGAATGGCATCAGGTGACAGCAGTCCAGAAGGTCTTACAACATTTAGTAGCTCTGTCAGACTCATCAGAGGTAAGCGTACTGCCTGCATTATTTCAGAATGATTCTCCTTGGGGTTATGTTTACACCAGTTCATCAAAGCCTGGAAAATATCCTTCTCTGGTGCTGCAAATGAATCTCTCAGCACAACATTTAGAAGAGCAGCCTAAGTAGAGAACATCCAAGAAAACTCATGTCTAAAAATGTAGCAAAAATTAACAGACTGTTAACTGGTAAAGCTATAATAGCTCTCCACAAAACTTAATTACGCTAGTAGGACAGTGACTCAGACAAACCATAGCCATTAAATAGCTCAGATGTAGCCAGGGCATTAAAAAGTATTTTAGTGAGAAAATAAATTTTCTCCAGTGGATGACACCTCTAATGGAGTATAATCCCGAAAGGAGTGAATGCCCTGCACAACCAGATCAAAGTATAAGCCAAAATCCTTATACTTTAAAAATAAACTTCTTGATCAGAGGCAAAAACACCAATGACTTACTATGACACTCTTACTGAGCAGCCTCCCTGGCCTTTCAGGTTTTATTCAGAGTACTGTCTTTGATTATACAGGTTGAACATCTCTTGTCCGGCAACATCTGCAGTCTTCCATGATTTTAGTTAGCCTGATATCCACTTATCACAGGCCCCCAAAGTTTCTTTATAGCCTCCGGTCCTAGCTCTCAGTGTCCTGTGCTGTTATTTAGCTCTAAATCACCCCTAAATGTCTTCTAAGAGCCCAGCATGCAGTGAAAATGTTGGTAATGTTACTGGACAGTCGACCTGTGGTTCAGCAAATTCTCTCGTTCGGCACGGGTCAGATTTTAAGGATGCTGGACTAGAGAGGTTCAACTTGTACCGTGCTTGTTTATGTTCCTTCTAACCACTTATGCGAATATTCTAGATTTTCTACTTACCTAATAGATTATGTTGCATCACCATCAGAACTAGGCTCAGAATACATAAGTGCACTGAATCAGTCAAATTAATTCTATCCTGATGTGCTTTAAATACTTGTTGCTAACGGGTCAAAATGTAAATAAAGTGATTTATAGATTTGCAAATAGAGTGTATACTTATATTTGGCTGTTAAAGAAACATTTTGGTAGTACACTTCTGAATTTAGCTAATCAGTACAAGAATCAGGGCTGTCAACTACTCACCATTAACTCATGCAATTAATGCAAAAAACTAATCAGGACTAAAAATTAATTGTGATGAACTGTACTGTTAAACAATAGAATACCAATTATGATTTAAATAGTTTTGGATGTTTTTCTATATTCCCAGACATACTGATTTCTATTACAAAGTGTACAGTGCTCACTAGATTGTTTTTGACTACAGTTCTGTAACAAAAATCTACATTTACAAGTTATGCTTTCACAATAAATAGATGACAGAACTTGTATGAGATGAAATAAAAAATATTGTTTCTTTGGTTTATTGTTTTTTACAGTACAAATATTTGTAATCAAAAACAGTGTAAAACTTTAGAGCCCAAATTTCCACTCAGTCCCTCATTTTCAGCTGATCGCTAAGACAAATGAGAAAGTTTGTTTACATTTATGGAAGATAATGCTGCTTTGTTCTTATTTACAACGTCACCTGAAAATTACAACAGGCTTTTGTAGCCAATGTTGCAAGGTATTTATGTGCCAGATATGCTAAATATTTGCACACTACTTCATGCTTCAACCACCATCCCAGAGGACATAGAGGACATGCTTCTATACTGATGATGCTCGTTAAAAAAAATAATGCGTAAATTAAAATTGTGATTGAACTCCTTGGAGAATTGTATGTCACCTGTTCTATGCCATCTCAGATGATGACCCAACATGTCTGTTTTGAGAACATTTTCATGGCAGATTTGACAAAATGCAAAGAAGTTAACAATGTGAAATCTCTAAATATTGTTATAGCATTTGACCCAAAGTTTAAGAATCTGATGTGTCATCCAAAATCTGAGAGGGATGAGGTGTGGAACTGTGCTTTCAGAAGTTTTAAAAGAGATGTGGAAACTAAGAACTCAAACCACAAAAAAGATAATCAACCCCTCCTGTGAGCAGAACAAGAGATTGAAAAAGACAAAATTAGCCTGGCAGCAGTTGCATAAGGAAAATAAGCTGCTCCAGAGTGAAAGGCCTTGCTCTTTCCCATAGGGGAGGCAGCCAAACCCGAGTGTCTATTAGTGCAAGGACAGACATCGCAGGGCAACCAACAACATGACACCTTGTCCCGGGGGTAGGGGAACAGAGAAAAGTACCTCCCCCTGGTTTTTATTTGAGATAATGGCATTTTCCTTTTGGTGACGGATCACCTCTTAACCCAGCCCTCACGCCTATCCTGAAAATATGAGCAAGGGAACACAGAAGGAGGAAGATAAACCCTGCCTGAGTGAGACAGACTACCTCACCACCACCATCTCCAGAGAGGAAAGCACGAAGGCTGGCAAGAGACAAAAGATGTCTTGTCACTTCTCTAAAGTTATGCATGGCTTCAGTTTTGAATGGGGGGGCTGGTGTTGCTTATTTTAAATTCAGATTTCATGACTGCACTATAGCCCTTGTATAAAGTGTAATAAAAATACCATTTCTTTTGGTTTTTACAATGCATGTATTTGTAATCAAAAATAAAGTGAGCATGGTACGCTATATATTTTGTTGTAATAGAACTCAACATATTTGAAAATGTAGAAAACATCCAGAAAATTTAAATAAATGGTATTATTTTATTGTTCAACAATGCAATCCATTTGACATTGACATCATTTGACGATCCTAGCGAAAATGAGATGCAAGTTTTGTATCATCCAGGCCCTACAACAGCAATCTCAGGCCCCAGGACAGAATCGTCAATGACTCCAACATACAACACACATCCACACAGACATGATCTGCCTGCCATTTGGCCAGTGCAGAACCTAAGAGAGAGTGTGGGTGCAGGAAGGAGTACAGGATGTGGGCTCTGAGCTGAGGCAGAGGGTTAGAATGTAGAATGGGGTCTGGAGGTCAGCCCTTACCCCAGGTAGCTCCCAAAAGTGACCAGCAAACCTTTCTGACAGTGGCTCCTAGGAGAAGGGGCCAGATGATCTCCACATGCCACTGTCCATAGGCACTGCCCTTGCACCTCCCATTAGTCACAGTTATTGGCCAACCTAGAGTCAACACTCAGGGTGAGGACAGTGCACAAAGATACCCCTTTCCCCTCTCCCCCAGCAAGGACTTGATGACCTCTTCTGGGAACGACACAGAGGAAAGACAAGCAGGAGGCCTGCTGTGCTGCCGATGGCAGTATCCAGGAACTCTCAGGCCCTTTTAAAATCCCTGGGCTCCAGGGCAATTGTTCCCTTTGTTGCCCTGGTCAGTGGGCCTGGTATCACCCACTCAAAGCTCTTTTGAACTACTATCCTCATTTTTTCAGGGCCAAACTGGTAACTGCAGAAAAAAAAAAAAGAAATCCACACAGCTCTACCTCCTGGACAGAAGCACTGACAAATACTGATTGCAAAATAAAACCAACGAAAACTGAGAAACTTCTTGCATTTTCATGCTGCAGACACGGTAAATAGGAATGAGTCTTAGAACAAGCAAGTGCTTCTGCAGCATGGCTTATCACATAAACTCCATCTACTGTAAAGGAGATAACATGTTTCATGGTCAATGGAGCCTGCTGATTTGTTCATACTTATATTACCTGCAGCGCACTCTCAGATGACGTATATCTGGCATCAAGAAGTTAAGAATGAGGACTTCAGTGTCAAAAGGGAGAGTGAGCAATTATAATATCTTCTGTAACTAGACACCAAGCTAGTTAGTTAGTTCTATAAAGCCTCTGGCCCTCATTCATACAATAGATTTTCTCACTGAACTTGACAAACAAGTAATTTTTGTTTGTTTTAACAGTAAAGGGACTTGAAATATCCATATGCTTTAAACATTCCTTTATAATCACTCATTGAAAGCTTGGAACTAAAATTTGCTTTCTTACAAAAAAAAATCTGCTATTTCACATGTATGCTGGTTTGTTTGCAAAGTTACTGATACTGAGCTTTGAGGCAGATGAAACAATATTGGAACATTTGACATAGACAAGAGACACTGAGGAATAAATCTCTGGTTCAGTGCAGCCACTAGGCTCTGTACCATTGTTGTATCCATCCCAGAAGGATAACTAGTGCATGAGGTAACTCCAGTGGCACACAGCCACCACAGAGACTCCTAGACACATCCATATACGACCTTGTACTGCCATGTACAAGTTGTGACCGAAGGATCAGACATTATTAGAATACCTCTACATTGCAATGATCCACACATGTGGTTTCAGCCTGTTCATACAATTAGTAGCTGGTGTAAAATGTACCAGTCCAAAGGCAGCTCCACCTTGCACTGACAGAATGATCATGTAAGTAGGAGCCCTAGAATCAGGCAAATGAATCCAAACTGAGTTTCATGACATCTTTGCAACCCTCTCTTCCAAATCTGTACTGTGTATAGTTTGGCCAGACTTCAGATGCCAGATTATACTGTTTAAATGACAGGACAGACTTGATAAACATGCAAGTAACCATAAGGCAAATCATTGCTCTTATCCTTGAGAGTATCTTAAGAGTCACGTTTAACTGATAATTGGTCACAAGTGAATAGCTAAACAGAAACTACATTTAGGAACCCTTAGGATCTCTCTTACTGTACCATAATGTTTATAGAATTCTACAAAATATTATTCAAAGTGAGATGAGTGACTCCAGCAACAAAATTGCACTGCAAATGGACCTTACTATTAAAGTTTTCTGTTACTTGACCTATACTTCTCTTTTCTCCACTTCCGACCTAATTAGCATTATACCATAGAGTCTCTATTTTTAATGGACCACAACCAACCCGCCTGAAAGAACTTCAAAAGACGCACCTTAGAAAGTGACAGGAAGCCTTCGCTGGAGAGCACCTCTTGGGCATTTCTGTCCATAAACATACAGCACATACAAGTCAGTTTAGGGAGTGAATAGAGACTGGCAACATCAAAGGTCATACAAACATTCTGAATATTAAGTATGGTGCAAAGGTATTCAGAGGTGGAATCCTCCAATTCTGGGAATCCATATTTGTGAGCCAGGCTCAGGAAATCCAGAAGCACCTCTTCTTTTTCATCTCTTAATGTAGCACGGCCTGTATAGATATATTTCAGCAGCATTGTGAATGCTTCTGCTGTGGTATCTTGAAGAGGGATTTCTGCTTCAGGCTGAGATTCTCTCATTCCACCATATAATAATGCTCTAGAGACAGAAAGGAAATGTCAGAAACTTGCATCCCAATAATGGTTGCCTTATTATTCATATTTAAACAGTAAAGTAAATAAATCAATCAGCCTAGAGTGCATTCAGATGCCAAATGAAAAAAAAAAATTAAGGTATATTTGCAATGGCATTTCAGAAGAGACCACATAAAATTTAAAAAATGGTTTTGAAAATCTGAAAGGGAAGCTACTGTGGACAGCTTAAAATTCACCTCCAGTCTGATTGTACCTATGTAGGAGTAGCACTATGGGATCTCTTCATCATTATCTCAATTATTCTACATCAAGTTTAGTCTGGTTACAGAAAAAAAGCTGATTTGTGAAGGATAGGGAGGGTTGGTTGTTTTGTGTTTACAATTTCAGCTCTGAAAATTCATCCTGCGATTTGACAGTTTAGTTAGGTTCTTTCCTAATCATATATCACTATCAGTAAATACGCAGCTTTCAGACCAAATTATGTCTCTCTTGACAGGTACACAGACCCACTGGAAGTTGGGAAAGCAGAAGTGCAGGTAGGGGAATTGATCTGCTAATGCCCATACCATGAAAGAATAGCAAAACTGGCAACAGAACCCAGGAGTCTAAATCCATATTTAGACTTGTTCTGTCCTACTATCTCGAGCACAGGAAAGCCTTGGGGTTGTAAGCAAAGAGACTTGGGAAGAATCAAGAAATTTTCAACATGTTTTCTGTAGATAAGTAACTTGAGCATTCTGTGTACACGCGCACATACACACGTACACACACACCTCTCTTAGGCTGTATCTACACTACCACCTTCCTTCAAAGGAAGGATGGTAATTAGGGTGTTGGAAGTTTACCAATGAAGTGCTGCCATGCATAGGCAGCACTTCATTAAGCAAAGTACCCCCCACAGCAACTCCGAAGTTTTAAACTTCAAAGTACCAGCGCGTGCCTAGCCACGGTGCACCCTCAAAATTTTGAGGAGTAAGGGGACTTCGAAGTTGCCCCAGCACTTCGAAGTACCAGCAGGTGAGCCGTGCCGCAGGGGGTGGAATTTGCTTAATGAAGTGTTGCCTATGCATGGCAGCACTTCATTAATAAACTCCCAACACCCTAATTACCATCCTTCCTTCGAAGGAAGGTGGCAGTGTAGACACAGCCTTAGTTTAATCACTAGCCTCTCTGGCATTCATGAGAGAAAAATCATCTTGAAATTTTACTATCTATATTTTAACAATGAGAAGCACTTCTACTACATTAAAATGGGACCTGAGTTTCAACCCAGTTTTTAAATATGAAATATTTTCCTAGTTCATATAAAAGCAGATAAAGGCCTTTAAATGAACAATTTCAGCAAGAAAAACTAAAACTAAGCATTTTTAATAAATAAATTGTATACAAACATGTCGCCTGTATTTACACTTTTATATGACAGAGAAGTTTTCTTTCTAATAATGTACAAATTAATTTTGGAACCCAATTTAATGAAAGTCAAAAATATTATGTCATTGTATTTTCCAGTTTTTTATAGTTGGTCACAATGTTTTGATGCCCTAGCAAGCATTCACATAAGAAAGGTCAGGTTCAGTAAATAGCAGATTATTTCTCTATGAGCTTTCCAGGATATATGTCATACACATTAAAGTTTCCTGTAAGCCTGGAAGGAAGAAATGCATCACCTGAAATAATGGCATCTAGCAGCCAGGATCACTCTATGTGCAGGAAAACGTTTCTTTTCTACAATAAAGGTAACATCGCTGTATTCCTCCCCATTCATCAGAGCACCAACATTCTCTGACAAAATGTGAACATGGTCAATTTCCCCCACAGCTGTGTAAGGACGAAGTGGGTGACTGTTACTCATCTTGTTGAAGTGATGGTATTGGCGGCCTATAGGAAGAAAGAAAAGAACAACAAGCATTTTAAAAACTCGATATTGAAACTACCTCAGAGAGCATGTTAGAGTTATGAAAAAGCTAGTGTATATGAAATTTAATCAGCTGCAAGGGATAATTATGTAGTAAGGTTTTTGCTAACTCAGTTACAATGGGAACCCACTTAAATTGCTTCAAAAACTGTATTTTATTTGATTTTAGATATATTCATCCTACTTTATTCTGTCAATGCATCTGTTCTAAATCAGCAAGATGCCATTAAACCAAAATAACTGAATGGGCTCTGCAATACTAAATGATTCACGAAAGATAAAACTCTGCGTGAATTAAACTCCATTGACTGACCAAGGATGGAGAAATAATTATCTGAGTAAACACATTTAGTTTAAAAAGTGAAATCTATGCTAAAAGTGTTTTCGTAAGTAATTAGCCAGAGTATGGGTGTTTGTAATATATTCTTATTGAATCTCAGATTAACTTCCCAGAACTGAAATAATTAGTAAAACCCTGTAAATCTGTTGGTATCCTCTTTTACGCACAGATGTGGATACAGACATTCACTCTTCATTTTTGTGGATACAGATGTGGACACAAATTTTATATCTACAACCCTGCAAATTTGCTGATATCTTCTTTATATCCCTGGATCATTTTTTTCAGATGGGAATACGGATACCAATTTTGTATCCACACAGGGCATTATAATTAGAGATTCTTAATTACTCATATAGAAGGATTATTCAGAGAGAAAAGTTCTACTAGGCTGACATTCCAGGAAATTCTTGAAAAAGACTTGGACTGGGAAGCTCTCGCCACCCAATATATTTTTAAAATAAAGAAGCTTTATGGCAGTTGTAGGCAACCTGCAGTCCATGGGCTATATGCAGCCCACTGGGGTTCCACCTGTGGCCCTCACAGAACTTGTCTGTCCCTCTTTCCCAAATGCCTCTCCTCCTTTGGGACACAGGTGTGCTGCACTTCCTTCTCTTCCCTCTCCCTCCCAGGACTTTTGGTATGCCATGAATATGCTGATTCCTGCTCTGTCCCCGCTCCTCCCCAGAACTTGAACAGCTGATTGTCCATCACTGCCAATTATGTGGCTCACTGAGACAAAGGAGCGTCGCTCTTGTGGCCCACTTACTAGTCTTGGATGCCCATCACTGCTTTAGGGGTGTGGGCAGGGAAAGAGACCTTTTCCTGTTCAACTAAAAGATCGCTTGAGCAGTGAAGTCAGATTTACAAGGCCTTTGGTTTTGCTATTTATTTCAGCTATTTGAGTACCCATGTGGTGTTTAATTTGAAACAGCAAATTACTTAAACTTCAAATATCACTTTGAAAGAGAAACAACATGCTGTCTGCATTTAAAGAGAAATTATACCTTTGAAACAGGAACCTGCCTAACTTGATTCTCTATTCATACATATTACCTCTGGAACCCACAAGCTTAAACAGCACATGCTGAGACCCATAAAGAAGCATTTGTCCTTGACTTTATTAAAGGTAATTTCAATATTATGCCATCAGCTAAAGTAGCGATGGCCATTCCATTCTCAGCTTCAATTATTAGTCTCCTATAACTTTCCCCCCTCTCTGCTCCACTCACTCCCTACCACACACCCACACCACGGAAGTAAATATTTGGCATAAATATTTTCAGTCACTTTTTGTTTTAAAGGTGAAACTTAGAGCAAACCCAGAAATGGAATTAAGGTCAGATTTGCGTGTTGAATGTCTTCAACCATCAGGCTCCAAGAGGCCTTCAGCTCAGAATTTGACTAATTTTTTTCCCCCCAAGTTATTTTCTCTCTTGGAACCTTCTTGTTCATTGAATGTATCCAAGAAAGGAGCACCACAAAGGACAGTTCCCATTACAACCACTTCCATTACAGGAATATTAGATGCTAAAAAATTTATTTCTGTGCAGTCCAGCTTGCAAAGACATGCAGTGCAAAACCTTGGGGTTTAAATATTTATTCTTACACTGAAGTTCGCTTTTTAAAAAAAAGTCAATTCAACTGTTTGACATTAATAAGGTAGATTTTACACTTCAAAAATATTTTCAGATACATCTCCTGCTCTCTAGTAACCAACATTATTTAAACGTTAAATTGGGTCTGGGTGCAATTTATGAAAACTAAAATATTAAAAGTGATTAAATTCATATACTGCACAAACTGAGTATGTTCATTTCTGTAATGAAATAGCTGAACCCTGAATGTATTATTTTAGATAGATATACTTTATGTGCACATACGAGGAAGTTTTGCACAACGAAAAATAGAACTGAATTTAAATAATACTTCTATTTCAGCACTGATAAGGCCTTACTGTGGTACATACTGTACAAAGAAGAAAATCCCTGCCCCCAAAAGCTTAAATCATGACAGAAGGGGTAAAAGTAAAAAGCAGGAGACAGAAGAAGCAACTGTCAAAGGACACAGGACAAGTTAAGGTAGCGAGAGGGGAACTGAACTCAGCTCTCCTCATTCTGCCTATTACTTGAACAAGGTAGACAATCTTGGTCCATCTCACCACCGGTATAAGCAGAAATAACTCCACTGATGCCAAATAAATTGCATGCACTAAAGCGGGTGACGAATATGGGACCTATGTGTTTGATCCTACCTGTCTCCTCTATGATACAACAAAGATGCTATGGTAATTTCAAAAAAATAAACCAAACACAAGCAAAAATAACGTTTTCTACATAACAGTTTTACCATAGTATCAATTAACACATCTGCAGAAAGTCTATAGACAAATTAGCTTTTAGAAAAAATAAGATGCATTTTATCTTTTACCAAAAGAACAAAAAAAATATATAAATTATATCACTAAGTGGCAGATCTAGAATCTATATACCTATCAGAACTTTGACATCCTACATGTCAAGGAGTCCCTGCTGTTAATTTGAATTATTATTCTTTGAAAGAAGAGTCAAAACATGCCTTTTACAGCTCTTTCTTCCACTTTTTCTTGCCCTTGGACGCTGAGAGTTTCAAACATGGCAGTTTATGGTATAGCCTGATTGTGCCTGCATTGCAGAGACACTGCAGGAACCTGTCAATAATGCTATATTGGCTCAGCTCTCCGCCCTGCTTGAAACTACACTGGACATAAATCTAGGCAGGGACAGGGATGGTGTATGCCCATACTTTTTAATTTTAAATTGAAGTAGAGAAGGTGACTCACCCCAAAAACAAATCTGAATACACCTTCATAACAAATTGATATAAAGATGAAGGTAATATATAGGCTACCATACAACACTAAGATTTTTTTCTGAAGATGATTCAGTTTTGCATTACAACCATCGAAACTAACTGTCCCAGGTGATATTAGTGCCAAGGATGACTTGCATGCAATTCTGCAATCTCACCACTTGCACAACAGTTATCACAGTACCCCAAGCAGTTTCGGGAATGAGCTGTATTGGTCAGCACACTTTTAATTTGATATTCAGAACTGAGTTGGAAACTAAGAACATAAGAACAGCCTTACTGGGTCAGTCCAAAGGTCAATCAAACCCAGTCTCTTTTCTTCTGTCAGTGGCCAATACCAGATGTTTCAGAAAGAATGAACAGAACTGGACAATCACCGAGTGATCTATTTCCCATCATCCACTCTCATCTTCTGCCATTCTGAGGCTCAGGGGTCATTCAGAATATGATGTTGTATCCCCAACCATCCTAGCTAATAGCCATTGATGGACCTACCATCCATGAACTTATCTAATTCTTCCTTGAATCAAATTATAGTTTTGCTTTTCACAACACTCCTAACAACAAGTTCCACAGACTGAATGTACACTGTGTAAACTTCTTTTTGTTTTATGACTGACACCTATTAAGTCCATCCAATGAACTGATTCTTCTGCTACATGAAGGGATAAATAACGCTTTTTTATTCACTTTCTCCATACCATTCACAGTTTCAGACCTCTATCAATCCCTGCCCCACCCCCCTTTGTCATTTCTTCTCCAACACGCAGAGTCTTTTAAATGTCTCCTAACATGGAAGCTGTTCCATACCTCTTATTTTTGTTACCCTTCTCTGTAGCTTTTCCAGTTTTGATATATCTTTGGAATGCAGCAACCAGAATTGCATGCAGTATTCGAAGTGTGGGTATACTATGGATTTATGTAATGACCATGATATTTACAATTTTACCTGTCCTTTTCATAATGGCTCCTTACACTTAGCTTTTTTTAAAAAACTGATACTGCACAATTAATTGACGTTTTCAGATAATTAACCATGATAACTCGAGAGCTAATTTAGACCCCATCATTTCGTATGTACAGTTGGGATTATGTTTCACAATGTTCATTACTTCTGTTTATTAACATTACTAGCTATCTGTTCTTTTGTTGCCCAGTTTCATGAGATCCCTTTCTAACTCTTCATTCTTCTGCTTTGGACTTAACTATCTTGAATAATTTTTGTACCATCTGCTTCATCTCCCACTCATCCCACTACAAATCCCTGAGGGACTGTGCTATTTCTCTCTCTTCAGTCTGAAACCTGTTTATTCCTATATTTTATTTTCTGTTTCTTAAGCAGTTAATGACTCACTGGAAGACCTTCCCCCACTTATCCCATGACTGCTTACTTTGCTTAATCTTCAGTAAGGGAACTTGTTCAAAGACTTTATGAAAGTACAAGTACACTGGCTCACTGTTCACCCCATTTTTTGATACTCTCAAAGAATTCTAATAGATTGGTGAGGCACAATTTCAGACTATTTCAGGCTTTATAGAAGCTTATTGAATTTTCTTCCACAAATTATGGTTATCCAGTGGTCTGATACTGCTGTTCTGTACTATTGTTTCAACTGGTTTGCCTTATATTGAAGTTAGGATTACCAACCTGTAAATGCAAGGATTGTCTCCGGAGCCTTTTTAAACAACCAGCATTATATTAGTCACCCTTAAGTCACCTTGTACACAAGCTAAGTTAAGCTAAAGGTTGCATGCCATAGTTAGTAGTTCTGTAATTTCATATCTGAATTCCTTCAGAATGCTTGGGTGAATCCATCTGGTCCTGATTTATTAGTGTTTAATTTATCAATTTGTTCCAAAAATCTCCTCTCCTGACACCTCAATACTGGACAATTTCTCACCTCTAAAGAATAGCACAAGTGAGGGAATCTCCCTTACGTTCTCTGCAGTGAAGACTGATGCATAGAATTAACCTAGGCCACGGTCCTCACTGCCACTTCACGGCAGTGCAACTTTCTCATTCAGGAATGTGAAAAACCACTCTCCTGATCACAGCAAGTTACAACACTGTAAAGCACCAGTATAAATGGGCTCCCTACACTGTTAGGTATTCCCCTCATTTAGGTGGTGTACATGGAGAGCTGGTGCCATAGGCATACTTTCATACTTTAATGTTTAAATGTAGATATACCCTTAGCTTCTATGCAGTGGTCTTATTTACCTTGAGTGCACCTTCAACACCTGGACTCTTTCAATTGCTACACTGGGACTCCCACCGAGTGGCATTAATTCATATATTTGTCAACCAAGGCTGGTTACACAATGGTGGTCCTTCCCCTTAAATGCAAAAATCTATAGTGATCTATGCTTTTATCACTTTTAGTCTAGACAACCTGAATTGAAGCCACTGCAGTTATCTTTGAAGGGATGTGGAAGCAGCTTACCTTTAAAATGTGTGAGGCTACTAAGTCTTAACAACAGTGCTCTTCGCTTGCTAAATATTTAATTCTGCATTCAGTTAAAGGTGTTAGATATGATCTGTAAAGCCTCAAATAGTCTGAAATCTGACAGAGTTCACCTGCTTGTAACCACCAGGATGGGAAAGATCTACAAAGTAGCTTTTAATGTTGGCTCTTGTAATTTAGTGGTCAAGGGTACTGTCATGCCCCTCATGCTTCATGAATATTGGTTTATGAACATAAATATGCATAACTTAACGATGATTTATGCAAAAGTCATGTAATATCAATTTTACAATTACAATCTGTTGAATCAGTATATTCTATTTTTGTGCCTGTATCATTCTTGCATGTTAAGTTAGAAATATGGAATGTGAATCTGGTTTTAATTTTGTATGTATTAATGAAGGCCATTATGGATACCCCACAACCAGACTGGGTCTGTGATCAAGTCAACAATCTTTGAATAGCCTTATTTGTCTTATAAGCCCAAATTGTAGTTGGTCCTAGAAAGATGTGACCATGTCACCTACTGCCAGAATCCATCTGGAATTCAGAATTTCCAGATCTGAAGAAGCGGGTCTGTCCCATGAAAGCTCATTACCTATTTAAAAAATTTGTTAATCTTTAAAGTGCTACAAGACTTTTTTTTTGTTTTGTGAAGATACAAACTAACACAGATGTCTCTCTGTGACAAACTGCATTTGAAACAGCTAAGCATTTTTGTTCACTGTAACATAGTAACTTAGTTTGATCTGATTGTTTTCATTGCAATCACTTCTATCCTACTTTTTATACTTAATAAAAACAATTTTGTTTATTATCAAGACCAGTGTAAATAACTGTTATGGGGTGTGCAACAACTCTGCATCTCTCTCTTTCATTGATAAAGTGGGAGGACTGCCTGAAGAACTTTCTCTGTGTAAAAGTTTTACACTGATTAAAATGAATTTGTTTGGGGTTTTGGTCCTGGAGTTGAATTGGTTTAACGTCTTTGATGCTTTGCAATGCGATGATAAACTTTCTCTGGGGGAAAACCAGAGGATCTAGCCCCGCAGAACAGGCGGATGGGGCGCCCCAGAGAGTAAGAAGGAGGGTGTCAGTGGTATGACCCCCACACCAGGGGACAACTGTGTTTCAACCTGTCACAGTGGCAACTTGCTGGACCATCAGAGCATAGCAGTTTGTAAACACTACTGCTTATGTTAGCATAAGCTAGGTCACTCAGGCCTGTCTAGACTGCAGCCTGTTGTTGACAGGAGTTTTGTTGACAGAGCATGCGCCCAGACTGATCTTTTGGAAGACATCTGCCAATTGGGAGCGTTCTGGCAGCATCCCTGTACACCTTGTTCCACCACGAAGAAATGTCTCAACAGAAGGTTCCCCCCCACCATTTGGCCCCAGGTGCAGATGGGCCAAATACGGAATAGCCTTTCCCAACAGAACTGTTGGAAAAAGATACGCAAATTGCAGTGTGCAATTTGTGTATCTTTTGCCAACAGTTCCCCGCAGCCTAGACACAGCCTTAGAGAGATGAATACCTCATACCCTGAGCAACATAAGCTACTACATATAAGCACTACTGTGGACAACATTACATTGGTGGGAGAGCTTCTCCTGACAACACTGCTACTGCCACTTGGGATGGACAGACCAAAGCAGATAAGCCAACAGGAGAGTTCGCTCCTATCAGCTTAAAGCAGTTATTTTAGAGAGCTCACAGCTGTGCAGCTGCACTACTGTAAACTCTCTTGTGTATCCATGCCCTGCTGTTAGCAAGCTTTAGCACAAAAAACAAGATCTATTACAAACAAGATCTTACGCACAAAAAACAAGATCAATTTACAAGCATCATGATAAACTTACAATGTATTCCATCTAGTGTTCCAAGGCTACTTTGATAGGTTAAATTGTATTTGATAGGTTAAATTGTATTTTCAACAAGCAGAATGCCATAATAGTGGGTACTCCACAAAAATGTAACTAATATTTTGCTCTGTCAGTAAACCTAAGGACATAACTATACTTTATTGTTAAACCACAAACACCCACAATCACTTTCCCCTTCAGTACTACAAAGGGCATATGTTTTTGGGTAGACACCTTTCACCTAATGACGTGTGGGGAAAAAAGCAGTATTGGTTTTGGTTACACTTGGTTAGTCCTGTTTATCCCATGGCTGGAAAGCACAAAATAATGTATGAAACAAGTCTAATTTATAATGAAAGTAACAAATGTTGTTTGTGATCTTTTCCTTATCAGATTACACTCAGCTTGCTATGTCTCACGAGAGATTTTTCTTAAACTAAAATATCCCTTATTCACTCCCACCTTTTCTTAGAGAAAAAAAATTACATCAAAGTAAGAGAAAACTTGGAGTTAAGAGTCATGAGGGAAGGATGTGGGCAGGCTTCTATTTTTACTAGCAAAGTACTTTGCTATCTTTTAAAGCACAGTTTCTCAAACTGGGGGGCGTGCGCCTGTAGGGGGGCATGAGAAATTCCAGGGGGTCATCAGGCAACCCAGCTCCCCTCCTGTCATCTCCCCCACCTGAAGAAAAGCTGGATTTTGCTTCCAGCTCTCAGCCCCTGCCATTTTATGTGGGTGACCCTGTACAGCCGGCATAAAAAACAGGAAACCAGCGAAGACCCAAGTGAAGCTAGCTGCCTCCTGCAAAGGTGAGTGTGGGTTGGGGGGGAGAGGGGGCACAGGAGGATGCATGGGAGTGCCTGGCTCAAGGGAGGGAGATGGGGGGAGCTGGTTGAGGGAAGGGAGGGGTTCAGACGGGAGGGCTTGGGCGACTGGCTTGCTGGTCTCGTGGGGCTTGGGTGGCTGACCCTGGCATCGCAAGGCTCGAGGAGCTTGGCTGGCAGGCGGGCAGCTGGCCCCAGCAGCACGGGGCTCCAGCAGTTGGTAGGCATGCAGCTGGCAGGTGGGGGACTGGCCCCACCAGCATGGGGTCCCGTCGGCTGGCAGGTGGGAGGCTGGCGCAACAGCTGGTGGGCTGACAACTAGCCCCGGCAGCATGGGGCTCTTGTCGGCTCAGATGGGTAAGTCTGGCAGCGCAGGGCTCAGGAAGCTCTGGCAGCTGGCATGGAGTTCAGGCAGCTGGCCAGCTGGGGCTGCACCAGGCACCCAGAGGGGTTCAAGAAAAACTATTTGTACTTATTTATAATTTTAAATAACATTTTTATATCAAGTTTTTGTGTTTGTTTTAAACTACAAATTGAATTTTTTGTTAAAGAGGGACTGGATGGTAAAGCAGAGTTGGGAGTGTTTCTCCAAAATCACAAGGGGGGGCATGATGCTGAAAAGCTGGGGAACTACTGTTTTAGAAACTAATTTTTAAGACACACAGCAGAACAAATTCTTCATAATTTTCCAATATAAAGCTATTTTCAGTTATTGTACTCTAACTACACTGTGGTAAAGCTACTGTATAAGTATTTGCTATGACAAAACTGTTTCTGTTTACTTGGCTGGACAATTAGTAGATGTGACAGATATTATGGACACATGCAGTATCTTTGAAAGTACTGTATTCACTTTAAAAGTGAAATCTCTCTTTGTGAGCCAAATACTGCAAACACTACCTCATCCTACAGTGTCCTGACACAGCCTGCAGGCTCTGAGGGAAGAGGACGCAAGGCTCTGGGGCCTGCCCCTCCTTCATTCAGAAACCTCTCCTGGAGCCTGCAGGCTGTGTGTGGGTATGGGAAGCTTTGGGAGTAGCCCCCAAAGTGCTGCACCACCCCCCTGACCAGCTGCTGAGAAGGGGCAGCTGGAGTCCAGGAGTAACCCATGAAGTCCCCCCCCACCCATCCCCAGCACACTGAAGAATTGGGATGGGGCACTGCCCCAAGCAAGACAAACTGGAGCAGCAGCAGGTCTGGGGGCAGGAGCAGGCCGGGGGCTGCACAAAGAACCCCAGTGCCCTCTGGAAAGCATGTAACCCTGGATATCACCCTCACGGTGGCAGCCACCCTCTGAAGAGCACAGCCCCAGTCCCTCAACAGAAGCCGCTGCCAGAACAGCACCACCCTCATCACCATGGGAGGCCCCAGTAACCTCCCCGCTTCTCCCAGCCCTGAGTCCTTCACCTCCAACTTGCCTTGGCTTGTGCACCCCACCCACCTGACCTGAGCCCTGTAGTTTGTATGAAAACCTTATTCTGAATATTGTGTTGGTATACATGTAAAAAAACAGACCAGATTATGTTTCTCCACTCTGCATGTACAGCAATCGATTTTAATCTGATATATCCCTTAATTACCATTAAGGTCAACTGGAACGCTGTGCACTTAACTAAGGATACAACTAGCCCTAGCTAAAGAGAGGTGGTAACTCAAAGTAATCCATATGCTACGTATATCACAGAAGATTAGGCATTTTGAAACCTAATTTCTGAGAATCTAATGGAACACTGTTACAATTTAGAAAAATGTTTTAATTTGTCTGGCCTCCAGGTCTCTTCTTCTAGGAGGGGGAAGTAAAGGGGGAAAAAAGAGATTAGCTCACTGTTCTTTTTTAAACTGTCTTCTGCAGATTAAACTGTCTTCTGCAGATAAAAATGTGCCTTATAAACAAGGCCCAAGTGTCCATATGGGAAGTCAATATGCGCTAGCTGTTCAGCACTAAAATCAAACCCCAACGTACACTGCACTGACTTTCCCACATAGAAAAGCCCAGAGCAGCTTTTTCTAAGCAGCACTTATTCCAAAGTAGCAGCTATTCCACAATGTACAGTGGTAATAGCTAAACACTGAAAGCACCTATTAATATTATACATACACACATTGAAATGTATGTTCCATCAGCACTTAAGAGATACCAACCAATGTTACGACTCCACTGTCCTGGGCACTGTATTGAATCACAGTACGCAGTAGACCCTGCCTGGAGAGTCTGCATTCTAAACAGATGAAGCAGACAAGTGTGGGAGAAAGGAACAAAACAGGCAGGCGGATACTGGACAGCTGAGGCACAGAGGTTAAATGCCAGGAACAGAACTCATCTCCCTTGAGTTCCATAATCTTTATTTACTACAGTAATAAAGTAAATATAAATGTATAATTGTAATATATAAAATTCAAAGACAAAAAAGCTACATTAAACAAACTTGAAGTTGCTTGGTCGTATGCTGATAAATGCAAAGTAATGCACACTGGAAAATCTAATCCCAACTACACATACCACTGAAGAAAAACCTTAGTCATTGTACCTAGTTTTCTGAAAACATCCACTCAATGTACAGCCATTGTCAAAAAAACCTAATCAGGTTAGGAGCCGGTGGGAAAAGGATAGATAAGACACATTATTATACCACTACATAAATCTGTGATGTACCTACACCTTGAATTCTGAATGCAGTTCTTGTTGCTCCATCTCAAAAAATATATTAGAATTAGTAATGATATGGAGAAGGACAAAAAATGACTAGAGATCTGGAACAGTTTCCTTATGAAGAGAGATTTAAAAGACTGGGACTTTTCAGCTTGGAAAAGAAACAAGGAGGGATATGATAGAGGTCTATACAATCTTGACCATGCTGGAAAAAAAAGTATGTATTATTTATTCATTCATATAACACAAAAAGGAGGATCAAACACAGTATCCCTCTAATTTTTTTCATGTGCGGAATATATTTTGTTATGTGCCCCAAAACACATGGGCCACCCGTAGGAACACATACTCCTGGATCTGGGTGGCATTTGAATCTCTAGTGGGTGGCCGCCCAAGCACTAAGCTTACAGGGTACACTGGTCACATAATGAAATTAATCAGAGGGTTTAAAACAAACATAAGGAAGTACTTCACCCAACACACAGCCAACCAGTGGAACTCTTTGGCAGGTAATCTTGTGAGGATCAAAATTATAACAAGGTTCACAAAAGATCTTAAATAAGTTCCTGAAGGAGAAGTCCATCAATGGCTATTTGCCAGGATGAACGGGGACACAGCAACATGCACTGAGTGTCCCCAGCCTTAGTTTTCCAGAATCTGGGAGTAGGTAACAGGGATAGATCATTCACTGATTGCCTATTCTGTTCATTCTCTCTGAAGCACTTGGCATTGGCCACAGTCAAAAGACAGGTGAGTAGGTTAGATGGGTCACTGGTCTGACACATTATGACCATTCTTATGTTGTTGAATGACGGGAAGGGGAAGAGTTGTCCATGCCACCTTTTCCTGATCCCCTGGAAATGGCAGTAGCCAATGGGAGTTTTGTCAACAAAACTCATGGAGCATGCACACACAAAAAATGAGATTTGCCAACAATATCAGGACAAAACACAACACCTTTCCTGGCAGCATTCTGCCTCAAAGCTGAGGCATAATGCTGCTGTTGACAGTTTCTGTCGACAAAAAAGCTGTGTAAATGCCCCCAGGGGGCCTCTCTTGACAGACAGGGCATCCACAACAATGGGTAGCCCGGTCTGTTGTGCTTCTGGGTGCCTGATTCGACGAGTATCAGAGAGTTAGCTGTGTTAGTCTGCAGCTTCGAGAACAACAAGAAGTCTTGTGGCACCTTACAGACTAACAGATATTTTGGAGCATAAGCTTTTGTGGGCAAAGAGAGGAGCCAGGCAGTCTGAACAGAGCACTTTCCTAATTTACTTTTGTGTGTGGCTGCACTCTGTCAACAGAAGTTTTGTCAGGGAATCTCTTTCAACCGTAACCTCTGTTGACAGAGTGCTGTAGTGTAACCATAGCCTTGGTGTACCTTCACTGAAGGATACAGGTGGTACTTGGGCCTTGTTGAGAAAAGCATATTTTTAATATGAGAACATGTGTAATAGACATGTCTATGATCTCAGAAAATCTCTGTTTTGCACCCTTGTGTGTGCGTGAGCAAAGAGAAGACGTATGTGTAACTTTGGGATCCACTAGGCTTAATCACAATGCAGAATTATGTAGGTTATGCCAGTAGCAAAGCACAGACTTTTTTATTACAAGGATTGTCAGCAGTGCGGTGGACTATGAGAAGATTTTAATGTTATAATAATAGCGTAGTGAAACTGAAGGTTGAGAAGGTGCCCTGTTAATAAGGGTTAGGACCAAAAAGCTGTGAAGCAGTTCTTAAAATGTATACTTATTATTCTTTCTGGGGAGTTGGTTACGCACCTGTGTGAGTTCTGGACCCTCCTGAATCATCAACCAGGTCTATGCTACACACTTATATGGGTATAAACAGGACATTCAGAGGTGTGATAAATCTACATCCCAGAGCAACAATTATACTGAATTAATCCCTCATGTAGATGTGCTATATAGCAGCTATGTCTCCCATCAATATAGTGACAGCCTCTTGGGAAGGGGGATTAACTAGTATACTGCAGCTAGACAGCCATAGTACTGTATGTGAAGACAAGCCTTTCTAGTGCCAAGAACTAGCATTACATGTACCCACATGCATACTGAGGCGCTGCTTGAAGAAGGTAAAGAGAAGGTGGCATGAGCAACATTTCTTTACCACTCCTTTTTTATCCTTTAGCAGACAGATGGAATCCTGTGGGTGAGAGTGAATGGACCAAGAAGTAATTGAAACATATGTGGTCTTCACTAGCTGATGAAGTTGTTCTTTAATGCTGTCTGCAGTTTGGACCATCAAAGACCTACTAGGAGCCATGCATTACCAAGAGTAAAAATTGACAGACTACTCTGACCCATATCACGGCAACACTTCCATCACACACACAAAATCCACACATTTCCCTAGATTTTTTTTAAAGTGGCTATTTTTCCAGGGATACTCCAGAACCATTGGCACATGTAACCTCCAATATGGGGCGCTGATCCTACTCTGCATTCCCATGAGGCACAGCATACATCAAGAGAACAGGAAATGTAGATCTTAAAGCATGTAGTCATTTAAACAGGAAAGAGGGATGATGAGGGATTCTCCAAAACATCCCTTTGCAGCACAGAAGGCTCTGAAAAGTGTGAATTAAATTAACGCAACCTGAACCAACAACCCAGACATGAGAACCATTCCACTTAGCTCAGTGGTTGTTCACGTGTCCCTCCTGAGTGCCCATTCTCAGCTCCCCAACACAAAGGACAAGGACTTTTTCTGTGTGAGTCAGGACATGAGAATCACAGAATGGAAATGGATCTCAAGAGGTCATCAAGTCCAGTCCCCTTCACACGTGGAGCTGGAAGTTCAGACTTTCCCAAATGGTCACTCTCTTTCCCCTCAAACCAGGGCCGGGTTGGGAGGGGAGCACCCAATCTTTGTATATGGGCATGGGCCCTGCAGATCTTGGCATACACACACAGCAAAGAAAGGGGCTCACCCATTCCAAGAAAAGAAAGCAGTTTAGCCCTATAGACTATACACCCTCTATCCCAGCTTATATGAGGGGGTTGGGAAGCTGGCTTAAAGGCACATAGAGGGGCAAGAGCTCTCCAAATATGGGTACAGGCACAGAAGGAGAGAACATAAGTTTACACATACCCCAGCCTCTACTCTCCTCCAACCCACATAGCACTCACCCCAGAGCCCCTTTGTAGCATACCCATCACTCAAACTCACATTATCCCCAAATCTCCCTCTCTCTTCCTCCCCTACTGACCACTATTTATCCCCTTCCACTTAGCTACATATCCAAACATCTATCCCTCAGTTCCCTTACTTATCTCTCTTTCCTAACACTCCCTCCCAAAAAATATCTGTGGCTATTATTTTGCTCCTTTGATTACACCTCACTCAAATGAAACTGACACCCATGACCCCACAAGTTATAGCCACTTTCAAGCACTTAACCCATACCCCTTTTGTCTTACATGGGGACTTGTGGTTAACATCCTGAGTTATTAAAGTGGGCGAATTAATATTTTTGACTAGCTCAACTTTTGTTGGCGAGAGAAATTTTCAAGCTGCACTGAAATCTGAGGAGCAGCTAGAAAGCTTGTCTCTTTCATCAACAGAACTTGGTCCAATCAAAGATAATGCCTCACCTACATTCCTTCTCTAATATCCTTGGACCTACAGAGCTATATCACTTCAAGGGAGGTTATTTTTAGTTATGATAATTGAAGGATTAGTTCACTGCCAGTCTCAAAGAGGTCTATGATTCAGTCAGTCATTCGTACTTCTCAATTTATAACAGCACAAAGAAACAGAAACTTTTTTTTTCAGGAGGGGAGGAACCATTGGTCAAATGATCCCAAATTTGGATTATTAATGCTACTTTCTACTCCCACGAACACATCAAATTTCAAAGAAATATGAGTAGCCTTTCTGATTTCAAAGCACTTTTTATGACGTAAAACTCAACTCTTGCAAATGTTGTCACTTTTTCTGTACTGATGCATGTGGACTAAAAATACAGCATCTTAAATGCTATCCCCAGCTTGGGTTCTGCATAGACTTAGTGGGGGTCATACACTATCTTGGGTAAAAAGACAGACCGTTCTGAACTGCAAGTTATCAATAGTTGGATATCTAGCTTCAAGTCTTCCCCCCCCCCCCCCCAAAGGGAAAAAAAAAAAGTAGCAACCTAGAAATTAAGGAGTAAGGGAAGTCAACAGAAGAGAACACACCCATTGATCTCCCTTAGTGGAGAAAGTACGGAAACCCAAATTACAGTATGTCAACTTCAGCTACATAATTAACAAGAGGAATCGTGTACCTTAATTCGACCTTCTACTGCAGTATAGACCTGGCCTAAAACAAGTGTTCTGCTATGGATGTGGTACCATCCCACTGCCCCGCTTCCCTTCACCCCGCTACACGCCACTTCAGATGCACTCGCTCCCTCCAGCAGTACCAAGGTTTCCAGCCGAGCAGCTGGCCCCATTTGTGCTCCCTAACACCGGGGCCACGAATTAGCGCCACACCGGGCTCTGCAGGAGTCACACTCGCCGTGGCCTTCACCGGCCCGGACATGGCGGCGGCGGGTGGATGCTGGCGGCGGCAGCAGGGGAAGGAAGGCAGGCAGGCCAAGGGCCCGTCAGGACCAGACACCTGGACGCCCAGAGTAACATGCAACCTTTGACACACGGGAGAGCGGCCGCCCGACGCTTAGATCCGCGTGGGAGCTTAGGGACGGGGCCCGGCTGTGCCGCAGACCAGGACCCCGAATCCTCCAAAGGGGAACACAAGGCGCGCGCGCGAGCCTTCAGGGCGCAGAAGGGCACAACGGGTCCCGAGGAAAGGGGGCACCCCTCCCCACCCACACGTTCGGGGCGGAACGCCCCTTGCTGGGGGGGCGGGGAGTCTACGTCCCTTGGCAGTGAGGTCAAGGAGCGCCCCAGAAGGTGCTGGCGCCAGATCAGTGACACCCCGCCCCACAACTCACCGGCCGGAACGACAACAGCACCTTCCCCCTTTCTCCGCGCCGTGGCGTCTTACGTCATTCCCCCCGCTCGCGAGCTCCCCTAGCAACCACAGCCGTGCCCCGACGTGCTGACGTACGTAGCCACCGGCCGCGGAGGCGAAGTTGCCGGCTTTAGGGTCAGGCTGAACCTGAAGCGTGAAAGGGCTGCGGGCCCGTTGCCCTCGGTCTCGCCAACACCCTGTGTGATCTACCCAGAGCTGCCCCACCCCTTTCCGTAGGGGCAGCGCCGGCGGAAGTGAGCGAAATCCTGGAGATAGGTGGGGGTCTACTCTTTAGCCGCGACCCCCTACTTAGTGCCCAGGGGCAGGTTATAGGGGTTCCTGAGATACCTCCCACGATGCCCCACTCTTCATATAGTGTCAGGATATCTCTCAGCTCAACCTGTTCTCAGGTAGGCTGGACAGCCAGTAAAGTGCAAATACTGAAGAAGAAAAAACATACTTCAAGTAGTAGAAATGTAGCACTTTTAAGACTTAACAAAATGATTTATTCAGTAATGAGCTTTCGTGGGACAGACCCACTTCATCAGATCAATGTCATTTCCAATACAGACTGACATTTATAAGTACAGAGGACCAAAAAAAATTGCAATAAAAACTGACAATCAAGGAGGATTGAAGGAAGGGGACGAGAGGTGGAGGGATGTTAATTGTCCTGTCTGAAATAATTACAAGTATCAATTAACAATCAACAATTAACAACCCCCCACCTCTCACCCCCTTCTTTCAATCCTATTTGACTTGTCAGTTCTTATTGCATTTTTCTTTTTGGTCCTCTGTACTTATAAATGTCAGTCTGTACTGGAAATGAAATTGATCGGAGGAAGTGGGTGAAATCTCATCAACCAATAAATCATTTTGTTAGTCTTTAAAGTGCTACATTTTTGCTGCTTTGTTTTTTTGAAGTACAGACTAACATGGCTACCTCTCTGTTACTATTCATACTTGACTACTGTAACTAAGTATTTCTACTTCCTTACTTTTCACCTCTGCCTCTCTGCTTACTGTGAATGAAGTCTAAAATAGCTGCCCTCTGGTTATTTCCTCTACCATCAAAACCAAGAAGTCTCTAATACAGACAAGAATTTCTTGGACATTTTGTGTTTTCCTGTATTTCCTACAGTTGTGTGGGTTGTGAAGATTCCCGCATTATTACTTAGTACTGTATTTGGATATTTCTCTTATGTATTCTAAGAATGCCTCCTCCTTACGATTTGCTGTTCTAAGGTAGAACTCTATTGTGACATTATCCCATTTTCCTCCTTTTATCTTCACCCAGAGACTTTCAGATGGTGTCCTTTCACTTCCTTTAGCTCTAAAAGCAAGTAGATGTGTTCTTGATGCATAAAGCAGCACCTCCTCTCCTTTTCTCACTGTCTGTCCTTCCTGAACAAGCTATTCTTCTCTGATAACAATATTCCAGTCATGAGATTTATCCTGCTAACCTGCAGTGACAATAATAGATATAATTTTACTTGTGTATGAAGAGTTCCAATTTATCCTGTTTTTTGCCCATAGTTCGTATATGTTCACACATTTAAGATATTGAACACATTCCCCCACTGTTTTCCTTTCTGCTGTTCCTATGACCCTACTGTAATTTTGCTTTCTGCCTCCACCAATATCTAGTTCTCTGATAGGGATTCGTTTTTATACCTACCTATAGGTTTTTGTCAGCCCTCGCCTTTGAACCTAATTTAAAACGCTTTTCATAAGGTGACCAAGTAGTTGTGCAAAAATGTTTTTCCCTGCTTGACCAGGTGGGCCCCGTTTCTGACCGGTCCTCCTTTCTAAATCAGTATCCTATGCGTGAGGAAGCCAACCCTCTCCTGTCATGCAAGAAGTATGCACCGCTGTTGAAGCAGCAAATCAAGATTCCCATGTGACATTACCTGTGTTAGGACGTGTTAACTTTCAACATAGCTTCACTCTGTAGTGCAGCAGGATGCCACTGAAGAGGCTTCTGGTGCAAAATTATGATGCTGTATTGCTCCTATGAGGATCTGCACACCATCTTCAGTGGCAACCTACCTTCATCATCATGGCTACTACCACTGAGAGAGAAAAAGGGGGAGTGGAGTGGGCTGGAGACAGTGTCCAGCAGGGTGAACTCCATGGACATTGTGGTGGTTGAGGAAGGAGAGTTGGAGGAAGACTGGGGACAAGTGACATGGACATCCAGTATCATGGTGAGCCAGAACCTCTTAACTCTGGAGCAGCCCAGCCAGTCCCAGCATTCTGGCTCTGGTGCAGGAGAGGGGATTTCCAGGACGTATGCATTGTGGTTTGATAGTGCAGAGAGACATTAGATACAGCTATGCTTTTTAAAATTCAGGAAAGAAGAAATTCAAATAATGCACACACAGAGAGTTTGTAGCTGCTTCTCATTCCCCAGGGCAGCTAGGCAAAGGGAGCACTGTGGAAGTTTGTCGATACACACATATCCTGGGAATCCTCCACAGAGATCAGGTACTCTGCAATCCTCTGACTTCCCCCTGCTGTAGGAAACTTTACCACATTGTTGCCAATTATTTGTAGGCAACAAAGTTGCACATAAGCCAGCAGCATAGAGTTGGTTTGCAGGAGTGTGCAAGCGGGAGCTGCACCCTTTCATCTTCAGTTATTTTTATGAGTGAAATATCTTCAACAATCACCACTGCCTGGGGAAAACAGTGCCACAGTTAAGAACAGTGGTCCTCAGCACTTATAGTGATAGCCCTCTGGCCACCCCCCACTTAGTCCCATCTTGCCACCTACCTCCAGGGCTGAACTCACCATGGCTGGGGCTCCCACTGTAATGTGTGTAGGGCAGCTGACAGACTTGCCTGTCTCCTGGACGAGGTTGGAGGCAGGACTGGGGACAGCCTACCCTCAGCATTGCCTTGAGTGCACTACACAGCATTCCAGTAGTGATTTATAGGGCCTGGGGCTCCGGTTCGCTTCATTGTCAGCTTGTGCTCTCTTGTCGGCATACTATTCAGTGGCAGTCAGTACCATCCATCCCAGAGAGAGGGTGAGGGGCCCCAGCCAACTGAGACTAACTCCTACAGAGGTGTGATGGCAAGATGAACTCCTATAGTTTTGCACACATCTTTTTATGTTTCAGTACAATAGCACTTGTCCTGTCCCACAGCCCCAGGATACTGTATGACCACGAGTCATCAGCTAACAGCAGAGGGGACTCTGATCTTCTCTTGATGGGGCCTCTTTCTCACATAGATTCTTTTGCAGGACTCAGCAACTATTATTCTCTGGCCATCAAGGTGCTGCTGGAAGCTAGACAGGCTGGCTTCAGGGACTAATTCCATTAAACACATACATTCACACTTTCCGCACACAAAGGAAAGCTCAGTTCAGAGAAAGCAATTAAAAAGCTGTTGCTTTCAACTTGTTTGATCTAAGTGTTTAGGATTTAGAATGCATGTTTACATTTTATTTTCTCAAGGTAACTATCTCTGATCTCTCTATAGTTAGGAAACTTTCAAACTGTTTTATCATTACCAGTTTGTGTAAAGTACTAGGGAAATCTGCTTAGATTACAGATTCTGGTGACTACCTTTGACAAAGTGATGAGCCAATTAAAAACTTCTACTGTTCATGAAGTTTTGAAAAGGTAAAATGGTGTATTTATGGAGTGCATAGCTGAGGACTTGGGCTTTATTGGTGTTTTCTTTTGTGTGGTTCTGGAGTGTCTTAGAGAGTATTTATGAAAATTAGCAGTTTCTACAATGCTGAAGGCTGAATAACAACAGTGCTTGGAAGGGTTGGCTGCTTTTCACAGGCAAAGCGGTATGAGAGAGCCCAGGCTGGAGAGTTACAGGGACATATCAGTCCCATATTTCCAGATTGTAATTGGGATCCTGTCACAGAAGGTCACTGCCACTAAGCAATCCACTATTTCCCACATATTACCCAGAGGTGTAGTCCTTCATAGCAGGTGATGACAGCCCCCACAGCTGACTTCCCAACTCCAATGACCATGGGAAGAAGTTGGTTGACTTCCTGACTCCAAGATTGTGGGTAGTAATCTGGAGGTGCCAGCTTCCACACCGCAACTACCACTCACCTCTCCACTGTTAGGACAGCTCTCATTTTATTATCTTTGTGCCACAGGGTAGGGGTTAGCTCCATCTCGACACTGCCAGGAAGGGGGCTTTGCATATACCCAAAGTTTTGCTTATCATTCCATACCTGCATAATTATGTGATTCCACCACTCACTGCTTGTTTCCCATATCCAGAACTGATGATCGACCCTGTACAGCTACTCTACAAATGCTGAAAGCAGTCTTTGTTTCTTTCCATGGCATACAGCAGGCTAAACACCAGTCTTTATCTGATTAGCAGGTCATAAAATAATGTAGCTGACACTGCACTGCAGTCATAATGCTCATCATGCTATCAGGAGAGCAGGGTGGTGTCCATGATTTGAGACAGAGAAGGTAGTTGCAGAGTCTATAGGGGCTGGTGGAAAGCAGTTCAAAAAACTTATGTAGAAGACCATGGCATGATGAGACAAAAACAACTGCATTATAGGCCAGTGAGCCAGTCTCCAGGAGGCACTGAAAGCACTTCTCAGACCACACAATGGCAGATGGTTGCAAGTTGCTCAGCTGGATAGGTACACGCACGGTGCCATCCTCTTTCACTGTAAGAGCATCAAATGTGGGCATGTTCTGGCAGCACAAGCAGCATTGTGTGGATGTCAAAAAGTGATTTAGTTACAGTAGTGGGTGATTGTTGACAAGTTTAAGCCCATACTGTAGTTTAGACAGGGCCATAGTATGTCTTAAGGTATTGTAGGTCATACATCTTTAGAACATTTTGCAGATAATACTTTTATTTGATGCCACAGAGCTATCTCCTACAACAGTCACATCACTCAAGACTGTTCAGTTCCAAGAGGAATTATAAAAGGTGTTTCTAGAACTGCAGTAACTATCAAGCTGATTCCATTACTGGAAGGTGGGGTGGGGGGGAAAAAGAGTGTTTCAGTGCTACTGAAACACTTCAAACTAGCTCCCCTGCAGGATTTGTAAATGTGAAGTATTTTCCTAGTTACAGCTCCAGTGTAACAGCAATTAGTAATTTTTATTTATTTTTTTTTTAAAGAGGCAGGTCAAGTGTCGTAACAGCAGCTCATTGAGATGTTACAAACAGCTAGGGCTTTGGTAAACCTGACTCATATCTAAGTATAGCTTGATATAGAGGATGTTTTAAATGCTAAGGCTTCCACAAAATATCCTACACCATTACAAATAAAGGGATAAGAATGTCTGCCAACTCTCAGCCCGTGATTAGGGAATCATGCAAGTTTCAGCTACTCTTTAAAGGTATAAGCTAGTTGCTGTATAACCTCAATTTGCAGGATAGCTGTTCAAATTCTGTGCTCCTAGATTTCCACTCTTGAAAGCAAGTGACAAAGCTTCTACCCACATGTACTTAACTGCCAAATGCAATGCAGGTTGAACTCTGTTGGACTTGATATGGCACCACCATTTTCTAATCTGAAGCAGCTTGCTCCTGAAAGTTTATTGCTTACTGATAACTGCACACAAATTCCCAATCCTGCTTCTGTTAAGTCCTGTTGAATTTTGCCATTGACTTCAATGAGTGCAAAATATGTCCCCAGAAACTAGTTCAAGGTGTTTTATCTGCTCCCCATGTTTAACAGAAACATCACTTGTTGTAGACCCACACAACATATGATACAGCAATCTTTCCACTCACATATGCCACCCCCAGCATACCAGTTCTCAGGTCAGTTAAAAACCAAACAGTTATAATGCACAGTCAAAATTTCACTAACTCAAATCAGCTCCGAAGGGGGGCAATAAACTAAAGTTTGTATAAATGGTGAATCTGCATGAGTACACTTTCAGAACATAGATGGCACTGTGTGTTCCTAATTAGAAGTAGTGGCATTACAAAAATAAGACTACAAAGGGGCATCCGAACACTATGATTTGTTAACAGAATTGCTATATAGAACTCTTTGTGGATGAGGTTAATTTCTTTCAACCAATCAGTCTCACAAATACCAAAGTATGTTATACATTTCAGCCTCCTGGAGAAGACTTGTTCCTTTTGGAAAGGATGTTACTTTAAAAACTAGATGAGGGTTACCATGTGGTTAGGATTCAAAATTTCAATCCAGTAGCCATCAGGATCCTGAACAAATGCAAGTCCTTTCATTTTACCTATAATAGAAAGATATATATTTTCACATAGAGCCTTTAAAGATTAATATTTTACACTGACAAGAACTACACATTTATCTTTCAACACTTCCTTGCCTTTGTGTGGCAGACTGAATGCATTATTTGAACTGCCTGCTCAAAGTATTTCATCACCAACACTACAGCTCCAGTTCAGATTTTTAAGAGAGCTGTTGCATTATTGTGCTTTTGTTTGTTACGGTATAAACTCAGCTTGTACCTTTCCCCGCCCCCACCACACACACTTGGCAGATCCTACAGTTCCTCCCTGAGGACTATACAATTTGCACCCAGAGGCTTTGGCTGTGTCTACACTATAAGATAAATTTGAATTCATATTGATTTTGTAATTTATAAGACTGAATTTGACCATCTTCATTTCCCACCTGCTCCCCACAAAGTTGAGTCACTGCTGCCACACAGAAATTGGTGAACAACTGTTACAGTACTGCATTGTGGGAAACTGTCCCCCAGTTCCCTCATCCCCATAGCATTCTGGGTACACTCACTGGTCTGGATGTCAACTTCTCACATTGCATTTTCATAATTCCCCTCCCACTCCCTAAAAATATGTCAATCCCTGGAAATAACACAGGGACCCTCACAGTTAGAAGAGGATAGAAAAGTGGAGGAAGAAAGAATTTTTGGTTTCCCCTGCCATTACATTGCCCACATAGGTGCAACAACTGTGTTCTCAACCGGCCACCAACCCTACCTCTCATCATTGCATGCATGTGATCCCTGAGACACCAGGGAGACTTTTTCCTCATAGCAGCAAGGTCCAGTATGGGCAAAAGGGTGGGGGGGGGGGCGTGGTTTGTCAGCAGTTGAGGTGCCACTGGAGGTGGTCCTTCCCCACAGTGGCAGCCAAGCCCCCACTATCTTAACCACCAGAGGAGACTTCCTCATGGTAGCAGCAAAGCCCAGGATATCTTTCCCATCCTTGGAGCCCTAAATGCACAGCTGGCAGCAAAGTCAGCACCGAACAGCAGGCACTTCCTTCTACTGAGTTGGGTGCTACCCACATGATACAGCAGAACCTAGGAAAGACCCAGGCTGTGTGGTGCCTTGGGGGCAGGGGAGGGAAGGGGGCATGCACACAAATGTAAACCACTGAGAAGGAGTTTCTCAGCATGTTATGCAAGTATGACTGCCAGCACAGCCTTGTTAGCCTGCTGGAACACGTCATGGGCTGGTGCCAGGCAGTGGGGGCGGGGGAAGAAGTACAGACAGACAGACACAGACTCCTGGCAGGGGCTATTTGAATGGGCAGATTCTTTCTCTGCTGTGAATGTAAGACATGTCTCAGGCTCATAGTAACATGAGCCCACAGCTAAAGCCTTGCTGTTCCCAGTTGGAAATTCAGGCTCTTCCTGTTACCGGAGAGCAGCGGCCAGAGTGGAACACTGAGAGGCATTACGAGTTCCTACAGAACACCTCTGGAGGCTAGTTAATTTGCCTTTAATCAAACTTCTGAATTTGAGCTTGATGCTATACCTGTCAGGTAACTGCAATTTTGTTATGTTGAGATTAGTGCATCTTAAATCAAGCTAATGGTATTTACAGTGAAGATACTCACATGGTTTAAACAAAAAACAAAAAACCACAAACCTAACAAATTTGAATTTATCTTTTAGTGTAGACATAGCCTTCATCTGTAGTCTACAATGACAGATGTAAAGCACCGGCAGTTACAGGCTTGCTCACAGAGCATTGCAGGGAAACCACTGTTGTGTGGCCACACTGTGCTCCTTGCGACAGTGGAGTACATGTATTGTGGCATTGCATGAGCTACTATAGAGCAGTGCACCGTGATGGCTGTTTCACTGTGCAGCTTTGGGAAGGTTTAAAATGCTGCATGGGACAGTCAGTATCACATGATACAGGTTTCCCCAATCCTGCTATTCTGTGGTCATCCTACAACAGTAGTTCCCAAACTTTTCAGCATCATGCCTCTCTTTTGATTGAGAAACCCTCATGCCTCCGACACCTCTTAACAAAAATTCATTTAAAATAAAACACAAAATTTGATATAAAAAAAAAAAGTTTTTCTTGGCCCCTTGCAGGTACCTAGTGCAGCCCCAGCTGCCCAAGCCCTGTGCTGCCAGAGCTGCCTGCCTGAGCCAGCTGAGCCCCAGCTGCTGGAGCCAGCTGCCTGCCCTCCCACCCCCCAGCTGCCTGAGACCTGTGCTGCTGGGACTAGCTGCCCAAGCCACACAGGCCAGCAGTCCATACTGCTCACTTGAGCCCTGCCCTGCTGGGGACAGCCCCCTGTCAACCAGTTGCCCCAGTCACCTGCCCAAGCTGCACGCTAGCCACTTACGTCGCCTGCCTGAGCTCCACCCTGCCAGGACCAGCCTGCTGCCCACCAGCCCGACTTGCTGGGGTCAGCCGCCTGCCCACCAGGGCCACCTACCCGCCCAAGCCCCCTGCTGCCAAGGCCAGCCATCTGCCCACCAGCCTGAGTTGCCTGAGCCCTGTGATGCCAGGGCCAGCTGCCTGAGTCCTGGGAGCTGCCAACCCCAAGCTGCCTGCACAAGCCCCTCCCCTCTCCACAGCCAGGCACCACCAGCCCTCTACTCTTACCTCATCCCCCTCCCCTGGCCCAGGCACCCCCACTCCCTCATCTAACCCCATCCTACTCCTCCCTCCAACCCCCATTCACATTTGCAGGAGGCAGCTAGCTCCATGCGGGGTCTTTGTTGGCTGGCTGCTTTTGGTAGCAGCTGTGCTGGGTCGCCCACATAAAAATGTCAGGGGCTCAGAGCAGGAAGCAAAGCCCGGCTCTTTCTTGGAGGGGGGGGGGAATTATGGGGTGGGGTGGGCTGGGTTGCCTTGTGCCCCCCCCCCAGAAGTCATTCATGCCCCCCTGTTTTGGGAAACCATGTCTTACAACATTGTGGGTTGACAACAAAGCAGTGAGAGCACATACAATATGAAGTGATTTGTCAAGAATAAGACCCAGTTCTGGGAACCAAAAACTTCCAGTCCTAACGAGACTTTTCCCCTCCCTTTGACAATAAAGGGCCAGACTACACACTTTTGTGCACAGAACTGGCTTCTGCCAGTATCCCACAATGCCTGTCCTGATTGCTCAGTTTTTTGAGCTGCTGTCCTGCCACCAGCCAGCTACTCTCCCCCTGTCAAAGCTCCAGGGAGTATGGCACTGGAACATGTTGCTCTCTTTGGGGAACTGAGTGTGGGGGGGGGGGCGGGGCAGCGCAGGGAGAACCAAACCACAAACACACACCATCACTGGAATACTCCTGTTCGGTCCCACACTAGGAACAGCAGAAAGACTGCTGCTATGGTGGAAGGGGACAGACTGCTGTGCTGCTCTGACATGGCACCATTGCTGGCAAGTGAGGCAGCTCCCGGAGAACCCCCAAGATGTGCAGAGATCAGTTCCACCTTCCCCCAGCATTGAAGTACTCACACTATCACTGATGGTGTCCCCAGCGTGAAGGAGAGCTAACACCCTCTGGTTATTTTGTTGACTTTTTTGTGTCAACATATGTTTTGTTGACAAAACGTGTCAGTACCAACAAGGCTGCGTTTTTGGTTTTTTGGCAGGGTAGGGCAGAGGCAGTAGTGTCAGTATGCTGTCTTATAAGCTTACAGTGGCAGAAAAAACAACTTACCTTGGAGCAGGGAGATGAGCAACCCCTCCCCAACATCACACACTCCCTCAACCCCAAAGACCTCCCCAGCTCTTTGCCTACCAAATCTGCCCATGTGAGCATTCCCCCCTGCATGATTTGCAGTGTCCCACATCAGATCACCACACCTTTAGGCTGCATGAAACAGCTTTAAAAGGGGTAGGTGCATGCTTGCAGATCAGCCTGCCAATAAGCAGAGTGGCTACAGGAAGCATTATAGGAATGTTTCCTGAGGTCAGTTACAATGGAGCAAACAAATGCAGTGTTCTCATGGGCACTGCAGAGCCATAACCACTGCACAAAAAGTTACGCTTCTTATTGACATGGTTTGCCTACAGTGCAGCAACTGAGGAGTTAGCGCACACCAAGTTCCTTGCCAGTGTGGACACCTCAGAAGTTACAATGGGGAGAGCTGATTTCGTCAAGGCTAGAGTCTCCCTTCTACCATTCTTTCTGAAGAGGTGGTGATACTAAGTGATCTGTTTCAGAGTCAAGAGCACTCAAACCTCATGTAGCAGGATCAATACCTGCTAAAGGGGTGGGGGGGGGGGGAGGAGGGGAAAAAAGAGGAGTTTCAAGAAATACTATCAGCATATTCTGTACTTGATAAACAAATTTAAAAAAAAAAATGCTTCCCTATCAAAACCAAATCACACCAAGGATGAACGGAGGGGTGGGAAATCCACCCAGAGATATTCTTCTTCTGATACTATTCACTGGAGTATTCAAGAAGAGTGGATAGTGATGAGTCCTGGCTTCTGCCTTAGGATTGCACACATCAGTGCCATTTCCAGCCAGGAAAGCATAGGGCATGGGCTTCAGTTACATAGATGTATGTTATACAAGGAACACTAGAACAGCTGACTGTCTATTTCTTTCAACAGTGAGTAGAAAGTGGAAGTATCACAGGGAAAAAATCATTTTTACATAATGTTACACAGCAATTCAAATAGGAATCAGTGCCCCAAGAAGGAAACCATTCTTCCCCTCCTGTTGGAAGGATGCTGTCATGACAAACTTTTCAGTGAAAGGCAGGAACAGCTACAGGAGAGTGTGTCAAAGTCTGTCTTGCTGCTGTGCGGACCCTTCATGCAGGGAAGTGTTTGATAATACAAGTTAAAACTCCCACATCTGGCATGACCATGTATCTTCCAGGACCAGAGAGTCCCAGGGCTGGGAGGAGGGGCCAGCTCGGCTAACTGCAGAAGCCCAGAACAGCCACAGCTAGGGGGAAGAGAGGGGGCCCCACCAGCAGCTGCCAGGAAGCCCAAACAGGCAGTGGCAACTCACAGGGACTGAGTGGGAAACTGCAGCCCAGGGAAGCAGGAGCTGGAAGGAAATCTGCAGCCACAGGAAGCTGCAACCCAGGGAAGCTGTGGCTGGAAAAGGGAGCCCAGGAGCAAAGGATAGATGCCAGCAGGGGGCAAAAATTCACCTCCCCTGGTCCATCAGAATCCCTGTTCTACGACTGTTCAGCTCCTGATGGTGCTGTATCAGGGAGGTTGAACCTGTACAGCTATTTCTTGATTCCCTTCAGTTTTAAACTAACCAAAAAACAGGTTACACATCAAGATTCTCTTAATAGACCCCAGATGAACAAACTCTCTCCACTGCATAACATGCAAAAAAAAAAAAAAAAAAAAAAAACCACACACACCACTCATTCTACTTTTTACCACAATTGGTAGAAGACCAATTAGGTGAGAAATGGATTTTTTTTTTGTCAAATTGACATATTAACAGCAAAAGAAAAAGAAAGACAGTTGTGCCAATTTGGTTCCTTCTGCAGTTTTGATTACATTAATAGATTATTAGTAGGACTGTACCACACATGGCTGTGAAGTGTGTCAAACCATGAAATCAGACTTCTCCCACAAAAAAAATCTACTTATTGGAGAGGAATGAAAAGACTGTGCTGAAGGGATCCTTGCCCAGGGCTCCTACCAGACACCAGCCTCCAGCTGCTATTCCCACCTACCTTCCTCAAGTGTGGCAGTAAGGGTGTTGGAAGGGGAGCAAAAGGAGGTCAGACCTAAATCCAAGTACCTCCCATGACTGGTGATGCTGCCTTTTGAGCCCAGAAACACAGAAGCAAGCAAGTGTGGCAATTTTGCAAACCCTTCCTCATCCCTGTACAAGCTTTAGTATTTCCCCCTGTGGGACAGAAGCCTCACAGGGTTATTACAGCACCATAAAATGTCAAATGTAAACATGCAAAAATTAAATTTTTAAAATCCTATGGCCATGAAATTGAGCAAGACAAACCATAAATTTGTTAGGGCCCTAATTATCTAGAACTGATACAGCAGAAGGTAACCAGAATGATAGAAGGTTCCTCTGCCCCCACCCCAAATATGTAAAGACAGAAATAACATCTGTATCCTTTGGAAGAAAGGATAATTGAGAGGACTGTAACATGTAACAAGCTGTTGAACCTTCCCAATTTTGATGGACAGAGCATTTCATTAGGCTTCTTGGATGTTAAAGTGAGACAATGCATGCTACTGTGAGTTTGTCTTATGTACCAAATCAATATGTAAGTCTACAAACTTAAGTCAAGAATGTATCATGCTAACAAAAATACATATCTGGAAGTCTGGTCAGCTAGCGAGCACTCTGGGGTAGACCAAATTTAAATTTTTCCTATTGTATTAAAAGAGATAGAAACTCTGAATGGCTCTAGCAAACATTCAGGATGAATGAATTCAAGAAGTCTGGACAGCTATTAAAAAACCAGTATCACCTAGCAACACATGAAAAAGATGAATTCACTGTTTATGGGGGTGGAGAACCAGATCATAATTGTAGAATGACCTGAAGACTTACCATCATCTGGTCTCTTCACAAATTTCACTCCCAACTCTTCAAACCTTTTACAAGCTGCAGATACATCAGGGACCGCAATTCCAATGTGACCTGTGCAACAGTTTACAATATGAGTTTTAAAAAAACAAAAAAAAACCACACACAAAACAGAAGTGGATTGTTGTTACAGCACCCAAAATAGGGCACTTCACCTATGCAAAAAGCTTCCAAGTTACATTTAGCTTTATCATCTAAAATATGTTAGCTTTACTCAAGGAAAGTCCTTTCATTTCTGAAAAATGCATATTAAGAGTACCAATATTTGCCTTTTTTTAACCCCTTCTTCCAATAAGCTAGCTGTTAGTGTCCCTCTCCCCCCAGCCCCCCCCCCCCCCCAAAAAAACGACAAGCAAACACCAAGTGTTTTACAGAACACGCCAGGGACACAGCAATACAAGCAATAGAACCAGAGCAAAGCAAAATGAAATTTAAGGTTTAAAAAAAGCAAGGGAAAAAAGTTTTCATAAAGGCTACAGCTGAACTTCTGGAGATAACTGATGTAGTGTCTGTTGGAAGATGTTCTGACAAAACTTCTGCTTGTGTGTGTAGATGTAATCTGTCAACAGATCAATCTTTTGATCCGCTTTGTCAACGAAAGGGCCCCTGAGACAGTCTACACAGCTTTTTAATGCCATTTGTATATGCATGGCTTGATGTGTTTAGTTTACAAAACTCAATAGTTTAACTATAGCCAAAAAAGATATAAAAAACTAAACAATCAGGAAGTTTTCTGAACATACTAAATAAGGTAAGGATTTAAATCCCAATATTGTGTTTAATACACTTGCTTTTATAATCACCGATTCCCAAGTTCAGGGAACAGTCCAGAAACTCAAGGTCAAATCCTCTAGTCTGATATGTTCTTGATAAGCCATACCAGTTCCCCTTCAAAATATCAAGTCAAAGAATTCCTCTGCATGCCAGAGCCAAATCCTGCTCACTCTTCTGCCTGAGAGAGACTCAGCCTTACATTTTGGGGAAAAAAGCGTTCTACTAATTTACACATTAGATTCAACTGAGAGCCAAGTACATGTCTTCAACTAGGTCTCAACTCAGGGTACACCCAGAGAGAATATGCTATTAAGATTTTAATAAATTAGTAAAGCCCATGTGTACTGGAAAATAAAGTTAACTTTTAAAGCAAGTGTATATACACAAGTCACAATGAACGTATTTACCCATGAGGTCTTATTCCTTATCATCAAGTGTCTGTATTACTCCCCCAGCCCCTCCCCAAAAAGAGGTACAACTCCATATTTAAAACCCACTTCAAGGCTCAAAAGTTGGGGCTTTTTAAATAAAGAGTCCACAATGCTGAATGACTTAATCCACATACAATACTAGCATTTTTCTTGTACAGTTGTAACAAGGATTAGAATGTACCAATAACCTGTATATTTAACTTATTGCTCTATTTTGAGCATTTTCTCAATTCAATTGTCTAGAAAAGTTAACCTTATTTTCAAATCTATGATTTTCTATGACTACACTGTGCAACTTTCTAAGCCATACCAAATCCACGAGGGTCTGAATTGCCATTGTGGTAAGACTGATCTTCATCATTTTCAGTGCCCCAATTACTACAAAAGAAAGAAAAACCCCACATAAATAAGAGGAAGGCCAGAATGCAGCTTAAAACAAAACACTAATATTCAGAAATATATGCAATTACCCATACTAAAGAATACATGACCATCTAGATCCCTGCAGTTAAAAAGACGATTGTCCTCATCCACAAAATAATGCTCAAGATAATGACCTGATGAAGTTATAGCACTCAGACAGGGATGCAGGAATTCCAACTGCACCTATAGAAGGAACTCAGTATGCAATTTGAGCATTATCTGCAGAAAGATATAGTGCTCATACTTCCATGCTCTCACTGTGATATTTTAGAAGTACTTCTTAAAAATAAAATTTAGCCAAGTAGATACTGTGTGTGGAGGGGGAGCCTGGCATCAGAGGCATTAGTTAGATCATTACTCCAGCAATCCTTGCCATATACTCCAATTTTACATGTTCTGTTTGATAAATTTCAGTTACTGAAAGCCATCCTTCATTATTTAAGATAATATTGTTGGAGTTGGTGCAATAGGTGGACTCCCAGGTAGAATATACTACAATCAATCAATGTTATACATTAACCTTTCATATCCAGCAGCCCTGGGAACAGTAGATTGCCAGATAGTCTAATATTCTGGATAACGAGAGGCATACCTAGTGTTATGCATTGCTAAAGAAAAAATAAGTGTACTTTATTTACCAACAGTGGTACTGTACATTGTAAACTTATACTGTATTTACTTTCACTATAGTACTGATGGAAAAACTAAAATTTTCTTATAGTTAAAATGTCAGTTATTTGAGAGTATTCTGGATGCTAGAATCCCAGCTATGAAAGAGTTTACTGTAGCCGTAATCTGGAAGACACCTGCAGCTATTATGAATATTAATATTGTAGACTGCAGAGTTATGCCAGATGTGCCATGTAAAATAGCAGCAAAATTTATCTTTGGCAGATTATACACCCATCCCTCATTTAATGAGTACTTTACTTATGAGTACTTGCTAAAATGAGGGACATATATACCTACCAGTGTTCACTAAATGAGTCAACTTCTCCCAGTTATGAGCAAGCTGTGGGGTCCCTGGCCAGGGAGCAGAGAGACTGGCACCCCCATCCCAAACTACCCCCAGCCTTAGACCACCCCCCCCCCACAAGCCATCCCCAGCCTTGGAGTCCCTCCACAGCCCCTAATAGCCCTGACCTTAAGCACTCTTCCTCCTCCTGCAGCCTCTTCTCTGGAGCTGCTAGGCTGGGTGGCATAAGCATAAGGTAACTGCTAATTGCTATCTTCCTGTGGCAGCAGTGTTAAAGAAGCCATTTGCAGTTTAACAGCCACATGAAGTTCAGAACTGTCCAGCTGGCCACCCTCAACAAATCTAACTGTGACCCATGTTTGGGTCGTGACCAATAGGTTGGGAATCCCTGTTCTACATACATCTCTCACACACACACACACACACACACACACACACACACCGGTGCCAAGCTATTCAAATCATCAGAAAAGTACCTAAACTCAAGTGGTTTATGTCAAGTTACAAGCACTTGGAACAAATCAGAGACTTTTACATGTATTTTAATGGGAATTTTGTGTTGCTCTTATGAATTTTTGCCTATGAGCAGAAATTTGGGACCCATTTGTGCTCATATAGCAAGGGATGAGTAATTTATGTTGTACCACCTTTATATTTAGGTTATGAATATGTATACATATGCAAGAGCGTATTTCAAAACTTGTCCTATGCCTCTGGGTGATGCCCACAAAGTTTGGGCACCCACAGTGGAGCCGAGTCACTCTGGGCCCTAAGGCAAGGGTGGGGGCAGCTCCACTCTAGTCACAGTACTGCCACAACAGTTCAAAAAAAGGACCTGGAACTCTAGCCACTGATGCTGCCACAGTAACAGCCGAAGCTCTAGGCTCCTTTGAAAGGCTGGACTCCTGTGCAATGGTCCCTTTGTTTCCCTCCTGCCCCAACCTGGTAATATACTACCGAACCTGTCTGATGGCCCATCATAGCCCACAGCTATCGGAATGATCCATTGAGCTAACACATGGGCTATACCTTATGACTCAGCAAGGCATGCCTATGGACAGAATTCCAAGGCATCTAAAGCCATGTGCTGGGCATCTTGTGTTCAGGAAGAAAGTAGAAGCCACATGGCAACAGGAATATAGAACATTTTCTCCATTTTGTCATCATTCTTGCTTCCTACCTCTGCAGTGAGCTTTCCTCCAAGAATCTCTGAACAAAAGACTGCATGACTCATCAGTCCTGCTAGGCAGGGCCAGAACAACCAGCCTCCCTCAAGCACAGGCCCTACCCCACTTCTTTCCACACCTGCTCCACCCCAACTGCACTGTGGGGAGAGGGCAGAGAATTACTGGGGGGGGGGGGGGGGGGGGGGGGCAGGCACCAGAAGCAGGGGTCACCCCCACCACACACTGTGGCAGCAGGAAGTGAAGCAACTCAGCCCCAGCCTGCTTTGGTCTCCCAAACCCAGCCACATTGTTTGAGGCGGGGAAGAGGACTAAGGTCAGATCGCTCTGTTTCACTGCGGGGCACCATAGCAACCCAGCTAGGAAATAGCCCGTGACCCAGCCTGCTCTGCTCTCACAAGGTCATTGGTGAGTGCAGATGATACTCCTGCCAACTATTTCTGGCCCCCTGGTAATTCTCTAGGCCTCTCTGGGCCCCCAGAACATGTGACCACAAGTGGCTGTCCTAAACCTCTCTACTGCTTGGAATGTCATGGACTTTGAAGTATGTTATGTGGTCAGTCACATACATCTTGTGTTCTCTTTGAACAATAAACTTTTAGTTTTAGGTACTAAAGCATCAGCTGGCAGCATGGTATTTTGGGTAAGAGCCAAACCTCTATTTCCTGGTAATACAGCTGGCTCTTTGGGGGTCAGAAGAGCATTTTGTACATGTCAGAGTTTTAAGCTTCTTACTATACTGGATATAGGTGCTGACAGAATCAGAGAACTGGAATGCAATAAAGGAGGCTGTGTGGTTTCTTTTTCTACTTCTTCAGAAGTAGTAGTGGAGATCAGAAGCACACAGTTTGAGTAGTTGGAAAGATTGGTTTCAGCATTACTCAGTGTTAGGAATACCTGGTCTCCCCTTTTGCAACCTTCCCTCACCTTGGCATTTCTGGTAAGGGCTGCCCTAAGCACTTTGATCACACCATGTCAACACACACCTGGTGATACAATGACCAAAAAAAGCCCTGTGGCACCTTAAAGCCTAAGAGATATTGTGGAGCATAAGTGTTTGTGGGCAAAGACCCACCTCATCAGATGAAGCAGGCCTTTGCCCACGAACACTTACGCTCCAAAACATCTCTTAGGCTATAAGGTGCCATGGGACTTCTTGTTGTTTTTGAAGATACAGACTAATATGGCTACCTCTCTGATACCAAGAGAGCAGTCCTTGTGTAACAATTAGACCGAGTACTTCTCTTACATCACTGTAGTATTACTTAAGTAGCATTAAAGAGACACACGCACACAGACAAAAATAGGCCCCTTTTCAGCCATTACTCTAAGGCCTGTATACAGTGAAAGCTTAAAGTTACTTTTCTAAGGTCATACAGTGAATTAATAGCAGTAATGGAGATAGAATCCAGATGTGAGGGCAGGTCTACAATAGGGGAGAAAGTTGACTTAAGATAAGCAACTCCAGCTATGAGAATAGCATAGCCAGACTCAACATACCTTTAGGTCAACACTCCCTGCCTTCCCCACAGCAGGAGTCCAATAGGAAAAACCTCTCGCATCCACTTCAACTGTACACCATCCCAGGATCAATGGGTACATCCTCAATGTTTGATTGGGACAGCCTTACTAAGTGCTCCAAATCGAACCCTAGAAAAAAAATCTACCTTGAGCATCAGTCTTCCTGTAAGTATAGATGTGCCCAAGTCCCAACTGTGTTGTCAATCCAGTATACCACTGGAACCTCATAGCTGTTCTCTAAAGTTTTTCCTAATACACTGGGCATCATCTTCCTTCTTAGTGCTCTTCTTTAATTAGCTTTTTCCCCATCAGTGGCAGAAGCGATTGCATTCTCAATATTCACTAGTCTTAATATCGTCTAAAAAGCACAGCAGAGACATTTTTAATGGTACAAAAAACAGACTAGTCCCTCCCTCCCCCCCCCCCTCCCAAATCCATGGTCAGATAATACAAGCATGCAGTTGTAAATAAGGTTCATTAAAATGTAAGCAGAAATGAACTGTAAAAAGCTGGTGCTAACACTTACTGTGTTAATTCAAGTGTAGCCTTTCTAGAGAATGTCCAAGCTGTTCTCTCTTTTGTATCTTTTGGGATATCATTTTTATCTTCATAAGCCAAGAAGTAAAGTGAGAATTTCATAGCAGGAAAGTCACATTTTTGGAGCAATCTAAAAGACAGTTTCTTTTTAAAAAAAAAAATCTTAATGGCATTTTTTAGGGTTGCCACTAGACTGCAAGATAAAACCAACCGCACGCACCCCGCACCTTTCTTTCCATTTTAGAACAATTATTACACTCTTCCCTTACATGCCCCCCAAAATACTTCAAGTGTTTCCCATATGAAATGCATCATGGACATATTCTTGACTTACAACCATGAATAATCAAATTTTAAAAAGTTATCTACATTTAATTTTCAGATGTTCATAAGACTGAATTGTACATAGGTGTTTCTATGAAGGTGTCATTGACAGACAAAATAAGGAAAACTAATGAAGACAAAACTAAGCAGTAAACTAGTTAAAGGTTTTGTTTTAAAAAAGTTAAAAATTAAACTGTTAAATTCATTGCCACAAGACATCTGCTAAGCACAGGCTGGGGTGATCCCCCCCGCCCCCCCCCCCCTTTTTTTTTTTTTTTTTAAAATCTAACCACTCAGTAACATACATTTAGATCAGCAGTTCTTAAACTGTACACTGGTGTCTATCCCCAGTTTTTATGTGGTCAGCAGGGTTAATTCAGACTTGTAGGGGCCCCCTGGCAAAGGCCAAAGCCCAAGCCCACCATCTGTGACTGAAGCCAAAGCTCAGGGGCTTCAGGGCTGGGTGGCTAGGCTCAAGTCACTGTCTAAGGATAAAACCCTTGGGGGCTTCAACCTTGGGACAGTGAGGCTTGCCACCCAGGGCAACTGGGCTCAGGCTTTGATCCTCTTTTGGTAGTGTACTTTTTTGGTCAAAAGGACACAGTGCAACAAAACTTGAGAACATTTACAGTTCTATTAGATAGAATATGAAACAGGATATTAAACTTTTATGTTCCATAGCATAAGCCAGCCCTGAATCAGGAAAAACCTGTCCATAAGGGAAATTGTTTCTTTATTGGTCGTTACAGGCATCTGGCATTACCCACTGTCAGACAGACTACTAGTCTAATCCAATATGACATTTCCTGTGAAGAGTCATTAGCTTCAAGAAAAATAAATCTAAGGTTGTTCTCAGGAGACACCACACTCAATTCTACCTTCCTTCCAGCAACGAACATGTTTTAATGTTTCACTTTCCAGACAGTTAAATTTACAATACATAACTCAGCATGCCTGTCCTTTTCTATTTTAATCAACCTTTTTGGCTAACCCAAATCTTCTCTGAAATAACCTAGGTTACTCTGACTAAATAACCCACCCCCCCCACCGCAAGGTTTCATAGTCACTTATTTCTTATTATACCCACTGCTTCTAGAACTTTTATGTGAAGATATTTATTAACTTTAAGATGGGATGCTTTCATGTCAGAATGTTTCAAATCTTCCAGACTTTGCTTCAGAGGCCTTCTTCTGTGCTTGAAATGAACTTTATCATTAACAAAATTCCTCTAAAACCCCTAGCCTCCCAGAAGCAGCAGCAACCAACAACAAAAGGCAGCAATCCCTACCAACCACTTTGGGGCAAATGCCTAAGAGAAGAAACAAACAAATCACACATACCCTAGGGCATCTGGATCAGCCCTAGAAAACCTACTACTACTAGAAATCCAATTTCTTTCTTATCCTACCAAAAAAAGGAAAACACCCACCAGTACTGTGCTTGGGACAGAATTTTGTTACCAAGAAGACAAAAATACTATAATCATCACAATGCCTATGCTTATTTAGCTGCTTGGTCAGAGAGCAAAAGCATGAAGCTGCCTATTATAAAGGCTTTTAATAGAAAAACATTTTAATTTTAAAAGGTAATTTTGGTAGCCAATATCAAGGATTGTTTTAAAGTGTTTCCCTCCACCTCAGATGTTTAGATTTACATGCCCAGTGTTGTGGGAAGTAATGGGACCAAAAAAAGACAACACGACCACATGTTGACAGGGCAAGATAATTAATGATGGTTGCTGTTGAGATTCAAAGAGTTAAATCTGGTTTAGCCACTAGTCACATCACATAGCAATACATATTAAACAAATACTTAAAATAATAGTGGTCAAACAGGATTTATTATTTTACTTTTTATTTTTTAAATTTCTATTAATGATGGAAATATTTTCCCTCAGATTGTGAATGTACATAGACATTTACCAACAAAATAAAGCCAAACCTACATAAGCAGACAACTTTGGCAGTGAGGAAGCCTGGGGGAGGGGAGCTATAATTGGACCAGACTAGTTTAAAAACCAAAATATTACACAGATTTCACTTTTTGCAATTTAAAAAATTAAGAATGCTGTAGAAAGCTTCAATCCTGAAGATTAAGTGAGTCACCAAACTGGGCACTAGCTGATGGTTCAACATGGTTCATATAATTAGGCTTAAATACCGAGCTTTGCACTATAGAATATACATGAAAACATTAAAAAAAAAAAGTCAAAACTTCATCTCATGCCATTTTTACTTACGTCATTCCAAGAACTCTTGTATAAAAGTCCAGTGACTTTTCAGGATCTTTTATTCGTAACATGGTCTGCTGCAACAGAAAATCCTAGGAAAAAATAGTTTGTTTGTTTTTTTTAAAATAGTTACTCAGGAAGCCATATTAAGATGCCAATACAAGTTCAGTAAGTTAGGCTTTTTTGTCAAAAAAATATAGATCGTGTTGTCAAGTTCAGTAGAATCAATTTAAATCTATTGTCCTGACCTTGCAAAGTGAACATGGCCTTTATAAATTAATAAAAAAGTCTGTAAAATACTATATAAATTTTACACAGCACTGTAAATTGTTTCCCTTGCAAAATGATAACTGCTTTGAAGTTTTGTTTCTTCACACTCCGAAGTTACTACAATATAGCCTTGTTGCCATCCCTTTATTCAGTTACTATATTTGAATTACATATCTGGCATCTCATTTGCCCATTTTTCTTTCAAAAAACAAAAAAGTAGCATAGACATAGCTCTTTCTAAAGTAAGCCGCATCTGCAAAAGAATCCCTCTTCCCATAAAAAAAAAAAAAAAAAAAAAAAAAAGCCAGAAGGGCGGCTGTTTCAAAGGTAGGGTTTACTTTCAAAAGAGCTGCGTCTACACAGCTTTTCTTTTTTTCCAAAAAAAAAAAAAAAAAAAAAAAGAAAACATTTGAAAGAATATGCAAGTGAGCTGTGATACGTAAATCCATCTCATTTGGAGGTCTCTTTCAAAAGAGAAATGCAAGTGTAGATGCAGCCCACAAGTATAACTTTTTTTAAACAGAATGTAAGGTCAGAAGACCCCATCAGATCATTTAGTCTGGCACCCCCTTTATGCTACAGGCCATTAAAATTCACCCAGATAATCCTGTATTAAGCCCTAAGACTTCATCTAGATCAAGACATGCCAGTTTTCTTAAAAAGGGGAAAATACAAAAGTTAAAATATTCTGAGATTTCTCTGTCCCACTTGCTTTGAGCCAACTCCCAAGTAAGGTTTACATCAGCAGGATAACCACCGCCCAACTGCATGCAGACGCAGTCACAGAAATCCAGGTGAACGGAGAAACCACATTTTAGGCTCCGCAGGGAACTCCTTCCCCTTATCCGTCGTTTAAGAGCGGGCGTCACAGGAATCCGCACTAAAAGTCTCCCCCAGAGTCTCCCCGCGTCGCTCACTGCACGTTCTCTACCGCCCTAGCAAGAGACCTTCCACGATACCACGTTCCTCCAATCCCCTACGTGCTCAATCACCTCCTTCACCAGTAGTTTCAGCCCCACGCCCCCTTACCTTGGTGCTGGGATCTGGGTTGGAGCAGACGGCGTAGGCTGCTTCATCGCTGAGGCCGGTGAGCTCCGGCTGCTCGGACATAGCAGCAGCGTGGAAAAAACTACGACTATAACCCTAACACAACGCACAGGCCGTTTTATCCGTAGCAGCTTTCTCGAGAATAAGAGGCACGTCCCAACCAATCACTGCAACCATTGCAAAATAAGGCATGTCACGTGATGTAATATTGCCTATTAGTTTTGATTCTCTTTCTTACTACAATTCCCAGCATGCAGTGCTTAATGTGCGATTAAGCCAAACTCAAGCAGTTTATTTAAAGGAAACTACCTGTCACACAATTCAGTGATTCGTAGTGGCGTAGTTAATACTGATTCGGCATATGCAATGCTCCATCGAACGGAGTCAATTTATATGTTGCACAATATGTATGTGGCAGAGTTGCATAACCATTATGACAAAAGACAAAGTGAAATCAGGATATTTTCATTAGTGCCCATCCCTAAGCAGAGCACTGCAATTTCTTTCCCAATTTCTTTCCCAGCCTAGGGCAACCACAACTCCTTGTCCCAAAGATGGGACAGGGAGCTATGGGGTGGGGGAGGGAGGTGGCTTCTCCCGGTTGCACCAAGCCCCAGGGAGCCAGCGCTCCCCGCCCAGAGACCCAGGAAAGTGGCAGCCGTGGCCACTACCAGCCTGGAGCTCCCCATCTGGAGCCCCGGGGAAGGGGCAGCTGCAGGCGCTTCCTATCAAGAGCCCCAGGAAAGTGACAGGCGCAGGCGCTCCTGGCCCAGAGGCCCCGGGAAGCAGCAGCCGCAAGTGGTCCTGGCCTGGAGCCCTGGGGAAGCAGTGGCCATAGGCACTGCTGCCCCATGCCCCCAGCCCTCGAGGGCCTAAATATGGAACAATCAATCTCTTTTAAAAAATAAGTAGGGATGCCTTTTTGGTGTCCCAGTTAGGGGACCATCCTTCCAAATATGGGACGGTTGGTCACCCTATCCCAGCCCCACCCCTTCTTCCTGAGGGGTCACAGAGGAGCTCCAGCATGGAGCCTGCAGGAGATCCAGGACCTCACTGCTACATGGGGGGATGAATTTGTATTGGGAAAACTAGGAAGCAGCAAAAGAAACAGACTTAAATGCCAAAATTTCATAGGCTGTGACATTATTGGATTTTAAAATGGGCATAAGAACCATTATTGCAGTGCTCAGCAACTTTCATCACCTTGTGGCAAACTTCAGCACTTGTTACAATTTCAGGGCACACCCAATGTATATAACCTAATCTCCCACACCTCCCCCAGAGCCAGGTACTCCCAGCTCCCACCCTCACCCCTGCTCTAACTCACCAGATGCCTGCAACTCACCAGAGCCACCACCACTGCTATTGCTGCCCTAGAACTGCAGCTGCCATCACACACCTCTTCCACTAAGCGGTGAGGTACATGCATAGAGCAGCAGACTGCACTTTCAGCTCCTGGCTCTGAGACATACTAAGATTATTAAAATCTCTGGGGTTATTAAAATCTAAGGTGCATGTCCACACTGGTGCATAAAATTGACAGAGTGTGTCCCCCTTATCCCCATGAGGGTTGCCAGCTTTGACTCTGTCAGCATCGCACTATGGGCACCCATCCCACAGTTCATGATGCCTCATATTACATTGAGGGTTTCTGTCCCCGTGTCTGATGGACAAAAATGTGGTGTGGGTGGTTGTGGGTGTGTGTTGTCAGCATAACATAGTGAACTTTTCTCCTCTCCCTCCTTTTGGAAAGCAATGGCAAAAAGAGAAGAGATGCCTCAGGAACCCTATGGCAACAGCAAGGAGGACATGGCTGAGGAAGAGGAGGAGGAGAAGGACAATCGTCAGCAGGAGAATGGAGCAGCTGATCTCACCAACAGCCAGGAGCTTTTTGTAATGTTGGATCTCATCCCCTCCTCCCAGGAAATTTCACAGCTGGATGGCAAGGAGGACACTTCTCATGAGCTCTCATTTTTAATAATGCTACAAGTGGGTTAAGGGAATTAGTTGTGATCTATGGTGGGTGATGTACCTTTGCAGCCTGGGACCCCTGGAACAGCTTGTTAATGTGTCTGGGGACAGAGCAACCTATCCTCCTGGCACATTGCCCTAAAGCTCTCAGAGGCGTACTCTTTAATTCATTTCACAAGGTTTTTGGGGAGGCCTACTTTATTCTGACTTCCTCAATAGGACACCTTTCTATGCCATGTTTTGTTGCAGTGTGCTCAACAGCAGGCACTTCAACCAATGTTTGGTTCCCTCCTTCCCCCACCAGCTGTTAGACTGGCACAGATCCACGGGAGCAAATGAATGTAGAAAAACATGTTTGTAGATCACACGGAAACCATATGCAAGGACAGGGCACCGTTAAATGTGTGGAGGTGCTAATATTTCTCTGCTCTGGGTGCTAATATCTCCCCATTAGACTCTAACAAAGGCCCACATCCCCTGTCTGATCTGACTTGTTTTTTCCTCTTTTGATAAGTACTGTTGATACTGAGCCATTTCTATCTTGCTGAATACATCGTGTCAGCTCTGGCCCTCCCTCACACTGGGACCCCACTCTTTAAATACCCCTCTAAAACCACCCCCCCACTCATGCAGCTGATGAAGCGGGTCTTTGCCCATGAAAGCTTATGCTCCAAAATATCTGTTAGTCTATAAAGTGCCACAAGACTTGTTGTTATTTATGGAGAATATGGTTTATCTGATGAGGCAGCAAACATTGCTTCTGCAGTGCCTGGTACAGAACTATAGAGCCCCACTACAGCCCATGGCGAGCCACATGTCCCACTCACCATGTTCCTGAACCTTCCCCTCTTGGGCACCCCAGAATGTGGGGTGGAAAGTCAAGGGCAGCCTTCCATTCCACTCCACTCCCAGGAACTCTTCTGAGGAGACTGACATTCCCCCACTTGTAATTGCAAAATGCCTTTTCTTACCCACCCCTGAAGCCCTTGCCATGAATTCCTTAGTGTCCCTGGAACAAAAATTATTAAGCTGTTCAGAGGTTACTTAAGTGTTCAGAGGTTACTTGTGTTCAGAGGTGGAAGGTAACTAAGCAGAAATACTTAGTTACATTACTTAAGTATATTTTCCCAGCATTCATACTTTACTCAAGTAATTTATTTTTGTGACACTTCGACTTTTACTCGTCAGTTTTTAAGAAAATATTGTACTTTCTACTCTACTACCATATCCAGAAACACTTAGTTACTCACTGCTTTCATCACCCAACTGATTCTTGCGCAAGCCAGCATTGTGATTGGCTAAAGCACAGCCACGTGCATGAAGCATCCAATTGTCATGCACCTTTAAAGCAAAAATTACCAATCAACAAGTACAATGACCTTGCCAACAAAGAAGCCTTTTAAAAGCTACATCAACACCTTTTCATTCAAAACCAGTACCTATGCACGGGTGCAGAGTCCCAAGCCATGCAGGCAGGATTCAGTGTGCAGGGGAGAAGTGTGGTGCTGAGCATTGCTGCTCATCCTCTCCCTGGCTGGGGGAACATGGCGCTGGAAACTGCTCATGGGAGGGTTTCCCCACTGCTCCTATTGGGCAGATTTTGGCTAATAGGAGCAATGCAAGGTGCTACCTGCAACTGGTAGGGAGCCAGGTAAGCACCCCACACACTTCCCTCATGGCTATCCCGCTTAGCCTCATCCCTTTCCTGTGTCCCCCTTGTCACAGCTTTCATCTGCTCCTGGACCCGCCACGCTCCCACTACCCAGCTCTCCCAACCCCACTCAGTTTCTGCACATCACTCCTGCCCAGCTCTCCCACTCCAAGTCTACTCCTGCATTCTCCATTGCTCCTGCTCCCAACCCCCTGGCAAGACACCTCACAACCAGCTCACTCCTGCACCCTCCCACTCTTTCAGACACCCCACCCTCAGTCCATTCCTGCACCTCCCTCCCAGCCAAACCTCCACTCCCAACCTGCTCCAGCATGCTACCTCCCACACAGACTAGGGATGGAAAATCCCATTTAATTGATTAACTAGTTACACAGTAAGTGGGGTGCCCCTGCTCACAGTGCTTTGGAGACCAATGCTGCCCTGGTCCAGCTGGAGCCTCCCTGCCTGCAGCACCATTGTAGATGGAGAGCACTCCAGCATGGCCAGAGTAACTCCCATCGACATCAGCCTGGCCTGGGAGTTCTCCCACCTTGGCTGGAGCAGCCCCCCTTCATAGCAGTCACAGGCGTGCTGTGGGGAGAGGCACTCCAGCTGGGCTAGAGCAGTCCCCATCCTCGGTGGTCCCAGGTGAACTATGGGCGGGGATGCTCCACCCAAGCTAAAGCAACTCTAATCCTGGCACACCTCCTGGTAATTTTTAATTTCTATAATTTGACTCCTGTATTTAATTTGGTTACTCTTTAGCTTTATAAGTGAAGGCTGCGACTATATTCAGCAATCTTTCAGAGGCAGAGTGCCGAAATTTGACCTTTTTACCTCTATGCATGATCTCAGTGTCGATGACACTTTTTAAAGTTATTAATAGTCCTACTTACAACAGCTTCATTAATAAATAAATAAAGATGCAGAGCTTTGCTGTTTACGTGGTGGTTGATAGCATTAGTTGGTCTTTTGTTAATCCACAGATAGCATGGCTTTGAGCAAGCTCTCAGTTGCTTGGGGGACGAGGGCCAGGGCTGAGTTCCTGCCTCATGTGTCAATGAAATTCATCTCATGTGCCACTCTTGGCACCCATGTCAGGGATTGATGACCCCTAGTGTAGTATATGTGTGTATTCTCTGGAAATACCATCACTGGACCTAACCAGGTTACTCACAGAATCATGGGCACTTTTTCATGCTCCTCTACTAACATCATAAATGCCATCATGTGCCAACAATGCCCAGATGCTTTGTATATTGGACAGACTTCTAACTCCCTTAGACAAAGGGTCAACGGGCACAAAGCAGACATCAAAACCCTCCAGATCCACAAACCAGTTAGTCAACATTTTAATAGAATGGGGCATTCTGTCAATGACCTAAAGGTATGTGTGTTACTGAAGAGGAATTATCGCACCGTTCTGGAAAGAGAAGCAGCCAAGCTGGCTTTTATATTCAAATTCGGCACATTAACACATGGTTTAAATCGTGATGGGAACTTTCTGAGTCACTATAGGGGCTCATCTGCATACTTGGCTCAATCTAATTCTTGACCTTCCCCCCCACCCCTCCACTCTCTGATTTGCTCACCTTGATTATCTTTTTCTGATTTGTCCTCCTTGCTTCCTGTTTTTGGTTCTCTGTGTCTTAAATATTGAGTCTGTTCTGGTCTGGCTATGGTCTGAAGAAGTTGGGTCTGTCCCACGAAAGCTCACCTAATAAACTATTTTGCTAGTCTTTAAAGTGCTACTTGACTGCTTTTTGTTTTGATAGTGTATAGACTAGCATGGCTTCCTCTCTGTTACTATACAAATATGTGTGTGGGTGCATAACTGGTTGGATAATTGTTCACAGAAAATGAAATACAGTCTCAACTGTGCTGAACACTATGCTGTCCAGAGTCTCGAAAATAACTTGGGCATTATAATTAAGCTGGCTGACAAAGGGGGTGCTATCATCATCATGAATAAGACAGACTATGAATAGGAGGCACCTAGACAACTCTCCAACACCACATTTTACAGACCTCTTTCCTCAGATCCCACTTTAGAATTCCAAAAGAAACTATACCATCTACTTAAAGAACTCCCTGCTTCTACTCAAGACCAAATTCACTTAGACGTGCCATCTGAGCCCCGACCTGGATTATTCTATTTACTGCCTAAAATCCACAAACCTGAAAACCCAGGACGCCCTATCATTTCAGGTATTGTTAGCCGATGGCCAAGGGTGAGGTACTACGTGTGCCCTTATTTCATCCGAATCTTTAACTGCTAGGACAGACAGTCCCTTCGCAGCGGGCAGCCAGGGGTGGCTGATGAATACCCCAGGGTTTTACCACCCGAGTCTTTAACTGCTAGGACGAAAGTCCCTTCACAGCGGGCAGCCAGGGAGGCTGACGGGTGCCCCAAAGGTTGTACTGAGAGCCTCCTTCACCCAAATCTTTGACTGCTAGGGCAGAGAAGTCCTTTTGCAGCGGGCAGCCAGGGAGGCTGACGGGTGCCCCAAGATCCTGCGAGGCAGCATGACTCAGCGCTCAGTTCTCAGTACACCTGACCAATGACCATGCTAATACAGCCGAAAAAACCAGCTGGGTTCTTTTATTTGTGTTCAGTTTGCGCAGTAACAGGAAGAGTCAGGTTAAAAACTTAAACAGTTACTATTAATTTGACAGGCAAAAGCTTAACTCTTATGGTTACAAGGCTTATATTTCACTTCTTAGGTTACAAGCACCTAGGATATAACAAAACTACTTTAATTCACAGATCTATTATTAAATGCATGCAAAAGCAAAACACATAGCAGGTCTTATTCTCACCCCTGCGTTACCCGGCTTGGCGTGGCAAGCGTCTGTCACTCAATCCCTTGGGAAGAGGAAGTATGAGGAGGGTGTCCCCGGGACCTCGGGAGGCAAAGACCTTCCTGACAGGCAGATATAGGTGATTGGAGCTCAATTAGAGGGGGCTGCTGGACCCTTCTTTATACCCCTTGGGTCACATACACTCTTCCTTATCTTAAAGATGCCAATTGTGCTAGATCGTCTCGTGACACTAGTTCTCACAGGGAGTTTCAAGGGCTTAATTCACACCTGCAAGGTGGAGATAATTTAGACATTCTTTTCTTATGGGCGGGAGATTCCTCTCCTGGAACGATGTGTAGGCGTATCAATCACCGGTACTGGCCAAGGGCAGCCTGAGGCCCTGGTTGTCTGCTAGCCTGTTTGTCTTTTGTTGTCTGGTTTCGGTCCGTTCAGGGTCATGATGGGGCAGTCCATCTATGCTCTGAGGCATCAAAGAGTGTGCTTGAGATTAGCACATCTGTGCTGTCAGGCATTCCAAGAATGGGCTGTATTCTTTTGCTCCTTTGTGTTCTGAAGCACCTAAGAAGGGCAAGATGGAGTAGAGTGGGGGGGATTCTGTCTGGCTACAGGTATGGGCACCCTTATTACCAGACTGTCCATCTATGTAGACTCCCTCCTCAAACCCTATGCCACCAGCACTACTAGCTATCTCCGAGACACTACTGATTTCCTGAGGAAATTACAAATATTGAAAACCTTCCTGACAATTCCGTCCTTGCCACCATGGACATAGAGGATCTCTACACCAATATTCCACATGGAGATGGACGACAAGCTATCAGGAATACCATCCCAGATGTTACCACAGCAAATTTGGTGCCTGACCTATGTAACTTTGTTTTCACACACAATTATTTCCAATTCAGGGAAAACTTATACCTCCAGATTAGCAACACTGCTATGGACACTCGCATGGCCCCACAGTATGCTAACATTTTTATGGCCAACTTAGAACAACGATTCCTTAGCTCTCATCCCCTGTTGCTCCTCCTTCACTTATGCTACATCGATGACATCTTTATCATTTGGACCCACGGTAAAGAAACGCTGAAAGAATTCCACAGAGATTTCAACAACCTGCACCCCACCATCAATCTCAGCCTTGACTATTCCACACGAGAAATACATTTCCTGGATACCACAGTACAACTCACTGGTGGCCACATCGATACCACTCCCTACCAGAAACCCACTTACATACATGCCTCCAGCTTCCATCCAGCACACACCACACAATCTTAAATATTGAGTCTGTTCTGGTCTGGCTATGCTCTGAAGAAGTGGGTCTGTCCCACAAAAGCTCACCTAATAAACTATTTTGCTTGTCTTTAAAGTGCTACTTGACTGCTTTTTGTTTTCACACAATCCATTGTTTATAATCAAGCCCTTAGATACAATCGCTTCTGCTCTGATCCTACTGACAGAGACTGAAAACTTCATGACCTCTACCAAGCATTTATGAAATTTAATTACCCACCAGGAGAGGTTTAATTAAAAAAAAAAAAACAGATTGACATGTCCAGACAAATACCCAGAACCAGCTACTTCAAGATAGGCCCCAGAAGATCAATAACAGAACACCGCCTGCCATCACCTGTAGCCCCCAACTCAAACCCCTGCAAGGCATCATTAAAAACCTACGACGTATTGTAGATCATGATGCTACACTCCAGAAGGCCCTAGCTGACAGGCTTGTCCTTTCCTATAGACCACCTCCTAACCCAAGAAAGAGTCTCACCAGCAATCACAGGCTACACCACAGTAATACTGATCCTGGAACTTTTCCTTGCAACAAACCCCACTGCCAACTTTGTCCACATATTTATTCTGGGAATACCATCACTGGACCTAACCATATTAGTTACAAGGTCAAAGGCACATTCTTGTGCACTTCAGCAACATTATATATGCCCTTGGCTACGTCTACACGTGCCCCAAACTTCGAAATGGCCATGCAAATGGCCATTTCGAAGTTTAGTAATGAAGCGCTGACATGCATATTCAGCGCTTCATTAGCATGCGGGCGGCAGCGGCGCTTCGAAATTGACGAGCCTTGCCGCCGCGCGGCGCGTCCAGACGGGGCTCCTTTTCGAAAGCACGCCACCTACTTCGAAGTCCCCTTATTCCCGTGAGCTCATGGGAATAAGGGGACTTCGAAGAAGGTGGCGTCCTTTCGAAAAGGAGCCCCGTCTGGCCGCGCCGCGCGGCGGCAAGGCTAGTCAATTTCGAAGCGCCGCTGCCGCCCGCATGCTAATGAAGCGCTGAATATGCATGTCAGCGCTTCATTAGTAAACTTCGAAATGGCCATTTGCATGGCCATTTCGAAGTTTGGGGCACGTGTAGACACAGCCCTTATGTGCCAACAATGAATGCCCTGCCACTATGTACATTGGATAGACTGGGCAAAACCTTCGCCAAAGATAAATGGACACAGAGCAGACATCAAGAAACTCAATACACATAAGCTGGTCAGTGAACACTTCAATGGAGTGGGCCATTCTGTTAAAGATCCAAGAATTTGTGTCCTAGAGCACAGAGAATTTAAAAAACAGATTACAGCGAGAAATTTGTGAATTGGAATTCATATTCAAATTTGACACATTAACACATGGCATGAACCAAGACATCAATTACCTCATGCATTACAAAGACTGCTTCACTTCTTCTGATACTCGTAATTGTCTCCGGCATGACACTCAACATCCTCCCTCCCCTTTTCCCCCTTCTTCAGTCCTATTTGATTTGTCATTTTTATTGCAATATTTTTGGTCCTCTGTACTTATAAATGTCAATCTGTATTGGAAATGACATTGATCTGATGAAGTGGGTCTGTCCCACAAAAGCTCATCACTGAATAAATCATTGTGTTAGTCTTTAAAGTGCTACATTTCTACTGTTCTGTTTTGTTCACAGAAAGTTGTTACTAATGGTTCACAGTTGTGCTGGAAGAGAATAATAAATGGGGTTCTGCAGGGGTCAGTTTTGTAGCTAGTTCAGTTCCATATTTTCATCAATGATTTGGATAATGGCATATAGACTGCACTTATCAATTTTGCAGATGATACCAAGCTGGGAGGGGTTGCAAGTGCTTTGGAGGAGAGGGTCAGAATTCAAAATGATTCTGGACAAATTGAAGAAATGGTCTGAGGCAAACAGGCTGATTTTCAATAAGAATGAAAACAAAGTACTTCACTTTGGGTATGTCTAGATTACAGTGATTTGTTGTCAGAAGTTTTTGCTGGAATATATCTTCTGTTGACAGATCACTGCCAAATTGCCAAGCAGATCACATCTGCTCTGTTGACAGAGAGCAGCCGGACTGCCCGGCCACTCTCTCAAAAAAACAGCCAACTGGAAGCACAACAGATAGGGCTGCCCAGTGTCCCGGAAGCCCTGTCTGTCAATAGAGGCCCCCTCGGACTGTCCAGACTACATTTTTTATAGCAGATGAACTAAAAAACACCATTTCTTTTGTTTTTATGATGCAAATATAATACATATAAAGTAAGCAATGTATTTGAATTGTGTGCTATAATTTAAATCAATATATTTGAAAATATAGAAAATATCCAAAATATGAAAATGAATTTTATTCTATTATTGTTTAACAGCACAATTAATCACAATTATTTTACATTGCACAATTATTCATGATAAATTTTTAAATCTCTTAAGAATCCATATAATGCTCTGTTGAATTCTCTGGGAATTTTGTTTAGTGACATTTTTTACTCCCTTTTAGTGCTTAAATAGTTACATCTAGTAACTTCTCAGGGTTTTTCTGGTAATTTCCTGGTAGGGTGGGTTGGCAGCATGAGTGTTAACGTATCCCAAGCATTCCACTATTAGATTAGATAGGCACCACATATTAGATGGGCATCTCATTTCTCTACTTTGATTTATGTAGTTGCCTTGTTTCCTTCACATGCTTTAGAAGGTGTTTAATTTCCTACTTTGTTAGATGTTTTGTAGTGTCATCAATACTTGCTGGAGAAACACTCTCCTCTGATCACATGTTTGGCAGGTGAGTACCAGCAAATCTGATTTTCAGCTACTTTATTTTAATATGTTTTTTAATTACGATTTTAAAATTTACACTATATATATATATATGTTAGAAAGAGGGCATTCTGTGCAGGTGTACTAGAAGGAGGCAAGAGCAGCAGGAACTTCGTCTCCTCTGTCTGTCTGTTACATATGCAAATATGCTTAATGTGGTTCCAGCACTTCATAAATTGGACACATATAATGCCACACAGTTTAGAGTGTGAGTAGCAATATGCAGCAAATGACTGTGCTGTAACTTCCCCCATGTGGATAATGTTCCTAGTCCACTATATGATTCTGCTTACCCAGATTTGATTGCAGGTTCAAAACCATGGTTAGATTCCCTTTTTGCTTCATACAGCAGGCAAGGAAAGAAAAAAACATGATAAAATAGGAAGAAATTGTTAAATTCACAAAAACTGAGGACTCATGACAAAGCATATTACACAAATGTACTTTTAACCAATGTTTTATAATTGATTTCAAATTGACATTAGTCCTTTAATGTTGTTTAGGGAGTGTTGTTTGTTTGACTTCATGCTAGGGACAAATTTATGGCTATTGTTGGGATCATTTTAATTTATTTATTAAGCACTGTTACTTTTGATAATCTTACATAATCTTCTGATCTTTGGGTAGCAGGCAGTCCATAAATATTCTTATTTACAATTAAATTATTATTATTGGGCCAGACCATGCCCATAGAGTTCGTGTGGAGAGAGTGAACTCTACGAGGGATTGTAGGTGTGGTGGTGCTGGAGATTGGTGCCCATTAAAAAATGGCAGATAGAGAAAGCATATGCTTAAAGTTTACTTTCCAGATTCTGCTTCCTTGCAAAAGTTAATAAGAGCATCTATGCAAGTCACTTCATGCAAGAACTGTAAGTGGGATCAAAAGAAGAAGCATGTTGCAAATGATTTTCCACGGTGCAAATAGCACACCCCACCTGCCCAGTTCCCTTTGTGGGTAGAAATGCTTAATTGAGGACCAGGTTATTGTAGGTCAGAATACAGGACAGTAGTGATGCTGCTTTTGCAGTGGATGTGAAAGTAGCGCCTGAGCTTTTACCCACTGGACAGAATTTGGCTCAACAAATACCTTCACTTTTGGAGGCTAATAAAAGAGGGATCATTCAACTTGACAACAGAACAAGTCAGATCATTGGTTGGGACAAGAAAACTGGTCAAGGGCACATTCAAAAGGGGGTCTAACCCTCAGGCTGTGGAGCACCAACAAGGCAGAGCAGGAGCTTCTCAGGCTACAGGGGCCACATTAAGAAGCAAAAACAACAAGAAGGCCTGTGGCACCTTACAGACTAACAGTTATTTTGGAGCATAAGCTTTTGTGAGCAAAGACCTGCTTCCTCAGTTGCATTTGAGGAAGCGGGTCTTTGCCCATGGAAGCTTATGCTCCTAAATATCTATTAGTCTATAAGGTGCCACAGGACTTCTTGTTGTTTTTGAAGATACAGACTAAGTCCCCTACCTCCCTGATACTTCTCACCATTAAGAAGCAAGTGAAGGGAGGGGGACCCGATTTGGGCTGAGTCGTGGCAAGGGTTCAGTGGAAGAAAGTCAGCTCTCAGAGAAGGGGCAAGTGCAGGTCCCCTGTCTGAAAATTTATGGCACTTTGGATCCCCAAGCAGCGTGGGATTAGAGGCAGCAAAGCAGCCCCCTCCTCCCATGATGTGAATGGGGCGCCAAAGGCTACTCGTGGTCACGCGTCACCAGTCGCCTTCCTAACGGTCATCGAGCGCTCTTTCCCCCTTCCAAGTGCCCTTCCGCAGCGCGGTATAGTGCCGGCGCTCGGCTCCGGCAGCCGCAAAGGCTCCGCGGTACTTCAGCGCGTGGAGGGATTCTGCGGGCGGACCTCATTTCCTTCTGGACGTTTTGGGTGGGCAACCGTCGACGTTGGGCTGAGGTGGTGGGCGTCCCGGCTCCCTTAGGTCCGGCAAGCAGCGCCGTACAACGCCAAGCCTGGTCAGTGAGGGGAGCGGCCGGGAGGAGTGTGAACAGATTGTCCCGCACCTGCTCCTCGGAAAGGAGAAGACAGAGACCGGACAGGCACAGAAATCAAGGGGGTGGGGGGAGAATTAAGAGCTTACACTGCGTCCCTCCCCTCCGTGACCGAAACCGGCCGCCCTCAGTCCCGTTGGGAGAGCGAAACTCACATCAGGCAGCAGCAAGAGGCGCTGCCCTGCGGGGGAAGGAAAATCTTTTGTCCGTACGAGTCACACACCCAGACACCGAGCCCGGTTTGGGCGGGGCGGGAAAGGAGGAAGTGTCCGCCCGCTTCTGCCTTGGGGCAAGGAAACTTTCTCCTTGGGAAAGAAGGAGAGCGCTTCGTGCGCTACATGTCAGCCCTATGGTGCGGGAAAAGAGCCTAGAGGAGCTGCAGGGAAGAGGGAGGAGGAGAGGGACAGCCTTCAAGGAGCGGGGAAGGAGAGAAACCTCCGCATTCATCTCCTCCACTCCAGTAACTGTGGGCTTGGGAGCGGCTGGATAACTTCCTGTCCCCACAGAAATCAGCAGGGCTTGCCACTGACGTCAGTGGGATAAGTTTCCACCAACTTTCGCAGCCCTGTTAATATAGGCCCATTATGGCCCTGATCCTCTGATCCTAGATCAGAGGCTCTCACTACAAAAATGTGGTGACCTTAAGAGTGTGGCCACCAACTCTTGAGGGTGACTAAGCTGATATTTTTTCTCACAAATACTTCATTAACTTAGGGGGAAAAAAACAAGTATGCACAGATACACATCTAAATCATTGTAATATATTTATGTACTTTTTTTTTTTGCAAACTCAAGATAATGCTGTGAAAAGTGATATTTGTATGTGTGTTCATATCACTTTTAACATGACTTACTTGCTGCCTGGGAGGCTGTGAAAAGATGTAAGTGATACAAACAAACATGCAAGTATCATTTTTACAGCTTCTCAGCTAGCTGGTACCTTTGTTGTGAATAGTAATACAAACATGTTTGTTAATATCACTTTTTCAGCAACCCTAGGATGAATTAAGTCCTGGATGCAGGGGGTAGGGTGGGGTGACAGAGGGGAAACAGCAAGGACCAGGGCAGTGGTGGGATGGATGGAGACAGTGGGAGATTGGGGAAGGTCTAGTGCTAGGAAGGCAAGGGGGTCCAGGAGCAATAGGGAGTGGGGTGATGGAGTGCAACCAGTAGAAACATATACTGCCAGCTATGTATGTTGTGGGCACTCTGCTATCAGAAGGGCTGCATTTGAATCTCTCCTGGGCAGCTGCCCAAGCATTCAGCTTACAGGGAACTCTGGTATCTGCCACCACATGTCTAGATCCCAGGGCCAGAATTTGTCACTGTGTGGCTGGAGCTGACACTGCTGTGTGGTAGGGGTTGGCACCCTAGGCCAGTACCTGCCAGAACCAGTGATCAGCACCTGAGTCGGGGGTTGCTGCTATATGGTCTGCACCTAGGTTCAGCATCCAGGGCCAGTGCCTGTGGTCAGCATCCAAGGCTGTGGGTCAGAGCCCACCACTGTGAATCTGCATTTGGGGCCAGTGTCCTCTGCTGCTTGGCAGGGATCTGCACACAGGGCTGGCACCTGCCAGAACCCAGGGTCAATGCCCAACTGCCACATGGCCAGTGATCAATGCCCAGGGCCAGCTCCCACTGCTGCATGGGTGTGTGGGGATAGGGCCTGGCAGCCAGGGCTGGGAGTTAGAGCAAGCCAGAGATCAGAGCCCGTCATTACATAGCCAGGGGTTGGCACCTTAAGTTCCATGGCCAAAGACTAGAGTTGTGGGACTAGAACTTTTGGGGGAGTGTGTGTGGGGGGGGGAAATCAGTGCCCAAAACACTGCAGCTGGAGTTAGGTAGTCATGCCCAAAGCCACATAACTGGAGACTTGGTCTGTGCAGCCAGGATCCCCAAGTTTCACTGTCCAAGCCCCTTACCAGCCACCCGACTGAGTCCCACACCCGAGAACTCACTGTGCTCTCTCAGCATTTTGTCTTCCCTGTCTACTAGTCAAACTCAGTACATTAGCTCTTCTTAACTGGGCAGTGTGGCCTAGTACCCAGAGTCAATGGGACTGTTATTAGAAGTGGAGCTGCAGCCCTGGTTGGGAAGCCTAGGCCCATCCAATTCCCCCATTCCCCGACCTAGGCCCTGGTAGTGGTGAAGTGGTCCACCACTAGTTCTGCAGTGAAACAAGTTGAGGTATTTGCATGGGAGATACCACTTGTGCAAGGTCCATGGGTCACTTCCTACCACCTGTTGCAGTGGGGCAATCTGGGAGGCATCCCCACGGCTCTGTCGGCTGTAGAGGCTTGTGCCAACCTCATCGATGTCTGGCTCCTGCTCTGAGAGTCCAGGGCTGGTCCACTTCTGTAGCTGTTGTAGCAGTATCTTTCTCTCCAGTGTCCAGTCCAGACTCACCCAGTCATAATCCTATATATGAAGGGAGCAATGCATTGGTTTGCTATTATTATTTCAAACTAGGGGTTGTTAGTGGACCACCCATACTGCTAGTTCCAGTACCCCTTCTTCCACGCAGATCCTGTGTATAGGGAGCACAACCATGACTGGGGTTGGCAACCAAAAGAGCAAGAAGAACCATTTTTTTCAAATTTGGTAAAAAACTCAATAATTCAAGAGCTGCAATGCAAGTAAATAAAAGATGGTCCTTAATAAATAATGTCGAACCATGGTTTTTGCAACCCCTATTTTAAGAGCAGTGCACACACATATCCCACAACGCACTGCACATATTAAAGGGGAAGTTATCCAAAGTTTCTAGATCACGTATCATTTGCTATGCAGATATGGGTTGTTAGTTCTTGGCCTATTAGACATTCACTGGAATATCAAATATAATCAGGAGGGTTTTTTTAATTTGCAGTTGTAGTATTGGGATCCACAAAGAAGTCCTTAAAGAGCTGCATGTGGCTCTGGAGTCACAGGTTGTAGACCCCTGCCCATGACCCTATAGGTAAAGGGATATATATTCTTCCCTTCAGCAACAAGGGGAGCTAGAACTACTCTCCAGATTCTGGGGTATGTGGATCTTAGGCAGAGAATGTGCCTTTAATTTACAAATTAAAGTATAAAATCTAAATTAAAGAAGCTTCTTTGAATTAAAAAAATGATCTTTATTTACCTTAATATTTACAGCATTGTTATAGTAAGTGAATTGTTTGTAAATTGCAGGCTTCAAGATGGAGGAGGTGCATGAGGATCAGACAGAAAGCCTAAACACTAGAGAAGAATCTGGACCTGGTCCTGTTACACCAGAGAAAACTGGGCCTGGCTCTATTCCACCAGAGGAAGATGATCCTGGCCTTGTTCCATCAGAAAAAGCTGGGCCTGGCCCCAATCCACAAGGGGAAGCTGAGCCAAGCCCTGTTCTTACAGAGGAATCCAAGCCCATCCCAGTTCCACTTGAGGAAGCTCAGCCTGACCCCATTTCACCGGATAAACCTGGACCTGGTCTTGTTCCGCCAGAAGAAGCTGGGCCTGGCCTCCTATCACTAGACGAAACTGGCCCTGCTCGTACTCGACAAAAGACATCTTTCCGCCCTCCCGTAGAGTCTTTTAGCCCTTCTCTGAGTAATCGCAGGATGTCTAAATTTCGCCGAAGTACTAGTGGAGTTCAGTCCCTACAGGAAACTTTAAAAGAAAAACAGGTTTAGTATTAATGTTACATCTATAATAATGTAGTTTTGCCTCTCAGCATTCTGTTATTATTCTCAATTTATTATATAAATTTCTTAGTAAGATCTGTCTATTAGAATGTGGTTGATTATCTCTTGAAATAGTATTTTTTCAATATTTTCATTTTTATTTTAAAGCAATGATTAAAAAGTGCAATAAACATTCAAAAATAATGTGTATATATGTATAAAGTGTCAGTCAGGCAACATTTGGCTTCGTCCTGCAAATACTTATGCATGTGTGTAACTATACTGTTAATAGTCCTACTGAAGTTACAGGTAAGTGATTTCTCTTTTTCCATACTGGGACGATAATCATTGAAGTACAGGTTGAACCTTTCTAATCTGTAACCCTCTCATCCAGCAACATCTGTAATCTGTCATGATTTCAGTTAGCTGGATGACCACTTATCTTGGGTGTGGCCAAGTTTCCTGTGGTCCCATAAGGTTTGTTTACAGATGCCACTCCTGGTTCTTAGTGTTCTGTGATGTTATTTAGCTATAATTTACTCCTAAATGTCTTCTAAAAGCATACCTAATAAGCAATGGAAATGTTGGTAATATGGTAGACAATATCGACCTCCAATGGTCAGGCCAATTCTTGTGTGTGTCACTGGTCAGGTCCCAAGGGTGCTGGATTAGAGAGGTTCAATCTGTACTGAATTGTGGAAGGAGAATACTAGGTCAGCATAACACAAATATAGTAAAATATTCTTGGATGTATGTTGTAGAATATACTGTCCCTGAAGGGACATTTTGTAGCTTACAGCCAAGACATTTGTGGCGCAGCAGAGAAATAAATTCCATCACACTTGGAGCTTGGTAAAATAAATGGAAACGGAAGTTAAGTAAGGGAGTTGTAACAGCAATGAAGGGTCCTGTGGCACCTTATAGGCTAACAGAAAAGTTTTGAGCATGAGCTTTCGTGATCACAGACTCACTTCATCAGATGCTGGTCATGGAAATCTGCAGGGCCAGGTATAAATAAGCCAGAGTAAGGCTGGGGATAACAAGGTTAGCTCAGTCAGGAAGGGTGAGGCTTACTACCAGCAGTTGTTCTGGAGGTGTGAATACCAAGGGAGGGGAAGCTGCTTTTTTATTTAGCCAGCCATTCACAGTAAGTAAGGGAGTTGGAATCAGAAGCCACGCTGGATTGTAGGTTGCAGTCCCCCTCAGCTCTAGGGCACTATGACAGGGCCCCTAGACATTCTGTTTTTCTGACTGTAAGTGTGATGTTCTGATTTTATGCTCTCAGTACTGACAACTTAATTTAACTCCTACTTCTCTGGCCTAATACCTAAAGAAAAAAGGAGAAAGCCTGTCTTCTTTCTAGAATAATAAAAGAGAACTAGAAATTCTGCTGGCTGGAATTGATTTGGAGGTCTTCTAAGGAAGGTACATGATTATTTTGTTGTAGTTGTTAGTTTGGTTTTGGCTTTCCCCATCTTGGATCTCCATGTACCCTACCTGGAAGGATCACATGGGAGCCTCATTCCTCCTAGATGGATCATGAAGGAGAAACTCTGATTGTTACTGAAACAAGAACAGAGAGTAAGGCCATGTCTACACTAGCAAAAAACTTGGCCATTTCGAAGTTTACTAGTGAAGCGCTGAAATACATATTCAGCGTCTCATTAGCATGCGGGCGGCCACAGCACTTCGAAATTGATGCAGCTTGCCGCCGCACGGCTCGTCCAGATGAGGCTCCTTTTCGAAAGGACCCTGGCACCTTCGAAATCCCCTTATTCCTATCTGCTCATAGGAATAAGGGGATTTTGAAGTAGCTGGGGTCCTTTCGAAAAGGAGCCCCGTCTGGACGAGCCGCGCGGTGGCGAGCTGCGTCAATTTCGAAGTGCCGCAGCCGCCCGCATGCTAATGAGGCGCTGAATTGTATTTCAGCGCTTCATTAGTAAACTTCGAAATAGCCATTTGCATGGCCATTTTGAAGTTTTTGCCTAGTGTAGACACGGCCTAACAGAAACTTCCAGTTCCAGGAAGCACGGGGGACGGCTCAGCAACACCTACAGGATGGACAGCTAGGAGAAAGGAAACATCAATTTCCAGAAGCATGACTAGTGACTCAGTGGCCTCAACAGGAGATGCAGATAGCCACCTAGAAATAAAATAGAACATATGTCATGCCAGTCAGAAGTGGAGCTACCAGTTTCAGTCAGACATGGCAAAAGTGCTCATCCAACAGATTACAGAGGAAAGGACCCATTCTGGAAGGAGATACTTGCCTAACATACACCTGCGCCTCACCCTGATCAAGCTGAGAGATGGTGATTGTGTTCTGGAAACTCATTTGACCACTCTTGAATGGGTTGATATCCCAGAAGGCTGCAAGATAAATATCTGAATGGAAAAGCTGGCATCCTACATCACCAGGACTACATCTACACTAGGACTATCTGTCAACAGAAGTTACTGTTGAAAGGTATCTTCCAACAAAGCTTCTATTGACAGATTGCAGACGGACACCAAAGCAGATTGCTCTTTCAATCCTCTTTTTCGAGACTATCTGGCTGCTCTTTTTACAAACAGCCCCCAGAACCTCATCAGACAGGGTTGTATGGCTGGCAATACCTTTCAGGAGCCCCAGTGAGACACGCCCTTAAAAGCCATCCCAGCACCTGTTCACTGCCCATGCTGAGGCTTGCCTACTTCTATAAGGGACAGCACAGTTTATACAGCAAGACTCACACATTTTTTGGATAGCTGTGGTTCCAGAGCATCCCGTGGGCTTGTGCTGCCCTACCCAGCGGTGCTTTTGCTGACCCTGGTCACAGCTGTCCTCCTCCTCCTTCCCAGGGAGGGTGACCCTGACACTACCTTCAAAGAGCATGCCCTTGCTGCCACATGGGACCACCTGCGCTTGCCCCCACCAGGAGCTCAGTTGGGTCTAGAGGCACAGCACCAGTTCTGACTGGTGGGACTGAGTGGTCATGGAGCAGTGGAACAACCAGCAGTGGCTCCAGAACTTGCACATGTGGAAGGACACCTTTCTGGAGCTCTGTGCCTGGCTTGTCCCTGCCTTCTGACTGTGGCCCACCATCCCCATGGAGAAATGGACCTCTGTTGCCCTCTGGAAGCTCACCACTCCCAACAGCTACCACTCCATCGGGAACCAATTTGGTTTGAGGAACCCACTGTCAGAGCCCTCCTCATTGAGGTAAGGCACTCTTGTACTGCAGGCCCTGCACAGAGTGGTGTGTGTGTCCTGCCCAAGAGGGACCCTCAGGGAATGGGGTCAGAGGTATGAAGGGGGAGAAGCCCTGTCTTGGGACGCTGTGCTGCTCCACTCTTACACAGGACTGCTGCTGGGGGAGTGGCCTCATGGGGGAGGCCTCAGGAGCTTGTGGGAAAGGGGATGGGAAGGTGAAGGGGAACCCCTGGAACCCAGGGGCCTCCTCCCTCAGTCCCTGTCATGTGTTTGGCCCCTCCCATTGCAGGTTGTGATGGCTATCAACATGCTCCTGCTGCAGAGGGCTATCTGTCTGGCAGACGTGAACATGGTGATGGCCGGATTCAATGCCCTGGGGTTCCCCAACTGCTTCTGGGCTCTCGACAGGACTCACATTCCCATCTGTGCTCTGGACCGCAGCATGGCAAACTACATCAACTGCAAGGAGTATTTCTCCATGCTGCAGGCCCTGGTTGACCACCATGGACGGTTCCTTGATGTTTATGTCTGGGGGCTGTGCCAGGCACGTGACGCGCAGGTGTTCTGCAACTCCAGGCTGTGCCAGAGGAAGGAGGCGGGCACCTTTGTCCTCTGCCAGGAGCTGGTGGTCAGGGATGTGCACATGCCACTGTGCATTGTGGGGATGCCACCTACCCAGGCATGCCCTGGCCTATGAAACCCTACACTGGGCAGCTGGATCCGAGTCAAGAACTGTTTAGTGCCCGATTCAACTGGGATGCAGGCCGAATGCGCCTTTGGCCACCTGAAGGCATGCTTCAGGTGCCTCCTCACCCACTTGGACATGGGGGAGCACAATGTCTCCCAAGTTGTGGTGGAATGTTGTGTCCTCCAGAATATTGGATGGGTAGGCAAAGGCCTTCATCCTGGGTTGGGGGGCAGACTGTGGCTGTGGCTACAAGCATCCATGCTCAGCTCCAATCTCCTAAACCCATTGGGATGGGCTGTGGATTTGGGAGGCCCCAGGGGAGAGCTTTTCCTGCGGCCCCCCAGTGACTCTCCCCAAGGCATCCCCAGCAGGGGCTTTGGACTCCCAGCCCTACCTTCTCGCCACCACAACCCCTCCCTTCACCCACTTACCCTTCCTGACCTCTTCAAAATAAAGAGGGACGTGGGGTGGTGGTCGAATAACTTTTTTACTTGAACAAAGAGAACAGGTTTGAAAATAAATGTAATAAAAACTATTTACATACAGTGCAAAACCAGTGAACTGTATACATTGGAGGGGGGTTGGAATGGGAGTGGGGGGACATCAAGCCGTGGAGGAGGTGTGAGGCCACGACCCCTTGGGGGACTGGGACCCCTGAGTGGCCTTAGCTTTGGGATCCCCTCCTGCTGTGGGTTTGGGGTCCCTGTCAGGGCAGGGCTGGGGCTGGTAGCATGGGGAGGTACAGAGGCAGTGGGGCGGTGCTGGGATCTGGTTTGCCAGGGGGACTGGGGAGGCCTGGGGAGCAAGGGGGTGGGAATTGTGGTGGGGAGGGGATGGGCCTCATCCATTAGCAAAAACTGAGGAAGGTTTGTGTGGGGGCAGGTGTGGCAGCTGCAGGTGACTGAACCAACAGGTCCCACCAGATGCTGTTGGTGCCATCAGGGTGGGACATCAGTTGGTCCCAGGCCCGTGACTGCTACGCCTGGTCCCACAACCGCCACTCCCAGTCACCCCAAAGATGCTGCTGGCCTCAGAACCTGTGTCTGGCTCTGGTGGGGATTTACAGGGGCCTCCTCCGCATTGTTGATGGGAGAGTTTGGTGGGGAGGTGTTGTCTGCCCCCAGGAGCTTGTGCATCTCCTTGTAGTAAGGGCAGATCGTGGGTCATGGGCCTGGGCGTAGCCTTGGCAGAGTTCTTTCACCTTCACCTGCACCTGCTCCATGGTGCAGGCAGCATGGCCCCATGCCTCCAGGGCGGTAGCCAACTGGGTGTATACAGAGGCTTTCCTCTGCTTTGCCAAGGGTTCAAGGAGGGTCTCTTCCTTCGCTCACATGCCCAACAGATTCTGGACCTTGGGCCCAGTCTAGGAGGGGACCTGACATTTTGTATTCTGGGTAGGCTCCTGGGACCCCACCAGTTGGTCCCTAGAGGGCCTTGGGGCCTTGCGTAGTGGCTGTTTGTCTGCCATCTTTTATCAGTCAGCTGTGAGGGCATAGGGACAAGCAGCTTGTGAAGAGAGTGGCTGTGAGGGCATAGGGACAAGCAGCCTGTAGCTCTAATGCTTCCACACTCTCAGCTTCCTGTCACAGTGTTTCCGGGTCTCCCTGCAGCTTTAAGACGGTCAGAGGCAGGGAACATAGAGCGCTAATTGCTGTGGACAGGGCGTCCCCCAGGGCAGCCACGCGGCACGCTGGAGGTCTTTTCTGTCGACAGAAGGTGCCCTGGAACATCCAGAGTGGCTTGCTGTTGACAGAGATACATTGAGAGAGGCATTCTGCCTCATGGGGGAAAGGCAGAATGCTGTCAACAAAAGTGCTGCATTCTATCAATTCTATCATCAGAGGGGTTTGGTAATGTGGACACTCCGCAGGTTTTTGTCGACAAAACTGTCTAGTGTAGACATAGCCTGGGACTTGCAGGTAGTCTACGGCATGCTGATGAGGATTAAGCAAGGCCTTATACTAAAGTAAAGATGGTGTAATGGACTGGCTCAGCCTTTACCCAGAGGTATGTCAATGAATGTTAGCCGATGGTCAGGTGAGATACCAACTGCGCTCTTGTTTTCGTCCGAGATTTCAACTGCTAGGGCAGAGCCCCACCGGTGACCAGGATTAGAGTAGCTGAAAAGCAGATGGGTTCTTTGTTTTGTATTCAGTTTGCACAGTAACAGGAGGAGTCAGGGTACCACTTAATCAATTACTTTGTTTATTTAACTAACGAGTTAAGCTCTTGTGGTTACAATGTTACTTTGTTTAACTAAAGAGTTAAGCTCTTGTGGCTACAGTGTTACAAGGTTTATACTTTGATTACAAATAGCTAGCATACACTTTAATTCATAGCTCTATACTTGTTAAATGCGTGCAAAAGCAAAAGGTAAAATACCTAGCAGGTCTTATTCTCAGCCCTGCGTTACCAACGTGGCTTGGCCAGTCTTCTCTCAATCCCTTGGGAAGAAGTCTTTTTCCTTTTTTTCTTGAGGAAATGGGTGTCCCCTGGGACCTCGGGAGACCATACCCCTCCTGTCCAGCAGGAAAGATAATTGGAGCTCAAACGGGGGGGGGTCTGCCAGACCCCTCTTTTCTACCTATTGGGTCACGTACACTTCTTCCTTGTTTTAAAAAGTGCCAATTGAATTAAACTGTCTGATGCTGGTTCTCACAGGGAGTTCAAGGGCTTAGTCCACACCGGCGAGGTAGAGAAAATTGAGGGCATTTGTTTCTTAATGGGCTGGAGATTTTCCTCCGTCTAGGACCAAGTGTGCAGGTGAATCAACTGATGGTAATTAGCCAAGGGCAGTCCGAGGCCCAGCTGTTTATTAGCCCATTGTTCTTATCAGCTTTGCTCCGGAGCATCAAAGACTGTGGCCAAGATAAGCACATCTGCGCTCTTGGGCATTCCAGGGCTGGGCTGTGTCTTTTAACCCTTTCGTGCTCTGAAGCACCTAGGGAAGGCAAGATGGAGTAGAGCAAAAGGTGGGGGGGTTCTGTTTGGCTGCAATGAAGATATTGGGCTGAGATGTTTTCCACAAAAGCACGCGTAGTGCAAATTGCATAGCTTATTTTGAGGTTAGGTCATTGTCTAGACGTAGCCTTATGATGTTTCATTCTTGCAACTTGGCCCTACACCTTCTTGCACGGCATACACTTGACTCAGTTTCCTTTTTTACCCAATAAAATAATTTTTTCAAATTATTCCTAGATAGGGTCTCACTTATACCAGAGAGCATAAGAGCCCTTTCAGTGACAAAATTATGAAAGACTATAGAAAACTTCATGTCAACTGCACATGTGCTGAATAATGTCTTCTCCCAATTTTTTCTAGCATACTTCACTGTTTCTGTGTTGCCTTCATCCTTTTCTATATATTGGCCGTGTCTACACGTGCCCCAAACTTCGAAATGGCCATGCAAATGGCCATTTTGAAGTTTACTAATGAAGCGCTGAAATGCATATTCAGCGCTTCATTAGCATGCGGGCAGCAGCGGCGCTTCAAAATTGATGTGCCTTGCCGCCGCGCGGCGCATCCAGACGGGGCTCCTTTTCGAAAGGGCCCCGCCTACTTCGAAGTCCCCTTATTCCCATGAGCTCATGGGAATAAGGGGACTTCGAAGAAGGTGGCGTCCTTTCGAAAAGGAGCCCCGTCTGGACGCGCCGTGCAGCGGCAAGGCGCGTCAATTTCGAAGCGCCGCTGCCGCCCGCATGCTAATGAAGCGCTGAATATGCATTTCAGCGCTTCATTAGTAAACTTCAAAATGGCCATTTGCATGGCCATTTCGAAGTTTGGGGCACGTGTAGACGTAGCCATTGTCTCTCTGTCTCTAAGACAGTGTCTTAACTAATGTGTCTGCCGTGGCCACCATCATATAAGCGCAGAACAAGCACAATCCTACCCAGCTGGTGTCTTTCTTTGCCTGTTACTTTTTAGTTTGCTGAGAAACAGTAATTGGAAATCTAGAGAAACAAGACCTAGTAGTTAGGCTGGACAGACCATAGCCATTAATTCATTTTTTAGACAGTAAGGCTGTGTCTACATGTGCTCCCTGCTTCAAAGGGAGCATGGTAATTAGGGTGTTGTGAGTTTATTAATGAAGTGCTGCAGTGCATATACAGCACTTCATTAAGCCAATTCCACCCTCCCGCATCAACTCTGAAGTGTTAAACTTTGAATTGCTGGCTCACATGTATCAACTGCTGACCCGCCGGTACTTCAAAGTGTCTGGGCAACTTTGAAGTCCCTGTACTCCTCAAAATTTTGAGGAGTAAAGGGACTTTGAAGTACCCTGGGCACTTTGAAGTACCGGCAGGTTAGCCGTGGCTACACGTGTGCCGGCACTTTGAAGGTTAACACTTAGGAGTTGCGGTGGGGTGGGGTGGGAGTGGGGAATTTGCTTAATGAGCTGCTGCATATGCACCGCTGCACTTCATTAATAAACTCCCAACACCCTACTTACCATGCTCCCTTCAAAGTAGGGAGCTAGTGTAGACAAGCCCTAAGTGTATAGGTGGTGAGACTGTTTGTGGTGAGACTTAATTGTAACTGTTATTTTTAAAGGAAAAATGTGGTACTGATGATTTAAAAATTCGATTTAAATAAAAATGCATTTTTAAAATTCATGAATTTTTGTCCATCCTGCACCCCAGGCGGGTGGTGGGACCACAGGTGGTGACCCTTAGCTGTCTGGGCTCCCCAGCTGGACTGCAGCTGCTGACTGGGCCAGGGATGTGGGGCCTTGAGGGGGAAGGAAGGGCAGGCCCCTGTTGAAAAGGGGATAGGCTAGGTCTGTTCACCTTCAAAAAGTTGGAAGGCCATGGCCCCCAAAATCCCCCTATTCCGGTATCACTGACTTCCAGTGACTGCACAAGCTGAGTAGTCTTCACTTCTTCCACTAACCTGTGAAAATATAGCTTATTTTTAAACAGTAATTAGGGGAGTTTCATCTAAATAGTAAACTTCAACCTTCAAGTTGTGGGTCAAGTTAACAGATAATTTTGTAAATAAAATGCAGTTTTTATTTCCCTTAAACTTTGTGTTTTAGGCGCGATATAGAGATGCACGGGAAGGTCGAAAAATGAAAATTGATGCTTCATATAGATACATATTTGAAGTCCTAGGGGACAAACTTGGTTTAGATCCAACAACTGTGGAAGAGATGATCTTGGATGGCCCTTCAGTAAGTCTAATTTAAATTTTTTTTTATTGTGAATGTAGCTATATATTAGTATCTAATTCATAAATAATTTTTTCTCTCTTTCCAGTCTAGGGGTGGATCTACACTTGCCCCCAACTTCGAAGGAGGCATGTTAATCATCGTGATGGGAGATTACTAATGAAGTGCTGCGGTGAATATACAACACTTCATTAGGTTAATTCTCTCCCGTCACAACTTTGAAGCGTCAGACTTTAAAGTGCTGGCATGCATGAAGCTGCGGGCACTTTGAAGTGCCTTTACTCTGTGCTTGGATGTTGCCGCAGGGGAGAATTAGCCTAATGAAGTGCTGCATATTCACTGCAGCACTTCATTAGTAATCTCCTGTCACCCTGATTACCATGCCCCCTTCAAAGTTGGGGGTAAGTGTAGACAAGCCCTGAGAGTTGTATGTATTATTGGCTAGTTGCTGTGGTGCTTTGGAAGTCATTCAATAAATAAAATAAATTAGTACTTGAAGATGATAATCATGGCATGATTTCTGTGAATATACTGCACATGCATGTGTTTGTGTGTGTCCAGGTTTCTTATGGAAGTTTGCTGAATTTCCAGCAATTGAAATTTGGAGATTGAAAAAGACTTGTGTGTCATGTTACTGAGTTCATCTTCCTGGAAGTGTTGGATGAAGTATTTGTTGCATCATCAGAACTTTGAACAGATCACTAATCAGACACTATTTGTTCTTTTTAAGACAAATATAAATATAGTAGTTTGATAGTGTTTGATTTACAGTAACCTACTTTTTGATTTAACAGTTACAGGCATTTGATGATTTTTTTGCTAAAAATGGAAGCAGAACTTTGAAATTCTTATATCAAGAAGGAGAAGCACCAGGAGTAGGTAAATGCTAGTAATTGTTAACAATATTTTTGTGGGGGGTGCATATTGTCCTGCCTGTTGTTAAGGTAAATCCTATTTTCAGTTGTTTATAACTGCCCAATTTCAACATTTCAGCCCAACTCGTCAATGCTGTGTATCTGCCTCAGTCTGAATTGCTTTGGAAATTATCAACAAATACAGTTCAGTTGTTTTTATAAATGAGGATGATGATATGTTTTCTGAGGATTGAAATTTGTATTTAGTCACTCATAGCTTCATAAATTGTTCATGAATTTGTTAGTTTTCACCATAGTGGAACCTGTTTAATGACATAATTTCACAGTTCCTTTCAACAAGTTATGTTTACATACACAAACACTATCTGGGTTTTACCTCACATTCACGAAAGGGAAAAATAAAATACTGAACTGTAACTCTTATTTCACTGTAGTAGTCTTAAATAATTAAAAATACAGTAAAAGCTGGGTTATCCAGAATTTGGATAACTGGCATGCTCAATTAACCAGCCCCTGCTCCGCCAGTGAACATCCAGCTGCCACGGTGGTTGCAGGGCTCGCAGCTGTGGGGGCTGACAGTTGCAGAGGGCTGGGAGTTGGCTGCCCAGCTGGTGGTGGCAGCAGCACCTCTGGTGAAGTGAGGCCACTGGCCTCACTCCAATATCTGGCATGTTTGATTATCCAACATGCCCATGAATAATAGGTCTTTTACTGTAGTAATGTGCTTAAATTTATTTTCAGAATGTGGTCGAACAATTCCAGGAGTTGTAAAAGGAACTAAAATTATGAGATTGTATTTAGACACTGCACCAGATAAGTTCAGAGGACTCTGTTTATTTTTCGTTCGTTACAGGAATGACATCCCTCTAAATGCAAAAAGTATACATGAGGTATTCTCATTTTTTTCCTGCTTATTTTATTTTAGTTTATGCAAAATAAATATTACAAAGTTAAGAAATTGCTAATGTTTTGCAAAGGTTCATATTGTTGCCACATTATAATTTTAGTCTTTCATATACATTTTCCTGACTGCTGAACTGAAGCGTATACTTCTTTGTGCCATTCTGTTGTTGGGGGACATTGCGCTGTTACAGTGTCCCAACAAAAGCTTCAGGTGGCACTGTACCTCAGGAATGTATTGTGTCTCTCAGAGATCAGCATTTAGGTGAGTACAGTTAATGAAACCTCCTTAAATGGATAGAGGGCAGCATTGTCCTTCCACCTATATTTTCCATCTCTTTCCCCTCTCTGCTTTATTTGAAGAGTTTAAAGCCACTAGAAGCCTTAGTGGAGTCACTGAAATCATTATTGTAGTCTATTGTATACCTCACACAATGTTCTTATGTACCAAACCTAATCTTGCCCTTAGTAATTCATGCAGAAGACATATTTGTGTTTTACAGTGATTTTAGTGATAAATGGATCTGATTTTTATTTACATTGATTTACTGCTCTGGCAGTATTAAGGGATCTTACTGTAAATGCGAATAAAGCACTGGTGCTGTATAAAATATAGGTTCTCCTTCCAGTGTTCCCCATGGGTGCTCCGTGTTGGTGTCAGCGTGTCCCTGCGCTGCAGACCGGAACATTTACAGAGCAGCGCTCCCTCCGTGTGTTGCAGGAGCAGCCAGTGACATCACTGGGCTGAGGAGAGAGCAATGGCACAGGCCTCCTCAGTTCCTTCTCTATTCTCCTTGTCTGTGGAAGGACTCAGAGGAGCTCTCACTTTTCTGACTGGAAAGTCAGAGATCTTTGTCTAGTCTCCCTCCTTTTTCCTTTATTTTTGTTATTTATTCAATTTTGATTCTTTTTCACCTCACGAAAAGAAAAAATTCTTTTAGTAAAGCAATGGTGGGGCAGCAGCTTTTTTTCCTCTCAGAAACAGATTCTGTCTTAAAGAGACAGTTACCCTTTTTTATCCATGCCTAATTCTACGAAGGACTGTGATACCCATGGAGGCACTATGACCTTATCAGATAGGCATGCCTGATGCCTAGAATGTTTGGGTGGATGCCATAGCATTTCTATGTGCCCCCCATTGCTAGGGTATGCTGGCAAGGGCATGGAGAGAACAGGTAGCACACCTAAAAGTGCTACTTCTGCAAAAGTCCTTCTCATCTAGTGGCACACCAAATGCTATGCAGGTGCAGCAAAAGCCCTGCAGAGGCTCTCATGCTGGGACAGCATCACCGGCTCACTCTCTGTCCTAGCTGTCAGCAGCTTTGCATTCTCCAGTGCCACTCATGTCAGGTGCTGCAGAACACATCTTGGAGAACTACTCTTATTGCACCAAAGTTAGTAACTTCTTCATTTTAACAGTTAGTATTCTCAGTTTTGGACCCAGGTATTATTTTGGGGAGGGGAAGAGGAATTTTATGAGGGGGAAAAGGAAATTTATGGGACGTTCTTCAAAAAATTGATGGTTTGAAACAGCTTCAAAATTTAGAGTGATAAAAATGAATTATAGTATAGACAGATCAATGTCAGAGTGCAGATGAAGTGTGAAGAAGCAGGCAATGGCACTGAATACATGTAGTTTATTACATCATTACATTACATACAAGACACCATCTTCAAGAATATTTTCCACACATCTATTGTGGTATTTCTCAAATCTTTTGAATGACAAATTGCATGAGTATAATCTATAACCTTTAAATTAACTGTTTCAGATACATTGACTCATTAGATAATGGCTTTGTGACTATGTATTTTGTTGGAGATGAATTCAGTAACATTAATAAGTATTCTCACTGTATTTGTATTTTATAAATATTCTCAACTTTTTAAAACTAAAGTTCTGAGAGTAGTCCACCTATGTGAGCTCCAGACTAGGTATGCTAGTGCCTACTGTGCCTTTAATTGTAAATTTCTCATAAGTGTCCAGATGGATCGCATACACATGCCAGTCAAACTTATGTCCCGTGCCATTGTTATATAACAATTTATGAGCAAACCATCCATAGTTACTTCTCAGTCTCCTTAGCCAGAGATGGAGCTCCATCAGTTGTTCTGTTGAGATTTCCTCAAGTTTGTTCTAATATAGTACTCTACTAGTTGTGATTCTTAGCATTAATAAATTAATTAATATTAGCTTTAGTGCCTAATTAAAAATAAATACAATTTTCTCATGTATATTTAGGAAGGTATTTGTAGATAAGACAGTTCTTGCCTACTGGGAGATAATGCCCCCTTCTCATGCTTTTAAATCTCTGTCATAGCAAGAGACAATCCCACTAAATAACAGTAACTCTTACTTTAACTGTTGACTTTGGGAATTGCATATGTCACAGAAGTATAATTTTTGTCCAATGATGAAATCCAGGGGCACCCCTTCCCCCCAAAAAAAGAACCAAAGCCAAAACCAACAGATAAAACTTTGTATGCTCCAGATAGACAGCTCTTTATGTCCAGTTTTTGACTCCAGCCAAAGAAACTTTTCTAGTTGTTGGACTCTGAACGTAGCTATGTCTCCATTATATCTGAGCTGCACTCCTGCAGGGCATATAAGAAGAAGTTGCAAGCCCTTTTCATGTTCTGGGCTCACCAGGTGAGAATGTTACTGGACACTGGTGGTAAAATATAATCGTGTAAATGACACTGTTTTGTTGACCATATACTGACATAACATAGGGATCAATTCTAAGCAATTGAGGAAGGACAGCTATTTGACAGAACCTCTCTGCAAGCCCTCCTTGATTCTGCTGATTCTGCCTAGCACTTTCCTTTTGATCTCTATTTGTCAGAGCTGGAGCTGAGTGGCAGGAGAGAGATCACTTGATCATTACCTGTTCAGTTCACTCCCTCTGGGGCACCTGCAATTGACCACTGTCAGCAAACAGGATAATTGTCTGGTTGAACCTTTGGTCTGACCCAGTATGGCCATTCTTATGTTTTTATAGTAATTCAAGGATTGCAACACTTGTGGTTGTGGTCTATCCATATTTGCCACAGCCTCCACCTCACCTCTAAATAAATGCTCTGCCCCTTTCCCCAGAGCCAAGCACCCCCAACCTTCCACAACTGAATGCCCATGATTCACCAGAGCTGCTGTCACTGGGGCCACAGGCTGTGCCAGGGCTGTGGCTACAGGAGCAGCCGCGTTGGGGCCAGGGCTGCAGGAGCAGTTGGAACAGCCATGCTGTGGCTGGAGGAGCAGCTGCAGCTGGGGCCAAAGAAATGGCTGAGGCTGGAGGAGCAGCCGTGGCTAGGACTATAGGAGCACCTGGGATCTCAGTTTAGTACTGAGAGGTTGATGGGGCACCATTTGAACCATTAGCAAGTTGTTCCCTACTATACTTTTTTCATAAGGGAGCATTTGTGGTGGTCCTAATTTTGACCAGAAAAGCATCAGAACTGAGAGCCCTTTTGTCGTAACCACCGTTCACTCTTTTCTTTAAAGATAATCATAGAATCATAGAATCACAGAACACTAGGACTGGAAGGGGCCTCGAGAGGCCATCGAGTCCAGTCCCCTGCCCTGACGGCAGGACCGACCATTATCTACACCATCCCTGATAGACATCTATCTAATCTGTTCTTAAATATCTCCAGCGAGGGAGATTCCACAACCTCCCTTGGCAACTTATTCCAGTACTTGACCACCCTGACAGTTAGGAACTTTTTCCTAATGTCCAACCTAAACTTCCCTTGCTGCAGCTTAAGTCCATTGCCTCTTGTTCTCTCCTCAGAGGCCAAGAAGAACAAGTTTTCTCCTTCCTCCTTAGGACACCCTTTAAGATATCTGAAAACCACTATCATGTCCCCCCTCAATCTTCTTTTTTCCAAACTAAACAAGCCCAATTCTTTCAGCCTTTCTTCATAAGTCATGTTCTCCAGACCTTTTATCATTCTAGTTGCTCTTCTCTGGACCTTCTCTAATTTCTCCACATCTTTCTTGAATTGGGATGCCCAGAACTGGACACAATATTCCAGCTGAGGCCTAACCAGCACAGAGTAGAGCGGTAGAATGATTTCTCGTGTCTTGTTCACAACACACCTGCTAATGCATCCCAGAATCATGTTTGCTTTTTTTGCAACAGCATCACACTGTTGACTCATATTTAACTTGTGATCTACTAGAACCCCTAGATCCCTTTCTGCTGTACTGCTTCCTAGACAGTCTTTTCCCATTCTGTATGTGTGAAACAGATTATTCCTTCCTAAGTGCAGCACCTTACATTTATCTTTCTTAAACTTCATCCTGTTTACTTCAGACCATTTCTCCAATTTATCTAGATCATTCTGAATTATGACCCTATCCTCCAAGGTGATTGCAACCCCTCCCAGCTTGGTATCATCTGCAAACTTAATAAGCGTACTTTCTATGCCAATATCCAAATCATTAATGAAGATATTGAACAGAACTGGTCCCAAAACAGACCCCTGCGGAACCCCACTTGTCATGCTTTTCCAGCAGGATTGAGCACCATTAACAACTACTCTCTGGGTGCGATTAGCCAGCCAGTTATGCACCCATCTTATTGCAGCCCCATTTAAGTTGGACTTGCCTAGTTTGTCGATAAGAATATTATGTGAGACCGTATCAAATGCTTTACTAAAGTCTAGGTATACCACATCCGCTGCTTCTCCCTTATCTACGAGTCTCGTTATTGTGTCAAAAAAAGCTATCAGGTTGGTTTGACATGATTTGTTTTTTACAAAACCATGCTGGCTGTTCCCTATCACTTTACTACCTTCCAAGTGCTTGCAGATGACTTCCTTAACTACCTGCTCCATTACCTTTCCTGGCACAGAAGTTAAGCTGACTGTCCTGTGATTTCCTGGGTTGTTTTTATTCCCCTTTTTGTAGATGGGCACTATATTTGCCCTCTTCCAGTCTTCTGGAATCTCTCCTGTCTCCCATGACTTTCCAAAAATGAGAGCTAATGGCTCAGCTACCTCTTCTATCAGCTCCTTGAGGATTCTAGGATGCATTTCATCAGGCCCTGGTGACTTGCAGACATCTAACATAAGGTCCAGCTCAGGTCCCACCCACATTCCTTCAAAAGGGATTGTTGCAATTTCATCTGGATTAAAACATTTTCCTGCCAGTATTTTATACCAAACAACAGTTAACCCCCAGGGAGGAAAAGTTACATTCCCTAGACATACGTAGAGCTCTGACCTTTTACATTAAGACAACATAACTTTCTTTTTCAGGGGTCTGATGGGTGCTCAGCTGTTAGGTGCATCAGCACCGCTGTTCCCGCTGGCCAAAGATTTGAGTGTAGCAGTGTCTGCCCTGCCCCTGGCTGCCTGAGCACATTGGGCACAGGCATGAGATGCCTGTGGCACTTACTGCACATGTGCAGGCAGCTGGCTTCTCAGTTCTTCTCCGATCACCGCTGGCTTTGGTCGCAAGAGCAGTTCCTCCCTCTGTCACCTGGAAAAAAAAATCAAAAGCAGAACAACTTATCTTTAAATAACAGATAAATACAAGAGAAGAAGACAATGAGGGAAAGCTGTGGACACGGCTTCTCCCAAGTGGCTCTGCTTCATAGCACAGCCATTCTCAGTTTCGCTTCTGGCCAGCTCACCTGGGCTACGTCTACACTAGCCCCAAACTTCGAAATGGCCATGCAAATGGCCATTTCGAAGTTTACTAATGAAGCACTGAAATGCATATTCAGCGCTTCATTAGCATGCGGGCGGCCGCGGCACTTTGAAATTGACGCGCCTTGCTGCCGCGCGTCTTGTCCCGACGGGGCTCCTTTTCGAAAGGACCCCGATGGGAATAAGGGGACTTCGAAGTAGGTGGGGTCCTTTCGAAAAGGAGCCCTGTTGGGACGAGACGCGCGGCAGCGAGGCGCGTCAATTTCGAAGTGCCACGGCCGCCCGTATGCTAATGAAGCGCTGAATATGCATTTCAGCGCTTCATTAGTAAACTTCGAAATGGCCATTTGCGTGGCTGTTTCGAAGTTTGGGGCTAGTGTAGACACGGCCCTGGTTTAAAAAAGTGCTCTGCTTGTGGCTTGTCTATTTCAGTTTCTGATGGCCACTCTATCTGCATACCTTGTCTGGGTGAGCACAACAACACAGAGGGCTGCACACACTGTAGGAAATTGGCAAAGCAGTCCATGAGAGTGAGACAACAGTAGCTCCATGTCTGTCAGATGGAGCAGGCTCTCACACTTATGAACCACAATGACACCCCCCTCAGGTATAGCCCACGGGGGTTGGGACTACTAACAGGGCTTTGACTGTGACAAGCCCTAGAGACAAGGGGAAATCTCCTGGAGTGAAAAAGAGGTCTTACACTTCCTGGGGGACTGTCTCCCTGAGGTGAAATTGACTAGCTCCAGCACTGTACTGCTGCCCTTCCTGCTTCTAAGAGGGAAGCCTGGAGTGCTCTGCCCAAAAGGCGACAAAAGGAGAGAGCTCACCCTTCCTCAAACAAGACAGTGCGGACCTTTGATACAGCCACTGTCCTAGCACTGCAGAACAAGCTGGCAAAGAAAAAAGCAAACACCAGCTACTGCAAACAGTGCACTGGTGCTAGCAGCTGCTAGCAGTGATAAGCTGGCACTGGCAAAACAAGCAAAAGTGCTTAGTGAGGTTACAGCTGCTTCTGTGCACTTAGAAACCGGCAGCACAGGGGACCCTGGTACCGATGCCTCCTCTGCCATTTATGCTGCAATATACCACTGCAGGGGAGCTCTCTGTCACCTTGGTATCAGGCACCCCCTGCTTAGTAAAGGCTCTTTACGTAGCTCAAGGCTTTTGCATTCACTCATGCTGGCTTCTGATTCAGCAAGGTCCTCTGTTTCAGATGATGACATTTCTTAGAGAACAGTGGGGAAATCTTCATCCAAGCCAGTACAAGTACAACAGTGGTAACAGCAATGGATGCACCCACCAATGCCACCCAGCTGGCCTTACTGGGATCTGTGGGTAGCTTTTTGACACTAGCCCCTTCCCCAGCCATTACCTTAACCTCTACTGATGAACAGATTCTGACCTGCTAGTATCCAGTTACTGGACAGGTCAGAGTTTACCAATGATAGGGACAGAGCCATGCATACCCTCGACATCCATTGGGCCTTGGCCTTCTACCTGTGCAGCCATTTTGGAAGACAACCTGACTCTTCATCTCAGCTGAAAGGTCCCATGTCATATCTATCCCCAAACAGAGGCTGTCCAAATGGATCTTGGGCTGTATAAGACTTGCCTACAATAAGTTTAACAAAATACCTCTGGTGGGCATTCATGCTCATTCCGCATGTGCATTGGCTACCTCTAGAACCTATCTTATGGTGTGTCAATTGAGGACATTTGCAGACCAGCGATGTGGGCGTCTACTCACACATTCACTCAGCATTATGCTATACAAACCTATGCTGATTCACTGACTGCATTCAGCCAATCTGTTTTACCAGCTGATGTACACCATCCGATGGACACACCTCCAAACAATGGCACTGCTTTGTAGTCATCTAAAGGTGGAGCACCACAGGGACCCTTGAAGGAGAGAAGTTGCTCACCCTGTGCAGTATCTGGAGTTCTTCAAATGTCCCCAGAGATGCTCCAACTGTCATCCTCCTTCCCTCTGCTTCGGATTCCTTCTTTTGGTTCTGGATCAGAGAAGAACTGAGGAGCTGGCTGCCCGTGCATGCGCAGTAAGTGCCACAGGCTTCTTGTGCCTGTGCCCTACCCACACAGGCAGTCTGTGGGAGTGGGGGAAGGGACACTGCTACACACAAATCTTCGGCCAGTGGGTGCAGTGGTGCTGATGCCCCTAAAGGTGAAGCACCCACAGAGACACCATCTCGAAGAACTCCAGTTACTGCATAGGGGACTCTCCATTCTGCAGATCAGTTCAATTATTTGTGTCAGTTGCAGACAGAATTAAGGGTCAGCTGGTGTCTGGCCAGTGCATCCTGTCATAGATCACATTGACTATGGTTACACTCGTGAGTTTTGTTGACAAAACTGGTGGTACATTCGTACACAAAATGCATTTTGTCAACAAAACTCAGCACTTTGCTGGAAGCGTTTTGTGTTTCATCCATGAGGCAGAACTCTGCTGTCAACAGATTCTATCAACAAAAAAGCTGTGTGGATGCTCTGGGGGTCCTTTGGGACCAGACAGGTGATCCAGGACAATGGGGAGCCCTGTCTGCAGTGCTTCCAGGTGCCTGTTTTGTCGAGAGAGCAGCTGGGGAGTCTGGTTGTTCTGTCAACAGCGGAGTGGTCTTCCAATTGGCTTTTGTGTGTGCCCGCATTCTGCTGACAGAAGTTTTGTCAGGAAATCTCTTCCAACAGTGCCTTCTGTCGACAGATTGCTGTAGTGTAACCATAACCATCCTGTATTCAAGAGTGCTACAAATTTGCAGGTGTTTCTTCTCTGCCAGTTACAGCACATTTCACTAGAGTGCAGGAACCCTTCACAGCTTTTTTGACCCAAATTCCTGCTCATGAAATCTGCAGAGCTGCTATGTGGTTTTTAATTCATGCAGTGCACATACAATGCACATGAATAAGCACTCAAGAAGCAAAGATGGCTAACAATGGCATGGGGGATGAGGCTGACTAACATGAATATGTGGGCTGAGCAGACATGGTAAAGAGAAATTTCTGAAAAAAGGCGCATGGAGCATAAGCAAATGTGGAGCGGAGCATGCATAGAGACACACATCTTAAAGAAGCACAGTTAATGCACAGTGTAAGTAGCCATTTCTTTTTATACTCAAACATAAAAAGAGTCAGTGGGTCTGCCCCACAAAAGCTCATCACCTAATTATTTTGTTAGTTTTTAAAGTGCTACATGACTACTTTTTTGTTTTGTGAAGATACAGACTAACACGGCTACCTCTCTGTGTACACAGAAAATGTAATGGCTCTGTATGGCAGATTTTTATGTTCTAAAAATGGGGCCATGTTTTCAGTATAATGAATTGCATTGCTAATAATTATTCTGTTTCATTTACAGGATATATATTTTTGTGTATTGGATGCAACTGAAGGACTCTTGTGTGGTACTAGGAATATGCTAGCAAATATTTTTCTACCAGCTATCCTTGCAACAAATAATTGGGGTGCTTTAAGTCAAACCACACAGGGAACAATTGAAAAACAGAGCTTCATAGAAACCATTAATAGATATCTTTCATTTTTAGATGGTAAGAATCAGATTGAATAAACAATCACTCCACTTAAAAATACTTTCTGAAATCTATAGAGTTGTTATAAATGTGGGAAAATGTTTATTTAATTATACAAGGAAGAAAAAAATGATAAAGCTTGTGTAAAAATCAAATTCATTTGGATTTATTACATTCTTGATGAACTTCAGATTTAGTGATACGAAATTTGTAATGCAGAGGTTTAATAAGATTCCAATCCCCCACCCCTCTTCCTATGATCTTTTGTATGTGAGTCAGTTGCAAGACTTTGGCTTATATTCCCACAGTGAAGTGGTTCACATGGGCACATACAACTACTAGAGTCTAAATATGGTCTGTATTTTAATTGCTTTATTTTAGGTGCAAGAGTAAGTATTGACGGAACTGTTGAGTTAAAAAAGATAGATTACATTGACTTCTCTAAACTTCAGTCCTTTGAGGAAGTGACAGCAGCAGCTGCTAATTCTGATACAGTTCATCAACTAGAGGAAGTGCTTATGATATGGTATAAACAGATTGAACAAGTAAGTTGTCTTAAAATTTATATCGTCTGATATATAATTAAGGATGTATTTAGAGTTCATTTGGGCTAAGTGCTATATAGGCACTTGCTATCTTTGTCACAATCTAATTAGAAACCAGAGTTTCTAAATAGTGAGTATAACAGCAGGAAGGAGGAGAGAGTAGAAAAAGAGAGAGAGCAAGGAGGACTTATGTTAACCTAGGCCTGCTATGTGTATAGTCAGATAGCTTCAAATCTTTTAATCTTCAAATCTGTCTAATACTAGGAGCTGAAGTGAATGCAGCTGTAATAAATTCACATCCTGAGAATCCGCACCCTGATATTTATGCCATTTTACCAATATATTTATATAAACAAGAAATATGAAGGGTCAGATCTCTATGTAAGATATTGGTAGCATGACATAAATATCAGGCGTCACATCCTCAGCTGTTATAAATTGTCCCTGTTCTGTTGACTTCAGAGCGGTCCCTTAGAACTGACATCGGCTGATGGTCTGCCCCGAAATCCTCCTCAGTTTTTTATTTAGCTGTTATCAGTTGGCAGCTTACTGAAGGAATCACAGCAGAAATAAGTTTTGCAGCAGCATCAGCTGGTTGAGAATTCACAGTATGTGCTTGCCCAAATCCACCAGATGAGAGGAACTTTTCAAAAAAGTTTTACTAATTAAAACAATTGTCTTCTTCAAATTGCTTTCTCTCATACAAAAATGAATGATCAGTCATTTTCAAAACTTATTCAGGAAAACAAATAAGCAAATTAATTATTAATTTAGGACAGCACTTAAGCACTTGTTCAAGTCCCATTGACTTCACATCAAGCATATGACTAGATGCTGTCCTGAGTAGGGATGCTTTCCTGAACTAGGATTGTCTTTATACCATTAACAGTGTATGTAGGTTTTTTAAAAGTATTTATAGCTTTGCAATGTTTGCTTCAGCACCCTGTGGAATGCCTTATTTAGCCTGTAAAGGAATTTAATGTTTCAATTTTATCTTTGGAATCAGACTATTTGTATAATTAATGGCTAATCTTCAAGTGATTGTTCACATGGATTCACTCTTGATGCATGTGCTCCATGTGTGCAATATCAGATTTATTAGAATAGAAATGACTGTTGGAGCCATGCCTGCACCCTTTGTGTCATCCTGCTTCCTGCAGCAAAAGGTATGAGGGGAAGAATAGTTTAAAAAAATGCTGAGTTCCCTTTTATTGCTTTTGATTGCTAGATGAAACTGGTAGTATCCACATTTTTTTCTTTGGCTATGTCTACACTAGGACACAACGTTGAAGTAGCCTATTTCGAAGTAAGAACTTCAAAATGGGCTACTTTGACGATTATCGTCTACACGTCCTCCAGGGCTGGCAAACATTGACGTTCAACGTCGAAGTAGTGCCGGGGAACATTGAAAAGAGCCGCGCCGGAGGGAAGCGCGGTGCGTCCACACACACAAGCCCCCTATTTCGAAATAAGGGGCCAGGAAAGCCCACGAACTGGGTCACAGAGCACACTAGCCCTTCCGGGGCAGCTGCAAGCCACTCCCATAAAGGGTCCGTCCCAGACACACTCGGCCTGCACTGCACGAGCAGCCGTGCGTTGGTGAGACAAGCCTCGCAGACCTCGAGCCCGCAGACATGGACCTCCAGCAGCATCTGGAAGCCCTACAAGCTGTCTCCTGTGGAGCAGGTGCCCTTCTAGATGCTGCCTGGGCAGCCGCCCAGCAGCTTCTGGAATGGGAGCCCTCCCCAGGAGCACCAGGAGATGCCCCCAACCATCGGGCCCTCCTCGCCCTCCCCCACCGGGTGCCCCGCCGACTCTGGAGCTACCCCTCTAGCACCGAGTGGTGGGAGCACCTGGTTATGGGGGAATGGAATGATGACCAGTGGCTGTGGAACTTCCGCATGAGCTGGCAGACCTTCATGGAGCTTTGCCAGTGGCTCACCCCCGCACTCAGGCACCAGGACACTTGCCTGCGGTGTGCCCTCCCCGTTGAGAAGAGGGTCGCAATAGCTGTCTGGAAGCTGGCCACTCCAGACAGCTACCGCTCCGTGGGACAGCAGTTTGGAATGGGAAAGGCCACAGTCGGGGCTGTCTTCATGGAGGTAGGGAGGCCTGGGGCTGAACTCCCTGCTGGGGAGGGGGGCCTGGGTGAGCAGGGCCTGGGTGAGCAGGGCCTCAGGATGGGGGCTTGGGTGAGGGGGGCCTCAGGAGGGGGGCCTGGGTGAGGGGGTCACACTCTGCAAACCCTCACAGGCACCCGTGTTCCCTCCCCACAGGTGGTGCGTGCACTCAATGCCCTGCTGCTGAAGAGGGTCATCCAAGTTGGGGACCTGGAAGCGGCTGTTGAGGGATTTGCCGCCATGGGATTCCCCAGCTGCTTCGGAGCCCTTGATGGGACCCACATCCCCATCCATGCCCCAGATCACAGTGGTGGCCGTTATGTCAACAGGAAGGGCTACCACTCTGTGGTCCTGCAGGCCGTGGTCGACAGCCATGGCCGCTTCCAGGACATCTAAGTGGGCTGGCCCGGCTCTACCCACGACGCCCGCATTTTCCAGAATTCAGGACTATGCCGCCGACTGCAAGCGGGGACCTACCACCACCGTACCCCTCCGCCTTGTGGCGGATGTGGCATACCCACTCCAGCCCTGGCTTATGCGGCCCTATACAGGCCACCTCTCTGACAGCCAGGAGCGATACAACGCCTGCCTCAACCATGCCCGACAAGTGGTCAAGCGAGCCTTTGTGCGCCTGAAAGGCCGCTGGTGTTTCTTCCTGGCACACCTAGATCTGGGCCTCCCAAACATCCCCCAGGTTGTGGGGGCCTGCTGCACACTCCACAACCTGGTGGAAAGCAAGGGGGAGGCCTTTGTGCAGGGCTGGGCACAGGAGGCTGCAACAGTCTACCCCTAGCCAGCCGCCGCCCCGAGCTGCCAGGCCCACCAGGACAGGGTCCGGGTCTGGGAGTCCCTAAGGGAGTACTTTCACCAGGGGGCCCAGTGAGCAACCCCCCCTGGCCATCCCTGGACCCCGCCCCAGCATCCACACCTCACCCTCACCGAAAGCACACGGGACACAGGTTTTGGGAAAAATAAAACTGTCATTGTTTACAAGAAAAACAAAAATGTCACATTTTTTTGGCAAATAAATAATATTAGCAAAAAGAACAGATTAATAAAAATAATAACGATGTACAAGTGGGGACATCTCTACAAACTATAACGGGGGGGTCAACTATAAATAACTATATACAAGGGTGGAGACAACTATTTACAGGGGGGAGATGTGGGCACGCCACCCATCGGCCCATCATTCTGGGGCGGTGGTGGAAGGGCGCGACCCCAGCCACGTCCGGCTGGCCGGTCCCCCTCTCAGCCGGGGCCTCTGGCGAGGCTGGCTGGGGGCCGGGAGCATGGGGAAGTATGGCTGAGGTGAGTCCATGGCCCTGGGTGGCTCCTGCTCTGAGGAGCTGGTGGATGGGGCAGCGGGTGGGACGACAGCGGGCGGGACATCAGCGGGCGGCACTGTCCATGGGTGGAGGTGCTGCTGGGCACTAGTGGCTGTGGCACTGTCCCTGTGCTGTGGATTGCCCGGGCCATGTCAGGTTGGGGTGATGTGGGGGGCCCCTGGTCAAGTGGTGCCTCCGCCCCATGCTCAGGGGGTCTGTGCCCTGTGGGATACGAACCTGATGGTGCACTGCCAGGCTCCGGAGATGCCCATGAGGCAGACAACCGACTGGAGCTGTGGGATGGCACATCCAGCACCAGCTACCCCTCCTCACTGGACCACTCCGTGGCTGGGGTGGACGGTCCCAGCTGTAGGCGTGGGGGGGCGGGGCTGGCCTCCGGTCCTGACCCTCTCTTTGAGGCTGGCTGGGGCTTGTCGACCGTGGTGTCAAGGGTGGTTGGGGGGGGAGGAGGTGTTCTGGGGGCCCAGGATAGCCCTGAGTTCCTGGTAATAGGGGCAAGTGGCGGGTGCAGCCCCAGACTGGCTGGCCAAGTCCCTGGCCCGGGCGTAACCCTGCCGCAACTCCTTGACCTTGCTCCTGACATGGTCAGGAGTGTGGGCAGGGTGACCCCAGGCAGCCAGGCCCTCAGCCAGCCGGGCAAATGCCTCCGTGTTCTACTGCTTGCTCCCCATGACATGCAGCACCTCCTCCTCCCCCCAGAGCCCCAGCAGGTCTCGGAGCTCAGTGTCTGTCCAGCTCCGCCAGCTGGAGGCCTGGGAGCCCTGGGATGGCCTGGAGGGGGAGCTCTGGGGGTGCATGTGAGGCTGGCTGGCTGCCATGATGTCCCTCTGGCAGTGCAGGGACACCAGGTGGCAGGGCTGCTGCGTGCATGCTGCCAGCTTCCTGCTACGGGGTTTCTGGGTCCCTGCGGCTTTAAGAGCCTCTGAGTGCAGAGACCATAGAGCCCTCCAGGGGCTGGACAGAGCGTCTCAACCCCTCAGCTGATTGCCGCCATGGAGGACTCCGCTAGTTTGAAGTAACAGGACGCGGATTGCCTACACACACCCTACTTTGACGTTCAACGTTGAAGTAGGGCACTATTCCCATCTTCTGATGGGAATAGCGATTTCGATGTCTCGCCGCTTAACATCGATTTCAACATTGAAATAGCACCCGGCGTGTGTAGACGCGATGGGTGCTATTTCGACATTGTGCCAGCTACTTCGAAGTAGCCAGCTAGTGTAGACATAGCCTTTGTGAGGAACTAAAATGTTTCTCAAGCTTCAAGTTTTAGTGATTAGATTTTCTTTGCTATTTGATTGGTTTTTGTTTCTTTTTTTTAAAATCCTAGTTAGAAATAGGATTTTACCGTATTTGCGGTCTTTTCTTGGCACATATCTCTTGAATTTCCTTTCATTTATCATAATTATGTGCAGAATGAATTTTGCTGTGTGTGCCAGTATGGAGATGATGTGTTACATATCATCTCCCCATTGGTGCACATAATAACATCTGTGATGGGGTGGAGCCAAGGGGTTTGGAGTGTGGGAGGAGGCTCAGGGTTGTGGGCATGAGGGCTCTGGGGTAGGGTTGGAGTTGAGGAATTTGGGGTATGGGATGTGGCTTAGGGCTGAGGCAGAGGGTTGGATTGCAGGGTGATGGCTGTGGCTGGAGTTGTGGGATCTGGGATGGGACTGGGGATGAGGAATTTTGGGTACAGGGTGCCCTGGGAGATAGAGCTCCTTCCAATGCTCTCTCAGTGCAGCAACTCTGATGAGTGTCCAAGTGAGAGGCACTTCTCTGTCCAATGAGCCTCGGTTGAGATGGAGGAGGGGCATCTCTCTCCCAGGTATGGCAGATACGTGCTGCTAGGGATGGCAGGGAAGAACTGTGAGAAGGTGCCTTTCTCCCTGCCATGGTGTCTCCCTGGCCGTGTGACTGACCATGTTCCTCCTGTCCAAGAGAGGTTAGTTCCTTAGTAGTCCTAGACACTCCTTTTGCTCATTGCCTCAGTGCCCCTTTCCCAGTGTCTGGTAGGGGAACCCAGGCCTACCCTCCTCCTTGAGTTCCATACGAGGGACCATCCTCTCAGTAGGCTGGACCTTCTATCATTGGCCTCACTGCTCAATCCCTGGGTTTTTCTTACCATTAGTCTCTGGTAAGCTGGGCTTTCTAGTTCCCAAAGTCACTTCCTGGGGAGTGACTGCCATCTGCGGTCTCCATTGCCTCCTTTCTCCTGGAAATGTCTCCCTTTTCCTAGAAGTCTCTTCTTTCAGCTCCTGGCCTTTATGGGCTCTGCCTATTCCTGCCTAGCTGAATCTCCTTAATCAGTAGTCTAATGGTTAATTAGCCCTGAAGGATGAATGTGGAGCACTCTTGGACCCTCACCCCCTCTTGTAGCTTGCTGTAGGGCTTGGCACTGACAATGAAACAAACTATGCCAGAGATATTAGCTCTCCCACTGGAAGACTGTCTTTGTCTTCCATGTTACAGGTGCACTAAGAGTACCCCACCCTTGAACATCCCACCTGCCCTTGTTGGGTGATGGAAGGCAAGCTGGACAGGGAGCTCAGACAGAACTGGAAGACTATTGGCTTATATAGGTAGGGTGACCATATCTCCCATGGCCACATACAGGACGTTGTTCCCCCCCTTCCTCAAGCCTTGGGGAAGCAGCAGAGAAGGAGCAGCCCTGTCATACAACCCTCCCCTTCCCTGAGCCTTGGGGAAGCAACAGGGCTGGAGCAGCCACAGCACTCCCCCTTCCCCTACCCGTGTCTTGGGGAAACACCAGAGATGGGCAGCCGCAGTGCTTCCCCCCACTTACCAGAGCCTTGGGTAAGTGGCAGGGATGGAGCAGCCACGGCACTCCCCCTCCTCCTTCCTCGAGTCTCAGGGAAGCAGCAAGGAAGGGCAGCCGCAATGCTTCCCCCCGCATTTCCCTGAGCCTCAGGGAAGGAGCGGGGATGGAGCAGCCAAGGCGTTCCCCTTCCCCCGAGCCTTGGAGAAGGGGACAGTAGTTAACCTGCTGGCTCTCTCTGTTGCAGAGAGCACATATTAATGCACAGTATGTGCTCTCTGGTAGGCAGCTGCACCTATGCAGCAAATATGGGACAATTAGTCCCTTTTATAAAATAAGTCAGAACACCTTTTTGGCATCCCAAATGCATGACTGTCCCTCCAGAAATGGGATGGAGGGTCACCTTACGTATAAAGAACAAGTTTTCTGATATGTGCTTATGGGTCCTCCAGCGTAGGGAGTGAACACATAATTCCAGAGAGTCAGTCCTGTCTGTCACGTCCTGCACAAGGCTTCACATCAGAGAAACCTCTCCCATTGGTCCTGAATCACCTTTGATGTGTAGAGGGAGAAAATGAACACAGCAAAAAAGAAGCACATTCCTCAAACACACCAGCCCATGACCATACCATTCTTGCAGGCAAAGTGGTTAATCTGTCATCATCTGCCTAGGTGAACAAGCTCAAGGTCTTCCAGGATTTACTCAGTACATGACACTGGACATCCACTGGCAGAAACAGTATCAACTGCTGGATATTTTACAGTCTTCACCAGGATACATATTATGCCACACATCTGTGTTCATTCAAGCCACATCAGTGTGGGCAGCTAGAATGTATTAAGTCCCTGATAAGGGGTTTAGTACATCTATCAGCTTGCCTTTCTAGGTACACTTGTAGGCTAAGCAGTCCAGAAGAAGTCAAGACTATAAGGTCAGACAAAGTACACTCTACTGAGAAAAGATCCCCCCTTCACCAAAAGTTGGACTTTTTTGGTAGGAAAGCTTATTCTTCAATGAATCTGCAGATGAACTAGTGAAGAACCTGGTGCTGCTCACCAAATACAGCTTCTTGCTGTGGGACAGCCTTTCAAGTTTGAGAAGTGGCCCTTGTTTTTTTTTCTTGTTTTTTTTTTTAACTAGCTCAGACCGATTTTCTGTTTTCTATGTGTAGGATATGTTTTTCACTGTAGCTGCTTTTGTACGATTATACAATAATCAACCTACCTCTGATACTGAAATGTAGTACATACAAAATTCTTATAAAACGTTCAGCATTTCCCCTGGCTCTTGAATTCTCTGCTGAAAGCATGGTCTTTCAAAACCTTATTCCTTGGAAGTATAAACTATGTATCAAGCACTGCCTGAACTGTTTTATAGTCATCTTTGTGATAGTCTTCAGTAAAGGAGAGTGATGTAAAGACATGGTCTACCTACTTCTCCATAGTGTAAATTAAAGAGTGTACCTCTATATGGCTACGTCTACACGTGAAGCCTACATCGAAGTAGCCTATTTCGATGTGGCGACGTCTACACGTCCTCCAGGGCTGGCAACGTCGATGTTCAACATCGACGTTGCACAGCACCACATCGAAATAGGTGCAGCGAGGGAACGTCTACACGCCACAGTAGCACACATCGAAATAAGGGTGCCAGGCACAGCTGCAGACAGGGTCACAGGGCGGACTCAACAGCCAGCCGCTCCCTTAAAGGGCCCCTCCCAGACACACTTGCACTAAACAGCACAAGATACACAGAGCCGACAACGAGTTGCAGACCCTGTGCATGCAGCATGAATCCCCCGCTGCAGCAGCAGCAGCCAGAAGCCCTGGGCTAAGGGCTGCTGCACACGGTGACCATAGAGCCCCGCACGGGCTGGAGAGACAGCGTCTCTCAACCCCCCCAGCTGATGGCTGCCATGGAGGACCCCACAATTTCGACGTTGCGGGACGCGGATCGTCTACACGGTCCCTACTTCGACGTTGAACGTCGAAGTAGGGCGCTATTCCGATCCCCTCATGAGGTTAGCGACTTCGACGTCTCGCCGCCTAACGTCGAAGTTAACTTCGAAATAGCGCCCGACGCGTGTAGCCGTGACGGGCGCTATTTCGAAGTTAGTGCCGCTACTTCGAAGTAGCGTGCACGTGTAGACACAGCTTATATGTCCAGTTTCCTTGTGGAGTTTGATTGGAATGTGAATTCTTGCAAAATATGGCTTCTAGACTGTATGTTCTGAAGATTTTGTGAAAACTGAAGTTCTTTAGGGCATTGAAATGTGGCATGTTGCAAATTTTCTTTCCTTCCTTCTCTCTGAAACCTGTATTGATTTGTTCCTTAAGTTTCTTTTCTTCTCCTGCACTACTTTACTTCTGAGAGCATGTCAGGTACACCTTGTACCTAGTAGGTTTCGTAGCAGCTACTGCATATCAGGCTTTTATACCAGATACAAGCTGTCTACAAAGCTTTCTTCCCACAGTCATAAAATATAGATGTGTCCTCTATAAAATCCTTGAATGTAGTGCTAGGTATGGCTGAGGTTAGCTCAAATAAGGGCTGTGTCTACACGAGCCCCTTTCTTTCGAAAGGGGCATGTTAATGAGCAGATTTGAAAGATGCTAATGAGGCTCTGCAATGAATATGCAGCATAACACCAGATAGGAAGAAGGGCTTTCGAAAACTGGGGGGGCCTTTCAGAAGGTTCCGTTTCCATGGGTGGTGCGCGATTTGAAAAGCCGCACTTCCGAATCGCCACGGCTGCTATTATGCTAATGAGGCACTGCATATTCATTGTAGCACCTCATTAGCATCTTTTGAACCCGCTCATTAACATGCCGCTTTCGAAAGGAAGGGGCTCATGTAGACACAGGGAAGGTATTTTACACTTGGCACTACCTAGACCAGCTGAACATAAGAATGCTCTTCAGCCTTTCCCTTGCTCCAGCAGGGATCCAGTGCCACCAAATCTGTGGCCCTACAAAGAGCCTTTTGCCGCTCTGGTGTCACACCCTTATTGTCTCCTTTCCGTTGGTAGCAATCTGAAGAAGTGGGTTTTACCCACAAAATCTTATTACCTAATAAGTAGATGTATTAGTCTTTAAGGTGCTTCAGGACTACTTGTAGCAATGCTCTCTGAGCTGCCACAGGGCCATTGAAGATTAATCTCTGCCAGTACGAGGGAGATGTGGGGAGAGTGACAGGCTGTATTTTTGCCTTCTCTTGCCTGTAGCTGTTTTTCCCATTGATTTCAGTGTTTCATCTGAAATAGATATTTATCATTATCTTTTGATTTAAGTCTGCTAAGCCTACCTGTAAGAAAATATTTTAAAAACAGGGCATGTTTAATCTTGAGAAAAGACTATAGAGGGATCTGATACCAGCCTGACCCCATTCGTCTTTGTATATGTTTCTCATGAAGTGGGTATTATCCACAAAACCTCATTACCTAATAAGTAAAATTGTTAGTCATTAAAGGTGCGACAGGATTGCTTTTTTTTTGTGACACCTTCAAATACATTGAGTGCTTTTATAAGAGATGCTGGTGATCAATTTTGTTCACGTCTCCTGAAGACAGAACAAGAAACAATGGACTTAATGTGTATTGGGGAGATTTAAATTATGTGTTAGAAAACTTTCCAATTATAACAATAATGAAGCACTGGAATTGGCTTTCAAGGTACGGGAACACTCATCATTGGAGGATTCTAAGAATAGGTTAGATAAACACCTGTCAGGGATAGTCAAGGGAAGACTTGATTCTGCCTCAGTGCCAGCAACTGAACTTCAGGGTATCTCAAGGTCTCTTCCAGCATTGTATTTCTATGTTTGTGATTCTATGTCCAGCTTTCTGTCCTGGCTTATTTCAGTCCTCCTCCTGGGGATTTTTATTAGCAAATTAACTAAACATGGTCTCTTTGACCTTCCCAGTCCTTTATACCCTCTACTGCAGGAAGCAAATGGATGCTTAATGTATTGGTGTATCTCCAGAGGAAGCTGCCATTCCAAACAGTGCATTCTCAGAATGTGCATGGGGTGCAGTCCCACCAAGAGTGGAATCTGTGCGGACAATACATATTGAAAAAGCATGGTTCCTATAGGATAAATAACATGTCTTTACATAGAATATGAAATATCAAAACTAGAGAAACAATCTGTGTTTTTAAATTTAAAGTTATTTAATTGATTGCAGGTTCTGATTGAAAGTGAACAGATGAGAAAAGAAGCTGATGATTCAGGGCCATTGACTGAATTAGAACACTGGAAACGTATGTCTGCTAAATTCAATTTTATTATTGAGCAGATCAAAGGACCAAGTTGCAAAGCTGTCGTAAATGTTCTAAATGTCGCACATTCCAAACTATTAAAGGTAATTCTTATTTCGTGGTTTTTAAAACTCATTTGATTCCTTTAAGCTAGACCTACAATATATATTTGACTTCATGGCATTGAGGGGGTCTTTGTGAGGAGAAGTTGGACAATAAAGAGGAAAAGATAGATATAGTACATGGAAAAAAATAGCAAGGATGTAGAAAAAAATTCCAGTTACTGAAGTTAACTCAAGATAGTTTCAGAGCCAGCTTTATCTTTTTTCTGAATATTATTAAGTTCAAGCGATTGCACATGTCAGATCTACTTCAGGTATGTACGCTCCATATGTACAGATGTCAGTGTTTTTTTTCCTCTTAACAGTACCCATTATCATGGCTTGATTCCAGGTCCTTATTGTGTGTCACTGCATGCTGATATAAGAGTGTGGAGCTGCTTCCTTGCCCTCCATTTCCTTGCTACAGCTACTGACTGTTGTTGGAACAATTCCAGACTTGATTAAGTCAAGAACTTACCCAGTTCTTCTTTGTGTATGTTCATAAATTAGTAGTTATAGTTAATTTTAGTGACTTTTACATAGTTTTAGGGCAAGGTGTCTGGTTTTGGTCTCTTTTGACCTTTTTTCATCATTGGTAACAAGGGCCAGTACCAGAATTATGCTTCACTTAGTGGGGTTTAAGGCCTGCTGGGTGTGCAGAAAGCCTGTGCCAGTCAGCAGCCTGCATCCAGTCTACCCAAAAGGTTTCAGAGAATTTCACATCAGTGACACATCGCATTTATAAAAATTTCAATCCTGGATCAGAACAAGATATGGTGATGTGATTGAAGCGCTTATTTATGAAAGCAGTACTTTCACCCCTATTGGTGTCATCACATGGGGAAAGTGCACCAAATATGTCTACATTTTTACTGAGCACACCACTGGTGATATATCTGGCATTTTGGTCCCATTGCCTGGTACTGTAGAAAAGAGACAGACCTTCCTCAGATTCCACTTTTGCATCAATACTACCGTATGACAGAAGCATACACTACACAGGCCATTTGGGATAGAAGCCATGCCTGAAATGCTTGTCATCTTTCAAGGGAGGTTTGCAGACTCCAGAGCATCTTCCAGGCATATTGAGTCTGTCCACTTCAGGAAATTTGTAGATCCAAGAAATGGTGCAAATCCTAGCAATCTCAAAAGCATGTGCATCTGCAAGAGACTTGCTTAGCTTCTTGATACTTGGTACTGGCACCACTCTGAGATGCTGCTGCACTGCTATACAAACCTCTGCAGACGCCGCCTGTGATTTCCTCACTACCACCATTCCTGGTCTTGGGCTACCTTTCACCAGCCCCATCGGGATTGGCCCTTCCTTTGTCAGAGGCATCCTCCTCCTCAGGCTCAGAGATGAGATCCTCTCTATTGTTTCTGGGAGAAGGCATGCTATTATATTTGTTGGGAGCATGGGCTAAGCAGCAAGTCTGGCAATAGTCCCGGTTTACCATCAATAGCCATATTGGCGACTGCGAGGTATTCCCCATCCGCCAGGCCGGACTGGATTATGACATTCTGAAGTTCTAACCTGTGTCAAGTGTAAGAGGCCCCGTACTATTTATTATTTTCACAGACAGGACATTGAATATGTAAACATGAAAGCTTTATATTTTCATATATACAGATGCAAAATTGCAAGAATAGAATGAAAATCTAACTAAAATACCATTAGAATCAATAAAAGCTACAAAATTGTTTCTGTGTTAGGGAATGCCATCATTTATTTGGAATGATGACTTGATAAAGGTCCTGGTGGATTAAATGTCCTTTATTTGTGCAATTGTATGGAGGTTGTATTTTTCCAAGAAATTGATTTGTTTTAGTTTTATAACCAGGTACGCCGAATTACAAATATTTGGTACTAAAATTAGTGGAATTTTTTTATTGAAACCAGTAAAAAATAATTTTATGTGATAAATATTGAGATTTATGTATGTATACAACAACACATAATATTTTTTGTTTATATATATATATACATACACACACATATATATATATATGCCAAACATTTTATTTTACCATGATATTTCTGGGCAAATTAGTGCTATTTTGTTTATGTTTTCACAGGAGAACAAGGGAGAAGGTGTAATTTTTTTCCACCACTAATAAGGAAACTTATTCTTCTTTTCATATGAATAGATGAAAAAATGGTTCATTAATTTTGTTAGTGAAATACAAAGTTTATCCAAAATATATTTAGAATATATTTACAAACATTTATTCCAATTTAATTTTCACTATGAAATAATGAATTGTTGGAATTTTTCTTTTGCCATACTACAAAAATATAATGAAGGCTTCCAAAAAGGACAGAGGGAAGCCAAGACGAGTTTATCCTCCTTGAGATCAACACAACCCAAGTCTGTAAGATGATGACCTGCAAATCCAATAATATGACGCATGGATAGCATTTAAAGTAGAAGCAACAAGCACACTAAAATATGCAACTGTATGTATGACTTTTCACAAGAAGAAAAAAACACAGTAATACTTAAAAACAGGAATGAAAGCATTATATGACTGAACATGCTGGACAATAAACCAGTTTGGCAGCCTTCCAGGTATTACCAGCCAATGGAGATGCCATATATAACACCACTTCTAGGATGGATCCCATACGAATATGAGCTTGGCAGGATTGCTTCATAACACTGCTGTCTCCAGCCTCACGTTTTCTCTGATTTTATCAGCAATGTGATTATTTATTTAAATTGTGAGAGTTTTACCATTAGCAACTGGCTGACAAAATGCTACCTTAAGAGCAGACTTACTTGTAGGCAATACTAATTTTATGAGGCCAGGTCTATCCTATGGTGAAAAATCAATTTAAGATAAGCAATTTCAGCTATGTGAATTACATAGCTGGAATTGACATCAGAAGTCGATTTGTTCTGCGGTCCCCACAGCAGGAAGTCAACATGAGAAACTCTCCCGTTGACTTCTCTGACTCCTTGCAACAGTGAGGAGTATCAGAGTTGATGATGGAGGCCTAATGGTTCAATTTACCATGTGTTCACTAGAGGTGATAAATAATCCCAGAAGATCAACTACCACCACATCTATCTTCCAGTAAGTGTAGATGTACCCTAAGTATAATTGTTCTTTGTCTTCTTCTTTAGGGAGTGGCCTTGGGGGTGCTCCATATCAGAAATTGATTTGGCACCCTGCACTTCTAGTTGGAAGATTTTTAGCGGTAGTATCCCTGGTGGCAGCGCATGAGTGGTACATGACTCGTCCCTGTAATGGCCCTTACTGCTGCCCGCCATCCTTAGGTTCCTTCTCTATCACCTTTGGGTTAGGTCAGAACCTTAGCAGCTCCTGGTTACCACACTTTGTAGATATTTTTTTCTCTAGTTCTCTTTTTTCTTTTAAAATGTTTATTTCTCATTAGTTTTTTTAAAAGTGCTTTTTTTTTTTTTACTGTTGACTTAGCACCTGTTGGTGTCATGTCTTCAATTATGCCTGGTTCCCCAGGTTTCAAAAAGTGTTCTTCATGCCATGTCTCAGTACCAGTTTCAGACGGACATGATCAATGCATGTAATGCTTAGTTGAGGCGCACATTCCTTAGAAGCATGCTAACTATAGGAAACTGTCAATGAGGCCTTTAAAAGCTGGAGATCTCCAGTTAAAATTAATTTTGCTGGACAAATCCCTCACACTGGCGTCGGACCCAGAGGTGAGATCCCCACCAAGGCAACCTTCCCCCATGGCAGCCTCTGATCAAGGACTGGCTAAATCCAAGTTAGCCACAAAGCATAGGCTCTTTGCCTTACCACATGGAGAACTGCCAAAGGAAAAACACTCTGACACATAAATCTGCCTCAGTACTGATGGCGCAGTCTGGTACGCAGATGGTCTGGTGGGATAAGGCAAAACAAAGGCCTGCCCTGACTGCTGTAGTATGGCTGAAGAAACAAGTAGCTCCAACACCAAAAATGTCAGCACCAACTGCTCATAAGCTGTCTCAGCACAAGTTGACACTGGTTCCAACTCCAGACGCCATCAACACTGGCAGCATTGCAACCATCCATTCTACACAGTCTAGGTGCTTTGGTACCAACCCGGCTAAACCATCAGTACTGACTGTCTCTGCGCTGTCACCTCTAACCGCCCAAGCTGACCTCACAGTTACATGGTGGACAACCCACTATTGGGCACCAATACGACGCCGATGTGCCATGCATCATTGCTGATTTCCACATCAGCAAGTTCAAGGCTGTCTTATCTCTCTGCCAATGAGGAAGATATTGATCGATGTCCTCTTCAACAAGGTACTGCACCAATTCATCCCTCTTCTTCTTTCTCACAAGATCCTGGGGAATATATAGAAGATCAAGTAGATCAAACTATGCAGGAGAGTATTCTATCCATCCACATCTCCTCCTCATCTCCTGATGAAACAATCATGCCACCACCACCCACTATTAGACATGATTTTAAATCCTTCCAGGATTTATTCAAGTGAGAGGCTAATTTCTTAGAGATCTCCCTGCCTGAACCACAGCACAAGTTGATGAATATACTGCACACTTCTCCCAGTGCTAGAATGGCTCTCCCAATAAATGATGCCATAATGGACCTTGCAAAAGAACTGTGGCAAACCCCAGCAAGTCACAACCTGATGAGCTGACAGGAAATATTACATTCCATCTAAGGGAGCAGATTTTCTGTTTACTCACCCTAGTCCCAACTCTCTTGTGGTAAACACCTTGCATCACAGGAGTAAACAGACTCAATTTCACTCTGCCCCATATGATAAGGACTGGAGTAAGGTGCGAGAAGTCCTCATCAGAGACATGCTGTTCGCAGACGATGCTGCTGTAGTGTCTCACACAGAAGACCAGCTTCAAAAACTGCTGGATCGGTTCTCCAAAGCGTGCTAGGACTTTGGGCTTACCATCAGCCTAAAGAAGACGAACGTACTCGGTCAGGATGTTGCTGAATCCCCATCAATCAGCATTGACAACTATACATTAGAGGTTGTCCACAAGTTCGTTTACCTCGGGTCCACCATCACTGACACCCTGTCGTTGGACACTGAGCTAAATAGGAGGATCGGAAAAGCGGCCACAACTCTGTCCAGACTCAGCAAGAGAGTGTGGAATAACAACAAGCTGTACACTCACACCAAAATGCAAGTCTACAGAGCCTGCATCCTCAGCACCCTCCTTTATGGCAGCGAGACTTGGACCCTGTATGCCCGCCAGGAAAAGAGGCTGAACGTCTTCCACTTGTGCTGCCTCAGGCGCATCCTTGGAATATCATGGAAGGACAGAGTGACCAACACTGCCATCCTCGAGCAAGCTGGAATCCCAGCCATGCACACCCTCCTCAGGCAGCATCGACTCCGCTGGCTTGGCCACGTCCACAGGATGAACGATGGAAGGATTCCAAAAGACATCCTGTATGGTGAGCTAGCCTCTGGCAAAAGACCTCCCGGACTCCCCCAGTTGCGTTACAAAGATGTCTGCAAGAGAGACCTCAGAGAGGTAGACATCAAGCTGGACAACTGGGAAGATCTAGCAGACGACCGCAGCAGATGGAGGCAGGGGTTACACAAGGGCCTTCAGAAGGGCGAGTTGAAGATCAGACAGCTAGCAGAGGAGAAGTGAGCGCACAGAAAGCACAATAAGGACTTGCCAGACACCCACTACATCTGCAAGAGATGCAGCAAGGACTGTCACTCTCGTGTGGGTCTTTATAGTCACAACAGACGCTGTAAATGAAGTCCTCAATTGAAACTTTAAAGGGCGCGATCCATAGTCTATGCAGACTGAAGGATGCCTACTACTTTACTACTTCCTGGGCTGCAAATCCTATTATTCTGCATCTCTTCAATTTAGAATTGCTAACTACTCAGTTCTGTTAGCAAAATACACATCCAACTTTTTCCAGAACATGAATAGTATTATTGACCAACTGCCAGAGGAGTACATGTCTCAGTTTTTGGCCAACTTGGCAGAAGGACCTTTCAATAGCCAGAATGACTCTCCAGGCTTGTCTGGACTCCACCAATACTGTCATTCCTGTACTTCTGTGGTGATAATGAGATGTGACTCCTGGCTCCACTTGCCGGGGTTTCCCAAAGAAGTACAAGCCAGACTTTTGAGGATCTTCAATTTGAAGGGCAAAAGTTATTCATTAGCTCCACAGATGTCTCCCTACACACTATGTACGTATCCCAACCACAAAGAGACAAAGGTGCTACAATACCGAAAGTTTCTGTCCATCTTCCTATCAGCAGTCATGCCTCCACAACCAAAGGAAGAGGCAAAGACAATCGAGGAGGTGGTCACAACAGGAACAATTTTCATCTTCCGTCTACCTCAAGACAATCATTTTGAGATATTGGTCAAGGTTTTGACAGATCTCCATTTCCAACAGCCTCTGCACCACCAGAGTTACATTCGCAGTCTCCTACCCTTTTACCCAGTCTGGAAATCCATAATATTGGAGAGATGGGTATTACAAACTATCAGCAAGAGCTATTTCATCCCCTTTACTTCCAGACCCTGATCCAACCCTCCCACACAATCCCTCTTTTGGGACCCTTCTCATGAGATTCTACTAAATCAGGAAGTTGCCCACATGCTGCAGATAGGAGCAAGAGAAATGTCCTACAAATACAAAGGCAAGGGCTTCTACTCCAGGTACTTTCTCACCCCCAAGAAAACTGGAGGGTTGGAGACCAATCCTCAACCTGAGTCAGCTCAACAAACATATCAGACAGGAGTGCTTCAAAATGGTAATACTGGCTATCATCATCCCTCTACTACTAAAAGGAGACTGGCTATTGTCCTTCTACCTACAAGGTGCCTACTTTCACATTGCCATAGATCTAGCTCATTACACATTCCTGCGCTTCACTCTGGGTCACAAACATTACCAATATCATGGCCTTCCTGTCAACCTCACCACAGTGCCCAGGGTTTTCACAATATTCTTTGCAGTGGCAGCAGTACGTCTGAGAGAATGGCAAATCAAAATATTCCCTTACCTAAACAACTGCCCATTAGTGGCACTTTCACTTGAGCAATCAACAAAAACTACTCAATGCATCCACCACTTCCTCATGAAGCTCGTGTGCCAAATAAATTTCCAAAAGTCTCAGCTACGCTCTTCACAGCAGCTCAACTTCATAAGGGCTCACCTAGACTCATCTGAAGTTGTGGCCAAGCTTCCCACTTCTTGAGCTGAGACATTAATAAGACTCATTACCACAATCTTACAAAGCCTGCAGGTCTCCACCAAACAATATCTTCAGTTGTTAGGGCACATGGCCACCACAACGTTTGTGATACAGCACACACATTTAAAAATGAGATCCTTACAGGCCTGGCTCCACACAGTGTACAGGCCACACAAACATCCCATAAACAAGGCTCGTAGCTTGCCTCCTTCCATGCAATCCATCCCCCAATGATGGTTGCCGCGTCACAATATGACAACAGGTATACTGTTCCAACAACCCAGTCACCAGCACTTACTTTCCCAATGGATGCCTCTCAGTTTGCACATAAATGTCCTTGCACTGAGGACAGTCTGCAAAGCTTGCCAACACTTTTTACCAATCATCATGCACAAAGCCATCAAAATATTTATGGACAACATAGCCCGTATGTTCTATATCAACTGATATTGACACTGACATATCAACTACATCAGCTGTGCTCATTTCTACCAACTATGCAAGGAGGCAAACCTCCTTTGGGACTGGTGCATAGGCAGTCACGTTCAGATCTTAGCAACTTATCTACCAAGAAGACAGAACTTGACTGTGGACTCCTTCAGCAGACATTTCCATCAGGACCGTGAAGGGGAGATGGATGTTTATACCCTTCTTCTCATATTCCATCAGTGGGGATTCCCCAGTATAGACCGTTTCACAACAGAGACCAATACAAAGTGCTTTAACTATTGTTCTGGAGCTGACAAGGTCACAAACTTCCTTGGGGATGCATTCTCGATAATGTGGGATGTACCCCTGCTGTATGCAGTCTGGACATTTTCTGTTGCTACACAAAGTGATCCTCAAATTGTAGCAAGAGAGGGCATGACTGATCAAAAAAGGGAAAATGCCTTAATAATAATAAAATAATAACACATTTATTTATTATAGTTTATTATTATTTTAATTAATCTGAGTTGTGGTGGGGAATGACACTCTTCCCCAAACTGCTTCCCACTTGCCCCCTGGCTCAAATCACAGACAGTTGGAGGCTGGAGGGGGTCACACACTCAGAGGCTGGCTGTTAAACCAATTAAATTGAGTTCCATTTCGGGCAGTGTGGCCAGGCAGGGCAAGGCAGGGAGGGAGCAGAGGAGGAGTCAGCTGGCGGTGGCAGTATAACAAGCTGCAAATAGCTCTTAAAGATCCACATGCGGCTCGGACGGAGCTGCCTAGCTTGCTAACTATGTCCCTGAGCTGTGGCAGCTGAGGAGAGTTGTCTCATTCACCTCACTCTTCTTATGGTCTTGTCTTAAACTATATTCAGTAAAGATAAAGTGATTCTGAGACCACACCCAAAAATTCCCAAAATCACTTTCTCTTTCCACATCAATCAGCATATTTACTTACCTACTTCCCAAAGCTGCATACCAATCCAGAACATGACAGGCTTCACATCCTAGATATTTGGAGAAAGTTGGCCTTCTATCTGCAAAGAACAAGAGTCTTTTGTAAATCTCCACTTTTTCTGTCTCTTCAACAGAATAATCCATGGGACAAACACTCTTCAGCAAAGGATAATAGATCCCTCCTATCCAGCATCACCTAAAGGGTTTGGCCAAATTGTACTCTCAAGTACAAGACCATATCCCTCCTTGGGACCTGAACTTATGCTTAATAACACTGTGAGGTCCTCTCTTCAAACCCCTTGCAACTTGCCCTCTTTCTGAATGTGATACTTCTCATGTCTGTTGCTTTATCCAGAAGAATGAGTTAGCAGAAGCTCTGATGTCAGAGCTCCCCACCCCAGTATAGTTTTCCATAAAGGTAAAGTTTCTCTCTGCCTTCACCTGAAATTTGTTTCAACAGTAGTCTATAATTTTATGTTAAACAAACAATCTGATTACACTAATCCCTGGCTATATGAGCACAATTGGTTTCCAAATTTCTGCTCATAGGCAGAAACTCATAAGAGCGACACTAAATTTTCACTAAAATATGTGTAAATGTCTCCAATTCGTTCCAAGGGCTTGTAACTTGACATAAACCAGTTGAGTTTAGGTACTTTTCTGATGTATTTGAATGGTTTGGCACCAGAAATAGGGTGTAGTGTATGTATGTAGAGTAGGGATTCCCAACTTATGTGTCGGGACCCAAACATGGGTCCCATTAGATTTGTTAAGGGTCTCCAGCTGCATGTGGCTGTTAAAGAAGCCATTTGCAGATTCTTAATACTGCTGCCTCAGGCATATATCTGTCAATAGTGATAACTCCTGGAGATGGCAGCTGTCTCTGTCACTAGAGATAGCAATTAGGTGCTACGTGCTGAAACCTTAACACTTGAGTTAATTGCTGAGAGCAGGAGGGCTGGGGGAGGCACCCAGCCTAGCAGCCCCACTGAAGAGGCTGTGGGAGGAGGAGGAGTGTCTAAGGCTGGGGCTGTTGAGGGATGCAGGGGGAGGGGCTAAGACTGGGGGAAGTTTGGGGCTGCAGGGAGAGTCTAATGCTGGGGACACTTTGGGCTGCTGAGGGGCTCTAATGCTGGGGGTGGTTTGTGGCTGCTGGGGGCGGTTTGTGGCTGCTGGGGGCAGTGTCTAAGGCTGGAGGAGGTTTGGGGCTGCTAGGCCAGTTTAAGGCTGGAGGCAGTTTGGGACTGTGGGGGGCAGTTAAAACCTGGCTGAGGGTGAGGTCTGTGGGGTGGGTGGGGGGTCTAATACAGTAAACCCTGGAGCTACCTGGGGGTTGTTCCTGGAACCCTTGCATAACTTGAATTTTCCTGCAAGGGGAGTGGAGCCAGGAACCACCAGGGCTGGTCAGTTTCCTGGCTTCCAGAGTGGCAGGAGCTCGGAACCAGGGGCAGGCTGGTTCCAGTCTACCCATGGCTTGTGGGTTCAGGAAACTGATCAGCTCATGGCTGGTCAAGTTCCATGTTCCCGCCATTGTAGGGGAGGGAACCAGGCTAAGAGCCTTCTCCCTCTCTTCCCTCAGTTGAAGGGCTGTCAGACAGCTGCATGTCTGAGGGAAGGGAAGGAGAAAGCTCCAGCTGCAGGTCTCCCCGCCCTCAGCCAGGGATCCCACGGCTGGAGCTGAGCCAGCTGCAGGGCTGTGTGTCTCCCTGCCCCCCAGCCTGGGACCCTGTTCATATAAGCGGGCGAAGTTCACTCATATAGTGAATAAAGGTAGGTATATATGTTCCTCATTTTAGCGAGTACTCATAAGTAAAGTGCTCATTAAACGAGGGATGAGTGTACTCACATTTTTTCTGAAACTCTGTGCATTAACTATATGAGGAAAACCTTCTCCTGGATGTCAGCAGGGCTTTAACTTTTTACATGGAGCATTCTAAATCTCTAGGTCCTCCACACACCTTTTTGTAGCAGTTGCAGACAGAGGTAGGGGCCTCCCTTTTCCATTTAGACAATCTCATCCTGGATCTTTTCATGCATGCATTAATACTGACATCTGGTTAATATTATTCCACGAGCAGTGTTGGCACATTCTACTAGAGCATAGGCAGTTTGTGCAGCTTTCATGGCACAAGTGCCAATTGTAAACATTTATAAAGCAAAGACTTGGTCACCACTGCACACTCTCTTTTCTCATTATGCCAATTGCCAACTATTCAGAGACAATGCCAGTTTCAGATGGGTTGTCTTGCAATCATTGTTCTGGTAGCCTCTGAACGCAGCTCCAAGGGTGTTTTCTTGTGAGTCACTCATCACAATTGAGATGTGCAGTCACTTGAAGAAAAAAACCTATTACCTACCTTTCTGTATCTCTTGTTCTTTGAGATGGGTTGCATGTGTCCTTTCCATGACCCACCCAACCTACCCTTTGTGTCAGAGTCTGTCTGACAGAAAGGAGCTGAGGGGGACAGGAATGGCTCCATTCTTTCAGCATGCAGTAGTTCATGGCAACAGAGGGCACTCGAGCCTCTCCATTATGTACTGCTGAGAGAAAATAACTCTCCAACATCTGTGCACACGGCACACCCATGCTATGTTGACACTATAGAGATGTTTTGAAAAAAGTCCTGCTGGAAGATCTCTTCTGAAAGAACTTCTTTCAAAAGAGTGCTTTCACACGCAAAAAAGCAGATCAAAAGAGCAATCTGCTCTTTCAAAAGAGAGTGTCCACACAGACCCCCGCTCTTTTGAAAGAATGGGTCGGGTTGAAAAATCAGGTGCCGTGAGACTGCTCTTTTGAAAGAAGGATACTTCGGAGTGTCTGCACATATTTTCTTTCGAAAGAAGGTCTTCTAAAGAAGGTGTTCTTCCTGAAATAGGAGTGGAAGAGTGCTTTGAAAGAAGTGCCGCATTCTTTTGATTTACTTTCAAAAGAATGCTTTTTGTGTGTAGATGCTCTGTGGGATCTTTCGAAAGAACTTGCTAGTGTAGCCACAGCCTCACTCATCTACAGTGGCATGGACATGTGTAATATATCTTGAAGAACAACAGTTCTGGAAAGGTATATAACCAATTTTTTTTGAAATGCATATATTCTGTACATATGTATGTTGACAACCATCTTAATCATGTATGAAGTTTTTGTAGTATTTTTTTTCTTCTAGATGTGGCGAGAGTTGGATGCCAGAATTACAGACACTGCAAATGAGTCAAAAGATAATGTGAGATATTTATACACACTTGAAAAAGTATGTCAGCCACTTTATAACTATGATCTTGTAAGTATACTTTTGTGATTGTCAGTACACAGTTTAAATATAGAATGCATGGAAAAAGAGTAAACTTTAGGATAGAAGTAGTCTTCTTTGTGGGATGTTCTACTTTTATTTTACTAAATGTGTAGCTTTGTATTTTAAACCATCTACTTGGGCTGGATGCAATGAAGTATTAATTACTGTGCCTTCTTTGCATAGAAATTGTCTAAATTCCTATACAGTCCAAACATTTTTAAATTTATATTTTATTAACAATTGTAAAGGTCTATTATGTCTTTCTGTGAATGGTAAATACTTCTTAGGAGCTAAAACAGAAAAAAATACATTTATGTACACTACAAAGGTCATATAATGAAATTCAGTGGATTTCATTAAAAATTCATCATGTGCCAACAATAACCACACAGCTGTATCCAAGAAACCACAGTTACTCTAGTACATGAAATATATGTTCATTTGTTAACAAATATTGCAAGGCTCGTGGGAGGCAAAGGGGACAAGCAGAGACAAGAAGAGGAGAGTTCAGGCATGCACAAGAGGGCCCACCACAGTTCCAGACACAGGCTGCATGCAGTGGGGATATAGTCATACAGATGGCTGGGATTCTTGTAGCAACTGGCTTGTTTGAAATGGGATCAGCTTGATTTTTGCCTTATTGTGAAAGCTGGGTGCTTATTTACAGCGTGTGAAAGCTGGCAATTATCCAAGATGGAATAATTTAAGAGGGAGGTGGAAAATTCATGTGAGCACATAAAATGTAATCATCACAATAATATAATTTGAAGAGTGCCTTTCTTATTCCCATTGAATTCCAGATTTCTTTCTACATTTGCAGATTAGTGAATCTTGTTTCTTATAAAACAACAAGAGCTGTGTCTACAAGTGCACGCTACTTCGAAGTAGCGGCACTAACTTCAAAATAGCGCCCGTCACGGCTACACGCGTCGGGCACTATTTCGAAGTTAACTTCGACGTTAGGCGGCGAGACGTCGAAGTCGCTATCCTCATCAGGAGATGGGGATAGCGCCCTACTTCGACGTTCAACGTCGAAGTAGGGACCGTGTAGTCATTGCGCGTCCCACAACTTCGAAATAGCAGGGTCCGCCATGGCGGCCATCAGCTGAGGGGTTGAGAGACGCTCTCTCTCCAGCCCCTGCGGGGCTCTATAGTCACCGTGTGCAGCAGCCCTTAGCCCAGGGCTTCTGGCTGCTGCTGCGTCAGCTGGGGATCCATGCTGCAGGCACAGGGTCTGCAACCAGTTGTCGGCTCTGTGTATCTTGTGTTGTTTAGTGCAACTGTGTCTGGGAGGGGCCCTTTAAGGGAGCAGCTTGCTGTTGAGTCCGCCCTGTGACCCTGTCTGCAGCTGTGCCTGGCACCCGTATTTCGATGTGTGCTACTTTGGCGTGTAGACGTTCCCTCGCTGCGCCTATTTCGATGTGGTGCTGCGCAACGTCGAAGTTGAACGTCGACGTTGCCAGCCCTGGAGGACGTGTAGCCGTTATTCATCGAAATAGCCTATTTCGATGTTGCTACATCGAAATAAGCTATTTCGATGTAGGCTTCACGTGTAGACGTAGCCAAGAAGTCCTGTGGCACTTTATAGACTAACAGACATTCTATAAGGTGCCACAGGACTTCTGGCTGCTTTTGAAGATACAGACTAACACAGCTACCTCTCTGATACTTGTTTCTTATAGTAACTCTTTACAGGTAGCTAGCGCAGTTCTGTGTTTAGAGAAATAATCAGCATGCTTGAAACGCTCATTTCAATTAACACAGGCCAAAATAAAGAGCAAGGCATTCTAGAAGATTCTCAAGCCTCCTACTAAAAATAAAAATGTTCATCATATTTGATTGTGTCCCCTCTTTTTTTTTCTGGGCAATGAATAAAATTTTCACTCCCAAGCAATTTTATTAAATTTCACAGCTTTGCCTCTCTGCCTTTATTCCTTTTTGTTCCAGTTGGGAGGATATGTCAGATAAGGACTTTTTATGTCCTCCATTATCATCAAACATGAGCACCTCATAAAACCATTTTGAGGTAGGGGAATATTAGTACAGCTGGGAAAATGACTTGTCTGAGGTCACATGGGAAGCTTTTGTCAAGAGTAGGGAATTGCATCTGAGATTCCAGCACTGAGGACTTTCACCCTAGCTAGTCTTCTTTCTCATATAGTTTGCGGTGTTTGGCTTCCTTGTTCCTCAGATAGCCTGTATGGAAACTGGTCAGTCAATGTATAAAATTTAGTTTTTTCCATGCTGCCATTAGAGTGGGTTTTGTCTAGTTGCTTGGCCCTTGGGCTGAGAACAGTCCAGTTTCTTTTGACCAAACAGGTATCAGCCCAGATTCTCCCATTCTGAGAAGTAGGGCGTTTTCCTCTTGTATTCATACATGAACTGAAGGGATACAGGGGTTTCCATCTCAATGTTGTCCTCTACTTCCTAAGTTGGGCCCTAACAGTGAACAATCCGTTTTGGTCAATTTTGCAACCATAGAACTTTAAAAATCGTAAATTCTATAATTTCAGCTATAAAATTCTGAAATTTCAAATTGTTGTAATTTTAGGGGTTGTAACCCAAAAAGGAATTATGGGGCAGTCTCTAATGCTACGGCTACACTGTAGCCTTTTCTCAAAATGACTTATGTAATTTGCATTGCACAAATTGCTTAAGTTATTTTGAGGTAACTTATTTTGAGTGCCTATTTTGAACTTCCTGCTACTCCTCTCACAATGAGGGGTAGTGGGAATGAAATACTGTGCTCAAATTTCAAGCATAGTATTTAGCCACAGGGTTTCTATTTTGGAATACAAATTTATATCTAAATAGAAACTGTGGTCTAAACATAGCCTGAGTTATTGTAGTGGGGGTTGCAATACAGGTATCCTTACTTCTGCATTGCTGCTCCTGGCAGGGCTGCCTTCATAGCTGAGCAGCTGGGGAGCAGTGGCTGCTGGTTGGAATCTGAATTCTGAAGGTCAAGCCACTGCCAGCAGCAGTGCAGGAGTAAGGATGGCATGTTATGGTATTGCTGCTCTTATTTCTGCACTGCGCCTGCTGTGCTGGATCCTCAGTCAGCAGCCACTTAGCTCTGAAGGCAATGCAAAAATAAAGATGGCAATACTGTGTGTAACTCCATTTTGGGTCGTGGCCCCCCAGTTTGAGAAACACTGGCCTCCTCTGTGAAATCTGTATGATATAGGATGAAAGCACATAAAAGACCAAATTTCACGGGAATAGGCCAGATTTCTCAGTCCGTGCTGTGTTTCTTACGGCGGTGAATTTGGTAGGGTCTTACCCATCATCTTTCCTCAGTGGGCCTAAAAGATACACACCTGACATCATATCTCCATTGTTAATATTATCCACATACTTCAATGTCTAGTTTCATTTAGCTCATGGACAAAATCAATCACTGTGGTATGTATCCTGGATGCCTAGTTGGGAGACAGCATAAGGAAATATGGAAATTAAGGAACAAAGGCTGCATCTACACTATGAGATACATTCAAATGTAAAGCAGTTAGCTTGATATTACCACATGACTGTCTTCACTGTAAATACCATTAGCTTGATTGAGAAATTACTAATATCGAGCTTTCAGTATTGCACTTACCTGATGGGTATTGCATCAAGTCGAATTCAGAAGTTCAATTAAAGGTCAATGTGGATAGGATAGAAAATCAGCTGATAGGAATAAGGGAATTTTGATGTTTGCGGGGTCCTTCAGAAAGGGCCCCATGTAGATGAGACGTGTGCAATCAAAATGCGGCACTTTTGAAGTGCCGTGGCTGACAGCATGCTAATAAGGCACTGAATATTCATTTCTGTGCCTCATAAGTATTCTCCAATTTGGCCATTGGCATCGCCCTTTTGAAATTTTGGCCAAGTGGGGCCACAGCCTCAGTGGATGTCCAGTTGAGAACACAGTCATTGCGCCAGTGTTGGCAATATCTGTATGATGAAGGGGAAAGCCAAAAATTCTTTTTTCCTAGACTTTTCTATCCTCTTTCTTCCAACTTTGAGAATAAAGTACTGGCCCCTGTATTATTTTCAGGGATCACATGCGGGTATAGGAGTAGGGACACTCAGTGGATGGCCAGTTGAGAACACAGTTGAGGAAGCTGTTTTGGCAATATCTGTATAATGAAGGGGAAAGCCAAAAGTTCTTTTTTCCTAGACTTTTCTGTCATTTTTCTTCTAACTGTGAGAATACTGTCTGGACCCCTGTATTATTTTCAGGGATCTCATGCAATGATTGGAGGTGGGACACTTAGGCTGTGTCTACATGGGCACAAATCTTTGAAATAGCCGTAGTTCGAAGATTACTAATGAGGCACTGAATTGAATATTCAGCGCCTCATTAGCATTAGGACGCTTCTGGCGCCACTTTCGAAAGTGCGTGGCTCGGCACGGCCACACGGGGCTTCTTTTTGAAAGGACCCCACACCTTTCGAAATCCCCTTATTCCGATCAGTGATTGGGATAAGGGGATTTCGAGAGGTGCGGGGTCCTTTCGAAAAGGAGCCCGGGTAGCCGCGCTGAGCCATGCGTTTTCGCAAGCGGTGCTTTCGAAGTGCCATGGCTGGAAGTGTCCTCATGCTAACGAGGTGCCGAATATTCAATTCAATTAGTAATCTTTGAAATACGGCTGTTTCGAAGATTTGTGCCCGTGTAGACACAGCCTTAGTGGGTGGCCAGTTGAAAACACAGTCATTGCACAGAAGCCTTACAGTGCACTGAAAAGCCAAAGGCTCTCCCCTCAGCAACAATCTTTTCTGAACAACTTTCTTATCTTCTCTTTCTTCATGCTTTTTGGGGTCCTGGTATTATTTTCAATAAGGTCAAAAATTTTTTTTCCTAGACTTTTCTGTCCTCTTCTAACTTTGCGAATATGTTCAGGGTCCTTGTATTATTTCCAGAGATCAGATGCAATCATGGGAAGCGGGACATTCGGTGGATGGCTAGATGAGAATTCAGCTACAGAAGAAAGACATTTTTGTAAACTTTTTTGCCATCTATGTGGCTGCCCTACTTTCCATTCCTTTTGAATGGGAAAAATGGACATTTACTTAACACAGGAGGGGAATGAGGAAAATACAATATGGGAAGATGATGTTGAAGACCAGTGAGCATACCCAGAATGCTATGAGGATGAAGGAACTGTGGGATGGGTTCTCACAAGGCACTGCTGCAACAGACGATATTTGACAATTTGAATGTGGCAGCAATGAGTCGACTCTGTGAGGAGTATGTGGGGTGTGAGGATGGTCAAATTTGAATTTATTAATTCCAGAATTACAAAATTGATATTAATAAAGTTAAATTTATCTTGTAGTGTAGATGTAACCAAAGATAGCAAGGTCTTTCTTTTTCAATTTTTATCAAACTCTCTTCTGTAGCCATGTGTAAGAGGAATGGAAATGATCATAAATTTCTGTGACTCATGTGATGTACAGATTATTAACTCTACCTAACATGTGAAGGGGTGATTGTCTCCTTGGATGGGGAAATTAAATCTAGAATTAGAGACTCTGTTGTGAAATTGTTAGAAACAGTTTAGGCTGGAGGAGAAAGCTGAAGTTGAGCTTTGTTTGTTGTTGTTTTTATTTGAAGCAACAAAACAAGAAAGTTAATAAGAGGGGCGAATTTTGGCACTAATCCAGAATATTTATGCTCTTTTCTAGAGTGAGATAGGGATTCAGTTTTTTCCATCAGGTTCCTTCCCAGTTTGTTCCTCTTCTATTCCAATCAGCTCTTAGACAGCTTTGTGGCCTGAATGAACCTTATCCTGAGTGGTTGTTTTTACCTTTGTTTTCTTCAAAGATTACTCCTTCAGTGGCATTCTTTCTTGGAAGATCTCCTTTCTCTCCCATAGCCTTTCATGAATCAGTTAGGTAATAATGGTGCTGTTCTAGTCTAGTTATTGTGGTCCTATGCTTCTCTTACTACTTATACAATTGTATGAAAACTATACTCCCATTACTATTTTCTAGTACATGAGACATGATTTTTCTTGGTGGTAGACCTCACGTTAGATGACCTTTTTAGATGTGTAATCTTTAAAAATGACAATATTGCAGAACCCACTAGTCTGATATATCAAACTCAATGAAATAGCATATGTAAATAACAAGAAGTCCTGTGACACCTTATAGACCAACATATTTTGGAGCATAAGCTTTCGTGGGCAAAGACCTGCTTCATCAGATGCATGAGTGGGGCAGTTTGAGAAGGGGATTTAAAGAGGGAGTCTCAGTGAAGGGGAAGGCCAGAGCTGAAAACTTCTGTTCAGTCAGGGTGGATGTGGCCCATTATGGGCAGTTAATGTGGAGTTGTGAACATTAGCAACTGACAGTGGGCCACATCCTCCCCCAACTGAACTGACTTGATTTCTCCTTTCTTAGGCTGTGTCTACATGAGCCCCTTCCTTTCAGAAGCGGCATGTTAATGAGGGTGTTAGAAAGATGCTCATGAGGCACTACCATGAATATGCAGTGCGTCATTAGCATAATGGCAGCCGCAGCACTTCAAAAGTGCCGCTTTCGATCACGCATGGCTTGTCTACACGGGGTCCTTTTCAGAAGGACCCCATGCGTTTCAAAATCTCCTTATTCCTATTTGGTTATACGAATAAGGGGATTTTGAAGTGTGTGGGGTTGTTTTGAAAAGGACCCCATGTAGACGAGCTGCATGTGATCAAAAGTGGTACTTTAGAAGTGCGGTGGACACCATTATGCTAATGATGTACTGCATATTCATGGCAGCGCCTCATGAGCATCTTTCAGTTAGGGTCAGTATCATGCCCCTTTCGATGTTCTGGGGCTAGTGTAGACATAGCAGTTGAGAGGTGAAAGTATGCACCTATCATTAGTTTGAGTACTGACAGAGTATATATGAGGTTTACCATATTGATTATTACAATTATTTTAATGATCATTTTTTGATCCTGATTGCTTTTTAATAAGAAACTTTAAATGAGTTTACCTCTGTGCAAGGTGTGACAATTTTTTTAAGACTGGTAGATATCATTTGAAAAAAAATGTAGTTTAGAAGTTATGAATAGGAAACTTTTAAGGAAAGAGAAACTCAGATAATTTTCTTTAAAAATCTTTATTTTAGGTGTCTATGGCACATGGAATACAGAATTTGATTAATGCTATACGAATGATTCACAGTGTTTCAAGGTATTACAATACTTCAGAGAGAATGACATCATTGTTTATAAAGGTAAGCACCTTAATGTTAAGGCTTCATTTATAAAACAAACATGATGGAAACAAACATATCTGAGTAAGAAATTGGAGAAACTCTTCTTTTACTTCAGTTAGGAGGATTGCTTGGTGAAAAGTGGTTAGAATTTTATAAAGCTGTGATGCCTAATGCTGAATATATAACTTTTGTTTTCATGCAATAAAATAAGCCAAGCTTAAAGAAAATATCAGGTATTGCAATTACAGTTTATTTCTTATAGGATTTTATTAGGTTCACAAAGATCTAGATTATGTCATTTTTATAATAGACCCTCTTCCACAAATACTATTCAACATGTAAAAAGAGAAAGGATTGTATCAGTATAAAGGTTTCTAAGCTCCTTTTTTCCAAGAGCTACAGATAGACAAAAAAGGTGGCAGATTCAAGTATGAATGCTTTCTACTTATTACACTATGGGTCTGGTACTGTCTTCTAACATCTCTCTTAGGACTTGTCTGTATGTGTCTGTCTGGCCAAATGATATCCCCCTTGTCAGCAGCCTCTCTACGGTGCTTCCCAGGTTCTTTCACACAATGTATTCTAAAAGTTTTCATGGACCCTTTGTGGAGATCCAGAACCTTGGCTTCTAGTCTCTCTAAAAAGGTAGTGGCGTAGAGAACCCTATCCAGAATTTCTTAGTTTTACTAGCTAAAACTGAAACGGACAAGACACCACATGTGTTTTCTCAGGCCACTGCCCTGTACAGTAAACCCTGGAGATACATGCAATCAAGTTGCATGTCTCGGGTTAATGCCACTGCAGACCTTGACAGGAGCGCGAAACTGCTCCTGTCAGGGCAGCAGCCACGAGTCAGCAGTCAGGCTGTGATGGTAGTGGGGAAACCACTCCTGTAAGGGGCAGCAGCCTGACTCTTGCTGTCCCTGACAGGAGTGGTTGGCACGCTGTGGCCCGTGATGAGCTGTTTCCTGGTCCCTGGAGTGGTGGAGAGCTGGGGACTAGGCAGCAGCCTGGCTCCTGGCTCCCCTCTGCTTGCAAAGCTGGGAAACTGAGCAGCGAAGTGGCCTTGGCTAATTTCTTCGCTCCAAGGAGCAGAGGGGAGCCGGGAGCTAGGTTGCTCTTGGTTCCCGGCTCCCCTCCACTGGCTGGAGCCAGGAAACTAAACAAGGCTGCTGCCCTACTCAGTTTCCCCTCTCTGCAAGTAGAGGGGAGCCAGGAGCCAGGTTGCTGCCTTATTCCCAGCTCCTTGCCACTCCAGGGACCAGGAAACAGCACAAGCAGCAAAGGGCGGGGAGATGGGAACCAGGCTGTCCCCTGGTTCCTGTCTCTGTGTTACTCTGGGAGCCAGGAAACAGACCAGTCCTGCTGCAAGCCCAGGGGTTCCCATCTCCCCGTAACTTGCACAAAAATTCAAGTTTAAGTGTGGCATGCAATTGCCACATAACTCAAGGGTTTACTATACCCATGGATGCACCTGCATTCAGAGGGAGCCATCTCTAGTTGAAATAAAGGGTGGACACTGAATGTATGTTTAAAACATGTTATGTTCTTTTCTTGAATTTTGACTGTGACATTTTGTGAATGTTTCTTTCAAATATGTGTGGGTATGGTGTGGGTAGATGGATATAAAACAATGTGCATAGATGGGTGTGATGGACGTCTTGTAGTGCAGGTCCTAGTTCCCATACTACACAGCTACCGTTGCCTTATGGGTAAAAATTTTCAGAACTTCACTAATGGTGTTTGTCTCATGGGTCGGGGCTACACTAGCCACCGCCTTTCAAAAGGGGGATCCTAATGAGCCACTTCAGCAGATGCTAATGAGGCACTGCCATGAATATTCAGAACCTCATTAGCATAATGGCAGCTGCGTGGGTTTCGAAAGTGCTACTTTTGAAACGCATGCTGCTCGTGTAGATAGGGGCCTTTCGAAAGGACCCCCCCAGATTTCGAAAGTCCCTTCTTCCTAAAACCAAATGGGAAGAAGGGGCTTTCAAAGTCTGGGGGGTCCTTTTGAAAGGCCCTGTCTACACGAGATGCGTGTGTTTAGAGAGCAGCACTTTCGAAAGGTGCACAGCTGCCATTATGCTAATGAGGCTGCATATTCATGGAAGTGCCTCATTAAAATATGGCGAAGTGGCTCATTAGCATCCCCCTTTCAAAAGGCGGGGGCTAGCGTAGCCGCAGCCATGGTGGGAAACTAAGATCCAGGAGTGAGAATCCTTTTAGTGCGATCCCTTGAGAAGCCAAATTATGGACAAATATATTTCACTTTTATGCCTGAGACTTATTCAAATATTATACCAGGGTCTAAAAAGATGTAAAATTCTTTATGTTGTCCTAAAATCACATATATTAGGATATTTTACCTAAATGTGATTGAAAAGTTCTAATTGTAGGTATATGGTTTGTTTAATTCAAGGTGTAATAAAACAATCTTTGGAGATTAACAGGGTTTGTTTTCATGTGTATGTACTAGGTTACAAATCAAATGGTCACAGCATGTAAGGCATATATTACTGATGGTGGTTTATCTCGTATATGGGACCAAGATACACCTGTAGTAATTAAAAAAATTCAGGTTAGTATAGTGGTATTTTCTTATTTTCACTGTTTCAGATCACCTTCTGAGCTGGCTTCTTATTTCACCTAGTAAGCACCTATTAGTAGGACTGCGCTAACGTCTATCATCGTTATTATAAAAGAATGCATTTTGCTGTATTATAATTTTTTCCAGATTTCATATTAAATTGTTCAGAAAACATGTAAACTTAATAGATAGGGCCTTACCAAATTCACAGCCATGAAAAACACATAATGGACTGTGAAATCTGTTTTCTGTTCAGGGAATTTGTTCTTGTGTGTATGTTTACCCTCTACTATACAGATTCCATGGAGGAGACCAGTGCTTCTGAAACTGGAGTCCTGACCCAAAAGGAGTTAAGGAGGTATGGGTCACACATAGCCACCTTTACTTCTTTGTTGCCTCAGAACTTGGTGACTGGAGAGTGGTGCCTGCTAAGGGCCTTAGCTCTTTCAGCATTGCACAAAACCTACTCCTATCAGGGGAGTAAACAGTGCTGGAAGCACAGCTCCTAGCACTGTAGCACTATCTACAATGGTGTTTTACAGAGTTGAAATTTGTAGCACACTGAGGGGTATTTTTTCATACCCCTGAGTGCGAAAGTTTCAGCGCAGTAAAGTGGTGGTATAGACATTGCCTTCACTAATGACCTGCACTCCAGTTATAATTCTGGATTTTCATTTAAATTACATTAGAGAATGTCAAACAGCAACAACTGCAAAAGTAGAATGTTATTTTAAATTGCTCAGACTTTCAGATATGAAAGTCATGCAGCTTTGCTAGCCATTGTCCTGCATTTCAGTGCAGTCCAGTATTTTCATTTAAATTATAGTACAGAAAACAAAGAGCCTTCAAGTTTTTTTCTCAGTGATTTCTTGGTGCCAGAAAGGATCAAATTGTATAGTGAAAAACTTTTCTTTGAATCTGGGAATTCTTTGAATATTCCCATGGGTGCTCCCCCTTAGATGTCAGGCTTGCCCTGGTGCCACAGGCTGGAGATCTTCATTGCTGTTTTCCATCGGACCATGCATATGCAGGCTCTGATGTGCCACTTCACTCTCTTTTAGTCATGTGCATGGTCCGGTCTGAGCCAGTTCCTCTCAACCACCAGAGGCTGCAGACAGAGCCTCTGCCTTCTCCTCAGTTTTGAGCAGTTGCTTTCCTTTCTTCTCATTTCCTTATTGGACTTGTTCTTCGGGTTCGTTTGTCTAAAATAAGAAAAAAAAAATAGAAAGTTGGAGTGGTAGTTAAAATTAAAATTTTAATTAGTTATAGTTCATCATTATTATTCCCGTCGTTGGAGCTAACGGATTCCTAGCAGTTGGAGTTACTGTTATACTGTTTAAAACAAACAAACAAGAAACCTAAACCAATGAAGTTCTTAGTTCTAAGTGACTGTGAGTTGAAAGTTATATAATCATGCTGTGCACTGCCAATTTTAAGAAGTGCAACGCATGCCATGAGGTAGTGCCAGCCTGTGATGGCCATTCCAAGTGTATTCCGTACCTCAGCAAGGGACACGTTCCCCAAAAGTGCCCACACTGTTCAAAACTGAGTGCCTGGGCTTGCAGGGACAGGGAGGTGTGTTTACGCATGATCCTGTTTAACAAGGCCCTCCAGCCAGCTTCTCTACAGAGTGCTGAGCCCTCTGAAGATAGCCAGCAAAAGCTCAGAGTGCTCTCCTCAGAGGCTGCTGTGCACAAACAGCCTAGGGCTCCTCCTGCTCAATTGTTACCCATTTTGCCTAGAGGAACAATGAGGGAGGCTGAGGGCTGCACTGTAATTGTGTCTGGCTCTTCTAAAAAGGCCAAGACTAAGACAATGGCCCTCTCATCAGCACCGAAGCATGGCTTAGAACTGGAAATTAGAATACGACTGGACTGCTCCAAATTGGTAATGGTGGTGGTGTCTGCACCGCAGCATCAATCTGTATTGACGGGCCCGAGGATAATGGCACCGTCCACCCTGGCACCGACGACGGTGGCACTGGTCCATGTGGCACTGACAATGATGGCACCAATCTGTGAACCCTCAGCACTGGCACCGACAGCACCAATTCCAATGGCACTGAGCATGCCCGAACAACAACTAACTATGGAACTGACCCATCTGCTGGCACCGGCTTTGGCACTGGGTAAAGATCATAAGCATTCAAACGCTACTTCTGAGTCCAAGTACAGGGGTACTCCTGAGCCTTCTCCGCACCGCTCGCCTTCACCAACTGCTTCTTTTGCCTCAGAGCTGTCTCCTGACTGATTCTCCATCCCATCACCATTTCTTAAACCTCCATCATTTTCTTCTTATCGATGGAGGTTTCCCGTGATAGAGCTATTTACGACTCACCTGAATCATTAATGCAGTCAGTACTGCTTCAGAGCATGTCTGGGGTTGGACTCTTTGAGCAATGCCTTCCTAATCAGCTGGAGGGGTATGCTATTGTACGTGTTTTCCCCCAACAATTTATTAATTCCCAGAGTGCTAGAGAAAGTCAACAGGGATGGAGGCAAACTCATATAGATAACTCTGGCCTGGGCACGCTGGTATTGGTTCCTCATCCTATGCAGAATGTCATTGTGCGCACTACAGCTCCTACCCTGTCCCCCAGATCATGCACCCACAACACTGATCATGCACCCACAACACTGCACTCTTCATCTCACAGCCTGGCTCATTGCTGGTTCAACAGTGCCGAGGACCTCTGCTCGGACCAAGTGAAAGAGGTCCTGATGCAGTGTAGGCGACAGCATACACACAAGACTTACCATTCCAAATGGAAATGGTTCACGATCTGGGTGCTCCTCCAGACGACTGTCTCTGAGTGGAGCACTGATCCACACTATTCTGGACTATCTCTTGGACCTGAAATGATAAGGTCTAGTGCTGGCATCACTGGAAATATACTTGGCTGCAATATTGCCCTTTAAACACACAATTGATGGTACTTTGGTCTTTGCTCACCCCATTACATCATGTTTCCTTAAGGGGTTGACGAACCTGTCAATGTACCGCCTGACGCAGCCTATTTTGCCTGCATGGAGTTTGGATTTAGTTCTAGAGACATTATCGAGGGGCCCATTAGAACCTATGGCTACAGTCTCGTTTTGATTGCGAAGGTGAAAGACATTTTCCTCTTGGTAATTACATCCTCATGAAGAGTCAGTAAACTGTCCACCCTGATGGTGATCGCTCCATATCTTCATCTTCAATCATCTTCAGTAAGGATGGAGTGGTGCTCAGATTACACCTGCAATTCATCCCTAAGATCACCTCAGAGTTCCACATGAACTAGCCTGTAGTACTGCTGTCATTTTATCCCAACCACACTCATCAGCACATGAGGTGCAATTACACTCCTTGGATGTGAGAAGGGCGTTAGCCTTTTATATTGACAGAACCAAGCCGTTTTGGAAGACTGAGAGCTTGGGGGTATCTATAGCTTGCCACTTTAAGGGTGAAGCAGTATCACCACAAAGACTTTGTAACTTTATCACGTCTTTCATCATGACTTGTTACTTGTTGTGCGGCATGTCCTTACTGTGCAAACCAAAGGTGCACTTGACCAGAATGATGGAGGCATCGATCGCATTCTTCAGTGGTGTTTCCCTCTGTGACATCTGCAGGGCGGTGACTTGGGCTTCCCACAACACATTTGCCAAGCACTACACCATCCACCGTCAGATGAGTGAGTGGCGTTAGCTGTCCTGGACAAGACCTAAATCCGGTACCTGCCTCCTACTTTATTTTGGGGTACAGCTACTCAGTCACCTAACATGGAATACCCACGGGTACGCTTGAAGAAGTTGTTACTCACCTTCATGCAGTAACAATGGTTCATCGAGATGTGTCCCCATGGGTGCTCCACCACCCACTCTTCCTCCCCACTTCGGATTCTTCTTCTGTTCTTCTGTTTCAGATTTGAAGTGGTTTTGAGCAACTGGCTCAGACCAGACCATACATGTGACTAAAAGTGCGCAAAGGGCACATCAGCCCACACATGCGTGGTCCAGCTGAAAGTATCTATGAATATTTCTGGTTTGCGGTGCCAGGGGAAGTCTGACACCTTAGGTGAAGCACCCACAGGACACATCTCAAAGAACCATCATTACTGCATGAAGGTGAGTAATTTCTTTTCTGAGGCAGAATTTGTGCAATTCAAGGCCAATTAGTGATATTTGGAATTCTCTCTGTCATTGAAAGTGAAAGCACTTGGAAATCTACAAAAATAGTTAGGGAAAACATGGGGTGGGGTGCAAGGAGCACATGTGCCCCAAACCATAGAGAAGTTACCTCTACAACATGTGGGACAGGGTTTTATTTCACAACTTTTTCATTCCCAGAATAGTCTGTCATTCTGATACCAAGATTTTTCCTTAATTGGATGACCAGCTGAGTTGAGGTCAGTCAAAAGGGCAAGTGGTGAACAGCATTATTCAAATCCAGATATTGTTTGCTCATCTGACATTGATAATAAATATAGAAAAGTCAACTTTATAATAAGTTATCCATAATCAACACATTATTTAGAATGTCTGTTGAGGTAACTTGAGTCATTGTAGAGTAGGTAGTTATCTGTCAGAGAAGTTTCATTTGCCAATTTATAACAGGATCTTATGCAAGTAGATATATCTGGGCTGAAAAGGCTTGCCCCTTTGTTCCTCCTATGTATGGTACAAAGATCCAAGGAGAACTTACTTAACCCCAGGTGGCTTCCCTTGCTGTCAACAAGAAACGGGAAGCAGAGAGGGGTGCAGCCGAACCAGGAATTTATAGAGCAGCCAGGCTCCTGACAGGGAGTTGTCAGCAGAGCTGAGAAGTTCAAGGGTAACTATTACGGGATTAAGGATCCACTTTCTTCAGTGCTGACTCAATTATTCTTTATTATAAAGTAAGTAAGGTGGGTGACCACTAAGGAATTCTATATCAATCTAGCATCATTAGTTTGACTTTTCACACAGGTATTATAATATGCCACATGTTTCATCATTACTTTTCGTCTTTTTAAAGTGAGAATAACAAGTGCTAAATAAGAAGACTTGAACTATGTTTACATGTCCATGTGGGACACAAGGAATAGGTCACAAGATTGGCTGCAGTATTTTGTTTAATATGAACTAATTAGAAAAGCTACCATTTTGTGAAATACGGAACAGCCAAGAGAAATAACTGATTTTTTTGTCCATAAGAAATATTACATGTTTCTTTTCGTCTCTGGTTATTGTATTTGTTTCTCATCTTTGTAGGACTGCATTTTTTTATTTAAAGAATATCAAAAATGCTTTCATAAAACAAGGAAGCAGATTTTGGAAGCTCTAGGGGAAAAGACATTTGAAGTATCTGAGATGTATATTTTTGGAAAATTTGAAGCTTTTTGTAAAAGGCTAGAAAAAGTAAGTAACATTTCTGTTTCTGTTTTAAAAATTAAGATGTATAAGTGTGCATGCCTTTAATGAAAATGTTTGTAGGTTGACTAAAGAATTGCTTATTCTACATTCTTATTTCAATATGAAGATTTTTAAAAAATGTAAGTGATATTTTTCAATAAATACAACAGTTCTTTTGTTTCTTGGACCATCAAATTTTTATGACTTTCACAAATAATTAAATGAAAACTCTAGTTAAGACCTGCAATTCATTTTTTTTATTTGCTCATAAATGGTTAAAAAATTACATAGTTGGCCTTTCTGTTCTTGGTCTCAACCCAAAATTAATTTTGAAATGGATGAAAAAATCAGTTAGTCTGAACCTAAGATAGATGAGCAGAGGAAAATGTAATTTATATCTTGCCAAATACATAAAGCTTTCTTTACTCAAAATTTATGACAAAAAAGAGACCTACCACACACAATCACCCTGGCTGTGTCTACACTTGCATTCCTCTTTCGAAAGAGGAATGCAAATGAGGGAAATTGAAAATGCAAATGAGTCACTGATTTGCATATCTTGTGCTTTATTTGCATAATCTATCGGAAGAGATAATTTTGAAAGGAAGAAAGCAGTATAGACAGGGCTCTTTTGAAAATACATCTCATCTTTGAAAGAACCCTTTTTCCTGAAACAAAATAGGAAGAAAGGTTCTTACGAACATGGGGTTTATTTCCAAAAGAGCCCCATCTACGCTTTTTTTCTTTCAAAAGAATCTCTTCCAAAAAGAGATTATGCAAATGAAGCACTAGATATGTAAATCAGTGCCTTATTTGCATTTTCAATTTCCCTCATTTACATTCTTCTAAAATTTCAAACGTTTTTATTATTAATTTGTTTATTTACTAAGCTCCCATAGTTTTATTTGTGCCATAGAAGACATAAAATAAAGATGACACTTATCCTAGAGAGTATATAATCTATCCAAATACCATTAAAGTGAATGGAAAGAGTCCTATTCATTCAATGCTTCCAAAGAAAGTGTTAAAAAAAGGGAGAAGTCAAGACTGGAAATTCCAAAAGGAGGATTGTCTTAGAGTTGTTGGTTGCTTGTGTGGTTTTCTTTGTTCATTTTTGTTGTTGTCTTCCTGTGGATTTTATAGGAGTGAGATTTTTAAGAAGGATTTGTATGTGGAGAGGGAAAGTGGTGGATTAGCCCCATGCAGGTGGCCTGGTGAGAGCTGATAGCCTCAGTGCCCTCTTGCATATGCTTTTGCATGAGTCTTCAGCATTAAATAGTGCATTTAGAAAACCATTCAAGATCAGTTCCTCCAAACCAGGGGTTACCAATCAGCTGATTGCAATTGACTGGTTAATCCTGGAGAGTCTCCCAGTTAATCGCAATTGGCAGTGCTCTGCCTTAATGCCACTAGGCCGTTCACTGGAGCAGCAAGTACAGCCCCATGTAAATGGTAGAGGAGAGTGGGGCAGGAGTCTTGGTGCCCTCTTCTGCCTGCAAGCACCACCTCTGAAGCTCCCATTGACTAGGAACAGGAAGCTGTGACCAATGGGAACTGTCTGGGGCAACACTGGTAGAGAGGGGTATCATGGGAAGCCACATGTCCCTCATTCCTCACCCTGGGGACCACAGGGACTTGTTGGCTGCTTCTGGAAGTGATGTCCAGAGCCCTGCTTGGACATAAATATCTGCCCACAGATAGAAATTTGTATCCTCTGATCTGCAAGGCTGTACTGTCAGGAGACATCATAGCCAACAGAAAAGAGTGCAGCAAGATTGCACCCAGAAGCCAGTGCCTCTCCCCCTGCTCCAGCAGCTCCTTCCAGCCACGCAGCTGCACTGCTCCTAGCCCCACCATCAGATGTGTCTCCTGCCTGGAGTTGTATGGCCCTGCTGGCTCATTACTGATAGGAGCTGCTGATGCAGTGAGCTGAATCCCAGGACTGGCAGAACTGTGGTTCTTTGGCCTCAGTGTCTCCTGGGATCAGAGCTTTGCAGATCAGTGGATACCGAAGTCTATTCACAATTAGACGTTTGTATCTACGCAGAACTGTAGCACGGGACTGGGACTGGGCCTGGAGCTGGGCAGTTAGGGATCCTGCCTTGACCTCGCTGTGCTGCTGACCTAGAGCTGACAGTGGTAATGCCACCCCGTGGGAGCTTGTACCACAACCCCCTCCCAGAACCAGCACCCACACCTGCATCCCTGCCCCAGTCCTGATCCCTCTTCCAGAGCCTGCACTCCTGATATCTTCTTCCAGAGCCAACACCAACCACCTCTTGCACCCCAAGCCCCTTTTAAGAGCCAGCAACCCCTCTTGCACCCTTGCCCTACCACAACCCTCTTTCCAGAGCCAGCAATCCAAAACCTCACCCCAACCCTGAATCGCCTCTCAGAGCCAGCAACCCCTATCTCCCCATGCACCATGTAACCCCTCCTGCACTTCAGCCCACATGATCCAACCCTGATCTTTCTCCTAGGACCAGCACACTTACCATTTCTGCACCCTGGGCCCCTTCCTTTATGCCAAGCTGCTGCTCCAGCCCTGACCCCCCTTTCAAATCCAGCACCCCATACCTTCTTGTGCACACTATATCCCCTCCTGAACACCAAGCCCCCTCCTGATTCCCAGCCTCCTGCTCCAACCCAGTAAAAGTGAGTGGGGGGTGTGGGGAGAGCAACTGATGGAGTGGGGGATGGAGTGACTGAACTGAGGCTTTAGGGAAGGGATGGACCCTTGGGGAAAGGGCAGAGTATTTCCCTTTAATTCCGAAAGTGGCTGTGGGCTGCGAATAACAGGATCAGAAAGAAGAATTCTGCCTCCTTCACTCTGGAGACTTTCAAATCCTGGATCTGAGGGTCACCAAGTAACATCAGGTGGATCAAAATAGCCCTTAGTTAGATCAGTGGGTATTCTGTGTCTTGAAGGGAAGGCACTTGAGCTGGAAAAACCTGATGAATGGACTGCCTTCGTAAGATAATCAGGTGGGAACTCTTCCTTAGCTGATGTGGGGGTCAAATTAGATCACAGAATCACGGGGCTGGAAGGGACCTTAGCAGGTCATCAACTCCAGCCCCCTGCTTCAAGCAGGATCAACGCCCACTAAGTCATCCCAGCCAGGGCCTTGTCCAGCTGGGACTTAAAAACCTCAAAGGATGGAGAATCCACCTCCTCTCTAGGCAATGCATTCCAATGCTTCACCACCCTTCTGGTGAAGTAGTTTTTCCTAATATCTAACCTACACCTCTCCCTCTTCAACTCCAGACTATTACTCCTTGTTCTGCAATCTGACACCACTGAGAACAGTTTTTCACCCTCCTTTTTAGAGCTCCCCTTCAGGAAGTTGAAGGCTGCTATTAAATCATCACTAAGTCTTCTCTTCGGTAAACTAAACAAACCCAAATCCGTCAGCCTATCCTCATAGGTCTTGTACTCCAGACCCTTAATCATTTTTGTTGCCCTTTGCTGAACCTGCTCCAGCAAATCCACAACCTTTTTATACTGGGGGGCCCAAAACTGGACACAGTATTCCAGATGTGGCCTCACCAGTGCCGAATAAAGAGGAATAACTACTTCTCTAGATCGGCTCGATATGCTCCTCCTAATGCACCCTAGTATGCTGATAGCCTTCTTGGCTACAAGGGCACACTGTTTACTCATATCCAGCCTTTCATCCACCATAACCCCTAGGTCCCTTTCCATCATACTGCTGCTGAGCCAGTCGGTCCCCAGCCTGTAACAATGCTTGGGATTCTTCCACCTCAGGTGCAGGACTTCACACTTCTCCTTATTGAACTGCATCAGATTTCTTTTGGCCCAGTTCTCCAATTTATCCAGGTCCCTCTGGATTCTCTCTCTATCCCCCAAGGAATCTACCTCTCCCGCTAGTTTTGTGTCATCTGCAAACTTGCTGAGGGTGCAATCCAATCCCTCATCCAGGTCATTAATGAAGATGTTGAGTAACACCAGCCCCAGAACCAAGCCTTGCGGTGCTCCGCTTGAAACAGACTGCCATCCAGATATTGAGCCATTGACCACTACCCATTGGACCCAACCATCAAGCCAGCTTTCTATCCATCTTATAGTCCAAGGATCCAATCCATATTTCCTTAACTTATGGACAAGAATGTTGTGGGAGACTGTATGAAAAGCCTTGCTGAAGTCAAGGTATATCACATCTACTGACTTCCTCATGTCCACAGAGCTTGTTACGTCATCATAGAAGCTGATCAGATTGGTGAGGCAGGAGTTGCCCCTGGTGAATCCATGTTGGCTACTTTTGATCACTTTCCCCTCTTCCAAGTGCTCCAAAATGGATTCCTTGAGGATTCCCTCCATTATTTTCCCAGGGATTGAGGTAAGGCTGACGGGTCTATAGTTCCCTGGATTGTCCTTCTTTCATTTTTTAAAGATGGGCACTACGTTTGCCTTCTTCCAGTCATCCGGTATCTCCCCTGATCTCCAAGAGTCTTCAAGGATAATGGCCAAAAGTTCCTCAATTAGCCAATTCCCTCAGTACCTTGGGGTGTATTCAATCCAGACCCATGGACTTGTGCACATCTAGTTTTTCTAGATAGCTCAGAACTTGTTCCTTCCCCACAGATGGGTGCCTTCCACCTTCCCATACTGCATCGTCTGGGACCGTCATGTGGAAGTTGACTTTGTCTGTGAAGACTGAGGCAAAAAAAAGCATTGAGTACTTCAGCTTTTCCTGCATCATCTGTCACTCGGTTACCTCCCTCATCCAGTAATGGCCCCACACCTTCTCTGATAACCTGATGAGTCTTTCAGTCCTTTCTAGCCATATGATTCCACCATTATTGTTACTACAAAAGTCAGATAAGATTCTCTGATTAAATCAGTAAAGACTCCAGATCAAAAAGTTCTTCTTCAAGGGATGTTCCCGTGGTGTTCCATGGTAAGTGCAGGACAAACCCAATACCTACCATGGAGCACCCTTGGGGACACACATCTCGAAGAGCCATCGTTATTGCATGAAGCAACTTCTTGTTTCCAGTATGTTGAACAGCTAGGCAGCAACTGTATCTAAGTCTCTTGCAACCAAGGAGGATGCATTTCTATTCTGTACTAAGTGATGGAGATCATTGGGGCATACTTGGCCTTAGAACATCTTGTAAAATGAAGAGCTTGGCAATATGATTTTAGAGCACTTCTTCAAAGCTTTTCACATTGAGGGTTACAAAGTGGTTTAATTAATGCTGTTTCAAAAGCATGGACAGTGTGTTCACTGATGAACCAGGTACAAAATGAGTTATAATCTTCCTTTCTTCCTTCCTTCCTTCGATACAGAGATATGTGCAAAATAGAAACAAAATAAAATAGTGTCTCCTATTACTTTAAGACGTGTGTGCCTCTGGGGAAAATATCTCTACCCTGACCCAATGTTTGAGTACAAATGGAGAGTAAAAACTGAAACCCAGCCTATGGGGGTTGGGTATACTAGACCAGGGAAGGCAGTCAGACTTTGCAGCAGGACCACCTGCTGGGTGCTCTGGGACAACTGCATCTGTGATTCGTGCTCCATAGCTGGGTTTGGGGGGGCCCACACTACCCACCAGCCCCACATTCTGGGGCTAGACTGGGGGCTCTGAGGTTGTAGTGGCTGCCTTGCGGTCTAGGTCTGGAGTTGGGGGTGCTTAGGCTCTGGTGCTCACCTTGTGCTCTGGGAATGGGGTTGGGTTACTTATGCTTTGGGGTTGGAGTCAAGTGTGCTGCACGCTCTGGGGTGGGGTTGTGGTAGGTTTGGGAGCTTTGGGTGATGGAGGAGTTGATATGGAAATGGGGAGGGAGCTAATCTCCCTTAACTGCTGCTCCACCAGCCTCCCATGCTTCTCAGCCGGAGCAGCTCTGTATGCTGTCTGTGCTGAGGAATGTCAAAGCACCACAGCAGTCTGACACCCAACCAGCCCACTCCCTGCAGCAGCAGGTTCCCTGCCACTGTGTTCCTAGTGCAGGGTTGAACAGGAGCATTCCACATTTCCTCTTTGTTTCCCGGAGCATTTGAGCTTTGAAAGGGAAAGATGCATGCCTTCTGGGCAGCAAAGATCAAATCAGAGAGCAGAGTGGTTAGGATAGGCATGGCAGGATACTTGTTGAAGTCAGTTATGTCAGCAAAACAAATAGCAGCATCTTCACTGATGCTTGGTTGCTTTAACTTTTCCTCAGTATGCTTTGTGCTTCTCATTGAGATAGTTTTGTTTTAGTGGCAAAAGAGTTTTGCCACCAACAGTCAATTAGTAGTATGGATGTCTCCCTTGTTTTGTCAGGAAAAGGCAGCTTCTGTCAACAATACTTTGTAGTGTAGACAAGGCCAGAGACTAACTTGCTTCAATGTGGAGAGACAATGTCTTTATTTTACAGAATCTTTTATAAGTAGTTATTGCGTAGTAGTAGAGTCATACATAATCAAGCGTAAAGCAGGTGCCCTGTAACATGATACAATACTCTGTGTTACGCTCCAGCCAATCCACACACTAAGAACTGATCTGGTGACTTTCAGGAAAAATATATAAGCCTCACAGGTAGAACAGTAGCTCAGTCTGCTCATTGGCACTTAAGGACTTGGAACTTCTCTGCTTGGCAGGACCAATAGAGTTCTCAACCCTAGCTTGCTGCAGCCTTGCTCTTGCTTTGGTCTTGTTCCAACTCCATTCTGGACACCTTATTCCAATGCTGATCTGTGGCTTCAACCAGTAAGCATGACTGCTACACTTCTGACAACTAGTCATGACCATCCATGTCATGGTTTCCAGTGAGGGTTGCCAACTGTCTAATCACACAAACCCAAACATCCTCGCTCTGTCCTCTGCCCCTTCCCTTCTATGAGGTCATACCCATTTTCTGAGGCCCTGCACTCCTAACTGACCCATCCTCATTCACTTTCACTGGGATAGACTTGGGGTGGGATGGGTCAGGGTTTGTGGGCTCTGAGCAGGGCTGAGGGGTTTGACATGTGTGAAGAGGTTCTGGGCTGAGCCTGAAGTAAGGGGTTAGAGTTCAGGAAGAAATATGGGCTCTGGGAGGGAGTTTGTGGCAGAGGGTTCAGGGATGGGGCAGGTGATTAGGGTGTGGGGGTATGGGCTCTGAGAGGAGCTAAGGGCTGGGGTAGAAGAGGGTGAGTTGTGCAGTCTCTTGCAGAAGTTTGGATGAGGAGATTCAGGGCTGGGGCAGGGAGTTGGTGTTTGGGAGACAGTCAGGTTCCAGACTGCAATTGTCTTTTTTATTATCAGAAACTACTTGGAATAAAATAAAAATAACATCAAAAGAATGTTAAAGAATTTACACATACTTCTTCAGCCTTGAGTTTCCAAATGAAAGTGCATGTCAAATTTAAAAACATTAAAATTACAGTAACAGAATATCAGATGTAATTGTCCTCTGGTGAAAGAAATGGAGGGGAAGAATATGTGATACATGCTGGTCACATTGCTTACTGCACCACTGGATGACTCTCCGGAATGTCAAAGATGGATGAGTTAAAAAAACAACCAAACAACAACAAAAACCTAAACAGAATAGGATATTTGGTTTTCTTAATAAAGCTGACAAGAGTAGAAACAACAGACTGTAAAAGTATTCTGCCAAAGATAGTGTTTGTAAACTCTCAGGTGTCATGATGCACTATTTGGAAAGAGTGTGAATGGAAAATAACAGCACAATTTTACCAATGTTTTTGTATGCGGAATATTTTTTGTAGACTGCAATTGTTATTTTAATAGAGCCTTTATGCCTGCTAAAGAAATAATTCCTCTGGCTTTGTCAAAAGCCTTCTTTGGATTCATTTCACAATGAAAAAACCCTGTAGTTTTCTCCTCCTTTATTAGATGCTGTAATTTACAGCATAAAATAGAGGGTCTAATTTCCTAATCTGATTCAACTGCGGGGACAGTTTACTTAAAAAAAAGAGAAAAAGAATGCCCAGTAAAGAGGAGGTTGAGGGCAGTCTATAGAAAGGCTGTAAAAAGAGTGATTCAGAGCCATCAGATTTACCCATTTGGTAAGAAGCTCGTGTTAGAACATGATATGATATAACTGTTATTCGTTTCTTCCATTTCCCTATCTTCATGGGTTTTTTTTCCCTCATTTGTGATATCTTGTCTTTTATTAGATTCTAACCCTTGGACTTGGAACCAAATCTACCCATGTATGTGTCTTACTCTTACCACAAAGGACCTCCCCACAACCCAGACTGGGGCCTTTGGACAGTATCATTAAATGTAACTGTAACAATATTAAGGGGTTTTCAGATTCACATGTGCATTTTTCTTTGTAATCATCCAATGCATATCACATACTACTTTTTGTGGTATGTCTGTTGTGCTTGGAATTTACCATTTACTTACCTTAAACAATGGTGCTTTAACTCTCGAGCCCTTCTGATCCTTCTCACTTAAGCTCTGTCTACACTACAAAGTTTTGTCTACAGAAGAGGCCTTCCATTGACAAACCAAGGGAGCGTCCACACTACAAATGTGTTCTGTCTAAAATCTGTGGACACAACACAACCTTTTTCATGGCAGAGTTAAATCTTGAAAGTTTGAGGCATACCACCATTGTAGACAGATTCTGTAGACAGAAAAATAATGTAGACGCTCCAGGTGGCCATCTGTCTACTAGAGAGGGCTTCCAGTTGACCTGGCAGCACTGTTTGCAGAGCTTTCAGTTGGCTGTTCTGTTGACAGAAGGCATCAACAGGGGGAGCCCCAATTAGGTGTGGATGTGTTCTGTAGACAGAGCTTCTGGTGACAAAACTCTCTTGACAGTGACATCTGTAGACAGAACTTTGTTGTGTAGATCCAGCTTTAGATATTAAATGTAATTTAACGTAAAAGTTAACTACGGATAAACCTTCCTCAAGATTCAAAGAAAGACAGATTCAAAATATTGAAACAATTTAAATTAGGTTTTGTGACGATGAGGATTGCATTGAGAATTTGCTGGAGGAATATTTTCTTGTGGGTATTTGGATGAGGAATGCTGAGTGAAAAAGCAGAGCAGATTGGCCATTGGTCTCAGTTTAGTCTATTTATCCTAGTTATTCCTTTGGGAACAAGAAGCGCCGCAATTGAAGTAAATGAATTCATAATTTGATTTGTGTGTGAAAACATTTCTTTATTTCAGATTACAGAGATGATTACTATAGTAGAAACGTTTTCTGCACTTAGTATGTCTACAATCGAAGGGATAGATATTATGGCAATAAAGTTCAAAAATATCTACCAGAATGTTCAAAAGAAACAATATGATATTCTTGACCCACGGAAAACTGAATTTGATGTAGATTTTGTAGATTTTATGACAAAAATTGAAGGTTTAGAGGTAAGAAACATTATTATCTGTAAATTATTCAGGGCCAGATCTCATCATTTTTACTTTACAGAACCCCTTAAGCTTCCAGTGGGAGTTTTGAGTGAAAAAATAGTGTATAATTTGGCTTTGTTTGGTGGAGTTTGTTGGGAAGGTAATAACAAAATTAGGAGCATGTTAAAAGACTTCTATATTTACCTGATCCTTAAGTTTCTTACCTTTCTTATGCCTGTTTACAGATTAGCTACGGGAATATACTTGACTATAGTTTTGTCCATTATGTAGACATCTGTTTTCCATATCTTGCGTACATATAGATCTGATTCATATTACAGTAGTTATGTTCTCATTTGGAAAAATATTCCACAAATGTAAATTTTGCTGTATACTGTGTACAGTGGACACCATTGAAAAGTACCTGTGATAGTTAAATTTACCAAGGTATCTGAGGAAGCATTCTAAATATGTCAATATTTCAAACATTGTGATAAAAGATAACCAAGTGGGTATTTTAAACATTAATTACTATTGATGCCAACTGGTGGGCAAGAATTGGATCTCTTTCTGGGCTGATCTCTAGCAAGGAAAGATAGGTGGACTTTAGCAAACCCAAGAGGTTAGTAGGTAAGATCACATGGGCAGCAAGTCTAACAGGAAAAACAGTTGAAGATGGTTGGGAGTTTTTCAGAGACATTATGCAGGGCACAAGAGCAATCAATTTAACTTAGTAGGAAAGATAGGCAGTATGGCAGGAGATCATCCTGGCTTAACCAGGAGATATTGAATGAGATAAAAATCAAAACAGAGTTCTACAAAAAGTAGAAACTAAGTCAAATTACAAAGGATGAATACAACAAATAACACAAGTATGTAGGGGAAAAAATTAGAAAAGCCAAAGGACAAAATGAGCTGAGTCTAGCTCGAGACATAAAGGCAATGTCTTCACTAGCCCAAAACTTTGAAATGGCCATGCAAATGGCCATTTCAAAGTTTACTAATGAAGCGCTCTATCGAGGATGTGAACAACGTATGAATAAATTAGAATAACAACCAAACCAAGTCAGTCACACCAGGGCACCAGGCTAAGCCACAGACAAGCCTCTCCCAGTGCTCCCAGGATTTTACCCCGTGACCCTGCTCGCCATACACAGTGGATCTAGTCACAATGGGGTTTTCAGGGTGTATGACTAGTGCTGCAAGCTATGTGTTTGCCCAAGGAAGAACGAAAGACAAATTATTAAAGCTTAAAACACCGAACAGGGATTTTATTTAAGGAAATTAAAGGTTTGAATTGTCGCCTAAACTAGCCTAACAATTACAAATCTAAATGGCCCTTGCCTTTCTAGACCTAGCACAGGATTTATAGTATACAAGGCACTTAGCCTAGGACTTGTGTACAGTTTGCGAAATAAACAGCTTTATCTAACCCCTCTAGCTACTTACAGTGCTTCTGGGAGCAGACATGTTGCTTCTTCTTCGCTTGCTGCAAAGGAATAAAATTAAATGCAGAGCTTACAATTATATTGTTTATTTTTCTGGCTTCTTCCTTAGGTTTAGCCAGTCACTCTAACCCGAGGCTGAGTTACCAAGGGGAGCAGATAGTTCTATTATTTGCTATATTTTACCTATCTAGGCTTTACTTTATTTATTGATATTTGTTTAATTGACGGGTTGCCCTGCTGGCCATACAGGGGAGAACCCTTTGTTTAATAAGTGGGTTATCCTGATTACAGGTTGTCCCAACAGAATTTAGGGTTTTCCCAGTGAAGGGTTTTCCCTTAAATATACCAGGTTTTCCCAGTGAAGGGTTGTCCCTAGTTGCTCTACCTCTCCGTTTACGGGAGGGAGCCAATAGCTCTGCTTACAATAATAATAATAATAACAATAAATCCTGACACTAGTCTTCTGTTTGGTATGTGCGATTCATAGGCTAGGCTGTAAGACTAGCCTCCTGTGCTTTACATGAATCTAGAAGGGACATAGGGTAACAAAATATAAGTGCGCGCATAAGTTCTGGGGCAGTCCCAGTCTTATCTAAACCTCTACAGTATCTTTTGATCTTTTAACAATGAAATAACAGTAAAATACCATAAATTTTAACCCTGGTAATAAGAACAATAAACAAAGTAAAAAGAATATAAATCCTATATCCATCTAGCTATTTAACATAAATAACAACAGACGAATAAACAATATAAACAGTAGAAAACACACATCCAGTTACTCATTTTAACACTAACACTAGTTTTGGGCCTAATAGGCTTTTGTTGTTGGTACCTCTCTTTGCCTGCTCTGTTTCCGGCCTCCGGGGCCGCAGGTCTCAACGCGAGCTGTGAAAGGATGGCCTCACAGGCGCGCTTATACGGCTGCCACGACAGGCCAGACAGAAAGAGAGGGAGAGAAAACAACCGCAGGAGGGAAAAAACCAACGTGGTACAACAAAAAACCCTCCTGGAAAAGGGACGGCCTTTGTTTCTGCCACCGGCCAAAGGCAGTGGTCGATAGCGGAAAGGGCAGGAACGCTGCTGCAACCTAGCCGTGCAGAGCGCCACCTATGGCAGCGGCGGCTTCTGCCAGTGAGGTCCTCCGGAAAGAAACGCCGGAGCCTTTCGTTGGTTTGCAATGGGCTGGAGCTCTTCTACGTCCCGTGGCGGCTTTGGTACGATGATTGACATGCGGGTCTGGTTCTGGCAATCTTGCGCCTCTTCGTGATTTCAGCTCCGAGCACAGTCCAGCTCTTAACACAGTCCAGCTCTTGATCTTCTTTCTTGGTCCGACGCCGTCGACGGTCTTCCGCGGACTGACTGGCTGCGGGGTGCGCTCCTGAATTTATGGAGCTGGGGTGGACCTAGTTGAACACCGCAGGGTGCCAGGTCCGCGCCTTCGTTGCCCCGGCAACCAGGACGCAGTCTCTCATGAATATTAATTAAGGATCCAAAACTAGCCTATCATCTAACAGAATTTCCAACTAAAACCTCATGAATATGTATAGCCTAATAAATGTTAATATCAACTCTCACTGGCCAACGGCCATCCCTATACACTTATGTAAACCTAACCCATACATTGAATTAAACATGTTTTTTTGAAGTAATTCTTTTTAGTTTTTTGTACAATTTTGATGCAGTTTGATAGGGAAATATGTCATCGCTGCTAACAAAGCAGATTTTTCAATTTAAATGCTTAGTTTTAAGGTTGTTTGGTCAGGATGCAGGACAGTCACACAAACACCACAGCCCATGGACAGGGACATATAAATCACCTCAGAGGAGGATTTTTCTACACGCTGAAATACATATTCAGCGCTTCATTAGAATGCCGGCAGCCGCGGCACTTCGAAATTGATGCGGCTCATTGCCACACAGCTCATCCAGACAGGGCTCCATTTTGAAAGGACCCCGGCAACTTTGAAATCCCCTTATTCCTAATAGCAGATAGGAATAAGGGGATTTTGAAGTTGCTGGGGTCTGTTTGAAAAGAAGACCCGTCTGGATGACTTGCATGGCGGCGAGCTGTGGCAATTTTGAAGTGCCATGGCTGCCAGCATTCTAATGAGGCGCTGAATATGTATTTCAACACTTCATTAGTAAACTTCGAAATGGCCATTTGCATGGCCACTTCGAAGTTTTGGGCTAGTGTAGACGCAGCCAAAGGGTAACAAGAAAACACTCTATAGCTATATGAGAAGCAAGAGGAAGACCAACAACAGGATAGGCTTCTTAATGAAAAAGGAGAAACAAAAACAACTAATGCAGAAATGGCAGAGATACTTAATGACTTTTTTGGCTCGTTTTTTACCAAGAAGGTTGGTGGTGATTGGATGCCTAACATAGTGAATGGCATTGAAAATGGGATGCGTTCAGAAGCTAAAATAGGGTAAGAACTAACTAAAAATTAGACAAGTTAGATGTCTTTGAGTCAGCAGGGCCAGATGAGAAATGCATCCTAGAATACTCAGTGAGCTTACTGAGAAGCTATCTGAGCCATTAGCTAGTGTCTTTGAAAAGTTATAGAAGATGGGAGAGATTCCAGATGACTGGAAAAAGGCAAATATTGTGCTCATCCTTAAAAAAAGAAATATGGGCAGTCCAGGGAATTACAGAACAATCAGCTAGTACTAGGAAAGATAATGAAGCAAATAATTAAGGTGTCAACTAACAGTAGGCATGGATTTTTCAAGAACAGATCTTGTCAACCCAGCCTGATAGCTTTTTTGAGAGGCTAACTAGCCTTGTGGATAAAGGGGAAAGTGTAGATGTGGTATATCTAGACTTCAGTAAAGTTTATAGTTGTCTTTCCTGGCCTTCTCATTTACAAATTGGGGAAATACACCCTAGATCAGTGTTGGGTAACCAAGATTGGTGAGTGTGTCACATGATTGGTCATTCTTCATCTCAGTGGGCTGCATGGGCAACCTGTGGTCGCCAATCCACTGTGTTTCTACCTGTTGCCCATGCACTTTCTATCTGCCCACCTCCTCAGTACCTCTCATGTACTGGGGCACTGGAGCTCCACAGTTCTTACTCCTACCCATCCCTCCCAGCACTTTTGGAGTGCCATGAATCTGCTGATTCAAGTTCCATCCGTGCTCCCCAGTTTCCTCACAGAGCTTGAACAGCCACGAGCAGCTGATTCATGATGCACCAAAAATGCTGAGAGGGTGGTGAAGAAGTAGGAAATGGATGGCTACAGTGTCCTAGTGTGTGAGAGGCATGTGTGAGGTAGGGGGCATATGGGGGTGTGTGGGCCAGAAGTGGCCTGTAGGCCTATGCCTGTGGCCTGTAGGCCACAAATTGCCCATCACTGACCTAGGTAGAGCTACTATTAGGTGCTTATTGAAGTGTCTGGATATCTGTTCCCAGGGAGTAGATATCAATGGATCAAGTTAATGTACATTGTACAAACCAGGCAAACACTTCACCAAAGAGTGACTGGACACAGAGGAGACATCAGGAATCTCAATACACATAAGCTGGTCAGTGAGCATTTCAGTGTAGTGTGCCATTCTCTTAAAGACCTGAGAATATGTATCTTACAAGGAAGAGACTTTAAAAACAGATTACATAGGGAGATTTGTGAACTGGGCTTCATATTCAAATTCAACACATTAACTCTTGGAATGAACAAAGGCAACAACTATCTCAGGCATTACAAGGGCTGCTTCCCTTCCTTTGATGTTTGTAATGATCTTAGGCAAGACACTTAACGTCATCCACCCCTCACTCCGCTCCTTCAGTTCATGTACTTGATTTGTGAGTTTTTACTGCAAGGTTTTTGGACTTCAGTGCTATATATTTGGGTCTAGATTGGAAATTATATAGATCTGTAGAAGTGGGTCTGTCCCACAAAAGCTCATCACCGAGATCATTACTTAATAAATCATTTTGTTAGTCTTTAAAGTGCTACATGACTGCTGTTTTGTTTTGTTACCTTACTTCCATGTAAGTTTTCAGCTCATTCTGAGAAATTGGTTTCCTTCTGTGACTTTTTAGAGAAATATCCCTATATTGGATATCTGCAATATCCAAGATGCTGCTCTGTTCAGGTGAGGCTGGCTGCCGGCAGAGTTAACTGCCTAAATTCCTAAAAGTTACCCGAGTTTTGTTGTAGCTTAGGCTTACTAAGGTATTCTGAATAGTAACAGAGAGGTAGCCATGTTAGTTGGTACTCAACGAAAACAAAGTAGCAGAAATGTAGCACTTTAAAGACTAACAAAATGATTTATTTGGTGATGAGCTTTCGTGGGACAGACCCACTTCTTCAGACCAAGGTATCCTGAAATAGCTGCCCGTGTCCACGCAGTGCACCCGTTGTATCAAAACAGTTTTAGACATAACAGTCATGCTATTCTGACATCCCTGTACTCTTCATTTCATTTCATGAGGAGTACAGAGATGCCTCGAAATAGGGCTTTTATTCAGTATGTGGGCCATTTAGAAAGTGCCACATGCCAAAACAGCCAATTTTGAAGTCTACTCAAAATAAGCTGCGTAGTACAAATTGCGTAATTTATTTTGAGGTTAGGACACTGTCTAGACATAACTTTGCAAGGGAACTCAGTTTGTAAATAAGGTTTATGTCTGCTTTTGCTGTTGTTATTGCTAATAAACTTGGACTTGGCTTTGTATCAGTTGAGTTTTAGCAGTCTTTGGGATCAGAGCTCTGAGATCCAGAAGACCTATGTTGCACTTCCAGTCGTAGATTAGGAGCATGGGCCCAGGAGGTGTAATCTATTTTTTAATAATTCACCTTTGGAGCAACTGTTCTTCTTCTTCTTCAAGTGATTGCTCATGTGCATTTCAAGTTGGCTGTGTGCTGGCGCATGCCCAGTTGCTGCAAGCTTTTTGCCTTAGTAGCCATAGGGTCAGTGCAGTGCACCCTGGAGTGGCACCTGTATGGCGACCCATATATGCACCGCCTGACCTGCCCGCTTCTCAGTTCCTTCTTGCTGCGCTGTCGGTTGCTGGAGCTCTCTCGCTTCTTAGCCGTGTCTACATGTGCACGCTACTTCGAAGTAGCGGCGCTAACTTCGAAATAGCGCCCGTCACGGCTACAAGCGCCGGGCGCTATTTCGAAGTTAACTTCGACGTTAGGCAGCGAGACGTCGAAGTCGCTAACCCCATGAGGGGATAGGAATAGTGCCCTACTTAGACGTTCAACGTCGAAGTAGGGACCGTGTAGTCGTTGCGCGTCCCGCAAGTTCGAAATAGCGGGGTCCGCCATAGCGGCCATCAGCTGAGGGGTTGAGAGATGCTATCTCTCCAGCCCCTGCGGGGCTCTATGGTCACTGTGGACAGCAGCCCTTAGCCCAGGGCTTCTGGCTGCTGCTGCGTCAGCTGGGGATCCATGCTGCAGGCACAGGGTCTGCAACCAGTTGTAGGCTCTGTGTATCATGTTGTTTAGTGCAACTGTGTCTGGGAGGGGCCCTTTAAGGGAGCGGCTTGCTGTTGAGTCCGCCCTGTGACCCTGTCTGCAGCTGTGCCTGGCACCCTTATTTCGATGTGTGCTACTTTGGCGTGTAGACGTTCCCTCGCAGTGCCTATTTCGATGTGGTGCTGCGCAACGTCGAAGTTGAACATCGACGTTGCCGGCCCTGGAGGACGTGTAGACGCTATTCATGGAAATAGCCTATTTCGATGTCACCACATCGAAATAGGCTACTTCGATATAGGCTTCACGTGTAGACGTAGCCAGTGAGATGTTTAGAAGTTTTACTGATGGAGGTGGCCTTATGCCCAGACATTTCCCCTGCGGAAGCTCAGAGCAATGACTCATCGGTGCAGAGCACTCTGGCACCGTCAGTGCCATCAGAAAGCTCCCGACGTCGGGACCAGGAATCGGCGCCTAGCACTTCAAGGGAGCACAGAAACTAGTCCCTGGTGCCTCACAAGAAAAAGAGGCAAGAACGGGGCTAGTCCCATGAAAGGGTTAAACACAGAGAACCCTCCAAGGCATCTGCCAGATCGCACCATGAGCTGGGTCATGCAGCATAGGCATTGATGCTGGCACGAGGTGGGAGTCTGCGCTGTCCGAGGCTGCCCTTAACCCCATAGGCATTCAATGCTGCACAGGGCCTTTTACAGATTACGGTGCTGGGACTGATGCCGCTCCAGGAGTCCTCATCACCGCTGGAGCACCCGTCCCAGGTGCAGGTGCCAGCACAGATCACAGGGGCACCAGCACGGTTCCTGGCACCCAACTAGCCCCCGCAAGGCATGTCTTTGGTGACCCTAGTCGGCTCTCTGTATCACGTGCTGCAAGGGACACGGGAGTCAACATACACCAGGAGCCCTGTTGCACCGCTGTGGTCTTCAACATCAGAGTCAGTGTTTGAGTCTGACTCTTATTACTCCAGCTCAGTTAGAAGTGGAAGTATAAGGTCGTCGCACTGCAGTGGACATTGGCACCAGACTCGCCACCGTGCAGATGGGGATTGGCGTGCGTCCTCCCAGGGTGCACCCCAGTGGCCCTTTTGGACCCCGTGGGCAGTCCATGCAAAACAAGGGCAGGCTGTGGAACTCTCTACTAGGGTGCCTGGCACTTCCCAGGTACTGAGGGCGGCACTGATAGCATCATTGGGGGTGCCTCCACAGGAACAACCTCAGGGGCCAACAGTGCCAGAGGTCCCTTTGGTGAGCTTAGCACCGATACGAGCACTGTCACAGTTAGCACTGACTCAACTTTGAGCACCATTTTTGCAGGCACTAGGATTCATGGCACCATCGGTGATGGCACCAGTGGGCCGGGTGCCATCCCAGGTGCCAAACTACCCTAGCATGCCTACAAGGCAGCCCACACTATTATGGGGTGCTCCACCCCAGGCACTGAGCACAGTACCGCAGACCATGGTGCTGGGACTCAAACAGGGGAACTTGAACTCCCCCCACGTCAGTGGCCATGGATGGTGCAGGGGTATCGTCCTCATCCTCCCAGGCTGGGCTTTGGCTGGGTCTTCAGCATGCCCAGTGGTGGAGGATGGCAGGGCATACCAGCAATCACTATGCAGGGTAGCCCAGGGCCTGGGTGTGCAGGCAGAGGAAGTCAGGGATGAAATGGACCCAGTGACAGATATTGTCTCACCATCTGGGCCCACCAGGATGGCACTTCCCATTATTAGAACAATTGCCAGTACGGCAAAGATGATGGCAGATCCTGGCCTCTGCACTACCCATGGCTAGAAGGAATGAATGCAGGTACTTTGTTCCTGCTCAGGACAATGAACACCTTTTTACCCACACTTCCCCGACTCCCTTGTTGTGGATGCCCTAATAGGGAGAGAGGGGTTTCAAGGCTCTTCCCCTAAAAACAGAGAGGCCAGGTGCCTAGACTTAGATGGCAGGAAGTTTTATTTGAATGGATGCCTTCAATTAAGGATTGCTAACCAGCAGGCTCTTGTTAGCAGATATGCATATTGTACGGCCAGCTCCTTATCCTGCTTCTTGGAGCTACTTCCACCAGAGAGCAAAACTGACTTTAATGCTATGGTAGATGAACATAAGCTCATATCTAGGACAGCACTTCAGGCTGTGCTGGATATAGCAGAAGCTGCCACTACGGTCGTGGCCTCTGGGATAGCCATGTAAAGGGGAGCATGGCTACAAGTCTCAGGTCTCCCCTGTGAGGTCCAACAGACTATCCAACACATTCCCTTCAAGGAGCCATCCCTGTTTTATGAAAAGGCAAATAAAAGGCTACACAGCCTGAAATACTCGAGGCTACCTTACGCTCCCTTGGCCTGCACACCCCTGCGACTCAACGGCAGCACTTCACCCCTAGGCCTCAGTTTAGATAATGCCTGCAACAACACCAGGATACCAATAGGAGGCAGGGCTGCTCCAATAGGAGACATCAGGACCAACAGACTCAGGGCCAGTCACCTAAAACCCTTGCCAGAGTCTAAGCAACAATTTTGATGGTGTGGTCGGAAGCAACAAACTGGTCACCCCCACCGGCCTATCCCCCTTCTACCATGCCTGGTGCAGCATAACATCAGACCAGTGAGTCCTACACACGGTAGAAATGGGATACACTATCCAATTTTCTATGTATCCCCCTTCTCACCCTCCCTCCCCGTCCATCTTCAGGGACCCTGTCACAAGATTCTGCTCAGCCAAGAGGTACAGTCCCTCCTTCAGTGGGGGGCTATAGAAAGGGTTCCCCAACAATTTTGGGTACAGGGGTTTTACTCCTGTTATTTCCTAATCCTGAAGGCAAAAGTGAGGGCTAAGGCCCATTTTGGACCTGCGAAACCTAAACAAATTCGTGAAAAAGATAAGGTTTCATATGATATTCCTGGGCCTAATTATTCCAATGCTGGAATGAGGGGACTGGTTTGCCTCTCCCGACTTACAGGAGGCATATTTCCCCATAGAGATTTATCTGCCACACAGGAGGTTCCTCTGATTCGTGGTGGGGAAGGACAATTATCAGTTCACAGTCCTTCCGTTTAGTCTCTCCTCTGCCCTGAGGGTCTTCACCAAATGCATGGCACTGGTGGCAGCCTTCCTGCTCAGGCAAGGGGTGCACCTCTTTCCCTACCTGGATGATAGGTTAATGCATCCCTTCCAGCTGTGGCTTGCCTGGCCCTTCAGAGACAACATAGATGCATTAGTGATAGTCTCTCCATGAGTGCTATTGACACTACACTGGTGGCTGGACATTTGGTTGGTCCGCACAGGAGTGCCCTTCAATCCTCCACATCCCTCCCTCTCTCTAGTCACGGCCGCCTCAGACTGTGGGGGGAGAGGTGCATTTGGGGGAGCACTGGACCCAGGCCCTCTGAAGCAAGGATGACGCTCGGCTCCACATAAATGTTTGAGAACTCGGAGCCATAAGGTTTGCATGCGAGGTGTTTCAAAGCAATTTAAGGGGTCAGCGTGTTGCTGTGAGTACAGACAATGTCACAGCCATGTATTATATAAACAAGAAAGGAGGCACACAATCCTCTCCCCTATGTCACAAGGCCATTGCACTCCGGGGCTACGTCTACACGTGCACCCAACTTCGAAATAGCTTATTTCGATGTTGCGACATCGAAATAGGCTATTTCGATGAATAACGTCTACACGTCCTCCAGGGCTGGCAACGTCGATGTTCAACTTCGACGTTGCTCAGCCCAACATCGAAATAGGCACAACGAGGGAACGTCTACACGCCAAAGTAGCACACATCGAAATAAGGGAGCCAGGCACAGCTGCAGACAGGGTCACGGGGCGGACTCAACAGCAAGCCGCTCCCTTAAAGGGCCCCTCCCAGACACACTTTCATTAAACAGTGCAAGATACACAGAGCCAACAACTAGTTGCAGACCCTGTATATACAGCACGGACCCCCAGCTGCAGCAGCAGCAGCCAGAAGCCCTGGGCTAAGGGCTGCTGCCCACGGTGACCACAGAGCCCCGCAAGGGCTGGAGAGAGAGTATCTCTCAACCCCCCAGCTGATGGCCGCCATGGAGGACCCCGCTATTTCGATGTTGCGGGACGCGGATCGTCTACACGTCCCTACTTCGATGTTGAACGTCGAAGTAGGGCGCTATTCCCATCCGCTCATGGGGATAGCGACTTCGACGTCTCGCCGCCTAACGTCGATTTCAACTTCGAAATAGCGCCCAACACGTGTAGACGTGACGGGCGCTATTTCGAAGTTACTGCCGCTACTTCGAAGTAGCGTGCATGTGTAGACGCAGCCCGGGAGTTCTGCATTCAGCATCAAGTTCTTCTGAAAGCTATTACATACCTGGGGCCCACAACTTCCTGGAGGACCATCTCAGCAGGTCCTTCATGGACCACGAGTGGTCCCTACATCTGGAAGTGCTGCATTTAATTTTCCAGAAGTGGGGATGTCCCCAGGTAGACCTATTTACCACCCATCTCAAGGCGAAGTGGCGGATGTTCTGCTCTTACCAGAATTGAAGCCCGGGCTCCTGGACAGATGCCTTCAGCATCCACTGGTCAGGCTCTCTGCTGTATGCCTTCCCTCTGGTGTCATTCACTGGACCTTATTCAAAATTTGGTCAGACCAGGCATCGGTCATTGTGGTGGCCCCTGCTAGGGCTCGACAACACCGGTACTTGACCCTCTCAGAGCAGTATGTCTGCGACCCAAAGGCACTTCCATTATGCCCGGACCTGTTGACTCAGGAGGAGGGGAGACTGCAGCACCCCAATCTCCAAATGCTACATCTCACAGCGTGTAAGCTCCATGGCTAAGGGCGGTGGAGCTCTTTTGTTCAGAGCCTGTGAAAGACGTGTTGTTAAACAGCAGGACTCCCTCCACAAGGGCAACATATATAGCCAAATGGAAAAGATTTTTCTATCTGGGGGGCTCAGAAGGGATTATCCCTGGGTCAGGCTCTGAAACTGATTCTTCTGGACTACTGGTTGTCCTTGAGCCAGAAGAGGTTGTCACTATCCTCTATCAAGGTGCACTTAGCAGCCATTTTAGCCTTTCGCCCTGGGACAGGGTTATCTTCACTCTTTTCAGACCCTGTGGTAAAAAGGTTCATGAAGGGTGTCGAGAGGGTTAAGCCACAGGTGTGACCCCCTCTGCCAGTGTGGGACCTCAATCAAGTATTGTCAAAGGTTATGGGGGCCCCTTTTGAACCGCTTGTCTCCTTCTTCCTCTTATTTCTCAGTTACAAAATGGCATAATTGTTGGCCATTACCTGAACCAGGAGGGTGTCGGAACTAAGGGCTTTGACAGTGGACCCGCTCTGTGTGGTGTTCTGCAAGGATAAGATCAGGCTTAGACCCCACCCAGTGTTTCTGCCGAAGGTGGTCTCCCCCTTTCACGTCAACCAGGACATTGCCCTACCGTTTTTTTACCCAAAGCCTCATGCTTCCCCTAGGGAGCAAAGTTTACATACTTCGGATGTTCGGAGGGCACTGGCTTTCTATATGGACAGGACCAGACCCTTCAGAAAGTCTCAACAGCTGTCTGTTGTGATAGCAGACAGGATGAAGGGTCTTCCGGTCTCTTCCCAGCAGATCTTCTCCTGGATAGTGGCCTGTATCAAAGAATGTTACAAGCTCGTGGGGGTGCCCGCTCCCCTGATCAGAGCCCACTCTACCACAACACAGACTTCCTCAATGGCATACTTGGCCAGGGTTCCTATCCAGGACATCTGTAGGGCAGCTACCTGGTCCTCGATTCATACATTTACAGCACGTAACACTGTCAGGGCTCCGACCCCACCACCTTGGCTTTGGCTTGTATTCACCCAAATTGGAATGCACATGAGCAATCACTCGAAGAAGAAAAGACAGTTACCTGTTTTGTAGCTGGTGTTCTTCAAGATGTGTTGCTCATGCCCATTCCAAAACTCTCCTGCCTTCCCCACTGTTGGAGTAGCTGGCAAGAAGGAACTGAATGGGGGGCGGGCTGGGCAGTGCATATGTGGGTTGCCATATAGGTGCCACTCCAGGGGGCACCGCACCGAACCTATGGCTAGTGGCTAGGGCAAAAAGCTTGTGGCAATTGGGCATGCGCCAGCAAACACCCAACTTGGAATGGACATGAGCAACACATCTCGAAGAACACCAGTTACAAAACAGGTAAACTGTCTTTTACAATTTCTGCTATCAAAAATACTCAGAAAATATTCAGAGCAAATTATGTCTGAGTTGAACACACACATATATGCCATACATGTATGATTTAAAACTGCATAGAAGCATTAATGATTTCTAGTCATGAACTTCTTTTCTCTTTCTACATTGTCATAATGGTCTTTCTGTGGCTTTTTATTACACTAAGAAGGTACATGTATTGCAAAATACTCTTATTAAACATATATATTAAACTTATAGGAAAAGTATAGTAAATTAATACATAGATATGTAAATTATTAGTCATTAATTAGGTCCATAAAATGTAATATATCTTAAAATACACATCTTTGTCTTAGGTGCAGATACAGACATTTATGAATACTTGTTTTGGAAGAATTTTGTCTTCACAGCATTCGCTTCAGCTACTTCAAAGGTAATGAGAGTTATGCTTGCAAAACATTTTAAACAAAAGTGTTAATTTCAAAACAAGGGACCTAGTCTAACATAATGTATTTGTGTCTTTATGGACTGTGCAAACTTAGAAAAATAGGCTTTCAAACGTACTTTCAAAATTCCTCTGTTTCTTATTTTCATGAAAATCCCAGAAAAGCTTGTGTAGGATTTATTGTTTGAGCACTTTTTGTCACATTCTGTTTTTTGTATACTGCCTGTATATCCAGCCTAGGCTATTAGAACTGGTGAGACACTCTTATTTTGTTCAAAAGAACACACTCTCATTTTTGAATTTCATTATAATCTAATATAGGTTTCAGAAACTGAATATGCCATGTCTTCAGCACGAAATAGCACATACTGTTGGACTTATTCTCCACCATTATGTAGCGGAACTTGAAGCTACTAAAAAGGTAATTTTTTTTTTTCTGTAATTACATATTTGGAATATTGTGCAAGAATGAAATCTCTAATATTTAAATGTACATGGAGCTCTACCAGACATTCATAAACCTGAATTACCCACCAGGAGAAGTAAAAAAACAAATGGACAGAGCCAGACAAATACCCAGAAACCAGCTACTTCAAGATAGGCCTAAAAAACCAATAGAACACCAGTGGTCTTTACCTACAGCCCCCAACTCAAACCACTGCAACATATCATTAAAGACCTACAACCCATCCTTAATCAGGATGCCACACGCCTGAAGGCCCTGGGTGACAGTCCTGTTCTCTCCTACAGACAACCCCCCAACCTTATGAGGAGTATCACCAGCAACCACAGGCTATACACAATCATACCAGTCCTGGAACTTTTCCTTACAACAAGCCCCGTTGCCAGCTTTGTCCACATATCTATTCTGGAGATACCATCACTGAACCTAACCAGGTTATTCACAGAATCACGGGCACATTCTTATGTTCCTCTTCTAACATCATATATGCCATCATGTGCTAACATTGCCCACATACTTTGTATATAGGACAAACGGTAAACACGCTTTGACAAAGAATGAATGGACACAAAACAGACATCCAAAAGCTCTTAACTCACAAGTCAGCCAGCACTTTAATGGAGTGGGTCATTCTGTTAATGACCTGAAAGTCTGTATTTTACTGAAAAGGAACTTCAAGAATAGCCTACAAAGAGAGAGTGCGGAACTCTCTTTTATATTCAAATTCGACACATTAACACATGGTCTGAAGCGGGATGTCAATTACCTAGCCCTTTTCAAGGACTCTTTTACACACTTTGTTTTATCTGACTCTTGACTTCCCCCCCATCCTACCACCCATCTTCTCTTCTGATTTGCCCACCTTGATTACAATTTTTCTGATTTGTCAACCTTGATAACTATTTTTGGTTCTCTGTGCCTTAAATATTGAGTCTATTCTGGTATGGCTGTGATCTGAAGAAGTGGGTCTATCCCACAAAAGCTCACCACCTAATAAATTATTTTGTTAGTCTTTAAAGTGCTACTGGACTGGGTTTTTTTTTTTTTTTTTTTGCCATTTCCATGTAAATGATCTATAAAGAACACATTCCTCAAATTCCTTCAGCAGGACTGAGCTCCTGCAGCCACATTCCTTACTTTGTCATATTTGTGGGAATGCTCTTTCATGAAAATTTTACAATTTAAACAAACCAAATAATTATACTATCATTACTTAGGTTGGGAACATGAAAATACATAATCATTTAGCAATAACCAGTCCCTGATTTTACACATCAACCGTTCAAGCACAAGACCACATCAGATGTCAAAGATTTTTTATCTAGCTATAGAATGAGGTTTATAAATCTAATTATTTGTTATACAAGGTCACTTTATACTGCTCTGATAATGTAAAAGGTCTTTAGAGTGGGAGTAAATTATATTTCCATTCCATTTCATATTTACATCTGTCACCTTCACCTGACTAAGTGGTGCAAATGAGAATCAGGCTGTGGGTGTCTAATTAAGTTAACTGTTATCCAGTACAGAGAGTATTTGTACCATTAGATTAGTGTCAATAGTTAGCTCTTTGATTGTTTTAAAGCAAACTATTTTTGAATAAAAATGCTTCTCAGGAGAGAATTGAGTGTAGGTAATTCCATCCATAGTTTTCCAATCCTAGAAAATGTGGAATATGAGTAGAGCCAGATATTACTTCACAGTAATGTAGCCATGCTGAAAACAAGACCTCTGTGCTTCTCTGCTTTGGAGCAAAAGAGAATGTAAACTCCCCACAACCAGAAATATGGGAAATTGTGTGCACGGAGGGCATAGGAGATTTTTGTTAGCCATTGGTCCATATATGCTTTCTACCAGTACTGTTCTGTTTTGTGCCCAAGTTATTGATGATTCAGTATTGTTGAATAACAGGCTCAAATGGAAATACTTAATCAGAGATTACCAGAGATTAGTGCAGCACTATACAGAATACAGAAAGAATAAATACATTAACATTCTTTGATGTAATAAAGAGCTGGGTCTCTCTCTCTTCCCTGCAACCAGAGGGATGCACGTTTTTCTTCTCCAGCTAAATGCCAACACCAGTGTCACAGAGGATTCTTCTTCGAGTAGTGTCCTGTTGAGTGCTCCACTCTGAGTGTCAATACATCCTTGCACTGGTGCTGAGAGTCTTCTATAGCTGTGGTTTCCCACACTGTTCATGGGCAGAAGCATCTCCTCATGCTATCTATAGCGTGCATGGCACGGGCTCCTCAGTTCCTTCTCTGCTGTCCTCAGCTGTAGATAGAGCTTCGTCCTCTCTGTGAAATGAAGACAAATTTGATATTTAGTTACGCTGTAGTTAAATATTTTAGACAAGTTTTTATCCCTGTTAAGGTTAACGTTAACAGAGAGGTAGCCATGTTAGTCTGTACTCCAACAAAACAAAGCCACAGAAATGTAGCACTTTAAAGACTAACAAAATGATTTATTTGGTGATGAGTTTTGGTGGGACAGATCCACTTCATCAGATCAGGATTTTTGTTAGTTTTAAAGTGTTACATTTCTGCTAGGTTAACATTAATTAATTGAAAAAAAAGGTTTTAGTAGTGTAAGGGTTTTCTTTTTCTTTTTTTTTTTTTTTGCTGTTTCACTGCAATGCTGGTTTCCCTGGGCTTTAAGCCGTGTGCCACTTGCAGGGAAGCCATGCCAGGGTCTGATGGCAATGCTTCCTGCATCAAATGGCTGGGTGAGGAACATCAAACCCAGACCTGTACCCACTGTTCCTGCCTTACTGTGAGGGCTAGAAAGGACTGAGCCAACAGGCTGAAAACCAGCCTGTACCAGAAATCTCTTCAACTCACATCCCTGGAGCAGCTGCCTGCTAAAGACTTGACACAGGAAACCAAAGGTATGGACTCTAAATGTTCCTCTGTCTTGATCGGCATCCGCCCTGCCTCCTGCATGTTCCTGGCCTCCAACATTGTCTTTACGGGGCTATGCCATCAGAAAAATTTGTTGCAGCTTCCCCAGCACAGTGTTTGCTGGCACCAATGAAAAGGGTGCTGTTGGAACTGACCCATAAGCCATTGGCACCCCTGACGCCATCGGCACTGCCGGATGTAGCTGCCTCAATCCCAGGGCGCAGGGGATCTTCTAAGGCCAAGACACTACCTTCTGGGCTGAATGTGGAGTGTAAGTGGCACTGCTCCAAATTGCAGCACCGGTCTCAACACCCTTTGGGCATGGCACCGTGTAGCACCAGGGCTGATACATCTCCCTATGCCCATGTGACTTTGAAGACTGGACTGAGACACCACGGAGATATCACACTGTTAGAACTGCAGGCGCCCGAGCACATGGTGTACCTGCAGCTGCTTCCAACATGGTTCACGCACCATCATTCTTGTCATCACAATCAGGCACTGCAGTGGTCTTCATGGCAAGCCACATCCCCCCACTCCTATGTACTGTTGGCACTGTTCACTGCCTCAGGCGATTGTCGTCGTCGCGCCCCGCCTCCCCCCCGCCCCCAGCAGCACCTTCTACATTGGTACCATATCCACTATTCCAGTGCTCTGGCACCAAGAACTCCTTGTCAGAAGACGGACATGGATCCCCCTTGCACCCCTTCTTGTTCTCGCCAGATGACGCGGTACTGATGGTGTCACTGCCTCCTTTGGATGATTCTAAGGCTTTTCAGGATCTCTTCTGGAGGGTGGCCCTAGCACAGGGAAAAGACCTGCAAGAGGTCCTAGTAAACGATGTAGGCTCCTCTACACCCTGCAGCTGCCTTTTTCACCCTGAGTGGCATTACCTGTGTACGAGGCCATTATAGACCTCACCAACATTATTTGGCAAATGCCAGCCTCCATACCCCCTACAAACCAAGTTGTTCTGTTCCACTCCCAAAGATAAGCTAAGCAAAAAATGTGACATTATGGGTTGTAAAGTTTATTCATCTGTCAGCCAACTATGCAGCCATGCCGGCCAATTACAACCTCCTAAACTACTCTAAATTCCAAGAGTTGATCCTGGCCTTGCCAGAACAACAACGCCCGGCTGTCATCATTGTTATCTGCGAGGGGCATATCATCACCTGAACAGCCCGCAATGGACGTTGTGGATACAGCAGCCCAGGTCACGGCGTCCACTGTGGTCATGAGGTGTACATCGTGGCTTCAACTGTTGGAGGCTCCTAAGGAATTACAACAGAAAGTGGAGGACCTCTCCTTTGATAGGCTGCATCTGTGTGCTGAAAAGACTGATGAGGTCCTCCATTCCACGAAGGATTCCCACACCATGCTTTGTATGCTGAGCACATTTACGCCACTGGTCAAGCGGGCCCACTACTCCCCCACCAAAGACCACGGAAGCATTTCCAGCAACAACATCAACAACATTTTGAGCCCCACCAACAATATAGGTCCCAGCAACGATGACCAACAGCAACAACAGCAGCCCTCGGCATCTCACCCTCAACCATCCAGGCAGCAGTTTTGAGGTTGTGGTTGACAATCTCAGGGGTCTTTCTGGTCCAACCAACATATGCTCTACGAATCACCCTTTTCATTACTGTCTTCACTCCTTGTCCACTGCTGGGTTGCCATTACTTCAGACAAGTGGGTTGTAGAGCTAGTGGCCCGGGGGTATTCTATCCCATTTATCTCTACCATGCCTACCTGCCCCCCTACCTCATTCCTCTTCAGGAACCTTTCTCATGACCATCTTCTCAATCAAGAAGTCCAACACCTCCTCACCTGGGAGCTGTAGAACCTGTCCCCCATGGAATTTTGGGTCATGGATTTCTAGTCCATGTACTTCCTAATGCAGAAGAAACCAGGGGGATGGAGGCCTATTGTTGACCTCAGAAAGCTCAGCAAATATGTTCTCTATCGACAGTTCAAGATGGTGATTCTTGCAAACATTATCCCAGCTTTGGCCACAAATGATTGGCTCTCAGCTTTCAACCTATAAGACGCCTACTTTCACATCACTATCCACACAGCGCGTAGGTGCTTATTTTGGTTCTTGGTGGGGCCCCATTATTATCAGTACCGAGTCCTCCCATTCAGGCTCTCCACTGCACCCAGGGTGTTTTCAAAGACTCTGGCTGTTGTAGCCTTCCACCTGCACTGACACAGGGTCATTATCTTCCCCTACCTGGATGGTTGTTTCATAAAAGGTCCGTCATTCATTGAGACCCTCTAATTTTACATGTCACCATGGACCTATTGTTGAGCCTCAGCTTCCACATGAACTATGAAAAATCCATGCTTCATACCAAACAGATCCTAAAGTTCATCGGGGTGCACATAAACACCACTAACCTCCAGGGCCACATTGTTGCTGCAAAGGTTTCAGGCCCTGCACAGACCCAACTTGGTGGTACATCTGTCTCCCACCATCATAGGGCATGTATTCCTCAAGCTACTGGGACACATGGCTGCTACCACATATGTGGTCAGACTGGCCAGATGTCACATGTGCTGTCTTCAGTCATGGCTGGCCACGTGCTATGCTCTTGCCAGGCACCCACTGATGAAAACTGTGGTCATCCCACCACATGTCCTTGCTTCTCTCCAGTTGTGGACATGTCTGGGCAATGTTTTTCTTGGGGTGGTGTTCTGCCAACAGCTCCCATCAGTCACCCTTACTATGATGCCTCCCTTATGGGTTGGAGAGCCCATGTGGGCTCTTGCATCATGCAGAGCAAATGGTCCTTCACCGAACAGGTGCTCTACATCAACCTCTTAGAGCTTCAGACAGTCTATTAGGCTAGCAAGCACTTCCACAGGTACCTGGTGCACAGGATGGTCGATATCCTTACAGACACCACCACCTGCATGTACTATATCAACCACTGAGGAAGGGTTCAGTCTCCATCCCTGAGTGCGGAGGCCATAAAATTGTGGATGTGGCATCACATCATCCCCACTGCCTCATATCTACCCAGGGTGCTAAATATCATGGCAGACACTCTCAGCTGCTCATTCAGTGACCATCGTGAGTGGGAAATCAATACATCACCTCTCCATCTTATGTTTCGGCCTTGGGGCAATCATGCATAGACCTGTTTGCTACCCGAGTCAACAGAAAGTATCACCAGTATTGCTCCAGAGTGGGTCTAGGCAGGCACTCCCATGGGGATGCTTTCTTCTTCACATGGGATGCACCCCTCCTTTATTCATTTCCTCCTCTTCCCCTGATTCACAAGTTCCTGGTCAAGGTCAGACTCAAGTGAGCCTGCCTCATCCTGATAATCCTGGTATGGCTTAGGTAAACTTGGTTTCTTTACCCTTATTGGATGTCAGCAGTACTAACCTATTCCCTTTCCTCCTCGCCGTGACCTTCTTTCCCAGGACTTCAGCCATACTCTTCATCCTGATCTGATCAAGCTACAGCTCCATGCATGGCCACTTCATTGATGCAGAATGCCAATGTTGCATGCTCTGAAGGGGTAAAAAGGGTTCTTGTTAACAGCAGATGTGAGTCCACACATAAGTCCTACCTCTACAAGTGGAAGAGGTTTGCTCATTGGCTGGACACCCATCATCCTATGCCTCCCCATACTTCACCTTTCCCAGTTCTCCTTGACTACCTGCTGCATCTGTGTGAGTTGGGCTTGGCCCTTTATACGGTCCAGGTGCATGCCATGGCACTGGCAGCTTTTCACCGGGTGGATGATGGGATCTCATTCCTTGCCCATCCTGTCACCAAATGTTTTCTGATGGGCCTGGAAAACACCTATCCATAAGTATGCCCTCTGGTCCCTATGTGGGACCTTAACCACATTCTCAACTGCTTCATGAAACCACCATTTGAGGCCCTGGCGACCTGCTCCTGGCTTCATTTGTGGATGAAGGTCTTGTTTTTAGTCACCATAATGTCTGCCAGGAGGGTTGCGGAGCTTGCTGCCCTCATGGCTGAACCTCCTTATACTTTGTTTACAAAGAATAGGGTCACTCTTTGCCCTCATCATAAGTTTCTTCCCAAGGTTCCCTCTCCATTTCACCTCAATGGACCTATTCCCTTTCCAATGTTTTTTCCCAAAGCCGTATTCTGATCCCATGCATGTGGCATGGCATACCTTGGCTGTCCATTGGACAGTGGCTTTTTACATCAGCTGCACAAAATCTTGGCATAAATCTCCCAGGCTGTTCCTGTCCTGTGTGGAATGGTCCATAGGCCTATCTGTATCGTGCCAGCAACTGTCTAAGTGGATTTCCACCTGTATTCACACTTCATTGATGGGAACTCTCGGGCACTGTCATCACCCACTCTACATGGGCTGTCTTCTCCGCTACCACCTTTCTCAAGAACGTACCCCTTGTGGACATATGGAAGGCGGCCATGTGGTATTCCAGCAACATGTTTGCACAGCCCAACACTCTCTCATCTTCCATTGCTTCCTCCATCCAAGGCTACGTCTACACGTGCACCCAACTTCGAAATAGCTTATTTCGATGTTGCGACATCGAAATAGGCTATTTCGATGAATAACGTCTACACGTCCTCCAGGGCTGGCAACGTCGATGTTCAACTTCGACGTTGCTCAGCCCAACATCGAAATAGGCACAGCAAGGGAACGTCTACACGCCAAAGTAGCACACATCGAAATAAGGGAGCCAGGCACAGCTGCAGACAGGGTCACGGGGCGGACTCAACAGCAAGTCGCTCCCTTAAAGGGCCCCTCCCAGACACACTTTCATTAAACAGTGCAAGATACACAGAGCCAACAACTAGTTGCAGACCCTGTATATGCAGCACGGACCCCCAGCTGCAGCAGCAGCAGCCAGAAGCCCTGGGCTAAGGGCTGCTGCCCACGGTGACCACAGAGCCCCGCAAGGGCTGGAGAGAGAGTATCTCTCAACCCCCCAGCTGATGGCCGCCATGGAGGACCCCGCTATTTCGATGTTGAGGGACGCGGATCGTCTACACGTCCCTACTTCGATGTTGAACGTCGAAGTAGGGCGCTATTCCCATCCGCTCATGGGGTTAGCGACTTCGACGTCTCGCCGCCTAACATCGATTTCAACTTCGAAATAGCGCCCAACACGTGTAGACGTGACGGGCGCTATTTCGAAGTTACTGCCGCTACTTCGAAGTAGCGTGCACGTGTAGACGCAGCCCAAGTGTGACAAGCGGTGTTGCCTACTGTGGTAGTTACTGAGCCCCAAACTCACCTCCACACTGACTACTGCTTTATAGTCACCCAGAGTGGAGCGCTCATGGGGATGCCACTCGAAGAAGAAGAGGAAGTTACTAATCTTGTGCAGTAATAATGGTTCTTCTTCGAGTGGTCCCCGTGGGTGCTCCACAGTAGGTGTCGGGTGTGCCCTGGCGCTGCAGATTGGAAATTTCCAGCAGTCTCCATCGGGTTGCGCATGCGCCGAATCGTGTCGGTTGTTCGCATGCTTTCGGTTACGTGCGCGATCCAGTCCCCGCCAGTTCCTTCTCAACCGCCAACGGCTGCAGATGGAATCCGCTCTGGACTCCAATGCCTGAGAAAGATAAAAACTGTGTTTACTTACTGTTAATAGTTATTAGTTGTTAGTTTAGTTATTACCGTTGAAGTTGTTTGTGTTAGATGTGTATATAGTTTAAAAAAAAAAAAGAAAAAAAGAAGAGGGGAGAAGAACAGAGGTGGCCGCCTCAGGCGGTCTGCTATCTTAAGGCCACGAACGTTATCTGTTCCTGGACTGAGTAGCTGTTAAGTGCTCTATTAACATTCAAAGACTTAAACGCCCGGGCAATGTCTTCGCTGGGGTTTAAGAAAAGTGAGTCATGCCGTGAGGCCATGCCTGCCTCAGATGGGCATAGCAAGTGTATTTGTTGCCTTGGGGAGATGCATGTTCCACAAAAATGTCCTCATTGCTCTAAGCTTACAGCTAGAGCCCAAAAGGACAGGGAAATGAGGCTGAAGATGATTCTATTTGATAAGGTCCTCCAGCTTGGACCATCAGAGAAGCCCCACAAAGAAGGGCCCTTGGGGTTGCACAAGAGGAGGGCGGCTTCCCTAACCTCCTCTGTGCAAAAGAAGAAGAAGCTCTCCCCAGCTCAGTCCCTGCCGGTAACATCCGTGAGTGGGACGAGCGGAGCACAGGGCCCTGACCCGTTGGCTGCTCATAGCGGGAAGACCGCAGCACACGCAGCTGTGCAAGGGCCTCCAACCATTAAGCAGTTGGCACCGAGGGCCCCGCAGGCACCGGAATCGGCGGCACTGGCTCCCATGCACCGAGCATCGTGGCACCGACGGCACCGGAGCGAGGGTGCCCGGCATGGGGTCCAACGGTGCTGGAGGAAGCTACCCGCGCGGCACCGTGCGCAGCAGCACCGAGCGTGGCACCGACTACGGTGCTGAGGTCCCCGGCACCGCGGCAACTGCTACTCAGGAATGGGGAAAAGCAAAGGCCAAAACCTGGCACCGCAGCCCATCTCCGGACATCATCGCGTTGCCGTTATCGCCTAGCTCTCCACCCGAGATACACCGGGCAGCAACGCCAACAGCCTGCTTTAGACCTCCATCCCCGTTCCTTCAACCACCATCCCCCTGGCTCAGACAACTTTCACCAACCTCCAGCAGGGATCCCTATGAATACTATCACAGAGTATCTCCGCCATTGTCAACGTCATCTCAGAGGTCATGCCCTTCTAGGCACCATATGTACACATTCCGGTTGTGGTCCAGATCTCCATCACCGGGCCCTTATCCCTGTTGTTATGGCCGTCCTTACCATACGGGACACCGGCACAGGGGGTCCAGATCTGGGGGTAGATCCCCATCCACACCTCACCAATACCCCTTCACACAGTCTCACCCTGGGGGAAGATCACAGCTTTCCCAGCTGGAAATTGGTCCAAAGGCCCTGGACCCCCCTCCAGAACCCTCAAAAGAGCAAGCATACGAACAGAGTCAGGAACCTGAGGAATTAGAGGAGCTATATCATAGCGATGCCTCTTTGTCCTCCCCAGATGAGGTGGTTGTCCCCGGGGATATCTCTCCCCCGGACGACCTTAAGCAATTCCAAGAATTGTTCAAGAGGGTAGCACAAACACAGGACATTCAAATAGCAGAGGTGCAGGAAAAACATCATAAACTGAAAAAATTTGAGACCCCCGGCTTCATCCAAGATCGCCATCCCACTAGATGAAGCGATTATGGAATCAGCCACCAACATATGGCAGACTCCGGCCTCCATCCCACCCATGAATAAGAGGGTGGATAAGAAATACTTTGTTCCAGCCAAAGGCATGGAATTCCTGTTTAGCCATCCCCAGCCGAATTCCCTGGTGGTGGAATCATCACAGCATAGAGCCAAGACACCCCAATATAAGTCAGGAGGGTCACATAAGCATGCGAGGAAATTAGACCTATTCGGCAGGAAGGTCTATTCCTCCTCTACCTTACTACTGCGAATGGCAAATTATGCCGCACACCTGTCGAACCACAACTTCGACAATTATTCCAGACTTACCTCCCTCATGGATTTCCTTCCAGAGGATAAGAAACCGGTCCTCAAAGCAATCGTCCAAGAGGGCTACGCGGCCTCATGAGCAGGAGTTCAGATTGCGCTGGATGCGGCGGACACGGAAGCACGTTCCATAGCCACAGCAGTGGTAATGTGTAGGGAATTGTGGCTTCAGACGTCCGGTGTTCCCTGAGATCTGCAAACAAAAATCGTAGATCTTCCATTTGATAGACAAAGGTTATTTGCAGATTCAACTGACTTGGTCCTACACTCCAGCAAGGACTCGAGAGCCACACTTAGGACCCTGGGTACATACACCCCCCCGTACAGGAGGAAGAAGTTTTACCCACAGCAAAGGCGTTACGCTTGTCAACCACAGTGTACACAATATCAACGGGGTTATGACCGGGGTGCCACCAACAGCAGCAGCAGTATAGGGCCCCTAGACGTCGCCACCAGCAGGGTCGCGCACCCTCCCGGCAAGCCCTGAGACAGCAAGTTTGATGGGTATGTCGAGGACTGCAAGATCAAGACCATCTCTCAATGCCAATGTCAGCACATGTTTCACCATCGGCTCAAACCGTTCTACTCTCAATGGCAAAACATCACTACAGACAAATGAGTATTGGAGATTATAGCCACGGGATACACGATCCCCTTCCAATCACCACCACCACCGAAACCTCCCACCAGGTCCTTTTTCAAGGACCCCTCTCACGAGACAAGGTTAAAACAGGAGGTAGACCATCTCATGTTTATAGGGGTGGTGGAGAGAGTTCTGGAACAATTCCAAGGGAAAGGCTTCTACTCATGATACTTCCTAACAGAGAAGAAGACAGGAGGCTGGAGGCCAATCCTGGATTTATGGGACCTCAACCGGTATTTGCTCAAACAGCATTTCAGAATGACTACAATTGCCTCCATAATCACAGCACTGGACAATGGAGACTGGTTTGCAGCCCTCAACTTACAGGACGCGTATTTTCATATGACAATTCACCCGGCACACAGACGTTTTCTCCAATTCACAGTAGGCAGGGAGCATTTCCAATACAGAGTGCTTCCGTTTGGTCTCTCTTCGGCGCCCAGAGTTTTTACCAAAACGCTGGTGGTAGTATCAGCTTACCTACACAGGCAGGGTGTCTTCATTTTTCCATACCTAGACGACTGCCTACTGAAAGGGGCTTTGAAGGCAGAGGTCCCATACATGATGCGCATCACTACAAACACATTCGCCTCGTTGGGCCTAGTTATCAACCTTTCGAAATCAAAGACCGAGCCCACGCAAAATATAGAGTTTATAGGGGCACGCGTAGACTCTATTACATCAAGAGTATATCTGCCTGATGCCCGTTTCCACGCCATCAAATCCCTGGTACAAGTAATGACGTACAGCCCCACAGTGCCAATCCTAACATGTCTGCAACTGTTGGGTCACATGGCGACCACCACATTTGTGGTACAGAATGCCAGGCTGCATATGCGAGGCCTGCAGCATTGGTTGGTGAGCATTTACAAACCAATAGTCCATACCATCCACAGGGCAATATTGCCCACAACGGAGGTACGAAGGTCACTGGCATGGTGGCCAGATCCCAAGAACTTGCTAGTAGGGGTGCCCTACCGCCAACCACAAATTACCATTTTTCTCACGACAAATGCATCCCACATGGGATGGGGAGCACACATCGGCAACAAAGTAACTGAAGGGCTATGGTCCCCCACGGAAAAGACACTGCACATAAACATACTAGAGCTCAGAGCCGTGTTCAATGCGTGCAGATGTTTTTGAAAATACCTGCACAGCAAAGTAGTCAAGATAAATACCAACAACACCTCCACCATGTTTTATATCAACCGATAAGGAGGGGCCAGATCTCGCGCGCTCTGTGCGGAGGCTGTCCAGTTGTGGAACTGGTGCATTGTCAACCATATAACCCTAAAAGCCTCATACTTACTGAGTGTCCACAATGTGAAGGCGGACCAACTCAGCAGACGCTTTGCGCTCACGCACGAGTGGCAGATCTGTTCCGACCTGCTCCAACAAGTGTTTCACAAATGGGGGTTTCCCCAAATCGATTTGTTTGCCACTCACAACAACAGGAAATGCCCTCAGTACTGCTACAGAGCAGGCATAGGACAGGGATCCTTGGGGGACGCCTTCATGGTGCCATGGAAGGGTCCTCTACTCTATGCGTTCCCTCCCACAACACTCATCCACAAGGTTTTAGAGAAAGCCAAAAGGGAGAGAGCACACATGATACTCATAGTCCCAACTTGGGACCGACAGCAATGGTTCCCTCTGCTTCTGCGCATGTCATGCCACCCATCACTCCCCCTACCAGTAGTGCCGGGCCTTCTCACGCAGGCTCAGGGGTCCACAGTGCACCCACATCCTCAAGGACTCCGCCTACAGGCATGGCTAATCCATGGCTCAGTTTCTTAGAGAGCACATGTTCGGAGGGAGTGAAACAAGTCTTGGAGTTCAGTCGAAGGAATTCCACTGGAAGGACTTACGCGCAGAAGTGGAAACGATTGATCTCCTGGTGCGCTTCTAAGCAGTCAACTCCTTTGGACGTTCCTATAACTGTAATTCTAGAATACCTGCTGGAGCTAAAATGAGATGGGCTCTCCATATCCTCACTAAAGGTCCATCTCGCAGCTACATCAGCGTTTCAACACAAAGAGGAAGGGCCAACCATATTCGCCCATCCTATTGTCACTCGGTTCCTAAAGGGGCTGGCAAACCTGTACCCCCCTTGGAAACTGCTACCACCGTCATGGAGCTTGGACTTGGTCCTCCACACGCTGTCGGGACCACCCTTTGAACCATTGGCCACGGTACCCCTCTGGTTACTTACCATGAAGACAACCTTCCTTCTCGCGATTACGTCAGCCCGAAGGGTGTGCGAACTTGCAGCAATAATGGCAACGCCGCCCTGGTCAGTGTTCTCAAAGGAAGTGGTGATCTTACGATTACACCCAGCCTTCGTTCCAAAGGTTTCCTCAGAGTTCCACATTAACGAACCAATAGTATTGCCCTCATTTTATTCTAAGCCTCACAACTCCAGCAAGGAGACGCGGCTGCACCTACTTGATGTGAGGAGGGTGTTGGCCTTTTACGTAGACAGAACTAAGCCCTTCAGGAAAATGGACAGACTCCTGGTGTCCCTCGCGCCCAGCTCGAAAGGGGAAGGCCTATCCTCACAAAGGATTTCAAACCACATCGTATCCTGCATAAGACTGTGTTATGAGCTTCGTAAGACCCCTTTGCTAGTTCTGCCCAGGGCTCACTCCACCAGAGCGATGGCGGCATCAACGGCCTTCTTCAAGGGAATCGCGCTAAGAGACATCTGCAGAGCGGCAACTTGGTCATGTTACGACACCTTTGCCAAGCATTATGCCATGCACTGGGTGTTTGATGAGGATACACGCCTGTCGACAGCAGTCCTTTCAAGGGCAAGCTGCACATAAATTGGGTACCCACCTCCTTTTTTGGGGTCACTGCTGGGTAGTCACCTACTGTGGAGCACCCACAGGGACCACTCGAAGAAGAAAGAGAAGTTACTCACCTGTGTAGTAACGATGGTTCTTCGAGATGTGTCCCTGTGGGTGCTCCACTACCCACCCTTTCCTCCCCACTTCGGAGCTCTGTTTCGTGTTTTTCAGAAGCATCCAGGGCGATTGGTCAAGGAACTGGCGGGGACCGGATTGCGCACGTGACCGAAAGCGCACGAAGGACCGACACGCATCGACGCATGTGCGACCCGACGGAGACTGCTGGAAATTTCCGATCTGCGGCACTGGGGCAAGCCTGATACCTACTGTGGAGCACCCACGGGGACACATCTTGAAGAACCATCGTTACTACACAGGTGAGTAACTTCTCTTTCTTTGAGAAGTGTCCCCCTGTTGGTGCTCCACTTCCCTCTCTCCTTCCTCTGCTTTGGAGCATCCTACTCTAATTGCTGGGTAGAGAAGGAATGAAGGCGCCCTCCACATGCATGGCAGATATCATGAGGAGGTGCTTCTGTGCATGCATAGCTCAGAAAACTATGGCTATAGGAGAATCTCCAAGTTCCTGTATGGGGACACAGCAACACCCAGAGTGGAGCACTCATGGAGGGACACATCTTGAAGAACCATCATTACTGCATAAGGTGAATAACTTCCTCTTTTTAAACAAAGAAGACCTGATTGCCAAAAAGACTTATGTTCTGATTCTCAACTTACCTTATTTATGTTTGACGGTGTAATTATTTACAACTGAGAGGACTTCAACATAATACTTCCAGTGGGTTTTTCCTCTATAATCATTTCCTAAACAAACATCTAATACGAAACATGCAACTGTTATTTCCTATGTTTTCTGCTTTTGTATATGTTTATGAAATGTGTGTGTTAAGAAGATGGTTTCCAATATTATAGAATTATAGAATCCTAGGGCTGGAAGGGACTTCAGCAGGTCACTGAGTCCAGCCCCCTGCTTCAAGCAGGATCAGCCTGCTTGAAGAGTTCTGTAGACTTGGAGAGGTTACTTATCAGTCAAGGAACAATGCCTTAGAATTCAAGATACTCATTTGTTAACATCATAAAGATTCCAGAAAATGGTGAGTATATAAATGAATCAGATATAGAGAAAGAAAAGCACTAAAAAGAGTTAATATTACTAGCAGATATTAGCACATCCAACTCTGGTACTGTTTTGGTACTGGAAGATGAGACTGAGTATAATGAGGCTGAATTCCCTTTAATCTCAGGGAATTTGTATTTGGTACCAAGATGAGATATGACCCCTCTGTTACTAATATCCTCTTCCCTAAACTTTTCTGCAAATTATGGTAAATCATAAACTAATTCTTTTTATATTGTACCACCTTTAGAGCCAGGAATATCATATTCTTTATTTGACTCCAACATAGTGGAAATACATCATCTGAATACTCTTCAAGAGATCATTCTCCAGAAGGGGCCCTGTTAAGCTAAGGCATCATAATATTCTAGATTTAGACTCATATTTTTTAAAGTTACATTGGTGTGTAGTGCATATCATTACAGTACCAAACTAATTTAGCAGCCCCATTTCACTTTCAAAAGGGATTTAGACAATTCTGAGACAAAATCCCGTAGACAGTCAAGGGGATTAAGACTATTAAGTGCATAAATCCCTTTTGAAAATGAAATTAAAGATTTGTGTATATGGAGTCACAGGTAAATTTACAGGCATGTGAACTGTAGAATTCTTAAACATATAGGGCTCCAACTGCCACATATGGATGCTTTTGGCATGGACTAAAGTGTATCTAATGAATGTTAATATAGTCCTGAATCCATCATACAGGAATGTGATGAGTGACAAAGATGAATTTACTGATGAGAAGGTAATATGAGAGTGCCTCCATCACCTATTTCACAGCTTAGCCCTTTTTTTCTAAAATGGCAAAAGCCTTCTCTCTTAGGATCTGTGTGCAGCTCAGGTGGAGGACATGATGATCCTTGCCTTTGACTCCCTGGGATGAGTCAACCCAATATCAACTTCAGGGGTATCAATCTGTAGGAGGAATTCTTTGATGAAGTCCAGGCTGTAGAAAGCAGGCTCCTCACAGAAGTGATCTTCTAGGGTCTGAAAGGCCTTTTCACAATGCCTCACCTTCATGAATTTGACTAATATCAGGGGTTTTGTGTGGTCCAAATTCAGCAAATCCATGGTGGAAGGCCCCCCATCGTTTATGCATTTAATTCCATGCAGAGGTTATGTCTGTTCAGATTATGTTCTTATTTTAGCAAAGAAAGCATTAATGGCAGCTCCATTGTCTCCCTACATTTTGGGCTGGGAAAATATGTTAGTCTGGAATAGTATAGAAAACCATTGTAATTTTCCAACAATTTTATATCTTTGAATTTATTAATAATGCATTTATTTTAGCTTTACCAGGCTCAGAAAGATGACCCTCCTCTTGCCCGAAACATGCCCCCTGTCGCAGGGAAGATACTGTGGGTTAGGCAGCTTTTCCGACGGATAAGTGAACCAATCAATTTTTTCTATGTAAGTTAATTACCGATGTTAAGAAAAATATAGATTTAATAAATTGCAGAACTATCCATACCTGGTTTACCTGTGATCCAGTGAGAAATCACACCTCTGGCTGTGCAGTTGTCACTTTCTAAAAGTGAGGCAACATCACTGTTTGGTTGTGAAACTGCTCGGAAAACACTGATTCTGCAAGAAGTATTTCTGGGAATTCTGGAAGTGGCATTTGACTCATTATTAAAAATTGCTGCAATATTGTGGTAGAAAAAATAGAATTATTAGAAATGCAGTTGTGAGAACATAAGAATGGTCACACTCAGACAGACTAGTGTAGTATCCTGTGTTCTGATAGTTGCTGGTATAGCTGCTTCACAGGCAATGAAGAGGGCATGGCAATTATTCAGTGATCCATCTCCTGCTATCTAGTCCCAGCTTTTTCTTTGGGTAGTGTCCCTGTGGGTGCTCCACTGTAGGTGTATGTATGCCTCTAACTGGAGATTTTTGGTAGCAGCGTCCACTGAGTCTGTGCATGTGCTCACCCTCCCACATGATGTGCCTCAAGGCTATCTAGCACTGCAGAGCAGAGCAGGGGGAGGGTGCGGGGGATAAGCAGGGAAACCCCTCACTTGGTTCTCAACTGTCTTTGGCCTCTCACAGAGAGAGCAGTTGTCCTTATCTACATCATTAGCATAAAGAGTGCTGGGTTTGGTTTCTTGGTTCTTTGTTCTTCTTAATAGGCCAAGAAAATTAGTTAATGTTTCTCTTTTTTAACTCCTTTAAGAGTTTTTTTTTAAAAATAGAGACCTTTAGTTTGTTTCCTCTCCTGTCTAGGGGCCTGCCCCCCAACCATGCATTTAGAAGACTAGCTGTTTCTTTTTCCTCATGTCTGGAGCTACTCTGCTCTGACAAGTGCCTTCTTACAAGCAATGGCTATGATCTGAAGAAGTGGGTCTGTCCCACAAAAGCTCCTCACCTAATAAATTATTTTGTTAGTCTTTAAAGTGCTACTGGACTGCTTTTTTGTTTTAATAGTATATAGACTAGCACAGCTATCTCTCTGGTACTATTCTTCCAAGTAGTTCCTGTAACAGCAAGGCACTCTCACAGTCTGCTGTCTGTTTCAACTTTACAAAAAGTGCCTCACCTACCACAGCTAAAAGGGCAGTCTCACAGGAACTGGGACTTGAAGTTAAAAATCCTTAGCCGCATCTACACTAGCTGGCTATTTTGAAATAGCCGGGCCAACTTCGAAATAGCGCCCGGCGCATCTACACATGCCGAGTGCTATTTCGAAGTTGAAATCGATGTAAGGCGGCGAGACATCGAAATCACTGTCCTCATCAGAAGATGGGAATAGCACCCTACTTCGATGTCCAACGTCAAAGTAGGGCATGTGTAGACGATCCGCGTCCCGCTACGTCGAAATAGTGGGGTCCTCCATGGCGGCCTCACCTGAGGGGTTGAGAGACGCTCTGTTCAGCCCCTGAGCTCTATGGTCGCCGCGTGCAGCAGCCCCTTCAAGCTCCCCGCCCCCTTATTTCCTGTGGCAGGAAGCTGAGAGTGTGCAGGCAGCAGCACAGACACGTGCACGGCCTGCACACCCTCCAGATGCCCTGATCCACCACCCAGCACCCATGGCGGCCAGCCAGCCCCCCAAGCACCCACAGGGCACCCCCCCACCCAGGGGACCCAGGGCTCCCAACCATCCAGCCAGTGGGGGAAGAGGCAGCGGGGCCGGTCCTGGTCAGATGCTGAGATCTGGGACCTGCTGGGACTTTGGGGTGAGAAGGAGATGCTCCAGGTAATGGGGAGCAAGCGGCAGAACGCAGATGCGTTTGCCTGGCTGCCCAGGGTCACCCTGCCCTCACTCCTGACCATGTCAGGAGTAAGGTAAAGGAGCTGCAGCAGGGTTATACCCGGGCCTGGGACATGGCCAGCTGGTCTGGGGCCCCCCCTGCCACTTGCTCCTTTTACAGGGAGCTCAGGGAGATCCTGGGCCCCCGGTACACCACTTCCCGCCTGGCCACCCTTGACACATTGGCCGAAGAGCCCCAGCAGGCCCTGGAGCCAGAGTCCGGCCCAGAGGCCAGCCCTGCACCCCAGGGGCCCTCAGAGAAGCCCACCCCTGGGACAACAGAGGAGGAGGAGGACTCCAGCGACAGGGGGCTCCTCATCGACCTCCCCTCCCACAGCTCCAGCTGGGTGTCCACCCGACGGGTGTCCCCCGACCTTGGGAGCAGACCGTCAGGTATGTACCCTGGGTGCACACCCCTGGGTTAAGGGGCGGGGACAAGGGACATGACCAGGGCTGTCCACACACCCAGCCAGACCACGGCCCCGAGGACAGCAGTGGCACGTCCCTCAGAACCCGTCAGCACCTGCCTCCCAGGACTGCGCCATGCTCAATCCCTGGCGATAGGGGGGGAGCAGAACCTCAGAAGGGGGCCCCCCCGGGAGGATACCACACCCATATCATCATCTCTGGGGGACAGAGGATGGGGAACCAACAGCGGAGGGGTAGGGGGATGTGGGCCACGGGTCAGGGCCCAGACTAACGACTGTCTCTGCTCTTCCCCGTCTATTTTGCAGCCGCACCATCTGAAGGCCTTGACAGCATGGGCGCTGTGTCTGTTGTGCCGGACAGCCCACCGGGGCCATTGCATCGGGGCAGCCCAGCAGGAGAACAGGGACCGGCCCCATGATGAGCCCGCCACCATTGGAGCCAGCCACGGGCGACCGCTGACCCCCAGCTCCTCGCCACCTTCCGGTGTAAGGTGGAGGTTTCAGAGCTCCGCCTGCAAGTGGAGGAATGCCGGCTCCACTTGCAGGAGCTAGTGCTGACCTGGCGCCAGGAGGCTTGGGGGTCCTTCATGAGGACTTTTGAGCGGATTGCGGAGCAGATGGCCCCTCCCTGCCGCTCTGGCCGCCATCCGTCTCAGCCGCCCTCCACCAGTCCTGGAGCCTGCCAAGGAGGGGGACCGTGGAGCTCAGGAACCAGCCCAGCCATACCTGCTGATTCTCCTGGCCCCCACCCAGCCTCGATGGAGCCTCCGGCCCAGATGTGGGTCACGCCCCCACACGCCAGGTGCTGGACAGTAGGGGTGAAGGAGGCCAAGGACTGAGCCCCCCAGTCCACCCCTTAGTACCTGTTCCCCTCTCATTAATTGTACATAGTTGAGTTGCCCCCCCCACCTTTAGTAGCTGCCCCCCCTGGATGTACATAATTCTCCATCATTAATTTAAAAGTTCATCATTTTGTTTCAAGAAGGTTTGGTTTATTTAAAACAAAACAAACGTGGTGGTGTGTGCTCTTCGGTGCTCAGTGGTGTGGGCGTGGGGGCAGGTAGTGTTGTGGGGGATGTGGGGGGATGGTGTTTGGCTCACCAGCTGGCCTTGCCAGCGTTCACCCCGCAGCCTGGTCAAAATGGGCCCGCAGGGCCTCCTGGACCCAGATCCCCTCATGGTCAGCTTGGCAACTGAGGGTGGCGGGTGGCTGGGCGTAGGCCATGCCATCTTCCACAGCCCAGCCCTGTACAAATGCCTCCCCCTTGCTCTCCACCAGGTTGTGGAGTGTGCAGCGTCCAGGCGGGTGAGGAGGCACCTCCAGCGGCCTTTGAGGCAGCCGAAAGTCCTTTCGACCACCTGGTGTGCATGGTTTAGGCGGGTGTTGAACCACTCCTGGCTGGCATTGAGGTGGCCCGTGTAGGGGCGCATGAGCCGGGGCTGGAGGGGGTAGGCCACGTCTGGGATGAGGCAGAGGGGCACGGTGGTGTCCCCCAGAGGGATCTCCCGCTGGGGGATGTAGGTCCCCGCCTCCAGCCGGTGGCACAGGCCTGAGTTCCTAAACACCTGGGCGTCGTGGGTGCTGCCAGGCCAGCCAACATATAAGTCCAAGAAGCGGCCCCGGCTGTCCACCAAGGCTTGGAGGACCACTGAATGGTAGCCCTTCCTATTCAGGAAGCATCCCCCACTGTGCTCCGGGGCACGGATGGGGATGTGGGTCCCATCCAGTGCCCCGAAGCAATTAAGGAACCCCATGCTGGTAAACCCCGTGATGGCTGTATCCAGGTCCCCATGCCGCATGAGCGTGTGGAGCAGCAGGACATTCAGTGTGCACACCACCTGCAGGGGAAGGACATGAGCACCCATGAAGCGTGTGCAGGGTGTGTCTGGCCCTCTCCCTGGCTCCCCCCAGGTCCCCCCTCCCCCCCGGCTCCTCTTGGGCTCCCCTCCAAGCTCACCCCCTGGGCTCTCCCCCGGTCCCCCCTCCTCCCCAGCTCTTCCCTCCCCCTGGGGTCCCCTTACCTCCATGACGACAGCCCTGACGGTGGCCTTGCCCACACCAAACTGCAGTCCTATGGATCGGTAGCTGTCTGGAGTGGCCAGCTTCCAGACAGCAATGCTGACCCGTTTCTCAATGGTGAGAGCATGTCACATGGGGGTGTCCTGGTGCTGCAGGGCATGGGTGAGCCACTGGCAAAGCTCGAGGAATGTCTGCCGGCTCATCTGGAAATTCCGGAGCCAGCCGTCGTTGTCCCATTCCCCAAGCACCAGCCGCTCCCACCAGTCTGTGCTGGTGGGGTACCTCCATAGCTGGCGGTGCATCCGGCTGGGGTAGGCCGGGAGGGCTACATGGCCTGGGGCGGCTTCTTCATTCCCCGAGGAGGACAGCTCATCTTCCAGGAGAAGCTGGGCTGCCTCCTCCATGGCACTGAGCAGGGCGGCCACTGCTCCGGGGGTGACTATGTGGACTTCTGCCTGTTGCTGCTGCTGCAGCTGCTTCTGGGGGTCCATGCTGCATGCACGGTGTGCAAGTGGCTGTGGGGTCTGCAGACCTGTGCTGTGCAGGCTGAGCCTGCCTAGGATGGGCCCTTTAAGGGAGCGGCTTGCTGTTGCCCCGGAAGAGCTAGTCCACACTGTGACCCCAATTGCAGGCTTTCCTAGCCCCCTTATTCTGATTGGGGCTGCTTTTGTGTATAGACGCTCCCTTGCAGGGCCTATTTCAATTTAGTGCTGTCCTACGTCAACGCTGAACGTCGATGGCGCCAGCCCTGGAGAATGTGTGGATGCTATGCGTCGAAATAGCTTATTTCAATTTCGCTACGTTGGAATAAGCTATTTCGATGTAGCGTCCCAGTGTAGACGTAGCCCTTATGGAAAAGGCACTTCAGTCTGTAAGGGACTCCTGCTGAAGCACTGTCCCAGAGCCCTTAATTTTTAAGGGGATCTACTCCTCCTGTAAAGGACTCCTAAAAAGCAGGGCTCCAAGGGATTGGCTAACCAAATGGGGCTTCCTGACTACAGCCCTCAGCAACAGAGGATTGGCCAACTAGACAGGATTCCCCTCGTGTGGCCCTCTACACTAACAACGACACTGGAGAAAAATAAATTCCTATTGATTGGCTAGCCAGAGGGATTCCCCCAGTGTGGCCCTCTGCACTGGCAGCATCGACACTGGAGGAAAGCTAACTCCCAGTGATTGGGCAGGGAGAGGGTTTTTCCCATCCCCTGTAGCCCAGGGTACCAGAGAAAAGCAAACTCCCAGTGACTGGGCAAGCAGAGAGGTTTTCAGAGGTGCTTTCCTATCCTCTGCAGCCCATGGCACTGGAGGAAAGGAAACAGAGTGTTTGGGCAAGAAGAAGGGTTTCCCTCCTCGCTCCCCTGCAGTCCTCTGCACTGGCACCAGAGAAAAAGAAGCTCTTAGTGATTGCCCAGGTTGGGGGGATGAGTCTCTCCTCCCTTCCACACAGCCCTCAGCACTGGAGAAAAACAAACTCCCAATGATAGCCTAGGTGGGGGTCTCCTCCACACTGCTGCCCTCGATATGGAACGTAAACAAACTCCCAATGATTGTGTAACCCTTCTATTATTAATGGCAGGTGACTGCCAGAAGGGCCAGGTTCAGTCCTAGGGGATTCCGTCAATAATGCAACCAAACTGACTTAAGCCACCACCCAGTAACTTGGGACAATCTTACCTTATCTGCTGGGTGCCTGTAAAGGCAGTCCTTCCCCTCTCACAAGCACAGAGTCTGAGATAGAAACAGATTGTTTATTAACAGTAGCCTAATATAAATGTACACAGTAATACATTCAATATTACTAAACAAAGGAAAGGAAAGCCCCACTAAGCAAGGCACTGTCCCCAGAGTCTGCTGATGCAAGTCCACTTGTTTAGAGCTCGTCATCCGTACATCCCCACTTTTAGAGTGTACTTCCATATCAATTATCCACTCACAGTGCAGGCCAGTCCATACCAACCCAGAGTTCACAGGTACATCATCATGATGACTCTGGCCACAGGATCACATGCCAGCCAGTTGATGCTGTTGCTGTCCACCCCTTGCCAGCTGCTTGTCCTCTGTGGTCTGCCTGCTGCACTCTGCTGGCCACCCCTTGATAGCCACTTACACGCTGTTCTATGCTGGCAGCCACTGCCAGACGCTTGTCCACTGCTTTGTGAGTTCAGCTCTAGGCAGTACTCTGTGGTTTCAGCTGTTTCGAAATTGACGCGCCTTGCTGCCCCACAGCGCGTCCAGACGGGGCTCCTTTTTGAAAGGACGCCGCCTACTTTGAAGTCCCCTTATTCCCATAGGGGAATAAGTCCCAAGGGGACTTCGAAGTAGGCGGTGTCCTTTCGAAAAGGAGCCCTGTCTGGACGTGGCGGCAAGGCGCGTCAATTTTAAAGAGCCGCGGCAGCCCGCATGCTAATGAAGCGCTGAATATGCATTTCAGCGCTTCCTTAGTAAACTTCAAAATGGCCATTTGCGTGGCCATATCGAAGTTTGGGGCACGTGTAGACACGGCCTACAACAAGTTGTTTAAAATAGGCGAAATACCACTGCTTCATCTCCTACTCAGCAGTTCTTGCAAACAAATCAACTATTTACACAGCCATACCCTGAAACTCTTCCCATTTCCACGGAAATGATATGTAAAGAACACATTCCTTACATTCCTGCTTCCATATTCCTTATATCTGAACAGATGGAGTGGGTCCCCCGCTCCCCTTGCAACCCTGAGCACAGGAGTTAAAACTCTGAGAGAGAGAAGAAGAAGAAGAGAAGAAAATGCAGCCCTCTGCACCAACAAAGGAAAACAAATGCTATGGAGTGTTCGGCTCATGTCCCTTAGCACTGAGGGTACCGTGACCTCTCCCCTGGCTGTTCATCAGCAGGGGCTGCATAGGCACCTGAGAAGCTAGAGGCAGTCAAGCTATTAGGTAATAGTAAAGAGACAGGCAATTACCATCCTGTCTCTAAAAGAGTGGCACTCAGGAAACTTTTGGCACCACGTGTGACAAAACTCCCATCCAAGGAGTGCTCTGCATCTTCCCAACCCATGACAGGAGTTCTGTTATCTTAGGCAGTGCTCTGCGCCTTCTCAAATATTGGTACTGATAAAATATTATGAACACTCTGCTATGCTACAGAGTAACCCCAGGGTTCATTGTGAACTCTGGTATCCTGGAGACAGGATGATTGGGGAAAAATGGCAATGGTTTGCCCAGAAACCTGGAGAAGACTTCCAGGATGAAACTCTTCACAGAGAAGCCAGATCCTTCTCTCCAATTCCTGGACAACCCACCTTCCTTCCCTCTAGTTCAGAGTTCTCTATAGGACTCTGCAATAGAGAAGGAAGCGAGGGGCTTTCACCTGTGCAGTGCTAGATAGCTTTGAGGCAGACCATGTGGGAGGGAGAGCACATGCATGGCTCAATGGACTCTGCTACCAAAAATCTCTGATTAGAAGCACAGAGACACACATACACCTACAGTGGACCACCCATAGGGACACACATCTCAAAGAACTATCCTTAATACACAAGGGCTACGTCTACACGTGCACCCAACTTCGAAATAGCTTATTTCGATGTTGCGACATCGAAATAGGCTATTTCGATGAATAACGTCTACACGTCCTCCAGGGCTGGCAACGTCGATGTTCAACTTCGACGTTGCTCAGCCCAACATCGAAATAGGCACAGTGAGGGAACGTCTACACGCCAAAGTAGCACACATCGAAATAAGGGAGCCAGGCACAGCTGCAGACAGGGTCACGGGGCGGACTCAACAGCAAGTCGCTCCCTTAAAGGGCCCCTCCCAGACACACTTTCATTAAACAGTGCAAGATACACAGAGCCAACAACTAGTTGCAGACCCTGTATATGCAGCACGGACCCCCAGCTGCAGCAGCAGCAGCCAGAAGCCCTGGGCTAAGGGCTGCTGCCCACGGTGACCACAGAGCCCCGCAAGGGCTGGAGAGAGAGTATCTCTCAACCCCCCAGCTGATGGCCGCCATGGAGGACCCCGCTATTTCGATGTTGCGGGACGCGGATCGTCTACACGTCCCTACTTCGATGTTGAACGTCGAAGTAGGGCGCTATTCCCATCCGCTCATGGGGTTAGCGACTTCGACGTCTCGCCGCCTAACGTCGATTTCAACTTCGAAATAGCGCCCAACACGTGTAGACGTGACGGGCGCTATTTCGAAGTTACTGCCGCTACTTCGAAGTAGCGTGCACGTGTAGACGCAGCCAAGGTGAATAACTCCCTCTTCTGCCAGAGGATAAGGGACATCCAGAGCATGGGGTTTCATCCCTGATCCTCTTGGTTAATAGCCTCTATGAACTTGTCTAATTCTTTATTAAGCCCACCTTTACTTTTGGTCATCACAGCACACTTGGCAATGAATTCCATAGACTGACTGTGAATCACATGAAGAAGCACTTTCTTTTGTTTGTTTTAAAGCTGCTGCCTGTTAACTTCATTAGGTGACCCTCGGTTCTTGTGTTTTGTGAAGGGGTAAATAAATTGCTCATTCACTTTTCATTGTGATAGCAAGGTGAACTGCACTTTGATATGTTTAAATTTTAACCTGTGATATTTTAATAGAAAAATTCAGATATCTTGACAAGTCCAGAAGGTAAAGCTGTGGTTCGACTATTCAATAAAATTTCTTACGTATTGGTGGAATTTGAAGTACTCTACCATGTGGCTTGGGTGAAGGAAATTTCACAGCTACAGTATGGTGAGTAGTTAGATAGGTGAGACTTCCAGTAAATATGTATGTGTTTTCAAACTTAGCCTTGATCTGTCTATTATGATGTTTTATTTCAGTTTGTTCTTATATGTTGTTGACAACTGCCAGATTTACAAAAAATCAGCCTAAATTAAGTTTTTAAAATTGTAGCCTTTAAGATGTTCAAGTTATACTCCTGCTCCTGCAAATATGCATAATAGCACAGATTGGGGCAGAAAGCATGTAGAATTTTTGGTGGAGCCCAGAATGGGTGTGTCTACATGGGCACAAATCTTTGAAATAGCCGTGCTAATGGCCATTTCAAAGATTACTAGTAAGGCGCTGAATTGAATATTCAGTGCCTCATTAGCATTAGGACGCTTCCGGCCATGGCGCTTCGAAAGCACCTCTTTTGAAAGAGCGCGGCTTGGAGCAGCTACACGGGGGGTTCTTTTCGAAAGGACCCTGCACCTTTCGAAATCCCCTTATTCCGATCAGTGAGCAGGATAAGGGGATTTCGAAAGGTGCAGGTCCTTTTGAAAAGGACCCTCGTGTAGCTACGCCAAGCTGCTCACTTTCAAAACCGGTGCTTTCAAAAGACCGCAGCTGGAAGCATCCTAATGCTAATGAGGCACTGAATATTCAGTTCAGCGCCTCATTAGTAATCTTCGACATATGGCTATTTTGAAGATTCATGCCCGTGTAGACACAGCCAACAAGTCCAAGTCTCAGACTCTACCCTCCTACCTGCCTCAGACTCTGGGAGGGAGTTTGGCTGCAGGTTGTGAGCACTAGGTTGGGGCAGAGAGTGGAGTACAGTGGGAGAGTGGAGTACAGTGGGAGAGTGAAGTTGTGTTTACTTGGAGTGGTTTCAGTAAGTGAACCACAACCATAAAGCATTTTCTTATCCTTTTATTTTGGGTTTTATTTGGCTTATTTCCCCTAAATCACCCCAGATCAGTATTATCTTCTTGTTGGACTTGTTCTGGCAAAATATTGATCTACTCCTGAAGGCACTCATGTCCTTGCAGGATCAAGCCATAATTGTGTCACGTCCAGTCAGGCACATTTTCTCATAAATATGGTAAGGACTCATCATACAATAGAAACAACCAATTGTTTATTATGTGTATATATTTTAAAATATATTCTAATTGACTTGCAGCATTACAAGCTACACTACTTGTGCGTCATCCTGAAACTGGGAAGTTACTTGTCAATTTTGATCCCAAAATTCTAGAGATTGTCCGAGAGACTAAATGTATGATAAAGATGGGTCTGGAAGTACCAGAGCAAGCAAAGAGGGTAGTAAAAATAGAAAATAATCTGAAAACAAATAAACTGTATTTGGAGGTAAGTTAAAATCCAATATTAAAAAAAAAAGAAATAACTAATATTGTTTAGCACATAGTGCCATACTCTGCACCCTGGACTTTTAATAACATATTTCTAGTCCTGACTCTATGTTAGTAATATTAATTAAGAGGAGCCAGATTTTTAAAGTAAAAATGGGAATCCCTTCTTTGGATTATCACCCATTTTCAGGAAAAAATGTTGATCAATGTAAGAGTTTGACAACAGAGGTTTTCTTATGTTAAAAGAAATTTTGGTATTTGTAAGATTTTGTCCACTTGTGTAAAGTGGTTTGACTGGGGTCATATAATTTAATATAGAGAGAATGGATTTTGTAAGATACAAATAGGAGGGCGGAAATATATCTTCAGTCATTGCACTTTTCCAGAGCCTGTTTCCCTCTCTCCTCTATTTTGGTTGCAACTCCCTGATTTTTCTTGCCTTAATTCTGATCTTGGACCCAATTTCCCCATATTTGTCCATTGTACACTAGCCATTGACATCCTTATTTGAATTAGCAGAGCACTACTGCACTGTAAATTATGCATTATAATCTGGGACATTTTATAATCCTTTGTATAGTAGCATATGAAAAACACAGTGAGGAGTGGCTGCAGAAAGAGCAGTACATTCAAAATTCAGCATTAAGACATCTAGATCTTAGTCCTGAATTTAGGTGAGAATAGGGAAAAGGGAAAGAAATAATAATGAGTTTTTTGTGGATGAAAGGAAGTGGAGAAGTAGGAGAGGGCACCAGACGGTTGATTTTGTTGAACATAGGAATTGCCACCCTGCATAAGAACCATGATTCAGTAGCCTATTTCTAATAAGCTGTGTCTACACGTGCATGCTACTTCGAAGTAGCGGCACTAACTTCGAAATAGCACCCGTCGCGGCTACACGCGTCGGGCGCTATTTCGAAGTTAACTTCGACGTTAGGCGGCGAGACGTCGAAGTCCCTAACCTCATGAGGGGATCGGAATAGCGCCCTACTTCGACGTTCAACGTCGAAGTAGGGACCGTGTAGACGATCCGCGTCCCGCAACGTCGAGATTGCCGGGTCCTCTATGGCGGCCATCAGCTGGGGGGTTGAGAGATGCTCTCTCTCCAGCCCCTGTGGGGCTCTATGGTCACCGTGGGCAGCAGCCCTTAGCCCAGGGCTTCTGGCTGCTGCTGCGGCAGCTGGGGATCCATGCTGCAGGCACAGGGTCTGCAACCAGTTGTCGGCTCTGTGGATCTTGTGTTGTTTAGTGCAACTGTGTCTGGGAGGGGCCCTTTAAGGGAGCGGCTTGCTGTTGAGTCCGCCCTGTGACCTTGTCTGCAGCTGTGCCTGGCACCCTTATTTCGATGTGTGCTACTTTGGCGTGTAGACGTTCCCTCGCAGCGCCTATTTCGATGTGGTGCCGCACAACGTCGAAGTTGAACATCGACGTTGCCAGCCCTGGAGGACGTGTAGCCGTTATTCATCGAAATAGCCTATTTCGATGTAGGCTTCACGTGTAGACGTAGCCATAGATGCTTGTAATAGATGCATAAGAGAAGGCTCAAGAAACTTTGCCCATAGAAGAAGTCTCTTTGTGACTTTGCTTAAAGTTTTCCTTATGCCCTGAAGCAAGTGCATGTATACTCTTTCAAAAATTCTTCTTTTGTTTTATTTTGAATTCTTACTATTTTAATTATGGATGTTCTTATCCATATAAATGTATAACCTTTTAAAAATCTTGCTATTTTTTTGCCCCTTGATATCTTGTGGCTAGAAGTTCCACTAGCTAATTGAGCACTTTGAAAAAGTATGAGGCCTTTCAATTTAATTTAATAATCTTCTCTTTCTGGACTATGAGAAATGATACATAGGTTGGAGAAGATATGTTATAGTGAAAGAATTGTGGAGTTCAGTGTTTTTCATTTATCATAAAGAGTATTGAGAGGTGTCTTGATTAGTGTGCAGACTCCTTCATAGGAGGAAAACATTGTATATTAAAGCACTCTTTAAACTATCAGGCTATGTCTAGACTGCAGGCTTCTGTCAACAAAGCTTCTGTTGACAAAGGTTTTGGTGACAGAGCACGTGTCCAGACTACAGATCTGTTGTTATATCTGTACACCTCAATTCACAAGGAGGAAGGGATGTCTCAGCAGAGGGAGCTTTTCTGACATTTGGCCCCATGTGGATGGGCCAAATGTTGGAAAAGCCTCTCTTGATGGAACTGTTGCCAAAAGATGTGCAACTGTTTGTGTCTTTTGCCAACAGTTCTCTCCAGTCTAGACATAGCCTCGGAGAGAGAGTGATAATAAGAACCAGTGGCTGGAAGATGATATCATATAAATTATAATTAGAAATTAGATACAAATTTCTAACAGGGAGGTTGATTAATCACTGGAACAAACTGTCATGTCTTCATGTCATCATATCACGACTGGATAGCTTTCTGGAAGATATATATTTGTCAAACAAGTTATTTGGCTTACTTTTGGGGTAATTTGGTAAAATGTAATGGCGTGTTCTATGCAAGGATCTAATGGTCCCTTCAAACCTGAAGATTTATGAATCTGTGAAAATAGAGATGTACAGTCAACCTTCTTCATGCCATTTTTTTGTTTTGTTTAGTTTTCCATATTGTCATCATTGTGTTGGATGTGGAGACGTTATGTAGTATTCTGAGACTACTGAGTTTAGGGATGTAAAATCCCATTTAAGTGGTTAACAGGTCATATGCTAGATTTAACTGGTTAACCAATAAAATGGGTGTGTGTGGGGGCAGTTGGGGAGACTACTCGAGCCCAGCAGCTCCTGCCCACAGCAGCCTGGCTAGTGAGTGCCATGGGCTAGGCCTCTCCAACTGGGTCAAAGCAGCTCTGGTCCCAGCATGCTGTGGGCCAGAGTGCTCCAGCCCAGGAAATGTCTAAGTGGAAGATATTTCATTGGTTGACCCAAAGATCAAAAGACTATGATTTAAGTATTGCACTTCCTGCCCAGTAGCCTTCCTAACATCAGATGCATACTTGCCAGTTGTCTCTAACCTACAAAGTTAAGTTGTTTTATTGTAAGTTGAGATTCAGCAGCTGCAAGTAATTAAGTTTTGCAGATCCACACCATGCTCATTGTGTCAATGGAGTGCATTCTCGCTAACAGTGTCGATGCGCAGAGCAGTGCACTGTGAATAGCTATCCAGGGTGCAGCTTGCAAAGAAGAGCTTGCAAAGTCTCATGGAACCAAAATATTGTCCTGGGGGTAATGGGAACGTAGCCTCAGCCTCCTAATAAATAATCAGTTTCCTTCCTCCCACTGTGCATGGCAAACAACCCATACTTTCTCATGCTTTTTTTTGGAAGGCTGGCTTAGCTGTGCATTTGCCATAGCCCTAGAAGCTTGAACAACTCTCAACTATGCACTCTTGTGGTGAGCATGGCAAACACCTTGCATCTTATCCTTCAGTATTTGCAGAGCTGAGACAGGAGCCACAGTGTGAAACGTTGCGATGTCATTGAAGCAAGTCTCATTGCAAGCCATAGAACAAAACAATTTCCAGTTGCTGCTGGGAGCTGTGCAGCAGCTGAACATGGTAGAGTGCTATTTTTAGTTCTGGGAAACAAGTACTGACTGGTGGGATTGCATCATTCTACAGGCATAGGATGATGATTAGTGTCTGCAAAACTTTAGAATGCAGAAGGCCACTTTCCAAGAACTTTGTGCTGAGCTTTACCCAGCCCTGAAGCATAGCAACACTAAAATGAGATCTGTTCTGAAGATGGAGAAGTGAGGGATTGCTCTGTGGAAGCACTTAATGACAGAATGCTACTGGTCTGTGGAGAGTCGTAGAAGATTAGGGTTGGAAGAGATCTCAGGAGGTCATCTAGTTCAACCCTTTGCTCAAAGCAGGACCAACCCTAACTAAATCATTCTAGCCAGGTCTTTGTCAAGGCTGGCCTTAAAAACCCCTCTGATACCTCCATTTCCTTAGACAATCCATTCCGGCACCCTCTGTGAAATAGTTTTTCCTAATATCCAATCTAGACCTTCCCCACTGCAACTTGAGACCATTGCTTCATGTTCAGTCATCTGTCACCACTGAGAATAGCCTAACTCCATCCGTTTTGGAACCCCCATTCAGATAGTTGAAGGCTGCTGTCAAATTCCCCACTTATTCTTCTGTTCTGCAGATTAAATAAACCTTCTTCCCTCAGCCTTTCCTTTTTAATCATGTACCCCAACCCACTAATCATTTTCATTGTTCTCCACTGGACTCTCTCCAGTTTGTCCTTATTATTTTGTAGTGAGGGCTCAAATCTAGATGTACTCTATGTAGAGGTGGTGAATCCACTCTGGGAATTGTTGTGATCCAAGTACAGAGGACCATTATTTAACTCTCGCTAAGAAGGTTAGTGACTCTAGGTAACATATGAACTATGTGGTAGATGACTTTGCTGCAGTGGGGTTCCCTAACTGCTGTGGAGTGATAGCCATCTATCTATCACCAAACCACCTACCCCAAGAGTACATAAACTGTAAGGGATACTTTTCAATGGTGTTGCTAACGGTGGTGGATTACAAGGAGCATTTTACCGATAGTGTGAGATAGTAAAGAAAGGTGCATGGCTCATGCAACTTGAATAACACTGGTCTATTCAAAAAGCTGGAATTAGGGACTGTCTTTCCAGATGGCAAAATAATCAGGGCTGATGTTGAGATGCCTGTAGTGATCCTGGGAGTTCCAGCTGAACCCATCCTCATTGCTCATGAAGCTGTACACTGGCCATCTGAACAGTGATATGGGGTGGTTCAACAATAGGCTGAGCAAGTGCAGAATGTGGAATGTTCCTTTGAACATTTAAAAAATCACTGTTGCAATTTGCTTACTAGGTTAGACTTCAGTGAAAGCAGTTTTCCCATTATTGCTGTAGGTGCTGAGATCCATAATGGCATTAAGGCAGATAGGTTGGCAGATAAGTTAGAGTAGCCAGAAGTTGAGACAATATGAAGAACCCATCAAGGAACTCTGCATCTACAGCAGGCTTTAAAAACCTGTTTCAGTAAATAATCACAGTAATGTGCACTGCTTATCTGCGTTGTGCCTTCCCATATGATCACTTCTGATTAATCAGATTCCCTGTATGCTCCCCTCTCCCCAGCCCTGCAAAGAAATCCCTGTGATGGGAATAAAAGAACATTGAAGAGTAAATGAAGACTGAAAGAATTGGCCTTCTTTAGTTTAGAAAGACTGAAAGAATTGAGCTTGTTTAATTTAGAAAAGACTGAGAGGGGACACGATAGTGGTTTACAAGTACTGTACCTAAGAGTTACAAGGGAGAGGGAGAAAAATTGTCTCCTTGGCGTCTGAGGATAGGACAAGAAGGAATGGGCTTAAACTGCCCAAGGGAGGCTTAGGGTGGACATTAGGAAAAACTTCGTCACTGGCAGGGTGGTTAAACATTGGAATAAATTGTGTAGGGAGGTTATGGAATCTTCATCACTGGAGATATTTAAGAGCAGGTTAGATAGACTTCTGTCAGGAATGGTCTATGGTGCTTTGCCTGTGAGGGCAGGGGACTGCACTCTGTGCCCTCAAGGTCTCTTCCAGTTCTAGTATTCTTTGATTCTCTTTCTTTCTCGACATATTTATTTTTATTGCACAAACATAAATAAACTAAAGGAACAGAAAATAATGTACCTTGGAAATAATGTGATAAAATTAGGAGGGAGAAACCAAGTCAGCTTGTGTATGATAGAACAGTAGTCTTGCTCATCAAAGGTATTTGATTGACTGCTTTTGTTCTTAGTACCCTCTCCTGGTGTTGAGTGGAAGGGATATCATGGTGCCTCCCTTGCCTGCTGGAATGTTTGAGGAAGGGAAATTGGGACCAGGTTGATGCTTGAAAGTAGGTCTGCAGAGGCTGCAGAGGGAGTCTAACCTCAAGCTTCTTTGCTTCAAGTGCACATTGGTGCCTCAACATGTCTGATTAGTTCTTCATAATCCAGTGTATCTCATCCTTTGTGGCATATTCCTGCTTCTGTGATAATCTCCTGCTCTCCATGTTCATGCCCAGTTTTTCAGACAATGAAATCCTCCAGGCTTTTAGTTCCAAGTCAACTGACTCAGAGGCATTCATTATCTCACAGAACATCTTCTCTTTTTCTGTCTTCTAATCTTCAAAAGCCTCTCTGCCCATGTAGAGACTATGCTGAAGGCCAAGCTTCCCACTATAATGCGTGCAAAGCACAAGACAACCATTATCAGTGGATACACTGCGTACACCCTTATTACACTCGAGTGCAAACCAGCACATAAGTAGAATCCCTAGCTATATTGTACAGTCATGGTGAGTGTGGCATGCTGGTGTGGGCGACGGGCCTTTTGATGGACTTCATAGGAAACTCAAGTTGGAAGTGCAGGTGGATAGGTGGACAATGCTCTCTCTCCCTAGCAATATGGATGTTGCTGTGAGACCAGCAACCAGCATTAAGCCTCCCAAAATTGGGGTCTTTGTCCAAAGCAGCACTAGGGTAGTAGTGGTGATTTGTGGTCAGGATAAAACACAGGAATAACTTCTCCCACATCTGTTAATGTGGCTGGTAATAGTTGCCCTGGACTAGCAGAATCTGAGGTGAATGCTAATCCCTGCCATGCAAACCACTAGCACATTAGGGGAAACCTGGCTGAGAGACCTGGAAATCACCATTGATGATGCATTGCATTCGTTCTTGTTTGTGGTTACAAGCACTTGTAATGAAAACTTCACCAGGGAAATGGCGGCAGCGAGTGCTCCCGGCCTGGAGCGCAGGGAAAGCGGAAGCCGTGGGCACTCCCGCACCATCCTCAGCCCCCAAGGGCTTAAATGTGGGACAATTCATTCCTTTTTAAAAAACAGTTAGGCACATCTTTTTGGAGTCCCAAATACGGGACTGTCCTGCCCAATATGGGATGGTTGGTCACCTTACCCATAGTGGCACAGCACCGTCTCCTATTGCATCGGTCTCTACACACAACAAGGAAGCAGATATACATGATATTCACGTCAGATGATTGTGAATCACAGCTGCCTCCTGATTCTCCAAATGGCTAAATCTTCATTCTCCCATGGGGAAGCGATCAACCCCATAGACCATCCTTCTCCTGATGACCTAAAATAATTTCAAGACCTCTTTAAAAGGGTGGTTAGCAGACAAGAGATCATCCTATCAGAAATGCCAGAGAAACAACACAGGTAGAGTGGCTCTACCACTTGATGAAGCTATGATGGAGAAGGCAGATGAAGTCTGGAAAAATCCAGCCATGTCTACACCAATGAAGAGAGAGGTCAACAAAGTATTTCGTCATGAACAATGGCATTATGAGCGCTGGGGAGAATGCTCGCCTGAGGGACTGCTAATGGTCTCCATAGGGCCACACAGCAGTCTGTGACCCACCCCAAATGTGAGCAGGGAGTCACGGAAGCCACAGGTCTGCTGGTAGGCTGCATCATCCCTCCTCTCGGTCCCTTTACCCTTCTTCAAGATGGCCCTAACAGTTTTGAGGGTAAGGTGATAATCTCCCCAGAGCTAAAGGGCGAGAATCACTTTGTTCTTGATGCCATGGACGTTTTCCAAGAAACAGTGTATCTTGGGCTTCAGTGCATTGGGGCATCAGGGCCCCAAATGCCCTCAGACCAGACCCTTCTGTGGGCCCCATGGCCAACAAGGGTAGGCAAGCAGGGGTTGAGTCCCTGCTGCTGGACAAGGGCAGGTGGAGGAGGGAGAACAGCCCCAGATGTGCTGGGAGAGAGCAAAAGAAAAAGCACCTCCCAGGGGTTCACAGCCCTGGGGGTGGTTACAACAGTATAAGGAGGTGGGAGAAAAGTAGGGTTAATGGGGATAGGAGCAGGAACAATATGGAGGATAGGAACGGGGTGGAAATCAGGAGGGGGATAAGGTTCTGCGGCAGAAGGAGGAAGGGGAGTAGAGGGAAGTGGGGAACAGGAGGAGAATCGGGGGAGTGAAGGGAATCAGGGTCAGGAGCAGGACATGTGCTGGGGACAAGGGTGGAGCCAGGAGTGGGGATGGAGCAGAGGACAGGGACAGGAGGGAGCCCAAGCAACAATGGTGCTGGGAAAAGACATCCCTTCACAGGGCAGGGAGGTGGTAGGGATGGGGGTTGGAATGCATCAGGCTCCAGCACTACAGGGATTGCAGCACCAGAGGCTTCACTTGTGGGGGGTTTTGAGAACAGCAGGAGCTCTGGCCCACCAGAGACACCCAGGGACTCGATAGCAACATCCGGAGCACCACTCCTGACTGGGCAGATGGTTGCACCTTGCGATGACTTGGGGCTCGGAGGAGGGGCAGTGATGGGATCAGAGGAAACCACAGAAAAAGGAGATGGAAGGGGCAACTGGGCGCTAGCATTGCGCTCATATGCGATGCTCATCCCTGTTCATAGCCCTCCAGGAGCAGGGGTCCACAACTGAGGCAGCCAGGATCAGGGTCAGGACCTCAACTTTCTGGGAGACGAAGGCAAGGCCACTGCCCACCTCTTTGGGGCTCCCCCCAGCAGTGGATGTGGCAGTGGCCGCCTCTGAACGTGGAGCGGGCATGAGGTTGGAGCTCACCATGGCCTTGCTGGGCCAAGATTCTGAGATAGAGGGAATGGCACCCTCCGCAACTGATATGGCAACCTCAGCCTACCTCCACAGTTGGTCAGTGGTCGGAGGTCCGGCAGGGGGATTGGGGCTTTTATTCCCCCTCAGTGCCTTGTGCAGCACATCCTCCCTGTCATCCATTTGTTGCGCCTCCCCTGCACAAGCTCGCAGCCATCTGAAGAGGTGGACTGGATGGCAGAGGAGAGGCAAGGGGATGAGGGCAGTGATGAGAGGGAGGAGGAGGATGGGACAGTGAGAGAGGGGAGGAACCTGTCCTGCAGTCGGCCCTGTCCAAGTCCTGTCACAGGCCCCGCCACCTTCTCTGTAGGCCTGACTTTATTGCCTCTTACAGCAGTGGCATTTGCATGCTTATCTGGGTCTGGTGGGGAGGCATCCTCCAGCAACCAAGCAGTGTTGATATTGTGGGAGGAGGAGGGGTGGCCCCAGGGTCCAAGGTGGTAGGACCACTGGTGATGACTTGGTCAGTGCCCTCCCGGGTGTCGGGGGTCCCACGCTTCTCCCCTGGCTGGGCTGGGGGCGGTCCCTTTGGACATGCCTCTTTGCCCAGCAAAAGAAGCACTATGCCTCCCCCACAGTGTAGTACACCTGGTACTGGGCCCCTTGATGGGGCACCAGAAAGTCCCTTCTGGTGTGACCCCACCATGTGCTGCTGGCTGCAGTTGAACCTATGCCTGCCAGTGGAAGGAGAGGACATGATGGAGGTTGGAACCTTGCAGCCCAGGGGCAGCCAGGGGTGGTGGTGGTGGGGACCCAGGACTCACAGAGTATTCCCCAGTGTGGTTAGAAAAGGTAGATGGGCAGCACTGGGGAGGAAGGGGGAACAGAGGAGAATGCTACCTTTATGCCCAGCTCCTCTAACGGCTCAAGGGGCACATGGATGCCCCCTACTGCCAGGTCTCTCTCCACCACCTCCTGGGCAGTGGCCTTCGACTCCAGGAAGTATGCCACCTTCCCAAATATTCTAGAAGCTGCCACCATGATCGCAGGCCCCACTGCACATGTTATCTCTATGTGGGGCAAGGCCGACACCAGGAGGCAATACATCCCGTGCCTTCTAGTGAGGGTATGGAAGGGGCCATGGCCGTAAGGGATAGTATTTCTGGAGGCAGCAGGAGTGGCATATGAGCTGGCAGCCACCTGGGCATACAAACTGGGGGCCAGGGAGACAGGGCCCCCAGAACTGATGGAGGGATGGGAGACAAGGAAGGAAGCGGAGCTGCAGCAGATATAGCTGCAACAGTGGTGGGAACGCTTGCCATGGGAGGTTTCCCCTTCTGGGTGGAGCTCTTGCTCTTTGTCTGCTGACCCTTCCTATCCTTCAGGGAGGCAATTTTAGAGGTGGAACCAGCAGAAGGTGCTTCAGCAGGTGTGGAAGGGGACCCAGAGCCTGTGTCTGTGCCCTTGGCCACCATGGGGGCAGATGACCTGGCAGCCTCAGGTGGATCCAACATGGTGGAGGTAGAAGGGATGGTGGGGGTGTCATAGGACTTGCCCATGATGAAAATGGCACTGTAAGCAGAGACCCTTGCCTTTGTGAAGTCACAAGGCAGCAAAAGGGACGCTGTGAGTCTCTGAGGCACATAAATGTATAATGTGTGCGTGTTTATATTCTGGTGATATTTAAAAATCTCTGCAATCTTTCTATGTACTTTTTCAAAGGCATTTCTACTTGTTTTAGGGAGTTTTAGAGAAGCAGTTTGAAATTTTTACATAAATCTGTTCTGGAGATACGGTGAACCAAAAATGCAGTACGAAACCCCCTGAAAACAACATATTGGAAAACCCAAACATCAACTTTTGTAATAATATGTAGCATATGAAATTTCATGATTGTTTGTTTGTTTTTTGTTGAAGATAGGGAACAGGATGGGAGGCTGCTGAAGATTGTATTAATAGCAGGAAGCGAGTTTTAACTTCCACTCTATATGCAAGAACTAGTGCTTCTAATTCAGTGTGGGAGAGAGCATGAATCCACCTTTCCCTGCTCCGTCTAAGGTGGCTACTGCCACTTCTGACACTATTCTTGAACAAGGATTGATGTTTGTCCTTCCCAAGCACAAGGGCTAATGTTTTGACTGGGACAAGTGGAGTGGGGATAACAATAATTATGAAGCAGAAAGTGTCCTTTTTTTCTTTTCTGCACTCACATACCCCATATAACAAAACACAATCTTGCCATTTTTCATTGATGATAATAAACAGATAAATGCTGTAAGTATTAATGTCAAATTTTGCATTTAGAAATCACCTGGGGTTCTGTACCAGTTTCTTTTTTTCTTATGTCTAAAATGATTAATTTTTGTTGATTTGCTTGTCTGAAAATCTTGAATAAAGCAAAAATATTTTAAAATATTGCTAATAAAATTGAAATTTTTAATATCAACAGAATCTTCTGCAATGTTACGAAGATTTGTGTCAGGAAATACCAACTGTGTTTGTAAATCTGATGGCACCAAAAATGAGAAAGGTTGGTAATGCTAAATATATTTTACTTTGAATACACCAGAAGTTAATGTAGCTTTAGAATTCAATGTAATTTTCTTAACATTAAAATTCTAAGTTAAACAATCCCACAAATTAGAATCTTACTAATTCACACTAATGCCTGGGAGAGCCATTTTAGATTATGTAATGTTGTGATTTGGCAAGTAAATAACACAGTGTGTTAGATTTTCGTTTGCAGTCAGCTACTTAATACCATTCTAGCAGGCTATTGCCTATTCTCCCTTAGAGGTCCATTTACATTGCTCCTGTGTCTACACGAGCCCCTTCCTTTTGGAAGGGGCATGTTACTGAGTGGGTAGATGCTAATGAGGCATTGCCATGAATATGCAGTACCTTATTAGCATAACAGCAGCCTCAGTGATTCAAAAGTGTGGCTTTCGAATTGCATGCCACCTGTGGAGATGGGGACCTTTTGAAAGACCCCCCAGTTTTTGAAAGCCCCTTCTTCCTAACACCAAATAGGAAGAAGGGGCTTTCAAAAATTGGGGGGGGTCCTTTTGAAAGGTCCCTGTCTCCACAGGTGGCACACAATTCAATAGCTGCACTTTTAAATCACCACGGTCACCATTATACTAATGAGGCGCTGCATATTCATGGCAACACCTCATTAGCATCTTTCGAACCGGCTCATTAATATGCCCCTTCCGAAAGGAAGGGGCTCGTGTAGGCCTAGCTTGCCAGATCAGATTAACTGTTCAGTATAGGACCATAGGCTGGAAGGGACCTCCTGGTATGTTGAGTCCTTTTATGTTGCTGGTTATCTTGTTGTATTAATCTAGTTCAGAAACTTAACAAGTGCCATCTTAAAATTAGATTTTTTTTACTCCCACTACTCCTGTTGGGAAGCTATTCTAGAAATTCAATCCTCTGATGATTATGAACATTACTGTGATTTCTAGCCTAAATTTGTTTATATGTAAGAAGACATGGACTAAAGCATAGGTGCTAACTCTGTGGGTCCTTTGTGGCTGGAGCTCCCATGGAGAAAAATTAGCAGGTGCTTAGCTTTCACTGCCAGCCAGGTTCCCACTTCTGATCCCTCTTTTTCTTCTCCCTTACTGATGGCCCCACAGACCAACTCTTTCCTCATCAATCTCAACACCCTCTCATCACCCACCTTTTATGAGTGTTGCCCTCATGGGTGCTCCACAGTAGGTCTTGGGCTGGCACAGCATGGAGACTTTTTTTTAGCAGCACTCAGAGGGGCTGCACATGCGCGATCACAGGGCGCGCCATTCGTGACTTGCTGCTCTCTTGTCAGTTCCTTCATAGCTGCCCTTGGCTACAGATGGAGCTCGCCTCTCTCCTGAGACCTGTAGATAGAGAATATATAGTCTATAGTTACTAGTTCCTTTTTCTATAACCATACTTCTTTGTTTATAACATAATTGTATTACATACAAAAAAATGAGACAGAAGAAGGAGCTTCTTTCTTTCTTGTCAGTTTCAATATTCATTGTACAGTTTGCCAATATGACCTATGACCTGTTACTTAAAAAAAAAGTAAAATAAAAAGATGACAATAAGAAACACATTGAGATGTCAGTAACACTGGGCTTTAAAAATGCTCTGTGTGCTGTGATTCTATGTCTGCTGCAGATGGGCACTCAGAATGTATATTTGTTGCCTTAAAGAAGCTCACATTCCTCAGAAATTCTCTCATTGTAAGAGTTTAACTGAGAGAGCTAGAAAGGACAGGTAGCTGTGGCTGAAAATGCTCCTTTGATCAAGCTCTCCAGCCACTGCTAGACCTGCAGTTTAAACAGACAATGCCCCTTCTTTCAGGGATGCTATCTCCTCCTCACTGCAACTATGGCAGTGAGCCTTCCCCATTGTACTCCCTGCCCAGGGTGAGCAAGGGACATGAAACGGGCACACCAGGCATATAAAAGCCCAAGCCCTCCTCTGGCTCTGAGCTTAAAAGCCATGCCTCAGTGAAAGTGGCTTCAACCCCCATGGCACCAGCAATACCAAAAGGGTCTATGTGGCCATTGCTGTCGCTGGCAGACCAAGCGGTGGTTGCCATGCCAAGTGCTCAACCAGCACCGGCTGAAACAGAGCTGTTGCTGGTGCTGGGGGAACATGTGGTGCTGCACTCTGTCTCAGCAGTGGAGGAGCAATGTCAAACCTTGGTGCAGCACCAGGTCTCACCAGTGGCACAGCAGAAAGCCTGGGCAAAACTAACAGAGTTCCCTCATTGAACCATAGCCTGCGTTCTTTGACTAGATCACCACGGGGGCACCAGGAGCCACCCCCCAGTCCACCCTACCACCACAGAGATACTGTGACTGGCTATCATCTTTCTTACAAGGCACTGTGGTGTTATTAATTACCTTGTTCCCATTACTCTGCAGTGTACAGAGATTGCTTACCTGGAATGGTTAGTCAATTTCCAGAAGCCCTCAGAACATCATGCTCTTCTGGAACTAATAGATATTATGATCATAGAAGTGCCTTTTCATCGCAACACATCCCCAGGTGCAGCTCATGCCTCGTATTATTAATCAGATCATCATCATCATCATCACTATCCACATGACTCTTTTTACTCTAGACCTCGATCACATCAGTTGCTATGTCGCTACAATAGTCCCATTAGGGATCCACTGAAGGGCACTGTCCACTGGGCCAGTCATCTCCTATCTTGTCTGTCTCCTCACACAATGGTAAAGGCATAGGAATACATGATATGCACCTGCTGGATGATCTAGGGTCACACCTTCCTCCTGACTCACCAACAGCTCAATCTGTGATGTCTCATGGAGGAGCACTCTCACCCATACACCGTTCTTCTCTTGATGACCTGAAAAAATTCCAAGATCTGTTTAAGAGACTGGCGGTCAGCCAGGACATTTAACAGAAATACTGGAGATGCAACATAAGCTTCTAAATGTATACAATCACCTACAACAGCCAGAGTACCCCTACCACTTGATGAGGTTATAGTGGAGGCAGCAGATGAAGACTGGCAAAACCCTGCCACGGCTACACCCACTAATAAATGGGATGAGAAAATATTTTTGTCCTGTCAAAGGGTATGGACTTTCTATTTTTAAACCCACAATCAAATTCTGTAGCGGGAAATGCTGCCAACCACAGGACAAAATCATCAATGTATAGAAATACTCCTGCTGACAAGGAGCATAAATGCCTGGAGCTATTTGATAGAAGGATCTGTTCTCCAACTACACATAGCTAATTATTCTACGCTTTTAGCTAATTGTAATTTCGACAATTACTCTGAACTCTTTGAATTTCTCATCTTTCTTTCTATCCTGAAATCTATAGTTCAGAAAGACCACAGCAAAAGCAGCACTGCAGATGGCATTAGACTCAGCTGATACAGAGCCATAGCCGCAGACATTGCTATGAGAAGATCCTCATGGCTACAGTAGTGGGTGTTCAAAAGAACTCCAGGCGAAGGTGGAAGATTTACCATTTGATAAACTTGAGCTTTTTGCAACCAACACAGATGAGGTCTTACATTCCAGCAAGGAGACAGAAACCTCTCTGCGTACTTTGGGAATGTACATTCCTCCATTTTGCAAAAGAGGGTACATCCTGTATCACGGATGCAAGTACCAATCACTCACAAAACAATGCTATAAATCTTATCAATACCATACTAATATAACACAAAATCAGAGGTTCAAGGCTCCAAATAACCACTCAGCGTCTCCTCCAGCCTTGAAACAACTAGTTTGATGTTTTGGTCCAGGGCTCATCGAACCTCCGGCACTCTCCAGTGTACAACTATCAAATATTCCACCACTGCATATGTTCTTTTACCATCAGTGGACGCTAATAACCACGGACAGGTGGGTGTTAGACGTCATTACCCCGGGATATACTATCCCTCAACTCTCCATCCCTCCAATTCCCCCACCCCACCCGTTCCTCTTTAGGGAGTTTTCCCGTGAGAACTTACTACAGCTCGAAGTTCTACACCTTCTACAAATTGGAGCCATAGAAGAAGTTCCAAAACAACATCAAGGGAAAGGATTTTGCTTAGACTACTTCCGAACAGAAAAGAAAACAGAGGGTTGGAGGCCCATCCTAAATATATGGTGGCTGAACAAATATATTTGTAAACAGTGCTTCAAAATGACCATGCTATCTTCTATGATCTCTCCATTGGACAAGAGGGACTGGTTCACCTTCAAGATGCTTATTTCCATGTCACTGTTCACTCTGGTCACAGACACCTTTTGTGCATCGTCCTCGGAGCACAACACTGTCAGTACAGAGTCCTTACCTTTGGATTTTTCAGCTGCTCCTAGGGTATTCACCAAAGTCCATGCCCCAGTAGCTGTGCACTTCAGATGGAAAGGCATCACCATATTCCTGTATCTCAATGACTGCCTCCTTTGAGGCCCACCACAAGATATTATAAGAACCATGGTACAATCCACAAGACAGCTGCTACAATCTCTTAGTTCCTCATTAACATCACCAAATCAACCCTGAAGCCTACCACCTGCATCAGCTGTTCAAGCTTATCTACCTACACAGTGCCATGAAGCTTTAAAGAACCTTATATCACAACTTACCATCAGCCCTACGACTCCCATTTTTACATGTGTTGGCCTCCTTGGCCACATGGCGGCCACTACTTACGTTGTCCCCAGTACTTGGCTACATTTTCACTGCCTTCAGCATTGTTGGCATCAGTGTATGCCACCACCAGACATCACATACACAGATGGGCGTTGGTACCTCAAAAGATAATCAAGTCCCTACGCTGGTAGATCCAAGAACAAAACACTCTAGTAGGGGCCCATTTCACTGTGCCCAACCAGCTGATCAATTTACAACAGACGCTTCACTTCTTGGCTGGAGAGCACATTGCTAGCAGTGTCACGTCCAAGGTTGATGGACCAAGGATGAATAGAAACTACCCATCAACCTTCTTGAGCTATACGCTGTTTTCAATGCTTGCAAGCACTGAGTGTGCACTGCTGCACATTCAAAACAAGACAGTCTGGATTCTCAGAGACAATACCACAATTCTGTTTTATGTCAATCTTTCAGATGTGGGGCCATCCAGCTGATCTCTTTGCAATATCGGAAAACTCTAAATGTAGCCGGTACTGTTCAAGAGCAGACAAAGGCCACACATCCTCTCTTGGAATACTCACCTCTTGTAAGCCTTTCTGCCCATTCCTCTGATTGTCAGGATCCTCAGGAAAATCCAGACAGCTGGAGCACAAATTATCCTTATTGCTCCAGAGTGCCCCAGACAGAGCTGGTTTCCTTTACTCTCTTGCCTTTTTTTTTTGTCCTCCTTACTGGCTTCTCAGCTGTCTGGAGTTACTCTCTTAGAACAAAGGTTCTGTGCTTCACCCCACACCTTGCATCTGATGGTCTGGTTTCTGTGGCTCCCAGAGGATACACACCACTATTCCCAACAAGTGAGAGATGTGCTGTCACATAGAAGATGAGAAACAATACTCAAAACTTACCTCTCCTAGTGGAACCGTTTCTCATCCTGGTGCTCTGTAAGGGGCATACATCCCACAAAAGCTCTGCTGCATACAATTCTTATACTACATTCTTTACCTAACAGTTACCCACTTATTGGTGTCTTCACTATGATTCACCTTTCAGCATTTACAGCCTTCCATCCACCTGTACAAGTCTTCTCGGTGTTCACTCATCCAATTGTAAAAGAGGTTTTGCAAAGGCATACAAAACATTATGCCTCCTTATAAGCCTGTACTTCTGGCTTGGGACTTGGAACTTGTCCTTCATGCCTTGATGGGGCCTCCATTCGCGTCAATGGCCACATGTTCTCTGCTATGTTAATAATGAAAACCCTGTTTCTCATGGCTAAACCATCAGCTTGAAGAGCGAGCAAGGTAGCTGCTTTGACTGACTCTCCACGATACACAATCTTCCGCAAGCACAAAGTGGTTTTATGACCCCATCCCTCCTTTCTACTGAAAGTATGCTCTCAGTTTCACATCAACAAACCTATAATCCTTCCTACTTTTTACCTTATGGCCGTGTCTACACAAGCCCCAAACTTCGAAATGGCCACACAAATGGCCATTTCGAAGTTTACTAATGAAGCGCTGAAATGCATATTCAGTGCTTCGTTAGCATGCGGGCGGCTGCGGCACTTCGAAATTGACGTGGCTCGCCCCAACGGGGCTCCTTTTTGAAAGGACCCTGCCTACTTCAAAGTCCCCTTATTCCCATGAGCTGATGGGAATAAGGGGACTTCGAAGTAGGCGGGGTCCTTTCGAAAAGGAGCCCTGTGGGGACGAGATGCGAGGCGCGTCAATTTTGAAGTGCCGCGGCCGCCCGCATGCTAACAAAGTGCTGAATATGCATTTCAGCGCTTCATTAGTAAACTTCGAAATGGCCATTTGCGTGGCCATTTCGAAGTTTGGGGCTCGTGTAGACATAACCTCAGCCTCATACCTCCCTTACCGAGGCCAAACTGCACACTTTGGATGTTAGAAGGGCTATATCCTGCAACACAGACAGGACATGCTCGTTCAGAAAATCACAAAGGCTATTCTTATCTATCACAGAAAGGTCAAAGGGATTGCCCCTGTCATCCCAACATGTATTGAGACTTATAGCTGCATGCATGGTGCAATGCAATTCCATTCAAAATAAACCACTGCTGGCATTTTGGAGAGCACATTCTACAAGATCAGTAGCACACTAAAGGGAATGTCATTACAGGCTATATGTCATGCAGCTACGCGGTCCTCTTACCACACCTTCATGACATGCTATGCAGTACAATCTCATGCAGACAAAGACTTGGCAGTAGCTAAAGTGGTACTCTCTGTAGTAGATTCACTGAACCAAAAGCCACTGTCCATTTAGGGGGCTCTGCTCTACAGTCAGCTACCATACAGCACAACACGTGGGGACAGCACTCAAAGAGGAAAGAGAAGTTACTCACTTTGGCTACGTCTACACGTGCAGCCAACATTGAAATAGTCTATTTCGATGAATAACGTCTACACGTCCTCCAGGGCCGGCAACGTCGATGTTCAACTTTGACGTTGCTCAGCCCAACATCGAAATAGGCGCAGCGAGGGAACGTCTACACGTCAAAGTAGCACACATCGAAATAGGGATGCCAGGCACAGCTGCAGACAGGGTCACAGGGCGGACTCAACAGCAAGCCGCTCCCTTAAAGGGCCCCTCCCAGACACAGTTGCACTAAACAACACAAGATCCACAGAGCTGACAACTGGTTGCAGACCCTGTGCCTGCAGCATAGATCCCCAGCTGCCGCAGAAGCAGCCAGAAGCCCTGGGCTAAGGGCTGCTGCCCACGGTGACCATAGAGCCCCGCAGGGGCTGGAGAGAGAGCATCTCTCAACCCCCCAGCTGATGGCCGCCATGGAGGACCCAGCAATTTCGACATTGCGGGACGCGGATCGTCTACACGGTCCCTACTTCGACGTTGAACGTCGAAGTAGGGCGCTATTCCTATCTCCTCATGAGGTTAGCGACTTCGACGTCTCGCCGCCTAACGTCGAAGTTAACTTCGAAATAGCGCCCGACGCATGTAGACGCGACGGGCGCTATTTCGAAGTTAGTGCCGCTACTTCGAAGTAGCGTGCATGTGTAGACGCAGCTTTTGTGTGGTAACAGTGGTTCTTCAAGACATGCGTCCTTGTGGGTGCTCCATGTCTTGCCCACTTCCCCTCTACTCGGTGCAATAGACATAGTTAGGGCATCAGTGAAGTAACTGAGGAGATAGTGGGGCTGTGCACGATGCCTAGTAGTGCGAACAGCATGCAGTGGACTCATGCATGCACAGTTCCACTGAGTGATGCTAAGAAAAGTCTCCATCCTGTGGTGGTGGGTGAGCCCACCACCTGCTGTGGAGCACTCACAGGGACACACATCTCAAAGAACCATTGTTACTGCATGAAGTGAAAAATGTCCTCTTTTGATGACATTTGAATGCTTTGGGAGAGAGGGAAAGGAGCGGGGATGTGGCACTTGAGGAGCAGGGGTTTGGTGCGGGTAGAGCAGGAGTGGGAAGAGTGAGGTGGGAGTACAGTGGAACATGAGCACTCTTTTCCAACTAGAAGAGAAGTCAGTGCCTAGGGATCAAAGACCACTTGATAGCTTTGCGTATTTCTGCAATGGATATGTTCTTCATCGGGGCTATAGACGTAGATTGTGATTTAATTGAATGGGCTATCCACGGTGGAGTGAAAGGGACTGGACAGTAACAGCTATGTAGCAACTAGAATCCCATTTGCAGGAAGCCTTTGGGTCAAAGCAGGTTCCACTTTAAGGCTGCGACTATACTATGAGATAATTTAAGGCAATTAGCTCAATATTACCACATGACTGTCTTCACTGTAAATACTATTAGCTCAATTTTTCAGGAGCACTTATTTCAAGATTACACAATCGCAGTTACTTGATGGATATATCATCAAGCTTGAATTCAGAAGTTCAATTAAAAGCCAGTATGGAAGCGTGTAAATGACCTTGGCCCGTGGCAGTTGCCCCTTCCAGGTGGTGTGGGCTGACACAGCTTGCCCCTCCGTGTCTGGCTGACCCTGGGGCCTTGTCCCCTTTAAGGGATGGCTGGAGGCAAGCCTGCAGGTAGAAAACCCAGCTCTCAGTTCAAGGCGGGGCAGCAGGTAGATAGGCAGTTTAGAATCCTAGCCCTTAGTTCAGGGCGGGGTAGCAGATAAACAACAGTTGGGAAGCCCAGCCCTTTGTTCAGAGGCAGGGCCACAGGAAAGCGAACCGTTTGGGAGCCCAGCCCTTAGTTCAGGGTGGGGCAGCAGTCAAACAGATAGTTTGGGCGCCCAGCCCTTAGTTCAGGACAGGGCCACAGGTAAGCAAACAGTTTGGGAGCCCAACCCTTAGTTCAGGACAGGGCCACAGGTAAGCAAACAGTTTGGGAACCCAGCCCTCCCACTCCAGTGTCCCAGCCCATGGCCCTACTGGTCACGGTCACCCTCAGCTTGATAGTGGGGATCCATACCACAACACACCACCATGGGCTCGGGGAGCGTTCCCTGGGCCGCTTCCTACCTCGACCTCCATTGGGGCTGGGTCCCAGTTGGCTTGGTCTGCAGGTCCAGGCTGGTGGGTCTCTTCTGTGTAGGTTGTCCTTGGAAGGTCTGGCCAGTTGGACATCTCCATGTCATTCAGGTAGTCCACTGGTGGCAGGACCGTGGGCTTGAGACGGTGGAAGGCCTCAGCGCTGTGGGTATCAGGCAGGACTCCTTGACTGTGGTCCTCTGGAACTCCAGGGTAACTGGCCACAGGCAGTCTCTCCAGCCCTGGCAGGGCCTTGGGGGAAGGGGCCTGCCACCGGTGTGAGGGCCCTGGTAGATCAGGGAAGTTGGGGTACTGGCCCAATGACAGGCTTGGCAGCGGCTGCCCAGGCTGATCTGGGCCTCTGGGGGGCAGCTCATGCCAGCTGGCCGGTTGGCAGTGGTTCCCCCCGTTCTGGCGCCCAGGAGCCTGGTCAGAGATCTCCATCCTGCTTGGAGGCCCATCCTTTAATAGGCCTCGAGTCCCGGTCCTGGCCCTTCTGGCTCCAGGCGCTGCCCTCTGAGGGGTGAGGCACAGGTGTTCCAGCTCTGGGCCTGCCCACCAGGGTCTTTGAGCAGCCTCCTCCACCTCTGAGCCAGGGGGAGGCCACAGCACCTCACTACAGAGTGCCATGTCTTAAAATTGAATTTATTAGCCTCCAGAGCTGTCCCATATGTAACTCACAGTGCCCCTCACTGCTCTCCAGTAACAGGAAGACCGTGAATTTCAAAGCGGGAGCAGCAAGCATTTGGCTGTAGACTCATGTTTGTATGACAGCCTGAAAATGTCTTTTTCTTTGCTTTTAGTGCTTTGAGCACATCTACCCATTACAAATGGCCCCTTCAGAGAGTTTGTGGTTCTGTGTCTACACTTGGGCTACGTCTACACTGGGACACTACATCGAAATAGCAATGCATAGTGTCCACACATACTCCAGGGCTGGCACCGTCGACGTTCAACGTTGACGTAGGACAGCACTAAATCGAAATAGGCCCCTCAGGGGAGCGTCTACACACAAAAGCAGCCCCAGTCAGAATAAGGGGGCTAGGAAAGCCTGCAGACGGAGTCACAGTGCAGACTAGCCCTTCTGGGGCAACAGCAAGCCGCTCCCTTAAAGGGCCCATCCTAGGCAGACTCGGCCTGCACAGCACAGGTCTGCAGAGCCCACAGCCACTTGCACCCCGTGCATCCAACATGGACCCCCAGCAGCAGCAGTAGCAGCAGCAGGTAGAAGTCCACACAGCCACCCCTGGAGCAGTGGCCGCCCTGCTTGGTGCCATGGAGGAGGCAGCCCAGCTTCTCCTGGAAGAAGATGAGCTGTCCTCCTTGGGGAATGAAGAAGCCGCCCCAGGCCATGTAGCCCTCCTGCCTCCCCCTGCCGGATGCACCGCCGGCTATGGAGGTACCCCACCAGCACAGACTGGTGGGAGCGGCTGGTGCTTGGGGAATGGTACAATGACCGCTTGCTCCGGAATTTCTGGATGAGCCGGCAGACATTCCTCGAGCTCTGCCAGTGGCTCACCCATGCCCTGCGGCACCAGGACATCCCCATGCTACGTGCCCTTGCCGTCGACAAATGGTATTGCTGTTTGGAAGCTGGCCACTCCAGACAGCTACCGATCCATAGGACAGTAGTTCGGTGTGGGCAAGGCCACCGTTGGGGCTGTTGTCATGGAGGTAAGGGGACCCCAGGGGGAGCGGGGACCCGGGAGGGCAGGGGGAAGCCTGTGGGGGAGCCTGGGGGAGCCAGGAGCCTGTGAGGGAGACCATGGGGAGCCCAGGGGGGAGGGGAGACCTGGGGGGGAGCCAGAGGGAGGGCCAGGCACACGCTTCATGGGTGCTCATGTCCTTCCCCTGCAGGTGGTGTGTTCACTGAACGCCCTGCTGCTCCACACGCACATACGGCTTGGGGACCTGGATGCAGCCATCACAGGGTTTGCCAGCATGGGGTTCCTTAATTGCTTCGGGGCACTAGATGGAACCCACATCCCCATCCGTGCCCCGGAGCACAGTGGGGGACGCTTCCTGAATGGGAAGGGCTACCATTCAGTGGTTCTCCAGGCCTTGGTGGATAGCCGGGGCCGCTTCTTGGACTTATATGTTGGCTGGCCTGGCAGCACCCACGACGCCCGGGTGTTTAGGAACTCGGGCCTGTGCCACCGGCTGGAGGCGGGGACCTACATCCCCCAGCAGGAGATCCCTCTGGGGGACACCACCTTGCCCCTCTCTCTTGTCGCAGATGCGGCCTACCCCCTCCAGCCCTGGCTCATGCGCCCCTACAAGGGCCACCTCAGTGCCAGCCAGGAGGGGTTCAACACCCGCCTAAACCATGCACGCCAGGTGGTCGAAAGGACTTTTGGCCGCCTCAAAGGCTGCTGGAGGTGCCTCCTCACCCTCCTGGATGCAGGGCTCCCCAACATCCCCTAGGTTGTGGGCGTGTGCTGCTCACTCCACAACCTGGTGGAGAGCAAGGGGGAGGCATTCGTGCAGGGCTGGGCTGTGGAGGCTGGCATGGCCTACATCCAGCCACCCGCCGCCCCCAGTCGCCAAGGTGACCATGAGGGGATCTGGGTCCGGGAGGCCCTGCGGGCCCATTTTGACCAGGTTGCAGGGTGAACGCTGGCAGGGCCAGCTGGTGAGCCAGCCACTGCCCCCCCACAGCCCCCACAACACTACCTGCCCCCATGCCCACACCACTGAGCACCAAAGAGCACACACCACCACACATTTGTTTTGTTTTAAATAAAGCAAACCTTCTTGAAACAAAACAATGAACTTTTACATTAATGATGGGGAACTTTGTACATCTGGGGGATGGGGTGGATGACAGCTACTAAAGGGGGGTGGGACAAGGCAACTGTGTACAATTAATGGGAGGGGAATATGTGCAAAGTGGGCCCTGGGGGGCTCAGTGCTTGGCCTCCTTCACCTCTACTGTCCAGCGCCTGGTGTAGGGGAGCGCAAGCCACGTCTGGGCCGGAGGCCCTGTCAAGGCTGGGTGGGGGCTGGGAGAACCAGCAGGTATGGCTGGGCTGGTTCCTGAGCCCCGTGGTCCCCCTTCTTGGCAGGCTCCAAGACTGGTGGAGGGTGGCTGAGATGGACGGCAGCTGGGGGGCGGCATTTGCTCCGCAATCCACTCGAAAGTCCTCATGAAGGACCCCCAAGCCTCCTGGCGCCAGGTCAGCGCTCGCTCCTGCAAGTGGAGCTGGCGTTCCTCCACTTGCAGGTGGTGCTCTGAAACCTCCACCTGACACCAGAGGGTGGCGAGGAGCTGGGGGTCAGCGGTCACCTGTGGCTGGCTCCGGCGGTGGCGGGCTTGTCCTGGGGCCAGTCCCTGCTCTGCCGCTGGGCTGCCCCAATGCAATGGCCCCATTGGGCTGTCCGGCACAACAGACACAGCGCCCGTGCTGTTGAGGCCTTCAGATGGTGCAGCTGCAGAATAGATGGGGGAAGAGCAGAGACAGCCGTTAGTCTGGGCCCTGACCCGTGGCCCACGTCCCCCTACCCCTCCACTGCTGGTTCCCCATCCTCTGTCCCCCAGAGATGATAATATGGGTGTGGTATCCCCCTGGAGGGGGGCCCCCTTCTGAGGTTCTGCTCCCCCCTATCCCCAGGGATGGGGCATGGCGCTGTTCTGGGAGGCAGGTACTGATGAGCTCTGAGGGACGTGCCACTGCTGTCCTCGGGGCCGTGGTCTGGCTGGGTGTGTGGACAGCCCTGGTCATGTCCCTTGTCCCCGCCCCTTAACCCAGGGGTGTGCACTCGGGATACATATCTGAAGGTCTGCTTCCACGGTCGGGGACACCCTTTGGGCGGACGTCCAGCTGGAGTTGCGGGAGGGGAGGTCGATGAGGAACCCCCTGTCGCTGGAGCCCTCCTCCTCCTCTTCCTTTGCTGTCCCAGGGGTGGGCTTCTCTGAGGGCCCCTGGGGTGCAGGGCTGGCCTCCGGGCTGGACTCTGGCTCCAGGGCCTGCTGGGGCTTGTTGTCCGAGGTGTCAAGGGTGGCCGGGGGGAGGTGGTGTACTAGGGGCCCAGGATCTCCCTGAGCTCCCTGTAAAAGGGGCAAGCAGCAGGGGCAGCCCCAGACCGGCTGGCCATGTCCCTGGCCCGGGCATAACCCTGCTGCAGCTCCTTTACCTTACTCCTGACATGGTCAGGAGTGCAGACAGGTTGACCCCGGGCACCAGGCCCTTGGCCAGCCGGGCGAACGCATTTGCGTTCTGGTGCTTGCTCCCCATTACCTGGAGCACCTCCTCCTCGCCCCAGAGCCCCTGCAGGTCCCGGATCTCGGCATCTGACAGGAGGGGCCCCACTGCCTCTTCCCCCATTGGCTGGATGGCTGGGAGCCCTGGGTCCCCTGGGGGCGTGTCTTCTGGGTGCTTGGGGGGCTGGCTGGCTGCCATGGGTACCTGGTGGTAGATTGGGGTGTCTGGAGAGCGTGTAGGCTGTGCTGCTGCCTGCACACTCTCAGCTTCCTGCCACAGGAAATAAGGGGGCAGGGAGCTTTAAGTGGCTGCTGCACGTGGCGATCATAGAGCTCAGGGGCTGGACAGAGCCTCTCAACCCCTCAGGTGAGGCCGCCATGGAGGACCCCGCTATTTCAACGTAGTGGGACGCGGATCATCTACACATGCCCTACTTCGACGTTGGACATTGAAGCAGGACACTATTCCCATCTTCTGATGAGGATAGCGATTTCGACGTCTAGCCACCTTACATCAATTACAACTTCAAAATTTCGCTCAGCACGTGTAGACGCGCCGGGCACTATTTCGAAGTTGTCCTGGCTATTTTGAAATAGCTGGCTTGTGTAGACGCGGCTTAGTTGTTTTTTTTTCTGTGCTGCCTGGTGCTAGCCGCTGCCCCATGGCACCATGAGGGCATAAGGCTGTGGTGGGAGTCGTGCTTGCATAAGATGCCAAGAAACTTCTTCTCAGTGGTTTACATTTGTGTGTAAACCCTGTTCCCTCCCCTACAGGCACCACACAGTCTGGGTCTTTCCGGCACTCTGCCGTATCACATGGGTAACCCCCAACCCAGTTAAAGGATGTTCCTGCCATTCGGTGCTGACCATGCTGCCAGGCAGCCCATGTCCTAGCTTGCGTGCATTTAGGGCTCCAAGGTTGGGAAAGATATTTGGGGGTTTGCTATCACCGGGGGAAGTTTCCCCCGATGGCTAAGATATTCAGGGGCTTGCTGCCAAAGACTTTCCCCATCAGCAGCTCTCTCTTCTGAAAAACTTTCCTATCTTCTCTTTCTTCATGATTTTTGGGGTCCCTGTATTAGTTTCAATAAAGTCAAAAATCTTTTCTTCTAGAATTTTCTATCCTCTTTCTTCTAACTTTGAGGGTTCCTGTATTATTTCCAGGGATCAGCATATTTTCAGGGGTCGATGCAATCATGGCAGGGGGGACACTCAGTGGATGGCCAGTTATGAATTCAGCTGCAGAAAGACGTTTCTGTAAACTTTGGCCATCTGTGTGGATGTTTATTTAGCATGGGAGGGGAATGAGGAAAATGCAATGTGGGAAGATGATGTCAAAGACCAGCAAGCATACCCAGAATGTTACGGGGACGAGGGAACTGTGGGATAGGTTCCCACAGGGCACTACTGCAGCAATCAATGTTAGCCAATTTGTGTGTGGCAGCAATGAGTTGATTTTGTGAGGAGGATGTGGGAAATGAGGGTGGTCAAATTCAAACTTATTAATTCCAGAATTACAAAATCGATATTAATAAATTCAGTATCATAGTGTTGATGCAGCCTAATTCTGGCCACGAAAGAAACAAATAGGCATCACAGCTTTAATGTTTTCCAAATAAAAAAGCTAACACACTTCTGACACCTCTGGTATGAAGAGTGGCCTCTTCTCTAGTCAAATGAAATTTAGAATAAAGCAGTGACTGTTGAATGACCTGACTGATATGAAAGCATTAAGTTACCTTTGGCGAAAAATAGGGATGTGGCTGGCGAGGAAAGTGATGATTTTAGAAGTAGTATTGGGAATGGAGCAACAAGATTTAGTGGGATAGCAGATGTGATTGGGGGGGAAGAAAGGAAAGAGTCAAAATTGTCAATTCGTACGAGACTTGGAGATGTGATGTGAATGTATCCGGTGATGGAGAACTGCAGCAAACTACTGGGTTTAGGAGAAAACTTGAAAAGTTAAGATTTTGTTTAAGAAAATAACATTCTTGAAGAGATATTAGGGAAGCAGCAAGCAATGTGAGACTGAACAGGAAGAGGTGGTGGGTAGGTACTTTTTAGAATTGTTAGCATCTTGGTTAACATGACAGTGGTACACATAAAAAGCTGGACAAACATTGAGTAAATGTCTACAGATTTCCTTGAGTCGAAAAAAAAAACAAACAAAAAATATGGCTGTAAACTAAGAATCTCTTTCTTTTAGTAAGGAATACAGGATCACTGTTCATTTTTATAATTTTGTCTGGTGGTATGTTATATTCCTAACATTATTTTTCTCTCTATCATCACAATTTTGTATTTTTATTGTTTGTTTAGGTAGAATCTGTGCTGAGACAAGGGCTTACCATATTAACCTGGTCATCTCTGACATTAGACAGTTTTTTTCAAGAAGTTGATGAAGTTATGAATATGTTTAAGCAGCTTTTGAAAATGGTATGTCTATTTGCTAAATTAATTCAAATGCCATTTTTGAAGTAATTTCAAATATACTTTCATTTGATTTTAGAATTTCTTCACAGGAAGAAGAACCTGTGCTTTAAACTCAGTTAATTATTTCACTTCTGTTTGCATGTAAGAAACTTCTTAGCTAAGATTAAAATTAAATTCTTATTAACGCTTTATGATAAGGTTTTGCAATGTTGAATTATATGTCTTTGTTCTTTTTAAAGCAAATGATGTTTATTATATATATTTATGTATTTATTTTGGAACAATTATAAGGTCCACGGTAGTTTCTCCATATGTATATCCCTGCTAACCAATCTTAAATCCTAGAATGTAGCCTCTTTTCTTGCAGCTGAATTTGCATTAGGTCTGATCAGTGTCTGAGATTACCACTGTCGGTCAGAACTGTTTTCCAATTTTTGTCAGTTCACTCTCCTTCTGGTTTGAAGAGGAAGGTAGGCATTTCTTATATGTCAGACCACTACTAAAGTAATCACACTTACCTACAAAGGCAACTCTGCATACCCCTCCCCTGCCTTTTCTAAGGTCCTCCTGTTGGATCTGGCCAATACTACACTATCCCTAGTCATTGTGTCCATTGGTTAATTTAAGTATCTTTAGCTCTCTTTGGCTACGTCTACACGTGAAGCCTACTTCAAAGTAGCTTATTTCGATGTAGTGACATCGAAATAGACAACGTCTACACGTCCTCCAGGGCTGGCAACGGCGATGTTCAACTTCGACGTTGCGCAGCACCACATCGAAATAGGCGCAGCGAGGGAACTTCTACACGCCAAAGTAGCACACATCGAAATAAGGGTGCCAGGCACAGCTGCAGACAGGGTCACAGGGCGGACTCAACAGCAAGCCGCTCCCTTAAAGGGCCCCTCCCAGACACAGTTGCACTAAACAACACAAGATCCACAGAGCTGACAACTGGTTGCAGACCCTGTGCATGCAGCATGGATCCCCAGCTGCAGCAGCAGCAGCCAGAAGCCCTGGGCTAAGGGCTGCTGCACACGATGACCATAGAGCCCCTCAGGGGCTGGAGAGAGAGCGTCTCTCAACCCCTCAGCTGATGGCCGCCATGGCGGACCCCGCAATTTCGATGTTGCGGGATGCGCAACGACTACACGGTCCCTACTTCGACATTGGGACCTCATGGGGTTAGTGGCTTCGACGTCTCGCCGCCTAACGTCGATGTTAACTTCGAAATAGCGCCCGACACATGTAGCCGTGACGGGTGCTATTTCGAAGTTAGTGCCGCTACTTCAAAGTAGCGTGCACGTGTAGACACGGCTTTTCTGGAATCCTTTCTTCTACAGTTTTTTTTTTTCTCCATGCTGAAGATGTCTGTGATATCCTTGCCTAGGGTTCAGGAAATCCAACTTTTCATCCAAACTGTTAAGAACATTTGGGGAGCCCTGAATAGCCCATTTTCTCAATTCTGGTCCATCAGTTGTTGAAACTTCCCCCATTCCAGAAACTCTATTCATTAGCCTTTCCTGCATCTGTTTTAGAACATAAATCAGTTTAAGTGGGAGAGTGCAAAATTACATGACATCATTTCTTCAGGTGGTTGCAGATGTGTATTATACTGAGGTGTGTGTTCACCCAGTGCACAGAAGCCGGGGAACCTTGCTTGGAAGTGCTCAGTAGGGTTGCACTCATGACTTCTGGTCCTGTAGCTTCTCCCCGGCTCTTTACGAGCAGCACTTCCCCCAAACCTCTTAGTGTCCATATATTCAGACGAAGTGCTCAGTGTATTTTTTATCTTCTTCTGTTTCACAGGTTTTCTCTATATAATTGATTGTTGTAATTAGTTTTGTGGTTCCCTTAGATTTAGTTTATTAAAAATGGCTGGATAGAATTCAGTCTAGTGTAAAGCCCTCACAAGCATTTAAATACTGCCCATCATGTGAGGTAGTTAGCTCTGATGATGACCCCACACACATAAGAGCTGTGTCTACAAGTGTGCAAAATGTTGAAATATGTGGCTCTCTTTCGAAAGAATGGCAGGTGCATCTATGCTTGCAATGCCTTCTTTCGGAAGAAAATCAAAAGAATGGAGCGCAGACATCTATATCTGAACTCCGATCCCACATCAGGTAGATCGTCCCCTTTTGAAAAACTAAATTGAAAGAGTACACGTGTAGACACTCCACATGCTGCTTGTTCGAAAGAGGGGGCCACCATGCCACTGGTTAGCTGGAGCGTGGGGCCACTCCAGCCGGCAGCAGCAGGGCTCTATGATCCCTGTGTTTGGCCGCCTTAAAGCAGCATGCATGCAAGAACCTGTGGCAGGAAGCTGAGTGCATGCTAGGAGCAGCCCCAGCATGAGCTCCAGCTGCACACTCTGAGCAACACTCGGGAGCAGTGGCAGGCCAGAATGGCCAGCATGCAGCCCCTGCGTGAGCCCCAGGACACCTCCTCCAAGCTCTCACAGGACTACCAGAGTTCTGGGGGAGGAGGGAGAAAAAGTAAGGATCCCATCGTGAATGGAGCAGGAGCTGCTGGACCTCCTGGGCCTCTGGAAAGAAGAGGAAGCTGTGTTGCATGCCTTCTGGGTGGGTTCAAGATGTTCTGTGTATGGCCTCTGGAGCCACGGTTGGAGGGGATAGGCGGTGGTTGCCACCATGCAGAGCAGCATGGTGATGCACCCCCATGCTGGGATCTCCTGCTGCGGGGTGAATGTGCTAGCCCCCATGTGCCAGCAGAGCCCAGAGTTCCAGAAGACCTGGGAGTTATGGGTGTGACTGGTGCAGCCCATGTAGATGTCTGCGAACTGGCCCCTAGAGCCCACCAAGACCTGGAGGACCACTGAATTGTAGGCCTTTCTGTTGACATAATGGCTGATGCTCTGTGCTGGGGTATGGATGGGGATGTGTGTGCTCTCCAGTGCACCAAAGAAGTTTGGGAAGCCCAGGTCCTTGAAGCCCGTGGTGGCGGCATGTAGATCCCCCAGGCGGATGACCCTGTACAGCAGCATCGCATTGATGGCTCTGATGACCTGCATGGGGGAAGAGGGATGTGTGCTCCCATGAGAGTGTGTCAGGCTTTCCCCCCGTGCCCTGTCTTGCCCCCTCGTAGCCTGCTCCCTCCTGGCATGCCCCCTGTAGCAGGGGGTTCTCCTCACCCCGGCCCTCCTCACCCGCCCGTGGGGGATGCGTGACCCGGGCCTGCCTTACCTCCATAAGTACGGCCTCAACAGTGGCCTTGCCCACCCTGCACTGTTCTCCCACCGAGCAGTAAGAGTCTAGAGTGGCCAGTTTCCAGATAGCTATCGCGATCCACTTTTCCAGGGTGAGACCAGGCTTGATGCAGGTGGTCTGGTGCCTGAGTACGGGGACGAGCCTCAAAGGTGTGCCTCAACATGCGGAAGTTCTGCAGCCACCTCTTGTCATTCCACTCCCACAGCACCAGACACACCCACCAGTCGGTGCAGCTGGGGTGTCTCTAGAGGTGTCGGGGCACCTGGGGGGGAAACCGACAGTGTCTTGGGCGGGAGGGCCCCAGGCCCCGGGGGGACCAGTCAGCTATCCAAGTAGCCAGGGGGACAGCTGCAGCGACAGTGCAGAGCACTGGCCGCAGGGTCTCCAGGATGAGGGTGTCCTCTTGCAGGAGCTGCTGCTGTGCCTCCATTCTGGAGCACAAGTGGGCTCTGCTGGCTGGGGACAGCTAGGCAGCACTCAGGTCTTACAGAGTGGATAGAGGTGCCCTTTAAGGGAGCGGCTGGCTGCGGCCCCAGACCGGCTTGTCAGCCATAGGACCCCATCTGCTAAGTTTCCTGCCTCCCTTCTTTCAAAGGAGAGCTTGAAGCAGTGTGGACACATCCTTTTGAGAGACCGCGGCGGCCTTGCTAAAGGTTGGCTCAGCCTATCAATCTGCTATTAGTATGCGGTCGCTCCCTTTCAATGGCCAGTATTTCAACCTCCACATGTCAATTTTTGCCCTTTTGAAGGGGTGCTCATATGTAGACCCAGCTAAGTTGCATTTACACTAACAAGGGCCTCTTTCAGAAGAACCTGGGGAGCATCTACACACAAAATGCCTTCTCTCAAAAGCATTTTTGAAAGAATGTGGCCCACCTTTCAAAAGCTACGTCTACATGTGAACGCTACATCGAAATAGCTTATTTCAATGTAGCGACATCGAAATAAGGTATTTCGATGAATAACGTCTACACGTCCTCCAGGGCTGGTGCCGTCGATGTTCAATGTCGACGTTGGGCAGCACCACATCGAAGTAGGCGCTGCAGGGGAACGTCTACACGCCAAAGTAGCACACATCGAAATAAGGGTGCCAGGAACAGCTGCAGACAGGGTCACAGGGTGGACTAGCACTTCCAGGGCAACAGCTAGCCACTCCCTTAAAGGGCCCCTCCCAGACACACTCAGCCTGCACAGCATGCGGTTTGCAGAGCCATAGGCACTCACACCTCGGTGACGCAGTCATGGACCCCCAGCAGCAGCAGCAGCAGCAGCAGCAGCAGCAGCAGCAGTAGCCAGAGGTTCACCCAGCCGCCCCTGTAGGAGCAGTGCTTGCCCTGCTCAATGCCATGCAGGAGGCAGCTGATCACATCCTAGCCACAGAGGAGGAGCTGCCCCCAGGGGAGGAGGAAGCAACACCAAACCCTGAAGCCCCCCGCCCCCCCGCCGCACACGCCGCCGGCTGTGGAGCTACCCCACGAGCACCGACTGGTGGGAGCGGCTGGTGCTCGGAGAGTGGGACGACGACCGCTGTCTCCAGAACTTTCGCATGAGCCGGCAGACATTTCTGGAGTTATGCCAGTGGCTCACCCCCGCACTGAGGCACCAGGACACCGCCATGTGGTGTGCCCTCAGTGCGGAGAAACGGGTCGGCATCGCTGTCTGGAAGCTGGCCACTCCAGACAGCTACTGATCCATGGGGCAGCAGTTTGGCGTCGGCAAGGCCACCGCCGGAGCTGTCCTTATGGAGGTAAGAGGATCCACGGGGGGAGGGGGAGGCAGCCCTGGCAGGGGAGGGCCACACACACCCTGCACACCACCATTGGTGTTCTCTCATGTCCTTCCCCTGCAGGTCGTCCGCGCCATCAACGCCCTGCTCCTCCACAGGCTCGTGCGGCTTGGGGACCCGGATGCCGCCATCGCGGGGTTTGCCACCCTGGGCTTCCCCAGTTGCTTCGGGGCTCTGGATGGGACCCATATCCCCATCCGTGCCCCGGAGCACAGTGGAGGACGCTACTTAAACAGGAAGGGCTACCACTCAGTGGTCCTCCAGGCCTTGGTGGACAGCCGGGGCCGCTTCCTGGACATATATGTTGGCTGGCCTGGCAGCACCCACGACGCCCGGGTATTCCAGAACTCGGGCCTGTGCCGCCGGCTGGAGGCGGTGACTTACATCCCCCAGCGGGAGATCCCTGTGGGGGACACCACCATGCCCCTCTGCGTCATCGCAGACGCGGCATACCCCCTCCGGCCCTGGCTCATGCACCCTTACACGGGCCATTTGTCAGCCAGCCAGGAGCACTTCAACATGCGCCTGAACCACGCGCGCCAGGTGGTGGAGCGCACATTTGGCCACCTCAAAGGGCGCTGGAGGTGTCTCCTCACCCGCCTTGATGCGGGCCCCACCAACATCCCCCAGATCCTCCACAACCTGGTTGAGAGCAAGGGGGAGGCCTTCTTTCAGGGCTGGGCTGTGGAGGCTGGCAGGGCTGATGTGCAGCCAACCGCTGCCCCCAGTCGCCAGGTGGACCTCGATGCAAATTCGATGCCCTCGCTCAGGCTTAAACAAAGACTGTGAATGGCTGGCTAAATACAAAAGCAGCTTCCCTTCCCTTGGTGTTCACACCTCGAGATCAACTGCTGGTAGTAAGCCTCACCCTTGCTGACTGAGCTAACCTTGTTATCCCCACCCTTGCTCTGGCTTATTTATACCTGGCCCTGCAGATTTCCAAGACCAGCATCTGATGAAGTGAGTCTGTGCTCACGAAAGCTCATGCTCAAAATTTTTCTGTTAGTCTCTAAGGTGCCACAGGACCCTTCATGCCTGTAGAAGTCCTTTTTGTTGCTCTTCGCATTCCTTGCTAGCTGGACTTCCAGTTTTGCTTTTGCTTTCCTGATTACCCCCGGCATTCTCAAGCCATATATTTATACTCCTCCTTCATCATCTGTCCACGTTTCCAGTTCTTATACACATTCTTTTTTAGTTTAACCTTGCCAAGGATTTCCCTTGTAAGCCAACCTGTTTGCCTACCATATTTGCTTTTCTTACTGTGCATCAGGATGGTTTGCTCCTATGCCTTCAATAAGACCTCTTTAAAATACTGCCAGTTGTCCTGAACTCCTTTCCCCTTCATATTAGCTTCCCAGGGGATCCTGACTATCAGTTCTCTCAGGCAATCAAAGTCTGCTCTTCTGAAATCAGGGGTCTGTATATTACTTCTTACCTTTCTTCCTTTTGTGAGAATCCTGAAATCTACCATCTCAGGATCACTGCAGCCTAGGTTGCCACGTATTTCTATTTCTCCTGTTACTTCTTCCCTGTTTGTAAGCAGCAGGTCGAGCTGCGCACAGCCCCGGTTGGTTCCTTCAGCACTTGTACCAGGAAGTTATCCCCAACATTCTTCAAAACTTCCTGGTTTGTCTGTTTAATTAGTCTCCCAACAAATGTCTGGATGACTAAAGTCTCCCATGAGAACCAGCACCTGTGAGCTGGAAGCTTCTTTAAGTTGTCTGAGGAAATCTTCATCTACCTCATCTACCTGATCTGGTGGCCTATACCAGACGCCAAACACAACATTGCCTCTGTAGCTTATGCTTCTTAGCTTAACCCAAAGATACTCAACTGTCTCTTCTCCTGCTATATACTGGAACTCTGAGCAATCATGTTGCTCTCTCACATAAATCAAAACTCCTCCTCCTTTTCTCCCCTGCCCGTCCTTCCTGAACAGTTTATACCCTTCCATGAGAGTGCTCCAGTTACGTGAGTCATCCCACCAAGTCTCCGTTATTCCAATCACCTCATACTTCTTTGACTGTGCTAGGGCCCTTAAGTCCTCCTTTGTTTCCCAGCCTTCTTGTATTCATGTCCATCTTAGATAATAAGCTGAATGGCCTACTTTCTCCTTTCGATCAAGTGGTCCTCCTCTTTTGTACCTTCTTCCTTCCCCACTTACCTCAACATCAGCCTCTCCCACACCCATTCCCTCTGCCACAATCTGCCAGTATATAATCTTCCATCAAGTCAGACTTCTCCAACGTAGACTATGACTCTCAGTTTAAGGGGAAAGATTGATCACATCTTTCTTCTTCACCATCCTCGATGTCCCAGTAGTTCAGCCTTCCACCTGAACGGATGACTCCAGAACCTTCTAGGACCTTTTTAGAAGGGTCTGAGATAAACTGGAGTTGTCCCTCTCAACTTGGAAAGATATTAAACACAAATTGACAAACATTCTCCATACGTCCACACAGAACAGACTGGCAATACCTATCAACTAAGTGCTGTTGGATCCAGCTAAGATCCTCTGGAACGCTCTGGCCTCTGTCACACCGACATCAAAGAGGCTGGAGGGCAAGTACTATGTAGACTCAAAAGGCACAGGATTTCTCTTTTTGCATCCACCCTCAAACTCTTTAATAGTGGATGCTGTGAACCAAAGGGGTAGACAGCATAATGCCAGAGTCAAGCCCAGTGATAAAGACCGGAAAAGGCTTGATGCAATGGGGAAGAAGTCATACGCCTCGGCCAGCCTTCAGTTTTGCATTGCCGATTACATGGCACTGCTAGCAAAATATATGTATGACATATTCAACCAGCTTCACACCTGTATTGACTCCATTCCAAACAATAGAACAGATCAGTACAAAGTCTCTATGGCAGAAGGTTCCCTAAGTATAAAAACAGCATTACAGTCTGCCCTAGATGCAACAGACTTTGCAGCTAGATCTGTAGCATCTGCAGTAGTCATGAGGTGAGTGTCCTGGGTTCAGCTTTCCAGATTCCCTAAGGATGTCCAAGCCATGGTTGAGGATCTTCACTTTGAGATGTCTTGTCTCTTCGCTGAAGACATCAACAAGATGCTGCACACTTTTAAAGACTCAAGAGTCACCTTGAATACCCTGAGTATCCAAACAGCCACTGCAAAGCGTAACCACAACAGGCAATACAGTTACAAATATAAACCGCCTCCATTTAATAACAAACAATATAACAATATACAACATCAAAAATAGCCTAGAAGGAGACAAGCATCAAACCAGCCTCTGACCCAGCAGGCTCCAGCCTGCCAGTCATGTTGAAGTTTTGGTCGAGAGTCAGACGGCCCACTTAAATCACAGTCCCGGGTAGAGCTGCACACCATCTTCGGCTCAAAGCTAGCAGCATTCTACCCTGCTTGGTGAACCAGCATGACTGATCTCGCTTGTTATTGGAAATCGTGTCAATTGGTTATGTAACTCCATTCATCTCCAAACCACAACTGCCTTCCTCATCCCCATCCCTTTTCAGGGACCCCTCTCACGAGACTCTGCTACTACAAGAAGCACAATGCCTTCTACAGCTAGGGGCCATAGAAGAGGTACCTATCAAGCGCAGGGGAAGGGAATTCTACTCCCAGTATTTCCTTACACAGAAATTAAACGGGGTTGGAGACCCATCCTAGACCTCAGAATCCTGAACCAGCACATGCTTTGTCACAGATTCAAGATGGTGACCCTAGCCACAATATAAAAATATAACAATATATGGAGATACACATCTCATGGAACTGGAAGGGACCTTGGGAGGTCATTGAGTTCATCCCCTGCTCTCTTGGCAAGACCAAGCACCATCCCTGTCAGACTGTTTTTTTTTTAAATCCATTTGCCCCAGGCCCCTAAATGGCCGTCACAACCCTGGGATTTAGCAAGCCAATGCCCAAACTACTGAGCTATCCCTCCCCCCATGATCATCCCTGGTCTACTAAAAGGGGACTGGCTGTCTCCTCTCGACCTTCAGCATGTATACTTTCATGTAGCTATCCACCCATCTCAAAGGCGATATCTCAGATTCGTCATAGCAAATCAACACTATCAGTACTTTCCTTTGGCCTATGTACAGCACCAAGGGTCTTTTCAAAGGTCCTGGTAGTAGTCACTGCATATTTAGGAACAAAGGGAGTGGCCATCTTCCCCTGCCTAGACGACTGCCACTAAAGGGCCAATCCTCGACACAAAATAAGAAACTACAACACTCACCAGAAATCTTTTCTCCGATCTTGGTCTATGCCTAAACCTACCAAAGTGCATCCTTACACCAACTCTCAGACTGGATTTTATAGGGGCACTCTTGGACTGTCAGACTGCTACAGCTGGTCTTCCTCCACACAGGCTGCCGACAATTCAGGATCTCATAAACAAGCTGCAACACTCTCTCCTGCTGTCACTTCCAGGCAGTGCCTATACCTGGTGGGCCACATGGCAGCAGCAACATCGGTTGTGCCATATGCATGCTTTCAGATGAGACCTATACAGGCCTGGCTCAGAACAGTGTTCAGGCCCCACATACATCTGCTGAACAAAATGCTGAGCGTCCCAGCCAAGTTCAGGAGCTCCACCACCTGGTGGACGCAACACCACAATGTATGCCTAGGGGTGCCATTCCAGAGGACCCTCCAACTATCATGATAACAACAGATGCCTCCCTACTGGGCTGGGGTGCTCATCTCGAAGACCAACGAATCCAGGGCACATAGTCACTGGATGAGCAACTCTAACACATCAATCTGTTAGAACCGAGAGCAGTCCATTATGCATGCATGCATTTTTCCATGCAGAACTCCAGCAACACAGTCCGCATACTGATGGACAACACAACAATGGACTACATAAACAAAAAGTGCAGAACATGTTCAAAACAACTCTGCCAGGAAGCAGTGCAACTTTGGGAGTGGTGCATCCCCTGACAAATACGCATTGTGGCAGCCTATATACTGGGCAAGAACAACATCCTTTTGTGCAACCTCAGTCGCAATTTCTCTCTAGACCACAAGTGGGAAATCAACAGGTCCCCCTATCTGCCACATCTTTCACAAATGCGGGTTCCTGACCGTAGACCTGTTTGGCACAGCTTTACAGAATCACAGGGCTGGAAGGGACCTCAGGAGGTCAGCTAGTCCAGCCCCTGCTTCAAGCAGGATCAACCCCCACTAAGTCATCCCTGCCAGGACCTTGTCCAGCTGGGACTTAAAATCTTCAAGGGATGGAGAATCCACCACCTCTCTAGGCAATGCATTCCAATGCTTCACCACCTGCCTGGTGAAGTAGTTTTTCCTAATATCGAACCTACACTTCTCCCTCTTCAACTCCAGACCATTACTCCTTGTTCTGCTATCTGACACCACTGAGAACAGTTTCTCACCCTCCTTTTTAGAGCTCCCCTTCAGGAGGTTGAAGACTGCTATTAAATCACCTCTATGTCTTCTCTTCTGTAAACTAAACAAACCCAAATCCGTCAGCCTATCCTCATAGGTCTTGTGCTCCAGACCCTTAATCATTTTTGTTGCCCTTCGCTGAACCTGCTCCAGCAAATCCACATCCTTTTTATACTGGGGGGCCCAAAACTGGACACTATTCCAGATGTGGCCTCACCAGTGCTGAATAAAGAGGAATAACTACTTCTCTAGATCGGCTCTAAATGTTCCTCCTAATGCACCCTAGTATGCCGTTAGCCTTCTTGGCTACAAGGGCACACTGTTTACTCATATCCAGCCTTTCATCCACCATAACCCCTAGGTCCCTTTCCGTCTTACTGCTGCTGAGCCAGTCGGTCCCCAGCCTATAACAATGCTTGGGATTCTTCCGCCCCAGGTGCAGGACACTACACGTCTCCTTACCGAACCGCATCAGATTTCCTTTGGCCCAGTTCTCCAATTTATCCAGGTCCCTCTGGATTCTCTCTCTACCCTCCAAGGAATCTACCTCTTCCGCTAGTTTTGTGTCATCCGCAAACTTGCTGAGGGTGCAATCCAATCCCTCATCCAGGTCATTAATAAAGATGTTGAATAACACTGGCCCCAACATACTCTGCCCCCAGTTTTGCTCCAGACATGGATTAGACTGCAACTCACTGGGGGATGCATTCAGCATCACATGGAAAGCACGTTACCAGTCCCTCTCATCCAGAGAGTCGTGGCCAAAATAAAGTGGGATGGAGCTCGGGTCATACGCCAAGCACCCAGATGGCCCAGAGAGACCTGGGTCTCCGAACTGTTACAGCTGTCCAGGTGTCACCCACATCGTCTTCCTTCCTTACCACTGCTCATAATGCAGCAGAACGAGTACAGCTGTAACATAGAAAACTGACTGCCTTCACCTCAATGCTTGATTCCAAGTTGGCTAATGGAATTTGAGCTCTGTTGTCCGCCTGAGGTCCACTCAGTTCTTGAAAAATAGTAGGAGGCTGGCAACAAGAATGGCAGAGTTTCACAGCCTGGTGTCACTCTCAGTCACATGACTCTATACAAACAGGCATTCCATGTACCCATTCCACCTCCAACGGACAAATATAGTAATATGTATTATTAGAGTCTACCTAGCAACCATATCAGTTTTCCATCCGCCGGTGCAAGACTACTCAGTCTTCACCCATCCTTCTGTCAAATGGTTCCTGAAGGGCCTTTGTAACATATATTCACCAATCAAGCAACCCACACTGGCATGGGACCTCAACCTAGTTCTCAGAGCCCTAAGGGGAAACCATTTGAGCCCTTGGCCACTTGCTCGTAACTGCATCTGTCCATGAAAGTAGACTTCCTTGTGGCAATAACCTTGGCTTGGAGGGCAGGAGAGATCACTGCACTCATGTCTGAACCACCATACACAACCTTTTATAAAGACAAAGTGGTCCTATGAACCCTCTCCAAATTCCTCCTTAAAGTACTTACCTCATTCCATTGCAATGAACCGGTGTACTTACCCATCTTCTTTCCAAAACTGCACATGACTTATTGGGATAGACTCATGTACACTCTTGATGTTTGCAGGGCATTGGCCTTTTACTTACAGAGAACTCAGTCCTTTCGGGAAATAACACAACTATTCGTTTCCACTGAACAGAGGTCCCACAGCATGCCCATATCTAAACAGAGGATCTCCAAATGGATCTCTGTCTGCATAAGACTTGTCTATTGTAATGCACATAAAGAACACCCAGTAGGTATTCAGGCACTTTCCACATGTGCTATGGCCTCTTCTACAGCTACCTGTGAGGCATATGCACTGAGGAGATCTGCAGAGCAGCCACGTGGGCCTCATCTCACACATTCACATGACATTACGCCACAGAAACATACTCAGATTGTTCACATGATATTACACCAAAGAAACATACTCAAACAATTCTCAAGACTACATTCAGCCAGTCTGTACTATTATGAACTGATACACGTCGTCCAAAGGACCCACCTTCTAACAATGGCACTGCTCTGTAGTCACCTAAGTTGAACACCCATGGGGACCCCCAAAGAAGGAGAGGTTACTCACCCTGTGCAGTAACTGGAGTTCTTTGAAATGGTCGTCCCCCTGGGTGCTCCACCACCCACCCACCTCCCCTCTGCTTTGGATTTGTACCTTGGTATCTGGATCAGAGATGAACAGAGGTGATAGCCTGCATGTGCACGTGCAGTCCCTGTGACAGGCTGTCCTGCATGAGCCCTGCTCATGCAAGTGGTGGCTGAGGGACACTGCTACACAAAGATCTTCGACCCTTGGATGCAGTGGAACTGATGCACATAGGCAGAGCACCCACAGGGAAGACCATCTTGAAGAACTCCAGTTATTGCACAGGGTGAGTAACCTCTCCTTGTTAGTGTGTGTCAGAGTGTCCCGTAGCCCCCATACCCTGTCCTCTCCAGGGCCCCGTGCCCCAGTGGTCCCCTTTGCCTGGGAGCTCCTTCCCACCTCCCCGTGGTATGCTTTACCTCTGTGAGGTCAGCCCTGATGGTGGCCTTGCCCACCCTGAACTGGTGGCCGACCGACTGGTGGCTGTCTGGGGTGGCCAGCTTCCAGATTGTGATGGCAACCATGTTCTCCACAGGGAGAGTGGGCCACATCCTGGTGTCCTGGTGCTGGAGGGTGCGGCTGAGCCAGTGACATAGCTACTGGAATGTCCGCTTTGCCATCTAAAAATTCTGGAGCCAGTGGTCATCATCCCATTCACCCACCACCACTCGGTGCTGGTGAGGTAATGCCACAAGCACTGGATGGCATGGGGGATGGGGAGTGGAGGGTGGCCAACGATGTGGGCCTGCAGGACCGCAGCAGGAGGGGTTGGCTGCTGGAGGAGGTACAGGTCAGTGAACACCACCGTGACCAGCAGGTGCACCAGGTTTTTGGGGGCAACCCCTCAGGGAGCTACACTGGGTCCATGGAGGTCTGCACAAGAAGGGCTTCATTCTGTGCACCAGGACAGCAGTGCTCTGTTTTGCAAAGCAGCTCTCAATGGCTACGTCTACACGTGCACCCAACTTCGAAATAGCTTATTTCGATGTTGCGACATCGAAATAGGCTATTTCGATGAATAACGTCTACACGTCCTCCAGGGCTGGCAACGTCGATGTTCAACTTCGACGTTGCTCAGCCCAACATCGAAATAGGCACAGCGAGGGAACGTCTACACGCCAAAGTAGCACACATCGAAATAAGGGAGCCAGGCACAGCTGCAGACAGGGTCACGGGGCGGACTCAACAGCAAGTCGCTCCCTTAAAGGGCCCCTCCCAGACACACTTTCATTAAACAGTGCAAGATACACAGAGCCAACAACTAGTTGCAGACCCTGTATATGCAGCACGGACCCCCAGCTGCAGCAGCAGCAGCCAGAAGCCCTGGGCTAAGGGCTGCTGCCCACGGTGACCACAGAGCCCCGCAAGGGCTGGAGAGAGAGTATCTCTTAACCCCCCAGCTGATGGCCGCCATGGAGGACCCCGCTATTTCGATGTTGCGGGACGCGGATCGTCTACACGTCCCTACTTCGATGTTGAACGTCGAAGTAGGGCGCTATTCCCATCCGCTCATGGGGTTAGCGACTTCGACGTCTCGCCGCCTAACGTCGATTTCAACTTCGAAATAGCTCCCAACACGTGTAGACGTGACGGGCGCTATTTCGAAGTTACTGCCGCTACTTCGAAGTAGCGTGCACGTGTAGACGCAGCCAATATGTGCAGGGCAGGAGAGTTTGGGAGAGGCCCTTTAAGGGAATGGCTGGCTGAGGGCCCAGAAAGGCATGTCCGCTATGCGACTCTCATCTGCGGCATTTTCTGGCTCCTTCTTTCAAAAGGGCACGTATTGCTTTGTGGATTCTCTCTTTCAAAAGAGTTCCTTTGCCTTTTGAAAGGCTGGATTGGAGGCTCAATCTGATTTTTGTGTGTATTACACTCACTTTTGAAAGGTGTAACAGCAAGGAAGGGTCCTGTGGCATCTTATAGACTAACCAGAAAAGTTTTGCGCATGAGCTTTTGTGAGCACAGACTCACTTCATCAGATGCTGGTCTTGGAAAACTGCAGGGCCAGGTATGAATAAGCCAGAGCAAGGGTGGGGATAACAAGGTTAGCTCAGTCAGCAAGGGTGAGGCTTACTACCAGCAGTTGATCTAGAGGTGTGAACACCAAGGGAAGGGAAGCTGCTTCTGTATTTAGCCAGCCATTCACAGTCTTTGTTTAAGCCTGAGCTGAGGGCGTCGAATTTGCCGAAGAATTGTAGCTCAGAAATTTCTCTTTGGAGTCTGGTCCTGAAATTTCTTTGCTGTAAGATAGCTACTTTTAAGTCTGCTACTGTGTGACCTGGGAGATTGAAGTGCTCTCCTACGGGTTTTTGTATATTGCCATTTCTGATATCTGATTTGTGTGCGTTTATTCTTTTACATAGAGACTGTTCAGTTTGTCCAATGTATATAGCAGAGGGGCATTGTTGGCGCATGATGGCATAAATTATATTGGTAGATGTGCAGCTGAATGAACCCACAATGGTGTGGCTGATCTGGTTAGGTCCTGTAATGGTGTTGCTGGTGTAGATATGTGGGCAGAGCTGGCAACGAGGTTTGTTGCATGGATGGGTCCCTGAGTTAGAGTGACTGTGGTGCGGTGTATAGTTGCTGGTTAGGATTTGCTTCAGGTTGGCAGGTTGTCTGTGGGCAAGGACTGGTCTGCCTCCCAAGGCCTGTGAAAGTGGGAGATCATTGTCCAGGATGGGTTGTAAATCCCTGATGCTGCGCTGTAGAGGTTTTAGCTGAGGACTGTAGGTGATGGCTAGTGGTGTTCTGTTGGTTTCTCTCTTTGGCTTGTCCTGTAGTAAGAGGCTTCGTGGCACACGTCTGGCTCTGTCGATCTGTTTTTTCACTTCCTCAGGTGGGTATTGCAGTTTCAAGAATGCTTGGTAGAGATCCTGTAGGTGTTTGTCTCTGTCGGAGGGGTTGGAGCAAATGCGGTTATATCTTAGTGCTTGGCTGTAGACAATGGATCGTGTGGTGTGTCTGGGATGGAAGCTGGAGGCATGAAGGTAGGCGTAGCGGTCAGTGGGTTTACGGTACAGGGTGGTATTGATGTGGCCATCGTGTTTTAGCACCGTGGTGTCCAGGAAGTGGATCTCCTGTGTGGACTGTTCCAGGCTGAGGTTGATGTTGGGGTGAAAGTTGTTGAAGTTCTGTTGGAATTCCTCCAGAGTCTCCTTCCCATGGGTCCAGATGATGAAGATGTCATCACTGTAGCGTAAGTAGAGACAGGGTGTTAGTGGACGAGAGCTAAGGAAGTGCTGTTCCAGGTCAGCCATGAAAATATTGGCATATTGAGGGGCCATGTGGGTGCCCATAGCTGTGCCGCTGATTTGAAGGTATATATTGTCGCCAAATCTGAAATAGTTGTGTGTGAGGATAAAGTTACAGAGCTCAGCCATCAGATGTGCTGTAGCATCATCAGAGATACTGTACTGGAGAGCATTTATTCCATCTTTGTGTGGGATGTTGGTATAGAGAGCCTCTACATCCGTGGTGGCTAGGATAGTGTTTTTGAAAGGTGCTCTTTCAAAGGCTGGCTTTCAAAAGCTCACCTTTCAAAATTGTGCTGTAGTTTAGACATACCCATAATGTTTATTGTGCCTTTGGGAAGGGCGCATTAAAGAAAGATTTACAGCCACCAGTCCTGATTCTCAGTGTTATGTGCTGTTACTTAGTAGTAATTTACTCCTAAATGTCTTCTAAGAGCCCAGTAAGCAGTGAAAGTGTTGGTAATGTGCTAGACAATACTGACCTGCCATGGTCCAGCAAATTCTCTCATCTGGCACAGGTCAGGTCCCGAGAATGACAGACGAGAGGTTCAACCTGTATTTGAAGCAGCACCCATGGGAACAGACCATGAAGCCCATTTCAGCACTAGGGACCTCTGAAGGTTGTCAGGTCCCTAAGGGGGTGTCTGGAGCCAGCATAGGCTGTTGTTAGGCCAAATTAATTTTCTTCTTCCCAACAGAAAAAAAAAGACAGTTGTCTGTTGCTTCTAGGAAAAAAATTATCACAAAATAAATGGGGCCATTCCAGAACTGGCAGAGGAATATAGATCGCTACTGCAATTCATCCATTATAGATGATAGAGCAGGGGTATTTGCTCTCCAGTGCCAAGGTTAGAGCAATTGGATTCTATACCATTGACCCTGTTACTTACTATTCATGGGAATTCTCCTAAGTCCACTATTGACAACAGGCAGCAACAGATTTTCTTTGCCTATTTCTGACCCTCCACTACATTAGGAGTGTTCAACTATGGAATCTTCGTCTTTGGTGTCCTTGATGCTGCCTGGATTTGTTGTTGACCTCCTACTATTGGAGTATTTTTTGCGTCTCTTCTAATGTAAAGTAGAGGTCACTTGCCTGTTTGGTACTTTGGGCTTTGTGAACACAGCTGTGTCTGTTAGTGACCCTCATTCACACTGCAACAAATGTTTGGCTGAGGGCCAGGTTAAGGATAGGTGCTCTCTATGTTGAAGCTTCAAGCTTAGAACTAAGAAGCAGAGAGAAGACTGCCTTCAGTATATCTTCATGGAGGCTGCCCTTAGATCAAGATCAGAGCACCTTCAATCAGCTAAGGGAATATTTTCAAAGATCTTTACTAAAACTCTTCTATGTCTGTATCAACTGAAAGAGACCTCAGAAGATCTCAGTTTCTTGGACTCTCTTCTTTGAGGCCAATGAAATCAGAGTCCTGGTCTCAAAAGCACAACAGAAGTCAGCGGTTGGTTTCACAAAGTCTAGGGTATGGGTATCTGTGATGTTTCCTGGGATACCCAGATTTGGAAGGCAATTCATACTGTTCCCCCTTATCATGAGAGAATCTGGTCTGTGCCTGCTAGTGAGGGGGCGGGGGAAAGCAGGGCATGGGCAAGGGAGTGGTCAGCTTTCCAACTCCACTGGTGATGGTTAATACAAACATTTCCCTGTAGACCTTTTCAGGTCTAGCTGTCTTTCTACAAATTAGCAACAAGCATATTTTAATTATTGAGGCTTCTGAACCTTTCCCAGGAGGGTCAAAACCCTGTTCCACTGGACATGCATATTATTCACAGATCTGCTGCTTCCAAAGAAACAGTATACCATGGTTGAGCGGTTCCACTGGAACACCACTCTGCTTAACATACGGTACTTAGATGTGTGTATGGGGAAATAAGTATGGAGCATGGCATCAGGGATTACCAGGGGAGTGGAGGCTTTCATGGGGTGGTAGCAGAGTTTGGGCCCTCTTGCATTCCCTGTGGTAGACTTCAAATCTGTCCTTGTAGAGGGACAATAGGATTGAAATTTCTGAGGCAGGTTATGGTATTCTGCTAAAGAGCCCCTATTCAAATCCTAAAGTCTGGAGTAGGACTATAATCCTATAGTTCAGAAACCAGTTAAAATGAGTTGAAGATTACCCTCACTTGGCCCCTCCTCATCGCACTCACAAGACTCAGGGAAGGTCATCCCAGCTTGGACAGGGCCTTGGAGTTTGGAGGGAGGGATGGCTACCCCAGCAACCACATTTCAAGAAAGTGCCATGCGTGTGAGAACCAGGATATAGCACCGTCACATTTGCTATTCCAGGCTTGTACATAAAAACAAATGTATAAGTGCTATATGCTGTTACTGTCTTTTGCTTTAATCTTCTAGATAATGCACCCCTAGATATGCCCATGTGAAAGAGCCGTCATTACTCCTATAGACGTATCATTAATCCAATTAGATGCATAGTTGTCATAAAATGTGTGCTTTTTTAAAGTAACTTGTTTAGGAAAACCACCTGTTCTAGCAATGCGGTGTTCTGTTCTATGGGCGGGGACACTGTGTAACCTTTTTAGGTTATTGGCTTATTGTGCTCATTTCATCCTACTAGAACCTATCCAAGCTTGAAAACACTCATGCTGTTGTTTCTCCCCACCCATCAGCACCCTACATAATCAACTGTATCCTTTTTTCTGGCAGTGTTCACTGAGCCTAACAAGTGAAGTGACACTCCACCAGCACTGTGTGAAATAAACCCTCCTGTTTGCTTCAGACATGGTGTCCAGACTTTGTCCCAACAGGAACAGTTGGTATCAATGACAGCCTTACAGTCATAATTTAGTTGACACAATTAACCCCTATGTCAAACGCTGAGGTAGTTATGCATAATGCTTTCTGGCTTTCTTCTTCAGGCATTCCCAGGGAAATACATGACAAGGGGGAGGACTTACCTTTGATAAAGAAAAGGTTTTTTTCTCTAAGACTGATAAAAACCTTCACACTGTGAAAGGTATTATATACTCACCTTCCCAAGAGGAAGCAGTACTAGCCTTACTAGTGGTCTCATCCTCAGCAGTACAGCCACCAGCAACTTTGACCTTGTGACGTGTTGAACTGCAACAGACCAAGTGGGTTAGCGGTCATCATACTTGTTTTGTTGTAACTTCCTTTACAATTTTCATGTTATTTTAGGTTTTGACTGGTCTGTGCATTTCATATTTTTTCTCTTAAATTTAATTCTTGGAGTAGTGAATTTTAAAATGCCTAACCACTCATGGCTGGAGCAATTATCTCTATGGTAATATTTTGAAATATGTATTATATATAAGTTTTTGGTTTCTATTCATGGTGCACATCTGCACTTTACTTCAATATTGGTTTACATAACAAAATTCATTCCCTTTAATTTTTTCCATCTCTGTGTGGAACACTGGCCAGGGGTCTCCTTCCATAATCAGGCTTGATCTCCTTGTGCCTCCTTCAGTCAAATCAGGAGATCTGCTGCGAACAGTCCAGCAGTGCATTGGAGTTAAGGCAGACTTCCCTCTGTTCAGGGCCTGTGTCACTCCTGGAAGCAGCTGGTATGTCTCTGCAGCCCCTCAGGGCAGATAGTGCAGTGGGTAACTACATGTTATCCTTGCCTGAAGGTGCTGCCCCTGCAACTCTGATTGGAGTGGAGGGTAGTCCCTGCAAATGGGGGTAGCATGTGTGACTACCTGCCCTTCCCCACAAGGAGCCACTGGTGGACATTCTGGCTGCTTTTGGGCATGGCACAGGGCTAGGATGGTGGTGGTGGGAGGGGATGACCTGGAAGATGTGGAGCAGTTTACCTACTTGGGGAGTATTATGGACATATATGGAGGAACAGATAAGGATATCAATACCAGGATAGGAAAAGCAACAGCTGATGAAGTGAGTCTTTGCTCACGAAAGCTCATGCTCAGAACTTTTCTGTTAGTCTATAAGGTGCCACAGGACCCTTCGTTGCTGTTACAGATCCAGACTAACACGGCTACCCCTCTGATAGCTGCATTCAAGACTCTCCTTCCCATATGGAGTTCACAAATAATATCTGTGAAGACAAAACTGCAGATCTTCAATGCAGATGTGAAGAGTGTGCTCTTGTATGGATGTGAGACCTGCTAAAAAGTCTTCAAATCACAAACTACTGACATTCATAAACAGATTCCTGAGGTACATCCTTCATATCAAATGGTAAGACTTCATCACAAATGAGGAGCTTTGGAAAAGAAGAGGAGAAAAGCCAATTGCCATTGAAATCAAGAGGAGAGAGTGGAGATGGTTAGGCTACACTCTAAGAAAACCGTCATCCAGCATAGTCTGTCAAGCTCTCACATGGAAGCCACAAGGAAGATGCAAAAGAAGGAGACCTCAGACAATGTGGATAAGGTCTACTGAGAGTGAAGGAGAGCAACTGGGGTACTCCTGGAGCCAGATAGAAGTTTTGTCCCAACACAGAGTGAAGTGGAGGAGACTTGTAGATGACCTGTGCTCCATCTGGAGTACAGGGGTTAAGTAGTAGTAGTACAGGGCTAGGGTGAGCATGCCTTAGCTTCCAGCACCACCAGTTGAGGTAAGGAGTATCCAGCCAAAGCTCAAATCCTGAACCACTGCCTGAGCCCCTGCTCTAATCAAATTCCCTCCCAGAGCATGCACCCTGAACCTGATCTGGCACCTCAACCCATGCCCCAGGCTCAGCCTAGAGCCCACTCCCTTATGTCAAACCCTTCAGCTCAAGATCAGATCCCGCACCTCCCATTTGATTCCTTCAGTTGACAGTGGGACTCAAGTTCTTCCAATACAGAGGGCTCCTGTTTGGTCTTTCCCCAGCACTGAGAGTGTTTTCCAAGACTCTTCAAGTAGTCATGACTCACCCCTACAACCAAGGGATCATGTATTTTCCATACCTCAATGCTTGCCTTATTAAAGACCAGTCTTATCAAGAGACCTTTCACACAAGCTACCATTTCTTTCTTTCATAGCCTAGCTCTCTAAATAAACATCCAAAAGTCCATTCTCTTTGCAACTCAACAAATGGAGTTCACTGGGGCTTTCCTGGACTCAGCCCTTGCTAGAGCGTTATCCCAAAAGACAGATTCCTCACTGCCTCCTGCTTCTACAATGTCCATCTACCCTATGGAAGAAAGCAGAATGTGCCTATAACTTCCAGGCTGCCTGGTGCTTGCTACCTGTGTTGTGTGCTACACTAGATTACACATAAGGGGTCTCCAAAACGGTTAAGCACAACATCCATAAGATGATAACTCTGCATATGAATGTTCCCTCATTGGTGGACAAAAACTGAGAACATATGTATATGCATTCCCTGTTACCAAAACCCTCTGGTGACACAACAGATTCCTCCCTCATATATTGGGGAGCTCACTTAGACCACTACATAACACAAGGCAGGTGATCCCCAACAGAGGCTTTTCTACATATCAACCTCCAAAAAGTCAGGACAGTCAGATATGCATGTCTTCACTTTTTCCTTTTATGGCTATGTCTACACTATCCCAAAACTTCGAAATGGCCATGCAAATGGCCATTTCGAAGTTTACTAATGAAGCGCTGAAATACATATTCCGCGCCTCATTAGAATGCGGCAGCCGTAGCACTTCGAAATTGACGCGGCTTGTCCAGATGGGGCTCCTTTTCGGAAGGACCCCAGCAACTTTGAAATCCCCTTATTCCTATCTGCTCATAGGAGCAAGGGGACTTTGAAGTAGCTGGGGTCCTTTCGAAAAGGAGCCCCATCTGGACAAGCTGCGCAGCGGCGAGCCGCGTCAATTTCGAAGTGCCGTGGCCGCCCACATTCTAATGAGGTGCTGAATATGTATTTCAGTGCTTCATTAGTAAACTTCAAAATGGCCATTTGCATGGCCACTTCGAAGTTTTTGGCTAGTGTAGATATGGCCAATAAATTTATATACCTCCCTCCATTTAGCCCATATATCACAAAACTCTACAGGAAGCAGTGGTCCATGCCCTGGATTTCAGACAGGCATATGCGTTCTACTTGGACAGAACTAGACAATTCTGCAAATCTGAGATTTTTCCTATCCACTGTCAATTTGTGCCCAGTATATTCTCTTGCTACAGATCAGTCTTTGGTGTGGTATGGTCTTGCCAAGCCTCTCAAAGTAGTGGGTTTTGGAGTAAAACTTCCTTGAGATTTGTGGAGAGTTCATAAGTCCCAGAATTATTGTTTCAGGTTAGCTGCAGACTCAGGTAGATATTGCTGTTTTGGATATTGTGACACAGATATCAAACCGCATGCTGGCCATGATACCTTTACCTTTCAGGGTTGTAGCTTTCTATCCTTCTCTTTCCTTAGTTTATTATTAACCTGTGTTGTATTATTTAAGGCCTGATCCTGCAAGATGCTGAGTATCTCCTGAAAGTTGTTGTGTACCTTTGCCTGTTATTAAAGTCAGTGCATATTAAGGAAGTTCATTGTTTCTAAGCATTCAGCCCTTTGCAGTATCAGGCCTTTAAATTGTACATTGGGGTCTGCAACCTCTGGCAGGCATGTCAAGAGCAGCATGTGAGCCACTTTCCTGTGGCATGCGGTGGGAACACAACTGTCCCTCCTCCCCCCATTCAGTGAGGGTTGGGCTGTTCCTGCTGTTTCCTCACTGCTTTTCCTGCAGAGCTGCACCCTGCGGCACTTCACAGGCTTGCACAAGAAGGCAGGGCAAAAGCTGGCACTTTGTTACTGTGGCAGAGCAGGGGAAGGGGCAGCAGACACACAGTCCTCATGCCCCAGGCTTTGTATTTAAATGGGCCACCTCCTGGGCCTGCTACTGAGTCAAAGTCTTCCTCCCCCCATCTGCCACCTGTGCAATGGCTTTGGCAAGCAATGCAGCAATCCTGGCTGTGCAGGACCCAGTCTGTCTCCTCCGGCCGGCTTTAACCTTGAATGGAGTGAGTGCTGGGCATTGAGGCTGCTGCAGGCACAGGCCCAGCAGGGACTGGGCTCCCTGAGGCACAGCTGCCACTCCAGGGCTTACAGACTACACTGCCCAGCCCTCTGCACTACACCCCTTACTTCTTCCTTCTTTCCACAGGTTGGCAGCCAACTCACCTTCAAATGCACCCTGCCATGCCCCCACATGTGACTAGGCCCCAGGAAAAGAAGGAACAAAATAACCCTAAAGTACCCTAGGAACAATCCCCATTATATTCATGGTTTGATGGGAGTCCAATGTCTTTGGGGTGCTGTTCAGAATTTCGCATTGGATTCAGTTCAACCAAGAGCTTTAACACTTTGCCTCAGAAAGGTTACTGACCTGATTTAAATGGCAAAGCTCTGTATCTTAATTTATGTGTTAATAAAGCTGTTTTAAGTAGGACTGTTAGGCTACGTCTACATGTGCCCCAAACTTTGAAATGGCCACGCAAATGGCCATTTCAAAGTTTACTAATGAAGCGCTGAAATGCATATTCAGCGCTTCATTAGCATGTGGGCGGCCGTGGCGCTTCGAAATTGACGCGGCTTACCGCCGCGTGTCTCGTCCAGATGGGGCTCCTTTTCGAAAGGACCCCGCCTACTTTGAAGTCCCCTTATTCCCATGAGCTGATTGTGCTGATTTCGAAGTTTGGGGCACGTGTAGACACAGCCTTAGTGACATTAAAAGTATCATTAGCACTCAGATCATACGTAGAGGTCAAAAGGTCAAATTTTGGTACTCCACCTCAGAAAGGTTGCTGACCTCTGTTATAGATTCATAGGAGCAAATAACTGACATATTTATTTGTAAAACCCAAGATATACTAATGGCATGGTATAAATAACAACATATAATACTTCTGGGAGCACAAATGTAGTGTTAATTAAATTTTGCTTTTCTTTAGGTTAATGACTTATGTGAAATGCAGATTGATTTAGTAATGAAAGACATATCGAACACTCTTTTAATCCTCCTGCCAGAGGATGGGCCTATCAAAGTGGAGGATATGCTGGCGTGCAATGAGGTATACATCATTTTACATATTAAAATCTGAATCGTTTTATTTAGTGTACATTAAAAAATAATATTTAATTTTTTTTTACCAGGACGAGGGGTTTTCCCTCTCTGGAGCAACACAAAATAGTAAATATGGTTATTTTTACACAGTGTTGACCATATATGTATTCCCTTTGTGACTAAAATATTTGATTTTGAATAATTTTACTATTTTAAAGCCAAATAGATTAAATAGCCCTTGGTCTATTTCTTTTATCTCCTTGGATTGCAATGTTCCATAAAACTTGAATTTATATAATGGTCATTATGACATGGCATGCACCTATCTTTTAGTGAGTTCTACAGCTATTAGCAAACTTAGTTATTTTTATCATATGTCTGCTCTTCTCTACCCTACAGTTAACCTTTACATTAAATATTATTTCAGTCATTGAGACACAAGGAAGTGCAAAGTCTTTCAATCAAGTTTTAAAAGACCAGACTTACTGCTGTCCCTTTAGTCATTTGACTTGTATTCTGAAAGTACAAAGCCCCTATCAGTTCTCGATAAAATTTTTAATTTCTACTTGTTTTTCTTCCTAGTTCTGTTGCAAAATGTGAAAAGAAAAGAAGTCAGATAATAGAAGAAATGGTAACATGAGTCAGTTACAGCTCAGACTTTCTAGCAGTATGGATTATTTCCTTGCTACATTTGTAGAATCCTGTGATATTAATTGGCAGTTCACTGCGTTAAACTTATGTTGCCATTCTTTCTTTCTTTATGGTGTCAGTGGTATAAATGGCAGAACCCACACGTCCGATTCTGGTGCCTTTGAAAAAATTGGTCCTGCTGCTACTTGAAATGATGGTTTCTGTGTGGCTGGTGTTGACATGAGCTCTAGCAGGAAAGGCTCTTTGTCATCCTCATATTGGTCTATGATTCTTCAGGGGCCGTTTGAGAGATACTCAAATTTAAATGATTAAAAATAATTCTTCTTCGAGTGGTCCCCGTGGGTGCTCCACAGTAGGTGTCGGGCTCGCCCCAGCGCCGCAGATCGGAAACTTCTAGCAGTGTCCGTCGGGTCGCGCGTGCGCCGATGCACGCCGCTCCCCGCGTGCTCTCGGCCACGTGCACAATCCGGTCCCCGCCAGTTCCTTCTCAACCGCCAGTGGCTGCAGACAGAATTTGCTCCATCTCTAACGCCTGAGACAAAAAAAAAAAAAAAAAGAGAAACTGTGGTTATTGTTGTTGATAGTTATTATTTGTTAGTAGTTAGTTTTCTCACTGTTCAAATCGTCGTGCAAAAAAAAAAAAAAAGAGAGAAAAGAAGAAGGAGGGAGGAACAAAGGGGAGAAGAGCGGATGCAGGCGGCTGCCTTTGGCGGTCTGCTACCCCTGGAGGCCGTGAACGTTATTTGGTTAAAGACTTCATTAGCCGATAAGTACTCTTTTAACATATACTTACAAGCTGCGGCAGAGATGCCCTCGCAGGGCTTTAAGAGGTGTGCGTCATGCCGCGAGAGCATGCCTGCCTCAGACAGGCATAGCGAGTACATTCGTTGTCTTGGAGAGGCCCCCGTTACTCAGAAGTGCTCTCATTGTGCTAGGCTTACAGCCAGGGCCAGGAAAGACAGGGAAATAAGACTAAAAATGATCCTGTTTGATAAGGCCCTCCAGCCTGAACCACTGGAGAAGCCCCAGAAAGAGGGGCCCTCGGGAGTGCACAAGAGGAAGGCAGCCTCCCTAACCTCCTCAGTGCAAAAGAAAAGGAAGCTCTCTCCAGCTCGATCCTTGCCGGTAACACCAGCGAGCAGGACGAGTGAAACACAGGGCCCTGACCCCCTGGCTGCTCATAGCGGGGATTCAGCAGTGCATAGGAGTGCGCTTGGGCCTCCGACTGATCAGCAGTCGGCACCGACGGCGCCACAGGCGCCAACGTGGCAAGTGCCGGAGCCGGCAGCGCAGACTCACGCGGCACCGCCCTTTGTGGCACCGATGGCACTGGAGGAGAGGCACCTGGAATGGGGCCAAAGGGTGTGGGAGGAAGGTATCCGCATGGCACCACATGCAGCGGCACCAAGCGCGGCACCGAGAGTGGCCCCGAGCTCCCCGGCACCGGAGGGAGCGGCGCCTGCTCTGCAGGGGCGGGGGAAGACAAAGACAAAAACCCGGCTCCACAGTCCGGCTCCAGACGTCATTGCGCTGCTGTTATCACCCAGCACCCCCCCACCCCCGAGATACACATGCCACGCCGGGCAGCCACTCCAATGGCCTGTCTCAGACCTCCCTCCCTGTTCCTTCAGCCACCATCACCGTGGCTCTGACAACCTTCACCATTTTCCAGCGTGGGCCCCTACGAATACTGTCACAGATCATCTCCGCCATTTTCAATGTCATGGAGATCACGCTCTTCCAGATACCATATGTACACATCACGATCGTGGTCCAGATCTCCATCTCTGGGCCCTTGCCCTTGTTGCCATGGCCGCCCTTATCATACTGAACACCGGCATCGGGGGTCCAGATCCAGGGGCAGATCCCCACCCACACCCTGCCGACACCCCCTCAAACAGTCCCACTCCAGGGGAGGAACACAGCTTCCCCAGAAAGGCACTGGTCCAGAGTCCAGGGACCTTCCTTCACAACCCGCAAAAGAGTGGGTATATCAACAAACTCAAGGGTCAGAAGAATTAGAGGAGGTATACCGCAGTGGCGCCTCCTCGTCCTCTCCGGATGAGGCGGGTGTCCCTGGGGACATCTCTCCTTCGGACGACCTTCAGCAATTCCAGGAGCTGTTCAAGAGAGTAGCATTCACACAGGACATTTGAATAGTGGAGGTGCAGGAGAAACATCATAAACTCCTGAAAAATCTAAGACCCCCGGCTTCATCCAAAATAGTCATTCCACTAGATGAAGCCATTATGGAATCAGCCACCAACATATGGCAGATCCCAGCCTCCATCCCGCCTACAAATAAAAGGGCAGATAAGAAATACTTTGTTCCAGCCAAAGGAATGGAATTCCTGTTTAGTCATCCACAACCAAATTCTTTGGTGGTCGAATCGTCACAGCATAAGTCTAAGACACCCCAATATAAATCAGGAGGGTTGGACAAGGACGCGAGGAAATTAGACCTGTTTGGCAAAAAGGTCTACTCCTCCTCTACCTTATTACTAAGAATGGCGAACTATGCGGCACACCTGTCCAACCACAATTTCGACAATTACTCCAGACTGACCCCTCTTAAGGACTTCCTTCCAGAGGATAAGAAACCAGTGCTGAAGGAGATTGTTCAGGAAGGCTATGCAGCCTCACGAGTAGGAGTTCAAATCGCCCTGGACGTGGCGGACACAGCAGCACGCTCAACGGCCACAGCAGTGGTCATGCGCAGGGAATCTTGGCTCCAGACGTCCGGCATTCCCAGAGACCTACAAACAAAAATCATGGACCTTCCATTTGATAAGCAAAAACTATTTGCAGAATCAACCGATTCGGTCCTACACTCCAGCAAGGACTTGAGGGCCACACTTAGGACCATGGGTATATATACCTCCCCATACAGGAGAAGAAAGTTCTATCCCCAGCAAAGGCACTACGCCTATCAACCTCAGCGTGCACAATATCAACGAAGCTACGACCATGGGCACCACCATCAGCAGCAGCAGTATAAGGCCCCCAGGCGACATCCTCAACAAAGTCGCACAACCTCGGGGCAAGCTTCAAGACAGCAAGTTTGACGGCTATGTCGAGGACTGCAATATCAAGACCATCTCCCAATGTCACTCTCAACATATGTTCCATCATCGCCTCAAACCATTTTATTCCCAATGGCAAAACATCACGACAGACAAATGGGTACTGGAAATCATAGCCACGGGTTACACGATCCCCTTCCAATCACTCCCGCCACTGAAACCTCCCACCCAGTCCTCTCTCACAAACCTTTCCCATGAGACCAGGCTGAAACAGGCGGTGAATCATCTCATGTTCATAGGGGCGGTAGAGAGAGTACTGGAACAATTCCAAGGGAAGGGGTTCTATTCACGATACTTCCTAACAGAGAAGAAAACAGGAGGCTGGAGGCCAATTTTGGACTTACGGGCCCTCAACCAGTATTTGCGTAAACAGCGCTTCAGGATGACTACAATTGCCTCCATAGTTACGGCACTGGACAATGAAGATTGGTTTGCAGCCCTCGACTTACAGGACGCCTATTTTCATATAACGATCCACCCGGCGCACAGACGTTTCCTTCGTTTCAAGGTTGGCGAAGAGCATTTTCAATACAGAGTCCTTCCGTTCGGTCTTTCTTCAGTGCCCAGAGTTTTTACCAAAACCCTGGCGGTGGTATCAGCGTACCTGCACAGGCAGGGTGTGTTCATTTTTCCATATCTGGACGACTGTCTACTAAAAGGGGTCCCGAAAGCAGAGGTCCTACGCATGATACACGTCACTGTGAGCACATTCACCTCGTTGGGCCTGGTTATCAACCTCGCAAAATCAAAGACCGAGCCCACGCAAGATATAGAATTCATAGGGGCACGCATAGACTCTATTATAGCAAGAGTATACCTACCCGATGCCCGTTTCCGCACGATCCAATCCCTGGTACAAGTTATGGTGTACAGCCCCATGGTGCCAATCCTAACATGTTTGCAACTGTTGGGGCACATGGCAGCAGCCACGTTCGTGGTACAGAATGCCAGGCTACACATGCGAAGCCTGCAGCACTGGTTGACGAGCATTTACAGTCCATTAGTCCATACCGCACACAGGGTAGTATCGCCCCTGACGGAGGTGCAAAAATCGCTGGCATGGTGGGCAGATCCCAAGAACATGCTAGTAGGGGTGCCCTTCCACCAGCCACAAATCGCGATTTTTCTTACAACAGACGCCTCCCACATAGGATGGGGAGCGCACATAGGCAGCAAAGTAACCCAAGGGCTGTGGTCTTCCGTGGAACAGACACTGCACATCAACGTACTGGAACTCAGAGCAGTGTTCAACGCGTGCAGACACTTTCGGAAGGACCTGCATGGCAAAGTAGTCGGGATCAATACCGACAACATCTCCACCATGTTCTACATCAATCAAAAAGGAGGGGCCCGATCCCGAGCGCTATGCGCAGAAGCAGTCCGGTTGTGGAACTGGTGCATTGCCAACAAGATAAAACTAAAAGCTTCATACTTACCCAGTGTCCACAATGTGAAGGCGGAGTAACTAAGCAGGCGCTTTGCGTTTATGCACAAGTGGCAGATCCGCTCCGACCTGCTCCGACACGTATTCCACAAATGGGGGTTTCCCCAAGTTGCTTTGTTTGCCACCCAACACAGCAAGAAATGCCCTCAGTACTGCTCCAGAGCAGGCATAGGACGGGGGGGTCCTTGGGGGATGCCTTCATGATCTCATGGAAGGGCCCTCTACTCTATGCATTCCCTCCTGTGACACTCATCCACAAGGTTCTAGAGAAAACCAGAAGGGAGAGAGCACGCATGATACTCATAGTCCCGACCTGGGACCTACAACAATGGTTTCCCCTGCTTCTGCGCAAGTCATGCCGCCCACCACTCCCCCTGCCGATAGTGCCGGACCTACTCACGCAGGCTCAAGGGTCCATAGTGCACCCATATCCTCAGGGGCTCCGCCTACAGGCATGGCTAATCCATGGCTACGTGCCTTAGAGAGCACATGTTCGGAGATAGTGAAACAAGTCTTGGAGTGCAGTAGAAGGACCTCCACCAGAAAGACTTACGAGCAGAAGTGGACGCGTTTTACCTCCTGGTGCTCTTCCAAACAGCTAGCTCCTCTGGACGTCCCTATAACTGTGATTCTAGACTACCTGCTGGAGCTGAAACGAGACGGACTTTCCTTATCCTCGCTAAAGGTCCATCTCGCGGCTATATCAGCGTTCCGACACAAAGAGGAAGGGCCTACCATATTCGCCCATCCTGTCATCATGAGATTCCTAAAGGGGCTGGTAAATTTGTACCCCCCACGGAAACCGTTACCACCGTCATGGAGTTTGGACTTGGTACTCCACATGCTATCGGGACCGCCCTTCGAACCATTGGCTACAGTACCCCTCCGACTGCTTACCATGAAAACAACCTTCCTCCTCGCGATTACGTCAGCCTGCAGGGTGAGCGAACTTGCAGCGGTAATGGCAACGCTGCCCTGCACAGTGTACTCTAACGAAGCGGTGACCTTACAGTTACACCCAGCCTTCGTTCCAAAAGTTTCTTCGGAGTTCCACATTAACGAAGCAATAGTGTTACCCTCGTTTTATCCGAAACCTCACAACTCTAGTAAGGAGGCGTGGCTGCACCTGCTAGACGTGAGGAGGGAGTTGGCCTTTTACATAGACAGAACTAAGTCCTTCCCGAAAATGGATAGGCTCCTGGTGTCCATTGCACCCAGGTGGAAAGGGGAAGGCCTATCGTCCCAGAGGATTTCGAATCACATTGTATCCTGCATAAGACTGTGTTACGAGCTCCGTAAGACCCCTCTGCTAGCTCTGCCCAAGGCTCACTCCACCAGAGTGATGGCGGCATCGACGGCCTTCTTCAAAGGAATCCCATTGAAAGACATTTGCAGAGTGGCGACTTGGTCCTCTTAAGACACCTTTGCCAAGCATTATGCCATGCACCGGGTGTTTGAGGAGGATACACGTCTGTCAACAGCAGTCCTCTCAAGGGCGAGCTGCACATGACTCAACCCACCTCCTTACTTGGGGTCACTGCTGGGTAGTCACCTACTGTGGAGAACCCACGGGGACCACGCGAAGAAGAAAGAGAAGTTACTCACTTGTGTAGTAACGATGGTTCTTTGAGATGTGTCCCCATGGGTGCTCCACTACCCACCCGTCCTCCCTGCTTCGGATCTCTGTCTGTTGTTTTTCAGGAGCATCCGGGGCGGGTGGTCAAGGAACTGGCGGGGACCGGATAGCGCACGTGGCCGAGAGCGCGCGCGGGAGAGGCGTGCATCGGCATATGCACGACCTGACAGACAGTGCTAGAAGTTTCTGATCTGCTGCGCCGGGGTGAGCCCGACACCTACTGTGGAGCACCCACGGGGACACATCTTGAAGAACCATCGTTACTACACAAGTGAGTAACTTCTCTTTTTTTAAAAATATGGAAGACACTAAGTCTTCCTAAATCAGGTTATGTCTATACTCATGTGAAAGCTTGATGGCTGATACGTAATTTTAGGTATGCCAATTGCGTACCTAAAATCAACTTTTCAGCCATTAACTTTGGTGGTTGTGTTCATGGTAGAAGGTCAACGGGAGTGCTTCTGCTGTTGACTTTTCTTAATCCTTGTGGCTCACGAAGAATTCCAGGATCAACGTTGAACGTGAGTGGTCGAGCTGTGGTAAGTGAAGATGTAGGCTCAGAAAATACCCTTAGGGTCAGAGGACAATAATTATGTCTTTCTTCCATTTCTAAAATGGATCACTACCATCACTAACTTTATTTCAGCTAGTTTTTTGACTGACTATATTTGTAGTGTTTTTACACCATTTTGTTCTGGTCTGATAGGTGAAAGAGATATGGCAACATCCTCATTCCATCCTGGACAGAGTAAAAGCAGCTGAAAATAATTACATTTTACCTGTAGATATCTGAGCCCCATTAAAGTTTAAGAATTGTCTCTTCTTGGAGGCTTTAACACTTTCAGGCATAGACACACTTAGTTCCTTCTGTGTCTATAAGCAGGCCCATTGACAGGAAATATAACTGCTTTTATCTCGTGATGCAGTAGAAGTAGTCCCATCATATTTCAGAGGGGAATGATTTTCAGGGGTAAGGTGCCTAATTCTGGTTTTTAAACAGCTCAGTGTCTTCAGCTACAGAGTTAAGGTGAAGTAATGCAGGCTTCAAAAATGCTTTCCTTCGATCTACATGTAACACCGACAGACCCAGGTCACCAGCACCAGGGATTGAACCTGTCATCATAGGAGTTAAAGCCCTGCGCTCTAGCACATGAGCTAAAGGTCAGCTGGCTGTCAGCCAAGGCTGTAGAGTAGAGACTTCACTCACCCTAGTCTGAGGTCTCTGTGCCTCTGGGTACTACACACAGGACAGGCGCATTGTTCTTTGTCTTCAAGATATATCTTTTCATAGTAATATTTCTGTCCTGCTCACAGAAAAAATTCTGAGGTTTCAAGTTAGCATTTCCTATTATTCCTACAAAGTTGTTTTGGACTTTGGATAGCAATGAGATATTCCACAATTGCCTTGCTGTTGTAGCAGCCTACCTGAGAAGGTAGGGAGCCATAGCTTATCCATATCTTGGTGACTGGCTCCTCAGCAGGTGGTCAACATTATTTAAGTACTAGTCCCCACTCAAAAAAAAAAAAGGGCAGCTCAGTTAAGTCTGGGATCGGTGTCTTCTCTAGCACCTGTTACTGAGGAGGACATCGGAAATCTGAAAGCGTTTGTAAAGGAGTTCAGATTCTGTATGGTGTTCCTGGCCTCTTGTATCCCAACTCTGGAGCCAGGTGACTGGTCTTCTACTCTCGATCTGCAGGATGCCTATTTTCTTATCTCTATTGTCTGTGCCTACCACAGGTTTCTCAGGTTCATGGTGGTCGATTGCCACTGCCAATTTATGGTAGTGCCATTCAGCATAGCCATGCACTCACCCCCCAGGTCTTCACAAAGTGTATGGTGGTATTGGCATTTCCGCAAACAGGGCATCCAGGTTTTTCCATACCTGGACAACTGGGTCATAAAGGGCTGGTCTCAGGAGCCAGTAATAGAGCAGGTCCAATTCATCCAGGGCACCCTCAAAGGTCTGCGTCTTATACAAAATATGCCCAAATCTACCCTGGCTCCCATCCAGAGGATACAGTTCATCTGGATCCTGTTGAACTCAAGAGCAGCATAAATCTCACACCTAGACGCACGTTTCCAATCGTTGGTGGGCACTATCCTAGCCATAAAGCAGTACCCAACAAACATTGTCAGATGTTGCACAAGACTGTTGGGACAAATGGATTCTTGCACGTACGTCTTCTGGCACACTCACTTCTTCCTTCTGCAGGCATGACTGATATCAGTGTCCTGACCATCCAGGGATCATATGGACGTGGCAGTCATGCTGAATGTGGCAGCCTTGGGTGTCCCTGGACTGTTGGCTGCAGAAACAGGTGTTGTGTGAGGGGTACCCTTTGCCCTGACTCAGCCCCAGCTCTCCCTGGTAATGAATGCTTTGGACATGGTGTGGGGTACACATTTAGGTCAGTTTTGGACCCAGGGATGTGGGCAGAACAAGATCTGTTCCTCCTATCAATGTCAGAGAATTCTGGCCAGTAAGCCTGGTGTGCCAAGCATTTGCATTACATCCCAGGGGCCAGCTGGTACTATTCTTTATGGGCAACATGATGGCTATGTTCTGGGTTAACCAGCGGGGGTGGGGCCAGCTCCTCAACACTGTGCTGGGAGGCCATATGTCTGTGGGACTTCTGCCTAGAGCAGAACATGTTGATTCAGGTGTTGTACTTGCAGGGGGTGCAGAACAGCCAGGCAGACGGCCTCAGATAATCCTTGCAGTCTCATGAGTGGTCCCTGAGAGCAGATGTAGCCCAGGCCCTGTTTCAGGAGTGGAATTACCCTAGGATGGATTTCTTCACCACCTGCTTCAACAAGAAATGCCCTCTTTTATTTTTGTTTTAGAGCCATGTCATGGGATCCCTCACAGAATTGTGCCGTGAGGCCATGCCTGCCTCTGATGGGCATAGTAAATGCATTCGTTGTTTGGGAGAGGCCCATGTCCTCCAGAAATGTCCTCACTGCTCTAAACTAATGGCCAGAGCAAGGAAGGACAGGGAGATGAGATTTAAAATGGTCTTGTTTGACAAGGCCCTCCAGCCTGAAGCGTCAGAGACGCCCCAGAAGGAAGGGCCCTCGGGGCTGCATAAGAGGAAGGCAACCTCTTTAACCTCCTCTACGCAACACCACCAGCCTTCCTTAGACCTCCATCTCCATTTATTCAACCACTGTCTCCCTGGCTCAGACATCCTTCACCGGTCTCCCTAACGGAACCGCATGAGCACTTCTGTAGAGCATCCCCGCCAATTTCAGCATCATCAAGGTGATCACGCGCCTCTCAGCGCTACGCATACAGAGATCGATCATGGTCTAGATCTCCATCACCAGGACCCTGTCTCTGCTTCTATGGCCGCTCATATCACAGTGAACATTATCAGCACCGGGGCTCAAGATCGAGGGACAGATCCCTGCTTCAACCTTTGGTGCATGGCTACATTCCTCCTCTCCCTTCAAAAAGAGCACATGCCTCTCCAGTGGGGATGGGTCCAGAGTCATTAGACCTCCCTCTAGAATCCTCAAGGGAACAGACACAGGAGGTATCCGAGGAACCGGAGGAGGTTTATCACAGTGACGCTTCCTTGTTCTCCACAGATGAGGCGGTTGTTCCTGGGGATATATCTCCCCCAGATGACCTCAAGCAATTTCAAGAGCTTTTCAAGAGGGTGGCGCACACTCAGGACATACAGATTGCGGAACTGCAGGAGAAACATCATAAACTCCTCAATAACCTAAGACCCCCCGCATCATCTAAGATAGCCATCCCACTTGATGAAGCCATTATGGAAGCTGCCACAAATATATGGCAGACCCCAGCCTCTATTCTACCTACGAACAAAAGGGCAGACAAGAAATATTTTGTACCATCCAGGGGTATGGAATTTCTGTTCAACCACCCCCAACCAAATTCCCTAGTAGTCGAATCTTCACAGCACTGATCAAAGGCACCACAATACAAGTCTGCGGGGTCTGACAAAGATGCAAGAAAACTGGACTTATTCGGGAGGAAGGTATACTCCTCCTCTACATTATTATTGTGCATGGCCAACTACGCTGCCCACCTGTCAAATGATAACTTTGACAATTACACTAGGCTTACCTCTCTGATGGACTTCCTCCTGGATGATAAGAAACCGGTCTTGAAGGCAATAGTCCAGGAGGGCTATGCAGCTTCATGCACAGGTGTCCAGATCGCCCTGGATGTAGCGGATACAGCGGCATGCTCCACATCCACAGCAGTGGTGATGAATAGAGAGTCATGGCTCCAAACATCTGGCATCCCCAAGGATCTGCAAATGAAAATCGTAGATCTTACATTTGATAAGGAAAAACTATTCGCTGACTCCACCAATTCGGTCCTACATTCCAGTAAGGATTCGAGGACCACACTCAGAACACTGGAGATGTACACCCCTCCCTATAGGAGGAAGAGATTTTACCCTCAACAAAGGCATTATGCCTACCAACCCCAGTGCTTGCAACATCAGCGGGGTTATGATCAGGGACGCCACCAACAACAACAGCAGAGGACATCCAGGCGACATCCCCAACAAGGACGTACATCATCGGGGCAAACCCCAAGACAGTAAGTTTGACAGTTATGTTGAGGACTGCGATACCAAGACCGTCCCTCACTGCCAATCACAGCATATGTTCCACCACCGACTCAGACCGTTTTATCCACAATGGGAAAGCATTATGACAGACAAGTGGGTGTTGGAAATTATAGCCAAGGGATATACCATCCCTTTCCAATCCCTACCACCCCCAAAACCCCCTACCCCTACCCCAGGGACCCGTCTCATGAGATGAGGTTAAAGCAAGAGGTAGACCACCTCATATTTATAGGGGCGGTGGAGAGAGTCCCGGACGAATTCTAAGGGAAAGGTTTCTACTCCCGATACTTTCTAACAGAGAAAAAAACAGGAGGCTGGAGGCCAATCCCAGACTTACGGGCTCTCAACCAGTATTTGCGCAAACAGCGCTTCAAGATGACTACAATCGCCTCCATAGTCACGGCACTGGACGATGGGGATTGGTTTGCAGCCCTCGACTTACAAGATGTGTATTTCCATATAACAATCCATCCAGCACACAGGCGCTTTCTTCGCTTCAAAGTGGGCATGGAGCACTTCCAATACAGGGTCCTCCCATTCGGTCTCTCTTCAGCGCCCAGAGTCTTTACCAAAATGCTTGTGGTATTGTCAGCTTGCCTACACCAGCAGGGCATGTTCATTTTTCCGTATCTGGACGACTGCCTTCTGGAAGGGGTCTCAAGGGCAGATGTCCTGCGCATGATACACATCACTACAAGGACCTTCCTCTCGCTGGGCCTAGTCATCAATTTCCAGAAATCGACGACGGAGCCCATGCAAAATATAGAGTTCATAAGGGTACGCCTAGACTCTACTACATTGAGAGTATATCTGCCCGATGCCCGTTATCGCGCTATCAGATCCTTAGTGCAGGTGATGACGTAAAGCCCCACAGTGCCAATCCTCACTTGCTTACAGCTCCTGGGGCACATGGCTGCCACCACATTTGTGGTGCAGAATGCCAGACTACATATGCGAGGCCTACAGCACTGGTTGGCGAATGTTTACAGACCAATGATTCATACCATTCACAAAACGGTATCGCCCACAATGGAGGTGCGAAAGTCTCTGGCATGGTGGGCAGACCCCAAGAACTTGCTATTAGGGGTGCCATTCCACCAACCGCAAATCGCGTTTTTTCTCACAACGGATGCATCCCACATAGAATGGGGAGCACACACGGGCAACAAAGTGACACAGGGGCAATGGTCCCCCGCAGAGATGGCGATGCACATAAACGTACTGGAACTCAGAGCAGTGTTCAACGCATGCACGCTCTTCCGCAAATACCTGTGGGACAAAGTAGTTGGAGTCAATACCGACAACACCTCCACAATGTTCTATATCAATCACCAAGGCGAGGCCAGATCTCATGCGTTATGCACAGAGGCGGTCCGACTATGGAACTGGTGCATTGCAAACAACATAACGCTGAAAGCCTCATACCTGCTGGGCGTCCACAATGTGAGAGCGGACCAGCTAAGCAGACAATTTGCTCTCACGCATGAGTGGCAAATCCACTCCAATCTACTCTGCAACGTATTTCACAGATGGGGGTTTCCCCAGATCGACTTGTTTGCCACCTACACCAACAAGAAATGCCCGCAATACTGCTCCAGAGCGGGCATTGGGTAAGGTTCACTGCGGGACGTCTTTATGCTCTCATGGAAGGGCCCCCTGCTATATGCATTTCCTCCCAAGAGGCTCATTCACAAGGTCCTAGAAAAAGCGAGAAGGCAGAGGGCGCGTGTAATACTTATAGCCCCAAAATGGGATCGACAGCAATGGTTTCCTTTGCTCCTATGCATATCATGCTGCCCACCACTCCCCCTCCCGATAGTACCAGACCTTCTTACACAGAGTCAGGGGTCCATAGCACACCCCCATCCTCGAATGCTCCACCTGAAAGCATGGCTAATCTATGGCTCAGCGCCTTAGAGGGAACATGCTCAGAAGGAGTAAAAGAGGTCCTGGAGTGCAGTCGGTGGGCCTCCACCTGGAGGGCTTACGCACACAAATGGAAACGTTTTACATCCTGGTGTTTGTCCAAGCAATTGACTCCCCTGGACGTCTCCATTCCCACAATCCTAGAGTACTTACTGGAACTGAAACAAGGTGGACTTACTTTATCGTCATTAAAGGTCCACCTTGCGGCTACATCAGCGTTCTGACATAAGCAGGAGGGGCCAACCGTATTTGCCCATCCCATTACCACACGGTTTCTAAAGGGGCTTGCAAACCTATACCCCCCGTGGAAACCGTTATCGCCCTCATGGAGCTTGGACCTGGTCCTCGACACACTGTCTAGACCACCCTTCGAACCATTGGCCACAGTACGCCTCCGGCTACTTACCATAAAAGCAACTTTTCTTCTTGCAATTACATCAGCCCGCAGGGTGAGCTCGCTCGCAGCGATAACGGCAACGCCACCCTATACGATTTTTTCAAAGGAGGTGGTGATTTTACGATTACACCCGGCCTTCCTTGCAAAGATTGCCTCAGAGTTCCACATTAATGAGCCAATAGTTTTACCTTCATTTTACCTGAAACCGCATATCTCAAGTAAGGAAGTGTGGCTGCATTCACTCGATGTGAGGAGAGTGTTGGCCTTTTACATAGACAGAACTAAGCCCTTCCGGAAAACAGACAGACTCCTGGTGCCTAGTGCACCCAGATCAAAAGGGGAAGGCCTATCCTTACAAAGAATTTCCAACAACATTGTATCCTGCATAAAACTGTGCTACGAGCTCTGTAAGACCCCTCTGTTAGTTCCGCCCAGGGCTCACTCCACTAGAACAATGGTGACGTTGACAGCCTTCTTCAAAGGAGTTGCATTAAAAGACATCTGCAGAACGGCGACATGGTCATCCTACGACACCTTCTCCAAGCACTGTGCGATGCACCGGGCGTTGGATGAGGATACTCGTCTATTGACAGCAGTCCTTCCAAGGGCAAGCTGCACATAAATCTGGTACCCACTTCCATTTTTGGGGTCACTGCTGGGTAGTCACCTAATGTGGAGCACCCATGGGGACCACTCAAAGAAGAAAGAGAAGTTACTCACTTGTGTAGTAACGATGGTTCTTCAAGATGTGTCCCTGTGGATGCTCCACTACCCACCCATTCCTCCCCGCTTCGGAGTTCTGCTTTGTGTCTTTCAGGAGCATCCAGGGCAGTTGATCAAGGGACTGGCGTGGACTGGATTGCGCATGTGACGAAAGTGCGCGAAGGACCAATGCACATCAGTGCATGCGCGACCTGACGAGATACAGCTGGAAATCTCTGATCTGCGGCGCCGGGGCGAGACTGACACCTAATGTGGAGCACCCATGGGGACACATCTCGAAGAGCCATCGTTACTACACAAGAGAGCAGCTTCTCTTTTTAGCATATAATCAATGTTTTATGATGGAGTTAAGTTGTGTTGTTACCCAAGTTTCATAAATATTTCACATTTCAAATAGGATATATGCTAGTAAATGTGAGGATTAAATCTCTTGATTTTGTCCACATACTCTACAAATGATCCCTGCAGATTAGGGTTAAGGCACAAGACAATCAATGCAGGAAAGCTTTCATTGCTATTTATACATTTGATTTTCCCCTCATACTCTAGTAATAATCCATGCAGATCACGGTTAAGGTTATCAGTCTTGAACCTTTCAGTTGGCTAACATGCATTAGCAGTAAATACATTTTTAAAATATTTTCCTGTTGCAATAGCAACTTTCAGAAGATATGATCAGAGAGTAACATACTTTGCGCAGATGTGTACATCTACCCTTATTAGATACAGGGTCAGTGTGTGTCTGACAAATTATATTACAGTAATTTATTGTATATATTTTAACAGACTCATACCAAAGAATGGGCTGATATATTGAACCACAAAAGTATGCACATAGAAGACGCCGTCCAGGAGCTGATATCGATATTTGAGACAATTTATGAAATTAAAGATTCTAAGAAAACTTTAAAAAAGTATTCAGTACCAGGTACTTATTTCTGTGTATATTAATCCTGAACAATTTCTACTCCAAGTTTTTGAGAAAAGGGATAGTATGTGACAAGGTAGAATTTCTTCCCAGACAAGATGATTGTTTTTGACCTCTGCATCTGATTCCATCTTCTGCTGCATGGCTTCTCTTCTCATTCCTCACTAATGCCTATTAAATTCAGCTGTATACATTAAGTTTAACCAACTAATCAATGAAATACCCCCCATCACTTCATGGACAGGAGCTTCTTTGTTTGGGCTGGACTGCCTCTGCCCCAGCACACCCCAGACCTGCTGCAGACCAGGGATGCTCCAGCCAGGCTGGAACGCCCCTGCCTGCAGTGCTCCTGACTTGGTCCATTGCAGATGTTGGCTTCTCCAGTTATGCTGGAGCATTCCCTGCCCAGGGCACCACAGGGCTGGAGCAGCCACACCCTCATTAGTTAACTAACTGGTAAATCTTATCTGTTTAGGGTGAGGCTTCCAAGTTAACAGGTTAACTCGTTAACCATTAACATCCCTAAGTCAAACATCATTGCCGAGATTTCAGGACTAAGCTCCACCCTTTAGTTCTGAAGTCTTTTCAAAACTGTGGAAATACTCCACCAACCTATTATTAACATTAAGAGCTTGATATAGCAATTAATCTTAAAACAATTATATGACTTCCTTGACAGAAAAAAAATCAGTTTGTATTGTAATCACTTACTGAACTATCACAGTACGTTAAATGAAGAGAGAAGCTGCTAACAGGATAAGAAATTTCTTACTGGATAATTTTATGTCTGTTGCACAGCTGCTCTCTTCATCACTAATAGCAAGCACCGAATCATAGAGCAGAACCTTAGGTATTTCATATCATGTCTTTATGGAAAGATCTGTTACTGGGTAGCATCAGACAGCAAATATTTCATGGACTATTCTTGTATTTCTGCCCATCCCTGCTGACTTGAACTGCCAAATATTTTTTATTTCGGAATGCTATAGTATGAATGCACCAGTTCTATTGTATTATTGTCTCCTTGCAGAACTGTAAGGAATGAGTTCCTGCCTGTTTGTTTGTGTAGAATATGGCTGCTTTGTTGTCACTTACTACTTCAATTACTTTGTTTTGTAGATAGATGAGGTGGAAGATTTGAGACTTTGTTAGACTACCATTAGCCCCAGTAATGTTGATTTGTAGATGTTTCTCAAAGTGACTCCAATATAATTTGTTTGCTGAACTGAGCACCTCATTCAAGGATGTGTCTCGATTCTAGGCTTCTGTTGAAGTCTGCCACTCTAGGGCTATGTTTACACGTGCCCCAAACTTCGAAATGGCCATTTCGAAGTTTACTAATGAAACGCTGAAATGCATATTCAGCACTTCATTAGCATGCGGGCGGCTGTGGCACTTTGAAATTGACGCGCCTCGCCACCGCGCGTCTCGTCCAGATGGGGCTCCTTTTCGAAAGGACCCCGCCTACTTCGAAGTCCCCTTATTCCCAAACATTTCTTTGGGAAGAGCAATTTCTTTCTTTGGCTGGCAATTTCTTTCTTGTCAATGCTATGATAATCTCTTTCTGACGTGAGAGTACAGAGACACATACATTGCGGAGGTTTGTAATGTGGTCAGACTCATCACTTCAATTCCTCTTGCATTCCTGCTGGGAATTATGTCTGCCTCTGCAAGTTGCCCTCTTCTAGCCAGTGTCTTGCCAGTTGTCGTTCTGCCTCTGGACCTGCATCACCTTCAGGACTGCAGCATCCTCTTCAGGACACTGCCTTCCGACAGTGCCCCCCTTGCCCAAGTTTGCTCTTTTGCCCTCTTTCAGGGGATATCTGGAGTCCTCAATCCTACACCTGCCACTTTGGCCAACTGTAGCCGCAAAGTCTAGCCCCTCTCCCTTCCCTATGCAGTCTGAATAGTCCACTATCCCTGTTACCAAGGTGTAGTGTAGGGCTGAAAGGGAGGACCAAGGCCCACCCACTAATCTGGGTCCTGGCCCAGGGACCCTCTGGTAGCAACTTTTTCCCACCCTCCTTCACTCTTCCTTGACTGCTCAGATTCTTCCCTGGGACACTTCCCTGTGAGCCCTTGCACCTTCTTGGCCCTTGTATCAAGCCCACCATATGGGAGATATCAGGCTGGAGCCTCTCTGCTGCTTACGTGAGCCTGCTCAGCCTTGTTCTCTCCCGGTGCTTCTCCCCTGCTGGGAGCCAGTCCTGTGCTCTCCCATGTCAAATCCCCACGGCTTTCTACTTTGCTGAGCAACTCCTTATATAGGGTGCCCCAGCAAGCTGCCCTCTGATTGGCTTCTTATAAGCCCTTTCTTGATTCTCTGGAATTCTGTGCAGGCTTCCTCTTGCCTGCTTTAATCCCTTTCTGGCCAGAGGGGGGGAGCTGCTTCACTACAATGCCCATCAGTCTGAAGAAGGACATAACTATCTGGTTTGAGTGTCTTGCAATTTCATTGGCAGACTGAATCTTTGCAAATTTTAATTTTGGAAGGAAGGCTCTTCCAGTTTGGGAATCTAAAACTGCTTCAGATAAAGGGTTCTTCACTGTAGGAAGATATATGACCTCTTCCAACTTATTCTGAAATCTAGTTTCCCAAACGGAATTAAAGCACAGTCCATGTTGATGGACATGGTGAATAACTTGCAATCTTAAATGCTCTGCCATGACTGAGAGGTATCTTGTGATACCTGATGACCAGTAGAAAAAAAAAAAGGAGGATCCTGTACTGTTAGTGATCTTCTGTAACCAATAAACAGAGGTATTTATGATGTGAAGGTATAAACAATATATGAAAATATCCATTTTTTGAGATTGAGAATGCTGAATTGATCTAGGATGAGTAGGGAGGGAATCATAGTGGCAAGGGACACATTGTGGAATCTGAACTTCATGAAAAAGAAATTATGTGTTCTGAAGTCTAAGATGGACTGGTCAGCCTTGTTTCTTTGTATTAAGACACATATCTGGGCTTTCGCTTTTTAACCTTTTCCCCAGTTTGAGACATATTCATGATGTATCTCTGCTCCAGTGTATACTGGAAGTAGATAAAACTTCTCTGAAGACTCCAGGACTTAACCACAGACATTCATTACCTCCAGACTAGTCAATGAGGTCTCCTTCCTTTCTTTTCTGTTTCCCAACTTTTAAAGACAAACTCTAGCAGTAGTTAGCAAGCCTCATTCCCTTTGTTGTTGCCTTTTCTTGAAAAAAAATTAAAAGTTCTTTACTTGAACAGGATGGAGTTCCTTTCTTCCAGTTTCATCCCCTTGCTTGGAAGCAAAAGATGAGATGGTGCTTTATGTGTGAGGAGTTGAACTCCAGTAGGGAAGTTTTATGGCAATTGTTCTCAGCCTATGGACTCTTGCTTAGCTGGTAGAGGGCTCAGAACATGAAGACTTATGTAGGTCTTTGTGTCTTCCAACACCATCTAATGTTCCTCCTTCAATACTGGCACAGGAGACATTACTGTTCTCAAGTTGGGGAGGAGTAGCAATGCCATTTCCAGTGAAAAATCTCTGTGGATGAAATTCACTAAAACCATTTTCCCTCTGCAACTTTAAGAGTACAAGATGCATAGCCCCTTCTCAGTTTGTTAAGCAGGCATTAAGTGAGGAGCCTGATCTTCCCGTGTTGCTAGCAGGAGGATTTGGACTGGTTCAGGGGGAAGTCTAAAGGTGGGCTTGTTCATGGACAGGTAGAAGTGCAGTTTGGGGTGATAGTTATGGTAACTGTGGTTGACAATGTCTTCATGCATTGCAAAAATAAAAAGGGCTTTTTAGCTTTTGTATGAAGGAGGCCAGAGTAGATGATCATAGTGATTGCTTCGGTCCTGAAAATATACATCCTTCTGTATTTCATTTCAAAATTATATAAATAGGCAATAAGGGGCTCATTTTAGGAAAGAAGGAAGGAATTTGGAATATTAACCTAAGCCCTAAGGAAGAAGTTTAGAAGGCCAAAGGCAGTGAGACAATCAGAAATTTATCATAAACTTAGCAAATTGCTCTGTAATTTAGCAAGTCCCCATGACCTCGCTTTAGTGTGTGGGCATGTGTATAAGGCAACAAAGAACCATATGACATAGGTGTGAAGAGCAAATCAAACACCTGGTCCAACTCCTGTTAAATGAATTGAATGATTTCCATTGACTCCAGCATGCTCTAGAGCAGAATATAATCTTCAAGTTATAAGAAATATGGTTATATGATTTAATATTTGTTATACCTCTATAGTCTATTTTAGTTTGTATTATCTTCTAATTATATTTTTTATTTACGGTAGAAGGGAAGCATGTGGCATTTGGGACTGATGGAGAGGAGAAAAATTCTGATGGTTCTTCAAGTATTCTTGGTGAGGATGCTGAAGACAATGAGAAAGAAGATGAGTTTCAAAAGGTATTTTGTAATAAAAAGAGAAAAACTACATAGTTCATAACACAAGTTTTTATAACTAAATATAAAATGCCTCTTTTTTCATAACTGAAGCCACCACGCAACATTTGCATGTAGTTCATACAATTAAAAATGTCTTCTCTCCTAAGAATGTATTCTGTGCTGCAGTGTAGCTTTCATTAACCAAATTTTCAGTAACTAAGGGAGCCAGAGGTGAATTGGCTGAGCAGCAGGTGAAGGTGTATTGTTGTAATAAAAGACCATAATAGACAGGGCTCCTTTAGTTTAGTCAGACAAACTTTCTTTTCTTCCCCATAGTACAAACAGTTACCAATCCCCCTTTCCATTTTCCCACTGCCCCCTTTATTTCAGAAAGTCCACACATACATTTTTCTGGCAATCAGTGCAGGAAGGCATCTATCATTCTTTTCATCTCCCCCTCTGAAGGGAGTTGAGGCTTAAGTGAATTAATGATGCAGGAATTACAGCTGCTGGGTGCAGGTGAGTGGTAATGTTTGTGGTGAATGATGACTGAGTTGTATACAGGTGCATGCTACACATAGGCCCTGTGGATTGAATGATATTTTCCTATGAACCCATTAATCCAGTACAGTTAGACTTTGTTCCATTCTTCAGAGATTAACATGAGATTCTTGTGGGTTTTTTTTTTTGCCCCCACATGAATGCTGGCTCCTCTTGTGGCCACACTGAACACTAAGCCCTGGACTTTGGGACATGGATTTCGTGCTTCCAAACTCACATATAAGCATCCACACTACTTTGTCAATTGTATTTACAGTTGTTGGATATGGATTTAACAGCTGTGCTAGTGTGTCCAAGACTGCAAAGTAGCTGCTTGGATTTGAGTCACAGAAGAACTCAGTTTTTGCCTTGCACCCCCAACAGATTCCTAGTTCCTGATGTGTGAATGCTTGCTCACCAGTGTCAGACTGAGTTGCGTGTGAATGGCATGGGTTCCTGGGTGCAAAACTGAGTCAGAGCGTAGGCCAAGGGTACTGAGTAGATATACCAATTTAGAGCCAATTCTTGAAGGCAAGCAGTTTTCTCAGGGATTTATTAGTGTGCCCTGTTCCAAGAAGAGTGGTTTTTTTTGTTTTTTTTTTTGTTTTTTTGAGGGGGAATTATTTCTCTCCTCGCTCTGGCATAGCAGCAGGCCTGGAAGGAAGAGGATCTGTTAGATATTTTAGAACAAATAGTCTATTCTTGTTTGACTGGTTCACATATGTATTCCACTTAGGTAAGTGCACACCTAGAGCTGGAGAGTCAGACACAAATCTAGGCAGTCTTAACTTCTGATACACACCTCATGAGAAAAACAACAAAAAAAGAGATATAATGGGTTGCAAGGTATAGTCCTTTGCTCCTAATGGGAAGCATGCCATGCCTAGGGAACAATGATTATTCCAGTTGTTCTAAGCCCAAGAATTTGTACAATGCCTGCCAGAGCAAAAGAGACTAATCCTTCTTAACATCATCCAGGAGGGTCCTGTTATCTCCCACACGCCATAGCAGTCTGCCATGGATGTAGCTGCACAGCTGCCTGAGATACTGCCTCCACTATTGTAATGTGCAGAACATCTTGGCTCCAAGCATCAGGAGTACCAAGAGACTTGCAATAAAAAGTTGAGGATCTTCCCTTTGAGAAAACCAATCTCTTCACCACAAAACCCAACAAGGTACTCCACTTCATGAAGGACTCCCAGACAACCCTCAGGATTTTGGACATGTACGTGCCACCCTTTAAGAGAACTAGGTACAATACTTACCAAAGACTCAGAGAGCCACACAGACAGCAATCTACCTTTGATTACCAGCGTCAGTGATGAAGGCCTCAACAACAGCAGCAACACTAACCCTACTCATTCCAATAATCTGCATCTAAACAGCAGTTTTGAAGGTTTGTTTGGGCGCTAGAAAGACACTCTCCTTCCAGTTGCGCCATTGCTCAGTCACCACCAATTCAGCCACCTCCTTTGCCTCTTTTTACAACAATGGGCACACATAACAGCAGACAAATGGGTCCTGGAACTCATCACCTATGGTTACTCCATCCCCTTCAATTTCTTCCTCTCTACTTAACTTTGCACCCTGTACCTCTCCAGGAACCCCTCTCTTAAGACCCTTCTGCAGCAAGAGGTGCTTCAACTTCTACAGTTGGGTGCCATAGAACCAATATCAAAAGATTTCCGAGGCAGAAGTTTCTACTCAACATATTTCCTAACACAAAAGAAGAATGGAGGATTGAGAACCATTCTCAATCCCAGGAGGCTCAACAAATACTTCACTTACTAACAATTCAAGATGGTGAATTTAGCAGCAATAATTCCAGCACTGGATCAAGGAGACTGCCCTCTCAACCTCCAAGATGCATATTTTGATATTGCAATTCATCTCACCCACAGACGCTTCCTATAATTCACAGTTGGTCATCATCATTACCAATAACAAGTGTCCCTTTCAGCCTTTCAACAGATCCCAGAGTCCAATTGCCAGTGCCACCAGTACTGCTCCAGAGCAGCTCTGGGGAAGCGGTCCCTTGGAGACACATTCTCCACTTAACGGGACACACCTTTACTTTACATGTTCCCACCCCTTCCTTTGCTACACAGGGTCATTGTTAAAATCAGAATAGAGTGAGCCAGCATAATACTTATTGCACGAGCATGGCTGAGGCAAACTTGGTAGCCCTACCTCCAGAGAATGTCTATCATGGATCCATATGTCTTTCCTTTCAATCACAATCTCTCTCCCAGAGTCACATAAGGATTCTACACCCTGAGCCACACAAACTCCACCTTCATGCCTGGGTCCTTCAGTTCTCCAGGACTCAAAAAACACATGCTCTGAAAGAGTAAAGGAAATATTAGTTAACTGCAGGACAGAGTCCATGAAAAAACCTATCTCTACAAATGGACCAGATTCTCTCACTGGCTCAAAACCAATAACTCTATACCCACTGAAACTGCATCCCTTCCTGTCCTATTAGATTGTTTACTGCATCTAAGGGAGTTGGGCTTATCACTAAATACCACCGTACTGCATCTATAACGGCCTTCCATCACACCATGGATGGCACTTGTTTTCTCTCCAACCCTACCACCAAGAGATTCCTCACAGGCCTTCTAAATACTTTTCTTACTGCCCACTCGTTCCTATTTAGGATTTTAAACCATGTGCTAAAGAGCCTTATGAGACTGTCTACAGAACCTGTGGGTACTTGCCTCTGGTTATACGTATCAATGAAGGTCTCCTTTCTTCTTGCTGTTACTTCCAGCAGGAAGGTAGGGGAGCTTGCTGCACTAATGGCTGACACCCCTTCCCTTAGATAGTTTCATTAAAGACAGAGTGACATTTCGGCCCCACCCTAATTTCCTTCCAAAGGTTCCCTCTCCCTTCCACATCAACGAACCCATACACCTGCCTGCATGGTACACCCTGGACATCCACAAAGTGTTCACATTTTATATTGATTGTACAGGATCCTGGTACAAAAGGATTGTAGAGTCCTGCACCTGGGGCGGAAGAATGCTAAGCATTGTTACAGGCTGAGGACTGACTGGCTCAGCAGTAGTATGATGGAAAGGGACCCTAGGGGTTATGGTGGATGAAAGGCTGGATATGAGCAAACAGTGTGCCCTTGCAGCCAAGAAGGCTAACGGCATAGTAGGGTGCATTAGGAGGAGCATTTCGAGCAGAGCTAGAGAAGTAGTTATTCCCCTCTATTTGGCACTGGTGAGGCCACATCTTGAATATTGTGTCCAGTTTTGGGCCCCCAGTATAAAAAAGATGTGGATTTGCTGGAGCAGGTTCAGCGAAGGGCAACAAAAATGATTAATGATCTGGAGCACAAGACCTATGGGGATAGGCTGAGGGATTGGGGCTTGTTGAGTTAATGGAAGAGAAGACTTAGAGGTGATTTAATAGCAGCTTTCAACTTCCTGAAGGGGAGCTCTAAAGAGGAGGGTGAGAAACTGTTCTCAGTGGTGTCGGATGGCAGAACAAGGCGTAATGGCTCCTCCTGGCTGCACCAAGCCCTGGGGAGTCGGCACCCCCACCCCTAGGCCTGGAGAAGCAGCAGCTGTGAACGCTGCCAACCCCACAGTCCTGGGGAAGTGGTAGTCACTGGCGCTTCCTGCCAGGAGCCCTGGGGAAACAGCGGCTGCGGGTGCTCCCTGCCCAGAACCCTGGGAAACCAGCAGCCATGGGCACGCCTCTCCTGGAGCCCTGAGGGAGTGGCAGCCACGGGCACTCTCCACCCAGAACCCTGGGGAAAATGCAACTATGGTTGCTCCAGCCCCCACCCCAGCGCCCTAGAGCCTAAATACAGGACAATTCATGCCTTGTAAAAGGCATCCCAAATACAGGACCCTCACACCCAATAGGAGATGGTTGGTCACCCTAGATTTGTTTGATTTGTGCATGCAAGTCTCAACCGAAGAAGCTATACAGCCTATCTCCTCAATTTACAGCTCACGACTTTACTCACACCGTTCCCTGTTTCCAAAACCAGTTTTCCTCTCAAAGACAATGTCTGTTACCTGTGATCAAGAAGTTATTTGAGCATCAGGCCTTCAGTTTGATACTGCAAATCCTCACAAAGCCCTCTTTTGAGCCTTTGGTAGAAATGACCCTGTATTTTCTAAATCTCAAGATGCTATGAGAAAAGTCAAGCAGTTTTGCTCAAAGAATCTGGGAGAAGGAAGCATCCTTTATCAAAGTGACATTTGATTTTTTTCCTTAGTAATATATATAGTCTTTAGGCCAAATCACAAATTTGCTCTTAAAAACTGACCTAATACCCTCTGCAACCTGAAGCAAGTAACATGCTGTGGATGCGGCTAGGATAGTAACATTTTCTTTGCATGAAATAAAACTGAAGTGCAGGAAGTCTGATGCTCTATTTTTATATGGAAACAGAAAAGTAGATGTAAAGTTTCAAGACACACTACTTCTACAGAAAAGCTATTTTCATTTCTTTAGATTGTCAAGTGAAGACTTCTCTTAGCAAAAGAACTTTCACGGTCAGTCACTTGGATTGTTATGGTCAAAGCATTTCAATGCATCTTTCAATGAGATAGACTATGAAATGCCTTGTTCTTTTTTTTTTTTTATTGTACACCACAGATGCTTAAACTATATCCACATAGTTTTTGGACAAAAAATTCTCCAACCTTTCGAGGTGTCCTTCAAGGAAAACCCCTGCATACTTTTTAAAACTGAAAAGCAAAACCAAAATGTATCTTTGTAACTTGGTCTCCCACTGATAGGAGACTTACCTTTTCTACCCCCTTCCTCTCTTTTCTTGGAGGATGAATTTTTTGTTTGCTATTTAGTATCAGTATTATGTAACAGCAGATTCCTAGCTGCGAGGAAGATAAAAAATGAGTGTTTTTACCTATAATTCTCAAAATGAATACCACACTGCATACACTAGAAGTTTTCCAATCTTCAATGAAAGTGCACGGCAGTAACATCTCTTAGTATAATGGAATCTGAAAGATGAATGAGAGAAGATGTTTTTAAAAACTGTTTCAATTTTTTATTTAAATATACATTTTCTCAAGTTTAGGCAAGTGTTTTCATGATAATTTTTAACATTTTATTTCCTTAGTTTTGTTTATTCTGAACAATGGTGCTGTGTGTGGGATCTCAGTGTGGTTGTGCTACCTCAAGTGTCTAGGCGGAGTTAGCTAGCACACAGTTTGGAGAAAGAAAACATAAGAAACCTGGGTGAAAGACGCATTCTTTTCTCTGGTCCTTTTGTGCTGGGCTGAAGGACCAGAATGATTATCAGGGGGATATCTTATATGGGAATATAAACCTTTATAAATCTTATTTTTATATTAAGTGGGCCTCATCCTCATGAACTTTAAGGTAACCATCAACATGAATATCCTAGATTTCAAGCTATTTGACTTATGTACCAATTTTGAAATAGAAAAATTACTGTTAATTCCTTGTTTTTGAGAAGAAGGTGATGAAACTGATCATAAGATTATTCAAACTTCTTTTAAAACTTGCTGATGAATGAATGTTGAATGACTGGATGTTGTTTGATTTGTTTTTCAGTTAGCTGTTTTTGCAGGATTTTTATGATGAACATTCTGTAATCTCATGACCCAGTTTCTTTTACTTAGATAAAACAATGCCAGATTTCTCGAAAGTGGCCTCATGAAGCTGTAATTTTGATATTTTGGGGTATTCACAGAAATCAGTCTCTATGGTATGCAAAACATAATTTTAAATTATCCATAATTTCTGGTAAATAAAAGTTTCCCAAACTTCTGCTTTTCAAAAGACTTTTGTTAAAAATATCTATTATAATATCTCTATACAGCGTTTCCTCAGTTCTTGTCCCCTAGCACCCCCGTCTACCTGCGCTACATTGATGACATCTTCATCATCTGGACCCATGGGAAGGAGACTCCTTGAAGAGTTCCACTGTGATTTCCACAGTTTCCACCCCACCATCAACCTTAGCCTGGATCAGTCCACCCAAGAGATCCACTTCCTGGACACTACTGTGCAAATAAGCGATGGTCACATAAATACCACCCTATACCGAAAACCCACAGACCACTATGCTTAACTACATGCCTCCAGCTTCCATCCAGGACTCACTACACGATCCATTGTGTATGGCCAGGCACTAAGGTATAACTGTATTTGCTCTGATCTGTCAGACAGAGACAAACATCTACAAGACCTTTACCAAGCTTTCCCCAAACTACAGTACCCTCCTAAGAAAGTTAAGAAACAGACTGACAGAGCCAGACGTGTGCCCAAAAGCTACAAGACAGGCCCAACAAGGAAAACAAGAGAACACCACTGGCCCAGCTAAAGCCTCTCCAGTGCATCATCAGTGATCTGCAACCCATCCTGGGCAATGATCCTTCACTCTCGCAGACCTTGGAAGGCAGACCTGTTCTTGCCTACAGACAGCCTGCCAAACTTAAACAAATTCTCACCAGCAACTATAGACCACAACACAATAACACTAAACCTGGAACCAATCCCTGCAACAAACCTCGCTGCCAACCCTGCTCACATATCTACACCAGCGATATCATCACAGGACCTCACATAAACCACACTATCAGGGGCTCTTTCACCTACACATCTACTAATATAATATATGCCATCATATGCCAGCAGTGCCTTGCTGCAATTTACATTTGCCAAACTGAACAGTCTCTCCGAAAAAGAATAAATGGACATAAATCAGACATCAGGAATGGAAACATACAAAAACATGTAGGAGAAAAATCTCCCTGGACACTCAGTTACAGATTTAAAAGTAGCAGTCCTACAACAAAAAAAAATTTCAAAAATAAAATGGAGAGAGAAATCTCTTAGCTGCAATTCATTTGCAAATTAGATTCCATCAACCAAGGATTAAACAGAGACTGGGAGTGGTTGACCCCTTAGAAAAGTAGCTTCTAAGCTCTGGATGTTCACACCTCCACATTAGAATCTGACAATGGGCCACATCCCCGCTGACTGACCTGACTTGTTGTCTCCTCTCTTGATGTATACAACTGATAATAGGCCATTTCCACCCAGACTGAACAGACCTTCTCAGCTCTGGCTGTCCCTTTTATTGGGACCCCACTCTTTGGCCGTGTCTACACGTGCCCCAAACTTCGAAATGGCCATGCAAATGGCCATTTCGAAGTTTACTAATGAAGCGCTGAAATGCATATTCAGCGCTTCATTAGCATGCGGGCGGCAGCGGCGCTTCGAAATTGACGCGCCTTGCCGCCACGTGGCGCGTCCAGACGGGGCTCCTTTTCGAAAGGGCCCCGCCTACTTTGAAGTCCCCTTATTCCCATGAGCTGATGGGAATAAGGGGACTTCGAAGTAGGTGGCGTCCTTTCGAAAAGGAGCCCCGTCTGGACGCGCTGCGTGGCGGCAAGGCGCGTCAATTTCGAAGTGCCGCTGCCGCCCGCATGCTAATGAAGCGCTGAATATGCATTTCAGCGCTTCATTAGTAAACTTCGAAATGGCCGTTTGCATGGCCATTTCGAAGTTTGGGGCACGTGTAGACGTAGCCTTTAAATCCTCTTCTGACAACCCCACCACTCATCTATCTGACAAAGCAGGTCTTTGCCCATGAAAGCTTATGCTCCAAAATATCTGTTAGTCTATAAGGTGCCACAGGACTTCTTGTTAATATCTCTATATTTTATCTTGTGGAGAAAGAAAAGATTATCTACCACATAAGACTAGAATTGTAGGAAGGAAGCATTATAATTGATTTCTCAGTTGTGGTTTAGTCATTAAATCATATTCTTTCTGTATTAAATATGCTTTAAATGAAAGATGTAGTAGATTTAGGTAAAAATCTTTCATTGGGGTTTATAACCAAATGTTCAGCTCTCTTTTAGATTCTTCTTTAGAATTTATAAGCATTGATTTTTTGGTGTTAATTTCATCTAACTATTAAACTCCAATCCAGTTGTGAATCTGATTTGTTGATTTGATTGGGACTTAATTGTTATAGTGTTCAATTTTTAGTTTATTACTTTAACTGCTTTGCTTAGATAGTGTTCTTGATTTTAATTTTTAAATAAAATCATATTGAACCACCTTTATTTCAATAAGTACTGCTAGTCCAGAATCTTTGAGGATTTTGGTGGGCATTTGCTAATCAATCTGAAAACCTGACCAGCTCCTATAATTAGTTGTTGAGTCTCCAAAGGTGTAAGGGGGTATCTAAATACCCTATTACTGGTTGTGGTAGCATTTTCCATGGTTTAGGTATTGTGGAAGAAATTAAATATTCAGGTAAAATTACTTCAGATCGTTAAAGTGACAAATATTTTATTTTGCCTTTCCTTTCTTACATCTTTCCCATTTCTTTTACCCTTTTGATTATATGCATACAGGAAATATTTTTTATTTTTTGTTGCAGGAATGTAAAGAGGTAATTGCATATTTCAGTCATCAATTACTAGACAGTCTGTTGAAAGCCACCCGACTATCTTTGGATACCCTTAAAAAAAGAATGTTTGTTTCAAAGTAAGTTGTAAGTGAAGTAGTACTTCAGTAACATGATGGTAATAATATTATGAAAATCCATTTAGCTTATTTTTGTTACCAAGAATGTATATGAAAGGCTAAGAGGAAAAATGCATTAATATTGATGGACTGTAATTTTTTTCTTCTAATATCAACAGACACTACATACCCCTTTTCCATGAACCAAAGCTTTCTGCATTTTAGTATACTTTCCTGTTTTTAATAGACAAAATAAAGATTTCTGTCAGTGTAACTTTTCCGATTCACTCTTTTTATTTGTTTTTTTTTCTAATGGGACCTACGTTATACTATGTGGTTTCTGGTAATTGTGGAAAGAATTACACTGACTTTACATAGCGCACATTCTAATAATGTTCACAGAAATTAACAAAAGCTAAAGGGAAACAGCAAATTGGAACATGACAGTCAAATTCACTCTAGACAGCCTGGCAGAGGTGGGAGCATCTGTATAATAAGAATGATCTGGATTTTCTTACAATTCTAAGGAAGGTTGTTCCAGTAACAGTCTTCATAGCAGGTATATCTGTGAATGCCATATGCTTTGACTTTAAAACAGTGACCTCAAACTCTAAAGTGAAGTGCCAGATCTGACTTCATCCATGAGGGCTGTCCCAAGACAGGTTCAGGGCCTGGGGAAACCCCCTGCCCTGAACGCACCCTCACAGGCCCTGCCCCAACCTGCCTCTTTTCCATTCTGCCGTGCCCCCACTCTATCTCTTCTCCCAAATCCAGCCCTTGTTCTGTCCCTGCCCCTTCCAGCCCCTTCTCTGTCCCCTTTCCCTCTCCCGTGAGCAACATGACCTTGTGATTATTGGGGGCTTTGTGGCAGCAGGAGTTGCTGTTCCATCCCAACCTGCACTTAGCAGTGGGAGCTGGTGTGGTTCAGCAGCCTACTATGTTTTGCCCTGCCTCACCATGCTGCCATCCCAGCCTGCTGCACCCTGCTTCTCTGAAGAAGCATGAAGTGAAGCACCCTGGGGCTGGGGTATTCTGGTTCCTGCTGCAGCAGAGAAGATGGGCGTAGGTTGCCGGGAGAAGGTGGTGGGGTGAAGCGGAGCAGGCTGCCAGGCCATTCCATCTCCTAATTTGGAAGTAAGTTTGGGGTTACTCCTGCTGCCACCCCATGCCAGGGCCATCAATAGGCCAATTGAGGTGGATGCTGTAATGCCCAACAAAGTGTGAGATTTGAGTTGGTCACGCCAAACTGTCCTATGGACGGACAGCTCAGTCATCTATAGATAACAAACAAACATGGCAAGTAAATACTTTGTGCTTCCAAGCTCAAAGAATCTCTGTTTTTCTGAGAAAAGATGGTGAAAAAATTGTGGCTTACAATGCCCCAACCCAAACAGCTGCTTCCTCTCTCAGCCAGCACACTAAGAAGAAAATACAAGTTTTCCTGTAGGCAAAGCCTCTCCTTTAAAGAAAGCTAGCAGAGAAAGGAGAACATTTGTCGCATTGTTTTGGATTACAGATGCACTCCTTGAAGCAGAATCTAGGATTCTAAGACTACAATTATCTCAGATTCTCCCAAGTCATGGCATCAGCTAAGCACCAAAATTTGGGCCAATTCTCTAACCATGGAAGATGCTGTGTTGGAATTGCTTAGTCCTTCCCCTTTTCATGCAACAAAATATGGGGGATATCTGTTTGGAAGGAATTGAGTTGTTCAGTGAAAAGGCATTGAATTATCTCAAAACTAAAGGACTTCTGATCAATTCTGATTTGTATACAAACCTTCTTCTGGAAAACTCTTCCATTTTCAACAAAAGGGCCAACACTAATACTAAACTGTGGTTTGGGCCACAGGTTCCTCTATGAGATAGTCATTTAATAGAAGATAGAGATCTAGATATCAGAGAAGTCTTTATTTGGTTCATTTTCTGAATCTTCCTCCAAAAATCAAATCTGAGAGCACACTTGTATTTTCTAAAATTATAGATTTTAATTTCCCTTCTGTTTTTTCTTGAGTAATCACTATATCTTTTTCTTGATGGCCTGGCGTTGAACCTCAGACAAGTGGACTGTGGAAATCATCTAATGAAGTTGTATAGTCTAATTCCTACACATAATGGCTACAACTACACTAGCCCCAAACATCGAAATGGCCACGCAAATGGCGATTTCGAAATTTACTAATGAAGTGCTGAAATGCATATTCAGTGCTTCATTAGCATGCGGGCGGCCGCGGCACTTCGAAATTGACGCGCCTGGCTGCCGCGCAGCTCGTCCCAACGGGGCTCCTTTTCGAAAGGACTCCGTCTACTTTGAAGTCCCCTTATTCCCATGAGCTCAATATGCATTTCAGCGCCTCATTAGTAAACTTCGAAATGGCCATTTGCGTGGCCATTTCGAAGTTTGGGGCTAGTGTAGACACGGCCAATATTTGGTCACTGCTTTCCTTCTTAGATCTTCTCATTTTAGACATATGTAAAGTGGCTATGTGCTCACTACACATTATTATCAAGTGTTAGTGGTTGGATTTGGCTTCAGGTTTCAGGCTTCCCATACCCAAAATCTATTTTCAAGGTAGGAAAGTCCAAATTTTTACTGTAGACCCTCCATAACTGCCAAGAAAACAAAATTTTTCAAGACATACTTTCTCTTTATTTGGTTAATTTCCCTTCAGTGTTTTTCTTCTGTCTAATTACCATCCCCACTTACAGACTTCAACATATCTATTTTTTTTTCTGTTGGATGTTTAAGAGATGTCTTGCCATTGTTATCCACCTTTTTTGGGACATGACGTGTGCTTTTGGCTATGAAATAAAACCATGGCTGTGCTGCAGTCAATAGCCGTGTCTACACGTGCACGCTACTTCGAAGTAGCGGCACTAACTTCGAAATAGCGCCCGTCACGGCTACACGTGTTGGGCGCTATTTCGATGTTAACATCGATGTTAGGCGGCGAGACGTCGAAGCCGCTAACCCCATGAGGGGATGGGAATAGCGCCCTACTTTGAAGTTGAACATCGAAGTAGGGCACGTGTAGCCGATCCGCGTCCCACAACATCGAAATAGCGGGGTCCGCCATGGCGGCCATCAGCTGAGGGGTTGAGAGACGCTCTCTCTCCAGCCCCTGCGGGGCTCTATGGTCACCGTGTGCAGCAGCCCTTAGCCCAGGGCTTCTGGCTGCTGCTGCGGCAGCTGGGGATCCATGCTGCATGCACAGGGTCTGCAACCAGTTGTCGGCTCTGTGGACCTTGTGTTGTTTAGTGCAACTGTGTCTGGGAGGGGCCCTTTAAGGGAGCGGCTTGCTGTTGAGTCCGCCCTGTGACCCTGTCTGCAGCTGTTCCTGGCACCCTTATTTTGATGTGTGCTACTTTGGCATGTAGACGTTCCCTCGCAGCGCCTATTTCGATGTGGTGCTGCACAACGTCGAAGTTGAACGTTGACGCTGCCAGCCCTGGAGGACATGTAGACGTTATTCATTGAAATAAGCTACTTCGATGTAGGCTTCACGTGTAGATGTAGCCAATGAGTGTTTAGACTTTCACTTCAGTGGAGCCAGAATTACAGTACAGGTAGCCTGCACAAATGGAATACTGAGAGAAGGAAATTATATGGTATTTTTTTCTGGAACACTAAATGGCACTACATTTTTGAATTAGGAAACTCTCTTTTCATATGTCATGATTCTTGAAATTGTATTCACATGTTTTGTCTTTGGGGTATATATTTAATTGTATTTTGATCAGTTTGCATTGGTTTATCATCCATGGAATTTAACTTTCCACCTTATAGAAGGTTCTGATTGAAATGCTTACTGAACAGGTTTCATTATTTTGTGGAGTCTTCTGTCCCACTTAAACAAGTACAGACTAGGCTGCTCTAAGGGCAATGGCTAGGTCCAGGATGGTGTGACTGTGTTTAGCACCACTACCCACAGACATTGAAAACTTTCAAAACTAGGGGAATTCTGTTTGTTACATGTTAGGGAGCTAAGATCCTGGGGCAAGAAGATGATTTCTTCAGAGATGCAAAATTCCAAGGGACATAATTTCTTTTTATAGTAATTCAAATGATGGTGGAAATATAATTTAACAATTTTACAGTAAAATATGTAAAATGTATTCTGATTTTATTTTCAGCATCAGCACCTTTGGACGAACAGGATTTTTTGCCCAGGCAAGCAAATCTGAAGAGGTTGTTTCTTTCCTAAAAGCTGAAGTGCATCTTGCTATTCCTAATGTGGTAAGCAATTTGTGATATTATATTTAGCAAGATAAGAAGAAATGCATGAATACCTGTGCTGAATTTGACACCATTTGAAAGATGAGGGGCTGCTGGGGCAAGTTAGAGTTCCTCTCTCTTACATCTTCAGTTTCCTCTTAGGCTATGTCTATGCTAGCCAGGAATATCAACCCACTCATTTCTTCTGTGGTTTGATGGAGGCCGGTCTGGAAAGGTGCATGACACATGGATCTTTCACAGCATGAGCCTGTTCAGGAAGCTGCAAACTGATACTTTTTTCCTGGACCAGAAGATCACTGTAGGGAAAGTTGAAATGCCCATTTTGATTCTGGGAGACCCTGTCTACTCCTTAATACCATGGCTCATGAAGCCATATACTGAGATCCCTAACAGAAACAAGGAGCAGTTCAATAACAGGCTGAGCAGGTGCAGAATGATTGTGGAGGAGTGTGTTTTTGGCGGTTTAAAAGCTCAGTGGCAATCTTTGTATGGGAAGCTGGACCTGTCTGATGACAACATTCCTATGCTTTTAATCGTGTCCTGTACCCTTCGTAATATTTGTGAAGGGAAGGGTGAACACTTCACTTAGGGCTGGACCACTGAGGCTTAGCACTTGGAGGTTGAGTTTGAGACAGGGCTATTACAGGAGTACAGTGCAGGACCATAAGAATCAGGGAAGCCTTTGAGGCAGCAATTTGATGCTGAAAGCCAGTAAAATTTGTTGCTCTGAATGAGAGTGCAGTGTTGCTATGGTAGTAGGTGCCTATAATTGGTCCATGTGATGCACTGAGTAGAAAAATGTTGCTTTGCTGGATTGTGCTTACTTTCTTTCATGTAACTGAATTAATATTGCTTTCAAACACAGATATTTCATTTACTAAAACAGCCATATAGAGCACACACACAGCATGACACATCTGCACTTTGTGGGAAGCAGGTGGGTAAGGGAGGAGTTGCAGCCATGGCATGTTTGCAGATTTGTATATACCCAGATATGTTATGCAGCCCTGCCTTCTGATGTGCTGTGCAATAAATGCTGCTGTTCAGCTGGCTGAACTGTGTGGGGATGGTGGTGGAGTGCATTGGGTTCCTGTAGAAGTCTGCAAGGCTGGATGGTGATGAAACTAGCATGGACTGCATTGAGTGAAAGAGAAAGGTCGCCAAAATGTGATACCAGTGCCATGAGGGCTCATGGAAAATAGTGTTGGGAAACCAGGTGAAGGGCGAAGTGGTCACAGAGCTGATCCATCTGCAGTGCTAGCAGCACCTGGAGCATGTTAGCTTGGTGCTCCATAACGTGTAAGAGCTGCTCTATGGCTTTGTTCTGGCACTAAGTGTTATCCTTCCATTCCTTCCTCTTATTGTCTCTCCACTCCTTCATTTTTTTTCAAAGGTAGTCTACTGCATAATATTATGCGACAGATCCTCTTTACTCTTTAAGGCATTTCCTTGCCATTCAGTTGGCAATATCAAGGAAGTTTAGGATCCCAGGCTTATATCTATGATGCCAAATTGCAACATTTTAAAGAGGCATTATTTTTAACACTAGACAGAATGTTTCAATCACTGATTGACTGTCCCAGGACAAATTCATGTCAGACACAAGACCCCCAAAATAATGAGATAATCACTGGGGCAGGGAAATTAATTGTTGCAGGGCCAGCCTAACTGTTGTCTGTGTCATATGTCTTGGGGAGAGCCAACACTGCTGGGGGGCCTTATAAGTAGTAATCTCCACATATTTTCAAAGCGCTGTGTTCATCCTGGAAGATATCTTGCTGCTCAGGGTGAACAGGGAATCAAGGGAGAGTCTCGTGTGAGATTGCAGCTTCCATGCTTGTCCTTATGCAGCTTGCCTGTGTTCAGCAATGCTTCCCACCACTTACGGCACAGTGGCATGGGAATGGCACTCTTAATGGGACAAAGAACAAAGCAGCTCTGCCAAGGAACTTGCTGTGGTGGACTGCCCAGCCTCTGTCTGCATGATGCTTCTGATGAGATCTGCATCACATGGAAAAATTACAGTTACCTACTACCATCACAGCAGGGTGGATAAAAATCAATGATTTTTTAAAATAAAAATCAGATTTTTTATTTAAAACAGATTTTTTAATGTTTAAATCCTCAATATAATACTAAATTTGTCATTTAAAAATAACAGTTGCGACTAAATCTTACCACAAATATGCTACACATAAAACTTACAGGCTACATCTACACTAGCACAAATCTCGGCCATTTCAAAGATGACTAGTGAGGTGCTGAAATGCATATTCAGCACCTCATTAGCATGCCGCCAGCCATAGCTCTTCAAAATTGCTGCGTTTTGGTGCCACGCGGCTCATCCAGACAGAGGTCCTTTTCAAAAGGACCCCGCCAAGTTCAAAATCCCCTTATTCCTATCTGCTGAGGGTAGATTTTAAGTCTAAGCTCCTATCTGCTGTTAGGAATAAGGGGATTTCAAAGTTGGTGGGGTCCTTTCGAAAAGGACCCCTGTTTGGACAAGCTGCGCGGCAGCGAAACACAGCAATTTCAAAGAGACGCAGCTGGCAGCATGCTAATGAGGCGCTGAATATGCATTTCGGTGCCTTATTAGTAATCTTCAAAATGGCCATTTGCATGGACATTTTGAAGATTTGTGCTAGGGTAGACATGGTCCTCGTCTTATAAAAATGAAATAATAACTTTAATCTTTCTAGCTGAACTACTAGCTCTTACTTCTTGAAAGTTCTGGACTTTTATGTTTCTCAACAAAGTAGAAGATAATATAAGCAAGGAAAGACACAAGCTGGAGAGGACTGTTCTTTGAGGAATGTCCCTGTGGGTGCTCCACAGAAGGTGTGTTGGCACCCTGCCCTCATATTTTTATTAGGTTTATTTAGGCCCAGTGCCTTCTGAGCCTCATGATTTTAAATCTTGAGCACACTCTTAAAGTGCTTGGCTATATATATTTCACTGATGGTGTGCATACACCAAATGCTTTTGTCCAGCAATGTTGGTTGATTCCAAGATTCTGACTTTTGTCTGTCTAAACATCAGGCCCACAGAAAGTACATGTGATTTCTATCAGGAAAGACTTACTACCAGTGCAGGTTCTATTGTTTGTAGAGTGGCACTGTGGCTGTGTCTACACCAGCAAGTTCTTTTGAAAGGCTTTTTGAAAGAAGTGGGCTTGTTTGAAATATTCCATCGAGCGTCTACACACAAAAGTGTTCTTTGGAAAGCAAATTGAAAGAATGTGGCACTCCTTTCAAAATTGCTCTTCTTTTCCCTTTTGAAAGCTTCTTTTGAAAGAAAAGGGCTCAACAGGCCCTTTTTTCTGAAAGAGTGGTCCTCATAGGGCCTGATTTTTCGATCCCTGGCCTGTTCTTTCAAGGCTACGTCTACAAGTGCCCCAAACTTGATGCGGCTTGCCACCATGTGTCTCGCCGCCACGCGTCTCGTCCAGACGGGGCTCCTTTTCGAAAGGACACCGCCTACTTTGAAGTCCCCTTATTCCTATTAGCAGATGGGAATAAGGGGACTTCGAAGTAGGCGGCGTCCTTTCGAAAAGGAGCCCCGTCTGGACAAGACGCGCAGCGGCAAGCCGCGGCAATTTCGAACGCCGCGGCTGCCCGCATGCTAATGAAGCGCTGAATATGCATTTCAGCGCTTCATTAGTAAACTTCGAAATGGCCATTTGAATGGCCATTTCGAAGTTTGGGGCATGTGTAGACACGGCCCAAAAGAGCAGGGGCTGCATGGACTCTTTTTTATAAAAGAGCAGATCACTCTTTGATCTGCCTTTTTGTGTGTGGCTGCACTTTTTTGAAAGAAGTTCTTTCACAAGAGATCTTTCTGAAGGGCTTCTTTCAAAAGATCTCTATAGTGTAGCTGTAACCTGTGTGTTCACCAAGGACCTTGCAATGATGACTACACATTAAAAAAGATGAGGCACTCACGTTTACCCATATCTCAATAACTGCTTGATCAGAGAGAAATTATCTCATCAAGCAGCACAATTTAAAAATTCTTCAGTCTGTTCTCATTAGAGCATAGACTTAAAACGACCCACGTTCACTATAATTCTTTGACTAGACAGAGATACTGCATAATGCAAAGTCAGCAAAAGTGTATTTCCCAGGGTAAAAAATTCCACACCATAGTAGACTACATTATCCAATTATAGATTCACCCAAAACATGAACCGTGGTGTGTCTCAGGCTTCTGGGACACATGGTCTCCAGAAACTTGCATGGTACAATTTGCTAAACTCCACCTATGCTCCAGACAGGGGTGGTTAAGAATCAGTTTATTTTCCCAGAAAGAATCACGTGTATATGCAAGTAACACTTGCAAATGAAGTTCTCGTTTCATTAGACTTGTACAAACACCCATATCAAGTGGAAAAAGGGGTTCACATCTCCTGGCCTCTGTCTATCAAGAATTTATTGACAGATTCTTCTATTCAAGAGTGGGAAGCTGACTCAGATTACCTACAAATACAAGATCTCTGGTAGCTTCAGCATCATATTTCAACAGAACTGTGGGTTTTATAATATCATCCTGGATATTTTTTTCATATATAGGTACACTTTTCTGATTCTTAGTATATCTGCTTGAACTGCTTTCAGGAGGGGAGGGATAGCTTAGTGGGTTTAAGCATTGGCCTGCTAAATCCAGGGTTGTGAGCTCAATCCTTGAGGGGGCTATTCAGGAATCGGGGGCACAACAGATTTTTTGAGATGGTAGATTTCAGGATCCTGACTAAAGGAAGAAAGGTGAGCAGTAATATACAGACCCTTGATTTCAAAAGAGCAGACTTCGACTCCCTGAGAGAACTGATGGGCAGGATCCCTTGGGAAACACAGATGAAGGGGAAAAGAGTTCAAGAGAACTGGCAGTATTTTAAAGAAGTTTTACTAAAGGCACAGGAACAAACCATCCCACTGCATAGTAAGTAATTCAAATCTGGTAGGCAACCAGCTTGCCTTAAGAGGGAAATTCTTAGTCAGCTTAAACTCAAAAAGGATGTGAATAAGAAATGGAAACGTGGACAATTGACTAAGGAGGAGCATAAATATAGGTCTGGAGAATGCCAGGCAGTAATCAGGAAAGCGAAAGCATGATTGGAACTGCCGCTGGCAAGGGATGTGAAGGGTAACAAGCAGGGTTTGTATCGGCATATTAACAATAAGAGGGTTATCAGGGAAGGCATGGGGCCATTACTGGATGAAAGAGGTAACCTAGTGACAGATGATGTAAGAAAAGCTGAAGTACTCAATGGTTGTTCTGCCTCAGCCTTCACGGACAAGGACAGCTCCTACACTATGGTGCTAGACAATGCAGTATGGGAAGGTGGAGGGCAGCCATCAGTGGGGAATGAGTGAGTTAAGAGCTACCTAGAAAAATTAAATGTACACACATCCATGGCTCTGGATTTAATGCACCCAAGGGTACTGAGGGAAGTGGCAAATGTAATTGCCGAACCTTTGGCCATTATCTTTGAAGACTCTTGGAGATCGGAAGAGGTCCCAGATGACTAGAAAAAGGCAAATATAATGCCCATCTTTAAAAAAGGAAAGAAGGACAATCCAGAGAACTATAGACTGGTGAGTCTTACCTCAATCCCTGGGAAAATAATGGAGGGAGATCCTCATGGAATCCATTGTGGAGCACTTGGAATAAGGGGAAGTGATCAAGAGTAGTCAACATGGGTTCACCAAGGGCAAGTCCTACTTGACCCATCTGATTAACTTCTGTGATGAGATATCTGGCTCTGTGGACGTGGGGAAAGTCAGTGGATGTGATATACCTTGACTTCAGCAAAGCTTTTGATACAGTCTCCCACAACATTCTTTTCCATAAGTTAAGGAAGTATGGATTGGATCCATGAACTATAAGGTGGGTAGAAAGCTGTCTTGATGGTCGGGCCCAACGGGTAGCGGTCAATGGCTCAATATCTGGATGGCAGTCTGTTTCAAGCAGAGTGCCTCACGGCTCGGTTCTGGGGCCGGTGTTGTTCAACTTCTTTATTAATGGCCTGGATCAGGGACTGTATTGCATCCTTATAAAGTTTGCAGATGACACTCAGCTAGGGGAAGAGGCAGATACACTGGAGGGTAGAGGTAGGATCCAGAGTGACCTGAATAAATTGGGGGATTGGACAAAAAGAAATCTGATGTGGTTCAACAAGGAGAAGTGCAGAGTCCTGCACTTGGGATGGAAGATTGTTATAGGTTGGGGATCGACTGGCTAAGCAGCGGTACAGTGGAATGGGACCTAGGGGTTATGGTGGATGAAAGGCTGGATATGAGTAAACAGTGTGCCCTTGTAGCCAAGAAGACAAATGGCAAATTAGGGTGCATTAGGAGGAGCACTGTGAGCAGATCTAGAGAAGTGGCTGTTCCCTTCTATTCAGCACTGGTGAGACCAGATCTTGAATATTGTGTCCAGTTTTCAGCTCCCCAGTATAAAAAGGATGTGGATGTGCTGGAGCAGGTTCAGTGGAGGGCAACAAAAATGATTAGGGGTCTGGAGGACATTACCTATGAGGAGAGGCTGGGGGATATGGGCTTATTTAGTTTACAGAAGGGGAGACTTAGAGGTGATTTAATACCAGCCTTCAACTTCCTGAAGGGGTGCTCTAAAGAGGATGGAGAGAAATTATTCACGGTAGTGACAAATAGCAGAACAAGGAGCAATGGTCTGAAATTACAGAAGGAGAGGAGTTGGTTGGATATGAGGAAAAACTACTTCACCAGGAGAGTGGTGAAACACTGGAATGTGTTGCCTAGAGAAGTGGTGGATTCTGCATTTGTGGAGGTTTTTAAGTCCAGGCTTGACAAGGTCCTGGCTGGGATGAATTAGTTGAGGTTGATCCTGCTTGAAGCAGGTGGCTGGACTAGATGACCTCCTGAGGTTTCTTTCTAGCCCTATGATTCTATGATTTAATGTTGTGAGTGAGCAGTAGCCTTCATGCCAACTGTTGAAATGTTCCATTGTGCTAGGGCAGTATTAGTCTTTTGCTTGCCTTAAACACATTCCTATTAAAAAAATGTAAAGCTGATCCTTGGAAGTCAGTCCATACCTTTAATAAATAGCATGCTTTGGATTTGCCTTCAAGAGCAAATTTTAGATTGATGATGCCTCAAACTTTATTTAATTAGGAGTCTCTACCTGTGTCCTGAGTTTTCCACAACTGTGAATATGCAGAGCCACTCAAAGAAGAAATTAAGGTTACTTACTTGTAACCAGACTTCTTTTAGGTAACTCTGAATATCTCTTCTGACCTTCCCTTCTTTCTTAGAGCTCTATTATTTCTCTGTGTTGTCAGTGATAGGAACTGAGACAGAAGACTTATATATTTGGACTGACCCTGAGAGTGTTCAGCTACAATGAGGAAAGAAACAGGAGGGGGCACATGTGTGCGCTAAAGGGTGCTGCTTGTAGATGTTTCTACCATTAGCCTGCAGTGGGTAACACATAATACATACATATCAGTGTTCAGAATAATCTTAAAGAACTGCAGTTTTAAATAAATAACCTTAATTTATTTCAAATTAAGTAACCTCTGTATGGCTGGGACTACCGGAGCTCTGCTCAGCACTGCTGCCTGCAGAGCTATGCAAAGTGATCCTGAGGCATAAGGCACTGGTGACAGAGGGGGGTTTAGCCAGCAGAGGCACATCCACATGCCTCTGCAGTGCCAGCACCCCCTTCTGCTGGCACCGAACTCTTGCATGGCTATGGTAATGAGCTTTTGGAGTATGCAAATAGGTAACCATTTGCAATCCTGAGAAGCTCAGGTTGCAAAGCTCTGCCAGCAGCAGCACTGAGCAGAGCTTCATGTGAACCCATTGTATAAATCCAACAAATTTAAAAAGTGTTAAATTTAAAAGAAACACAAACATATTGAGATATGTAAAGGGCCTTGTTTACATAGCAGGAATATGCAAATGAGGCACAAGATATTTAAATCCATGCCTCATTTGACTATCTCCGTTTGCTCATTACCATGCCCCTTCCAGAAGGGAGTGGGCTATGTGGATGAGGTCATAGAGCCTATTTTGAAACAGAGCCATTGAACACACTGTGGCTTATTTCAAAAGAGGCACTATTCCTTGTCTTAACAGCACCTATTTTGAAATTCTATTTCAAAATAGGCACTATTCCTCAGAAAGGTTACATCTACACCTGCCCCTCCTTTTTGGAAGGGGCATATAAATAAAGCAGGTAAGAACTGCTAATGAGGTGCTGATATGAATATGATATGCCGTCATTTGCATAATGGCAGCCACTGGGAGCATCAAACATTCTGCTTTAGAATTGCAAACTAGCCACGTAGATGGGGTTCCTTCAAAAGGAAACCCCTATTTCGAAAGCACTGTTCTTCCCCCCAAAAATTCTGCATGTAGGCATTCCACGGGATCTTTCAAAAGAGACCCCTTTCAGAAACTCTTTCGAAAAAACTTGCTAGTGTAGACACAACCCCTCAGTCTTTACAATACATGGTTGTGAAGGTGAGACATATCTCATACTGATTGGTGGGGAATGAGCTTCCTCCAGACAGAATAGGTCAGTGGAGAGGGTATCCAGCCTCAGAAATATTCCTGACCAAGAGGTGCAACCCTTTAATTTCTTTCGGTGCTCTACCACAGTCACTACCAGCAATGGAATTCAACAGCTGGACACAGGTAAAGGAGTGTTCCATATTTGGCAATGGGGCAATATAGCACATGTCCATCCCTGAGTAAAACAGGAGCTTGGAACAACTGTGATTCAGAAGAGTGTTTCTGAGTCACAATAATTTTGAGCCCCTAGAGCATGGCACAATTATGCTGCATGTCTTAGCAACAGCTATGATGAAAGGCTCAAAGTAGCTCTTGGAAAATTAGGTTACAGTGCATTTATTTTTTGTTTGTTGTGCAGGTAATGGTTCCTAGTTTAGATGATATACAGCAAGCCATCAATCGCATGATCCAATTAACACTGGAAGTAAGTCGTGGAGTTGCTCAATGGGGACAGCAACATTTACAAAAATCCAGTATACTACTGGACAGAAATGTACCTATCGTCTCTTCATCGCCCAGCATGGTGGCAGGGAAGCCAGCCAAAAAAGAAGAAAGTAAGCTTTTTTGCTGCCTTGTAATGTTTTTCTTCCATTAAAATGTCTTTGCTTCTGAATATTTCATGATTATTCTCATTTGGTTTGAAAGGGACCTACTGAGGAATCATTCAGATTATTTTACTTATTTTTACTTTAATTTAGTCAGATGTATGAAACAGAAGTGGATATTTCATAGAATCCTAGAAGTCTAAGCCTGGAAGGGACTTCAGGAGGTCATCAAGTCCAGCCCCTTGCCTAGAACAGAATCAACCCTATCTAAATCATCCCAGCCAGGACTTTGTCAAGCCGGGATTTAAAAACCTCTAGGTATGGAGATTCTACCACCTCTCTAGGTAATGAATTCAGTACTTCACCACCCTCCTGATATAGTTTTTCTTTATATCCAAACTACACCTCCCCCTCTGTAACTTGAGACCATTGCTCCTTGTTCTGTCATCCATCACTAATGAGAACAGTCTCCAACCTCTTTAGATCCCCCTTCAGGAAGTTGAAGGCTGCTATCAAGTTCTCCAATACTCTCCTCTTCTGTAAACTAAATAAACCCAAATCTCTCAGCTGCTCCTTGTAGGTCATGTGCTCCAGCCCCTTAATCATTTTTGTTGCCCTCTTTTGGACCATCTCCAGTGCATCCATATCCTCTTTATACTTGGGGGATCAGAACTGAACACAATACTCCAGATGTGGCTTTACCAGTTCTGAAGAGTGGGGAATAATACCTTCTCTAGATCTTCTAGAAATTCTCCTTCTAATGCAGCCCAATATGCCATTAGCTTTCTTGGCTACAAGGGCACACGGTTGACTCATAGCCAGCCTCTCATCCACTGAATCCCCAGGTTCTTTTCTGCTGTATGCTACTTAGCCAGTCAGTTCCCAGTCTGTAACAATGCCTGGGATTTTTCCGTCCCAAGTGCAGGACTCTGCACTTCTCCTTGTTGAACCTCATCAGATTGCCTTTAGCCCACTCCTCCAATTTATCTAGGTCCCTCTGGACCCTATTCCTACCCTCCAACATCTCTATCCATTCCCCTAGCTTAGTGTCATCAGCAGATTTGCTGAAGGTGCAATCCATCTCCTCATCCAGGTCATCAATAAAGATATTGAACAATACCAACCCTTGAACCAATCCTTGGAGTACTTTATTTGAAACCGACTGCAAACCAGACCTTGAGCCTTTGATCACTAGTGTCACTTGTTGGGCCCACCCATCTAGCCCACTTTCTATCCATCTTGCAGTCCATTTATCCAATCCATACTTCCTAACTTATGGGCAAGAATGTTGTGGGAGACTGTATCAAAAGCTTCGCTAAGTTCAAGGTATATCACATCCATTGCGTTCCCCATTTCCCCAGAACCAGTTACCTCATTAATAGAAGCTAATCAGATTAGTCAGGCATGACTTGCCCTTGGGGAATCCAAGTTAACTACTTGCGACCACTTTCCCCTCTTCTAAATGCTTCAAAATGTATTCCTTGAGGAGCCCCACCATGATTTTTGTGGGGACTCAGGTAAGGATGATTGGTCTATAGCTCCTTGAATTTTCCTTCTTTCCTTTTTTAAAGATGGGCACTGTACTTTCCTGTTTCTAGTCATCTGAGACCTCTTCTGATCACCATGAGTTTTCAAAGATAGTGGCCAAAGGCTCGCAATTGCATTTGCCAGTTCTTTCAGTACCCTAGGATGCATTAAGTCAGGACCCATGGATTTATATATGTCTAGCTTTTCTAAATAACTGTTAACCTGTTCTTTCCCCACTGACGGGTGCCCACCTCCTTCCTGTACTGCATTGTCTAGTGCAGTAGTCTGACAGCTGACCTGGTCTGTGAAGACAGAGGCAAAGAAAGCGTTGAGTACTTCAGCTTTTCCCACATCATCTGTCACAACGTAACCTTCCTCAGCCAGTAACAGTGCCATATCCTCCCTGATCACCCTCTTATTGTTAACATGCCTATAGAAACCTTTCTTGTTAGTCTTCACATTCCTTGCTAGCTGCAGTTCCAGTTGTGCTTTTGCATTCCTGATTACTCCCCATCATTCTCCAACAATGTATTTACACTTCTCAATCATCTGTCCAAGTTTCCACTTCCTATATGCATCCTTTTTGAGTTTTAGCTCACCAAGGATTTCCCTGGTAAGGCAAGGTGCTTGCCTACTATATTTGCTTTTCTTACTGTGCATTGGGATGGTTTGTTCCTGTGCCTCCAGGAAAGGTTCTTTAAAATACAGTAAACCCTCTATTTAATGGACTAATGCGGGGGAGGGGTATCTGTTAAACCCAAATGTTTGTTAATTCACAGAGTTTAGTATGGCCCACCCCCGTCAGGCTCCACCAGCCCCTCCGTCACAACGCCCAAAATGCCCACTACTCACCACCACAGGATGAACTGCTGGGGTCCACCACCACTCCTGAGGGTCCTGCTGCGTCTGTGGGCCCTGCTGTGCAGAGCAGCAAGGGTTCTGCTATGCATATCAGCAAAAGCTGCCCCAGGGCTGGGGTCACACCACAGCAGGGGCCCTGCTGCATGTGTCAGCAAGGTTCCCACCATGGCTGGTGGCTCTGCTGCATGCGGCAGCAAAAGCCCCACTGTGGCTGGAGACTGCTGTGTGTGGCAGCAAGAGCTGCCATCAATGCCACCTGAAGAGCTGTTGCTGTTGCTGCTTCTGGAGCTGCCACACACTCTTCCCACCGGCGGTGGGATGCGTAGAAGTGCCATCTGCCCATATACATGTACCACCCCTGGTGGGAGGAGTGTGTGGTGGCTCTGGGAGAAGAGGTGGTGACAGTGGCTCTGCAGGAAGTAAGTCCATTGTGAGGGGTGGGAGGGAGGCAGGCAGATATATAGGATTTTACAGGCCCCAGTTAAGCAGACTTTGGGAACAATGGAGTCCATTGTTCCCGAAGTCTGCTTAACTGTGGCCCATAAAATCAAGGGTTTACTGTACTGCCTGTTCACCTGGAATCCTTTTCTCTTCATATTTGCTTCCCTGGGGATCCTGCCCATCAGTTAAAATCTGCTCTTCTGAAATCAAGGGTCTGTATTTTACTGCTCAACTTTCTTCCTTTTGTCAGGATCCTGAAATCTATCATCTCATGATCATTGCAGCCCAGTATATTTCATACTCATGGAAGTAGGAGAAAACTGTAATAATCAGAAAGTATTGCATTATATAAACATTGTCACAGTATTAGTTTCCCATTCAACCTCAAACAGCATGAACTTGTTGATGTTACCTTTATATACTACTCCTTCTTTCTTACTTCTGAAGAATGTAGACCATCATAACTTAGTTTGATAAAATAAAGAGCTATGCAAACTTCATTCACTGGAGAGTTAAGGCAGGAAAGAGAAGCAGTGCTGTGATTTGGGTTCAGATCACTGACATTACATTTGAAAGGTTTCATTATTATCTAGGTTCCTAAAGAAGACATATGCAGAATTGTACGATTACCAGCATTACTAAATTGAGAGGAAGGATGTTAGATTGCTTAGTGCACTGTACGCTTTGTATTCTTTGTAGTGATCAAAGTTAATATGTTTGAAAATGTAGGAAAACATACAAAATATTTATAACAAATTTAATTATGTATTCTATTATTGTTTAATAGTGCAATTAAAACTGTGATTAATTATGGCTTCTTTTTAAATGTCAACAACTAATTGTGATTTTTTTTAGAATTGTTTGACGGGCAATCTACTAAGTTATCACATATAGCAATTGAATTTAAAATGTGTCTTCTGGGAGATGTGTCGTTAATGGATCCTTAAACTACCTATTTTGACACAATTGGATGCCTGCTAAAAAAAGGGTCTTTTGTGGAATAACCAGGGTGTCACATATGAGAGATAAAGGACCTCATACTCTTTGGATAAACTTGTATGGCTCATTATTTGAAATTTATGATTGTAACAAATCAAACAAATATCACCTTACATAAAATCATAATAAAATTGTGCTATGTGTACCCTTTACAAGAAGAATGAAAACAAATTTCCTGAAAATTTAAAAGGCAAACTTGCAAAATATAGAGGATAGGAAAGTGGGTTTCAACAGCCTAAGAGTAATGAAGTACGGGTTACAGGTTTTGAGATTTCCATAATATTTGCTAAGAGGTATGTTTTTACTTTAAATCTTTTTGTCTTCAGTTTGTTAAAATATATTTGGAGTATATTGTAGTTTTATAATTTTGGAAATGTGAAGATAGATTTTAATGGATTGTTAACTTTTCATGTAAATTATTTATTTTACAGAAGTACTTGATGAAGCTTTTCCTGTAAGAAAGCAAAGGAATTTTTATCCAGGTGTTGCAGAACACAAAGATATTTCTAAGCTAGTTGTCCTCCTCTCCTCATCCGTAAATTCTGTAAGAAAAGCAGCTAGTGAAGCATTGCAAGATTTTCAGAAATATAAAGTTCTGTGGACAGAAGACAGAGATGCTAAAGTTCAGGTAAATTTACTGATGAGCATTTCTAGAGGAATGTCCATAACAGTGGTACTCATCCAGGATACACAGAAGTCTTCAAGGAGCAGTTCAATGATGTTTTTGCCTATTTTTTTGCCTAGTTTAGTTTTTGCCTAGAGTTTTCCCTAGTTCTACAATAGGCTCTAAAGCTGTGCAGTGTAACGGGGCTCCTGCAGGTCCTTAAGGACCCAGGACCACAATTCTAGGAGGAAGATAAAAATTCAATTAAAAGTGAAAAAATGAGTAGATGTGGGTATCATGAGGCAAGATAGGGGTGGAATTAAAAAATAGTCTTCCTGTGCCACATACAACACGAATTTTCTAGTCAGCAGCCACTGCTTTCCATCTGCCTTGCTCTGACGACTATGCTGCCTTCAACAGCAGCACAGTAACAAGAGGGGCAATGTTCTCTGGTCGCCAAATGACAAGGCTCACAAGTGAAAAACAAGATCAAATATCACACTAAAGTGTAAGTACAACATTTGGATTCCAATTGATTTATTTTGTAACTATATGACAAAAAACAAAGTAAGCACTTTTTCAGTAATGTATTTAGACACTTTTGTATTTTTATGTCTGATTTTGTAAGCAAGTTGTTTTTAAGTGAGATGAAACTTGGGCTACATAAAACAAACCATTACAATGAAAAGGATATAGTAATCTGAAAATGTTGATAATCACTGCTATATAAGGCCGCGTCTACACGTGCACGCTACTTTGAAGTAGCGGCGCTAACTTCGAAATAGCGCCCGTCACGGCTACAAGTGTTGGGCGCTATTTCGAAGTTGAAATCGACGTTAGGCGGCGAGACATCGAAGTCGCTAACCCGATGAGGGGATGGGAATAGCGCCCTACTTCGAAGTTGAACGTCGAAGTAGGGCACGTGTAGCCGATCCGCGTGCCACAACATCGAAATAGCGGGGTCCGCCATGGTGGCCATCAGCTGAGGGGTTGAGAGACGCTCTCTCTCCAGCCCCTGCGGGGCTCTATGGTCACCGTGTGCAGCAGCCCTTAGCCCAGGGCTTCTGGCTGCTGCTGCGGCAGCTGGGGATCCATGCTGCATGCACAGGGTCTGCAACCAGTTGTTGGCTCTGTAGATCTTGTGTTGTTTAGTGCAACTGTGTCTGGGAAGGGCCCTTTAAGGGAGCGGCTTGCTGTTGAGTCCGCCCTGTGACCCTGTCTGCAGCTGTTCCTGGCACCCTTATTTCGATGTGTGCTACTTTGGCGTGTAGACGTTCCCTCGCAGCTCCTATTTCGATGTGGTGCTGCCCAGCGTCGAAGTTGAACGTCGACGTTGCCAGCCCTGGAGGACGTGTAGATGTTATTCATCGAAATAGCTTATTTCAATGTCGCTAAGTTATTTCGATGTAGCGTGGACGTGTAGACGTAGCCTAAGTCTCCTCATCTTCTGAAATAAGGCAACTGAAGAAATGTCCCAAGCCCAAAAATCTACAGTGCATTTTTACAGTGTAAAATACTTCACTGTAAAGAAACTTAATGTGAACTTCCTTTGATCTGGAGGAGGATTGGGAGCAGGATATTTTTTGGTATTGCTCACGTTGTTCTCACCCATCCTAATAGTGTCCTCTTATTTAATGGCAATGTTAATTGGCAGTTCCCAATAATTATGGGTTACTTCTCTTGAAAAACATTCTGAATTTGAGACAAATCTGATTGGGGATATGTGGGTGCTGATCCTGTCCCAGATAATTGACTGACACTACCAATATCCCTAGATGGGAGTGTATCTACATTTTCAGTTTTTCTACTTGATGACCAAACCCAATTTCACAAGATAGTATCTAGGATGACAGAACGATTTCAGTGTATCTTTATTCAGGAGAAGACCCATCTTTTACTTGATATTCTGAGATTCCTATACTCACAGACTGTAAGATCATAAAGGGCCGCTGTGATCTGACATTCTGAATAACATAAACCACAGAATTTGCCTTAATTAATTACTGTTTGAACTTCATAATATCATTTAGAGGAAACATTCAACCACAACCCATAGCAAGTTATTGCATTGGTTAATTAATTTACTTGATGAAACTTTCCTATTTCCCTTATTTCTAGTCTGAAGTTCTCTAGCTTCAACTTCTTCTAGTTTTTCTCTGTGTGCATATTTTGCAGATGGGTAAGAGTGCTCCTAAGACAATGATGGTAAAGGCAGCTGTGAAAATACCTTGGCCACACTATCAGATAAAGAGTTTACCCTATCAGATAAAGAGTGAAAGACACTAGAACTCCTGGGTAGGAAGGCATTGTCCTTCTCAGTCCTCTGATTTCATATAACTAATTACGACAATTTATCAGCAAAACACAATTTTTACACCTATACTAGGCAAAATGTCCGTGGAAGATTGAGCTTAGTTCCTGTCCTCTCTGGATGAGTGGAGATTGGTAGCAAAGGTGGCTTTTCCAGGTTGTGATAGATACCACAGATCCAACATCCTGATGTTTCGCTAAAGGACTGGTCATGAGAAGGGACTTGTGGCTCCAATCATCCGACTTCCCAAGAGAGTACCAGAATACTACATAAAACCTGTCTAGGTCCCCTTTTCCCAGAGACAGAGGTCTTTCCCAGCCTCGGGGAGAGAGTGAGGAGAAGGGCAGACATGGAGCTTTCAGCACCATCATCATCATCATCATCAATAACCATGGGCTCAGCGCACGTTGGTGTCTGATGCCTTTCTCACTGTTTCCTCACGTCTTTCCCTGTCCAGTGTGTAGTGGCTAAGTTTCTGTAGATCGGCTCCACACCAATCTACTATATAATCTATCCTTTCTCTGTGGGGTCTGCCTCTCCTGTTTGAACCGTCCATTATGCCAAATACCAGGGTCTTGATTTTTCATTCATCATTCATTCTGCAAATATGCCCAAATCGTTGTAGCTTCCATTTTATAACCTTCTGCAGCAGGTTCTCTTTCAGCTGTATCTTTCTATATAATTCCTACTGGTGACCTTCTGCATCCATCCTATTCTCCGAATCTTTCTATGACAACTCCTTTTGAACACCAATATTCTTCTTTTCGAATCTTTCGTTATCACCCATGTCTCACATCCGTCCAATGTGCTGCTGAATACACACATTTTCAAGACACTCAGCTTCATTCCTAAGCTAATCGCTTTGCTTTTCTGGATCTTATCCATCTCCTTCAAACTTGCCCTTGCTTTTGCTATTCTAGTTGCTATTTCCTTCTTACAGTCTAGATCATATGTTATGTTACTCCCCAGATATATGAACTTCTCTACATTTTCTAGTTCAATACCATCGACACTGATCTTCCTTCCTATTTTCTTATCTCCAAATACCATTGTTTTTGTTTTATCGATGTTCATAATCAGTCCATACCGCTTCCCTTCTTCGTTTAGCACCTGCACCGTTTTCGTCAGCTTCTCTTCATCTTTCTTAATTATAACTATATCATCCACAAACCTCAAGTTGTTAATTCTTTTAGCATGCACAGATATCCCTTCTGTTTCTTCCTTGATTTTATCCATCACTCTCTCCAGATGTGCGATGAATATACTTGGCGATATTGGATCTCCTTGTCTCATACCTGTGTTTGTTTTAAACCAACTTCCCAACTGCCCGCATGTTCTCAGTGGTGCCTCCGCATTGTCACTGATATCCTTCAACAACTGTACCAGTCTGCTATCCACTCCATATGACTCCAACACTGCCCTACTCACTTTCTGATCTATACTGTCAAATGCCTTCCGAAAATTGACGAAGCAAGTGTATACGTTTTTGTTCTTTTGTCGAGCTTTCTCTGCTATCAGTCGTAGTGCTAATATCTGCTGTATAGTACTTCTATCTTTTCTGAACCCTGCTTGCTTGTCTGTTATATGTTCTTCTATCTGTGATTTTAGTCTCTCAATTAGTATCATCATCAGCACCTTGCCTAGATGACTCATTAGGGTAATCGTTCTGTAGTTCTTGCACTCCAATGTACTTCCTTTCTTGTGTATTGTCACTAGCACAGATCTTGTGCATTCCTTAGGTGCCATCCCTTCTTTCCATGCTATATTACATAGTCAGTGTATTTCCTGAATCATGCTTTCTCCGCCATATTTGATCATCTCTCCCGTGATCTTATCATTTCCAGGGCTCTTGTTGTTCTTTAGTCATTTCACTGCTTTTTCTACTTCCTCCTTCGAAATATTGGTCTTGCTCTTGATGCTCGGTGGAGATATCTCTTTCAGTTCTTCAATCAGTCTCTCTGAGACACTCAGGTCCAACTGTGCTTTGCATAGATCAGTGCAATATCTTGTCCATCGCTGCACAATCTTTTTCCTGTTCATGAGCACTTATTCGTTCTCATTTTTGATTGCCATCTGCTTTAGTTGCCATTTCCTATTTATATTCCTCATTGTCTTATACATCTCCCTGGTCTTACATTCACCATAATACCTCTCCATATCTTCATATTGCTCCTGTAACCATTTCTCCTTATCGTTTCTGGCTGTTTTCCTTGCCTCATTGCATTTCATCCTATATTGCTGTTCTGCCAACTCAGAAACATCTCTTCTGATCTTCAACACCCTCTTCTCTTGAACAAACATCAGTGTCTTCTGAGTAATCCACTTGTTGATCTTCTCTTCTTCTGGAACAGTCTGCTCAGTTGCTTCTTCTGTAGAGGTGGCTATCCCTGTGACTCTCTTATCTAGGTCTTTCTCTGTGGTGATATTCTTCATCTTCTCTTTGAGCGCTGCTCTGCATGCATTCCCTGTTTTTTCCTCACATAGCCTTTCCATGTCTCTTCTTTTCTTAAACTGTGTCTTACACTTTCTTTTGAGTTTTATCTTGATGTTTGCAATCACTACACTGTGGGCTGAGTGTATATCCGCTCCTTGGAAAGTTCGGCACTGCTATACTGATGTTATCCATCTTTTTCTTATCAAACTCATATCGATCATGTCCTTGGACTTCCTGGCATTCGATCGCCATGTCCACTTCTTATGGTCCTTTTGTTGGAATTTCGTGTTGCAGATCACCATCTCCTGCTCTGTAGCAAACTGTAGTAGTTTTTCACCTTGTTCGTTTCTTTCTCCATACCCAAATCTTCCCATGACTCTCTCCCAAGCTTCGTTATCTGTTCCAACCTTCGCATTCCAATCTCCTCTGCTGATCAACACATCTCTCTTCAGTATCTCCTCCACCGTCTTTGTCAAGTCTTTACAGAGTAGTCCAATCTCTTCCTCTGTACTGTCTGATATGGGTGCATACACCTGAATGACTGAGATGTTGAACGGTTTTGCTTCGAATCTCACTACCATCATTCTTGCACTCTCCGGTTTGTATACTAATATTGCTCTTCTAGCTGTTTTGCTAAGAAGGAATCCGACTCCTGCTTCATGCTTCACTTTGTGTCTGACCAGTGACTTCACAACCGCATATCTCTCCTGATGCTGTCCAGCGCATCTCCGCCAGTCCAACTATATTGCATCAGTATCTCTCCATCTCCTTCGAAGCAGCTGTAATTTTCCAGTTGCCTATAGTGTTTGGATGTTCCATGTTCCAATGGATAACATATGTATTAGTTGTAATTCTCTTTTGGTAGCCAACTTATCGACCCAAACCCGATTGGTCGATTGGTATCGTGGACCTTGTTTATCCTGGTGATGTCCGAGCCGGCATCTTTTGTCGTTTAGTTGTAGTGGTGTCAGATTTCATTCGTGTTGTTTTTTGATGTTCAGCGCATCGACACTCATCTGACCAACCTTCCTCTTTCATCCAGGCTTGGGACTGGCATGGTGCTCATAGAGGCTTCATGGCAGAGTTGCTTTCAGCACCCCATTATTACAAATCTTCCAGTGCCGCTGGGCTTGGAGTGGACCCTGCAAGAACAGAGTCTCAGAGCATGGTCTTCTGCTTCAGACCAAAAATCTATATTAGAAGTATCTAAACTTTTGAGGATCATTCCCCCTTTTATGTCTGTTCATGCTCCCCCTGAGCTGGGCCAGGAATGGACTACAGCTCCAGGAAGATGGGGACCTGGACAAAATTACGGGGGCTGAGGCTTGTGTCCCAGCTGGGTGATAGCTTTATGGCCCAGCACAGTGTAATGGACAGTGGCTGAGGCTGGGTGCATGAGCGGGGCTGCAGCTGTGTTGTGCTGTGGGCCAGCAACAGGCCTATGGCCAGGTGCTGTACTGCTCCCAATTTTGCCCTCACTCTTGGCCATGGACGGGGGACCATCTGGGGACTGGTGAAGCTGGGGACAGGGAGAGGTATGGGACTTGGGAGCCAGGGAAGTGGTGGGGGTGGGATCATAGCAGAGCTGAGGGTAGGGACAGGTAGGTGGCACTCAGCCCTGTTCCCATGGTGATTGTTCAATCCCCACCGTGACCCCCCACCCCCAGAAGTTTCTCCATGTTTCACGGTGGGCTTGCTCCACACTTTGAGGACCTCTGGTCTAGACTGCAGTTGTATAGCTGTGTAGCCTGAGCCCTGCAGGACCAAGCCAGTAGACCTAGACTCTCAGAGCCATGGGTTTTGATTGCAGTGTTGATGTATCTTTCGTACCCATGATAGACACTTGTTTGGGCACATAAGTTCTTTGATCTTTATTCAGCTAGTACTCCTCCACCAACCTCTTCATGTGGTTGTACCGCTAGCTAAACTCTAATAAGTAGTGAGAACATACACAGCATTATGTGAAGAAGAAAAGGTTGGTTGACAATAACTGGATTTCTCAGACTGTTGCCTCTGCATATTCATGATACCCTACCACCTTCCTTGCTTCCTGGCAATTCTGATGTGAGATTTCAAGTCTGAGGTTCAGCAGAAGGAAAATAGGTAGCTGGGGACTTCATCTCTTTTATATAACTTCAGACCTGGATATATGGAAACAAGAGAGAGCGTTCATGTAGCACTCAGTAGATACTGCTCTTTTCGAATGGTCTGAAGTCTTGCAGCATCCAGGGACACATTCCATAACTGTAACTGTACAAAGACAACACTCTCAAAAACCTCCAGTTATGGTTAAATAACCTTTTATTCAAAAGACAGCAATTCTATTATATGTGACTCACTATTCTGTTTTGAAAACAAATCAGGATGGAAGCTGAAGTTCAGTTAAATTTATATTCTCTTTAAATAAAGCTGATGCGCTCTTTTTCTTTGACACAGAAAATTTATCCTTATGACTCCTTTTAGTTTTCAGTTATTAATTATAATTAGGAGTGTCCAGTTTCTTAGAATAGATTGTGGGGAAGAATTATTAGGAAATACAAAGAGAGGTATTTGAGTTTCTTTCACTGGCACGTTGAACACAGTTGGAAAGTTGCTTAAAGATAACTTGACTTGCTCCATGTCAGTCTTGCTTAGAACCCTTGCCTATTCATTCATTTATGTCCATTCTCATGAAAGGAAGCTATGAAGGAGAGGTGTCAGAAATATGTAGGGTGTGTTGAGAGATGGTGGCATGGAGCCTAAAGTTGCTGTGTACTCAGATAAAGAGACTGGGAGTAGAGGAAGGAACTTTGATATTCCTGTTATTTGGTTGAGGCTGAGAAGGAGAGGTGGCACACTCAACAAAAGGAGAGACACAGGAATATTTCAAGGGAAGAGTTGGAGTATGCTCATCCTTGGGATTCTAAAAGTTAAATATTTCCAGCAGAATTTTGTGCTCAGATGTAACATTATGGTGTACAGTGGCTAGAGCAAAGTCATTTTATAACACAACCTTGGTTTTTTTCCCTTTTTTAAAACAAAAACATAAATACATGCCCAGTTGCACATCAAAAATTTTAAAATTACATTACTACTTTAACATTTACAGTCTAAGTACTAGGTAATTAATACATCTACAACAATGTATATATATTATTAGCTATTTTAATGTACTAGGGCCAAATTCTCAAAGACATGTAAAGGTAAAACCAAACACATAGATAAGCGCAGAGTCCAAATTCTACATGGATATACTGATAGTTTTTCTTCGACTGATTGCTCATGTCCATTACAAATTGGGTGTGTGTGCCCTTTTTGCCTGAGCCAGTAGCCATAGGGTCAGTGCAGTGCCCACTGGAGTGGCACCAATATGGTGACCAATATAGGCACCGCCTCACCACCTCCCTGCTCAGTCCTTCTCTCCACGCTGCTGGTCATTGGAGCTCTTGCTTTCTCTGCTCAATTCTTTAGCTAGTAGCCTATAGTAGTGTAAATAGTACTTGAAGAAGTGTAAATAGTTTTAGTACTTGATCGTTAGTCTTAGTGTTTTAACTAATAGCCGAGGTGGGGCTTTCCTTCCACCTCGGCATTGGGGAATTCCTGGCTCTCCAGGCTTTAAGACTTGTTCAAAATGTGGCAAATGTATGCCCAAAAGTGACCTCCATTCAGCCTGTTTGATTCGCTTGGGGGAAGGACACTTGCATGAACACTGTCCAATTTGTAAGGTGTTTAAGCCCAGAACTTTGAAAGATAGGGCCTAACGCCTTAAAGTCCTCTTAATTGAGACAGCTCTTAAGCCTCAAGAATCTCCAGCAGGAGCGGAGAGTGGAGCCTTCTTGGTGCAAAGTTCACTGGCACCATCAACCATGGTGCCGCCTAAGGACTTCTGGCATTGGGAGCAGGTGCACGTACCGGTGCCTTCTCGGCACCATAGGAGTCAATCTCTGGTGCCGATGAAGAGGAGGAGGCATGAGAGGCATTGCTCATCGAAGTCAAAGTGGGGCAGCCTCAAATCCAAGGCTCCGACATGAACTGCTGAAGGGCAGGAGGCACGTCTGTTGAAGCCGGTGCAGAGCAGGAGCCTGCAGGTGCTGGACTTACCCTCAACACCAGAGACATTTCGAGTGGCACAAGGACTTCTGCAGATGACGATTCTGGGTCCTTCTCTGTCGTTGGAGGAGAGGTGCCATAGCGATGAAACTGAGCAATTGGGGCTCATGGACGTGACACCGGCACCAATCCCAGTGCTCACTTTGGTGCTGGCACTAACACCATATTTGGTGCTGAGCACTCCAGTGCCAACCCAGCAGACTGTGGGCCAGTTTCAGGTGCCCAATACTCCAGCACCAGCACAGTCCTCAGCGTGCATGACTTTGGAGCTGACTCCGATGGCCCTGCTGTGGTCATCTGCTTCTGAATTGGCATCAGAGTCAGACTCCTTTTACTCGAGTTCTGGACGGAGTGGGAGCTTGAGATGGCGGCACCGTAGTCATCGCTTGGACGATATGGGTTGTCTGCTGAGTTTGTAGGTGATTCAGCAGTGGCCCTTCTGGACCCGTGGGCATTTCACAAGGAGCAGGGCCAGGCCGTTGGCATTCCTTTAATGGAGCCAGGGGCCCCACCAATACCGCGCTCAGCACCATTGGAGTCATTGGGTGCCCCACCATGGAAACAAAGACAGGAAGCAGCGGTCATCGTGGAGCCGCCTCCGCCTTCTTTGTTGATGTTGACCTGGGCACCATCATTGTCACAGTTGCAGCGGGACTGTACCCCTTCGGTGCTGGCACCATCCGTAATTGTACTTCCGGTGCCGATGGGGCAGGCACCACCCCAGACACCAGCACTGTCTAAAGGCAGTAATGGTGCCATTTGTGCGATTCGGTTTGGGGTTTTCTGGCCAGCAGGTGACTATGCCAGCTCTGCCTAGGGTGCCTCCCTGGTTTGCCCATAATTTCCATGGGGAGTGAAGTGCCTGAACTGATCACTACTGCCCTTCCCCTCCAAATGGAGATTCAAGACCTATTGTTTTCTTCTTCCCTGGATAAGCCGGTGGCAGGCTCATGGGCCTCATCTGTATTGGGGGATGGCAGGGCTTTTCAACAGCTCCTTAGGAGAGTGGTCCAATACTTGGGAGTGCAAGTGGAGGAAGCCCGGGATTAAATGGATCCTGTCATGGACATTTTGTCCTCCGCAGGCCCCACCAGGGTGGCTCTGCCCATAATCAAAACATTTGCCACTATAGCTACAATGGTTTGGCAGACCCCTGCTTCCATCCTTCCTACAGCCCGTAGGAATGAGAGATGGTAATTTGTCCCATCCCAGGGCAATGAAGATTTGTTTATGCACCCCGCACCTGACTCCCTGGTAGTGGACATTGCTAATCATACAGAGTGCCAAGGGTTCCAGGGTTCCTCTCCAAAAAATAAAGAAGCTAAATGATAGGACCTCTGTGGGAGGAAGCTCTGTTCAATGGGATGGTTGCAATTAACAATTGCTAACCAGCGGGCTTTAATTAGCAGGTATGCTTATAATACAGTCAGTGCCCTGTTTAGGTTCTCTGAGGTGGTGCCACCCAAAGCCAGGCAGGACTTCACAGCTATGGTGGAGGAGAACAAACTGATTTCCAGGGTGACCCTGCATGCAGCACTGGATGCTGCGGATACTGCCACAGGGGTTACGGCTTCTTGGTTGCAGGTTTCTGGCCTGCCTCATGAGGTCCAGCAGATGATCCAGGAGCTCCCCTTTGATGGCCCCATTTTGAGATAAGACAGATGAAAGACTGCATAGTCTGAAAGACTCTAGGGCCACCCTCCACTCTTTGGGCCTTCATACACCTACCAACCAGTGCAGGCATTTTAACACCCATCCTCAGAAAAGGCAGTTTCTGCAGCCACAAAAGGATGGCAGTAGAAGGTGGAACAGGAGGGATAGGCACCATTCAGGCCAATAACCTAAAGTTCAATTAAAAGGGCCCATAGGGACCCAAGCCTCAGTTTTGAAGGCATGGTCGGAAGCACCGAGTCGATCTCACCTACTCCAGCATCTCCACATTTTTCGTTTTGCCTATCCTCCTTTTACTGTAAGTGGTACAGCATCACCACAGATGGGTGGGACCAGCATATGGTAGAGAGGGGTTACGCTATTCAGTTTTCTTCATACCCACCCTTCCCAGCCCCTTTCCCTGTCACTCTTCAGTGACCCCTCTCAAGAGATCCTGTTACAGCAGGAACAGTAATCCCTCCTGGCTTCTGGGACTATAGAAGAAGTTCCTCTCAGGTTCAGGGGACATGGATTCTATTCCCGATGTTTCCTAATTTTGAAACCAAATGGGGGCTTGAGACCCATCCTGGTTTTGTTTGTCTCCCACCTCCATGTGAAATGTGGTACGTTTTACTCCTACTGCAATCAGAGCCCAGGCTCCTGGGCAGATGCCTTCATTGTTCCCTGGTCAGGCAGGCTGATGTATGCGTTTCCTCCAATTCCGCTAGTTCACAGAGTCCTCCTCAAATTTCTCTCAGAAGGGACATTGATCATCTTGGTGGCACCTTCATGGGCCCGTCAGCACTGGTACTCGACCTTCCTGCACCTGTAGATCCAAAAGCCAATGACATTGCTGATCCAGCCAGACCTGCTGATACAGCAAGAGGGGAGACTTCAACATCCCAGTCTCCAGTTGCTGCACCTCATAGCTGGCCTATTTGGATCCCATAAAGGAGGTATTGTTAAATAGTAGAAGACCCTCCGTGAGGGTGACTTATTTGGCTAAGTGGAAAGGTTTTCGGTGTGGGTGTCTCACAGAGGGCTATCTGCCTTGCAAGCCCCCATCCCGCTGATTTTAGATTACCTATGGGGTCTGGTACAGAAAGGATTGTCCCTCTCTTTGGTTAGGGTGCACTTAGCTGCTATCTCAGCCTTTCACCTGAGTCATGGAACATCTTCTGTGTTCTCAGACTCCGTAGTCAAAAGGTTTCTGAAAGGTTTAGAAAGAATCAAGCCCTGGGTTTGGGCACCAACTGCCCCCTTGAGCTCTCAAGTTGGTGTTAGCGAAAGTTATGGGGGCCCCCTTTGAACCTCTGGCTCCCTGCTGTTTCTGAGTCAGAAAAGAGCATTTTTGGAGGCAATCACCTCAGCCAGGAGGGCATCTGAGTTGAGGGCACTTTCAGTGGACCTCTTGTACACAGTGTTTCATAAGGATAAGATTAGGCTGAGACCTCACCCTGTGTTTTTACCTAAGGTGCTCTCTGCGTTTCATGTTAACCAAGACATTTCCCTACCAGTATTTTACCCAAAACCCCAGGCCTCCTCAAGGGAGCGATGTTTACATACCTTGGATGTTAAAAAGGTGCTGGCCTTCTATATGGATAGCACTAGGCCCTTTAGAATAATGCAGGAACTCTTTGTGGCTGTTGCTGAGAGGATGAAGGACCTTCCATTCTCCTCCCAGAGAATTTCCTCCTGGCTAGTGACTTGCATCAAGGAATGTTATAAGCTCCCAGGGTTCCTTCCCCTCCGGTTAGGGCACAGTCCATGAGAGCGCAGGCCTCGTCTGTGGCATATTTGGCACGCATGCCTATCCAGGACATCTGTAGGGCGGCCATCTGGTGCTCAAGTCAAATGTTTACAGCACATTATGCTTTGACACATCACACACTGTCTTGCATTCCATTTGGGGCTCCGACCCCACTTCCTAGGCATTGGCTTGTATTCACCTGATGTGGAATGGGCACGAGTAATCACTCGAAGGAGAAAACACAGTTACCTGTTCTGTAACTGGTGTTCTTTTGAGATGTGTTGCTCATGTCCATTCTAAAACCCTCCCACCTTCCCCACTGTCAGAGTTGTCAGCAAGAAGGAACTGAGTGGTGAGGGTGTGGGCGTGTCGGGCAGTGCATATACTGGTTGCCATATTGGTGCCACTCCAAGGGGTGCCACACCGACCCTATGGTTACTGGCTAGGACAAAAAGCTTCCATTGACTGGGCATGCACCTGTGCACACCCAACTTGGAATGGACATGAGCAACACACCTCAAAGAACACTGGTTACAGAACAGGTAACAATCTTTTATGCATGGAATTACTGAATTTGTCCATACAGTTGTGGGAAGTTTTGCTTTTGTAGCTACTACACATATATTTGATGTACCTCTTTCCTTGTGTTGTTATGGTGGAATGTTTACCCCATACTGACCCTAAAGTGTTAAAGGAGACTCAGAAATCTCCACATGAAAGGAAACTTGGGCATGACTCATAAGCAACAATTGAAGAGAGAATCCACCTGAGCAGGTGTAGGTCAGATTTTTATAAATCCAAGAAGTGAGAGCAGGAGATGACTTCAGTTTGGGAATTTGCAATCACTCTTTTGGCCTAGTGAAGAGACCAGAATAAATTTCACGGGTAGTAGAAGCTCTGGGGTCTTCACCTGAGGAATGTGGGTTTACCCAAATGGGTGAAGAAGGAAAGCTTGAGAAGGCAGGATAGGAAGAAAGCCCAAGGAAACAGCAGCCAAAGTCTTTATGAACCCCATCCGTGAAGCTGTTACCTTGGGCTGCTTTCTTAAGATTTCTTTCCCCACAACTTCTCTGGGCTTGATCCTTACAAGATCCCAGGGTGTATCCTCCCCCACTGGGTTTCTTCTTCCCCACCTCTGCTTCCGGAGAATGACTTCAGACTCTCTCCCTGCAGCATTCTACTATTAAAAAACTCCTCTTTTGATAATCAGTTTCTTCTTGCTGAGTTGGACTTCATCTACAATTAGTGTTTATAATTCCCTGGGTCTCCTGTCAAGTGCAAGTGTAGAGTTTAAGCATCCCCCTCCTGAACTTTTTAATCCCTTCAGAGCCAATGTGGGGGTGAACAGCCTTGCAAAACAGAGCTTTCAGTACTGTATTTGGCTTTTCAGGTTCATAACTTTTACACATTCAAAATGTATATTATTAAGGGTCTCTTTTTTTTTTGGTGAGATAGAAAAGACCATTTATTAACTAAGAATTTAAACTACCCACAGCAATTTCTGGCTAGTGGTCCCTCTCTGACTGAAATAAGAGCAGAAATTCTTCATTATGCTACTTTTGAACAAGAGATTGAAGATTTAAAACCTACTATTCTTGTAGGTCCAATTGAATTACATACAGGTATGACTGTTTCTCTTCTTTCTTGTACATAGTATGTGCTATAATAAATAACATTAATATTTATATTTAAGACTATCAAATTCACAATCTATTTTGGTCACTTTAATAGTCATAAGATTTTAAAAATTCATAAATTTAATGATTTCAGCTGATTAAATCTGAAATTTCATTGTGTTCCAATTTTAGAATCCTGAACCAAAAAGTAGTTGTTGCAGTTTATTGTAGGGGAAGTTGTGGTAGTGCTTCCATTATGTCTTAGTTGCTTTTGGCAGTATTGAGCAGATGGTGAATGGCGGCTTCTGGCTGGACTCCCAGATTTGAAGGGATGACATGATATCGTGTGGTCGCCCAACAATGCAACTGTTGGTGGGATGTCATCTTCAAGAGTAAGGATGGCAATACGAGAGAGCCTCTAAAATAACCTTGCAATCTCACCTGCAATGTTGTTTTGAGTCAGGACTCCTAATTTGAGAAGTTCTTATCAATACCACCCCGCGTGAAATTTGGATAGTATGGATTAAAAGCACACTCACAAGAACAGATTGTACAGTCCGTGAGAGTTTTTCATGGCTGTGAATTTGGTAGGGCCTTACTTGTAGGAGCTTGAAGAACTATGTATTCTGCTTAGAGAGAGTTCCTGAGATGGGCTCATATATTAGATGCCTTGTGTACCTGAGTAACACCCATTCTGTGTCCTCATTTGCTGTACTTTAGCTCTCTTTGCCTCAGGGGAGACATTTGATTTTTTAGGCATACATAGGTTCTCGAGGCTATGATAAATGGGTAGTTTAGCTGTTCTATTGAGCATAGCGAGGCCAGCCTCTGTTGTGAGGCTTTCCAGTAAGAATCTGTAAGAATCACCGCATCACTCCTATCTTGGTACTTCCCTCGATATGAGGTCTGAAGTCTGTCTAATTCTGGACAAAGGTTTCTTCGCTGGACAAAGGTTTCTTGGCAGAAGATGTCCTCATCAGACTTGACTAACCACCTGACACCAATATTATTAGTATTGATCATTGGTACTGATGATTAGTACTGACTGGCCTCAGGAAAATGGCTCCAAATCCCTGCTAAAACCCCTTGGATCAAGAACATACGGGCTGTGCCTAGACTACAAAAATAACTTTGAAGTTGCTTATTTTGAAGTATAACTTCAAAGTAAGCAACTTCAAAGTTGAGCATCTACACACACCCTACTTCGAAGTTAAACTTCGCAGTTAAACTTCGAAGTAGGGCACTACTCCATTCCCGGGAATGGAGTAAGGACTTTGAAGTTGGGCTCCTTACTTCGAAGTTAACCTTGAAGTTAACTTTGAAGTAAGGAAAAATGTGTGTAGACTTTCTGGTGGCTACTTCAAAGTAGTGCCTAACTTCAAAGTTAAAAGTGTATGGCTCCACCACACCCTGACAGGGGGCAGGAGGTGCACCTGCTGAAGCCGGTGTAGAGTGGGAGCCCACATTCACTGGACTTGCCCTTGATGCTGGAGGAATTTTGAGAGGCCCAAGTTCTGCTCCAGATGATGGTGCTGGGTCCTCCTGCATCTGTGGAGAGCCAGCACTGTAGCACTGAGGTAGAGGAACACCCGGTGCATATGGAGGTGGTGCCAGTGCCAATTCTGGTACTGATGACACTGGTACTGACGCTGCAATTGATGCAGATCATGCCGCTGCCATCCCATCAGGGAGCGATGATGGACCAGTTTCAGGTGCCCTATACTCCAATGCAGGCACCGTCCTCAGCACGGATGGTGTCGGCACCGATGCTGGTGGCTCAATCATGGTCATTGCACCCAAGCTCCTTTCATTCCAGCTCTGGTTGTAGTGGGAGCACAGGAGCCTTCGCAGACACTGTAGCTGTTGTTTGGATGATACAGTTTGGCCACCAGCTTTGCAGAGTGTGATACAGTGGTCCTTTTATGATGCGCAGGCCCAGGGTGTGGGAGTGACATCTAGGGTGCTGGGAGCCCTGCCTATTCCTTGTTAGGCACCGTTGGCTTTGCTGGGTGCCCCCCTTCCAGAATAACAGAAGGACTTGGCAAATATCTCAGAGCTGCCTGCCTCTATATCATAGGTGTTGACGTTGGTGCAGATGTCGGCACTGTCACAGCAGGGCTAGACTCCATTGACACTGACACTACTGCTGCTGAAGACCCAAAGATGATTTCATGCGTCTGGCAAGGCCCAAAGACAAGGGCCCAGGTTGGCACCCCAACCATAGGGTTTCCTGGCCAAACAGCACCTATGGTTCTGCTGACCACGGTACCACCCAGTTTCCAAGAGTGTCTTCTGGGAGTCAATTGGAGGGGCAGGGTGCAGCCACCCTCCACTTACATATGGAGGACCCAGGGCTCTCCTCTTCATCCTCCCTGGATGACGTGGTAGCGGGGGTCTCATGCAGCCCGTCTATGACAGGAATTGCAATCCCTTCCTGGGTCTGGGGTCATACAGGAAATCCCTCCAGTGGTCAGGGGTTTTACTTCCATGAGTTCCTGATTCCAAATGCGAAGGAGGGTGGGGGGGGCGTGTCTGAGGCCTATCCTAGGCCTAAGAGGACTGAACAAGTCTGTAAAAAAGATAAAGTTTCCTATGCTGTTTCTAGGCCTCATAATCCTGATGCTGGTACAGGGGGATTGGTTCACTGCTCTCGGCTTACAAGACTTGTATTTTCACATTTCAATTTACCCTCCTCACAGGAGGGTCCCAAGATTCATGGCAGACTGAAAGCATTATCAGTTCCAATACTGCCATTCTGTCTGTCTGCAGTCCTCAGGTACTCACCAAAGTCATGATGGTTGTGGACACACACCTACGGAGGCAAGGGGTGCAGCTGTTCCCATACCTAGATGATTGGTTGGTCAAGGGTTGGTCTTGAGACCAGGTGCTTCAGCATGTACAGGTGATTCAACAAACATTTGTAATCCTTGGTCTCCTGATTAATGAGGCAGAGTTTGTATTGCTCCTGTCTCAGATGATAGAATTTGTAGGAGCTCAGCTGGATGCCAAGTGAGCCAGGGTGTTCTTGCCCACCAGCAGATTTCAAGCCATGGAGGCGGTTATCTGCGACATCATGGCAGTTTGGCAGCATGCACCTTCATGGTTCAGCAGGTCAGGTTGAGGATGTGCCCCTGCAGCAGTGGCTGATGTTGGTGTATTGCTCTGTAAGAAAGAGTATAGACTTAGTGGTTAAGGTGCCACCACTGACTCTAATTATCCTGCACTGGTGGTTGGATGAACAAGTCATCCTCACAGGAGTCCCTTTCATTCCCCCTCAGCCCTACCTTTCACTAACTAATGCCTCGGCCCTGGGGTGGGGAGTTCACTTGGGTCAGCTTCGAATGCAAGTTCTGTGGAGCACTTTGGACCTTCAACTCAACATAAATGTGTGGGAACTCAGGGCCATCAGACTAACATAGGGGACCTTCAGGGTCAGTCTGGTGGGACATTGTCAGTGAGTACAGCCAATTTGAAGGCAATGTTGGGGAGTGCACACTCCTCTCCCCTGTGTCATGAGGCCATGATGCTCTGGGAATTTTGTATACAGTGCAGCATCCTGTTGCAGGCCTAGTATCTGCCGGGGGTACACAATTTGCTAGCGGACCAGCTGAGTAGGTCCTTCAGGGATCATGAGTGGTCACACCACCAGGAGGGCATTCAATCCATTTTCCAGAAGTGGGGTCATTCCCAAGTGGACCTGTTTGCCTCCCACCTCAACAAAAAATGCAGAACGATTTGCTCTTACTGCAATCAGAGTCTGGGGTCCTGGGTGGATCCTTCAGCGTTCCTTTGTCAGGCCCGCTGATGTATTCGTTTCCTCCAATTCCACTAGTCCACAGGGTCCTCCTCAAGATTCAGTCAGATCGGGTGTGATGATATCTTGGTGACACTGGCATGGGCACGCCAGCACTGGTACTCAACCCTACTGCACCTGTCAATTCACAAGCCAATACCGTTGCCATTCTGTGTGGAACTGTTGACACAACAAGAGGGGAGACTGCAGCTCCCCAGCCTCCAGTCACTGCACCTCACGGCGTGGATGCTTCGTGGCTGAGAGACCTGGAACTGGCCTACTTAGATCCCATATAAGAAGTATTGCTAAATAGCAGAAAACCCTCTATGGCTACGTCTACACATGCACGCTACATCGAAATAGCTTATTTCAATGTAGCGACATCGAAATAGTCTATTTCGATGAATAACATCTACACGTCCTCCAGGGCTGGCAATGTCGACCTTCAACTTCGACGTTGGGCAACACCACATCGAAATAGGCGCTGCGAAGGAACGTCTACACGCCAAAGTAGCACACATCGAAATAAGGGTGCCAGGAACATCTGCAGACAGGGTCACAGGGCAGACTCAACAGCAAGCTGCTCCCTTAAAGGGCCCCTCCCAGACACAGTTGCACTAAACAACACAAGATCTACAGAGCCGACAACTGGTTGCAGACCCTGTGCATGCAGCATGGATCCCCAGCTGCGGCAGCAGGAGCCAGAAGCCCTGGGCTAAGGGCTGCTGCACACGATGACCATAGAGCCCCGCAGGGGCTGGAGAGAGAGCGTCTCTCAACCCCTCAGCTGATGGCCACCATGGCGGACCCCGCTATTTCGATGTTGCGGGACGCGGATCATCTACACGTGCCCTACTTCGACGTTCAACTTTGAAGTAGGGCGCTATTCCCATCTCCTCATGGGGTTAGCGACTTCGATGTCTCGACGCCTAACGTCGATTTCAACTTCGAAATAGCGCCCAACACGTGTAGCCGTGACGGGCGCTATTTCGAAGTTGGCGCCGCTACTTCGAAGTAGCGTGCATGTGTAGACGCGGCCTATGAGGGTAACCTATGTGGCTAAGTGGAAATGGGTTTTGGTACGGGTGACTCAGAGAGGGCTCTCTCCCTCTCAGGCCCTCATCCCAATAATATTAGACTACCTGTGGGGCTTAGTGCAGGAGGGACTGTTCCTTTCCTGTGTTAGGGTGCACTAGACAACCATTTCAGCTTTCCACTCGGGCCATGAAATGTCTTCTGTGTTCTCAGGCCTGGTAGTCAAAAGGTTACTGAAGGGCTTAGAAAGAATAAAACCCCGGGTACGGGTGCTCTTGCCCCCATTGTATCTTAATTTGGTATTAGCGAAGCTTATGGGAACCCCGTTGAATCCCTGGCTTCCTGTTCCCTGCTGTTTCTAAGACAGCGTTTTTGGTGGCAATGACTTCAGCCAGAAGGGTATCTGAGTTAAGGACGCTTTTGGTGGCTCCCTTGCGTGCACTATTTCAGAAGGATAAGGTTAGACTGATACCTCACCCTGCATTTTTACCAAAGGTGATCTCTGCATTCCATGTTAATCAGGACATTTCTGTACTAGTATTTTACCCACAACCTCCTACCTCTCTGAGGGAACAGTGTTACATACCTTGGATGTTAGAAGAGCACTAGCTTTCTATATTGATAGGGCTAGACCATTTTGAAGAATGCAGCAACTGTTTGTGGCAGTAGCTAATAGGATGAAAGGCCTCCTGGTCTCCTCCCAGTGGATTTCCTCCTGGCTAGTGACTGTGACCTTGTGCGTGTATCCCCTCCCCCAATCGGGGCTCGCTACACTAGAGCGCAGGCTTCCTCTGCAGCATATTTGGCACAGGTGCCTATCCAGGACATCTGCAGGGTGGCCATCTGGTCCTCAGCTGATTGATGCAACACACAAGGTAGGACACTGCTGTTGGCAGGGCTGTCCTACATTCCTTTCAGGGCTCCAACCCCTTCTCCTAGACAGTTGCTTGTATTCATCCAACTGCACGCTAGCAATCACTCAAAGAAGAAAAAACAGTTATCTGTTGTGTAACTGATGTTCTTTGAGATGTGTTGCTTATATCCTTTCCAAAATGCTCCCACCTTCCCCACTGTCAGAGTAGCCAGCAAGAAGAAACTGACTGTGGGCTGGTTGGGCGGTGCATATATTGGTTGCCATATCAGCGCCACTCCAGGGGACGCTGCACCAACCCTATGGCTACTGGCTAGGGCAAAAAGCTTCCAACAACTGGGTGTGCGCTTGTGCACACCCAACTTGGAAAGGACATGAGCAACACATCTTGAAGAACACCAGTTACAGAACAGGTAGCCATCTCATACAGACACAGGTTCAGGACTGAGTCTAAACTGACAGCTTTATAGGTAACAAGTCCTGTGGTACCTTATAGACTAACAGATATTTTGGAGCATAAGCTTTTGTGGGCAAAGACCTGTTTTGTCAGCTCTCTTGACTTTAATAAAACTATACTAATTTGCACAAAATAAGGATCTTGTTTGAGAATTTGAAACAATGCAATATAAATGAATAATTTTCTCCATTTGTTAGTCATCTCATATATTTGATTTTTAGTAAGATTTACGTATAAAGGTGGTTTAAAGGTGATTAAATATACAGAGTAATCAAAGAGAAAGTGAAATAGTTTAGAAATTACCATGAAACAATAGAATGACATGTTTCAGTTCACTTTATACAGCAGTGTTTCTGTTTATAATGATATTGTAAAGATGTATACATGATTCTATGGTATAATTAATGGATAATCTTTGGAGCATTAATGTTTAGATGCATTAAAGTATTTGGGTTTTTCAAATCAGGACCATTGAAACTCGCTTTGTCAATTGAAGCCAAAGCATGGAAGATGTTACTTTGTCGTTACTTAAATGAGGAATATAAGAAGAAAATGGCAGACATGATATCATTTATAACTGAATATTTGAAGAAATTATCTCGTCCTATTCGAGACTTAGATGATGTTAGATTTGCAATGGAAGCTTTGTCTAACATACGTGATAATGAAATACAAATGGACATGACACTAGGACCTATTGAAGTAAGACAAGTCTTAATCTTTTTTTGTGTTGGAATAAAATAATTTGTTTAGAATTTGGGATCTTCAAATAAACTTACAGAAGCCTAATCATGAGCATATTTTCCTCCAGTCTCCACTTGGAAGGACAGGAAACAAAATACTTACTTTTCTGCTTTTGTCTCCCCGCAGCAGCACTTTTTATTTCTTGATACCATCCTAGTTCTTCTCTTTTCTGCAGGCATAGATAAGAGCCTCCTGCTATCTTAGTTTTATGCCTCTCAGATTCCCTGCAAAGAGCCATTTTTCATTTCAAAAGTAAAAATAAATTGTCAGTGGTATATGTTTCATTTTTCTAGTTTTAGTTTTCCCAGTTTTTGTGTTTTTACATTTTTCTATCTTTTGTAGAAGGCTAAATGCTAATATTTTCCATTCTGAAAACTAGCTATGCAACCATGAAACTAGAAAGCTGGTAGTTAAATATATCGAATGATTATAAAAGTACCAAAAAGAAAAAATGTAAGGGCAAAGGAATAGTCAGAAAAAGCACATGATGATACAACAATGTCTGATGTTGCATTTTTAATTTTGTCAGATAAAATTGTCTGAGCCTTTCTTTCATTGCTTTCTCTGATTTCAGTAGTTCTCTCTGTTGGATGTCACTGAAAGAATAAGAGTATTTTCAATATCTCTACAAACCTCTTTTCATTGCCAGTTTCACAACCACATTAAAAAAATAAAAAATGCTCAGAAATAACAAAGTACTGTAATTCAGCATTAATTTATGCTGTTTTTGTTACCTCCTTTAACTGGTTGCTGTCTTGTGTTGTGTGCCTAGTTTGTACATTCTTGAGTGTAGCAACCATATCTATCCATCTATAAAGCACTTCACGCAGTGTTGTCTACAAATAATAATATATGCCCATCAGGGGTTATGTTTAATTTTTCATATACTTAGCAGTATTCTGTTTGAATCATACGTAAAGCAAGAAAATCCTTCCATTAGTTTAATGCATTTGTTCAGAGTCTCTTGTGGTGGTTTGCTGGATAGTTATGTTAATTTCAAATAAGGGGTTTCTATATTATGGAAATTTGCCTTGGTATAACTACATATTGTGTTCACAGTGAAAACCTAATGTTACACCAGTACAGAGTGTATATATTGGGGTTTGCATCAATATAATGAAAGTAATGTAATTATATTGGTGCAAATTTCCCTAAATTAGGCCTACTCTACACTACTGTGGATTGTCAATCTAAGTTTTACAACTTTAGCTACATGAATAACAGCTGAAGTCAACATACTTATATCTACTTCTTGTAGTATCATCAATGTGGTAAATCAACAGCGAACACTCTCTAATCAACTCTCTTTACTCTTCTCATTCAGGTAGTGGAGTTGATGGGAGAATGTTTAGCAGTCAGTTTATTGCATCTATACTAGATGTGATAAATCAAGCCCCTCTGGATCAATTGCCCATAGTGAAGACATGTCTTTAGACAAGCCCTGTTCTAGTGCTTGTTTTTCAAGTTAGAAATGTGAGTCATTCATTGTCTGGAGCAAGAGATAGCTCAGTGGTTTGCACATTGGCCTACTAAACCCAGGTTTGCAAGCTCAATCCTTGAGGGGGTTGTTTAGGCAAATACATTTAAAAAAAAATCTGTCAGGGATGGTGATAGGCCCTGCTGTAGGGTGACCATCCACCCTGTATTAGGCAGGGTGGTCCCATATTTGGGACACCAAAAAGGCATCCTGACTTATTTTTTAAAATGGACTCATTGTCCCATATTTGGGTCCTCCCCCGGCATTACCTTTTCCATCAGCCAGCTGCAGAGTTCCCAGAGAGTGCTGGTGGCTGCTGCTTCCCCAGGGATCCTGGGGAGTGCCGGCAGCTGCAGCTTCCCCAGGGCTCCTGGGGCAGGCTGGCAGCTGCCACTTCCCTGGGCTCTGAGGGAGTGCCGGCAGCTGCCACCTCCTTCCCAGCTCACCAGAGCTGGAGGGAGCTAGGAGGAGCCGTCCCTCACACCCTGTTCAATATTTGGGACAGGGAGATATTGTCTCCCTATCTTGCTGTGAGTGCAGAGGACTGGACTCAATGACCTCTGAAGGTCCCTTCCAGTTCTGAAATAGATACATCTCCATATATTGTCCATTGTGTCATCCTGTATGATCTAGAGTCTTACGTTCTTTTCTAATGATCCATTATCCGTGAGTTCTAATTTATTTCAGGTAAGAAATTTCTGTCATTATAGAAGTCCAAAACACATCTGCTGTGGGAAAAGTTGTCTCATCCACACAGCTCCCTGATGAATTTAAGGTAGTAACCCTAATAGCAGCACTAAATACCACCAACAGCAAGATTAAAAGAATAGGTAAACATTAGGCAAGAGAAGTATGTGCATCAGTGGAGAGGTAGAATAATATGTTCACCAACAGCAGTAGTTTTAGGAAAGTATAAGCCGTCTTGTTCCATAGTGAAAGTCTACCATGCACCCAGGGTTCTACTGATTCTTATGACTTGTAGGCTCTATGGAGACAATCACAAAAGTGAATCACAGAGATGATACTACACTAATAAATTCTGATCTTCTAATATAACTAATTCATGTTGTTATAAATGTGTAGGGAAAGTGTTACTGAATCTGGTGGTTGACTATTTTAATAGCTCCAAATAAATCACATATACTAAGAGAGTTGTACAATGATAAAATCCTGACCCAAGGAAGTTACAGTCTGTACTTTAGAGTTTGCTATAACATGTATGTTCCACTAATGTTATGGGATTACTGACATGCAAATAAATATGAATTGAAAAATTTAATACTTTTTCTTCTTCTGTAGGAAGCTTATAGTATTTTAAATAGATTTGAAGTTGAGGTGACAAAAGAGGAATCAGAAGGAGTTGATACACTTAGATATTCTTTTAACAAATTACAGACCAAAGCTGTAAGTATATGAAACTGTCCTTTTGCTCCTGTTTAGAAGACAGCATGCTTAATTAGGCTTAAATGAGAATGAAGGATTGTACCTAAGCTGTACTGCTCCAAGAGTAGTTAAGGCAGTGGTCATTTCTTTAAAAAGAAAGAGGTCATAGATGTATGAGGACCTTCTTCTTTGAATACTGTCCCCATGGGTGCTCCACGATAGGTGTTGGGCTCGCCCAGCACCACAGCATGGATATCTTTTGTAGCAGTCCTGAGTGAGGCTGTGCTCGCACCACCCAGCATACATTGTTCATGTCACCAGGGTAGCAAGCACTGCCTGCCTGCTCTCCTCAGGTGCTTCTTTGCCACCCTAAGCTGCACATGGAGTAATGGCTCTCCTCTCACCTCAGAACCTGTAGACAGAATTAGGTTTAGTTCATTAGTGTCTATCTTGTTCTTTTACTTGCACATAGTCAATTCTACATTCTCTCTCTCTCTCTCTCTCTCACACACACACACACACAGGCTACGTCTACATGTGCACGCTACATCGAAATAGCTTATTTCGATGTAGCGACATCGAACTAGTCTATTTCGATGAATAACGTCTACACGTCCTCCAGGGCTGGCAACGTCGACGTTCAACTTCGACGTTGGGCAGCACCACATTGAAATAGGCGCTGTGAGGGAATGTCTCCACGCCAAAGTAGCACACATCGAAATAAGGGTGCCAGGAACATCTGCAGACAGGGTCACAGGGCAGACTCAACAGCAAGCCACTCCCATAAAGGGCCCCTCCCAGACACAGTTGCACTAAACAACACAAGATCCACAGAGCCGACAACTGGTTGCAGACCCTGTGCCTGCAGCATGGATCCCCAGCTGCGGCAGCAGGAGCCAGAAGCCCTGGGCTAAGGGCTGCTGCACACGATGACCATAGAGCCCCACAGGGGCTGGAGAGAGAGCGTCTCTCAACCCCTCAGCTGATGGCCGCCATGGCGGACCCTGCTATTTCGGTGGTGCGGGACGCAGATCGTCTACACGTGCCCTACTTCGACGTTCAACTTCGAAGTAGGGCGCTATTCCCATCCCCTCATGGGGTTAGCGACTTCGACATCTCGCCACCTAATGTCAATTTCAACTTCGAAATAGCGCCCAACACGTGTAGCCGTGACGGGCGCTATTTCGAAGTTGGCGCCGCTACTTCGAAGTAGCGTGCATGTGTAGACATGGCCACACACACACACACACACACACACACACACACTCCAGTAACAGAGAGGTAGCCATGTTAGTATTCTAGCATAACAAATCAGCAGTCATGTAGCACTTTAAAGACCAACAAAATAATTTATTAGGTGATGAGTTTCCATGAGGCACACCCACTCTAGTTTTAAAAAAAAGAAGAAGAGAATGAGGAGGAGCAGGGATTTTTCCCCACTCATCAGTTTCAGTTCACACTAGTCAGTTTCCTGACATGCCAGCTTCTCAAAAAAGAAAGAAAAAAACCCCAGCAAATCAACAACTAAAACAAAAAAACAGAAGTTCAACATCCTTCACACACTCACACCCCCACCCCTGAACCAATGGCTACGTGCTCTTTGGCCACTCAAAACAGATTATTACCAGCGTCTCCAAAAGCAAACTACACAAACAAGATCGATAGCAACTTCCACAGCTTTCTTAAAGGGAATGCCTTCGCAGGACATTTGTTGAGCAGCTAAGTGGTCCTCTAACCACACATTAGTTACTCACTATGCTCTGCCATCCCACACAGACAGAAATATGGGAGTAGGTCAGGCAGTACTGTCCGCAGTAGGTGCACTGAATAAAAACCTACCATCCAGTTAGAGGGGTACTGCTCTACAGTCACCTACTGAGGAACACGCACAGGGACAGCACTCGAAGAAGAAAGAGAAGTTACTCCATGTTGTAATGATGGCTTTTTAAGATGTGTGTTCACATGAGTGCTCCATGTCCCACTCACCTCCCCTGTATCTGGTGCAATATCTATAGTTAGGGTGTCAACAAAGCAACTGAGGAGAGCAGGACTGAGCACACTACCCTAGCGGTGTGAATGGCACATGCTGGGGTGACGCGAGTACAGCCCCACTCAGGACTGCTGTGAAAAATCTCTGAGCTGTGGTGCTGGGCAAGCTGGACACCTACTGTGGAGCTTCCATGGTGATACACATCTCAAAGAACCATTGTTACAACATGAAGTGAGTAACATTTTTTTTATAGTGTTTGAATGTAGCTGAATCCTTTTGTTCTTCTTCTGGTGATGTCCCCATGTGTGCTCCTCTGTTGGTGATGGGTGATCTCTGGAGCTACAGTTTGGAGCTTTCCATAGCAGTTGACAGTTGGGCTGCACACACACAAGAGTCACCTCCTGCTGCTGAGAGTTGGTGCCTTGTGTGGAAGCCCGACTCCTGCATCCCCTTCAGTTCCTCTTCAACTGCCATGGTCATATAAATACCACCCTATACCAAAAGCCCACACACCACTATGCTTACCTACATGCCTACAGCTTCCATCCAGGGCACACCACGGTCCATCGTATACAGCCAAGCACTAAGGTACAACTGTATTTGCTCCAGTCCCTCAGACAAAGACAAACATCTACAAGACCTTTACCAAGCTTTCCTGAAACTACAATGCCCACCTAAGGAAGTGAAGAAACAGATTGAAAGAGCCAGACGTACCCAGAAGCCACCTGCTACAAGACAGGCCCAACAAGGAAAACAAGAGAGCACCACCGGCCACCACATACAGCCCCCAGCTAAAGCCTCTCCAGTGCACCATCAGTGATCCACAGCCCATCCTGGACAATGATCCTTCACTCTCACAGACCTTGGAAGGCAGGCCTGTTCTCACCTACAGACAGCCTGCCAACCTTAAACAAATTCTCACCAGCAACAGTGACTTTAAACCTGGAACCAATCCCTGCAACAAACCACGCTGCCAACTCTGCTCACATAGCTACACCAGCGATGTTATCACAGGACCTCACATAAACCACACCATCAGGGGCTCATTCACCTACACATCTACTGATATGATATATGCCATCATGTGCCAGCAATGCCCCGCTGCAATTTACATTGGCCAAACTGGACAGTCTCTATGTAAAATAATAAACGGACATAAATCAGACATCAGGAATGGAAACATACAAAAACCTGTAGGAGAAAAATCTCCCTGGATACTCAGTAACAGATTTAAAAGTACCAGTCCTACAACAAAAGAATTTCAAAAATAAAATGGAGAGAGAAATCTCTGAGCTCCAATTCATTTGCAAATTAGACTCCATCAACCAAGGATTAAACAGAGACTGGGAGTGGCTGGCCCCTTACAAAAGCAGCTTCTCTGCTCTGGATGTTCACAGCTCCACATTAACAACTGACAATGGGCCACATACCCCCTCCCCCTCCCCTGACTGTACTGACTTCATTTCACCTCTCTTGATGTTCACAACTCCATGTTAACTGCTGACAATGGGACACAGCCACCCTGACTGAGCAGACTTTGTCAGCTGTGGCCCTCCCCTTTACTCAGACTCCTTCTTTAAATCCTTCTCTGAAACCCCCACAGTCATGCATCTGATGAAGTAGGTCTTTGCCCACAAAAGCTTATGCTCCAAAATATGTTAGTCTGTAAGGTGCCACAGGACTTCTTGTTGTTTTTTAAGATACAGACTAACTTGGTTACCTCTTTGACACTTGTGAATGGATTACTCATCTCTCTTCCCTCAGGCATTGTTTCTTCATGCTTAGTTGGTGCTTAATTGCTTCACTTATGGACTATTGCCCTTAATTGACCAACTGATACAACTTCAAAGAGAAAAATGGCAAAGGAAAAGAACATGCCCTTCCAACTACTTAGCTGCAGCTGCGTAATTTCCCTCACCCCCTGCTTCACTTCATCAGCCGTGGTTTCTATCTTAAATAAATACATTAAAGAAGACAAAACGAGGCACCTGAGTCTTCACAACACCTGACCATGCCCATCCCCTAGGGTTTTAAAACATGCTTACAATGGACATGATTCCTGCATAAGATGTTTGGGGGAGGCACATGTCCCCCAGAAATGTGATCATTGCAGGAGCCTCACAGCCAAGGGCAGGAAGGACCATGAAATGCAGCTCTGCATGATCATGTTTGAAAGGGCGCTGTAGATCTCAGATCAGCCTGAACTAACTGTGAAACATGGAGACCTAAAGCACAAGCTCGTGTCACCATTGCTGCAGAAGCAATGTGGGGCAACAATCTCACCTGCCAGATCACTGCCTACAAAGTCGTCCCCCAAGCTGACCAGCTGGGATATGCTGCACGCATCAAGGAAGCTGACCGCAAAATCCCTATCAGGCACCATTGTTGCTGCAACCCCCTCCAACCTGGGGTTGGCACACTTCTCAGCAGTACCAGAGGGGCCATGCCAACAGACCACAACACTGCACAAGCCAGCCCCACAGCGTTTGGTGCTGAGAGGAAGAGCACCACTGCAGGTTCTTGGCACAACCTCCTCAGCTGCTGGCAGGGAAGCCGTCTCTGGTAGAGGCTTCAATAATGTGGCATAATCAAAATCCTGCACAAATGCAGGATGAGAGGAAATAAACAGATTTAGATAACCCATATGAAATTCACAAATAATATCTGTGAAGATGAAACTGTGGATCTTCAACACAAATATGAAGAGTGTGTTCTTGCTTGGATGTGAGACCGGGTGTACTAAAAAGTCTTCAAATCACAAGCTACAGACATTCATAAATGGTTGCCTGAAATACATCCTTAACACCAAATGGCAAGACTTTATCACAAATGAGGAGCCTTGGAACAGAGCAGGACAAAAACCAATTGACATTGAAATCAAGTGAAGAAAGTAGGGTGGCTAAGCCACACTCTCAGAAAGCCATCATCCAGCATAGTCCATCAAGCTCTCACATGGAACTCACAAGGAAAACGCAGAAGAGGAAGACCTCAGACAACAAGAAGGTCTACTGACGTTGAAAAACAACAACTGGGGTACTCCTGGAATCAGCTAGAAGTTTTGTCCCAACACAGAGTGAAGTGGAGGAGACTTGTAGATGACCTATGTTCTATGTAGAGTACAAGGGTAAAGTAGTAAGTAGTAATAGATAACAGCTTGCAAATGAGATCTCCCGCCTCATCATGAGTTCCCCCATCTCCTGTCTTAGCTGACTCAGCAGACCCATCCTTATCTAACACTAGACCCACACTGACGCAGAGAAATGCTGCTGTTGTTGAATATAATCAAGGCAGTGTTTTTTTCTTCACAACACTCATCTCCAACTACATCTCTTCAGTTTCAACGTTACAGTGAAAGACCTCTCTGTCCTCATTGGTACCCTCCAGATCACATCTGTGAACAATGACCAGGAGTACAAGAAGCTAGACATCTTTGGCAACAAGACTTATTCATCAGCCATGCTGCAACTTAGAATAACAAATTATTCTGCACTCTTAGCTTACTATGATTTCAATAATTATTCTAAGCTGGCTGAACTCATGGAACATCTACCCAACTCCAAGTGGCCAGTTCTCAAAGGAATCATTCATGAGGGACAAACCATTGCTTGTACTGCTCTTTTAACAGCCATAGACCCTTCTCAGGCAAGAAATCTGTTGCCTCCTCCAGAAGGGTACAATAGAGAGGGTACCCAAACACTACAAAGGAAGGGGGTTGTAATCAACCTATTTTCTCACCTGAAAGGTGACAGGAGTTGGAGACTGATTTTGGATCTTTGCATGCTAAACAAATTCCTACCCAAACAACATTTCAAAATGGTCACACTGCCTTCAGTAATTCTAGCACTGAAGAAAGGGGACTGTTTTGCGGCCCTACACCTACAAGGTGTGTATTTCCATGTCACGATACATCCTTTGTACAGGCATTACCTCTCTTTCACAATTGGAGATGACCATTTTCAGTACACAGTCCTACACCTGGGGCTTTCTTCAGCCCTCTCACATTTTCTCAAAGGTACTCAGAGTAACAGCAATCTAGCTCCAACAGCAATGGGTCATATTTTTTTCTTATCTCAACGATTGCCTCATTCAAGGAGCCTTCACACATGGAGACATCTGAGATGGTAGCCAAGACCAGGCGATTATTCGATTACCTCGGACTCATCATAAACAAACACAAATCCACTTGCGGACCAACTCAAGACATCAAATTAATCAGGACTTGCCTCGATTCTATACCAAGCAGAGCATACTTACCAAACCAATGTTTCAACGCACTCCAGGATTTAGCATCTTCCCTAATCGTGAACCCATCATCAACTGTATATACATGTTTTCAATTGCTAGGCCTTTTGGTAGCCAGTACGTGTGCTGTCCCATATGCGCATCTTCATTTACACGTGATGCAACATTGGCTGACTTCCATCTACAAACTTTCCCAACACTGTCTTGGGAAGCAAGCCATCATTCCAGCACACATACTAGCCTCCCTCAAATGGTGCAATTCACACCACAACCTCCTTGTGGGAGTTCCCTTCCTGCAGCCCAAGCCATCAGCACAAATTACTACAGATGCCTCACTAATAGGATGGGGAGCGCACGTGCAACAACACGAAGTGCAGGGAAGATGGCCAAAGCACAAAACTGTTACACATTAACCTCTTTGAGCTTTGAGCAGTCAGAAATGCATGCAGACACTTTGCTCCTTCCATTATGAACCACACTGTATGGATCCTAATGGACAATACAACAACTATGTTCTACAAAAACAGGCTGCGTGGTGCTCATTCTCAACCCCTGTCTGTGGAAGCCATCCATCTCTGTAACTGGTGCATCTGACATGGGGTTTTCCTCAAGGCATCATACCTACCTGGAGTCAACAATGTTATGACAGATACTTTGAGCCACAGTTTTACCACAGACTACGAATGGTAACTATGCCCAATGGTTACAGAGTCTATCTTTTGCATGTGTGGCTATCCAGCTATAGACTTTTATGCAACCAGAGACAATTCCAAGTGTCACCGAGCAGGACTGGGAGAGGAATCCATGGGCAATGCCTTCCTAATCATCTGGAACAAACCTCTACACTATGCATTTCCCCAAGTCCTACTAATCACCAAGATGCTGTGGGAAATTCAGTCGGACATGGCTCAAGTCATCTTAATAGCCCAATCGTGGTCAAGACAGACCTGTTTCTCATACCTTCAGGACATGAGTTGAGCCACCTCTCCCACGACCACCTCAACATGACCTTCACTCCATTCCCACACTCTACACTTTCATGCGTGGCTTCTTTGTGGTTCCAGGGCACTGAATCTTAATGTTCAGAGCAAGTGAGAACTGTCCTTCTTCATAGTAGAAGGCTGTCCACTCGAAAAACCTGGTCTGCACAAATGGAAACGGTTCACATCCGGGTGCCAAAAGTCACTGATCAACCCCTGTACAGCCCCCCTCCGTCTCATCCTAAACTATCTACACCATCTGAAGAATGTGAGCCTATCCATCTTGTTCATCAAGGTTCATTTGGCAGTGATCCCAGCACTCCTAAACAGTGTTCTCCTGAGGGAAATGTACTGGGTGGCAACATGGTCATCCACCCCATTCCTTTGCTAGACATTATGCTATCATATCTCAGATACCAACTGAAACAGCAATGGCTACAGCAGTTCTATCTTACATGGCTCAGCAGTAACTCTGAGACCCACCATCCTCATGGAATACTGCTCTGTAGTCACCAACAGTCGAGCACCCACAAGAACATCACCTGAAGAAGAAAATTACTCCCCTAGTGCAGTAATGACTGTTCTGTGAAGTGTGTCCTGCCGGGGTGCTCCACAGCCCTCTCTTCCTCCCCCTACTCAGAGTTTTCAGTAACTCAGGCATTGATGAGGAACTGAAGAAAGGGGTTGAGCTGCCACATCAGACACCAGCTGTCAGCAGCATGTGCAGCCCAACTGCCAATTGTTATGAAAAGCTCTGAACTGCCTCTCTGGGGATCACCCATCACCAACAGTGGAGTACCATTGGGGGACACACCTCAAAGAGCAGTTGTTACTGCACAAGGTGAGTAACTTTCTTCTTTGTCCTTCTTTAATACTTTTTTGTTTAAAAAATCTCTCCATGGCTAAGTCTACACTGGCCCCTCCCTTTCGAAAGGGACAGGCAAATGCTCAGGATCAAAAATGCAAATAAGGTGCTAATTTGTATATTCAACACCTAATTTGCATAATGGCAGCCTCTTATATGAGAATGCTTTGAAAATGTTTGGGTTTTTTGTTTTGATTTTTTTCAAATGCTCTTTTCATATTTGGCTGTCTGAATAAATATGTATTTTTGTCCAATGCTTTTGTAGTGTTTTCATGTAACAAATGAACTTGATTAGGTAGAATTTTGACTTTCCTTTCTTTGTTACTCTTTTTAAAGAAATAACTTAATTTCAGTAATTTGTTAATAAGTGGACATTCTTTTATATTTTAGGTCAGTGTTCAAGATGAGTTAGTTCAAGTTCAGCCAAAATTTAAGAGTAATCTACTAGAGTCAGTTGAAATATTTCGTGAAGATGTGGCAAACTTTGACAAATCATATGACACGGTAATTGAGTTTGGAAGTTATCAGTTGGGCTTGTGGTTCAATTCTTTGGAATACACAGGTCGCAGCAGCTAGGTGCCAAAATTTTGATTTTCTTAGTTGTCCTTCTGAGTTCTTTAGGGCATGGTTACCCAGCAGACCTTTTGTGTCATAGTTACGAGGTGAGCTGTGCTTTAGATCCCTTCACTGGGGCCAACAGCCACAGTGGGCTCCAGGGCATAGTGGGATAGGGGCCAGGCTTGATGCCCCCAGAAGAGGTCAGCCTATGGCATTCAGACCTCAGCACCACTCAGCATATGGTGCTGCTCCCCCACAGCCACAAGGAGCAGCACTGCTTTGGCAGTTCAAAGGGTCTTGGAGTTCTGGTTGCCACTGCTGCTGAAGCTTCAAGCCTGTTTGAGGCGCCAGGAGTCTGTGCAACTGCCTCCTTCTGGACGCCCCCCCCGGCCACATCTCTGTTGGTGGTCCTGGATCTCTTTTAGTTCTTCTTAGGTGCACTCCCCAAATGATAAACATGGCTGTATTAATCTCTCTCAGGATTTGAACCATGAAGTTTTACTACTGTTGAACTTCATCTCTGGGCTGCAGCTCCACTATTTCTGAACCATGGCTATCTGAGGCTATATCTACACAGCAACATTATTTCTGAATACGCTATTCTGGAAGAGGTATTCTGGAACAGCTTATTCTGAAATAGCACAGCTACACACAAAATACACTTGAAAATATCACTCAGCTAACACTGAAAGCTTTTTTAAAACATTACATTTGGGTCAACCTGAAGCAATGTTTTTTGTATGAGCAGCATCTGAAAAATCAGTTATTCACACATTTCAGTTTAGGGGACTGTGACCTACTGATTTAATATAAAGGCTTTTGAAAATTTTACCCTGGGTCATAGGGATAAATCTGAAAGGAGAAATATAATTCTAGCTCTTTGAGTATATTGCTTTCTCTGGTCTCTTTCCAAACTTCTTCATAAAGTGGGTTGTATTTAAGTAACAGAAAAACAGAAGACTGTTGTGTTAAAAGAGCCCTTCATTTTTTTGCTTTAATGGTCATGGAGGATGTTGTCACAGCCCTAAATGGCATTGCTTTTTTAAAGTGATTCCAAGCTCTGGCGTACAACAGGTTTGCCCTCCCATAGTGTTGATCTACAGAGTCAATGTACTTGAAATACAGTTACTTGTATGTTCATCTTTCAGTCTTCTTCCAGTCCACTCCCAAAACCTCAGGTTATACTTCACAAGAAATTAGGTACCGTTCTAAAAATTACCAGTGAAAATAACCTCTGTGAAAAGAAAAAAATATATATGGCATTGTCAAACTATGAGGATAGAAAAAAATCTTAATTTAGAAAGTGAGATTTGGTATTCTTGTAATTCTGACCATATCTCTGATAAAACTAAAGAAGTCACTTTTTGAGCATTCTTGCTTTATTCTTGACAGGAGGAAAATATGGAAAACATGAAACTATGCTATCTACTAATATTAAATATGATTATGTTACAGACATTTCTATTTTATATAAAATATTTTCCTTTGATACACTTTTGTAACTCATTTTGCATTAGTGGGATTTGTGGACACACTGTGTTGAATCAGAAACCCCTGACATTGTGTCTTGTCTATTTAAACCATTTTTTTTATGCTGGTGGTTGTAAATATGCAATTTGCCTTAACACATTTCAAGAGTTAATATTCACTCTTGGTTATAATTTTATTGCTTTAGGAAGGACCCATGGTTCCAAATACTCCACCACAAGAAGCTAGCAATAGGTTACAAATATTCCAGGTAAGAAAAAAAAATTGAATGAAGCTGTCAAACATTTAAAATTAATCATATAATTAATCACACTGTTAAGCCATAATAGAATAATAGCATTTATTTAAATATTTTGGATGTGTAAGTAATGTGCTAGCAGGAGCTCAGTACTGCTGAAGGATTTAGGGAATGTATCCTTTAGAGATCATTGCATGAAAATGCAATGATGTGCATACGTAATGCCTTGTAAACAAAGCCTGATGGGTAGTAGGTGAAGCAATGAAGTTTTGTCTATTGTAAGCAACGTGTTGTTGTAAAGTCACAATTTATTCTATCACCCAGTGTAAGAGTTGTGGAGTCTCACCAATGCTTGAAGTTGTTGTGGGAGTACAGGGCAGTCATCACTGCTGTGTAAGATATGGTTCACACAGGGCTCCCTCCATCTAAGCATTCGGAGGTGAAAGCTGGGAAAGCTGGGAGGGCTAGAGGCTGAACCAGCTGGCTGGGAGCTTTTTGGCCATGAAGCTGTAAGATTAGTTTGACTAGTTCTCCCTGGGCCTCCTGTTTCAAAGGTAGATGTAAAGCTGGGTCTATAGTTATTTTATGAGAATCCTGCATGGTGGCTACAGAGATGCTGTGGCTAGGCCCAGAGCTGAGTGCCACTATGAGCTGAAATCACTGGCAGTTGAAGCCACAGAGAGCTGGAATCACATGGTTTTGTCTACAACAAAACCCACATTACAGTGGGCAAGTGGCTGGCAGAGCACAGCAGATAGGCAACTAGCAGGAGCGACTGGTGGGTGGCCGCTAGGAGAAGCAGTGGGCGGCCAGCAAGGGTTGTTGGCAGAAGCAACCAGTGGCCGGCTGGTGGGGCAGCTGTCAGGGGCAAGCAGAATGCTGGACCAGCACAAAGGTGACATTGCCTCAGGCTCAATGAGGGAATGCATCAGGGTCGTGTGTCAGGGCCTGCACATACTGGACAGAATTGTAAGTAGGGCATTTGAAGGGGAGTATGGAGAAAGTTTGGGTCTGTGGATTGGATCCTTATAGTATTGGACTGGTGAGCCTGAGAGGCAAAGGACACTGCCCAATCCATTTGAGCTGGAACAGTTACTTGAGGGTTGGTTGTGAACTCTGGGTGTGGTATTTTCTCAAGCTTATGTCATATGACTTTTCTGCCTCTTTCATTAAAGATTTATTTTCTACACTCAGACTCTGTGCTTATGAGTGGGGAAGAATTGACTCTGTGAGGCACCCAGGGGTATGTGAATTTCCCAGGCAACTGGGTGAGGGCTTGAGCTGGTTCCATGTGAGATGTATGAAAAGGAACCCCTAGAAGTTGAACCCAACCCTGGTTGCTGCTGACTCCTTCTGGCAGAATGGTTACATTTTGGGGGCTCATCCAAGATCCTGGTTCAGCACCCCTTGCAAGCACATGTTGAAAGATTTGCAAATTGGGAAATGTGTTTTGGATTTGAGGAAGTTACTGTTTGTGTTGTGGCTAGTCTGTCAGTTTTGTTGGGCCCTGGCTCAGAAGCCTCTGGCTAAGGGGCGGCAGCCTCAGCTGATGACTTGGCAAAAGCCCTGGGGCAGACATTGGAAAAGTGTATGCTACTCCATGCTATGGCAAGCTCCTATTGTAAGCTAAGGTTATTTCCTGGGGAAGAGGACTTTGAATCCTGGCTAGAACATACCACTGAAATGCTAGAGCAGTGGGCTGTACCAGACAGAGAAAAGTGAAGATGCTTAATAGAGAGTCTTAGGGGCCCAGCGTTAGATATGATTTGCACCTTGAAGCTCACTAAGCCTGAGATTAGTGTAAAGGTCTGACTAGAGGCCCTCCCTCATGCCTTTGGGAGCATAGAGAGCTCTAAAGTCAGTTATTGTAACTTCCTTAATGCTAAGCAGCGCCAGGGAGAGAACTTCTCAGCCTATATACACAGGCTGGAGAGGCTGTTACAGAGAGCTGTCATTAGCGGAGCAGTGACTGTGGAGCAGATGAACTAGGCCATACTGGCTCAAATTGTAAGAGGAATTCAGTATTACAGCCCAATTCTACTTCATCTCCAGTTAAGAGAATGACAGGAACACCCCCCTCAAGCTACTCCAAGCTGATTAAAGAGGTGAGAGAGGCAGAAGTGAAGGAGGTGGCCAGTGAGTTTTGGGAAGCCCAGATGCCTGAACCAGCCAGCACAGTCGGCACAGCACCCAGACAAACAGCCAGTTTATTCATGGTGAACAGCAGAGAAGACCTTGCTCAACAAATTCCGGTTCTGACAGGATAGGTGGCTGAGTTGCAAAGCGTCATTGAGCAAGATAGGATTTGCAGGGATGAGGAGCCTCAGGCTGTGGTGATGAATAAGTCAGCATCTGGAGCCACCATCCTGACCAGGTGAAGGAGGAGAGGACAGTTCTTCTGCTGCCGATGTTGTCAAGATGGGCATAGTACTGCCAATTGCCAAAATGAGGAAAATTCCAGTTTAGTTTATGGGAAGCTGAGGATTAGTTGAGAAAAAGTTGGGAAATGGACACAGAATTTGAGAAAGGAGCCACCTAAACCCTTAGGAACGGAAGGCTCCCCTGGAAGAGACAGACCCACTGCAATCCCACAAGGACGGATAGTGCCACAAGCAGAGGTCACTGTGAAGATAGAAGGGATGAACTGTAGAGCCTTTCTTGATACAGGATCTCAAGTGACTATTATATTCCAACAAAACAAAGCAGCAGAAATGTAGCACTTTAAAGACTACCAAAATGTCCCATGAAAGCTCATCACCAAATAATTTATTTTGTTAATCTTTAAAATGCTACATTTCTGCTGCTTTGTTTTGTTGGAGTACAGACTAACATGGCTACCAGTCTGTTACTATTATATTCCAGTCATTCTATCAATGAATGCTTAGGCATCTGCTGATTTAACCACTGAGTGGCCTTGGTCTGTACAGACTCAGCATGAATGAATACCTCTACGCGGGGTATGTCATAGTGCACCTAGAGTTTCTAGCAGAGGTGGCAGGGATGGTAGAGGAGATAGACACAGCCACCTTAATATGCACTGACCCTAAGGGGATCTCTGATGTGTCTGTACTAATAGGGACCAACTCCAGTCTTCAAGGTACTGGCAGACTACTGCAGACAGAAGGCTGGGGACCAGTAGCTGAGTACCATGATGATTCGTACACTTTGTGCCGAAGTCTACAAGAAAATTGAGGATGTTAAACAGGAGTCACTTGAACTACCAAGGGGTGCTGTGAGGTATGTGGGCATAACTCCCTTAGTAGTGCCTGCAAGGACAGAACAAGAAGTGCTTGCCCAGAGTACCTCGCTAAAAAGTAATAGAGGAGCTTTAGCTAAGGTGGAGCAGCCGGTTGAAGGAAGGCTCCTTGAAGGAATGCTCATTGCCAGTTGAGTCATAGGCTAACCTACTGAAGCCCAGGAAAAGGTGACTATACTGATTGCTAATAAAGCAAGTCATAATGTTGTTATGAAGCAAGGGCAAAAGGTAGCGGACCTCTTTGAGCCTGAATTGGTGGTAAGACCTCAGTGTGACACTCAGGCCCCAACAATAGATCTGGTGAGATTTGACTGTGGAGACTCACTATTGTCTGAGGAGTGGAAGAATTGCAAAAGGAAGAAACTGTGTGAGAGATACCAGGTATTCTCACTGCATGAGTGGGATGTAGGATGTGCAAAAGGGGTCGAGCATAACATCAGATTGCATGACTCTTGACCTTTCCGGGAGAGTTCTAGGAAGATCACCATATCTGAGGTGGAAGATGTGTGTCAGCATCTTCAAGAGATGGCTGAGAATGGCATCATTACAGAATCCTGCAGCCCATATGCCTCACCCATTGTGGTGGTCCATAAAAAGAATGGGAAAATTCAGATGTGTATTGACTACTGCACCCTAAACAGCCGTCCTATGGCCGACCAGTACACTATGCCTTGGATTCAAGATGCCTTAGATTGCGTGCTGTGAAGCCAGTGGTTCTTAGTTTTAGATATTTGAAGTGGATATTATCAGATTCCTCTGGGAGCAGAAGATAGGAGAAGGCACCCTTCATCTGCACATTATGGTTTCACCGGTTTGAATGCATGCCTCAAGAGATTTCTGGGGCACCAGCTACATTCCAGCATCTTATGGAGAAAGTTGTGGGAGACATGAACTTATTGCAAGTCTTGGTTTATTTGGATGACAATATGACTTGATCGGAAGAACTTTGGAGGAGCATGAAGAAATACTTCTTAAGGTCCATGATCGGTTGGAGGTCTATGGACTGAAGCTTTCTATAGACAAGTGCCAGTTCTGTAGAAAATCAGTGCAGTGTGTGGGTCACACTGTGTCCCAATAAGGTGTGAGTACTGACCCAGATAAAATAGAAGCACTTGTCACATAGCCATGTCCCAACAATTACAGAGAGCTTAAAACCTTTCTAGGATTCAGTGGTTATTACTGTATTCTTGTGAAGAATTCTGCTGCCATTGTCAAGCCTCTGAACGATCTCACCCAGGGATACTTGCCCAAGAAGAGCAAGTCTAAGCCTCGGGGAAAGGGAGGACCCCCAGGGCCTCCAGAGTAGAGACACTGTGGTCCTTTAGTGCGTTTTGGATCACAATGGGCTGAGAGGTGTGAAAGAGCTTTTCAACAGATCATTAACTGCCTAACTCATACTCTCATCCTAGTAAAACAAAAAGCAGTCAAGTAGCACTTTAAAGACTAGCAAAATAGTTTATTAGGTGAGCTTTCGTGGGACAGACCCACTTCTGCAGACCGTAGGCAGACCAGAACAGACTCAATATTTAAGGCACAGAGAACCAAGAACAGTAAGCAAGGAGGACAAATCACAAAAAGATAATCAAGGTGAGCAAATCAGAGAATGGAGGGGTGCGGGGGGGGAAGGTCAAGAATTAGATTAAGCCAACAAGCTCCTATAGTGACTCAGAAAGTTCCCGTCCCAGTTTAAACCACATGTTAATGTGCCGAATTTGAATATAAAAGCCAGCTTGGCTGTTTCTCTTTGAAGAACGGTGCGAAAGTTCTTTTTCAGTAACACACATACTTTTAGGTCATTAATAGAATGCCCCATTCAATTAAAATGTTGACTAACTGGTTTGTGATCTGGAATGTTTTGATGTCTGTTTTGTGCCCATTAACCCTTTGTCTAAGGGAGTTAGAAGTCTGTCCAATATACAAAGCATCTGGGCATTGTTGGCACATATGATGTTAGTAGAGGAGCACGAGAAAGTGCCTGTAATTCTGTGAGTAACCTGGTTAGGTCCAGTGATGGTATACCCAGAAGTGGCAGGTAAACACAGACCCCTGGCCTTTGCCAGGTGGGGGTGGTCTGATAGTGAGACTCATTAGTACATCCACAAGCTGGAGTTCTTAGACTTGAAGTGGGCCATCACTGAGAAGTTTCATGATTACTTGTATGGTTCTAAGCATGGACAGACAACATTGGCATGTGTGTTGTTGACTGCTAAGCTGTATGCTACTGAGCAGAGATGAGTGGTCATGTTGGCCAGCTATGAGTTACACATCTCATAGCACTGGAAGGGACTTTGGAAGGTCATTGAATCAACTCCCCTGTCCTCTTGGCAGGACCACAGACTGTACCTGACAGACTTTAATTTTTTTTAACTCTATTTGTTCCATACCCCTAAATGGCCTCCTCAGGGATTGAACTCAGACCACTGGGTTTAGGAGAGCTATCCCTACCCCTCGAAGGAGCAACTTTGATCCAGATGGCTTGTCATGGTGCCCACAGCCATCAGAAATTTCCAAGATTCCTTTAGATGGGGTGAGAGCAGTTTGCAATGGAAGTTATCATGAGTCAGAGGCCCCGAGGGTAGTACTGCTGAAACTCTGGATTTACCTCCTGTGTGTGTGCCATTGGCCTCTGTGAACTACATTGTGTTGGAGTAATCTCCATTGCCCATGCTCAATGCTGTGGACTGAAAAAAGCCCAAATGCATGATGCTGACATCTGTGATACCCTACTTGCAAAAAGAGAGGGGCAAAGCCCTGTGACCATTGTTCCCTCCGCTCCTGGAAGTAAACTACTATTGAGGGAGTGGAACAAAATGAGATTGATACCAGGCGTGCTACACTGGGTCACAGTAGATCCATTGCAATACTGACAAACACAACTGGTACAGAGCACTGGTAGGCAGTGGTTCATGTCCCTACTTCTTTTTGAGGAGGAGTCCTGTCATGCAATGCTCCTGGACTGGCCATCAGCTTATAATACTGTGTTTCCAACTTTCTAACTGCTGAAAATCAAATACTTTTGTTCTGCCCTGTCTCATCAACTCCCCTAAGGGCCCTCCTCTCCTCACTCCTCTCCCAACCTCTCTCTTACTCACTTTCCACAAACACCTCTGATCATTTCCTCCTCATCCAGGACTCATCTGCTGCCTGCAGAGCCAGGTTGGGAGGAGGTGTGCCCCCTTCCCCAACTGGAGCAGAGCAGTCAAGCTCTGGCTCAGAAAAGGAGCACAGTTAACGCAGTCGCAGCATTTTAACACTCCTCTTTCCCATTCTTTCTCTTTCAATGTTCAAGCTTTGTTGAACTTTTCCTGGTTTCACTTAATCTCCCCCACTGACTTACAATTAAATTAGAGACTGATAACAGTACATACGAAAATGATGAGATTTTATTGTTTGAATTGGTCTTATCTGTGCAATAGTGTTTCCATAAACCCAAGATAGGTGTTTAATTACAATTTTTCCATGCTTGACAAAAATATTCGAACAAAATTGATAAAGGTATGTTGAAACCTAATCATTTATGAGGTTCAAAGGACCTAGGTAAAACCTTTCAAACCTCAGTGCCTAAAATTAAACATCTTAGGTGGACATCGTAATAATACTAAGTATGTTTTCAGTGGTGCTGAGCACCCACAATATTTCTGAAAACCAAGTTGCTTTTTTGGGTGTACTTTAATATCCAGTTAGGTGCCACATTTGACATTTTTGGATGTCACCCGATGAGTCTGTGACATGGCATGCACAACAAAACCCAGTACTTGCCCCAGGTACCTGACTTAGGAACGTACAGAGATCTGAGTTGCTGTTTGCTCTTATTCTGTCTCTGTACTAGGTGGGGAGTGGGTGAGGTGGGCAGAGCTTCCTGAATTTGAAAGATGGAACCTCTCTGCATAGAGCTAGGAGATCTCCCAGCCCATGCTGCCTTGCAGTCATTCCCCCTGCCCCCGCCTCCCCACAGTGCATGAGTGGAATGCTCATGCTGGCTTCTCCACTGAGGCTGCCTTGGACTGGATTGGTTTAAGAAGCAAAAGCAGTGGGAGTTTTTGTCTCACTAGTAAAAGGACTGAGGCCCCCACCCTGTATTTCCCAGTTCTCTGGATCTCTTAGAGCTCTGTTGAGCTCTGTATTCTGAGCGGATGGAGAAGTACATGCTGGGATCTGTCCTGTGTTCCACCCACTGATTAGAACCACCACTGGAAAATTGTGTGGAACAAGAGGGCTTCAAGCCATGATCCAATCACTTACTGTGCTAATGCTTAGCACAGATCTAGCAGTATGCGGTCAGGGATCTTAAAATGCACTTCCCTATGTTATGGAAGGAGAAACTGAGACAAAGAGCAGTGACATGATTTGCTCAGGCATACCCAGAAAGTCTATTACACAACTCGGAACAGAATCCAGGAGTCCTATCTCCCAGTTCCTCTGCAGTAACCCATTAGACCCCACTCTCTGCCCAGAGTTGGCAATAGGATCCTGGAGTCCTGCCTTTTAAGCTCCACCCCTGTTCTAACCACTGGCCCAAATTCTGTTTCCAGAACATGGGTGACATATGGCCTTCCAAAGTATCCTGCTCCTAGGCTACATTCCTGTTTCCCAGGAAATCAATTCTCAGGCTCCCATGGGGCCAGGTGTCTATGGCTACGTCTACACATGAAGCCTACATCGAAATAGCTTATTTCGATGTAGCAACATTGAAATAGGCTATTTCGATGAGTAACATCTACACGTCCTCCAGGGCTCGCAACGTCGATGTTCAACTTCGACGTTGCACAGCACCACATCAAAATAGGCGCTGCGAGGGAACGTCTACACGCCAAAGTAGCACACATCGAAATAAGGGCGCCAGGCACAGCTGCAGACAGGGTCACAGGGCAGACTCAACAGCAAGCCGCTCCCTTAAAGGGCCCCTCCCAGACTCAGTTGCACTAAACAACTCAAGATCCACAGAGCCGACAACTGGTTGCAGACCCTGTGCCTGCAGCACGGATCCCCAGCTGCGGCAGCAGGAGCCAGAAGCCCTGGGCTAAGGGCTGCTGCCCACGGTGACCATAGAGCCCCGCAGGGGCTGGAGAGAGAGCGTCTCTCAACCCCTCAGCTGATGGCCGCCATTGCGGACCCCGCTATTTCGAAGTTGCGGGATGCGCAACGACTACACGGTCCCTACTTCGACATTGAACGTCGAAGTAGGGCGCTATTCCTATCCCCTCATGGGGTTAGCGACTTCGACGTCTCGCCGCCTAACGTCAAAGTTAACTTCGAAATAGCGCCCAACGCGTGTAGCCGTGACGGGCGCTATTTCGAAGTTAGTGCTGCTACTTCGAAGTAGCGTGCACGTGTAGACACAGCTTATGTGACTCACCGTCAGGCAGAGCTGTCCTTACATACATGGAAACTACACAGCTGCATGGGGCATCACTGGGTCTTAATGTCTGCCTATCTGCCTTTTCCTATCCCTGGTCTGTTGCTCTGCTTCCTCAGGGAAGGATCTAGTTACCAGTGTAAAAGCCAGAGTTATTAGTAGAAGAGCCTGTGGAAAGAGCCAAGGGCTTGTCTAAACTGTTCAACCCCACCCAAGTGTTCACACTGCCAAGCAGGATAATTAGGGCAACCATATCTCCCTGTCCCAAGTATGGGACAGAGAGATATGGCAAGGGAGGGGTAGCTCCTCCTGGCTCCTCCTTAATGGAGATTAAGCCCTTAGAGAGCTGGTGACCTCCACCGCTCTGGGGAAGCGGCAGCCAAGGGCTCTCCTCACCCAGAGCCCTGGGGAAGCAGCAGCCACCGGTGCTCCCACCCCCACCCCCAGCCCCTGAGAGCCTAAATATGGGATAATTCATCCCTTTTAAAAAATATGGGACCGTCCTCCCCAGTACGGGATGGTTGGTCGCTCTTAGGATAAGTTGAGGTAAGAGGTCTTTTCCCTCTATAATTATTCCAGCTCTGCAAATGACTTTTGCTGACCGTCCCCCACTTTTAAGGTTGTAAAAGAATGTGTGTGAACAAAGCACAGCTATTATCAGCTCATGTGAAGACTCCATGCATTTGACAAAGCATGCCTTTGCCCACAAAAACTTATACTCCAAAATATCTGTTAGTCTGTAAGGTGCCACAGGACTTCTTGTTGTTTTTGCAATGCTGTGGCTGTGAACTGTAGCTGTAGAATGAGAACACTCTGTTTTGCAATGCTATGGCTCTGTGAATGCAATTTTACAACATTACTTACCGACATTAGAATGTTAAAATAAGTAATGTCAAAAAAACCTGCAGTGTAAACATACCCTTAGACCACAGTACCTTAGTTTACAAGAGGGATGGGGAACCTTTTCTGAGTCAGAGGCCACCCTCAAAAAATCAGTTGGGGGCCACCAGTGAAGAAAAAATCACCCTCATAGACATGGCCCCCACCTGAGAAGTAGAAAAAAAGCCACTCACTTCACTATACTCAAGCTGCACCCCAGATCCTGGGAAGACCACAGCTAGTAGCTTTTCATAGAATCATAGAATGCTAGGACTGGAAGGGACCATGAGAGGTCATCAAGTCCAGCCCCCTGCCCTCATGGCAGGACCAAGTACTGTCTAGACCATCCCTGATAGACATTTATCTAACTTAAATGTCCCATTTTGTTGGGGCATCCTAAGCTCTGGGGAGGAGCAAAAAATGAGAGGTTCAGTGCATGGGAGGAGGCTGCCCGGGAGTGGGCTGGGGTTGGGATGTGGGGTCCAGGGTGCAGGTAGGGCATAGGAGTGTGCTTGAAGTGTGGGATCTGGGTGGGAGATAATGCGCAGGAGTGGGGTGGGAGTGAGAGTGCAGGGTCTGGGTGGGACATAGGGTGCAAAATCTGGGCAGAAGAGTAGGTGCAGGAGGGGATGGATGTACGTATGTGGAGTCTTGGTGGGAGAGGGCAGGGGATTTTGACACCTATCTGGTGCAGCTCTAAGGGGGTGCACATGGCTCTGTTTGGCTCTACATGTGGCAGTGAAGCGCTGCTTGCCTGCACCTCCTGGAGCCACTCCTAATGGCCACAATTCAGCCAATGGCAAAAATGGGTGAGTGGTGTTGTCAAGATACACTTCCTTGTAGTCCCCGAGCCATTTCCTCCCCCTTTCCAGGCACTGACTACAGGCCAGTTGGGACCCCAGATTGCTTGGATAAGGCTTATAAGGCTTGGGGCTCTGCTCCCCACAGTGGGGAGCACAGGCTGGTGTTTCAGCCACCGTGCCCCACCCATGTGGCTGGTACACCAGTGCTGGCTCATGCCCATGCCAGGGGGGTGGAGAGAGCCCCAAGCCTTGTGGGTGAGATCCAGTGAAGCCATGAACCAGATCCAGACTGCAGATTATAGTTTCCCCACCCTGGTTAAAAATTTGTTTTAAAAATATTTCATTAGTGTGTTTCTGAAGATTGTAAAATCATGTCTCTAATCATACCCCCCTGCTAGCTGTTGTCAGGGGAAGAGGCATTATTGCAACAGTACTGCATTGGGCCCCGTAAAGCCTGAGGAGGGCCCTGCGCACAGGCCAGGGTCTGCCTTGCAGGGATCTTACTTTTGCCTGCTGTCAGGGTTCCTGCAATGTTGCATGTGAGCAAGCTGAAGTGACAGATGCTTCAAGTGCTCTACCAAGTGCTCCAAAATGGATTCCTTGATGATCCCCTCCATTATTTTCCCAGGGACTGAGGTAAGTTTGATTGATATAAAGTTCCTGGGATTGTCCTTCTTTCCTTTTTTAAAGATGGGCACTACATTTGCTTTTTTGCAGTCATGTGGGTTCTCTCCCAATCTCCAAGAGTCTTCAAAGATAATGGCCAAAGGTTCAGCAATGACATTTGCCAGTTCCCTCAGTACCCTTGGGTGCATTAAATCCAGATCCATGGATTTCCGTACATTTAGTTTTTCTAGATAGCTCAGAACTTGTTCCTTCCCCACAGATGACTGCCCACCACCTTCCCATGCTGCATTGTCTAGGACTGTAGTGTGGGAGTTGACTTAGTCTGTGAAGACTGAGGCAAAAAAAGTGTTGAGTACTTCAGCTTTTCTTACATCATCTGTCACTAGGTTACCTCTATCATCCAGTAATGGCCCCACACCTTCTCTAATAACTTGTTTATCTTTAATATGCCTGTAGAAACCCTCCTTATTACTCTTCACATCCCTTGCCAGCTGCAGTTTTAATTGTGCTTTTGCTTTCCTGATTACTCCCCGGCATTCTCCAGCCATATGTTTATACTCTTCGTTAGTCAACTGTCCATGTTTCCATTTCTTGTATGCATCCTTTTTGAGTTTAAGCTGACCAAGGATTTCCCTCTTAAGCCAAGCTGGTTGCCTACCATGTTTGCATTTCTTACTACGCAGTGGAATGGTTTGTTCCTGTGCCTTCAGTAAGACTTCTTTAAAATACTACCAGTTCTCTTGAACTCTCTTCCCCTTCATCTTTGTTTCCCACAGGATCCTGCTCATCAGTTCTGTCAGGGAGTCAAAGTCTGCTCTTTTGAAATCAAGGCTCTGTATGTTACTGCTCACCCTTCTTCCTTTTGTCCAGATCCTGAAATCTATGATCTCATGGTCACTGCAGCCCAGGTTTGCACCCACTTTTATTTTTCCTACTAGTTCTTCTCTGTTTGTGAGCTGCAGGTCAAGTTGCGCATGGCCCCGGTTGGTTCCTTCAGCACTTGTACCAAGAAATTATCCCCAACATTCTCCAAAAACTTCCTGGATTGTCTGTGTGCTGATGTCTGGACGATTAAAGTCTCCCATGAGAACCAGGGCCTGTGATTTGGAAGCTTCACTTAGCTGACTGAAGAAATCCTCATCTACCTCATCTCCCTTATCTTACAGTCTATAGCAGACACCAACTACAACATCACCTCTGTTACTTCTGCCTCTAAGCTTAATCCAGAGACACTCAACTGGATTTTTTTCCTTCCTTATAATGGAGCTTTGACCAGTCATACTGCTCCCTCCAGTGGAGCACAGCTCTTCCGCCTTTTCTACACTGTCTGTCCTTCCTAAACAGTTTATAACCTTCCATGACTGTGCTCCAGTTAGGTGAATCGTCCCACCAAGTCTCCCTTATTCCATCACCTCATACTTCTTTGTCTGTGCCAGGGCGTCTAGGCCGTGTCTACACTAGCCCCAAACTTCGAAATGGCCACTTCGAAGTTTACTAATGAAGTGATGAAATGCATATTCAGCGCCTCACTAGCATGTGGGCAGCCGCGGCACTTCGAAATTGACGCGCCTCGCCGCCGCGTGGCTCATCCCAACGGGGCTCCTTTTCGAAAGGACCCTGCCTACTTCGAAGTCCCCTTATTCCCATCTGCTCATGAACTGGATGCGATACTCCAGATGTGGCCTCAGTAGTGCCAAATAGAGGGGAATAATAACTTCTCTAGATCTGCTGAAAATGCTTCTCCTCCTGCACCCCAAAATGCCCTTAGTCTTCTTGGCTACAAGGGCAAATTGTTGACTCATATCCAGCCTCTCATCCAGTGTAATCCCCAGGTCCTTTTCTGCTGCACTGCTACTAAAACCAGTGAGTCTCTAGCCTGTAACAGTGCTTGGGATTCTTCCAACCCAAATGACTTCCTCCCCTACCCCACCTGCTGCTGCTGCTGCTGCTGCATCCCCATGGCTTTGATTGTTTCTGCCCTCCTGGCTCTTCCCCATTGTGGATGCCTGGTCTGTTGCTCCCCATCCCTGCCATGGCTTCCATGCCCCTTCCTTCTCGGCTTGTCAGAGACCCAAAATCTGGCTCACCACTAAATGACCGATCCAGGCCATGGCACTTAGATTTTTCCAGATGCTTTTAGGTGAGCAGCAGCCCTGGGTGCAAAGAGCAGTTCTTCCTGGCTCCAACTGCAGCTACAGCTTTTCCCACCTCTGCTGGCAGAAAATGGTTACTAAAGTTACTTTCAGCACAGCTGGGTGGACACTTGCAGCATCCCTTTTTTACCAGGCATTCCACTGAAAATCTGACACCTTGCAACTCTATTGCCACTGATGTTATTTATTAGCAGGCCTTATGGGCATGGCACATTGCAAGAGTTTTCCTTAAAGAGCCCATGGAAAGCAACAATGTGCAATAGAGAGAGTGAGAGAAAAAAGCAGTTTCTTCAAAACAAAGTATAATTTATTTGCTAAAACATTCACATCACTCAGAGAAATTGATTTAAAATAGCAGATCTCTTTTCGTGCTGTCTTACCTATACTTGACATTCTTATTTGAGGAGCGTTCCCATGGGTGCTCCACCTAGATGTTAAAGTACTGATACACCCCAGGTTGGAGATGTACAGTTGCACTTCCCTTGGTAGGCAGTGGGAAAACAGTGACCGATATGCATTGAGTGTGACAGCTACAGTGCATGCACATCCCACCAACTCCTCAGTTCCTTCTCAGATGCCATTGGCACTGGTTGGAACCCACATTGTTCCCTTGAATTAATGTTTCCTTACAGTTGGTTCACTAGCTTTAATAGTTATTGTTATAGTTTAGTTTGTTAGTGTTCTTGTTATCCTATAGTTTTGAGAAAAAAAAGTCTTCAAAATTTATTGTTCAGCATGATGCCTGGATCACCAGGATTTAAAAGCGTTGGTGTCCCCTCTTCTCCTGAGGCCCAACTTACAGTTTGCCAACTGCAAATCCCTCACTCCCACTGGGTGTCTCTAGGTTCAGCTGCCTGAAAATGGCTCCGCCTCTCCTTCTTTGTAGGGGCCTTTTAGCAGACCAGTGTCTTTTGATGTTGAGATTCTTAGTCTAATAAAACAATCACATTTCCAGGTTGTAGCTAAAATGTCTCTCTTCGTACTTATATACATAAAGATTACCCAGTCTAGTGGTAATGCTTTTCTGTCTTACTTTTCTAACTACCCCTCTTGATCTAACTATGCATTCAGATAAAGTAGTATTACCCAGCGTGGCAGGGCCCTATTGGGAGACCATGGAGGGGGCGGACACAGCCTGCCCATGACTAAAAGGCCCCACTCAGAAAGAGGGGGGACCCACTAAAAACACATGACCCCAAATGAATTTGGGGGACAACTAAAAAGAGAACAGGGACGGGAGCGGGGCTCAAAGGTTCAAAACAAGGCAGCCAGAGGGGGACACCAAGCAGAGAACCCCGGACAGCACCCACCACTCGCAAAGGCTTCGAGGGAATCAGTGGATGCCGCCCAGAGGAACTCTGCCCGGATTCGTGAGCAGAGGGCAGAGCGAAAATAGGCCCCACAGTCGCAGGTCTTCCCCTCAGCTAGCCTCATCTCCCTGGTGTTATAGATGGCTACTTTATCCATCGCCAGGAGGAAGGTGACGAGGTGGTCCCATGACTTAGTGGGGCCACGGATGGGGTGTGCCAGGATCACTAGGTGTGGGGAGAAGTGCAGCCAGAACCGCAGCAGGAGGTTCTGGAGGAGCTGGAAGAGGGGCTGCAACCTGGTGCACTCAGCATAGATGTGCACCAGGGTCTCCCTCATGGTGCAAAAGGAACAGGTGTCTGGGAGCGGGGTGAACCATGCCAGGTAGACGCCTGTGCTCACAGCCCCATGGAGCATCCTCCAACCGATGTCCCTGGTGGGCCACGGAACCAAGATGGAATAGAGTCTGGCCCACCGGGGCTCTCCACCCTCGGATGGTGGCAGAAGGCCCCGCCATTTATGATCGGGCTGAGAAGTGAGGGTGGGGAAATGGAGCATGTGAAGCACGAGCGTGTACAGATAACGCCTAGATGCGGTTTGGAAGGGGACTGGCTGCAAGGTGTGCGGTTGGCTGGAATGGTGAGTGGGAGTGGGGTTGGGAAGCTCACGGGCCTGGGGGCCCACGGAGAGACTGGGAGGGCCAGGAGTTAGAGGGGGGCAGGGTGCACCCTCTCGCAGGATCCGACCAAGGTAAACATGAGCAGTGGGCGGCAAGGCAGCCTTCACCTCCTTGAGTACACGAGGGCGAGAGCGTAGGGTGGAGCTCCCCATGCATCGAGCGAGCGCCGGGGCCTCCATCCAGTCTCCCTGGTCGTAGTCCAGGAGGTCTCTGACCGTGGTGATTCTACCCAGGACCAACCTCCGGTGCACCGCGGGGGACTCCGCCACCTGCAAGTGTGGCAGGGCCAGGGGGAAGGAAGCCCAAACAAGCAGAAGGGCCAGCAGGGCAATCAGAGACAGCTGGGTGGGAGATGGCTCAGCCTAATTAAAGCCAGCTGGCCCCAATGACTGGGCCAACGAGAGGCCTTTAAAAAAACCTCCACAGTGGGAGAAAGTGAGAGGTGAGCAGAGAGACACAAGGAGACAGGAGAGCAGCAGGAACACTGGAGATCACAGAGGGAGAGCAGGAGTTTCTACAAGATCAAGAAGGTACCAGGGGGAATTGTCTGGGGAAGTGGCCCAGGGAGGAGAATTGCTGCACCAAGGGCTAAGGGAGTCAGCTCCCCTCAATGGCAGCTGCATGGGGTCCCTGGGCTGGAACCTGGCATGAGTGGGCAGGGGCCAGATTTCCCCCAGACCACCCCTCACCCCAGCGAGGGCAATAGGGCCCTTAAGGGGGTCCTAAAGGACTGACCAGAGGACAGAGGCCCAGGAATTGGACTGACTTTGTCACACCAGATAAACTGACATTCATATGATAATTATAAAAAGTAATGCAAATATTTTCCAATTCCCCACATATATGGAATGGTAATTGCCAGAATCATTCATCCTTCCTTTTTAATTTTTGGTTCTGTATTTGTTTTTCACCAATCTTCTGGCAACACACATTGTTTGACAAGTTATATAAATTTGTTTCCATTTAATGTTTTTTCTGGTTGTCTCCATGCCAACTAGTGAAATGTTTAATTTCTCCTGACTGGATAATGTAATGTGGCTTTGTTGGGGGAAGGGGTCTTCTTTTATTGTAGCCCATTGATCCATGGCAGACCAAACACTTAACTCGCCTGCCCAGAAAGCACAGAGAGTTCTTGTGGTGGCCTGTGGCTGGCCGCCAGCTGGCATTCCTGTGGTGGACAGAGGCTGGCCCTAGCTGGGGTTCCCACCTGCGGTCTCCATGCACTACTGGTGGGGATCTCCACCCCAGCTGGCTCTGAGCCATTGGGCTGTCCTTGACTGAGGTTCCCACAGCTGCCAATGGGGTTCTGCACCCCAGATGGCTGTCAGCTGCAGGGCTGCTCCTGGCCAGGGTTCTTGCAGGTGCTGGCAGTGCTGCCCCCAGACAAAGTTCCCATGGCTGTTGGTGAGGCTGCCCCCAGCTGGAGTGCCCACGGCTGCCAGTGGGGCTCTGTGCCTCAGCCAGCTCTCAGGCGCAGGGCTCAGGGTTCCCATGGCTGCTGGCAGGGCTGGCCCCAGATGAGGTTCCCACAGCTGCTGGTGGGGCTGTGCACCCCAACCAGCTCTCAGCCTTGGGGCTACCTGGATTCTCTCACCTCCACCTTGAAATTGCAGAGCCAGTAACTGCTTTTTTTCTAGGGCTGTCAATTAACAGCTATCACCTGCCATTAACCCATTAGAATTTTTAATGCATTAAATCTGTGCTGAGTTAATGGCAGGCATTAATGCATGTTAATTGACAGCTCTACCATTTTTATAAAATTATTTCTTCAGATCTTTGTTGTGCATGTTTTTCCTGTTTAGTTCTAGCATATGTAATATTAAACAAGACAAGGTTTTTAAAAAATCTGTTAAATTGTATTTTACCCCATTGTGCCAGTCTTTGTTGACACTAGAAAAAACAGCTACAAGTCTTGTGGCACTTTGTAGACTAACTGATATTTTGGAGTATAAGCTTTCATAGGCAAAGACCTGCTTCATCAGAAAAAAACATTGCTAGAAAAAACTCTCCCTACTGTATGTTGAAATTGAACCAAATTTAAAAGCAGATGTATGTCCTTTGGAAGCCAAAGGCTGTTACTTGTTATCTTTCTCTACAGACTGTAGACTTAAGTTAGCTTTAAAATTGGACTGTAGTTTATGATAATTAGAGGATCCTTTAATTACAAAATGTATATCTTCTGTGCATTTTTAAATCTTAATTTTATCAGGCCAATTTTGATGAACTCTGGAGGAAATTTATCACTTATTCATCAGGTGAACAGCTGTTTGGATTACCTGTCACAGACTATGAAGTGTTACATAAAATCAGGTAATAGAAAATTGAGCTATCTTCAAGAACATATCAAGTATTTTAGAATTGAATTAAGTATTCTAGAAGTGACTTGAACAAAGGTGCTTATCTCATCATTTCTGACAGGCTGTGTGTGTTATAAAAGAGCAGGGTTCCTGCAACTCTTAGCAGAGGGAGGAGAATGAACTGAGGGATCTGAAGTCAGATGAAGACAAGCGGTGGTCTGGAATTAGAATGGAGTTGGAGCTTCAGAGTTATGTCTGACTGGATGCTTTGTCCAGGGAATAGTATTGACTGAAAGGGAAAACTACAATTGGGCTCTAAAGTGGTACTGACTGGTGCCAGAAAATGGTGTTTCAGCTAGGGAATAAGGAATGACCAGGGTCTGGAACCAGGCATCAGACACTGGCTGGGAATGCAGAGATGGAGACAGGCTGAGGGCTTGTCTACACTAGCCCCCTCCTTCAAAGGGGACATGTAAACAAGCCCACTCAGTGAATAGCAGTGAGGTGCTGCGCTGCATGTGCAGCACCTCATTAGCATAATTCCTGCTGCGCGAACTTCAAAGTACTGACAAGTAGTCTAGCCACAAGAACTTCGAAGTACCCATATTCGTGCTACTTCAAAGTTCCCTCACTCCCAAAAGTGGCTGTGCTTGGTTTGAATTCTTCATTTCTGTTCTTGTTCTGTATATGCCATCTGTAGTATTTGTTCTGTTAATTGTGCTTTCAGAAGAACAATTGTAGATATCAACAACAACTTCTCTGACTAGTTTCCCTGTGAGTGCTCCACTGTATGTGTAGTTATCCCAGATCAGAGATGTTAAATAGCAATGTGCATTCAGCCTTCACCTGCTCTCTACCTGTCTTGTGTTCACCGCAAGCCTGTCTAGTGTTGTGTGGGTGAACCACCCTCAGATTTTAAAGAAATGGAACAGAGATAAAGCCATGAGTAGAGTCCATTAGACAATTAATTTTTAACTATGTTTCTAGTTTATAGAGTAGTAACTAGTTTCTATTTAATTTTTTCTGACTTCCTTTCCCTTTTTTCCAATGTAAAAATATTCCTTTTTTCCAGATTCAGAAAGTTATATGCTTACACTTATTGATTTTTATTAACTTTTTCTGATGGTGAGTATATTCTGAAAATGCGCATACCAAGGTCCCCTGAGTTTAAACACTGTCTCCTCTGTAGAGAGATGCTTTCTGTCAGCAAAGGCATACATGCATCATTCACTGCTTAGAGATTCATATACCATGTAAGTATACTTTCTGTCAACAATTGAAGATGGAGCAAGAAAGAGCTGTAAATTGAAGATCCGACTTCTGATGATGGAGAGTTCTCTGAAACAAGCTTCTAACCTTAGTCCTGGGCCTCTCTCAGAGCAACAATCCATGATATGACATCAATAGTGGCTGTGGGACGTTAAACTCCCATGGCATCAAAAAGGAAATCTAGTGGTTCTTTTCACAAAAGCGCAGAAAAGAGAGCTGCAGTTTCTCAGACTGAATAATTGACTGGGAGAAAGAAACCCCTGGCAAAGTAAGTTACCTTGGAACTGACAGAGCTGTAGTACAATACCCAGGGGGCATTAGACTCCTCACATACCAGTACCAACACTAAAACCAGAGGGGCACAGCTCGGTGAAATTGGTACCATCTGACAGGAGAAGGGGTAGAGATCACCATACACAATATCTCTGCTAAAATGATAACTGTGAAGACAAGGAAAACCATAGTACTGAGCATCTTAATTAGAGAGTTCTCCTCAGCTACCACTGACTCCCTTAACATTGATTGTCCATTCCAGACAAACATCACAGGTCCCAGTCGAATTTTTTCAGCTATAGGGGTCTGGTGACAGAAGGGCTTTTTGCTGGCAGGGGCTCATCCACAGGGCGTCTCTACTGCCGGCACCTCCCTCTACCAAGACCGAGCTCTCACACGGATATGCTAATGAGCAGCCATTTGCAGTTTTGAGGTTGTTATTGGCATGGACCTGCCATGAAAGCCACACCATGTAAACCCAGCCTAAAAGACCAAAATATGCTTGTTCTTCACCATAGCACAAGCTCACTTCCTAACTTACCTATGAGGTACAAAAGTGATGGGACAAAGACTCCAGACCCACAGTCCCCCAAAATCATAAATTGTAAGGGGTGAGACTGTGGGTGTGTAGTTCAGGTATTATTATGCCTGCTGACAAGGGTGAGACAGGGCACCGGGAGACAAGACTCTGTGGCTTCAAAGTTATGGAACACATGCTTTTTGGAAACTAGCCCCAATAAGCACTGCATTGCTTGCATTTTGGACTTCTGGTCTTCTGCTTTGTGTCTGTGTATTAAGAACCAGAGAAGAGGTGGAGGGAAAGGTTACTAACAGCAAACACAGTTTGGATTACCCTTGAAGAAATAGGGAAGTTGAAACATAAGTGTCTATCGTGCATCTTCCACTCATCCTCATCAGAGTATATTGTATTCCTGATCAGAAAGGTCCAGGTAGACTCAGACAAGGTCATCTGACAAATACTGGCTATAATAAATCCCAAAAGGGGAGACAGAAATATTATATCTCCTCTTTTGACATGGAGTTTTTATTTTCTCATCCATGCCCGAGTTTCCTTCTTGAATAGGCTGTAAACATATGTGGCACCTGGCACCATGCTAAATCAACAACATACAACATGGACTGGTAATAGCTACCCTTATTTGTCAGGAAGTCATATTCATTAGCAACCTAACATTCTTTGTGTCCCTATGGGTGCTCTACTGTAGCTGTATGTGTGCCCTGCACCTCTAATTGGAGATTTTTGGTAGCAGTGTCCGTTGAACCTGTGCCTGTGCTCTCCATCCCTTGTGGTCTGCATCCAGACTATCTAACACTGCAGTAGCAAAAAGCCGTCCCTTCCTTCTCAACTGTGTTTGGCCTCACATGAAGAAAGCATAGCAAATAGTCTCAGAGGGGTAGACACATTGGTTGGTAGCTTTGCAAAAAACAAGCAATCCTATAGCATCTTAAAGGCTGTGTCTAGACTAGCTCCCAACTTCGAAGGGGGATGGTAATTAGGGTGTCAGGAGATTATTAATGAAGTGCTGTGGCACATATGCAGCACTTCATTAGGCTAAATCTCCCCCGCTGCAACTTTCAAGTGTGAAACTTAGAAGTGCTGGCTTGGTTGTAGCCGTGGGTACTTCAAAGTGTCTGCGCTACTCTGAGGTCTCTTTACTCCTCAAAATTTTGGAGTACTTCCTCATTTTGGATTGGTAATCATCAGGCCCTTATAGTGAAATATTGTAATATCAGTTATGAAAACCTAAATGCCTTTAAGAAACATCAAAGAAAACAGTTCCAATTCATCACTGCTGAGAGACAGCTTCTGGCAAGGGCAGCGCAACAGTGTACATTAGATGCTGGAGACTAGGCTGCCTGTTCCATATCCATGGTAGTAGTGATTAGGAGAGCTTCCTGCATTCACATTTCCAGTCTCCCCATAGAAGACCAAATGACCCTGGAGGGCCTTCCATTTGAATTATCCTAATCCTTGCCCTCCTTATAGGTGGTTCCTCAGGTTCATTTTTGGTCATGATCATTTTCACTACAGGGTACTTCCATTTGGCCTGCCATCTGCACATCCTAGCAGTGATAAGAGTCAACTTCATAGTTCAGGAATCAAGACGTATACCTTTATCTAAATGATTGTCTTACTCAAGGTACGATTCTTTGACACCCTAGTGGTCATGAAAAAGACGATAGATATAGTCACAAAATTGGGACTACAACTGAACACTCAGACATTGACTCTGACTCCTGTACACCATCTGGAAGAGCTTGTCTAACGCTTGCCCCCAACTTCAAAGGGGCATGTTAATCGGGGCGATGGGAGATTACTAATGAAGTGCTGCAGTGAATATGCAGCACTTCATTAGGCTAATTCTCCCTTGTATCAACTTTGAAGCATCAAAATTTTGAGGAGTAAAGACACTTCAGCGTAGGCCAAGCTACAAAGTTGTTGCGGGGGAGAAGTAGCCTAATGAAGTGCTGCATATTCACTGAAGCATTTCATTAGTAATCTCCCATCACCCTGGTTAAGATTCCCCCTTTGAAATTGGGGGCAAGTGTAGACCCAGACAAACTTATAGGAGTCTGCCTATCTCGATGTGGTGATGGACAAAACTTCCCCCTTTTACACAGGTTCAACACCTTAATTGTCTTCATCAATACCATTTAGGCCAACCCTCACATCTTGGCTAGGAATAGCCTTCAGCTACTTGGGCACAGGGAGGCAGGCATCTTTGCAATAAGTCACAGAGCCCTTCACATGCATTGCTTTCATGTTTAAACCAGTATACTCACCAAAAGGACACAGATTGAACAAACTGCTGTCAACAGTCAAAGACTCTCGAGTGATTAAAAGATCCTCACTTTCTGCACAAGGTTCCCCTTCACAAAACCACTTCCAACTTCGAAACTGACAACAGGCACATCTTTACTGCGCTTGGGCACTCATCTAGACACTCGCACAGTTTAGGGAAAAAAGTCACCCACAGAATCAATGCTCTGTAACAATCTGTCAGAGCTCAGAGTGGTCTGGAACACTTGTACACATTTCCTACCGCTGATCAATGGCAAACATAAAAGTCATGAAAGAAAACATAGCATGAATATTCTACATAACCTGACAAAGGTGTGAGATCACCATCCCTTTTCACAGAAGCAGTGAATCTGTGGAATGTGGCATTTGTCATAGCATCATTATATCCATAGTCTATTTGCTGTCTGTATAGAATACCTCAGTGGACACTCTTGGCAACCCTTGTTGTTCATTTTTCCATCTACTTACAACATTTGTTGTTGGGTTTTTTTTCCCCTTTCTTTTCTATTCTCTGCTGTCACTTGTTGACTTCTGACTCTATTTCATACTCCTGTACTCTAATATAGATTGACTACAGACCTCTCTTCTGAGGGAGATAAGCACCAGATACATTCAGCGTTATTTTGCCTGTATGCTTCAAATAAGCTATGTTGACATAATACCACCTAGAGGCTGCATGGTTCAATACAGCTTAGCATTCCATTATACAAGTGGCTTTTGAATGGCTTCATTTATCAGGGAAGCAAGAGGATAATCTTGATGTTGCAGGGTGACTAGAGTGACCTCCACATCATTAATATACACATGCAGCAAATAGTCCTTTTTCCATTAATTTAAATAGTGTTGAGTTTCAAAATATCCAAGCATCATGCATCCTTCCAGACCATCTTACATTTATGTTTGTAAATCTGCTATGTTGGCCAACCAGCCCTTGGAACACCATGGATAAATACCCATACCTTTGTTTGCTAATACTGAGTCCTGGTGTGGAAGGACAAATAATAAGCCCATCAGTCGAATCAATTACCTTAATACAGTTTGAGAACCCCATTGCATGCAAGATCATCAGTAATTTCTTGGGCTATGTTTACACAGTAGCACTATTTTGAAATAAATTATTGTGGAATATCTATTCCAAAATAACCATGTCAAAATAATGCTTGTACACACAGAAATGTATTTCAAAATAGCACTTAACTAATTCAAAATACATTGTCTAAACACATAGCACTTATTTCAAAATAGCACCTTTCAAAATAGGTGCTGTTAAGACAGGGAATAGTGCTTATTTCAAAATAGCTATTGCAATGAGGTTCACAGATTTCAACATAGCACACCAGCTATTTCAAATTTATTCTTCGTCACTCAGCTCATAGTTAACCTGTGGAACTCCTTGCTAAAGGAGTATGTGAAGGCTAGGATTATAACAGAATTTAAGAAAGAGCTAGATAAATTCATGGAGGTTAGGTCCATAAAAGGCTATGAGCCAAGGATAGGAATGGTGTTCCTGTCCTCTGATTGTCAGAGGCTGGAGATGGATGGCAGGAGACGAATCACTTGATCATTGCATTCAGTCCACCCCCTCTGGGGCACCTGGGACTGGCCACTGTCGGCAGACAGGCTACTGAGCTGGATGGACCTTTGGTGTGACCCACTATGGCCATTCTTTATGTTTTTACTGGGTGCATAGTGTAGGCAACAGCAAAGTTATTTCAAAATAACTGTTCTTATTTCAGAATAACTTTGCTGCATAGCCATAACCAGTGCAATAATAAGTTATGTATTGCAGCACACGTGTGACAGTGGCCCCAATAGCCCACATTCCTATACTTTTTTGGTTCATTACGGAGTGGTAGCACTCAGGGATGAGGAGGTCACTTGCCTGTGTAGTAACTGATATTCTTTGAGGTGAATGTCCCTACTGGTGCTCCACTACCCACCTACCTCCCATCTATTTTGGAGTTTGATGTGGTTTCTATTGTAGGAACTGAGGAGGTGGGTCACGTGTGGTATTAGGACACTACTGATAAGCGTGGTAGGCACTGAGCATTCAAGGACACTGCTGTACAAATCTATGAGGCTATGGCTATACTGTACCTGTAACTCAAAATAACTTACACAATTTGTGTTGTGCAAATTGCATAATTTATTTTGAGTTAAACATTTTGAACTTGGTGCTGTTCATGGAGAACCAAAGTTTGAAATGAGCAGCTATTTCAAAGTTTCCACTACCCCTTGTATGATGGAACTGGAATATCATGCTCAAAATAGCACTGCTACTTCGAGCGTAGTATTTAGCTGCGGAGTTGCTATTTCATGATACATATGGATCTCAAAATAGCAACTATAGTGTAGCCATAGCCTGAGTGACAGAGATATCTCTTGAAGAAGGTGGCACATTTCTATATGGCTGTGGCAACCCACTCTTCCACAGGCATGAGACACTTCATGTTCTTAGAGGGCTTGCTGCAGCTCTTGAACTAGTTCAGCACATATCTAAAAAAGGTTGCCTTCACCATACTGAAGTTCTCTTGCCATTGTTAATCATCCCAGTTCTGCAGATGGATCCTTTCCCAATAACTGAAGCTGATTTTCCTGAACCCAGAAATAGCGCTGCGTGGTGTGAAACAGAGCTGCATGGTGTGACATTGCTCCAGGAACAGTTCATCAACTAGCAGTTGTTCAGTGTTATTCTCCTCTTCCTCATCTTCAGTTGGCATCTGTGGCTGCTGCCAAAGCTCAAGATGCTTTTGCTACCACATTATCTGCTTGAGGTTGCCAGCTTAAAGTTGTGGAACATTCTTGGATCTACAACAATGCTGGCTGGCTGATAGCAATTTGAAAATGGTGCTAGTCTATCCAGAAGAGAAGCATGTGATTTTCATAAATGTGAACCCCTCTGGCTTCAAGTGTGCATCCCCCTATGTATAGTAAGGAAAAATCATCAGAATGCATTCTGTTGAGCAATAAAGCAAAGGACCATAGGATGTCCTCAGAGAATGTGTGGTTGGTACACAGAAAGCTGTTGCCATGTGAACGCAATGATGCAAACTGAAAGTGGGTACAGCTGACATGTGGGCATGCTGTTAGTTTGGCTTGCCAGTTGCATGTGAACTAATGTACATCAAATCAAACTAGTTTACCATCCCCTCTCTGTGTAGACACGCCACTAATTTGTCTACTTGAAACTTTTTGCAATAATATTGTTTTTTATGATCAAGTAACTTGATTGTTGGGCTGTTCAGGGTAGCACTTCACAATGCTCTATTCCTTTTTTGCTGTTACTAGTCTTTGTGAGAGTATATAGAAGACACAGCTTTTGATCACCAAAGGACTGCATTCCAAAAAGATTTCAGTTATTTTTCTGTATCCATAATAAATGAGCAGAAATTATTTCTCTGTTTTTCAATAGCTGATTCTAATGGTTGATATGTTGTTTATCTTGTAGGAAGGAGCTAGGGTTGCTTCAGAAATTATACGGATTATATGATACTGTAATGAACAATATTAGTGGGTACTATGAGATACTTTGGACAGAGGTAGACATTGAAAAAATTAACGCTGAACTTTTGGACTTTCAAAACAGGTATTTCCCCTAATTTAAACTTTTCCAGGTTAAAATAGAATATAAATAATTATAATTGCATTACAAAATGTTTAGTATCTTTAAAGCATCTTGATATATATATCAATTTGGGAAATTTCTTAGTAGTGTTTGCCATAGGGTAACTGGGCTCATTATGGGGATATGGGTCCCAGCCCCAACTCTTACTACTCAGGTGCCTTCTGGCTGAGATGTGGGGTTGGGTTCAGATGACAACCAGAACATTGCCTATTCCTTATAAAGACCAGCTGCAACTTAGTGCTGGAAAACTGTAGGGGAAAGAGCCGAGTTATTAGGTGTTTCTCAGGCAGACAGCTTAGAGAGAGTAAACTTTAAGGATGAGAAGGGCTCCTGCAAGAATCCCTTGGTCTGGGCAAAAATGAGAAGGGGCTGAGAGGGATGAAAAAAGCCAGTGCGAATAGTAGACAATGTTGGGTGAACTGTATAGTTGTGTATTTCCCCCAAGATTTCTGTTTAATCAATAAACTGCGCAGAGGAACAGAGACTCTCATATGGCATTGATCTTCCCTGGACTAGTGAGCTAATTCACTCTTAAGGTATTGATTATAAGATTAAAATTTGGGAATCTCTTGAAACATTAGATATTTTTCTTAAAATGTAGAAGTAACCTAAAATAATTAGAGAAACCGAACATTTTTTTTCAGTAGGTGTTCTGACTAAATCGTGAGTGGATGTACTATTTCAGTATTCTCAAAAAATTAAAAATATTTCGATACTTTGAGGTTTAGTAATGAGGATTAAGTCATAGTTTGCTTCTAACACCTTTATTTTTATTTTATTTTTAGTGTTTTATATAGCATGAAGGAAGGGGGCTGTGTTTATGGAATAGAGTAATGATATTTAGTGCAGTTTAGCTTCTTTCTTCATTCACCACTAATGGGTTAATGCACGCCCCATCTATGAAATTTGTAGGCAATCCTAAATTGTTGCTGGAGGCTCCAGGACTATGATGCGCCCTTCAGCTCAAGCTACCAGATATCCTGCCTTTCATGATATAATAGACTGGTGGTTCAGTTTCTCCTGTGCACTTCGTTTTATAACTAATTTTTATAATTTTCTTTTCACATTCTTCTTCTTCTTCCTTGGATTGGGTATTTGATAGTCTTGTGGTATCATTCACTTGGATCTGTAACTGCTGTGCTTCCCTTTTGGAATTCTTCTGCCTACCCTCCTTACAAGCTGTGCTCTCTGACGAACATTGGGCTAAATTGAAATGTATGTGTGTAATTATGGGAAGATTGATGTGCTAGCAGTCAATCTTCTGGAGTTTGATTTAGTGCTCCTAGTGGGGTTGTGCTAAATTAAACTGTCATGGCACTGCCGTCAACCCTGGTGCTCCTGGCAGTTGCAAGGAGTAAGGGGAGTTGATGGGAGAGTTTCTCCCACCAACTTCCTGCTCTGTGGATGGCGGCAAAAATTGATGTAAAATAAGTTGAGTCCAGCTACACAATTCTTGTAGTTGGATATGCATATCTAAAATTGAATTTACTTAGTGTAGAACTGACCCAAGTAGTGCTCTTAAGTGAGGAAGAATATATGGTCCGACAGAGGGCAGATTATATTCTGCTTCTTCACAGTCAAACCTTGCATAGGTAGGACTCAAAGCTCATAGCTGGATGCCTATGTCAGGACATTACACACCTCTCATAGAGTTGGAAGGGACCTCAGGAGGTTATTGAATCCAGTCCCTTACCAGGGCCAACCACCATCCCTTCCCCCCCACCCCACTTTTTCTATTTCGCCCAGATCCCTGGATAGCTCCCTCAAGGATTGAGCTCACAACCCTGGGTTTAGCAGGCCAGTGCTCAAACCACTTATTTCTTCCCATGAACTGTGATGCCAGTGCATTTTGTGAAGAAGGATGAGGATGTTATCCAGCTAACCCAGAGAATATGTGCAGTGCCAGAATTGGACTGAAGTAGAAATCCTCATGAAAGGATTAAAGTCATAACTCTATCCCACCCCACTATTGAAGTGGGTACTTAGTTCCCCAAGGAAAAAAGTAGGGCTTCCAGGCAGCCCTTTCACTCCCATGATGAATCAAGGGTCTTATGATTTTCAGGATAGGGTGAAGAAATGGTTTTCCCTTCTTCAAGTATCCCCTACATATTCTCACACTTCAGCTATTCTCTGGCTGGTGCAGTTGAATGCTGCTGGTTTTTACTGGTAGTGCTTGATTGTTCAGGTGCCCTTTACCCTCACCCTCCACATCTGATCATGTTTTGAGGGCACGGCTGTGTTGCCACCTCAGTTCCTTCGAGCCGCTGCTTTGTATTCAAGATAATTAACATAATTAATTTACAAGTGCTTTGTTTATAATTTTTAATTGTTACATAGTTAGCACTTAATGTTAGAAACTCTCCGGTCAGATTTGAGTTTCTTTACCAGATAAACTTCTTTAATCCCTGTAGTGTAAAGTAATTCCAGCCTGCATACATGATATCAGTCATGGATCCTTCCCTTTTATGCTAATGTCATAGAAATACAGTCATGGAATGGCTAGACTAAGCTCACTTCTGTCAGAATATCTAAACCCAATCCAGACAATTAGAGATGGATGGGCTATACCTGAGAATTTAAAGAGCAGGAAATGAGGGAAGAGAAAATGATTGAGATAGGCTGTGCCTGTGGAATAGAAGCAGTAGGGGAGTGGAACCAGTGGGAACTGGTTTGAGGGGTAGGCGCATTGGCTGCAGAAGTGGTGTGGAACTGAGTGCGGAGTGGGGGAGTGGACAGTGGGGGTGCCTGTGACCCCTGCGCACCCTCCACACATCACCTCTGTGAGGGAAACTATTTCCAACCGTGCATCTTTGGCTCAAGAAGCCAGGTGGTTGAGGAAGCAGCACTTGGGCTGCTGCTCCAGAAGGAAGGACAGCCGATTAAACTAAGAAGCTGTCAGGCAATATTCCCTTTAATCTTTTCCTCCTTTGTGTGGATTTTTCCATTTATGTGCTGAATAGTTTTTATGTGCACTGTGACATGTATCAATGTGCATCACCATTAAAAACAGCATAAAAAAACCCAATTGTGGGTGCTCTGCTAATCAGCTGGGTGGCATTTGAATCTTTCCTGAGCAGCTGCACAAGAGCACAATTGACAAGCTGGGTCCACATGTGAGCGCCCTTGGCAGCTGAAATAGTGGCTGTCGAAAGGGAGCACCCACCGCCATTATCGGATCAGCATTTCGATCTGCTCTTTCAAAGTGCCGCCTCAGGTCTTTTGAAAGAGAGCGTCCACACGGCTCCAAGCCCTCTTTTGAAAGAAGGGAGGCAGGAAACGCTGTGGACGGGGTCCCATGGTCAACAAGCCCTTCCAGGGCCGCAGCCAGCCACCCCCTTTATAGGCCCCCTTCCTCCACCCTCCACTCCACACAAGCCAAGTGCTGCCCAGCCTTTCCCAGCCCGGCAGAGCCCACCCATGCCCACAATGGAGGCACAGCGACAGCTCCTGCAGAAGGACACGCTCATTATGGACACTCTGCTTGCAGTTCTGGGCACCATTGCTGCAGCTGCTCCCAATCTCATTGGGTGGCTGGGCGGTCCCCCTGGGGCTGTGGGGCACCCCTCCTGGGTGCCCTACACCTCTGGACCCACCCCAGCAGCACCGACTGGTGGCAGCGCCTGGTGCTGGGGGAGTGTGGCGAGGAAAGTGGCTGTGGAACTTCTGCATGTTGAGGCAGATCTTTGAGGAGATCTGCCACTGGCTTACCCCCACACTGCGGCACCAGGGCACCTGCATGTGGCTAGCCCTCACTCTGGAGAAACAGGTTGTGATTACTATCTAGAAGCTGGGCACCCTGGACTCCTACCGCTCCATGGGACAACAGTTCGGGGTGGGCAAGGCCACTGTTGGAGCTGTACTTATGGAGGTAAGGTGGGGCTGGGTCATGTGTCCCCACATGGGTTTGGGGGGGCTGAGGCAAGGGGAATCCACTGCTTCAAGGGACCGGATGGGAGGGGGGCCAGATGGGGCGGGGGCTGGACGGGAGGGGGCAGGGGGCTGGACGGGGTGGGGGCTGGATGGGAGGGTGCAGAATGGGCCTGAGGCGGGGTGGGAGACAGCCTGCTACCTGCACTAGAGCATGTGTCTCCCTCCCCCGCCCCACAAGTCATTAGAGCCATCAACACAATGCTGCTCCATAGGGTCATCCGCCTGGGGGATCTGGACAACACCGTCGCCGGCTTCCAGGACATGGGCTTTCCAAACTGCATCAATGCTTGGGATGGCTTGCACATCCCCATCTGCACCCCTCCACACCGCGCCAGCCAGTATGTCAACAGGAAGGGTTACTGTTTGGTTCTGCTCCAGGCCCTGGTGGGCGCAAGGGGCCAGTTCACCGACATTTATGTGGGTTGGGCTGGCTGCACCCACAACGCCTGGGTCTTCGGAACTCAGGCCTCTGCTGGCACATAGGGGCTGGCACCTTCATCCCCCAGCAGGATGTCCCAGTGGCGGAGGTAGTCACCATGCCACTCTGCATGGTGGTAGATGTGGCGTACCCCCTGCAGTCATGGCTCATGAGGCTGTACACGGGACTCCTTGACCCCAACCGGGAGGCATTCAATCAGCACCTCAACCACGCTTGCAATGTCGTGGAGTGGGCCTTCGGTCACCTAAAGGGGTGGTGGAGGTGCCTTCACATGTGGTTGGAGGTTGGGGTCCTCAACATGCCCCAGGTGGTGGGTGCCTGTTGCATCCTTGACAATGTTGTGGAGGGATAGGGGGATGCATATGTCCCTGGGGGGGCCCTCCAACTGGCACCAGCTATGAGCAGCTTGGCACTGCTCCCATCCGCTAGGCCTACTGGCCAGTGCCCTCAAGTGTGGTCAGCAGCCTCTCCCAGGCTGCCCTCCACCACTCCATCTTGGCCTGGGCGAGCTGCAGGGGCTGTTTGGCCACCTCAGCCTGGTGCTGGCAGGCTGGGTCCTCCGCGGCCCAGCGGGGGGTCCTCTGGCCATGGCGTGCCATGTGGGGTGGCATCTGAGCACCTCTGAGGGCTGTTGGGGGGCTCTCGGGGACAAGGGACAGCACAGGGCTCTCCTGGCCCATGGATGGTGCAGCTGTGTGGAGAGGAGAACAGCATGTCAGTAATGTGTCCCGGATGGAGGGGACCTGGCTGTGGCCGACCCACCTGAGCCCACCCAATGGGGCCGCCGCGCCCCCAAAGGACACTGACCCCCCACGGGTCACCAACCCGCCTCCCACGGGCTGGGCCTCCCGGCCTGGAGGTGCATCAAGGGGTCTCTCATGCAGATGACCCTTCCCAGCCTGTGGTGTGCAGGCCCTAGGTGCTGTCCAGCACTGACCAGCTGCTGCCCCTGTACGGCTTGCAGTGCTGTCCACTGAAGGTGGGTGCTGGGTATCTTTGGTGGGCCACCGCGGGGTGCTGCATCCCATGTGGGGGGAGACCTGTGTGCGGCCTGGGCCCACTGGTCCTGTGTGCGGGTGACTAGCCGTTGCATCACCCCCAGCCTGTGGAGCAGGTGTGTGCCCCTCCCTGTACGTACCGGAGGGTCCCTCGGCAACGTCCAGGGATGTCCAGCTCCCGGTTGCCCGGCTGGAGGAGCGGGAGGGGAGGACGATGGTGAGGTTCCCCTCCTCACTCGACCACTCAGTGGTCCCCTCACCCTCCTGTGTCCCCAGTCCCGGCTGCTCTGCCTCCTCCAGCTGCAGCTCCTCAGCTGAGGTGTCCAGGAACGACGGGGGTGGGGAGCTGTCCTGGGGCCCCAGGATGCCCTGGAGCTCACAGAAGAAGGGGCACATGGTTGGAGCTGCCCCGGAGTGGCAGGCCTGGTCCCTGGCCCAGGCATAGCCCTGCCGCAGCTCCTTGACCTTGGAGCATACCTGCTCTGCGGTATGCTCTGGGTGGCCCCTTGTCTGGAGGCCTTGCACCAGGTGGCCAAAGGCAGCAACATTGCGCCGCTTGACCACTATCTTGTGCAGGACCCATATTTCGAAAAAGCGGACTGTGAACTGTGGAGCATCTACACATGTACTCTTTCGATTTAGTATTTTGAAAGGGGCCAATCTTCCTGATCTGGGATCGGGGTTCAGATTTTGGCATCTGTACCCTATTCATTTCATTTCCGTTCAAAAGATGGTTTTACAAGTGTGGATGCTCCTCCCGCTCTTTCGAAAAAGGGCCATTTATTTTGATGTTTTGTGCACTTCTAGACACAGCTCCAGAGAACACTGCTGTCATGAGCAGGAAACCCATGAAAGGAGTGTCCCTCAATCCTGAGTCAAAGGAGAAAGTTAAGACTGTTTTCTGTTTGTTTACTTCTCTTTTTTAAGTAAATAAACCATCCTCAAGAAAAGTGGGAATGAGACTGTGTGCTGAAAGCTGGGAAGAAGCTTCAACTTGTGACAAACTCAGTGAGCAGCTAAACTAAGGCGGATATATGGATTATAAAAATACAACCAAAAATTCTTACATTCATGACACACCTTGGAATGTGTTGATGCTAGTTTTATGACTCATTATAAAAATTTGCTGCTGCTTACTAACCTTCCATTGTTCTATGACTGCAAACACGCCAACTGCGCACTTCAGTTTAAGTGGGTTCCTATGGTGTTCATGATGTACTGATGCTTAATTGTCTATCCCACCTTGTATTTAGCTTTGGAACTCCGAATCTCTGCACATATCATTCCATCCAAAATGTCAGGGCATTAGGGTCATGAACTGCTTTTGGCAAGACGTTAAAATCTTGCAACAGTTGCTGTGCTAGATAGCAGATAAACACTCTTGGAGAAGAAATTGAGACTCTGTATAGTAGTATCTGCTGGTATTGTTGGAAATAATTTGATGAACACTTTCTAAGTAAATTTCCATTACTCTACAGGTCATCCTTTGGGAGGTGATTATTACTGGGTTGGGTCCCAAATAACCCTTTAAGGCTACAGCTATGCTGTAGCCGTAACTTGAAATAACTTATGCAATTTGTCCAACGCAAATTGCATAATTTAATTCTAGTTAACTTATTTTGAAGTTTCTGCTACCCCTCCTATGATGAGGGGTACTGGAACTGAAATATTGTATTCGAAATAGCACTTGTAGTTCAAGTGTGGTGTTTAGCTGTGGAGTTGCTATTTCAGGATATATTTCTATCTCGAAATAGCAACTATAGTGTAACCATAGCCATAGAATGGCTATATCTACACTATCATTCCTCTTTTGAAAGAGGTATGCAAATGAAGGAACTCAAAAATACAAATGAAGCACAGATTTACATATCTGGCACCTCTTTTGCATATTCTTTCAAAAGAGCTTCTTTGGAAAGAAGAAAACAATGTAGATGCAACTCTTTCAAAAGTAAACCCCATCTTCAAAAGGACCCTTCTTCCTGAAAAAATAGGAAGAAGGGTTCTTTCGAAGATGGGGATTACTTTCGAAAGAGTCACAGCTACACTGCTTTTCTTCTTTTGAAAGAAGCTTGTTCAAAACAAGACTATGCAAATGAGATGCCAGATGTGTAAATTTGTGCCTCATTTGCATTTTTGATTTCCTTCATTTGCATGCCTGTGTTGAAAGAGGAATTCTAGTGTACATGTAGCTGGTATGTTTAGACAGCAGCCGTTCTTTGAAATAAGCTATTCTGGAAGAACTTATTTTGAAGTAATACTGCTACACACAAATGTGCATTTCAAAATAGCACTTAGCTTTTTCGAAATACAGTGTCTACACATATAAACCACATCTACACTCATCCTCCATCCTCTTCTGGAAGGGGCAAGGTAATGAGTGGAGCGGAAGATGCAAATGCAGTGTGGATTAAAATATCTCATGCCTCATTAGCATACTCCTGCAAAAATCTCGCTTCTGGAAATCCCCTTCCAGAAGCAAAGCTGCTGTTTAGATGGCGCTCCTTTGGAAGGATACGGGAATGTTTGCAGAAGAAGGGTCTTCCGGAAGGGGGATGTCCTTCGGAAGGACCCCATGCCCTTCTGAAGTAGCCCTGTCTGCACAGCAGCTTTGCTTCTGGAAGGGAATCTTCCAGAAGAAAGATCTCATGGGCATATGTTAGTGAGGCATGAGATATTTGCATCTTGTGCTCCGCTCATTACCATGACACTCCTGGAAGGGGGCTGTCAGTGTGGATGTGGCCATACGGCCTATTTTGAAATAGAGCCATTGGAAGCACTAGCTGTGTCTACACGTGCATGCTACTTCGAAGTAGCGGCACTAACTTCGAAATAGCGCCCGTCGTGGCTACACGCGTCGGGCGCTATTTCGAAGTTAACTTCGACGTTATGCGGCGAGACGTCGAAGTCGCTAACCTCATGAGGGGATCGGAATAGCGCCCTACTTCGACATTCAACGTCGAAGTAGGGACCGTGTCGACGATCCGCGTCCCGCAACGTCGAAATTGTGGGGTCCTCCATGGCAGCCATCAGCTGGGGGGTTGAGAGACGCTGTCTCTCCAGCCCGTGCGGGGCTCTATGGTCACCGTGTGCAGCAGCCCTTAGCCCAGGGCTTCTGGCTGCTGCTGCTGCAGCGGGGATTCATGCTGCATGCACAGGGTCTGCAACTCGTTGTCGGTTCTGTGGATCTTGTGGTGTTTAGTGCAAGTGTGTCTGGGAGGGGCCCTTTAAGGGAGCAGCTGGCTGTTGAGTCCGCCGTGTGACTCTGTCTGCAGCTGTGCCTGGCACCCTTATTTCGATGTGTGCTACTTTGGCGTGTAGACGTTCCCTCGCTGCACCTATTTCGATGTGGTGCTGCACAACGTCGATGTTGAACATCGACGTTGCCAGCCCTGGAGGATGTGTAGACGTTATTCATCGAAATAGCCTATTTCGATGTCGCCACATCAAAATAGGCTACTTCGATGTAGGCTTCACGTGTAGACGTAGCCACTATGTCTTATCTTGAAATAGGCACTGTTCTCTGACTTAACAGTACATATTTCAAAATAGCTATTTCAAAAGAAGTGCTATTCCTTGTAGATTGAGGTTTACCAATTTTGAAATAAGCCAACTGCTATTTCAAAATTATTTTGAAATAGCAGTTTCATTCTGTAGTTGCCAAGATAGTTATTTCAAAATAATGGCTGTTATTTCAAAATAATTTTGCTGTGTAGACCTACTGAAAATTCCAAAGCTTTGGTTTTGTATTGCAGGGCCAACACTCCCACTTCAACCTATTATATAAATCTAATACTTACAACTCCTTTTTAATGTTTTAATGATGTGATTCGCTGCTCATTACTTCCTATTAGTAAGGTGAGAACCTGTGTTGCAGAATGGCAAATCTCTTACCTAATTTCCTTTCTGCTGTAGGTTTTCCTCTCATCAACCCACTGTTCTTATCTGGTAAACAGCTATCATAAAATTTGGTAACAGATTTTTTTCTCTAATTAGAGAATTAGACATATATTTGCCTGACAATTAACTATAATATATCAAGTAAGATTCTTAATGCTATTAATAAGTTGCTGAAATATTTCTACAGCTTTGGAAGAATATTACTAATTACCTGAGTTGAAGGATTAGGTTTAGTTCTGAAGCCTTCAGCAGTTAACATTGAATGCTCTCAAAATTTCAAATTAACCCATTACTAATGAACTGTGTTTAATCCGCCATCTCAGAGAGAGTGGGACTGAAGGGATAACATTACGCTTTACAGCGCTTATGCTGATTTTTGCAGGAAAGGTACATACTGATATCATGCACTATTTACATAGACTTCATATAAGTCAAACGAATTTTTCAGCCATTGCTACAGAGAAAATAATTTTGGGAAAACAAAAGTGTCTGCTTTAAACTGCCTGTTTTTTCAGATATACATAAAATATTTCATTTTTGTTTTCAATCATATATTGTTGCTTTAATATAGTAAGTAAGCTATTATATCACTTATTGTTGTTATTACTGAATTAAAGATGCCGCAAACTTCCCAAAGGACTTAAACATTGGCAAGCATTTTTAGACCTCAAGAAAAGAATAGATGATTTTAGTGAGTCATGTCCACTGTTGGAAATGATGACTAATAAAGCAATGAAGGAGAGACATTGGAATCGCATTGCTGAAACAACAGGACATCAGTTTGATGTGGAATCAGATTCTTTTTGTCTTCGAAATATCATGGAAGCACCACTTCTCAAACATAAGGATGATATTGAGGTAAGTGCACACATTGCTTTTGATGCTGCATTCAACCTGTATATCTAGATAATCTTTGACATGTATTTGTTTAGCCTGTTCTTAAAAAAACACCCATGATTGGGATTCCACAACCTCCCTTGGCAATGGGACTGACAACCACTGTGGGCCAACAGACTAGGTGGAAGGAAGGTCCAGCTCCCTTCCCTTACTGAGACAGGTCAAAGGCAGATGGAGTGGGGCATAGGGCAGTCAGCCCTAAGTCCCCTCCACACTCTGTAAGTGTTGCACGTAGAGTAGTTGCACAGTGCTCCATAGCATTTCAAAGGGGCCCATATCTCCAACCGCTGTTATTTCAGCAGCAATGGTGGCCAGAGCTCTGGGACCCTTTGAAATGCTGAGCCTGAGGGCATCTGCCCCCTCTTCCAACCTGTTGGTAGTCCTCTCCATTGGTAAGCTATTTCTGTACTTTACTATCCTTGGAATTAGAAAGTTTTCCCCAAGATCTAACCTGAATCTCCCTTGCTACACTTTATATCCATTTCTCCTTGTCCTACTCTCAGTGGACATTGAAGACACTCCTTTTTACAAAAGCTCTTAACATATTTGAAGACTCTTATGAGATCCCGTCAGCTATCTTTTTTTCAAAACCAAACATATCCAGGTTTTTAACCTTTCCCAAACCTTTTATTATTTTTGTTGGTTGTTATCTTCTGGAATCTCTCCAGTTTTACTTCCTCTTTCTTAAATTATGATGCTTAAATACTAATCTAAGACCTTATTTAAAATACTGTGTATGGTTCTGGTCACCCATGTTCGAGAAATATGAATTCAAACTGAAACAGGTACAGAGAAGAGTTATGAGCATGACTGAGGAATGGACTGTTTATCTTATGAGAAGAAATCGGAATAAGTTGGCTTGTTTAGTGTAGCAAAAAAGAAAGCTGATGGGAGATGTGATTGTTTCCTATAAGTATATTAGAGTGTTAAGTGCCAGGGAGAGTGAAGAGCTATTTAAGCTATGGAACCATGTTGGTACCAAACAAATAGGTATAAGCTGGCCATGAACAAATTGACTGGAAATAAAAAGATTTCTAACCATTGCAGGGGTGAGGCTCTGGGAGTTGAGGGGAAAAAAAAACCTTCATTAGTTTCAAGAGAGAGCTGAGCAGATTTAGAATGCGATTTTAAGACATGGTTGTTTGTAATGGTAGGGAACAGGACTTGGCAGACTTAGGCCTCAATTCCCACCTATACTGTATGTTTCTTAAGTTCTTGCTTCTGGGTTTCAGCCAGCGATCAGCAGGTGTCAGGAAGAGATTTTCACAATTTATTCTTTTTAGCCGTGTTAGTCTCTGCTCCAACAAAACAAAACAGCAGAAATGTAGCACTTTAAAGACTAACAAAATGATTTATTTGGTCATGAGCTTTTGTGGGACAGACCCACTTCATCAGATCAATCTTATTTCCAATACAGCTTGATATTTATAACTCGAGAGGACAAAAAAAAAAAGCAATAAAAACTGACACAGGGGGATGAGGGGTGGGGGGCGTTGTTAATTGTCCTGCCTGAGATAATTATGAGCATCAAAGGAAGGGAAGCACTCCCTGTAATGTGTGAAGTAATTGATGTCTCTGTTCATACCATGTGTTAGTGTGTCGAATTTGAATATGAATTCCAACAATGCCCTGCCACAATATACATTGGATAGATTGGGCCAAACCTTCTCCAAAGAATAAATGAACACAGAGCAGACATCAAGAAACTCAATACACATAAGCTAGTCAGTGAACACTTCAGTGGAGTGGGCCATCCTGTTAAAGACCTGAGAATTTGTGTCCTGGAAACAGATTAGGGCAAGAAATTTGTGAGCTGGAATTCAGATTCAAATTGGATACGTTAACACGGGGTATGAACAGAGACATCAATTACCTCATTACAAGGACTGCTTCCCTTCCTTTGATGCTTATAATTATCTCAAGCAGGACAATTAACATTCTCTCATCCCCCTCCTATGTATTTGATTTGTCAGTTTTTATTGCAATTTTTTTTTGGTCCTCTGTAATGATAAATATCAGCCTGTATTGGAAATGAGATTGATCTGATGGAGTGGGTCTGTCCCATGAAAGCTCATCACTGAATAAATGATTTTGTTCGTTTTTAAAGTGTTACATTTCTGCTGTTTTGTTTTGTTGGAGTACAGACTAACACGGCTACCTCTTTGTTCCTCTAAAGTGGCAGGGATAGCCATGACTGGAGATGAAACATTGAGCAGCATGTGCCAAGCATCTGAGGTAGCAATGAGCATTCTCTCTCAAAGTGTGTGGGTTATCTGGTTCGTGCTTATCTGTTCATGATCAAACTGATCACCATATGAGAAGGAATGTTCACAGAGGAGAGATTCGTAGTAACTTAGAAGGGTGGAGGGGTGTCACCTTCCTGTGCAACAGGTTAGTGTGAGTTATTTGCCAGGATTAAATGTGTATATCTCTTTTAATCATTTCCCTGCCATTGCAGGGGCCTTGGTCATTGGTGCATCTTGGTCCCTCCCATTTTCTTCCTGTGGCACATAATATTCTAGTCTCCAGTGGGTTGTAATGCTTTGGTCTAAATTTGTTTGTTGGGTTTAGTGTACTTGTGCTGGTTGGTGTTGATATTCTGTGATATAAGGAGTTAAGACTCGATTATCTGGTGGGCCCTTTTGGCCTTTAAATCTATGGCTATATCTACACTATGAGATAAAACTGAATTTAAAGGAGTTAGCTCAACATTAAAATGTCACTGTCTTCACTGTACATGTCATTAGCTCGATTTAGTCTGCCCTTATATTGATAACAAAATGTTGATATTAATGGATGGGTATAGTATCAATCTCAAGTTTAAAATGTTGAATATAGGCGAGTGTGGAAGTGCAATGTCTTTCATTTGAATTTATTAGTCTTCACAAGTGTCCCATATGTATCCCACAAGGCTAGGTGCTGCGCCTGGCTCCCAGCTCCCCACTAGTAGCGGGAGCCAGGAAACTGACCAGTGCTGCTGCACTGTCAATTTCTCAGGTCCTGCAGCTTGGGGAAGCTGGGGAATTGACCAGAGCTGCTGTGCTGTCCCTTTCCCAGGTCCCACAGCTTGGGGAAGCCAGGAAATTGATGAGGGCTGCTGTGCTGTCAGTTTCCCAGGTCCCCCAAGCTTCAGGAACCCAGGAAACTGGCAGTGCTGTTGCACCTGGCGCCCGGCTCAGAATGTGGGGCGGAGGGAACTGTGGGATAGGTTCCCACAGTGCACTGCTGCAACAGTCAATGTTTGGTGATTTCAGTGTGGAAGCAATATGTCAAATTGGTGGGAGCCTCAGGGAAGTGAGAATACTCAAAATTGAAAAAACTGGCATTATAAAATTGATTTTTAATAAATTCGAATTCATCTTCAAGTCTAGACATAGCGTGTGACTCAATCTATGATAAGAAAAAGCCAAGCCCAGTCATAAGATTCCCCCCATTTTGAACAGCAATGTCTCTCTTCTCTGTTTCTCCAGAGAGCAATAAATAGGATCATGGATTCTCATCCTCAGTTGCCAGCTCTAGCTAGGTCTCTGATTTTAGTGGTCTAAAAGACATAGATATGCAGCCATAGTTTCATATTTTCTGGCTCAAATTTGTTGAGGTCTGTATACTCCAACACTTTAAAAACACATTTAATGTCAATGAGCTTACAGTAAATAAATAAATAAGAATGCTTTGTCCCACCTATATGGTATGTGTTAAAAACATACAGTACTTTATTTTAAAAGCTTTAACTAACAACTAGATGTATAATATTAAAGGTTTCTCATGTGGAGAATGAAGATTAAACCTTTTTTTTTAACTTTGCAGGATATTTGCATATCTGCTATAAAGGAAAAAGATATTGAAGCTAAATTGTCTCAAATAATTGAAAGTTGGGGAGGCCAGAATTTGAGTTTTTCATCATTTAAAGCGAGAGGAGAGCTCCTGTTAAAAGGAAGTGAATCAGCAGAGATTATTACACTTATGGAAGACAGTTTAATGATTTTGGGCTCTTTACTTAGTAATAGGTAATTCATACTGAATTTTTTGCATATTTGCTAAATATTGTACATGTTGATAATACAAACACATTATAATTAAATCAGCAACTATATTACTAGATAGACACTTATTTAGAAATACATGTGGATAAAATATTATTGTTTTGTTTGGAGGTTTGTGTATTAATAATGTTACCACAGATAATGTCTCTGAGCTCACAAATGTACGGCAATCTACTCTCTTGATACATGTGAATCAAATGAAATATGTTTATTGAAGTTCTAAGATATTTTTTCTGTCTAATTCATCCATATTTTGTTTCAGTCTCACTGTATATATTTTACTTTACACTTAGTCATTCTTATTTCTCATCCTTGTTTTAGATATAATACTCCATTTAAAAAAGATATTCAGAGCTGGGTATACAAACTGAGTACATCCAGCGATATCATTGAAGAGTGGCTGGTGGTGCAAAACCTATGGGTTTATCTTGAAGCTGTTTTTGTAGGGGGAGATATTGCAAAGCAATTACCACAGGTAAATCTGTAATACTTACTCATATTCATATTCTAAAAACTTAACTAAATAACAGTTTATAGGAGAATGTATTACCATGTTGATTTAAATTATGATTAGGAAGCAAAACGTTTTCAGAACATTGACAAATCATGGATAAAAATAATGCAACGAGCTCATGAGAATCCTAATGTTATTAATTGCTGTGTTGGAGATGAGACTATGGGACAGCTTCTGCCTCATTTGCATGAACAGTTGGAGGTGTGTCAGAAGTCACTTACTGGGTAAGAATTTTTTAAAAATACATGATTGTTGTATATTTATATAAAACTAGTAATGTTTTAATTACAAATCAAATAGCTAAAAGTGGTAAAAATAGAAGTTATTTTTATGTGGTTGTCACATAGTTATAGGTTGTAGTTTAAGAGCAGTACTGCAATCTTAATTTAATTATTTGTATTCAAAATTCCTTAGACAATAGTTATTGCTAGATAATCCCGCAAGAATATGAATCTCTGTTAATAACATTCAAAGCAAAAAGCTTTATAGCAGTAAGTCTAATTCTTGAGATACATTTAGACATCCAAACTATCTTCCCACTTCAGTGATTCGTCTCATATAGATTTTGATTCAAGAAACTGAATGAACACAGAGCTTTAGCTCCTGAAGTCCTGAATTAAGTTTAAGTGAGTGATGAACTGGGGCCTATGAGTCAATTCTGAGTATTCTTTGTTGCCAGAAAGGTATGTGTGTGACCGCAGCATATCTGTATTTGGAGACGAAGTTGACATTTCCAACTTGCATAGACATTCTTATCCTTGCTGTCATCAAGCTGTTACACAAAAAATAGTTTAGCCACTGTATCACCAGCAGCAGCAAACAGTGGCATGTGCTAGCTGGTCTGAGTGCAAATCTGCCTGCACCCAGATTTGTACATACTTGTGATGGCTAGCCTGTGCTGATGTTCTCTGCCACCCATTCTGCCACAAATGCATTACTATTTTTAACATGCCAAGTTGCTGGGAACTAATTCAAGGATTTTTACACAAGCCAACAATCACATTCCTAGTTCCAAGCGTGGGTATAGTCACAACTTTCGATACGTTTCTAGCTTCAACACTGAGCATATATCTATTCAGCAATTAAACATCCACATCTGGCCTGGGTCACCTAACAGAAGACTGCAGGGCTTAGTCTGTGGGACTATAAGATTATGGTATAGACCAGGAGTACACAAAGTAGGGGGTAGGTCCCCTCAGGGTGGGGCATGAAACTTCATAAGTGGGCCCAGCATGATCGGCTGCTAGGTGTCAGGCTTGTGCAGCTCATTAAAAATGTTGAAATATTTTACAGTTTTTTTGTATGTGCATTTACATTCATATACCAATTGATACATTTTGTACATTCTTATTTTCTTACATGTGCCGAAAGGTTGATTTTTTTTTTTTTTTTTTTTTTTCATATGAACATAACCAATATTTCCTTCAGTTTGGATTACATTAGTCAGGTTGGAGGGCCCTGCTCATTGCAGGGATGAAAAGTGGGGCCTCACGTAAAAAGGTTGCTCACCCAGATGTAGACATTTAGGTTTATAGTTGAAGCCGAAGATCTGGGACACCTTGAGAGGTGAACATCCAGCCCTGGCTCCAGCCTGAGACCAAATATCTACAACACCGTTTTACATCCTGAGCCCACCAGCCTGAGACAGCTGACACAGGCCACCTGCAGGTGTTTCACTGCAGAGTAGACACCCCCAATTGGTCCAGTTGTGGCCAATTGCAAGAATCTCTACTACTGTATTTACTCAAAGTACTACATACATTTATTAGTAAGCACACTGTCTTTCTGTGTATTAGCACATAGCAGAGTGGGAAAAAATAATTTATAAAAAAATTATAGGTTGAACTTCTCTTGACCAAAACCCTTGGGACCCTACTGGTGCCGAACCAGATAATTTGCCAAATGATAGGAGGTCAATATTGTCTAGCATATTATCAACAATTCCACTACTTACTGGGCTCTTAGATGACATTTAGGGTTAAATTACAGCTGAACACTAAAAGCCAGGACTTGTGGCTGTAAATAAACTTTATGGGAGCACAGGAAGCTTGGCCACATCCATGATAACTGGTCATTTGGATGACTAAAATCATGCCAGATTATGGATATTGCCAAATGAGTGAATTCTGGATTAGGGAGGCTCAACCTGTATTACGATGTAAACATGTTTTCTTTCTTTAAATAATTAAAATTAAAATTAAAACCTAAATTAAGGCCTAAACTTCATATATTATAGTGAAGTCACTTATAATAAATAATAATGTTCAAGCAGTACTCAAGCTGCTGAAGTTTTAAAGAGCAGACCACTGAACTAATGGAAATCACTGATTAAGCATCTGCAGTCAAATGTTACATCAGCTTTTGACAGAAGTAGCCTCTTCTGTAGGCACAGAGAGAATATTTTCTTCAAGTGGTCCCCGTGGGTGGTCCACATCAGGTGCTGTCCTTGTCCCAGTGATGCAGAATGGAGAATTTTCTAGAGCCATACTCAGCCAAACTGCACATGTGCTGCTGCCATCCCTTGCCTTTCACCCTCTTTTTGTGATGCATGTGGTCCGGCCTCCAACAGTTTCTCTTCAACCGAAGCAGGCTGCAGATGGAACATTTGTCTTTCATCTCCTCATGAGGATCCTTGACAGTGAAATTGTTTCAAGCCTTGTCTTGTGTATACTTCATAATCAATTACTAGTTCTTGTTCCTCCTGTTTTTTTTTTTTAAAAAAAAGAGTAAAAATTACTAGTTAAACTTTAGGATTCACAGTTTAAGTTACCATTATATCTGTAAGTTTTCGGTTGTTTAAAAAAAGAGAGAAAAGAAAATAAAGTGGGTTACTGTTATCTCTTCATTTTTTAGTTCCTGCTTTAACATCAAGATGCCTGGCTCTCCAGGATTCAAAAAATGTGCAATGTGCTGTGAGACAATGCCTGATTCAGACATGCATGCTTCGTGTATTAGTTGCCTCGGCGAAGCTTGTGTGCCACAGAAATATACACACTGCTCAGAGTTAATGGCAAGAGCCCTATGTAACTGGAAAATGTGGCTTCATATGCCGCTTTTTGAGAAAGCTCTCCAGCTTTCCTCATCTGAGGCTGTAGCTTCTCCCAAGGCACAATCTCATTAGAGGCAAACATCCTCGATCTTAGAGATTTCACTGAAGACAGCCTGGGCATCTCCGGCTAGATTGTTGCCGACGCTCCAGCAGAGTGGACATAGAGGCACGGACAAGTCCTACAAAAGGGGATCTGAGTTGGCCGCTCCAAAACTGGCCTTAACCACAAAAACAGCATAGAAGCCCACCATGGCATGGTCCCCGGAGTTGTCGGCATGAAAATCAGCATTGACACTGGCTGCCCTGGAAAACAAGACACTGGCCCAGATGTCTGTGCCAAGAAATTTGTTAAAGCCACAAATTGCGGCACTGGCCTGTCTTCTTGCCCCACCTAAGGACACCACTGAAGGATACGCTGCCTAAACATCTGGCACCGAAGGACCCAGTGCCCAGAGAAACAGTGCTGAACGACCTAATTCCTGAGGACCTGGCACTGAAGGATGCTGAGGACAACACTAAAGGACTCAGCATCTAGAACGGCACCAAGATAGTCAGTACCAAGAATGGCACTGAGGCAGCCAGTGCTGAGACAGTCCCCATTGGTAGAATCAGTGCCGCGAGCTGCTGCATCTCCTCACAGAGCACCACGTAAGGCTCCTGCAAAAACTATGTATTGCAGCCCTTTCCCATTATCACCATCCCTAGCCTTCTCTCCAGTGCCCTCATTATTGCCAGAAAGAGAATCATTTACACAACCTTGGGACATGCCCAGTTGTTCCTCCTATCAAAGCCGGCCTTCACCCTTTTTAAGTCCAGCAAGATCTCACACTTATCATCAACACCATCAGTTCTCGGCTTCTCCTTCGCTCCTTCTCCTTCCTATGTCTGCTCAGAATCCCTTTACTCACCGTACTTGTCTTCAAGGGACTTCTGTAGATCATCACGATACCAACCGTACCTGTCCTTCCCAGATCATACCATTATCACCACCGTAATCACTGTCACTTGCCGTGTTACTCCTCTTATCAGCATGATTCATCCTTCAAGGGAGACACGCATTGTGCCTCTGTCTCTTTCGGGCATTCACCTATCCCTCTACCATCATCTTTGGCCCACCAACTTACTGCCCCTCAGCTGTACTCTGAGCCAGAGGAGGGACAAGTATCAGACAATGATGATCACCAGGAGGCTATTTCCCCAACTGATCCTTTTCACTAGATGAGGCCAGCATACCAGGAGACATATCCCTTCCCAATGACACCAAGCAATTCAGTGAGTTATTCAAGCGTGTCGTCCTCAGTCAGGAGGTTAAAATCACAGAGGTGGAGCAAGAGAGGCATCATCTTTTCAAAAATCTAAGATGGAGTCAAAGCTCCAAGGTCACCATACCTCTAGATGAAGCCATTCTGGAAGCTGCCAAGGACATTTTGGCTAACCGCAGCATCTGTACCACCTTCCAACAAGCATATGGATAAGCAGTACTTCATTCCTCCTAAAGGGATGGAGTTTTTATTTACTCATCCACAGCCTAACTTTGTGGTGGTTGATGCTGCTCACCACTGATCAAAAGCTCCATTCTTTAAAACGTCAATGCCAGACAAGGACTCAAAGGCCATGTCTACACGTGCCCCAAACTTCGAAATGGCCATGCAAATGGCCATTTCGAAGTTTACTAATGAAGCGCTGAAATGCATATTCAGCGCTTCATTAGCATGCGGGAATAAGGGGACTTCATTAACATGGGAATAAGGGGACTTCGAAGTAGGCGGCGTCCTTTCGAAAAGGAGCCCCGTCTGGACGCGCCGCGCGGCGGCAAGGAGCGTCAATTTCGAAGCGCGGCTGCCGCCCGCATGCTAATGAAGCGCTGAATATGCATTTCAGCGCTTCATTAGTAAACTTCGAAATGGCCATTTGCATGGCCATTTCGAAGTTTGGGGCACGTGTAGACGTAGCCAAAGAGGCTAGATTTCTTTGGCAGGAAAGTCTATTCCTCTGCCACCCTTTTTTTACACATCAATAACTATTTGGCATTCTTTCCAATCATGATTTTGACAACTATTCTAAACAGGCACCTTTAATAAATTACTTGCCAGAATCAAAGTGTCCTATTTTGAAATCAATCATGCAAGAGGGAGATGCTTTGATTATTCATACCAAAGACAATCGTTCGACCACCACCAATGTGCATTTGATGAACCATGTTTGTGTCAATGTCCACTGAAGCACTGAAATAACAACACTTGAATGCAACTGCACCAGTAGGCAAGGTGGCATGTTTGACGGTTTTGTCAGGGACACCAAAGCAGCACACTTTGCCACTTTGGACCCCATCCTGTCACCCACATTTTTACCATTGCTTGAGGCCCTTTCTCCACTCATGGGCCTCCATCATCACTAACAAGTGTGTTTTAGAAATCATCCAGTCCGGCTACCCTCTGTTCCTTTTCTCTCCATCCCATCTATTACCCCACCTACCCTGTCCCTCTTCAGGGACCCCTCTCATGACACGCTGCTGCATGAAGAAGTCAACTACCTACTTCTCATCGGAGCCATGGAGAGAAAATGCAAGGGAAAAGGGTTTTACTCCAGTTTCGTTCTCCCTCAGAAAAGAATGGGTGGATGGAAACCGATATTAGATCTTCGGGGCCTGAATTGATACTTACACAAATGACTGTTCAAGATGGTGACACTTGCTTCCATCATACCAGAACTGGAACATGATGACTGGTTCACTGCCCTTGACATTCAGGATGCATACTTTCACTTGACAATCCATCTAGCGCATAGACGGCTCCTCCATTTTATGGTGGCACGGAACATTTCCAATATCAAGTACAGGACTTCTGCCTATCCCCAATGCCCAAGATACTTTCCGAAACCCTGGTGGTGGTCGCTGCCCATTTTCACAGAGAAGGGGTCATCATTTTTCCATACCTCGGCGACTGCCTTATCAAGGGCATATTGCGAACAGAGACTTCAAACATGGTTGCCATCACCAAAAGTACATTCAGGCATCTAGGGCTGTTGGTCAACCACCAAAAATCTACTTTCCCTTCTAAACAAGGCCTAGAGTTTGTAGAGGCCCTGCTTCATACTTTTTCTGCCAGTGCGTACCTGCCCCTGCAAAGGTTTCAGGTAATTCAAGACTTAATATAAACCATCACCCCAGTCCAATGGTCCAAATAGCAATGTGCTTAAAGCTAATGGGTCACATGGAGGTTACCACATACGTAGTCCAGAACACCAGACTTCACTTTTGCACTTTTCAACACTGGATAATTTACAACCACACAAAAAGCACTTTGCACCGGTCGGTTCCCCTTCCTTTAAATGTGGATGAAATGGCACAACCTGCTGGCAGGGGTACACTTTCATCTTCAATGCATATAACTATGGACACTTCTCTTCTGGGCTGGGGTGCCCACATGGGTACGAGGTCGGTTCAAGGTTGCTGGTGATGAACCAAGGTTCTTTCACACAGCAACTTGCTGGAACTCAGGGCAGTCCTCAATGTCTGTCACCCTTTCGGTAAGTACATTTCCAATACCACAGTCAAAATACTTAGAGACGATGTCTCTACAATGTATTATATCAGTCGCTAGGGTGGAGCATATTCACAATCCCTATGTGCGGAAGCCATCCAACTGTGGAACTGATAAATTCACAACACCACCACATTTGTGGCATCTTACTTACCTGGCATGGAGAACATCATGGCAGATTTCCTGAGCAGACATTTTGCTCCAGACCATGAGTGGGAGCAGCAAGATGGAGTCCTCTGTCTCCTCTTCCCTTGATGGGGCATTCCCCTCATAGACTTTTTCACTACCTACAGTAACAAGATATATGCTGTTGTTATTGCTCGAGAGGCAGATTAGGGACCATATCACTGGGCAATGCCTTTCCCATTAAATGGAGGGGGACCCTGTTTTATGCCTTCCCTCCCATGATGTGCTCATCCTCAAGGTGCTGCACAATATATGAGCAGGCGGGGCCACAGTCATAATAGTAGCACCTGCATGGACTCACCAGCACTGGTTTCCGTTACTACAGCACATGTTGCCATACCCTCCCTACCAGCTTCCAGCATTTCGCAACCTACTATTGCAGAGATCCCTGGTTTATCCACAAATACAGACCCTTCACTTTAGAGTGTTACTCCTAGTTGGCTCAATGCATCCAAACATGGTTGCTCCAACCAAGTTAAAGAAGTGCTAATATAAAGCCATTGGGAAAATAACTGAGTCACTTACCTGTCCAAGTGGCATAGGTTCTCTTCATGGTGCTCCACCTGGGAACTGGAACCTCAATCTGCTACTGTGCACTTGATTCTGTACTACATTGTACACCTAAAAGACTCTGGGTTGGTGCTGTTGTTCAGGGTGCACCTTGCAGCCATTAATGCCTTCATTCAACCTACACAAGGTTTCTCAGTTTTTCCACATTCTACTACCAAGAGATTCCTTAAACATCTTGCTAATTTGCACCCTCCTCATCATCTGGCTCCTCCTCAGTGGGACATACACCTAGTCCTTAATACTATCATGGCGCCTCCATTTGAATGGCAATGGTGCCTTTGTAAATCATGACAATGAACGTGGTTTTTCTCCTGGCTATTACCTCAGTGAGAAGAGTCAGTGAACACTCTGCTCTTATGTATGTGCCCCCTTATAATATCTTTAATAAAGAGGGGGTTATTCTCAGGCTCTTTCTGGCCTTTATCCCTAAAGTGTGCTTGAATTTCCACCTAAATGAACCCATTATTTTATCATATTACCCTAAGCCACACGACTCTCCTCAAGAAGCATCATTGCACATCCTGGATATACTGACAAAACTAAATCATTCTGAAAAACTGATAGACTTCTTGTGTCTCTCACTGATCAGTCCAAGGGCTTTATTGGCCCAGCAAGGAGCAAAATAAGTAACCTCGTGTATAGTACAGTTCTACTCTGCCAAGGGAATACCACTCCAAATACCACTGAGAGCACACTCCACAAGGGCCATAGCAGCGACGGTGGCCTTGCTTCACGGGGTGTCACTACATGACATTTGCAGAGTGGCTACCTGGTTATCCCATGACACGTTTGTGAAACAGTATGCTATACAACATCAATGGACTGGGAAAGCCTCTCTTGCATCATTGGTGTTAGCATCTGGTGACAAATCATAACTCCTGCCCTCTTTCCGTTGCTAGAGGATACTGCTGAACAGTCACCTGATGTGGAGCACCTACAGGGACCACTCAAAGAAGAAAGCGAAGTTACTTACCTTGGTGCAGTAACTGTCATTCTTCGAGATGTGTCCCTGTTGGTGCTCCACAACCCACCTTCCTTCCTGTTCCGGAGTCTCTTTTTCATATCTTTCAGATTCTGGGGTTGTTTCCAAGGACGTGGTGGGAATTGGACTGTGTGTGTCATGGAAAGAATGCAAAAGGCAAGGGACAGCAACTGCTCATGCGCAGTCTGGCTGACTACGGCTCTAGAAAATTCTCTGTTCCGTGGTGCTGGGACGAGCTCAGCACCTGATGTGGAGCACCCACAGGGACATATCTTGAAGTACAACAGTTAATGCACCAAGGTGAGTAACTTCACTTTCTTTAATTTTCTTCATCTAGTTCAGTTTAATGACCAGTTCATTTAAAGATGAGAAACTGATTCGATGTTGAAAATGCAGTAGAAATATTCTTCCCTTCTAAACTGTGCATGAAAGTGAGGTATGATAGCATGTGGTATACTAGTTGTAAAAGTTTGAATTTCCAGGTGGTCAGAAGTAATCAGACCAATTCACTTACTACAGATAATATTTTCTTTGTTCAATAAATCAATTTAAAAAACAAACACGTTTTTGATAAATTTAGTGTTTTCTGACCTATCTTTCACATTTAAGTCAATTAATAAAAACAAATTTAAAAACTGTGTTTTTAAATTAATGGAACTTCAGTTTCCATGCATTTATAACTTGACTCAAACCATAGGTAAAAATTAATCTAGTAAATAACAAATGTGTCCTTTGCCATTTTTAAGATAACACAAACTGTAAATATTAAGTATCTGAATAAATTAATGTTAAACTGTATTGTTGCCTAAATAAATGTGTAAAAATACAGCATCCTCCTAGTTAGCAAAAAGAAACACCAATTTGGTGCAAAGATTGTATTTAGTTGCATACTCACATGTTTAATTGTTACCAACCAATAACAAACATCTTTTTTATGGAAAATATCTAAAAGATATAAAGGCAGAAAGGGATTCAAATAAAGTATTTAAATCAATGTTTCCTGGTAGCCGATTTAATCATGATTATTATTGGTGATTTAAATTACTTTGCTTTAAACCAGTCCATCTTGGCACATAGTATTGTGGCAGTGAGTGGCAGTGAGCTATGACCTTTAATATTTTAAGCCCTAATTTGTGAAAGCTGCACTATTCAGGACAGCACTTAACTATGGCTGCGTCTCTTTGTGCTGCTTCTTCCAGAAGTGGCATGCTAATGAGCTAACCAGAAGATGCTAATGAGGTGTAGATGCAAATTTTCTGCACCTTATTAGCATATTGGCACGTGGTTCGGAGTCCAGAAGAAGCTCTTCCGGACTCTGAAGGACATATGGATACGTGCAGCCCATGGGGATCTTCTGGAAGGAAACCCTCCTTCCAGAAGCCCCTTCTTCCCCAAAATTTATATCTGCACCTCATTAGCATATTCCGGTTAGCTCATTAGCATGCCGCTTCTTCCGGAAGAGGTGGCATGTGGAGACACATCCTATGTGCTTAAAATTAAGTATATGCTTAACATGCTATCCTCAATGCATGTTTTTCAGTCAGTTTCTAAACTGAGCATTAGAGTGATAGGTGTAAGAAGGATTAAAAGAATGATGCTTTTAAAAATATTGCAGTATTTCACAGTCTTTCATATATGATACATTTTGTAATAAAAATCTTGCCCAACATTTAAGATATTTAGAGAAGAAAAGGCTACTGTTTCCCAGATTCTTCTTCATTTCTGATCCTGTCCTCCTTGAAATTCTTGGACAAGCAAGTGATTCACACACCATTCAGGTAAGTCTTGGTTTGATTACTTTAGTTAGTATGCTAACAAAAAAGCCTTCAAAGAAGTATTTAAATAAATAAAATACGCAAAAAGTGAAAGCAAATAATAAACTGTAAATGTAACAAATTCTTCTTGCAAACCTAATTCAGAATGGCTATGGTTACACTACTAGCGTTTTGCTGACAAAACTCCGGTTTTGTTGACAAAACTGGTGGAACAGCCGCACACAAAATGCATTTTGTTGATGCAGCACTTTCACTGGCAGCATTCTGCCTCTCAGCCGTGAGGCATAACACTGCTCTTGACACATTCCGTAGACAAAAATGTAGTGTGGATGCTCTGGGGGGGCCTTCTCTAGACTGACAGGGCATCCAGGACAATGGGCAGCCATGTCTGCTGTTCTTCTGGGTGCCTGTTTTATTGAGAGAGCAGCAAGGCTGTCTGGCCGCTCTTGACAGAGCAGAGTGCTGTTATGATTGGCTTTTGTGTGTGGCTGCACTCTGACAGAAGTTTTGTCATGAAATCTCTTCCAACAGTGGCTTCTGTTGATAGATTGCTGTAGATCGATAGATCTCTAGCCAATGAGATTTTCATCTGCTCCTTGGTCTTTGGACTTTACTTTAAAACAAAACCAATCACAGAGAGTAATTTAAAAATTCTACAACATGTAGGGCTTTGTGACTTTATCCTGCTACATAATCTGTGCAGAATAGAAATCTATTTGTGAAATTCCTTTGCAGGGTCAAGTCAATAGTTATTTTCTAATATTTCTGCTAATATTAAAGGTTCACACTGAATTACTTTCTGATTTTTCTTTCTAGCCACACCTGCCTGGCGTATCTGACAATATAAATGAAGTACAGTTTCACCAAAAGGATTATGATCGCATCCTAGCAGTCATATCAAGAGAAGGAGAGAAAATTCCAGTAATACTGCTAATTTCCTATCAATCTGTCACTAATTTAAAATGTTTATTTTCTCCCTAGTTTTAGTATGTAAAAGACCATTCTTTTGCTGAATACACACAAGTAGATGATTAAAGTAATGATGACATCATTGCTAATTACATGAATTATTTGAAAAGTTATGAAAATAAATTTCACGTTTGGCAATATGTTTATTGATAATTAATTAATATTTACAATTTAAATTGAAATCATAACTATAACCTTTGTAACATAGCTATAAATAATAGGAATTTGATATCCACCTATAATTTTGTACCTTTAACTTATATTTAATTTTTCAGTTGGACGCTCCAGTGAATGCAAAAGGACCTGTTGAACTTTGGTTGCTAGATTTGTTGCGCATGCAACAGTCTTCATTACATTGTGTAATTAGGGCAGCATATTATCAAATTAGTGACCCAGGATACCAACTGCTTAACTTCCTTTATCACTTCCCAGCACAGGTAAATGTGTATATTTGTCTATGTATGTATATATAACATTGTCCCTGGGCTCAAGAGTTTGTACTCCAAAAAATTTGAGATGGTAGGAGAAAGGAGAAAGTAAGTTTATCATAGGGTGATGGCTACACCTTAGTGATGCAAAGATTAATAGAATGATGGTTTGATATATGTAAAACAGATTATTCCAACTATGCTTTTATACTTCCATACTTCATATTGGAGCTACTTATTTCTTGTTACGAATTTGTTCATTGCTTCCATTAGTGTGATGTGGTCATTAACACTGGGAAATTTAGATTCTTTGAGTGATTGTGTGCATGCACACAAATGCATGTGTGTGCCTCATGTGCTGTTGTCAGAGATTTTTCCCTTTGCAGTATCTATTGGGGCAGCACCAATGTCCTGTGGTGTCTCATTCCTCTCTATAAAGGGAGTGCACTGCCTCTAACCCCCCCACAGTTCGTTTCTTCCATGCAGGCAGCTGTTGTTACAGCTGTAATATTTCTATCTACAATTCTTCTGTCAGTTATTGTATATAGTACCTATAGTGTTAGCTATTAGTCTTTCATAGTAGATCTGTAAATAGTTACAAGAATAAGTTTAGAATAGTAATTTGTATTGTACCTGGCTCTCTACTGGCATCCATACTAGAGCAGTCAGTCATCCATATGCCTGCTGCCTGAAGTGTTTAGGGGGAGGGTCATGTGAGTGACAAATGTCACATTTGTAGAGGGTTTCAGTTTTGCTCAAAAAAGCATAGGCTGCCAGACTCAAGTACCTGCTTGTGGAATCTGTGCTTCATCTTTCAGAACCCTGCCACTGTGAGTGGGTACTGAGAACATCTAAGTCATTTAGGAGTGCTTCCCCATTCTAAATGAGCCCACAGGCATATCTGTGTCATTGGTGCCTAAGAGGAAAAGATGTAAGTCTCCTAAAGACTTGGTACAGGGGTCTTCCAAGTCTGCCGCAAAGGCACCAGGTGGATGCGAGGACTCAGAGGCATACTCAAAGAATTCACACCCTTCTTGTGATCAGGGGGCAGAGGGGCATTTCTGACTGTGAAACCCTGGGAAGGGTCTGTTGAGACAAATTCCTGAAGGACCAGTGCACCTGTTAGTATTGCAAGCTCAGGAGTTTTTCCTGCTGTCATCTACACCTGCAGATTTCTAAGTTGCCAAGAGATTACTTGACCTTCTGGTGTCTGCTCCTCCCGCAGTTGAGGTACCTCTCAAGGTACCAAGTTTTTTAACTCCACACTTCTAAGGTCCTTACTCTAGCCCCAAAACACCACTCAGTATCAGCCACTTCTCTTTAGAGACAAGCCAGTAATATCTATGCTGGAACTCCTTTCTCCAGATGTGAAACTGGACTTCTGTGTATAAAGGAGTAAGCTTGTCCAGGATCTGAGGACGTGAACCTCCTTATCAGACAGAAGTTGGATCTTTTGTATCCCAACTTCAGCTTGCCTAAGCAGTTCCAGCTGATGCCTGCCTGCTGTGGTATCAGTCACAGCCTCAGCACTCTACAGACCACTGGTCCTCACATCCAGATCAGTGGTCATTTTTGACCGCCTGGGGCTTTAGTTTGCTTCCTTCCCTCTCCCCACCCTCATTCTACATCAATAAGGTGCCAACAACATTTTCAGAGAGGTCAGCATCTTCTCCCGTGCTGGAGACTGTATCCTGTAGGTGGAGTCACTCGCTCACAACTGTTCTGTAGAGGAATTGGAGGAAGGGTCTACTGAGAGAGCCTTAACCTGTTCTTTTTCATCACCTCATGAAGCAGTAGTGACTGAGTCTACGTCTCTCACCCCACAACGATTTCATAACTTTATCAAGACTTATTGAGGAGGATGGCTGCAGCTTTCTATATCCAACCAGCAGAGGTATAGAAAAGGTCAAATAGATACCTTTACATTTTAGACGCTGCAGAACCCTCTAGGATTGCTCTCCCTATTAGTGAGGCTATCCTGGAATTTGTAAATATTTTATGACAGACCCCCATCTTCTCTGCCTTCCACTGCTATAAGTTTGGAAAAGAGAAATTATGTCCCTTCACATGAATTCAAGTATTAAACAATCACTCTCCCTTCAGGTTCAGTGCTGATGACTGCTTCCAATGAGAGAGAATGGTACACCAGGCCTCTATTTCAAAGAGAAAGGAAGCAGAATAAGTATACCTATTTGGCAGGAAACTGTTCCACAGGAGGTTTACAGCTAAGTGCATGAGCCAGCAATGTTTGTTGGGTTGTTATGACTTCTGTCCCATCAGATAATGTCCTGAAATTCAAAGATAAGCTACCGGATGTGGCAAAGCATAAATTTTCTGTTAGGGTGAAGGAGGACAAATTAATTACCAGAATGACATTGCAGGTGAGCCTGTATGTGAAGGACTCTGTGGCTCAAGCTATGTGTTCTACTGTCACTATGCTACATTCTTCTTGGCTGCAGTAGTCAGGCTTTCCCTCAGATGTGCAACAAATCATTTGAAAGCCCCTTGCTGTTTCCCAGTAAAACAGATGAAACTTCACAGTGTTGTGGATCCCAGAGTGACCCTTAAGTTTCTGGGACACTATATACTTGCAGTGAAAGAAAATCATTCCAGCCACAATGTTCCCTTTGGTTTCAGCCCTTCTTGCTGAATTCCCAAGACCTGTCCAAAAAGTGGAGTGGGGGGTACACCCCTTTGAAGCTTCCAAACATCTCTCCAGTCCATGCCCTCCAGTGGCAGCATGTCTGATGTAAAATCATTACTATAGTGCTAATGGACACCACTCAGCATCCATGGTTGTGGGAGTGGAGGACTTGCCTACTCACTTCAGTGTTCCAGGCCCTGTCCTATAAAAGGGGAATTATTAGTCTCTAATAGGGTTAGAGTTTAAAGTTCGATGGCCTTAAGTCAGGGTGGGGTAGATAGCAATCATCAGCTCTGCTCTCACAGCCTGACAGTACCAGTCCAGTAGCAGTCAATGTCTCCTGGCCTCTAAGCAGGACTTGATTTGACTTGACTTAAACCCTTGTACTCTGAGTGGAGCATAGGTTATCTGCAAATCTCCTCCACTTCACTCTGTCTCAGGACAAAACTTATAGCTGATTCCGGGCATATGCTAGTTGTTATCCTTCAATCTCTGTATCTTCTCCACATTGTCCAAGATCTTCCTCTTTTGTGTTTTCCTTGCAGATTCCATTTGGGAGCTTGACATACTATGCTGGATGAGAGTTTTCTGAGACTGTGGCCTAGCCATCCCCACTTTATTCTCTTAGTTTGAACATCAAGTGGTTCTTGTCCTGCTCTGTTCCACAGCTCTTAATTTGTGACCAAGTCTTGCCATTTGATGCCAAGGATGTACCTCAGGCATCTGTTTATGAATGTGTAGCTTGGGATTTCAAGACCTTTTAGTACTCCCAGTCTCACATCCATACAAGAGCAGGACAGGTATGAATATTGCTGCAGTCCAGTCATATAAGGGCCCTTGTAGTGTAGTGCAGGCTTCCTGAGCTGTCGGGGGTGAGAAGTACTGCCCTCCCACCCATGGTTAGGTGGAAAGTGGACCACAGGCCCACCAAACATCACTGTGTCCAAACCCAGGGCCCTGGGTCAGTGGGGATCCATCTGCAACCTGATGAACCTGACTCAGGTACACCAGCTACCAAATTACCACCTGGTTCCACTGGGTCATTTCCACCGCCTCTGTCTGGTGTGCCTGGATTCACAGGTAGTTTCCCAGCTCCTCTGGGTGCACCACCAAGGGCATTGGCAGCAGCTCTGCAGTGTCAGCGCTCTCCAGAAGTCGGGCCAATCTCTGGGACAACAGTGGCTCTCCCTTTTTTGCTGCAAGCCACAGTGCATAAGTATTTTTTACCTCCAGCTGCTCCTCGCCCTACATCTGAACAGTGGGGCTGGCCTTTTATGTTACCTTTTCCTGGGTCATCACTTTTATGCTTCCTCATCCTGTGTCATCCCTCCACTTTCAGTGGGCTGGGACAGTTTCTATCCCCATCCATCATGTGGCTTAAGCTGTGTCCCGACATCCATAGCTGAGGGGGGGCACACCTCTTCGCTACAATTACCATAGCTGCGCATTACCCATGGTGTATTTTTACAGTGCCATTTTTGCCCCTTTTAAGGCCAACATATGCTTCAGCAGCTAGAGCAGCATAAAAAGACCTAAAATGCAACTGAGAATTATGTCCAACAAATCTGTATGCCTCCCTATATGACTGAGATTATGATGAAGTAATGTATAAGTTTACTTATGGGTTTCCTTAAATATTTGTGAAATATGATTTGATAGAGAAGTGCAACCTCAAAACCTCTGCTTTTCTATCTGTTGAAACAGGGAAATCCTTAGTAAGGAGTAACTTTGAATCTCTGTCTTTGAAACTTTGAATAAGCTACCATAAAATATATTTAAAACTATCTGATTTACCTGGTGTTGTTCGGGTCTTTAACTCAGTTTTTTTTTAAATAAAAAGAAAATGTACATGCTTTTTCAAAAACATAGTGTTATATGTATTAAGTTTCTTTTGGATTTCTTTAAAAACAAGATTGTTGAACTTTTTACATTGAATTTTTTATTTTTTTTAAAATGGGTATTCCATCAAGTGCATTTTTTCTGCTTTCCTATAAACTCTTACAATTCACTGTTTTAACAAAAAGGCCAGTTTGGTTCTGAACAATATTTTCTTCAAGTTTTCAAACCTTAAGCATTGATTTAGCTGTGCCAAAACGGAGCACTACTCCAAATTTCTCCATTTTATCCCTTTTCTGTAAGGTTTATTGAAGCTATGTCTACACTCGAGCATAAAGTTGATTTTAAGGCACTTAACTCAATTTTACAATGTGACTGTCTTCACTGCAAATACCATTAGGTCGATTTTAAGGGGTGCTGAGGTCGACTTTCTTGTCTTGCCACTCTGCTGCTGTGTAACATCTTAAAAGCTTCAACTCTGGAATTTACAACAGCCGCCCACAAACATTTTATGGAGCTGCCTTCCTCCCCCTGCCAACCATGTCCTGCCCTGCATGGGGTTTTAGTGCTAGAGAGGGCTTGTTCCCTGCACAGGATTTAGTAGGAAAGCCTGAGGAAAGTGGTGCGTACCCCCAGTCTCAGCTGATTCTTCCTCCCTTTTGTGGACCCATATATCCTCCTTCTAGTTGCTAATTATGCCAACCCCTTTGTGAAGTGCAACAAAGAATCATTTGTATAATTGGTGGAGTGCACTTCTGACATGAAAGCAATAAAATCATCAAGAGTTTGTGGAGTGAAGGCTTCTTCCCTGCAAGACACTTGTTTTCTGTGCTTCACATTTTATAGGGGCTGCCCCCCACTCCCCACGGCACCATGTGCCTGGTAGACTAGCCCCCTCATCCTAACAGGAGGCTAACATACTCCTCTCATTGGGGAAAGAGACTTCTGAAAAATGGCCATTTGTTTTCAATGGCAAGGGGGAATGAGGGAAATGCAGTCTGGGAAGATGACATCAGACATCCATAACCACTTGCAGGGCATTTTTTCCCATACCACACTGGCAAAAAAAACCCAGAATGCAACGGGTCTGAAGGAACTGTGGGATAAGTGCCCACAATGCACTGCTGCAACCGTCAAACTTTGGTGATTTTTAGTGGGCTGCACTAAGTCTACTTTATGAGCAGGTGTGGACACTCAACTTCGACTTTATAAAGTCTAGCGTTACAAAGTCTACTTTAATAAATTCAAGTTTATTTCATGATGTAGACATAGACTGAGAAGCTAATCCTGTTCCAAGTTCATCCTATTTTTCTCTCTCATCTTGATTCAGTTTCTTTCAACATTCACTCAGTTATGTCAGTTTTGAGACCTGTACTTGATTTAATGATTCTGACTCTTTCCTGTTTGGTTTTGTATGATGCAATCACATTCCAGGCACATCCCAGTTTCTTGGCACAACCAAACCTTTATGTTCCTTTACATTATGATAAGAAGGAGCTGTATAATCAGTATGGTGGTCCTAGTTCTTACTGATCATGCAGAGGAACTCTTTAAAATATGTGGTAGAAGTAAGGTACTAAAGTCTTATAAAACTTGGCTTAAAATAAATATTAATATGTCAGTTTACTTGTTATATTTTATAGGTGGGGTTACTGGGAATTCAGATGTTGTGGACACATGATTCAGAAGAAGCTCTACGCAATGCAAAAGATGACAGGAAAATCATGCAAGTAACGAATCAGAAGTTTCTGGATATTCTAAATACACTTATCAGCCAGACAACACATGATCTTTCCAGCTTTGACAGAGTGAAATTTGAAACCTTAATTACCATTCATGTGCATCAGAGAGATATTTTTGATGACTTGGTAATGTACAGATTTTGCTTTTTGAAAACTGTATACAGAATAGTAATCCAGTATTTACAATTATTATATAGTGCTTTTATCTGCAGGATTCCAAATTGCATTTGTATGTGTGTTAATATGGAAACATCATCATTATTTTCTCCGAAGTTAAGACTGTATTTAGAATTTTGCTTGTGGTGAGACTTTTGCTTAACTCAGGACTAAAATCCATGTTTTACATCCACTTTAATGATTTGATCTCGTCTCAAAATTTTTATTTTTTAAATGACAGGTTGAACCTTCCTAGTCCCAAACTCTCTTGTCCAGCAACATCTGTAATCAAGCATGATTTTAGTTAGATGTATGACTTCTTATCATGGGTGTGGTCAAGATTCCCATGGTCCCATAAAGATTGTTTCCAGCCCCTAGTCCTGGCTCTCAGCCTTCGGTGCTGTTATGTAGCTGTAACGTACCCCTAAATGTCTTCTTAGAGTCCAATAAGCAGTGGAAGTGTTGTTAATGCTACTGGACAATATTGATCTCCTATCATTCAGCAAATTATTTGATTTGGCACTGGTCAAATCCCAAGGAGCCAGAATAGAGAGGTTCAACATGTATTTGAATCTTATCTTTATTTCCTAGAATACTTAAAATCTTTGGCAAAAGCATGTTTAAAATGCTTCTGTTGGAATTGGGAGTGATGCTCTCACCCTTTTTCCCCCCTCACAGAGCTGGCAGTAGCACAGGAATATTTAAGAGTGGGGATTTTGCAATCCAGCCCCCTTACCACTGAGAGCCCCCCCAATGCTTCTCAAACTGTCATTATAGTCACTGAAAAATTCATATACAACATCTCAATCATTAGGCATCTACACATCCCAAAACAAAAAAAGAAGCAGTCATGATATCACGCTGTACCAAGACAGCATGTCACTACTCCATTTTATCATCCTTATCAGAGAACATCAGATTTCTGTAATAAGACACAATGTATGCTTGGATGTCAGTGAACTCCTTCAATATCAACTTCAAATGCTGCTAAGACTGTCTCTAAGAAGTCACTTGGGCTGGGTCTACACTAGAGGGTTTTGTCGACAGAAGGGACATTCTGTTGACACAACTCAGGGACCATCTACACACTTAAAGCATTCTGTTGACAAAGTCTCAACAGAACTCTGCATTTTCCTCCTCAGTATTATCCCTCAAAAATTTAAGGCATAACAATCTCTGGACAGAGTACTGTCGACAAAAGTGCGGTGCAGACACTTCTGTCGACAGAGAGGACTTCCGGTTGCCGGGCAGCCCTCTTTTCAGAGCCGCCGTTCTGCTTTCTGGCAGCAGATGGCAGTACAGTCTGGCAGTTCTCAGTAAACAGAGCAAGTTGTGTGTAGATGCAATCTGTTAACAGAGGTTCTGTTGAGATTTCCTTGTCGACAGTAACTTCTGTCGACACATGCTTCTAGTGTAGACATAGCCTTGATGTGTATATCAAGAGTTGCCAACAAATCTTGGTATGTCTTTCTCTTCCCTAATCCTTTTGGGGACCATTTTCATCAGGAAGCATGAAACAGTATCTCTATTGACAGATAGTACTGAAAATGATTCAGAAAGGTTACTTCATTTAATTCCAGCTTTTATGAAATACTTAATCGTGGCAAAAGCATATCTGAGAGAGACACACGTTAGTTTACTAGTAACAGAGAGGGAGCCATGCTAGTCTATATACTATCAAAACAAAAAAGCAGTAAAGTGTCTAGATTATAGGTGAGAGGTTTATGAGCAGAGAAGATAATGCACAGTATTTAGCACATTATACTTTGAGAACTTTTTTGAATTCTCTCAGCTGGTGGACAGTTCCACATCAGGTTTGCAAAGGAATTCTCTTAGTACCATTCACAAAGATAGTGGTGACTGATGATGCATAGTTGGATTGGAGAATTTATGTCAACAAATTTACAGTACAGGTTTTGTTTTCTGAAAGAGAGGCTTGACTTCTTATCAGTTCAGGAGCTTGATATGGCTTACTTGTGTGATCTTTCCAGCATGTAACAATGATCAGAGTGTACAAATAAAACATGAGGATAGTACTGTTCATTTTTATGTAAACAGAGAGGAAACAGATCAACAATCTTGTGTAGGAAAGCAGTCCCGTGGAGTTAAGTGTATCTGGCATAACAATGACTGATCATCTTCCAAGCCTAAACACATCATTCTGCAGATCACCTAAGCAAACGTTTTTTGTTTTTTTTTAGAATCATGAATGTTTGTTTAATCAGTAGGTTGATTCATGCATAAGTCTATATGAAAATGAATGGAACAAGAAAGTATTTTGTTCCAAGAGAAGTTATAGTATGGGAAATGAAGGAAATGCTTTCATAAACCCTTGGATTCAGGGCTTCTGTCATCTTAAAGCCCCAAGTTGCCCCATGCAACACTGCTTTCCCGAATTCAGAAATCTCCTAGTTACATTTCTTCTACCAGCCTTAAAAATTGGCCATACATTCAAAGTTGTTTTCATTACCCCTCATAACAAGGAAACTGTCTGGATAGCAGACTTGAAGAATTGGTCTGTCGATGTACAAAGAACATTTTTCCAGTGCAGAAAGTGATTTCCAAGGATGACTTGTAGTGTAAAAGGGAAGCTTTTCCCTTCTGGGTTTGCCAACATAATCTTTCGCAATGAGAGACATGAATCTCTCATATCAATCAGCCTTAACCTCTGGTTTGTCACTCAATTCATTATGTGCTTATATGGGCATCATCTCTGAACATCATCTATCAATTCAAGATTGTCACAGGATGTCTGGCCTCTGTGTATTAGAGCAGGGTGCTTCCAGTTGAGCTAATTGAGGGGATGGGTCTGCATCTGTGGTATAAAGAGTCAAAAGGCAGTTCAGCAAGGGCAGAAGTCGAAAGGGAACCATGGAGTAAAATTCTGCTTAGTGCTGGGAGAATGGACATGCACAGAACTAATGAGAATTTTAAAAAATTTTCAGCCAGTTATACAGATTGGGTGCTGATTGTCAATATCTGTATTTTGTTTGTCCATTGTGTTATGGGTTTGTGTGTTTCTGTTAGAGCTGTGGCAGCTTTACATTAATAATAGGTTTATAATATTGATTCAAATGAATACGACATTTTGTGAGTTTTAAACTTTAAAATATATTCTTTATGCAGTGCAGAAATGTATTCAGTTTTATTCTTACCAAACTTTGAGACAGATGATCATGCAAGTATAGTGAAATGTTCTACCTTTATTATTCTAATGTATCAAAACAAAAAAAAAATACCAGTTCAGTAGCACTTCAAAGACTAACAAAATAATTTATTAGATGATGAGCTTTCGTGGGACAGACCCACTTCTTCAGATCATAGCCTTACCAGAACAGACTCAATATTTAAGGCACAGAGAACCAAAAATAATAATCAAGGTTGAAAAATCAGAAAAATGTTGTCAAGGTGAGCAAATCAGAAAATAGAGGGGCAGAGAGGCGGGGAGGGGGAGTCAAGAATTAGATTAAGCCAAGAATGCGAAAGAGCCCCTATAATGACCTAAAAAATTCCCATCCCAGTTCAAACCATGTGTTAATGTGTCAAATTTGAATATAAAAGAGTTCAGCAGCCAAGTGTTGTGAAAATTCCTCTTCAGTATGATGCAGACTTTCAGGTCATTAAGAGAATGGCCCACTCCATTAAAGTGGTGGCTGACAGGTTTGTGGATCAGGAGCGTTTCTATGTCTGTTTTATGCCCATTAATTCTTTGTCTAAGAGAGTTTGAAGTCTGTCCAATATACAAAGCATCTGGGCATTGTTGGCACATGATGGCATAGATGATGTTAGTTGAGGAACACGAGAATGTGCCTGTGATTCTGTGAATAACCTGGTTAGGTCCAGTGATGGTATCTCCAGAATAGATATGTGGACAAAATTGGCAATGGGCTTTGCTGCAAGGAAAAGTTCCAGGACAGGTGTTCTTGCGGTATAGACTATGGTTGTAGGTAAGAATCCTCATGAGGTTGGGAGGTTGTCTGTAGGAGAGAACAGGCCTATCACCTAGGACCTTCTGGAGTGTGGCATCCTGATTAAAGATAGGTTGTAGGTCTTTAATAATGCGTTGCAGTGGTTTGAGTTGGGGGCTGTAGGTGATGACCAATGGTGTTCTGTTCTTGGCTTTTTTGGGCCTATCTTGGAGCAGGTGGTCTCTGGGTATTCGTCTGCCCCTGTCGATTTGTTTTTCTATTTCTCCTGGTGGGTAATGCAAGTTTATGAATATTTGGTAAAGATCTTGTAGTCTTTGGTCTCTGTCAGCAGGATCAGAGCAAATGGGATTGTACCTAAGGGCTTGACTGTAAACAATGGATCTAGTTGTGTGTGCAGGATGGAAACTAGAAGCTTGTAGGCTATACTTACCTAATGTAAGTAATGTAGTTACTCTTTATATAACACTGGGGCTATATCTATGATACAGTGATTCTTTGAAAGAAGTTCTTCCAGAAGATTTCTTCTGAAAAACTTCTTTCAAAAGAGCACGTCCACACTCATCTTTTGGAAAAAAGGTGCTCTTCCTCATCAGGGAGAGGAAGACAGCTGCCAGAAAACATGCTGCATTCTTCTAATTTAATATAGAAATAATTCATTTTGTTTGTAAACATTCTGTGGGATTTTTTGAAAGAGCCCTGGCTTATTTGAAAAAACTCACCAGTGTAGACATAGCCCCTGGGAGTGTGTACCTATAATTTGTGGTTTATTTTTATTTCTTCTTGTTTAAGGTAAAAATGCATATCAAGTCAGTAACTGATTTTGAATGGCTAAAGCAGAGTAGATTTTATTTTAAGGAAGATGTGGATCAAGTTTGGGTATCCATTACAAATGTTGATTTTATATACCAGAATGAATTTCTGGGATGCACTGATCGTCTGGTTATAACTCCTCTGACTGACAGGTGAGAAACAATGTTTTTCTTGGGGGCAGGAGAGAAACAAATAACTGATTAACACATTGTGGTATTTTTTATATACAGTAAAATTCCTTTAATCCAGCCTCTGATGATTAGGAAATCTTGATGGTCCGACATCTGGCAAAAATAGTTCCATTTACAGAGATAATCTGGCAAAATTTGATGATCTGGCATACAGTAGTCCCGAGTTACACGAGGGATGTGTTCCACTCAACCCTCGGGTCCCTCAAAATTCGCATAAGTCAGGGGGCTTGGGTAGTGGGCTGGGGCTGTGGGAGGAGTACAGCGGGGTTAAGCCTGGGGTGGGTTAGGCTGCAGGGGGGCTGGGAGTGGAGTTGATCTAGGGTGTGCAGGGGTTGGAGCCAGGGTGTGCAGGGGTGGTGAAGCTGGAAACGCATGGAGGTGAAGAAGCAGGAGGAGCATGGGGATAGTGAAGCAGGACGAGCACAGGAGTGGTGAAGTGGTGGGTTGACCATATGGGGCAGAGGGTCGTCTCCTCCCAGCTTCACCAAGCCCCAGGGAGCTGGTGCTTCCCCCCTCCTGGAGCCCCAGGGAAGCGGCAGCCGTGGGCACTCCAGGCCCGGGTCTCTGGGAAAATGTCAGCCATAGGCACTCCCAGCCCTGAGCCCCAGGAAAGTAGCAGCCACAGGTGCTCCAGGCCATGGGCACTCTGGGCCCTGAGCCCTGGGAAAGTGGTGGCAGTGGATAATCCCCGCCTGGAGCCCCAGGGAAGTAGCAGCCATGGGCTCTCCTGGGCCCAAGCCCTGGGAAAGCAGCCACTGCAGGTGCTCCTGGCCCTGAGCCCTGGGAACATGGCAGCTGCTGGCCTGAACCTTGAGAAAGCGGCAGCTGTGGGCGCTCTGGGCTGTGGGCACTCCAGGTTCCGAGCCCCAGGAAAGCGGCAGCAGTGGGCATTCCCTACCTGAAGTCCCTGAGAAGTGGCAACTGCAGGTGCTCCTGGCTCTGAATCCTGGGAAAGCGGAAGCAGCGGGCACTCCCATCCCCCGAGGTCCAAAATACAGGAGAATTTGTCCTTTAAAGAATAAGTAGGGACGCCTTTTTGGTGTTCCAAATACAGGACCGTCCCACCCAATATGGGATGGTTGGTCACCTTATGAAAGTGGAAGGAGCGTGGTGTGGTGAAGATGCAGGAACATGGGAATGAAGAAGCTGGGGATGCTCAGGGGTGATGAAGAAGGTGGGAATGCATGTGCGGTGGTGAGCTGCAGCTGGGTGCGGGGGTGGTAAAGCTGCAAGAGCACGGGGTGGTGACATCCCATAGTCTGGAAAATTTGGTAATGTGGCACCTGTCTGATCCCGGACATGCCGGATTAAAGGAATTTTACTATAATATCTCCTGAGTCATACTCTGGACTGCTGCAAATGTAAAGTGCACATTATGTTCCAAAACATGTAGTAAACATGCACCTGTGTGTTTGAATAGGCATTCACACCTTGCATTCACACCTCTTTTTCATGTAATAAAAGAGAATCTCACTAATCTATACACTTCGTAATTTATACAGAAATCCAGATCTCTTCCCACTTCTCAACAATGATTTAATTAATAGCAGAAATATGTATATATTTATTTATGTGTTTATATTTATATTTTATTATTTAGGAAAAAGTTGTTATATGATGATAACTAGATGGTAGAATTGGTATCTGAGGCTCAAAAAACTCCTGAGTCTGGTTCAACAATTGTGTAAGGTGAGGGGAGACTTGGAAATTTCCTCTTCTTCTTCCTTACTGCTTCCTTATTCAAGGTCAGCAATTTTAATGGCCTCCTTCCAATAGTATGATTGTGCATCTGACTGTCATGCAAAGTGGTCTCAGTGATCCACTGATATCTCATTCATGTACTGAGTCTTTGGCCTCCCCCTTGCTCATCTTCCATCCTTGATCATTGTAAGGATCATATTACCAATATAATTCTTTTTGGTATAGACATATGTCCAATTCCAGTGAAGACCCATGTATCCTAGTCTCACATGCCTACAAATCTGAAGACAAAATACATTTTCCATTGTTAGGCTAGGTGTATGCTTGCCCCCTTCTTCAAAGGGGGCATGGTAATCAGGCTGATGGGAGAGTACTGATGAAGGGCTGTGATGCATAATTCTGCCCCTTGGCAACTTCGAAGCGTCAAACTTCGAAGTGCCAGCGTGCTGTTTATCCCCAGGCACTTCAAAGTGCCTGCGCTACTTTGAAGTGTCTTTACTCCCCAGAAATGCGCTACTTTGAAGTGCCCGCAGCTATATGGTATGCTGGCATTTCTCTGACTACCATGTCCCCTTCGAAACTTGGGGCAAGTGTAGATGTAGCCTTAAAGTTTCCAGTGCTTTTGGTTATGAAGAATACTTTGAAAATGTAAACCAATATGAACTGATTTAAGAATCTCACAGGAACTGAAAGCTTGTTTCTAATTTTTTCTCAAGAATCATAGAAATGGAGGAGTGGAAAGGACTACAGTTGGGTCCTTTGCACAGGGTCAGGACTTATTTTCTGGATCACCCCTGAGTGGTACATGTCTAACATGTTCTTAAAAACCTCTACAGACTGAGATTCCACAACTTTCCTGGGTAATTTGATGCCCAGAATAATTGAACTTACTTAATTAGCATTACAGTATGCATTATTTCCTTCTGTCTAATCTAAATCTTTTGTGCTACTATTTAACCCCATTATTTCTTGTTTTGTCCTCAGTAGATAAGAACAATATTTCATTCTCTACTTGATAACAATCTTTTATGTACTTGAAGACTGTTGTTATGTTTCTTCTCTGTCATCAGTTTGCAGACTAAACAAGTCCATTTTTTTCAATCTTTCATTGTAGTTCATGTTTTCTAGGCCTTAAATAATTTTTATTGCTCTCTTCTGGACTTTTCCAATTTGTCTGCATATTTTCTGAGGCGTGGTGCCTGGAACTGGACACAATACTGAAGCTGAGACCTTATCAATGCTGAACAGAGTAAAAGAATTACTTCCTGTGCATTGCTTATGACTCTCCTACTAATGCATCTCAGAATTATGTTTGCTATTTACTGGAACAATGTTACATTGTTGACTCATTTATTTTGTGATTCACTATAACCCCCAGAGCCTTTTCTTGAGTACTCTTCCCAGGCAGTTATTTCCTATTTTGTATTCATACAGTTGATTCTTCCTTCCTAAGTGTAGTTTGCTTTGTCCCTGTTGAATTCAATCCCATGAATTCTAGCTGGTTTCTGTGCTTGGCCAAGATCATTTTGAATATTAATCTTGTCTTCCAAAGTGCGTTCAACTCCTCTCAGCTTGGTATATGAGCAAACTTTATAAGTGTACTCTCTAAGCCATTATTCAAATCATACATGAAGATACTGAACAGAACCAGGTGCAGGACAGATCGCTGTAGGACCCCACTCAATGTGGCCTTCCACCTTTATTCTGTACCATTCACTCCAAGATTATTAGACTCTTTTCCCAATGACTGACATATGCTCTACTTCTGGTAATTACAGATTGAAATTTTATAATTTTTTATTGTTCTTCCCTGGTACTTTTGCAGCATTGGCATAAGGTGCCTGACCAAAGACAAATACTTATCAAGAAATATATGGAGGTTTTACCAGTATTTTTGGTCTGATTAAGGATTTCGTAGGATGTGGATATATCCATTGGTGATGCATTCATGATCAGCAAATACCCAGCCTTGTTCTGAATCATACTGACCTATTTGCATGCTTGGATTGACTGTCTGGGAATTATCTGTTTGCCTGAGCAGAGACAATAGTTCATTCTTAAGTTGAGCATTGTAAATGGCCTTTTCATAATATTCTTCCACTGGTTCCATCTCGAATAGCAAACTTGATTACCAGCATTATAAAGAGTAAGCAGTAGCAGTGGAAGAGTGATGCTGAGTTGTCTGGCTTTCTCTGTATATGGAGGCTTCTTGTCTTGTCTAATAGCTCATATATGAGGGTGCACTATAAAATCATTTAATTGTTTATGTCCATGTATCGCTGAGTGTGTCTTCTCAAGTCTGTTGTTGTTGTCATATGCCAAAGTTGTGAAGAGACAGAATGTTTAAATAGTATTACAAAACTTGATTCATGCTCATTAGCAAGCATCTGCAAACAGAACTGTGTCTACAACATATCCATGATCTAATTATTAGAGTGCCTGAAACAACTCATTATTGCCTGTGGGAGATATTGTATTAGCCATGGTTGATCAATTTTGGATTCATTTACATTTAACTGGATGATCATGGCACATTGCTTCAAAATCTGATCAGAGTCTTCTGACAAAAGTGAATCCAGTTCAGAGTCCATTCTTTGATTCTTGTTGACTAACATGGCCTTAGATAGGTTTTCTGGTATCACTATATGTTTGCCATTATCTGATATCTCCAGACTATAACTGAATTCTTCTTCCAGTGTTCTCCACCATGTTTGTGACTTGATTTATTTTCAATACCAAGAGAGCCACCACTTTCTCTGACGTGTTCACCACTGATAAAACACGAGTCTTTGAAAACAAATTAGGATAATCAGTTATTCATGCTATCCTATTTTTTTTCTTTCATAAAGGATATACTGTCATCATCTTCACCTTGACAAAACTTCTGGTTTTCTGATGGTCATGTGTAGGCGCTAACAAGATCTGTGATAGTGTGCTTTTGCTGCCATCATCGCCCTTGATGTAACAGCCAATATCTTTCTGTCCAGCTTCTCTTTTACTGTTTTCTGCAGTTTTATTTGACTTGAGGTCTGCTGCTTGTCACAGTGGCTCTTAGGATTTGCTCCCATTCACATATTTGGATACTTCTTGCATAAAATACATGGGCTTTTCCTATATTCGGGTGCAAAATGCTCCCATTCACTTTATTGATTTGCATGGTATATGACCAGCTTCCTCACTTTGGCTATGGCAACACTGTTGTTGCTATTTGTATCCTAATATAGCAACTCTAAGGCTAAACACCATGCTCAAAATAGCAGCACTATTTTGAGCGTGGTATTCTGTTTCCGTTACCCCTCATTGTGAGAGGGATAGTGGAAACTTCAAAATACACACTTATTTCAAACTTCAGTGCCATTTGGACTGCCAACCTCCTGGCACCTGTGTGTGTGTGTGGCGGGGGACTACCCCATACAAATGTGAAGTGCAGAAAAGAAGTTTCTTGCTCTCTCCTGCTACATTCTGTGCAGGGCAGAAGTCTTCATCCTGTGCATGGCTGATGTGCTGCTGTCTGGTCCCCACAGCCAAGCTGTCATGTGGTGTGGTGGAGAGGGAGCTAGCCCACCAGCTGAAATGAGATCCTGGTTCTCCTGATGGCTCCATACTGGAGCTCTCTTTCATGGCTAGATGCAATCATGCTGATCATAAAGAAATGAGTTCAAATTGCTGGGCTTCCTGTTTCCTTCTTTCTGCACACCTGGGGAGCAGGGGAGGTAAAAGCAGACAGAACGTACGCTTTCTGGGTATTGTGGGATACCTCTGGAGACCAATAAAATCACTTTAAACAAGTCCTGTTTCCACACTGGCATTAATTTAAACTTTTATATTTGAACTAGGCATTACACTGCATCGAATGGTTGATGCAAGAATGTCGACCTTAACGCCTGCTAAAAACAGCCTAATGGTGTTCATAGTGAAAACAGTCACATTAAACTCCCTTAAAATCGACTTTATGCTGTAGTATTAGCATAACCTCAGTTCAGGACTGCATTCTGAGTACTTCTGTATCAGATTCCATTGCTCATTCAGTAATCAGAGAGTGAGACTTATGTAAATCATAGGTCATTATAACTTACCATATACAAAAGCTACCAAAAATTGATTTTAAGTTGAGAAATCCATATAGAATCAAATCATTTTTCATGTCAAGCATGACCTCCATTATTAAGTAGTTGGTAGTTGCCATGTTAATCGTTATGCAAATGAGACAATTTTTCATAGCATTCATTGCTGTAATGTAAAAAAGTAATAACCCCAAATTGTGTGAACATGTATTCCTTCTTAGTCAAAAATATTACCTTTACCCATTATTCACCCAGTGCCCTGCTTACTACTGTTTTCATGGAAACAGGGCTATTTCCACACTTAAGAATGCAGAAATGTCCATCACACGTTTATGTAATATGTATGCATGAACATTTTAAAGATGAGAATTTGTTCACCTCAATGGTACTGTAAAGGCTCAAGGACTAACTGACCTGTAAGCTACTTTTAGCCCTTAGTTGTTCAAATGATTTATATTTTCTTTGTCTTAACCCTAGAGTTCATTTTTACTTTCCAGTTCTCACCTACCTGCTTTGGAGGTGGTTCTTTATTCCGTTTTCTTTTCTCTATGGGGAGAGTTCAAGTCAATCAAGCTTAATGGTACTAAATACATAGGAGGTACTGCTAAACAAGAGCAAGCGTGGCAGAATCTGCTCTTCAAAAACTATCAGCTGTGATAATTTATAATACTTTATGTGGGCTAATAATTGCCTCTTTTTTAGATGGTGTATATTGTATCATTATGTAATACCTGTAGACAGTAGGTGAATCAGGTTTAAATTGATTTATGACATTGATATTTAAAGGCTATATATTGCCACTCTCACTCAAGTCTCATCCTGTAGTTAGTGCTACCGTTACTGGGATTGATTCCAAGTAAGATACAATTCAATTGAGGGTTATAGTCCATGCTTATTGCTTTATCATACGCATGCAGATCTTATTTCTCACTTATCATTTACAGATGCTATATAACCTTAGCTCAGGCTTTGGGAATGAACATGGGAGGAGCTCCAGCAGGACCAGCTGGAACTGGTAAAACAGAAACTACAAAAGACATGGGAAAGGCTTTAGGAAAATATGTAGTAGTATTTAATTGTTCTGATCAAATGGACTTCAGAGGCTTGGGTAGGATTTTCAAAGGTAAGTTTTTCAATATTGTATGTATTGAGAAACTAAGTGCAAATTTCTTTCATGTTAAATTATAACAATAAAATAGGATAAAATTGTCACAAGCACTTAACTGCATTTTCAACAGTGACTTAGGCACTTGGGAGTCTTCTAACTTGCTCTAAGTTCCTAAATCACTTTTGAAAATGAGGGTTAGGCTTCTAAGTTATTAGGCTCCTAATTTCTTTTCAGTGTACAGCCCTAAATTGCAGTTTGGGGGCCGCTGCAGTGCACAAAACTCCTGTTTGCTCAGTGCCTGTGGTTTTTGCAGTAGAAGTTCACAACTAACTTGTGACTGGCTCTGAACATAGGTATTGCAGTCTCACTGTGGGCATCCAAACCCAATCTCCTGCCTAAATCCTGGAGTGATTCACAAACCCAGGGGATTCAGGCATTCAGCAGCCTAACTCCCTTGAGGGGCCTAATCCCACAGGGCTTGTATATACTTACAGGAAGATGACGGGCTGGCAGTCAGTCTTCTAGAGTTCAATTTTGCGCATCTCTTGAAGACACGGCAAAATTGACCTCTCTGGGCTCAGCTATCAGTCCCTGTAAAGTTGAGAAATCACTCCTCAGTTCCTTCTTGTGGCTTGTTTAGCTATTGGAATTGTGGCTGAGTACTTGTTGCTGTGCTAGGTCTTCCTCGTTCTCCACTGTATAAGTAGTTTTAAATAGTTATTTAGAATAGCCATTGTTTTCTAATTAGTTAGTGTTAGGCAGTTAGTGAGTAGAGAAGGGTTTCCCATCTTTTCCTGTGCCCCCTCTGGAGATTGGGGCATGAAAGTGTCCTAGGGATTCAGGCAGTGCAGCTTTTACTTGAAGTCTATGTTGATGTGTGACCTCCCTCGCCATGACTCCCGCCTTCATTGTGTGTTTGGGAAAAGCGCCTCAGGCAGATGCCAGATCTGCAGGGGGTTCAGCCCCCAGACTCATAAGAAGTATGATTTTTGGATCTGTCAGCTCTTCACAGAGTTGGCACTTCAAACTCCATATCAAGGCTCTGCACCTGGCTCCTCAGTGCGTAGCAGGCTGCCTTCCACTCTGTGCTTTGCGCTGAACAAGTTGTCCCAGCACCAGCAATCCATGAAGCCTCTGGCATGGCTCTGGTCCCACTCTCTGGTGGATGCCTCCAAGAGGCCCAAGTCTCTCTCATGAACAACTTGTCCTCCAGGAGGCACAATCACTCCTGGCCCTGGGAGCAGTGGAAGAGTTTCACAGAATCGCAGAATCACACAGAATCATAGGGCTGGAAGGTACCTCAGGAGGTCATCTAGTCCAGCCCCCTGCTTCAAGCGGGATCAACCCCCCACTAAGTCATCCCAGACAGGACCTTGTCCAGCCGAGACTTAAAAACCTCGAGGTATGGAGAGTCCACCACCTCTCTAGGCAATGCATTCAAATGCTTCACCACCCTCCTGGTGAAGTAGTTTTTCCTAATATCTAACCTACAGCTCTCCCTCTTCAACTTCAGACCATTACTCCTTGTTCTGCCATCCAACACCACAGAGAACAGTTTCTTACCCTGCTCTTTAGAGCTCCCCTTTCAGGAAGTTGAAGGCTGCTATTAAATCACCTCTAAGTCTTCTCTTCTGTAAACTATACAAGCCCATATCCCTCAGCATATCCTCATAGGTCTTGTGCTCCAGGTCCTTAATCATTTTTGTTGCCCTCCGCTTAACCTGCTCCAGAAAAGCCACATCCTTTTTACACTGGGGCCCAAAACTGGACACAATATTCAAGATGTGGCCTCACCAGCGCCAAATAGAGGGGAATAACTACTTCTCTCGATCTGCTCGAAATGCTCCTCCTAATGCACCCTAGTATGCTGTTAGCCTTCTTAGGTACAAGGGCACACTGTTTACTCATATCCAGCTTTTCATCCACCATAACACCTAGGTCCCTTTCCATTGTCCTGCTGCTGAGCCAGTCAGTCCCTAGCCTGTAACAAAGCTTGGGATTCTTCTGTCCCATGTGCAGGGCTCTACACTTCTCCTTTATTGAACCGCATCAGATTTCTTTTGGCCCAGTCCTCCAATTTATCCAGGTCCCTCTGGATTCTCTCTCTATCCTCAAACGTACCTACCTCTCCCCCTAGTTCTGTGTCATCTGCAGACTTGCTGAGGGCGCAATCCAGTCCCTCATCCAGGTCATTAATAAAGATGTTGAATAACACCAGCCCCAGAACTGAGCCTTGTGGCAATCCGCTTGAAACCGACCACCATCCAGATATTAAGCCATTGACCACTACTCTTTGGGCCTGACCATTTAGCCAGCTTTCTATCCATCTTACAGTCCATGTATCCAATCTATACTTCCTTAACTTATGGGCAAGAATACTGTGGGACACCTGTATCAAAACTTTGCTAAAGTCAAGGTATATCACATCCACTGACTTCCCATGTCCACAGAGCCAGTTACCTTATCATAGAAGTTAATCAGATTGGTGAGGCATGACTTGCCCTTGGTGAATCCACATTGACTACCATTGATCGCTTTCTCTCTTTAAGTGCTTCAAAATAGATTCCTTGAGGATCCCCTCCATGATTTTTCCAGGGACTGAGGTAAGACTGACCAGTCTATAGTTCCCTGGATTGTCTTCCTTTATCTTTAAAGATGGGTGCTACATTTGCCTGTTCCTAATCATCCAGGACCTCTCCCAGTCTCCACGAGTTGTTAAAGATAATAGCCAAAGGCTCTGCAATGACATATGCCAATTCTCTCAGTATCCTTGGATGCATTAAATCCAGACTCATGGATTTGTGTGTCTACATTTTCTAAATAGCTCTTCACCTGTTCTTTCCTTATTGAGGGATGCCCGCCTCCCTCCCATACTGAATTGCCTAGTGCCATAGTCTGGGAGCTGACCTTGTCCATGAAGACTGAGGCATTGAATTCTTCAACCTTTCCTACATCATCTGTCAGCAGGTTACTTCCCTCATCCAGTAACAGCCCCATACCCTCCCTGATAACTCTTTCATTGTTAACATGCTTGTAGAAACCCTTCCTTTAGCCCTTCATCTTCCTGGCTAATTGCAGTTCCAATTGTGCTTTTGCTTTCTTGGTTACTTCCCAGCATTCTTCAACAATATATTTATACTCCTCCTTAGTCATCTGTCCAAGTTTCCACTTCTTATACACATCCTTTTTGAGTTTCAGCTCACCAAGGATTTTCCTGGTAAGCCAAACTGGTTGCATACCATATTTGCTTCCCTTACTGCTCATCAGGATGGTTTGTTCCTGTGCCTTCAATAAGACTGCTTTAAAATACTGACAGTTTTCCTGAACTCCTTTCCCGTTCATATTAGTTTACCAGGGAATCCTGCCCATCAGTTCTCACAGGGAGATGAAGTCTGCTCTTCTGAAATCAAGGGTCTGTATTTTACTGCTCACCTTTCTTCCTTTTGTCTGCATCGTGAAATCTACCATTTCATGATCGCTGCAGCCCAGGTTGCCACCCACTTCTGTTTCTCCTACTAGTGCTTCCCTGTTTGTGAGCAGCAGGTCAAGCAATGCACAGCCCCTGGCCATTTCCTTCAGCGCTTGTACCAGGAGGTTATCTCCAACATTCTCCAAAAACTTCCTGGATTGTCTGGGTGATTAAAGTCTCTCCCATGAGAACCAGAGCCTGTGATTTGGAAATTTCTTAGTTGTCTGAAGAAATGCTTGTCTTCCTCATCTACCTGATCTGGTGGTCTATAGCAGACACCAACGACAGCATGACCTCTGTTGGTTCCACCTCTAAGCTTAACCCAAAGATTCTCAACTGGCTTTTCTCCCTCCATATACTGGAGCTCTGAGCAACCATATTGCTCTCTCGCATACAGCTCCTCCTCCTTTTCTGCCCTGTCTGTCCTTCCTGAACAATTTATACCCTTCCATGACAGTGCTCAATTTAAATGAGTCATCCTAAGTCTCTGTTATTCCTATCACCCCATACCTCTTTGACTGTTCCAGGACCTCTAATTCTTGCTGTTTGTTTCCCCGGCTAACGTACAGAGTAATGAACATATGTATCATATCTAAAAGAAGAGCACTTATGTACAAGATGAGTAATCATTTCTTTTCCTTTTAACTTTATTCTTGGATATGGCTGCAATCTTTGGAAACATTCAACGAGGCAAGCACCCAGTCTGGAAAATTTCAGCTCAAACAGTTAAGGTGTGGTTAAGTTGTAAGCAACTGACAACTGGGTCTTTGTAGCGTCAGCAACATTAATACTAGGTAGTGCTTCTAGCCATGCCTACAATAATCTTGAATTGAATGCTCTAAATGCTTCATATTTAAGATTCTGGTCAGAGTCTTGTAGTTTAATAAAAAATGTTGAGGTACTGCCTTTTTGGAACATCATGACTATCAAAAAGAAAAATTAATGATCTTTTTAGACAAGTACAATAGGAAAACCCATGAGGAATCAAGCAAGAGCTGGAGAGAGAGCATTTTTTTTTTGAGAGGATCTGGGTGTGGAACAAATTTCCACTGATTAGGTAACTGTGAAGCCTTGGCAACTTTAAGAAAAACTGAAAAACTTTCCTTTTCCAAACACCCTTTCTACTGTAGCATGAATGACTTGGACAGCATTGATACCCCCATCTACCCAAACACTGCCAAAAGGAAGAAACACCATTCACAACATAGACACAATCATGTATCCAACACCTGAAAATAACTGATAAACCAAAAATAAAATAAAATAAGGTAAAAGATAAAGTGCCATAGCCAAATTTGAGATTTTTCCTCCAAAAGAAAAAAAAATCAGACTCCAGCAAATTTACTAGGAATTTCACTGCAGGTATTAATTTAATAAGGAAGGTACTTTCATAGTGCAGTGGTAGGCAGCCACATAGAACCCATAAATAGGCAGCATGCAGTTTAAAATATTGCCTTTACAAATCTATTTGTTTTTCATGGTGAAAGTCTGAAATTTGGTATCTGTGCTTACAAAAAGAGAAAGTAGGAGAATAGGAATAGTAGTAGATACTAAGGAGGAGGGAAGCCATATATCTGTAAAAAGGTTTCTGAAATTCTGATCAGAAGAAAGATAAAGAAAGTGTGCCTGGATTATTTTAGAAAGGTAGATTGCACATCTGTAATCCTGATTATGCCTTCCACTTCTTTATTCTAAGTTTTATCATGAGTTGGGTCCTATAAAATTCTCAGTTCACTCTGATCAATTTCACAGCCACAGGATCTTAAAATTGGTCTGTTTCTTGATCTCAGGTGTTTACATTTGGAATTTCACAGTGTTGTAACTGTGGAACCTCTATCCAAAGGGGATTGTATGTGGTCCTATGTGGGGTTGCAGGATTGCCGTACTCACTTCTGGGCTGCCTGCAGAGCTGCATAGTTTTCTGCTGGGAGGGCCCCAAACATGGGATCCTAACTGCTAGTCAGACTCAGAGCAAGTTGTGGATTAATGCATGGTTCCAAGGGGTTTGTGCCCAAAGGCTCTGGACAACTTGAAAAATGGGTGTCTCAGTCCAGGCAGTAGTCATGGCATGGAAGCCCTCGGCCCCAGCAGGCTCTGTGGAAGCTGAAGTTCTGAGTTCAGGTGCCCTGAGTTCTAGCAGGAGCCATGAGGGCTGAAGCTCTAAGTCCAGCAGGAGCTAAGGGCTGGGTGAGCAGAAGTCCTGAGCCGAGGCATCCCAAACCCCAGCTGAAGCCATGGAGGAGAAAATTGGGTGAAAGCCTGCAGTCCAGGCAGGAGCTGTGAGTGGGTGAAAGCCCCAGGGCATCCCCCTGAACCCAGGCAGGAGCCTCATGAGGTGGAGGCCCCCAGTCTTAGCTGTGGTAGCCAGCAGCCCAGGTCTCTGAACTCCAACTGGAGCCTAGGCATCCCACAGCTCTGGCAGAGGCTGCTGGGACGAGGCAGCAGCCTAGAGCCTGGGAACCCAGAGCCTGGGCAGGAATCATAGCAGGGCAAGAGGTGTGTGGAGGGCAGGGGAGCAACAGTAGCAATCCCATAGATCAGCCGAGGAGTTGGGAAGGGAACAGAAGCCCAGGACCTCAAGTGCCTAGAACCCTGGCAGGAATTGCAAGGGTGATGGATGGCAGTGACAACAATCACAGAGCTGGAGTCCTGAGCTCAGGTAAGAGCCAAGGGTGGAGGGGAAGGCAGCAACAGCCCCAGAGCTCAGGCATCCTAAACCAGCTCATGAGCCACAAGGGGAGGAGCACCCCAATCTGGATAAGGGTGGGAGTTGTGGGGGTGGCAGGAGCTGCAGTGTGGAGGGGAGGGGAGCAGCAGCCTGGGGTCATGGTGGAACCTGCTTGTAGCAGAAGGCAAAAATAACACAAGGGAACAAAAAGAGTCATACAACCCTCCCCCCACAAGTGCCATGAGATGGGCAATGATCCAGCAGCTGGAAGATGGTTCATCGAACAAGCCTTGGGGATTAGCAAGCAGCTTATTGCCAGCAGAAGGTGTCATTCCCTGCCTCTCCCCATACTTACTGGCAACAGTGGCAGGAAGTGGAGTGACATGGACACAGCCTGATCTGCTTTCCAGCTTTGTCACTTGGGGAAGGGATGAAACTGCCCCTGCGCTCACCAGTGGTGAGAAGAACAACATCATGGCTGGGAGTTGGGGGAGCAGAGCCTGTAAATATGGAGGGGGGCAACCCTTGCTGCCAGTGTGAGGTCTCTGCTAGTCCCATTGGCTGTGTCACTCGGGAGGGGTTTTGTGAAAAGAGAAGGCAGAGGCAAAAAGAGCTGGATCCTGGGTTGGAGTAGGATCAGGGTGAAGTGGGATGGGGGCAGGAAGAAGTGAGGAGGTTCAGTGACTCCTTTCACAGACTAGGGATAGCATGGGGAGGAGTCACATGGGATGCAGTCATGTGGCCAGTGACCCCTTGTGTCCCTCCCCACTAGTCACTACTGGCAACAGCAGCCACTAGCCTGGGTGTCCCCTGATACACAGGAACCTGAAGGTGAGCTCTGGGGCACAGAAGTGACCTAGCTTCTGCACCACCGGTGAAGGTGGGTCTGATCTTTCTTCAGTAACAGCCTAGCAGGGGAAGAAGACCTGTCCCTTTCAGCCCAGCTGATTTTGGGAAGTTCAGATTTCAGAGGGCAGGGCTAATGTTGTATTTGGTGACATGTTTTTCATGACCATGACATTGGTAGGGCCCTCATCATGAGTCTTGTGCTTGTGTTCTATTTAATGCACCAGCTATTGGAAACAAGTGATAAGATAAGAATCTTAGCTTAATTATTTTTTTTAAAAAGTACATTTCTAGAACTCATGGCTGCAGAGGAAAGCTTAACAGTATGACACAGGTGCTTTCTGAAGACTCAGAAACATAAGGCAGATTTAAAGAACCAATATCTGTATTATTTTTTACACTGAGGGTGTGTCTACACTTTCATTCCTTTTTCGAAAGAGATATGCAAATGAGGTGAATTGAAAATGCAAACGAGGTATAAATTTGGCACCTCATTTGCATATTCCAATTTCAAAAGACCTTCTTTCTAAAGAAGAAAGCCAGTGTAGATGCTGCTCTTTCGAAAGTAAACCCATCTTTGAAAGAATCCTTCTTCCCTTCTTTAATGGGAAGAAGGATTCTTTCGAAGATGGGGTTTACTTTCGAAAGAGCAGTGTCTACACTGGCTTTCTTCTTTCGAAAGAAGCTCTTTTGAAATTAGAATATGCAAATGAGGTGCCAACTATGCAAACTTATATCTTATTTGCCTTTTCAATTCCTCGCATTTACATACCTTTTTCAAAAGAGGAATGTAAGTGTAAACACACCCTGAGTGTAATCTTCATAGAGAGTTATGGGTCCTCCTGTAGGAAAACCTGTATCCAAGACTTGGTGATTCCCTGAAGAATTTTAAAAAATTTATTCTGATTGTGTTTCTCTGTTAAATTTTTTGTATATTGAACTGCCTTCTATATTTAGAGGAAGAGATTTGCAGCTTAGGCTTATCTGGGGAATCATTTCCAGGAACCCTGTCATCAGCCAAATTTTCTTTTTTCCCATTGTAGGTCTTGCACAGTCTGGTTCCTGGGGATGCTTTGATGAATTTAACAGAATTGAATTACCTGTTTTATCAGTTGCAGCGCAACAAATTTATATCATTTTAACAGCAAGGAAAGAAAGGAAAAAACAGTTTATTTTTTCTGATGGAGATTGTGTAGATTTAAATCCAGAGTTTGGAATTTTTCTTACAATGGTAACTATATAAATGGAAGAGTGTAGTTTGTTAATCCTTCATAAGAGGAGATAAATTACAAAAATTACTAGCATAGTAACTTGGAAACAATTCATGTTAATTACATTGTGGTATCTACTTAGTAATCATTTTGCAAATAAGTGCAATAACTCACCACCATACTCTGGAAATTTGTTTTTTTTTGTTTCTTCAAAACAAAGCTGAAAGATACTGGATACACTCATATCGGAGCAGACTTCATCCTGAAATGCCCTGCAGCCAGCTCCTGGACTATTGGTTGCATGAAACATGCCCTGGGATGCTCCTGTTGTTAAGTCCTCATCACTGACTGTTAGTGGTAGGATAGAGAATACTTCTTCTAAATCATAAGCACAGGTCTCGCCAATAAAAACGGCAGAGTTTGCCCCCTTCCTCCTCAGTCAAGGGTAGTATAAGGTCTGCATTAGATCATTCAAACACTCATAAAAACTCCAGTTGCTGTACATCAATATTAGCCATTAGTCTCTGTCACAAGCTACACAGATTTCAGTATTGACGCCGGAGCTCACTCTACATAAGCTGTATGCCGTGCCCCATGTGGTATTTATATGCAGTGAATTGAAAAATACAATTTCTTTTTATTTTTTTTACAGTGCAAATATTTGTAATAACAATAGCATAAAGTAAGCACTGCATGCTTTGTATTCTGTGTTGCAATTGAAAACAATATATTTGAAGATGTAAAAAAAAAGACTAAATACAGTAAATTTCAGTTGGCATTTGATTATTGCTTAATGGTGCAATTAAAATGACAATTAATCATACCTATTTTAATCTTGTGGCTAAATGTGATTTTTAAATAGTTGCACAGCTCTAATTTAGATGAATGTGTTGCTTGATTGAGCATAGTTATAGCACCACAATTTAGTACTGTACCTTCTGGAAAGCAGAAAAATAAACAGAAACATGTAAGTTTCTAATGCTTTCAGCTTCTGTTTTTGAAAATTAAATTTCTCTAAACAAGTGAAAACACTTCTGTTTTTGGCAACTTAAATGGCCATTTTTCAATTATCCCAATGGAAAAATAAACATTTTATTACATTAGAAAAAAAAAGCACTCAGATATTGGACTGTGTTTTTATTAAACTTAACTAAATATTCTGTTTTGAATGAGACTAATAAAGGAAACTTTTGGCCCAATGTAAGTTTTATTTCATAAAATTGGACGCATCTGAAAATTGGTTTAGAATGAAATTGTATTTTCAACCATGACTATAGCAATGCTGTTACATTTGTAGCTACTTATCAAAATTTCTCTTGCAATATTTAATTATTAAACAGTGAACAAAGGACTGATTCTGTTCTCACTTATGATAATCTACAGTAATCTGCATAAGAATAAATCCTTAAATATTTGTCATAATTCACGTTCTGTAAATAACTGTTCTAAACACTAAAATATTCTAAACTACTATAAGATAAAATATTATACAGCATTATGTTATCATTTGTAGAATCCTGGGTATGCTGGACGTCAGGAGCTACCAGAAAATCTAAAAATTCAGTTTAGAACTGTGTCCATGATGGTGCCAGATAGACAGGTAACAACTAATTACTTAACTAAAGAGAAACCAAATACTTCAGGTTTATTGACCTACATGCTTTTTAAAATGTGCATATCTGAAAATATAATTAGTCCATTTTCCTTTTCTCCCTTTCATTCCAATTTTTCAGAAAAATTAATGGAATTAATTCTGTGTTATATTTCAGATAATTATGAGAGTTAAACTTGCAAGCTGTGGGTTTATTGATAACGTGGTCTTAGCTCAAAAATTTTTTGTTCTTTACAAACTTTGCGAGGAGCAGCTCACTAAGCAGGTGTGTTTCCTTGTTTTACAGTATTTGCAGTACGATTTTTCCTTTTGGTTTTGATCTTTGCGCATCTCTTTTGGAATATCAGTGTTATGTTTCTTTTAAAGTTAAAATATATTTCAAACAAAAATGTATTTTAAACTGTACAGTACACTTGAACAAACAACAATCTTATCTTTCACTTCCTTTAACAGATTTATACATATTTTGTAATAGTTTATAAATTATAGTTTGTCATAATGTTAGTTCTTTGGCCTTCTTAAGTTTCCTGCACTGATACACATGCATGGATTTGGTGTTGTGCATGAATCAATGAGAAATTCTTACTTTTTAGGTTAACATATATTGCAGAAGCACCTAAATGCCTTAGGTAGATTGGACCCCAGATGGTAGGCACGAAACAAGTATTATAGTGGAGCACCAATTCTTCTGCATTTGGGGTCATCTAGTACTTCTGGTTTAAAGGGCAAATCTTCTACATACCCTGAAATCTGTATGCTTACTCAGCATGTGTTGAAATTAGCTCTGCTTCATATGATATGGAGTAGGGTTAGTGTTCTACATTCAAAAGCATTTCAACAATGTATTCTCAAAAGAAAGCCATCTCCAAAAAATCAGAGGCATAGCCATGTTAGTATGTATCTACAAAAACGATGTGAAATCCTGTGGCGCCTTATAGAATAACATAATGTTTGGAGCATAAGCATGTGCTCCAAAAACAGCATTTCATGAAGGTCACAGATTCTATCAATTTGTTTTACGCAAACATGGAATTCAAACCATGACTGTCATTATAGGCCAGGAAGGAACCTCAATGGATTATTTAGTTCAGTCCCCTGCACTGAAGTGTGATTCAGTATTAGCTACATCATCCCCTAAGTGATCTCAGTTGCTTAACATATATCCCACCCAGTGAATGGCATAAAATGCCTCTTTGAGGACCACGAGTAGTGAGTAAATGGCTGGATTGGGAGGCAAGCCCCCACAGCCTGCCCCTTTCTCCCGAAGTCCCACCCCTTTTGTACCCACTAGAGCCCACCCAGCCCCCATTGTAGCCAATGGCCCCTGCCCCACAGCCCTATCCCCGTTTTTTCCCATTTTGGTTCTAGAGATAGTCAAGGAAGGATACTCCATCCCCTTCCTCTTCATCCTATCCCACCACTTTCTCTCCCTGTCCCACTTCAGGGGCCCCTCTCATGTTTCCATTCAATGGGGAGAAATTAATCATCTTCTGCATCTGGGAGCAATAAACTTGTTCTATCCCATCTTCTGGGAAAGAATAGGGTTTGTACTACCGCCGTGTACTGATCCAGAAGAAATCTGGCAGTAAACAACCAATCCTTAACCTCTGCAATTTAAATAAGTTCGTCAACCTGCCACACTTCAAGATGTTTACCCACTCCAGTAGTATCCCAGCATTGGAAGAGCGGGACTGATTCTTAGCCCTTGACCTCCAAGATACATACTTTCATGTTTCAGTACACCCTGCCTTCAGGCCTAATTCTCTTTTTAAAATTATTTAAATGGACTCATTCTTCATTTTCACAAATGTCGAGTCAGATAATACTCATTTCACTAATTTTAATAGGTCCAAGCCTGCATGGCTTAGCATACAACTTTGTTTAAATCTACTGAGGAAATAAATCTGGAGACTTCCAATTATCAGTATGTAAGCTCTTCTATTTTTCCCCCTTTTTTAGGTTCATTATGACTTTGGTCTGAGGAATATCCTTTCAGTTTTAAGGACTCTTGGAGCTCAAAAGAGGGCAAGACCAGATGACAGTGAGTTGAGCACTGTTATGAGAGGTCTAAGGGATATGAACCTCTCTAAACTGGTGAGAATCCATTTAATATTTCATAGTATAAGGTTCAGTAGTGAATGTTCTAGATCGGGGTGTCCAACCTGTGGTCCACGAGCTGGAGTCCAGTCCATGGAGCCTTTTCATTTGGCCCTGGCTGCTGGCAGTGCTGCCATTTTTCTGGCATGGTCCATCTGGAGCGGCTCCTGCCAGTGTGGCTCACACAGGGCACTGCTCCAGCTGGCGCATCTCCTGCCAGTATAGTTCACGTGGAAAGCTGCTCCTGCTGGCACGGCTCCTGCCGTGGGCCCTGGCTCTGTCTGGCACTGTTTGCATGGGCCTCGGCTTGCATGGCTCCTGCTGTGGCTGTAAGTTGTAACATTCAGTTTGTGCTGAGGGTGCCTGGCTCTGGGGTAGCGGTAGGGAGATTTGTTTAAAGCAAGGGCTGGGGGTGCCTGGCTCTGGGGGAGTGAGGATTGGGTTAAATGGAAGGCTGGGGCTGCCTGGCTCTGGAGAGGGGAGGTAGCATTGGGGATTTTGCATGTCTGAAAATAGTGGTTACTGGGGTACTTACAATTTTTTTTTTTTTTTTGGAAAAAAGGTACTTTGGAAAAAAGTTTGAGAAACTCTGGAGTAGAACTCAATTTGATTAGTTTAACAACCAGCAGGAGGGATCTGGCTATTAAACCAATTAAACTGAATCCTACTTTTTCAGCATGGCAGGGAGTTGCCTCTGTTGTGATGTTTGGGGGGGGCAGTTAGAGGCTGGGGGGGTTAAGGCTGGGGGTGGTGGGTGGTTTGGGGCTATTTTATGTTCAGCCCCTGAAACGTAAAAAATTTCCATGTGTCCCTCCACGAAAAAAGGTTGGACACCCTTGTCCTAGATGTTTTTCACACTTTATGGCTACAGTTACTCTACAGTACTCTGTCAGTCAAAGTCACTGTTGGAAGAGATTTCCCAACAAAACTTCTCTTGGCAGAGTGTGGCCACACACATAAGCAAATCAGGAGATTAATCCACTCTGTGGACAGAGCAGCCAGACTGCCTGGCTGCTGTCTTGACAAAACAGGAACCTGGAAGCACAGAAGACAGGGCTGCCCGTTGTTGTGGAGGCCCTGTCTGTTGAGAGAGGCCGTCTGGGGGCATTTACACAGCTGTTTTATTGACAGAAATCTGTCGATGCAGGTGTTATGCCCCAAAGTTTTGAGGAAGAATGTCGCTGGAGAAAGTGCTGAGTTTTGTCAACACACTGTCAACAAAACCCATTTTGTGTATAAATACATGGAGGTTTTGTTGACAAAACTCTCTGCTGTAACTATAGCCTGTAGTCTTTACAAGCTTTTTTAAAAAATCTCAAACACTTCCAAATTTTGTTTTTAAAATTCAGACTGGCATGTATCTCAATAAGCAGAATTTGATTATCTGATCTGAAAACAATATTTATAATGCTTGAGGTATAAACAAAACACTCACCTGCTGTATATGAAAGTATGTTATTTTCCTTAATTCAGCAATAATGACTTCTATGTAGTTCATGGTGCTATCGGCATAGATAAAGTTATACCTCCCAACACCTATACAATCAATGTTGCATCCCTTTCTGCACCACAGTGATTCGACTGTTACATCCACCCCACAATCTCCTCTCTTTGGTACCAGTGTTTCCCCAATGCCATCAGTACCTCACTAGTATCTATATCTGATTCCATCACAGTTTTCCAGTGGTGGTGGTGATGATGAGGCTGAAGGTGCATTCTCCCCTCACCAGTCTTCTCAATCACAACACACTTGATGACTGTGTACAACCCAGGTCTCAATCATCCTATGACTGAGACATACTCTTGGATGACAACCCCCACCCTGTACACACACAAGTACATACCCTATCCAGGCCACTAGGCTTCATGAAGTCCTTGGGGTTCTTACAAAAGACATTATAGCAGACACTGGCCCTGGCAAGGACCTAGCTAAATCACTCTACACATACACATGGCAGAGGAAGACATTCAGGATGACCCAATGACACAGGAACCTTTAGATGCTGCTCCAGACACATCTGTACCTGCCAATTCATTTTCTTCTCCTGACAAGGCTATAATGTCCCCAGGAGATGATTTTTGTCAGTTCCAGGATCTGTTTAAAAGAATGGGCAGTAGACTTAAGATCACCCTTGAGGAGATTTCTGAAACTCAGCACAAGTAATAGACATCTTACAAAGTTCCTCCTCTTCAAAGATTGTGTTACCCATCAATATTACTATCATGGATCCAGTGAAAACTGTTTGCTAAATACCAGCCACAATCCTGCCTACCTGCATAAGGGCTGATTGTAAATATTAAGTGCCATTTAAGGGATCCATTTAAGTGCCATTGTTGTGTATTAGATCCAGCTCATAATTTGCTTGTAGTAAAGGTGGCTCACCAAAGAGGTAAGAAACATTTCAGACACACCCCTGAAGACAAGAGAGCAAGAAAGTAGACTTTTTTGAGAAAAAATTTATGCTTTCTCCATTCTTCAGTTCAGGATATATAATTATTTGGCCCTACCAGCCAAGTATGACCATGAGAACTATGCTAAGTTCATGGATTTTATCAATGACATTCAGGAGGCAACAGATACAAAGGTTCATATCATTAGTCTCTGAAGGCCTAACTCTTACCCACTTGGCACTCCAAACTTCACTGAATCAATGATGCTACAGACAGATGTACTGCTGTGGCTATTGTCCTGTGAAGGGCATTATGGCTTACGTCTTCCACATTTCCTCATGAGCTACAAAATACAGTGGAAGACCTGTTCAGTGGAGAGAAGTTTTTTTTCATCTAAGACTAACTAGGTCTTTCACACTATGAAAGATTTGTGAAACACATTCTTCTCCCTTGGCATCCATAATACAGCTACCAGGAAAAGGCGGTGTTGGTATCAACCATACGAGAACCCTAGATACCCTTTTTATCCTCAACAGTGACCATAGAAACAGCACAACAACAACAACAACAGACAAAGTACACAGCCACAACATCAATCCCTAGCAATGGTGTCTTAGTCTCCTGCCTCTACTAATACAAATACAAATTTAAATTTGAATCTTTGGTTGAGGCTCTCAAAGATCTCCCACCAGTTACAACATTTGGTACTGCCATTCAGCTCTTTGGAGATCATTTATACTTCTTTTACACTGAGTTGGCAACTATAACCACTATGCAATGGGCTCTAGAAATCATCCACTTGGGCTATACTATCCCTTACTTCTCCATTCCCTGCACTCCTCCCATCTTGTCCCTTTTCAGGGACCCTTCTCATGTACTGCTGTTATTCTGAGAGATAGAACATCTTCCCTAATTGGAGACTGTGGAGTTGGGTTCCCATGCAACAAAAATGAAAAGAGATTTACTCCCGTTACTGGGACTGGTGACCCATCCTCAATCTCAGTAGACTAGACAAATTTGAAAGGCAAAAAAGATTTCAGACAGTCTCTCTGTTGCAGGGGAGATGGGCAAAAGTAGCTCACAGGCCAGACATCATCAGAGTTAGCCCCTGGCAGGCAGCCAGATGCTTCATTTAGTCTTCAAGACAAGTGCACCTGTGGGTGCTCTACTACCCACCCTCCTACTCTCTGCTTTAGAACTTAAACCAAGCTCTGAATAGAGTAACAACTGAGGAGTCCAGGTCGTGCATGCTATACTTCAGTATTTCAGTGAGGTAGGTATTGCACATGTGCAATTTGTAGGGGCACTGCTCTGGTGTAAGACTCCCCAGGTGAAGGCATAAGGTTGCACCAACCTCTGTAATGGAGCACCCACAGGAACACTCATCTCAAAGAACTTTGGTTATTGAACAAGTTTAGAGAGGTAGCCACGTTAGTCTGTATCTTTGAGAACAACAAGCAGTCCTGTGTCATCTTATAGACTAAGATATTTTGGAGCATAAGCTTTCATGGGCAAAGACCAGCTTCATCAGATGCATGAGTGTGTGTGGGGGGGGCAGGGTTCAGAGGAGTATTTAAACAGGGGGGGTCCCAGGAAGAAGGGAGGGCCAGAGCTGACAAGGTCTAATCAGTCAGGGTGGAAATGGTCCATTATCAGTAGTATGCATCAAGGGAGGAGAAAACAAGTCAGAAGAGTCGGGGGGATGTGGCCCATTGTCAGATTCTAATGTGGAGGTGTAAATATCCAGAGCAGAGAAGCTGCTTTTATAAGGGGCCAGCCACTCCCAGTCTCTGTTTAATCCTTGGTTGATGGAGTCAAATTTGCAAATGAATTGCAGCTCAGAGATTTCTTTCTACACACCTCCATCTTCCGTCCAGGACATACTACATAATCCATTGTATACAGCCAGGCACTAGACAGAGACAAACATGTACAAGACCTTTACCAAGCTTTCCTCAAACTGTAATGCCCACCTAAGGAAGTGAAGAAACAGATTGACAGAGCCAGATGTGTACCCAGAATCCACCTACTGCAAGACAGGCCCCACAAAGAAAACAAGAAAACACCACTGGCCATCACGTACTGCCACCAGCTAAAGCCTCTCCAACGCATCATCAGTGATCTGCAACCCATCCTGGACAATGATCCTTCACTCTCACAGACCTTGGGAGGCAGGTCTGTCCTTGCTTACAGACAGCCTGCCAACCTTAAACAAATTCTCACCAGCAACTACAGACCACAACACAGTAACTCTACACCTGGAACCAATCCCTGCAACAAACCTCGCTGCCAGCTCTGCTCACATATCTACACCAGTGATATCATCACAGGACCTAACATCAACCATACCATCAGGGGCTCCCTTACCTGCACATCTACTAATATATGCCAGCAATGCCCCACTGCAATTTACATTGGCCAAACTGGACAGTCTCTGCGTAAAACACTAAATGGACATAAATCAGAGATCAGTAATGGTAACATACAAAAACCTGTAGGAGAACACTTCAATCTCTCTGGACACTCACTAACAGATTTAAAAGTAGCAGTCCTACAACAAAAAATTTCAAAAATAAAATGGAGAGAGAAGTCGCTGAGCTGCAATTCATTTGCAGATTTGACTCCATCAGCCAAGGATTAAACAGAGACTAGGAGTGGCTGGCCCCTTTCAAAAGCAGCTTCTCTGCTCTGGGTGTTCACACCTCCACATTAGAATCTAACAATGGGCCACATTCCCCCTGACTGATCTGGCTTGTTGTCACCTCTCTTGATGCATGCCACTGAGAATGGGCCATTTCCACCCTGACTGAATAGACCTTGCCAGCTCTGGCCCTCCCTTTCACTGCCCCCGCCACCTCTTAAAATACTCCTCTGAACCTCCTCCGGCACTCATGCATCTGGTGAAGCAGGTCTTTGCCCACGAAAACTTATGCTCCAAAATATGTTAGTCTATAAGGTGCCACAGGACTTCTTGTTGTTTGCACAAGTTCAGTAACTTTCTCTTCCTCCTTTTTGAAGCCCAAATTTAGGGGCATAATCATGTAATTTTGAAATCAGCTCCTAAATTGCTTAATGCTTAAATTGAATAATGATTCATTTTGATGTATGAAAAAAGAAAACTATACTGTGCCTAGTTATACTTTTAAATCCTTTCATTTATTTATGTATTCGTTTGATTGATTGATATTTATTTATTTAATTTATTTTATTTTTAATATTTAATTTTTCAGGTAGATGAAGATGAGCCCTTATTTCTTAGCCTCATCAATGACTTATTTCCTGGGCTACAGTTAGACAGTAGTACATATGCTGAACTACAGGCTGCAGTAGCCAACCAGGTTGAAGAAGCAGGACTGATTAATCATCCTCCTTGGAATCTTAAGCTTGTTCAGGTAAAGCATCTTATTTTTAAAGCCATCAGACAAACTGTAGATCATAATAGGAGCTCTTGAAAACTTTATGTGAATAATCCTTTTTTGCACATCACCTTGGCCTCAGGTCATAATGACAGAGGCCCCCTGAGGGTGTGATTCTGGATGTTGCTGGCCACTGTACACTATTGGGCCTACATGAACACCCACAGCCCCCCCGCCTCTCAGCTGGTGCAGCCACAGCATGCCCAATATTGAGCCCTGGTGCTCGGGCAGCTATGCAGTGCAGTCCCTACTTGTTTTGCGAAGGCCTAAGGATCCAGCGTCCGGGCAGTGCAGTCCCAGCCATCCTGGCCTGCCTCAAGCCACACAGAACACAGGGGTGGTTGTAAATAAACTGTTTTCATACCAGAAACTCTACAAGGGATATAAACAAGGGCAAATTGGGAACGGGGACTATGTACACTATGTAGGGTAGAGGTGAGGGCATCAAACTTAGATGTGGGGTCCTGGGGTGGGGGAGCCTTAGTCCTCTGCAGGGGTGGAAGGCTGGGAGTCTTGGTCACAGGAGCCCTTCTGCCCCAAGTGTGGTGTCCCCATTGGGGCTGCAAGGGCGTCGGGAGTAGGAGAATGTAAGGTCGGGGTGGGGATGCTGTGGCCGCAGGCTCAGCAGGGGGTGTGGGGAGGGAATGAAGGGTGGGGGTGTGGCGGAGAGTGGCTTTGCATGGCCCACTCTTGCCACAAGCAGCTGGTCCAGTTACATTAGAGTGGCTGGAGGGAGGTCGTTTGGGATCAAGGCAGCAAGGTCAGCGCTGAAAGGGGGGACCTGTGGAGAGCACTGCTGGGGAGGCTGTGGGGAGAGCTGTGGGGGGGATGTGGGGGAGCTGTGGGAATGGATGGCATTGGAGTGGGAAGCTGGGATAGGTGGGTGGTCACGACCCAGGTGAGGGTGTTGAAGGTGCCTGCCACCCAGCCCCAGGCCTCCTGCTCCATCACCAACCACTCATGCAGGATGCTGTTTTGGTCCTGCGGAGCAGCTGTATGGGTGGCGGTGGCCGCCTCCTCTTGATGGCCCTGCTGCACAGCTCTGCTGTGGTGATGTGTGGAGCAGAAGGTATGGGTGCCCCAGCCCCCTCACTGGCTGCTGCAGGGCAAACTTGCCTGTGGATGGGGCTTGGCTGGACCCCGGATCGTGGAGCTGTGGAGACACAAGGGGAAAGAGATATGACCCATTAATCCCATAACTGGACCCCGAGAGCCATGCCCCTTACCCCCGTGCACTCCTTGCCCCCCGTCTTCTGGCTCAAGGCCTTCAGGGATCCCTTTCGCTGGTGGTCCCTGTTTGGGTGGGGTGTGTGCAGGCCTCGGTCAGGGCCTGCCCCGTTCCCACCATGGGTGTGTGGCCAATGTTGCTGTCCATGGGGGTGAGTGCTGAGTGCCATGTGTGCCCCTTCCCAGGGCCCGGGAAGTGCAGCCAGCCTGGGTGGGTCTGGACTGGGGACGGCAGCCATGTGAGCAGCCTGCTACTGGCTGTGGCTGATGCAGGCACCCGCTCCCCACACTGGAGTTTCTGAAATGCCCAGGACCTACCTGAGGGTCCCTCCAGGAACTCGGGGGAGGCCTGGGTGGAGAGGGCCAAGCTGTATGATTGGATGGGATGGCGGTGATGAGGGCCCCATCACTGGAGCCCTTGTCACTGCTGGTGGCCTAGGTCTCCTGGCCTGTCCACTGGGGGATGCTACTGCCCAAGGGGCCTGCGAGGTCTTCAGTCTCTGTCTCCAGCCTGGTGGTGTCCAGACCACATCTGGGGGCAGGGGTTGCCTCCTTTGCCCCAAGTAAGTGTTCCACTTTTTCGAAGTGGAGGCAGCTGTTGGGTGCTGCGTCCAAGTGGCTGGCCTTATTCTGGCCCTGGCAGTAGGCCTGCCCTAGCTCCTTCACCTTCGAGTGGTCCTAGTTTGGGGTGCAGGCGGGATGGCCCCAGGAATTCAGGCCAGTGGAGAGGCAACCAAATGCTGCTGCATTCCAGTACCAGTTGGTGGTATGGAGAGGGACCTCCTCCTCCCTGCAAAGTGCTAGCAGGTCCCTCACTTCTGCCTCGCTCCAGGAAGGGACCCTCTTCTTTGGCCACTAGCTGGTGTCATGGAAGCCATCAGATGCAGAGGAGTCAGGACCCTGGAGGGCATGGGGCTCCTGGGCACTGGCCATGGTGCCACTGGCCTTGCACTTGTTCCTGTGGCATCACTAGGTGGGCATACTGCTGGAGGCTTGTGCTCTCCCTGCAGCCAGCATGCTCTCAACTTCCTGCCACAGGGTTTCTGGGTCCCTGTGTCTTTAAATGCAGCCAGAGGCAGAGACTATAGAGCCTGGCTTGTGCTGGCAGGGGCATCTCTGCCTCCATCCAGCCTCTGCCATGGAAGACCCCCTCTTTGGAAAGAGCAGTTTGTGGAGCATCTACACACATTCTCTTTCTAAAGACCTTTTTTGAAAGGGGGCACTGTTCCTTATATGGGAAGGGAAGAATGATTTCAAAAGGTGGGACATGTTCTTTTGAAATTCCTTGTGTGTAGTCGCGCCTCGTAATCTTTCAAAAGAGTTCTTCCTTTCGAAAATTATTTCAAAAGGACTTGCTAGTGTAGATGTGGTTAAAGTCTCCCTGAGATTTTTAGGTAGTCTTTTAAGGAAACAGGCTAGACTCCTAGGCAGTTTATGATGTCTCAGATTCACTATTTGCAATGTAGCTATGGCTATGATAAATTATGTTATTGAACATTTAGTTTGACCTTTAGCCCTGAAATTAAGGTCAGATTTTGGCCAAGTCTTCAAAAGAGTCTACTTTTAGTTCCAGGAAGGATGACGCATTGGCTTGTCTTAGGCGGTGTCTACACTACAAAATAACTTCGAAGTTGCTTACTTTGAAGTACAACTTCAAAGTAAGCAACTTTGAAGTAGAGCGTCCACACACAAAATGCACACTCCCTTCCTTTGAAGTAGGCTTTCCCCTACTTCAAAGTTAAACGTCCACACACAAATATTCCCTACTTTGGAGTAAGGAGACAGGAAATGATGAAGGCATGGGGGTCGCATGGCCAACAAGCCCTTCCGGGCTCCCAGCCAGCCAACCCCTTAAAGGGTCCCTCCCAGCACCCACAGCCTGCACGTGCTCAAGGCTGACAGCCTGACGACAGCAGCAGCATGTACACAGGGGAACAGCCAGAGACCATGCCAGCTCCCCCCATCAACGAGGACGATGCCGTCAAAATGCTGCTCAACCTGCTGGCCGTTCTGCTTGCCATGCAGCACCAGCAGCACAAGCGGCTCACTCTCTTGGGACCCAGCCTTGAGGCCCTTACCACCCTCATGCTGCCCCTCCCCCATTCACCCCCAAGCTGGAGCTGGTGGGCATATACCACCAACACTGAATGGTGGGACTGGCTGGTGCTGGAGGACTGGGGGCATGAGCGGTCACTCAGGAATTTCAGAATGACCCGGCAGACATTCGAGGACCTCTGGCACTGACTCGCCCCAGTCCTCCAGCACTGGGACACCTGTATGTGGTCAGTGCTCCCAGTACAGAAGAAGGTGGCCATTGCACTATGGTGGCTGGCTACCCCTGACAGCCACAGATCTGTCGGCCACCAATTTGGCATAGGCAAGGCCCCATCAGAGCAGTGCTGAAGAAGGTATGGCCAGCCCTCACCATGGACCCACCCTGGGGAGAGGGCAACCAGGCAGGGGGCACCTGGTGGGGGGCGTGGGGTTCCCAGTCCTGTGGTCATGCACATCCCCCCCCCGTTCTGCCTACAGGTCATCCAAGCCATCAACACAGTGCTCCTGTGATGTGTCGTGACTCTGGGGGACCTGGACACCGCCCTTGCTGGATGGGATGCATGTTGTGATCTGGGCTCTGGACCACAGTGGGGGCACCTACATAAACAGGAAGGGGTACCACTCAGTTTTACTCCAGGCCCTGGTGGACATGAGGGGCTGTTTCCTGGACATGTGTGTGGGGTGGCCAGACAGGGCCCACGACGCCTGGGTGTTCCGGAATTCATGGCTGGGATGCCGGATGCAGGGGGGCACATATATCCCCCTGTGGGAGCTCCTGCTCAGGGACATGACAATGCCTCCCTGCATCGTTGCCAACGCCATGCACCCGCTGCACCTGTGGCTCATGCGGCCCTATACTGGCCACACCACGCCGGCCCAGGGCATCTTTAACAGTCGCCTCAACCATGCTAGGGGCACAGTTGAGCGAGCGTTCGGGAGGCTGAAGGGGAGGTTTCGCTGCCTCCTCACTAGACTGCATGTCAGCCTCCTGAATGTCCCTGCAGTCACTGCTGCCTGCTGTGCCCTCCACAACTTTGTGGAGGGCCACCAGTAGCCCTTCATGCAGGGCTGGCTGCGGACCAGGGCCAGCTGTGAGCAGCTGCCTGCTGCCCTGTGCTGTGAGTCGCAGTGGGGTGGGGTCAGGGATGCCCTGTGCTGGGCCTTCTCACGGGGCCAGCCCTGACCCCCCTGCAGCCATGCACCACACCACACCACACCACCCTGCACCTTTCACATACCCCCCACCACGCCAACCCCAGGAAGCACTAGGGACACGGGCTAGGGTTGGAATGGGAAGCTTTAATGGGGGAAATAAAGTAACATACAATACTGAACAGAATGTGGAAACCTTCGTGTGCACGGGGGGACTGGTTGGCAGTGGGGAGGCGGGGGCTGAGGAGGGACTGGACTGGAGAGGGGGGCTGCGATGGGGGTTGGGTCCATTGGTTTGAAGCGCGGGGGCCCAGAGCCACGTCGGCCACAGCCGCTGCTGACGCCCTGGGACCAGGGTCCCCTGTGGGGCTGTGACAGGGCCGGGACCATGGGGAGGTAGGGCTGGGGTTGGGGGTGCCACGGGCTCTGCCCCCATGGGGTAGACAGGAGAGGCCATTGAGGCTGGGCCAGGAGAGTCCACCTCCATCAGCAGCCACCGGTCCAGCTCAGGGTGCTCAGCTGGCGACAGGTCCACCACACTTCAGGTGGTGGCTGGAGGGGCAGCTGCGGGACAGGCTGCGGGACAGGCAGCTGCGGGACAGGCTGGTGAGGGGGCAGGAGGCTGGGTGAGGCAGCCAGCCAAGGCCTGGAGCACGGCATCCATGTTGTTGGCCAGCCTCACCCCCATGTCCCACTCCATGGTGCTGGAGGGGCCTGCCTCCTCGCTGCTTTTCCCAGGGGAGGGCGGTGGGGGCAGAGGTGTCCACCATGTGCTGTGGGCTGGCCACCTCCCTCGGCCCTAGGAGCCTGTGCAGCTCCTAGTAGTGGGGGCAGTGGACGAGCCGTGCCCCTGACCAGCTGGCAGCATCATGGGCCTTGATATATGCCTGGCTCAGCTCCTTTACTTCGATTCAGATGCTGCTACTGGGCCAGTCGGGGTGTCCTCAGGCGGCGAGACCTCTGGCCAGCTGGTCAAATGCCTCAGCATTGTGCTGGAGGGTTCCAAGTTGCCTCAGGACCACCTCCTCTCCCCACAGAGCGAGGAGGTCCTTCAGCTCTGCCTCTGTCCAGGGGGGTCCTCTTCTGGCGCCACCCTTGCCTGTGCTCTGTGATTCCTGGGACCCCTCCTCTGAAGCCCCCGGAGGGGGAGGGGTCTTGTCATGCAGCCATGGTGGGTAGGGGCTGCGGAGGCTGGCAGGTGCTTTGAGCAGGGGCAGTCCAGGACAGAGTTCGTGCTGCCCCTGCTTGTGGCACACTCTCAGCTTCCTGCCTGGGGTTGCCAGGGAGCTGCTTCCTTTAAGGCAGCCGACAGGGACCATAGAGCACTGCCTGGGCTGGCCAGACTGTCTCCATCCTCCTGGTGGCGGCGGTGGGAGGCCCTCCTTGGAGGACCCCTTACTTCAAAATAAGGAGTGCAGAGCATCTACACACATTAACTTTGAAGTTACAGGTCAAAGTAAGCTACTACTCCATTCCCAGGAATGGAGTACTGACTTTGAAGTTAGCCTCCCTTACTTTGATGTTAATTTCGAAGTAAGGAAAAGAGTGTAGACACTCTGCAGGCTACTTCGAAGTAACCCCTTACTTCGAAGTTAACTTTGAAGTTAATTTGTAGTGTAGACACAGCCGTTGAGAAATTAAGGCTAAAACTAAGTCTTAAGCAATGAATTCTCCTCCACACAGAATATGAACAGGTAAACAAAGTACATACTGAGTTAATATTTTTGATATGACAGCTAGTGTTACCATTAAGTAGTATAAGTAAATCTGGGGTGGAAGGGTGGGGAAAGCCTTTGATTAAATTCAATTGTTTTCTGCCATTGAAATCTCCTTGTGATAACAGAAGTTCCTCTGATCACCAGGATACAAGACTGGAGGTATTCTGTATTTATATATACTTTACAGGCTCACATTATTTAGAACTGCAGTTGTTAACCATTCTCTTGCTATACCTTGCTTGTATTAACATTTATTTTTCTCTGTGTATAGCATTAAACTTCTTTTAAAAATGTGATAATAAATTTAATTTGAGCTACTCAGAAGAGTTCAGGTAGGATTCCTCTCAAGAAATTGTTTCACAATAAACACGTTAGTTTAGGAACTAAGTGTTAGTCAATAGCATTGCAGCTATTAAGAATAAATATGAAATGTTATAATTTCGAACTCTGTACTTCATCTGTAAAGCTTTCTAATTATTCGCAAATAAGTGTCTTTACCTGCAATTTTATAAATATTATCTTGGCTCATATGATTAAATCTGAATGAAATAGTTGTTTAAAAACAATTTTTTTTTCAAAATAGTTCACTTTTTTCTTATTAGTTATATGAAACATATAAAGTACGCCATGGGCTGATGATACTTGGACCCAGTGGATCTGGAAAAACAACAGTTATAACTATGCTGATGAAGGCAATGACAGAGTGTGGGCGTCCTCACAGAGAAATGCGTATGAACCCAAAGGCTATTACTGCTCCTCAGATGTTTGGCAAACTTGATACTGCAACAAATGACTGGACAGATGGAATCTTTTCTACGCTGTGGAGGAAAACTCTAAAAACTAAAAAGGGTATGCAAACATATTGTATGTGATGTGATCAAAATATCACATCTGCACTGTTCTGAAAATTTTACAGTATTTGCAAATGTGGTAACATACTCTCTTGAATGAAGAAATAGTTAGGATGAAAGATTTGAGTTCACATTGGTTAATAAGAAGTAAAATAATCAGATTGAATCAGTCTTTGATATAATAAATAATAACGCAGCACAACATGGAAAGGAAGGCTATAATTACCAAACCTACATGAAGACTAGAAAAGTGATTGCAGTTGTTTTTATGTACTTTGTATACCTGTTTATACAAAACCCTATTATCCAAACATCTGCATTATCCAAATCCCTTCCTTATCTCTCAGCATGAGGTCAGTGCTACACACGGCATGCATCTTATGCTGGGGGACATTGAAGGAATTGAGTTAATGTTAGAGGTTGGGATAATAGAGCAGATACTGCCAGCTAGCAGTGTGATGAGGCAGAGAGTGAGTTCGTTATTGTAAGAGAGACCACTCTGCTGCTGAATAGGGAGCCCTCTGGAGCCCTTCTGCTATAGGTATGAGTGAGTAGGATCTTGACAGTGGAGCTGCAGAGGGCTTGGAGGCCTAGTCACTTAAACTTTCCATTTCTGCACTCTTAATGTAAAATTTGATATGGTTTTAGTAATGTCACAATTGGGATTTGTATGGATTAGTTTTAGTGTCTTTAAAATAATGTATTTCCATATTAATATTAATGGCTTTGATAGGATCTGTACTTGCAAAGTTCTATTCCCAATAACATGTTTGTTGATCTCTAATTGAAACTATAAAATATTGGCAGGGAAACCTCTTTTAAAATTTGGAATTAACGGTTATATCAAAAATGGAAATGTAGGCCAACATTTTCAAGCATGGGTGTCTTAAGATTTGGCACCTACAACCACATATATATTCACCTAAATAAAAGTGGTCCAATATTTTTAGAGTTGCTGATACCCACAGCTTTTGTTGACTGAAGTGGAAGTTGTGAATAACCAGCACCTGAAAAAAAAAAAAAAAGAAAAAAAAAAAGAAAAACAGGCCACTTTTATTTAGCTGCCTAAATATAGATAGATTCCTCGTGTTGGGCACCCAAGTTTGACTCATTTTTGACTTATAGTAGCTGTACTTTGCAACCAAGTTCAGGGAGGTCAGCGTCTTCCAGTCTGCTACAGTAGAACTGTGGAGGCAATGCAAGGTGAAAGAGAAAGAAGTTACAGTAAATTCTTATTTGTTAATCGTATTCCTTTGGTAAGCAACACTGGTTCTTGCTCTTCCTTCCCTTTAACTTCAGAGGCCAATTCTGTAGAACTTCAAGAGGCAGAGAGGAACATTTAAAACTGTGGGTTATTTATAATTGTCTTTTGAATGTGATGTTAGGAGACATGCATCTATCCACCCACTGTCAACTAATGCTTCACAAATGGTTTCCTGGCCAGGCATCCAACTCCTACAATGGGGTTTTGAGTCAGTGTTAGTGGAAGACAAGTGTTTGTCTATTTGCAAATTCCACTTATGGTATGCATATAGTGGAATCTTAATGGCCATGAGTGCTTCCTGTGGGTGAGCATTGACTCCCAGTTTCTTGATTCTCCTCACTGGGAATATAAAAGAATCAGAGCCGGCAAACCACAATTCAGTTACTCTCACTGCTTCCTGGCTTCACTACAGAGCAACTCATAATCTCTTGCTTCAGGGAATTCTTGTCCCTTTTTGTCTATCTTTATATAGACATCTTATAGTCAATTGTAGTTAGCTGCCTATTTGCTATGTTATTTGTATTTGGTCTAGGTTATTTTTTACAAGGAAATTGTAATCTGTACTCCTGATACTCATATGGCCTCTAAAGTCTCTCAGTTTTAAGTACTGCAGAAAGGGTCCATCTGTCACCAGTTGCTAACTGCCTTCACCTGCATGTGTGGTTCCTAGTTAGCTAACAGAATTAGAGCTCTGTTGTCTACCCAAGGTCCGCTCAATTCTTGAAAACAGCAGGAGGCCTACAATGAGAGACTAATTCACAAAAATGGCAGTGTTTCACAGCCTGGTGTCACTCCCAATCATGCGACCCTATGTAAACAGGCATTCCATGTATACTTACCTACCTATTTCACCTCCAGCAGATAAAAACATTAGTAAGTACTATTAGGGTCCACCTAGCTGCTATGTTAGCTTTCCATCCATCAGTGCAAGACTACTCAGTCTTTACACACCCTTCCTTCAAACAGTTCCTGAAGGGCCCTTGTAACATGTATTCACCAGTCAGGGAACCCACACTGGCATGAGACCTCAATCTGGTCTTCAGAGCCCTAATGGGGAAACCATTTGAGCTGTTGGTCACCTTCTCTCTATTGGATCTCTCCATAAAAGTAGCCTTCCTTGTGGCAATAACCTTGAAACGGAGGACAGGAAAGATCACTGCACTCATGGCTGAACCACCATACACAACCTTTTGTAAAGACAAGGTGGTTCTACAAACCCACCCCAAATTCTTCCCTGAAGTACTTACCTTGTTCCATTCCACTAAAGAGAGATCCCATAGCATGCCCATCTCTAAACAGAGGCTCTCCAAATGGATCTCTGACTGCATAAGACTTGCCTGTATTAACACACATAAGGAACCCCCAGTAGGCATTTGGGCATATTCCACATGTGCAATGTCTGTTTCTGTGGCCTACCTGTGAGGTGTATGCACTGAGGACATCTGCAGAGCAGCCACATGGGCCTCGGCTCACACATTCACACGACATTACGCTAAAGAAACATACTGATTCTTCTTCAAGCATCCCTGTGGGTGCTCCATCTTAGGTGTCAGGCTTGTCCTGTTGCCACAGATCAGAGATCTTCATAGCCATTTTCAGCTGGACTGCACATGCACGGGCTCAGACGCTCTGTTTCACACCCTTTAAATCACGTGCATGGTCCGGACTCAGCCACTTCCTCTCAACCGCCAGCGGCTGCAAACAGAGCTTCTACCTTCTCCTCAACTGGAGTGTTGTTTTTCTCCTTCTTCTTCTTTGGTCCATTCTACCTGAAATAGAGATTTACTTAAGTTAAAGTTAAAAATTTGAAGTTTTCTAGTTAAGTTAAAGTTACAAGTTTGCAGTTAGACCTCTTGTTGCAACCCTTGTGGAGCAAATGGAAGACAAGGAGAGAAACTGATATAATCATGCCTGGCACCGCTGGTTTTAAAAAATGTGACACTTGTCATGAGGTAATGCCTGCCTTGTACGACCACTCCAAATATATTCAATACTTGGGTGAAGGGCATATTCCCCAGAAGTGCCCATATTGTTTAAAACTTACCGCACAGTTTCGGAGATACAAGGAAATGTGGTTGTGCATGATCTTGTTTTACAAGGCCCTCTAGCCATCTTCTCTTGAGAGTGCTGAGCCTTCTCAAGATAGCCAGCACAAGTGCAGGGTGCTCTCCTCTGAAGCTGCTGCACACAAATGACCGAGAACGTCCCCGACTCAATCGTTGCCTAGTTTGCCCGGAGGAATGACGAGTGAGGCTCAGATTGTTGCTGAAATGGTCTCTGGCATGTCTAAAAAGGCCAAGACCAAGACCAAGAAAATGGTCCCTTCAGTGGCACCCAGATACAAAGCAGAACCAAGAAGTAGATTGGTTCTGGACAATTCAAAGTCTGCACCACAACCTTCAGCACCAATGGTCCCAAGTCCAGCTGCACTGTCTGCTCTGCCACTGATGAAGGCACTGGCTTGTGTGGCACCAATGCCCGCACTGACCATGGCACACACCCTTGCGGCACCTGCACCAACTGCAACAAGCTGTGAATCATTGGCACCAAGTGTGCCAGTGCCAGCTATTGCTCGACCTACTACAGAATTGTTGGCACTGGACAAGGACCCCAAGCATACCAAAGCCAAGTCAAAATCCAAGCACAAGCATACTCCTGAGCTATCCCCACACCGCTCGTTGTTACCACCTGCCTCAGTTACTTCACAGCTATCTCCGAGACAGTGTTTGATTCCATCTCTGTTCCTCCATCCCTTGTCACCTTGCCAGAGACCGAGATGAACTTCACCATTCTTAAACCACGATCTCCTTCTCTGTATGAGGTTGAATCACAGTGGCACCAAGGTAGTTGCCCCTCCATTTCGCCACCTCCTTCTTCTAGGTGTTCACACTCCGATTGCTCACACAGGCACGATTATAGATACCACTCCCCACACAGATGCTACTTGCCTGCAAGGCATCACTATTGCTGTGCTAGATCCCGAGACTATGAGACACATTATTGTAAGGTTTGGGAAGTGTATGCACTAAGAGAGTCACCAGAGAGATATTCCGTGGCATCCTGATCACCCAGCCTGTTTCCAGTAGTTCCACCACCATTAGAGCCTCAACCTCCACCCCACCCCACCCCCAAGTCAGGGGAAGAGGAGGCTCCTTTTTTGGACACTGATGTGCCTCCAAAAGCACCTTCTCCAACCAACACTACTTCATCATCACTGGATGAGTCCGTCATTCCTGGTGGTACATATTGCCCTGATGATCTCAGGGAATTTCAAGATCTGTTCTAAAGAGTGGCCAGTACCCAGGATGTTAAACTGGCAGAAATTCAAGAAAGGAAGCAAGGACTTGTAAAGAACCTGAGACCCCCAGTTTCCTCAAAAATAGCCATCCCTCTTGGAGAGAATATCGTGGAAGTGGCTATAATATACGGCAGATGCCAGACTCTGTACCTGCTACCAATAAAGGGACAGATAAGAAGTCACTACCATAATACAGGTTACGAAAGCCACTTTCCACTCATTGGGCCTCATCATAAATGACCAGAAATCGATTCTGGAGCCCACACAAAGCACAGAGTTTATTGGTATGCAATTGACTCCATCACAGCCCAGGCATACCTTCCACTCCAGTGTTACTGTACCATTCAAGACATCGTTCATATGGTCTCTACAAGCCCAAGGGTACAGATTAAAACTTGCTTGCAGCTCATGGGACTGATAGCTGCCACTACTTATGTTGTCCAAAATGCATGTGTGCGGTTTTGATGCATCAAGCATTGGATAGTGGCTGTATACAGACCCATAAATTGCAATTTTCACAAGTGGGTCATGGTGCTAAACGATGTCCTTCAATTCTTGCAATTGTGGACGATGCCAAACAACCTGCTGTCGGGCATCCCATTTCATCATTCACAGCTGGCCACACTGATAATGATGGAAACCTCTCTCCTGGGATGGGGAGCCCACCTCAACAGTCAGTCTATGCAGAGCTGGTGGTCCACTATGGAGGCATCTCTCCATATAAACCTGTTGAAGCTCAGAGTGGTGTGCAACACCTATAAACACTTTCTACCATGCATCCATGACGCACCTCTCAAAATACTCACAGACAATATGGCTACAATGTACTACATCAATTGCCAAGAAGGAGCACGCTTCCAGTCTCTTTGTGCAGAGGTGATCCCTCTGTGGAACTGGTGCATTTGCAAAAGTGTAACACCCATAGCTTCATGCTTAGCAGGTGTCAACAATAAGGAAGTGGATGCTTTGAGCATACACTTTGTGCCAGAGCATGGATGGAAGATCCACTGTGACATTCTTCTCCCTGTGTTTCACTGATGGGGATTACTGTTCATAGACTTATTTGCCACCCATTTGAATCACCAATGCAAGTGATACTGCTCCAGAGCTGGTCTGGGACCGAACTCCCTGGGTAATGCATTCTTATTCACTTGGAGGAGTCTGCTACTCTACATGTTCCCCCAACAGTTCTAATTCCCAGAGTGCTAGAGAAGTCAACAGGGACGGAGACAAACTAATGCTGATAGCACCTGGATGGGCATGCCAGCACTCGTTCCCTATCCTGCGCAGGATGTGATTGCACATGCTGCAGCACCTGCCTTGTCCCACAGATCTGTTGACTCAGGATCAGGGGGCAATCGTGCATCTGTAACCTTGAACTTTCCCGTCTCATGGCCTGGCTCATTGCTGGTTTGACAGTGCCGAGTATCTCTGTTCAGACCAAGTGAAAGAGGTCCTCATGCAGAGCAGATGACTGAATACACGTAAGACTTACCTTTCTAAGTCTCCGAGTGAAGCACCAATCCATACTATTTTGCACTACCTGTTAGACCTTGTTAGCCGGTGGCCAGGTAATGTACGGTGAGGTACCAACTATGCCCTTGTTATCATCCAAGTTTAAAACTACAAGAGCAGAGAGCTCGTCGCTGCAAGCAGCCAAGACAGGCTGACGGACTCCCCTGGGTCCTAAGCAACCCAGTTTTTTTACTGTTAGAGCAGGCAGCTCCTAGCACTCTTACCTATGGCCAGGCTGTTGTAACCAAATGGTTAAAGTTCTTTTGTTGTGCCGGCTGTGTTGCAGTGACAAAAGGGTTAACAAAATAGTTAGGCTTGGATCTTAACTAGTTACAAGTTTATTAAGCTACAGTTATAAGCGTGTGGTTACAAAAGGTTATTGTTTACTTCTTATATGCTAGCAAAGTACAGGTGTTAACAAGTTACGTTACAATCCAATACAAAGATATCAGTTATCATCTAACACAATGATATCTTGATAATAGTTACAGAGCTCTAATTCTTTAGCTGTGCACAAAAAAAAAGTCAGAGACCTAGCATGGGTGTATCTTACCCTCTCTGCGTCTCCTCGATACCAGCGTAGCCAAGCCGGATCGGTCACTCAATTCCGCGGAAAGACGAATACGAGGTTGGGCGTCCCCAGTTGTGGACCTCGGGAGGCAATCACCTGACCCGACCAGCAGGTAGTTGGTTGAATGCACTCAGAGTTAGAGTTCTGCTGGACCCATCTTTTATACCCCCTTTTGGGTTACGTATTCTCTTTCTTATCTATGGTGCCAGATCATACTGGTTTGTCTTTGTGACTCCGGTTTGTTACAAGGGCATTTCTACTTAGTTTGCACTTGTAAGACAAGAGATAAACAATTTAGGAGTACAGGACATTCTTTTGTGCGGGCGGGGCACGTCCCCTTCTGAGTGATTGTGTGTGTGCATCATATTGATCAATGCCAGCTGGGGTGATTTCTTGAGGGTTCACCCCCCTCTCTCATGTTGACAGTCTGGCCTGTTAGCCTTCTAGCTGTACTTTCTGCTTCTCAGGGTCACGATAAGCCAGCATATCTGGGCCTCAATGAGGGCATCAAAGACTGTGCTGTCAGCAGCCATTTCCGTGCCCTGTGTGCTCCTCAGTGGGGGGGGGCAACGAGCAAGCTGGCTTGTAAGGGGGAGACTCTGTCTGGCTACAGACCTGAAACAACAAGGTCTAGCATTGGCATCTTTGAAAGTGCACTTGGCTGCCATATCAGCATTCAAGCACATAATCAAAGGCACATCAGTCTTTGCTTACCCAATTACAGCACGTTTCCTTGAAGGACTGGCTATCCTGTACCTTGCAAGGTGTCCTGTTGCACTCCCGTGGAGTTTGGACTTATTTGTAGAGACACTAATGAGAGGCCTGTTCGAGCCTCTGGCTACAGCCCTGCTCAGATTGCTGACATTAAAGACTGTGTTCCTCCTTGCTATTACTTTCACCCGAAGGGTGAGTGAGCTGTCTGCCCTGATGGTGATCCCGCCATATACTATTTTCGGTAAGGATGGGGTGATACTCAGATTACATCCCTGCTTCATCCCCAAGGTCTCCTCAGAATTCCATATTAATGAGCCAATAGTGCTCTTGGTGTTTTACCCTAAACCATGTTCCTTGGCATGTGAGGTGCAAATGCACTCATTGGATGTGGGAAGGGCTCTAGCCTTCTACATTGACAGAACCAAACCCTTTCAGAGGACCGAGTGGTAGACTGTGTCTATAGCCTGGCATTCGAAAAGTGAGGTGATATCTTCACAGAGATTATCTAACCTTATCACATCCTGCATCACAGCTTGCTACTTCCTGCGGGCTGTGTTCTTACTGTGCCAGCCAAAGGTACACTTGACCAGAGTGATGGTGGCGTTGACAGCATTCTTCAGAGGAGTACCCCTTTGTGACATATGTAAGGCAGCAACCTTGATGTCTTACAACATGCTTGTCAGGCACTACACCATCTATGGACAGATGACTGAGATACCTCCTTGTCCAGAGTGGTGCTGTCTGTCCTGGACAAAACTTGAATCCAGTACCTGCCTCCTTGTTTATTCGGGGGTGGGGAGTACTGCTACTCAGTCACCTAAGGTGGAGCACCCATGGGGACACTCAAAGAAGAAAAAGAGGTTACTCAGCTTCGTGCAGTAATGACGGTTCTTCGAGATGTGTCCCCATGGGTGCTCCACCACCCACCCTTCCTCCCTGCTTCAGATTCTTCTGTTTCAGATTCAAAGCTGTTTCAAGGAACTGACTGAGTCTGGACTGTGCACATGATTGAAATGGTGCAAAACGGCGTGTCAGAGCCCACATATGCGCGGTCTGCTGAAAATGGCTATGAAGATGTCCAATCTGAGGTGCCAGGGCAAGTCTAACACCTAAAGTGGAGCACCCATGGGGACACATCTCGAAGAACCATCATTACTGCATGAAGGTAAGTAACTTCTTTTTCTCAGACTACATTCAGCCAATCTGTACTGTTATGAGTCAATACACATCATGCGAAGGACCGGCCTCCTAACAATGACACTGCTCTGTAGTCACCTAGGTGAAGCACCCACGGTGTCCCTTGAAGAAGGAGAAGAGGTTACTCACCCTGTGCAGAGTCATCACTCTGGTTCAAGATGGACATCCCCGTGGGTGTTCCACCCCCCACCCTTCCCTTCCTGCTTTGGATTTCTACCTTGATGTCCGGATCAGAGAAGAACAGAGATGACGGCTTGCCCACGTATGACAGGCTCTCGTGCCTGAGCTCTGCACATGTGGGCAGGCAGCTGAGGGACACTGCTATGCAAAAATCTTTGACCTGTGGGCACAGCGAGGCTGACACACCTAGGTGGAGCACGCACAGGGACAACCATCTTGAAGAGCTCCAGTTACTGTACCTTTCCATCATTGGTCTGACCTAGTATAGATCTTCTTATGTACTAGAAGGCATTGAATAACCTAAAAGTCCTCTGACTCAGACACATTCTCCTCTGGCGAGGAAAGGTAGCTCACAAATTCAGATTCTAAGCAGGCCAAGAAAAGAAACATTTCCTTCCAGAAGTGTTTGAAACCTGGTGCAAAAAAGGTGCATCCATAATCCAGAACCAACCTGAGCAGGTAGCAGAGGAAATCTGAAAGGCAAGTACCTTTCTTCTAACAGCATTTTCCACAATTTTTCCTTACCTGGCCAATTTACTAGCCAAAGGAAAAAAAAAAAAGTAATTTTGATAATTTTGTTTATAATCTATAGCCTGCTATAGGTAGAATATGAATATGGACAATCATTCAAAAAACAGAGGAAATGTACTTACCTGCATAAATGGAGTTTTTCAAGAAGTGTTTTCCATGTTGATATTCTATGCTCTGCCTTCTGTTCCCTTTACCTTGGAATCCTATCTGCTAGGATTCTCTAGCAGAGAGGAAACTGTGGTGATTGACCCATTCTGACATTCTATGCCCTTGGTATGGGGAATGAGAACACTGCATATTTGTGTCACCCTAATGGGTACCTCTAGCCAAGCGACTGATCTACTGTGCCTGCACATCGTAAGTAGAATGTGCATATGGACAGCATGTCACAAAGTATTTCAGGTACTGTATTGGTAATAACTTTACTGTAGGTAAGTACAGGTTTTATCTCCTTGGTCTGGCACTTCCTGAGCAGTCCCAAACCAGGGATTTTTGGTTAGACCAAGGGAGGTCAATGCTCTCCTGCTCCCCTCTGTGCAGGGACCCCCCTGCTGCCAGCCCAGCTAAAGCTTCTGAGCCACAGCCAGGGCTCCAGGCTGTGTCTTCCCAGTTGCGGCTAGCTCCCTGACCCTGGCTGCAGTTCCCTCCCCAGGCCCTGCCACCAGCTTCCCATCCCTGGGCTTGGCCCTGGCCCCTAGTACCAGCTTGCTCTCAGGAGGCTGTCCTTTCTTCCACAGCCACCAGCTTCCTGACCCCAGTTGCAACTTCCCAGCCCTGGCTACCACCCCCAGCTTCCTAGGCCTGGCTGTGGCTCACTGTCCCTGATCGTCCCTTCCTGCTTCTCAGCCCTAGCTGTGGCATCTCAGCACTGGTCACTACCCTTAGCTCCCCAGACCCAGCTGCCAGCTTCCCAGCCCTGGCTGTAGCTCTTTGGCTACCACTAGCTTCCTGGCTCCCACTAGCCCCACTGTACTTGCTGGCCTAGGTGCAGCACCTCTGACTTCCTGGCCTTTGCAGGCCTGGCCTTGGCTGCCAGACCCTGACTGGAGCTCCCAGGCTCACAGCTGGCCCCTGCTCCCAGCCACCACTGATGCTGCCAGACCAGAGAGTCCCAGAGTAGATGTTCAACCTGTAACTCCTTTTATACATATAGCTTAGCTATTTAAATTACTCCCTTTCAATATTTTGCTCCCATTTCTATGTAAAAACATAACTTATTTCTGTTTGTTTTCAGGTGAGAATACCTTTCTGATTTTAGATGGACCTGTGGATGCAATATGGATAGAGAATCTGAATTCTGTTTTAGATGATAACAAGACTCTGACTCTAGCTAATGGTGATCGAATTCCTATGTCTCCTACATGTAAACTGTTATTTGAAGTTCACAACATTGAGAATGCCTCTCCTGCAACAGTTTCTAGAATGGGCATGGTCTACATCAGTTCTTCTGCCCTCAGCTGGAGACCAATTTTACAAGTAAGATTAAGACAAAGTGGAGGAGTATTATTTATTAATTTTATTTTGTTACGCTTTGTATGTAGACAGATTTTATGTTTGTGTATTTTATTTTGCAGGCATGGCTAAAGAAACGTACTCCTCAAGAAGCTGATATTCTACAGAATTTATATGACAGAAACTTTGAAGCAGCATATACATACATGAAACTCAACCTTAATCCAAAAATGGAGCTTTTAGAATGTAACTACATTATGCAGGTAGACAGATATTGCCTTCTAAATTATTTTGTGTTTTTCTGTGAATTCACTGTTTAAAATCAAGCATGTAGCAATAGCAAAAAGAACATTCAGTTCCATGAGTACTGATTAAAAAGGCAATAGGATTCTATTTCAGAAGAATATATCATGGCATATTCTTTGTAACCCCACGCTAGAATTATAACCAATGTGCTGTAAGTTGGAGACAGAAGGGCTAGAAGGAATTGCTATTGGGATATACAGTGAAATATTTACTTTTGTTTACTACTTTGAATGTACCCCAATTTACTAGTGTACATAGCTGTTCATCTGAGGGCTGCCAAAGTGGGAGCAGAGGAGGGACAAAAAGGGCAGCTGGCCTGGGCCCAGAGGAGTTGAAAGGGCCCAGCATTCTGAGCAGCTACCACAGTTAGTGCTCAGTAATGGTGCTGAATGCTCAGATGGTGCTGAGTGATGCAAACATATCAATAAGCCATTCAGTCTTCTGGCACTTGTGTGTGCATGCATGTGCACTTGTGCATACCTGTGTTCTTTCTGAGGTGATTTGGTGCTTTATTTCATGTACTTTGACAAATATTTTCAAAATGAAACAGAGTCCCAGTGTTTTCAAGCAGTGTGTCGGTCAGTTTGTGGCAGAAAAATGTCTATTATGGATTAGCATGACTTTTTCATTTTCTACCGTAGATTTAAACACTGAGAGCTAGGTTCATAGAAGTTTTTAGACACCTATCTGTCACTGTGAATCAATAAATCTCCACTGAGCTGTTGCCAAACCCTGTGTGCCTCAACTCAAACCTAAACTTGCTGAGTACACAATATTTTTTTGCTGCAGAAGTTCTTTAGGTTCTTATATTACTGCCTCTGAGCATGCACGCCATAGCCTCACACCTCTGCCTAACTTGCCTATGGGACTTGATGCAGTAAGCATGCTCAGACCTTGTCTACAAGATAAGTCCTTTTAGGTGAGCTTGCACAAAATGGCTAGGTGATGATGATGGGCCAATGATCTCTTCATTATTTATCCACAGTGGAACAGTTTCAACAGGAAACATTGAGGGAGTCCTTTACCATAATATCCTATTGACCAATAATTAGGGTACTCACCTCAGACGATGCAGATTCAAGTTTGATTCCCTTCTGACCCTCAGCTAGAGGGCAGACTTGAACAAGGGATCTCTCACATCCCATATGAACACTTTTATCTTTTGGTTAAAAGTTATAAGCTGGACATCACTACAGTCACCTCCTCCTGGTCCCCCTGGACTTCTTGTTAAAATGGGATAGGTACTTAAAGCCAGGGTAGGGCTTGCCACTGAGAATCCCAATCAGAGAAGGGGTCTCCCTGCAGCCTGACCTTAGGTACTTGCAGTGCTTTTATTATAAAAAAAGAGGAGCTGGTACTCAGCCAGCTCCTCACATCTCCCCTCTATGCACTACCCATTGGGTTTCCTGTGACTGGCGCTGCTGGTTGGGCTTCGTGCCCCGGCCAGCTCCCCACTGCAGGGCTGCCAGAGGGTTCCGCCCGACCCAGCTGGAGTTCCCATGGCTGGGGCTGCTGAGGTGCCAATACTCAGCATGATCAAGTACTGGCACAAAAAAAGCACTGGATACTTGTTTCCAAAAGAAAGGTGGGACTAAGCACACGCCCTTCATCTCGGAATCTCCCGTTGGCTATTTCAGGCAAGGAGCTGTTTAGCCTGGTTGTTTTTGTGAATCCTAATCTGAAATGCCTGTCACTGTATAGGGAACCTAAGTGCAAAACTCAGGGTTTGTAAATCCCTGTGTTTTCTGCTCATCTAAAAGCTAGGTGATACATTTTCTTTGTGAATTTAATGGCTTTGCATTTTCTTGTTATAATTCTGTGTTTGATATTGTCCATTATCAACCTTGAGTGGCTTTCAAAATGTGTTTTTAAGGTGTGAATATACATGAAGCTAAAAACTGACTGCAGTATTTTCTTAATTATGTTTTTTTTTTTGTTTTTTGTTTTTACTATTTCCAGTCCATTAATCTTTTGGAGGGTCTCATTCCCTCAAAGGAAGAAGGTGGTATTTCATCTCCAGCACATCTTCATAAATTGTTTGCTTTTGGATTAATGTGGAGTTTAGGTGCTCTTCTGGAGTTGGATAGCAGGGATAAACTGGAAGCCTTCATTCGAGCAAATGATAACAAATTAGATTTGCCAGAAGTCCCTAAAGGCACCATTCAGACTATGTATGAATTTCACGTTACTGATTATGGTAAGAGAAAAGACATCACCCTTCTCTTTGATAATTAATGACATTTTGAAAGTAATTAAGTTTGGTTAGAAATACAAAAATACTTCATAATTACATATTATTTGGTCATATGTTCAGAGGTTTCCTTTGTTGCTAAGACCCTATTGACACTCTAATTTTATACAATCTGAATGCAAATTATGTTTCTGACATAAGCAATAGAGGAGTTAAGATATTTTTGGATTAGTAGTTGTAGTACTTCTTGTTTTTAATTTAGTTTTCAAGGATTCCTTCTTTTGAAGTTCCTTAATGAATCTACATATTTTTCAGAATGTTATTTCTGCATTAAATTAATTTTATTTTATTTCTTACATTTTTTAAAATAAACAGTATTTGTTCTCCTTTGAGCTATTGTGAAAATATATATTCAACTTGAGGTGTACGTACATCCAATGTATATGAATGAAGATTTTTGCTAGCAGTTCTACTAAGCAATGCAGGCATCGTTTCTTTATTCCCTGAGATGAGAGTATAAAAGGGGCATGTCTTCCAACTCTCTGTCGATTCCTTCTTACCCCTCTGGCAAAAGTTGAAGCCCACCCCTCACATTAGAGTTCATTATCCAGCATTTCAAAATCCCCATAACGTTTATAGTTAGTGGTATCTAGTGTAGTATAGTTAGGTTACTGAGTTATTGTCTCTTATTAGGTATATCCATGATGTATTATGCTAAAAATCCCCATGTTTCCATAAGACTGGCATTGAGTGGCTTGATTTGCATTTTGAGAGCCATGTGAGGGACAAATACCCTATTTGTACCTCCTTGCCCACCAAGACAGTTTACCATATTCATGCCCCATCAGAAATGACCCCAGGCAAGATGGCAGATTTAGAGTCCACAAGCAGTGTCCCTTTGTCTGTTTGTGATTCAAGAAACAAGTCTTATGAGAAAAGTCACACTTTGATTTCACATTCCATGCTGGTAAGTGCTCACTCTTTATCTCCTAAGAAGACTTTGGCCATGTTTACATGGCCCCAGAGCATAGTGCTGCCACTGGCAGTGCTATGCTAATCAGGTTTCTAGAAGTTGCAAATGGTTCGGTATTTGCATAACTGTGCAAGATTTTGCTCTTGGCAGAGGGAACTGCTGGTGGTAAAGAGGCTGTGTGGATGTGCCTCTGTGGGCTAACCTCACCTATGTTGCCAGTCCCTTATCCCTAAGTGGGGGTTTAGCTGGAAGAGGCACATCCACATGGTCTCTTTACCACCAGCAGCCTCCTCTACCAAGAGCAAAATCTCGTGCAGCTATGCTAATGGGAATGTCTAAATCTGTACCCTGATCCCATATCAGGAAGAACATCCCCTTTTGAAAAACTATTTCAAAAGGGTACACGTGTAGATGCTCCACAGCCTGCTCTTTTGAAAGAGGGGTCTGCCATGGCACTGGTCAGCAGTGGGCTCTATGATCCCTGCATCCAGTCATACTTAAAGCAGCACAGATGCAGGAACCCCATGGAAGGAAGCTGAGAGTGTGGTAGGAGCAGCCCCAGCACGAGGTCCAGCAGCACATCCTCTGCACAGTCCTGGAGCAGCAGTGGCAAGCCATGGCCAGCAGCTAGCCTTCATAGGAGCCACAGGGCACTCCCTCAGAGCCCTCGCAGGGCTCCCAGGGTCACAGGATCCTGGGGGGGGTGTGAAAAAAAAAGGGCCCCATCCTGGACAGAGCTGGAGCTGTGGGACCTCCTGGGCCTCTGGAAGGAGGAGTTGGTCCTCCATGAGATGGGCATCAAGTGACAAAATGCTGTGGCATTTGCCTGCCTGGCCCAGGGCCTCCTCACTAGGGACCACCCAGAGCATACAGCTGATCAAGGATGTTCGAAAGTGGAAGAACTGCAGCAGGGCTATGCCTGATCCCAGGACCAGGACAGCTGCTCCAGGACATCTCCAGCCACCTGCCCCTATTTCTGGGAGCTCCGGGGCATCCTGGCTCCCCAGGACAGCTCCCCACCTCCAGTGGTCCTGGATACATTGGCAGACAAGCCGTGGCTGGAGGTGGAGGAGTAGCCTGGACCAGGGAACCAGGAGGTTGACATGACCACCTACTGACTGAGTGAGGAGAGGGACCTGACGATCTATATCTTCTCCCAGTCATTCAGCCGGGTTACCAGGAGATGGGCATCCCCAGACGTTGCTGAGGGACCCTCAGGTATGTATGCAACGGGGCGTGCACCCCCATCCATGGAGTGGGGGCGATGCAACAGCCAGCAAGCTGCTCACAGGAACAGTAGTCCTGAGCCAAAAACTTCCCAGCCTGATGTGGTACGTGGCACCCTGTGATGGCCTGCCAGCAATGGCAAACACCTCTGCCTGGTGGACAGTGCTGTGAGCTGCGCAAGGGGCAGCAGGTGGTTGGGGCTGGACATCACCTGGGGACTGCTCGACGTGGACCAGGAACCCCCACCCACCCCAAGATTCCTCCCAGCTGCTGCGCCGTCTGATGGGATGCCAGCCCCGGGAGGGGGTGAATGCTCCAAGAGTGGGGATGCCGCCTCCAGGTTGGCCCCCCCCAGAACATAATACAGTACCGACATGCTGTCCCTCCCTCCATACAGCTGCACCATCCAGGGGCCAGGAGAGTCCCATGCCATCCGTGGTCCTGGAGAGCCCCCCGGCAAATGTTGAGGGCACCTAGGCCCCTCCCTACATGGTTCACCATCAGGGCCATGTCCGGAGGGCCCCTAGGTGGGCAGAGGAGGATCTGTCCAGCTGCTGCCAGGCCAAGGTGGCTGAGCAGCGTCTCCGGCTCACCAAGGCCGACCTGAAGTGGTGGAGGGCAACATGGGAGAGGCTGCTGACCACACTGGAGGGCACTGATACTACGATCTGAAAGCACGTGGCCAATGTGGCCTGCCTTCTCGCCCCCCTACCCTCACGCTGAGACTGCTGCTGCCCTCCTGCCGAGCCTTCTCCTACACCCCCGCCAAGCTCCTCCCATGGCCTTACCTGCTGGTACTCCCCCCGCACCCACCAACGACCCCGCACCACCCCAGCCCTGGACTGAGCCCTCTTGTCCTGCTCCAGGTTAAGAGCCCTCCCACCTCCCTGGTACAATGTTGTTGCCCCATCCCCTGCACGTAGTTTCAAGTTACTTTCCATAGTGTTCAAAACTGTTTAATTGCCATACACCCCCATGTGCAATGCTCTTCGGGTAGGGATAGTAGGTGCTGGACGTGCGGGTGACGTGGTGGTGGTGGTGGTGGCGGGGATGGTGAGGGGCGGATGTGCATGGGGTATGGGTGTGGGTCACCGGTGGCCAGCAGCGAAGGCCTGCCTGAGGGCCTCCCTAATCCGGAGGGTATCCTGGTGGGCATGGCAGATGGGGCGGCACCCGGCTGCTTGTAGCTGGTGCTGGCCCCATTGGACCCCCCAGACATAAGCGTCCCCCTTGCCCTCCACTACCTGGACCCCCGGACATAAGCATCCCCCTTGTCCTCCACTTCCTGGGGCACATTTAGGACTCCGACCTCTAGCCTTGTGTGGAGGCACCTCCACTGCCTGAAGGCCTGCTGAACAACATTCTATGTGTGATTGAGGTGGACACTGAACACCTCTCGGGTGGGGTTGAGGTGGACCATGTATGGCCACATGAGCCATGGCTGTAAGGTGTTTGCGCATCTGCCATAATGTAGAGCAGCATGGTGATATCCCCCCACCCTGGGATTTCCCGCTGTTGGACTAATGTGCTGGCCCCCATGTGTCGGCTGAGCCTGGAATTCTGGAAAATGTGGGCGTCTTGGCTGGGGCCCACCCAGCCCACTTAGATATTCATGAACCAGCCCCTTGCGTCCACCAGAGCCTGGAGGACCACTGAATGATAGCCCTTCCTATTAATGTACTGGCTGGCACGATGTGGCAGGGCACAGGTGGGGATGCGCGTGCCATCCAAGGCGCTGAAACAATTTGGGAATCTCTGTTCTGCAAAGTCCGTGATGGCAGCATCCAGATCCCCCAGGTGGACAACCTTTTGCAGCAGCATCACACTAATGGCTTGGATGACCTACACGGGCCAGGGGAGGGGGGGCACCTGTTCCCATGAGGGTATGGTGGGCTATCCCCCCCACCCCCTGCCTGCCCCCTGCATGCCTGCCCCTGCCTGCTCCTTCCCAGCCTGCCCCCTGCCCACCCTCTCCCAGCCAGCTCTCTGCCCATCCCCCACTACTGAGGGTTCCCCTTGCCCCAGCCACCCCACACCCCTGTGGGGGGGGTGTCCCGGGCTCGGCTTACCTCCATGAGTACGGCCCTGACGGTGGCTTTGCTCACCCTGAACTGCCCTGGGGAGCCCTAGGAGTCTGGGGTAGCCAGTTTCCAGATCGCAATTGTGACCCACTTCTCCAGGGAGAGAGTGCGCCACATGCAGCTGTCCTGTTGCTGGAGTGTGGGGGTGAGCCCATGGCAGATCATATTGAAGATCTGCCTGGAGGTGCAGAAGTTCTGTAGCCAGCTTTCATCATCCCAATCCCCCAGCACCAGGTGCTCCCATCAGTTGGTGCTGCTGGGATGGGCCCAGAGGGGGTGGGGTGTCCAGCCGTGTCCTGGACAGAGAGGTCCCACAGCTCCAGGAGGGCTGCTCAGCCACCTGAGTAGCTCAGGGGCAGCTGCAGCGACAGTGCAGAGCACTGCCAGGAGGGTCTCCAGGATGAAGGTGTCCTTATGCAGAAGCTGCTGCTGAGCTCCTGGAGCACGAGTGGGCTCTACTTGGCTGGGGACAGCTGGGCAGCAGTCAGCTTGTGTGGGGTGGAAAGTGGAGGAAGGAGCCCTTTAAGGGAGCATCTGGTTGTGGCCCCGGAAGGGCTTGTTGGCCATGGGACTCCTTTTGCAGCATTTCCTGCCCCACTTCTTTTAAAGGAGTGCTTGGAGCCATGTGGACGCTCCGTTTCAAAAGACTGCAATGGCCATTTGAATGGGAGGATTGACCCATTGATCCACTCTTAATGTGTGGCCACTCCATTTCGAAAGCTGTGCTTTTGAATGCCCTCCTTTGATTTTTGCCCTTTTGAAGGGGTGCTTACATGTAGACCCAGCTTTGGAGTCTGATAACCTTGCTCCCCAGACAGCTTCTTCTGTTACTGAACTACCTGTTGTTCAGCTGTTTGTGGGTCCAGTGCACAGAGGAGAAAATACTGTATTTTGAATAGTGACAGAGAAATAGCCATGTTATTCTGTATTCTACCAAAACAAAAAAGCAGTCATGTAGCATTTTAAAGACTAACAGAATAATTTATTAGGTGATGAGCTTTCATGGGACAGAGCCACTTCTTCAGATCATAGCCTTACCAGAATAGACTCAATATATAAAGCACAGAGGTCCAAAAATTGTTATCAAGGTTGGGAAATCAGAAGAGCAGTGGGGGAGGGGGGATCAGGGCAGGGGGGTTAAGAGTTAGATAAAATATCAAAGTATATAAAAGAGTCCTTATAAAGGATCAGGTTCAAACCATGTGTTAATGTGTCAAACCACATGTTGATGTGTCAAATCTGAATATGAATGTTAGTTCTGAGCATTCCTGTGTAGATCGTTGTTGACGTCCCTTTTCAGTAGAACACAGACTTTCAGATCTTTAACAGAATGGCCCACTCCATTAAAGTGCTGGTTGACAGGCTTGTGTATCTGGAGTTTTTTGATGTCTGTTCTGTCCATTCATTCTTTGTTGAAGAGTGTTTGCAGTCTATCCTATATACATGGTGTGTGGGCATTTTTGGCACATGGCATATATGATGTTAGTTGAGGAACAGGAGTAATTAACATGGTTAGGTCCAGTGATGGTATCTCCAGAATAGATACGTGGACAAAATTGGTAATGGGGTTTGTATTATTATTAGTATTATTGTGGTACAGCCTGTGGTTGCTAGTGAGAATCCCCATAGGAATGAGAGGTTGTCTATAGGAAAGAACAGTCCTGTCACCTAGGGCCTTCTGGAGTGTGGCATCATGATTTAGGATATGTTGTAGGTCTTTAATGATGTGTTGCAGTGGTTTGAGTTGGGGACTGTAGGTAATGACAAGTGGTGTTCTTTTATTGGCTTTTTTTGGGCCTATCTTGGAGTAGTTGGTTTCTGGGTATTCGTCTGGCCCTGTTGATTTGTTTTTTCACTTCTCCCAGTGTGTAGTTCAGGTTTGTGAATGTTTGGTAGAGATCTTGGAGTTTTTGGACTCTCTTAATAGGATCAGAACAGATGTGATTGTATTACAGGGTTTGACTGTAAACAATGAATCGTGTCGCGTGTGCAGGAGGGAAGCTAGAAGCGTGTAGGTAAGTGTAGCGGTCAGTGGGTTTCCAGTAGAGAGTGGTATTGATTAGGCCATCAGTGATTTGTACTGTAGTGTCCAGGAAATGTATCTGTCATGTGGAGTGGTTAAGACGTAAGTTGATGGTGGGGTGCAGATTGTTAAAGTCTCTGTGGAATTCTTTTGGAGTTTCTTTTACCATGGGTCCAAATGATAAAGATGTCATCAATGTAGCATAAGTAAAGGAGGGATCATAGGGGATGAGAGCTGAGGAATCGTTGTTCCAAGTGAGCCATAAATATATTAGCATATTGTGGGGCCATGTGGGTGCCCATAGCAGTGCCCTTAATCTGGAGGTATAAGTTGTCCCCAACTCAGAAATAATTGTGGGTGAGAACAAAGTTACAGAGGTCAGACACCAGATTAGCTTGGTAATATCAGGGATGATATTCATGATTGCTTGTAGTCCTTCTTGTGGAATATTAGTGTAGAGATCCTCTACATCCATGGTGGCAAAATGGCGTTGTCAGGAAGTTTTCTAATGTTTTGTAATTTCCTCAGGAAGTCAGTGGTATCTCAGAGATAGCTGGTAGTGTTGGTGTCATAGGGTTTGCTTTTCTGTATTTTGAATAGTGGAGCTACAAAATACAGAGAGAATTATTAAGTACTATATTTTCCATTTGTTGCTCCTTTTAGGTGACTGGGAACACTGGAATAAAAGAGTTCAGGAATACGTTTATCCAACAGAAAGTGTTCCAGAGTATGCATCTATTCTAGTTCCCAATGTAGACAATGTCAGAACTCAGTTTTTGATAGAAACAATTGCAAAGCAGCACAAAGTAAGTATGCTATTTATTTAATTGCAAAGCTAATATATATGGTATAACATCAATAGCCTTCCCATCATAAAACAGGGATGTGGTAAACCTTTATTTCTGCTCAGATATACCTTTCATTAATGGAGATATACCTACCTCATAGAGCTGGAAGGGACCTTGACAGGTCTTCAAACACAGTACCCTGCAATCACAGCAGGACCAAGCACCATCCCTCACAATTTTTTTTTTTTAAATCTATGTGCCCCAGATCCCTAAATGGCCCCCTCAAGGGCTTAGCTCACAACTCTGGGTTTAGCAGGCAAATGCTCAAACCTCTGAGCTATCTCTCTGTTATATAGCTTCAGCATCTAAAAATTTCCCTCTCTCAGATATACCATGATCCACATAAAACACTTAAAATAAAGCTCACAGTTTAAAAGATCAATAGACTTAGTCATATACGCCAAAAACCCATGATGCATGTTGTAGGGACCCTGGGATGGAACCTGGAGACGTGTGGCCTTGTGTTCCCCTACTAGCCCCTGGTGGAGTGGCAATGCCTGGATAGCCAATCCAGTGAGACTACATATCTTGGAAGGTGAAATGCTGTAGTGTCCTGGCCAGCGGGCTGCAGCTTTTGAAGTGAGAGGGGCCACAGAGTGACACAGAGAACAAGAAGCAGAGAAAACACAAGGGGAGGTGGCACATCTGGAAGAGAGTTAATTGGCAGAACAGTAGGTTACATTGGTAATGAGTGAAGACAGTCATTTAAATGTTTCAGTTAAACCTCTAATTAAATAACTGTGGAAAATCTCAACCCAAAAAGGACTGTGCATTTGTTCAGCTGAATCCTTAGCCTAAAGCTTGAATACATAGATTAAATTAGGAAAACCCAAGACACAGAATAGTATTTGACCCAATAAGCAAAATGTATTACAGAATTCACTAGCCTAAACTATCAAAGTTATCCCCAAGTTGATTTCCAGAAGTAGGAATGATGGATGGCCTTGTAGTTAAAGCCTGATTTAGCAGTAGACTTTCTGTGTAAGCTTAAGGCAAGTCACTTAATCTTTCTGTTCTTTAATTCTCCATTTGCAAAATGAGGGTAATAATTTTTCTCTCACTTTGGCTGTGTCTATACTGGAGAGTTCTGTTTACAGAACTCAGGAGCATCAACACTCATAAAGCCTTCTGTTGACAGAGTCTCAGCAGAACTCTGCTTTTGCCTCACCAGAGTTATCCTTCAAAAATTGGAGGCATAACACTCTGTCGATGGAGAGGGCTTCCGGTTCACCAGGCAGTCCTGTTTCATCATCATCAATAACTGTGGGCTCAGCCCCCATTGGTGTCTGATGCCTCTCTCACTACGTCCGTCTTTTCCTGTCCAGTGCAGAGTGGCTCAGTTTCTGTAGACTAGCTCCGCACCAATCAGCTATATCATCTATCCATTCTCTGTGGGGTCTGCCTCTCCTATTCGAACCGTCCATTATGCCGAATACCAGGGTCTTGATTTTTCGTTCATTGTTCATTCTGCAAATATGCCCAATAGTTGTAGCTTCCATTTTATAAACATCTGCAGCAGGTTCTCTTTTGGCTGTATCTTTCCATATAATTCCTCATTGGTGACCTTCTGCATCCATTCTATTCTCAGAATCTTTCTATAACAACTCCTTTTGAACGCCAACATTCTTCTTTTCGAATCTTTTGTTATCAACCATGTCTCTCATGCATATAACATGCTGCTGAATACACACATTTTCAAGATGCTCAGCTTCATTCTTAAGCTAATTGCTTTGCTTTTCCAGACCTTTTCCATCGCCTTCAAACTCGCTCTTGTTTTTGCTATTCTAGTCGCTATTTCCTTCTTGCAGTCTAGATCATACATTATGTTGCTCACCAGATATGTGAACTTCTCTACATTTTATAGTTCAATACCACTGACACTGATCTTCCTTTCTATTTCCTTATCTCCAAATACCATTGTTTTTGTTTTATTGATGTTCATAATCAGTCCGTACTGCTTCCCTTCTTCATTTAACACCTGCACCGTTTTCACTAGCGTCTCCTCATCTTCCTCGATGATAACTATATCATCTGCAAACCTCAAGTTGTTAATTCTTTTCCCGTGCACAGATACCCCTTCTACCTCTTCCTTGATCTTGTCCATTGCTCCCTCCAGATGTGTGATGAAGATACTTGGCGATGTTGGATCTCCTTGTCTCGTACCTCTACTTGTTTTAAACCAACTTCCTAACTCCCCACATGTTATCACCGCTGCCTCCGCATTGTCACTGATATCCTTCAACAACCATACCAGTCTGCTATCCACTCCATATGACTCCAACACTGCCCAAGTCATTTTCTGATCTATACTGTCAAATGCCATTTTAAAATCGACGAAGCAAGTGTATATGTTCTTGTTCTTTCATCAAGCTTTTTCTGCTATCAGTCTTCGTGCCAATATCTGCTGTATGGTACTTCTATCTTTTCTGAACCCCGCTTGCTCGTCTGCTATATGTTCTTCTATCTGCGATCTTAGTCTCTCTGTCAGTATCATCATCAGCACCTTGCCTGGATGACTTGTTAGGGCAATCATTCTGTAGTTCTTGCACTCCAATGTACTTCCTTTCTTGGGTATTGTCACTAGCACAGATCTTGTCCATTCCTCAGGTGCCTTTCCTTCTTTCCATGCTATATTACATAGTTGGTATATTTCTTGAATCATGCTTTCTCCATCGTATTTGATCATCTCTCCCGTGATCTTATCATTTCCAGGGCTCTTGTTGTTCTTTAGTCGTTTCACTGCTTTTTCAACTTCATCCTTCGAAATGTTGGTCTTGCTCTTGATGCTCGGTGAAGATATCTCTTTCAGTTCTTCAATCAGTCTCTCTGAGACACTCAGGTCCAACTGTGCTTTGTATAGGTCAGTGCAATATCTCATCCGTCAATGCAGAATCTTCTACCTGTTCGTGAGCACTTCTTCATTCTCATCTTTGATCACCATCTGCTTTGGTTGCCATTTCCTATTAATATTCCTAATAGTCTTATACACCTCCCTGGTCTTCCATTCACTGTAATACCTCTCTATATCTTCACATTGCTCCTCCAAACATTTCTCCTTATCCTTTCTGGCTGCTTTCCTTACCTCATTGCATTTCACCCTATATTGCTGTTCTGCCATCTCAGAGACATCTCTTCTGATCTTCAACACTCTCTTCTCTTGAATCAACTTCAGTGTCTCCTGGGTAATCCACTTTTTATTGATCTTTTCTTCTTCTGAAACAGTCTGCTCAGATCTTCAAGTCAGCCATTCTGTTGCCAGAGGAAAGGGCAGGCTTGCTGCTCTCTGTCAAAAGAGTGGATTGCTCTGTCAATCTGCTTTTGTGTGTAGATGCACTCTGTAGACAGAGTTTCAGCTGACACAACTCTGTTGACAGATGTCACTGTCGACAGAGTGTTGTAGTGTACATGTAACCTTTTTGTTTATTGTGTCTGATGAGCAAATATGCTGTGCTCCAAGTCCTAAATAAGGGTGGAGGAGAGAGGTGGGTGAAGTGTTGAACTGGGGAAAAGGGAGGGTTGCTTCTTAGTGATGGCCTGCTCCACTGAGAGTGATTGTGCTATTTATTATGAAACTGACGTAGTTATAGCTGTGGCTTATACCACACTACTAACAGGAGGAATAGAATTACATCCAAAAGGAAAAGAAACACTCTCTGGGGTTTTTCTAACTCCCAGTAGTTCTCTAAAATAGCCCACGGGTTGGTGGAATTCATTGGCTGTTATCTATCCTGATTTCTAAGAGCTGTTATCTATCCCCAAGAAGTGTGAGTTTTGAGTTTCAGGGGATAGGACTTAAGGATTAATAGGAAAAAGTGACGTACAGACACAAACAACACTCTGTTCTGTAGAACATGAAGGTTCAGCGGACCACGCTTCCCAGCTGAAGCAGCTTGCTTTCAGAACTTCCCGGTCATTGGGTCAAAGCCCTCTTAGGGGTCCTGGGGCGTCTTTATCTCAGCCTTACATGTGACCCTTACAGACTCATAAAACTAAAGACATACACACAGCAATACACAAAGCTATGGCAGGGTATCAAAAGAAAAGCCAGAGATAAAATGCAACTGCTAACTTTTACTTACATAGCTGAGCAGGTACAGGAACAAAGCAATAAAACACTGCATCTGGCTGTCTAAGCTATACTGTTACAAATTTCTTTGTGGTACCAATAGGTTTTCACACACTACTCTCACTCGTGAGCAGGTGGGAGGAGCAGCGAAGGGTGATCAGTCCTTGTCGCAGACAGCATCCAGTCTCTCCAGGATTTGGGAGTTCCTCCTCCTCCTGACTTTGTTGCCCCCTTTTATGATCTGCCGTTTGCTGGCTCCACCCGAGGCCTGACACATCACCTCCTGGTTGCTTCTGCTTCTCTTCACCTGCAGCTCCTTCAGGCGCCTCCCCATTTTACACAACCATACATCCCATACTTCTTTTTCCCTTTTAAGGTATGCAGCTGGTGCCTCTGGGCTGCTAGGTCAGAGGCCATGGCTCTTTTCTGTATAGGGTTTTCCTGTTTTTCAATTTTAGACCGGGCGGGGTGGGGTGGGGTGGCTGCAGACAGTGCAGTCTGCAAGCAATCCAGTAAATTCCATTGCTAACTAGGTTAGACTTCCCCGATTCACTTGGTTCCTCAGTTCTTGGTCTGGAGTTTGTGGTTTAGCCTTTTGTGCTAAGGGCACATTTCCCTATCACAATTTAAAAGGGTCTGTGGACCCCGCCTCCACCCCACGTACCTCACTGCGTTGTTCAAGTGCCCATGCAGTTCACCCTAACATGCTGAGTGTGGCTGTTCACTTAAGAGTCACCAGGTAATTTTGCACAGTGTCTGTTAGTCAGAAAGCTCTTCCAGAAAGAAGTGTTTGTGCAGTGTCAAGCACAGTAGGGCCCTCTACTGTAAACACTATTGTAATACAAATAAGAAGCAATAATGGTGATTCTCTTTTTTTGTGATGCAAGCCTGACCCTTTGCCAGTTCTGTGTTTAAAGAGGCAATTTACTATTGCAACGTATCTTTGGGTTGAGCCATTAACCCATTTCAGGCAGTCCTCCAGATCTCCTGTCTCCAGAACAACAGTCAGGGGAAGTTTACCTTTGATCCCAAACATTTTTTTTTACCAAAATGTGATTTTATTATGTCTTCAGGCAATAGTGAGCAATTTAAAATCTCTCTTCTTCCTCTCCTCCTCCCTTGTTGAATCAGGTAATTAGCAGCATAAGGTTCAGCCACTGGTATTCACTGATGCAGCACCTTCCGAGCGCACAGGATATATCAAAACAGTGTTCTAAATGTGAGGTATTTTTGCAGGCTCTTCAAAAGATGAATTATATCTTGCCTGTCTTGGCCAGCTGATTTTTGTCAGTGCCAGTTCCTGGGACTTAGAGTTGGATAAGCATGTTGGGTCAACCCTTCCCCTGTAGAACAGCTACTCCATAAGAAAAATCTGGTCAAGAACTTCTGAGCATTTTAGAGAGACAATCTAATGATCAGGACATCATCTGGCCAGCTCAGGGTATAAGTCCCACAAAAACCCAGTCTGGAAGGAAAAACCCATAATAGGATGAATAATGTACTTTACACATAAATACTAAAGAAGGCTCTCAGTTCCCTGATGAAAGAAGCAGGCCTCCAACCCAGGTCTCCTTTTTCTTACTATGAATTGGGTGTATCCTATGAAGAGACTCCATCTCACAACATGAGACTAGAAGCCACAGGAGGAGAACACAGAGGGAGACATATCTGGAAAGATCAACACCACTAATGAAAAGGACTAGAAGAGATCCCATCTTTCAGAGAGCTCTTCAGAACAGGAAAAGAGCTTAAAAACAGAGGAAGAACAAAAAAGAAACAAACATACACTCTAAATAATATCTGTTATTTTTCACTTGCTGTCCCTGTGTGTGCTCCACTGGAGGTGATGGTACATCATGGCAACACTGACTGGAGATCTTCAGTAGCGATGCTTTGATGGGACACAGGTTTGTAGTTGGTGTCTCGCAGCAGGAGGTAAATTTGTCTGGTGTGTACATGTCCTGACCCCTCAGTTCCTTCTCAAGTGTCCTCATCTGAAGACAGATCTCAGAGCAGTGCTCTACCTCTTCCCTAAGTTACACAAAAATATATAATAGGTTAGACAAAAATACATCCAAGTTTTCTCCTCCCTTTAGGAAACTTGGTCTTAGTTATGTGGTAGACCACTACCTGGAAGCTGCAGGAACCTTCTGGAAGGACGGTATACTGAGTGGTGGGCAAATGCTTTTTTGTTTCCTGATTAAGCCCAATTAGGATAGGCAGCGGGGGCCTCATTATGAATCAGCACTCAATGGTCAGCTGAGGCCCTGCGCTCCCCATAAAAAGCTCCCCATCTGGTAGCAGGGGGGAAGGTTTTGGAAGGTGCACCGGAGGAGCAGAGCAGAGTGAGCGAGCGAGTGAGCGAGAAGGTACCACGGGGAAATGGTGGGCGAAGTGACCCAGGGTGAGGTTGCTCCTTTGGGGCGGAGTGAAGGCCCTGCCATCTGCCTCTTGTCCTCTTAGGAACCCTGGGCTGGAGTCCAGGGTAGAGGGTGGGTCTGGACTCCCCCCACCCTTACCCAGAGGGACTACTCCACTGGAGCAGGCGCAGGCCTGCAAGGGGACTAGCTTTATCCTCCCCATTCTGGACTTGTCTGTGATGAGGATGGCTCGCTAAGCAGAGACTCCTGCCTCTGGAAAGGCCTGGGAGGATAAGGGGTCCCCGTGAGTCTCTGATGCACAACAGAGAAACAACCAGGAAGCGCAGGGTCCTAAAGGGGCTGACAAGGGACTTTGTCACAGTTATTAATGTTAAAGAAATTAAATGTAATTTCTTTTCCCATTCCCACCCTTCTCCTTCAAGAGTGGCTTTGAGGAATGGCTCCTGAAAGGATTCCATGTCTCATTTCACGGGACATTCTTTCTGTGTAAAATGCCTTGGTAAGATGCACAGTCCTGCCAAATGTGTCCATTACAATAACTTTAAAGCTGGGGCTATCATGACTGGAACCTGTGCCTGAAAATGGAACTTAAGAAGAAATCTTTTCAACCTGCCTCAGACTCTCATTCACAGTCAGAACCAACCAGGAATGCAGCCAAACCCTTTCATGAGAAAAGGAGGAGAGCCTTGACCTCTGCCCCAAAAGATTTCCCATGGAACACTCAGTATTCTCTGACAGCAATGAAGGTGATAGAAAAGAGGTGGTCTTCTGACCACATGCTTCTCCCCCAGTACAACCAAAACCAACATAATGGCCGGTCACCCTTCTGGAGCCACCCCAATTCCCATGGTTTGCTCCCCCATGTATGCCACCACACATGCTATAACCTATGCAGTGGCCATCCTGGAATGCATGGGGCCCCTTTAAATCCCATTACTCCTGCACAACCTCACCAATCAATGCACAGATTTGTTCTCCACCAATCTCTCTTATAACTTCCACATCCATGGGACAGAAAGATCCACAAAAGGAAACAGAGGGTGACTCTGCCTCAGACACAGATTCACCTGAACATAGCTCCTCCACCTTCTGTGATCAAGCCATCATGCTGTCCCTACCAGTGATGGCAGACAACTTCATGCAGTTTCAGGAGCTATTCAAGTGAGTTTCACTCAGTCAAGACACACACTCTCCCTTACGGAGAAGGCACAGGAGAATCAACATAAACTACAAAAAAATTCTCCAACCTTTGACATCATGCAAGATTGCTCTTTGAATAAATAAGGCTATACATGTCAGATGCCTGCCACTGTGCCACCAACCTATGAGAGAGCAAACAGAAAACATTATGTTGTGGCTACTGGTCTTCAGAATGATTCCTGTCTGAATTGGGGCATATCTTTTAGAAAAGCATTCAGTGTTGATTTAAAAATTGCCAATAATTGAGAATCTCTTACAACCCTTTGTATGTTGTTCCAGTGGTTAATTACCCTTCCTGCTTAATTTTTTGAGAGATTTTGAGACTCCACCATTCTCAGAGAAACCTTGATTGCTACCTGCTTTGGTGGAATTATGATGTCTTAGCTGGGTGGCTTAAAGTCCCTGATGACAAAGGCCACCCTGACTTCTGGTCTGCCATTAAGAAAAATCTTTAGTCATCTGCTTTTGTCTCAGGTTCCTCATTAGACACAATATTTTCAGACAGAATAATTACATTCAGCTCAGTAATCAAATGTCACACCTGTTTACATATCTGGTTGGTGGCTGCAGCACTCCAAACAAATCTGACATACCTCCAAATTGCAGGTTAATTTCTTCTTGGAGAAATATTAGATAAGATAATGTCAGACAATGCATCCAAACAAAAGGACTGCATGGAGACCTGAGGGCGTACTTTTATCTCTCCTCTTCACAGAAGTAACAAAGAAAGAATGGCAAGTACTGTAGAGGAAAATCCTGGAACTGTGGATCAGTCAACAAAACCAGAGGTGTCAGCAGTATCTCTAAGAGCCCACTATGACAACAAAACAATTCAGTCTGGATCTCAAAGGCAAATTATCCTATCCTGTTTCTCAGACTTTTCTCTCCCAAGTACAGACAAGTGGATTATCTGGTCATCCATCTCAACTACTCACCAGAACACATGCAACATCAGGCACTAATTCGGAACCAAGTAATCAAATCGCTAAATTTGACAATCCCAAGAAATATCCACATACAATACATGTCAACCTACTGTGCTAGGGAACATATCTGGGACACAATACAGTACAAAGCTCATGAACCTTCAGAGACAGGAACAAGAGCAGCCACTTTTTCAATTTCAGAGTGATGAAGAAATTTCTCCAAACATTCCAAAGCCATCTTCAAGAGATTCATATCCGGCTCCAGTCAGAAAATATCATGACAGTGACATACAGCCACCGAGGAGGAACTCAGAATTCAGTGCTGGACTTGGAACTGATCGAGGTAATAGAATAGGTGGAAGAAAATCTGGCTACCATAAGGCCAATATGCAACCACAAAAAAAAAAAAATTAAATCTTAATGTGGGCTAGTTTAGCATCTGCTTAGTTAACAAGTCAGAATGGTATTTGAATCAAGAAGTCTTCAATTTGATCTCACACAGATTCGCCCTCCGGGTACTCAGTCTGAGTTTACCACTGGCACAAGAAACCTTAATTTCTATTACTTTAATCTGTTAAATGTTACACACCACTCTATTTGTCAAAACCCGCTTCTCAGAATTTCTGTTGGATGCGTTGAAGAGTTTTGCGGCTCTGTCTATGCAGGTCCTAAGGATTCCAGAATCTTTCTTACTTGTCATACTTCTTTCTAGGTATGACAAGAAATGATCTTACCACAATCCACACAAACCATGGCATAGTTTGAATGCGTGTAGAGTATTGAAGACTTACCTTAAGTCTACCAAATTAAGAAAGTCATATTCCTTGTTTTCACCAGAAGTGTCAAAGACTTCTGGCCAGAGAGAGCTTGAATGCCTGTTTGAATTACGTGAAACATCAGTTACACATATTCCTGAAGGAAACAGAATTTAAATTACTAAATTTCTAGCCAGAGCATGAATAGAAGGATCTTTTGCTTCAACAAAGGAATTTGTTATGCCAACAAGATGTCCTCTATCAATACTTTCATTAAATGGTGTAAGGTAGATTTCATATTCTCTGCAGAGGCATTCTTCTGCAAGAAGGTGTTGTATGCTATTACTGAAGTGTAACTTGCCCTTCAGGCATTTACTTGCTGGTGGAGAATTCTTTATCTCATTCTTGGGGTTTGTATCGGTTCCTCTGAAATTAATTTCACTGTTTGCTACATCCCACACACATAACAGATCTGTGGGGAAGACTGGGCTTCAGGAGGAAAATTTATTTTATAATAATTTCCTTTCTTCTAGCAGTATTTCCCTTAATTCCATCTCCATGCTATGAGTTCAGTAGCTGTAGTAAAGGAACAAAATTTATTTTTATGCGTACAAATTTATAGGCCGAATGAGCCCTATTGTATGTAGATCACAAGCTGACAATAAGGCTATTGTTTCTTATCAGTGTCTGGAGGAGTTAGAGAGTCCAAGCTGTCCGGAGAGCAGCTGATCAGCCAAGTAACTCCTCTGAAGCCCAAGGAGCTGCCCCCAGCCAAGCTGCATGGAATGCATTTTATAAGCCTGCATCTTATATTCTCTTCAGAGCCAGGGGGCAGGGAGAGCCACTGATGCTGGGGTGTTGCCTTGCCCCCACCTGCATATCTGGTCTCCACTGAGTTAGGATGGGGCTCAGGAGTAGTATGTTTGTGTTGGTGCTTCTGGGTTGGGAATGGGTGCTGTGGGTTTTGCCGTTCAGGCTCCTGAGTGCTCCACTTAAAGACGCAGCACACTGAAACACACTCAGATACATTCCCTCAACACATGCACGCATTTCCTCAACACATACACACACACCCTTAACACACACTCCATATTTCTCACTCTCTCTCTTTCTCTCATACACACATATGCTAAGACTCTCACCACCCAGCACACTCTTTCTTACACATGCACATGCACACCCTGCACATGCACCGAAGAATACATGCACTCCCCCCCCCCAACACACACAGACATGCACACTGAAACACAGATACATTCTCTTCACATTCTCTCTCAAACTAGGATGACCATATCTCCCTATTCCAAATATGGGACAAGGAGATATTGGGGAGAGGGGTGGCTCCTCCTGGTCCCCCTGAGCCTTGGGGAGCTGGGTAGTGGGTGGCAGCTAGTGGTGCACCCCCAGCTTCCCTGAGCCTTGCGGAGCTGCGAAGGAGGTGGCAGCTGCCAGTGCTCATCACGGCTTCCCCAAACTCCCAGCCAGGAAGCAGGTGGCAGCCGCTCCCCCTAAGGTCCCAACCTACCCTTAACCTTGCAGGGCCCCCTGCTGGCTCCCTCTTCCTGTGTATGGAAAGCATGTCAGTATGTGCTCTCTGGCCAGCAGCTGTGCCTGTGCACGCTGGTGAGGGAAAAGGTCAGCCAGTGGGGAGAGGGGGCAAATATAGGGCAATTGGCCCCTTTTTAAAAATAAGTTGGGATGCCTTTCTGGTGCCCGAAATATGGGGCTGTCCCACCCCGTATGGGACAGATGGTCACACTATCTCAAACACACACATTCACACTCACAGATGTTGTTGTTACTACTTGGTACTTCCTGTTTAAATGCACAAGGGACATATAATCTGTAGTTTTATTCCTTTAGAGTTCATTAAGGATTACAGTATTGTTATTTTAGTTTTTTGACTAATCTGTGCATTTTATAATATTTCTGTTACGCATAAATTTAATTCTTTGACTAGTGAGTTCCAAAATGCCTAGCCTACCTTGGCAGTAGTAATGATCATCATTGCTTTTATTACCATATTGTGTTTTGCCATTTATTATTTCTAGTGGTACCACATAATAGTATCCTTCTAGAATATAATTTTCTTGTACTCACCTTTGCAATGTCAATTTAAAAATATTAGCTAAAGACATATTTTAGACACTGTGCAGATGTGTATTAACTTCTGTTCAAAACTTACATATAAATTTAAAATATGGCTTTAATTAGTATTTGGATATTTTTTCGTTCTTTATATGTGGGACTTAGACAGTGTTCCTGTCAGCTATTTCTAAATTACCTGCAATAAAAGTCTTGTTTTCAAGTTAAAGTTGCATCACACCCTCCTCCAGCAAAATCTAAAATTGTGCTGCTTGTGAGAACTGGCTGCCCAGGCCGTATTTACTTTTTGCTGTGGGAAGGCAGTGTGGCCTGGAGGTGATGGGAGTTGCAGAACCATTAACACCAGGAGTCAAGGGGACACCCATTGGAGCTAAGGGTGTCAAAATATAAGTTCTCCCAGATTGCCATTTTCCCTAAGGCTGGCCCTGACAGCTTTGGTTAATCAGTTGTGTCCTTCCCACATCCGCTTATCACTTTAAGGAAGATTTGGCAGGGGTTGTGTCCTAAAAACGGAATAATCTGAGACTACTGGATAAAGTTTTTAAAACTTTCTCCAATATCCTTTTCACTTCATTCTTTTCTTCTAGTATTTGAACTTCAGTAGTTAATACGTGTCAGGGAAGCTGTAAGTGACAAAAAATCTAATAGTTTGTCAATTCACAGAGTAGTACAGAAAACATCAGCATAATTACATTAATAATTCAATATGTTTATTTTAGCTATCCTTTGATTAAAATAATTTTTATAAAGTCAATAGTTTACTTAGCAATTTTGAAAATGTCTTTTAAAAATTTATTACAGGCTGTTTTGCTCACAGGAGAACAGGGAACTGCAAAAACTGTAATGATTAAAAGTTATTTGAAAAAATACGATCCTGAAGAACATTTGTCAAAATGTTTAAATTTTTCCTCTGCCACAGAACCATTTATGTTCCAGGTAAAATTATAAATCTTACACAGCACCAGTGTATTTTTGCCTATATAAATATTTAAAATGTACTTTACAGTTCTGGTGATAAAGGCTGGATTTATTACTGTATAATTTTAGTACAGTAAACCCTTGAAAAGCACCATTTAGAGTTGCACTTAACTCGCATTAACCTGAGTTAAGCACAACTCAAAATCCCAGCCCCATGCAACATGGTTCAACCCTCCTGCCCAGCCCTTCTCACCACCCACACACAGCTCCAGTTCACACACCAACCCGGTGCCTGGCTCTGGCTCACCACTCCTCACACATGGCTCCAGCTCAACCCCCTGCCCCGGTTCAAACCCCCCACATGTGGCTCCGGTTCAAACCCCCCACATGTGGCTCCAGTTTAACCCCCTCTCTCTGGTTCAACACAGCCATGGTTCAAACTCCCCATGTGTGGCCCTGGTTCAACCCCCCCACCCACCAGTTCAAACCCCCTGTGGCCCAGCTCACCACCCCCGTACGTGACTCTAGCTCAACCCTCCCACACTGATTCAGTCACTGCCCCCCCACCGCGCACAGCTCCTGCTCAACTACACTTCCTGCATCCTCAACCCACGGCTGGGCTTGACCCTACCCATCCCCCCAAACCCTAGGATTTAATTTCAAAAGGAGCTCCAGGTGTTCCTGCTGCTTCTCGGGCTGCAGAAAGTGCATTTGGCTGGGAAAAAATGCCATCCACTGACTTACGTGAAATTTGAGTTATGCGAGGGTGCATGGGAACTCAACCTTCATGTAAATCAAGGCACTACTACATGTCATAACAAATTTTTTTACCAATCATTGTTTCCACTCAAATTTTTCATTAACCTCTTATGCACACTCATTGCACAACTATTTTAACTCCTTTATATTTAAAAAATTGCAGTCCACATTGCAGCACACATCCCAGAAATTCCTGCATATAGACCTGCTAATATATACATATCCCTGCTTCTGTAATTCCCACACCAGTGCATCTGACAAAGTAGTTTTTACCAATAAAAGCTTATACCCAAGTAAATCTGATAGTCTTTAAGATGCCACAGGACTCCTCAATATTCCTCTACATAGAAATCTTTTGGGGAGAAAATTGTAAATGGGTTCCCAAATAATTCCCTAAATTTAAATGTCTGTGCTTTATATGGAGATATTTCTGCTTATTATTCTACTCTAAATAATAATTAAAATTTAGGTTTATTCTTTTTCATCTTACTTTAATGATTCATTACTCTCAGCTGCCCATTAGTGAATTTGAGGGGAGAAATTTTGCACCAAAACTGAAAATCTCTTAGGGCTTGTCTACACTTGTCCCCAACTTCGAAGGGGGCATGTTAATCAGGGCGATGGGAGATTACTAATGAAATGCTGCAGTGCATATTCAGCACTTCATTAGGCTAATTCTGAGTAAAGGCACTTTGAAGTGCCCATGGCTACACGCATGACAGCACTTGGAAGTTTGACACTTTGAAGTTTCTGCGGGGGGAGAATTAGTCTAATGAAGTGCTGCATATTCACCATAGCACTTCATTATTAATCTCCCATCACCCTGATTAACATGCCCCCTTCGAAGTTGGGGGCAAGTGTAAACAAGCCCTTGGTTGATTATTTTCTTTCTGTTAGCAGTTCCTTTCTGAAGTCTACCCACCCTAGTTAATGACCAAAATATGATTCAAAACAAATTGTTTTTTTTTTTTCATAAGGAGAGCCTTCAAAACACCTAATAGATAAGTAATATAATTTTAGTTTATTTCTTAATGCTAATAATCAATTGTTAGGAGTCTTCTTAACAGCTTTTGAAGAATTCTTCTGGTGGCGTGAGATGAGGTGATTTAGTCCCGCATCCCCCAGGAATAATTCCAGATTACCTTTGAATTCTGTTGTGGGTGGGACAACCTATTTGTGAAGAATGAGAAGAGAAATTATCAAACAAGAAATGTTCCATTATCTCAAGGCAACAGCAACATTTTTTTTTAAAAAAAAAACCCTTTCAAAATATAAATATACAGTGTTTTAAAAATATGCTGGCATTGTGAATACTAAAGAAGAACTTTTTCTTTTTCTTCAGAGAACAATCGAGAGTTATGTGGACAAACGCATGGGAAGTACTTATGGACCCCCAGGAGGGAGAAAGATGACCGTGTTTATTGATGATATTAATATGCCAATAATTAATGAATGGGGAGATCAGGTATAGAAGTAAACATCATATAAGAAGATAAGACTAAAATATATTCTATAATATTTGAAATATTTTTGTCAATGTGTCAGGTTCTATCAGTCAGATTTTTTTCTCATATGCAGTAAACATTTATTCCTCTTTACAGTGTAATATTTTTATTAACTAGTAAATCATAGAAAAAACATATAATTATGGTGTACTTATTAAACAAATATGAGGGGGCTCAGAATAGGTATTCTGAATATACATCTTGGACTAGGTTATATTTCATATATTAGCCTCAACTTTGTCATATTTTAGAAGCTTTAATAAAAGCAGTATAATCTCCAAAGCAGCATGATATTCAGATATTCAGCCTGACATTAATTTGGGAGGACCAGTTGCTTGTAGACTATAAATTTCTGCAAAAGAGTTCTGTCATATTTGTGGAAAAGCCATATGGTAACTTGTGTGCAGACAAACTACAGTGAACTTTTTCATGTCCAGCATTTGATCACCTGGAACTCTGGCATTTTAATCATAAGTAAATTTTAGTTATGTTTTCCAGAAGTACAGCATAGTGAAAGCAAATACAAATAAATACAGCAAATACAGTGTAAATTTACAGTGCACAATACTACTGTTGTTGGTAAATAAAGTGCTCTGCATACACTTTTGTTTGTTTCTTAATATCTGATCTTGTTTTTCTTTAGTGTTATGCATTGCTAGGTATACCTGTTTATTATCCAGAATATTTGACTATCCAGCAACCTCCTGGTCCTGGGGCTGCCAGATATGAAAGAGTTTACTGTATTGCTCCTAGAGTTATTTCAAATAAGAATATTCCATTTCGTATTTTGCAATATATTGTACTCTTTTTATTCCACTGGGCTTAATCAAAGCCAGTTCACACTACAGACATGAAGTGGCATTACATAGATGTGGAAAGTAGACAATACATGGGTTTTCCTTGAAAACAGCACATAAGTAAGATTCATAGCCACACATGACTCCACCTAAATAAGCAAGGGGAGTTCCCATGACATAGGTATATAAATATTGCCTTATGAAAACATAGAGGCTTAGGAGACTCAGCTACTGAGGGGATTTAAGACACTCTGATTTCCCAAAGTCACCAATAACCCACTGAACTGATAGTTTTCCTCATCAGTAATTAAGGTAGAAATTATGCTTGGGAATATTGAATATATTCACCTAATAATTTCCTTCTATTAATCTTTTCGCTAGACCAGCTCATCAATAGGGAAGACCAACTGATATAAATATTAGCTTTAAGATCTTTTGTGTGGGGGTACATGCAGATAATTTTACTATTACTAATTATATTATGGTAGACCTAGGTCTGCAGACAAGCCTGGATCCACTTACTAAGCATGATACATTCATGTTGTTAGAAACTGTCTTTACCCAATTATCTTACAATCTAAATAAGCAAGATAAGCAAATATTGGCAAAAAGGTAGTAGTAGTAGTAGTATTTTCCCTCATTTTCAACTTGGAAGCAGAGCCATGGAGAGATTAAGTGATTTGCCCAAGGCCACACAAAAAATTCTCAGCAGAATTAGAAACTGCATCAAACTCCTCTAAGTGCCAGTTCAGTGTCTTAAACCCAAGACAGTGCTTTATGTGTTCAAAGTGAGTAAGTGTGTGTATTATTGTTTAGTAATATCTTAAAAGTGTGGGGAAAAAATTATGGTGGTTTGCCATGTAGGTAATGCCTTTATAAGTGATCTTGAAAGTCTTAGCAGTGCTGTGGTCTATGTCTACAGAGGTGAAAAACAAATTTCTCTAAGGATTAGAGGAGAGATTGCAAGAAAAAATGAATTTAGAAGATACACATTTTCCATTTTCTCCTTTTGAAATGATAATTAATATTTGTTTAACAAACTCATAGGTAACAAATGAAATAGTTCGTCAGATGATGGAGATGGAAGGAATGTACAGTCTGGATAAACCTGGAGACTTCACTACAATTGTTGATGTGCAGTTAGTAGCAGCTATGATACACCCTGGAGGAGGCCGTAATGATATCCCACAGCGTTTAAAAAGGCAGTTTACTGTGTTTAATTGCACATTGCCATCCAATGCATCTATAGACAAAATTTTTGGTATTATTTTTTGTTATTTTGATTTATTATACTGTAGAATAATACATATAAAGTTATAAACTTGAGTCCTCATTGTCCTCTTACATGAATTTAGATCAAGAGTAACTCCAGTGAAATAATTGAAGTTACGCTAGTGTAAAATTGTGCAAGTGTGGTGGCAGGGAATCAGGCCTTGCATTTGTTGCTTTATTTCTGAAATTTGAGGGTGAATATAGCACACATGAAAATGGGGGGATTATTTTCATTGTCTGCAGTTAAGAATTTTGAAGACAGGTATTGCTCACACTTAACATATAGCCAACATATTCCAGTGCTGCCCTGTAATACCTCTTGCTGATCAAGTTCTAAGCCCTCTTAACTTTGTCAATGCACTACTGTCCTGATCTGCAGTACCTGCTGCCATTTAATTCTAGACTTTTCTCAGTTTGATACTGCCAGTGACTAGAATGAGACAGATTCATTTGATTTGTGACCTAAAGGTGAATTAACAATTCTTCTGATTTTAAATATGCAGTAAATCTTTTTAAAGGTTTTCAGTTCTTCTTTGACTGTCCCTGTGAGTGGTCCACCTTTAGGTGTGTCAACACTACTGAACCCACTGGCCATAGATTTGTAGGTAGCAGTGTCCCTTCTTTGGCTATCCACACATGCAGGGCACAGGCACAAGATGCCTGTAGCACTTACAGTGCATGCGTAGACAGCCAACTCCTCAGTTCTTCTCTGATCGCCATCCACTTTGCTTGCAACAGCAGTCCCTCACCTCATTCCCCTGGGGGAAAAAAAGAGAAAAATTATCAAATCAAAAGGATAATTTACACATCAATGAACAACTAAACACATGGAAGAGGAGACAACAGAAAGAAGCCGCAGATGTGGTTTCTCCCAAGCGGGTCCAGCATGGCTTTGCTTCATAGTGCAGCTGCTCTAGTCAATTTCACTGTGCCCAGCTGGCTGAGTTTTAAAGGTGTTCTGCTTGTTGCTTGTCAATTTCAGTCACAGACTGAAGCAACTACTCAAAGATCAAGCAGAAACTTTCCCAAGTGGCTCCAGATGCTTTCAGCAGCTCTGTTCCACAGCACGGCCAGGATAGGCAGTTTCACTCATGTTAAGCTTGCGGGGTTTTTGCAAAGTTCTCTGCTTGTGGGCTTTCAGTCTTGATTTCTGACAGCTACTCTCTATGCATACAGTATCTAGGTCAGCACCCCAACATGGACAGCTGCCCACACTATAGGAAACTGACTAAACAGTCCAGGAGAGTGCGACAAAAATAGATCCCAATCTGACAGATTGGACCTATACCTATCTCTAGAACTGGAAGGGATTTTCAGAGGTCATCAAGCCCACTCCCCAGCAAGGCCAAGCACCATCCCTAACAATTTTTTTTTAATCTATTTGCTCCAGATCCCTAAACGGCCCCCTCAGGGTCTGAGCTCACAGTGCTGGGTTTAGCAAGCCAATGCTCAAACCACCCAGGTATCACTTTCACACCAATAGACTCTCACACCAACGGACTGCAACAACTCCCCACCTAGGCATAGCTCCGGGGGTAGAGATCTCTGACAGGGCTTTGATGATCACAAGCCCTAGAAATAAGATGAAAACCCTGGAGCTAGCAAACCTCTCACACCCTGAGTCTGTCTCCCATCACTGAAATTGACAAGCTCCAAGCACTGCACTGCTGCCCTCCCTCAGGTTAAGGGGGCAGCCTCAAGTGCTTTGCTGAAAAGGTGACAGGAGGAGAGGGCTCACTCATCTTCACACAAGACAGTGTGGCTCTTTGATACAGCCACCACCCTGGTACTGCAGAGCAAGCGGGAAATGAAGTAGGTACAGCCTGCTGCTACTAGCAATACACCAGTGCTGGCAACTGCTGAAAATGACAAACCAGCATTGTAGAAGCACAGAAAAGCAGTTAGCATGGCTATAGCCGCTCCTGGCCTTGGTACCAGGAGCACAGGGGGTCCTGGTACCTCTGCCACCTCCATCATTTATGCTGGAGTATATTACCACAGGGGAGCTCTCTGTCACCTCGGTAATGAGCACCCTGCTGCTTAGTGAAGGCTTTTTATATGGCTCCAGGCTTTCCTGTTCACTTGGGCTTTGCATTCAGCACCTTCTCACCCAGATGATGAAACAACAGAGTGCGCACCAGCTTCAGCTGTGAGTGCTGGCAAGCCAACAGTGGCAAAATGTACACCAGCTTCTGCTCAGAGTACACCAGTGCTGTCAGCTGGGAGCTTAACATGGCTACAGCCACTTTGGTATTCCAAGCACCAACAGCATGGGAGCTCTAATACCGATGCCCCTCTGCCATTTATATTGCAATAGGCCACCACAGGGGAGCTATCTGCCACCTCAGTAGCAGGCACCCCTCTGCTTAGCGAAGGCTCTTTACACATCTCAAGGATTTCACATTCCGCTGTTTGAACCTGTGATTACGCAAGACTTTCTGACTCAAGTGATGCCATATCTCCTCAGAGAACTGGGAGAAGATTATCATTAAAGCCAGTGTAATTGCAACAGTGGTAACAGCAGTGTGTGCCATCACCCATGTCAACCGGCTGGCCATACAGGATTTATGGGTGGCTTCTTGTCACCAGCTCCTTCTCCAGGTGTTACCTTATCCTCACATAGACCTTGACTGCCCAGTATTCAGGCACTGGACAGGCTGGAGTTTCAGAGTTTGAGGACTATGGTGCTTACAGTAGAGGAGATGGTTACCTGAATTCTCCAATCCCATCACAATTCTTTCTCTCATTGTCCTCCAGAGGCTCAACAATACCACCACTCATCCCTTTCTCGGGTATTGACCCCAAAATTTTCAGGCCCCATTCAGGAGGTTCTCAGACAGGCTCAAACTATCCCTCTTGACCCCAAGGGATACACATCACAAGCTGTCCAATATCTTACACTTGTCCACTCAGAACAGAGTGGCAATATTAATTTCATATAATCACAGATGCATCCTTACTAGGCTGGGGAGCTTATATGGACAAGCTTTCCATTCAGGGCTGATGGTCCCCATAGGAACATCTACTTTGTGTCAATTTATTAGAACTCAGAGCAGTTCTCACAGCTTGCCAACACTTTCAACAATAAATCCACAGTATCAGAGTTAAGATTCTGACAGACAATGTGACGACAATGTACTACATCAATCACCAGGGTGGGGCATGCTCCTGCTCCTTCTGTGCAGAGGCAATCCAACTTTGGAACTGGTGCATTTGGAATGACATCACACTTGTGGTATCTTAAATACCTGGTCTCAACAATGTTCCTGTGAATTGGTTGAGCAGATACTTTGCACCAGATCATGAATGGGAACTCCTCAATGGAGTTGTCCAATCTCTGTTTTGATGCTGGGGAACATCCCTCATCGACCTTTCCATGACCTGACACAGCAAGAAATGTTGTTGTTATTGTTCCAGGGCAGGATTGCGACACAATTCACTAGGTGATGCATTCTTAGTGACTTTGAAGAGCCCTCTTTTCTATGCCTTTGCCCCCACCAAACTCATTCTGAGTCCTTCACAAGGTCAAGGCAGATGGGGCCACGATGATGCTAGTGGCCCCCTCATGGGCTTGATAGCATTGGTTTCCCCTTCTGCAGCAAATGTCATTTTACCCTCTCTATCCTCTGTCCCTTCTAACTGAGAATCAAGGAACCTTGCAGCATTCTCAAATATGCATGCCATACCTTATAGCGTGGTTCCTAGTTGATTCGATGATTCTGAACTTCTCTGCTCCACACAGGTCAGAGAAATTCTGAAGTACAGTAGGCAGTAGAATACCAGAACTACTTACCTCTCCAAGTGGTGTAGATTTGCTGTCTGGTCCTCAACACAGCACATGGAGCCACCTACATCCCCTCTTCACGCTGTCCTAGACTACACAGTAAACTTAAAAGACTCGGGCTTGGCACCAACCACTTTGAGAGTGCACTTTGTGGCAATTACAGCCTTCAGATGAGATATAGAAGGTTTCTTAGTGTTTCCCAACCAATTACTAAAAGATTTCTCAAGGGGCTAACAAATATGTAACCCCCATGAAGGCCAGCCCCTCTCTCAGTGGAGCCTGGACTTAATACTCTGGGTGCTGATGGGGCCACCATTTAAACCTTTGGCTACTACCTTTTTGCAACTACTGACCATAAAGGTGGTTTTCCTTATGTCTATTACGTCCATCTGTAGAGTAAGTGAAATAGCAGCTCTCATGGTGGTGACCCCACACACAGTCTTCACCAAGGATGGAGTGACTCTAAGGCATCACTCAGCCTTATCCCTAAAGTTTATAGTGAATTTCATGTCAGTGAACCAATCAGCTTGCCTGCCTTCTATCCCAAGCCACATTCATCACTGCAAGAAGTATCACTACATACCTTAGACCTCCATAGAGCACTCACCTTTTATATAGACAGGACTAAAGCGTTCCAGAAAACAGACTGGCTCCTGGTTTCAATTGCTGAGCGCTCCAGAGGCAAGCCGTAATCATCTCAATAGATGGCTAACATCATTACTGCGAACATTGCCCTGTGCTACTCTTCCAGCTGCATACCTCTTCTGATATAACAAAGGGCTCATTCCATAAGAGCAGTGGTGGCTTCGATGGCTTTTCTTAACGGAGTTCCCTTTAGAGACATTTGCAGAGTGGCTACTTGGACATCGCATGACACCTTTGTGAGGCACTACACGGATCCAGAACCAATGGGCTATGGACACCTTATTGGCCTTAGCAGTCCTCTCAACATGGATTACACGATGACTCCTTTTCCGTCCTCCTGTTTGATGGGGAACTGCTTGGCCGTCACCTACAGTGGAGAACCCACAGGGATATCACTTGAAGAAGAAAGTGGAGTTACTCATGTTGATGCAGTAACTGTCATTCTTCAAGATGTGTGTCCCTGTGGGTGCTCCACTACCCACCCTCCTTCCCACTGTAGAGTCCGTCTTGTTAGTTTGTTTTTCAGATTCCAGAGCAGTTGCAAGGAACTGGTTAAAGCCGCACCACGCATGTGGTCAAAAGAACACAAACAGAATGATGCAGTGACCATACATGCGTGGACCCACTGCATACAGCTCTGCAGAGTCTCTGATCTGTGGTGCCAGAACAAGCCAAGCACCTTCTGTGGAGTACCCATGGGGATACACATCTCGAAGAATGCCAGCTCCCAGCCCTGGGAACCCCAGGTTTTCAACTTGTGCTAAATTCATGTTAATGCAAGTTAAGCACAAGTCAAAATTGCGCATATCAGGGGTTTATTGTAAAGTGACTCTGCCAATCAATGCAGCCATCATGTATCCTGCTCAGGTCTTCTATGAGAACTGACAAGAGATATTACATTCCAGCCAAAGGAGCAGAATTTTTTTTCACCCATCCAGCCTCTAATTCCCTAGTAGCTGAGTAGGTACACCATAGAGACAACCAAACACAACTGAAGTCCATTCCATGTGACAAGGACTGGAAGGGCCTGGACAGCTTTGAAAGAAAACCCTCTTCATCAGCTTTCCTTCATTTCTGCATTGTGAGCTTTTCCACGCTTTTAGTGAAATACACAGACAACATGTGTCACAAAATGAATCCTTTATTGACCATCTCCCGGAAGATGCCCAGGAGCAATATAAGACAAAGATCACTGAAGACAACCTTATAGCAAAGACTGTGTTACAGGCTTCCCTAGATTCAGCAGACATAACAGCTTGATCCTTGACCACAGCCATAGTGATGTATTGCATTTCTTGGTTCCATTTTTCCAGCTTCCCTAAAGAAGTATAAACACAGTTGAGGATCTCCCCTTTGAGGGATAAAAAATATATGCAGACTCCACTGACACATCCCTCCATACACTCCAGGACTCTTGTGCCACATTAAATACTCTAGGTCTGTATATACCCCAACCAAAAAAAAAAGGCAAGAATATTATTAAAACCATCATACAAAACCCCCCAAGTAACAGCAAGCCAGTACCTCTACCTATTAGGACTCATCTCAGCCACCACATTCATAGTCAAACATGCACAACTACACATGCATTGCCTATAGGGATAGTTCCAGGGCTCATACAAGCCCTACAAACATTCACTACACAAACAATTGAACGTGCCTTCCAGAATCAAGTGTTCCTTTCAATGGTGGCTGCAACCAATGAATGTTTGGGTAAGAATTCCCTTTCACCAATAAACCTCGTCACTCAGAATAACCACAGATGCATCTCTTGAGTGGTGGGGAACCAACATGTCAGAGCACACAATTCAGGGACAATGGACAATAGCGGAATCCTGTTTATGCATGGAAGTACTAAAGCTCCGAGCAGTAAGACAAGCATGCAAACAGTTTCTCTCTACTGTGCCACAAAACTGTCAAGATTTTCACAGAGAACATGGCACATACTATATAAACAGCCAGGTCAGAGCACAGTGCTATCCTTTATGCATGGAAGCCATACATCTATAGCAATGATGCACAGCCAATCCAAATAGACATTTCTGCAACATACCTCCCAGGGAAGCAGAATACTATTGCAGACCACCTTAGCAGACAATTCTACCAAAACCACAAGTGGGAACTAGATTCCTAAATACTAATACTCATATTCCACCAATGGGGATTCCCAACTGTACATCTATTCGTGACAACTGACAACACCAAATACCCAACATACTGTTTTTGTGCGGGTCTGGGAAAGGAACCTCTGGGGACACCTTTACCATCAAATGGGATATTCCTTTCCTGTATGAATTCACCCCCGTACCACTCATCCATATAGTACTGTACAAAATCATACAAGACAGAGCACAAGCCTTATTAACAGCACCCAGATAGCTCAGACAAACCTCTGTTCCATACCTAACCCAGTTATCTGTAGTCCCTCCTTTTTACCTCTTCTGCAAATTCTTCATCTCCTCATCCAGGACACAGGCAGACTTTTTCAACCACATGTTGTAGTCCTCCAACTCAGAATTTGGCTCTTCCAGTGCTAGCAGGACTAGAGTTGCAATGTTTTGAGGAAGTCAAAAGAATCCTGATTACCAGCTGCAAACCCATAAGACATAAAACCAGAAATGGCGTCACTTCCACAACAGGTGTATAACTCAGGCCCTTTTACCTTTATCAAACCCATTACCTAGAATTTTGGATTATATTCTGAACGTCAAGCAATAAGGTCTTACTAATAGCTCCATAAACTTGCACTTAGTGGCTGTCTCCATGAGGCACCATGCAATTGAGGGATATACCACATTTGCACATACAACTACCAAGTGTTTCTTGAAGGGGCTGAATAAATAACAGTTTTCCACTGTATAAACAGCACACCCCAATGTGGGACCTTAATATGATACTGCACATGCTGACAGGCAAACCATTCGAGCCTCTAGCCATGTGCTCCCTATTACATCTCTAAATGAAGGTATACTTCCTCATTCCAATCACTACAGCCAGAAGAGTTGGGGAAATAGTTGTCTTCATGGCAGACACTCCCTATATATTGTTTCAGGAAGATAAAGTCATCTTAAGACACCATCCCAAATTCCTCAGGAAAGCAGTCTCACCTTTTTACTTGACTCAACCAATTTACTTATCTGTATTCTTCTTGAAGCCTCACACAGACACCAGACTCAAAGCTCTTTACTCCCTTGAATTTATTGAGCTCTCACCTTTTACTTAGAACAAAGATCTTTAGGAAATCCCCATGTCTATTTTTGTTTACTACTGAAGGAACCAAAGGCAAAGCAATGTCTAAACAGCTACTTTCTAAATAGATCTTTGCGTGCATACAACTATGCTATGAACTGAGCAATATCCCTGCTCCCCAAATGGTTCACACACACTCCACCAGAGCCATTTCTGCACCACGGTCTTTTCTCAATAACATTCTCATTATGGACATTTGCAGTGCAGCAACATGCCAATCAATTAATACATTCATAAAACACTACACAATAGAGCAACATTCCTCAGCAGACACATACTTTAGACAATCTGCAATAACACAATCATATAGATCATGAAGCCCCACCTTCCACAACAAGATGCTGCTCCATAGTCACCTAATGTGGACCACCCACAAGGACACTTCTCAAAGAAGAAGAGAAGGTTACTCACCTTGTGCAGTAACTGAGGTTCTTTGTGATGGTTGTCCCTGTGAGTTCTTCACAACCATCCCTCCTCCCTTCCAACTTCTTGTCTACTCTAATCCCCAGGGTGTTTTTTCTGCACAACTGCTGCCTAGCCAGTCAGTCCCCAGCCTGTAGTAGTGCATGGAATTCTTACATCCTAAGTGTAGGGTTGCATACTTGTCCTTCTTGAACCTTGTCAAACTTCTTTTGACTCAATCCACTAATTTGTCAAGGTAGCTCTGGACCCTATCACTATCCTCCAACATATTTACCTGTCCCTCCAAGCTTAGTGTCATCTACAAACTTTCTGAGGATGCAAAAGCAATCTATCATGCAGATCACTAATGAAGACGTTGAACAAAAATGATTCCAGGACTGAATCCTGTGTTACTCTGCTTGATATGTGTTGCCAGCTAGACATTGAGCTATTGATTACTACTCTTTGAGCCTGATGATCTACATAGTTTTCTATCCACTTTAGTGCATCCATCCAGGCCATACTACTTTAATTTGCTGGCAAGAATGCTATAGAAGACTGTATCAAAAGCTTTGAAAAATTATCATATATCACATCCACCACTTTTGCCATGTCCACAGAGCTAGTTATCTTTATATCTTTCAAAGATAATGGCCAATGGCTCTGCAATCACATCAACAAGTTTTCTCAGCACCTTCAGATACACAAGTCCATCAAGCTAGATCTAATGTATGTCCAGTCCCTGGAGTACAAATTGTTTCCCTCTTATGATGTGGTTATTTAGTTTAATGATGGGTACCTGAAGTGCCTTTTTTGTGTTGGAGATTGTGTTATCCCTAGTAGATGATCACTCTGTTTCTCTTTCGCCAAGAGAACATGTAAGGTGAGAGATGCCTTTCTTAAACTTTTTTTCTGGATTTCTCAATGAGGTGCTCCTCAGAACCAGAGTAAAAAGGGCCTATCGGGCCTGAACAGGCTTCCTTGACTAGTGCATCTGTGACTTGCAGCTCAACTCCAAGCTCCTTGGCTCCTTCCTCAAAGAAATAGTCATTCACTTGGCTGGTAGGGCAGCTATGTCCTCCTTTATCCAATCATCTGAAATGGGTAGGATAAAACATTTGTTTCCGGAGAGAGAAGAGGCCTAAGTTACCCCTCCTGAGACCTAATAAAAGGAGTCATAGATCTCTTCTGGCTACTCAGTCATATGGTGTTTCATGGCCCAGACTGGGCTCACAGTGATCAGGGAAGCTCCAGCCTGCCTGCAGCAGACCTGGTCCTTGGTGGGCCTGGCCCTGAAGTGCCCTAGGTGGGGGGCACTTGAGCCCAACCAGAGCTGCCTTGGTTCACAGTGGCCTGGAGTGTGTCATGGACAGGGAAACTACAACCAAGTCAGAGTATACCCTGTCCACGGTGGACATGCCACTCCAGCCTAGCTCCCTCCCCCGTTTAATTATTTAACCAGTTAAACTTAACGTTTAACCAGATACACAGGATTTTACTTTAAAACAAAAAGGCAGTCCAGTAGCACTTTAAAGACTGGACTGCCTTTTTGTTATGATAGAATATAGACTAATACGGTTATCTCTGTGTTAGGATTTTACATTGCTACTGGTGACAGCAGCCTTTACACTTGGGTGGAAAGTTCACCTAGGCTACTTACAGACCTGGGGTTCTGGATGCCTGTTGATACTCACCTTCACATAAACTTTCTGAAACTTAGAGGTATTTGTCCAGAGTTCACAACATTTCTTCCTGTGGTGTATAGACTAACAGTCCAAGTAATGACAGGCAACACAAGGTTTTATGTCAATGGACAGGGAAAAGCACATTAATTCCTCCCCCACTGAACACATTTTATACAAGTAAGATTGCACTACCAGGCTTGCAGAATATTCTAATGGACTAGCTCAGCAGGCAATTTGCAAATGGTCTATTAAAGACTATTCCCACTGAGCAGCTTTGCAGGTAGGGATACCTAACAGTTGACCTATTAGATGCAGATTGCAAAAAGAAATACCAGTATGAGTCCAGGCTTCCTGTTGGATGCTTACTCATTTCATGGTCTCTGTTTATCCACTAATTGCTTGTCTACCACTCCTATAAATACTTAGAGTCCCAAGGAAATTCAGGCAGAATTCAGCAAGTGATTCTGCAGGCCCCAGCTTGGTCTAGGCAGTTTTGCCTTATGGAACTGATTATTCTGTTAACTCACACTTACTTACTATTGTCTGTCTTACCTAATATTATTTGATCTCCCAGAAAAAGGATCAGAGACTATACCCATATCTTCATCTGACAACATATGTATGGGCTGGTCAAATGATGTCAAAAGACTTCGTTTTTTTGTCCATGCTACTGATATGAAGCAAAAAAGGACCCATCTAGACTAAATGATGCAGACAAATGGAAAAGATTCTCTCTTTTGGCTATATAATGCCACTTATCTCCCTTAGAAGCCCCAACTTACTATTTTTGGCCTTCTTCTCTTAATAAAGCATTTAGGATTATCCAACAGCTCAGTAGGTGCACAGTTAGCAACAATACACAGTCACTTCCTGTCCTATAGTTTTATCACCTTACAACTGCTAGATTTCTCAAGGGCCTTATTCATATAATTTCTGCATGCCATAGGTCCTCTCCCTCAGTGGACCTTAATGTAGTCTTTAGCAGAATTAATGTCACTTCTTTTTGAGCCCTGAGCAAGTTGCTGTCTATATTGTCTATCCATAAAAATGGCTTTTTGCATCTCTACCATCATCTCAAAGGATAAGGGTTCTTGTAGAAGGTCCACTTGACATGGTGTTCCTTGAAGACAAATTGACCCTGACACTTAACCATAAATTTTGCCAAAGATTGCTTTAGACTTTCATCGCTATCAGATGATTAACTATCCAGTTTTCTTTCCCAAGCCTCACTTGAACAAGGGTGTGCCAAATTGCTTGCCCTGGCTGTATTTAAGGCTCTTTCATATGATCTTGACAGAACAGGGCCTTTAGGATCTCTTCTTTGATGGATGCAGCATTTTCTGATAAGATGAAAGGTCAAACAATATCCACCCAAAGACTACCCAATGATGCCTAGTTGTATTAGATCATGTTGTGAGTTAGCTAAATTTGGTTGGATCCCACTTCACCAGGACTCAGGCAAATTCTGCAGCTCCTTTGGAAAGGACATCAGTTTAAAAAATGTTCAGGACAGCTACATAAGGGTCAGTGCATGCTTTATCTAGCACTATAGCTTAGTTGAGACCTCAAGATCTGACACCCTCTTAGGCACTACTGCTTGAATATGAGATACTTAGTTATTAGCCACTAGAAGATAAATCCATGTTGACAATCACTCAAAGAAGAAAAAATTATTACTAGGCCTGCCAATGTAGGGCGGTTGGGGAGGGCAAAGATGGCAGTTGTCCCCAGGCCTGGTGCTTCAAAGAGGCACAGAGATCTGGCTGCCACTGCTGCTACTTTGACAACTGCAGCATCTGGAGCTCTGGGCCCCTTGGAAGTGCCATGGCAGCGAGGGAGTGGAGGGGGAACCCTGACTGTCCTTGGCCCCACCCCTTTTGCTCTTGGCCTTGCCCTTTCTGGGACACAGAGCCAAACCCCCCTCCCACCTTGCCCTGTATCCTACGGTGGCTGTTGGCACCCCAATGGTTATTTAGTTACCTTACAACAGTTGCACTTCTTTGAGATGTATTGTCTCCATTGATTCTCTGACATAGCTTTCTTCTCTGCTACTTCAGAATCCTATATTAGTTGAATTCTGTAATGGTAAAGAAACTGAAAGATGTTTAAGCCCATTTCAGTCTTCATGTCCCTCTGGAGATGATGTGTGTGTGTGTGTGAAAGGAAAATAGGGTACAGACACAGACCCAATGGACAGTTGGCCAACAAAAATTCCAATCCCATGTGCAGGTGGGGGTCTGTACACCAGAAGTGGAATCTGTATAGATAGTGTCTCTCAAAGAACCATGGCTACTGTAAGGTAAATAACCTTTAATTCTTAGGAAAGAATGAATTATATCTTGCAATCATTCTGAAATTATATATTTCATCTTATTTTTCAGGAATAATTGGCTGTGGATACTTTCATCCATGCAGAAAATTCAATCCTGAAATATGTGACATGGTAAAGAAATTAGTTCCAGCTGGCAGAATATTGTGGCAATGGACTAAGGTACAGAATACAGGAAATAATGGAGCTGTATTCACTATTTATTAACAGGGCACCTTTAACCATAAAGTACCTTAGGCACTTATTACAGAACTTGAAAGAAAATCTTTCCTAAAACTACCCACAGTGGTTACTCACTGTGATCAAGATCCATGAGAAGGGTAAACAGGGGTGATGCTCTTCCAAATTATGCTGCACAATAAGATCAACCCACATGAAATGTCAATCACAAAAGATTATGCAGATGTTCTAAATATGATCAAGAATATTTCCTGGGCCCCTTGGTTTTGGCTTTCCCTAGTGGGGGGTTTCTTGCTGTGCTGGATTCTTTGTATCGGGCATTCCCTTGATTAAACTCATATGGTCTGCTGTGCTTCTTGATCATAGCTCCTCTTAGAAGGGTCTCAAATGCTCCACTGGGCTCTGCTAGATTATTTCAGTTAGGGCAAAGTGGTGGGAGAGAGTGGCGTTACTCCACAAGCCAGCTCACTCCTGGTGTCAATGAGCTGTCACTCGCAATAGCTCATGCTAATCTTTATAATTTAATTCTTCCCTTACTTTCCAGGAGCTCCTCTGTACACAAAAGTTATACCATTTTTACTATACTGGTGTAGTTAAACTGTATTACACCCCTAGTGTGGACACAGTCACGTCAACATTTTACATTGGTATGGCTTTTTTGGTTAAAAAAGTGAATCATCCCTAACTAAAATATATTAGTAAAACATTTGTGCAGACCAAAACAAAAGTAGCATCTTTCACTGTTTATCAAAGAGAAAATACACATTGTTTTATTGATCATCTGAGTTAGTATTCATTGAAATAAATGGGGTAGTTTACACCTCTGAAAGTTATTTCTTCTTCGAGTGGTCCACGTGGGCGCTCCACCGTAGGTGTCGGGCTTGCCCTGGCGCCGCAGATCGGAAAATTTCCAGCAGTCTCCATCGGGTCACGCATGCGCCGATGCGCGTCGGTCCTTCGCGCGCTTACGGTCACGTGCGTGATCCGGTCCCCGCCAGTTCCTTCTCAACTGCCAACGGCTGCAGACGGAATCCACTCTGGCTCCAATGCCTGAGACAGATAAACTCTGTTTTACTTATTGATAATAGTTATAGTTATAGTTAATTGTTATTTAGTTGTTATAGTAAGTTAGTTTTAGCATGTACATAGTTTTAAAAGGAAAAGGGAGTGAGAAAAAGGATGGAGGCAGCCGCCTTCGGCGGGCCCGGTATCTAAAAGCCTTCAACATTGTTTATTTAACTGTTAACGGTTATCGGTTGCCGCTTTAATTGACTGCTAAGTGCTTTGTTAGCACTTAAGGACCTTAAAGACTTAAAGCTAAACAATGTCCTCACCGGGTTTTAAAAAGTGTGAATCATGCTGGGAGGCCATGCCTGCCTCAGACGGGCACAGTAAATGTATTCGGTGCCTTGGGGAAGCCCATGTCCCCCAAAAATGCCCCCATTGCTCTAAGCTAGCAACTAGAGCTCGAAAGGACAGAGAGATGAGACTCAAAATGTTCCTTTTTGACAAGGCCCTCCAACCTGCAACTTCAGAAAAGCCCCATAAGGAGGGCTCTTCAGGTTTGCACAAGAAGGAGGCGGCCTCTCTGACCTCCTCGGTGCAGAAGAAGAAAAAGACTTCACCAACTCGATCCCTGCCAGTTACCTCTATGAGCAGGACGAGTGGAACACGGGGCCTGGGCCCACTGGCCTCTTCTGCTGGGAAGGCCGCGGCGCATGTGCCCGTGCAGGGGCCTCCAGCTCTTAAGGAGCAGCACCGAGGGCTGTGCAGGCACCGGAAAGGTCGGCACCGGCTGCTGTGGAACTGAGCCTGATGGCACCGGAGCAAGAGCACCCGGCACGGAGCCCAACGGTGCCGGACAAGACTTCCCGAGTGGCACCGAGGACAGCGGCAATGAGTGCGGCACTGGGGGCAATGGAACCCAGCACGGCACCGACTACGGTGCTGAGCCCCCCGGCACCGATGAGAACACCTGCGGCACCCGAGCAGGGGAAAGCGAAAGCAAAGACCCGGCACCGCAGCCCCTCCCCTGAGGTCATTGCGTTGCCATTATCACCTCGCTCTCCCCCAGAGATTCAGCGGGCAGCAACTCCATCAGCCTGCCGCAGGCTTCCATCTCCATTCCTTCAACCACCATCTCCTGGACTTGGGCATTTTTCACCAACTTCAAGCAGGGATCCCTATGAATACGATCGCAGGGGATCCCCGCCTATGTCAGTGTCATCTCGACGGTCACGCCATTCTTCATATCACCTCTACGTTTTCAGGTTGTGGTCCAGGTCCCCATCACCGGGCCCTTGCCCTTGTTGCTATGGCCGTCCTTACTATACGGGACATCGGCACAGGAGTTCTGGGTTTCAGCGTAGATCCCCGTCAATGCCTCGTCAACATCACAGCACACAGCCTCAACCTGGGGGAACACCACGAGTTTCCCAGTCAGAGACTGGTTCAAGGGATCTGGAACTCCACCTGGAAACCTTAAAAGTGCAACCATGTGAACAGAGTCAGGAACCTGAGGACTTAGAGGAGATATATCACAGCGATGCCTCCTCGTCCTCCCCAGATGAAGCTGTTGTTCCTGGAGATATCTCTCCCCCAGATGACCTAAAGCAGTTTCAAGAGCTGTTCAAAAGGGTGGCTCAATCACAAGACATTCAAGTGGCGGAGGTGCAGGAGAAACACCATAAGCTCCTCAAAAACCTCAGACCTCCGGCTTCATCTAAGATAGCCATACCACTGGATGATGCAATTATGGAGTCAGCCACTAACATATGGCAGACTCCATCCTCCATCCCTCCTACTAACAAGAGGGCGGATAAGAAGTACTTTGTCCCTGCCAAGGGCATGGAATTTCTGTTCAGTCACCCACAGCCTAATTCACTAGTGATTGAATCCTCGCAAGACAGAGCCAAAACGTCCCAGTATAAATCCAGGGGATCAGACAAGGATATAAAGAAATTAGACCTCCTTGGCAGAAAGGTTTATTCATCATCTACCTTACTGCTACGGATGGCGAATTACGCCGCTCATTTGTCGAACCACAATTTCGACAACTATTCTAAACTCACCTCCCTCATGGACTTCCTCCCAGAGGATAAAAAGCCGGTCCTCAAAGCAATCGTCCAAGAAGGCTATGCAGCTTCACGAGCAGGAGTCCAGATTGCCTTGGACGTAGTGGACACAGTGGCTCGTTCCACAGCCACTGCGGTGGTAATGCACAGGGAATCGTGGTTCCAGACGTCCGGCATTCCCAAGGATCTGCAAGTAAAAATCACAGATCTTCCTTTTGACAGGCAGAAATTATTTGCAGGATCAACTGACTCAGTTCTACACTCTAGTAAGGACTCGAGAGCTACACTTAGGACCCTGGGTATATATACCCCGCCATATAGGAGAAAGAAGTTTTACCCTCAGCAAGGGCATTATAATTATCAACCACAGTGCACCCATTTTCAGTGGGGGTATGATCAGGGGTGCCAACAACAGCCATAACAGTACAAGGCCCCTAGACGTCGGCCACAGCAGGGCCGCGCCCCCTCCGGACAAAGCATAAGACAGCAGGTTTAACAGGTACGTCGGGGACTGCAAAACAAGACCGTCTCTCGGTGCCAATCTCAACATATGTTTCACCATCGACTCAAGCCATTCTACTCTCAATGGCAAAGCATCACCACAGACAAATGGGTATTGGAGATTATAGCCACGGGGTACACAATCCCTTTTCAATCATTGCCACCACCGAATCCTCCCACCAGGCCTCTTTTCAGGGATCCCTCTCACCACATAAAATTAAAACAGGAGGTGGACCACCTCTTGTTCATAGGGGCGGTGGAGAGAGTACTGGAACAATTCCAGGGCAAAGGCTTCTACTCCCGGTACTTCCTGACAGAGAAGAAGACAGGAGGTTGGAGACCCATCCTGGATTTACGGGCCCTCAACCGGTATCTGCGCAAACAACGCTTCAAAATGACTACAATTGCTTCCATAATCACGGCACTGGACGATGGAGACTGTTTTGCAGCCCTCGACTTACAGGATGCGTATTTCCATATCACAATTCATCCGGCGCACAGACGTTTCCTCCGGTTCACAGTAGGCAAAGAACATTTCCAGTACAGAGTCCTTCCATTCGGTCTCTCTTCGGCATGCAGAGTTTTCACCAAAACCCTGGCGGTCGTGTCAGCTTACCTACACAGACAGGGCGTCTTCATTTTTCCGTACTTGGACGACTGCCTGCTGAAAGGAACTTCCAAAGCGGAGGTCTTACAGATGATACGCATCACCACAAGCACATTTACCTCACTGGGCCTCATCATCAACCTCTCAAAGTCAAAAACCGAGCCCACACAAAATATAGAATTTATAGGAGCCCGAATAGACTCTGTTACATCAAGAATATACTTGCCCAATGCTCGTTTTCGCGCCATTGAATCTCTGGTACAAGTAATAATGTACAGCCCCACTGTTCCAATCCTAACATGTCTACAGTTGCTGGGGCACATGGCAACCACCACGTTTGTGGCACAAAATGCCAGACTGCACATGCGAGGCTTGCAGCATTGGTTGGCGACCGTGTACAAATCATCAGCCCATACCATTCACAGGATGGTATCACCCACAACGGAGGTGTGAAGGTCACTGGCATGGTGGGCAAACCCCAAGAACCTACTAGTAGGAGTACCTTTCCGCCAAGCACAAATTACTGTTTTTCTCACAACAGATGCATCCCATATGGGATGGGAGGCGCACATGGACAACAAAGCCACTCAAGGTTTATGGTCTCCGTGGAGAAGACACTGCATATAAACATACTAGAGCTCAGAGCAGTGTTCAATGCGTGCAGACATTTTCGGAATTACCTGCACGGGAAAGTAGTCGGGATAAATACTGACAACACCTCCACCGTGTTTTATATAAACCGACAAGGAGGGGCCAGATCTTGTGCACTCTGTGCTGAGGCTGTCCGGTTGTGGAACTGGTACATTGCCAACAACAATAACCCTAAGAGCTTTATACTTGCCGGGTGTCCACAACGTAAAGGCGGACCAACTCAGCAGACACTTTACGCCCATGCACGAGTGGCAGATCCGTTCCGACCTGCTCCACCGAGTGTTTCACAAATGGGGGTTTCCCCAAATCGATTTGTTCGCCACTCACAACAACAAGAAATGTCCCCAGTACTGCTCCAGAGCGGGCATAGGACAGGGATCCTTGGGGGACACCTTCATGATCCCATGGAAGGACCCTCTACTCTATGCGTTCCCTCCCACAACACTCATACACAAGGTTTTGGAGAAAGCCAAAAGGGAGAGAGCACGCATGATACTCATAGTTCCAACCTGGGATCAACAACAATGGTTCCCACTGCTTCTACGCATGGCACATTGCCGGCTGTTTCCCCTACCAGCAGTACCGGTCCATCTCACACAGGCTCGAGGGTCAATACTGCATCCGCACCCACAGGGACTCCGCCTACAGGCATGGTTAATCCATGGCTCAGCGCCCTAGAGAGTACATGTTCAGAGGGAGTGAAGCAAGTCCTGGAGTGTAGTCGGAGGACTTCCACCAGAAGGACTTATGAGCACAAGTGGACATGATTTACCTCCTGGTGCTCTTCCAAGCAGTTGACACCTCTGGACGCCCCTAAAACCACAATTCTGGACTACCTACTAGAACTCAAACAAAATGGGCTCTCTCTATCCTTGATAAAGGTTCATCTCGTGGCTATATCAGCTTTTCGACACGAAGAGGAGGGATCAACCATATTCGCCCATCCTGTTGTCATGCGCTTCTTAAAGGGGTTGACAAATCTATATCCCCCTCGGAAACCGATACCGCCGTCGTGGAGTTTGGACTTGGTCCTCCACACGCTGTTGGGACCGCCCTTTGAGCCATTGGCTACGGTTCCCCTTCGGTTACTTACCATGAAGACAACCTTGCTTCTTGCAATTACATCATCCCGTCGGGTGAGCGAGCTTGCAGCAATAATGGCCACACCGCCCTGCACAGTGTTCTCAAAGGAAGCGGTGGTCTTGCGATTACACCCAGCCTTCGTTCCAAAGGTCTCTTCAGACTTCCACATTAATGAACCGATAGTATTACCCTTGTTTTATCCTAAGTCTCACAACTCAAGCAAAGAGGCACGGCTGCACTTATTAGATGTGACAAGGGCGTTGGCCTTGTACATAGATAGAACTAAGCCTTTCCGGAAAACGGACAGACTCCTGGTGTCTCTTGCACCCAGGTCGAAGGGGAAGGCCTATCTTCGCTGAGGATTTCAAACCACATCGTGTCATGCATAAGACTGTGCTATGAGCTTTGCAAGACTCCTCTGCCAGTTCCACCCAGGGCTCACTCCACTAGAGCGATGGTGGCATCGACTGCCTTCTTCAAGGGAATCGCGCTGAGAGACATCTGCAGAGCAGTGACTTGGTCATCCTACGACACTTTTGCCAATCACTACGCCATGCACCGGATGTTTGATGAGGATACACGCCTGTCGACAGCAGTCCTTTCAAGGGCAAGCTGCGCATAAATTGGGTACCCACCTCCTTTTCTGTGGTGGGGGGGTTACTGCTGGGTAGTCACCTACAGTGGAGCACCCATGGCGACCACTTGAAGAAGAAAGAGAAGTTACTCACCTGTGTAGTAACGATGGTTCTTCGAGATGTGTCCCTGTGGGTGCTCCACTACCCACCCGTTCCTCCCCACTTCGGAGCTCTGTTTCGTATTTTTCAGGGACATCTGGAGCAGTTGATCAGGAACTGGCGGGGACCAGATCGCACATGTGACCGTAAGCGCGCGAAGGGCTGACGCGCATTGGCGCATGCGCGACCCGACAGAGACTGCTGGAAATTTTCCGATCTGTGGCGCCGGGGTGAGCCCGCCACCTAAGGTGGAGCACCCACGGGGACACATCTCGAAGAACCATCGTTACTACACAGGTGAGTAACTTCTCTTTCAGATTCTACAAATACAAGCTTACATCATTGTATCAGTTATGCCTGGTTTACATTTTCAAGACTCTTTCAGCAATCAAAGAGCTAATTAATTACTTTTTTAAAAAGCCTAGATTCCAGTAAGACACCAATATGGTTCCCATAAGAGACCTTTAATGAACTGAAAATTAAAAAGGAATCCTACAAAAACTGGGAACAAAGACAGTTGCTAAGGATGAGTGACAATAACAAAGTGTCACAAACACGTATGGGCAGAATCAGAATGGCTGATGCAAAATATAAGTTACAACTGATAACTGCATAAAATTCAGTAAGAAGAGACTTCAGACATTAGAAGTAATAGAAATTTTAAGAAAAATATTCATCCTTAATGAGGATGGAGAGCAAATAACAGATGAAACAAAGAAGGCTGACTTCTTCCATATCTGTTTTTGGTTCAGTCTTCACTAAAAATCTTAATTGTGACTAGATGTTTAATAGTAATAGAAAGGTAGCTGTATTCGTCTGTATTCTAACAAAACAACCCAGCAGTCATGTAGCACTTTAAAGACTAACAAAATAATTTATTAGGTGATGAGCTTTCATGGGGCAGACACACTTCCTCAGATGTGAGGAAGTGGATCTGCCCCATGAAAGCTCAGATGTTTAATGCAAATAATATTAACAGAAGGTGGAAAATAGGGGGAAAACAGATTAAAGAACATTTAGATAAATAAGATATATTTAAGTGAGCACTCTCAAGTTGGCAGGGTCACATGAAATGTACCTTATAATATGTCCAAACAACTTCACAATTATCTTTGAGGACTCAGACAAGAACAGTTCCAAAGAACTGAAGGTGGGAAACATAGTACCTAACTTTAAAAGGGTGAAAATGGAGGAGCAGTGGAATTATACACCAGTCATCTTAGCTTCAATACCTGGAAGGATTTTGGGAAAAAATATTAGACAATCCATTTGTAAGCACCTAGAGAATAATAAAGTGATAAATAATTGCTAACAAGAACAAATTATACAAAACCAACATAACGTCATTCATACCAGCAGCCTGGTAGGGGCTGGAACTGGTTTCTGTAGAGCCAGGACCATGGCCAGCAGCCCAGTGGGGGCTTGAGGGCCATGTCCAGTAACCCAGCTGGGGCTAGAACTGGCATCTACAGGCCCAGTGATGTGGCTGTCAGCCTGGCTATGGCTGGAACCTGCCTCTGTAGGGCCAGAGCTGTGGTCAGAAACCTCGCTAGGGCTGGAACTAGCTGCCAGAGTCGGTGCCATGGCTGGCAGCCTGATTGGGGCTGAAGTGGCCTCTGCAGGGCCAGCAGCTGGGGCTGTGGCCAGCAGCCCAGCTGTGTCTGGGATCAGATCCACCACAGGCCAGGTTGAAGGTAAGCCGGTGGCAAGGGGTTTGGAGGGGGGCAGAGGAAGGGAGATCCGTGGGGTGCAGAGCCACCAGCAGATAGGAGCAGCAGGCTGGGAGAATAGGGAGACCTCCTTTTGTCTGGCAAATTCCTTCATTTGGGACTGTTCAGGTCCCAAGGATGCTGGACAAGAGAGGTGCAACCTTTATTATTATTTCCAGCGTGTATTGCTCTTCTTTCCTTTTAGATAGCTTTGAGTTTGAACAATAACAGTATTTTCTGTGTTAGGTAAAGATGCTGCCCACACCATCCAAGTTTCATTATATCTTCAATCTTCGAGACCTTTCCCGAATTTGGCAAGGAATGTTAACTATAAAAGCAGAAGAATGTGAGGATACCACTACTCTCCTGGCACTTTTTAAACATGAGTGCAATAGAGTAATTACTGACAGGTACAATAATTGTAAATGTATTATAACATTTAGTACTACTGGGAGACCTATTAACTCTTTTCCTACACCGAGGCTATGTCTACACTAGCCCAAAACTTCGAAATGGCCATGCAACGGCAGATAGGAATAAGGGTATTTTGAAGCTGGTGGGGTCCTTTTGAAAAGGAGCCCCATCTGGATGAGCCACATGGCGGCGAGCCATGTCAATTTCGAAGTGCCATGGCTGCCGGCATTCTAACAAGGCGCTGAATATGTATTTCAGCGATTCATTAGTAAACTTCGAAATGGCCATTTCAAAGTTTTGGGCTAGTGTAGACACAGCCTGATGTCAAGAGGAGGTCTGCGCAGAGATCCATGTTAGAGTATATTTTTGGTGGTTATTTGATAATTCAATAATTTTATGTTCTGCAATATTTATTAATATTGGGAGACCATTATATTTATATATTATATCTACTATATATTTGAGAGAGTTTGCGCCTCTGTAAGTGTCTGTGTCTGTGAGTCTGTTCAAGAGCTCCTCTTAAATGGTAAGACCTCGGACCACCAAATTTGTTGTGTGACTTCTTCTTATCCTATTTTAAAGCAATGTCAGGGTTTGATTGTGCCAGGACAGTGGGATGTGGCTGGAATGTGATTGGTTCCCATAACGTGGAAAGGGAGAAGTCTTGTAGGGAAAACAGTTATACTGCAAAGTAACCACAGAGGGGTGGGCACACCAATAAGATGTTGGCTGGTTAGGAAAGGGGCTCTGAATGTTGCCAGCCACTTTCTACAGGTAAGGTTCCTGTGTTGGAGCTGGGCATGGTTACCCCCAATTTGATGTCCCTCATCTTCTGCAACATGGCTATTATTACACATTATGGCTAATACTGAGCTGGTTGTAATTTGGTGTTTAGCTTCTGTGGTGCACCCAACTTAGCCAACAATATGATATCATTGGCATATGTAAGATTGTGAAGCAGAATGGTATTTAACTCAGTGCTTCTGACAGTTGCCTCCTCAAGCTTACCCATTAATAAATCAATGTTGATGTTAAACAATATGGTGACCAAATAGAGTACTGCCAAAGTCCTTTGGAAATAGGAAAATATTCCATGTATCCGTTTTTGACTTGAACACATGGACATGTATAAATTATTGATAAAACACAGACTAGTCATTGAAGGTACCTTGGCACTCTTTTCAAGAATAGGAGTGCTAGCTCAGTGTAGCAAAAAGACATGACCACCTTAGAAATTGACAGGGTGACAGACAGATGTGGAACCAGGAAGGTCACATACACCGTACTGGAAGAAGAGGTGTCAGACAGGAACAGAAAATTTCAAAGATGGGCCATATAGCTTAGTTAGACAGTAGCTGCCAAAGGAGATGGATGTGTTCTCCCCACTGCTGATACAAGACCTCTCAGCCAGTTATTCTGAGGACTCACCCACGCTACCAGATCTGTCAGACCTGACCAATACTGAGGAGTTGCTGGGATTGCCATTGGCACTATACACTGAGGAGACACCAGAGACTCATTGCAACAAGTTATCAAACCTGGGGAGAGTAAGAAGTAGGTCAAGGAAACTAGACAACTGTCTGATAGAGTGGTGGCCTGATACAAAGTCAGTGAGTAGTGAATCCCTGCTGAAGCAGAGTGGCAGTCAATTCCACTGCTGTTTGGGACCTGGGCTGGGACACAGTGGAGTTAGATGGGCCTGTGTCCCCATCCCCTCTCCGCCAATGTGGTAGCTTTCATGGGGTAAGGGAGGCCTCTGTTGGTCTGCTGACTGAACTCTATACTGTGCTTACCCTACCTAAGGGCCTGTTATGTATTATGGAAAGGACAAAATAACTCTTCTTTTTCATTATCTCCACACCAGGAATGATTTTGTAGACCTCTATCATATACCCCCTTAGTCATCTCTTTTCTAAGCCAAAAAGTCCCAGTGATATTAATCTCTCCTAGGCCGCGTCTACAAGTGCCCCAAACTTCGAAATGGCCACGCAAATGGCCATTTCGAAGTTTACTAATGAAGCGCTGAAATGCATATTCAGCGCTTCATTAGCATGCGGGCGGCCACGGCGCTTCAAAATTGACGCGCCTTGCTGCTGCGCGGCGCGTCCAGATGGGGCTCCTTTTCAAAAGGACCCCGCCTACTTCGAAGTCCCCTTATTCCCATGAGCTACGTCCGTGTAGACGTAGCCCTAATGTGGCATATGTTTCATATGACAAATCATTGTGTTGCTCTTTTCTGAACTTTTTCCAATGCGAAGATATCTTTTTTGAGATGAGGTGACCACTCTGCATTCAGTATTCAAGATGTGGGCATGCTATGGATTTATATGGAGGCAGTAATGTATTCACTGAATTATTATGTATTCCTTTCATAATTTCCCAACAGTTGGTTTGCTTTTTTGGACTGACACTGGACACTGAATGGATATTTTCCGAGAACTGTCCAGAATGATTCCCAGATCTGTCTTGAGTGGTAACAACTAATTTAGTCCCCATCATTTTATATGTATAGTTTGGATTCTGTTTCCATTATGCCTTACTTTGTATTTATCAACATTGAATTTAATCTGCAATTTTGTTGCCTAGTCACATAGTTTTGTAAAATCACTTTAAAACTTTTCACAGTCTGCTTTCGACTTAGCTATCTTGGGCAGTTTAATATCATCTGCAAATTTTGCCACCACACTGTTTAACCCTTTCTCCATGTTATTTATGAATAGATTGAATGGGATTGGTTCCAGTGCAGACCCTTGGGAGACACCAAGGGCTTCTCTACACTAGCCCCCTCCTTGTAGGGGGCATGTAAATGAGCCCAAGCAGTGAATAGCAATGAGGTGTTGTGCCTTATGTGCAGCACCTCATTAGCTTAATTCTTGCTGTGCAAACTTCTAAATTGCATACTTGGAAGCACCAACAAACTGTGTAGCCGTGGGCACTTCAAAGTACCCACACAATTTTGAAGTGCCCTTACTTCCAAAACAGAATCCCAACTATACATATTAAATGAAGGGACTAAAATGTTTTGGGAGTAAGGGCACTTCAAAGTTGTGCAGGTACTTCAAAGTGCCTGTGGCTACACAGCTTGCCAGTGCTTTGAAGTTTGCAACTTTGAAGTAGGCATGGTGAGAATTAAGTTAATGAGGTGCTGCATATGCAGCACAGCATCTCATTGCTATTCACCATTTGAGCTCATTTACATGCCCCCTTTGAAGGAGGGGACTTGTGTAAGCAAGCCCCACTGGTTACCTTTCTCCATTCTGAAAACAGACCATTTTTTCTTACCCTTTGTTTCCTTTCTTTTAATCAGTTATCACTCCATGAGAGAACTTTCCCTTGCCCCATGACAGCTTGCTCTGCTTAAGAGCCTTTGTTGAGGGACCTTATTAAAGGCTTTCTGCAAATCTAAGTACACTATATCCACTGGATCTCCCTTGTCCACATGGTTGTTGATGGCCTCAGAAAATTTTAATAGATTGGTGAGGCATGATTTCCCTTTACAAAACCATTTTGACTCTTTCCCAACAAATTACGTTCATCTACATATCTGGCAATCACTATTCCCTCTATTTTTTTTCCATCCATGTGCAGAATAAATGTGGTTATGTTCACCAATGCATCTGTGGATGGGCACAACTAGTAGAAACACATGCTACCAGCTATAGGGATTATGGTAATCAGCTGGGCAATGCCTGATTCTCTTCTGGGTGGCCACCCAAGTGGACATCTTATTAGGAACATTGTTCTTTACTAAAGTTTCAACAAATTTGTCTGGTACTGAAGTTTGACTTAGTGGCCTGTAATTGACAGGATCACCTCTAGATCCCTTTTTAAAAAATGATATCACATTAGCCTTCCTCCAGTCATTTGGTACAAAAGCTGATTTAAAGGATATATTATAAGCAATAGTTAGTAATTCTGCAGTTTCACATATGAGCTCTTTTAGAACTCTTGGGAGAATGCCATCTGGTCCTGGTGACTTCTTACTGTTTCTCAGTTGGTTAAAAACCCTTCTTTAATAGCACCTCAGTCTGAGACAGTTCCTCACATTTGTCACACAAAAAATAGCTCTGTGTGAAGTCTGATGCAAAGAATTAATTTAGTTTGTGTGCAATGAACTTGTCATCCTTGAGTGCTCCTTTAGCATCTTGATTGAGCAGCAGCACTTCTGATTGTTAAGCAGGCTTTGTGCTTCTCATGTACTTACAAACATTGCTCTTACTTTTTGAGGCTAGCTGTTCTTCCAATATTTTTTTGGCCTTCCTAATTATATTTTTATGCTTCATTCAGCCGAGTTTGTGCTCCTTTCTGTTTTCCTCACCAGGATATAACCTTCAACTTTTTTAAAAATGTTTTTTTTTTAAATCTCTCACTGCTTCTTTTACTTGATTGTTAAATCACAGTGGCACTTTTTGGTTCTTTTATTATGTGTTTTTATTTGTGGTATACATTTGAGCTGAGGCTTTATTATGGTGTCTTTGAAAAGTTTACATGCAGCTTGCAGGCATTTCACATTTGCCACAGTCTCTCTTAATTTCTGTTTAACTAAACTCTTTATTTTTGTGTAGTTACCCTTTCTGAAATTAAATGCCAGTGTTGGGCTGCTGTGGTGTTTTCTCACCACAGGAATGTTACATTTAATTTATATTATGGTCACTATTTCCAAGTGGTCCGGTTATATATACCATTGCTGGTTCCTCTCCAGCCCAGACTCTCCCCACAGCTGCTCTGTCTAAGAGGGTAGCAGGAGAGCTGACTTCTCTCTGCCCCCTTCACCCACCCACTTGCTCCTTTCTGCCATCTGGTGTTATCTGAGAACTCTCTCCTGCCAGACTGGGGGTGAAGAGGAGCAGATAGCCTCTGCAGTTCTGCTCCAGCTTCACAGAATACTTGAGCCCCAGCAGAAGCTATGCTGGGAAGACAGGATGAGGGGAAGCCTGCACCTCTGAAGAAGCTGTACTTGCGTGCAGGGGGAGGCAGAGGGAAGTCCCAAGCTGAGCCCTGGTGGAAGTTGTGCCAGGTGGTGAATGAAGGGAAGCCTGGGCAGAAATTATGTTGGGTAGGGGGCAGAGGGAGGGAAGCCCCAAGTCACAGCAGAAGCCATGCCGGACAGGCAGTGGAAGGAAGGGTGGCTCTGTGCAGGGGAAAGGGGGTTCTTGGGCTTTGCAATTTGGGGTGAGTGGCACCATCTGGGAACTTCCTTCAGTGGTCCCCCAATGTCCCTTTCCCCATATCTCATTATGCCCTGTCAGGTAATTTGCATAGGGCCCCTTAAATCTTAAGGATGGCTCCAGTGAGGGCAATAATTGCATTAGCATTACCCAAAGGTTCCCACTGCAGGTCTAAGGAGGGCATAAAAGGATCAGAACAGAAAGTTCCTCCTCAAAGAAGACTTGGTCATAAGAGACCTCAGGCCCTGAGAGAGGTAGTTGCGAGACCCTGTGTACTTTGCATGTTTTGAAGCACTTTAAGTCTTCAACTAAGTCCTGTATCTCAGTGATAGTGGGCTCAATAGTGAAGTTTACTGTTGCCAAGAGGACAGCTTCGATGGACTCTGCAGTTCCCTTAGTACTGGCACTAGTGCCTCAGACAATGGCACTGGGAACAACATCATTAGGTCTTCTATGAGTTCCATCAAGGTTAATTTAGTGGCAATAGTACCTTTCCTCATGCCAGTAGAAGTTTTCTTAATATACACTCATTTGACCACAATGAGATTCCTAAAAGGTCTTATGAATCTTTTTCTACAGATCAGAACCACTATGCTGTTTTGGGATCTCAACCTTGTTCTTTACCAGCACCCTTTGAGCCATTAGTTGTGTGCCCACTGCACGTGTCTCTGAAGATTGCTTTTTAGTGACAATTACTTCTGCTCAAAGTTGAGAGGATGGGGGATCTAAACCCTTTGTTTCCTGTGTTCTCCAAGGAGAAGTTCATTATGACCTCATCCACAATTTTACCTAAGATTTATTTCTGAGTTTCACATTCAGATAACTATTCATCTTCAGTTTTCTTTCTTAAACTCCACTAATCTACCAAGGAATCTGCCTTTCATACAGTAGAGGTCATTAACCTTTATCTGGGCAGCACTAAGGCATTTGAGAAGAAGGGGTGGCGGAACACAAACCAAAACAGGCAGATGGGAGGAGGGTGAGTGCTACTGAAGTCACAGCTGGGCAGTGAAACTCTCTTGTCTGCAGCTGTCCCGCGGCTGAGGCAACTGGCGATGAGTGCATTCTATTTACTGCAACTTATCCCCCTCCCACCAAAAAAGAGCATTCATTCATTATGGCACGGTTGCTTTATTGGCATTACGGCAGAGACATGCATAGGTACCATGTGCATTACAGATCAGTCATAAAGCTGTTTTTTTAAAGCATTTCTTTTTTGCTGCAGCCTGACCGTGGCTACTGGTGAATGGCAGCATAGACAGCTGCAGGTAAGCCTTGCCTATTGCCTCTGCTTCAGAATTCCAGATAGACAGGAAAGTCTCCTGCCTTGATTCACATATGTTATGCAAAATAGTGCACACTGTAATAATGGTGGGAACATTAGCTTCAGAAACATCCAAACGGGTCAATAAACATCTGAACCTCTCTTTCAAATATCCAGAGGCGTATTCCACAATCATTCTGCACCTGCTCAGTCTGTGATTAAAGTTTTTCTTGCTGGGGTCCAGGGCTTCTGTGTAGGGTTTCATCAGGCAGGAAAGCACAGGGTAAGCAGGGTTGCCCAATATAACAATAGGTATCTCCACATCGCCAATCTTGATTTTCCTATCAGGGAAAAAAGTCCCATCCAGGAGCGTTCAGTACAGCCCCTAATTTCGGAATATGTGCATGTCATCAGCCCTCCCTGACCAGCCAACATTGATGTCAGTAAAACAACCTTTGTGATCTACCAACCCCTGCTTGACCATGCAGAAGTACCCCTTTTGATTAATATACTCCGATGCCAGGTGGGCCGCTGCCATGATGGGGATATGCGTGCCATCTGTTGCCCCACTGCAGATAGGAAAGCCATGGGCAGCAAAGCCATCCAGTATGGCCTGTACATCTCCTAGGGTCACAGTCTTCCTGAGGAGATACCGACAGATTGCATGGGCCACCTCCATCACCATGACCCCACTATAGGTCTGCCCACCCAGAACTGATTTGCCACTGACCAGTAACTGTTGGGGGTTGCAGACTTCCACAGTGCAATTGCCACTCACTTCTGTACCATTAAAGCCTTCCTCATTTTGGTGTTGCTGTGCTTCAGGTTGTGTGTCAGCTCATCACAAAGTTCCGTAAACGTTGACTTGTGCATGTGAAAGTTCTGCATCCCTGCTGGTTGTCCCGGGATTCCAAAGCAATGTAATCCTACCAGTTGTGCTGGTCTCTTGAGCACAAAACTGCTGCTCCACTGTCAGCAATGCAGTCCTAGCAGCCACCGGCTCTGAGTTCTTGCACCACAGTTGGCACAATTACTGTTCCAAACCACCATTCTCAGCAGCGGCAGCAGCAGTGGCAGCAGCAGCAGCAGCACTAGTAGAATAGCCAAGCATCACTGAGCTTTGGAATTGAAGGACAAATTGTGTGACAGCCGCTGTGGCTGCTGAAATAATCTGTGCTATGAGTTGCAGCATTCATGGATCCATGCTTGCCCTGGAATGCTGCAGCAGGAAATGGTGTGATATCCAGTTCTTTTTTCACCTGGTTAGTGATGCACTGAATTCTGGGATAGTACTTGGAATTCTGGGATTCCAACATGAGATACCCACAAGCAACTTGAGCTAAGGCAATGTGGGATAGGTACCCAGAATGCAGTGCTCAGGCTGTCGAACTTGCATGAGCCAATGGGGATGCAGGTATTCAACACGGAGAAAAGGTAGGTTGAATTTCAAGAAGCTTTGTGGACACTTTATTCAAATTCATAATATCGAGAGTAAGTACCAAATGTATTATATATTGATTTTATCTCATAGTATAGACACAGCCTCAAGAGACTAATAATGAGGGTTAGTGGCTGTATATAAGTTAATCTTTCACATCAATTCTTCAATATTTTTGCCTCCTAATCTAAAAGCACAGCTCTTTGCTCAGAGTTATGTGACGTGGGGGTATCACATTCTTACCACTTACCACCCCAATATAAAGGAGAAGAAAAAAAGAATGAAAATCAGCACATTTAGCTGTCTGGAATTCAGAGTTCTTGGCACCTACTTTTGCCTTTTCTAGATTCTGAAGCAGTCTCCATCTCATTCTATCTACTGCTATAGAGCTGAGCCTACCTACCTGCTTCTTAAGAAATCACACTCTGACTACAAAAGGAACTGCTTAATAATTTTGATAGTTTGTTTGAATCCATAATCAAGATAGAAGCAAAGGAGAAACTTTAAACAAGGGAAAGTTCCACACTGGTAACTGTATCAGTACTCTCAGTTTTTCCCATCCTGAGTTCGTCCCTTCCTGCCCTCTGTGTTCTGTCTACTCTGGCTTTATCTATGATCTGTGTGGTAGGTGGTAGTCAGAATGTTGAGGAGTAGGATCAGCCTGTACAGGAATATGCCCTCTTATTTGCATTATTTTCTTCCTTGCTGCCTGAAAGATGGCATTGTGACTTTAGATATACTGAATCCCAGAGTGAGATGAGAGCAAAAGAAGGTCTGTGATAAGCACATCTGTCAGTGAATCATTCCCCTTTATTTAACTGATAAGTTAATTTTTTGTCCTGCAAGTCTGAAAGTTGACATTTTATTATAGAGATAAAACATAGTGACACTTAAACTTCAGTGGCTATCATCTAATTTTTGTATCACTAAAATTTTGCTTGAGTCATTTTAGTATTTAACTATTTTTCATTCCTTTTGAGCTAAAATGTTTTTTCCATTCTTTTAAATTGCATGATCTATGTCTTCTAGATTTATCAGTGATGAAGATGTAGCTTGGTTTAATAAAACCACTGCTAGAGCAATTGAGGAGCATGTGGATCCAGGATCAGCATCAGCTCTCCAGGCAGAACCATATTTTGTAGATTTTTTACGGGATATGCCTGAACCAACTGGTGACGAACCTGAAGATTTTGTATTTGAAGCACCAAAAGTTTATGAAATGGTATTTTATTTTATACCTCAAAAATTAGTAATTTAAGTTTTGTTTTTATTTTTTTTAACACAGGTTGGACCTCCTTGGTCCCACACCCTCAGGACCTGAGCCTTCCCATATGAGGCAATTTGCCGAACCAGGGGAGGTCAGGCCACTTTGGGCCATCCACTTTAAACAGTGGGGTTCCTTGCCCCCAGAAGATCCCCACATAGGGCCAGTGGTGGTTCCACACTTCCAGCTGCCAGGCTCCCCACCCAGAGCCAGCAGTAGCTCTGCATCCTGGGCTGCCAGGGGTCCCTGCCCCTGGATGCTGTGACTCCATGCCCAGAGCTGGCAGCAGATCCATTCCCAGCCAGTGGAGCTGCCTGCCATACCTGCTGAGCCACCAGTCCTTAGCAGCTTCTGTGGCTGGGTCTTCCTAGTCCAACGACATCTGTAGTCCTGCCACACCGCAGGTGGTGCCAGACCAGAGAGTCCCAAACAAGGGAGCTTCAACCTGTATTGAATGTGTCATATTGTTGGAATCAAATTAAAGTTTTATTAAATAAAGGCACAAATTTTGTTTTAGGGAATACATTTTTAGATTGGCTACATTAGTTTACTGTTAATCATGTAAATCTGTATCGGGGTCAGTAGCCCCCAGCAAGGGTGCCAAGATTGACAAGGGAGATGATGTTCATCGGCACAGGAGGTGGGAGCTCAGTCCTGCTCCTCCTCCCCCATGCAGCTTGCTCAAAGCCATGCTGCCTGTGGATTAACAAAAGACCAAATGCTATCTACCACTACCTAAGTGGTAAGGCTCCGCATCTTAATTTATTTATTAATGAAGCTGTTGTAAATAGGACTATTAGTGGCTTTAAAAAGTATGACCAGCACTCTGATGGTATATAGAGGTTAAAGGTCAAATTTCAGCATTCCGCTTTGGAAAGGTTGCTGACCCCTGATATATATCTTCAAAAAGCAATTTATAATGTGGTAAGCAATCCATCTGGTATATTTTCTTCATTCTTTTCCATTTCACCCCATTGTTCTCCAGTGTTGAAGACATTTCTGGCTGCACAGAATTAGTGAAGCTGTTTTAAGAACTAACAGAATTGTGTGCTCCTGTGTAGCCCTCAGCATGCCCTTAAGACAGCATTGAAATATATTTGCAATTTTTTTAAATCCCGAAGGGTAGAAAATCTAAAATTTGTGTTTCCTTTGAAATCCTTCTTTCATGAAACACAAGGTAATGCTAATTCAGAAAGAGCAATAGTGGCCATTCGTTTTACTTTATTTGGTAAAATAATTGTCAAGGCCATACAGGAACCTTGTGTTGAAGAGAGAGAAGAAAGAAACAATTGGGCACTAAAACTTTTTTATTAAGTGGTATTTAAGTGTGCAAAATCAGTCGTACACTGGGTTGCTGACAGAGGGGCAAAAGGGGCAGCTGCTGTCAGGCCCAGTGATTTAAAATGTCCTCAGACTCCTGGCTGCCCTGGCTGGCATGGATTGGGCAATGCTGAAGGGGTGGCTGGAAGAGGTCCCCCCGCCCACTTTGCTCAGGGGCCCAGCAATTCTGTTGACAGCCATGAACAGATACTTAAATGAAAGAAAAATTACAGGCAGGCTTTGAGGATTGATTGTAGAACATATACAGATGTATTTTCAACATGTTTCTGGGTTGAAACTGTGGTATTTCACTTTGGTGCTGGTTTTATGTATTTAAAGAAATAATAAGATCCATTCTGGAAAAATGCAAATTTACTACACTGTATAGGAGAAAATAATATAACATACAGATTCATGGGGGGAGATTCTTGAAAAAAAGTAATGATGAAGGAGACCTGGACTGACAGTTGACTGCAAATTTATATGTGAGATGCCAAGTGATTTTGTGCAGTGTATAAAGAAGCATTCCATCTCAAGGCACAGGAGGCATTTATCCCTTTCTGCACAGAGCTGTTTGAACTTCATCTAAAATACTGTGTTCTAGTCTGGCAAGCTAATTATCATAACATTGAAAAAGTGGAAGCAATTGCAGAAAAGAGCAGTATAAATGTGGGGATTTATTTATGAGGTCAGTTCATAGTATTACTTTGGCCAACAGACAGGAACCATATAATTGTGCATAAGTATTTGAAGGGTGTAAACCTCCATGAAGCAGAGGGACTTTTTTAAATCATCACAAGAAGAGGGACTTTTTTAAATCATCACAAGAAGGTATATTTGGGCATTATAGGTAAAATTAAACCTATTTTAGTTACAAATGTTGTTAACAATTCCTGGCTATATAATGAAACACAATTATAAAAGATAGTCTATGGAGGCAGTATATTCATTAATCGCCCGTTACTGGTAAGTAATTCAGTGTAGGAATTTGTCAAAAAGTTTGTCTGCACTGTTTTATTGACATCAGTGTTGTTATCTCTGTAGTTACACTAATATATTATGACATCTATTAACATTGTCACTTTTCTTGCTTTTTTTCTCTCTTTCAGATCCCAAGCTTTGAATTTCTATGTGAAAAATTACAAATGTATCAGAGGCAGTACAATGAAACTGTTCGGGGATCATTTCTCGATTTGGTGTTTTTTAAAGATGCAATGACGCACCTTGTTAAGGTTTTGTTTTTACATCATTTAATAACACATTTAATTTAGGTTACTAGACCTCATAATTCACATGAACAGTAAAACTAAACTGTCACTTTGAATTTGCAATTGTCAGTTATGGTGCAGAGGGTAGTTGTGTAAAGCTAAATGTCCTTGGAAGGAAAAAGGGAGTGGCATTCATAAGGCTTGGTATAGGAGAAGGTCCTTTTCAATTCGCACATCTTGTATGGTGGATGAAGTGAGCTGCATAAGCTAAAAAATAACCATGGAAAGTTAGGTGTTAATATAAAGAAAGATAAGATTAATATACAGAAGGATTTGAACAGTGTAAAAATCAGTAAAGAATGGGATATAAAATCCCCTTTACATAAATGTCAAACTGTGCATTAAGACGACACTATATACCAAATAACTGTACTAAAGGAAGCATTGAAAGCAGATATATTACACAGTATCAGTAAGTGATGGTTTCATTGTTTGCCAAGAGCAAATATTACAAAGCCTTAGGGAGAATCTTTTGTGAAATTAGGTAGAATGTGATTTTAAACCACAATAGCTACTCCATATTATCTGTCCATGTGTACAACATAACACTGAGAGTGCCATTTTCGATTAAGCTAAGGTGCAAAAGGGCACTCTTAGGCATTGCCTTCACTGGATACTACTGGAAGCACCATAGGGTGTGTGTAAGTATACACTGCAATGAAAAGCAAGATGCATCCACACTGTGTATGTAGCTCTCCATGTCAGTGAAAGGCTTTGTCAGGAGGAGGCAACGGGGAAAGGCTTAGCAGTGGGGCACATCAGAACCTTTCCCTGCTGCTTCCACGCACACCCCCATGATTTTTCCCACTGAAAAGGAGAGATGTTGTGGAATGGTTATTGTGAAATAATTATTCTGTAATACCTGTTCTGGGCTATTTCGCATATAGAGCCCTTAGAGTGTGTACACAAAGGAATTTGTTAGAAATTTAAGAAGATAATTATTCTTTTTAACACACTAGACATGTTGCAGAGCTAAATGCTCAGATGATCTAAGTTGGAGTTGCTTCATTGACTTCAATACACCATGCTGCCCTCTTCTACACTTTTTTCATAACATAAATGTATTTTTCATGATTTATTGGGGCACAATAGCTCATAAATATTTTAGGCCAGATTCTCAATTGGTGTAAATTGGCATAGAACCTTTCATATCAGTTTTAACAGCTGACCAAAAAAACCACTATAGCATTATATATCATTTTAAAGCTTATTACACTAAAGAGTGCCATTACATACAAATAGGAATAAATAATGATACCATCATGTTAAAAATGACCACTTTGAAATATTTGCATTTGTTTTTATTTGTTTAATGATTCTGTGTATAATTTCAAGACATACAGTTGGATTTATTTGTGACTTCAAAGCATCACAGAAATCTAAAGGGTAATACAAAGTCTAATGATTTGTAGACCTCTCAATGAAATGTAAGAGCAATGGTAATATTTCTAGTAAGCAATATTATCATCTTGTTCTTATTGTAATCTCTCTTGAGAATCTGTGGGTTACTACAATCTTCATTATGTTGGAGTTTAACCAGTTCTAACTGGGAAGATTGTTCTTTTCTACAGACATAGTTGTTCATGTAGTGACCCTAACTAGTGATGGACAAATAAGGTCTTGTAGGAGCTCCAATACCATTGTGCCACTAAAGAATAGAGGAAATAGTTCATCATCCACATTTTTCCACCCATGTTACAGTGTTTACAGTGGTGATCCAATGTTTGGCACACCTATGTGCAAAGACATCCAATTTTTGTTTGTTTGTTTCCCAAGGTGCTCTTTTAATACACTGTTCTCAACTTTTCTGTTGTGGTGGGGATTTGGCTAATGACTTGTATTTTTGGTTGTTAGATTGAGGCACAAAAAAACCATCTATATCAGATAACCTGTGGTTCCTTAAAGGCCAAGAGACTCAAAAGCCACAATGTCCATGTCTACACTTGGGAAAAACTTCAAAATGGCCATGTTAATGGCCAAATCGGAGAATACTAACAACGTGCTGAAATGAATATTCAGCACCGCATTAGCATGCTGTCAGCTGCAGCACTTCGAAAGTGCTGCATTTCGCTCACACATGGCTTGTCTACATACTGCAAACATTGAAATCCCCTTATTCCTATCAGCTGATATACTAGATGATAACTGGCAGTGGGTCACTCAGACAAGATGAGCACAGGGGGTTGGAGCTCCCAGGGAAGGAAGGACTGCAAAGTGCCAATTCAGCTGATAGGAATCAGGGGATTGCAGTGTTTGCAGGGTCCTTTTGAAAAGGAGCCCCATGTAAAGGAGCCATGCATGAGCGAAACACAGCACTTTCAAAGTGCCATGCTAATGAGACACTTTATATTCATTTCAGCACCTCATTAGTATTCTCCGATTTGGCCATTATCATGGCCATTTTGAAGTTTTTCCCAAGTGTAGACGAAGTCACTGTCACATACAGTACTCAGAAGTATTCTTGTGCTGCCTCCTGCTGAGTACTGTACATATCTTGGCTTCTTCAAAACATCTGCTGGGATGTACTTTGCTATAGCACCACTGAAAAAGTCTTCAGCAAGTGTAAGGGTTCAAATACTTAATAGTGTGGCACTGCCAGCTGCTCTGTCCTAGAATTGGCTCTTTCAGTCCTGCAGTGCCCCCTGTTGGCTAGTGTCCCACCCTCAGTTATCTGTCTTCTGTGCTACCTCAGACCTGTATGCCTCCTGGCTCATTGTGCCACCCCCCTGATAGTACTGTCCCATACCAATGCTCCCTGCATTTTGCGGTCCTTTCTTCCCAGGGAACTCAATCCCCCTGTATTCATCTTGCCTCAGTGACCCACTGCTATTTATCATCTAGCCCCTGACTCAGGGACAAACTGTGGTCTGAAATGGCTACTCATCATTGACAAGGAGGTGTGAACCTGCTGCCTTCTCCTGCCCTGGCTGCCTCCCTGCAGTAGCAGGCCTGCAGCCTGGGAGTTGGTTCTGGCCAGAGCTCCCCTGATTTGCCTGTCCTTCCTTAGCTCTGCTCTGTGTCAGGTATTCTATCTAGTTTCCCAAGAACCCAGATCCTTCTTGCTCTACAGGTGTAGCAGTAATGTGTACCTGAGCTTAGCAGCCCCTGTCTACAGAGCCCCAGCTGGGCCCTGATTGGTTGCTACCTGCCCTTATCTTGTTGGTGCACAGTCCCAGCCCTCTTACAGGGTTGGATTTAACCCGTATATCCCCAGGGCTAGATGACAGCCCCAGTAGAGCAAGAATGTTGGCGTTGGGCATGTGCCTTCATTCTCAGGTGCATTTTGAATCATATATGGGGGGTCCTCATTATAAGTCGCTTTGCTATGTCATTTTGCATATAAGTTATTAATTAATTCAAGAAAGCAGATTCATTATAAGTTGTACTGCTCTGCACTTATGTTGTTTGGGGGCCAAGGGACCAAAAGCCAGGAACATAGCAGATTTTTGTGGTAGCCAGTTGGCAGATGCTGTAGAGCAGAGGACCTGAAAGTGAGCCCTGAGTCATGGGTGGCCAGTGGGGAACTGCGGGGAGCCAGGATGAGTCACAGGGAGCTGTGACAGGTAGCTGGGGGAATGGCAGGGAACTGTGGTGAGCCAGCGGAGAGCTGTGGTGACAGGTGGGGAGTTGGAGGGGAGCTGCAGAGAGCCAGATGGGAGCTGGCAGGGACCTGCGGGGACAGGTGGGAAGCCATCAGAGATTGGGAGGGAGCGATGGGGAGCCACAGTAGTCTGTCAGGGAGCTGGTGGAGACAGGCGGGGAGTGGTGGGGAGCTGTGGGGACAGTTGGGGAGCCGTGGGGAGCTGCAGGGACAGGCGGGGAGACAGCAAGCTGTTGGGAGCTGGTAGGGAACTGGCGGGCAGCTGGTGGGAACTGTGGAGAGCTGGCAGGGATCTTCAAGGAGGTGGCAGGGAGCTAGCGGGGAACTTTGGGGAGCCACTGGGGACTGACAGGGAGCTGGTGGGGAGTTGGTGAGCACTGGGAGGGAGCTGGCTTATCTTTATTTATTCTATTTAGTTATTTCTATTCTATTTCTATTTATTGTTTTTTGTGGGTTATAGGTACATTATATGTAGCACACTTGTGTGAACGATATGTGTTGGAAACGTATCTCAGGCTAATTCCATTATTCCTTATGGATATAAATTCCCCTTTATAAGTCGTTTCACTTATAAGCTGCATTATTTAGGAATGTAACCTGTATTTACAACAAGGATCCCTGTATTCACAGGAGAATTTTACAGGCACAGGGCAGCCACTAATCATCTTATATTCTCCATTGAGTGTCCCCATGGGTGCTCCACCTTAGGTGTCAGGCTTTCCCTGGTGCTGCAGATCAGAGATCTTCATAGCCATTTTCAGCCAGACTGCGCATGCACAGGCCGCAACATGCCGTTTCGCTCCCTTTCAATCGTGCACAGTCCGGACTCATCCAGTTCCTCTCAACCGCCAGCGGCTGCAGATGGAGCTTCTACCTTCTCCTCAGCCTTGAGAGTTGTTTTACCTTCTTCTTCTTCTTTGGTTCATTCTACCTGAAATAGAGATTGTTATAGTTAGAGTTACAGTTAAAGTTAAAAGTTTTGAAGTTCAAGTTTTTCTGCATAAGTTGCAAGTTAGCAGTTAAGCCTCGTTGGCAACACTTGTGGAGCAAATGAACTCTTTCTAGTTCTGTTTAAAAATATATTTATATAGCTAACTTAAGAGAAAGTAAACGAGAAAAACTGATATAATCATGCCTGGCACCACCGGTATTAATAAATGCGACACTGGTCAAAAGGCAATGCCTGCCTCAGACGGCCACTCCAAATGTATTTGATAGTTGGGAGAAGGGCACGTTCCTGAGAAGTGCCCACATTGTTCAAAACTTATTGCATGGGCTCGGAGAGACAGGGAAATGCAGTTGTGCATGATCCTGTTTGACATGGCCCTCCAGCCATCTTTTCTTGAAAGCGCTGAGCCTTCTCAAGATAGCCAGCACAAGTGCAGGGTGCTCTATTCTGAAGGTGCCACACACAAGCAACCAAGAGCCTCTCCAACTCGATCATTGCCCACTTTGCCCAGAGGAACAATGAGTGAGGCTGAAAGCGTTACTGAAATTGTCTCTGACATGTCTAAAAAGGTCAAGACCAAGAAAACTGTCCCTTCAACAGCACCAGGATACATAGTGGAACCAGGAAGTAGATCGGTTCCGCACTGTTCAAAGTTGGCACTGATGGTCTCTGCACCACAACATTTGGCAACAACAGTCCCAAGTCCAGCGTCACTGTCTGCTCTGGCACTGACAAAGGCACTGGCTTATGTGGCACCGACGCATGCGGCACCAATCACAGCACCAACTCTTGAGGCAACTGCTGTGACTGCACCTAGATGTGAATCATTGGCACTGAGTGTACTGGCACCGGTTATTGCTCAACCTACCATGGACCTGAAGAAAAGGCTGTCACTGGACAAGGACCCCAAACATACCAAAGCCAAGTCTAAATCCAAGCACAGGGGTACTCCTGAGCCTTCTCTGCACTGCTCATTGTCACTGCCTGTCTTGGTTACTTCACAGCTATCTCTGGAACGGTATTCAATTCCATCACTATTTCTCCGTCCCTGGTCACCTTACCACAGATCGGTATTGCCTTCACCATTCTTAAAACACGATCTCCTTCTCTGTATGATGTTGAATCACAGTGGCACCGAGGTAGTCAGCCCTCCATTTTGCCACTTCCTTCTTCTAGACTTTCACACTCCTGTTCCTCGCACAGGCATGATTATAGTTACCACTCTCTGCACAGATACTAGTCGCCTGCAAGGCATCAATATTGCTGTACTAGATCCTGAGATCATGAGATGTGTTATCTTTGGGATTGGGACATGCATGCATGCTGGGAGTCACCAGAGAGATATTTCGTGATGTCCTGTTCACCCAGCCCGTCTCTGGTAGCTCTGCCACCATTGGTGCCTCAGTCTCCTTCCCCTCCCCGTTAGTCAGGGGAAGAGGAAGCTCATTTCTTGGACACTGATGCACCTCCTAGACCACATTCTTCAGCTGACACTTCTTCATCTTCACCAGATGAGGCGGTTATTCCCGGTGATACCTCTCCCCCTGATGATCTCAGGGAATTTGAAGATCTGTTCTGGATAGTGGCCAGTACCCAGGGTGTTAAATTGGCAGAAATTTAAAAGAAGAAACAAGGACTTTTAAAGAACCTGAGACCACCAGTTTCCTCAAAGATTGCCATTCCTCTTGGAGAGGCTATTGTTGAAGCAGCTGACAATATATGGCAGATGCCAGCCTCCACTCTTGCTGCCAATAAAAGGGCAGATAAGAAATACTTTGTCCCTTCCAAGGGTATGGAGTACTTGTTCACCCACCCCTAACCAAACTTGCTGGTGGTGGAATCTTCTCAGCAGAGAGCCAAAGCGCCACACTGTAAGTCCACTGACAAGGACTCTAAATGTCTTGACCTTTTTGGTTGAAAAATTTACTCTTCCCCACTCTACTTCTCTGGATGACCAATTATGCGGCACATCATTCCAATCACAACTTCGACAACTACTCCAAGCTTACGTCCTTAATGGAGTACTTACCAGACTCGAAAAAGCCCTTGCTTAAAGCCATCGTCCAGGAGAGCTATGTTGCTTCCAGAACTAGCATCCAGATTGCCCTTGATGTAGCTGATGCGGCAGCTCCATCTACAGCTATGGCAATAGTTATGAGAAGGGCACCTTGGCTCCAGGCTTTGGGCATCCCCAAAGAGCTCCAAGTGGAGGATCTGTCCTTTAACAAACAAAAGCTTTTAGCTGAATCTATGGATACAGTGCTACACTCAAGCAAAGACTCTCGTACTACCCTGAGCACCTTGGGTATGTACACCCCACCATTCAGGCACAGACATTTTGGTCCATATCAAAGAAGATACACCCAACCATTTCAAAGACAATTCCAACAGAGACAATATGACCAATCCAGGCCCCCTCAAAGACCACCGAGGCATGGAAACAACCAGCCTTGTAACCAACAACAACAAACCAGACAGCAAGCTTGATGGTGTCATTGAGAGCCTCATTCCCACCAAAGCCTCAGTCTTGCCTTCTTCCCCAAAGTTGTTTCATCACCACCTGTGACCATACTTACCATACTTTGATCAATGGTCTGTAATAATAACAGATAGATGGGTGTTAGAAATAGTGTCTTCAGGTTATGTCATCCCCCTCTGGGCTGTCCCACCCACCACCCCACCTACTTCATCCCTCTTCAGGGACCCCACTCACGGGATTGTAATTCAACAAGAGGTTGATCACCTCCTCACTATAGGGGAGGTGGAACCAGTACCAGACAACTGCAGAGGGAGAAGCTTCTATTCCTGATACTTCCTCACCCAAAAGAAGTCAGGGGAGGGGTGGAGGCCCTTACTGAACCTTTGAAATTTAAACTGTCGTCTGTGAAAACAGCATTTCAGGATGATCATGCTGACCTCCATAATTCCTATGCTCGATTGCAGAGATCAGTTTATGGATGTCCACCTCCAGGATGCCTACTTTCATATTACCATCCATCCTGCTCACAGATGATTTCTATGGTTCGTGGTGGGCAATACATACTTCCGTTACAGGGTCCTACCTTTTGTCCTTGCCACAGCTCCCAGGGTATTCTCCAAGACCCTCACAGTGGTTGCAGCACACCTTTGACAGCTGGACGTTGTCATCTTCTCATATCAAGACAAGTGTCTTATCAAAGGACCATCTCAAGCAGAAGCCACCACCATGATACAGGTTACAAAAACCACTTTTCACTCATTGGGCCTCATCATAAACAACCAGAAATCAAGTCTGGAGCCCACACAAAGCATAGAGTTTATTGGTGCATGACTAGACTCCATCACAGCTCGAGTGTGCCTTCCATTCCAGCATTACTGTACTATTGAAGACATCGTTCATATGGTCTCTACATGCCCTAGGGTGCAGATTATAATTTACTGCAAATCATGGGACACATGGCTGCCACTACTTATGTTGTCCAAAATGCACGTCTGCCATTTTGATGCACCCAGCATTGGATAGTGACCGTATACAGACCCATAAATCATTATTTTCACAAGTGGTCACAGTGCCAAACAATGTCCTTAAATCCTTGTGATGGTGGACGATGCCAGACAACCTGTTCTCGGGCATCCCATTTCATCGGCCACAGCCGACCACACTTATAATGCCTGCCTCCTGGTATGGGGAACCCACCTCAACAGTCAGTCTGTGCGGGGCCAGTGGTCCACTATAGAGGCATCTCTCCATATAAACCCACTGGCACTCAGAGCAGTGCACAATGCCTGCAAACACTTTATACCATGCATTTGCAGCGTGCCTGTCAAAATACTTACAGACAAGATGGCTATGATGTACTACATCAATTGCCAAGAAGGAGCATGCTCCCATTCTCTCTGTGCAGAGGCGATTCGTCTGTGGAACTGGTGGATTTGCAATGACATAACACCGGTATTTTTGTACTTACCAGGTGTCAACAATATGGAAACAGATGCTTTGAGCAGATGCTTCATGCCAGACCACAAATGGAAGATCCACCACCACATTCTTCGCCCCGAATTCACTGATGGGTGTTCCCAATTGAAGACTTATTTGCCACCCATCTAAATCACCAGTGTAAGAGATACTGCTGCAGAGCTGGTCTGGAGTTGACTTCCCTGGGCGATGCACTCTTAATCAGTTGGAGGGGTCCACTAATCTTTGCATTTCCCCCGACAGTGCTAGTTCCCACAGTGCTAGAGAAAGTCAACAGGGATAGAGACAAGTTCATACTGATTGCACCTGCATGGGCATGCCGGCACTCGTTCCCTATCCTGTGCAGGATGTTGTTGTGCATACCGCAGTTCCTGCTTTGTCCCACATATCTGTTGACTCAGGATCAGGGGCCAATCTTGTATCCACAACCTCACACTCTCCACCTCACAGCCTGACTCACTGTTGGATAGACAATGCCGAGCATCTCTGCTCAAACCAAGTGAAAGAGGTCTTTGTGCAGAGCAGACGACAAAATATACGTAAGACTTACCTTTCTATGTGGAAGTGATTCGTGATCTGGTGCTCCTCCAGACAACTGTCTCCAAGTGAAGCACTGATCCATACTATTTTGGACCTCTTGCTGCACCTGAAACAATAAGGTCTAGTGTTGGCATCTTTGAAAGTGCACCTGGCTGCCATATGAGCATTCAAACACACTATTGACAGCACACCAACGTTTGCTCACCCAATTACAGCACGTTTCCTAAAGGACTGGCTAACTTGTACCCCTTGAGGCAGCCTGTTGTGCCCCCGTGGAGTTGGGATTTATTTCTAGAGACACTAATAAGAGGCCCATTCGAGCCTGTGGCTACGGCCCTGCTCAGATTGCGGACGTTAAAGACTATGTTCCTCCTGGTGATTACATCCACCCAAAGGGTGAGTGAACTTTCTGCCCTGATAGCAATCCCGCCATATACTATTTTCAACATGGGGTGATACTCAGATTACATCCCTGATTCATCCCCAAGTTTGCTTCAGAATTCCACATTAACAAGCCAACAGTGATCCTGGCGTTTTACCCTAAACTGAATTCCTTGGCACATGAGGTGCAACTGTACTCGTTGGATGTGAGAAGGGCTTTAGACTTCTACTTTGACAGAACCAAACCCTTTCAGAGGACCAAGAGGTTGATGGTATCTATAGCCTGTCACTCGAAAGGGGAGGCGATATCTTTGTAGAAACTGTCTTAACCTTATTACGTCCTACATCATGACTCGTTAGTCCCTTCAGGGCGTGTCCTTACTGTGCCAACCAAGGGCACACTCAACAAGGATGATGGCAATGTCGATGGCACTCTTCAGAGGAGTCCCCCTTCACGACATGTGCAGGGTGGCAACCTGGACATCCTATGACACGTTCGTCAGGCACTATGCCATCTACCGACAGAAGACTGAGGATACCTCCGTGTCCACAGCGGTGCTGTCTGTCCTGAAGAAGACTTGAATCCGGTACCTGCCTCCCTGTTAATTTGGCTGGGGGGTGGGGAGAACTGCTACTCAGTCATCAAAGGTGGAGCATCCATGGGGACACTCAAAAAAGAAAAAGAAATTACTCACCTTTGTGCAGTAACAATGGTTCTTCGAGATGTGTCCACGTGGGTGCTCTACCACCCACCCTTCCTACCTGCTTCAGGTTATTCTTCTATGTTCCTCTGTTTCATATGCAAAGTGGTTTCGAAGAACTGTCTGAATCTGGACCATGCACATGATTGAAAGGGCACAAAATGGTGTGTCAGAGCAAGCGCGTGCATGGTCTGGTGCCAGGGCAAGCCTGACACCTAAGGTAGAGCTCCCCGGGGGACACCTCTCAAAGAACAATCGTTACTGCGCGAAGGTGAGTAACTTCTTTTTCTTTGCATCCACTCTTAGATTCACTATGGGTGCTGTCTTGCTGCAATTTTCAGAGTTACTATTGTCGTATTTGTGAAAGATTTAATTACAGAATTAGATTTGCCAAATCTTTTTAGGACTTGCTTCTTAAATATTCAGCATCTAATTAATCAAATATGTGGAATTTGTGTCCAGCCATCATATGTATGACAGCCATATGATCTGTGGTGTGTAATGTGGTTTTCTTATTGTTTTCCTTCAGCTTGTGTTTCCACCTTATGCCCTAATTTAGCTTTGTCTATTGTCACTGTTCTTTCAGCATGGAAAAGGGACAGAGGCACAGGCCCTGGTTAATGACTAAGAAAGTTGTCTTTGACACATCATTTATGCATCTTGCTATGGACAATGATCTGTGGAAAACAATTTGTGGTCTGATAGCTGCTGTGATCATCCCTCCTTTTTTGGACTTAAATTTGGCTTTCTTGGTCATTTCATTAAATATTTTTATGCCAGATTTCTTGATTGGTCTGAAGAAGCTATGTGTCCTATCAGAAAAAAGTGCATCTTTCACAGATCTCTGTATCAGGTCTTCAGCAACATCTGCTATTTTGAACAGAGACTCATACATGCAATCCAACAGAGATGTTGATAAACACCTCTGGATGTGTTTTAGGTTAAAATTGTATTTTTTCTCATATTGTTGGTAACATAATAGGTAAGAGCTGTAACATGGTCCTCTTCCTTCACTGCAAAGGCAAGGATTTATTTGTGGGCTTTGTGTTCAGTGCTTCTTATTACACCGTTTGTTTCTCTTATAAATTATGTCTAGATTACAGCAATTTGTTCACAGAAGACATCTGCCAACAAAACTTCTTTCGGCAGATTGCAGCAAAATTGCCAAGCGGATCGCAAGAGGGATCTGCTTTATCAACAGAGAGGGGCTGGACACTCATTTCGCTTATGTCACGTCAATTTCTTCAGATCCTTTTATCTTATTTAGAAGGGCCATATTTTTCTCTATGGGAAAAGTCTTGCACAAAATCGTATGTCTTTCTGCTGATCTTTGAGACTTGAAAAATCTCTCCCAAATGAGATTTGGAATAAAACAGCTATTTAATTCTACTAATCTTCTGTAAGTAGCTAAACAAAGCACAGATTACCTGTTGTTTTTTTCTTCTGTATAGATTTCACGAATAATTCGGACTGCATGTGGAAATGCTTTACTTGTAGGAGTTGGTGGTTCTGGAAAACAGAGTCTTTCAAGATTGGCCTCTTTTATAGCTGGATACAAAATATTTCAGATAACTTTAACCAGGTAAGAAATGAAAAAATGCTATGATCATTTGTTTCTCCAAAACGACAAGTTGATTTTTTTTTGTTTTTTTTAGGAAATATGGGTATTTTAAACTTTATTTTAAACACTATCTTTAAAAAGAGTAAACATAAAACTATTGCACTCTGATTCACTCGTGCATCATTGGCTGCTTACTAGTACCCTGATTCAACAAACCATAGCTATCCATCAGAGCTCTTAAGAACATGCTTATGTGCTTTTATGAATTGAACCTGAGACTTTCAGTTGATTTCATGGGGTGCTGTATCTTGCCCTCACTGAAGTGTTTGGATATTATTGTCATGATTGGTTCTACAAATTATATACTGAATAAATTTGAAAAATTGAAATGATTGTATATTGCATATTAAACAAATTTGTAATTTCTCTTTTTCGTCATAGATCCTATAATGTTTCCAATCTCACAGATGATCTGAAACTTTTATATAGAGTAGCTGGTGCAGAAGGAAAAGGCATCACTTTCATTTTCACTGATAATGAAATAAAAGATGAAGCATTTCTTGAATACCTTAACAATCTGCTATCTTCAGGAGAGGTTAGCTCCTAAAAACTGCAGTATTAGAAATAGAATATTTCAATATTTGCTCTTCGTATCTGCCATTGGTTTTGTAATGATTAATGGAGCTAGAAAAGCTGCAAATCTCAAATATCTTAAAGTTGGGAGAACTGGGACCAAAAGTAAATCTCAAGGTAAATTTCAGGATTCAGGTCAGTACTCTTGCAAGAATAATATTTGATGCTCATAACTGTATAGTATTTCCTCATACAGCCGTGACTAGCAATTTGACTGGAAGAGATTATGTAAGCGGTAGGAAGGAAATAAGTGAGGTGTCCATTTCAAAGCCCACTATTACTGAAGGGTGGCCTTGCTAGTTTATTTTTCCCTAGCATTCATTGTCTTTAAATGAGTTGCTTAGGGTGTAAAAGGAAAGAATATGGCCCTTAATTCATTCAAATTATGTTTGTATGTGTAGAGATAGATGGGTAGACATGTTAAAATTACAAAATATATTATAATTCAGTTAAATTAACACCATTTCTTTTCCTGTTCATTTTGGTTTTGTACAAAGATTTCCAATTTATTTGCTCGGGATGAGCTGGATGAAATTACACAAGGATTAATACCTGTGATGAAAAAAGAGCTGCCTCGATTTCCTCCTACATTTGATAATCTTTATGACTATTTTATATCACGGTCAAAAAAGAATTTGCATGTTGTTCTCTGCTTTTCTCCAGTGAGTTTTCTTTTTGTATCTGTCTTGTTTATTTCTATAAATACATTTCCATGAAAACAGGATGTGATCATTAAATGTTTATAAATTTGAAGATTCAGGGCATATATGAAGTAGTTAATGCAATTTTCAGTGCTTCAGGTTTTAATGCAGTATTTGCTTGTTGAGAAAAGAGCAAGAGCCCTCAAAGCAGATGTTAGTGGATGTAAAACTTTAAGTTGAAATCAATGTACAACAAACTGAATTTTAAAGCACTAAGTAGCATTCATCTTTAATATGAGACCTTTTTCTACTAGTTATATTGAGCATATTAAGATAATGAAAAAGAATGGTATGATCTATGGGGTAGAACAAAATTAGAAAAATTGCTTAGATTTATGTACATGTTAATATTTTGGATAAAAGTCAGATGTGATATCACATGCACTTTATTAAGCTTTTTTTTAAAAAAACTGTTACTCTTCTTAGGTTGGTGAGAAGTTCCGTGCACGATCTTTGAAGTTTCCTGGTCTGATATCAGGCTGCACTATGGACTGGTTTAATCGGTGGCCTAAAGAAGCCCTTGTTGCTGTAGCCAGTTACTTCCTTTCAGAATTTAATATTGTCTGTTCTTCCGAAGTGAAAGCACAAGTAGTAGAAACTATGGGACTATTTCATGATATAGTTTCTGAGAGCTGTGAGAGTTATTTCCAAAGGTAACATGTACAAATTTTAAAATTGAGCAAACACAAAAATATTCCTACTATTATGGAATAATGTTCATGTCATTGTGATATATGAAGCAATATTGTCTTTTCTAGTTTGTTATACAGAAATGAAGTTTGTGTTTGATAAATTCAAAGGCAGTCCTTTAGAATCACGAGTATGTGGCAGTTCCAAAACCTTAAACCCATTGTAGAATAAGAATTAAAAGCGTATAACAAACTTGTTATAGCTTGTGTGATAAGGACATAAGTGATATTAACTATCATTATGAAAGGATGCTGCAATTTGATTATTTGCTATTTGTTTTAAAAGTAATTCACTTAAAACTGAAATCCTGGATGGTAGTGTTTCTATTTAAATCTCAAATGAATACTACCTGAAAGTTTTATATATTGAATTATAATTTTACCATATTTCTGCATTTCAGATATCGACGAAGAGCTCATGTTACACCCAAGTCTTATCTCGCTTTCATAAATGGTTACAAAGAGGTTTATTCTGAAAAGCTAGGAAACATTAATGAACAAGCTGAACGCATGCAAATAGGTACGATGAATAGAGGATAAAGATAAATGTTAGATATGGTCCTATGTGAACTGTATTTTATCATTGGGCTTCTCATTCCCAGATCATTTAGGGTCACTCCCCTTTTGTATTACAGTCAAATAGCCCAAACCTGAAATGTGTATATGAAACCTTGTAACACAAATGGAGGTTCATTCAGACTACTCTGTGCAGAAGTAACATCAACCAGCCAAGACTGTTGGTCTGACAAGAGTGGTACAAGTGCAGCATTAAATCTAGTTTAATCATGTCTCTGAGCATTCCATCTATTAAACATACATATTTAATATTAGCAAATTAGCTTTGTAATAGAAGGGGGAAGAGGAAAATGGCTGGAGAGTGTATCTGTGTGATTGGCTTGGGGGTGGAAGCATCACCTTAAAACCAGATCAACCCCCTTCTCTGAAGTTTCTGTCTGAGGAGTGGGTATTCAGCACAAACTGTACTTTGCCTCCTGTTCTAGTTACAGTGTTGAACATGATTGGAGAAGTGGCTGAAATAGGCAGAAGTGGGTGGGAGACTACATGCTTCTTCTGTCTGAAACTAGCACTTATAATATTTTTAAAAAGAAAAGCCCTAAGGTCATTCAAGTGGTGGTTAGACTAGATGATTCTTGTGGTCCCTTCTAATCCTATGATGTTAATTACTTTTGGCATAGTTGCCAGTGCTGCCTATTATAGGGTTGCCAGATATTTCCTATTTAGAATACTGTGTTTTTAGGTTCTTACAACTATAACTTTGTGGGAGGAAATTTTCCATGCTGGTTGTCTCAATGTGACAGGGTCCATGTACCCTGCATTGGACAAAGAAGGGTTTGCCCTATATTCCGGGCTGAAGATGTCATGCCTCTGCAACCCTGCTGGATATGCACCAACTGAAGTGCCTGTATGAAATGGGGTAAACCAATTCAGACAGGACAAACTGGTGAGGAGAGAGAACAGACGTCGCAGGCTCCCACTCAGGAGCTGCTGGGCCCAAACTACCTCTGCTCCTGCATGTACCTGAGTGGATACCTGGTTACTCAGAAACATCCAGGAACTGTTGGAAGCTCCATAGACTGGAGATTCAGGAAACCTGTGAACCATTAGAATATAGGGTCGGAAGTAGACTTGCAAGGCTAGTTATTGATCCGGTTGTAGGACCAGGAACTAAGTCAGTGTGCTTCAATTAGAACCACTCCCCCATTGACCCGGGGATAAATACACTCACCTTTAATGGTGTGCTAAGCTAGAACAGTATCCTGGCTATCACCATTAGGCCACCCAACCTGTTGATAGAAGGCAACCATATTGACTCTGGCACCTAGATAATACTGTCCTGAGGCAAAGAGTGATCCAGTAGACTCAGATACAGAATCATGATATCCCTTCCTCCCTCCAAAGGTGGGAGGGAGTTATAGTCAAAATGGCTCCAGTGTTTGTAAGAATGAGGTTAGAAAAAATTATTATTTTGCCACATTAAAAAGATTCTTATAAACTCTGTCACTGAGATGATCTAATACCCCATAGAGCAAAGGGTATGACAAGGCACCAAAGATGGCATGGCCATCCACTGCAGCCTAGGAAGTCCCAGCCGTGATTATTTTTTGTACCACTGGAACCAGGCTTCTGAGGTCAAGAGAGTGGAACTGTCCCTGTGCAACAGCTTTTCCACTTTAAACATTCTCCTGCACAGGTTCTTTGCACATTCTCATTCTCACCCATGCTTTGGAGTAAGGTGCCCTTGCTATTCCCATGAAAAGTCACCCAAATTCAGCCAAGTTATAAAACTATGAAAAAGCATAGTTTTGGATATGCTTAATAGGAATTTAAGAGTTTTGCTTCCAAAATTTCTGAAGCTTCCAGTGGCACTGAACTGCTGTTTCAAACTTCCTCTGCTCCTGCATGTAACTGACGTGTTCATTTGCTATCACCACAGAGCAGGACAGCATGCCATTATCCCAGGGCTATAGGAGGTAAGCAGGACTTTCACTGAAATTGCAGGGCTTGGCTGTTAAGACTAGGCATTGGAATTGACAGCTGGGAGAGTGTCTCTCCTGTATTCTCAATGTCACCCCACTGTCATCTAGACAGTGTAGAGAGAAAGATGCCTGACTTGTGTGCAGAGGGGACAAGAGCCAAATTGGGGAAAGCTGGGAGGAGCAAATTGAGAAAAGAACCTCAGTGGGGAGAAGAGGCTAGAAGTAGTCTGGAAGTGGGTGAGAAACTGGGACCAGCTTTATCGAGAGGCTGAGATTGGCTGGGCAAGAAAACTTGGACTAGAAGCTGGGGGAGCATAGGAGGCATTAGGATGAAGACCCTGGGAAGAGTGAAGGGGACAGAGACTAAGACTGGATGAGAAGCCCAGGGTAGGAGGCTATGAGCTATTTGTCAGGTAAATGAGAGAGGGGAATACTTGGGGAGTTGTGTAAAGGGACCATTTGGAGGAGTGCTGCGAATTATCAAAAATATAACATTTGTTCTTCATCTTTGTGAATTGCTGTGATTATCTTATCTTATATTTGATAGGTCTCTCCAAACTGATGGAAGCCAGTGAATCTGTTGCCAAACTCTCTCTGGACTTGGCAGTGAAAGAAAAGGAACTGGCTTTGGCTTCTGTAAAGGCAGATAAAGTATGTATGCTAAATGTATTTAATATCTAGATATTTAGGTCTTTTGATGATGAATATAGCATGGCGGAATTGTAGTAGTGTAAAAGGGCTACAGTATCCTCTTTGTCAATGAACTTGCAGAAAATGTCATAACCCCAAAGCATCCTCTCACTGTCCCATGAGGGGATGTGGGAATGGGAACTCTGTATGCTAGTAAAGCTCCTGAGGAGTGTCCAAAAGAAACTAAAGCTGCCCTAGTGAAATCCACTGGAGATGGAGAAGGTCAAAAAAACTATATTAACAATTGTGAAACCCATTATTCCCTAATTTCTTTTTTCTGTAAGAAGCAGTTCTCATTTCTTGTTTCAGTGCTATTTGCTGCAATGGTTTGAGGGTAATTAATAGTTAATTTTGGTTTAGTTATATGTGTTAAATCAAGGCAATCTGTTGATATTGTATAGTTGAACCTTATTAGTGTTAGTTGTTTCTAAGGCATTGTGTGGTTCTTCTTGCCTTTATTATGGTAGGTCCGGAAAGTTAAAATGAGTTTGAGTAGTTCTTATTTTGCAACAACAAAATAAAGTGTCTCTGTGATCAATGCACAGTACTGGTCCAATGTGTTGTGCATATAAGCACAATTTAAAAAGTGATGCTCAGAAAAGAGACCAGAGAGGAGTCTGGTCTGACGTTAATGAAAGGATCTGATAGTATCACATTTACATACGAATTCCAGATCTGCAGTTTCATACTAAAGTCTGTTTTAGAAATATTTTGATGAAGTATCTCCCTGGACACTCATTAGCAGTCTTGAAAGTTGTCATACTTCAGGAAAAATACTAGACTTAAGCATGAAAGTGCGGAGCTGGAATTCTCATGCAAATTTGACACTATAAGACTGGGTCTGAATTAAGACTGGGAGCAGCTAGTTCACTACAAAAAGTTATTTTCCCTCTTTTGGTATTCATATATTCATATCAGCTGTTGGGAATGGATCACATCCAGCCTGACTGAATTGACCTCATTAGCACTGGTCCCCCCATACTAATGTAACACACCCATCTTTGCATGTGCGTACCAAACTGAAGCTTTAACTTCATGCATCTGACAAAGTGGACTCCAGCCCATGAAAGCTCATGTCCAGATAAGTTTGTTAGTCTTTAAGGTGCCACAAGACTTGTAGTTATTGTGTATTCTGATTCTGTTCCTGGGGAAGACCCAAAGCTTGTGAAATTTGTAAATAGAATCCTGTTAAGGTCCCACAAAGAACTATGGAGCCTCTATGACAGTTTTGTGAAACATTTTTAAAAGTAGGGGGAGTACTATTTGGGAAAGACTGAACTTTATTTGGTGTGAGAAGGAAGTGGAACATGAAACAGAAAGTTTCTTTGAGATTAATCTGTACTGCAATATCTCTTCCTCTCTTCGAGCCTTGAGTATGTCCGAGTTGAGATGACATAATCACATGCCTGCTTTGGGTACAGACATCTTCATCTGAGTTATGTCGAAAAACAAACCCCCAAATCGAACCACATAATCCTCCCTCCAAAAATGTTCAAGACTGAGAGTAAAGTTTAGAACAGTGATATTCAGACCTCATTGACTCAAGAGCCAAATTAACAATCATCATTCCCAAAAGAGGTAGTCTATTTGTCTCATAGCAAAATGCCTGACAATTGGTCATTAACATAGTAAAAGTACCTGTATTGGTTAATAATTAAATCACACAGTGCAGCAAAGAACCTCAGGATACACATTTAAGAGCCAGTTGAGGCTCTTAAGTCTCAGTCTGAGTATCGCTGGTTTAAAAAAAGGGCCCAGGCAGGAATACACATAGCCTGGAGATGAACGCATGCTTATGCTGAGGGTGTCACCTGTAGAGCTTTGACTTCTACGACTATGAGAAGCTGTTCTGGGAGGGATAACTGCTGAGAAGATATGGGTTCTTTGAAGAGTGTCCCTGTGGGTGCTCCACCTTATGAGTTTTGGCACTGCTGCATCTCTAGTCAGGGAATTAAGCTAACTGGGCCCTTGGTGGGTTACATTCCGTTTGGAGTAGGTACTGCACGTGCGCTGCCAACTGACCCCTCAGTTCCTCCTCTACCACTATTGGCTTCAGTCAGAACCTGCAATCACCCTAGATATCTTGTAGTATTCTGTTAATTAATCAAAATTATTAATTATTACCATTAATCATAGTTAGTAGATTTTTTCTGGAAAAAACAGTTTTGTTGTAGATAGAGTTAGAACTTATTGAATCATTTAACTGTTGTCCAGTAGGCATGCCTGATTTTCCAGCTTTTAAAGAGTGTCTGACATGTAGATTCTCAATACCTATTTCTGATGACCACTCTGTGTGTCCATTTTCCTGGTGAGGGACACTCTACCAATAAGTGCCCACACTGTAAGAAGCTCACTGCCAGGATCAAAAAAAAAAAAAAAAAAAAAAGGGCTAGAGTGCTTCAACTCAAGCTTTCATTAATAGAGGACTCCATGCAGTAAGCATCTGATTCAGAGCAGACCTCACCAGCCAGACAACCTTCTCCCATGGCAAACTCTGAAAGAGCAGCTCCCACAGATTGAGCTCTGCAGACTCTGCTTCAGCGCAGTCATCTAGGAACTGCTCTCATTCATCATGTCAAGGTGATTCCCCTGAAAAGAAGTGCTCCCACACACAAATATATTGTCCCTGGTGCCAGAAGCACTGAACACACCAGACCATGAGGCAGTGGGCGTGTCTGGCACAAGATGGCCCGAAAAACAAAGAACCCAGCATGGGCTGGCTCTAAGGCCCCAGTACTAATGAAGCCCAAGTCTGCTCTCTAAGTACTAAGCAAGACATCCTCAGCACTAATGAAACCACATGTGGCTTCAGCAATGAGTGACTCTGTATGGCCCCAGTAAGCACTGTCTCTGCAGGGCAAACACCCAACCCTGCTGGTGCAGACAGAACAGTTGACACCGTTTGTGCAGCCTTTTCTGCAGCTCCGCTCAGTATCGATGTTGCTACTGAATATCCTGGTACCGCAGACATTTACAGTGGCTGCAGACTTGTTGGTAACCTCAATGCCCAGAACACTGCTCCTCAGCACTGATGGTACACTGAGTACATCCCACTTCAGCCTATCAGCTACACCAGTGGAATCAGCACCTCCACTAGCTAATGATTATGAGGAGGAGTCTTTGAGCATTCACACTCAAAGGTACTCCTAACCAAGACCGACATACCAATTACCCTACTGGCAACCTCTAGAATGACTGCCTTCAATAATGCTAGTGCCAGCTGACTGGCCTTGTTGGCACCCTGGACTATGTACTGGGAGCAACAGTGCCAAGTGGCTCTACAACTAATTCCAGATTATAGAGGAGGAGTTGGCACCCGAATCCCCATCACTGGCTCATGTATCATTCTCCTCACCGGATGACACAGTTATGCCACCACCCCTATGGCCAGGAATGACTAAGTCTTTTCAGGAACTGCACAAGAGAGTTGCGGGCTTCTTAGACATCTCTTTAGTGAACTTACCAGAGACACAGCATAGACTAACAGACATCATTCATGCCTTTCTCACTGCCAAGCTTGCCTTACCCATGAATCCTGTATTCACGGACCCAGCAAAAATGATATACAGACTCCAGCAACTGCCCCTCCAACCTATAAAAGGTAGGATAAGAGATATTATGTGGCACCCAAAAAGCAGATATTCTCTTTTCGTACCCTGCCCCCAACTCCATGGTTGTGGAGGCAGTGAACCATAGGGGCAGGCAGCACGCAGCTCATACCACTCTGTATGATAGGGAGTGGGAAAAAATGGATCTCTTTGGCTACGTCTACACGTGCCCCAAACTTCGAAATGGCCACGCAAATGGCCATTTCGAAGTTTACTAATGAAGCGCTGAAATGCATATTCAGTGCTTCATTAGCATGCGAAGTAGGTGGTGTCCTTTTGAAAAGGAGCCCCGTCTAGATGCGCCGCGCAGCGGCAAGGTGCATCAATTTTGAAGCGCCACGGCAGCCCGCATGCTAATGAAGCGCTGAATATGCATTTCAGTGCTTCATTAGTAAACTTCAAAATGGCCATTTGCGTGGCCATTTTGAAGTTTGGGGCACGTGTAGACATGGCCTCTGATAGAAAGATGTATTCCTCATCTACCGTTCATCTACAGATTGCCAGCTATGAAGCTGTATTGGCTAAATATACACAGCATATTTGGACAGATGAAATGCTTTATCAAGCAATTACCAGCTAACAAAAGAGGGCAGTTTAAAGCCAGCATCAGTGAAGGGACCCTTATGTATCTCACACTTCCCTCCAGACGACCCTCGACTTGGCTTACACAGCTTCCCAATCCATCTCCACAGCAATGGTTATGTGAAGGGTGTCATGGCTGCAGTTGTTTAGCTTCCCCAGGACGGTCCAGGCCATCTTGGAGGACTTGCCTTTTGAGGGATCAAAATTATTCATGGAGTCCACTGACGGCTCCCTCCATACCCTAAATCACTCTTGATCCACTCTGAAAACCTTGGATATCCATGTGCCTGTGACAAAGAGAAAGCAAGACAGGTTCTTCAACCAGACATACAGGTCAACTCCCTTCACACAGCCTCAGAGACATTATAAGAGTAGACATAAGTAACATCAGAACAGATGCAGACAACCAATGACCACTTGGCACCACTCCATCCCTCATGACATGAAAACTTTTGAAGGTTTGTTTGAGGGCAGGATAGCCTCAAACTATCCTGGGCAATGTCCAGGCTTCCCCACACCATTTGGAAACTGATAAACATCCTTCTACCAAATGTGGAGCAACGTCACCATGGACAGATGGGTGTTGGAGATAATGTGGACCAGTTACTGCATCCCCTTTTCAGCCACCCCTCCTATCCACCCACCCCTGTGCATCCTTCTCCAGGGACCCATCTCATGAGATTATGCTCATGCAAGAACTGAACCAGCTCCTGCAACTTGGAGCAATATAACATAAACCTCAACAACATGGGTGAAAGGGTGCTACTCCCACTATTTTCTTATGAGCAAGAAAACGGGGAAATGAAGGCCCATCCACAATTTGTGCAACCTTAACCAGTTTATTCACATGCG